>NC_059990.1:0-10000000 GCF_912999745.1 Papilio machaon
CCTAACCTAACCTAACCTAACCTAACCTAACCTAACCTAACCTAACCTAACCTAACCTAACCTAACCTAACCTAACCTTTTTTTTTTTTTTTTTTTTTTTTTTTACGAGGAGAAACCCGTTTATGAGCCGTCTACCGCTCGGGGGAGGGAGCGGGCAGGTGTGTCGGACTCAGCCGCTCCCCCGGCCCGTATATGACCGGAGGGGCTACTACCGACCAAAACTCCTCGAAACCGCCATCCCGCCATTGCCGGGGCTAAGGTGACAGTTACCCTTATCCTTGTTCCCGGCGGGGCGTTTGTCCTTTTAGGACCCACCTCTCGTGGCTTTTTTTGCATATTGCCACATTAACCACCTCCGAGTGGGCGACGGAGAACTGCCGCCCTACTCCTACCGGGTCCCCCAACCCGGCACCGACCAACACGTCTTTGTAAAATTAAAACTATTAAGACGCCTGGGCAAAAGCCCGGCGTCGGCGCATCGGTCGGCGGCGGCGCACGGGATCCTCCTCCGGATCATCCTCCCGGCGCCGCTCGTCCTCTTCCTTTTTCTTCATCACCGCCTCGCAAAAGGCGGCGACGGCACTCCATCCGGGTTCACTGCCGACCATCGCAGAAACGACGGCCGGCAGCGAGATGTCATTTCCAATTTGTTGCACTAGCACGGCTCTCTCCTCCGCCCATGCTGTGCAAAACGCCAATGTATGATCCGCGTCGTCCTCAGCGGCACCGCAGAATCGGCACTGCGGAGTGCGCTCCCGTCTGGCCACATTGCACAGGTACCTCCCGAAGCAGCCATGCCCCGAGAGGACCTGCACTAGGCGATATGAGAGCGCACCCCACCGTCGCGTCAACCAATCTTTTAGGACAGGGCGAATCGCCGCTATAGTGCGGTGACCCGCTCCCGGCTGGCTCAGATGTTCGAGCCAGCAGCGCTGGACGGTGTTCTTTGCGCTTTTCCGCCACTCTTCAACCACTTCTAAGCTGGGGACCTCCCCCCGACCTTTGGCGTCGGCGGTTTTCCAATAGACCTCCGCCAGCGCCGACGCCTCCAGTTCCCATGGGGGAGTCCCAGCCAGCACGCATGCCGCCTCCAGCGACACGGTTCGGTATGCTCGAGCCGCTCGGAGCGCCACTACCCTCTGCGATCTGCGCAGTTGGGCTTTATTGCGGCGCTCGAGGGCATCCGCCCAGATAGGGGCTCCGTATAACGCCATCGATCTGACAATTCCGGCATAGAGACGCCGGCAGCTCGCGCTCGGTCCGCCCAGATTAGGCAATAACCTGCTCAGGGCGAACGAAGTGCGCGCGAGCTTCGGCGCCATCTGCCGGAAATGTTCTTGGAAGTTCCACCGGCTGTCGAGTACGACTCCGAGATATTTCATTGTAGACCCGACGCCGATGGAAACTCCGCCCACAATCAGATGAGCGCCTGGCGGTGGCGCTCGGCGAGGCCCGTGGAAACACAGGGCTTCGGACTTCTCCAGGGCCACCGTCAGGCCCAGACTCCTAATCCTGCCCACTACTTGGGCTACTCCGGCAGTAGCTAACACACTCGCTTCCCGATAGCTACTGCCCCTTGCCAACACCAGTGTATCGTCCGCGTAGCAGACGACGCTAACGCCACGGAGAGTCGGGCCACGAAGGACCCAGTCGTAACCGACGTTCCACAGTAATGGCCCTAAAACGGAACCCTGTGGGACGCCGCACGACACTCTTCTCTGTCCAAATCCGGTGGTTGTGGGATATACCACTGTCCTATCTGATAGGTAGGCCTGGATCGTCTCACGCAAGTACAACGGGACCCCATGAAACCGCAGGGCCTCCATTATACATGCGTGAGGCAATGTGTTGAAGGCATTGGCGATATCTAAGGATACCGCCAAGACAACGCCACCTTTGTCGACCTCCTCTTCGGCGACGGCCCTCACCCGTGCAATAGCATCGATGGTAGAGCGGCCGCGCCGGAAACCATACTGGCAGTCTGCCAAATTTGGTCCTACTCGGTCGAGGTGTTCCGTGAGGCGGGTCGCAATAACGCGCTCAAAAAGCTTACCCGCCTCCCCGAGCAGGACTATTGGGCGATACGCCGAAGGTGAATCTGCCGGTCTTCCTGCCTTTCCAATCAGTACGAGTTTCCCCGTCTTCCAGTCTCCTGGGAAAGTATGTTCCTTGAGGCACTGAGTAAGAAGATCTCGGAACCTACTGTCTAGACCATTTTTGAGCGCCAGGACCCATATGCGTCCGGGGATCCCATCGGGGCCTGGGGCGGTGTTTTTGGCCTGAAGCCGAGACACAGCCGCCCACAGTTCCCTCTCTTCCACTTCCGGGACTTCCCCGTCCGCATCACGATTTGACGTCGCTGGCGCAAACACCATTTTGGGTGTAACGAAATCCTCCCTCATGGAGGGGAACAAGGTCTCCACCACTCTGTTCAGGACCTCCGGATCCATGCTCGCCGTTAGGGGTGGGGCCCAGGGCCTGAGCTTGCTCATTACGAGCCGATATGGTCGACCCCAGGGGTCGACTTCTAACGACGCCAGCAGCTCCTGCCAGGCCTCCTCCTTCGCAACAGCGATGGCCACCCTGAGGGCCTTTTTCGCGTCCTGGTAGGCGGTGTAGAGGCGCCTCTCCTCTTCCTCGGTGTGCCCGCTTCGTCTACGGCGACGACGATACCTTGAGTACTGCCGCCTTGCTGACACGCAGGACACACGAAGACGACCAAGATCTTCCGACCACCAATACACCGCCGTCCGAGCCGGCGGCCGCACCACGCGGGGCATCGCGACGTCACAAATGTGCGTGACCACTTCGTGGAGCCACCGCGACTCGGACTCTACTTCCGTCACGTTCGGTGTTGGGTTCCAGCTTGCGACCAGAGACGCCTGGATCGCCGCTTCCCCGTCAAGTCTTTTGAGGGCCCACCTCGGGCCGATCTCTGACGACGACGCAACACGCCCGGGACCAGAACCGCCAGGGAGGGGGGAGGCGTCAAACCGGATGTACCTGTGGTCGGACAAAGTCTCCACACCCTCCAGGACTACCCAGTCCCGGACGGTTCGTGCCAGGTCCGCGCTGGCGAAGGACACGTCCACAATGGAGCCACCCTGTATCCGCACGCATGTGTTCGTGTTCCCCGCGTTCAGAACAACCAAGCCATTCGAGGCGAGCCACTCCTCCACCAGTTCTCCTCTCGCATCCGTGGCAGGGCATCCCCAGACCGTGGACTTTGCGTTCAGATCGCCAGCCACAACGATCCGGTTTGGACGGCACCAGGCCAGGACCGAGTCCATCTCCACGAGGAGCGCCTCAAATTCGGAAAGTGGCCGGTTTGGCGAAAAATATGCCGCGACCACCATTACATCGCCGCACAACGCCGCAACGACTCCTCGACCTTTTCGCGACCTCCTTATTGCGACGTCGTTTGACACGGCGATTGCCGCCAGCTCGTCAATATCGCCCACCCAGTTGTTCCTCGTTGGAATGAGGTAGGGCTCAGTCACCACCGTAATATCTATCGACCACTGCACCATGCTTTGGATCAATAAATCCTGAGCTCTGGCGCAGTGGTTGATGTTGGCTTGCAGGTACTTAGTAGCCGTCGTCGTCATTTTGTGGTGTTCTCGGTCTCCATCTCTACTTCACCGCTCGGTGGTGGTTGTGCCTGTTGCACGCTAGCGCTGCTCGCAACAAACACTCTACTAAACATCCTTTTCTTGGGGGCCGAGCACAATTTGCTCCCCAAGCGATGGTTGGCTGCCTTCCCGGCCTCCGCACACAGTGTGCAGTGGGGGGCAGCATGACACTCTGTGGCGCGGTGTCCCAGCTGGCCGCACCGGTAGCATTGAAGCCCCCGGTCGACCTCCGCAGTACACCGCGCTTTGACATGGCCAGCGTGAAGGCACTTGAAGCACCTCAGCTCCCTACGTTCGAGGAGCTTCACCCTGGCCGAGACCCATCCGACAAGAAGTTTCCCTTCAACCACCCTTTTGGCGGCTTCAACAGGGCATGAAACCCACACGGCGAATAGGCCGGACCTCTCTTGGCGGAGTGTGCCTACTTTTATGCAGTTGGCCGCGCATCCACCTTTGGCCGCAACCGCAGCTGTCACCTCTTCCTTAGTTACGGAATCGTCAAGTCCCGCTACAATCAACTCCGACATTTTCGTTGGACGGGAGACGGTGATGTCGCCTCCGTTCCCGAAGACCTCGCGAAGCCTCTCCGCGAGGAGGTCCGCCTTTGGCGCGCTAGTGGCACCGGGGATTTCAATGATGGACGCCCCAGTTGCCGCCCGCTTAAAGCGGACGCTCTCAATCTCCAAATCTTTGAGGTTAACTTTTTGTTTCGCCTCCGCCAGAGCCTTGGCGTATGTGACCCCCTTCTCCACAGCCGTGGGATGTAAGGTCACCACGACTGCCGAGGTCTTGGGGGCCCGCAGCTTAGGCGAGGACTTGACCTTCTCCTGCCCCTTCTTCGTCGTCGTGGGCGCCGATCTGGTGGTAGTCGGCGCCTTTTCTCTGAGGCCCCTCTTAACCACCGACGCCATGGTCTCCTTCATGGAAGCAGGCGCCGGCGGGAGGGGGCGTCCCGTCTCTTGGTTTTTGGCCTTGCCCTTCTTTTTAGCGGCCTTCTTTTTCGTCTTCGCCTTTTGGCCCGGATGGGCGGGTTGGGCTGCGGCAGAAGAAGAAGCGGCGGCGGCCGGCGCTGAAGAAGAGGTCGGCGCCTTCTTTTTTCCTTTGGCGCCGACCTTGATCCAGCCCGATTGGACCGGATCCGGGCGACGCTCGTCAGGCAGTTCTGCCTGGGTCTCAGCCGGTGTGTGGCGTGGACGGCTTGCCGGGGGTGGTAGTCTAGCTTCCGCCTCACGCCTGTCGTGAGCCAGTGCCGGCCGCAAGCGGGGCTCCGGATTTAGGCGCGGCTCTAGCCCGTCTATTCTAGCGTTGAGCCGTTCCGAGAGCCTGCTCAGGATCCGGTTCTCCAGTTCCTCCTCTGGTGATTGCAAGCATGTCGCTGTGGCGGGTTTAGGTGTAGCCCCCGCCTGCGACATGCACGCCTTCAGTTCTGCCACCTCTTTCTTTAATGCGGCCATCTCTGCCTGTAGGCGGGTGTTGGCGGCTCGCAGGAGCCTCGTCTCCTCGTTGACGTTTCGCGTCATCAGGCGTTTTGACGCCGCCCGAATCTGCGCCACCGCCTCCTTAAGTGCCTTCTTCGAAGTCCCTTTAAGATTACTCGATTTGTCGCAGACGGCCGCCACTGCCGCTGCGCCAAGCTCTATTTGTCCTCCTAATTCTACCGAGCCCAGCTCGTCCTCGTCCTCTATTTCAGATGCGGAGGTCTCTGAGAGTCGGACCCCCGCTCTGGTCGACCGCAGCCCCATCGTAAGCTCGGCGACGTCCTTCTCCGCTTCCCACTCGAGTTGTCGCCGGGTGGCCTCTGCCAACTCCCGTTTCGCTTTGGCGAGCCCAACGTAGTCTCCTGTAGTAGGCGGCCGCCCTCGGCCCTTCCTTGTTCCTGCCACTTTGGGCGAGGGACCCGCCTCTATATCGCCTGATGCGGCGGCTAGATGCCGCTTTCGGCCAAGACTCCCCCATTGTCCGGGGTGCCGGTCTTCGCGTACTTCCGATGGTTCTATATCCATGTCTTTGGGCGACGCGTCGGAGTCCGACGTGTCGCTTAGTGCTGGTAGACGCCGTCGCGGGGTGTTAGGTGACGCGATCGGGATGCGCTCTAGCAGCACTTTCACCTCCTTGGTTTTTGTGGCGTCCAATGATGGGCGCCTCGTCTTATCAGTATCCAAATCTCGTGCTATCGTTTCCATTATTCGTGCCTGGGTCGTCGTTGTTTTTGTAAGAAGACAGTCCTTGCCCCCCCCAGAATACGAGGGGCAGCCCGCGGCCGAGACCGCGGGGAGGGATTCTCCCCCGGCAGTGCCGGAGGTACCCTCCTGGGGTAATGTACTGTTTAGGGATGCCATCATACATTTTTCCAGTGTTGTCGGACACCGGAAACCGCCTTTAAGGGGTCTGGTCCCCATGACGCGCGGCCTACGAGGCCGCCATCCTCCGACCCCTCAGGGTCCGCTGGTGTTCCCCGCGGGCCTGTCCGGTATGGGAGGCCCTGTCCGGCATAGCCCCACGAGAAGACACCCCTCCCCTCCGCACGGCGGCACCTCGGTGCACGTCGCGCTCCGCACCGCCCAAAAGGCGTGCCCTCCTCCGGGTGATTTTTTAGAGAGGTTTTCTTCCTCGCAGCCCCACGCTCAGTGCGTAGGGCCCCCGGTCCGCTCAGTGCGGATTACGGTTTGCTTGGCGTCCACCGATCATGAAGACCGGTGGGCGGCCAAGTGTGGTGTTGCCACCGGGTAATTTTTTAGAGAGGTTTTCTTCCTCGCAGCCCCACGCTCAATGCGCAGGGCCCCCGGTCCGCTCAGTGCGGATTACGGTTTACTTGGCGTCCACTGATCATAAAGACCAGTGGGGGCCAAGTGAGGTGTCGCCACCGGGTAATTTTTTATAGAGGTTTTCTTCCTCGCGGCCCCACGCTCAGTGCGCAGAGCCCCCGTTTCCGCTCAGTGCGGATTTACGGTCTACTTGGCGTCCACCGATCATAAAGACCAGTGGGCGGCCAAGTGTGGTGTCACCACCGGGTAATTTTTTATAGAGGTTTTCTTCCTCGCGGCCCCACGCTCAGTGCGCAGAGCCCCCGTTTCCGCTCAGTGCGGACTTACGGTCTACTTGGCGTCCACCGATCATAAAGACCAGTGGGCGGCCAAGTGTGGTGTCACCACCGGGTAATTTTTTATAGAGGTTTTCTTCCTCGCGGCCCCACGCTCAGTGCGCAGAGCCCCCGTTTCCGCTCAGTGCGGACTTACGGTTTACTTGGCGTCCACCGATCATAAAGACCAGTGGGCGACCAAGTGTGGTGTCACCACCGGGTGATTTTTTATAGAGGTTTTCTTCCTCGCGGCCCCACGCTCAGTGCGCAGAGCCCCCGTTTCCGCTCAGTGCGGACTTACGGGTTTTGGTGTTTGGTTCGCGGGGCGAAAAAAGCCCTACCCCAGCAATATGCCGGGGCGTTCCCCTATCCACCACCCGGGGACGCGCCACGTCGGAGTTCACCTCTCCGCCCACTCGGACAACCGAGCAGGTCCGTGGAACCTAACCTAACCTAACCTAACCTAACCTAACCTAACCTAACCTAACCTAACCTAACCTAACCTAACCTAACCTAACCTAACCTAACCTTTTTTTTTTTTTTTTTTTTGTAACGAGGGAAAATACACTTCCGTACCCCTGCGCCGGGCAGTGCAATGGCGCAGGGAGTGTGGGACTCGCCTACAGTCGTTCAGCCATACCCACTAAAAACCCTCATGCCCACCTTAACGCAATGACCCGAGCTTTGTACCAGCTGAGCCATAACCAAAGCTCGGGCCGCGCGTCTGACGCCGAAGCGCCTCTCCCTAAGTGGTGAAAGCCAGAGAGGCAGGATCTTTTGTGTCCTACCACCCCAGCCCCCACCGGCGGGGCCAACCGGTCCCGCCCTCGCCCTACTCTACGTGCCGCAGAGGGGACTGGAAAACCAGTATCCCCCCTCGGCTTCTCCATCTCGCATTCATCCTTCTCCTCACATCTGGCCATGAGGGCCGCAGGGGGCATGGTAAACCAGTACCCACCCACAGCCCCCACGACCTCACCCCACATCCGGCCACGAGGGCTGTAAGATGGGCAGGATAAACCAGTACCCACCCACACCCCCCGCGGCCCCACCACGTCGCATCTGCCGGTGCGACCCCGGTTGGGCATGGTCAGGGCGGAGTCACTGCTGTGACCCACCACTGACGGCCCTCTCCAGGTGGGTCGGTCATGTGCAACACCCAACACGATGACCGACCCTAGAGTTTGGTTCGCGGGGCCGAAGCCCTACCCCAGCCGAAGCCGGGGCGTTCCCCTATCCACCACCCGGGGACGCGCCACGTCGGAGTACTCCTCTCCGCCCACTCGGACAACCGAGCAGGTCCGTGGAACCTAACCTTTTTTTTTTTTTTTTTTTTTTTTTTTACGAGGAGAAACCCGTTTATGAGCCGTCTACCGCTCGGGGGAGGGAGCGGGCAGGTGTGTCGGACTCAGCCGCTCCCCCGGCCCGTATATGACCGGAGGGGCTACTACCGACCAAAACTCCTCGAAACCGCCATCCCGCCATTGCCGGGGCTAAGGTGACAGTTACCCTTATCCTTGTTCCCGGCGGGGCGTTTGTCCTTTTAGGACCCACCTCTCGTGGCTTTTTTTGCATATTGCCACATTAACCACCTCCGAGTGGGCGACGGAGAACTGCCGCCCTACTCCTACCGGGTCCCCCAACCCGGCACCGACCAACACGTCTTTGTAAAATTAAAACTATTAAGACGCCTGGGCAAAAGCCCGGCGTCGGCGCATCGGTCGGCGGCGGCGCACGGGATCCTCCTCCGGATCATCCTCCCGGCGCCGCTCGTCCTCTTCCTTTTTCTTCATCACCGCCTCGCAAAAGGCGGCGACGGCACTCCATCCGGGTTCACTGCCGACCATCGCAGAAACGACGGCCGGCAGCGAGATGTCATTTCCAATTTGTTGCACTAGCACGGCTCTCTCCTCCGCCCATGCTGTGCAAAACGCCAATGTATGATCCGCGTCGTCCTCAGCGGCACCGCAGAATCGGCACTGCGGAGTGCGCTCCCGTCTGGCCACATTGCACAGGTACCTCCCGAAGCAGCCATGCCCCGAGAGGACCTGCACTAGGCGATATGAGAGCGCACCCCACCGTCGCGTCAACCAATCTTTTAGGACAGGGCGAATCGCCGCTATAGTGCGGTGACCCGCTCCCGGCTGGCTCAGATGTTCGAGCCAGCAGCGCTGGACGGTGTTCTTTGCGCTTTTCCGCCACTCTTCAACCACTTCTAAGCTGGGGACCTCCCCCCGACCTTTGGCGTCGGCGGTTTTCCAATAGACCTCCGCCAGCGCCGACGCCTCCAGTTCCCATGGGGGAGTCCCAGCCAGCACGCATGCCGCCTCCAGCGACACGGTTCGGTATGCTCGAGCCGCTCGGAGCGCCACTACCCTCTGCGATCTGCGCAGTTGGGCTTTATTGCGGCGCTCGAGGGCATCCGCCCAGATAGGGGCTCCGTATAACGCCATCGATCTGACAATTCCGGCATAGAGACGCCGGCAGCTCGCGCTCGGTCCGCCCAGATTAGGCAATAACCTGCTCAGGGCGAACGAAGTGCGCGCGAGCTTCGGCGCCATCTGCCGGAAATGTTCTTGGAAGTTCCACCGGCTGTCGAGTACGACTCCGAGATATTTCATTGTAGACCCGACGCCGATGGAAACTCCGCCCACAATCAGATGAGCGCCTGGCGGTGGCGCTCGGCGAGGCCCGTGGAAACACAGGGCTTCGGACTTCTCCAGGGCCACCGTCAGGCCCAGACTCCTAATCCTGCCCACTACTTGGGCTACTCCGGCAGTAGCTAACACACTCGCTTCCCGATAGCTACTGCCCCTTGCCAACACCAGTGTATCGTCCGCGTAGCAGACGACGCTAACGCCACGGAGAGTCGGGCCACGAAGGACCCAGTCGTAACCGACGTTCCACAGTAATGGCCCTAAAACGGAACCCTGTGGGACGCCGCACGACACTCTTCTCTGTCCAAATCCGGTGGTTGTGGGATATACCACTGTCCTATCTGATAGGTAGGCCTGGATCGTCTCACGCAAGTACAACGGGACCCCATGAAACCGCAGGGCCTCCATTATACATGCGTGAGGCAATGTGTTGAAGGCATTGGCGATATCTAAGGATACCGCCAAGACAACGCCACCTTTGTCGACCTCCTCTTCGGCGACGGCCCTCACCCGTGCAATAGCATCGATGGTAGAGCGGCCGCGCCGGAAACCATACTGGCAGTCTGCCAAATTTGGTCCTACTCGGTCGAGGTGTTCCGTGAGGCGGGTCGCAATAACGCGCTCAAAAAGCTTACCCGCCTCCCCGAGCAGGACTATTGGGCGATACGCCGAAGGTGAATCTGCCGGTCTTCCTGCCTTTCCAATCAGTACGAGTTTCCCCGTCTTCCAGTCTCCTGGGAAAGTATGTTCCTTGAGGCACTGAGTAAGAAGATCTCGGAACCTACTGTCTAGACCATTTTTGAGCGCCAGGACCCATATGCGTCCGGGGATCCCATCGGGGCCTGGGGCGGTGTTTTTGGCCTGAAGCCGAGACACAGCCGCCCACAGTTCCCTCTCTTCCACTTCCGGGACTTCCCCGTCCGCATCACGATTTGACGTCGCTGGCGCAAACACCATTTTGGGTGTAACGAAATCCTCCCTCATGGAGGGGAACAAGGTCTCCACCACTCTGTTCAGGACCTCCGGATCCATGCTCGCCGTTAGGGGTGGGGCCCAGGGCCTGAGCTTGCTCATTACGAGCCGATATGGTCGACCCCAGGGGTCGACTTCTAACGACGCCAGCAGCTCCTGCCAGGCCTCCTCCTTCGCAACAGCGATGGCCACCCTGAGGGCCTTTTTCGCGTCCTGGTAGGCGGTGTAGAGGCGCCTCTCCTCTTCCTCGGTGTGCCCGCTTCGTCTACGGCGACGACGATACCTTGAGTACTGCCGCCTTGCTGACACGCAGGACACACGAAGACGACCAAGATCTTCCGACCACCAATACACCGCCGTCCGAGCCGGCGGCCGCACCACGCGGGGCATCGCGACGTCACAAATGTGCGTGACCACTTCGTGGAGCCACCGCGACTCGGACTCTACTTCCGTCACGTTCGGTGTTGGGTTCCAGCTTGCGACCAGAGACGCCTGGATCGCCGCTTCCCCGTCAAGTCTTTTGAGGGCCCACCTCGGGCCGATCTCTGACGACGACGCAACACGCCCGGGACCAGAACCGCCAGGGAGGGGGGAGGCGTCAAACCGGATGTACCTGTGGTCGGACAAAGTCTCCACACCCTCCAGGACTACCCAGTCCCGGACGGTTCGTGCCAGGTCCGCGCTGGCGAAGGACACGTCCACAATGGAGCCACCCTGTATCCGCACGCATGTGTTCGTGTTCCCCGCGTTCAGAACAACCAAGCCATTCGAGGCGAGCCACTCCTCCACCAGTTCTCCTCTCGCATCCGTGGCAGGGCATCCCCAGACCGTGGACTTTGCGTTCAGATCGCCAGCCACAACGATCCGGTTTGGACGGCACCAGGCCAGGACCGAGTCCATCTCCACGAGGAGCGCCTCAAATTCGGAAAGTGGCCGGTTTGGCGAAAAATATGCCGCGACCACCATTACATCGCCGCACAACGCCGCAACGACTCCTCGACCTTTTCGCGACCTCCTTATTGCGACGTCGTTTGACACGGCGATTGCCGCCAGCTCGTCAATATCGCCCACCCAGTTGTTCCTCGTTGGAATGAGGTAGGGCTCAGTCACCACCGTAATATCTATCGACCACTGCACCATGCTTTGGATCAATAAATCCTGAGCTCTGGCGCAGTGGTTGATGTTGGCTTGCAGGTACTTAGTAGCCGTCGTCGTCATTTTGTGGTGTTCTCGGTCTCCATCTCTACTTCACCGCTCGGTGGTGGTTGTGCCTGTTGCACGCTAGCGCTGCTCGCAACAAACACTCTACTAAACATCCTTTTCTTGGGGGCCGAGCACAATTTGCTCCCCAAGCGATGGTTGGCTGCCTTCCCGGCCTCCGCACACAGTGTGCAGTGGGGGGCAGCATGACACTCTGTGGCGCGGTGTCCCAGCTGGCCGCACCGGTAGCATTGAAGCCCCCGGTCGACCTCCGCAGTACACCGCGCTTTGACATGGCCAGCGTGAAGGCACTTGAAGCACCTCAGCTCCCTACGTTCGAGGAGCTTCACCCTGGCCGAGACCCATCCGACAAGAAGTTTCCCTTCAACCACCCTTTTGGCGGCTTCAACAGGGCATGAAACCCACACGGCGAATAGGCCGGACCTCTCTTGGCGGAGTGTGCCTACTTTTATGCAGTTGGCCGCGCATCCACCTTTGGCCGCAACCGCAGCTGTCACCTCTTCCTTAGTTACGGAATCGTCAAGTCCCGCTACAATCAACTCCGACATTTTCGTTGGACGGGAGACGGTGATGTCGCCTCCGTTCCCGAAGACCTCGCGAAGCCTCTCCGCGAGGAGGTCCGCCTTTGGCGCGCTAGTGGCACCGGGGATTTCAATGATGGACGCCCCAGTTGCCGCCCGCTTAAAGCGGACGCTCTCAATCTCCAAATCTTTGAGGTTAACTTTTTGTTTCGCCTCCGCCAGAGCCTTGGCGTATGTGACCCCCTTCTCCACAGCCGTGGGATGTAAGGTCACCACGACTGCCGAGGTCTTGGGGGCCCGCAGCTTAGGCGAGGACTTGACCTTCTCCTGCCCCTTCTTCGTCGTCGTGGGCGCCGATCTGGTGGTAGTCGGCGCCTTTTCTCTGAGGCCCCTCTTAACCACCGACGCCATGGTCTCCTTCATGGAAGCAGGCGCCGGCGGGAGGGGGCGTCCCGTCTCTTGGTTTTTGGCCTTGCCCTTCTTTTTAGCGGCCTTCTTTTTCGTCTTCGCCTTTTGGCCCGGATGGGCGGGTTGGGCTGCGGCAGAAGAAGAAGCGGCGGCGGCCGGCGCTGAAGAAGAGGTCGGCGCCTTCTTTTTTCCTTTGGCGCCGACCTTGATCCAGCCCGATTGGACCGGATCCGGGCGACGCTCGTCAGGCAGTTCTGCCTGGGTCTCAGCCGGTGTGTGGCGTGGACGGCTTGCCGGGGGTGGTAGTCTAGCTTCCGCCTCACGCCTGTCGTGAGCCAGTGCCGGCCGCAAGCGGGGCTCCGGATTTAGGCGCGGCTCTAGCCCGTCTATTCTAGCGTTGAGCCGTTCCGAGAGCCTGCTCAGGATCCGGTTCTCCAGTTCCTCCTCTGGTGATTGCAAGCATGTCGCTGTGGCGGGTTTAGGTGTAGCCCCCGCCTGCGACATGCACGCCTTCAGTTCTGCCACCTCTTTCTTTAATGCGGCCATCTCTGCCTGTAGGCGGGTGTTGGCGGCTCGCAGGAGCCTCGTCTCCTCGTTGACGTTTCGCGTCATCAGGCGTTTTGACGCCGCCCGAATCTGCGCCACCGCCTCCTTAAGTGCCTTCTTCGAAGTCCCTTTAAGATTACTCGATTTGTCGCAGACGGCCGCCACTGCCGCTGCGCCAAGCTCTATTTGTCCTCCTAATTCTACCGAGCCCAGCTCGTCCTCGTCCTCTATTTCAGATGCGGAGGTCTCTGAGAGTCGGACCCCCGCTCTGGTCGACCGCAGCCCCATCGTAAGCTCGGCGACGTCCTTCTCCGCTTCCCACTCGAGTTGTCGCCGGGTGGCCTCTGCCAACTCCCGTTTCGCTTTGGCGAGCCCAACGTAGTCTCCTGTAGTAGGCGGCCGCCCTCGGCCCTTCCTTGTTCCTGCCACTTTGGGCGAGGGACCCGCCTCTATATCGCCTGATGCGGCGGCTAGATGCCGCTTTCGGCCAAGACTCCCCCATTGTCCGGGGTGCCGGTCTTCGCGTACTTCCGATGGTTCTATATCCATGTCTTTGGGCGACGCGTCGGAGTCCGACGTGTCGCTTAGTGCTGGTAGACGCCGTCGCGGGGTGTTAGGTGACGCGATCGGGATGCGCTCTAGCAGCACTTTCACCTCCTTGGTTTTTGTGGCGTCCAATGATGGGCGCCTCGTCTTATCAGTATCCAAATCTCGTGCTATCGTTTCCATTATTCGTGCCTGGGTCGTCGTTGTTTTTGTAAGAAGACAGTCCTTGCCCCCCCCAGAATACGAGGGGCAGCCCGCGGCCGAGACCGCGGGGAGGGATTCTCCCCCGGCAGTGCCGGAGGTACCCTCCTGGGGTAATGTACTGTTTAGGGATGCCATCATACATTTTTCCAGTGTTGTCGGACACCGGAAACCGCCTTTAAGGGGTCTGGTCCCCATGACGCGCGGCCTACGAGGCCGCCATCCTCCGACCCCTCAGGGTCCGCTGGTGTTCCCCGCGGGCCTGTCCGGTATGGGAGGCCCTGTCCGGCATAGCCCCACGAGAAGACACCCCTCCCCTCCGCACGGCGGCACCTCGGTGCACGTCGCGCTCCGCACCGCCCAAAAGGCGTGCCCTCCTCCGGGTGATTTTTTAGAGAGGTTTTCTTCCTCGCAGCCCCACGCTCAGTGCGTAGGGCCCCCGGTCCGCTCAGTGCGGATTACGGTTTGCTTGGCGTCCACCGATCATGAAGACCGGTGGGCGGCCAAGTGTGGTGTTGCCACCGGGTAATTTTTTAGAGAGGTTTTCTTCCTCGCAGCCCCACGCTCAATGCGCAGGGCCCCCGGTCCGCTCAGTGCGGATTACGGTTTACTTGGCGTCCACTGATCATAAAGACCAGTGGGGGCCAAGTGAGGTGTCGCCACCGGGTAATTTTTTATAGAGGTTTTCTTCCTCGCGGCCCCACGCTCAGTGCGCAGAGCCCCCGTTTCCGCTCAGTGCGGATTTACGGTCTACTTGGCGTCCACCGATCATAAAGACCAGTGGGCGGCCAAGTGTGGTGTCACCACCGGGTAATTTTTTATAGAGGTTTTCTTCCTCGCGGCCCCACGCTCAGTGCGCAGAGCCCCCGTTTCCGCTCAGTGCGGACTTACGGTCTACTTGGCGTCCACCGATCATAAAGACCAGTGGGCGGCCAAGTGTGGTGTCACCACCGGGTAATTTTTTATAGAGGTTTTCTTCCTCGCGGCCCCACGCTCAGTGCGCAGAGCCCCCGTTTCCGCTCAGTGCGGACTTACGGTTTACTTGGCGTCCACCGATCATAAAGACCAGTGGGCGACCAAGTGTGGTGTCACCACCGGGTGATTTTTTATAGAGGTTTTCTTCCTCGCGGCCCCACGCTCAGTGCGCAGAGCCCCCGTTTCCGCTCAGTGCGGACTTACGGGTTTTGGTGTTTGGTTCGCGGGGCGAAAAAAGCCCTACCCCAGCAATATGCCGGGGCGTTCCCCTATCCACCACCCGGGGACGCGCCACGTCGGAGTTCACCTCTCCGCCCACTCGGACAACCGAGCAGGTCCGTGGCCGTGGAACCTAACCTAACCTAACCTAACCTAACCTAACCTAACCTAACCTAACCTAACCTAACCTAACCTAACCTAACCTAACCTAACCTAACCTAACCTAACCTTTTTTTTTTTTTTTTTTTTTTTTTTGTAACGAGGGAAAATACACTTCCGTACCCCTGCGCCGGGCAGTGCAATGGCGCAGGGAGTGTGGGACTCGCCTACAGTCGTTCAGCCATACCCACTAAAAACCCTCATGCCCACCTTAACGCAATGACCCGAGCTTTGTACCAGCTGAGCCATAACCAAAGCTCGGGCCGCGCGTCTGACGCCGAAGCGCCTCTCCCTAAGTGGTGAAAGCCAGAGAGGCAGGATCTTTTGTGTCCTACCACCCCAGCCCCCACCGGCGGGGCCAACCGGTCCCGCCCTCGCCCTACTCTACGTGCCGCAGAGGGGACTGGAAAACCAGTATCCCCCCTCGGCCTCTCCATCTCACATTCATCCTTCTCCTCACATCTGGCCATGAGGGCCGCAGGGGGCATGGTAAACCAGTACCCACCCACAGCCCCCACGACCTCACCCCACATCCGGCCACGAGGGCTGTAAGATGGGCAGGATAAACCAGTACCCACCCACACCCCCCGCGGCCCCACCACGTCGCATCTGCCGGTGCGACCCCGGTTGGGCATGGTCAGGGCGGAGTCACTGCTGTGACCCACCACTGACGGCCCTCTCCAGGTGGGTCGGTCATGTGCAACACCCAACACGATGACCGACCCTAGAGTTTGGTTCGCGGGGCCGAAGCCCTACCCCAGCCGAAGCCGGGGCGTTCCCCTATCCACCACCCGGGGACGCGCCACGTCGGAGTACTCCTCTCCGCCCACTCGGACAACCGAGCAGGTCCGTGGAACCTAACCTAACCTAACCTAACCTAACCTAACCTAACCTAACCTAACCTAACCTAACCTAACCTAACCTAACCTAACCTAACCTAACCTTTTTTTTTTTTTTTTTTTTTTTTTAAAGAGGGGAATGCTTTATGCATACGACATGCCCCGGGGGGGACACGAAGTTATGCGAGATTCTCTCCCCTAGTGGGAGCATACCCGCTAAACCACCTCTGTTCCTCCTGCGCATTGGTGACGGGGCTACGGGCACGCTTTCGCACTCCTCCGCGGCCCCGTCTGCGCTAGCCGCCGAAGCAGCTCCACCACTGGGGTGGGTGAACCCACCATCCATCCTTTAGGGGAGGCGCGCCGGAACGATACGCGCCATCCTCCTTGCCCTTCGAAGCGGGTGACAGGTCCCCCCGAACCTGCCACCACGGGGCTATGGAAGCCGGAGAGACGAGGTTTTACCCCCGCCTCCCCAGCCACCATCGGCGGGTCCGATGTCGGGCCCCGCCGTTGACCCTACGGGCCGCGGAGGGGCTGGGTATGCCAGTACCCCTCCGCGGCCCCACCATACACATCCGGCCACGAGGGCTGCAGGGGGCAGGATAAACCAGTACCCACCCGCACCCCCCGCGGCCCCACCTCCTGGCATGCTCCGAAGCGGACCCCACAGTCCGCCTCTGGCAGCCTCCTCCGGGTGGGTCGGCCCTGCACGCTAGACCAGCCCAGTCCGGCCCAAGACAGCCGGTCCTGCACGCTAGGCCGACCCTGGTTCCTCTTAGCTTCACCGTGGGAGGCAGCCACGGTTACTAGAGCCCCACCGCCACGACAAGGCGGGAACCGTTGGTGGGGAACCTAACCTAACCTAACCTAACCTAACCTAACCTAACCTAACCTAACCTAACCTAACCTAACCTAACCTAACCTAACCTACCACCCCGCCCGCCCGCCCACCTATCAACCTACCACCCCGCCCGCCCGCCCACCTATCAACCTACCACCCCGCCCGCCCGCCCACCTATCAACCTACCACCCCGACCGCCCGCCCACCTATCAACCTACCACCCAGAGTCTCCGGCGGATAACTCTACATCGCATTCCCCAAAACGCAGCTCGCCCCCTATTGTTAACAACTAAAACTGAAATCAAAGTATATCTATATCTAACGACAGATGGTGCTAGGGACTTAGCATTTACTAAATGAAGTCCAATGATTTATTTCACACACACACGACCTCTTAATCTTTATACATTATTATTATTATTATTCAAACTTTCGTGAGACATTATCATTATTAGCTTGTATAGGAACGGCTAAAACACTCACTTATATATATATATATATATATATATATATATATATATATATATATATATACAGTCAAAACCGTTTATGACGACATCGTTTAGAACAACATACCGGTTAAATTGACCAAAATCAAAGGTCCTGGCTGAATGTTATTACATATCTTTCCTATTAATACCTGTCACCGGTTGTTACAACTATCGGTTTTTACGACTCAGTATGAGTAGTAGTCCCTTCGATGTCGTTATAACAGATTTTTGACTGTATATATATATATATATATCCGGTGTCGTATAATATAATATAAGGGGGGGGGGGCGGAGTAGTTAATTATTTATTGTCTATCCATGTTGTGATAAGGGTTGATTACACCGCCGTTAAAAAAAAAAAAAAAAAAAAAAAAAAAAAAAAAAAAAAAAAAAAAAAAAAAAAAAGACGAAAAGAACCATAATAGCATGATATATAATGCAAAATATAATGCGTAACTCGGATAGAAATCCTACAAAACAAGCAAAAATAATTCGTGACAAGTTTATGTATTACTTTTGTGAACATAACTATTAATTTATTATTATTTCGTGTTGGTAGATTAATTTGTTGTTTGTTTCCTACACATTAAACTAGCACGTACATATCTACCTTCTCTAGTTAAGTTATAATCTGTAGTTTTAACAATTATATGAAAATAAACTGTTACTTCCAGGAAACAATTGTTTTATTTCTTCCCACAATTTATTTGTGGCTGCCCTATTTAAATGTTGCAGATGTTTGCTTTGCCAAATAGCAGTGCGATGTTGTACTGCAGATATAAATTCTTCAGTATTGATAGTATTGATATCCATGACGATTGACGACGCTTCGGCGGGTGAATCAAAATGGTTTAGAACCACAGGCGTAGTCGCCTAACTAACTAACGGGTTTAAATCCGGTGAACGCTATTGCACCGGCCCTTCCCATCCACCTACCAGGGTATTCTTCGTCTAGGAAATCCCTTACAGGACGTGCGTAATGTGCTGGGCACCCATCATGCTGGAACCACATATTCCTGACTGTCACCCCCCTTCCTATGTACGTAACCTTTTGGCACACCCTGTATAGAAACCTTGTAGAAGCCATGGTTTTGAGTTTTTAAACTACACCTTTTTAGTCGACTTCAAAAACAAGGATTATCAATTCGACTGTTAGAACACCTTTGGTGTAAAGTCAACAGGGGGCTCGAAAACACGTATATCCAAACTATTATTCAATTCTTTTTTTTTTTTTTTTTTTTTTTTTTTTTTTTTTTTTTTTTTTTTTTTTTTTTTTTTTTTTTTTTTTTTTCCGGTGGTGATTAGGGTAAAGAAGAAAAATAACACAATATCTTTATAGTTTTATTAGTCGTGTCAAAACTTACATAACAGTCGTTAAATAATTTACGAAATAGTAGGAGAGGGCGTCAGCCGCTGCCCAGATTTACACATAACATATAAAAATAGATTTTATAACATCAGTCGCTATCCTACAAGGAGAATGTATGATAAATGCTTACATTAAAATTATGATATGAATCTACATTCGGAGCACCATCGTACATTATGCTAATGGCACGCGTCGCGTGGCCTCAGGCGACATGTCACATCGCCAACACGTCACATCGCCAACGCGTTACATCGCCAACACGTCACATCGCCAACGCGTCACATCGCCAACACGTCACATCGCCAACGCGTCACATCGCGCCGGGTTAAGGCATATTAACATAACTATATTTACTAAAGGTACACAAGTATCAGAGGCCGCCGTCGCTGCATCTTGCGACATTCAATAGAGTACACACACAGAGAGCGGACACGCGCACACACACCCGGACAGACTCGCTCGCACAACAGACATACATTATTACCACTTAGTAAATAATACTTTACACTATCACATGTCGGCACGATTGAAGCTCGTTTTACTGTACATTACATTACATACATAGCTTCACTTTCTTTATTTAAATATACATACATATATACACTTCACATTCTGTTACAACATAACGTCACACAGTAATTGGAATGTTTGGTTCGTGCGCGCGCTACGTGCCGCGCGGGCGGCGGCGGCGGCGGCGGCGGCGGCGGGGCGCGGCGTGACGTCACACCTGCGTGTGGCGCGCCCCTCCCCCGCCTCCCCCTCCCCCGCCCGTCTCCTCCGCGTCCGAGTCCTCTATCTCGCAGAGGTTGGCCGACAGGTCGCTGCCGGAGCCCGCGCCGGCGCCGCCCAGCAGCGAGCGCCGCTCCTCCGCTGCAAGACAAGCACACGTCTCACACAACAGTACCACACCGGCCGTCAACCTCGTCCTCACCCACCTCGTCAATGCCTTCGACTCGAAAAGATAAATAAGGTCTCTCACCCAGCATGGTGATGAGGCTGGCGGCGTCGGGGTCGCGGCGTCGCATCCCGCCCCCGCCCCCTCCCCCGCCCCCGCCCTCGCCCTCGCTCTCGCCCTCGTCCTCGCCGCAGCCGGCCGCCGCGGGCAGGTACTCGTCCGGGTGCAGCAAATATGACGACGCTGGTGAAACAAAAAAAAAATAAATAAACATCTCGTATTTGCAAATAAACACCAAAATTCAATAAATAAAAAAAAAAAAAAAAGAAAAAAAAAAAAGGCGTATCAGAGCAAAAGAGACAGCCACCGTCAGTGAAGCGCAGCGCGTCCAGGTCGAGGTCGTCGGGCGCCGAGTCGGTGTCTGTGTGCGGGGCGCGGTGCGGGGCGCGGTGCGGGGCGCGGCGCGGGGCGTGTGCGGGGTGCGCGGGGTGTGCGGGGCGTGCGGGGTGCGCGGGGCGCGGGGCGCGCGGCGAGGGCGAGGCGCGCTCGCGTCCCGACGGCGGCTCGGAGGAGTCGGGTCGCTCGGAGCCCGCCACCTCGCTGATGCCGGGCAGACCGCCGCCTCCGCACCAGTCGGAGCAGTCCCAGTGGTAGCCCCCCACCAGGTGCGGGGAGCCCGACGCCGCCACCGAGGTCGGCGCCGGGGCGCGGCTCCCTCGCTTGCACCCCTTCAGATCTAAGAGAACACACATCAATGAAATAATAAAAAAAAAAAAAAAAATACAGGAAAAATGTATTTTATTAACGACTAGCTAACGCCCGCGACTTCGGCCGTCGAGGATGAGAGATACTTTATTTCTATAAATGAGTTGAAGCCGCACTCACCGTTATAAATTTTATTGTCGACGAAGGTGTGCAGATGCATCTGCTCGGACCAGGGTTTGCGGTCCGCGGCGTCGATGTTGAGGTTGCGCAGATAGTCGGGCGGGATTCCCTCCAGCTCGTCGCCCGCCGAGCCGTAGCTGCGCAGAGTGTCGATGTTGTTGAGCGGCGGGTGGTCGGCGCAAGAGGCGGGACGTTCGAGCCGCTCTCGCCGCACCGCCTCCAGGTTGGACAGCTTGGAGGCGCGCGGCGGCGGCGCCTTGTCCCCGCCTCCGCCCGCGTGCAGCGCGCTGTTGAGGGGCGCGTTGTGCACGTGCGCGAGGCGGGCGCGTGCGGCGCGACGCCGGCGCAGCAGCGGCACGGCCACGCAGGCGGCCAGCGCGGCCAGCACCGCCAGCGCCGCGGCGGGCAGCGGCCAGCGCGCGGCCAGCGCCCAGCGCCACGCGTCGTGCAGCGAGCGCGGCGCCGGCCCGCCCACTCCGCCCACACCGCCCGCCAACACCGCGTCAGAGTACAGAGGATTGCCGCAGTTCATGCCTGCAGTTTTAGGTTTTGTAATAACGTAATGCGGGAGGTGTGATAGTTTGGAGATTGAACTTATGTTAGTAAAATCACATTGGAACACAATTTAATTTAATAAAATTAGTCATTATAGAAGACAAGCGTACAGTACAGTACAGTCGATTCGATTACGAGATCCGGCCGTTAGTATGTAGGTACAGGAAGAGATCTCTTCTTCTTCTTAAATGGCCCGAAATGAAGCGACATAATTTATAAGCGGAAATAAAATAGCGAACCTGTTTTATTCGGTGGACACAGACATCTGAAGGAGCCGAGCTCGTTGAGGCAGGTGGCGCCGTTGAGGCAGGGCTCGCCGGCGCACTCGTCCACGTCGTACTCGCAGCGCGGGCCGTAGTACCCCCGGCAGCGGCAGGCCGGGCCGCGCTCGCCGTCCTCGCAGGCGCCGCCGTGTGCGCACACGCCCGGCGTGCACCAGCGCCCGCGCTCGCAGCGCGCGCCGCGCAGTCCCGGCGCGCACGCGCACCTGAACGTGCCGCTCTCCGGCGAGCAGTAGCCGCCGTGCAGACACGGCTGCGAGGCGCAGGGGTCGGTGTCCAACTCGCAGAAGCGGCCCGCGAAGCGCGCGTGGCACGTGCACGCGAAGGCGACGTCCTCGAGCAGCGCGGGGTCGGGCAGCGCGCGACACGTGCCGCCGTTGAGGCAGGGGTAGGAGTCGCAGGGTCCGGGCGCGGGCAGGGCGGGGCAGGAGAGCACGCGGCGGGCGCGCACGCCACGTGTCAGCTGCACGCGCCCGTCTCTAGAAGTGCCCCCCTCTTCTATTGGTAGTGCCACTTCGCCAATTTTTATGTCCGCGATGCATCCGTGGAATCCATAAGTGACCTGGAAATTGTTGTATTTTATTTTACTGATATCATAAATCCGAATGTCACAGTTGGTGACAATTCCGAAACCTCCTTCCACCTAGTGTAACGTCACATATTTTGCAATTTTACGAAATTTATGAAAAAAAAATATATTTTTATTTTCCATTTAAATGTAATAATATTCTTAAGACATAAAATATTATATTTGGAAAAAGCGTGATGTCACAAATTTAGGGAGCCCTCCTCGCTCCTCGTCTCACAATGTCACACTCCGTCGACACCCCTCCACTTATGTTAAATTAAATCTATTATCTGATGACTTTAATTGTACAACTTGATCAACATTGAAGTACGGCTCGCCCACTAGTTGATGGAAATTTGATAGTCGTAGTGTTTAACTGTGTCTCGTATCTCATACTCGTAACAATACATAACAATATTATAAATATGTACCTGTTCCGGCGCCAGTGCGTAGGCGTGTCGTAACAGCGCAGCTCCGACCAGCACGCGGTCGTGGCGCGCGTCCAGCACGGCGTCGCGCGCCGGCGCCTGCGCGTGTGCGACGCGGCGGTCCACCGCCAGGCGCACGGCCGCCCCGCGTCGCTCCAGCTGCACCCAGTGCCACGCGCCGTCTGCCACCGCGCCTCCCGCACGCAGCGCCACCGCGCCCCCGCCCAGCTCCATGCGGCACTGCACCGCGCCCTCCGCCAACTCCAGCACCAGGTACTCCACGCGCCCCGCAGCCTGCAGCAGCACGCCGCGCTCGCGCCGCGTGCGGAACCGCAGCGACAGGGTCAGCTCGTCCTCGAGCAGCCGCTCGCCGTGCACCACGCCGCGCTCCAGCCGGTACACCAGGTACCCGTCGCCCGGCAGGTACGTCACCGGCGAGGGCGCACGACACTCTCCCTCCCCCTCGCCGCCCTCGCCGCCCTCCTCGCAGCGCGCGCCCGGGCACGAGGCGCACGAGGCGACTGCGCGCTCGCAGCGGTCGCCTTCGAAGCCCGGGGAACAGGCGCATTCGGCGAGCAGTCTATGAGGCGCGCCGACCAGCGCGAACACGTCTGTGGCCACGGCCCGTACGGCCGCGGCGTGCAGTTGCACGCGCTCGGTGCACGCGCCGTGCACGCAGCCGCCGCACGACGCGCGCACTAACTCCTCGACCACCAGTCGCGTGCTCTCCTCCAGCCGCTCCAGATGCGCGTGCAGGTTGCGCCGCATCACTTCCGGGGATAAGAAGCCGTTTCCGTCCTCGGACCGCACCGCGAAAGCTACGTCGAGGTCCTGCGCGATCCGTCTCGTCGTGCGGCGAGGCCGCGTCGACTCCGCCTCGAAGTCGGCGTCCGAAGCCTGCACCCCGACGATGAGTACGTCGCTCTGCCGACACAGCGTGGCCTCGTGCACCGCGCGGACGAAACCCTTGCGATGGCTGAGCACAAAGTCGCGATCGGTCACTTCTCGAAAGCGGATGACCACGGAGTGCGTCAACATCTCATCCGTCACGAGCAGGACGGCGACGTGGACGAGGGCGTGGCCGACGAACTTGCCGTCGTGGACGGTGACGTTGAGGCGGTACTCGCCGACGTCGATGCGCGGCGCGGCCCGCAGCGTGCCGGTGGCGGCGTCGATCTCGAAGAGGTCGGTGGGCGGGTAGGGCGCGCCGTCGGCCGCCGCCAGCGCGTAGCTCAGCGTGTCGTACGCGTCCCGGTCGGACGCGAACACGCGCCCGATCACGCCGCCGGGAAATTCATCGAGATAAGAATTGATGACTATTTCTAGCGGAGTTACGACGGGAGGGTGATGAGATTCTTCGATGACTTTGATGTAGACCCACGCGTCGGAGAACAAGGGAGGCGTCCCGTTGTCGAACACGCGCACTTGTAACACGTATCGATCCTTGATGCGATGATTAAATCTGGTCGCCGATCGTAAATATCCATCTTGCTCCAAACGGAACGCTCCCATTTCATTGCCGGATTGAAAATCGAAAGTGAAAGGCGCCGCGTTGGGAGGCGCGTCCGCGTCGTCGACGACAAACTTCAGGATGGTGAATCCGAGCGGCTTGTCCTCCTGCACGACCGCCGTGTAGTTGGTCTGCGCGAATAGCGGCGGATTGTCGTTCGCGTCGAGCACCTCGACGTTCAAGAAGGCGGCGGCCTCCAGCGCCGGCTGGCCGCGGTCCCGCGCGCGCACCTCCAGCACGTAAGCGGGCGTGGCCTCGCGGTCCAGCGCCGCGGCCAGAGACACGTGCCCGGTGTCGGCGTCCACGGCGAAGCGTCCGTCGCGGTCGCCGCGCGCGATGCTGTAAGTGACGCGCCCGTTGGCGCCCTCGTCCGCGTCGACCGCCACCACCTGCGCGACCAGACTGCCCGGCGCCGCGTCCTCTCGCACGCGCGCTCCGTACGACGTCTGCGAGAATACCGGCGCGTTGTCGTTGCCGTCGAGCACCGTGATGTTGACGGTGGCGTGGTCGCTGAGCGGGGGCGTGCCGCCGTCCACGGCCTGCACCGTCAAAAAGTATTCCTTCCTGTGCTCGAAGTCTAGAGGGCGCGCGACCGCGAGAGCGCCGCTGTCGCGGTCGACTGCGAAGTCCTCGCGGTCGTCGCCGGCGACGAGGGAGTAGTAGACGTCCGCGTTGACGCCGGCGTCGCGCGAGGTGGCGCGCACGCGCAGCAGCTCGGTGCCCACCGGGCGCATTTCGGGCACGACCGCTCGGTATTGCTTGAAATCAAATTCGGGCGGGTTGTCGTTGATGTCGGCCACGGTGAGTCGGACGGTGGCGACCGCGGACCGCGGCGGCACCCCGGCGTCGACGGCGCGCACCCGCAGCGTGTGCTCGGCGCGCAGCTCGCGGTCCAGGGCGGCGCGGAGTCTGACGATGCCGCTGTCGCCGGCCAACTCGAAGGCCGCGTTGCCATCGCCCGCATCCTCTTCGACGAACGAGTAATGAACCAGGCCGTTCTCCCCCAGGTCCGCGTCCGTAGCGTGCACCTATAAATATAAATAATATAAGCGAACCCGGGACAGGCACGTCCGAGCGAGGGAGGCGGTGTGCGGGGTGTGCGGGGTGTGCGGGGGGTGCGGACGGGGGGCGGACCTTGGCGACGAGGGCCCCGAGGTCGGCGTCCTCTGGTAGCGTGGCGCTGTAGAGGGACGCGGAGAAGCGCGGCTCGTTGTCGTTGACGTCGTCGAGGTGTACGCGCAGCTCGGCGCGGCACGCCCACTCGGGCCGGTCGCGGTCCTGCGCGTGCGCCGCCAGCTCGTACTCGGCCACGGTCTCGCGGTCCAACTCCTCGGCGACAGTTATTACTCCGGTTTCCTGTATTTAAGTTTACAAATCACTCCGATAATGAACTCGTTCGCTTGATTCAAGAGTAATTCCTAAAATATGCAAGTTTACTTTGATGTTTGACGCAGTCGCTTCTATTTTATTTATTAGTATAAATATAAAATTATTAATGGGTCCGCTACACACTAGAAGAGTAGGGGCACCTTGTGTATGGAGAAGTGGTCGGCGTGGTCGCCGGTGAGGAAGAAGCGTGCGCGTGCATTGTGCGGCTCGTCGGCGTCGCGCACTCGCAACGTCGCCACGTGCGCGCCGCGCGCCGCGTCCTCCGACAGGCGCGCGCGCAGGCGGTGCTGCTCGCAGTACGGCGGGTTATCTACGAACCGAATGCCAGGTAATTCGTAAGATGCCATCACCAGGGTGGCCACCATGCTTCATTACGCTCCCGGTGCTAGGAATGTGCCACGTTAGAGTGTTTAAATTGAAAACACCAGCACTTCCCGTCTTAATCTAAAAGGCAAAAAGGTTCTCAGTGGCCGGGACGCCACCTTTTTGGCGGAACGTTTACGTAATTCAGAACTCAATACAGAGATGATCTCACCGTTGACGTCGAGCACGGTGATGTTGACGCGCGTGTAGGCGGTGAACTTGCCGTCAGCGGCGGCCACGTCGAGCGCATAGGCGGCAGCGGTCTCGCGGTCCAGCGCGCGCGCCACGAACAGTTCGGCGCCCGAGGCGGACGCGCGCAGCTGGAAGCGCGCCGAAGGGTCGCCGGCCGCCACGAAATAGGAGCGCGGGCCTCCAGACGCATCCGCGTCCGACACGCCCAGCCGCACCACCACCGTGCCCGCCGGCGCGTCCTCGCGAACCTGTCGCCGCGCACGAGTTAGCTTCATCCTACCGCCAAAGTACGTCCCCCGCGTGCTCACTGCTACTTAAACGGAAAAGTTACTACAGCATACCTGAGCCTCGTAAAGTTCCCGATGGAAGGCGGGCGGGCAGTCGTCGTAGTCGATCAGGCGCACGACGAGCGTGCCGCGCGCGCTGCGGGCCGGCGCGCCGCCGTCCGTCGCCAGCAGCGGCACGCGGTACTCGGCGCGCGTCTCGCGGTCCAGCGCGCGCGTCGTGCGCACCCAGCCCGTCTCCGCCTCCACCGCGAACGGCAGCGCCTCGCCCTCGCCCCCCACGTCGCCCACCGCCGCGCCCAGCGCGAAACGCACCTCGCCATTGGAGCCCGCGTCAGGGTCGTCCGCCATCACTGCCACATGCAGCACCGGCACCACATTCATCACACGTTTCGTAGGTATTTTAATTAAAAAGTTAGCAAATATACATACACGGCGACATACACGTGGAGTAAAGTGATACATGGAATCACGATTCCTAATAAATTGCGTTCTTACTGGCTATGAAAAAAACTATCGCATATGTCGTTGTGCTCGTGCAGTCAGTGCGGTGTCAGTCGCGGGTCGCATACTCACGCTGGACGACGTAGGAGTCGGGCGGCGTGTTCTCCGCGAGCTGCACCACGTACGGCTGCGAGTGGAAGGAGGGCGCGTGCTCGTTCACGTCCAGCACGCGAAGGCGCGTCGTCGCCATCACGCCCGGCGCCGCGCCCCCCGCGCCCCCCGCACCCTCCGCGATCACGCCTGCGCCCACAGAACATGTTTTCTCCTCGTGTCCACAAGTCGGACACATTCAAATAATAATAGAAGAACAATTTTCTGCGAACTATAACATGTGTAAGAGATTTATTCTTTATAATAAAGTCGTGTGATAATTTTAGGACTTAATATCTACCGCAGAAATATCTTTTATTTGTAGATCAAATGAGATGAGTTTTTTTTTTTCAGACAATCGACCAGACACAATATATATGACCGATCGATAAATGAAATAAGTCGCTCGAAACTAGACCTTCGACCGGCAAATACGAATGTCGAGCCACCAGTCGACTTCCACTTACCTATGTAGTGGTCGGCGGCGGCCTCGCGGTCGAGCGGCGCGGCGACCACGAGTCGGCCCCCCGCCTCCACCGCGAACAGGTGCCGCGAGGGGGAGTCGGCCAGCCGGTAGCGCGGCGCCGGGCCGGGCGCCCCCGCGTCCAGCTCGGCCACCGGCGTGCCCGGCGCCGCGTCCTCGCGCACGAACACCTCGGGCGGCGGCGGCTTGATGCGCGGCGCCGCCTCGCCCCCGCCCGGCGCCAGCACGAACACCGACACGGGCGCCTCGCCCGCCAGCCCGCCGGCGTCGCGCGCGCGCACCCACACCTGCAGCGCGCGCCCCGCTGTCCCCACACGCACAGATCATTTGTTTGTCATATACATCAAGTTGCATCAATTTATTTATCATCATGAAATTTATCTCACCGAAAGCGGAAGCGTTGCGCGCAAAGGACAGCACGCCGGTGAGCGGGTCGACGGCGAACAGACCGCTGGCGTCGGTGCGCAGCTCGCCCTCGTACACGGAGTAGGTGAGGCGCGCGCCGTCCGCGTCCGCGTCGTGCGCGCGCAGAGCCAGCAGCGGCTCGCCGGGCGGCTTGTCGGCGCGAGCGCTCGCGCGGTACTCGCTCAGCGGGAACGCGGGCGCGCAGTCGTTGATGTCGGCGACGCGCACGCGCACGGCCGTGTGCGCCAGTCGGCCGCCGCCGTCCGCCGCCTGCACCGGCACCAGCCACTCGGCGCGCGCCTCGCGGTCCAGCGGCACGCGCGTCGTCAGCGCCCCGCTGCGGCCGTCCACCGCGAACGTCTCGCGCAGCCGCGCCGACGGGATGGAGTACGTGACGGCGCCGAACTCGCCCGCGTCCTCGTCGTACGCCTTCACCTGCGGCGCGATCGCGTCACTTTTAGCTTTGCTGCATATTTTACTTAACCTCGAATAAGTCATTTTAAACGATTTTATTTAACTCGCTCTTTGCTTTACTTCGGTCCCTAAAGGTGGGTACAGACCGGTGAAATGTAACATGAAATGTATAATTCTGCCTTTCATTGCATGTTCGCTGCAAGCGTGGACGCATAGCGCGCTCTTAACGCGCATTCACGAACCTCCCGCGTTCGTCTGTTTGTCCCTTTGTGTTCGCGCGCGGCTTGAAATGCTCGTAGCGTGCACAAGACGTTCAAACTATGAGAAATTGTTACAAAGTGTGTTACCTTTCATGACACATTGCATGTTACGTTTCACCAGTCTGTACCCACCTTTAGAACGGTAGGAGAGACTAGTTACCGTGGTGAGGAGCAGAGGCGGCGGCTGGTTCTCGAGCGCGCGCGCCTCGTGCACGCGGTGGGGGAAGTGCGGCGCGGCGCGATTGGCGGGCGCCAGCGCGAGCTTGACGCGGGCGAAGGTGACGTGCGCGCCGTCCGACACGGACACGTCGAGCGAGCGGCGCGCGGCGGGGGCGGAGGCGGGGGACGCAGAGAGCAGCGCGCGCGGCTCCGCCAGCGAGAGCACGCCGGTGTCGGGGTGCAGCGCGAAGGCGCGCGTGTCTGCGGGCGCGCCGGCCAGCGCGTACTGCAGGCGCGGCGCGTCGCGCACGTCGGGGTCCCAGGCGGCGATGCGCGCGAGGGCAGTGCCGCGCGCCGCCTCCGGCGAGACGGGCGCGCTGACGACGGCGCGCTCCATGCGGGGCGCGTTGTCGTTCACGTCCTCCACTGCGGCAGAAGGAGGTCCGCGGACGGACGCTGTAGTGAGCTGAACTAGCGTATTGTACGTTGCCGCAGCTCTCGGCATTAATGTACAGTTATGGTCGTCTCATCGTTAATACGTTAACCGCTCTGAATTTTATCAATAATTTTTTTATTAAACTGTAGCCAAAATAAATTTCGTGCAAATTCCAATAAATATAATTCTATTTCTTCATGTTCCTCTTTTTTGAAAGATCGTATGGTCTTAAAAATAAATGAAGGATTGTTTACGTCTTAACAAACTGTATCACTTTAATTATTGTACAACGATTACACTTGCTTTGCCTAGATGGCGTTGTTTGATTTAAATGCGTGGTATGGTTACGTTTTTGTATTGTCAATAAGTGATTTGATTAATTTGTAATAAATGTCTTCGTTCTGAGTACATGTGGTTTTATTCATTAATACATTGGTGTGTTAAAAGTGCTGTGTTGTGCGTGAACAAATATTCTCGACCCTGAAGGCATAGACATAAGGTCCATCGATCCGGATTTCCGAACTGAGCGGGGATAGCGGTCTACAGCGACGGAGCTGAGTGGTCAACGGAGCTGTACGGCAACGAAGCCGTGCTGAGCGACGAGCGGGTCGGCTGTGCTGAGCCGAACGGACTGCGGTCGGCGAAACGGATCGGAGCAAGTAAGAGAAGTTATTAATAGTGATCAAAGTGCACGTAAAAGTTAAATAACATGGAGGCGCAGTTAAGATTATTGGAAGACATTAAATGTCGTATTCATAAGGGACTTATTAATTTCAAAAAGTCTCCAAAAGAGAGGGTAAATCAAGCATATGTAGAATCTCGATTGGAAATTTTGGATAAACAATTCGAAGATTTCACAAGAAAACATGAAGATCTTTTAATGAAATACACTGAAGCGGATTTAAACTCAACAAGTTATATCAAAAATGACGTGTTTGAAACGGTCACGGATATTTTTATAACTTATAAGGTAGAATTAAAAAATGCTTTATCTAATAGTTTACAGTCATGTAATAAAAGTGAGGCTTCACCAGATAACGATACGAAAACAAAATCGATTGCTAAATTACCTAAAATAGCCATTCCCATTTTTAGCGGTAAATATCAAGAGTGGTCAACATTTAGGGATTTGTTTTTGTCATTAATTGATGGTAATGAAACTCTTGATGATGTACAACGACTACACTATTTAAGATCTCAGTTGTCAGGTGAAGCCGCACAGCTCATAAAGCACATTCCTATTACGCATGCAAACTATAAAAAATGTTGGTCCCTATTAAATAGCCGTTACAACAATAAAAGGTTCTTGGCGAATTGCATTCTCAAGCGTCTACTTAACCAAAAACAAATGACCATTGAGTCATCTATAACTCTCAAGCAACTTTTAGACACAACAACCGATTGCTTACACGAGTTATCAAATCTAGGGGTTCAAGTGGACGCTTGGGATATTATTGTTATTTATTTGATTGGCTCCAAGTTGGACGTTGAGACTAGGAAGCAGTGGGAACTCCAGGTTAGTCAATCTTGCGATGAACTTCCTAGCTTCAAAACTTTTCGGGACTTCTTGGAAAAACGTTTTCGAGCTCTTGAATTTTTAGAACCACAGAGTAGCAAGTCCAGTAGCAGTACTAAAGCATTGCATGTAGTTTCAAAAATATCCTGTCCACTTTGTTCTGAAGAGCATCTCTTGTGTCGTTGTAAGAGGTTTATTCAGGAATCAGTCGATCAGCGTCGTCAGATAGCTAAAAATCACGGTTTGTGTTTTAATTGCCTTCGCTCAAGTCACTTGAATATTAATTGTCGGATGAATATTAAATGTAAAACTTGTAACAGGAAGCATCACACTCTTTTGCACAAAAAATTCGATCCTAATACGGAGGCGGACTCTTCCGCACCCCTCACCAGTGCTAATAAGGAACCACCACAGAACGAGTCCAAGGCTGAACCTCATATTTCAACCCATTTCGCGAAAAATGTACATAGTCAGGTTTTACTAGCTACCGCCGTTGTTAAGGCTAGGTCGAGAAGTGGGTATTCTCAAATTTTGAGAGCCTTATTAGACCAAGGCTCTCAAGCTTCCTTTATAACAGAATCTGCAGTTCAGTTATTGAAGTTAAAAAAAATAGCCGTTAAAACTACTATTTCAGGATTGGGGGGAGGTCATAGCGACCTGACTTCAAAATACATGGTTCAAGTTAACATTCAATCTTTAATTGATCCTAACTTCAATTTTCAAATAAAGGCTTATGTGCTGAGTAGGGTAACTTCTATTTTACCAGAAAGGAAGTTTACATTGGTGGATTGGCCAGAACTTCATAGTGTTGAGTTGGCTGATCCAAATTTCAATAAGCCCAGCAAAATTGATATTTTGCTAGGTTCAGAAGCCTATACTAAAATTTTAAAAGAAGGCTTAATTAAGGACCCTAGAGGTAAAACAATGGCTCAAGATACTTACCTTGGTTGGATAGTGTCTGGAGAAGTTGAGGATGAAGGGCAGTCGCATCATAAGTTAACTATTAGCATGCATGCAAAGGTCGAAACAGATCAAATCCTAAAAAGATTTTGGGAGTTAGAGGCAGAGCCAACAAACTCTGAATCATCAATACTTAGTCTTGAAGAACAAGCATGCGAAGATTACTTCGCTGCCACAACGCGCAGGGATGAAAATGGTCGCTACATTGTAAAGCTGCCATTTCGGTCAAGTAAGACTCCCTGTAACACAAAGGAAATAGCATTAAAAAGGTTGTATAGTCTTGAACGGAAGCTATCTAAAAATAGTGAGCTTAAATCCCAATATACATCAGTAATTAATGATTATTTATCACAAGGTCATATGGAAGAAATTACCAATGAAATAGAAAAGAATAAAATTGGCGCTGTTTACTTACCGCATCATGGTGTAATCCGCGAAAATAAGTCGACCACAAAATTAAGGGTGGTATTTGACGCGTCAGCTAAAGGATCCGATGGTGTTTCTTTGAACGACACTTTAATGGTTGGACCACCTTTACAAGCTGACTTACGCCATACTGTTATGCGATGGCGACTACACCCTATATGTCTAGTAGCCGATATCATAAAAATGTATCGGCAAGTGAAGGTGGCTGGTGATCACGTAGACTATCAAAGGATTCTATGGCGAGAAGACGTTCATTCTAACGTAAAGGAATATAGGCTTTTGAGAGTTACATTTGGAATATCTAGCGCACCTTACCTGGCAGTGAAGGCATTGCAGCAAACTGCTTGCGATGAAGGCGAATCATATCCATATGCTGCTAGTAGAATCATGACAGACTTTTATATGGATGATCTCATGACGGGTTGCCAGACTGAAGAAGAAGCTGTAAAAATCTATCACGAATTTAATGAGCTTTTAAATAAAACCGGTTTCACCTTACAGAAATGGACAAGTAACCGAGAAGAACTACTTAAACAAATAGAACTGGATACTGGAAGAAATCTAGAAATAAAGGAAGATGAAACTACAAGAATTTTAGGACTTACCTGGAACCGTAATTCTGATGAATTCCATTACACTGTAAACTTACCTTTTTCAACACCGTCGTCATCGGTACCTGAAACTAAAAGAAGTGTCATATCAGAGATATCACGTTTATATGACCCATTAGGTTGGATCGCACCATGTATAATTACCGCAAAGATCTTCATCCAAAAACTATGGATCAGTGGTTTAGATTGGGATGACGAACTATCTGCAGAGCTTCTGGCTGAATGGCAGTTTTACCGTTGCGAGTTACAAAAACTCAATGGATTTAGGATTCCGAGATGGCTGCAAAGAAAAAACAATGATCAAAATGTGGAATTACATGGTTTCTCTGATGCATCAAGTGTGGCGTACGCCGCGGTTGTTTACATGAGAGTTATTGATAGTGAAGGCCAAATAAACTGCAATTTGGTAACTGCAAAAACAAGGGTAGCTCCCATAAAACAGGTTTCAATACCAAGACTGGAGTTATGTGGAGCAGTTTTAGTTACCAAATTACTGTTAGAAGTAGCTCGAGTTTTGAATGTTCAAAAATCAGACTTACATGCATGGACGGATTCAACAGTCGTGCTAGCATGGTTGAGCGATCATCCGAGTCGGTGGAAAACCTTCGTTGCAAATCGTACATCTGAAATCCTTACTGCCCTCGACTCCACTCAATGGCATTATGTGGACACAAAAAATAATCCCGCAGATATTGCTTCGAGGGGAACAACACCCACATCTTTATTGAATGATTCGCTTTGGAAACACGGACCACCGTGGTTGCTAGCTGACACCATAGCTTATTGCAGACCTAAAGCTATAATGACCAAACTGGAACAGAGATCTGTTAAGGTTCATGCGGCAGAGGTAACCGACAATTCGATTGAATTGATATGGTCCAGATTTTCATCTTTCCGTAAGTTAACCAGGACGTTAGCCTATTGCAGTCGATTTTTGAATTTAAAGGTGACTAAAGCATTACGGACACGGTTACCGCCTTACCTAACAGCTTCTGAAATCTCAGATACCATCCATCGCTGTCTCATGCTCTGTCAAATAGTGTGGTTTGAGACAGAAATAGAGGCAATACGAGCTGGTAAAAACGTTAGCAAGAACAGCGGTTTGATTTCTTTGAATCCTTATTTGGATGATAGGGGCCTCATGAGAGTGGGAGGAAGAATCCAAAATTCTCAGTTAGATGACAATATGAAGCACCCTATCATTGTTCCTTATCAGTCTCATTTGACGAAACTGCTCATATCGGACGCTCATCAACGCGTACTGCACGGCGGGCCACAATTGACATTAAATTTCCTTCGGTCAAAATATTGGATTGTGCGAGGTAAGCAGTTGATTAAAACTCATATCCACAACTGTGTACCATGTATTCGTCATGCAGCTGTAACAAGAAATCAACTGATGGGGCAGTTGCCGTCATGCAGGGTGACACCTAGTAAACCTTTTCTTCATTCAGGCGTCGATTATGCGGGTCCAGTTCAAATGAGAACAGCTAAGGGTCGCGGCCATAAGTCCTACAAAGGATATATATGTCTTTTTGTTTGCATGGCAACTCGTGCTGTGCACATCGAAGCGGTCTCTGACTTGACATCTGAAGGCTTTCTTTCAGCCTTTAAACGTTTTGTCGCCAGACGTGGTCACTGCAGTCATCTTTACAGTGACAACGGCACCAACTTCGTTGGAGCTTCAAAGGAGCTTAAGGCAATGTTTCACAATGAATGTGCTTCTCTTCCTCGAGAAATAGCGGCTTTATTGGCCAATAATGGAACAGAATGGCATTTCATCCCGCCTCACTCTCCTAACTTCGGAGGTATGTGGGAAGCTGGGATAAAAAGTACAAAACATCACCTTAGACGAGTTATTGGTGATTCTACTTTGACTTTCGAGGAGTTGAGTACAGTTTTGTCACAAATTGAGGCATGTCTGAACTCAAGACCTCTGTCACAGAATAGTGCCAACTCGACAGATCCAAACCCTTTGACACCAGGACATTTCTTGGTCGGTCAGCCACTGGTGATAGCACCAGACTATAACTATGAGCATACGACAGTGAGTAGCTTGAGACGTTGGCAATTGACACAAAGAATGATTCAGGCTTTTTGGAAACGTTGGTCTCAGGAGTATTTAACTATGTTCTTTCAACGACATAAGTGGGCTAAACGTATCCGCGATCCAAAGGTTGGGGATATTGTGTTGGTAAAAGAAGACAATTTACCCCCTGCCAAATGGTTATATGGGAGAGTAATTGAAGTTCATCCTGGTAAGGATAATTTAGTTCGCGTAGTTACCCTGCAATGTAAGGATTCCCGAGTCAAACGTCCAACTTCGAAATTGTGTATCTTGCCTGTTAATGATGAATGATTAGTAGAATTATTAGTTAGTTAGTTGTTAATTAGTTGATAAGTAGTAGAATATGTAACTTGATTTTTTTTCTTTCACTTAGCACTTTAAGGTAGAAGTTTCTTAATTTTTTGTTCTTATTTTTTTTACTTTATATACAGTCCACTGCGATAGTAATTACAATTAGAATTTATTTTGTTAGTATATTTAAATTTTTAGAAAATGTTTTGAACTATGAATATTGTCATCTCCGATCACCTAGGATTATAGTAATAAATATATTGTTAGAAATGTCATGGTGGGCGGTTTGAAAGGACTCGGTCCTTGGTGGGCGGAATGTTTACGTCTTAACAAACTGTATCACTTTAATTATTGTACAACGATTACACTTGCTTTGCCTAGATGGCGTTGTTTGATTTAAATGCGTGGTATGGTTACGTTTTTGTATTGTCAATAAGTGATTTGATTAATTTGTAATAAATGTCTTCGTTCTGAGTACATGTGGTTTTATTCATTAATACATTGGTGTGTTAAAAGTGCTGTGTTGTGCGTGAACAAATATTCTCGACCCTGAAGGCATAGACAAGGATAAAATTTATAAATCGTGTATATCTCATACCGACGATAAAAAGATGTGCCGTGGTGCGGAGCGCGGGCTGGCCGGCGTCGGCGGCGGTCAGCAGCAGGTGGTGCTCCGCGCACTGCTCGCGGTCCAGCGCGCCCGCCACGGTCACCTCGCCGCTGTGCGCGCCCACGGCAAACGGCAGCGCGCCCACAGCGCCCACCGTCGCGGCCCCCGAGCCCCACGCGCTCAGCGAGTACGTCACGTTGCCGTTGTCACCTGCGAAAGCGAAAGGAGACATCAGTAGTTTAAATAGCTGTAGAAGGGTATCAGAAGGGTAACAGAAGGGTAAATGTCCTTTCGGTGTTTACCCTGGTCGTCGTCTGCGGCCTGCACGGTGAGCAGCGACGCGCCGACGGGGGCGGCCTCGCGCACGGAGACGCGGTACTCGTCGCGCTCGAAGCGCGGCGCGCAGTCGTTGACGTCGAGCACGCGCACCAACACCGTCACGTCGGCGAAGGCGCCGCTGACTGTGTCGGTGGCGCGCACGCCCAGTCGGTGCTCGCGCGCCACCTCGTAGTCCAGCGCGGCGCGCGGCACCACCGCGCCTGCGAACACCGCACACAATACTACACGATTCTGTTTAGGGGCCGCACTTCGAATTTGCTCAGCAGATTTATCTTACGAGTTAAATTTCTTTAAAATTTATAGCCACGTGCTCAGCTCCTACTGAGCAATCGCTTAGCAAAGACAAAGTCACAAAAACTCTTAACTTCCGAATGCGCTCACATGCGTCGAGTGCAGAATTATATACACATTATATACATTCTGCCAAAGAGATGGCATAATTTCCGCTGAGAACCTTTGCCTTTTAGATAGACGAGAAAAGAGAGAATCGCGCGGAAAGACGTATTGTTAACAAGGAAATGTAGTCGAGAGGGAAGCTTCGAAGGGGCGCGCTGTTTCATCACGACAAGACGACTGGCGATGGGACGAAGACGATAACGAGGCGATAGATACCGTGGAGAGCTTTTTTCAGGACCAAGGCAAAACGTTTTTTAAAGAGATTGAAGCCTTTTAAAAGCGCCGGAGTCGGTGTGTAGAGTCTCGGAGACTGTGTAGAAAAATAAATTATTAAGTTAATATATTCTATCTCAATGTCACTACTTTTTGATCCTTCCTCGTTCATCATATCTACATGTTTGTACGGAACTCTGGGTGCGCGAGTGGGACTCACACTTGGCCGGTTTTTTTTATCAAGGTTATTTTTAAATAATGTTTTTACTTTTTCAAGGAAAGATATGTATTTATTTACAAATAATAATTTCTGAAAGGCACTTTAAATGCTCCTTAGTTCACTAAGCGTGTGTTCAGTGAAGCCTCGACTTACGTAAGTATAGCATAAGCAAAGCCTAAGCAAAGTCGTAGTACGCTATGTAAATATCATCCTAATTCTACCAATAAAAGTGACAAACGTGCAAACACACAGTAAAATTAATTTTCTAAAATAGATAAGGGAATAGTAAATGTATCAATTTGGTGTACGTAACATTTAAAGTGTCAGCGTGTGATGTGGATCTGACATCGCACACAGCACACAGCACACAGCCTGCAGCATACAGCACACAGACTGCAGCACACAGCACACACTCGCAGTTTCTTAACTTTTTAAGAATTGCTCACATTCATACGAGCACCACGCTGATACATGCAATGCCGTGAACTGACAAGCGTGCGGAGGGACACGTGCGGGGCGTGTGGGGCGTGTGTGGGGCGTGTGTGGGGCGTGTGTGGGGCGTGTGTGGGGCGTGTGGGGGGCGTGTGGGACGTGGGGGCACGTGGGACGCGAGCTAAGCAGGGTCAGTACTCACATGGGCCGTTCGCGACGCCGGGGGCTGCGGGCAGAAGGGATGCGTTAGTCCTGCGAAATCCGGCTCGCGAGAGGACGATCTTATTTACGCTCACTCCTATCATCGGTGATTACGCATCACTTTTCGTCTTTCGACGCGTGTCATAAATCGTTACTTCAATTTTTTTCCCTCATTTGATAGTAAACTAGTGGCCCGACACAAACTTGATCAAAATCTGACGGGTAGTTATTAATTAGAGTGGTCCTCAATAAATGAAGGGATCTATGTCGGCTCTCGGCGTCGCCTCACCTGTCTCGAAGTGCACCTCGAAGAGCTCCGCCGGCCCCTCGTGCAGCGTGTAGATGAGCGCGCGCCCCAGCGGCGACTCCGCCTGCAGCGTGGGCGTCAGCGCGCGTCCTGGCGCCGCGTCCTCGCGCGCCTCCAGCTCGTAGTGCGCGCGCGGCCAACGCGGCGTCGCGCCTCCGCCCCACGCGCGCACGCTCACCTCCGCCTCCGAGCTGCACGCCGGCGTACCTGCACCGCACCGCCACATCGCCACATCGCCACAACTCAATATCTCACATTTATATTAGGTCCTTACATATGAAATTGGCGTTTTGCATGGGAGGAACAAAAAGTCGAATATTTTTTAATATAAGAAAGAAAGAAAGAAACTCGTTTATTACCACACAAGTACAAGAGAAAAAAAAAATCACACCACATATTTATGAAAATAATTTAGTGAAATGTGGTAAAAGGGGGCCAACTCAGCGTATGCAGAGACGGCCTAAAGCAGTCCCTGCGCTGGTTTTCAGTTGGCTCCAATATATTTAATTAATCAAAGTATGAGAACCATTATTTTCTATGCACTTTTGCCATCTCATAGGTAGTTCATTGATACCTTTACTAAAAAAACCAGTCGGACGGGAATCAATAAAATCTTTGAAGGCGATTTGGACTGCCCCATCGGAGTTGAATTTTTTCCCTTGCAAGAAGTTATCCAAATTTCGAAAAAAATGGTAATCTGTTGGAGCAAGGTCCGGGGAGTACGGAGGATGTCTTAGACTTTCCAATTGAAGCTCTTCTAATTTAGTAGCCGTCTGTTGCGCAGTGTGTGGTCTAGCGTTGTCGTGAAGCAGCAGTGGCGTGGAGCGATTGACCAGCCTAGGTTGTTTAGCCGCTAGCTTTTCCATCATGGTTTGCAATTGCTGACAATAGACATCAGCCGTAATAGTCTGGCCAGATTTGAGAAAACTGTAATGAACAATACCGGCACTAGTCCACCAAACGCTTACAAGTAACTTTTTTGGGGTTAATTTTCGCTTGGGGCAGGATTTGGCTGGCTGGCCAGGATCCAACCATTGCGCTGAGCGCTTCCGATTATCGTAAAGAACCCATTTTTCATCACAGGTAATGATTCGGTTTGAAATACCTTCATTATTGTGCCAGTTTAGTAATGTAACGCAACAGTCGACGCGCGTTTGCCGGTTTGCTTCAGTCAATTCGTGAGGTACCCACCTTTCAATCTTTTTAATCTTCCCAATTTGCTTCAAGTGAATTAAAACAGTTTTATCACTAACATCGCAGCCTGCAGCTAACTCGGACGTGGTTTGCGATGGATCCGCTTCCACAATAGCCTTCAACTCTTCATTATCAACTTGAGTCTCAGGCCGTCCACGGGGCTTGTTCTGCAGATCGAAATTTCCAGAACGAAAACGTTGGAAACAAAAACGAACTGTGTTTTCTTTTGCAACACGACCGCCATACACATCATTCACCCTTCGAGTCGTTTCCGCAGCACTAGTTCCACGGCGGAACTCGTACTCGTAAATAATGCGATATTTTAAGTTTTCCATTTTGTAAAATGAGTGACGCAAACAGAAAAAAACAGAAGAAAAAAAAACAAATGAATGACGGTCATCGAACCACAAATACATGAGTCTATAGCTGTACAAATTTGAATTTGGAATTCCTTACCAAAGAGGAGAAATTCGTGATTAAAGTGGCCAGTACGAAAAACGCCAATTTCATATGTAAGGACCTAATATAAATAACATTCAAACTATATCGCGTAATTCTTTTCACTCGTCGATCACTTTGAGAAGGAGAAGATACGGGTGGAGGTGGAGGTGGAGGTGGAGGTGGAGAGTTACCTCCGTCGAAGGCGGCGACGACGAGCGTGTAGAGATGGTCGGCGGGCTCCAGCGGTTGGCGCAACGAGATCTGTCCGCTGCGGCGGTCCACGCGGAACATCTCGCCGTTACCTCGCTTCATCTCGTACCGCACCTGCGCATCTCACACACGTCAGCGTGTCCTCGTCGAGCTCGTTTCGCTCGGCAATTATATGATTACAAAAGTAATGGCGGAGATCGACTTTTGACGGCCTCAAATAATTTTATTTTTCATTTTATAGCGTAAAACTGTAATGTGTAAGTTTCGTCGGCTAAACTCAAAGCGGGCGTCGTTTTTCTCATAAACGAAAGCCTCTGTTAAATTATAATCTATATTTACTCTATGATCAATAAATTAAACAAAATAATAATAAATTTCGAACAAGTAACAGCATTTTCTTTTCTCAAGATAGCCACATCCAATGAACAGCCTCAAAGTGCGCGGATCGAGCTAACAATAAGTATAGAGAAGCGTGGTGGAGGCGCACCTCGCCGTTGTCGTTGACGTCGGCGTCGGTGGCGCGCACGCGCAGCACGGGGGCGCCGGCCGGCTCCCCGGCGGAGAGCGCGGCGAGGTAGGGCTGCTGCGAGAACACGGGGCAGTTGTCGTTGAGGTCCGAGACGGCGACGTGCAGCCGCGCGTGCGCTCGCCGCTCGCCCGCCGCCGCGCGCACCAGCAGCGTGTAGGCGGCGCGGCGCTCGCGGTCCAGCGCCACGCCGCCGGCGCGCACCACGCCCGACGTGGCGCCGATCTACATACACATTCACAACTTTCTTATCGCACATATCTTACTAATATTTATTTATTTATTTTATTAAAATACTGAACAACCATATACAATTAAGAAATAAACTAATATTAAAAAGGCTTCAATAGTACCCTTAAATAATTACAGACTAATATACAAATTAGAACTAGTAAAATTACTGGTCGATTCATCTTTAACTAACGATGTATAAAAATACCCGTAAACAAAATGTTACCTCGAATCCTTCTGTGGGATTGAGTATGGAGAAGTGGACGTGCTCGTTGAGCGCGGCGCCGAGCACGCTCAGCACGGCCACCGTGCTCGGCTTGGTCGTGTTCTCCAGCACCGAGGCGTAGTAGTCGGTCTTGTGGAAGGCCAGGCCGGCCGGGTCGGGCTCGCGCGCGCGCACCGACACGCGCGCCGTGCTCGAGAACCGGCCGTCCGACACGCGCACGCGCAGCACGTGCTCCGCGCGCAGCGCCGCCGGCTCGGCCACGGACAGCTCGCCGCCCGCCGTCAGCGAGAACGCCCCCTCCGGGTCGCCCTCCAGAATGTCGAACACGAGCGCGCCGGCCGGCGGCCCGTCCGCGTCCTGCGCCTCGAGCACGAGCACGCGCACGCCGGCCGCCGTCGGCAGCAGCACCTCCGCCTCGTACGCCGCCTGCGAGAACTGCGGCGGGCAGTCGTTCTCGTTGGTCACCTCCACGGTCACCGTCGCCGTGCTGTCGGCACCCGCGGGCGGCAGTCGCGGCTCGCCCATGTCCACCACCTGTGCGTTACAATGTAGTGTAAGGACAAAAAGACATTTGGGCGGTCGCCATTGGACACCGGCCGAACTAAGACAATAGAAGATGAACGACTAATGAAGGAATTTAAGACAGAAAGCGTTCAGTCGGCAGATGTCGTCGTCCGTCAGTGGAAATACCTCTGAGGTTGTCGTCTCTGTGAGGAAGTCTAGGCGAGTGGGAGTGGGAGTGCGAGGTGGAGGCGGAGGCGGAGGCGAGAACCTTGACGGTGAAGGTGTGGACGGCGGCGAGCTCGTAGTCGAGCGGCGCGGCGAGCGAGAGCGCGCCGGTGGTGGGGTCGAGGCGGAAGAGCGCGGCGGCGGACGGCTGCAGGATCTCGTAGGCGCGCTGCCTGTTGGCCGGCGAGTCGGCGTCGTCGGCCGTCAGCACGAGCGGCTCGCCGGCCGGCGCGTCGGCGGCCCACACGAGCGCGCCGCGCGCCGCCGCCTCGGAGATGCGGCCGCGGTATGCGCGCGCGCGCAGCACGGGCGCGAACTCGTTGCGGTCCAGCACGTGCACGGTGACGCGCGCCGAGGCCGCCCCGCCTCCCTGCGCGCGCACACATCACCAACTACTGCTTTAACTACGATCGATCACTGTATTATTTAACTTAACAAATAATTAGTTTCGTTTTTATAATTACTCTTTATAAAATGTAGTTCGTAGATGTTGCCGAGAAATCATTTATTGAAAAAACGGCTCGAGCGATTGTGTTTTTGGAACGTGTTCACGTAAACATGGTTTACTTTCCTAAATAAAACGAAGTCTAGAAAATTTTCTTTTTTTTAAAGTCGTATTCTATCCGCCTCATTACAAAACGTGGTCTAACTATAAAACGTGGTTTAAACCTACATTCGAAGTGGTTTATTTAAAATTCATATTACAAAACGTAGTTTAACGTTAAACCTGGACTATCTATGGTAACAACTTTAAACCATTGCGTTCCCAGGTTTAACTATTTAGACCACAGATTTGGACTTATGTCAGAAGTGTCAAATATAAGGTTATTCATATGAAATTGCTATCCGCTTAGTTACGAAAGTTATCGGATTTTTGTTAAAAACCTGATTTGGTTAATTTAATGGACATGGAAGACATTGAAGATATTGAAACAATTATAGCACCGCGTTCAAATAACGCCACCTCTCGGATTGGACGGGCTCCGGCTCCGGGGACGTCCCGACAATCCGCCCGACTGCGTGCCCGTCGGAATTCCCCCGCACCACCAGTTAGCCGCGAGCCGTTACATGAGTAGCACGCGCGTGCGCAACCTGGCGGGACGCCGCCGAGCCCTAATTAGTTTAACGTGAATCTGAATCGCCTTTTTTTTTGTTTTGTTATTTTAGTTTAAAATTATTCTTCAATAAACCATCGTACTTTCGAAATAATTAAATGACGTTTTATTCGTACTATACAATGGAGTTATTAGAAATGTCACGTCAACCTTATAAACGTCGAGTTCGTTTGGATCCTTTTGTCGAATTGTCGAATGAAGATTTAAGACAAAAGTACCGATTTAACAAACGTTTTGCGGAAAAAAAACGAAAATCGAAAAAGTAACGTACGATTGTGCGACTAATTGACGCAGTATTTCCTAAAATATTGAAAATAAAATAATTCTTCCGGATCAAAGAAAGTTTTTAAACGTAGAAGTATATTTAGTAGTTGGTAATTAATTATTTACTTTCTTCTCAGAAGTCCAATTTGCAGATCATTTTGCATATCGTTGATCCATTTTCAATTAGTTTATTGACAATTACACAAGTAAAAGCAAAGATCGCGCGGGGCGGGCAATTTTGAAAGAATTCCGTTTGACGTGCTTTATTCTATTCCATTTTATATACATACCCGAGAAAAGATAGCCACATGTTACAACTTTCATCTGTCAACTTTCAACTTATCAACTGACATTTAGTGAGCGAATGATTATCTGTCATAATCGATTGACCGTGGTTCAAATTCTTAGTTTATGAAGTTCTGGTTTGGTCTACGTTTTGTAATACGGATTCATTTAGACCATGGTTTTAGAGATTAAGCTAGACTACGTAGTTCGAGTTTAGGAGGATTGTTGAGATTTTTTGTAATAAGGCGGTATGAGTTTCAGGTCGTAAATTCGATTCCAGAATAGACGTGTATAAAATAGAGCATACAAACCATGTTGAGCGCCGTGACGACGAGGTCGTGTCTCGCGCACGTCTCGTAGTCCAGCGGCGCCGCCAGCGCCAGCACTCCGGCCGCGGGGTTCAGCCGGAACAGGCCGGCGCCGCCGCGCAGCTCGTACCACACCGCCGTGCCGCTGCGCGCCTCCACCGAGCCCAGCACCGTGCCCACCGCCGCGTCCTCCGCCACCTCCCACTGCACCTCCTCGCTCGCGAACCTGCGCACACCACCCCGTCACTGGCGCCTCGCCCTCGCCTCGCCTCGCCTCGCCCCGCCCCCGTCCCCGGCCCCACCGTGGTACCTGGGAGGCGTGTCGTCGGGCTCCACGACGATCACGTGCAGCGGCAACGCGGCCGAGCGCTCGGCGGGCGGCGGCCCCGTGGCGCGGACGAGCAGCGCGTAGTCGCGCGGCGCGCCGCCCCGCCCGCCGGCCGGCAGCGAGCGCGTCAGCCGCACGTCGCCGGTCTCGTCGATGGAGAACTGGCCGTGCGCGTCCCCGGAGAGCGAGTAGCGCGGCGCCGGGCCCTCGTCGCGCTCCGCGGCTCGCAGCCGGGCGACGAGCGCGCCGGGCGCCGCGCCGGCGGGCACGCGCGCCGTCACCAGTCGGCGCGGCCACGTGGGCGCGTGCTCGTCCGCGTCGTGCACAACAACGCGCACGCGCGCGAAGGCGCGAGACGCGCGCGGCGCCTGATCGCGCGCCCACACCGCCAACTCGTGCTCGGAGGCGCTCTCCCTGCGCACCAGAATCGACTCGAAACATGTATGGTCGTAAAATTGAAATATCGCAGCGGTCGGTCGAAACGCAATTAAAGGATCAACGCTGCAATTGCGTAAGACGGGCCGCAGATGTATTACATCATAATCGTTATATTTATTAAACATTGAAATGCTGCTTTATGTCTTCGATCTTTCTAATGGTCAGGGAGTCATGTCCATGCATTTGAGTCAGTGTACAATGTATATATGTATCAAATTAGCAGCCTTCTAACAGCAAAAATGACGATACCTCCATACATATTTCCACTCCCATTTTCAACCCCTTACAACCAAATGGAAAGTGGCGGTATGTATGTACACGTTAGCCGGTACCTGTCGAGCGGTCGAGCCAGTTCCAGCACGCCCGTCAGCTCGTGCAGCCGGAACAGAGCCGCGTCGGCCGGCACGCGCGCTGCCAGTATCCCATACAGTAGGCGCGGCTCAGGCGCGGCGCCGGCCTGGGCGCCGGGCGCCGGCCTCACGCGCGCCCTCAGCGCCACCAGGGTGTCGCCCGCGCGCGCACTTTCCGATACCTCGACCGTGTACAGCTCGCGCTCGAACTCGACGCCGCCCTCGTGCACGTCGTTCACGACCGTTATGTTCACCTGCAACGCGCTTCGACTCGTACCCATTCGCGCCCACAGGTGCTCAGTGGTGCCCACAGGTGCTCAGTGGTGCCCACAGGTATCCCCTGGTGTCACACACATTGCGGACATGGACTTTGTTCGCAGGAGTATGGTAACAAACATTGTGACGCGAGAATTTTACAATAGGTCTTTACGTATGAAATTGCCGTTCTGCAGTAGGTACTGACCATTTCAAATAAAAAAAAATTTTTTTGGCTAAAAATTCTAATTTCAAATTAATTTTATTTTAAAAACATGGAATTCCTTTTCCAAAAGTAGTCATTTGTTTATTGATAAGTGTTACATTTTCATCGTATTTCAATCTTTTTCGTCATCATGGATACGTTAAAAATTCTAGTAATTATGTAATATGAGTAGAATCGTGTCAGCAACGCGACACAAGCGACACTCAAACATCAACGACCTGTACGGAGCTAACACTGCAAACTACAAACCAACGCACCACCTGTTATTGGTTTGCTCGCTTCCGTTTTGGAAATTTCGACCTGAAAAATGTACCTTTAACTTTGGGACCACTAAATCGAAAAAAATGTTTTGCGAGATAGGGACAAAAATTTGATGCCAATGGTAACAAAGATAGACGGTTGCCATGATAAAGGTAATTCTCAGCCAACGGCGAAGGCCTTCGTGTTCATGTGAACATTTAAATGTTGACAATTGCAATAGAAAGTGTTAGGCAATGTAAACAATTGTTACAGTGGTGTAGAGCGCGCGCCGGCCGTCGCTCACGGAGACGTTGAGGGCGTAGTGCGGCCGGCGCTCCCACTGCAGCCCCCGCACCAGCACCAGGCTGCCGTCCTCGCGCCCCACCGCCCACTGCCGCTCGGGGTCGCCGTCTGCACGCACATACATACATACATACATACATACATACACTCTCACTACTGCACAAGTCTACGTAACAATGAACGTGAGCTACGAACTGACCGACGATGTCGTAGTAGAGCGGGTCGCCGTCCGGGTCCGAGGCCTGCAGCAGCGTCAGCAGGAAGCCGGGCGCGTCCAGCTCGGCGGCCTGCAGCGGCGGCGCGGGGACAGCGCGCGGAGCACGCCCGCCCCCCGCCGGCACGCCGCGCACGCGCGCGCGCGCCACGCCGCAGCGCGCGCCGCCGTCGCACGCGCGCACCTGCACGTGTACAATACTAGATGACGCCGATCGATATTGTTATGTATTTATATTAATTAAAAACGTAAAAGCACAATTATATTAAAAAGTAATGTATTTAATAAGATGGAAAATTGTAAAATAATAAATATTTAAGTTACAATAATAATATAGATGAACACATTTTCAAAAAATTTAATTGTGGAGAAAGTTTTATCCTATCAAAATCTATTTATGTGCCCATTCGTGACCACCTGTCTCACTGTCTGACTGTCTGACTGTCTCACTGTCTGACTGTCGATTATTGTGTATCTTATTCTAATTACCATTTCATCATTCAAAATAACTGTGAGTCATAGAGCTGACCGCAAGTAACTCAGGCGACATAACTAATAGTAAATAATGTATGAACAACATGCAATGTGTGTGTGTGTGTGTTGTACTCAGTGGTAGAGAAGTACTGACGGTGAGGTCGTAGGCGCGTCGCAGCAGCGGCAGTGCGCGCGCGGCGTGCAGTCGGCCGGAGCGCGCGTGCACGCGCAGCAGACCGCGCGCGGCGCCCCGCGCTCTCGCCGCGTACCGCACGGTGCCGTTCTCGCCCGCGTCCGGGTCCAGCGCCGTCACCTGCGAGAAGTCACACCTCCTACACGACGCAATCTAACGCCACTCTCTGTCTCGTCCTTCTTTATCGTTGTTATATTTATAGTTTTCGAACGATTGTTTGAAAGTTGACATTTCTTACGGTCGCAATATAAACATAGCCGGAGTCTGACTCGCCCCACTCGTCCCATTCGTCCCAGCCTCCGCGCTCCTCCTCCTCCGCCTCGCTGTCGCCCTCCGCCTCCGCTTCCGCCTCGCCCTCCGCCTCCGCCTCCCCCTCCGCGCTGCTTTCGAGACCCTCGGTTGTGATTTCGTCTTCCTGAAAATCAATCATTTTACTTCACTTTCTTTTATAAGCTCTCTCTCTTTTTATTATACGTCTCGTTGTTGAAATTAGACTCACTTCTTGTCGATGGATCGATCTGTGGTATCGTGATAAAATCATTGTCAAAACATTGACTAACATTTTAAAAGTAAATCGTAAAAAAAACTTGTGAGCCGTCATAGGACGCCTGGCAGATGTGAAACATCGTATGTGTACAAGTAATATGCATAAAATATTGAATAAATAAATGAAGGAAGGAATGAATGGATGAATGAAGGAAGGAATGAAGGAATAAATGAATGAATGAATAATAATAATAATAAATAATATTAAATATTATTAAAATAAAATATATACATGTACATATATGTCTAACTCAGTATAGCGTGGTGACCCGTCGCCACGGCAAGCGTCGCCACGCCAACAATTCGGTTTACAAGTGATCCTATAGATGTTTCACATCAAAAGACTTTGTACTTTGGCTACTTTCCGTTAAATTAAAAGGGGCAATCTGAACTCATAACATGACTGATTTCTGTTATGCAGCAAGGTAAGGGACCTGGGCGGGGGCGGGGGCGGGCACGCGCAGGTCGTAGAAGCGCTGCGTGAAGGCGGGCGCGTGGTCGTTGAGGTCGGTGAGGTCGACGCGCACGCGCACGTTGGCGGCCAGCGCGCCGTCCCACGCGCGCACCTCCAGCGCGTGCGCGCTCGCCGCCTCGCGGTCCAGCGCGCGCCCCGTCGTCACGATCTCGCCTGCGTCACGTCAACACATTACTAACAATCTCAAATCTCACCACTCTCAAAAGAACGAGCAAACTGTTATATGTTTTATTTAGGAAATAAATTCGAACCTCTTATATTTTGGGAGTACTATATGTACTCGTATGTCCATAAATATTATGTAGCTTGTAAAATATTCCTTTTTTACGTATTTTATGTGAATGAAAACCATAGCTTTAATATAGAGGAAATTTATTAGAGACAACTTTTCGAGGTATTTGAACTTAAGAAAAATCATTAATGCGGCGGAGCGTACCTGTGCGGTCGTCGATGGCGAACAGACCGTCGGGGTTGCCGGCCACGATGGAGTAGTGCACCGCGCGCGGCTCGGCGTCGCCGTCGGGCGCGCGCACCACCGCCACGCGCGTGCCCGCCGCGCAGTGCTCCGGCACGCGCGCGAAGTATGCCGCGCGCTCCGGCCACGGCGCCACGTCGTTCACGTCCAGCACCTCCACGAACACCTGCGCACCGCACGCGTCAGTGTGCCGCAGTGCCGGCGGCGGCGAGGCGGCGGCGAGGCGGCGCGCGGGGCCGGCACTCGGCGTTACCTGTATGCAGGCGTGGCGCGGCACGAGGCCGTGGTCCTCCGCGCACGCTGTCAGCCAGTAGTGCGGCGCGCGCTCGCGGTCCAGCGGCGCCAGCGTGCGCACCACCCCTGCCGCACAACAACATTAACTTTTATTTAAATTTACAACGTTATATTATTTATTATGTCATAGTGCAAGCAATAATTGTCATTCAAAACAAAAAACATTTATTTCCATGTTTTAAAGCACAAACCTTCTATGGTGTCTCTAGAACATTCTACATAAGTTAAAATTTGTATTGAAATTTCAGATCAAAACGTAACCTTATTTTTGACATATACTTATAATGTCCGATCACAGAGCGTCGCATAGAAATAATCAACCCCTATAATGTAAAAAATGTAAGAGCACCAACCGGTGTCGTCAATGGCGAAGTGCGCCATGCCGGGGCCGTCGAGCGCGTAGTAAGCGAGACGTGAGTCGCGTCCCGGTGGGTCGGCGTCCAGCGCTAGCAGCGCGCCGACGCGCGCGCCCGGCGCCGCGTCCTCGCGCACGGCCAACGCCACCGCCGCGCGCTCTGCGAACGCGGGCGTGTGCCGGTTCTCGTCCACGTCGCCCACTTCCACGACCAGCGTCGCCTCGGCCCATAGCGCCGGCTGGCCGCCGTCAGTCGCGCGCACCGCCACGCCATACACCTGCCACATGCACACACACCGTCCCTAGAGACATGGACAGGCCCCGTCTCTCTGTGACATAATCATCATTTCTTTGTTGAAACCCCCTTTGTTGAAAAGCCTACCCCTATCGATGTACCCTTACACTTACACATTTAGTCGCATGCGATTGTTTACTCCTCATAACATGCCAACTTTAAAATTTCCTCTAATGTTCTTGTTTCGTATCTTATCCACACATCCATCTTAACATTCGTACTCTCACCACTTGCAGTTTTTTGTCATTCGTCTCTTTAACTGCCCAACAACTGATTCATACATCATGACAGATCTTACGATAGATACGATTTGTGGATTTTAATGGAGATTTGCATTGCAATCGAAAGATTTAATTTATTATCTGTAACCTGTTTCTCCTCGTAGTCGAGCCGCTTCGCGGTGCGCACGGTGCCCGAAGTGCTATCGACGGTGAAGACGACGTCGTCAGTGGCCTGGTCGGGCAGGGAGTAGGTGATCAGCCCGCCGGCGCCCAGGTCCGGGTCGAATGCCTCGAGCACGGCTACGGGTGTGCCCACGGGCACGTCCTCGCGGACGCGCGCGCTGTACGAGGGCAGGGCGAAGCGCGGCGCGTTGTCGTTGACGTCATCGACGGCGACGCGCACAAGCGCCTCGGCGCGCAGCCCGCCGCCGTCTGTAGCGCGCACGCTCAGCTCGTAGAGCGCATGACGCTCGCGGTCCAGAGGCGCGCACACGGCCAGCAGGCCCGACTCTCGCTCCACACAGAACTCGCCGGCACTAGCACCAGTCACGCTGTATTCGATGCGCGCGAACTCTCCCGCGTCGCGATCCGTCGCGTTCGCACGGAATATCACCGTTCCATTGATAGCGTTTTCGGTTACGCGAAAGCTGGATAAGGTTTTTACGAATTTGGGAGCGTTATCGTTTACGTCGAGCACAGTGACGGGAAGCAATCGGGAGCTGGATCGCTGCGGCACGCCCAAATCGTAAACGGTGATATTTAAATAATATTCATGCTCTTTTTCACGATCCAAGTACCCGATGACTTTAAGTTCGCCGTTGTCGGGGTCGATGCGAAAGGCGGAGTCCGCATCGCCGCCTGATATTGCATACACCAGCAGGCCGTTGTAGCCTAGATCCCGGTCGCGCGCGCGCAGCCGCACCAGAGACGTCCCCAGTGCCACGGACTCGTTCACTTTCACCTCGACAGGAAAGTCGATGAATTCGGGTGCGTGAAGATTTTCACCATAGCGAGAAGGCGAAAGTGGAAAATCCTCAGTGAAATCTATGGGGGCGTTACTTCGTTCCGCCGCAGCCAGCAGCTCTATGAGGCGTCGGGCCACGCCGGTGTCGCGGCACTCGAGCGCGCCCACTTCGCCGGCGCTTGCACCGACGCCCGCGCCGCCCACCAGATGCAGCGTGAGCGACGTGGGGTCGGCGAAGTGCGTGCCATCAGTCGCGGTCACGTTCAGCACTCTGGTCTCGGCGCGGACATCGGCCAGGTCGCAAGACAGGCTCACGACGCCGGTGCCGGAGTCCAGAGCGAAGCAGTTGTCTTCGTTGCCGCCCACCAGCCGGTACGATACGACATCCCCGGAATCGAAGTCGATAGCAGAGAGCGTCACGATTTCGTAGCCTATCGCCAACCGTCGCGGAAGGTAGCCGACGCAATCTACGCGTTCGAACTGCGGCCTGTTGTCGTTGACGTCTTCGAGACGAACGGTGAGTCGCATTTCGGCTTGACGTCTGTAAGGTAGGCCCCAATCGCTTGCGCGTATTCTCAAAACATATTCACGTCGCATACTCTCGTAGTCGAGCAGTTTAGTAGTCCGCACGGCTCCCGAAAAGTGGTCCACCTCGAACGGTATTGGTTGTATATTAGCGACGCTGTAGGATATATAAGCGTTCTCGCCGGAATCGGCGTCTCTGGCCGACACTCTCGCGACCACCACGCCGGTGGGCCCGTTCTCTGCCAGCGTTACCGTCATATCGTCCCGGTCAAAAACTGGATTATTGTCATTTGCATCCACTATGCCTATTTTTACTTTGGCTGAAGATTGTTTTCTTGTTCCAGCGTTTCCTTGGTCGATCGCAGAGACCGTAAGTGTATAAAGTGATTTTTGTTCGGCGTCGAGCGGCACCGCGGTGTACAGCACGCCGGTATCGGGATTCACGAAGAACTCGCCGCCTTCATTGCCGCCCACGATCTCAATGTATACCCTCGCATTGCGACCCTCGTCGCGGTCGCTCACTTTAAGTCTGATGACAGGTGTGTTCGGCGGCGCCGTCTCCGGAACGTTGGCCTCATAGATTTCACGACTGAAAACAGGTGCATTGTCGTTGGCGTCCACTAGCGTCACCGGCAACGTGAGGTAGGAGGCGCGGGGAGGGCGACCGGCGTCCGAGGCTCGTAGCGTGAGGTTGTAACCACGAGGAGAAGTCTCGCGATCGAGGAGTGCATGTACCACGATGTCGTACTCATTCGGCTGCTCGGAAGGACGCACACGGAAGTGACCATCGGGATCTCCGTCGACAATCTCGAGAACCGCGATCCGGCCATGCTCGCCGACGTCTCGGTCGGTGACTTCTACTATCGCATATATCTGTGCAGTGGAGTTTTCGACGAGTTCTGGCAAACGCCGCACACGCAGCTCGGGGGCGTGTAGGTTGACGGGGGCCACTCGAATCGTGAGCGTTGCTCGCGCAGCGGGTGCGTTCTCGCCGAGCGTTAGCAAGGAGGCACGATCTCGAGCCAACACGGTGATCTCATAACGAGTCTTCTCGGCCGCCACCAGAGCGCACGTCACCGTCACCACTCCGCTGCTGGGATGTACTGCGAAACGATCGGTCAGCTCGGCGAGGCTATAATAAATTTCACCGTTAATACCTAGGTCGGCATCCTCCGCGGTCACGCGAGCAATGCTAGAGTGCAAGGGCGTGTCTTCTGGCACGAGAGCTTCGTACTCCGTCGGATAGAACAGCGGACTGAGGTCATTCTCATCGGTGACTTCGACGACAAGCACCGTGTCCGCCTCGAGTTGCGTGCCGTCGGACAGCTGTGCCGTGGCACGCACGTCCAGCCGGTAGGTGTCGCGGCGCTCACGGTTGAGTACGTCGGTGTGTCCAGCTCGCGTGCGAATGAGGAGAAAACACAAGTCTCCCACGATTCGCTCCTCCGCTTTGAAGAACTTATCGCGGTCACCATGACGGATGCGAAAGCGGATTTTGGTGTCAGGGCTGGGCAGCGGCACCGCGGGGTGTGCGGGGTGTTCAGCACCGGGCGGCGGCTCGGCATAGGTGCGCGGTGGAGAGTTCTCCGGCACGGTGAGGTTGTAGAGCGCGCGCGGAAAGCGCAGCGCGGGCGGGCCGGGTCCCGCGGCGCACCACGCGGCGGCCGCGAGCAGCAGCGCGACGCAGCGCAGCCGCCGGCCGCCCGCCATGCCACCTCCACCAACTCAACCTGCTCCACACTGACGATCTGCGAATTACAAAACTCAAATAAAACACTTTCATTATACAAGCCACCTGGACCAACTTTGTTCGAGAGGAAGAAGTAAAGACACGTAAAATTTCTTTTCCCTCGTACCATTCCCAGTGAAATTATAATATCGTCCCAAATAACACGATTTTTTTTATTGTTTTTTTTTTCAAATTAAAAGTGGTTAATGTGAGAAAACCGTAAAAGATATAGATATGTGTCATTGCTGACTGATTTGTATCATTTTGTATAATCTACAAATCTCATACATCCTTTTAACTGATGGTTTAGCCTACGTAAGCGAAAGTGGGCAATTCTTTTCGGGCTCGATCGTCATTCGAGAGCATCGTCCGTCGGCGCAAGATCAGTGTTGCGAGTTGTGTTTCTTGTATATTTCAATGCATAATGAAAATCTGTAAATGTGTGTGTATGAATCAGTTCGCGCTAATCTAGGAATCCGCTTAAACGTTTTTACGCAGTTTCTGCACTGCATTGAGATAATTTTCACTTAACATTTAGTATTTGTTATTAACATCCCAACCAGATATAAATAATCTAATCTAAATTTTTCAAAAATATAAAAACCCGACTGATGGAGGCTGTACTAGATGAAAACTGTTGTTTTAAACTAAATAAACTGTTAGTAACATTTTAACTAACTTCTGTTGTTTTACACTAATATGTAACACTTTCACTAAACATACGCTCGAAAAACGCAATAACAAAGCATCTACATTTAATCATGTCCATTTGTCATTTTTCAATAATTATCATCAACATCATAATCACCCCACTCTACGTCCCCACTGATGAGTCTAGCCTACCTTAAGTCCGTGACTAGTACTAAGTCGGTGACCAGGCCATAGTCAGCCACGCTGTCCCAGTGCGCATGCTGCATCACGATGTTTTCCTTCATCGTAAAAAGGTCGGATAAATGTACATATCGACGCTGGAAAGCGTAAACGCTGTAACCCCGAAAGTATGAAGTTTACAGGAGAGCCAAAAAATGATAACTCGTGAGCTGATACGCCTACAAGCATGCTGTATTTAGCAATGTTGTGTAGTTTGTGCTAACCTATAATAAAATCATTATCGTTTGATAATGGTTGAAATTATTAACGTGTGAAAAACATATTCGCGATTTCAAGGGTTACAGCGTTTATGATTTCCAGCGTCGATATATAAATCGAAAAACACATTGTATTCGATCTCAAGACCTGCAGATTACAAGTGCTTAACACCAGAGCCACAGACGCTCTCTTCGGTAAACACAATTATATAAACTTATGTATGTATGTAATTTTTTAATTTAATCGCGCGCAAAAAATAGTGTGTAACATTAAAGGCGGGCGGCACGCAACAGCGGCGCGGGGGACGGTGTCAATCAACGCTTATTGTATGGCGCCGCGTGACGTCACACCGCCGTCTGAACTTGTTCCGAGCCCAATGAAATTTCTCAGTACTATCTAACCGATCAGGTGGTTCGGACACAAGGAGTGACTCGATTCATATCTAGAGCTATCATATACAGAGGTTTTTTTATGTTCTTGATGAAATATTTTATTTTTACGGTTTTACCTGGCTTTATTTGCTAGGCACTGGCGCCAGCGCCTTCGCCGAGTGGACACACATATTGTGACATCGGTAATCCCACGCCGTAATGCTTAAGCGGTAAACACGGTCACATTACGCCGAAACCGGGACGTTTAAGAGCGACTCGTCTCCCACATAATAAATAAAGACGGCGAGTTGCAGGCGACAACGGCGACCCACCTTGACCCCGGCTAAAGATAGCGCCGACTTGAGGGCGCCCGGCCGCCCTTTACGAACTCAGTTACGGTTTCACGATCCTATTATGTATCTCGCCCTGGTTTCCCTAAAGTTACCTTTAATCTTTGACATACAAATCTGCAATGTAGACTGCAGATTGCTATTTTACATTCATTGCGATGCTGTTTACACGCCCGTAAGGAATTTCATCTGATTGACGCCGCACGGGAACAGCTAGTAATGTTATAAAGTGCGGATATGTTGTTAACGTTCGCATCATGTACCTTCGTGTCAGAAGGTCGCATCTATTTCAAAAGCAGTATCCAAATAAATAGATTGGACGTTTGGGACCTGTTTTGTAGCGTCTGCGATGTCCTATAAATTTAATTGAGTCCCAAAACTGAGGTAGTTCGTATTTTAAAAAGAAAATACGGACAAATAGTTTTTGAATTATTTATCACCCTTAGTAATGAACGCAAAGCGAAGGACTTTTTGCGTATCGTAGGTTAAGCTTTAGGATATACATAAAATGATGAAATGTAAATAAAAGAATTGTAGCTTTATAAATATGTTTAATGAAAATCCGCGATGTCACAATGTACACCAAATCAATTAGCCAATTTTTTATTACCTAAGGGTCCCATAAAAAACACTTCATTGCCTTATTTTTAAAAGGAGCGGGATTAAAACTCATCGGTGCATAAAATAGATAAGGCATTTTTTTTACATCATCTTTTAACATTCTAGGAATTTTACTTTTAGGAAATTAGAGAGGGTTTTTCAGAAATCCTATGTATGTAATATGTATACCTACACGTAAGTAAATGGCCAAAAAAATGTCACCTTTACGTAATAATGTTTAGATGTAAGCAAAAGTAATATGAAAACAGAACACAAATTTTGGTTCATTGACCCGAACGCGCGTTAGTGACGTTACAGCCGCGCCCGCCGTCCGGCGCCGGCAGTGTGCGGCTCGCGGCTCGCGGCTCGCGGCAGCGTACTCGCACAACACAACACATCTCACCTGAATTTTTCATGTCTCTTTCAAATAACATTAAACTAGCGATGCCCCGGCGTCTCCCGCATGGCAAAGAATTCATTTATGTCTGATCACCCTTCCCGTTAATGTCCCGTATATCAAGTAGTAAAATCTTTATAAACACGGGCGCGCAGAGTCCGCGAGCTGACCTTATAGAGATGTGTCGGAACAAGGTCCGGGTAGTACGGTGAATGTCAAAAACAATCCAATTGAAGCTCTTCTCGGCGCATGTTTAGGTTACACTCAATTTATTAGGTACTCACTGTTCAAACTTTTTTACTTTCCCTGTTTGTTCAGTGGATTAAAACAGCAGCCTTGGCAATGGCAACTTCCAGCTAACTTTGTAGTGGTTTGCGATGTATTCGCGTCCACAATAACCTTTAGTTGTTATGCACTTTGGACCTTCCTTCCACATGTTCCACAAGGCTCGTTCTGAAGCTCGAAATGACCTGAATGAAAACGTTGGAACCAAAAACGCAAAAATGTGTTTTATTTTGCGTCAACATCACCTCGCACAAATTTTATCCTAGGAGCTGTTTCTGCAGCACTATATTTCAGGTTCTCCATTAAGCGGGATGAGCTATGCCAAAGAAAAAACACTGTTTTCAAAACTCAAATATACCAGCTAAACGGACTTATAATTTTTTTGAGCTCTTAAGTCTTAACCAAGGCACCAATTTCATTAAGGATCTAGTGTTATAGAAGTAGAAGAATAATGTTTGCGGTGGATAGAGAGTGAGTGAAAGGGAAGGGGATTTAACGCTGCGCCGCTTATTGTCTCTAGACTCCGATGTAAACCGGCCTCGAGTCGTGGGCGAGTAGTGCCCGCGCGCTGCGTATTATACGCACACTTTAGGCCATGGTATAAAGAGTGCAGACTACCACGCACTTGCAAGAGCACTCTCATTTGATGATGAACATTGTGTCAGTGACATGAAGTTACATAATTATTATATTCGACTCGTCCATCATAATGCACAGACGCTAGACACAAAACGACACAAAATAGACCACCTCGGAAATCAATAAAAGTGATAAGTCGTGGTCGCGGTGCGCGCTTGACCTCTGATAGCGCCCTCTGCTATGTATGTGGAGCACCTAGCGCCTGCGCCACTGCACGTAGCGTCATCAAAATATACAACACGGTGATTTTAAATCGTCATTTTAATTGATGGCTTCGTGTTTATGAATTTGTTGCACACGTGTTCATGCGAACTTCTTTTCACAACAATTTCTTTACGCAACGTCTCATTTATTGTTGTTTGGGCCTAGAATTTGAGAAGGCGAAAAACTGACCTCATATTTGTAAATATCAACGAATGTTAATGTCAAGAGGCGATAGAATAATCTCATCGATGTTATGAAATATCGTGGTGTCGATAAGTTTTAAATAGCCCAGCCCTGGCGGTCATATTTATACAATTATTTAATAAATTTAATAATCTTTACAATTTAGCATTGATTAATTTAAAAAAATGCAATAGGTAACATTCCTTTTGACTACACGAGTTCTTACAATTTCATCTTAAACGAATATTCGTCGTTTTATTTAATTGTTAAAAGATAATGTGGGAAAAAGATCTTTTTTATATTAGATTTAATCTATCGTATAAAATAAAAAATATTGTAAACAAAAGATTATCAATATGCCAAATGCAAAGTTCATATCTACAACTACAACTGACAATGAGGCGTTCCTTACATTCTTTGATCTATGTAGTAAGAATATAATATTGCGGCTGAATCCGGCCGGCACCTTTGATATCATTATATTATACCAACTGTCGCCCGCGACTCCTTTCGTGCCGAATTAAATAAAAACTATGTTCTACATCTATGCCAAATTTCAGAGAGATCAATGAAGCCGTTCTGGAAATACATTCTAACAAACATCCATATATCCATACATATAAACATTTGCATTTAATATTAGCAAGAAGTAAGATGAATTCTTTTTACTGTATTTCTTAAATTGTACAGAATGTATCCGTTTTTTTAAAGATATCATGACATATGTGTGTGTGTTTGTGTGTGTGTGGCCTACTGGTGAATGCTATCAATTGCTATCATATGGTGAAAATATAGTTTATATATTACTAGCTTTTTCCCGCGACTCCGTCCGCGCAGAATAAAAAAAAAAAGAAAACGGGGTAAAAATTATCCTATGTCCTATTCCTGGTTCTAAGCTACCTGCCCACCAATTTTCAGTCAAATCGATTCAGCCGTTCTTGAGTTATAAATGGTGTAACTAACACAACTTTCTTTTATATATATAGAAGATTACGTATTATATAAAACATGCGAGAATGATAAAAGCATTTTGTGTGCCGGAGGCCTAATTTACTCTATTTTCCTTTTCACCTTTTCTTATAGGGTAAGGATGGGAAGGAGAAGTGGATTTTAGGTAGGAGAGGACGCATAGGAAGGGGAAATAATCTCTTTCTGTGCGTCCTCTTCTGTGTCGATTGAAGGTAGAGAACGCATCTGCCATTGCGGATGTCTATGGGTAGCGGTCGCATTGCTACTTCGACTTCGCTTGGCTGCTTGCGCTTTTTCAACCTTATAATATAAAGTTATGAGAAGCGCTCAGTGAGCAGCCGCCCCGGTTGCGCGGGTGATTCAGGAAGCGGTTCGTTTATTTGAGTGTCGCCATGATCGAATCCGGCGGCCGATCCCTCCGGTATAATCTACAACAAAATTTCTATAAAATCAAAGTCTACTATGGTGCTAGACGTTTCCGGCATACTTCTATAATTAGTTATTACAATACAGTAAAGTTCAATGTCAATTTATATAGAATTTTCATGCCCGTCATAAAGTATGTCGGGGTCGTAAACAAATGGACGGATGAAAGGAAAAGAGATTTAGAAGTTACAAGTTAGATCTTTGAAATTGAGTCCATGATACCTATTTACACTTGGCGGCTGTCTGCGATATTAGACATGTGAGACTCGACTCACTACAAAAGTGCTCACGCGCCGCTAAGTGGATATTAGAATCTACATATTAGAATAATAATAACGATTACAAGGACGTGTTTTGGTGAGTAAATAAATAAATGTAAGTTATCAATGGAACGATTTGTTTTTCAGAGAGCCGTGTAACAATAATGATAATCATTGAGCAGCACACCACCTGGCGCAACACAAAGGAAATGTCGCGCACAACGTCTTCTCATTCAGTTCACACTGAGAACGTTATATTGCCATAACGGGCCTCGGCCGGCGGCGCGGCCTGTGTTTGTGCGTGAGCGTGTGCGTGTGCGTGTGCGTGTGCGCGTCGCTCAATGTGGCCGCCATTTTATGAGCGCAGCGTTCGCTGTCGCTGTCGGCCTCTCGGCTTTCGAGGGGTGAGGGGCTCGAGCAATACGGCGGGAGCAGGCGGCGCGGCCCGCAACCCGCTGCCCGCACCTGATTCGGTGACTCATCGCATCACACATGCTATTACATGTCGGACAAGCTATCTAGCTAAATATAAGGTAATATATATAATATGTCAAAGTTTCGGCAATTGACCATTCCAAAAAAAAAAACAACGATCTTGTTTATAAAAATACGTTTGTATGGAGACTTGTATACGATCTTTCTATATACGAAGAAAGCAATCACTGGAAAGGAGCGCGATTCTATCTGCGCTGCAAAGAAAATACTATATATATAAAACACGTAAAATGAATGATTTTGTTATTCGTTTAAAAGTGACGGAGGGCTTACAAAATGATGGGCTAACACTGACAAAACAAGAGGTGGACAGAGGAGAGGAGCAACAGCAGATCTATAATATTAGCACTTTGCCAGGACTAATGTATGTGGTGTTATATATAAGATTATGGTTATTCCTTTCCTTTCTTTATAATGCTTATCATACGAAATATACCTTCACAAATAGATATTAGAATAATAAAGAAAAAGTAATTAAAGGCCATAGATTTTGTCGAAGGGACAAAATCAATCATAGAATCCGTAAGAATTTGTAACAGTCAGATGTACATAGTTGTCATGAAAAAAGAGAAAGAATGGGACAGAGCGGGTCCGAGTGGGACAAAGCGGGACCGGGTGAAACCGAGCGGGAGCGACAACGTAGCATTAAACTGTTTATTTGCCTTTTGTTGTAGTCACAACGCACAACAAATGATACTGACTGACCATGTGGTAGTTTTTACGATTCGCGATAATCACGTTGTGAGCACTCTGTACATACAACATTGAATCAAGGATTCGAATTGTCTATTTGGTCAGAAGAGGCATAGCGACTGCGACTGCATGTCAACTGAAAACAAATGTCTGACGATGACAGATAGAAATGTCGGCGATGCGTTCGTCACTTGTGTGTTAGTTGCCCTTTATTTAGCACAACAAAGCCTATCAAATATTAAATATAATAGTATCTACGGAAGTATTTTTTATTGTGTCAAAAAAATCTGAGTGAACCTTCATGGTATTGCAAATTTTTTTTTCGAAATATTGAAACCTAACTCCACAGGTTCACACAAATATTCAAGTTATTCCACATACATACGATCGCTCCGATCGCGATACTTTTTTGGAACGTAACCCCTGTGAAAAGTGACATCTGCATATTTTATACATATCTTAAAAGTGTTTGTCGTCCACGTAAACGTTCAAAGCATAGGATAACCTCCACAACTGTCATAGTAATGGTTACAGCAACCCCGTCACCGGGTGATAACGGGTGCGCAGCCGCGTCTTAGACGATTTTATTTTGGTTTCTTTATTAAATTGTCTGTTTATTTCAAATAAATGAGCCTTTATACTTGCCAGTACCTTCATTTTTTTCTTAAAAGAAAAGAGTAAAAGTGCGGCGGGAACACCGAGGTGATCAACGACGCCCTTGGACATCCGCAATACCAGAGGAACGTTTTTATAATTAAGTTTTTATTTATATAATTTTAGTTTTTTATTGATATAAAAGTAACAGTAATACTCCATTATTTGATTTATGTAGATGTAGAGGAACGCTTATGAACAACGATCTAGTTCTAGTTAGATTGCTTGATTGATCAACTGAATGTAGTGATATCGCGCAGGCCACTAGCACTAGCAGTAGCACTAGTCATTTTTCTAATTAAAACGTATTTCGTAGTCTAATTTTATCTTAACCCTTATTTCGCGCTAATCTAATCTAAATCTAAAATAATCGCTATTAAAATGATCACAAATACAGGGTAGGTATTCCTTTTTAGCCGACTTCAAAAAGAAGGAGGTTATCAATTCGTCTGTATTTTTTTTTTTTTTTATGTGTGTTACCGCGATACTCCGCCCCTGGTGGTCCGATTTTGATGAAAAATATTTTAATCGAAAGGAAGTGCTTGCAGGTGGGTCCCATTTTTTTGTTTTTTTTTTAAATAACTAGAAGACTAGTAGATTTTGAATATAGCTTCAAAATTTGTTGCGAAGATTAGGGACATTTTTGCTTTCAGCGCTTACGTAGGCTAAACTATAGGACCTACATAAAAATGATGTATGGCGAATTGTAGCTCTTTAAATGTGCTAAATAAAAGTCAGCGATAGCATATATCTATCTTTTATAGTTTTCTCACAATAACCATTTTTTCCTTCAGAAACATCAATTAAATTCATGCCCTATTTCCGACGCTATTATTCGAGTTCAGTATTAACCCTTATGTAAATAAACATGTTCATTATCAAGAGAATTTAATGTAGATTATATTTGCAATTGAAACTATATCATTCTGTCTAATAGTTTAGGAGATATCGTAAGAATAAAATTACGCGGAAACGAAAAATGCTACATGAAAAGCACAATTTTGCTTTCTGGGCTTACGTAGGTCAAACTATATGACTTACATAAAAATGATGTCTGGAGTAATTATAGATCCTTAAATTTGCTAAATAAAAGTCTTCGGTGGCATATATCTATCATCTATGGATGTCTCACAAAAACCATGTTATTGTGAACAAACTTCGATTAAAATGGACACGAAAAACAGCGCCGTAAGCTTACGGCGCTATTATATTATATTCGATATGAATCCTTATCCAAATAAATATGTTTTATGGCAAGAGTATTAAATGCAGATTACATTAGCCTTTAAATTATGTAATTCTGATCAATAGTTTGGGAGATATTAAATAATTAAAAACTACGCGCATTCGAAAAATGCTAGTGCGGCGCGCGGCTGGACCAAATTAAAGGTACGCTACGATGTATTAGTTCGGTAATTTTCAATTTGTATACCGATTTTGATAATTATTTCATTGTTTAAAGGATAAGTGGTTATCTGCTGCATTCTAAATTAGTTTTTGAATTGAAATACACACATATCAAATAGGAAAGTCCTTTTCTTTATTTGTCTTATTTATGTCTTTATACGTATTAACGAAATTTGTAATTGAACTTTAAATTCACTAAAAATTGTGAAATAAAACAAAAATTTTAAGAAAAAAAAATAGCCGACTTCAAAAAAAAAACAATCTCAAACAAAATGCACTGAAAAGTAACCTAAAAAAACCAGTTTCAAACAAAATACACTCAAAAGTAACATAAAAAAAACAATTTCAAACAAAATGCACTCAAAAGTAACCTAAAAAAAACAATTTCAAACAAAATGCATTCAAAAGTAACATAAAAAAAACAATTTCAAACAAAATTCACTAAAAAGAAACAAAATAATGTCATGAAAACTCTCTAAACTCTAGTAGTTGCTCTCGTTGCGCTCTCTAATAGTAGGGGCTCAGTTTTCCGCAACTCCACGACAAGCGCGTATTTTGCGTGTCTCTAAACTCTAAAGAAAGTTCTCTTCTTTCTTGTAACATGTCTATATTGTATAATTATTGTTATTTTGGAGTCGGTTTCGGCCTAAGTAGGGACATAAACGTAAGTATGTCTAATACATCTCAAATATAAAATGTCATCTATTTACTTCGGCCGACACCGACTGCGAAATAACAATAATTATACAATATAGACATGTTACAAGAAAGAAGAGAACTTTCTTTAGAGTTTAGAGACACGCAAAATACGCGCTTGTCGTGGAGTTGCGGAAAACTGAGCCCCTACTATTAGAGAGCGCAACGAGAGCAACTACTAGAGTTTAGAGAGTTTTCATGACATTATTTTGTTTCTTTTTAGTGAATTTTGTTTGAAATTGTTTTTTTATGTTACTTTTGAATGCATTTTGTTTGAAATTGTTTTTTTTTAGGTTACTTTTGAGTGCATTTTGTTTGAAATTGTTTTTTTTATGTTACTTTTGAGTGTATTTTAACTTGAATAGTTTGACAATTCAGCATACTGAATTGGTTGGGTAAAGTCGGTTATGAATCTTTCGATGGTTGTTCTCATAGAATTTTGAATCGAAAAATTTATGATTATTGTTTTTGATTTACGAAACAAATAAAAACTATTCGGGTCTATTCCTCCTTCATTCTATAAAATAAAGATGTTGACTAACAAAAATATTAGGAATTTAGATAGGATAAGATAATTTTTTTTTTCTTTTATCAATAATTGTGTCATGCGATAGATAGGGAAATAACTTTATTAAATACAAAAAGTAATAAAAATAACGAAATTATATGATTGTTCATAGTTATCGTTGTGCAAGTAATGTCCTTCCCACCACATATCAATAGGAAGAAAAACTGAAAGCTCTGGATAGGTGGCGCCAGTGTCAAGAGTCTGCCGCCACCTGTCCTGTATCAAAGTTTTATACGTCATTCTAGGGATTAAAAAAATTTAAACGTGTTCCTTATAAACTGTACTGGAATTAAAATAACAGAACAGAATAAAAAATAAAAAAACAGCTGCTAAGCTGAGATGCATCCAAAGCTGGAAAAAGGCCTTTTTTGTTATAAATAATTTTTTAACTATCTTAAAAATCTACTATTTTTTTATTTTTTTTGAGTGAAATTCTTCATAGGCGTGAGTTGTCAAACTAATCAATTAAAACGTACAAGGTATAGCGCTCCTTATTTGTTATTGTTACTATCGCAATGTATTTTGTACAATCAACAAAACGCGTGTTATTAATAATAAGTGTGGTGTCTGTGTCGGCCGTGTGTTGGTGTTCGGTCACCCCGCGGCGCGCCGCACTGCACAGGACCTAATAACCAGACCTGTCTGACTAGCTCAGCGAAAGGCGCTTATCCGTAAGCGCGGAGCACGCTATCTCTGCTTACCTCACCTCGCGTCACCCGCTAGTGAGTGACTTATCTTCACGTGTAGTCGTCGTAGAGAAGGCAAACATTGCTATGATTACATGTCAAGATGATTTTCTTCAAGCTTCCTAATGTTGATTGGTATAAGTAAGTGTAAGTAAGGTCACCTGTTGAGACAGTAAAGCGTGCGTGCGTGTTGAGGCCGCGTCTAAGTCCTTTCGGGCTCCGTTCGGCCGCTTCCTGACCGATGTGTACGGCACACAGCACCGCAGGTCGCACTCGGCGACTAGGCGTACACACAACACACCACACTCTCACTAGGCACGATCACTCGCGACGTTTCTTATATTTTAAGTTAATCCGCTGCGAGGTATTGCAACATATCCATCTCGTCTGGCGGCCAGCGGCTGACTGGCGCGGCGGCGGGTGGCGGGGCGGGGCGCAGCACAGTGCGGCGGTGCGGGGTGCGGGGTGCGGGGTGGGGCCCTACGCACTCCGCTTGCCCTACAAACTACAAACTCGATCTCTCCTTGTCTCGAGCGCGGCATGCAGTTTTGTGAAAGGTAACTTGCACCGGCGGCGGCAGGCGGCAGGCAGCATGGGCGGCGGGTGACGGCGCCCGCTCGCCTCGGCATCTGGCAAATGGTCGTGGTAAAGTAGCAACGAGAGCTTTCGGAATTCGGACGTGCTGAATCAACTTTAATTTACATTAGTTTACTTTTGTTTTGACATATCATTCTAAGCAATTTTTTGTGATTAAAAAAAAATATAGGTCATTAAAAATCGATGAAGAAATATAATATGCAACAACACGGGCTTGGCCTCAATGTGTCGCTAAGGACCAGAACCTGCAGACGTCAGCACAGTGTACTGACCGTGGAACCGAAATGCTCCGCTCGACTTCGAATTGTTCTAGGAGTGTAGGCAAATCTGCGTGACTTTGCGAGTCTTTGGCGAAATATTATATGGCCCTGACCTGTCTTAATAGCACCGAGCGTTTGCATATTGCTTGTCTTTTATTTTTACAAATTGTTAGAGCAACGGTTTACTTCTCGTCTACGCGGAATTGTATAACCACCAAGTCATCGCGACAATACCTTGGAAGCATGCGGGTTAAGCCGCGTTCACATTTGTCTGACGTGTTGTGTCGTGACGCTTTCTGTCGTGATGGCTACTGTTCACATCTATGTGACGCGTTATGACGCATTTTTAATCAGTTCCGTTATAGCTCTCGGAGAGTTTACACTCGATCAGCTCGTTGTCCATACCTTCTGACGCGTCACAACACGACACGTGCGCGTGCACACTAGTCCGACCCGCTGTGTCGTGTCGCTGCGCCGTCCCCCGCACCTCACCCAACTGACGCGGACCGGGATCGCTACTGACGCGACACGACACAAGCCATCACGACACACTGCGTCAGAGAAGTGTGCACGCAACCATATTAATTGTATGAGACCGATACCTTTCTGACGCGTCACGACACAACACGTCAGGCAAATGTGAACGCGGCTTTAGAGATTTGTAGCCCCGGGTGCGATGCGACGGCGACGGTGACGGTGACGGCCGGCTTATTATTATTAGCCGACGGACTTAAAATTTACTTTTTTATATAAGTAACTTACAAAATTATCTTTGCGTCGTGGAGCGGGTGCCAACGACCGATTGCGTTAATCGTATAATTTGTAAGTTGATAATTATTTTATCTGGATGTGGACAACGCAACGAGGGCAATGTGAGTGTTTGCATTGCCACTTATCACGCACACGCATAGCAGCATTAATAGCCTTTTATACATACTCATAGTCGCTTTCTAGTAATTAAGGAAATCTCTGGTTTTTGGGGAGATGTCTTTCACTAAATCTGTACTGAGGGACAGCCTGAGTTGTCCATTAAATCAAAAATAGATAACAATTATTATACCCCTTTTTCAAATGAAAAGTTATGATTAATACGATGACGACGACGATTTGACGAACAACGAGATAAAACCCAAATTAAAAACATAAACTAAAAAGTAAAAAATGAGCGAAATAATAGCGAAGACACCGCTGCCTATATATCAGCAATAAGTAGCAGATTCGATGTGAACCTTCATAGAACAATGGTATCATATATAGAAAGACCCCTTCCCACCGTTGGCCTCCGGCACACACTCTCCTCAGTCAGTATGCGGAATGACTTCTGCTTGACGCCTTTTTTCTGGGTTGTCGTGACATTGTCAGGTACTTGTCGAGCGGCAATTCGCGCAATAGTCGTGCAACAGCTGCTGCGGATTTTCCTACTACTGCTAAGTACTTACTGTTCCATTTTCACAACCGTTGGTGCGAGCTGTATAAGTCAGCCGTCGAGGGGTCAGTCGAGTGTGCGAGCGTGATCCTTCAAACGGTTTTAAATAGATTTTGCAAATTGAACCATTATATTTAATTCCACGAGGAAGAAGTTCCAGCGGGCGACAGCTTGTTATGTTTAGATATGTATAATATTGAACATGAATTTCTTTTGTCTCAGACACAAGGGCCGCGGACACACAATAGCTTTTGATAGCTTTTGTTAATTGCATTACGTACGCTAACAATTTACCATTTATTCATGATCCAGTGTTGGCATCATAATAAAAAATGAACCCTGAACAATACTCATGCTGTGATACCTATGTTTGACTTGAGTATATAATGTCACAGGTAAATTATACACTCCGCCCGTTTGTAATTTGCCCCGACAAATCGCATATCGAACGAATTGAGGTGTTACATTTCGATATACACAGCCTACGCGCATAAAGTACACCAAAAATCTCATAATACTTTTGAGACGATGACGATCAACGATCGATAAGAAGGCGATTTTTACAAATATTCGTGTTAGATTCACTGAAATGACATTTAAATGTGTAATAACATCTTAAATGATAAGGCTACGTTTAAACTGAAAATTTCCATTGAAATTTTGATGTCTGTCAGACTGTAAGCGGCGCTTACTTAAAGATTCATTCAATAAACGGCCGTTAGTGACAAAAAAAGTCGCGGACTGACTACCAATGAAGTAACACTTTTACAAAGAAATAGCAGAAATAGATATAATCGTAATGAGACCGCGACGTTTGTATACAAGGAAATGCGAACGTGTAGTCTCCACCTGCACCAACTTTAAATATACTTAGTTTGTATTTTGGTTTTGTTGTGTGGCTATTTCCGTTGTGGCGGCGCGGCGGGCGGCGGGCGGCGAGCGGTGAGCGGTGAGCGGCGGACATCTCTCCCCGCCCGCGTCGCGCCGCGCCGACTTTATTTATTTAAAGTTATCCCTCGTGTTCGTCATACGGCGCGCTGCGGCTGAACTTTGAAATTATGTCTTTAATTATCCCGCGCGAGCTGAAAGCTGCCTGATTATTATAGGATTAGGGAACTTGGCTTGCTGTACTTAACATATAGCAATTAGTAAATCTTACAAAGCTGTTCATTCATAAAGCAACATTTGAATCTATTCAATATATAGATTTTCGTTTAATTTTTCACGAGATTTTCATGAATTGCGTATTTTTTTATCTTTGTAACAAAATGAACGCTGTTCACTGAAGGAAGATCCTGCATGACGCAATTGCACGCTGTTCACAAAAGGAACATTCTACATGGCGTCTGCGAGGCCGATGGTCTGCTGACCATGGTTATAGAAGGAAGGTACGACATACGACATGGCGAGTTCTAAATGGTAAGGAATATTTAAATAGTGGTAGTTTTTTCTACATGGATAAACTAGAGATTAACTAAGATCTTACCTGATGTTCATGTTTTATATATGAATACAAACTATGATTAAGTTCAAATAGTTATTTTATCTAATTATGAAAAGGATCTGTAAATGGAAAGTAAAACTGCTCCGCCATTTCCTGTACAATATTTCCTCGTTACAAAAGTTTAAGTTTCAAAGCTGAATGAAGTCTTGAAGCAGCGTTCGACACTAAAGCTTGTTCAAACTTTTGCCGCGTACTAAATTTTTCCTAAATAACATTGTTAAGGTTAAAGGGGTTTCAAAGTTTGTCAGATGTTTAAACCTTCGATAGCGGACTTTAAGAACGGACTTACAAGGAGACATTTTTGCAAAATTGTCCCATAAAATATTATGATTCAAGACCCGCATATTGTCTAAGTAACTATGATGTATATGACCAACTTATCATAAGTTTAAGATACCTGTAGTTCTAGCGCGCAGTGTTCAAAGTATGAGGCTTTTGGAACTGAAATAACGCGAAAATAGGCGACTAGACCTATCGCGCCTTTTGCGTCGTATCATTGAAGTGCGCGGGACGCAAATATTGAAGTTGTTAGCCGACACTTACAAATGATGTCTGATATAGAAACAAGAATACAGATAAGTACAATTAATTTTGTTTCTTTTTAGGGCATTATTGTATTCGATTTTAAAGTTGGCTTTATTTGTTTTAAAAACAACGTGTATCTGACTGAGCGCGGCTTGCGAACAAGTCAGTATTTATGAACAACAGCAAATAATCATGAACGTAATGTTCGTAGTTTAATATTCGGCGTTATAATTTAATTAATGTAGTCATTAATATCAATCAAAAGATTAATGAAAATTAATTTGTACTACACAACGAATACGAAGATGTATTTATCTTCATTTGCTTAACTGAACGCAACAAAGATAACAAAGAGTTGATATAGTATGTATGCGGTGTACATATTATATGTACAATACATGTTTACAATTAAGTATATAATATTTACATATCACTCGAGTGAGTTATAGCATTCTTCGCTTTAATACGGAAGTGTAGGCATTGAAATAAGCTTCTTAAAACAAAAATTAATTTCATCGTAGTACGAGTACTAGCCATCGATCGACCGCTCATCTTTCCAGTTTAGTTCAAGCGATCAACATAAAGTCGGAGGATCCACGTGGTCACCTGGTGGTAGGTCATTGACCTCGAGTGGCGACAAATCGGGGAGCAGTATCAATGCTCTTGACTTAGTCCGTATTGACACTGGCACTGTGTTTGACGCACCAGCCGTGTAGTATCAGCCGGAAATGCTGACGTTCCAATTATATTTATCGTGTAAGCAAACAAGATCGTCTTCACATACCCCTCCTCTGTTATAACGGTAAGCTCACCACTATCAATATGTTATCTTTATCGCTTCTTATCGCGGTGAGGTCCCAATTTACAATTTACAATTAAATATAGAAAATATTCTTACTTAAGTTCAACTTAATCAGGACGATTCTACTATACCACGATGTTTACAGTTTTGTGGTAAACCTTACTAAGAAACCTTACGAATTACTCTTTCATATTTAGGTCATCTTAGGGTCATTGGGGAATCTCAAATTACTTTCGAATACAATATACACACACAATGTCATGTTAATGAGAATAATTTCGACTAATTATTATTAACATTTATTTAATACGTAACATATAAATATATTCTTCATGTCTTAAGAGTTTAAGTTTAATTAATACATAAATTAAAAACTTTAAACGTTTTACTAACTCAATTGGTAATCAACATATTACACGATTATGATAAAACTTGAGCGCCGTGCACTTGCGATGTTTCCAGAGGCTTTGACGAGCTGATATGACATTCTCGTCAGCATGATTTCCTGTGTGACGAGGCCGCGGCTGCTGGCAGCGCGCATTCTTCCTGCTTCAATATTACTTCATCAAATTGCAAGCCACAATGGAATGCTGCTGTCAAAGTCACAATTTGTTATTTCATTTTAATAAATTCCAAAGAAAATGTTTGCGGGGACAGTATGTCACCTACGACAACACACATTCAAAGAAGTTCAGTTTTTCACTGCTGCTAATATTGAAGGCTTTATAAGTTTGACGAAATTATTTAATTGATATCAAAGTACCTACATGTATTAATGAATAATCGATTCTTTTTTTAGTAGCTTTGAGTGAAGAAAATATGGAGTTGAATGTTAGGAGATTACAAGTGATATCAATATCATCGCGACGAGTCTGTCACAAATAGCTAAAGCTAAACAAATACCTAAAGTACCGCGCTTTGCCCGCCCACGGCTACGCGACCCACGTGACACACTGCTTTACTTACTCCACTGACGCAGCGACCCACAGTTGTTCTTGGCCTCCGACACAAGAGGTCGGCATAGCCATTTGTCCTGCGCCATCTTCTGCCAGACGCACTGCTTTACTTCATTCATATCATACTATAACGATCTAGGTACATAAGAACCTTTACTTTCATAGTTCAAGAAGTATAAAGTTCGATAGCTGTTCATGTACAAGTAATGTGCGGTGCGGTTCGGTAGATGCGAATCTATTCTGATTGTAACAGTTACAAATGTGCACGTTTGTATCACTTATGATTTACCTAATTATAGTGTTGTTTGTAGACTCGTGGTACAACACCCCCCCCCCCCCCCGGCAAAGTCTTCGGTTTATGGTTTATGTTGTGATTACAAAGGCATTTGCGTAAATTTAATTAGAGTTTAGAAATTATTATCAATTATTATTAGTTTGAATTAAATTTACTATTAATCTCGCTCGGTCGCTCGTTTTCGTTGGGTAAATAATTAACAGTAGGTATAATCTGAATTTAGTAATTAGTGAAAATATTGATATTGCTGTCATTTTATCTTCCTTACTTAGGTACCCACCTACTTCATTACACTGTGGTTGTGAGCCTGCGACAACTCGTTTTATTTATTTACTTGGTTTTTATTAAACTTGGTTTTTAATTATTCATCTTTTGCTACTGAAATTTTCAAATATCTAGAGCGCAATGTTTTTTGTAACACAATGAAAATATTGAAGATAATAAAATATTAAAATGTTAATTATAATTATTGTCGCACTCTAAAATTCTGTGTAGAACTATTTCTGCTTATGTCAGGTATTTTATAACAGTTTTAATCGAATCCCTTCAAGAACAAGAGTTAAAATAAGAGTCGAAATGAGATCTAATGTTAGTGCCCTTTCTCTTCTCACCTTTTTTTTATAAGGAAAGGATGAGAAGGGAAAGTTGATTTGACGGAAAAGTGGATGCATATTAAGGAGAAATATCCCTGTCTGTGAGTCTCCATCTCCGTCGATTAGAGGTAGGCAACTCATCTGTACTAGCAGAAGTCTATGAGCAGCGGTCGCTTCGTTATTTCTGCGAATTCAGGTGGCCGCTTCCTCGTTTGCAACCTTATAATATAAAATAATGGTGATTATCTGAAGAAATTAAGTATTTTCATCACTTTTTTATTGATTAAAATATCGTAAAGAAAAAAATCTTACATCTTAAATTTTTAGCTCCTTACAAATAATTTTCTTAACAAGAAAAGTTTAAGAGAAATGTGATTCAAAATTACAGGAGCGCAAAGTTTTGTAAGTCGCAGAGCTGCGTAACTAACTGTAATGCGTGAAATGTTACCTTTTCATGAGCGCCTTAGTTTCCAATCTCGCTCTGAATGAATGAATGAAATGCGCACAATCGCCATTCATTGCGAGATAATATGTTATGAGCAGCTTTGTAACATGTCAAATACATGATGAAAAAGTCGCCGAACTCTACACTTATTTATGCGACACAAATAATGTTTAAAATTGAAAAAAAATTATTGATCTCACACGATTTGACATACCTAATCATGTGTGATAACTAAAGCAGCCAGCGACGGTAGGTAACGCGACGGGCAGCAGTTCGACTGCGAGGGTCGGGTCGGTACACGCTGACTCAGCAGCGCAGCCCCGTTCACTTGCTTTTCATTTCCAAATTACTTTCTGTACCTTTTTGTGCCGTCCATTTAAAACTCTATATTTTCAAAACAAAATATTATGTGTCAACATTAGAGAGAGAGCACTGAAAACTTAATATAAGTACTTTTCACTAAAATAATAATGAAATCTAAGCTAGACATTTTGAGCAATTGTACTCGTAGTTACCAATTAAGTACAAACATCTGATGCTGACCGATATAACTGTGCGGTGACCAATCCGCTAATCCAATATCTATGTGTACATACTCGTAATGTTCCAAACTAGAAGTCGCAGGTGTCCTAACATTGCTAAGCTTTATTCGCCTCATTATTCATTGCAAGTAATTGAGTGTCAGCATTACATACCAGTTAGGTCATTATTTTATATTGATCTTTGATCTACAGGATAAGCGACTGGCAATTATATTCGCTCACCAAGCTAACGGCTAACGGCTAGGTCTAGTAGCTAGCGACTACGTGAAAGAAAAACATGTCGGTGGTGATTGATGTCGGGCCGCGCAATTGCAGAGCTTTCGCGCTACCATCGATATATAATATGAACATATAGATATAGATATTAATATTTAAAAGTTATGCGCCGACACGACGATGTTAGTCTTTTCTCCAAAGAATTAGTAATATTAATTTCAAAGCAAAATCGCAAAAGCAGTAGTCACACAGTGGCAGGCGAGCGCAACGTGGTGCTCCCGCCACGCCTCTTATCGTATGCACTTTGGTGAGCCTGCCTTGTCATCACATATGCTCGGTTCATCACTTCTGTTCTAAAATTTAATTTCATTGAAGAAAATCACTACATGAATTTTATTAATACATAAGTAAATAGAGGATATGTTTTCAGATCGTAACACATTTGTCAGACCGATTAATTTCGTCAAAGATTCAGTTCCGATTTTCACGTTACATTGCCTGTAGGGTACTTCAGTAGTGCAGCAGACACGAAGCGACGCCGCGTTGTACAGCAATTAAGTATTTGGCCGTTGTCCAAACTTCAACATTTATTCAAAGCAAATTACCACCGGTGGCGTAATCGTTGCTTTATTATATTTGTTAGCGGTAATAAAATTCAGTGTTCCCAATGAGCCAGTTTTGCTTGTGTTGTCTTCACTCGCAGTAGCTATATGCTCCAGCTATATATTTATGTCGCACATCATGTACACATCGTTGGAGTATGGTCTATTAATGACAACACATGCTTTATTATGTAATAGGTACATTTGTTGATCACATAACTACTTATTTCTTTAAACCGTGATTCATATATTTCTGCTCGTATTATACGAGTATCCGTTTAGACAAGATTCACGCAGGCCTCGCAGTCGCTCTGCGAACATGCTCTGCAATGACAACTCGCTCGCACGCCCTCGAGACAAGGACATTTTATACCTTTACTTAGAACTTATTTTAATCTCAGTCAAAGGACAATGAACAAACTTATAAAATTAACATTATCATGTTGATATTTAATTTTGTTAAGAGTATCAATCGTTTGTAAGGTACTGTGTAAGTTTATAAATCACGAGTATGTTGCATGTTGTTCCACAAAATATATTGTACACGTTGTCATATCTATCTATATATATAAAAGAAAGTCGTGCTAGTTACACTATTTATAACACAAGATCTGGCAAGATTTAGCTTAAAATTGATGGGGAGGTAGCTTAGAACTAGGAGACGGACATAGGAACTTTTTTATCTTGTGTGCATTTTTTTTATTCCGCGCGGACGAAGTCGCGGGTAAAAGCTAGTAAGTATATAAGTATAAGTAGGTATATATATTTCCACTTTGACCCCACTTTGATCTATATACAATAATTTGTTTTACAAATGTGATAGAATCACATTGAAATTAATATGAATAATTTGTACAGCCGCTCGTTGAGATGACACATTTCATATTATCAGCTAAATTGCGGTATTTTGTTATGTAATTATTGTCTTGTCTGTGAGGTATTAGTTACGCAAAGGACTGCCGGAGGAAGTACAATGAGGCTTTTGTATTAGCGAGGTGGCATTCAAAGTTATCGGCGTGTAAATGAAAGTCTTGTTGGTAAAGTCCGTGAGCTTCCGCCGCCGGGCAGCGCCGCGCCCGCCGCCAGCCCCCGCCGGGCAGCGCCGCGCCCGCCGCCAGCCGCCCCCCGCCCACGCCTGCTGCACTAAAATGTTAACTTTTAAACCGTAAAAAGTTTCGATCCGTTTCATCGCGGAGAGTTTTCTCTCAACTGAAATATTAAATGCGGAGAGAGATAGTAGCGCTCACGTGTTTTTTCCACGCACGAGTTCAGTAAAGCGACCTTTCGCTATACTTTTGTAAGTATCGGGAATTCATGAATTAAACACGGAGAGAGGCCGCAGCGTAAGTCCATCGCGAAGTAGTAGATGGGAGGCTATTATCTTACTAATATTACAACTGTGAACGTATAAATGGATAGGTAGATGTGTTTTAGAACGTATCTCCGGGACGGCTCAACGGATCTTGATGAAATTTGGAACAGATGTAGAACATAGTCTGAAAGAACACATAGTTATTCAGTTTTTTTTTTAATTTCGGGAAGACGGAGTCGCGAGCGGCAGCTATGGGTCATAAAGTTCAGTAGCGTTCATTCACCATTTTGCTATTTGGTACAAGTTGGTAACGAACCAAAAATAATGTATGTTTGTCAGATTCTGTGTCCTGAAGTTTAAAGAAACTTCAGGACACAGAATTATATTCTATGTTTCTAATTCTATGTTTAAAGAAACATAAGTAATTAATGCAACATTTGTAAATATCGTAAGTAAGTTTGTTATCCTGAAAATGTAACGAAATTATCTGCGGTTTCGTCGGCGAACATTTTCCCTTCAGTTTTCTTTCAAGACGTTCTTGCCTTGTTATCACAATGTTTTCATAGGATTTTCTTTATCTGGTTACAAATATTTTTTATGAGAAAAACGTTATAAGCTTTTTTATGACAGTAATTCCTCTATTCATTTTTATCACTTTAAAAATATCTCCACTAGAAAGGTTAACACTCAGAGTTACCTAACAGTTAATCAATAATTCGATAATTTTTATTTCTTAAGCTGCTAAATTTAATAAAACAATACTCTTTTCTATACTAACACAATATTCTGATTCCAGTATGTATAAGCTATTTAGTCTTCTCCAGTTTCACAAAATTGTGCAAAGTTTTGAAGACTTTCAAACTATCAAGTGATGTTGTCAGTATCTAAGGTATATTATATATCAAACGTCGACTCAAGTCAGCTCATGTGTTTGTGCTTTCACCAATTCTGACAACGTATTTGCTCCACTAGAGAAAATTACATTGTCTAAACGCTTTGTAACCAAACTATACTACAAAGACGTTATTTAAAACTGGAGAAGTTAAGTTTGTTGACTCAAACTAAACCAAGGAAACTCTTTGCGACATTAAAGAGCATTTAGTCGTCGTTGTCGCCTTGCGGTAACGAAGTTTATACTTAGTTGCGAGCGAGTTGCGAAATGCGCCGTCAACGCTGCGGGCGCGGCGTGTGCGACGTGGGCGACGTATGAAAATCATCGCGCTTCATCATAACGTAATCATAATAATAAAACTCCTTTTTCAGTATAATGTTAATGAAATAGAAAATAAGCTCATTTTTTTAAAATATTACAATGTGACAAACGATCAAACGGTTACCGAAATGCGAAGCGTCTGTTGCCCATACACCAGATGTGTATTGTATATGCCTTGCCTAGCTTTAATCCACGCAGAAGGGGACGCACAGAAAGTGGATATCTCTCCTTCCTATGAGTCCCTCCGGCACAACATTTCCTTTTCCCATCATATTCTTATAAGAAAAGGGTGGGAAGGGAACGTGGACTTAAATTGGGCCTCCGGCAAGCTGGCGTAGTATCGGTACGCATTGATAGAGCTAGTGTAGCTACGAAACTCCGCGGAACAAGTAAATACATATATTAAAGTTATTTGATGTTAAAATAGCACATTTTTATTTGGGTCAAATTCACTTATTTTTTCATTTTAATTCAGTAGGTAAATATATAAAGCATTATAAGCAACTTCGTCCGCCTGCAGCAAACATTTGTAAAAAAAAATGCAATTTCTGTGTATCAACATGTGCGGTGAAGCCGCGAGGCCGCTGCGGGACCGCTGCGGGTCAGCAAACACTGCTCAATTATTGTCACCCGACAGTTGCCAGCTGCACTCTCTGCGTAACACCGCGTCGTCCCAAACGACGGGAATTTATAAAATTCCTACTGGTGTGAAGAGAACTCACAAAAACAATGGATGCAACTGTACCGATGTGTGAACTACACAATCTCCGCGCTCATCACAGACGGATGATAACTTTAGATACATACCACAAAGCAAGTAGTTAATTCCTGAACCCTTGTAAAAATACGTTTTTAACAACTTGAAAAACACAAATATAATGAAACAAGGTAAAGTTCTACATTAACTGTCGGCGCAGTAACAACGTGGCGTGGCGTGGCGTGGCGTGGCGTGGCGTGGCGTGGCGTGGCGTGGCGTGGCGTGGCGTGGCGTGGCGTGGTGGCGTGGCGTGGCGTGGCGTGGCGTGGCGTGGCGTGGTGGCGTGGCGGCGCACTCGTATATTATTTGCAGAACATAATACGATTTAACTTTACGATCTATTTTAATTGCGGTTCGCGTTACGAGCTGCGGAATAAAATTAAATTCCGCTCACTTTGCCGGAGCTGTTTCGGAATTTTCATTAATTTGCGACGCAACAAATGATTTTTTTTAGCCATTTAAAGATGACAAAGGAGGCCTTTTTTATCAAGTACTTACACTCCCATAGTGAACATTATACTCACGACCGTTGACGTCGAAAGACATCGTTTTATCTCACGATTCCTAAATATAATTTTGACATTGTGTATATCATCAATACATAGTGTAAATATAAAAAATGAAGAGTAGAAGCACTTACAGTGTAACTTCATTGGCATTAAAAAATGTATGTTTCCCCAAGAGCTCTCTTTGTTATATGAATGAAATTTGCTCGTTTAAATGAAAAGTCCGGCGGCAATTAGTAGGAGCCGTATGGAATTAGTTACCGCTGTGTTTAAAGACGGGTGCGGGAAGCGCGGCGAGGGGAGGGGCGCTGGCGGGGGGTAGCCGATCTCTGCTAAATCAAATAATAACTGCTCCATAGAAATACACTTAACCGAGTTGTAAACTTATCTAGTGTTTGGCCTTTTGTACACAAGGAAACGTAAATCATGAAACTAATATTATATCCTTGCGTCGCGAGTATCACATAGCGCGTTCTGTACACACAACGATGAATTGTCGCCGCGAGTTGTCTATCCGGTTAGTATTGGTATAACAGCGACCACACGACTGAAGCGTATTTAGTAAGTGTAAAGTATATAGATTTGCTTAGCCATCTTGAAAATCTCAACGACTTTTCTCATGACCATGTTGACAAAAAGATAGAAGTCTACTGGTTTTGGAGCTGACAGATAGAAATGTCGACAATGCGACGACGCTTGTCTGTGTGCGACCCTCTATAGTATTGTTTTGTTTAAATCACTTAGCGACGAAAATTGCCAGGTTTCGAAAATTTACATCGCCAATTTTTACGCTTTATTGTTCCAAATTTGAATAGATTTATTAATAAGTGTCCGCCTTTGTTAGCTGATGTAATGCAAAAAATGTGTCCGTCCCAATCATCGTCTTAGCTCTACTGTAATACTGTCACAGTGAAACTTCCTCAGCCACATCAAATATAAAGGCGCGGCGTTCTAACATTACATCTCAATTACTATCAATAAAACTTTTGGAATCTAATCACAAAGCCAGTTTCAGCAAGTTGGCAAGTTCCGGCCGGTAGCGCTACGATTGGCTACGACTGGCTGCAATTGGCCGCGCATAGCTTTCCAACTAACTTTATTAATGAACAAGATTGTATCCGTTAATATAGTGCTTTAACATTCGGCTGAAATACTTCTACAAGGAGACTAACAAATGTGTGATGTGACATTATTAAAAGCTTGAGTTCAGAGCATTTTACGAGAAGTATCAAAGATTTTCTTTTAATGTGAACTTGAAAACCACCACCAGCCGCAGCAGACCAGGCCTTTTTAAAGAATAAGTTGGCAAACGAGTAAGCGGCCACCTGATTAAAAAAAAACCACCAGCCACCGTACAATATAAAAAAAACACACACACTTCACGCTTGTCTTCTGTGTAGATGTGGTATTATACCGATCTAAAATAATTCCATGGCCAACAGTTATAGTGGTCAAACATATTGTCAGAATGTATTTGTATGAGCAATGGGCATTATATAAATCTATCTAAACGTAAATCAATTGTGTTTATTCGCAGTGCAATATATTCCAGATAAATTCACCATTAACCCATAAAATTTTGCATTTACGAGCGAAATCGTAGCCACTGGAGAGGCAATAAAGCCCGAACGCCTTCGTACCGACACGATGCGGCATGTGCGGCAGACGCGGCAGACGCGGCAGGCGGTGCGCAGTGCATGTTATATCGTTGTTGCCTACATATCTGGACAGCGGGCTAGAGCTACCTGCTGGCCGCCGGCACTCATCTCAATGGAAATACACATCGACAATAGATAAATTATATATACAGGCAAAATTTGTACGGATTCCTAAAACCACAATTGTTGTTTTCTGGTGTCTAGAAAGAAGTATTATTTGCCGGATGTATCAACTAAGGTTTCAGGACACTATATTATGACACCGAAACCTTTCAAGTTAAGGCGTGTTGTCACTTGGAAGTTGATTTTTTTTATTAAAAATCGATTCCGTTGCACTAATATAATCTAACAGATGGCAGTTGTAATGAGAAGGAGGGTGAATATGCATAGAATTACCTGTGCACACTGCACCTGTTTTATAAACTCTTTTACTTACTTAAATCTTACACCATTAAGAGGGCAGCTCGTGCGATAGTGCCGATGTGGTGTAAGTATGACGAGTAATTTTCCTTCATTGATGTGTTACTTTCCTGGCGCAACTTAATGACAATAAATTTTTAATGACTGTCAGGCGACTGCGCGCTTTCTGTTCGCTTTGTTGTGTTTTCATATTATTTAAGACTAACTATTTGTCCGCGTGGTATTTAAAATACGAAATAAACTTTCATCCCCTATTCAAAACCTTTACAGGATAAGTTTCGAGGAAAAGTCTGAAAAAACATGTAGTGAAGTATTAGTTCTGCAAAGTATTTTTATACGAATAGGTAACAAACGAGCAGTGGAAACCTGAGTGAGGTCACCGACGCACACGGACATCAGCAACACCAAAGGTATCGGAGATTTTTATTTCAATTTTCAAGAAATTCAAGTAATTCTGTCGAAGGAGTAACACTTTTCCATACAATGTTTCACCCTCGATGTTTAAACAAACCGTTAGGGACATATTGATATAGATATGATATATATCCATAAAAAATTAAAATAAAAGAATAATAAAAAGAGAGTAATGGAGCGTCTAGAAAAATTAATCTTCATTAGTAGCGGCGTTCATAATTGATGAACAGATATAATGGATGATGTACGTCGCCTTTGAGTCGGCTCAATAAACTGCCTTGTTATTATTTTGAATTTTTACAATATTTACTCAGTTCTAATTGTATTTTAGCTACCTTTATATCTCATACATAATTTTTGAATTATGTCACATAAGACACAACACACAATAAACATAAGTTGCGCAACTTGTTATGTATTAAAATTGAAACAGAAGTTACAAAAGCAATTTGTCTATTGTTTTATGTGTCTATTGGTTTGTACAACAGTTACCGACTATTTGTGTACGGCTGGATTGATTTGTTTATAGCCGCACTGCGTGTGTGTATGTGTGAGGGGTGTGAGTGGGTGTGGTGTGGTGTGGGGGGGGGGGCATGGGTAGTAGTCGCAATAGTTGCAGCTACATTGAGAACACTATCATTAAGCAGAGGACAGTAATTAGGCTCGGTTTCAGTTTTAGCGCCTCTAATTGGTTACGTGTAAACAAATTCGTTCGTCAACTAATTATGTAACATAGAGGTGAAGTTAAGCGTTGATGAGTCGCCCGTTGTTATAACACAGACGACAGAATTTGTAAATATAAAATGAGGTCATTCCTAATATTTTATGTTATCTTAATTAAGGCTACGTCTGTCCTATTACTATACATATAAACGTACTGTGAACGAGCCCCAATCGCCCGCGCCGTCTGTAAACGAGTAAAGTTACTTTCAGCATAAACGTTTTTAGTTTCAAAATATAAATTATTAATTATTATAAAATTTTTATTTCACATATGTATGTTCGAATTGGATTCAAAGTCATACTTATTTAAATATCAGGTAAAAATGTAATCCGTCTCATTTTATTACCAATGAAATAATATGCATATTTCCCTAAGCGCTACTGACGATCTTATTTCTGAAACAAGATAGAGGTAAAAGCCGCTAAAGTAGAGCTTGTCCCGCCTGCGCCCTGTTCGCGCCCTGGGTTCGGCGATAATACATTGCACATTCTAGAAACAATTCAATACAAAAACAACAAGAAATTAAGTTAGTACATCGTTCAACACGCTTTATTTAGTTTTACAGAAAGTTATACGGATATTTTTCTTTTGTTCACTGGCCCCTTTTTTCTGTATAACGTCAAAAACATCAGTCAGTGTTCATATTGTAAAAAAGTGGCATCATTTTAGTAATTATCGACAAAGTCACTCAAATAATCAGCTCTGAACCGGATATTTTGTGATAAGATAGTTCAGATTGAATAGAATATAACATTAATTCAATTTCATTTGTATTTATTGACAAAAGATTCTAATGAACTTGATGGTTTTGTTTCAATTTATAAGAACAAAATAAAAAAAAACTTTTGCAACCTAAAACTAATATTTTCTTTGTCGAAATAAAGCCTTTATATTAAGAAAACACTAAAGCGGATGCCGCAAAAGTAATGAACAATTGTCCTGTACAAAGAGATCTTATACAAAATTCTAATCCGTTCTTTGATAATATTTACAAAGGAAAATGAATTCATTCAGTGAAGGAATATGAAAAGGAACGGTTATTTGCAACACTTTGGCTACTTGTATACTTATATTAAAGTGCTCATTGTCGGGTTGCTTTGCTCATGGTAAAAAAAAAACAGTCCTCTGGTGAAAGAATAAAACAGACGAGCTATTACGGATCGGCCCTACACTCTGACGGTAGTTGTTACTACATTTTATCTCGTATCTACCTCGACGGATGACACGTCATACCGCCACATCATCTGGATGGTAGGCATTCGTCAATTACCGGAATTACGACTAAATCCATGATAGTGGTTGAATTTCATTACAATAAAAATTTGTGTCTCGTAAAGGCTTAGGATATTTTTACTAAGCAAGACATTTTGTTTGTTTTGTGAAAGCCGAAAGGGTCGGCTCTCGGCACGCTGGCTACAAGGAATTTCTAGTACGAATAAAATTAATGCTGGCCTTACTCTCTTGTTGTCTAAACTTAATGTTTTGTTACAGCGACAATTATTGTTTTTATAACGACTTTGATAATCGGCGACGCCACGTGTTCATCGGGTTGTTGTTGTTGTTGTTGTTATTTGCTCGTTTACCATTAATACCAGAATTTATTTCTAATATCGTATTTTAAGCAAAAATTATACAGTCCAGATATCATATATCACATACGTATAGTGCTAGATACTGTGTAAGTGATACATTTTAAGCAAATATATTTTACACGAGCTCTGTGGTAACGCAATGTTTGTTTCCAGTTGGGATGATCAGACTTCAGATTCCGAAATATTCAATGTAGTAAAACACAGTAATATACATGCTTTGTCGGACGCCGATGCTCGTCTCTCGCCGCTCGTCACCGCCTGCAGTTCGCTGACTCGCGGCGGTTGTAAATTAAAAACCTGTTACTTGTAATATGTAGTGTTCCTACAAACGATAACGATCCTATATACTTCTTTAAAGGCATCAAGCCTTTGTCACTGGCCTGGGAAACCAAAAGGTATAAGAAAATACTATGGATAATAAGAGATCCTTAATATGATTTATGCAATATTTTACATGATAGATTACTCTTGTTTGCCCGAATAATTGGAAAAATAATATATAACAGCGTGGTATACAAAGAACGAGTAATAATAAGGCTTGCGAAAGCAAATCGTGTTTAATGTCACAACAACGTAGTGATAATTCATCAAAGATGTCTTCCGTTAGAAAACAATTGTCGATTTGAGACCTCATTTCTTTTGACGTATCTTCTTATTTGTGATTGATGAGATCTCAATAAAATACTGACGTACATTTTTTGGGAATGAATAAGTGGAAAATGATTATATTATACACTATTATTGTAAAATTCGACTACCTGCTCAATATATGGGAATTTTGAATTTTATATCGAAAATACTAATAAATACAAAACAATATACAACATCATAATTAAATGAATTATTAAATACTTTTTTTTATATCACAATGTGACAAACGCATAAATCGTCACCTTAATTCGCCGAAATAGCGAAGCGACCGCTGCCCATAGACATTCGCAACTGCAGATGTGTGGCCTACCTATAGAGGAAAACAGTAATGCATAAAAAGAGAATATTGCTCTTTCCTATGCTTCCTCTCCTACGTCATATCCACTTTCCTTTCCTGCAAGAAACGGGAGGGAAATAGGCCTAAAATTAGGCCTCTGGAACGCACACTCATCAGACGAAATGCGGAATGACTTCCACATGACGCGTGTTTTCTGTGTGGTCGTGATATTGCACCCGATTGAACGTAGCAGTGCTACAGATGTAGCGTCACGTAGATGTGCCACGTAGCTGCTCGCTACACAGACACCATTTGATTTAACAGACTTGTTGCTCCGAAGCATTACAATAAACATAACACTTGCTATAAATCTGGATAAAGTGACATTTCGTAGCAGAGTTTCCGAGTGCGACAAGTCTAGTCTCCCCTAGTCTCTTGTGCAGCACGCGCCGCCCTCAGAGACCCGCTCCCCGCTCACAGTTTGCTATGAATGTTAATGTCTTACCGAGGCAGAGACCATCAAAATTAATAAATATAGTTTCATCGATGAACGAATCTCCTATTTAAAAATGATTTAAAAATCCTTAGTAATGAAACTTAAAAACGAAAAAAGATGTATACGTAGTGTTTGTGTTAACATTGCTGTCAAACTGCATTTAACCAGAACAAAAACTATGCACTATTTTTGTGCCGGGAATGAAATATGTAAACAAATCGCACTAAGCTCAATACACATTGAAAACATTACAAAGCCAATAGTTGCCGTTTACTAAGCTGTTTCAATTGACACATGATTGTTTTGCGCACAACGCTGCCGACACAAGAATAACTTCATTAATTTCCGTGTATTCTAAAACGTTGGGTTAAAAAGAATAAAAACGTAAATACACTACAAATATAGTATTACGTACCAACGTTTAATTCCACAAAAAGTTTCCACGCATAGATCCTTGCCTTCTCCTTGGGGTACTTCATTATTTTATTCCATGTCGACATTGTTGTGCGCAATCACTAACTTGAAACATTTCCTGTTTAAAAAGTAACCTATACTATGGCGCTTACGATACAAGTGAACACACACCACGAGGCAATGTTATTAGAGCCGGAAGTTGGATGTTTGCCACCGAATAGGGATTTCGGTAATGTGAGGGTACAATCGGAAATCATTTTCAATATTTCACAATTTACTTTCACATTATCTGTTTTCCTTATTATTGTATAGAAAAGTTGATAATGAAATCAAAAATAAAACATGTGTATATATTATTGTCTCCATTTTATGTTCATTGGAAAAAATGAATTGAAAATGAGGAAAAAGCTATTTAAGTTTGCTTGATAAGTATTGTTAAAGTTTGTAAGCAGCAGGCGCACCATCTTAGTGAGTAAGAGCCAACGAGCGGCGCGGCGCAGATTGCCACGCCAATTACGAGTAGCTGTAACAGTTTCGCACAAATAATAATTGTAAAGTTGTTTTTGTTAGAACTGAAAATGTGAAAGATTTTTGCGTTTTTATGTGATTAGGTGGAAACGACAAGTGGGGTGCTAATAAAAAATGTTCTCGACGCCCATGGACATCGGCGACATCAGAGGAACCGCTGATGTATTGCAAATATTTATAACCACACCCCCGCTCCTGTTCTTGTAAAAAAATCTGTTGTTTAATAATTGTTGCCATATTTTATCATCAGTTTTGACGTAAATCTTACGAGTCTTCCTTTTTCATTATTTCAAACACGGCACGACACAATGAATTTTAATTTGAGTCTTAACCGAAATGTTCACAAGTATATTGAAGGCCGGCGCGGCGGCTAAGCTAAATGAATCATTAATGTGACGGAGCGCTCCCCCCCCCCCCCCGCCCCGCTGCTTTATTCTATTGTTTTAATAACTAATATCACCTTGTTTAAATATATGTTAATCCTTCTCGAATGTTTATAAATGTTAAGAAAAGTGCAAAAGAGCATAGATATAAAAGCAAACAAAGTGCACGAAAGATTATAAATTAAATTCAGATAACTGGTTGGCGACGTGACAAAAGTGATACCAGCGCCTGCGATCCAGGACTGGGTAGTCTTCGAAGCGTTTCCGTAACAAATTTCAAAAATGTATGTAACTGTCACGTGATAACCTCGTGACCGATCACAATATATTGTCAGTTCTAATCATTTTTAAAGTTTGGAGATCCCTTCAAACAAACATTCATCCATACAACTAAACTGCAATAAATAAAACTAATTACATTAAGATGTAAATATTTTCTGTTTATAAAATATGCAGATTCCACATTCAAACAATCAAACAAACCATCACATTGTGTTTAATCGACGAAAAATTGAATTTATTTTTCGATTCGGAAAGCGCTTCCCAAATATCTCAAACTTTCCGATGAAAATGCAATTTTCGTAGTTAGTATTGGATCGCTTTTATAAGTTTTCAATCAATAAATTTTAATTGAAAACAGAACAGCAATAAAAAAGAATATTAATTGCCAATGTTCAGTAAAGTGTAAAAGCTTGTTGTATGAAGCCATCACTTGGGTCAGCCATTCTTAATTAATGAGCATGTGAACGCAATCATTATGAATGAAGATATTGTAATTCTATTCTTCTTGTAAATATTATAAATATGGGGCGTTGTTTTGCGAAGTTTTTGCAAACATTAAAAACATTCGTTGCTCAGTTCGTTCGTTAATTAAAGACAAACAGAAGTCGAGTAAAGAAAGCGAGAATTGCTCTGAAATTGCTTTGTAGCTGCGGCGATGTCGACGGGGCGGCTAACTGCGGAATTGTTGCGACGACATTTGAATCAAATTCAAATTAAATCACTCGTTCACAGTTTTTTATTTCTTCAACAACTTCTACGAAAATAAAGTTAAAATAAATATTTTAATTTTATCGAACGCAATTTTACTTTTAAATTTGTTAGTAACAAAGAAGCAATTTAATTACTTACATCGTATACGAGGAAGTTTTTTTCTGTTTTTGTACCAAAAATCAATAATTTCAACGGCATTTTACGATATTGACGTACTAAGCTGTTTGTTGACAGAATTATGAACAAATACTTAATTTAAATTTATTTGAAATGAAGCAATTGATACTTATGGTTCCAATCTGTCGTCGTTATGAGCTGTAAAGTCGCGCCTCGTTTTGATAGATTGTCGTCGTTCATATAACTTTAAAAGAATTCTCTTGTCCCTTTTTAGCCGACTTCAAAAAGAAGGAGGTTATCAATTCGACTGTATTTTTTTTTTTTTTATGTGTGTTACCGCGAAACTCCGCCCCTGGTGGTCCGATTTTGATGAAAAATATTTTAATCGAAAGGAAGTGCTTGCAGGTGGGTCCCATTTTTTTGTTTTTTTTTTTAAATAACTAGAAGACTAGTAGATTTTGAATATAGCTTCAAAATTTGTTGTGAAAATTAGGGACATTTTTGCATTCAGCGCTTACGTAGGCTAAACTATAGGACCTACATAAAAATGATGTATGGCGAATTGTAGCTCTTTAAATGTGCTAAATAAAAGTCCGCGATAGCATATATCTATCTTTTATAGTTTTCTCACAATAACCATTTTTTTCTTCAGAAACATCAATTAAATTCATGCCCTATTTCCGACGCTATTATTCGAGTTCAGTATTAACCCTTATGTAAATAAACATGTTCATTATCAAGAGAATTTAATGTAGATTATATTTGCAATTGAAACTATATCATTCTGTCTAATAGTTTAGGAGATATCGTAAGAATAAAATTACGCGGAAACGAAAAATGCTACACGAAAAGCACAATTTTGCTTTCTGGGCTTACGTAGGTCAAACTATATGACTTACATAAAAATGATGTATGGAGTAATTATAGATCCTTAAATTTGCTAAATAACAGTCTTCGATGGCATATATCTATCATCTATGGATGTCTCACAAAAACCATGTTATTGTGAACAAACTTCGATTAAAATGCACACGAAAATCAGCGTCGTAAGCTTACGGCGCTATTATATTATATTCGATATGAATCCTTATCCAAATAAATATGTTTGATGGCTAGAGTATTAAATGCAGATTACATTAGCCTTTAAACTATGTAATTCTGATCAATAGTTTGGGAGATATTAAATAATTAAAATCTACGCGCATTCGAAAAATGCTAGTGCGGCGCGCGGCTGGACAAAATTAAAGGCACGCTACGATGTATTAGTTCGTTAATTTTCAATTTGTATACCGATTTTGATAATTATTTCATTGTTTAAAGGATAAGTGGTTATCTGGTGTATTCTAAATTAGTTTTTGAATTGAAGTACACACATATCAAATAGGAAAGTCCTTTTCTTTATTTGTCTTATTTATGTCTTTATATGTATTAAGGAAATTTGTAATTGAACTTCAAATTCACTAAAAATTGTGAAATAAAACAAAAATTTTAAGAAAAAAAAATAGCCGACTTCAAAAAAAAAACAATCTCAAACAAAATGCACTCAAAAGTAACCTAAAAAACCAATTTCAAACAAAATGCACTCAAAAGTAACCTAAAAAAACCAATTTCAAACAAAATGCACTCAAAAGTAACATAAAAAAACAATTTTAAACAAAATGCATTCAAAAGTACCATAAAAAACAATCTCAAACAAAATGCACTAAAAAGAAACAAAATAATGACATGAAAACTTCTTTCTTTCTTTCTTCTCTCTTTCAAAAACCCTCTAAACTCTAAAGAAAGTTCTCTTCTTTCTTGTAACATGTCTATATTGTATAATTATTGTTATTTTGGAGTCGGTTTCGGCCTAAGTAGGGACATAAACGTAAGTATGTCTCATACATCTCAAATATAAAATGTATAATATTATATTTACTTCGGCCGACACCGACTGCGAAATAACAATAATTATACAATATAGACATGTTACAAGAAAGAAGAGAACTTTCTTTAGAGTTTAGAGGGTTTTTGAAAGAGAGAAGAAAGAAAGAAAGAAGTTTTCATGTCATTATTTTGTTTCTTTTTAGTGCATTTTGTTTGAGATTGTTTTTATGGTACTTTTGAATGCATTTTGTTTAAAATTGTTTTTTTATGTTACTTTTGAGTGCATTTTGTTTGAAATTGGTTTTTTTAGGTTACTTTTGAGTGCATTTTGTTTGAAATTGGTTTTTTAGGTTACTTTTGAGTGCATTTTGTTTGAGATTGTTTTTTTTTTGAAGTCGGCTATTTTTTTTTTAATAACCGTAAATTACAATTTTATAATGCGTTTACTATTGCGTTTATTAAGTGTGTAAAATGTTTTTCAAATTGATTCTAACTTATATCTTTTACTGCCAGATTGCTCTAGAGACTGTCTATTGCAAAACGCTACTTATATGTATCTTTTTAATATACTAGCTATCGCCCGCGAGTCCATCCGCGCGGGGTTAAAACAAACTTGAAAAGTAGCCTATGTGTTCTTCCGCACTATGTTCTACGTCTGTGCCAAATATCATCACGATTCAAACAAACGTCCATCCATCTAAACATTCGCATTTATAATATTAGTAATATAGTAAGATGTATACCCATGTTGTCGCTTTGCTGGAGAGCATTGCGAAAACTCGAAAGTGTCCGCGTGATCCGTCATTGAGTTGGTCTCGACTCTCACAACGACTGCACCATTTACGAGGTTACTACAGGACGGCTGAACTGGTTAAAGTTTGGTGAAATTTGGACAAAATTGACAAATAAAATACTTTATTATTAGTGCAGCTCAGCGTAAGCAGAAGTTTAGCAGCTACTAAAGGTTTTGGCAAGTTCAGTCTGCGAACGGCGATAGCGATTGGGCCGCGCCGCTTATCCCGCACCTATTGACCCGGCGGTACGTTGTTGATACGCAGATTATATCAATACACATAACATTGAAAACTGAAACAAGCGATACAGTACCAAAAACTAAATGTAGAAAGATTCGTACAATTAGCAAACACATTTATAAAACTAATGATACCTGGCCAGCCGATACATGAGAGAACAAACACAAAATATTGTAGAAAATGAAGATCGCAAGATTGTTTCGGAACACGGAACAATATTTGCAATTTTTAGTGTTTCAATAAATCGTTCTTCAAAAAAAAAATCATTCAGGTGCAGAGTGAGCGCGTGCAGTTCCTGCAGTCGCCACAGTTGCACAGCTGACGGAGGTGTGCCTGGTCTCGTCGTCAAATAAAATCATTTTTGCCTGCTGCTTTTTACTCTGAGCGGAATTTCCAACCGAAAAAAATTAACAGCTCACCGTGAAAGCTTTAAATATTTATTCATTTTCAAATGTTTCTGAAATGAATTTATATTTCATAACAAAATTGTTTTCTTGGCTCTCTGCACTCTGTACTTTGCACTCGAGTAATACGATGATTGAATATTTCAACCGCTGTATTGAATTAACCTATAAACTATTGCATACATTATAAATAAGATGTAAAATACATTTTTAATTGCAAAATCAATGTATGTGTTAGTGTATAGTCTATACATAAATCTTATAAAACAAAGTAGCTTTTCGTAACCTCTTTTTAACTTCTATGTTCTTCTAACTCAAGTTTAGTTTACGTCAATAAACAGCGTATTTCTGAACCCCTTAAATTTGCCTTTTCTGGCTTATGGAGGCTAAACCGTCAGAGTTATATATAAATGATGTAGGTACCAGAGAGCTGGAAATCTAAAGAAGTGCTACAAAAAAGTCAGTGATGTCAATCACTCAATCTTTTACTTAAAAACATTTTTCTTTAGAATACGCAAATTATTTGCGGGGCTATTATTTCATTCAATTTAATTTTAGATAAGTAGATTAAATTGCCTTTAAAGTATATAATGCGTGGAAATATAGTTTAGAAGTTATCGCGATCACAAATAATAAGAACAAAGGAAAAATCAACGAGATTTTCGAGCACGTGGTAGTTAGTACCTACATCGGATGCGACGGCGGCGCCGGCGGCATCGCGCGGGATTGTGCTAATATTTGGAGATCGTGAAATCTACATTTTCTTCCTCGACTTTATATAACACAATAAATAATAGTAAGATTATAATAATAAAATAATTATTGTAAATTTTACATATCAGTTTTATTATAACCTTGGGTCCTTTAGTACGTTGTAGTATGTTGTACTAAAACATAGTACTAATTATATTAGATACTATTTACACGCAAGAACACAACACAACACAACACATACAGTGCTATATAGCCGAGATAAGACAATGCTCTTTGTAAACAGGAAGTGAAACGTACAAGTATATAGGACAATAGAACACAATGGCGAGAGCTCCCAAAACAAGGCGAAAGCTTTCGTCCTGACAAGTGTCGGTGTTTGTTCTGCAGCAATGCAAGTGCCGCGTCTCCTGCGATTCCCGCGCATCTTGTCTACAAACCTGTCTAGATGATGTAGTAAAACGATTCATTCAAACAATGATTTTTGTATTATAAGACAACTTACATTAATCCCCATCGAGTCTAAATCTAAGTCATGGGTAATTAGACCTTAGTCAACCAAGCTGGCTCAGTGCTGGTTAACTTCACACATGTCTTTGTCTTTTTTCGCAGATACGTCAAGGTGATGTTTTCCTTTACCGAGTTCCTTTATCGTAATTTCCAAGGAAAGAAGGTTGTTTTAATAAAACTCTTTTATCTTAACGCCAATATGTAATCATTACGACTCTGTCGCAGCGCTGTCTCCGCGGTCTAATCGTGCTCATTACGACACCAACGAGGCCGGAGCGGCGACGGGCACGGCACGGTGATGCGACGGCAAGACAACGCCACGTTTCTATTATACGGTAATCCCAGTCGAGACGGTTGTATCCCCTGAGACAGGCTTAATTAAAATATTATAATATATTTTATGTACGATACTAATATTAAATTTATAATCCACTTCAGAAACTAATGAAATCACAGAATAGTCGCATAATGTCCACATCCCAGTGACAGTTGACGTCTAGTAAAGAACTAAGCTTTCAAAATAAAAACAGTTGAGGGATTGGGATTAAGTATTTTTAATATTAATTTTCGTTCTGAATGCACAATATTTTAGAACCGTTTCTCTCAGCACAGGCTGTAAAACATGGATTAAGGTTTTTGGAAAAAGTAACTTCTTTTTCTTGCGAAATTTCGTTAGGACGTTAGTGATTGTAGCTGTTAATATTCATGGGCGGCGACCATTTGCATTTTCAATTTGCGCGGTTTGACGTCACGCGGCGGGGGCGCTCGCATCGCTTTAATTGTTATCTAAATGTTTAAGTTTATTATAATCGCACCCATGTGGTATAGGAGCGCCTTTCTCACCGATTCACATATATAGGTGCGTATGCGTCCAATGTGTCAAGTACCAAATGTCTAGTTGCATTTTGCAGTAAGCTCGGCACAGGTGTCCCGTGTAATCTTCTGCCAGCAAGTTTAAAAACTAGTTAATTTAATTAGGGAGAGTTTTAGTTCCAATAGCAGTAGCCGTAGCACAAGACTAGCAGAAACTTTTTATCTTATTAAAATGTGGACACGCCGCATCTTTTAAATTTCATCTCGCCCAAGAAAAGTTTCGCCGTCGGTCGCAGAACTTTCTTTAAAATTAATTTTATCTATTCTATATTCAATTACTTTTATTCTCATTGACTCAGCTTTAACAAATATTTTCCTGCTCGTAAAAAAATTAAGTGAGTTTTCTATTGTTGTACCTTCAATGTTCCTTCTTGTGTTTTGGCTCACAATATTATTATTTTTATGATGTGATTTCTATTTTTCATGACGTAATCTTTTTATCTTTCACAATGTGAAGCTTTCATTGACAACGAAACAATTGATAAGAGAAACCTCTGCACAAATGAAAATATTTGCATTTTGATTAAAATATAATAATTAGAGTGTGTCTTTAGTTATGTCTTTAATTTAGGAAGTAATTAAAAATTATAATATTACAGAAAAGAATTTGTTAGTGACCCGGCTCAGAATTCAAGAAAACAATTTGTGTTATTTTGAATCTCGAAATAGCATCCCTTTCTAGCGAGCTCCGACATTTCTTGACTTGTTTGTATTTCAAACTCTCGTGTCGTCTAAATGTTATCGCATTCTTAATTAGAATGAAGATTCTTCGGACAAAATGTTTTCCTACTTTATTATATAACTTATTTCATATCATATTTTCAGTATTCTAACGAGCGTGTTAGGATTTTTCAGAGATGAAGACAGTTTTTATTAAATTCAAAACATTTTTACTGGGAGCTTAATTGGAGGACCGAGATACGAGTCATGTTCCTAGTTACACATTAAGACATGCTCACACGGAGCCGTGGTTCCGAATGTGTGCTCGTCGCCCGCGCTGCTAGTGCCGCGCCACCGCCGACCGTCATTACGGAGAAACATTCACTAGACATTTTCATTCAAGGGAATGACATTAACGTAGTCATGTGCGTTATGTTTTTGTTAAAACTTTCGGGCACGCTAATGCCGGTTTCAATTTGCAGGCCGGGCCGCCGGCGTCCCCGGAGACGTGAGCTCGGCTCCGACCCTCTGTTTGTTACACTTTCAATTTGCTAACGGAATATGAGAATGTAAATGTACTCGAGAATTGGTTGTTTTAATGAAATATGTTTTTATGAAAATAAATATTATAATCATTCAGTATCAGCGTCTAGACGTTCGCAAAGGAATAACTTAAGTTTATATTGGTCGCCTACGGCTCGTAACGTTTTTAAGTCCATACTTTGGATCATTTCCACATTATTGGTTGCAATGTAATTTTATTATATAGTTTGTTTAATGCCGGCAGCAGTTAATATTGCAAACATTGTGAAATAATTATTAGAAGAACACATGAAGTGCTCGTAGCATCGTTTTAGTGACACAGTTTGCTATGAAGTTTGTAATATATTCGGTGAGCAGCAACAGCGTGAAGCGCGTGTTGCGGTTGCGGCGCTCTCAGCGGACTCTGCTGCCATTAAGTGCTTATCAACTTCATGACGCTAACAACATTTATCTAACTTAAGCTACAAATAAGATGTTTACGTTGATTCTCTGCATCTTATGGTTTAGGTTTAAAGATCTTTATTTCTCATAAAAAAATCACAATGTTTCGCTTACAATGAGAAAAAAAAGTAAATACAACATACAGGCTTGCGGGTTAGTACGTAATGTAGTACACAGAATACAGGATTAATTATAAAACAAAATAAACCTTAACACAACTATAAAAGAGAATCTAAATTGACATAAATGACAAAGTTATATATGTAGATAATATTGAGAACAGATTATTACAGTTCAGCGACGACATACGATTTAAGTTTATTTTTGAAAACATTAATACTGTTACAATTCTTTATCTCGTCCGGCAGTTTGTTAAACATTTGAACGCCTTCAAACAAAATAGTTTTATTTCCATAGTTAGTTCGCGGAGTAATAGATTTTAATTTGTGTTTGTTAGGTAAGTTATGTTTGTTATCTCTTTTTTCGAGTTTAATGTTAGACTTAATGTTTTTATTTGTTATGTTCATTATAATTATCTTAAGAGAACTTACTAAACTACTAAATCAGAAAAAGCTACAAACATTAAAAATATTTTTATCTCGATTTATAAACGTAAAATAGAAATATCTAGCAGCGAATCACTCATTTATGAAATAATAAAGAGTAAAGATGTCGGAAGCTCACCTTGAATCTATGTTGTTGCAATCTAAAACATTTTTATATTTTTTAAATATTTTTCTTATTACCAATTTATAATGTACTGTTGTACTTGTTAATTGACGTCCATTTTTATCAGGCTCACAAATGAATGGACCAAATGAACATGAACTGTCACCTGTCTGTCATAACGTAACGAGCATAAATCTAAAATTGTACGATCTATACTTTACGAGATGTCAATCATAACAGCCACCTAACTTCACATAAAATAATGGATTTATTTTTCCTCAATCAAATATTTTCTGTACATACAACTGAAAGTAGATGAATGTAATAAAACTTTTATGAAATGTAGAAGGTCATGCGTATCGCAACAATTCGTGTTAAACCCAAAGCGTGACAGCCGTTCGCGTGACGTCACGCGTCATGCGTCACGCCCGACGTGACGTCACGTGATCCGCTGCGTGATCATAATATACGGTTCTATTTGCCTCTACATTACAGTATGGATGAATGGATAAAGGAATTACTTTTACAAATAGATCCATTTTCATGTTCTACACGATTTATTTTATACAGCGCTTAACATAACTTTAAAAAGAATTATATGTTAAAAAATATACAATTATGTACAAAAAAGTATGTACATTTGCGTTATGTTAGAGTCCTTCACTAATCAGATAACATGATGATACATATTTTTTATCACATACTATTGATTAACAAATATTAATTGCGTATCGAAAATTGTTCATGTCTATTTTTTATTAAATTAATTAATAATAATATTTGATGAAAAATATGTCTCATGTAGTTATCAGTTGGGTGAAGGTCTCCCACCGACTAGTAGACTATTAGTTTCACGAGATTGCAGATTAAACATGATAGTATTTTGTGGTTCTTTAAGCGCACACGTACTGATATCACCAATGAAGTGTGTCATTGGATTAGCGTCGTTTGTGCACTCGCTCGTAGCACCGCTCGTAGCGCCGCCAGTACCGAAGCTCGTAGCGCCGCTCTTGTGATCACACTCGCAAACATAAAACCTATTGAAATGTTTTTAAATTGTAGATGATCTGATATCAGATGTTCAATTTGTATTGTATTTATATAAATAAAAAAAAATATCGAGCACGACTAAAAATATTGATTATTGTATTTAAAGTAGTTTTTTCAATTATTAATACAATTTGAAGTATGAAAAGTATGAAAGACTTGAAGTTGTGATTCCCAGAGGCTGCTGCTGTAAAATAAACTGACTCCGTAGCCGCACAAACCAACATTCAGTACGTCACAGTGGGGCGGCGCGGCGGCTCCGCTCCACGTGTAAGGCAATAACGAACTCTCCCGTGAGACTTCAAACTCTTATTTTATTCGTACGCACGCACGTGGGGATGCGAAAAGCTCAGACATATTTAAAATTCAACCAATTTTTTACGAAACTTCACCTGTTTTATTATTCATTCTTAAAATAGATTGAAGATTGCAACTATTTCTCCCACTTACCAGTCAATTAAATCTGTAATGCGGTTTGACGAACATTTCAAGACACAAAACAACATTTCATTTATTAATGTTCAACGTATTACAGGTACTTAGTTTGTGTTCCGAGGGGATGGCCCGGACTTTAGTTGTATTTATATTTAGTTAGGATTATTTTGCATGTAACGATACTGAGTTTTCAATTGCGGTAAATGGATGCTTTTGTTATTTTTCTTGAATACAAGTAAAGAAACAATTGTTCCCAACTATTCATAGCGAGCATGATATTTCCGCTGTGAACAAAGCGGCGACCGCAACAGACGCCGCTCACAGCCAGGATGTTTTCATTGCAGTCAGCTCTTGTGTTAGTGCAACGTGGCGCGGCAGCGGCTGCGGAGACGGCGATTGTACTTTCTACAGCTGTCGGCGGCAGACGCGTGGATTGCGTGAGGGGCACGGGGGGAGGACTGTCTGCTCCGGCTCCGGGTCCCACAATGGCCTCGCTCAACACAATACATCATGTAGAAAGCTAGAAATAAGTATTCACTATGAAATAAAACAAACGTTTTCTACAAATATAGATGTTTTTGTTATTTAATATTTTATAGTGATTGAATATTATCGAAACTTCATACTTTGTCGCTTTATATAAAGAGGCTTATTTATGTTTGGAAGTTGGCAATTTATAATCTGTCGGCGGGATTAGACGCAGCTAAGCGGCTGCGGCCTCGCCCCGCATGCTTCGCGCCCCGCGCTCAAAATGTAGTGGACTTTGGCGAACGACGATAAACACACAAAATGTTAAGAAAACATCGAACCCTCACAAACAATATCCTCACACCAGCCTTCGCTTTGCGCTCACATGAATAATAAGATGAAAGTTATCTTTTATACTTATATATATTTATAAATGTTAATACATAAAAATAGCCCTGTTTCATATGTCAAGCGACAGATTCGTCTGGACACGCTTGACAAATGGAACAGGCGCTATATGGATGGAGACACGGCTTCCACCACGAAGCTCTTCTTTCCCGACGCCGTGGCAGCCTACCCTGCACTTCGGAGGATAGAGTTGGACCCCGTGCTGGTTCAAGTTTTGACTGGGCACGGGGGGTTCTCCGAATACTTGCACAAATTTAAGTGCAAGGAGGACCCCTCCTGCATTTGTGATCCAGCACGGGGTGAATCCGTGCTGCACATACTCACGGAGTGTCCAATTTTGCAGCCCGTAGAGCGCAACTAGAATTAAAATTAAAAGAAAAAGTAAGTGTTAAAACTTAAAATATTAAAAACTTAATTAGTAGTAAAAATAATAGTGGACACTTCGTAAAGTATTGCCGATCCGTGGCCAAAATAGTAATAGATAGAAATAAAACATAGAAGTAGTATTATTTATATAATTATTTATTTTAACTTAAATTGTAAAATTTTATTCTGGATTTTAAATTAGTATAAGAAATTGTTTTGTGATATTAGTATTAATGATTTGTGATATTAGAGTGTAAGAATTTTGTATCATTTTTTTAACTTTTTAAACAAATTATAATAAAGAAATAAAGAATTATGAACCCTAAAGTCCCTGATCGCCATGTTAGGGTAACGAGAGGGCGACATAGCGCCGCCCAAAAAAAAAAAAAAAACATAAAAATAATAAACGAAAGTAAACCAATATCGAAATGGGTCAATGTAATAATTTAGAATTAATAATTCATCATTTCAATTAATGTTAAATTTAATAATAAATAAATATAAATAGTGAGGTAAGTTTCAAGATAAAGCGCATTGCTACTGTACAATAGCAACGATTTAAGTAAAGTTTCAAATGCTCGCGGATTGCATCTTGGCTTAGTGTCTGTGTGGTAAAACATACAGATGTTTAGAAGCAGGCAGACACGAGGGCGGCGTGAACTATCTCAAAACATAGATCTCACACTGCTGGCGAGGATTCGCGTAATGAAGGTAATTTCAGCGGAATTCCCTGCTTTGTATACAGACGTCGCGATGTACTGTGTTGTTGCTTTATATACTCAGACACAATTTAACATCCTTCTTTTTATTTATTTATTTCTATCTATAAAGTGCTTACGTCACTTGAATATTTTAAATATTATTAAACATTTCAACAATATATTTTTACTCATTGCAATCAATTGGCAACAACGGATCGGGGAGATCTTTCATAAGATCAGTTTTGTTTCATTCGCAAGCTGTGCAGTGACGTGCTTGTCAGTGATAGATCGACGCTACAGAGAGTGATTGTACGAGCAGTGACCCGCCCACTACTTGCTAGGAGACACATTGTTATGAACAACCTTGAATTTTATTTTTACATTTGGTACACGTACGTGTCTGAAGTGAGAGCGAGCAGTAAAGGCACCCCGACAGCTTCAGGCTGTATACATACTTAACCACAAGCTTATTCGCCTCGTGCGGTGCCGACTGACGCTTGAAAGCTCTCAATTCAGTTGCGGTTTACTGAAATGAAGCGGCGGACAAATGCGTACTTTTCGATACTTCTACAATACAAATAGCAACGTATAAATATAAACATAAAAGTATGTTGATTTTTCTTTCCAGTATATTTGTAACATGAATGGTATATTATGTACATTTGCATTTCAGACTTTGTAGGTTTTTGCGATCAATCTCCATTAATTTGTATCGGACGCACAATATCTAGCGACAGGAAAATTTATTACAAAAGAATTATATTATGTTATACATATTCCGATATCGTGTTGATGTCTCGTAAAAATATTTTTATGTTAATTTAAGAAAGATTCACAAGTTTTCATATTATTTCAATAAAATCGTTCAAAATAAATCGTAACACAGCAATCCCTAACGAAATAGCCATTGGCGAAAATTATAGGGGCTCTGGGAAATTAAATTAAAACAACTCGTCCAGTATTCTCCTACTTTGGTAAGATTAAAAACATTAATTACAAATTCAATTAAAATTGTTCATATTTTTATTATAACTCACAACCAGACACGAAATTAATGCTATATAAAATATTTTTACTCACATTATGTTAAATGGTCAGTATTTTTATGTTCAATCACCAACTCGCTATAAAAGTCCTATCGAGTTCAGAACTATTGAGGTCTCTGTTGTCATTTACAATGATGATGGCGGCGCGGTGCGGAGGACGTGGGCACTGTTACACCAGACATTGTATAATTACATAAGGATTGCAACTTTCGATGTTGCGAGAAACGTCATTTTGCCGTTCTATAGTTTGTAATTTGAAGTGTGTAATTCTTTTGACATCGTTTTTCGTACTTACATGAAATACAAATGTTAACTACTTCTGTACTTTATTGAATTGAGAAAAATGAGTTTCGTGATATTAATGCGTTTCAGTTGTATTTTGAACTTAGGCTTCACATCTCCGTAATGGGTGAGTGTGAATAGACGCCGCTCGCCGCTCCGCTCGCCGCTCCGCTCGCCGCTCCGCTCGCACCTAATAACTAAACGCGCCGCAAGTTCCGGAGTGCATGTACCAACGTTGAGCCCCACTTCCGGACAAATTGCTTGTAATCGGCGCAGCGGCTGCGGGAACGGGAGCGCCCGCCTCTATTGCTGCCGGTCACGCTACATCGCTACGCCGCCACATTACCACAGAGTAGTGTAGCCAGCCCCCAAACTCTGTTATACAGCTAACCCTAGGTGGCTAAGCCTAGATATTTCTAAAGTTGAAATGTTTAACTAGTTGTTGCTCGCGAATTCGTCCACGTGAAGTTAAATATGAAATGTTAGTTCAGTCCGCAAATTTAGATAAAAAAAAACGCACAGGTCGAAACAAAACCATCTGTACTATCCCGCTTGGACATTCCCGCGGCGACCGAAAAATTGACATAACTTTTTATGCACGAAATGAAATTTACCCTAAATGCTATGTAACTGTGAAAACCCGCATCGAATACAGTTAAGACGTTTCTGAGATTTGCGCAAACAAACACCGAACTTTTACAGATTTATTATATGTCATAGATTTTTTATAAGTACATACATACCTAATATCAGTTTGTGCTTAAATAAGTTTCTTTAAATTAAATTGACTTCTTATAATATAATACCAATTATATAAATAAGCAGCTTAAATTCGATGTATTAAGCACATGTATTAAGCACTCAGCTTTAAATTACGGGCGATAAAGTAACCGCGACCCGCCTGACCTGACCTCGATACTGCTGCCTGAGCTCCAGAAGTTGATGGATGACGTAAATTCCATAATAAACACATTACATGGAATAAAACCATGGCTAATTTAAACATAAAAAATGTGTGTTTTTTAATAAAAGAAAACATCAAATAATTTAGAGATACTCCCGGCTACTGATATGTTCTTCTTCTAGGTACGTTACTGTAAATGTGAAAGATAACAAAAGGGATGATAATGTTTTCATAGTAGAGAAGTGCAATGTTAAAACATTAGAAGTGTATACATGCCGCCTAGCAAGTGTTAAAAGTAAACATTGCGAAAACAAATTATCACTCAATATTAGTCAGCAGTCAGCAGGCAGCAGGTAGTGGGCACGGCGCGGAGGCAAACGAGGTTGCAGCGCCAATATCCGCGCCAACGCTATCTCCGCTCAGCTTCCGTCCCCGGCCCCGCTGCCGCTACCGGCTGCCGATTGCAAACACGAGACATGTGGCATGCCTGGATCTAAAACTTAAACTAGATCAGATTTATAATTTGTTTAATTTATTCTACTAATATTTTTCTATGATATCAAGATATAGAAGAAAACTGGAAAAATCTAAAGAACATAATAAAGGAGGTAGGATTGAAGAAACTTGGGAAAAGGAAGCGCCAAAAGCGACATAAGTGGCTAACGGCCGAATGTGAAACTGAAATTGAGAAGAAACGTCAACTAAGGATAAAGGCAGAGCAGCTGGATAGATGGAAGGATGAGTATAAAAAACAGTGTAATAAAACCAAGAAGGTTATCAAAAAAGCCAAGAGAGAACACTTAGAAAACATTATGCGTGACATGGAAAATTTTATTAAGGATAATCAGAGTAGAAAATTCTATCAGGAGATAAGAGAAACGAAGAAAGGCTATCAACCCGCTTGGCAAGTATTGGAAGACGATAGGAAAAATTTGGTAACAGACCTGGCAGAATTAAAAAATATGTGGAAAAATTACTTTGAGCAGCTTCTCAACTGTACACCTCCGCAAGATAAAGTTGAAGAAGTTACAGATGAAGCAGAAAATGATGATGAAGTGTCTCCTTTAAGTTTTGAAGAAGTTATATTGGCCGTAAAAAGGCTTAAAAACAACAAATCTCCCGGAATTGATAACTTGCCCAGTGAAGTATGGAAGTATAGCGGAGAATCTGGGCAGTTGAAATTGTTTGAGCTTCTCATTAAGATCTGGAACAACGAGAAAATACCTAAGGAGTGGAATATTGGTATCATATGCCCCATACACAAAAAAGGACCACGCAGAAAGTGTACGAACTACAGAGGGATTACTTTACTGTCTACAGCTTATAAGGTGTTATCCTACGTGTTGCTGAGACGTTTGGAACCTTACGCTGAGGCCATAATATGTGACTACCAGTGTGGTTTTAGACGCAACCGTAGCACAGTTGACCAAATCTTCCTCCTTAAACAAATCATGGAAAAGAGATGGGAATACGCGCAAAGCGTCCATTCACTTTTCGTTGACTTTGCGAAGGCATATGATAGCGTAGACCGAGGCTCCCTTTATAATGTCTTAAAAAAATTTGCTATACCAAATAAACTTATTAGGCTTATTAAAATGATGACAGGGGAAAGCCGAGCGGTGGTAAGAGTAGGGACAGAACTAACTGAAGAATTTAAAGTGATAACGGGATTAAAACAAGGTGATGCTCTGTCACCCATGCTTTTTAACTTGGCCCTCGAGTATGTCATAAGACATGTGGTAGCACTGGATGGAGGTATACCGTTAAACGGACTGCATAAGGTGATAGGCTACGCGGACGACCTTGCTTTACTAGGAGCGGCAAAAGAAGAGGTGGCGAGAGCAGCGGAAGTGTTGGATAGGGAAGCAAAGAGAGTTGGCTTAAGTATTAATCACGAGAAGACAGAATATATACACATGCGTCGATACAGAAGCTCAAGAATACCCAGAGAAGACCTCAAAGTTGCTAACCTTACCTACAAAGGAGTCGAAAAGTTTAAGTACCTGGGCTGCACTATAACGGATCAAAACACTCGTGAAGAAGAAATAGAAATTCGAGTGCAAAATTCCCTACGTTGTAGTGCAGCTCTACACAAGGTATTAGTGTCCAGGCTTCTCAGCCGGCGCACCAAGATCCGCATTTAATAATAATAATAATAATAATAATAGCCTTTATTCAGATAGATACATACATAATTACATATTGTTTATAGTTACATTTCTTTATTTCTTGTACTATCTGTGTGCCCGTTTCGGACATAGGCCTCTTCCAACTTCCTCCATTCTTCTCTTTGTATTGCCGTTCTGGTCCAAGTATGTCCCGCTACTGCCCTTATTTCGTCTACCCATCTTCTTACTGGTCTCCCGCGCTTCCTTTTGCCACTTTTAGGGTACCAGAAGTTAATTGATTTAGTCCATTTGTCTGGGCCGCGCATAATGTGTCCGGCCCACCTCCATTTAAATTGTTTAATAATCGTGGTTATATTTGTTAATCCTGTTATTTTTGTTATAGTTGTATTTTTAATTTTATCAATTTTTCTAACATTTAGCATACTTCTCTCCATAGATCTTTGGCAAACTTGTAGTCTCTTGTAGTGATCTTTTGTCGGAGCCCAAGTCTGACAACCGTAAGTTAGAACAGGAAGCACACAAGCATTAAAGAGTTTTCGTTTCAGCTGTATACTCATTTCCTTGTTCTTCATTACTTCTTTTAGCATCCAATACCTCTTCCAAGCATTGCCGATTCTTGTTTCAATCTCTTTTGAGTTTTGGGCTGTTGGTGATATTACTTGTCCTAGGTATGTATATTCGCGGACGTATTCTATTGTATTTCCGTCCACTATGATAGGCTCTTCAATGTTGTTCGTCATTGCTTTCGTTTTAAGCGCATTCATTGTTAATCCTACTTTTTGACTTTCTTTGTAGAGATCTTTAAGCATTGTCGTTAGTTCCAATGCAGAGGACGAGAATACAACTAAATCGTCCGCGAATCTCAAATGAGTTAGGTTTTCGCCGTTGATATTTAGGCCATAGTCATCCCATTCTAATAATCGAAAGATTTCCTCTAGGACTGATGAAAATAATTTGGGTGATAGTGGGTCTCCTTGTCGCACACCTCTGTTTATTGCGATGTCGTGTCCTTCTCTCTCTAATTTTATTTTTGCTGAGCTGTTGTTATAAATATTTTTAATTATCCTAATGTATTTTTTTTCTATTCCTTGGTTATTAAGAGCTTCCCAGATTTTTGCATGTTCTAGAGAATCAAATGCTTTGGAGTAATCAACAAAACAACAGTAGAAGGGGATGCCATATTCATTACTCTTCTCAATAAGTTGCTTGACAACGTGTATGTGGTCTAACGTCGAAAATCCGCTTCTGAATCCGGCCTGTTCTCGCGGTTGATTCTCGTCCAATGTTTTAGTTATTCGGCTGAGTATAATTTTGGCAAAGACTTTATATATATTCGACATTAAGCTTATTGGCCTATAGTTAGATATGTCATTCTTCTCCCCTTTTTTGTGGATAAGTGTTATTGTCGAGTTCAGCCACTGCTTCGGGATGATTTCGGTCGTTATCACGTCATTAAATAGGTAGGTCAAAATTGGGACTAGCGTTGTCTTGTTGAAAATCAGAAACTCATTGCTTATGTTGTCTTGTCCTGGAGCTTTATTTCTTTTCTGAGTTTCGATGGCTTTTTCAACTTCTCTCTGTAATATTTTAGGGATAATCTCCTCGCATGATGCATATGTTTTATGGTAGCAGTTGTTGTTTTGCTTGAGTATAGTTCTCTGTAAAACTCTGTTGCTACGGCAAGTATGTCGGATCGCCTGGTTATGTTTTGCCCAGTCTTGCATTTCATTTTTGGTATCCACTCTTTTTTATTACTCAATTTACGTAGAGCAGTTTTAATTCCTCCGGTCTTAGATATGTAAGTTTTAAACAATTCATGTCTGTGTTTCAATCGTTCCTTTCTTATACTTTCTTTAATTTGTTTGCTTATTTTAGTGATCTCGCTTCGTGTGTCTTTCGATTTATTTTTAAGTGCTAAAAGATCTGCTCTTTTGCTCATAAGTTCCTTAAGCGTGTCCGATATGTCTTTTCTGCCTTTCTTTATTTTGTTTTCCTTCATAAATGAATTTATTATATTATAAAATGTGTCGTATTTTTGTTGAGTATCGTATTCTTTTGCAAGTTCTATAAAATGTTGAAGCTTCAAGTTCAAGTTATTATTTGGTGTGACTTCTTGGTTAGTATTAAAATGAATTTTGAAATGGCGCCGCCTAATGTGACTTTGTAATTTTAATTTGGCTCTAATCATTCTATGATTGCTGTTGAAGTTAATGTTTTTAATAACTCGACAGTCTTCAAATAATTTACTACGGTTTGATAGGATATAATCGATCTCGTTTTTGTAGCTTCCCCCTGGGGATATCCAAGTCCATCTGTTGTGTTTGCGACTTCTGTAGAGAGTGTTAAGTACTTTCAAGTTGTGTTCATAGGCTAGTTCAAGGAGTTTATTGCCATTACGAGTTCGTTTGCCATAGCAGTATGGCCCCAGTACTAAGTTTTCCCCGGGTCTTCTTTCTCCTATTTGGGCATTAAAATCTCCTAGGATTATAATGTTTTTGTGAGTATTTTCTCTAAGTATATCGTTAAGTCTTTCATAGAATATGTCAATTTCAGATTTGCTAGCCTGTTCGGTAGGAGAATAGATTTGTATTACTGACCATCTCTCTTTGTCAAATGTTAAATTCAATATTGCTATACGTTCATTTATTCCTATTATTTCATCTATGTTTTCTTTTATTTGTTTATCAATTAGAAAGCCTACTCCATGTTTTCCTGCTGTTTCTCCTTTATAGTATAAAATAAAGTTTTCGTATTCCTCTATCTTATCTCCAAGTCGTCGCACTTCACTAAGACCAATGATGGTCCACTTGATATCCTTTAGGGCCATAACAAGTTCTTTTAGGTTGTCCTCAGTTCGCAGTGAGAGTGTATTGTATGTAGCTATGTATAGAACTGGATTTGGTTTTACTTTATGTAATGAAGAGTGGGTTGGATTTTTTATTATAGTTGGAAGGTGGTAGTCTTCTTCCCCCACGGTGACTAGCCGGCTTGGGGTGTTTTTATTTGGTTTTAAATTTTGTTTTTTATCTTGTATGCAATAAATGCAGATCCGCATTTATAAAACGGTAATTAGACCGATCCTAATGTACGGCTGTGAGGCCTGGACACTCACTGCAAAGGAAGAAGCAAAACTCCTAGTCACCGAACGGAAAATTTTAAGAAAAATTTTAGGGCCAGTGCAAAAAGAGGATGGAACGTGGCGCATCAGAAAAAACACTGAGATTGAGAAACTGGTGGCCGAGCCCAACATCATTGGCGAGATAAAAGCGCAACGACTCCGCTGGCTCGGCCACTTAGAAAGAATGGATGATGTTCGTGGTGTCAAACGCGCATATATGGGACGACCGAGTGGTCGGCGTCCAGTTGGCCGTCCCAAATATCGCTGGATGGATGAGGTAGATAGGGATCTTCGGGACCTACAGGTCCGAGACTGGGTCGGGACGGCGCGGGATCGGAAAAAGTGGAGACTTTTGTTGTCGGAGGCCAAGGCCCACTTTGGGTCACTGCGTCACCCTAGTTAGTTAGTTAGTTAGTTAATATTTTTCTATAATTTTTACTTACCTTTAATTAATTAATTACTTATCTTTTCGTTATATTATTATTCGTTATTATCATACAGCGGCGATCGTTAAAACTTCTCGTATTTACGTCAGTGCTCTAGGCGCAAGCAGTTTTCCGTAACAAAAGTGTTATTTTGCCGCTATAACGATATAATTAAGTTTTAAAGTCAGTTATACAGCGCTATTGCTTTAAGCCCCTATCATAAATTGTTTGTTGGGGAAAAGGGTTAAACGCTGGCTGCGGCTGAAATTGCGGATTATAAAAATAAAACTCGCGCTAGAGAAAAATAAAGTGTTGCTACATTCGCCCTGAGATAGTCAAACTATTTACCTACCATGCAACATATTCTAACAATAGATATATATAGAGTTTAGAAATTGTATAGAAGTCACAAAGTAAACTTGTCAGAAAACTAAAGATGATCAGAAAACGAAATATGTCTTTAGAAGCACATTTAATTTAGTTATTTCATGGATTGTAATACCTGTTCTAGTTCAAAGTACTTCAAAATACTGCTTTTAAAATATAGGTCTTCAAAGTTACTAACAAATCGTCCTATGTCAGTATGTAGGTATATGAAATGACAAGTTAATTACATATACATTACTTCATATTAAGTACTTAAATCCGTGGTCAGATCCGACATTAACGCCGCACGTATAGCTTGTAAATAACATCGGCCTCTCGCACCCTTCCGATGAAATCGCACCTAATTACTGCTCCCTGTTAACATACATATTGCTATCCGCTTCACGTTATTGAACACCGATACAACCACGCTTCGTAGCAAATTGGTTTCGGACGGTACACTACAGCATTAATAACTGTTTATGAGTTTGTATGTCTGGCTAGGGACATTCTTATGCCCCCGCCAAGACGTAACAAGGATGCAATCTAAGGAGAACCAAGCAACTAAAGAAAATGAATTCTCGAGGCACATTGTTTTAATTACGAAAAGTAGTGACTGGTCTCGGTGATGAACAGAAGCTGACATTTCCTCAGATTTATTTTCATTACCTAAGACCTTGTATTGAAAATAATAGAAAGCCGTGATTGCTGCAAGTTTTATCCATCAATAGCCTGAACGGGTCAAAGGCGGCGGTCGATGCGACCCACACCCAGCACCCGCTTCGTGTCAAGCACCAATTCAGTGTGGTTCACAACCAATTGTACATTTTAAAATTAATATAAATTGTAAAGATCCATCATAGTAATAATTTGTACAATTTTGATGAGAAGTGAATTTAATTAAACTCGATATCGCGGGATGAGTTATTTTAATTTTATTTAAAACAGAGTCGGCAATTATTGTGAATTGTCATTAATCTTGTAACAAATGTTCGCGATCTTTCCACCAATTATTTAATTCAAATTAAAACTCAAATGTAAATTAATTCTTAAGTATAAAATAATTGTACATTGATACAGATTTTCATATTTTCCATTGTTCACTGTTGTTCTATTCCCATACCAATGAAATAGTGTATAGTGTTGGTTGATCATGTCAAATGAAAATGAAAAATGAGGCCAACGCAACTGCTGTAATGGCAAAAGCAGCCTGGAAAAATTGTTAAAGAAATAAAACAGAAATAAAGAGCTCTGCCTTTGTTCATACATCAATCTGTCGTTTATTTCTGACAGTAGATATTTGCTCACTGATTGTTTTAAATATTATAAGTCACTTATCGGAGGTAGTTACTTCTAGTTTGATCTTAACTTGAAACCATCCCACAATTGAGTCAATTACAATAAGAAGTTTAGTATTGTTCTTCGGTCAAGGGACCTGCTGCACGTTTGCCCCCTATTCATATAAAAAGTAATGTGCTAATAACATTGTGTAAGAAAAAAGCCTAGAAAGGAGTCTTGTCTTTTTCATATGTTAATCAAAATATTTCAATAAAAGAAAGAACGTCAGAGAAGTCGCCGGTCTCAGCGCTGGAGTGCGAGACTCCGCGCGCGTTAAGATTAATGCCATCTATCGACGGACTTTGAATGCGCGCCGGCAATTTATGAAGCGTCATTACCATATTTTTTAACCTGAGATATTGTCGGAGAGCATGAAGAGTATTTTAATAAAACTTTGAAAATGTTGTACAGAAAAATATTTTAATGTAATTTGATATTTTAATAAATACCTTCGCCTTCTTTATATAGTTAACTAGCGACCCGCCCTGGCTTCGCACGGGTGCAATGCAAAATATACCTACTACAGAATAAATGCACAATCTATTTAAGGTACTTAAATGGATAAGGATTAATGCTGTATTGTTTAAAATCACTTCGTAAAAGAATAAAAATGGTTATGCTGGGTTATCCCTAAGAGATAGACATATACCATCGCGGACTTTTTTGTTGAACTTTTTAAGGTGAACAATACTGTAGTACATTATTTTGGTCTATCTCGTAGGGTTCAGCCAGCGTTTGCAATATAAGCGCAAAAAAACGTGCTTATTTACGACATCACATTAGAAAACTTTAAATTTATCAGTGTTTCTCTACTATATTATGCATTTATTATACATACAAACCTTCCTTAAGAATCACTCTATCTATTAAAAAAAACCGCGTCAAAATCCGTTGCGTAGTTTTAAAGATCTAAGCATACATACGGACATACAGCGAAAGCGACTTTGTTTTATACTATGTATTGATAAAGTTTATCAGATTTTTTTTAATTCAAGGTTAAAGATGTTCTCGTAGCACAGTTACGTACTGCGGAAGTGGTAAAGATGTTATTAGGAAGTCGTTGTGTTACTTTAAAACTACCTCGTTTTCACTAACTTATATAGAAACGGCTAAAACACTCACGTCTATATATCCGGTGTCGTCACCGACTAGTTTCGAGTCCTTCGGGGGCTCTTCATCAGGGTGAGTGGGACTGGTATTGTTTCGCGGACGCGGCCCGTCGCTCACTGCGCGCCTGCGCTCTTAGGGCGCGTCTTGAGGGGGCGGGGGGCGCGGGGTGCGCCGGCGTCGTTGACGAGGTTGATACCAAAGCAGTGTTGGTGTTGTTATTAGAGTTTCCGGGGGCACAAAATGTACTGATTATATCCACAATATCGTCTTCAGCACTGTTGGTGTTGTGTCGCGCCGCGTTCATTAAGACGGGTTCCCATGTACGCGGCAGAGCCCACCCCTTGTCTCTGCTGAAATTAGGTCGACGACCTATTTCAATAGCCTCCCGAAGCTTCCGAGACACGAAGTTCCTCTCATGGGCCAGCACTTTAACTTTGTCGAATCTAATATAATGCGAGGTTCCGGAGTTAAGGGCGTGATCCGCAACCGCCGAGGTGTTGCCGTCTAATTTACGCATACTGCGGACTACCTCGTTTTATACTTCATAACTTGTGTTTACATTTTCCTTTATATACTAAATTCTATCTAGTTCATAGTTTAAGGAAAAATTAATTATTTGATGCGTTTCTGAAGGAAGAAACTGCACTAGAAAAATAGTGCCAATATTTATTTGCAAAGATAAATTGTGAACCAAAGGGGCGTTGTGATAAATAGTAAGTATTGAAAAATGTGAGAAAGTGGAGGTATCGAGGATTCCGACTTTATCGAGCTTTCGCGTCGCTTTATTTCTTCCGGAGTTCCGCTGAATAGATATTACTTCGGCGTCAGGTCGACTGCTCTCGCCGGCGCGTCTTGCACGCAATCAATTGCATCGCTAACTTGTACTTACGTTAATATTAGAAGAAAAGATCATAATTTGTTACTTGGACAGTCGAGAGGTGGCTTTCTTTTGCATATTTACTACCTAAACAAAAAAATGCTTAGGATAAAAGTGTAACAACATTAGTCTGTAAAGCGCCGCCTCCGCCGCCGTAATATGTACAAACTTTTAAATGAATATTGTTTACAATTTAAAGTAAGAAAGTTACCTTTTCTGTGGCCACTTTTAGATTTACGAGCGATCAACTAAATGCTCTCGACTTGAAAAAATCTATTTTATACAGTTTATAGTTTGTAAACTTACTTGAAAAGTTTAAGTAGTTGCAGCAACTTAACAAGAAAAATACATTAAAAACGTTGTACGGGTTTGTAAAAGTTTTACAGTTTGAACTTTTCAACTAACCTACAACATGATATTTTTATTTATTATATTCCAGAAAATTAATTTTATTCGTACATTGTGGTTGCTTGTATTTTTACAATGAAGATATACTAAATGTAATTTTTAAGTCTATAGATCACTTTACTGCTCATGCTTTCAACAAAAATTAGGGCTTTTCTGAAACTAGAGGTCAGTATTCAACACACAGCAAGAATCTTGAAGCTCAATCGGGGCTTTAGGAGGGTAACAATGTGTGCAAAGGTAAATTGAGTAAAAAAATTATACCGAAATATAATAAAAATATAACTTGTTTTATCAGCTAAAGAGGTGGTATTTACTACGGTTTGGTTTCTATATTTAACATTTTCAGTAAACAAAGATTGTGTTTTATTGAGGTTTGCCGATGGTTCGGATAAGGTAATATCGTTGCGCTACGAACCTTTCTACGAAAGGACAAATGAATGTTGAGTTCAGTTTGTGAACTACGCATCGCATATCATATGTGAAATTGTTGAGTGCTGCGCTGTTTACTTGATAACATGTGCTCCGCGTTGTTTGAATGCAATTTTGCTCAAATTGCTGACATTACGTAAATTCTCACGAGCACTTAGAGATCCATGTTTTGAGATAGTGCAGACAATTCCGCTGCGGCGCTGAGTGCAGACCTACGTATACTCGGCAATCCCTCAACGCCGGTTGTTAGTCAGGTGCAGCAAAACGCATGACAAGATTTAAGTTAATAATTGGTGTAACACCCTACTACTTAGAAGGTACTGACAATTTCACAATTCAACACAACACATTTGCAATATTAAACAATTCAGTACAGTATCACCATGACACACACACATGACACACATGCGTGTGCGTGCCTTCATCATGCACCCCGCACTCGCCCGTGTCTACCGTCGCCAGCCGCCATAGCAGCCAGCAGCAATAGCAAATGGTGCCAACATCTTTATCCTGCGCCGCACTGAACTTATTCAAGTGCTCGGTGCTCTGTGCAATGAACAGACCAGCCCATAGTCCGCTAGCGCCGCGATTGCCGACTCTCACTAACAACCTATTATTCTTGGGATACAATAATCTTCATGAAGAAGATGCTGGTGCTTTTATGCAGTTGCGTGTTTCATTGATGTGATTTTTTTCGTATTAAAAATTTAAAATCCGTTACTTTAGATTAAAAGAAAAGAAAAAAGTTTAAACATGCAGAGACACAACTTACTATCCGATAAAAACGGATCTCGCGTTTGTGAATAAATGGCGGGAAATCAAAGTCAACAGCCGCGTGTAAGCCAACGTTATGACAACGAGCAAAAAGCTCTAATAAATTCCGGGAAGCTTTTGATGTTACCATTGACACTGCATAAAGCGGCACAGAGCGACACAACGGTCGTGTCGTGAGCCGTTTAATCTGACGCAGACAGGGGCTCGGACGCTCGCAGCAACATTTTTGCACCGAGTGCGATGAATAGCAACGTAAAGTTTTCATGTCCACGATTTCATTGCACATAAATTTCCTCGCTAGAGAGTAAACATGTGGAAATCTTATCATTTGAATTTCAAACTAAAATATTTACAATTCATAAGTAGTTTCGAACATGAGAAATTGGTTCGTTTGCCATATTTTTGACAAGTGAACAGTTTCAGACTATTGTCAGTTTTATTAAAAATAAAGAGTTTTATGCATAAATAAAAATAAAAGGAAGAAATAAATATAGATAAAGGGAGTAATGAAAAAGTACCTTTACCCTAATAAATAACGCAGTCGTAACGTCATAAAGAAAATTTCAGTTCTTATTTTCAGTGGTGTTATAAATACACAAGCAACGTGCCTTAAAGAGTTATGCGGGTGTGTGCGGGGCGGGTGCGGGGCGGGTGCGGGGCGGGTGCGGGGTGGGTGCGGGTGCGCGGGGCGGGGGTTGATTTATGCGCCACAGATTCCGCACACCGAACGTAGTATCGCGACACGAATATTAAACAAAGGCTGCTATGGATTTTACATATATTTTTCAAGGAAGTGACATTGTTTCACCAATTCTAATTTATAAAGTTAACTAGGGGTCAGTAATGTTCTCTATGCATAGTTGACGTAGTAATTCTCTAGTGGTCGCGAACGAAAGCGCAAACGTGTCCGTGACCTCTGCTCCATGCGTAGAAGGAACAGAGGAGTTAAGTTGGGTATGTAGAAAATGTTCTCCTTTGGAAAAAAGGGAACACTCTAGTACTCTAGGTGAATATTTGAAAGTTAATAAATATTGAAAAGATGAAAATATTTTTTTTTTATAATGATGTCAAAATTAGGTGAACATTCATGAGCTTCGTGCCGCATGAATTTTAATGTGATCGTATCTGTCGTGTAGTTTAATGATGACTGATGTAATTACCGTGGCTAATTACTTTTGTCGCGCATCAATCTCTACATTTGATTAAAACCGAACACGATCAGGTCGAATTGTTGATGTGTTTAGACACCTCTACTACAACAAGCGCGACAAATTGTGAATAAGTTATCATAATATTGATAATTTGACTGTCGACAAATTGTGCGTATCGATAATTTTGATAAATTTTTAAATAGATAATTTCAAGGAATACAGTTAAGTCAGACCAGTTGGCATTTGTTCTCGAAAACAAAGTCTCATACAATGCAGAATGTAATGTATGTGCAGTTTTGTGAATATGATATAATCAGTAGGTGTGAGCTCGCTTCACACACAATTGATTCAATCACACGGCTGAGCGGCCGCCGCGTCCCGCTCCCGCCTTCACCGCCTCCGCCGGTCCACGCGGCACGGTTTAATGAGGCAGCAAGCCGTTATGTTTGGTCTTTACATATCATACTCGTATGCTCAATGTCATTCATTATCTGTATAGTTATTTACATTTCAGAAACTGAAAGGAATTACTTCGTAGTAACAAAGTTTGGCATAAGTCAACGAGCAAGAGTTAATAGGATGCTATCTATGATATGGATTTCTGAAATATACTCGTTATTATACGAAACAAACGATTAATTTAAATTTTCAATATAAGTATAGTTTTCATAGTAGGTAGGTAGATAGGTAGATAGGTAGGTAGATAGGTAGATAGGTAGGTAGGTACTGGTTCTGAACAGTCCAATTATAAACGAAACTGTGACAATAACTGAAAAGTAATTGAGATTCATGTTCTTTATCTGTCCGGTGCTCTGCGGCGGCGGCACGCCACTCACTTACACTGCATGTCGCCCCCTCCCACCCCCCCACCCCTTCCCAACCACTACCAAATCTTACATTTATATTGTCTTTACATTTTTACTTTACATTTTGGAAATTTACTAGTTATAAGTCTTTTTTAAGTATATTGTATGGGAATTAACTTTTCATGCGAGTTGCGTACAAACTTTATTGTAATAAAGACGAGAAAAATGACTACACAACGTAACTGAAAGGTAACTGTATGACTACTAGCTGTCCCCCGCGACTCCGTCCGCGAGGAATTAAAAAAAACGTAATTAACGCAAAGGCTTTGCGTTCTTCCAGACTATGTTCTACATCTGTGCCAAATTCATCAAGATCCGTTGAGCCGATCCGGACATACCTTCAAACAAACATACATCCATCCATCCATCTGAACAATCGCATTTATAATATAATTAAGATATGTATGTACCACAGAGAACAAAACTAATATAACATTATTTACAAAAATATTTAAAGTAACGTAATAAAAATGCATTTCGATAAGGAAGTAAAATTAAATACCTCATTTCCTGACACGCGCGTCGGCCAGCGCGCTTCGTATTCATACTGTTGCCTCGTCGCAGCCGAGCAGTCGGGGCGGCGACTGGCGGTTAGGGACTGGCGGCCAGAAGCTGCGATCAGCGACCAGCGAAGGGCGACCGTCTACAGTGACCGGTGACCCTTAGCTATTGTCATATTGATTCATCTCAAACCAACTTCTTAAAGGATACCACATATATTTCAAACATACACATTTCTATTTACCATAAGTATTTACCATAACTATGAGATCGTACTTTGTTTGTCTTTTTCTTGAATTCCAAATGTGAAACAAACTTTATCAATTTATTTTTTTGCACATGTTGTCAGAGTTTCCGAATTAGTTTTTTTTTCTTCGAAATGTAACCACATAGATTTTGTTGAACTTGTTTCATATTGAGTTTATTAGGTTCCAGTGTGAACAGGAACCTTTACAGAAATGTAGAGCGGCAGTGAGGTCGGCACTAGGTCAGTTCATTATAATTATTTTAGATTTATTGCAAATTGAGCTAAAAACATTAGAATGTAAATGATACTTTGCTAAAATATAGTTTACCAGCTGTATAGGTAATTTAAAGCAGTGTTCATCTTGAATTCGGCTCGTAAAATGATTGTGAATTATTGAGTGGGCTGTAGGTCTGTATTGTATATCCAATCGACATTAACACAGCGTGGTGTATGTGTTATTCATGTAGGCTGCGGGCGCGGCGCTGCTGTTACACATTCAACAAATATCGCAACACGACAGACCGACCCTAACAAAATACTAAAATGTAAGGCCATTACATAAAATATGAATGTAGATCTGCGGCAATCGGATACGTTTTGTATTCAACATGCTCTAGCAAATAATATTTATTTCATACAGTTTTTTATGTGCAATGAAAATGTCATTTTACTCGTAAAGTAATAAAACCTAGTTTCCATTAAACTTCATCTAACTGCAATAGAACAGAAACGTTTTTATAAATGTTAAATATATTAACTTGCAACATTTACTAATTGTATTAGGTCGTAATGTTTGTAGTTGTAGTTACAGGTAGTACATTACAATCACGTTACAGATCAAACATCGGCCGCAGCGTGACGCACGACGTTATTTGTCACGCGAATAGCTTTCACGTTCCTGTATTAACTTATTGCAAATCGCCTATTTACTATCGTCGTATTACAACATTATTTAAGCCTTATTAAGAAATCAATAACGAAATTAAGACGAAAGAAAACATGGCTAAAAGAGGACACGTTAGTAAAGACGGACTAATTTCTTCACGAAAAAATGAACGATTCCCTTGGGTATTATTTTTATTTATTACTAGCTTTTACCCGCGACTCCGTCCGCGCGGAATAAAAAATAGAAAACGGGGTCAAAATTATCCTATGTCCGTTTCCTGGTTCTAAGCTACCTGCCCACCAATTTTCAGTCAAATCGATTCAGCCGTTCTTGAGTTATAAATAGTGTAACTAACACGACTTTCTTTTATATATATAGATTCATATACTAATCCATAACTCCACAATAGTTTTTTTTTAATTCCAATCGGAGGAAGTCGCAGCAGCTAGCGGTAAATTTAAAACAACTGAAATTAAGTACTTGTCACTTAGTAGTAATATTCATAGACCAATGCAGTACTAAAACCGAAACATGGTTAAAATAGAAACAACCGAATGTAAATTCGAAAATTTGCCATTAATTCTGTAAGGATTTGTCGACGACTCGCTTATTCACGGCCTGTATAATTTGCCAAAGCTTAATCTGCAAGTGACGCAGCCGCCCCGCGCCGCAGCCGCCCCATGCCGCCCGTGCCGCGTCCTCAGTGAGACCAAACTAGAGCAATAACTCAGCGACATCGGCGTCGGCGTCGGCGTCGGGGAGCGACGTATCTGTTTCAAAGATTTATTGACATCCTAATTTTTCAGTTCTTGGGGCTGAAATATGTTCAGTAATTTGTCAAAGATTTGTTTTAGAACATTTCTTTAGAATGAAAAGTATTTCACAGCTTTGTTCCGAAATCGTCGTCTTTGGGGACAGAGCTGTCCCGTTAGAAGATATTACATAAACCAATTTTTTGGAAGTAACTGTGACTCAACAAGTTAAGAAAACAAAATTTTAGAAATATTTTTTAGTTACATTGATACCATTTATTTTCTTACGACCTACTTTAGAAATTGTCTATGGATATATTAATCACGTAGTCATAATATTATGATCGCATAATCGTCGAATAATTAAAAATTATTTAAGAAGTATGTTAACTAACAAGCTAATAATTGTTGAACTTTATGCTGTAATTCAGTTCGCTCTGCATTCACTAGCTCCATCTACGATTCATCGTCGCTGCGATCGAAGGAATTAATTAATTATTGACTAATTAATTTATTATAAAAGAATTGTAATATGCTTGTAAAGTTTTGTTTTATGGTAATTTGAGACAATGTGTGTAAAAACATTTTATTTTGTAGCGTAGTTATCCTAAACAAATCATCAAGCAGCTAAGTCTCCGTTCAATTATACAATACATCTCGGGCTCTACATCTTTCCTGCCTGTACAATGTAGAGCGGCGAGCGGTGCTAGATGGCCGTTGATCACACGAGACGGAACAATGTTAACACGACCTCCGAACTATTGCTGCTATCACATGTCTGACATGACTATGTTACCTACTGTACTCACATTGGAAATTCAAACTTATATGTATTGAATTAGGGGTTATTCTGAAAATATGTTGAATCAGTAAAAGTCTGGACATCCCGGGACCGGCCTAATTGCTTCAATTTAGCGAATGGCCGAAACTGCGCAGCTGTCATTGTACGCCGGTGCGCGGTGTGCGGGGACGTGCCAACGTTTGCGCTGGCCAAGCAAATTGAGCTCGCTCTAGCCCATAGCGCTAGTAATTGCTTTCACAACATATAACTATCGGTATTCATGTAATATTTGTTACATATACTCATTTTTTCAGATGACGCATTAATAAAAACGTATTTGACATTTTTAAATTATGGAATTTCAGCAGAATTGTACCATTGACAAAAAATAGTAGTTGATAAGGGGTAAATATTTATTAATAAAAAAAAAACTCCTATTGTGTACCTGTTCTTAGTAGATAGAGTCGCGCGACCTCTTATCAAGGGAAAGGGAAACGGGGTTTAAGAATTAATAATAGTAGGAAGTACTTATGCCTGTTACTGCGAGGTATAATCACAAAGAAAACTTTCGACACTTAAACTAAAAACATAAAAACAATTGTTCGATAGAAATTTGAAGGAAACTGTCGTCAAAGTTTGAAAATAACGAGAGCGCCAGTTTGAAAGTTGTTCGAGGAAAGATTGCAACAAAGACGATGCTTTGGAAAATGTTTCCAAACTACAACAAACGACCGTTGGTTTTTGAAGTTTGAATGAATATATTTTTCTACAACAAGCTCACTTCACATACTGTCCGGGGTCCGGGCACATAAGTACTCGTAACTACCTTCACACTCGCTGCTGAATTTATTCGCTATATATTTTTTTAATCTTTTAAGAGGTTATTAAAACTTTTACATACAACTAATATAATGGGCTAAAATATAAAAAAAGACTTATTTACATTAATCATTTCTAAAAATAATAATAATGAGTTTTACTTTAACGGTAATAGTTTTCGAACTAGCAGTAAAACTGAACTAAACTAAACTTTTTCCAAAACGCAGACTGCGTTTAAAGTCAGTCATTATTAATTCTTTTAGTCTTCTGCTGTTTCACATTGAACAGCTTTTCCAATATTCACGAAATCACAAACAGTTTATCAAGGTCTCAACGGCAAAGCTTCCTGTCAACCGTCTCGTCGTTTTGATACTGGAGCTATTACTGGGGCGTAAATAAATGTATTTGCATATTAACCTGCGCAGTTGTTTGAGTCTGTCTCTTATGTGTTTGTTGTCAACGTTCAAAATTCAATTACCATTATCACGAGGCCCGCGTTCGCGTTAATGTACAATATTCATTAAATTCTAATATAAATTGTCAATTAAGTACGATTTCTGAGACATGTCACACAAATCTCAGGGAAAAGAGCGTAAAACATAAGAATGCTTGACGTAATTTTAATTACGCTCAATTTATTCATTAAAATTAAACCAGTAATTTGAAAATTGTCAGAAAAAATAACAAATCTAATTTAGACAGTAAATGGAAGCTGTTGTGAGGAAATTAAAAATACAAACATAAAGTAACAATTAACTAAATCACCAACAGTGGAACATCGTGACTACATCGACATCGTAACTAATTGACCTCATAAAGGAAGTTAACACTCCGCTGTCTGTCCTCAACGTACATTAGTCACATTACATTTTTGCCGCAGAAATGGTCTACAATAACAAATATCCGTCAGTTCTGTTCCTCTAATGGATAACATTTCTCTTGTCAATTGGTATATGTTGTAATTAATTGTACAGGAATATTATTTCTTGATACAATATTAATCACGTGATTTTTTCAGCAATTATTAGAAACCCGCGTGATATGTGGTGAGGTTTTAGATTACCTCTCCTCCCTTATCTAAAACCATAATGTATACTTCTAGTACAAAGTCATATTTAACAATAATTTATTGAATACACGAAATATCTCATTTTAACACTCCCCCCCCCCGCCATCGCGTAATGTTTCGTGATTTTTTTTAACCCCACCTCCCCTTTCGAGCTTAACGTGATTAATGCACGATCCCTTAACTATTTCCAATAGATAAAAATCTTCCATTTTTGAAATTGCATTTTACCTTTAGATATGACGTCAGTGATTGTATCTTTAAAATATTCATGGGCGGCGGCTATTTGCATTTTCAATTTGCGGGGAGTTCACGTCGCGTGGCGGAAACGCTCGCGTCGCTTAGCTTTGTTTTGCTTCAACTGTTACCTAATTGTGACTTTGAAAAGGATAACCTAAAGACAAATCTTGAATAGGAATGTCGAACTATTATTCATTATTCTTTTGTTGACTCTCATTTATAAATACATACGTTAGACAATCCTAAATGCCTTTACTTTCAAAAAAAATTGGAGAGCATTGGATTATTTTGTCCCTATAATATTTCAGGTTGCTTAGAGGTTAGAGGTCTTGCTCACTAAAAATATAATTTGATAAAAAATAAAAATAATAAAAAATTACAGATAACTGGGTTTATATAAAAGAGATTCATTACATTTTAATGAATCAAAAGATTTTGTAGAAGTTAGCTGAGGAAATTCTTAGAAAACTTAATACGGAAGTTGTAAAAGACTTAAATCATTAAAGTTTATTGCGCGGGAATTAATTTCATGAAGGGAGACTTTTTGAAAAGATTCACGAAATCAAATAGACTTTTCATATGTTTTCATGAGATATTACTTTTGTGGACAGAATTATAAATGTGTACATTGATAGCTTTAAGATGTTTTTGTATGCAATTAATATTTTTTTATTATAGTCAAAGACAGTCGAGTCAGTACTCAGTAGCGAGGTAACTGCAGTAGCGAGTGCTCGCAAACAGAAACAGTTTTGTAGGACGAAGGCTCCGCTGCAGCTGCAGCATTGTGTCGTACTTGTGTCCTACATACGTTTCAGTTCCTCTGAACAAAATAATTTGCTTTACATTGCCTTCAACTGCACTCGACAGCGCTGCACTTTAAGAAAGAACCTCAATAGTAGCCACTTAGCTTTATGGTTACGCTTTGGGTCATTTTTAAAATGTTATATATTTGTGGTTTATATATACATAGATACGAATTTTATGTATAGTTAAAACGACTACCACTTGAACTCCCCGATGCTTGCTATTCCTATCTTTACCAATTTTCCTTGTCTAAATAGGACTTATTTTCTACAAAAATCATCAAAAGCATTTATAACTAAGATGACTGCTCTCTGCAAGTTTAAGAAGTAATAGAGATGACAAAACATCACAAATTTTATTTATTATGTAAAAAATCTCCTGTGACTTAGTAAGTCAGTACATTAATGTAAGCTCTGTTAGACGACAGCGACGCTTCATGAATAATGTACTCGAACTGCGCACTGAAAGGCTAAGTTAATGACGATAAATTGGATTGAACAGAGACGAGGGGCCCCGCTACGCCACGCTACGCCACGCCACGCTACGCTACGCGAGAATAGCGCCCCCTGTCTCCCCTAAATTAAACCATTAGTAGAGTACTATACAGGCTATTGTCGCCGGAAACAGCCGCCGGTAGCTCACGTGACATATGTGAGACGATAGATTACCACTCATCTTAGTCGGTAGTCTATGAATAAGTTAACATTGGGTGCTTTTACACATAAAAATATTTATACGATGTTACCTACATATTCTATCTTTGGGAAGGGAGAGGACTTTATAATTTAACTTCATTATATAAATGGATACCAAAAGTTGTTAAACGATGAGACCTGTTGAAAATGTAACGAGGTCGTACATAACATAATGATGACGGATCGGGCCCCGTGCGCTCGGACCCTATTATGTCGTTGGGGATCAGGACTTTTCCAAATTGAACGTGTAAAGATACGTTCGTTACTTTATAATAAATAATAAGGGTTTTCTTACGTTGCATTAAAGCATTAATTTCTGAGTAATAAGTGTAATAAGATGATGTAGTTTCTTATCGTGGAGATAATTGTTAGTTACAGCTATAACCAAATGTTTTTATTAAGACATCAACTGCGGGGGAACATAAATTCCTCGTAATGCTACATGAAGTAATGCCGCATGAAAGATATTTAAAAGGTATCCGAGGAAATGAGGCCATAAATTGCGTTCGCGTCATATAACTTTATGATTCATTTCTTACCCGCATCGAATTACGAGCTTTGTGGGACAGGTAACTGACGGCAATTGAAACAGCTCGACCATTGTCTCAATTACATTTTACAACCGAGTCCTTTTAGACCGACATGACACCGACTCCAATGTTTCTTTTATACAAATACAACAAACTTTATTTGCTCTTTTACTTAATCTAGGTATTAGAAAAGGAAAACATGTTTCACACAACTTGATATTTTTTAGCAATGAACAAATCAGCGCTGGATCTCAATCCCACTTGATGTTAAATAGTGTCATACTTGGACGGAAAATCACAACAAATATGTATTTGATACAAAGACCGAGAAATCAATGTACACTTTGGACTATTTTTCCTCCGTCGCAAAAATTTTGTATTAATTTGCTAAAGCACCTGTAATACATTGCTGTACTTAAAGGCATTATTTGTCCGGATTGGGAGTAGTGGCGGTGGCTGCGGCGAGCTTCACTACGATCTTATCATCTGCGACCCTCGGACGTGCTTACAATTTTAACAATACATAAATATTATGAATGAATTTCAAATGTTTGTTCTTACTAAGAACACTATTGTTCTACGACAGTGGAGACTCGTCTAAAATAAATAAATCTGAAAATAATATTTAACAACTTGTTCTGTTGCACAAATAAATATTTTGGTAGCGTTATTAAGAAAATTTTAAGTAAACATTTCACTTTCACCTTCGTTAAGAGTGTAATTTCCCGTAACATCCGGCTTCCTGCGCCGCGCCGCCGCCATCTCCTGGCTCAAGTGAAACTTGCGCATTTCTAATATCCACGTGATTAAAATGACAGCGTGTCAAAATAATAACGTTAGTAATTCTTTTTCATTATTTTTTAATTTTCCATACTTATCCTTAAAACAATTTTCGAGGTTCAGATTGTCAATCAGTGTAGTGGTATATTATAATTCAAAGAAAAATTAGTATTCCACGAAGAGCGGAACTCAATGTTAGGCAATTTTCGCTTGTGCTTGTAATATCAAAAGACGCTAAATTTCCATGGTTTAATGCAAAAGCGTGTCATGTAAGAGACGGCAGGTGTGTGTGTGTGTGTGTGTGTATATTGAAACTTAGAAGCATGCACACAGTACATACATATTAGTGAATATAGTAGCTACTAGAGGATGTACAATACATAGAGATACATACAGTAGCGTGTCAGTTGGCTCCGCGCCAGCCTTGTGTCTCAAACACTAACTTTACCGCCTTTGTCAGCTGACCAGGAACTGGGCCGGCATTCTTATGCTTGTTTATTGTGTGAACTTTATTTAATAACATTTGGTTTACGTAAGTTTCCACTTCTCATTACATCACATTCGATGCTGAAAACTAAGTACATGTGTAATGAATAAACTTTTAACATTCTTATAAATCTGTTGCTGTGAGAAACGCTCATTGGCTCATTGTTTTGTATTTTAAATTGCGTATTTGTAAGGTATTGTGTATTTTACAGAGTTTGTTAAACGAACAATATTCGCAATTACTAAAATACAAATTTTACAAAAAGATAAATTAGTTAGCTATTCAGTTCGGACACACTACAAATGGAATAAATGAACGTAAAATCGTTACCCGTTCCCCGCTCCCTATTCCCCGTTCCCCGGTCTGCGCTCACTTCCATACATGTCTTCCGCGTATTGCATTGACTGATTGAATGACTGTCAGCCAAATGTTAATCAGATGATTCAATGTACGTTAGCTTAGATTTATGTACATACCTAATACATATTCACTAATAAAGCTGCAACAATTTTTTTGACTACTAATGTAATAATTAAATGATGATTACATGTTTTTCTTTCGTTTAAAAATACATAAGATTGTTATATTCAAGTTTAGCTTTGAATGTTTTATTTACGTAAACTTCAAGGTTATAAGTTAATAATGCCGTAGTGAAATATTTAGCTGTATCAGTGGTGCGAGCTGCGACCCGATGAAGGGTTTGTTTGTAGCAGAGTAGACAGACGGTTAACACAAATTAATACATTTCCATTTTAACTCTGTCTCGCAGCTACGAGAGGTGAATTCCTTATTACTTAGTCCCAGTGCTTATAACTTATTAAATTTATAATAACTTCTGCGTACATCAAGTTAACTGTTTGGTATCATACGGTACAGGTCTATTTGTAAACTGTGTCACTCTGTAATTCTTTTTTGTAGATTAATAATAATACGCCTGTTAAATTATTTTAAAACTTGAATAACCTTGTTTTTTACCAAAACAAAGACGCTAAAAGAAAAATCTATACGTTGAATATTTTCGCTTGGAAATAACGTAAAATTACCGCTTTATCATTGAGGACGGAGATAGCTACGAGTACGAGCATTACGAGCAAGATAATGCTCCATACGAACTGAACGTCGTAATTAGTATATGCGGCTCCCGTGTAGTAGCGTGCGCGCCGTTACGTCGCGTCGTCACTCCGAAGTCACAACGCCCTAACATGACAATGACGAGGGAAGATACAAGTAAACGTTTACATTGCGTGTGCCTAGTTTCTTAAGTAGCATATTAAATATTAACAACATTCAAATACAGATAAAGTTTTGTAATGCTATTCCACAGTACTTTTATATTTTTACGTTTCTTAACTTAAGCCATATGTAGCCAAATGAGGCAGATTAAACGTGAGTTAAATATTACGATTCTGTTAGTAATTCGCAGAAGACACATCCGCGTTAAAACGATTTCAGAAACATTTTTTTTTTCCTTAAGTCGTCGTCTGCTTATATATAATTAACAAACAAACTGAATAACAAATGCGTGGAAAATTGAAGGAAAATTATATACAAACAAATGTTTAGCGGAAAAAATTATATAACCATTGAATATATTTTTCTACTTATTTCAGACTTTAAAATGTGGACATATTTATTAATAAAAAAGCATATTAAGTGTATCATTTTGTTTCCTGTACATAATGTAATATAGTACAGGCAGGTATTGTGGCGCTAAGTCGCGCGGGAGCAATAGCCGGCGAAGCCTCACAATAGAGCCTGGGATGGCCGCAAATGCGAATTCCGTAACCAATGCTCTTTATTATCTGTATTAACTTTTTGTGATACTAAATGTGTTTATAGATATAATACACTAGTTCCGTTAAAATCTATTTACTATAATACTTATCTTTGTTCCTTAACTTAAGAACTATATACCATTCTTTTTATCTTAAAGAGGGTATCTCTACGCAGCATAAAATTTTACGATTGCGCAGTTAAGCCTTTATAGTATTATAGCTGATGAATCATTACTAAGATATCATCAAGCCTAATCGTATGTAGAATGTACAAGAAATTCTTATGAACATTTTTTTTTTATTTTGATTTATAAACAAACATTTTGTATTACAGGTATCCAAGACATAATATTTGAGTAGCTATTTTAAATCCATCTTGTCCTACGACTTTCTTATGCGTTGATTTTTTATTTGTTAAAGCCCGTTTTCACTAGACTTTACAAAGATTTCATGGCATGAGCTAGATGGAAAGAACTATGACAATGTTTCAGCGCAAGACGTTAACGCGGACGAAAACATTTGTCTCGTTTAGAGAGGAGGTCAAAGAGTGGATGACGTCGCGCTCTGTAAATACACTATTGAGTTCGGAAGCGACGCAAATAGTGCTTTAGCTGGCAACAAAGAGGGTTCGGACAGATTTACGATATAATTTGGTGCATTTGCTTTAAATTTGAAAGTAACGACAGGTTTACGTACGCTAATAAATGTCTCTTAACTCCCTTACGCCTGTAGCTTGCTATATAACTGCATGGTGATTATCTAATAAATGGTAAAGATATTTCTTACTGAAATTGAGGATGTCTATGAGCAGCGACTGCCTTATTATTACAATGTATTTATGTGGCAGCATGCATGCTTGCTACCTTATGATAAAAAAACCTTACTTAAAACTTTAACGTTGCAAATTGGTACATAAATATATTTCAGTATCAAAAAGTTTAGCTTTAAATTTTTTCCATTGATAGAAATAGCTTGGGCATCGGTTTGCATTTTTTTCGAATTTGTATAGCAACTGGCTGCACTACAACGCTACAGCGCCACCTGGTGGGAGCTGCGAGGGGCGAGTGCCAAAGGTGTTCAACTGAAACACAAACTTGGCAACGTTCAGAGAAACGATCTTTTCCAACGTTGGAGATTTAATAAATGCAGTAAACTATTATCTACTTTGCATTTGTTATTTATAGATGTTTAGTAAAATGTCTAAACAATTTTTGCTAAAGCTTAATAATTGTAGACGTTTATTTTAAGTTAGACATGGTACAGTTTGGATACAATTCTAATTATTTAATCAATCGACACAACAAGTAAAATGTATCTTGTAAAGATGTGTAATCTGCAGGAAAGTAGCTTGAAAATTTAACTTAAACCTATTTATAATGCAAAGTATTTTGTAAGATTTTGACATATTTACTATTAAAGTGTTGTTGAAAAGATTTTTGTGATCGGAACATACGTATCATGAATGTAAAAAATTACAGATCGCTCGTCTAATTTAAATGTCATCCCATATTACCTCTGTAACAGATTTTCACCACTTTACTGTGTAAACATTAACTTAATCTTAGGTAACTTTGTGAAGTCAAAACAAACTTGTTGTTTAATGGATTATGGATTAGTTAATTGTCAGATGGGAACAGATGCCGGCCGTGTACCGGTCGGTTATTATAACTATAGTGCGAGTCAAAATCAGCTTTAAAACTTAGTTTGGAAATTAAATATTAATTAAGGGATACTATTTTACTTTCATAGTGAGTTAACAATACAGACAGGGCGTCGAGTTATGAATCAAATTCAAATACTTTAAAGCGATTCGTCAGCATATAACAAAAACGTACGAGCCTGCAGTTCGCAGGACACGAGGTGCGAGGCGCGAGGGTCGCGCGTCATAAATCGCGGCTTAGCGTCCATACGTCGCACGACGACCTCTATAATTCTTTGCGGGTAACGCGCGTGTCGCAGTTTTGTCGCACCAACCGTCCCGTCTCGCCCCCGACCGCCCCGCGCCGCAAACCAGTTAGCTGAATTTGCTTTATGATATTTTGGACGCTTTTTTTGCCTTTATATTAGGTCCTTACATATGAAATTGGCGTTTTTCGTACTGGCCACTTTAATCACGAATTTCTCCTCTTTGGTAAGGAATACCAAATTCAAATTTGTACAGCTATAGACTCATGTATTTGTGGTTCGATGACCGTCATTCATTTGTTTTTTTTCTTCTGTTTTTTTCTGTTTGCGTCACTCATTTTACAAAATGGAAAACTTAAAATATCGCATTATTTACGAGTACGAGTTCCGCCGTGGCACTAGTGCTGCGGAAACGACTCGAAGGGTGAATGATGTGTATGGCGGTGGTGTTGCAAAAGAAAACACAGTTCGTTTTTGGTTCCAACGTTTTCGTTCTGGAAATTTCGATCTGCAGAACAAGCCCCGTGGACGGCCTGAGACTCAAGTTGATAATGAAGAGTTGAAGGCTATTGTGGAAGCGGATCCATCGCAAACCACGTCCGAGTTAGCTGCAGGCTGCGATGTTAGTGATAAAACTGTTTTGATTCACTTGAAGCAAATTGGGAAGATTAAAAAGCTTGAAAGGTGGGTACCTCATGAATTGACTGAAGCAAACCGGCAAACGCGCGTCGACTGTTGCGTTACATTACTAAACCTGCACAATAATGAAGGTATTTTAAACCGAATCATTACCTGTGATGAAAGATGGGTTCTTTACGATAATCGGAAGCGCTCAGCGCAATGGTTGGATCCTGGCCAGCCAGCCAAATCCTGCCCCAAGCGAAAATTAACCCCAAAAAAGTTACTTGTAAGCGTTTGGTGGACTAGTGCCGGTATTGTTCATTACAGTTTTCTCAAATCTGGCCAGACTATTACGGCTGATGTCTATTGTCAGCAATTGCAAACCATGAAGGAAAAGCTAGCGGCTAAACAACCTAGGCTGGTCAATCGCTCCACGCCACTGCTGCTTCACGACAACGCTAGACCACACACTGCGCAACAGACGGCTACTAAATTAGAAGAGCTTCAATTGGAAAGTCTAAGACATCCTCCGTACTCCCCGGACCTTGCTCCAACAGATTACCATTTTTTTCGAAATTTGGATAACTTCTTGCAAGGGAAAAAATTCAACTCCGATGGGGCAGTCCAAATCGCCTTCAAAGATTTTATTGATTCCCGTCCGACTGGTTTTTTTAGTAAAGGGATCAATGAACTACCTATGAGATGGCAAAAGTGCATAGAAAATAATGGTTCATACTTTGATTAATTAAATATATTACATTAAAAAATATTCGACTTTTTGTTCCTCCCATACAAAACGCCAATTTCATATGTAAGGACCTAATATTTAATCCGGTTGGTGGTGAGAGTGCCATAAAGTTCCTAAATATTACTATAATATTAAAAACGACACGCAGAATCTCGTTAGTTTAGACCTTTATCTAACTAAACAATTTTAATAATATAATCTTGTTCTAAAGATATATACAATGCTTTAAGTTTCGATAACGGACGACGTACCGCGGCGTCACACGGCGGCGTCACAGCTTGCCCGGCGAGCTGATTTCCTATGGGACCGGCAGCGGACACCGCCACCGAGCATTGTGCAAATATATACTCTCAATTAGGTATTATTACGCTCTTTTGTTATATAAAAAAAAACTTGGTAGTGTTTGTTTTATCTATGCAGAAGAGAATAAAGAACTCTATTTGATGATAGTAAAAACATTTCACTCACATCTACTGCAAGTTTAAAACAAGAGCTTCTTTGTTCCTATATAAAAAACTTGATGTTGTTCGTACCAACTAACGTCATTAAGAATGTCTCTAACTTAAATGATTCTCTTTGTCGACATCCCGACAAAGTTTGGTGTATTTCAGGAAATAACAAGATTTAGTATCTATCTCAGTATGAAGATTATAAAATGTATTTTAAATATAGCTGCACCCGTATTATCGAATGATCTAGTATTGATTCGGGTAAGCACCTCCGCGTGCGACATATTGCGAAACGGTGCCAAATGTAATAGTCCAGTTTCCAGCGATTGTGCCACCCCACATTAACTGCTTCGTGTGCCAAACATATCCAACATCCTACACTTTTATAACGTTTCCTCCGCGCTCGTTTTGTATCTTAGTTGAATGAGGGAAAGTTTAAATATTGATCGTTAGTATATTTCTATTAATCAGGATCTCTACATTTCAATCATGTTTTTATTTTTATTTTCAAAGTTAATATTATTTCTTTTAACCACCACAGTTCAGTGCTCATTTCGCTCATTTGCTCGTGCTACTCGTATAGTTACACAAAATACTGTAATGGTTGACGTGAAAATCCTAATGAATACCATTCGATATATTGTGCACAATTTTATTAAGATATAAGAAAAAGGTGTCGAGCTGTCAGGAGATAACAAAAAGGTGATTACCTAAAATGGATATCTCTATTTGGAAATCAATATATAGCGAGTTTGTAGCACCGCCGCAAATAAATCAAGTGTCAGAGAAAATGGAATAGAATTGGCTTTGGCGTGAATTGGCTTTTATACGGATGCGTAAATTGAAGACGCAAATTACATGTGAGTGTCGAATATATGTGATTGGATGTAGCAAAATATCGATTTTTTAAAATTCTGATCCGTATTAACTAGAGTTTTATAACTTGTCGGTTTCAGGAAAATACAGACAACAACGTAACGCACACTAAAGTATCAGCGGTAGACGCGGACAAAAATGTAATGTAATGTATATATTTGAATGACTTAATCGTTTCTTTGAGAAGGCAAGTTGTAGTGGCACTTCGGTTTGCTGCTTGAAAAGGAAAAGGCAATGTCGATAGAGGTCGCCTTTTATCGTGATCGCAAAGGATTTTGTCAAGTGTTGTGAACTGTGATCACTCAATGGTAAATTAGTCGTTTAGAAATTTCCATTTGATTGCTATGAAACGCTCACTATAGAGCAAAGCATATGTTAACCTGTCGCCTTTATACGCGTGAGGGAATTTGTACTGAATCGATTTGAAAAATTCTTTAACTGTTGGGAAGCTACATTATCCTTGGGTGACATCGGTTATATTTTAACTAGATATTTTTTTAAATTCCGCGTGGACGAAGTAGCGGCAACTGCTAGTGTGTTATGAACTTTAACGTTGTGTACACATTTCACAGTGTGACGCGCGATTCCAAGTGCCGAAGATTTCGTAGTCCTCGGCACTTGGGTACTGTCAACGGCAATGCACAAAGTTTAAAATAAAATTAGTCAAAAATAAATTTCGATGAATTACAAATTTTAATATCAATTTAATGTAAGATAATAATTTCTAAGTTTGTCTTAAGTTACTAATGAGTACTGAGCTAAGGTATTATAACTTGAAGTGACGAAAATCCGTGAGCAATATTAACTAATGTAATTAGTTTAGGAGGGCCTGTGTAATGAAGCGCGTTGGCTTGCAGGGCGTGAAGGGGGGAGGGGGGGAGGAGGCTCTCACTCTCGTCTCGGTTCTCAGGGAAAGTAATCAAGGCAAATGAACCGAGAAGGGATCACATTGTATACCCGTACCTTACATTACGCATCGACATCAACACTAAGAGCCTTCTTACACAAGCCAACGTAAATCTTCGAAACCCGACGAGTTTAGTCTTTAAGCGACTCTCGCAATACAATGCCATAAAGCATAGAGGTTCGTGCACAGCGCGTGTTTCCTACATTTCTATCTTTCATCGCCAGAGCCAGGTCGCTCGCAACCTTTGTCAAGATCGTTGTGAGAATAGTTGCTGCGATTTTCAAGTTGGCGAAGCAAATCTATACAGTTGACATGTAGTCACTATGCTTGCACTGACCGATTCGACGACGCCCGTCGACGATTGAACGTTATGTGTACGGACCACACACAAGGCGATTTTTTCGACGTAACCATACACTATTAGTTGTATACTATATACGTTGCCTTGATTACGAAGTGTAAATAAATACACACGCTATAACGCGTCACGGCAACCATATCTTCTCTTATTTGGTTAGCTGATTGTGTCGCAAATTGACAATCGCAAAAAAATATCCTTAACCTATATGAAATAAATGAAACTTAATTTTCTCTGAGACAAAGTTCCTGTTAAGAAAACTTCATTAAATTTAAAGTGGAATTTCTTGAATTTTAAATTTTCAAACTTGATTGAGATTTGTAAAGAGAGATTGTGCCGGACTGCGCTCTGCTCTACCTCTGTCTGCGATAGTGAATCCAATTAAGTCAACTATTTATCCACAGAAAGGTAAGGAATGTTATTGTTATCGCGATCTAATAACTAATTTGATCAAATAATTTTAACAAAACTTATTCTTATTTCATATCAGCTGGACCCGGCTTACACATGTGGTATCAAATCAAATTCTTTGTTTTGGACTACAGAGATCCATATTTGGTTAGTAAATTACAAAACTAGAAACTTAGATGACTAAGGTTAGTGGAAATAGTGCTAGTGGAAAACATGAATTTATACTATATGCAAAATATACCTACTACAGAATAAATGCACAATTTATTTAAGGTACTTAAATGGATAAGGATTAATGCTGTATTGTTTAAAATCACTTCGTAAAAGAATAAAAATGGTTATGCTGGGTTATCCCTAAGAGATAGACATATACCATCGCGGACTTTTTTGTTGAACTTTTTAAGGTGAACAATACTGTAGTACATTATTTTGGCCTATCTCGTAGGGTTCAGCCAGCGTTTGCAATATAAGCGCAAAAAAACGTGCTTATTTACGACATCACATTAGAAAACTTTAAATTTATCAGTGTTTCTCTACTATATTATGCATTTATTATACATACAAACCTTCCTTAAGAATCACTCTATCTATTAAAAAAACCGCGTCAAAATCCGTTGCGTAGTTTTAAAGATCTAAGCATACATACGGACATACAGCGAAAGCGACTTTGTTTTATACTATGTATATATTGATGAAACTCTAATGCGTCATGTATTTAGGAGACAATGCAATGCCAATAGTACATAAAGCAAGCAATCAATTTAATTAAACTTGTTTTCTGTATTTCTTGTTTTAGTGTATATCATGTGGTGTGATCTAGGTATATACAGAAGTGTAGGAATATGCAATGAACAGATATACCACACAGTATAAATTGAAGACATCAGCTCGGTAGTCAAAAATACTTTATTTGTTGTTGAAATTACTTATTATAAAAACTATTTAGATATTTACAATAATAATTCCATCTTACTCTGATATTTACTACATCTCGTTGTTAACTCGTGAACTTAATGCGCCATTCTCTCAACATAATCAATTGTTTAGTAACGAAATAAAACAAGTCAGTGTAGAATTTTTTAAGCAATAGTAAAAACCTTTTTCTTTAAAAATTAATTGTTTTAAATACTACATATGTCAAAAAAAACTTGAGAGGTGTCAAGGGACACCCGGATGGAACGAAGTTCCTTTCGATTAATTAGTGAAGGAACCAATGTTTATTCTATGAATAAAAAACTTAAGTCTTCACAAGAAGTACATTTTATTTCTATGAATTTTCGTTATATATGGTCACGTCGTTGCCATGGTGAAGTAGCGCTCATTCGTCGTTAACATACTTACTATAGCAAAAAGTGTCGTGACAACGTTTCGTAAGAATTTTTTCCGTCTAGCCCCCTTTCACAACGCGCGATAAAGAACTTCGTTCCAATAATAACGAATGTGCATATTTAAAGTTATTTATATTGGAATTCATAGTTGTAACTAATTTGCTGTCAAGAAATCATTTTAATCTTGTTGAAAACAATCGGATATCGAGTAATGCTCCGAGCAATGAAAACGGAGTAAAGGCGCACAAAACCCGGTCAAGAAAGATTAGCATGTCACTATAACAGGATTTACCACCGGCAACGGCAGCGCCGCCCCGTGTCGCAACCGGAAACTACATCTCTGTGCTTCAATTCGCTCCACAAAGTCCTCGTAGAAGCGATTTCCTTAAATCGTGTTACATGTCGGAGCTTTCATTGTATATTTGCACAAATGTTCTGATCTGTAAATCTATATATTTATATTCTTGATCTCAAAGGATTTGCATTTTTGTGATATTTTTCAGTAAAACACAATCTGGTCGAATAACTCTTTTATAAATGTGCGTTTTATATTTAAAGATAAAATCTTTTAATATTTTTCAAAGTAATATATATACATAAACTACTGTAGGTAATGTACCTAAGTAGAAAAAATCTCAAATTATTATCAATAATGTTTAATTGCGTTACATAAAGATTTTCAAGTTTGTTGAAAAGTAAGCAGTGAAAATTTGGAAACATTGTAGATAGGTAGGATGGGACAATTTAGCAAGGTAATGGTGCGACCTTTGTTCGTGCTCGAGATAAATGTGCCGGCTCGTTGTGGGACAGGGGCGAGGGGGGTGCGCTATCGGTACATAGACGGCCCGTGCTGCCTGCGACGGAACAGTTATGCAAATGCCTAGAAATAAAAACAAAAATTCTGCGTGAATTTATTCATGTAAATCCTTTTAGTGCTAGTCAAAAAATCTTACCCTGATTCGCTTTTTAGAGATGGACTATAAAAATGTAAAGAGCTAGGTTTCAATTTAGATTATGTTTCAAAACCTAATTAACTATCGAGTTACTCATAAAAGAATATTCTCTTGTTTTAATTTTTGTTGAAAAGATGCGAGAGTTATGATATTTTTTAATGAACTATTCCAGAGATTCGCACTTCTATACGATGTATCTATTTCGTCAAATAATATTGACTAACAACAAGGAGAGCGATTGCAAAACAAAGTTTTTAAATAAAACATCATGTTTCTTTATGAGAATAATCTCTTGAGGGATGCGATCTTGTCGCACGCAGGACTGCTCCGTAAGCAAATCGTATTCCGCCTCGAGAAGCTCAACTCTTTTGTATAAAGCAACATGACTTTTGCATTGGAGACAGCAATTTAAATATATTTTCAAGCTTTTATTTGATCTGAAATATCTTTGGTGGCCTGAAATACTTTGTTTTGTTTATACTGCAGTATCGAAAAGCTTTTATGTTTGTGTGACTGTTGTAATCTCAGAAATTATGCTAATTGTGATAGATATATCAACACATAGCTTTCAACCGATGTCATACAGTCTCCAATGTAACGAGGATTTGGTAATTTCTAATTCCGATTGTGAATTACTTTGATACCTCTCAATGAGTTGTGTCGAACGTTTCGTAAGTACATGGTATTGTTAAACCCACAGAAAGGTATGACGTACTTAATAACGTACATATACGTAATGCCTTTTAAATTCCCTGTCCTTTGTAAATATTACGTAAGAAAGGGACGTTATATCAAATATGTTTGTACAGGACGTCTTATTCATCCCTTTTATGATTTCACTTCACGGTTTCCGCGCGTACTTTGCTTAAAAATATTCATATCGGTTTTGTAATTGTTTTGTTGCACATAGAGCATTCATGAGAGGGCTGTGTTGACGCTGTGCTCGTATTCACAACTAAGTATCGGGCTACAATTGCTAGTGAAGGCGGATCACATCATTCACCACAGAGATTGTGACCTTCGTCTTAAGAAGAGCCACTCATACATACATCCATTTCATAACAAATGGCTTGTGATAACTGATGTGTAATAAATTTGCACAAAAAAGCAAACCAAAACTGTGTCCCCGTTTAAAGTTCGGACAGGTTAGTACGTCATGCAAACATGCAATCAGGTCACGTTTAAAGTTGTGCAACAGTGGGTTAAGTGGTAAATAAAATTAGTAGTTAGACATAACAAAGGCTTGAACTGTCGCGTGCGCCGCGTTGCTGCTGCACCTTGATTTTTATTCTAAATGTTACGTACGTTTTACCGGACTAAGTAAATCAAGCTCGGTTGGAATTGCAGCTTGTTATCGTTATAAAAATAACATTACTAAAATTTTAAATTAAAATTAGAATGTATTTTGTCAATTATAGCAGTTGAAATATCAAATCAAATTAGCTTAAAAGTTTTCCGACTTATTTTGAGAAGTATTTTTCTCCATATTTTAATTATTGTTTTGGAATATCTGTATACATTACTTTGTGAATTTGTTTCATTAGAGACAGATTATTAGTTGAACCACTCTAGCTCGCATCAGCCCGCGTGCATGAACTATGTACTGTGTAGCAAAGTGCTCGGCTGTTGATGTTGACATCAGCAGTGTATGCGGAGCAAACAGCCGGCCAGCATCGTCGGCAGCGCCACCGTGCGGCTAATGTCGTTACCATGCCGGGCGCCCACACTCGCGCTGCACTAATGTCAATATACTGTACAATTCAATCCAATACAAGTTCAAAACAAATTAACACATTCTAAACTCAACATCCCTTTGTGTAACAAACTCATAAACTATCCAAATGTACTTTGACAAAACAGAATCCGCTTATTTGTAAGGCTTATTTAATTAAAACTTGATTTACATTCATATTCTGAGGTTCTCACATAATGAATTCATACAAATGTTTGATGTTCACAAAATCTACGCCGTACTACTTACGTTTTTAAATTGTTAAATTTTTTCAGTTTATAACACCGATCATGACCTTGTTTAATTTTTTTACTGTCTACTGTTGTAATTTGACTGTGAAGTGGCCGTTTTTATTTCGCACCCTCCGGAGAAGAAAGCCATAATATGAAATGTACAATTGTGCAGGAGAATTAAAAAACTGTTTTTTCGTTATAAATCGATTATTAGTAGATATATTAAAATTTCAAAAATTCCAAAATAAAGATATTTGTTTTTGCAACCTGCGTTATAATAATAAAAAAAATATATATATAATAAAACAGCTGATATTTAATAAAATGTATAATACCAACCTTATTATCCTCTTTTGTTTTTGTATAGTTATCTTAGGTGGTTTTTCACCGTTAGGTTATAACCAAACATATTTCTGCATCAATATATTATTGCTTTATTCGTTGATAATTTAGATGCAGTCACTGCACTATAATATAACATTATGTCTTTTTTCTCGTTAGATATAAAATGACTACAGCAGTTAATTATCATTTATACTGAAACCGAACTGTTTCGTATTGTGTAAAGAGGCATTACAGTATTGTTGATCAAAATATTTACCAGAAGAAAGCCATAATATCGAAAAGCGTTGCTGCACACGAAAAATAGGTAAATAAGGAAAGTTTATGGTTTTATTCTGTGTTCAAATTATTCAGCAACTTTAAACGAATATTACCATACTTTTCAATATTATTAAAAGTACTGATATTTCAAGTCTGAAAAAAATTAGGGATGTGTATTTGACCTCACAGATGACGTTTATGCAATAACATTAAAAAACCCATAATATCACATAATGGGTTTTTTCTCCGGAAGGTGCGATTTAAAGATAGCTGTAGCCCGTATCTCCGCCTGCGCGGTATTAAGTAAAACTTAGTAAGTAGTCTATGTGTTCTTCCAGACTATGTTTAACATCTGTGCCTAATTTCATCAAGATCCGTTGAACCGTCCTGGCGATACCTTCTCACAAACATCCATCCATCTATCTATACATTCGCATTTATAATATTAGTAAGATATGATTATATTGAATAGATCGACAAAGTTATCTGACCCGGTGGGCATAAGTCAAACTTTATTATTATAGCACACTAGCGCCCCCCTGTCAATATTTAAGAAGTGTCATAAAATCCTTGTACTGTAGCTGTCACGTCAATTATTTTCATTTATGTTATTTTATATGTCTAAGTCGGTTTTGCATATTTTGTGACACTATATACCACGAAAACAGCTCCTCTGCGAGCCAGATATACTACTTCGATTATACGAAACTTTAACAAAATATTATTAACGAATAAAAATAAAAAATAAACGAATAAAAATTAATTACACATAAAATGTTGCTTTTATCGAAACATTATTAAGCGATGTGGATCAGTTGATTTTTACATATTCAATAGCTCACGTATTTCAACATAAATTAAACTATCTGTTTCAATTAATTTTGTTGTACGTGAAATTGCAAAAACATGAATATCGGAAGTCATTAATGATATGAATAATATCAGCTCTTTGTGATTGGTAACATTGTTATTGATAAAGTATAAATTAAACAAATTCAAATATATTATTTTATTTCGTTGTATGTTGATACGATGTAGTAGAGTGCGGCATTCCGTCTCTTAATTAATTAATTAATTTATTTATCAGTTATAAAAAGCGCTTGTGCTTTAATATATTTAGCTTAAGTTAATTAATGATACAAGCACAATAGTTATCTCTTTTGTTAATGATCGCGTGGTTTATATTTTCATGTGTATGTTTATTATTTTGTCGCGTGTTTATTTTCATTAAGTAAATAAGTAACAAACGAAACCGAAACAAGGAAACAAGCAGTTTGTAAAGCTAACAATGTGTTCAGAACCAATTTCAAGTAAATTTTCAGCAAATCCCACAGCTCGATACTTCGCCGCCCGTTACACACAAACACAAACTAATTCCAAAACTTTTCTACGCAGTAAAACGTGAACCAAGTAAATTGCTATTGTTACAAGTTCCATTAAAAGTATACTACTCGTAATATTAGGAAAGGTATACAATTTATAGGCGGGGAGGGGGAGGGGGAGGTAGAGTATAAAATCTATCAACTTTAGTTAAAAATAAATAGATACAATTCCACTTCTCAGTGTTACTGTTTTTCTACTATATGAATAAATTCTCTGAGCTAAATACAAAAGTTTAAACAAAGTGTAACAGCTGGCGATAGCTGGTGTTAGAGTAGGTGTGAGATGAGACAATGCGGCCGGGGCGGGACGGGGCGGTGCGGAGGCGGGGAGCGGTTGCACAGCACAATGGGGCTTCGGCTATTGAACAAAGTTTCAATAACCGTTTGCATTCAGCGCGCGGCACGGGGCGAGGGGCGAGAGGCGAGGGGAGAGGGGCGAGGACAAGGCGCAACGCGTCGCGGTGTGATGACAACTTTATGTTCATTTCAAGTGTTCATCCGACGGCTCGCGTTAATGCTAGGTTCACACGGAGCCACGACACTGAAGTAGTGTAGTGTGATTTGCAGCAGCATTAGTCTCGGCGCGGGCGCGTGTGCATCCAAACAATAGCAGTACTGCACTTTCCTACTATTCCGCCGTGTGAAACTAGCATTATAGCAAACTAATAACGGTTACTATGTTTGTAAAAGTGGCTGCGATGCTTTTACTATTCATTTTTTATTAAACGAAGAAAACAAAGAAAACTCAGTTGTATAATATTATAACATTACACATTTATGAATATTCACATTATTTAGTAACGAAGCAATATTATTCGTGTACTAAAAGTATAATAAAATACATAAATCTACATACAACAAGGCGTTCACTAATGTAGAACATTGTTTCGTTCCGACATTTGCATGCGAAGCCTTTTTCCAATTAATGAATACGACAGAGAATGCAAATTAAAATTCTACCGGCGAGTAATTTATTGCTGCAAGGAAACGCCTAGATTTGAAATAAAAACTAAGGCAGAATAAAATAACAAAGTTATATGAGAAAACACAAACTTTAAGAATCTTAGTTGTCCATGTTGTACTCATGTAGGTTACAATTGTAATTCCTAAGATATGAGAAAGAAAATGACCTAAAATTGTAATGCCAATTGCAAAAAGGTAGAAAATGTTTTGCATTCAAAATTGTCCTTTTTAAGAAACAAATTATTTTCCATTTCCTTAACACTGTGTTTTCATTTTGTAACAGATTTAGAAATACACTAAGTGTAGGTTGCCGAGGCAGCCGAACCGACGCGGCGCGGCGGGCGCGAAGTTGTGCCGCTCTTATCTAACAGCGTAGATCTCGAACCACTTTAGATAATTTGCGTAACACAAGCAAATTGCTCTATATTTTCAACTCTGTTTACAGACATGCTTATGTTTTACTTATCTTGTTTCTGACTGAAGATAAAAGTAATGAAAAATTCAGTTCTTTTAAAGAAATATTAAAGTAATTTACTCGTAACATAATGTGAGCGATTTTTTTTTGTTAATGTAATATGATACGAGAGTCATCGAATCGAAATACATATTATTTTATTCTTATAGTTTCGAAGTATTTTGGTATCTTGGCGATGGATAACGATCATAGTTTATTGATACCTTCGTTGAAAGAAACAATTGAACTATAGGTATATTTTAAACACATTAACAAACTAATAGTCGTCGCTGTCGTGTTCGTAAGTGTATCGTAAACATGTGACGTAGCTACACTCGTAACACAAACCATACGCCGCTAAAAAGCTTTTAGAATGCGCGGTCAGATGTTTGTTAGCAAGATGCCGCTCACCTTACACTGGCCAAGTCACTTTACAAACGGTGCACTAAATTCAGCACTCTAACGTCCTCCGGAATTACTCCCGACTGCGACCTCACGTACCACTGGACAGCATGTGTATTCTAACTTTTGTGTCATACATGTTTAATATAACTTAAGTGTAGCTCGCGTTTTACTCAACTTTCATGAAGATAAAATATTTCAAGCCCAACTTTTCACTATTTCATGCAAACACACATACTTCAATTGGTCTGAACTGCAACTTTGACTTTACGGGCGTTTCAGTCTTGTGGATTTCAGGTATAACTTTGACAGCTCTGTGGATATCATTGCAAATAAAAGTACCTCCGTACATTTTGATAGTAAATATCGTCAGTATCATCCGTTTACAAATTATATTTCAGTTCATATTAAAATAATCATATTGTCTATTTGATATTTAAAAAAAATGATTGCAACATGATGTCGAAATTTTCCATCTGGATATTTTTAAAGTATAAATTGTGATAAATCGGTAGCTGTGTGCCATACGGCGGCTGATATCGTCCGATAGTGGCCGGGCAGGACACATCGCTTCCCATTCCTGATGCCGCTGCCAAGCGATGCCGCTTTTAATATCTGTTTCATTTATTTTACAGGGTTTTTCTGAAGTAAATAATTATTAATGTCCTGTGTTACATATTGTGCCATTAAATGGCTTATTTACTAATAATCGTATTTGCCAATCAGCCATTTAACGACACAGTATTTTATATTTATAAAATATTTACTACGTAAAGCCGAGAATAAGTACTCGCATATTTTAAAGGATAATGGTGGCTCAACTGAGCGGCGTGGCGGGGAGGCGGCCTCGCGGCGGTTCCGGCGCGGCGCCGCTCGTTGCCGTTTACCCATAACTTTCTACCTATTTTATTTTTCATCATCTATTTCCTATCTATTCTTTAACATAATTTCCATTGTATTAAAATTAAATACATTAAATATCTAAAATCCACACATACACATGGAGTACGATATTAAGTGAAATATTCTGACTAATTTATTGGGAAAGGAACTTCGTAGTGACAAAAGTAAGTTGGGATCACTTAAGCTGCTTTAACGCTGAGCTCATGAAACTCAATAGATATAACATTTAATACAGTGTGTACACACAATCATGCATTCAGCGCGCGTGCGGCACATTACACCGGGTAGCGATTGCCGCGCACCTGCCGCGCACCAGCCGCGCTCACACCGCGCATACTAATTAACAGGCCAATTAGCACGGATATACTTCCGCTCTATTGATTATTAATAATAATATGATACAATTCTATCATTGTGTGTAATATAATGCTAGAAATTCAGACATTATATTGATTACATGCTGATAATATAATTTAAATGACAAACTTAAATTTTCTATTACCTATATATTCTTTAACATAAGATAATTCTTAACATTCATGCTACGATGTACACATGTTTATTTAATGAGATAAAACATATAAGACGTAAGAGAGTCTCCAAGTGTTTTAAAGGAGGACGAACAAACACTTGGAGGGTGCGGTGCTGAGAGGCTGCGAGCGAACTTCCCTCCCGGCCGAATTTCATATCACTCGAGCGAGAATCGAAGTATTCACTCTAAGGCTTTATTGACAAATATTGTCGTCTTCACGAGATGCTGAAATGATGTTATAAAATATTTCGAGCCGGTAACGTGACTTCTTCTTCAAAACGAGTTCTCTCTTGACAACAAGGGTGGAGTAAGTTGTGTTCGTTATTTATTTTAGTGTACGAATTCATTTGAATTACTTTGTCTGTTTTGTTTGTATATAGCAACTAGAGCAAAAAGAACCACAATTTAACCATTTTCAATCGTAACTTAAAAATGTAAGACAATCAAAATTGTGTTTTAATTTAACGATTTTATTCTGAGATTTTTTACCTGTTGAAAAACGACGTCTAATTGCGAATGATGCATGCAGCAATTATCAATTTAGAATTTTGCACAGTAAGATTATAAAGTGACGAAGTTTGTAATCGGTGTGTGAAATAAATGTATATTACATTTCATCTAATGTGATATTTCCATTGAATTTGGAATACTTTATTTCATAAGAACATTATTCCAGACAGTGAAGAGCGAATAAAAAGCTTTCTGACAAATGGCACGTTTAAACGGTCTCTGTGAGCGCTTTGTGGAGCTTTTTGTCGTTTGGTGAGTGCGCGCCAGAGGTCTCTTTAACCAAAATAAAACAGATGGCATTCACCACCACACTGACAACGTATTTACGTCTAAAAATAAATCTTATGTACATACGTTACGAGGTTTAGAGTTTTTTCAGTGTTACAAGAGTTAAAATATCCTTATCATAAGAAGTATGACGAAATATGTATGTATGTAGTTAGTCACCTCACTATTTAGTCAATTTTATTTATGCAATTGCACATAATTTAAAAAATTCCCACGAACTGGTCGCTATAATTGGACGTAGATTGTCAAGTTGTGTGTCGGGTCCCGAACTACTTGGCAATGTTCGCTAATTCTTCGCTAAATTGGTTAATTTTAAAACTCTGTTCTTCCAAAAGTATTTTGGCAAACAGCAGCGGTATTAAGGCATAATTTAACGAACAATTACTATCGCCATTATCTTATTAAAGTATATACTTCATTCTGCAGACTTTAGTAGAATAATAACATTAAGTGATAAGTATAGGTACATATCACTTGTGTAATAAAGTGAGTGTTGTATATTAGAGAATACGATCCTGTTCATTAACAAAGTTGTGGTGCAAAGTTCGCGAGCTCAGCGAGGTGCGGCGTCAGGTGCCGGATGCTGGCGGAAGTTGCTAACTTGCGTCAACTTCGACCTAGTAATGGAGGTTAAACGGATTTAATGACTGCACGTTAAGATTTTATATTGCAACGATATGCAGGAGCAAAATAATACACAAAAACGTGTAATTCAAGTACTCGACAGCACAACAGATTAGCCTTGTTCAATGATTTAGCTATCGGTTTAACTATAGGTATTTTATTTAAGCCAAAGCCTCTTCACTCTTTTCTTCATCATAAGTAAGTTATTTCTGGAAATTGATAAAAATAAGTACATATTGTTATTTTTGATGTATTGAAATTCCGGTCGACCTCCGACCTAAAACAACAGACGCCATTGACACAGACGTATATTGTGTTTTGTATGTGTGAAAAAATCGTAAAGTCGTTCGTCGTATAGCCAAGTTAATAAAATTCCAAAACCTGTTGTACAAAGTGAGCGGGAATTTAATGTCATTGTTGGGCTCGTGACGCCTGAAAGCATCACGCAAACTGAATGCCTCACTTTACTTAACAAAAAATCTAAGAAAGAATTCTTACATTTTTTGTGTAATATTATTGCTAAATAAAAACATTAATGAGCAATTGATGATAATTTGTGATATAAAATAAAATTATTAAATAGTTTACATGAAATAAAATCAAAATACTTGATAGCGTTTAATATATTCTCCGATTTATTTATTACATTTAATGAAATTGTAGTTATTTTGTGTATTTTTCTGTGTGTGTCCTGATTTCATATCATATAGTTATGACATAGTTGACGGCAGTCCGGAGATTTGTGATGTAATTGATCATTAATAATGCAATCCTGACATACATACTTATGTTACAGTATATCCTTATGTTTGTTACCATTTCTTTTTACAAGTAAATTATTTAACGCAAACTAAAGAGGCTTCTTTTGCCGTCTTTAATATGAATGTTGTAAAGCTAAAGATGTATTTAAAATTCCTTTTATTCTTAATGTTTGTCTTTTTTCGATTTTATTTTCCATTACAATGTCGTTTAGAGAAGTTAAAGCTATTAAAATAATTTTACGAACAGAATAAATTCAGTAAATGCTGTAACTGTAAGTTTAGAAGCTGTAAAGTTTTACGTGAGCAAGATGCAAGTGGCGGGGAAGTGCTGTGACACCGGCTGCTGGTTATAACATAGAACACTGAACACTGTGTCGGAGCGGCGCTGCACAGATACTAAAATGTTGATCTGTCGGAAACTTAAGCTATCCTGCTTAAGTTTTACTTTAATAGTGTTCCCAAAATCCGATTAAACTAGTTCAGCTTCTTTACTCCTCTTATTCTAATAAATTGAAATACGGTAACTATTAATAGATTTGCACAAAAAAGAAGTTAATAGTGTTATTGTTGTTGTCCGTAGCTTAATAAAGTATCCTAAGTATAAGTTGCTTGTGCAAGAAAGAAGAGACTTGTGACATATAATAAAGCCGATGGCAAAAAAAAACCAACATTGTTTCTTTAAACATTCACATAGAAAAAAACCTGTTGTTTTTCTACCGAGGACAGTTAACTCTGCTATAATTGAGAATAAAAACATGAAAATGCAATAGTTATTAATTTAATTAAAAAACTTACACTATATAGTGTTCATAGCACGCGCTCGCTGAGTGCGTCACAACAGTGCAGTCGCAGTGTACGGAGCAAGTTAGACTTAAACACGTCCCATGTGCTAACGAGCAAACACTTTAGTTTGAATATCATTTATATGTTTGGTTTAATACATAATAATGAGTATTAGTTTATGACTGACAAAGTAAAGGAGATACTGCATAAAGTTGAAACTATAAATACTTTGGTAGTTTATTTGGCATTTTTAATAAGTTTTCTATAATAATAAGCTCTGATAAGTTCTTTATTGTTGATTAAAATAAGTCATATTTCTCAAGTCAAAGGTTGCACTATTACAGACTTTAATAAATCACCGTTTGTGAAGCACGTTTGACTATGTCTGAAGGCGCATTGTCGTTGAGTCATCGAGTTCCTTTGAGCAATCTGCGGCGGTGCGGGGGATGCGGGGGTGTGGTGGGGGCTTGACGTCCGGCGACCGACAATCAGCCTACAGCCGGTAACGAGATTCATTGCTGTAGTGAGGCCTTGCAACTCTGCTACGAGTATACAAGTATTCGTTACAATGCTATCAACCAGGAATAACAAACATGGAAAGATGGTTAACTTTAAAAAATACGTAATATATGAAGACGCATTAACCGAGTTGGTTTTCCAATTTCCATTGTGTAGTAGAAGGTATTAAAGATGTTCCCGCGTGGTTATATTCTAGTAAACTGTACTCAATGAAAATCTTTAATCAAACAGTGACTCAATATAAATTGCCTTAAAATTCCATACCCTGTGGCCACAGCTATTTACTTACGTGTTGGCTGAAGACTATGAAATATTGTATTCCATTATATTGTCGCATTGGCAGCGCGCCCCCTGCCGGCCGGCAACGCGCTCTATTGTCAGGCTTCGCCGCCGATCACCGGCCACGGAGCTTAACTTCCTGCTTCAATAGCTCACCGTAATATATTGCATTTGCAGTTTTACATTTTTGCGAGTGACTTATCTTTATATTCTTAAATTATCTGTGAGTTATAATATTTATATACTAATAAAATGTTACAAACATTAAAGTGTAGGATTTTTATTAGATCGCGTTCATTAAAATGAAAAACGATGTCATCAATGAATTCAAGCTGGCTAATTTATTCTAAATTCAATGCTTTAAGCTGAGAGTCTCAGAAAAATGTTAAATGCAAAAATTAATGTATAACTTTTTAAGTATAAACCTAGGTTACATTTAATTGGCAAGCTTCACGAAACGAGAGCAAAATTAAATAAAACGTAAAGTTAACATTTTAAAATTCAACATTGCTATAAATAAATTAAGATAGTTTGTTGATTTGACCTATTTTAATAACTTTGTAGTTTCAAATGAATGCTCGAGTTTAAAGTGCGGTCATGTTTAATGCACTCGGCACTGCGGTTAATGTGATTACTGCTTGTTGCTTTTGACTTGTGAGATACATCTTAGCGAGATCAAAGCGACCGCCGACTCAAAAAGAAGCAATCTGCGGAAAGCCGCCACGCCCGCCAGCGGACAGCGGGTAGCGGCCCCTTGAGACGGCGCTACGGTACTTTGAGACAAGCCACAGAGCAGTTGGACGTTTATAGTCTTCCTTTTATAGTCTTAACTAGCGACCCGCCCCGGCTTCGCACGGGTGCAATGCAAAATATACCTACTACAGAATGTCCTTATACACAACGTTCACAGCGTTCACATTAGAAACCTTTAAATTTATCAGTGTTTCTCTACTATATTATGCATTTATTATACATACAAACCTTCCTTAAGAATCACTCTATCTATTAAAAAAAACCGCGTCAAAATCCGTTGCGTAGTTTTAAAGATCTAAGCATACATACGGACATACAGCGAAAGCGACTTTGTTTTATACTATGTGTAGGACCATAGGGTCCCTAAAGATGATTAAGGACAGACACTGGCTCACCACTACCACACTGGAGCGCAGGCGCACGTCCGCTTCGTACCGCGTTCGTCACTCAACTACCCAGAGACAGCTGTGCCTTCCAGTGTGGTACATGAGACAGTGAATTGTATCTATTCCATAGACACAAACACTACATCCCTTCCTTGTTAACAAGTTTTATTTTATTATTATTTTCAACTCAATAAACATCTTATATATATTTTTTTACTGTAATTATAAATTAATAATTTCCAACCAGATTGTTTCATTCATTAATGTTTGATGTATCTTCATTTAAATTTCCATTACATTTCCATTCCCCTTCCACTCTTTTTAGATGTGTAACGTTCATTCTTAGTATTTGTCCAGTTTCTTCATTCCTTACCGTGACATGTAGTTTTTCCGACTACATGAGGCGTAGAGATAAATGTACTTGCAAGTTTGTTTGTCCTATCTAATTCTTTAACATAAATTTCGAGTCCTCTGGGGCAACCTCAATTCCAATTGAATGGAATTCTCTGTAGTCAGCAATAGAAGTGTTCCAATTTAATGGTAACCGAAGTGTTTCCAATTTAATGGTAACCGAAGTGTTTCCAATTTAATGGTAACCGAAGTGTTTCCAATTTAATGGTAACCGAAGTGTTTCCAATTTAATGGTAACCGAAGTGTTTCCAATTTAATGGTAACCGAAGTGTTTCCAATTTAATGGTAACCGAAGTGTTTCCAATTTAATGGTAACCGAAGTGTTTCCAATTTAATGGTAACCGAAGTGTTTCCAATTTAATGGTAACCGAAGTGTTTCCAATTTAATGGTAACCGAAGTGTTTCCAATTTAATGGTAACCGAAGTGTTTCCAATTTAATGGTAACCTAACTGTTTCCAATTTAATGGTAACCTAACCGTTTCCAATTTAATGGTAATCTAAGTGTTTCCAATTTAATGGTAACCTAAGTGTTTCCAATTAAATGGTAATCTAAGTGTTTCCAATTAAATGGTAATCTAAGTGTTTCCAATTCAATGGTAATCTAAGTGTTTCCAATTTAATGGTAATCTAAGTGTTTCCAATTTAATAGTAATCTAAGTGTTTCCAATTTAATGGTAACCTCAATTCCAATTGAATGGAATTCTCTGTGTTCATTGACACTGTATTAATCCAATTTAATGTATTCACAACTACTGAAAATCATTACCACCAATTTAATTTTTTGATTACCGAACTCCTACTAATGAACTTTATAACAAACAAAATTACTTAATGTCACTCAAATGTTTAAATTTAAGACTTGTACTCTCATAATGAACATAACAAATAAAAACATTAAGTCTAACATTAAACTCGAAAAAGAGATAACAAACATAACTTACGTAACAAACACAAATTAAAATCTATTACTCCGCGAACTAACTATGGAATAAAACTATTTCGTTCGAAGGCGTTCAAATGTTTAACAACTGTCAGACGAGATAAAGAATTGTAACAGTATTAATGCTTTCAAAAATAAACTTAAATCATATATCATCGCTGAACTGTAATAATCTCTCAATATTTTCTACATATATAACTTTGTCATTTCTGTCAAGTTAGATTCTCTTCTATAATTGTGTTAAGGTTTATTTTGCTTTATATTGATCCTGTATTCTGTATCTATATTACGTATTAACCCGCAAGCCTGTATGATATACATATTTATTTTTCGGGTATATCAATAATTGTTCAGCATAGTTTAATAACATTTAAAAACTTCACAAAACATTTGTTTATAGCAAACGCTTTAAACTTACACCTTCCTTACAACGCACAGAAAAACTATAACTATTACTTTAAATAAATGCAATTACTCATAACAATTTTTTTAAAATAAAATTACGAGCACGGATTTACAGAAGTTGTTTACGCACGGCGGTACGGTTCCGAACATATCTACTCCTTTTTTTTTTTTTTTTTTTTTTGAGAAATAAAGATCTTTATACCTAATGGTAGTCATAAAAATTAATTAAATTAAAAGAAATTTACATCATCTGATTAAATGATGTACTCATCGAACAACGCCATCAGAAGTCATGTCGTCATAACAAGAACAATGTTTACATTTCCGTTCATGTGACTGTACAACCAACTTAATGGATATCTGCAATAATTAACAACTGATATAGGAGAACGGTAGGTCTTGTTGCTAACAAACATTTTACATATAATTTAGATATATTTTGTAGTACAGAAAATACAAAACAAAACAACAAAAGTGTGAGTCATTGTCACTATCATTGGCTGCAATGAACTCCCCCTCGAAGATATACTATGATCGCCATGAATAGTACGAAGAAAAGTATATAGATTAACCTTAAATTAAATTGAAATCTAATTTTTTTTTTCATTATTTTGCATAATAATATGCATTATTATGCATAATTTCATATAAACCAAACGGCTATGCCAATAAAGTATTTACTATTTAATCACGATAATTATGCATTATTCAAATGCACACTTAGCTAATCCATTTCCCTTTTTTTTTTTTTTTTTTTAGATTGCAGTTGTTACTAAGTATCAATGTTATCATAAGTCATAAGATCATTGGTTTAAGTATGTATCAATTCACTAATCACTCAGCGTTCCGACCGACGCCATGATGTATTATCAAGCCGGCGTATCAACAACACTCAAGCTTAATGTCAAAATTAAGTATTGAATTAAATAATTGAAAAATGTTGTATGTCGAAACTAAACCGAATAATAATTATATCATGTAGCATCGAATCTTATCCCTATTCTTTCGTTTAAAGAAAAGTTCTGAAGGGGTCTTTCCTGTTACTGAGTGAGGAGTACAGTTTTACATCATAAAATACTAATATAATGTTTCTCTTATATTCGTGTTTTTTTTTTTCGCTTGCACTGATTCTAAGGCACTTTAAGATATCTTTATTTTGAAGCTCAACTTCCCCATTCATTTGCGGCCAATATGGAACAGTACTAAAAGTTTAATGTTGCAATCTTCACAAAAAGTTTTAAACTCTTCATTTACAAACTGCTGGCTCATTTACAATCTGCAGTGATTGAATGTGGATAGCCCAGTCGACTAAAGAGTTCCTTCAGGATGTTAATAATTTGTGAACCTGTTATGGTCCTGGTCACAGGTGGGCACAGTTAAGCAAAAGTTAACTTCGTTAATCTTTAATTCGTTAAATAAAAATGTAACTTCGTTAATCGTTAAAGCCTTTAATTAATAAATATTTAACGCAATTTAAAGTTGACAGTTAAAGTTAATTTTTGTTTATATTATAAGGGACAATCAGGCAAATGGCCATATGAATAATCTCCGAATCGCATGGACCGATTTTGTCGAGACTATCAATAGAACCTAGGCTATATTTTTTCCGCGCTTACGAAATCACGGACGAACGCTAAACCTATCTATAGTTTAGTTATATTTTAAATTCAAATAAAACTAAGACGATTGGGCCGATGTACTACTGTCTGTACAATACACATGACAGCGTGCACTAGTTACACACACTTGTATACTACACTGACAATGATGGACAAATGACCTTTTCAGTCATTTTTTTTTTATCGACATTCCGACGTCACGGAATTAGAGTTAACTAAATTTAGACAACACAAATTTTCTATTAAACTGTGAGACCTGGTAATATTCAAAAGAAAATAATCAAAACTTTTGTGCAGTATTTACATGTATCTGTTACTATTTGCACCCGTATATTCATTTGCTCATGCTCCCACAATTGAACATTTAATTTTACGTATAATTTGGTAATATATATATATATTTTGCTAAGGACCCACGAACAGACTTTAGTATTAACTACTTTTTTATTTATTAACATAGGTTTATCAATAACACTTCTTAACATCAGAGGGAACTTATTGTAACATTGATAAATAAACTATATAACCAATCTAGTGATACATCTCAACGCATCAAACTATACAACTGAGATGCCATCGATAACTTCTAGCATCTAATGATATATCGTCGGATCTAATGTTATATGTTAAATAAAGTTAAATTGCTCTCAGTGTACAGAGTGTACGTCACATGACCACGACATAACGAAAACAACCGATTGCGGGTGATGTCTTTTATCTTTCTTATCACCTATAAAATCGTTATAGTCAATTAGTAAGAATATGTTTTGACTTATTTTCAACGACATTCTATTAATTTTAAAACAATCTTTCGATATACGCAAAAATCATAATTACACTAACACAATTATTCTATCTCTTTCTTCATTTTTTCTCGTTTTAGCGTATACTTTTTTTGTTGTAAACAAACAAATTATCTTCGCTATTGTAATAATGTACCTCTCTTTTTAGCAGTCGTTGCAATATCAGCTGCTTCCTACTGAAAATGTTCGATTTAAATCTAAAATCTAAAATACCTTCAATTTAATAAAAGTTCTTTTGTTTTTACTAATGCTTCTTATTTAAAAGAAGTCCGAGACACATTAAATTCAATCTAATGAATTTCATTTTGTACAACGTAATAAAATAGTTTAGAATATCTCTAATTTAATAGAAATCCAAATTATAAATGTATACTTTTCAATACTATTTTACCTTACCTTATTAGGTTTACCTATTTATGCATTCATATATCCAATTTAATGGATATCCAAAATAGACGAAGATATATCACCAATTTAATGGAAATCCAGAACACTACATATCTGTATTATCTATATATATAAAAGAAAGTCGTATTAGTTACACCATTCATAACTCAAGAACGGCTGAATCGATTTGACTGAAAATTGGTGGGCAGGCAGCTCAGAACCAGGAAACGGACACAGGATAATTTTTACCCCGTTTTCTATCCTTTCATTCCGCGCGGACAAAGTCGCGGGTAAAAGCTAGTTTTAGTTAAAATGATAGCCGATTTTCAAAATACGGCCTGTACTTGTCATTTTACGTGAAATACTTAGTTGCAGTTAATAGATAATAGACCCATATTTCGTATGACACTGTCTTAGATCCTAGAACGGTTCGTTGAAGAAGATTCACAAATACCTTTGCCAGAAATATAATTATTTCTGAACAAAATAAATATGTCAGTTGATACTTATTGTAGCATTTGATGTGTCTCGTTACAGAGAATATTTGATGACCAAATAGTGGGTAGATTAATATAACAGATTTAAAACATCTTTACAAATAAATCAGGCCACCCGTTGACCCCGCCTTTTATTGACGTTCCTTACACTTATGAAGATTGATATTGTAAGTACTCGAAGGTATAATAATTTACAATAATTTCAATCGCTTTTTTTTACAATTAATTTTTTACAGTTAGCTGTAATAATTTGTAAATATTATTGACAATTAAAATTTTTGTGAACTAAACTTTAATAGATAAATATTCATACTCATCGTAATAAATAGATAACGACGGCGGAAGTGATATCGCATGCTTGCAATAAATCATCATTACTATTTTACACGTATACAACTTATAAAATCGTATAAACTGTAAACTAATGTTCCCCATATCATATTGTCATCTTTCTTCTATTATGAAATCTATAATAATTGTACTCTACTTTTAGGCATCAAATTAAATATCTTGATTGCAATGTTTTAATTTACACACAAGTATTTTATTACTTAGGGCGCAAAATACGGACATAGTTACCAATTTTCTATTTTGTTTTTTTTTTTTTTTCACCTCGTCGCCATTTGTAGGACCATAGGGTCCCTAAAGATGATTAAGGACAGACACTGGCTCACCACTACCACACTGGAGCGCAGGCGCACGTCCGCTTCGTACCGCGTTCGTCACTCAACTACCCAGAGACAGCTGTGCCTTCCAGTGTGGTACATGAGACAGTGAATTGTATCTATTCCATAGACACAAACACTACACTATGTATATTGATATTGATATCGTTTAATATTAAAAAGTCATAATAAAATTTCTTTACATTAAAAACTCAGTTTCCTATATTTAATGACTTACATTTGAAGGAAGAAGCGAAACGGTATAAATATTCGTTCAAAAACGGAAACATGCCAGGAAGATATTTGTAAAATTGAACAATGTGGCTACGGCGTAGCAGAGCTACGTCGATTGCAACATCTACTAACGGTCGAACTGTAAACAATTTTTGTCTGTGAGTTTAAACTAATTTCTTATGTTTCCATGTTTCGGCGAGAGAAACATTTTTGTTACTTATACGTCGGTGGTGTTACCGAGACAATACCACATAGATTTATTTAAGATAACACAGTGTACTGGTTCTCTGTTGTGATGTTCCTATATCAAACTGCTATTGATGTTTCACATAATGATCTTGATATATTCTATAATGTATGTAGAACAAGGGTAGCAGTGACGTTGATATACATGAACGGCGGCTACATTTAGTGCAGTATGAATAACACATGAGACAGCTGAAGTCGACGTCATGTGCGATGGCACTTAATAATACTTGAGACCTTCTAAACGTGGGCTTTCACTGACGAAACACCTATGACAAAACATAGTATTATCTTTGTTTAGACATAACACTTAAAAAAAAGAAAAAATAATTATCGTAGTTTTACTCGTATGTTGCGGTGTGTTCCCACTACTGTTACACTTGTATTGACACATATTGCTTGTCTCTGTTTTTTTTTTTCAACGAGAATCTGCGGAATGACTTGTTGTCATATACACAGTTATAGTCATCAAGTGAGCTCTTGTCATAAACAGATGTAATGTTAAGTCCATTTCATTGTTACTAACAAATACAATAAAGCAACGGTTACGCCGCCAGCAGCAATTTGCTTTGATTAAATGTTGAAGTTTGGACGGCAGCCAACTACTTAATTGGTGTACAACGCGGCGTCGCTTCGTGTCGGCCGCACTACTAAAGTTCCCAACACGCAATGTAACGTGTGTATTGCAACAGAATGGAGCGAGTTGGCAATTATGCTGGGAGCTGAAATGTGTGCTATCTGAAAATATATCTCAAATTCAATTAAGCTAATGATATAATACTGTATTATTGCAAAATTTCCGCTAAAAATATAATCAGAAACATTATGATCCAATATAGTATTAAAACTTATAAACAACCATTGATATAATATAATTCAGTTGTTTCAACGAAAGATAGTTGCGGACAAAAACAGAATGTCTGCGTAGCACATTTTATAGATGGAATATTTTAATGTGATTTAAACTAATTTGTAATTAATCATTAATTAAAATTTACGTGAAACCAATTATGTTGCGTAGCCGCAGCGGACACAGGCCGGGTTTGCTAAATGATTCCATTAGTTCCCTGTACAAATAGAGTTAAATATAATGTTTATTTTACAGTTAAATTATTTTAAGATATAATATATAAATTAACCATTATTTTGTTCGCTATCAAAATTCATCGTTAACCAATGTTTATTTTAGATATGAATTACGCAGTACTGTGAAACCTTGATTGCCTTATCATTTAAAATAGTACGTAATAATTTATTTATTAATTGTTAGTTATTACTATTATAATAAATTTGACCTTTACAAATATAATTTGGATGTATTTTGTGAAGAAAGATATGCATAAGAATTGGTGATCACATGTGACGGCCGATAAAGATGAATGAGATTCCGTCGACCCGTAGAGACAAAGGCTTGATGCAATATATAATTCCCACAGAACAGACGCAATGTTAACGACAACAACGGGCCTGTTGTTACCCACAATCTACACCTTTCTGTCTCCATATATTTGTTTATTCATATTTATATTATCTCAGACATGTAGCCTCAAGGATAAAAACAACATTGAGACTTATTTCCAAGAAAATTATTTAAACATTATTGGTCATTTTTCTTTGTAAAGTTTAATACAATCAAAGTATTTGAAGAGCTTTAGAAACTTCTGTTTTAGACGTTAATGTTATCTGAAGGATCTTTTACTAACATTTAGCGAAATATCATTTCAATGACAATATTATCCAAGTAACAAACATTTAAATACGTTCTATTAAAAGTTGTACAAAAGAAATTAAAAAAAATGTTACTTCGTCTGAAAAATCTTGAACAAACTTGAGTTTTCTTAAGTGACTTTTAACAAAATTAATATATGGTAATAAGACATTTCGAAGCGCCTATATACAAAGGTACAATGAGCTAGTTGAGATTAAATGGAGGCAAGCTCGTGATTTCCTGAACTAATTTCCTTTGAAGGCGCCCGCACAGGCGGAGGCAATTCTGTGAACGCCGCAACACAAGCACCACCTGTACAATTGCAATAACAACCTACGTTGCCTGCTCCTGCTTACATTGAAACTTGTACAAATATTGCATTTGCATACAACCACCTAGTTTAAATTAAACATTTTAATTAATAAAAGTTGCTAACTTCATTTGTTTATAAATAGTGGTGTAACATTGTCATACGCCATGCGATAGGGAGACGGCTGTGTGAGTAGGTCGCAGCGATTAAGGAATCAAGTAGAAAGTGCGCACGGTAATAGCATTTTAATTGCCGAGCCGGGGCGGGGGCGGCGAGGTGGCGGGGGCGGCGGGGGCTGGTGTGAATGACAATAGAATGCCGTTGCAAATGACAGACTTATTAAATAACTCTGCTATAAAGGTAAATGACTAGCTGTGATCTGAACCCCGCATCACTTACTGTAGTCAATTCCTTATCATCTCATTTCTAAACATTTAAAATTAATTAGCGCATTGTTTTCTGTGTCACGGTAAATTTATATTAAATGATCATAATTCAATATGTATGTGTGTTTAGCATAAATTAGTTTTCATCACGTATAATACAGTAGGAGCGGTAATGAAGTAAAAAATGCGACTATTTTCTTTTGCTTCGAAGTAATAGATTACTGTTGTTACCTGAGTTCAAATTACAATTAGACTTTTGCGACTACCCCTGCTGCTCTCTCCCCCGCCCCTCACGATGCCTGTAATTGTATTCATGTCTCGGCTGATTGGCTTCGTGCGGCGGTGCGGCCTGCTAGCTGTGCGGCGGTGCGGTGTTCACAGGGCAGCGGCGATTTGCATTTCCAATTTACCCGGTCGCCGTAACGCTGACTTTATTCACAGTGAATAGAAATCTGAATTGTATCAACTATGATAACATTTTTTACACTTTAGTCAAAGTTTAACTTAGAAACAAAGTTCGCAGTAAAACTATTGTAAACAGCTTATATCATCTTCGATGTAGTATTTTAACTTTCTCTGATGTCAACAATTTTCGTTTCTCTGATAAATCAAAACACCGTCATTGGGCAGCACAAATGACATGAAAGAGCAAATTGCTTCGTTCACTTCTGGAGCACATTGTTGTACCATAGACAATACAAGGAAAAAATATATTTCCGGTACTTTCATGTTCCTTATACCTGTCATTTGAGAAGATTTGTTTAAAATTAATACTTTATTTTTAATCCGAAACACAAAATTACCGAAATGTTCCAACGTTACTGAAATGTATTTAATTCCTTCTGACATAAATTAATTAATTTCAGATTTATTGCCTCAATAAGAGTGAAACCTCTCAAACTCTACACGCAATAGTGACGAGTCTTTAATTAATAGCTATAATGATTTTATAATAAAACATAAAAACTAATTGTATATTTCTGGCTGGCAGGGTAAACTGTGCGTGTGAGAAATGCTCCAAATATAACGTAAATATCTCAGCAATCCTGTCATCTATTAACTGTCATGTCGGGCTCGTAATCCGAGAGACAGGAAATAAATCTGTAGGCACACTGTAGGCACAAAGTAATGGCGTCGATAACGTCTCACGGATTTTTTCTACGTAGCGATTCGTGGAGAAGATTGTAATATTCTCAGAATATACAAGTAATAGGGTAAAAGCCGGATAGTTGCCTCGGACGGATACATGCCTCAGTTTCAAATGCTCTATGTTAGACGTATTGACTGTGTTTCTTTTTGATCATAATTAAAAGCGTCCCCCTCGCAGGCCTTAGTGCCGCATAAGCCGTTGAAATAGGCGTATGTGTTATGTCCGTGTGAGAAAACATCTTCCGCGGCGATACATTGACGAGCGCCAGAATTATATTGGTAAGTAATCTCTGTTAAATATTTTTATAACTGATTGCGATTTCAGTCAAAAATATATTTCTTTGAATTCATTAGAGTTTAAATTACACTGTTTATTAGGTTTTATTGTTAAATATGTTTTATATATTTCGTAAATAAAAAAGGCAAGTATCCGTATCAAATCGGATAGTTGCCCTACTGTCTTTTGCGGATTGTTGCCCTGCGGCAACTATCTAACTATACATTGTTAACAAGCAAAGACAGATTTTTTTCTTACTTATTTTTTTCATTTGCTTTTACTGTTTTTTCTTGATGATTTTTTATTTGGATTTACTATAGTTTATCTTAAATAAAATAAATACTCAACAGCAAAATGCCTCGCAAGTATAAACGAAGGCCAGGCGTGGTGTCGGGCCACATCAACTGGACAGAAGATAGTCTAACACTTGCGTTCGAAGAACTAAATAAAAAAACCAGCTGCTGGTAACCCAAGGTATGTCAAGGATTTAAAATTGTATATTTAGCTTATAAATATAATAATCTATTTACATACTTGCCTACTTATCTCATTGTATTTTAACACTTCTAGGAAAATATCCTGACCTTGGCTTTGAAAATGAAAAAAGACTTGTTTCCCATATATTGAAGCTCGGAGACGCAGGATTTCCTCCTAATTAGGATTGAATCACAATTTTAATAATGAAACGAAAATGACTGGACCGCAATGGTTGAAAAGCTTCCTTGAAAGAAATCCCGAAATAGGTTTGAGGCAAGCTGAGGGCTTATCAATTCAAAGAGCGAAGGGTCTAAGCAGAGCCGAAGTAGCCAAATTTTTTGATCTGCTCATAACCGTCTTAACTGATAATGATTTGCTAGATAAGCCGGAGCGAATTGTCATATGGATGAAAGCGGTGTCCAACTCAACAATAAACCAGGCAAGGTATTGGACAAGAAAGGTACTAGTACAGTGAAATCACTTACTTCCGGTGAAAAAGGAGAAACAATTACCATTGTTGCGAACCGAAATAAATAATAACATTACATTTTTATTTTGGACACTTATTTACTATTTTGGAGTCTATTATTGTTATAATTGAATAATTATAATTTAACTTTAAATAATACTTAATAAAAGATTGTATTTAATAATAAAAACTGATTATTTAAATTAACATAAGTTCATTTTTATTTGAAAAAAAAAGAGACGGGCATCTATCCTCACATTGGGCAAGTATCCCCCCAACCATTTTTAACGTTAGGCTAGTATCCGCTATAGTTGGCAACTATCCTCTTTTTTAGAGGTCATATTAAAGTGGATTTACTTAAAATTTATAATATTTATAATTTTTTTATAGTTAGGGTATGTTAGAAGATTAATGAACTATGTTGGAGAATACACTTTGAATAAAAAATGTATTGGTACAAATTTTTTAAAGGAGCTTTTTAAAAAGTGTGGCAAATATCCGGCTTTTACCCTAGTTGTTTTTATCTATTAGTTGTTTTATTCATTTTTTTAAATTGCACAATTACTCAAATAATTCAGAGTCTTAGCGTTCAGCTGCATTTTAGAATAAAAATATCAAAGAATTGTTTTCAATTCAAGCAATGTATCGAAAGCGATGCGTGAAACAATCCAATCGCCTGCAAATCTCACCCGGTCGTATAAACAAGCGGACAGCAATTCCAAGCAGCGCCCGCCACCCAGCGACAAAAATACTGCTTTTTGAATAAAACAAAGGGTTTAATGTTAGGTTTTGTGCTTTTTAAATTGGTAGTTTAATAGTTAGCAATTGTGTAACGAAACGATTGTTGAAAGAATTGTAGTAATTCAATAGATAAGGAAGCTAATTTAGACTTGATTAATGGAAAGCTCTTATGTCTAGTGATATACTAATAACTATTGGTCGAAACGAACGAAGCGAGCTCTAGCGAAAACTACGCAGGTGAGTTGGTCATCTCTTTCTTATCTATTTTTAAAACGATTTATGTTAACTGTAATAAGATAGACTTCGATAGACACATTTTTGTTTATTTTATGTTTTATGCATACGCAATTTTCAGCTAAGAATAAATTTCGGAGCGCTTTTATTGCGTCATAAGGCTGAGAATTTATACAAATAGAAGAGGACAGTAAAATTTGAGCGACATAAAACCGTAAACGAATGGGCACCTTAAAATGTTACGCCGGCGTTTCGTGGACGAATGACTTTTTGTTACTTCTATATACTACATTACTATAGAACTTATTTAGGTATCTATCTATTTTTTACTAAAATTTCTTAACAAACTTCTATTTAAAGTACTATTATCTTTATAGACGTCTACAATAAAAGCATCATTAATTTCGTATTAACGTCGTATGCCTAGTACTTTTTTCCACAATAAAAAACTTGAAAAAGACACGATTTCTTTGACTGTGGAAAACAAATATAATTAAAGTTTAATGTTGGAAGAATCTTTCACAGCGACCTCTTAATAAATGTCAAGAGGGGTGTCGGAGATAGCGGGTAGTGGTAGGGGTAGGGGTAGGTAGCGGAGGGGCACCACAGCACACCTCATGTCGAAAGCTTGGCTTTAAAATGTGGTAATCTTTTTACTAAGCCCATGTTGAATAGATCATTAATAAAAAAGAAAGATTCCTTCTTTTGGTTTCTATTTTGTCTTAAATTTAAATTATGCAAGTAAATAAAGTAAAACTTTTATATATTAGGAGATAAATTGCGATTTGAAATAACGGAATATTAAATGGTTTCGCGAGTAAAGAGCGCGGAGACTTACTTATTCTAAAGAGATATGTTCATCACTTAGGTATCGTAATCCTGTTCAAACAGTTATTGCGCTCTACGTCTTTTGTGATCGCATACATTTGGACGATAAAACCATTTCCAATGTCGTCTTCTAAAGCGCTGGTTTACGTCATCTCTCTCCATAAATTGAATACTTATTGAGAAACAATATATCCTTTATTTAAATCAAATTTATTTAATTTTTTATTCTATGTCATAATTAAGGTAAGTTAAAAATAGTTTAACTTTATACTAAGCTTCAAGATGGGATTTAACAATCAAAAATCATTTAATATTTATTAGAAATAAAAAACATATAATTTGAATTCATCATTATACAAAATGAAGATAAAAATATAATGATAGATGTGAGTGCATACTTACGGAGACTTTTCAGTGCTTTAAATGTAAGCTTGTTTCAGTGAAAGTCGTAATTGAGCTTAGTTTCAGTAGCGAGTTGTCTATTGCGCGCTCGCGTCATATTTCAGCGACGGTAAAGCTCGTCAGTTCTAGTATAGTATAGTATAGTAGCTTGCCAAAGCTCTGTCTGAGTTATAGCCTCCCTGGTTTATCACTACCGATCATGTGAAATACTTAAAAGCGATTTTATTCTCTTCAATAAAGATATGTTTCAACTCCGTACATATTGACGCTACTCGGAATTAAAGTGGGCAAATAAATATCGATAATTAAAATCGTAATTTAGTTTATTCTAATAAAGGCCAGATCATTTTATCGAACACAATCAGAAACCGCAAGTCAAATACCATTCATATCCAATCGATTACCTCAACTTCAATCCTACATTTACAATATCTACGTTCGGTTAAACGAGTACATCATTTAACCACTACTTTGAATACAACTAAATAAATAACTCTCATTACTCTGATAGGAACTTTGTACATGTACCCAGTTATAGAGAATTTCAATTACGACGAAACACTTTTTACAAAATATGAAAACACTACAAATATCTCGAGAATTTACTTCACATTTCAATATATGTATAGTATGGTTATAATTAATAACAGCAGCCATCGTTTTAAAATACTTTATTACCATCTGTGAGCACGACAAGATACATTGCCTGTTTTAAAACTAATTACACTTAAGGGTAATGTCGGAGCGCTCCACACAACCCTACACAAGAAGTTTTGTTGAAAAGTTTAATCCGCTTAAAGGAAAGTTTTATGATTTGTTTAATTCATAAGTTCGTTATAACTTCGAAGGAACCGCCGCGTCGCAGCGCGGACCAGTGCGGAGGTTGGCTCTGGTGATAAGATATAACGAGTCATTTCTTTTTCATTAGCTAAATGTACAAAGAAAAATACAAGAACTTGCAAGAAACAGATGTAATGGTTTTTTCCACTGTGTGTGTGTTATTAATTACAATACAGAGGAATCGTAGACATCTATATATATAAAAGAAAGTCGTGTTAGTTACACTATTTATAACTCAAGAACGGCTGAATCGATTTGACTGAAAATTGGTGGGCAGGTAGCTTAGAACCAGGAAAAGGACATAGGATAATTTTTACCCCATTTTCTATTTTTTGTTCCGCGCGGACGGAGTCGCGGGTAAAAGCTAGTTGATTTATATATTTCGATAATGTGAGCCTTAAGGTTTATAATTATATTAGCAAATAGTTTGTAACTCTTTTTAAAGATTCCGCGAAGAGATAAATGTGAAAAATTTACTTAAAGTAAATGTGTAGAACAAGTTTATAAAACTATTTTTGATCAAATTCGAATTTCGACCAATGTGCGATTTATAGTTTCTATAATACCTCATGCTGACCAACACGTTTCTAGCTCTCTTTATAAAATACAGTCAGGAGAAATGAACCGCAGCACATCTTAGCGAGATTAAATCAGCCGCAAAGTAAAAAGAAGCAATCAGCAGAGAGGCAACGTGGGCCGGCCCTAGAAATATCATCTCCAACACGTTTGCTTCTCTATTTTTTTCTTTTTCTGTGTTTTAATAAGATCAAAAGAAGTATTGTTTTATTTTCAGTAAACTTATGCAGAAGTAGTAGTAGTTGCTTCTACGCTGTAGACATGTGATACTTAACATTTTTGTTTTTTATTCGTGAAAATTTTTTATCGAATGAAAAAAATACATTTTATACAAAATAAAAAAAATTTACTTATAGGAAATTGTTCGTAACAACCTCTTTTTTAATATTTAGAGAAACAATTTCTAAGTTGAAGATAAAATCGAAGCGAAATGGCTACAGTTTGAGGAGTCACGTCACGTACACTGGCCGTCGGTCGCTGAACATTCTTAGAAATGTATCCGTACGTTTGATTAAAATGTAATCATCTATCGCAGATAAGTCATGTACAGCGACGTGCTTAGCAAGATAAAATATTAAGATAAGATGTTAGTACAGGTAATTTTCAAACGTGACGAACATTCAGTACGAGCAACTTCAGTTTAAAAGAAGATTTTTTAAACTGCAAATTCCTATCGAACGAGTAGTAAATCGTATTATGCTATTTTCGATAATCGCCGAAATACTTGTGTTAAATTATTTGGAGTCTCTGCTTTATGTAATAAGACTGAGAGAGATGACATGAGTTGTCATACAAGTGTTTCACCAATGTAAACACTCGGCAAGGTTACAATATAAAAAGTGACGTCTGCATTAAATTATGAAAGCCGGTTGCGCGGTTTTCACCTCTCAAGCTCGTTATCTATTCAACTTTATTCTTCACTTGGAGTTGCTTCAATGAATATTTCATATTTTTCGAAAGTAAATTTAACTTCATAGAGAAGAGTAACTTAGAGTAACAACTTAAACTAAGCAACAGTGTTCCTTTAAAAGGTAAATATATTTAATAAGCACTTTTAATTTTAGTTCACTTTTAGCGCTTCTTATTTTACAAGGTGTTAATATTATATCTAGATCGAAGGAGTGTATAAAAATAAACTAACTATATGATTGGTCAGTAAAATTTCTACTATTTTTTTTAACAATTACAAAAAGACAGCCCAAGCAAACCTTTCTATAGCAAAAATAATCAATGTCGACATTTTCATTTACAATTGATTTGCCAATCGACGAAAACTTGCAAGTTTTGAACAACAACGATGAATATAATGAAAAAAAAAATTAGTAGAAACTCATAAACAGACTATAATAGTATTCATTCAAATACTGAATAACTTTTAGAAATGTTCACTGAAAAGCGGTTCAACTATTCTATTCTAGAATGCATCGCCTTTTTAAGTCTTGGCATATTTTCAAAATTTAAAACTATATTCTTCGCAAATGTTTAGTGGAAAATTGCTTAGTTCAGTTGTTTTAACACTTTGGTTACATTTAAGACAATAAAATTGAGATTGAATTGACTACAAAAACCTTGAACATATAGATGACATACAAACATCGAATGTGACATACATACAATAGAGGAGATGTGGGTCACACCTTCATCTTGCTTGACGTCGGCGTCGGCGCGACATCCCGACTCCATATTGTCTTTTATCATGTCATATTCTCTACAAATACTTTCAATACCAACTCCTTGATAATAATAAAAACCTTCCGACATCGTTTTTTTTTTATTATCAGGCAGTCGGTATTGTTATTGTACACGATTCTAAAGTATCTTGGAAAAGGATAAAGTATCTTGGTTCTTATCAACTTAATAATTGAAGTCACTCTTTTCTTGAATGTAACTATATAATTGGACGGAAAACCCGTTCGTGTCTTCGCTACGTCTACGCGCAATGACAGAACACCCAAGTCGTTTTATTGCTACGCAGGTTCGTCGTAGGCATTCGTAGCTGCTACGTGCACCGACAACAAAAGGACAAATCAACAAAAGGTCCTGTATTTCACTCGACATAATATGCACATACGATTTGTTTTTATCGTTAGTAATTGTTTGGCTACTCCTTATTATATTGTACATAAAAAATATACGTTAAAATGAAAGGAAAATTAAAATAATAACAATATTAAGCAAAGGTTTTTCATAGATGGTACATTGAATGGATATTACATTTTAACCTCGCAACTGTTGTATTTTATTTTATTCAAATCGTTCTCAACGTGATTCCAATTAAATTTACCATTGTGTAGGCGGCGTCCATACTTCGCGGCTCGCTCGAGGCCCGCACGGAGCCCGCACGTGGCCGTCAGGGACTTGTTAATTACATTTTTATATCAAGATAATTTTTGAATTCCATTCAATTGTTTTGCGTGAGTTATTGGATTTTGGTTTACTCTAGTGTTGCGAAATATTAAGTTCAATAATTTATTAATGTTATTTATGTCGATCTTGTATGTTGTGTTCAAATTGTACACAATTAAATTTCATCTTTGAAATTTGAATTAAAAGTATTGTAACATTGTAAACCCAGCATCTTCATCGGCAAGTTTGTGCATACTTTTGTAATGCAAACCAATAAGTCTTACTTAAAGAGGCCCTTTCGTCGTAAACCAAGCGAGCTCACTTGCAGAGCGAGAATAAATTTATTCCTATCTCCAAACTGAGGCGCCACTGTAAACCAGTATTTTGCAAGTGGTTGAAGTTAGCGCACTCTATAGTCGATGTTAAGGTTATTTTCAGAAGTTTAACAAGCAGGAAACTTAATGTAGGTATTATACAAGTAAGAACTCCTGCGGCGCTTAGTTTTCAGTTAGAAACTCTTGTAAATGCGGCAGAGCACGTGTAAGAGAAAGTTTTGCGGGAAAAATATTGTAATTGAATTTGAGTTTCAACGAGACACTGAATGTTTTACTGAACATCTTAAATTTATTATTCCTATTCGTTAAATCTCGCTTTAGTATAGTTTAACTTTATTTTATTAACTTCTTTTATTTTCATTTTTATATTATGCCAGTACACGCTAACAAAACTTATGTTGACGAATGCACTGTAAAATGACCGTTTAGTTTCAATGTCCGCTTGACTCACATTCCGCCAGAGAATAAACGCTCCATATATAAATGCTCGCTCAGTATTTCAGGCTTAGCTATTTAAGCACAAAGCAAATACGTTGTGCTGCTGCCTAGTGTACGACCTATGTAATGCAATCCTACGAGCAGCGCGCACTCGCAGCCAAATGAAAGGCTTTAATGCAACTCTGCTGTGCAGCCTTATAACATTTTCGTTTCTCTCCACCTTTACAATTTGCATCGCATATAACGGAAAGCCGAAACAACTGAATAATGGAAATGTATGCCTCTCTGCTTAGTTAATGTAGACTACGTTATGAAACTATTTTTCGTTTATTTTGTGTGGAAAAGCAGCAAATTTGCATAGTAATTAGTAATAGTTACTTAGTGTCACCAGCTATTTGTTTTTTTAATATAATTTCATACTTCTTATGGATCATGTAAGCGGTGTACGAACTTTTGACCATCAATCTTCTTATCCTTATCTTTCACAACGAAAGCTGCTGTGGGAGATAATCTGAAAGGATCGTTACAGATTCTTTTACTTTGATTTTATATACTTTACTTTTTATTCATTTTTTAAAGTGAACCTTTCACCTTTTTTTGTGCTACAATCATAAGTAGTAGAGAATGCATATTTTAATAAAGAATCTTTATTTTAAACATAGGGTGATACGCATTGTACAACAGATAGCTGTAACTGAGGCTGAGTACCTCGCTACATGTCCCGGCAGCGGCAGCGGCAGCGGCAGCGGCAAACTCAATGAATATTAATGATGTCTTGCAGAACAACGCCGCCAAATGTTACTTTATATTAAATCTTCTCAACCTATCTCTATAATATCTAACAATCAAAATGTGATTTAAATTGGAAACCAGAAAGATTGATAACAAGTTAAGTAAAGGAATTCAATATAAGCTGCTAGCAATTAAATGAATGGCCGCAACTGTTCGTGCCATGGCTGAGCTCACGGACAATTGTCGAGGTCCGCAGAGCTCAGTGGCGGAGTAGCGAGCTGTCGGGGGATTGCCGCTAGTCACGCAAGCGCGCGCTCTGCACGCACGCTGCTACTGAACAGTGGAAACACGAAAAAATACATTTTATATTACTACAAGTACTATGAGAGTAAGTTATAAAATAAAGTCACGAGGCGCCTCGCCCTGGTCGAGTGTTCACGTTTTAATGAGAAATGGAATCTTTATTGTACTTCCTTTATATTGCAGTGGGGAATTACGTGATTGTGAAATAAACTGGATATTTTTATATTATGATCGTGAAACCTTTCCTCGCTCGATATCTAAGAAATTTTAATTAATAAAACTAAACCAATTCGTAACTCGTTGTATTTAATATCATGTATCATTTCACTCATTAATTCGATCATGGAGTTGCTAATTACGAAACGAAAAACGTAAACACTGCTTCGGACGTGCTCTAACTGAAATAATGAAAAACTAGCGAACTGTTTGTTGGGTAACGATGAGGAGAGCAAAACAACCACCAGCCGACAGCCGACGGCGCTCCAATGCGGAGCTCACAGCAATCGACGTCGTTACGGAACAAAGGGCCGAGAGCCGAGCGTCGAGCACGATTATCTAGTGTTTTTTTCATTGGAAGCTGCTATCGTCTGCTAACTACATACATCACCGACTCGCAATCGACAATGAAACATTTTTTATTGTTCGTATCCGAGGAGATCATCGTGGTAATGATAACGATTACGATGAAGTCAAAATAATTCTACTCATGGTACATTTCGTTGTCCACAACTGATGTGTTAACCATTTAAAACAGGTGTAGTATTGACACAAGTTAACCCTGTACCGTATTTAACTAATTTTTATATTTTAGTGATGTATAATTAGGTCAATGATTTCATATTATCTTTATTAAATACTTGTCGTTCATATGACTTATATATTACTTGTACATTAAGGAGGGCATGTGAACGTGAACTCCGTCTTGTGTTCGAATGAGCGTATAATGGAACATCATTCCGTATAAAAGTGCCGACAATTTACCTTGACATGACACACGACCTACATACACAAATGTTTTGTACGAATTTCAACTGGAATATGTTCCGCTCGCGGCCAAAACTAAAAATAAAGAACTTTACAAATTATATCTCGCTACTGAAAATCTTGCAAAAATGTAAAATTAAAATATGAATTTAAAAATTGAAATTATAAGATTTTTTTTAAATAGAGCTTTTTAGCTCAGACTGGAGCCAGGAGAAAATTTACACATTGCACTTGTTGGTTTAATGTGCATCAAAGGACTTAGCTTTACTATTAATAAATGACACTTTTGCGAACGTGAAAACTTTGTGTGACAATTTTGACAGAATCATTTGGCCGCCGAACCAACATTTTGTCTCCATTTTTTTATTTTCCCTAACAAATATCGCGACAAGCTGCTGTCGTGTTGAACGTAAACACCATTTGCATAAACGACACAGTTTCATGGCAGAAAGCCTCTTGTCCGGTTTACTTTATTGCTGGCTTTTGCAGCTTTGATTTTCTAGTGTCCGCCCAATTTTGTCTGTTCGTGGAAATTATCGTGTACACTGAAAGTTGCGGGTAATTTTTGCAGTTAAAAGCGATGTAACTTTATATGTTCTATCTTTTACAACATGATTGGCCTCTTGTTTATTATTTTAATTGAATTTTGTACCCTAATTTAGCTAATTTGGAGAATAAACAATTTTCTGTACGACGTAAAAAATAAATCGACTAACGTTAATAAAAATTAACCTATTTTGCGTAACTGTACTGAGGCAATAAACTTTACAGGCTGGGCTTGAGTTTATGTAAATACAGCAATACTTCTTGCTAAAGCGGCTCCCATTTTAGTGGCTTAATGAACGTCTGCAGCCACACCGCGCTGCCGCCAGCGCTGTTTGCGTTTTATGTTGTATCTACTTACTGATGAATAGAGTATTATCAAGTACAAATTACTTCTTGTATTTAAAATAAAACCGCAAACATTCAGAATGTTAATATTCTTAACGCTAATATATACTATGTAGTATGAAAAACTTTAATACATAATAATGTTCTTTATATATAGAAATAACTGTGCTTATATATAAACACAAGAAATATTTACATTATCAACGATTTATTCAATTTTATTATTTCATGAGCAATAGATAATTTTCTTCGCCTTCCGAATTGCGCAGTCGTAAAGAGCCTTTTAATGAAAATATATTTGTAAGTGGGAAATAAATAAAGAGGCGATGTTCCACTGAAATTGAATACCAGCCTTTTATTTATCCCCTAAGGATTCTTTTAATTTATACTCCGTGTTATAAAGCAACTTCACTGAAACTTGATGAATTCATGTATTTGTTTGATACTAATAATAATGTCATACATTCATTAAGTTATGAAATTTATCCGTACGCTGAAAACTTTGTCAAACTAGATATTAATCTTGTTCTGGAATGTTCGCGTGCCATGCTCCGCTCGTGTGCCATCTGCCGGCAACGGATTCTTAAACTTCCAACTTTAGCGGCTTAATGAAATTACTGCTCCACCAAAATTCAATAGATTATGATCGTTGTTCTCTTGCTGTAATTAGGGAATATTATATTTAAATACAACATATAAGTTAATGTTCAAGAAAATTCATTTATTGCTCAAGATTAAGAATAGTTAGGAACAAAATGAAATGGATTTGTTTGGACAAGACATTCTCTAGAATCTAGAGTCTTCTTTACTCTATATCTATAATAGTATTAAAAAGAAAACATAGTATTACTTTTTCTGAATAAACTCAAAAACTTCTAAATTAAGTTTTAAAACTGACTAGCTCTTAAAGAGCCCTTTGCTCTAACAACCTAAACATGCTGTTTTATTACATATTCACTTGATTAATATTTGCTTATTTTTTTACACGAGCGAAGCTTGGGTGGTTTCCTAGTGGCTTGGATTGCTAGTGTGTCATATTTGGCTGAATAAACATGAAATTTCGCTGTAAAGTGTCAGTTTTAATGCCTGTCGTTAAACACACGTGGCTCGCCACAGGTAAACTGGAAATAAAACCTCTAAAACGTGTCCTCGTAATTTTATGATCACCCACCATCTGCTGTTTAAATTCCGCCTACAACAAAACTTTAAGGTAAGTAAATATGTACTTTTTAATTAAAATACATTACTTTTGTAGTCGTTATTCCTCAAGGATAGAAAACTTGTCGAGAAGTGTCAGAGAAACACAAACTTTGAGAAGCGACTAACAACAAACTGTTGCTCCAACTTTAGGGAAAGGATTGAGTTCTACGCGAAAGCTGACATTTCAAGAGTTACAGTAAAGACTTCTTTATTCACACAGAATATAGATATTCACATTATCTTTTAAGGAATTAAAACCACAAGAAATTTGAATTAATAAATGGAAATGAATTATAATTGAATAATGTAAAAATAAAAATTGCGAAATATTTGTCAAAATGAAATAGCTATCGTTATGGGCAGACTGTTGACCCGGCGCTGTGCCACATCGCCATTGTCTCCGGAATTCCAATGAATATTCAAAATGAACAAACAATTCACAGACTTTATGACATACTTCTGAGTTTGTATCGGTGAATAATAAATACTACGGAAGACCCAGTTTCGAAATAAGCATGAAAGCTTCTTTTAAATTATGTACGTATCATTGTTCAACAAGTTGAAGCGTTGGCTGATCATTATCTTAGTTTGTCATTTCTTTATTTCTCATAAGCTTTATTAACGTAGATGACACACAAAAAAGTGATTTTGAATTACTTTCACAAGTAGAAAGTTTTTCTTTACTTTATTTGTTTAGCTAAGCAAGCGCAGTAGAGACGGAGTCGGGCGGCTGACATCAAACAAACTTTTAAAGTTTGTTTAGTGTTTCTTTTTTATAATTACTGAAGCGAAATGATTCGTTTTGTTTTAATTTTGTTGTGCGCGAGCGTTCGCAAACGATTTCATTTGCACTTCATTAGGCCGGAGCGGGAGCGGGGGCCGACACAATTTCGCAATTAAGGAGCTGCTTTAAAAACGATTTCTCAGTACTTTGAACGTTATTCTGATTGCTCTTTTATTCTTTTTTAATTTTAAATTAAAACCAAATGCTGCCCGAAGGAAAACTTTCCTTTAGGGAAATTTCAATTGTTATTCTTTGGTCTTCTGCAAACGATTTGTAATGAATGAAACTTGATCCAACTAATTATATATCAAAGATTATTTATTTCTGTAACCAAGTTAATTATAATGTTTAATTTTTAAATAATTGTACAATTATGATACAAAGGAAAATAATTGGCCAGCATTCGCTAAATCAAAATAAGGTAAAACCAATTATATGAAAAGTGCGGATGGTACAGGGAGGGGGGAGGGTTCACGTATTGCCTCAATGTGCGGGCCTCAAATATTATTGTTGTAATTCAAATGGAAATTACATTTCCGCTACTCTCGGGTCCTCTTCGCTTTCAGATAACATTTTATCAATTTGTATCCAGCGGAGTTTTTCTAAATTGGATTTATTTTGTAATACGTTTTACAAAATTACGTACACCTTTATTCGATAAAATTAATAATCATAATTTCAAAGCTGGTCACTGAAAAAAATACAATTTGTCGATAGATTTGATTTATGCTGTCGAATGATAAAAGAAACGTAATGAGAAATTTCTTTCATTTTTCTCATGACATAACTGTTACTGTTAGTGTTTCGTATAGAACTTGTGAACTGCTAAATATGTTTAACTTTAATGGCTGATATAATTCTAAACGCGAGAACTCCGCAGACGTTCATCAGCCTGATGGGCCATAAATATGTTGCCGAAACTACTTTAGGACAGATTTACGCATTGTTGTGTTCCCGACGGTTGTTTTATTCATACGCTTGTTACGCGAGGGCTCTTATTTAACGGCGGTCTATTGCAAGAGGCGGACGGCGGTCACAGTAATTTATAGATTGTTTTATTTTTATTTGGGACAAAACACCCGCAGCCTGTTTTAAGGTCCCCGAGTGAAATTAATTGTATATTCACAGGCAGACGTTTAGTATAAATACATTGACACATATATTCACTACTACCTATATTTATTTTTTGGATATTCCTTGTGAAGAGCTGAACCTCGCTGCCATGTTCCTCACTACTCAAGCTAAAGTTCATATTTTACAACTATTCTAATATCCATATCTACATAAACTTTCTTGTTATTTATAATCGTCAATACCTTTATTTTATTCCCATATACCTGTACCTATAACTGTAACTGTAAACCAGTACAAGCAACACAAAAGATCCTCGCTAGACAATAAATCACGAAACGCAATAAAGTTACCAATAAAATAAATCTTGGTGACAAAGTACGACACATCGCATGAAATATGACGTATGCGGGCTCTTAAGGATCCGATATGGCGAACTTATAGCCCCCAGAGCCTCGCACGTACACCTCGCTCTGTTTTTCTTACATTCACTTACAATAGAAATCTCTTTGAAACAGTCAAATCGGTGTCAAAGACAGAACTTTTATGTGCTTTCCGATCGAAACCACCACTTTATATAAGAAAGAGGACAAAGAAGCGATATACGATAATAAGTGATCACCGATACTTCCATTTTTTACATGGATTTATTATAATAAATTAAAATATACTTTAAAAAGAAGAATCTCAATGTATTTATATTGACACAGCGGGAGCGCTCTCAAACAGCGGCGTTCAAAGTCAATGAGCTTGTTTCCTCGTGCTAGCTTGTTTCCCTCAAATGTATTTATTTCAGCGCTCCGTGCAAATATCTGCGGGGAATTATGCAGCGAATGAAATGTTTGATTTAAAAATAGAGCTCCGGGGAAAGTATGCAGCGAATGAAAAGGCGAAATGAAATACGCTCTCTGTTGGCACACTTCAGCTTCGAAATTTTTACCTCTCGAATTTTTGTAGAAGTCGAAAATTTTATTATCAGCGTGTAAAGTGCGAACGTTGAATGCGCTCTTTTCATCAACACTCTTAAAAAATATTGTTTTTTATAAAAAAATATTGGTAAGTTTCCATGCATAGAAAATACAATCATATTTTATTCATCTGTTTGTTTTTGTTATCATAGAGAGAACTGTGTGTCTACATAGTTCACTTCGTTAACAGGCAGTGGCAGAGTAAAGCTGCTTCGCTGAGTATATGCTATTTATATAAAATGTTTTTTCTAGTGAAATTTTGTAGTCTCTGCCTACCCTTTTGGGTTACAGGCATGAGTTATGATGTCGTTGAATTTAGTTATTTTTAAAGTTTATATTATCTACATTATGTTTTATAGATAAAAGGCCTGACTGACTTAACTTAGTTACCATTCTGATATAACCTATCTACTGAGTGAGACCTAGAAAATGCACGTGAGATATCAAAGTTTAAATACAAATGTGCATCACTTTATCAAAGTGAAGCTAGTAATAAGGGGGTAATAATAAAATTGAGTACACAACACAAGTAGCTTCTTTTTAAGATAGCGCCATCTATCGGTTCTATGTTGTGTGTATGATAAACATGCATCAGGTAGACGTCTAATTTCCACAATTATAAGTCGACAACACTGACCTCTATTTATATAGGACAAGAATATAATATGTGACACTTTAGTTTGACTATGCCCACCGGGACTGATTACTTTGTCGTCTATATTCTGGTTTTATATGAATTATATGATGACTTTAGTTAATCTGTAGCAACACTAAACTGTATAAAATCCTAGGACCAAGTTATAACTTCTTTTTTTATCTTTATCAGCTTTATCAGAGATTATATGATGATTACTCAGATGAAGAATTATATAGATATGGCATGCGCGTTCACCCGTAAGGGACAGATAGAGAGTACTATAGACTATACCTATATATATGTAAAAGGATTGGGGTTACCAGTTATTTGTTTTGTCCCGAAAATGAATAATTACGATATAATTTAATATAGACCAATTTATATATTCCCAATTAAATTGTAATTAATAAACGTAATAAATATAAAAAACAATGCGTAATTTTTGTTTATGTGACTAAGATTACGTAAACAGATTTTTTTAGTAATACTTAGTCAGGTCATAAATTCTGTCACATGTTTAATATAAAATAATTGAAACAAGTTTATTCATTATGTGACCATTTATATACCAAAATGAACTTAACAAAACATAGATTCTTATGACACTAAAGTTTATTCAAAATGACATCCGTGATTTTGAATACAGGCCTTCAATCTGCTCGGCCAGTCGTCTATCACAGCACGAACGAGGTCCATGTCAATATCGGCGCCTGCCTTAATCAAGGATGTCTTGAGTGACTCCAAAAAAAGAATTTCCCGATATTTTTTCCCGCGTACCGCTTCAACAAAGCGCGGCATCTCTTCAGTCATAGGTCCATTAGACGAGCATTCAAACGATGTCCTATTTTTCTTCGATATGCACGAAGCCCTAAGTCTTCATAAAAAGCTACAAAAAACATACCAATATAATAGTCATATAATTTTAAATTACTCTGTATATCATTACAGTGAACACTACATGTAAAACTACTTAATATTAAACTATTTTGATTGTAATTTCTAAGAAACAAAATTTACATGGGACAAATTAAAAAGCATACTCTTTAAAATCAACGGGATAAGAAAGTATCAAATATTTAAAAACACAGCATATACCAGAATTAAAAACTCCTTTTGAAATCTGTTGAAAATAGTATAAAAAATGTGAATTGTTTCATTTATATACATTATACATACTATAATTTATTTCCCCTAAATTCAGGGTAATTTTTACAACAAGATGGTGGTATTATTTTTACGGGTAATAACCAACCAATTTGAAAAGAAGTTTAATATGGCCGCTTGTTTCCCAGATCTACAGTATATTATTTGACACAAATGACATCTGCGTTTGGGCGCATAATGTTCGAAAAATACTATTTTATTTTAGCTGATTTTACCCGTATTTTAACATATTAGTTATTACAAAGACTGTAAAGAACAACTAGTTTGTATTTTCTTCCTTATTTTGTATGAATACATATGAATAAGTGCGTAGTTTCAGTACTTACGATTGAAAGGTTATGTTTTTCTCTTTTCGCTGACTACGGCTTTTACAACCAACAATACAGCAGTATACCATGTTTTATACACTTGATCTCACTAAAACTGTAATATCAAAATATTTTTGCACAATTACAGCCACTAAGTACTCACAATTTTCGAAAAATAGCACGAATGTCAAACTTTGTTAGGGACAACCTAGGTTGTTTGTAGGGGACAACCTTTGTTCCAAGCAAACTCCAAAGCCTGGTACGCAGAAAGGGACAGAAGATAGTTATCCCTGTCTTTGTCACGTCACAGGAATTGGGTATAACTGTATCTCTCTCACTCGCGGTATTATTATTACCGTGTCATAGACTTGGATGATTATAACATGGTAAATGTCAACTGAAGCCAAGAAGAAAAAAAATGTCAACTGTCAATGTCAAACGTTATTTGACAATTGTCAAATTGTCAATTGCAAAAAGGTAAACAAACAAGATAACTCGTTTTTTAAAATAATTTTACTAAAATATTTATCAGAATGGAGAGCACATGAGGTTGAAAATGTCTAATAATAAAAAATATAGATGTGTTAATTGTGGAGAGCCATGCTCCGCTTTGTACAAAACGTACGGGCCGACAGTATTGAAACTTACCAAATGTGTGCGTAACTTATTCAATTTTAGCATGATTTTCTTACATTTTAACTATTGATTTTTAACAGTGTTATACTTATTATTACAGAATTTCGTTACCATGACACGTACCTTAAATTATGTCTAATTTTGGTGCAAAAGAAGATGTTTATTAAAATAATATGTATTTTTTAAATTTCAGATTAGCTGTAAAGGCATAGTTGATAAGTACATAGAATATGATCCTGTGATAGTCATGATAGACCTGGTGCTGATGTCCAGAGAAGCTCAGAGGCATATCCTGTACAACACTGAATTTAAGGTATATCAGTTTAACTAAAAATTTACACTGGGGATGTACCAAAAAGTGTGGTATTAAAAGCACTCTAAATTATAAACATGTATGCATATATATATATATATATATATATATATATATATATATATATATATATGAATGTGTAAAATGTGTTCCAGAACACATTCTTATAATGTTAAACTATAAACACACATGATTTGCATATTTCCAGGCATTCTGGAAACTTTTCATTATCTTGATGATGTTGGAGACATATGCAGTGTGGCGCAGTGACTGCCTCTTCTCAATAACTGTCAATACATTATGTGATGTTGGAAATAATTACACAATTAATGCCACTAGTATGTAAGTTAACAATTTCTTTTTAAACTAATTTAAGCAGTTCAACTTTTATATCTCATTCTATTAGTATGCCTAAATTATGTGAACAGTTATATTCTTTTACTTATGCTCACCATATCACTTAATTGGTCACGGGCATGGGTAACTGAACTAGGATTGATGACCTGCAGTTCAGCTCATGGTTCAAATGTCTGAAGCAAATCAGTAAACCGACTCGCAGCTGAGCTCAATTTGTACCTGCATAGTTATGATTTACATTGTTATTGTCATTAAATTGAGCCATAACTTTCCAATTTAGTTGTGGAGCCACAGCTCAATGGTTCAAGTCTATGTGTCCTGAACTTTTGATTAGCTTTCAGAGCTGATTTTCACTTGATTTTTCATTAAGAACTTAGGAGCACAACTTTAACAACATAATATGTGGCTTATTACAGAGACATACCAATAAGCATATCACTGCCGGAGACATGGCGCCATAACTGCAAGGGTTGGCTGCAGGACAGCCGAGCTGATGAAACTGACCTCTTTATATGGGAAAAAGACTTCTATGTGCAGTTCATATCTACATTCTCTGGTAAAAATTTACATTTTGTTTAAATTGATTATGAAGTCTAAAGAAATTTGATAAATAATATTTTTACTGTCTTTGTTTCAGGTATTGTAATTTTCATCAGTACAGTTCATATACTTATGAAATCTATTCAGCTGTTTGCTACAAAACGTGAAGGTATGTTATGAATAAAAGTAAATTATTCCTAGCATGCTCTATTATCTATTAAGTGTTAATGAAAAATCAAGCTCTAGACCACAATCCCACTTAATGTAAAGTCTGTACTAAATGCCTATCCAGGTTATTTTTGAAGTGTAATGGTATGTTTTCAGTGTCGTGCGAGCTGTTGCTGAAGGCGTTCTCACTGGGCAACATGAGCGTGGTGTTCCTGCTGCCGGCGCTGGTGTGGAGCAGCCCCGGGCCCGCACGCGCCGGCCTCGCGCACTACGCCCTCGTCTTCCTCTACACGCTCGTTGTCTTCTATAATGTATTCACTGGTCAGTGTCAACTTTCTGATAAAAAAAATTATTAAACTGTACGGGGTATTCTCACTTGACACCTGTCTTCTCTGTGGTATTCAACAGATGCCAGCAACAATATCTGTAGCACTATTGTGTGGGCTGGCTCGCTGCAATACCACCACCACACAAGATAGGTATCAAATGGAAGTCATTCCGAGTAGTTTGATGAGTGTGTTTGCTTGAAGTCTAACATTACTTATCTTCCCATTCTCACTGTTTTCTTTACATCCTTTGATGAGTTATATAAATGGATTTGACATGGGATGGGATAAGAAAAAGGATATTTTCTTTTTCTATTTAAAGTAGATTTAGTATGTAAGAAATTCAGCAGTTTTTCTTTAATATAATTGATTTAGTAACATTTGCAGTAGTGTACGAGAGAGCAGCAGCAGTGACAGTGTCAGTGATGGTGGTCAGTCACTGCACCAAGTATCTCACCACATTCCTCGCTACACCCTTGCTCAGGGGCCTCGTGCCTTAAACAATTATACAACAAATGTATCACAGAGTATTTATTTAAAAATATATCTCATTTTACAATAATTGTTTTGATGATTATATAATATTTTTGCTATTCACTAATATATAATAATGTCAAAGTTATTCAGATCCCGAAACATATGTCAAGTGCGTGTTTGAATTGCATCATATAAAATATATTTACACTATTTTATATCAATTTAAATGATTTCTGCTAATTGTATAGAATTAAATTTTACCTAGAAAGCTCTAGTTATTATACAAGTCATATGAAGGGCAAGAAAAATAAAAAAATAAAAATTACTAATCAATCTACAAAATAGGGCCAAGTCTCGATACTATGATGTCATTGAATATTACATTTATCAATTGTTATATGAATAGTAGTGATCAAAATTACTCAAACGTGTTTCAAGAATCTATATAAATATTTATTGAATAATAATGTACAAAAACTATGAGTGTGTTTAACTGTCACATTGTACATTATTACATAGCGATCTAAAATGTTATTTACAACATAACACCTTTCCATCTTTTCTATCTATGCTCTAATCTTTGTAATCTTGTAATACCGTGCGTTTTCACTACAGAAATACTTGCACAAGACATATCACTCTTTACATTCTCTTAAAAAAATAACACAATAAACATGTGTCAGCAGTGGAACCTCACATATACACAAATTACTAACAAAAGTCACAACTCATATACTATTCATCTAGAATTGTATATTTTGTATGTTAATAAAATAAAATTTTACGTATTTAATTATTTCGACACAAATGAAATATTTTTTTTTCTCCAAAATTTCTACAACAATATTCGGGAACTTTTTTTTGAGGATTTTACAGAAATTTGTGAATATATGTGTCACAATAACTATGTAAGGTAGAAAATTATTTAGATGCTTAAAACAAAGTTTAATATAACTTACATTGCAAATAAAATTTAATCACAGTAATGGAGTAAATGGAATGAAAATTATTTAATTTTTTTTGTAACCATCAGATACCATTACACAAATACCTCTACAAAAAAAAAAAATTTTTTTTTCAGTTACTGCAAAGACTATAAGATCCTCAATATACCTTCACACAGGTGATTGAGCAGTCAGAGAGCTATGCTTATTTATTATATTCTTAACTTCAAATAATAATTGAGTAATAATTTCAACTCATAACAATTGTAACATAGCTGCCATCAGGAAATACAAGATAAAACTAATACTTTGATAAACATATAATATAAAATATTGCTGTCAGTCTTTGCCTTGAGCAGACACAAAGATCTGAACATTACAATGTTCCTACAAAATAACTAAATGACTAAAACATATCTCAATCTCCTCTGCTTCTGCTCCTGAAACATCTAACATTATAAATAATATTTGTTAGTTTTTATTAATACAGTGTACAAAAAAAATGATGAAAAAAGTACAACTTATGTTTATGATTTGAGTGCAAACTGCCCATAGACATTCACAATGCAATTGTCTTGTCTTGTTATATGTTATTAACATTAGATGGTACATGTTATTTTTATATCTAGAATGTAGCACACTAAATCTATATTGTCTTTTATATTGTCTAACATATAACTGATTCCTCTTTTTAACATGTAGGCAAGTCATGTACTGAGCGAGATTAACACAAGTATTAATCATAAAAACATTAAAAAATAAAACTTATAATTCCCTATACATTAAACAATAAGGCAATATGCTTCTTTATTATTTATCCATACATAATATCAATTAGTTATCCATAAGCAAGTTTATAAATCAATTTATTTGTTAATTTGTGCATCAATTCAATGTATGTTGTGGTAACTCACTATATCATACTTGTGCAATAAATGCAACAAGCTTCTATGTTTTTTTTTTAGGAAAAAATTAAAGAAAACCTCCTTTATCTTAGTTTCCATTGCTTGTAGAAAAACATCAGTATTAACCTTCTAAAAAATTGTTTTCTGTGTATGAGGTGACAGTAAAAACTCACAGAAAGATCAATATAGTTTGACATATATATATACTAATGTAGTATTGGCTAAGCTTCACAAAGGTGATAAGAGACACATGAAAGGTAAGCTTTGTATAAGCATATCAACTGTGCTATAATAACTTTATTTAACTTGAAATGTGTCAATATCCTGGATTATTTGAATACAATTAACAAATGAATGTTTATAACATTTATAACAAAGACCATTAATTACACTTCAGTTCAGTTCAGTGCCGCTTATCTTACAAATGATTGATTTTAACATTTCTTAATTACTCTATACAAATAAATAATGAATCATTGTTTATTTTAGGGGCTTAGCGGTGGATCGTCTTGACCGATCATGACATCTTCATACATTACATCATTATTCCTTTGGGAATTGATTTTCTGGCGAGCATATTCAATCAAATTGTACTTCCTCACCACCAGCACCAGGCCGCACACGATCAGGGCGATGGCGAATATACTCACGACTGCGGCGGTCACGTCGTGATTCGACATGTACGAGCTCGGCGTCTGGCATTCATCACCTACTTGATAAAATCCCTCCAAACATTCGCAGCTCCTTGTAGTCTGGTTACAGAACTGATTTTCCCCCGGGCACGGCTCGAGGGAGGTCACATTGCACGACAGGATGAACTCTGTTAAAAAGAACACTTTGTAATACGAAGACTGATTGATTCAATTAAATAATTGTTCGATACTCACCCGTACAAAAGCAGAGTGAATATATTATTATAATGAGACTATCTATTGTTCTTAATCCCATATTTGCAGCGTCTCCTTTAACGAATTAACATCACAAATTAAAGTGGGATTATCAGTATATGTCTATTTACCGGGCATCGAACGATGCAACGATCTCACAGTAAAACAGCAACAAGCACTCAGACTAAGACGTTTGTCGCTGTCAATGTCAAACTTTGTTTATCATCCTTCAAAGACGTTTTCGTTTTGATAATGCTTTGAGTTCCCAACAACAATTCGATTCGTTTATCTTTTCAATGAATTTTATAGATTTTATATTTTTTTATGTATAATACATATATCCATCAAAGTAAGTTAATGATAATTTACAAAAAATAAACCTATTTTTAAATGCGACCTATTCTAAATAGGTTTTTGAAGCAAAAAATGTTTTGTAATGACCAAACGTTTATCACGTTTCTTTTCACGCTTAAAAACAACTGTGACATGGATATAAGTTTTTTTCTTTTTCAGAACGAACCTAACCTTACACGAACTTGTACATTCGCGGTTAGACTATGTGAATGGTTTTAACTGTATAAAAATGAAACGACGGTTTAAAAGATATTTATGTAATTAAAAAATGCCACTGTTTTTATTTCAGAAGGTATCTTCAAAATCACTGTATCTTCTGGATATTACATAGTCGTGTTGATGGTGAGTCGTGGAGCGCGTTGTCCACCCGAGCAAGCGAGAACGACATAACGTTTTTCTAACAAGTTTATATCTTTATCCCGCTAAATCGACGACTTTGAGGCGGCGGCGCTGCGACGGCTAATGGCGGGTTGGCGAGGAATGGAGTTATTGCAATAGCCCTAGTTCGTTAAAATTCTTAATAATGAAGTACAAAATTCTTTACAGGTGATAGAAGGAAACTTGCCGCTAGCGCCACCTACTAAGGCTTTCAATATTTCTCCTCATTTATCGTCCGTTGTGAGTTGTGACTAGTAAATTGTGAGTAATCACATTTTTTTAGAAGTCATATTCTTCTCCTGCACCATAAGTATATTTTTCCGGCAGTTTATAGTCATCTGGGTTATGTCCGTGAGCTTCTACTCCCCCGTTGCCGTCGCTGCCACCCAGTCTGCAAGTGAACAATTGTATAGTTATTGCAGGATATTGTAAATGTTATGACATATAAGTTTGACATAACTATGCATACTTTAGTTCCCCGTGTTGCTTTTCTTCCCCATCATCTTCTACAGCTTCATCATTACCTCTCTTTAGTTCTGGTTCACTATATTTTTCAGCTGAAAAAGAATGATTTCACTTTTAAATTTAGAAAAAAGAATGAAAACACAAGTCCACTTTGTAATAATTAAAATTTATTGCTCTCAATTAAATTTCATTAGAACATTTTAGAAAATACAAGACAATTGAAAAACATCTGTTAAACTGTATCAACTAAGATGAAATAATTAAAGTTATCTGTTGTCTTAGTTTTAAAAGTTATGGCACTATGAGGGTGGTGCAGTTTAATAAAATAACATCTACTATCTTATTTTGAAAAGGGGCTAGTCTTAAAAGAGCCATTTTAAGAATCTTCTCAAAAATTTCTGCGGTCTCCTGATATGTGGACGGAATCTAAGTTCACCTTTCTCTTGGGGATGACTGTGCGCGCCGGCCTGCTCCTCGTTGTCAAGGCCGTAGGAGTCCTCCTTCTCGAACTCGTAGTTGTCCCCCGCCTTCTTGTGGTACGAGTCGAAGTGCTGGTAGCCCTTCTTGCCCCCGCCGGACTTCTTGCGCGCGTACCCGATCTCACCATCTCCTTCGTTCTCGTACGACTTGTGGTAGTTATCGGGCTGGAAAGAACACAAAAATCAATATTAGGAGTTTGGTTACATCTTAAAAGTGCAGATGACGATATTCGTAAGCTGAATACTTCAGTGCCAACTTGCTAAGTAATTTTAACTCTTACCGATGCCGCTCGCACTTCCCGAACGTATGTGCCGAGCGACATGGTGTCGTCTGCCATCTGCAAGTCGTCGAGAGTCACCGGCAGACCCAGCGTCATGTGCAATATTCCGAATGCTAGTAGTTGTAGCTTCATTGTTATTAAATCTGGAATTATAGTTTTAATTTTTTAATTTATTATGTTTTACTTAACACAAAGAAGTTTGATGGTATTTTTTTGTTTTAACCGGAAATTGATTGATCTTCACCGATATGATTCTGCTTACTTAATTTATCGCGTTATATCAAATTAAAGCTGAAACAATATCTGAAGATTTTGTTTAGGACTTCGACACTAAAGTTTAGAATTTTTAGTTCTTTTTTACCTTTTGAATTTCGTTGACAAAAACAAGTTGTCTTACACCTGGTCGTACAATACAATAAAATCTGCAATACAAACTGTTTATTTTATATAATGTGCATTGCAACCGCTGTTATCTTTCACAACTTACTTTACGTTAATACTTTGCTAAAGAAAACGGCGCCATGTTGTGCGCAAGACTTTTTTCTCGAATGTTCAGTGAAATCTTTTCCCACAGCTCACGCCGCGGTTCACTGATCTGTCGCGTAGCTTAATAACAATCTGTAATTTGTTTCAATTTCTTTTAAATTGAAAAGTTCAAGGACGGTTAACGATTGTGACTACTTTCTCTTTAACATCTTGCTTATATATCTTTGAAATTCACTAGACTATACTAGATTGTACTATTTGGTGAAATGCACTAGAGAAACATCATACGATCAAGAGTTTAAGTTAGAGTTTAAGTTGTTCGAGATAAATTATACAATTAAAGTTCAATGAAAAACACAACTCATATCCTTGACTAAGAATTGATTATTTTTCTTAAAATGAGAAAAAAATCGACACAATATATTCGTTTCCTTTGATTGATAGCAACCTTGATAATTGGAAAGTGCAAAGTTGAATCGGTTCAATATAAATGAATTTTAAAGAACGCTGGCGGACAGATCACAACCTTCAACATGCCCGCACAGACAATAAGTTGACACCAATTCTTGATAATACTATTTAGAAATTGCTGTAGAAATTACGTAGACTATTATTGAGATATTTGAATTAAAAAACAACTATGATAAGTATACTTTTAAATTTACACAAACAAGTTGTTTATAAAAACGGGAAAAAAAGAACAGAATTCATAAAGAACTTTATGAACAGTAAAACCAAAATTAAATTAAAAATAGTTTATTTTGGTTGCTTTTATATTTTAATTAAATTTTAAGTTACACAATGAATTTCCGTGAAATTCCACCGCCGTAACTCTTGTATAAAAACATATATTGTATCTGGTTTTTCAAATGTAATGAGAGGGTTGATTAACAATTTGTTTTGATACGAGGGTTACGGCGGTGTAAGGCCACTGGATGTTATTTGGGGGTGTCGGTGAAAGCGGAGTAGACGGTGAGCGCATGGCCGTGCCCCACCTGGGGGTAGTCGATCTGCAGCTTGCTGGGGTGGTTGGGGTCGGAGGGTGACGAGAAGTCGCAGTCGTGCCGCGCCTTTATCGCGTCACCGAAAACATCGTACACGATCCGCCACTCCTTGTGCAACTTCATTTCTTCCAACACTTCGATTCTGTTAAGTATTTCTTGTGTTATTGTTCCACCTCGAAATAGTAACATAATATCTAGTAAAATATGACATATCACTAACACAGCGTCGTTGCCAGCGTCGAAACGCACTAGCGAGAAGCCGATGTCTCTGCCGCGCTGCATTGCGCTGCGCGCCAGCGTCTTGATTACCTCCCTGCGCGTAGACACGTCGTCCGGCACGATCAGTATCACCTATAATTGTAGTTTGCTACTATACTATCTTAGAAGGTTCCAAACGGAAAACATAACGACTGCCACACGGTGTGACAAAAAGTGTAAATCAGAGATCTCTGACGTTGTCCATTGCACTACATCACAACTTCTGTCAAGTGACACATCGTCTGTTATCTGTTGTCATGTTAGGCTGCTGATAACATATCAGCAGCCTAACATTATTCAAATACGATGTCACTGAATTGGTTTTTTTTTGGACAATTGCCTATAAATATTGTGTTAGAATTGACAAAAATGCTTAATTTGAGGCACAAAAAATACGGCCATGGAGCACCCCAGTTAAGATTTCTCCTTACTTTGAACTTTTTATTAACTTATTGCAACAACTGATTTCAGATCATTCTAATTACGGGTTTGTTAGGTAAATATTACAATTTGGCCTCATAATTGAAGGAATGAAAAAAACTGCGACATTACTTTTGTTGTAGGTAAATTATGAGCTCGCGGAAGCATTAGTATCGAATCGACCTGCAGTATGTTGTGTACGTGGTACTTGTCGTGCAGTGCGGGCGCGCGCAAGCAGTGCGCCGAGAACATGAGCAGCTGGCGCGAGCGCGGGCATTGTACGCAGCGCGCCCACTTCTCCAGAACGCTCGCATCCCACTTGCACATCGTCGTGCCCAGCGCTAGCGCGCGAATGCGGCACGACTTGTTGTTCGTATCCTGCTGCTCTGCTATCATTGAATGGCCTGCACATACCGTCAACAAATGGAAGCCTATAACTTAGCAAAATGGATCCTCTCCTTTCAAAAAATATTGTATAAATTATCTAAGATTTCGAATCCACACTGAGGCAGCGCGCTTACCTATGGCCTAGGGTAAATAATTTAGCATATACTTTAGCTCCTTGGAGTCGTATATGACCTGACGAGAATCTAAAATAATATAGAAGAGTAACCTTGAGCTAAAGAACGGGAAACGTAGTCAGAGAGAACGATCTGCGAGGCATTGGAGGGCGCACCGAGTGTAGGCCACGCGTTGCGCGTGTGGGCCCGGATGAAGGCGAGCACACGGGGCACGTCCGCCGGCCGCGCGCGACGCACGCGCAAACATATGTCACTCTTTGTATTCCGAACCTGCACACAATTTTTTAATGAACTATCTATAAAGTAGAAGCGTAAATAACGAAAATGAACGATACTAACCCATAAAAATGGAGTATGAGATTTACCATTCGGAAGTAAGCTTCTAAGTCTAAGTAAGCACTTCTAGAGTACCTAAATACACTAAATCTGGCACTACTATCTACCGTCTACCTACGCTAGGCGAAAGCTTCGCTCGTATCTCACCGCACAGACGTGCTCTGTTTAACAGTTCCAACTCGACGAATAAGTTTGTAGTACGCGAGTCCTTACAGTTTGTTAATGTTTAAAATACATAATTTTAATTCTCACCGCAACGTTGGATGGCGAATCTTTCTTAGCGATATCAGCAAAGGTTCTGGCGAGAGTTTTGCATAGGTGGTTGGTGTAAGGTATCTTGAGGCAGGCTCGCGTCACTGCCACAGTAACGTGGCGGATCGTGTGGGACATGGCGGGCGTCGATAGATAGTCGCTGAGGCTGCGCTCAGTGTGATCTTTTCATTGTGCGGGTTTCATCAATACAAGCATATTTGTGGATTTTTTTGTATTCTAAATTGTTACATATAATTTTATTTTAATATGTCATTTGAATCATTTTGACAATCGATGTTGTTGTTTGTTTTATAATACTAAAAAGAAATATTTTTATCTAGCTAGCCATTATTTATTCAGCATAAAGTTATCAGCTTATATGAGCTATAGAAATGAATCAATAGCCGTTAAGCTTCTTTCTCAATACAATCATTTTGAAAGGATTTTACATTTTACATTTACATTTGCTTTTATTCATTTTTATCATCTTTCATTGTTATAGCCTACACTTGATTTATATCATCTTGACATATTTCATCCAACAACTTCATTTCATAGCCCAAAATTTCAATAAAATAAAATCAAATAAAAAAAATGTACAAGAAGATAAAGTAAAATAACGTAAGAATGTATTGTTTGAGAGCATATCGAGTAGGCGCCCTTACGTGCAGCGCCCTCAGTAAAGCCGTGATGCCGCCGCTGGCCAGCAGCATGGCCGTCGCCAGGTTCAGGCCGCCTTCTCCCTGCGACGTCACCCCCGATAAAAAACCGGTATCTTTTGCATTTTTTTTGTTGTTTCCCACACGTCTTTGCTACTGGACGTCGGTCTATCTCAGTTTCTCTCTCCCTCTTTCCCTTAATTCCTGTGGAATTAATCCACTTTTATCAGGGTGACATGTTATCCAAGTAAATTTAATTGAATCTCTGTGACTACAAGTTTGTGTTTATAAAATTGTCCAGTGCTTCGACATGACGAATGTGCGAGTAGAGCGCGCGAACCAGTGCCACTCGAATATGATCCGTTTGTTCCTGTACACGCACTGCTGGCCGCGCGAGCCCAGCGTCGTCGGCCTCTGGATGTCTTCCGACAGTCCCTACCTCGACATCCTCACTGACAAATACTCCAATTCAGGTAAGTATTAATTTCATTCACCATTCAACAGTCGGAACTCGAATCGAAAAGTGTCAAAAGATTATTTTAGGTGACCGCTTTTTGGCGTTCGAGCAACTGGACCGTACGCGCGAGTCGCGGCTGATCGGTGTGTGCGTGGCTAATAAGCTGTTCCCGTGGATGGTGGCCGAGCTGGAGGAGTGGGCCAATTTTACGTATTGCAAACCAGACCGCACTCGCATGTACTTCATAGCTCACTGCATCAAGAATGCCGACCTCATCAGGAAGTACAACCTCGAATACATTTATGACGTTAGTTAATAATTCTGTTTTATTTTGGTAGTTTTGTAGTTGTGGCTTGATGAAATGTGTATTTTTCTTTGTAATAGAATCATTCTGTACTTAGTATGTCGATCTCATTACGAAGCAGTATTTGATGTCTCATATTGATATGCCGAAACTTTAATCATTATGTGCTTCCTACAAATGTGTTAAAAGTACCCTATGTCCATAAACCGGAAAATGAAACGGGAGTAGTATATATGTTTGTATCAACAGTCCTAGGTAGGAGCTTGTTGCAGGTGGAGGTGCTCTGCACAGACGCGTCGGTGGCTGCGCGCGGTGTAGGCACGCGGCTGCTGGACGTGACGCTGGCTCACGCCGACGACCTCGGCTACCCTCTCGCACAGGTCATCGCAGTCAGTCATTACGCGTAAGCTATTTCACTTTGCTTACATTTTGGAACAGTACAATACGTGACCCTTGCTTATTATTTTTTGGGACGTGTTTATAGTGCGAAGATTTGCGAGAAATGTGGCATGAAGCGCGAGTGGTCGATGGACTATGACGACTACGTGGACCGCACGGGCCACCAGGTGTTCTTCCCCCGACGGCCGCATCTCAGCGTCGCCGTTTACTCCAAGTTCTTCGACCCCACCAAGCCCAAGCCGCTGCCGTGCAAACCACCTTATCTGTGATCTGTTCAAAGGCATCCTGTCCTGTAAGATTTATTCAATGTAAAATGCCACAATCAAGTGTTACAGAGCGTAAACTTGTGTCTTCAAGAAATACTGTACACAAATTTTAGTAGTAATTGTCAAGGTTTCAAACGATGCTATGTAATTGGTAATTGATGCGAAAGAAATAAAATAAAATACATTTTTTTTTGTTTTTATTTACAAGTTACAAAATGATACAAAGTCTTAAAATGTTGTATACATCTAATTCCATTAATACATCTTTTATGGCTTGTTCGCTCCGGCCTTAAATAACAAAGCATCAACATCTAAAGATACATAAATCATTATGGTTGTAATATTGGACACGTTATATGGAAATATTGTAATATTGAAATCAATATATCAGTAGGAAATATGTTGTGAAAAAGAACAAAAGTTAAAATTTATTTGGACGTTTGATTTAGCTAACACAGTTACTAGTATTCAAACGATATCTCAAAACTTATAAACAAAATGTTTTAATAGTTACTGAAATAAAATCAATTTCCTTTAAATGGGGAATTCAAATCAAAGTAAAACAGTCTTTTATAAATAAAAGATTATTCGCTTTGAATTAATTATTGTGATAATTAAATTTGTATATAATAATTTGTAACCACATTGAGAATATGATATCTATCTTCTTAAATGAAACTTGTAGTACGCTACACATAAAATCCAACTCTAAATTGAAAACTGCTAAATGGTAAAAGGTATATGTTCCATCTCTATAACTAACAACTATATATAACATAATTTAAATACCAGTTACTAAACACATTCATGAATCTACACCACATAAACTTAAATTCGATCAAGTTAAATGTAACTTCTTTAACTTGATTACTTCTATGAGATATATTTGGCCCCAATAATATACAAATTCTAACAATCAAAATGTGATATAACACCGCGTGGTATAGGTGGTGTTATCCGAGGATGTTTCTGACGAGGCTGTGTTGTTGCGCGGCTAGTTTTTTGTGTCGTGTCCCCAGCTCCTGCCCCCGGCTCGGCCTCCTTTCTTTCCGTACTGCGAGTGATTCTCGTGATGTTCCTCGTGACCGTTCTTGCCGTTGTAACCCTTGTGGTCGGCGTCGATGTGCCCCTTGTTACTGTGCACACATTGATTAATAATTAATTTCAAATTAACACCTGATCGGGTGTGACCAACATTGGTTTCATGATCGATCGGTCCTTCGTGATAGATACTCATATATTAAGCCAGTGTATTGATGCTATAAATTAATATATGAGAGTTAACATGTACCTATACACTGATCGGAGCCAAGTTTAGACACGGTGACAAGGACATGAGATATTTTACATAATATAAATGCCCGTTAATTTATTTAAATTACGTCTCTGTACTTTAAGCCTTGGCAAGGTAACTAATAGTAAATTTAGCTATCTCGTAGTCAAATAAGGGTCATGTATTTATTGGCTATCGTAAATTTTCACACTAATTACATTGTGAGCGTCTATTAATGACTCTTTGAATAAAGGTTCTCTCCTATACCTGTATCCCTTCTTGCCGTGCTCGACGAAGTCATGTCCGGCGTTGAGGTGATGCGCACGCTTCTTGCCGCTCTCGTTGGAGGCGTGCTTGGCGTTGAACTTGCCGAAGCGGTGGTGCTCGCCGCTCTTGTGAAAGTCGTCGTAGAACTTGTGCTCCTTCTTGAACTCGTCTTTGTGGTACTTGTTATGGAAACCTAACACACACACACATACAAAATAAAGTTTACTACTGTAGATTCCGTCATACAATAGTGCACACGTTCATTGGTTTCCTTTGTGATTCAATTTAATTTCATTTATTTGTCGGTTTTTTGAGTCTATTGCGCGTTTAAAAATTTGCAAAAAAATTTATGAATACGTGTTAAATATTTTTTTGTTATCCATCTTTAAAACAATAGTCGACGACCTTTACCATTATAACATTCGACTTCCTTTGTTTAGATCGATACGTAAAGAATTAAACAAAAAAAAGCTATAATTATTACCTCTAAAGTTTAAGATTTCTTAGAGACTCGGATGAATGACATAAATCTTAAAATATGAACGTTTTGTGAACATTAGACAATTAAATCAAATCCAACATAAAATTGTAGCCATTAAATTGAAAAAAATAATATCATTTTTGTTCTTAATAACCTCCATGGAAGTTATAAGGGTGGCACTAATAAACAATGTCTGCGACGAAAATCAAATGATCGCGTTACCGGCCGCGGCCGGGGCCGGGGTCATTGAAATCCGAAGAAAAAACAATATTACGTAAGGAGCAGTCCGCTTTCACTGACCGCGGTTACATTTCCTCGTATAATGGCCGTGTAATTCCAAGTCATTCGTGGAAAAGGTTATTAACAGCTCATTAGGAAAGCTGCGAGCCGAGTCACAAACCAGTTTGCAGACAATCAGGAAAAACTGTAATAATGCGACCGTACGATTTGTATTTATGTAATATCTTTTGTTGAATTGATTGGATGTCATCACATAAAATTGTTACGAACTAGTTCTCCAGAAAGTTTTTTTTTAGGTGGTACAGATAAATATTGCGTAAATTCACTAATAGGTAATATTGATAACGTCATTGATGTCGAAATCGTCTCCAAACTATGAAAGTAATCTAGCGGCAGGTGTCTACGTCAGTTAGTTTTTGGCTCGCAGATTATTCGAACTGTTTCTATTTACATTGTTGTTCATCAGTGACCTTGTATTTAGATCGCATACAAAATGTCTAATCTATTAGAGAGCACAGTTTACTTCCAGACTTAGTAATCACATTATCTTTTTGTATGAACAAACAAACGAGAGTCGTTTTCATAACATTAATGAAATCCACCATTTATCCAAGCAGAAGATAAGCTTGTATGTACTTCTAATTTGGAAACTGCTTTACCCAAATAGCTACGTTTAAATGTTACAATCTGAAAAGCCAAGTGCAGCATTTGTAAAATACACCACATTATCTAGTTACCCTTAGTCTTGTGGCCTTTCTTGTGGCCCTTTTTCTCGGCGAAGTTGGAGCCCCGGTGCCCGAAGGCCTCCTCCTCGTGGTCGCCCGAGTGCGCCGCGCGGTCGTGGTGTTTGCTCTTCTTGCCTGCAGCCTCTTCGTACTCCTTGCGGTGCTTCTCGTCCTTTTTGAAGCCCTTCGCTCCTTTGTCTACGTGGTGGTCGGAATCGAAGCCCTTGCTTGTCTGTGAATACGATTTAATTAACTTTTTGATAAGTGATAACTTCGTGATGTGGTACTGTTACAAGTAGGATACATTTGTAAACTATTTTTCATTATTATTCTAACCACATCTTACTAATATTATAAATGCGAATGTTTAGATGGATGGATGGATGTTTGAAGGTATCTCCGGAACGGCTCAACGGATCTTGATGAAATTTGGCATAATTGTAGAATTTATATTAGGTTTTTTTTAAATCCGCGCGGACGAAGTTGCAGGTGACAGCTAGTTATAAATATTGACAAACAAAGACGGACAATAAACACATTCACACACTCACAAGTTACGACATGAAAGGGGACATTTATAAACAGATATAGCATATACCATAACCCCGATTTAAATAATAGTATCAATTACAGTATACATGTAACTATAAAACTGAAATGTACAAACAATTAAAATATATAATTAGTCGTAGTTAAAATATGTGAATTACAAAACTGAGTTAAAATTATAAGTCCGTTAGCCGGAAGACAGACAGTGTTACATTTTGTAAACTTTCAATTGTTTGAATTTTTTGTTGAAAAACCTAAAACAGTAGATGTGTTCGGTTTGTCTTCGAGCTATTGTTTCATCCATAAACTTCCTGTTAATATTATAGCAACAAGGACTAAACTTTCCACACTTGGTACTATTGACTATACTTCGGCAACTAATTGAGTATGATCAAACAGTCATAAATTAAAATATTTGATGTAAACACTTAATACAACTTGTTGAAACCTGGAAGATTAGGAATCTTACTTCTTACTAGTATTATAATTGCGAATGTTGAGATGTATGGGTTAATGAATTTTTGTTAGAAGATATCTCCAAAACGGCTCATTGGATCTTATTGAAATTAGGCACAGATGTAAAACATAGTCTGAAAGAACACATAGGCTGCTTGTTAAGTTTTTTTTTTGTTTAAGATCTGGTATTGTAATAACACAACTGAGGTGACTTTCTAAATTTTGGCTTTTTCCTAAATAAACAACTATCTTTTTCGTGTTACAATTTAGTAAGTTAAATAGTTTACTATACTAGGGATTTATTTAAATATATTTATATTCTAAAATATTTAATAGGGATAACGTGATTAAGTTAATTGATTAATTAATCTGTAACTGCAACCTCGACTATATTTTAATAGTGTTTTGTTTTTTAAGACTTGAAATGTCCTTTCTCAGAATATTAAATAAAAAATTGGAACGTCAATTCATAGTTATAGTTCAAAGTTCATTAATTTTGAAATAAACTAATAATACATATGACAGAAGAATTTTATTGGGATCCACATGGATGGCAACGAAAGAGACTTAGATTGGCGTGTCGTCGATGACGGGTGAAGAAATAGAGGCTCTCCATGCTCAATGGAAAGAGCGAGATGTAGAAGGCTTTTTATTCAAAGAATTTGCACAATACATTGATTTGTTGGCGACGCTAAGTTTGTTTCACAAACATCAATATTGACTTTATGTTAGTAAAGTGCAACAATACAGCTACTCAATGTTTGTAATGTACAACAACTTATTTGAATGAGTGCGATCAACAATGTTGCCACTTTTTCGTAATACTGCTGCTTAATAAAACAGTTAAGAATACTAATGACCGAAAGATAAATATTTACATTGAATTAGGTACTTATTTACTCTCACTGATTGAACACAATCATACATACAAACTATGGCTAGCAAAATTGTCGACCAAGGTTGTGTTTCTGCTATCTAACAAGCGAAAATTGAAGCTTTACCGCTTACCTTTCCGCCGCGCTCGTTGTAGCGGCGTCCCTTGTTGGCGTGTCCGCCGCCCTGTGCGATCCAGCCGTCGTCGCGCAGCTGCTGGCGATGGCCCGCCGCGCCCGCAGCGCCTAGCTGGTCGTCAGCCAGGCGGCGCGGGGTCGCACCGCCAGCGCCCGGCACCGACGCTAGCCCGCTCGCCGCCGCTAACGCCACTGGACCCGAACCCGACTCCGAAGCGAAGTTAACAACGTGGACGGGGTTAGCAACATTTAAGGAAGCCTTTTGAAAGGAAGCCAGTGCGGCCGGCGCGGCCGCGAACTGGGCGGGATTGAGAGACGGCACATGGGCACCCGGCGCTCCACTACTGTGACTCACATCGTCGTCGACTTGGCGCGGCGCGGGGGCGGGCGGCGCCGCGTACACCCTGTGGTAGTGATCGGCGCTCGCCGCCAGCATCTCCTCGTAGGGCGCCGCGGGCCGCGCACCTTCCTCGTAGTACTCGTGCACCTCGTACTGGTGTACACGCCGCGGCCGCCTGCTGCGTTCCGGCTCGGCGGTGGCGTCGCGGCGCACGCGCTTGTGGCAGTCGGGCACGGTTTCCTCCTCCTCGTCGGCGGCGCGCGTCTTGCGCTCGTGCCGGTAGTCCTCCTCGTTGTAGGGCTCGTCGAGCTCCTCCTCCTCCACCCAGTGCTCCTCCCCAAACTCGGCGACGACAGCCACCGCAAGGGCCAGCAGAAGGATCAGCGCAGATCTCATTTTGCGCTAACTGTGCCCGATTAGATTTTCTTTTTTTATTTTATACTCGCGGACGGCCTTTCACCGCGTTGACCAACTCGATTGTAAAGGATCCGTTGCCAAAGTGTTGCGGCGTCGGTTTTTGCGTGTGCGGTGTGCAAACGTCGGCGAGGAGCGCGCGACTGCGGCCGAGCTGCGACCGGCTACTGACGCCGCTGCGAAAGCGTTGTTAACTCGCTCCAAATCGTTGTCCAGATGGTTATTATCGCGAATTTTCTAAAAGCTGTTAGAAAAAAGCGGCCGTGAACATCGGCGATAGTTTAACTGATTCGCTGGGCGGCAAGGTTGCACAAGAACTGCGGAGGCGCGCGTCGCTCGGCAGTGCCGACTCGAGTTTCTTGACCTACCTTCTAGCGCGCCATTTATTCGTATTTGCAGCTCGCGGGCGCCGCGTCCCTTGTTTGTGTTGTTTTTAGATAGACGTCTTATCTTTGCGCGGCGTGGGAGAGCAAATTGGTTTAAGACGTGCAAGCACGCTGTGGACAGAGGGCGCTGCATTTTATTTACAAATACAACTGTGAGATTGACGTTATTATATTAAAATATATTGTCTGAGATTTCTTCATTACTGTTTGTACTTTGTTTTTCTTGCAATAACGATAGATTTAAATGTAAGTCAGGTGAAAGATACGATGTTTGCTAAAAGCGTAGATAAAAATTACTGTAGTGACAAAACGTTATTTAAATTTTAGAAAAATAAGTACATAAATGATACGTACGCTTCAATATTATTTTCCATTCGTGAGAATTTTCGCGATATGACAAATGAATGTGTGCATATCTTATGTGTAATGAACATAGTATTAGATTTAATAATAAATATTTTTATCAGATATTTAAAGCACTAATGAAATGAAAGGCTCATGGTAATATGCAAAATCAGTTGTGTCATATCCACACAGGCCTCATCCAACACTGTTGTTATTAGAGATACATTTTGTATGGGTAGATTTATATAAATATAAAGAATAGGTAGACGTATGCATAGATTTTATAACTGTATTTGCGTTTTTGAAAATTAAAATATTTTATGTGCGTATTTAAAACAGTACTTTAAAACAGTTTGATTATTAGTAACTTATGTAGGTGTACCCGCCGTCGGGTGACAGACATTGTCAATTGTGTAGATAATTGCATAACACCTATGTTTTTTTTCTATTTTAATTTTTACGTGATCAACTTATAACATGAATTAGTGTTGATTGCATACGAATTATCGATAGTTGTTAATTGACTCCGAGGTATATTTTTGTATTTGAATATTAAAACATTCGATGGATTTTGAAACGTATGCTTTGGCAACTTGGAAAATCACATCACACGATCTTCTCCAGCATGCACGTTTCCAAATTTGCGACTTCAAAACGAGGTTTACCCAACCGTAAAGAAAATGCAATGTTTTTTTTAAATAGATGTTGCAATGATTAAATTAGATATGTCGATAGTTGCGTGTTACATCACTTCTCGACACTTTTTTGATTAAACGTTGCATCAAGTAAAGCGATGGAGTCCGTGAGTTAAAATTGAAAATGCCAACAACAATTGCATTTGTTAATGTCCGTCTGGTGGCAACTTTTAAAATTTTATTTTAATTTGCAATTTGGTTTAATTTAAACAATGCTGTCACGTCGTGTATCGCAACAATTTAATCATTGTGCAAAGTTTCTTTATCTACCTTCAATAATAATTTCAAAATAATAGTACTTTTAAAATGAATTCAATGACACCTGATTAAAAATACTGAAATCTATTACATTTAAGCCAATATATTTTAATTCGCGTCAGGAGTAAATAATCACAAAACAGGCAATTTTTATTTGATTAATTTATCAGTTTACAGAAATGAGTATCACATTTTCAACCTTTAATAACCACATTCGTTGAGGTTATTTACGAAAGCAACATAAACATTTGTAATATTATTTAGTTAAAACAACGTTATGATGGCGGTAAGTCTTCGGCAAACAATGTCTGCAATTGCCCGTGTTGCCAGGTAAGTAAGAAATGCATTTCACTACAATAAACTGACAGTGGAATTTGTTGCAAGCGCTAAAACAACACCAACGATGTCATGAAATAAGTGGAAAATAGTGTAATGTTTGTTGAGAAAACCGGACTTTTCTGAAAAATACCAGTAAGTAACGCCATCTATATACATCTGACATTTTTTGTATTTTATTAATTCAGCTCAGGGGTTAAGCGCTTGACTTGTAATCTGCAGGTCCTGGGTTCGAATCCCGCCATGTACCAATGTATTTTTCGATTTTCGATTTACATATGTACATTTATCCGACGTTCTTACGATAAAAAACCTTCACATATCTACGAAGCAATACAAAGATATCTATGAAGTCAACCAACAGTAGTCACTCCTAACTTGGGCTAGGCTGCGATCCCCTCAGTGAAGACGTATAAGCTGATGGATTAATTCTATTCAGATCATCATCTTGTATTAAACATGAGACCATGGGCACGATATTAACGACGAACGGGGCAATGTAAACAAAAGTACTACTCCGTTCCCGCTCATATCATGGGCGTAGCTGTATTTTGCTATACTTTTGATGACATCGCCCCGCACCGCCCGAGCGCCACCCCACCTCGTCGATAATTTCTTGCCCGCTGCCTAAGAGTAGCTACTGGATTGAGAGTGGTTAAGTGGTCTCCCTTAGATTTACTTTATTCAGTGTAAGAAATCCACGCTAAGTGAGTAGTAAACAATTCTGAGTGCGGCAGTTAGGTATAGAAGCAATTTAAGATTTTGAACTTCAGAAATAACATTCGATTTTCACGCAAACAGACTTGTACAGGCAACAGGCAACTACACATATTCCATTAAGTCACTCAGCTTTTGAACAACAAAGGCACTTGAAGCATTAGAGAGGTAAAGGACAAAGTTTCCGTTAACTTCGCATTAGATACACCTGCAGGAATTGTTGAAACAATTAAAGGATTTAAAGCTAAGAGGCGACGAGAGCCCACCTGTGTGGCCCTTGTTGAAACAATGTCCCAACTATTCGTCGAAATTTCACTTTGACACACCACTCCTGTTGGCAAACTTGCTGAAATCCGTTCCGAAAACATTCCATCGAAGTTCGAAGTCAAAACAAAGTCAAACAACTTGTTGACAGCATTAGTGAACTATAGTGTAACACCACTTTGTGGTCCTGGACGCAGATGTCGAGTCGCGAGAGACTATTACATATTTGTTTTATTATATTCAAAGAAAGGATTCTCTAGCGTATTACCTTGCTTCCTTTATTTTGCCTCACAATTCTGCCAACGTGAGATGCGTAATTTACTTTGTCGCAACAAACTAACCTCAGCAAATAAGACAGTTTCCAGCGGCGTCGATGACGAATTGTAAACGTACACGAGCTTACTGTTAACTCTTGCAAAACTCTTTTACCGACACATTCAGGAGAGTAACATTTATCGCCCATATGTAAATATTTTGTACGTCTGTTAGTTTTTTATATGTAAGTTTATCAGTTCTATTGTGACCACATGTGACCACCACGGTTGAACATGAGAGATATTCTAACCCTGTGTGTCATTTAACACAAATAATAGGCGTAGATTGTGAAATGTCAATTTAAAATCTAATATAATATATAAAATTCTCGTGTCACAGTTTTCGTTCCCGTACTCCTCCGAAACGGCTTGACCGATTCTCATGAAATTTTGTGAGCATATTCAGTAGGTCTGAGAATCGGCCAACATCTATTTTTCATTTTTTTTAACTGCGCGCGGACGGAGTCGCGGGCGACAGCTAGTTTCAATATAAAATGATAACGTTGTGTTTCAGTTCAGCACCTTCTTGGATACGTGCGTTTTTATTTATTACATAGCTAAAATGTAAAACATGAAAAACTAATCAAAAAAATATACATACCATTAATGTAAACCATTGACTATGTTACGCTAGAGAATAATAAAGTTGTTAATTTAAATTTTAACTTTAGTGTCAATATTGTCTGTTTCGCGAAGTGTAAAACATGTTTAAACTATTTGAGGAACTGTAATAGTACGTTACTTTGACAAAAAAGTTACAGCGACCCTTGCCGAAAACATTTGAACAAGTATGAAGAGGAGACAAAGTCGTCGGTAAGTCACTAACAACATTAGCAAACTATTGCCGTCGCCTCAACTATTGCTCGTACGAAATAAACGACCTGCTAAAGTGATGCTCAACACAAATAACTTTATATCGAACAATCAAAATTCTTTTAAGTGAATGTTGAACGAAAGAACCGAGCACTTTTTATTATAAATTCGAAAGTTTAGATGGATGGATGAATGTTTGTTAGAAGGTATCTCCAGAACGGCTCAATGGATCTTAGTTAAATTTGGCATAGATGTAGAACATAATCTGGAAGAACACATAGGTTACTAATTAAGTTTTTTTTTTGTTTAATTTCACGCGAACGGAATCGTGGGTGACAGCTCGTACTATATCAAATTAGTATGTCTTAGCAACGACATGTTTACCATGCTACCATTGGCGTTAAATTATTTTATACGTTACTCCGTAATGTTACGAATTCATTGACTTACATAACAGTAGATTAAATAATAAGTAAGGAATGTCAAATCGTCAGTTTTTTTTCCATCAACTTTATTTAAGTTGACAGCTGGTATCCTAAAATAAAAAAAAGAAACCCAAACTGGGGAAGGCGAAGTTTCAATTAAGAGTTGTTGTATTTATGAATCGTTTTCTTAAATGTAAAATTGTAAGTGGACGTGAAATAATTTAACACAATCATAATTCTAGGGATCGGGTCGAGAACGAGCCTCTGCCTAAGTTAGGGCTAAGTTAATTTGTTTTTAATGAGACAGTTTGCGCTTAAGTACCATTAAGGATAATCAAAGTGTAAAATCGCTTAGCGAAATAAAAGAGATTAATAGCACCGAAGTTATTCGGATTCCCTTTTGTTTTACATTTAATAAGATTGGACCTTTAATGTCCTATTTCTCTTAAATTTATTGCCGGTGATTTTCACTAAAATTTTCATCAAATCTAAGTACACTTTAAGCTTCATATTAGATTAGTTATTCTGTCTGACATTTTCCCAAAGGTGTTTCCCCGACTTTTATGCATACCGGAATGAATTAGGGAATAAGAAATTTCTTGACAAAACGATGGAAGAATACTATCTGACTATACCAAAGTTAGCTTGTAAGCCTAACTTCAGTAGTCCTTTCGAACATTGTAACTACATAGTTAAACACGACGACTGGCGAACTGCTTCTACAAGACTTAGCTATATGTTCTTAACATTAAAAAGAAAGTTTACGTCCTTCGCTGAAAATAAATTTGGTTTAGGTAGACATAGATATGACATATGTCTGTGCATATGTGTGCATCTCAATGTTTTTTTTATTATTTACTTCGAAAAGAGTAATCAAACAACTTGTTATTTAAATATTAAACGCCCTCAATCCCCTTGTGGAATGTACAAAGTATTTTATTACAAAGATAGAGAGTGAAACTAATAAAAGCGGGTTAAAATATCTTTGAATTGTTTTAAAATAAGAGAAAACTTGCCGTCAGTTGGAATTTATATTGGAAGCTACAAACGTTTCGAAGAAAAAATTAAAATGCAGCTCGGAAATCAAGTTTGTTAGATAAATTTTATAGCGCTGTAAAGTTTTAAATTAAAATCTCGGTCAGTGATAACAGTTTCAATATGCAGACAGAACAAAAACTTTCAATTCATTGCTATTGTATTGTATGAGTATTTCCATGTCTTTAAGTTAAGAATTAATTTCATACGATTTAAAATACGTTTACAAAAATATTTCCACGCGCTCTGCCGATAATTTTACATAAAGTGTCATTACGTTGCTCTTTGGTAATTTATAAAATATTATAGTTGATTTTAATTTATGTGATATTCACCAGTAGACTTCTGTCTTATTGTATATTACGATAATATTATTTTTTAACGTAAGATTTAACGTAAGTCAATATTAATGTTTATGTTTATTTATTTCATTTAACTTTTACAATTCAATAGCAACATAACTTTTATGTTAAAGATGTCTATTATATTTTAGAAGGCACCATCGTCAGAGATGTTGTTTAATAAAGGTTTATCTTTAAGTGTAGTTAGGCAATAACACAATAATGTTAAGTGGTTTATGGCATAAAATAGTATAATACGTTAATGTGCTATATTTATATAGGAAAGTAGAACGCAAAAGAAATAACAAACTCATATATTCTTTTAGCAACTTGTGGATGTCCGAACTTAGTTTTTATAACTTTTCCCTCTGATTCGGGGGACAGGCGCTCGCAGGCAACTTGTAACAACATTAACAAACTATCGCATCACGTTAACTATGTTCAGGGAATTATCACACAATGTATCAATACACAGGCTGTAGCGTGTTTATTTTTATAACACAAATACTACTTTTATTTAAGTCAAACATTTGATAGATGTTTCTATATCTTTTAATTTTAGAATGTTAACACTCAATAATAGCCGTGGCATATAAAAAAAAAATTAAGTCTCATTTATAATTATAGATATCTTACGCCGACTATTTATAATTAAAAAAATATATTTCTCACGCTTTCTTTTTGTCTCATTTAAGCACTTTAGCCTAAAATATATAAACAGTAATAAAATAAACTATGTCAAAAGTGCATAAGTTATTTATTAATTCACTAGCTGTCGCCCGCGACCCCGTCCGCGAAGAATTAAAAAAAAAAATTATAAGTGGCCTACGTGTTATTCCAGACTATGTTCTATATCTGTGTCAAATTTTATAATTTTTAACTTTTGCGGCGTTCACCAGTTCACAGCAATGTGTAATAATTAGATCTGTCTGAGGTCGGTTCAGTTAAGACGCGACGCGTTGACAGCGATTTAGGGCCGAGACATATTTACCGATTTGTTGCGATTAAGGCTTAACAACAAACTTATATATGATTAGGTCGTATCATTTCCAAATAAACTATGAAATGAAACTGAATAGTTCTCAGTAACAGGCAGATGTAGAGCACCGGGCCTAACAACCGACGTATTCGGCTCTCAATTGCTCGCTACGTTGATTTCAGGTAGAACTTGCTGCACCCGTCAGCGTACACTAGTATGCCTAATGGATTCCGGACCGATATTGCGCTCCCCGTTTACATCTCACTGATCAGATCCCATCTTAGTGATAAATATTAATTACTTATTTTAGCATCACTTAGGCAATATTAATATTAAGCTAACTAGTCCAATGCTTAAGTTTCAAATGTTTACTCTAAAGGTGTTCGCAAAAAGGGAGAATATCGTTATTCTTCCGTTGAAATTATACAAAAGTGAACCAGTAACAAAATGTGTGTTTTTAAGACGTGTTAATTAATACAATATTGTAAATTAATATTGTAATTTTGCTTGCGAAGCAGGAATGCTAACTGAGCGCGGCTGCGATAGCGAAATGCATATTTTAAGCTAATTGCCGCGACCAGCTCTTTGTAGTTGCACGAAATCCTTTGCAGCTCAACTACGGCGCTGAGCTCACGAAATTTTAATGAAAATGGACTTGCACATCGCGGCCGCAAATTACTCCTGTTGTATTTTTATGATGTATGGATATAGGTTAGAGTTAACGACCTATACATATTCATAGGTGAAAGGGTGCTGGTGACCAAACTGCTGATAACGAGGTATTCCATTATGGTGAACGCCTCGGGACACAACGCGACAATCTTTCTTCGATATCAGAGGTGTAACGTAACGTGGTTACACGTGTAACGTATCCTCGTATTTCAATAAACTACCACGAAGCCTAGTGTATATAAATAATAATCTGTTTTGTTCGGCTTTTGCTGTGGTTTACTCGTTGTTCGATAGTCGGTCTTGATAAATACGTCTTCACCGTCTAAATATTTTTTTAAACGTTATAATTCAATTAGTTTTCCTTTACGAACCACATTAAGGATCCATAGCCTCCTCACAATCGAATCCACGACAAGTTATTTTACACAGATAATGTTTGTGATCGTCTCTTTAGTCGAAATGGAATCACTTCATCCATATTAAAGTGATCTTGGTTGAATCCCTCTTTAATTGCCCTTCGAGTGTAATGATTGTCTCGACACCACATCTAATGTTTATAAATTGAAGAATTACCGCTTGAAACTGTAACTTAGTTACATAATTATATTGCTAATGACTAATGAAATGTTATGGTGTTCCTATAATGATGAAATCCACTAAAACTCTTTGGTACCACTTAGAGAGGAGCGGTCATGTTGTTTAGAGCTTAAAATAATTTTGTAAAATGTTCCAGCTCTCTCGTATGATGGTAAAGAATGAATAAAAGACACGTGAGATCCGTAATTTTTATTTAAGCTTAAATTTATACTCCATTTAAATTTCCACTGAACTAAAATGATATAATACTAAACTTTACGACTATCGTAATTAATAGCCACTGCCGCTATTAGAATGAAACTAAACTCCGGCTTCGGCTCTCAAATTAATTGTTCAACAAACTGTTGGGAAAGTTTCCGAAATAGCTGATCGAATGCGACGTTACCCTTCCTTTGATCTCAACAATTATTTAATTACACCCCAAATGAATTGAACCACTAGAAAAAATTTAGCAATTTCTTGTTAAGTATCCTTAGATTTTTTGTTTATCACGCACATCTTCCTTACTTTCTCTACAGACTGGTGTCAAAATTGTTATTAAGTTAGTAGAAGAATTCCTATCTTTTCTTTTAATCCTTAAAAAAATAATTTTAACAACAATGCAGAAAACAAAGTCAGAGATTTTCTGAGGAAAGCAAACGTTCTACTTTTAAAAATGTCGGATTTTATTTAAAGTTTTTTATTGCGTTCTCGAAATTCACGTTTGCAAATATCAGTTATAATTTTGTATCATTCACTGAGAGGAACAATGTGCCTGTAAGAAACTAAGCAAAACATTAAAGTGTGCTCACTACACTACTGAAAAACAACGGAAGTTGTTCTCAAATATTTTAGTATGAGAAAAAAAAATAGCCGACTTCAAAACAAAAAAAACTATCTCAAACAAAAGGGGCTCAAAAGTAACTTAAAAAAAAACAATTTCAAACAAAATGCACTCAAAAGTAACGTAAAACAACAATTTCAAACAAAATGCACTCAAAAGTAACATAAAAAAACAATTTCAAACAAAATGCACTCAAAAGTAACATAAAAAAACAATTTCAAACAAAATGCACTATCCCGGACTTTTATTTAGCACATTTAAAGAGCTACAATTCGGCATACGTCATTTTGATGTAGGTCTTATAGTTTAGCCTACGTAAGCGCTGAAAGCAAAAATGTCCCTAATTTTCGCAACAAATTTTGAAGCTTATTCAAAATCTACTAGTCTTCTAGTTATTTAAAAAAAAAAAACAAAAAAATGGGACCCACCTGCAAGCACTTCCTTTCGATTAAAATAATTTTTATCAAAATCGGACCACCAGGGGCGGAGTTTCGCGGTAACACACATAAAAAAAAAAAAAAAAAAAATTCAGTCGAATTGATAACCTCCTTCTTTTTGAAGTCGGCTAAAAAATTAACAAAACCTAAAAAAATCAGTATAAAATAAATTGTTAGTGAAGTAGTCAATTAATTCTTTATCCATCACTTTTTAACATAAAGTTGAATGTCTTAAATTAGTTTATAGTGCGAGTTGCAAAGATAAACAAAACTGAAAAATTGTACTTTTTTCACCAACGGATTTATATTCGAATGTTATTAATACTTTCCCTTTAAAAAGTTAGACATGTACGAATTGCACTCTAAACAAATTCGGAAATTTTTTAGGATAAAAACCAAGTATGGAACGAGTAGTTTCATGTACATCGTTAGTGTTTTCATGAATATTGGTGTATTTTTGCATTTTTTTCATAATACGCCTACTCTAAAACACCTAAAATAATAGCAGAATGTATCCGAGTTTCATCCCAGCGCACGATTGTGCTAAACATTTAATGAGGGCCCATTAAGGTTATATCAGGCAATAACGCTCCTCGTAACTGCATCAGGAAAACATTTATTTCTTGTAATAAGTACAGTTAACGATTAAGCGGGAATTATCAGAATTAACTTAATGAGAAATTTTTCAGATAAAACATAGTCTTTGAGTACATACAATAAAATTTACGTGTCATATAAAATTGGTCTAAACGATTTCGTGATTTAGAACGAAAAATATTTATTTTGCAGTAAAACTAGTACGAACACGTAAGACACTTTAAATTTTAGTAAGTATAACAAACAAGTCCCAAGCAGACGTAGATGCTTTGAAAGGTCTCAAGAGAAGAAATGTGGTAAATGCACGTTGGATTGTTTTGGCAGCGTCGAAAAATTCTCCTGTCGTTCCTCGAATAAAATGAAATTAAATCCAGGAGTTCTGCCGAAGTAGATGCTTAGTGGAGAGTGGGCGAGCGCATGTCGCGGTGTAGTTGCGAATTTTAAAACTTGTTTTTACCGAATGATTTGTTATGGCCGCTCTAGATGTTTGGCTAGATGATCTAGACGCTTGGTGTTTGGCTGTTTATGCCACAATCACCAAACACGTGCCAAACACCGAACACAAAAACCCAACATAAACTCCCTATATAGAAGCCGTTTCGGCATGACTGATTTTCTAATTCAATTTTTGTTTCTTTCAACGGATACGCAAGATAGTGATCTCATTCTACAATAACATCGGGCAGGTAATTTAATGTGAACGGCGAGGCTTACAGCGAGGGCGTCGTGAAAACTTTATGTGTTGAATACGACACCGGCGCGGCGGCCGCGCGACGTCGCTCGTAAAACGACACACTGCCGGTTATTTTATTATTTCAACGATATTACATGTTTTTATTGTTACTTATATCTTTTAGAAATATTTTATGGTTTTTTTTAGTCATATGTAAGCGTTACATGTAATTTTTTTTAGCGATGTGATGAAATGTATATTGAAGTAAAATGTAATCACTTCATTAGTGAAGTTAGAAACACTAGGGTAAAACAAAAGGTACACGAAGCAGCCAATTTAAATGCCAACATAAATTGCTCTCAGTAGCTTTTGCATTGCGAAATGTACTTTGTTTTGATCTGCAAAATTCGAAGATAAAAGCACGGATTTTCAATTAAAAGCGGACTTAAATGGAATTACAGGAATTCATTTTTAACCGAATTCCTGTGAAAGTTAAGAAAGGTTTGAACCAGTTAACAATAAAATTGAATTGAAAGATTAATTTTAAAATCTTGTTTATAGATTTTAATAAATATTTTATGCAGTTATTATTGAAAACACACCTTTTATGGACTTTAAATATAAAAAGTACTAATATCACGAATTTATCCCTTTGTTGTTTCTTTTCAAAATAGTGGACGGTTTTTTTGCAGAAAAATCTTTCATATGATAAATAAAAAATTATGTATCTGTTAAATGTAGTAAAGTAAATTTAACTTAACTGCTTTATAATCAATTTATAGCATATAATAATTTTCCGGTGCATTAAAGTTTAATTAATTGAATCACCAACAATAGGGCAGTGCGCCGGCCTCCACACCGCGCCCACTTGCCCCCGCGCCAACGTCCCCGCCCCGCGAGCCTGGTCGCCTACAAAAATTAAATCATGAATAATGTAATCATTTAATTAATAACTTATTTAAATTTGTGATGGAAAAGGATATATTTAAAGGCTATTATAAAATTTGTTCCATCCAAAATGTAACAAAGCTATTATACAAAGGTTCACAATTTACATCACACAGTGATATTTAGGGACTTACAAATTATTGATTGTCTACATACATATTTAAGTTTACTTATAGGCGATTGGTATTATGATAATAAACAACAAATTTCTTCCTCAACTCACAAAACTTCAGAAGACCCTTTTACAAAGTTTTAGCTATATTTCGGCGAACGGGGACGAACAACTTGTAACAACATTAACAAACTATCGCATCACGTTAACTGTTCTACTTCAGAACGACTAGACACAATCACAAAGCAAGAGATGTAGCGATTTGCATTTGTTATTGTAACTTATTTAAAACATAATTGTGTAAGTTGTCGTATAAAAGAAGTTTTATTTCGTATTCATATGCTACGTATTCTTACAGCAGAAAGGGTTTATAAGGGTTTTACAAAAATAAAAAAACCGACACTTTGTTGATACAACTTATATTGATAGATGTCGCTTCCGCTGATAGCTTGGGACACGCGCTGTGCACAGCGGAGGCCAATAAAAATAATTAGACTTGTCGCGTTAAGGTTACACGAGCTCTCGCCTACATATTTCCGCAGAGGATGTAGGAAGATTTAATGCACGGATTATCACAGTACCAAATACCTAAAAGGCGATGAAATCATTTTCTATTTGATAAAGGCACCAGGGTAACATGACGTGTAAGTACAAAAGGCATGAATTTATTATGCTGTGGTGTTAAGTCCACTACAGAATAATAAATTATCCAGCACCTATCTAAAGCTAGTGAAAAATAAATAAGGCTAATAGTGGGGGTGTTAGAGTTGAGAGCAAAGTAATGTTCCGCTGTGGGCCTCCGCCGCCAGCCGCCAGTCGCCCGACACTGCTGCGCTCATGTATTATGAATTGTATCTAAAAGTTTCGCTTTAAACATGATGCAGTTGATAATGGGGCGTTATCGTTTTTTTACTGATGCCTTATTGATATTTACTAATCCATAAGTTGATCCAAAACTTCGGGACTATACGTACATAATGAGTGCGAGAGGAATCTTCACTTTACTAGTGATATTTAAAACTATTTAAACCATTGAAGGAAGTATAATATTTTTTAAGAATATTGAAAATAATTATATGAAATCCTAACGTCTTACGTTACTTTTATTATCAATAAAATCGTTGAAATAGCTCTGATAAAAATTATTGTATACTTTCCGGATTGTCGGGGGATGGTCGTAAAGTTTTTATAAGGGCCGCTCAACTCGCTTTTTCCATGTTATTATTTTCCGACTATTCTTTACTCAGAGCGCGCACTTAAACGACAGTTTGACCTTTATTTATTTTGCTATAGCTTGTGTTAAAATTAAAACTGACATCTGTGATGTAAAATGTTGCTTTTATTTTATATATTCCTACCAAATATGCTTATAAAAACGTCTAAAAATATAAGTTCTTACTTACTTATAAAGAAAATGTTCAAGTGCAAATAGAATTTAATATTGATTGAATTGCATTGAGTTGTTTATAAATGTCTATTTTATTCAAAAACATTTTCCTAAAACATTGTGAGATCGTTTTAGCATATTTTCTTTTGAAATGCATGGGATTTCAAATACATTACATCCATTTTGCGAAGGCTTTGATCGTTGATGCGATTGGGACGAGCTGTTGTTTTCCTGCCTCCTCCCTCCTGCTTCTTGCCTCCTGCCGTCCAAGTTAAAGCGATTCATTTCATAAAGAGATTTAAGGGAAGGAATATTCATGTTAGCATTCAACCTTCGAAAGCTGTTGATTAACTACTTTTCTCCAATAAAATTATTTGACTTAATTTTAAAGTTCACATTATGTACCTATCTTATACTTATTTTTTCTTTTAACCTTCCCTTTAATATGTACTTTGATATACCAATTTACAAAATAAAAAACCACTAAAAAATTTACAATTATTTTCATGATGGATTTTACCGTCAATACTTCAAGAGTGCTAAATCATTCCAATCAGTGCACAAGCTCCTATCTGTCTGTGTGAACTCGACGTGAGTTTGTGGCGATCTGTGTATGTACACAGTACACACCGCGCGGTTTGTACACAGCGTCCGCCACGTCACGCGGCGCCGGCCGTCGCCACAAATACACGTCAAATTCACGAGGCGCGCTCATTACGGTGCACGAATTCAAGCGATGAACCATTATGAACATCAAGCTGCCACTTGACCTATTGGCAGCTGTTTTTTATTTTATTAAAGAAAACAGATGAATCAATTAAAAACGTTAGAGGTAAATATACCAAACCGGTGACACTTAACCTTCATCAGTATAATGTGGGGTATATATTTAAATCCATAATTTTTAAAGACAACCCTCATTACAAAGTCTGGAACATTCCATTCCAAAGTTACTAACCGTAAAAGGTTTCGCAGAGAAGCGTATGCCGAGAGATAAGTTTGCGAGGCGCTATTGTAATTCATAATGGTCTGTTTGTGCTCGATGGAGTACTTTCTATGCCTCCTATTGTTGGCCAGTTTCAAAGGAACGATGCCCTTCTGGGTAAGCTTTTAGCCTTTCTTTTGTGTAACCCCCACGCCAAATAATAATATGAATCATATTTATTACCTTACCTATTAATATGATATATTTCTAATAATTTTATGGCAATCTGTACTATGTTAAAAAAATGTAAAGTTGGAAAACATAACAGGTAGCGCTAAAAACTTTGTCTCAAAATTATGTTTATTTTATTTCTGAACAAAACTCAAGAATTTTAGAATAATCATAGCAATCATATATTTTTGGTACTCGTTAACTAAATGTTTAATCCTTGAAGACAATAATCAAAAAAATCCCTTACAACAGCTGGTCTTTGGCTCCATTTCAAATCATTTCATGTCACGTGCGCTGCGTGCGTCCTAACGCTCCATTTATTTTCGCCAAAATATACGCGCTTGGGATATTAGGTTAAGCGAGTGTTTGTCCCGGAGCCGGTCTCGTTCCGCATTAATGTGTACGAAGGATCGCAGCTGTTGCGTCGTCCAGGCTCTATGAATAAAAATTATTAAAACACCGGGCTAAAATTTGTTTACCTTATCGACTACTATCTATACGACATTTATCACGTAAATTTAACACGTTTTGCTTGTAATTAAGGAAAAAAAAATATTCAATGTCATAAACTATTATATATTATTATAAAAAAATACAGTGGAATTGATAACCTCCTTCTTTTTGAAGTAGCTAAAAATATACAAATATCGTTGCTTTGACTTTCAAAAACAACATCGAATTCGATCAAGTAACGTTAACCTAAAATCTTGAACCGGTAAGATGTCTATTATGTCTATTCTCCATTCGTTGGTGTCATTTCTCCAACTTTCTCCATCCTTACCTCCACACTTAAACTCTCACAAGAAGCTATCTGCAAACTCACCTAACTACAAATGCGAGTTTAAATTAGTTTCAGAAGCCCTCGTTGAAGTTAAATTATTTCATTGGACAAAAAGTATTCCGGTGTTACCTACTGTCGACATTTCTTACTCAAGTTCAAAAGTAATGCTATTTTAAATTTATTCCTAATAAGTTGTTCAGTAATTAGAAGAAAGTTTTTTTTGTCCATTATATGTATCTACACAGTACCTATTTGGCATATTCATGTATGCAGATATATCAAAGTTTATTCCGTTCGCTGTAAATTATCTTAAGAAAATAAAGCGAGAAAGATGATAGCCCACCATAACTAAAACGTCCCTGAATTTATAAAACAAACGGTAAAGGGTGTTCTCTTTTCTCACCTAAAATATAACTAAGTTGTCAACGTAACTCTTCTCTTACTTTAAGGTCGAGGTAATTAATTCAGAGGAGGCGTTTGTTTCTTTTAAAAATTGTTGAAATTAATTTGCAAATATCAATCGAAATTCAAAGAAGTGAGTCGTCAATAACTTGGGCGGGCCGACACAAAGAGCCGATGCGGGCTTCGAAGATGCAAACAGCGGGGCCTTTTATCTTAATTGATTTCTTTTCAGTTCGCGTCGCGCCTAATTGCAAAGCTCTTTTGTTGGCTCAGATTCCCTTTATCCCACTTTACGGAGATTTAGGAAATCCATCTGCAGATATCCGACGTCTACATTAAAAAGTAATTGCCTAAATCTGAATCTGAACCTTGTTGATATTGGGTTTTAACGTAAGAATTTCGAGGAATCTTATTTTATTAAAAACATGGTATCACGAATTCAAATTCTATTTTCGTAGAAAAACATAAACCTACAATATGCGATGGAAAGGACAATAAAAATGGTAAAATGACTTTTAAATGTTATTTAATTTGAGTAAGTTCGATGTTTTGTTGTTATTTTCAATTACTATTTTGATTCAGAGTTTTTTCAATCAACTGGGACTTAGCAATTTATCCAAAACCAAATAATCGTGTTGCTTGAATTTCTCCGAATAACTGACCTTTTGATATAAAAAGGAGTTGGGTCAAGCGCCTCTTTATTAACAAAATATTTTCCACTTTCATGCAATAGTCCCTTCACGCCCCTTCGCTCGACCCAGATAATAACTTACACAGCCTTAGGGAATACCACTGTCTAACGCACTGCCCTCTGCCTTGAACTATCTCTTTAACTTAAGAATAAAATATGTTCACCTCACTTTATATTAATGTTATTTATGTCTAACGTATTTCTAGATATATTGTAATATTACAATCTTCGTATTTTGAGGAAAATTTATTTTATAAAAGTTACAAAGTTCAAAACAATTAAGATTAATATACAGAATACAGAATATAGGATTACCTGTACTCTACTTCCTATTACAAACAATATCAATTAAAATTTAAATTAGAATGGTACAATTAGATCGTGTGCTGAGCGAACAGATCTTACATCAAAGGAAGCAGTATGGACCGGGGGGAGCAGTAAGTGATGCGCGTAATTCCATAGAAGTCCACCTTTAATTAAATACACCGCTTTCAAAGCTGCGTACACGAAATCAAACGGCCTGTTTACATAACGAATACAAATACGTGCTTGTACCTAATGCTGGAGTCAATTATTACGCATTTGTTTGTACCTACCGGCTGAGACCACGTCGCTGTGTGAGAATCAAAACAATGACAATAGTACCAATATCTCCATGACCGTATCTCAACAACATGTTGTGGTACAATATCCTCCCCCACCCTCTGACCGACGCCCATTCATTTAAGTAGAAACTTTTATGCTAAATGTTCTTAGGAAAGTTGAACGAAAGTATTGTCATCGAATGTAATACAGAGTACTTAGCGCTTAGCGCGTATAGACCCGCGGGGTGACTGCGGGGTCGGGAGCGTTGGCGTTCTTATACTTACATTGATCTTGTTTGATTAACTACAGCAGCGGCCTCTAGATGTTTCCCGGTGAAACTTTTTCAATCAGTCGACTACTTTCCCAAGTTAAATTGCGGTCTTCATTTATAAAGTTACCTTTCCTCGCGTAATGCCCACAGTTAAATCGTCTTTATTTGTTTTCACTTTGATTGTCAAGTTTGTTTATATAATTAATTTGTATCTTGTGTATTGAATGCTTTGTTGTTTGAAGCTAACTCAGTATTTTGATATTAATTAACTTGTTGTTTGAATTTATAATGAAAGAAGAAAGAGTTATTGAGAGTTGTAAAGTGTATTTTAAACAATAAAATTTATCTCTATAATTTTCATTATAACATTTAGATAATAAGTTATTAATATTTTTTCTGGTTGCAGAAGATGTAAGGAACTTTATTCAATATGTGATGTATTCGTAGAATGCACATAAAAGACTATTTGCACTTAAAAGCGCAGTTCCATTAAAATTCCCTGCGGCCTGCAGACCGTCCGCGCCTCGCCACACCGGCACGCGGTGCACAGATTATCACAGCTCTTTTAATATCATTACTTCTGTATCACTTATTTAATGTTAATTCATATTTAAACAACTAAAAACAAAACAATAAATATTCTTCGTTAAATTACACATTGTGAAATTGTAAAATTATTACAATTTGTTAGAAAAACCAAGTGGCAATGATACGTGACTTGCTCTCAGTTTATATAAATAGTCACATATGCCGTACTTCCGCACTTAACTGAAATTTATTTCGTATCTTCCATAATAACTATATTTAACAACCATTTAAACACAATGGCATTTATGTGTGCAACATTCGTAAACGTTGTATATTGTCTAAGATCCATTTAAGTGCCTGCGCGGAGATGTATTGGATGGAGCGCGGTAGGAGCGTGCAAGCGACGCTGTTTGTCTTAACATTCCTCACCACTTTGAGATATACTCTCCGCGCTAAAAGCTCCGCGAATCCCCGTCTCTCTTTAATTCCGTTCCATTCTCTAAACTGCTGCGTCCCGTTCGCCGACAGAAAACAATGCAACATGCATTTAACACATTTCCTCGCTTCACACATTCCGTGCGGTGTTTAGATGGATTTCTTTTTTAATTTATTTATTGTAAAAACGTTATTAAATTTAATGTATAAAGCGACAAGATAGAAAACGGTGTTTTGTATTTTGGGATTTCACGAACGTGGAAAACGCAACGTCTTTAAAGACTGTGTACACGAATCATAATGTACGTATAACTTAAAAAGACAGTCGATGCACTAACCGTGAGTTTCTGAGAAAAAAGTCTCCGTTTGACACATATCATTCTCTCTGTTTTGTTAAAGAGAATGATAGAGATGACGATATAGTTTATACAGGGATTTTGTTAAGAAACCCACGGTAAGGCATTTTCCTCGTCACCAAATAAACCCACTTATTATCCAAGGATTACTCAGTTTGTTGTCGATTAACAAATACATTTTCTATTAGATTGGAACATTTAACATTTTATGTGTAAAACACAATATATATGTCGTACAGAACATGAACATATTTCAATGCGTACATAAAACAGGACTTCGGTATTTGATGGCACATAATCGCTTTGTGTTTCAGAGCCGTAAAATACAGCGCAAATAAATAAAATGGCTACATTTTTTATTCATTTCTATGATACTGTTCGAATGAATTTATCTCACCGTTTTGGGTTCACTATTGCATGGTATTATTTAAACATAAGCCAAAATCGTTAAAGACGTAATCAACATACTTGAAACTTTATTATAAATTCCATTCCACTTAGCTATAGCATAATGAAATGTTTGCTCCGGAGATTATTTATCTGCTAATTAGCAGGTTCGTTAATATGATTAATTCTATGTCCTAACAGTAACGTTATTTTTAATGTAAAAAATATCCCAAGTTAATTTTTTATTTATATTTTAAAAGATTATATAGATTATACATTTTCATCCAAGCTACTTTACAACATAGAAACATAAAACTTAATTAAACTCCCCTTTGAATTAATAAAACATTATTAAATATTTAAGGAATTTAGAGTTCCGTAGATAATATTAAATACTAAAGCCATAATTTCAATAAAGGATAGAATTTACTGGCTCTCTCTCTACGAGATAGAAAATCATCATCTTTAAGAAACACTAATAGAGCTATACTATTATTATTTTGTTTTACTAAAAGTCCTATTTAAAATGGTAAAACTGTCTCTGAAGGTACAATATTTAGAGATAACCATTTACAAAGATATTGATTACTTTGGTACCGAAACGATGCGATGGGCATACTCAGGTAACACGGTTAAGGTGTGGTATTTTTCTCCGGCAACATCTCGCTATAAATCTCCTGAGCACCGGATCTAATCCTGCTACACCGATACACCACGACAACGCGACACTACGACACCGAGACAACTTACAAATATTTTATTAGTCGAGCATGAATCACGTCGTGTTTACAGCTTACTACCGACAATACTTTTATACTTTTAATCGGACTTTTGCCATGTTAAAATACTTACCTGTAAAATTAATAAATATGAAATTTTGTGCTTTCTGTAAATATAAAATCAATGTGTTTGTTCTTCCCTACGCTTTTCTAATAATGTTATTAGGCATGTAATATGCCATTGTTTCCTATTGTTTTAATGCCTGCTTTATAAGTGTTCTAGTTTTCACATTCAAAGTCTCTGAAACTTAACGAAGTGAGAGAAACGGGAACCAGGCACAAGCTGAGCTTACATCGAATACCAGCGCCATTAGTTCCGCTCCTGACTACCCAGCACTCGCTACATGAGCTTACAGAATTACACTAGTAACATTTATTTTAACACTTAATTTTATACGGCACAATGTTCAGTCAGAAACATGAAAAGACAACGTTTTGATTTTAAAAAGTAATGGTGAAAACAATAAAACAATAAACAATAGATTTGTTTATTGGTTCATCAAAACCTTAAATTTAAATACAAACAGAAGAACACACTCTAACCATAACGTGTACCGCTATGTTTATGGTTTTCAGGTGAGTAACAGCTCGCCAAAAATGTGAGTTAATTAAGGAGTGAAAATTGAAAAAAAAAAAAAACAACTCGCATGACACATGACCTGACGACACGCCGACGCGACCAATCACTCTCCCCGTCATAATTCCGACATCGACGCTGGCTTTGGCTCCATCCCCGTTGATTGCTTCCACATAATTTGATACACAACCAATATTAACAAAGGTCAGAGTACTTACGTTATTGCTTACTTACTCACCCACATAAATATGATGACATACTAAGTGCTATTTTTTAAATCATAAACACGTAAATAATATTTTAAGTGGACAAGAAATGTTAATTTGATGATTGTGATGCTATGTTGTCGTGTCGTTAATGAATAAATTCTTTTTGTCAAAGTTAGAATTACTTAAAACGAGACCGTTCTCCAATAAAATGAACATTCTATCTTGAAACAAAAACATTTGGTCATCTCAATTTTAGAGATGTTTTCGTATGCAATGTGAGTAATGAATGCATGCTGCCAAACTAAAAAGAGTTATAATAGAACAGATAATTGAATGCAAAATAATGTATGACAACTACACTATATAATAGTACAATAAGACTTACTTTCTGTAACATTACTTGTCAAATAAAACTATATAAGCTTTTATTATTTTCATATGGATAAATTATCATAATCACAAACTGTTTAATTATTCATACAACCAATTCGCTACGCGGTAGATATGTTATGATTACTTGACTGAAAACGTACAATTTAGAGAAACTTCTGAGCAATCGTCTTAGGAGCGTTGAAATCGAGATTTTATATTTTATGAAAATTTGGTAATGTACACTTGAGACGTTTATAATTTGAGTAACGAAAGTTGTGAGGCGTTGCGCTGGAAGTCGGCGACGGAATAATTTAACAGTTCCACTCTCAGCTCTACAAGTTACACACACGAGTACGCACAGAATAATGACTCATGTGGGGGTACGTATAGCCAAATTTGTACCAAATGAGCGCCTCATAAATAATTGATTCCATACGTACGGACGTACAAACAGCATCTTATTATAACGTTTATTTTATTCCGTTGTCTATATAATTGGTATACTACATAAAGTACGGTTTTACAAATATTGTTATGTAGCTTTGAAGACATTAAAGCATTAAACATTCCCATAAAGTCATGGTTGGTGAAATTTATTGTATTTTTCTTTTTTACAATGTTATTTGAATTTCTGTAACTGATTTTATTCCAAGCTTACACCTTTATTCAGACAAGGCTAAGACCTATTTAATTCAAACATGATGAAATCTGTGGAAGTGATAGTGGACGGCGGTATTTATATCATATCATACACAGTACATGTACTTATGTATGTATGTCGGAAGCCATGTCTCGGCATCTCTTGGCCGCCGCCGCTTCGCCGCGACGCAACGTCTCTCTGACAAATATCTACGTCGTCTTGTCACCCTGTCACATGTTCCCCATAGTTGCTTTAATTAAACGTCGTGTATTATTCATGTTTAGCTTATTGCTTGTTAGAAGTTAATTTGTTGGCAGATTAATTCTTTTATTTTCCTTTATTCTTGTACAAACAATTTAGACAGCTAACTCAAAACCAATGCAAGTTGTGCACATTGTTTGTTATATGTAAGACGTACGCTTTGAATGCGGCACTGCTTTGTGGTTACCGTGGTCATATATAAAAGGGCACTTTGCATATTGAAAAATTTTAAGCAATAGTAATGTTCTGAGGTATTCGTCGTTGTTGTTGAAAAAGTTGTTTTTTTATATGTAATAGGTTTAATGCACTATCAGTAGCAGAATTTATGCCATATTCTATATAAATATTCAGAGTGTAGGTACGATATGATCGTGACTGCAGGCTGAACTGGCTTACGGCTTACGGCCTGCGCACAAGAGAGCCACTCTCTAACGCAAATGTTTGTTCTGCTTGGCTGCATCCTGCCAAGCTATGCTAATCCCAGCAATCTAGGAAAGGTAACGTAAAAATAAGCAGTAAACCGTACATTATCTATATATACTATACTAAAGTTAAAGTCAACTGACGCTGTGAGTTTTGTATTTATGATTTCATAGGTAAATATAAGTTACCTGTAATCAAATTATTTGATAGAAAAAGTAGAATGAAATATCACACTTTGTATTATGAGGATTTTTGGTGTTATCATATTAATTACTAGTTATCGCCCGCGACTCCGTCCGCGCGGAATTAAAAAAAATCTTAATAAGTAGCCTATGTGTTCTTCCAGTTCTGTTTTAGATCAGATTTATAATATTAGTGCGACGAGATTATTAATATATCTTACTTTCATTTTTATAATATGTCAAGGGATATGAGCAATGTTACATTTTATTTGCGAAAGTTTTCTGCTTGCAGTAGCGAAAGGCGCAAGCAGGGCTCTCAATGCGGTCTACTTCGCGATGTTAGTGAAGCCGACCGTGAAGCTTGCTCTACGGTTACAGCTTTAAATCTAGCTTTATGTAGCTTATAAACTAAAGGCTAATATCATCTCTGATAATATTCAGACGATCACTCTAAGTTCAGCTTTGGAAACAAAAGCTCACTAAAAGTTGTTTTAAATAAAATAATAAACAATACTGTATCCGTTTACTTTTAAGTTTGACTTTCATGTTGACATTAGAAAGAAGAAGTCTTACGTTATGACTACTAATACATACTTTATGTTTAGGGTAAATAACTTATTATGTAGGCGTGACAAAGAGTGATGTCACGGTGCTTAGTCGAGTCAAAGAAACGAGGTACTTAATTAAATTTTGTTTGTGAAATAATTATTTGAAGGCACCGGCAAAGCTTCAGCGCCGCGGAATCTATATACCTTCGAGGCCACCTCTTAACTGACAAGGACTTTTAATAATAGACGAATTTAGTTCGTTATCAATTTAACGAATTCATTAACTGATAAACTAGTGCTGTAAAAAAACAACTAGTCTTAGGTTAGGATTTTTGCATTTAGAACCTAAGAAATACTTACAGTTATTTGTATTTTATTTCATCAAAAAAAAAGAGGTGATTATGTTTCGATTTTGTCATCGCAAGTGGAAAGCCGTTTAGCATTAAATCAGCAGTGATTGTAACATAATACATTTTATGTAGAGCTCTAATGGAAGGGATTTGATCGCAAATGAAAAAGCGCCATGAATATTCATCAGTAGAAAGGCGGGAAGCGGCCGGCGCGGCGTTATGAGATTACTGCTAATTGATCGACCATAAATTACAATATAGTTGGTAAATTTCATTGTTATAGAATTCCGTATGGTTAATGATTTTGCTACTAATGTTTGATTTTTCATCATTCTATTTCGATTAACTTCTTGATCTCGCTGCTTGTTTAAATGATTTCGTAACTTGGTTATTGCGGTTTATAGATAATCTGATATAAATATTAATACATCGAGAATCGATCTTCAATTCAAATGAATGCATCGTAGAGCATTTATTTCAATTCGGAGACACATATCTTATCGCATTTCAGTCCTAAAACGGATAGATATTTCTATTTCCGTTTACGACGTTTTGTTTACACAAGCGATAGAGTTTTTCTCCTGCTCGTGTTTCTCTGGAAAGACTTATCTGTTTATATATTTATTTCCACGGGGAATATCCGTATTGTTAAGCTTTTACAATTCACATTTCCTTTTGAAACATGTTCGCTCCGCTACGGTTCTTAATATTCCTGTAATGCCTCTCCAGAGATTGTGTGGGATTTAGAAGGTATTTTAACAAGATCATAAAAGTGAAGTACTTTCTATTCATAATGGTATACTGGTTATTTTTCATATCTTATTATGTCAAGTTGTGTTGTTTTAAGATGTATAAGGAAAGTGTAACTGTAATTTTATGAGTTCTTAATTTCCGAATGCTTAATATTTGTCTACATGTAAAGATTTCATGTGACATTTCATTCTTAATGATAAGTTACACGTTATAGAACATATTGCTTATTATTTATTTATTCCATTTATTAATTTATATTAATAACATGTGACATGATAAATGCGGTGTAGTTGTACAGGTTACTGACGCCAGGGGGATAAATTGGTATTATGATATAGCTAGATTAGATCCGGCGCGCGAACAGATTTACTGCGGAACCTTGTACCTCAAAAATATCAATAAAATGTGACAATTCGTACTAATATGTACTATTTATTTATATATCATTTATTTGTAGTATTATCATTATAATCTCTACTCAAAGATAACGGAAATTATTACGAAATGATAATACAAATGAAAAACAAAACTATTATGTAACGTGTTTTTTTTTTTAAATATCAGTCCAACTATTAATTTGATAAGAAAACTGGCAACGACTATACTCGTATTATATTATATAGTTGGTACAGAATTCCATATTTTTTATCTATACACAATGTTTTTTGTCTTACACCACAAAAAATGTTTATTTACAAATTCCATAAAATTACTTGACTTCTTAATGATAAAAAGAATATATAAAATGTTATATTGGATTATTTAAAATCCTATAAATGCTATTCTGATAATAGTTGAACGGGCGAAGGGAATTTACGAGCCTGTTTTTCAGAGAATGGCCATCCCTTCACAACATAAATTTCCTTCGTCGCATTTTAACATTTCTTGGTCCAAAGATACCTTTATGTTACTCGTTCTAATGGTAGCTGAAAATCTAATTAAGATATATTTATATTCAATTCAAATCCAATTATATATATTTTATTTTAAAACTATTGATAGAATTTATATACATTTTTATTTTACATCTTTTCTACTCAGACTGTGCTCGAGACAGAAGCGAGGCTACTTTGCAATTCAATTTGGTAAGTGCAGTCCGTTGAGCAGATATTGAGAGCATAGTCGGTAATCTGAGAGCAATCAAACTACAAATAACCATTTTATGCAATTGTTCGTTATCATTCAGTCGGTTTTATTTTCGATAACTTCAGAAGTAGTCTACATCAATGTAGGGGCACAATACTTACAATGAAATCACTTTGTTTGCACAATTAAATGTTGTCAAAATGATGTACACTTTCAGACAAGTATTTTAATAATCAAGTAATTTTTTTTCTTTTACATTTTACATTGAGGATTTCGGATCATTTAATTTTTATATAATAATTTTTTTCTCTTGTGCATGACACCGATTATACGCCGACTCCACACCAACTCAACTCAGAGTATGACATTGAAATGTAAGCTTTATGTTATCCTTCTTAAGAGTGAATTTGGAGTATACAACGCGTAGTCCACGCGTTTTTCACCTATTTGACTGTCGGGTGCGGGCAAGCGCTATTCTTATATTTCCCTACCTTTTTCATCTAATATAATCAATATTAGCCGCCGGACACTTCCCACTCGTTGGTGACGCAGTAGACAACTTGGTGTCTATAAGTAAACAAACTTATTGACACCAATTTGTCTACTGGTGACCGACGTGTTGAGCGCCTAGTTGATAACTCGGACTTCTAGTTGGAAGAGCATTGGATAGGCTTTAGCCGATGTTATGTGCGAAGACACTTAAGCTGAACACTGAACGACTTTACGGGATGCAATGTGCGAGCGGCAAGCATAACATATGAATGGTTTCCGTTCAACATACTACATTACGCCTTTTAACGTCTGTCAGTACCGAGCTTTACAATAAGAAAGCCATGCGAGTGTAACTTATTATTATAAAGTGTATTTTAGTAAATATTCAATGTGATTTTCGGAAAAGCTAGAAATATGGCTTTGAAAATGAAGCTGCGAAGGAAGCGAGCTAAACGCTTACCCGGCCGAGTTTCCGCGCGGGCTGACCGGTGCACCGTGCAAAGTGCCGGACGGGAGCGGAACTCGGAAGTCACAGTAATTGTCGCTACACGGAATCTCTTTTTAGCTATCGTATACCTATTTAGATTTTACATGAAAGCTAGAACTTAGTAAATCATCATTTAATTCTCTATACTAAATTTTAAAACGTAGATGACAAAAATTGTAAGGTATTACGATATAACCTAACTTTTTTCTTTACGAGTGCAACCTTACTTTAAAATAACAAACATATTTGATATTCATAAAGGGTAGAATACGAAAAACGTCGTTCGCGCTCAATATTAAGTCACGTCTGAAATATGTAATACATGCGTCGACTACGTGTGTCAAGCTCACACAGGTCTGCTGTACACGCGGATAAAGTTGAATTTGTTGACATAAAATAAGGTTAGATTAGTCTCTGTGCTCGTAGTATTATTACTTTTTTAAATTTGAACCAAACGATATTAAGGACGATCTATTTGTATTTGATTGTTGGAGAAATAAATTGAAAAGAACTTTTATTTTTATTTGCGAACGTTTGCTCGCGTGTCATGTGACGTTGCCGCGGAAGAAAGACTTTAGCTTTATAATAAGTGGCTATCACGCGATCACAATCCTCTTTGATTTATTTCGCATTGCAGGCGATTGTGCAACTAAGACTTTACTACACAAGGCAACGTAAATTGTCGAGACTAAAATATTGTACCTACGCTAGAGTTGTGTTGCGTGCTCCGTACACACATAGTTGAATCATCGATGCAAGACGCCTATTCGGTTAATACAGTATTTAGAGACTAAGGTCGCCGGGTTTCGAAGACTTACGTTGCCTTGTAAACCAAATTATGACAAAGTAGAAAGCTTCGGGAGCGCTTCGAAAGCATCGCTATTTGCTAGTTTATAATAAAAATGTTAACAATATAAGGCTTAATATTTTGTTTATTTATATGGAACATCATTCTTACTCGTATTTATTTACTGTTTTCAGATCCAATTACTTATAATGAGGCATGTTGATCTCGACTTGTTTACGATCACGTTTTTTTTTGTATGAATCACTGAGCCTTATATATTATGTATTTAATATTTTGTAAGTTCTTATTTTAACAAACGACAAGGTAATTACACTAATTAAAAAAAACTTACTTATCTTTAGAAATTTCACGATAAATTGGAATGTAATTAAGTTTTGATCAGTATATTTTTCTGTAATAACGTAAATATAGCAAACAAATCAATGCAACGGTGTGATTAATAATTCGCCGAAATTGGTTATTTTTCAATTTGAAAAGTAAACAGACTTAATATTAATCTGCGATGAGTTTGCGGTTCGTTTGTTAAAAAAAATACAATTTGTCGATAAATTTATTTGTAAGAAATACAAAAAAATGATAACGAATAAATTAAAGTCTAATTTTAACATAACACATTTAAAAAACGCAATCACAATAGAGAACAAAGTAGTAAAACATAAAGTTTTGTCGAAGAATGTGTACTTATTTATCGTATTGTCTTGAACAATATTTGTATTGAATTTTGTACAGCGCCCCCTATGGGACGTAAAGTATACCAAAAATATCGTAGTAATCTTGTCATAATTAACGATGTTGTTACTATTGAGATTGCAACAAATATTCCTGATAAGCCCACTGATGTATCATGAAAATTATTATTAAATTCGTAAACGAAATTCAGATATAAATCATCGATAGCAATTGATTTGAAGATATGTCGGAAGTAAAACAAAACGAGTATTCGGTCAGCAAATTGGATATCAAATATAATGTTCCCGCAGTAATGTCGGCGGAAATAGAATCTGATACAAATCGTAAACATTTAATAGCTTGTGGTTTATATATGATTTATAAAAGATCAACTCACAGACAAATTGATGAGTCGTAAAATGTTTATAGATATTCCTTTATCTCTTTGTTTTTAGACAACCCAGCGAAATGTCTTTGCACTATCAGGATTAATTTGTTTGTTTTCATGATCTATACATATTAACTAAATCGGAGAGTCGGTATGTAACATTGATAAAATATTTAGTACACATGCTGTATTTGTGTTGCTGATAATGAAAATACAATTTTTTTTTTGTTTATCTGTATGTCTGACCGCAAATCCGCCTTAGTTTCAGGCAATATTCGGAAAGGCTGAAACGATTTAGATGGGACTTGGACGGACAGACTATTTTTTTATGCTACAATGTCGAAGTCGTGAGCGACTGCTAGTTTAAAAATAAAAGTACCAAATTCTACTATTATCATACCTCTGTGATGTTATGAGTACAAAGAATAGAAGCATCTAGAATTCCAATAATTACTGCGTGGAATAAGACAGCGTTTGTTTTTTAAAATCCGGCACCGTCAAAGAATAATAAAATTTCCAAGAAGAGAAAAATACGTCAAATTAACAAGCACATAAATGTGGCGTATAATCGACTATGAATAATACATGACCCGACACGGCGCGTATTACGAATACACAGACCGGGCACACATTTGTTTAATACCAATAATAATCAACTGCATTGCACCGTATTAACGTCCCAGGCAGTTATTAGCCGACTTCAAAAAGAAGGAGGTTATCAATTCGACTGTATTTTTTTTTTTTTTTATGTGTGTTACCGCGAAACTCCGCCCCTGGTGGTCCGATTTTGATGAAAAATATTTTAATCGAAAGGAAGTGCTTGCAGGTGGGTCCCATTTTTTTGTTTTTTTTTTAAATAACTAGAAGACTAGTAGATTTTGAATATAGCTTCAAAATTTGTTGCGAAAGTTAGGGACATTTTTGCTTTCAGCGCTTACGTAGGCTAAACTATAGGACCTACATAAAAATGATGTATGGCGAATTGTAGATCTTTAAATGTGCTAAATAAAAGTCAGCGATAGCATATATCTATCTTTTATAGTTTTCTCACAATAACCATTTTTTTCTTCAGAAACATCAATTAAATTCATGCCCTATTTCCGACACTATTATTCGAGTTCAGTATTAACCCTTATGTAAATAAACATGTTCATTATCAAGAGAATTTAATGTAGATTATATTTGCAATTGAAACTATATCATTCTGTCTAATAGTTTAGGAGATATCGTAAGAATAAAATTACGCGGAAACGAAAAATGCTACACGAAAAGCACAATTTTGCTTTCTGGACTTACGTAGGTCAAACTATATGACTTACATAAAAATGATGTATGGAGTAATTATAGATCCTTAAATTTGCTAAATAACAGTCTTCGGTGGCATATATCTATCATCTATGGATGTCTCACAAAAAACATGTTATTGTGAACAAACTTCGATTAAAATGCACACGAAAAACAGCGTCGTAAGCTTACGGCGCTATTATATTACATTCGATATGAATCCTTATCCAAATAAATATGTTTGATGGCTAGAGTATTAAATGCAGATTACATTAGCCTTTAAACTATGTAATTCTGATCAATAGTTTGGGAGATATTAAATAATTAAAAACTAGGCGCATTCGAAAAATGCTAGTGCGGCGCGGGGCTGGACAAAATTAAAGGCACGCTACGATGTATTAGTTCGTTAATTTTCAATTTGTATACCGATTTTGATAATTATTTCATTGTTTAAAGGATAAGTGGTTATCTGCTGCATTCTTAATTAGTTTTTGAATTGAAGTACACACATATCAAATAGAAAAGTCCTTTTCTTTATTTGTCTTATTTATGTCTTTATATGTATTAAGGAAATTTGTAATTGAACTTCAAATTCACTAAAAATTGTGAAATAAAACAAAAATTTTAAGAAAAAAAAATAGCCGACTTCAAAAAAAAAAACAATCTCAAACAAAATGCACTCAAAAGTAACCTAAAAAAACCAATTTCAAACAAAATGCACTCAAAAGTAACCTAAAAAAACCAATTTCAAACAAAATGCACTCAAAAGTAACATAAAAAAACAATTTTAAACAAAATGCATTCAAAAGTACCATAAAAAACAATCTCAAACAAAATGCACTAAAAAGAAACAAAATAATGACATGAAAACTTCTTTCTTCTCTCTTTCAAAAACCCTCTAAACTCTAAAGAAAGTTCTCTTCTTTCTTGTAACATGTCTATATTGTATAATTATTGTTATTTTGGAGTCGGTTTCGGCCTAAGTAGGGACATAAACGTAAGTATGTCTCATACATCTCAAATATAAAATGTATAATATTATATTTACTTCGGCCGACACCGACTGCGAAATAACAATAATTATACAATATAGACATGTTACAAGAAAGAAGAGAACTTTCTTTAGAGTTTAGAGGGTTTTTGAAAGAGAGAAGAAAGAAAGAAAGAAGTTTTCATGTCATTATTTTGTTTCTTTTTAGTGCATTTTGTTTGAGATTGTTTTTTATGGTACTTTTGAATGCATTTTGTTTAAAATTGTTTTTTTATGTTACTTTTGAGTGCATTTTGTTTGAAATTGGTTTTTTTAGGTTACTTTTGAGTGCATTTTGTTTGAAATTGGTTTTTTACCTTTACAATCCATCACATGATTGTTTTATGTATTGTCTGCAAATGGATTGTGCATTCACATTATTACAAAACCATAGTTTACTTTGGTTGATTTAAAATGAACCAATTTTAAACACGAAATGTTTTAAACATATTAGTAAAGATAGTGAACATATAGCATCTTCTCGTGTGATTAAATCTGTATCTGTAGAAGTCCCGAAATACTGGGCCAAAGGTGAAAAAGATAATATTTGACTTTTGAATTTATACAACAACAAGTGAATACACGAGTCAACTGGCGAGACTATCAGCGAACAAATTCCAATTTTATTCATACTGCGCGTCGACAATCCAATTTTGAATTTGCGTATGTGAAAATTTTATTTGTAGTTCATACGTGATGAGATAGACCAAGTTTTATATTTCGCTGTTCGTCTTTTGGACATATATTCGTTGGTCTCAGGTCACATAGTGACGAATGCAACGTACCAGGGTATAATATACGATATCATACGACATTTTTGTGACAAAGGTGAAAGATAAATAGTATTTAGACAGCTGTTATATGTTAAATAATAAAGAAGGATTTCCATATATTTATTATTGTAAACTACGACCGAGACGAAAAATACGGCAAAAGAGAGACAATTTTCTTTGTAAGTAGTATAATTAATGTTTGTCTATTGCGAATGTAATTTAAATAATTCTGACAAGTAACAGAATAAACTTTTACTTTAACGTTCTACTTCTACTAACAAAGTTGTCTAAACTCAACTGCGTAATAACAGACAGTGGGATGGTAAAGTCTTCAATTAAGCATGGGGCTGTCGCGGAGGCATTAATAAGTTGAGTTGCCACTGCACAAAGAGACCCCTCATTATATAACTTGGAACTTCAAAGATAACGCTATGTGTACTGCCAGACATCAATTAGAAGAATAAATTATATATCTCTTTTATTTCGGTGGAGAACTTATTTAATTAATAATTACATCTCGTAATTTTGCAATGGATATTTGAACTAATCTGCACTTATAATAACTATTATATCCATGCTCGGTTTATTTCAATCAAATAGTTCAACTGACCATAGGTGGGCACAGTTAATCAAAAAGTTAACTTCGTTAATCGTTAATTCGTTAAATAAAAATTTAACTTCGTTAATCGTTAAAGCGTTTAATTTACGAAAATTTAACGCAAGTTAAAGTTAACAGTTAAAGTTAATTTTTGTTTATATTACGAGTATAAGGCGCAAGCGGGAAATGGCCATATGAATAATCTCCGAATCGCATGGACCGATTTTGTCGAGACTTTCAATAGAACTTAGGCTATTTTTTTACTGCCCTTACGAAATCTCGGGAGATCGCTAATCCTATCTATAATTTAGTTATATAATACTAAAATATAATTTAGACAATAGGAGCGATGTACTAATGCCTGTACCATAATAAAGACATAGCATGCACTCGTTACACACACTTATATACTACACTGACAATGATGGACAATTGACTTTTTCAGTCAATTGTTTCATCGACAATCCGACGTCACGGAATTAGAGAGCTAACTAAATTTAGACAACACAAATTTTCTATTAAACAGTAAGACATGTGATAATATTCAAAAGAAAACAATCAAAACTTTTGTGCAGTATTTACATTTATCTGTTACTATTTGCACCCGGATATTCATTTGCTCATACTCCAACAACTGAACATTTATTTTTATGTATAATTTGGTAATATTTTTTTATTTTATTTTAGCTAAGGACCCACGAACAGACTTATCATTTTTTACGTACTTTTTATTTATTAATATAGATTTATTAATAAAACTTCTAACATCAGAGGAAACTTATTATAACATTGATAAATAAACTATATAACCAATCCAGTGATACATCTCAACACATCAAACTATACAACTGAGATGCCATCGATAACTTCTAGCATCTAATGATATATCGTCGGATCTATTATTATATGTTAAATAAAGTTAAATTACTCTCAGTGTATAGAGCATAAGTTACACGACATAACGAAAACAACCAATCGCGGGTGATGTCTTCTCTCTTTCTTATGACCTATAAAATCGTTATAGTTAGTTAGTAAGAATATGGTTTTGAATTATTTTCAACGACATTCGATTAGTTTTAAAATAAACTTTCGATATACGTAATAAAATCGATGTCTTTTTGTAAAGGTCACTTGTGGCAACATTTCATATATTAAATTTAGTATAACACAGTTTAACATTATTTCACTAACATAATTATTTTATCTTTTTCCTCATTCCTTCTCGTTTTGTCGTATACTTTTTTTTGTAAACAAACAAATTATCTTCGCTATTGTCTTTGCGCAGTGCACGTGCATCCCCGACCATTAGAAGGGTTGGGGCCATAAATCCATCGAGTTCGTTATCGCATTCTCTGTGCGGGCTGTCCATTTGATCCTTTGTTCATATTTTTAAAATGCAAAATTTTTTTTCGTTGACTATGAAGAAGCCCCAAAAAAACAAACGACGGTAATAAACTCATAAATCCCTTTTGTTTTTGAGGAACGTTTTTTGCGTGCACATTTCGTCTTTCGAATTTTTAAATTTATTTTTCATTGTTTGTTTCTTATCTACGCAATGACAAAAAAATCCTATTTGTACGCTTTTTCAAATGAACCATAAACTATTTTTTTTTATATTGTTTGTTGTCTTTAAACTCCAACATTAAAATAAACATTTTTATCTGCAACAAAGTTTAGTTGTATTTTAGGTAAGACGTTGAAGAGTAATCTCGATTATTTTGATTGCAATTCAACGCAGAGTTTATCTCTTTTAATAGATTTTGCGTCTCGCGTATAACAATTATTGTATTAAGAGTAAAGTGTTTTCGAACCTTATGTTGATTTTATAACAAAGTCTTAATAAAAAAATTAAATAAATGAAAACCAGTTTTAATGTGAATAAAATGTAATAAAGACTTTTAGAGATATTTGTGTAAATGTGAATTAATTATTAAACTTTGAAGGTGTCTAGCGCCAAAATTTCGCAATATTTGATAGAGGTAAGTTTGTTTAAATCGTCACTATTTTCTAACAAGGATTCTGTGGTACTCTTTTGATCACGTCTATCCCGGCCGCTCGGTGTATTGTATAACATGCATCAACTCGCTCGTTCTCTTTCTCGTTCACCATTCGACTCGCCGACGGTCGCCGAACATAGCCGAACTTACGAATGTAGCCTGATGCATAAATTAAATAAAATGACAACACGTCAATAAGTGTCTATTGTAACAATTAACGGAATAAATTAACGGATGTAGAATTTAACGGAAGTTAACAAGAGCGTTAACACTTTTTGAATTTAACTTAAAAGTTAATCCGTTAAGGAAAATTTTAACTTCGTTAATTAACGATTAACGGATTAACGAGTTAATGCCCACCTTTGCAACTGACTGAAGAGACATGGTGCGCACAGAAGCAAACAGTTCGAGCTTTGGTCAAACAGACCGCGTGTGTGCTATGTGCATTGCCCAGGGGTAAACAAAGTAAACGATGAATCTCTGTATACTGATACTTGTAAACAACTATCAAGCCTATATTTCTATGCATTTCTCTGAGGTAAAATAGTTTTAAACTACAAAGCTGGACAGTTAAAGTGTCGAAACTAGTGCTGTTCTATCATAGTGTTGTGAGGTTGTTATTAATTCAATTGTTATCGTTAACCTGTTGCTGAAAATACTATTGGCCTGATAAAAGTATCACCTTTTATTTTAAACAGATACTGAACACAAAACATTTTGAGTGCGGTAACTGGAATGTCTCCATCAAAATTCACAGACAGACCGACACGAATAGACAGACAGAGGCGAGCTATGATCTGAAATTTCATTTCTGCCTGGAAATTAAACGTCACCGGGGAATGAAATGTCATGAGGGCGACGGTAATGTGCCCGCCATCTGCGCCTCAGTCTTTCGCCAGTTCACACTAGGGCAGCACAGTAACGTAGAACAGTAGAACAAACCAGTATTACTATTTGAACTCACTACGCCGAGATAGAACAACGCACAACTGTTTCGAGAGTAAGTGTGTGTTCAAATTAAAGCAGTACTACACTGTCAATTGTACTACTTCACTGATACACAACAGTCTTGTGTCGCCTGTGCAACCATCGGCATGAGGGTATAGCAGGATATCCGTTTAATGACTGTCACAGTTAAAGTTTCCTACTCACATTTCCTAGAGATTTGTCTTAAAAAAGTAATTTAAAATTTCTATATCTTCATAATTTTCCTCCGTTTCTTATTTCAAACCTTGCACTTGTAGTTTCAAAGTTAATTTTTTATCGGCCGACTGTTATCACTTCAGTTGATATCAATGAGACCTAATGTCATAAAACCACTCGGCGTCACTCGTCGTTAATTAGTTCTTGTTAACGCAAAACGATCGCAATTACACGGCCAAGTGTCACCTGTCACATGTCAGCTGTCACGCGCGCGACGTCGGTGTGTGTCGGCGACTGTACGTAGCAGTTAATTAGTTATCGAGAGTTGTATTAATCACGAGCGCATGCAGCGGACTTCGATCATTAATTTGTACGAATTAACTTCAACGAAATGAAAAATCAGAGCCTGGATATAGTTATGAAAGATCGAAATCGTTTAATAACTAGAGTATTTACTGAAGGCAATATACATCGGTCGGAAACTTGTGTCTTAATTGATAGCAGTACAAGTCTACACAGTGGAATTTATTAGATTAGATAGTATTACTGCTCGCTAAAAGAACAATATTTTATCTAGACTGGCAGAAAACTTAAATTATATACAACTACATGAATATATAAGGCATGATATAAATGTTTATTCCGCAAATTATATAATAAAAACAAAAGAATTACTTATCAAGTTTATGAGCTATTTTTGTCTCGTAAATTGTTAAGTTATTTGAAAACTCTATATCCCATATAAGAGATTTTATTTTCAAGAGTTATTGGACAGAAAATTACAGAGGTTTCTTTAAAAAATGTTACCGTCATTTGAATGGTATATTTTCCTTTAATCATATTACGATATCAAACAAATTTATAAGCTTTGAGTTTGTTGATACTGAAATAACAGCTCATTTTAGACGCTCCGGTGGCGGGCGGCGATCAAAGGCTGGCAGATTACGGCGTGTATTATAAAGCAATATGATCCTAACGTAAATTTATCAAATATTCGACTTGAGCGAATTTGCTTTCAAGCAACAATATTTTTGTTTTCACATTCAATAATTATGCTTTCAAAGAAAATCGGGAAATTATTTTGAATGCGGACTGTTTGTAATAAATTGCTTTTCAATATAGGTAAGTAAAGGTAATTGAAATTTATAGCTTTTCATGAAGTTGGAAAACTTCTTTTCTTGTTTGATCTTGAAGCACTTCTCCATGGTCGTTTATTCAAATCGTAATTTTTTTAATAATCTTACTAATATTATAAATAAAAATCTTAGGATGGATGGATGGATGTTTGTTTGAAGGTATCTCCAGAACGGCTGAGCGGATCTTTATAAAATTTGGCACAGATGTAGAACATAGTCTGGAAGAACACATATGCTAATTATTAAGTATTTTTATTTCTCCGGACGGAGTCGCGGGCGACATCTTGTATTCAACAATAAAATAAAAGTTTTTCATTTCTTCTTATGTACAATTATCACACTATTTTCTCTATTAATAAATTTAATTACAAGTAAATTAATAAGAAAAGTTTTTTGACAGTGTTTGTATCTTTGATTGATTTATATTTTGTACTTTATGTAGAAATATTAATTCTGATACGTAGATATGAAAGTTAACAATAAAATGAAGGCAATAAGCAAGGACTACTCACAGTCTGATTGCTACAGCTGTCTGTCTGACATTCGTATTGTGAATTCATTTTAAACTTCGAAGCAATATCTACGAGTGATATGAGTTTAAAACTTTGTTTATGAACATAACTTACATCGTTCATTTTAATATTAATAAATTCATATTACTTTTTGATATAGCTATTTTATAACAGCTTTGGAAAAACTTTGTTATAAAACTAGTTTTGTAGATTAATCTTTTTATTTAATGTTTGGTTAATAACTTAATGAAGAAAATATGTCTTTGAAAAATGTTTAAAATACATTTCTGCTTTCACAAAACTGTCTGATATTAGACTATATAATTTTTTAACTTAAAACAGTTGCTAATGTCCTCACAAATACTATCATTACGTATGCCATTTGATAACGTGATCGTCACAAATGAATCAGTGACCCGAGGTGATGACTTAAAGCATTGATTAATAGACTATTAGGTTAGGTTTGTACACTATTACGTGTACACAAAGCTATGTTACTATACGAGTACTGTACTTGTAGTTGTACAGTGTAGCTTAATAATTTATTGACATTTTTATGTGTTTCCCAGTGCAGATACAAATGTACAATTTATCATCTTAAAGATGTTTCAAATTCAATTCAAATTTTGTCATTGGAAAGATAGGGAAGAAGTTAAGAAAGTCGTTTATCGTTTCCTATATTATTTTAACCTCCAAACACATAAATCATCCTACAAAGCCAATCAATTATTTATATGTCCAACTTATCAGAGGCAGTTTGAAATCGTACCAAGTCTCAGGAGACATATTAGCAGAAACGATACGAAGAAAAAACCTACACGATACATTCGAAAATAATCTATTATATTTCTAAAATTTCTAGAATGTACAAATTTACATCGATTATGCCACTCCACTTAATTGCATAAAAATTCCGATTTAAAAAGTATTTAAAGTTAAATATTTCATCCCATCATACGACTAAACTAGGAATCAAATAAAACGGTGCCAATGATTTTTCTATAGCAACTCCGACACTAGTTATTAAGGATTTTTTTGCGTGTATGTCATAAGGGTACAAGTACACGGGCCAATGGAGAACATAGTACAGTCTGCTTTCGATGTCAACGAGTGAACGTTACAGTACACACAGTTAATTGGCTGGCTATATTTGTGTCACGCGCAGGAACATGTTCAATACAGAAACTGATTCATACTAATTATATCAATTACCTCATATTCCTTTGTACACATTGATGTTTAAAACTAAAAGATCAATTTGGTATTACCATTAGTAGATAGACTATGAAAGAAGTAAACATAACTTGATATTTTAATCGTGTGAATATGTTTTTAACTGCGTGTCTCTTGACACATATCGTATTTCATTCACAATGATTATTTATAACTGTAAAAATATATATCTGTAATATTCTGTACGAAGCCACGACTTCGACCGCGCAGAATTCAAATAAAATTAACAATAGTGTCTGTGTTACACGAATACATAATCGCTTGGTTTTTTACAATGAACAAATAAAACGTAATAAAACGTAGCTACATATTTAGAATTTTATTTCATGAAAAAATTTAGTAAATTTGGAGTAATTCTGAAGTAATTTGTCGTTATGAAGGAATCGAAGAAATTATTGGAATATTAAAATTGACACGAATCGAGACACAATGTTCACTTCAAAGAAATATTTAGTCAAGTGTAAAGTTTTGGAATCGTTTCCATTTAAGTTGCTTGCAAACTCGCAGCTTAGTTTTCAAAGAATGAATCTATCATTCTTAGTTGATTAGGACGCTTGGCTGAAAATATCTTTTCAGAATTTTTAGTTATTGAGAAATGAAAGTTTTTTACCATCGGGCATCAGTTACAATAAGGTTTTTCCTTTTAGTATATATAAGTGTATAATTAGTTGAAATTAACGCCGAATTTGAACTCACGATCTTTCCCAATAAAATCTTTATTCTCAAACAAAACGTCATCAAATTATATCTAATATATAAAATTCTCGTGTCACAGTTTTCGTTCCCGTACTCCTCCGAAACGAATTAACCGATTCTCATGAAATTTTGTGAGCATATTCAGTAGGTCTGAGAATCGGCCAACATCTATTTTTCATTTTTTTTTTAACTGTGCGCGGACGGATTCGCGGGCGACAGCTAGTAAATAATAGATCCGTTCAATTTAGTTTAAGTTTCGGAATGACTCGCGTTATTTAAACGAATATGATGAATCAGCATTAGCTTCAGCCCTCTGTCAAGTTGATTCAAATTATCCTTGTAAAGTGGGTCACATAAATCTTACCTCTTTATTGTTCACTATTTCTAAGGTATAGGGGGATTGTTTTATGGTGAGTTTTACTTTTAACGAACCGATTGTCTAATGTTGTTCTGCCACAAATTTTATAACCATCCTGTACCAAATACCAAGAGACTATTTGGTTATTTAAAATATTCGTAAAATGAAAATAGCAGTGACTATTCGTAAAATGTTTTCTAAAATCAATTCACAATTGACATGTCCACATTTTTAATTTGGAAATACAAATGTATAGCGCAAATATCAACACTAAGAACGCAATTAAATATTTGACATAATTTGTGTTTGCAAACTGAATCCAATTAATGAATGACGCAGTGACTTTTATTAACGAAAAGTTCGCTGCAAATAATCAAATAAAACTTAATTAAATTGTTATTTACAAATGTTATTATCGCATCTGTTTTATACCTGCCAATAATTACATTGAATTTGACAAAACAATCTATTTTGTCGTGCATTTTATAAACGAGAGTATTGATATGTGATATATACATTTGAGAACTATTCCATTTCTCGATACCGTCATAGAATGCAACCCACAGTGTGTTTCCACTTTTAGAAAACATGCTTAAAGGCATGTAGTTAATCCTTTTATACTTCCAAAACTGATGCTATGTTTAAGACAACAAAAGTGGACTGCAAGCTATAGTTGGAAATGCAAGATATAGTAGTTTCGTCATACTCGGTACATACATAACGATAGTTGATTTCCTTAAATGTCATAAAGATGCTGCCACATATGTCACAATGTCATATCTCGTGGATGTGTTATAAATTCAAAAGACGCCTGGTTTGTAATTCAGATAGAGTCGTGAGAGGTCGTCGCTGCGCGTGACGTCACCAGCGCTTCAGGGCTTTAGATTTGTGTGCACTTCGGATATATTTTCGAGGACAGTCTTTTGAAAGAAAAGAAAAGAAAATACGAATTTAATTATATCTTTAAAAAATAAATCTTCTTAGGTCTTTATATTTTTTTTCCTCGCGAGTGGAATAATGAATCCTTAATTTGGTGACGTATTACAATTAGTAGCGTTACAATAGTTTTTTACTGACAATGTCCAACAAATGATTTCATTGTTATTTGTTGAATTGGCGTTGGAAGTGCGCTCGGGATTTGTATCGCAATTTAATTAACATATTGTATGGACTCAGTCATGTGACGTCATATTCACATCGTATCGGAAATAATTGTACTTTAACGTTTATGCAAATGACATCCACTGATGTGGATAATGAATGACGTACTCGATGTCCGCTGTCCACTGTACACTGCGCTACGATCAATATTCATAATTAATTTCATTATTGTCATAATTCATTGCATTATAATAGTTTATTAAAATAGACATTTGGACGTACAAATGACGTACATCATGTACATCATAACTTCATTGCTTGCCCTGTTCTCGTGAAGTGTCAAAACTTTTTTCGTTTAATGGCCATTTAAACAAAATCTCAGTGAAGACCTTTTCTACTAAATTTACATTAAAGTTTTCCCTAAGCAACCAACTACCGATATTTTGCGCCATAGTTCATCTTATATTTCACTTATAGTTCAGTTACCACTTCAGAATTTGAAACTTTCATCGCCATGTTATCTTTAATGTTTATTTAATTCAATTTAATGTCATAAAATCTACGTAAACTTTGGACTCTGTTAAAAATGATAAATGTGAATCAACAAGCGTTTTCCACATTTTATTCTTATGTAATAAAAGAAGAATTTTATATTTAAGCAACGAACCGTGAACGTAATTTGGAAATACCACAATCCTTTCGCATGTCAGCCCTCGCCTGTCGCCTGTCGCCAAAGACATAAATGTCGCGGCCGCTCTCTCTATTGCTCTCTATGTTTTCAAAGCTCCATGCTTCTGAATTTTATTACTGTCACTTCATAGTCGTGTATTTTATTTTTCCTCTAGATGTTCTGTTTATGATCAAAAAAGTTTAAAAATATTTTCTCTCTCTTTTGGACTATTGCAACGATTTTAAATTGTCACTTTATTTTAATTTAATATAAAATGCAATTGCTTGCTAAAATACGAATTGAAGTCGGCAATGGCAATAAAACAGCGTTTCAACTGCAACATCTGCTATTGTTGCCAAAACAATGGCACATTTCGCTGCGGCGAGGGAATGGTCGGCGGCGCGGCAGGCGAGTGGCCGAGTGGGCGCACTTACTAACGCTAAATAACTGCGGGTTAAAAGTAGTGATGCAACGGATGTCTGTTTCCGTTTCCGCAAGTGCGGAAGTTCCGCGTGCTTTTCAACATCCGTTTCTGCTTCTGTTTCCGCAACTTTTATAACGGAGATAAAACGGAACTTTACGACGGCTAAGAGATCCAAATGCGCGGCGCGAGACGCGCATTCCGTGCACGGCCTTTCGGCACTTGTCGCATTTGTTTGTTTACGTACTTTTTCATGAATTTAAGCGCGTAATATTTTCTGCTGCTGTTTGAAACAATCAGTTTCTCTTGCTGAAGTAAACTGTCTAGTTGTTGTCCATATAAAATTTGACAACTGGCAAAATGTGACTATTTCATACTTACGAGTTATTAAATATACTTTTGAATAAGTGATAACCATGTTATATATCATCATCGTTATTATCATCAGCTCACTATACATTCCCACTGAGGGGCTCGGAGCCTACCCCAAATTAGAGGTAACTAGGCCATAGTCAACCACGCTGGCCCAGAGCGGGTTGACTTCACACATATCATTAAATTTTTTCTCAGATATGTGCAGGCAGCATCACTATGTTTTCCTTCACCGTAGGAACGTCGGATAAATGTACATAATCATAAAAAAATTGTAAATATGTTTTTTTTTTATTATTTACACTTCTGTTTCCGCTTCCGTTTCCGTTTCTGCTAAAATTTATTTTTGACATCTGTTTCCGTTTCTGGTTCCGGTAAGACACTTCCGTTGCATCACTAGTTAAAAGCACTACAACTGCCGCCACAAATACATTTACGCATATTTTACTAACAATATTCTTATTTTCATTGTTTAAAAATTTTGAAATTAATCACAACTTTATAATAAAATTTCATCACAATATTACTTCGGATTTAAGAAGCCATATATTTTGCCGGAAAGGTTTGTTTGTAACTTACGTTTTACATTTTCCCTATTTACAAGGTGAGTAACTGACTTTGATGTTTATATTAAAGTACTATATGTAAAAAACTAATAGAAAAGATGAAATATTACCTTAAAAAGTAAGATAAAAGACTTTAGGATGCTGTATGCATGGAAGTGGTAGAAGCGCCTTAAATGATTCGCTGCATTGTCTTGACGAGTTGAGTAATAGTTTTCCGTCTGAGAAGAGAAAGATATAAATTCCTTGGCAGAGGGCGCTGCAAGCGCCGCGCATCGTTCCGCACTTAATGCGCAACTTTTACACTATTCCACTAACTTTTACACTATTATGCAGCTGTGTATGCTTCTGTGAATAGTTGCAAGTTCTTAAGAATTGTGTCAATTTTTCAAAAATTGAACTTATAAGTTATTGAATTTTTCAGCAACGCAATATGTTTGTTTCTGTGAAATGTGATTTATAAATTTATTATTTTTATGTCAAAAGATTAATTTACTTAAATCTAATTTAAGTTACTACGATTCTTGGTAAAGTCAGAGATGATGACAAGTGCATCGAGTTTGGGAGATGTTTTTAACAAAGAGACGAATCTGTTTGTCACATACGACGAGTGGTGTGAGTTGGGGAGAGTTTGATTGATTCATTTCATTAAACTGTGCCTGCAGAATGAACGTGACTCTACAAACGTGTGCCGATATTTTTAATTATCATTTTTTCCACGAACCTCTAACATTTCATTCACAAATTCGTTTCATATTTCAATCATTTCATGCTTTGCAACATATTTTTGAGAAAGAATGATTAACATTCGCCGTTAATTAAACTGTAATGAAACAGACAAAACGCCTTTTTCATACTGAAATAAACTGCAAATTATAACAACTTTGGTTTGAAAAAAAAATTATCAAAAAAAACATGACTTTTAATACATACATCTTAAACCTAATGAAAGTGGTTAACCATAAGACTTACATCTAAAATAAGATGTTGAAACAGAACATTTGATAGGCCAATATCTCTTGAAGCTTGAAGCATATTATATGAAACGGCATTGATATAATAAAACAAAAAGTGTTCGATTTGTTTTACTGGCTTGCGTTGTGTTCCGCGCTCGTTCCCAGCGGGCCCCCGGCACATAAACCTGAACGAGTTACAGCTACATGCAAATTTTATACCACCCCTATCTATGAAGCAATATACGAACAATTTTATACGAATACAACTAAATAATATACATTTAATTTTTGAAAGTTATTTCACAATTGGCATGAGTTTTTCTACCATTATTACAATAAAACAACAGGTGATTCGATCAATATTTCCCTGCCCTAAAAATAAAATCAGAACCAATTTTCGTCTATGACATAGATTTATATATTATATAAAACATTGATACCAATTATTATACGTATTTCGATAATAGAATTATTGTACAACAAAATAATATGGCGTTCGCTCGTTGTTTATCAGATCTGCTGACGCGTTCGCGCTCTATTGGGCATAGAGATAGGTTGGCTTACTATTACTATATGATAACTTCCTCACCGCACTTCAAAGCTCAAGCTTTGGCAAATATTTGTTCTAAATTTCCATTATAAGTTTCCATTATCGAAACAAATTCGACAACGAGAATGAGAGAGTTATTCTCTTTGTAAAAACAGAGATAACAATCTGTTTTAACAACAATAAGAATATGCCGACAACGCGATCTGTTGCACTTTATTGTTGTTTAATAGTTGTTTTGAAAATTTTAAAATAAGTGTTTTTAAAAGGCCTGTTAAATGATAATAGCTAATATCATATAATACATATTTTCAAATGAATATATTTACTTAAGGAACAAACGAAGTAGGACTAATTTATTGGTTAATTTTAATAAAACTATATAACAAAATCCTTTATAATTTATATCTAATCATTATCACTAATAATATTATAACTATTTCATCGTGAAAGAGGATTAGTTGATTGGAGAAAGCGTTTGCACGTAAAGATATTAATTTTTGAAAACGTCTGCAAAGCGAGGCTTATGAAATGCAATGAGGATCGCGTGGCGGTGGGCTATTACTGGGCCGCTTACCTCGGTCACGTGACTCGCGCCACCCGAATGGTTAAAGTTAAAAACTACGATTTGCTACCTTTAAAAAACAATCATAAATGATCAAAGTGGAATTATACGAAGTAAAAGATATAATTTAACTCATCTATCCTGAATACATTGTTTTATTTATTCATTCCAAAATATACAAGAGTTTAAACGTTCATTTATTTTTTGTCTAACGAATATTGACAGCTAGACTAGGTTTATAATTTTCTAGAAAAAGTTATAGCAGTAAAAAGGCAAAGTCCTTTAGTTATTGAGTTAGCTCCGAACTTTTATGATTCAAGGCGTTAGAAAAAGAAGAAAGTTATTTGCATTTTGTTTGCTTTGACACAGCCAATAAATATTAGAATACTAGCGGTGTACCGCGACTTCGACAGCTCAAAAAAGTAGCCTGCATGCAACAGGTACCTTTCCGCCAAAGTCCCGTCAAAATCAGCCTAACCGTTACGGAGATGACCCGGAACAAACGGAACAAAAGATTTGCGGACGGGCAGACAGACAAAGATAAAAAAAATAAAAATTGTTTCTTTTTGTTACCAACAACGCAAATACAGCATGTGTACGAAATATGACTTTTTTTCGATATTACATGCAGATACTCCAATTTCATTAATATGTACAGATAGATATCGAACTTGTCTCCAAAAAAGCGTAATATGAAGTAGAATAAAATAATTATTTTGGTCCATGTTATTGTTTAAACCGGGAAGTAGCTAGTGTCAGTGTCACGGTTCAAGTACGAAAAAGGCAAGTGTCGAGTGTCGACTGTAAAAACACCAGAAGTACTACAGTCGCATCGTAAGTGTAGAGCGTCTCTCTTGAGTGTATTTAAATTGTATTCTGACTACCAAATAAGCTCACAATGAGAGCTAAACAAACTGCACTCGTACAATTGAATTGCAAAGCGACGTTTTCTTTTTCACAAGTAAAATTTTAGCCGAAAAAATACTTACTCTAGAAGCAAGACTAAATAAAAAAACTACAGGTAACATTGCAATTACATCCGTAAGTAATTCGATTACATTTTAACTGTGGATTTATGATATAAAAATCTCTATTTTAAATTATATATTGTCATCTCTGTCATATCTGTGACAATACAGAGTTAACAATATGTTTTAAAAGAATATTTGGGTCTTAGAAACCCACGATTAGTGCGATATTTTACGACAAATATCTTATTTATTAATTTATTTATTGAAACATGCACGATTATATTTAATTATATGTCAAATGTTGAACTTGACTTCTTAATTTTGAGCTAAAATTTAAGAACCAACTTTATAAAAATGAATACTTAATCATTAACAGACCTGAATAGGTACAGGTTAAGCTCGGAAAAAATGAAATGAAAACTTGAATGTAGGAGCGCGTGCTGGGATGTGCACATCGCTCTCCTGCTCTAAGCATTTTAATTAAATAAATCAATCAAGCGCTCCTATTCGACAGCCCCGGCCTGTATCTCGTTATTTAATAATCTTACTTTGTGACTACACTGCCGTGTTACATGATTAAGGTATTAACACAAAACGTAATGGGAAATATAGAAATAACGAAGGAATACTTGTAAAAGAACTAAAATACTTTTATACGTCAATTTATTACTTTTAGTTGTTGTTCATCTTTATCAAATTGTTGGCGTAACGTGACGTAACACATGACTGAGTTAGGGACAAACCTCTCCTAGAATAATATGGAATGATTGATCAGTTTAGGACGCGAATAAGGCACAGTTGTGCCCGAGACTAACTATTATATGATCGACTGACGTATGTGTAATACGGAACCGTCGAGAATTTGGAGGAAATGCCAGATATAATTAAAATCTAATTTAATCGTAATGCAATGTACTGTTAAGTTGCTTGTTTGAAGTCTTAGTCATGAGTTAAGAATGTATTATTTACTGGCCGTCAGATTCAAGTTTCGCTGGAAAAACGTAGTGGAGAGACATCTGCAGGAGCCCCAAGTCTTGGTTGGCGGGTCGACGTGGCACTGGACCGGAAAATCTTGGTGTCTAACGCCATGGTTCACTTTAAGTTTAAGCGCTTCTCTAGTTACAAATGATATAAAAATATCAAAGTCTTGCAATGATCGCATAACTCAGCATTTTCTGCGCGCCAAATCCTTTAGATTTAAGTTTGAGTGCTATAGTATTACGTAAGGCTTGCAGTTGTGCGGTATTCTATAAAGTTTTGTTCAAAATGAAATTTTAATACAAAGTTGTGGAATGTCTTTGCAACAGTGCCTCCACTTTAGTCGCTACAAGCAAATCCTTTCATAATAAACTATCACGATTGCATTAAATCTAGAGTTAAACATTGTTCTTTAAAATCTTTCTATTCTAATGAAAATTTTTCATTCTTAAGTTTGACTCATCTTACAAAATGGAGTAAAATTTAAAATTAAACACCAATCATCCGAGGTTTATCCTTAAGTTAGACTCGCTATTTAATCTGTAAGGTGGATTCCAATTGGTAAAACACATTTTTTTTAACCGAATGACGTATTTGGTAGTAAACCACGGTAATAATTTGGGCTTTAAGAAAACTTAAGAAAATACAAGATGCAAAGAATTGTGGATAATTCTCGTCGTATAATAGTCGCATCATCTTCTATTTGTCAGATTTGTTCCATTCTGTTTCCAGACGGAAACATTTCTCAACTCGGTGCGCTAAAAGACAATGCAACATCCATTTAAGACAGTGTTTCAGTTGCCAAGCAATTATTCCATGCATTCAACGAGCGCGTGAACAATCTCGTCTTGTTCTAAATATCGCAAGTCTCTTCTGTTCCGAGATATTCAAATAAAACCCTACAAGAGACATACATTTTGGATGAACGCAAGTTTCTGTAAACTATTGTATATATAGATAAATAAGCCTATATTCACTGACCAGTACATTTTTTTACATAAACTTTTATTTTATATAAACAGAAAAAATTCAAACTAACCTACACAAACCTAAACAAACTACCTTATTTTACTAATACTATAAATGAGAATGTTTTGATGGATGGATGGTTGGATGTTTCTTTGAAGGTATCACCAAAACCGCTAACCAGATCTCGCTGAAATTTGGCACACATGTAAATCATAGTCTGGAAGAACACATAGGCTACTTTTAATGATTTTTTTTAAATCCACGCGGACGGAGTCGCGGACAAAAGCTAATAAGTATATTTTCAGCTACCAGTTGCTTTGTAAGGTTGGCCTTCTACATGGGAATTAATTAAGTGATGTACTTTATTAATATTTTAGGACTCATTTCATTACGTTTTATTAAAACTTGACACCTGCCAAAACCAAAACTAAATTTTAACAGACGTTTTCAACCACAAAGATTACTTTCTACGCAAAATATTAATCACTTAAGTGCTTTTATAATGGACTGCGGTCCGACGTATCAAAAATGTATAGCTGAGTAGCGCACTGACATCTTATTTATAACTGGCCGTCACATTAGACAGCGGCTGCGACCCTTTTACAACAATTTAAAAATATATGAAGCCGCCTCATGATTTATGACACACACGCACATATACTTGCCAAGATATATCACGATACATTTCTTAACATATAACATTCGTGATCATACTGAAAAAAATCTTTTATAATTTTGAATCTTCTCGCATAAATGATGTTTAAAATATTAAGTAAAAGAATATAATTTCTGTTTGGCAAGGCAAATATAAAGTTTTCGTGCAACAGAATTGCCAGCATATAAATCAGAGCTGCTTAATCCTAGCGCAGACCTCGCGCTTGGGGGCTGCTACTGCGACCATCGACTGCAAAAGACGAATAGTGGGACGCTACTCTGTGACAACTTTCATTGAGTTATGGCAAGCTTTGATTTAGTAGCTGATATTCGCGCACATTGATCGTGAAATAGGAAGATTATAGTTAGAAAAAATTATTGTTAAATTATAGGAGTAATAATAAAGCTTTTAATAGCCACTATTCAAGTGTCGATAATAGTTATGATGTTAAAATGTCCTTTTATGTAAAAATTTAAATCATAAATCTTACCAATTGTTTCCGTAGTTGTTGTTTACAAAAATCGACATCACACAAATTTTCTTCTGAAGAAATAAATATAATATATTGAATTTGAAATAAGATCGTTCGTCTTTAAGAGGGTTTTCTGTTATCATTCAATAGAATGGCGGATTGTTGAGTGTAAAGCTTGTGTAAGGACGTGAATAATATTGTGATACATCTATCTGAGTGGAGCTACAATAAGTTTATGGCCAGTTAATATCGAATATGATTTTATTTTGCATGTAATCTTGTTTCGTTTGATGTCAACGCAATCGAGTTATACTGCTTTTATTTCGACAAAATTTGAATGGAGGAAAATAAATTACTAACAAAGGTTTTTAGGAACGATACCTCAACAATATCCTGAAAAGTGAATTCAACCTCACCAACGTTATAATTATTCAGCCAGTATCCATAAGTCGTTTATAGTCTTAATTTCCATTTCCAACTAAAGTAGTTATTTTTTTATTGAGTTCGTTAATGGACTGTGAGGTGATTGCAAAGGAAGTGACGTCATAAATATTCAGTGACCGAATCGACGGAATCTCTCGGCAATGCGAGTATAAGAATTCGCACTGACTGAAAATAAATAGCCAATATGTCTAGGCATTTCTACTTTTTGTTTTTAAAATTAACCGGATAAATAACGTAAATACATTTTTCGTTCTCCAAAATCATTGGAACTTCCGACTTTATCAAAATAAAATCTGTAAGAAAACATGCGTATGTATAGGCCACCTGTACAAATATCTTGCGTGGTTTTCACAATAGACGAAGACCGTCTTACCCCTCTCAAACGAACCTCTGTCAAGTTTAGTGAAGTCAAACCGATGAGATAACATGTTCATATTATTATTACTTTATCATACAAAATAGTTTCGGAAACATTGTAAGCTAAGGAAAAGCGTCCGTCGGCTCGATTTGCTTTGAAACACGTCATAACTGTATTTTGATAGAATTATAATAACAGTAGTATGTATAAAAGAGTTATTTTTTTATAATATAGAGCAAACAGGTTCCCATGGGTAAAGAAAATATACAGCCAGTAAACAATCCCAAGAATGAAAGAAGTATTTTACCAGAAAAGGATAGGATGGTAATTCACAATCAACGTTTCAAAAGTCTCTTTTTCACATCGCCATAAAAAGGCATCTTGTTTTCTCACGTGAAATAATCACAAAGACAAAGAATAGCTTATCAAGATGATACGGTCGATTTAATGAACACAATTACAATGATGGGCCGTGAAGGACATTTTCGAGTCGGAAGCAAAGCAATCTATTTTTAACGACGCAGTTCTCTCGGAGTGCCTTCACGGATAATAAAAGTGTAAAATCCCTTGACAATGTAAAACAGATTATAAAAAAAACCGATAGAGACGTTCTAGAAAAAAAAAACTCCTAACAGCTTTTATTTCAACTACATAAAAAAAGAAAGATCGCTTTACTGTAAAGTACATAACATTTTATTTAAAGTATTGCAGTGAAAAGTACAAAAAAAAATATTGAACTCCATTTCCTAATAAAAACCCACAACGACACGTTTCAAATAACCATAAAATGTTAATACATTTAGACAATTTCACGACTTTGTTTGAAGAACAAATTACATAGTTTGAAAGCTTACGCCGTGTGTTTACACCGGTCCGGAAACTTCCTGTCGAGCCTTCAAGTTAAAACAAAGTCAAACAACACGGCAACACAAGGAAATTTACACTAAGTAGTTACTTCCCCGTAAATTAAACCGAACCAAAAAAGATGTCAAAGTGTCAGAATATATTATTTTTACGTTTACATTTTAATTATTTTTTTACAAATTCATTAGAAACAAACACGGCAATGGTTTAATTCGTCATGATTTAGTAAAGCTTAGTTAGAGTCAAACTAACAAGTTAATATTTATATTATAAACCTGTCAAATTAATATTGGATATCTTCGGAATACTATAATATAGGTTTAAATTTTTTTTTTCCTAAGGAATAATAAAACGAATTTTCTCGTTCAAACTATGCCGGGGTGTTCACGTATTGCAGATTCCATTCGTAGCATCCGCACCGAGCAATCCGTAGGCGAGATGAGAGTGGTCCGCAGATGTCGGCCACATTATAGCGAGTGCAGGCCGTTTCACTCCCGGACTTCGACGCCACAAGTATGAAATTCCAAGTCTCAATGAGCTTTTATGTTGAATCCATTCTTGGTTTAATTTCATTTCACAACAGAGCGTTTTATCTTAATGCGGAGTACTGAAAAATCAAATCACGACTCGTTTTTATTTTTTTCTTAGATATGAAACGTGATCCATACATATTGGATAAATAAAAAGAATTCATCATTTCTTTTTTAAAGTAAGTGTAAATTTCGTGTTCTGTGAAGCATAATTACGAGTAATTATTTAAAGTTTTTACGGTTTGCATCAGTAATTACGGTTTGTAGAGTTTAAAAGCGTTTGCGTGACGCGCGACCGCGGAGGGAAATTAAATGCCAGACATAATTAGGCATCGGGTCGAGTTGGCAACTTTAATCGAATTACCAAGTGCAAGATTAAGTTACCCCTTTGCGGCGATAGCGTGCCGCCGAGCGATTGACGTTGCCGCCGCCGCCGCCGCCCGCCGCCACTATATTTGCAAATATATTGCAAACATTTAAACATTATTACAAAAGAACATATTTCACATTACAACCACTTTACCACAAGGGTTTATTTTCGACCACAATCAATATTCTATCTGTTACCATTTTTACTTATCCACGGTAACTTTTAGTAAAACTTTTAAACAATTTGGTTCAAACTTAACCGATGTAAAAGATTTCAATAGTAATCGAAAGACACGATCTGAGTTTTGAGGACGATCGAATAATTATTGATACTTCGTTTCATGGAATAATTAAAATTATTTTAGAATTTAAAGATCTAATATTGATTTACACAGTTAGTGTGTTATTTTGAATTTACGTTTTTCAGAGTGCCAATAAAACCTCAATTGAAAAACATTATTTTGGTTTGAATAGTTTTTCACAGCGACCAGTACGCCGTCGCTAGCGAACAATACTCTGTGCTATTGAATGAGATCTCGTATATCTGCTGCTGCGGTAACAAACTAATTGTTAAGATCAATATTAAGTCTATTTAATTAAATAGTTTTGAAAACTAAGAGAAAGATTAACCGCTGCACTTAAGGGTCTTTAGTTGTTCACTTTCTTAGTATGTTCTTCTACTAAAAATACACTTTAATGTAGTAATTAGGAATTAAGTACAGGTTAGTCGAAATGTTTTCTTGCCCTACCACCCATTAACATATACAATAGGTTAAAAGGTTCGCGAAAAGCTTATGTAAAGTGAAATTGAGAAGTAAAGTAGAGGCAGAGTATTCAAAGTTAAATTGTTACTACGTTTAAGTACTTACATACTTTTCACTTTGAAAAAGTTGATATAAGAAGTCGCAAAATGCATAAAACAGAAAAGTTTACGAGCAAAGTTAAATCGGATTACTAAACAGGAAAAGGTTAACTTGCCTTTTGCGGTTTCGCGGTCGCGTGTAGTTACGAGAAAAATAACATCGTTCTACCTCCTTTTGGAAATCGGTTAAAATCGTTTATAATAAAAGTAATATAACAACAGAGAAGTCAAACTCAAAATTAAAAAAAAAACCAGTTACTTTAGACAAAAAAAAGACAACTAAATATAAAATTTTCTTCCGCAGTATTTGGCTGAACATATCTTACAAATGTTACTTGTGAAATATGAAGGGCTCCATCTGCCAACGTATTGCAGGGACCTTAGAATAAAAAAATCCTCCCGCATTGCGGAGTACTGGAATAAAACAAATTATACTGATAACAGGGATGACTATACCTATATTGTATAGAGAGATTTTGGTGTCAGAAACCAACGGTTAATAGTATATTTCTAGTCTAGGTTTAAATACAAATCTGTTTAACCGAACAAAACATAGAAAAAGTTTTACATGTTGCTAGTATTTTACGAGGTAACAAAAAAATACAAATTATATAAACACGCTAAACCGTAAATGTAATGTTGTTTGTTAATGCACGATCGTTATTATTCATTAATTCTATTTAATCTAAAAGCGATACGCCTGACTAAAACATATGCAAGCTTTTCCAAATGGAAGCCAACGTAGAACATTAACTTGAGTCCGTCGAAATGGTGCTGTAAGATTACAACTGTAATAACAATAACGGACAAACAAGTGGCCTTATGAAAATATTATTGTCTAGTGATGTGACCTCTGTTCTTCAATTTACTTGACGTTGGACATAATTTCTCTTTCTTACCATTAGCGGGGAGAGAGAGCGTCCGTGATTGCGTCGGTGGCTCAGGTGTTAAGCTCTTGACTTGTAATGTGCGGGTCTTGGGTTCGATTCCTGCCATTTATCTAACATTCTGACGGTGAATGAGGACACCGTATTACCATATGGACATCTGCGAAGAAATTCAAAGATATGTATACTGATTTACTGAGTGTTAAATAAGCCTTCGCATATATTAAATACGAATTATAATTACGTATTTCAAACCTATAAATAAATTCTAAACGATAAAAAAGAGATATGTATATTTATTTCAATAAGTATTTTCGTGATCTGAGCACATCACTAGATGCTCTCCACGTGTTTAACTAATTGCAGAGAAAATAATCTCTTCCTCGGTGATTGGGTTAAACGGCCGTTTGTACGGAAGCCGCATTCATTTTCATGAGCGCCCTCCGCCGCCCCGTCACCCCTCCCACCGACCCCCGCAGCCCTGACGTGTCTGTTCCCAAGATGTCCGTGTTGATTAAATTAGACCCTGGCTATTAATGTAAGCTCGCATGTACACCTCCTTCCATTTCCACCTTACAACACCAGCTTCATAACAGGTGACAATCGAGAATAATCTTTATTTCATTTCACTTAAAGATCACTCTCTGTTTCATCGTATTGTACATTAACCCTTTAGTCGCACACAAACATGTTAAGTACCTCAAACTGGGTTGTTTGTGGAGAGAACATATTGAACTGTTTAATATGTAATCTTCAAAAGCGCTTACTAGCTGCGCAGTGGTTTTTAAACAGGTAGAGATAATGTTGCGTGCAGTATTCGTAGTATTATTTTTGTATATATCAACAATTTTTTTTGTATCTATTGTTGAACACTACCAAATTTTGAGAAAGTGAACATTAAAATGCTGAAAATTCGTTAGTTTTGTACTAACATACATCTAACTTTTTACTAATATTATAAATGCGAAAGTTTACATGGATGTATGAATAAATGTATGAATCATGGATGTATGGATTTTTGTTAGAACTTATCTCCAGAAGGAGTGCATGGATCTTGCTGAAATTTGGCATAGATAGTGTCGGTGCCTCAGAGGTAGGTAGTTAGGTAGGAAGATATCACTTGACTTGCGATCTGCAGGTCCTGGGTTCGAATCCATATACTAATGTGTTTTACGATTTTGGATTTACACTTGTACATTTATCTTATGGTAGGCTTCAAGCCTAACCACTGCATGTTTTAAAAATTGCCACTGAAATACCACTTGTGTTAGGGTATTTTTGTTTGTTTATAGTTTATGTTGCATCATTAAAAAACCGTATTTTCTAAAATCTATATCTATATATATATAAAATAAAGTCGTGTTAGTTACACTATTTATAACTCAAGAACGGCTGAACCGATTTGACTGAAAATTGGTGGGCAGGTAGCTTAGAACTAGGAAAAGGACATAGGATTATAATTTTTACCCCGTTTTCTATTTTTTATTCCGCGCGGACGGAATCGCGGGTAAAAGCTAGTATTTTAATAAAGAGAATGTTCGTGGCTTTTACATTTTGTTTGACGTAGAAATGTCTTTGACAAATACTTACTGGAGGCCAACGCATTCCAGAAACATTAAAAATGCTCGGAACTTCTGAACTTGTTTCTATTGAATTTTTACTCGGTTATTTTATTTATTACACAGTTATGTAATATGTTAAGTTTCATGCTCGTATTTATCTGGAGTCATGTTTTTAAATTTATTAAACAAATTTTATTACTTTTAAGGTTCCATACCTCGAAAGGAAAAAACGGAACACTTATAGGATCACTTTGTTGTCCGTTCGTCTGTCTGTCTGTCAAGACCATTTTTCTCAGTAACGCGTGGAGGTATCAAGCTGCAATTTATATTAAATACTCAGGTCTACTGTCCATTGGCGCTGTAAAAAAAATAAACTTTTAAGCCAACACAATCAAAAGATACAGCCGTTTATGCAGCAAATATCCGCAAACTAATACTTCCCGTGATCTCAGAATTTTGAAATTTGGTGTGAAGCAACTTCTTATAGCACAGGAAAAGGAAAAATTGCGAAAAACCCTTAATTATACTTATATACGTACAGGTTTGTATGGAAAACTCGGTGCGCAAGTTCAACTCGCACTTGTCCCGTTTATCTAAACACCAACATTCTTTCGTCAAGTCTATCAGATGTCCTTGTTTTTTATATAACGAGGCAAACGAGCAAGCAACCACATGAATTCGCTCAAATAGCGAGGAGACCGCTGCCCATAGACAGCTGCAATTCAGTCTGCGCACAGAAATAGTTTATTTTTCCTTCGTATGAGTCAATATTATGACATAAATATTTTTGCAGCAAACTCTATCAACTTCTACGTTCTAAAAATATTTAGTCTTCAGTCTTTTCAAATCTTTTTTCTAATGATAAGAATGTTTTATAACGCATTTAGTTATAATAGCTATATAATATATTTAGTTAAACAAACATGCGTTAATATGGTAATAAAAATATACAGTTTCAACATTAAGTACATCTAATAGTTTTTAGTGCGATAGTTAGGGTTGCAAACTGCGGAAAGATCCCCTTTCAGGACAACAGAGGGCGTGGGAGGGGGGAGTAATTATTTACTCGAGTTTATGACGTCATTACACGACCGCGATTAAATCTCTCTCTCACCGTAATGAGCTGTTAAAGTACTGTTCTAAAAAGTCATAGCTAAATAAATAAAAAAGGTTATAGTTTATATTTCCTTATGTATTTATAACTTTTATTATCTAAAATGTTTTATTATCTAAATTGCTACGAAAAGGGAGTGGTTACAATGCCCTGAACCCCTTGCACTGCTCTACTCACTATGGCAGCAGAATGTGAGTGTCGGACCCTCAACTTTGCATCCCTAGACCACAGCCTGATTATTCTGGTATCCTAAATCAAGTGGTACACTTTAAATGCTATAGAAACTGGTCTGCAACTGAACTTGCTTCCTCCAGTAGGGGTTGAATTTCAATGCTGTTGCGATTTCTCAGAATCTCCGTCAGTCAAAATTTAAATTAATTTCTCAGTTATATACAACTCCAGCCAGTTATATTGAAAGGGTTATACGGATTTCTATATATTCGTAAATTCTTACTTATTTAAGCTAAGACTAAATATATATACACGTAAATTGTGATAACAATAAATTAGCTCCAAAGCTCAGTTAACACGCGAAACTAACACAAGTCGCTCCTATATAATAAAAGTACACACATAAATAAATTTAGCATAGTCTGAAACCTTGTTTAAACAGGATGCAAACTGGTACGTGTTTGAAGGGAGGCCAAGTGAAAGGCGCGTCTTAAATCATATTAACATGGGTCGTGACAGGCCGGTAGAGGGCGCATAAAGCCGTACACAATTAGAACTGTTGAAAGAAATCCATTTGGGCATCGTTGGCTTTGTGGCGACCTCATTTGCGAAGGACTTTCTCAACTACACGCAATTTTAAACAATGAACCAGCCGAGTAGATAGCGAGTGCCTTTCTGACGTAAGGTTTAATTAAGGTGAGATATACCCCCGAGATAACCTTTTGGTTGATTATTTAAAACTCACTCGCTTATTAATCTATTTATAAAATAAATGTAAATGAAGGATCCGTTTTGCGGGATTTAGATTAGTTAGTTGTTTAAAGTTCTTTGTGTCCAGCATTAAAAATACAATATCGTCACATTTGACGATTTATATGACGATTGATTTTTGAACGATATCTTGCTTCAATCAGATAATGTCACACATATAAGTGGTTTTATTTACTCTGATAATGCCTTCGTCGTGCTATTTGCCAACGTATATTATATATTTTTAATATCATAGCCACAAATATGTTAAGAATTCGTTACTAGCGTAATAAAGTGTGAAGCTATGTCAAGTTATCCCGGTACACGTGTCAGACGTCGCGGCGGAGTCACGCGGATAATGTGCCTTGCGGTTACCCGGTGACGTCATAAGGTTCTATGAACACTTTCGTGAGCACGAGTTATGTTGCCGCGACAATTTGGGTACAAGTAAATTAATTTTATGAAGTACTAAAGCTTCAATATCACATAACTTTAAGCAAATAGTGGTGATGGAAATGATAAGTATTTAACCCTTTATTTGTATGTCACAGAAATGTCACCTTTCACGACAAAATTAGTCATTTGCTGTTTAGGCTATAGACTTAATATATTAAAATACGTAAACGCAAACACCAACGTCTTAAAAACATACACATAAACCTTTTCCAGTCATTCAAAAATAGCATAAGTTTATCAATACGTAAAACCTTTTTTACGATTTAGAGGGCTACAGAACTGAAGGTCATATTTTAGCGCATATCAAAATTCCTATTCCACATGAAACCAGTAAGCCAGTAAAAGTTTTGTTACATTTTCTCTCAAATTTCGGGCGCAGCATTTGTTTTGCTTTTATTTTATTGAGGTTTTTTGGCATTGCATAGTCCAATTTAACAATGAAACAATAACAATTTTGTTTCATGCTTTGCTAATATTATAAATGCGAATGTTTAGATGGATGGATGGATATTTGTTAGAAGGTATCTCCAGAACGCCTGAACAGATCTTAATGAAATTTGGCACAGATGTCGAACATAGTCTGGAAGAACACATAGGCTACTTAATATGTTTTTTTTTTTAAATTTCGCATAAAGGCGCAATGTGAGTTACCACTTAATAGTAAGTTACGTTACATTTGAAGTCTTCAGATGTTGCCTACGTCTAATTTCTTATTTACTAAGAATTACATGAACGTTTTTCTCTAAAAACGACTTTTCACTTTTACATTTTCATTTTGAATCGAAATAAAAGGGATCATCTAAAAGATCAAAAGCTACCTAACATTACGGCAACGACTTTCAGTAAATACGATCCAATTTCAATAAACCTCTATAATCCTACGCCTTTTGAATTTTCCCTTCTCAAAAGCTTCTTATGAGAGTAATGCTCAACATATACATAGGTGGAGATAATAATAGAATTTACTATGAATAACACTGATGAATCTATTTTATCTTACTTCTTACTTATCATACTGACTGAAGTTTCTTAGAAGGGATCTTCACAACTGCTAAACAGTTCTCATTGAAATTTGGCATTAAAAAAAACTTAATTAGTAGCCTTTACGGCTACTAATTAAGTTTTTTTTTAACTTCGCGCGAAAGGAGTCGCGAACGACAGCTAGTGATATAAAAACCATTTAAGCACTTTCATTACATTTTTACTGAAACATTTATCATCGGTGTACGTTTTAGTTTATTTCTATGCAGGTTTTTAATCAAAGTATTTGAGAGTAGTGCTAGTTCGGTGATGTCACGTGGCAGATAAACGCTTTGTACCACACCACATGTACTGAAACAAATTATCGTTCATAAAATTATCCTTGATCTGAGAGCACGATATGATTTTGTATGGGTTTTTCGTTAGTGGATACAAGTTGTACAGAGTGATAGAAAGCATAACATTTTTTTTTTAATTTAGTGATGTCTGTTGATCTGTGATATATTCTTTTGATCTGTATGTTGAATATGTTCCTTGTGACAATGTTTCCCCTCAACTGAATTATTGGTTATTTATTTATAGTTTGAAAATACGATACAAAATCTACTAGTCTTCTAGTTATAAAAAAAAAAATGGGACCCATCTGCAAGCACTTCCTTTCGATTAAAATATTATTTATCAAAATCGGACCACCAGGGGCGGAGTATCGCGGTAACAGACATAAAAAAATACAGTCGAATTGATAACCTTCTTTTTGAAGTCGGCTAAAAATTAGAAAATATTTTATATTTAACATAGAACTTTATGAAATATATTAACACGAAAACATCTTACGAGTTTATGAAATAGTTCTATTTGTAATATATTACATGTGATTTAATAAAATCTAAATGAGATTCATCTCAATAATGGAGAGTTGATGTGTATGAAATCTATTCTCGTCAGATGCTCAAACTGACTTATTAAAGTCTGTCAGATTTACATGAAAGTTATGAATATTCATAATCGTGGCCCATTCGCCATTCAATCCTACATTTATGAAAATTATAATAAACATTTTGTAGGCCTCTTGTAGGCTTTACGTAATTTAGAAGATTATTTTATATATATCTTATATTTCGTTTGTACTTTACATAATATATGGGTCATTATTAAATTACACACGAGGGTCACAGTGAGGTAGGTAACAATACTTTTCTTACAGTAAGCGTTCAAACAAGCAGTATAGGTATATAATGCATTTTCTATTGCTCTCCCTCACTATTCTGCCCTAGTGTGAAACTAGTATGAGCCATGTTGTAAACTACATTTTTGTTAGAATCGGCGCGGCCACCATCCATCATTGGTGCGTTTTAATTTGGAGTCGCGGTGTGAGAGTGCGCCATCATCGCCACATCGTTTGTCACGCCGGCGCCACCTACAGTATCCGGACTCTATTGTTCCCACGTCACGATCTATGGAATCCTAGTGGTAAATTATTTTCAAACTCAAAGGTGAAATTGTATAGAAAATATACTTTGATTAATGCAAGCAGTTGCTATCGTAGAAGGTTTTAAAACGGAGGTGTGAACTGTATATATATGAACTTATTATGTCTATTAATATAATAAAAAGTTGACTAACACAGGCTGATGATGATGAAGTGAGCAGTAAAGTTTTAGAGCACAATATTATAAAGGTTGTATAGAAAAAGTTAGTGACACGTAATTGATTTAATTATCTTGTTAGAATACAACTATTAAGCCAAGTAATATTACCTAAATCTAGAATACTTAACATGTAATAAAGCTAAACACGTCTCTCGAGAAAGGAAAATAATCAAAGCTTACTTTTAATTTGACCAACTTCCATTTTAGTTCATTAGTAACTAGTTAACTTTAAAACGATTTGGTCTTAAGGGCTTTAAGGCGTAATAAAATCAAGTATATAACTGTACACTAATACCTAGGAAAGTATTAAGTGCGCTACAAATTATAAACGTTATAGTTTAAAACTTTCTTTTAACAATTAACATCTCTGAATACAGCATTAAAACAATAAATTTGATTCACATTTTCCTTGACTGTTTAAATATGTAATGAGCACAGTACAAATTCATATGCCCGGATATAATTCAGATCGTAACCTAATTTCAAGAGACGTTAGCAAACGGAGCTGGCAGCTTATTGTTCTTGTGACGTCACAACCGGGCGGGCATTGTTTACAGATTTTGTATTAGAGCATTGTCAGCTGCAGAAGGTATTATACGGCCCCTTTACAATTAATTCTTGTTAAATCAAGTGTTGTCAGTTTAGAATTATTTGAAAGTTTCCTGTCGGATCTGTGGGCCTAACACGAACGTCCGCGGCTCTGTCCGCGCGGAGTTACATCCATGCCAAATTACAGCGTGATAAATGCAGCCGTTCTGGATATCTATATATGTATATAAAAGAAAGTCGTGTTAGTTACACTATTTATAACTCAAGAACAGCTGAATCGATTTGACTGAAAATTGGCAGGTAGCTTAGAACCAGGAAACGGACATAGGATAATTTTTACCCCGTTTTCTATTTTTTATTCCGCGCGGACGGAGTCGCGGGTAAAAGCTAGTACCTTATAACAATTTTCGTCACAATTATTCGCGCTAGACCGATAGCACCTACCTTAACTTTCTTATGAAAACTTATATAAAGATTTTTTTCGATAATCATAAAGCAAAGTTCTTTGCAGTAATATTGAAGTAAAATAACTATAATTTTACAGCCTGAACTAAAAAGTTTTCATCTTTTTTTAATATTTTTGATTGCAACTATCTATCCGATTTTAATGCTCTAATATGGAAATAGTCCATTGTGCGAGGTGGTCACTGGATAAGTTACTAGTTTCCGGAACTAAGGCCGTAGAGATTTTCTCTAGACAATGGAGCGAGGCAAACGATGTGCTTCCTGTCACGTGATTAACGATACGGAGATGATTGCTCACTGTACTAGTAGAAAAGATTTGACGGACCATTTTATTTCACAACCTACCTAAATCAAAGTAGATCTATCTGATGCAGTGATGGTATTGAGCAAATATCTAGACTAGTTGCGCCTCGCAGTTTCCTCCCTTTATCGTTCCAAGCCTTTAGCATGAATTGGGGCCTTAATATCGTAATATCTGATAGTATACAACCTTCCTTTGTAATTAGATCGTTAAAAGTAAGAAGCGTTTATAAAACTCTAGCATTCGCCCACGACTACGTCCGCGCAGAATTTAAAAAAAAAACGCAATAAGTTGTCTATGTGTTCTTCCAGACTATGTTCTACATCTGAGCCAAAGTTCATCAAAATCCGTTGAGCCGTTCAGGAGATACCTTCAAACAAACATCCATTCATCCATCCATATAAACATTTATAACATTAGTAAGATGGCCCTGAGATTAGCAATTTATTTATTGAAAACTGTGTCAAAAAAGAAATAAAAGTAACCATCATAATTATAATCTTTGTTTATTTTTCGTATGTTATAAACAATAAATCCATCTAAAGCTTTACGCAACACTAGTATCTTACATTATCTCAGGAGCACATATTTATTAGTAACAATATACAAAGCCGTTGCGGCGTACATACATACAATGTTGTCATTTCACATAATACCCCTGATGTTGAGTAAAATAATTAGTCAACGTATATTTTGTGTATTTACATTTGAGTATTATTACGTTAGGCAAATTAACGTGAAATAATTGAAAAATCACACATAGGAGTATATCGAATAAATCAATTATGTTGCATGAAAACCATTTTAAATTAAAATTTTATTTATAACAACAACTTTAATAAGGAAGTGACTTATCGTTACATGAAAATTAAAATAATACATTCAATTTGCACATTATGTTGACACTTATGATGGCGTTTTAATCTAATAAGTCTTTATAAAATGGTCCGACACAAAAGGAGCGAATGATGCGGGTTCTTTAATTTTCTTCTTTTTATGAAGGCGACAACTTTTGTGCTTGTGGTTTGTCTCTGATTTGTTGTGTATCGGTTTGTACTGTGCGGAGACTGCCACATCCTTTTTGTTATCATTCAATAAATTTCTTTGGCAGCTGTTCACTGCAGACGTTTTGCCCTCCTCTTCCCTATGTTTAACACTATTTATGTCATGTTTGTACAGAAAAGTGCTCGAGTCATCTCTGATGCCGTTAAACTTGTGCGAGCTTTCTAATACTTCAAGTTTGCTGTGATGTAGGCAAGTGGGTTTCACCTGAAAAATATTGATACGTTAAAAAGAGGAAGTAACTTATATTTTTATTTTTATTCGAAACTGTAACGGTGGGAAAGAAAATTATATTTAGTTAAACTAATTCCCGTCGCCATCTTCTTGAATCATGAATCGTACGTTTGTTTTGTATTAGAACGAAGCTTAAAACTACAAAAACCATCAAGTCTTGAGCATAATTTAGAAGGTCCGTGTGTGCCACGGCTGCTCTTAATGGCTCTCTCGGCGAACTAGGAAATTTATCACATTTTATGTTAGTTCATAGTATAATTACCGTAGGCGAGCGCGCGTACTTGGCGGCGCGGCCAGCGAGCTCGGTGCGCAGCCGCCAAGCGCGTGCCAGCGCCCAGCGCCGCGCCATCGACGCCTCGTCGCTGCGCAAGCTCACCCATCTTGCACAAACATAATGAAACATTAGAAGAATTCAATTATTTAAATATATATTTTTAGTATATCATATATTGATTAGTGACTTATGTACAAGAATAATAATATTGAAGAAAGAAACCATTTTTGACCAATTCATTTCGTTTTCTTGTTACAGAAGCCTCTACCTGTCAATGAGCTGCAAAATACGCGCGTGTTGGCCAGCGCTGCGTAGCAACAGGCAGGCGGAGCGCAGCGATGGCGGCGTGGCGGGCGCTGGAGGTGCGCCGGGCCGGGGACGTGCGCCGGGCACAGCGGGCACGGAGGGCGCGGCACTCACCGACAGCCGCAACGAAGACATATAGTACTGCAGAGCCAGTGGCCACAGACCTGGATAATTGAAACATATCTTAGAGGTAATTATAATGAATATGACAGAGATACGTCCACATGTTAGATGAGACAGCAGTGAAAGCTTAAAAAATATTTTTGCGAGACTATCAAATCGACGAATTATTAACAGTTATAATTAGGTAGCTTTAGAGTGAATGCCCATTGTATACTCAGAAATCAAACTTTAGTGAGTAGTTGAACAACAAAATTCTTACCTCGCTCTTTTAACCAGTTGCCATACATGTGGTGATGTTCCCAGTTTCTGGGCTCCAGCTCCAGCAGCTTGTCCAGTATTCCTCTCTTATCTGCTAGCGGGGTGACCAGCAGCAGCTCAAGGTAAGCCTGCACGAACCTGGGCTCCAGTTCTATGCATCTCTCTAGCATTTTCAAGGAGTCACTTATTCTATTCTTTTTCCTAAAAAACATAGCAAACGCTATTTGTTACAGAGTATTAGACTCTGAAGTGAAGAATAGAGAAGATCTATGGTAAGGACGATTAAGCAAATCAGTTTTCAAAAGCAAAATGCTTTGGATCGTTATATCATTAAATATCTTCCTCGGTTGCCCATTGGGCCATCACGTGACGTTTCCTGTGGGTTAGGCATTTACCTAGGCTTTAAAAAGTTACATCTACAGGACATGTTACATGTACTGCACCTTCAACATATGTAAAGAGACCTGTAAAGCTTGGCGAGGTTATAGTGCGCGTTGAGGTGGTGACGGTTGTACTTGAGCGCCTGCATGAAGTGGTACTCGGCGCGGCCGGACGCAACCACAAGTGTTCCCAGGTTATTGTGCGCGCTCGCGTAGCTCGGCCACAGCCTGCCACAAGCATCAACGTTTCATTAAAACTCATGACAACACGATACTCTAACATCTTCTTTCTAACGCCAATGACTAAATATATTTTAGAAGTCAAACTTTATCTTATTAGGTAAATAGCTAAACATATGAAATAATGGAGTAGTTAAGGACAACTCACTTCAATGCTTCTTTGTAATGTTTGATGGCGCTCTCTTGTTGCTCGATATCTTTGAGAAAGTTCGCGAAATTATAATGTAGTTTGGCATTGTGCGGCAACACCGATAGGTCTGCTCTGAAAACACAATAAATACGGTTGGACAAACGTAAAAATATCGTGATGAAGACAAAGTTATAAGACAAGATCCATCATTAGATGAGTCGCGCCGCTTCGCTGGCCAACACAGCGACGTTTAAAGTCAGCAACCGTAGCGCCGCCAGTCGAAATTGCTAGCACAAAATACCTAAGCAGCGTCTCCCTGGTGCGCCAGTCACAATTGCGTAACTGCGTGCGCGCGGCGCCGCTAGCCACCAGCACGGCCGCGCCTAGTGCAAGCAGCCGCCGCGCACGCCCGAAGCGCCGCCACAGGACTTGCAGCCCGTACGCCGTTATTATTATAGAGCCGATACTGCAAATAATTTACTTTGAACAGACGTGTTAAGGTAACAATGGCACAGCCACTGACTAACAGTTTGCACTCAGTGGGAACACATTGCATAATCATATCTGACCTCGGAATGTAGAGCACTCTCTCGGCGACGACGAAGCCGACGGTGACGAGCAGGTTGGAGGCCGGCAGGTAGGGCAGCACCAGCAGCAGCAAGCCCGCTGCTGCCGGTGTGCGCCGCTGCGCCTTCACGCGGGTACCATATACATATACATATAAATTCTTTGTTAATATAAGTTCTTTGTTAGCTTGATAAACGATATAGAAGGTGACAGAAAAAAAAAGAAGAGTACGTCACTTAACAATCCAGCCCTACCTCGATATCTGTTAGAGCGCAATAAAACAACGCGACGAGCGAGGCCAGAGCGAGCAGGGTGACCGCATTGCGCGGGTCAGTTATGCTGGTCACGAGCGGCACCGAACCCAGTTGCCAGTCGTGGCTGAGTGACCATGGGCACAGCACCAGCCACCAGTTGAAAGCCGCCAGGTAGCTGAATGTCATCAACCTGCATACAAGCAACGTTAACAATCGAGTTGCTTGTTGCAACTTCACTGAATTTAATAAAAAGCTGCTAAAATATCAATGTGTCAAAAGTCATAAGTTGAAAACAACCGACCAAACAAGGTCGGATTGGATTAAGAAAATCAGTGACCATTACTTCAGTATGGGTTTGCTTATGTGTGTCAATGTGCACATCACCTGACTAGGAAGGAAGGATGAAAGGCGGGCGGGTTGTCTTGCGGCGAGAATGCAGGCAACGCGCCGTGCAACACGCATAGCCGAAGCGCCGCCGCCACCGCTAGCACCCCCGCCGCCCGCGCCACTCGTCCCCGAATGCCTTCGCCCTGCCCCTCGCCCCGCCAGCGACACCGACCTAGCCCACATCTGAGTAACACGTGTATGTTCTATTATTATCAACACTTAAATTATGCCACACCAAAAATCGGATGGCGTACCCGTCATTTACAATACAATTGAGATTGGTAGGTTTTGATCGATCTTTAAATTTCCCGATACCTCGTGATGGTCCCCCAGCAGCGGAAGATGTCGAAGAGGATGTTGAAAAGCAAAGCGGTGAGGCCGGTCTCCTTGGCCAGCATGCTGAGCGCTGCAAGTCCCGCGCTGGCCCACACGCGTTGTCGGCTCGACCTGCACGAGGCACAAATTTACTGCTGCACTAAGGGAGGCCACTTATTGACTCTGAGTGGGACTATAAGTCTCTAGTAGGATACTAATTAAATAAATTTCATCGTTATAGAGTTCAAGCTTAAAATTCAATGTAAGTATTCATAATAATAATAAAAAAACTTTTTGTTAACATAAAACACAAGCCCAATTCATATTTAAAAGGATTCATATTTAAACAGATGATGATTTAATATTAGAAGAAGTTTTACCTTAAAGAAACTTTTAAACTCGGACTAAAAATATTTTAACTCCAACTCTAAACAACATCAAAGAACTCGGTAAGAACACGAACAATCTTTTCCCAAGTGTTCAGCACAAGGCAAAAACCTGGCAACTTTGAACAAATAAATATTATAAATACCACGGTTATCAAAAGAATTATAGAGAAAACTGTCTTCTAGGATCAGTCTGTCTTAGAATTCACAGACAGAAAAGTTTTTATCCGTATGGCGGAATGGTGCACGGCGTTAAAAGTACTCACCCATGGTAAACAAGTAGAGAAGAAAGAAACAAGACACAGGCTAACACGTCTGCGCGGCCGACCACACCGGACACCTAAACACACACACAAAAACACAACACTTAGCAGTAAATATTTATCGTATTATAAGTATACTTCGTTCCTAGATTTATCCACAGCTATTGGGATTGTGTAGGATTGAAATTGATGTTTCATTGTTTTGGTGCATTATAACATCACTCTAAATGCACATTTAATTATACGTATTAGGTACATTTTAACTTAAATGAATAATGGAAAAACTTTTATTTTAATAGCGCGGTAGCCGTAATGTATTACAAACTGAAATAAGAGGCCACGTAGTCTGTGCTAAGGCGACTGCTTAAGTGAACTGTAAACTTAACAACGATCTACGCGAAATTTTACTGAACAAAGGCATAACTTGATCCCAAGTAGCACAACTCTCCGCAACTCCGGCAACTCGGTCCCCGCGCACGTATGCTGAGTTATTGTTAGAGAATAATTTGTATATTATACGAGCATAAAAGTTTAAAGTCTTATGTATTTAGTTCTATCTATCTATGTAGTTCCTCGCTTTCAGCAGAAAATCGTAATGTAAGAAATAAGAATGTACCAATACGATATATATCATGTTTTTATATAATTACTTGCAGCTGCCTCAGATCTTGAACAACCATCTGAGGATGTCATATGCATTTTACTCACAGCTTCAGTATGTATAGGATGCACAGCAAATAGCAGGGCGGCGAGAGCGGCGAAGGGCCGCTGCAGACGTGCGACGACGGCGCCGGCGCGGGCTACCAGCGCGCAGCATGCCGCGTGCAAGCACACGTTACCCAAGTGCCACCACCACACAGAAAACCCGCACAACAAATAGTTTAACCTGGAACAGGGACACAGCACTTGCACGACTTGATAGCCGCTGAAGATAGAGGAAGATAAAATTTAGAGGAATTTACCAAAAGCGATTACTTCTAAGACTTGTCTCAAGAATCACTACTCAAAATTTACGGCACGATGAAAATTTGTGTTTTTGTCACGTAATGTAATTTTATTTAAGCAAAAATCAAATAACGTACGAAAATTTAATAACGCATGTTGATTTAACATTTTGACAGTAAGATAAATATATTTTGAACGAAACATATAAAAATAAACGCAGACTGTAAGGTTATATCGCTACGCTGGGAAATGAACCGCGTAGCGAATGTTTCCTGCATCCGGTTCGATACGCAACTAACTTACGTAACTTATGCGCACAAGATCACATTAAACTAGCTACTCTTTCGACGTTATTACAACATATAGTGGAACTTGAAACCTATCGAAGTTCAATTTTAACATAAAAAATACAACTATTTGTCTTTGACTCGTCGATTTGATGTGTTTTAAAACTTTACTTATGTGTTTAAATTCTGATCATCAAAACTACTTTATTATGATTCACGTATAAATTTTCTCGTCTCAAGTCGCTGACATAAAATTTTCTCAACTTTTTAATTGAACGTGCGAAATTTCGAGAATAACTTTGGATTCGTTCATTAAAATATGATGATCGTAATGAATTTAAATGAACACGAGCACAGACGCGTTCTTTGTGTGCGAGTTTTTATTTCATTATTAATTTGGATTGCTCGAATTCTCACTAAGAGTGGAAATGGAGTGTTTTTAATGGACTAACTTAACCTGTTTTTGCTTGAACGAGAATTATTTTTCTTCTTTTAGCTTATTCAGTCTCTTGTTTTCAGTGTAAGCTATTACTTATTTTATGTTAATATTAATTTAAAATTATCCATTCATTTTGAAAACACGTACATTTTATAATTGAATTTAAAGTAAGATATAAAATTAATGAACATAATCCTATTCGACACTACTGTAATAAAAAAAAAACAAAAGGAAATTAAAGTTCTTAGGCGGTATCTTATGCGGATCATGACTACCATTTTGACTCATTGTCGAATGTGTTAGTGTAAGAGAAGCTGCCAATCGCAATTTATGTTATACATGTTTTGAAGCATTCTGTTATCTCAAATACGTTGCAGTCACTGACTCTTATACTAATAAAATGTATTGCTATCATAAATTAAGACTTTTAAAGTAATATTTTTAGTAACAAATGACAATATTATTGTTGTAATGAAAATTCCATACATTTCTATCAACCTGTAATAAACAGCTATTAATCTGATTAGTGGAGAGAGATTATTTATGCGTTGGTTATATCGACGATGGAGCTTGATGCTTTACGAATGTCACAAACCAATATTGCTTTGAAGACAAATACAGAAATGAATACAAAACTAGTTTGAAAAGAATTGACGCTTTAAAGAATTAAAAATATAGATGTACGTTTATCTAGTTGTATAATTGGAGAACGAACTTGATGCAACTTGCATGTTTTGTTAAAATTCTATTCATTCGGTTCCCTATTGAATTGAGAATTGGGAGCGTATCTGAAATATTTTTTTTTTTAAATCTGTGTTGCCTCGGTATTAATATAGGTTTCTATGAAATTCGTTATTGATCACTAAATCTCTTTTACAATACATTAAATCTCAAATTAATTTAAAAAAACAATTACATTTTGTATATTTTAAGTATTGCTTATTAATAAACTTTTATTGTCTTATTACAAAATACATCTATTTTTTATCGAATCGAGACTTCAAAATTTGTTATGATTTTCGTACCAAATATAACTTTCTCTGGGTTAAAAATAAAGTACAATTACAACAGAAAATAACGAAATGCCTTTGATTACAGTCAGTCGGCAGTTACATATATATTCAAATAATATTAAAACTACATAAATCTGGCTTATAAGATATAACAGCTCAGTAAACCGCGAACAAATTATTTGCAAAGTTTGTAAGACGCCACATCCACTAGGTCACTTCTCTCTGAGACGTGCCTCGATATTACTTACGAGATATGTATTTTCCGACTATAAAACTATCCATTTGCATATATAAAATTATTCACAAGTAAAACGGCATTGGGTTATTAATGTAGAGCACTTTGCGATTCGCCATGTGAAAAATGAAAGCGGAATTACACAAACTAATGAGTTCCCGGCACGGCATCGATTTACGTAAATCCTATTTCCGTGGATATGATTTTATTTACTCTATAAAGCTTATAATGATCTTTATTGAAGTTTGTTTAAACTCAATTTGATACTATATCCTGTCGATTTAATTTTTCGTGCACTAGTTGTGCAGAAATTATTGTATTCTTCTAACTAAAACTTCAAATAAAATTACATAAATTCTCTGTGATAGGTTTATTTTATAGCTATTTATATCGAAGTAATATAAAGTTGAATTATTCTAGGTTGTAAAAATGTAGTGTGTTTTAAATTTATTATATAACAGCAAAATGAAACGTAAATAAAATTTTCAGATTTTTCTTATTACACTTAGATTGTAAAATATTATACACATACTGTGTGTTACAAAACGAGTGAAAATCTATCTATTTTATGTTTTTTAACATCAAAGCAAACTGATATTTTTCTCTGAACATCATTCAATAAGTTTACAATGTTGAATGTCGTAACAAAAAGGGTTGTACTTTTGTGCCACCATGTCACATACATCATCCTACAATCGATGTCACCCGTTGCCAGGACCGAGACCTCTTGTAAGTGACGCGCCGCTCACAACCGATACGTTATATTGCTGTTCTAACACTTTACATACATTTTTATATTTATGACATTTGTTACCATTGTCGGAGTGATACAATTATGACATTCTGTACATATGGATCTCAGTTATCAGTACATTTAGAAAGATAGAATCATTACCACACACAGAAAAAAATATATTGTGGCAAATGGAAGCCAGCAGCATCCCGGCGTTGGTTTTGAGCTGGCTCCTTAACAAAAAAGATAGAATATTTTTAGGTAGTTTGTTATGAAAAGGTTTCCTTGTAAGCGTCAAAGTGGCCAGTAGAAGGATAAACGCTGTAACCCCGAAAGTATGAACTTTACAGGAGAGCCAAAAAATGATAACTCGTGAGCTGATACGCCTACAAGCATGCGGTATTTAGCAATGTTGTGTAGTTTGTGCTAACCTATAATAAAATCATTATCGTTTGATAATGGTTGAAATTATTAACGTGTAAAAAACATATTCGCGATTTCAAGGGTTACAGCGTTTATGCTTTCCAGCGTCGATATGTACTATATTAACATAGAAGTAATTTTTGCGTATTTTGCAAGTAAAAGTTTTTGTTGTGGTTAACGCACTGTTGTAGTGAATTTTAATACAATGAAAAAAAGTTATCTAAAAGTTATTTTACTATTAAAGCAAAAAAACAAACATATTTCATGTTTGAAAGCTATTTAATAAATTAATCATTTATGTAAAATATAAACCTAATATTTATGTTGCGTTAATTGTAAGAGTTTAATATGCGAATTACGATCATGCTTTGTTTTACAAAAATTTGAATTTCAAATGTGTCCCCCGTTGGAGGGCACACGGGGTTGGGGGGCGGCGTGGCGTTGCGGAATATTCATCAGCTGTCTCGGAGAGGACTTCGTTAGCGGCTACGTTGTAATTACTACATTTGTAACGTTGATGATCATTGTTACTAGAATTCCTTTTACAAGGTTCTAAAATATATACGTAGTTTTACTTTAAATTGCACATACATACATATATTGCTGAACATGAATAATTAAACTGTTTGAGTGATCAACTAATATAAGAACGGTTAAAACACTCACGTATGTATAGGTATATATATCCGGTGTCGGCACCGACTAGTTTCGAGCCCATCGGGGGCCCTTCATCAGGGTGAGTGGGACTGGTTTTGTGTTCGAGTGATCGAAAATAAGTTTAGGAAATTGCAATTTGAAAGATTGTTGTTTTATTTTAAAATTCAATTTAAATACTTTAGTTTGTATTTAACTTAATTCTTATTCAAATAATAGTTTATATTTGTGATTGATAACACAATAAAGCGATAGCTCCGCAGCCGCCGCCGCCGCTAACGAACTTTCTGATTGTTTAATATCGGATTACTCAGTTAACTAGACCAATTGGAATTACAAATTTTTGGTCATAACAAAACTCTAATCAAATTATTATATTCGGATCTCGGTATACAAAACTTTTAAGTTACACATTTGACTTTAAATGAAACTTGATTTAACACGGATGATCAAACTTCGAATCTGTACTTTCTTTTCGTAATTATTAAGAAGTTCTTTTTTTAACCGACGAAGCATCACCAACCTTGTTTGTTGCCTCATAAAATGACTTATTCATTTTTATATCATAAGATGGCCACATTTTCTATTTAATCGTTCGTAAGCTAGTTTTGTTCAAGTAAAACGGGGCTGGGTATGTGGCTAGGGTTGCCAGGTCGCCAAACCTACTAGCCGGACAGAACAGCCTGTTTTGCCGGACATTTGGGTAGAAAGGTTGCACATCCTGTATTATTTAGGATTTTGTCTCAGTATTAATAGGTACACTCTCGTTTGGGAAATGTAAAAAGCCTATCAAAAGCCGGAAAACCGTTTATTTAGGCCGGACACGCAATGAAAAAGCCTACCTATGTGCGACTTTATCCGGACGCCTGGCATCTATATATGCGGCCAAATCAAACAATACTTAGTTAATAATGCAGAGGGCGCTGGAGTAGCGCAGCACAAACAAACGAAGTCGGATATCGCAGCGACGTAATGAGGCTCTCACAAACGATATTCGACTGTCTTGCTTTCATTAAACACAATAAACACTTCTATTTACCATGTCGAATTATTGTAATTTCAAAATATCCTACTGCCGTTGTTTTCAATATACTACTTTAATTATAAATTGTGATTAATATGCTTCCTAAAGCGAAAACTGCGTCGAACAAGAAATAAAAGCTTTTCTCCTGTTGAATTAATTTATGAGTAAAATTATTTTTGTAGTAACTTTGTTAATCTTAAACATAATCGCGAAAGGGTTATCCTGTCCATATTTTTAAACGACAGCAAATCTTTCTGCGGAATAACAAAAAAATTAAGAAGCTTTTATTCTTTGATACGTTTTTTATATCATAAGGTTGCAAACGAGCAAACGGACAACTGTATTCGCCGAAATAGCGAGGCGACCGTTGCCCATAGACATCCGCAAATGCAGATGCGTTGCTTACCTTTAATCAACGGAGAAGGGGACGCACAGAAAGAGGATATTTCTCCTTTCTATGCGTCCCCTCTTCCGCCAAATCCTCTTCCCCTTCCCAGTACCACACTCATCAGACGAAACGCGGAATTTCTTCCACTTCACGCCTGTCTTCTGTGTGGTCATGGTATTTCACCGGTCGATCCGACCAATTGTTGTTCAACCCAACAAATATTGTTGTTGTGGGATCTACCACTGTTCACTGTTTCAACAAAATGTATTTTAGCTTATAATATTGCATAATATCTGAGTTCCTTTTTTATCTACAAAGAAAAGGATAAATTAAAAGGATGATTTTTTTGCTAGCTCTCACACTTACCGGAACGTGAGCGTAGTTAGCGGTCGGTAGGACTTGTGACTGCTAGGCTCTGACATGGGCGTGCCCCAGAAGTCATTCCTGAAGACTTGCAGTAGCGGGTTGGCACCAGTCACATCACCGTTGCTCACGATTGCTGGGATGTCGTCGTGCACGAACTCGCCGTGCAGGCTATTGGCGTAAGTTAGTGCGCCCACAGAGGCAACTATTGTGTACACAGCCCAGTCACTCTCACAGATACTTCGCCAGGTCTTTGGGTTCGAATTTTCTTCACGGACCGACGGCAGCGGTTTTCTACGCATGGTTACCTATTCACTACATCTTTGAAACATTTTAATGAAATTCTTAGTAAGTTGTTAGAAACGTCACTTGACAAGGAAAAACAATCATATTAGTCTCTGTTTTTGGGGCAGTCAACAAATAAGTTAACATGAAGCAGAGTCCGTTTTTAATCTCATATTGAATTAAATAATAGAACTAAATTCGAATGTTTTTAAGTAGTAAAAAAACTTTTAATTCACTTTATCCATAGAACCTTTTTGTTGTGGCACTTGAGGCACTTTCTGTAACAAAAAAAAAACAATAATTTAACTTCAGAACGTTTATATAAATTTTTGATAAAAATCATTGCGCAATTCCCGAGCACGTGTCTTATTTATGTAGTGCTCTTCAATAATTTATATGTTTCTGTATTTACCGATATAAAAAAGTTTTAATCTTTTAAACAAAGATATATTTAATAAGCTTTAGTTGATAATCGTTGGCAAAACAGATCCTAAGAAGTAATCTCTATAAACAGCTTAACTTAAGTACGGTCCAATAATATTAATGCGGGGTAGTGTTAGGTGCGGTGAGCGAACATCGAGCACTAAGCAAATATTGGATTACGTATGATTGATTAAGCTGCTTTGCGAGCGGACAACTAATGTCTGATCGATACGCGCCTGAGGAACTGTCGGCGGTCGGAGGTGATGCAGAGCTTGCCCACACGTCACGCACGCAAGTGACGTCACTAACTTTATCAAATCATACGTAATGTATTATATGTGATAGAACCTTATTATAACTTATCCGTACACATACACATACACACACACACCAAAGAAAATTATAATTTATTACACGAAAGAATAGAGTCAATAATACATAAGATATTGAATATAGCGGAATACTCATATGGTGTCTGAACAGGTTTAGGTTAGGAAAATTACAAAAATCACGTTAGGAGCTAGATATAAGTCATATGCAATGACTTATATCAATCTCCTAACGTGGAGGAGGAGTGAGGCTGCCACACTGTACGTCCTGTTTAATACATCTGACATGAATCAATAATGCCGTCTGTTATGTACTACGGCCGCCACTTCAAATTAGATTTGGACCAATTTGATTGCGACGTGTCGGTTGAAGGGAACGCCGCATGTTTCATGTATAATATGAGTAGGTATACGAGTTACGAAGTATTATCTGGCCAGCAACATGTAGAATATTAATTCGAATAATGTATAAAATAGTTATCGTTATTTTTAAAGGGCGTTTAATACTGCATCTGTATAACACAATTACGTAAGAAAATTCCATTGAATAAACCTAATCTTCATTTAAATAACTTAATAAATATACATAGACTCCAATGACAAATTTTCTATGAGCGGTATTAGTTTTACAAACAAAATCATAAATTATAAGCTATGTACACATAATGGGAACTTAATTAATTATTAGAGCTCATGAGCAAAACATCTATTTATCAGCGACAGGCGAACATTAGCTGGACGTAACGACCAATCGACTGCAATACGTGAACACTCTAACTATTTGTACACTTCATTAATCTATTGATACTTGGCTGTATTCAATATTTTTGTTTTATTCTTTTATCATCTTAGTGTGTAAAAGTAAGGTATTTTCACCACATAATAAATCACAATTATCATAAATAACTTTATTTCTGGCCAAAATTTATAATTTCAGTAGTTGATCTCACACTAAGTTACATCAACTAAGGATATTTATATAGTTTTGTATAATTCCTTGAAGGAATTCAAATAAAGAAGGAAGGTTTTTCTAATATAAACGTCAACGAAGCCACAAAATTGAAATTTTGTGCCATTTCTCAGAATATAAGAGAGCTTGGGATAAATTAGATTTAATTTTAAAATTTAATTTTTAAACACTATTTTTTGATGAATTTTTCAAAGCAACTAAATCACTCTTATAGAGCTAAAATTATCATCCATTCATTGAACAGAGGATCATCTATTGCAAGCAAAGTACAATCTATCTATATATATAAAAGAAAGTTGTGTTAGTTACACCATTTATAACTCAAGAACGGCTGAATCGATTTGACTGAAAATTGCTGGGAAGGTAACTTAGAACCAGGAAACGGACATAGTATAATTTTTACCCCGTTTTCTATTTTTTATTCCGCGCGGACGGAGTCGCGGGTAAAAGCTAGTTTTATATATATTTAGTAATAAAACATAATAAAGTCTTCTTTATAATTAAAAGGAAATAAGTTGTCTGTATGTACGGAATGTTGAAATCGACGACTTATGTAAGTTATCCGAGGCTATTCGTCGCTGAGGGCGGAGGAAACGCGTGGAAATGCAATAAAGCCGACAGCTCCGTACATTGAGCCACTATAAAATTTCTCGTTTTCTCTTACATACATTAAATATAAAGAACACAATTCTACGTACATTAAAAGCACCAGTCGTAAAACAACTTATGTTATTTAATATAATGTTAGGGTGACTTTATTTAACTGCATTCATAATTTTAATCCTCTTCCTTCCCACGCATAATTAATAACGACAGAAGGTAAAGTTGATTTGACAGAGGAGAGAACGCAACGGAAAGGGAAATACTCTCTTTCCGTACGTCCTGCAAATTCGGATGTCTGTAGGCAGCGGTCGCTTCTGTATTTCGGCAAATTCAAATGCCCGCTTGATCGTTTGCCGTCGCAAAATAAAAAAATAATAATAATAAACTTTTTATTGCCATTGAAATTAACAAAATTTTAAAACACAACGATTTACAATATTCAGTGATGGCAAAAGGGGGTGGCTCAGCTTCGTCAACACAGGCGAGGATACAGTGTCAATTAAGGAATAAAATTAAGAAATAGTCGCTAGCGATTTCATCAGCGCAGATTTTTTTACAAGTAGCCTATGTTACTCCTGCGCACATTCTATATGTAACTCGATTAGACAGATAATCATGCGAAATATAGTTTATAAAATAAATAAACCTATAGTTGTTATGAAAAGGAACTTTGTGTAAGAATATTTAAATTCCAAAAACAAAATTAATATGTCTTCTCGAGCTAAATCAACGATAGAAAAACATAAGCAGGTCTAGAGATTCTCAATGACTACATTTAGCTATCGTTTATTAGAAAAATTAACTTAAGGTAATATTAATATATCAGGGATCAGTAAAAGCTTTATCACATAACTCGTACAAATAGAAGGCGAAAACAGAAAACTTGAAGTGGCTACAAATCATACTTCGAAATACATTAATAAGACAATGGTCGATAAAATACACCTCCCTTCACTTAGGTTACGAGTCACCCCCCTGACCCCGAGGTAGCAAATGGTGCGTAAATATACCCTCAGATCCACCATCACGATAATATGTGATTTGTTCTATTTCTTACACGTTAAAGGTTCAATTATGTATACGAAATTATGACGGTGTAATAATAGATAGAGACATTTTCATTGTTATTCGTTTCCTTTTGAAATTAATAGCTACGTGTAAGTATTTGATTAACGGTTAATTGTATTGAAGTGTTTTATCAAACTCCATCCAATCTTTATTTAATTATAGCTGTCGTCCGAGACTCCATTTGCGCGGAATTAACTTCTTCCAGACTGTTCTAATCTGTGCCAAATTTTATCAAAATCCGTTCAGCTGTTCCGGAGATACCTTCAAACAGATATTGTCATTGAATGTGTATGGATTTAAATAGATGAGACAAACATGTCTGTTTTTATGAATTGTGATTACATCTTGATAAAGGTAAAAATTATTTAGATATGTTTGTTATAATTTCGCATTTCCAATATACTTATATATATTTTTCATATACAGTACAAAACTTAAGTAAATTAGTAGAGAATACAACAATTCATTCACAATTCAAATATCAGGTTACCGAAAAATTCCACTGCAGAAACACATCTATTGAAACAAAATATGTTTCCTCCGTTTTTAAAGAAAATAATAAAGAATGCGGAGCATTTCAGAGTAGAAAGCTGCAGTTAACTTCGTTGTAATATAAAATTTTCTGACATTAAATTCGAAAAGGACAAAGTAATAAATTAGTTCACTTCTTTTGTTGTACAAATTCATTTTTGTTTTAGCAAGTTTGTGTTGGTACGAGTACATCTTTCAAACGTTCATTTCCCGAAAGGTATCCGAAACACGCGAACCCTTTAGGGTAGACCCGGATAATGACTTTCGGTACGGAAAAAAGTTCCAAGGGAAACAACCTTCGGGCGTTTTTATGAATTCATAGCAATATATAAACATTAATTTTATCTTAAATTAATTCATCTCTTCAGTCTTCAAAAAAGAAAACTTAATTTACATGAAAAAATATGTATGAGAACATAATAGAACACAACATTTTTCACAGTGAAATTTGGAATTTATTTTATAAGCTCTACGAGTGAATTCACGGTCGGAAAGTGTAAGACACCCACTTGTCCACTTTCTCTCTACCCGCGTGGAATTCGACAAATAAGCTTTTAACTTAAAAAAAATAATAAGATAAAAATGGCGAAGTATAAAACTCTATGATCTCATCACCCACACAAATAATTTAAGATTTCTCCTTAACCCATTCCTGGTATGATGTATTTGTATGATTTTTTAAGAGAGTGTCGCGTCCTTGGCTCAGGGATTAAACGCTCGTCTTGTAATCTGCAAGTCCTGGGTTCGAATCCCGACTGTTCCAATGTATTTATCAATTTTAGATTTACATATATACATTTATTCGACGTTCTTACGGTGAAGGAAACATTGTGATGCAACCTGCACGTATATGCGAAGAATTTCAAAGATATGTGTGAAGTCATCACTTGGCCACAGTGGTTGATGATGGCCTAGTCACACTTAACTAAGGGTAGGCTCCCTCAGTGAGGACGTATATCGAGCTGATGATAATAGTGATGAAATTTTATTCCGATTTTCCATATTAATTTATAAAATATCACACGGATTTGTTACTTAAATAAATATATATATGCTAATGAAAGATAAACATGACAACAATACTATTGTATCAATTGTGCACTAATTCACAGAACTGAAATCACACGGGGGGTCGTGGGGTCTGGGGGGGGAGGCACACAATTAAATTAGTGTGCACATGTCATAGATAAGTTCCGCGCTATAGGAATTTATGTCTACTGAATACACAATGAATTTAACCAACCCTGTGCACGCCGCATCACCGCAAACACACCGGCCTTTGTGTACATTGCGCACTGTCGCAACTGATTTGTGGTTCAAACTTGTATAATACGAAACAAAATTTATTAAAGATTTATTTTGAAAAATATGGTTAAAAATATTAACCGTAAACTTTAATATTAAAGTGTACATATTTAATCGTTAAAAGGCTCGTGTCTAAACATGCAAGATACAACCTAAATATTTTTAAATTAAATTTTAAATTGAAAAAAATATAACAATGCGGTTATTAATTACAGCGTAATTAACAATCTAATTTTTTTAATAAATCATTTAAGAACGGCTTAACTCAAGTGTAATCGTCCGGTGACGGCACCGACTAGTTTCGAACCCGTCGGGGGCCCATCTTCAGGGCGCGTAGCGCTACGCGCTCTGGCCCGCTGTGCGAATAAACACTCAATATTATTATGTCTCACGAAAGTTTAAACAATTTAATGTTATTTTTTGGTTTTCTTAAATTTCGCTGACCTTGTCAAAGAAATTTATTTTCCGAATAAAAGCCAGTCCCAAAAATCCTATTTAGAATGCTTATCAGGTGGAGCATCAGTCATCGTGACAGGCTCAAAAGACGAGGCTATTACGACAACCGGAGACCGGGTACCACTCATAAATACAGCTTAGGAAATTTAAGTTTTTCCGAGCCAAGCCTTTGTGTGTCGTTAATATTAAAATAATGGCGAACCATTATATTATACCTTGGAATATTAAAGGTTACAATAGTGCATCGTCTATACATTTAAGGACGTATTTTAATCAATTTATACAGAGACTAACTTTTGTACATTTTTAATTTGTAATTAATTTTACCTTTTAACAATATCTTCTCTTTCAATATTTTTTTTTCTATGTTAAATAGTAATTTACTTTAATTCGTATTTTAAAACTAAATCAAATTAAGTCATTCGATAAGTATGTTTATAAATGGCTAATATCATAAAACTTTCTTATATTTTTTATTTACAGGAAACGTTTATTACTAATAAATCCAATCAGTAAGGAAAAAAAAACAGCGATAAAACAATATAGTTGTTTGGTGTATCTGGTTTGAAAGATAAAAGGCAATTTTATAAAGAAATACGAGGTGAGAGAAGGTTGTCCGTTACTACTGAGTAGGGAGCGGTCATTAATTACAAAGTTTTCCCATTCGCACTTCCCTGAACGACCATTTGCGGCTGGCGCCTGCTAAGGGAAAAATTACTATCACCGCGGTCAACGTCGTCATTTTACATTAATCGGAACAGAACGAGGCTCAATGAACAAAGTAAAGCTTGTATTATAAATTATTTACGATTAAAAGAATTACACATGAAATATCAACTGAATTGATAAAGTAGTTAAATCCAGATTTACTTTTAAAAAAGATAAAAAAAATCTTTATTTAAGACACTTTTATATTTCTGTGGAAAATTGCATTCGGATTTGTTTAGGTGTTTTGGAGTTACCTAAAGTTTAGCAAGATTTTTTATTTTTATTTTATCCTTTCAGTTTTCATTTGTGTTTTTTTCATTGTTCTTTTTAGTTCTGTTCATTCTTTTTGTTATTTTATTATTTTTGTAGTTTTATAATTTCATCTTAAGTTTCTTAATCTCACTTGTTACTGAGTGTCAATTTGAAATACTTACTTAAAGTTCTTCTTTTGTGTTGTTTTTTGTGTTACTCTTAATTGTTCTCTTATTTTAGGGTTCTCATTGCAGCTCTCAACACCGATTGAACATCTTTTCTTTTGAATAAATGAATTTCTTCCTTTATAATATATATAAAACTGGTACTAAGTTCACTTGAAATTAAATTAGGTTGTGAAATTCAAGCTATAATTTTCTATATCTACAATACGAAATCCAATTTACCTGTGAGTGGAAACACGAGGATTTCCGTGAATATCGCGGCTGCAGCGGTTATTCAATTGTCTCCTTGCCTGCCAAGATTGCTCGCTGTCTCGGTGTGGTCAACGCTACGAAATTTACAATATAGCAACATGCACTAAACATTCGTTCTCAATTGCCAGCTCAATGCGGATACTGTAGCTGTACAGGATAGGACAAGAAAATTTTCGTCGTTATGAACAATATTTAACTCTCTGATTTCATTATACTTCTTATATCTTACTAATACAAATCTGCTATTTATATTGGCCGTTATATTTCAACGTGAACTACTTGATGAGTGGGGCGCTTTCTAAGAGTACAACATCTGTATTAGTTGCGCCAATTTTAAATTTTCTCAATTCTATCTGCATCTATATAGGTATCAGAGAAATTTTAATGCAGTAACGATAAATAATTGAATGGATCAAAATAGCCTTTATAATAATCCAATTAAAAAATCTTTATTCAACTTCTCACATTATTTTTCAAAACATTATTGGTTTGCACCAACCGGGATTTCAATTGATTCTTAATTTGGAATTTTAATAATGAACTCAATCATTTTTTTGAAAATAAAAAAGTGAGGCATTAATGAATGTGTTGTTTAAATAAATTTTAACTTAGATCGCGAATACCATGTTCAATATAGGTCATTTCACCGTTCGGGCGTGCAGAGATATCAAGGCGGTTGGATCACGTAGCAAATTAGGGCAGAGAGAGCCCGCAGGCCACGTGCGGCCCCGGCCATCTACCGGCGCTCTAATACGCTGCTTGAGAAAACTTTGAAACAACGGATGCATCGTTCTGATAGCATCAGTGATCATAGATAGAAAAATACTCGTATCGCTGGCACACGATACCGATACTTTGAACTTTAAAAACTTTTGCGCTTAGTGACATCTTGCGTGAAGTTTAATATCTCGAAAGGCATTCAAACGTAAAAAATAATTAAAATTAATCCATCGCTTTACGAGCGAGTAACGTTTACATATGTATTATTAATTCAATTATCCTTAAGTCATTCTGAGAGGATGTTTTCGCCTTTACTGACCACAGAAACTAAGTAAAACTAACGTATTCATGTTTTGAAAACTGTTCCGTACAAAAGTTTATGCTGCACGGGTCAGTTGACATCAAACTCGCGGCACACATGAGACCTAGTTGCCGACTGTTTGTCAGGAAGATTTGAAAAGTTGTTCAGGTTGCAAATTCGACTTCTTGTGAAGGGTGCGAAGTACATATGTCATAGCTGTGGATTACCACTTTAGAAATACTTGTTTTAACACTATTATCATCTGCCATATTCGTCTTGAAAAGAAAACCTTCTACCATAAATAAAATAAAGTAAATTTTTTCAGCAGTTAAATATAGATCTATCATTATTATGCATAATATGAAAATTAAAAATATAATAATCGAGTATTTAGTTCATAGAATATGAATTCTGTAATGATGTATGATACTTAACAAGTAATATAAAATGCATTTTTTCGAACAATTGAAATACTCAGCAACAATATGAACATTTCCAATAATTATGACGTAGGTTTACATTTGTACTCGTATTTCCAATAATTTGATGTTTGTTTTAAAGCTTCGTATAATAAAACACTTCAGTTTTGCTACAAATTTGCAAACCTTCCAAATTAATGTTAAATATCAATAACACTGGTCTGCAAAAAAATTTTTTTTTCTCTCCTTCAAATGTTATGCAGTTATCTTGTCTGATACAACAATACTGAATATAAATATATCATTCAAAGTTTTCTAGCACGTCTATATTCTTTGGGATGGAATTTTTAAGAAAAACAATTTTTTAATATGAAATTTTTATCATTCATTTAATTACTTAAATAATGTTGGATGTACATTATTACACAACCTTTAAAACGCATATGACAATATCATTACTAGTTGTCAATCCCATTTTACTTAGTCGTTTTTTTCTTTTTCATATTTTATGATGGAGTTTCCTGATAAATCGACCAACAAAAATCTGCAAGTATTGCTTCGGACCATTTCCCGTTGTGTCCTCTCTATGTGCAAAATATCGTGATGAAACCTCTCACAGTCTTCATCAGATACTGTGAGATTTGGTGAGAAAAATTTTAAGTGAGAGTGCAAAAAATGAATTTTAAGAAACATGTTACTTTTTTGAGCCTTATAGGAAATGAGAAGTTCTTGTTTGATTTCCTGTAGTTCTGATTTTTTTCCAAGAAAATTTTGGCACAATGTTTCTACAAAAGCAGTCTGCGCCCTTTTTTCGAATTGATTTAAATTTATTTTAAAACTTGAGTCCTTCATAAGCTCGAGTATTTGAGGACCTACAAAAATTCCTTCTTCTAATTTCGCCTCATCCGGGGAAACTTTGTTTTCTAGTACTGAAAGTACTGGGCTTTCACAAAGTTTTTCATAAAACCCAGCTTTATATGAAGTGGTGGATTTTTTTTTTCACTAGGAACGAAAGGATATTCCTTTACATTTTTAGATACAGGAGACAAACTCAGGGAGGTTTTGATTTTGAAAAAAAAAACCTTCTTTGTGGTCAGCTTTTTACTATGTTGTGTTTGTCTTTTGCGCGACTGTCCCACTCACATAAAAAACCACAAAATTTGGTATTTACCATTTGGTGATTTTAACTGGACTGTAATGAGGACATCTTCCTTGCAGGCCAGTTAAAATTGCTAAAACTTTTAGATCAACACAAATGTTCTATGCGTATTGTGAATTTTTGATTTCTTGCAGTAATAACATCATATTTCCATATAATTTTCTTTCATATTCGCATAAAAAAGCGTCAGATAATATTTTTCTCTCTCTTTCTATCACTGCACACCGTTTATTTGTGTGCAAATACAATCTCAACCAATTAAAGTTGCTTTAACGCGAGAATAACATAGTATAGTAATATTAGTATAGCAAAAAATCCCATAATTTATAAAAATCTAAAATCAACATTAAAAAAAATTAGACGTGATAGCATAAAACGAAAAGCAGATATAGATTGAGGATGGTAAACTCTTTAAACGTATCATACTTTTATTCAAAGGAGGATTTCGTTGCAGACCAGTGTAATCAATATTTACTTTTATTGATTTTTTTTTTTTATAAGAGAAGGGGGCAAACGAGCAGCGGGAACACCAAGGTGTTCATCGACGCCCATGGACATCTGCAATACCAGAGGAATCGCAAATGCGTTGCCGGCCTTTGAGATGGTGATAGGCTCGTTTCTTGAAGGACCCTAAGTCGTAGTGGTTTGGAAATACCGCCGAGGACAGACCATTCCACAACGCGGCCGTGCGCGGCAAGAAATTTCGCGAGAACCGCACTGTTGTGGAATGCCAGCCGTCCAGATGGTATGGATGGTACCTGGCGGTCTGTCGGGTCGTCCGATGACGAAACTCGGCGGCAGGAATCGTTCCAAACAGTTCTTCGGAACACTCCCCGTGGTACAAACGATAAAAGATGCAGAGGGAACTGACGTCCCTCCGCAAGGCCAGAGTATCAAGCCGATCGGTAAGAGCTCGGTCGTTGACGATTCGAGTCGCTCTCCGTTGTATGCGGTCAAATGGAAGAAGCTGGTATTGGGGTGCTCCCGCCCAGAGGTGCGAGCAGTATTCCATGTGGGGCCGAACTTGCGCCTTGTACAGTTGTAGGCGGTGGCCCGGCTGGAAATACTGCTTCGCCCTACTGAGCACACCCAGCTTTTTGGAGGCCAGTTTGGCCTTGTCTTCCAAGTGACCGCGAAACTGAACGTCACTCGATATGTCAACGCCGAGAATACCGATACTGGCTGAGGCAACCAGGGGAGTGCCCTCAAAACGAAGATCTACGACATGTTGATGTTATTTCTCCTTCATTTAAAAGTTTTTGATTTTCATTATCAGGTTAATTTACAATCAGTTTTTACAACAAATAACTACTAATAGCAACTGTACGATTTCATCCCATTCGTCCCACACGACACGGGAGCGGCACTGGAACAGTGCGCAACGGCCCGCGTGTTCGCAGCCTGTATTATTCACAAAAAGCCGCGCAATAACTTTGTACTACGCTTCACTTATCAAAGATTAAAATTTATCTTCAGCGGTCATCCTGTTCAAATGTTTATATAAATTAACTCATTAATTTTAAGTGGTTACTTTAATTGTACTACGTCAGCGTGGTTTACTCAGGCCTAGTCACCCCTAACTTGGATAGGCTTTGATACCCTCGGTAGAGACACTATAACCTGAACTTATGCAACAAAACCTTATTAGATTTTACACTTTAACAACTTTAATAGACACATCTTAAAGCATTAAACACTGTCAGAACATTAACAACTAAATTCACATCAACGATACTTCAAAAACAAATATTGTAAGTTGAATTATAATTTAATGTCGCAGTTTCATGAAAGCCTGTGACGGTAACCGAAATAACCTTTTATTAGTCGGTTAAAATTGTATGTAATTAGCGGGAAAATTTCCATAAAGCCGCTATACTTAATTATACACATTCCTTGTTGAGGCATTTTGACAAAATGTCGCCTCCAACGAGACCTTGTGCTGACATAATATTATTGCTTTTGTTTGACATTTTAGATTTATATTTCAAATGGAAAATGATTTATTCGATATCAATACGAGTATATAATATGGTAAATTAAACATACTGCTGAACTCAGAGTGTATTTTTTATTTTCAGTGCTTTGTTAAACAGTCGCTTAGTAAAGATTTTTTTTCTTTGTATTAGCAACCCTTTTTATATGAAAGAAAAATTTCATTTGATTCGTAAGCAAACATTAAACTTTGTATTCACTCATTTATAAAAGCAACATAGAATGATTTTATTCTGCGAAAAGTCTTTGTTTGCGGCGACCTTTGAATATTTAAATTGGGCTTCTTTTGAAGTTTCCATAGACTGCGAATTTAGCGTAGAATCTTACTAATATTATAAATCGGAATGTTTAGATGTATGGTTGGATGGATGTTTGTTAAAAGATATCTCCTGAAATAATAAACGGATCTCACTGAAATTTGGCACAGATGTAGAACAAAGTCTGAAAGAACACATAAAGAACAATACTCTTTTATAATTCTATCAAATGTACATATTGTGGGTAAGTTGGGTAAAAAAGGATGTTATAAAAAAAACCTTACTTAACACCCACTACTCGTTATGTATAATGAGTTCGTATGGTATCGGAAGGGCGAGGCTGATAATAATCTGTATTCAGATCTGCACAACTAAGCTGTAAATCCCGCTTGTTTATGCGTAAATCTATCCATAACGGATAAAAATAAAGCAATATATTTTATATCTTCACTTAACGTTAACGAAACCTTTTGGAAGACATTTGCAATTTAATAATGTAAGTTACTATTCGTAAATATGTGAACCGTATTAAGTTTGAGCGAATTTCTGGATTCAAATGTGACGTCGGTTAGCAAGAAGGCATCATTAATAACGGCCGCCGACTGGAACACAAGATTGTGCATCCCCTCACTCTGACTCACACTGAAAAAACATTATCTTCGTTTTACTTATAAATTAGGAAACCGCTTTTATTTTAAACTCCTTTGCAGTGATTTCAACAGAGCAAAGAAGATTCGTATTACAAAGGAAAGCTTTTGTACGTCTAATAAGAGCAAATCCTCAACGTCGGTTGATATTTACAATGCCTTTACAGAGAAACGGAAATACTTAAAAAAAGGCTTTAAGTTAAACAACAATTGAAAACATAAACTTAGATAGTTGTGTATACGAAAGGCTGTTGAATGCTTGGTTTATCAATTGCTAAAATAGTTCTAGGAAACTACTCATTACAAATTAATAAATAATGGTAAACAAGATTATTAATAAATTCGTACTAAAGATTATATTATTAAGAAAGAAAAAATCAGACAATCTATGGCTACTAGAAGAGTGTCTGGATACTTTAATTGAATAAAACTTCGAGCTGCGTCTCCATTGAGCAGCCTTCATTGACTCAGTTAAAGCCGCGCTGTTATCTCGTATCTCTTAACTGTCAACTGATGTAAAGGCAAAGTTCTGTACGTCATAGTTACTCCGATTATTTTACGTGGAAAAGATTTAAGTATACTTTTGAATTAAATGCAATTACGCTTAAATATTAACAACGTGTTTTTAAATAATTGCTGGCAAACGACAATTCATTTTAAGTTGTTTGAATACGTCCTTCTCTGACGAGTCCATCCTACATCCCTTACTTTTTTTAGTTTTCTTAAGTCATTTGAAGAGTAAAAAACATATTGGTTTGTTAGTATGTCCATTACATCATTGACATCATAAATTTATATATAACAGTTAGACTCACGAGCTATAAATGAAATCGCCGTAACGAGGCGCGTCGTAAATTAGCAGCGGCAAGTGAACCGTGCGGGGGGTGTACCGGACGTGCAGGGCGTCCAGGGCGTGCGGGGCGGGGGGGGAGCAAACATCCGGCGCACACCACCTCCCAAACCGAACTGTTATCAGGGTTTGGAATTGGAAGTCTTTTTTCTTACTCTTTACTTATATGAGGTATTTCAATAAGTAATACCCAACATTATTCTAATTTAAAAATATGGTAAAACTTACTTCCTTACTAATATTATAAATTCGAATGTGACTCTGTCAGTCTGTCCGTATGTCGCGCCTACACGTCATAATTATAGAACTGATTTAAGTGAAAGTGGTACACAGTTAGTCTACCCATGAAACTTATCATTTACTTTTGGTCAATTTTGGCATCTTGATTTGATGGGTCGTATACTTTTTATTTATTTAGGTACTAACTGCCGCCCGCCCGAAATAAAAAAAAAAAACTTTAATAAGCCTAAGTGATGTCCTACATCTGTTCCAAATTTCATAAAGATCCGTTGACCCGTGTCTGAGATACCTTCTAACAAACAACCATTCATCTAAAGTTTTGCATTTATAATGTTAGTAAGATATTATGTTTTTTCAATTATATAATATAATTCTCCTATTATGAGTAATAAGTAATCATAAAACTTCTCGATAAACCTATATCAATGAAAAAATTAAAATCAAACTAACAGAGAAATCTTAACCTCATTAGTTCTTCGAAGAGCTTACTATGTTATAAATTTTAAAAGAAATCAGAAAAAATACTTTGCAAAAAATGAAGATGTCTAATGTTCGCAAATGAATCAAGTGATAAACAATGAGAGTATCGTGTTGCATCCGCCCGTAGCATCCGGACAAAGACACCGCGTATCTCCGTCGTGAAATCCGATCTTATCCGCCTTTACTCCGCTATCATCCTCTACCTGACTATTAAATGCTATACGATTCACACAAATCTCATACAAAAATTACATATAGGTTTATGTATAGTCAATGTACTAGTTCTTTATGTTCGCTGGATTGAGTCTATTACAGCAGCTAGGATGATGGGGGGTTATTATTAGAAATCTTTACTAAGCGGCTCCCTTAGTATCCAATTAACGCATGTGAATGAAGTTCTTCACCAAAATCCTACAAAAATGTATTATTATAACTACTCAATGAAATATGATACTTCTTTGTCTATTCTGTTTTAATCCAAAGTTATGTTTGATCAAGTTACGAAGCGGCAACTCTCGGAGCGGGTAAAATTTATTATCTAAAACAGATTGCTTAATTAGACCTGAGGCGGTATTTATTTGGTCCATCGTACAAAGCTGGAAAACAATATTTTCTAATTTAATTTCTTTCCTTCTCTCGTATCTCATCCAATGGAGGCCCAACTAACGTAATTTGCTGCGAGCATCCCCTATACAAGTATAAATCAAAATGAAATTCTCTTTGAAATATAGGTCAAATAATTAGTAACAGTTGGGGCTCGGGGGCCCTTGCGCCCAGTCACTCCATTGAGCGTCCACCGAAGCGACCTAAGAGCTCGGTGACCTCCCAATCCGGTAATAATAACGAAGTAACAGCCCGAGCCGAGGCTCCTGAGGGAGCCCTCGAGCCTAGTTACTCTTAAACGAGGTTTAGGCTAAGCGCCATCTGCGCCCGGCCACCTCAAGCCCGGTGAAACTGTAAATGCCTCTTCAAGGCAAACAGTGACTACTCAGTCACAAAAAAAAAACAGTTGGGGAGAAAAATAATTTTAAGTACTACTTTGCAGACACTTGTGTGACCTAAGTTAACAATGACAAAGTGAATCCACGTACTCAAATAAACAAACTTTTCAACTGGCTCGTCTATTTAAACAGCGGCGAACCACTCAAAAAATAATTTAATGTTTTACGTAATATTTATTTTTGTTCATTTGACTTTTTTTTTCTTTACAATAAAAGTGTGAGATTACATGTTTGTACTGGATATGAATCAGGGTGTCATCAACATTGCTTGAGAACACATTTATTTCATATCATAAGGAGGTGGCAAACAAGCACGCGGATCTGATTACGCCTAAATAGCGAAGCGACTACTACCGATAGACATCTGCGATTGCAGATGCGTTGCCTACCTATAATCGACGGAGAGACGCACAGAAAGAAAATATTTCCTCTTCCAATGCATCCCTTTCTTCATCAAATCCTCCTTCTCAATCCTCAATCCTCTTCAAATTTCCCTTCCCATCGTTTCCGTAAAAGAAAAGGATGGGAAGGGATAGAGGATTAAAATTAGGCCACCGCAACGCACACTTATCAGACGAAATGCGGAATAACTTCCACTTGATGCCTGTCTTCTGTGTAGTCGTGATATTTCACCGGGCGAACCGACCAATTCTTGCTACAGATGTTGTTGTTGCTGGCGTGTACCAGTGTTAAACATGTACACATTCATGGATATTAATCATTTAGAAAACATAAATACATTAAATAGCGTAATACTGCTGAGTAAATAAATTTCAATTACATACTAACTTGGGAAAGAAAAAACAAAAGTGCTCTTACCATAGATTTGTAAAATGTAAATAAATTAATAAATTTGTAGAGTAAGTGATTTTAAAACATTTTAGTTAATTACCCAAATATAGATATTTTTTGATCAATCCTAAACTTCTATTTCATTTAATTGTTTAACTAATTAGTGAACTTTTGTAAAATAATGAATAATTTTGTGGTCACCCAATGTAAATCTACACGACGTGTTAGAGAGAAAGTATTTTTTTTTTTTTAGAGTAAATTGCTATTTCAAAAGCACAACATGCATGTATTCATTATTTATAAAGTTTATTTAGCACAAGTTATTTTCATTAACGGTAAACGTTAAAGATTTAAATGTGCAACAAGTAAATATTAAATAAAACTAAAACACAAGCAAAATATCTTACCTTTATCTCAGGATGTCTAAAAATACATGATTGTGGCAACCTCAAACGTCACTCAACACTTTCGTCGCACTTGACACTCGCAACTCGCGTAGAGAGCACTCCGCCCGCCCATCCGCCGTAACCACGTACCGTCCGCCCTGGCCGGCAGCGCACAGCCTACTGCAGAACGTGAGACTCCTTAGCACATCCCGTGCCGCGCACGCGCCCACACCAACCCCTAATGGGCTACAGTCAGCTGACGAGCGGCACTTAAGGTCACTGTGTCAGGAAACTCTACACCAAGAGAAAGATCAAGTTTTTTTGTTTTCATTTTTCCACTTCAGTTTTCGTGTTGTAAAATTTTGAGTTTTTAATAAATTTATTTGATAAAATTGAAGAAATGAGTTAACAATGTTTTGCAATAAATGTACACCTATTTAAAAGAAGTAATGTAAATTGTGTCTCTTGTCTCTTGCATAAACATATCTTCGGGAGCTGCAGGTCCGAGACTGGGTCGGGACGGCGCGGATCGGAGAAAGTGGAGACTTTTGTTGTCGGAGGCCAAGGCCCACTTCGGGTCACTGCGTCACCCTAGTTATTTAGTTAGTATGCAAAAACATAATATCTAAACTGATATAGAATTAAAGAAACGCTTCAACCATGTAGTATTTAGCTCAAAGCCATGGAGTAGCCCGAAGCCACAAATAAACTAATTCATAACAGATTGAGATCCTAGGACAACAGCCCCTGGCTCAAAGAGACGTGCTGTTATTAAATTAAATTTGATATGAATATAATTTACAGCGTTCAACAGCAGAGCAACGTCATCCATTTATCATGTACAGCAGTAAAGCGCTGAGAAAAGACTTATTTACGATACACGGAGTTACAACTTCACTTCCAAGCGTAAATATTTTAAAGCACATTTCGCTGGACTGCTGCTTTGAAGTGAATATGAAACATGTTTTTAAATTTGAAATTCAAGAGAAAATAAATTCTAAATGTTTAATCTTTACCTGCTTAGAAAATATGTTTTCCATATTCACAAATTTACTTTAAACTACATACTTCGTAATCAGGCCATACCCAGACAAGCTCTGTTCTAGCTGGATGCCTCACAAACATCAGATTGAACTGTACCTTTGAAGTTAAAATTAATCCTCCACAAGTATAAAGTTGATAGCGTCAGATATTAAAATAATAATAACACACTACGTTTGAGAGCAAATTAAAAATAAAAACACAAAATTACACTGTAAAATGAAATTCTTACATTTCTATTTGGCATTAGAAACAGCTGTCGGCAAAATTTTCTAAGCGATTAAAGTTCTCTGTCGGATCTTGTTGCAGCGACACAGATATTGTTTAGCACAATTTGCGGCGACGTTATGAGATTTTTCATTAAGCTCGACGTCAGATAGAATCTGCCTCAGAGGGGGAACGATATCTTGTGCGCGCGTGTGAAAGCGATAAGAGATTTCAAGCATACCTACCTAGATTTATAAAGATAATCTAGCGGTTTTAAATACATAATCCTACAATTATAAAAAACTAAATTCGAAATAATCTATATATATAAAAGAAAGTTGTGTTAGTTACACCATTTATAACTCAAGAACGGATGAATCAATTTGACTGAAAATTGGTGGGCAGGTAGCTTAGAACCAGGAATAGGACATAGGATAATTTTTACCCCGTTTTCTTTTTTTTTATTCTGCGCGGACGGAGTCGCGGGAAAAAGCTAGTTTAATATAAAAACCATGGGAATAATTTTCTAGTGGTTAATTTAATATTTTATTTTTCAAAATACCTATGCCATTTGATGAATAAAAAGGTAAGACCCCACATAAAGCGAAGCAAATGGTTGAAAATACAACAACAAAGGCGGAAAGTGGAAATTTTCCATTTCATCAGAATTTCTTTCCGCCGGCGGCGGCCGGCTACCGGGCCTTTGTCCACTTCGACCTTCTTTTTTTTCCAATTTGTGTAATTTGTGTATGAATGTTGATTTGATACAACGTAATGGAGTGCCGCTTTTTCTCTGCTTTGGATTCTATTACTTTTCCAATTTTTTTTTTAATTATTTATTAGAATTTTATTTTATTTAGAAGATTGTATCATTGTTTGAAATCAGAAAGTAAATTGAACGTCATAAATGTACTATGATATAATATTACCACAATTATTTTCAAAATTTAATCGAAATTGAAACATAAAATTTATAAGACGCGTGATTAATAATTAAGTATTACTTGAATTTTCAATATCTTTAACTTATTATTTATATTACTTGTTAATAAAATTCCAACAGAAACTAAGCAAACTAACGCACAATGGAGAACATGAAATTTAAATATTATAAAGTAAAATGTAGCTTTTTATACTTCCATAGAATAAAAAAGTAACATTTTCAAATAAAAAATCTCTTAACCTAAATGTTAGTTTACATATTATTTTTAAATACATTTTTAAAATATTAAACTACAAATAAACTAAAAAAAAAGTATTGTGTATTGAATAGAAGACACTTTCGTTCCATTTGAATTAATTATGAAACACTTTTAAAGCGAATAGCGTAACTTTTGATAGAAAAAGTTGAGAGTCGCGCCGTAAACATAATTACGAGCTCGCTTCCGCTTGATTGAGTGAAAAAAATAATCTTCTCGCAACACTTCAGGGTTTAAGTAATAAAATAAAAAAAAGCGAGCGCTCACTAATTTAGCACCCATATTTGGAAAGATTACTTAACCTTTTTTTTCAAATAGACCATCAGCTACTCCAATAAGCAAAAATATTTTTATCAAAACTCGGCGATCTAATATGAAATTAAATAATAACAAGCAAGGATAAAGGACAATATCAAAAAGGGTAAAATGTTTACTGATGAGTAATAAAAAAGCGAAAATCTTCCATTTGATCTGAAATCCCCTCGTTCGTTACAGCCTTTGTCCATTCTGCAGTGTTGCTTTCCTCTTATTTCTTTACACGATTTATTCGAAGTGTTGTTTTTAATTTTTTTTTTTCATTCGTATTTATTAATACTCACACTCAAGTACAAGATATAACGATAATAAACTGGAAAACTCACAGTCACTTACTGGTTATGTAGTTTGCCACCGACTGGCTCACTCGAGATCACTTTAACAAATAACAATCGTTGTAGCACTAAACAAGTAAGCAATAACTTGGTGTAGATTGCACATATCAAGGGAGGTCCTTGGTAACATTGCTAATTTATTGTTAAATTATTGCTTGTCTAGCTATTTAATGCTGCTTTATAAAACAAAAAAACTTAGTAAGTAGACTATGTTCTACATCTGTGCCAAATTACATCGAGATCTGTTAAGCCCTTTTGGACATATTCGTCGAAAATTCATCCATCAAGGCTTATACGAATATATTATATACATGTCAAGGCCATTTTTAATATTAGTATGATCTATAACATTATGTAGAACAAAAAAAAAACATAAGTATCAAAAAACCCTGAATTCAACGTTTAACAAAGTTCGAGTGATGTACAAAAAGGCAAAATATACTACAATAAAAAAACGAAGGACAGAAAAATGATAAGTTTAGTTAACAAATTTTTCGAAGACCGATTTCTCCGAAACCAATAGAGAACTTAAGAAATAACTTTTAACTTAAGAAAACTTCGCAATTCTAAACAATTTTAGGTCTGGTGGCTAAGTGGCTTTAAGTTCTTGATTGTTACTATTATTTATATTTCTTTATTCACCTGTCTCTTAATTTCGCATTGTTAACTCCATGGGAAGGAATCCAGAGTATTTCATAATAATTAATAAATTGAGATGTTCGTATTTCTCTAATTTTCAGATTTTGTTTTAATATTAAAATTACTTTTCTAAAAAGAAACATTAAATTTAACCAAAAATAGTTTAAAACTATTACAGTTGTAGTATAAGCAGTATATAGTATAAGAAGTATTTTCAAGATGCAGTTTGTGTGAAGCACAATTGTGTGCACGTGTCGCTCGGTAGTTTTCCGTTTACTTTATTGAACAAGAGATCGACCCAACGGAAAACAACCCTAGAAACGAATTTCTCGAATTCTTAATTTACAAAGCTTCAGAAACTAGTATATATGTTTTGGTTTTAAAAATACGTATTAAACCCGAACCGATCGGTATGCTTCCGTCCATATGTTCTTAGCAAATACGTGTAGTAAGTATTTTTGAAACCGACGGCCTGATTCGTTTTAATTTGTAAACATTTTTATGCACCAGACTGTACATTAGGCATGTACATTTTTATGGTTAATTAGCTACATAAATTCGCCAAAATTAAGACAAGACCGCTGTCCATGGATACCTGCATTTGCATGTACGTTAACTACCTTTAATCGACAGAGGAGAGGCGCACGAAAGAAGACTTTTTCTCCTTCATCCTATGTATCCCCGCCTCATCCAAATGCGAGATGCATTATCTTCCTATAATTTTCCATATGAAAAGGGTGAGAAGTAAAAAAAGACAAATCAGACCTCTGGCAACATCACTCCTGCCTTCTGTGTGGCCGAGATATTTCATCACTCGAATCAGCCAATTTTTTTTTCACTGTTTTGATTTTGTTATTGCGTATAATAATATATAAATATAAACTGTGTGTGATAATCGTATCAGTAGATAACTAGATGGCGTTAAGAGAAAGTTAAAAATTGTAATTTAAATGCATTTTTAAGCGCACATTTGTTTTCATCTTTCAAAGTCTGTACAAGAATACACAAACCGTTATTAATATAGATAAAAAAGCTCAAAATATTATAAACAAAAGTCTATAACAACTTATTCACATACTCGAATGATCAACAACACGTACATAACCACGTAAATTATTCAACAAGCGAACGAAATAGATGGCGTTGGGCGCCGCGGCATCAATCACGTGTCAACCCAAATCAACCGCAGCTACCCGCCCCTCCCCGCCCTTCCACCTGCCCGATAAAATGTTCTCTCTCGTTGCGACAAGATAAAGAAGCGTTAACAAAAATGAGCAATTTTAAGCTCGTGGTTTTTTTTCACTTGCATATGTATGTACTCACATAGTAATAAAAAAGAGACTTGAATAATATTTAACAATGAAAATTTGAAAAATGAGTTAAACTCAAATGTTAAAATAAATATAGTTTGACACATGTTACGTTCTTAAACAAAATGCATTAAAAAGTAACAAAATAATGTCATCAAAAGACCTGAAAGTCCTCTTCTTTCTTAGTTTAATATATATATCTCAGATGTCTTAGACCTAGTTACGTTTAGTTACAACCTAAACTGGAACCTTTTGAAATCGGTTAAAAAGGATTAATTGAGTTGTAGGTCCAGTTCTTCGGTTAACCAATCACATTACGCCTATGATATTTCGAGAGCAAAATTTAAATTTATATCACTCGACTCTACGGATTACATTGGAATTTATAAAGAGGTGTGTAAATCAGCACTGAACCGATTCAAAAGGTCACAAAATACAAAACTCGCCTACTCGGTAAAATACAGAATGGAAACTATGATCGAATTCAAGATGGCCGCCACAACAAAATTGCCGATGACATATTTTTGCTATTTCACAGTTTAAAGTCCAATTTTTAGATGATATAAAGATTGATTTGAATTTTGAGAACTCTTCTTGTTAACTTTTCATGATAATGGAACCGTTAAGGAAAACATCGTAAAAGCGCATGGGAAATCAACATTATTTATATCCGACCAAAGAAATTCACGAAAGTTTAAATTAAATAACAGACTTCCTAAGAAGCTAAAGAAAAATAATAACGCGATAGGAAGTTTCGAGATATATTAAGCTTGGCTTAGGATATCTGTTTTTTTTTTACTCACTTTTTAGGTTTTTCATTCAGGTGTTTTTTTACTCGCTTCACTTGTTTGGCGATGTCATTTCCAAAAGCTATAAAACCCTATTCTATCTCCGATGTTCTGGCACTGTTGTACCATAATCCGTCGGGTTTTAGCAAAGCCGTAGCTTGTTTACTTGTTTAATCTCCTTTGATTGAAGGAGATTTAACCGGAGTGTCAGCGCCGCTATGGATTAAGCGATGTTGAGGTTTGACACGTTTCTTGTACTCGTATTTTCCACAAGTTTAACACATGCTACTAATGGACCAAACATAAGTGCACATAGTATAATTTCATTTTCTTTATATTTACTTTAAGTGACCAAAATGTAACTGATATTATTTAGTGCGGTTATGAATTGTTTGCCAGACTTTACGTAAGAGGGCGCTGTACTTAACTTTTTAAAACACCTGTGTTTTATTAAATGTACATACATTTAGAAAATATAAAAAGAATCATATCTTTAAAACCGCGATTTGATAAATATTCTAATGAGCGTCACAAAATTCAGTTTGATTTAAGTTGTAACAAAAAGAGCACAGAGCACTAAAAAATACCTATATTTTTTTTTGTTCTTCCGCATTCCGCAGACGTATTTCGCAGGCTTGTTGAACTAATATGTAAATTTTCTAGTTAAGCTTAAATAATACAAAGACGAGATGTTTCTTTAAGACAATTTTATTCAGTACATAACAAAATGTATTGTGATGATAAGGAAATTACAACTAGTAAAGTACACGGTTACTGTCACCGACTAGGGATACAAATATGTAACAGTGTACACGGATCTTTTAAAAGAAATTTTCCCATTATTTAAATCTTTGTATTGAAATGCAGTGAGAATATTAAACGTCCAATCGTTTTCGGAAGTGCAAAGGAAAAGCAGCGGCGCCTTGTCATCGCGTCGAGGCCGTCCCATGGACATATCCATTTCCTCCGATGCCTATTGTCCGTTCTATGCTTTATGCAGTTTTGTTGTTCACGGACCGAGACCGCTACGTTTGCATTGTCTTGCAACCTACTTCACTCCCTCCGATATATTGTTTCATTTTTCCACAGAATTTCTTTTGCTTTTAACGGCTATTATTTTTCCTGGACTAGTACATATGGTCAATTTCTCTTAAATGTGTGTTCTCTAAAAAATATGTTTATTTTATTACATCCCTTATTTAAAGGTAATTGTAACCTGCTTTCAATATATTTGATGGTAAAAAGCGATCTGTTAGCAAAAGTATCGCGTACTGTTTTTATGAACCATTCGAATTACTTCAAAGATTATTTTACGATAAAAATAATCAATTGATTAATGATAAGGCACTCAGCGCAGAACTCTATTGTTTAAGTCCCAGGTAACAAATGACTGCACGTCAAACCTGCGCGACACCGCAGACACAATGACAACTGATGGATGAAGCACTTCAATTTATAACTACTTCTTAAGGCGCGTCAGAGGAAAAAGGTAGAAGTGAAATTTCAGATGCAACATATCTTACATCGTGACAATGTCAGTGTTAGTATTGACAAATTGCGAATGCGAGTGAATTAGATAAATTAGCTAAGTTCTGACTGATTTCTTTAGTATTAGGTTGAAAATACTCGCCCGTTTAACGCACCTTTTTTGCTATAGGTAGTCGAAATCATCACCATAAAGCTTGTTTGACAAACGCAATGTTTTTAAAATAAATTTTTAATTGCACACATTAAAATTATTTCTAAATCAAATAAAGATGCATGTATTTATTAGTAATATGTTAGAACCATGGTATTTTAATGTTCTTTTTAAATCAGTTCCATTTATATTTAATAGATGAAATCGTTGATCTCGCAGCACGCCAAAGCAACATGACTATTTCCCATATAGACAGGACGCTGCAGCCGAAAAATACGCTGAAAAGTCCTCCGAGTTGCGCTGAAAAGAAAACACATGAAGGACACATAATTGATAAAACAGATAGATGTAATATAGAAATACATTTATAAAAGTTTATTCATTATAAGAATGGGGAGAAAAACTGAATTTTGTTCACTATATGTCAGCATGAGTCATCAAGAGTGATAGTAGTACTAAATATACTGCACAGATATACAAAAACACTTTATTTTATATTTAAACAACTCTGTGGACTGTAGTCTTCCGTCGAATTTCAATCAAAAAATAAACAACAAAGTATTTTGTTTAAATAATGTATGGACTAATACATTATTTAAAAATGAAAAAAAAGGAATACGCTTTTTTAAATCGCACTAACTATAGCGCTATAACGACGTTGAAAAACTTTAACGGATGACAGATGAAAGGCTACTAATTGGCGCTAGCGCCACCTTTCAGTTTTTCTACTCATTAACTGATTTTTAGATACTTAGATTAGATAGATAAATATTTAGATGATTTATATCTCTCTATCTAGTACTCATGATACAAAACACTATAAGAATTATCAAAACGGATTGTTAAAGAAGTTAACCTCACCAGTAAATTGCAAAATAATCGTATTTAATTTGATAAAACTCAATAAGTCGATTTGAAAATATTAATTATACTACTAATACAATACTTACCAAATAGTTCAAAATGAGTAAAGTAAGATTTTCTCAACAACACCTTGTTGCGGTGTTTAACAAATACTCTGATTATGCTGACCTTATTGAAATCCAAGTCAGCACTGTGAATAGAAATATTTATCATCATCATCATCATCATCAGCTCACTATACGTCCCCACTGAGGAGCTCGGAGCCTACCCTAAGTTAGGGGTTACTAGGCCATAGTCAACCATGCTGGCCCAGTGAGGGTTAGCTGACTTCACACGTATCATTGAATTTCTACGCAGATATGTGCAGGACCGTATAAATATTTATAGTACTTACAAGCTACGAGTATATTAAATAGAAACTGCCGCAGACATATTAGAATATCTAAGAAAACCTTCTAACATTTTTACTCACTAAAAGTCATCATTGGGAGAAATGTTTGTATTCAAGTCATAAGAAGAGGTTGTGAAATAATCCATCGTATCTGCATCGCAGGTCACGGGACAGTTGTAGTCGAATTTACCAAATGACACTGAAACATACATCAAAATTCGCTACATAACAACGAGTTCCCGCTGTAGAAACACTTGAAGAAAAACAAATCGTTACCTCTATTTTTCTCCTTGAAACTGAACAATTTCGGATTTGGAACGGAAGACTCGAAAGCTGGTATAAATCAGCCTAATGTCTTATGCATAAAAAAGATACTTAAATGTCGTAATAGTTTATAACTAAAATTTTCATTACCTGAAGCGAGCCTGGCGCACTGCAAACTGCGCGCGCGGCACACGGGCACGCCAGGCACGCGCAGGTGTCCCAGCTTCAGACACCCGCAGAGCTCTATCGTTCTCCTCATTTCTGTCTCCATCAAGCAATGTTGTCTACGACAAATTCTATGATTACACTAAAGGATACGGAAAGGACTACTCAAAGGGCTAATAACAGGGAATAGAAATTCAAAGTTAGAACTACGAGATTCGAATTATCGTTCCTTATTCGTACAAAGTGTTTACGCTTACCATCTTTCGGCGATATCACCACTTTAAATTTCTTTGGATCGTGGTTAAGGACTAGTTTATTCATAATGTAAAAATATTTATACTTGCGGTATACGGGGAAGTATTCCAAGGCCTCGTGACTCATGCGACAACGTTTCTGATCTCTGTCAATGTTGGCCGCCTCATAGTCAACACGCAGCATATTAGGGATGTACCTGGCATGCAGCTCCGTGCCCGGGGTTATGGGCGTGCCATTTTCTGGCAGGTTTACATAGCGTTGACTGCCATGGAGGGAAAGCTAGAAAATTTTACAAAAATGTTAGCACTTTTACTTATTTTAACATTTTAATAACAGATATGTCAGTTTGACTTACCCACTTGTAGGAGATATCGACATCGAAAGGAGTGGCTTGGCTTTGGTTTACAACTAACATTAGACCGTCGGTGAAGTCAAAGTTTTTGAAAATTTTGTTGTTGGATGGCGCCGGTACCGATTCTAAATCGGTCAAGTCCCTTAAAATAAATGCAAGTGTCATCAATACTATCAGAGAAGAAGACTGGCGAATCTAAAAAAAAATGGATGGATTATGTTATGATACGATGAGGCACGTGATGTCTCTAATACATTTTCTTTTGTTTGTACTTATAATAATTCATGTCCAATTCCACTTTAGTTTTTGTTTTATTTTTTGGAGACGTTTCGTTTCTCCATCGGTCAGCTTTATGTTAAGCATGCTTCTTGAGAACTTGTTTGCCTCAATTTAGGGGTGTAGCCGTTTATCCATTTGATCAAAAACTAATTTAAATTAAACTTCGTGTTTTATCATGAAATACGTTATTTATCTGTAATATGCAATTACATACTATCGTATACAACGGACTACAGAAGAAACACGACCCCCCACGTCCTCTTACCACTCTTTGAATGAGGATCAATGAAATTAAATGTACCTTTGCAAATAACGGCCGTTAAACATACAGCAAAATCCATAAGTTGTCAGAACCATTTTGAAAAGTTCCGTACAATTTACAAAACGTCCACACCACCGACATCTGCGGATTTTCAGTAAAATAATGGGCAAGATATAAAAGTAATATAATATTATGGTAAATAATATCATCTACAAATATATATTGCACAAGATAATTTTTAAGCTCCCACACCCTAATGGTTAGTAGTTATAAGGTACAGATTACCGATCTAGAAGAATTGTGTTCGAATCCTACCATTTGACTATTGACGTTAGCCATTTTCTATCTTACCACGAATTGTTTCGAATGAAACGGTTACAAAAAATATACATTTGTCAGCTACTTAAACAAAATGGTAGTTGGAAGCAAACGATAATTTTTTTTATTAAAAGAATAAAGAAACTTCCACTAACTATTTAATTATTAGTAAAGTATCCATTATACCGTGTTATACATTCTTCACAAGATGCCGTAAGACTTAATCCTGCCGTCTCTACATCCACGTTGTTGTGATCTAGAATGTTCTCAATTATTTCCAAATCATTCAAGCTATAGAACACGTCCGGAGAAAAAAATGCTGCCAACTGTTGAATATGTGCTCGTAAATACTCTTCAGTGTAATTTCCCGGATAATCGCTGTAAAAAATATTTCACCGCTTCGTCTTTCAAATGGTAAGATGCGGCAAAAGTGCGAGTAATTTGATAAACTAGGGACTTCTGCTACACTCCAACACTTACAAAACAAACATCCGATCCTTGAAAAGAAAAGAATACAGAAGGAGAAGTCAAATATGAGAGAGGAGAAGAGAATACTTACAGATTTTTAATGAATTCTTCAATTTTATTGCGTGGGAACGCTATTTCTGGGCATACTATCACTGCAGGAAACATGGTTTCAGTTTTATGAGATTCTAATAAAACGATGTATGTTGGATTTTGTAAAAAACGATCCATCCAAACATATAAGAGGACGATGCAACATATTAAGTAAACTGTTAACAGCGACGCCCAGAGCCATCTGTTAAAATCACAAAAACATCTTTTCTACTCCATTAAATTAATTACATGTGAAAAAATCAGCAGTGATTTTTATATAAAATAAATTATCAAATGTAATATTTTACCGATGTTTTGATTTGGAGAGAAATTTCAAACCGTGTATTTGCGTTCTATCCGTTAACATCATTTCACAGGTTTAAGGTTTATCGTTCCATTCTGAGTGATTTACTATTCAGAAACAAATTTATTTTTTGAATCAATCATCATGACACTATCAGATAAAATCTTTAATTTGTTGTTTGTTTCGGGAATCACAAATCGCTTTTATGTGTATCCTTTTACGTTATCTATATCTTATTTTATCCATAACAAATTAATAGCAAATTAATTCATAATAAAATGTTTCATAATATATGCACACTGATTGCAAATCTAAACGAATTCCTATATCACCATAAGTTAAGATTATTGAGCTTTAAACGAAATCGAGATGAGCGGAATATACGGTGCATGAAATGAAAAGGGTTCTTCGAGGAGTCGACCCGAGCGCTAATCTCATAAATATGCAACCACTGCAACTAAGTTATACACTGGGTCATATCAGTAATGTAGAGCAGTATGACAGTACAGTACTATTATTGTTCTCACTAGAAGTCATCATCATCATCAGCTCACTATACGTCCCCATTGAGGGACTCGGAGCCTATTCTAAGTTAGGGGTTACTAGGCTACAGACAACCACGATGACCCAGTGCGAGGTTGTCGACTTCACACATATTTTTGTATTTCTTCGCAGATTGCATCACAATGTTTTCATTCATAGTAAGAACGTCGAATGATTATACGAGTACATAATGTGTAAATCGAAAAACACATTGGTACATGGCGGAATTTGATCGTGTAGATTACAAGTCAAGTGCTTAACCTCAGAGCCGCCGACGCTATCTAGCAATATTTTGCCTCACTATTCTACCCCCGTGTAGCACTAGTATAAAAGCCCACCCGACCGCAACCGTATAAAGTCCACACAATACCATACGCCGCCGCAAGTCATACTGTTACAGTGGGTCTCCACTACAGAAACAATTATAGTAACATCAGTATATCTCTTTAATTCTCTTTTTTTAAAAGTAGACAACAGTATGTTTTATTGCAAGTATATCAGCTGTAGAATTTAGTATTAACTTTGTAAATGTTTATTATTTTCCAGCAAGTTTTTAAATATTGTATTATTTGGTTGAATAAAACAAATATTAATTGTGCGTTTAACTATGATAAATAATCCCATTCATAAATTATTGCTTTCGATGAAATCACTGTTGTCGCATGAATATTTTATTAATGTACGAAATAAACGAACACGTTGTGTCCCTACATTTATATTGGGTTGAATAATATATGTGGACTATTATAATCTTTTCAAATAAACTAGTAAATATCTAAACGAGACTTTAACATATGGAAGAATAAAAAAATCGTAACTCCTTTTTTGTCTACACTCTAGAAATTTTATTATTCTAGTTACTGTTTGACTCTAAAAAAAACTCTATATTATATGGTTTAGTATTCCCTAAGGGAAGTTTAATATTCATATATTTTCATGAATGTCCTGGTGCCATAAAAGCACCCCATTCGTCTTAATAACGCCCGCTCCCGCGTAATCTAATATTTATTGAAGTACCAACACAGCGGCCTGAACGGACCAATATCTTTTTTTCAAACATTTTTTACTACTTTCTTTGAATACACGTTAATATTTATATGTACTGGTTGTCATTAGTTGTGGTGACATATAAAATAACAAAAATGTTAAAATAATTTGAAAGTTAAAAAGGAAGTTTACTTAAAAAAATATTTTTGGTTTTACAGAAATGAAATTTTTTTTGCAAAAAACACTCTCGGGTCTGTATAAATAACCCTAAAGTTTTAACATAAAAATCAAATGAACATGGAATACTCGTAGTATTATTTGACATTTTAAACCAAAAAAATGTAAAAAGCGTTGTGCAGCTCTCAATAACTTTTATTCAGTTCAGAGCATTACTGGGCACAAGCGAAATTTGTTTCGACGGAACCTTTTTTTTCAGTGTTACAAAAAATAGGTTTCCTGTTATAGTTTTATAGTTCGAGTATTTTTATACTTCGAAATTATTTCTTTATTTTTACTCGTCTGACTAGAGGGTAAAGTTTTTCGCGCGTAGGTAATTTTGTTTTTATGTGTGTGGGTTTATATGTAGGTTTAATATTTCTAGACGGTAAATTGTGACGACCTAAAGCGACTGAACCGATTTTGACGAGTGAAGTGTCATTCGATAATCTTCTTCCCCATCATCAATATACCCTATGTTACAACGTCAAAAAAACACATATAATAGACGTGGAAATCTTAAAAAATGGTGAAAAGCGCAAATTCAAATCTCACTTGCAATAACTTTTTTTTCTTATGGCTGAATCTAATTTTCGATGCTTTCGAGTATATTCTAAAATAAAAGTGCTTATTAAGTTTAAATTAAATAATTTTACAACCTGCATTTTAAAACACAGACAATCAGTCAGATTTTTTTTTAAGGTTAGGTTATTCCCTTGTCTATGATACTAGTTCGGCAAGCGAGCTTTGCTCAAAAATTTACTTTCCAAGAAATTCACATTCGCTCAATTTCATTTAAGTACCGTAGGTATTGTACATTTTTTATTTGGATGTCCATTTTAGACCTTGTTCTCGTGTATGAATTACATTTTAAATTAGTTTATAAGTTTATTTTTTTAATGAACTCAAATAAAGTTAAGCAAGAAATTAAAGAATAATTAAAATAGGTTAAGCAAGAGAATAAAACTTTATTTTTTAAACAATAAATGATGGATTTAATTTGTCTGTTTTATTTTATTGTTAAACATTTTCTATTTCCAGTGAACTGTATTTCCTTTGTAAGAAAAGGGAATATACGGAGTGTAGTATAAAATTGACAAAGAGATGAAACTAAAATATAACGGCTAAGACAAAGGCGATCGAATGTTAGATCCAGACAACTGTCTTTGTATGTAGACTCCTCTGTAGTCCGCCGTTGCCGTCACCGCTGCAACGTCTAATCCCCTTTGAACGACCAGAGACCGGAAAGTAAACTAAACAAGCCGATTGGAAACTCTCAAAGTGTAGGAAAATTGTTATTGCAACATATATTGTTGTTTAATTCATTTTTAATTCAATAATATTTGTATATTGATCACTAGCTGTCGCCCGCGACTCTGTCCGCGCGGCATTAAAAAAAACTTAAGCCTATGTGTTCATCCAGATGTGTTGAGCCGTTCCAGCGATACCTTAAAACAAACATCCATCCATCCATGCATCTATCTAATCCGTCTTATAATATAAATAAGATTTTACATAAGAGGGAAAATTGAGAAATAATTTTTCACCTCCGGTTATTTAGTTTCGCACAAATGTTTGGAAAGAAAACACCTGCAAAAATTTGCGATATTAAAATATACGTAGATTGCGAAAGAACTTTAAAATCTCAGGAAATTGCGCATAATACTTGGAAACTGTGAATGCATTTTGTGCAAAACTTGAAACATTATTAGGTAAAAAGTTTTTCGGGGACGCCTGCAGCAGTTCCTAATGGAGTGTAAAACGTGAACGTGTCGAAACTGAGATGAACACAAACACGCTGCATTTCTCTCTGATTCAGTGAAATTCGTGGATTAAAAATGTTTTTTTTTTTAATGTTTCCTAAATATTTTATAGAGCAATTGATGTTGTTTTCTCGAAACAAATTTACGTCGCACTTAGTTCTTAATCGATCAAAAAGAAAAGCACGTCAAGTGTCCTTCTTTAATAATATATGATTGCCTTATTTAACATTCAATGTTCACCTTGATGGTTTTCTGTGCCACATTAGTAAGATTCAAATTAAAGAAGGTAACACCAAAAGATAAATTCACTTTATTATACGAATCAGAATTGCTTCATTTGAGCAACTTCCCACTAACAGATGCCAATCGTTTATCATTCTTTTTTTGCGTTTTTTTAAATATATAGCAAAGGTATTGTTACAAATAAGGTTATTGACAGGTATCCAACTTTACTTAATTAATTTATATTCAATCTCGATTGCATGTGGCAGAAAGGCCGTGTGGTAGCCCGCCCTCGGTCAGCCGTTCTCCATGTAATTTATGCCTTCACACGAACCCTACATTTACTACGGCCTGGGTTCTCTAATTAAAAAGAAGGGTATTATAAATAGATCACCATTTGTTATGTTCAAAGATCAGATCAGTAATTCATTGAGCTATTTTCAATTAATTTGATTTGGGGAAGGCAGCTACATCTTATACTATCTATGTCCAGCAGTGGACAGACAAAGACTAATGATGATGATGATGAACATGATGATGATGATGACGATGATGATATTAATTTTATACTTAACTTTGTTATGAATTGTGGATAAATTAATTATTGTATGTTATTTAAACTGAAATGTACCTGAAATGTAGTTGGAAAACATTATTGATTTCCTCTCTGAAACATCCCAATACAAAGTAAAATATCAGATATATTAGATACCTTGATTTTAGTCATCTTTTACCTCACCAGTACGGTATGACGTTAACTCATTTTGTTAATGTTGTTAGTTTGAGTGACGAGAGCGTTTTAGTGATGTGCTAGTGGTCGTTTATCATTTGAATAGCGAGTGGCAACGGCGCGACGGCAGCGGTGTAGAGATCATTACTCACCCGACACCTGTCGATAAAAACTTACCTGGTTTTCGTTCATCGATAAATGTTCCAACACTATCACCATTAAAAAAATACGATTATAATTCGAACCTCGTAATTAAATTATGTAATAGAATGTGTTGTTTAATTCTGAACAAGATTGAAACTCATCTGCGTCAGGTGGCGATGTAAAGGGTTACGTGTGCGGACATAAATTTGCTTGAAGAGCGGCAGAGGCAGAGGCTCGGCTCCTGCGGTGAGCGCCCAAATATCAGTCACACGTCGACGGCAACATCGACCCTACTTACCAACGATATATGAGTTCATATCTTTATGCGGCAATCTGTGACCGAAGGGACAATGGGTGTACGTAAGTGTTGAATGTAAGGCGTAATAAATGTCTCTTTATATCTTACACTTTTTTAGTTGCAACATGGTATTTCATACGTTCCTTTTTATATAAAATTAACAAAAAGTTTTAAATTAAATAATCTTTAAGTAACTTTATACTAGAAAGATATCTCATCGCTTTACATTTTTTACATGTTAGTAACACTTTAAATATATAATAGCAATATTTTCGTAGAAGAACTTTTGACTCATCTTCAAAGGCGTTATTTTTTATATGTTGTTGTAATTGCATATTCTTAAATGTGTATACAAGGAACTGCTGTCAGCATACAAATAGTGGCCAAGACTTGAAAATGACACTAGGTTAGAGCGCCTGCTGTAATTCTTTGCGCAATCTGAAGCGAAGGGTATCCAAAGCCCTACCCTTTGAAGGAAATTGGGCACAGATGTAGAACATAGTCTGGAAGAATATACGTATTACGTTTTTTTAATGCAGCGCGGACTAGACTAGCGTATCGCTGTACCTGTGTGGACTTTGTGTTTAGTTTATCAATTCAGTAAGTATGGGTTATGTAATATCGGGTATGAATGTATTCGATTTTTAATGGTTGTCCTCTTTGAATTTGGAAACAATAATTTCTTGATAATGTAATTATTATTTGAACTAATACAATAAAACTTTAAACTAAACATCAAAGTGTTGACAGTAAAAAATCATAGAAATGTACCTCATAGTTTTTTTGTGATCAATAACGACTTTTATTGTCACGGTTCAAAATTAATTCGGTTCTTAATCTTACTTCATACTAATATTATAAATGTGAATGTTTAGATGGATGGATGGATGTTTGTAGGTATCTCCGGAACGACTGCATGGATCTTGATGAAATTTAGTACAGATGTAGAACACAGTCTGGAAGAACACATAGGCTACTAATTAAGTTTTTTTCTAATTCCGGAGTTGCGGGCGAAAACTAGTAATATTATAAAACGAACAAAATAAAAAATAATGTCATGAAAACCCTCTAAAGAAAGTTCTCTTCTTTCTTGTAACATGTCTTTAATGTATAATTATTGTTATTTTGGAGTCAGTTTCGGCCTAAGTAGGTATAACGCGATGTAGCATTTTTCGTTTCCGCGTAATTTTATTCTTTCGATATCTCCTAAACTATTAGACATAATGATATAGCTTCAAGGGCAAATGTAGATTATACATTAAATTCTCTTGATAATGAACATATTTATTTACATATGGGTAATACTGAACTCGAATAATAGCGTCGGAAATAATTTAATTGATGTTTCTAAAGAAAAAAAATGCTTATTGTGAGAAAACTATAAAAAATAGATTTATATGCTATCGCGGACTTTTATTTAGCGCATTTAAATAGCTACAATACTTCAATACATCATTTTTATGTAGGTCCTATAGTTTACGTAAGCGATGAAAGCAAAAAAACCCTAATTTTCGCAACGCATTTTGAAGCTAAACTAAAAATCTTAGTCTTCTAGTTATTTTAAAAAATAATCAAAAAAATGGGACCCGTCTGAAAGCATTTCCTTTCCATTAAAATAATTTTTATCAATATCGGACCACCAGCGGCCGGACCATCGCGGTAACACACAAAAAAAAAAAACAGTCGAATTGATAGCCTCCTTCTTTTTGAAGACGCTAAAAAGACAATTATCGTGATTTTACATTTTGGCTCTCGTCATTCTTTACGAATGTGTGTGTTGCTAGGTATATTAATCTACCATTTGCACACTGCTCTACGACCTTTGGACATTTCGCAGAGCAATTTAGTTTAGTCATAATTCCTTGATCGTGTTTTGACGAAAATAAAAATGACGAATAATTTAGGCTAGTGTGTGTGTAGCTGTATCGTTGCGGCGACCTTGGGTGCTTTATCTATATACAATTACTAGCTGTCGCTCGCGACTCCGTCCGTGCGGATTAAAAATAAATGTAGCCTTTGTGTTCTTCCAGATTAAAGATTCTTTAATACATACTTAAATAATTACAGCATCATTATCGCCTTGGCTCCTTAACTAGGTTCACCCGGATTTAAGGAGCCAATTACTTCGCTTTCTATTGCATCAGAAAAAATAGACAATGAGTATAACAAATGTAGCAATTAAAGTGGAAACTAAATTAATTTAAAGTTCTAAGATTATGTTCAATATCTATGTGACACCGAGGTCTGTCTATTCTAGGTGGTATACCTAGATTTTAAAAAATATTTGTATATACAGCCATCAAAACTTGTGTATTTAAAATATGTTATAAGAGACGAGGAAGACCGACCTTTACCCATTTGATAACCATATAAGATATTCATATTTTTATCACCAATTTGGAATGATTATCAGATAGGTGTAGTTACCTATAATATTTACTTACCTGTTTACACTTCCTTGCCAGGTAGTCATGAACAGAAATATGTACCTAAGTGCCAACCTACGCATATTCTCTGTATTAAAATTATCAGCTGAGATAAATTCTATTCGATTATGAAAAAAAAATGGATTAAAATGAATTCAATTCAAAATAGCCTTAAAAAGTTTTCGGTAGGCAAGAAATCATAAGTATGTTTTTTTAATGAGTAATACTTGTAATATTAGTAAGAAGTAAGACATTAATTCCTGGTTTACTTTATGCCAGTCCAGTGGGACAGTAGCGTTGGCTTGTCATGGACTGTTTTGGCTCACTGACGTCAGTGTTTACATTAAGCCGCATTCACATTTGTCTGACGTGTTGTGTCGTGATGCTTTCTGTCGTGATGGCTACTGTTCACATCTATGTGACGCGTTATGACGCATTTTTAATCAGTTCCGTTATAGCTCTCAGAGAGTTTACACATTCGCAATGTTTTTTCATGAATCATACGATTCAGATTCACATTATGAAGAAGATATGCAGTTATTGGCACTGGCAACACTTCTAATAAAACAAAGAAAGAGAAGAAGATATTGGATACATCCAGTAAATACAAAAAGAGAGACTAAAGGCGAGTTTCATTGTCTCGTTAAAGAGCTTGAGAGTGATGCTGAAAAATTTCATCAGTATTTTAGAATGTCTAACTTCTGACGCGTCACAACACAACACGTGCGCGTGCACACTAGTCCGACCCGCTGTGTCGTGTCGCTGCGCCGTCCCCCGCACCTCACCCAACTGACGCGGACCGGGATCGCTACTGACGCGACACGACACAAGCCATCACAACACACTGCGTCAGAGAAGTGTGCACGCAACCATATTAATTCTATGAGACCGATACCTTTCTGACGCATCACGACACAACACGTCAAGCCGCATTCACATTTGTCTGACGTGTCGTGTCGTGATGCTTTCTGTCGTGATGGCTACTGTTCACATCTATGTGACGCGTTATGACGCATTTTTAATCAGTTCCGTTATAGCTCTCGGAGAGTTTACACATTCGCAATGTTTTTTCATGAATCATCCGATTCGGATTCAGATTATGAAGAAGATATGCAGTTATCGGCACTGACAACACTTCTAATAAAACAAAAAAAAAGAAGATATTGGATACATCCAGTAAATACAAAAAGATAGTTTAGTTTTAATAGATTGATCCTTATATTGTTTACATTTTGTATCATAAATCGCTTTATATTGTCGTACGTACTCGATCAGCTCGTCGTCCATACCTTCTGACGCGTCACAACACGACACGTGCGCGTGCACACTAGTCCGACCCGCTGTGTCGTGTCGCTGCGCCGTCCCCCGCACCTCACCCAACTGACGCGGACCGGGATCGCCACTGACGCGACACGACACAAGCCATCACGACACACTGCGTCAGAGAAGTGTGCACGCAACCATATTAATTGTATGAGACCGATACCTTTCTGACGCATCACGACACAACACGTCAGGCAAATGTGAACGCGGCTTCAGACAAATGTGAATGCGGCTTTATGCCAATTGTGTGCCAGCGTTGATTGGCATGTAAAATAGATATAAGATTAGTAAATTGAATAACACCATGTATTTGGGATTAAGAACAAATTGTATTTCTTACTTATGTTTAACTTTAAATATTCTGGTACAAAGTTAAACATCAATTATCATTCAATAATAACTTGTATATTTTTTGTATATTCTAGCTTTCACCCGCAACTCCGTCAGCGCGGAATAAAAAAAAAACGTAACTAACTAACTAGGGCGACGCAGTGACCCGAAGTGGGCCTTGGCCTCCGACAACAAAAGTTTTTACTTTTTCCGATCCCGCGCCGTCCCGACCCAGTCTCGGACCTGCAGGTCCCGAAGATCCACCTCATCCATCCAGCGATACCTAGGACGGCCAACTGGGCGCCAAACACGTAGTTAGTAAATTATATGTTTTTCTAGACAGTGTTCTATATCTACACCTAATACCCAGATCCATGCAGCTGTTCTGGAGTTCAATGATAACAAACATCCATCCATCCAAACTTTCGCATTTATAACATTATCACCAATAAGTTAGATGCGATGCCTAATTCTTAAGGACAGAGGAGAGGATGTACAGAAAATGAATATTCCGATACATGGATCGAGTCCAAAATACTGCGTCAACTTCACGTCACAACAGTGAAATTCCCTTGCTGTGACACTTTGACAATGGTATAAATAAATATAATTTTACGGCAGTAGTGAACTTCTACATACCTACTCAAATGTTAACGAACAGATGGAGCTTTTTTAAAAAGACAACTAAAGTTTGAGATGTCATTTATTCGACTGCTCGCTTAAGACTAACTTAATACTAACTTATCTCTACCATGCACTATGCTAGGGACCACCCAGATTATGCCTGCAAGGCACATCGGATGTTTATAAATGTCTTATCTCTCCTGGAATAAGTATTGTGCGCGTAGGCATTTGTTGGGTGGTCCGGGAGTTGCGTCGCATGACTTCTCCCCCCTGAGATTCGAAATTATCAGAATCATCAGTATTCTGAGAATTTCGAAAGTTACAAGTGTAATCTAATTTCTTAAGTCTAATATACCAAATGACCACAATGAAAACTGCTATAATTAAATACAATATGATCGTCCAGACACTGACACTATAGACTCTAATTTTACCAATTTCCAATTCACTTTCACTGATACTTTTTACTGATTTTGCTAATAACTGCATGTTTTTCAAGTTCATATCTTCCATCATTATTGGTTTTCGCTGTCGAGTCTTCACGTTACTGATGTGGGGCAGACTTATAACCGGTAGCTTGAGATATTGCATGAGCTCTGTCATTTGGGGATGTACTTTTAAGGTAAATTTGTCAATCTTCACTTCACACGCTTGATCTTCTATAGTTATAACATGTGACCCTTGTACATACCGTTGGAAAATGTCGTTGTTGCATTGTTGTTGCAGTAGGGTATTCTGTTTCACAAATATGATCCAACGGTTCGGCTGAATATGATGCATCAGGATGTTGTCGATGACCACAGGTATAAATTCACAGGAACTGAGATTGGTTGCGTACTTCATGATGTCCGTGATGCAACGGTCTTCCAAAATTTGGCTAGTAGAGTCAACATAGCATATGAAGTTGGAGGGTGTTGTAGCTATACAGGGCTCGGCGAGTGGTTCGGAGTTGAGTCCATTCACTATCATGTAAGGATATTTGGGAAGGATGACGTAAGTATCGTGATCACGGGAAATAGGAGTGGGGTACAATTTATAGTATGTATAGGTCTCTTTCTCTATAAGTGGAATTTCTAATAAAAATGTTAACTGATTTTCTTTACAATATGCTTTTATAGTTATAGTTTGTTCTATTTTAACAAGATTATCTAAACTTACTGAAAATGCAAATCTTGCCGATTTTTCAATATCCTTTAGTACAATTAGCAATTTCTCAGAATCGACAATTGATTGATGTAGTGTCTTAAGTTTGCTAAAGGCAATGGCTGTTTCTATTTCACCCAATCTGCTATAGAGGCTCTGAAAATTGTGTAAAATGAGTGAATACGTATGAACAATTATGTTAGTGTTAAAAGCTGTTCTTTCTTGTTCTTTAATATTTTCCAAGTTATTTTGGACGATATTAAAGTTATCATTTAACTGGTTTATATTATTATAAACAGATACAGACCAGTTGTTAAGATTTTCAATAAAATCAGTGACCAACGTTATTTTGTAGTTAAGAGCGTTTTGTTTAGTTTTAATTTCTCCAATAATCCGATCGTAGCGCCTAGCATCTTCGTGATCTAAATTGCCAGTAATCGTTTTAATGATACTGCCTAATGGGTTAATAAGACCCCTCTTAACTCTAAAACTAGGAACTAACTGCTTATATTTATTTAACGTTACATTCTTAATATACTCTACTTGTATCCTAAAGTTTCTAAATACTACATTTATGTAAGTCTGATTGAAATTTGCTTCTATAAGCGTGTTTAGTTCTTTTAGTTTGTTGATGTTTAATGTTAAATCGTCTTGAATGTTATTAAGGTCCAATATTCTTATGAGTGTCCATTTTTCTCTGCTTATTACCGCCTTTCCTTCCTTGACGGGAAATATTCCCGGCACGTTCTTAAGTGACTGCATTTGAAGGCCCTGCAGTAGACTCGCCGCCTTCAGCACGAGCAGGACGACCAGGATGCGCCTGTGGAGGACGTTTAACATCCTTTAATGGAGCTCGTATGTCGCGATTGTTCTTGTTAAGCGTTACCACGTTTCTTTCCACTTCCCCTGTAACTATCGCCTTGTCAAACCTAGGCTTATCCTTACTACGTCTAACATTAGTCCCCTTAAAGAAAACTACGTCATCTATGTCGATTTTGAAATCTGTTTCACCTCCCCTTTTCGCTATTGCTTTTTCTTTAGTTTGTATCATTTTATCTGTAAGATGTTTATATATAAATTTCGTTCGTTTAAGATGATCACGCATTAAAACTTGCATATATTCTTTATCGATGTTTGTTTCAAATGTGCTTTTGGATTCGGTATGGCCAAATACTACCTCAAAAGGCGTGAATCCTGTTACTGAGTGTATGGAGTGGTTATAAGCCATTACGGCATAGGTCATAACGGATGCTGCGTCTGTTAATTTTTGTTCGTACTTCGCTAATCGGTATATTTCGATCAATGTGGAGTGAAATCGTTCGACTAATCCCATGGAGTTAGGATTATTCGGTGTTCCTAAATGTAGTTGGATTTTATAAAAGTCCAATAGTTCCTGTATTAGGCGATTGTTGAATTCCGATCCGGAATCTGAACTGATTTTGCGAGGAGTCCCGTAATATGAGAAATATTTGATAAGGGCCCTAACAACCTCAGGTGCTGACTGATTCGAAATCTCAATCGCCTGTCCTTGTTTACTAAATGCATCTATGATAGTTAAGAAACATCTGCCTTCAATTTTAAAAAGGTCTATGAATATTTCTTCGAATGGTTTATTTTGAGTTTGTGTTAGTTGCATCGCGGGTTTTAAAGGTTTACGATCATATTTCATTTTTTGACATGCTTCGCACGCATTAATAACCGCGGCTACTGTTATGTCCATGTTATGCCAGAAATATGTTCGCTTAAGGTGTGTTACCGTCTCTTTAATGCCGCGATGACAATTTTTACCCATATGATACTTTTGGATAATTTGTCTTTGTTCATCTTCGTTTTCAATGTACACTACTCTTTCCGTACATTCGAGGATGTTAACAGATCCCTTTTTAAACAGTTTGATGACTACGGCTGTGAATTCTACTCTATGTTGTACGTCTTCGAAGTAAATGAAATATTTTATTTTGTTCCGGATGTATCGTTTGAGAAAATCTGTTATTAGGTCAGGTCTTCCTTTGGGTAAGTGAATTTCTAAGATTTTTTGTTTCTTGTTTGAAATGTCCTTGACTGAAATGTCATTTCTAAGCCATGTGTATACTAAAATCTGATTAGGTTTCGTGTCGATAGCCTCTTTTAGTATCGGTATGCCTATAGAGTCAACGTCACGTGCGGAGTGTACAGTTTCGGAAAGTATGCTTTCCGTTTCCGGAGCACTAAGAGTATCGCTAGATGGTGTCGCGATCGAAAACGGGGAACGAGCTCTATTTTCTAAGATAGAGCTTGCAGAAGAAATCGTTATAGCTTTTTCCGAATCGGACGAAAGAGCTACAGGACTAATTGGTGTCTTCCTCCGCCCTCTCTTTTTGTCAGGTTTAGGTGCTTTCTTAGTGTCACGACGTTTTTGCATTTCCGTTTCGTCGACATTCACAGCGACAGATGAGTTTTCTTCACCGTTGCCTAACGCATTGATTTTAACCCTAGATAAGGCATCAGCATTAGTGTTTTGACGGCCGTTTTTATAAATGACTTCATAGTCATATTCCGCCAATCGGAGGCGCCAGCGAGTTATTTTGCTGTTAGATTCTTCGAATGAATTCAACCACGCCAGTGGCCGATGGTCCGTGTATATCGTGAATTTCTTCCCGTAAAGATACGGGCGGAAATATTTCACTGCCCATACTATAGCCAGTGCTTCCTTTTCTATAACGCTGTAACGCGTTTCAGCGTCGTTCAGCGTCCTAGATGCAAATGCTATTGGTCGATCGCTACCGACAGCTCCCTGCGATAGGACGGCGCCGATAGCGTAATCTGAAGCATCGGTGGTTAGAATAAACGGTTTTTCGAAATCGGGAAACTGTAGTAAGGGCGCATTTGTGAGCAGCTGCTTACATTTTTCAAACGCCTCTACAAACTCTTCTGTGATTGTTACCTTGCTGTTCTTTTTAAGGCAAACTGTCATTGGTCTTGTTAATTTTGCGAAATCTTTCACAAATTTCCTGTAATATCCAATCAGCCCCAGGAAACTCTTGATTTCTGTTTGAGTTTTAGGGAGTGGATACTTAAGGATAGCGTCAATTTTATCAGTATTCGGCTTCAACCCATCCTTTGTAATTGTATGTCCTAGATATAGAACCTCTTTACGGAGGAACTCCGACTTGTCAATTTGAACTTTGAGATTCGTTTCGCGTAACCTATCGAATATTTTTCGTAGTTTTCCCACGTGCTCTTGGAGGCTTGTAGAAAACACAATTATGTCGTCCAAATAAACAAGGCAATGAATTCCTTGAAGTCCGCGCAGAATACTGTCCATTGCCCGCTGGAACGTGGCCGGAGCTGTCTTAAGTCCGAGCGGCATTCTTAAGAACTCGAAGTGTCCAGCCTGGGAACTGAACGCAGTTTTCTGGCGGTCCTTTTCATCGATCTCTATCTGATGGTACCCGCTTGCCAAATCTAATGTCGTAAAATAATTAGATTTACCCAATTTGTCAAACAAGTCGGTTATGTTTGGCAACGGATACTTGTCGTCAGTAGTTATCTCGTTCAGCCTTCTATAATCGACGACCATCCTGAATTTCTTCTCGCCCGAGGCGTCGATCTTTTTCGGTACGAGATGCACGGGAGCATTCCATGGTGATACGGATTCCTGAATGATGTTATCTGCGAGTAATTTTTCAACTTGTCTATTTATTTCGTCGTTTACAGGAGGGGGTTGACGATATGGTCGTACGTAAATGGGGTCGTCATTGGTAGTGCGAATTTTATGTTTGACCTTATTGGTAAAAGTCAAGGGCAATTTGTCACAGTAAAAGATATCCCTATATTCGAAACACAATTCACTAATGGCGCGCCTCTCTTCGTCATTCATGTGATCGAGACGTATCCTTTCTAAGTTCGCGATTAGGTGTTCGTCTTTGTCCAAGTCATTTTCGGTAATAACGTCCTTGTCTAAGTCATTAGTCAAATTAACGTCACACTGTACAGGTTCATACGGAGTTACTTGTGTAATATTATTTATTTTAAGAGTGACCGGTGTCTCCAAGATATTCTGAATAACCGTGTACGTCTGTCCATTGACACAGTTGACAAGAGCAGCTGGCATTCGGATTCCGTCTGAAAACTCTCTATAATCTATAATGCCAGTGCCACTGTATAAATCTACGGGCAATTGCACGCGTGTTTCAGATCGCGGTTCGAGTCTAATGTTAATTCGTGGGTTATATATAAATGGAATTTCCGTGTCGCGTGTTCTAAGAACTTGATGTTTCATATCTATATTTGCATCGAGTTGCGCTAGTAAGTCTGAACCAATTAGGCCGTCATAGTCCTTGTCCACGCTATACACGTAAAATGTGTGAGCATCCGCACTTTGAAATGTCGGTGGCAGGGGTATGTGTATGGCCTCGTCGTGAAGACTTTTACCATGAGTACTGATAACTTCGAATGGCATTGCGATTTTATTTTGTTCGTAGAATTCTTCGGCTTTGTGTGGACTGATGAACGAACGCGAACTACCAGTGTCTATCATGAATCTCGCTTCTAATTCGGGTAAATAAATGTACGGCAATTTTGCAAAATTAGCACAATTGAAATTTATTATTTCATGGCTGTGTCCGAGGCTAACATTTGAAAATTTGACTCGTCCATTAGGGGTTGATCGTGGTGAAATTCAGTCACATTCATCGCGTTGACCTGAGTGGGGTCATAGTCATAGTTATCGTAGTCACAGTAGGTGTTATAAGCATTATAGTCATAACCGTTAGGGTCAGCTTCCGTATATACTTCGATCTCATTATTGAATGTTTTATTTGGTCGGGACGCTGGTAAAGCTGTGCGCATAGTTACATCGGAATCAAACGGTTTCGGTGGCGGCTGTACGCCGAATTTGAACTGATTTTGATATGATTGGTTAAAGGCCGGTCTTTGTTGCGGTGCCTGACTGAAATTCGGTCGGTAACCTTGGGGTGCCTGACTGAAATTCGGTCGGTAACCTTGGGGTGCCTGATTGAAATTCGGCCGGTAACCCTGAGGTCCTTGATTAGGTATACCGAAACGGAAGTTTTGGGTAGGCGGTCTAAATCCGCCTAGGGTCTGACCTTGAGGTGGATTCCCAAATTTAAATTGTTGTACTGAATTCAACCCTTGTGGATGACTGGGCATTCTAAATTGATTCGGGCTGCCGAATCTGAATCCTCCATTATTGTTTGATGGTAAAAATGGTTTGAGACCGAACTTTTCTACGTACGGATTTTGTGAAGATGTTAACTGTGGTTTGCTTACATTCGATCTAAACATTTTATTCCTAGCATTGTACTGGAACTGGAAGTTAACCTCCTCCAATACTGTAGACAGCGCATTTTCAAGTGTTGAACTGCCCTTGAGTCTGACAATACGTATGAGGTCCTCGGGCAAATTATAGAGAAAAACGTTCAGCGCTAAATTGTCGTAGATCGTAATTTTACTTTTCTTAACATGCAGGTCTGAGATGGTATTGACTTTCGCAATTAAAGTACTTTTAACCTGTTGAATTCGGTTACAAAAATCGAGATACGATTCGTTATTGTTAATTTTTAATGTCTCGAGTTCAATTGCAATGCACTCTTCTGACCGTGGATCGCCAAAATATTGTATTAATACAGTTTTCAACTCGGCCCATGATTCTATGTCCTGTCGTTCGCTCAGTAATTGAGCGGCTTTACCTACTAATTTACTTGACACTACATGAAACATATATAAATTTTGTGCCTGGCTGTTTTCCGATTTATAACAATTTAATACGTATTCGCACTTTTTAATGTACAAATTTAAGAGTTTTTCGTCCCCATCAAATTTTGGTATGACCTTAGACATCTCCATGGGAACGGCCACAATTCCCCTGCTTTCCCTGCTTTCAGTCATTTTACTTTATTTTCAAGGTTACACAATTCAATTAACAATCAACTAATTACACAATTCAAATTAAAAATTTAAATTACTAACTTTATTCTAATGTCTCTATAATACTTATTTTATAAATTACTTTACTATTGCCGTCGTATAAACGCCAATTTTTGTGCGTCTATATCGAAAATCAGTTAACAATTAGGTGAAGTTCGACCTAAAGTTATATTTATACACACAAAAAGAATGGAAAAGATGTGGAAAAAGGAGATAGTGAAGTAGACTACTCACAAGCCACACATCCTCCGTTGAGTCTGCTTACTGCGATGTCCGAATCTGTTCGCCGTTGGTTAGAGTTATTTCTTTGGTTCGTTGGATACCCGTTTGCTACCAGCACTCACGACAAGGCCAATTTTGGGGCCTCGAGATATACGCAAAGCACGGCAGCAGGATGACGAGTATCCTACCGGCTGCGCCACTCAAATGTTAACGAACAGATGGAGCTTTTTTAAAAAGACAACTAAAGTTTGAGATGTCATTTATTCGACTGCTCGCTTAAGACTAACTTAATACTAACTTATCTCTACCATGCACTATGCTAGGGACCACCCAGATTATGCCTGCAAGGCACATCGGATGTTTATAAATGTCTTATCTCTCCTGGAATAAGTATTGTGCGCGTAGGCATTTGTTGGGTGGTCCGGGAGTTGCGTCGCATGACTACCTACTAAATCATCATAATATTATTAAGAAAAAGACTTATAAATAATATCTTATCGGCCAGTTTACATTTTATTTGTCATTAGAAATTTTATCTGATGCGGATATCAGTGACGAACTTAATATATTTTATGTATTCTTTACAGGTATTCAGTTCCATAAGAAATGTTTAGTGCAGCCAGATTTCAATGATACAAAATATAATCAAATAAATTTATTTTCATAAAACCAAATGTCTTTGATGTAATTGCTTAGTATTGTTTTGTTTGAAGACGATTACTTTACAATATTATTGCAGTAACGTTCTTATCTCGTCGTATCAGCCTTGTCACAAATTCTCGACTTACCTGTCGAAAAACGCGCATGTTGCACTTTGTTCATTGTACTAGTACGACACGAGGACTTAAATGTTGGGAGAACAAAGGAATTAGACATGACCTGTACCATTCTTCGGCAACAGTATGCCCATATCTATATATATAAAAGAAAGTTGTGTTAGTTACACTATTTATAACTCAAGAACGGCCGAATCGATTTGACTGAAAATTGGTGGGCAGGTAGCTTAGAACCAGGAAACGGACATAGGATAATTTTTACCCCGTTTTCTATTTTTTTATTACGCGCGGACGGAGTCGCGGGTAAAAGCTAGTACTTAATGAATAAGAGTGTAACTTAAATGTGTTCGGAATTTTACTGGAAATACTCAAATGAAAAAATCTTGGGGGATTACGGAGCCTCTAACCCCGAATTAATTGTAAAGGATCCAGACTTCGTGAGGGGCATTCTCATAACAAATTTCAGGGGTATCAACATCCATAAAACTGTCGTCGAGCCTCTGCTCAGAAATCTATTTTAGTCGATGGCGCCTTGTGGTAATTATTGAGACAACGTCTGAGTCCCGCGTTTACGAACGGGAAACTGAAGGCGATGTTTCCCCTCAGTACGGAGCTCGCTGAGCGCCTGGTAGACAACGCGATCAAAACACCGCCGACGCTAACTACCTGAGCACGGAAGATTCCGCTTTTAGAAGACTTCTTTGTCGAAAGAATTCAAATGTCTAAGGAAATGTTTTCGGAGAGACATGTAAACATTTTATAATACTTAGAAGAGTTGAAAATGATGTTACTTAGTTAAGAGCATTATCGAAGCGAGAAATCATGAACCCTCTGATCGAAACGACTTTGTAGACCTACTCCTTGATTGTCGAAGAAAATGTAAAATGGTAATAGAGTCAATAGAGAAAAGACACCCTGACGGAAGTCCTCAAGAAGTGTCTTTGGATATGGACGAATTGCTGATGACCTTTCAAGAATTTGTATTCTTCACAGCGAATTTCGAAACATTCTCTTCCGCTATACGTTTTACATAACATCAGCTGCCATACCATCCTGAGGTGTAGAATAAAGTGCAAAAAGAAATCGACGGAGTTTTGTCTAAGTACAATAATAAGCTTTGCTACGACGCAGTAAATTAATTAAATGTATATACATTGCGTTTTCAAATAATCACTACGAATGTTTCCGTCCTTTAGACTTCTGATAAGTAATCTACCTATTATTTACGTTGTTTATAATCTTTGAAATAAGTGACGCAAATAAAATTGCAATTTTGCTGTAATTCCAGGTGAGAGACTTTAGGTAATGATTTTTTCAAAATCCTTTTTTAATACTTAGCAACATAGATACAGAATTCTCTTTGCAAAATATTATCACCCAGTCAGTCAAATTCTGGACTCATATTAATTTTGCTTCTTCGTCCGCGCGAAATTAAAAAAAACTTAATTAGTAGCCTATGTGTTCTTCCAGACAATGTTTTACATCTATGCCAAATTGTATCAAGGTCCATTGATATCGGATAACTTCTAAATATATACCTTCTAAAGTCGGCTATGCAATCCTGGCCAACAACGGCGAACAGCAAAAAACAAACAACAAACATGAACATATGGATTGGTGTTTGCCTGTTTTTGTTTGGCGTGGGCTGTTTGTGCCAGGGATCAGCGTCGGTGTGGGTTTTTCTACACAAATCAAAGGATGTTCGACAAACTTATTTACCGACGCTTGCGGTTTATATTTTGTACGTTGTTTGACGATAATCAAAATTTAAATAAACAAGAACCAAAGGCAAAAATTCTTTAGACATATTTTTTTATCTTTTTGGTAGAATTTAAAAGTGGACAACAAACTCGTCGTCCGCCATGTTTGCCAATCCGGAATAAAGTAACACTTTCGCTTTCGCCAAGCTAAGTGAATAGTGATACTTGTTTGTGTTGGGTGTTTGTTATCGGTGTTAAGCTGGTGTGTCGTGAACTACAACCTCTGTTACTGTAGTCACGAATTGTCTGCTCTGAATATACGTACCTACACACGCATGTGTACATGTATCTGAATCGAGGTATCTACGTACCCCGTCGATCATAACTCTAAATCGGACTGCACCAGTCACTTAATCGAGGTACCTACGTACCCCGTCGATCTTTATTCTAAATCGAAATGCATCCACCACTGAATCGAGGTACCTACGTACCCCGTCGATCGTAACTCTAAATCGGGCTGCAACCGTCACTTAATCGAGGTACCTACGTACCCCGTCGATCTCTATGTAAGATGAACATCCTAAAGCAAGGGTTTTGAACCCCGCAAATGGCCTCCACCATCCTTGACAGCCATCCCTATCCACACTGTCTGAATTTCTCTGATAAATATCAACAAACAACTCACCGCAGTGATACATACACAGTAATATCGCATATACACTGTGCTTCTGATATTAATGGCAATTGTTTGGCAATGGCAATTAATTGGCGAAAATGGCCGATTTGTTGATATTGACCATAATTTGATTTTCTACATGATGTGGAATGTTTATGAAATATACATGAAATCGATAAATATTAATTTTAAAGAATTAATCATACAAAATTATATTTAAATGTAGCTATCCTACTACTTTGTTATTGATATGATGTCACCACATCCATAAGATTAAGTTTGAAAAGAAAATTATCCCTTGTGACTTATTTTCAAGGAACTTTAGCTACTTCTTCTTTTCTGTTTCAGACTATCCGTAGGATTGATCTGAGATCAAAATTTCTGTATAAAATATATGTCGTAATCAACGCAACATTAGAGCCATCAACGAAACACTAGCGCCATTTGCGACAGTCGAGTGTACTACGGAACGTAAGCGCCGTCTTTCGGCGTTCGATGTAGTCAACCAAACCACGAGCGATCGAAGCATGACACTTCAGCTGGGGCAGTCGGCAAGAGCAGACGTTGAACCATCGCGCGTTACCTTATCTACGTTACCTATATTGCATTTTGTATAAAGTAATCATATTCATGGACCCTGCTGTGAACCCTGACCCACCTCTGCCGTCATATATATTAGGTCCTTACATATGAAATTGGCGTTTTTCGTACTGGCCACTTTAATCACGAATTTCTCCTCTTTGGTAAGGAATTCCAAATTCAAATTTGTACAGCTATAGACTCATGTATTTGTGGTTCGATGACCGTCATTCATTTGTTTTTTTTCTTCTGTTTTTTTCTGTTTGCGTCACTCATTTTACAAAATGGAAAACTTAAAATATCTCATTATTTACGAGTACGAGTTCCGCCGTGGCACTACTGCTGCGGAAACGACTCGAAGGGTGAATGATGTGTATGGCGGTCGTGTTGCAAAAGAAAACACAGTTCGTTTTTGGTTCCAACGTTTTCGTTCTGGAAATTTCGATCTGCAGAACAAGCCCCGTGGACGGCCTGAGATGAGACTCAAGTTGATAATGAAGAGTTGAAGGCTATTGTGGAAGCGGATCCATCGCAAACTACGTCAGAGTTAGCTGCAGGCTGCGATGTTAGTGATAAAACTAACTAAATGGACTAGTGTCGGTATTGTTCATTACAGTTTTCTCAAATCTGGCCAGACTATTACGGCTGATGTCTATTGTCAGCAATTGCAAACCATGATGGAAAAGCTAGCGGCTAAACAACCTAGGCTGGTCAATCGCTCCACGCCACTGCTGCGCAACAGACGGCTACTAAATTAGAAAACCTTCAATTGGAAAGTCTAAGACATCCTCCGTACTCCCCGGACCTTGGTCCAACAGATTACCATTTTTTTCGAAATTTGGATAACTTCTTGCAAGTGAAAAAATTCAACTCCGATGGGGCAGTCCAAATCGCCTTCAAATATTTTATTGATTCCCGTCCGACTGGTTTTTTTAGTAAAGGGATCAATTAACTACCTATGAGATGGCAAAAGTGCATAGAAAATAATGGTTCATACTTTGATTAATTAAATATATTATATTAAAAAATATTCGACTTTTTGTTCCTCCCATACAAAACGTCAATTTCATATGTAAGGACCTAATATATTGTTATCTCTGTTTTGTCAAAAGTAATAACGGGGATGACAATATGCTTTATACAGAGATTTTGGTGTCATAAACCTACTGTAAGTAAAAGCTAAATTAAAAAAGGGGGTATTTTATTTTGCTTTCACGACTCATTCTTATAAGAATAAGAAGTAATAAATAAATAAAGGTTGATTAAAAAAATGTGGTAATAGAAAAAAGTAGCAGAATAATTTCCCAATACCGTATTTATTTCCATTTCTGTTCACATTGTCAATATCAAATGGTATAGCAGTTCTGTGAGCTATTTTATTTGAACCTCGGACGGAACAATAAAGGTACGCCACCGATTACGGACTGGACCACATTTGAGGTGGGATCCACTATGGGAGGGTGCGGCGATTTTGGCGCGGGTTCAACAGTGTAACGCGATAGCACCGCCGCCAGACCAGCCAGCGACTGCATCAGACCCATTCTCTCACCTGGAATTATTTAAAATATTAATTGTTTCAAATTGCATCATAATAGTTTATTCTGACTTTTCTAACATAAATATCTAAGTACAACAAATTGAACGTTACAATAAATAAGCGTTTATATGTCAAAGTTTCGCTTAGGATAGCCTATTTAATTACTTTGCCATTTATCTAATAAAGAGAAAAAAAATGAATGTAATTACACTTACCAATGCAAGCATAATATTTAATTCTGATCTTTCTAACACAAATATCTAAGTACAACAAATTAAACGTTACAGTAAATAAGCGTTTACATGTCAAAATTTCGCTCAGCATCCATATATCTAATAAAGAGAAAAAATGAATGTAATTACACTTACCAATGCAAGCTCGAGGACCTTCACCGAAAGGCAAATATATATCTTTCGTCATTGGATTAATGAAGTCAGTTAAAAAGCGCTCAGGTTTGAAATCTTCAGGGTCCTCAAAGTATTGAGGATCTTTGTGCAGAGCTTGTACAGGAATAACTATTGTGACTCCCTCGTCTATTGTTAGGTCCATGTCCGGGAATGTATACTTATGAGCACACTTCCTCATCAAATAGCCTAACGAAGGAAACATTCGCAAACCTTCTTTAAAAGCGCATCGTAAATAATTCATATCTTTGACTGCATCATAGCATAATTTATTATCGTACTTTGCTAAAACTGTATCGATATCTTCTTGCACTTTCCGTTGTACTTCTGGATGATGTGCCAGTTCATGTAACGTATAACTTGTAGAGGAAGCGGAAGTCTCGAAACCAGCAGCAAAGAAAACAAACACCTGAGCGACCATTAGAGCTTCAGATAGTTCTATTGATATTTGTTCGGGTGTTCCATCAGGTTTTGTTATTTCTATAGATTCGCCAACCATGTTGCCTTTGTTCTTACATTCTAGGAGTAGATCAATGAAATCGTTTCTACCACTTGGCTTATAATTTCTTTTTTGCATTATACTGCGGACTATGCCGAATACGTCACTTTCGACTTTATTCAAAACATTTACATGTTTCAATGTTTCCGGAAACATTTCCTTGAGCATTTGTCTTACTATTTGATTAACGTCAAATTGAAAAATTTTGATACCGAGTTTCCTAAAAGCTGAATTTTCATCACTCAATGAATCTGAATCGAGACCAAATCCAACCGCTCCAATGAAGTCGGTAGTGTACCGCGCCATTATTTCTCGGGCATCCAGAACACCTCCAGTTGGCGGAACATTTATTGCATTATTCTGCAAGCGCTCAGCCCGCTCTACAATGAGTGGAAACATCGCCTTCAGCTTTCCGCTTGTGAATGCAGGCGTGATGCGTTGTCGCAATAACTTCCAAACGTCGCCATCGACAAAGAACAGATTTCGCAACAGCGGTTCCACAACAGATTTATGAGTATTTAAACCCCTCCTGTTAAAATAGCTAAAGTCTGTCACAAGGATTTGCTTTACAAGCTTCGGATCTCTTATCACTAATTCCGGTACTGTTGTTCGATAGAAGCCCACAAGCCTTTCTTTCGGATACTTCCAGTACAGTTCTTCAGCCAATTGTGTTATGCTCTTCGTTCTGGAGTAGATACGCCATCTGTTGCCGAAAAACGGTATCGGTTTGTCATGTTTGATTCCTCTCTTCTCCCAATATTTGAATGTTCTTGTTCCGTACAGGTAGAGAGCGACGACGCCCACGACTATGAGGGCTAGGGCCAACATGATTACATACACTTATGCGAACGAATCTGAAATTTATATGTTTAACGTCCACCGATATAGAAATGATAAGAAATAATAATAACAATGACGATAACAGAAATATATCTCAACGACTCAATCGATAAGAGATAAAAAAGGTTTTACCTGTCAAAATTCACCGAAAAAAATTTGTTTCATATGATATTTAACCCTCGGTCTTTGTTATTAATCAAATTTAAAATCTAATGAAAGCAATATCTCTAGTTGTTAAATATTTAACGTCTGCTTAGTACTTCAAATAACTGCACGTACTAGTAATTACTGATTATTGTTATACTGAAAGAATGCATTGTAAAAAAAAAGATTACACATCTATTGCATTGTTCAACGCCATTTATCGTGATTAACATATACTTAAACTTAACTTAACCATTGAGGAATCAATCAATTCGCGTGCGGGATGAATTTCATCAAAAAAGTGAATAGTGGATTTTTTTATATTACAAGGTGGCAAACGACAAAGCATCCGTCTGAATTCGCCGAAATAGCGAAACGACCGATGCCCATTGACATCTACAATTCAGATGCGTTACCTACCTTTAATCAACGAAGAAGGGAACGCACAGAAGATATGCGGACAACAGCTAGCTCTCTTTATAAGTTTAACTAAAACAATTAGCCTAAATAAGTAAATGCTACCCAAAGCCGTATTGCACGCGGACAAAGTCGCGGGCACAGCTACTCGTGTTAATTAATAAATCTGTTTTCCTCCTACCAATCACGAAAACATAATTTATTTCACGTTAAACATATAACACAACACTTGACTATAACAGACGACTGTGTTCTCGCTCGCTTCGTATTCAAATACTATAAATCGTGATGGTGATGTGATTCCTTGACAATTTATAAAAACTGGTTGAAGGTCACATTTTCAAAGTTCATTTGAATACTTAGAAGCAAACAGTGGTAAAATATTGAGAGGGAACTACTTTACTATGTAGAAAATAACTACTTAATAATGCAATACTTTTTATTTCATTATTTTTTATAGTGTGCAGCAAACAATTTACGACACAAAATAATTAGTACACTTTCCACATAATGTAGAACGAAGAAATACAATATAAAAATTGATAAAACCCCAAGATCGAAAGATTAAGGTAGTTAGATTTGACAGGAAAAGTAAAAATGTGTAAATTTCTTCTTTTATTTCTATATTAAATACCATATATTACATTAAAATGTGCTAAAAACATATTGTGAAATTGTTTATCACAAAAATTTATTAATCATGTAGATAAAATAATTAACTTATCTCAATACAAAGTCCAAAATCCAACGTCAATGTTATAATAGGTCCCGTTACGATTTAATAGCGCTGGGCAAAAGTAGTGGGGCGGCTTGCGCTTGTGTACAATCGCGCTCATTATAATTAAGCAATTTTTTTGGTCGGGACTGATTGTAAAGTGCCTAGCTGGATTGAATGAAGAGTTTTTCATTGTAAACATTTATTATATTTGTAAAATTGTGAAACAATGTTGTTTGTTATTACACAGCTATTCGAATAATTTAATGAAATTATGGAACAAATTAAAAAAAAACTCATTTTTACAAGTACACTAAAAAATTTATTGATTATCTTTATAATGAATCATCCGATAATGGTGTAATTCCTTCCATGAAGTCATCTTCGAATGAAATTTTAGTAGAAGGCTGAGGTTGCCTGCCGGAAGTGCTGGTAGAGGGCATTACATAGCTGTCATCAGAAACTTCACTGTCATCTTCTTCATCTTGACTATCTGAACTGTCGCCACACTCTCAATAATGTGGTCACTTCTTTTATATTCTTATTCTATCGATTTTATTTTGTTGTAAAGTCTCCTGCGCTCTCATCATATTTACCTTTTCCTTAACAAACTCATTAACAATATTAATGTTCCATCTGATACTTTTGCTTCCAACATACTATTTTATAAAAATAGACCACGCCATTTCAATAGGGTTGAGATCTGGATGATATGGAGGAAGTCTCAAACAGTTGTGACCTTTTTCAGCCAAGATTTTATCGATGGAGAATGTTTTGAAATGTATTTTGTTTGCTTTTATAAGCTTATATAACTCTGGTTTTATCATTTGCTCATTGTATTCTATCCCTTTTTCTAAGAGCCAGGCTTTTATATCAGCTGTCTTAGAATTTGATGTGCGTGCAAGGTCTTATTATTTGTTGTGGTCATCCCACACATACCATTCTCAATTATCCACTACAGAATTTGGAGGCAGATTAGACATTAGCTCAGTGCGAATCCATTTTTTATAAATTTTGATAATTCATATTATCATGATAATCTCCAGTCTTAGTATCGGCCTTAAATATCAGCAAGGCATTAGGGACAAAACCTGCTCAGAACCAGCATGTACAATCACTAATCGTTGCCCCTTCGATATGGGTTCTTTAAGACCCTTTGTTGACCCATCCGCCCAGGCTTGGATGGAATCGGAAGAATCTAGATAAGATTCATCTGTGTAAATTATAGGTCGCCCTTCTTGACGATACTTTTTTATTTATTTTTTTAAACATTAAATCCGACGCAGGCGTATATTAGAGGTTTCTCTAAGGACTGATCTATTATTTTCTGGTTTTCTTTTCATCTAAATCCTAAACTTCTAATTATTCTCCTAAGACTTGCTTCAGATCCTTGAAAATTGTTATCTTTTTCTAATTTTCGACGAAGTTTCTCAATGGTTGGAAGTTCCGTTTCCGTTAGATGAAAGATATGAATACATCGTTTTATAACACGTGGTCTTTTTATGCCCAGAGTTTCAAACACACAAATCAATTCTGAATTCTCTGCTGTTGTCACAATTTTTCTTACTGTCGCCACTGATGTATTTTGTGGCAAGCGCTGTACGTTTTTGAATTTGATTTAAATTATTTCTGACGTGTTGTAATTTACTAACACTATTTGAATAAGATTTATCGGCTTCTCTTTAACTTTGCTGTAGATTTATAGATATTTCATCTATCAACAATTTATCAGTTGCACTCAGTCTATTGTCAATCTGTTTCAATGAAATAGCGATGGATTTAATTTTTTTTTTATAATATTTGTGGCAGCTTTTTTGATTTTATAAGTTTAAGGTCGGCCACTTATTCAATTGATTCTTTTTTGAGGAAACTATTCTCGTCGTATACGATTTTTCTTGTTTGACGCTTTAAGACATAAAGTTTTGGATTTTTAATATAAACTATTACAACAAAACAAAGACACAAAACAACGCGAGTAAATCCCCATTTAGCATCTCGGACTCCTCTACTAAAAACACTAAGCACGCGATTGTACTCGAGGATATTCAAGACGTGCGCAGGGAAGCGGGACGAAGGAAGGCGACTGACTAACCAATACGGGGCGCCCGCGCGGGCCACCCCCGCCTTCCGCCTCACACTTCTTACCAGTAACACCAACACTCGACTTCCGTGCATTGAAGGTCAGCGCTTTTAACTCGTGACAGGATCCAATGTATATTAGATTACAGTGGGGCCCTCAGGGTGACCACTGTCACCACCTAGCACTAACTATAAGCTGAATTAGCAGCACAACCTAATTGGGATAATTATAGGTGTTATGTATGGTTAGTTCGTAGTCCAATTATTTTAAGATTTAACCTAGGAATTTTCCGACCGTCACCTTAGTTTTGGCCTTCTAAAAGTTTTCTTTAAAGTCGCATAAAATCTCTTAGTAGGGTCGGCCGGGATACACGTGGTCGAAGGACCATAGGTATAGCTTTTATCGATTGCTATTGCGCATATGACTATGATCTATGAAAGAGTAACTGTTTTTATATATTTTTTAAAAAACACAGTATTTAATAACAGCGAATGTTGTCGTTGTCATTTATAACAAAATGAGTTTATTACTTTTCCATTTTACTCAACTATTAGTGAATTGTTAATTTATGTATTTTTTTATACATATTTAAGAAGGCAAACGAGCGAGCGGCCACCTGGATTCGCCGTAATAGCGTAGCGAACGCGGATCGAAGACATCCGTAATTGCAGATGCGATGCGATGTCTGCCTTTAATCGATACGGTACGCACAAAAAGATAATATTTTTCCCTTTCCAATGCGTCCCCTCCGCCCTCATATCCACTCCCTTTTCCTATACAAGAATATTCCTATATAAGAAAAGAGTCGAAAGGGAAAAAAGATTAAAATTAGGCCTCAGGCACCACACACGTCAGGCGAAACGCGGAATTGCTTCCACATGACGCCTGTCTTCTGTGTGGTTGTGCACCGAGCGGGCCGACCAATTCGTGCAACAGATGTTGTTGTGCTGGCGCGTCTACCATCGTTTCTTACTAATATTATAACTGCGAATGTTTAGATGGATGGAAGGATGGATCTTGATGAAATTTGGCAATAATGTAGAACATTACCTCGATGAATACATAAGCTACTTATTAAGTGTCAAGTTGCATTGTCTATACAGAGGCAAAATATATTGGTTTTATTCTGAATTTTGTAAAGAGGCTATATATATCATAGTAATTTACAGAAATAAATTACAGGTAACTTGCAGTGTATTGTAATCTGTAATGATAATCAGAGTGCTCAGAAGTTATTACATAATCCTTTATTTCATAATAGGACCAAGCATGTTGATATTAGGTATCACTTTATTAGAGAGCGTGTCAATAGTAACATTGTTCAAATCTTTTCTCTTTACACATGTCCTTTCTTCATCTCGAAGTGATATCAAGCGAACACATTCAGTGATAGTCTATGAATTATATTTACGTCTAGTTGGCTCCTTACGAATGTGTAAAAAAGTGGTGTTGGCTTATTTAAAAGTCTCGCATACTACTTTTACAGCAACATTAGCATTCCTGTAGTATAGAACGTACACAAAACTTGTGCGGCGAAATCAAAGACAAACGGTTAGATACGAACTTTAACGTCCCTTTAAGACTTTTACAGGATACATTAAAAATAATGTCATGACCCTCCGAAGTAAATAGGTGTCATTTTATATTTGAGATGTATTAGACATACTTACGTTTATATCTCTACTTAGGCCGAAACCAACTCCAAAATAACAATAATTATTCAATATAGACATGTTACAAGAAAGAAGAGAACTTTCTTTAGAGGGTTTTCATGACATTATTTTGTTACTTCTAAGTGCATTTTGTTTGAGTTTTTTTTTAATTTTATTTCTCAATTTTCAGTGAATTTGAAGTTCAATTACAAATTTCCTTAATACGTATGAGGACCGAAATAAGACAAATAATAAATAAAAGGACTGTCCTATTTAATATGTGTGTACTTCAATTCAAAAACTAATTTAGAATGCAGCAGATAACCACTTATTCTTTAAACAAAGAAGAATCATCCATATATATAAAAGAATGTCGTGTTAGTTACACTATTTATAACTCAAGAACGGCTGAATCGATTTGACTGAAAATTGGTGGGCAGGTAGCTTAGAACCAGGAAACGGACATAGGATAATTTTTACCCCGTTTTCTATTTTTTATTCCGCGCGGACGGAGTCGCGGGTAAAAGCTAGTATACATAATTATCAAAATCCGTATACAAATTGAAAATTGACGAACTAGTACATCGTAGCGTGCCTTTAATTCTGTCCAGCCGCGCGCCGCAGTAGCATTTTTCGGATGCACATACGAGTAGTTTTTAATCATTTAATATCTTCCAAACTATTGATCAGAATTACATAGTTTGAAAGGATAATGTAATTTTATTTAGCAAATTTAAGGATCTATAATTACTCAGTACATCATTTTTATGTAGATCATATAGTTAGACTTACGTAAGCCCAGAAAGCAAAATTGTGCTTTTCATTGTAACGCGATGTAGCATTTTTCGTTTCCGCGTAATTTTATTCTTTCGATATCTCCTAAACTATTAGACATAATGATATAGTTTCAAGGGCAAATGTAGATTATACATTAAATTCTCTTGATAATGAACATATTTATTTACATAAGGATTAATACTGAACTCGAATAATAGCGTCGGAAATAATTTAATTGATGTTTGTAAAGAAAAAAATGGTTATTGTGAGAAAACTATAAAAGATAGATATATCTTCTCGGAGACTTTTATTTAACACATTTAAAGAGCTACAATTCTTCCATACATTATTTTTATGTAGGTCTTATAGTTCAGCCTACGTAAGCGCTGAAATCAAAAATGTTCCTAATTTTCGCAACACATTTTGAAGCTAAATTCAAAATCTACTAGTCTTCTAGTTATTTTAAAAAAATGGTACCCATCTGCAAAGGAAGTGCCTTTCGATTAAAATATTTTTATCAAAATCGGACCACCAGGGGCGGAGTTTCGCGGTAACATGAAAAAAATTACAGTCGAATCAATACAAACTTTGGACCCCCACTGTAGGCCTTAAAAAGATGAATTTCGCATAAATCTTTTATAGCGCTCAACTACGTAGTAATAGAAACCCCTCTACAAAATATCAAGTCTCTACTTTTCATACTTTATCTATGAAAAATTAATATAAATACGAACTTTGATTCCCCTTAGACCTTTTGAGGTCAAAAATGAGAGAAACCTGAAAGACGTAGTTAATTATTTATGCTGAAAAACTTTAATTTAAATTTTGAAATAATTCTGCAGGAGGACTTTGTCTGCGAGGAGTTTAGCATTTGCTAAACCCCCCTTTTTGTCTTTACAGAAAAAATTAAAAAAGCTTGAATGACATAGTTAATTACCTGTGCCCAAAATGTTTATCTCAATTTCCAAGTAATTCTGCTTAAGAATTATTATGTATTAGGTCTAAAGTTGGGGTCAGCTGTTCAGCAGAATTATTTGAAGATTGAAATGTATAATTTTGAGAACAAATAATTAACAACGTTAAGCTTTTATCAAATTTGACCTCCAAAGGTCAAAAAATGGGGGTGTAAATTGTTAATCTCTACGTAGACGAAATCCTATGGCAAAATTACTTCAAAATTGTGACGAACGCCATTCAGCACAAATAATTTAGAAGAGTAAACTGAGTGACTCAAATATTAACGCACAGCCAAAACGTCTGGGTCTAGAGACTTGATATTTTGCATAGAGGTTTCTGTTGCTTCGTAGGCGTCCACTAAGAAGGGATTTTATGAAATTCGTCCCCTAAGGGTCCGAAGTGGGGGTCCGAAGTTAGTATGGAGCAACATTATTCCTTCGGAAAAAGTTTATGAAAATTGATGTAAATGCTTTTCAGCACAAATATTTCACTAGGTCTTTTAGGGTCTTTAAAAATTAAAACTTTTAAGGTCTTAAAAGGGTGATCATGGTTCGTGTTTACATTTATTTTTCATTTGGTATGTACGACTTCAAGAGACTTTATATTTTGCATATGGTTCTATCACTACGTAGTTGAGAGCTATAAAAGATTTTTGCGAAATTCATCATCTAAAGGTCTAAAGTGGGGGTCCATAGTTTGAATGGAAAAACGTTATTTATTCAGCAGATTTATTTAAAAATTCAGATGTATAATTTTGAGAACAAATAATTAACTATTTCATTCAAGCTTTTTTCAAACTTGACCACTAAAGGTCAAAAAAGTGTAGTTAAAAACTGTTAAACCTTTACCTCTGCCCAACTTTACCATTACCTTAAATATAAAAGAAAAGATTTCCCCTTCCTATGCGTCGCCTCTTCCGCCAAATCCACTTCCCCTTCCTATCCTTTCCTAATAATAAAAGGGTGGGAAAGGAAAGAGGATTAAGGTCTCTGGCACCACACTCATAAGAGGAAACGCGGAATTGCTTCCACTTCACGCCTGTCTTCTGTGTGGTCGTGGTACTCTACCGGTCGACACGGCCCATTCGTGCACCCAACAAACAGCGTTGTTGCGTGATCTACCACATTTAAATATAAGGCTATATATATTTTTTTTTATTGAACTAAATATATTTTTACAAATTTAATAGAGCTCTGTCACCTGTGCTAGGTGTAACCTGTGTTACAGGAGACAGCGCCTTCTCTTATTTATGATTTTACGTTACTACAGTACAAAAATATGATATTAAGTAAGTTGCACACGGCGAGCGTATGCTCGGCCGTGTCCACGGCGCCGGTCGCGCAATTGTGGCAACCGGGATCCGACTCAATTCCCACAACTTCACACAGGTAACGGCCAAAACAGCCGTGCCCTGTGAGAAGCTGCGTCAGGAAGTAAAAGTAAGTGTATTTGTGGGGTGTGTATGTGTATGTGCGAGCGTGTGTGTGTGTGTGCATAGTCATGGATGTTAATTTATTTTTATATTGATGTTTTTTTTTTCACTTTTTATTGTTTTATTTTTAAAAGATTTTCAGATTGGTCGTAGTCGAGAGTCAATAGCCATTGCGTTGCGTATTTTTTGAATTTAAAGTAGTTTAGAGCTCCTAGGTTGATGTCGCACTGAGCTAATATTTGGTTATATATCAAAGGCCCAAGAAAGTTATAGTGCCTTTGCGCAAAACTAGTTTTGATAAGAGGTATAGGGCAGCGTGGTTTTCTTTTTGACGAGTGTAGCAGCAGTTTGGCTGAAGTGCGGTGGTATCTTAGCAGGGATTGGAGTATGAAGAGCTTCCTAACTGAGAGCACTTGAGACTCCTCATATAATGCATTGGTAGGATGTCGGTACGGAAGGCGCATTAGTACCTTCAGTACTGCTCTTTGTGCCCTTTCTAGATCAATCAGCCTTGTTTTCGGTACTCCACCCCATACCGTCACACAATAGTAAATAACACTTTGACAGAGCGCTTTGTAAGTTAGGATGAGAGTCTTTTTATTTGCGACTGTACGCAGTTGCTTGAATATATAAATAAGCCTTCTGACCCGTGTGCAAATGTGTGATATGTGCTCCTTCCAGCTTAGAGTGTCGTCGACCTGTACGCCGAGATATCGAATACTTTTGGCTCTTGTAAGTACGTCGCAAGTACATTGACCTGGATGTTCATTATTACATGAATAGGTATGTAACGTGATAGTTTGGCCTAGACCTTGGAAGTAATTATCGGACTTAGTGAAGCATAAGTATTTGGATTTAGAAGCATTCAAGGTTAGTAAATTGTTCTCTAGCCAGGCTGTCACGCTCTTTAGTCCAGTTTCTGCACTTTTATGCACCTTTTGCCAGTCTTGGCCATGAAACAAAAGGACTGTGTCGTCGGCAAACAAGAGAGAGTGGGCATGGACGGTAGCACTTTGGGGAGATTGTTAATATAGGCTAAGAAAAGGGTTGGGCCTAAGGTACTTCCCTGTGGAATTCCAAAACTGCATGTCAAAGCATCACTGAGCACATTATTAACTCTGATGTATTGTTTTTTTCCTTTTAGGTAACTCTGGAACCACTTGAGGACATGACCGCGGATTCCTAGAGCTTCTAGTTTCGATAATAGAATTGGTATAGAAACTGTGTCAAAGGCTTTTTTTAGGTCTAGGAATACACAAATTACTTTCTCTCCACTGTAGACGTATTGGTTAATCATAGATGTTAGTTCCAAGACGGCATCATCCGTTGATCTTCCCTTGCGAAAACCATACTGATTGTCTGCTAGCAACTGGTTTTTTTCGAGATAGTTAGTTAACCTCGTATTGACCAGTCGTTCTAGAATCTTGGACATGGTAGAAAGCAGGGATATGGGTCTATAATTGGAAACCTCTTGGTTGTTACCTGATTTAAAAATAGGGGAAACAATTGCAGTTTTGAATAAATCCGGAAATTCACCTTGTTCAAGGCTGAGGTTACAGAAATGTGCTATTGGATGGACAAGGAAATCTTTCGTTATTTAACTTCAAACTTTCGTGATTTTTACTAATATACTGTTCGTAAGAAACGGGATTCTTACCACGATTAGGCTGCTTTCGTTATTTTGAGAAATTTACTAGTGATACCATCGTAACCAGGGGAACTGTCTAATTTTAAATCATTTATAATTTTATTTATTTCATAGGGATCGGTAGGTGCAAATGACATGGAGTGAAGATAAGAATTTAGCTGTGCAGCTGCTTGTTTTGCTAACTCACACTCTGTTTTATCAAGTTTATTTAAGATGACTTCAGCCAGACTCTCTCCAATATTTGTGAAATACGCATTGACATTGTTGAGTGATTCTTTAGGTGTTCTTTTAATATTAAGTAGTTCAACGGGTGATTCATCTTTAGGTTTAATGTCGCATACGTCTTTTATAATGTTCCATGTCTTTTTAATATTTTTTTCATTATTAATTAGTTTTGTTTGATAATATTGTTGTTTTACAGAGTTTATTTATTAATAGGTTCTTTTAATTCCCCGATGAAGTCGCGGGCGACTGCTAGTTTATATATACAGATATGAAGTAATAAATAAATAAATGGTAATTAAAAAAAAAATGGTAGCAGAACAAAGGACCAGAACAATTTCACAAGACCGTATTTATTTCCATTTCCATTCACATTGTCAATTTCAAATGGTATAACAGTTCTGTGAGCTAATGAAGTTGTTATTTTATTTGAACCTCGGACGGAACAATAAAGGTACGCCACCGATTACGGACTGTACCACATTTGAGGTGGGATCCACAATGGGAGGGTGCGGTGTTTTTGGCGCGGGTTCAACAGTGAAACGCGACAGCACCGCCGCCAGACCAGCCAGCGACTGCATCAGACCCATTCTCTCACCTGGAATTATTTAAAATATTTATTATTTCAAATTGCATCATAATATTTAATTCTGATCTATCTAACACAAATATCTAAGTACAACAAATTAAACGTTACAGTAAATAAGCGTTTACATGTCAAAATTTCGCTCAGCATCCATTTATCTAATAAAGAGAAAAAAATGAATGTAATTACACTTACCAATGCAAGCTCGAGGACCTTCACCGAAAGGCAAATATATATCTTTCGTCATTGGATTAATGAAGTCAGTTAAAAAGCGCTCAGGTCTGAAATCTTCAGGGTCCTCAAAGTATTGAGGATCTTTGTGCATAGCTTGTACAGGAATGATTATTGTGACTCCCTCGTCTATTGTTAGGTCCATGTCCGGGAATGTATACTTATGAGCACACTTCCTCATCAAATAGCCTAACGAAGGAAACATTCGCAAACCTTCTTTAAAAGCGCATCGTAAATAATTCATATCTTTGACTGCATCATAGCATAATTTATTATCGTACTTTGCTAAAACTGTATCGATATCTTCTTGCACTTTCCGTTGTACATCTGGATGATGTGCCAGTTCATGTAACGTATAACTTGTAGAGGAAGCGGAAGTCTCGAAACCAGCAGCAAAGAAAACAAACACCTGAGCGACCATTAGAGCTTCAGATAGTTCTATTGATATTTGTTCGGGTGTTCCATCAGGTTTTGTTATTTCCATAGATTCGCCAACCATGTTGCCTTTGTTCTTACATTCTAGGAGTAGATCAATGAAATCGTTTCTACCACATGGCTTATAATTTCTTTTTTGCATTATACTGCGGACTATGCCGAATACGTCACTTTCGACTTTATTCAAAACATTTACATGTTTCAATGTTTCCGGAAACATTTCCTTGAGCATTTGTCTTACTATTTGATTAACGTCAAATTGAAAAATTTTGATACCGAGTTTCCTAAAAGCTGAATTTTCATCACTCAATGAATCTGAATCGAGACCAAATCCGACCGCTCCTATGAAGTCGGTAGTGTACCGCGCCATTATTTCTCGGGCATCCAGGACACCTCCAGTTGGCGGTACATTTATTGCATTATTCTGCAAGCGCTCAGCTCGCTCTATGATGAGAGGAAACATCGCCTTCAGCTTTCCGCTTGTGAATGCAGGCGTGATGCGTTGTCGCAATAACTTCCAAACGTCGCCATCGACAAAGAACAGATTTCGCAACAGCGGTTCCACAACAGATTTATGAGTATTTAAACCCCTCCTGTTAAAATAGCTAAAGTCTGTCACAAGGATTTGCTTTACAAGCTTCGGATCTCTTATCACTAATTCCGGAACTGTTGTTCGATAGAAGCCCACAAGCCTTTCTTTCGGATACTTCCAGTACAGTTCTTCAGCCAATTGTGTTATGCTCTTCGTTCTGGAGTAGATACGCCATCTGTTGCCGAAAAACGGTATCGGTTTGTCATGTTTGATTCCTCTCTTCTCCCAATATTTGAATGTTCTTGTTCCGTACAGGTAGAGAGCGACGACGCCCACGACTATGAGGGCTAGGGCCAACATGATTACATACACTTATGCGAACGAATCTGAAATTTATATGTTTAACGTCCACCGATATAGAAATGATAAGAAATAATAATAACAATGACGATAACAGAAATATATCTCAACGACTCAATCGATAAGAGATAAAAAAAAGGTTTTACCTGTCAAAATTCACCGAAAAAAATTTGGTTCATATGATATTTAACCCTCGGTCTTTGTTATTAATCAAATTTAAAATCTAATGAAAGCAATATCACTAGTTGTTAAATATTTAACGTCTGCTTAATACTTCAAATAACTGCACGTACTAGTAATTACTGATTATTGTTATACTGAAAGAATGCATTGTTAAAAAAAGATTACACATCTATTGCATTGTTCAACGCCATTTATCGTGTTTAGCATGCGGGATGAATTTCATCAAAAAAGTGAATAGTGGATTTTTTTATATTACAAGGTGGCAAACGACTAAGCATCCGTCTGAATTCGCCGAAATAGCGAAACGACCGATGCCCATTGACATCTACAATTCAGATGCGTTACCTACCTTTAATCAACGAAGAAGGGAACGCACAGAAAGAAGATATGCGGACAACAGCTAGCTCTCTTTATAAGTTTAACTAAAACAATTAGCCTAAATAAGTAAATGCTACCCAAAGCCGTATTTCACGCGGACAAAGTCGCGGGCACAGCTACTCGTGTTAATTAATAAATCTGTTTTCCTCCTACCAATCACGAAAACACAATTTATTTCACGTTAAACATATAATACAACACTTGACTATAACAGACGACTGTGTTCTCGCTCGCTTCGTATTCAAATACTATAAATCGTGATGGTGATGTGATTCCTTGACAATTTATAAAAACTGGTTGAAGGTCACATTTTCAAAGTTTATTTGAATACTTAGAAGCAAACAGTGGTAAAAAGTAACATAAAAAAAATTATTTCAAACAAAATGCATTCAAAAGTACCATAAAAAACAATTTCAAACAAAAAGCACTAAAAAGAAACAAAATAATGACATGAAAACTTCTTTCTTTCTTTCTTCTCTCTTTCAAAAACCCTCTAAACTCTAAAGAAAGTTCTCTTCTTTCTTGTAACATGTCTATATTGTATAATTATTGTTATTTCGCAGTCGGTGTCGGCCGAAGTAAATATAATATTATACATTTTATATTTGAGATGTATGAGACATACTTACGTTTATGTCCCTACTTAGGCCGAAACCGACTCCAAAATAACAATAATTATACAATATAGACATGTTACAAGAAAGAAGAGAACTTTCTTTAGAGTTTAGAGGGTTTTTGAAAGAGAGAAGAAAGAAAGAAAGACGTTTTCATGTCATTATTTTGTTTCTTTTTAGTGCATTTTGTTTGAAATTGTTCTTTATGGTACTTTTGAATGCATTTTGTTTGAAATTATTTTTTTTATGTTACTTTTGAGTGCATTTTGTTTGAGATTGTTTTTTATGGTACTTTTGAATGCATTTTGTTTGAAATTGTTTTTTTATGTTACTTTTGAGTGCATTTTGTTTGAGATTGTTTTTTTTGAAGTCGGCTTTTTTTTTTCTTAAAATTTTTGTTTTATTTCACAATTTTTAGTGAATTTGAAGTTCAATTACAAATTTCCTTAATACGTATGAGGAAAAAAATAAGACAAATAAAGAAAAGGACTTTCCTATTTAATATGTGTGTACTTCAATTCAAAAACTAATTTACAATGCAGCAGATAACCACTATTCCTTTAAACAATAAACAAATTATCAAAATCGGTTTACAAATTGAAAATTAACGAACTAAAACATCGTAGCTTGCCTTTAATTTTGTCCAGCCGCGCGCCGCAGTAGCATTTTTCGAATGCGCGTAGTTTTTAATAATTTAATATCTTCCAAACTATTGATCAGAATTACATAGTTTAAAGGCTAATGTAATCTGCATTTAATACTCTAGCCACCAAACATATTTATTTGGATAAGGATTCATATCGAATATAATATAATAGCGCCGTAAGCTTACGACGCTGTTTTTCGTGTGCATTTTAATCGAAGTTTGTTCACAATAACATGGTTTTTGTTAGACATCCATAGATGATAGATATATGCCACCTGAGACTTTTATTTAGCAAATTTAAGGATCTATAATTACTCCATACATCATTTTAATGTAGGTCATATAGTTTGACCTACGTAAGCCTAGAAAGCAAATTTGTGCTATTCATTGTAACGCGATGTAGCATTTTTCGTTTCCGCGTAATTTTATTCTTACGATATCTCCTAAACTATTAGACAGAATGAAATAGTTTCAACGGCAAATATAATCTACATTAAATTCTCTTGATAATGAACATATTTATTTACATAAGGGTTAATACTGAACTTGAATAATAGCGTCGGAAATAGGGCATGAATTTAATTAATGTTTCTAAAGAAAAAAATGGTTATTGTGAGAAAACTATACAAGATAGATATATGCTATCGCGGACTTTTTTTTAGCACATTTAAAGAGCTACAATTCGCCATACATCATTTTTATGTAGGTCTTATAGTTTAGCCTACGTAAGCGCTGAAAGCAAAAATGTCTCTAATTTTCGCAACAAATTTTGAAGCTATATTCAAAATCTACTAGTCTTCTAGTTATTTAAAAAAAAAACAAAAAAATGGGACCCATCTGCAAGCACTTCCTTTCGATTAAAATAATGTTTATCAAAATCGGACCACCAGGGGCGGAGATTCGCGGTAATACACATTAAAAAAAAATTCAGTCGAATTGATAACCTCCTTCTTTTTGAAGTCGGCTAAAAATATTGAGAGGGAACTACTTTACTATGTAGAAAATAACTACTTAATAATGCAATACTTTTTATTTCATTATTTTTTATAGTGTGCAGCAAACAATTTACGACACAAAATAGTTAGTACACTTTCCACATAATGTAGAACGATGAAAAACAATATAAAAATTGATAAAACCCCAAGATCGAAAGATTAAGGTAGTTAGATTTGACAGGAAAAGTAAAAATGTGTAAATTTCTTCTTTTATTTCTATATTAAATACCATATATTACATTAAAATGTGCTAAAAACATATTGTGAAATTGTTTATCACAAACATTTATTAATCATGTAGATAAAATAATTAACTTATCTGAATACAAAGTCCAAAGTCCAACGTCAATGTTATAATAGGTCCCGTTACGAGTTAATAGCGCTGGGCAAAAGTAGTGGGGCGGCTTGCGCATGTGTACAATCGCGCTCATTATAATTAAGCAATTTTTTTGGTCGGGACTGATTGTAAAGTGCCTAGCTGGATTGAATGAAGAGTTTTTCATTGTAAACATTTATTATATTTGTAAAATTGTGAAACGATGTTGTTTGTTGTTACACAGCTATTCGAATAATTTAATGAACTTAAATTAAAAAAAAACTCATTTTTACAAGTACACTAAAATAATAGTTATAATATATAATATAATAATTTTATAGTGTGCAGCAAACAATTTACGACACAAAATAGTTAGTACACTTTCCACATAATGTAGAACGAAGAAATACAATATAAAAATTGATAAAACCCCAAGATCGAAAGGTAGTTAGATTTGACAGGAAAAGTAAAAATGTGTAAATTTCTTCTTTTATTTCTATATTAAATACCATATATTACATTAAAAAGTGCTAAAAACATATTCCAAAATTGTTTATTACAAAAATGTATTAATCATGTTGATAAAATAATTATCTTATCGCAATACAAAGTCCAAAATCCAACGTCTATGTAATAATTGTATTAGTCACTGTGAATGAGAAAGTCCAATATATATTAGATTGCAGTGGGGCACTCAGGTTGACCGTTGTCACCACCTAGCACTAAGTATAAGCTGCATTAGCAGCACAACCTAATTGTGATAATTATATTTTTTGGGTTATATTAGGTTCCCGCCTTGACGTGGCGGTGGTGCTCTAGTAAACGTGGCTGCCTCCCACGGTGAAGCTAAGAGGAACCAGGGTCCATCCAGCGTGCGGGACTAGCCAGTCTAGGCTCGGGATAGGTAAGACTAGCGCGCAGAACCGACCCACCAGGTGGGGGCTGCCAGAGGTGGAACACCTCGGAGCACGCCCAGTGGGGTCGCACCGCAGATGCGAGGTGGTAGGATCGCGGAGACTGCAGGTGGGTACTGGTTTATCCTGTCTCCTGAAGCCCTCGTGACCGGATGTGTGGTGGGTCGTGGGGTAATGGCTTATACAGCCCCGCCTCGGATGGGTAGGATCGACGGCGGGACCCGATAGCGGACCCTCCGATGGGGGTTGGTGAGGCGGGAATAAAACCCCGCATCTCCGGCTTCCATAGCGCTTTGGTGGCAGGATTTAACTGAGAAATTTTCCGGCTGTAACCTTAATTTTGGCTTTCTAAAAGTTTTCTTTAAAGTCACATAAAATCTCTTAGTAGGACCGGCCGGGTTATTTGTGATCGTAGGCGACAAAAAGGCATTTCACTATTTTAAGAATTAAGGCGGCAAGTTACAATTTAGATCAAGAACATTAATGGGCTCATTTAGAAGAATTACCAAAAAAAAAATTTTTTGAATAGTTATAAAACGAATAAGTAAAATATATCTGAAATGCGAAAGTATAACATTCCCTATACAAAGAGTTACATATTACCTATTTTATTGTCGGTTTTCTGATAATTATTTTTGGCTTAGGAATATTATGAAAACGAATTCATCGCTTCTCGAAATTAAACAATAGAGGCAAGCAACAGCCGCGCCGTGCGAGCCATACAAGATTTAAAGTTTATGGCACTATTTTTACAATGACTTGCAATGTGCAAGAACCGCGGGACCAGATGTTTTTAAGAAATATTATTTTGCGTAATATAGTGAAATTATTATGTGAATATGTGTCGTGTATGGCCAAAGTATCCGTGCTACTGTTATGAAAAGTGTATCGCCACAGTGACTGCGCTAGTATATCGTGTGTACCGCTATCTGTGTTCGATCGTATCGCCAGTTGTCCACCTTTATATGTATGTTGTAAAAGTTAACTTATTCTTTATACAATTTTTTTTTTTAACTGTAAGTCAATGTATGGATTATATAAAGCTCAATAAATAAATAAATAAAAAATGTTGTAAAAGTAACTTCCATGTTAATTATGTATCTAGTCAGTATTAAATGTTACATATATATATATATTATTGAGAATGTAAATTTTGTGTTTTTGGATAGGTTAAAATGTTGATAAATGTAAGTTGTCGTACCGTGTGAATTTTATGTATTTTCCCACTTGTGTTATTTGTGCTCTTCCATACGTCTAGATTTAATTGTATTAGTTATATAATTTAGATATTATTAAAATAAGGATAATTTTTTTATCCTTCTGTGTGACTATTGTAAAGTTTTAATATGTATACTCAGTGTATTTGTATGCATATCATTTGTATGATGTAAATAAAGATTAAAGAGTTAGTCTAAGTACGTCGTGGTCCGAGCGCTACCGAAAGTCCATTCCTCGCTTTAGCGGGCATATAAATATGGCGCCTACCTAACGGCGATATCTATCTCTCAGTCGCAACTAGGGATGTTATCATGGAGTAGAAAAATCGATTATTCGAAAATCGATTTTTACAGTTGACGATAAAAATCGATTTGTCGATTTTTAAAGAAAAAAATATCGATTTTAGTCGATTTATAAAAAAAATTAAAATTCCAGGGAAACATAGAAATACAATAGATATTTCATCATCATCATCATCATCATCATCAGCTCACTATACGTCCCCACCGAGGGGCTCGGAGCCTACCCCAAGTTAGGGGGTGACTAGGCCATAGTCAACCACGCTGGCCAAGTGCGGGTTGGTTGACTTCACACATATCATTGAATTTCTTCTCAGATATGTGCAGGTTGCATCACGATGTTTTCCTTCACCGTAAGAACGTCGGATAAATGTACATATGTAAATCGAAAATCAAAAAACACATTGGTACATGGCGGGATTCGAACCCAGAACCTGCAGATTGCAAGTCATGTGCTTAACCCCTGAGCCACCGACGCTCCTATTTAGATATTTCCTAAACACTAATTGCCATAAAAATTTTATAGAATGAAATAAAATTAAGTAAATGTATTAAAACAAAACAACAAACTTATGGTTTTATAAATGGAAATATAATACAAACAATTTTTAAACACTAAAAAAATATTTATAATCACAAATATCATAAAATAGCTATGCTCCTGACCTCGTCCGCGTGAAATACTGTTTTCAGGTAGCATTTTAGTTATTTAGGCTAAGTAAAAACAAAAATTATAAATCATATTAATTATTACATCAAAACATATTAAACATACAAAACATTCTCATAAACCTTATATATTTCCATACAAACTTTCATCTCCTGTTCCCTATTGTTATTTTGTTCCCTAGAGGGTTAAACTTTTACAAATTTTAAATGTCATATTTATTTACAGCAAATTAACAGACTAAAAATAAGTTTCAAGCTTCTAACTATAAAATTGATGATATTTCCATATAATTTCCCATCCCCTCTTTCAACCACTTGCAAACCCTTTTTTTATTTAATTCAATTCTATTCTATTTCTATTTAAAAAGTAGCCTATGTCATTTCTTGAAGAAAGTTTCTTCAGGCTCTAGATCTAGACTATCTTTGTACCAAATTTAATTTAAATCGGTACTGTTGTTTTCGCATGAAAGCGAGACAGACAGAGTTGTTTTAATTTAATTATTTAATTTAATATTAGAAGGCATAAGAATTAGAATATAAAAATATATTAAACTGCCTCGTTCATTTACAACAATTTTTAATGAACTTATTTATCGTATTATATGTCGCAGGGCGTGAAATATTTCATCGATAGCGCTTTTTAAAAAATCGAATAAATTATAAAAATCGTAAAAAGACTTACAATAATCGTTTTTTTTTTCATAATCGATTATTTTTTTAACATCCCTAACTTCTGCGCATTCAAGGTCAGCGCATTTAACTCGTGACAGGATCCAATGTATATTAGATTACAGTGGGGCCCTCAGGGTGACCACTGTCACCACCTAGCACTAACTATAAGCTGAATTAGCAGCACAACCTAATTGGGATTATTATAGGTGTTATGTATGGTTAGTTCGTAGTCCAATTATTTTAAGATTTAACCTAGGAATTTTCCGACCGTAACCTTAATTTTGGCCTTCTAAAAGTTTTCTTTAAGTTCGCATAAAATCTCTTAGTAGGGTTAGTATGGCCTCTCTTAGTAATTCGTGGTCAAAGGTTATGGACCTTTGACCTTTGAGTCTATATTATAGACTCGAAGGATATGAAGTTCTCTCACGTTACTCACAGATGGCGTTAAATTACAAAACGAATAAATTTAAAACGTGATTGCTTTTAGCTTTTTCGTTTAATTGCCTTAAATTCACAAATTTTAATAAAGAAAATCATTTAAACACTTAAATTTATGTAGAAGCACGTTTATATACGGCCTATAAGAGTTACTTCATAATTTTATTGCAAACAAAAAGAGATAGTAAATAAAAAATAGGAAAATGATGAATTTAACTATGAATACAACTAATAACTTTTAAACGGTAAATTTTATCGCAAAAAGTATTCCGATCTTTTTTGAAGAGCGTTAAATTTCCTACAATAAACAGCTATTAAAGGATTTTTAGCTACATTTGTAATAAACGAGGCCTGTGTGTTCTGGTCACGCACGCTAACGACGTGTGAATGATCTGTCTGCAAAAACATCTGTTAGTGCTGTTGGATACAATAACATATTGACCAGGCTGCTATTACAGTAGGAGTGTGGTATTACTAATTGTTCCTTCTCCTTCGTGTCTTTAGTATATATATATATATATATATATATATATAGCTGTCGCCCGCGACTCCGTCCGCGCGCAGTTAATAAGCTTATATGACACGTTCGTAGATTTACCATAGCAGCGCCATCTATTGATTACTTACTCAACCCAGTCTAAAGGTATCGGCATCTGTTAGAATCATTTGGAGTTAACAGATAATTGTGACTGTCAAATAATAACAGACAAATAATTAGCAATAAATTAAAATTGCGACTATAATTTGAGATTTAAACTATCCTATCTCTCAAGTTGGATCGAACTGCACATGGTGTGCGAATTTTATTATAATCGGTTAAGTGGTTTAGGAGTCCATTGAGGACAAACATTGTGACACGAGATTTATATATATTAAGATATGTATACAGGGTGTCCCAAAAGGTTACGTACATATGAAGGGGGGTGATAGGGGTGGTCACAAGGGTCACCAGAAAAATAAAATAAAAATTCCCCTGTGGGTATTAAAACAAATAAATGGCATTTATTAAAAACTAAAAATTTTACACATTGTGGGGTGAATTTGCTACCGATGACCCACAAATATTGCTATATTTAAAAAAAAAGCTGTTATGTTATCGTCAATAACTCTTTATCAATATGAAATAAAAAAAACAATACATATCTAACAAAGATTTTAAGGAAAATTAAGTTCTTGTCCAGTCAAGGACTTCGTAATTGTGATTTCACTCAACTTCCTCCAAGTGTACTGAAAAAAAAAGTACTATGCAACTCCGGCGAGTAAAGTAAGTAAGTAAGATAGGTAATTTTATTGCGATTCCAAAATGGTATAACACTTACTTAAAAAATTCATACTAGGACATTTAAAAATATTTTTTGGGAACAATACCCCTTCAAAACAAAACATACCAATAAAACAATAGTCTCAAATTCGTGCGCAAATACATTTTTAAATGTCTATTCTGTTCCTTAAAACTTAAAAAATAGGTAATTGTATTGCAATGGTTTAAAATGAAACTCAAAAATGAAACAAAATTGTAATTATTTATTCAAATAAAATGCTCGAAATGTCTACCACCAACATAAATACACGCCCTACATCGTTTTAAAAATGAGCGGGAGATATGACGAGCAAATCTTCTATTATTAATTGATTTCGCGGCCTCTGTGATCCTCACCCTCAAGTCAGCCAAGTCCCTGATTGGTTTTCCATAAACTTTTTCTTTTATAGCACCCCAGTAAAAGAAGTCTAACGGGTTTAAATCCGGTGAACGAGCTGGCCACGCTATAGCACCGGCCCTTCCCGTCCACCTACCAGGGTATTCTTCGTCTAGGAAATCCCTTACAGGACGTGCATAATGTGCTGGGCACCCATCATGCTGGAACCACATATCCTTGACTGTTTCTAGCGGCACATCTTCCAATTGATTTGATACCTGAGGCACTGACTGGCGAGGCGTGCTTACACTTCTTACAAAACGAACTACCAATAAAATTACCTATCTTTTTAAGTTACTCGCCGGAGTTGCATAGTACTTTTTTTTTTCAGTACACTTGGAGGAAGTTGAGTGAAATCGTAATTACGAAGTCCTTGACTGGACAAGAACTTAATTTTCCTTAAAATCTTTGTTAGATATGTATTGTTTTTTTATTTCATATTGATAAAGAGTTATTGACGATAACTTAACAGCTTTTTTTTTTAAATATGGCAATATCCAATCGCCATATATAAATAAGCCTAGAGTATCCATAAACATTATAGGTCACTCATACGAGTGCTTGCATAAAACAAAAAACATATGTAATTGTAGCTGTAAACCAATTGAATTTATTGATAAATATAAGTATTTAGGGTTAACTATTGATACCACATTTAATTGGAATTTGCATACAGAATTATTGTGTAATAAATTAAGATGTATTTTATATAAATTCGTGTATCTTAAAAGCATAGTTGATAAATGCACTTTACGTATGCTGTACCATGCTCTTGCCGACTCAGTAATTAGCTACGGTCTTTCTGCTTATGGACGCACATTCCGAACTTACATAGATAAAATACAACATATACAATTAAGATTTGTTAAACTATTAGTTGATAAAGAAAGTAGAAAGAAATGTAAACAGAGCGGTGATTACAATGTATTGTTTAAACTCAGTGGTATTCTACCAGTTATAGAAAAAATCAAATATTTGTTGGCAACTGAGCAAGGTAGTAAAAACTACTTTCTCGTTAAAAAGTATGTGTATGGTAGTCTAAGAAAGTCAGCTCGTAATATTTTTGACGAACCATGTGCACAAAACTATTATGGAGAACGGACGCGTAGATATCTAGTGCCGCGATTATTTAATGCATATGCACTCCAAGAAGATAGCCTGAGAAAAGGCAGCGATAAGAAAAAATTCAAAACGCAGTTACTAGATACATACGCTACCGAGTAAGTAACTGTTTAACTTGTATAGATTAATTTATATTTTTATTTTAAATTGTAGTGTCTCATTTGTAGTAATAATTTAATTAATAATTAAGTAATTTGTAGTATTAATTTGTAGTATTAGTGTATTGTAAGCATTTTGGGTGCAGTTTTTCGCCAATAAACTGCTCTTGCAGTTTGGCGAAATTATAGTAGTGTAATTAATTTTTGATGTGATGATGATGATGTAATCCCGGCCGATATCGGCCACGGCGACTGTCTTCAGCTCCGGTTTTGACGTTGGTGTGCTCGCATGTGGCTTATGTAGCCAATTTTGTTTGCGAAAATCCTCGCACACAGCAATTTTTGATGTACTGCATACATAAATAAATAAAATAAAAATAAAATATTTGTGGGTCATCGGTAGCAAATTCGCCCCACAAGGTGTAAAATTTTTAGTTTTTTAAAGAATGCCATTTATTTTTTTTAATACCCACGGGGGAATTTTTATTTTATTTTTCTGGTGACCCTTGTGACCACCCCTATCAACCCCCTTCGTATGTACGTAACCTTTTGGGACACCCTGTATATAGATACGATATAAGAAAGTTGTGTTAGTTACACTATTTATAACTCAAGATCGATCGAACTGATTTAGCTGAAAATTGATGGGGAGGTAGCTTAGAACTAGGAGACGGACATAGGAACTTTTTTTAAATAAATTTTAAATGAACTTTTTGTAGAAACGTATATTGAGAAACATGTATAGTAAAGATAACTAAAAATACCGTGATATTAAGAATGTGTTCTTTTTTCTACATTTTTAGCCGACTTCAAAAAGAAGGAGGTTATCAATTCGACTGTTTTTTTTTTTTTATGTGTGTTACCGCGAATCTCCGCCCCTGGTGGTCCGATTTTGATGAAAAATATTTTTATCGAAAGGAAGTGCTTGCAGGTGGGTCCCATTTTTTTTTTTTTTTTAAATAACTAGAAGACTAGTAGATTTTGAATATAGCTTCAAAATTTGTTGCGAAAATTAGGGACATTTTTGCTTTCAGCGCTTACGTAGGCTAAACTATAGGACCTACATAAAAATGATGTATGGACGAATTGTAGCTCTTTAAATGTGCTAAATAAAATCCGCGATAGCATATATCTATCTTTTATAGTTTTCTCACAATAACCATTTTTTTCTTCAGAAACATCAATTAAATTCATGCCCTATTTCCGACGCTATTATTCGAGTTCAGTATTAACCCTTATGTAAATAAACATGTTCATTATCAAGAGAATTTAATGTAGATTATATTTGCAATTGAAACTATATCATTCTGTCTAATAGTTTAGGAGATATCGTAAGAATAAAATTACGCGGAAACGAAAAATGCTACACGAAATGCACAATTTTGCTTTCTAGGTCAAACTATATGACTTACATAAAAATGATGTATGGAGTAATTATAGATCTTTAAATTTGCTAAATAAAAGTCTTCGGTAGCATACATCTATCATCTATGGATGTCTCACAAAAACCATGTTATTGTGAACAAACTTCGATTAAAATGCACACGAAAAACAGCGTCGTAAGCTTACGGCGCTATTAATATTCGATATGAATCCTTATCCAAATAAATATGTTTGATGGCTAGAGTATTAAATGCAGATTACATTAGCCTTTAAACTATGTAATTCTGATCAATAGTTTGGGAGATATTAAATAATTAAATGTTATTTTGGAGTCGGTTTCGGCCTAAGTAGGGACATAAACGTAAGTATGTCTAATACATCTCAAATATAAAATGTCACCTATTTACTTCGGCCGACACCGACTGCGAAATAACAATAATTATACAATATAGACATGTTACAAGAAAGAAGAGAACTTTCTTTAGAGTTAAGAAACACGCAAAATACGCGCTTGTCGTGGAGTTGCGGAAAACTGAGCCCCTACTACTAACTACTAGAGTTTAGAGAGTTTTCATGACATTATTTTGTTTCTTTTTAGGGCATTTTGTTTGAATTTTTTTTATGTTACTTTTGAGTGCATTTTGTTTGAAATTGGTTTTTTTAGGTTACTTTTGAGTGCATTTTGTTTGAAATTGTTTTTTTTAGGTTACTTTTGAGTGCATTTTAAATTGCTCTTTTTTCTTAGTACCATACAACCAACAAATATATGTAAAATCTCCTCGAACACCGTATTTATTTCCTTTCCGTTCACATTGTCAATATCAAATGGTGTAGCAGTCCTGGAAGCTAATGCAGTTGTTATTTTATTTGAACCTCGGGCGGAACAATAAAGGTATGCCACCGATTACGGACTGGACTACATTCGAGGTGGGATCCACTATGGGATGGCGTGGCGATTTTGGAGCGGGTTCAACAGAGTAGCGCGACAGCACCGCCGCCAGACCAGCCAGCGACTGCATCAGACCCAGTCTCTCACCTGGAATTATTTTAATTATTAATGCGTTTCAAATTGCATCATAAATTTTAATTCTGATCTTTGTAACATAAATATCTAATTACAACAAATGAAACTTTAAAATAAATAAGCGTTATATGTCAAAGTTTCGCTCAGGATAGCCTATTTAATTACTTTGCCATTTATCTAATAAAGAGAAAAAAAATAAATGCAATTACACTTACCAATGCAAGCTCGAGGACCTTCACCGAAAGGCAAATATATATGTTTCGTTATTGGATTGGTGAAGTCAGTTAAAAAGCGCTCAGGTCTGAATTCTTCAGGGTCCTCAAAGAATTGAGGATCATTATGCATAGCTTGAACAGGAATGACAATTGCTACTCCCTCGTCTATTGTTAGGTCCATGTCCGGGAATGTATACTTACGAGCACACTTCCTCACTAAAATGCCCAAGGAAGGAAACATTCGCAAACCTTCTTTAAAAGCGCATCGTAAATAATTCATCTCATTGATTGCATCATAGCATAATTTATTATCGTACTTCGCTAAAACTCTATCGATATCTTCTTGCACTTTCCGTTGTACTTCTGGATGATATGCTAGTTCATGTAACGTATAACTTGTAGAGGAAGCAGAAGTCTCGAAACCAGCAGCAAAGAACACAAACACCTGAGCAGCCATTAGAGCTTCAGATAGTTCTATTGATACTTGTTCGGGTGTTCCGTCAGGTTTTGTTATTTCTATAGATTCGCCAACCATGTTGCCTTTGTTCTTACATTCTAGGAGTAGATCAATGAAATCGTTTCTACCACTTGGCATATAATTTCTCTTTTGCATTATACTGCGGACTAGGCCAAATACGTCACTTTCGAGTTTTTTCAAAACTTTTAAATGCTTGAATGTTTCCGGGAACATTTCCTTGAGCATTTGTCTTATTAATTGACTAACGTCAAATTTAAAGATTTCTACACCGAGTTTCCTAAAAGCTGAATCTTCTACGCTCAGTGAATCTGTATCGAGACCAAATCCAACCGCTCCAATGAAGTCGGTAGTGTACCGCGCCATTATTTCTCGGGCATCCAGAACACCTCCAGTTGGCGGTACATTTATTGCATTATTCTGCAAGCGTTCAGCCCGCTCTATGATGAGTGGAAACATCGCCTTCAGCTTTCCGCTTGTGAATGCAGGCGTGATACGTTGTCGTAATAACTTCCAGATGTCGCCATCGGCAAAGAACAGATTTTTTGCCAGTGGCTCCACAACTTTTTTATGAGTATTGAAGCCCCTCATATTGAAATAGCCAAAGTCTGTCGCAAGGATTTGCTTTACGAGCTTCGGATCTCTTATCAATAATTCTGGTTGTGTTGCTCGATAAAAGCCCACGAGCCTTTCTTTCGGATACTTCCAGTACAGTTCATTAGCCACTTGTGTCATGCTCTTAGTTCTGGAGTACATCGGCCAGTTGTTGCCGAAAAACGGTATGGGCTTTTCATGTTTGATTCCTCTCTTCTCCCAATATCTGAATGTTCTTGTTCCGAACAGATACAGGGCGACAACGCCCACAAGTATTAGAGCAACGGCTAACATAATTACTTTGCTTATGCGAATATGTTGATGAATCGCTAATTTATATGTTTAACGCCAACCGATAAAGAAAATGATGATAACAGAACTACATATCTACTTATACTAAAGAAGATAAAAATTTTATATCAATAAAATTGTCCGATAAATTATTTTTTTGTTTTTTAACACTCGGTCTCAAATTTAAAACATAAAGAACGCAATATATGTAACGACTAGTGCTGTTACTTTAATGGCCTACAACTATCAATAAATTCTGTTTAATTATTGAATACCTGTAAAATTAATTTGTGGTTAATCCTATAAGCCCACTCCAGTCATATTGGAGGTAGGTATAGTCATCATTTTTACTCTACCTACCTCCATTATGGGTGAGCATATAGTAAAAAAAAAAGAAAATTGCGTGCCGGAGGCCTAATTGTAGTCCACTTTTCCTTCCCACCTTTATCTTATAAGGAAAGGATGGAAAGGGTAATTGGATTTGACGAAAGAGGGAATGTATAGGAAGAGAATGTATCCTCTTTCTGTGGGTTCCCTCCTCTGTCGATTAAAAGTAGGCAACGCATCTGCAATTGCGGATGTATGTGGGATAACTAATGATAAATAAAAACTAAAAATAAATCCAAGAAGAAATCATCTACAGCTTATAAAATGTCTTGTTTCTTTTATTTTACATAATAAGAATTATTTTTAACGTAATTTTAAGTCGATTAAATTACTGTCATGTTTTTCACGCGTATATAAATTTGTTTTTATGTATGTGGATTTTGTATGTAAATTCCATTGTGACCGGCTGCAGCATAAACAACTGAACCGAGTGAGGTATCATTCGGTTCCTATCTTTCCTTTGAATATAATAAGAATACATTTGGACAGTTTTTTACAGACAGACAGACTTAATGTCTCTATAACAACTCTTACGATGTATGTATATAATTTTGCTATTTATACACAGTACTTTTATGAAAAAAAAAAAACTACTGAAAATAAATATTACAGAACGATTGCATTGTCCCGCACCAGCTATCGTAATTAAAATACACTTAATCAATAGATTATAAGATTAGTGATAAGTTGTTATTGTTACGAGTTTAGGCGGTTATTATTATGAGCTAGCACTCTCGACTATTCGCGCGACTTTGCGATGCCGAAGGTATTTTATTATTTTTAACTAATAAAGCCACTATTCAATTAATTTTGTATGTAAAATTAATTGAATAGTGGTTTTATTAGCGGACTTCAAAAATAAGGAGGTTATCGATTCCACTGTATTTTTTTATGTGTGTTACCGCGTAGCTCCGCCCCTGGTGCTCCGATTTTCATAAAAAAATAATAATCGAAAGGTAGTACTTGCAGGTGGGTCTCATTTTTTAATTAATTTTTTAAATAACTAGTAGATTTTGAACTTAACTGCAAAATGCGTTGCGTAAGTTAAGGACTTTTTTGCTTTCATCACTTACGTAAGCTAAACTATTGGTCCGGGAGCCAGCGACAAATTTTCATGACCAAGTCCCTCCCAATCGAAACTTCGTAAAATGCATAAGGGACTTATACTATGAATACTGGCGACCGTCAGCTGCGACTCCATGGGTGGGGTGGGCAGTGGCAGCCTCCCACGCATGGAGAAAAAAAATATATTCAGACATTTCCTCTCATTTGAAAATTTATCAGAGTATAGTTTATGTAGTATTTTAAAAGAATAACATAGTAGGCTGACCATAACACGGTGGATTATACGTCAGCTGGCTCCTTGAACATGAAAAAAAATAAAAAAAATGTTCAATCATTTCCTCTCAACTAAAAATTACCTGGTGATCGTTTATATGCTACTATGAATGAAAATTAATGTCAGCTTGCTGTATCTCAGTGGAAAGTTTGTCAGCTGGTACCTTGAAAGCTTTAACGCAACAACATCTATGACCTACTGAAACTTGATGAAAATTTACCAGAGAATTGTTAAAATACTCTAGTAAATAAAAAAAAAATCAGCTAGCTGTAAGTCAAGGGAAAAGTCAGCTGATAAGTTTCAGTAGGTTATAGATGCTGTTGCGTTACAGCTTTCAAGGTACCAGTTGACAAACTTTCCACCGAGATACAGCAAGCTGACATTAATTTTCATTCATAGTAGCATATAAACGATCACCAGGTAAATTTTTAGTTGAGAGGAAATCATTGAAAAAAAATTTTTTTTCATCTTCAAGGAGCCACTTTAGGTGTAATCCACCGTGTTATGGTCAGCTGACTATGTTTTTCTTCCAAAATACTACATAAACTATACTCCGATAAATTTTCAAATGAGAGGAAATTACTGAAAAAAAATTTTTTTCTCTATGCGTGGGAGGCTGCCACTGCCCACCCCACCCACGAAGCCGCAGCTGATGGTCGCGAGTATTCATAGTAAAAGTCCCTTATGCATTTTACGAAGTTTCGCTCGAGAGGAAATAATTGACCGAAAGTGTACCTGGCTCCCGGGCTATATAGGACCAACATAAAAATGATGTATGGAAGAATTGTAGCTCTTTAAACGTGCTAAATAAAAGTCCGCGATAGCATATATCTATCATATATAGTTTTCTCACAATAACCATTTTTTATTTAGAAATTTCAATTAAATTCATGCCCTATTTCCGACGCTATTATTCGAGTTCAGTATTAACCCTTATGTAAATGATTATGTTCATTATCAAAGGAGAATTTAATGTAGATTATATTTTCCCTTGAAACTATATCATTCTATCTAATAGTTAAGGAGATATCGTAAGAATAAAATTACGCGCAAACGAAAATGCTACATCACGTTACAATGAAACGCACAATTTTGCTTTCTGGGCTTACGTAAGTCAAACTTACATAAAAATGATGTATGAACGAATTATAGATCCTTAAATTTGTTAAATAAAAGCAAAAGAAAATTTAATAGCAAATCTATAGTATATATTATATTCAGAACATGTAGCAGGGCGTTAAAATTAAGCAAGTACACAATAATGAAAAAAAGTACTTTCTATTTAGTTAAATATTCTTCTACAGTTAAAACATAATTTTGAAATTATTGTTTAAAAGAACGTTATTTACTCTTTAACCATCATAGACAACGTTCAACATAACAGTCTTACTAATTAACATGTATTACTAAATAAAAAGGGCTAAAATATTTTAAAAGTTGGATTTTTCAGGAGAAATGCGATCGTGTAAGGGGAATTTTTTTTTTAATTTGTACTTATACTAGCGATCGTCCGCGAACTCGTCATCACAGAATAAAAATGGAAATAAAACTATGTTGTAAAACAAAAAAAGCCCATAATATGCACACGTCAGATACCTTTCAGTGAAAGTCACGTCAAAATCAGTATCGGTCGAAGTGACATTTTATATTTGAGATGTACTCGTATTAGATATACTTACGTTTGCCCCTACTTTGGCCGAAACCGACTCCAAAATAACAATAATTATAGAATATAGACATGTTACAAGAAAGAAGAGAACTTTCTTACTTTAGAGGGTTTTCATGACATTATTTTGTTACTTTTTAGTGCATGAAACTTTGTATAGAGACTGATGAAGAGTACTCTGAAAAGATGTAATAAAAATATATTTACCTACAGAACATTTTTTTGTCTCGCAAAACTTTCTGAGTGTCCCGTGTGTGTGTTTACTTTCGTCCTCATACGTATTAAGAAAATTAGTAATCCAACTTCAAATTCACTAAAAATCGAGAAATAAAAAAAAATAAAGAAAAATAAAGAAAGCCGACATCATAAAAAAACAAACTCAAACAAAATGTACTAAAAAGTAACAAAATAAGGTCATGAAAACCTTCGAAAGTAAGAAAGTTTTCTTGTTTCTTGTAACATGTCTGTAATGTATAATTATTGTTATTTTGGAGTCGGTTTCCGCTTATAAACATGAACAACATAAACGTAACTACAACGTCAGACATCTCACATATATAATGTCACTTATTTACTTCGTCTGACACCGACTGCGAAATAACAATAATTATACAATATGAGAACAATATGTTACAAGAAAGAAGAAAACTTTCTTACTTTGCAGGGTTTTCATGACATTATTTTGTTACTTTTTAGTGCATTTTGTTTGAGATTGTTTTTTCCTCATAATGTCTAGAAATAATATTAAAGCTCGTATCTGTTTGTTTATGGGTCGCCGACATACATTTTGTGTACGGACTATACTATATATAGCTTACTATACGTCCCTACCGAGGGGCTCGGAGCCGACCACAAAATAAGGGTGACTAGGACATAGTCAACCACGCTGGCTCAGTGCGGGTTGGTTGACTTCACAATGTCACACTTTTTGCGGGATCTACCACTGTTAAATACAAGGCTATATTTATTAATAGGTTCTTTTAATTCCGCGCGGACGAAGTCGCGGGCGACTGCTAGTTTATATATGTAGATATGAAGTAATAAATAAATGGTAATTTAAAAAAATTATGGTAGCAGTACAATTTCCCAACACCGTATTTATTACCATTTCCGTTCACATTATCAATATCAAATGGTATAGCAGTTCTGTGAGCTAATGAAGTTGTTATTTTATTTGAACCTCGGACGGAACAATAAAGGTATGCCACCGATTACGGACTGGACTATATTCGAGGTGGGATCCACTGTGGGATGGCGCGGCGATTTTGGCGCGGGTTCAACAGAGTAACGCGACAACACCGCCGCTAGACCAGCCAGCGACTGCATCAGGCCCATTCTCTCACCTGGAATTATTTAAAATATTTATGCGTTAAATGCGATCGGAATTAAATATTGTATCATAATTTTTAATTCCGATTTTTCTAACATAAATATCATAATTACAAAAATCATATTACACATTACAAAAAATAAAACGTGCAATCTCGAGACAATTCCAGACACATTCAGGAGTTTACATGCTGAAGTTTTTTTTCAGTATGGTCATTTACTTTGCCATTTATCTAATAAAGAGAATAACGGAATATAGTAACACTTACCAATGCAAGCTCGAGGACCTTCACCGAAAGGCAAATATATATGTTTCGTCAATGGATTAGTGAAGTCAGTTAAAAATCGCTCAGGTCTGAATTCTTCAGGGTCCTCAAAGAATTGAGGATCTTTGTGCATAGCTTGTACAGGAATGACTATTGTGACTCCCTCGTCTATCGTTAGGTCCATGTCCGGGAATGTATACTTACGAGCACACTTCCTCACCAAGTGGCCCAAAGAAGGAAACATTCGGATACCTTCTTTAAAAGCGCATCGTAAATAATTCATCTCATTGATTGCATCATAGCATAATTTATTTTCGTACTTTGCCAAAACTCTATCGATTTCTTCTTGCACTTTCAGTTGTTCTTCTGGATGATATGCTAGTTCATGTAACGTATAACTTGTAGAGGAAGCGGAAGTCTCGAAACCAGCAGCAAAGAACACAAACACCTGAGCGACCATTAGAGCTTCAGATAGTTCTACCGACACTTGTTCGGGTGTACCATCAGGTTTTGTTATTTCTATAGATTCGCCAACCATGTTGCCTTTGTTCTTACATTCTAGCAGTAGATCAATGAAATCGTTTCTACCACTTGGCATATAATTTCTCTTTTGGAATATACTGCGGACTAGGGCGAATACGTCATCTTCGACTTTTTTCATAATTTTTAAATGCTTGAATGTTTCCGGGAACATTTCCTTGAGCATTTGTGTTATCAGTTGACTAACGTCAAATTTAAAAATTTCTACACCGAGTTTCCTAAAAGCTGAATTTTCATCACTCAATGAATCTGAATCGAGACCGAATCCGACCGCTCCTATGAAGTCGGTAGTGTACCGCGCCATTATTTCTCGGGAATCCAGAACACCTCCAGTTGGCGGTACATTTATTGCATTATTCTGCAAGCGCTCAGCTCGCTCTATGATGAGTGGAAACATCGTCTTCAGCTTTCCGCTTGTAAATGCAGGCGTCATGCGTTGTCGCAATAACTTCCAAACGTCGCCATCGGCAAAGAACAGATTTTTTGCCAGTGGCTCCAGAACTTTTTTATGAGTATTAAAGCCCCTCATATTGAAATAGCCAAAGTCTGTCGCAAGGATTTGCTTTACGAGCTTCGGATCTCTTATCAATAATTCCGGTCGTGTTGCTCGATAAAAGCCCACGAGCCTTTCTTTCGGATACTTCCAGTACAGTTCAGTAGCCACTTGTGACATGCTCTTAGTTCTGGAGTACATCGGCCAGTTGTTGCCGAAAAACGGTATGGGTTTGTCATGTTTGATTCCTCTCTTCTCCCAATATCTGAATGTTCTTGTTCCGTACAGGTAGAGAGCGACGACGCCCACGACTATTAGTGCTAAGGCTAGCATGATTACATACACTAATGCGAATATGTATATGAACCAGAAATTTATATGTTTATCGCCAACCGATATAAATAACAAGGATGATAACAGAAGTATAATTAAATTCTTCATCCGATAAGAGATTAAAAACTTTGTGTATGAAATTTCTACGATTTTTTTTTTTTGATTTTAAGTTGATTTTTAACCAAATAAAATGTTAAACCTTATGAATTCAATATTTGTACTGGTTAAATATTCAACGACTGCTCAATACTTTAAAGGTAAGGCTACATAATACTTATAGTAGTAACTACTTTTTGATTATTATTATATTTTATTTAGTAGATGTGCCCGCGACTTCGTCCTCGTGAAAGCCTGTTTTAGGGTAACATTTTTAATGACTTAGTCTAATTTTTACTTACAATTATAAAATACTAGCTGTCGCCCGCGACTCTGTCCGCGCGGATTTTAAGAAAAACCTAATAAATAGCCTATGTTTTCTTCCAGACTATGTTCTACTTCTACTGTAGTAGGTACCTAATTTGTATATTGGTATTAAAAAGTAGTTCTATCATTTTTCTATTAATTCTGCTGAATGTTATACCACCAATTTCGTCCTCTAGTGGATAAGTATAGAAAAATCCTAACTTAATGTTCATCTACATATTATAATAATAGAAATCTTTGTACAAAATTCCAAGTTGCTTTTCAACAGTTTGAGCTGTTCTTTGATATATCAATAAGTGAAACGATAAATTTATTCCCTAGTCTTTTTTTCTCAGATGGCGCTCTATGTCATTATCCAAATAATCCTTATCCTTACTATAATATTATAAATGCGATAGTAACTCTGTCTGTCTGTCGCGTTCTCACGCCGTAACTACTGAAACCATTTAAATGAAATTTAGCTCACAAATAGTCGAGCCTGAGAAAGGACATGAGCTACTTTTTAAAACCAAAAATGGATTCCAAGGGGTAGAAAAGAGCGATGAGATATATGCAAGTATCGTCATTTTTACAGCTAGAAGCTTGAAAATTTTTGGATGCTGAAAATTTGATATAAATAAATATGACCTTCAAAGGTTTGTAAGAGTTTCACCCTCAAGGGTGAAAAAAACAAAAGTGAATAGTGGATTTTTTTATACTACAAGGTGGCAAACGAACAAGCAGCCACCTGAATTCGCCGAATGTATTATATTATTCTATAAAATCAGATACGTTACCTATATTTAATCAACGAAAAAGGGAACGCACAGAAAGAGGATATGCGGGCAATAGCTAGCTTTTTATAAGTTTAAGTAAAACAATTAGCCTAAATAAGTAAATGCTACCCGAAGCCAGTAATTCACTCGGACGAAGTCGCGGGCACAGCTACTCGTATTAATTAATAAATCTGTTTTCCTCCTACCAATCACGAAAACAAACGATGTAAAGTACGATGGTGTAAAAGGACTATTTCTTCTTTTATTTGTATTTGTATATGTAATACTAATAACTTGAATGTTCCAAACATTAAATTAAAATGAGCCAAAATTATATTATTAAATTGTTTAATATTACAAAATGTATTAATGTTGATAAAATAATTATATTATCGCAAGATAAAGGGCCAAAATTACGTCAATATAACAATTGTACTAGTCATCGTGACTGGGAAAAGTGTCCAATCTATACTCGTATTAGATAGCAGTGGGGCCTTTAGGGTGACCAATGTCACCACCTAGCAATAACTATTTTAACAGTGGTAGATCCCGCAACAACATTATTTGTTGGGTGCACGAATGGGTCGGTTCGACCGGTGAAATATCACGACACACAGGAGACAGGTGTCAAGTGGATGCAACTTCGCGTTTCGTCTGTAGAGTGTGCGTTCCGGAGGCCTAATTTTGATTCACGTTCCTTTTCTTATAAGGAAATTATGGGTAGGGGAAGTTGATTTGGCGGAGGAGGGAACGCATTGGACAGGGAAATATCCTATTTCAGTGCGTCCCCTTCTATGTCGATTAAAGGTAGACAACCCATCTGCAATTGCAAATATTAATGAGCAAAAAAAACATTGAAGCCCTGTAGCTACTAGCTACTTTGTATAGAGATAATTTAAATCGTTGATAATTTTAACCAATGAATATCTGGTGTTCCGTTAATCATGTCTTTTCCAGAGATTACAATGTAGGAGATTAGGAGATTATTTGAAATTTATAAATAATTCTTGTAATCATTCTAACAAATACGGATACGGGCAGTCAGTCACACCAGTTTGACACTAATTTTTTGTATGGTATTTTTGCGATTGCTTTTGTATTTGTCACGTTGCATACCAAAGCTACAGCAGTCGTTTGCAGTAGCACATTGACACCTGCAATGCGTTTGCAACGCATAGCAAACGCTGTTGCGTTTGCGATGCACGCGGTGTTCCGCGTGTGCTCCGGGCGAGGTTCAGGGGAGGGGTATATATTACTGTTGTATATGAGGCAGCAAGCGATCTGTGGTTTTGTGGACTACGAATATTTGATAGAGAAAGAGGATATTCTCAAGTGTACTGTTCGTAAGAAACGGGATTCTTACCACGATTAGGCTGTTTGAGCTCCCGATATTTCGGCACAGTTGGCACATTTGTACGAGACAAATATTTTCATTTTTTACATTCCGTGTCATATATATTTTTTTGCATGCGGTAGTTATTTGTCGCATAGTCGGCGCGCGCGCAGCGATTGCTCATTCATGCGACCTTTGGACCCTTGCAATATTTCAATATACCGAGCCCAAGTTATTTTTTAGCTAACATCTTCCCTTTATTACAAAGACACGAAACAAATATTAAATAAACATACAACTTCAATGAAACGTCTGCTAGCGGAAGAGCTTTAACATTCGACAATAACGAAGGATCGACTGTTGCGGTCGGTAGCCGATTTTATCTACAACCAACGAATCAGTATCATAAAAAATGTTGCAATCGAAACGAAAATGAAATTTAAGTTTTACGGAACCTTGAATGGCTTTACTCGAACCTCCTATCCCCTTAACCACTGAATAATTTTTGCGTTTTAACCGAAAATTTGGCAACAAGAACAAGTAATAAAATTGCTTTGAGAAGCGCTGTCTAACAAAGCGCGAACACTATGTTCATTACCACGAGAATCTACAATGATAATAATACGTGCGGTTGCTAGTAATACCGTGGTAGGGCCACGAAAATCGCGGCGAGTAAAACTGCGACCATCCGCTAGCGCACAAAGCGCGATGTCATCGGTACCTGCGGAGCGAGCGGGGGGCGTATTCGACTCGCTTGTAACCAGCACGGGCCGTCTGAGCGCTTCGCGCGGCAAAGGGTTCGATTCCGAAGCATAATAAAGTATGATGTTTAGTGTTACATTTTTTACATAAAGATGTCGAGGCACAAGCGGAAACACGATGACTAGAACTTAAACAATTTATGTATAAATTTTTCGACTTGACGAATTTAAAACGTTCATTCGGTTTGTAGTTATAAAATACCTTACACTTATAAATGTAGTCGTGATTGCAATTGCACAAAGTACATGTGGACGACTCAGAACTAGTATAGGCATGTAGGTATAGTCAATGGTTTACAACAAAGGCCAATTATTAATGTCGCCATCGAACTCGGGGATCTCCATCGGAGGCAATTTCGGAGGTCTAAGTTGACATGTGGGTCCGACATGAACACTAGTTTGAGAGGCTTGCGATTGCAATTTTTTGGCAGCTCGTTTCACTCTGCCTAATAGAATTTCTAACGAGGAAAGCGGTTGATAATCAACAACGTAATTAGGATTTGACTTCAACTCTAAGGTAGCTATTTTATTCAGCACATTTTCGAAATCATTACGCAATGAATCAACAGTTTCAAATTCGCACAAAAATGAGTCTGCATCAGATGATTTTGAATCAATATCTTTAACTCAATCGAATATATTTTGCATGCGGGAGAATATCCTATCTGTTTTAGCATATTGCATTTGCAAACTGGTATCGGCCGGTGCCATATATAGTGTTAGTACAAAATAAAATAAAACAGCAGATCCTACGACTATGTTAGTAAAATAAGATAAAACAGTTCATATTTAAATTATTTTGTTACTAGGTTATTGTTCGAAATGCATCTACGAACAATTCCTAGTAACAGCGGAGAGTCAAATCTCCATGCTATGGTGCCCAGGATGGAGTTGGAGCTAGCTCTCAGTCTGCAGAGCAGCGAAGCAGACTTTTTTCTTATGATGGCATGGCATCCATCAACTCCTGCCTGAGCAAGCATACCAGATGCACTGCAGAAACGAGGCAGCCCCATCAGCATCCTGAATCCATTATTGTATTGGACGCGTAAAGCGCTGACAGCCCGCTGCGTATAGTTGGTCCAAAGGCTGCACGTATATTTTGGCCATTATATATTTTTTTTAAACGCGCGATTGCGGGGCGCGTCCTTAATAATAACTTCTACAATATAAATATATATTACATAAATATATAAATATATATTACATAAATATATAAATATATATTACATAAATATATAACACAATAATAATTTCGTACATTGTAAAAAATATTTCTGATTTGTGTACTGTTGTTATCAATTTACTATCGGACTGCAGGCTATATAAGCTTGCGGAGTGTTTGCGACTGACAAACCTTCCACCATGTTGACCCTAGCTGTCGTGTTCGTGCTGTGCGTCGCCCTGTACCTCTACGGTACTAGAACGTTCACGTATTGGGAGAAAAAAGGAATCAAACATGACAAACCTTTACCATTTTTCGGCAACAATTCGCGTATGTACTTATGGAAGAAAAGTATGACACAAATTGGCGTGGAAATGTACTGGAAATATCCGAAGGAAAAGGTCGTGGGATTTTATCGAGCGATGCGCCCAGAACTCGTCTTAAGAGATCCAGAAATGATAAAACAAGTTCTCGTTTCAGACTTTGGACATTTTCACATGAGAGGCATCAGTACTCACAAAACGGTTATTGAGCCCTTGGCCAAAAATCTTTTTGTTGCTGAAGGAGATCTATGGAAACTGTTGAGGCAGCGTATGACTCCAGCGTTTACCAGCGGCAAACTGAAGGCAATGTTCCCTCTCATCGTGGAGCGTGCTGAGCGTCTGCAGAACCACGCTATCAACGCACCGCCGACTGGACGAGTCCTGGACTCTCGGGAGATAATGGCGCGGTATACTACTGATTTCATCGGAGCTTGTGGGTTCGGCCTCGACATGGATTCTCTTAATATGGAAAATTCTTCATTTCGAAAACTCGGTATTGATATTTTTAAGGTAGAAGTCAGTCAAATTATTAAACAAATGCTTAAAGAGATGTTTCCAGAAGCATGCAAACATATTAGAATATTTAGCAAAATAGAAAATGACGCGAACGCCCTTGTCAAAACTATTCTGCAAAAGAGAAATTACGAACCATGCGGCAGGCATGACTTCGTCGATCTTCTGTTGGAATATAAGAAAAAAGGAAAGATCGTGGGCCAATCAATAGAAAAAACAAAACCAAATGGCACGCCTGAAGAAGTATCTTTGGAATTAACCGAAGAAATAATGATGGCTCAAATCATGGTCTTCTTCGCCGCGGGTTTCGAAACTTCATCTTCCTCTACAAGCTATACGCTGCATGAACTCGCATACAATCCTGAAGAGCAAAGGAAAGTGCAAGAAGAAATCGATAGAGTTTTAGCGAAATAAAATAACAAGCTCAGCTATGATGCGGTTTCTGAAATGACTTACTTGCATTGTGCTTTCAAAGAAGGCATCCGAATGTTCCCATCGTTGGGTCACTTGGTAAGGAAGTGTACTCGTAAGTGCACGTTCCCCGAGATGGACCTTACTATTGACGAGGGCGTTTTAATATTAATACCAGTGCAGGCGTTGCACATGGATCCTCTTTATTTCGAGGAGCCAGAGAAATTCAAGCCTGGTCGTTTCTTAACTGATTTCATTAACCCGATGACAAAAAATATATACTTACCATTTGGAGAGGGTCCCCGTGCATGTATTGGTGAGTTCCCATTTTTGTGTTTTAACTTCTACATCAACTAGTTTAGCTGCAAATAGCAAACATTTTTGTTCGAAAAACTTTTTGTATACTTTAAAAGATATACGTAAAATGTGGTATGTAGTAGATGATAATTTTGAAATCATCAGAATCACGGTTAAAAATTTACAAATGTGAATTGATGCACAAATGAGATTTAGGTTTGCAACAACCAAACGAAGATAATGTAATGTCATTAGCTGGCAAACCATTACTTTGAAAAGTTGTGGAAATACTAAAACATGTATTACGTCGTTACTTAAAACTTATGAGTATAAATTACTATTGCAGGTGAGAGACTGGGTCTGATGCAGTCGCTGGCTGGTATGGCGGCTGTGCTGTCGCGCTACTCGGTTGAACCCGCGCCGCAAACGGTGCGCCATCCTAGGGGTGATCCCACTTCTAATATAGTGCAAAGTGTTGTCGGTGGATTACCTTTGATGTTTAAGTTGCGAAGTTACTAATTGTGACACGTGTACTCGGCATAAGATTGGTTTTGTCCAAAATCCTGGCAATGTTGTATCTAATTTGTAATTGAATTTGATCATATTGTTATAAATTTAAGTGAGTTATTTACTCGCATTTTAATGCTTATAAAAACTCTTTATTGCTTCACTAAACTTTACAACATTCGGTTACTGAGGTATATATAGGTATAAAGTAATTTTTGTTAATTATAATAAATTCATAACATAAATACACATATTAATAAAATATTTTCGATAAAATATTTGTTTTAAATTATTTTGTCTTTTTTATACTCGCACAATTTTCGTAGTGCGGGAGATGTCTAAGTCTATGTCCCTTTCTTCTTTCCATCTTTTTATTCTTCATCAAAGTTTGGAAAATATAAATCTAAAATTTTTTTTTTTTTACCTACTGATGTCTTTTATCAATTGTCGTATTATAATAATCTTTTTAATGTTTCCTTTCAGAAAAGTGATAATTAATGTGGATTTACAAATATTTTACGATTCATCATGAGAATATAAGTAAATGTTCTTTTTATTTTTAAAACGTATATGTACGTAGATTATACTAGTGCTTTACCAAGATCCCTCCTGATGTTTATCACCGAGTCATCATGATGATTGAATATGAAATTGTAATGAACAGTTTTGCTTAGGGATTAAACACTCTACATACCTTCAGTTTTAACTGCACAGTTTTGATTTTTATTGTTGTGAGTTTAGCTGTTCTCAGTTTCGCCAACATACGTCAGTTTTAACTGTACAGTTCAAGGGTTCAGTTGAAACTGTGCAGTTAAAACAGAAGGAGTGAAGCGGGCCTTACCCATTAAATATATATTTTGTTACTAAATTTAAATAAGTATATTTAATACTTAAGTATAATTCATACCAACAACGTCTGTTGACGCATACCTGTATAACCTGAAGCCTTAAAAATACAAGATGGAACGATGACCTGTTCGAGTTTGTGCAAGTGCGCTGGATGCGAGCGGCAGGACTAGTCATCGTAGCGAGGAGACCTACATCCAACAGAGGCTAAAGAAGAAGACATAAAATTGTACCATCCTCACAATCTGGATGGCTGGCATAACTCGACGGTGCAATTCTCGCGAAATTTCCTCCCACACACAGCCGCGTTCCACAACGGTCTGTCCTCACAGACCCTTGTGGAACGCGGCGGTATTTCCAAACCAGTACTACTTGGGGCCCTACAACAAGTGAACATTTCATCTCCTAAAAGGCCAGCAACGCATCTGCAGTTCCTCTAGTGTTGCGGATGTCTGTGGGCGTCGTTGATCAACTCCGCCCGTTTGCACCCTTCTCGTTAAAAAATACCTTCCAGTCAAAGAATCGTCAAAATCAGTCCAGCCGTTTCGTAAATTACCTGGAACTAACGCGAACCTTCGGACATACAGACAGACAGACAAAAAGTTGAAAATTGGCTTTTCGTAATAAATAAAAGCAATTATCCTTTATATCAAAAAATAGTAGTTTGAAAATCGAAATTTCTAATAATTATATAATATACTATATAGTATAATGACAGTTTTGAACTGAAAATTTAATATAAAATTTAAAAGACTTTCTTTTAAGGTCTAACTTACAATACATTATTAAAGTCCTAATCATAGAAAGGTGCAAAAGAAAAAGTAGTCGAAAAAAATTACTAGTTTTATTGTTGATTTAGTTTTATATCTAATAGCGGTCACCCCCGACCTCGCCAGTGTAGAATGAAGAAAAAAAGTCTAACCAAGAATATAAAAATCTTGGCCTGGGAGCTCTACAATCGGCTTTTTATCTGTGTAAATCGCTCTCCAATGTCGGCAAAGTTGGTTGCATATATCTATCGTCTATGGATGTCTCACAATAACCATGTTATTCTGAAGAAACGTTAATTAAAATGCATACGAAAAATAGGGTCGTAAGCCTACTTCGCTATTATAATATTATATTCGGCATGAATCCTTATCCAAATAAATATATTTGAAGGCTAGAGTATTAGTAGTATAATAGTAGAATTAAAGGCACGCTACGATGTATTAGTTCATTACTTTACTTTACTCTACTACTTTACTCCGCAAGCCACGTCTGTTCCGAAAAAACTCCGAAACAACTGGACTGATTTTGACAGGACCTTGACGTGAAGATTGCTAATGCACGCCGGAATATTATAGCCCTGACCAAAATATAAAAACTTGCCATCTTGCGGGAAAAATTGGATCTAATTTCTTTGCCGACATTGGAGAGCTATTTACACAGATACTTTGGCGAGTGGCGAACATTCAAGTATTTAGTATTACATATAAAAATAAAAATAAAAGAAGAAATAATCCTTTTACACCATCGTATTTTTCTTCACAAATATAACTTTCTTTCGGTTTCAGGCGTAATTGCTTTTAGCGACTTTTATTTTGTATCCTCCGGTAGTTCTTCTTTCTATATTGAACGTTGTCTACAATGATTAAAGAGTATATCGTAAGTAATTGCAGAAAGTAGCGTGTTATTTGTAGTTATTGTAATCTGGCATAATACACGTACATTTATAGCAAAAAGTAACAATTAAAAACAACAAATAACTATAACTTGCATAAATAAAATCCAAAAACACCACTGATTTCTTATTATTCAGTCGTTGATTATGGATTTTACATACATAAAAGAATACACCCTTGGCGAGTGGTTAACCTCTGAGCCAACGACGCTCAGAGGTTAACCACTCGTTTAGTATTTAAGTTTGTAACATATTTTTTTCTTTTTCTTTCTGTTGTGTAACATTGGTCGATGAGATGAGCCAGGGGACTTCTATATTATATTTGTACCTGTTGTAAAGTTTAGTTCTAACAGTGAAGTTTTTAAATCATGTAACAACGGGTTTTTTTCGTTTAAGACACATTTCTAAATTACATATTTAATTATATACAATGTGAGTTGCAAACTTGCAAACAAATAATATAGGTACTTTACAAAATGTTATTTACTCCGTCATCATTACAAGATCCTTTTGTTCGATATTAAAGAAACTTATCTATCTATATAATGTCGAAAAAAAAATCACTTATCGTCGTACCACATGATGTAAATTTTCCTTTCAAAGATATTAGTGTTGAGTTCAGAATTAAACATTCTGCCAAAGAGGGGGCATACTAACCACCAAGATCTTTGTCTTCTTGTGTTAGAAAAATATAGGTGAAAAATATTTACACTAAAAATCGATCAAACTGTAACTAACTGCAATTACTTACGATATACTCTTTAATCATTGTAGACAACGTTCAATATAGAAAGAAGAACTACCGGAGGATACAAAATAAAAGTCGCTTAAAACAAAAACTGAAACCGAAAGAAAGTTAGATTTGAGAGGAATTGTACGATGGTGTAAAAGGACTATTTCTTTTTTTATTTGTATTTGTATATGTAATACTAATAACTTGAATGTTCCAAACATTAAATTAAAATGTGCCAAAATTATATTGTTAAATTGTTTAACATTACCAAATGGATGAATCATGTTGATAAAATATTTATATATATCAGTAGATAAATGTCCAAAATTATGTCCATGCAATAATTGTACTAGTCATCGTGACTGGGAAAAGTGTCCAGTTTATATTCGTTTTAGATAGCAGTGGGGCCTTTTGGTTGACCAATGTCACCACCTAGCAATAACTATTTTAACAGTGGTAGATACCGCAACAACATTATTTGTTGGGTGCACGAAAGTGTCTGCTCGTCTGGTGAAATACCACGACCACACAGGAGGCATGCGTGAAGTGGTTGCAACAATTGCCGGAGGCCTAATTTTGGTCCACGTTCCTTTTCTTATAAGGAAATGATTGGTAGGGGAAGTTGATTTGGCGAAGGAGGGGACACATAGGAAAGGGAAATATCCTATTTCTGTGCGTTCCCTTCTCTGTCGATTAAAGGTAGGCAACCCATCTGCAATTGCAAATGTTTATGAGCAATGGACGCATCGCTATTTCGGCGAATTAAGATGGTCGCACGCTAGTTTGCTACTTTGTAATATGAAAAAATCTATAATCTGCATTAGTAGCATAACATGTATAGGTATAGCGATAAAATATCGGTCTTATCGTGACAGTTTGCTGCACACTGCACAACATGTATATTATTTCACGCGGATGTCGTCGCGGTAACATCTAGTAAATAATATTGTTAAGTTGTTGTCATCGATTTGCGTTATAAATGTACAAAGTTATGAAACACGGTCTAGATTGCTACAATATTGTACTTGTTTCAATTTATGTCTAACTCAAAATAGTAAATGTAATTGAATTTAGATAGATAATTTAAATGTAATTTAGTAAATTAATTGTAATTCTCCAAGAGAAACTTTAATTCAGAGTAAAAACTTTGGTATGTCTTCGAGTATAAAGACACATTGACATTTCCTTGTTTAATGTCGGAACGGTGTAATCTACACTTTGTAATTGACGCAACCTAAACTAAAAAAAACTTATTATGTAGCCTTTGTTCTTTTCATACCCCTGTTAAGTTTTTTTTAACTGCGCGCGGACGGAGTCGCGGGCGACAGCTAGTCATTATATATTTTTTAATAATTTGGTTCGGCATTAATAACATCGACTTTAGCAGATCCACTTTAATAGGCCATATTTAATACTTGGATCACTTTTTAAAACATAGTGTATGTCGAAGATGAGACAGGACAGTTATTTTTTAAAAAGCGCAGAACCGCTGACCTTATCTGGTCATCGGCTCTGCTATAGCTATAAAGGGCTGTATTTTAAACTAAAGGCAAACTTAAGGAATTTCATCAAAATGAAAACAAGTAAAACAATTAAAAATAATAATTTTTTAATCAAACAAACATAGAATCTACTTACAATGTTGTTTCTCCAAAAATCGGCAGAAAAGTGAGCTCCACGCTCAAGTTACGCCTTTTATAAACTTGTTCTCTTCACTCGAGGCAAACGTCACTTCAAAAAACGAAACGTTTAAAAACTAGCTTTTAGCTATTTACAAAACAATATCCCAAAATTCAATTTATTTAAAAATAATCATAATTTAATTTAGAAACAATATTCCAAAATTCAATTTATTTAAAAATAATCATAATTTAATTTAGAATCAAGTAATTATCAGATGTTTATTAAGAAATTGAAGACAATTAATTATTAGTCATGTCAACATTGAATAATGTCAAGACTATTTACCAAGAACATCAACTTTAGATTATTTACTCACAAACATAAAACTGTTCTACATATTGGTATTGATTAAACATTTCTAATTTGTAATTAGGTAACTATTCTAAGGCAAATCAAATTAATAATCAGCAAAATAATCTTCGCGGCGACATGTATGTTTAAGGATATTTTAACAGGAGTTTAAGCACATTTTGAAGTATTACGTTCCCAAAAGTATTATGTTCACGACATTCCCCAAATTTAGAACAAACAAAATCTTATATGAATACCAGTGTAATACTTACTTACTCCTTAACTTAAACATCAAAGGTAATCCACCGATAACACCTTGCACTGCATTAGAAGTGGGATCAACCCTAGGATGGCGCACCGTTTGCGGCGCGGGTTCAACCGAGTAGCGCGACAGCACCGCCGCCATACCAGCCAGCGACTGCATCAGACCCAGTCTCTCCCCTGGAATAGTATTTTATACTTATTAGTTTTAAGTAGCGACATTTTTAATATTTGATTATTTCCTCAACTTATCACAAAGTAATAGTATGCTTGCTATAGACATAATATTATCTTCGTTTAATTATTTCAAACCTAAATCTCATTTGTGTATCAATTAACTTCTGTACATTTTTAACCGTTGTTATGATTCCGCAAATATCGTCTTCGACAAACATAAAACATTTTACGCATATCTTTCAACGTAGGTATATAACAGTTTTTCGAACAATAATATTTTTATGTCTTTGTTAAATGTAAATAACAAGTAAAATAGTTAATAAATACAGTGGAATTTAAAGAAAAACAAACAAACAAACAAAGTGAACTCACCAATACATGAACGGGGACCTTCGCCAAATGGTAAATATATATTTTTGGTCATCGGGTTAATGAAATCAGTTAAGAAACGACCTGGCTTGAATTTCTCTGGCTCCTCGAAATAAAGAGTTAACAAGGTAAGGTAAATAAAGGTTTAACGAGTAGCCGGATTGTATGCGGCTGAATAAAAAACCGCCAGAATTTCTTCGGCGCCACGCGACATTCAACACTACTGGCCTATGCTATGCCTGTACCTAGGCCACAATGAAGACTGAACGTACGTATAGGAAGTATATAACGTATAGGAAGTTCGTAGATTTTTTGTTATTGAACAAATAATTTGTAATATGTAATATTGAATAAACATACAAAAAATAATGAAAATGTAACATTACATTGCTTAATATTTTAGTAATTTTGAAGAAAGGGAACGCAAAACGCAGGGCACAGAACAGAATCAATCAACGCCGACTCCACGTGGTACTATTGAAAATCTACGAATTTCTGCAACTTTTAACTTTGGCTAGTAAGTTCTTTGATATAACTCTTTACGTTATAAAGGTTGCAGCCGCCGACTTGCTTATTCTATAAAAATAGCAAAGCAAGAATAAATATAGATTCACCCGGACCAATGTTCAAGATAGAAAAAGGTGTCCGTCAAGGGGACCCTATGTCGCCAAAAATTTTCATAGCGGTATTAGAACATATTTTTAGATCGCTCAAATGGGAAAATGTTGTATTAAAAATTCATGGCCAATTCCTATCCCATTTGAGATTCGCAGACGACATCGTCTTATTTTCCGAGGATCCAAAGGAATTGCAGTACATGATACAGACGCTAAATGAACAAAGCATAAAAATTGGTCTCGAGATAAACATGAGCAAAACAAAACTCATGACAAACAGAACAGAATGTAAAATTATAGTCAACTCATCACTATTAGAATGGGTAAAGGAATATGTGTATCTAGGCCACCAAATCTCTATGAATGACTGCACAAACAAAGAAATAGATCGTAGAATAAAGAACACCTGGAGCAAGTACTGGGCTATGAAGGAAATTTTTAAAAGTAAACTTGCTACTAAAATTAAAACAAAAGTGATGAATGCATGCTTGCTACCATGCCTCACATACGCCTGCCAAACCTGGCCTCTATCAAAATCCTCTCTGTATAAACTAAAAATATGCCAACGCGCCATTGAAAGAAGCTATGCAGGTTATAAATTGAAAGACAGAATAAGTAACACTCAAATAAGAAGACAAACGAAAGCTGCGGATGGAGTAAGACACGCATTAAAAATGAAATGGAAATGGGCGGGACATGTACAGAGAACGAAGGACGACAGATGGACGAAAATAGTCACAAACTGGTACCCAATACACAAAAAACGAAGAAAAGGTAGGCCAAGAAAGAGGTGGGACGATGACATAACAAACTTAGTAGGAAAAACATGGAGTAGACTAGCTAGAGACAGAATAGGATGGCAAAACATGGAGGAGGCTTTTACCGCTATTGGCGGTCCTTACAACTGATTATAAGTAATGTTTAGTAGTTTATTACATACTTTGTAGTTGTAGACTAAATAAGTAATAATTATTGTTACAAGTAGTATATATGCATAATTTGTAAGGAATCAATAAAGCTTTTTATTTTATTTTATTTATTTCTTTCTTTACTATGTTGATCAGATCTTCAAGGCAAAGATATTTTATAAATTAAAATAAGCGCCTGCTTTAAAAATTCAGTCAAAGATTTGAAACTACTACTTATTTTATACAACAATAGTAGTAAGATTTTTTCATCAGAAGTAAAAGTGTGTACAAAACTTGGGATGAATGAACAGAAAATAGGTGTATTTTGTATTGTTACAATTGACCTAAATAAACAGAGGTTAGGTTATGTTAAAGCATTAATAATTATGTATCAGGAAGGCGGACCCAGCGCGATGTATCTCCAGTCCTCCACCATAAAGACTATTGCGATGAAGCTGTGTTGGCGCTCGGGGCTCGACAGAAAGTCAATCGATCCGGCATCCATGCATGGTCCTGTCTCCTGCAAACACCGCAAATCCGAATCCTTGATCAAGTCTTCGGTCCATCTCGTAGGTATTATTTAAGAGTAAAGGTGATATAAGTTTGTGTCAGCAGATATTTTTTCATACAAATCAACACGAACAAAAGGACTAGGACTGCGACGCCCGTAGGAAGTAAAGGTAAAGAGTGAAACAGAGGAGAGGTTGCGGCTCTTGAAATGGCGGATGTGGAAGCGTCCTGGGTCCATAACCTCTTGAAATGGTAGATGTTGATGATGGGATTACTCTCAAACCAAAAAGACACTTAAAGATTGATTCGGAAAATATTTATTCCTACTCAAACATATTGGATATAATTAAGTTGATACAGGATCATTATTAAATATGTATACAAAAGTTAAACAGTTATTTTAGATTACTAGACATCTTACTTCTTTGAGAATATTAACGGAATTAATTTATTATGACATAATTCAATCTATTGAAAATAAAACTAGTATTCCTAATTTAATGTAATTTAAATATACTACATAAAAAGCCAAGTAGGTCAGAATTATCAAAGGAGTATGTATAGGTATATTCAGAGATTACCAAATCAACAGCGGCCTGTTTGGTCTCACTTCCACCAAAAAGTAGAGTATTTTATGTTTTTTTTTGCGATGTAGATTACAATTTTTTTTGCTACTTTGTTTCTAACATTCATTCATTCATTTTATTAATTAGGAAAGAAACTTTTGAAGAATAGATATCTTGTTGAAAAATACTAAACACTGCTGAGATGAAAACCTATTAGTGATTATACTTAAGTATTCAATGTGCTTTTTACAATGTATGTACTCCAAAAATGTATTACACGGGTTAAGCCCGCTACACACATTCAATTTAACTGCAAAGTTTTAAATAAAGTATCAAACTGTCCAGTTCAATGGTAGTTACGTGCGTAGCTAAAACTGAGATCTGTATACAGTTTAACTGGCATTTAAAATTTTGCCTACTCACGTATGTTTTAACTGTACACTGTGTTCGACTGTTCTGTACAGTTAAAATTGATGTTGTGTAGTGGGCTTAATCCTCAGGCAAACCTGTTCAGTCTGGTTTCATGTTTAGTCATCATGAGTAGGCGATAAACATTTATAGTCATGATGAATGTCAGCTAAAATGTTAAAAATTTGAACATCCATTATAATGTGGGAATGAAAAGTAAGACGATTAAATTATTTGTGTGAATGGAAGGAAAGTATCAAATATGCTGAAGGGGATTTAGTCGCTATTAAACGAACACAGTTTGGCCCAAGTCTTAAATTCAAACCCAAATATCTATGTCCTTACAAAGTTGTTAAATGTAACCGCAATGATCGCTATCATGTGGAGAAGGCAGATAGCTCGGCCGAGGGCCCATAAGGACATCAAGTTCTGCAGACCAAATGAAGAGATGGCCACAACAGAGGGATCAGAGGAATTGAAGTATTAAAATATAGCTAAGGTATTTTTCATACTATTTAATTATTAAAATCTCTGTTGCAGTTATCTTCATTGATTGTCATGGTGAATTTCTTTTTGTTGGCCAAAGGTTTTGTTTTATGTTAAGTATAAAGTGAAATAAGATGTTTTTTTTATTATTGCTGAGTTTATTGTATAAAGTTTATTCAGTTAGCTTCATGATTGTAATGTTTATTATTTCTTTTTGTGAATGTAATGTGTTAAGAGTGTTTTAATTAAGATTTAATTTTGTATAAGGTGTGTAAATAGCATGTCTGAGGACAGACATGAGTGCAGGAAGGTCGAATGTGGGAATGGAAAGTAAGACGATTAAGTTATTTGTGTGAAATGGAACAAAACGGAAGTGTAAGCGAGAGGGTGTGTGAGCGAAACGAATGAGGGAGGAAGTTGAAGGGCAACCGGCGAAGGACGCAGGAGCAAACGACGCATACGACGAAATTAAAGTTTTATTTCAATTTTAAAAGTGTTTCACTTGATTATCCATCCATCCCACTACTACAATAATTATTAAACAGAAGTAAAAATAGTATGCTAAGATAGCTCATAGATTTGCCGTATTTTACACATTTTATGTGAAATAAATATGTCCTCAACTCTTTATTAGTCTAGGAAAATGTTCAGATAAAAAAGTGACGGAAAAAGACATAGAAAGGCGAAAGGGACAAGGAATTAGACATCTCCTATCTATAGAAAGTAAGAAATTCAAACCAAATATAGTATCAAAAGTATTTATTTATTTAGGCCAATAAAAAATAATTAATACCGACAATAACCGAATTATTTAAAGTTCAGTGAAAGAATAAAGGGTATTAATAAGCACGAGAACGCGTGTAAATAACACTTAATTTATTACAATATTATCAAAAATGTACGTACAAATAAGACACGACATTCCCCAAATTTAGAACAAAAAAATCTTATACGAGTACATATGTAAAACTTACTTAGTTCTCAACTTAAACATCAAAGGTAATCCACCGATAACACCTTGCACTGCATTAGAAGTCGGATCAACCCTAGGATAGCGCACCGTTTGCGGCGCGGGTTCAACCGAGTAGCGCGACAGCACCGCCGCCATGCCAGCCAGCGACTGCATCAGACCCAGTCTCCCACCTGGAATAGTATTTTATACTTATGAGTTTTAAGTAGCGACATTTTTAATACTCGTATTTGATTATTTCCACAACTTATCACAAAGTTATCACAAAATTCTTTCAAACCTAAATCTCATTTGTGTATCAATTAACTTCTGTACATTTTTAACCGTTGTTATGATTCCGCAAATATCGTCTTCGACAAACATAAAACATTTTACGCATATCTTTCAACGTAGATATATAACAGTTTTTCGAACAATAATATTTTTATGTCTTTGTTAAATGTAAATAACAAGTAAAATAGTTAATAAATACAGTGGAATTTAAAGAAAAACAAACAAACAAACAAAGTGAACTCACCAATACATGAACGGGGACCTTCGCCAAATGGTAAATATATATTTTTGGTCATCGGGTTAATGAAATCAGTTAAGAAACGGCTTGGCTTGAATTTCTCTGGCTCCTCGAAATATAGAGGATCCATGTGCAACGCCTGCACTGGTATTAATATTAAAACTCCCTCGTCAATAGTAAGGTCCATCTCGGGAAACGTGTACTTACGAGCACACTTCCTTACCAAGTGTCCCAATGATGGGAATATTCTAATGCCTTCTTTGAAAGCACAATGCAAGTAAGTCATTTCAGAAACTGCATCATAACAGAGCTTGTTATCGTATTTGGCTAAAACTCTATCGATTTCCTCTTGCACTTTACGTTGCTCCTCGGGATGATATGCGAGTTCGTGCAACGTATAGCTACTAGAAGAAGATGAAGTTTCAAAACCAGCGCCGAAGAAGATAAAAATTTGAGCCATTATTAATTCATCGGTTAACTCAAACGATACCACTTCGGGCATGCCATTAGATTTAACTGTTTCAATAGATTGACCAACCATTTTTACTTTTTTCTTACATTCCAACAAAAGATCGACGAAGTCGTTCCTGCCACATGGTTCGTAATTTCTCTTTTGCAGAATAGTTTTAACAAGGGCGTTCATGTCATTTTCTATTTTGCCAAATATTCTAAAATGTTTGCAAGCTTCTGGAAATATTTCTTTGAGCATTTGTTTAATAATTTGACTCAATTCTACCTTAAAAATATCAATACCAAGTTTTCTAAAAGCGGAATTTTCCTCACTAAGAGAATCCATGTCGAGGCCGAACCCACAAGCACCGATGAAGTCAGTAGTATAGCGCGCCATTAATTCTCGAGAGTCCAGGACTCGTCCAGTCGGCGGTGCGTTGATAGCGTGGTTCTGCATGCGCTCAGCACGCTCCACGATGAGAGGGAACATCGCCTTCAGTTTGCCACTGGTAAACGCGGGAGTCATGTTTTGTCTCAATAGCTTCCAGATATCACCATCGGCAAAGAAAAGATTTTTTGTTATGGGCTCAATAACCGTTTTGTGAGTATTGATACCTCTCATGTGAAAATGTCCAAAGTCTGAAACGAGGATGCGCTTTATAATTTCTGGATCTCTTACGACAAGTTCTGGGCGCATCGCTCGATAAAATCCCACGACCTTTTCCTTTGGGTATTTCCAGTACATTTCCACGCCAATTTGTGTCATACTTTTCTTCCAAAAGTACATACGCGCATTGTTGCCGAAAAATGGTAAAGGTTTGTCATGTTTGACTCCTTTTTTCTCCCAATACGTGAACGTTCTTGTACCGTAGAGGTACAGGGCGACGCACAGCACGAACACGACAGCTAGGGTCAACATAGTGGAATGTCTGTCAGTCGCAAACACTCCGCAAGCTTATATAGCCCGCAGTCCGATAATAAATTGATAACAACAGTACACAAATCAGAAATATTTTTTACAATGTACTAAATTATTATTAATAAAGAAAGATCGATCATCTGCAATAGCGTAAGACAAGATCTGAATATATGCGAAAACTAAAAATCGTTTCTAAAGTTTCGCACATTTAATAATGTAAATATATACATATAAAAAACATATTATTGTGATTAAGTTTGCCCAATTTCAGTAGTAGTAACATAACTTAACACTAGATATCGTTATTTTGGTTGCTCTCAAGTTTATATTTTACGATTCACATTAATAATGAATGCATTTATTCTAAATTATTTAGGTTTAGATATTATATCAACTTGAACTTGTATACTCAGGTACCATAGGTAGGTATGAGTTAGTCGTAAAAGAGGTAGTTGCTAGGTGCAGATTGCTGCATCAACAAATTAACTACTATTTAAAATGCTAAATAACATTAATGTTAGGTCATTTTCCATGTTGATCAGATCTTCAAGAAAAAGGTATGGATCTGTTATTTTATAAATTAAAATGAGCGCCTGCTATAAAAATTCAGTCAAAGATTTAAAACTGCTACTTAATTTATACAACAATAATAGTAAGATTTTTTCATCAGAAGTAAAAGTGTATACCAAACTTGAGGATGAATGAACAGAAAATAGGTGTATTTTATATTGTTACATTTGACCTAAATAAACAGAGCAAGTTAAATAAAACCTATTTTAATATACACTAACTTGGAGATAAATAAAAATTACCAATTCACCAATTAGATTAGAAGTGTTCGCTATTCTTGCGTAAGTTCTGGCAGAACTATGATAAATTTTAAGGTTTTAGTTGCTTAATTGAATTAAAAAGCATACCTAACTATTTTTCGGTCCTATTAGAAACTATTACATACTAGGTTTTACCAGAGGCGGTTAGTTAATATTGGTTACAAGAAGTTTTTGTCAGTCAGTTTTAGGACTTTTCAATTATCCAAAGATTTATTAATGCAAAGAGATCCGCCATCGCACACGTTTTAGCATCGGACAAGGACATAGATTTATTTCTCTTCGAGGTTAGGTTATGTTAAAGTATTCCTAATTATATATCAGGAAGGCGGGCCCAGCGCGACGTATCTTCAGTCCTCCACCATAAAGACTATCGCGATGAAGCTGTGTCGGCTCTTGGAGCTCAACAGAAAGTCAATCGATCCGGCATCCATGTTCTGCGCTGGCTCTTTTAGCCAACCTTCGCCAGACGCCTGTCAGGTATGACATAGCCCGTCGATTATATTTCAAAAACAATATGCTTTTAACAAAACTTATGAACCTGGAAGGTATTTAAAACTCGAACAACAGGCCAAAATGTAGTACCACAACTTTACCGGGATATAGTCAGAGTGCGAAGACGGAGGGCCAAACAATTCCCGTCCACCTCGTCGGGTGAGGTGCAGTATGTTTGTTAACTTTTCCATTTAAACATAAACTAATGTATATATCAGGGAGATAGCGGAGGGCCATTAGTGTAAGACGGCGCGAAGAAACTTCCCCGGCGTCTACACTAGACATTCCAACCCTGTTATATGGGATTGGCTATAGAATCAATTTACAAATAAATCAATTAATGAACATAATAAATTATTGTAAAGTGTAATCTTTCTTGAAAAGCTTAACTGAAAAATATAGAACCAAATCAAGTATTTTTTTACGTTCAAGAATATACCGATTTGGTTTAACATCACATCAGGTCTTTGAGTGTTATTGCGCTTGTGAATATCTCTTTACTAAGCGACTAAACCAATTGAATATGAAAATTTATAAACTCAAGAACGTAGGTACTTTATAAATATAATAATAATTAAAGAAAATATAATTGATTAGATAGTTATAATACTATTAAATATATTAGGTGATATTTTCGTCTACGTGACTAAAGTTGACTTGTAAAATAAGTGGTAGTCACTAACGTTCACTAACTACGTAAAATAAATAAACTGCATTTCGAATGTCACCTAATCTAACATCAAAATCAATACAAAAATACATCTATAAACATAATCTGTATCTATCGATTTCTACCGATCGCCTGTTCTTATTGTGATTTTCGTCCCTATCCCCCGCTAAGCGACGCCTATTCTTGTCATGTTAGACTTCTTTCTCCTGCCAATACCTGAATGTTCTGGAACCGTACAGGTACAGAGCAACGATCACTACGACTATCCCGGTCATAACGTACATAACATGGGTCACTTGTTTTTGAAAAGATAACTTCTTTTAATCTCCTGCAATATAATTTATCAAATGTCACGGTGACTATTTTGCAATGTCATTATGACTTGCTTATGACCAGCAAATATAAGTGTGAGTTTCCAGTGTCGTAAAGCATGTATAACAACATATGCCACCTTTCCCACATTTGAAAACAACAAAGATAACAATCGTTATATAAAAAAGTGTTTTTGATATCTTGGGGGCTGACCTTGCTGCGTGCTGTGCAGCGCCGACTCTCGCCCCTCTCCCTAACATTGCGCCACGCTAACATTGTGTTCTGCCAAGGGACTCGTGCAATGTTCCAAGCCGCCAAGATAATCAAAATATAGGTAGATGTACCCCTTTTCGAAGAAATTGCACAAAAAGATGAACGTGAAGTATGTCACAGTTGAAGTTAATTTTGGGAAGAGAATAAAGCAATTTTAAATCAAAAAATCTTTAACTATGAATTATGATCGTATTTAGAGCAATAGTATTGGTATAATCTCTAACAGGACTTACAACTGTTGCAATTCACGGCTACAACAAATATGTCATCTATGCGATGTTCATCTTATCATTTAATAAAATGTAATTTAAAACATTTTAGTAACAACTATTATTAGTAAGGATTACAAAAGGTTAGTTTAGCCTTTTAACTAGTTTACAATTGTACCACATTTCAGGTTTAAGTTTCACTTTTAAGTGTTGAAATCTCATAAGTTGCTCTTGCGTTAACACTTCCGATGATAACAGCTGTCCGAAATACATACAAAAGGAAAACAAGAATTTCTACGGAGGTTGAAAGTTGTTCGTAATGATCAAGTTCCATAAAAAATAAGTTTAGAAACGTTTCGAGTCACTGGACAGTGGGCCTAGCACAAATATTTGTGACAATCGCCTTCGTATCGTCATCATCAATGATGTCAAAATTAGTATGAGATTTTTGTTGTGCTTTACAGGCGCCAGGGGCGCTGCAATACGATGAACTGAACACAATTAACGGGAGGAGCCTGTGTAGCGCCGATTGCGCCGCCAAGACATTTGAAATTGTTAATAATTTAATTTCATAAAAACTTAAATGAAATAAAACGCGTTTTTACTGAAACTTAAACGAATGTACGCGCAATCGAGATTACTACTAAACAAAATATTATCTCACTAATATTATAAATGTGAATGTTTTGTTTCGATAGATGGATGGATGGATGGATAATTGTTTGATGGTATCTTTGGAACGGATCAACGGATCTTAATGAAATTTGGCACAGATGTAGAATGTGGTGTGTAAGAAAACATAGGCTTATTACGTTTTTTAAATATAATTTTGTATGATTAATTCTTTAAAATTACATATTTATCGATTTCGTAAATATATCATAAACATTCCACATCATGTCGAAAAACAAATGATGGTCAAAATTCATGTCCACAAAACGGCCATTTTCGTAAACAGAAATATCTAAAAGCCGTTCCAGACGCTTGTTGTTTGGTACAAATCAACATACACTACATCACTAAACACGAGCTGAACACCGATCACAAATACTCATCACAAACTGGCATCACAACGCTTGACGAAAGTGCTAGTTTATTCCGGATTGGCAAACATGGTGGACGACGAAGTTGTTGTTCATTTTTAAAGGCTATCTAAAAAATTTAAAAAATATGTCTAAAAATTCTTACCATTGGTTCTTGTTTATTTATATTTGGATTATTGTCATGCCTATTTTATATGAACATATTTATCTTTATTAGGTATCTCCAAAAGTTCCAGTTGCAAAAATAAAAATTAGGTAGTTAATAAACATTAATAACCATTTTGTAGTAATTAAAACTTTCAAACTTCTGCAGCCGGCAAGCTGCAACGTACAAATCATACACCGCAAGCGTCGGTAAACAAACATCCTTTGATTTGTGTGGAAAAACCGACACAGATCCCTGGCACAAACAGCAAACACAAATCCACATGTTCATGTTTGTTTTTTGCTCCTTGCTGAACGGCGTTGTTTGCCTCCTGGCTTAATGGCAAACATTGACAAAATTTGGCATAGATTTAAAACATTGTCTGAAAGTACACATAGGCTACTAATTAAGTTTTTTTTTTTAATTCCGCGCCGACTGAGAAGCAAAATGAATATGAGTCCAGAATTTGATTGACTGGGTGATAATATTTTGCAAAGAGAATTCTGTATCTATGTTGCTAAGTATTAAAAAAGGATTTTGAAAAAATCATTACCTAAAGTCTCTCACCTGGAATTACAGCAAAATTGCAATTTTATTTGCGTCACTTATTTCAAAGATTATAAACAACGTAAATAATAGGTAGATTACTAATCAGAAGTCTAAAGGACGGAAACATTCGTAGTGATTATTTGAAAACGCAATGTACATATTTTAATTCATTTAATGCGTCGTAACAAAGCTTATTGTTGTACTTAGACAAAACTCCGTCGATTTCTTTTTGCACTTTATTCTACACCTCAGGATGGTATGGCAGCTGATATAATGTAAAACGTATAGCGGAAGAGAATGTTTCGAAATTCACTGTGAAGAATACAATTCTTGAAAGGCCATCAGCAATTCGTCCATATTCAAAGTCACTTCTTGAGGACTTCCGTAAGGGTTTCTTTTCTCTATTGACTCTAATGCCATTTTACATTTTCTTCGATAGTCAAGGAGTATGTCTATAAAGTCGTTTCGATCAGAGGGTTCATGATTTCTCACTTCGATAATGCTCCAAACTAAATAGGTAACAACTTTTCTAAGTATTATAAAATGTTTACATGTCTCCGAAAACATTTCCTTAGACATTTGAATTCTTTCGACAAAGATGTATTCTAAAAGCGGAATCTTCCGTGCTCAGGTAGTTAGCGTCGGCGGTGTTTTGATCGCGTTGTGTACCAGGCGCTGAGCGAGCTCCGTACTGAGGGGAAACATTGCCTTCAGGTTCCCGTTCGTAAACGCGGGACTCAGACGTTGTCTCAATAATTACCACAAGTCATCTTCAGTTCACTATACGTCCCCACCGAGGGGCTCGGAGCCTACCCCAACTTAGGGGTGACTAGGCCATAGTCAACCACGCTGGCCAAGTGCGGGTTGGTTGACTTCACACATGTCATGGAATTTCTTCTCGGATATGTGCAGGTTGCATCACGATGTTTTCCTTCACCGTAAGAACGTCGGATAAATGTACATATGTAAATCGAAAATCGAAAAACACATTGGTACATGGCGGGATTCGAACCCTGGACCTGCAGATTGCAAGTCAAGTGCTTAACCCCTGAGCCACCGACGCTCTACCACAAGTCGCCATCGGCTAAAAATAGATTTCTGAGCAGAGGCTCGACGACAGTTTTATGGATGTTGATGCCCCTGAAATCTGTTATGAGAATACCCCTCACGTAGTCCGGATCGTTTAAATTTATTCGGGATTCGAGACTCCGTAATCCCCCGAGACTTTTTCATTTGGGTATTTCAAATAAAGTTCCGTACACATTTACGTTACACTCTTATTCATTAAGTATATGGGCATACTGTTGCCGAAGAATGGTACAGGTTTGTCATGTTTAATTCCATTGTTCTCCCAACATTTGAAAGTCCTCGTGTCGTACCAGTACAATGAACAAAGTACAACATGCGTGTGTTTCGACAGGTACGTCGAGAAATATGTGACAGAAAGGCTGGTACGATGAGATAAGAAAGATTTGCTCTGATTACTACAATAATATTGAAACGGAATCCTCTTCAAACAAAACAAACTAAGCAATTTAATTCAATTTAATTCATTAGCACAATCAGTTTGCATCTTTACTTGCTTCACCGTGAAGGTTAACGAATTTCATGAAAACAGTTTGAAATAAGTAGTGAACAGTCATCATTACAAGGTATTTTGTTTGTCAAACTATTATAGGTATATGTATAACAACATAGTAGTAGTCTTATAATGATGACGTAGCGAAATACAATTTGAGATATTATTTGCATGCAACTCACGATGAGTGATCGTGATTGTTTTATCTAATTAATTTTGTATATTTAAAATGCGTCTTAACATCCTTATATTATATAGCAACAACATAGTAGTCTTATAATGATGACGGTGCAGATTACATTTTGTAAAGCCCGCTACGCACGCTTGCCAAACAATTGCGAACAGCATAAACCAATGACATGTGCCGGTCTAAAAAAAATTATAATGATCTCTTACTCAAAAAAGGTTAGCAAAATATATAACAATATAAAATTCAATGAAGCTAAACCGACATACTTGTATATCTAGATTTCTTCTAGATTTCTCTCAAATATATGTTCAAATCAGTCTATCTTTTAAAGATTGAACTGCCGAATTTTAAATAGGTAGTAATATACTAGTAACGTCGGTAAATCTCCCTCAGGTATACGAGATGTTTCTGATCGGCTACCAGTTCCGCGTGCTGTCGCCGATCTTCACGATCCACTGGGGGCTGCAGGCGCGCCGCTCGCGCCCGCTGTGGCGGGAGAAGCAGAACGAGAAGAACAGGAAGCATTTCGAGACGTTCAAGCGGGAGTTGTTCGCGCGGTACAGGACGGACCCCCTGCACCTGCTGCGCCGCCCGCCGCAGAGGAAGGCCTAGGCCTCGCCGGGCCGCGCGCTCTCCGCCGGCCTCCACTTCCCTCTGCTGCTGCTACTGCCGCTGCTGGCACTCCACACGTGTCTGTCCTCTATTTGGTGATTCTTAATACTTTTGACAATGTGAAACTTGAATCCCAGTGATAGTTAAAAGGAAACTTACTGACAAGTACAACATTTTTTGGAAACGAGATATAAAATAGTACATAATATAAATAGTCTCACTATCTTAAAGACTGTTTTCGTAAAATGATAATGTAAATATTTGTATAACTGATAAGAATACTTCGTATTAACTTTACTTCTGTAACACTGTTCGGCTTTGTAAAAAAAAATGATATAATAATGGCTTAAGATCACAATAAATGTTCAAGGTAACATTATGTATGAAGAATAAGTTTAGATATAATATTAAAAGTTTTAAAATAAATTAAAAAGTGTTCATTTAATTTTGTTAAGATCAAATTTATGTTATCTCATCGAGAGTAGAAGCTATTGTTTGTAATGTTTTAAATATTGAACTCTTGCGCCTGTAACGAGTGAGATTAGGCAAAGATTACATTCCATTTGCAATTTGCATATAATATAAACAGAAATATATATACTTCTGCTACTTATTTCATCAATTTTTAGTTTAAATTAAGATACTAGCGTTATATACTTTATTCCATGAATGTTGCAAATTTACACAAAATTTATGTGAAGAAAATAATCTTTAAAACTTTTACCTCGGTCTTCCTTCCCTTGGTGCTTAAATGATTACTGAATCGTTTGAAAGTGCACAAGTTTACAAGATAAGTGAACTTCTTCCATTCATCACAGCTTACGACCTAATAAGTTGACAAACAGAAACAATTCTAGTATTATCGTCAGTTCCCACTGCCGAAACTTCTTGTTATTTTCTTGTTTTCTTCAAAGAGATTGAGTGGGACAACATGTTTTTTGCGGTTGTTTCGGCAGTGGAGCCACGGTTACGTGACAGTTTTATTAACACAATAATATAAAGGAAAGAAGGGGCAGAGGAGCGTATTGATTTAGACCATTTTCAATAGTTCATGGCACAGAAATAGAAGTTGCGCGACTAGTCGGTGAAAACAAAGTCTTAGAACTGTTATGATCTATCTCTATCTATGCCTTTTCACAATTATTTGGGGTCGGCCTTTCTTGTCCTAATTCACGACAGACAGCACGATTCCTGGAGTCTTGTTCGACAAGGTCAATTTCTTTTAGATCATTTTGGATCGTCGTCAGCCAAGTGGTCGGTGGTCTCCCGCGATTTCGCGTCGTCGTGGGCAAGTTTAAGGCCAGCTTGACCATGTGATCTTCGGGTCCCCTCTGAACATGACTATATGATATTTGTTTTATTTTGTTTGATGTTGTTTTTATTTTATTAACAGTGCAAATTAACTTTAGAAAAATATGTTGGTAATATATTTAACTAGCTTTTACCCGCGACTCCGTCCGCGCGGAATAAAAAATAGAAAACGGGGTAAAAATTATCCTATGTCCGTTTCCTGGTTCTAAGCTACCTGCCCACCAATTTTCAGTCAAATCGATTCAGCCGTTCTTGAGTTATAAATAGTGTAACTAACATGACTTTCTTTTATATATATAGATTGGTTTAAAAATTAATGTTGCATAGTTAGATTTATTTATTTATTTATTCGTCCGCGCGGGATTAATAAAAAAACGTAATAAGCTTATGTGTTCTTCCAGACTATGTTCTACATCTGTGCAAAATTTTATCAAGATCCGTTGAATCGTTCCGGAGATACATTCAAACAAACATCCATCCATTTAAACATTCGCATTTATAATATTAGTAAGATTGTTATCTCTGTTGTTTTCAAATATGGAAAAGTTGACATATGTTTTTATACAGGTTTTACGACACTGGAAACTCACAGTTACATTCGTTGATCATATTGACTTTGCAAAATAGTCATCGTGACATTTGCTTAATTATAGTCACACAATATTTGGCCAGTTATTTTATATATTAGGCCAGGTATTTAATATATTAATATTTATTTGTTGTCGCAGTTAGTTCGGTCAAATAATATGCAGAAAATTAAAAGAAAATAAACTTTTTTAAAAACAAGTTTTTTTTCTTGTTATTTAAAATAAAACAGGTTAAACATAATAAATTTTAATAAAGTGTTATTATCATTATTAAACCTGAGAAAACATAATTATATAGGTAAGATAATTAACCATATTCGTCTACAAATTAATTAATTACGTCACCAAATAATAACAAAGGTTCACGAGCATTTGTCCTCTTCGTCCACTCAGCATCCTCTCCCCACGCTCATCAACCTCGAGACGGCACAAGGACATTTCAGAGGTTCCTAACATTTTGAGTTAAACCAAAGAAAAAAATTAATACCACTGATGTAATATCCTATTGTTAGGAACGGAAGCACTGGTGGAGGTAGTTTCACAAAAGGCTTTACAACGAAGCATGCGCTGCTGCTCGGGGCAGTCTCTTTCCATCCGTCATTGCGGGACGTCTGACATTTTTATTTATTTACATTCGGTTTGAGTTATTGCGAGGATTATTTAGAAGTAGAGTTAAATTTATTATTTAGCTGATAAATTATTTTTTTTAATACTTTTAGATCAAATATCTAATACTACATTTAAAAGAAAAAAGATTGTAAAGGTATATTATTTTATGTATGTAAAATACCATAGTCACCGACTGAATAATCAGAAATCAGGTAACATTTGATTCGATTTCTTCCGTGGGAGTGTTTTTGGGTTTTAATTATACAAGTCATAGTTATTTGTTGTTTTTTATTGTTACTTTTTGCTATTGATATACGTGTATTATGCCAGATTATAGTAACTACAAATAACACGCTGCTTTCTGCAATTACTTACCTACGATATACTTTTTAAAAATTGTAGATAACGTTCAATATAGAAGGAAGAACTACCGTAGGATATAAAATAAAAGTCGCTTAAAACAAAAACTGAAACCGAAAGAAAGTTAGATTTGAGAGGAATTGTACGATGGTGTAAAAGGACTATTTCTTTTTTTATTTGTATTTGTATGTGTAATACTAATAACTTGAATGTTCCAAACATTGCATTAAAATGTGCCAAAATTATATTGTTAAATTGTTTAATATTACAAAATGTATTAATGTTGATAAAATAATTATAGTGTCACAAGATAAAGTCCAAAATGACGTCAATATAACAATTGTACTAGTCATCGTGACTGGGAAAAGTGTCCAATCTATACTCGTATTAGATAACAGTGGGGCCTTTAGGGTGACCAATGTCACCACCTAGCAATAACTATTTTAACAGTGGTAGATCCCGCAACAACATTATTTGTTGGGTGCACGAATGGGCCGGGTCGACTGGTGAAATACCACGACCACAGAGAAGACAGGCGTCAAGTGGATGCAACTCCGCGTTTCGTCTGTTGAATGTGCGTGCCGGAGGCCTAATTTTTTTTTTGTGTGACTAGTTACTGTTTGCCTTAAAGAGGCATTTACAGTTTCACCGGGCTTGAGGTGGCCGGGCGCAGATGGCGCTTAGCCTAAACCTCGTTTAAGAGTAACTTGGCTCGAGGGCTCCCTCAGGAGCCTCGGCTCAGGCTGTTACTCGTATTTCGTTATTATTACCGGATTGGGAGGTCACCGAGCTCTTAGATCGCTTCGGTGGACGCTCCATGGAGTGACTGGACTCAAGGGCCCCCGAGAGGGGACCTCGGCATGGGCTGTCACTCATTACGCGTTTAGCATTCTGATTCAAGGGTGCCCGAGAGGGCCGAACCTCGGCTTGATCGGTTGCTATTATCTGATTGCTATTATTAATACAGCTAACATTACTACCACTTCGGAAAGCGTTAGCGCTGGGAGAAGGCGGAAGAAACTCCAGCAACGCTTGTATTATTAATAGGAGAAAACCTGCCTGCTATGAGGCCGTATCGCGAGAATGATTGCCGTAGCCGACAGCGACTGCGGAGTGTGGTCTGTCTGTGATGTTTTACCTTAACCTGAACGATAGTGATTGCATCGTCTTGAAAGTAAAGAACGTGCTAGGTCTACGATAATCCCGACGGAACTTACCTAGCGCGATTGGATTGTAGGTGCCGCCACCTACAACTAGCGGATTAGCATGACCGACGGCAGAGTCAAAATAACGAAGCGACGCCAACTTCAATGATGAATGGGCAATGGTGGGCAAGTCTAAGTCTATGTGAAGATCGCTGTTGCGCATGTACCACGGGACTTCCGTGGCTCTACGCAAGAATCTATTCTGAATCACCTGAAGTCGATGTATTTGTTTCGGGGCGATGTGCGCGAATACCGGACTAGCATACGTCATGACGGGGCGAACTACTGATTTATAGAGTGTCACCTTGTTCCGACGGGACGTTTTACTCTTTCTATTAAACAACGCAGAAAGTCGACCTAGGATGAAAACCGTGCGGTTCCTGACCAGGGTCACATGAGCGGAGAAGTTAAGTTTAGAATCAAGTATGACACCTAAGTATTTAACTTGGTCTTCCCAAGGTATTGGGCTGTCCATGAGTTTATTAGTTGGAAGAAAAGCCTCTTTCTGGCGTGAAAAGTAGAGCGCCGCCCTTTTTCTAGGGCTTATTTCGATCCTCCTTCCGAAACCGGGCACCAAGCGTGTTGGCAGCGGTTTGGAGACGTCGACCATTGATTTACTACTAGTAGTAAAGTAGTAAGGCTAGTAGTAAATCAATGACGTCGACATATAGCATCGGGTGTACGACCGGATGTGAATACGCAGGTGTCATCGGCGAATAGAGCTAGCTCCACACCGTGTACGCGGGGAATGTCATTGGTGTAAAGGGTAAAGAGAACTGGCCCTAACACCGAACCTTGGGACACCCCGGCTCGAACGGGGTGCAATTATGAGCATACTCCCTCGACGCAGTAGAGGAACGTGCAAATACTTAGGAAGTCTCGTATTATGCATACGAGACGGTCGGGTACTCCGTACTCGTATAGCTTGTATATAAGCCCGTTGTGCCATACTTTATCGAACGCTTTCGCTACGTCGAGGAATATAGCTCCTAAGACCACGTTGGCGTTTGACAAGTATATCACCTTAGCTGCGGCAAGTAAAATCTTAAACCTTCGTCTGGTGCGGCGGCGGGCCAAAGTGTGCCCCCAATGATTTTTCCGCCAGTGCGTGGCAGGCCTTTCTCGACCCACCAGCATAAGGTTAGATTAAATCGCTATAACTTTGCGAAAACATAATATAGGTGTGTACTTTTTGGACTGTTAGAATAACCTTGAACCCACCTTCTTTAGAGTTGATTCGCCCCGGGATCTGCCAAACAGGAAATGAGAAATGAACCAGGGAAAGTGGCGGGTCGATATCGACCAGCACCGCACTAGAAAGTATTTTTAGTAGTGATAGGAAAGACAAAAATAAGGAGATATCGAAAATAAAATAGAATTGTAGAAAAGAAATGAAAAATAGTTTATTTAATTATTTATTTATGCTTGTCTTTAAAACATTTCGCACAAAGATTTTGTGTGCACATCCTATTTTTTTTTTTGAAGGAAAATATCAATTTTTTTTTGAAGGAAAATATCTATTTTTTTTCTTGAAGGAAAATATTTCCTCACTGCTGTCACTATCACTTTTATCTGCCTCGCGAATTAGTTTATTTTCCAAAATTTGTATTTTTCTTTTGTTTCCTGCCATCGTGCGTCGTTAATTTTACGAAAAGAAAAAACGCGACGCACAACACTAACTAGCGAAGCGGGGCGCTCCGTGCGGTATCGGGTCGCCAACCGCCTGTTGGGACGGCGGGCCGCGATAGACCCCTGCCGCAACGAGTTGATATTTTTTACCGTCAGTGCGTGGTAGGCCGATAAAGGCCTGCCGTGATTTTTTATGAGATAATTGTACCGCACCTAGTGAGAGGGACATAGTTTTCTTCGTCCGCACCAGCTGAAATTCCGCGGCAGGTCGATCTGGGCCTGATCCGCAGTGAACGTGATATGCTCCGTGATGCGGTGCACTTGATTGGTGTATGAATGTTTGGCGCGAAAGCCAAACTGTTCTGCAATAGGCATGCCTTTTGTGTCTATAAAGGTGCGAAGGTGTGCTAATATTAATCGTTCATCAATCTTCCCAAAGGTTTTGAGAAGGCTTTTGGGGCGATAAGACGTGTGATTGGTAGGTGGCTTTGAGGGTTTGAGGAACCCTATGACTTCAGCGTCCTTCCACTCACTGGGAAAGACGCCTTTGGTCATTGCCGCACTTCTTGTAGCCACTAGGACCGCGGGTCCCTGTCTTGATTAAGACGAGGGCCAAGAGGTGGGTCTCTATAAACCCTAGGCAGCACCAGCGGGGGACGGCGGGGATCCCGAACCTGCATTGCACGGTGTCGTCTTTGAGGAGCGCCTAAGGGCGCAGTGACCCTTCAGGGGCGCAGTGAGGGCCCCTTCCCGAGGCAGTCAGTGGGGTGTCGCGGTTGCAAACTCACGTGATCCCGTGGCGCCCCACATAATGGCCTTGAGGCCATTAAACAGAGGGGTTTATTGGGTATGCTCCCATTCTGGATTCTCGGAATCGGAATCTCACATAACTACCGTGTCTGCCACGAGGCACGGAGTATGTATTAAGCATTCCCCTCTGGAAAAAAAGGCCTGCCCACGCTGCCTCGACCTGTCCGTGGCCGCCGTTCCAGTACTTTGCGGCCCCATCGGCCGTCCGCTCATGGCCGGCCCATCGCCACTTAAGGTTTACAATTCTTCGGGCAATGTCGGTTACTTTGATTCTGAACTAAAATACAATACCTAATTCAGATATAATACAACATACCTCTGCCTATATATTTTTTTTAGTATTGTATTCGTTGAAGTGTTTTGATACGCTTATAAATTTTTGCACTTTAGTAGGGCTTTAGTTAATTGTTAAGTTGCTATTTCATAATATAAAATTATAATTATAGCAAGCCGCCACGTGGATTCGCCGTAATAGCGAGCGACCGCTGCCCATATACATTCGCAATTGCAGATGCGTTGCATTACTTTAATCGACGGGTAAAGAGAGGCACAGAAAGAGAATATTTCCCCGTTCTATGCGTCCCCTCTGCCGTCAAATCCACTTCCTTTCCTCATCCTTTCTATATAGGAAAAGGTTGGGAAGGGAAACAAGACTAAAATTGATACTGCCTCAGGCACGCACTCATCAGACTGTACGCGGAATTGTTCCACTTCACGCCTGTCTCCTGTGTGGTCGAGGTACTGAACCGGGCACCGGGCGAGCCGACACATTCTTGAAACAGATGTTGCTGTGCTAGCGTCTACCACTGTAAAATAAATCATATTGTTAAGTTGTTATCATCAATTTGCTTTATAAATGTACAAAGTTATGAAACACGGTCTAGATTGCTACAATATTGTACTTGTTTCAATTTATGTCTAACTCAAAATAGTAAATGTAATTGAAATCTTATTAATTGTAATTCTCCAAGAGAAACTTTAATTCAGAGTAAAAACTTTGGTATGTCTTCGAGTATAAAGACACATTGACATTTCCTTGTTTAATGTCGGAACTTTTTACTTGATGCTATTATGTAGCCTTTGTTCTACATCTATGCGAAATTTAAGCGATATCCGTTAGATCATTCTACTTTCTCATTTATAACATAAGAAAGATATATCAAAGGCTTTTAACAGTTTTTTTATAACAATCTTTCTTTAATAATGGGGAATACGCCGATAGACAATTATAGAATAATTAATTAATTAAGAAACGGCTTAACTCACGTTTGATCGTCCGGTGACGGCACCGACTAGTTTCGAACCCATCGGGGGTCCATCTTCAGGGCGAGTGACGCGACCGCGAAGTCTTCGGATTAAACACTCGCCCTGAAGATGGACCCCCGATGGGTTCGAAACTAGTCGGTGCCGCCACCGGACGATCAAACGTGAGTTAAGCCGTTTCTTAATTAATTAATTATAGAATACTTCTAAGTCTATCCTATAATAAAACATAATACAGCAAATCATTCTGGCCAGCTGTTATAGTATTCGACTTATTTAGTTTTTTTAAAAATTGTGTGTAACAGTAGTTATATTGTTAGTTATATTGTGAAATAAGTTGAGAAAAACATTTAGCGCAAATTGTAGTGGTGTCTATGGTTTAGTGTTTTGACCGAAATTTGGTTATTTGTCTTCTTAGTCAGTCTACGCAGGACGTAGGGGTCGCGCATTGATGACCAAAATGCCCGCAAACAGCGCAAACCCGAATCCTTGATCAAGTCTTCGGTCCATCTCGTAGGTACTTTTTAAGTGTAAAGGAGACATAAGTTTGTGTCAGCACATATTTTTTCATACAAATCAACATGAACAAAAGTAATAGGACTGCGTCGCCCGTAGGAAGTAAAGGGAAAGAGTGAAACAGAGGTCGAGGAGAGGTTGCGGACTGTTTATCCTCACTACTACCAAAAAAATTAAGAAGCATTTTATGGTCAACTTATTTTGCTATTCTGCTACTTTGTTTCTGACATTCATTAATTCATTTTATTGATTAGGAAGGACACCTACAAATAATTAAGTTATTGAAACTTGAATCTCTCGGCCCTTTTTAATAATAGACATCTTGTTGAAAAATACTAAACATTGCTGAGATAAGAATTAGTGATTATACTTAAGTATTCAATGTGCTTTTTTCAATGTACTCCAAAAATATATTACACGGGTTAAGCCCGCTACACACATTCAGTTTTAACTGCACAGTTTTAACTGAATAGTGAATTCAATCACAACTACGTGCGTAGGTAAAAGTGAGATCTGTATACAGTTTGAAAGACATGAAAATTTTTGGCTACAAACGTTTGTTTTTACTGTATACTGTGTTCGACTGTTCTGTACAGTTAAAACTGAGGGTATGTAGCGGGCTTAATCCTCAGGCAAACCTTGTCAGTCCGGTTCCGTATTAAGTCATCATGACCAGGCGATAAACATTTATAGTCGTCATAAGTGTCAGCTAAAAGGTTAAATTATTAAACGGCAATATCAATATTAAATTAAATGACAACTGAAGGACATCAGAAGTAAAAATAATATACTAAGTTAGCTCATAGATTTGTCGTATTTTACATCTTTTATGTGAAACTAGCTGTCGCCCGCGACTCCGTCCACGCGGAATTAAAATAAAAAATAAGTACCCTATGTGTTCTTCCAGACTATGATCTACTACATCAATGTCAAATTTCATCAAGATCCGTTGAGCCGTTCTTGAGATACCTTCAAACATCCATCCATCCATCTAAACATTCTTATTCATAATATTAGTATGTTAAATAAGTCCTCAACTCTTTATTCATCTGGGAAAATGTACAGATAAAAAGTGACAGAAAAAGACATGGAAAGGAGAAAGGAACAAGGACTTTGACATCTGCCATCTATAGAAAGTAAGAAATTTGAAACAAATATAGTATCAAATATTTATTTTATATTTACATTAACATTTATTTATTAAGGCTAATAAAAAATTATTAATACCCACAATAACCGAATTATTTAAAGTTCAGTGAGACAATAAAGGGTATTTATAAGCAGGAAAACGCGTGTAAATAACACTTAAATTTATTAAAATATTATCAAATGTACGTACAAATTAGACACGACATTCCTGAGTACCTGCGTAATACTTACTTACTTCTTAACTTAAACATCAAAGGTAATCCACCGACAACACTTTGCACTACATTAGAAGTGGGATCAACCCTAGGATGGCGCACCGTTTGCGGCGCGGGTTCAACCGAGTAGCGCGACAGCACCGCCGCCATACCAGCCAGCGACTGCATCAGACCCAATCTCTCCCCTGGAATAGTATTTTATACTTGCTAGTTTTAAGTAGCGACATTTTGCATATTTTATTATTTCAACTTATCACAAAGTAATAGTATGCTTGCTATAGACATAATATCATCTTTGTTTAATTATTTCAAACCTAAATCTCATTTGTGTATCAATTAACTTCTGTACATTTTTAACCGCTGTTGTGATGATTCCACAAATATCGTCTTCGACAAACATAAAACATTTTACGCATATTTTTCAACGTATAAAACAGTTTTTCGAACAATAATATTTTCATGACTTTGTTAGTATTTGCAAGTAAAATATTTAATGAATGCTGAAGAATAAAAAAAAACAAACAAACAAAGTGAACTTACCAATACATGCACGGGGACCTTCGCCAAATGGTAAGTATATGTTTTTGGTCATCGGGTTTATGAAATCATTTAAGAAACGGCTTGGCTTGAATTTCTCTGGCTCCTCGAAATACAGAGGATCCATGTGCAACGCCTGCACTGGTATTAATATTAAAACTCCCTCGTCAATAGTAAGGTCCATCTCGGGGAACGTGCACTTACGAGTACACTTCCTTACCAAGTGACCTAACGATGGGAACATTCGGATGCCTTCTTTGAAAGCACAATGCAAGTAAGTCATTTCAGAAACTGCATCATAACAGAGCTTGTTATTGTATTTGGCTAAAACTCTATCGATTTCTTCTTGCACTTTTCGTTGCTCCTCGGGATTATATGCGAGTTCATGCAGCGTATAGCTTGTAGAAGAAGATGAAGTTTCGAAACCCGCGGCGAAGAAGACTATAATTTGAGCCATTATTATTTCATCAGTTAACTCCAAAGATACCTCTTCGGGCATGCCATTAGATTTAACTGTTTCAATAGATTGGCCAACTATTTTACCTTTTTTCTTATATTCCAACAGAAGATCGACGAAGTCGTTCCTGCCGCATGGTTCGTAATTTCTCTTTTTCAGAATAGATTTGACAAGGGCGTTCGCGTCATTTTCTATTTTCCCAAATATTCTAAAATGTTTGCATGCTTCTGGAAACATCTCTTTGAGCATTTGTTTAATAATTTGACTGATTTCTATCTTAAAAATATCAATACCAAGTTTTCTAAAAGAGGAATTTTCCACACTAAGAGAATCCATGTCGAGGCCGAACCCACAAGCACCGATGAAGTCAGTAGTATACCTCGCCATTATCTCCCGAGAGTCCAGGACTCGTCCAGTCGGCGGTGCGTTGATAGCGTGGTTCTGCATGCGCTCAGCACGCTCTACGATGAGAGGGAACATCGCCTTCAGTTTTCCGCTGGTAAACGCTGGAGTCATACGCTGCCTCAACAATTTCCAGAGATCTCCTTCAGCAAGGAAAAGATTTTTTGCTATGGGCTCAATAACCTTTTTGTGAGTATTGATACCTCTCATGTGAAAATGTCCAAAGTCTGAAACGAGGATACGCTTAACAATTTCTGGATCTCTTACAACAAGTTCTGGGCGCATCGCTCGATAAAATCCCACGACCTTTTCCTTGGGATATTTCCTGTACATTTCCACGCCAATTTGTGTCATACTTTTCTTCCATAAGTACATACGCGAATTGTTGCCGAAATATGGTACAGGTTTGTCATGTTTGATTCCTTTTTTCTCCCAATACGTGAACGTTCTTGTACCGTAGAGGTACAGGGCGACACACAGCACGAAGACGACAGCCAGCGTCAACATGGTGGAAGGTTTGCCAGTCGTAAACACTCCGCAAGCTTATATAACCCGCAGTCCGATAATAAATTGATAACAACAGTACACAAATCAGAAATATTTTTTACAATGTACGAAATTATTATTAATAAAGAAAGATCGATCATCTGCAATAGCGTAAGACAAGATCTGAATATATGCGAAAACTAAAAATCGTTTCTAAAGTTTCGCACATTTATTAATGTAAATATATACATATAGAAAACATATTGTGATTAAGAATACTCTAGTGTTTGCCCAATTTCAGTAGTAGTTACATAACTTAACACTAGATGTCGTTATTTTGGTTGCTCTCAAGTTTATATTTTACGATACACATAATAATTATGAATTCTAAATTATTTAGGTTTAGATAGTATTTAGAAGTCATAAGGATATTATATCAACTTAAAGGTTACAAGTGGCCTCTTCGGCATTTTACTCAGATACCATAGTAGATAATAGTAATATAAGTAATATAAAAAGCGTCTTTTCGCAATAAACACTTCCACACAGTATTCAAAAACTTACTGAAGAAAAGCGAAGAAGTCCGAAAATAAGGAAAACATACAGAATATAAAACTTAACCGAAATGGATGTCAAATCTATATTGTACCACGTGGTGACATCTGTGACATTTAAAGAAATTAACGTTCAAATGTTTCATCGGGTATATCGAGAGATGGCGCTATTATATTCGCGTTGAACGACAAGTACGGAAGTATCCTGGGCCTGGTCAGAGTATGTAAAGGCATTTTTTGAAGTAAAACTTAGATACTTCTGACCCTTAACCCTCTTAACCCTAAATCTGCAAAAAACTTGGTTTATCTTATCACCAGCCGAAACAAATAATCAAACAATTGAACAGAACAGAACTGACGTACGCAAGGACATTTCAGAGGTTCCAAAGATTTTGAGTTAAATATAAAAAAAAATTACGGACGCAAAATATAAACCTACATACCTCAGATTAAATATTCTATATTTAAAAGAAAAAAGATTGTAAAAGTGTATTCTTTTATGTATGTAAAATACCATAGTCACCTACTGAATGATCAGAAATCAGGTATCATTTGATTCTATTTCTTCCGTGTGAATATAATCAGTGGTGTTTTTGGGTTTTAATTATACAAGTCATAGTTATTTGTTGTTTTTAATTATTACTTTTTGCTATTTATGTACGTGTATTTATGTTGATAAAATAATTATATTATCGCAAGATTAAGTCCAAAATTACGTCAATATAACAATTGTACTAGTCATCGTGACTGTCCAGTTTATATTCGTTTTAGATATCAGCGGGGCCTTTAGGGTGACCAATGTCACCACCTAGCAGTAACTATTTTAACAGTGGTAGATCCCGCAACAACATTATTTGTTGCGGGATCAACATTACACGAATGGGCCGGGTCGACCGGTGAAATACCACGACACACAGGAGACAGGTGTCAAGTGGATGCAACTCCGCGTTTCGTCTGTTGAGTGTGCGTGCCGGAGGCCTAATTTTGGTCACGTTCCTTTTCTTAAAAGGAAATGATGGGTAGGGGAAGTTGATTTGGCTTAGGAAAGGACGCATAGGAAGGGGAAATATCCTATTTCAGTGCGTCCCCTTCTCTGTCGATTAAAGGTAGGCAACCCATCTGCAATTGCAAATGTCCATGAGCAACGGTCGCTTCGCTATTTCGGCGAATTCAGGTTGTTGCACGCTCGTTTGCCACCTTGTTATATGAAAAAATCTATAATCTGCATGAGCAGCACAACCTATATTGGGATAAAATATGGGTCTTATCGTGACAGTTTAAACTTCCGGTAAATTCACCTTAATTTTTGTATATTCATTTTGGCCTTCTAAAAGTCGTCTGAAAAGTATCATAAAGTCTCTTAGTAGGGCCGGAAGTTGTTCGAGGCCCCATAAATAAAACTATTAGCGGTTATCTCGATTGCTATTTCTCTATAATATTCTCTATGATACTCATTTTATCAATGATAAAATTTGCAACAAATGTTATTCCAATAGAGTATAGAGTGTGAGCACGCAGCGCGCGCAACGTGTAATTTATTGAATCAAGACCATGGTTTAAATATATGAATTTATCAATAACTTTTCGAGATTTTTTAAATAACGTAAAAATTATTTTAAAAAAAGCTCTAGCTACTAGCTACTTTGAGTAGAGATAAGTTAAATCGTCGATAATTTTAACCAAGGAATATCTAGTCTTCCGTTGATCATGTCTATTCCCGCGAATACAAGATAGGAAATATACAAGATAGGAGATTATTTGTTTATAAATATTTCTTGTAATCATTCTAACAAACACGTAAGCGGGCAGTTAGTCACACCAGTTTGACACTAATTTTTTGTATGGTATTTGTGCGATTGCTTTTGTATTTCTTTCACGTTGCATACCAATGCAGTCGTTTACAGTAGCACATTGACGCATGCTATAGCAAACGCAACACCGCGTGTGCGCCGAGCGAGGTTCAGAGGAGGGGTATATATTAGGTCCTTACATATGAAATTGGCGTTTTGTATGGGAGGAACAAAAAGTGGAATATTTTTTAATATAATATATTTAATTAATCAAAGTATGAGCCATTATTTACATTCTATGCACTTTTGCCATCTCATAGGTAGTTCATTGATCCCTTTACTAAAAAAACCAGTCGGACGGGAATCAATAAAATCTTTGAAGGCGATTTGGACTGCCCCATCGGAGTTGAATTTTTTCCCTTGCAAGAAGTTATCCAAATTTCGAAAAAAATGGTAATCTGTTGGAGCAAGGTCCGGGGAGTACGGAGGATGTCTTAGACTTTCCAATTGAAGCTCTTCTAATTTAGTAGCCGTCTGTTGCGCAATGTGTGGTCTAGCGTTGTCGTGAAGCAGCAGTGGCGTGGAGCGATTGACCAGCCTAGGTTGTTTAGCCGCTAGCTTTTCCATCATGGTTTGCAATTGCTGACAATAGACATCAGCCGTAATAGTCTGGCCAGATTTGAGAAAACTGTAATGAACAATACCGGCACTAGTCCACCAAACGCTTACAAGTAACTTTTTTGGGGTTCATTTTCGCTTGGGGCAGGATTTGGCTGGCTGGCCAGGATCCAACCATTGCGCTGAGCGCTTCCGATTATCGTAAAGAACCCATTTTTCATCACAGGTAATGATTCGGTTTAAAATACCTTCATTATTGTGCCGGTTTAGTAATGTAACGCAACAGTCGACGCGCGTTTGCCGGTTTGCTTCAGTCAATTCGTGAGGTACCCACCTTTCAAGCTTTTCAATCTTCCCAATTTGCTTCAAGTGAATTAAAACAGTTTTATCACTAACATCGCAGCCTGCAGCTAACTCGGACGTGGTTTGCGATGGATCCGCTTCCACAATAGCCTTCAACTCTTCATTATCAACTTGAGTCTCAGGCCGTCCACGGGGCTTGTTCTGCAGATCGAAATTTCCAGAACGAAAACGTTGGAACCAAAAACGAACTGTGTTTTCTTTTGCAACACGACCGCCATACACATCATTCACCCTTCGAGTCGTTTCCGCAGCACTAGTGCCACGGCGGAACTCGTACTCGTAAATAATGCGATATTTTAAGTTTTCCATTTTGTAAAATGAGTGACGCAAACAGAAAAAAACAGAAGAAAAAAAACAAATGAATGACGGTCATCGAACCACAAATACATGAGTCTATAGCTGTACAAATTTGAATTTGGAATTCCTTACCAAAGAGGAGAAATTCGTGATTAAAGTGGCCAGTACGAAAAACGCCAATTTCATATGTAAGGACCTAATATTTATATAGGGGTATATATAACTAGTCTGGCCATAAATACTGTTACATAAAAACATTTCTTTTTTTCAACTTTTTAATTATTTTTAAATTTGAACACGTATATTATTTTAAAAACTTAATTCGTTTTTGCGCCATTTCACATATTTTTTTGTGTTCATTATCAAATTACAAAATGGAATGGGGTATTAAAGAAAATAGGATTGCAGTGATCGCCTTGCACAAAGTGGGTATAGAGCAGTCGATCATATTCCAGACACTTCAAAAGCTTGGTATCAGCTGTATGTTCGTATATCATACTATTAACAGATACAGCATCACTTCGTCTGTCGAAGACCAGAAAAGATCGGGGCGGCCGCGTGTTGTTAGAACTACAAAGGCTGTTAATGCTGTTAAAGCTAAAATTCGTCGAAACCCCATTAGGAAGCAAAAAATCTTATCGCGAGAAATGAAGATTCCCGCTAGAACTCTGTCGCGTATTATAAAACAAGACCTGAAGCTCAGTGCTTATCCACGATATACAGGGCATGCCCTAAATCAATCTTTACAATTAAAGAGAGTGGATCGATCAAAACGCCTTCTGTCGCGATACGCAGGAGAAAGGCACAGAAATATCCTCTTTACCGATGAAAAAATTTTCACGATTGAAGAACACTACATTAAGCAAAATGATAATGTGTACACTCACAGTTCTAAAGAAGCTGCTCAAGTTGTCGGAAAGGTAAAACGTGGTCATCATCCTGCGTCAGTGATGGTTTGGTGGGGCGTGTCTTATCAAGGAGTCACAAAACTACATTTTTGTGGAAAAGGAGTGAAAACTTCAATCAAAGTATATCAAGATACAGTCTTGGATCATGTAGTGAAACCTCTAAGCAATACAATTATTAAAAATATACCGTGGACTTTCCAGCAGGACTCTGCACCTGGTCACAAGGCACGAACTACCCAAGGCTGGCTTGAAACCAACGTTCCGGACTTTATAAGAGTTGAAGACTGGCCCTCGTGTAGCCCAGACCTCAACACTTTAGACTTCAAATTATGGTCAGTTTTAGAGGACATGGCCTGCTCTAAACGACACGCCAGCATTGAGTCTCTTAAAAAATCTTTGGGGCAAGCAGTGGCGATATTTCCCTTGGATACAGTGCGTAAATCCATAGATTCTTGGCCAAACACATTAAAGGCCTGTATAAAAACTAAAGATGGCCATTTCAAATGGAATATTTTTTTATTTTTTGCTGAGACCTTAATAAATATGAAGGTATAAATTTTATTAATATTACATTACTTCATTTTTAAAAAAAATCATTTTCATTTGTAACAGAACTTATGGCTGGACTAAGTATATAACTGTTTGGTTTTACCCTGAAAAAAAGGTCTTATGTGGCAGCAAGAGATCTGTGATTTTGTGGACTACGAATATTTGATATAGAAAGCGAGTCTTCTCAAGTGGTCAATTAATAATTCGATCAACAAATGGCAGACTAAAATTGATACTGCCTCGGGCACGCACTCATCAGAGTGTACGCGGCATTGTTTCACTTCACGCCTGTCTCCTGTGTGGTCCGGGTACTGCACCGGGTGAGCCGGCTCTTTCTTGAAACAGATGTTGCTGTGCTAGCGTCTACCACTGTAAAATCTATATATATAAAAGAAAGTCGTGTTAGTTACACTATTTATAACTCAAGATCGGTCGAACTGATTTAGCTGAAAATTGATGGGGAGGTAGCTTAGAACTAGGAGACGGACATAGGAACTTTTTATCTTGTGTGCATTTTTTTTATTCCGCGCGGACGAAGTCGCGGGTAAAAGTTAGTAAATAATATTGTTAAGTTCTTATCATAAATTTACGTTATAAATCTACAAAGTTATGAAACACGGTCTCACACGGTCACCCAAAATAGTAAATGTAATTGAAATCTTATTAATTGTAATTCTCCAAGAGAAACTTTAATTCAGAGTAAAAACTTTGGTATGTCCTGTCTCCTGCAAACACCGCAAATCCGAAACCTTGATCAAGTCTTCGGTCCATCTCGTAGGTATTATTTAAGGTGATATAAGTTTGTGTCAGCAGATATTTTTTCATACAAATCAACATGAACAAAAAGACTAGGACTGCGTCGTGTGTAGGAAGTAAAGGTAAAGAGTGAAACAAAGGTCGAGGAGAGGTTGCGGCCTGTTTATCCTCACTTCTACCAAAAAAATTAAGAAGCATTTTATGGATATTTTTGTGATGTAGATTACAACTTATTTTGCTTTTCTGCTACTTTGTTTCTAACATTCATTCATTCATTTTATTGATTAGGAAGGAAAATTAAGTTATTGAAACTTGAGCATCTCGATCCTTTTTAAGAATAGATATCTTGTTGAAAAATACTTAACACTGCTGAGATGAAAACCTATTAGTGATTATACTTAAGTATTCAATGTTCTCCAAAATTATATTACACGGGTTAAGCCCGCTACACACATTCAGTTTTAACTAAAGTGTGAAACTGTCCAGTTCAATCATAACTACGTGCGTAGGTAAAACAGATCTGTATACAGTTTGACTGACATTCAAAATTTAAAACTGAGGCTGTATAGCGAGCTTAATCCTCAGGCAAACCTGTTCAGTCCGGTTTCGTATTTAGTCATCATGACTAGGCGATAAACATTTACAGTCATGATGAACGTCAGCTACAAGGTTAATATTAAATTAAATTAAATTAAATGACAACTGAAGGTCATCAGAAGTAAAAATAATATACTAATAAAGCTCATAGATTTGTTGTATTTTACATCTTTTGTGTGAAACTAGCTGTCGCCCGCGACTCCGTCCGCGCGTAATTAAAAAAATAATAAGTACCCTATGTGTTCTTCCAGATTAAATCTACTACATCAATGTCAAATTTCATCAAGATCCGTTGAGCCGTTCTTGAGATACCTTCAAACAAACATCCATCCAACTAAACATTCTTATTCATAATATTAGTATGTTAAATAAGTCCTCAACTCTTTATTCGTCTGGGAAAATGTACAGATAAAAAATGACGGAAAAAGACATGGAAAGGAGAAAGGAACCAGGACTTTGACATCTCCCATCTATAGAAAGTAAGAAATTCAAACCAAATATAGTATCAAAAATATTTATTTATTTAAGCTAATAAAAAATTATTAATACCCACAATAACCGAATTATTTAAAGTTCAGTGAAACAATAAAGGGTATTTATAAGCAGGAAAACGCGTGTAAATAACACTTAATTTATTAAAATATTATCACATGTATGTACAAATTAGACACGACATTCCATAAACTTAGAACAAAATCTTATAGGAGTACACGTGTAACACTTACTTACTTCTCAACTTAAACATCAAAGGTAATCCACCGATAACACCTTGCACTGCATTAGACGTGGGATCGACCCTAGGATGGCGCACCGTTTGCGGCGCGGGTTCAACCGAGTAGCACGACAGCACCGCCGCCAGACCAGCCAGCGACTGCATCAGACCCAGTCTCTCACCTGGAATAGTATTTTATACTTGTTAGTTTTAAGTAGCGACATTTTTAATATTTGATTATTTCCACAACTTATCACAAAGTAATAGTATGCTTGCTATAGACATAATATTATCTTTGTTTAATTCTTTCAAACCTAAATCTCATTTAAGTATCAATTAACTTCTGTACATTTTTAACCGCTGTTGTGATGATTCCTCAAATATTTTCTACGACAAACATAAAACATTTTACGCATATGTTTTATGTACATATGTACGTTACATATAGAACTTTTTTCGAACAATAATAGTTCCATGCCTTTGTTAAATATTTGATGCAAGTAAAATATTTAATGAATGCTGTAGAATAAAAAAAAACAAAAAATCAAAGCAAATTTACCAATACATGCACGGGGACCTTCGCCAAATGGTAAGTATATGTTTTTGGTCATCGGGTTTATGAAATCACTTAAGAATCGGCTTGGCTTGAATTTCTCTGGCTCCTCGAAATATAGAGGATCCATGTGCAATGCCTGCACTGGTATTAATATTGAAACGCCCTCGTCTATAGTAAGGTCCATCTCGGGGAACGTGCACTTACGAGTACACTTCCTTATCAAGTGTCCCAACGATGGGAACATTCGGATGCCTTCTTTGAAAGCACAATGCAAGTAAGTCATTTCAGAAACTGCATCATAGCTGAGCTTGTTATCGTATTTCGCTAAAACTCTATCGATTTCTTCTTGCACTTTCCTTTGCTCCTCAGGATTGTATGCTAGTTCATGCAGCGTATAGCTTGTAGAGGAAGATGAAGTTTCGAAACCCGCGGCGAAGAAGATCATGATTTGAGCCGCAATTATTTCTTCGGTTAACTCCAAAGATACTTCTTCAGGCACGCCATTCGGCTTAATTTTTTCTATTGATTGGCCCACGATCTTTCCTTTTTTCTTATATTCCAACAGAAGATCGACAAAGTCGTGCCTGCCGCATGGTTCGTAATTTCTCTTTTGCAGAATAGTTTTGACAAGGGCGTTCGCGTCATTTTCTATTTTGCCAAATATTTTAATATGTTTGCATGCTTCTGGAAAGATCTCTTTGAGCATTTGTTTAACCATTTGACTGATTTCTACCTTAAAAATATCAATACCAAGTTGTCTAAAAGAGGAATTTTCCACACTAAGAGAATCCATGTCGAGGCCGAACCCACAAGCACCGATGAAGTCAGTAGTATACCTCGCCATTATCTCCCGAGAGTCCAGGACTCGTCCAGTCGGTGGTGCCTTGATAGCGTGGTTCTGCAAACGCTCAGCACGCTCCACGATGAGAGGGAACATCGCCTTCAGTTTTCCGCTGGTAAACGCTGGAGACATACGCTGCCTCAACAATTTCCAGAGATCTCCTTCAGCAAGGAAGAGATTTTTTGCCATGGGCTCAACAACCTTTTGGTGAGTATTGAAACCTCTCATGTGAAAATGTCCAAAGTCTGATACGAGGATACGCTTAACAATTTCTGGATCTCTTACAACAAGTTCTGGGCGCATCGCTCGATAAAATCCCACGACCTTTTCCTTGGGATATTTCCTGTACATTTCCACGCCAATTTGTGTCATACTTTTCTTCCGTAAGTACATACGCGAATTGTTGCCGAAAAATGGTACAGGTTTGTCATTTTTGATTCCCTTTTTCTCCCAATACGTAAACGTTCTTGTACCGTAGAAGTACAGGGCGACGCACAACACGAACACGACAGCCAGCGTCAACATGGTGGAAGATCTGTCAGTCGCAAACACTCCGCAAGCTTATATAGCCCGCAGTCCGATAATAAATTGATAACAACAGTACACAAATCAGAAATATTTTTTACAATGTACTAAATTATTATTAATACAGTTAGATCGATCATCTGCAATCGCGTAAGACAAGATCTGGTGATATACGAAAACTAAAAATCGTTTATATAGTTTCGCACATTTAGTAATGTAAATATATACATATAAAAAACATATTATTGTGATTAAGGATACTCTAGTGTTTGCCCAATTTCAGTAGTAGTTACATAACTTAACACTAGATGTCGTTATTTTGGTTGCTCTCAAGTTTATATTTTACGATACACATAATAATTATGAATGCTAACTTATTTAGGTTTAGATAGTATTTAGGAGTCATAATAATATTATATCAACTTAAAGGTTACAAGTGGCCTCCTCGGCGGTATACTCAGGTACCATAGGTAGGTATGAATTAGTCGTAAAAGAGGTAGTTGCTAGGTGCAGATTGCTGCATCAACCAACTAACTACTATTTAAAATGCTAAATAACATTAATGTTAGGTCATTTTCCATGTTGATCAGATATTCTAGGAATAGATATGGATGTGTTATTTTATAAATTAAAATGAGCGCCTGCTATAAAAATTCAGACAACGATTTGAAACTGGTACTTATTTTATACAACAATAGTGGTAAGATTTTTTCATCAGAAGTAAAAGTGTATACCAAACTTGGGATGAATGAACAGAAAATAGGTGTATTTTATATTGTTACAATTGACCTAAATAAACAGAGCAAGTTAAATAAAACTTATTTTAATATACACTAACTAATATTCACCAATAATATTAGAAGTATTCGCTATTCTTGCGTAAGTTCTGGCAGAACTATGGTCAATGTTAAGAGGTTGGAGTTGCTTAATTTAATTAAAAAGCATAACAATTTTTCGGACCTATTAGAAACTGTTACATACTATAAACAAAAAAGTAATGAGATTGAATGTGGATGGCTATAAAGGTAGAGGAAGACCAAAGAAAGTATGGATGGATTGTGTGAAAGAGGATATGAGTAAGAAGGGGGTAAATTCAGATATGACGGCTGATAGAGATGTATGGAGGAGTAGTACATACTGTGCCGACCCTCCATAGGGATAAGGGCAGGTTGATGATGATGACATACTAGGTTTTACCAGAGGCGTTTAATTAATATTGGTTACAGGAAGAAAATTAAAAATTAAGTATTTATGTTTATATTAACAAGTAGCAGTTGCCCGCGACTTCGTCCGCGCGGAATAAAAAAAACCTAGTGATAAACATAAGTATGTCAGCCTATGATAGTGTAGCTTCCAACCAGTTAAATAATTTTTCAGTAGTTTCGGGGCCTACTCAATGCTTTGTTTGCATTGCACTTAAATCTTTTCTCTTAACACATGTCCTTTCTTCATCTCGAAGTGACATCAAGCGAACACTTTCAATGGTAGGTCTATGAATTACATTTATGGCTAGTTGGTTCCTTATGAATGTGCAAAAAAATGTCGTTGGCTTATTTAAAAGTCTCGCATACTATTTTTGCATGTCGACGAACTCAAAGACAAACAGTTAGATACGAACTTTAAAAAAAAGCTCGAATTACATAGCAAATTATCTGTTTTCAAAAGTGTTTATCTCAATTTTCAAGTAATTCTGCGGAAGAAATAACGTCTCTCAATACAAACTTTGGCCCCCCACTTTAGACCTTACGAAGATGAATTGACAAAAATCTCTTATAGTGTTCAGCAACGAAGTAATAAAAACCCATGTGCATAATTTTCAAATCTCTAATCCCTTTTTAAGTATGAAACACAAACATTTTGAATTTCCTGGATTTTTTTTTAATGATAAAGAAGTGACGTAAAGAAGAAGCACAGCCACTTTTTTATCAGAAAACTATTCTTTTGCCTTTATGTATGCATATGTATTACTGGCATGATCACTTCTGAAATCATGTCGTTTCGTCATGTTTCACATCTTTTGACAATTCTTCCGAAAACATTTTTTTCAGGACACAGCCACACATATAATTTCTTTGTCCATTATCTATTGTGTCTTCTTTTATATAATAAATGAATAAAAATATGAATATTTTTTTCTTTGGCAATATAGGAATTAGACGAAGACCCTATCAGCTTCACGATTTGCATAGGATTGGAGACAATTGAAATTTTATTATTATTGTGTACTTACGTGACCTTGAAAGACATCCTAATGCACAACGCCTCGGCATCGTATAAAATCTTTTTGAATGGCGCACAAAAACTTGAAAATACTGGCGTTTATATCACAAATATAAAAAGCGTCTTTTCAGAATAAACACTTCCACACAGTATACAAAAACTTACTGAAGAAAAGCGAAGAAGTCCGAAAATAAGGCAAACATACAGAAGAACACCAGAAACACAAATAATCAACAGCACATGAATCTTAATTTTTTTTAAAACTTAACCGAAATGGATGTCAAATCTAAATTGTACCGCGTGGTGACATCTGTGACATTTAAAGAAATTAACGTTCAAATGTTTCATCGGGTATATCGAGAGATGGCGCTATTACATTCGCGATGAACGACAAGTACGGAAGTATCCTGGGCCTGGTCAGAGTATGAAAAGGCATTTTTTGAAGTAAAACTTAGATACTTCTGACCCTTAACCCTCTTAACCCTAAATCTGCGAAAAACTTGGTTTATCTTATCACCAGCCAAAACAAATAATCAAACAATTGAACAGAACAGAACTGACGTAAAGATTGTAAAGGGAAGTTGCGCGCCAGCCGCCGTGCCGACGACACCGCTTCCGCGCCGTTCCGCGTCGCTCCGCACCTGAAAAAAGTGTTAAAAATCGCGAGAGAGGGAAAAGTTTTGAAAAAGTGGGAGTGCTATATATCAAAGTACGCAGAATAGTGCAAGGAACATAACGGTGTATAAATTGTGAATTTTGGATAATCCGTTTAGAAATTATAGTCAAAAAAGTGCAAAATTATAAAGTTTTCAAACTTCAAAAATTAACGCTGGCTAAGAACGATCGACAACATACCGGTTTTTTGGTGTCAAATTGAAGAGCTCGTCGAGATCTAGGAGCCTGGATAATTTCCAGATTTTTCTGACCCGGAAAACCGGGTGAAAAATGCAGAAAAACAACTAGCACGTGGCCACGAGGTCAATGATCCGGGGCAGCTGGAGCGTGACAAAGCACACCATCGGATAGCTTAGGACGAGGTGAACAAAACGCCGTTTCAGGATCTGAAATCAGACATAAGGATCAAAAGTTATTGAGTGAGGAAAAAAGTGAAAAATTAGTGACAACTTCAAAAATTCGTATCTCGAAAAGTAAATCTATAAGGTACTGTTTTTATTATATCATCAGATTCGGCATTTAAAGACCTTTAAACAGACACCTTACTCAGATTTTTCTGATTAGTATTTATCAAGATACAGACAAGTTTACAAAAAGTGGACCAAAAAGTTACGTAATTAAATTCCAAAAATAACTTTTTTATCTTTAAGTATTTTGACAAAAATTGTAAATAGGCTAAACAAGCACCTGTAAAAAATAAGGTTGACGGGGTTTTTTGACCCATTTTAATTTTCCTTCTATTTTATTTCGAATTTTGAAAATTCATAAAACTTAACATTGATGTAAACAAAAATTGTAAAATAGTAAGAAACCATTATAAGCGGTTATTAACAAGTGTAAAAAGTGTTCTAAAACGACTTATTTGTCATAAATAGACTTGTTTGTTCGTAAAAAATACTTATTTGTAATAACCGACTTATTTGTTTTAAAACGACTTATTTGTCATAAACTGACTTATTTGTATTAAAACCACTTATTTGTTATAAATCGACTTATTTGTCATAAATTGGCTTGTTTGTCTTAAAACCACTTATTTGTTATAAATCGACTTGTTTGTTTTAAAACAACTTACTTCCATAAATCGACTTATTTGTTTAGTATTCAATGGCATGAACGTTAACTCGACCGCCTATTGTTCTATTGTTTCGCCGCGCTCGTTTATTATTGTTCTATTGTTTGAGATTTGAACAACAATACTAAACAATTGTAAGATATTTATTTAGTTTTAGAATTAGTTTAAGTAAAATTGTAAAGTCTTGGGTTTAACTACTTTTAAACTATAAGTTAAGATAATTATAACTCCGGCTACATTCATCGTAAGTTATCGGTGTTTGGTATCATTGTAAAGGGCTCCTGGAGAGCTTTACATTGAGACTATCAAATAGACATTAAGTAGCATCGGACTTGAGTTGTTTTTAGAAAACAAAAACTTTAAACCCTAGTAACATAAAAACAAGTACAAAGAGCTTGGCTAGCTCTACAAGAAAAGTGAATGTAGAGACAAGCTCTACAAATAGTAGACTCGTTGTAAGACACAAATAAAATTAATTTTAGTGTAAATTTTACTGTATACTGAAATTAGTTAGCCCTTGACAAGTAATCATACTTTATATACTCTATATATACAACTTTTACAAACCTTTTTGGATTACGTATTATTGATTGACAACTCTGCCTCCACATGTTTGGAATAAGAACCCCAACCAAACCCACTGCGAACATGTCAAGACCAGCCACAGCAACAAGTGTGAGACGTAGCATCGGTGAATGGGAGGCGGCCAGCACTGCGCAAAGACAGACGCAAGATGAAAAACCGACATCAGCATCTCCACAGGGTGAGAAACCGGATTCGGAAAAAATCACACAAATAGTGCTGGACACCCCACCCAAGGAGGGCAACCAAAGTCGTGTTGCCGAAGCAAGGGCCTGCCATAATAAAGCCCTTCTCCACTTGAACAACTCCAGAAACTTAAAAACTGAAATTAAAAATGTATTCAAAGAGTCACTAAAACGTCTCTACAATATAGTCAAAGAGCTTGACATGGAACTCAAAAAGGGCTCCACTCAATGTGAAACCCCAAACACATTACAAACCGACCAAAGCACAATAAACCAAATAGCCCCCCGCAAAATTGACGAAGAACTTCTAAGTAAACTAGAGGAAAATTCAAGGCTACTATTGGAAAACAACAAGAAAATTACGGATCTCAGCGAGAAATTGGCTACACAAACAGATACATATGCCAATATCACAAAAAATGGGAAGAAAAATACACAGGAAACACCAAAGAAAGTGACGCTACATTCCATAGTTGTCACTTCTAATAACGAAATGGACACGGGGGAAGAGGTGCTAGAAAAGGTTCGGAAGACAGCAGACGCAAAGGAAGGTTGGGTGAGAGTGGAAAGGATTAGAAAGGCAAAAGATAGGAAAATTATAATGGGATTCCGATCTAAAGAGGAAAGGGAGAAGATGAAGGAGAGACTCAAAACCACAGCCAAAGACCTCAGCGTCGAGGAGGTCAAAAACAAAGACCCGATGCTGCTCCTCAGAGACGTCCTAAACATCAACACGGACGAAGACATACAGAAAGCACTGAAAAATCAAAATCGGGGTATTTTTGGCTCCCTCGATGAAGAGGAAAACAGGATCGAAATTAAATATAGAAGGAAAACTAGGAATCCACACACAAGCCATATCGTGGTAGCGGTGTCGCCACTGACTTGGCAAAAAGCGGTGGAGAAAGGATATGCCCACATTGACCTTCAGCGAATTAAAGTGGAGGATCAAACACCATTAATTCAGTGCACTCGGTGTCTGGGCTTCGGACATAGCAGGCGCTTCTGCACGGACACGACAGACCTGTGCAGTCACTGCGGAGGTCCACACCTGCGATCAGACTGCGCGGACATAATAGCAGGGATACCACCCAAGTGTCAAAACTGCCATAGGGCAAAACTCACGGAAACCAACCATAATAGTTTCGACCGCAATTGTCCAATCCGGAAAAAGTGGGACACGATTGCGCGTTCAACTGTCGCCTACTGTTAAAGACGCCCAGGGCACCCAAAACACCGCCAAAATCTCCCGGAATAACCTGAAAAAAGGGATAACTAAGGCAAATTTACCGGCTGATGAGAACAGGACAAAAACAACAGCGAAAATAATAACAAATAGAATACAAATAAAAAGTGGGCAGGGTAGCGGTAGTTTTGCCAAGTATTTAAATATAGTTAAATATAAGGCAACAGTAAACAGCACAAATTACTGCCCACAGACAGAATTCAAAAGCGAGAATATGGGAAATGGAGGTAGTATTGCAAACCAATATAATGATTATATTCGCGGGGCAATAACAGCTGAAAATATAAAAGGAGATTTTTGAGTACTGCAAAGCGACTAAGTAGAAAAGTAGTAAATAAGAAATAAAATATAAGCGTATTAATGATGCTTGCAATAATATTATTATATATATTATTTATAAGCATAGAAGTATAGAGAAAAGAAATAGCAGTAAGATAAGATAAAGTAGAATAAGACCTTTAATAATAAGTATACTTACCTGTTCAATAGAATCCTGTAAAAAAAAGAGTAAAATGTTGTTAGTAGTATAAGATAAAATAAAGCTAAAAAATAAGTGCCTTACCTTTTAGGAAATCCGGAGTGTTACACACACTGCACCTGTAAATAAAATAAACATGATTAGTAAAATAAGATTATATAGACTGGGTATCCAATAGAGAAGTAGAAAAATAAGACTTTAAAAGATCCTGTAAATAAGTTGTTAGCAAATTAAGTTAGAAAGTAAGCATTTAACTGGTTGATGAATAAAGATTTAAGAAGCTGTGTTTTATTACCTGCAATCAGAATAAATAAGTAGAACATAGATAGAATAGATTAGATCGGGAACCCCACCCGAACAGGAATAAAAGCGGATGAATGAAAGAAAGAATATAGTATGCAGAATAAAAGTGCGAGCAGAATAAAAGAGAGAACTGGAATGAATGAGAATAGTGAATATAGACTCTGACCAACATGTTAGAGGTAGAGGCAAAAAAAAAAAAAAAAAAAAAAAAAAAAAAAAAAAAAAAAAGATTGTAAAGGTGTATTCTTTTATATATGTAAAATACCATAGTCACCGACTGAATAATCAGAAATCAGGTATCATTTGATTCTATTTCTTCCGTGTGAATATAATCAGTGGTGTTTTTGGGTTTTAATTATACAAGTCATAGTTATTTATTGTTTTTAATTATTACTTTTTGTTATTTATGTACGTGTATTAATGTTGATAAAATAATTATATTATCGCAAGTAAAGTCCAAAATTACGTCAATATAACAATTGTACTAGTCATCGTGACTGTCCAGTTTATATTCGTTTTAGATAGCAGTGGGGCCTTTAGGATGACCAATGTCACCACCTAGCAATAACTATTTTAACAGTGGTAGATCCCGCAACAACATTATTTGTTGGGTGCACGAATGGGCCGGGTCGACTGGTGAAATACCACGACACACAGGAGACAGGCGTCAAGTGGAAGCAACTCCGCGTTTCGTCTGTTGAGTGTGCGTGCCGGAGGCCTAATTTTGGTCCACGTTCCTTTTCTTATAAGGAAATGATGGGTAGGGGAAGTTGATTTGGCTTAGGAAAGGACGCATAGGAAGGGGAAATATCCTATTTCAGTGCGTCCGCTTCTCTGTCGATTAAAGGTAGGCAACCCATCTGCAATTGCAAATGTCCATGAGCAACGGTCGCTTCGCTATTTCGGCGAATTCAGGTTGTCGCACGCTCGTTTGCCACCTTGTTATATGAAAAAATCTATAATCTGCATGAGCAGCACAACCTATATTGGGATAAAATATGGGTCTTATCGTGACAGTTTAAACTTCCGGTAAATTCACCTTAATTTTTGTATATTCATTTTGGCCTTCTAAAAGTCGTCTGAAAAGAATCATAAAGTCTCTTAGTAGGGCCGGAAGTTGTTCGAGGCCCCATAAATAAAACTATTAGCGGTTATCTCGATTGCTATTTCTCTATAATATTCTCTATGATACTCATTTTATCAATGATAAAATTTGCCACAAATGTTTAATTCCAATAGAGTATAGAGTGTGAGAACGCAGCGCGCGCTACGTGTAGTTTATTGAATCAAGATCATGGTTTAAATATATGAATTTATCAATAACTTTTCAAGATTTTTGAAAAAACGTTAAAATAATTTAAAAAAAAAACATTGTAGCCCTCTAGCTACTAGCTACTTTGAGTAGAGATAAGTTAAATCGTCGATAATTTTAACCAAGGAATATCTAGTCTTCCGTTGATCATGTCTATTCCCGAGAATACAAGATAGGAAATATACAAGATAGGAGATTATTTGTTTATAAATATTTCTTGTAATCATTCTAACAAATACGGATACGGGCAGTCAGTCACACCAGTTTGACACTAATTTTTTGTATGGTATTTTTACGATTGCTCTTGTATTTCTTTCACGTTGCATACCAATGCTACAGCAGTCGTTTACAGTAGCACATTGACGCATGCTATAGCAAACGCAACACCGCGTGTGCGCCGGGCGAGGTTCAGAGGAGGGGTATATATTTATATAGGGGTATATATATAACTGTTTGGTTTTACCCTGAAAAAAAAGGTCTTATGTGGCAGCAAGAGATCTGTGGTTTTGTGGACTACGAATATTTGATATAGAAAGCGAGTCTTCTCAAGTGGTCAATTAATAATTCGATCAACAAATGGCAGACTAAAATTGATACTGCCTCGGGCACGCACTCATCAGAGTGTACGCGGCATTGTTTCACTTCACGCCTGTCTCCTGTGTGATCCGGGTACTGCACCGGGTGAGCCGGCTCTTTCTTGAAACAGATGTTGCTGTGCTAGCGTCTACCACTGTAAAATCTATATATATAAAAGAAAGTCGTGTTAGTTACACTATTTATAACTCAAGATCGGTCGAACTGATTTAGCTGAAAATTGATGGGGAGGTAGCTTAGAACTAGGAGACGGACATAGGAACTTTTTATCTTGTGTGCATTTTTTTTATTCCGCGCGGACGAAGTCGCGGGTAAAAGTTAGTAAATAATATTGTTAAGTTCTTATCATAAATTTACGTTATAAATCTACAAAGTTATGAAACACGGTCTCACACGGTCACCCAAAATAGTAAATGTAATTGAAATCTTATTAATTGTAATTCTCCAAGAGAAACTTTAATTCAGAGTAAAAACTTTGGTATGTCCTGTCTCCTGCAAACACCGCAAATCCGAAACCTTGATCAAGTCTTCGGTCCATCTCGTAGGTATTATTTAAGGTGATATAAGTTTGTGTCAGCAGATATTTTTTCATACAAATCAACATGAACAAAAGGACTAGGACTGCGTCGTGTGTAGGAAGTAAAGGTAAAGAGTGAAACAAAGGTCGAGGAGAGGTTGCGGCCTGTTTATCCTCACTTCTACCAAAAAAATTAAGAAGCATTTTATGGATATTTTTGTGATGTAGATTACAACTTATTTTGCTTTTCTGCTACTTTGTTTCTAACATTCATTCATTCATTTTATTGATTAGGAAGGAAAATTAAGTTATTGAAACTTGAGCATCTCGATCCTTTTTAAGAATAGATATCTTGTTGAAAAATACTTAACACTGCTGAGATGAAAACCTATTAGTGATTATACTTAAGTATTCAATGTTCTCCAAAATTATATTACACGGGTTAAGCCCGCTACACACATTCAGTTTTAACTAAAGTGTGAAACTGTCCAGTTCAATCATAACTACGTGCGTAGGTAAAACTGAGATCTGTATACAGTTTGACTGACATTTAAAATTTAAAACGTAGGATGTGTAGCGGGCTTAATCCTCAGGTAAACCTGTTCAGTCTGGACACGTATTTAGTCATCATGACTAGGCGATAAACATTTAAAGTCATGATGAATGTCAGCTACAAGGTTAATATTAAATTAAATTATATGACAACTGAAGGTCATCAGAAGTAAAAATAATATACTAAGATAGCTCATAGATTTGTTGTATTTTACATCTTTTATATGAAACTAGCTGTCTGCCCACGACTCCGTCCGAGCGGAATTAAAAAAATAATAAGTAGCCTATGTGTTCTTCCAAACTATGATCTACTACATCAATGTCAAATTTCATCAAGATCCGTTCAGCCGTTCTTGAGATACCTTCAAACAAACATCCATACATCTAAACATTCGTATTTATAATATTAGTATGATAAACAAGTCCTCAACTCTTTATTCGTCTGGGAAAATATACAGTTAAAAATGACGAAAAAGACATGGAAAGGAGAAAGAAACAAGGACTTTGACATATCCCATCTATAGAAAGTAAGAAATTAAAACCAAATATAGTCTTAAAAATAATTTATTTATTTAGGCTAATAAAAAATAAATAATACCCACTATAAATGAATTATTTAAAGTTCAGTGAAACAATAGAGGGTATTTATAAGAATTAAAACGCGACTAAATAAAACTTAAATTTAATACAATATTATCAAATGTAAGTACCAATTAGACACGACATTCCATAAACTTAGAACAAAATCTTATAGGAGTACACGTGTAACACTTACTTACTTCTTAACTTAAACATCAAAGGTAATCCACCGATAACACTTTGCACTCCATTAGAAGTGGGATCAACCTTAAGCTGGCGCACCGTTTGCGGCGCGGGTTCAACCGAGTAGCACGACAGCACCGCCGCCAGACCAGCCAGCGACTGCATCAGACCCAGTCTTTCACCTGGAATAGTATTTTATACTTATAAGTTTTAAGTAGCGACATTTTAATTATTTGATTATTTCCTCAACTTATCACAAAGTATTAGTTTGCTTGCTATAGACATTATATTATCTTCGTTTAATTCTTGCAAACCTAAATCTCATTTGTATATCAATTAACTTCTGTACATTTTTAACCGTTGTTGTGTTGATTCCGCAAATACTTTCTACGACAAATATAAAACATTTTACGCATATCAGTTTTTCGAACAATAATATTTTCAAGACTTTGTTAGTATTTGAAAGTAAAATATTTACTGAATACTGCAGAATAAAAAAAAACAAACAAACAAAGTAAACTTACCAATACATGCACGGGGACCTTCGCCAAATGGTAAGTATATGTTCTTGGTCATCGGGTTTATGAAATTACTTAAAAAACGGCTTGGCTTGAATTTCTCTGGCTCCTCGAAATACAGAGGATCCATGTGCAACGCCTGCACTGGTATCAATATTAAAACGCCCTCGTCAATAGTAAGGTCCAACTCGGGGAACGTGCATTTACGAGTACACTTCCTTACCAAGTGACCCAACGATGGGAACATTCGGATGCCTTCTTTGAAAGCACAATGCAAGTAAGTCATTTCAGAAACTGCATCATAGCAGAGCTTGTTATCGTATTTCGCTAAAACTGTATCGATTTCTTCTTGTACTTTCCTTTGCTCCTCAGGATTGTATGCTAGTTCATGCAGCGTATAGCTTGTAGAGGAAGATGAAGTTTCGAAACCCGCGGCGAAAAAGATCATAATTTGAGCCGTAATTATTTCTTCGGTTAACTCCAAAGATACTTCTTCAGGCACGCCATTCGGCTTTATTTTTTCTATTGATTGGCCCACGATCTTTCCTTTTTTCTTATATTCCAAAAGAAGATCGACGAAGTCGTGCCTGCCACATGGTTCGTAATTTCTCTTTTGCAGAATATTTTTGACAAGGGCGTTCGCGTCATTTTCTATTTTGCTAAATAGTTTCATATGTTTGCACGCTTCTGGAAACATCTCTTTGAGCATTTGTTTAATTATTTGACTCAATTCTACCTTAAAAATATCGATACCAAGTTTCCTAAAATAGGAATTTTCCACACTAAGAGAATCCATGTCGAGGCCGAACCCACAAGCACCGATGAAGTCAGTAGTATACCGCGCCATTATCTCCCGAGAGTCCAGGACTCGTCCAGTCGGCGGTGCGTTGATAGCGTGGTTCTGCAGACGCTCAGCACGCTCCACGATGAGAGGGAACATCGCCTTCAGTTTTCCGCTGGTAAACGCTGGAGACATACGCTGCCTCAACAATTTCCAGAGATCTCCTTCAGCAAGGAAAAGATTTTTTGCCAAGGGCTCAACAACCGTTTGGTGAGTATTTAAACCTCTCATGTGAAAATGTCCAAAGTCTGAAACGAGAACTTGTTTTATAATTTCTGGATCTCTTAAGACAAGTTCTGGGCGCATCGCTCGATAAAATCCCACGACCTTTTCCTTCGGGTATTTCCAGTACATTTCCACACCAATTTGTGTCATACTTTTCTTCCATAAGTACATACGCGCATTGTTGCCGAAAAATGGTACAGGTTTGTCATGTTTGATTCCTTTTTTCTCCCAATACGTGAAAGTTCTTGTACCGTAAAGGTACAGGGCGACGCACAGCACGAACACGACAGCCAGCGTCAACATGGTGGAAGGTTTGCCAGTCGTAAACACTCCGCAAGCTTATTGTTGGCGCCGTTTCCGCTACAGCACAATAGATGGCGCTGTATGTTTGTTAAATCGCGATTGTTAAAAATTTGTCTTGCTAGTAATATACTTCCCGCGTATTGCTGACACTTTGGTATATGTTTGGTTGGTTTTCTTTGCGTTCTTGAGGTCGTTTGAGTTCTGTAGTATTCGTTCCTTCCGCTGTTGGTTGTTGAGTCGTCCAAATTCCGGACACACGTTTCGTAGGAGTGTAAACAAGTGGTCCTTCGAGCCGGATTCTCGGACTAAGAGTATTAAGTCATATTTGGACTTTTAAGGTTTCAAGTCGGTTTTTTATGTTAACAATCTCGTGTACGCAAACAAGTTTACAAACAATCGTGGGTTGTATAAGACTTAGCGCGTTGTCACTCGTAGATGAATAATTCGGTTTGCGTACAGTGAATTATACTCACTTTAAGCTGGTTAAGCAAGTAAACAACAGCCCATTAGTTTTATAATTTTGTTTGTTGGGTCTAATTTGAGTGCTTGTCATGGAGCAAGCTAAAAAGTTAATCAATTTGCAAGAAGACAGGATTGAACAAATCCAGAAAGCCCAAAGTAATTACCTAAAATCACCTAAGTCTCGAGTGACACCAAGTTACATAGAAACGCGACTTGAAACATTAGAAAAAATATATTGTTCATTTATTAAGGGTCATGAAGAATTATTGGGTTTGATTCTTCGTGGTCAGAGAAGTACATTAGATTATTTTAGTCAAGACAAAAGTGAACAATTAGAGGAACTTTATACCAACTATAAATCATCTTTAAAAGAAAAATTACATGAGTTGGTTAAAGAAACTACAGCAAGTGATACACTTACTCCGAGTCGAACTAGTGCTAATACAGATATTAGGCTGCCTACGATTCAAATTCCGACATTCTCGGGGAATTACACGGATTGGCCGTCATTCAGGGATTTGTTTACTTCAGTAATTCACAAAAATACAAGTTTAGACGACGTGCAGAAATTGCATTACCTGAAGTCCCTAGTAAGCGGAGAGGCTGCGCAATTATTGCGGAGCATTAATGTTACAAACGAAAACTACACTCAAGCATGGGATACACTGTTTAAAAGGTTTAATAACAAAAGATACATTACGAATTACGTATTTAAAAGATTATTTGGACTAAAACCACTTACCCACGAATCTGGTCACTTTCTGAAACAGTTGCTGGATACTACGTCTGAGTGTCTTAGTTCTTTAAAAAACATTGGTATACAAACAGACACTTGGGACGACATAATAGTATACATTACAGTTACAAAACTAGATCCTACCAGTCACCGGTTGTGGGAGCAGCATATTTCCTCAGAAAATGACAAAATGCCGACTTTCCATCAGTTGTCACAATTTCTTGAAGTTCGATTTAAATCATTGGAAATTATAGAAGACCAAACAAAGTCACATAAGTCCAAATCTTTTCTCGCGACAGCGTCTGTATCTTCGCTCAAATGTACCTTTTGTAGTGGCGATCATTACATTTTTCAATGTAAAGATTTTGTGAGACAAGGCCTAGAACAAAGAATTGAGTTTGTAAAGTCCAATAACTTATGTTTCAATTGCTTAATTCCTAATCATTGTGCCAAAATGTGCTTGAGAAGCACAAGTTGTAATATATGTAAAAGGAAACATCACTCTTTACTACATCCGGGTAAGGGTGAATCTAGAACGGAAGAACAAGCACCTAATGAGAATATAGACAACCTTGAAAACAAAGACATCGCTACCCATTTTGTAAGTCAATCTGGTCAGGTACTGCTAGCGACAGCACTGGTGGATGTTTCTTGGAAGAATGGTTACACACACATTTACCGTGCTCTACTTGACCAGGGGTCTCAAGCCTCATTCGTAACTGAGGACCTCGTTCAGTCAGCAGGTCTTAAAAGAGTAAAGGTCAACGGTGAGGTTTCCGGACTTAGTAACGGGAGCAAATTGCGTACCAAGTACGTAGTTGATTTGGAATTACGCTCTCGGATTGAACCACAATTCACTTTATTCGTAAGGGCCTACGTTTTAAAGAAAATAACAAATTATTTACCAACCCATAAAAGTACAGTGAGCAACTGGCCTGAACTCGAGTCAATCGCTCTAGCTGATCCCGAATTCAATGTGCCGAACAACATTGATATTTTACTGGGGGCCGAGGCTTATGCCAAAATAATTGATGACGGGTTACTGAGAAACTCAACAGGGGCTATTGCACAAAAGACAAGGCTCGGTTGGATTTTGTCAGGAAAATTATCTGAAACACTACCTAAAATAGTTATAAATATGCATGTATGTGATTGTGATAATAAACTACTACGAAGATTTTGGGAAATAGAAAGTGATACTAATGTTTCAGAGCGAAAGCACACTAAGGAAGAAATACAATGTGAGAACATTTACAAAAATACAACAGTGAAAACAAGAGATAACAAATACAAGGTTTATCTTCCTTTTAAAGCAGGTTGTGAGAATCCTGTCAAAATGTGCGGGGAGACAAAGGAAATAGCAATATCTCGATTTTTACAGCTGGAAAGGAGGTTTAGACGTGATGACAATTTGAAACAAGAATACACTAAGGTCATTCATGAATATTTACACTTGGGTCATATGGAGCTAGCCAATACTGATACAAAACAATCAATTTACTTACCTCATCATGCCGTTATTCGAAATGATAAGGACACAACTAAAACTAGAATAGTCTTCGACGCTTCGGCAAAGGGATCAAAGGGATGTTCGTTGAATGATACCTTACTTATTGGTCCTACATTGCAAAAAGATTTGCGTACATTGATATTGCAATGGAGACAGTACGCAATCGTTTTAGCCAGCGATTTAATTAAGATGTACAGACAAATTCGCGTTACCGAAGAACATACGGATTATCAAAGAATAATCTGGCGAGATAGTCCAGATGAAGAGTTAAAATCATATAAACTACTTACTGTTACATTTGGAACGGCCGCTGCTCCTTATCTTGCAGTACGCACGCTTTTACAGACGGCCGAAGATGGAATTAATGAATTTCCGTTAGCTGCTGAAATCACAAAAACATCTTTTTACATGGATGACTTACTTACGGGTTGTTATAGTGTTGAGGAAGGTATGGAGATTTACAATGAAATGAATGCATTACTAAAAACTGGAGGGTTCGAATTAAGAAAATGGTGCAGTAATTCAAACGAGTTATTGGCAAAAATTAGTGAAAACAAACCGGACTTGAAGGAAACATATGAAATTAAGTTTGATGAAATTATAAAAATATTAGGTTTAGTGTGGGATAGAAATTTAGATGTATTTACATTTTCCGTTAATTTACCACCCATTGAAGATCGAGTAACTAAACGAAAAATACTATCAGATATTGCACGCTTGTTCGATCCATTTGGGTGGCTTGCTCCGGTAATAGTAACTGCGAAGATATTTTTACAAAGGTTATGGCTGATGTCAATTGAATGGGATGATCCTTTACCTATTAATGTAATTACTGAATGGAGCATTTATAGAAATGATTTGATTAAGCTACAAGGTATTAAAATAGATCGTTGGATTAATACTTACCAAATCAGAACTAACGTCGAACTTCATGGATTTGCCGATGCTTCCACGGCCGCCTATGCAGCTGTTGTCTACGTCAAGGCGTTAGATGATGATGGAAATCCTAAAATAACGCTTTTGGAAAGTAAAACTAAAGTTGCACCTCTTAAACAAATTTCTGTTGCTCGTTTGGAGTTATGTGGGGCTCTTCTTTTGGCTAAAATGCTTTATCAAGCCGCAATCCATTTGAAAATTCCAATGGGGCAGGTTTTTGCATACACTGATTCTACGGTTACATTAGCTTGGATAGAAGGACAACCTATTAAATGGCAAACTTTTGTGGCCAATCGAGTCACGGAAATACAAACCTTATTGGACAATTCTGCTTGGCGGTTTGTTTCTTCAAGGGACAATCCTGCAGACCTAGCTTCGAGGGGTATACAAGCTGATGATCTTGTTGCTTCATCACTGTGGTGGCAAGGCCCAACCTGGCTAAAAGAAACACATAAATATAAACAAACAAATGCCTCATACACTACAACTTTAGAAGAAAGAAAACAAAGGGTTAAAACATTTCTGTGCGAACTAGAAGAAAAACCCATTTATGAACGATTTTCAACTTTGAATAGAATGAAGAGAGTACTTACCTATTGTCGGCGATTCCTTCTTTTGAAACCTGAAAAACAATACACAGATTACCTTAGTACTAAAGAATTAAACGAAACAATGCAAATGTGTATAAAACTATGTCAAAGACAAGATTTTATGGAAGAAATAAGGGACTTAAAAGAGAGCGGTATGGTGAAGAAAAGAAGTAAACTAAAGACATTATCTCCTTATTTAGACGAAAATCAGATACTTAGAGTCGGAGGACGATTACAAGGCGCTACTATAGGTTCAGAAATAAAACATCCTATACTTTTACCCAAACACAACCACCTTACTACACTGGTTGTCAGAGATGCTCACATTAAATTGCTTCATGGTGGAAATAGATTAATGACGAATTTCTTGCAAAACCAATATTGGATTATAGGATTAAAACCGTTAGTGAAGAAGTGTGTAAGAGAATGCGTAGTATGTGTGAGACATAAAGGAATGGTTCTACAGCCAAAAATGGGTGAACTTCCTTCTGTTCGTATCACACCTGGCAGACCGTTCAAGACTTCAGGCGTCGACTTCGCTGGTCCAATACAGTTGCGTACATCTAAGGGTAGAGGCCATAAAGCATTTAAGGGATACATTTGTCTTTTCATTTGTATGAAAACAAAAGCAGTACATCTTGAAGTTGTAAGTGATCTTACCAGTAAAGGCTTTATTGCAGCTTTCAAGAGATTCATATCCAGAAGAGGACATTGTTCAGATGTTTGGAGTGACAATGGATTAAACTTCGTAGGGGCCGCAAAGGAGTTAAAGGATAACGCTAACATTCGTTGTTCAAGTGGTATGAAAGATATAGTTGAGTTATTAGCGAATGAAGGCACTATTTGGCACTTTATTCCACCGAGAGCCCCCAATTTTGGTGGCCTTTGGGAGGCTGCGGTCAAAAGTGCCAAAACTCATCTTGTTAAGGTCGTTGGAAACTCAACGTTGACATTTGAAGAGATGACAACTCTGCTATCACAGGTCGAAGCGTGCTTAAATTCTAGACCCATCTGTCAACTAAATGATAATCCAGATGATTTGTTTCCACTAACGCCAGCTCATTTCCTCATTGGTGAGGCAACTATGATAATTCCTGAACCAGACCATGAGAATACAAGATTAAGCGCATTAGATAGATGGACCTTAGTACAAAAAATGACGCAACACTTTTGGAAACGCTGGTCAACAGAGTATCTGCAAGGACTACAGAGAAGACAAAAGTGGCAAAAATCTTCAGTTTCTCCAGATGTCGGTCAATTGGTGATTATAAAAGAAAACGACTTACCTCCAGCCAAATGGTTGTTGGCGCGTATACTAGAACTGATTCCCGGACCTGACAAGGCTGTTAGGGTGGTTAAATTGAAATGTAAATCATCTATCTTAACAAGGCCTATCAACAAAATTATTTTGTTACCTAGAGATATTAAATTACACGAAGACGCTCACGAATACCTCATGGTGGGCGGAAAGAACAAGGTTCTTGGTGGGCGGAATGTTGGCGCCGTTTCCGCTACAGCACAATAGATGGCGCTGTATGTTTGTTAAATCGCGATTGTTAAAAATTTGTCTTGCTAGTAATATACTTCCCGCGTATTGCTGACACTTTGGTATATGTTTGGTTGGTTTTCTTTGCGTTCTTGAGGTCGTTTGAGTTCTGTAGTATTCGTTCGTTCCGCTGTTGGTTGTTGAGTCGTCCAAATTCCGGACACACGTTTCGTAGGAGTGTAAACACTTATATAACCCGCAGTCCGATAATAAATTGATAACAACAGTACACAAATCAGAAATATTTTTACAATGTACTTAATTATTATTAATAAAGATTGAACGATCATCTGCAAGAGCGTAAGACAAGATCTGGTGATATGCGAAAACCAAAAATCGTTTATATAGCTTTGCACATATAGTAATGTAAATATATACATATTGAAAACATATTGTGGTTAAGAATACTCTAATGTTACATAACTTTTAACCAGCGAATTAATTAAGATGTACAGACAAATTCGCGTTACCGAAGAACATACGGATTATCAAAGAATAATCTGGCGAGATAGTCCAGATGAAGAGTTAAAATCATATAAACTACTTACTGTTACATTTGGAACGGCCGCTGCTCCTTATCTTGCAGTACGCACGCTTTTACAGACGGCCGAAGATGGAATTAATGAATTTCCGTTAGCTGCTGAAATCACAAAAACATCTTTTTACATGGATGACTTACTTACGGGTTGTTATAGTGTTGAGGAAGGTATGGAGATTTACAATGAAATGAATGCATTACTAAAAACTGGAGGGTTCGAATTAAGAAAATGGTGCAGTAATTCAAACGAGTTATTGGCAAAAATTAGTGAAAACAAACCGGACTTGAAGGAAACATATGAAATTAAGTTTGATGAAATTATAAAAATATTAGGTTTAGTGTGGGATAGAAATTTAGATGTATTTACATTTTCCGTTAATTTACCACCCATTGAAGATCGAGTAACTAAACGAAAAATACTATCAGATATTGCACGCTTGTTCGATCCATTTGGGTGGCTTGCTCCGGTAATAGTAACTGCGAAGATATTTTTACAAAGGTTATGGCTGATGTCAATTGAATGGGATGATCCTTTACCTATTAATGTAATTACTGAATGGAGCATTTATAGAAATGATTTGATTAAGCTACAAGGTATTAAAATAGATCGTTGGATTAATACTTACCAAATCAGAACTAACGTCGAACTTCATGGATTTGCCGATGCTTCCACGGCCGCCTATGCAGCTGTTGTCTACGTCAAGGCGTTAGATGATGATGGAAATCCTAAAATAACGCTTTTGGAAAGTAAAACTAAAGTTGCACCTCTTAAACAAATTTCTGTTGCTCGTTTGGAGTTATGTGGGGCTCTTCTTTTGGCTAAAATGCTTTATCAAGCCGCAATCCATTTGAAAATTCCAATGGGGCAGGTTTTTGCATACACTGATTCTACGGTTACATTAGCTTGGATAGAAGGACAACCTATTAAATGGCAAACTTTTGTGGCCAATCGAGTCACGGAAATACAAACCTTATTGGACAATTCTGCTTGGCGGTTTGTTTCTTCAAGGGACAATCCTGCAGACCTAGCTTCGAGGGGTATACAAGCTGATGATCTTGTTGCTTCATCACTGTGGTGGCAAGGCCCAACCTGGCTAAAAGAAACACATAAATATAAACAAACAAATGCCTCATACACTACAACTTTAGAAGAAAGAAAACAAAGGGTTAAAACATTTCTGTGCGAACTAGAAGAAAAACCCATTTATGAACGATTTTCAACTTTGAATAGAATGAAGAGAGTACTTACCTATTGTCGGCGATTCCTTCTTTTGAAACCTGAAAAACAATACACAGATTACCTTAGTACTAAAGAATTAAACGAAACAATGCAAATGTGTATAAAACTATGTCAAAGACAAGATTTTATGGAAGAAATAAGGGACTTAAAAGAGAGCGGTATGGTGAAGAAAAGAAGTAAACTAAAGACATTATCTCCTTATTTAGACGAAAATCAGATACTTAGAGTCGGAGGACGATTACAAGGCGCTACTATAGGTTCAGAAATAAAACATCCTATACTTTTACCCAAACACAACCACCTTACTACACTGGTTGTCAGAGATGCTCACATTAAATTGCTTCATGGTGGAAATAGATTAATGACGAATTTCTTGCAAAACCAATATTGGATTATAGGATTAAAACCGTTAGTGAAGAAGTGTGTAAGAGAATGCGTAGTATGTGTGAGACATAAAGGAATGGTTCTACAGCCAAAAATGGGTGAACTTCCTTCTGTTCGTATCACACCTGGCAGACCGTTCAAGACTTCAGGCGTCGACTTCGCTGGTCCAATACAGTTGCGTACATCTAAGGGTAGAGGCCATAAAGCATTTAAGGGATACATTTGTCTTTTCATTTGTATGAAAACAAAAGCAGTACATCTTGAAGTTGTAAGTGATCTTACCAGTAAAGGCTTTATTGCAGCTTTCAAGAGATTCATATCCAGAAGAGGACATTGTTCAGATGTTTGGAGTGACAATGGATTAAACTTCGTAGGGGCCGCAAAGGAGTTAAAGGATAACGCTAACATTCGTTGTTCAAGTGGTATGAAAGATATAGTTGAGTTATTAGCGAATGAAGGCACTATTTGGCACTTTATTCCACCGAGAGCCCCCAATTTTGGTGGCCTTTGGGAGGCTGCGGTCAAAAGTGCCAAAACTCATCTTGTTAAGGTCGTTGGAAACTCAACGTTGACATTTGAAGAGATGACAACTCTGCTATCACAGGTCGAAGCGTGCTTAAATTCTAGACCCATCTGTCAACTAAATGATAATCCAGATGATTTGTTTCCACTAACGCCAGCTCATTTCCTCATTGGTGAGGCAACTATGATAATTCCTGAACCAGACCATGAGAATACAAGATTAAGCGCATTAGATAGATGGACCTTAGTACAAAAAATGACGCAACACTTTTGGAAACGCTGGTCAACAGAGTATCTGCAAGGACTACAGAGAAGACAAAAGTGGCAAAAATCTTCAGTTTCTCCAGATGTCGGTCAATTGGTGATTATAAAAGAAAACGACTTACCTCCAGCCAAATGGTTGTTGGCGCGTATACTAGAACTGATTCCCGGACCTGACAAGGCTGTTAGGGTGGTTAAATTGAAATGTAAATCATCTATCTTAACAAGGCCTATCAACAAAATTATTTTGTTACCTAGAGATATTAAATTACACGAAGACGCTCACGAATACCTCATGGTGGGCGGAAAGAACAAGGTTCTTGGTGGGCGGAATGTTGGCGCCGTTTCCGCTACAGCACAATAGATGGCGCTGTATGTTTGTTAAATCGCGATTGTTAAAAATTTGTCTTGCTAGTAATATACTTCCCGCGTATTGCTGACACTTTGGTATATGTTTGGTTGGTTTTCTTTGCGTTCTTGAGGTCGTTTGAGTTCTGTAGTATTCGTTCGTTCCGCTGTTGGTTGTTGAGTCGTCCAAATTCCGGACACACGTTTCGTAGGAGTGTAAACACTTATATAACCCGCAGTCCGATAATAAATTGATAACAACAGTACACAAATCAGAAATATTTTTACAATGTACTTAATTATTATTAATAAAGATTGAACGATCATCTGCAAGAGCGTAAGACAAGATCTGGTGATATGCGAAAACCAAAAATCGTTTATATAGCTTTGCACATATAGTAATGTAAATATATACATATTGAAAACATATTGTGGTTAAGAATACTCTAATGTTACATAACTTAACACTAGATGTCGTTATTTCGGTTGCTCTCGAGTTTATATTTTACAATGTACATGACATGAATTATGAATGAATTTATTCTAAATTATTTAGGTTTATATAGTATTTAGGAGTCATAAGGATATTGAATAGATAAGAATCAACTTGAAAGTTAAAAGGTTGGCCTCCTCGGCGGTATACTCAGGTACCATAGGTAGGTATGAGTTAGTCGTAAAATTGGTAGCTGCTCGGTGTAGATTGCTGCATCAACCAACTACTATTTAAAATGCTAAATAATATTAATGTTAGGTCATTTACCATGTTGATCAGATCTTCAAGACAAAGATATGGATGTGTTATTTTATAAATTAAAATAAGCGCCTGCTATAAAAATTCAGACTGAGATTTGAAACTGCTATTTATTTTTAGCCGACTTCAAAAAGAAGGAGGTTATCAATTCGACTGTATTTTTTTATGTATGTTACCGCGAAACTCCTCCCCTGGTGGTCCGATTTTGATAAAAAATATTTTAATCGAAAGGAAGTGCTTGCAGATAGGTCGCATTTTTTTGTTTTTTTTTTTTTAAATAACTAGAAGACTAGTAGATTTTGAATTTAGCTTCAAAATTTGTTGCGAAAATTAGGGACAATTTTGCTTTCAGCGCTTACGTAGGCTAAACTATAGGACCTACATAAAAATGATGTATCGACGAATTGTAGCTCTTTAAATGTCCTAAATAAAAATCTGCGATAGCATATATCTATCTTTTATAGTTTTCTTAATATTTCATAATCATAATCTCAATAACCATTTTTTTCTTCAGAAACATCAATTAAATTCATGCCCTATTTCCGACGCTATTATTCGAGTTCAGTATTAACCCTTATGTAAATAAATATTTTCATTATCAAGAGAATTTAATGTAGATTATATTTGCCTCAAAAACTATATCATTCTGTCTAATAGTTTAGGAGATATCGTAAGAATAAAATTACGCGGAAACGAAAAATGCTACATGAAAAGCACAATTTTGCTTTCTAGGCTTCGTAGGTCAAACTATGTGACCGACATAAAAATGATGTGTGGAGTAATTATACATCCTTAAATTTGCTAAATAAAAGTCTTTGGTGGCATATATCTATCATCTATGTATGGCTCACAAAAACCATGTTATTGTGAACAAACGCCGATTAAAATGCACACGAAAAACAGCGTCGTAAGCTTACGGCGCTATTATATTATATTCGATATGAATCCTTATCCAAATAAATATGTTTGAAGGCTAGAGTATTAAATGCAGATTACATTAGCCTTTAAACTGTGTAATTCGGATCAATAGTTTGGAAGATATTAAATGATTAAAAACTACGCGCATTCGAAAAATGCTAGTGCGGCGCGCGGCTGGACAAAATTGAAGGCACGCTACGATGTATTAGTTCGTTAATTTTCAATTTGTATACCGATTTTGATAATTATTTCATTGTTTAAAGGATAAGTGGTTATCTGCTGCATTCTAAATTAGTTTTTGAATTGAAGTACACACATATTAAATAGGAAAGTCCTTTTCTTTATTTGTCTTATTTATGTCCTCATACGTACTCGTATTAAGGAAATTTGTAATTGTAACTTCAAATTCACTAAAAATTAAGAAATAAAATAAAAATTTTTAGAAAAAAATATACCGATTCGATAGCCGACTTAAAAAAAAAAACAATCTCAAACAAAATGCACTCAAAAGTAACATAAAAAAACAATTTCAAACAAAATGCACTAAAAAGAAACAAAATAATGTTATGAAAACTCTCTAAACTCTAGTAGTTAGTAGTAGGGGCTCAGTTTTCCGCAACTCCACGACAAGCGCCTATTTTGCGTGTCTCTAAACTCTAAAGAAAGTTCTCTTATTTCTTGTAACATGTCTATATTGTATAATTATTGTTATTTTGGAGTCGGTTTCGGCCTAAGTAGGGACATAAACGTAAGTATATCTAATACATCTCAAATATAAAATGTCATCTATTTACTTCGGCCAACATGCTTTGCTTTCTGTATGATGGTCTTAGTAAGGTCTCTCAAACTCCATTGTATCTTGATGGAAGAGTTCCCCGAGTTATTCCAAATAAGCTCTCATATTTTCTTATATAATCAGAATACATTAATGAACATTTTTTCCTCCTTGTATACCTGTGCAATGTGACGTTGATAAAAGAGGTACGAAAGGTAATAGGATTACGTGAGGCAAAACATTTGATGCGTGTGTTCAACCGAGTACGCGTAATGCGGATGTCCATTGGGCGTCGATGATCACCTTGGTGTTCCCGCTGCTCGTTTGCCCCTTCTCTTATAAAGAAAAACGAACTTTGTGTAATCGATTCCAATAGTTATTGTAATTGTACGATCAACTAATATTTCCTTCAACGACGAATTGTAATTGAATTTCAACTCGAATAATTGATAACGTTGTAAATGTAATTTTCTTATCAGCATTATAAGCAAATTTAAATTAAATGAATACACATGTTATATTGGACAATTAAAAAACTATTCAGAATGACAATTGAAGTGTTTGGAAGTTTTCAAGCAATTGCTGTTTTATTTGCCGTTGTAGTAGGTGACGAGATAGACCTCAGCACCACCATAGATTACACGCAGCTGGCAAAAGAAGCTGAAAATAATAAGAATGACTTGATAGGATTTCTAAATCAAAAAACGGTTCGTGATAAATATAAGGAATTATACACAACATTGTTAAACAACCTGATGGGTAAGATTGCAAACAATAGTTGGTTGTTAGTTTAAAAATCAAAAGTCCGACTGTACACGTATGACACGCCGCGCAACAAATCAAATCGAAAGACACATTACATCGTTCGCAAAAATCTGTAGTACTCGGAACATCTACTGAAGCAATCATTACAATTTGATAAAATGGGTTTGGATCGCATAAGAACAACAACAAACAAACAACTCGACATACAACTAGAAAAAGTAATGAGGCACTTAATTCATCACGTTACAAGACAGTCTACAAAAGTCTGCTTTTTAAAAAGTAGCACTAAATATTTTTTTTACAAAACTGTTTTTTTACAGGAGCACGCCGCACTGGTAAGCAGTAAAATCACTTTCTGTTTTTTTTTCATGATAAAAAAATACTTGCTGTTCATCATCAAGTAAACAGGTGCATATTTTACAAGCACATAGTACATTCATATTACACACACATTTACTAAACATTTTACATTTTTTTTTATTTTAAGTTCTTTTGCTTCCGTTTTTACATACGTAGGGTCAACTCGGCGGATTGTGTCGGGGCAGAACACGTCGATAGCGGCGGTGCCTTGGCAGGTGTCGCTGCGAGAGAAGACCTACCCTATCTGCGGCGGCTCCATCATCACCGACCTCTGGCTGCTCACCGCCGCGCATTGCCTTATCAAGTATCTCCGCTATCCGCTTTCCTAATATTTGCTAGAGCTTCATGAAATTGTGTTAATGTAATGAATGGTCGAAACAAAACAGCAACTATAATATATACTCCGTCTAGTCTAGAAGTACCTACTAAGAACTGTTCTAAAGACAAACGAACAATATACCTCTATAATAGACAGGAGACTTTGCAGTCAACTAGTTTTCAAATGTGAATTTGCTTCAGCTAAATGTAATAAATAATTTGAATTTGAATCCTCACACAAACGATTTCCCTAGCACCTTCATTATCGTCAGGTCTCATGCCAGTGAACTGAGCGTACGTCTGGGCTCGTCGTGGAAGACCCACGGGGGCGAGATGTACGACGTAAAGCATTGCTTCGTTCACCCGCGTTACGCCAGCAAGACGAAGAGCAACGACGTTGGCCTCGTGCGGCTGTATGCGCCGCTACGATTCTCGGCACGCGTGCTGCCCATAGGACTCGTTGCCAAAGAGACCAAGCTGCTGGCCGATCAACCGGCTATAGTGTCGGGATGGGGAAAACTGCGCGTAATTTATTTTCGTTAAATATTTCTTTTTGTTCATGAAGCATGTACTGTGTATTTCGTAATATTAAGTAAGTCCGCACCAACGACACAATCGCCGCCAAAGGTTCAAGTCCTCACTAAGTGAACCTTCAAAAAATAGCAGAGAAAAATATGGGAATCGTTGTAATTACTTACTAGTAAAATTGTATATATTTGTTCAAGAAAAAACTTGTTTTACGATGATTTATAACATATTTGTCATGCTCATCTTCATTAATCCACCAGGACTTTTTAATTACCCAAATATTTATTAACGCAAAGAGATCCGCCATCGCACACGTTTTAGCATCCAAGAACATAGATTTATTTATCTTCGAGATTAGGTTATGTTAAAGCATTCCTAATTATATATCAGGAAGGCGGGCCCAGCGCGACGTATCTTCAGTCCTCCACCATAAAGACTATCGCGATGAAGTTGTGTCGGCGCTCGGGGCTCGACAGAAAGTCAATCGATCCGGCATCCATGTTCTGCGCTGGCTCTTTTAGCCAACCTTCGCCAGACGCCTGTCAGGTATGACATAGCCCGTCGATTATATTTCAAAAACAATATGCTTTTAACAAAACTTATGAACCTGTAAGGTATTTAAGACTCGAATAATAGGCCAAAGTGAAGAACCACGGACGGAGGGCCACATAATTCCCGTCCATCTCATCAGGTGAGGTGCAGTAAGTTTGTTTACTTCTCCAGTTAAATATAAACTAATGTATCTTTCAGGGAGATAGCGGAGGGCCAATAGTCCAAGACGGCGTGCTTATAGGAGTGGTGTCGTGGGGCCTGGGCTGCGCGCGAGGAAACTTCCCCGGCGTCTACACTAGACTTTCCAACCCTGTTATATGGGATTGGCTGCAGAATCATTTTACAAATAAATCAGTTAATGAACATAATAAATTATTGTAAAGTGTAATCTTTCTTGAAAAATATAAAACCAAGTCAAGTTATTTTTTACCGTTCAAGAATAGGTATACCGGTTAGGTTTAACTTGACATGGGTCTTTGAGTGTTATTGCGCCTGTGAATACCTCTTTTCTAAACGACTAAACCAAATTAATATGCTCAATATCATTTTAGAAGTAAATCGAATAATGAATATGAAAATTTATAAATTCAAGAACATAGTTACTTTATAATGATAAAGGAAAATATAATTGATTAGATAGTTATAATACTATGATATCTATTCGGTGATTTTTTCGTCCACGTGACTAAAGGTGACTTGCAAAATAAGTGGTAATCGCTAACGTTCACTTATCACAGGAAATAAACTGCGATTCGAACGTCACCTAATCTAACATCAAAATCAATACAATTTTCTATCGATCGATAAAAATGCGGACGGTAGACTACGTTATAACATTAACATTTGTGTTTTGTATCTATGTCCGCAAAACTTTGGACTATCATTTTCTTGTCAGTTAAATAATTTTTTGGAAAAATTAGAACATTCTATGTTTAATAACATAAATAACATTTTTTTTTATTTTGGGCGATTTTAACTTGAGCGGCGTCATATGGCGCAGCGAGGATGTTGAGAAGGCCGCGCTGCTGACCGGCCACGCGAGCGGCGCGAACGAGTGCGCCCTGCTCGACACGATGAGTACGCTAGGCGTCGCCCAGTACAACCACGTATACAACATGCACGGCAGATTATTGGACCTCGTCCTTGCAAATCAGTTTGTTAAGGTCGCATAGTGTGACGAACCTTTAGTTCCCATTGATCCTCATCACAAGGCCATCATTTGTTACGTGCCGACCATTGAAGTGCATATATTAAAGCCTGCCCCAAGATTGAAATATCTATTCAATAAGGGAAAATATGACACAAGTAATGAAGTAATCTCAAACGTCAATTGGTATAACGAACTTACCTCAACTGACGTCGACGAATGTTTCGATTGCTTTTATTCAATTATTAATAACTTAACAGACAAGTACATTCCTAAGACTATTGTACATGAAAGAAAATCCCATGCATCCCAAAGGAAAGCCCATTAAACCCCGGCACTTAAAAATGTATTAAAGAAAAACACAAATGCTTCAAGTAATTTAAAAAATATAATAACAGGTCCGATTACGAAACGTAATAAGCTACTTAGGGATAGGGTAAAGAAATTAGAGACAAAGTGTTATGACAGGTATTTCAATACTGTAGAGGAGTCTATTAAGAAAAACCCTAAATACTTCTGGACATACGTTAAAACGAAAAAAACAGAAACAAGAATCCCCGAGTTGGCCTACTACGGCGACCTAGTGGCATCGAACGGCATCGAAGTGTGCAACTTATTCTCGAATTACTTCAATTCAACATGCTCTCATGCGCCACAAGCATGTTTCGATGCACGTCGCCAAAACATTGCTTGCGATTCGTTGTCTGATATCGCTACTATCGAAGTACAATACGCTGCGGTAAAGAAATACCTAAAATCATTAGACACCACTATATCTGCCGGCCCGGACCATTTGCCGCCGATATTTTTGGTTAACTGTGCCGAATCTTTGTCTGTCCCGGTTACGCTATTATTTAAAAAATCCTTGTCTCAATGTACCTTCCCAACACTGTGGAAACGTGCGTATGTTACGCCTGTTCATAAGAAAGGTTCGAGAACCGATGTCACCAATTACAGACCAGTTTCAAAATTGTGTGTACTTGCTAAAGTACTCGAAAAGATAATATACAATCAGCTATACGCAGCTTTAAAACATTCATTTAGTAGTTCAGCATGGATTCCTTCGAGGACGGTCCACCACTTTCAATCTCATCATCCTTAATGACTTCATAACTGGAGCGATGGACAAAGGAAAGCAAGTCGATGTGGTTCACACTGATTATAGCAAATGCTTCGATCGAATTGACCATGAGGTGTTAAAAAACTTAAATCGAATTAAATAGAGTATTTTTTAAAATTTACTTAAGTAAAATACATGACGTGAGACTGTATAAGATGAAGACTTTGCCCATTTCCAAAAGTAGTGGAAAATCGCATCTAAAATACGATTTTATCTATTCAATAACTAAAAATCTACGAATTTCCGCAACTTTTTAACTTTGGCTAGTAAGTCCTTAGATATAACTCTATTCGCTATAAAAGTTGCAACCGCCAACTTGACCGTACGTAATCTAAATTTTAACCTGGCTGTTGGTCTTCTTAGAAATAAATAAATAAATACCTGAATGTTCTGGAACCGTACAGGTACAGAGCAACGATCACGACGACTACCCGGTCATAGCGTACATAACATGTGTCACTTGCTTTTAAAAAGATAACTTCTTTTAATCTCCTACAATATAACTTATCAAACGTCACGGTGACTATTTTGCAATGTCATTATGACTTGCTTATGACCAGCGAATATAAGAGTGAGTTTCCAGTGTCGTAAAACCCGTATAACAACATATTCCACCTTTCCCACATTTTAAAACAACAAAGATAACAAAAGTCATATAAATAAGGAAAGCAATATCTATGTAGGTACGCCTTGTGGGTCTAAGTATTTTTTAATATCTTGGCAGCCGACCTTGCTGCGTGCTGTGCAGCGCCGACTCTCACCCCTCTCCCTAACATTGCGCCACGCTAACATTGTGTTCTGCCAAGGGACTCGTGCGATGCTCCAAGCCACCAAGATATTCAAAAATACTTATACCCACAAGGCGTACAAAGATATTGCTTTACTTATTGATATAAAGATTGTTATCTTTGTTGTTTTCAAATGTGGGTACCCCTTTTTGAAGAAATTGCACAAAAAGATGAACGTGAAGTATGTCACAGTTGAAGTTAATGTTGGGAAGAGAATAAAGCAATTTTAAATCAAAAAATCTTTAACTATGAATTATGATCGTATTTAGAGCAATAGTATAGGTATAATCTCTAACAGGACTTACAACTGTTGCAATTCAAGCCTACAACAAATCTGTCATCTATGCGATGTTCATCTTATCATTTAATAAAATGTAATTTAAAACATTTTAGTAACAACTATTCTTAGTAAGGATTACAAAAAACAATTGTAAAATAATTAAAAGGTTAAGCCTTTTCAAGTACCACATTTTAAGTTTAAGTTTCACTTTTAAGTGTTGAAATCTCATTGGTTGCTCTTGCATTAAAACTTTCGGTATAGCAGCTGTCCGAAATACATACAAAAGGAAAACAAGAATTTCTACATAGGTGGGCACAGTTAATCGAAAAGTTAACTTTCTTTAGTTTAATCGTTGATTAAAAAATCAACATCGTTAATCGTTAAAGCAATAAATTCTCGAAAATTTAACGCAAGTTAAAGTTAATCGTTAAAAGTTAACCATTCCAAAATTATACTGCTTTTGGGGCTGAGAGAAATAGGTGAAACAAGTGAAAAGAAGATCTTTTGATGTCTTTTGATACGATGTGATGATGTGCACGAATTGCACACATATTTGTAAATTGAATTTACAATATCACACTTATTGTGGCGACACTTGTTTCACTATATTAATTTCACTATACATTCTCTAACACATTAATAAGATCTTTTCAAACTTGATTATTTTGATTGCAATTGAACCTATAGTCAGTCAGTGGTATTTGTATCTCAAGTATTAGATAAAGTCTAAAGGTATGAATGTAGAAAAGTGTTTTCGAACCATCATTTCATTTTGTCCCATTGGTCACGTCTTTCCTGGACGCTCTGATGCATTACACTAGTACGCGAACTTCACATGTATATTCTATTATCAACTCATTCGTTCAGCATTCGAGTCGCCGACATTAGCCCAGCATAGCTAGATCGCATAGTTTAAACAAAATTACAACACGTGTCCCTGTTTCTAATGTAACGAGTGAGACGTAACGGAAGTTGAGTTTACCGGAAGTTAACAAAAGCGTTAACACTTTTTGAAGTTAACTTAAAAGTTAATCCGTTAAGCAAAATGTTAACTTCGTTAAAATTAACGATTAACGGATTAACGAGTTAATGCCCATCGTTGAATTTCTATTATAATTTCGTAATAGGTTTCGAACTACGGAGGTTGAAAGTCGTTCGTAATGATCAAGTTCCATAAAAAATAAGTTTTTAAATGTCTCGAGTCCCTGTGCAGTGGGCCTAGCACTAATATTTGTGTCATCATCAATGATGTCAAAATTAGTATGAGATTTTTGTTGTACTTTACACCAACCCGGGGCGCTGCAATACGATGAACTGAACTCAAATGTTGGTGTGTTGGGTTGTAACGGGAGGAGACTGCGCAGCGCGCCGATTGCGCCGCCAACACATTTGAAATTACTAATAATTTAATTTCATACTAAATTTAATGACATAAAACGCGTTTTTACTGAAACTTAAATAAATGTACGCGCATTCGAGATTACTACTACACAAAACATTATCTTACTAATATTATAAACGTTTAGATGGATGTATGTTTGCTTGAAGGTATTTTCGGAACGGATCAACGGATCTTGATAAAATTTGGCACTGATGTAGAACACGTTTTTTTTTGATTCCGCGCGGACGAAGTCGCGGGCGACAGTTAGTATTAAATAAGTGAGGATAATATTGTAGATAAAAGCAGTATTTGCATGTGTTTAACATTTTATTCAAATTTAAACTAGGTCTAAAATTAAATTTACCAAATATTACCTAACTATTCAACTTTGCAACATTAATTTTTAAACCAATTAAATATATTACCAACATATTTTTCTAAAGTTTATTTGCACTGTTAGTAAAATAAAAACAACATCAAACAAAATAAAACTTTGTTTTCACCGACTAGTCGCGCGACTTCTATTTCTGTGACAACATGAACTATTGAAAAAAAAACAAAAAAATGGGACCCATATACAAGCACTTCCTTTCGATTAAAATAATTTTTATCAAAATCGGACCACCAGGGGCGGAGTTTCGCGGTAACACGCATTAAAAAAAAAACAGTCGAATTGATAACCTCTTTCTTTTTGAAGTCGGCTAAAAATGGCCTAAATCAACACGCTTCTCTGCCTCTTCTTTTTGTGTTTGTAAAACTGACACGTAACCGTGGCTCCACTGCCGAAACAATCGCAAAAAAACATTTTGTCCCACTCAATCTCTTTGAAGAAAATAAGAAAATAAGAAAATAACAAGAAGTTTCGGCAGTGGGAACTGACGATAATACTGGAATTGTTTCTGTTTGTCAACCTATTAGGTCGTAAGCTGTGATGAATGGAAGAAGTTCCCTTATATTGTAAGCTTTCAAACGATTCAGTAATCATGTTATGTTTTAACATTAGTTTCTTGAATAAAAGTCTGTTTCTTGTAATTAATTTATTTGTAACACGTTTTTACACTGTTGTCTGTTGTAACAGAAGTCGGAAAGAAAAAAAAGGGCACGCGAACAGAAAGCATCGACAAAGAGTATGAAGTGTCAAAGATTAACGAATCAATTCGTAACATTCTCGCCCTTTTTACAAATAGTGAGATTATATAACTCTAAAATAACACAATAGAATCTAGTAGTTACATAATTTAAGTAATAGTATTAATAGGTAACAAGGTAAGTATGATGTACACACAAGGTAAGTATCCTTTACACTTTTGTAGCAAACCAATTATAATAATAGAAGTAGTAATCATAACATAACACTAGTAACTAAGTAACAAACAAAATTAAAGTAGCTTCTAAGTAGATTTAAATTTAAGTCCTAGTAGGTAACAAAATTAACTTATGAATAGGTCTAGCATAGTCTCCTTTAGAAGTACGGATAACAACTGACCTGATAAGGCCATCCGTTTTATTCATTTTGGTAGAAATTACCCTGCCTAGAGGCCAAAATGTGGGGGGAGTAACTTCATCTTTAATTATCACTAAGTCTCCAATATTTAAATTATTATGAATCTTTAACCACTTGTTTCTAGTTTGTAACTCTGATAAATAACTGAAATAGAATTGTTTCCAAAATCTCTGTTTTAATTGTATTATTCTTTTGTAAATATTAAGTCTAGACTCATTTATTTCTAGTAAATTAGGCTCAGGTAAGTCTGTTATAGCTGTACCTATGATAAAATGAGCCGGTGTTAGACAAGTTAAATCATTTGGCAAATCCGTGATAGGATACAAAGGTCTGGAATTTAATATTCCTTCTATCTGCACTAATACAGTGTAAAGTAATTCATATGTTAACTTAGTAGTAAACAAATATCTCTTAAGTAGTGACTTAACAGATTTTATACCTGCTTCGTAAATACCACCCATATGGCTAGCTAATGGTATAGTAAATTTGAACTCTATGTTATTAGAAGCACAAAAATCGGTTATTTCACTATAACATTTGTCATTTTTAAACATTTTATAAAGATCATGAAGTTCAGATTTTGCACCCTTGAAATTCGTTGCATTATCTGTGTACAAACAAGTAGGCAATCCTCGTCTAAATATAAACCTCTTTAAAGCACATATAAAAGCTTGAGATGACAAGTCTGTCACTAATTCTAAATGAATTGCTCTAGTAGCCAAACACACAAATAAACAAATATAACCTTTTAAATATCTGCAGTTTCTAGCCATAGTGTTTCTGATGGATACAGCACCACTAAAATCTATTCCTACGTGCGTGAAAACACGAGTTAATGTAACCCTAGGAGTTGGTAGGTTTGACATTTGTTGTCCACAGACTGTTCCTCTGTACCTAGTACATCTTACACATGTGTGAATACATTTTTTAACTTCACGTCTACCATGTATTGGCCAGTAAGTGAGCCTTATGTTGTATAATGTGTTTTGAACTCCCGCATGAAGTAATTTGAGATGATAATGACGTACAATTAATGTAGTTATGTGGTCTTTAGCAGCTAATATAATAGGGTGTGCCTGACTATATGGTATGTCCGAGTGCTGAATGCGCCCTCCCACTCTTAACAAATTATTTTCATCCAAGAAAGGATTTAAGTTTCTGATAGGGCTAGAAGTAAATGTGTATAATTTATGTGTGCTTATGTGATCTGACTGTGTATTATTATTCTGAGCATTTTGTAATTCGCTAATTTCTTTTGTGAATGACTGATGTTGTGATGTTTGAATGATAAAATTATGTGCATGTTTGAGTTCAGAAACTGATAAATAAGAAATGTGTTTGTTAGTTTTGTTTTTTAAATTATATATGAATCTAAATATATATGCTACTGACCTAGTTAAGCGAGTAAAATTAGAGATCTTACAAAAGAGATCATAGAAGAATGAGTAGTTTTTAGTTAATTTTGTACAAATATTTACCACTTTAGTTGTTGACAAATCAATTACTTTTTGACTATCATTTTCAGGTATATTTGCAGTGATAGGCCACAATGTTTGGTCTTGTGTTAACCAAGAAGGTCCATTCCACCATAAAGAGCATGATGGAAGTGCATTTGGCATGACACCTTGTGTAATTAAGTCAGCTGGATTTTGTTTAGTATTAATGTAATACCAGTTGTCACTCTGTGTAGCATTAATGATAAGCATGAGTCTATGGGTAACATATGTGTCATGTTTATGTTTGTATGGTGATTTTATCCAACTTAATACAATTGAAGAATCTGTAAATAAATATATACATGAAATATTGATTTTATTTTTAGTTGTATCTAAAAATCTGTTAGTTAACTGAGCTAAAAGTAGTGCTCCACACAATTCTAGTCTAGGGATTGACTGTTGCTTTTTAATAGGTGCAACTTTAGACTTAGCCGTTACTAAAGTACATGTAATCTCTTTGTTAGGATAAGTTGCTCTTAAATATAAACATGCTCCATAAGCTTTCTGTGAAGCATCACTGAACCCTAGCAAAATGGTATCTGTAGGAATATCAGAAAAGTAATATCTAGGAATCTGTGTCTTTTAAAGAATGTAATTGTGAAATGAACATATTCCAAGTTTCTAACAATTCTTGAGGAATTAAAGAATCCCAATCTATATTTTGTTTCCAAATATCTTGCATTAATATTTTTGCTAATATAATTGTAGGAGATAGTAAACCAATAGGATCATATATTTGTGCAATTTGAGATAAAACATTCCTTTTGGTACATTGAGAGTTGTCACTTGAATTAGGAATGGAAAGTTGAAGTACATCTTTAGTAGGTATCCACTGTAAACCAAGAGTTTTGACTGGGGTGTGAGATAAAAAGTTGTAAGGATTGTTCTCAGTTTGTGTACAATCTAACTTTAAGACATGTGATAATATCTCTGAATGATTAGTTGACCATTTATGCAATTCGAAACCAGCTTTACTCAATAAGTCAATGAGCTGAGTACATAATTCTACACATTGCTCCACGGACTGAGCACCACATAAATAATCATCCATATAAGAACTAGACTTTATACATTCAGCAGCTAGCTTATGAGTGTTTATGTATTTATCAGCTAAATGTTGCATTGTGCGGCAAGCAAGGAAAGGAGCGCTCTTAGTACCATATGTAACAGTTTTTAGTTCTAAGCATTTCAATGGTTCTGTGTTTGAATTCCGCCATAAAATTCTCTGTAGGGCTGTAAATTTAGGATTAACCCAGATATTTCTATACATTTTAACAATATCACAAATGAAAGCATATTTATAAAGTCGAAAGCAAAGTATTATATCAAATATATCATTGTAAATGTTAGGACCTTCATATAGAATATCATTAAGAGATAAACCACTAGATGTCTTAGCACTGGCATTAAATACTGTGCGTAATTTTGTAGAAACACTCTCAGGTCTTATGATAGGAAAATGAGGCATGTAATAAGCATGTTCATCTGATGACGAGAAGTTTTCAATATAGTGTGCATGTCCAAGCTCTAAAAACTCATTAATGAATGCTTTGTATTGTTTATGTAGGCTAGCATCTTTGTTAAATCTTGACTCAAGTTTAAGTAAGCAACTATAAGCAGTTTTGAAAGAATTACCTAGCATTTTAAGCTTTTCAGATTGTATAGGTAAATCTACTATGTATTTGCCATTATTGTCTTGCATAGTAGTAGATGTGAATAGGTTTTCACAATATTTATCTTCAGGGGAGAGTAATTGTTTTTGAGGCAACTCCTCCTGTTCCCAAAAAGCCTGAAGTAATTTGTCTGTAGAGTTATAAGATAGATGCATACTAATATGTGTTATGCAGTTGTTTGTAAGTTGTTGAGTATCTGGAATATACGCACCAGAAACAACCCATCCAAATATAGTCTCTATTAAGAAAGGTAAATGTGAACCAAGTTTTATTCGGCCTGTTAATAATAATGAATAGAATAGTTCTGCCCCAATGAGTAGATCAATCGTGCTGGGTATGAAAAATGTAGGATCAGCAAGAGTATTTGTCACCTTAGGTGGAATGTGCCATGTATGTGTGGGTATATAGTTATGAGGTAATGGCACTGCAATATTGTCCATCACTATAAATGTGAGATTAGCTTTGTAATCATTGTAACGAGATGAAATATTTGTATTGATACTAACTTGTGATTGAGAATGACTGTTGCCAACACCTTGTATGACACAAGCATCATACTGGAAATTAAGTCGCAATGCAGAGGCTAGTCTGTGGGTAACAATGTTTACCTGGCTCCCAGCATCCAGAAGAGCTCGCGCGTTCACCCACTTGCCCAAAGAGTCTTGTATTTGCACAATAGCTGTAGAAAGCAATATTTGTTGTTTATTAGTGTTAGACATTAATACAGTAGAAGTAGTATTAGTATTTTCATGTAGAAGAGATGTTTGATTAGATGTCACATTTTGTGATTGTAAGTTAGATGCATGTGGTTGCAAGTGATAGTTATTAATGTTAGGTGTACCTATTGGAGTAGCATTTTGTAGAGAATATGTTTGTTGGTTGTCACACACATTCATTGAAGCATGACTAACCTGTTGAGTTTTCTCATAATGTATAGTGGTGTGATGTCTACCACGACACATTTGACATTTATATTTTGAACACTTATGTTTGACTTGGTAAGGCTGTAAACAGTTATAACACAAAGACTTGGATTTAATTAATTCTATACGATCATGTACTGGTAATTCAAGATAATTTGGACATTTATACAGATAATGTGGTTTTTTACATAATAAACAAGATGTATTAACTTCAACAGAGGCAACATAAGATAATTTTGAACCATGTTTTTCATGAAATTTATCATTTATTAATTCAAAGGCAGTTCTACGACCATTCATAAACTCAAGTAGCTCACCCAAACTAGCAATAGTGTTTTCTTTCCTATTCAATTCCCATGCAGCACGCAATGAGTTATCTAATTTTTGAGATATTAAGAATACTAATAATGCATCCCAACTATTGACAGGTAAATTTATAGCTTTTAAAGAATCTAAACTTTGCTGCAATGTGACAAGAAATTCTTTTAGATTATATCTAGTTATAGTAGTAAAGTTTGTAATAGCTTTTAAATGGAAATTAACAATTATAGTTTTGTTTTCATACCTTTGGTTGAGAATATCTAAAGCCCTGACATAGTTCTCTTCAGTAATTAGTAGTGAAGATATAAGACCAGCTGCTTCGCCAGTTAATGCCGTTTTCAGATATTGTAGCTTATTCACGACTGGTATGTCAGCATTATCCACGGAGGCCATGAAAATGTTCTTGAATGCAGGCCATTGTCTTATATCACCGTCGAACTTCGGCAGCTCTAACTGCGGTAGTTTTACTCTGGGTTTTCTGTAGTCTGAATTCGTATTGGAGCTAAGACGATCATAAATGTTTGATGTACTTGGTTGCACAATGGGTCCGCATAGTAGTTCCTCTATTTTTGCCTTTACACTGAAGTATTTATTTTCGAAACTGCTACGTTCTTGTTCGTTCCGAGTTGTATCTTCATAATCTAAAAGTTCTATGTTGGATTGCACCTCGTCAAACTTCTGGAAGATTCTATCAACTTCCGATTGTCTTGCTTTAATCTCATATATATTATTTGTAAGATCGTAATTTTGTATATAATTAAATATGCGAGTAAGTTTTCCTTTGATGGAACTTCTTTGTACTTTTAAATTGTCTAAGATATTTCTTTCGCCACCATCTTCTTGTGTCGCCATTTTTTATTGTAGTCGGCGTTGTCGAGAAAAATTAATATACAATAATAAATTGTGATATTGCACTCACGGTATTCTTGAAAGCTCGAAGGACCAAAAATGTTATGTTTTAACATTAGTTTCTTGAATAAAAGTCTGTTTCTTGTAATTAATTTATTTGTAACACGTTTTTACACTGTTGTCTGTTGTAACAGAAGTCGGAAAGAAAAAAAAGGGCACGCGAACAGAAAGCATCGACAAAGAGTATGAAGTGTCAAAGATTAACGAATCAATTCGTAACAAATCATTTAAGCACCAAGGGAAGGAAGACCGAGGTAAAAGTTTTACAAGATTATTTTCTTCACATAAATTTTGTGTAAATTTGCAACATTCATGGAATACAGTATATAACGGTCGATTTTTTTTTTTAATTTAAACTAAAAATTGATGAAATAAGTAGCAGAAGTATATAAATTTCTGTTTATATTATATGCAAATTGCAAATGGAATGTAATCTTTGCCTAATCTCACTCGTTACAGGCGCAAGAGTTCAATTTTTAAAACATTACAAACAATAAATAGCTTCTACTCTCGATGAGATAATATAAATTTGATGTTAACAAAATTAAATGAACACTTTTTAATTTATTTTAAAACATTTAACATTATATCTAAACTTAGTCTTCATACATAATGTTACCTTGAACATTTATTGTGATCTTAAGCCATTATTTTTATCATTATTTTTTACAAAGCCGAACAGTGTTACAGAAGTAAAGTTAATACGAAGTATTCTTATCAGTTATACAAATATTTACATTATCATTTTACGAAAACAGTCTTTAAGATAGTGAGACTATTTATATTATGTACTATTTTATATCTCGTTTCCAAAAAATTTTGTACTTGTCAGTAAGTTTTCTTTTAACTATCACTGGGATTCAAGTTTCACTTTGTCAAAAGTATTAAGAATCACCAAATAGAGGACAGACACGTGTGGAGTGCCAGCAGCGGCAGTAGCAGCAGCAGAGGGCGGTGGAGGCCGGCGGAGAGCGCGCGGCCCGGCGAGGCCTAGGCCTTCCTCTGCGGCGGGCGGCGCAGCAGGTGCAGGGGGTCCGTCCTGTACCGCGCGAACAACTCCCGCTTGAACGTCTCGAAGTGCTTCCTGTTCTTCTCGTTCTGCTTCTCCCGCCACAGCGGGCGCGAGCGGCGCGCCTGCAGCCCCCAGTGGATCGTGAAGATCGGCGACAGCACGCGGAACTGGTAGCCGATCAGAAACATCTCGTATACCTGAGGAAGATTTAAAGCCATTACTAGTATATTACTACCTATTTAAAATTATATAAACGGCAGTTCAATCTTTAAAAGATAGACTGATTTGAACATATATTTGAGAGAAATCTAGAAGAAATCTAGATATACAAGTATGTCGGTTTTAGCCTCATAGAATTTTATATTCTTATATATTTTGCTAACCTTTTTTGAGTAAGAGAATATTAGTAAATTTTGTAGACCGGCTAATCGTGGCACATGTCATTGGTAGGAACTGATTGTAGATAATCAACCAGTTTATCATACAAAAGAAGATCTAATAATATATGTTATACAAACGCAAAATAAAATATTAAAAAACGATCAAATTCGTAAAATTTTATTCAAAAGTTAATTAAAAAAACAACGGCAATCAGACACGGGAATGCGAAGACAACATTTATTTATATCACAGACTTGCTAAGCTTATATGAACAGTGTGCGTGCGGAGATATAGTTGAATTTGGTCCAGCGTCAGACTCCTGTGTTCTGCGAGACCCAATCCCTGAGCGCGGCGAGATTGGTGAAGACGGTGGGCGAGAGCGGCAGCGCGCAGCCTCGCGCGAACGACACCACGCCGTACGCCGTGCCGCGGAACACCGCCGGTCCGCCGGAGTCACCCTGCACACAGGACACTAATGCAGGGGAGTGACAGGACAACACGACAGGAAAAACAACACAAGCGGCACCACAGGGAAAGAAATCATTTTTTTTGGTTTAATTTCAAACGCAGTCAGTGCGTAACAGCTAGCAACGAAGTCATTGGACCCCGAGTTCGTTTAATTATAAAATGTTCCAGAAAATTGCCGTATATGAAGACAAGTGACCGTGTAGGTCCCACCTGGCAAGAGGAGACGCCGCCTATGAGGAAGTGTCCGCCGCAGAACATGTTGTCGGTGAGCGCGTCGCCGTACGAGAGGCGGCACAGCCAGTGCGGCACCACGGGCACCCGCGCCTCCATCATTGTCCGCGGGATGCGTCGTCCGCGCGGCTGACACAACCAAACATTCCATCAAGAACATCTCTTGTACGCTATCTACTACGTCATATAGAATAAACTACTCATAGAACAGTAATAAAACCATCGTCATCAACCCCACTCCGGTCCACGATCCGAGCGTGACTGATAGAAATTTCATTTCGTCTATTGTGGAACCAATTGAGTACTACTACCGACCTTTTCATGATAGAGACTTAATAAAATCGAAAGAATAGAGAGAAAGAAAGGAACGAGTCCAGGATCTCGCTCAACATTAGTCGAACTATTTTCTCGTTAGCTATAAAAGTAAAAAAGTTTCTAGGATCTAACAGCAGTAAGCCCCCATCCGGTGACGGTGAGGCGGACGAGGGGCACGGGCTGGCGCGGCTGCGGGAGGCGGATGGCGCGCACTGCGTTGCTGAAGACGAGCGGACGCGCCAGACGCAACGCGGCTATGTCGTTGTCGAAGCGCGGTCTGCCGTACTGCGCGTGCACGGTCACGTTGGCCACGTTCACGATGCGCCCGCCCGAGTCCCGCCGCGTGCTGCCCACGCGCAGCCGGATCGCGCCCGCCGCGGTACTGTGCGAAACGTAACAATATCAAAACTACGGGAACATTGAGAATTTGAGAACTCAGATAGTGTCGGTGTATATTACCTACCCTGACTCCCTTAGTAACACTAATAAGTTTAGGCCATTACACGATTTACAGCATTTGAATACGAAAGTCCTAATTCTAAATTAAATTTATCATAACGACTACTGATAAATTGCACACAAATAATACCTCACAAAACTTAATTTGCTAAATCATCATTACAAGACTACTATTTCTTGTTGTTATACGAGATATATAGGTACCTATAATATGAGGATGTTTATCTAGTTTGAGCAACAAAATGCCTTGTAGTGATGACTGTTCACTACTTATATCAAAGTGTTTTTATTAACTTCATTAACCTTCACGATAGAACAAGTAAAAAATACAAACTGATTGTGCTATGTGAATATTTACTCAAGATAATTTCTCATCAATATTAAAAACGAGTAAAACCTTTACGCGAAGGTTGCGGCTTAAAAGAGCAAATATGTTCCTTCGGCGATTAAAGTTAGAAAACGCTTCTCTTTTTTTTTCTATAAGTTATTAGGTGTAAACGAGGGTGTTGCCACTTGAACTCGGCATAATAGCGAAGCGGCCACTGCTCATGGACATCTGCAATTGCAGATGCCTTTAATCGACGGAGGAGGGGGCGCCCAGAAATATAATATTTCCCCTTTCTATGCATCCTCTCCTCCGTCAAATATACTTCTCCTTCCCATCGTTTCCTTTTAAGAAAAGAGTGAGAAGGGAACGCGAACTAAAATTAGGACTCCGGCAGTCATAGAGTGTTCGCGGAATTGCTTCCACTTGAGGCGTATGTTCTGCGTGGTTGTGGAATTTCACCGGCCGGCCAATTCATGCACCCAACAAATATTATTGTTTTGGGATCTACCACTGTTGCATCTGCAATTGCGGCTGTTTATGGGCAGCGGTAGCTTCGCTATTTCAACGAATTTAGGTGGCCCTTTGCTCGTTTGCCACTTAATGATAAAAAGTTGTCGTATAACTGTTAAAATTAAAACTTACTTTTGAACGCAGTGGGCCGCTGTCAGCACGTAATCTGGACTGATGATGAAACCTCCACAGAAGGAGTTACCATTCATCACCATGGACACCTGATAGGGGTGCCTCGTTACAGAGCTGGGTCTGCCGCCGATGATCTGCCCGCTTAGCTCAGGGCAAGCTTCCTGCAAGTCTACATCTTGCAATTCCACATCCGTGCTCGGATTGTCTCCCTCCTCTTTACAACATTCTCCTTCCACTGCCTCCTGAAGATCTACATTTATAAATCTATGTAAAATGTTTGTTATATGTATCTTATTACAAATATGATTGTTTATATTTAGCTGCTGGAGACTGTTAAAGTTAAATAATTCTTGCACCACAGGAAATCTATACAGAATTTACTATAGCAAATAAAAGTTTCAAAACAGAAAAGCCATTTGTGTGAATAGAATTTAACAAAAAAACATGTTTACTTTATTGCTAAAGCGATAAACGAATCTAAAAATAAGAAAATGTGATGTAACATTTAATGTTACATCACATTTTCTTATTTTTAGATTTTTAATTATATAATTATTTAATTTATAATTAGCAAATCGTAGGCAACAAAATTACAACAGAGGACTTACCTACGGGCGATAAGAGACAAAGGAATAGGCAGACAAGTGGCCGCGGCATCGCTGGCGAGGTGCAGCTGCAGTTAACAGTGGACTAACAGCAGCCGTAACAACGACGTCGAAGGCGTCCCAATTCGCAACACTTGCACAACCGCAATTGACCGCAATTGGAAATTTCTCACGCTTGATATCCACGGCCGCGACCTTTTTGTTTCTGGTTCAACATAGTCTCGGGGAACTCTGACTAACTCGACAAAACTCTTTTTAATAACGATTGGTTCATTAATTTTATCCTTAGTAAAGTTCCTTTTTTTAACAAGGTGGCAAATGAGCAAGCGGGCACCTTGATTCGCCAAATAACGAAGCGACTATTAATCTTACCTTTAATGATGCACTGTACGAGAATTTCCTTTCCTATGCGTCCCCTCTACCGCCAAATCTACATTACATTGGGAAGTCCCAATCTTACATTATAACAAAGGGGTCGGAAGGGGAAGAGGACTAAAACTAGGCTTCCGGCACATACTCTCATCAGACGAACCGCGGAATGACTTCATTTCGTGCCAGTGATCATGATATTTAATCGGTCGAGCTGGTCCATTCATGCAATAGATGTTAATGCGAGCTCTACCACTGTTAATAATTCCTTCAGTTAGTAAACAAAACTACAGATGGTGCTCATCTCTTAAGGAAAATTCCCGAGTAGTTAAAGGTTTACAGTACAAAGATAAATTTCTATTCAGGTGAGTGGGTTCCATTACAAGTAATAATATTGATCTAAGCGCTGTTTTAATTAACAAGTGTGAAAACAGCCGTGTCCAGGAGCGGAGCCATGATTCATTGACCTTCACCGGCTAAAACATTCCGACGGTGCAAAGTACAAACGAGGAGCGAGTTAACTCACTTATTGTCTAGACTCAATCATCATCGTTCTTCCTATGTTTTACATCTACATCAAGATCCGTTCAGCGGTTTCGAAGATACCTTCAAACAAACATGCATCCATCTAAATATTCACATTTATATACAAATACAAATACAAATACAAATATACTTTATTGTGCACTATCATGGAGTTACAAAAAAGAAAGTACAACAGGATTTTCACAAAAGGCGGTCTTATCGCTAAGCAGCGATCTCTGCCAGACAACCTTTGGGTAGAAATTAAGCTAAGTAAACCAAATCGGTAGGGTGCACACGAACAGTAATAAGAAATAAAAATAAAAACAATAGAAATATTAATAAGAGAAAATAAAATAATACAATATTTCAGCAATATATAGCCAAATTAGAGCTGCAGATAGTGATCTTTGACATGTTTTTTAAACGATTCAATACTTTTACTGCATCTAATAGAGAGAGGTAAGGAGTTCCATAGTTTCACAGCGTAAACCGTGAACGATTTTGAGTAGAAAGAAGAGGTGTGTGAAGGAGTAAGAAGAGAAAAGTTTGTACTAGAACGCAAGGTGTGGTCATGAGTGAGATATGTAAACTTAAAACGTTCTTTCAAATAATGTGGAGCAAGTGGATTGAACAGTATATTATATAAAGTAGAAAGAATGTGAGCATTCCGGCGAAGACGGATTGGGAGCCACTTGAGCTTTACACGATATTCGGATATGTGGTCATATTTGCGTACCCCAAATATAAACCGTATACCAACATTTTGAAGGCGGTCAAGTTTATTTAATTGCTCCTCTGTGAGATCAGGATAGCAAATGTCGGCATAGTCAAGTATAGGCAGAAGTAAGGACTGAACAAGCGCAACTTTGGTAGGAATCGGAAGAAAATTACACAAGCGTCGAAAAGAACCAAGGGCTCCGAACAATTTTCGACTCAATTCCCGTATCTGCGGTACCCAAGATAAATTACGGTCAATCAGCACGCCAAGATTTTTCACAGTGTCACTGTACGGGACTATTATGCCATCAAATATAATAGGTGGTAGTTGATGCCAGTCAATTTTACTAATAAGACGCGAGCTGCCAACAATGATAGCTTGCGTCTTAGCAGGATTGACTTGCAGACCATAAGATTTAGCCCAACGCGAAATACTGGCCAAATCCATGTTAGCTATATTTATAGCACTTGGTAAATCAGCTAAAGTAGACTGGTTATATATTTGGAGATCGTCTGCATATAGGTGGTAGAGAGAAGATATTTGAGAGCTTATAGAATTAATGAAAATTGCAAATAGAAGTGGGGACAACACGCCACCTTGCGGTACGCCGGCATTTATGCTACACCAAGAGGAATAATTATCTTGAACTCGCACACGTTGCCGACGCCCATACAAGTAACTATGAAACCAGTCAATAACAGCCGGAGATATGTTAAGAGAGCGCATAATTGCAAGTAAAATATCAAAATCCACAGTGCAGAAAGCATTGCTGAAATCCAACAATGTCAGCACCGTGAGCTTTTGATCATCCATTCCTAACCTTATGTCGTCAGTGATTTTCAAGAGGGCAGTAGCCGTACTATGGCCAGGACGGAAGCCAGATTGATATGGATTTAAAAGATTGTTGCAGGAGAGGAAGGAGTTAAGTTGTTGATGGACAAGGCGCTCTAGGACTTTGGACAAAAACGGAAGTATGGATATTGGTCGATAGTCCGACGGAGAGGATGGTTTGGACTTTTTGGGTAGAGGAATTATTTGTGCCTCTTTCCATAGATTGGGAAATGACCTGGTGGTAATTGAATAATTTAGGATGCGTTTAATGATGGGAATAAGAATATCAAGTAAAGGAATGACCATCTTACGGCTAATGCAGTCACCGCCAACAGAGTCAGAGGAAATGGATAGAATACTCTTCTCGACATCACGATCCGTAAATTGACTAAAATTGAAAGAGCAGTTACTGGAGTTGGGTATACTAGAAAGATATTTTAAGGTGTTCGATTTATCTATGTTACTTATGAACGATGAAGAGGAAAAATGGAGATTGAGACCATTTAAGTCAGTATTATCTGTTGGAGAGTTCTGTTGCTTACCAACTCCAAGTTTTCTAAGAAATTTCCAGACCTTGGCAGGATCTTCATCTTGAACAGATTTATGGATATGGCGTCGTTGTGAATCTCTACACGCCATATTGCAGCGATTTCGAGCTTGTCGAAGCTTTTCACGATTTACATCACTGGGATTGGCCTTGTATTTAGCCTTGGCTTTGTTTTTTTTGTTTATTAGATTTCTAATATCTTCAGTTAGCCAAGGTGCAGGTGCGTGGCGAACTCTCACTGGACGAATAGGAGCATGGATATCGAATAAGTTGACTAATATTGAATTAAATGTGTCCACCTGTTCATCAACTGTCTTGGCACTGAAAATTACGTTCCAGTCGGTGTTCAGGGCATCCTTTCTCAATTTATCAAGATTCATATTCGCAAAGTTGCGCTGAAGTAGAAATTTTGACTTTGCCTTAGGAGGTCGGATTTTATATGACATATAAATAAGGTCATGATATGAAAAAGCATCGGCAGCACATTGACCATGCTTAGCAACATGATCAGGAGAAGAGACAATTATTAGGTCTAGAAGTGATGGGACGCAATTCGGAAAGAAATGTGTGGCTGAAAGAGGAAGAATGTGCATATTGGCTGCCTCAATAATATTATTTAATCTTGCAGATCTTACGTCTTGTTTTAAAAGACACGTATTAAAGTCTCCCATAATAATGATATGATCGTATATGGATACGAATTCTTCCAGGAGGTGTTCAAATGCCGAAAAGTAGTCAACTGTTGAAGAAGGACTGTATAAGACTCCTAGAAGTAGTTTTGTATGGCAAAAGAGTATTTCGATAAATAAGTATTCTGCTGCGTTCACGTCTTGATTTTGATCTGAATTATTAATAATTGAAAACGGAATGTGAGAACGAAGATATATAGCAACGCCGCCACCTCCCCGTTGTGTGCGGTCGTTGCGAATGAGAGTAAACCCTGGTAGAGAGTAAGAAGTCGAGGCCAGGCAGGGTTTAAGCCAGGATTCTGATACAAGAATGGCATGTATGTTTTTGCTATCAAAGGTGGCTAAAAAGTCGGGGTAATGTGCCGGTATACTCTGCGCATTTATATGGACAATATTAAAGTTTTTCGAGACATCTGTAAAATGAGAGTTTAGGGCCACATCATTTGGAGGAATACTTTCATAACTACTATTCAATCCACTAGACGCTGATTTATACAATGAAGAATCAGTAACATTGTCACTATCACTATCGTTCATTTAATTTTGAAATATAATATAAAATATATATATAAAAAAAACAATAAATAAGGGATAATTAAATAATAATATAAACAAAAATTATAAAATGTAAACCTAATTACAAAAGTGCTTCGATGTGGTGCTGTTGCTACCCGCCAGCTTCTGTCAAGTTCGAACAATTTATAACAGAAAATTAAAAATAAAGATAATAATAAAAATGAAACATTAATTAAAACATTATTATAACATAGCACAGGTGTCAACTGTTGTAAAGTAAATCGTATAGTAATGTAATATTTACTGACACTCTTGTCGATATGTCACACAAACTATTCATATGAAAAAACTAAATGAAAAAAGAAAAAAAGAAAAATATAAAGTGTACTCGTATACTATTATAATTACTAAATGTACCTAAAAACAATAAAGTTCAAACAAGAACCTCTATAGAAACTATGGCGTTGCACGTCACAGTGCATTTGAAGTTTGACATGATTGACAAGTATGCGTCAATGAGTACGATCATAAAATGCAGCGTGACAGCTGTCATTCCTAGAAGTGTTTGTTTACCAACACGGATTTGTACAAACAATATCTATAAATTAGGACGACAGAAAGGTGTAAAATTACAGTTACATAAGTAAACCACAGTACACAATTCTAAAATCCCTTATCCAAGTGTGTGGAAGACTAAACATTTAAGAAACTATGTACTAGAATACAGGAAATAATAAAATAGAAAGAGAAAAAAAAGAAATGCACTATTTTCTTGTAATTCGCTTTGTGCGAACCTGATTAGCAAACGATTTCACAGAGGGCTTGCCATCTGTGGCTGTTGACTGCGCAGATGAAGCAGGGCTGGCTTCAATCGGGACAGCATCAAGTTCTGCCAAGCTCTCAACTTGGTGGATTGAGCCATCCGATGCCAGCACATGAATTATGCCGTCTTTTGTCCAACAGTTCGTAATGCCATGTCGCTTCCGAGCCTCCAAGAATATATTGTGGCGATTTCTAGTCAGAAACTCTGATTGCGTTATACCTGAGCCCTTTAGTTTGGTTTTAGAAAACCAAGTTTTATCACGCATGGAGACCTCACGGAATTTTACTATGATTGGCCTTGGTTTTTTACCTGCAGTACGTCCTAGCCTATGACAACGACTGATGCAAGAAGTTGAGAAACCAGGAACTTTCAATTTGTTGGATATCAATTTTGACACAACTTCAGCAGTATCCTCCGTCTTGTCTTCAGAGATGCCATGAAGTAATATTATCTTACGCCTTCGCTGTAATTCCATTCGGTCAATATCTCTGCTCAAAAATTCTATTTGTTTTTGCATTGTTTCCAGCACCGATGCAATGAATTTCTTGAAAGAAGAAAATTCTTCAGCAAGTGATGAGGCTGTAACTGGGACAGGACTAGACTTCTGCAGTTCACGTTGAAATTCTGACATTCGGGTGTTAAACATCTCAGAAATAGTAGCAAAAGATTCTTTCAGTGCTTCCATAACTGTGATTGGATAGTGTGACTTTTGTGGCAATGTTTGTGAAAAATTAGAAAGGAAATAGATAGCCAGTGGGTAACTAACTCTCACATGTAAGTACTGAACATAGACACTACTTAATTATATTTTTAAATTATATTTGTAATTGGGAGCTGATAAAAACTGTTTAACTTATTTCACACCTACCCTCAAACTCCTACTACCTATATATACCTATATATAATAATAATGTAAGTAAGTTATATCATGCTATGAACATATTTCCATTCCCGCTAATGCTTATAACTCGTTAGCAGTACGATCTAAACTTTTATATTTAATTTTATTGGACATTAAACGGGACAACTATGTCAATAACAATGTTTTACGAGCGACGCCGTATTGTAGAGTTTCTCTATCACGCAGGGCCACCGCCGCGGGCCAACGAGAAGATTCTATCAGAACACAGTTGGTGTTCTGAAGAACGCGCCTCAATAACGCGAGCTTTAACAATACCAAATCAATGTACATAGTTATATCCGACGTTTTATCATATAAAGGGAAGTTGTATGGGATCCGATAGATCTTAACATGTACTTTAAAACGCGCTTTGTATCGGCTGATCTGTACAGACCAGCCTCCATTAGTAGCGTTATAAAATACGAAATGTTTTTGATCTCCTTTTGAACCGTTTCTAAGGATTTTATGTTTCGGTCAAATTAGAGTCTGTGCTATACGTGTGTAAAAATTTACAACAATAAAATTACATAATTTTTTAATAAAATATTATTTTCAAATATCAACAGCAATGACGTTATTGTTATCATTAACTTTAATCTCATTGATAATCAATGAGATTCAAGTTATTTTTTTTTTCATTTTGCTGATAATGTTCTTAGAATTAAAAAAATAGTGCCAACACTGTCTGCTTGAATTTCTTATTCTTAAAGATATGGTATAAGGTGTCAAGTTTGACAACAATGTGAACGGGGATAATGAAGATCTTAGGATTAGATGAATAAATAGTTGGCTCTTTTCATCTGCCCTTAATTTAAATTGTAAATTCTCAAAAATCACTTAAACTCTGCAGCCAATAGCGTTTACGTCGCCCACCCAGCTGACTATTGTATAGTACAAGATTACGAACAACATAAAAATGTTATGCATGCATATAAATCATTTCATTCGTTTATTTTGTTTCATTGACAAAATTACCAGCTTACGGAATTATACTTTTTAACTTTGACTGAATAAAATGTCCACAAGTATAGTGTAAAAATCTTTTGCATACATACATACACTATTCATGTTTCGCAAATACTTTGGTTGTGGAAAACTTCACAGAGATGCAGGTATATTCCGCGAATTGAAACAGAACTTAGTAAGTAGGCAATGTGTTTTTCTAGACTATGTTCTATCTATGCCAAATTCAAGATCCGTTCTGTAGATACCTAGTACCACCCACCCACCATCCATCCATCCATCAAGCCAAACATTCGCCTTTATAATATTAGTTAGATAAATGAATTAAAAATAGTCAACATGCTGGTCAGGTATCTAATTACAATACAAATACAAGACATCGCGTTGTCCGAATAAAAATAACCCGCGTGCAGACTGCGAATGCCGAGCGGAGCCGAGTCGAGTTCACTGCTGCCGGGCTTAAGGTTATTTCGGTGACAACGGCTGTGGCGTCGTCCACTCTCTGGCAGAAGTTAGTATCCCCAACTAACTAGAATTCATTTGATTTTGAAAATATAATAAATACACTCTCTTACTTAGTTTATTCTAAACCTACTTATCTTCAATTTAACAATGTACCTATGTCTTTTTGACTAAGTTTTAGTCATAGAAGTTTCAAGTAGAATACATACCATCCACAATTCTTTAGGAAAGTTATTTAAAAGTGATCGTTGTTCCTTTATGAATAGACTAACTGTCGCCCGCGGTTCCGTCCGCGCGGAATTTAAAAAACTTAATAAATAGCCTATGTCTTCTTCCAGGCTACAACAAACAAACATCCATCCATCCATCTAATCTTTCGCATTTATAAAATTAGTAAGAAGTAACATAATTTAAAATGAATGTTTGAAACATCACTCGCTTCGCTCCTAAAGTTTATTCTAATGGAAATGTCAGTTCTATTTCTGAACATTTGATGAAAATACCTTGATCATGCGAGCTTTTAAAGTTGTTTTTATTTAAAAACATTGGAAAATTTTCTTCTTATTTTAAAGCACTAATGATCATGTGAAACATCGCAAATAAAATAAACAATATTAAAATACATACATACATATTGATACAATTGATTTTATTTTAATGTATGTATATTAGATATATAAAGATAGTACTCGTGTGTAAGAAACAGACTGTTATCATCTAAAAAAAACTATTTCGTGCTTAATAACGTTTTATTCATGTTGGATATTAAAATATATCACCTATATAAAACAGATGTAGCATTTCAGCTGTATAGAAGATTGCCAAGAGGTGGTTTGACAGAGGCGGCGCGTATTCATCAAGTGCCTGCGACGCGCCGTCGGCCGGCAAAGCATTAAGCCTATGCATGAGACTCACTTAGTGACTTTTGATGGATAATTAAACAGTCCTTAAGTGCGTATTTCACATATACAACAGTAAGGGACTCCCTTGAGGACTAACGACTGTGAGTATGCCTCGAAAATATTGCTTGCTTAGAATTCCCGTATTTCTAAAAGTGATAATGATTTGTAAATAGCAATAAAATTAATGCTTTTCGTTCACGAAAAAAAGACATAAGAGTTATAAGAACCACAATTTTTTTATAGAAAAAAAGAGTGCAAAGTCATCATATTTATCAAGCACGTAACATACGTAGAAAAAAATTACACTTGTAAAAAATTTAACTGACGAAAACAAGTTCAACATTCGAACATAGATTAGCATGAATTTATGTTTTCCGCATCGAATATATTTGACGTCACAGGATCAAAATTAAAGTCATTAATTCAATAGCCAATAGCATTTCAATATCGGGAGCGAGGGACGTCGGAAGTATAAATTGACGCGTGGACCATTACCAAACGAGAGAGGCACAAGCGTTATTTATTACAGTGAACACATTGCCAACGTTTTTAATATCCACTGGAAATCGGGAACGGAAAATAAAAGGTATCAATTACAGAAATCAAAAACGTGTAGGTAATATTACTAATATTATAAATACGAATGTTTGGATGGATGTATGGATGTTTGTTTGAAGGTATCTCCAGAACGGCTCAATGGATTTCGATGAAGATTGGCATAAATGTAGATCATAGTCTGGAAGAACACATAGAGTACTTAATATGTTTTTTTAATTCCGCGTGGGCGGTGTCGCGAGCGACAGCTAGTTTTATACAGATTAAAATAATAAAATAGTGTTGTGACAGCCATGACGTCATGAGCAATGTATGTATTTTGTATTATTTTCGTTATTAAAAATGATTAAAAGTCAGTGTTTAAAAAATATATTTTCGAATGAAAATTTTATTTTACATTATTGAGAACCCCGATAGTTAGATAGCTAAATACTACGACTAATAACGGAGTCTTTCCTAAGAAAATTAAATCAAAACAAATCTTTTTTTTTGGGTTCTGAGAAAGAAGTTATCGGAACAAATAATTCAACTTCATACATTACGGACTTATTACTTATTTCTATTTAAATTAAACTAACAAATGCAATAGCATTTGTATTAAATTTATTTTCTAATCCACATAATACGTAGACGCGTCCGGTAATAAAACGAATCTGTTACCGTCTTTACCATCCGACTGTACACGTTCTGAGAAATATTTTCCAAACATTGACGTCAAAGTTGAATATTTTGTATTACGTAAGACGGTTAAGAATACGAACTGTTAAAGGTCAAAAATATCACAATTTGAACATGATAACGTAATTAGAAAATGTGTAATAATTTTGACTAGCGGTCGCCCGCTACTTCGTCAGTGTGAAATAAAAAAAAAAATTAGTATTCCCACACATAAGATGACTTCCAGTAAAAGTCCAATTCGAACGCGGACTTTCGGACAGACAATCATTTTAATAATGGCGCTTAATACGTAATAATCATGTTTGCGAAATACGATTTTTATATCTTATCTTATCATTGTTTAATATAAAAATCTTGTTTCACGATGTATGTTGCCAATAAACTCCAAAACTACTGAACCGATTTCAATCAAATTTCACATGTACCCGTATTTTGGTCTAACTTACTGGATAGGATAGTTATCATCTCAATTATTCGCTTGTGTTGTGAATGTAAACGAATAAAATGTATCAATTAATTGTTTCTTAAGCAAGTGTTTATTTACTGTTTAGTTTTATGAAGTTCTCATAGATGGCGGTGTACGTTGATTCATCGATAAAATTCTTCAATTTTGTTTGACATCTAGGTTGTAAATACAACCAATAGATGGCGCTGTGTTTCGTTTCTTAGAATATAAATTCTATTATTACTTAATTTCACGTAATATTTATTTACTTATTAAGTTTTTTTATATTCCGCGCGGACGGAGTCGCGGGCGACAGCTATATTACATATAGACATTACTAGCATCCATCCATCTAAACATTCATCTATATATATAAAAGAAAGTTGTGTTAGTTACACCATTTATAACTCAAGAACGGCTGAATCGATTTGACTGAAAATTGGTGGGCAGGTAGCTTAGAACCAGGAAACGGACATAGGATAATTTTTACCCCGTTTTCTATTTTTTTTTATTCCGCGCGGACAGAGTCGCGGGAAAAAGCTAGTTTATAATATTAGCAAGATAAATATGTGTCGCAGTCATATTGCACAATCCGTAGTATTACTTTACGGCTAGCTGTTTCATCAAAAACAGTGCCGTTTTGAAATGCGGCGGTTCAACGAGTAGCCGGGTAATCAATACGGCTACTCGCTGAATAAAAACTACGGAATGCATTCGGCGCCACGCGACATTCAACACTAGGCTAGCCAAAGTTTTTGATAACAGCTAGCCGTAATGTAATACGGCGGATTATACAATATGACTGCGACATATAAATTAGATTACAAAATTAAGAGAGTTTATAAGTTAGAGGTACAAAACAAACTTCTTAATACTTGCTATAAAGTGGATTGTTTTAAAAATATAAAAGTTTGCACGTTTGCAAGCAGTCTTTACGGCGATGTATTTTTACAGCAGCAGGTCGGGGCCGCGTCGTGTCCTACATTAACGACAAATTTGCTGGCATTTAAAAGTAATTTGGCGACATTAGACAGACAGAATTATTTAAACATTACAGAGTTATTTATCATATATAAAATAAAGAAAAACTAACTTTCTTTTTGTAACTGGCAACAATATTAATAACATCAATCATTTAGGAATTTCAATGCAGTGTTGCAACTTTAGGTATTTTATTTGAGACGTGTATCAAATGTAAGTTAACCTAAAGTGTTATATCTTTTCGGCAACTAAAATAATCGAATAGAAAAGTATAAGCAAAATTATCAATGTCAAAAGGGAGATATTTGTATAATTTTTCTTCAAATGTTTTTAAACCTTAACACCCGTAGGCTTGGTGCTAGAGGTTTCCTGTTCACGAGTTAATCTGTCTCCGAAAGACATCGACCGTAGTGACGTTCTCTCAGATTACGTAACAGCATCCAGCAGTGAGGTAAGCGGCCGCTGGACCGTCGCCAGGAAATGCCATCTCGATGTTTACTTTCGTTCCCCCCTCTTTACGCACTTGTTACAAGTCAAGTCTTAGAAAATCCGAAATCAAAAACTGACCGCGAGATATAGTATTCGAGTAGTATTCTAGAGCATAAACGTGGTCTCCACGTGTGAGGTGAAGCTCGGCTGAGGAAGCGTGTACCTGCGTGTTCCTGGTGAAGCCGTAGCCGAGGAAGCGCTCGTCGTGCGCCGGCACAGCATCCGTCGCCACATAGAACGGCTCGTACAGCAGCTCGAAGTTGGTCACATCGTGGCTCACGTGTGTCTCACAGGACTCGTTACCTCCGCTCGCCTCCCACCTGCACCACACATACCTCCACCTCAATACTGCTCTCACATCAAACCCGCTACGAACTTCTACATGACTCTTACGTCCAAAAATTACTGCAAAATATTTGTACCAAGTATTGTACTTATCACAATTGTGGCTGAACGAGCAATGGAAATTCTCGGATAATTTGCGGCCGAAGGACGAATTAAAAAATCTAAAACTTACGTCTTGTGAAAGATCTCGAATCACTCACCTAGAAAAATTTGAAGCGTACTGGTTGTAAATGAACACTTTCCTGTGAAAAGGTATCGCCAATTTGTTCTTCGACAGGCGCAGCAATTCTGACTTATTCGCAGGAAACTCTGCGACTCTCTTGTCCAGTTCGTACGTGGGCACGACGTAGGCGCACAGCGGACACTTGGGCGCCCTCGCCAGAAACGCATCTAGCGCCTCCGCCATGCCCCTGGAGGGCACGATGTCGACGTCCACCAGGAAGACGTAGGGCGTGTGGCAGTTCCTTCTCGCGAGGTTTCTCAGGTGGTTCTGGGGATATGGATGTCGCGCCCGCCACGCCACCGTGTCCGCGCGGCGCTCCGCGGGCGGCAGCGGCTTCGCGTCGCAGTCCCTCGCCCAGGAGGGGGCGGCGCCCTGCGTGCCCGGCCTCTCGGCGGGCGTCGCCGCGTGGAGCGCGAGTCGCCCGTAGATCTCCGGCCGACATCGGAGGAGCCACGTCGCGAACGCTCGGAGGAGTCTCAGTTCGTCTCCGGCCACGAAAACCGCCACGGACATCGGTCCGGACCAGTGCGCCGCTATCCTCATCAGCTCGTGCAGCCTCTCTATGGAGCTCTGCGTGGCGAGACACACGCGCCTGCTGGCGGACACCTCGGCGTACACGTCCCCGAGGGTGGCGTAGTCGAAGAGCCTGTAGGAGCGCGAGCCGTCCCAGCGACCGAGGCGCAGGTCGAGGCGGCCGATGGGGTCGTCGTCGGCGGCGGCGCTGGGCGCGGCCTCGAGGCAGGGCTCGCAGGGTGGCTCGGTGGGCGGCGGGGAGTGCGCGGTGGGCGCGGTGGGCGCAGGGCGCGAGGTGGGCCCGCTCTGGGCGCACGAGGGATGCAGCAGCCATATGTTGGCGGCCGCGTTGTATAACACCAGGGCAACGGCGACCACGCTGATGAAACACCACTGACACCGCCAACGCCACTGCAACCGTCATATATTTTTAAAGATATGGAAGAATATAGACAGTAAATTAAATATAACGTCGAAAATACGCCGATTTGACCCGACTTAACTCTATCCCAAGTTGCTTCGTTTGGCCGCTAAAGGGCTTTCAATTTTGCAAATTATTTATTGCATAAACCAGTGTGGTTGACTATGGCCTAGTCACCCCTAACTTGGGTAGGCTCCGAGCCCCTCAGTGGGGACGTATAGTAAGCTGATGATTATGAATGATAAAAAACCTCTAGCACCCAAACGCAGCAACTTTGGGTAAAGGTAAGCTGGGTTAAATCGTCATATTTTCGAGCAAGGAATATGGGTACTTCGTTGTATACGTCTTTTCCGGACATGTTGTATGTTTTCCATGATAATATACTACAACTAATTGTAAACACAGGCGATACTTACGATCTTGTCTCTCCGCGACCGCACCATCGCTCGCTGTAGAGTGATGTAGCGCATCTCATTTGATTATTATTACAGCATACGAACACTTTTCATATTGTACGAAACTCATCTGAAAACGACACAATGAAAATTTAAAAACATATTTAAGAATCTTACTAATATTAAAATAAAATATTTAAGCGGATGAATGAATGGATGTTTGTTTGAAGGTATCTCCAGAACGGCTCAATGGATCTCGATGAAATTTGGCACAGATGTAGATCATAGTTTGGAGGAACACATAGGCTACTATTGTGTTTAACCGCGCGGGCGGAGTCGCGGGCGACAGCTATATATGAATATCTTTGAACATAACGGTAATTTCGTCATATCTGACATCTCGCTCACGCAGTTGTCGTGATGTTAAAGAATACTAGCGGGATGTAAGTACACCCCTCTTTATTAATCATTAGAACCAAGAGACGGGAGGGTATTTTTTAACTTATGTTTTTAATTTAATAACTATTGCTTTTTCTTACACGGAGCCTCCGCTGTCGTTATATCTGTGTAACCAAAATATTGCCATCCCTCTTACTCTCTCTAAAAAATTACACACTCTGTTCAACCAGTCTTGTATTAACTCACCTTGAACTGTTTAAAATGATGTGAATTTCCAAAAACACACTCAAAATAACTTCACGTACAATAATTTTTCACGTTTAATTCATGGAAATAATTAGAAAAAGTAATGTTTTTTTTTTTATTAAAAATACTTTAAACATTTAGCTAAATCCTAAATTAAATCACTCTTAACTTTACATAATAAGTATTTAAAATAATAACATTTTAGGTTATAGCATTATAAAACCACTCAATACACAAAATCAATTAATAAATTGTTGTAAAATGCATTTTAACTGTGCGATAATAAACTTTAACTAATACTTTATGTTATTGTTATGTTCTATGAATAAATTCTTAAGAAATAACTGCATTAAACACTAATAATAATAAAAAATATATGGGAGTAGAGACCTAAAGTTGATTGCGCATGTACGAAGGCCGGGCATGCGCGATACGCCCCCAGTCACTCTTACCGCAATCACATCTATGTACCTAGTTAAACAAGAGTATTTCAGCTATTGTCCAAAAAACTCAGGATTGAAATAATATATGGCGTGTACTGAAAAACAGGAAAATACGCCATACCGATAGCCATAATAGTTGAAGAGCGTTTATGGTAAAAAAGGCCGTCTAGCGCGCGCCCCGGGTTAACATTATTATCAGGAGGAAGGAAGCAAAATGCTGAAAATCAAAGATTCTTTAGACCCCGCATTCTGATGTGATCTTCCTTTGTTAAGCCGTCTCCTACTTCCAATAGATAATGCTTACTCTACCAGCGTCAATTGAAATGTTTCGTTTGTACACGTTCACCGATGTCCTTTACATTTTTCCAGTATAGTTTTTTTTTTTTTACTTTTTATTCCAACACTAAAAAATAAGATGATGAGATAATATATTTTTCGGAGAAATATCTAAATTTATTAAAAAATATATAGCAACCCACGAACAACTAACACTACACTATAGTTTCAGAACTTGTATTACTGAAATGGCAACTATCAAAAACGAACATCAATGTCATGTCAAGTTGTCAATGTCATTTGAATTGCCCGCATGTTTTTGCTTGTTTTATAAAACTGCTTTTTTTTCTGAAATGATTAGTTAAATAAGTACAAGAAAAATGTTTAAAATACCAGAATGGGAAGAAGATACCAAAAAACCTAGCATCAGCTATGTAAATAATATAAAGGTAAATGAATTCTTCCAGGTATAATTATTACGTAGAAAATACTAAAGAAATAAATCGAAACTGCGTCATATTCACAGTAGTTAAAATCCATAATATAGTGGCATAAGTCTTAGAGAAGTTTATTTTCACAGAGAATATCACAGATATCAGTTAAACTGCGTAATTCACAGTTTTTGTATTTTAGCAGCTTAGCGGTTGGCTATTGAGTATTTAAATTATCGTTAAACCAATAAGTAGACAGACTTGTTTTACCACAAAATATGGTGGTGATTTTTTAAGGATGGTAATATTATCTAGGCGGAGGTTGTGATGGATGAAACACAGGCTTATGCGAAGTGTGGTTGAACTTGTCACATGTGAATGGAGTGAATTTATATAGCAAAATGTTTTCATACTTAAGGTTTGTGGCAGGGTGGAATCATGGACTGTGGATAAAAAAAAATGTTTTGAGTAGTTTCTAAAAATCTACTGGTACTTAAAATTCCTCATTCAAAGGCACTTGATCAATGGATTTTGTATGCTAAATTTACTGTGTTTTTTTTGCTGTATTTGTAATTGTAAAATGGAATATGATCAAAGCTGTAATATGAATAGATGTTATAATAGCAAGCACTTTGTTTTCCTATGAAAGGATTTATTATTTCTTTACAGAAACAGCGGACAACGAACAAAAAGAAAATAGAAGTAAGCAATAATCATACTGCCACAAAGAATACTGTAGACAATAAAGTTGTAAAAAATGCAGATTTACTTCTAAATGGAAATAATAAAACAAAACTCATTAAACAGAAAAACAATTTGCATGATAACAACACTTTGAGGAATAAAGTAAATAAGAACAAGAGAAAGCAAATAAAAAATAAGAATTTATCAGAATCAATTAAAAATATTGAAGTAGAAAATGGCAACACTGGCAGCAAAAAGAAGCGAAAACAAACAAAAAAGAAGAAAACTTCGGTATCAGATAATAATGTTGACGAAATGGAAATAAAAAATAGTGACGATGATAAACTAGATGAAATTCTACTTGATGCAAGGAAAAGAAAATTTAATGATAATTTTAATAATGAAGACAGTGAAGAAATACTTTTTAGTCAAGAAACAAGTAAAACAATAAAGCCAGATAATACCCAAAATGTTACAACTAAAAAAGTCTTAAATGGTGTTCAAACAATATCCAAAGCTTCTCAAATTAACAGAAAACTAAGCCATAAGAAAGAAATCATAAAATCAATGTTAAACAAAGTCAATCAAAGGAATCACATAGAAGTCAGCGGGAATCAGCTCCGGGAAAGAATGCTGAATAGACTCAAAGGTATTAAAATACATAAAAGACTCAATTTTAACATTGTATTTAATTAACTAATTTGTGATTATGAAAACTTATTGTGAATAACAAATGTGTATTTGGTATATATATTTCTAACTAGCCACGACTCCGTCCGCGCGGAATAAAAAATAGATAACGGGGTAAAAATTATCCTATATCCGTTTCCTGGTTCTAAGCTACCTGCCCACCAATTTTCAGTCAAATCGATTCAGCCGTTCTTGAGTTATAAATAGTGTAACTAACACGACTTTCTTTTATATATATATAGATTTAATAGTGAATGTGTTTTAGCTGCCCAGTTCAGATATTTAAATGAGAAGCTGTACACATCAAGCGGGGGGGAAGCTCAGAGCCTGTTCCAGGCGGACCCTTTGGCTTTCCACACATACCACCAGGGCTACCAGCAGCAGGTTAAGAAGTGGCCCGTCAACCCACTCGATGTCATTGTTAAGAAAATACTTGAAATGTAAGGACTTATTTAATTAAAATGTTGTGCAAATACTGAAATAGGTCCTGAAATGACTTCTAGTGTGGTAATGAGAAAATAAATGTGTCTTTCATAGCTGTTGATTTAAAAAATAGTTAGCAATCGAAAAGTCAAAATGTATGGATTTAAATGGAACTTTAGGTAAATTATCACATGCTTGTTATTTTGCTTATCGAGTGTGAGTGTCTCCTGCTATGTTGGCTGCTCTTCCGAGCTTTGGATTCCTCCAGGAGGAGGGTACTGCTGGTATAGCCTTTGACTGTATGTCTGCAGGCCTAAGACTCACTTGGTAGCGGACATGGGCTGCGGTGAGGCAGCGCTGTCGAGGCGGGTGCCGCAGCGCGTGCGCTCCTTCGACCTGGTGGCGACACACGCGGCAGTGGAGGAGTGCGACATGGCGCACACGCCGCTGTCTGCCGCCAGTGTCGATGTGGCGGTCTACTGCCTCGCACTCATGGGCACCGACCTCACACAGTACCTGCTCGAAGCCAACAGGGTACTGAAAGTCGGGTTAGTACTTTTCTTATTAATAACTAACACATTAGTTTCTAACTAACTGGGCTAGTTAGTGGTTTTATGTTACTTCTTTAAAAAAAATTAAAACAATTAAAGTTTATGTTGAAGATTATAATAGTGTCGGATGTGCAGGGGTCATCTCCTGATAGCGGAGGTGGAGAGCAGATTCGAGGATGCGGAGGGTTTCGCGCGGGAGGTGCAGCGACTGGGCTTCAAGTTGCGTGAGCTGGACAACCAGCACCAGGTGTTCTTCTTCTTCCACTTCATCAAGGTGCAGCAGCCTCCAGTCAAGAAGTCGAAGTTGCCGCACCTCACTCTCAAACCCTGTTTGTATAAGAAAAGATAAACTATTATCATATTACATCTGACTTTTATTTAACTCCGTGTTCAAATTTAAGATTCCTTTTTAGCCGACTTCAAAAAGGAGGTTATCAATTTGACAGTATTTTTTTATGTGTGTTACCGCGTAACTCCGCTCCCTGTACTTTGATTTTGATAGGTTTTTTTATCAAAAGGTAGTGCTAGCAGATGGGTACCATTTTTTTAATTAATTTTTAATATTACTAGAAGACTAGTAGATTTCTGTCTTCTTAGTTCTGATCAGTATTCTGACAAACCATGTTTCTATCATCCAAGTTGAGGTTGTATATCTATATATATAAAAGAAAGTCGTGTTAGTTACACTATTTATAACTCAAGAACGGCTGAATCGATTTGACTGAAAATTGGTGGGCAGGTAGCTAAGAACCAGGAATCGGACATAGGATAGTTTTTACCCCGTTTTCTATTTTTTATTCCGCGCGGACGGAGTCGCGGGTACAAGCTAGTTGTATATATATGTAAATTGATATATAATTTGTACATGTTCCAAGTTAACTATGTATTTAAAGAAAAGGGTAAAAGTGCGTCAAAAAGTTTGAATTTAATTAATTACCTGGATTTTACGAGTTAAAAAAAGAAACATTTATTTTTAATACATTTATTTCATACACATTTTGATAAAAAAAAAACATTTCACTTTAGTATTATGTTTCAATTACAAATAAAATTATAGAATTATGCAGTTCATTTTATATCTTAACACATTGAGTGCCACCGTTTCCTCCTGCGAGTTACCTCGTTAAAACTATAGCGGCACTGAATGTGTTGATTAATTTAAAATTTAATGAAATCAATACATTTTTATTATACAATTTAACTCAGTAACTACAAAAAATAATTATTTAATTCTCAACTAGTCTTCAACTCGTCCATTACTTCCTCGGCCTCCGCTCGCAAATTCTCCACCTTCTCTATGAGCATCATCTGTAAAATTAACATTTTCATTTTCCTTCCTTTGGGGGGGGGGGGTAGGGAGGCAGAATAAAAATATTTTTGTTCAGCTGCATTATAACGACTTGCTGATTTATTTATAACTTACATTTCATGTACTGGAGCCATTACTTTTTAAGAATAATGTAATTTTTTGGTTTTTCACATGCATTTGAGGGACAAAAGTTGTGATACAATAGACGACACGACGTCACGAATTATTTGAATGGCTACAAAGTTAACGTACCCTGGCTGCGCTGATGAGGTGCGTGGCGGCGGTCCGGGACAGGTGGTCGATGCGGGACACCAGCTCCTCCGCGCTGGACTTAGCCAGGTCCTCCACCCGCTTGTAGCCCGCCTGCAACAGCTGCCTCGCCCGCGCCTACACACACTCATACATTATACCCGCTTGCAACAGCTGCCTCGCCCGCGCCTACACACACTCATACATTATACCCGCCTGCAACAGCTGCCTCGCCCGCGCCTACACACACTCATACATTATACCCGCCGGCAACAGCTGCCTCGCCCGCGCCTACACACACTCATACATTATACCCGCCTGCAACAGCTGCCTCGCCCGCGCCTACACACACTCATACATGATACCCGCCGGCAACAGCTGCCTCGCCCGCGCCTACACACATACATTATACCAGCCTACAACAGCTGCCTCGCCCGCGCCTACACACACTCATACATTATACCCGCTTGCAACAGCTGCCTCGCCCGCGCCTACACACACTCATACATTATACCCGCCGGCAACAGCTGCCTCGCCCGCGCCTACACACACTCATACATTATACCAGCCTACAACAGCTGCCTCGCCCGCGCCTACACACACTCATACATTATACCAGCCTGCAACAGCTGCCTCGCCCGCGCCTACACACACTCATACATTATACCCGCCTGCAACAGCTGCCTTGCCCGCGCCTACACACACTCATACATTATACCAGCCTGCAACAGCTGCCTTGCCCGCGCCTACACATATCACACATCTGACTGAGACTGAGTTACGAGTCACGTCTACTTGTATACGTTATCACCTTGCGCACGTTAGGCAGCTCCATGAACTGCTGCAGCTGCGGCGTGGCGCAGTGCTGGAGACGCGGCGCCAGCTCCGCCAGCAGCGCGCGCCACGCCCACATCGCCCCGCCCCCAGCCCCGCTGGCCACGCCCCCGGCCGCGCCCTCCGCCTCACACAGCGCCTCGCACAGCCGCGCGCAGCACGAGCTCTGCGCAGTCGCCGCCTGCAGCGCAGTCTGCACCGCGCCCCGCGACACACAGTATCTAACAACATTCACACATTTAGAAACATATTAATATTTTAAAACAACCTTTACATGTGATAATTAACTCTGTACGTACTTATCGGCTACCTCCGGGAATGGCATCTGATGGTACAGGTCGTACAGCATCATCGCCACGTAGAACCTGTTCAGGACATGCTCCGGTACGTCCTACAACGGTAAACACTTCGTAGACATACCAAATATAAACATTTACACAGTACTACTAGACAACACTATAAATACTTACAGTGATAGGTTTTCCGGTCATCATTTTGACGGCGACCTTGTCAGTGATGTCCAGCGCCCGCGCCACGCGCACCCCCTCCTCCCCCAGCTTGCTGTACTGCAGCATGGCATATCGAGACATAATTAAATAGAATCGATTGCAATAAGTAACGACCAGTAGGTACATGTAGCGTCACCAGGTTGTGGTAGTGCCTGTAGTCGGGGCGCAGGGCGGGGTCGTGCGGCGCCACCAGGTACAGCAGGTGCAGCGCCCCCCCGAGCACCACGCCCCGCCCCGCCACCTCCAGGTCGCACAGGAACTGCTGCGCCACGCCCAACTCCATGCACCCTGGAACAAACACCTCACAAATCTCACAGCTCATCCAAATGTGTCAAAATATTCAAATAGTGGCAGATTAAAGTGTTAGTACCAATAATGGCGGCCCTGCCGAGCTTGCTGACCGCCAGCTCGGTGTCATCGTCGATGTGGCAGGTGTCATCGTGTGCGGCGCCCCGCCCCCCGCGCACCTCCAGCGCCCCGCCCCGCACCAGCGACCTGATGCCCGCGTCGCAGCACTCCTCCAAATCTATACTGAAAAGAAATAAGCGCAGTAGAACTAAAGGGTATTATGCCAATTGCCTATAAAAAAAAAGAATAAAACTGACATTATCATTTAGAAAAACACCAACTAGTGAAAAATTAGGTAATTCAATTTAACTAAATTTACTCGTTCTTTTAGTATTTGTAATTTAAAAAGTGTTACGTTACGTACTTGTCCCTGTGAGTGACGGCGAGCAGGGTGTGGTGCAGCATGCGAGCGAGTGCGGCGCGGCGCGGGGCCAGGCGCAGCGCAGCACCGCTCAGCAGCAGCGCCGGCACCGCCCCGCTCAGCACGCTGCGCGCCCCCGGCATGCGCCCGCCCACCACGCCGCGCACCCACGACCACTCCTGCTCGCTGCAGATTAGTATGCTTTCACCTACAACATACAGTGTGTCTGTGTGTGTCTGGCGGTAGGCGGGCAGCGAGAGGGGGGCGCGGCCGAGGCGCAGTGTGTGTGTGTGTGTGGGGGGTGTGCACTGACCGGCGTCGGAGACCCCCGCCCGGCCGGCGCGGCCCGCCATCTGGCGGTAGGCGGGCAGCGAGAGGGGGGCGCGGCCGAGGCGGGGCGCACGCACTATGACGCGGCGCGCGGGCAGGTTCACGCCGGCCGCAAGTGTCGAGGTGCAGCACAGCACTGAGATCACACCGCTCCTTTTGTAACATTATAGAGATAACTGTTACGTTTGAAGTCATTTAGCGGTCAATAATCTATAAGGAACCTATAGTTTTGGTATGAGGAATCTACAGTAAGTGTATCCTTACCCGAATTTCAAATAAGTTCGATTAAATTATAGAGTTCGTAACGGAGTAATTAGTCGTTTGAACCTGAAAGCGTTTTCGAGTAGACTCCTCTCATCACTGGAGAGGCCGGCGTGGTGGTAGGCGAGTCCGCAGCGCGCCGCCGCCGCCAGCGAGCCCGCGCCCTCAGCGGCCAGCGCGCGCGCCAGAGCCGCTCGCTCCGCCACGCGGTGAGACAACATCTCCCTGCACAACTTACATAATGAGTCCTCGACAGGACAACACACCTGTCACCCTGTACCTTCTGTGTCTCCACAAAACGCTAGAGTTCTCGAAGTTTGTCATTCATAAGGTTATTTACTAGAATCTTTTAGAATACTTTATTTTTCTGGAAAAAAATGTCTACGAATAATGTGTGCTCACTTCCTCTGCATCTTACAGAGCAGCATGGCGACGCTCTCAGCATTGTGCTGCGTGGGACAGAAGAGCAGACAGCCGGCAGCGGGCACCACCTCCGCCACCAGCCCGCCCAGAAGGTCCGGGTCCAGCCGCGAAGCAGCACTAGTGTACTACATGCGGACATAACAATACTCTACAAACTATGTGCTGCACTCGGAGACGTTAACTGGTCACCAAAGGAACCTCTTAGCGTATATTTCCTATAATAGACACTAACAAAGACCACTGAGTCTAGCAATACGAGTCTATCTGACGGAATTAAAATAGAATAATGTTTATAACCTAGATACAATGACCACTCACTGTGTCATTTACAATATTTGTGTACTCATAGACTAAAGAATATTGTTAAGAAACCAGTATATCAAACTAGACATTCTCACATCATAACTAAGCTGCCTCTCGGGCACAGTCTCCATGCCGGCTGGTCCCCACACAATCTTGTGCAGCATGTCCCCGATCTTGACGTACTCAGTCAGCTCCACTGGCCGGAACTCCCGCTGATACACCGTCGCCTCCAGGAATTCCGCTATCTCCTCCAGGTTGCCTATGGTCGCACTCATGCCTACTATTTGGATATCACCTACGGAAATACATTTTTATTACCTAAATTAATTAATGCGATGCGATGAAGCTCTCTTCAAAGCTACATCAAATTGAAATAATGAGCAGAGTGGGGTCTGCGTTACCGAGAGTCATTGTCTGGTTCCAACAGACGACCTATTAAGCGAGATACTTTAGTTAGTGGAGATTATAAACGTGAAAATATCGCCTTCCCAGACTCTCACTTATCCAGGTTAGACTGTGTGAGGTAATTCTGAAAAGATAGTGAACAAAGAACAATAGGAGTCACATTGTTTTACTAATAACATTGTTCTCTTCATTGTGAAAATAATTAAAGTTTATAATTTGTCTGTTTTAGGCATTTTATTCCAGATATTTAAAAAAAAACTTACGATTCGCAAACTTAACAATTGTCAATAAAGACTCCAGTGTGGCGCCGCGACCTTCCTCGCCTATCAGATGGAGTTCATCCACCTACATACAAATTACATACATCTGTATAAAGGCATCGCAAATTTATTGAAATTTCAGAAAATTTCGAATGTCCGTCACTTTATTTAGGTACGATAATGTATTATTATCTAACATTTTTTTGTTTCCTAGAATGGTTAATAAAGTATGTTGGCGCCGTCAATACCCATAACGAACACCAAGCACTGGTAGGGCGGCCATCTTGACAAATCAGTCAGTTCGGTTTGAATCGTCATAAGGTGCGCACGCAACCACGTGCTCGGTGGACGTTACTATACTTAAATCCAATTCTATCTTAACAATCCTAAATTATTTTAGTAATGACATTGATTGTATCATCGATAGTTATAATTGGGATAATTATTACAACAGTTATTTTATTGGAATACCCGCAAGTCCACGTCCGCTCGGAGATGTCAGATAACCCTGATGATAGTCGAAAGACTTCATCAGAAGTGGGATATAAAGGGCCACGCATATACAGTCGGTTATATAAAGCTGATCGAAGGGGCCCCGTACGCCCGGTTCACGCTTTGGTGGTTGGTAATGTATAGCTGGTTGTAGGGGCCTCGTACGCCCGGGCCACGCTATGATAGTTGGTAATGTATAGCTGGTTGAAGGGGCCTAGTACGCCCGGGCCACGCTATGATAGTTGGTAATGTATAGCTGGTTGAAGGGGCCTCGTACGCCCGGGCCACGCTATGATAGTTGGTAATGTATAGCTGGTTGAAGGGGCCTAGTACGCCCGGGCCACGCTATGATAGTTGGTAATGTATAGCTGGTTGAAGGGGCCTCGTACGCCCGGGCCACGCTATGATAGTTGGTAATGTATAGCTGGTTGAAGGGGCCTCGTACGCCCGGGCCACGCTATGATAGTTGGCAACGTGTAGCTGGTCGAAGGAGCCTCGTACGCCCGGTCCACGCTGTAATAATTGGTAATGTATAGCTGGTCGAGGGGGCCTTGCACGACCGATCCATGTTACTTTGCAATGATGATGAATTTCCTTCTAGTCAGGAAGGGCCGAACGAATGGTAATGGTGTATCTTTACTTATGGTGTATCTTTGCTTTTTGATCAAATAGAATAGAGAGAGAACAATGACATCTCATCACGGTGAAGCGCGACTATATACGCACGAGGTCGTGCGATCGTCAGGATTGGCCGTGTTGGCGCTGTCAATACCCATAACGAACACCGAGCACTGGTAGGGCGGCCATCTTGACAAATCAGTCAGTTCGGTTTGAATCGTCATAAGGTGCGCACGCAACCACGTGCTCGGTGGACGTTACTATACTTAAATCCAATTCTATCTTAACAATCCTAAATTATTTTAGTAATGACATTGATTGTATCATCGATAGTTATAATTGGGATAATTATTACAACAGTTATTTTATTGGAATACCCGCAAGTCCACGTCCGCTCGGAGATGTCAGATAACCCTGATGATAGTCGAAAGACTTCAAGTACAAAAATTATTTTACAACCTTAAATATAAATAATTACCACAATAAGACCAATTTCATGTAATCTGTCCAACTCTATAAGACTTCTTACTAGAGCTAAACCTTTCTCAATTGTGGCTATGTAAATACTGTTCTTTGCTCTGCGTTTCTTTGGTGGTATGTGACCCTTACCTGCTGCATATTCCTCAACTAAAAAATTTAATTGAAGCGCAAACGGTGATAAAGACCATATCTGAAATATAACAAGTTACTTTTGAAAAATGTAGTCAACTTAGTTAGACAATACTATATTTCATCCTCATTTATTCAGCCATTGCAGAGTTATAAGACAATAAGCATCCATACACCAATCCATCCAAAAATTATATTATATTAGTAAGATAAGAAATAAATAACCTTTTCTTGTACAATAGCAACAAATGGCAAAATAAAGAGCACATTGTGTTTCCTATTAATAACTTCACGTAGCATTAGAATTTCCGCCACAAGTGTTTTGCCTCCACTTGTTGGCAATGCATAAATCAAATTGTTTCGTTTCTGAATGGCGTCTAAGTTTAGACATTCCTCCTGCCAATCTGTAACACAAACATACAAGTTGTGAATCCATCTTGACCTAAATACTATAATTATTGCGGTAAAGCTCAGCTGTTAATTTCATTTACAGAGGTGACGTAACAAGTGAATCATTTGTTAGAAATATAAAACAAATTACTTATTTTAGAAATGGTAGTTGTCATATGCATTAATAGATCAATTTTAATAAACATAACTAGAAGTTCACAAAAAATATATTATGGAGTTTTTTTTTATATTGAAAATCCCACCCGATAAGGTGATGATGTGGTCTAAAGATGGTACGCGCTAGCTTTGTAGATGCCTATTCAGAGTAGAAAGTAGAGGTTATTTGTATTTCTGGATCTAAGAGCATACTTTATCTTTCCTGTTTCCTGCTCTATCTGTCCTAGCTCCATTGTGTAGGTAGTTATTAAGAACAAACTATCTAGAAATAATTACCTTCATAAAGATATTTTTAATAATATTTTGCTTACCATATAATTTTTCTATACTTCTATATGTTTTAAATAGACCTTTCACAATCATAGGTAATTGATAAAAATGTTCTTTCAAAACTTCACTATTTTTTGATTTACCATTAGATTCTGATTGTGTAAAGTGATCAGGAATATCCAAAAGAAAAGAGTCTTTTGCTTCAAAAAAGTTGTCTATATCTTTGATAATGCTTATTGATTGATTTATTGCTTCAAATCCTTCCGTGATCTCATCTCTGAAATGTTTTTTTACTATTGCTTCATTACATAAATTGTTTTGACAAACTTCGTCTTCTAATTTCGATGAAAACATTTCATCAGATACATCATCCTTAAGTATGTTAAGGCATTGTGGATTTTTTTCATTATGAGAAAGAGGTGTAAAGGTTTCAATTTCTTGCCCAAAACATGATTCTGTGATATCGGATGTACAATTTATATCGTCGCTAGTATTATTTCCTGAATCACTTAAATATTCTACTTGATTGCAAGGCAATGGTGGTGAATCACAACAGTCTGCAGGAACAGGTAGCCCTTTATAATTCGATTGAGGTCGTATAAAGTTCGCAAATAAATCATTTTTGTTATTCACTTCACTTAAAATTCTTCTAGTCCCCAGTCGCCGCCTTTTCGGAGTTGATGTTGAATTACACGTAGAATTAATGTCATGATTTTTTTCAGAGTTCATTTTTAACTTACTATTTATTATATAACATCACAATTACATTAAAGAGTTAATGAGCATAATATAAACAAATATTGTTAAATGTTTTGGTTAAATAAAATAAACAGAATTTTCACGAGCTGTCAATGTCAAATTCAATTTTCTAAAAACTTACGTTCAAAAATTAACGTTCATTTTAATTACAAAACTAATTTCTTTTATCGCTGTTTTTTTTTGTAAATTAATTTTTATATTATCAAAAAGAACGCAAACACATCAGACGAAACGGTAAATTGCTTCTACTTGACGCCTGTCTTTTCTGTGGTCGTGGTATTTCACTGGTCGACCCGCGGCCCGCGGCCCATTCGTGCCCCCAATAAATATAATATTGTTGTTACGGGATCTACCAATGTAAAATTACTACCACTGCGATGTATAACAAATCTAGAAATAAATTGAAATCCCTGTGCCTAAGCCCAAATGTGAAAGGGTAATCGTTTCTTAGTAAAGTGTACATTGTTGAATAATATAGGACTTTCTTCGCTCGCCCTGACTAGCAAAAGCGGCTCCTTATTAGGGCGAAGATTTTTATCATGTTGTAATTTGAAATTTATTAAGAAAAAATTGCCTTTTAATTTCATCGGTCGAGCCGGCCCATTCGAGAAAAGATGTTGCGGTCTCTACCATTGTTAAAGTATAGAGTTGAGTAACGGAATAAATTCCACATATGTAAACATTTATATTTTTATTACAAGAAAGATCACATAAAACCAGTCTATTTCTTTGTAAGCAGACGTGATTATGTCTCATGTAAGACTTTTTAAATTAATTAAACTCGAAAGTTCCTGTTAGGTTGTATAAATAGATCAAAGAATTTAACTAGACCTATCCATTAGAGTATATACGGATATTGAAAATTAACTTTTACAAATATGCTCGTTAATTAACTTTAGTTTCTTTTTATCACTCAAACGCACTAACGACGCTTGGCCATACACAAAGCACACCCTAGTACATAATTATGAGTATTTGTACTGAACTCCTACTAAATGTACCCGTACTCCTTGGACAATTGCCATCTTAGTGGTGTAATAGTTAGGTAATAATATTACACGATCTGACTTTATATACAAATAAGTAAATATGCGTAGAGTTCTGATTGGCAATGCTTTATAACATTTCCTACTATAACGATAGACAGTGTCGTGCCTAGAGCGATGTCCATCCCAATACATATGTATGAGCAACCATGACCTTAATTCCTTTTTTTCTTTAGAAATTTTGTAAATCGAATGCAGCAGAACTCTCTGGTTCTTTTCTCTTACCGATTGTTCCATTGAATTGGAAAGCTAATGTGACATTATCGCGATGTACTCCTTGCGAAGCGCCAATGGGTTTGGAAGTTTCCATCATGCTGAGGACTTTCATAAGTAAAATAACAACAAAAAACGACTGGAAATATCAAACAAGTATAAACTTATTTTGGACCAAAAACAAGTTGATTTTCTGAAAGCCGGGTGGCCAACCTCAGAGATGTCATCCAGTAAGAGATGGCAATTCAATAGGGATGCAATCTCAAGCAAAATTATCTTTTCGTCTAGCTTTGATAATTTTGCTTGTTTGTAGTTGAATTTCTCCTTGAACTACTTAATGTTGCTGGATATGTAATCGCCAGGCGACAGTGGGCCACGCCCGTTACTGCCGAGCAGCGCGTCGCCGTCAGGGTGCAGGCGAGGTAGCTGGGAGCGAGCGGCGCGTGCCGAGTGCAGGGTGTCAGTTCCCTTCAGAAACCGGAGCTGCCGACGTTTCAGCTCAAAAATGACCGCGCCCAAAAATAGTTGCGGGGTGCGGGCGAGGGCATCGGCGCGGGCGGGGGCCGTCGCCGCGCTTGGGCGCGCCACCGCCAGAGCCGCCCCGGTCGCCGCGGACTCCACATTCCAACGTCGCTGCGCTGCCGGTGCGAACCAGTGACTGAGTGACCGCCTTCAACCCGTGCGACGTAAGTGCCGCGAAGTGCTAGTGTCTCGGACCCGTACAGTGTGTAGGGGCCCTAAGTGCGATACAAAACCGACGGTTTTACGGTAATGTTGCACCTAATGGATTTGTGCAGTTTAAAAATAAAACCCGTGTAGTGTTGCCAAATCGGGGGCAGCGGGCGCCGCGCAGAAATAGACGAGCGCCTTGTATAGCGCGCGGGATTACATTACCTCGCGGGAGCGACGCTAGCCGCCGCGATTCTTGTGGACATGTTTCTTACCTTTACCGGTCAAAATGTCATTTTTCACATCCAAAATGCACTACACACTGTACACTTTTATTTTGATACACAATATTATTATAACATCAGCCGGACACTGGCTTAAATCTAAGTTATCTTTGTAATTTAACTCTAACTTGTTAAAAATTTGCAAATTTGTTACAACTTTCACTAATTTTCTATTGATTGAGGTAAAAAGAAGAGACTATCAACGAATATTTAAGCAGAATTTTTTGAATGCTTGTAATTGAATATTTTAAAGTGGTCAAATAAATTTAGTACTGTTTAAAGTTTTGCAATAACATTTATATAAGATGCAGAAAGCTTTTTGTGTTGTCAGGTATAAATAAATATTGAAGATCAAAATTGTTAAGTTATCAAAGCAACTTCGTAACTTAACGATCAAAATTGCATGTATAAATTTTTTTTCTAGATAACATTTTCTCCACACTTTTAACCACCTGTTATTGTAACGCAAAGCTTTGACAACAATTTATAATTTTTATCATTTAACAATCTTTGATCTTAAAGAATCAGTTTGTAAGCTGGCAAGTATGTGCACGTGGTATGGTCTGGCCACAACATTATTCTTTTTATACGAAATATTGTTTTATTGATCAACATAATATACCTGCATATATCTGACATGTTTCTCATACTTTCATTAGGAGGTTTAGTTGAGCACGACGAAATTGATTGGGAATAGAATCAATAAAATAATTCGTTATCAGACCATATCTGTCCCCACCTAGGAGCTCAGAGCTTACCCTAAATTTTCGAAAAGCGAAGAACACATTGGTATTATACGCTTAGCAACTGCGCCACAGACGACGCTCAAAATAGTTGCATCGAGCGAATGTTCAGTCCAATTAATATTCTATTGGCGCAAAAAAATAGGACAGTTTGTTATCCTGAAAATATACCTTAAGTTTACATTTACAAAACCAACCTTAAATTCTTAACAAATCAATGAAGGTTACGATAATAGACGAATTATAAAAAGAGTTTGAATATTAGAAGCAACATAAGATTTTTTTATGAGTACAAATTGGTCCAACGGATGACCGATGGAAATTGTCTATGGCCTGTCCATAACCTTTCAAAGACCTTTTGAATCATAGAACGTTGCTAGGAAAGTCAACGCAATCGGTATTTGAAGCGTTGCCTTCGTACTGAAATCCAATTTTATATTCCGCTTGAAAGTTTGCCAGCTCGCCGGCCGTAGGTGTGCGCGATGGCGAGAAAGATAAAACCTCTAAAAATAAACCGGGACATCATAAACAATACGCGTTTCGCGCCATCCCTCCCGGCGACCGTTCTATTTTTTCAACTGTTTGGCACGCGAACGCGTTTATTAGGTAATGCGGAGCGCCGCTCTCGCTTTATTCATCGATAGGTTCTTGTGTATATGTGCATTACAAGTGCATTATGCTGTTATGACATCATGTTACATTGGTTGCAATCGATTACGGATGAATGGACATATAGTTTTTTTTTTTACTTTTGGATTGAAAAATTATGTGTGTGGCAGCTACAAAAAAATTTACAATTAATTTACATATTACCAGTCAGATGTGACAAGCCTTTGGCGACTTGCGAAAAATTTCACATAGCATTGCGCCTACCAAAGACAACATAGTGCACAACGGGATGACCTTGAAACAGCCAATTGGTTTTCAACTTCACCTATTTGAAATATTTCTCAAGGACGATTGGTCTTAATCAGAGTTGGTTTAAGTTTAAATCTTCTTAATTTTATACTTCACAAGTCAATGCAGAAATGTCTGCTACAGTTATACAATAGCAGTAAATGTTGAAAAGAAAGTTCGGAAAAGATACTAAGACAATATTCTTCGTAGCAAGTATCATACCATACTGGACAATAAAATATTTTTGTCCAGTAAATAAGATTAAGCCATGATACAAAACTTAATTTAAATCAAATTAATGTCAGAGAGAGTTATCTCTTCTTATCAGTATCTATGTACAATTTGTTTAGATAATATCAGGATATATTTTGAATATTCTGAGTTCACGCCAACTATAAACAATTGAAAGGTATACTATAGTAACAACATCGGGCATTAAGTAGGGTGGAATGCCAAGACACAAATAGTCCAGTCACTAAGATGTAATGCAATTGAAAATTACACAACCAAACGGCAGTTTTTAATCATTTTAATATTGAATGGTCTATAAATCGTACCTTAAATCTTATTTTTTTTCTGTGAATGATATAACTGGGAGATTTGTGAGTAGTTTATATTAAGATATGGCAACATTGACACTGGCAGTTAACCTCGTCTTTGTCTTATAATTATTTATTCATGAAAAAGAAAAACGTTTAGCCCGATTACAAGTTGTATGCAGATGAAATCCTATGTAGAAATAGTCCTTTAAGGATTTTATGGCAGTTTTTTTTGACACTGATAGCGAGCTGCACCTACAAATGATTTTAAGGATACCAATGAGCAAAAGTTTCCTTACTTCTGAAAGTTATCAATGTTTCAACTCCAATTGCAAATTAACCTGCATAACATTTTTTATGGAATTTAGAAGTTGCGAAAATGGCAACATTAAACTGATGATGTAACCAGAAATAAAATTTATTTTGTAGTACGCGAGTCCGCCCGCGCGGTATTTAAAAAAAACTTTATTATTAGCCTATGTGTTCTTCCAAAATTTCATTACATCTATGCTAAATTTCATCAATATTCGTTGATCCGTTCCGGAAATACCTTAAAACAAACATCCGTCCATCCAACTATGCATTCATCTAAAAATTCGCATTTATAATATTAGTAAGATTTAAAAAAAGCTGTAGAGCTACCGCTTTCTCATTGGTCAAAGAAAAGGCTGTCAAGATGACTGTTAGTTTTATTATTTATGTTATGTAATTTACATACAAATAGTAATTCAATCTTTTTTAAAGCTCAAAATGTCAAATATAACAATAGACAATAATGATGTATTTTTAATTCACAGATAACATAAATTACCAACATGTCTGACGAGGAGGAATATTCGTAAGTTGCCATTTAATCTATATCATTTAATATAATTAACTTCACAACGTTTTATTTTAACGACAAATAAAATAAAAAGTTCTCACTCCCGCACTTTAATCTCACTGCAATTTATTAACGTCCAATATCATCACGTCAGTTTGGTTTTTAGCATAGGTAAAAATTGTAATGAGTTGATGTCTACTTTGTGTTTTGCAGTGGCTCCGAGGAGGAGGAAGTAGAAGAAGAAGTTCCGGAGACGTAAGTATTGCCAGTCCCGTACCTTCCTCTTCCAGCAGACTAGACCCCACTCTATATACCTCTACTGTTTGATTTTCATTACTCTAGCTTATCAGGGCCTGGTATCTCTGCCTCGGCTAGTCTATCATCTTTCGTTTTATAAATCTATTAGTTCTACTTAGCTAAAAATCCCTGAATTAGTTAAAGACTAAGGAGAGGGAAGCCATTGCACCGTGTACCTCCTTTCGAAACTTTTGCACGCCCTCACCGACCCCTCTTCTCTCTTTTGTTGCAGGAAGTAAGTGGCGTGCCCTTTTGGTTGATCCAGCACTAGCTCTCACTTCGCTCATTAGGCTAAGTCTAGCGCCAACCTAACGCTTTTAGTGCTTGAGTCGCGGCCTCTATTGCTTACCGACGCACCATACACGGTAGGAGCTCGACCGCTGTTTATATGTGCTTCCAACGACTTGCATGACTGCAGCACAACGACACTTGTTCACAAATGGTTCTGCCTGCATCAGGAACCATCAACCGAGGACGCGAGAAGCCGACTCGAACCCGTCGGATCTTTTCTCTCGTCCATTTTGAATCTGTCTCTCGTTTGCCTTAACAAAGAAGTGCTTATTGTAAAGTGTCATTTCTTTGTTTATAAGGATTCAATTTCTAATCTATGTTTTTTTTTCTTTTATCTTCTTCTGCCGACGTCGACGTGCCAACACGCAGGCCCGCTCCTAAACCAGAGTAAGTGTCTCGACGGTTTCTACTTTAGACTTAAGACGCTTCGCTTTTAGTCGATGGGTTCTTTCGATTCGATGTTACGCTACACCTATCGATGTGGAGATTGTGATTGGCAAATGAATTAATCTTGCATTGGCCGGCGGCCGTATTTACCTTCTATTCAAAATTTAAATAAACCTTCACAATTGCTTGTAACGTTATAAAAGGGATGCGTATGCGCAAAATAATCGCTCTCACCGCTTACTTCTTTCCTATCTATAATTATTTAAGACGATATTATGTAGCTAATTACCTATATTCGACATTATTTCTTGTTCTATACAAAACATATAGACACATACACACACACCTCGATCTATTCCAACTGAGGATTAATGGAGTAAGTTTTTGTTTAATTTAAAAATATATTCGTATCTAATCTATAGACAACGTAGCTCGTGTTTTAACAATAAAGTTTAACCATGTGGTAATATCATAGTTTAGTTTATAGCAAAGAGATCTTGAAAATGAATCACTTAATGTCGATTGTAGATAGCTAGCTACCGGTGGTAAGATGTAGAGGCTGATTGTTATTTTCTGTTTCTAGGAGTAGACCATCGATCGCGTAAGTTGCACCGCTCTCTGTGGTGTCACTAACCATTAAACTGTCATTTAACTAAACCAGGCTCGGGCGCAAGCTCGTCGCGGATGTAAACTGCTATGCCTAACCGCCTTCGATTCGACCGCTGCGAAAGCTATTTCTGTCGGTCGGCAGGCGATCTATTTCCGAGGCGGTTTGCGCCCGCGCCGCTCGCAATGTGTCGAGATGTCGGTCAACGGTTACCGCGCTCGAGCTAGCCCCGATTGCGTCAATAATCGCATGACGTGACAGCATGAGCGTCCCTTAATACAATAATTTGTATTATAATGTTATGTCCGCCATATCCTCGTCGTCCGTGTGGAGCAGCGACTCGCGCCGCGACGAAACTTCTGGCGACTTCCGAGACGCTCGCTGTAATCGCTTTGGTGGAAGTTTGTCTAATACTATATGTGGCGCGCGGCAACGTCGCTCCGGATATAAAAATTATATGTTATGTGTCATTGAATAATCCGTCCGCTGACATAACCGAGCTGATAGAAGTACGTGTTAACTTTATCCATGTATCGCCATAATAAAGCGTTGGATTCGAGGCTATATTTTGTTTAATTTTACGAAACAGACGAAAAGTTAATGAAAGCTTAGCGATCGAGCGACTGTTTCTTAATTATCAATTAATATCCATTGTAACAGAAGCTGTATTTGTATTGTTCGCCGGCGCTGTGTCGGCTCTAACATTAACAAAAGTACTCGAATATACTCCGATATTCATATGGATTTCATTTTGCAGGGGTGAGGGAGATCCAGAATTCATCAAGGTAAGCAGCGGATCTTCTGTTTGTAGCTTCAATTCAATTGTGTACAACAGTCACTAAAATACAATGTGTACGTTGGCAGCGTCAAGACCAGAAGCGGTCGGACTTGGACGAGCAGCTGAAGGAGTACATCAACGAATGGCGCAAACAGCGGGCCAAGGAGGAGGACGAGCTCAAGCGCCTCAAAGAGAAGCAGGCTAAACGCAAGGTATGACTATATAAAATCGATTCTGATGATATAAATTGTTATCATTCACACACATTATAACATGACCTATGTGTTCGTAGGTTTCTCGCGCTGAAGAAGAGAAGCGCCTCGCCCAGAAGAAGAAGGAGGAGGAGGAGAGGAGAGTCCGGGAGATCGAGGAGAAGAAACAGCGCGACATCGAGGAGAAGAGACAGCGGCTCGAGGAGGCGGAGAAGAAGCGCCAGGCCATGCTGCAGGCCATGAAGGAGTCCAGCAAGACCGGACCCAACTTCACCATTCAGAAGAAGAGCGATAACGTAAGCTAATCTCTTATGCTACACGAGGTAGATTCATCCGGCTTCATTCATGTTAATAGAAAGATACATATGACATCAATCATTGAAGAAAAATAAAAACTAAACTGAAAAAATAAACTGGAAAATAAGCATAGAGTTTTATTTCAGTTCGGACTGAGCAGCGCTCAGCTGGAGCGCAACAAGACCAAGGAGCAGCTGGAGGAGGAGAAGAAGATCTCCCTCTCCATCCGCATCAAGCCGCTCAACATCGAGGGCCTGTCCGTAGACAAGCTGCGCCAGAAGGCCACCGAGCTCTGGGAGTGCATAGTCAAGCTCGAAACAGAGAAATACGACCTCGAGGAGAGGCAAAAGAGACAGGACTACGACGTTAGTAGCAACTATCATTAATAAACAATATTTTTTGATTTCTATTCAATGTTAATGTAAGCCATTGCTTGCAGTTAAAAGAGCTCAAAGAAAGACAAAAGCAGCAGCTGAGACACAAGGCCCTGAAGAAGGGTCTCGACCCCGAGGCACTCACAGGCAAGCACCCCGTAAGTTCATCTGTTATGCTAAGGTCTTATGGTTCATAATATACACGTGGGATTTCTGTCAACTATTAGTCCCAAAGACCAATAGAATCGTGAATTAATAAAATTATTTTTTTTTCTTCTAGCCCAAAATCCAGGTCGCGTCAAAATATGAAAGGCGTGTCGACACACGGTCCTATGACGACAAAAAGAAATTATTCGAAGGTGTAAGTAGAAAATATAAATTATTCCATACGGTGTATTAAATTCGTATAAACTTTAAACCATATTGTTATCAACATTAATCGCGATAGAAATATTTGATGGAGGATATTTAAACGCAGGGTTACAGTACTATAGAAGCGGAAGTTTTGGATAAGTTGTGGAAGGAGAAGATGGATCAGTGGACGAACCGAAACAAATGTAAGCCGCGACTCGGCGCGATGTTGTGTGACTGACGCCCCGGCATGACCTCGGCATGACCTCGGCATTACCTCGGCATTACCTCGGCATGGTGTTCGTCACTCGTCCCCACATGTATTGTCCAATATTGCACCAATGCCCAACTAACTGAACACCAATATTAAATACTCCCAGAAACATTTATATATCTAGCCACAAGCTAAACATAAGCCATGTCTTCTAATGTGGATAGACGTCGCTCTGGTAGTTCATTCAACCTCGGTGTTAACTGGAAAAGTACTTTATGGAATTATTTAAATTAGATTGAGTCAATAATAAAATACGTAAATAATTTTGAATACAGTTTGCATGAGGTTAGTTTGGCATTGCGTTGAGCACCGTCCGCCTCGTACCGCCCATCGTACCTTGTATCGAGCCCCGTCACCATTTGTATTGACCCTGAATGTTAACCATTGCCTAGGACCTAGAGAAACTGAACAAGGACTTCCTTGAGAAGATCTGGCACGAAAGGGCCGAGCAGTTCGGCGGCAGGCAAAAGGGTAAGTGACCGACTCTGCCGACGCGAAACGGACCTTATTCCTTTGTACATTAAATCCATTTCATTGTATCATGATTTATTGTAAAAAAAAATGTAAACAATTTCCCCCCGCACTTACCACACGTAGATCTTGTATTCGATCTGTTTTTGTATAAATCCCAATATTCCTCTGTTTGTTTGATTACATATTAAAATTTGACTCGTTTATTTTGCACTTTTAAAATTAGTAGACACTTGAATTATTGGCAAATTAGCTAATATTCAAGAAGAATTATAATTTTTAACGTTGTGTTTATGTGCAGCGCGACTGCCCAAGTGGTTCGGCGAGAGGCCGGGCAAGAAGAAGGGCGAGCCGGAGTCGCCGGAGGGTGAGGAGGACGTGAAGGCGGAGCCCGAGGACGAGGAGCCGCAATACGAGCCCGAGCCCGAGGAGGAGGAGGAAGAGGTCGTCGAGGAGGAGGAGGTCGAGGAGGAGGAGGAGGAAGAGGAAGAGGAGGAGGAAGAAGAAGAGGAATAAGTAGGTTTCGATTGTTGTTTAAATTCCAGAACTTTGAATTTAAAAGAAGCACTACTATTTCTGACTGTTCACTTTTCTTTGGAATGTACAAAATATTTGTTTTTTTTTTACTTTAAAAGATGCGAGACAGTAACGAATGTTGTTTGTCCTCAGGGCGGGATGGGGCGAGGTGCGAGGGGCGAAGGGCGCGGGCCGGCCGCGTCCGTTGAACTGTTTTGTAACCAATCCATTAACTTATTGCTATTATAAATTATTTTTATTATTTATACTGTTGAGTCAATCGTTACGGAGCAAACATTTACACACGACACGCGTCAACAACATCTGTCACGTCGCAATAAACTAATTTATTTCATAAAAACTTATATTTCTTTTATTTTACCCAACTATTTAATAGTCAAATAATGTGCGTAAATAGTACGCAGCTCAAATAAGCAACATTGGTAAGGGGAAAAATGTCCGTACAATGATGTTAAGCATATCCGCCATCAAACGCTTGTCAATGAAAAGGTAAGAAATTATTAACCGTACCAAACTACTGAGATGACAAGAACGAGTCAAGTCGCTTGTGCCAATATAAAACTTTATTTTTAAATTAATCCTCAAAAAAAATGCAAAAGAGCAAATGCTTTATACTACACTATCTGTCGCTTGTGACCTCGAGCACGCAGAATTAAATAAATAACTTAATTAGTGGCCTATGTGTTCCTAGACTATATACATGTCAAATTTCATCCAGATCTTACTAATATTATAAATGCGAAAGTTTAGATGGATGGATGTTTGTTTGAAAGTACATATCTCCTAAACTGCATAATAGATCTTGATGAAATTTGGCATCATGTAGAACATAGTCTGGAAGAAAACATAGGCGTTTTTTTAATGCCGCTCGGACGGAGTCGCGGGCGACATTGAAGTAGGAGGCAAAGAAAAAAATGGTAAGGTTAAAAAAATGAGTAAAGACCAATATTCAATGTCGTATTTTTAATGAAATAAGATCGTAATTTGATATTAAATATATCGGGAAATTTTCCAATAAAAGAACTCAATAATTTCTAAGAAATATATTCAAATTACATTAAATATAACTTAATTAATATAACATACTTACAGTGGGTTTCTGAGGCCAACATTTCGAAAACATATCGTCATCCCTGTCATTAGACAAAATAGAGATAACAATATATTTTAATTGGAGATTTCGGTCTCAGAAAACCACAATTAACTATATTAATTTTATAATCTAACTTGACTCCTCTGTACTGACTTACCGTCACAATATTATTTTGTGTAAATAATTTTTATACGTAAAGGAATGTTAAACAAAATATTCAGATATTCGTACGCATTGACGTAATATACAGTTTTATTTTTGTTTCAAAGTAACCTGTTTGAAAAATATCATAACAAAATAACATTTAATTAAAAAACAGTTATAAGTTATAGTTATTTTCGTAATGTGTAAAATGTATTGAATAATATAGTGTATGTGGTAGTTAGTCATCAAGGAAGGCAGGTATGTCAGCGCGGGGCGCAGCCTCCTCTGGGGCGGGGCGAGGCGGCGGAGACTTCGCCATCATGTTGATCTTATCTCCCAGACTTAGCGCCATGCCCTGTACATACATACATACATACATACATACATACAGTACAACTTGACTTGTGCTCTAGTGTTAAACATCACTTTGTTAACAAATAAAATGTTACAAAATTCATATATTACTAGCTGTCGACCGCGACTCTGTTCGCGCGGTATGAAAAAAAAACTTAATAAGTAGCCTATGTGTTCTTCCTGACTATATTCTATAACCCAAATTTCATCAAGATCTTTTCAGCCGTTCTGTAGATACTTTCAAACCAACATCCATCCATCCATCCATTCATCCATCTAAACATTTGCGAACACATAAAGTGTATGGGCGAAGAATTTTAAATAATCCCATTGGACCAATTGTTCCGCGCTTTCCATTTCCGCCATTTTTTTTATAAAGGAACGTGGATTTGATGGAGGAGGGGACACATGAGAAAGGGGAATATTCTCTGCGTCTCATCTTCCGTCGATTAAAAGATAGGCAACTCATCTGCAATTACTGATATGTAAGGGTCGCTTCTCCATTTCGGTGTATTCCTGATACATACCTGGCTCTTAGCGCGGATGCGGACATGTCCCAGTACAGGTTGGGGCGAAGGCGCAGACGTGGCGGCGGAGCGCGGGGGCGGAGTCTCAATGCTGACGTTGGCGAGCGCGTCCTCACCGAAGATGGAGCGCGCGTACAAGTTGGCCGCCAGGAAACCGCACTGACCTGACAGCGCCTGCACATCACAACATATACACAAACGTCTTGTTGTACATTGTACAATGCAATAGCAGGTCGTATTGTCACCTTGTCCGGTGTGAGACACTTCATGTTGGTGGAGGTCAGCAGGTGGTCGAGGTACTCGCGCAGGTCAGTTATGTTGGTGTTCACCGACACCTGCAAATATTATAACAAACAACATTTAGCACTGCTCGTGACCCTTTTGCCGTGGGGGCGTGATGTAGGGGGCGTGGTGTGGGGGGGCGTGGTGTGGGGGCGTGGTGTGGGGGCGTGATGTAGGGGGTGTGATGTACGAGGCGTGGTGTGGCGGCGTGATGTAAGGGGCGTGGTGTGGGGGGCGTGGTGTAGGGGCGTGATGTAGGGGGTGTGATGTAGGGGGCGTGGTGTGGGGGCGTGGTATGGGGGCGTGGTGTGGGGGCGTGGTGTGGGGGGCATGGAGTGGGGGCGTGGTGTGGGGGCGTGGTGTGGGGGGGTGGTGTGAGGGGCGTGGGACAACTCGCCTTGTTCTCCCACTCGAACTCCGCCCACATCTGGCGGAAGTCTGCGTCGCTGCAGACGGCGGGCTGGATGTAGTCCACGATGTCGATGTGGATGTCATTGAGCACCACCACGCCGCGGTCCATTGACGCACCTGACACCTCGTACACTGACACGATAACAAACACTCGTTAATTTCAAAATACATAATATTTACATATATATTATTCAATGTATTATTAGATAAGAACAAATTACCGATGTTGCCGAATATGATGCCGTTCTCGGTGGAGGCGACCTTAACGTGTGCTCGTATGGAGGCGAAGTCCCGGGGCGCCAGCACGACGGGGGCGGGGCGCTCCACCAGCCGCAGCTCGCCCAGCGTGGCCAGCTCCACGCAGCAGTTCTGCAGCGTGTCATCTGCGCACAAGACACACGTTACATCCGCCTCCAGCAGTTGCCATCGCTGCAGGTACACAATCAGCAGTCTTCACTTACCGGTCTGGTTGACGACGAGCACATCGAGCACGATGTCGTACTGGTTGACGGCGACGATGGCCTCCGCGTACACGGGGTCCGAGAAACCAGTCAGCTGCGTCACACGCGACAGTCGACCCTCTTCGCCACCCCCACCACCCCCCACGCGACCTGCGCACATTGTTACAGTTATACTGTGAGTTTACATATTTTCAGTTGTAAATGATTGAGCGTTGAAAACAATCACTGGACTGAAATAAATCGGGCAAAAATGTTCAAAGAGGTATGTGTATGATAGAGCAGTTGGAGTAGATGCGTACCCTGCACCGCTTTGGAGAGCGATATCTGGAAGATGTCGTGGTGCGCGTGCGCAGCTGCGCCGGCGAGCGCGGGGAACACGATGCCCGTCTCCACCGGCACCTTCGTCTTCACAGGCGGCGGACGTTCCTGCACACAAACACACAATACATATATACACTGCAATATGTGTAGTGAGACTTGTACCTATATAAGATGAGGATGGCGGTGTACCTCGGCGTGCGGCAGCAGTGTGGCGGCGGCGCGGTCGGGCAGCGCGAGGAGGGCGGCGAGGGCGCGCCTCGTGCCGTGCAGCAGCGCCTCGCGCACCGCCTCGGGCTGCGCCCCGCCCGCCAGCAGGCACAGCGCCGCGTGCTCCAAGTCGTCCGCCGTCAGGCTCGACCCGTTGCTGCCTGCACGACCACACACAGACAAACCATTTACAATATCCACCTGGTAACTTCCTCACCGAGGGGCTCGAAGACTACTCCAAGTTTGAGGTGACTAAATCACACTGGTCCAGTGCAGGTTAGTTGATTTCACAAATTTCTTCTCAGTAAGAAGTGAGGGTAGTGTGGTCCAGTACCTGCGTGCAGCTTGTGGTGCGCGAGCAGCGCGGCGGAGAGATGCAGCGCACGCGCAGCTCGCGGCGGCGGCAGACGCAGGCCCAGCTTGGCGAGGGCGGAGCACGCGCACGCCACTGTGAAGCTGTCGCCCTCGCGCAGCGCCGCGCCCAGCCCGCTGCCCTTGCCCGCACCCCCCACACCATCCGCACCCTCCCTGCGTAAACGAACATTTTTTATAACGCATGGTGCATAGTCGTCGTCTAATCACCATCTTTTCCTCAATAGAAAAGGGTAATAATAATGTCGGTAACAACGTGTGTTAGTACTGACGTGGGCAGGTTGAAGGCGGACTGTGTGGCATACGTGCCGTCGCTGGTCACCAGCTGTCTCGCCGGCGCCTCCGTCTTCTGCTCCTCGGTCTTCTCCTCCTCCTGAGAGTTAATTAAATTACAAAGTTATCTTAAACAACGAGAAAAAGATCTAAATGTAGAATTGTGAACAGTATATAGATACCTTGTTAGTGTCATCAGTTGCAGGCATGGGTATGACCGAGGCGAGGACGTCGAGCGCTGCCTGCACGCGCTGCTCGCCGTCCGCGAACTCCGCCACCAGCCACAGCGCGGAGCGCGCGATCTTACCCACCTTGATGCTGGTTATCGACTCTAGTAGTTTCTGAAAAACCACAACACATTAAAGTAAACAGATACATAAAAGAAGGCAAGGCTACCCGGTCCTGCAACTCGGTGTCACCTTGTATATGAGTTCCCTGAGCTCGGGGTAGGTGTGCAGCGCGGCGCGCAGGAACAGCATGACGTCGTGCGCGGCCAGCTCGCTGCCGTCGCCCACCAGCTCCAGCAGCGCCGGCGCCACGCTGCCCGCCACCTCGGGGAACTGACGCACCGCAACACATTAACACCTTCTTCACATCTTTGTTGATCCAACGCAACAACAGAGTGTGTGTGATACCTTGATGGCGGCGCGGTGCATGGCGCGCACGAGCAGCTGGCGGTACTTGGCGGCGTCGTCGTGGTCGGCGGCCTGCGCGCGCACCGCCTCCTTGCGCAGCACCGACACCAGCTCCTCGGCGTGCTGCGGGCTCACCAGCTCCAGCGCTGACACACAAACACAACACGTCTAGTGACTCGCCGCACTTCGACTGCAATATCTCAGTATCGTGGGACAGAAGTATCACCTAGCTGCAGCGTGTGGCGGCGCACGTCCAGGTCGGAGGCGGCGAGCACGCGCAGCACGTCCATGGCGAGGTCGGGCAGCGCGCGCGCCGCCGCCTCTCCGCCCTGCGCGCGCAGCTCGCTCAGCCGCCCCACCACGATCAGCTTCACGTTGTTGTCGCTCTCCTTCACTATCAGGTCGATGTAGCACGACGCAGCCGCCTGCGACAAGCGTGTGTCAGTGGGCGTGTCACTGCGGAGGCGTGTCAGTGTGTGGGCGTGTCAATGTGTAGGCGTGTCAGTGCGGGGCGTGTCAGTGTGTGGGCGTGTCAGTGCGGGGGCGTGTCACTGCGGGGGCGTGTCACTGCGGTGGCGTGTCACTGCCAGGGCGTGTCAGCTCTCACCTTGATGGCGGCGGGCGCGTTGGAGAGCGTGACGAGCGTGCCGGCCGCCTCGTAGCGCACGGCCGCGCTCGCCGCGTTCAGCAGCTCGTACACGGTGCGGATGAACCGGGACCGCTCCGACGGGTTCACGTGGCACACCTGACGCACAACTGTCGTTGTACACTCTGTTACACTTCAAGTTGGGGAGACGTGGTAGATATAAGACCTTGTATATGAGCTCGACGATGACGAGCTGCAGGATGTCACCGAAGCTGTGCACGTTGTCGAGGCGTGCGGCGAGGTAGGCGAGTGCGCGCTCCTGGTCGGCGTGCAGCAACATAAGGAAAGCGTTCCGCTTGCACGACATGTCCTGCTCATTCTCGAGGAAGTTAGCCACCAGCTCCGGTGCGTCTGGGATCAGGAACTCGAAATTTCTGTAAACAATTAAACCTTTAAATTGCTGCACAACAAAATTGAAAAAAGTGTGTTTCAAATCCACTTTGATGATAGTAAAAGTAATAGTAGCTTTTTGTACCTATAGATAGTGAATATAGCAAGCACTGCGTTACGGCGTACGTAAGAGTGGCGGTGCTCGAGGCAAGCACGGATGGCGGGCATCAGCGGCTCCAGCAGCTCTGGCTCCTTCAGCTTGCACAGGAACCGCAGCGTTGAGCCACGGATGAACTCATTAGGGTGTTGCAAATCCTGACGACATATATCGTACATCTCTAACATGACCATAGAATTGAGCAGTGGAATAAAATATATTTTTATCACATCAAGTAAAAATTAACAGATCTGTTCAAAAATAAAGGTGGGTATCCATTACGTTCGCGAACCTCTTGCGCTCCGCGCTCCCGTAACCGCTCTGATGGAGATTGGTACACGTATCTCCATAGGAACATGCGTGCCCACGTCCACGAACAGACTGAGCTCCCCTTTGTGTTCGCCCAATTTACTGCTACCCGTTGGAGCGCTGAGCGCGGAGCACGCACCGTACGCGCTCCAAGTTCGCAAACGTATCCACTATGCAGAGCTGCTGCATGAGCGCAGAGCGCAATAGGTTCGCAAACATAGTGAATACCCAGCTTAAGATTTAAGATACACATGAACAGCACAAGAGTTGTCAAGGCGAAGTTTACCTTTCTGTACGCATCACAAACAAGAATCATTTCTTGCAGGAGTTTTCCATCAGATGATGTCTTGGGAACAATCTCCCAAAATATCAGTAGAAGCTTTTTGATAGTGTGATCTTGCAACGGCAACACAAATCTGATGATTATCATCAGAAGACCAGGAATCTTCTCACCGGATAGAATAATACCAATTGTCTTCTTTAATGCTTCAATCTTTTTCTTTATATCTCCTTTTTCTATTGAAATAAAATAAAATACATCCTTTAAATAATACAAGTAATAAATAACACAAGGCTCATATATGTGTATGTTTTTTAACAAAGAAAATAGTATATTTATTAATATAGCAATATATTATAACACTAATGGTACCTAAATCTAGCTTAAGCTGCATGTCATTGTGAGGCTCTGTGTCTGTGGGGAAGTTGATGAGGGTATAGCAGGGCTGTTCCACACCTGCCATCTTGCTGCAATGCAAAATACAAAATGTTATTAAAAAATTAAATGAAGGATAATAAAATAATAATAACGACGAAATATATAGTAGCGTATTTATGTCTGGGAATGTATGAATCAACGATAATGTTGAACAAACGTTTTATGATTTTCAAATGCATATAAAAATGCCGGTTACTTATTATTTTAGCCTTTTGAACGGTGTATTCCTATCTTACTAACGTGACCACTTTGTTTCCATTTTTAATTACAAAAAACCTAAATTAACAATTTTGTTGATATAAATTACTACCAGTATTTTTGTTGAAAATTTACCTGGATATAAGAAACCTTTTTGTGAAAAATATCTGCCACGATTTAAGTTAAATTACTTAAATCGGATCTAAAACATGTAATAAAACCTAAGTAATTAAGTAATTTTAAAAATAAATCAAACAATTTTGATTAATACGTGTCCACATCCACATTTCACTTTGACAAATTGACACTTGTATTGACAGGTTGCCGTTCGTTTAGTATTTATTTCTCAAATCAAATATTACAATCGATTTATTCTTTATTATTTTACTTTTGTTAAAATGCTTTTTTACTAATTTATATTGTAGGTGTATTTTTAGAAGTAATTTTGAATTACTAAGCTATAATTATTTAGGTTATATTGTTTTTCATTTTAAGATATATCTCTCAAGTAAGGTTGGCGACAGGCAGGCGAAAACTGGGGTTTATAAAACCTTGTGCCTTCTCCACGTAAGTGAGATAAAGCCAGGGAGATATTGATGAAATTTGCAATTAATTGCAGTTTCCTTCAATACTGAAGCAGTAAAAAGAAACATAATAATGCGTGGCCACCATTTAAAATAAATTTCCTACTCAGTATAAATAAATTTACTACCAGAAATTTATTACAGAGAAAATGCCTATGTTGTCTAATTGCTACCTCTGTCTAGAAAATTGTATTATCCATTTTCATTGCTTTATCGATTTTTTAAAGCGATTGAGATTCGAACTTACCACCAGTGTCACTGTCAGTTGTCATTCGGTCTTCTTTGGCTCTTTGGTGCAATTTTCATTTGTCAATCTTGGCTGAATGATTCAGTATCCAAGCCATAAAATCTTTAAAAAACATTTTAAGGTGTCATTGATAAGCAGTATTGATATTGTGCTTATTTAATACACAATTTTGATAAGGAAAAGAAGGAAACTGCGCATCCGCTATGTTTTAACTTCATTTTTGTGCGTGGTACCGAGATAAAAAATAACAATATCTTTGTAAATTTGAATGTCCTTCGCAATGGATATACTTCTCACATTATTCTATTTGCTATTTTCATTTTGCGTTATTTATCCACCCACTGAGTTCGTGGCCGCTGGGTTTACTATTCCTCAGATCTTCGAGGGATTTTTAGGTTCCGAAAATATGAACTTTATCGGATATCATATGAAGAGAATAACAATTACGGCTTTTTTTCATTCTTGTTTGCCGCTGGGATATGTTTTTACACTGTGGTGCGGTGGTGAGCGAGGGTCGTGGATGATGCCGTCGGCGATCTCTACAGTTATCATTGTGTTGCTAATGTGCTATAAGCTCGTTTGCTGGTGGGAGTACGAAAAACTGAAGCACCCTGTCGTACGGCCTCTTTTATGTTACGTACCTCAGGGCTGCGACTGGCGGGTGGTCGCTAATAACATCAATATTGCTTTTCGCAGGTAATTTTGCTTTATACATAAACAATAAAAAAAAATCAATGTTTTAAACGTAGTCTAAGCAAGAGTAATTCCTCTTGCAGTGTGGACAAAGTGTGCCTGCCACTGACTGCCACAAGCAAGTTGGTGGCCACTGATACTTGGCTCATTAGAGTCACTCAATATGGCATGAATGCTGTGCAGCATGGAGACTGTTCATTATTTGCTACTGCTGTAAGTTATATTTAAAATTTAAACATTTTTACGCTTCAAAAATTCTACTAGCATCAGTTCTTATTTCCTTTCTTGTACTTAGACTGATAACCACACTCTGACTCCAACGGGTGAGGAGGAGGTGCAATATGTGAACATAGAAGTGATCCCATACCGGCCCGATGTGGAGCCCTTCTCATTCCGAGTTACGACGACCGCACTGCGCGAGCTACAACCCCGTCTGCCGCGACCCGTTCGAGTGCCCGACCATATTTCGCTACTGCCCACAGTTGTTGAGAGATTTGTCACACTTTTCAAACACTATGTCGACCAGAACCCCACCTACTATGTTGATCAGGTATACTATTAAGAAATAGAACTGTTATAATTTAATATGAGTACATACATATATATATATATGTGGTGATTACTTGATTTGGGAGTTCGAAGACCTAGCTATAAGTTAGTGTGAGATGTATATTTATAAGATATATTCTCTTTGTAAGGAACTGGAGCAGTGCATTGGGTGCATGCAGAACATGGCGGATGTGAAGCTGGACCGACGCTGCGAGCCGGTGCCCGCGCCGCTCGCCGGCATCGCGCCGCCGCCCTGCCAGCAGTGCAACTGCAGGTAGGCTACACCCCTCCACAATCACTTGAACCTATTTATTGCAATATTTATACTTTTTATTGATCTTATATACTTTTTACCCAACATTCTTACGGTCAACGAAAACATTGTGATGATATGTGTGAAGTCAACCTACACTGGGCCAGTGTGATTGATTATGGCCTAGTCACCGCTAACTTGGGGTAGGATCCAAGAGCCTCAGTGGGGACATAAGATGAACTGATTATGATGATATATACATTTTGCCTAATGTTACTATGAACATAATGATCTTTTAAGCGGAGTATTGTAAAGAAACATAAACAGTAGGGAATGTAAATGTATTGAGAGTAGGAGATAGGGCTGTAGTGTAGTGGTGTGCGGTGCAGGGTGCTGTGGTGCTGCTCGTGCATGGCGCGGTGGTGGGCGGCGCGGGCGGGGGCTGCACTGGGGGCTGGCACGCCCAGCAGCGCGTGGCTGGCGGCGCGCGGCTCGTGCCCCGTGTGCCGCGCCGTCTTCTGCATGCTGGACGTGCTGCCGGCGCGCCAGCGGGACTCCTGAAGTATGTTCCTCCTGGCAAACCCGCCGCCGCTCTAAACCACACGCTATACTAACCACTACATTCAAGTTTGCAATGTTGTGGTATTTACACTTTTTATTTAAAATTTGCAGAAATTTTGTTGCAAAACTATAAAAAATTATAACTGTAATGCTGAGTAAAGTGTCTTTTTATCAATTGAATACCTTTGACTCTAAATAGATTGTAACTTCACTCTAGTCTATGCGAATTGAATGTCTGTTGGTATACATTTAAATGGTATTTATTATTTTTGATTATTTAGCTCAATGTGTATGTATGTATAAATGTGTCGAACATTATGATGAAACTTTATGATTTGTAAATTTTTCCAGTTTGTTTAATTTAAAAATTTGCACATTAAAAGGACTGATACTAATGTTATTTTTATAATTTTTTTTTTTTGTTAAATATTGAAATGAATTTATGAAATTTTAATATTGACAACAAAGAAATATTTAGAATATTTGATTGATTTATTTGTAAAATCGTCTATGTACTATGTACTATATAAACTAGAAATAGTCTATGATTGTGCTCTGTTTAATTTGTGCTTAATTTATAACTTAATGTTGTTTGTGTTGAATATATTTTTGTTTGAATTTAAATTAAGATATAAAATATATGTATAAGTTATATCAGTAGCTGGCAAAGTATTTGCTTTATATATCTCATAAAGCATTTGCCTAATATCTCTCTATATCTCAATATATTTTTATATATATTTGTTATGTACGAATCTTTTTTTTTATTCATGTATAAAATTACTGGTACTGAATATCTATCAATTACTTATATTTTTAGAACTATTTTGTACTAAAATAAAACTATATAATTTGAGGTAATAAGGTTTTTTGATAAACATATTGCTTTTTTTTTTCGAAAATTTACTCTTCATAGTAAGGTCATATAAAAGTGTTTTGACAAATTCCGATTTCCGCCTTCATTTTGTAAACCCACAACTTGGACAGATTCATCTTGATCTGAGCTCCATAGAGACCATCCCTTCTAGAGAATAGTTTGATCTATGGTCTGTTAGTTTATTAAAGTGTCAAACGGTTTTAATAATTCTAAATCCTATATAATAATAAAGTTAGATAAAGTAGATAAAGTTTATTAATATTTAATGTAATCAGTTATTTCGCTATTTATTTTTTACTAGGGATTTTATTTGATAGTTCCTGTCTATCTATAGAAGAGCGTAAGTGTATGTTGTAATTAGATTAATAATGTTCTAATCGCTTTGTATATACTACAAATGTTGTTTTTAAAAGAAATATATAAGTGTCTATATATTATATATTACATTAATTTGTTAATAACTTTAGTATGTATTGAAAAAAATAAGTGTGAATAAAAAAAATATATATATGTGAACTTTAAATGTATTTCAAAATATAAATGAATCGTGTATTTTATATGATGTACTATTTTTACATAATTACGAGGTTTTTCAACTCGAAAAATGGAATGGCATTTTAACTTTATTACATTTGACTATCGGTATATTTATATGTAATAACTAGCCTGAATTAAAAAAAAAACACGACTGATCGAGGCTCTAATGATGTGATCGTTATCAATTGGCTGCTTTTTAAACCTTCTCAAAGCATGTGTTTTAGTGTCGATGTAATATACCATACTAGATTTTGCCCGAGATTCCGTCGGCATGGAATTAAAAAAAAACGTAATAAGTGGCCTTTGTATTTTTCCAGACAATTTTCATAAAGATTTGTGAGCCGTTCCGGAGATACATTAAAACAAACATCCATCCATCCACCCATCCATTCATCCATCCATCCATCCATCCATCCATCCATCCATCCATCTAAATTGCATTATAATATTAAGTAAGATGACACTCCGGGGAAGATGACGTATCGAATGACTTACTCGTTAAAATCGGTTCAGTCGTTTAGGCTCTGTGACGTCACGATGGAACTTACATATACATCAAATTCACATACATAAAAACAAACTAACATACACGCGAAAAACATTACCCTCTTTGTCAGTTAAATAAACTGTATAAACTTACAAGAAAATATGTTTGATATAATCTATTTGGTTATACATTGTGTGAAAAAATTAACGTGTCATCAATTTTTTTAATTTTTCTGATGGCAACAATTTACATATCAATATTATGGTGTTTACAAGTCGTCTTTTTTTCTACAACTGATAAAAAAACTGCCAATCTAAAAAAAGTAATGAAAGATGATTTTTGACATTTAAATTTGTAAGAGATATTAATGCAAGCCACTATACATAATAAATTCTGGCGATAATCATAACTTTAATTATGAATCTTGTTACGATTTGTTTAAACTTTCGTGAGACATAATAATTAATTAAGAATGACTTAACTCACATGTGATCGTCCGGTGACGGCACCGACTAGTTTCGGACCCGTCGGGGTCCATCTTTACAGGATTTATATAAATAGACATATTATATTTATGTATTATTAAAAGATCTTTATCAAGCGATAAGCGAAATTATAGATAACTACTAGCTGTCGCCCGCGACTCCGAGAGGAGAGGTATGAAAAATAGATGTTGGCCGATTCTCAGACCTACTGAATATGCTCACAAAATTTCATGAGAATCGGTCAAGCCGTTTCGGAGGAGTACGGGAACGAAAACTGTGACACGAGAATTTTATATATAAGACTAGCTTTTACCCGCGACTCCGTCCGCGCGGAGTAAAAAAAAATAGAAAACGGGGTAAAAATTATCCTATGTCCGTTTCCTGGTTCTAAGCTACCTGCCCACCAATTTTCAGTCAAATCTATTCAGCCGTTCTTGAGTTATAAATGGTGTAACTAACACGACTTTCTTTTATATATATAGATAAACAATGCAAATTGTTAGTTTTATTTTGGAACATTCCTGTCCGTGTGAAATTATTAGAATTTACACGTTAAAAAATCAAAATTCAAAATATTCTGATAAGTGAAGTTTAACTGTATGTAAGTGTAACTAGTCATTTACGGTAAGTTTCTGAGATTAAAATCTCCGTTTAAAACATATTGTTATCTCTGTTTCGTTAAAGATAATGACAGAGATGGCGAAATGTTTTAGACAGAGTTTTTAGTCTCAGAAATCTACGGTTAGTCAAATTTATCGAAACGTGATTTTTTTATAAATGTAAAAAAAATTACACAAACAACAAAGTAAGGTTTAAACATAGTTTTAATATTAACTGTTTTTTAAATGTACTCAACTATATTGTTATTAAATGTTTGTTTATGTATCAATTGGTGTCGTAATAAAATGATATGAAATTACGTATAAGCATTTTATTAATATTAAACTGAATTCAAAACTTTATGATCACAAAAATTATACATAATCTGTTGTTTTTAATAGGGAAACTATCTCTGTATTTTCAAAGAGATTACAGTTTATTTTAGTGGTGGCAACTTCTTGGATTTCCTCAAAGCTATCGGCAACTTGACAAAGATGAGGAAGAGCAGCTCCAGCGCGCTGAACAATCCCACACCCAGGAACATGTTGAACACACCGCCGAGAGACGCTGTCACAACATTACTATGTTACATACATACATACTCACCTCAGTTAACATGACTGAATGACGTAGGAACCAAAAAAGTTACGTCAATAATTAAAAAAAAAATGTGAGCCGTCATGGGACGCCTGGCAGATGTGAAACATCGTGTGTGTACAAGTAATATGCATAAAAGATAATATTATTAAAATAAAATATATATATGTATACCTCAGTATAGCGTGGCGACCCGTCGCCACACCGTACACTTTACTACACATAATATATATATATGTATAGCGTGGCGACCCGTCGCCTCGGCAAGCGTCGCCACGCCAACAAATCGGTTTACAAGTGAGCCTATAGATGTTTCACATCAAAAATATTCTTTTCTATTATCTTTTAGATACGAATATTCTTTTTTTGTTTATAAAAAAGGTACACTATAAAAGTAGAATGGTGAGATTCAAACCCACGAACACATGGACGTACTTTTAATCATTTTGCTATTGGCGCTTCGTAATTTATATAGCATACATACATAACAAAGTGATCCAAGTCTCTGTTGGGTTCACGACGAATTTCTTGGAATCAGTGATCTTGATGTGCAGACTCAGCACCACCGCCTGGCTGGCGTTCAGACCCTCGCTGCAAGACAATTACAGCATTGAGTAAGATTTAATTTTACAAAATTATTAGTTTACATCTTCTATTGTCTATTTTGAAATATCAAACCCATGACTCATAAAATTGTGCAATATAAAGAGCCTCTAAAGAATGGATTTCGATTTTTAATTATTTTAATATAATTAAAATTACTTACTAAACGTTGTCGTAAACATGTTCGAAGGCATTCATGGGACTGAATTCGAGGGATAAGTCCGTTGATACTCTTCTGCAGGAAGGCAGGCAGTTGCAACTTAAATTATCTGAAACAGTACTTGCAATTAAACAATAAGATATATCAATTGCTATAAATTAGTTAAATAAAAAAACACAATGTTCACGAAAAACCACTCACAAGTCCCAACTGGCAAGGGTGGACTTATAGTCAAGCGGTCGCCCGCGACTTCGTCAGCGCAGAGGTAAAAAAATAGGTCCCTATAATATGCCCGCGTGCATCAGCTACCTTCAAATCCCGTCAAAATCTGTCCAGCCGTACCGAGATCACTCAAAACAAAAGCGGCTTTGCGGACAGATGTACAGCTAGACAAAAAAAAATTAAAATTGGTTCTTCGTTTTCTCAAATACATCATGTGAACGAAATATACTTTTTTGATAGTACCTACAGACAAGAATGTTATTAATACATACAATATGTGTAGAGTCTAGAATGTTTGGTCTTTAACTATGATATCTTAAGTCGTATACCATCCTTGTAAGTCCGCAAGCAGTTGAGGTTTGGTATAGAGCATGTGGGTAGGCCGCTCGTCTCGTTGTCCTCGTTGCTTTGCAGAGGATCAGCGCAGCCGCACAACTTTTCTTTGCATTTTATCTGCAAAATTATTATTATAAGGTTTTATGAATAATAATTTAACAGATATACAGAAACCTATTAGAAACACGGTCACAAAATAGACCGCGACAACATGTGATATACAGATGTACCATGCAGTTGCTCCTGGTGTAGTGGTCCTTGTAGACACAGCGGTTGTTGACGAGCTTGTCGGCGTCGCTGTCCACTATGGAGGTGGACGTCAGCGAGCCTATGTAGTTGTAGCCTGGAGTTAGGGGAACTGGCTCCACCCACTCTTCGCCCGGGTATTTTGTGAAAAACTAACAATTAAAGTTAATGTCTGAAGCTTAGGCGTAATACAAATAATATAATAACAATATTTGTGTAACAAAAGCCCTTATAATATAACATGACTATAAAAGCAGTGTTTACCTCACAGCCATAGACGCGACTGTGGTCCGAGAACTGCATGCCGGTTATCAGCCGCCTTGAGGTCGTGAAGCGGGTAGTTAAAAGTGATGACAGTTGGATTCTGTGACATTAATTAAACATTATAATATTATTAAAGCTACTGTTGGTTAGTACCAAGTGCAAGTTGCTAGTGCAATGCTTAGCATTACGAACTCGTTGGGGCGCATGACACAGCAGAGGCCCCACTGCGTCAGCTCCTGCTGGAAGATGTCACCGCAGGGCAGTGTCATCGTTAGCCAGCGGCAGTTCCTGATGATGCGAGAGCAGGGGGGCATCAGCCGCGTCAACGCCCCCACCAGCGTCAGATTGTTGACGTTCAGCGCGCCCTCCAGCAACTCCGCCTGGCTGTCAGTCAACGGCTTCCTGCGCAGCACCAGCGACAGTATCGCCGGCAGTCGCGTTCGTGTTGCGTTGTCTGTAACTCTGAGGTAATTTATCTCTTTGAGCTAACATCTTTTGTTTGATTGTCGTAGCTTCTTTTTATGATCTTTTCGTTACATACAAGTTCTGTTGAAACAAGTAAGCGATGTTGCCGGCGGCGGGGCAGAAGGCGATGTTGGAGAGGCGCAGCACCTGGGGCTCAGCAAGTAGGTCGCGCAGCGTTATCAACGCCGGCACCTGCGTGAAACGAGCCCACAGCACAGCGCACAACACGCCCGCACAGCACGCGCTCGCGCAGCAGCACAACAGCCATCCCACTCTGCCAGGTTACCAAGAAGTGAACAGACCAGTACGATAAATCTATAGTCGCTTAATTTGCTGCAAACCCTGGTGTGTCTTTAAAATAATATACCAACCGATCTGAAAAGAATTTAGAACCCAAATATTTGAAGCCGTGTAGCGTCGTGGTTTTGTAGAAATGGCGCACCGTCATCACCCACGTTGAAGGCTTTGCCATGACGGGACTGCAAATGCCACTGGCTTTGTCGTGTGGACAAAACTCAAAAATGTATTAAGTTTGGCAATTTACTGATATTTGATCAGATAATAAGAGCTATTAACACCGTCAGCAACACGTACTTGTCATCGTGTCACTTGTAATTAGCGCGCTGTCAACTCTTTATGACCGCTGACCTTTAGCAGCAACCGCCAACAAAGGTGTAATTAAGTAAAATTGCTTTAAAAATGCTACTATTTTAGCTTTAACTGGTTATTACCTGTGAAGTTTTAGCAACTTCTCTGATCCTAGATTTGGAACTTAAATTTACGTACAGTATTTGGATAAGTAAGTATTGTTTGAATAAAACGACCTGACTTAACAACGTGCAGTAAACTTGAAACATGATCATTTTACAACAAAGTATGATCAGATACGGGCAAAGTAATAAAGCCAAGGTGATGTAGATAGTTTGTCCAAAAGACACAATTCAATGCTACAACTGGTGACATGTCTATCGATCAGTATCTGCTAATGATGACATTGAGATAGCTATTTGAAATCGCTATCAGGCGATTTATATTGTCAACATGGAGAGGGCTGGCGGGGTGAGCTGTGTCCGCCGATAATTAGCGTTGGAATTCATTATTATATAATAAATGTATATACCTTAATGACGCTTCAATGTATAATAAATATGTAACCATTTGAAGCTTTGGTTTATATTATGTTTGAAATAAATTGTTCTTATGGTAGTTGGTAACAGGCGTACAATTGTTCGTATTTGGAACGCAATAGACCTAACTTTCGTTGATTTCGCGTTCAAGACTTTCGTTGGCACAATGTGTTGAGCTTTCGACTAAACTAGAGTAAAAGGATACGGTTCTGATATGCGGCATGTAGGAACTACATGCCTTAGATCAAAACCGATATTTTGTCCTGGTGCGTTCCTTTGGAAATCCCAGGACTCTCACTAGTTGTATTTAAGGATGGCCACCGAGAGGGTTTTAGAGAGTCAAGTTCCACATAACCTGTCTTTCCGCCTGAAAAAAACGGCCTAACTTGAGATCGCAAAATGTTCTTGAAAATACTAATTTTGACCAATATTTTTAAACCTAACGTAACTTCATACTTGCAAAAGTCCTTTAGTTTATTTTCCTATGACCCATGAAATTTTTCTACAATTATTTTATGCCCGACTTGACTTTAAACATTGTTAAAATGATATCTGCGTTTAACAGAATATTTTTTAAACCGTATTTTGACAGCAGTCACAGCAGTGGCTGTAATTTTGTTATTGGTTGAGATTATGTCAATGTCAGTGTCAGGTCATTCTAAATGTCATCAAAACGTGCCAAGTTATTCGTTGTTTGTAGCGTTTTTGTACGAATCTTATAATATTTAAATTAAAAACACAATTTAGTTACAATTTTTGTAAGTTATAAGATTTAACGTGTTAAATTAAAGCAATATGTCTTCATGGAAAAAAGCTGCGAAGGCTAACCAAAAAACGCACAAAGAACGACATCAGCCCGAATCCAGAAAACATTTGGGATTATTGGAAAAGAAAAAAGATTACAAAAAGAGAGCTGAAGATTATCATGAGAAGGGCGCAACGCTTAAACTGTTACGCAAACGTACGTTGGACAAAAATCCAGATGAATTCTACTTTCATATGGTTAATTCAAGAGTCAAGGATGGGGTGAGTTGAATCGTTACATCAGAATGTAGGACCTAAAGATCCCTTGCTTTACTGAAGTACACTAAATTATATTGTAACATTCAGCATTATAACTTGTTGGATTCTCCTATAATTGTCACCAGTCTGTGAAACTTATTGCTTGATAAAGATCTCAAATGTCATGGTAATTTCTCGTGATATTAACATTCATTGTATTCAGGAGCATCATGAGCTGGAGAAGGAGGAGGAGCATAGCGTGGAGCAGATAAAGCTGATGCAGACACAGGATATCAAGTACATCAACATGAAGCGTACCATGGAGAGCAGACGCATTGAGAAACTACAGGTTGGTAGGACATATGTTCACAGAATTATTATTCCTTGACCTTGTCCCACCTACATAGCGTTGGTGCACCATGTTCCCATCCTCCAAATCAATCTGGCTGCCGTCATCTCCATTGTCACCCCCGTCTTGATCACAGAATGATTAAAATAGAGTATTTGTTCATAGAAATTATTTGAATACTTAAAAAGATATATCTTATAGACATGTTGTTGTTAGTTTTTCAAATATGTAATTTTGTATATCCAGTTATTATTTGCTTTAATTTTTTCACTTTGAAATTTAAAAAGATTTACCTATTTTAAAAATAATGAATTCATTAAATCAGAATATATATTTACTACTAAAGCAATATTTTGCATGAATTAACTACTATGTTATACCATTGTTTTCAGTCTCAGTTGCACATGACAGATGTAGTTGATGCAACACCCAACACTCACATATTCTTTGTGGACGAAGGGGAAGAGAAGAACTTTGACTTAGCTAAGAGGCTGGACACTCATCCCTCTCTGATAAATAGGAAGTCTAACCGCCCCAGGCTTTCAGATTTGAACAAGATTACATTACCCACTGTAGATGAACAGGTAAGTTGTAATTTTTAGTGTACAGTCCAACTGGGATAAGCATGAAACCTCTTTAAGTAAAAGTCATTGTTTGTCCCAACGGAGAAATTTTATAAACAAGAAACTCGGTTTAGAGAGAAACCACAATGAGCAAGAAAAATATTGAGGTTCCTTGGACTTGTTTATCCAGGTTTGACTTTAGATGGTTGAAAATAAGAATTAAGTCTTCACAAGAAGTACATTTTATTTCTATGAATTTTCGTTATATATTGTCACGTCGTTGCCATGGTGAAGTAGCGCTCATTCGTCTATAGCAAAAAGTGTCGTGACAACTTTTCGTAAGAATTTTATCCGTCTAGCACCCTTTCACAACGCGCGATAAGGAACTTCGTTCCAAAAACGTGGCTTATTTTATGTCATGGCATCAACAAACACAGGAAATAAAAAATTACAAAATGTAGAACATCCTATATTTAGTTTTTTTGTGTTTGAATAATGAAATTGATGGAAATGACTTTCAATTTCCAATTAACTGAATGTTTTACATCACAGCCTGTCTTTATTAAGGAAAATAAATGATAAATAAATTACTATCTTCGTACAGGTTGTAAAAGAAGCAACAAAAACAAAACTAAAGACGTACAAGGAGCTGTCAAAGAGGATAGAGCGAGAGAAGCAGCTGACAGTTGTACAACAGAAGATGGAACTGAAGAGGCACCTCCATGATGCTAAGATCATGAAGCCCAAGAGAATACGGCAGGGTACGAAAGTTTCTGCACCCGTCTACAAGTTCCAATATATGAGGAAGAAATAAAATATCCCATGTTATTTGTATGTTTTATTTCGTAATAAATAGTAAAGTTATGAACTTAAAGTTGAATTTGTTCACTTACTTTACAATATGATATTAAAATCTTAGTTGTACGGAGTAAAATTGGTTTTCATTCAGTTATTTGATATAAAGTTGATAAGGAAATTAAATTCATCGTATTTGTGGTAGTTTTTATAAGTTGAATTTTTTATTTAACTCCGGACAACATGATTTCGGGAACTACAATGATCACAATTGCTTTTTAAAAGTACAAAATTATTATGAATCTTAAAAACTATTGCATATAGTAATCAGTAAAAATCTATGTCTATTTCGATATAATATTAATCAGATATCTCACTCACTCGTAACTTACATATATTTATCCATCTCTTTCAAAATTTAATTCTATAATCTCAAATGCGTTCAGTGATTTTTTTAATTTCGTTGATTATATAAAATTATCACTTTCTTATGTCCATTTTCATAACCCAGATTATAGGAAGCTATAAATATCTAGAATTTCAGTCAATTTGACAATTTTAAGTCGCGTTTAAAATAATAAATAACCAATTAAAATTAATTAAGTACAATATATTAAAAACTAGGTCGGTAACTTTAAAAATAACTTAATGAAAGTGTATATTGTCTTTGGTCGAGTTATATCTATGATGACGTGTGTTACCAGAGCACGCACTTGTGGTGGGGGTTCATGGGGGAGCCCTTGGGGCAGCTCCAGGCCTCCGCGAACTCCTCAGAGTTGCTGAGGGTGCCGATGACGCGGATCTTGTTGGGGCTGTGCACCCCCTCCACCAGCTTGGACTTCAGCGCGCCCACTGTCGAGTTGCCGCACCAGATCTGATACATAGTACATGTTGTTTGAAAAAAAAACATGTTATCGTACTCCATCAATATTCAATAGAATATACACGACCGCGCAGAAAACAAACGTAAAGTGGCAGTATTTCTCCGTTTCGGTTGATGAGTGTGTCTTTGTGTATGTGTGGTGAAGTTCTAGGATGAGATGTGGATTTGGCAGGGGCGAGGACGAACAGGAAGGGGATATAACCTCTTTCTGTACGTCCATTACTGTGTTCATTAATGGTAGGCTTGTAACAGGAATGTATGGGCAGCGGTTACTTCGCTATTAGAGCGAAATCTGGTGGCCCTCTGCTCGTTCGTCATTATCTGCAATATAAAATAGTTGCGAGCCGCCATAGAGTAGGTAAGTGTGGGTGTGCGAGCGTACCTGCGCGAAGCCGAGGAAGAAGAGCTGTTTGGGGGAGTAGTGTGGGAGGCCGGGCAGCACACGCGGGTGCGCGGCGGCGAGGGCGGCGTGTCGCCGCGTGTAGCGCGCGTATGCGCTGAGCGCGGCGCGGAGGCCGCCATTGTCGGCGATGTTCTCTCCCTGCGTGTTGAAGCCGTGCACCGCGTAGTCGGGCAGCTGCGGCATGTGATAGCGCCCGTACTGCTCGATGATGCACTGCACCTTCGCGTGGTAGTGCTCCAGCGTCGCCGCAGACCACCACTGCTTCAGGTTGCCCTCCTCGTCGTAGCGACGACCTGAACATGTTGCACTCCACTGTTACATATCTAGACCACAAAAAAAGTATTCGAAGAACCTTTAATAATTCTTACCTTGGTCATCAAAGCCGTGCGTAACTTCGTGTCCCATGATTGCGCCGATGGAGCCGTAGTTTATTGCCCTGAGAGAAAAATTAAAAAGTATTTAGGTACGAGATGACCGCGATTAGTAGCCTATTAGTTATTCTAGGCTGAAAAATATCTCTATCGATTCAGCCGTTGACTTACGTGATAACAAACATCCGTCTATTCATCCAAACTTTCAGTATTTATAATATTAAGAAAGACATGAACTCACTCAATGCCGTTGCCGTAGAAAGGCGGCTGCAGAATGCCCGCCGGGAATGCTGAAAATTTACCAACGCTACAGTACTAAATAATACAAATGTAAACAAAACTGTATTTTTTAATGTATGTGTATAAAACCTTACTTTATTCAAACATATTTAAATTGTCACTTACTGACTGAATTAAGTGTAGCCGAATAAAACGCGTTCACTGTGGTAGCTGTTGCAACCCATCTGAGAGAGAAACAAACAATAATGTAAATCACAAACATACTGCAATAAGAAAGAACAATATTTTGAATGGTGTTTGCGTAAGGACCTGTTCCTGTCCGGTTTCTCTCGCAGCGACTCGAAGGACTTCTTGACGGCGGCCCACGTCAGGTTAAGGTAAGTGTCGAACAGACTGCCCTCGACCACGTGCGCCTGCAACAACAACAACAACAATAACAATAACATCTGTGTATCTCGAATGTAAAAGTTAAAGTGTAACAAAGCTACGTACATGTTTGTAATGTGCGTCAAGCTTGTCTGTGTGCAGCAGCCAGGCGGGGAAGCCGACAAAGTTACGTATCGCCTGCAGCTTGCGCAGTGTTCGCGCGCGCGTGCTCGCGTCCATCCAGTCCAGCTGCTGGACCGCCGCCGCGAACGCCGCGCGCACATCCTCCACCATCTCCACTGCCTGAGACACATCGCACCTCGCACATCACACCATTTACAACACTATCTCTACTCTGACACCACAAAATATTCTTTTCCGCTATCACAATTTCAAGAGAATTACAGATACTTTTTTATTGTATAAGATAGGAAACAAGCAGTCGGTCACTTAATTCGCCGAAATAGCGAATGGTCTTAAATATCCGCAATTGCAAATGCGCCTTCCTTTAATTGACGGAGGACGGGACGCACAGCAAAAGATTATTTCGCCTTTCTATGCGTCCCGTCCTCCGATAAATCCACTTCCTCTTCAGATACTTTCCAGGATTAAAATTAGGCTTTGAGAAAAACAGATCTTACTATTACAACCCTTATGAGATCGTTACTAGTTTACCTTCTCCCTGTCGTCGGGGTGGAAGTGTCGGCGGACGTAGGCGTAGCTGAGGGCGAGGCCGAAGTTGGCGTTGACGTTGGCGGCGCAGGTCTTCCAGCGCGGCGTGCGCTGGCGCAGACCGAACACCTCGCGCGAGAACCTGAACCCGAGGTCGCGGAAGGAGCGCAGCGTCATCGGCGCCACCGTCGAGAACACGCTCCACCACAGGAACCGCTCTGACGTCGACAACATTCATCATAGAAGAGGGCGAAACAAAAGTAACCTCTTGACATATTCTACAATCAGATTTTGCGAGCCCTTAAATGAAGAGCGTCGGTGGCTCAGGTGTTTGAGCAGTTGACTTGCAATCTGCAGGTCCTGAATTCGAATCCCGCCATTTACCAATGAGTTTTGAGCACTGGGTCTCGTTGACTATGTCATAGTCACCCCTAACTTGGAAAGGCAGTGGAGACATATAGTGAGCTGAATATGATTAAAAAGTCACAGATGCCACTTGCCAACTACGAGGGGTTCCGTTTCATTGAGAAGTACGGACAACTTCTGCAGGTATGGCAGGTCCATGACGATGATGCGGTCGGTGATGGGGTCCAGTGTCACACTCGTGTTGGCGAACACCAGCTTCAGGTATTTCTCCCAATTATGCTGCAATTATCAATTAACACCGTATATAACTTCTGATAGTAGATTGGACTTGAAAAATTGGTACAAATTGTAAGAATTTGTTTACAAATTGCAATGACTCTTGAGTACCTGGTTCCACTGCGGCGGTCCTCCGGCGGTGCCTTGCAGCAGCTGCGACAAGCTGACCTCGTGGAACAAGTGCGTGCCGCTACGACGGACTTCCATCGGGGTCATTATCTAGGAAAATAAGCAAGCAATAGAGAAATTCTCCGTGATGCGATATGTATCTGTGACTGGTTCCTGCAAATCGGTCGCTACGTCTAAGGAGACCGTACCTTGGCGAGGCTCTTGCTGAAGGCTATAATGTCATCGGCGAAGAGCTGAGCATCAACGTCGGGGTCGGCGATAGAGACCATGTCGCGGATGTACTGTTCGTACTGCGCCAGTTCGTGAGCGAACTGTTGCTCCTGCAGCAGGTACCGCTCGCTGAAGCCCGGCGACACTTGCTCCACCTGGCGGAGAAACAACCGGAGTAAAGATAGATAAAAAAACATTTTTATTCTTCGCCATACATCAATATCCAGGTCATATTTTAATAATAGGTAAAGGTTAAAAGCAGATCGACGAGGAACAACTGGTCTAATATAAGATTTGAGCCAACTTAAGTCGCTATTGAAGATGAAATAATTGAAATAATTTCGCAAGCCTAGCAAGATTATATCAATTTTAGTTATGGAAAAAATAACTATAGTTATAAAAATTCCACATTTAATCAAACCATACCGTAGAATTCGACGAATCAATTTGTAAACTTAGTACAACGAATATATCAAAAATTTAATTTATTTAGGATGTTAGAGTATGTAACTTTATAAAACGAATTTAATTTGTGTAGGTATACAGATGATATCTTTAAGGTAAACACAATCTAATGAGACATCTTGACGTTCTTAAAGATTCCAGTTCGTGACTAGTCTTTAGCATTTGATGGCTCGATTTCATGCGAAGTGTGGTATATCAGCAACTTAAGCGTGCTTGTTTCTACGTACATTATTTTTGTTTTACAAAGCAATGCGCGTAACATAAAATTTAATTCGATTAAAATGTCCACAAAAAATAAATATAAAAAAAATTATATAAGAAGTCGTAACCATCAATGGAAGTTTTTAATCCTTTGTTTTGCAATATGGGTTTTTCTAAAATTACATTTATAAGTTATCCTTGACTTTACCACAGAAATAGCGAGGAACTTACAACTTTAGTTGTTTGGTCCTTATACCTATATTAGAGTCTTGATAATGATTTTAAATTTATATTTGACATTTTCTTTAAGTCATACATTAGCTACATCATCAGTGGGAATACAATCATACAGTTTACACCTCTATTCGTAGATATATGAATGTGGAAGAGGCGAGACAGGTGTGCCAAATACGAGTCCACAATCTCTGTCTTCTCCGTTGTGTTATGCGCGATAGACATGAGATATTTATTAGTACTGACCACGACGCGGTTCCTGCTGGTGTTGCGAACGTCCTCTGCGACCTGCACGCTGATCAGCACGTTGAGACCCAGCATGCGGCGGCCGCGCCCCGCCACTGACTCCCACGAGAAGTCCTCGCTTGCATTCTGAGGCGGTTTGCTCGGCAGACCTAACTTCGATAGTAAGCTCTCGATCGGCTTGATTCCGTTCTCTTCCAATTTGTCTGTTGACAATTTAAAGATTTTCTTTAAGTTAAGAAATTGTAATAATTAAATAGGCAATAAAATGTAACATACCGGTATTAATACAAGTCTTGTACAGAATCTTGGCCTTCTTTACGCTCTCTGGCAGGATCTCTCCGTCCTCCCCATCGCCCGCCTCCAGCAGCTCGCGCAGGTTCTCTATCAGTTGCTCCCGCAGCAGCGCCAGCTGGTCCCAGGAGGTTGCCCATTCCGGCACCGGATTCTTCTTGATCCAGCCGCCGCACGCGAACTCGTAGAAGTCAGTGCACGGTTCCACATCTTTGTTCAGCGATGAGAGGATACGGGAGGCTGTCGATATATATGGAAATTAAAAAACACTGTTATTTTATTTATTTATTTATTTAGCTTTATATAAATTCCATACATTGATGTATAGTTATGTTCACTTATTCTTTATACAATTTTTTATTTATTTATATATATATATATATATATATATATATATATAAATATATAAATAAATAATATATATAAAAAACACTGTTATAGTTAATAAAAAAATAAATTGTTTGTACCAAATCATCAAAAACAGTTCAATCGTTTACGCCGCAAGGTCATAATGAAATTGACATACATACATAAAAACCCGCATACATAAAGTCTGCGTCGGTCTCGTAAAAACCTAACGAAATGATGATACTTGTGTCACACACATTTGTGAGCATGCATCAAAGCATATTGATTATGTAAAATCAATAACATACTCTTTAATAAATTTGAAGGTCTATGATAGTTTAGTTTTAACGATCCTGAACAACCGGCATTTCATAAAAAAAAATATTTTTAATATTAGTAATTAGATTAAAGACTTTCCTAATTTAAAATGTTTATTAAAGTAGTTCAAATTAACGTCTTCACTTTGCTCACCAGTCTTTTCTATCAATGACATATTATTGTCAACGGGTGAAGAATTTATTAAAGTAACAACACCAACAAAAAACATCACCACTTTTATAAAATCCATTGTAACAAAATATATTTTTTCTAATATCAGTCTAACTTGACGTATAAATTGTGACTGAAAAGTTAATTTATATGTTAGGCGTTATATGTTGTTCTGATATTGTTTGTGTACACGTGTTAGAAAATAAATATGTGTACCCATGGTGGCAGGTACGGTCAAACGGACAAACAAAATTCCTGGTTACTGCGCATCGGTGCCTTATTAATGCAACCGTATCAGCTTTTAGTACGCAGTTAGGTTCAATTACGTTGAAAACGCCACGTGGCATAAATCATGCCGATGATCTTAAACTACGTCGTTATTAAGGGAAAATGTAATGTTAAATTATTGTATATTATTTAATTATCATTTTAATTCAGTATTAAATTACATTATAATTAAAGTAATTTGCCAACTAACTACTGAGTCGGTGACTTCGAATTATCAGCATCTGATGTAGACCGGAAAGTTTACGACAATATGTATCCTGGATTTTGTAATGAGTAGAATTAATTTCATTTTTTATAATTGCTACTTTTAATTTATATCCAAGTCTAGTGTGTAAACATCCTTTTGTAGAAGTGCTCTAGGTAGAATTTAATGTATTTTCATGCAGCTTGCACATCGCGTCGACTCAAATGCAAATTATTTTTATTATGAAGTTTAATTATTTTTAATTGTTGCAATCTTCTATTTCTTTAATTGCGTACAAACAACTGCCGGATTCCATTCAAGTGTTTACTGCATATTTACATCATAACAAATGACGCTTGGGAGAGTAAACACTGGGATTTTATTGCAATAAAAGGTTAAAGAAAGAGAATAGAGAAGTAAATTATATCTCGTTTCGATCCAATACTAAAATGGTAAACAATGGAACATTAAATTTCACACATGGCAACTCTATATTTTAATATTTAAATTTTTTAACATGTTTTTTGTAGTTTTTTGTACTTAGTAGTTTGGATCGAAACTAGATAAAGTGATTGTTGTTGCGTGGTAGATGGTGGTATTTTACCAGTGGCGACGCACTCCTCGCTAAGGCAGGGCATGGTGGCAGAGTTGCCGGCCAGCAGCAGCACTGCTGTATACCCGCCCAGCGCCGCCAGTGACAGCACCAACGCGCAGATCAGTACCGACGACCGTCGTACCGTACGCTCCCTGAAAACAAATTATTTTAAACTCTTTTTCCACTACCGCGAAAAAACCAGTTTTTATAGCTGATTTGAAATTTACTATTTGTTGTTACGAATGTCACTACGAATATTCGAACTCACGAGCACCTGGTTGGATGCCTGTACCCTTAACCATAGGGCTATTGGCGTTTTCTAAAAAAAAAAACATTACATTTACCGAATAAATGAAGAAAATAATAAATAGGCAGATAATTCGTAATTTAAAAATAAAATATGTGGTGATAAATAATTTTTAAATTGGTGAACAATTATTTTAATCACTTCCTGTCTAGAAGCAAGAATGTTGTATGTACTCGTATCTTCTGAAGATTACTCTCGTAAATTATGTAAGTATATAATATTTGTACATTATTTATTTACTTACCGACACGTGTATTTAAATTTATAAGTTATATGTAATCTAATTGCATATGCAATGATATATAATTAGACAATTTCTTTAATAATTTATTCATATTTTATGTAAAAATAGTCAAGATAATTGAACTATATTGCAATACAAGATATAGCAAATAATATGGTCATACTGTTTTAACAAGTCTAACACATAGGTTGCTCCAAAAATAAATTGAAAAAAAAAATGTTTTAATAATTTTTTCACGTCAGAATGGACTCGTGATACGAATCGATGGCACTGAATGTGTTGCAATGATCATGGAAGAACATAACAAAAATAATAGAGTGAAATTATAATGAATGCTAGACAATGGTAGGTTCCTTTTCCACTGCGGAAATTGTTGCGACTGAGCATCATACCCGTAATCAGCAAAATGGTAAAACATTGTAAGTTGTAATTTGCCTTACTCTGTTACTGTTGTACATACTTAAATATCATAAAGTAATAATGATTTGAAGCCTATTATTTAACTTTCAATTACTAGTGACGTTCTTACAAAATACATATTAAAAAAAAAACGTTCTTACAAAATACATATTTTTTTATTTAAAAAATGTATGTGTAAATGAAGAGAGCATTTCTTCGAAGACATTTCCATAACAAGAATTTCTGATTAGTAAATATTACATGTAAACAAATCACGAAGATTACCTGTCTTTCTTTAAATGTCTTCTTTTTCAGCAATTTTGGTGTGTTATTAAACAGTATTCGCATAATTATGTTTGCTGAATGAAGTATAAGTAAATTAATAGAAGGCTAAAGAGGTTTTCAACTGGAGTAAAATGTGTATATAAAATTAACAAATAACAATATACATATCCGTATATATGTCTTCGTATCTATAATTTTTGTTGCTATCCCTTTTAAATATCTTAAACAGTATTCTTCAAAACAAATATCTGAATTAAGTAGTTCTTTGTACCATTTAACTTTGATATATAAAAAAAAAGATCGTAACCATGCGCATAGCAAGTTATATTTAAAATGATAAACTGCAAACTTGACATTCAAAGATAATATTTTTACGTTTAAAATTCATTACCGTTGGGAAAAAATGAAGTAAGCAGCTAGAAACATTATACATAACATCGTATCATCATGTGTGGCATAAAACTTTAAAAAAGTAATTTAAAATATCTTTAACTCCTTACTAATATTATAACTGCGAAAGTTTAAATGAATGGATTAGTCAAGATTGCGGGAGTATCCTAGATGCGGGTTGCACAGGACCGATCATCGTGGCGATCTTTGGGGGAGGCCTATGCCCAGCAGTGGGCGTTACGTGGCCGAGAAGAAGAAGAAGAAATGGATGGATGGATGTTTGTTAGAAGGTATTTTCAACGATTAAAGGGTTAGGCTATGTTAGTAGTTACCGTTAGTGATGCAACGGAAGTGTCTTACCGGAACCAGAAACGGAAACAGATGTCAAAAATAAATTTTAGCAGAAACGGAAACGGAAACGGATGCGGAAACAGAAGTGTAAATAATAATAAAAAACATATTTACAAAAATATTTTTTTGGGTAAAAACAGTTTGTATTCGTTTTTAATTTATAAAGGCATTGGATATCGGTGTCCTTTAGCCTTCAATGTATGTATTTTTTACTGCACTGCAATAAGTTAAAATACGCGTTTTTTTATTTATTTTCAGGAAACAAAATTACACTATTTACAAATTAATGTTCGCCAAACCACTCGTGTTGACAAACGACAAATATATTTATTTCTTTATTAATACATTCACTGCTGACCACTCGGATCCGAGCGAGGAGCCCGTTCACTTTGTAGTAGCCAGTAAGCCGCCGGCGTTTGAAGCGAGTCCATGTTGCTTTGTGTGGCCACTCTGGCAATATAGTCAACTAACGAAAAAGAGTATTAGTTTCATTCTTACAGTGTTATAGTGATTAGTACCACGTTCGTACGGAGGCAAACATACAAATATCTTGTATCACATGAAGCTAAGGCTGAACTTAATGTTATGTATGTGTATTTTTTAAATATATGTATGTCCTGTATGTGTGTGTATGCGTGTGTGTATGTGTTTGTGTATATGTGTGATGGTGATCTCTAGCGCTCAAACGCAAAAAATGTGTTTTTTATTGAAATAATTATAATAACATTATTAATTTATCTATATGTTCAACATTCCCAGATACTAAATAAAAATTCATCATAAAAAGTTTTGGCTCCCAGCTGTTACATTTTTTTTATTTTGTAAACAGTGAATGTGTTAAGTATCAAATGCACCAAATCTAGATTAGAAAAAGATATAATTATTAGGCGTCGGTGGCTCGTGGCACTTGACTTGCAATCTGCAGGGCCTGGGTTCGTATCCCGCCATGTCCCGCAATGTGTTTTTCGATTTACATATGTACATTTATCCGACGTTCTTACGGTGAAGGAAAACGTAGTGATGCTGCCTGCACATATCTGAGAAAAAATTCAATGATATGTGTGAAGTCAACCCGCTCTGGGCCAGCGTGGTAGACTATGGCCTAGTCACCCCTAATTTGGGGTAGGCTCCGAGCCCCTCAGTGGGGATGCATAGTAAGCTGATGATAATAATGATGATGATATATTACAAATAATGATGATGATATATTACATGGTTATCACTTATTCAAAAGTACATTTAATAACTCGTAAGTATGAAATAGTCACATTTTGCCAGTTGTCAAATTTTATATGGGCAACAACTAGACAGTTCACTCCAGCAAGAGAAACTGATCGTTTCAAACAGCAGCAGAAAATATTACGCGCTTAAATTCACAAAATAGTACGTAAACAAACAAATGCGACAAGTGCCGAAAGGCCGCGCACGGACTGCCCGTCTCGCGCCGCGCATTTGGATCTCTCAGCCGTCGTAAAGTTCCGTTTTATCTCCGTTATAAAAGTTGCGGAAACAGAAGCAGAAACGGATGTTGAAAAGCATGCGGAACTTCCGCACTTGCGGAAACGGAAACAGACATCCGTTGCATCACTAGTTACCGTAATATAAATCTAGTTTGAGGAAAATCTAACTTGAGCTTTGTTTCTACGTAGTTTAGTTAGTATTTCTCTTTCTCTCATTCTCCAAAATAATTCTGTCATCTGAGTAATGTTTGCGGCAGGCTTGACACATATTTCCTTTTACTCGGAATAATTTCACATGAAGGAAAACTTGACGCAACTTTAACTTGTTTTACGAGGATGAGCAATACGTAAGATTCATTTTATTTATTATCTTGAGGTGTAAGAATGGTAGACGTGGTTAAACTTTCGTATCGTTTATACAATATGCTCAGGCATATGGTAACATAGTCCTAAATCCTAAAGGCCATATTGCTCTCTAGTTTTAGTAGATAACAACGAGCTAGTTGAGCCCAGATGTTTATTTACCAGATTTGCATAACTTTTTTCAATAGATTTGACTTCGTATATAAATTAATATTGTACGTAGTTATAATAGAATGGATTGACTTGTCTGTAGGTCTGACGCTTCCTATAATTCTTCTGGTTTTTATGGAGCATAATTTTGGTGAAGAATTTAAAATCGATGTCTTGGATTAAAGTGGATGGTGTGACAAATCACTGGACATCATTTTTACAAGAAAATGAGTCACAGGTCTTCGTGTTTTTTGATGCAGTGTTTAGGTCTGCGTTTCTTGGAAGTTGTCAGCCCTATCTGTCAGGCTAACGGCAAGGCACGTGTCCAGACGCAGCACACGCAGTCCGGTCACGTCTTGCGGTGCGCATACAAAGCGACGCCTTGACTTATGGCTAACTAAATGACTTTTACGTTCTCCACACTTGCCTAGCGAGTAAATTCCATTGTTGAATCAACTTTCCTCGCAGTTCGAAGACACAAAGACTGACTAAGCACGTTTATGAAGCAATAAAGTTCATTTATTAACCACACTATAACTACTTAATAATAATAATAATATATCCCTTTATTCTGAAATTATTTGAAATATACACGTGCAAAAAAATGATAAAATGTCCCTAATCTCAGTGTGCCTCTTGGCATAGGCCTTATAAATACTTAGTAAAGATTAATTGGGGTTTAGGTATTTTATAAAAGTAATTATGGGTAGAATGAGCTATCACTTAAGCGTTGAAAACTGTATAAAAGTACGGAATATAACAACATAAAATAAAAAGTAAAAGAGAAGTAATATAACCCACATACGCTTCCTTTACCTGCCTCTGGTCAGAAGTATGATTGCATTTCTTTCTATGAGTAACAGTAAAGGACATTACAGTTAGGAATGTGAATACAAGTTTCGGTGCTCGTTTAAAAGTAGATCAGATCACATCCGGGTCTCTTTCACTTGCAATAGAGCTGTTAGACAAAGATCGATCCTTAGTGTGACATAGATGTGAGCACTCAGTATACGCCTCCCAGGTCGAGCAGGACCATTACAACACTATCACAATACTACGTTACTGTATTGTTATGTTATGCAAATTGTCTTTGTAAGTAGACAAGCCTATTGCGTGTATTAGGTTATAGGTTCATTTGATTTTTAGTAACGGAGAGTAGCGGTTTAAACTATAGTTGAACTAGTTCAACTTCAAAAAAGTGCTAGAAGGCTTTTTAAGGAAACAGCAAAAAAGTTAGTCGACATCACAGGAGATCGAAGAGCTGGCAGCTACCTACAAAGAATTAGTCTAGCCATTCAAAGGGGGAACGCTGCCAGTATCTTCGGAACCTTGCCTAAAGGAAAACCTTTTAATGATATATTTTAGTTTTAATATTATATTTAAATTAAGTTTAATTATGTTTTGTATAATTGGATTCAATTTAAGTTGTTGTTACTTCAAAAAAAAGTTTCAAAACAATCATTACATTCGAAAAATATATCTATACATATATGTCGCCCGCGACTCCTTCCGCGCGCAGTTAAAAAAAAATGAAAAATAGATGTTGGCCGATTCTCAGACCTACTGAATATGCTCACAAAATTTCATGAGAATCGGTCAAGCCGTTTCGGAGGAGTACGAGAACGAAAACTGTGACACGAGAATTTTATATATTAGATTGTTATTAATATTTTAAAATACTTTATCATTCAACAAAGCCTTTCACCGTATCGACGTTTTGATAATTTAAGTCACATATAAAGTTGAATTTGGTCAAGTAAAAGTAGTTTATCGTATGCTTTGTAACTTTTTCGGCAAAAAAAACGGAACCGTGTTTATTTGGCACATAAAAGTATGATCTGATTAAGGAAACACAAACAAGCCTTGTGCGATTATTATAATAATATTGAAAATTCAATGATCCGGAAATGTATTGAATTGCCTTAGCAATAACGAAGACTTACCGTAAAGCGCGTCTCGGTCACGTAATAAAAAATAATACTCGTAATACGGTCATAAGTATCAAAAAGGTAATGTTGTCTACCAAAATTAGGAATAGAATTAAAAGAAAAGAATTTTCACGTTCATTGAAGGTGATAAACCAGTAATTCCTAAATTTTTTCCTGGGATACATAGAAGAAGTGAGGAGAAAGAAATTAAATTAAGAGTTCAAAAGTTAAAGAAAAAATGCGTGTTCGGTATAAAATCGGCGTCCCTTCTCCGTTGATTAAAGATAGGCAACGCATCTGCATTCGCGGATGTCTATGGGCAACGGTCGCCTCGCTATTGCGGCGAATCCAGGTGGCTGTTTGCTCGTTTGCCACCTTGTGCTATAAAAAAATCTATAAATTTTAAAAAAGGTCTAGAAAATAAAAGTCTAGAAAATTTCTTGCACAGATTATGTCAATTTTATGCCTTAGATAAGAGATTAAGATTTCCATAATAATTATGAGATAAAGTAAGACAGTATTGTGTGGACAATGGAAGGCAGCACGTGTGGACGCAGGTTCATTGCCACGCCTGCGTATGCGCCTGCGCATGCAATTAATTCTACTCGCGCACGCGGCTTTCCACTACCCTGATCTAACGCAAAAGAGGCAGCGTATTTATTACTACGAGTATTTTAGTTTAAATAAATCGTAAGTAATGAATTAATTAATTTAAAATTTAAATTTTTAAAGACAAAATTTATTGTAATTTAAATATTTAGATACAATGTAGCAACTAACTCTTATTAACATAAGTTAATAGATAGAAGGCGCTGTCTCCCAAAACATAATTTTAACTAGTTCAGTAGACAGAGCCCTAACAATTTTGTGAAAAATCGTTTTTTGGTCAGGTCAAAGCACCATAAAATAATAATAAAAAATATAAAATTACAATTTGTATATAATATAAATGTATCCCGCTATGTATACCGCTTGTGTCTTGCGCCGCTTGTGTGGGTGCTCCGCTAAATAGGCGTCCGGTTACGTCGCAGTGTAATGCTGCCTAATAAGGACCTCACTTTCCCTGTAAATTGCTCTGTTAGGACCTGCTAACTATTAAACGTTGTATGAATGTAAGTCATAATTTACTTCGTAATGTTTATAGAAACCCTTCTTAATGAAACGTTTACGTCGATTGAATTTTGGCGAATTTCTGTATCGAAAGCTGACAGTAAAACCTTTTTTAAAAATAATGGCGGTAAAAATACTTACGAGTTATGTATAGCAAAAACAGTTACTTACTATGAAGTAATGTTAAAGTGCTTTATCCAGGGCAGGCAGGTTGTTCATTGTCATTTAAGTAAAAAGTTCAATTTCAAAACGCCAACGAAGTAAAGATATAATTAGTATTACATAAGGATCAACTTTTACTTGACTTAAAAATATATCTTATGTAACATACAAAAGCTTGTCGCGAACATCGTGTCAACACATAGTAAGCTTTATATGTTTTCAAGCACGAAAATGGCAAAATGTCTTCTATCTGACACAAGGTTATCCTTCAAAGATAGTAGGGAATACAAAACATAAAATTCGGGGATAAACATTTTATGGAGAAATGTTTATAAAAAAAAATTTAAAAGAAACTCATTGAGTTTTTTTTTAATTCAATGTCAACGTATACGAATTCGTGGACGCCAGCTAGTTAAAAAAAACTGGAAACGTACATGTTACATGCTCTTAACACTTGCGTGAGATAATAAATCGAAAAGATTTAAGCCAAGCGTATAGAGGTAAAGATTAGAAAGTATCGTAAAGCGGCGGATGTCCTTATTGCCCCTGGCCATTGGCCGCTGCCTGCAGGCCGTTACATGCTGGCCTCTGGCCGCTGCCAAGCTCAAGGCGACAAACGCACACATACGACTTTACTATCCATTCAATTTTAACAGACACTTTCGCTGTCAATGATTCGGCGGTGGATCAAATAAGTCAATATTATAACGAATCCAAAATAAATATACTGTTTTTTCATGACGTAAGTTAGTTTTTTTCGTTCGATATTTTTTTAAAGAATGGTAAAGAACGATTTCGCAGGACACTAGTTGAGGCGGCCGAGAATGTGGCTTTACTACGCTACGAATTTTTAGTTATCGATAAAAGCGTTAGTAAAAAAGTAGCAGGAAATACGCGGTATTTACAGACCTTCAGTTATTCAAACTTAACAAAGTATATAATATATACGATCATCAGTAAAAAAAGACTTTGATTACACGCAGCTACTGATTAGGCGATTCAGTTACGAACGAGTTACGAGCGGGCTGTTATCAAACGAGGAAAACTGATTATTGATGTACAATTAATATATGTACATTGTATGTTCATCCGTCTGTAACCTACAACGTTTTTAATGTTCTTAATGCTTTAACATCAATTAGAACATTTTACGCATCGCCTGTGTCGATGTAAAAATAACAATTGCAAAAAACAAACAAGCGAAAGAAAAGAAAGCATAAACAAATAAAAGAACAAAAGGGTTTGTAGATAAAATTGTATGACGTAAAATAATATTTTATGTTTAGATCTAATATATTCGAGTAATGAACAAGATGACGCATATCTGTTGGTAATTTTATTTGTTTAGAAACCAATTAGTTTTTAGTGGCCTTGAACACGAACACTGAAAATTGTTATATTTAATAAATCAAATATGGAATCAAGTTACACCCAAGAATAAGATGAATTATCATTATTAATTACTGGGTTTCCGTTGGCCTTAATAATACAAAGGAATATATAAATTGTAACAAGTATGGCGAAACTGAGACAAAATATATTTTTCGGAAATAAAAATTAAAAAAGGTAACTTAAAAAAAAATCAAGTAAATGTAAAAATGCTTTGACGCGCCTTAAAAGTACTTTAATTAAATTACATTTTTGAAAAAAAAAATCACTAGGAAACTTTTTAACAAACAAGGACAAAATAACTAGTCGTATGAATTTTAATTTATTTTTTTTATTAATTTATACTGCAATCGTCTCTCACTTTTAATTATGTAGCTCGTCTCGTTACCTTGTAAATGAAAAGACGGAAAAACAGCGCATCATTTCTTTTATTGTAAACAGAGATAATGATGTATGGTCGTACATACAAAACATCAGATGAGACATGGCTATTAAAATATTTGTGAATTATTCATGAGCGAATGATTGGATCGACAAAGGAAGGGACAAAGGGAATATTCATAACCCTACGACGGTTGTGTGATGTATAAATTACTGAAGGTAATAAAGAATCTCCGGCGCTTTCTTTGCATGATGTATCCAGCCTTGGAGTATCGGGAAGCGCTTTCGCTTTTGAATAAAAAAAGAGATAATCCTTTTGTATTCACGTAAAAATATTTAAATATAGAGATGAGCAACAACGGAAGGTAAAGATCTTAATGAAAACGTGTATTAAAACATAGAATAATGTTGAAAATACTTTCAAGAAAATATAAGCTCTTATAATAATGTGAAGAAATGCTGCTTCTTTGTTGATAATAATTCTATCTAATTAATAGTCATAAAATACTTTTCAAATTGAATTTGATATTACAATTATTACAATATGCACATCTTTTGTATGGTAATTGGCTGATTGGGATCGTGGTTGTGGGATTACATCGGGTGTTATAACCAAAAATATATTCATCCATGATAATATGCATGTAACTGTTGTGGAAATCCATCGTGAGGCTGAACAACTCGGCCATCTGTAACGCCCGCTGTCTCAATGTCATTTTTTCTACCATAAATAGTTGTTGAGCTCTTTTTGTGACTTTTGTTACATCGGTAACAATATCATTAGGTTTTTCAATAGCTTATAATTCTGTTGGTTGTTAAATAATATTGATTTTTAATGTATAATTCAAATCGTTCATAGTTCATTGGATTTTGAGAGTTTTTTACAAAACGATTAACAAAAATTATTGTATTTTTCCACGTTGATATAAAATAATAAATTAGGACCTAGAATCTAGAAATAATAAAATGTAAGCTATCAGTAATTGATGATCAATTCCGTATCAATGTACAATCGTGTTCATATAAATATATCACGCTTTTGACATATTCATTGTTAGACCTTAGCATTTTATTACTCGACGATTTCTCGTTGTTCCGATAAATGTTCTAGTTACTGTACAGTTGTCTACAAAAGTTATTGAACAGAAACACTTAATACAGCTATATACAATTGATTGCTGAAAATATTACTAGGTAATGTCTAATCTTTGTCGCTGATTGTACATCGTACAGTCCGGAAGCAAAAGACTTCAAGCTCACCACATTAAAAAAAAATAGTGCTTGTTGTAGCGGTTTTAATTCTTAACTTAATTACTGAGGCTTCAGTGTACTTTGCTAATGTACTTTTGTGCACAAATATAAAAAATATACATACACACATAATTGAATTTAATGGAGTCTAAAGCTCAAATATTAACACGAACAATCCAGATTTAGATCGTGTTTAGTACTTGGTTATTCTAAACAATACGAAACTATGAAAATATAAACAAACTCCTACCAGAGAAAGTTGAAACAAGATTTAATTAATAATAATTATTTTAAGCATTTAACTAACGTAATTTGGTTAACAGATAATTAGCAAAAGTAATATTCCATGAGGTAAAAGATTTTAATAGACGCGGATGTTTTTATGAAAATTAAAAAAAAAACACTATTGATATTAAATAAAATAATGCGTTTTGGTTTGAAAACATATTTGTTTTATAATTAACTGTTTATACAGTGATGAGTCATTTGTTTTGTAGAGCAGTTCTTGTCCTGTTAATTAGTCTTTACCTGCCGCTTCTACCTCTTTAGAGGTATTTATTTTGAAACATCAATTATTTCAGTATTTCAAAAAATTTAAAACATAAAAAAAGTCTTATTGTAAAGACTTGTTTCTTCTATGTGTTCTTTCAGACTATGTTCTACATCTGTGCCAAATATCATCAAGATCAGTTGAGCCTGTTACCCGTAATCGGAGATACTCTTAAGTAAAACTTTCTTTGTCGTGCGATAGACGTGAAAATTATTTCAAATTATGATTACATATATTGGTCAAAAAAGTATTCGATTGTGAATCAAATAAAAAAAAACAATATTTGGCGTTGATGTCCTATGTATAAAGTTAGTTGACACATTCAACACAGCACCTTTGAAAATATTAATAGCAATCTTTTGTATTCATAACGTACCAAATGCATTAAAATGTAATTCCTACAACCCACTCGAATTATCGTCAAAGTTACCATAGTATGGTTAAAGTGAGCGATGTAGGCAAAGTGGGCAACGTGCGTGCACGAGTTATGCAAGCGATGCATTCACAGTATTGGAGTTCTATCGTCAGAATAAACTACTTCCGCGATACATTCGTAAATGTTTAGCGCCAATAAACTAAAGAACTCACAATCTGACGAATTTATTTCTATCTTTGCTTAATTTTTTTTACACTTTTGCATACGAATAGGTCATCATTCTTCTTGCAAAACAACAAGCACTATTTACTTTACGGAAGAAAAGGCGAATGAGGTAATATTTTCTATAAGTTATTTTTGGAAGGTATCAATTGTATGCAGGGCAGTCGTTTCCGTGATTTGCTCGTCTATATCTTATGCTAATATACTGGACACGTGCAGTAACAGTGCAGGATCAATATGTAGTTCACATACGAATCGAAGATATAGTCTTCTGTTACATTTATATATTTTTTAAACCAAGTTGTTTGACATAATTAATTAATTAATATTATCCTAGTAATTTTTGCATTACTTAGTTCATATCATCAGCTATATCAAAAATTTATTACAGGTACTTACAGCTTCTCTTCCAGTTTGCAAGCCGGCATAGCACTGGAACTCTGACTGTCACTCTCCACGTCTCTCACCTGTGACAAAACAATTTATTATGTTTAAGTTTTATTATATTTTTGAAATAAATAAATGATTCCTATAAGCTTAATTCTATTTTAGAAGATGGTTCACTCGGTATGGATGGTACGAATTATTTTAAATAATTCTTCAAAAAGATCGAACATTTTTTGCGGATTATCTCATATCGGCCTTGGAAAAGAACAGCTGAACAATTGAATGTGCTTGCGCGATGTCTTTTAGGATTTTATCGCGATTGCATTAGCCGACTTGAAGCCGACATCGGTGATATAACATTCGAGTCTCCGGTAATGATATCAAACGGCATTGTGTGTGTCAGTGGCAGCACAATGCCGACAATACTGATTGCAGATAGCGCACGCGATGCCGCACAATGGCCGAATATGCTGATATACTACCAAATATATATTATAACCACTGCCACACAAAGGGGTCGGCAGAACGTCGAAAGACAAGATAGAATTTGACGGTTTAAATTTACAGGATTTTTTTAAGTTTTCAGACGTAGGAATTTTTACTAGCAACACGATGTATAAAATTGATTCAAACTTTTTACCAAAACAATAGTCGAAAACTGTTTATATTCAAAAATTTATCAAAAGTTATGTTTAAAATGTTATATTTACTTCTACAAGTTTTGTTTGTTTTTAACAATTAAGATTTAAGGGAATTGGAATGTTAATTGTTTTTAAGAAATCAACAAGATTTTAACGAATGCAAAAACGTGTGTCAAGTGTTCATCAATACCTAGAGTTACATATTTGTATATAAAGGTAATGAATTATAAAACAATAGCCGTTTTCTAATTCATATCATCACTGTTTATTGTTACAAAATCATTTATTTTATTAAATTAAGAGTTATTTCTAAATACAGATAATTATGCTATGCGAGAATCATTTTACTAAAAGTATGTCATATGTCAGTTTGTAGTAAAAAAGATTATCAAAAGAGAAGAAGCATTTAATACTTTAATGACGCTGCTAATGGTTTTTTAAATACGTAATATATTACGCCGCACATGTAGCTTAATGGAGTATACGGTTTGCGAAATCTTAAGTCCTGGATTCGAAAATTATATTCGGCTATTGTCAATTTGGTTTAACAGTTACAGATCAGTTGGTATATTTTACTTTTCTAATTACTAAGATGTTGATGAGTGCAGTGATTATATTTTTACTTTTTTCATGATTATAATGTTAACAAAATAATGTTATAATAGCTGTACAAAGCTATTAAAAACGTTAAAATACGACTAGGTTATTAATTATCTGTGTTGTTTTATTTCGTCATATTTGTCAAAACGTATTCCGTGTTCATCAATACGTTACATGTTATTGCTTATGTTATTGTTTTACTACAATAGTTTCCATGTTACGTATCAAATTCAATTAACTTTTTAATAATACAGAGCACGCAATGTATGGTGATTAACAGAAGCTTTCTTACTTTTAAGCAATCGTATTGCAAGAGTGCATTGGTTGGTGGATGCAATTATATCACTTTCTCATAGTCAAAATGGCGGCTGCGACAAGCTTGTAGCGGATAGTGAACGATTGAAAATCTCACGCTTATTGACGAAGGACTAAAAGAAAATTTTTGTTAGCATAACAGACGACTGATTCTAAGACTAGATAAGTTTATTTACAAACGTTCCTAAATTAATTTTTACGTAATAAAACTCTAAACCTTATCCTAGTTAAAGGTTAACAATTAACTTTTAATTCTAGCTTCGTTTCATTATGTGAAATAAACGAATTTAAAACCCTTATCAATATCCAAAGACACTAATATTTATGTTTTCATTGTCGTGGAGTTCATGGAGCGTGCAGGCAGGATGACATAGACAAGAGGAACACACTAGCGCCGCCGTCATGCAGCCGTCGAGGTGAGATTTGTTCAACAAGATTAACCTCCAAGGTCCCAATAATACTATGAACTGAGGCGCTGAGAGCAAGTTGTTATTAATTCTTATCTTATATGTTAAGATGTTGTTGGATTTCGCATAATTAAAAGTATTAATAGACAACCAGGCATTTAATTAATTTAATTAAAAAATATAGATAAAGTTTTTAAATTAAAAAAGCTCAGCTTAATGGTTTTATTTTTAAAATAGAATTTCGTCGTGTAAATTACGCTAATGTCTTGACAATATATAGATAATAATTAACAAACAACCTTAGTTACCGCCGCTGCCGCTTTCCGTCTCTGAACGCATGAATCAATCCGAGATGTTGATTCAATGAAACGCACTCACGGTTAGTGCAACTAAACAATACAACAGATATTATAACTTACAAATTTAATTATTTTTAATTATATGAATATTTATCGTACTTATATAATAAATACGAATGTTTAGATGCATGGATGGATGTTTGTTTGAAGGTATCTCCGAAACGGCTCAACGGATCTTTATGAAATTTGGCACATATGTAGAACATAGTCTGGAAGAATACTTAGGCAACTTATTACGTTTGTTTTTAATTCCACGCGGACGGTGTCGCGGGCGACAGCAAGTCATTAATAAGGTACATGACACATGAAAATGATTTAAATTATAAAAAAGATTACTATTACTTAAGTAATAAGCATAATGCATCTGATTTTAAATTTCATAAACCTGGTTATTACTTATCTTTATTAATTTTTTTTATTTTTTTTCTTTATTGTCTCCAGTCTTTCGTTTAGCATAAGTATAACCTAATTTTACTTGGAAACGGAAAGGGACGAGATATGTAAGCGAAGACGGCTCTGTTCAATAGAGGCAATAGGTCAACAATCTTTATTGAACCGGCACAAAAACTATCCTCGGTCGCCCAGTGCCATGTTCGCACGCAATGCTACATTATGTGATACCACAGAAACTGCCATTATGTCACCACGTCCTAGTTGCTATATGACAAAGCTTACCATATTACTAGGAAGTTTTCGAGGACTGGAACCTACCAGTTTTATTTAATAACATTTTTTTATAACTTACAATTCCATTAAAAAAAATTAGCTCTATTCATTAAGGAAGCTAAGATCAACAGCGATATAAATATGTTATTTTACGCATGTCAACAGAGTTGTTTAAAAAAAGTTATACAGCCAAGTCAAATGTATATCCTATTAAATCCGACTCGAAGGATCAAGCCTTTTTTCGTAGTTAACGAAAGCAATCAAGAGATTAACCAAAGACAGATTTATTGAAACTTATTAATTCATAAAATGGTATTGCTAGAATAATAATTATTTCAATGACTATCTAACGAAAGAATCGTTAGCTAATACAGCGATTATAGTACTGTTACGTCCGCAGTTATGTTGGAATATGGTAACATTATCTGTGTCCCACTTGCCTCACTGTTACACTTCTCTTTAGATTTTTTGTCTTATTTTCAGCAGTTCGTTGCGCGTCTAACTATTTGAAAGGTGATCGTGGCATCAATAATGAGTTTGACCCACAACTTAACAATTTGTTTGTTTACAAATGTAAAAGATAATGTAACAAAATATTGTCTTTACTTAAATTAACCATGCTGATTGGAAACTGATCAAAATCTATGTATGGAACGGTAATAAGCACCCACTCTGTAAGGTCGGCGTATCAGGTTTTTCTCCTTAAAGTCGATCTATCATTCGTCATGTCGGACGTCACTTTATACTTTGTTTGATTTCGTTCTGTCAAAATGTGGGAGTGTTTTTCTAAGGAAAAACTTAATATTACAAATTTCTTTTTGGCACCAATAAAAAATTTGTCATTAAATTATTCACACTTTGTCAATACTTGCACAACTAATTTATAATATTATAATATTTAATTTATAATGTATTGTTGTTATAATTTGTTACGTATTGTTAAACGTTAACATAGTAATTTAAGAACATAATATTAATTTCAGTTTCATTTCATTTCAGCTTGAAATTTGCAATTTTTATGTTGTAACTTTTTTAAGAATAGGATGTTGAGGACACAAGAAATTTCAACCGTAGAAACTGATATTCTATATTTTTATGTGTTTTTTGTTCTTCTGTATTGACGCTTATATTTAATAGACTAGGTTATTTTGGGACGAAGTCCTAAAGTTTATGTTTGTTGTTTTTAATGTTTGTTGACATGCTTTATTATCAATTTTTTTTCTACATTAGCAATTTGGAGTTTTTTTTTATATAATAGATGAGATTTCAAAGGCATCTATGCTCACACACATGTCAATTTTAATTATGCCTGTGACAGAATATATATTGCGCTTAGGTCGTGAGAAAGCGAATTTGTTTCTTGCTCTCAACTTTCCCTTTCGTTTTGAAACGATATTGTCTTTGGTATCGCGGTCCTTCACTAGCTGGAACGTGTGTGCATTTAAGCCTATTTAGTACCCGTATACTTCGTTGTATACCAAGTGTCTATTGCCGTAGTACGTATTCGAGTACGTACCATCTTAAACAGCATCTTATATTTTTTAATAATTATATTTTTTAACCTATACGTGATTACATATTCTAGTCTAGTCTATATCTAGTGAGATTGACGTTGCGATACGACATAAAAAATAATAATATTTTACCGTCAAATTAGTCATCTTACAATTGCACAATTCAATTCTTGTACCACTTTAAATAACGATTAACGTATAAAATTTTCACAACGTTGCAAAAATTTTCTATTCAGTGATCTTCGAAACTTGCGGCACTTCAGTTGCCGTATCTAATTTGATTGCTTCAGACGCCATGTTTCAAGTTTTCGCGCGTAAATTAATGTTAGTCCCTAGGTTAGCACCGTTGGTGAACTTTCGCAACTTTAACCATCGGTCCATCACTTTTTCATTTTCTTTTACAAATAATTATTTTAAATTAACTTTGGAGAATTCATTTTCTGTATTAATATAGAAATGTATGATACCCTAGGTGTTGCTGAAATAAAGACTTTTCTTTTGGAATTCCAATATTTCACGTGTTATGTTGTAAATGTTTTTATTTTAGGTTATACATAGACAAGACATACATTTTATTATAACCTCCTTAAATATTTCTAAATACATTACTGTAAGTAAAAAATCATTGTATACCTACACAAAACATCTAAAGTTCACTCTTGTTGATTTACTACAGTTGTCCGGGTTTATTTATTTAAAAAAAAAGAATATTTTCCTTCTATGTACTTTATAGTTACGTAATCTATTTGATATTTGCGTAAGAATAACTATGAGAAAAAGTGGGGAAAGATGTTTTTGTAAAATAATATAATATATTATGTTTTATTTATATATTATGTTTATTTAACTTTACATTGTAGTGAGAATTAAATATATAAATACTTATTATTATGTATAATTACAAATGATAATAAAAGTAATTGTTAAAAAGAAAATACATCGAGATTCCGAGAAAATTTATTCATTACCAATTAATAAGAAATTAAACTGCAGTAGTTACTAATAACTGTACTATAGAATATGTTGACTTTAATATTGCTTTAACCTTCCAAATGAACACCCATATCGAAACTCAACACCCACATCGTGTTACAATAGAACATAAAACACATGGGGTTGTCTGAACAATGTATAACTCTTTCAGACGTGGGTCAAACTTCTCAGATATCTCTCGAATTAAACATGAAACTATATCTCATGACATCTACATGCCAATCCCGTAGTTACGGTTACTTATAAAGTTGGTATATTATCTGTTGGTATATATGTTACGTTAGTAGTTACGGTTTCTACTAGCGCCCTGGGCGAGCTTTCTACGGTGTCCTAATTTTACCATGCTGGAGAGTGGGGGGGGAGTTTAAAAAGGGTTATGTGACACTGTATAATACCCTAAGACCTGTTGTGTAGGCGGTCGCACTCTTACCCGCCGACCCTGTGTTTGCTTATTTCTTGCTAAAGACTACGAATTATTTAACATCTATTTACGAAATTTTATATGTCATATATCAAGCAGTTCACAACGTCGCAGTCGTTATCAAGATAAATACAAAACAATATACAAACGTAGGAAAATTCAATTACTGGAAATCAAATCACGATTCGTGACGTCGTTCATATTATAAAAAGAAGACGTAATTTTTATTACTATGAGATGTACTCGTATATCATAAGGCAAAGAACATGGAGGCGCGTGCGCATAATAAACTCAATTAAATAAGCAAGCGAATGCATTAAACATGTCCACTGTAACCTGCATTATTCAATTCAAAGTCGGTCTATAGTAAACAGATTGTAAGTTTAGAATTATTGCAAAATAGCTGCCGCCCGCGACTCCGTCCGCATGGAATTAAAAAAACTTAATATGTAGCCTATATGTTCTTTCAGAGTATGTCATCAGTGCCAAATTTCGTTAAGATTCGTTGAGCCGTTCCTGAGATACCTTCAAACAAACATACATCCATCTAAACATTCGTATTTATAATATTAGTAAGATAATAATTTGATCAAATTTAATTGTATTCGTTCGGTTGATTGTTTATCTGTTAAATATTAATGAATTTAATTTTATTTTTGCTGTATGACTATGTTAATATTAAATTTAAATGTTGTTTTCTCACCATTTAGCCACAACATCGATTTTATTATAGGTTTAAGGCGTGACTGAAGGTACATACAAGAGATGCGCCGGCGCATCCGTTATGCAAGGACGAGTCTTGTGAGCTTTGACATGCCTCTTACAAATCAAAGCCATTTAATATTTGAAAGTTAAATACAAGCCTGTCTAGTAATGTCAGATGTTATTACATTGTATGGATGTATATACTGTTGTATTGTATGTATGGACAACACTATAATACATTATAGAAAATAATTTATCAAAAGAATTTTTAACATCCTGAACTTTCAAAGATAAATATCAATTGGATGATTTCCATGTTTAAAGAAAAGCAGGTGTAAAGGTGGAAAACACTAAGGCTCTTGTGTATATGGAAATGCGTCATAAAACCACTTCTTGTACCGCAAACCTTCCATACAGTTAGTTTTTAATAACATAAGTTAGAAATGATAAATGGAATTTACACCAAGAAAAACTAAGCAGATATTTTTTATTACTAAATGTTTTTTATTCACAGATGAAGTCGTAGGCAAAAACTATTTAGTGATACAAATATTTTTACAACTTCTTTGTTATAGGGAATTCTGTCGAACCTTTAACATGGTTAAAGGTTTAATTTAGTTAAAAGAACGCTATATTAACTATGTATGCTTTAAGGGTAAAATATGTGTGAAAAATGTTATTTTGCAATAACATTTTTATGTACAAAATTCTAACTAACACCTACATTTATGTCAGCGATAAATCATTCGAGATATATGATTAATAGTGAACAATACGGTATGAATAATTTATTATAACTGTTGCTCGAGCATTGTCAAATTGTCGATGTACTAAGGTCGATGAACCATTTGAAGGGGTGATGCGAATTCTGTTTACATCATAACGGCATAAATTTGACGGTATGGGGTCGCAGTCAGAACTCGACTGGTTTCGATCGGAACTGGATAAAGTGCAGTTATTTGCAGCCAGCATCTTTTATTTAGGTACAAGTTTTAATTATAAAGCTCAGTGTTATAAAAAAGAGCTTTTAAAATTAAGTCACATGATACTTTGATCAGAAATTTATTGTTTTATTCTGTTTTATAAATAACTAGCTATTACCCGCGACTCCGTCCGCACGGAATAAAAAAAATGCACACATGATAAAAAAAAAAGTTCCTATGTCCGTCTCCTAGTTCTAAGCCACCTCCCCATCACTTTTCAGCTAAATCAGTTCGACCGATCTTGAGTTATAAATAGTGTAACTAACACGACTTTCTTTTATATTATACTAGCTTTTACCCGCGACTCCGTCCGCTCGGAATAAAAAATAGAAAACGGGATAAAAATTATCCTATGTCCGTTTCCTGGTTCTAAGCTACCTGCCCACCAATTTTCAGTCAAATCGATTCGCCGTTTCAGATCCGATTCAGATCGCCGTTCTTGAGTGGTAACTAACACGACTTTCTTTTATATATATAGATTTTGGTAAAAAGGTACAGACTAGAACAATGCTTATGATGGGAAATCAGTTGCATAATGAAGCTTAAAAATAATAATTCAATTTTATTTTAATCAGAAAGAGAAGATTCTTTCCTTCACTCTTAATTTTATTTTAGAGTTTACTTATTTTAATTGACATTACAAATTAACTAAGACTATCGCTATATTGTATTAGGTCTGGGAACATCGTATAAAACAGTTCAAATAACAAAAGACAGTTCACATTATCCCAGAATTGTCTCTTCAACCAGATATATCGCAGCTCAAAACGTAAAATGATAAATATAATATACATCGACAATGGTTCAACCTTAATCGTTATAACAACAACACTGCCAAATATTTTCGTTCGCCTCAATGGATACGGGTATCATTTTTCTCGCATCTGTGAGAGAAAACGTCTCAATCAAATTATATTTACTTTACACTTTTTGGTAACCCATTGACTGAGTAGTTAGTATTGTAATACACGACTCTTGGTTCCATTCCCAAAGATAAATTTTATTAAAATCTTTATAGCTACGATAATTAAAAATGTCAATTGTCAAGATAGCGACGTATACTTACCCCACTTATCCATCCTATCCATCCTTAGGACCAATATGAAAATTAATTTTATTTAATTCGTAAATGGTGAGGTTGCAAAGGTGAGGTTTTTCAAATAATTTTTTTTATGTCCTAAGGTGGCAAACAAGCAAGCGGTCACCTGAGTTCGTCTAAACAGCGAAGCGACCGCTGCCCATAGACATCCGCAATTGCAGATTCGATTGTAATTGTTTTGCTTTTGATGGGTTAAATTTAAGATAATGAAAAAAAAATGTAAAAGGTTATTTTTTTATTGCTGTAAGTTTCTTATAACTCTCTGGGCTTTGCATACTTGATTTAAAATTTCAGTTTTAATAGTTACTTACTGCGGTCTGTTTAACGGAAGTGATATAAAGTTTATTATTGTTATTATTATTTTAAAATTAACCACATAAATATTTAAAAAAAATTGGTCGTCTATCGGGCGCTGCTGGAGGGAGAAAATACTTTTCACATACCACTTAGGGGATAAGATACATAATAGGACATACTTTATAACTATTATGTTTTTCTTGTATTTGGTTTTTGTGTGGAGAGATTTGATACTCAGTCACCAGAACAAACTATGAAAAATTTACTTGGTAAGAACGTGGTTGGTCCTATCTTACTTTTTACTAATATTATAAATGCGAATGTTTGGATGGATGGGTGGATGGATGGATGTTTGTTTGACGACTCAACGGATCGTATAGAAGTCTAGAAGAACACATAGACTACTAATTGAGTCTTTTTTTAATTGCGCGCGGACGGAGTCGTGGGCGACAGCTAGTTTGTAAAATACCTTGAATTTATGGAAGGGGAAAGGTATTAACTCCTGAAACACAGTGCAACCTAGTTCAAGAGCCAAGGCTCCCACAAAATGAGTGTTACATTAAAGCAGTCTTAATTAATTTTTACGTTAGTCTGTATTACAATAAAATTACTTTATACTTTTTCGTAATTTTTCGTAATTTATACTTTTTCGTATTTAGTTTCCTTAAGTGTTACTGTACAAATCTCGGATAGCCAACTACCTTCTATTAGTACTTTTAAATTGTTTAAACAATATTAATTTAAAAAAACGAATGACAAATCTCTTAAAATTAAACATTATGCTTTTGCTACACTTCTTTAGGTTTTCGCTTACTAATATTTGTGTAGGTAATAAACTTTAGGGACAAGTTTAATTCTAGATCAGACCGTGTTGGTTTTATAAAACTGTTTTTATTAATTCTACATAAATATTTTTTAATTCAATTAATAAAAAAATAATAATAGATTTTACATTAAAAGCAATATTTATGAATATTATAAATTATATTATATAATCTTACCTTATATTTCATTTTGACTATTTTCTTCTATAACTAACACAAACACACAACTAAAATATTGTAAATAAAATTTTACAATACAAAGTAATTTTTTTTTACTTTTTTTTCAAATATCGAACTGCAGACGAGTACTTTTTCGCGCCACAAGAAAGGCAGAGGCAACGCGCATGCGTCCAGCGAACGCACGGCAATGGTTGCGCCGGCGTGTCTCTGGCGGTTTTGCTTCCCCGCCATCGCAGTGCAACGACCTAACGGGAGGTTGCCAACTTTTGGCAACTATCAATTAATTATTGATTTAAACCCTTTGATGGATTTTACATAATCATTGTATTCAAGATTGAACAGGAAGGTATAAAACTAAGAACAAATACTTGCAAAACTAAAACATCAATTTTGTTCCTTCAAGCCTTTTGTCAGCGTAAAAGTAACTACGAAAAATGCGATCCTGGGTTCGAATATTTAATGGTCTACTGGTAAGTCTTCATTCAATACATTTTCCCTTAATTTAAAGAAGGAAATCACAGTCGACACTTAAATAAATGATTATTCATTTCCGTATTTACGTACGCGGGATAGCGTTCTTTCCGTTAAAATTTGTTTAAGAATTGTTTTTCCACCATTGGATTCGTATTAAGTATGGATGTTTTTTTAATGAAGTCGGTTAAAAATATAAAGTAAATGAATTCCCGCGTAGTGTAGTTACTAGTACTAGTGAGCTTGTGACACAGACATCAATAGAACTCGACACGGCACGGCAAGGTGAAGGTGACGCGCCCGATCCGATGTCAACACAGCTGCAATTTCGATAAATCTGTCACTAATGGAGGTTTCACTATTTCAAAGAGCATGTCTTAATCTCAAACTCAGCAAATTAATAATTGCCTATTATTGCATTGTTTCAAAAACGTACATATATATTCATAAAGTCTATGTTATTCCTATCAACATGGAGTTTTTAATCACCACATAATTTGTTGTTCAGGTGAATAGATGTTTAGATGGGTGGACAACGAATTCTCACCTATAAATGAGGTACGTCTCCGGTCGAACCAATGTCGTGCAGAATAACAGCTACACTTGGTGAACTAGCAAGCTTTAAGCAAAATGGAGGGGAGGGATAAATGATTTTATGACCCCTTTCTACATCCTTACCTTGTTTACATTTGAAATAGTCTTTCAGTCGTCCAACGTTAACATTAAAATACAAAAATCGGCAAAATTTAGCTCAGACACGGCTAATTATTTTTCACCAAAATACGTAATCTAGATGACCTTAAGTCACTTAAGAAGTTATAAGTTATAACCTTACTTTCCCTAAAAAAATCTAACACAGCCGCTACTGTACACTTTAAATTGTTATAAAACAAGAATATAAATTATATACAAAGTAATGATTTTTTATCGATTTATTTAGATAAATGTAGAAGAAGCTAGAGGTGTGTCAGAACCGCGCCAAATTCGTGCGTGGTCTCTGCCTACCCCTCTGGGATACTGACGTGAGTTGTGTGGTTGTTATCGTTATTTTGTAGAAATACTAGCTGTCGCCCGCGACTCCGTCCGCGCGCAGTTAAATAAAAAAACAAAATGAAAAATAGATGTTGGCCGATTCTCAGACCTACTGAATATGCTCACAAAATTTCATGAGAATCAGTCAAGCCGTTTCGGAGGAGTACGGGAACGAAAACTGTGACACGAGAATTTTATATATTAGATTTAATCTTTTTTGGTTTTGATTTTGTTAGATCGTATACATACTGGATTGATTTAACATATTTAATATTTACTTCCACGATATTTGAATAATAGCGCCTTATTAATTAAATAGGTATAAAAAACCTTCACCGTTTTGCTTTGTCCTCATGATAGGCGCTTTCTGATTGGCGTGTTTTATAGCTTGTTTTCTTTTTCACAAATAAGGAAATTACAAATGTATAACCTAACCTAAATTTTAAATGCCTAAAAGCTCAAATGCTAGACTCTAATGGATGAAATATACCTAATATTGTACGTAATACTTTTTTTTAAAGTTGTGACCAGTGAGATTTAAACTCGTTTTTCAGTAATTACTTAAGTCCGCTGTATGTGTTTTGTGCTAATATATCTAAAATCCGGCAAAAAAGGCGAACCTAGTGTCACTTATCAAAATAGTTTCAGTCGTTTAGGCTCTAGGCCGACACAAAGAATTTACATACAAACATACATGCTAAACTGCATACATGAAAACCTGAAAACATTTCCAGAACTAGGTTTTACCAGTTGGGTAAAAATACACTGAATTTATTTCATGTAGATATTTAAAAAATATTGACAGGATATGTGACGAAAAAAAATAACCTGCCTCATTATTTGCTACTGTTATACATTTACTGTGCATTTTTCTCTATCTCACCCCTACACGGAAAACGGAAGAAGTTATTCATGGATCAAACCACGATTTTTTAATTTAAAAAATTTCAATTTAGAAAAACATCATATTTTACAGAAAAATTAAAAATTTTGTGTTTCCAGAAATCATATTTCAAAGTCCCGCGAAAACACAATAACCTGTCATGGCGTATTAAGTGACAAATCGTGTTGTAGAGTAGAATCGTAGAATAGAATCTTGAACTACGAAAAACTCTCTCTTTGGCAGGTATCTCCAAAACGATTAAATCGATCTGAATGAAATTTGGCACAGATAAAGATTACGGCCTGGAATTTCGCATAGGCTTCTTAATACGATTTCTTTTTGGATTTGGACAAAGTCACAGCCAAAAGAGAATTTTAAATAATTATCGATAAAGTTTCGATAGGTGGATAATTTTTAAATCGATTATTTCATATTAGAAAAGAAGAAATATCGAAATCTCGATATTTGGAAATTTTACCAGCTGTGGAGGTTGGAGGCCATGGACAACATGTACACACTGTACACATTATGGATTTATGGACAAGCCTACATGACAAAATGGCGGTAACTGTCACTGTCAAAGTCAAAGTTTTGTTTGAACTTATGTGAAGCGTAATTTCTTAATTAAAGCAAAATATATAAGATTTTCTTTATCGTGTGTAATTAATTTAAGTTTTACATAGACGTAAATATCCTTGTTTGTAAGATATTAAATGAAATTTTCTTGAACTGACTATGTCTCGCGATGTTTCTCGGAAGTCAGGTTACGACCGTGGTGGCGGTTGGGACCGAAATTATTACAGAAATCAAATGCAGAGGAAACGCAGTAGAAGCCCTCCCAGTAGGGAGGGTAAACGACGAAGCCGCACACCACAAAAACCTGAAAAGGATATATTAGATGATAACATTCTAAATGAGATATCAAAACTGCCAGAACCTAATGAATTATGGGATAATCAATTTCAAGAAGGTTTCAGCGGAAATGCACCACCGTCTTTTACACGAGATGTAATTATATTGCGCTAAATTTATATATTTTCAAACATTATTGATGACTGTTTGGTTATAGGCTAGCAAAATCTAATTAAGCTATGAAAATACAAGAATTTTCAAATCTGATTCTGAGTTACAAAAATATCAATATGTTTTGTGGTATTTGACTCCAAAATAGTATATTTTCATCACATTTAGGGTCATCAATAACCTTGCGAGTACACTTTAAGAAAAAAAATAGTGGCATTGAATGTGTTAACATAATTACTTACAACTGATATCAATTCTTCAAGGGTGGAAATTATCAACGCAACTATCAGCCATCATATCCTGTTAACTATGAAAACTTTGGAGGTGGGATGCCTCCAATGCCACCTGGTTCCTCGGGATGGAGTCAGCCTGCTTCTGCCCCACCTGCATTCAACAATGTTGAAGAGCAAATCAAAAAGGAAGGTAAGTGATACTCATAATTTCAGACACTAAAACTGCATTTTAAGATTGTTTTTAACTAATTTTTATCTTAGCACCAAAAATACTGCATGAAAGGGATTATCATGTATTCCATTGTTGTAAGTGACATCAAATATTACAGTTGAAGTATAAAAAAAAAACAAAATTCCCTGTAGAGGAAGGGTTTGAGACAGAATGTTCTTGGTGTATATTAATTATAAATTATTTTATCTAATATTTACATTTTACATGGTAAGTTGTGTGAGAAAGTGTTTCTACCAATTGTATTTTGGTTATTCATATAGTAATGCGTAATATTTAATTTTTTATCAATAGAGTAACATACTTTGCATCAGTAATGCAGGCGGAACCATATCTAAGATAGTGTGTACCGGAATTATAGCAACTTTCATCTATTAACTTCAAGACCTACTTTCCAGCCGGCTCATAAGATCAGGGTTGAGTCTTGTTAAATCATGCAGATGTTTTCTAAATGAAGTGTTAGATATATAATATTTGTGCATTACACAACAAAAATCTACAATTTATTAACCTTAATTTGGTATATAAGCAAGTATCGGATGCTATTGCACTATCCCATTACTGAGAAGACAAAGTGAACCTAACAGATTATTTAATATATTTTCTATGAATCAATTAAGGTTTGCATATTTTCCTATTTACACTTGTTATATAATAAATGAAATTCCCTTTGTTATAATATTATTAATATGTATATAAATCTATATTATCTTTTAACAGCGGCGATAGAATCGGAAATGCGTCACCAAAAGGCAGCTCTGTCGAAACAACGCGAGGACTGCATGAAGAAAGCGACCATATTGAAAAAGGAGCTGGAGACCTTGAAAGAGCAGAGAAGTGAACTGCACAGCGACTCCAAACGTTCACCAAGTCCTGACACCAAACGGTTTTTGAAAGAGAATACAAAGTTACAGGTTTGATTTCAAATTGCTTAAATTAAATACTTATGTTAAGTTATTGATCATTTTATAGTCATTTTTTTTAAGCTTTTTCCTACAATGTTTCTCTTATTTCTAATGCGGCATATCGTAATACATTTGCTATAGTTGGAGATACAAAATAAGTTGAAGACGATCAACAATGTAGTGGACATGTTGAACGGTATCATCGGAGAAGAGGTGGACAAGAATGAAGAGGATAACTCGGGTGAACGCGGCTCAAGGAGAAAGTCCAGGTACTATGCTGTTTGTTACATACGTTTATATATTTTATATATTAAATTAATTTATTTATAATTTGTAAGTTTTTTTATTGAATAACATTAAATATAGTACAGTGAAGCATAAAGTTTACCAGTTTGTGGATTATCAAGTTGTTTGTGGTTATATACAACGGTGGTCAAAGGAAATTACGGACTTACGAAAGAAGATTTTTTTTTAATGCATTTTGTAATATAAATTGCTGATATGATTTATATATTTTTTTTTACCTATAAATGTATTGAAATATTTAAGTTTTTGTAACATTGGAAATGTTGCTTTTACTTAAGAAAAAATTATGTCTAATTTAAATAAAGTAATGCATACTAATGTTTACAGATTTTTATTTTACTATCCTTTCTTATATCCAATTTATCTTGTTAAGTTTTTGTGTGATTTTGGAGTTTTGTTGTATGTTTGTATAATTTCGTAATAACTTACGTTTTCATATTTCAACATTTTTTTAATAGATTTTATTATATCTATGTCTACATTCCAATATTTTTATTTTGTATTGTAGTAAAACATAATGAGAATTCATACTAATAATAATAAACTTTATTTATTTTATATAATTATGCCACAATTTACGGCATTTCGTAAATGATGTAATTTTTTTTCAGACTAACTTCGATTTTTTTTTGCAGCTACGGTAAAAATGACGTCAATTAGAAAGGACTTTTTGAACCTTTTGTAAAAAAAACACTCATGAACATTTTGTCGAAATTATCAAACGCGATCTTTTCGTTCATACGCGATATCACAACACAACGAAGAGTATAACATTTTTTTGTTATTCCTTTGTACTGACAATAGACGGACTGCATTAACTGCATCTACTGTTTAAGGTGGTCCGTGTATGGCACAATTTAAAGCAGCGTACTGTTAACTGTTGTTAGGTCGCCGTCGACTAAGAGGTTCAACTACGTGTACTACGATCCGGAGATGCATTGGTGCCGCGTCTGCAATGAGTTCCCCGCCACCGCTAAAGACTACCTCACACATCTACATTCGCCCACACACCACAAGTAAACTACGCTTTGTTTTAGTGTATAGCAGATCTCTTTTTCAGTTCAGAACTCTTTTTACTTGTAAATTATTTTAAAATGTCCCTGGTTTCGTTGATTCTTAACTTTATTTTTCGTCATCGTGAAGCCGGGAAATTTAGGAATCACATGCCACGGTATGAAGCCAGTCGGACATATTGATTTTGTTTCCTAATTTATCTATGGTCGTTACGTAAAGTCATAGCAGAATTACTACTTTGGAAGATATAAAAAGAAAAATGTGCTCCTACTTCGGTATTAACGTGGTATACTGTGTGTAGAATGGCGTCTTCTCACATGGAGGCGCCGTGGCACTCTGTGACTGGTATGAACGAGGGCTTCCCCAACTACCCCTCCGCTCCAACCAAACGCACACCTATTAGAGGTAAGCATCTCATTATATTTCAGTACAATTTTTTTTTTATTTTTCTATGCTTTATGTACTTTAACAGGTAGATCCAGTAAGAAAAATATTTGTTGGGTGTGCACATGTCTGCTAGTCCGGTGAAATACCATCCAATTTTAGTGTCTTTTCCCTTCCTATCTTAATTCTTATAAGGAAGAGATGACAGGAATTTGGCACAGGAGAGAACACAAAAGAAGAGAAATTTCCTCTTTCTGTGTATCTATATAGATGAAAATCTATGGGCAACGGACTCTTGTCTATTTTGGTGACTTCAAATGTCTGCTTGCTCATTTGTCAACATTTGCTTTTAAAAGCTGATATGTTCAGGTCTTCAGTTCTTCGTGCCGTCAACAGCGTGGTACTGCAAGTTGTGTGACCAGTTCATTGGTGACTTGCACTGCGCATCTGCACATCTCAAGTCCATCGTGCACTCTAAAAACTACACTGTTAGTATACACTTATATAACTATAATTGCTGTCTCCATTTTGGCAAAGAAATTGGGATGGCAATATTAGAACTCACTTTTTGTTTCAGTATGTTTTGATTTTCATACGGAAAACATCGTATTTGTATAAATTTGAAGTAAAAATCTTCGATATGTTTTTCAATTTGATTTAAATGACATCGAGATTTGAAATCGAGTTTTTTAATTCCTATCACTTGATTGGTAATTAAATTAAACAGAGAAAATACGGATTAAAATCTCTTTACATGATCAAATAATTCATAATAATATAATTGTAATGATGTTTCCAGAACTTTGTAGAACAGAACCCTCACTGGGATACGGACTGGATGTCTGATAGACAGAAGGCCTTCGAGAAGAGCAGAGCCAAGTCCAAGGGGGAGGAGAAGCCGCCATACGCTGCACACACCATCACCTTCAGCAAGGACGGTTTCCACACAAAGAGGAAGGCCAGCCCCGACACAACGGACAAGAAACGGAAGAAGGACAGAAGGAAGAAGAAGAAGAACAAGAGGAAGAGGTCCAGCAGCGAGTCCAGCAGTTCCAGTAGTTCGGACAGTGATGATAAGAAACGTAAAAGTAAGTATGTTTGTATGTTTTAACAATGAAAATTGTTAAAATACCTGTAGATCAACAAAGCTTTCGTTCTAGTAAAAAAATTGGTCAATTAATCCGAATTACTAATTAAGTTCTGTCTAGAATTTTATGTGTTTATTTTACAAACAACCTGTTTTTTTCTTCTTTAAAATGGTAGTTTTTTCATCTTGAGGTATTTTTTTAAACATTTTATGAGATATTTCAGAAAAGAAAGAAAGCGTGATAGACAAGAATGCTCTGTCAGAATGGATGTCATCTATACCTGTCAACTTAGACAGGAAATTGTTGGACAACTTGAAGTACAGAGTCGAGTGAGTAGACATTATATTGTTTAATTAAGTTTTTTTTGTGTTTTATTAATTAATATTTAAAAAAAAATACATAAATAAAATAATTATAAAGTTTCTTCCAAAATAGGATATGACAATTTGTTTACTAAACCAATGTTTATTTTTGTAAAGAAAAGACCGACGCAAATCTCCATCCCGCGAAGGTCAAGATCGTCACGGCGAGCGCAGGTCAGAGAACAGAAGAGAAGATAGACAGGAGAGGAGAGATGACAGAAGAAATGAGAGACCGGAGAAGAGAGATGAGAGGTCGGAGAGAAGAGACGACAGGACTGAGAGAAGAGAGGACAGATCTGAGAGAAGAGATGAAAGGAGAGAGGAGCCGGATAGAAGAGAGGAAAGAACAGAGAGAAGAAATGAGAATCAGGATACAAGGGATAGTCAGTCGCGATCAGCTCAGCAAGCAGATGTGAAAAAGCCAGAAATTAAGAAGATGCCTTTTATTGGTCAGTTTTGAAATCATTATTTTCTTTATTATTTAGTGGTTCTTCATGACTTTTGTTTATACGAAAAATGTTAATAATTCTTCTTCAGGAAAGATGCCCGTCTTCAAAAACTTATCGAAAACAGCAAAGAGTGAGGAACAGAAGAAAGAGGAAGAGAAGAAGAAGCATGAACAAGAAGTCATCAAGAAGAAGAGAGAGGAGATGGACGCGGAGATACAGAAAAAGGTATCATTCTATTTATATACAAAGAAAATGAAATAAATTGTGTAGAAGTAATTTGTGTAAAAAAAATCAGTGACTTAACTCTTTGGTGACATTTCTTACAGGTGGCGATATTCAAGGAGAAGATAGCGAAGGCGCAGCTCGAGAAGCAGCAGCAGGAGTTGGGGATTGCGATGCCACCGCTCGCCTTCCTGCCGCCCTCCTGCCCACCCTGCCCGCCCTGCCCGCAGCAGCTGCTGCCGCCGTCAGTACACACATACTGCTGACACACATACCGCAAAACCTAAGTTCATTTAAATACTTTAAAATAAATTCGCAGGCCGATCCCTCCGCCGCAGCCAGCCAACAACCTGCCCAAAGACTTCCAGGAGGCGCTGGACATCATCTTCCCCTCCAACGCGAAGCCATCTGACCTGACGCAGCCGGAGCTGTTCATGCCGGGCTTGCCCCCGCCCTTCGCGCCCATGCCCTTCGCCCACCTGGGCCTAGTGCAGCCGCCCATCACCCAGGTGTCGCCCATGTCGCCCATGATGATGGGCTTCGACCTCAACCAGCAGATGTTCCAGCCCGCGCGACCACAACTCTACGACACGCATGTACCCATCGTGCCCGGACAACAGAAGAGTAACAAGAACGAGGGTCCGGAGACGAAGAAGACGGAAGGAAAGGAGAAGAACAAAGAGGAATTGGATGAGCTCGCGATGCTCGGTATTGATGCGACTGATGTCGGCGCCGGCATGTAAACCTGACGCGTTTTCCAGAAAATATTTACACAATTGTTTAGTTAGTAAATTGTCAGATGTCGTTTTACAAAATAATATTATTATATTATTAATACTTCAGAGTATTTTCTTCACAAATTAGTCGGAATATACAACAGTAGTGCCAATCCTTTGAATATAAAAAATTAAACTTCATTTACCTGAACAATAAAATGAAATGGACTTCAAACTGACTTGATGCTAACTTATTTTTATTTTATTTACCTGTTTCTTAATTTAAATGCTGAAAAATAAAGTAACCTTTCTGGTTGATTGAATATTTTGTATTGAACAAAATTGTTTATTTGTCAATTAATCTTAAAGTTAATATATTTTTGTGTGTACTTTACTCTGGGTTTTCACTGCTGTGACAAATATTATTCCGTTTTTTTTTCAATAACAATATGAAAGGTAATTTCAAAACCAAAATCACTACAGTCGTAAACACACAGTAACACTATAGATAGACAAAGTAATCTGACCCGGTGGACATAAGTCAAACTAAATTATGACAGCTCACTAGGGGGGCGCCCTGTCAATGTCAAAAATGTATCACAATATCCTCGTGTCATGTTTTTTTGTGTGATTTTTTATGAATATGTAAATTTCACATATTTTCTAATAAAACTAACCGCGATGTTAGCTCTCACCGGCTTAGATAAGTTCGTCTAACTATAATTAACTAATTTACGTGAGGTTGATTTATTTTTAAGTAACAATTATGTACTTCTAATGTAACGTTTTATTATAGAATAATATTTTTTTAATAAAACAATATTTTCATTGTTATTTCTGACTTTAACTAAATAAATTAAACGATAATACGATGCCATATCATTTCACCGCATTCCTGACCTTTGACCTATGACTACCATGGAATTAATATCACTTTGTTATTCCTAAGGTTCCACTCTAGGAACAATACATACAGTTCTCAATTTCGTCAAAGAAAGGTTTTGTATGAATGTGTAGGTATTACAACTCTATCGTAACACGCTTACATTGTCAATGTTATTGAGTTAGAAGAAGCGTTATCTTAATTCAATAATAGATGACGCTGTACAAATGTGAGCCAGAGATGTGCGGATGTGTTATCATGCAACAAAATATTTACGTAATGCACAAACTAGACTTAAAATAAATAACTGAACTACTACTAGAAATAAATAACCATATTAAAAGATAAAATGGGATATGTACAAATGTAAGAACTCGTAGGAACTGTCTCGTCATTACGGGCAGAGTACTATAATTTGCTAACAGCCAAAGGGCCACTGCACACGAAGCGGATTTGTAGTCGCTACCATGCGATTTGTGTGGCCAGCACCGTGGGAGCAGCGGTATGAAGACATTCTTTGATAAATATTGATTTTTGACATTTTGAATGCGCAATCTAAGGTCGAGGTTCGAAGCCCCGAAATATGAATGAAACTCCGTGAAAAATATAAATGCATTTTATTATGTTCAATGCATTCATGTATCAAAATGGTCACAAGGATTTGCCTAAATAATATCTGGACATGAAGTTAGTATTTTTTATATCATGTAAGATTTCTATTTCTTTCGCTCAAAATATTGCATAACATTTTTAAAAATTGCGATATGCTTATTACAAAAAAATATAGAGAATCATTAGAATAATTTAAAAACAGAATAATAGTTAAAATTACAGCATATACTAAAATCAAATTAAAAGAATGCATAGCAAAGAAAAACATGGTACAAATAATGTTACGTAATTCCATGTTACATTTTATCAGTAGACTATGTCAAATGACTGTGCCAAATTTTAAAGAGCCGAGATTTGTTGAACCTTTCTGGAGATAACTTCTAACAAACATACATCCAAACTTTCGTATTTAATATATTGGTAAGATTTACTGAACATAAGCCTTTAAAAAGAGTGTGTAATTTTTAGTTTTTAGCTATTTATATTATAGCATTTCACGATCAATGCCATCAGGACATTGAAATTTGCAGGCCTCTGTTCAAATAGTGGGTTAGATCAGACCGCGAGCGTCAGTTAGTCGCAACCGCGTAACCGCGTAGTGTCAGCGAGGCGGGTCTATACGTCGGACGTGAAAACCATCGTTTTATTGCATCATTGTTTAGTACGTGCTAAAATATATAACGTGTTGAATATGGATTGTTGTTCCAGTGCTAATCGTTGATACATCGTTGCCGTTTACTGTGATATTGAAACGCTGGGATATTAATTGTATTATAGGTAGGAATTTTATTTATCAATGCTTTTTTGTGGTAAAATATCTTTGTATTATTTAATAATAAATCGATTTAAATTGTGTTATTGTAAAATTATGTAAATGTACATAAATTTTCTACACGCCGCATGTCTCATTCAAAAATTGAGAAAAGATTTCTCGCTTTAATTGTTTTATTTCGGTGTATTATTAACATTATTCTCGACTTTATGAAATTAAAATAAATCCAATAAGACACAAATTTTTACAAAATATGTGCACAAAAATAAATACAAAAATTTGGTCTTAAATTATGAATATTAAATGCATGCGTTTTATCTTTGGTGTTAATAATAATAATTAATAACATAAAATGGCAGTAACCAATATAATGCATTTAAAAAATTATAATAACACAGAGTTGTGATAAATTATACGTATATGTCATAACCGCACAACATTAATTATTTAATTGAGTTCGGATATCAATAAATATTTAACTTTATCGTCTTTATAAATTAATAATGGAAAGAAATTAGTTACTTCATAATAACGTAAATATTATCAAAGTAATCAGAGTTACTTATATTACGTTACATTGAAATTGGTAGAGTTTATTATTGGAATAGACTATGGGCAGCTTAGCTATGGTTATACTTGTAGATAAGCTTTCGCTCTACAAGACACACTATGCTAGTAACGTTTATGATTTATAATTTTTATCAGACCATAAAGTGGTTTGTGGCAGACGAGATAAGCTACACCAGAAAACAAAAATTAGAACAATCTTCACACAATCTCTAGCGTATTTAAAAGTAAAACCTATGTTTTTTGTATGTTTAACTAGTAGGTAACCTAGGCATTTACGTAATGTTATGTATCCGATAAGCTTTGTCGTGCTGAATCAGTTGCAACGTAACATTTGTGATAAGATGACGTAATTAGATATCAAAATATATAATCGAATAATTTAGCAATACAGTCTATGTAAAACTTTTTATAAAGTTACGCAGACTAGCTACGCGTTTACAGTTACCTCAGTAGGTAACGGTGCATAGGTGTGTATTGGACAATAAAATAAATATTAGGCGGTACAATATTACAAGCGACTTAACTAAGATTTAATTTTAAGACCGGGAAATGGTCAATCATTCCATTAAAACGCCTAAAAACTATAGATTTAATGAGTACAGTTGTTTCTTAAATACAAATCTCTTTTCAAATGACTACAGTTTAACAGTATCCCATTAACCAACAGGGTGTTAACACACGATGTCAGCGGACAAAGTATTCCACTCCCGGTCGCAGGGGATCCCCTCTGAGGGTGTGAAGGATCAGTACGCGGACGGCAAGGCGGCCAGGGTGTGGAAGAAGTACATCGGTGACAGTAACCAGCGCACGCAGAACTACAAGAACTTCCTTACGGGTCTGCTCAGGAAACACAACTGCGTTAAGGTGCTGGACGCCGCCTGCGGTACAGGGTGTGTATAAATCAGAGTTTAACATGAGAAATCTATACTAAGGCACGCCCTAAGTGAACAATTAAGCACAGTTTTCATCTTGGTATCAAACTATTGATAATAGTTGACGTAATTCTATGTATAACTGACTGATTGGTGCTATCTAAGAAGTTATATTTTTAACGATAAAAGTACAAAAGTTAACCTCCAAGTTGAAATGTCATCTCAAAATGAGCTATTAAAATGTACGTGATTGGATATATAAATTATCTTGTATATAAAATTTCCATGTCACAATGTTAGCTACCGTACTCCTCCAAAACGGCTTGACCGATTGTTATGGAATTTTATATTCACATTCAGTAGGTCTGAGAATCGGCTACCATCTATTTTTCATACCCCTATTAAGATTTTTTTAATTGCGCGCGGACGGAGTCGCGGGCGACAGCTAGTCTTGATATACATTTTACATGTTTGATTAATTTTTATATACTTATCTAAAACAAAACACTATATAACTGCGAGATAAACGCTGTCCGTGTATGAAAATCTTATCATTTAACTAAGCAAAAAAAAAAATGATAAAGTAACAAAAGTTGGTAACATACGAGTACACAAAGCGATAAGGCAATTGAAAGCTATATTGTATTCAGCGTACAATACGTAATGCAATGCCAGTAGTTATACCTGAAATGTTCTGGTCAGTCCAGACGTATTATACTTAGGGTTACCAGGTCGCCAAACCTACTAGCCAGACAGACCAGCCAGTTTGGCCGGACATTTGGGTAGAAAGGTCGGACACTCTATGTTATTTAGGATTTTGTCTCAGTATTAATAGGTACACTCTCGTTTGGGAAATGTAAAAAGCCTAACAAAAGCCGGAAAACCGTTTATTTTGGCCGGACACGCAATCAAAAAGTCTACCTATGTCCGGCTTTATCCGGACGCCTGGCAACGCTAGTTATACTTATAGCTATTTGATAGTCTCAAATAAAGCATGCATTGTTTATGGCAGCAGAATTTCTGTCCGTGCGAATATTTTATGTCAATAAAAAAAATCGCATAATATTATGTTGTGTTTACATTTTTCGAAATCTAACAACGTTGATCTTCCGTTATTTTTGGAAAGGTAGCAAATGAGCAGGCGGCATGAATTGGTTCTAATAGTAAAAGACTGCTACCCATAGATCTATATTAAGGATGGAAATGTGTTGCCAGTTTGTAAGTTATAATACTTAAGGTTATATCAAGTTTAAAATTCCTCGAAACTTCTCGAGAAGAAGACGATTTAAATCACATATAAAAGGGTCCCGAAACAGGATCAAAAATAAAACGCGAAAGTTGGGACATAATTTGGACAAGTTTTTGAGTTGCGCGATAACCTGTTTTGATTTACTGACATGAGATAAGTTTACTTTATTGAAAGCAGAAAATAGTCATCGGATGTAAAAAAAAAACTATTTAAAAATTATTTTACATGTGTAAATATTTTTAAACAAATTGTCTTTTCGTGAACTTTCGCTTGTATGTAATGCTAAGCCACGAAGCGGATTTAAATACGGTTTTCACATCATCAGAACATCATTGGCACATACCGATTCATAATGACTACTTTTTTATTTAAAAAAATAAATAACTTTATTTGCGGCGCTTTTTTGGTTTTAACAGTAATTATTAAGCAAATAATATTCGTCATCAGCAGAAGTTATGTAGTTTAAAATTCCCTTTTGATATGACAAAAAAGAGACTTGATCAGAAGTATATTATATCCTTTGGTATTCGGAAATAAATCTAATAAAAAACGGTATTTAATCGGATAGTTAAAGTATTCGCCTAATAAATATCTTAATAATTTCACGAATCGACTCTCAAATGTGTAATGAACTTTTTTTTATGTCCATCATGTTTTCGTTGACTGTCGTATTTATTATCTATGTATGATAATGTTTATATAAAACAGTGTAATTACGTTTAAATATCTAATAAGACAAGATAGTGTTAACCTTTCGACATAAACAGCTCTCTTATCGCACGTCATTTATCTCGACTTGTCGTTACGCAGGAGAACATAACAAAATTAATTTCATATCTTGACACTAACTACAATCTAAACAATTTCTTCTCTCTGTCCAACATCAGATGATTATAAATCTGTCGAACAAGAACAAGTTTATATTTTTAAGGATAAAAATAAAACAAAAGGCTCATCAAAATTCTGCCACTAGCGTTTAGAAATTATAAAACATCGAATTAGTTTAAGATAAGACCCTTATACGGGGATACTAATCAACTAGGAAGAAAATAATGATCTAATAATGTTATATTTTAAGTTCGAAGAATTTCGAAGAAATATTTTTTGTCAAATGTTATTCACAAATACCTAGTGCAATTTTAACTTAAAGAAGTTTACATTTAGTAGACAATATATCTACACTCGTTAGTTTTTTTTTTAATTAAAATTACTAAGAGATTATTTGATATTATCAATCTAATTAACTGTAGCCTTGTGCTAGGATTCTAGGATATGGTTGTGACAATAGTTGAATAGCGGAAATCGAACAGACGACCGTATGATCGGACGTCTGTGCCATGAACCATTAGACTATTGGCGCTTGCTAAATGTAAATGTGTTTGTACTTTCAGAATAGACTCTATGATGTTGGTGGACGAGGGTTTCAAGGTGGTGTCCGTGGACGCCTCAGACAAGATGTTGAAACATGCGCTCAAGGCGCGCTGGGAGAAGAGAAAGGACCACAAGTATGATGAGTGGAGTACGTACAATATATACCTAATTAAATTGTTGAATAGTGTTGCCATTACGTAGGTACTTATTACGTATAATATAGTTTAAGATATTATAGTTTTTATTTTAAAAATAAATTGCAATTTTTATAATTTAAGTCACATGACCTTTCTCGGTACCTATTTTAACGTAAATTTTCAAGTTTAAAGTACCTACTTTAATAAGTTTAAATGTAGATGCGACCAAATTGGTAAGAAGTATTACATAATATTTGTATTAGTAAAATAGTATCTTCAATTCACATCTGCCCTGCACATAATTATACTTTCCTCTCATATACCGGATGACTGGTAGAGAATGCCTTTAGGCATTAAGTCCTCCTTGTACTTATAAAAGTGCTAAAGAATAAATAAGTATGTTATCAAACCAATAAGACATTATGTAATCTCTCATTTTCCAGTAATCGAAGAAGCTAGTTGGGAGACATTGCCGGCCGACATCCAGTCGTTCCTGCCGGGCGCTACCTTCGACGCGGTCATCTGTCTGGGCAACTCGTTCGCCCACTTGCTGGACGAGTTCGAGGACCAACGCACGCAGAAGATGTGCCTCCGGAACTTCGCCAAGGTGCTGAAGCCCGGCGGCCTGCTGTTCATCGATCACAGGAACTACGACGCCATGATCAACAGCGGAGCTACACCCGGACATTCCATATATTACAATGTAAGTAACTATAATTTTATAATTTTTGTTTTGTTTTTACTTCCGCCTGTGAATTATAGAAAGTTAGGCACAGGTTTTTGGCGACTACGAAATAATTCCTCAGGTAATGTAAAAATGGCTATCTTGCTTGAAGGACCAAATTTTAATTTACATTATAATTTTTCTATGTAAAATCTGCAATAGACTAAATAATGTATTGTATAAATAGTGCAGCTATCCAGTGGATATCAAGACGTCAGTCCTGGTGGTGCGCGGGAAGCCTGAGCTGGTAGCGCTGGACTACCTCATCCACACGAACGACGACGCAGAACTTAACGAACAAAGGTAAAAGACAGAAGTGAATTGATGTATTCATTGTGTTCTATTATATTTGTTAACTTCGATACCAATTCGTCTATAACAACCAGTTTGCAGGGGCACCTTTGTGGAAGGATAAACGAGTTGATACCTTTTAAAACTTTCGATTTCGAAGTTGAAGACCTCAATTCTATTCTATATAGGTTAATTCATAATATCCAAAAAGAAACCAAAAAACTTACATAACGTTAACCAGTTACGACATAATTGCTCCATTCAATCGTTTTTTTTTTATATGAAAATGTGGCAAACAAGCAAATGGTCACCTGAATTCGCGAAAATAGCGAGGGGACCATTGCCCATAGACATCCGCAAATATAGATGCGTTGCCTACCTTTAATGAACGGAGGAGGGGACGCACAGAAAGAGGACATTGCCCCTTTCCATGCGTCCCCTCTTCCGCCAAATCCACTTCCCCTTCTCATCCTTTCCTTATAAGAAAAGAATGTTAAGGGGAAGAGGACTAAAATTAGGCCTCCGGCACCACACTCAACAGACGAAACGCGGAATTACTTCCACTTCACGTCTGTCTTCTGTGTGGTTGTGGTATTTCACCGGACGAGCCGACCAATTCGTGCAACTGATGTTGTTGCCGGCGTCTACCACTGTTAAACTAAAAAAGACCCTTTATACCCCAGACAAGAAGATCTCCTATTAAAAAGGTGATGTTTTATATTGACAGCATGTTCCGGTTGTGCTACTACCCACACAAGCTGGACAAGTTCACATCGATGTTGGATGAGGCATTCGACAACAAGGCAGAGCACAGCATATATGCTGACTTCAAGGCATTGGATCAAGTAGACAATCCCGCCTACTACATACATGTAATGCGGAAACCACTCAATTGATGTTCCTATTTTTATTAGTACAAATAGATTTAATTAACACAATTATGGATACTGAAAAATACTTCAGGGCTCAAGTGAATAAAATATACTCAATTTTACAATAAAAGTCACAAGTAAAATTAATATTATCGCTAAGTTTTGATCAATCTATTAATTTATGACATATATTTGACATCTTCACTTTTTATTTGTCCATTTTTTACTTTATTGTTGAGATTTTATACTACGTTTTTTTTAACTTTAACATAATATAAAAGAAAAGTAACTATTTCTTTAATTAAGTGTTACTTTCTTACACTAAGATAAAATGCAACCAACAAATAAACTACCAAAATGTTTTCCATAAACTACCAAAATGTAGGTCACATTTTTACATAGATTGAATGGGTTCAGAACTCGAATAATTAGCTCTATATGCATTTATTATTAAAGACATTGTTTGACATTTTGTTGTAATAAAATTGTTGAATTTTTATAAATTTTATTATGTGGTTTTATTCGTCCTTTTTTTAATGATGTAATCCCGGCCGATATCAGCCACGGCAACTGTCTTCAACTCCGGTTTTGCCGTTGATGTGCTTGCATGTGGCTTATGTAGCCAATTTTGTTTGTAAAAACCCTAAATTGCCTTGTAATAAGGCAGGCGACAGATATGGTAGTATCTGGTTAATTTATTTTCTAATACAAGTTTTCAAATATTTCATTTATAACCATTCCAATTTGCATCTCCACAAAATTTTAATAATCAAGAAGAAATAGGAAAAAAATATACAAAAATAAAAACTACAGATAAATAAAAAAATTGATATAATTTATTTATTTAAATCATAGTGCAAACGGAGGAGAATTGAGAATTTAAGTTAGAGGGCTCTGGGCTTAAAGTTAAAATTTATATCTAAGCAACTAACTAAAGCTTACGATCCAACAATAATGTTGTTGATGGGGATGTGAATTAATTTTACAAAGAAACCAATGAATCCCATGATGCAGAATCCGATAGCAGTGGCAATTGCAATCTTTTGGAATTCTGCAAATAAAGAAGTAAAATATATTATCATCAGTAACATAGAGACAGTTGGTTAATCAGTAAAGCTCGAATTATATATGTGATTCTACTCTGATGCCAGTCTGTCCCTTTTTTCACTTCTATAGCAGCTGTTATGAATATATTCCTTATACTAAAGTATTCTTTTATGAAGGCATACATTCACTGAGTTGATAATGCTTTAGTCAGTATTTTTATTGGTATATTGTTAGTTCTTTTCAGTTTTTACCCTTATGTTTCTAGTGCTAAAATACAAATACAAAAAAATACTGACATCCTTTCTATTCACTTTGAAAAATACAGAATACAAAATGTGTGTGTACCAACTGTTTCACAAATGGAAACTCATAGTAAAGTAAATAATATAATGCGTCTATTAACAGGATATTATATATGTAGCATACTTCACAAGAAGAGCGTCGGTGGCTCAGGGGTTTCAGCACTTGACTTGCAATCTGCAGGTCCTGGGTTCGAATCCCGCCATGTACCAATGTGTTTTTCGATTTTCGATTAACATATGTACATTTATCCGACGTTCTTACGGTGAAGGAAAACATCGTGATGCAACCTGCACATATCTGAGAAGAAATTCAATGATATGGGTGAAGTCAACCAACCCGCACTTGGCCAGCGTGGTTGACTATGGCCTAGTCACCCCTAACTTGGGGTAGGCTCCGAGCCCCTCGGTGGGGACATATAGTGAGCTGATGATGATGATGATGACACTTCACAATATATCTGGATTATCTTACCTTTTCTGTCTGGTTTTGTGCACCTTCTTACTAATCTAATAGAGTCTTTAGCGAACTGCTTGCCTGGCTCTACAAACTTTGCGATTTGATCCATTTTCTGAAATAGGAATTCAATAAATCAATAAAAGTTTGTCGAGTTTGTCACATCACAACACAAATAAATTTTACACAATTTAAACTTACGTTTTATTTAGAGCAATTTAACACAATAATTAATGCAATCCTTTGAGCAGTTATTGTAAAAGTGCCTACGCTTCACTCTTGTTGGATTTATACAATTATGACAAGACAACCCAAAATTAAACGTCAGCCACGTTTCGAGAAGGCACGGCACGTCATCATACATTCATAACCCGTTTGGATACAACAATAAAATTTGTGAATGTCAATCTTTTATCATTTATATTTAAGAAGTTTATTTGCGATTATCCAAAAGAAGTAATGCGGTAATTAGTGGTTCAATACATATGTTTGCAAAATCAAAATGCAATTATTTGGTTTTAAAAAGTAATTGAAAAAATTCAAACAAGAACAATTTTCTTTACCCACTTGTCATTCCATTGGCTTTTGATATCCCAGATGTTAGATGTTTGACAGTTGACAGGCTGTCATATTATTATTTATTTGTAAATTTTTATCAAAAACATTATTTTATTTAAGAACTGCAATTATTTTAGCTGTTGATGTAGTGCATTCAGGACATATATTTTGAAGCGATATTTTACCTAATAATTTGAATATTAGTGGCATAATAATAGTTTCTCTGAAGATAAGCCATAATGTACGCGATTGAGAAAAAATTCGAAATAGAAATGAAATTAAAAAAGGTAATTTGAGGCAACGAAATTTTTTAATTTATTTTCTTCTTTCACTAAGTACACGATTGAATTAGTATCATGCTACGGGGTTGTTACCTGCTTCGTTGTTATGTGGGCGTTTCCCTAACATTTTTATGTTTTTAGGAGATGACAAACATTCAAGAGTTAAAAGCGGCTGCAAATCGCAGCTCCGCGTTGGCAGGAGACGTGTGCAACGTGCTAGGCGCCTGCGAGCAAAGGCTGCAGCAATTGGAGACGGCTGTTCTGCCTTTATATGGGGACACTGCTCGCTTGCAACATATACATAACAGTATGTTATATAAAGTTAACATTTTTAATGCCACTACGATTTGTTCATATGAAATTAAACTTGTCTGGAAAGTCAGTTGCAAAATTGTCATAAAACATTTTATAACATCCTATAGGAAAAATGCCAGTTAGATTGAGCCAGCTTTTTATTATATGCATTTACCACCTTTTTGACTAATATAACCAGTCAAAAAAATATTTATTGTAGATATGGAGCGCACAGTGAAGGCTCTGGACCATGTGATCAACTTCTACATGATGTCCAGAGAGCTGGCTGATCTTATACAAGCCGGTCCACACACATCCTCCACAGAATCTTTAAATATTTATCTTGAGGTATTTCATTCAAGTGTTTAAAATCATTTATTGTTAAAAAAATTACAGTCTCTTAGTACAAAATGTTATTTCCATGTGACATTGATTTTTTTTATTGAGTTAAACTAAAAATTCTAAATAATAAATAGAAGTATTTAAATATTACTTATCTTCCACAGGCTTTGGATAAATTAGCAGAAGCACAGAACTACTTCAATAAGAATAATCCTCAAAGTGTTGAACTAGAAAATATTGTAAGTTAAAATCAATTTTAAAATTGAATCTTTTGTATGTTAATGTTCTTAGATACATCTTATGTTTGAATATATTCAGAATCAGTTATACAACACGGGAGTGCTGAAGTTGGAAAGTGCATTTGAGGAGCTGTTGAGCCGCAACACCAGGCCTCTCTCCCCCACCACTCTCATGGACATGATTGCCTTGGAGGAAGGTAATTATCTAAGTACACTTTGCTGAATTTACATTACTTTATTTGAAACTTCAAAGAATAGGACACTACAAATCTACGGGCAGCCAATATAGGGCTATAAGATTTTCTTATTAACGAAAAAAGATTTGGTACCTTGAATAAAAAGAGTGCTGAAAGCTATGACAAAGCGATAAAGCAAATTGGTGGTTTTTGGTTAATACATTGTCAGCACATAGCTTTACCCATTAAGTCTTAGTTAAGCCACTAGTATAATATGTATAATTGAGCGGTTGTGCCACGTCAGACTCTAGCGTGGAGAGCGTGAGTGTGAGTGTGAGCGGCAGCGGCTGCGGGAGCGGGACTGCGCTGGAGACGATGCGCAGCGCTGCGGCTTGGCTGAGCGCCGCGGGCAGACCTCCCGCTGCCGCGCTGCTGGCAGTGCGGGCGCCCGCAGCACGCTCCTCTCTCACCGCCTTCAAGGACTTCCTCAGGTCGCGCTCCATGGCCGCCTCGCCCCTCATGGTCAGTGTTGCCTGTCTTACAAACTACTGCTGAAATATTGTTGCATTTTTTTGGAAATGTATGATTGTATTGTTTCAGAAATCGAAGAACTTGCTCCATCGTTCAGACAGCACTAAAAAGACGAGCAAATTACAGAAAGTGTTAGTAATATTTAATGCTATATCAATTTTAGGAAAATGCAATAGTTTTCGATTTACATAACTTAACAATTTTGTTGATTTCGTTTATAGATTAGAAAAGCGCGCGAACAAATTAATGATGAAAGCGTCTCAGACGCTGGAGCAGTCGACGGGTCTCGCGATAGGCCCGCGGAGGTCTATCAACGAATCCTGTAAGCCATATTGAACCTTCATAAAATAACATAAAGTCATACGTGTTGTGATGCAATGTGTGTGTGTGTGTCAGACGGGGAGGAGTGCGGCGAGGGTCCGGGGCAGGGTCCGGGGCAGGAGGAGGCGGATGCGGAGTGCGCGGGCGCGCTGGCGGCCTGCGTGTGCCGGCTGGCGCGCCACGAGCAGCGCGCCGCACTCGGCCTGGTGCCGCTGCCGCGTCTGCCCGCGCTCCTCGCGGCCACGCTCAAGGACTGCTTCGCCCTGCTCGCCGCAGACGTTGAGGTACATCGCACAACATTCTTCTTACACTGACTATTATTTGAATAACGTTATAATCCCTTGTTTAACTTTGTAGCGTGCGTGTAACCGTAGCCACCGTGCGGCGTCGCGCTGCAGCCGCGGCGCCGCTGCGTGCTGGGCGCTGCTGGCGCGTCTTCAGCGGCTGCAGCCGGACGTGCAGCGCGCGCTGCAGCCCGCCTCGCCCGCTCCCTACACCGCCATATTGAACAGCTGCCAGCAACACGTCAGTACACTCAGGATGCGGTAGTGTGTGTTGTGGGCGTGGGGAGTGGGGAGTGACGTGCGTGTGATGTTGCAGTGCGTGCGCACGCTGGAGGAGTGGGTGGAGGGGGTGAAGAGCGACAGCGCGGCGGGCGCGGTGGACGGAACTGTGCACCAGCTGGCGGCTGCTGCGTTGGCCCACTGCCACGCCCTCGCCGCGCATCTGCCCACTGTCGGTGAGCGCCGCCTACCTCCGCCCTTCCCCGCACTGACACAGCGTCGTGTCATGTGGTACATATGCTGTAATGTCCATGTTGCGCAGGCGCGGCGCTGGCGCAGGAGCCGGCGTACATGCGCGCCGCCAGCCAGCTGCCCGCCGTACAGGACCGCAACGCCCTCATGCTCGCCATATACATGCGTAAGTATTACTGACAAGTTTTAGAGTACACACAGTACACGTGTACTATGTACACGTGCGTATAGTGGTGACACTAATTGTTGCTTTGTACAGGCAAGGTGCTGGCGCAGCTGAACCTGGCGCTGCGCAGCAAGAGCGAGCAGTACCCGGATGCGCTCAAGGCCATCTTCCTGCTGAACAACACGCTGTACCTGCTGCAGGGTCTGCAGCGAGGCGGACTGCTGGACGTGCTGGCGCTGGCGGAGCCGCAGTGCGAGGCCACATACCGCGACATCATACAGGAGCACAAGAACAACTACCTGCAGAGGTATGCACTGCCACCTCACAATGCACCACCCTGTATCTCTCCACACTATAGATAGTCAATTCTATAATATTTTTCTTGTATATCTCGCTATGTAATTTGGTCCTTCGAGTCGGTTATTGATATAAACGATAAATAATGCCTGCAGCTGGAACAAGCTGCTGTCTCACATCACGCTGGACGAGCCGCTGCCCAGCAAGCTGCGCGACAAAGATAGACAGCTGCTTAAAGACAAATTTGCGGTGAGCACCATACAGACATTTACAACATATGTCACAGAATGGTATATAATATAGTTGTATATGTCTGTCGTAAGTCATTCAATCGCGAGTGGGAGGAGTGCCGGCGCGCTCAGACGGGCTACAGTGTGCCCGACGCGGAGCTGCGCGAGTCTCTGAAGCGCGACAACAAGCAGGCGCTGTTGCCCGCCTACACCGCATTCTACGACGCCCACGCACATCTGCCCTTCTCCAAGAACCCCGACAAGTACCTCAAGTACACGCCCCTACAGGTACGCCCACTACACACTACACCCGCTGCACACTTCGCCCGCCACACACTACGCCCACTTCACACTTCGCCCGCTACACACTTCACCCCTTACACACTACGCCCACTTCACACTTCGCCCACTACACACTTCACCCCTTACACACTACGCCTACTTCACACTACGCCTACTTCACACTTCGCCCACTACAATCTACGCCCGCTACATACTTCACCCCTTACACACTACGCCCACTTCACACTACGCCCACTACTGTGAAACTGTAAATGGCCGTAAACTCGGCCACCGTAATAACCGGCCACTGTTTGCCTTGGAGAGGTCCAAGGCAAACAGTGGCCGGTCAAAAAAAATGAATTAAATGTCTTCGTTCTGAGTACACGATGGTTTTATTTGTGTTGAAGTGCTGTGTTGTGCTGTGAAGAAAAAATATTTCTCGACCCTGAAGGCATAGACAATGTTATAAGTGTGAAATTGTTGAGAATTTTTATTTTTCTTTGCTTTAGTCGGCTGTGAAATGATTATTTCTGTTTTATTTACTATTGCAAATGTCGAGCTTTAGAAGAGTGAACTATTTTAACGAATCTTGTTTTGAAAGTGCTAAATTTTGTTGCAGATCGCGACACAATTGGACGGCTATTTCGATGAAGCCGCTTAAAAATTATAAAAAATATATATTATTGTTATTAAATTATTTTATAATCAAAAATTTTAATTATGTATATTTTTTTTTAAAACTGAATATAGATGAATATAACCCGTGAATAATTGTTTCATTTAATCATCCGTTTTATTTAAGAATAATTTAATTAAGAGAAATGAAATTATAATGAATTAAACAATAATGTCAACATAAACCTTTATTGGCTTATACTTTTCTTTTTGATTTCTTTCCTTTCTTCTTCTTTGGCCACTGAAACAAAGATATTGTGATAAAAATACATATAAAAATGTAATCACAACTAAACATACGGATAAATAAAACGAAGTAATATATATACATAAAATATAAGTGCTATTTTATATACATATATAAAATACCACTTGCTGTCTGTTGGTGAATTTTCTATAGAGCTGTTTTTGATCACTAACACAGGGAACACAAATATTGCAAAACTTTAACCAACCATTTTGCCTTTCACGGGATTTGAACCCAGCATTAAAATAAGAAACAAAATTTATTTAAGCCATTGGCTTTAAAAATACATTAAAAAAATGTCTACTTTATTACATTTTGACGGACAGTTTTATTGTTGTTAAATTACAAATTTGTTGATCTGCAAATATAAAGGACGAGGGTTCGAATCCTAGATAGTTTGTACCAAATATTTTTGCGATTTTTTTTTGTACAAACTTTTTAATGCAATTCGCTCCACCATCTGTTATATTTGAGATTGTCTATGACCCCGGAAAGATTGAAAATTTACATATTTTTTCAATGTTTTAGCTTACAACCATCATTATTATCTCTGGTTGAGAGAGAATAGAGTTAGAAATGTTTCCAGGCAAAAAATACTTGAAAACACTTTAGTTGATCTAATATTTGACGTAAAGATCATATCATCGGGGCATAGACAACTGCTAAAGGTGATCAATATACAAAAACGCTTAACGACGCAAGAAATAATAAACCCATTCTTATTTGTAACTGATACTACTCTGAGTATCAATTACAGTCCGGTGTTTAGCCGGAATAAAAGCAGAAATAAATAAAGTTCTTGGAACTTCAAATTTTAACTAAAATCCTAGTAATTTTCGTGAAGCGTAGCTTTCATTAGCTTTTCAATAGAGAATAAATGTTTTGTCGAGGCTTCACCTTGCTTAATTTAATTCTTAACATTTTATAATGTAAAAAAATCTTCATACGTAGTTTTTGCTTTTAAAATTTCGTTTTTAAAAGGTATTTTTTACAGAATGGATGAAATACCTCTATCCCTTAATTAATATAAATAGCTGGATTTATTTATTTTCCGATATATTGTAAGTGCCGAAAAGACAACCATAGTCAATTGACACTTGTCTATAGTGTGACATTGACATTTGTCTATGGTATGACATTGTGGTAGGGTTGTCTCCGGACAAGGTGAAACATCGACACGGTGGATACTTAACGCAGGGTGGGGCTTCGCGCTAACCCTAAGACATACGAGCGGTCGCCGCGGTACCTTAGTGTTCCCCGCGCCCTCCGGCTGCGCGCCCAACTAACAACCAGACAACAGGCACACATGAAAGAGGTCACATTACAACAACAACAACAACTAATCCATACATTATCTGTCAGGTTTCAAATGTCTGTCAAAGAAAAAAATATATTATCTGTCAAATGACGTGGCTGAATTTTTGATTCCATTGACTTTGCATTGTAAAAAATATTAAACGTCAGAATTTTTTAGGTGGCATTGACTCTGTTAACTGTCAAAGTGTATTTATAAAGTTTTATTAAATATGAGTGGCAAAGTTAGTGTAATCAAAACACTGAAATCTGAAAATTACAATTTGCATACTTTTCAATCGGGTTGGCATCTTATTGTCTATGGTATTTTTAAACATTGTAACAATAAATATCTATACAGTGTTAGTATCTGTTCTTTATAACTTGTGTTAACTTGCTATAATAAAAGTAACAAAATTAGTTTAGTAGGTAGATAATTTTGGGCATAAATAGTATTTTTTTTGACTTTCCGAAACAATGTTCCGTATAGCTATATATTTTGAGAACATACTGACCGTGATGGCGTGCGGCGGAGGCTTCTGTCGTGCTGCAGGCTTCTTCGTCTCCTTGGCCACCTGCAGCTCGTGCGGGGTGAAAGCGCACGGAAGTATTTTGCGATACCTACGACATACTGCTTTTAGGAAAACCTATAATTTTATATGTTATTCTTTGGGTTATAAAATACTTTAGTCTAAGAGAAATTTCACCATTTTTAATCATTTTCCGCTGACTATTAAGTCACCATTAGGTGTGTTATATTTGGTTGATGATATGGATCGTATAAGAGTTCCGGACTAGATCATCTAGGTGGTCTAAGTTCAAATCAGCCTTAATTCGGTCTTAAGTTGTGTAAGTACTTGTGCAACGGCAGCAACAACGGCACGATGTTGGGCGGCGCGCGCACCGCCTGCGTCTCGTCCGCGTCCGCGCGCTGCTCGCAGCTGAATGCGAGCCGCACGCACTCGGCCACGCCCCCCGCCCCCTGCCCCGACCCCGCCCCGGACACGCCCTCTCCCGCCCCCGCCCCGCCCACACCGCACGGCCGGTACAGCAACGCGTTCATACCGTGGCTAGGCTATAACCACATACATACAACACTGTTTACGTACTTCTGTTTTAGTATTCTTGTAAATAAGTCCTACAATTAGGTAATCTACTAAAGTGTTGAATATATTAAAGTATTTTTTTATATTACAAGGTGAAAAATGAGCAAGCGGCCACATGAATTCGCCGAAATGACGAAGCGACCGCTGCCCATAGACATTCACAATTGCAGATGCGTTGCCTACCCTCAATCGACGAAGGAGGAGACGCGTAAAAAGAAAATATTTAACCTTCCTATGCATCTCCTCCATCAAATCCACCTCCCCTTCCCATTCTTTCCTTATAAGAAAAGGTTACAAAAAGGAAAGAGGACTAAAATGAGTCCTCCAGCACCACACTCATCAGACTGTACTTGGAATTACTTCCACTTGAGGCCTGTCTTCTGTGAGGTCGTGGTATTTCACTGAGCGAGGACAATTCCTGCAACTGTTGTTGTTGCTGACGTCTACCACTGGTATAACTTTTCCTATGTTATGAATTAGTGTGAAGTACCTCGTGCCTGAGCAGGTAGTGTCCGGGTAGTAGTCCCTGCAGCTGAGCCAGAGTGGTACCCAACGTGTGAGCGGCCTCCGCAGCGCCCGCCGTCGGGTGCTCCGCCCTCAGCTCCTCCAGATTGTTGCTGTCGACGCGCACCACCTCACCCGACTGACCGTCCACTCGCACTAATAGTATTTTAAAATATAACCAGTTTTAGGAAATATACAACAGTTAGACTTTATATATGACTTATATTAGAGCAGTAGGACTCAAAATCGGCGCTGGAATAATACACACTAACTGGCGCCAGTGAGCCAAACCAGTCATTGCCAAGTTGAATGTGTACCTGTCATGAGCGTGGCGTGCCTCCTCAGCATGAGCGAGAGTGCCAGACTGCTGATGGTGTGAGATGAGAGCTCGCTGGCGCCCAGCTCCAGCTGGTACTCCGGCACAGCCTCCAACACAACCTCACCCACAGAGTTCTGTCTCACAACAATAAGGAGTACGCTTGTTACACTTAATGTTACTAATACTATAAATGCGATTGTTTGGATGGATGGATAAATGTTTGTTTGAAGGTATCTCCACAACTGCTTATCAGATCTTAATTAAATTTGGCACAGATGTAGAACATAGTCTGGAAGAACACATAGTTACTTAATATGTTTTTTTTATTCCACGCGGACGGAGTCGCGGGCTATAGCTATACTATAAATATTTTATTTTTCTTGTAATTTTTCTAGCAAAGTTACTCACCTTAAGTTTATGTGAGCAGTGTACAATAATACTGAAGCTATCGGAATTGTTGAAATTTTTAAATCGCCACTTGTTAAAAGACCGCGGCGGAGGTCTTTCGAATATAGTACCTTTGGAAATAGACAAAAAAAAACTTTAAAAAATCGTCTTACATTAATATATATAACTTTTGTATAAAACTTACCTTCACAGGTACATTTGTAGATGTCACTGTCTACTTCTGGTTTAGTTTTAGTATTATTTTCATTGGATATAAAGTTGTTTGCTGAAGGATTTTCATCTGTCACTTCATCTGTATCCGTATTATTTGCTTGCATTTCATCTAAAGATTTAAAAAACACGAAATTCATGGCACAATATTAGAGTAAATTCATAACATTATAAAATATTCGTTATCACAATTTATGAGGAGAAAAGGGAGCAAGATCGAGATTGACAGTAGCACTAAAAACACTTAATTTTACATACAAAGTACTGTGGACTGTATTCGTGGCAACGACTTCCGTTAAATTATAAAAAAAAATCCAAAAATACGTAACTTGTTAAATAAAGTTCATAAGTTAGTTTTAACAAAAAACTGTTTTTTTTTCAAGCTGTAGATTGATACAACTTTAGTTTTGTTTTTAAACGTTAGAATGACATATAAAATTTGACAGATGACAGCTAGATGACGGTTTTTCTCCCCACTATAAAATTGTGTTGTTTTTTTTAATTTACATAAACTTACCAGCAACAATGAACAAGGGACATTCGTCATCGCTAGAGTCGTCCAAATATTGGGACAGATTTGTGCAACTTTTCATATTGTTAGCTGTTGTTTCTTTGCTCTTGTAATATAATTTAACTTTCTCTTCATCACTGTGTAAGAAATGTTTAGTTAAATATTTACATTCACACTTATAATTTAAAGGTATAAGACAGAGATTATGAATTATGACCAAATATTATAATATGAATATTAAAGTAGCTTTTGTTTGCGGGAGAAATTAAAGTTATTCTTTAATTCCATATTGACGGAGTTGTGGGCGATAGCTAGCCTTACTAATATTATAAATGCGAATGATTGTATTCATGTTTGTTCGAAGATATCTCCAGAACGGCTAAATGGATCACGATGAAATTTGGCACATATGTAGAACACAGTCGGGAAGAACACATAGGTGACCTATCCTGAAAATGTGTACGGTATGCTGTGGTCTTACGGTATGAGAGCGTGTTCCAGTAGATGTGTGTATGCTCTGCGTGTGCGAGTCTGAGCGCACTCCCTCACTATGGAGAACTCTCCACCCAGCACTAGTACACTATGACTGCTGCCATCTACAACAATTGATAAAAGATATTATCATACACTAAGGGAATATTTAGCGTGAGCTTAGGGAGCAAAAATTGTTCTGAATATGGAACAGAGTCAAAGAATCCGAGATCCACAGTCAAACTTTTGGCACACAGTTGTGGGACACTGTTATTCTAAAATGACCAGAAACCTTTCAATCATGAAAAAAAAGGATTATATACAATTATCAATATTTTATGGCATTTAATTACTATTTAAAAGCTTATATATATTGTATACTAAGTGAGCTCACCTGTTGTAACAACATCACAGACAGACAGACACAAAGACCACTGCTTGTCCGTCTGCAGAAGACAGGTGAGTGCATTCTCATCAGCCACACAAGCTGCCCCCTGCTCCGCCGCATACTGAGCCAGTGCGGAGTGCACCTCCGTCAGTGGTAGAGTTGTGGTGGATGTCTCGTCTGGACAATATCATTATCAAACTACCCTTGTTCCTACATGAATCTCGTATCAGTCCTTATATCTGAATTCACTACATTCTAGGTCCATATCATGCTGACTTTCTGCTCCTCTACTTCTCCATCACTGGCGCTACTTTCAAACTTCCTCTAATATACATATTCTTAACTTTATTTGTCACAACACTCATGCATTGTTTAATTTGTAAACAAAAAGTACACCTTGGTTGATTCAAAAATATTTTTTCACCAACCTCATAACATAAAGGATAAATAATCCAAGATTTCAAATTTTATCACTTTATCGAATTCAAGATGAAAAAAAATGCAATTAAAAAACAGTAAAAACTAATTATAACAACATTGAAAGAATCAGTACTATTGAATTGTAAAGCGTTTAGCTGAGATCTACAGTTTGGGTCCACTATATCACTTTAAACAATGTCTGATTGAAAATAGGAATATGGCTGTAATCTATTTTAGCTTTTAATTTGGAAAAGGGTATAATTTCTTTTAACAGACCTAGCATATAGTGGCAAGTGTAATATATAAACAAAGTTGTCTACTTACATGGTAATATTATTCTACAGGGGTGCTTCATACATGGCTCCGGTACAGCTCTCGGGATCATAATGGTCAACTTCTTTGTGATAGGCAGAGGATTGCTTATCTGTGGTAAACTGTTGATATCCACCTATTAAAAATAAACCATATTAAACTTAAATGCATTGTTTTTTTTTTTACCAGAATTAACTTTTCTTTTTAAAGTCAAAAACTAATGAATCAAATAATTAAATTCTTTCAAGAAACCTCTATCAGTAAAAATATAGACAATATATTTTTTTATCCATCTGGGATGTAAATCAAGGTTACTTGTATAGTAGATTTCAGTTATTGTGGCTGCTCTTAATTTCACGTGAGTCTTTGCGCAGAACACAAATTTAGGTGTAACAGGATGCACTTTGCACTGCACCAATAATCTTGGGCTGTCAAGATATTTGAAAATAGCTATACAACTTACACTAATTAATTCTTTGTCATGTATCATTTCATACTTGTCATTTCTTGATTCTAACGGTATTTGTGCGGCCATTATATAATTCTTTGGAAATGATTCCATTTCTTTGGCCTTTATCTCAAACTCCGCCTCATACATTGTTTCCACAAGGGGTTTCGGTCTGAGAGCTCTTATGCAATGGTTTGTCGTCCACATAGTTTTAGCCCACGCTATGAATTCCTTTTGCTCCTCCAAATAAGCTTTTTGTACATCCTGAAAATTATAATACAGTCAAAATCTGTATTGAAAGAACTGGCACAATTCAGTATTAATAACCAATCAAGGATAATAATTTGGTTTATTTTAGTTACCTTAAAGACATTTTTATTAAGTTCATTTACAAAACTTTACTAATAATAGAATGAAATGAAAATTAAAAAAAATGTTTTACTCACTTCAAAAATTTTGTAATCAAAATTCTTTGGTAGTGGTATAAATTCTTTTGGCAAGATGTCAGGATTCTTGGCACAGAGCACCTTTAGACATTGAAAGTGCTGTGACCTTGTCAGATTGGAGAGTTTGGGGTAAGGCAGTATGTTACGGAATCCAGGTACAAACACTCTGTGTTGTACATTGTTCTGTGAAAAAATATAGATATTGTAACATTTCAACAGAGCAGTTGAACTGTGTTTATGATTGTTTATTATTCACATTAATTTAAAGGCTTTAAATACTTCAATAGTGAATGTTTTCCTCTCGTAACAAATCCTAACTCTAAATAAAATATTACAATGAACCTAATTAAGTGCATGGCTTTTTGTACGAGGCTATATTTAAATGCTTAATGGACATATAATGTTTATTTCAATGTGAAAATGTTTTTAAATTTAAACAGTTACCATTTGTTGCTTTGCTAATATCTCATTCCAATTGAATGTAGGTTTTTCATCTTCTGATTCACTGGAAATTAGCGGGTCTCGGAATTTATTTCGTAGTATCCTCTCTGTCACACAGTTGTCTAGATCATTTTCTCTTACAAAATAGTGCTCATGTTCAGAGTAACACCTAAAATAAAAATGGCTTAGCTTCTGTATGTATATCTCATGTTGGTAGTTTAAATTGTGTTTTAATAAAAACACTATAAATTCTAGTGCATATAATTATAGTGCATCAAATAGTAAATTTGAAAAACAATGTTCAAATTTTATTTGTGTTTTATTTATGAGGTATTAGATCATTTAAAGGAAGTACTCTAGAAGAATAATCACATTTTATAAACAATGTGTAATGTTAACTTACCAATCAAATTGTCTTATGTGTTCCATGTTTTATTTTCGCTTATATTTGTTTTTCATACATCAGTTCTTTATTACAGAGTTAAGCACAAATTCGTTGGAAAAAATAAGTGTCTATGCGTTTTACATGTAATATATTTTGATATAACAATTTCTTTACTATTCTTTTGTTACACTTTTTCATTATTTAAATTAAAATGACCTATTCATTTTCACAAATAAATGTGTTAATGTTTTGACTTGACTTTGACATTGACTTTTACACTCGTAACCTTTTTAATATCTGAAGCAAAAGTTGCTTATCTATCCAGCCAATTCAAATATTGTTTTACGGAAAAAAATATTATAAACCAAACCAAAATACCTTAATTTTATAATTTTTTACATTATTTATTGTTTTATGATTTCCGGTTCAGACATATAGTTGAATCTCGTAATCGATTTCGAACTACTTTTACAACATTTTTGCACGAATGGGCCGGGTCGATCGGTGAAATATTACGACCACACAGAAGACAGGCGTAAAGTGGAAGCAATTTCGCGTTTCGTCTGATGAGTATGGTGCCGGAGGCCTAATTTTAATTGACTTTCCCTTCCCACCCTTTTCTTATTAGGAAAGGATGGGAAGGGGAAGTGGATTTGGCGGAAGAGGGGACGCATAGGAAGGAGAAATATCCTCTTTCTTTGCGTCCCTTTCTCCGTTGATTACAGTAGGCAACGCATCTGCATTTGCGGATGTCTATGCGCAACGGTCGCCTTGCAATGTCGGCGAATCCAGGTGGCCGTTTGCTCGTTTGCCACCTTTTGATATATAAAAAAAAACCTGAGATTAACTGGATATATATTACACAGGTTATGTTTGGGTAATACACCCGTTAGTGCTGGCGAGTTCAGTACGCGCCTGTTGTATGGCATTCTCAATTTGTTAATGTCCGGGCAACTTTTCAGAGTAATAATCACAGCTAAATAATACTTTTGATCATATTTTTGATATTAGGGCTTGAGTTATGTAAGTATAGTATCGGTATGGTTTGAGTTTATCTAAAAAGTAATATTCAGACAATATTCGTGCGAATATATCACAATAACAATGAGACCCGTCGTGTTTCACGCAAACCCATTACAACGGATAAAACATTTCACGCCTCAGTTCACTGTGTAATGCCAACCCAAACTTATTGAATAGGGAAATAGGGATCCAATAAAAATCCTGTCAAACCCAAGTCGCTCCGACAGGTGCGCTGTGCGTAATCTGCCTCGAGCCGACTTTCGTGACGTGACGGAGGCGCGGGTCGCGGCGGCCGCGGATTGGAAAATTATCTCTGATTTATTTCACACCTGACTGCTTACGATTTATTCATGAGCTTTCGGACCAGGTCGGGACTCTGAACACATCAACTTGTTATCACAATTGTTTTTCCAAATTTAGGAAAGTGTTTTTGGTATGTTTATTTTTATTTCGCATTGGTGACATAAAAATGCTCGTCTGAATTTTTAACTTGTATACGATGTCATATTTATAGAAAAGTTACAAAATAATTTTAAAAATACTAATACGATGTGATGTAAAAGCTAGTGTCACGGATAATATATGTTGTGGTTCCGTAGCGAAAGGGTTGCTGGCAAAGGTGGGCATTAACTCGTTAATCCGTTAATCGTTAATTAACGAAGTTAACATTTTCCTTAACGGATTAACTTTTAAGTTAAATTCAAAAAGTGTTAACGCTCTTGTTAACTTCCGTTAAATTCTACTTCCGTTAATTTAGTCCGTTAATTGTTACAATAGACACTTATTGACGTGTTGTCATTTTATTTTAAATTATGCATCAGGCTACATTTGTAAGTTCGGCTATGTTCGGCGACCGTCGGCGAGTCGAATGGTGAACGAGAACGAGAAAGAAAGAGACCGAGCGAGTGTGATGCATGTTATACAATACACCAAGCGGCCGGGATAGACGTGATCAAAAGAGTACCACAGAATCCTTGTTCAAAAATAGTGACGATTTAAACAAACTTACCTCTATCAAATATTGCGAAGTTTAGGCGCTAGACACCTTCAAAGTTTATTAATTATTTCACATTTACACAAATATCTCGAAAAGTCTTTATTACATTTTATTCACATTAAAACTGGTTTTCATTTATTTAACATCACTTTTTTTTAGAACAAGACTTTGTTATAAAATCAACATAAGGTTCGAAAACACTTTACTCTTAATTCAATAATTGTTATACGTGAGACGCAAAATCTATTAAAAAAGATAAACTCGCGTTGAATTGCAATCAAAATAATCGAGTGTGCATTACTCTTCAACGTCGTACCTAAAATACAACTAAACTTTGTTACAGACAAAAATGTTTATTTTGGTTGGAGTTTAAAGACAACAAAAAATATAAAAAATATAGTTTATGGTTCATTTGAAAAAGCGTACAAATAGGATTTTTTTGTCATTGCGTAGATAAGAAACAAACAATGAAAAATAAATTTAAAAATTCGAAAGACGAAATGTGCACGCAATAAACATTCCTCAAAAACAAAAGGGATTTAAGTGTTTATTATCGTCGTTTGTTTTTTTGGGGCTTCTTCATAGTCAACGAAAAATAATTTTAAGAACAACAAAAATATGAACAAAGGATCAAATGGACAGCCGCCCAGAGAATGCGATAACGAACTCGATGCATTTATGGCCCCAACCCTAATTCTAATGGTCGGGGATGCACGTGCGCTGCACAAAGACAATAGCGAAGATAATTTGTTTGTTTACAAAAAAAAAGTATACGACAAAACGAGAAAAAATGAGGAAAAAGATAAAATAATTATGTTAGTGAAATAATGTTAAATTGTGTTATACTAAAATTAATATGTGAAATGTCGCCACAAGTGACCTTTACAAAAAGACATCGATTTTTTTTTACGTATATCGAAAGTTTATTTTAAAATTAATCGAATGTCGTTGAAAATAATTCAAAACATATTCTTACTAATTAACTATAACGATTTTATAGGCGATAAGAAAAAGAGAAGACATCACCCGCGATCAGTTGTTTTCGTTATGTCGTGTAACTTCTGCTCTATACACTGGGTAATTTAACTTGATTTAACATATAACAATAGATTGGACGATAGATCATTAGATGATAGAAGTTATCGAAGGCATCTCAGTTGTATAGTTTGATGTGTTGAGATGTATCACTGGATTGGTTATATAGTTTACTAGCGACCCGCCCCGGCTTCGCACGGGTGCAATGCAAAATATACCTACTACAGAATAAATGCACAATTTATTTAAGGTACTTAAATGGATAAGGATTAATGCTGTATTGTTTAAAATCACTTCGTAAAAGAATAAAAATGGTTATGCTGGGTTATCCCTAAGAGATAGACATATACCATCGCGGACTTTTTTGTTGAACTTTTTAAGGTGAACAATACTGTAGTACATTATTTTGGTCTATCTCGTAGGGTTCAGCCAGCGTTTGCAATATAAGCGCAAAAAAACGTGCTTATTTACGACATCACATTAGAAAACTTTAAATTTATCAGTGTTTCTCTACTATATTATGCATTTATTATACATACAAACCTTCCTTAAGAATCACTCTATCTATTAAAAAAAACCGCGTCAAAATCCGTTGCGTAGTTTTAAAGATCTAAGCATACATACGGACATACAGCGAAAGCGACTTTGTTTTATACTATGTATTGATTTATCAATGTCATAATAAGTTTCCTCTGATGTTAGAAGTTTTATTAATAAATCTATATTAATAAATAAAAAGTACGTAAAAAATGATAAGTCTGTTCTTGGGTCCTCAGCTAAAATAAAATAAAAAAATATTACCAAATTATACATAAAATTAAATGTTCAGTTGTTGGAGTATGAGCAAATGAATATCCTGGTGCAAATAGTAACAGATAAATGTAAATACTGCACAAAAGTTTTGATTGTTTTCTTTTGAATATTATCCACATGTCTTAATGTTTAATAGAAAATTTGTGTTGTCTAAATTTAGTTAGCTCTTTAATTCCGTGACGTCGGATTGTCGATAAAAATTTTTACTGAAAAAGTCAATTGTTCATCATTGTCAGTGTAGTATAAATATAAGTGTGTGTAACTAGTGCATGCTATGTCATTATTATGGTACAGGCATTAGTCCATTGCTCCTATTGTCTAAATTTTATTTTAGTATATTATATAACTAAACTAAAGATAGAATTAGCGATCGCCCGAGATTTCGAAAGCCGTAAGTTCTATTGAAAGTCTCGACAAAATCGGTCCATACGATTCGGAGATTATTCGTATGGCCATTTCCCGCTTGCGCCTTATACTTGTAATATAAACAAAAATTAACTTTAACTGTTAACTTTAACTTGCGTTAAATTTTCATAAATTAAACGCTTTAACGATTAACGAAGTTAAATTTTTATTTAACGAATTAACGATTAACGAAGTTAACTTTTTGATTAACTGTGCCCACCTATGGTTGCTGGCATTACAGCGCGGCTTCCGTAATTGGTAATTAATTAACTCTATACGTCGGCGGCAGACAAACTCGACAATGGCGTTCGCGCTTCGCCTCATCGCTTCGTTATAAAGGCGCCTCATAATGTTTTAACGTAATGAAAAGTTTCAACTTTATTAGCGGTATTGTCGTTAATAATTTTGTTACATGACTTTATAGCACATGACAGTTAAAAATACCCATAACTAAATCTGTACTACCGTAACTTTGGACTTGATTAGCATATGAACATATTAAATAAAGAGTTTTTCATTTTTCAGATTAATTCTATATAATCGCAGATGAAATGGCGTTAAAATTAAACCATTTTCATATACATTGGTGATACTGCACGTTGCCAGTAAAATTCATTGCGGAAGTTTGGTTGGCAAAGTCAAGTCCACGCTGGTGGTGGCCATAAACAACTAAGATTATGTCTCACGGGGAGTCCCCGCTTTGCATTTACTACTGCCGTGATAGTTGGCGTTGCTGTTGCATTTGTGGCAATGATACCTAGGTGCCACAGAGTCCAGAGTATAATGTTAAATATTGTGTAATAAACGACGTTTAGGTTATTATAAGTCACTTTACTTGAGGTTTAAATTAACTTTGACTAACGAAATAATCACACAAAATTGCATGTCTGACATACGTGCCATGAAGAGAAACTTTGAAACTACATGATTCTATCTATATGTTGAGTTAAAATAAAAACTTTTGGAAGGGAAATTCCGAATACATCAGGGCCGTTGTTATTGAAAGAATTTTTTATTTAAAGAAAGGAACTGATATTCTGAATAATCGAATTGCGCCCCGAAAAAACTTTTGGGACAACGCGGGACCCGCACATATTATGTTAATATGGTTTTGATGTCATGATTATACTCGGAAAAATCAAAATATATACTTACACGATTTCATGTGAATATAAGAAAACAGAAACTGTTAATTACTTTAGGGTACACGTCAATTAATGTTTCGTTCTGTAGCCTTGATTTAATTTTTTCATAACCGAAGTATTTATTCGTTTTACGTTTTGCTTCAAGATTTTTTTTTCTTTTACTCCGTCTTGAATTGGCCTATGCGTTCTTAACGCTGCTCCTTTGGGGACTGACCTCCGGAAATGTCACGTACATTTGGCGTGTGTGAAATAAAAAAAAACAGTCACTTAAATTTTCTAGTTTTGTATACTTGTAATGAAATTTATAGGTTATTTTCAAGTTAAGCAGTCAGCTACGCATCGAGGGGGATTTTATGCAACGTTAGTCGTGTTTATTGTGTCGGTTGGCGAAGCCGGTCGTGTCGCGTGCCAACGAACCACATCAAAATAAAAATTAAAATACTTTTTATTATTTTTAGTTTGTCTAGACTCTACAGTACAATCATGTCGGTACTGAAATTAAAAATAGCAACATTTTGTTTTTGAAACATTTCCTTATTAATAGCAAATAAAATAGGATTTCGGAATATATTCCACCTTTGCGATATAACACTAGGCATACAATATATTCCTGGCAACTTTGCATCTTAAATCTATTGTTTTTTTTGGTCAAGCAGAAAGAAGAAAGAAAGAAAAAAGAAGAACAATTACAAAATACTTGAAACTAATTATATTTTATTTTGAAACGAGGATATTGATTTCAGTGTTTAAAGGAACATCGTAGTCAGAAATTGCACTAGTTTTAATAAATTTCATTGCTAACAACGTAAAGTGGCACATCACAAAATCATCTATCTTTATATATAAAAGAAAGTCGTGTTAGTTACACTATATATAACTCAAGAACGGCTGAATCGATTTGACTGAAAATTGGTGGGCAGGTAGCTAAGAACCAGGAAACGGACATAGGATAATTTTTACCCCGTTTTCTATTTTTTATTCCGCGCGGACGGAGTCGCGGGTAAATGCTAGTTAATAATAAATACTACGTATCTATTGGAAAAATGATATAAGAAAAGTCTGCGCGATGCCGACAGCGGCAGGTTTGAGAGGCTCAAGACAGATTACATATCACTGCACTTGCTGAAGCAACAAGCGTTTTATATTATTTTTATTTTATTCTACATTTTATTTATTTCATTATATTCAGTTGAGAAACTATTGAATATTGTAAGAAGTGAAAATCGGTCGTCACGAAGTATGAGATGCTTCCTTATTTCCACAGTATTTAAAACAGTAGTTAGACTTCGTTATGTTTTGTGCCAATAACATGTTTTTAGCTAACACAAAAAAGGTAAAAAACATGAATTGGTTGAAAAACTCGAATAGAACAAGTAGAATATTTTCATGACGTCATTAATCAGATCTAATCGGTTCCGGGGATTCTTTTGAGCGTCGCACAATGAGCCACTTCAGCTCATTAATAAAAGGGCGGCGGACTCAATGAGCCGCGCCTGTACTCGGCATATTCCGATAATTATTTCACTGCTAAGGACCCTCACACCGTAATGCCAGTCCATAGCACCTAGAGAACAAAGAAGGTTTATTTTAATAAAATCAGGAAAGCACCTATTCGATAGCCTTAAATTAATTATTACAATATGGTATTATCTGGGGTTAAACGGTAAACACCTAAGAAAAGTTTATTATCCTGCTTATTTTTTATAAGTTTTCTATTACAGTTATAAATTAATATGTTCGAGCAATTAATAAAAAATGTAAAGATATTCCTGTATCGTAAAACGCTTGGGTGTTAACTATAGATAAGTTTAAAATAAAGTATACAACCTACCTTGTTTATTTTTCTAGGTGTAAATTATATTTTTACGAAGGACTAGCAGTAACCCGCCACTTCGTTCGAGCGGAATAAATAAATCCAGTAATAAATGTAGACCATGTCACCCTAGGATAGAGTAGCTATCCAACAGCAAATCACCAATGAAATTTTTCCTGTTTATATTTTATACTACTAGTATAGATCTTACTAATATTATGAATGCGAATGTTTAGATGGATGGATGTATGGATTTTTGTTTGAATGTATCTCCGGAACGACTCAACGGATCTTGATGAAATTTGGTACAGATTTATAACATAGTCTGGAAGAACACATTAAGTTTTTTTTAATTCCGCGCGGACAGATTCGCGGTCGACAGCTAGTAAATAAACTAAATTAACTACTAAATAACGACAGGTCTCTAAAAAAGATTACCCTGAACATACAAATACTGTATTTCGTATTATTTTTTTTGTATCAAATGTAAAGTTTTCTTTTGTTTCCAACAACTGCAAATAATAACAACTGGTGGAAACGTTCACTTTATTTACATAATCCTTGTTTTCCGACCAGAAACTTGAGCGTGTAATTACTTGAGTACTTACAATAAGCAAGCGGAGATTTTAATATTAACTTTCTTGTAACACTTCAAATGTTTCTACACAAAACCTCTATGGAGTATAAAAACAATAAAAAAACAGAATCTTTTATGATTAACTGTGGGTTTCTTAGACCGAAATCTCTGCATAAAACAAATCCTCATTCCTGTCATCTTTGACAAAAACAGAGATAACAATATGTTTTAAACGGATATTTTGATCTCAGAAACCAACGGCTCAGAGTAAAATAAGACAAAATTATTTCATGCGATTTAATACAAAAAATAATAGTGAAACAATAACAGAATACATTAGAATGGAAAATGAAAGCGAAATACGAGATAAGTGGAAAAAACAGTACATGTCTGTATATTGAGGCTTACGTTTTTATATGTGTAATAAAGCATCCTTGCATACGTCACCGACAATATTGAATTTTTTCAATTCGTTGGTTTGGAAACGAAACAAATTGAACGCGAACGAAAGATAGAATTGAAGTAACGACCGAATGTAAAATAGCTTATAGATATATAATACATTATAGTAAATTCTGAGATAATTACTTACCTAATTCTTAAAGTGGCAACATATTTTAGTCGGAATCAAAAGACCTCACTAATGTAATAAATTGTTTTAAAGCTTAAGAAGAGAAATTCCACACGGCCAGTGCTGCGAGCTACACATGTTGCATCTATCTTAATGTTGCTGAGTTCTTCAAACTTATATATCATACTAATATATATGTGAAATTTTGGATGGATGGATATTTGATACTACGTATCTCCAAAGCGGCTTAACGGATATCGATGAAGGCATAGATGTAGAACAGAGTCTGGAAAAACACATTGTCTACTTACAAAGTTTTTTTAAAATTCCGCGCGGACTAAGTAACGGCCGAAGCTAGTATATAATATTGCGAAAAAATCCTTGGTCTTTTTTTTTAATTTGTAAACTAACGTAATAAAGTTTTCAACGATAAGATATAAGAATACTAAGTCCGTGATATGATTCCTATCATACTTACTGAACTCTTAGTTACACGTATAGTAAGATATCTGAGAAGAAAAGTATCAAATAGACATATAAGATTGCTATTGGGAATAAAAATATTCACACATATCGTGGCTTGGGAGCTTAAATCAATCTTAAATGGGATACGTGCCGTCGATAGCGCCTCTAACGAGCAACCAGAGACGTGCCCGTCGCCGCGCACGAAATGTGAGAACATCTTGCACCGCCTACATCTTAATGTGTTAAGAATAAACTTACTGACCGATAAATAAAATAGGAGCTAATTTGTATGGAGATGTATTTCTCCAATAGCAAAATTACTTGAAAATCGATAGAAAAACTTGATAATAATGGATCATATACTTAATTCGGGTTTCGAACGTAAGAAGTCGCGGGTGCCAGCTTATACGTTTATCAATAAGCGCAGAATAACTTTATACTTAAATCAAAATATAGTAGAGTAACTGTCGCCTGAGATTTCGTCCGCACGGAATTAAATGAAAACGTAATAAGTAGCCTATGTTTTCTTCCAGACTATGTTCTACATCTGTGCCAAATTTCATAAAGATCCGTTGTGCCGTTTAGGAGAAACAAACATCCATCAATTTATTCATCTAAACATTCGCATTTTGAATTTCAACGTTATCCTAAATATTATTCACAAACATAATAGAAGAGAACGTGTTTCATAAATGTTTCGAAATTTAGATTGCATAGGTTATGTGGGAAATAAGATTATTATTGGTTGCGATTGCGAGTGGTGTGCAGGCGGGCGGTAGTTCTGGGTGATGTGGGGTAGTGCGGGGCGGTGTGGGGAAGTTGGCACAATTTTGCGGTTCGTGTGCAGATTGTTCGAGCTGCAACAATTTACCGCCCTGACTTCATACGTACTAAAATACAGACATATTAAAATTAAGACATACAGAGCATAACTTTACAGATCAAACAAGTGAATGATGAGTAGAGAATTATTGTTAGGAGAGGAATGGCGAGTGTTTTTTTTTCAAGTTAAACTTTGCGATATTAATGAGGCATTGTACATTTTTAACATGAACAAAATTCGCAAATTTTTTACTAAGCTAACAATGTATTTACATCAGTATGATAACCTCCTTCTTTTTGAAGTCGGCTAAAAAGTTGATTTAAAATAGATTCGATGAAAGCGATTCTTACAAAGAAGGTTTTTAAAATAAAATGAACTGCAAATGAATTGGTAAACGCTATTAGGGTAATAGCAGGAAGCTGCGTTTAATTTCTGACAATAAAGCGATCCTGTAGGCCGCCGTAATGAGGCACTGGGGAAAGCTTCAATGTAAAAATCGTTTGATAGTAGATACCAAAATTTTAACTAATAATAATCAAAAAAATTGTGCAATGTTTTAGTTGTAGTCTTTAATTGACATGTAAACAAATTCATCGGATAAAGTAGAAAAAAAAGATTTATATTTTGTACGTCTCTTTGTATTATTATCATCAAAGCTTTTATTAATGTTGTATTTATTTATCTGAATAAGTAATTATCCCTAGAATCGTTAGTGCCAGTACCAAAGGAAAATTCCGACGAAATTCGTTGTAAAAACCTTGTGCTAATTTGCATTTGCTTTCTACGCTCAAATAGACTACATGCATTCAAATTCCCTTTGACGTCTGCCGGTGACTGTGAACTGGAGCCATGGAGCGTTAAATTAGTACGGCCGTTGTTTTTGCCAAAGACAACATTGTGACTGAAGAGTTGCCAACACTTGGCGATAGAGGGCGTATTTAACGCCTGCTTAAATTACCCACAGACGAATTTCTTACGCGTTCCCACAAAGTTCACGTACTAATTTACATAATTGTTCCATTTCCGTTCTTAACTTGGTTTGCATTCGCTTGATTGCAGGAGAGTTGAGTACTAATTACTGTAGAGATTAAAATATGTGAAATTTTTCTGTCTCAGATAGACGCATTGTTTTTAACAAATTCCTCAACAGATATACTGCTACCAGAATTATACAGTACTCTGGTTTTGTAAAATAAACTCCACAATGCTCTTTCAGAAGAAATGCCTGTTTAATTGCTATTATTCCTTTCTATATGTACATGTATATTATAAGATATACAAGAACTGTACAGTTAGATGAATTAGGTATTGAACTAGAAATGTTCTAGGAGTTTCTTGTAACATTTTAAATGTGTTTTTGGTGAATGTTGTCTGAGAATAATGTCAAAATGTAAGTCATCGTTGCTTGGGTTTTTTTATGACGATTGTAATAAAGCACACGTTTATGTAAGAGGATATTGAATTTTCACGAGCCACTGAAACGGAAATGAAATATATTGAATATGAAGAAAACTCCAATAAAAATGAACTAAAAACCAAATACGAGCAAAAGAAATATTGGGAATAAAATAAAATTGACGCGTAACCTTAAGGACAGAAACTGTCATAAAATATTTCGTTGCTTTTCTTACGACCTTGTCTCAACTTTTCTTGTCTCTTTGATGTTTTGTTCTCACAATAAATATATAGATACAATGATATCGAACGATCGATACGAAACAACAGTGGTAGACGCCAGCAACAACAATATCTGTTGCACGAATTAGCCGGTTCGACCGATGTAATACCACGACCACACAGAAGACAGGAGTCAAGTGAAAGTAATTCCGCGTTTCGTCCATTGAGTGTGCGTGTCGGAGGCCTAATATTGTCCCTTTTCTCTTCGCACCCTTTTCGTAGGCAACGTATTTGCGATTGCGGATGTCGCTTGCTCGTTTGCCACATGATATAAAATACACATGTATGCAAAATTTTAGCTCAATCGATTGAAGACATCTGCTGCAAAATTGAGTTGTAATATTCGTCCCGAACTAATACACATACATTGCAAGTTGTATAAAAGCTTTTAAAAAAAAAACAATCCTTTTTTTATTTATTTTTTTATATCAAAAGGTGGCAAACAAGCAAACGGCCACCTGGATTCGCCGAAATAGCGAGGTGACCGTTGCCCATAGACATCCGCAAATGCAGATGCGTTTGCCTACCATTAATCAACGGATTTGTGTGTGTCCCTTTTTTGTTTAAGTTTCATAAGTTAGAAATAAAGTTAGTCATGTATAAGCAAATTTTTTCACACATTAAAGCGGCAGTGGTGGTACATAAAAGGTTTAATTGTCGGCGCGCAGGCTTTGGCGGACGCTCAAAGCAGCCTTTAGCATTCAAATGAGCACACTCAGCTGAAATTTTAGATTTTAATTTCCACATGGTCTTGCATCTAGCTAGAAGAAGAGTTTCGTGGTTCTTTTAGTAAATTAAAGGCATGTTCATTTTCTCTCTTATTAAAGTATTTTCATTTGTTTGTTTTTGTTATCAACTTTATTATCAGCCTGTATCAATTTACTGCTGGACATAAATCAATAAGATATGAAACGAATGAAATACGAAATAAATTTGTATTATGAAAAAATACGGTGTTTAATAGATTTTTCTTATTATAAAACAAGGTATTCAGATTAACTCTATGATACGTCATTTTAATTTCTTATAAAATCTTGATCCTTTCGAATAAACGAATATTTCTTTTACGTCTTCAAAATGAACTTGGATCTGATTACGTAGAAAAGAACTTCTAAAAAATTGATTCAGAATAAACAAGAAAAGGGATTGATGTCGGGTGAACGTTTACATTTTCTTTTCGGGTCTGATTTGCAGGCGAAAGTTTTACCGCAAATTTGGTAACACAAGAAGCTTGTCTGATATTCGATATTTGTGCTCGAGGTTTTATTACGTTTCCTAAAACTTTTTTTTGCTTTGTTATGACTTCTCTGAAAGGTTGTATTTGGTCTTAAACTTGCATTAATTTCCAGAAGTAAATTAGAGTGTTTCACAACATATAGTTATTGAAGTGAACTTTCTCGCATAAGTCTGCATGCAAGGAAATGTCGATACGTAAAGTACACAAGTTTATGCAACTGACTGTGTCATTATGACCTATAAATTGTGCTATTTATGACGACTGAGAGAACTATTTTTATATTTTTATTAAAACCTTTAGTACGATACGGATATTATTTTAAAACATGTATATTTAGAGAGACAGAGCATGTATTAACAGAGCGTCGGTGGCTCAGGGGTTTAAGCACTTGACTTGCAATCTGCAGGTCCTGGGTTCGAATCCCGCCATGTACCAATGTGTTTTTCGATTTTCGATTTACGTATGTACATTTATCCGACGTTCTTACGGTGAAGGAAAACATCGTGATGCTGCACATATCTGAGAAGAAATTCAATGATATGTGTGAAGTCAACCAACCCGCACTTGGCCAGCGTGGTTGACTATGGCTTAGTCACCCCTAAATTGGGGTAGGCTCCGAGCCCCTCGGTGGGGACGTATAGTGAGCTGATGACGATGATGATGTATATTTAGAACAACAACTAGTGTAAATAAGCTGTGAGTTTCTACTGCCAATAATTTAGTTTAAAAACACGTGACAACATATTTATATTTGTGTGTTTCGAAATTAGGAATTAAGAAATCCCGTGATAAAAACTGTTATTTACTTTGTAAAGTCAAAAATAAAGCATCACAAATAACGTCCGATGAAATTTTTTCCGGTAAAAGCTGTCCAAATTTTTTTCACCGTCCTCCAGATTTAAAGTAAGCTAACTCATCTCAGTAACAGTGACGAAAATAAAAGCGCTTTATGACTCTGTGACAAAGTTTCCGCTTCCCAACAAAAAGGAAACTGTAAAGCGATACAAAACTAACGAAACAGCGGTCCGTGATGCCTTTAACGAGCATAAAAAGAAAAAGAGTTCTCCGTTGAAAAACTAACGAGGTAGGCAAATGTTAAAAGCAGAGAGAGTTGAGAGATACTTTTAAATACAAACCAACAATACTGATAAACACGACATATTATTGCATTGTACATATGTATTTAAATCAAGTGTTTTTCTATTTTAATGGTTATAAGTACCTTGTAAATAGTTATAGTAACATGGTGCGATTATTCCCACTTTAAAAATGTCTCTCTCATGTCACTCTCAAAGCACATACCAAAGCACATTATACATAATATGTATTTCTCGCCTTAAATGGCAGAAGATGTAAAATTGTATGGATATTTATAACACTAACTCTGTAAATATATATAGCTTTTTGTTTTAGGTACTTAACATGTATACATCTTTACATCATATGAACATACAAGGATGTATGGATTTTGTATAATTTAGTGACAACATCAAAGTTTATACTGAAACAAATAAGTTTAAGTTTGTCTTACACGAATACTAAATTAGGGCAGTCCGCTGGGTACTAATTTACATAAAATGCAGTAGACACGATAGATACGAGTGAACTTTCTGAGGTTCCGACTAAATTTCGATTATGCAAATAAAACATCCCTTCTTTCTAATATAGGTTTTATTTAGTTTTTTTATTTTCATTCATATGTGCATCGCTTTCACTATATGAGTAGAGAGTAGAGACTCTATGTTGTTATAGTTTTTATTATCAATTGAACATTATTTTAACTGCCAGACATAACCAATTATGGCTTGAAAATAAAATATAATTTAAACTATCGATAGATTTTAAAACTTAAGCAACATAATTAAGCTTTTATGCTGTTATTAATAAGCACTGCGATTGTGTTTGAAAAATTACAGCCCTTGTGTATTTGCTACGTAGCGAGCTACAAATCTCTCTTCGTAGGTAATGCTCTACGAATGACGTAGAGTATTCATAGTATTTCGCAAAAGTATTCTTCTTACTAATATTATAAACTAGCTTTTACCCGCGACTTCGTCCGCGCGGAATAAAAAAATGCACACAAGATTAAAAAGTTCCTATGTCCGTCTCCTAGTTCTAAGCTACCTCCCCATCAATTTTCAGCTAAATCAATTCGCCCGATCTTGAGTTATAAATTGTGTAACTAACACGACTTTCTTTTATATATATAGATGAGAATGTTTGTATGAATGGATGGATGTTTGGTTGAAGGTATCTCCAGTACGGCTCAACAGATCTTAATGAATTTTGGCACAGATGTAGAACATAGTCTGGAAGAACACATAGGCTACTTATTATGTTTTTTTTATTTGACGGAGCTAGTAGCAGCTAGTAATATCATATTTGTTCTATCCTTATCTATAGAAGTTTAAAGTAAATAAGGTATCAATGTGATGTTAGTAGTGTGGTCCAGATCAAAGCTGAATATGTAACTATGTATTATGTAAGCTATGCCGTAGCGTTAGGTACTTCTGCGGGTGCTAGGCCGGATGGATCTAGCCGCCTGACGCGAAACAAAATCAAACGTGACGGGAATGCGTCCGATATTAGAATTTACTGTGCGTCTACCCGACGAGGATTGAAAAGCTTCTCTCAAAAGCTCCCTCACTTTGATATTCATCATGCGAACTCTTATCAAAAGCTTAGAATATTTTGATAGTAAAAATATAAATTATTTATCTTTATCCATAGAATAAAGTCTCCTTTTAGAGATTTTACAAAGAGTAAGCTATTCATGTATTTGAAATAAATATTATATTTCTGTAGAAGGACTTGTCTGTAAAGCGTATTAGATCTAAGATTGCTGCTTCAGTGCATCTCTAAACGTTCTTTTAAAATATTATTTTCTATTCTCCCAATCTTAAAACGTTTAATATATTCTAAGCATTTGAATTTATAACTGGCAAACAACTAAAAAGGTTTTAATGTAAAGATAATTTTAGGAGTGGGATATTTTATGTCGAAAATGTTTTAACCTGCTCGTTACTATTAAAGAGATAAAAGCAATCTTTTTCTTTCGCTTTAATTCATAGAGTACTGTACTTATTTATAAAATTGTCGCTTCATTCAACGTCTTAGAATTCAATCAAGATGATTTCTGTTCTAAAATAAAACGAACAAAATATTAATCTTTCAATTGAAAATCCTTTTATAATTTTCCTGTGGTTTTATTATTAAAGATGTTTTCATTGTGATAGTGGAGAACGATACACGCGGACGGCGACAAATTAAGACATGTTCGTAGTCGTAAAGAGAGTCGCATAATTTTGCGATAAAACGCCTTTAGTGAAACTTTACGTGTTGCTCCATTCTTGCTTGCTATGTTAAACAATGTTATATATTAAACATTATTAGAAAATTATTTCTTTAAATACGATTATTACTTAAGATCAACCATCGTATATCTGTCAATATAAGAGCTGTATTTTAGCACGTACTTATTTATTCCTTTTCGACCTTACTTCATTATGAGAGGCAAATGAAAATTCACCGAGAAGATGAAATTTGTAAAATTCTTCTTTCTATACATGCATTTATAACATTGCATTTCGAAGTAATTATTTGTGAAGTGCATAGAGTGCGAGTGAGCAGTTAGATTTAGGGCTCATAATTGTATGGGATGCAGGGGAGGTGGAGAGCGTGGTCATTCCCAACTATTGTGAGTACTCTCATTGTAATTGTTCTGAAAATTGAGCCATAGCGATGCTTCTAAGTTTAATTATCAATCGAAGTAACAGTGACTTTGTTCAAATATATGAAGAGCGGTGAGAAACAATTTCCATAGACAATTTGAACAGACGTTATGGTTGCTATAAGGTAAAACATATAAATGAAATGTAAAATTTTGTTTATGAAAGGATATATTTCAAAATAATAATTCAAGTGATGAAAATTGAATTTATTCTATCTTACTAATATTCTAAATGCGAATGTTTGGATGGATGGATGTTTGTTTGAAGGTATTTCCATAATGGCTCAACGGATCTCGATGAAATTTGGCATTGATGTAGATCATGGTCTGGAAGAACACATGGGCATATTGTGTTTTTTTTTTGAGTCGCGGGCGACTGCTAATTAAAATATATTTCGTTCCATTTCAGTCTGTATTTAATATAAAATTCCATTATACATATTTGTAACCATATGCAGATTGTTTACGAAATTTAATTTATTTACCAAATGGCATGCAAATGATTGTTTGCAATCCATTAGCGCATCACAATTGCAAATTAATGATGTAAACCTATACATACATTGATTGTCATCGATCTCTGATAAACCTATCATTAAAAATCAATTATTCTTTCAATCATTATTTGAGTTTTAATTAACTCTGATCTATCTCTCTCTAAGTGCTTCTCTACTGATAAAGATTGGCCGTCAGCTTATTTAACTTTAGCCAGTCTTGTGCTGAGAGATATAAATATTTTACGCTGGCAATATTCGTCCAGTCCTTGACATTTCGCAAGCACGATTTCTTTTTTTCGTCCAGATCGTCTTTTGCTATTTTGCCCATCATAATTAGTTGGAGAAGGTTGTATTCCACGTGCCGCGGAAAATGTCTTAGATAGGTGACGTTTTTCTTTTTGACAGTCCGAAGCGTTGGCACTCTAATACCAGAATACTCTAATAAGTTTAAATTTTGAAAATAGAACTCTTGCTAATGTTATTGAGTATTAATTTCATTCGTTTGTCATTTGTTTTACGATTTGGCGGCAAATTGAAAGTTGTTGGTGTCACGCCAGTATGAATTTAACGCGAGAAAATTTTCGTACCATGATTTTGTATGACTTTCGGTGTAATTTAAGTCACCAAGAATGTTGTGACAGACTTCGATTGGCCTTTCACCATGAAGACCCTTCTCGGACCACTGTTTATAACTGGTTTAATGAGTTTAAACGTGGCCGCACTAATCTCAACGATGCTCTGCGTCAAGGACGGCCTCCTACGGCGACGACTGAAGATAACATCAGTGTTGTGTGGTGTATGATAGAGACAGATCCAAGAGTAACCTATCAACAGATTCGGACAATCTTAGGCATCGGTATGACTCAAGTGCAAAAAATCCTCCACAAATATTTAGCCATTAGGAAGCTTTATAACCGGTGGATACCCCATTATTTGACCGAGGCCCAAAAACTCCGTCGTGTTGATTGATGCCGTGAAATGATACAAATATTTAACGGAGGTGACTCAAAAGCTGTGTTCGACATGCTTACGGGTGACGAAAGCTGGATTTACTGCTATGATCCGGAAACCAAAAGACAATCTGCTCAGTGGGTGTTTCCTTCCGAGAAGTTGCCAACTAGATTGATGAGAGGTCGAAGTGCAGGAAAAAAGATGGTGGCCTCATTCTTCGGAAGGACCGGTCATTACGCGACGATTGTTTTAGAAGATCAAAATTTACTTAGTGCAGAGTGGTATACTAACAATTGTTTGCCACTTGTCTTGGAAAAAGATTGAGAGAAACGACCTTGAAGTAGGATCCTACTTCACCACGACAACGTCTCTTCGCACACCGCCGGGCGAACGATCGACTATTTAGTGTCGTCAGACGTGGAATTTCTGGGTCACTCGCCATTTAGCCCCGACCTCGCACCTTGCGATTTTTATTTATTCCCGAAATTAAAAGAAAAACTTCGAGGAAAAAATTTTATGGACGCCAAAGAACCAGCGGCTGGGTTCCAGAAGGCCATCGAAGAGACCCCTAAGGACAAGTGGGCAAAGTGGTTTTCTCGATGGTTCTATCGAATGCAGTAATGTATCAATGTTAATAGTAATATTCTGAAAATATATAATAAAAATAACTACTTGCTAGTTTGCTCAGTTTTTGATTTTCTAAGAACTTTCAGTGTGACCCTCGTAATATAATACCAACGTTTATTTATATGATGATGAACTGTGAGTTAAAATATACCTAATTAGATGGATTAGGTATATTTTAGTTTGGCATTTTCACCCTAATATGATGAAGGTATAATAAGTTGCCGATAAGTTACTAGTCAACATTGAAATTGGAAATTATTTTCTACTAGTTGACGCCCATCTCCGTTAGTGCGAGATTAAAAAAAGTTTATCAAGAAGCCTATGCTTTCTCCCAATCTATGACCTACATACATCTATGCCAAACTTCACTGAGATCTGTTGAGCCGTTCTAGACATACTTTCTAACAAACATCCATCCATCCAAACATTCGCATTTATAATATTAAGTAAGGAAGTAAGTTTTATAGTGGAAGATAGTTATTTAAAATGCGTATTCAGGGCGGGTCTCCATTCGATCTGCAATTGCGAGTCACTAACGAATACAGATCTACAATCAGGCGGCTGTCGGACTTCCGTTCCATGTAAACTTGCAATTCTTTCTCTCGCACATGCACCAATTTACTTTGTTCCTCGTGAATAGTTTTAAATGGAGCTACGTTAACTTTATCTAGGAATTCTACAATACATGTACAACTAACATGAAGTAAGGTAACATTTTATTTGCATGTATTCCACGTACGGCTGCTTGATGGTCAGTCAGAGTTCAAATGCACTAAAATTCACTTTCTGTTTTTATGAGAAAAATTTTCTTTAGACATGAGAGCTAACTTACAAATGAAATGTCTTGCTTATTTTCATAATCTGGACCGTATTGAGTTCATGTAAAGAGGAGCTTTCTATATAGTATATGAGTATTGATGTTTATTGACTACAAAGTATATCCTTTTACCAGTTAAAAAAATACCTCCGTTTATATATGGATAGTACCTATATTTGATTTATATGTTCATTGATTTACATATTTTTTAATATTACATTCAAAAAATAATAATAACTAGCTTTTTCCCGCGACTCCGTCAGCGCAGAATAAAAAAAAAGAAAAGAAAACGGGGTAAAAATTATCCTATGTCCTATTCCTGTTTCTAAGCTACCTGCCCACTAATTTTCAGTCAAATCGATTCAGCCGTTCTTGAGTTATAAATGGTGTAACTAACACAACTTTCTTTTATATATATAGATATAAGATAGATTAATTGCAGAGACAGGAATAATTGGATACTTGAATTAATTTATGAACATATACAAAGTTGCAAAACTAGTTTCTTTTCATCATTTATGTACATTTAGACACAAAGTAATTAATTTAAAATCCGTAAATTGTAAAATAGAACAACTAAAATGAAAAGACTGTAAAATAGTGTTAAAGCTAGTGATGTGCCATAAACACGTTTCATTCTAACGTTACTTAGATTTAGTTTTACAGTCTCCAATAAATCTTTATTTGCCGCACGAATAAAATAGTTCTGAAATAAATTCTACTTATGGTAACGTCATAAAAATAGGTAAATATAAAAGCAAAATTTACCTTTTCATCATCTTAGCATAATTCGATTAAAAATTCCAGTTAATTGAGCTTTCAAGTATAATATTTAAATGTCTTGGAGACTGTGAAGACGAGTATCATCGAATTGTTCGGTAATGTAATCGACATTAGCATATTGAGCGTCCGGTTCGGGCTTCCGTTTCCGCAAACTCGATTTCATTTATAGAGCTAGAGGTTCAAATAAAATTCACATTTATCTAATGACATCTCAAACTTTTATTCCTGATTACTTTTTATGAATTTAAATCGTAATTTTTTCAACAAAATTATGTTCGTAAGTTTGTTGAATTATAAACAAACTACTCGTATAATCCTAAGGTATTTGTTAGCCATCTTATCGACATCGACAAAATCTATTTTAAAATTTGTTCAGCATCACTATCGTACAACTATGGTAAAGTACACTAAAAATTTTATACAAATTTTGACATAATTTACGATAACGTGAGGATATGAAGGTGATTGTCACAATTATTCGTGCTAGACCCACATTTCTTGCTAACGAATCTCACAAAAGTAAACGACTGCATATTCAAAGGTAAGAAGTATATTAATGAGATTTATATAAAAAAAAATGAAAAATAGATGTTGGCCGATTCTCAGACCTACTGAATATGCTCACAAAATTTCATGAGAATCGGTCAAGCCATTTCGGAGGAGTACGGGAACGAAAACTGTGACACGAGAATTTTATATATTAGATTACATTTATAAAATTATAATCTTAAGTGATAGTTAAAAAATAGACTGTGTTATAATATTATTAGCAAAAGCCGACTTGTACAATAAGATTGGAAATTAATAAAGAAAAAAAGAATACATACAATAGAAGAACAAATGAAGTATAATAGAATAAGTTCGTTTTTAATACTTGATAATAACTGAAATCACATTTTCAAGTTAAATACCTCGTGCCGGTGCGCTTTGGGCACGTATCCTAATCGTCACATTAAGTACGGGCCTGCATATGTAATGAAACGGCTTGATTTCATCAGTAATTAAGAGAGAAAATGAGATCTCGTATTAGGAATCATTAGGCCCACACAGCTCGGTGACAATTTAATAACGAGATTTTCAAATTACAAGACCGTGTTCATATTAATAAAGTTTTCTAATATAAAGTTGTCTATGCCTCAACAAGTTTCAAGCGAAATTAATATTTCTACGCCTGAAATTGTATTTTAATTGAATTGTCGAGTAATGCTTTTTGGAGAGGGGAATTAAAGTGTCTCTACTATCTACAATATTACAAATAACTATACTTCTAATAAATTAGAAGAACCTATAACATCGTAAGATCGAAGGACCAAATTTGTGTGCAATATTTACATCAAGATTATGTTTATGATTCAAATTTTTACTAATTACATTTTTACAGCATACATCGATTTATCCTTATCTTGTTTCCTTTGTTTTAAATTGTATTCTATTTTCAATGTAATATTCATTCCAAAAGTAGTATAGACAACAAGAACTGCTGTAGTAGAATGGACGTGACATTGTTTTTTTTTTTTTATATCATAAGGTGCCTACCTGAATACGCTTAAAAGCGAAGCAATCGCTGCCCATAGACATCCTTAATTGCAGATGCGTTGCCTACCTTTATTCGAAAGAGGAGAGGACGCACAGAACGAGGATATATCCTCTTGTTATGCGTCCACTCCTCCATGAAATCCACTGCCCCTTCCTATCTTTTCCTTATAATAAAAGGGTTGGAAAGAAACGAAGACTAAAATTAGGCCTCCGACACACACACTCATCTGACGAAACGCGGAATTGCTTCCATTTGACGCAAGTCTTCTGTGTCGTGGTATTTCACCGGTCGACCCTGCCCATTCGTGCACCCAAGAACTATTGTTGTTGCGGGATCTACCACTACAATGTGTTCGTAAAACAAATTTCTATTCATTGTTCAAATTAAAGTTCAAACGATTTTGTTGAACATATTTAATATCGCTAATTAAAATATAATGATTTCAATTACAATCTATTTTAGCAGCATTTTATGGCATCGTCATTATTATAGTGGGTGGTTCGGATTCAAACATCCGTATGAATTGCCACTCAACAGCAAATTGAGCGATGTAAAACGGACAAATGCCAAAAATTTGTATCGGAACAACAATCAGATATTCTATTTGGCGTCCTTTTGAACCGTTGCCAACATCCGATTGACTTCGCTAACATTTGATTGGCTTGGATTCCGGCGCTCAAGTGCTTTTGTATTGATGTTTGAATGCAAAATAGATTTATATTGTGGGAATATACATTTTTATGTTATCATACATATTTTTTTTCAAATTGAGGGTTCTCGAAAGATAAATCAGTAACCATCCTTATTTTTAGATTGTAGAAACGACCCCTTTATTAGTTTTTTATTCATTTTTACGTACCCTAAAGTCTGTTTAATTCAAATTATCTTACTAATATTATAAATGCGAATATTTAGATGGATGGATAGATGTTTGATAGGAAGTATCTTCGGAACGGCTCAACGCATCTTGATAAAATTTACCACATATGTAAAACATAGGAAGAACACATGCTACAGAAGCTACAACAGAGGCTACTTATTGAGTTTTTTTCTCAATTCCATACGGAAGTAGTCGCGAGCGACAACTAGTCGTATGACAAAACAGATATTAATAATAATAAATAATTTTACAATGCAAACATAATGTTCTTCAAAGCAGGTTTCGTATCTTAGATACGATATATAATATTCGAGTAATTATTCAACTAGTCCAACAATAAGGTCGCACGTCATTTAACGTTGTCGCTTTGGTATGCGTTTGATGATTCGACAGGCCTAACCACAAGAGAAAGCCGCAAATTACTTGCAATATATCACAAATTCCCCTCGGACTGTAATCCTGTTTGGCTAAATTAATCTATTGCAATTACGTTATAGCTAATACGGTCTCGAAGGAGAGGCGGTCGGTATGGAGACTTAGAGGTTTGCAAGTGATTAAATACTATGTTCACACAGATGCTGATTAACTGTTGATACGCTAGGTACAAAAAAATGTAATGCTCAATTGCTCAAATGAGCTCCAGAAAATATGAAATTGAAATAAGTTAATTTAAAGTAAATCTCCAAATGAGGACTATTTATCGTCGCGAAATACATTGTGAAAAGACATAATTTAAAAAAATAATAGTTTATTCATTAAGTCAGTGACTAAAATCTTTTTTTAAGTTAGAAATATTTACTGGAGATTGCTTATTTTCCATTGTTACTGTAACAAAACGGGCAAATTAAAACCAAATATTTTGGTAGCATTACTTGAGAACTACAGCCTAATTTTGCTTTAGTTATTTTTATGGAAATAGTGTATTTTATATTATATGTTGATGATTAATCTTTTGTGTTACAACTGAGCGCAGTGAACGCGGCGCAGTTCTGAATTAACAATGCGCAGTTTTAATTAGCTCTCTAGCACCGCGTTGCTCTTTTAACCGCGCTTTATTTATACTTCACTAATTTTGACTAATATTATTGTAAAATATTTAATTATGGTCATATTTACACAATATGTATTTTTGAAACAGCAAACAAGCATCTAGAATATTGTTCTTTGTTACAACAACTATAAATGATTATGCTTATTAAATTATCCAATTCCGTTGTTTACTTATTCTTTCTTTACTAAGTGCAAATGGTGTGAGACCAAAGGGGCTTGTTGAAAACCAGCACAGGGAGGGCCAATGTCGTCCCTATATCAGAAGAGCTGGCCACCTTTTGCCACGTTCTTAATCTTGTTTTAATATTAGTTCATAACTTTATTTTGTGTGGCAATAAACGTTTATTCTATTCTTCTATTGTTCTTCTTCTCTTCACCAATAATTTATAACGTATTTTTGTTAATTTTTAGTTGCTTATGCCAAAGAGATCTTATGCTTTTAGAATGCTTATTATAGCTTTGTGAATGAGAGTATAAAGTATTTTTAATCAACTTTAAAGAGATTGTTTTTGTATTTATGTGTATGTGTGTATATATGTATTATTATTTTTATTTAAAATTAAAAAAAACCAACGACCTATATTTTGTTAAAGCATTTTTTGTGGGTAAAGCGTTAAAATATAAAAAATAGCTTTTCCATTGTCCAGGTGGGGCCGAATTTCACACACATATTTTAAGCCTTTCACATTTTTGCAATGGAATTTCTCGGGGGAGTCTTTCATTTTGATGCACGAACATTTTCCGTGAACTCAGCGAAATGTAACGGTTCAAAAAAACAAGTTGTTTCGTCAAACCTACCTGTATGTATTTGTAAGCATTTTGTTTTTTCATACAAAGAAATTTAATATTTGACATCACTGAAAAAATACACGACAAGTAATGGCGTAACATATGTAAGATAATAAAATAATAAATATTTATTAGCTTACATTAATTACGATAATATAATGAACTATTTTTTTTAATTCATTTGACATGGACAAAAACCAAAGCAAGTTATTCGAATGTGTAATCTTTCATTTGGCTCTGACGCGTGTAAATTCGGGCAACTGATTGAAATACAAATTAGATCAGAGTCGGACAAATTGTCAAAGCCCGCTCTCAATCACTTGTAAAACAACATTCAATTAACATGGCGTTAAAATACTATTTGTCGTTCGATAAAATTTTAATATAATATTTAAAATAATGGTACAGCTATCAAAAGTATCGTTACTTATCATTTTAGTTAGTAACTTAAGCTAACTCAAGACCTATATTGATAGAGGGATACCTGATGCTGGTTCCTAGAAACTTAAACAATAATAGTTGGAAAACGTTGTTCAGTATTTTTTTCTTACTGTGTAATATTTTTGTTTTCAATTAACTATCTCCAAAATATATAGCTAAGGGAGCACTGATGTTTATTTTATACTAACCATAAAAAAATAGTAGTAAAGATGAAAACATGCCGATAATACTCGAGGTCTACTAAGAAATTTTGACAGTAATGCTGCTTAAGAACGGCCTAAAAAGGTCCGTGCTCTACAAAAGGGGCTTTTAAGAGATTAAACCTGTTTTTAAAGTTTGTACCACAATTCGCTTCATGTTGCGAACTGTTGCACCGTAACTTTCTACTACAACTTCAAATTACTACTTTCAAAGTAAGCTAGTTTTATTTCTTTCTGAAACTTTTTCTATAAATTATAATACTTACCTACTTCCTACTCAGCTTTCCTAATACATCGATTTGGGGAGTGTTTATTGTTCTAATTTGTTGTTTTAAACCTTATTAAATATTAACCAATCGAAATCTCATTCTCTTACAATCCAGTCAAAGTTTTCTATTGTTTATAATCCCGATGATACATAAGTTTTAACATTGGGGGAAGGGTTTTCAATATCTGCGGCCCGGATACCAGTGTACGTGCTCCGAATTTCCTTGAGATGAGCTACGATGCCTTTCGGCTGTCCGCTTTGATTACTACAAATCAACGAATCACTTCCAATCGATGTTATCTTTCTTTTTATATAAAGGCAACAATCTGGGCTCCTAATAATAAATGTAGACTATGTGAACACCGGAGAAAAAGTAAAATAACGATTCTCACACTTTACTTCTTGGCGAATGACAAAAAGGGACCCGAAGAATTGAAACCTAAAGAGATGGCAGTCCCAATAAAAACTGTTCAAGCAGAACTAAATACGAAATTATGTTGTCAAAAGCATTGTGACCTTGATTATCTTTAAAGTCAATCGAAGTTCAATTTGATGGTATAGCAAAACTTGGCTGTATTAAAATTTAGTCGATTCAAGAACATTTGCGACAGACAAAGCAATTTGGTAGGGAGAAAAAGAAAGGCAAATTTACACGGAGTCTGTTCAATGGACAGCTGACAGGCGCCTGATTGGGTATCGTTATCTGATTTCGTTAGTATTGCCAAATTGCTGATACTGGACTGCAGACTGATCGGATACGAGTACAGATTCCGTTGTTATTTTTCTATTATATTTTGCTTTGTATTTTTTTTATTAAATATAAATTTTATTAAACATGAAGTATGCTCCTGTCCATTTACGTTTTATTTGAATTCCAAACTAAACAATGGAAAGAAAAATATTAGAGTTGAACATTTAATAATCGCTTTAAAATGCAAAAAGTAAATGCTGCAATTAATTTGTTAACGAATCTAACAAGATACATCTTGCAAACATGATTGTATTTTAATATCAATAATAATTATATAACATGTGTTATGTATTATGTACAATTAGATATATAAGGTGTATAACTCGAATGTTCTGTCAAGGCGATAGTCGAAGTGTGAACGAGGCTCAAGCGTGGTGGATCGGGACCGAGGGCGGGAGAATTCAATATTGGCGGCATCCCGATTGGGACCGAAATCAAACGTGATGCGAATATTTGGACTACACATCTATTTCTGCGGCCAGCTATGATGACTACTGCTTCCGCCGCAAGACACTGTTAACCTATGTATTACAACTTTGTCAACGACGCGACTCTACAGATTTTATTAACATCATTTAAATTAAGAATATGGCATAAGATATACTATACATAGACACACATTACATTAATTAATTCGCCGAGAAGTAAAATATTACACAGTGTTGTTCAGAAACATTTTTATATAGTTGAATAAGATTTCCGATTAAATTATTACATCCAGAAGACAAAGAATTAATTCATAAAACAATTTTTTTTCATAAAAATGTTGCATGCTAAATGACGCTTTCTTAATTGCGACGGCAATTAGACTATGAATTAAGGAGATCAATTAGAAAGCAATTAGGCTTCATACGAGTTGCTATGAACGACTAAATGTAATGGAGAACGACCTAAAGGTTGGGTAATTTATATCATGATAAAGAAGTAAATAAATTAATCTAATATATAAAATTCTCGTGTCACAGTTTTCGTTCCCGTACTCCTCCGAAACGGCTTGACCGATTCTCATGAAATTTTGTGAGCATATTCAGTATGTCTGAGAATCGGCCAACATCTATTTTTCATTTTTTTTTAACTGCGCGCGGACGGAGTCGCGGGCGACAGCTAGTAAGATATAAAAATCATCTTAATCTGATGAAAATTTTGACTGTTAAAGAAAATCCATGAAAAGAGTCGTAAATTCTTGGTATAAATTTCTTATTTTTATAATCCGCAGCCTTTTGTGCACTAAATTAATCTCGTATAAGAAATCTGCGAGCGCTCCGACTCTCAATATGTAAATTCCATTCGAATAATTCACTGATACTTGAGATCAAAGTCGGAACGAAGAATTCTTTAAAAATATTGTTCTTGTGCCTAACTAACCGTTACTTCCTTCAATGAGTTTGCTTTTTAATTAAGCAAAATTTATATTTTATTTGAAATTAAATTGAATCAGATATTACTTATTAATTATTTTTTTCAAATAAGACAAACGTTTAAATAAATTATAGTTTCATGCTATTTTGTTTTTGTTTAATTTATAATGTAAGCCACACACGTTAGGTTTCGCATGACGGTTTCAACGTTGTAGGCAAAACCGATAGGTATATCTGAGATACATTACTGTACAGTCTTACACGTATTACACACACACGTTAAAATGTGTCATGAAAAACCTAACGTGTGAGTACTGCATAAATACTGTACTAGAAATTTCGATAAAAAACCTTTAAATTTTAAATAACCGCTTCACATAAGATAACACTTTATTTTGTAGGTAAAAACGTTATTCTTTGCTGGAATTATTTCGTTTCAAATAATTCGAACGCGCACAAGGGCGGAGATATCAATTAAATGATGCGCATTTTTAATTAGCTCTCAGTTGTACGCTTCTTGTTGCTCTTCTCGTATTCTTTCGGGGCAAACAAGCTGCCGGGTTTGAACGTAAATAACGCAGGAAATCAAATTACGAACTTATACCAAATATTCAGAATTAATAAGACGACTGACGTTGAAATTAACAATTGCATTCGTATCATAAAATGATGTCTTACCATTTTTGTTCTAATTTATATATTTTGTTATTCATTTACGTTTATGTTACGCTTTATTCAAATGAGATGTAATTAAAAATAAGTACGGTATAATTCTTTTTCTACGATGCAACCTTACGTAATTAGAAAGTAGAAACACAAAGAACATAAAATAAGTGCAAGCTAATTAAAATTATGTAGTTAACCAGCGCCGCAACACCTGAGACCGCGTTACAATTCATTAAGCGGAACAAACAAAGAAAAATACCATCATTACAGTGTACACAGCGTCCCTCGGCGATGCCACATGCAGACAGAGAAGCTTAAGTATTGTAGAAAAGTTTAACTAGGAATTTTCATTTTGATTTAAAAACCTATTCAAATGGATTTCAAAGAAGTCCAAGTTTCCCGTTGGACACACCGGTCATCGGCCGATTGGAAAAATCTGGGCTGATTGATCTATAGGCCGATCGGTCCAACGGAAAACCCCAATGGTAACAAATAATTGAATAGCATTTATATACCCACTCTATGTTCGTTAGTTGTCTTACAAATCGATCTAACAGTAGTCGTTTTCGTATCAAACATATAACAGATATAAATAAAGATATTAAATAATTGTAACAAAGTTGCGATTTTGGCTGCGTCTAATGACACTAATGAATAATGGAGTTCCATTCTACTTGCTGCCACGTCTAATTGCCAACGCAATTAAGCTCGCTTCATTTCACATGCAGGTTTAACTGTAAAAATTGTTTACACACGAAATAATTTATCAAAATGCGAATAACTATACTAGAGTCCCAATCTTTGTACGTACACTTAACTTCGTTTCAACGTAAGTATATAACGTAGGTACAATAAACGCGTGGGAAAGTTCTTTGACGTGCAGTAGTAGAATTATGCATGTAATTTCTGTAATTTTTTATTTAATTATTATTTATAACTAAAATACGAATAATAGGTACGATTAAGAATGATCCGGAATGAGATGTAGAATTAATAAAATATTTGGTAGGTCGTTTTGTAGAAGATATTCTGTAGTCTTTTAGTATAGTTTTTAAACGATTAAATTCCGCGTATACTCTTGAGGGTTGTTAATGAAAGTAATCAATGTAAAAGTAGCAGAATGTGATGGATATTATGATGAAATGGTTTTGTTTTAAGCTTAAGTTAATCTGTTAAAGTAATGATAATAAAATATTTAAAGCTAATTTGCGATGCAGAAGGATTCATTTGCATTTCATTTCGTATTTAAATTTTCTTCAAAACCGTTTTCAATTTGCAATGCATTAGCTTTGAAGCGTCCGTGTATAGAAGAATTGGAAACTTTCTAAATAGTTTTTGTGTTTTACATCGACAGATCTACTTGGTTTATGATCGAGATAATTCCAAAGCTTAATACAGTTTGACTGGACATATAAAATTAACCCAATTTTAAGACTTCTTAGTAGAAATAGATGGTACCTTAAAACTTTTCTTATGAATGTACAGACTCACTGACAGACAGACTGAATGTATGTGAACTCTGCTGATTGTATCCCATCTCTAAAGCGATAATGTTCTAAACGTCTTGTACGCCTTAAAATGATAAAGGTCATGACTTACTCTACGCTATACAATAGACAGGTATAGACAGATATAACGTCCTAGTCGTTGGAGTAGTACAAGAATTGGCTCAGGACGATGTGCATCAGACAGACAAGATGTAGTCAATATACTGTAACAGGTCATGTTAATTTTAATCTCGTCGTCCGCATTAATTTTGTTTGTGTATTACAAGCCTATTAATTGTTCCAAACGAAAGCCTAAATATAGTAAATAATAGATAGAACATGATTTGTCCTAATATTCTTAAATTCCGAAATATTATTAATATAATATTCTTTCTCATATAACTATTTAACATTAGGTAACTTTATGATATAATTTTACTTCACTCTATGTCATAATTATAACAATTTAAAAAAAATATATAAAATAGTGTAATGGCCGCCAAGTATGGAATTTGACGTTTGTATATTTACAAATTTTCGACTTTTATTTGGAATGTGTTAAAAGTAGTAGCTTTGGCGTAGACCTCTGTACATAGCCGGTTGTGACTTGTAATCGGCGGCGGTTGTTGGTGCGATGAGAATTCAATACGGTCGAATTCCCGGTGGGAGCCGGTCATGAACCGGTTGTACGTGACTGGCATACCCGGATGTTACGACCGCCTCGTGGCTCACTGTTGGCAATTGTTTTCATTGCAACAGTCACCAGTCAGCTGTCAGCAATGCGGTAGCAAATATTTAAGGTATTAATAATACTAGTGGTCACCTATTGGTTGAAAATCAAACATAATTCGTAAGGATTTTTGATTTTCGATCAAAATAGCTTTATGCGTGTTAATTTTCACGTTCATCTATTCACGTATTTTCATTAAAACACGTACAAAGCCTACGTTTATTAGGGTTGATGTAGTGAGAAATCTGCACAAAGGGACTATAAGTAAATAAAATATATATAGTCCTCCATACGTGTCTCTATTATTTCGTAAATTTACTGAGCGTAAATTAAACGAGAAAGCGGCTAGCTGATTCGCCGAATTAGCGAAGTGATCGCTGCCTTCCTTTGATCGATGGAAGAGGGGACCTACAGAAGGAGAATATTCACTCTTACTATGCGTCTCATCCTCCGTCCTCCGTTTCTTTATAGTGCTCCATAATTATAATAATCTTAAAACAAATTATATAACACAAATTGTAATAATAGAAACTGATAAATTTGATAAGCCAATATTTTGACTAAAGATAAGTATATTTGGTTTTATTCCCTTCCATACGGAATAAGATATGGCGTGTGATAATGCAGATGGAGGTTAGGTACGAATAGACGCGTGGCCCGGGCCGCAAAGGCCAGCAATCCAATTTCCGATACAAAACATTTTATGGTCGTGGTACAATTGAGGCCGGACAATTAGGGGACGCATTTTTCGGGATAACACGGATTGCTTCCTAAACTAAAATCACTGTATTTGTTTTGACTGTTGCTTGCTCCATGAAATATTTGGCAACACAAAATCTTCATTATCCATTCCAAATATTTATATGATGTATTATGTAAGAATGGAGCTTTAAACATATTGTCTGGATACATTTCAATTAGCATAAAGATACCTGAGTTCTCGTAGTACTTTGTAAAGGCATTTTCCGACATATTTGTTTAAATGGAATATGGAATACTGGGCGCGTGGTTTTAAAAAGATTTTTCTTACAACAATAGCGGTTATACGCTTTGTGTTTTGCTTCCGCTTCGGCGAGCTTTGAGCGAGCATTGAATGGTAAAGAACTGTTTTACAAACCCATGCAATACTCACACAAACATTTACAAAGTGATTAATCTTTGAATAAAGTATGTAAGCACATTTAGTTGTTGGTATTACAATTCTAATATTATCATAATATGAAATAACTGAATTCATTGAATTCTGAAAATAGCAGGATCCTCCTGAAATTCTTATTAACTCTCTTTTTATTTGTTTTGTACCTACTCTTTGTGCGTAAACGAACATAAAAAATGTAATGATCTCATTCAGTCATTCACTTACATAAGTTACAATATAAATATTTTACGTATAAATTACAAAAATGGTGTAAACTTTGCCAAAAAATCTCACACCAAGCTGTTGCTGCTATAAATTTGGATTAAAAAGCATACAGCACGAGTAGCGACGAACGCAAATTGCATTTTTCGCCCCCAAGTGCACTAAAATACAACTTACACATTTGTCTAACGTAAACCCAATCTGAAAATTGGTTTACGATAAGCAAATATTGGATGAAATTTTAGGAGAACTAAAACACATTTGTTATTAAATCTTATAACAATATATAAAAGTAAATAAAATGATAAGATTAAATGAAAAAAAAAAACAATAAAGTTATGGTATAACAATGAGATTGTATGGTGTAAGCGCCGCACAATAATTGTTTTCCTATCGTCAGCAATCTACCACATTTTATAACAAGCGTCACCATTCACACAAACCAGATCGTTCGGTCACCATACATACCGTGTGTCACTACCATTAAAAAACCACTTAGCCGTAGTTTTAGAGAGTAAACCAAGTCATCTCCCTAAACTCGGTATTGTTATTTGTATGTATGTACGTTCATTATTCTTTTTCTTTATCTAATATATAAAATTCTCGTGTCACAGTTTTCGTTCCCGTACTCCTCCGAAACGGCTTGACCGATTCTCATGAAATTTTGTGAGCATATTCAGTAGGTCTGAGAATCGGCCAACATCTATTTTTCATACCCCCCCATTTTTTAACTGCGCGCGGACGGAGTCGCGGGCGACAGTTAGTGTATCTATAAAGAGAGACGTGGCATAATCCGAAAGTCTGACTAGCTTTCCGAATAATGCATTTTTTTTCTAAAACATTAGCTGTCGCTAACTCGTACACTTCTTGGCTTTGTGTTGCCCGCCTTAACTTTCTTTGATACAACCTCATTCTAAAAGTAAGAAAAAAAGTAGCTATCTACATCATAACTTGGGGCATATTATAACACGTTACAACAAGCTTCGAGATTTTGTTACAACTAACCCCATGGTATGGTTTTCAAAATTTATCAAGATAGCTATTTAAACAATTAAACAATCTTAAAATTTGTTATAAAATAACAGATATAGATAAATTTTAATGTAAATGAGATAGATAAAGTTTAAAATTAGTCGATAATGATAACGCAAACCAAAGTTTTCCGACACTACATTCGCATTTGTAATATTAGTATGAAGTATGATAAGGGTGTTAAGACATAAAACAGTCACGATCGCGCATGATGAGTTGCATATAAATAATACCTCAAAAAGTAAATATTGTTACACATTTACCTATAATAGATTAACAAAAAAAATGCCTTGTAATGATGACTGTTAAGTACTTACATATATCAAACTGTTTCACTAACTTAAAACAAGTAAAGATGCAAACTGATTGTGCTCTGTGAATATTTAAATAAGAATTAATGTCTAATGATTATTAAAAGCGAGTTCAACCTTTACGCGAAGGTTGCGGCCTAAAAGAGCAAAAATGTCCTACAGAGCTAACACTACAAACCAACGCACCACCTGTTATCGATTTTGCTCGCTTCCGTTCTGGAAAAGTGATGATCACTGTTTGGTGACTGTTTGGTCTAGCGCCGATGTGATTTATCAGCTTCTTACCAAACGGGGTGAGCATTACTGTAGATGTGTACTATGAATGATGTAGAAGCTGGCTCATCTTCAACAAGCATAGGTCAATCACTCGTCTCCACTGCTCCTGTCGCGAACGCACGCGGATTAGTTCGGTAAAAAACTAAGTCTTTGAACTAGCAACATTTTTCTCCTGTCAACATTAGAATATTTTCATTATGGAGGGTAATGTTTTACTCGCTTTGGCTGAATAATATAAAAGAAGGCAGACAGAGATTGCGATTCAGTTTTGATTCAGAGAAACAGTTGGTAAGCGATGATTCAGAGAAACAGTTGGTAAGCGATTAAACAATTGCCATTAATCATTTTCATTTAATAAGTAATTCCTAGTAATAAGTAATTTGTTATTTTAATGTATGTTAAAAATTATATGTAACGACGCCTGGAAAAGGCAAAATGTTCAAATAAATAAATAAATAAATATCAGAAGTACAGTGTATATGCGATATTACTGTATATGTATCACTGCGGTGAGTTGTTTGTTGATATTTATCAGAGAAATTCAGACCGTATGGATAGGGATGGCTGTAAGGGGTGGTGAAGACCATTCGCGGGGTTAAAAACCCTTGCTTTAGGATGTTCATCTTACATAAAGATCGACGGGGTATGTAGGTACCTCGATTCAATGATGGATGCATTCCGATTCAGAGTGATAATCGACGAGGTACGTAGGTAGCTTGATTCAGTATCAATCAGACAGTAAAATACGTGTACACATACGTGTGTTGGTACGTGTATTCAGATTAGACACTTCGTGACTACAGTAACAGAAGTATAATGTTCGTAAGAAACGGGATTCTTACCACGATTAGGCTGTTTGAGCTCCCGATATTTCATTCGGTTCGGCTCCCGATATTCGGTGAGTCAACCCGTGAACATGGCGCATGCAACTGTGCCGAAATATCGGGAGCTCAAACAGCCTAATCGTGGTAAGAATCCCGTTTCTTACGAACATTATATTAGTAAAAACCACGAAAGTTTGAAGTTATATATAGTAACAGAAGTGTAGTTAACGACAGCTCCTGCACCACAACGCGCGACCTCATACTGCACAGCAGATGGTCTCCAAGTTGCAAGAACTGGGGTTGGAAGCTCTCCATCATCCGCCCTACTCACCAGACCTTGTGCCTACAGACTACTACTTTTTCCAGAATTTGAATAACTTCTGGGCGGTAATAAAATTCAATACTCGACAGGCAGTATAAATTTCCTTTGAAGAATTTGGTGCCTCCCGTCCAGCTGATTTCTTTAAGAAGGCCATCAATTAACTGCCATTAATACATACTTCGAATAATAAAAAATACATGAAAAAAAAAAATCGTTTAATTTTTTTCATACAAAACGATAATTTCATAGGTAAAGATTAAAAGAAGTCATGGTCGGGATAGTCGTATTGATCGCTGCTCTGTACCTGTACGGTTTCAGAACATTCAGGGATTGGCAGGGGAAAGGAGTCTAACATGACAAGCATAAGAGCTCGGTGACCTCCCAATCCGGTAACAGCCCGTGCCGAGGCTCCTGAGGGAGCCCTCGAGCCCAGTTACTCATATACGAGGTTTAGGCTACGCGCCATCTGCGCCCGGCCACCTCAAGCCCGGTGAAGCTGTAAATGCCTCTTCAAGGCAAACAGTGACGACTCAGTCACAAAAAAAAAAAAAATGACAAGCATGGGCGTCGCCAAGTGGGGGATAGGGAGAGAAAATCGCGCGACAGGGAGAGAAGTCCGAGAAGATCGATAGAAAATCGATAGCTAAAGATATTTTTATAGACATACTCGTATTTATAAAGAGAATCTTCAATAAAAAAACGTATCTGCGTTTCTAATAACAAAAAGAAACAACATAAAACGTTTTTACTTTAACTAAAAACCAAATAATAAAATTAACATGGTCTTAAATTTATAAAATAAATCTGTGTTTTTGACAAGGAAATAAAATCATCAAGAAAAATACTTCATATCAACTTGAAGAAAAGAGTTCCTCTTTTCTTCACACTTTACTTTTTATGGATGATATTTTTGTATTGATTTTGATGTTAGATTAGGTGACGTTCGAATCGCAGTTTATTTCCTGTGATAAGTGAACGTTAGCGATTACCACTTATTTTGCAAGTCAACTTTAGTCACGTGGATGAAAAAATCACCGAATCATAGTATTATATCTATCTAATCAACTATCTAATCAATTATATTTTCCTTTAATATTGTAGTAATAAAGTACCTATGATCTTCTAATATATAAAATTCTCGTGTCACAGTTTTCGTTCCCGTACTCCTCCGAAACGGCTTGACCGATTCTCATGAAATTTTGTGAGCATATTCAGTAGGTCTGAGAATAGGCCAACATCTATTTTTCAACTGCGCTCGGACGGAGTCGCGGGCGACAGCTAGTGAGTCTATAAATTTTCATATTCACTATTCGACTTACTTCTAAAATGATATTGAGCATATTCAATTAGTTAAGACGCTTAGTATATAGGCATATGTATTCACAGGCGCAATAACACTCAAAGACCCATGTCAAGTTAAACCAAACCGGTATTTTCTTGAACGATAAAAAATTACTTGATTTGGTTTTATATTTTTCAGTTAAGCTTTTGAAGTAAGATTACACTTTACAATAATTTATTATGTTAATTAATTGATTTATTTGTAAAATGATTCTGCAGCCAATCCCATATAACAGGGTTGGAAAGTCTAGTGTAGACGCCGGGAAAGTTCCGCAGCCAATAAAATTATGGTACTTCAATTTGGCCTATTGCTCGAGTCTAAAATACCTTCCAAGTTCATAAGTAATGTTAAAAGCATATTTTTTTTAATATGATTGACGGGCCATGTCATGCCTGACGTGTGTCTGGCGAAGGTTGGCTAAAAGACCAGCGCAGAACATGGATGCCGGATCGATTGACTTTTTGTTGAGCTCCAAGAGCCGACACAGCTTCATCGCGATAGTCTTTATGGTGAAGGACTGAAGATACGTCGCGCTGGGCCCGCCTTCCTGATATATAATTAGGAATGCTTTACATAACCTAACCTCGAAGAGAAATAAATCTATGTTCTTGGATGCTAAAACGTGTGCGATGGCGGATCTCTTTGCGTTAATAAATATTTGGGTAATTAAAAAGTTCTGGTGGATTAATGAAGATGAGCATGAAAAATATCTTATAAGTTATATTCTAAAACAATTCTTTCGATGAATAAATACATATTTATATTTCCAAATTTTTGCTTTAAATTTTTATTTTAAGGTTCATTTTGTGAGGACTAGAACCTTAGGCGGTGATTGCGTCGTTGGCACGGACTTACTTAACATTACAAATTACACAGTACATGCTTCATGAAACAAAAATAAATATTTAACGAAAAAAAATTACGCACAGTTTTCCCCATCCCGACACTATAGCCGGTTGATCGGCCAGCAGCTTGGACTCCTTGGCAACGAGTCCTATGGACAGCACGCGTGCCGAGAAGCGAAGCGACGCATACAGCCGCACGAGGCCAACGTCGTTGTTCTTTGTCTTGCTGGTGTAACGCGGGTGAATGAAGCAATTCTTCACGTCGTACATCTCGCCCCCGTGGGTCAAGACGTACACTCAGTGCACTGGCATGTGACCTGACGATATTGAAGGTGTTAGAGAAAATCTTTTGAAGGAGGATTCAAATTCAAATTATTTATTATATTTAACTGCCGCAAATCCACATTTGAAAACTAGTTGACTGCAAAATCTAGTGTCTATTATATTGTTCTTTTGTCTTTAGAACAGTTCTTAGTAGGTACTTCTAGACGGAGTATAGTTGTTGTTTTGTTTCGACCATACATTACTTTAACACAATTTCATGAAGCTCTAGCAAATATCTGGAAAGCGGATAGCGGAGGTACTTTAATGCGCGGCGGTGAGCAGCCAGAGGTCGGTGATGATGGAGCCGCCGCAGATAGGGTAGGTCTTCTCTAGCAGCGACACCTCCCAAGGCACCGCCGCTATCAACGTGTTCTGCCCCGACACATGCGATCTTACAATTACAATCTTCCATCAGGTTGTTTAACAATGTTGCTTATGAATTATACTTATATTTATCGCGAATCGTTTTTTTATTTAGAAATCCTATCAAGTCATTCTTATTATTTTCAACTCCTTTTGCTAGCTGCGTGTAATCTATGCTGGTGCTGATATCTATGTCGTCACCTACTACAAAGGCAAATAAAAGAGTCATTGCTTGAAAATTTCCAAACATTTCAATTGCCATTCTGAATAGTTTTTTTTTTTGTCCAATATAACATGTGTATTCATGTGATTGAAATTTGCTTATAATGCTGACAGGAAATGACATTTCAAACGTTATCAAGTAATCGAGTTAAAAAAAAATACAGTCGAATTGATAACTTCCTTCTTTTTGAAGTCGGCTAAAAATAAAATTACAATTCGTCGTTGAAGGAAATATTAGTTGATAGTAAATTTACAATAATTATAAGAATCGATTGCAGCAAGTTCGTTGCTTTTCTAGTTTTTATTTATAGTCGTAAACGTCACGATCCATTTCCTATTATTTTTATCACTACTACCATATTATTTACTTCTCTCTCTCTCTGCGCATCGTTTCCTCACTCCTGAGGGTCCCGACCTCTCCTCTTGACCATCTCGCGAAGGGTGGTTCTCCATTCTGTGCGGTTTTCGGCGCTGTGGATGGCATTATGTATGCTGGAGTCGAGTGTGGTGCGTACTTGGTCAGTCCAGTACTTACGTGATAAAAATATAAAACATACAATAATAACTTTAATAAATACAATTTCAGATGAAAGACTCAGTCTGATGAAGTCCCTACAGCGTCTGGTAGATGTTCTCGCGGTACTCGGTTGAACACGCGCATCAAATGTTGTGCCTCATAATCCTATTACGTTCTGTTAGGCGGCCGGTGTTTGAGTCAACGTTGCATTGCATATAACAAGGAGAAAAAATTGTTCATTAATGTATTCTGATTATATAAGAAAATATGGGAGCTTATTTGGAATAACTCTGGGAACTCTTCCATCAAGATATAATGGAGTTTGAGAGACCTTACTAAGACCATCATATTGAAAGCATGTTGGGGGACTGTATACAACTTGGATGAGAAACTTCTACCGAACATGAAAAGAAAAGTAAAATTGTTCATTTTTAAACTCTTTATTAAAACCTATATTGAAAGTATATAAGCAATCTTAAACGGATATTTGGTATCTTTTTAATTGATTAGTATTGTCTTTTAAAAAGATAATTTAAACTGTAACTTTTTAAAAATAATTTTAAAATAACAATTAAATAAAAGTAATTATTCCGTCCGTCCGTTTGTCTGTCTGTCCATTAGCCGTGTTTGTTTCGAGCAACCTCAGAAACGGTTGGGCCGATTTTGACGAGCTTTCGCTGTTCGGTAGCTGCCGGGTACATTATAGGTTACTTTTATAAATTTTGCGCTGACGCAGTCGCGGGCCGGTTTGTAATAAAAATAATAATAACTTTGTCGATTACTGAATGTTAATATAAACATAAATACTTAATTTTTAATTTTCTTCCCATTACCAATATTAACTAACCGCCTCTCGTAAAACCTAGTATGTATCAGTTTCTAATAGGACCGAAAAATAGTTATTCTTTTTTATTAAATTAAACAACTACAACCTCTTAACATTTACCATAGTTCTGCAATAACTTACGCAACAATAGTGAACACTTCTAATCTAGTTAGTGTATATTAAAATAGATTTTATTTATATTGCTCTGTTTATTTAGGTCAAATATAACAATATAAAATACACCTATTTTCTGTACATACATCCCAAGTTTGGTATACACTTTTACTTCTGATGAAAAAATCTTACCACTATTGTTGTATAAAATAAATAGCAGTTTCAAATCTTTGACTGAATTTTATAGCAGGCGCTTATTTTAATTTATAAAATAACACAACCATATCTTTGCCTTGAAGATCTGATCAACATGGAAAAATACCTAACATTAATATTATTTAGCATTTTAAATAGTAGTTGGTTGATGCAGCAATCTACACCGAGCAACTACCTCTTTTACGACTAACTCATACCTACCTATGGTTAGTGTGTATGCCGCCGAGGAGGCCACTTGTGACCTTCAAGTTGATATAATGTATATAGTACATTGTAATAATGATTTAGTACAAAAATATTTCTGATTTGTGTACTGTTGTTATCAATTTATTATCGGACTGCGGGCTATATAAACTTGCGGAGTGTTTTCGACTGACAGATCTTCCACCATGTTGACCCTGGCTGTCGTGTTCGTGTTGTGCGTCGCCCTGTACCTCTACGGTACAAGAACGTTCACGTATTGGGAGAAAAAAGGAATCAAACATGACAAACCTGTACCATTTTTCGGCAACAATGCGCGTATGTACTTATGGAAGAAAAGTATGACAGAAATTGGCGTGGAAATGTACTGGAAATACCCCAAGGAAAAAGTAGTTGGATTTTATCGAGCGATGCGTCCGGAACTTGTCGTAAGAGATCCAGAAATTGTTAAGCGCATCCTCGTTTCAGACTTTGGACATTTTCACATGAGAGGTTTAAATACTCACCAAAAGGTTGTTGAGCCCTTGGCAAAAAATCTTTTCCTTGCTGAAGGAGATCTCTGGAAATTGTTGAGGCAGCGTATGTCTCCAGCGTTTACCAGCGGAAAACTGAAGGCGATGTTCCCTCTCATCGTGGAGCGTGCTGAGCGTCTGCAGAACCACGCTATCAACGCACCGCCGACTGGACGAGTCCTGGACTCTCGGGAGATAATGGCGCGGTACACTACTGACTTCATCGGTGCTTGTGGGTTCGGCCTCGACATGGATTCTCTTAGTGTGGAAAATTCTTATTTTAGACAACTTGGTATTGATATTTTTAAGGTAGAATTGAGTCAAATAATTAAACAAATGCTCAAAGAGATGTTTCCAGAAGCGTGCAAACATATGAAACTATTTAGCAAAATAGAAAATGACGCGAACGCCCTTGTCAAAAATATTCTGCAAAAGAGAAATTACGAACCATGTGGCAGGCACGACTTCGTCGATCTTCTTTTGGAATATAAGAAAAAAGGAAAGATCGTGGGCCAATCAATAGAAAAAATAAAACCGAATGGCGTGCCTGAAGAAGTATCTTTGGAGTTAACCGAAGAAATAATTACGGCTCAAATCATGATCTTCTTCGCCGCGGGTTTCGAAACTTCCTCTTCTTCTACAAGCTATACGCTGCATGAACTAGCATACAATCCTGAGGAGCAAAGGAAAGTGCAAGAAGAAATCGATAGAGTTTTAGCGAAATACGATAACAAGCTCAGCTATGATGCGGTTTCTGAAATGACTTACTTGCATTGTGCTTTCAAAGAAGGCATCCGAATGTTCCCATCGTTGGGTCACTTGGTAAGGAAGTGTACTCGTAAGTGCACGTTCCCCGAGTTGGACCTTACTATTGACGAGGGCGTTTCAATATTAATACCAGTGCAGGCGTTCCACATGGATCCTCTGTATTTCGAGGAGCCAGAGAAATTCAAGCCAAGCCGTTTCCTAACTGATTTTATTAACCCGATGACCAAAAATATATATTTACCATTTGGCGAAGGTCCCCGTGCATGTATTGGTAAGTTTACTTTGTTTTTTACTAACAAAGCCATTAAAATATTATTGTTCGAAAAACTATTTTATACGTTGAAAAATATGCGTAAAATGTTTTATGTTTGTCGTAGAAAGTATTTGAGGAATCATCACAACAGCGGTTAAAAATGTACAGAAGTTAATTGATACACGAATGAGATTTAGGTTTGCAAGAATTAAACGAAGATAATATATTGTCTATAGCAAGCATACTATTTCTTTGTGATAAGTTGAGGAAATAATCAAATATTATATTAAAAATGTCGCTACTTAAAACTAATAAGTATAAAATACTATTCCAGGTGAGAGACTGGGTCTGATGCAGTCGCTGGCTGGTCTGGCGGCGGTGCTGTCGTGCTACTCGGTTGAACCCGCGCCGCAAACGGTGCGCCAGCTTAAGGTTGATCCCACTTCTAATGGAGTGCAAGGTGTTATCGGTGGATTACCTTTGATGTTTAAGTTGAGAAGTAAGTAAGTGTTACACGTGTACTCGTGAAAGATTTTTTTGTTCTAAATTTGGGGAATATCATGTCTTATTTGTACGTACATTTGATAACATTGTAAAAAAATTAAGTGTTATTTACACGCGTTATCATGCTTATAAATACCCTTTATTGTTTCACTGAACTTTAAATAATTCCCCACTGGTATTAATTATTTTTTATTAGCCTAAATAAATAAATATTTTGATACTAATTTTGGTTTTAATTTCTTACTTTCGATATATGGAAGATGTCAAAGTCCTTGTTCCTTTCTCCTTTCCATGTCTTTTTCTGTCACTTTTTATCTGTACATTTTCCCAGACGAACTAAGAGATGAGGACATATTTATCATACTAATATTACAAATGCTCAACGGATCTCGATGAAATTTAGCATAGATGTAGATCATAGTCTGGAAGAACACATAGGCTACTTATTATTTTTTTAATTCCGCGCGGACGGAGTCGCGGGCGATACCTAGTTTCACTTAAAAGATGTAAAACCCAACAAATCTATGAGCTATATTAGTATATCATTTTTACTTCTGATGATCTAATGACCTTCACTTGTCATTTAATTTAATATTGATATTGTTCGTTTAATAATTATAATTTTTTATCACTTTAGCTGACATTCATCATGACTAGAAATGTTTATCGCCTAGTCATCATTTAGTCAAAATATGAAACCAAACTGAACAGGTTTGCCTGAGGCCCGCTGGGTAAAGCCCGCTACACACCTTTAGATTTAACAGTCGAACATAGTATATAGTTAAAACAAACGTGTGTAGGCAAAATTTTAAATGTCAGTCAAACTGTATACAGATCTCAGTTTTACCTACGCACGTAGTTATGATTGAACTGGACAGTTTCACACTTTAGTTAAAACTGTGCAGTTAAAATGAATGTGTGTAGCGGGCTTAACCCGTGTAATATATTTTTTGTACATTGAAAAAAGCACATTGAATACTTAAGTATAATCACTAATAGGTTTTTATCTCAGCAGTTTTTGTATTTTTCAACAAGATATCTATTATTAAAAAGGATCGAGAGACTCAAGTTTCAATAACTTAATTATTTGTAGGTATTCTTTCTAATCAATACAATGAATGAATCAATGAATATCAGAAATAAAGTAACAGAAAAGCAAAATTAGTTGTGATCATCACATAAATATCCATAAAATGCTTCTCGGTAGAAGTGAGGGTATACAGGCCGCAACCTCTCCTCGACCTTTGTTTCACTCTTTACCTTTACTTCCTTCACACGACGCAGTCCTAGTCCTTTTGTTTGTGTTGATTTGTATGAAAAAATATATGCTGATACAAACTTATATCACCTTTACACTTGAAAAATACATACGAGATGGATCGAAGACTTGATCAAGGTTTCGGATTTGCGGTGTTTGCGGGAGACAGGACCGGGCATTTTGGTCATCAATGTGCGACCTCTACGTCCAGCGTAGACTGACTAAGAAGACATAAAATGTACCAAATTTCGGTCAAAACACTAAACCATAGACACCACTACAATTTGTGCTAAATGTTTTTCTCAATTTATTTCATAATATGATGATGATGATGATGATGTCCTCCGTGACGTAATCCGTCAATGGCGAACCTTGCTGTACTGCTATCTCCGAGAGTGCGATCGGAGATGACTGGCAAATCCGAACTTAGTTTTGAAGGTCCGGTCGCACGGCGCACAGTACAACCGGCCTGAGGAATCGTATGTGTAGGTATAGGAAGGCTTTGGTCGAGTTTTTCTAATTTGGCGCTTTGCATCATATAACTACTGTTAAACCCACAATTTATAAAAAACTAAATAAGTCGAATACTATACAGCTGGCCAGAATTATTTGCTGTATTATGTTTTATTACAAGATGGACTTAGAAGTATTCTATAATTGGCTTTCGGCGGATTGTCCATTATAAAAGAAAGATTATTATATAAAAACCGTGAAAAAAAGGCTTTGACCAGTGTTGTATAACTTGTATATACTAGTATATTCAAACGACTCTCGTTAATTCAAATTTGCGATAATTCGAACTTCTCTATAATTCAAAGTTATCACGAGTTCCTTACAAAATGTATTTATATTTCGAACTAAATCAATACATTTTAATACACTTGGTTATTCGAACCAAAAAATATAATAAAACGACGGGTTAATTCGAATTCATAGACGTCCAACACTCGACAATTCAAAGTTGCAGAGAGATAGAGGCGGAAAGATTGTGTGAGATAGACTGATTTCTGAACGACTATCTATCATTTAAAAAAGATAAGATTGCTGACGTGTTCGTACGACGTACGACGTACTTTTTTCTCTGATTGTTAGATTATAAGTGTTTATATTATATATTAAAATACTTAAATTATTATTATATTCAACATCATCATCATCATCATCATCATCAGCTCACTATACGTCCCCACCGAGGGGCTCGGAGCCTACCCCAATTTAGGGGTGACTAGGCCATAGTCAACCACGCTGGCCAAGTGCGGGTTGGTTGACTTCACACATATCATTGAATTTCTTCTCAGATATGTGCAGGTTGCATCACGATGTTTTTCCTTCACCGTAAAAACGTCGGATAAATGTACATATGTAAATCGAAAATCGAAAAACACTTTGGTACATGGCGGGATTCGAACCCAAGACCTGCAGATTGCAAGTCAAGTGCTTAACCCCTGAGTCACCGACGCTCCATATTTAGCATATTATTATTATTATTCCAGAGTTAGCATATTCAACATGCTAACTCTTAATACCTCCAAAACAAAATTTGTACCCTTCTACAAAACTGCAAGATCCAAGCCTCCTAATGACTTAACAATCATGATACATGAACCCTAACTGCTCATACACTGATATAAAACGAGCAAGTATTTTTAAATACCTTGGTGTAATTTTAAACTCTTTATTTAATGGTAGTTTTCGTGGAGAACACTTTAACTACTTCTAGATATAAATAATTGGATATTTAATGTTAATGTCTAATGTCTCATTAAATTAAATAATAATACCAACGTAGCATTTCCGAAAATGATAAAGCAAACAAAAAACAGAGATTGCGAAAAACTTTTTCATTTGGAAGAAATACGGCGCAATTAATTACACCCAAGGGAGTGATTTCATATTTTGTACAACTACACATATCCTAAGAATTATGAAAACTAACAAATTTTCATTATATCATATAAATTATTTGGTTTGCAAAAAATCTCCTATTTTTTTTCTTTTCGATTTGCAATAAGCTGGAGATATAACAGAGGGTTTGGTCTTTGCGGCAATTTAAAAATATAATACAAATATAATGTTTATATACAACTTTTTATTAAATTACAACATAAAGGAACATTTTTGAAGGCTTTAATATATTCGTATCCTGTATTTTAATATCAGGTGTTCGAGCCTTTCATTGAATTACAAATTGACGATTTTGTTTTCCGAAATATTAACATCGAGTAGCGCCATCTGCAGGTTATTTTATTATTTTGCAGGTTATTTTTTAATAACGCAATAAAGTTTCCTTCCACAGAATATATCGTGTCAATATGTCCAAAAATATGTATAGTGTTTTCCAGATTTCGATTTAATGATAGCAACTAATAACTGTAGTATAATTTATAAGCATTTTAGGTACAATGTTCGCAAAGGAGTATGTTAAGGTTGGCAAAGCTCTTGTAGAGCGCCTGTAAACTTTTCTCATAATGAACCCGGCCGCATTCGCCAGTTAACTTAAATGACTATGCTCCTACTTACCATGGCTTACTTAAGGTGCATTTATTTATTATTTGAGGATATATTTAAAAAAATAAATCAAAAATGGTTTAAAAATCGTAGGAGATCGAATATTCAGACTGGAATTTCTAACTCAAAGTAATTTATATGTTTCCATCTCCAGTAAAAGTTATATTCTTCCCCTGCACGTGGTTTGTAGTTTTAGATATTTGCCTGGCCAGGTATATTTTTAAACTCGGCGAAATGACAAAAGTGGAATCAAAAGCATTCCCGTGCTATAGGTCGCCTTAACGTTTTTATTAACGTCCTTTGAATAGCGTTTGTCTGATATCGTAAAATTGACGTCGTTATGTGAGCTAAAAATAAAAGGTCTATCGATCCGCCTATACCCTTTTGTACAATCAACTAGTTTGAATTCCATCAAGTAAAAGGTGGAACGTTTAAATTAAATACTTTTGACTTCAGCTCTGTACTATCGTTATGACTTACGATAGTTAAAAGCGACGTTGCATCACCTTCTGATGGAAAACTCCAGATTCGTCTGTCCTGATTAAGAAATACTATGTGTTTTGTACTAATCACAATTGTCCTCGCTTTGTTGTAGTGTTTAGAGACAGACATCTATATATATCTATATATATAAAAGAAAGTCGTGTTAGTTACACTATTTATAACTCAAGAACGGCTGAATCGATTTGACTGAAAATTGGTGGGCAGGTAGCTTAGAACCAGGAAACGGACATAGGATAATTTTTACCCCGTTTTCTATTTTTATTCCGCGCGGACGGAGTCGCGGGTAAAAGCTAGTATAATATATATAAAAGAAAGTCGTGTTAGTTACACTATTTATAACTCAAGAACGGCTGAATCGATTTGACTGAAAATTGGTGGGCAGGTAGCTTAGAACCAGGAAAAGGACGTAGGATAATTTTTACCCCGTTTTATATTTTTTATTCCGCGCGGACGGAGTCGCGGGTAAAAGCTAGTTTTTAATATATAATACAAAGAACACAGTGCATAAAAATATAAATGCCTTAAAAATTGTTTCGGCAGTGAATTGTCAGGGGACAGAGTTTATTTTGTTTTTTCTTTCTTTTAAATACGCTCTATTTTCAACGTAACACTGGCTACGAGCCAGCTTCCTAATTTATGCTACTGTTAGTTTTACACAAAGTCTAAGGAACTTATGGACTTGCTTTAGTCCTTTTTGTTACAGAAATAGGAGACAATGTAATGCGCTTATTTTCTACTTTTCTCGTATTGGACTTACGAACAGAACAATTTTTGTTGGGTGCACGAATTGGTCGGGTCGACCGGTGCAATACCACGACCACACAGAAAACAGTCGTGAAGTGGTAGCAATTCCGCGTTTCGTCTGATGAGTGTGATACCGGAGGCCTAATTTTAGCCCTCTTTCCCTTCCCATCCTTCTCTTAATAGGAATCGATGGGAAGGGGAAGTGGATTTGGCGGAAGAGGGGACGCATAGGAAGGAGAAATATCCTCTTTCTGTGCGTCCCCTTCTCCGATAATTAAAAGTAGGCAACGCATCTGCATTTGCGGCTGTTTATGGGCAACAGTCGCCTCGCTATTGCGGCGAATCCAGGTGGCCGTTTGCTCGTTTGCCACCTTATAATGTAAAAAAAAAAGAAAACCAGGAGCTTTTTAAATAAGTCAATGTGGTAATATCAAATATCACAATTGGATCTGGAGTATTCTATAAAAAGTTGGCACATATTTTGAAATTTAGTAATTTTAATAACTAGTATAAAGTTATTTTTGAAGGTTTTGTAAAATTTTGCATCGAACATCGTCAATCGGTTTTAAACTCTATGTTTTTAAGATAAGGTTCAATTGTGGCTGGAATTTGTTGTGTAATAGAAATGTACGGCTTCGAACAGCACATCCCTGGTGAAAAGTATTCACAGTGCAGATTGAGGTGGCTTTGATTGCGCAGTCGGGGGAGATTAAAGTGCATACTTAACGCGTAAAGTGAAAGTGCCGATACACCTGAGAGTTTGCGGCTTTAGGATTCGTTAGACCAAAGTTTTTAAATGGGTTTCTAAATTAACGTACAATATGTTGCTAGTATATTTTACCTTCATCGAATAAAGATAATAAATTTTATCAAAGTAACAGATTTATTGTGCCATTATGCCATTATTACATTAACAAAGTTTGCAATAGACGAAGCAAAAATGGATTAGAATAAAACGTATTATTTCTCTAATTGATATAAATTTGTTAAAATATTGTTGCAACTGATTGCGAGATTATAATATAAAAAAATTTAAATTTAAAAGTGTTATTGATATCGTTCAAATTTGTAAAATTATTTCGTGTTGTACTAAACTCGAGGAGTCGTACATCGATCTCAGTTCTGGCGGGCATCGGCAGCCGCTCAGCTATTTGAGTTAGGTGAGGGGCAATCAAGTGTTGGAACTTTTCCCATAATGAACCCGCCCGCTCTCTTCAGCTACAAGTTTAATTGCACGCCGGCCATTTATAACCTTAGTGTTTCTACTACATCTAGGTACAGATTGTACAGAATTAGTACTAGGAATCTGCGGGAATTTTTTAGAGGTTAAATGTCTGACTGCAAGTAATACTCATGTTACTCAAACGCTTGGTTAATTTTTAAACTTTAACTAAGTGATTTACATGTTTATTTTATGAATTTAATATATTTTCATTTAAGTTAAATAAATTAAGTACAAATTGCCACTGAAAGCAACTCATTTATAGATTTGTATTTTATAAATTGTATTACGCATTGACTCCACAGGCTACAGTAGGCCCACACCTAGCACAAATGTTTGTGTTGATCGCCATCGTATCGTTAACGACAAAAATGGTAAAATTTGTGCAGCGCCCCCTATCGGGCGTAAAGTACACCAAAATCTCATACTAATTTTAACGTAATTGACGATGACGACACGAACGCGATTGTCAGAAATATTGTTTCTTTTCTAATCTGCGCTTTGACACATATCTGTGTTAGAAGACAACTTATATTTATGAGGCAAAGGAATTTCCATTCCGAAATGGCGTTTAAAAAAACACACACATAAATTAATGTAGTTTATGTTTGGAACGAATAACAAATATCATTAGTATTAGAATGGAATTCGTTAAGCACGTGCCTTGAGAGAGCCGCTGGATACGTTATGAGAAAAGTTTCAAACCTCAAAAGCTCTTCACACCTAACACAAATAGTGTTTCCAGCTGTCTGCTTAGAGCTGGTTTCACACGAGTGCAGAACAGTAGATATTGCAGTACTGCTTTGTCTGAACGCATACTGCAGCGTTGTGCATTCAATAGCAGTACTGCACTACTACTCTGCTTCACTATTCATTCCTTGTATAAAACTAGTTTAAGTTAGCTGCACAACTGACAACTGACCGTATTTAAATTCAACTACGATAGTGTTCTCTACAAACTCAGTGTTTTCATATTTGTGGACTATGAGTTTCCTCTGTTTGTTTCAATCTTGACCCGCGCCAATATATAGATTTTTTTTACCTATTTATTCTTTATCGATGTTTCGTATGGTTGCTATATCGACAAGCTAGCACTTAACTATGTCACTTATTTCGCAGTCCGACTTTTTAAAAGCTTTTTTCTTGTATTAAAGGAAGTAACAAAAACTTGCATATAATTTTCCTACGTAAGTTTACTTTTTTTAATGTAATACATTTGAATGTAATTTGGCACGAGGCCAGTATTCGTATTGCAATCAGGCCTCATTGTCCCGGAGAAAAGAAAACAACGCAGAATAACCCCCCCCCACTCCCCACTATTCATTACAACCTCGCAAGAATTTCAATGGTCTGCGTTAATTCGCCCAGAACTACTTCAGAAATGTGTTAAGGCTTTAACATTTTTACACTACACTTTTTGTTGTTTGTTTGTCATAATTTATATAACTGCGACATATTTTTTTTTATTAGAGAAGGGGGCAAACGAGCAGCGGGAACACCATGGTGTTCATCGACGCCCGCTGCAAAACCAGAGGGATCGCAAATGCATTGCCGGCCTTTAAGAAGGTGATACGCTCGCTTCTTGAAGGACCCTAAGTCGTAGCGGTTTGGAAATACCGCCGAGGACAGACCATTCCACAACGCGGCGGTACGCGGTAGAAAGCTACGCGAAAACCGCACGTGTTGTTTTATGTTTTTGTTTGGATGGTGATTTCGCTCTTTTATGTATGTTCTAATCTTTTCTGACTTTCTGTGGGCTAAACAGCTGAACCGAATTTGACGTAGATGTCATTCGATTCGTATCTTCGATACAAAGTACCGAGGAAAGATAGTGTCGAGATTATTGATTAAAAAAATATAGATTACTTTTTCAAGATAAGGTTATATATAATTGTGTTGGTTAATAAAACGGGTATGTACTATTTACTTTCGCAATTAAGATACAATAAATATGAGGAAAAATAACATATAAATATAATAAACAATGTGGAACCTTTTCGAGTGTCCTCCGGTGTGTCAATAATCTCTTCGCAAGATTTGGGAAACCGATCAAGTGGTCGGAAATAATTATGTGCTTGCATGAGTGGTTACTAAGATTTTACCAATAGTATATTGTATAGAAAATGTTATTAAGAAGGGGGCAGTCAAACACTCAGAGGGTATTATTTATCGAAGATGTATAAGTTTGTATGTGATTTATTTGGTAACAAATTTAACTGACTATAGCATAAACCATTTGATAGATTTAGGGCATGAGAAAGTTAGTGTATTTTTCTTCTTAAATTAATTTGCAAGTTGTTAGACTACATCTTGATAATTTTAATCCGTCCTATTCAGAAATTAGTGCCACAAGTTTCGAAACACATTTGTGTTATTTTTTTGTTAAATTGTAACAAAGTATTGGACGTCAATATTTTACTCCAATGCAGATGGTATTTAGCTTGTGAACTATAAATCTGGATTAAGTTCAGAAAACTATGTAACAAATGCAAATTGCATTTTGATTCACAATCAAAGTGTTATGGTAAAAAAAACTTGATGGTAATTTAAAGGTTAACCAATGGAAAGAGCGAACGGGGGTGAAAATCATGGTGCAAATTTTAGACTAGTTAAATTTTCACAAATTATAAATAACTGTCATTCATTCCGTTATTTTAGTAAAATTTGTTGATTCCAATAATTTGAAGGCTCTAATAAATTCTATTTTGATCTGTTCTATCTATATTCTATTAACCTTTTTAATGGTGACTGTAAAGAAACATCGAGATATCATCTCTGAGAACCGTTAAAATTCACTTCCTTTTATATTTACGGTTTAAAATAAGATTTGTAGAACACATTACATTTTACGACTACAAAATGTTACGAAGGTCTTTTGAAATTTTATGTTTTTGTTGTTGTATTGTTGAAGGTTCACGACCTGTTTTAAAGTCATTTAATATTAAGATAAAAGCAAACTCTACTACGAGCTTGATGACTCCTTCTAGTCCACGAGTCATGTTTGAAATTTGATAATTGTTACAAAATGTTTTTTTAAATACTGATTTATTGAAATAATTATTCCTATATCTCACTTCAGAAAAAAATACATCTGTTCTCATATACAATGTTACTTTTTAATCTGCATTGCAATTTACGTCAGTACATGGCCGCCAGCGAAAACAGATAGAGTTTTTAATTTGAATTCGAGTATAAATAATGGTCTGAGTGTAAAATTTATGTACGTGCTTTAATATCGCTTTAATTGTTAACATAATATGTATTTTTTTGTTTGTTCCTTATATGTGGGGAAATAAAGGTGAGTATAGACTAGACCATTTACTTGTAACAAAACAACAAGCCGCTCTATGACACTACTAGTTACTCTTCTAGTGTATCACACTTTCACGAACCAGACGTGCTTTGGAAACTATGCTTTTGCCTAAATATACCATTCGTAATAACGTTACATTACATAGAAATGCTTGAGAAAATGCTCTAGTGTATATTCACCTTAATAAACACACTAAGATATTAAATTTGTACAGTCTTTGTTTTTATCCATCAATGGCCCTTCGTTTCTAAATTCCATTTCAACTATTTTTCTACAACAATTTCAATCGTGTTAAAATCGTACATTTTACCACAAACTTCGTTACTTTTTCTCTCATTCATATACTGTCTTAAATTATACATAGTTTTTTTTTATTATCTCGCACTCAATATAGCGTTTGCCTGAAACCGTAAACTTTTTACGGTTCAACATAAAGTGAAGCTTAAATAGAGAGCTTTATCAGTTCATTTCGTTCTTTTGTATATTGATGCCCTCCTTGACTTTAGTGCGCGACTGTACATAGTTTTATGATACGCCGGAATGTCGCTTTAACATTGTTTAAAAATTGTTTTATGCCTTATAAAGTATACAAAGACAATTCCTGTTTATTTAGTTGCTTGTAGTAAGGTACTCTATGACGCTTTCAAACTTCTAAAGGCTTTGTGTTATTTATTAACCTAAATATGACACCAAAATTGGTAATGTAACAAAAAAGATATTATTAAAAAACCTTCATATTATTTGGTATCTCTTATTTTAATTATTTTGTTATTTCAACCCTCGATAGATGTACTATTAGGGGTAACAAGAACATTTATTACGAGACTGTACGGTAAAACTGTAAAATAATTAGCACATCTCATTTCTTATTTGGTTGTAAGTCAAAATTACTGTTGTTTTGATAAATCACACCCTTTATATATCGCCAAAAGTACATTAAAACATTAAAAGTTTCGGAACGACTGGAGCGAGCTCGTTTGCAATTCGGACATTATAAATTTCCATTAAATCGTATGAATGTAACAGATGCATTACTGAATTTTTGGTATCAACCAAATAGCGGCGGCGGCTTCGCGCTAAAATAATTTCCTATTTATAGAAATGCGAGTGACACTGCATCCCAATGATTTACGATTCAATTTAATGGTTTCACACGAAAATATGCAGAAATTAAAATAATGTAGTAAATAGATGCAACATATTGTGATGATCTGAATTGTTATAAATTATTATAAAAATGTTAAATGTACGAAAAATATGTAATAATATATTATTTATCGAATTTATTTATTTGTATGGTCAAAAATAACTGATTATTAATTTAAATTATATGTATTTTTATTGTATAGGTATTTAACTCCAGATAGGACCTAGCATTAATTTATTGATTTTATGTATGGATCTTTAACGACCTTAAGTAATTTCTACAACTTTTTTTTAATTGTTTAATTTTTGGATCATCCTTTATTATTTTAATTAAGATAAAACAAAGAGATTAATTTTAATCACTAATTAAATGTTCCGTGTTAAATGTAGAGGGATTTCAAGAAGTAGGTATAATTATTATTATCATTTTATTTAACGCCATGTATAGACATAAATAAAAATATAAATTACTGGAACTGTAAAAAGGTAGGTTAAGTTAGTTGGATATAATAAAAACTTTCGCCCTCAAAGAGCGACCCAGTTTATTATGAAGAAAGTTTTGTTTAAGCTCAAAGGTGCACCTCACATTACTTATTTTACTATTTCTAGAAAAAAAATATAAACTATTTTTTGCCGACTTTTTAATTACTAACTTAGTTTTGTTATTATAAAAAAAATAGTAAAACTGCAAACTGAGATATTATATCTACTTTCAGGGAAGCAAATTAAATCGTAAGATTGTAAAGAAATGAGATGACTAACTTTTATCCACATCTACATATATATTGGTATAAATACTTATAAGTTGATGACAAATTTAAATTTAAAGTTTCAAGAGGAAAAAAACATAAGTTATAAATTTACGTTCCCTTGAAGTATATATTTATAATAACTCGCTAAATATTTCTATGAGTTTTCAAAAGATTGTAAATTATTTGAGACTCGCGACCTATCAATAAGTTGTTGGAATTCCAAACGTAATGGAATGTACGAGGGCGGAAATTTTGTTTAATTAAAATTGTGAAATACTAAAAGACGACCGAGAGACTGAATGAAGGCCAAGGAATTCCATACACTTCAGCTCAGAATTCTTTTAGTCGATAACTTCTTAATCATCGATATGAATTCAAGAGCGTTGAGTATTTCAACAATTCTACTTTTATCCTTTGTGAAAAATTCAGAAATTATGTAGAACAAATTAGTGTAACTATTTTAAAAAGAAATTTTAAAGATGTATTATGTGAATAAGACGAGTGACTTTCGATTTGAAGTGAGTAGGAGAGTACATAGTAATGGATTTAATTATTTTGATACTTTTTATTATTTCAACGCGCCATATGGTACGAGGTGCTTCGGAATTAATACGAATTTGACAGATTATTCGTCTTTGATATTGTTAATTTTAATTTCATTAAATACGAAGACTGTGCAGAATGTTGCAATGTAACAAAGAGCTTTGAGTTTAAGATTTTTATGAAATAGTTGATTTCGTAATAAATAACAATTTTATTCCCACAATACATTTCGGAATATGAAATTGCAATATTTGCGTGACCGTAAATAGTGTTGTGAATGTTGCATGGACATTTTCACAGTTGAAAATTTGAATAAAAAGCTTCATCCGTTATCGCGGCGGCGGCGGCGGCGGCGGCGCTGCATCGGACATGTATTGCGGCGCGGGCTTATGCGTGCTGTTGTGGCCTTTGTACAAAATAAAACAAAATACCAAATACCTTTTGTAATACCATCAATATAAAGAGTTCAATATAGTGGGCTATGGATTAAGGTTTTATTACTTCTTTTTATATAAAAAAATAAACCTAAACTAATAGTAACAAATAAATGACTGGTATTATATATAAATTTATATGGTAAAAAGGTTTAAAGAACGTGAACAATTGGAATTATTAAGAGATAGTAAGTTAACGTTGCTTCCATGATTAAATAATCAGTCAGTAGCATTTCCAAGTGATAAACACTTTCTCCTTTCAAAATATGGACTAGGAAACAAACGATTTTTTAAATATGATAAACTTACTCTTACTAATATTAAAAATACGAATGTTTAGATGGATGGATGAATGTTTGTTTAAAGATATGTCTAGAACGGCTTAATGGTTTACGATGAAATTTGGCATAAATGTAGAACATTGTGTAGAAGAACACATAGACTTCTTATTACGTTTTTTAATGCCACGCGGACGGAGTCGCGATCGACAATTAGTTTTTCATAAAGAAAAGTATATTGATAGAAAATTGTTTAAAATAAGAATAGTTGAAGTATTTTATTATTTCTACTACTTTTTTCTACTTGATTACTTTTAAAGGATGATCCTTTATTATTTTAATTAAGATAAAACAAAGTGATTCGTTTCAATTACTAATTAAATGTTCCGTGTTAATTGGGTATGTAATTTCAATTGAAAAATCAAAGTAGTATTAAATGAGTCAGTGAAAAGGAAACCCGTTTCCATTTTACTTCTCAATTATTGAAATTTCGAAGCGTACATTTACTTTTCCATGCTCGGGTTACCTTTTAAATTAATCTTATTAATATTGCTTTGAGATTTAATCTTCCTACTGATTTAATTGTCCTTTATCTACTAGTCTAGATAGGCTACGAATTGGTTTAACAGAGGTAGAGGCTAGCAATAATAACATCTATTTCATGAATTGATTGAGCAAGTAATCGGTGCACTACACAGAAGACAGGCGTCAAGTGGAAGCAATTCTGCGTACAGTCTGTAGAGCATGCGTGCCCAAGGCCTAATTTTCTTATAAGGTTGGGAAGGCGAAGTCAAAGGAGATGCACAGGAAGGGGGTAATATCCTCTTTCTGTAAAAGTTCTGCTCCTTCGAATAAATGAATGTCTATGGACAGCGGTTGCTTTGCTATTTCGGCGGATTCTGGTGGTAGTGAGTTTGCCACCTTATGAAATAAAAATGTATTACCTTTGGCACGACCCTAGTGTAAGTAAGAAATAATTAAATAAATGTCTATATTAACGGTACGTTAGTATTAAGATGTAATAATATTATGTAACAGATTACAATCTCACATATAAGCACTGAGTCACGAGATAACTTGAGCTGTAAACATAACCCAAATTAATAGAAGTCATCTAAAACCCGACCGCCTGGCTTACTATCTTAAATTACATCATGGGCGGGATAAACGTTGCGCCGCTAACTATATGACCTACGTCAAACTTGTAACTTCCAGTGTGATATCGTTACAGATTAACCTCAAATGTGACATAAGAGAAACAAATATAATCGCAAAAGATAAAAAGAAATTAACTAAATCATGCAAGAATGCATGTACATATGTAGTTTCCAATGTCATTTTGTTGATTTTCAAAGAGTTTTGTAACATTAAGGCCCTTCGTACACAAGACGAAAATCGTAGAAACCTTTGATTGCGTCGCGAAAATCGCGTTGCGCGCGCACCGCATACATAAAGTTGAATCGTCGTCGATCATCGTCTATTCGGTTAGTACAGACATGATGGTTCAACTATATAGATTTGTTCCTCCATCTTGAAAATTGCAGTTATTTTTCTTACAATGATCTTAACGCACAGGTTCCCAACGATTGGCTTTGGATGACAGATAGAAATTGCGGCAACGCGCGCTGTGTACGAGTCTTAATGACATTGTATTGTAATTCGCTTAGCGATTACCGGGTTTCGAAGATTTTTGTTGCTTTGCGTACGAAGGGCCTTAGAGTATTTAAATCTTTTCTAACATATCATTTCAGTTCGAGGTGAAAATAGGTTTGATAATCTTTTTATTTAATGAATGAACCTAAATTAACTATCATCATGGGTAGGTACTTTGTTGATATTCAGATTTTCTAAGTTCCTTATCGCGCGTTGTGACAGGGGGCTAGACGGAAAAAATTCTTACGAAAAGTTGTCACGACACTTTTTGCTATATCACCATGGCAACGACGTGGCAATATATAACGAAAATTCATAGCAATAAAATGTACTTCTTGTGAAGACTTTAGTTTTTTATGCATAGAATAAACATTGGTTCCTTCACTAATTAATTGAAAGGAACTTCGTTCCGTCCGGGTGTCCCTTGACACCTCTCAAATTTTTTAAACATAACGAGAGGGTAAAAACATAATGATTGTTTCTGCAGTGGAAACCCATGCACTCTATCTATGTTATAGATTATACATACATCCGTTGTCTGGCCTAAAATAGTTTTGTTTCGTGTAATCTGCTTTATCCCTGAAATTGCATTCGGAATGGGAACGAATCGCTCGCCCTCATTTTGTCACACGAATAAAAAAGAATTTTTGTATCGGAAATAAAATTGCTTGCCTGCCCGATCCGGCAGATATCTTTTGGTCTTTGAATGTTAGTAATTTTAGTGCAGCCTTTCATTTATATTTCTGTATTATTTAACTTTGATTCCGCAAAGACTTTTAATTATTTTTGATTACAGCATTGTTCTTATTCTGTTATTTTTAAGATATTAATTATTATTATTTTTGTAAATTTAAATTCTTATATAAAATTAAATTATGTTCCATTCCGTTGTTATTTATCAACGGTTAATAAAATACAACATGTTTGTGGGTTGGTAAGCAATCGCTTTGATCGCGCGGATGTTTTCTCATGCATATGTAAAACAAAGATTTGAAATTCAATTTCACTACGCAGATTTAACATCTGCTGCCTTATATCGCTGATTTTTAGCGAGATAAAAAAATAAATGAATTTACCAGTTTTATATGTTAAAATCAAGATTCTTAATGGTAATGGTTAATTTATTATGTAAATATTTTTGCAACTGTTTCGTAAATTATAGAATCAGAAATATATTACTATGTTGTTTTTAAGCGCTAGATCACGTAATCATTTGAGCGTCGGTGGTTCAGGGGTTAAGCACTTGATTTGCAATCTGCAGGCCCTGGCTTCGAATCCCACCATGTACCAAATTGTTTTTCGATTAACATATTTACATTTATCCAACGTTCGTACGGTGAAGGAAAACATCGTGATGCAACCCCCACATATGTGTGAATTCTCTGGAGAAAAAGACGCCGACGCGGCTTGCCTCCCGTCATGTTCTGTCTCCCGCAATGGCAAATTCATGGTAGGTTCATTTGGCCACAGGCCACAGCAAATGGAGGTTCGTGATCTCTGTCTACCTTTCAGAGTTACAGGCGTGAGTTTTATTAAATCATATCAACTGCGGGACATAATTTTATAAATAATCCAAAATGAATCTTGTAAATTGACAATTTAAAGGCATTTTATTTTTAAATTATACTATGAAAGTTATATAAACTAGTAAACTTTTAATATATTAAGACTATCGCACTATGTCATTCGGATAGTTAAAAACTCGTTAGCGATTTCCACAGAGGTTTTTAGCGTACATTTGTGCATATAGTGGATTTCATGCGCTTTGAGCTTGCAGCCTATAGCCTGCAGCCTGCAGCCTGCTGCACCCACCAAAGGGAATCCGTGATTGAAATTCAAATTAATGGCTTATACATTCAAAAGTATGAACATTGGATCGGGAAAATCAATTACTGTCGTATTTGTGGAATTAATTTTTATTGTTCTGTGGACTTGTTTGAATTGTATTAACTATTTCTATTATATTTATTTGACACATTGATGTTATTTTTTTTTGTAGTGTAACATGGAACGGGAGATCAGAGATTTTAAATTTTCAGTAAGCAGGTATAATTATGCGTATATTCATCTAGTACTCGTTATTTATACTCCAGAGACACTGCGACGAAGAATACCAAAGATAGTTGAATACATTAATAAATTAAAAGATTAAAATCAGTTTTTTCACGTATGTAAACAATTTTAATTTAACCTCTTAACCATATTACGTTTAACCTGTAGCCCGAAGCAAGGTCGTGTTGGTGAAGGCCACCGGGTCGTAAGGGCTCGCCGGAGGCGCTATACTGCCGCACAAAACATTCTCTCTGATTGGCTCAGGACGCGCGATGTACGTACCACTAACTAGGAATACAGTAAGATATAGATGTGGCAAATATAACTTAGTTTGTTTTATCATATTCTATTAAATTCAATATTCACTGCTAAGATGAAAACCAGGCGGCCACCTATTATTCAAGCTTCGTAGTAGCGTGTATTATTTTTATTAGTGCGACTACGGCTGCACAATATACAACCCGCGCGCGGCCAGAGTCGCGCGTCCAGGTGAAAATACCAGAGTGTTGAAATTATCTATTTCTTCATCCTTATCGTGTTAAAACTAAATATCTGTACATTTATATTAGTTAATATCCATCAGATATAATATTAATAGATATGTAAGCATTTAAGTTGATTCTAATTTACTTACCGCGTCAATTTTTCTGAGTACATCTTGATCAGTGTCACGTGTTTCATATGGCCTCTTGTGTCGATAACGAAATAGAGCAAAGGCGGGCGTCAACCATTCACTTTTATGTTACTCCGTCAGACATTCCTACTAAATTTGTCGTCTTGGGGCTTGCCTTCGTCTAACCTTACCGAGCGAACTTTTTTGTGCCTCAACGGAAATGAAACATTTCTGCGGTGCGGTTTTTTGGAAATATTTTAGTGAATTATAGATTGATACTATGTATCTTTTAAATTAAAATAAAATGATGTATTGGATAATTCGGTTTTTAGACTGGAAGCCATTGAAACGCGCTAGGCCTAGCGTGTACCCGTTGTTACCTTTCCTTTCCTGAAAATTAATTATTTTGATATACGTTCAACTACATTTCGTAAGAAAGTGAACTCTGCAGCGAGTGGACTGAACGTGTTAAGTTACACAAAAAAATTACGGATGAACGAACTTTAAATGGCCATCACTAAGAAGATAAGATGTAGATCTTGTGATAAATGATGCGGAAGCGATAATCTTCAGATTTAAGTAATCCTCCGGCCGGGACGCTAAGGGTTGACGCCGCTAGAATATTTAATTTTGTCCTCAAAAAATATCCTTAAAGATAACGTCATGAATTTTTATTAGTTTTATCAACTAAGGTAAAGGTTTTTCTGCAAGCTGTTAAACAAACAATAAGGTTTATAAACTTAATCTTTTCTCATATGTGGTATGTAATTCTTTTATTCCTACTGAACATAGAAAAGATCTTGATTACTGAAGAAAGATAATGAGCAAACAAGTCGTCACCTCAATAAACAAGTGGCGATGTGTTTCTATGTCGTTGCCATTTGCCAAATTATCGTTTCTTTTGAGTTGTGCGCCATGTTGTCGGTATGACGTCACGTCCGCCGGACTCGTCGCCGGCCAACTTTCTTGATTACCCACACGTGGAGCGAATATCGGAAATAGAGGCTACACTTTTACACTTTTGTGTATCAAAGTGTGGTGTTTTATCATAAATACCTAAATTATTGAGTCGGTAAGAGAGGATATATCGGTGTGACTTGTGATCCAAGAATGCCACCCAAGCTTAAGGGACAGATCTACAAGTCAATCGTAAGACCTGTCTTATTGTACACAAACTAACTAATTAATTAACTTAACTTAATCACTGATTAATTAATTAATTAATTAGTTCTATAAGAAAATATGTAAAACTTACATAAGCATAGAAAATGACACGAAAGAAAGTAAAAAACATGACTTGATACCTACAGTATGACAGTTGACTTGTTACACTTTTTTGATATTGGCACGGGGGTGCTAGTCAGCTATCATAATTTAGTTTGAGTTTTGAGTTTTGCCCACCGGGCCAGATAACTTTGTCGGTTTTTACCTTTCATACCATCGCCACAAGTAAAATATTCTGCTAGAACTGAGTTCTCACAGGTAGAAAAACAATTTCATTATTTTTAACGAAGCCTTTTCAGGTATCAGGTTTTTATCGACACATTTGGGACATATTGAGATCGACGAGAGGCATAATGACTGATGTCTCAATTCGTTCAAGTAAGGTAAAATAGATAAGGACCTACATTTCGAACAAAGGTTGGCTTTTTACAGCTAAAGAATTATATAAATATTTTTTTTTATTTTGTTACTTATCCATTCTTTTTTATCATTTAAATATATTGTATATTAAACAAATAAATATGTTATAAAATATCACAGTATATTATTTGGTAACATCAGGATTCGCGCAGTTTATACTTAACGATTTCTTCGGCTTCGGCTTCCCGAGTTCCTCAGCCTGACTGATGGTGTCCGGCAGCGAGTCGTCTGCGATGTCCGGCACGAAGAATGTCACAAATCCACCGAAGAGCGACGCTAACCCAAAGATCAGCGACGGTAGACCGAACCAGTATTGTATCTGAAAATTCATGTTAAAAATATATATCTGTGGAATTTGCAAATAGTGAAAGTGTTGACTTCTTCTGATTTAAAATATGTAAAGAATTCAGCCAGTCTCTTAGCAAAGTTTGAAGGTTAATTAATGAAGTATGCGTGAAAATTAATTTAATTTTAAAATAAAATTAAGAATTGTGTGATAAGAAAAGACTAACATACCAACAAAGGGGTCTGTGGAGAAATGATGGATCCGATTCGTCCCAATGAGGAACACAGCGCGTGCATTGAATTTCTAGTATAAGTCGGAAATAACTCGGATGTGTATAAATATGTTATGTTGAAGTAAAATGATGACATTAATTTACCGGCCATAAAGAAAACGATGGATAACCAAGGTAAATCTGAAAAAAGGAAAATATTAAATAATTGATTTTACGATAAACAGGAATTCTTGTTAAAATAAATTAAAATATATTAAAGTCATTAATTAATAAATAACGATCAAGATACATTACATACCTAATGGTACAAATGGTTGAGAAACGCATAATACTGCAGCAGCGAAAAAACAGCACATTAAAGGCAGTTTGCGTTTGCAGTACGTTAATATGTATGTTATTATAAACAATCCTGGTAAGTCTACGACAGACAACAAGGCAAAGTTGATGTATTTGTTTCCTTGCAGAGATACAGAATTGATGGTAAGACCGTAGTTAACAAAAGTGGATGTGGTCCACCACACTAAACAAACAAAAAACCTTCCACATAATACTTTCGATTGAAAAGTGCTTTTAACAATCTTTAAAAAGTTCGAATTCTCGTTACTTTCACACGATAACTTGTCAAGAAAGTGTTTATCAAGTTTTTGATTGTTTTTCTTTGCTGCTTTCTCGAGTACTTCTATGGCTTTCTCTTTGTGTCCTTTTATTAGTAACCAGCGCGGACTTTCATCTAGAAGATATTTGTAGAAGAAGAAAAGTAATGCGGGTGTATATAGCACTTGCAATAAATTTCTCCAGTAAGGTACTAGCCATGCTGCTAAGCTTGTAGCGAAACCTCCAAATGTATAACCTATTGTACACATTAATATAAATTTTAGCCTCTGCTTTGTTGAAACCACTTCTGTAACTAAAAAAATATGTATAGTTAGTTAATTTATTCTAAATTTAAAAAATATTAGATTTCAATATGGAAACTTAACACATTTTTAGAAAGCCAAATATAGATGCTGATATTTTTAATAAAAGGCCAGTGAAGTAGATTGGGGATATTGATACTCACTCAAAATATATGCAGGCGAACAACAATCGCCTATGAAAGCTTCAAGGAACTCTAATGCAATGTACAGCCAGTAGGAATGAGAGAAACTGCGAGCCACACCGAATACCCCGCCGAGAACGCCTGTCATTATGAACGCATTCTTTCTTCCAAACCTGAGAATTTGAAAGTTAGTATGACATGTAGTCTTCTCTGGACAGAAAGGAGTTGTACTGAAAGACGATATTTCCCTTTCCTATATTTCCTCTTTGCCAAGTGGAATTCTCTTCCCAACATTTCCTTATGGGTCGGAAGAGGAAGAAGACTTGAATTTGGCAAACACACTAAACAGACAAAACGCGGAATTATTTCCATTTGACGCATGTCCTACGTGTGGTCGTGGTATTTCACTGGTCGGGTGAGCCGTTTGTATAGCAGCTAATGCTTCTGCGACCTATACAACTGTTATTATCTTATTGTTTACCTGTCGGAAAGAGGTCCGACTATGAGAAGGCCGACCATGTAGCCAAAGCTGTGAACTGTGCCCACCAGTGTTCGTTTCCATTCTTGATTTGCGAGCTGGAACTGGTAGATAAGTACATGTTAGTCTCAAACGATTTACTAAAAAACTTTTTTGGCTGTCAGGATGTTTTCTCTCTGGGTCGAATTAGGTATCTTAGTATTTCAGTAAAATTTCATCAGCAGTAAAATAAAAAAAAATCATAACTTACTTCGGCCACAAATGAGTTTGGGTTGTCATAGAGCCACTCTACACAATCTGTAGTGTTGTTTACAGTGGAATTTATAACACATCTGTAAACAACGCACAACAATAATACAATTTATTAACTATACTCAGTAATATTATGTACTTTTCTATTTATAAAAAATTCTTGGACATTATTGTTAACATGCAATATTATCCAGAAAACTTAAAATAAAGAAAAGAATCACTAAATACGTTTAAAATGATGATATTTCACGGCCAAGTGTTTCACATCTTTTCAACATCACTAGCTGTCGCCCGCGAATCCGTCCGCGCGGAATTAAAAAAAAACCTTTTAGTAGCCTATGTGTTCTTCCAGATCATGTTCTACATCTATGCCAAATTTCATTAAGATCCGTTGAGATACCTTCAAACAAAGATCCATCCATCGATCCATCCATCCACCTAAACATTCGCATTTATAATACGAGTACTAGTAAGATCTCGTTTCGTTAACGGAATATCTTAAGGTATTATATTGTATTTATTATTTAATTTGTCGGTTAAAACATATTTCACACTTTTATAATTTACTAGCTTTTACCCGCGACTCCGTCCGCGCGGAATAAAAAATAGAAAACGGGGTATAAATTATCCTATGTCCTTTTCCTGGTTCTAAGCTACATGCCCACCAATTTTCAGTCAAATCGATTCAGCCGTTCTTGAGTTATAAGTGGTGTAACTAACACAACTTTCTTTTATATATATAGATATAGATTTGAACCGTAACCTCATGAGAGCAGAGTAGCATTTTCTACTTGGTTATTTTTTTGTATTCATATCTTGGCATCTGTTGTTTTACTTTTTCAAATAGAACGAGATGGATGACAATATAATATTGTAAAAGTGTTTCGGGAGTCGATACTCATGATTGGACTAAAGTTAGACAAAAATCACAATTGATTGAGAACATTGAAATTACTGTTTTGCAATAAATTAATTGGGTAAAAAACTCTCTATTCGAATTAGTTGTGTAATTTATCGAATGGAAATAGCTAGTGAAGATAAATTAAGAAGATAAACCTTATTTATAATTAATGGAATAAAATTAGGTCTTTTCTAATCAATTAATGTTTAAAACTTTTAATGATTTTTCAAAAAAGGTAGGGTTTGAATTTTTGTATAAAATATTTTTGGAACGAAGTTCGAAGTTTTGTGAAAGGGGGCTAGACGGCAAAAATTCTTACGAAAAGTTGTCACGACACTTTTTGCTATATCACCATGGCAACGACGTGACAATATATAACGAAAATTCATAGAAATAAAATGTACTTCTTGTGAAGACTTAAGTTTTTTATGCATAGAATAAACATTGGTTCCTTCACTAATTAATTGAAAGGAACTTCGTTCCATCCGGGTGTCCCTTGACACCTCTCAAGTTTTTTATTTATTTAATGTCGTAAATATGTCGCCAGTTCTTGGTGTGTTTTATTTTGTTCGAATTTATACATTACAAAAACACGATTTACGCTTCAATTAGTGTTCTATTTAATTTAATTCTTGATTGCCTATTGAAATATCTTAAGAATAACTATTGTTAATTAAAATACAATAGGTAGTTAAATGGCACACAGAGATGATTTGATTCAATAGAATATAAATGAAGCGTATTTACAAAATTAAAAATTGAGAACTCGGTGGTCGCAAATTTAACTGAAATATCATAAAAAGTTTTTGCTTGGTCCTAGATTCGGGTATTAATAGATATTTGGAAAAATATAACTCGTCTTACCAAATGGATGTAAAATATAACTTTAAGTTGTTAAATTATTATCACTTTCAGAATAATAAAAATTATTTATGTTTATCATATTATTATATATTTTTAGATTAAAATTCATAAATAATTATTGGTGATATAAGAACTTGTCTAGAAATATAGCTAGTAACTAATATTATTAACTCTAAACGTAATTAATAACTTGATATTAAATAATTTTACTTTCAAAAATCGAACTGCAAACAGAATGAACAAACATTAAGGTATCTCTTGAAACATGAAGCCATTGCAATAACCAGTGTAATGGCACAGACATGATGTCTGCTAATCTCAGTCTGAATTATAAATCATTCCAAAATTAAAAATAAACATTAACGCAAACTTTGAATTAAAAAAAGTCTAAAAATAACAAGCACTCTTTCAAAATAACATTCACTTGTTTATAAACAACAAAATTTTGAAAGCATGTTAAGATCAAGAGATTGTCCTTAACGTATAAATAACTTACGTGTAACCGGTTTCTTCTGCAACAAATATGAAATTAGAACAATACATAGTATTCGTTGCGAATCCAAGGAATATTAATGCTGCTATCTTCAGATGATAACTTTTGTAAATGCTGAATTTATCCAAAACATCATCTAAGTCAACTCTTTTCTCATCAACAGGTACAACAGCCGCCATAGCTTCTATCTAATTAAACTTTAAATTATATTTAAAACTTATTAATATATTATCACTTATTCATTTCGTTTCTGTATTTCCTTTTACAACTTCACCGATGTACGCGACACTGAATGTACGTGCAGAAGTAAGGTGTAATGAAACACGAATAAAAACCTCGATCACTTCGTCAGATGCTTGAAATGAAATACATTTCTTAAAATCAATCTTATTGTCTTGCTTTTTAGATTTAAAATCTTTTGAATGTTCAATTTTATGCTTTATGCTTCTATTATTCAGTTGTGTATAGAGATCGGACTAACTGTCGATTTGAATTAGCCGCAGCAAGGCCTAATAATGCTTTGTATTCCATCAACAATGAAACGAAATTGGTGTACTTTTCATATATTCTTGACACTATCGACTGCATTAAGTATTAAAAAAATTACTAAGTCCTTTAGGAGATAGGATGCAATCATTTATCTCGGCATAACAACAAAAATGAGCATGATAAGATAAGTATAATGTTGGGGAAAAGGTTATTCATTATTTTTAAGTTAACTTTGTCACATTTTTGTTATAACAAAACAAAATTAAACAGATTTAAATGTAATCTTACTAATGCTTAAATATAAACCAATTTCCATTACATCTGTGATTTTATCGACTTTTTGAAGAAGATCCAGCCAGTACGAGCTGAATATTTAACTTGAAAAATTTGTGAACAGTATGGAAGAAATTAAAATTTATCATAATTAGCAGTTGCATTATGAAGTTCATTAACACCAGTCACAATTTCACCAGCCTGACTTTCATTTTGATCTTCGAAAAACTATTGTAAAATGAACCGAAATTTCTTTGATGACTTCCATTTTTGACATCTTATAATCTCACAATTTAATGGATATATTACAAAACAAGTAAATGTTTTTTGGTGTAAACTGTCACCTTTATAATAACCTTGAATCTAAAATTGTATGATCTTTACGAGATATCGATCACATGGATTCCTTTATCCTCAACTTATATTATATTAACAAGAAAATAAAACTAAGTATTGCTCGTCATAAGTGGCACAATATTAACGATATAAAATATTGGAAAGACACGACTCATCAAAATGAGATTAACTAGGTCAAAGAACCAGAATTTAAAAAGTGTGCCAGAATTTCAATGAGCAATTAAGGATACCTGTTGAATTGTATTTGACCTTTGATATGTCATTCTCTTCATTGTTGATTTCCTTTTTCGCTTCATTGCCATACGCATATTGCATTATACCTTGAATTCTTATAACTCGTTTTGAATGCAAATTTTGATATTTTGTTAATATCAATAAATGTGTTCACAATGAAATTTATCTGACATCTTATGGCCAACATAGATCCTGAACATCTGATTGATACATAATCATTTACCAGTTGTATATAAGAAAGATTTACTTTGAAAGGTTAAATAGATAAGGAATGCTGGGAAAAGAATAAAGAATGCGGATGTCAAGTCCACATGCTTCATTCTCTAAGGTTGATCGTCATGTCATGTTCATAACTTTACCACACGTTGGTACTCTGTGAGTTCATCTTCCATTCTTATATTAGCCACTGCTTAAATTAGTTATTTAAAACTTAATTTTCAATAATCTACCGTTAAATGGTCACTAATATGTTTGCTCTAAAAGAAAAGACAAATGCGTTTCATACTTAAAAGTAAAAATAAGGTTTTTTTATCAGCGCCTGGAAATTGTAATTATGCAAATATAAAGTCTTGATCTTTTTACATATTATGTATGTTGCACTTTTTTTTGCTCGTGTTAATTAATTTAATTATTCAATTCAAAGGCCGTCAGAGCACCTGCAGTGCCCCTGTTGTTGTGCATGTATGCACACAATCCACATGTAAATGTCAGACCAAGCATTTATTTGTAAAAAATAATATCTTGATTGGTCAACTTACTTTAGAGTTCGTGCAAAACGACTTGTTTCTTATAATACGTTAGACATGCTTTTTTAACATAATGTTACATTGCAATACTATTTCCAATGCTTCTGTCGTAAACATACTCATTAAGAACTTAATCAGACACATTTTATCTTTTAAACGTGCTGCTTTGCTCGTTTTTCGTGTAATTCAGATTATTGTTAAGTACTTATCAATGGAGCTGGGAATACAAAAATAAGTCAACATTTAAGAATAGGAAAAAACAGCTGCCAATAATCAAATCGACTATAAAACATGCTGCAACCTGTGATTATTAATGTTTATAGAGACTAAGAAATACCCTATTGAGTGTATAAAGCAACCATGCCAAGTAAAAATGTGACCTACAATACCTTTCTTAGCACTTTGACTATGGACTTGCTTACGAGTTTAATCGTTAGTCTTACTAACTGCGAATGTTTGGATGGATGTTTGTATGAAGGTATCTCCAGAATGGTTCAAGGCATCTCGTTGAAATTTGGCATAGATGTAGATTCTAGTCTTTTTTATATCAAACGGTGGCAAACGAGCAAACGGTCACCTGAATTCGCCGAAATAGCGAGGCGACCGTTGCCCATAGACATCCGCAAATACAGATGCGTTGCCTACCTTTAATCAATACGTCATCTCTTTCATCAAATCCACTTCCCCTTCCCATCCTTTCCTAATAAGAAAAGGGTTTGAAGGGGAAGAGGACTAAAATTAGGCCTCCGGCACCACACTCATCAGACGAAACGCGGAATTACTTCCACTTCACGCCTGTCTTCTGTGTAGTCGTGGTATTTAATTGAGCGAGGCCAATTCGTGCAATTGATGTTGTTGTCGCTGGCATCTACCACTGTTAAAAAGTCTGGAAGATAATATAGGCTACTTATTATGTTTCTTTAATTCCGCTGCTGACAGCTAGTGCGTTATAAAGTAATTGAGAGCTACTGTGTTAGTCTTATAACTCAAGTGTAAGCTAACATAGCCATTGCTAACTAGTGAAAAGACTTCATTTTATAAATGTAAATATTTGCAAACTTGTTATTAGCTTATTCATATACTTTAGGGATTGAGTCATTTATTACTATTATCAATACACACATTGCTGTATGAAATTTCGTCACGGACATGCCGCTAACACTTGGCCAAACATCATTGTTTCATGTACGCATTTTGAAAACATTTTAACAGAGGTTTGAGATGTTTGAAATATTTCAACTGAACGTAATAAAAATAAATATTTGACTCTTGCGGCTTATTATTGAGATACGAAGAAAAAATGAACAAATACTATTTGTGATAAAAACAATCGTCAGTTTTTATCTTGAATTTAAAATGTATCCTGAAATTGAGGATTTAAGAATTTAGTATATTTAGTCCACCGATGAATATGCCCGTAATTGTATATCTTATCATCTTTGGTGATCATAAGTCAAACTGACGAATCTTTATATTAAAGCCGGTACAGGGGTACCGCTAGAATACTGCTTATGACAATTGATGTTTCTGAAGAAAAAAATGGTTATTGTGAGAAAACTATAAAAGATAGACATATGCTATCGCGGACTTTTATTTAGCACTTTTAAAGAGCTACAATTCGTCCATACATCATTTTTATGTAGGTCCTATAGTTTAGCCTACGTAAGCGCTGAAAGCAAAATTGTCCCTAATTTTCGCAACTTTGAAGCTAAATTCAAAATCTATTAGTCTTCTAGTTATTTAAAAAAAAAATGGGACCCATCTGCAAGCACTTCCTTTCGATTAAAATATTTTTCATCAAAATCGGACCACCAGGTGTGAAGTTTCGCGATAACACACATAAAAAAAATACAGTCGAATTGATAACCTCCTTCTTTTTGAAGTTGGCTAAAAAAAGAAGGATAACAATATTATGAATTCAGAACACCGCCATCTATCTTCAAGACGTAAAAACTACTCAGTACTACTACTATTCAATCTTTCTAAGCTATAACTATAATGATGTTGTATATTATGCTATGAGCAAAATTTATTGTACTTGCGATATAAAACAGATTCAGTATAACCCCAGCACTCTAAACTTCCATAGAAATAATTTTAATAACTTGTCAGAAAGTGTAAAATATGCAGATCGCTCGAATCCGGGACGAGTTTTATGACTTTCCAATAAATTGCTGGAATACTTTACTTAATAGCGCTTCTAAAAGGATTACTCTTAAAAATTTACATAGAATTATGTGTCGCCCAAAGTATAGGAGAGCTTCTAATACAATTAATTATGTCATACTGGGTTTTTTTTCAAAATTAACATTTGGCTGTCTGCAGTTTGTCGCTATTAAAAATTTTTATGCAAATTTGATGAAATTAACACCAATAAAAAAACAAAACTCACGCTCGTAACCCAGACAGGTAGACAAAGATCAAGGACCTTCATTTGGCGCGGTCCACACACACCTCTCTTGCATACATGCACATTCATACATCTACACACATGCACCTCAGTTTCGTTTCCTCTTAATATCAATTCAACATCAATAAAAACGGTTTATAATAAAAATAACATTTAGACAATACACCTATGATTGTTTTCTTTATCATAGTAGCACATCAAAGTGAAGTGTTAATATCATAAAAATCTTATTTACTTAAATAGACGTTGAGAAGAATTGACAAGGTTGAATGATAACACAATAGTTGTTGAAAACGTGCAAAAAGTTTTTACCTCTACAAGCGATTGGTTACGCATAATGTTTCATTGAATTCGTTAAATGTTATTATCAAGTGTATAAATGTTTTTGAATTAAAAATAAGTGTTTTAATAAAATAGAAATAATCTTAAAGAAAATGGCGGTCATTAGTGATATGAAAGAAAACAGTTTAGAAAGTGTGTTGGTGAAGTTAAAAATATACAAGCGTTATCATTTGCAAGTCGCTTTCTTATTGTTTATATCGTTCGCGTTTAATACAATACATAATACTAATTTTATATTTGTTACTGAGAAGGTAACTTACAGGTAATTTTAACAAGATATTGTTTAAAATAAAGATTTTTATCTTTAGAAAAAATTAATTAAGGACGGCTTAACTCACGTGTGATCGTCCGGTGATGGCACCGACTAGTTTCGGAACCGTCGAGGGGCACTGAGTGCGAGACGGGACGCGACCGCGAAGTCCTCAAAATAAACACTCGCCCTGAAGATGGACCCCCGACGGGTCCGAAACTAGTCGGTGCCGTCACCGGACGATCACACGTGAGTTAAGCCGTTATTAATTAATTAATCAATATGTGCTTTCTGAATAAAGAATAAATTTTTTTATCTAACTGAGCCTACTTTATATAGCATTGTCTTTTACACTAACAATAATCTTTTCAGATGCAAACATTACATATATAACACAACAAACATTTGTGCTGAGTGGGAATATGACGATCCAAATAGTTTTGTGGCCGAGGTAACACATTTAGTTAAATTTTTTTGCTTAATTTTAAACTTGGTAGCATTTTTGTTTCGAAGATAAATGAATCGATTTGAATTTGGCATAGAAACTAATAATAGTATCTCTATTTTCAGTACAATCTAGCTAACCAAGAATGGAAACGGACTCTTGTGGGATCTATGCACAGTTTGGGAATTATGGCCGGCTTATTGATTGTGGGACCTTTATCTGACAGGTACAGTTAGTTACTGGTCTGGTGTCCATGTCCATGTTTGAATTTGGCAGCTTGTTTTTAGATTCGATATTTCAATTATTCGTTTAAATTTTTACTCAAATTTTAGGTTCGGCCGAAAGAAGGTGCTTGTAGTGACCGGTACACTTGGCGGTGTTTTCGGTGTAGCGAAAAGTTTTTCACCCTGGTACTGGTTTTACTGCGTGTTAGAATTCCTGGAAGCTGCTATTGGTGATTGTTGTTCACCTTGCTACATTTTAAGTAAGGATCTTGATAGATTACTTTCAAATGAAAAGAAAAACAAAAAAGACAAATGCTAACTTTTTAATTCTTAATCCACGTTTTTGTTTCAGTGACAGAAATAGTGTCCGGTAATCAGAGAATTATTTTCACGTTAATGTGTATCCTGGGTCATCCATTTGGCACGTTCATGACCGCATTAGTGGCATGGCTATTTCCATTCTGGAAGATATATTTACGTATCCTCTATGCACCCTGTCTTCTTTATGTGTTGTACATATTTTTCTTAGATGAAAGCCCAAGATGGTTGCTTATAAAGAAGAAAAAGGCAAAAGCGGCTTCGATTTTAGAAAAAGCAGTAAGAAGAAACAATTTACTGGTGGAGAAGAATGTTCTAGAAAACATTGCTTGTGAAGATTGCGTTAAGACTGATTTTCTAAATGTTCTTAAGACCACTTTTCAGTCAAAATTGCTACGTAAAAGATTTTTCGTATGTTTAGTATGGTGGACGACATCTACATTTGTAAACTACGGCATGTCAATAAATGCAGTAACGTTGTATGGAAACAAGTATGTTAATTTCGCCTTGTTGGGCATTGTTGAAGCATTGGGAATGTTTATGATGACATTTATTATGATCCGATTTAGAAGAAAATATCCGTTGATGAGTTGCTTTTTTGCCGCTGCTATATTGTGTATATCTCAGCCGTTTGTACCGAAAAGTAAATTTGATTTGTTATTTTTTGTTTATTAATAAAATTTATTATCTTTACCTATAGAGACGAAAGAATATTTTTTTTGTCCTATAAATACACTAACTCGACCTGACCTACATTTGATATCTTATCTATTGGATAATTCTAGGCCTTATTTTTTAGATCTGTCTTGGCTGTCAATATTGCTCTACATGATTGGGAAGTTGATGACTTCCCTGTATTTTGGAATAACATACTTGTATACATCAGAACTGTATCCGACGTTGACAAGAAACTCAATGCACGCGCTTTGTTCATCATTAGGAAGAATTGGAGCAATCATTGCTCCACAAACACCTTTACTGGTAATTTCATAATACATAATTAAATCATTAAAAAAAGTCTACCAAAGTTTGCTAATCTAACTCGGGGAAGTTAAAAAATAGATTGACAAAACACACTTATAAATATCTTCAATAGAACTGACATAAGTGTATACAATGTACATGCCAGCAGAGATATTTACAAGCAACAGTGCAACAGTGTGTTTAATTATTAAATACATATGAATCTGTAACTGTCGAATGGTAAATAAGATAATCAAACTTCTTATCTTACTAATACGAGTATTATAAATGTGAATGTTGAGATGGATAGATGTTTGTTAGAAGGTATCTCCGTAACGGTAACCGATCTGGATAAAATATCGCACAGACGTAGAACATAGGCTACTTGGATGGAGTCGGGTGCGTCAACTAGTGTATTACAATAATCAGTATGATTCCAGATGGAGTATTGGTCAGGTTTTCCTCCATTGATCTTCGGTTTAGTGTCCACGTTCGCTGGTCTGCTAACTATAACTGTGCCGGATATATCTAACCAAGCCCTACCAGATACGGTGCGTCAAGCGGAAGAGTTGGGTGTTCCTGATGTTCAAATGTCGCCACATATTACAAAAGATAACAATAAGGCTTCATTGACACAAATGTGAATAATGAAAGAGATACATTATTATTGTATATGTTTTACTTTTTTTTAGACTTTAGTTTTTTTACAATTTTAGTGTAACGCCGAAGCAATTTTTTATAGGTAGGTGCAAAGCATACATTACATGTATAGTATACTATTTTTTTACTTTATTAGAGTTAATTTTAAGACAATATATGTACTTTGTGTAGACTACCAATGTATATATTTAAACAAACGTATTAATTAGCGATAGCTACCAACATATATATTTTACATTTCATACGTATGTTAGTTTAAGTGAAAAAATATCGTATTTATTCCAAGGTAAATTGTTACAATAGTGATACGTTATTTGGGCAATTGTGAAGTTAATTGTTTTATAAATGAACGATATAGATAATGTTTTGTAGTATTATGTATAATAGGTACCTGGGTTAAAAATATCCGTATGTATTAAAAACGTTGCAAAGTTTTTTTTAAATCACATCTTATAATGACTATCGTAATAATGTTTTTAATTACTTCTTCTTTATTGCGATATAATGTTTTATAAAGTTTAGTTACGTAAAAAGGAAAAGCGGAAAAAAGCATTTTTTTGTTAAATTTTAGCCGTAAGCGCAGAATTGAGTTCCGGTAGCGGTCAACGGGCAGATGTGCCGCGCCGTGCGCTCTCCCACTTCCGCACCGAGTGCTCAACATCCGCCACATTTTCGTATCGGTAATGCGTTTTTGTGCGTAAATAAAAACAAATATGGTTTATATCTGTATATTTATTTTATTTTATTTAGTTAATAATCTTAATATAACATTATTTGATCAGCAGAAATGGTATCACTAGAAGAGATCACGTACTTGACTTGACCAAATTTAGATAAAATAATTTTCTTTGGATTTTCTTAATTTATATGCCTTCTCCGCCATTTTATAACATGTATGGGAATAATTAATTTTATTCCATATTGCTTCTAACACAACCATGTAAATGAGTACTGAAATGAAATGTAAAATGTATATTTAAATAATAAAAAAAGTAATTACTGTAAGTGAGTCAGAAGAGGGCGATAGAGAGTGGTTGAACTTCCGCTGAGTGACATCTGGATTCTGATAGTACGCGGACCGCCCTCGTTCATTTCCGACTCGGAAACGCTCGCCAGAAAAAAATCAAAAGTAGCTCGGTTAAAGTTGCTAATACATTTGTGTATTTCTTTGTTTGTGTTCCTGGTTGAGGATTAACTAAGGAAAGTTTCTGAGATCAAAATATCTTTAAAAACATATCGTCATCCCTGTCATTATCGTTGACAAAATAGAGATGATATGTTTTAAACGGAGAATTTGGTCTCGGAATCCCACGGTTATTTGACATTGAAGCTGTTCAGTATTTATTCCATGAAGACTTATACCAAGTTTTAAAATTACACGAAAAACATCACGATCTCCCTCATGAAAAAAGTTCTTCTTCGGATGATAAATTTAATTATCATAACATTTAAAACATTTTTCCTATTAGTTTATTAAAAAAATCAAAATTAAAAAAAGTGATCTTACTATCATTGGATACGTAGATTAATTATTTTACTGGGACACTTTAAACTAACGAAGTGTTCCCCCAAGGCCCAAGGGATGTGGTAAGTAATTTCGATTTAATTAAACTCGCTCAAATATTTGCGCAGCACTCCCGGCGCGCGTGACGTCACCAACTACCGAGCGCCGAGCACCGACTACCCGCAATTATCACTTGCTACGGTAAATATTAAACTCCTACCCGCATTACTTATAACTGTTACTTTAACGATGCTACTTACATACTTAGATATTTTGATGTTCATTATTACGGTTACAATAAGCTTTTACGAAAATAATAACGATATATTGTATTTCGCTTATACCCTTTTTTAAACTTGAATGGATAATGTAAAGTTGAAATATATAAAATTCTCGTGTCACAGTTTTCGTTCTCGTACTCCTCCGAAACGGCTTGACCGATTCTCATGAAATTTTGTGAGCATATTCAGTAGGTCTGAGAATCGGCCAACATCTATTTTTCATACCCCCCCCCATTTTTTAACTGCGCGCGGACGGAGTCGCGGGCGACAGCTAGTAAAAAATATATTTGTGTTAAATTTTCAAATAGACGGATTAATGAAATATGTAAAGATATGGGATACTTGTCATTTTTTTATATATGTAAACTTTTATATGTTTGAGTGTAGATAGATTAATTTTGATTCCCTTCCCCGTCGCTAAATGTTCTATTACATTGGCAAAATTACCTGTCCCGAATGACAGTTCCAAGTTTAGTCAAGTTCGTACTTTTGGTATTAAATAAAGTTTTTCAATAAATGTCAGCTGTCTGAGCGCGCGGATTGTTTACGGGACTGAAGAGATCGCTTGCTTTGTTGTTTGTCCTTTAATTAATTGACTTCGGAAATTGCCTATAAATTGATATCTACCCAAATGTAGTAACTTAATACTTAATTTAACCCTTGGTCCGTGTGGTCCTAGCGCTTGAAGGCTTTTTAAGGAAATAGTAAAAAGGTTAGTCGACATAACAGGAGACCGAAGAGTTGGCAGCTACCTCGGACAAAGAATTAATCTAGCTATTCAAAGCGGGAACTCTGCCAGTAAAAATGACAAATATTTACATCTCAATATATCTCTGATGTTCATGAACTTTCGATGAGCTATGTTTCTGCACTTTGATTGCGATGCGAACACACTACGATGTTTTATGATATCTTGTGGATGTATCTTCAACTTCAAAACACTGTATATTCATGTGAGATAAAGCTTATTTATATAAGTTTATTTCTGTTAATGTTTGCGTTATTCGTCCACACGATTCCAAGTTGTTTAAAAAAACTTCTGCGAAACGTTTTTACATATCCCTCTCACTGTGTTTGAAATAATAGAGATAGCAATGTGTTTTATATGTCAAAGGAAACTCACAGCTACATTTCATTGTGCTTCAATTTCAAATCAAAATGAAAATTGATTAAATTACAAGTAAACCTGTCATCAAAGGTTTCGAACTTAGTTAATGAAACTTAAATTAAGTCAATAATTTCATTTCTCTCACGAAATATTTACCTAATTGATAAATAACTTTAGAGAAAGCTTTGTAAATGACTTTAATGTCCACAATAAAGGTGAAGAAAATAAATCTAGCTTTAAAATTATTTGTAAAAATCATTTAAAATGTAAAAACTGAATGTTAGTAATCGGATGTTTATTTAATAATAAATTCCTCTTTCATTAATTTATCAATTATGAATGAACAAACGTTTTCTCAAGTCAATATTTATATTTCTCGCTTCACTGTTTAGAAAAATGCATAATAATAAAAATGCTTGGTATTTTCCACTAGAGTGACCTCTGTCGGCTGCAATTGTTACCATTTGTCTTACCAGAGCTGTATTATAGTAATGACTTCAAGTAGCTTTCTTTTTCCTTCCATGTTACTAGTAATATTCATTTTCATTTTTTTGTATACAAAAAGCAGTTTTCAACAACTTCGTCTGCGCGGAATTAAATGAATCTAGTAATATAACCTTTGTCATCCAGGGTAGTGAAGCTTCCCAATAATGAAAACAATTTTCAAATCGTTTTAGTAGAGTACCGACATTCCAAGTAAGGAAGGTTGAAGTGTAGAGAGATTTACCAAAGTTCTCGAAGTCCAAGACGGATGAAGATGGCGCGCCAATTTTACAATAGAGAACTACTGCCTCCTATAGAATACATAATATGACGTACTGCCATACTATTTCTTAATAACAAAACAAACTGACTGTACTACTAAGAACTGTATACAAATAATTTTTTTATCCAAGCGTGTATTTAAAGTTGAAGTTGTGGCTAACCTTTCTGTAATGTTTTTTTATTGCTCAAGTTCTCATTTTGACATTGTTATCCACTTAAAATGGGTCGGTCTTTCTAAATTTACATAAGAACCTCGACCATTGTAATACAATGAAGCTAAATTAGATCCACTCAGCTCAAACAATTGCCGGCCAGCGAGCCACTTTTGTTTATTTTTATTTTTCATGTACCCAAGTATATATTCATTTTAGTCAGAATCAGATTAGCTGCTTTGTTACGAAAAGAAGCAGTGACTATATCAATAATTATAAAATGTCTTTGATAAGTTTCTTTTAAAAGTGAATAATAGGAAGAAAAATGCATTGAAATAATCATTACTTTTAGATTTCATTTTTAGTAGTCATTAGTAATAACTAGTAGAAGAAAATTAAATTGATAAAGACAAACTTTACTATTTTCGTTGAATAAAAAGTGCAAATAGTAAAGTGGGTAAAGGCAACAACAAAATGTTAGTGAAGCAGCGAGAGCCGGCACTTCCGGTGAGTGCGGGCGGCGGAGAGAGGAGGCGGAGGGCGGCGACGGACAGGCCTCTCGGTCATTTCCGCCTCGGAAATTCGGCTATGGAGCCATTTTCGAATTTAAAACCTTTGAGACCATGACGAAATTTTTTAAGTTACTTTTTATTCAGCTTTTCAAATACCCGGATAAATTCATAGTGACCCTTATAAATTGCTGTAAAATCCTTTGATTGAGTAATAGCTGTCGTCTGCCACTCCGTCCGCGCGGATGTAAAAAATTTTTATAAGTAACCTATGTGTTTTTCCAGACTATGAGATCCGAGATTTTAAACAAATGGTATACATTAAAAAACTTAGACTTTTATAAATATGTTTCCGTAGTGAAAAGTCACGGTTATCTTATTCTGTGAAACGTTTGTATTTCAACGTCAGAAGCCAAGACTTGTAGAAAATCCGCAGATAACAGATATGAGAACGCAAACTTGCTTGTTTTACATATGTTACTTAGATTTACATCCATTTGTAATTTATAGCATTCAAGTAGGATATCCATTTTATTGTGTAAATATTGTAACATCTATCGGTTCGTCAATTTACAACGTGGATCATCAGCTCACTATACGTCTTCATTGAGGGGACCTTAACCCAAGTTAGGGGTGACTAGGCCTTAGTCAACCACGCTGGCCCAATACGGGTTGGTTGACTTCACAGATATCATTGAATTTCTTCTCAGATATGTGCAGGTTGCATCACGATGTTTTCCTTCACCGTAAGAACGTCGGATATATGTAATCGAAAATCAAAAAACACATTGGTACATGGCGGGATTCGAACCCAGGACCTGCAAATTGCAAGTCAAGTGTAACCCCTGAGTCACCGACGCTCCAATACAAATTTACAAGCTGAAAACAATATACTAGACTCATTTTTTAAAATTCAATATAATTGTTTCTTCTTTTGAAAATTAATTCTAAAATTCAATTGATAACCAATTAATCATCAGTCCAGATAAACACAAACATTATCACAGAATAAAAAATATATAAGCTCAAATAAAATCGACCAGTCACTTGGGAATAAAATTAGCCTTTGAAATCTATATATAAAGTAAACTATCCGGGGGACTACTAACTTCTACCATTTGAAAGTACAAAGTCGACAGATATTCAAATAGTCGTCCTGTCCTCAAAGGTAGTCGATTTTAGTAACCGAATTTCTGAAAGTTACGTAAACTGGATCGTTCTATGAATAAAATTCTAGGGAGACTACTAATTTTCTTTCTAAATTTCTTGGCTAGTTGAGACGATGGACAATTAATGTTGCTAATAATTAAAAAAGCAAAACTATTTCATTTCATCATCAGCTCACTACATCCCCACTCAGAGGTTCGGAGCCTACCCCAAGTTAGGGGTGACTAGGCCATAGTAAACGCTAGCCCAGTGCGGGTTGGTTGACTTCACACATATCATTGAATTTCTTCTCAGATATGTGCAGCATCATGATGTTTTCCTTCACCGTTAGAACGTCGGATAAATGTACATACGTAAATCGAGAATCGAAAAACACATTGGTATATGGCGGGATACGAACCCAGGACCTGCAGATTACAAGTCTTGCTTAACTCCTGATTCACCGACGCTCAGCAAAACTATAAAAATTACAAAATATTCGGTGTTAAAATTACTTAGAAAGTGTCTTAATTTTTTACCATAGTTGTTAACTAAAACTTACATTAAATTAATCTTGGAGTAACCTTTTTCTTATCGTTACTATTATAAGCCTATCTGATGACCACTTTTGCCTTGAAAAGGAATTTATTCCTAGTTTTTTGTTAGTTTGTTTTATCTAAAAAGTGTCTTAGCGTACAATGCCCTTTGCCTTTACCTTTAAAAACATTACAAAACTAATAAAGTATTTAAAACATTAAAAATTTTTCACGAAATACGAAAACCTATTTTATTAGTAACTAGCTTTTACCCGCGACTCCGTCCGCGCGGAATAAAAAATAGAAAACGGAGTAAAAATTATCCTATGTCCGTTTCCTGGTTCTAAGCTACCTGCCCACCAATTTTCAGTCAAATCGATTCAGCCGTTCTTGAGTTATAAATAGTGTAACTAATACGACTTTCTTTTATATATATAAGATAGATAGATAATACTCGGTGCTTAAGTTGGCACGTCGGACAATAAGTTACTCCTGTCCCAGACGTGCCAAATCAAATGCCCTTTACTATATTTAACCAACATGTTATTTACAATCACTTAAGGTTCCTTTCATCTTCTATCAAAGAATTCGTTTTTTTTTTTTTTTTTGTGAATCCATTAGCGATGCCTTTGGGAATTGGTTTGTATTTTAATAGCCATTAATTCGTTTCAGGTAAAATACTCTCGGGAATAAATAAAAGTTTTAGCCGTATTGAAAATAATATAAATGGAAATAAATATAAAAAAAAATATTTGATTGAAAAATAAAAAATTAAGAGAAACGGAGAATATTTAGGACTAGCTTTTACCCGCGACTCCGTCCGCGCGGAATAAAAAAAATGCACACAAAATAAAAAAGTTCCTATGTCCGTCTCCTAGTTCTAAGCTACCTCCCCATCAAATTTCAGCTAAATCAGTTCGACCGATCTTGAGTTATAAATAGTGTAACTAACACGACTTTCTTTTATATATATAGATTTTATACAACATTAAGTCTTTTCAATTATTAAACTTTCCGCGTTATGTTTTAGACCAGTATAATCATGTATTTTTCTTGAGACGGAATCGAACCCGGGACACAAGATTCACTTGCCACTGACATCCTTTAACTTGTCTATTTTAATTATGCATGAAAAAGAGACAGTATTAAGTATTAACGACGAGAAATAACAAGAGTAATTTGAAACTGCGACTTGGTATAAATCAACTTTAAAAAAATTGTTGTCATTTATCTGAGACAATGTTTTAATAATAGTATAATTAAAAGTGAAGGGTCCGCGCACTCCTAGATTGATTAGCTAGATTACTGATACCGAACAAACAGAAAGTTAAATTTGATTTAAGCGGCCTATTTATTTTGTAATTTACTTTTATAGTCTTTTTATGAGGAAAGTTTTTAGCTTTGGAGATTACTTTCTCAGTGTCTTTTAAAATTTTTAATCCATTCTCCACCATCTTATATCTGTCTAATCGTTGGTTTCTGAAATAAAAATTCCTGTACATGTCATCCCTCTCATCATCTTTCACAAAACAGATATAACAATATGTTTTATAGTGGGATTTAGGTCTCAGAAACCAACGATGAAATTATCTGAGGTCGTAATAAATACAAACTTACAACATTACTTATGTTTTTATTTCGTAACCAGTGACAGAATCCATGGGACGGCCGATTGAATGACATCCAGGCGACTGCCTCAAGTATTATCAAGGATGAGGTGGATAGGTTTTGAGTGAGGTGCAGGAGAGTCAAGTCTTGGACCGAAGTAGCGCGGGACCGTGGAAAGCTAATATTGACGGACACCAAAGCCTACTTCGGTTTATCGAGAAACTCTGGTTAGTATTTGCTAAAAAAATTATAAATAAATTTGTAATATAATCGCCGCCTTTGACCTTTAAGTAAAGGTTAGATATAAATATAAACTATTGTCGGCCAACCTCGAGGTTTGAGGTGAAAATAAACGCTTTAACGTCCCCAAACGTGACCCGCCTCGCCAATGAGACGGAATCGAAGATCCTTCACAATACCTGTCTATACCTTTCAGTTGGTTCTTCGCTCCACAAGTTTGAAGTTTATAAACCGTATAATATAAAGTACTATCAAGCGCTGTAAATTTATGGCTGAGTAGTTTTGGTTTCAGAAGTGCTATTGAATATCGAGTTGTATTTATATAAGCAAAATAAATTATCCATAAAGTGGCTAGAGTGTATCTAACACTAATTAACACTCTAGCCGCTTGGTGTAAGCAGACTAAGTGTACTCTAGTTAAGTTAAACCAAATTATTTCTATCATCATTTTATCATCTATCATCTAAATGTTAAAAATACAATTGAAATAATAAAAAATAACAATCATAAGCGTGTCACATCTGTCATCGTATTTTTTTCTATCTCCGATTTCTTGTAATCTGTTTTACCCATCGTTTCCGCCTGTTTGACTGTATCTGGTAATGCTTCATTGGAAACATCTGGCACTAACAGTGTTACTCCGGCAGCCAGTAACGATGTCATACCAAATAACATCTGAGGTAAACCAGACCAGTACGCCATCTAGAAATATTAGTAAGTATTAAGTATAGTTGATTCTATGGGATTTAGAAATTATTAATGACTAGCTGTCGCCCTGGATTCCGACCCCGCGGAATTAAAAAAAATATATTTGTAGCCTATGTATTCTTTCAAACTATTTTCTATATACATGCCAAATTTCATACAGATCTGTTAAGGCATTATGGAGATACCTTCAAACAAATAGCCATCCATCCAACGAAACATCCGCATTTATAATATTATTACTTATAATCTAATCTTAAGTAATAATATTTTTTTTATCTTACGATATAAAAATTTACAAGAAATCTATTTTCCATCTTTTAACTGTTTTCTTAAAAAATACTAACAATTTTTTGTATATTTTGGGTGCCTTTATCACTTGAAACATAAGTATTAAAAAAAAGGATTGAACACATCGACGCTGGAAAGCATAAACGCTGTAACCCTTGAAATCGCGAATATGTTTTTCACACGTTAATAATTTCAACCATTATCAAACGATAGGTTAGCACAGACTACAAAACATTGCTAAATAGCGCATTCTTGTAGGCGTATCAGCTCACGAGTTATGATTTTTTGGCTCTCCTGTAAAGTTCATACTTTCGGGGTTACAGCGTTTACGCTTTCCAGCGTCGACATATTAATAGAAGTATTTTCAAAATATACAGTTTAGTCCACCTTAAAAATAAGGATGTTAGAGAGAGTTAATGAAATTAAAAGATTTCGTCATACACATACCAGTAACTGTGTTTGTGGAGCTGTCATTGATCCAATTCTTCCAATAGAAGAACAAAGCGCGTGCATTGAATTTCTTGTATGCGTCGGAAATAATTCAGATGTATACAGGTACGTTATTTCAAAGAAAAACCACGAAAACAATTTACCAGAAACGTAAACGATTACCGACAGCCAAATCAAATCTGAAAAGATCAATTAAATTTAACTTTGATTTTCATAGCCACGCACAGAAACGAAGTTGTTGTTTTTTTGAACGAAATACAGCCTAGGCCAGGGATCCTTAAACTATTTTGGACAAGTGACCCCCTTTTCCAAAATGAACCGTTTCCACAGACCCCCAAGGCCAAATTATCTCCTGTTAAGATCAATTATTGGAGATTATTATTTTCCATTCTGACTTAGGTCAATAGAAGAAGACAGAGTGAGAATTAGCAATGCTTTAAGTTCAATATCGACCCCAGGTGGTCGATATCGACCCCCTGGGGTCCCCTTTGACTCATTTGGGAATCCCTGGCCTAGGCAAACCAGAAGAAAAGTATGGTAATCTCTGATATAAAAATGATAATTATTTGCTTAGTCTTTCGTTAAATTACGTAATTATAAAAAAAAGCAGTCAATTAAAATGTAACAAATTCCTTTCCTTTAACATTAAATATACTTACTTGAAGGAATAAATGGTTGAGAGATACATAATATTGCAGAGACGGTAAAACAGCACATTAGAGGAAGTTTTCTGTTACAATGTGTCAAAATATAGGTTAATATAAAAATGCCTGGCACTTCCAATAGTGATATGAAAGCGTAATTCAAGTATTTATTTCCTTGAAGAAGAACCGAGTTAATTGATAAACCATAATTAACAAATGTAGAAGTAATCCACCAAATTACACACACAAAGAACCTTCGTCGTAATAATTTAGATTGTAACGTATCTTTAAGGATGTTTTGAAATTTCTCCTCTTTGCATTCTTCACAAGATAGTTTTTCTATATTATCCAATTTCGTATTATTATTTTTTGCAATTTTTTTTAATATTGTAATAGCTTCTTCCTTTTTTCCTTTGATTAATAACCAACGAGGACTTTCACATAACATATATTTATAAAAGACGAAGAGAAGTGCCGGTGTATAGACAACTCTTAAGAAATATCTCCAGTATGGTACTAGCCACGCCACTAAGGCTGTAACGAACCCACCAAGAACGCATCCGAATGAGCTGATCATTATAAATATGATTCTGTACTTCTTCGATACCAATTCTGTAACTAAAAACAAATTTATTACATTTAATGTATGCATACTTTGGATGTAGACTCAAAACAAAACCTGCCTGAGGTCAGGTCAGGTAGATCAGTTCTTCATGGTGACTTGGCTTACTTCGAACCTAGTATTAGTTTCTATAGTAAAATTTGGCCAAGAAAGTACCAGTTCGACCTATAAAGCTGATTTTTAAAATCAGATAAAAAGGCTTCATACATCTACATACTTAATACAGTATTTACCGTTAGATGAATCCCGATCTTAAATAGTTCCATATTTAAAAAAAAAGTCAAAAATGTTGAATATGATAACTTACTTAGGATATACGCCGGAGACCCTGGATCCCCTATTGCAGCTTCTAGGAACTCTAGTGCAATATACAACCAATACAAAGGAGAGAAACTTTTTGCCACACCAAACACTCCTCCAAGTACTGCTGTTACTACTATAGCATTTTTTCTACCTAATCTGAAATAGTATTCTTATTTTATAATTGGGTAATTACATAATTTATGTCAATGTACAACACATTGCTGACCGGCCACGAATAAACTCGTGATGCGCTTTTTTTCGCATCGCTGTTGTTATCTCTGTTGGCGACCATACATTGCAATTGTTAGTCAGTATAACACAAGCTGTTTCTCTCGCTTATAAGACCCGCCAAATCTTATGTTGTAAAAATATTTAATAATAAAAAAAACCATGACGGAATAAATTTTCAGTAAAATTGCTGGTCAACAATGCTAAGAAAATAAATGTAAAATAAATCATACTATGACGAAAATGATATATCAGATTTAATGATGTATTCATAGTACAAAAAAAAATCATAATTACCTATCAGAAAGTGGACCAACAATTAACAATCCGACCATATAACCAAAGCAATGCGTGGTCCCAACAAGAGTCCTTTTCCATTCTTGATTAGCCAATTGGAACTGAAATAAAAAAAAAAAAATCTCACAAATCAAATGTTAATCAATTGTGCTCGATTAGTATATTTTGTTTAGTTATGACAAACTTACTTCAGCCATAAATGTATTTGGATTGTCATATTCCCATTCCATACAATCGTCTTGTATGTGGTCGGAATTATTTATCGATTGATCCTTGCATCTAAAATATTTCATTAGTAAAATTACAACACGTTTCAACAAAAGTACATGATTTTCGCAACGCATTTAGAAGCTAAACTCAAAATCTATTAGTCTTCTAGTTTAAAAAAAAAAACAAGAAAATGGGAACCATCCGCAACCACTACCTTTCGATTGAAATATTTTTTATCAAAATCGGAACACCAGGGGCGGAGATTCGTGGTAACACACATAAAAAATACAGTCGAATTGATAACCTCCTTCTTTTTGAAGTCGGCTAAAAAATGTGCATTCACCCACGTAGTATTATGACGTAATCAGATCTATACAATGGGTTAACAAAGATCATTAAAACAAATATTTTTAAAATAGTATTTATTAAGCCTTTTCCCGCGACTCCGTACTCGTGGTGTTAAAAAAACTTAATAAATAGCCTATGTGTTCTTCCAGACTATGTTCTACATGTGTGCCAAATTTCAACAAGATCCGTTGAGTCCATCCGTCTAAACATTCGCATTTGTAATTAGTAAGATTAGACTCTTCGAATTCTAATTGTATTTTTACATTTACACATGTATTTTTAAAACAGTCTAGTCTACAATTTATTTTATAGTAAAAATAATGTAAAACAATATTGTCTTGAATACTGTAAATATTAATTTGTGATTTCTGTTTAATTTCGAAGGACATTTGCGAAAGAAATTTGTATTAAAATCTTACTAATATCATACGTGTAAATGTAAATCCCTCAATCTGCAAAAAGGTATCTCAAGAAAGGCTTAACGGATCTCGTTGAAATTTGGCATAGATGTGGACCATAGTCTGCAGTACACATAGGTTACTGATTAAGTTTTTTTTATTTCTGGACGGACGGAATCGCGGACGACAGCTAGTTATTTTATAATACGCCGTAAAAATAACAAGCTAAATAAGTTATTACAGAAAAGGTATTCTTTTGTTTCAAGTTCATAGAACCTTGAAGTATAACTGATATATATGTTAACTTATTAATATAAATGTCTGGTGGCATGTGTAATTGTTTCTTCAAATGTTCATTTGTATGTTCACACAATAGCTTAAATATTGGTTCAGCTTGCATTGTAAAAATACAAAATCATGAAGGTTAGATGTGGGTATGTCGGGGGGGGGGGGGCTTTCAAAGATACCCTGTCGTTGGAGCGTAAGACAGGGTTAAGTGGGATTTGAGCCACTAAATCACTCTCTGTGTCCAGACTCAAGTGCAATAAAAAGAGGGTTCCGGAATCTTGAAGAAACGCACCAGAGTCCTCCGTCTAAGTCCTAACTTAAGCTAAGACACAGTAATGTTTTCCTGTGCGTTCCATTGGAGATTCCGGGATCCTCGCAGTCGCCCTTGAGGATGGCCGCCAAGAAGGTTTTAGTGAGTAGAAATCTAACATAACCTTGTCTTTGCGCCGAAAAAGCAGGATATCTTTTTGAAGATTTCTCCTCGGAAATGACAAAAAAGATACATTAATACTATTTTGTATTATAACATATGTTAGTAAGTAAAATACTTTTTTTGTACCTTAATTTAGTAACTGGTATTAAGCAATGTTTTTATAAAGCTTAATACTTGAATCTATATATATAAAAGAAAGTCGTGTTAGTTACACTATTTATAACTCAAGAACAGCTGAATCGATTTGACTGAAAATTGGTGGGCAGGTAGCTTAGAACCAGGAAACGGACATAGGATCATTTTTACCCCGTTTTCTATTTTTTTTATTCCGCGCGGACGGAGTCGCGGGTAAAAGCTAGTACTTTTATATAATAAGGTTAAATTTGCATTCAATATAATATTTGCATGCCATACGTGGCAGAATATGTTTGTTCGTCTAATCATGTAACACCATTTGTACCATATTCTGGCAAATAAATTGATTATTATTATTATTATTATTATTATTATTACTTTCGTGTTCAAAATATGTATAAATAAAAAAAAAGATAAAGAATAAAACCACATACATTAAATTCAAAAATGGCTTAGCTGCATTATCATCAATGTCATAACCAAATAAATAAAGGAATAAAGTAAATAATTAAAAAAAATATTTTTGTAAGACAAATCAAACTTAAAAAAAATTACCTGTAAGAAGTTTTCTCGGTTGCAAAAATATAATTACACGAGTAGACACTATTAGATAAGAAGATAAGACACATCAAAAAGGATATCTTCATAAAATAATAACTATATACACTGAACTTATCGAGAACATCTTCTAAATCTATTCTATTCTCAGTATTGTTCGTAACTCGAGACATTTCTCTACTAATTACTGAAGTAACTGAAACGTAATGAGACGTGTTGAGATGGGCGGAGAAAAAACAATATGACAAGTGTTTTCGAATCATTTAATATCATTGTATTATTTATTTGAGTGGGCGATAAACAGAAATACATCGTAAATTACTTTGTGATACTTTAGTAAGACAAAAATTATGTTACAATGATTTTTATCTTATGTTTACAAAAAAAACCTTCGAAGGACTTATGTCCGCTTGCTTTTTAGGTTTAAATTATAGTATATCAATTGACAGTTGTTAATTATGACAGTTTTGTTATAGGCGTTAAATATGAAATCATTGTCGTAAACAAATAACATCTTACTAATATTATAAATGCAAATGTTTAGATGTATAGATGGATGTTTGTTTGAACATATATCCATAACGACTGAACAGATCTTGACGAAATTTGACACAGATGTTGTCTGGAAGAACACATAAGCTATTCATTAAGTTTTTTTTTTAATTCCGCGCGGACGGAGTTACGGTCGACAGCTAGTAATAAAATAAAAGTATTTTAGCAATGCAGTTGCTAAGACGAAAGTCACTTCAAGGTTACCTTTATCGTTAATACTTAGTTAAAACAAAAACACAAAGTTTACTGTAGCATCCAATTTTATTACATTATTCATATTTTAAAAAAAAATACTGAATAATCTTGTAAGCCAAGTTTTTTTTTGTAAGAACGAGCATGAGGCCATCTCGATTCGCCGAAATAGCGACATTCACAATTGCACAGCGTCGCCTACGTAAAATTGACGGAAAAGGGAAAAAGCACAGAAAGAGGACATTTTCCTTTCCTATATGTCTCCTACTCTGACAAATGCACTTCCCCTTTACATCTCTTCCTTAAAGGATAAGGATGAGAAGGCAAAGAGGACTAAAATTAGGCCACCAGAATACACACTTACAATATACAAAAGTCTTATGTGTGGTCGTGTCATTTCACCAGTCGAGTAGGCCCATTCGTGCTACAGATGTTGTTGTTGCGGACTCTGTCACTGTTAAAAGTTGTTTAAGAGTTAAATAATAACAAAGTTAAACATTTAACCACACTTCTTCTTCTTCTTTTCAGACACGTAACGTCCACGGCTGGGCATATCCCTTCCCCAAAGATCGCCACGATGATTGGTCCTGTGCAACCCGCATCCAGGATACTCCATTTAGAAAATAATTCAACTTGGCAGTTAAAGATAAAAATTATTCAAATTGTTGTATTGCCAATCATAAAATATAGTCATAAATAACCTCAAAAATGTAAATAAAATCTGAAAATATTTGATAAATAAAACATCACTTCAATCTCTAATTCTAACTATTACATTTAGTTGAAACACTCAGTACAACTTTCATGTTAGGTAAGCGAATTGTTGAATAGCTTATCGAATTCCCAAATCAATTAAATTTAAATGGAATTAGTTATATTGACTTTACAATTAGTGAGTCCGATATACTTAGATGTAGAAATTTAAATTAATTTGTAACAGTATTTTAAAGAATTTCGCCATCTGTTTAAAATTGACTTTAATTAGATTCATCATATAAGTCCCCACCGATGGGCTCGAAGCCTACCCTAAGTTAGGGGTGACTAGGACATAGTCAACCACGCTGACCCAGTGCGTGTTGACTTCACACATATCATTTGACTTCCATTTGACCGCATACAACGGAGAGCGACTCGAATCGTCAACGACCGAGCTCTTACCGATCGGCTCGATACTCTGGCCTTGCGGAGGGACGTCAGTTCCCTCAGCATTTTTTATCGTTTATACCACGGGGAGTGTTCCGAAGAACCGTTTGGAACGATTCCTGCCGCCGAGTTTCGTCATCGGACGACCCGACAGACCGCCAGGTACCATCCATACCATCTGGATGGCTGGCATTCCACAACAGTGCGGTTCTCGCGAAATTTCTTGCCGCGCACGGCCGCGTTGTGGAATAGTCTGTCCTCGGCGGTATTTCCAAACCACTACGACTTAGGGTCCTTCAAGAAGCGAGCATATCTCTTTCTTAAAGGCCGGCAACGCATCTGCAATTCTCGTAGTGTTGCGGATGTCCATGGGCGTCGATGATCACTTCGGTGTTCGCGCCGCTCGTTTGCCCCCTTCTCTTATAAAAAAAAAAAAAAAAATTGAAATTCTTCTCAGATATGTGCAGGTTGCATCACGATGTTTTCCTACACCGTAATAACGTCACATAAATGTACATATGTAAATCGAAAAACACATTGGTATATGGCGGGATTTAAACCCAGGAGCTACAGATTGCAAGTCAAGTGCCTAACCCCTGAGCCACCGACGCTCACACGCTTAATTAGATTAGCATTACAAAAATAAAAAATTACAAAAAAACGAATTTTTATTTATAGTATGACACAAAATAAAATTTTTGAAATTAATAACGTAAATTATATTTATATATAACTAGCTTTTACCCGCGACTCCGTCCGCGCGGAATAAAAATGCACACAAGATAAAAAAGTTCCTATGTCCATCTCCTAGTTCTAAGCTACCTCCCCATCAATTTTCAGCTAAATCAGTTCGACCGATCTTGAGTTATAAGTAGTGTAACTAACACGACTTTCTTTTATATATATAGATTATATAATATTCAACTATTAACAAAATCCGATTATGTCTATTATTTTGTAAACAAGGAATTTCGTATTAAAGATCCCTTTTTGTGATCCCGGAAGAGATTTGGTTATAAATGAGTGATAAATGATAATCTCCAGATTTAAGCAAACTTCCTGTAACGGAATGAAGAAATGAAATATCTCTAGAATATTTAAACATTTAAGAGCATAAATAAAACAAGATTGTAAATTTGGTGAACAGCGATAAAAAATATAAATCACAAATACTAAAAAGTTTAATTTTGTTTTTATCCATATTTTATAAGAAGATAACTGAAAGATAAATATCTTTTTAAGGGTATTATCAATTTGCACTTTTGTATCTTTTGTCTTTTTCTTGGGATGAGAATAGAAACTGTACGATCTGAAATTTAAGAATGTTTTGGTTTAATGATAATTTCTTCTTAAAAAACTTTAATTATATACAGTTACGAATGTCTATGGGTAGTGGTCGTTTCACTATTTAGACCGATTCAGGAGACTGCTTGCTCCTTTGCCACCTTATGATTTAAAAAAAAACTTTAATCATTAATTTTAAAACAAAACTTTAAGTATCAAAAGTTTGACAGTTGGTATTTGATTTTGACAAATGAAGGGAAAGCCATAAAATTGTAAACAGTACTCGTAACAATTATAATATTTAGAATTTAATTAAGAAAAGTAACGATTTTATATTAAACTAGCTTTTACCCGCGACTCCGTCCGCGCGGAATAAAATATGGAAAACGGGGTAAAAATTATCCTATGTCCGTTCCCTGGTTCTAAGCTACCTGCCCACAAATTTTCAGTCCAATAGATTCAGCCGTTCTTGAGTTATAAATAGTGTAACTAATACGAATTTCTTTTATATATATAGATTAGACAACAACATTGGCATAGGATTTAATCCAAATTAAACATTTTGTAAGTTTAAAATTTCAATAATAAATTTCCTCATCAAAATAACATGGATTGAATTACAAGTTGATCAATCTGTACAATCAGAGTAATGAAATTATACGGAATTCTTCCGACTCTGAACAGACTTCAGATAACTCGTGAATAATTTAAAATGAATCCACTAATCAAAGATTGGATTCATTGATTTAAAATTGCTGCGTATGGATTACTTTGATTACATAGTTTCTTGTATACTAACTACTTAGAATTCCTATTTGAAATATGAAAAATGAAATAAAACCGACTTTAAATTTTTAAATGTAAACCACTGATTTATTATTTATATTCAACATTAATTTTATCGGACAACTTAATTCTTGGAAAGCGAACATTTTCAAATTACATATAGTAATGAATTCGAAATAATCCAGATTTCTAACAAGGATTTTTATTATTGACTTGCAAAAGTCTTTAAGTTAACAGTAGAATTTATAAAGTACAAACAAGTGGTTGAATATTTTATCAAAACCATAAAAGAGGTTCCGTTTTCATTATTCAGGTTACGACACACGGCCAGCTATACTCTCGTTTAGGATGAGAGAAGTTAGCACGAGACTCGTTCTCTAGAATAATGTCAGAATTGCCTCATTACATTTTAAACAGAAGGTGCAACAACTCGCGGAGATCATTTACAAATGTGTTTCTGAATAGTCAATGTGCTCGTCCTCCATTTTGCTATTCAAAAGTTTTCTGAAACAGTATAAAATGAATTTATAGTATTATAGTGCACACGAAAGTGGATAAGTTTGAGACATTTAATGCCGCAAATGAGCATAGAATATAGTAGAAATCTTCGCATAATTAATAGCGATTTCTGATAACGATTTATACTGCATACATGTAGGTCCTTATTGTGTTAAGGTAGTGAAATTAAATAATTCTAACAGGCAACACGAAAGCTGCTAAACCTTTAACAGCTACTCGTATTTCACGGAATAACCATAATAGAGGGAATTCCTAATTGCGGACAGTGCATCATTCGCTTGCAAGCGTGATGCATGTCAGGCGCGGTCTTTTAAGTAAAAGAGAATGCGTTTACAAACATTGAGTCAAAATAAGTCACGAATCCGAATATTTTTCTTTAATTTAGAATTAAAATATGTGCGCTTACAATAGAACAGAGCCTAGAAAAGGTTTGCTATTTAATTTTGCTAAATAATTTGTCTTTCTCGAAGTCATATTAAATTGTCCAAGCAGAAATCTCAAAAGACCTGTCGAGCTTTGTACAGTCATTATAAAATAAAATGTTTTATGTAAATAATAATGAAGTACCCAAACGACATCTTCAATTTAGATTTAATTTAAGAAATTCTATGAAAAAATACATCAGTATCAAATTGGATTTAATAAGAAAGAATAACTTATCACGTAGTTTTTATTGCTAATTCATAATGAAATAATGAACTTAAGTAATATTAAATTAACTATTGAAGTAATGGATCCCTCGTTATCAATTTACTAATGATTCATTAAATATAAAAGCTTTTTTTTAAATTAGGTGTCTCAAACTGGCCAGGCATTAAATCTTTAATCGAATCTGCTAATTTGGCTAAAGTAATTAATCAAATAACTTGAGAGCCTCTCTCGGCTTACGACAATCTAAGATCAATAATTAGGATTTATCTTCGATATGAAATAGAAATAATAGTTTTGTTTTTTGATAAATTCTTATTATTATAACGTGTTTTATCTTTAAGATTCTTCCACCATTTTTTATTTCCACCTAAAAAAATACAACAATAAGTTCCATAAAATTATTTATTTTATGTATATGCAGTTAAAATATCTGTCAATACTTGAGTTGAGTTGTTTAGTTAATTATTTTTTTTATTGAATACAAAAGAGTTGTAATATTGTGCATTTGTTCTCAACCGTGTTTAGCAAATAAAATGTAAACAAATGCATTTGGAAAATGTTTAAATAGCTTTCCATGTAAGCATTTGTCGGCTTAATCAGGCTTATAGTCGTTTATAGCTATTGTACGGGGCTCATTACTGGGGACGATTAGAGTCAGTATGACTTGACAAGTGGCCGTTTCATTACCGCCTAATGGGTAATTACTTAGTGAATATTGCTTGTTTAATTCGTGGTCGGTGTTTGGATGCCAAGAAGGACACGGCTAGATGAATATTATGAGATTAATTGAAACATTCATAGAAATGGTAATTGCTAATTGATACTATTCTATGACCTTTAAACGTTAGAACATACTGAACTTTTTTTATATTAATAAGGTGGCAAACGAGTAAGCGGCCACCGGAATTCGCCGAAACAGTGGAGCGACTGCTGCCCATAGACATCCGAGATTTTATATGCGTTGCCTACCTCTAATCTACGGAGGAGAATTTTTCCTCTTCCCATGCATTCCATCTGTAAAATCCATTTCCCCTTCCCAACCTTTCCTTATAAGAAAAAAGTGGGAAGGGAAAGAGGACTAAAATTAAATTGAACTAAAGGTAAAGTAAACATTAAACGAAAAAATAAAATCGTGTGAAAAGAGTAGATAAAAATGATCGTTGTCATGGCTTCAAAATTTTCAATTTCTGTTTGAAACTACGAGGAGAAAATAGAATATTGGGAGTGGGACGTCTCATTTATGGTGCGCAAACACGTCGGCGCTTTAATCTTTAAACGACACCTGTGCTAACGTCCCGCGGTACTCGTTTGCATACATTAATGAACCCTGCTCAATGAAAGTGCATTACAAAAGAAAAATTAATTTCCCCAATCCTACTAAAGAATGTTGTAATTTGTTTCACAACATATTTAAGTGTATAACTAACATATATTTTTTTAGCGAAAAATAACAGATTATTTGAACTTTACCATTCGCACTGGAGTTTGTTTAACGCCGCGTTAAAACTAAGCATTGGCGACTCTTGAGCGACGTATCGACTTAAAGACGCTTTAAAATAACTCTTGTACCATTCGCCGAATGTTCAAAAGGCAACAAAGTGCGTTAAAAAAGTGTAGCGTTTTTAAATTGACTGACGCACGAACAGATACATAGTAATGTATTTGTTCTATTTGAACGCTTTTTTTAACGCAGGATAAAAAAACGCCCTTGCGTATGAGGCCTTAGTAATATTTTTTGTAACCATTGTAAGTAAACTATATACTATGCTAGGATGTGATCCATGACAATAGTCGAACAGCATACCAACTGATTCATAATAATTTTTTTTTTAAATAAAGTGTCAATTTCAGTATTACACGCATATATAGAATATATACTCTAATTTAAATATAACTAGTTTTTCCATAAAAGAGACGTTTGAATAATATGCCATAATAATATTCTGATCTCCAATTGTTTCTGTTCTACTGATTAATAATTTCTTTATTTGCATTCTAATTACTCTATGAAAATATATAAATGGTAGAAAACAATGCGACTTAATTATTTGTTCCTATACTAATGGTTTGTGTTCTTTGGATAGTAGTTATTCACCATCATTATTTAAAAAAAAATGTTCTATGTCTTTGTAATACGCTAGTAATGTACGCTGGTGGACTGATTATAAAGGTGTTTGCACACTTGTTTTATATTGCTAATTTAACAAGGAAAATTCAATGAACAATTTAATTCTACGAGTACTATTGAAGCAAATATCTGGCTAAGACATTGAAAAGTTGCAAGTCACGTGAAAGCGTGTGAAAAATCTAATATAGCTTCACGTTATCTTCCGATTGAAGTGGCACTTGACATGTCGAACTTTCTAGTCATGGTACTAACTACTGATACTTGCAAATGTCAACGTGTTACAGTAGGTTTTCATTGCCGTAACACTCATTTAATAAACAAGTGTTGTCTCTTTTATTCTCTTTGAAATTCTCTTTTATACAGGTGTTTCGGTAGTGGCACAACTAAAATTGATCGCGTTCAATAACAAAGCGTCCTTCAGTGTAATTGGTTGTTCGGAATTTCTTTAGTTTTGGAAAAAATAGATTAGTTAACAATTTACAATATGTAGATTTTTTAATTGCAAAAATTAAAACAAATCATAACGGTTACAACAACGCATCTGCAGATTCTCTGGTGTACCGGTTGTCCATGGGCGACGACGATCATCAGTTTTTCCTTTGTTCCTTTGCTCCTTGTTTTTTATAAAAAAATGTACAACTAAGAAATTGTACTAGCGTTAAGCTATGTAATAAATGCACATATTTTTACATTTATTACTGTTTGGTTTAAATGTAGTCATATTAAAATATCAAAGTTCCTACCAGGTCAAAGTAATTGCGACGCAAAAACTTTCATCTCAATATTCAGGCTGCATCTCCAAAGGATGCTTTAAATATTCAAAGAACCTCTTCCTCATTCAATGAGTTAATCAAAAACTTAATTACATTTTTAACGAATAAATTACAAAGAGATTCGATCAATTTACATTAATTAAAATATTTTCTTTGTAAGCTTGTTTGTGAATATATAAAAAAACTAGCTGTCGCACGCGACTCCGTCCGCGCGCAGTTAAAAAAAAAATGAAAAATAGATGTTGGCCGATTCTCAGACCTACTGAATATGCTCACAAAATGTCATGAGAATCGGTCAAGCCGTTTCGGAGGAGTACGGGAACGAAAACTGTGACACGAGAATTTTATATCTATCTATATATATAAAAGAAAGTTGTGTTAGTTACACCATTTATAACTCAAGAACGGCTGAATCGATTTGATTGAAAATTGGTGGGCAGGTAGCTTAGAACCAGGAATAGGACATAGGATAATTTTTACTCCGTTTTCTATTTTTTTTTATTCCGCGCGGACGGAGTCGCGGGCAAAAGCTAGTATTAGATAAAAGCCATTGTATGTTTAATTCTCGAAGGAAGTTTTTTTCTTTGTGTTTTTTTAACCCAATTTTCGCATTCTGTTTTTTTTTCTGCCACCAAATAAAATGCTCCAGTAATGCTACAGATTTCTTTAATAAAAGAGGTAGTGGTAGTGGATTTAGGCTAGTACCACTACCTCTCTTACAGTATGTGTGTATATTTTTTGTTCATGCTTATTTCCGATGCAATTTCTATATAGGTTAGTACTGGAGTAACATCTGGTGGGAAACGGGTCGCGCCGATTAATATTGCAAGTTGCATCGAATCCCTCGGAGAGAATTGAAAATAACCGTGTATCGAGGACGCTTGCAATTACAGCTAAGCTAGAGAATGTCGAAAAATTTAAATATAGTGCAATAAAAAAAGATAATGGATGTATGTATGTGTATATGAGTACCATTGTTATAAACATTCTCTATTTAAATTACTAATTTTAACATATTTTATCTACAATCAATATTTATTTGCTATTTGGTTACAAAACATTGAACAAATTGCGCTAAAATTGTGGTACAGTATTCATAGAATACCAGTGAAGGATTATGGTCTTGAAAATTAAAAAAAAATATATATGTTTCACGTTTAATTTATAATTTTTTATATGTATCATATAATATAAATGAAACGTAACCACACGTAACACCACAAGTTATTTCTTCACGTATAAAATTTTTGAAGCGCGAAATAATTATTCAGATCGCGTCTAGCTGTTGAAATTGAAAGGAAATTGATACGAGATCCGAAGAGAAATCTTCAATCTGATGCATTTGAAACATTCATAATATAATTGTAATAGCTTTTATGCTTCAATACTTTTACAATTGGATTTTCCGTTCACACTTTTTCCATTTTCACATTTTTGTCAAAGGTGACTTGACTTGAAAAATTTATTTGATTTGTATTTAGTCACATTTCCTACCTCAATTAACAATTGTTATCTAACTCTAATAACAAGCATCCATTTAAATTCATTCAGTTGTTATAAACTTGCCCGGTACTTAAGTAAACGACTTTCATACTTATCTATATATATAAAAGAAAATTGTGTTAGTTACACCATTTATAACTCAAGAACGGCTGAATCGATTTGACTGAAAATTGGTGGGCAGGTAGCTTAGAACCAGGAATAGGACATAGGATAATTTTTACCCCGTTTTCTTTTTTTTTTATTCTGCGCGGACGGAGTCGCGGGTAAAAGCTAGTTTATAATATTAGTCACATTTTAAAATAGTAATTAATTTTTAATTTAATTAACTAAAGATTCTTATAAAGTATCAGACATCAGACATCCCATCCAAAGTTGTTTGGCTCGACGTAACTTTTTAATAAATCATGAAGCAGCGCTTTTAACTTCCTTTTCAAGAAATGAACTAAAACATAGTTTTCAAAATTTCTTCGTCGTCGTCCACGGCCGGGGACGTGTACAGAATAAACGCGTTGATTTGTTGCAAGCTCCAGTCCAAGTTCTCAATAAGAAACGCGGACGTAATAAGTAATGAACTCTACCATAAACTACTGAGCTACCAAAAGATACTTCATATGCTTTAATTTAATTTAAATTACGATATTGCCTGAACTTAGAGTAGCGTTAAAGTTATTTTTTGTTGTATTCAAGTCTCATTTACGTAACTCTTTAACCAGCTATATTTTTTTATATTTAGAAATAGCGTATCTATCGTAAAGCACCAATAATTTACCTACAACCCTCTCTATGTACTGCCAGTGACTGAAAGATGACAATAAGCCATTCTTCATTCCAGCAGTATTTGTCCAACAAAACTTATTATAACACAATTTCAAAAGAAAAAGAAATTTAAAAAGTTAACATTTCAACATAAAGCAAGTACTCAAGTATAAATGTAGAGATCAAACTGCCGGCTTTGATGACACCAATTCAATTTAACGTTTTCATATAAATCTTTTACGTTGCTTTATAAATTTCAGTGCCACTTGATGCTATTATAACTTAAATTAATTTGTCTATTTTCATAACATGTTCTTATACTTGCCTTGACAATGGAAACTCATAGAAGAGATACGATGTGTGCTTTTTGATACTAGTAATTTAATTTTGTTTAAGTCGGTATGCACAATTTGTAGTTTCAAAGCTTCTGCCATCACATGTCTACGTCTACGTGTGGGTGGCGTGGATTAATATTACAGTGTGTCGTACAATAAGCGCTGCACCAAATTGAAATTTCCACGCAACTGCACATGTACGATGTTTCCTTTTTTTTGCGCAAACGTTTCAAGGAAAATAATTAATTTTAATGTATATCAATGCATGTAAGTTTATTTACGCGTTGACGACAAGTAAAGTTATTGATAATTTATCTATTTGTTTATCTTATTTTACTTTAATAATAATAATTTCAATTGCATTAGGATAATTTTACAGGTTCTAAAAATACTTTTTTTTATGTTACATAGTCGCAAACGAGCACGCGGCCGCTTAATTCGCTGAAATGGCGAAACGACCGCTGCCCATAGACATCCTAAATTGCAGATGCGTTGTCTACCTTTAAACGACGGAGGAGGATGCTCATAAAGAGAATATTTCCCCTTCCTATGCATCTATCTCCTCCATCAAATCCAGTTCCCCTTCCCATCCTTTCCTTATAAGAAAAGAGTGTGAAGAAGACTAAAGTTAGGCCATTGAGGTTAAAACTTTTGTCTAGATGTTCTATTATACAGTCTTTAAGAAAGAATTACGATATAAATATGATTAGTAAGCCAAATTGTAGTCCTAATTCCAATAACATAAATAGTTTTATTAGTATAACAAAACGATTCATTTTACCAGTACACTAAGTGAGATGAATGAAGCGCACGTAGTCTGTGGGATCTTATATTGTTAAACAATTTTTCCGAAGCTGTATGCAGAGTATACAATATCGTTTTAATTGAAATCGTTCCAATATTGATAGAACTTTATTGAGCCAAGCAACCAAGCGCGCCACCAGCGCCGTATGCGAGAAAGATTGCTTTTTGCTACACAACTAAATTTCAGATAAAATTAAGATGTTTTTTTCTAACAGTAGTAGATCCCGCAACAACAATATTTGTTGGGTGCACGAATGCACGTGACCGCTTGATCGTTTGCCATCTTATTATTATATATAGGTATAAAAATATGTTAAGTTAAATAAACATGACCTCTTTGATACTGTTATTATAATAAATAATAAATTAATAATATCCAAAGGTTTGTATGGATGGAATAATGTAATGGGTACCTTTTATCCTGTATAAATGTATGGATAATTTAAAAAAAAGAGAAAAAAAAGGAAGGAAAACATCGTGATGCAACCAGCACATATCTGAGAAGAAATCCAAAGATATGTGTGAAGTCAACCCGCACTGGGTCAGCGTGGTTGACTATGGCCTAGTTACCCTCAACTTAGGATTGGCTCCGTGCCCCTCAGTGGGGACGTATAATGAGCTGATGATGATGATGACATTTGGTTGCAAGTTATCATAGATCCATAATATGCAAATTTATCATTTAAACTGCTAATATGTAATCATTTAACAATACTAATCAATGATTTAAATAAATATTCTATCTTCTATATTTATTGAATAGTACGTAATGAGCTATGAAACTGCAATTTAAATCATTAACTACTGAATAATTTGCATTTAAAAGTTTGCGGTGAGCGGTGCTGATGTTACTCTGATCCATGCAAATCAAATTACACTAAATTGGTCTAGAATATTCATGTCAACAATACATTTGGTGTATACTTAATTTTAATCAGACATTATATTTCATTCACTGTATTCTTATTTTTAATTTGTTGAAGTTATAAAACTTTTTTAGACTTAAGACTAAAAATTACTTTAGTAAAATTTCCTAAGCAATGAAATGAGCACGGATAACGAGTGAAAATTTTCAAAGTCTGAAGTTAGATGGCTACAATGTATATCTGCTAACTTCAGGTTGTTTAGTTACGTATTGGCACGTACGTCAGTGGCAGCGGTTTACTGCGAACTATATTGCGTAAAAAAAATAGTAAACAAGTAATCTGCTTTCTAAATTATATCGCGAAGTGAAGTAAAGTGTGTTAACAACATCTGTGATTATTATCTAATCATAATTCGCTCAATTTCACTAAATAGTTTGTGATATGTGTGAAACTGTTTCTTAGTCTTACCTTACAATATCGGTATAATTTTAATCTCGGCAGCAGTAAATTTAAACTTTAGCGGCTATATATATTATTTTTCTAAAACCGTTACTAGTGAATTAAAGGTAAAAAGTGGTCGCCTAAACTTTAAGTTAAAATATTTATTAAACTTTTTTGTAAAATATAAAGTGGCGCCATCTGTTGACTGCAATGCCGAAGTGTCGTGCGTGTGGCAAATATACGGCGAATGCTGACTGTGTGCGTTGCACCAAGTGTACAAATGTTTACCACCGCGGCTGCAGCGGCCTGCCTACTGGTCCTATCCCTCTAGGGTTCGCTTGTCATAGCTGCAAGGCCAAGAACGACGTCTCGTCAGAAAGCTCGAGCCCCGGTGATGACATAATGGCCCCCGGAAAAGGCGAGGCCGAATGTACCCGAATGCTCGGCGAGCTCATCCGGGAGGTCCAGGGACTTCGTAGCGACCTCAAAGAAACACGAGATGAGATAAAACAGTTTAAGGCCGATCTGCAAGCTTGCTGTAGACGCATAACTTCGGTCGAAGAAAAGGTTCTAGAAGTAGAAAAAAAAATTGCCTCAAAAACTATCAATAACGTTGATCACCTCGAGAATACGATAGCGGACCTGAGGATACAGTTGAATGATCGTGATCAAGAGCTGCTGCTGAATGATGTTGAAATAGCAGGGCTACCTGAGGAGAGAAACGAGAACGTCCTCCATCTCGTCAGCGTTGTAGCTGTGAAGCTGGGGCTGACCCTAGAGGATCGCGACATTGTGCACGCGGAGCGGCAGGGCGCCGTGAGACGCAACCGCGGCGACGGTGAAGGCGCGCCGCAGCAACCGCGACCGCTGGTCGTGCGGCTGGCGCGCAGGGCTCAGCGCGACGCCTTGCTCCGCGCCGCGCGCGTCCGTCGCGGCCTCACCACGGCCGATATGAACATTGCTGGGACGCCGAGGAAATTCTACGTCAACGAGCGACTCACGCGGAATAATCGACAGCTGTTCGGTAAGACGCGCGAAGCGGCTTCCCGCTTGCAATGGAAGTACGTGTGGACAAAAGGTGGCCGAATATTCACAAGGAAGGAAGAAGGTAAGGCTATTGAACGAATCAGTAGTGAAGAAGACATCAAAAAAATTTTTGGGTCTTAAATAGTTGGTCAGTAATATGTAGTGATAAACGCTTCTACATCGCAGGGTGTACTTGTCTTGCACTGTTTCGGGTCCAGTACGCTTGCATTTACCCTTTTTGTTTCCACTGTTGTTTTGTGTTATTTTATTTAATAAGTTGTTATTATAATATTAAAAAAAATTGCTTGTTAACTTATATTAATTTTGCGCAATATTTGACACATTACTTTTGTATAATCGGTGCGCCAACAACTTATGTACAGTTACTTAATTTCTCGTTGTTTACATGTTTTTATATTTTGAATAAAATTGTACTTTTGTATGTCTTTTTCCTTTCTTCTTGTATATCATATGTCTGTTGCAATGCTGTTTGGTTGGGTCTTTGCTATTTTGTTTTTAACTATTTAAAATCTTATTTATTTAGGTGTATATGGAATCTCATAATGTTATTATATTTTACTGTGTTATGTGGGAAGGTTATTGTGTTAATTAATCTTATATCGGAAAATATAAATAATGTTTTCATAAATAGACCGGTCAGAACCTTTTTACATATTATAATTAAATCATCGATAAATCTATTTTATTTAAAGCAAAATTTGAGTACGTTCATTAACCGGCCTTAAGTCATATTTAAAGCTAGGTTATCTTAACGTCGGCTCACTAAACACATATTGTGATGATTTCGTGGCACTTGTCGAGCGCCATGCGTTAGATGTGTTGGCGGTGGGCGAGACGTGGCTACGCGCGGGCGAGGAGCGGAGCGCCCCGCGTCCCGCCGGCTACCGGCTACAGCACGCGCCGCGTCCACGTTCCGTGCGTAATGGCAGAGGTGGCGGGGTCGGATTCTACATAAAACGCGGTATAAATGCGCGCATATACGCACATCCCGTCGACCCATCGCTTACTTATGTCGAGCAAATGTGGTTAACGCTAAAGATTGATAACAAGATGCTCGCTATAGGCACCGCGTACCGACCACCGTGGCTCGACGCCGACTCATTTTTTGACGCACTAACTGTATCGATTAACTCGTTAGCGGTCTGTGATGACATTATACTTCTCGGCGATTTTAACATTGATATGCTCCGCCCTAATGATGTGAAGGTTGGTAAGTTTAACACATTCTTATATAGCTTGGACTTAGTACAACTGGTCACGTCCCCTACCCACTTTACCGACCACAGCCAAACCTTGATCGATGTTATTTGTACCAATACGAGAACGCGTAGGATTGAGGTTGAACCTGTCGCACCTCTGAGTAATCATTCCTTATTAATTTGTGAATTACTCAGTGAAAGAAGTAAGATACACGCGAAAAAAATTAGATACAGGCCACTCAAAGATATACCAATAGAAGATTTTGATTTAACATTAAATTCCATTGATTGGAACGAAGTAACTCGTATACAGGATATAGATCGTAAGGTATCATCATTCAATTTCTTTGTTAGTTATTTATTTGACGTATTTGCACCAATAAAAACCAGTGTAATCAAGGCACAAAACCAACCTTGGATAACAGACATAATTAAATTAATGATGAAGCTTCGGAATGCAGCTCATAAACGGTATTTAAAAACAAAACTAGTTTCCCATAAAATGTATTACAAAAATCTGAAAACTTTAGTTATCAATTCTATTCACAATGAAAAGAGGGCATATTTTGATCATAATATAAATAATAATTTACATAAACCTAAAATTTTATGGCATAATTTAAAGTCAACAATATTGCCGTCGAACAAATATACTCCTTTACCTCCCTATCTGGCTGACCCTGACAATATTAATTGTCATTTTCTAAATATACCGGGAATTCCCCATGCTGACCCGTCTACTTTGAGTTATTTCGACACACATCTACATCCGAATAATGCCAATTTCTCCCTTCATCCTGTTAGCGAGCTGTTTATTTCCAAAATTATTAATAATCTTAAATCAAATGCAGAGGGCATTGATGGTATTACTCTGAAAATGCTGCTTATGACGCTGCCACAGTCTCTCAGTGCGATAACTTCTATTGTAAATTGTTCAATAACATCATCCACATTTCCGAAAATATGGAAGACCGCTATAATTCGACCTTTGCCAAAAAACCCTAACCCTCAGGAATTGAAAGATCTTCGCCCAATCAGTGTACTCCCATTTCTATCGAAAATCGTTGAGAAAGTCGTCTGGATTCAGCTAACAGACTATCTAGAAAATAACAGCATACTTCCCGAATTCCAGTCTGGTTTTAGGAAAAGTCACAGTACCACCACAGCACTGTTAGATGTAACAGACAACATTATCTCCGCCCAGGACGAAGGCCTGTGCACATTGCTGGTACTTCTAGATTTTTCAAGGGCTTTTGATTGTATAGACATATCCCTGCTTCTTTCTAAAATGTCATATTACGGTTTCAAGTCGGATACAGTGCAGTGGTTTCAGAGCTTCCTCACAAACCGTGGTCAGTGTGTGGAAATAACTCGGGACAGCGGTCAGACACAACGCTCGGCTTACAGATCTCTTGAAAGAGGCACCCCACAAGGAACCATCCTCTCTCCTCTCCTGTTTATTTTATACACAGCGGATATCATAAAATGTATAGAAAATTGTAAATATCACCTTTATGCCGATGACTTACAAATATACATTTCATTTAGGAGTGGCGAATGGGCCTCCGCCGTACGGTCCCTTAACGAGGATCTCGACAGAATACAACGTTGGTCCGAGAATAACTGTCTCGTTCTCAACCCTTCTAAGACGAAATATATGATCTTTGGATCACAATATCAGATCAACAATATTCCGCCAGACTGTCAGGTTACGTTGGGGCCCGAAGTCGTTGAGCGCGTTTACGAAGCCAAAAACTTGGGACTACTACTCGAACCAAGCTTGCGCTACGAAAAGCATATTTCGGGAGTCGTACGCAGCTGCTTCTACAGGTTAAAAGTGTTGTACAAAGTTCGGAGGTATTTAAGTGAACGGCTTCGTATCCAACTAGTGGAGGCGCTGGTATTATCGAAATTAAATTATTCAGACGCAGTGTACGGACCTCGTTTATATGCTAGGACTGAAAAACTAATCCAACGGGTACAAAATGCATGTGCTAGATTTTGCTTCTCGATACCACCGCGAAATCACGTTACGTCATTCCTAAATGAGCATAACATGTTAAAAATCACGTATCGCAGAAAACTTCACTTAGCGTGCTTGCTCTTTGAGATTATAAAAACAGAAGCTCCAAAATACCTGAGCAATAAACTGATTTTTACAAGGAGCAGGGGCTCTGAACAGGGACGACGTTTTCCGCAATTGTGCACCCAACGTCACAAGTCTGCCGCGTTCCGAGGTAGCTTTCGGTATGCGGCAACAAAGTGTTGGAACAACATCCCGCCGCCTATTAAGAGCGCACGCACCAAAATCACATTTAAAAGCAAATTGAGATCGTTTTTGATGCAAATTCAAAAAGAGTTGTGAATGCTTAATCAGACCTACAGACCCCTCTTTTGTTTTTTTCCCAATTATTACTATTTTTTTCCCCTTTCCAAATTATACTTTTTACTCTCAACCTAACCAAAATTCGTAATTATATATATATTTTTTTTAGAATCACCTTATTTCACTTATACATTTATGAGAATTAAGAATTATTTACTGCTGTAACTGACGCACTGACGTACAGGCTTTTACAGAATATCAGCGCTTATTTCTGAAAAGAAATAAGCACAATGCTGAGTAAAGGCCTTGTCCATTCAGCATTGCAAACCTAGTAGGAACTTTGATTTTTTTTATACTTGTTAATATGTGCATGCTTGTTGCTTTTTTATTATTTTTTTTTTTTTTAAATAGTTTTTGTGTTTTTTCCCTCCTTTCAGCATGTTTGTTATTTTTTTTTTGTTTTTACTTTTTTATTATTTACTTTCTAATTAATGTTATGCTTTCTGAATGGATTAAATGAGTTTATTATTATTATTATTATTATTATTATTGTTGTATGTGTGCTGCTACTAGTTTATTTATATGTGTAATTTTTATTCATAGTTAATTTTTCATTTACTTTGTAACATATATCATACTTTAATTATTTGAAATGTACTTATTTATTATATAAAATAAAATAATAAATTACTGACGTAAAGAGTTTTATGATCGTGGTCGATGAGTTTTTAAATAAATTAAAAAAAGCACATAGTTCTTTTTTAAATAAATATACAGTACAATTGCAAACAATCCTCAACACAGAAGTCTATAACATCGTAACAACATAACAACATTGTTAAGCGAATTCGACATTTAAATGAAAGGCTGAAGTGAAATGGACTAATTATGAAAGCCATTGTTTGAAGACAAAGTCTAAGATTTAATTTACTTGATTGCCCAGTCAGCGCCGTGAGATGTGCCGCCAGTTAATTAACAGAATCTCAGTAACTATGTTAAGTTTATACTGTTTTAATTCAATCATTTGAATATTAAATTACTTTTTTTCAACAACAATGAAACAAGCCAATTAATCATGATTGGTTACACATATTTTATACCCAAAGATTTCTAAATCCATAAATATCAAAATAGCACGTTGATGTCCGGGTTTTATTAAACGATATTATTTGGGATAAAAGATTTACAAATTGAAAGGGTAAATTAAAAATAGAAAAATTTTCGGAAATTTTATCGTTGTACATATATATGTAACTCCATCATTGTTTTTGTATTAATTATCTTCATCATCAGCTCACTATACATCCCCACCGAGGGGCTCGAAGCCACCACAAGTTAGGGGTGACTAGGTCATAGTCAACCACGCTGGCCCAGTGCGGGTTGACTTCACACATATCATTGAATTTCTTCTCAGATATATGCAGGTTACATCACATGTTTTCCTTCACCGTAAGAACGTCGGATAAATGTAGATATGTAAATCGAATAACACATTGGTACATGGCGGGATTCGAACCCAGAACCTGCAGATTGTAAGTAAAGTGCTTAAAACCTGAGCCACCGACGCTCTTTACCTTAATAAAATTAATTACCAAAAAGTAACATAAAAAAACAATTTCAAACAAAATGCATTCAAAAGTACCATAAAAAACCATCTCAAACAAAATGCACTAAAAAGAAACAAAATAATGACATGAAAACTTCTTTCTTTCTTTCTTCTCTCTTTCAAAAACCCTCTAAACTCTAAAGAAAGTTCTCTTCTTTCTTGTAACATGTCTATATTGTATAATTATTGTTATTTCGCAGTCGGTGTCGGCCAAAGTAAATATAATATTATACATTTTATATTTGAGATGTATTAGACATACTTACGTTTATGTCCCTACTTAGGCCGAAACCGACTCCAAAATAACAATAATTATGCAATATAGACATGTTACAAGAAAGAAGAGAACTTTCTTTAGAGTTTAGAGGGTTTTTGAAAGAGAGAAGAAAGAAAGAAAGAAGTTTTCATGTCATTATTTTGTTTCTTTTTAGTGCATTTTGTTTGAGATGGTTTTTTATGGTACTTTTGAATGCATTTTGTTTGAAATTGTTTTTTTATGTTACTTTTGAGTGCATTTTGTTTGAGATTGTTTTTTTTGAAGTCGGCTATTTTTTTTCTTAAAATTTTTGTTTTATTTCACAATTTTTAGTGAATTTGAAGTTCAATTACAAATTTCCTTAATACGTATGAGGAAAGAAATAAAGAAAAGGACTTTCCTATTTAATATGTGTGTACTTCAATTCAAAAACTAATTTAGAATGCAGCAGATAACCACTTATCCTTTAAACAGTGAAATAATTATCAAAATCGGTATACAAATTGAAAATTAACGAAGTAATACATCGTAGCGTGCCTTTAATTTAGTCCAGCCGCGCGCCGCCGTAGAATTTTTCGAATGCGCGTAGTTTTTAATAATTTAATATCTTCCAAACTATTGATCAGAATTACATAGTTTAAAGGCTAATGTAATCTGCATTTAATACTCTAGCCATCAAACATATTTATTTGGATAAGGATTCATATCGAATATAATATAATATCGCCGTAAGCTTACGACGCTGTTTTTCGTGTGCATTTTAATCGAAGTTTGTTCACAATAACATGGTTTTTGTGAGACATCCATAGATAATAGATATATGCCACCTGAGACTTTTATTTAGCAAATTTAAGGATCTATAATTACTCCATACATCATTTTAATGTAGGACATATAGTTTGACCTACGTAAGCCCAGAAAGCAAATTTGTGCTATTCATTGTAACGCGATGTAGCATTTTTCGTTTCCGCGTAATTTTATTCTTACGATATCTCCTAAACTATTAGACAGAATGATATAGTTTTAATTGCAAATATAATCTACATTAAATTCTCTTGATAATGAACATGTTTATTTACATAAGGGTTAATGCTGAACTTGAATAATAGCGTCGGAAATAGGGCATGAATTTAATTAATGTTTCGTAAAGAAAAAAAATGGTTATTGTGAGAAAACTATAAAAGATAGATATATGCTATCGCGGACTTTTATTTAGCACATTTAAAGAGCTACAATTCGCCATACATCATTTTGATGTAGGTCTTATAGTTTAGCCTACGTAAGCGCTGAAAGCAAAAATGTCCCTAATTTTCGCAACAAATTTTGAAGCTATATTCAAAATCTACTAGTCTTCTAGTTATTTAAAAAAAAAAAAAACAAAAAAATGGGACCCACCTGCAAGCACTTCCTTTCGATTAAAATAATTTTTATCAAAATCGGACCACCAGGGATGGAGATTCGCGGTAACACACATAAAAAAAAAAAATTCAGTCGAATTGATAACCTCCTTCTTTTTGAAGTCGGCTAAAAAGGTAAAACTACACTCAGTTATTTAAGTTTTGGAACACTAGTTTTAGGATTATTTTCTCTAATAATACTTAACACTTAAGAACTTAGTACCTGTTATTAACTAACAAACTTTTAAGTTTCAATTACTGCAAGGAAGTTATTATAACAATGTCTAGAGAATTATGAAAAATTTAAATCCTTTAAAGATATTAAGGAGAAAACTTCAGTACATCAACGTGTCTTTTGCTAGCAGTTGATTGACTATTTTTTTTATGTTAACTGACAATGTTTTCCATAGATAATTTCAAAAGTACATCTGATTTTAATTGAACTATAACATGCTCTGATGTATTCATATCAATAGAGTTTAATGAAGTGTTCAAATTATGAGCTCGCAAAATCACCACATTTTCAGAGTTGTGGTGAATAGTTGCCTTGTTAGTTAGTTAGTGGTGACCGCATTGTATTGGTGCACTAAGCATTTACAAATTTACATTTAATACAACTATTGGTACCGTATTTTCTTATACAACATGTTTAAATACATATAAGTAATAAATTAATCAATTTTAATAAGGCGTTGCACGGTTAAGTTTAAAAAATGTTGTAATAACCTTTATTCAAAAAGAAGGAGGTTATCAATTCGACTGTTAAAAAAAACGTTTGTTATCCACAACAGTTTGTTTTAAAACAGTTGAAAACAAAGCTTTATATTAAAAATTCTTTTCTTAGAACTAGAAATTTTAAACGCTTAGGTACGACAAAGACTGCTTTCGGGATATGCATCAAATTCCTTTACGCTAGTTCTAGTAAAAGCCTTTTTTCATCTTCTCGGAACTTTGAGGAACTTAGAATTTTTTTGAGAATGATTCGATCCACGTTTTTTTTTATAATAATGAACGTAGTAAGATTACTATACCGGATGATTCTTAAAGGACGGATCAAAAGGACCGCAATAGCTATCGTTTAAGTATCTTCTGTCCAAAGTAACCATTGAAAACCGCGGAACATATTCCGCTGTTAAGATTATTTTATTTTTTGTAAAAAAAAATATTATATTCAGACTTCCGACTGAAATTTCCCCGAGCGTCCAATATGTTGTGATTACATTAATTTTTTTTTAGTTCATATGTGAGTTAATCTAAAAAAGACAACGGTACCAAAAGTTCACTGTACCACTGCTATCACTGTAATCACAATATTTTGGATTCACAGGCAAACTTTAGTCGTTAATTTTTACCAGTTTTTACAAAATAATAAATAACTCGATCGCGGAAAATACTTTGGGCTTAAACGATAGTTATTAAGGTCTTCTACATCCACAAAGCTTTTAATCCTTTCATTAAGAATCAACCTCTATAACCGACAATCAGTCGGCAACAAATACAATCTCAAACAGTCTAGAACTTGATTTCTAACTCTTGTTGTTCAAGTTTAGAATTGTTTTTCCGGTAGCCATGGAAAGTAATATCGCTTTAATTAAGCTCGTTCAAATATTAGTTGTGCTCTCACGGACGCGATCTACGGAAAGCTTCAGGCTATAACTAGAATTATTGCTAACTGTAGGAGAGAGATGAAAGCTATAGAAATCACTACGCCAACCGATAAACTTTTCATATTCTGTCATGGAAATGGCAGAATATGAAAGTTTTTAGTTTTAGAGGATTTTGTTTACTATTACTGGGAACTAAAATATGTAAAATAAAAACAACGTAAATTTCTTAACAGTCAGTATTAACATCTATATGATTAATAAAATTGGAGCGTCTTTATGTAATATTGAAAAAAAAAAACACATTTCGTGCACAACTCACAATCGAGTAATTTAGAGCGAAGATTAGATTTTTAAAATACCTGTCTGTCTGTCCATAAAATCCCCTTTTGTTCAGCTTAATCTCCGTAACGGCTAAACCGATATTGACGGGACTTTTAAAGGAATTATGAAGTCTCGAGCCACTGTCACGAGTCAGTAATTCTCCTTCCAGTTTTAGTTTTATAAAATCAAATTTAATATTAAATTATTAATTAATTCTTGCATGAATTTCTTCGATAAACTTGAGACAAAATTCTTGAAGGTAAAGTAGTATTGATCGGTAAAATGATTGATAACACTTGGGAGACTGAAAGCTTAACTATATAAAACTAATTTAATTAAATCTGTCGGACAAATTACCGCTGATCAGTGAGATTTAGATGTCTAAAGCATAAATCAACTCGTAAATTATTAAGACATGATTGATGAAAGATTAACTAGAATCTAAATAGTATTTAAATAATTTCTACAACGTGCAAATCAATTTTCAGTCTATTTCTTAAGTATACTAAGCTGAGTAGTAATAACTTAACATCAATTATGTACATATTTATAATTCCATTTCCTACTACAAACGCAGCAAAATTAGTGGAACACAAAAAAGAATTAATTAATGTATTTGTTGGTAATACTGGCCAAATACATTATTTCAAGTTTAAGACTAATTTGAAAATGGAACATTAGTAGACATTTGTTTTTTTCATTCGTTGTTTCATTTTTTTATTAGTTCAAAATTAAAACTAAATATTTTATATTTCCCCTTTTTGTTCGCTAATTCGTTGTTGTAAAGTTGTTAAACACCATTTTATATTTCTTCTACCATTCATCACCTATTATATTTACTAAACGGTTGCGGTGAAACACTAGTACTCTCCATTCAATCAAATAATATATGTAAAAATATTTATCTGGGAGCAATAACCTTCGGATAAGAAACAAAATTAAATACAAATAAATATAGAGGCTGACACCACTTAACTCAAGTCCATATGAGAATTGTGTTTATCTCTAGAATTGATCAAAACGAGTAATATTTTTCTCTCAAATAACTATTGATACATTTTCGGTGTTATTTGGTGTATATAAATAAAAATACAAGAGTAAACTGTTTTATAAAATTAAAATTTAATACAAATTAGAAGTATTACTTTACAATCTATCTATATATATATAAAAGAAAGTCGTGTTAGTTACACTATTTATAACTCAAGAACGGCTGGATCGATTTGACTGAAAATTAGTGGGCAGGTAGCTTAGAACCAAGGAAACGGACATAGGATAATTTTTACCCCGTTTTCTATTTTTTATTCCGCGCGGACGGAGTCGCGGGTAAAAGCTAGTATATAATAATAAGTAAGAGAATTTGAATGTTTTAGATTGTTTTACTAAAGTGTAGGGAGTTTAATAAATAAAGCAATCCCGTTCGGCATAAAAGTCAGAAAGATGACATAATGTTGTCTGAAACATGTTGACTTTTAGAGCTCAGCAAAATGTTGTCTTTTCGATAACTTTTTGTCGATGTCATTTTAAAGCAATCTCAATGATAACTAAATGATGACTTTTCGAGGACATATTTTTTTAGCCGACTTCAAAAAGAAGGAGGTTATCAATTCGACTGAATTTTTTTTTTTTTTATGTGTGTTACCGCGAATCTCCGCCCCTGGTGGTCCGATTTTGATAGAAATTATTTTAATCGAAAGGAAGTGCTTGCAGGTGGGTCCCATTTTTTTGTTTTTTTTTTAAATAACTAGAAGACTAGTAGATTTTGAATAAGCTTCAAAATTTGTTGCGAAAATTAGGGACATTTTTGCTTTCAGCGTTTACGTAGGCTAAACTATAAGACCTACATCAAAATGACGTATGGCGAATTGTAGCTCTTTAAATGTGCTAAATAAAAGTCCGCGATAGCATATATCTATCTTTTATAGTTTTCTCACAATAACCATTTTTTTCTTTACGAAACATTAATTAAATTCTTGCCCTATTTCCGACGCTATTATTCAAGTTCAGTATTAACCATTATGTAAATAAATATGTTCATTACCAAGAGAATTTAATGTAGATTATATTTGCCCTTGAAACTATATCATTCTGTCTAATAGTTTAGGAGATATCGTAAGAATAAAATTACGCGGAAACGAAAAATGCTACATCGCGTTACAATGAATAGCACAAATTTGCTTTCTGGGCTTATTGTTAATAAAACTTTTAAAAACCAACAGCGGCCATTTTGTTCTATACGGACCTCTCACTCATCCATTAAAAAGTGATTGTTGACAAGCGTGAATTGCATCGTAATTCGTTCAGCATTGCTAAGTGTTTTTATTCAATTATTACAACATAAACGTAATATTTTTGACTTAACATACTGGTTGAAAATATAATTAATAGTATTTGTGATTCTTATTATTCAGTTAGTTATCAAGAATTTAATTGCCGAACAAATAAACTTGTAAGTATGAATATAGGTTATAAACACATTTTTTCATATATTATAACTAATTAAATTATTTAAAATTGTTGTAAGACGATGCTCGTCGCTATTTTAATTAAACGCAGTTTAAATATTTTACTTTTTAAAATATTTCTAACTTTAAACATTTGTATACAATTTAGTTCATTTAATTCATACATAATAAAAAAAAAACTTATCAGCATCGTCTTTGTAAAAGTGTCTGATAAAATTTAGAATGCCCTAAAATTTAATGAATATTTTCAATTTCTGATTTGATATTTTTTTTAGGATTCAACACAAGATGTATTTCGTAGTTTTTTGGGATAAAACGTCTGCAATCGTACCTGCATCATGGGTAGATTCAGAATCTCGAACTTTCAAGTGGCCGAAAACAAAAAATCCTACCTTACTAATTATTCGAGCTGATAACCCTAAAGATAATTGGATCACTTATAATTATGTTCAACTCTGCGGTCCATTAGGTAAAATTATTTATACTATACAGTAAAATATGTAGTTCGTTGATCAGGAATAATTGGTTATAATCTCTTCATGTATTTCTGTACTTTAACTTTCAAATATGGATATGCAAATATTTGCAGTATCTCACCCTTATATCAATAGTGAGATAATAATTAATTAAACTATCATTATTTTTTTATAACAGGCATATGACGAAGCGCGTGAATTCGAATTAGATGCCCTAAATCTGTCTACAAATGATGATGAAGGTTTTGCTGCTATTAAAACAAATAAAAAATTAGAAATGGTAGATAAAGGAAAAAGAAACTGCAATAAACCTTTACGCTCTTGTGATACAGAAGATGAATCGACGCCTATACAAAAAAGTAAGGATCATTAGTTTGAATTTAATTGTAAAATTTAAAATTGCATGAAAATTGAAAAGAAAAATGAATAGTATTTGTTTTACCTTTACCTAAAATTTTTTATATAATAATTCTAATATTAATTTTATTTATTTTATAGAAACTAAAAGTAGAAAGAAGATAATATCATCGTCAAGTTCTTCTGATAATGAGGGTATGTAACAAATAAAGTTGTTCAATTATATATAACTAGCTTTTACCCGCGACTCCGTCCGCGCGTAATAAAAAATAGAAAACGGGATAAAAATTATCCTATGTCCGTTTCCTGGTTCTAAGCTACCTGCCCACCAATTTTCAGTCAAATCGATTCAGCCGTTCTTGAGTTATAAATAGTGTAACTAACACGACTTTCTTTTATATATATAGATTATTTTGTTCCTTATTAATAAAACACTTTATTTTCAGATAGCGGAATAAATAATATACCAATGCCACCTGCCACGTACGTGAGCCAAAAGGATCAGCAACTACCACCAACATTTAAAACTCCTATATCATTACTTGAGCCGTAAAAGTATTTATAATTTTAATAATAAGATTATTTATATTGGTATGTAATATCGTTACTATTCATTGTGTTATCAAATAAACAATAATTAAACCTATTTTCCATGTCAATTTTAATTTTACACTAGCCTCTTAATTTTAACATAAAAACGTTAACTTTATGATCTCTAGAAAATGTTATCTTTCTGATATCTTTTTAATGATCTCTAAAAGATGGCGCTAGATGGCTCATAAGAGAGCTTTATGTTAACTTTATTTTAACTTTATGTTGATTTTTTGGTTATCATTTCTGATATCAGATCTTGAATAATGTTAACATTAAGAGAACTTTATGCTATCTTCTTGCCGAACGGGATCCTATACTTAGGAACAAATTAATGCTATCGACTATTTAAATAATGCATGTGAGCCTGACTTATACAGAACTGAGTTTGAGGAATGCGACCGAAATGCTCTATTTTAACTGCATGGATATGACATTGGTAATTGAAACTGTGAAATTGTGAAAATTTTAAATAATTTCATTTCGAATTTTCAGGAATTGTGTATTTTTAAATAAGTGACTGTGGAGCGTGGATTCACAAAGAAAAAGTACGAAGAAAATTCTGTATATGACATGAAACAATATTTTTTAATTTAATTAATATTGTCATGATTTAATACTGTTTTATAAGTTACTGTTCGAAAAATAAAGTATGATTAAAATGCATGTCAAAAAATAAATTGAATTCCGACTTTAAGGTATAAAAATAAATAAATTTAATAGCAACATCGTAGTCGGTATTTATTGCTCGGTATAAAATAACAGTAGTTCCAAACTCTACTTCACACAAGATGGACTCACAAACATTCTCTAGTATTCCATTGCATTTCCAATAGCGAGCTCCGACAACACATCACGTAAGAGCACTTACTATAATAGTGAATTTCACAAAACAAATGAATTATATATCACACCGACTGTATTGAAAATACAAGCCTTAAATACATATAGACATTGATTTCTTCTATAATTAATATATAGAGAATCTTCTAATCAAAATGTATCTGAAATTACTAACAGTACTTATTATTATATATATAATTTAAATGTGTCTTTTTGACAAGGAAAGAAAGTTATAAAAAAATACTAGTTGTCGCCCGCGACTCCGTCCGTGCGCAGTTAAAAAAAAACTAAATGGGGGGGAGGGTTATGAAAAATAGATGTTGGCCGATTCTCAGACCTACTGAATATGCTCACAAAATTTCATGAGAATCGGTCAAGACGTTTCGGAGGAGTTCAAGTTAGAACCCCGTGACACGAGAATTTTATATATAAGACTAGCTGGCGACCGCGACTCCGTCCGCTTGCAGTTAAAAAAAAAATGAAAAATAGATGTTGGCCGATTCTCAGACCTACTCAATATGCTCACAAAATTTCATGAGAATCGGTCAAGCCGTTTCGGAGGAGTACGGTGACGAAAACTGTGACACGAGAATTTTATATATTAGATTTAAATCTGTCTTTTTGACAAGGAAAGAAAGTCATAAAAAAAATTAACATCGACTTAAAGTAAGGAGGTCATCTTTTATTTACATTAATAATAATCATTTTGAATAAAGTTCAATGGCTTTATTTGGATGTTATTTTGAATTCACATACCGTTTTTTATTGCTACAGTGGTAGTAATTAACCATCAGTGTTACCCATCCTCCCCATAAAGAACGATTCTCAAATTAAATAGAGCAAAGGAAACGTTAATTACAAATATTCTAAATACGAAAATGAATTTATCCCTTTGATGATGTCGAAATTATTCGATCTTTTTTCTTATTAATTTAAAATAATGATACAAAAATGTTATTTTTAATTATGTAACTGAAAACTTCAATCCTAATTGAAGTAAAAAGTAAAAAAGATATCTTCAAAAGATTAATAGAGAGAGAAAAAATAAACGATGACAAAATGCGTACAAAGTCTTAAATTTTTATTTACTCTACCATCAGACATAAAACATACATTTGAGTAAACTCTCTCGTTCCATCTGTCACCCTGTTCCACTATTTATTTTCAATTTTGTTCTGTCTTGTTTACACGATATTCAATCTCATTCTGTCAATATCGAACATAAGTGGGAATAACAATATCTATTTTTCTTTGTAAAAATAATTTTAATACTGTGGACAATTTTGTTTTATGATTAGTTAAGCCCATCCGACAAATAATCTTTACATTAATACAGAAATCTTCCCTTGGGTTCAAAACAAATATGCAAATATTTATTGTTATTTAGATACGAGTAGAGTTCAAAGTAAAAAAAGAAAAAAAATTGAAGGTACAGTAATAGAGCATAGAGCGCATAGACCTGAAAATTGGCTTCTATATGTTCGATGGTTTGGGTAATGCGTTAATATATGAAATACTAGCTATCGCCCGCGACTCCGTCAGTGCGAAATTAAAAAAAAAATTAATAGCCTATGTGTTCTATCTATGTTCTACATTTTTGCCAAATTTCAGCAGGATCCATGCATCCGTTCTTGACATACCTTTTGACAAACAACCATCAGTTTAATCATTCGCATTTATAATATTAGTTCGTTCAATTTAGAGATATTTAGATAGAATAATTGGTATTCTAAGTATCAATCAAGTATCAACAAGTATCAATGGTATTTTTTTAGGTTTCACATACATATAATGGTCTTCCGATAATTCCTTTAAATTTTCAATTCTATGAGAATTTTTGTAGCTTCACTATCTTAATTTCATTTAATTTGACTGGGCTACTCTGAGGTTAGAGCATTGAAACAAATTCTATAGCTTTATGAAATTAAGATAAACAGTTTAGAAATATAGTTGCACAATAAAATGACCAGCTATTCAAGCTGAATGTTGATAATTTAATTCTTTACATACAATTATTGATACTCTGTCAGAGTATAGAGAACTGCACATAATGCTTTAATATGCATGAAAATGGATCGAAGTTTCACTAGGAACAGCCGGCGAACGAGCTCGGGAACTACACAATTTTTTAAAGATTTATAGCACATGTTTGAAATTTGTAACATTTTTACCACACAAAGTGGACTGGTCTTTGATGACTTACACTATATCTCATGCAGTATGTAGCTTTGCTGTGAATTTAATCTTATATATATTAGGTCCTTACATATGAAATTGGCGTTTTTCGTACTGGCCACTTTAATCACGAATTTCTCCTCTTTGGTAAGGAATTCCAAATTCAAATTTGTACAGCTATAGACTCATGTATTTGTGGTTCGATGACCGTCATTCATTTGTTTTTTTTCTTCTGTTTTTTTCTGTTTGCGTCACTCATTTTACAAAATGGAAAACTTAAAATATCGCATTATTTACGAGTACGAGTTCCGCCGTGGCACTAGTGCTGCGGAAACGACTCGAAGGGTGAATGATGTGTATGGCGGTCGTGTTGCAAAAGAAAACACAGTTCGTTTTTGGTTCCAACGATTTCGTTCTGGAAATTTCGATCTGCAGAACAAGCCCCGTGGACGGCCTGAGACTCAAGTTGATAATGAAGAGTTGAAGGCTATTGTGGAAGCGGATCCATCGCAAACCACGTTCGAGTTAGCTGCAGGCTGCGATGTTAGTGATAAAACTGTTTTAATTCACTTGAAGCAAATTGGGAAGATTAAAAAGCTTGAAAGGTGGGTACCTCACGAATTGACTGAAGCAAACCGGCAAACGCGCGTCGACTGTTGCGTTACATTACTAAACCGGCACAATAATGAAGGTATTTTAAACCGAATCATTACCTGTGATGAAAAATGGGTTCTTTACGATAATCGGAAGCGCTCACCGCAATGGTTGGATCCTGGCCAGCCAGCCAAATCCTGCCCCAAGCGAAAATCAACCCCAAAAAAGTTACTTGTAAGCGTTTGGTGGACTAGTGCTGGTATTGTTCATTACAGTTTTCTCAAATCTGGCCAGACTATTACGGCTGATGTCTATTGTCAGCAATTGCAAACCATGATGGAAAAGCTAGCGGCTAAACAACCTAGGCTGGTCAATCGCTCCACGCCACTGCTGCTTCACGACAACGCTAGACCACACACTGCGCAACAGACGGCTACTAAATTAGAAGAGCTTCAATTGGAAAGTCTAAGACATCCTCCGTACTCCCCGGACCTTACTCCAACAGATTACCATTTTTTTCGAAATTTGGATAACTTCTTGCAAGGGAAAAAATTCAACTCCGATGGGGCAGTCCAAATCACCTTCAAAGATTTTATTGATTCCCGTTCGACTGGTTTTTTTAGTAAAGGGATCAATGAACTACCTATGAGATGGCAAAAGTGCATAGAAAATAATGGTTCATACTTTGAATAATTAAATATATTATATTAAAAAATATTCGACTTTTTGTTCCTCCCATACAAAACGCCAATTTCATATGTAAGGACCTAATATATATATATAAAAGAAAGTCGTGTTAGTTAAACTAGTTATAACTCAAGATCGGTCGAACTGATTTAGCTGAAAATTGATGGGAAGGTAGCTTAGAACTAGGAGACGGACATAGGAACTTTTTTATCTTGTGTGCATTTTTTTTTATTCCGCGCGGACGGAGTCGCGGGTAAAAGCTAGTTTATATTATTTTATAAGTAAACATTGTGATGCAACCTGCACATATCTGTGAAGAAATTCAAAATTGTGCGTGAAATCAACCAAACATGTTGTTGTTGAGTAAGGCTTAGTTACCCCCAACTGAGGATTATCTTGAACTACTCTCCATGGAGAAGTTAAAGGAACTAACAACAGACTCATTTAAGTATAACTATCTAATACTAGTAAAAGCATGTTTTTAGTATGTTGTCCTTGTCGTTCAAGTTGTCATGATGGTTGCTAACCTTTATTAGGACGTGACACCAAAAGAAGAAAAACGAAATACTAAACTCATCCGACCACACCAAACGATTAAGATCTCGCTTCGCGTAATCTTTGGTTGCACAATACATATTTCCGATAACCCTGCACTTGAAAGTATACTATAAATATCGCGGAACCCATTTGACATTTTTCTAATTACGTTCCCGTAATTAATTTACTTTGAGAGGTCACAAATTGCAGTTACAATCTAGTATTACCAATTGATATATTTTATAATACAAGACGAGCTTTACTCGTATTGCTTCTTAGTATTCTTTAAGATAACGTAGAATTCACCAAGTATCTGTCATATCCAAGTTTAATTTCATCTACTCCAATATCTGAAAAACAGATGATCATGGCCCTGATCCTGTCCTCAACATAGTATTTTCTTAAGGGGCCATCTTTGTTCAACAATACATGACAAAGACGATAAAAAAACATATTTTTTTTTGTTAAATACGATACATTTACGATAACGCGTGTTTATTGATGAAATGAAAGTTATGTATATTAGTTTTTGGTTATATATCAGAAGTCAAATAATCCTTGCGTATACTAAATTTTATTTTTACATCCATTACGTTAAACAAACAAAAGAGGGTGTGCAGATCTGAATCGACAAACATTGCGGCGAGTCCACAATACGCTAGCAGGGATGTTCCCGTGGGATACATATGAGGAGTTTGCTTATTTACAAGGAAACGCTGCAAAAATCCCTTTCCTTTTTTAAAAATAGCTCTGGGAATTGTTATATTTAAGTATTGTATTTGGAAACCTCCAGAAAAATAAGTTTAAAATGTGAAATATGAAAACATACATTCGATGACTCCTACGAATATGGGCCAATGTGCAATTCGACAACTTTACAGGAGAAGTTCACATAGTTTCAACCATATATGAAAAGATGCCGCATTGGCCATTTTACTTTAGCAAAAAAATAAAATTTACACCTGTAAGTGTGTATTATGTATAGTGCATGTCTTTAAATAAACTAAGAGGTAGCTTTTAACACAAAAAAGTAAAAATAAAAAAATTGTTACTTTGGCCCTTGTTCGCAGGACCCATCGATTTAATAAGATATCCAGTTAATCATAATTGGTTTTCTTGATTTTTCAAAATTCTTACACGTACATAATAATGTTCTTGTACAATTTTGAAGACATTCAATTTTATAACGCGTCTTCTGTCTTCGAGATCGTCGATTCATCTTGTGATCGGTAACAAGCACACTAAATTATACAAACAAAATACTAATACTAAGATATCAGTTTTTATAAATACACAAAATCCGGGACCGTTTTTTAAAGGATGGAGTGGCGCGGCTAGCGACTGAGCTTTTTGCAACGTCAAGTACGGATGCCGGAATGATAAAATATGACGCGACAAAAACTGAATTAATGATTGCAAGACGTCAACTGAATTAATTACATTTCATATCTTTTTTCAAGTGGAATTTATTTTGTTTCTAAAATATATTTAAATGAGTATACTTTAAGCATTTATCACAAGCAGAATAAAAAAGGTATCTGTGATCATGTGAAATTGTATAAGTTTACAGTGGATTACGATTTTTATGCAATGATATTTATTGACTTCGAGAAACAATTTTATTCGTACTACATGCGTACGAAAGTACGAAGTACAAAGTTCATTATAAAAATCATATCAAGATTGCCATTCCCGATTAGATTAAGTCTTTCTATCGTGCATTTTTATTGTTTTAACAGTTCATGCGAGTACATGTATAGAAAACAGATTGATAATTTTGAAAAACAATTGAAACAAAAAAGCTTTGTTAATGTTGATGAAGAAGAAGAAAAGACACAGGGTATCTTATTGTTGATTATACGTCGAATATTTGAAGTAAAGTGGTAAATGTAACCTTTATTTGTCATTATTTAAGAAGCGAGTCAGTTACACGCGAGCGTAATAAATGGAAATCAGTAGTCATCTACCCTTCTAGATTAAAAGCGATTTTTACTTTATTGGAGTCTAGAATTGTATTCTCCAGCTATAGCGGCAAGTAATTAGGTTCACTTGAATATTTGCAGAGCACTTTCGCGATCTGTAGAACGAGCTTCAGACTCCAACCACAACAATCGCTAGAGCGCTGAAAGAGATGAGATCATTGAGTTACTGTATTATTATCCTAAGCCTTTGCGTATTTTAGTAAGCCTCTACAGCGCTTGTTTAATTAAGGTTGTTGTTTATTACGATACGTGGAAAGCATAGTTTTTGTTTACGATAATTCTTTTGCTCGCTCAACCGATCTATCTGCGTCCATGGATGACGCCCCTGACTTGCAATTGCCGCTAGGCGATTCTCGGTGTGACCAATTTGTTGTTACCTTTGTATTAAAAAAATGAAAGTACTTAATACTTATTAATTAAATTATTGATTAAGATTCGATTGACATTTTCCGATCCCCATAATGATATGACTGTGCACTTAACATCGTACGTAATCCAGAGTAAATACCATAAAATCAAATTGAAACGCAATCACGTTTTAATTAAAAATACTTAAGATAAGGTACTTTAAATCGTGGCGTGATATTTGACACTTACTTAATAATATATCAAGTTATCAAAAAACAATTTTATCTCGAGATACCCCCATTTAAACGTATCAATCATTTTTAATCTATAATTGTCACAAATTAATTCCAAAATCAGTGCCTTTCAAATCTTAATTATGTGTGAAAAGATTTGATTAGAGCAGTAATAATAAATTTTATCATTATTTTTTCTTCAAAACAAACATTTTTAATATCTACAAGATTATATTGATATCAGTACTTTAGTATTTAAGATTTGTGTCGATTACAATTATTTTAAAACAAAATAAATTATTTTCTTCTCTCAAGTGCATCACGATGGACCCACCAGATAAGACAGCTGTCAGCTATAACCATAGCAGTCCCCTGAAACAATGTACAAAAACGACAGAGACTAGAGAGTAGTGGCGGCGCCTAGTAAACCCGCTTACCTAAACTTGACCTCGACCAGTCTGAAAAGATTGCAGCGTCGAAGGAGAAGAAGAGTGCATCGTACATTATTTTCTCAAGTTCCTTTTCATACTGTCTTGTCGTGTTTTGTGTGTCTCGATGCCTAAATAGGTTTGAGATATTTTTGGAAAGAACTAACAGCATCTTCATCAAAGGATCAGAAAAGTTTACCGCATCTTACACTATACTAATGAATCACAAGCCGTGTAGTCCTCTATAGAGGATCTTTAAACATAAAATGATGATTTTTTGTATCGCTCTTTCTTAAATCTTTTGTGATTTTTGTAAAAGACAAAGCTTTTCGAAATTTTTACAATGATTTATGAAGATCTTTCTTTTTTGTGTAGCATTTATTAGGATCAACCGATTCGTTTCATAATTTCGTAACGTCAAATGTGGATAAAAAGATGCGACAGAATGTAAACAAATGATTGTAGACGTCAGCTAAATGAATTACGGTTTTACCGTTTCAATTCCATTTTGCTGTCTTCACATTCATAAATCAAGATGATATGTGCAAGATAGAAGTGACGGTCGATACAGATGTATGAAAATTTGTATGAAATTCGTATAAGTATATCAACAAAACCTTGATGTTCCTTTAGAAGTCAACAGAATGGAATGATTAAACGTCCACCGCTGACCTCTATGACACTGGACAGGCTATAAGCCTTAGTATTTTGTACCTGTTTGATTTTTACCATTTTGGCGTTAATTGTAGCGAATGGTGGTGGTTGTGGTAACTTCAATTGGCACTTTTAAGTCAAAAATGTATGTAATTTCCAAGCCAACATATGTATAATATATCTATGAAGATCAGTGAAGTACAGTCATAAAAAATTACGTTTTTTTAATGAAACTCTTTCATACAACTAATTTATTAATGCATTTGTTAACCATTAACCTTAAGATACTTTTAGGCACTTTGCAATTTAATTATGTTTAAAATTTTAGAAGATACTTACGTTTTTATGGCAAACGAGATGAGCGTTCATTTTCCATGCCCTCAGTTAACTTTATTGTGGAATATATTTACATCTAATTACGAAAAGATAATAATTTTCATCGTAAAGAAAATTACGCCTGAATAGGTTCCGGTTAAAAAAACACAATTTTCGAATGCATTACGGACTTATTTTATTTAAAATAAAAAAACTTAAATGTAAAATTTAGAAGTATTTAGGTTAAATTTTGCCTTAACTTCAAGAATTTTGTCTTTAATTTTCTTCAATTATTAGAAAATATATAAATATTAACCTCTTTTTCATATAATTTGACTGTTTTCACTCAAGTAATTCTTGGCCGGCTGAGTGGTATAGATATGCTACGCGGTTTTTGACATTTTTCTATTAACTTCAAAGTTAATAATCTCGCCGCCAACACTTTTCATTTCCTATTCAGCGGCGAAGATGCTTTACTTCGAATTATTTCAATGTAATTTATTGATTCCTAATTATAGTAGTTTGGTGAAAGTGAAAATAAAAAAAAATATAACAGAACAATTAAATCGTAAAAAAATTAAATGCATTGTATTATTTGTTCATCCTTTATCTAAAAATTATTTATTAAAATGTATTGCTACTTAGTGCCACAGAAAGCGGAACGAGCGTAAGCATTTAACTAAACTATATCTTGTACAGTAAATAAAAAAAATAGTTTTGTCAAAAACATTGGGAAGCGGGTCTCGAAGGATAGAAATAAGATTTCAAGAAAATAGTTATTATTACAAATGTGCAAAATGAAATTATCATTTCTTTGTTCAATTCAATATTTTCAATACTACCATTTATCCCTATTTCTATAACCTTTTTGCAATTTATAATTGTGCCTATAAAATAAATCCCAGAATGCCATTCTCTTATTGAAAGGTCTTTTCTTCAATGTCAGCTCTGAATCTATTTCAAGGTAGTGTAGTAAATTATTTTCCACAGGTTTCCAGTCGACAGGTAATAAGTCTGAAATCTGCGGCGTTGGGTTGCTGAAATAAAATTATTTTCTTAACAAATGTATTATTACCATTGTATTATACATTGTATACATTGTATAACCGCTTTTAGAATAATAGCTTGATAAATACAAAAGTTTTTACTTTGTATTAGTTGAGCGAACTTGTAGTACGCATTTATTTAAAATTTAAATTTTCATATGCATTTAAAAGAGTTTTTTTTGGCACTAGTTGTCGCCCGTGAATCCGTCAGCGCGGAGTTAAAAAAACATAGTAAGTAGCCAATGTGTTCTTCCAGAGTATGATCTACATCCATCCAAAATTTCATTGAGGTCCGTAGAGCCGTCTTGGAGATACCTTCAAACAAACATCCATCCATCCAAACATTCGCATTTATAATATTAGTAAGATTATATATACCTGTATTTGACAAAATTAGCCCAAAGTGTAGTCATTCTATCGATTATCAACTGGTCTTCGTGCGATGGTTCGTCCTTCATGTATGATATATCAAATAAATATCCAATCTCGTCAGCATGTGCTGCACCTCCAATAGTTACATTATGTCGTTTCTTAACAAAGTTTCTTCCACCATTGTAAGAAAACATATAGTAATATATGTCACCTGCATTATTTTCCATATATTGTTTGATACTTCTTTGTGTTGGATGTACATAAGTAAAATCCGAATCAAAATCTATAATGCTAAATTTTTCTTGTTCAGTAATTTCTTCATCGCCTATATAAAAATGTCGAAAATTCTTAACTGCGTCTGCTAGTTGTGAGGAATTGAAATTGAAAGCGTTAAATAACTTCTCATGAAAAATGTTCAAATGTTCATAATACTCTGGATTTTTGTTTACGTGTAGTAAAAGCCTCTCATCATCGGTGTGGCCAATTAATATTGGTACGTCTTTAGCTTTGGGTATGTCCAGGTTTAAAGGATAATCTGATATGAATTTTTCCACATTGTTAAAATCATTTTCCACACAAGGTAAGTACCTTGGTACCTGTCTCATAGCGTCTATAACTGAATTAGTACTTTGCTTACCAAGGAAAGAAAGAGCTTCATTTAAATTTATCGTTTCAAAACCTAATATTGATGCTAAATTGAGTGTACGTGCTGCCTCAGGCTCACCAATAAGTGAAGGTAACAATGATGTACCACTTTGTATTATTAAATTATTGAATAATTTTTCTTGTTTCGAAAATAAATGATAATCTATTGCAACTCCACCAGCACTTTCACCGAATAATGTAATTTTATTAGAGTTGCCTCCAAATGAATCAATATTGTCTTTTATCCATCTCAGAGCCAAGAGTTGGTCCTTGAAACCTTGGTTTCCTGGGACCTTTGAATCATTAAGACACATAAAGCCATAAGGTCCGACGCGGTAATTTACAGTCACTAAAATTATATCGTGTCTTACAAAGTATTTCGGTCCATACAGAAATCTACCACCAAATCCTGTTTGAAATGCTCCGCCATATATCCATACAAGGACTGGAACTGGAGATTTTGTACTAGCAACATCAGGTACGTAAATGTTAAGATGGAGACAATCAAGTGTGCCAGTGATAGTTTCGTTGAATTCTTCGATTTGAGGACAAATAGCAGAATCATCGTATGCTTCAAAAATTTCTTCAAAATTTTCTTGTGGTAGTGACGGCTGGAAGTTGTGGGAAAAATATTGCATAACACATTATATCAGTTTGTTAAGTCAGCTGAACAAACAAAACGATATCGATAATTTTCAATTAAGATTCATTAATTTGTGTAAAAATGTTTTAAAATTAAATAATACTTACTCCGAAAGGGTTATTTTTATCTACTTTACCATATGGTATACCTAAGAACATTGCATAACCACCATCTTCAGCTTTCATCCCTCGGATCAAGCCAACATTTGTGTCGACTAGAGGATCCACTCGAGTATCAATACAATGACACGTTTTGAATAACGTAGAAATAAATATTGTTAAGAAGATTTGTCTTAAACACATTTTAGTACCTCTGTCCACTAGTAAATAATTCAAAAAAATAAAATTCACTCAGTTTTATCTTTATTCCACGCCGATAAAGTCAAGTCTTTTGGCTTCTCTCTTCCAAGTATTGGAGTTATCTCGTACTCGTCAAAACGATACCTTATCAAAAAATTATGTGTACCCCATGTATTTTATTGATAACGACACCACTTTGTTATTTTTTTGATATTAAATATTACCGTAATAAAATGAATCTACAAACATGTATTAGCAACTAAAACAAATGAGCGAAAAACCAGATTTCTATGTCCCAAAAACACCTGCACGAAGTTAAATGATTGCAGATGCGTTTTCACTAAACTTTAAAACCGATGATTTCACTAACCCTTTAAACAAGGTGACAACAACAATGATTGGATGATATAACTATGCACTAGAAATAGGCTTAGTAATAATGCAAGTCTGAGCTGTAAAAAGTCTTTTATTCTTAATGATCGTTGATACATCTTTTAAATAAACATCCTAAGACCTTTGATAACCTTTTTGTAGTTGTCTGTTGTGTTTAAAGAATAGGTCCCAAAAAGCCATTCTCTTTTTAAACGGTCTACTCTCCAAACTAACTTCTGAATCTATTTTGTAATAATATAATTTTTCTTCTGTTATAGGTTTCCATTTGATGGGTAATAAATCAGTCACATTCGGTGTAGGGTCGCTGAAAAAAATATCGATTAAAAAGCATTCTTTGATTTCAAAGCTAGTTCTTAGTTCTTCTTAACATTATGTGGCACTACATCAAATCAGGTTAAAAATCAATGAATATGTAAAAATGTCCTCTTTTAACTAATTTCATACTAATTTCCGTTATTTGTACAGTGTATAAGCGTTGAAAGCAAAAATGTCCCTAATTATCGCAACAAATTTTGAAGCTAAATTCAAAATCTACTAGTCTTCTAGTTATTAAAAAAACAATCAAAAAAATGGGACCCATCTGCAAGCACTTCCTTTCGATTAAAATAATTTTTATCAAAATCGGACCACCAGGGCCGGGTTTCGCGGTAACACGCATAAAAGAAAAAAAATTCAGTCGAATTGATAACCTCCTTCTTTTTGAAGTCGGCTAAAAATTAATACTCACCCGTATTTTGCAAAGTTTGTCCAAAGAGTTGTCATTCGATCAATCATTATTTGATCTTCTGCTGTTATCTCATCGTCCATCAAATTTCGTGTTTGGAACAGATAACCAATATCGTCGCCATGACCTGCGCCGTTCATTGTTACATTTCCTTTAAACGACATATTTCTTCTACCGTTGTATGAAAATAAATAATGATATATCGTTTGAGCTCCATTTAAAACATTTTGGTATGTCCTTCTATGAATTGGATGTAAATAAGTAAAATCAGAATGAAAGTCGGCTATAGATTGCACATTATCATTACTCATTTTTTCATCCCCAATGTAGAATTGTTTAACTAAATTCACCATTTCCTTCAAACGTTCCTCATCAAAATCAAAGTAACTTTTTAAAGTATCTTCAAATATGTTAAGATTTTCAAAGTATTCATTGTCTTTACCTGCGTGTGCGAGAAACAATTCATTATCAGTATACCCTGTTAATATCGGCGTTGTCTTTACCTTAGGCATCTTTTTATTATTTGTATAATTTGTGACAAACTTTTCAACGTTTTCAAAGTCATTTTCTACACACGGTCTAAATGTGTAGTCAATTTCTGAAGCTGCAGCTACCACAATAAGTGGATCAGCTGTAGCAAGGAATGATAAGGCTTCGGGAACATTATCAGGGATAAAACCAATCTTCTCAGCGAGCATCCGTGGTGCCCTTGTATCAACTTCCCCTATAACAGGAGGGGATATTGAAATACCACTTTGTATAATAACTTTATCGAACAGTTTTTCTTGTTCAGATATTAAATGAAAATCAACGGCTCTTCCTCCGGCGCTTTGTCCAAATAAAGTTATTTTATTAGCATTTCCTCCAAACGATTCGATGTTGTTTTTCAACCATCTAAGCGCAATCAATAGATCTTTTAGGCCTTGATTTCCAGGAACATCAGGCGTGTCAAGGCACATAAACCCATAAGCTCCTACACGATAGTTCACAGTCACAAGAATAACGTCATGCTTGACAAGAAACCTCGGTCCATATAAATCTCTGTTAGCATAGCCTCTGTAAAAGCTGCCTCCATAAAAATATACGAGTACAGGTACCTTATTATCGGAACTCGCCGACCTTGGTACATAAACATTTAATTGAAGACAATCGACGATACCGACAGCTGTACCATTATCCAAGATTTGTGGACATATCACAGAGTCGTGTACAGCATCAAATATAGTATCAAATTTTTGATGTGGTGTAGAAGGCTGGAAATAAAATAAAATAATTAATAAAAACGTTACTAATAATATGTACCAAAGCTAAAGTTTAAATTCTTAATTGAAAACAAATAGAACAAAGAGAAGTTAAAACAATAAGAACATACACCTGTTAAAAAAATAAGAAATTTTGACTCTGGTTAAATTAACCCATAAATATATTTAATTTGAGTGGAACATTTTTATCATTCGGTTATTTAATTTGAAACATACTTCGTGTAACTATTAGCGTCTCAATGTAATCTATAATTAGATTGTTACTGAATTAGTTTCTACTTTAAACATTTTTAACTTTACTAATCAACTAATTTAAACCAGTTATGTTAAAATTTCTCACATACATTGTAATTTAATATACGAGTATTTTATTTAAGCAATTTAAAAAAGTTTTTACTCACTCCAAAAGGATTATTTTTGTCAACATCTGCGTACGGTATACCTAAAAACATTGAATAATCTCCATCTTCCGCTTTTAATCCTCGAATTAAACCAACTTTTGTATCAACTAGAGGATCCACTCTCACGGCACCTCGACTTGTATTAAAAAACATTAAAAATATTGCAACACAGCATACTTTAAGATACATTTTGTGGGCCGATGTTTTAATCTACCGAATGTCTACCTAACATGTAGAAATAAATCGGCACTGCTTTTTAAGTACTATACTGTTGTTGTAGTGCACGGGCAATAAAAAAAGTGTGCTTAGATCAGAACCGAATTAACGTATGAGAGCTACTCGTGCGATATCACACGTGTCGCTGCGCATGCACAGAAAAAATTTTTTGGTGTTTGCTGTAATTTTTTGTCCATTTTTCGTTTAGGCCTGGTTTAAAGTATAATAATTCTATTAAATTTTACAGAATTCAGAACTCATCTAAGATCAAAGTTGCGGTCTAGTAAATAAACTATGGATACTTGGAGGGTGTAAACTGCTTATTTTTACACCCTAACTTTGGAATGAAAAAAAAGTTATGAAGTACGAGAGAATAAAAAATTGCATCTTTGAAGTTCATCTAAAAATAATATCAGCGATCGCCTGACGATGGCGGTCCATATTTTATCATGCGATAGTTTGGTTTAAGAGCTTTGAATTCCGCTTATTTCTAAATCGTACGGAACTATTTAGATGCGTTTGGATCGTTCGGATGGGGCTAGCCGATGACGGCCGAGTGAATATCGTATGATATCGGTTTTGGTGTACGCATACCTTATACACAAACGATATCTTATCTTATATATTTTCATATCATAGCATTATGTATGATGGTATCTTTTGAAATTGATGACATTAAATAATCTCGTAAATCTATAGCCGCAATGTGTCGTATGTTACATGTATTGTATTATAAAATTAATTGGCGTGCTTTCAAAATTAAACTATTTTACTCCTTTTAATACAAAACAATTTTGAAAATTTAGACACACTTGGAAATTTTATTTTTAACAGTTGTAAGTGTTAGTTTATGCTAGTAAGCATTATTTAAACTGAATCTTGTAAAACGCGCTTTAACTAAGTGGGTAAATAAACTAAAATTAATCAATTACTTACTCTCCTTTTGACCTTAAAAGACTATATTCATATGACTATCATGATATAAGCATAATATATTATTATTGTTGTTATTTTGTCCTTGAACCAAAGCAATCTTATCGAGTTGACTTTCTCTACAATATTTCAAATCATTTATCAAGATATGATCTGACAGCTTTGATCTATCAGGTTATATCTGATAACTATTTATTTATCAACTCGAAAAATATGCTAAAAAATTTACGAATGTCGTTATTAGCTCCCCCCCTGGCTGTGCCCCCTTGGAGACGATAAAATACTGTTAACTAAATATTGATTTTTTTTCTACGTTAAAATTGTTAAAACGTAGTTCAGAGTGTTGTTATTCGTTCAATTGTTACTAGATATTCTTGCGTAGGCGTAGATTACATGTGACACTAGCTGTCGCCCGCAACACCGTCCGCTCGGAATAAAAAAACTTCATTAGAAGTCTATGTTTTCTTCCACTGACTGTGTTTTACATCTATACCAAATTTCATCGAGATCCATGCAGCTGTTGTAGAGATACCTTGTAACAAACATCCATAAATCCATCTTAACATTCGCATTTATTATATTAGTAAGATTTCATCATCATCATTAGCAAGATTGTGTAAGACTTAAAACAACACGAGACAGCATCATCCAGATTGTCCATCTTATCAAACTTACCTTTACCATTTAATATAAAATTGTTCCTGAACTATTACTTTTAATTTTGTCTTTTGTTAAACGTCTTTATACAAAACAAAAAAGCAAAAAAAAAAAAGCTTAGCAATAAATTAAATAAATGTGAATTGACGCGGGCTTTAAGTGGTATTTATTTAGATTTTGTGTCCATTGTCTGTGAGAAATAAAATTGAGTTAATTTTTTCTTTCCGTCTTCATAAACCCAAGAAAAACTTTGTCGCCAAAATTAACTGTTTCCACTTATTCATAAAAATTGTAGAACATATTTTATTCATTGGTACTTTTATTTTTTTTCTGTAGTCGTAATATTTATTTAACGAGTAACACAAAAGTTGATTAACATAAAAGTAACTTTTATAAAAAAACATGCATGTACGGTTCAAATAACCTTTGAAATAAATATCCAAAATACACATTATTAAAATAGACTATTTACTGCAATTTCATAATAGTTAATCCAAACTGATTGTAAGCCAGTTAGCAAGGTTTAATTCGGTAAAGGAAAGCGTTAACGGTTAAAAGGATTTACACAACATGTGGGTTAAGTTTGTAACGCGGAGTGCAGCCTGAACTCCATCCAGTTAATTAAGTTAACTAACATAAACACCGCCGGCGGCCTCGCTACAATAAACAAACAGGAGCGTCTAAAACCTTGCATAAAAGCGCATTTAACTTGTATTTGACCGATTTTTGACAGATTAAACCATGCATAAAATGAAGTGCAGGATAGTTAATGTAAAAGTATAATCAACATAAAGAAGGTAATTTCTTAGAAACAATTAATATGTGCCAGCTTACGCTAACTTTGAAATGTTTTTGTTACTTAACATTTGGATTTTTTAACTCTTTAAAACTTCTAAATCTCAACTACATAAGTACAAATACGTAAGATGTTTAGGCAGATGTTTGTCTATGCGTTGGGACATTAGTCATAAGACAGACAAACAAATAGGAAGTTCATTTATCCAAGATCGAACCAACACTACCTTTACACCACGTACATAATAATTTATTATCAAAGTAAAAGCATTTGTCGTCCTAATGCGTCCATTACCGACGGTGATTCAATTATTGTGTAAGATTCACGAGGGAAGGACCTTATATCTTCTAATATATAGATTTTTGTCTTAGTAATTCAAATAAGTGACCTTGTATAACAAGTTATATTATTAAAAAAAAATAAGTCAAAGTTTCCTTCTAAGTTTTTTTAGTTAATAATTTGAATTGGACTTAACCACATTGTTCTATTCGTTAAATCCTATCATTTGTTATCCATATTTATTGGGATAGTAAAAATGTATCATTGGCCATTTTGTAGTGGGCGGCCATTTTAAATTTATTTATAGTGTACTGTACTCTACTCGTAAAACCAAGTTATACCCAAGTTGGGTAGATTAAGCAATACTATGTCAATACGTCGTCCGCCATTTTGTAATGGCGGCCATCTTTGATCTATCGTAGTGTTTTATATTCTACTTATCGAGATAGTAAAGGGTCCTTTGATACCCTTGTTGGGGGTGTTTGTACAAAACTGCGTCATGCGCCATCCGCCTAATTTCCAACGAGAAATTACCGAGCAAAAAAACCTAGTCAACACTTGATTTATCTAGTAATAAGTAAATAATCATAGAAGTAACGGATATATTTAGCACTATTAGGCTTTTTGAGCACCAATAGTGACAAGTATCCCATTTTGTCGAATTTAAAAGTATTAACGTTTTAACATTTTTCAATAGTTCATATTAAGTGTGTATATGTCCTAATAATAATATTCTAGCGTTATGTAAGAGCTATATCTAAAACAAATTGAATTCCCTCGCTGCATTAAATGGGCCCCTGCAATCCACAGCCACTTAACAACTGAGAGACACTCGGCTCACCATTGATAATTATTTTCAGGACACACTCGAGGACTTGGAGAGTGTGTTGTGGTTAAAACTCGCAAAATATTTATATAGTTCTCTAATATTATGTATAGTTCATATTCGATAATTACGTTACAAGTAATAACTTGAATCAAATGAAAACTTTCACATTTTGTACCTCTAGAATTATGTTAAAAGGCTTTAACTTTCGTATTCTTATCCATTTGAAATGGTTAAAAGAAACGATATTGCTAAAGCACAATATGAGGTCGTCTATATCGATTCGACCCGTAATAGCAAAAGCAGCTTTGTCATTCTATCTCTAATACTGTCTATTCTGTCGAGATCCCTTATTGGCTTAACTAGATCGTGCGCTTCATCCCATATTCCGTTAGACGTCAGCACACATGCAGTGTACGGTGATACTTTGTGCATTACATATTGTGATAAGGTTGTTTATTTTATGTTCTAGTAAATGGATTTAGGTATACATTTACGTTCGCATCCATGCAAGCGATTTAAGTTTCAAGGTATTTATGAACGTTTCAAATATCTTGTAAGATAATAAAAAGCTGTAGTTAGAAATATAATTTGAATCTTTTTTTAATATAAACGAAGAATATTTTAACTTTTTATGGTTTTATATTTAAAAAGTAATAGATAATTCGATTTTCTTTTCGTCTATTATCAACGAGTATCCCCGACTTACATTTTTTGGTCAAATATCAATAAAATATCAAATGACGGAAATGAATTTCTAATAGCTTTCATATAACACCCCTTGTTTACACATCAATGAAAACATCTTCAACACAATCCCTCCTGATGTTAGGCACTGGATTAGAGTCACTGAAAGCCTTTGCTCAGGAAGGGCTTAGATCCAAAGGCTTGTATGTTACGTTACGCGGTATTATCTCTCATCGCAAACTGAATTCTTAACTAGCAAGCAGTTAATTGCGATTACGAAATAGAACAAAGTCGCCGGCTTTGTAAGACTACGACGTTTCGTACGATCGTTGGGAGGTAATTAAATGTGACATTTTACAAGCCAATGATGGAAATTTCAAACTAGTTTTTCAGACAATAAGACACAAAAATTCAGATATGAATTACGTATATTTTGCAGCATTGATCTTAAAAAAAATCCATCCGAGTATAACGAAGTCCATTCTGATCTCTATCAAGTTAATTAAGTTAACGAACATAAACGGCGCTTGTGGTTTTGACATAGAGAACAAGTAGCATCTTGTTAAGTGCCTTCAGAAACTGGATTAGTCTTTACAGAAAACTACATTTGCATGCATTCATTATGGTCAATGACTGCTTTAGTGATATTTAGGCTTATAGAATAGTATAAGGCTTGTTTATCTTTAAAACTACTATGTGCTTCCCACTGGGCCAGTGGAGTTGAAGTCAATTTAGGATATTCTCGCGCCCCTTGAGAAAGTATATAAAATGGCGACAAACAAAGACATCTAATTTAAACTATTAATACACGTTAGTCACTTTATGGACAGCAACATTAGCTGCTCTTAACAATAGTGACAATTTCGTTCTATTTTAAGACATAAAAATCCCAAAACTATTTAACCATGTCCGACCTCACTCATGTGTGGTATACATTTTATCCGAGACGAAGATAAACACATTCAAAGTCTACAGAAATGGCCAAGACCCATTTACCGTGAGAAAATCCTTTAAGCCGCGAACGATACTGCTTCTAAGTGAGAGCACTCGAGCGGTATTGAATAACACAACAAACTTTATAACATAAAGTATAATATAGTGAAGATTTTTTTACTTTAAAATTTTTGTAAGTAATTTAATTTTTTTTTAAATATCGTAAGATGGCAAACGACGAACGGCCACCTGTATACGCCAAAATAGCGACCGCTGCCCATGTACATCCACAATTGCAAATGAGTTGCCTATATCTAATTGACGGAGGAGGGGACGCAAAGAAAGAGTATATTTCCCTTTTCTGTGTTATGGTATTGCACCGAGTGAGCCGGCCAATTCATGCAACATATGTTGGCGTATACCACTGTTATAAACTTTTTACAAAAAAAAAAACAAAATTAATACTAAAGCAGTTTCAAAACTTACAAAATTTAATAACCAGCTTTCTGAACCGTTTACCAATAAAACAAATGAACTGCTAAAATATCTAAAATGTCCATTATTCAAAATATGAATAAAAAACATAATAGCCTTTGTGTTCTTTCAGACTATGAGCAACAGCTGTGACAAATTTCAGCGAGATCCGTTGAGCCGTTATGGAGATGTCTTCAAACAAACATCCATCCATCCATCCATTTTCGTATTAATAACATTAGTAAGATAAGATTATGAATAATAAATACTGTATTATATTAAGTACAGATTATTTTCTAGTGTGTATCGTTTATGTTCGATCCATGCAAAACCATTTATGGCAGGGAATTTTAAAATAAATTCGTTTACGCACTGAACTCGGATACGTTGTTCGCAATACAGATTTAATTGAAACTCTTGCAAAAAATGATTGAATTGAAAATCGCTCCATGTAATTTATTGAGGAATTCATTTCTGCTTCAACATAAATATTTTTCAACAATCGTAAATTGTTCGATTGAAATGTTTTATGTTCAATCATATTACAATGTTGGCCGTATTTTTTTGGTTTTACTTTAGGATAATTTAAAAAGATTTATAGGCCAAAAGTTTTGGACCACGAGGAGAAGCCTCGTATTTCTCCTGGATGAAAGTTCTTGCATCAAGCGGCTGGAGATCAAATGATACAAAGCATTAAAAAAGTTTCGGATTTGAGATAATAGGTCTAAGTCTAGACCTATTATTGACATGGTATCTTAAGAACTTATTATTTACAACTATGATCATCATCAGCCTTTGTCTGCATACCCCCCATATCCCCTTTACCTTCTCCATCAACGTCTATTATTATGTGCAGCACTATTTAGAATTCCTATAAGAAATGAAACTCTACGAAATATGTACGTCTTTTGGTTCTTTGTTTAAATAGTTGAATATTGGAATTGTACATTGCAAAGCGTTGCGAAATGTTTGCAAGTCTGGGAGTCTTCTTATTGATTTACGAGGATATAAGCGATCAGCATACTTTAAAGTCTATTATTTCTACGAGTGCTGCTTGTTCCATTGCCGCATTTCTACTGTAAAAATACCTCAAAATATTTCTAAACTGGTAAAATGAACCCTCTCTTAAATTACTTTCTTTAAAAATGATATACATAAATCAAAGCGCCTTGTGAAAGAAAAGAAAAGTCGAAGTCTCTTATTAATTTTTGCAAGGACAATAAAGCCTTAGAATCCCTAGTAATGGCTGCCAGTTCGACGTAACTCCCTTTGTTTGCACCTGAACACCTCGTCCTTAAAACTTGCTCTGCAAGAGTACGGAGGCCACTCGTGAAATTAATTACTTGGAAAGTTGAGGAAGAAGGAAATTTTATTTTATATTTCATTTTAAAAATTACCTTTTTATTAATTGAAGCTTGAATAATTTTTAATAACCTCTGCACTCTTCATTCCTGCGTAATTTATTACTTTAAATCGTTTACTTTACTTAGAATTGCAACACATGCCGGGTTCAATTTAGTTACGAACACGTCAAAAAAAATTGTCGTTGTCTGAGGCGTACGGAGCCTACAGTGACTGGCCATAGTCAACCACGCTGGCACAGTACGACTTGACTTAAAAAAATATGTTAAATATAATATTTTCCTACATTTTAAATTATTTTTTTTTATTTAAGCACAGCCATTATTTGTATTGTAAAAAGAAGAAGTAAAAATATAAATCTTAATTCACGAGGTAAAATTTCTTCCACATGAATTTTAATACCGCTATCTGGCTCACAAAGCCGACCGCTGCAAAGTACTTAAACATGTCTAACCTCACTCAGGTAAAGTGTATTTTATCTCAAGCTAGGAAAAACTTATGCAAACCCCAAAAAAATATACAATATACCTTTTGATAAGGCTTCTCTAAAAGTCAAAGTAAGTTTAAATGTAGTGGTCTAGTTCATCAATTTCTTATCATCGTAGAGATTGAAGTATAAATCCAAGCTTATGCCATTCATCGTTAGTACCGAAGAGCCACGTCGTGATACTAAATAGCTTGATGCTTTTGTGTTAAAAAAAATTATGAATAACCTTGATGCATTTGTAACGATCATTTACTATATTTAAACAAGCTTCAACATATTAATTTAGGCTCGCGTGAAATACAATCCAATATCTAATATATAAAATTCTCGTGTCACAGTTTTCGTCACCGTACTCCTCCGAAACGGCTTGACCGATTCTCATGAAATTTTGTGAGCATATTCAGTAGGTCTGAGAATCGGCCAACATCTATTTTTCATTTTTTTTTTAACTGCGCGCGGACGGAGTCGCGGGCGACAACTAGTATATTTATGAGAAAAAAAATTTTAAGAGAGCAAATAAGAAATTAGGTTTTACACAAACTTCTTGATAATTTTAACTATCTCCGTATGTTCGAATATTTCAGAAAATTAATAATTTATTGACTTTAGATGTAGAACTTTATTGTATTCGCTTTCTATACACCCCAAATAACTTTAATATTTTGTTTGCCTTCAAATTTTAACTTTCCAAGGCCACAATTCTTAGTTATACACAAGAGTAAACTTCGGTCATTTATAACCTCAAATGTTCCGCTAACTACAATAATTATTTTCAAACTTTACACATTACCCATTATGTTTGTTAGTTTATTTAAAAATACCATGTTGTGTTTCAATAAAAAGCTAAGTAATTCTTCTATAGCTAAAAAAATCGGGGTATTATAATATTATAAGTGAAAGAAAAATTTTAATTTTCCGTATTGCACTTGTCCGAGATATTCATCAAAATGCTACTAACAGCTGTGTTTTAATAAACTAAACGTTTTGTGATTCAGTAACAAAAGCTTCGTTTCAACAGTGTTTACAAAATTCAGCTATAAATTCATCTTACTAGAAAGAGACGCTTTTATTAATTTTGTTCTAGAATTATTTTTACGTGGTAAATATTAATTATACTTTAATCACTACTTTCTCTACTCTACATTATCGATTCTCTATTATCCCTAAAATGTCTATTCTAGACATTGAATCTAAACGATCATCTTTAAAATGATGAAATCTATATATATAAAAATGAATTGCTGTTCGTTAGTCTCACTAAAACTCGAGAACGGCTGAACGGATTTATCTTATCTTAGTCTTGAAATGTTCGTGGACGTCTAGGGAAGGCTTAAAAGATGAGAAAAAATTCATGCCGCTATTAAGTTTTTTTCAAATGCGAGCGGATGGAGTCGCGGGCGACAGCTAGTAGGTAAATAAAGGAATAAATGATATTAAAGAATAATAAAGAATCTATAATGCACTATATGCAATGCGTCTCGTTCTGTTTTCCTTTTGAATATATCTTTCATCTCGCTCATGTAACGAAATTTGTCTAAGCGTGACGGATTCTAACAAAAAAGTATTGTATTCATACGGAGTGCTTTATCAAGTCAGCGATACTTATGTTATAAATTAATTAAGGAATTAATTGCAATTATAAAAGCTATTGCGGCGGCTGTTTGTCAGGTGAACAACAATCGCTGTCGGCCGCGGTGCGCACACTAATTAATACTACAATATTAAAGTGACTGCGAGAATTTACGAGCTTAATATACGATTTAGTGTTATTAGTAGTTCATAGGTGGCGTGGGGCAGCGGCTAACTGCCATTCTGTGCAGTACCTATATGCAGATATATATTATTATACCACTTATTGATAATCATACCACTTATAAAGGCGAAGAAAAATGTGTTAAAAATTAACAAATATGCTCAGGTACTCAATATGCTATGTACTTCGGTCGGACTTTTTTCAAAATGAGGAAGGATAACGCCACTCGCAGATGTGTAGGTAAGTTAAGTACACAAATGAAGTCTTCAATCATCAGGTTTCAGTTCCCATACAACTAAACGAAAATATGTTGTATTCTCACTCAAATTCTCAAAAAAAACATCAACATAACTTACATCCGTAACCCATAGTGGTAGGCAGAGACCACGAACCTCCATTTGGCAAGGTTCTGACACACCTCTCTCGCTTTTTCTACATTCATACATCTATACAAACATTAACGTCGGTTTCGGGTGGGTTTAATACCGCTAGACGGTAAAAGGCATACAATATGCTTTTCATATATGTATCAGCAGTGGAAACTCACTATTAGACAGCTGACTATTCAGCTATCATGTAACGTTTCTAAGTGTATTACAAATTACTGTCCCCTGTTCCAGTATAATGTCCGCTTTGAATTGCATTCGAGGAATACATTAATGTTAGATCAATTAATTTAATTGAGCATCTCAATTGACACATTGCTCTTTGACACAATAGTTATCTACTCTGTGCAATTGATGACAAGTTCAACGTATGATCAGATGATATCAACTAATTTTAGATGTCAACACTCAATTTACATAATTCGCTTTTAATCAATGTTAACTTAGTAAAATGATTCAGAGGTTATTTGTTAAAAAAAAAAAGATATTTTCAAATGAAATATTTCGATTGACTTGATTGCAATATTGAACATGGCCTTGATTCAAACAGATCGATTAAATGTTGATACGATATTCTTAAAATGTTATTTCGAGAATCGTTACAAGCGATATAATACTAAAATTAGCCAACCACTAAATCGCTTCATACAAAGTAAATCGCTTAATTAGTCCTAGTTCCATTAATTATACACATTTGCGTTTATCAATGGCAAAATTGCGAATTATCGTAAATCGGATTTATTCGACCGATCACTTGCAGCTGAATTGCACGATCTAAACTAGTAATACATCCGCCAAACTGAACTTTGATAGCTATTACAGCTATTTAAATTGGATTATGATAAACATAGCTGTTGCCCGCGACTCCGTACACGAGTAAACTTAACGAGACTACATGAGGTCAATTGAAGTCAGAATTTTACTTCAGAATGTCTGGAAGAACACATATAGACTACTAATTATATTTTTTTAAGGCTAGTAGAGAATAGGAAACATTCAATGTTTTATTGAAACAAAGAAGCCCATCAAAAAAATATATATATTATCGCCATGAAAAAACCACACCACGGAAGGAAATGTCTATACTGTGACTTTTTAAAAGTAACCTATAATTAAATAAAATGACGTCAGCACGTGGACAGTAGCGAATGCAGCGCTGAATAAAATATGAATCCGTGAGAAGTGCTTTCGGTATATTGAATTACGTCCGCACTCAGCGCTTTGATGCTTCCTACGGAGATGGTTCTGTGAGAGGAATTTTAACGTTCCGTTTCAAAGATTTGAAATTCATCTGCTGACATCGAATGATAGCTTACCCAGTGGCTTACCAAACCAAACACCCTGGAACCTAAATACTATTGATCTCGGTTATTGCTGAGTAGTCAATGTGAGAGAAATAGCTTTCTGTAAATAACTCTCTAGCTGTTAATTATGCACATTGAGTTACTAAGGTAAGTATTTCAAAGAATCGAAATAAATAATTTAACTAGCGTGATAAAGTTATGTACGTATAGTCACCTCAAAGACCAAATCATATCATTCAAAATAACATCGTAAATTTATAAGTAATTTTTATGAAAAGCTTGAAGTCTAAGAGAATATTCTAAGAATAGTTAAATGACTGCATAAAAGGAGCTCGATGTAACTCGATTGGTTTAATGGAAAAGCTTTTAGAAATAAATTGCTTTGCATTGATTCTGTTCTCGATTTGTAATCGACTTGAAATTGGACTCGAGTCCGATCCTGCAGGTTTGTTGCAAACAAACCTTTACCTACGCCGTACACAATTTCACTTCCTAACTTGTTTATTTTATCAAATAGATACAAACGAACTTTACTTAAAAATATTTACTTAGGATTAACTTAGGACTTAAACAATCTTTCTATTAAGCACGAGCTTTTGCCCGCGATTTCATCCGCGAGGAATTAAAATGTAGTAAAAAATATAGCTTATTTCACTCAGTGATAATGTAACTTTTTAATGGCAAAAGAATTTTTGAAATCGGTCCATTAGTTTTAGAGTTTATTTGTTACAAACTGAAATACAAATCTTGTACCCCTTTTAATGAATATGCGCGAATGGGTAAACTTGAAATTTTACATAGTTAAACTAAATCTGAGCGTCGGTGGCTCAGGGGTTAAGCACTTGACTTGCAATCTGCAGGTCCTGGGTTCGAATCCCGCCATGTACCAATGTGTTTTTCGATTTTCGATTTACATATGTACATTTATCCGACGTTCTTACGGTGAAGGAAAACATCGTGATGCAACCTGCACATATCTGAGAAGAAATTCAATGATATGTGTGAAGTCAACCAACCCGCACTTGGCCAGCGTGGTTGACTATGGCCTAGTCACCCCTAAAATTGGGGTAGGCTCCGAGCCTCTCGGTGGGGACGTATAGTGAGCTGGTGATGAAACTAAATCTGGAGACGAATTGAACAAAGCTATTTTAAATCAATATATATTTATATAGGTATGTATATAATTGAAATAATAGAATCAAAAGCTATAAATAAGAATAATGTCGCATTTATTTTGTCCTCGGTATAATTTTAAATAATGATTTCATTTTACATAATAAAGAAAAATTGGCAACACGACGCTGTTTATTGAATTAAAGTCATAATTTTATATTAAGGTTAAGTGAAATTAATTTAGTCGTTATTAATAAACAGTAACTTATGATCTAAAATTTTCATCATTACGGAGAAGAGAAGAATTATTGTTATAATATGTTTTTATTATTTCAAACAGCGAAATTAATAATTTATAAAATAGAAATGAAAAAGTCAACAAATTAAGACAGAAGGAAAGATAAATAATTGTCACAAGACTTACCTAATTTTATTTAACGTTTTTTGATAAAATTTCGGGCCTTACAATAAATATAATTTGAACGCAATATTTTCTTCTAAGCGTTTTCCTCTATAATGTATTAATTAACTTTTTCTTATATGAAAACGATTTAAACCTTTTCAAACTTTAAAAAAAAATTGTTAAACAATAGCAAAAAACTTAGAAATTATAAGCTCTTAATCAAATGTGGATCAATAAATTTATTGTTTTGATATAAACACCATGGAGGTCTTATATGCATGCGGCGACCGGAGATAGCGCTGGCTGGTACGACGCGGTCGCTTCGGAAAACCAAATTCAGTGCTGTCTCAACGCTCATTCAGAAATGTCTGCAAAGCAAAACGATAAATCAAAATGGCGAAGAAGGAAATGCACGAAGTCACCAGTTGTAGACAACGATTGCGTAAGCCTGGCGTGGCTGCTGAATTTTAGATTAGATGAAATAGTTAAGGTGAAAGTTCCGGATGATGACGATGTGGTGGAGCCGAAGATCGATGTACCTGATATTCCATCCGCGGCGAGGAAGCCGCCATACACGTACCCGGAGCTGATCGAAAAGGCTTTGAGAGAAAAGGGAGAATTGACCGTATCGGCTATTTATCAATGGATTTCGTAAGTTTTTATTGCAACTTAGACATAAAAAGAGTTTGATAATATGTGTACTAATATGTGATTGTTATAATTATGCAATATCGGTTTATTTTTCACTTTGAAAATGTACACACATATAGCAAAATATAGGGACATGTAACGTCACATCAGACTAAAGAAATCGCCAGTAAGTACTGAATATTTATTACATAATGTTTGATGTGTAAACTTTAAAATGTATTAAAGTCACATGAAAGGATGTTGTTGATAAATCGCGAAGCTTTTGCACATATACTATTCTTTTTTTTTAGCCGACTTCAAAAAGAAGGAGGGTACTAATTCGAATGTTTTTTTTTTATGTGTGTTACCGCGAAACTCCGCCCCCGGTGGTCCGATTTTGATAAAAAATATTTCAATCGAAAGGAAGTACTTGCAGATGGGTCCCATTTTTTTTCTTTTTTTTTCTTATAACTGTATAAGATGTATTATTTCTGTCACTGCAATTATGTGGCAGTCATGATATATAGGTGGTATTCCTAATATATATTTAATCTAGATGGTTTAAAAATCAATACGACTAAGTATTTAAACCTAATTGATTTTTGTTAAATAAAAAGAAAAATTAAGCCTATTTTGTCTATTAAAGAGATTTTGTGTTATTATTATTAATTAATAGATTTTGTGTAATACAACATATTGGGATTTCATTTTCGTTTATTTTCAATTATTGTTTGAGAATTGAAGCTAGAACAAGGTGGTAACTGTAACTACTAAATAGAAGAGACAATCACGGCAATTAATAAGTTTTTTTTTTGTGTTACGCTTGCTATCAGATTCATCATTTTCAAGATGTAGTAACATTAGTTTCAGTCTTTACAAATATGTCGCGTATTTTTTTAAACAATATGAAGAACTACCTGTCGCCCGCGATTCTGTCCGCACGAAATTAAAAAAAATCTTTATTAGTAGCCTATGTGTTCTTATGGACTATATTCTACATGTATACCAAATTTCATCAAGGTCCGTTGAGTCGTTCCCGAGATACCTTGAAACAAACATCCATCCAAACATTCACATTTACAATATTAGTAATTATGTATTAATTAAAAACAAACATTTGGAAGGCATCAAATTTATTATTCTGGAAGCAGCTCTTTGCACCGCGGTAACACAAAGAATGAGCAAAATCGGAACAAGCATCAAATTAACTCGACAACAAAAGGGAATCGAAATCATATTACCGCGGTATCATTTGTAGGTCGGCAGAGTTCTTTGTTCCGTGTGTTAACTATTGTTTACCGTGCGCGGCATCGCCGAGCTAAATTAGAGGGTGCCTCTTGTGTTGAGGTCGTTTATCTTTTCACAAGCGTATTACGGCGGTTATTGTTGCTATAGCGCTTGTAATTCTCATCTATAGATGTAATGAAACAGTTAGGCCGTGACTATACATTCTCAACGTTGTTATTGGAGCTTTTACGCAACTTAAAGTGTAGCACGTATTTTGCGTTTTGTTATTTTTGAATTAACTAGTTGTCACACGCGACTCAGATCGCGCGAAATTAAAAAAACGTAAAAGTATACTATGTGTTCTTTCAGACTATATTCTACATCTGTGCCAAATTTCATCAAGATCCGTTGAGCCATTCCGGAGATACCTTCAAACAAACATCCATCCATCTAAACATTCGCATTTGTAATATTAGTAATATAGTTAGTTTGGGTTCTTTAGAGTTAATTTAAATGTGACTGTAACTTCAAGAAGTTATCATTCGATGACAGAAAACAAAAACTCTACCTACTTCTCTTTAAAGATTTTTAACTGACTTGAATTTAACTGACTGACTGACTAAAATCTAATTATGATCAGTAAAAGTAAAGTCGACATAAAATACAAGTAGCGGAAACATAAAGCACTCAAAATCCCATAATACCTATCTGTGTGGTGATTACAAATGTAATCAGTTTATTACGGTGATAAATGGTATCAAGCTCTGGTCGGGTTTGAACATTACGCGTTGAAGTTATCTGTGTGTCAACACTACGGTAGGGGGAGGGTTGTTATTAAATTATTATCACCGTGTCGACGACCACTTACCGTGCTGATTCATATAACCCTTTATCTGCTTACAAAGTTACGGTTTTAAGTTCTAGATATTCTCCAAATGTAATTCAAGTCATTGGGTCAAATCAGTGGGTCCTACAATTAACTGGACTCTGTACTAACTCCCACGACAAATGCTGGGTCGCGGTCGTGAAGCTCAACACGTGTATCATAACAAAGGGAATATTAATGTTATCGTCACGCTCGTGTCACGTCAACGCGTGCCATGTTGTCATCACGCCGGGCGCGGGGCTACCGGATCCTGGTACCGGTCGTTTGAAGGGGGGCGATCAGCACGAACGACCCCTAATGCGATTGCCAAAACATCCGATATTTAAATTTTTTTGTCGGTTCGAGTTGCAACTGTTTAAAAAGCATGACTTTAAAAAAATAAAGCAGTAAACGCGTACTAGTAATGTAACTAATACCAGTAGTTCTGCATAACTAAACTTTTTAAAAATAATTGCTAGTGAAAAATTTATATTCACGCTATAAAGTGCTTCAGGAATAATTAAGTAAATAACTTTATTTTTTAAAAATTCTTGTTCCAGTGATCGCTTCCCCTACTACAAAGCGAATGACGAGCGCTGGAAGAATTCGGTCCGGCACAACTTGTCGATCAACCCGTACTTTCGAAAAGGGGCACGCGCTCCACAAGGCGCCGGTCACCTGTGGTCGCTCGCCGCCAACGCCATCGATCTGCTGCCTCTCAGGCCCGATGCTGACAAGAAGACTGAAGAAGTCATTCATGAAGTGCATGTCATTGAATGTCCTAAGGTGATATACTTTGTATTATACCGTTTCGGTACTCGTGAACCAGGGCACTGGAACACCATCAGAGGGGCGCTTACAGCCGTCGCCTCTTACAATATGCCAGATTCTATTTACCCGATTTTACAAGCCATGTTACTTTTTTTTTTATTAAAATACAGTTAACTATAGACGAGTCATATCCCCAACTAATAACAAAGAAACTACTGATAACTAATGATTCATTTATAATATTTTTTTATGTATTCTACAATTTTTAACAGTTATGTATTTGATCTTACTCAAATATATTTAGTATTTAAATAACTGTCGCCCGATACTCCGTCCGCGCGGGAATAAAAAAAACTTAATAAGTAACCTGTGTGTTCTTCTAGACTACGTTTTACATTTATGCTAAATTTCATCAAGATCCGTTCAGTGGTCACGGAGATACCTTTAAACAAACATCCATCCATCTAAACATTCGCATTTATAATATTAGTATTATTTCGTCTATGAATACAAATATAAAATGTATTTACAGGTTATAGTTCTAGACGAGGCTGCGATCGCCGCGGCCAGTATCATTCCCGAACATGATTTGTTTACCGGTAGTACAAGTGAGTCCGAATTAGTATTTAGTTTTTAGTTAATACAATACTGAAATTAGGGCCTAATCTGAATACTAATAGTGCAATGACAGTCTCAATGGAGAATGCGCCAAAGGGCTCTTGAACTAAGTTCGTCAAAGCGTAACAACTGATCTCGATAATAGCTCAGGCCAGTGTCGGAGTTCCCAAAGGAACCTTTGACTTAGTCACTCCTTGGAGCTTACTACCACAGAGTGGTAATGTTTCCTATTTAGATTTATCACAGTATAGATTTCTCATATAAAAGATATACTAAGGAATTACCTTTGTGACCATATGTCTCTGAGTGAAGCATTAAGCATGAGGTTTATGCGAAGTACCAACTATGTGCTCAAATCTTCTAACCGAGCATTATTAGACCTTAATACAAACAGAAAATGTCAACAGGCTTGTATACCGAATTTCGAAAAATGTTTAATTCTGTAACGCAATTTATGATTTATTTAAAAATTATAATTTATTAAAGAAAAACAATAACTAAAATGTATATTTTGTATTAAAAAAATCAATTTGAAAATCTCACGAAAACTATAATCTGTCATGGCGTCTTCAGTGACGTCACGTCTTTCTAGGCCCTCTGTGGTCTTAGCACGATTATTTGCCTTCATTTCGCCATCGTCATTAATGTCAAAATTAGAATGAGACATTTGGTGTACTTTACGCGCTATATGGGGCGCTACACAAATTTTAATACATATTTTGTAGATTGACGATACAAAGGCGATCGTCACAAAAATTCGTGCTAGGCCCTCTGATTAGTGTTTCGTGTCATGTAACTGAATTGAATTTTGATTTCTAAAGATATTATTAATCTTCATCTATTTTAGTAATTAATATTGTTTTTTGTAATTTTTGTAACAGAGTTAATCATAAAAAAGTCAATTTCATTCGAGTTAGTACACAAGGTAATTGAATGATCATTTTAATACGCTTTTTTTATTTTCCAGTGTTCCTGAACCCCGTATCAACCGAGCAAGTGGTACGAGAATGTGGACTCATCACTGTAGATTAGTGTGTATAGTGTTCGTAAAGGCTTTAGATAACTTTAAATAGTGGTATTACGTCGCCGCAAAATATTGTCAGATATCAACAGATGTCTGTAGTTGTACTAATGAACTTCACTGTGTAATATTGAATATTTTCAAGTATTAACTAATTTTATGGGTAGAGTTTAGTAACAAAAAAAATGACGGTTCATTGTTAACTGGGGATATCATAATTTTGAATATTAGTAATTTTAGACTATGGACTATTACCTGCTTTATAGGTTTCACTTAGCGTTAATGCCATTATTCAAATACGAGTTATTTGTAATAAAGTTTTAAAATTAAATTATTTTTTATTTAACAAACATAGCAAGTATTCCAAACTATGTTAACAAACCTTTTCATACTATGGGCAGATAGACTATTGAAATCTAAGCTAACTAAGGTTAGATAGATCTAATCGTGGGTTTCTGAAACCAATGCTAAGTGATGTCTAACTAACTAACTAACTGAATATTGAAATAAATGAGAAACAATCAAAGTCCGTTTAAACCGTTATTTCGTAAGCTATTCTTTCCAACTTTATTCTTTTCTTTTTGAAGATTTAAAGTCTTTAATCGACATTTTAAAAGTAGTATCACGCTTCGGCTAGGCAGCTCAGGTGGATAATTACAGGAACATAATTACAAGTCGATACGTAATACTAGATCGTGACGGGAATATTTTGATCATATTATAGACAACGAACTTAGAATTAAAAAATGTACTGAAATTATTTCAGATTGTCTTGAATTTTGAAAATTAAAGAAAAATAAAATAACATTTTTATAGTATAATACGAAAACAATATTAACCCCATAAATCTTATTGTAAAAGAAAACTTTGTAAGAAATGTATAATAACTCAAAGATAATCTTAAAGTATCATTTATTAAGTAGCGGAAAGACAGGGGTCGTAAATGTTCGTTAGACAAGTTGAAAATTGAACAAAAAATATTGTGTTGCCACTTATTGCGTGAAGTTTTTCGAAAACAAGCCGAACTGAGAGCCGGTATTGCGGCAATAAAAACTTTTTTCATTATCCCGGTATAAGAGCTTATTGAAAATAACAATGTCGCTGGAAGATTGCGTTTTATTGTTAGCTAGCGATTTCCTTCGACTCTACGCGGATTGTCTTCGACTTAATGAGAAAACTGCTATTAGAACGTCTCGATTTGCGTATTATCGACTACTGGCAGATGTGCAATTGACAACTTGTGGATTGCGATTGGCTTCTCTACAATTAACAATTGTTTTACTATCTGCCCAGTGCAAGATCTATATAAATTTTGTAACGAAGAACTTTAGTCACGCTGTGGCTTGTCTCCTTACATATAAAATATCCGAGGAAGGTAAACACACCAGTCAATACCCTCTAATCAGTTGGGTAATAAATTTCAGTCTTAAATGCCCGAATATTTTTTTGTTATACAAAAGTATAAACTATATCGGAATTATTTGAGTGTGCCTTATCTTCCTTAATTTCTTAGTGTGAACATATAGTATTGTTACAAAGGACGATGCAAAAGCATTGTAAATCAAGATAGCTTAGTCTCCGACAACGGTGGAGCTCGGCTACATAATCACAGGGAGCTACGAAAAGAGAAGTATAGATATTCAATTTCAAACTACTTTTTGCCACATTTCAACATGAAAAAAAAAAAAAGATTTATTCCCACAAGCTCTTAAATGTATAATATCTTTAAATGTAGATGTTTTCATTTCAGAAACCCACTGTAAAATAGGTAATTTAATCCATTTCGTTTCAGTAAATTCTGACTTTAATTGCCTCTTCTACAAAAATCTCTGCTAACATTTAGTTTTTCGAGCGAAATGTAAATATATCAAAGTAATTATATAATTCAATAGGTATAAAGTTTTGCATTCCCTATAAAAAGACTTTAAAAAAAACTATTGCCCACGTCTATTATTAGTGCTCAATGTAAGCCAGCTCGCACGGTGGGTCAAGAGACGTGCAATTAATTATCCAGTGTTGAGCGCACGCTGCCTCGTCTCAATAGTGATAATGGCTTCTGTGTGCTGACACTATCTTCTTAATAAATTGATTTGTTTTATAGAACAACAATAGTTACAAATTCTATTAATGTTTTAATATTTTAGAAAAACTATTTTCTGAATTAAACAACTTTAAATTTATGTCGCGAAAATTGATGACACCGTTAGCCGTGGTCGCGCTAGACGTACTTATTTTGCTAATATTATAAATGCAAATGTTTAGATGGATGGATGTATTGATGGATGAATGACTGTTTGAAGGTATCTCCGGAACGTCTCAATGGATCTTGATAAAATTTGGAATTGGAACAGATGTACAACATAGTTTGGAAGAACATATAGACTACACTTATTAGGTTTCGTTTTTTTTTTCTCCGCGGAAGTAGTCGCGTGCGACAACTAGTAACGATACATACAAGAAAAACTACATATATAGCACCTGAAATTGACAAGAATGTATGCGCAGATGTATGAATATTGTAAAACGAAGTGTGTACCAGGACCGCATTAAATGGAAGCCTATAATCTTCGCGTAATCCTCTCAGTCACGGGCGTGAGTTCTGTGTTATCTTAATTGATACAGTTTTGTGGAACCATAAAAGCTTTCATATACATCCGAAATACTTCACTGGTAGAATTGCCTGTTCCGGTACATTACTTTAGCCTTGTTTTACGTATGTAAGGATTACTTACGCAGGTGAGTCTGTATCACCTATGAAGTAAGTAACAAATCTATGTGGATCTCACGTTCTCATATTTGAAAATTTAAACAGTGGTAGAAGAAAACATCAACAACATCTGCTGCATGAATTGGACGGCTTGATTAAGTTACTGTATAGCCCAGACAAATATATCAACATAATTTACTTAGAACATTATAAAAAATATTCACTTATATACTTAGATCTTTCAAAACATCCAAGTGCTCTTTGCTTGTGCTTTTGCCCGAGTGTAGGCCAATTATCGGGCTTGGTTTAGGTACGTCAATATCGGAGCTCGCGGCAACGTATCGGGTAGCCTGCAAGTGATTTATGCAGTGTGCACACTGGAGGGGCCGATAAGAGGATACTTTGCAGAGCAGGAAATTCATGCTCTTATGAACGGCAGGAAATGTTTGTATACGGGGATAACCAGCTTAAATGATTGCATTGTGAAGCCTTTGGTGTTTATTTATCAGTTTTTCGATTAAAAGCTTGAAACAAAATAGTTTGATCACTAATGTTTGTACAATTAGCTTGTTGTTTTATATTTTATATTGTTTAATGGAACTAAAACATTCCAATGAATACAACAACAAAAATAAGTTACTGCTTTATTTGTTGGTTATTATTGATGATAGGAAAGAACGTTACATGGACGTAACATAAAATTATATGACATTTTATTCACTATGATAATATCTATAGCATTACATAACTCTCACCTGTAACCCAGAGGGGTAGACAGAGATCACGGACCTTCAATTGCTGTGACCAAATGAACCTCCGCAATCCACTTTACGCCATTTCGGGAGACGAAACGTGACGGGTTGTGAGTCGCGTCACAGTCTTTTTCTCCCAGGAATTCACACATATGTGCAGGTTGCATCACGATGTTTTCCTTCACCGTACGAACGTCGGATAAATGTACATATGTAAAACGAAAATCGAAAAACACATTGGTACCCAGATTCGAACCCAGGACCTGCAGATTAAAATCAAGTGCTTAACCCCTAAACCACCGACGCTATAGCCTATAGGTTAAAAAATATTAGTTACGTTTATGTTATACGTATATTTTTGTTGCTCCGAATAAAGAATAAGAAAGCAGGCAAGGTAAGACAATGTTTGGGTATCGCAAAGTCTCTCGTAGTTAATATTCCGGCCGCTTTAGTGGCATTTTTAGCGTTTACTTGCTTCAGCACGCACGTGGACCGATTGGGTGGCTTTATTTTGTTTTAAGATGTCTGCGGGGCCGCACGTAGTGGAGTAATGGACCGTTTTCTTTTACCCAACTTCTTGAAACGAGCCCTGCGACGTGCAATATGCGCCGTCTCTAGCTCGTTTATGGCATTGTTATCAACTATTACTATGAAAGTCTTTGCCTTTCTTTATTTTGCTTATTTATTTTGGGTAAAATTCATACAAAAAATCTACGCCTATTGAATAAATCATTTTGTAATTACAAACAGATTGCCAGCATTCTGTGAAACTTAAAACGACGGACAATTGTTAGTTAAGAGTGGAGATAAAGCCGGTGACACATGGACGTAGTTAATCTCCAGCTCCAGCTGGTCGCGATATAATTGCAGAAACCTCTCCCATTGTACATCTCAGCAATGTAGAGGATGTTATGCTTCCGTGGACACGCCGCTAGAATAATAGCGTCTGTTGATTTAATGAAACGCATTGTTCTGTCATGTTGCTTAGTTGCACCTAATACGTTTAATTTGATGCCTTATTTAGAAGATTACAGATTTAGGTTGCTAATAAAGTTAGTAGAATGGTTAATTTCACCAATTAAACTAGTAATGAAATTCTACTACAAAGCGAATACCTAAAGTAAATTTCATTAGTGTGATTCGAATCCACCTTACCACCACTTTATTGAATTGGGCTAAAACAGCTCTAACCGTTGATTTAAGACGTAAAGATTTTGTTCTTATATATTCTCTTCTTTGTCTGTTTTATTTTCTTCTTAGTGTTACATCAGAAATTTACGTTAGGTTACAGTTATTCTTTAATCTAAGGTCAAATAAATCAAAAGTATATTATATAATCTCGGTGCTAAATTTCGGTCGTATTGAAATCGGGTATAATGTTTCATATTGTTATGCTTTTTTATCATTCCGCTTGACCCGCCTATGAATTATACATTTACTAACACCGACTGAACGTGATTCGAATGGATATTGAAATTCAGAAAACGTTTTCTTGACAAAATAACCTTCCTCACAATGTCAACCGCTGTAAATCATTTTGTATTGACATAAGATTTTTTGGGAAAAATGTTTTATTTATTTAATAGAAGAGAACTTTTACTTTATTGTACATTTAAATCAGAGATTTCAAGTATTAGGGAATTTAAAATACTATGAAGAATAGATTTACTAATGCATACACAATTTGAAACATTACTCTTCAAAGCTTAGAAAGTAGTATGTGCATGAGCATGACTTCAGTTTATACAGGTGCGATCGTACCGCAAATGGAATGTAACGTTCCATATACTTTTCCTCTATTTCCTACGACATAAATATTTAACATCCTGTATCAAGATTTGTTTCCATATCATCGAGGGAAAGCTTTCAGCACAATACGGTACCGTAAATAGTAATTAAATTGTATCTCTAACATAACAAACACTTATTACTATAAGTATTAAAGACGTAATAATACCTAACCTTACTACCTAAATATATTTAGGTAGTTTAGTGGTCAAGTAAGAACCTACATACTTTCTTGTGCTGTACAAAAGTCTGTAAAGACAACTTTTAGTATTTCTTTTTTTTATTTGCACTTATTCGTAGGAGCCATCATGTGTGATTCTCCGAGTACAATACCGGCTCTTTGCCTAGTTCATTTGTCTTTAATAAAAGTCCATGTGGTATTCATGAAAAACCTTTCGCGAAACTTCTCGTTCCTATCGCTAGATGCTAACAGGTTTTTGTGCAGGAAAAGTATATGATAATAAAATGAACTTTATTAATTTTCTTTCTAAGAAACTTTTCTCGTATAAATTAACACAAATTAAAAATAAAATGGAAATTTCGCATAATTGAAATATAAAATAGTGTTCTTCTATTGAAGTTTAATGGATTTTTTAATATGAATTTTAAATTAAATATCGTTTTTGTAAAACAAAAAACTATACTGAGAAAGTTACTTCATATATTTTTTGATCCCACAGTCAAATTATTTTATATAATTTTGTGGGACATAGTTGTATTTTAGGTTTTTATTGTATTGTAAATAAATAAATAAATAATAAATAATATTTGCAATGAAATCTTACATTAGAAAAGTTTGGCAAAAAAAATGTACCTAAAGTTAAATGTTCATTTACTACTATTTCTAACATTACAATATGGTTTTGGTTAGTGATGTTATCAAAGTTGCCGTATGTATTATTCATCGGAATCGGAGTATCGCAAAAGCTCAAATCCTTAGATTTTGACCGAGCTATTATTATGGTTTTGAATATCACAATATTGTTCCTGCGTAATATATCGATAACAGCCTAAATCTATCAGTTTTTTCTCATTGCTCCACGTACAGGAGGGTAATATTTTTCACGATTAAATATGTTTTTTGGTATACTTAACATATTATGTTTCCGTTCCGACTCGCGTGATAATTAAATCTGATTTGTGATTTTTCTATATTTTTGCATACGTAGACTTATGTCGGTTATCCGTCCATCCGAGTATTTTTACTAACGAACGCTTTCTCGCTTTCTCTTTTAAAAAACGGAGATAATAATTGCGTTTTTGTTGCAGATGTATCGGCAGTGGAAATCGACGGTAAATAGGCAATTGTTAATAAATAAATCTTAAACAAAAAAATAGTTTTTGTTAAAATAAATAATAATAATAACTTCTCAAGTGCGGAATCGAAGTCAATCGTTATTTATGAACAGGATACAAATATATCGCTGCACACAGGAAACTAAATATTTATATGTAAGGAAAATACAAGTAAATTGAAGTTTACATTCCATTTCCAGTCGGATTGCTCCGGGTATAGAAAACTCGGCAATGCTCAGTTTCACGGAAATAATTCTTTGTTTTGTAAAATATGTGAAACAATGTTCTACTTTCACAGACATTATACATTCGATAATAGTAAGTATGTGATGAAGATATGAAAAGTACTTCATAGGATTTTTCTTGTTAGTGTACTTTTAAGAGTTTCCTTGTAAAAACACTTTGTTAACTGTTATATAAAAATACTAGCTTTTACCCGCGACTCCATCCTCGCGGAATAAAAAAAATGCACACAGGATAAAAAAAAGTTCCTATGTCTGTCTCCTAGTTCTAAGCTATCTCCCGATCAATTTTCAGCTAAATCAGTTTAACCGATCTTGAGTTATAAATAGTTTAACTAAGACTTTCTATATACATAAGACTAGCTTTTACCCGCGACCCCGTCCGCGCGGAAAAAAAAATAGAAAACGGGGTAAAAATTATCCTATGTCCGTTTCCTGGTTCTAAGCTACCTGCCCACCAATTTTCAGTCAAATCGATTCAGCCGTTCTTGAGTTATAAATGGTGTAACTAACACAACTTTCTTTTATATATATAATAGATAGAAGATAGATATATAAGATTGTTGTTATTTGATGAACAATTAACAACAAAAACGTATAATTTGCTTTCGCTGTGTATAATTTGATTCTATATTTTATGGAATATCAAAAATAACAATTGATTGTTAAAATGACACAAATATTAACCTTGTTTCTGTTACATTAAAGTTCAGTTACGTTTTCTGAAAGCAGTTACGACTTCTTTATTCAAAATGTTACTGCGATATTATTTCTTTTTCTACGGCCGGTTTAACAGCTGCTTTAAGCGAAGATTTGCTCTGTTTTTGTATCGTATGCCATTTGAAAGCTTGCTCTGAACCGTTATTGCTCGTAATTTCACGAGACGTTGATATTGCGTAAGTTTTCTTTGCAATTGGACTTTCATTGCGGTCATCATAAACAAACTTCTGCAACGATATTGGTTTTAGGCTCGCACTTCAAAAGGTTTTTTGTTTTAAGAAATGTTTGTAACTTTGAATGTTCAAGGGTTTATATTTTTAGATTGTCAATATCGCTATGACTTGAACAAGTTAGATTATGTTAAACAGTTTTAGAATTCTTAGCTTCATAATCGTCAGTCCACTACAGATCATATCGCAACCGGAGACTTCCTGCCTATCCCAAATCTAGGAAAAAGACACTATAACTTTTTTAAACCCTAGATATGTTTCTTATTTTTAAATGTTTTTCATCATTGCACCATTGGCTCATTGTAACATGACAGCAATAAAAATATAAACAAGTATAAAAATAATACAATTAACCATTTTCTGTTAATCGTCAATTTGATGTCAGAGTTAGTAATGAGAAAAATGGTTGGGAATGCTCTAATGCTCTACTTATATTCCATTTTTATTTTTAAATTTTTCATTACTTAGAAATAGCCTCAAGTTGTACTTAAATCTCTAATTAAAAAATGTTTTCATAAGTTGAAGCATTTTTCATCGCAAACTTAAACAATTTCGCGCTCTTATGAAATTATTTCAATAAAAGTATAGAAATAGAAGTTGTGAAAAGTGCTGAAGGAAAGTAGAGCTGTGGACAATAACAGGCTGTTAAGTCGCCGGAGCAACAATAATGCGACCATGACACTCGACACTTTCAGTGTGGCCACTAAGTCAGCGTATGTTTTATTTAAATATTTTATTACATTTAGTAATTGAGAAAATTACAATTGCTTTCTAATGATTTTATCTTACATAAAATGTATAGAGAAATTTTATATTCGGGACAATATTTTCTTATTTCGTGGTTTATATTTCATGTATAAGTCATGTAATAGCTGCGCCCGTGACTTCGTCCGCGAGAAATACCGTCTTCTGGTGGCATTTTTTATTATTTAATGAAAAAAAAATCATGAAAAAGTAGCCTATGTCCTTTCTCTCTATATTTACCAAATTTCATTTAAATCAGTTTAGTAGTTTTAGCTTGAAAGCGTAACAAGCAGACAGGCAGACAAACATACAGACACTTTTGCATTTAATAACGATTATAGTACTTTTTCAAGCTACGAAATAATTTTAATACCTGTGATATTTTCACAATAAATCAAAACTAAGTTTAATTAAAAAAACAAAATTGTCGTTGGTTCTACTGCTTTTTTTTATATCGGGGCCAAACGAGCAGGAAACCCGAAATGATCATTGACGCCCATAAATGTATAAAAAACTTGTCTCAAATTGTTGATGATTCGTTTAGTTTTCAATTTGCTGTTAATTTTGTCTGCAGTTCACAAGCTAATGACGTAAGCGTAACATACATACAACGTACAACTGACGAAGTTCATACCAGAATCGCTTACTTTATAGCCTTAAGTATAATCAATAAAATACTTATTTTGTCGCAAGGGAATATTTCTACATATTTAAAACATTACTATTGAAAGATTATATATAATAAATTCAAACTTATTTTGAATTGAATAATCAAAAATGAGCTTGGATTTTTCATTTTGAAATTAAAAAACAATGGTATAAAAGTTTCCTTGTTTAAGTAGAAAACCGGAAAAGGCAATTTGAGGCATAAATCGCAAAACAAGAAAGTGGAGTTGGCCAACGGGAACCGGTTTAATATCGGAGCCGTAGATTGTTCATAACAACCGCAGTTGAACGAAAATTACACGACAAAACTTACGCAATATCGAGTTGTCCGCAATTCTAAATAAAAACAATATGAAACAAGTCAGTAATCAATGTTTTTTCCAAATAGAAATAGATGGCTATAACTTCTACATCTGACAAGCTTAAAGTGAAATTAAAAAAACAAAGAAAGTAAGAAAATAATTATTTGATTCCCTAACTTAAGTTTAATATGTAAAACAGAGTTGTACGTACAAACATTGTTAATACGTTCACAGTTCACTGGTTTGTTTTTTGATTAAAACCAAGGTCCATATTTCATGAGTCCTGACCAATTTACATTCATGAGGCTCCACGTTATGATATGTTAATTCGGACGTTTTTCCATTTTCTAAACCATTACACATCACATCTAAACAAAAGGGAAACGTAGCTCATGAAAGTAAAACACAGCACAAGCAAAACTAGAAAATAAGCCATTATCCAAGACTCCTTGACAGCGTCGGGTATTCAATACCCCGAGCAATCTAAACTGGGATACAAGTGCGAATAATTTACATTTCATTTAAAATATATTCCACACGAAGACACTCGCTCCAATTTTAACGTCATGGTGATGTTTAAACTATATTTTTTATGCCGACCTTAAGGATCAAGTGGATATAGAGAGGGAGCGTAGGGCGCTGGCAGTCCGATGTAATATGGTGGCGCGAAGGTTTGCTCGTTGTAGCAAGCAAGTAAAAGTAACGCTTTTCAAAGCTTACTGTCAAGTGTTCTATACGTGCAGCCTTTGGACCAACTATACGCAGCGGGCTGTCAGTGCTTTACGCGTCCAATACAATAATGGATTCAGGATGCTGATGGGGCTGCCTCGTTTCTGCAGTGCATCTGGTATGCTTGCTCAGGCAGGAGTTGATAGATGCCATGCCATCATAAGAAAAAAGTCTGCTTCGCTGCTCTGCAGACTGAGAGCTAGCTCCAACTCCATCCTGGGCACCATAGCATGGAGATTTGACTCTCCGCTGTTACTAGGAATTGTTCGTAGATGCATTTCGAACAATAACCTAGTAACAAAATAATTTAAATATGAACTGTTTTATTTTACTAACATAGTCGTAGGATCTGTTGTTTTATTTTTATTTTCTACTAACACTTTATGGATGTAACTTGTCCGAAATAAAAGTTATTTTATTTTATTTTATTATTTTTTATTTTAATATTCTATACTTATGATAAATTCGTTGCATACAAATTATTTTAATTACTTTGTATGTAACAGATCAAAAAACTACTCTATGGTTTTCTAAACGATAAAACATGTTATTCGATTGCAAATGTTATTTTTAGATAGATTAAACTTAATAAAAATTAATTTGAAACTTCAATTTTGATACCACTTGGATATTCGCTTCACTATTTTTGCAATTTCTGTTGGCCACTTGCTCGTTTGCCACCTTATAATAAAAATAACTTCTTACAAAAAGATGATTTTATTTCAAAGTAAAATAACACAGAGTAACAGAAAGCATATGAAAATTCAATGAAGGGGTACGTTACTAAATTGGATACTTTGTTAAAATACTCACTGACCTTACTTACACGATTTAATATTTGTTTCGACCGAGGGCTCGCATACTTCGTCACTTTGTCAATGAAATGAGCTAGAAAAAGGGTCGCTTGCCGCCGTATATTCAGCATACGACTATCTCTAGCATTTCTATTCATGTATTAATCCTATATGTAACACTTACTTTTATTTTCCTTTGTGTTTAAATTTATGTAACAACTGAATAAATGTTTTGAAAACATTTGTATTTAGAAATTTTAACGAATTAAAACGTCGGCGAAAATAATATTTTGATACTCATTTAGCAATATTTGTAAACAAGCAAATATTTATTCATCTACATTTTGAAATTATTTTGTATGCATAAAATTTCTTGAACTTTTTCAGTTTTTAAACTTTTATAACAAATACGTGATCTATAAAAGGAGATAAAATGCGGGGGAGGTTCAACGTCTTAATATAATCTATGTGGGATTTATATTTTTATGATACTTTTAGTGCTGGTTTTTATTATATTTAGGGGCTCTCTTGTCATAAAATAAGATTTAGATATCATGAACATTACGTATCGGATAATTCTTATATAATCTAAAGTACACTTACATAAATAACTAAAAACTAAAACATCTTTTTTTTAAAGGTACGAGTAAGCGCTCACTTACTCGTATATTCGTCGAATTAGCGAGGCGACTGCTGCCCAATGTCATCTGCATTGCAGAAGCGTTGCCTATCTTTAATCGACGGAGGAGGTGATGCATAGAATGAGATTCATTTCCCCTACCTATTTGTTACCTCCTCCGTTAAATCAGTAAGGAAAAATCTGACTAACATAATTTAAAATTAACGTAATGGCAATATTATTCAAAATGAACTTCAACCTTATCCCTCAATAGTCATTTAGTTAAGTAGTTGGCTATATTCGAGGTACTTTATTATAATTTTTGAAATCCCTTGTCTTTAATAATGTAGCGTAAGCTGAGGTAGTATTTCAGAGGATTATTGCGCACCGTAGTTGAATTAACTATGAGTTAAATGCGGTCCGAAAATTTATTACGTATCCTCAAGACCTTAGCAGAGCTTACTGAAGTTTGTGCGGTTTTTCACATTGCTATTTTAGTATTAATTTATAATAGATTAATAGTGTAATACCGCTAATGTTTGAAAAAAGTGTACTTAATTCTGTACAAAGTAATATTACTTATTTTATTTGAAGATTTTTTCTAGATTTTTATTTTAGTTCTATTCTGCAGTATAACAATACCACAGAAATAAAAGGACGAAGTACTAAAGATTGCTTAAGGTTGCAATTCTATATAGACGATACATTTGAAATCTCTGAATGTGTACGCAGAGTTTTCTTTGTAGCAAGAAAAGTTTTAATTTAAAAATAAATGCAACAGAAGTATTCCTACAGTTACTTGTGTGTAACTGATTAGATTTCAAAGGGGTAAAGCTTTAGTCTAGAGATGGTTTTACAACCCCTTCCTTTCATTTCACCGCAGTACATTTTCTGAATTCGGGATTGTTGCTTTTTCTTAATGTCGGCATTCTTTTGTTTCGTATTATATACTCTACATCATTTACGTTTTCTTTCATTTTATTAGTATTTAGACTAATTTGTTGTAACGTGCGAATCTAAAAGACGAAGACGTAATAATTTCACTTCATTATGTTTAAATTTGGTATTTTGTTAAAGTTTGTTTTGAGCTAGGAAAAAAACTTAATTACTTTTTGTTTATCTCTTAGTTACTTCGTTTTAAGTGATGTGAACCAAATATTCAAATTCTAAAATTCAAATTCTAGAAAAATAATTATTTAAGTCATATATTACGTTGTATATTGTTTTTATTCTGTAACCAGCCGTCGCCCGCGACTCCGTTTTCGCGGATAAAAAGTTGAGCCGTTCCGGAGATACCTTCAAACAAACATCCATCCATCTAAACATTCACATTTATGATACATCATAACAGAGAAATCTAAATTAAACAACTAATCCAATGCAGCGTAAAATAAAGTTCAATATAGTGATATAACAGAAAAAAAAGCGTGAAACGTGAAAAACAATAACTGTGGTGTTACGTCGCAGTGCTAGGAAAAGCAATAAAACGATTGGAATAGGTTAGTTGGACTTTCTGACTGGATTACATCGATACGTGAACACCAATGTTAACTAGAAGCTATATACTTGCGTTTGATAGTTAAAAAATTGGTATTGATGTTTTTTTTTTATTTTTTTTAATATATTTAGTTCAGAAATCACTTGATCTATGTAAGGTAGAAAAATCATCATACATCATAATAAAGTAAAATCTATAGATACATATAAATAAAATTGAAGTGTCTATGTGTAATATCTATAAAAAAACATATTTTGTGTTATATTTGCGTTGCTGAAAACGGAAAAACCCATTTTTTTAATTGTTTAAAGTCCGTATGTCTGCCCGCAAGGCCGCGTTTGTTCCGGAAAATCTCCGTAACAGCTTGACCGCTTTCGACACTACTTTGACGAGTAGGTAGTTGATGCACGCGGCGATTTTTTTTATTCTACGTTGAAGTCGAAGGTATCATCTATTAAGTAAACAATATTGCTAGTGTGATCAAGTTAAAATGAAAAAACGATTTATTCCCAAGCGAATAAAAATAAATGAGGTAAATTTAGTCTTCTTAAGTCCCGCATTATGGATAAATTAAAATAATACCGGTATTATTTCTTTATTCTGGTACCGATTTAACATTTTCGGGATAAAAATAAACGTTTTATAAATATTTTTGTACATTTTCAAGTAGGGAAGCGGCAAAAAAAAACGGCAATACCATTACTGAGTGATGTTTTCAGTAAGCAAAACATTGAGCGAATTTCAATGTAGCCGACTGCGGACATTATAAGGGTTATCAAATGAATTATTCATTCAAAGATCAAATGTGTACGTGGACGAAATAAAATTTGGTTTTCGAGGGCACGATATCTGTTGATTTCAACTTATATAAAGAACTGAAAATCTGATAAAATTTCACGACGCGGCTTAGTTATTGACTCCAATTTGGAACATAATTCACAATTTACGTTTGACTTCACATTTATACTGAAACTAGCTGTCGCCCGCGACACCGTCCGCGCAGAAAAAAACATAATAAGTAGCCTATGTGTTCTTCGAGACTATGAACTACATCTATGTCAACTTTCATCAAAATCCGTTGAGCCGTTCTGTTCTGTTCAGATACCTTCAAACAAACATACATTTAAACATTCGCATTTATAATATTAGTAAAATATAATACAAACATGTTCCTTTTATATTATTCACAAGCTGTCGCCCGCAACTTCATCCGCGCGAAATAAAAAAAACTAAAAAGTAGCCTATGTGTTCTTCCAGATTATTTTCTACAACCGTGTCAAATGTCATCAAGATCCGATGAGCCGTTCCGGAGATATCTTCGAACAAACATCCATACATTCACATTTATAATATTTGTAAGATTAAACAAATACTAATATTATTTAGCAATAAAACTTTAGCTTTTAGTTTAGAGTAATAAATTTAAACTGAATACCTAAACTTATATGAAGAGTTTAATTTCGTCGTACAAACGATCAAAAAACTATTTACATTAGTAATTTCGTAGTTTAGAAATCTATTTTCATATGTTTTTTTTTTATGAATTAGAGATTTAATCTACTGTTATGTTACTATCTTATGTTCTGTATTACTTAAGCATTCATATAAAACTTTAATTTTAAGTTGCATTAGCGCAGTTGTTCTAGTGTCGAATGTGTATACACTGTATCGAAGTTAGTGAAAACGTCACGAATAAATTATGTCCGCTTGTTCTCAACTCATTGAATATTTTATTTCGCCATCAACTGGCCATTTAGCCGATTCCTTTTTTTTTATATAAGAGAAGGGGGCAAACGAGCAGCGGGAACATCAAGGAGTTCATCGACGCCCATGGACATCTGCAATACCAGAGGAATCGCAGATGCGTTGCCGGCCTTTGAGAAGGTGATACGCTCGCTTCTTGAAGGACCCTAAGTCGTAGCGGTTTGGAAATACCGCCGATGACAGACCATTCCACAATTTATATTATCGTTTTATCAATATTACTATAATGCAATTTCAAACGCAGCCTCTAGTCACTTTAGCGACTGAACAAAAATGTTCTCTTTAATATTTAATCAAAATAATATGAATAAAAAAAAGAATTTAAGTATGGAAAAAATAAGATTATCTAAGCTGTAATAACAACTAGTTTAAACTATTCCTAATTTTGTAAGCATACGTGCATTCAAAAATACTTTACAAAGAATACTTTCAATGAATTCTTAGTATTCTCACACGATCGGAACTTGAACATCAATTTATTTCTCAAACGAAAATATTAAAATTGTTCATACATGCTGATACAAGTTTGAATTCAGACAGTTGAAGTTTGAAATGGTATTATAGCTCTGAGAAAGATCTTCCTTTAAAATTTATACTGCGCCACTCAAATAAATTTAGCTGAGACGTTTTTATTTTAAAATAAATTGTACTATCTGTATGTAATATAAAAAAAAGCTTTGAAGGGAAGACAGCTGATGCACGTGGAAATATTTTAGTCTTTTTTTATTCTGTGCAGACGAAGTCGCAGGCGAACGTTAGTATTTCATAATGATACGAAATACTTCGACTGTCAATATTAAACAAAATTTCGCAATGCAAACAAAATAATGTAATATAGCTTTTAAAGAATACGATAGTTTTTTCTATTAGTTTCTTAAATGGCTTTTAGCGTATCTTGTGAAATATATAACTGATATTGAAATGATAAAACATATTATGTACCGACATGGTACCATCTTAGTCAGATAATGTGAAAGCCTTTTAAACTTGGTCCATTATTGAGTACTGAGTTTGTATGCACTCTAAGCCAATTTTCTTTACGGAAATTGAATTTCTCAACTTTCAAAACACATCATAGCTAACTACTAGAAACGAAGTTCCACTAAAACCTTATTCGTTTAAATAATAAAAGTTAGAATATTAGGTTACTAACATATTCAGTTCGGCTATAAAATAGCAAACTTATAAAATTGTACTACATGCATAAAACTTTGGTGGTAATTTGAATTTTTCATGTGTAACTTCTTATGTTGACAAGAATTGTTATATCTACGACATAGTGCTAAAATATAAAGTGGGAATATCCTTTAGCAAATATAGTTAATAATTAAATTATGAACCTTAGTCTATTATATATAACACACTAGTTGTCGCCCGCGACTCCGTCCGCGCGGAATTAAAAAAAAACATAGTTATTAGTCTATGTGTTCTTCTAGACTAAGTTCTACATCTATGCCAGATTTCATAACGTAACATACAACATGGTCAAATTGAACTCATGAGATTATTAAATAGTGATGCAAAAAAACCAGTGAGAATTACGGAAGCACACAGCGAATATCGTATAAAATTTAATTACTAGGTTCAGTAGAAGTTTGCAGTATAATTTTTAAAGCTAAGCGCGAAAGTGGGGAATAAACAGGGCCATTAAAGTCCGCGGTGAAAGCGAGCGCTCGCACAAAACTTCTTTTGTACGTCCAACGAGGCGAGGAATTAAAACATCGTGTAGTGATTTTTTTAACGTTAGCTACAAGGTTATATTATTAGGAACATATTTTATATAATGTTCGAAATTTTTATTTGATTATTGTATCACTTTAATCGATGTCATCATCTCCTTGGCCCTATCCTATTAATATTTACGATTTAATAAATTAAAGGGACGGCCGATGGGGCTGCAAAGTACTGGAATGGCGTCGAAGGACAGGGTCGACGCAGCGTGGACAGGCCTCCCGCAAGGTGGGCCCATGATCTGGTCAAGGTTGCGGGAGTATCCTGGATGTGGGTTGCATAGGACCGATCATCTTGGCGATCTTTGGGAGAGACCTATGCCCAGCAGTGGGTTACGTGCCTGAAAAGAAGAAGAAGAGATTGAAATTGATTAATTAATTAATTTTTACTTTTTTATAATTAATTTGTATCAATATCAATAACGTTAATCTGAAAATGTGCAGCATCCATTTTGTTTACTACAATATCTAGTAAATTATTCAGAAAATTTTGGAAGTTAGTGAATTTGTTTTAAAAAATCTAAAATCTTTGTTAAATTCTCTTTCAAATTTGTGAAATATGCAAAAATTGTGCAAAATTTATGCAGTTCTCGAATAAAAAAATTTATGCGCTCGTTACTGATGCAGATTAACTTCGCAAAACTGTTCCAATGTGGTGAATAATTCAAAATTGGTGTACATTGTTAGGTGTCACTAATCAAGTTAAAGTTTAGAACACTCATAACGATGTTTTACTGAAAAATTATAATACTTTCAAGTTGAACTTTTCACTATCAATAATGCGAAATAAAAGTTATATTAAAATTTTCATTTAGTTATATTTTTAACCACAAAAAATGTTCAGTGTTTCAAGCTATATAGTGAGGGTACTTATTAATACTTATAAAAGGAACCCCTTTTGTATCCATAGAGTTTCTTAGCTTAACTGCTCAAATTTTTTGGATTGTAATAAAGTGTTTTTAATTTTTTTTTCTTTTTTTTCATATAACGCAAACTTTATTGTCAAATTTATCTATTGTATTGAAAGAAGCTAAAAAAAAGATATCTTAATATAAGACAGGCATTTAATCAATATGTTTAACAATCAAAACTTGCATATGTTTCTCAGCTGTTACCAAAGTACTGGCAATGGCAAACATTTTCAAAACTACAGTCGGGAGCATAAGCGTTAAAATCCCACATCTCTGGCGACGTGCCAACTAATTTCAACTGAACTCTTCATGTGCACTTAAATAATATAGCCTCTGAATACTCTACTATCCAATAACACTCCCTAAACTATAAGCATTTGAAAATACTTTATTAAAATAGATTTTTTATGATTGTACCATCATAAAATGTAGATGGTCATGTTATAGTCGCTGAATTGCTAGCCTTTATTTAACAGAAGACTCTAATTTCAAGTACAATAAAAAACAATAGTATTTTTGTTTTTAATTTTACAATTGTTAATGAGTACACTAAAAAGTTCTTTGAGAGTACAGCCACATAAAGTCTTTTCTACACCACTTTTGTTCGATCTACAGCTTAGACAACCGTACTCCGGCTATTTGAAAATGACTACCTAGTTTTAATATAAAAAGAGCTTTTGTACAAAAATACTAGAAATTTCATGTTAATTTGAAATTAAAAGTATGTTAAAATGCTGGTGAATATTAAAGTTTAATTAACGACCTTATGTTCATTATAATATTATTATATATTTTTATAAAAACGGTTTACACGTCCGTTGAACGTAGTAATTAGAATTTCAAAGGAAACTTTCCTATCAAAGGAAACCTTACGTCAGACCTCACTCTTTATCAAAACAAGGCTAGCTCACAGGTTCGTGAATAAACTTGATTTTTACTCGTATATATGCAAACATATTCACTAAAGATTTTTAATCAAAAAGTAATCAATTCTTTAGCCTGAAAACAAGAAGACAATGATCATAAAATTTTACACATTTTTGTACACATAAATCATCAGAAGACTGATGTTTTTTTAATATTATAAGGTGGCAAATGACCACGCGGCCACTTGAATACGCCGAGATAGCGACGCAAGAGTTACCCATAGACATCCATAATTGTAGATGCGTTATTTAACTATAATTAATGGAGGAGGAGGAGATGCAAGGAAAGAGAATATTGCCTCTTCCTATGCGTCACTTTTTCTATCAAATCCACTTCCCCTTTCAATACTTTCCTTATAAGAAGAGGATGGGAAGGAGAAGACGACTAAAATTAGGCTTTCTAGAACACACACTCATCGGACGAAACGCGGAATGACTTCCACTTGACGCCCGTCTTCTGTCATTCGTACTACAGATGTTATTATTACTGGCGTCTACCACCGTTAAATGTAACGCGTATTTAAAATATAATGCACAAGGGTTAAGCACTTAACTTGTAATATACAGGTCCTGGTTCGAATCCCGCTATGTACCAATGTGTTTTTTTATTTTATATTTGCATATGTACATTTATCCTCTTACGGTAAAGGAAAACATTTTCGTAAAACCTGCCCATACTTGTGAAGAAATTCAAATATATGTGTGAAGTAAACCAACCCCCACTTAGCCAGCGTGGTTGACTATGGCCTAGTCACCCCTAACTTAGGGCAGGCTCCGAGCCTCTGAGTGATAACTTTTAGTAAGCTGATGATAATGATAATGGTATGAATATAAATTAACTTTGAAAATGTACACACAAAAGGACCGATAAAAACTCTTCCACTACAAATTGCCTTATGAATATTTATTATCCTAAAAACTAATATTAATAGAGTTGAAAAGCCCTCGGGCTTTAATCTGCATTACAAACGAGTTTGTCATTTTTACAATTTGACGTTCCGATACAACCAGGTCATAGAATAAATAAATACATTCATTCGTTCTTTTATTTGTCCGTTCATTCATTCATTCATTCAAATTCATAACAGAGGTTTTGAGAACAAAAAGAAGATAAAGCAATTTTATTATCTCGTCACACACTCTAAGAAGCGCTGAGAGGACGTCCATAATCTTGATAATCAACGTAATTACGCTAAATTTGTTAAGATTTATTACTACGTAGAAACTAAAGAGAAATGAAACGGCACAAAGAAATGAGAAATGAAGATTATAATTTACTTTCGTGCAATAATTTGCTTTGTCTTTGCACTCCACCCGGAACACACTTTCAGTCCTCTAATAAAATTGCACGGAAAAACATTTTCTTCTGAGTCGTTTCTTCTTTGTTGTTGAGCTTACTCTTATCAATTTAGATTAACACATAAAGACGTATAAAAAAACATTTATTAATCTATAATATTATATGCATAAGATGCAATTCTTGGAATAGACAATTGAATGATGCTATTTTTTATTATATACTAGCTTTTACCCGCGACTCCGTCCGCGCAGAATAAAAAATAGAAAACGGGGTAAAAATTATCCTATGTCCTTTTCCAGGTTCTAAGCTACCTGCCCACCAATTTTCAGTCAAATCAATTCAGCCGTTCTTGAGTTATAAATAGTGTAACTAACACGACTTTCTTTTATATATATAGAAGTCGAATAAAACATTTTCTCTATGGCCTGTAGTAAAAAATGTGGGACGTAATCGTCATATAAGAAAGTAACTATGGATAAAAACTGTACAATTTATCATTTAAGTTACACAATATATCTGCGAAATGTGTCGTCGAGGAGCACTGACTAGAGTCACGACTTACTAAACTTACAGCTCTGTTCGATACATACTCGTAAATTTCTGAAAAAGGATTGTCCCTTTTCCGTTAGACAAAATTATGGGGGCAGTAAAACTATTTATATTACACTATATTTTCCTTGAAAAAAAAAACAAATTCTACATATCTTAGATGGCTTGGTATCGTAAAGTTGCATGGTTCTATTTTGCATCAGGAAAAAAACTGTATCGAATTTATTTCACAAATATAAGTAGCGATTAATTATCTACATATCATCTTCATCATCCCCACTTAGGGGCTCGGAGCCTATCCCAAGTTAGGGGTGATCAGGTCATAGTCAACCACGCTGGCCCAGTGCGGGTTGACTTCACACATATCATTGAATTTCTTCTCAGATATGTGCAGGTTTCATCACGATGTTTTCCTTCATAGTAAGAACTTTAGATAAATGAACATATTTAAATCAAAAACCGAAAAATAAAATACATGGTGGGATTCGAATCCAGGACCTGCAGATTGCAAGTCAAGTGCTTAACCCCTGAGCCACCGACGCTATTTTACATAATTCAATTCAATTAACAATTACATAAATCAACGATAATCTAATTGAAATAATTTGCGGTCTGAGAAACATTTGCAATTCTGCAAGTTTTAATACGATTTCTGTCAAAGGCTTGTACAGTTTATTATGTATGGTGCATATAATTTGCATGCTATCTGCTTCTATTGCTCTTACTTCACTGCAAACATTTGAGTTATTAAACAGTGTCCGATGTATATTATTATATAGGTTACTATAATTTTGTTACATAGGTATATACCCAATTACATACAGTGATTTGTTACGAGTCTTCATACTTTTGTAGTCAATTGTAGTCTGTTTTTGACAAATTAATAATAAACCCAATGTTAAATTAACAAATGTTTTTTTTTTATATTTAGAAGATGCGCAAACAACGGTTTGTAATTTTTTATTACACGCTTATTACGTAAATATTTATTTTACCAAAGAAAAAAAAAAACATGAATGTAATATTTAAAGTGTACAAAATAATAAAAATGTCAACAGATTCCCTTAGTTTCTATTTTAAAATATCATTTTGACTCTGTCACTGTGTCATTTGAGTATGTAACTTCCATTTAACTACTACAGAAACCACATTCTGACTAAAGTGCAAATGTAGATTTACTTTTAATTTAATTTAGTGCGAGTTTGAAAATAGCGTGTGATTTAAACTGGGAAACATTGGCTATGTTATATTATATTCACAATTGAGTTTAAAACTTTTATCCACCAATTACTAAAGTAATGTACTCCTTAGTTAAACAAAATGATGCTTACCTATGTCTTGAGGTAATATTTAAAAGTTATTATATGCATACTTGAAATAAACAATAAACAAACTAGTGCTAATCTGTTGTGTTGTTGACAAAAAAAAACATTGTGGCAGTTTAGCTGGCTATTTTCACTTTTAATTTTCGAATTTCACATGGTACTCGTAAATGCCAAATTCCCCGTGACATTTAAAGCTTCTTACTTCTTTTTCAATTCGCATTTTATTTTCGTCTGCAAGGTTCGTCGTTAAAAGTCAAACAAAAATTTGAAACGTCGAGTTGGGCTTTTGCTTTTGTTTTGCAAATTAGTTTGCGACGAAAAGCCGATGAGCTGGCGCTAAAAGCTAATTGCGAACATCTGGCGCGCCTCCAACTGACTTTTATTGGAATTTCGCTCAAATTTCACATATTGTATGCTGTAAATTTTTGTCATACAGTGAATTTTTTTAAATAAAGTACTATCTATTTTCAGGTGAAGTGAAACTTTTTTTATGCGAGATATAAAGTCAATGTTACAGTTACGATTTAATATCATTCTTATCATTATGATAAGATGGTCTACTTAAATACTATATTAACATATTTCCTATTAAAGTTAAAAATAAGTTGCGTTATCTGAATGCTTTTGATCGGGGAAGTAATGTTAATGAAAATTTTACATTCATTAGAATTCATAAAAATACGTTATAAAAAACAATTAACTTACAGTCGTATAATGTTGTACAGAAAATGTATTTATATTAATTAAGTTGTAACAAATAGACAAATCCTTAAACGGCCGAGGTCGGATGTAAAAGTTGTTTTAAAATAATCTAAGCGGTCTGGAACCCTGCTGCGTAATGGTCGCATTTATTTTCTCTCTTTTCTTTTTTATAAATATACTCTGTAAGTCCGGTGAACTAGTAATTAGAATTTCAAAGGCAAGTCGGTGATCAAAGAAACCCTTGCCTTTATTGACGTCACGAGCTGTACTTTATGACGTCATTTATTAAATACATGTAATACATATTTAGTATAAACGGGGAAAAATTTGTCCGGTCTTTTGAACTTTATGTAAGCCACGGTAAGTAAACTCACCAATAACGGATAGCAAGTCACTTATTTTGTACAAAAATATTTTCTGAATTGTTTCCTACCAATAATTTGTAAGATAGGCCTAATTAACTTTAGTTGCAAGGTACAGGGTGATTTTTTTACTGAAATATTGCGAAAGAAGGCGTATATTAAATATCAAATTGCTAAATTAGAGCTAATTAAATACATTTTTATGTTACTAAGATACACAAAAGAAATGGTAACATTCCTACTATAGAGTAAAATTCTTACCCTTATTAATGACAAAATACTAACGTATTTTCTCAACACTAAATTATATATCAGTTCGCCAAAACTATAAAAGCAGTGGCAACAACAAAAATCGCTGAGTAATGCTCAGTTCATACGTCACAATACCACTTAAGTCACAAAGGATCGTGACTGTCAGATCACAGCCTTGACAATTAACGCAATTATGCTCGATGAATGAAAATGAATTACCCCCAGTAATAAGACTCGGAAGAAACGGAACGAGACAGAGAAATGACAAATGAAGATTATAATTTAGTTTCCCGTTGTTATATTATTTTGTTTCATAGAAAGCAAGTTAATATTCTTTTAGATTACTAAAAATGGCTAAAGTACAAAAAAGAAAGATTACTAAAAATGACAAAACTTATGTAAACATAAGGTTTGTTATTAAATGTTTGGTTAAATATTTAGCGAAAAGCACAGGAAGATGATTATATTTTGCTTAAGATGTCAACAGTAGCTAATAAAGCTTTACATATTATATATTTTACTAGCTGTCGCCCGCGACTCCGTCCGCGCACAGTTAAAAAAAACTAAATGGAGGGGGGGTTATGAAAAATAGATGTTGGCCGATTCTCAGACCTACTGAATATGCTCACAAAATTTCATGAGAATCGGTCAAGCCGTTTCGGAGGAGTACGGGAACGAAAACTGTGACACGAGAATTTTATATATTAGATATTCAGCACATCTTAGAGTTCTTAAATCTATCCATTTGAAAATCAGTTTTGGAAATAATAAACGCAAATAGAAAAGAAAGAGACAACTTAAGTATTCCATTCTCCTGGTGGTTATGATTTTCGTAATCAAAAATGTAAATCTGTAAGTTTTCAACTACGTTCATTTGCAAGTCTGCTTTTTCGTCACCTTAATTTTAGTTTCTACTTTATATCTGAAGTTAAAGGTTTGTTTGAAATGTTAATTTGACTAATTTAAATGTCAACTTTAAAACCAGTAAAATGTTACTAAAGTACTAGACTCAAAATTGCGTACTATTGTAATTAACATTAATTAGAACAAAATAAATGTTTTTTTTAACGAGAATATTACAAATTAAAAGGAGTTTTCATTTAATGATCTGGTTTTTCATTAAAAGTTTATCAATTGATCTTATGTTTGCTTTGAACAGGATTGCTGAAGAATATCGCATAAAAGACCGACCTTTACATGTACGTCGTTTTCTTAGACATTGAAAAGGAATTTGATCGAGTTCCTAAAGATACGATCTGTTGAAGCTTAGGGATTAAATAGGACTATATAATAGTCGACACGAACAGGAACTTACCACAAAAAGCGGATTTGACCATCATATATACTTACCTACCAGTGGTAGACGCTGGGATGAGCCGGCTCGCTTGGTGCAAAATCATGACCACAAAAAAAAAAACGGGCGTCAAGTGAAAGCAATTCCGCCTTTCCTGCAATGAGTGTGCGTACCGAAAGCCCCCTCCTCCGTCGATTAAAGGTAGGCAACGCATCTGCAATTAAGGATGTCTATGGGCAGTGGTCGCCTCGCTTTTTCGGCCGCATGCTTGTCTGCCACCTTATGATATTAAAAAAATATGGGATACAAGCATTGAAGATATAAGTTTAATATTGTGATGCATTTTATTTCTTTGGGTATGTCGAAATATATTGTATTTTTTTTGTTTTTGTTGAGAATAGTATTTGGCAGTAGGAACTTTCTCGTAATATTCGGAATACGAAGAACGGTCGTGGACATATTTTTTCTTATTATTGTATAGTTTAAAGTTAAACATGCTCTACTTTCAACTGCGTTTGCGATATAAAACATAAAGGCCCTTATGTCGAGCTTTCATGACGGACTTTAATCACCATGTTTATTCGAATTTTTAGTTTTTAATAAATAAACTGCATAATTCTGTTGAGGCCAGTAATTAAAATTTGCAATGGTTTTTTTATGTTAAAAAAGAATTATTTTAAACTCTAGATTTTTATAAAATATTATACAGATTTATAGCACACATGAAAATTTACTTTTTAACATTAAATAATATTAATAAATATTTCTATGGCTGTATTTATCGCCAACAAACTTTATTTATGAAATAAATAGAAAAAAAATTATAACACCAATCTTCTTCTGGACAGACATTGCATTGCGCAAGTTCTTTAGCGACTTTAATCGCGGGGTTTCGAAGACTTACGTTGCCTTGTGTAGAGGGCCTTAGAAGACGGGTTTATAGTTAGTTAGTTTATTCAGGTAAGCTACAACTTAAGTAAAAATTTAAATGGTTATTTACATATGCATTAAGCTCATTAACATTTATCTGCGGAGTTTGGATCTGAGATTCTTTTTTAAATCGATGTAACATCTTAACGACTATCACTAAGGTTTGACTCCAAGATGTCGTGCTCTGAATATTAATGGTCTACTTACTTACCTTAAAGTAACTTAAAGTAAAGACTTAATAAAAATACTCTTTCGAGTTGAAAACTTAAGATATCATTGCGAAATATTATATTTGCCCGCCTAAAATATAGCTTTTTGCTAGTTATATAAATATTGACACAAAAGTTATTTCAATCAAATTCAATCATCAGCTCACTATATGTCCCCACCGAGGGGCTCGGAGCCTACCCCAAGTTAGGGGTGACTAGGCCATAGTCAACCACGCTGGCCAAGTGCGGGTTGGTTGACTTCACACATATCATTGAATTTTTTTCTCAGATATGTGCAGGTTGCAACACGATGTTTTCCTTCACCGTAAGAACGTCGGATAAATGTACATATGTAAATCGAAAATCGAAAAACACATTGGTACATGGCGGGATTCGAACCCAGGACCTGCAGATTGCAAGTCAATTGCTTAAACCCTGAGCCACCGACGCTCGCCACAAAAGTTATAATAATAGGAAATTGTCTTCTTCTGGCATTTGGGTCAATTAAATGTAAATATTATTTTTCTTTAATGAATCTAAATATTTTATCAAGCGACCGTTGAAAAGGACATTTATTAAAAAAAAAAGTTAAACCAGTTGATGACAGCAGTTTAATTGAACTCTGTAACTCAATAAACAACATTTTTATTTCATGTTTAAACGGTCTCATAAAAAAAATGCAAGCACAAAATTGTTCCGTGAATCTGGCCTTTCCTTTGTTAATCCTTAATGCTCGTAAAAATTTGTGTTTTGTTAGGACTGCTGTAATTTTCAGCGTTGCGTGTTTTTTTTAGATCGTTAAATGTTTTGTTTTACTGGTTAATATTGTGATAAACAAACGATGTGTTAAATTGTTCCACTGTATGTATTATTTCGTATCAAATTTTACATTTGTACATCGTAGTATTTTTATCACTTTTAATCACTTTTTTACGATGCAGACTACTTTTTTTTTAATTCATCATCATCAGCTCACTATACGTCCCCACTGAGGGGCTCACAGCCTACCTAAGTTAGGGGTGACTAGGCCATAGTCAATCACGCTGAACCAGTGCGAGTTGTTTGACTTCACACATATCATTGAATTTCTTCACAGATATGTGCAGGTTGCATCACGATGTTTTCCATCACTGTAAGAACGTCGGGTAAGTGTACATTTGTAAAATCGAAAATCGAAAAACACATTGGTACATGGCGGGATTCGAACCCAGGACTTGCAGCTTGCAAGTCAAGTGCTTAACCTCTGAGCCACCGACAATTTTTTTAATTCACTACTCGAAAATTCAATTCTTATTTTTGTATTGTATTATTCGAATTTAGAAAGAGGTTATCTAGACTAAGTATTCATGTCAGACATGCCTAAATAAGACCCTACCTTTTACCTAATGGCTAAAGTTTTAAAAGATTATACTTCATACTAGGATGAATTTCATACAGTGCTAAGTTTAACATATACATTACAATTTAACTATCACGACCGCACGATAGGTGTAGAATACTAAACAAATCAAGCTTGTAATTTACCATGGCTCGAACACTACCTTAAGCTCAAGCAAATGTTGCTGAAGTTCTAATTCCGCTCCGTGTTAGTTTGAAACAACATACGAACTAAATTTGGCTGTACAATCACCTACGCCGGCTATTGTACAGAACTAAATTTTAAAGTTTGTAGCTTAGAAGTTTACAATATAGTGTGCTATCAAATTTCGACTTGCAATTTAACACTGATGAAATTATCATGTGGTTTGTCTTGCCTAAAATATAGTTGTTGTTATTTATGGTAGAAAGAGGAATTAAGTATACAAATATATATCTTAAGCGAACCATTATTTTTAAGTAACGACTTGTTAAATTTATCGATTGTTGGATTTCCAAATGAACAATAATTTATACGACTTCTATCATTAAAAAAAAAAGTATTAAAATTCTTCATTACAAAAGGCGTGAAATTGAAAAACAGAGCACATTTCTGAATTGGTAACATTTCACGCGGTCACATATTTCCAACATATATCGTATTGTGAAATATGAATTGTACAATATTGTGAAAAGTCAGGGATTTTCCTGTTCAAGTTTTACCTTTTTACAGTTTAATTATTTTTAGACTCCAAAAAACATTTTATACTTATTTCTTGATTGTACTGTAATTTTAGAAATAGTATTTGATTTATTTGATTAATTCAAGCAAATAAACATCATTTTATGTCTCTAAAAGAGCCCCTAAGTATAGATATGACAAACTTAATATCCACTAAAGTTGACAAATAAAAAAATATGGATGCGGAATATTTCTAAAGCAATATAATTAATTGAAAGAATATGAGAACTACTTTAAGTTTAACAGGTTTAATTTTTCAAAAGTAAACTATCTCGCTGCAGCCTTACAAATCGCTAAATTATGTATAAGGGGACTCCTCTCTGTAGTCGCGCTCTGTGATAATTTGATTACGTATGCATTAAGTGCATTTCCATTTCCCCATGGGGCGTGCGTCTGAGATCTCTTTTAAATCTCCTAACGGCCTGTCTCGACTGTTTGATTCCGCGGAGTCGCAACCTGAATTCTAATGCGATGTTTTCCACACATTTCTGAAGTATTTAATGGTAATCTTTTAGAAGTATGCTTGTAGTTTTATTTTTCTTAAAGGTCATCCTTTAAATTATATATCTCACAACCATTTAACAAAGAATTAAGAAAACATTTTGAGTCCTTGGTGAACTTTATTACTTTATTTTAAAGTTGGAAGATGATGGTGATAAATGGCCAATAAGAACAAATGAATGCTTGTAGTAGATAAATTATACAAGTATTGCATCACTTGGTTATTAACATGTAATCAGCATACAAGCTCACAACTATACTCACCCCAGACAGACGCTGCGACGATTATGCCTCGTGCATTGCAAATGCTACGAGTTCGAAAACTGTCTTCACTTTGATAAAATGAATCGACATGTTATTGTGTAATTCATATTCTTGCATTTTCAATATTTCTTAATAAAAACATAAGTTTTCTTTTAAATAGTTGACTTAACAAAATCATTAATGTAACCGTATTTTTAAACGACTTAAAACAGGAGATGATTCTTAATTCGTATGTTTGTTTTTAAAAAAATAAACCCAAAGAATTAATAAAACAAAAAGCAGAGTAACAAAACCAATATCATCTTATTTAAAAATGTTTTAAAACTATTAAAGTTACTGATCTTAAATTATTTTCTTCGCTTCATATTTACAGGGGATTAAAATTGTTAATCCCTAGTCGTAAATGTTTATATACAAATAGTGAAAATTAATCGCTTCCGTTTACAGTAAAGACAGTTAAGTTACTCCCTTCCGTTATAACTGTTTGGCATGCTATGAAGTCATTATTAACCGATGTCATTTAGCTATTTATTACAACCACAAAAAAAGACTTAATTGCTCATATTCCACAGTTTGGTCACGAGACATTACTTTACGACATTACGATAAACGCAACTCAAATATTCAAATAAATTTAATGGTTGATGGTGGTATTAAATGTAAAAACATAACTAAGTTAATATATAACATCTTAGGTGGTCTTATGTTACTTATATTATAAACTAGCTTTTACCCGTGACTCCGTCCGCGCGGAATAATAAATAGAAAACGGGGTAAAAATTATCCTATGTCCTTTTCCTGGTTCTAAGCTACCTGCCCACCAATTTTCAGTCAAATCGATTCAGCCGTTCTTGAGTTATAAATAGTGTAACTAACACGACTTTCTTTTACCTATATAAGAAGATGCGTATGTTTCGATGGATGGATGTTTGAAGGTATCTCCAGAACAGCTCAACGGATCTTGATGAAATTTGTCACAGATATAGAACATAATTTGAGAGAACACATAGGCTACTTATTAAGTTTTTTTTATAATTCCGCAAGGACGGAGTTGCGGACGACAGCTAGTTTTCTATAAATCCACGATCTAGCTTTGTCTACACTTGAAAAGTATTGACTATTTTCATATGATCTTGGTTTTAAATTTCTAACTTAGACTTCACAGTGAAATTATAAACAAAATCAAATTAAATTGATCAACTGAATTAATTTGTAAGTTAACATTACCATATCCTTAATGAAATAATAAAGACAACTTTAATTTTAACGATCATGGTAATAGTTTTAATTTCGTCGGATGCAAGTTTAGAATGTAGCGTATTGTTAAATTTGATTGTACTGCTGTTAAACTTATTAGTTTTTATTATTTTAATTAAACTATTTATCGTTAGTTTCCGAGATCAAAATCCTTATATAAAATATATCGTCATCCTTCTCGTTATCTTTTACAAAACACAGATAAAATATGTTTTATATGGAGATTTTTTAGTCACAGAAACCAACGATTAGTCAACCCTTTTACAATTTAGAAATATATAAAAATCTTTTAATTTTTATGCAGATTTAATAAATAAAGATCTGATTGAAGAATACGGACTTAAACTTATGTACGGCGGTCAACAGGATAAGTGGGTGGCGACAGGCAGGCAAAACGTTAAGGTTTTATAACCTTGTGTGCCGACCCCACGTGAGTGGGAAAAGGCCAGGGATTCAATTCAACACCATGTTTGAAGAATACGGTAAACCGTAAGTCCTCACTTCGGCATTACCGAATATAACATATTTTCATCTCTATTATTTTCTTTGAATTATTACAGATAACAATGTTTTAATGTAGAAATAGGAAGCTATTTATTCCTTATGATTTTTTCTTATGTATTAACTTGAAATCAAGCTATTTCTGCTTATGTAACGAAGAAAAGAAGGGAACGGATATTGAATGTAAACAATTTCCGTAAGCTTTCATGGTTGAAAGGTTTTCATTGAATAAAGCCCGCTAGAGACGTTCAGTTTTAATTGGATAGTTTTTGTTGTACAGTTTGACTGTTAAAACGTCTGTAGCGAGCTTAATAGTAAAATAAGATCATTAAAGTTGTAAGTATTTTTATTGTATAATTTATACGATAACAGTGTTTACAAAAACGTTTATTTTTACGTTTACACTTAGGAGTAAGCACACTTCACTCACATGCATGGATGCTCTTAGCTTAGGTACGAGTACATATACTTATTTCTTATCATTGTTACTTACTGTTTCGAAATAAAAATTATCCGGGAAATATATTTTATACATGGTTGTATTAAGTTTAGAATTTGACATAATTTCATATTATGACCATTTTTTATACAAATTGCACAAAATAGAGAAATGTCGTATATATATTAATTCGTTGAAGTCAGAAACGAGTAGAATGAATTGAATACGTTAATATTCGTGTGCAAATTGAAATCTGTATGTTTCCTTGTTTCACGAAACACCCGCATCCTAACTTTAATTACTTGCTAAATTAGTTTTCTTATCAATATTTGAACAGAATTAATTTTGTAACATCCTTCCTCTGCTCGCTCTACTGATGCTGTGAACTTTTTATTATTCGAATCTGTTTGTCTTTTAGTTATTTACGCACTTTATTAATAGTAAACACATCTTACTACTATTATAAATGGAAATGTTTGGATGTTTGTTTGAAGTTATCTCCGGAACGGCTTAATAGATCTTGTTCAAATTTGGCATAGATGTAGAGCATAGTCTAGATGAACACATAGGGGGGCGTCCATAAATTACGTGAGGTGTTTAAGGGGGGGAGGGGGTCGAGTCAAATCTCATCTAATCTTACGTTGGAGGGTGGGGGGGTCTCGGCAAATATCACGCAATTTTTTTTCTGATTGAAACAAAAAAAAAATTATACTATTTTGGTCCATTTAATCCAGATTGTACATGCATAAGATTTAATCTTAAGCGTAATCGTAATACGATAAAGATCATTCACTAATTCGTTCAATAGAAAATAATTTCATTCATACTTCGACGTTATACATTTACTTACTATCAAACCACCATATTTGTTTTATACACTGAGAGAAAATTTTATTTAACAGTAATAAAAAAGTTTATTTGGACTTGAAAAGAAAACTTAGTTAATAGTAATAAAATTATATTCCATGTGAATAAAATCATATGGACATGTTGGTTCCAATAGTCTCTCTTGAGACCGTGCATGATTCTCCATGGACTGAATTAGAGTAGATACTCTTTTTTAATCTAAGTAGTTACGATTTAAGTATTCTATTGTTAAATTTTTATTACACTTATAATTAAACTCTCAGCAACATTGATTACTAGTCATAACTAGTCGTAAATGAAAGCACGAAGCAAATTTGTTTTTTTCTTTTTACAATGACAATCCAACGCGTTTACGTAAGAAACTCACATTTTGAAAAATCTCACGTGAGATTGGGAGATGGGGGAGGGGGTTGAATTAAATCTCACGACATCTCACCAGGGGGGGAGGGAGGGGCAGAAAATTAAAAAAAACACCTCACGTAATTTATGGACGCCCCCTAGGCATATATTTTCTTTAATTAGGCGTGGACGGAGTCGCGGGCGATAGCTAGTGTAACAATAAACCTTATCATATAACAAACAAATGTAGGTTAATTAGAGTCAGGAAAAATTAATTGACACGTGATTAAGTCATTAATAGAGAAATTTTATTCTGAAATTTTAGTGAGTTATTTAGCTAAAAATAAATCCTGTGATAAATAAAAAGATTTATTTTATTGTGAAATATGGCTTCGAATGCATTACCACTGTAACATCGGGGCGCCTGCTGCGAGAAACGACATTGAGTATATTTCAGTGAAATTATTTGATAAGTACAACACTTTTACACTGCGATGGCACTTTGAAAGCGCCAAAATACACTTCCAATAGGTCGTTAAGTATTCTAGTTCAATTTTCATCTGCCGTAAAATTTAAGTGTCCTTCAATTTCGTTAACAGTCTACATTTTTTCAATAAAAAATTTAATGATTGAAGAAACATTTCGAATAAATGTGTAAATAAAAAAATGAAAATTCTTTATTGGCCAAAAAACTAATTTCACAAATTCAGAAGTGCTCTGTCTCCTGAAGTACTCGTAGTAATAAATGTGTTTTCGACAAAAGTCCAACTCTTATCCTTAATGTTATTTCAAGTAAGTTGATATAATTTATGTTGAAAAATACAATCAACATTAAAAAATATTTGCAGTGTATTTGTTTGCGTGTGTGAGTGTGATTTACTGTGCTGTAAAATATACAAAATAGCCCGACTGGTACTGGTTGCATTTCGAAGCCGATAGTGTACTATTTTTTATTTAAGATATTTTGTTATTGTTTTTTTTTCATAAAATGCATCATATTGTTCAAGTAGCGAACGTATCACCAACTCAAAGGCCGGCAACGCATCTGCGATTCCTCTGGTATTGCAGATGTCTTTGGGCGTCGATGAACACCTTGGTGTTTCCGATGCTCGTTTACCCCCTTCTCTTATACAAAAAAATAGATAATAAGTATTTCAATGATTTTGGATGATTTTACATAATTACAATCATAAACAATGGTAGAACATAGAGTAGAAAAACTTAACATTTCTTTATTAAACTGTATGCCTAATCAATTTTTTCTTTGTGTCACTTTTGCATTTCCTTTCTACATTAAGGTTGGACCTTATCTTCACGTTTATCTTTATGACAACCGTTTACCTTTACCTTTGTACATGAAAAAATTAGGATTATTTTATATACATATATGTACACATATGGAATGTTTTCGTAATAAAACAATAGAAATACTTCAATGTTTTATTCTCGGTACATTCAAAGCTTATGCAGGTGCCTTTAGGTTACACTTATTATTATTATTTACATCTTATTGAAGTAACAGCAGCGGTAAGTTCACACTTTGATATATAGCAGTCAATTAATTATTAGAAAATGATTTATGTACCAGAAAAATTACAAATATAGTCTTTACATACTTTGTGCTTACACCATATTTATAAAGCAAATATATATGAGCATTGTTTAGTAGAATATTAAAGAATATTTTAATAGGATTAATTGCACAGTATCTGATCAAAACAACTGTCTTCATTTTTTTTAACAAAATGGTTACTGTCCAAAATACCACATGGGATTGACGTTAGTAATGACATGTTTTATTATATTAAGTATCAACAGTTGCTCGCGACTTAATCGGCGCAGAAAAAAAAAGCCCAAAATGCCCACGTGCAAATACCTTCCCGTCAAAGTTCTGTTAAAATCGGTCTAGCCATTTAGGAGATTAACCGAAATATACGTGGCCTTGTGGACAGATATTTAGACAAATAGACAAACATTTTTAAAATGATTTTTCGTTATCAGTACGTAAATACGTCATGTATAGGTACATAACAACTTTTGACACATAATAATCAAAATTAATTAACTGAATATCTAATAACAAATATATACTACGTAATGGACATTAGATAGTGAAAAAAGAATCTTAATAGAAAAAAAGGAATATCTGAAAATCAAAAAATTGTAGAAATTGAGAAGATGGTAATAATGAGAGCGATTCTTTGTATCCATAATTATATACATAACTAACGCTAGCGTTAAAAAACAGTGCATCGTGATTGAAACACACCGACATATTCTCTGTCAAAAATATAAGTTTTCTTTTTCATCACTACAAAATGTTATTTTTAAATTATTTATCTATCTAAGATTAAATTTAGATATTTCGAAAATAGATCCTAGTTTTTCAACTAGTGTATTAACAAAAATCTACGTTTTTTCATCCGATTTTGTACTTCAAAGTCTTTTTGAAACTTTCACAATATATGTACTAATCTGTTTACGAAATATCTAAATTTAACGATAACCTTAAAATAAGTTGCGATATTGTCGGCATATTTTTACAACTACCATCAATTATTTTAGACTCGGTATATCCAATTATCAATAGCATCACTTCAGTCAGATATACACAATTCATCACAATATAATTAAAATTATATAAAGCTAGATTTAAAACGTTTTAATTAGAATATGCTCCGATAGAGGGGCTGTGAATTTTGGTATCATATTATTGCCTTGAGAATTTTTTTCCTTTCTATGCATAGAACACCTTTTACCTTTATGTCCAATTTCAGATTTATTATGTATTGTCTTAATTTGTGATGTAAGTGAGGGACCACGTTTTTTTATTTTGCACGTTTTGATATTACACGCTGCACTATTTGTTTTGCCATTGCTAAGATTTTCTTCTTTTACGCTCTTCTTGAATGTGTTATCATTGCTTTTTTCAAGCAAAAGAGCTTCTTGTAAATTCTGATTCTCTTGGTTGACAGATCCCACTTCTATGACTAGCTGAGTATGGTCGAAGCATTTTGTTGACTTCTGCCAAATAGAAAACTTATATTGTTTTACATTTTACAATAAAAAATTACATAATTTGACCTTTCTTAAGTAATAAATTAACTGAATAGGACAGAAAACTAACTGACAAAAATAGAACTGAATCTCAAACCTTGAATCGATGAAAATTCGGTCGTTTTTTATACTTACTATTGGATTCACAGCTTTGCTATAGATCTGTACTCGTCCCTCTAACTCTATTTTAAGCCGCCAATCTCTTAGATACATGTGCGCTGCAGCCGTACTGGGCCAGCCTCTCCTCCATGTATGCCATCTTAAAGTAAATACATTAAAATAAATATACATACAGACTTAATTGTAATTTTAATGTTTATTCTCAAACCTTGTCAAAAGTTGTAAAGTCCTCGACTTCTGTCCCTGCCTCCTGAGCATCAAAGCCGCTGATCGATATGAAATGAGGTCGCCTCTTATCAAACTTTCAATATTTCGTGTTTTAAAAGTAAGTCGCATCGCTTCTAGGTAGTACTTTAATGCTATTCTAATAATACCTGCAGGAAAAAACAAACCTTAGACCGCCACATACTAAAATAAAAAGGTTTATATCTGAAGTAGTCAGTAGGAACATAATTCTTAAGCAATACAAAAAATCTTCAGATTTCATGTTATACTTAATCTATTATTCTTATATTTGTTACTCGTACATTTTAAGATAGTAAAAATAGTTTATTGATTTTTTTTACGAAGGGGCCTAAAATAATGAAGTAAGAAATTACCTTTTTCTCGTAGCCAGTTTCCATATAAAACGTAATATTCCCAATTATTAGGCTCCAGTTGTACCAACTTTGATAAAACCTTTCGCTTTTCCAGTTCGGGTATCATCGTTAGTAGCTCAACATGCGCCTGAACGAATTGTGGCCGCAACATCACGCATTTTTCTAGCATTTTTATTGCTTTATTTGTACGTCCACTCTTCCTATGTAAAAAGAATTATATGAACTTGTATGCTATGACTATTTAAAGTAAATTATTACTCAGAGTCGTCATTTTATCATTATTAATAACAATATAAGAGACAAGATGTACTTGTTGTAACTTGAGGAGTATATATTAAGGTAATAATTGACGAAACATGCATCTCATGCTGTGCAATCTTTTGTTTTATTCATTACAAATGCAAATTTTTAGATGGATGGATGGATGGATGTTCGTTTGAAGGTAACCCCGGAACGGCTCAACGGATCTTCATGAAATTTGGCATAGATGTAGGTCATAGTCTGGAAGCACACATAGGCTACTTGTTATGTTTTTTTTAATTCCACGCGGACGGAGTTGCGGTTGACAGCTAGTGTTAACATAACTTTACTTTTTAAATGTTAATATAAAGAAATATAGATATAGAATTACTATGAAAAACGTGTGTAACATTCTTTTAAAAATAGTCTACATCTGAGCAGGTAAATGTTTCATTGATGTAAAGTCAATTCTCACATCCTCAGAAACAAACGTATAATTACTTTGACATTACTTGTACAACTTCCCGAGATTGTAGTGTGCGTTCACGTGGTGCTTGTTAAACTTGATGGCCTGCAGGAAGTGGTGCTCCGCGTTCTCCACGCCGCTGACTAATGTGCCTAGGTTGTTGTGGGCGCTCGAGTACGTCGGCCATAATCTAATGACAGATATTGCAATGATTTCAGATTGTACTCGATGCTGTTTGCAATAGAAATGGTAAGGACACATTGCTATGTTATTAATTAATATAAAATGCAAGTAATATACTTTTCAAGCTGAATAAGTACAACATAATAATAATACAATAAATATTATATTTATGTCTAGTTCTATTTGAATTAATTTAATTTTCTTCTAAAAAATATTGCATTGACATTATTGCAAAATAAATTTTTAATAGCCATCGGCGTGTGGTGGGTCGAGCGTGCACGATGTTCTGCGGTTTGATCGTTTACGGAAGGACTGACCGAGCTCATATTGGTGTTATCGCTTCGTTAAATAATCCTGCTGGTTTCTTGTGAAAATTATTACGCTTTTATTCACATACAATCTTACCACATCTTTATGTTTTCGGATATTTTATTATGGTTGGTTTATAGTTTTAACACTTAACTTCATTTTCCCTTTAGGCGTCACAAGTTTACACTATATAAATCCCACAGAAAGTTAGTTGAAACAGTTTACTAAAACTTCTCAATACCTAAGCTAAACAAAACAAAATTCGATAGCAATAAAACAAAGATTTTACCTCAAAGCTTCTTTGTAATGTTTGATAGCGTGGTCTTGCTGCTCAGTCTCGCGTAGGAAGTTTGCGAAGTTGTAGTGCAGTTTAGCGTTCTGCGGCAAACTCACTAAGTCCGACCTAAACAAACAAAAACAAACAAAACACATTTATGTGGTGATTTACAACAAAATCCGAGAGACCGTGAAACGTTGTGAGGTGTAAATCGCAGTAAACGTTTCGAGTAACGCTTGATGTTATGACGACGCGGCTAAATAATGTTTTGTGTAAAACGACCAGCAACGATACTCTAATGGGAATTATATTACTTAAATATATTTATTAAAATGTTTATATGCAAAGTATAAACTTAAATAAGTAACGTGTTTATGGTAGAGATTATTAACGTACTACGTCAAATACAACGTAATACAAATGTATTACGTAAAATACAATATTATTTAATTTTGAAATTACGATCGACTCGTGAAATAACATTTCTTTTCGTAACTCCAGTGACAGTTTTTGTCGGTATAATTTTATGCGAACAAAAAATCTGTCATGTCATATTTAGATCGAGTTGACACATGTCAGACAAGTCTTATGATTATTTCGAATATATTCGAAATAATAATAAGGCGCAATTTTGTTCATTGACATTCGAAATTTCGTTATTTGTCATTTCTTACATGCGTATGAAGATATTTTATCATTATTATTTAAGATATTATATCGGACTTCTATCTTTTTTATAACATATGGTCACCAGATTTCTAATATAGAAGTGACGCTGCCCATAAACATTTGAAAGAAGTTAAATTCAAATACGTTACCTACCTTCAATAGACAGAAGAGGGGACGTACAGAATAAGGATATTTACCCTCTCTATAATTCCTTTTCACCGTCATAACCCCTCCCATCGTATCCTTATAAGAAAAGGGTAAATACCTTAGCAATGTTGCTCGATCTTTCCATTCAATGTTCCTACGACAAGTTCTTGCGATACCACTGCCGCCCAGCACAGCTAGACCGACGACCAGAAACACTTTAGTCCCAGGCTTGGAGCACCACATTAACTGGACACCATACGCCGTGATTATCACGCTGCCAACACTGTTACAAAACAAAGATACTTAAAAATGTATAGCAAAATTATGTAAATTACTTGCTAAAGCATATAATTTAATAAAAATAAAATTAAAATAAAAAATCTCACCACACCTAGTTTACCAGACCCCAAGACTAAATGATGAACAAAAGGAACTGTTAAAAAAAGTAAAAAAAAATTAAGAAAATATAAGAACATTAAAATTGAATGTAGGTTTAATATAATATCATTCTTCATTTCGTTGGAATGAATTTTTTTTTGTCCCAGTGAAAGCTACGAAGATAAAATTAACTTAAGATGAAATGAAAGATCAAAGTACCGCTACCACTTATAATCTAAACAGCCTCGTATCTTTTAAGTTAACTCTTAAAGTAACGTCTTATATACTTTTATGTCATGGAGACTTTTAAATAGATCAGCATAAATATTATTTTTTTAGCCATTTAAACAAATATATAATAAAATTGAATTAATAAAACCAAACTTATCAAAAATTAAAAAGAGTAAAAAAACATGTAAAACTTAATAACTTAACACCACTTATATAATAAATACCTGGGTATATAAAGTACTCTTTCGGCTATGACAAAGCCGACTGTGACAAGTAAATTTGAGGCCGGCACAAAAGGTACGACAAGTAATAATACACCAATGACAGCGGGCGTGTGCCGGTGGATCTGAAAATGTAATATTTATTAAAACAATTCCAAAAGGGTTGACAGAAAATTCCAATAAAATCAAATCAATGTACACACACTCTCACACTCTTCAGGCCCGTAGCACAGAGTTAATGCCGGTTTTAGCGCTACCAACTCCGTATGCGAGATTGCTACGCCGTCCCCTTTTTTTTACCATGCCTTTTTGATATTTAAGAGGGTTACGTAAGACTATGTAATTCGAACACCTGAGGCGCCTCTTCCTGTTCAGCGCTTTGGGTGATCGCCCAACCGAACCCTACCCTAACGCCTGTACAGCCACAGCTTAGTGGGTCTTTTGTGGCATCAATGAATGAAGCAATCATCAAAGTTGTAATCTTCAGTAGACTTACCTCAATATCAGCTATACAACGATAGCACAGGAGTAAGAGCGCGCCGAACGCGGCACACGTGAGGAAGTTCCTCGGATCCCAGCCACTGGTGATGAGAGGCACCGAGCCCATCTGCCAATCGTGACTCAATGTCCAGGGGCAGAGGAGCAACCACCAGTTGAACGCAGCCAGGTAACAGAATGTCATTAATCTAAAAAAAAAAAAAAAACTAAGTAAACAGCCATACCATGACGAAGATAAGACAATGAAGATATTTTCATATTGGAAACAATGAAATGATTTACACAATACTGAACATAATATCGCTTTGTTTTTTTGTTGATTTTTGAGTGCTTGATTTAAGCCAAAGCTTGTGTTAGTCAATGTAGAACATTATATTTGGACACAATTCGTATGCAATAAAATTTAACTAGTACTGTAATAAAACATGAATGTTCATTTATTGACACCTTAGCTTTAAAACTTAAAATTTACCTGACAAAGAAGCTAGGATGGAAAGCGGCAGGATTATCTTGAGGGGAAAAAGAAGGCCACGTCCCTTGCAGCAGCGCGAGTCGCAGACATACCAGCAGTGCTAGCGACACCAGCACTTTGAACGTCCGCACCGACAGCCCCGTGCACTTCTTCTCTATCTTCCAAGCAGTGATCGACCTGTTGGTGTCACGGTATAATTAAAATTTTCCCTCATTGGAATTATTTAACAAATAGTCGCCAATACTTTTGTACTAAAGACATAGTAATTGTATAAACTGTCAAGTTGATCCTAGAATCCTAGTGTAATTTTGGCGACATTTGCACAGCTATTATAAAGCCATTTTCATAGTAACTTATTCATATTTTACTGAATAAACTTAACACTTTTGCATCGCTATTAATCAAAATATTTTTAATTAAGTTTTGAAAGAAATCCATTAAAGAAAAGTTTAACGAGAAATCCCCTTCAGCATTTGTATTGTTTCTGAAACACGTTTTACCACGACGGCGTTGGCGAGGCGAGGCGAGGCGAGGCGAAAGCGAAGCCGTATGATAGAATGCATGTGGACCAATGAGAAGAGAAAAACTTTAAGACATTCGCAACAATGCCTTTTAGAAAGCTTCTAACGGAGGAATTTTCATTAGAAAATGTGTGTTACAAAAGAAACACGAATGAATAAGCAATGTACATGTTACATTTTACTGTTAAGGTTTAATTTTTAATTCTAAGATTAGATACTTTGAAAATGGAAACTTTATTAAGCAATTAAGTCAATAATTATGTTTATCATATATTTGTTTTGCTAATAAATAAAACAAGGCGTGTATAGCTGACGAGGAAAAGGCAGAGAAGTACTTGTAGAACACAACGGAAGGCCTATGTTCAGAAGTTGGTAGACAAAAACTGATGATGATGATGACGTATAATATTAGCATATTTTATTAGATAGATAGAAGATATTAGTAGATAGTAAGCTAACAAATATTCAGATCATTAGACACTTATTTTGATGACCATACAATGACAAAAGGCAAACGCATGTATAAATAGAAATTACCTCATAATAGGGCTGTGAATTAAAAGTAAAATATACCGTTAAGACATAAAAGTATGACTTCAATCTAAAGCTCTTAATACCAATCTTACCTCTTCACGAATGGCCAGCATCTATAGAAGTCGATAGCGATGTTTAGCACCAGTATAGTAATTCCCGTCTCCTTGGCGAGCATACTCAGAGCGCCCAGAAATACGCTTAGCCATACGCCTTTCTTTCCACTCGTTGGTCTATAAGCAAATAAGTACTTTTTAATATGTTTGTTATGTTATATTAATAAGTATATTAAATAACTGCGCATGTTAGTTAAATGAATTTACTTGAAAATTACTTTACCTATGGTACACTAAAAGTGATGAAAGAAAAAATATGCAGGCCAGCACGTCTGCTCGTCCAACTACTCCAGCCACCTGTCAAAAAACATAATCTCTTTGTAGTCTTTTAGCTCATGGAAATTTAAAAACAAAATGTTTTAGTCAGTCGCTTTCCTTCAACGAGGTCGAATATCGTAAAGCAAACTGTCACTTTATTGTATTTTGTACGTCGAATTACATATTACTGAGATGGGTAGGAAATAAACGTTCTCATATGTGTCTTTAGTGTTCAACTTACTGCTTCAGTGTGTACAGGGTGTACCGCGAAAAGTAGTGCAGCGAGGGCGGCGAAGGGTCGCTGCAGACGTGCTACAGTGACGCAGGCGCGTGCAACCAGCGCGCAGCACGCCGCGTGCAGGCAGACATTGCACGCGTGCCACCACCAAGGCCGGAAGCCCCACAGGGCGTGATTCAATCTGAGAGAAGGTTCGTGAACTTAGTACTTTGTAACATTTCTTTAATACATTTTAGGAATTACAGCAATGTAACTAATTATTATATTTGTTAGAAATAGATTTAATTTTAAGTGAACTAATATAATATAGTAACAATATATGACCACCAGTAGCCAAATTTCCTAATAAATAATCTGCAAATCCTCGGACAGATACGCTTGGTATTGGCCATTAACAAGTCGCAGTCAGATTAGCTCCACAACTATCTGTGTTGATTTGTGAACGGCGTACTGTTCTCTGAGTTACATATTCGAGAGTATATCAATAGTCTATTTCAGATGAACGTCTATAAATGGTAAACAAAAGATAAACCTCTTTTTACGCAAAACTTATTTTGATTCTGATACTTAAGTTCGTAGAATATTTGTAAATATGTGATGAAATAGTTCAATAAAGCTACTATAAAATGAAAGCACACTGTTGCTTTGATGTTTGGGATATAAACTGCGATGTTTATTTTCTCTAGTCTAGTCGAAGATCAAATACGGGTATATACTGACATCGCGGCAAACAAACATCAAATGCAAATATGTATAGTCATGACCAACTTCCGTAATATATATAGTAAAATAAACAAACATTCAATTTTAATTAAAAATACGGACCGTGTTTAATAAACATATGCATGAAATATTTCAATCAAATTCTCAAACACTTGTAAAACCAGACAAATATACAAATATAATTCTATATTGATATTAGCTGTCGAAATCAAATTAAATCGAATCGTATGTTTGTTCAAATGCAAATGTTTGTGTATTGTACAAAGTTACCAATATAAAATGTTTATAATTAATACATGATTGAATCACAGTGTTATTTAATTTGTAACAAAACAAGCGATTTGTTCAAATATTAGGTCCTTACATATGAAATTGGCGTTTTGTATGGGAGGAACAAAAAGTCGAATATTTTTTAATATAATATATTTAATTAATCAAAGTATGAACCATTATTTTCTATGCACTTTTGCCATCTCATAGGTAGTTCATTGATCCCTTTACTAAAAAAAACCAGTCGGACGGGAATCAATAAAATCTTTGAAGGCGATTTGGACTCCCCCATCGGAGTTGAATTTTTTCCCTTGCAAGAAGTTATCCAAATTTCGAAAAAAGTGGTAATCTGTTGGAGCAAGGTCCGGGGAGTACGGAGGATGTCTTAGACTTTCCAATTGAAGCTCTTCTAATTTAGTAGCCGTCTGTTCCGCAGTGTGTGGTCTAGCGTTGTCGTGAAGCAGCAGTGGCGTGGAGCGATTGACCAGCCTAGGTTGTTTAGCCGCTAGCTTTTCCATCATGGTTTGCAATTGCTGACAATAGACATCAGCCGTAATAGTCTGGCCAGATTTGAAAAAACTGTAATGAACAATACCGGCACTAGTCCACCAAACGCTTACAAGTAACTTTTTTGGGGTTAATTTTCGCTTGGGGCAGGATTTGGCTGGCTGGCCAGGATCCAACCATTGCGCTGAGCGCTTCCGATTATCGTAAAGAACCCATTTTTCATCACAGGTAATGATTCGGTTTAAAATACCTTCATTATTGTGCCGGTTTAGTAATGTAACGCAACAGTCGACGCGCGTTTGCCGGTTTGCTTCAGTCAATTCGTGAGGTACCCACCTTTCAAGCTTTTTAATCTTCCCAATTTGCTTCAAGTGAATTAAAACAGTTTTATCACTAACATCGCAGCCTGCAGCTAACTCGGACGTGGTTTGCGATGGATCCGCTTCCACAATAGCCTTCAACTCTTCATTATCAACTTGAGTCTCAGGCCGTCCACGGGGCTTGTTCTGCAGATCGACATTTCCAGAACGAAAACGTTGGAACCAAAAACGAACTGTGTTTTCTTTTGCAACACGACCGCCATACACATCATTCACCCTTCGAGTCGTTTCCGCAGCACTAGTGCCACGGCGGAACTCGTACTCGTAAATAATGCGATATTTTAAGTTTTCCATTTTGTAAAATGAGTGACGCAAACAGAAAAAAACAGAAGAAAAAAAACAAATGAATGACGGTCATCGAACCACAAATACATGAGTCTATAGCTGTACAAATTTGAATTTGGAATTCCTTACCAAAGAGGAGAAATTCGTGATTAAAGTGGCCAGTACGAAAAACGCCAATTTCATATGTAAGGACCTAATATTATTAAAGTAAGTAATTACATGGATTTTTTTTCTCATCGTCATTTGTTTTTATAAATCCGATAAACTATTCAAGTGAATATCTGTTCAAATATTTCATAGTGAAAACCAAAAACACATTGTAATAAATTAAGGTTTCGACTAAATTGTATGAACTTAGGCTCTTTGTACACAAGGTAAAATTTCGAAGTTCGTACACAACGTGCATACTTTACCAACTTACCAAAACCAGTTGTTGTTTCACGAAGTCACTACGTCTCAGAGCCTACACATATTATAGTTGTATATCATAAGGTGTCAAACGAGAAAGCGGTCACCTGAATCCGCCTAAATAGCAAAGCGACCGCTGCGCATAGACATCCGCAATTGTAAATGCTTTAACTACCTTTATTCGACAGAGGAGGGGGACGCATAGAAAGCGGATATATCCTCTTCCTATAAATCCCCTTCTCTGTTTAATCTACTTCCCCTTCCCATCCTTTCCTAATAAGAAAAGTGTGGGAAGGGTAAAAGGACTAAAATTAGACCTCCGGCACCACACTTGTCAGACGAAACGCGGAATTACTTCCACTTCACACCTGTCTTCTGTGTGGTCTTGGTATTGTACCGGTCGACCGGGCCAATTCGTGCACCCAACAAATATTGTTATTGCGGGATTTACCACTTTAAAGTATTTTAAAGTTGATATTAGGAAAATAGAATTAAAACTCTCACTTATGTACTTAACAACGCGATTAAGAAAATTACAGCTTTTGCTGAATACTTATATAATTTTTCCCCCAACAATGGTATTACGATGAAATGAAACGTCAAATCCATTTCCATTGAACCTCCCGCGCCGTCGCTGTCCCGCCGACCACGATCCGACACTGCCTTTATACTTTATACGGAGACGTTCCTGATTAATGGAACACTTCTGAAGGACGACAGCACTAAAGACTTCTCAAATATACTTCACCAACTTACAAAGGATTGTTATGCATTGAAATGTGACTTTTATCTCGGATATAATTTAAGTTTTTTTGTGTTTTCATCTTTTAACTAGTCTTATAATCATCGAGTCGATTATTTATGTTAATCAAGTTCAATATTATAAGTATAAATTGACTTGGCTACTAAGTAATCACTCTAAACAGTCAGTTCAACGAACTTTAAAATCATAATGAAATTAAATCAGAAGATTCTCTCAATCAAGACGTACGCAGTACAGCTCTAAATATTGTAATTAATTTGATATAATGACTATGTTAATTTCAATTTTACACAAACCATAACTATATCTTACGTAAAACTCTTACTAAGCAAACAGAAAACAGTCGCGTATGAAGACGGGAACAGCCTTGAAACGCGCACTATATATACAACCAGTGTAAACTCCCGCTCTGACAGTATCGTGTTTACTTGTACCAATCCACTAATGTGTGTTTACATAATTATTCTATGCATATGTGGATAAATTTGTTATTTCGTAACGTTCAAAGTTGGCGATGGAATATGTTATTTTACTGTAAATGTAATGTATAGTTTATATTCATAGGCATTAACGATGTTACGTTTAATAAACATTTTAAGTCATTTATTACTAGATGACCGCGACTCCGTCCGCGCGGAATTAACAAAACGTAATAAGTAGCCTATGTGTTTTTCCAGACTATATTCTTACATCTGTGTCAAATTTCATCAAGATACGTTGAGCCGTTCCGGATTTACCTTCAAACAAACATCGATCCATGTACAAATTCATGTTTATAATATTTTTAAGGTATGAGTAGGTTTAACATTGCAGTGTCCTGAATTACGTTTATACGTATAATTAAGTAAAAGATAGGTAACTTGATAAATACGATCAACCAAGAATTCCTACCTTATCATTTAAATATACAAAAGTCGATAAAACAAAATCACAATTTGTATTTGTTTTTAAATTTATTATTTGTAAAGTTCTCATTTTTGGCTTACACGACAACTTGACCTCAGCTCACAATGTTTTAATGAGGTCTATTTCTAGCTAGAAAGGAGGACAGCTTGCAGATAGAACGGGTCAAGGGATACTTGCAAATGCATATATCAGTAATCTTTTGTACTCCATTCAACAAGGATAAATATTAATAATACTTAATACTTAATTTTGTTAGTATAGATGATAATTTTTAATCAAATTAAAAAACAACACTCTTAAAAATAACGGCAGGAGGCTTACAGCGTTGATATAGCACCTCCTTATTACTCTACTATTTCATACATACTCCAATGTTTTATTTGTAATTTAAAAAATGATCCAGAATTTTTAATCATAGAGTATTTAATAACTGATTAGTAGACTCTTTATCACATAGTAGCTTTTACCCGCGACTCCGTCCGCTCGGAATAAAAAATAGAAAACGGGATAATAATTATTCTATGTCCGTTTCCTGATTCTAAGCTACCTGCCCACCAATTTTCAGTCAAATCGATTCAGCCGTTCTTGAGTTATAAATAGTGTAACTAACGCGACTTTCTTTTATATATATAGATGAGAGACTATGAGATGGCAAAAGTGCATAGAAAATAATGGTTCATACTTTGATTAATTAAATATATTATATTAAAAAATATTCGACTTTTTGTTCCTCCCATACAAAACGCCAATTTCATATGTAAGGACCTAATATATAGATAACAATATAACTAATATGTGAAGAAAATCCTTAAAATATTTTGTTTAAGGATTACAAATAGAAAGCAAAGGATTATTCATTTTTATTTGGTAGGCCGCTCTAAATGTCCGCGCGGGATGTAACATGTCCGCCTGATTGCTTTTTAATAGCCACTTACGTCACCGATAGCACCCGCACAATCTATACGCGCCTTAATATCTTCGTTTCTTTTACGTGTTTCCATTTTTCATCTTAAAGCAAAGCTTCGTTTACTGTATATTGGATTTTACGTCGTAAACTACGTCCAACCTTTAACGACCGGCTCGTATTACACTTAGAAACATTAAGCGCCAATAGCTATTAAGTATTAACTTTACTGCCCGTTTTGCGATATACGAAACTATAATAATCTGTGATCCGATAATTTTTGAAAGCTTATAATCTTCTTTACTCTAAACGAAAATATATACGTTATATAAAACGTTTAACATAAGTTTAGTGCTTTTTTAATTATTTGTAATGTCAGTCATTACAAATAAATTAAATGGTTATTTAATCGTAATTATTCATTACTTGTTCTATAATTCTGAGTACATAAAGTCTACTTGTGCACCACGAGAACTATCAATCGCATCGATATCGACATCTTCTAGTGACACTGGGGGCACAGAGGTACGGAGCGCGGGGGCACAGAGGTATGGAGCGCGGGGGCACAGAGGTATGGAGCGCGGGGTCACAGGGGTACGCCACACGGGCGTCCGCTTGATTGGTTTTTAATAGCCACTCACATCGGTCTCGATGCCGTCCCGTACAACCGATCTCACTTTCATATCTAATTTTCTTCCTTGTGCTCAGTTTGTAATAGTTTCCCAGGTGCAATATCCGAGTATAAGAAACGATATCGACATTTTGTGGAATTTTTTGTTAGGTTTAGAATCGCTTGATCTAGATAAACTTTATAAATAAAAAGAATAGTATTAATTATTGCAGACTTTAATTTGGAATTGGAAAGGAGAATAAAATGTTATAGAAAAAAAAAAAAAAAGCTCGATTAATTGTAGGTTTCTTAGACTAAAACCCCCGTTTATGACAGGAATAACGATATGTTTTATACAGAGATTTTGGGCTCAGAAACCAACCGTAAATAAGGTAAAGTAGCTAGCTAGATGACTTGTTAGTGAAAAATTGTTAATCTTTTACCACAATTTAAATTTAAGTATACAAAGAAAATACCTATACCATCGTAAAATTAACAAAGTATAAAGAGAAGTGTATTTTCTTAACAATTTTATGTTTAAATGAAAAGTAACAGTAATGGGGAAGAAAGGCAGATGTATAAATATGGAATAACTGACATATTTCCATGTTCTTTGTCGAGGCGGCCGCGGAGCTTGACAAATGATACGCCGCCTGTCTACTGACGGCCACTTTCTCCGCGACTAACAATTGCTGGCTGACTACGCCTTTAGATTGAATCAAAAATGCCTAGAAGACAAAATCTGTAGATTTCTACATTTTAAATTAATAAATGTGAAAAAGCGTTTATCTATACTCGTAAAGATTTGATTGTTTGTTTGTTTCTTTGCATTGTCTTAGAAACTACTGATCCGAATTAAAAAATTCTTTCACTGATGGAAAGCTGATGGAATAACTAGATTTTTTTTAATTCTACTCGGATGAAGTCGCGGCCAACCGCTAGTAGAAAATAATCATAAAAACAAATCACAGTTGTCCCAAAAATACGACTGACATCAGTTAAACACATAAATTATTAACGCGATCGTAAAATCGGGAACCGTGAATAAGTCAACTATTGAAGTAAAAGTGTAAAAATGCAAGTTGGCAAGCTAACAAAATATGTAACAATCAGGTTTGGCACAAAATTTTCTTCTCGGCACATAGTAAACAGGATGCCAGAAATCGACCGCAACGATTACACTTATACGGTACAATTTTTTATCATGATATATAGTTATTGCCCGGTAGAGGGCGGGGCGGTACCTGAACATTTATTATGGGGACATATTTGCTCCGGCCACTGTTTTGTCACCTCGCGCTATTTCGCTATTATTATTATTTGTTATAACCATTTCCTAAACGTGTGACTCTCAACAGATGACCGTAATATTGCGTTTTGTATATACAAACTTAGTTAAAACATTAGTAAGAAAGTTTTGTTTTTATTGAAAAGAAAATTCGTAACTTTTTATTGTGGGTGTAAAATATGTATTCAAATTTACGAGGACGTTGGTTGGGATATGAAGAAAGACTAAAGTTATAAAAAAAATTAACCATCATATTTTAGGCCAGTTTTAGAAATTTGCCAAATAAAAATCAAATTTTGTTGCCTTTCGAGGAAAGATTTCAGCAGTAATAGAATTTAACAATGAAAGAAAAACCACTATGTTGTTTAACTAAATCGATTTAATATTTTTTAAAGTAAGAAGATTAAGTGTAAACTAAATTTAACGTAGAACTCCACTGCCGTGACACTTGTTTAATACGTGTCCTCCCTTTTTGCCAAAACACGGACTACAATGTGTTACAAATGTCACCGCAATGGAATTGTACGGTTAGACTTTGTAGGTCCATAGAAACGTTTTATGTAAGAACGTCGTCATTACAAGCTGAGGCTATAATCGCAAGCAAGTATTCACGGTGCTTGACTAAGAATTATACCAATTTTATGAAGCACAGCGCTCGCTGACGACACTAAGCTTACAAATATTTTTAAGGTTCTAAATGTAAATTAACTTAAATATTCTTTATAAATATGGAGGCTGGATTTTATAGCGTTCTTTTTCGATTTGATTACAAATATGTATTGTTAAATCTTTACTAAAACAAGTACTCTTCTTCTTTAGGTGCCTCTCCGACTAGAGAAGGTTGGCGGTCAGTTCTCCATATTTCTGTTTATCCCTTGCGAGGCGAAACAGTTAGGCGGCACTTGCAATTCCAGTCCACTCTCTGATGTTGCGCAACCACGATTTAGGCCTTTTGCCGGCAACTTTTCCCATCAGTATAAGTTGCAGGAAAACAAGTACTACTAAAATAAAATAAATCTTTTATTATGTGAACTTTAGTTTCTTCTTCGATGTAATTATAAGTAAATTCTTACAAATATTAAAAAAAAAAATGTGCGACGAAATAATGTTTTGTTAAATTACAATATCTCATATCTTAGCATCTAGATAGAGGCAATATAATAAATACAAATTGATCATTTTAAAGTTATTTTAATATAAATTTCTTTATGTTTAAATATTATCAAGAAGGGTTATAACTTGATTTACTTTTTCATAAACACAATAAATTGTATAAAAGTTAACTACACAACAGAGTTAACAATGGTGGCTTTGTTAGCTCAGGACGTACACCCAGACGACCAACTTATGCCATTTATAATGTACTCGGCCCTCTTCGGTTGTAAATAAATGTTTGAAGCTTCTCTATTCACTATTCGTACAGCGTTCATATAATTCAAAACATTAATGGTTCTTTATCTATGCATGTCAGAAACATTAATGAAAACTAAAACTATGAATAAATCTTACTAATATTATAAATGCGAATGTTTAGATGGATGGATGGATGGATGGATGTTTGTTTGAAGGTATCTCCGGAATAGTTCATCGGACCTTAGTGATATGTGGCACAGATGTAGAATATAGTCTGTAAGAAGACATAGGCTACTTATTACGTTTTTTTTTCAATCCCAGGCGGACGGAGTCACGGGCGACAACCAGTTGGTTTATAAGGAGAAAATAAAATTAGCCATGATAACAAGTACTCAAGAATTCATATCTCGCATACGGTTAATTCTGAACTCTAACAATATTTCTTATTATCAAAGAATAATTTAAACAAAAATAAACTCCAAGTGGAATAAGACTTTACCATTTGCAAACTGCATTAATGATAAAAAATGCCTTTAAATATTAAAAATGATTGTAATTCATTTTGTTTGTACGTTATATTAAAAGTGAGTTTAAAGTAAAACAATTTGGGATTTTTGGTATTAATTAAAGGTCTATCGTTTAATTTAACAAAACGTCCATTTATTATTTAATGACATGGAGGCCAAAAATAAATTATGCGACAATAATTTATCGGCCTCGGGAACAAATTAATTAAAAGCATCGTAACAAAACCCTTCTCATAGAAACATGTGAAACAACACGCTTTGTTAGTAAAACAAAATCTAGGTTGTACTAACATACTAGAAATTCTATAGGAAACTTTTTTCTACACGGATTAAATTGTAGAAAATATATTTTAATTTATTTCTGTCAAGCAAAGCTCGATCACTGTAACACTTTATATAAATGGCCAGAGGAGAAAAAGTAACATCAACGTTGACTAAACCAGAGAACTAAGTCTAATTAACTAATAAAAAAATCTAACATGATTAATGATGTCTGCAAGGTGATAAGCGTTGTTCAAAAGCAAATGTGTACGGTCTACAAAACAATCCGAAAAGAACTGCAAACCAAATAAACACTGCAAAATTAGTCAATCAGTTTACGCTACACCTTTTCATACCCCTTGTTACAAACCCTACATATATAATACATAGATATCAACAAACCTATCGCGTATGTCTATTAAAGATCAAGTATAAATCCTTCGAACGTGATCTCTTCGAGTAACAGTCTTCTTCGATGGGGGCTCAACGTGAAAAGTTTAGTTCGGCTTCATGACGTATGTGCCGCACTTTATTTCGGCGGCTATGTGTAATTTACAACGCTGCGTATGTATGTCTGTGACGTGCATGAAAAATTGCTCACGCGCTCCAAATCGCTTTCTGATAAGATTGAACGAGTTACAGTTTACGGTATTTCTTTTCTGACGTTGTTAACTTAAGAGCCGGTAAACAAGTGTGTTTGACAAACATTGGTAGACGTTAGCAAAAATAACTGTTGCAGGCCCGAAATACCAGGACTAGGCATAAACTGGAAGCAATTCCGAGTATTTTTTTTTTTTATATCATAATGTGGCAAACGAGCAAGCGGTCACCTGAATCGGCATAAATAGCGAAGTGACCGCTGCCCATAGACATCCGCAATTTAAGATGCGTTGCCTATCTTTAGTCGACAGAGGAAGGGATGCATCCACTTCCCCTTCCCATCCCTTCCTTATAAAAAAGGGTGCGAAGGGAAAGTGGACTAAAATTAGGCCTCCGGCACCATACTCATCAGATGAAACGTGGAATTGCTTTCGCTAGACCCCTGCCTTCTGCGTGGTCGTGGTATTGCGCTGGTCTTCCCGGCCCATTCTGCATCCAACAAATGTTTTTGTTGTGGTAAAAATCCACTGTGTCGTCTGATGATGAAAAGTTTAAAGTAGGGTGAAGAATTTCGCGAGATATTTTCAAGGTAAGTATTATCTCCATAAAAGAATCCAAAATTATCAACTTCCAATTTATAACTGTCAATAACTAAGCATAAATTAAACCCCTCGCTTAAAATGTAATAAGTTACGATTCAGTGATTTCAATTAAGGATATAAAATAAAGTTGGTTGATTATAGTTGGATCTCATTTAAAAATTTATCCGTCTTACCGTTATCTCCAGTTAAGCTGTATGCTGTAATTATGGGTTGTAATCGTTTTTGATATTAATTCAATGAGAAATCGCGTTCCTTATAGGGTCTTATTTTGAAAATATGAATTTTAATGGTCAAATAGTTAAGCGTCTTGTGATAATCATCACTATAACAGAAATAACTCTAATATGAAATATTAATAGATCGTTGAAAATAAAATAAACTTTTTCTAATTTTTAGAAGAAGCCAATTTAGACGAACACAATCTAAATTTAACGATAAACTAAACGAGACCGCTCAATTTGAGAGTCCCTTTAACATTTTTACGGTTTATTTGTGGCAGAGGACCGACCCCTTAAAACCTTTCTTGGGTAATTGAATATCCGTAGAATGTAATACCTTTAAAATTTACCCAATTTTTGGGTCGAAGTCGTACGTTACACTTGTCGAGATGGTTCATTTCATTCATTCATTACCATCGTTTCATTTTGTGCAGCCAAACAAAAGAAAACAGTGACATTATTAAACCATGCCCTTTAACATTTTTATATTGATGTGATATATTTTTTAAGCATCTTTCGATGGCTAGTTCGTGAAATAAAAAGAAAAACTAATATTATCTATATATATAAAAGAAAGTCGTGTTAGTTACACTATTTATAACTCAAGAACGGCTGAATCGATTTGACTGAAAATTGGTGGGCAGGTAGCTTAGAACCAGGAAACGGACATAGGATAATTTTTACCCCGTTTTCTATTTTTTATTCCGCGCGGACGGAGTCGCGGGTAAAAGCTAGTTATATAAAAAACTAATATTAACTAATAGTATTTTGCTAGACTGTAATCTATCTCTGTTGCAATTTTCTTCTAGACCTGTCAATGACAATCTTACTTAGTAGGATTATTATGCTGTGACGTCACACGGCATGACGCTCGCTTATAGCATCACGCTATATCTTATAGTACTGAACAGCTTATTTTAATGCAAATATTGTATACTATATCTAAATGTTTATATGTTTAGTTAGCAGGGCTTATTGTAAGTAGGCGTAGAGGCTTAATTCCACGCACATGTCCCTCGGGCTTCGACGGAGCAACAATATTGTACACCGCAACCCGGTACGTCCGCCGCTTTCATAACTCACAGAAATCCATTGCTCGGGATATTTTATCTACGCCGTTTCACATTTTCTAGCTAACAAAGGTCATTTATATATCTTTACAGTACTCGAATATTATCGGACCCATGTGCCTAGTTGTGGTGTATTTACTTAATTAAAATTGGTAGTAAAATAAAGTGAACAAAAATTAATTAAGACGATAATAATAATAATGTTTTTTTACATTAATTTCAATTACTTTATTGGCTTATCTTATCTTAAAAAAACTTAATTGTTAAATTTGACGTTACAACAATCGTATTTACGTCTTGTTTGTTGTTTAGTTGTTTAGGTGAAACATAAGCATAACAATATCAATACAAAATTTCCGTTAAAAGTTATACATATAAAATAATTCGTGATCATATTTATTACTTAAAGACTTAAAATATGGTTAATAAATACTCGCGTGATTTGCAACAGTAAATGGCCACGTACAGAAATATTATTTGTGCCGCGAGTCGGTACTGGCAGGCACGGCGAACGACACTTTGCCAACAAAATGACATCCTAAATCTATTCAGTACGTTAATGTTGCCCTGGTGTAGGACAGCCTCCTTCTACTCCCCACCCCTTCCCCCGGACAGTCTTACAATTTGCCAATTTACACATTTTTGTCACGACATCAAAAATACTATTATACTTTAAGCCAAATAGATATCTTGCAAACATTTTTTTAAAGCAATTCAGGTGGCATCTTGCTCTTTTGCCACTTTATAATATAAAAATACTAGCTTTTACCCGCGACTCCGTCCGCGCGGAATAAAAAATAGATAACGGGGTAAAAATTATCCTATGTCCGTTTCCTGGTTCTAAGCTACCTGCCCACCAATTTTCAGTCAAATCGATTCAGCCGTTCTTGAGTTATAAATAGTGTAACTAACACGACTTTCTTTTATAAATATAGATAAGATTGGTTGACTTCATGCGTCTTCAATAAGTAATATCTGAAAATTCTATTTAATTTTTATATACACTAAAAGGTTATTGTTTAAACTTACATAACTATAAACAAGTAAACCGAGTGGTTTGAAATATCAAAGCTATGTTGTGGACAAGGAAACAACGCTATATAATTTTGTTGTCCATTTGCGGTTAGTCCCGGACCGCGTTATATCCTTTGTGGCGAGAACAAATAATGTTTAGAATTTAAACTGTTGTAAGAGAAGTCAGCGGAAATTTATTAAATTAATTTTACATTAAAGGAACTTGATAAAACATAATTGTTAGCTAAGATTAAAAGCTTAATAAGTTTCCACACGATACAATCAATGTAGGTGGTTACACATCGAAAGAGTATATTGTATCATATTTCATTTTTTTAGCAGATTTTAAATAATATTATCATTAAATTAAGCAGCTAGAAGCGCCACGCGACCGCAAATTATTGCTATTTAAGCACTCGCTTTGTAAAAAGACACCCGACGGTTCGATGTTGTGCCGCCGACGGAGTTTAGATGTGAGTGCGCTGTTTTAAATCTACACACATCAAAAAAGTCTAAGCAACACATATTATTTCAAGTTATTAATAAATTATTTTATCATTTTTTACCAAGTAGGTAATACTTATGTAAACTTTTTTGATCTATAGGACATACTGGCTGGTTGTGAAAAAAAATCGAGTATCATTTGTTTTTTTTTTCACAAATTCAAAAGCGAATGCATTTGTTCGAATTTTACAGCGTTTTCTTTGCTTATTAAAACTTAGTATTCGGTATCAATTTTAAGATTCAAACAATAGTTAAAAAAAGTTTTGAACAAATTTGAATTTTGAGACATTTTTTACGTTATGAAGCGACGTCATTTGAACGCAGATGAAATGCAGAGAGCTGTAGGAATGTTGCAAGCGGGAAGAACTCAATCTCAGGTATCTCGGTATTTTGGTATCTACAGAAGCGTTATTTACCGTGTTCATCAGCGTTAAACTAACACGGGAGATCCTGCTGAGCAGCACCCAGGTCGAGGAAGGTGTACAACAACACGGCAAGATCGATACATACAACTGACTGAAAGACGCCAGCCGATGTTAACCGCCCGAGAGATAGGTTTGAGGCTACAAAATTCAAGTAGTGTTGTTGTTAGCTGCCAAACTGTGTGAAATCGATTGCATGAGTATGGCCTACGAGCACGACGGCCAATTAGGTGCCCACCGATACGTCACGGGAATCGCGCTCGTCGAAATGAATGGTTTAGGCAACACATTATATGGACCCGGAAACAATGGGATAAAATTTTATTTTGCGATGAGTCTCGATTTGGGTTCTAGCCTGATTCTAGAAGGGTAAGAGTGTACCGTTGTCCTGGAAATACTGATAGACTGAGGTGGCTTCAGGAAGTGCATCCATACAACGACTTAACAATTATGGTATGGGCGGGTATTATGAAGAACAGACGAACTGAGCTCGTTTTTGTAAATGGTAACATGAACGTTGTAAATTACGTTGAGGATGTTCTAAGACCTTATGTCCATCCATTCGCACAAGCGCTTGACTTCGATTTCACCTTGATGCATGACAATGCGCGTTCGCATACAGCTTTGCACACACGGGAGTACTTGGCAAGGGAAAACTTCCTGGTATTGCCTTGGCCTGCACAATCGCCAGACCTCAACCCCATCGAGCATGCACGGGACATGCTCCAGAGACGTGTTTTAAATGACTTGGATGGAGTGACAACAACCCAACAACTGATGGACTTACTAAAATTTCATTGGGAGCAATTACCGTAGGATCACATTAACAGTCTCATCGATTCTATGAATAATCGGTGTCAGCAAGTTCTCCATAACAGAGGAGACCACACTTTGTCTTAATTTATGCAATTTTTGTACAACCATTTAATTTTACTTTAAGTTTACTTGATTAGGCACCTTACTTTGTACTACGTACAAACATTCCTTACTCGTAATTATTGGTTATTAAGATTATTAAAAAGTAAATAAAAAAAAAACAATTGTTGTTTAATATTAAAAAAACATTAATAAATAATAAAAGTACGAAAATACTAAGGATTTAATGCGAAAACACATTGTAAAATTGAAATTTATATGTGTTGCTTAGACTTTTTTGATGTGTATATATATGTATATATAAAAGAAAGTCGTGTTAGTTACACTATTTATAACTCAAGAACGGCTGAATCGATTTGACTAAAAATTGGTGGGCAGGTAGCTTAGAACCAGGAAACGGACATAGGATAATTTTTACCCCGTTTTCTTTTTCTTTTTTTTTTATTCCGCGCGGACGGAGTCGCGGGTAAAACCTAGTTATTTTATAATTTTAAATTATATAAGTACTTAGTAAATGAAATATTCCTTATTGAATAATGTTTTATTAAGCCTGTAGAGGTACGTTCATAAATACCGGAGCAGCATTTAATTGACAATGACACCAAAATTAATTTGTGTATTCGAGAAACATGATCGGTACAAAACAATACCCGTTACGGAGAACACCGGCCAAGCTGCCAACTTGTGTCATTTATTATATACCTGGCTCTTGCCGATGCTCAATAAATATTTAATTTATTTGAACGTTCGAAATTGTTGAGCTCCCCCTTCAAGGATGTTCGTATTTAAATTATTATTTATTTACTTACATTGTTTAAAGGTTTAAAAGCCATATTATTGTATTCATATTATACAAAAAAAAAATTGTATCTGTAGAAAAATCTTGCTTATTATTTAATTTTATCTTAATACAAGTATGCAAGTTACAATAAAAGTGGCAGCACTTTCGCATTTTTTCTATAATCTATGTACCTTTATGTAAATAAAAGGTAAGAAAAGGGATGGAATTGTGTTTCATTTTTTACCTTTTTATAAAAGATTCTTCCACACACCAACTTTTTTTAAGGTTCCTTGAAACAAAAATAAATTTGGGCAAACCGCGAGTGCGGGGTTCTCAACATTTTTTACCGCCTCAAGCCCCGGCGTGACAAATGATCCGCAGCGTGACACGTGAAGGCAACTTGCTGTAGGCATTGCGCCTCTAGTATTATCATGTCTTTTTTTGTACGCTTTTATTAATCGGTTATTATTTCCATAAAAAACATGTTTCGTTTTTTTAATTGCGAATAAGGAAAAAATGTATTCTCACATTAATTTTATCACTCACTAAAATCAAAAATATGAACATTATTTCAACACAAGTCGATACTTATTTGAGATATAAATTAAAAAAGTAAAAATATCACGAGTTGATTTTCCCACCTTAAAAATTATTTTTATATTTTGTTAAGTGATATAATCTTGGCCACACATTATGTTCCCTACAAAGTAGACCAATGTGTTTAGTGGGAACGAACTTTAGTTAACTTCTTGTTTATAACACACTCTGTAGAACTGTCTTCTTGTAACTCTAAAAACTACTGTATGGATAAACATTATAAAATAAAATATCAACTTTAATCGTCTAAATATTTATAACATAAAAGCATCGTAAATTTTATATGAATTGCTTGAAATATTTCTTAAGAAGAAGGTTTTAAATAACAATTGCAGGAGTTTGTTATTTCCATCGCTAAGTACAATTTATCGCTTCACTGGTATTGAACAGAAACGTTCGAAGCGATAGATAAATAAATAAAGAGATCAAAAGAATATAAAGAAATATATAAACGCATTACAATTATTTATGTAAACACTGAGCTGTGTTACGAGAATTCTGTTTTATTTTTTATATTTCTTTCTTATGATATTCGTATTTTGTAGACATACAAGTTACATAGTACGGAGACAAAGAAAGTAGCGTATAAATTCATATTTTAAACCATTTAAAACTTATCATTAGAGTTTAATAATTAAATAAACAAATTAGATATTAGAAAATTTGTTTTACTTTTTAACATCGAATTTGTAGAAGAAATAATATTGGTACAACTGTTTGTTTTTAATTGTTGCACTAAAGTGATGTACTTTATCATTTCTTGCGTGATACTGTATAATAAAATGCGACTGTGAAGAGAGTCGGTACCGACGGGTACGGAGCGACACTGCCTTACCAAAATGACGCGGATGTCAATTGTAAGGAAAACTTTATTTAACATTAACCTAAAACTTTTACAAGTAAGTTTGTTGACTCATGTCTTAAGGGCACAAATCGATAAAATTGTAAGCTAAATATTAAATGTTTGTCAAAATTTAAGTAAAGTATGCGAACTTTTTTGTCAAAATGGACTTCGATATGGCGAAGAAAATATAAAGGAAATAACATGGATATATTAAAATGTATGTAAGTTGTAGTATGATCTCTAAAATATATGTATGAAACATTCTAATATATATTTTACATTACCATAGAGTTAACGGGATAATAAATAGACTTTTCGTTCGTTTAATCTTTGTTAAAATAGAATCTACATCAGATGACTTTTAGTTTATATTCGTTACCTGAAATCAAAGGTATAATTTACCACGTAAACCTAATCGCAAATTGAGTCCTAAGATTTATTATAAATGATTTATAACTAATATAGGACAAAGTTATATACAAATCAATTAGAAAATTACCGATTACTTCCTAAAATTAATTAAGAACGGCTTAACAGGGCGAGTGTTTATTTTGCGGACATCACGGTCGCGTCGCGTCTGGCACTGAAGATGGACCACAACGGTTCCGAAACTAGTCGGTGCCATCACCGGACGATCACACGTGAGTTAAGTCGTTCTTAATTTATTTATTATTATATCTCACGAAAGTTTAAACAATTTGACTACTTCCTTTTTTATAATTAATTATCTATTAGATAAATGAAAGATAATAACGACTCTTTACGGGTATTAAATATTAGCTGCCGCTCGCCACTGTGCCTGCGCTGAATTAATAAAAACTTAATTAGTAGCCTATGCGTTCTTCCGGACTATGTTGTACATATGCCAAATTTCATCGAGATCGATTGAACCGTTCTGGAAATACCTCGTACAAACATCCATTCATACATCGAAACTTTTGCATTTATATCAGTATGATTAATATCAACATTTTAGAAATAACAGCCCGAGCCGAGGCTCCTGAGCCATCGAAACTAGTTACTCTTCAAACGAGGTTTAGGCTAAGCGCCATCTGCGCCCGGCCACCTCAAGCCCGGTGAAACTGTAAATGCCTCCTCAAAGCAAACAGTGACTACAAAAAAAAAAAAACAACATTTAAGTAGAAAATGACACAGAACTATGACAGTACAGTCTGTCTTACTGATAAAGACTATTTTGCCCGATTATGCTCGTAAAGAAACAATTGAGACATTTCGTATTTCCATTGCTCAGAACAATTTGCCGCTCCATTGACGTTGAACAGCGCTCTTCGCTGCAAAAACAAAATACACTATCTTTCTCAGTCATCCTTTTATATTTGCACATTTATCTCTTCAATGTAGTTAGTATTCTACGATTTTACTTTGTCATTGAATTTAAGCCATTTAATCTATATATATAAAAGAAAGTCGTGTTAGTTACACCATTTATAACTCAAGAACGGCTGAATCGATTTGACTGAAAATTGGTGGGCAGATAGCTTAGAACCAGGAAACGGACATAGGATAATTTTTACCCCGTTTTCTATTTTTAATTCCGCGCGGACGGAGTCGCGGGTAAAAGCTAGTTTATTATAAAAAAATTGCATGCATGTCTTATGGGATATAACATATACTTTTGCTTTTGAAAATCCTAATTGAGCATGAGTTATAATTTCGTTAATCAAGAAATCCTTCCACAAACATACAAAAGTAGAACCCTCAGCAGTGAGTAGGTAAAGCGGTTAATTACTAAAGCAGTTCAAATTAACTTTTCAGGTATAACATTAATTAATTACGAGTGTAGTTACATGGGGGAAATTTAATTAGGAATTGTTAAAACAGGCCTCATTTGGCCCACAGACATGTACCCGGGGGTGAGGTGGGAGGTACAATCGCAAACTCAAGTTAATGGAATCTCACTAATTAGAGATTAACTTTGCTCCTCGCATTTCGTATTGTGACGAATATTACTGCGACTGACACCGAATGTCACCTCAAGATGTTTGGAAGAAATAAACGTGCACCAAGTCCTCGTATACAATGTAAATTTTCATGGAGGGAAGAAATTATAATCTCTAGATTAGTCTGATGTAGAACTACACATTCCAATATATCGTTTGTAATGCGTAGTCTTTATAACCGTCGCTTCAAGCCTACGTTGTATTAATAGTAACACCTGGCTGTAAATGTTTGGACATAGACCATAACAAAAAAAAAACTGTAAAAAGAAAGCAATATATTTTCGAAAATATGACAGTGATCAGTAGCTTAACTTTTAACTTCTACGCGAGTGGCTTCAGGGAAAAAAGGGTCGCGTGAGCTCCTTCATTAATTAAGTGTGTGAAAAGAGCGCGATGACGGCCGCTTGTCGGCCCCGTGAATGATGGTAATGGATACGCTCTCACTGAGAAATATGACGCACACCTGAATAACTGAAGCTTTTGAACATCTTTTTACCTTGCTAAAATGTTTTTTTCTTTATAATACAGTGAGAATTTTACGTATTTATTTTTTACCAAAACTTACTGTCTCATATAAAAACACTTTAAGAAAGCTAAAGTTTAATTTGGCTTTAAGATTTTAATTTAATGAAACAAATAATTTATGTACGATTCAATAAGTTTGAGGGGATTCAAATAAGAATCGTAACTTAGGATTCCCTGTCGCACGCATTGGGCACCCCGTCTTGTCCTCGACTTTGGCATGTCGCCAACTGCGTAGCTATGATGTCAACGAAATTATTATTGAATTAATAATCTCGTTTGTAACGCTTAGGACTTAATTTATCACACAAGTTTAAATGAAATGGAACGTTACATAGAACATAAATTTTCACGAAGCGCTTTTATAATATTCAAATGAAACGTAATGTATTTTAAAATATATAAAGTAAACATTCCTTAATTTTTTGTTGACGTTATATATTTGCACATAATTCGAAAGAATACATTATTATTTTAAAGTCTCTCTATTCAGATTCTTGTGGATAAAGAAGTACCAATGGTTCTTTCTACTTTTATTTCCGAAAAGGTTGGATCCATACGATATTATTTTTAAGACAACTTCTGTATCAAATATAGATATTTAGTTTATTGACAATATTATATATTTTTTTAAACAAATCATAAAACTTTTCAGATTTAAAAGCCTGCTTAGACTCATTATTTTATGTTCACGTTAAAAATATAATTTAATCGCCATACAAAAAAAGTGATGTCATTAACATTATGATGGAAACAAAAAGCTCCAAATGATAAAAAATTATCTCAATTATTTACTACATAATGTTTTAATGCGGGGTTGTAAATATTTCAAAGAGTTGTTATATAAGCAGAAGCGTAGCGCCGCTGAAACTAAGGATTTCATTAAAATAATGACAACTCTAGTGTTCTTTACATTCTCTAGTGATCGTTAATGCTACCTACACAGCTCCTTTAACAAGAGGAAATATTATATGTATTACATATATATAGGTAGTACCCTTATTTATCAGAAAAAAGAATAAGTCAAATGTTTATGATAATTGGTATGTAACAAACATGAGTGACAGAAGTCATAAGTTTTAAAATCAGGATTAAGTTTATAATAACTGTGATCATCATCTGCACTACGTGCCCATCGAGGGGCTCGGAGCCTACTCAAGGGTGACTAGGTCATAGTCAACCACGCTCGCTGGATGCGGGTTGTTTGACTTTACACATATCGATGTTTTCTTTTACCTTACGGTGAAACCAACATCGGATAGATGTACACATGTTAATCTAAAATCGAATAACACATTGGTACATGGCAGGATTTGAACCAAGGACCAGCAGATTGCAAGTCAAGTGCTTATTACCCCTGACCCACCGACGCTCAACCAGTCAGTTTAATAACCGTGAAATAGCACTGCCAAAATAACTGTGTTAAAACATACTTAATATCTGTTTTATCAGAGAATATTAAAAAAAATACAATATTTTACTCGGATATTTTCATACATTTTTGAAACGAGAAGATCACAAGGTACTCGTATATAAATAGATATCAAAAGCTTTCAATAATAAATCCAAAGCTTACAACCGCAAACTTACTTATAAAATAGCATGTTCAAATAATTAGATTCTTGGCAAGAAACTCCCTTGATACATAAGCCTCGTATAAATCTTTGATCCTGACTCGAAACGAGCGCCCAAAAACGTGAGGAGCTGCGTGTTTTACAGGCTCTCCTCTCCCAGCCCGAATATAACTCTGCCAGTAAACAAACACGGACAAATTAAATGTTACTGGCCCACTTTCTTTGGAAAATATAAGGGTTTTCATTTAAATTGATAGCGTACACTTGAATAGATTGTTTTATTTCAACTTACTAGTATACGTGCTAAGTCATTTCATTACAATAACTAACAAAGTCGAAAGATTAAAAATAGTTTTATTGTTTTTATATGTTAGTACTAATTGTAACAAAATTTGTCAAAGAAGAAAAATTCATAGATATTACGTCATAGATTATATACATTGTGCGATCTGTTTGACGTAAAAAAGTAATCGTGTTAAACATTGACATTTTTTATCTACTATATTTTTGATATACTTTCCGTTATTAATTCATAAAAAAAAAAGATTAGCAAACTCTACTTTAAATACAATATTATATAATCATAATAATCCTTTTAAATAACTAATGTATGGGTTAATGCAGTGCAATAACATTCGTTCCGAATCACAATCGACCATTTATAGCGAAAAAAAAAACATTAAGGTGTTCTTTTCATTATTTCAGCCATACTGTAAGTACTAAAAAAAAGAATTACGTTTTAGAACATAATTAAAATAAAGATTGTTTATATTTCACTTTTCTATATTCGTAGCCAAGTTCAATGTCACCATTGTTCTTAAATATGATCATTATAAAACCATGTAGATCCGATTTGAATCGTACCGAAACCGTATATTAATATAACTTCACTTCCTGTTTTTCTTGAGAAAGGGAGAAAAGTACATTTGATCTAACTTCAATGTTAAACATTTTTAAAATTGATCAACACAAAGATAGTAAGTATTAAAACTTAATAACAACATTAATGTTACTTATTTTAGTGTATCTTTTAGTACATAATTATTAGTATCGCGGTGAAATATCCGTACCGAGTGGTACCATTTGTCAGACATAATTGACGTCGAATTAAATCCAATGGATGTTCATTACTAGATGCCGAGCTTTGTTAACTTTGTATAGCTCGAAATGAAAGCGGCTTTGATACTTGATAAATTGTTACTTTGTAATAGTGATAGGAAGCGTAAAGCATCCGGAAAGCGATCACATTTTTCTTTTCAAATTTGTACCATACATCAAACGATCAAAATATTTCTAATAACTCCAAGTAAAGCCACGTGCTATCAATAGCATAATAACTCACGTAAAATCTGATCATTTTCTAGATGCTACATATGTCATTTTTTTTTTCAGTTGTCTTGTCATAAATACGAAACAAATAAATGAATTTCTTAAAACTGGTGACCGTTTAGAACGCTATACACGGTAGTATTTATATTTGAATAGCTGTAACCCGCGACTCCATCCGCGCGGAATTAAACAAACAACTTCATTAGTAGCCTATGTGTTTTTCCAGACTGTGTTCTACATCTATACCAAATTTCATCTAGATCCACGCAGCCGTTCTGGAGATAGCTCACAACAAACATCCCTCTATCCATCTAAACATTCACATTTATAATATTAGTAATATAAGATTATCTTTTTTATTACACAAAATAGCAAATGGATTGGTCCTTAGATATAAAGAGTTTTTTTGCTGATAGCTTTTCTAGAAATTTACACCGCAGCCGCTTTCTATGGAAAGGAATACAATAATGTATCAATAACCCTAGATTAGGATTTTGTAGTGTTATTTCGTTTCTTAAATCGATTTTAATGTGAAGCAAATATGTTATAAAAGTTAGCTTTCATTACCTTAGATAGGCTAAAATGGCTCTAAATTGATTACTGAGTACATAAAGATTATTATTGAAGCCCATTCAAACTCTTTTCCAAGAATACTCTTCAGTTCTGTTAATTTTGTTGCGAAATATAATGAAGTAGATTTAAGGATCATTGAAATCGTACGGAAAGGGATATATATTTCTTGTGAAATAAAGTTCTGATTTAATTTAAACATAAGCAACTTCCAGTAAGCGTATCTTCGTTTGAAATTTTGGTAAAACGGTACAACGCTAATCTAATTGTGGGCCGGCATGCGATCGTAATTGTTCGAGCTTTCATGCTCGCTCGATCAATTCAAACATAATATTATCTCTTCTCTCAAATATAAGCGCTTCTATCTTATCTGCAAATGTTTCAACTTAACAATATTCAGCGAGAGCTAAATGTTATATACACATAGATTAAGAATATGTTCGAAATAAATACAAATTCTACATTATTGTAAACTTCAATCATGTGTGTGGAATTTTCCAATATTTTAGACAGAATTTCATTTGTAATAGAAAGGCTTGTGTCTAAAATTGTTGTGGCTATATGCATTTTTTTTAGCAAAACGATTAATGTACTAATATGACTTTAATTGTATGGATGACTTTTGTAAACTATTTGGAAAACTACCAAATTATCTGCGCGTAAAACATTGTCACTTAACAATACCCATGACATAGTTAGAAGTAGAGCGTCGGTGGCTCAGGGGTTAAGCACTTGACTTGCAATCTGCAGGTCCTAGGTTCGAATCCCACCATGTATCAATGTTCAATTTTCGATTTACATTTGTACATTTACCCGACGTTATTACGGTGAAGGATCGTGATGTAACCTGCACATATCTGAGAAGAAATTCAATAATATGTGTAAAGTCAACCAACCCACACTGGGCCAGCGTGATTGACTTTGGTCTAGTCAACCCTAACTTAGGATAGGCTCCGAGCTCCTCAGTGGGGACGTATAGTGAGCTGATGATGATGATGAGTTAGAAGTTGAAAATAAAGTGCATATTTAATCAATTTTTAACAAAGGGCTTTCTCCATTACTGTTTTAAATTTAACTCGATTTTGTAAGTAATTTTGTTAGTGGATTGTTAACACTGTATTCGGCGGTCTCATTTGTTCGTAGGAATATTCTCTCAATTACACGTTTATATTAAAATGTGCGATAACACGGCAGTTAAACGCCACCGGCACGTACCCAAGTTACGGATTTCATAAAACTTGTTTTATTTGCAGCCGTAAAAGAGACATTATATTATATCGTTCCCTATACGCAACGCCTCCGCCGTGATTTCTTTACAATGCCTGTTTTATCGCTTTCACGTGCTCTATACTTATAACTGAGTTTCGCTTTCGGTATACTCCCGTGCAAAAGTGACGACGACACGCAATAAAAATTATTACAACTTTTGTTGGAATACAATCGTGATACTTATTATCTGTCAGATTTTGCCCACTTCTTTACAATGAGGTAACACGAATGTTATTCGAATGGTTTAACAATTTTCATTATGGTATAATGCATGCAACTTGATAAATGTAGTTAGCAAATAAAAGAAAAACAGTTTTTTTTTTTTTTTTTCAGTTCAAACTTCAATCAATGTCACACCATGCTAAGACGAAAAGCACGTAATTAATCAATTAGGAAAAGGTTCAGATATTAGGTTATGTCTTTAATTCTTACAAATAAGATAGAAATAATAAAATTCCATCTAAAATCTACATATTCATTTCCTATTAGAATATTAAAGTAACTAATACAATCAAGTCCAATTTCGATACATATTTAATAATTAAATTCTGAATAGAATCCGAAGTTTCGAACCATAAGCACATAATATGTATTTTATTGTTCCCGGCAATCCCGCAGGATTTCCCGAGCACGACTCATCGACTTTATTGCAAGGGTTAAATGTATAATTCAAACTATTAGGTTAAGCGTACAGTCCGTGCTCTAGCCTAGAATAAAATCCCACTTGATTTACTCAAATAGATCTGTTGTAAAGTACACTTATCGCGAACGGTCATAAATATATGAAGCAGTTAGCAAATGACTCTGTTATTTAAAAATATTACCTCGTTATGGAACTATTTTATTATAGTTGAAGTTGTATTTTATAATATTTATTGTACTTTAAAATATCTGTTGCTCATGATGGACGAATGGACGGATAGATGGATATAAATTAAGTCATAATTTTCTTTTCGTCTACATTAGCTCATAAATGTCCCCATCAAAGGTAGGATAAGCATTTGGGTAGGCTCGAAGCATCTCTTATTGGCTTAAAGCCTATGCAAATAATGTGACTAGGTCAAAGTCAACCACGCTGGCTCACGGGATGGTTGACTTCACACATATCTTTGAATTTCTTCGCAGATATGTGCTGGTTGCATCACGATGTTTTCCTTCTTTGTCCAACGTCCGATAAATGTACATATGAAATTCTAAAATCGAAAATAAACTGGTACACGGTGGGGTTTGAAACTGGACGTATAGATTTCGGCTTAATCCGGTCAAGCGCTGATTTAAATCTGACTATATGTAGACATAATATAGACATTTTGAATTTTGCATTATAATATAATATAATTTGTTTTAAACAAGTATTTAATAGATAAATTACAAATGCACACAGATGTATGTTACATAAAATAATGTTTATATCAAAATACCTTTCCGTAATAAAACCGAAGGCAAACTTAAACGTGGACCGGTATCTGAACATAAGGGATAAAGTAGAGGCTATCTGCTGTACATGAAACCTGAGTGGTCTAAGTTAAACGCTATGAGCGTTTTTCAAATAAAAATTCAAGTTACGTCTTTTAAATAAAAATGTCTAAATTATTGCACAAGTATATTCTTCACATAAATCTAGGTGGATCTTATCTCGAAGAAATTCAGGGCGTGCATAAGATGACTGTCAAATACTGAAACTTGTAGCAAATAAATACTGAAAGTCGAATCAAGAAACCCGAAAAGCTTATTCTTACTAATAATATGAGAAAGATTCTTATTATTATTTCATTAAGATAAGATTTATAACACTCTTTTAACTTGTACCAACACTGTTGAGCAGAGGACCGCAAAGCACTTAGGTATATAATATTTTTATTACTGTCCCCGACCCCGCTTAGAAAGCAAAGGCGGCCCACTAAATAAAATATTCTCCACAAGAACGTTTGTGTTATTGCCTGGCTTACTTTACTGCAGCTCGCTACTTTTTATTTTTGCTCTTGGTCCGTCACAAAGATATTTTTTTATTCTTAGTCCAATACTTAAGTCCATGTTTATGTTGCGCATTTTAGTAAGATTATGTTCAAAGAGGGTTGTCTAGATTTGTAAAACGTTAGGATGAAATAATTTTGTTCGACCATAGCCATATATCTTTTTTTGATTCGGACTTTAACATTAGATTTATTAGTATCTATACTGTTATAATAAAGCGTAAACACACATTTTTAACTCAGGATTTTAGCAATTTCTGCATACTTTTTAATGATTATTTTTGTGATAGAATGTCCTATACTTACGACACGCTTTAAGCTACTCGTATATATTTTTACTCAAATAAACTTAGGGGGGAGAGTGAATTAAAAAAAAATATGCTAGAAAAGGACAAAACTGCCAACCAATCGCAACAAAGTTGGATGGTTGCCATGGTAACAGTAATTCTCAGCCAATGGTTGGAAGCCTTCGTTGTCATTTCAGCATTTGAATTTTGACATTTGCAATTGAATGTTTTACGCAATGTAAAGAGTTTTTCTGTGTTACAATTTTGTATGGAATTCCATGCGGATGAATCCGAAAGCAGCTAGTTCATTATATAATACTATATTAGTAAAGATGTAACCCAAAATTTATTATTCCAAATATATCATAGTATTGGATAAGTTGTAGACTTCATTTTTATATCTATATATATAAAAGAAAGTCGTGTTAGTTACACCATTTATAACTCAAGAACGGCTGAATCGATTTGACTGAAAATTGGTGGGCAGGTAGCTTAGAACCAGGAAAAGGACATAGGATAAGTTTTACCCCGTTTTCTATTTTTTTTTATTCCGCGCGGACGGAGTCGCGGGTAAAAGCTAGTATTATATAAAGCAATAAAAAGGGTATTGTCAAGGGCTTCGAAAGGATATCGATATTTCGTTACAAAACTACGAAGTGAAAAAATGGTTAGCCACGTTAATACGTAGGGTTTGTAAAAAAAGTACATTCAATATTGTTATTGCCTACTTCGAATAAGAGACTATTTTAAAGTACAATCGTTATAAAAACTCTACTATTTACAACTAAAACATGCCTGATCTCGTCGTCTTACCGAAACAGTAGCGATTACGTAAAATAATTAACCTCATAGTAGGTTTGATTTTTAATTAAAGTTTCTTAGTTTTTACTAACAAAGTTTGTAAGCAATGTAATTTTTAGTAATGTTATCATCTACTTAGATTATCTAAAGTATCATCTAGTTTATTCAGTTTTTATCTAGTTTTAGAGATTATTAGTCAAGATCATCTCGAGCGAATTGCGCGCTAAAGTTACCAAAAACCAAGTGTCAGATAGCTGTAGTGAGGCGACGTAAGCGTTGATATTTGACATGTCGAGTGCTGCGCCGATACACCGGCACAGTGTTGATTTTTGTCTCTAACACTAGCGATAAAATACATAAGTGTACTACATAAGTTAAAACATAATTTACAACAAAATTGCAGCGAAAGTAACTTATAGAATTTCTATGTAATCATGCAAAGTGCATATTTGTAAATGTCCAAAGTGTTAAAAGAATATAATATGAAAATAACTCTGAACAATTTTTTTTTTTACTTTAATAAAGTTGAATGTATAATTTACTTAAGAATGTATTTATTAAAAAAAAATAAAATATTTCTCTGAGGTGTTTTAAAAAAAAAGCTTCAAAGTTTCTGTTTTGATTAAATATTTTTAATATCATTAGTGAGTTTTATTTTCTAAATATGACATTTATTTATCTTACAATTTTAATAATATACAGATATAAAATACAAAATACTATAATATTTTAAACAATTTCCGGTTAAATACTCGTATGTTCACCCTACTCTTAACCAGATTGTTGATCCTTGAAAAGGTAATATGAAGTAAATTGATAGGATTAAGTTCTGGGATAAGGATTATCTTGTACCCTGGGAAATCGAATGAACCAATTTTGACATATGTAAAATAAAATCGTTAAAACTATGTACTTGGATTTATGTAGTTTTGGTTTCATGTTATCAGTCTTCTACTGACTTTCTATACATTTTAACTTTATTTTATTTTTATTTAAATTATTATATCTAAGCTTGTACTAAAACATTGGTAAATGCAGTATTGAAATGACGGAATTAAACCCACAACCTCATGTTTAACTATAGCCTATTATTCTGGCGCTAGAAATGTAAAGAAATCGTTTTTTAAAATTTAAAAAACATTTTGAAAAACTTAATAAAGTGAAGATATTGCGGTAGCTAGAGAGACATCAAACACAATGACGATCGATGTCTTTAAAGATTCTCCGGCAACATGAGAGAATAGATAAATATCTGTCAGAGTACAGCCTGCGCCGGCCACGGACACCGAGTGAAAGAACCCTTGCGTTGTCTTTTTTTCAGATTTTACTTTGAGACGATTCCTTTAAAACCAAAGTCCTCAAGCGACGAAACTCAAAGAGATAAGAAGAGATTCCAAAAGTCAATTTAATACAATCTAAGTACATCAATTTATCTTATCAACCAACAAATGCGTGGTTCCCATTCCCAATCCTTGAAATAAAATTCAAGAACACTATGTAACGTTTCGTAATCTGAAAGTTTAGAATAATTTTATGAACGTCATAGAAATACTTCACTTCAAATTTTTTATTAAAGCATTTCTTTTAAAGACTAGCCACAATAAAATTTAATTAAATACGTGGCGGCAGTCTAATATAAATTTAGTCATGCTTCGATTCATAAAACGTAGATCAAAGACCTGAATCCTACACTAGTATAGCTTAAATTTTTATGACATAAAATAAAAATAATATGAATAACATAGAAGTAGGTATATTGAAATTAAACATTCGTCAGATTCCGACTATCTCAGTATAACAGTAGACGTATATCCGAGAGACGCTGCCTCGTCTGTACAAATCGTCTACATTAATCTTAGTCACTTATTACTCCATAAACTTCCTCGTGACGAATCGCTCGCCACCTGAATCAAAGCGCTGGGGATTTTAATTACTACGAAATGTCATCTCTGTCATTAGTATTGACGGCGTTTTGTATTAATTGTCATCTTTAGGTCCTCGATGGAAATAGTTATTTAATTAGATTTAAGAATCTGATAAAAAATTCATAAAGCCTTTTATAAACTTCAATTTATAGAATAGTAGCCTATGTGTTCTACGTCTATAACAAATTTCAACGAAATCCATGTTCTGGAAATACCTTGTAACAAACATTCATCCATACATCTAAACATTCTCAATTCAATATTAATAAGATAAATATTTTATTTCGAAAATTACGTACTGTTTGGAAATATTGTTCCTCCCAAGTAGAGTAAAAGCTTTATAAAAAAAGCTTTTACCCGCGACTCCGTCCGCGCGGAATAAAAAAAATAGAAAACGGGGTAAAAATTATCCTATGTCCGTTTCCTGGTTCTAAGCTACCTGCCCACCAATTTTCATTCAAATCGATTCAGCCGTTCTTGAGTTATAAATAGTGTAACTAACACGACTTTCTTTTATATATATAGATTTTGTGCCGATTCCACGTGATTGGGAAAAGGCCAGGGAGATGATGATTTCTTTACAAATAATCTAATCAAATAAAGTTAACATCAAGAACAAGATCTGAAGTCAAATAGTAAATATAATTCTTAGAAGTTATTGCTATCGAAATGTAAATGATGACCTTCCACCTTAAGTTACCACTTAACGAAATTGTGTCGAAAGCGTTCGTAACGCAGACAAAAACACGTCCCCTCGAATAAGTCTGGACTGGGCAAGTAGCCAAAGAGATCGTAAGCTATACAAACGTATTATTACATTTTCTTTTTTCCTAACTTAACCGACACTTCATCACATTTCTTTGTAATAGAAATTGCAAATTCGTAGTAAAAATAAAAAGTTTCATATTTATTACGATACGAATATTGAAGAATATTTTTACTTACAAAGGCCCTTTGAAAAACGAAAGAAAGTTACTCTTAGTTGCCAAAGTTATTAGAGATCAGTCAAATTAAATTAATACGAAGTTATCTTGATATGAAAACGGACTTGGAACTAGCAACGTTCATCGCACCTGTCTGATGTCAATCGATCGATGTCTCCAAGTAGGTGACGTCTACGATGACAAACATATTTTTATTAAGTTACAACAAACTCTACAATTTGTTAAAAAAATATAACTTAGTTTCAATCGTTTTCTAAGCTGTTTTTCTGTGATTGTGACCATATTCAATTACGCTAACGACTATTAAAATTTTATATTTACCATTAAAATTGGAAACGTGAATGAAATTATAATGACGGTGATGATGATGAACAAATTATCATAATAAGAAATAATAATATAATTCCACCACACCATAGCTTACTGGGATAAATTATCAACGAGCTATGCTAATAATGTATCATTAGGGCATGGATATTACCAGCTCGGATATAACATTTTGTAAAACATTAGGCCTGTGGAACAATATCGATAATTTGCCAGCAATTGGTCCGCTGCCAGTGGTTATTAGCCCGGCGTATCGGCTCTGTAATTACGCTCCGAAGCCCAATTGATCTTATTGTTCCCGCACGCTCCGCGCCGCTCTGTAGTTACTATAATTGAAACATTTGAAATGGATATGAGTCTCTAAGAATTTTTGCTTTATTCTAGCTCAAGCTTTTGTTCTATCTAGATTTTGTAGCTAGAAATGCTAGAGTTAGTTTAACTTAGAATGCAGATTAAGAGTTAACTTTTAAAAAGGCATCTATCATTTTATTCCTTAATGTAAGAATACATTGTAATGTAATTGTTTTAACTAATTATAGTTTCTTAGAACAATTAGTAAATTACTTTTGAAACTACGACGAATAGTTTTTTCGTCGTAACCAAGTGAATCGATCTAATTCGAGCTGAATGCCCCACGTCTAATTGAAATAACTTCCTAACAATGTTGGCGACGAAAACTTTACACGTTATCGGGTTGAATGACAAAGTTTCGTAGCTCATGGAACTATAACCGTAACATTGACGGTCCTGTTCACACGCCACAGTTATCAATAATGTCGCAGCAAGACAGCGAAGCTCTTACATTCGTATGGGATGGGTAGGGGAGAAGCGGGTGAGTTTTTATCCATTCGTATAAGAAAATGTTCTACAAAAGCCAAAGCAACGAAGGTAAAATCACAAGGGATTCCGCAGGCACATCAATTATGGATTTATCTTTCAATCTTATCTGCTATCAATTACGATTATCGATGTTTTTTTTTTAATATAACATACACGGATTTCAGATAAATGAAATGAAATTTTATGTTAGTGTTAAATCAAAAGGCCAGTCAAAATCGTAAGCTCTAACCAAAGTAACAGAAGCACAAAATTATTATGTAAATTTCATGCATTAATTCCTTCGTAATATATAATATTTCTACACCTCAATGATTGCAATTATTTTATTTATTTTACTTAAACATCCTCGTAATTGAAGTAAATATTTTTTTTATTGGGTATATACTAAGGTACCATAAATTAAAGGCAACGCGCCTAGTGGTTTCAGTAGTTTGCTCACGGATCCCTAATAAGATTACGGTACCGTCCCAGAGGCGTTCCAGACCTATTGGTTTTTGCAGAAAAGCCCCCCCGTGTAATCCGATTTCAGTTGCTTACGTGTTTGTTTTCATATTCTCGAGCAAAGTTATAAGTTTTGGGCTCTTGTCTCGCTTTGTGAATAGCTCTATTTTATTTAGCCGTCGCCGCTTTATAAAAGAGGTAGCAATGCCGAGTGACTTATTTAAATTTATATTTTATTCAAAATATTTTGTAGTAATTTGGATAGAGCGTAAACACTTGCTCGTCAGTGGTCTTGGGGCGCAAAATCTTGCGTCGTGGTAACCAACCTTTAGCAAGATAGAGATGTAATGGAGAGTTTGGTTAAGGTTATCGATCGGATTAATTTACACAATAGAGCATTATACTGTATAACTATGTATATATTGAATTGTTAAATCATTGAACGGTACATTACACTAAGGTTAAGCTCTATGGAGCGATGTTATAACATAATTACGATCGCGACTCTATTGTTTTCCATGGAACAATGAATGTAAATCGGCTTTAGAAATCGCTATGCATGACGTCTTAGTATTACATATCAATGTTATGTTTGAATATTGTATTAATAATTCAAATTTCGTAATAAATCAATCAATATCGAATATTACCAATCCAACATACTGAGGTGTCGGAGAGATTATGTAGGAAGCCATATTATAAATTAATTACGAAACCAATACAGTGAGAGTGTCAAATTTTGTTTTAGGGATTTTAGATGAGGCTTAAGATAATAAGGAAGGAAGGAGACGAAATTTATATAATTAGCGACGGTGTATTTGAAAAGTACACTTGATTTTGCTTTAGATTTTCGATTTAGATGTAGTGCTTCTTTTTAAATTTTGTAGTAAAATTAATAAACATGTATTTTCAATATATCAATAACTTTCTCTGAAGATGAAGTAGAAAATAACCCCCTGTATTAAAGCGAATTGATTTTGTAGAGCACTTTTAATTCTTAAGGCTCTGATCAATCATTCGGAAACTTTTTATCTAATATATTTTACATATATAAGTGTGTTTTGAACCCCTCTCTTTCCAAACTTAGACAGAAGAGAATTAATTGTAATGTGAATAACCGAAGTAATATTTTAACTTATGTTCTACAATTATTTTATTATTACTCGGATTTACTATTATGTTTCAAAATGCCACTTAAATTAGCGGTTTGCTACGTTTAAGTTAATACATAATTTATAGACCGACAAAAATTATCTAACCCGATGGGCATAAGTCAAACACTAGCGCCCACTCGTCAATGTCAAAAAATGTTACAGGATTCTTTTTGTAATGTATCTGGTATGTCATGTTTTTTTTCTAATGCCATTTTCTATACCCTTGTAGGTTGGTTGTAGGTTGTACATTTTACACCGAACTTACTCTATCAGCACCTTCTTTGTCATCGGGCCAGATATCCTAGTTTGACTATAAACGAATTGAGTAGTCATTTTTTATTTTGTTCCTTACTTATACAGGGTCTGTCGTAAATAATGGATAACCCGTAAACTGGAGTTGGTCCAGATGTGAAACTGTAAGAAAATCGTATCTTCTTGCCAGGCTTTCTAACCATATCAAAATGGCGTAGCCTTTTATACTTTTTTATAAATTTCGCTACTTTTTCTGCTGCCGACAGAGGGCACATCGAGCATTTAGTTTAAGTTATTGATATTTTTTTTTTACTAAAATTAACCTGGTTTTCTTCTGAATATCCTTAACAGTGGCCCGATATTGTTTGTGTAAAGAATCTTGGTAGAATAAAATCATTATGACAAAGTTTTATAACCATTTATAAAAATACTTGGAACATCAAAATTCTGACCTTAATATTGATCTCGCTCCTGTAACTTAATATTGCTTGTAAAGTACACATTGTAATATCTTTTTAGAATCTAGGCATACTAGACAATTTATTAAGATCATGGGCAGCTATAGCGCAGTACTTTTTTTTTTCACAGTAAATTATCAAAAGTTGACATTAAGAAAAAAAAATTATTTAAAAAAGAACTTAAAATTACCATTTTGAAAATGTTTAACGTTAAAAACACCTAAAGTTGTACTAAAATTAAATAATACACGTCTTCAGGAGTATAATACTAAAAAAATCACACTGAAATACCTAAATTTGATGAAATGGCAACGGAATGAATGAAAAAAGTAGCGAAATTTATAAAAAAGTATAAAAGGCTACGCCATTTTGATATGGTTAGAAAGCCTGGCAAGAAGATACGATTTTCTTACAGTTTCACATCCGGACCAACTCCAGTTTACGGGTTATCCATTATTTACGACAGACCCTGTATGTAAATTCTAGAGTCAGTTTTTTTAGAGACTAAGGACTATTTATGTGGCAGTTAATTTATTCGCCATTGATAAAGATAACATAAAATGCGCTAGAGTAGAATTAACAGATTTATGTCCACCACCAGTGAGAGCATATCCCGCAAAAGTGCGAATTGTACGAGATAAGAGTGAATCTTTGTGGGCGAGCGGCGAGTGGTGGCGTTATCGTAATTTATTAGTACCCACAGGTGCGGCTATCTGGTGCCCTCGCTCCTACATATACGTGACACATCGTCGTATTCCCTAACATATCTATACGACCTAATACTGACATTTTTCTCGTCAATTTTTTTATAACTCGATGTCTAATCTATCTACTCGCAGTGCCGTTAAATAATCACTAAGTCACTAAGTATTACAAATTATCTAAGTATTAAAAAACTATTTAAGTACTCTGAGTCAGTTATACTAATTTTATTAGGCCCAGAAAGTTTTTTTTTTTAATGTTAAGAACAAAATCCTAATTTAAATACTAGTTGTATTCATATTTTCTTTTGAATATAAATAAGCTTGCTATTATAGCATTATAATATACATAATGTGGTATTTCAGCATTTGGAAGTGGCCGTTATCCTGTTTGATATATTAAATTCGTTGTCCGCACACGCAGTGATAAATAGACTTGCCACGCGGAATATTTATGTGTGACTTTAAGAAGGAAGAAAAAAATGGGGTACATCAAAAGGTGATAACGAGCAAACGGCTTAATTCACCTAAATTGCAGGCGCGTTGCCTACCTTTAATAAATAGAGAAGGGGACGCACGGAAAGGGGATACTTCCCCTTCCTATGCGTTCCTTCTTTCGCCAAATCTACTTCCCCTTCTCATCATATCCTAAAACGAAAAGAGTGGGAAGGGAAAGAAGACTTACATTAGGCCTCTGACGCGCACACTCATCAGACTGTACACAGAATTTCTTTCACTTGACGCCTGTCTTCTGGTCGTGGTATTTCACCGGTCGACTCGGCCCATTCGTGCACCCGACAAATAATTTTGTTGTTGGGTTATCTACCACTGTTATTAGTATAATTTAAGTAGAGGGTCACATTAAAGTACCAATATTTATTATAGTCTGTTATTCTAGACTTTTAATCTATTTACTGAGAGACATACAATGTGGTAGTCTAATGTTAAAAGAAATTGTTAAAGCTCAGTAGTTTCTTAATCACAAACTTACAAAAATACTTAATTGGCTTTTTATCCATGAAACTATGTACATCGAAACTCAAGTACTTGAAGAACTGAACCACATTAAAGCCATGTTTCCACTAGAAGTATGCCCATTTTTACGTCTAGTTAAGTCTAATTAAATGTCATAGTACATTAGACTTAATCTACAAGCTTGAATAATTGATGACGAAGCTATACGTTATCTTTCTAGGTTGCGAAAATCCAACGGAAATCGCGTGGAAAGTAGCATGACTCGTCCAACTTCCAGCATGTCATATCCTCGTTAATACTGATCCCTTCATATGTACAGATTATACGCGCTGATATGAAATATGAAAGATATTTACAAAATTCTTGAGAAAAACCAACGAGACGTGATAGTTTAGACAGAGAACACAAGTCTTGCGTCATCTCTGAACGTTCATAAACTATGTGCATCAATTTCGTACTTACTAATTCCCTATTAGATGTAGTATTATATTTTTAATATTGTACTTACCGAAAAGAAAGCGTGGTGAGCGGCCGATAAGATTTGTGGCTACTGGGATCCGCCATAGGAGTGCCCCAGAAGTCGTTCAACAGGAGTTGCTTCAGAGAATTCGTGCCGATGACGTCACCATTGGTCACTATAGCTGGGATGTCATCATGCACGAAGTCACCATTCAAACTGTTCACATAACTAAATACGGCAGTGGCCGTCACCATCACATAGATAGCTAAATCACTGTTGCACAAACTCATCCCACGGCTCTCCTCGCGGACGGTTGGCAGCGAACGCCTCTTCATTTTCGGGCTTCTTGTCTTTATTGAAACATTCCTACATCTACACATTTGTTTTGATTTTTGTGTTGTCTGTTTTGTTGATGGTCATACCTGTGGAAGAAGAAAAAGAGTATTAAACTAAATAAGTATTAGTAAGTTTTTAAAAATGAAACAATTTCATATGAGTTTAAGAGACGTCGAAAGACGATGCAATGTTTTTTAAAGTTCTGAAAGATATTTACTTAAATGTTTTATAATATTTGGCACGAGTAACGTTGCGTCACCTTAGCTAACACGACAGCTTACATGCCAGGCATGCTTGCAGTCTGCGCATACCCTGTCATTAATATTGTAAGCATGCTAGCATGCGCCGAGGTACTGCATTATCAAATATTTTGCATCACTGTCACAACTTCATCCTATTACTCGCGCTTTGAGAGTACTTAAATTTTTCGTGCCTTGTTTCTTTTAGAATGTATTATACTAATAATATAAAAATTTCATTGTTTGTTTGTATTGAATAGACTCCGTAACTAATGAAGCGATTTGAATTTTTTTTCACAGTTGCGAAGCTACACTATTCCCGGGTCACATAGGAGATATTTATTAGTAGATTTATTTTATTTCGCGCGGACCAAGTCGCGGCCAACTACTAGTATTCTATAAACTTGATTTCATACTTGTAGTGGTGACTATTATCTTCTTATGAATTTTAACTTTTAAACTACGAATATAAAACTAAAGTATTGCATTTATTTGAATCGGCTTGTTGAGTTGCGTATCCCTTTACATTACGTCTGTTTTGCTAAATTTAATTTCAACTCAGAAAACTAATTCCACGCAAGAGAGAGCGTGTTAAGTTTCTAACGAAACGTATACTCAATTGTATATTGTAATAAAGGTTTTTAAAGTATTGCATTCATCATCAACTTGCTTAAATGCACATATCTTTTGTTTTTGTTTTAATACTTTAATTTAATCATCTATCTATATATATAAAAGAAAGTCGTGTTAGTTACACTATTTATAACTCAAGAACGGCTGAATCGATTTGACTGAAAATTGGTGGGCAGGTAGCTTAGAACCAGGAAACGGACATAGGATAATTTTTACCCCGTTTTCTATTTTTTTTTTATTCCGCGCGGACGGGGTCGCGGGTAAAAGCTAGTATCATATATTTTTTTATTTCTTTTTAATATTGGAACAATTAAGGTTTAGGAAACCCTTAAAAAGAATTACAATTCATTAACTTAATGGAATTAATGGTCTAAGTTAAATTAATATTACAAGCGTATAGTTTTTTTTTCTTTTTACACAATACCGGCAGCAAACTTATACACAAACAAATTGAATCATTGTTGAGTTGTTTTAATGAAAACAAACTATGTATAGCGAAGCCCGCTCGTATAATAACAGGTAAGAACACTCCAAGGTAAATCGTAGGGCTAGTCATGTTTACTAAGCCGTTCCGAACTTAATTATTAAGGCTGCTTAATTTATACGTAGATTTAGTAAATTTATAGGCTATAATTTAGTCAGCTTGTTTACTAACTTCGTCAAATTAATGAGCACCTCCCGCTCGACTCCGCTTTATGATTTTATTACAGCGTCAAATAGTTTCAATGCTAAGTAGCCTGATTGTTTTAAGCTTAGAAATACTTTTATTTTATATTCAAAATAATTGAGTTGCTTCTTTTATTTAATTGTTTTTTTTAGTTGTCCCGTACAACAAAAATACGCCAATAGATTAGATAAATCGTAACAATTATAAGAGTAATTAAATAAAAATGAATAGATAAGAATTGTCTTTACCTTTTAGTTACCTCCTGTTATATGGCTTCTTATACAAATATAGAAATCAGATTATAGCCTTAATACAGTTCAATTCATTAATAACAAAAGATGTAAATAAATCTAAAAATATTTAACGCTATAATAGCGCAACTCCATGCATACAGGAATACTTTAAATGAGAGCATATTAACTTTGCGTATATTTCATTTAATAAAGGAAAATATCCAGTGTAACCACGTTCCCCGCATATTGGGTGCCGCAAATTCGACATATTTATATTTAATGCGCGGTGTGGTTACTCGGCATTTTTTTCTTCAGTATGCCATAACATATTTGAGGCACGTACTACGTTCCTGGCTCGGCCAAATGAAAATTCATAACGCCCGATATTACCGACGATATTGAAAAGTAGAATATTTGTGTAAAACTTATCTGTAATGTAAGATGAATTTACTTATTATATTCCAAACTTATATTAACCTTTAAAAAGTGCCATTACTACCCATTCACTTAATCATTCATATGTTCGAAATACTGGTGTGATTTTTATATTATAAAATATATATTTATTGGCAAATTAGGTTAATTAGTACTTAAGTATTTTTACTCTACTTATTGCACCTTCAATTTGAAAAAAAAAATACAATTATACAAAATTTATCACTATCTTTTACCTCAGAGTAAAAATAGTAAATATATTTTTTTAGAATAGAGTTTTTTTTTATTTGAAGTTTAATGGCGCTCATATTCGATGTAAACCTAATTAATATCTGTTTACGTTGCTTCAATACACATGTTTGGAAAGCGGCCAGTTCCGCTCCATCTCTCTCAAGACTTAGTGTTACCATGCCACGTAAATTCACTATACTACATGCCTTACGGCTGGTTCACACTTGGTGTTTTGATGTTGGTAACACGCGGAAGATCCGCACAATCACTAATAACCGCAAATGCACCTCAAACGCGCACTTGAAGACAAGGCGCGCATCAAAATGAATACATTATGGTAGTTAGATTGCGCTACCCAAGTTTGCTCCTTAAAACACCTAGTGTGTAACGGCTCTTATTCTAGAAGTATGTGTATTCGCCTTAGTTAGGATCATTTAATGTGGTGTCGGATTACATCATGAATACTACTTAATGGTAGTTAGATTGCGCTACCCAAGTATGCTCCTTAAAATACCTAGTGTGTAACGGCTGTTATTCTAGAAGTATGTGTATTCGCCTTAGTTAGGATCATTTAATGTGGTGCCGGATTACATCATCTCCTTGATCTTATTCCACTCACGTGGGATCGACGCACAAGGTGTTATAAACCTTAATATTTTCCTGTTACCAGTCAAATTTGTGACTATTAACTATTCAACTGATATAGTTTAGTTCCATTATACTAGATGTTGCCCGCGACTCCGTCCGCGCGGAATAAAATAAAACTTAATAAGTAGCCTAAGTGTTCTTCCAGATTATGTTCTACATCTATGCCAAATTTCATCAAAATCCGTTGAGCCGTTCTGAAGATACCTTCAAACAAACATCCATCCTTCCATCCATCTAAACATTCGCATTTATAATATTAGTATGATATAGAGTAGTAATTATTAAGCAATACTATAATTATTTCTTCACCGCAACTACATACATATATAATCTTGTGGCTCATATATTCAGCTATTTGCTAGTCACCCCTATTAGGCACATAAGTGATGTCACAGATAAAATCCACATATATTTAAATTTCATGACAGGCGGAGCACGATGTCGGCAGACCTTTCAAGGGTTTGAATGTGTAATAAAAAGTTTTAGTACTCGGCATTGAATTTTATGACACTTGCGTTCGTATTACACGTTACAGGCGATTTTATATCGATAAAAAGTCGATTCCAACTTGTACGACCACTCAATTAGATGTAAGTAATTATTTTTATAAAATTGTACATTTCATGCCAGTACCTACTCTCTATTAAATAAAAAATCAAAATATTTGAAATATACACCAAACTTTATGTTGCGAGAGAGTTTATTGACCTTAATTTAGTCGTAAGGGAATTGAAATATGAATTAGGCTCTTATATACCTAATGTAGCTTAACGTGTTTATGTAGATGTAACAGTAGTATGGCACTGTTTATTTATTATTATTCCAACGTATTTACTGAAACAAAATTTCGTAAAACAAAAAAAAATACATAATTTTTTTATTGAGAATCGAACCTTTGTTTATCAAAATATTTGTTAGCTATTCTAATTGATGTGCTTATGCTCTACTTTGTAGGTAGAATTCAACAAGTTTAATGCCCACGTTCTTATCGACAAAATGTCACTAAAATAACATCTGAAGTACGATGTGTGTTCATGGAAAAACCATTTTATTAAAATTTCAATTAAGCAAATTAATGTTTTTAAATGAAAAAATAAAGAAGTAAGTTATTTTATAAGATTAATATTACGTGTAAAACAGTTTACCTAAGGTAATCCCTAAACCATAGAATAAACTTAAGGCTAGATCAGGGTCTAGATTTCTCGTAAACCAACGAGAGATTGGATAATGGGTCTGCTATGAGTTTGCTTGGTGACATATCTGTTTGACCAGCAGTATTTCCTTAAAACTAATAAATTTAAACTCTATGAAAGCAAATAAAAAAATGTGTATCCAAAATTGCCACTATGACCCCCAATTTTACTTTCGGCAATCAAAAGGTTAGTGTTCTATATAAAAAAACTAGTGTACATACCGCGTGACATCAGTTCACAACATTAACGAGTAATTTGCAACAAAGTGACGAAGGGAAACGGACGATGTGATTACTGAAGGCGGAACCACTTGACTCTACCTCAGGGGCCGTTACCGTTGGAAAGCTTCTGTTAAGTGCTCCTTCAAAGTTTTTGTGTTGTAAATGCAATGCTTTTTCCTGTTGACTCGTTGCGTATTAGAATTTATTTTATTTCCATACAGCATTTTAAGTCAATATTTTTTTTTATATAATAAAGTGGCAAATGAGTATACGGCCACCTGAATTCGCCGAAATAGCGAAGCGATCGCTGCTCAATTACAGATTTAATTACCCTTTAATCGACATAATGATAGAAAACAAAAATTAAATTAAAATCGTATTTCCAAACCGCTATGACTTAGGGTCCTTCAAGAAGCGAGCGTATCGCCATTTCAAAGCCCGCCAACGCATCTGCGGTTTCTCTAGTATTGCAGATGTCCTTGAGCGTTGATGAACACCTTTGTGTTCCCACTGTTCATTTGCCCCCTTCTCTTATATAAAAAAAAAAGTTATAGTAAATAATTCGCAGTTGATGTCAAATCGGGGAAATCATTTTTGTTAAATTATTCTGGAAATTCATCGTATCATTAATTCTTAATTTTTAATGCGTAGTCATTTAGGGAAAATAATACATATTAAATTACATTTTATTCCTGATTGAAGGCTATATTGTTATATGTAATAGAGAGGAGCGTCGTATCCGGCTTAATGCGGTACCTTACGGGCACCGTAATTGAATCTCTGTGCCTCTCAGCCACTCATTGTTACATAGATCGATCAGTTTCATACTGTAACAAGAATTTATAGCTAGGGAACTGATTTAAGCTTATCACTTTTTTTAACTATAGGGAAAAGGTAATGGAAATCTTGTACAGACTTTGCAATATGACGCGGCAATAAATTTGAGATGTTTTTATAGGTGATTTTTTTTTGTGTTGTATAAGACATGCTCAAACAAATTTTATTAAAAATGTAATCTGATTTAAAAATATTTTTCCTCAAACTGGAGTAATCTATACACAAGTATGCGAAGTTTTGAATGGAAAGAGCTTAAATGGTGCTTAATACATTCCATCATAAACGCTACAGATTTAAGAAATAACTTTTGTGAAATTATAAGCGTATGTAAGATTTTGCATAATACAACTACTATTTCTTATTAAATGTTATGAAAAGTCCATTATCTTGAACATAAGATTCTCATTTTACGAAATCAGAATTACTTTCAATTCCATTCAGGAAATCATTCGACAGCGAGCGCTTTGGACTACGAAGACAGTCGCATACACGTAATGCGGTATATAAATGTAAAAACATACAGTATTAAGTTTCTATTTATTCTGAGAATTGTTACTTCCATAAAAGGATTTGTTCCGCGAAATCACTAACTAAATTTTTCCGTAGCATAATAAACGGCAAAAACAAAATGTTACTATTTCAAACTACAGTTATGTTGGTAAACCATTTAAATAAAAGTATAAAATTGAAATAACATCCAGCAAATTGAATTAAGTCTTGTAATCTTGTATTCGAGGCTATCGGCAGTGCTCCGATCTTATTACAACGTCTTCTCTGCGCCAAATGACAGCTTTGATTGATGAGTCGGCCAACTTGAAGGCAGCTAAATGGGGACACAGCGGGATAAAAACTTACATCAAACGAATGCTCACGTTCAAAAGAACGTTATCGAATTTTGCAGTTGTAGTCATTGAAAAAGTTGAATGTTAACATTTTTTGATATTAACTATAACCCTATGTTGTTTAAGTAAATAGAGATCGTTTTTTTAGTACTAACTAGCTTTTACCCGCGACTCCGTCCGCGCGGAATAAAAAATAGAAAACGGGGTAAAAATTATCCTATGTCCGTTTCCTGGTTCTAAGCTACCTGCCCACCAATTTTCAGCTAAATCAGTTCGACCGATCTTGAGTTATAATCTCATCATCATCAACTTGCCCTTATCTGTATGGAGAGTCGGCACAGTATGTATCACTACTCCATACATCTCTATCAGCCGTCATATCTGAATTTACCCTCTTCTTACGCATATCCTCTTTCACACAATCCATCCATACTTTCTTTGGTCTTCCTGTACCTTTATAGCCATGATAGGCTACAACGGTACAGTACCTCTACACTAGGCAAGATAATATGTGAACTAAATAAGTCGATTTTATAAAATAAGCCAGAACTTCGAGCAAAAAATATATTTCAAATAGCAAAACATCCAAGTAGCCGTGAAAGTGGAAATACTGAATATTTTAAAACCTAAGATGGAAATGACTTTCAAGTGCTTAATAATTTGATTAGAGGAAGCTTGACTTTACTTAACTTTATTTATTTCTCTCAACTGGAAGTTTTTATGCCTGGTAATAAAAAAAAATCAACTTAAATAAATGCATATATTTATTCCAAGAATATTACATTTTTTTTCGATTTGTTATAAATAGTTTAGATTTATTTAATATGATTGTAACAAACAAATGTTTCGTTGAAGGTATGTACAAACTATTACAACATCCTTTACAGTCTTTCAAGAAGCGAGCCTACTTCTTTCTCAAAGTCTGACCACTCATCTGCAGTTTCTCTGGTCTTATGCAAACATTTATGGCCAATGAAAGACAGGCATATTTAAACGTAATCAAAATAGAATAAAAGGAAGTAAAACTTTTTATAGAAACCCACAACTCTGTTTTATCTAAAGTATTTTTACGACTATTTCACTGAAATAATTTAAATTACGAATAGGTCTTTTTTGTGGTGACAAAGGTCAACATATTTTTTTTACCCCTAAAATATCGCCAGTTCATCTTATTAAGGTGGGCTTACATTTCCCCACGGACCGCCATGACATTCCAAATTCAAAACATTAAAAGCGTCCCTACCGTGACTTTCATTTTGTTCTATAGAATACGTCAAATTATACTCAATTGTATATATAAAACATTATGCCCTTTCATAGATATTTTTTTCAAGGAAAACATGCTTTTGTGAAGTATCAATTTTCATTACGATACACTTAAAATGTGACCATTAATATAACCACTTAACCATTTATAATAGTGAACTACCACAAAGAAGCAATACACATCATGTGTATATTAAAATTCTGGATGAAAAATAAAAAAAAACAAAACGTTTTTTTCTTCATAATAATCAAAATATACGACCGATACAACGACGAGAACAAGAATAATTTAAGTCCAATATAAATACGGAACTTGTTAAGAACGAAAGCTTTTGTATGGATAATTGTATTTACGTAAGCAAAATAAAATTTACCTTGTAAATGTCCCAGAAGAGACGTCTAAAATAATCAAATAAGAGTAAAGTTGTCTACACAAATAACGTCTACTAAATCTAATTCATTCTTTGAGTCGCATTTCCAAAGATTCGTCTGAGACAGTTCGACTCTCGTTAAAGCTTTATTGAGTTATACGAGAAAAAAAAAAGATTCAACGAAAAAAAATGTCTTTGACGACAAATTTAGCAGATTTCATAAAAAAATCTTAGAGTTTTATCTAATTTATGTGCCGAGTAACGATGTAATTAGTCTTCGGAAACAGCGATAATTTTGGAATCCAAAAAGTATTCCATAATTTTTCCCTTTATTAAAAATACTAAATTGATTACCAGATCACCAACAGACAATTTGTTTTTCTGTAGCTGATGATATATTAATATAGAAAAATGTAGACAGAAGTATGATTCTTAATTTATACATGATTAACTTCAACCTCCTTTATACAATTGAATCGGTCATTTCAAAAACCTCATAAGTCACAAAATTATAATTTTTCAGAAATCAATAAAAACTGTTTCATACACAAACAAATGAGTTTTGAAGAGCTTCTTTATGGTTAATTTAGTATTCGAGGGGTAAAAAATTAAAATAGCGTATAATCTTTTCGCTTTATTAATAGAAATAATGAAAAAAACCTGATAAACAGTTCTTGACTTATGTTGTTTTAGCGAGAAATAGGTTTAGTGGTATATAATTTAACCAAAAAAATTGTAGTAATCATATTTTTTATTGCTTGTAATTAAGAATTACACTTAAAAATAATCTTATTAATATTTCACATGTATTAATTTGTCATGTTTTAATATCTTTATGGTACATAGTCATATTCTCCATCATTCTCATCTGGATTATCTTCAACATTTGCAGTTGGCCAGCTAAAAATGTTGTTATAAAATGGCATATGCTCTTCCGGAATGCTATCTTGAACTAGTTTTAAATCGTCTATTTTATTTTTATTGATGGGCACTTTCAAATTATAGGCTTTCGTTGATGGAAGTGAAACAGAAGTTGTTATTTTCTTCAATAATGAGAATGAATGTTCAAGAGGAAGGAATGTTTTGACTTAAGTTGTTTTCACCCAGAATACACATCTACCTTTGAAAAACCATTTTCTGTAAATAAAGCATGTTGGAAAAAATGTTGACTTAAGTGGTTTTTGAAATGACCGATTCAATTAGAACTGAGTATTGTTTGAGTGTAGACCGTAAACGTAGAGCGTTCGTGGCTTAAGCATTAAGCACTTGACTTGTAATCTGCAAGTCCTAGGTTCGAATCCCGCCATGTACTAATATTTTTCGCGAGTTATGTGTGAAGTCAAGCAACCCGCACTGAGCCAGCGTATTTTACTATAGCCTAGACTACCCAAACTTAGGATAAACTCCGAGACCCTCAGTGGAGACGTATAGTGAGCTGATGCCGATTATTTAATCGTATTGAAATTGTCTTAGTTAGTGGGTACGGAATACAATAGCATATATACGCCTTTAGTAGTACCGTACGCTCCAGTGAACATGAAAATAGGACAAGGAGTTACATAAATATTAACGGCTCGTGCCATATTTAAATTCGAACAAGGAGATATTGTATTACGTTATAATAGTATGTTTATTCAAGAATTTCCAGAATCTGCTTTATTATTACACGAGTATACGCAGATGTGCGTAAAATATTAATTATATTCCCTATATGAATGGGTGAAGGCAGGGAGATGATGATGATGAATCAGTGATATCATTTAAAGCAACTTAAATACATTGATTAAAATAATTTTTGTTTTAATTGTCCCCCATTAAAAAAAAATCGACATCGACATAGACTAGTAGAAACTATCTAAAGTCGTATTTAGGCAAGAATTTCCTCATCGAACAAGAAAGTGGCGTCTTTTCCCCTTTATTACTGCTATTAGCTAGCCACAAGACATGCGATTCTCTGAGGACGCCGAGTGCGCGCTATTAGCACTTTATTGCGATAAAACATGTTTCAAATTCATAACCACAACTGTTTATTATGTTTATGAATATTATTTTAAATACTTAAGTACATTAAATATTAATTAAAAAGAGATTTATTAAAAAATCTAACACAAAAACTAATAATTCCTTAAAAATATTAAGGCTATAAGAAGAATATTAAGCCTTGTATTAGCCGGTTAAAGAGTACCAATAAAAGTACATTCACTTTATGACTCCATATAGCTGATAGCCGTGATTTTAAAGCGTGTTTAATTTGTGGCCTGTTTCGCTTGATTTATGTTGCGCTGCATGATCTAGTGTGTGATTGACGTCATCAAATTAATGCCCCGCTTATATCGAGCTCTCGATTACTATTAGTCGTAACTGGGCGATGGATAGTAACTGGATGTAACGAAATACGACCGGTACTCAATAATCTTCTAATGTTGCTAATAACTTGATATTTGCATTGGTTGTTTAAGAGAGCAAGGGCTTAATGTATCACAAATGACCATATAGATATTGACCAACAAAAACTTCGCACCCTTTTTAAGAAGACCTTAGTTTTTTTTTATATCATAAGGTGGAAAACGAGCAAACGGCCACCTCGATTTGCCGCAATAGCCAGGCGACCGTTGCTCAAAGACATCCGCAAATGCAGATGCGTTGCCTACCTTTAATCAACGGAGAAGGGGACGCACAGAAAGAGGATATTTCTCCTTCCTATGCGTCCTCTCTTCCGCCAAATCTACTTCCCCTTCCCATCCTTTCCTAATAAGAAAAGGGTGGGAATGGAAAGAGGACTAAAATTAGTCCTCCGGTACCACACTCATCAGACGAAACGCGGAATTGCTTCCACTTCACGCCTGTCTCCTGTGTGGTCGTGGTAATATCTATAGGATGAGATTTAAAAAAAAGGAACTTTGTTTTAACATTATTACACAAATCATCAAAGTTCTTCCCACTTCCCAGCCATTCACATCAGAGGCCTTAGCGTCTCTATTAGAGACTAAAAAAGATACGTTCCATTGGTTTGGACACGTCAGGATGATGAATGAGGAGAGAGATATAGAAAATTTATGCTGCGAAAGCGAGTAGCAGTGTCGACATGCTGTGCTTATCTGATTTATCGACCAAATAGGGTCTCACTGAAAAAGGCTACGTATTCAATGAAGCTCCTTACATAGATTACATTATGGGAAGGTGATAGGGTTGAATATTTATTTGCAACTTAAGAGTGGACATTTTTAGCTAGTGAATTTGAATATTCGTGTTATGCACAAATAAAAGATGTTCATTGTTTAGTGAATAAATTATTCAATAGTCTAATTTCTTAACTTTAGTTGTTAAGAAGTTGGAAAACATTACAATGCTACGTTAACATATATATTTTTTTATTATAATCTATTATAACCAATGCGAAAGCAACAAAAAGATACTAACTATAATTGTACGATTTCATGACTGCATTGTATATGATGCTTGCATAATTACCATTTGGGTAATAATTCAGCTTAACGATCTAAAATCGCGTGCCTTTGCACAAATTTGGCGGCTTTAGGTATCTCTGTGTAATAAATATTGCAGTGAAATTAACTAAACGACTCCAACAAGCAAAAGCAGTATATTTTAAACAAAATGCTTTAATGCTTTAAAGCAATTATAAAAATTTAATTGTGTTTACAGTACTTTGTATACATCATAAATAAATGAACTATTGACTTTCAACGTATCCTTTTTTCCAGGAGTACGAAATAAAGCGTATTGTTTCATACACAATGGTGTAAAAATATTTTAACAAACGCCGTAGCGTTTTATGACACATACGGCTGTGTTAAACAGATAACAAAGTATTTATTTGACATCAATTTATCTGGCGGAACTGTTCCCTGCGCTGATTTCGGATTGTTACAATATCGTATTGTATTTTTTAACCTTACGCAATTTGTTTTACGCAAATTATGAATATCATATTTGTAAATACATTATTTACTATATACAAATTTTTAATAATAAAAATAGTTAAATTATAAACCCATTTTAAATGACTTAAAACGATCTTACACTACCTAATACTTAGTAAATCTTGAAAGGATTTAAATAAAGTAACTTAAGTTTTCCAAAGTTTAAATATAAGATTGAAACTTTAATTAAAATTTTCAAATATTGTTTAGAATAGTTCATGATTGGTTTCAAATCCACTTCATTTAATTAATGAGTATCTTACAATGATTCAAGGTTAACTCTCGAGTTGAAATAGAAAATAAAAATGTCGTTATATTTTTATATTAATTTACTAAAGAGCCGAAGTATTTTTTTTGTTTCAAATATAATAACGATGTTGGTTATTTTCCGATTGTGAAAGATATAAACAAAAGACGAACTAAAACATGATTTTATTTAATATATTTAAACGGATACCGTTGAAATATTTATCGTGAAAAAATGGCCACTGAAAAAGTATGTTCCAACAATACATGTTCCAATATTGAGGTCGTGAGTTGGCTGCCAGCCGCACAATTGTCAGATATACACTCTTATGTCCTGAAATATATTTTGTTCGGATATGAAAGAAAAAAAAACTAGTAGCAATATAAATATTTTTATCAAAGCGAAAAATGTAGGTAACATGAAAATTCTACCACAAAAAAAAACACATTTCAAGTGTCGAATTCGAACGAAAAACCTTATTGGGATTAGAAAACTGTGAACAAAACAAATATGAGGATATATGATAAGAAGTCAAATATATTTAAGATAGAAAAAAAACAATTAAAATCACTATGTTACATAACCTAAATCTTACAAAAATTACTCGCTTGGATATGTATCATTAACTATAATGTAAATAACACCAGTTTCGGTGTACCGAGGTTTCCTAGATCGAGTTTTACGACATTTGCGACTGTGTCAAGAGATAAGAAAGGTTTTATTCGGCCTCAGGGAATGCCGGGGCTTGTTAGATACTTTTGTTATTAAGAAAACGGCAACTGCAGTAGTTTGTAGGTACATACATGACAACGAAAATTTTTTTTTTTTTTAGTTTTTGTCTGCTATGTGTGTAACAATGTTATACACACTACTGAAAAACATTATTAGACCTCTTTCTTGTTTTACTAATGATATTCATAAATTATTCCACAGATAAATAATAACATAAATACAATATTCTGAAATCACATATTTTCAACTTGGTACCGATTCCGAGACAACATAAAACGAATTCGTGTCAAACAAAGCGAGTACTGTCCGGAGACAATTAAATTATATAAGTAGCAATGTGAAGTTGCAGCATATGAACAAGTAAACACTCTGAGTTTTCAGCTACAATTCAATTATTTATCAGCGTCTCTGTTTGTGAAAGCTACAAGCGACGTACATTTAAACAATACACAATATCATTTGTTAGAGGTAAGACCATAATTCTTTGTATTTCCCCCTAAAAAACTAGAAAGAAGGAAAACTAGAAAATGGTTTACTAATTCTTATCAACGGTAATCAAGGAAAAGGGTTCAAAATGTAATGCTAACTAAATTTTTTAAAGTAAAGAAATAAAGGAATAGTGTTGGATAAAGGTGGGACCTTAAAGTTATCAATTTCACTTAGCTTTGAAAGCAATTCTTGTTATCAATCTACGGATATCTAAGTTACTATACGAATACAAACCCTAATATATACAATTGAAATTACAAAATAAAACATTTTATATAAGAACTTCCCACCTTATTGTTGGTTTCTATTGAATTTTGCGAGCGATTGTAAAACATTAAACAGAGCTTTGTTAGCATAATTCAAGAGTAAAGTAATAAGTTTCATTAGACACCTGCAGCCAAATGGTTTGCGGTGCCGGTGGCGCCCTCTAATTCCGTCCTCCGTTCACCCGCTTAGTTGCACCTCTCGCGCTCATTTCCGAACATAGTCCGGTAAAAGCTCATTTATGCTAACTGTCGTCCATTTGTTAGTGCATTTTATACTATCTTGCTGTGGACTTCTTTATAAAATATTATTTATAATTAAAAGACCAAGGGTGCATAATTTCCTTAAAAGAAAAGAGTGGAAATAGAATGTGGACTTAAATTTGGCCTACAACTCATCAGAATGTAGCCGGAATTACTTCTACTTGACGCCTGTCTTCTGTGAGGTCGTGGTATTTCACCGGTCGAGCCGGTCCATTCATGCAACAGCTGTTGTTTTTGCTGGCGTCTAACAGTGTTCATTATGAAATTGGATCCTGTAATATATGGCTAAAAATATCTAGCTTCTTGTGTCTGACAGTTCTGATCTGTCTGATTTTCTACTATGAGCAATCTGTTTTTTTTATATCATTGTTTAAATTTTAATACTTATTTAAACCAAGAAATTAAATTTCCATTCTCCTTACATACATTTGAATGTTTAATGCAAATTGACTTACATATGTACATATAGATAGAGTCTCAGAATAGAGGCAAATTATTATAAGTTACGAATAAGTTGAGTCTGTCTGAAAGACGACAAATAGGATAGGAATAGGAACTTGTACAATAGAGCTACGCGGTTACTGCGGTTACATAAGTGGACCAGTTCTAGTTGCGAGCCACAATCGCGTAGAATACTAATATTTTATAGACAACTTGATCACATTTCTACATTATGGGATACGATTTAACTACCTTATCATCTTAAATTAAACATAAATTTAAACTGATGTAATATGTAGTTTTAAGAACATTATTGTTATCTCTGTTTTATTTAAGAGGATGAAAGGGATGACAGCAAATGTTCGTAATTGAAATAAAGTAAATTAAAAAGCACTTAAAATATCTAAAATTCCTGGAGTAAGCTGAACCGCAACAGATATTTTTCGTTGGTTTATTTAAAAAACTATAAAAATTACAACAAACTTTTTTGAAGCCCGGAATTTTTATATGTTTCAAATTAAGTTACGGATGATAGTAATACTTTCTTAAAAGACAAAAACACGATCGTTAACTCCTTACGCTTCGTTACGTCGTTACGTTGGTACGGCAGTACGGTATGGAAGGGTCGTGATAGGGAACTTTGTGGGGATTAAGCAATTTACGTTACGACCCAACTACTTACATATATTAAAGACGAATCCTGGTGTATTAATGTGTACTTGCTAAAGTTGTTCTTATATAAAATTTATAGGCCTATGTACGAGTAAAATTACACAATACATCGAAATAATTATGTAATCAATTTTAATAAATAATAATAAAATAACGCTAAGGAACATTATTGTTAGATATATACATAAAATGCCATAAATATTTAAATATTAAAAATAAAAATCAGATATGAGTAAAAAAAATATTAATGGATATTATAAATCAAAAGATAATGATAGATTGATGTTGAAAGATCGTAATTAATTTGAAAAAATCTTGGATAAGATTAGCAATTCTAAATTGTTAAAGTATCAATCTTAATACATCGTTAAACGTCACGATTATTTTATGTGACATCGAGCTTCCATCAACATCGACCTTCTGAAAAGTCAATTTTCTTCTGCACTCACTTTGACAGTTAATAAAAGTCTGATGGAGACGTAATCTGAATTGCTAATGTTATTTTTCTTTAAATTACATAGCTGCCACGGATTAATGGTGCCATTATATTTGTCTAATCGGTATCGTACGACTTTTAAATACAGATTTTTTTTTTCAAATGTTGTACAAGCTGAATAGCTAGCAACAGCGATAACTGCTTTACTGCCTTTTCGACAGCTAGTTGGCATTTCTAAAAAACACTTTAGAACAGTCGAGTTGGCGAGTCGTGCAAGTTTAATCTTAAGTTTTGATGACATACAATATTATGGAAATTTGACATCACAGATAAAACATGTCAAATAAAACCAAAATTGTAAAATCTTTAAAAATCACAAAAACCATTTTAAACTGTATTCGAATGTGTAAAATATTATGGAAATGTAACCGTTTGAACATTAAAAATGCTTCAATTAAATTAAGTAAAGTACGTCTGTAAATTGTTAATTTTTAAACAAAGTAAGTGATCAGCGGGTACGTTTAAACCCCGTGGGTTTTTGTACTGATTAAACAAAATTGTATTTATATTTTCAAAATTTATGTATAATGGAATAAAAACTAAAGTTTTAATGCGAATGTTTTGATGGATGGATGATTGTTAGTAACTTATCGCATGTGTAATACTTCAAATTGTATATCTTTGTATACATAATTGTATGAAACTGTCTCTTGTATATAACTAAGGACCCATTCCAATGATTTAGCGTCAAAACAGCTGTGATACATGATCGAGTTAAACTTGATAAATATGTTTAAGTCGATTACAATACAATACTGATACACATCATACATGTTTAATTCTTATTGTTAGTAATACATATCTAAATTCTAGCAGTGATAGACGTCAACAACAACAACATCTGTTGCACAAATTGGTCGGCTCGAGCGGTACAATACCACGACCACACAAAAGGCAAGCTTCCAGTGGAAGCAATTCTGCGTTTCGTCTGATGAGTGTGCATGCCAGAGGCTTAATTTTATTACTCTTTTCCTTCCTATCCTTTTCTTATTAATAAAAGATGAGAAGGGGATAGGGATTTAATGGAAGAGGGATCGCGGAAAAAGAAATTTTCTATTTCTGTGCGTCTCCTCCTCTGTTGATTTAAAGTAGGCAACGCATCTACAATTGCGCATGTCTATGGGTAGTGGATGCTTCGCTATTTCGGCGAATTCATGTGCAGTCAATTCATTCAACGTGTATTTCTAAATATTTTGTTTAGAAGTGTGATTATGCACCATTGTGATAATGGTTAAGCATTGGAAAGTGATTTGATCGATGAAAGCACATTTAAAAGAAATTGGTACGTCAATAGTGGAGCGATGTGTTGTTTTGATATGAATATAATTGTTGATGCTTTCCACTTTAATAACGTGCCCGTCGTCGTTATGAATTAGTAGAGCTTTGTGAATAAAATATGATGTTTTCAGTCGCTATATCATTGAACATAAATGCTGATGTGTGGTTTATGCTTTATGTTGTAGTGAAACAGTGATGTCGTGTTAAAATCGATATATTACACCATTAACATAATGTAGAGTCTTTATAAAGTTGCCCGCGACTTCGTACGCGAGGAATTAAAGAAAACATAGTAGCCTATGTGTTCTATCAGACTATGTTCTACATCTGTGCCAAATTTCATCGAGATCCATTGAGCCGTTCTGGAGATACCACCAAACAAACATCCATCCATCTAAAAATTCGCATTTATAATATTAGTAAGATGTTTGTCATAATGGTGAAAGAAGAAAGCACTGAAACAATTGAATGCCTCATCTGTGTCCGAAATATTAAACTAATCAACAATACATAAAATACGAGTTTCATTTATGTATATAAAAAAAAAATTTAGTACAAAGTAGTACAAAAGACCGCATGTATCGCATATCGATTACTAAAATAACAGTAATCCATGACTATTCACTATTTCTCTTATCTAAATGCTGTATCTATGTTCTTTTGTTCAAACTAAGCGGGAATCACAATTTTAACATGTTGAAAAAACCATTTAAAAGCGATTACGAATAGAAGATTTTCGATCGCATGACGTGCTTCCGGATGGACTATATGAATAAACAAATAATTCCGGGTAAGGCAGTTGACACACGTGCGGCTGAGACATAAAACGCGAACGTGAGCTCTGGTAATTGCTGTAAACGATCGCGTGATTGCGAAACGCGTCGCTCGACAGTACACGGCAATACTCGGTTATACCCGGCAATACCCGGCAGTAGTCGGCTAATGACAATACCATTCAAAATTGTATAAAACGAAACGTATGTAGATGTAGGTCGTGCAACGCAAAAAAATAAAATCAATGTGCGAACCGAACCACCTGACTTTAAAGTTTAATTTCAGAAAAGCTATAAAAAATTCTTGTTTTATCTTTACATCTATTTAATTACTAATCTATGCACCATAAATGTCAAATTATTATACGAGTGTTTGTAAATTCATACCCATCTACAATTTAAGTATAACTTCCAGTAATATCTGAAATTATATGCTTGAGTTTAAACTGTGTTTCAATATCCAGTATTCAGTTGAGCGGAATGAGAGTAATCGATGACCAAATATTTGACCGACAATCCGGACCGAAGCTATTCAGTGCTGTCGGTTTACCACTCCAATACCAATGTGGTAGTAAATGGAATAGTTACAATTTTTATTGCAAACGCATTTTGTGACAATCGCCATCGTATCGTTAACGACAAGATTTGTATTAAAATTGGTGCAGCGCACCCTATCGGACGTAAAGTACACCAAAAATCTTATACTAATGTTACAATATTAATGCTAATGTTTAGATGGATGGATGGTTGGATATTTGTTGGGAGGTATCTCCAAAACGCTTCAACGGATCTCAATGAAATTTGCCATAGATGGAGAACATAGAGTAGAAGTACAAATAATCTACTAATAAGTTTTTTTCTTAATACCACGCGGTCGGAGTCGTCAGCTTGTTTTGACATCATTGACGGTGACGACACAAAGGCGATTGTTGATAGATTGACAAATATTCGTGCTACGCCCACTAACAAGATTACTATAAAGATTCCTCTCATTATATTAATTAAAATAAAAAATATAATTAAGTACAAGTTACAGAATGTCATTACTTATGTATTTAATAATATTATTGAACTCGGAATAATTACTTTAGCTTTCACGCTAATGACATTGAAAAAGTCCCCGATAATGATTATATGTTGAATAAAATATTGCGTTTCAATCGACATAGAAACCGAAGTACATTTTATAAATATAGAAAAAGGTATATATCATTAGGTAAATGAATTTAATGTTTTCTAAATGTAGCGCAAAATTCATGTTTATTTTTATTACTTGTGTTGAAATAGAATACTCAGTGTGATTACTAATCTATTTTACCACTCCTTACTTTAAGCACCTCTTTAGTATCCACTTGAATAGTCTAGAAACATCTATTTTATATATAAATATTAAAACGTCAAACGTAGTTAGTCGACGTCTACGAAGTGCGATGAAACGAACAAAAACTGTCATTGCGAGCACTTTCATTAATGCATTTCATCTAACTATGATTTATTTTGTGGAGATCTTAATGACGCTCGCCTTTCATCAATCAAAAGGTTGACACTTCACAAATCTTCTAAACTTCTGTCGTATAAAACTCATTATTATGAATGCTACGTAATGTCTACGGAATGACTACGGCGTAGTCACGTTGAATATGCTACGTTAACGTGTTTAAAATCCACAAACACAAACCATTTGTTTTCTTTTTTATAGTATTTCAACAACATTTTTTGTACTTTTTTAACTTAATATATATAACACAGGAATATAATCTTTGTTTAATGTTCTCATGATAATTAATGATTGTAAAACAATATATACGTTGTAAAGCTTAATTCCACTCATATGTTATTCAATATTTATATCATTAATTAATTCTCATTAAGTTACGTTATATAAACTTGTCAAAATTGATCTTTGATCATCTTCATCCATCCATCCATTCAGCCTCGTAACGCCCACTGCTGGGCATAGGTCTCCCCCAAAGATCGCCACAATGATCTGTCCTGTGCAACCCGCATCCAGGATATTCCCGCAACCTTGACCAGATCATCGGTCCATCGTGCGGGAGGCCTGCCCACGCTGCGTCGACCTGTACCTGGCCGCCATTCCAGTACTTTGCGGCCCCATCGGCCGTCCGTTCTATATTCGTTAATATATCTAAAATTAACAAAATTTTCACTCAAATGAAAGTAAAATGGTATTTTTGCAGTAACATAAATATGAATAGTGTGTAAGTTAAGTTAATATTTACACTGAAAACATGATATAAATGGAATATTAAATAGTTCAATCATGTATAAGACATCAACGTGTGGATGACCGATATTTATTAAACTAACAATAGAACACATACAAAGGGTCGTTGTACGCCTATGTTTTGTGATACTATCGATCTAGTACAACAAATTACTCTGTTATTTCTGAAAACACTTTACTAACATACGAAAACAAAGGAAAGCCAAGATTGATAGGGAAAAAACGCGTATTAATATAATATTTCTGAGAATACATATAATCTAAGTACTCCCGAGTAGGGTTGGCGACAGGCAGGCGGCCGGCCGTAAAAACTTAAGCCAAAACTTTAAGGTTTATAAAACCTTGTGTGCCGACCCCACGTGAGTGGGAAAAGGCCAGGGAGATGATGATGATGACATATAATCTAAGTATACTACCAGAATAATTATAATATGTATAAGTTAATTGTATACTTTAATTTTAAGGCTATAAAATACTTTATTGAAGTTTTTTCCCAATTATTTTTTAAATATTTACTATATATTTTGAAGTCCAAAACATTTCTAACACTGTTCCTTTGAAACTCAAGAACTGCGTTAAAGATTTCAAAAAATAGGCTAGCGACCTCAATAGTCAGACATTTGTCGAGGTTTCCCGACATCGTCACATCTCTTGTAATTAACGGGCACATAGCGGCCGCAATCTTACTTCCAACACACCATTATCCTCGCGCCTCAAATTAACCAGCCGACACTTTATCAGCTAGTAAATGCTCAGGGTTTTAGATCCGCCTACAATCAAGCGAGATTAATGAAGCGATTTGTTTAGTTTCACTTGAAATTCCACTTGGAATTCCAGAATTATTTAACTGAAAAAAATAATTTTCATGTGTATAAGTAAGCTCTAAGCAAATGTTTGGACAATCCATTTTCAAATACCATCTGTTTGCTTTTTGGTCACTTTCTGCTTAACGCAACCGCAACAAACTTGTATAAAGCTTATTACGGTTTGAATTCAAATTTCAGCTTCAGCTCATTATTTGACATCTTGCCATTCAAGTTAATAACTTAAAGAAAACTACAAAACAATATTTAAAAAATGTTCAAACAAAATTCCATTGCAATATTGAAGTTGTTGTCTTGTTGATTTAATTTATATATCATGTACTAAGTGTACATCCTAAATCGGCCCCGGGTAGGGGACTGACTGCGGATATACAGAACAACTCGCACGGGAGGTGCACCGGCAATAATCAACGGTGCACCCCCAATGCGGAGCACGGGGAAATAAAACCACCTAATGCTGGTAACGGAAGAGGTTTATTTGATGTGTATTTCGCCTTATATATGTTCTTAGATGCCTGACCAAGCATGAGCATTTACACGATCTTCATAGGTGTGTGTGTGTGTTACGTGCGCCCCAATCTTTTAGACTTCCTGCTACATATCACGTATGCTCTACATATTTTTATCGTTGCTGTGGAATCTTCCGTTACTATGGGCAGGCTCTGCTCTAGCCATGGTCGTTGATACGAACACTAAGTAATTGAAAATTAAACCAATAAGATCTAAATGACATTTAAATGGAGCATCACAAGTAAAAAGTCGTAACATAAATCTATAGATATAAAAGAAAGTCGTGTTAGTTACATTATTTATAACTCAAGGACGGCTGAACCGATTTGGCTGAAAATTCATGGGTATGTAGCTTAGAACCAGGATACGGACATAGAATACTTTTTATCCCGTTTCTTCTTTTTATTCCACGGAAACGGAGTCGCGGGCAAAAGCTAGTATGCAATAAATAACAACATAAATTTTCGTAATAACATATTTATACTTCAGCATAAAACTTTTCTCTCACCGCATTCAAATAAATATCTAAAAACGCGAAGTTATCGTACAAAAAGATCTGTGATGTAATTAGAAAGCTACCGAAACCCGGACAATACTTGACATGAGAGCTCTTAAAATTTTTCTCGCTAGTGAAAAGTTTTTAATCGAGCTTTCATATTTTCTATTTTAATAATAAAATAGTTTGCAGCTTAACAATGCACACGGCAAAAATAGAAAGCTTCTATAACAAGAGCTTTTATAGATTGGCTACCGAAATGTTTATTTTTGCTGCAAGCTGTAGATAAATGTATTTTTACTCTGTTACAGTTTAAGTTAACAAAACAAAACTTATACCACATGAAAAATGGTTATTTAGATCTTTTAGTCGAATTATATTTTTAATTCTACTTCAAGTTACTACAATCTATATATATCTATATATATAAAAGAAAGTCGTGTTAGTTACACTATTTATAACTCAAGAACGGCTGAATCGATTTGACTGAAAATTGGTGGGCAGGTAGCTTAGAACCAGGAAACGGAAATAGGATAATTTTTACCCGTTTTCTTTTTTTTTTTTATCAGCGCGGACAGAGTCGCGGGTAAAAGCTAGTTTCTTATAAAAGCATGAAATGGATAAATGAAAACATTTAATCTTTATCATTATTTTTCATCCAATGTGTAAACATGCCCTTTTTACTTGGTTCTAAAGTGACGGGCAGTGGCTTACTTTGCCCGTCACTTTAGAATCAAAATGACATCGCAAATATTGATAACGGTTATCGGAATATTCGCACTCAGGAATATTCTCACTGAGGAAGACCCTTAATAAATATAGATTTAATATGAAAACTCTAAACTAAGGGAACAGAATTATCCGAGTATGGCATAAATATATTTGAATTAAATGAACCTTTTACTTATACATAATTATAGCGGTCGTCTTCGTCAGAGCAGAATAAAAAAACCTAAGTTACTCCCACACAAATAAGCTACCTTCTAATAAAAACCCGTCAAAATCGGTCCAGCCGTTTCGGAGTTTACCGGAAATTAAAGCAGATTTGCGAACAGACAGACAGAGACAGACTGACAGCCAAAAATGTTTAATTTGATTTTTCCAAAGTATTTTTTCTAAGTAACGCAAGTACCTAGATGTGTATGAAATAAGATTTTGATCGATATTTTAAACAAACACTCCAATTTCAGTACAAAATAGCTATAGCCCGCGACTCCGTTCGCGCGAAATTGAAGAAAACGTATTAAGTAGTCTATGTGTCTATGTGTCTTTCAGATTATGTTCTACATCTGTGCCAAATTTCATCAAGATCCATTAAGCCGTTCTGGAGATACCTCGCAACAAACATCCATCCATCTAAACATTCGCATTTATATTCGTAATATTAGCAAGAAGTAACATGGTACTTTCTACTGTCAAATATTTTACATAAATTAAAAATCATTTACTAACTTTACATAACTCTATAACAAGCCAGTATTTGAAAACAAATTGAATAGACGTTTACCGATATTTAAATATGACTTAATGAGCAGTCATTGAATTATTATTAATGTATACTAATTGAAACATCTTTGAACGGATTTAATTTGCAAATCACCGAAGGGATCTCTAAAGCAGTTTGTTTCGTCACTGTGGACCTTGAACCCGCAACTTTGAGTGTTAATATTCGTTTACAATTGCCGAATGAACGTTAATTAAGGCATGGCCGTGGTTAAGCGTTCTAAATACATTACAACTTTATTGTAAACGACACGCAAATTAATAAATAAGTAAATTGAATATACCTATTATGGTCAAAGAAATTTCCAAGACTAAAATCTCTGTACAAAAAATATCGTCATCCCTAAATTGTTTAAACTTTCGTGAGACATCATAATTAATTAATTAAGAAACGGCTTAACTCACGTTTGATCGTCCGGTGAAACTAGTCGGTGGTCGCGCACAGCACTAAAGAGGAGTCACGGGATCTCCAAATAGGGACGCAACCGCGGCCCCCCAGCGCTTTGCTACGAAAGTAACCCTTCCCTAACAATCTTCTACCTCCTCGGAGCATAGTTAGATGTCTTGTCTGTAAGAGAAGGGTGCAAACGAGCGGCCAGAACATCGAGGTGATCAATGACACTCATAGAACTTCAGAGCAACTGAAATGAAAATTTATGAAAATAAAGATGTTTAGCTTGTAATTCGTCTCTGATCAGTAAATAATTATGATTAATAAGTTTTTATTCATAATATCAACACTACATATAACGTAAATCAATCAGATCTTAGAACAGTAATGTATAATTTCTTCACATGACTTCCTTACTTGGTATTGGTAGAGTAAATATGTGATTATTTTGTATACTGTCATCATAAATATCTAGAAGTATTTCATCGTAAGTTGATAAGAGAATTGAATCAATCATTTATATCAAAAGCATCAGCAATTATTTGTTGTCGCCATTACTTGAATGAGAAAGTGCGACAGTATCGGATGTTCTGTTTGCTCGCCAGGGCCGGATTTGCGATAATCGATCGACAAACATTTGACCGACAATTCAATTTAAGCTATTTCCTCCAGCTGCTTTTCCACTTACTTGATACTTTTTTCGTTTTAGATCTGAAAAAAAGTATTCGAATTTAAGTCTTAATATAAGCGTTTGATGAATGTTAATTTTACGCAAAGTTTTTATACATGTCTTTCGACGATGGAAACCTACAATCAGGTTGAAACAACCAGAATATATAAAGTTACTTTAAGACGACAATGATAAAAATCTAATATATAAATATATTTTCAACTAGCTTTTACCCGCGACTCCGTCCGCGCGGAATAAAAAATAGAAAACGGGGTAAAAATTATCCTATGTCCGATTCCTGGTTCTTAGCTCACCAATTTTCAGTCAAATCGATTCAGCCGTTCTTGAGTTATAAATAGTGTAACTAACACAACTTTCTTTTATATATATATAGATATGCAGTCATAAATAAATAAGTTATTTTTTAAATAAAATCAACACAAAGCGCTTATTGATCTCGATTTTATCTTTGCCGGCTAAAAAACAAAGAGATGAGAGATATATTTTTATGAACACGTATGTTTCGTACGTGAAGTTTATTTAAAAAACTCCGAACATATTTATTATTCCACAGTGACATTGTATTCCCGCTAGATACTGCGTTGTAATAAATGTTATATAAATTCCATCGCTATTTTCACCTCTTGACGTTTATTAGGTTACGGGGTCAATTTGGCGCGTAACTTATTTCTATAAAAGTAATATTTTATTCATATCCTATTATTCTTTTATATGTAAAATATATTTAACAGGACAGACACATAGACAGGACAATACCACAACCACAGAAGACAGGGGTGAAGTGGGAGCAATTCCGCGTTTTGTCCGACAAGTGTGCGTGCTGGAGGCATTAAGATATTCAGGTTGCTAGTTACTCCTTCGCCACTTCATAATATAAAAACAAATCAGTCTTTAATATAGTAACTTAACTCAAAGTTGTTCTAACATTAAGTTCTAAGTTGTTTTAAAGCATTAAGCAGATAAAGAAAGGCCGCTTTACGATCGGGAAATTACAACTTCGGAATATTATAAAAGTAGAACTGAAATCTACAAAACAATATAAACAAATCAGCAACTTTTGTCTTTGAAATCTTTAAGTCATCATTATCAATTAAATTGTACAATTAAAATAGAATCTAAAAAGAAAACTCAGTAAAAATATTGAACAAAAAGCTAAATTATACAACGGAATAGGATCTGATGGCAAATCTCGACATGTCACAAAAGTGAAATATTGCAGTTTTATAAAGCCGTTAATTGTCGTGTTTACTCAGCGTTAGCTAGATCCCGACCGTGAAAACATTGTAGAGCATTTTCGACTTTATCGCATTACAATAGAGTCATTTCTTGCTTACAATCTGTTTCAGCGTAACCTAATAACACGACAAAAGAAAGCGGGAATAACAATGACATCGTTATCGCTAATAAGTCATCGTTAGCATAAAATGGACTTCTTTCATTGGCCGTGTTAATGGCGAGGCGACTTTTATTTTTGGAACGATACCAAAACTTCGAAATGTATTTTTCCGCACGTTCCGTAATGTGTTCGTTTCAATACACTTATCTTAATTAAAAATACAGCATTACTAATTTTAATAGCAAATAAACTAAACATCTTAGATTATAATTAAGGGGTCACAACGCATTTATTAAATATTAAATATTATTTTTGCACTTTCACGCACTTCAGTTACAATAGTACTTACACAACACAATAATAAGTTAATATTCGTTTTGTATTGACATTAATTGTAACATAAAGTAACTCTTTACCAACTATAGGAAAGATTAAATTTACCAACGGCATTTCTATACCAAAACGGAGATGGGGCTAGAGTTCATTATTTAATCCGGGGCTTGTCCCTCCCTGCGCCCCTAAGTACTCAGATGGGCTCATAAATTTTGTTTAGCCGCCGCTTTCCTTTATGAATAAATGGAACTTATGCCTTAAACACTACTAGAGCCCCTTCTTTACGGCCGTTGGAGCTGCTAAATCGTGTATAAGCTTCAGCACATTAACGTTTTATCATTTCTTTATTCTATAAAATTGTTTATGCAAATATTCATAGAATACTTTATGCTCCTTATCATTCATATTTTTAAAATTCATAAAAAGAAAAAAAAATTATCTATGTAGTTTGTTAGCTAAATTATTTGAAATGAATTATTCTTAGTCTTGTGATGATAGCCTTTTATAACTAGTAATAAAAATTATAATGTATCTTTGAATTACATCATTACTCTAATACAAACAAATCTTATTTATAAATAAATATTTGCTCTATTCGACAGCTTTAGTAATGAAGATCCTAAAATAAGTTGAAGGATCTTTCACGAGAATATTCGTCATCTATACAGACACTTCAAAAAGCAAACTCATTATGTACGTAGGATAAGCAGTGTGGGGAACCCATCGATCACACGTTGCTTACAGTGTACACCAGGGTTGTCAAAACGCGGAGAATTACACGCCCGCACGCCAACATAGGCTTTATCTTGTTTACTCAGACAGCAACCCTCGTATCCACATATTTGGTTACAATTGAAAATCGCTACAAAGGTCGCGGGAAAATGATACCTTTTGTTAAACCTTTCATCAGGCTTGATTATCGGATGAAAAAATAATCAAGATAACAAATCAGATTTTGTTGATTTTTAATTATTTTTTAAATCACCTCTCTGATCCGAGATCGACTCAAATATCAAAATTAATATTTGTTTTATGTTTGAACTTGATAAAGCAGAATTTCTTGCGAAATAATTAAAATTTGTTGGACGCGGAATTTTATTTATAGTTCGTATTTCGATTTCGTAAATGTTGCTGTTTGTAACATCTGTATAAAGCAATCATTAAAATCAATCCTAATTAAAAGAATACCGATTACGTTTGTAAAATGTATATCAAATGACAACTTGTCAATATCTCATAAACCTCTCAGTTACGGACTTGTCTCGAAAAAAAGTCCATCACCAAAAACTTAAATTTTTGCGGAGTCATTAGACTTATTAGTCACACGAAAACGGGTACCTTATTAAAGTAAAATTAAAAAATGAATAAATGATTGTTTAATTTAAAATTAATTTCAGTCTGGGATTTTTAGATTTTTATTTATAGTATAATTATTATCTTACTAATATTACAAATGCGAATGTTTAGATGGATGGATGGATGAATGTTTGAAGGTATATCCAGAACGGCTTAACGGATCTCGATAAAATTTGGCATAGACCATAAACTGGAAGAACACATAGGCTACTTGTTAAGTTTTTTTTTTTTAATTACGCGCAACGGATTCGCGGGCGACAGCTAGTTATTTATGTTTATGAAAAAGGAACAATATATCATTAAATTACCAGCGTGATTGGTAGATTTTTATTCGGAATTTCGAAAGCCTGTGCGATAAAGCTTCCATTGTTACACTAATGCATTAGACTTTCATGAAAATTTTATATACCAAAATACTGTAGAATTTCCATTAATGTTTTAGAATGGTCAACATATTTATAAACATTTATGTTCTCTTGAAGTAGAAGAAGAAGTGTAAAATTTTAATAAAACCCAAAATTCTTAAAACACACCTTGCGTATACCACTTTTAGATACTCTAAGCCTAGATACCTACTAATAGTACCATTGACGTACTCTGACAATATAATTTTCATAAAATAGTATATTTTTCGCAATTCTACTTTAAGTAAAAGAAAGAGATGTCTTAAATGCCTTAGAACACAACTTCAGCTAATGGCACAAGAGGAATCGAGCTCAGATTGTCAAAAGAGAGAAAAATCCTTTGTAATAAAGCACAGTTACGGCGCAGTGAAATGCACTCATCCCGAGCGCCCGCTGCCACCGCGCCCGTCGCCGTCTCAGATGCCGTGAAATAAGAGACTAATTTTCACTCGATTTAAAAGAAGGCTACTCGCTCTTAAAATAAAAAATCACTTGATCGGAAACATCTTAGAAACTATGCCTATTTCTAATTCATTCTTCGAAGTCATCGATACTGAAAACTATTCTAACAAAATTGCAATAAATTTTACATTTAAACAGCTTTATTTAAAATGTATCTGAAACACTCCGATCGAGATCTAAATAGGCCCTTAATGTCGAATTACTATGATAAATCTACACTAAGCATTGCTTAATTCACAACAGAATAACTCTGTGAATAATAAGGGTAAATTATTGCAATTTTTAAATTCAACACTACACTTTGTTCATTAACAAATTTCCTGAAGGCACGTGACGTGAGGCTTTCATTATCTTCATTGTGATATTCCACGACAATATTTCATAGAAATAAATTCCCAGTTACTTAAATCTAAATAGTTTCTAAATAAAAATGTCTTGGAACGGTTCGATTTCAAAGAATGGAATCGGTTAATTAAACATTTCGCGCGTGGCGCGTGGCGTGGAGCGAGCGACGCGGATTATCTCGCGCCCCTTGCGTCCAACTCCGCCGCTAACAACTTTTTAATACGTCCTTTTTCTTTCAATCCATTAGAGCGATTATCATCATCAATTCTATAAACCTAAGAGTCTTTCTCCGAATTGAAATGATCAAAGGTTTTCCCTCATTTGATTAACCTTTTTGAACCTTTAAACTCTATGAACGGAGATGTAAGTTTTTGAATTACGAATAATACGGTAACTTTTAATCCCTGTCATTCAGTCATATTCTTTTAAACAACTAAAATGAGTATAAAGCGAGACTGGGATCAAATGCTCAGACATCATTTTAAAAGTTAAAGTTCAAAAGATTTCATTACATCAAAGCAAAAATTCTTTTTAAAATAATCTATGTACAACATCACTTATCAAAATAAGCTGTTAACATTTTTCATCATAATGTTAATAATCGCTACGGTGAATATCATTATAAGGGTAAATGTACAAAATGAAACGTTTTGTTCTAAGACAACATAAGCCCAAAACAAATGCTTTTACCCGACTGACAAAGAGGGTAATGTTTTTTAAATTAGGTTAATAATATTGTGGTGGCATATTTTGCGCTATAATGGATCCCTTGTTTAACGTATATGTGTGATTAAGAAAAATTGATATTTAACTACGTTGCGTGGCTGCCTTAATAGAGTATTTTACTACATCGTCTTTATACAGCATGTAAAGATTAATCTAGATTTAGAAAACATCTAGATATATTAAATAATTATCGTTTTTAACTTCAGGTATAAAAGATAAAAAACATTATAACATGATGTACAAATATTTTGAGAACAGAAATATAAGCTTTTTAAACACAAATCGAAATAGAAAAAAGCAAAAAATCAACCAAATATATATTTTCCACTACACTATAAAACAGTTAAACCCCGCAATTTTCTGCACAAGTTTACAAAATACAAAATATTCGCAACAAAGTCGTTTCGGTACTACTTTGATAAAAATCTTCGTAAACACCAAAATCCGTGCCATAATATAGTACTAAAGTTATATAAGGCTCAAAATCTTGCGGAACTATAAAACATTTAAGCCTCGACCGTAGCGAAGCAAGTTTCATGTAACCCACTGAAACCTCCGCTATACAAATAAACTAACTGAAAATTTCATACTGAAACAATGTTATAAACATACAATGGCATGTGAGTGAATGCCTCCAGGAAAAACTTTCAACATGCAATACTATTATTCTGTCAGTTTTACTTTGACATTTATAAACTAACTAGCTGTCGCCCGCGACTCCGTCCGCGCGGAATTACCTAGCCTACGAGTATGTGTTCTTCCAGACTATCTACTACATACGACGCCCCGACCGAATAACCCCGTAATAGGATAAATCAAATTTTTCAGGAGAAGCAAAAAACCGTATTTCTTTAATAACTTCATCAATAATTATTGTACAAAAATCTTTTAGATACCGAAACAAAGCTAATTTTTATAGCTTCATTGTATTTAATTTTCATTCATATATTCCGGGCGTATTCTGTGCTATGAAGGAAAAATTATAATACCGGAAATTTAAAACAATCTGTTTCAATAATAACTTTTTATCTCTGTTATTAACATTAAGAAAAATAAAAAAAAAATCACAACGTGTTATAGGACCTTTAGATGCCGAATTCGACTGAAAAGCAAAAACCCGGTAAGAGTGCATTACGGGATTATTCGTTGGGGGCGTCGATATGTGCCAAATTTCAACCGTTAGTTCAAAAAAAAAAAACCGTTAGTTCAATAAAACAACCATAGTTAATGTATCGTACTTTACGTAGTCTAATTTTTTGATTGTTTTTCATTCAATTTATTTATAACAAGAAAACTCACTATCTTACCAGTGGTAATAGAACCATTGTATTGTGGTTAAGTTAGGTTGGTGACGAGTTTTCATTACGGTCGTAGATTTGATGTAGTAAATACCAAATAATATTTATCTTACATCTTTTAATATTACATAAATCTGTTTTAGAACACATTTGCTCAATGTCTTATTCAGAGTAGTTACGTGGTCTTCCTTACTGAACTTAAGGTTCTGAAATTTTCATTGAGCTATTTTATTGTCCAATTGATTCTTTGCGGCAGTCAGTCTACTACTGTTTATTTTGGTCCCAAAAATAAAAGCGTTAATTTTATTTTTTATTGAGCAAATTACGTTTTGTTTTTACCTTGTTTCATTTTGAATACGATAAATATGACACAAAGTATATGTTTTATTTAACACCATGTGACCAAAGAAGTCAGGCATCAAGCCTAGGCCATAAAAACTAAAAAACTTAAAAGAAAAATTATTTAGCTCTTATACTTCGCTCCACTCCTACACATAACTAAACGTATAAAAACATTGTTTAGAAACTCTTTTCTCATTTTTAGAAAAGTCAATGTTAAAATCAAAGTTGTCATGAAGACATCGTGTATCCGAAATCCTTTCAAGTACACATATACATGTTTTGTGGAATTAAATTAATATTTTGAGAAAACATGTTTTTTATATCAAATTAATAAAAGGCCTAGATTAAAAAAAAAGACTAGACAACATATTGAATCAATAGAAATAATATAAGGAATTCTAGTATGTTAAATAAAAAGTAGCGTAATGTATCCCTTTTATTTAGTCAAAGATAAGATGTTTGGACTATCCAGTCAAGGTATGTACGGTGGTTAAAAATAATTTTGTCTGAATTACATGACTTTGAGTGAGTTTGTGTGTTTATCCATCGTGAGTGTAACAGAAATGATTTGACCGAATTTGTGAGGCATCAGTATATATATTAGGGTTAAACTTAGTCGGAGTTATGAGAGACAAAAGCAAATTTCAGCAAAGTATATCGAGTACTGGAGAATAAAAACATATATAGAACGATAACTAAGTCATAAACTAAAATAATATTGTGTTTATTAAAATTTCGTTACCTAATTTCTACATATAGAAGCATAAAATTCACGCCTTTACACATTGACACATATTTTACTTGATTACATAAAGCATATATGTATTTAATATAAATTCAAAACCTACTAGTCTTCTAGTTATTAAAAAAAAAAAAAAAACAATGGGACCCATCTGCAAACACTTCCTTTCGATAATTTTTTTTTTTTTTTATCAAAATCCGACCACCAGGGGCGGAGTTTTGCGGTAACACATATAAAAAATACAGTCGAATTGATAACCTCCTCCTTTTTGAAGTCGGCTAATGATCTGATTTTTGAAAATAATACAAATATATATTCCTAGATCTTCAGCCTGTTTCATGTATATAGATCTCGTAATTTTCGTAAATTCTTTTCATCTTAAGCAGAAGCAAACGTAGAACTGTGCTTAAAAACTCACATGTCGAATGCTAATCGATTGTGTATTAAATATATACTGATTGTAATTGACGTAACAATTGCATAATTTTATATAAAAAAAAAAACATTTCAACAAAATGCTTCCAAGTAATTTTTGTGACAAGAATTTATCTTTTATTGTCATACTATGGTATTAGGGAGAAGTTTAAACAAATCCTTTTGCAACATTTTTAAATGTAGAAAACCCTACTTACCCATATATTGCCAAGTCTCGCAAGGTCACGCTCTAAAAAATTCATATTTTTATTACACTTTTAAATGTTAAAAGAAATGGTTTACATCTTTAATTTAAAATTAAAACTGAATTAATTTTAAAAACGGTCAGTCGGTTTCATTTGTCGTATTACGATACGTCGATCGTATTCCGTATCCGATAGTTCGGATCGCGAGAAGGTCGCACGTCTTTCTCCGTCGACGGTCACCTATCGACTGACAGTAGACTCCCCACAACATGTTTCGGAGCCTCTGCCAAGCTGCAGTGATAACCGCGGCTGCGCAATGCAACTCTCCTCTCGTAACCTTCCATAACAAATACAACAAGCGCCTGTTTCAACCGATTTTGACATTTATTAGCAAGGTCTGACAGTATAAGCGTGTGTCAGAATACGGCTGGCTAGTGATTACATGTTTGCGTGAAGTCGTTTAAATAAAGTTTCGAAGCACATGTTGACAAGTTAACTAAGTTCGAAGGCTGAATTTCTTTGGCTTTTTAATTAGGTAGTTTGATGGAGTGACTTTTGAAGAGTTGCTTGAAGTTTGCTTATGAGTTCATAACTTGTGTTACGTCGATTTACTTGTAATTATCATTCCAACCGATACAAAATATTTTCTTCTATTGCTTTTTTGACAAAATAACTTGATACAAACAGATAATTAATTTCCGTAAAACATGAACCGTATTTTTTCCATACTAAAAACAGTTTGTTAGACAGATTTAACTCTAATTTACCGCTACGTATATTAAAGAACAGTTATCGCGTGTGTGTCTACAATTAAAAAAAACTCCAGAATATATTTTCGTTTAATTTACACTTATAGATGAATTAATTTATTACTAATGTCTGAGAATATCATTCAATTTTATAAGTAGCTAAAATGTAAGCACAGCGTGATTCAAATGATTTTAAGAAACGACTCAACGAAATTCTTAGCCCCTTTATGGTATCACGAAGTCAATGTTATGCGAGGCCATTTAAAGAGCTCGTCCCCTTGTCGTCTTGTTAGTATCAATGAGCACAAACCCCCAGTGGTTTTAAGATATCACCCCGTTTACCCTTCCAGTTGATACCTCATAAATTATACTTAAATGCTTTGAAACGGTTTACATTATTGAATTCATTTAATTCCTTCGAGTTGAAAGGGTAGAAGTTAATGAAATGTTTTGTTCATTTTATGTGGTATAGCAGTTGCCTGCGAATTCGTTCGTGCGGAATTAAAAATCTAATAATAAATACAATCTATGTCACTCGGGATTAGTGTAATATCCCAACAGTGAAATATTTTTTCAAATTAGTTCAGTAGTTTCGGAGCCTATTTAATGCAACCAACCAAACAAACAAACAATAGATTTCGTTTACTTATTTAACTTAGCTAATTACATATGATAGAGTATATATAGGTATAGATAACATCATATGATAGAGTGTTAAAGGCTTCATATTAAAAGGAATAAAAGAATACGTATAGAAAAATTGAAAACCCTTAATTCAAAGGGAGCAATATAAAAATGCAGAACTCGACTTGGCAATATAAATAAACTGTTTCCATTTGTAAGACGAGACCTTCTTAAAGGACGGAATGTAATTCTTTAATTATAAAATGCAAATTCTGTGAAATCTGTGATAGCTATCGATGCGGCCCCAGCCGAAGGAGGACGTTTATGGGGTGGAAAGTTGATAGAGCACTAAACAGTTCCCCGGGAAATGGCAAAGCATTTGGCCCACGCACTTTTATACGGGTGCTTTGACTTGAGTTCTGATTAATGTTACTACTGTAATTTCGAATTAAAAAAAAATCTCATAATCCTACTAATATTATGAATGCGAATGTTTAGATGGATGGATGTTATAAGGTATCTCCCGAACGGCTCAACAGATCTTGATTTCATTTGGCACGGATGTAGAACATAGTCTGTAAGAACGTATACGCTAATTATTTAGTTTTTTTTTAATTTGACAGAGTCGCGAGCGATAGCTAGTTTGTTATAAACCAATAACCAACGGTCTATATAACACTCTCGGGAAGAACACTTATCTAATAATAACTCAAGATTCAAAATAGATGAAGTCAAAAACAAGTTACTACATGTGACATTTAATGTAACTTAAATATGTAACATGCTACGTTGAATGATCCTTGGATTTACTTGTATTCCTTTAAGACGACAAACTTATGGGTATTGGTGTAGCAATACGGGAGCAGCCGACGCTATTCAAAAGAATTGCCTTCTGATATTTGATGTTGTGCGGATTCCCAGATATATTATTACTTTTATATACTGAAACAAAAAAAAAGTTACGCCGTTACAGAGACATGGTATGAATATACATAAATATAAGTACGTAATAGTAACCTAAAGTCACCAGGATGTCATTCTTTTGAAACTTCAGGAGCTCAGGGTTTAAGCACTTGACTTGTAATCTGCAGGTCCTGTGTTCGAATTCCAGCCATGTACTATTTTTTTCGATTTACGTATGTACATTTATCCGGCGTTCTTACAATGGAGGAAAACATCGTGAAACCTGCACATATCTGCGAGAAATTCAAAGATATATGTGAAGTCAACCAGCCAGCACAAGGCCAGTATGGTTGACTATGTCCTAATCACCCTTAAATTAGGGTTGACTACTCGATGGGGACGTATAGTGAGCTGATTAATATTTTGTCCCCTCTGTCATTTATGAATATATTTTTACGCAAAATTTATTTCAATTTTTCTATAATATAAAACTTTTTTTTTTGTTTTCTTTTCCTTTTTATTCTAATGTTACGATATTCAAAATAGGTAGGAAATACAAGAGCTCGTGTACAGTATTTTTTGCATTCGCGCTAAATAATAAATCTTAACGGAGGAGGGTTCGATGAGGGGACCCGAATGTAAATCCAATTTTCTTTCCCCTGATTTTTATTACATTTCATGATTAAATTGTATCATTTATACGACGCCATGTTATACGGAATGTGTTTAAATAACTCTACACATTTTTTATTTGTCTTCCACAGATAGTATTGTGAAAAACTAAGAGTTTGGTTAACGTCTCATCCTTTATACAATCGAATTTTTGTTGAACGAATCTATTTGCATAAAGCTTTTGTCCATTGTAGAAATTTTTGATGATCATCTAAATCTGTTTGATTCCTTTTTTGAAAAAATGCCTTAAAAGGGCGTCTAAGAAACTTACAACAAGAATCAAATTTTACTATTTATTCTTCGCATTTTCTACCTCTATTCCAATATTATAAAGAGGAGAGATTTGATTGTTTGTTTTGAATGAGCTCCGAAACTGTTAAACTAATTTGAAAAATTCTTACACTGTCAAAAACCTATACTATCCCCGTGTGACATAGGTTACATTTTTACTAGTTTTTTTTTTTTAATTCCGCACGGAACAAGTCGCGTGCTATTGCTAGTACTATATAAAATAATAATGTCTCCAACTACTTTAATAATTCAACCTCAATTCCAAGCGCACTTTCCCATATTTGAAATGCTTATTTTCCGGTCTCCTTGTACTCGTTGAAAAAAACTAATTCGAACGTAATGCTCGCCGCCATTTAAATAGAAAAGTTTTCTTCAATAACTAAACAAATACATTGTTAATTTTCCTTTTTATAGATTTGAATTTGTTCAAATGTTTTTATAAAATTTTGAACGTTAAAATACACTTTTACTTTTCTACGGTTTAGATATAATTTAGTAAAATATTTTATGTAAAACAACAAGTTCGTACTTAAAAATTTGTATGTTACAAAAAAAAATATGCAAATTCGTGATCCGAAAAAAATTGGGTATTAAAAAAAATCACTTAAATATATATAAGAATTAAAACAAGTGACAGTTTCAAATAAGTCACTTCAAGCCAATAAACCTTGGAACGGATTCTGCAAATCATACAATAACATTAAAAAAAACATAACGTACATTTGTATGAACGAGTAGCTAGGAGGTAGTTACACTGAATAATTCCGATATAAAAGGCAAAGCCGACGACCATTGTCGGTATTTCAATGCATTGCTTTTGAATAAAAAATCCTAATGGTCTTTACAATGTACCTAGCTATAGTACATAATAGCCAAGCATGTGCAATTTATATTTTTATTGTATTGTAGTACATAATATATAAGCTTTTGTTGTAGCTCTTTGTATTGTTCCGTCAATGTATTATTCAATAGTGAACAATTCATTCTACTTGTACTTATGTTTTATTTTTCAGTATTAGTTTATTTACTGTCACGCTACCTAAAATGATGTAAAATAGTAATTCAGATTTCATCAAGGGGAAAATGAGTTTCTGAACAAGAATCTAATTTCCATCAAAAAAAACTTAGCAACAGAAAGAGACATTTTGTAGTCAGATTATCCTACCTAAATAACTATACATAGTTAAGTAGAAAAATACTCTATTTAATGAACTCTTATTAGAAAACAAAAACTGGTATAAGCATTTAACGCGAATCGACATTTAATAGTTAAATTTTCAATTTTCACTAACTGAAACAATTGTAAAAAAGTGTATTGTTATTTCTTTTTTTCCAATGAGAGTAAGAGAGATGATAATATGTTTTATGGCAGTGAAAACTCAAACTTAAGCTCACTTGTAGACTATTAACATTCAGAGTGGCAACATTGGATACTATCGGCAAACATTAACGCTCCCACGTGCAGCGTCATTGTACTGAACAAACGTTTCAATACTAAAATGTTTTAGATACGCTAACCTTTATTACTTCTAAACATGCTTTTTTTCTTTTAAAAACTTTTCTATTACATTTTTCTAGTAAATATGTTTGCGACAGAATCTAAACCTCTAAAGCTCTAAATTTAAAAAAACTTGCCACGACGATTTAAACTCAACAAACTCGATGACTTGATGTCGGTACAGTGCGAAGTTCCTAGTACCATATCCCAGCTACATATTCAGTTCAGGAATATCATCATAATATTGCATTGTCACGCGATTCAAACATGCAAAATTTCACCTTAATCAGGAACCGGTTAATTGAACAATTTTAATTTGCAATATTTGATGACAAACATTGTGACAGGTGAAAATAAATAAATTGTTATAATAAGTGAAATAGCTATACGTACTTAAAGCTAGTCAGGAATCTGCACCGACTAGTTTCACAACATGTCGGTCCCGACACCGGACTAACTATATGACTACCGACATGGTGTACAACTAGTCGGTACCGACACCTGAACAACTATACTTGAAAATAGGCGTTTTTATTTAGTTATAAAATGACATATAAATTACAACCCATACAAAGATAATTTCAACGTAATAAAACTAATTTTGTATGGATTTTTTTAAATTAATTTTACACCTTTGGCATCAAACTTAATACTCTTAAATAAATAGTAAGGTATTCTAATCGCTGTACCCAGAACGTATATTTTAAATATTAACTAAACCTTTTCTAGGCAGCAGGTGTATGTGTGTACTGAATACAATGTCAAAAACAATGTTACGCACATTAATTTCCAGATCCCAGAATCAGCATATACCGTTGAATTCGCTGAATTTTATTTTATTAAATTGCGTTGTATAAAAATTGTTCATTTATTTTGAAAGATACAATTTAATACTGGCCATAATTCAAAACAAACGAGATATGTAGCATTGTTTCAAATGGTTTTAAAAAGAAAAAACTCGACTTGTCAGTATTTTTACTAAGTTTCAATCATTTGCTATAATTAATACCACATTGTTCAAAGTCATGTTTGTAAACCTTAGATAAAGTCGCTTTCAAGAAACAGCGAAACATTAAAATAGATTTAATTCTGTTTTAAAAACTATAAAAATGGGTCAACCATTATTTAAATTGGGAAATAGATTCTGTCATGTACTATAACATCAAATTGATTGGTGAAAAACATTATTCTGAAAGTTTCGTAATACAACGGAAACAATAACAAAAACAAGTAGAACCAAAATCTTTATAGATACAACAAAAGCCCGAATGTTCGCAGAACAATGAGGTAAACAGGTCAGAAGATCACTTCGTGAAATTACTATTCATTTCTCTTTAACCGAAACTCGTTATTGTAAAATATTTAAAACAAAAGAATTAAAATTGTTTGTCTTAGCCAGTGGGTACAGGCGTTACTAGTACGAAATGCTACGTCCTTTCTCCCGTCTCTGAGCGTAACGATGCGGTTTGTTTGTTTAATAAATATTAAATCAAGAAATGAATATCCAAACAAAAACAATTTAGTATATCATCATCATCATCATCATCATCATCATCATCATCAGCTCACTATACGTCCCCACCGAGGGGCTCGGAGCCTACCCCAAGTTAGGGGTGACTAGGCCATAGTCAACCATGCTGGCCAAGTGCGGGTTGGTTGACTTCACACATGTCATTGAATTTCTTCTCAGATATGTTGCAGGTTGCATCACGATGTTTTCCTTCACCGTAAGAACGTCGGATAAATGTACATATGTCAATCGAAAATCGAAAAACACATTGGTACATGGCGGGATTCAAACCCAGGACCTGCAGATTGCAAGTCAAGTGCTTAACCCCTGAGCCACCGACGTTCTTAGTTAATTTAGTATATGATAATTACAAAATATAAATTTAATTTAAAGGCAAATAAATATAGTCAATCATAGGTAATAAAGGCAAGGCAAATAAATATATATTTAATGGCTTATACCAATGCGTTAGGAACTGTTTTGAGATAAACTCGGGGCCAAGACATCAAATGAAAGACGAATTTTACGAGATCAACCTTGTTATAAAATACTTTGTCAAAATTAATCATTTCATAAATACAACTAATAGTAATGTTGTATGTTGATAAAATTTTCGGCCATCATTATCCCCACGAAGCTAAAGTATAGATGTGTCAATGTACGTAGTCACGTCGCTCTGTAGCAATAATTCCCAACGCAAGTGGATTCCATCCCAGTTGGACGAACTTGCTTAATCAAACGCCTAATTAGATACGTGACGTCAGTCATACCTAAAGTTAAAAGTTAACGTCAATGTTAATATTGAAAAACGATATAAAAACAACTCAGACCCAAAGGTTGATTTTTAAATAACGAATTACTCATAATTGTTAACGATAAAATTTAATTGATAATGTAGGTTTCCAGAACATTTGTTTTTAAATTATTTGACATGGTGAACAAAAGCTCAGGTATAGTTCAATTGAAATCGGACAATAGTCTCGCATTAGCCACCTTACGGGTGACGTAAACTTTTTATGCAACAATTACATTGACAAGGACATTGTGACTACAGTTCCGCGGTTACGATCATGGTATAAGAATAGCGTTGCCAGGCGTCCGGATAAAGCCGGACATAGGTTTTTGTTAGGCTTTTTACATTTCCCAAACGAGAGTGTACCTATTATACTATACTTACAGTATACTGAGACAAAATCCTAAAGAATATAGGGTGTCCGACTTTTCTACCCAAATGTCCGGCCAAACTGGCTGGTCTGTTCGGCTAATAGGTTTGGCGACCTGGCAACCCTATATAAGAATAATGTAGCAATTTTTCGTTAATCTTAAAATGCGCGGGATTTAGTGTTATGCCACACGAAATGAAAGCTGAAATATTAAAACGCCTGTAGGCGCTATTTCTCAACGTTTCTAGTATAAAATGCGCCCGATGGGACCGTTGCCAGTATTTCAATGCATTTCATTTGAATAATAAATCTCTATAGCGGAGTTTCTGATGGGGGTAACTGAATAAAGTTTTATTTATTTATTTATTTATTTATTTATTTATTTATTTATTTATTTATTTATCTACATACACAACAGCTTAAAATTATCTTAAAATAGTAATAACAGCGGATAGAATACATACAAGTGATAACTTAGCTAATAGTGTGTATAACGACATTATAAGTAGCCAAAATGATAGTGTAAGAACAGACATTATACATTACTTTATACCTGTGACTTATGTTATATTAATATTACAAATAATTTTGTTTTTAAAGTTCTTTTTTGATAAGTGAAAAATATCTATATTATTAAAGTTTTCATTATAAAGGTGAGGTAATCTGGTTAATATAGAATTTTTTCCATAGTTTGTTCGGTGATATGTTGTATAAAATAATACGGTATTTCTAGTACGTTTTTTAGGAGTGAAAAATGTTATACGGCTTAGTAATGTTGGATGATCTAATTTATGTAAGATATCGTAAAGTAAACCCATATCTAATAGGAGCCTTCTATCAGATAACGGTAGTAATTTAAAGTGCTTGCAATCCTCCCGGTAAGTGGAACGTTGCCTATGACATTTAAAGTTGAGAATTTTCACAAATTTCTTTTGAACATGTTCAATGGTGTCAATATAGATCATATACTGCGGAGACCAAACTGAACAACAATATTCTAGGAGGCTTCGGACGTAGGCGTAGTAGACGACTTTAAGGGCAAAGGGGTCACTGAAAGGTTTGCAAGTACGAGCGATAAAACCGAGGTTACGATAAGCATTATTTCGGATATATTCTACGTGCTTTTGCATTACCATTTTAGAATCGAATATAACACCAAGATCGCGAATTTCGTCAACTCGTTCTACAGCCACGTTTTCGAATTTGTAAGGGTATACAATAGGGTCCTTCTTCTTCGTAAAGCTTATACAGTGACACTTCTTAATATTGACGGATATTCTGTTTTTTATATAATAATCATATAGTGAATCCAAGTCCATTTGTAGCAATTTGCAATCGTTAAGATTACTTATTGTCATGTATATCTTAGTGTCGTCAGCATACATCAAGTGTTTCGCATTCTGTAAACATTTGTCTATATCATATAAGTAAGCACAATAAAATAAAGGTCCAAGGTGTGAACCCTGGGGCACACCGGAAGGGATTTCGATGTAGTTGGATCGATGACCGCCAATGGTAACAGCCTGGGAACGATTTTTCAGGTAAGACTGTATCCACCTGAGAAGATCTCCATGGATTCCTAGCTTGTTAAGCTTGTATAGTAGGATGGCGTGATCTACACGATCAAATGCCTTTTCAAAGTCTGTGTAGATCACGTCGACCTGACCAGAGTGCTCCATACCGTTAAAAACATCATCAGAAAATATAGCAAGATTAGACGTAGTAGAACGTGATTTCAAGAAACCATGCTGGTTTTCTGAAATACCTTGTTTTATAATGGGATAAATCCTTCTGTAAACAAGTAGTTCCATTAGTTTACTTAGTGTTTTAAGGATGGAAATAGGACGATAGTTGATAATTAAATTTTTAAGGCCCTTTTTATAAACTGGTACAATATTAGCCTGTTTCCAGATATTTGGGAAAGTACACTCCTGTAATGACTTATTAAATAGGATACAAATGGGGTATGATAAACTTTTAGCACAGTTAGATAAAAATATAGCCGGCACGCCATCACCACCCGCTCCTTTAGTTTTGTCCAACTCTTTAAGCACAGTGAAGACTTCCCTTTCTTGAAAGTGAACCTTGCTCAAAGTGTTGTTAAACATGCAATCATCAACATTATTATCTTCAGAACCAGAACTATGCGAAGATATAAAAACACTATGAAAGAATGAACTAAATGCAGCACAAATACTTTCGCTGTCCGTTAAGGTTTGGTTGTTATAAGTGAAACTGCTAGGGTATTGACTGCCACCGCGCTTAGATTTTATATATGACCAGAACGCTTTCGGGTTACGTTTAATATTCTCTTGGGTAAATAATATATATTTTTTATAACATTTCTTTTGTATTTGTCTTTGTCTAGTCCGAAGTAAAGAAAATTCGTAATAATCACGCGGGTTTCTATACTTTTTCCACCTTTTATGTAATTTACTTTTTTCTTTAATTACTTTTATCAGCCCCGCACTGAACCAAACTGGATAGTTATTATTCCTCTTCTTAGACGCGGGAACAAAGAGATCACAACTTTCATATATGACGTCATAAAAATATTGAAGACTAGTATTAATATCGTGATTCAGTATTAAATCCCAGTCAAAGCTTAGAAAATGTTTATTTATTGCGTCGTAGTCACATTTATGAAAATTACGTTTAATCCTAGCTTTTTCTTTCATGGATTTGAAACGCAAATCATCTATAGTTACCTCTAGGGGCGGATGGTGCGGGTCGATAGGCAGAATGGGAGAGCACTGATTATTAATTGTGAGAAAATGATTACAGAAACTTAAATCCAATATACGACCGTTTTCATTTTTGACAAGGTTAAACTGTGATAAGCCTAAGTAAGTTAATTCATCTACAAATAATTGTGCTGCATCCTGTACTTCTCGAGCGCTTAAGTTGAGCACAGTATACCCCTCATCGAACCACTGTAGACAGGGCAAATTAAAGTCCCCAACCACAAGGATAGGATGTTCAGGGTAGTTTTCGACGAGACTGCGTGTATGTTGTTTAATAATATTCAGACTGGGAACAATTTTGTCACTGTCAGGAGGTATATAAGTCAATATAATATGAAGGTCAGTGGGGAGATATGCCTTCTGAGCCGGTATAGATACACACAAAAGGTCGCAGAAATCACAAGAGTATTCATCACGGAAACGTGGCTGTAGATTATTTTTAATACACATCATAACGCCGCCACCCATCTTTTTACTTGTTAAATTTAAATCACGGTCTTGTCTGAAAATTTGGTACCTGTTATCACAAATTTCATTGTTAGATATGTCGTCTTTAAGCCAGGTTTCTGTCACTAGTAGAACATCGTAGTTATTGCATAGTACGTTATTATAAAATTCGTTACATTTGGTTCTCATTCCGCGCACGTTTTGATAAAAAATCCCTAATGTTGTATTAGCCATCAGTGCAATGTAAATGTCCTGTAGCCTTGTAATAAGTTATAATTTGAAACTTTATATGAATGTGTAATAATATTATAATCGTTAATACACTATCTTGTAACCGAGTAGATGCCTTACATATGGAAAAAATTCTATATCTTTCTGTACTTAAATACAACGTTATAGATATCAGAGTTGTGATAACAATAACATACAAAAATAAAAATAAAAAAACTAAAATAGTGATATGAGCAAAATCGTATTTTAAACAACAATAAAATATATGATCAACAATTAATAAATGTACTGGTAAATTTTGGCGAAAGAACATAAAATGTATTGCCCTATTTGAAATTAACATAAAAATAAACAATAGAAGTACCGAGTATAATACCTTCACCTCACTCCTTATAGTGGGTGTTACACAAGAGCAGACCACACTGTAGTCCAGCCGGACTGGCAGCAGATTGACCCCATCCAAGAATTTTAACCTTCATAACAACTTTTTTAAAACATCCAAATTGCGCACCAAAATGGCATTAGTAGTCTCAGACTTTCTCATAAAGATTCTGCCGGCACGCACCCATACAAATTTATAGTTAAGTTCTTTAGCTCGAAGTCTGGCTGCAGCGTGCAAGGATTTGTTTTCGGCAGATAGATTTTCGACAACGTAGATTTGGGTACAACTTTTTGCAGCTATACCAAGATCGCTCGTATTAAGTTTATTTTGTGGATGTGCCTTATTATATTTCTGCACGGAAGCAAGGAGCGAGTCCCTCAACTGTGGAGAGCTTAGTTTGACCAATATCGATCTAGGACGCGTGCTGTTGGGGTTCATTTTCGCTGTTCGCGAGCAATAATAAATGTCGGTGTCGTTTATTAGACAGCCAACCGTACGGCCCAACTGCTTCGTCAGGGACGCAAGGTTCTCACCTCTATGCTCAGGTACACACTGTAACTCGATATTGGCGGCTCGCATTATTTGGTCGATCTCCATGATTTTATTAGAAAGTGTACCCATACTGGTGCAGGCCTGTTTCTCTTCTTTAAACGACGTGATGTCACTTTGACAAGTTTTTATATCGCTTTTTAGCTTTTCAATTTCGCCGTTAAGAAAGTTCATAGATTCTTGGAATGTAGATATTTGTTCATTAATTTTAGAGAGAGTACTTGTCAAGGATATGTTTATTTCGGACATACACTCTCTGACAGCAAGTTGTAGCTCCTCGCGGATAATCTCCCTTAACTCGGATCGCATCACGTAGCCTTCGCTAGGTAAAGTAATTTTGGAGGCTCCTTGTTGCGAAAGATACTGAGCCTTACGACGAGTAACGATTGAATTGTCGGAGGGGGCCGAAACTTGCATGGGACTATTGGAATTGTTGCCCTTGGGTTGCTGCATTTTCCTTGTTTATTTTTTATTTTATTTTATTATTACTATTAACGAACCCTTTTAAACGACAAAATTTTGTATCCAATAAATAATTTAGAGTGAGTTGTTTTGGGTCGGCGACCAAAGGGTTAAAAACATCGATCGTCTTGACAAGTGTTTTTATTTTGAGTAGGAGAGGGTAGATAGCAAAAGTATCTTATAATGAAATACTGTTTATATCCATTTTCACCTTAAATTTGCACTTAAACACACACTAAACTTAAAGAGTGGTATTAAGTTATACAAAATTATTGTTTACAGTCAACACGGCACTAGTTTTACGCGGTAAATTAGTTTAAAAGGACAAGCGTACAACGCAAGATGTTACACCGTTCGTGACGCGGACGAGAACTCATTTAGTTCCATTCTTTTAAATATTTAATTGCTTTGCAGAACCAATTCGGATTTTAGGATTATTTTTACGTGAATTTTTGTCGTCTTTCCATCGCTTCATATGAATAAATACTGAATAGCGCAATACATGTCAGTTACAACGTTTTGTTTTGAATTCTGACATTTCGATTACAGTACAGCTTAAAAAAAAATACTTTATATTTGTTTTTTTATGTACTAAAGAGCGTACGCCTTAAAGGCCCACAACGCATTAGAAGTTCCCCTGAGATTGCGAATGTCCAAGGAAGCCACCTTAACATTACGCGACCCGCTGCTTGTTGTTCATATAAAATAGACAAATATATGTTGATTGTCTTTGGTTATAATGTAGAATAATATCGTATCTATTAGGAACCGTTTTATAGTAGCACTTGAGATATTTAGTTAAGGCCAACTCTTGTAAATTCACTTTAAGAGTGAGTCACGGCAAATAACCCGAGGGACATACGCGATGCGAACAAACGACAAACTCCTTGTTGAAACTTGTATAGTAGGAAATTTTTTTAAGGAGTTTGTAGGTGGAGTGCTTCCGCATTACAATACGGTACGGTAAGAACATTGGTTTCTGAGACCAACATCTCTTATCACCTATAAAACATACTGTCTTTCCTATCAACAATATTTTTAATAAAACACAGATATCAATATGTTTTAAACGGGGATTTGGTCTCATAAACCCTCGATTAGTTATTTATATTTATATAGCAAGATAAAGGTTTATTTATAAAATCTTTGTACATGACTGGCCAGAGCCAGTCAAAGAGGTTTTTTATTTTATATTCGTAAAATGTCATGATTTTCACTTCTTCTTCTTGCTAGGTCTAGTTTTTTATGTGTGTTACTGTTTTCTGAATTATACATGTTTGTCGTACAATCTTTTATTATTTAAAACCACGATTCAGTTCACTCGATAACATATTGGTCCTTTCGCCGCGCATTCGTTAAATAATAGAAGATGGTTTACGAAACTCGGTATAAATCCGTAAAAAGAAGTGACAACCAGTCGAGGACCGCTCAGGATCTCGTACAAGATACGAATATTGGTGCCCTGGAGTCGCGGGCTTTGCCGCTGCCGCCGTTCGGGGACAACCCGTCTGCGTCCGCCTCCAGCAACGATCCGCCAGCGCAGGCCGGGGAAGTGCCAGAAGTGGTGTTTGGTAAAGGTATCGTTCCGACCCCGCCTGCACCCAATGCGGTCGCATCCGATATAGAGTCTTACGAGAGACGCACGCTTAGGTCATCAGGTTCACGTACTTCAACAGTAAGAGCACAGCAGCTTGCCGCTGAGGCGGAGCACGCTCGACGTATTGCAGAATTAGCAAAAAAGGAGCTCAATTTACAGCGGAAAGCCGCAGATCTCGAACTACGAGCAAAACTCGCTGACATTGAGGCGCAAGGCAGCGCGCGAGCTAGCTCCCGTAGTAGTAAAGGATCGGATAGTGTTAGTAGTCAATGTAGAGTAGAGAAATGGTTACACAGTTTGCACAGTGACGATGGCCCATCTGCAGTAAAGCCCACACGTGGGTGTCCAGGCTCTTCAGCCCCGTTGGACACTGCGCCCCATAAATTGTCTTCAGCACATGACCGTTTTCCATATAAGACTTCTCACGACAAACACTTATTAAATTCTAATTTTCAGATGGAGAATAATGACGAAAGTCGTTTAGTAAGGGCCCTAGAAGCCATTGTAAACAAACCGCGAAGTTCAAACATTCAGCTGCCAATCTTCGATGGTAAATCGCCTACGGATTGGCTAGCGTTTAAACGATCTTTTTTAGATACCTTACAATCTTACTCAGCGGCCGAAAACATCGCTCGTCTAAATTCATCTCTCCGCGGTGCTGCGCGTGAGTCCGTCTATAGACTACTAGTAGCGGCCCACAACCCCATGGAGGTAATTAATGCACTAGAAATGAAATACGGACAAGCTGAAGTGATCGTGTTACAAGAGATCAACTCTGTACGCGCTTTACCTAGAGTAAATGCGGAAGGTAAGGATTAAGCTGACTTTGTTTGTAAAATAAGAAACTGTCTTGAGATTGTTCGTTTATTAGATCAAAGTGACTAGCTCTGTTCACCTGAACTGTTTGGTGCAATTATGTCTAAATTATCTCCACTTATTAGAACACGATGGTACGACTATGCAGATAATCGTGTGAACAACCGTAGTCGGTTGGAGGTTCTCGTAGAATTTTTAACTAGAGAGGTTCAATTACAAGCAAAGTACGGCGCACATATTTTATCTTCACAGGGTTTCTCTCAAAGCTATCGTAGTTCGCATGATAACAAAGGCAGAGTCCAAGTAAACGTTGTCGCTGAACATCCTGAGAAAAAAAATGTAAATAAATCGGTAAACATTTGCATATTTTGTAGTGAGTCGTACAATGTAAATAAATGTGACAAATTTTTATCATTGTCAATATCTGACAGATGGCAATGGGTAAAGAAAAATAAAGTGTGTCACAGATGTTTAGAAAATAGGTTGCATAGGTTTAAATTCTGTAAAGTAAAATCTCTTTGTAATATTGAAGGATGTACTTACAAACATCACCACTTATTACATAGTTCTAATACGGAACAGAACGTTATTGCTCATACTGACATGGACTCTGACCATTCCGACTCTGATGTAGATAAGGCCTCGCGAGCGGAAAAAACTGAAAATACGAGTCGCGAGTTTTGCAATATAGAGTCTGCTGCTCATACCGCTACTACACATTCACCGAATCGAACTCTAAAATCTTTATGTCACCCTGTACTGAAAGTAGTTGCAGTCACTGTGTCCGGTCCGCTCGGTTATGTAAATACATACGCGTTGTTAGATGATGGTTGCACTGCGACTTTCTTAGATTCTACAATTTCACGCTCAATCGGAGCCGTGGGTCCATCCAAACAAGTACGTATTGACTGCGTTGGTGGTTTGAAGCGTGAATGTAATGTAAATTATGTAAATATTAGAATTAAAGGAAAATATTGTGAGAAGTCATATAATTTACGCGGCGTACGCTCGGTCGAAAATTTATGTGTGAGCCGTCGCCCGTACATTGATAGAGAAGAAATAAATAAATTTCCTTATCTCGCCGACATTTCCGAATTCCTTTGTTATGATGATGTGCAGCCAATGATAATTATAGGGGTTGATAATTGGGAGCTTATGATATCTACTTCTACTCGCTTTAGGAAGTCTTCCGAGCCCGTAGCCGTACAAACGGCGTTGGGATGGGTATTATATGGTTTTATGTCAAGTAGAACTAAGCGAGTTGATTTCGTTAACCATGTTAGCATGAATGAAAATCACGAAAGTAATTGTCTATTAGATACGGAAATTAAAGAATATTTTAAGTTAGACTCTATAGGTATTTCAAAAAAGGATTTTCGGGGTAATTCGGACACCCATGCGCTCAAAATTTTGGAAAATACTACACACCGCCTCCCTAATGGGCAGTTTGAGTCAGGTTTATTATGGCGGCCCGATATTACGCACGTTCCAAACAATTTTAAACTGGCACTTTCGCGTTTTTTATCGCTCGAAAAGAAAATGCAAGCAGACAAAAATTACGCGAAACTTTACAAACAGAATATTCATGCACTTTTCGAAAAGGGCTATGCAGAAATATGTCTGAGTCCTCCAGTAGGTATCACATGGTATTTACCACACTTTGGGGTAGTCAATGCAAATAAACCGGGAAAACTGCGTATAGTGCATGACGCAGCTGCAAAATTTCAAGGGATCAGTTTAAACTCTTTACTATTGCCGGGTCCTGATCTATTACAACCACTTCTCGCAATTCTTATGCGCTTTCGGGAAGATCCTATTGCCCTCACAGCAGACATAAGGGAGATGTTTCCACAGGTGTTAATTAGAGAACAAGATCGCGACTCTCAAAGATTCATTTGGCGTGACGACCCAAGTGAACCTTTGGGACTATACCGAATGTCTGCTATGATTTTTGGAGCTTGTTCAAGCCCGTGTACAGCTTTGTACGTAAAAAATTTGAACGCAAAAGAACATGAGCGTGAGTTTCCCGATGCATCTCATGCTACTGTTTACGACGTCTACATGGATGATTACATCGCTTCTGTAGATAATGTATATAAAGCAGCAAATTTAGCGTCTGACATTGTAAATTTAAATAAAAAGGCTAACTTTTTGATGAGGGATTGGATTTCAAATGATCCACAAGCACTTAGCCACTTGCCTTCTGAATTACGTTCGAAAAAGTTAGAGGCTGTCAATTTAGGTGAGAGCTCCGTAAACGTGTCTACTAGAGTTCTGGGCTTAAAATGGCAGCCTGACCGGGACATAATTAGTTTTAACTATTTGGAAGATTTTACAGTATCAAATGTACTTACAAAACGTAACGCTCTGTCTCATTTGATGCGCATATATGATCCTTTGGGTTTGTTAGGGCCACTAGTCTCAAGGGGGCGTATATTGTTTCAGACTATTTGGCGTAAGGGTATAGATTGGGATGATCAACTCTCTCAGACTGATCAGAAATTATGGCGGGAACTTTTTGAAGATTTACTAGCTACTTCACAGCTTCAACTTCCTAGATATTACAGTCTGAGCGGGTTGGTTCAAGAGCGCGAGCTTCATATTTTTTCTGACGCCAGTGAACTGGCATACGCGGCGGTATGCTATTGGCGCATTATCTTTTCCGATGGTCGTGTGAAGCTCTCTCTCATATGTAGCAAAAGTAGAGTAGCACCACTCAAACCCATCTCCATCCCTCGCTTGGAATTACAGGGTGCATTATTAGCAGCACGTTTAGCATCATTTGTTGAAAATTCCCACAAGTACAAGCCGGTCAAAAGAGTGTTTTGGTGTGACTCTCTAAACGTCCTTGCATGGTTGCGTAGTGACGCGCGTTCGTATAAGCCGTTTGTAGCACATAGAATTGGCGAAATTCTTGAACTCAGTCAGGTAAAAGAATGGCGATGGGTTCCATCATTACACAATCCTGCAGATGACGCAACTCGTTCAAAACGTCTTGCACTTTATCAAAATTCACGTTGGGTAGTTGGACCTAGGTTTTTGATTAAATCGATAGAAGAGTGGCCATCATTTCCATCCGTAGATATGGCCGAAAAGAGTAACTTAGAATTAAAATCATCCATTCCGTGCAATCTCATTTCGTTAGAACTCACTTCCATGCCACTTAGTATCGATCCTAACAGACTCAGTTCTTACCTAAGATTAATACGAGCAACGGCTAGAGCACATAAATTTGTAAAACTATTGAAGGATAAATCTGTTCAGAAAGACCTCACTGCCGAAGACCTACGTCTTGCGGAAATTCATGTGCTACGACATAGTCAGCTTGAGTCATTCCCCGAAGAAATAAATTGTTTGAAGAACCACCGTCCCTTACCACGCAAAAGTAGACTTTTCCATCTGTCACCTGCTTTCGACGAACACAACCTCCTGCGCATAAATGGTAGAATAAATAGAGCTCCAGATATTGGCGAAGATATAAAATGCCCTATAATTTTACATCATAAGCACCCAACTACGAAGCTCTTGCTCAATTTTTACCACAGGAAGGCGGCGCATGGAAACCATGAAATGGTGGTCAATGAAGTCCGCCAGCGGTACTGGGTGATAAATCTTCGTAGCGCTGTGCGTTCAGTAGCTTTTCATTGTCCATTGTGTCGAATAAAACGTGCCAAGCCCCTAAACCCGCCGATGGGAGATTTGCCAGCCGTACGTTTGAGTCATCATAGAAGACCCTTCACGTTTGTGGGTTTGGATTATTTCGGTCCTGTTACAGTGACTATAGGCAGAAGAACTGAGAAACGCTATGTTGCGCTATACACCTGCTTAGTCATTCGGGCTATTCACTTGGAAATCGTTCATAATTTATCCGCAGATTCCGCATTAATGAGTTTACGACGATTTTGTGCCCGTCGCGGCACACCGAGCGAAATATGGTCGGACAACGGAACAGCCTTCGTTGGAGCAAGTAGAATGTTAAGAGAACTATATGGGGCGGCGATTACCACTTTTGCCGCCAATGAAAACATCGTCTGGAAGTTTCTTCCTCCCTCCGCACCTTTTATGGGGGGCGTATGGGAAAGACTTGTCCGATCAGTCAAGACCGCATTAAGAGTAACCTTGCACAGTCGTTCACCATCAGAAGAGGTATTTTGCACACTTTTACTTGAAGCTGAAGGCTTGATAAATTCTCGACCACTTACACATGTACCACCTGATGCAGACAGTCAGGAAGCGTTGACGCCTTTTCATTTTATATTGGGAGCTTCTTCAGGTCGGCCTATCCCTGTCGCCGTTACTGACAGAGACTTAGTGAGCAGAGCCAGTTGGCGAAAAGCAGTAAGACTTCTGGATTTCTTTTGGTCTAGATGGGTCCGCGAATATTTACCGACTCTTAACCCAAGACGTGGTGGAGGAACGGATACAACTGTAAAAGAGGGTGACATAGTTTTGGTCGTAGATGACCAGCTACCACGTGGAACATGGCCAAGAGGAAGAGTGTGTAAAGTTTACTTTGGACGAGATGGAAAAATCAGAGTAGCCGACGTGATGACTGGAGCTGGAATGCTCAAGCGTCCATCTAAGAAGCTAGTGCTTCTTTGAAGAAGGGACTATGTACATGACTGGCCAGAGCCAGTCAAAGAGGTTTTTTATTTTATATTCGTAAAATGTCATGATTTTCACTTCTTCTTCTTGCTAGTTCTAGTTTTTTATGTGTGTTACTGTTTTCTGAATTATACATGTTTGTCGTACAATCTTTTATTATTTAAAACCACGATTCAGTTCACTCGATAACAATCTTCATGAGTAATTTTCTCATTATAAAATCACGTTAATTGACGAAAAATTTGTGAATGAAGAAATTAGGAATACGTACTCGTTTAAACTCGAGACAAATAAAACAAGTATTTTGTATAAGAAACTCTTCTGTGACAATATCAATATGCTGCTCAATAAATATATGTATAATAATACGACAATAATTTCTTCAAAATTTCCATTTCGTACTCAATTTTTAAGAAAACTTAGAAGCAGTTTTATTTCAAAGAAAACTAAAGTCCAGTCGTATGCAGTCACAAACAGCAGACGTCCCGCGAGGCGTACGTGCTGTGAACAAATACAAACTGATAGTTAACTTTTCTAATAGACAACTCTAAATCATAAGCTTATGGAGATATTCCTACTTGTTTTATTGTTGGTTTCTGAGATCAAAATACCTTTATAAAACATATCGTCATCCCTCTCATTGTCTTTGACAAAAGAGAGATAACAATATGTTAAATATAATAAACTAGCTTTTACCCGCGACTCCGTCCGCACGGAATAAAAAAAATGCACACAAGATAAAAAAGTTCCTATGTCCGTCTCCTAGTTCTAAGCAACCTCTCAGCTATCAATTTTCAGCTAAATCAGTTCGACCGATCTTGAGTTATAAATAGTGTAACTAACACGACTTTCTTTTATATATATATATAGATGTAACTTACTATTGACTGTAAAATTACTTAGCCTTCCCGTTATACCTTTAAAAAACAATCGTGAGAAATCTATGATTTAAACCTTCATTAGGAAAGGAATATGTTATAATGCGTGCGAAATTTACGTGTTTTTAACTTTAATATTTCATCATCATTTTCCTGACCTTGTCCCACTTACGTAGGTTCGGTGCGCCACGTTTCCGTCCTCCAAATCAATCTGCCTGCCGTCATTTCTATAGTCACCAACTTTAACTTTAACCATTAACTATTAAATTGATATTAAAAAAACATATTTTTTCAGTGAAAGAAAACAAACGCTCTGAGTCAACTTGCTGAGTTGCTTCTGATTATTTGCAACAATAATATAATTACCCATTAATAGAAAAGAGAGTAAAGTTTTATGAAACTTAAGATTAGATAAATAAAAAGGAAGGCAGAAGATATGAAAAGGGAAAAATGTAAATACTATTAGATTAATCATATATATCGAAGAAAGATCTATACGGTAACGTTTAAGATCATATTAAATAATTTTCTCTTTCGAGCTTTTCATGAAGTGGGAATACTCCAAACTCCTTTTCTAATTATCATAGTTCCTCCTGCTTTTCAAACGTCTAGCTATTCGTTTAAACAACCTATATCTAATTTAAACAAGAAACCTTTGCTTCCCAAGCACCATTTCATCAGTCATGAACATTTTAATGTAAAACAAAAATAAAATTCATTCAAATGTGGAATTTATTTGGGAGATTATGCGAGCAGATGAACAGTTTATTTTTTAAGGTCGAATAATACTTTTAAAGTAGTTGCTCAGTGAGCTCACATTTGCAATGCTTGTAGGAAACATAAGCACATAAACGGATGCTTTATAAGTTAACTTAAGTGCACTCGACTGATTGCGACGCGCATACAAAGTGGAATTGAGTTGAACCATAAAAATATTTTCATCCTTAAATTCGTATTTAAAAAAAAGTTTTATTATCATTGTTCTGATTTATTAAATCTGTTTAAAAAATAGTAAAGGTGATAAAGTAATATTTTTATTAGTCATAAATTTCCACTTTAATTAAATTTATGAAAAAAAATAGTTTACAACCTATAAATCAACAAACCGCCTGTTATTTGAAAGACATGAAATACTGCAAATTCTGATGGTTTAAATTGATGACGTCATTGACAGTCGGGAACATTTTTCATTAAAAAGCTGTCACGCGTCTTTCAAAATTGCATTCAATAGCTGTATTGGGAAGCTATCGGAGCTAAAACCAACACATTGATTGACAAATAGCTAAGCCACTTATGTTGCTGAAAGAATTATTGATTTGATTTATGAGGATCCCAAATATTATTATAAATGTTCAATCAATCACTTTTAATTTACCAGACAATACAGAGGGTCTAGCACGTATATTTGTGACAATCGCCATCGTATTGTAATCGATAGAATTTTATAATGTTCACCAAAAATGTCATACTAATTCTGACATAATTGGCGATGACGACACGAAGGCGATTGTAACTAAAAATAATTCTAGGCCTTTTGATATTAATAATAATAATTTTTATTGTTAAGTCACCATTATTTGATGGTAATATAGTAATTTAATTACGATTTTATTGCAATATATACGTAAGTTATTAAACAAATTCATAACGAAGAGTAAAATTTTAAATTTCCTAAGTTTAGTTAAGGTGTGCTCTAGTCTGCAAGGTGGGTTCTTTGTTATATCTCCAGATAAAGCACGGCCTCACTTCGTTCAAGAGGCGGCCGCCACTCCACGTCACCTGAGATCCCAGAATATTTAATTATTAACAACCTCCGGACATCTAGTACTTAGTCAGCGTTAAATTAAACAATACATGTATTAAATATTTTCTCAGACTAGAAATATGTTTTAATTTTAACATTATCCACAAGACAACACATTTCATATTATATCCCGAGTTCACAAATGAAATAATAATGTTTTCCAATACAAGATGGAATTCAATTGTAATCAATTTTGAAAAGTTAAAATAATTTCAAAGTACAATTTTACAAATAACCCAAAATGGCCGTTAAATACTTTAGAAACTTTGCAGGGTAAATTTTGACATCAGTTAACAAAGAATATTAACGAAAGCGCTATAGAAATACTTCAAACACTTTGTATACAATTTACCTTGAGGCAATTCCGAATAAGGTTGTTTGAATTCTTAGGGCCAACGACCTAATTCCTTTACCGTTCAACTCATTTTCTTGTTTTTATTTTATAACAACCTCCTTTGATGGTTTGTAACTAAACAATACTAAATGCGTGGATTACGAAGTTATAGAGTAGGGTTAATACAATTCTGGATTTCAAAATCTTACGTCATTTTAGTCATACTACGTATGTCAGCTTTTTTTTTATATTTCCTCTATAAATAACATTAATCATGGATGTTTGAATCTAGCTTAGAATAGTCGATTCAAAGCATTTTAGACGTAAGGAAATAGATGTTTGAAATGCTCATCTTAATACGTGCAAGAGATAAATCTAGAAGGAAAACCACAGTTGTGAGACCTAATTATAAGTTTAACGTAACTATATTTCTAATTACTTTATTCAGTGGTTTATTTTATTTAAATTAGTATGAAGAAGTCATAAATTTGTTACGAATTAAACAAATTCGTCCTTCACTGACTTAAAAATACAACCATGGCAACTAACTATTGACAAACCTAAAAAACTATTTAAAATTATAAAACCTCTTTCACAATATAAAAAGTAAAATGTCAAAGAACAATAATGATCAAAGAATAACACACAAACTCGTCACTAATTAATACCTAACGATACTTATTTTACGAATAATATTTATATTTATTTCATTGTAGTTTTCTCTCCGTGATATTAAGACCTGTATCTACGTTCCATTACGCAGATTATAATTACACTGGTTGTATTAAGCGCCGAAGTTGAATGTGTTCATTGAAGGCCAATCTATCCGATTACATCAGCGGCCGAGCATAGACGTGCGCAAGACGTGTGAGATGTAACACTAATCCATTGCAGTCTAATCACATGCTGACATTAATTTGAAATGCCTTAATTGTACCACAAAACAGTTTTATTCAATTTCAACAAGTAAATAATGGATCTAGTATTTAAAGACCGGCAATTCATCAGATCACTTAGGACCTACACGTTTGTCCCCTTTTCCTAAAAAATGTTAGCTTCTCATATATTTGGATCTTACGTGTAAAAACTAAACTTCAATTTTAATTTTCAGGAAGGAAGATTTGTTGACTGATTGAAAAATCATTAATGTTGTATATGTTAAGTTTTCATACTTAACTCACATTTAGGGACTTAGTGACCACTTTATAACTATGAGTACAGCAGTAAATCTCTACATAAAATCGCTATATTAGATTAATCAGTACTTAAATCACTAAACTTGTAACGTATTAAGAATAAATAATACAAAGTGACGTACTCGTAGTATAGTGAGTACATATTACTCAAGTAATTACATATGTACTAAATAATCAATGTAACTAATATCGAACTTCGAATTATAGATATTGACTTTGATATTGACCATACCGAGGTCAATTACTACTAATTAATGGTCCAATGTTATTATTTCCTCTTGTAATGATCCTTCAGGACACCGAAATTATTATCTCTATGTAATACGATAATGACGTCGTAATGATGTAGGTATGTATTACATAGCGTTATCTCCATGTTTATACGCATAATTATTATGAGTAAGGATTAGGTAAATAATAGATGTTTTGTATCAAAGTTACTGTAGTACATTAATTCACATAAAGTATTTGTAATTTAAGTTTTTTTTTCAATTGAAAAAAGATTGATTGATACAATTTTGAGTCACACCTTCCCTGAGAATGATATTGCTAATCCTATCAATAATAGTAACGCCTATCATACTTCTAAAACAAATTCTAATGCATTAATTTTATTCGCATCCTGCCAGAGCCTTCTTTGACTTCGATACGTAACGTGGTACTCGGCATTGTGTACAAGGCGCGCCTTCACGGACATGTTTCGTGTAGTATAAACCCACGCTTAAAATAAGCATAGTTAAAAATAAATATGTTTTGTAATGCTGTTTAAACAAATCGGTTTAGCAATGTTCTTCTGTTTTATTAATAAAATAACTAAATTTTGTACACCACACAGAATCTATCAAGATATGTAGGATCACGTTTAAATGTGTACCACCTCTGTATTTTAATGTAGCGAGTTTTCACCACGGCGCGGCGCCGCCTGGCAGTTGTTAGGATGCCAGTCACGGCACGCGCGCCGCCAAGCTTCAGGTTTAGCATAAAGTTTACTTGCTGCATTCGTACAAAACCTTCACGGCTTCGACTAAGCTACAATCATAAAATTTATTCAAATTATATTGCATGTATCTTATATTTGTGTAATAATAAAAATAAAAGAATGGTATATCTAAATATGGCACGTATGTAAATGAATCAATTTCTACTGGTGTAACAAAGATAAGTTGAGGGTAAAAGAGCGAGGGGACGATCGCCTATCCGTTGGTCTGACCAAGTCCAGACAATATTGGGGCTCAACATTCCGACCGCCATGAGACAAGCGGACAGAGCGGTGTGGAAGCAGCTTGTCGACATATCAGTGAAGGCACTTCAAGATGAGCACGACCTTCAGTAATAAAGAGCACGAAGAAGAAGAAGGAGAAGAATAAAGATATAAAATTCAAAAAGAATTTCAGAGTATGGTCGGAACAACATTATGTTTTTTGTAAATATGTTTTAGCAGTGGAAATAGAATTAATACTGGCTTTTAAATAGCTCAAAGCAAAACATTAAACGTTGGTAATCAAAATTACATGTGACCATATTTGAAATACTTACACTAACAATAATAGTAATTTGAACGTACTCACTAAAGTATGTTGAAACGTTAGTTGAAGTGATGAAAACAGTTGAAGACATTGATTATGTTGGATTGGTAATGCACCTGACTTCTACATTAATGTAGTAGTAGAATTTCTTACCCTTTTAGAACATAGAAGAATACCAACATAACGTAAAATAAAGCATGAAAACATTGTGCAACGTCCTATAAACACTCGATGGGTAAAGTTGTATTAATATAATACTTAATTAAATTAGATAATTAAGTATCTTAAAGGATGTTTGAACTGCACGCGCTTTGATGAAACGATTTGTGTTGCGGATCTTGACTTAATCGAAATTAAAATAACTTAGAGCATAGACATAACATTAAGTACATTTTTATAGTATGGCGATACTGTTTTTTTTTCCATAATAACGTTACTAAATGTTTTTTTTATTTCATTATTGATTTAAATTGCCGTCAACATCACACAAGTATGTGACATTCTGTTATCTCGCATTTTGGTTTCAATAATAAATATTTCCACGTAATAAATACACCAAAATATTTACCAGAATTTTAACTGCAATGATTAATATCGTATTTTAGTTGACAAATTTAAATAAAACAAGTCGATTATAAATATAGTATTCCCTTGTGTAAATTATTGCCGTTCTTATGTAAAATATACTTGATGTGAAATATACATTAACATATAAGTTAAATACTGCTGATATAAATAGACGTTTGTATTTTTAAGTAAACATTTTATTATGAAGCATGTATACAAACTTTAGATTATCATTGTGATATATCTTTTGCAGTAGAAAGTCAGAGAAATTGAATGTAAACGGTCACAGCGACGGCGGCAAACATCGCGCCAACGATACTGTGTGCATTGTTAAACGATTCCTCTGCACTGCAACCCTCAGGGATTTATATGATCAACAATGTAACGAGATAAACTATACATATTTATTTACGTTTTATCTTTAGTTATTTTTGGAATAAATAAAACTGATTAAAACTTAAAGGAAAAGGACACTGACTTATAATTTGTAACTTATAATAATACCAACAAGAGTTAGTAGTGAATTTCAATATTAACATTAAAAAAATTCTTTATTTCTACTTATTTTTACAGACTAGCTGTCGCCCGCAACTCCGACCGCGCGGAATTAAAATTAAAAATGTAACATTTTCTACATCTGCGCCAAATTTCATCAAGATCCGTTGAGCCGTTCTGGAGATACTTTGAAACAAATATCCATTCATCCATCTAAACTTTCGCATTTTTAATATTAGTAAGATTTATCATCTTAACATTACTTTACGGATCACAGTTCTTATCCTAAATTAATGTTAACATATTAGCGCATGAAGTATCATAAAAAATAAAATTAAAATAAATGCTTATCGTAACAAACTGAAACGTGTAAACTTATTTCTACAATTTCAAAGCTTTCATTTCAATGAGATTAACCCTAGTCTAATTAACAAAAGGTATTTTCTAGTTGGTCGTAACAATTGAAGCTTACAAAGCCGATCGAGTTAATTACTCCTGTTTGTCATTCAAAGCATTCCCTTCATACAGCCTTTGCTTTCAGATCGGATCTGTTACTTGAATCTATTTGTAAGCAAAGTTTGCAACGCTCGTTTTCAATTAATTTATCTAATACCGAATAAGGTGTCAATATAATAATATTAAATAATCTAGTTATTTAGTCAAAATCGATCCAGTCATTTCGAATATTATAGGGAACAACCTCAGACTTGGGGACATACAGACAGACAAAAATTTTAAAAAGAGATTTTAGTTTTAAGCAATCCAAATATACATCATGTTCTCGAAATTTATTTTTTTATATTTCAAACTCTCTAGTTTTATTAAATGTATGCATTTTTAATAACGCTGCAGTGTGACAACCCTGTGACCTAACTCGCGCCTAAATATCGCCGAATCACGAGATATCTTAGATCACCGAAGCCGCTAGTTTTCAATTAAGTTGGCAATAAGTTGTAATATCAAGTGCTGTTTAGGCAAACCTCGACGTTGAAGTTAATTTTGCTTATCAAACTTAAAGTTCAACTTATACTGACTTAATATCTAAGAAGGTTTCTTATATTAATTTTTTAATTCTGACAAATCAAACTATATTGGTTTTGTTATAAACTCATCAAAATGTAGAACTTTTAATTCCGTTCCTAACTATTTTTTTTTATCTGATAAGTGTGCTTTACAGGAGCCTTATTTTAGTCCTCTTTCCCTTCCCATTCTCGCCTTATGAGAAAAGGGTGGAAAGGAGGAGGGGATTTAATGGAGGGAACGCATAGTAAGGGAAATATTCTTTTTTTGTCCTTCATCGATTAAAAGTAGGCAAGGCATCTGCAATTGCGGATGTCTATGGGCAGCGGTCACTTCAGGTAGCAGCTTATTCATTTGCCACCTTATAATATATTTAAAAAAACGATTGCAGTTTTATCGTTAAAAAATTTGAAATAAAAAATATAATGTATACATCTTTTTACTTCCGAATTTCTTATTCAAAAGTTGTATAATTCAGTAGCAATTCGACGAACAGGATTAAGCTGGTCCGTCTTCATTTGAAGCGGAATCGATTCCGCATCTTGAAGTAGTCCATTTGCATTAAAGATTTAAGATCTAACAATCTGCGAGCTCAAAGCACTAAAACTTCCGCATAGATTTGCTCCTTCCTGATTTAACACGTACCCATAGTAAATTGCAGATCTGCACGTTGCAATATGCTTAGGGTTAAGAGACATTTTGCATCCAAAATTCAGGTTTTAATCTGAATAACTTATCCATATAAACGTAACTATATCCATTGACAGATGTTAAATATTTTTATCTGTGGTGAACAATTTTTTTAGATGCATTGTTTTACCTTTTTGTTAGTGTTACGTCCCCATGTGTTATCACAGAGAGAGATCATTCAACAATGCGCGCAGTATCACGAGGCCGCTTTGCCATCCCTCTGTTTGTTTTCAATTACATATGCGGCTTTGTTGTACACCTGTACACTGCCTGTTTGTTCTCTATTAACATTAATTTATAATTCTCTCTGTCTGGTTGTTTATATACCAAATTAAATACTTCAACGGTCTTTTGTTAACGAATAGATTAATTAACTTTGTCAAAAGAACTAACTGTTGGTTATGTAACTGTAAATTGAATCTTGTATGAGGTGAATATAACAATATGACAATATTGTCCAATCATCCAACACTAGTCCGTAGGGTGGCCCATAAAAATAAAATTTTTGTTTTTTTCGATTCTCGTGTGAAAATATGTGAGTTTACTATGTTTTAAGAACCTCCACCAAAGGACAGGTTAAAAAAAAATCTTAAAAGGTCGCTCAGAATTTTTAAAAATTCCAAAATTGCCGAAAATCAGATTTTTTTTTGTTTTAATTTTTTTTCTCGTCATGTCATCTTTTTAAGTGTAAAATAATATAAGGATTATGAAAATTTTACGTCAAAATTTTATTTTCTAAAGGTCGCTCCGAATTTTTATAAATTTCCAAGGTAAATACTTTATATCTATTTAAAAGAGAAATTTATAAAAATTCGGAGCGACCTTTAGAAAATAAAATTTTGACGTCAAATTTTCAGAATCCTTATATTATTTTACACTTAAAAAGATGACATGACGAGAAAAAAAAATTAAAACAAAAAAAAATCTGATTTTCGGCAATTTTGGAATTTTTCAAAAATTCTGAGCGACCTTTTAAGATTTTTTTTTTAACCTGTCCTTTGGTGGAGGTTCTTAAAACATAGTAAACTCACATATTTTCACACGAGAATCGAAAAAAACAAAAAAAATATTTTTTTGGGCCACCCTACTAGTCCGATAACCTAGTACGGACGGCAATAAGTAGCTGGATTAGATAGGCGAAGGACCGCATACTGTGAAAGGTGTTAAGGAAAGCCTATGACCAGCGATATAATAACACAGACTGAATATATTTACGACATATATTTATAACCTACGCTTTCACATGAAGGAGAAGGTTGTTTTATAATAATTTCGCCTCTTAAGTGAGGTGACAGCATTCTTCCTAACTTCTTTATTCTTAACACGGCTTACAAACAAGTGAAGTTCAATTAAAGACAAAAGCATACTGCGAGGTGCGAGGGCGACAGACACGTCTGCACAAAGACCTACGTGATTGAACACAAACAGTCGACAACCCGACTAGCGGTGTGCGGCGCGGGGACAAAGCCGAGCTGCGTGCATTGTTTAACGCAACGCATTGTTACATTGTCTTATAGCGGAGCCTAGAATTTGTCACTTTACTGTTTCTAACTTTCATTTGTTTTAAACAAATGAAGAAACCGAATTGTGAGTTAATAAACAAGTAATGTAAAACAAGGTGGTTGTTCAATGTCAGTTCTATTCTTTTTGTGTTTTCTAACTCATTAATATAAAATACATACTCCCAAAATGTGTTTAAAAGATATTCCGTACAATTTAACTATAAAGTGGATATTTTACAAAAATGTGTTAATAAAAAATTAATAATATTCGATTAAACACATCAAAATAGTTTACGCGTAATTCCCTGCATCAAATCAGAGTATATTTTTAACTTTTTTTATATTTTTATATTTTTATATTTTTTTAACTTTTTTTTTTGTTATAGTAACGAGTAACGAAATGTTTGGAAAAAAATTCAGCTTACATCAAATACTCCACAATCCAAAAGACTCTTAGTAGTGGAGCATCTGATAACGTTACACCGTATGCATTATTTAATAAGGAACAATTTTCATTTTCAGATAAAACAACGCTGAGCTTGTGAAGTGTGGACACAATAAAAATATGACAAGGACTTAATTAATAGCGTTCGTTACGTTACTCTGTTGTAAAAAGCTCGTAAAAAGCACGTAGTTTAAGTTTATGATCGGATTAAACGTGGACTTTATTATTTGGACTCGCTACTGACGTCACCAGGTTGCCAAGTTACGAGATTTTTTTTTATAATTGAGTTAATACAACTCGTTTTTAAAACTTTCATTTTCATTTACTCTTTAACTGTCATGAGTCCTGTTTTAACAGAATAATAAAAATGCTAAGATGTTGCTCTTGAAATAGAATATTTGGCCTCAGCTCTTATGTTTCATTTAATGAAATTATTTGTATCTGGCATAGTTGAATTTAAAAGCAGGCTAACTTTTTCGACTCTCAAATGTAATCTGTGAATGTACTATACTCATAATATGTGTGAAAATTCTAGTCCTGTTTATAATGTCAACTTATATAAAAAATCTTTTGGGTATTTGCATTTTGCATGCGTTAAACATTATTGAGTGCGTTTATAACTGTACCAAATTACGTTTAGATTCATTCACACGTACGTGTATAATCAAGTTCAAATTATACGTCTAACAAAAAATTTCACAAGATTAATTGCAGTAAAACAAGCTTGATATCAAAAAATATACAAGCATACATATAAGTGACCTCCAGTACTAAAACAGCATCGTTAATTTTCAATGATACAAAACGCAGACAAAAGAGAGACCAATTTGTTCCACTTCATAGTTAGGGGTTGTGATACAAATACACCCCTGATGGCTTGCATACGTTATGAATAGCGGTGCTTATTTTACTCTCTGATATTACCACATGTTAATTAATAACCGTCGCACGTAAAAAACTGTACTATTAAGGAACATATAATGCCATGTAGATAATGTATGGATAATGTAGATAAGGTCAATTTAATATTAAAACTTTGAAGAATTTTCTTACGGTGCAGGAAAACATCTTAATGTATCCTATACCTATACATGTCTACGAAGAAATGTGTCAAGATATGTGTAAAGTCAACCAACTCGCATTGGGAAATTGGTTCACTATAACCTAATCAGTTCCGAACCTAATAGGTTCCGAGCTCCTCAGTGTGGACGTACAGTAAGATGATGATGATGAAATTTTTCTCGTGTTCTATATCTAAATTATTGTTAAAGGATGATTTAAGCATGCGTTGATTATATTTTAATTACCATAATGCAAAGTAAATTAGAAGAGAGAGATAGGTAGCGATGGTCGAGCGACAGCGCGAAAGTGACGGCAACAAACTAATTTGATTTCGTCGCTTACGCGTGTATATAATATTGAATTCAATTATAATCTACGTAGTGGAAATTGATAAGAAAGAATTTATATTTGAAATAATAACATCTCCGAAGCTAATAAATTCCAGATTTATTATTTTCTCCCAAATATGTTCAAATGTTTTAATACTCATTATCGTATAATAAAATTTCTTAATCTGTGTTGTAACCACATAACATAAAACGTGTTATGATAGACTGGGACTAACAGTCGCTCGTTTTGTGCCTAATAACACTGCTGCTTCAACGTCCCGCTCCACCGTCACGTCCCACCGCCGTGCAAGAAGTGTTAAAGTATCTAAAGGTCTTATGTAACAATGTTTCATTAAAACCAATCAACTAATGTATCAACTAGATTAAGTTTGGAGCATTTCTATCGAGATATCTCATATTTCATGGCGGCTTTCGAATAGTTTAGATTACTTACTTTATTAATATCGCGTCTGGAAATCAGGAATTTTCCATTAAATAAAGTAAAAGGAAAGGTTGCTTTTCTAGACGTAAGTAATAACTGAGAAATAGTATCGGATTAAAATCGTATTTTCCTACATATTTTCGTCATCCGAAGAAGTGAAATGGTTATATTCACTTAAGAACCATTTAAAGGTATTACTCCTTAATGTTATCCTCTTTGTGGTAAAATGAGATGAACCTGTATATAATAGATATGAAGCACAAATTTAGTTATATAAGCGTTCTGGAAAATATCGTACAATTCAGTTACTAAATCTAACGCTATAGACCGCTATATGTAGCTCTAATTTTTTTGTTGTTTTTTTGCGAATAAAAATAATTAAACAATCTTATTCTTACGCATATAAAAACATCTAATATTTATACAAAACATTCACAATATAAGGCGCACGATGAAAGCAATTCTAAACTTAAATTGCTTGCTTCCTTCAGTGGACTACAAGATTAAAATAGTACATCTTGAGGGAAAAAGAACAGGTATAAACTACGCTCTTAGTTTTCATTTGAGATCAAAATAAGATTTTATTCTTAAAGTTAATTTCTGAAAATGCACAATAAAATACATTTAATAAATTGAATTATGTAATGTTTTGAGTGTCAATATACATTTTAACTAGCAACGTAAATGTCAAATTAAATACAAGATTGTTCCTTAAAAATATGCGTTACATTTTAATAAAAACTAATTCAATAAAAATAATAATAACAACTTTATTCAAGGCGATTTGTATTAACAACAAAAGATTGTAGACAGGCTGGTCGTCATGTCTAAAGGTCTTATAGTAGAGTATATATCAAAGATCCAAAGAATTGATTCAGAATAACTATGGAAGGCTCGTGTTCCTGTCGATATTCACTAATCCAACACGCCGAGTTGTAGGGAACAGTGATGTATGACATCATAGCGTCCGCCGATCGCCTCATTTGTCAGCATACATGTGCACCGCTGTGGAACTGCGCGATCAATTTGCGGAATATCGACGAGAGATGGCGTTATTCATCTCATCTGCCGCACCGAGCCGTCAAATTGAGACACTTCATTCGTACTAGCCAGTATATTGGTTTGATATATGAAGATTTTACCACGCCCAGTTCCACATGATTCTGTTAGTTCATTTTCACATGTTTAGGCGTAGTTTTGTTGAACGATTTAAGTGCGTATTAGGTAAATTATTCATTGTGCAGAAAAGATACTTTGTTTCGCTGTTATATTTAACACTTCAACAGATCAGAATTACTTTGCCTAGATAAGAATTAAAAGTAAAGAAGTAAGTCAAATGTTTATTTAATATTATAGATTGATAGACTTTAAAAAAAACTGTGTTCAAGTAAAAGCTATTTATCACGTAAAGGTATTCCAATCTTCACTCCTTTAACTATGGTAGCCTTTTAACACAATTGAGATTAAAGGTGCGACAGGCAGTAAACACGACCTCTGCCGGACGAAACTTTATGCATTCCAACTGGACCTCAACTTTATTTGACCTCGTAAATTAGGTATGTGTCGTCGTAAATTATTTAGCTAACGTTTTCTTGCTAAATACAATTATTCTGCTTCAGAACATAAATTTTCCGGAAGTAAGAGTATTTGAAGATGAAAATATAAGAAATTTTTGATTTACAATGTAGAGATTAGTTTGTGCGGATTATAAATTGGCGGCTTTACTCAATTAAATGTTTATTACAGAACTTAATTTGGTAACTTATTTACCAAACAGTGTTTGGAGAAATTTAATATAAAGTGTTTTATATTAAATTTGTGCTTAATTTTTCCACACAAACATTTACGGAGTTCTTCTTACGTTGATATTTGGTCGAAATCATCTGAATAAAAGTTGCATTTCACAACCACTATTGAAGCCACTGTTTTATGTAGATTATCATAATAATATAATTCACATTAAGTATGGAGTCTAGACACGATAAAATTATTGTAAGTGATATCGTATTTTATTGCGTTTTCATTGCGCTTATCTTGTGATAAAATACTGTAAACATAACAAACTTTTGAAAGGTAAAGAAATATGCTTTTTTATACTTTTGGTGTCCTAAATGTTTATGATGTACATAAAAAATTTAATGATCTTCAAAACAGGGTTTGGTATGTCCCTTTTTGTAAATTTTGTACCATTTTTCACAAACATACACTCATTTTTTATTGCTTTTCCCAACTTGGAATAAAGGACAAAAACATGCAAATATCGCCACTTCCACTCCAGTTGCTTCCAGTGTCGGTGTTTGCTTGCATTTGACTGCACTGCAATGTTACTCTGCACGCTATTTGAAACAATATATTTGTCAAAAAAAAAACAGGTCGGAAATCTAGAAACAACTTATAAATGAAAAATGTATTTAAAATTTCGTAAAGTAAAATTATTTCGTTTGCAACCTTCTATAGAAAGTCAACTAGGCAATTCAAAATTAAGTCATCCTCTAACACGATTCGGACCTTAAATAGGTCCGCTACACTACAGCAAATACGTAATAAATACTATAATATGAAAAATATAATTAACTTAAAAAGAAAACGTCTTAAACAAATAGAAAACCATCTTAACCACTTCAAAAAGTATACAAGGTGTCAGTGTTCACGGCATATCCGACGCGCGTTTAACAATTCAAACGGCGTGCACCGGAGCCGCTTTGTTTCCAACGTCGAATGTTTGTTTCTTGTTAGCGCTACTGTATGCCTACGCGACGCAACACCGTAGTGCTACGCTGTAGTGCTACGCCGTAGGCTTAACACCTTTAGTACTGACAGATATATTAAATTTTAAATTGTTGCTTTTATCCTGTCTCATTTTCGACAATCCGAATATATTAAAATGTTTATAACCTCTGTCTTTTATATAATCTTACTAATATTATAAATGCGACTGTTAGGATGTAAAGATGAATAGAAGTTTGTTAGAAGGTATCTCCAGAACGGTTCCACAAATCTTTATTATTGGCACAGATGTAGAACATAGTCTGGAAGAACACAAACTTAAAGTTGTTTTAATTTTAGTCAGATGGAGTCGCGGGCGACAGTTAGTGTTAGTACAAAATAAAGCGAGGAGAATGTTGTTGTTTAAACGTTTAAATACTTAAAATAAACCAGAAAACAACATAGTTTATATTTCTATAAATAAAACACTGTTCCCGAAAACCAATAGTTCTAACTTTGTTTTCAGCTGGTGTATTGTTTTATCAGCTTTAGAATTGTGTCCACTTGTCAATCAATGGACTGATCATCTATTTTCGTTTGCAACCGAACTCTCACACTTACAGATAAAATCGCTATTTACATTCAAACACAATCCAATAGAACTAACGTAAATTGAAATAATAATAAAATTATTGGAACGAAGTTCCTTATCGCGCGTTGTGAAAGGGGGCTAGACGGAAAAAATTCTTACGAAAAGTTGTCACGACACTTTTTGCTATAGAGGAATGAGCGCTACTTCACCATGGCAACGACGTGACAATATATAACGAAAATTCATAGAAATAATATGTACTTCTTGTGAAGACTTAAGTTTTTTATTCATAAAATAAACTTTGGTTCCTTTACTAATTAATAGAAAGGAACTTCGTTCCATCCGGGTGTCCCTTGACACCTCTCAAGTTTTTTTTAGTTACCTATCAAGAATACTGTTACTATAAACTTAATATTCAACTTGAATACTCAACAATCTGAACCTAATTTCATACTACTTTACAGAGCGAAATAGGATAACAAGCTTACCACAAAATGTACCCAATAAGTAATACATCCCATGGCTAAGAGGATGACGTTTGTTGGCTTCGATCGTGGCAAAGAATCTACGTTTGATTTATCTTCGTCATATGACCTATTTTCCTCGTCGATAATTTAGCATTCAAACAGTTTTTGAGTTTAGTCGTTACATACAAAAGTATGGATCTTTCCTCTATTAGAGTAATGAGTAGAGTAAAACGTGAAATTGTGTAGATAAATCTACATAATTTTTTTACTAACTGTCGCTCGCGACTCCGTCCGCACGGAATTAAAAAAAAACTTAATTTGTAGCCTATGTATTCTGTGCATTTGAAGTAATAATTTATATTCAGATGAAATTCGAAATGGAGTAACATCGTCAGTCGATTTGCAACAAGTCCGCCCCAAGCGATATCGGTCTCGCTGCTCGAAACTCGGCTCCGCTCATTGTCTACGCATATGTCACTCCTAATGGGTCATTATTTTTGAAACACAGTAAATATTATAATCTAACGCCGCTGGTACTAGTGCAATACTTTGACTTTAAAGTATACTGTACTCACTATACTGGACTATAATTATTTATTAACGCAACATAACCATCTGCAAGAGAGGTATGGTCACTATATTTGTCAGGAATCCAAGTGTGTGACATCCATCGTAACATCTGTTTATATGAACAAAGTCAATAAAGCAACCGTATCCCTTGGTTATTCTGGAATACCCAATTATTTTGTATACACCGGAAATGAGGACGACAACAATATTGATGAAATGGACATTCAAATAACATGTTCAAATTCTTATCTTGATGTTATTTCAAGTTTATATTCTTTCTGTTCTTAAAACTTATTAATATTTATCAAGTGACAACGAAATTTGAAACATAATTTGAGAATTTTAAAATATTTTACCCAAAGAATTTCTGTCAAGAAATATTATCGAACAATAACTAGAGTGTAACGAAGCAATTTGCAAAGGCTCGTCACCGATAAATATTCAAACAACATTGTTCAAAACTGCCCCGAGGTAAATCAATTAAAAACCATTTGAATTTCTATAGAGCTTCGTTAATATTCATTGTTAATTGCTGGGACAGAATTAAGACTTAAAAGCTTTACTGTAATTGTGAATATATTAATAGTCTTACCCGAAATTATATTCGATCCTTGAGATCGATTGAAAAAAATATTTTAATAACTTTGTAAGGCATGAAATAAGAAAATAACCTAGTGGATTTAAAAAGTTACTTAATACTTTGAACTAATAATTCTGGTTGGTTTTTTTTTTCAAATACGTTTGGTATTTTATTAAATGTAACGAAGTTAACTTGCTTGTAAGTGTAATGGCCACATCGTATAATGTGAGTCGGTGAGTCGGCTGACATGTTATCTCGACTTGCCTCACTCTCGTTACCGCGGAAGCGATGCAGCCAACTTCTAAGCTGAGATAAGTTAAATTGGAAAAGGGATCATTTTTACTTCATGTTCGCCGACTTTAATAGTGTTGTGGTAAGCACACTAAAGTATTCTACGTCGAAAAAAACTACAGCGACCATTACTTTATTTTTAACTAGAAATATTTTATAAAGTTAATCAATTTTTATATAAAATGTATAAAGAACTATCTTTTTTGTGACTATGTTATTTAATGAGTGGAATAAAACAATGACCATTATCAAAATATTACTGCAGCTTTTAAAATTCTGAAAAGAAAAAAATAGTGTCAAATAAAACAAGAAAACTTCCGACCCTTAGTACACTGGAGTACGAGAGCCTATTTCATTTTGTATTGACAGAAGCAACCAATAAGGATAAGTTTGTAATTACATTAATCACGATTTGTATTCAGCAAGTGTGTTCGAAGCCTTAAGGGATCTTCGTAAGCCTGTTTTAATGCTAAGGTGACGAAATCACTATTCTTTATTCAGAGCATCGCCTGTTCCGTATTATTTGTCTCTTGATACGAAATCAACTAGTTCCTTTACTGTTTCAAACATGCTAGCTACGTTCATGACAGGCATGGCATATTAATAAAGTAAATTACAATATGGTTGTGTTATTATATCTGTAAAAGAGTCAGCCTCTTCTCGTTAATGATAAAGAAAAAAAAACAAAAATGTTTACTAGTGGAAGGTTTATAAATTACATAGAAATAAATCTTTCTTCTCTTTAACTTAAGACTTGAAAAAAAATCTTATCCCGTACTTTCCTAGTAATTTTAACCTGATTTACATACAGCGTACATTTTACGCACATGTTTCATTTTGTAAACGTTTCACTAACAATATAAGTTTAAAAAGTGAGCTCTGTTGATGTACTGTTATACTAAGAAGGACAAATTCTCCTTTAATCAATTCTTCTTCTTCTTTTTCCTCTCCACTAATGGAGGTTGGTCGTCAGCTTAGAGAATTTCTTCCTATCTTGCGCCAAGCGAAACAGGTCTTTAACGCTAGCAGTGTTGGTCAACTCCCTGATATTCCTCAGTCAAGACTTCTTCCTACGTAAATAAAAAATATAATTATTTAATCAATTAAGCTTACTAATATGATTATTTTTTATATAAATGATTTTTTGAAGGTATCTCCGGAACGGCTCATCAAATCTTAATGAAATTTGGCACAGATGTAGAACATAGTCTGGAAGAACACATAGGTTACCTATTTAATTTTTTTTTGCGGGCGACAGCTATTAATGAGTGTAACATGCGTTCTGATTTAATATTATAATACTAATCCAGACATAATATTTATTACGTTCACCGTCAACATGCGTCGATATACCGCGGTTACGGTGACCAGAGCGCTGTATTCGTTTAATTAAATTTGGTTATTTAATGCATGCGCCAATAAATTGCATAACACATCAAATGTAATGAATTATAGAGACATCAATATTGCAGTAAATTAATAATATATAACTTATTGACGAAATAGCTGACATTTACCCATTACTTTGAACATTATTGTGTTAACAAAGGTGTGAATTAACTCTGTGCCTTTGTTAAATTCCTAGTGAGTACCTTAGACTCTAAGAGATCCACTAGAAATATAACGTTAGATGTTAGTAGATCGATTGGGATCTTAGTACAATATATTTATAGAAGGCTATGATCATTTAACGATAGTTGAATAACTTGTTTAACAAGAATAAAAGAAGAAATCAACATCGTTCGGCGTTGTCTTGAGGGCTATTGATACCCATTTTATTTTGAATGAAATTTAAGGCATAAAATCTCCTTGGTAAACCTCAGGTAATTAGAGAGGGATCTTTTAAAGTACACCCTCGCAGCGCACTCCAGTTAAATCTTGAGATAAGCACGACCCCTTTTGGGTCGAGGGTCTGGCAACAGCTTTTGTAGGTGCTTCACCAACGATTTGGCACCTTTTCAGTTAGCCAACAGATACGCCAAATAAACCGTTATTTCGTAAAGAACTTATTAATTGAATAGCAGAATCCTCCTTATAAGTGTTTGCTTCGGCGATTAACATTTCAATAGTTCTTAGTCTCATTAGATCTCCAAGCATTTAAATGACATAATAGGCAGTCTTATGTATAATTATTTATATATCCAAATACATTTATTTTTGTTTTATACTTGTATTTTGTTTAGGTCAGAATTTATAAAAGTATGTTTAACGCACAATTTCTTTGACGATGAATGTTACTCGTATTATAAAAGTTACAGGTAAAAATTACGTTCTAAAGTTCGATGTTCTCAACTCCGTTTCGCGGTTTAGTATGCAGCGTTGAAATCACATCGCGCAATACTGGATGCACCGAAAACCGCAACTTCCGAAGCTTAGCATAAAGTTGACTACCAACATCACTCGATACGGCGAGCTTTTGGCACGCTTGCAAAAATTATATATACAGAACTCGTTAAACATTTCGTTGGTCCCTTTTTGTATAAAGCAAATAAAAATCACGTTTTTTTTATATGTTAGATGTAACAAATTAAAAAGTATATTAATTGGGTAGATCGAAAACCTAAAAAATTATCACTTATTAGTTTTTTTTTTAGGTAATTTCTTTAGATCTTTAATTTCGTTTTTTTTTAAAACACCAAAAATGACAGTAATTTATTGAGATTTTCTGAATTCTGTTAAGTTAAATATCAACATTTTGGAATACGAAATAAGTTTAATTTTTGAAACAGTGGGCGTAGCACGACTATTTATGACAATCGTATCGTCATCGTCAATTATTTCAAAATTAGTAAGTGATTTTTGGTATACTTTACTCACGATACACATCGTATCGATGTCGATACGATGGCGATTGTCACAAATATTCATGCTAGGCCCACAGATGACCAACCGACATGCAATCAATAAGAGTATAAGTTTTAACAGGTTTGATAAAACTGCGTGCTCTTTGAAGTCGTAGGAAAAAGTTTTAGAGCACAAAAATAAAACAAAAAAGGTCTAATTAAAAAAACACATGATAAAGTGTTACAGAAAGATATGTTACATATTACAGAACTTTTACTAAAAAAAAAAAGAAATGGGAAGCATTTTCCTTCCACCTTCCTTCTGTCTTACCTTCAGCAACATGAATGAGGCGTTTCCAGACGTCAGCTTTGTCGCCTGAGACAACTAACAGCGAAAGTGTTGTAAACACTAATAAATTCATTTTAACTTTGGTCGTTTAAAATCGTGTTAGTTAGTAGCTATTATTTATTTTTATTGATTTATTAAAAAAAAAATTGTGCTTTGTAATGAAAAAACCTCTAATCTGTGTCTAATTCAAATTAATATTCTTGTTCTTTTTTTCAATAATTGTATAATGAGAATCAGAAATCTTAATCCATCAACAGACGTACTTAATCTCTCCCATCTCCTCAATATTACCAACATAAAAACAGTCGTTCTGTACAGTTCGGTAAAAGCGGCGCTGTTCAAAGTCACACGTGTAATCGAAAACAAATTCTCGTAGCGTCTGCAAACAGCGCTCGCTGTGCCTTGTGTACATTGTTAAACGATTCCGCACTACTGCAGGAAATTCTGCTGAGTATTACATATTTACCTTCATTTTAATTATGCTCATTAATACGGAATGTAGGGAGATTTTAATGCTCTGTAATTAGTTGAATATGTATATAAAAAGTGTGCAGATATGATTTAGTATCAAACTATTGTCTTTCTCATTTTCACAACTGTTAAGATTTATTAAATATTTTCTAACGGGATTCAAAATAACACATAATAATGGATTGATCGTTATCACGTCCTTAAATTTATAATATGTGTGTTGTGGTAATTATTAATTTACTCTCGTTTAACAAAACTCCTGGTTAGTTGGCACAAGATGTATGCCATTGTATCTTTGTATAGTTGTTATGTGGTGAAAGACATCCAACATTTTGTTATTGTGTGTATTCGAAACAAACGTTTTAGGCATAATAAATGTTTTTGGGTGTAATGTTAGTATCTAACCAACACTATCCTGGCTTATCCGTCGATGGACGAGGCCACGATGGTGTTTTAGGCCAACATTTCAGCCCAGCCAGCGCCACTATGTCAACGTCAAAAACATCACGAGGACCTCTTTGTACTGTAGCTGTCATGTCATTTTTTTTCTCTTTTGTTATTTTTTATATCTAAGCAGGTTTGACTATAATAACTTAAAAGTTGTAAATTTATTTAAAGTTATATCTCCAGTTAGACACAGCAAGATTGCTGCATAAAATATCACTAGCAACAGTGTCTAAAAGAAGCTTACTTTTTATAAGAGAAGGGGGCAAGTGAGCGGGAAGAACACCGACGTGATCAACGACCCCCATGGACAGCAGCAGAGTAATTACAGATACGTTGCTAGTCTTTAAGGAGATGGCATGCTCGCTTCATGAAGGACCCTAAGTCGTATTGGTTTGTAAATACTCCTTAGGATAGACAATTCCACAACACGCCTGTACGAGATACAAAGTTACGAAAACCGCACTGTCCTGGAAATTAGATAGATTAGTCATTGGTCTGTCATTAATGGGCAATGACAAATTGCTCATGTCAAACTCTCAAACAGATTGAATCGACAGAAGATGATGCTATTGATTGATTTAAATTTTATTAATGACAATTTTGTGCTCCAAGTTTACTAAATATTAATATTTAATACTAAATAGCAATTAAGTCTCAAATTTGAGGCTTTCTTCGTCGCGAGCAACAGATAAATATATAAATCCTAATAATATAATATGATTGAATAGTTACGCGGCTGAAAAGAAAAAAATAACAATTTTATTGAAATAATGTTTTAATTATAACAAAAACATATTTTTTACTTCTGTTTTTTTTACCTAAATGTATCATAACTTGTTTTGTTCTAGTGTTTCGGCGGTGGAATCTCAATTTATAATGATTATAAGACGTATCATTTTCCTAATTATTAACCAAAGTAACTCGCTAGAGACTCATTATTTAATTTTATTGATACTAACTATAGGAGTATTCATTGAAAAACAATAGCTTAAAATCGTATTCATTTTCAAATAATATGTGATATACTATAATAAATACAGATAGTAATTTTGAAAATTGTATTTGTTTAAAGCAACAGAAAACAAAATTAACATTAAAAAAACGAGTATTACAAACTCTAGGGAAAGTTCAGTTGTCGCTATAGAAATCTTTCATTAGTTAAACCTTTGAGAATATTGTTTCAAATAATTTCGACCACAGAACCAAGTTTAATTGTTATCAGATAATTGTTTAGGTGTAATCGAGGGGATTTGAATATAGTAATTAACGCTATAAACTCTAATTTATTTATTTAATTCATACTTTCGTTAATAGAGGGCGTATTTGTTTGTTATTTCTATTTACTGATTTAATAAGTTGCAAATTTAAAAGACTGAATAAACAAAAAAAAAATTAAATTTATTTTAGTAAAATTTAAAATGTGTTGTAGATAAAAAATAACAATATATTAACGATTATTAAATTATTTTACACTAACAACACATCCATGGGAATTAACTTAGAATTATATGAATTACTGCGAAATATTGGCTAAAAAATAAATATTAATTTCACTTTTATATTAATAAATAAAAAAATTACTATGCATCATAATTTTTAAACCGAGCGATCGACGCCCAGTTGGCCATCCCAGGTATCGCTGGATGGATGAGGTAGATAAAAATCTTCGGGAGCTACAAGTCAAGGACTGGGTCGGTACGGCGCGGGATCGGAGAAAGTAGAGACTTTTGTTGTCGGAGGCCAAGGCACTGTCTGTCATTGTCAAGGCACTTCTTGTCATTGCATCACCCTAGTTAGTTAGTTATAATTTTTAAATTACAAAAGTACATAATATTCATAATAATATAAATACGAAATCGTTTAAATAATAATATTCACATCCATTTTAAATAATAATCCAACACTAAAACCACGGTTGTTAGAAATGAAACAGAAAATTAATTATTTCATTGTAACTAGAATATGATTAAATAGGTAATTACAAAGTTGGAAATAAATGTGTGCGCTTTGTTGCTTATACCGGTCACACACGTTAGGTTTTAGTTAGGTGCCTCACATGCATAAACCTACAGGTAAAACTATACTGCAATGATTGCCATAGCAGTTAAAGCCTAGACTCGGCGGAGATGTACTATAATGGGAAATAAGATCATTTATAAATTAATTAAAAGCTGTAGCAGCTGAATGGAACTGGAAAGCTTTGGAATTCTCTACTGTACGATTATATGTACTATGAAGCTCAGTAATGTTTGCAAGATTAAAACCTTCATGCAAAGTGTAACGTGTGTGGCCAGCATTATGTCAGAACCTGTGGGAATCGTGTTACAAACGTTACCCGCAGCTAACTAAAGACGTCTCATATCTGCGGCTTTCTCCGTCGCGTGCAACAGATAAATATCTTATATAAATCGTTTGAGCTTGTAAGCTTGGAATACGGCAACATATAGTTCTTAGGGTATTAATCATATCGGAGTTAAGTAAAAGTAAGCTAATCACGTGACACTTTTGATTGTTACTATTGCTTTAATAATGTAAAAGAAAGAAACAAACCGATTTCAACAAAAGCGTTAGTATAAAAATAAAATTGTCAGTTATCTAATTTTCCGGATAACTGGTTACATAAAATATAAGCTAAAGATTTTTTTTACATCTCAACTAGTTACTGCTTCTAATGGGCCGGCTCGACCGGTGAAATGCCACGACCATGCAGAAGATAGGCGTAAAGTGAATAAGGTAGGAATAGGAAGGGAAGTGGATTAAGTAGAAGAGGGAATGCACAGGAAAAGGAAATACAGGTAGGCAACGCATCTGCAAATGCTTATGGGCAACAGTTACTTTGCTATTTTTATCATCTAATTCACGTGGCCACTTATTCATCTGCCACCTTTTGCTATAAAAATATCTGTTTTATTTAATTAATAAACAATTTCAGATAAAGCGTAACATCGAGCTCGTTGGAAGAGGAACAGAGAAAATATGAGAAGAACTAAATTAATTACTTTTTATGCGACGCTCGTAAAAAGCGCGCCAAACAAGTTTATGAACAAATTAAAAACAGAACACTGTTAATATTTGCGTCTACGCTTTATAACACTATTATTATTTGCATTATTTATCATCATTAGATTTCTCTGCATTATTAAGTGTTCATTATTATTATGCAAATTACTATTAATTCATACTGCGTGTAGAATGGTAAAGATACAAACAAAAAGAAAAATACAAACAAGATAATTTTCACACTAAATTATTGTCATGAAGCGATATTTTTTCCATACATTTCTATAAATTTATTAACTTAAAAAAAGATTATCAAGTAGGATTTTGAGTGTAAAATTAAATTTATAACCCTAAAATGAAGTGTACTTACCCTTTAACTCTTTCATAGTAAGCCATAAGCATTAAATTCCATAAGGCGTTGTTAACCATGACAATAAGCATAAAAAGCAAGTCACGTACAAAATCTTCGTTCATTCCTTTAAATAATTTTCAACTATCAAAGTTGGAGCTGCCGTTTGCGCTCGGTCGCGGCACGTACGACCCTACAGTTTGTTGTTTGGACTTTACTTACAAGTAAATTACCGGAGTTTTCGTTTAGATAAGGTTGCAACGTGAGCTAAAGCAATGGACGAAATGTTGACCTTTTAATAAATAAATAAGAACCAATAATAAATTATAGAAAAAAGCAAAACTAGTCGCCTAAAAACTATTTCTTTTTATGTCTTTTCCTTAACACTTTGTCAATAAATCTTTGTATAATTTTATTTTATCTTAGGTAATTTAATTAACTTAATCGCATGTTTAGTTACCAATTACAAATGTTAGATATTATAACCTGATAATATTTTTGTCAGTTCATTAATGTTTTATGAAGTTAAATGATGTTTTAACAACAAAAGCCGAGCTCATCAATTACAAACTCGGGGGAGGTTTCAGTGTCAACCTTGTCATAACTACAGGACCTTTGATTAATTCATTGCCATAGGGAAATAAAACTGTCTCAAACACTTTTGACCACAAATCCAACTTAACGAGGAACACTAAATAACAAACACAAAAAGAATATTAAATTATTCAAACTTCGTGAGACATTATCATTAACTAATATAGTTGGTGCCGACACAAGACAAATGTACGTGAGTGTTCAGCCGTTTTCTATATTAGTTAACAAAAAGAAAACTTTCAGAATCTATTTAAAGTATAAAAATATGTCAAAAATTAATGAGACTGAGAGACAATTAATCAAAACAAAACATCAGTTTTTTATCAATTTCCGTACTTAGATATCGTAATTTATTCTACACAAAATCTTACAAAATACAACAGTTTAAGTAACAAATTACAGGTCAGTCAATAAAACAAAAAACAGCATCAAAAAATGATGTTAGCTGTCCCACAAATGTAATAAAAAGCGTCGCAAACCGCATGCAAATGGCGCACAAACAGGCTGCGAGCCGACACGTGTGCCTGACACTAACTGCTGCCATGTACCCGTGGGAGTATGCAACCTGTCACTCATGTTATTTTCTAGTTGTAGCAAGATTCTATTACCAAGATATTTGAAACGAACTATAGTCTATTTTGTTAAAACGAATAAAAGTTGTGATACGTTAATACAAGTATAGGAACAGTGGAATTCTACTCTGCTTCCAGGCTGAAGTGGAAAGATTTCCATATAAACAAAATCTTATTAGTTCGGTCAAGTCGCGTAATGATATCCTTCATCTACATTTTTACAATTTACCTATTTATTATTACCACAATTATGTTTGACGCTCTAAATTTTATGACTACTTCACATAGACAAATCACTATTCAGAAATAATTATTTATCAAATATTGAGATTTAATTCACACTGAGCTATGAATAATCTTACTAATATTATAAATGCGAATATTTTGATGGATGGATGTATGTTTGTTTGGAGGTATCTCCAGAACGGTTTAACGGATCTCGATGAAATTTGATATAGATGTAAATCATAGTCTGGAAGAACACATAAATTAATTATAATGTGTTTTTTTACTTCTACGCGGACGGAGTCGCGGGCGACAGCTAGTCCGATATAATTCGATCGTTAATAGTTAGTTGCTGAATCGACAAATGAGTACGAGAATTAAAAGCTTTAGAGAGTGCAATTGTTTCAAGCGATGGCTGCAATATACTCATTGTCGAAATAGTTGGGTATTAACCGTCACTTGAAACACTATTCGAAGTATTATGTGCTTTAACGAGTTGATTTATGTAAAATAAAATCGTTCTATAAACTTTACAAAATTAGATAAATCTAGCCATTTTTATTGGGTTACATTACATTATCAATTTTCAAAATATATTAGTCATAAAAAGGGGGTTAAAATTCATATCAAATAACTCAATACGTAAAGAAAAAAAATTGAAATCTGAGCAAACAGCTTTATTGCGATCTACATTTTTCTAATAAATATTATCTTTCAACTTAGGCAATATTGTTAACAATAAAGTATTCGTAAAATCTCATAAGTAAAAAGTTTCAGGCTTCGCTAATCTCATATCTATAATATGAATAAAAAATTCTTCAGTAATACTTAAGTTATCATATTTCAGATAGTTTTATCTTGGTTAAGTAACGATATGAGATATATATTCAGTGTTAGAAGTGGAGTCTAGACATCGTAAAGATTATTTTATATCATCTTTATTTTATTTTAATATAATTTTATAAAATTCTACAATTTAATATCACCTACGATCAATTTTTAATTAAATATTATTATGAGAAACTTTTTTTAAACGTTATTTTATAACAAGTATTTTAATTTAGTTACAAACGTTTCGTCAAGGCTTGTCACGAAAAGTCTTCTTACATTATAACTAGGAAAGACAAGGTAAAGCCTTAACAATTCAGAAGACATTCACAAAACACCTTTGTGTCTCAACGACGAATGTTTATTTGTAATTAGACACTGACTCCTACACGTTACACAACAAAGTAGACACTTGGAAGCACAACGTATTCTTATTTCAAACACGACATTCAAAATATTCGTATTTTTGAAGCACAATATTTTAGTTTCTCCTTGTTACTAGTCTCGTTCTACGTACGTAGTACTTAAGCTTTTCGTAGCACTCCTCGTAGTGTACCGTAGCACGGTATAGCAGTATTATCAAGCGCCACGAATCGCATGATCAAATCCGCTATTGGAATATTGTCGTGAACCATATCTTAATATAAATTTTCAGCTTACTAACTTAGTTTACTTAGCAACTATTACATGGCTAAAGAAATAATAGTAATTTGCTAATATTTTTAGCATAAACATCTTTATAACAAATTATTAATGTTAAGCAACAGTTACATGGTTTTATTTAAGCTACAAAGTTAGCGGGAGTTTCATCAAGGAAATGGATCTAACTAACGGCGCCTGTTTCCGTAGTTAAAAGGCGATTATTGCGAGTAATCGATGGTTATAGGAAATACAAGTTCCCAGTATTGGCAATTAGATGTACATTAGTACAATTGCCTATTTGATATTAAGTGGGAATGCAATTAAGTTTTCATGTTTAATTTAAAATTTAATGAAATCAACAGCAGTAACATTTTTTTTTTGGATGAGAATATAAAAGATTAAAAAAATATATACTAAAAGGTAGCGAACGACGATTAGCGGCCTACTGATTTCGCTAAAATAACTAGAAGTTAATTGGTTACAGATTTATACTGTACATAAAGAGATATATACATAAGGATATCTCCTTTGTCAAATACATTTCCCTTCCATAGTTTCTGTATAAGAAAAGGATGTGATGGGGAAGAGGAGTAAAATTTGACCTTCGGCACAAGTTATATGATACAAAATTTTCGAATAAGTAAACTAAAAATATTTTTTACAACATAACAATACCTAAGCGTTGTTGTGGTACAATCAGATTATTCAAACTGTTGAGTGTTCTTAACAAACTCGAAAACAATGTTAAAATCAACATTTGCTTTACCAAAGTTCGCTCGCTTGGTCCGTAAACTTTTTTATGTCGAGAATTTCACTAGTTTTACAAACACCAACTTAAGTGGGATAAAAAATATTTCTTCTTTTAAATTTTTGCCATTTCTTTATTATATTAAAATAATTAACAATTTACACTAATTATATAATTCTTTCATAAAGTTAAATGTACAAAAAAAGCAATGTTTTATATTTAAACAATCATGAATAGCACTTGATATTTATTCTTATGTTAAAAATTGTCGCTTTTCATTTTCAAAACAAACAAACACTATGAAAATGCCTAAATTAAATTCCATAAATTTATATGAGACAAAACAATTGAAGTGTATTACATACACAAAAGGTAGTGTATTGACAAAATTAAATAAATATAATATTTGAAAAGGCGAGAACAAGGAGAGAGATATTTTACGCTTGCACTCAACGGCGCTTTGTGTTCTTGTCGCAATCAGTTGAGTGCACTTAAGTTAACTTATAAAGCGTGCTTATGTTACGGTCCAGCCTCCGCGCGCGACCACTGAACACTTAAAAGGTATTATTACAACTGAAACCACCTTACCATTTCTATTATTTTAGTATCTTTTTAAAATACATAGTAAGTCAAAACATTCTAATTACAGTTATTGTTAAGTGGTGGTAACTTAGTACAGATTTAGTTAAAGAAATCTACAATAAAGGGGTCCTTTGGTGGTCAATTAACTCTGAGTATGGAACTAAGAAATTTCATTACAATAACAGGTAACTATATTTTTCATTTAATATTCTCTATTGTGAATAGTTGTCTAGTATAATATATGAGAGCGTCGGTGGCTCAGGGGTTAAGCACTTGACTTGCAATCTGCAGGTCCTGGGTTCGAATCCCGCCATGTACCAATGTGTTTTTCGATTTTCGATTTACATATGTACATTTATCCGACGTTCTTACGGTGAAGGAAAACATCCTGATGCAACCTGCACATATCTGAGAAGAAATTCAAAGATATGTGTGAAGTCAACCAACCCGCACTGGGCCAGCGTGGTTGACTATGGCCTAGTCACCCCTAACTTGGGGTAGGCTCCGTGCCCCTCGGTGGGGACGTATAGTGAGCTGATGATGATGATGATAATATATCAATGTACTCGAATTGATGACGAAAACAAGCTTTATTCTGTTACTGTAAAGTAGGAGCGCAGCCGCTACACCTGTTCTGAAATATTGTAATGGTTTGTAACATATTAGGGCATAAACACATGTGGCCATTATGAATTTATCTTTCATTTTAAATTATTTTTTGTTGAAGTAAGCAATCAAATGAGCTTAAATGACAGATTTTTTTCTTACGCATCGCTCTTTTTCAGATAATATTTATTAACAGAAATTAACTCCTAAAATATTCTTTCGTATCACAAATATTTCACTTAATGAACTCGAAAGGCTTAACTAGCGCGACCTATCAGATTTTTTTTTGTTATGAAAAATGTAATGTAAAGAAATTTAGTGAGATGTGTGTATACAGCCTTAGGTATATCTTGAGCCTTTCGCCGGTCTGCAATACAAATGGTACATTCGTCGGCCGCTAGCGGACAGTGATACATTCTTGAATAAGCTGCATTGTTTTGTTTACTATTATTATATGAATTGTATATTATCGTGAAGTTATAATAATACTACTTGGAAAATATATTTGGCTAAAATGTACTAATCGCTGTAATGTATAATTTTAGCGAGTATTTTTTGTACACATTTTCACAACATGATGATCACTTCGGTGTTCGCGCCGCTCATTTGCCCCTTCTCATATAAAAAAAAAACACAGAGTTTTTACTAATTTAATTGGTCAGGAGTATATAGCATAATGTTATATATAGAGTATATAGCAAAAAGTTATACAAACGATTTACTATCAAAGTATATTCTTGTTCGTGGAACGTAGCATTGAGATCACGTGTAGCGTTCATTATTTTTCATTACTTTTTTCTTTGAACTTTGCTTATTGCAGTAAGTGTTGAAATAGAGAGAATATTGGAACAGTACATACCCTTATAAATGATCTTACCTCCCACAAATATAACATATTAAATAACATATTACTGTCTCTGTTTTCTGTAAAGAATATGAGAGGGAAGACTATAAGTTTTTGTTTTTCACTAGCTACTAGCGTTAATAAGTATTGCATCATACATCAATGACGTTTTTCAAACGATAATTTTATATTCACCGTCCGTTCCTATAAGAAGAAAAGCTTTCCTTTCCTTTCCTACAAAGTCGTTTAAAACAATTTCCTACTATGCAAGTAGAACAAAGAGTTTGTCGTATGTTCGCATCACGTATGTCCCTCGGGTTATTTACCGTGACTCACTCTTAAAGTGAATTTACAAGAGTTTGCCTTAACTAAATATCGCGTGTCGAACTGTTTAACAAAATGGCGGAACGAATAGATCGGTCTATTTCAAGTAGATAAAGGGTTACCATTTTATTTTTGTTCTGTGTATCTTGTGATTTCAAAGTGACTTTAAATATTCTCACAGTATTTATAAAGAGGCAAGATTAGATTGTTTCTTTGCATAGAAAGGGCACCGAAAAAACTTTGATTTGAAAAAAAATTCACCGTTAAGATGCTACACTATCCCTGACATAGGCTACATATAGAAGTTGCGGACAACTGCAAGTTAAATATAAAATTCATTAAAAAATTATGCACCTCAAAAAAACGAACCAGGGAGAAAAAGACCATAGTAGTATGAAATATAACTCTAGTAAAGTAGATAACATAGAAAGAGTTCTGAAGTTTTTTTTTAAATCCCTATAAAGAAAGTTCTAGATAAAAGTACTTAAAGAGTTCTGAATTATTGCTACAGTGTCAGTGATAAAATTTCTAAAGAAATGAATTTGAAAAGTTTATACTATTAATTATTACTATCGAAGTTTTAATTATTCAAAAGAACAAACGTTAATAAGGAATTTGTGAGTTAAATAAAATTAAGAAAACTTATGACCAGAGCTATCTTATTCGAATAGTTTTTAATGTAATATTGCAACGGTTCAGGTATTTCGAATGGAAATGATAAAAAAAGTTGATGATAATAACTATATTGCAGATTTATTTAAATTTTAAAACCCTTAAGTTTTATAGTTGACATAAAACCATTACAATATGCGTATATAATATATTAATATAAGGCGTCCGCCTTTATACTCGTAACAATTTTTTTAGAAGTCGTCGACCGAAACTATCACTTTTTTTTTTAGGTTTTTAATTCGTTACCTCTGACGTATTTAACTAAAAAAGTCAAGCTAGAAAGGTTTGTAAATAGCTGTTGGTTAAGTGGACTGCGCGATCGTGAAAAAGCCTTAACAAAGCTTAAATAAACGTCAAGTAGTACTGATAAAGCACGTATTTCAGGTTGATCGTTTGCATACTTTTGCTTTCATTGGGGGAATTTAGCGAAGGGTTAATACCGACCATCGCAGAGTTAACGTTCTGTTTTGTTTGTTTAACAAACTAAACCAAGGGTTTTCATTGTATAGACACTTGTATTAAAACATATTGTGATTCTCCCACTATCTTTCAAAAAGCAAAGACAACAAAAAGCAAAGACAACAAAAAGTTTTTATTAAGTGTTAAGGAAGTGAAATTTAATCATTTAAATACCATTAAAACGGTATTAAATGTTAGAATCCTGTATTCTGTTACTTTAAAAATGTAATATTTAATAAGTAGATATAATATAAGAATTTTTTAGGAGGGTAAATAACAAATAAGCGATAGGCACACCGAAGTGATCGTTGTTACTGCAACATTTTTTCTGTTTAAGGTAACACTTTCTAAAATTTCAACGTGTGTTAATAATATAGTTAATACACGTAGTATCTTAAGTAATTAAGTTACTTGATACCTCACTTAACAAGTTAATTACGTACGTGGTATAATATAATATGGGTTCAAAGGCATCATTTCACATTTTCTAATTAGAGCGCGCTTTGTTTTTGCCTCCGGCAAACCTACAAAGCTAAATTGCTACGCAGAGTGACATAGTGGTATAATTCCGTCTTATGTATTTCATTTTAATTTAGAAATATTGTATTAAGGATACTTGGAAAAACACTCTTACTAATATTATAAATGCGAATGTTTAGATAGATGGATGGATGGATGTTTGCTTGAAGGTAACTCCAGAACGGCTGCATGGATCTGGATGAAATTTGGTATAGAGGTTGAGCATAGTCTGGAAGAACACATTGGCTACTTATAAAGTTTTTTTTTATTCTGCACAGACGGAATCGCGGGCGACAGCTAGTAAAATATGAAAAAGTTTCATTTAATCTTCAATTACAGAAGCTAACCGCGCTTTAAGATTATAACGAAATTGGAATTTGGATTTAGACAAAGAATAAGCCTCTTCGTAAACAAGGTAACGTAAATCTTCGAAAGTAATCGTATCTCGTAGCTCAACGTACAACGTACAACGTTGAATTGTCAATGCGAGTCGGTCAGTACAGGCATAGCAACTATACGGCTAACACGAATTTACAAAACGTCAACCGCATAGATTTGCACGGCCATCTTGAAAATCGCAGCGACTTTTCGCACCACTTAACAAACACAAAACGAGCGACTCCTTCAGTGACAAGAAAATAAAATGTCGGCAACGTATGTCTCGTATCTCAATGACACTGTATTGCTTAAGACGCTTAGCGACGAAATTTGTTGGGTTTCCATAAGCTTGGGTACGAAGGGCCTAAAAGAGGGAACATTTTACGTTTTGTTACTCTATCAATTGTCCAGAAACTATTATTTATATGCTCTCTGAACTGCGACTTACATTCCAATAGGCTTCCATTGCTGAAATAAATGCAGTAGCAATATCCACAATGGCAACACAGGGTTACAAAACTCATACTACGTATAAAATAACTACCGTATTTAAATAAAAGGGTAATGTTTTATTTTATTAAGCTTTTAATGTTAATTGTTACGACTATTATTTAAGAATAAAATGATCTTCGCAATTAGCATCGTGATAATTGTTACCGGGAACTATTCTCGGTGTAAATTGGCTCTTAGCAAATCGATTAGAGTAACAAGAATACCTACTTTAAATCGATTGTGAAGTTAAACAAAAGCTGTGATTAGTTCCTTCATCTATTTCTATACTAAATACTAAAATAATAAAGTACTATTTTGTTACCTCGGCAATATTTTCATATAATACTTTTTATTTCAGGAAGATTAATTTGATATTACCTGGAGTATTTTAAAGAAAATAAATACAACTGAACTATCTTATATATCTTAAATCTTCTGTCTATTGTATTAAATAATAAAATATATAATAAAATATGTAAAATATAAAATATTGGCAATAGAAATTGTATTTACTTCAATTCATGGTGAGGTCGTTTATAAAAGTCTTGACCAAGCTTACGTTAATTTTCATTCAGTATTTATTTTGGTTTCTAACAACCATTGGTTATCAAAACCATGTTTATATCTTCAGTACTAAATATAACTTGTAGTAAAATATTCATTCCATCTGCGAATCAGAAATCTAGACAGAAACAATATAATACAGGCAACACAAGGCATAACCGCGATACCAACGCCACCTGTGATGAATGAAGTCATCTCGCGCGCCGATCACCTCATTTGTCAACCCGCGCCGCTGCAGAACTGCGATCAATTTGTACACAATGTGCCAAGGTAGACACTAGTATAGGCACGATATAGTTCACATTTTCGACACATACAAGAGCTGTTCATATTCCTAGGCAAACATTTTCACTGTATTCTTCACCGTAGAAATATTGGAAGGGAAATAAATATGTTCAGTGAAACGCAAAATTTCTATTGTCCAAATTTCGAATTTCGAAAAAGTAGGATTGATTAGATTTTCCTTAAAAAAAACACAAAATTATTCCTGGCCACAAATACTAGACTGAATTATGGTTTAATAATGTAATATTGTGTCCCAGATACTTGCAACGGTGGTACTAAAATTACTCAACTAACGAGGCGATTATACCTCAGGGTGCATAGGATTCTGTATCACAATATCATACCGTAATATTTTAAGGTACGGTATATTTTATCTACCTACGACCCATTATCTTGTCTTTTGTTTAAAATATCAAAGACATTTGACATGTAAAATACACGAGTACCGACATTTTTTATGTCAAAAGCAAATTTAACAAAACACGATGTTTGAGCGATGCACCTTTGTTTGCTGTAAACGTCGAATGTTTGTTTCTTGTTAACGCGTTTCTCACGTCACCAGGGACAATAAGTTTCCGCTTGTATACAAAAGCTTATTAACTGTTTGGTACGATATTTCTATTACTACATGTCTTTATTTAATATTTTGTTCATCTACATATATAAAAATGAATTGCTGTTCGTTAGTCTCACTAAAACTCGAGAACGGCTGAACGGATTTATCTCATCTTAGTCTTGAAATGTTCGTGGAGGTCTAGGGAAGGTTTAAAAGGCGAGAAAAAATTCATACCGCTATAAAAAAAATTTTAACTGCGCGCGGACGGAGTCGCGGGCGACAGCTAGTTCGAAATAAATATTTGACTTAAAATTACGTGAACTTTTTCTTATTCCGATAAAAAAACGCTTCATAAAACAGAACCAATCAAGATCAAATCGGTTTTCTATTGCCCTTATCCAGTGCACTTCTACATTCTTAATCAGGTCATGGATCCATGGGTATACTGTACCTAATTCATATTATTATTTCACAGTTATTACGCGTTACACTTCTGAATCCATAAATCTCTTCGTTTTACTGTATTTGTCTTGTACGGTAATAAATCTTTACAGTCATTAATTAAACGATTTTGTTGTCTAAAAAGAAAGCGTACTTCTAAAGAAACAACTTAAACCATCTGGGTCCCGTAGACTGTTATTAATTACCGGTCGCATGACAAAAAATAATAATAATGTCCTCGTAGCTAAGTTTGCCAGTATTGAAAACTTCTTGCCGGCGCAGATAAGGTGGATTTAGAAGAGCTTCCTCGATTAAATTATGATTAACTAGCTGTCGCCCGAGACTCCGTCCGCGCGCAATTAAACAAAACTTAATAAGTATCCTATGTGTTCTTCCAGGCTATGTTCTACATCTGCACCAGATTTCATCAAGATCCGTTCAACCGTAGATACCTTCAAACAAACATTCATCTAAACATTCGCATTTATAATATTAGTTAGATTTTAATGAACTATTTTTTGTACAACTAAAATAGGAACATATTTTAACTTGAAATATAAGAATTAACTTTAATCTATAAATTATTGTGGGATTAAATAAAAAAATAGAATATCGTAATACCTTATAAAATTATACCACCGCCATAACATAAATATCTATATACCTAACATTCTGTCAATGATTTCTACTTAGAAACAAATGCGAAATATGTTTACCCTAAATATTACATTTGAGACTGGTCACATCTTGAATATCGCTTCTGATGCTATTTCATTTTCGTCTACAAAACTATACAGTAAATATATTTAACGTTGCTTTTAGTATCTCCCGGCTCCGTATGGGATACTAGTTTCTAACTTGGTGTAATCAATTTACTGTTCCGCGAATCGTGACGTAGTTTATCTCACAGAGTTATATTTAAAAGAAGGCACTTTAACTCAAAATAACGTACTATATATGTAATACAAGAAAATAAAGTTAAAAATATCAGAAATCTATGTAAAAAGTTTTTTCTTTATATTGCAAACGAGTAAGTGGCCAACTAAATTTTTCTGTATGGACGTGGTATCACATCGCCTAATTTTTGTCCTCTTGTGTGGAAGTGGATTTGGCGGAAGAGGGGACGCATAGGAAGGAGAAATATAATCTTTCTGTGCGTTAATTAAAGGTAGGCAACGCATCTGCATATGCGGATGTCTATGGGCAACGGTCGCCTCGCTATTGCGGCGAATCCAGGTGGCCGTTTGCTCGTTTGCCACCTTATAATATAAAAAAAAACATCGATCGTGCACCCAACAAATATTGTTGTTACGGGCTCTGGCATCGTCAAATAAAAAGTTAGATTAATTAAATTTTTAATGATGTATGAATAATTTTAAATTAAACATAAAACATAAACAGATGACAATCGAAAAGCTACGACCAAAACAAATAAAGTTATTACTTACATTAAACAATTTTTTTTAGAAAAAAGCATGCGTAATTATTTTTTATTAATACTGTTACTGTTTAATAAAGTTTATCCAACTTCTTTAACTAAGCTGCGTAGTCTAAAATAGTTACAAAATCTATTTAGCCTACTATAAATTCTATAAAAAAAAGTAGAAATCAGTTGCAGTAATGGAAATAATTGTGTATGTACCGCATTAGTATTTTAAAACAATCCGCTAGATAAAGCTGTAACTATGTTAAAGCTAACATTTGTTTTAACAAAGTTTGTGAACTTCCGCGCCAACTTACGGTCGGAGCAGCGTTTGTGTAGGACGAACTTAACTCGCCGCAAACTTATATTTGCTCTCGTTAATTCTTTTATAGGCAACAATTTACTTTGTAGATCTTATTTTTACAAGACATTAAAAATAGCATAAGATGCTGAAAGAAAAAAAAGAGAGCCTTTAGAATAAATAATAATTTTATTATTTAATTTTTTTTATTTTTACTCATGTACAATAGGGTGATTCAAAAAAAAATTTTAATTTTTTTTTTTAACCGATACCCTCTCAAATGTTTCTATTTGATATAAAAAAAATTTCACCAAACCCGAGCCCTATAGCTCAACTCTAAGGGGTCGCTACTGTTTTTTTATTTTCCCATTTAATTAACATGGGAAAAATCGTTTTTTGTTTTAAATTGAATTTACACATAATTAACGCAATTTTTTATAAAAAACGATTTTATATTCTTAAAGTAGAGTCTTCGAGCTTTCCAAAACTCTATTACAAAGTACAATTATCTTTACATAAAGACTAATTACAGCTATTTAAAAATCACTAAAACACGAAATTTGAAAAATGCTTGGAATTATTTTTTTTTTGCACAATCCTCAAAATTTTTACTTAAACTATTAGTAAGCATTGAATTTTTATATATTACAAATTTCGAAAATGGTTTTTAGTACGTAGTGTAGGTGGCAGCACTCATGATATCTAGATCATACGGTATAGTTGTCAAATCGTCATTGTCAGTGACACATATCTTCAAAAACTCGTTGTATATTCTTTATATCTTCCAGTACTTTCAATTGTTATCAGTAAAATGGCTACAAAAAATTTATTTGCTTGGTTTTTCATGTAAAAAATTAAGTCAACGAAAATTACCGAGTATAAGAAAAGTGTTGCAATCATTTTTCTACAAACACACAGATCCTAACCTTACAATTCGACAGTGTTTTAATCAAGTGATTCGTGATGTTTTAAAAGTTTGGAAACCTACTGGTATCCCAGTGTGTCAAACATCTAACGCTGTTTCTAAAATCATGAAAATTTATGGAGAGTGGGAACTTTTGAAGAAAAATAGAAAACAGAAAACACAGAATCAAAAAATAAAAGAGCATACATTTACAAATCGGCTTAAAAATTTGTTTGATATATCCAATCGTAAAGATAATTGTACTTTGTAATAGAGTTTTGGAAAGCTCGAAGACTCTACTTTAAGAATATAAAATCGTTTTTATAAAAAATTGCGTTAATTATGTGTAAATTCAATTTAAAACAAAAAACGATTTTTCCCATGTTAATTAAATGGGAAAATAAAAAAACAGTAGCGACCCCTTAGAGTTGAGCTATAGGGCTCGGGTTTGGTGAGAATTTTTTTTATATCAAATAGAAACATTTGAGAGGGTATCGGTTAAAAAAAAAATTAAAATTTTTTTTTGAATCACCCTAATGTACAATAATTATCTGCGGTAGATTAAAGATTTAGTAGTGTGTGTTCTTGACAACTAGTGGTGTAGTGAGTGATTTAACGCTGTCTTTAAGCCAGTATGGGCAGAAGCCCATACTGCCTTAAAGACCGTTGAATGACCGACCGCTGTCAGAAGACAGTCGTCGGGTTCAATACAGAAACGACAAATATATCCCTTTAAATTAAAAAATAGCCAGTACAAATTAAGAAGCATTTATTGTGCTGTGAACTTAAAAATAAAATAAATAATAAATAAATAAGTTAGTCACAATTGTAATCTTCATATTACGATTTGATTCATTTTTTTCATGGTACAGGGCGATGGTGATTCTGACGTTCCTCGCTTCGTTTAAAGTGGTTTACCAAGTGAACTTGATTTCATAAAACTTTAACGCAGCAAGCCTTTGCCAACTTGTACCAGTAAAATAAACAATGTGCGAACCAACAGCATCTTAATTAATGTTTTTAACAAATCTTAACTCGTCAGAAGACTTTAAAGAATACAAAAGTGGGTGCATATCCTTACTGAACCGTAACTACTATTTTCTGGTAAAATTCAATTTTAATTTTACATTTTACATTTACATTTTACACATTGTTTGTATTCAAAACACAAACAAACAGAAAGTTACAAAAAAATCTTTTCTTAACAGTATTTTAATGGGCCTAGTCACCCCTAAATTGGTGTAGGCTCCGAGCCCCTCGGTGGGGACGTATATTGAGCTGATGATGATGATGATGATGATGATTTTAATGGTTGTTTTTGGCCATTTTTTAGTTTGAGTCGTAGAAGACCGTTTTAAAGTTTTACATATACTCGTAAGTCATTTGAAACAAGGCGAGAATTTATTTTCTAAACATTACTGCTTCCATCTACGTTTAGAATTCTATTGAATACACAGAATTTAAAAATCATGTGAGTGAAAAATTATTTCACAATATTCGAGGTTGAAAATCTCAGATTTAACTTTTGTAATAAATTCATATGGTGTCTAAACTTTCTTTTGTCTTAAATCTAAAAAATACCCATATCACATTATAGCAATTACAATTAAAAATATTGTAATTTAATACTTAAAACTGTTAAAAATAAATTTCCAAATGCATATTTTACATCGTCGTTTAAGAGCGTCGGTGGCTCAGGGGTTTCAGCACTTGACTTGCAATCTGCAGGTCCTGGGTTCGAATCCCGCCATGTACCAATGTGTTTTTCGATTTTCGATTAACATATGTACATTTATCCGACGTTCTTACGGTGAAGGAAAACATCGTGATGCAACCTGCACATATCTGAGAAGAAATTCAATGATATGTGTGAAGTCAACCAACCCGCACTTGGCCAGCGTGGTTGACTATGGCCTAGTCACCCCTAACTTGGGGTAGGCTCCGAGCCCCTCGGTGGGGACATATAGTGAGCTGATGATGATGATGATATTTTACATTATTAATACCTTATCAATACTGAAATTAAGTAAATCCCTAAGGAAAGTGTACTCGTTCTACATGAAACCAGATAACGTTAACAATGAAAATCCTGAGGGTAAATTACTCGTATTTTGACAATTGAATAACAACATTTCAGCATTTCATGAATAATATGAAAATATACTGACCACGTTTAATGATGAAGTTTGTAAAGTTAGAGTTAATTATTAAAATTTAAATTATGGAACAAATCGCATGTGTAAACTAGATTACAAACAAATCAGATCATTTCTCTGGCATTTTCCCACTTACTTGGGGTCGGCGCACAAGGTTTTATAAACCTTAACGTTTGGTTTATATTTTTTTACGACCGACCACCAGCCTATCACTAAACCAACTAGCGAGGAATTTAAATTAAACATCTGTTTTACAAATAAATTAAATCAAACAAATCACAACTATATTAACACATTTTCAAATAGTCTCATGTAAAAATAATATCTTAGTATAATATACAATGTCTTCAATTCATATATTATGTAAATTTTAGTATTCTTACATTACCATATTATATTATGTAAATATTATATAGCGCGTTGTAAACATCAAGATTCGATTAAGGAAACAGAACTATTTAATATTAAACTTCAAAATCTTGTATGTAATTTAATTACTACATGATTCTGATAATTCATTACTCTCAAACAATGTTCAACATGTTTAACATAAAGATATTAATTCCATATAATTGAAATAATTATTGAAAATGAAGTAGTCTTACCCCATTAAAAGCCCAGTAAAAGATCAGTTTAATAAAACTTAGTTGGTTTCGTTATTGATCATCATAAATATGAACAAAAGCGACATACAATAATCAATAATCTATATCTATATATATAAAAGAAAGTTGTGTTAGTTACACCATTTATAACTCAAGAACGGCTAAATCGATTTGACTGAAAATTGGTGGGCAGGTAGCTTAGAACCAGGAAACGGACATAGGATAATTTTTACCCCGTTTTCTATTTTTTTACTCCGCGCGGACGGAGTCGCGGGGAAAAGCTAGTCTATATATATAAAAGAAAGTTGTGTTAGTTACACCATTTATAACTCAAGAACGGCTAAATCGATTTGACTGAAAATTGGTGGGCAGGTAGCTTAGAACCAGGAAACGGACATAGGATAATTTTTACCCCGTTTTCTATTTTTTTACTCCGCGCGGACGGAGTCGCGGGGAAAAGCTAGTTATTAATAAAAGGAAATTCAATTATTTACTGGACGCTACAAACAACAAAACAAACAGAAAAGTTGATGTTGAGAGAACTAAAATTATTGTTTAGTTTTTCAAACTTTCATCATTTATTCTTTTTCTCCCGTTATTTTTTCTATTAGTAATTTTTATTTTTTATTAAGTTATTCAATGTCAAAGCGGTTACTACCTACAAAATCTCGATTTAAATTCTATCTATACTCTAATATAGGTGACTAGGTCATAGTCAGACACACTGCCCCAGTGCGGGTTAGTTTTCACACATATCTTTGAATTGCAGATATGTCGCAGGCTGCATTATGTTTTCTTTCAACATCGGATAAATGTACTTATGTAAATCGATTGCCACATGGCGGGATTCGAACCCATCACCTGCAAATTACAAGTCAAGTGTTTAAACCCCTGAGCCACCTTCGCAGGTCTTTAGCGTAACATTAATCCTGATAACTCTAAGAGCTTACCAAAAATGTTTGAGAGAACATCAAAGCAGTTCCCTCAACTGTCAGCTGTGTCTTGTTACAGGACGTCACCTGGGAACGCCCCTTTCGTGTTTGCTCCTAAATGTTTCCAAAGCAATGAAAGACCGTTTCTATTATACTCACAGTTAAGTGAATGTCGTTTTCAAACTAATGGAATTTTCGGACGGCGTACAATTAAATTTAAAAGGTACAGTAAACAAACACCCAATAGTTTTAATTCAATAAGTTTGGAATGTTGTTTTATTTAGTTTGAATATTAAAGTATTTCGTAAATAATACAGTATTTAATTGATTAATTTTTTATTTCTAAATATTACATAATGCAAAACATAACTCTATTAGCGTTCTATAATATAGTTAGGTTAACATTTGCATAGACAAAAGTAGACTTTACATGAGAATTTTCTTAAGAAATTTATACGAGAAATAAACTTTACATAACATTACATTATCCAATAATTTTTAATCTGTTTTTTAATTAATATAAATGGCATTTTAGTTATATTTGTACGGATCGGAAGTATTTTAATTAGTTATTGGCTGTCAAAAACTCTTATTTACTTTTTCAATGGACTTATAAATATTGCGGCAAAGGCCAGGTAATTGTACATACCTTCACAGTATGAGTCTTTCGACTCACGGTTGAATCGCCGACCCCACTCGACTCGAGAGTTGACCGACGACATTTCCTTATATCTGTACCGAAAACATCTTCTAAAAATTTATTTTCATATTAACGTTTATCGCTGTATTTCTTTACAAATTAGGAGTAGTTAAATTTAAGAAAAACAAAATATTAATATTAATACAAAAATATCGTCTAGAAAATGTTATTACTAAAACTAGAAAGGAACGATAACATTGTACTAGTATCATTTTGATTGAATAGTGCCGAAATTGTGGAAATTTTAAATTCTTGCCCCTCTGCGTTACGAGAGAGATAACCTAAAAGTAGCACGTCTGTTGACTCAGGAGCCGTAGTCCTGACAACTGAGAATTGACACCTTGGTTGCACCGTGTTAAGACGGCCCTGAACGCGTGCTTACCAAATACCAAACATGATTTTGGGACAAGTAAAACAGCCTGTTATTAATAGGCATTCAAAGCAAGACTACAGGGTTGCCCGTACAAAGCCGAACACACATTAAAAGTGTCCGCACGAGTAGCGTTACCACAGCCGCGACGACCCTATTAAAACTTTCTCGTAACGACCCTGTCATAATATAATGACATGTTATTCCGATTTCAGTATTGAATATGTCTTTGTCGCGTTATACGAGTTCCTATGCCTAAATTCCTAATATTAAATTTTACGCTTGTCCGTAAAAATTATATACGTATATAATGTTATTTATTTCAATCGAGATAAGAAGAAATAGCCATCTAATTAACTAGCTGTCGCCCGCGACTCCGTCCGCGCGTCCAGACTATGTTCTAGAAGTACATCTGTGCAAAATTTTGTCAAGATCCGTTGAGCCGTTTCGGAGATACCTTCATACAAACATCCATCCATCCATCCATCTAAACATTCACATTTATAATATTAGTATGATTATTATTTTACTGAACAATACTAAAGAATAACATAAGTACAGATATCGTGTTAAGGCTTAATTTCATCATCACTATCTAATGTGACAAGGGGTGACAGCTATCATTATGTACCTAGTAACAATGTATATATGTATTCATCTTTGTTACTCAGAAAAACTTAGTTTTATTGTTGGCATTGCGTAAAATTTTCAATTGCAAATGTCATAATTCAAATGATCAAATGACAACGAAGTCATACGCCATTGGCTGAAAATTAGCGTTACCATGGCAACCATTCATCTTTGCTACTATTGGCTTGCAATTTTTGTCTGTTTCTCGCATAACATTTTTTTTTCCATTTACTGAGGCCTTAAGGGGCTTTTGATGACAATAATAATTATTCAAAAGTATGCCGTGATCGCTAACGAAGTGTGTGTTTGCGCTTTATTACACTAGTTAAAAAATCTCTTCAAAAAGATTTTAAGTACACTTGATAAGTTAAAAGAGTTAATAAAATGTCTAAATATACGACTTCAAGTTACATGTAAGCGAATAAGTTGAAACGAATGTTGGAAAGAGCAATGAGTGAAACTTTACAAGCAGCTCAGTACGTCGTGACGCGAATGCAAGCATTCAATGCTAGACCGCACTCAAAACTTGAATGCACTAATAACTAAAAACCTTCTTGAAATACTATTTGAAAAGATTTAAATAGTAACGAGTAAGCTGAAATAAACTTAGTAAAGATTTTACAATTTAGTTGAGGGTTAAATATTTATGTTCAAAAGTTTACGTAATTTTTTTTAAACTAAATATTAATTTGATAAATAAACCTTATATAAATCAATTTCAAATTTAATCTTTATTTATATAAATATATGTTTAAATACAAATAATGCATAATAATACTAAATCAAAGTTTACAAAGAAATTCCTAAATTAAACAAAAGGCTTACAATCACATTGCTTTTTATGTAATCAAGTAAAATAAGCGATACAAATACCTATGGATTTTTCGAATTCAATTTATTAAGCGACTCTAAGCCAAGTTTCGACCTCTTTGAATTATTTATTAAAAAAAAAAACCCGTGAGCGCAGCGCTCCAAAAGCTCGTTTGTAGTAACGCGACGCTGAGCGCTAACTTTATGCAAAATCCGTGCCCCCTGGTTACGACGAGCGTCTACAGTGCATCGTAACTTGAATGCCAACAACTGACACCGCCTACCTAACTCAACTATCGCACCTATTTGAATTTAAATTTACCAATTTATTTATTAGGATAAGTTCCATTGCTCGATCGGTATCGAAGTGATTACTTAAACTGATGCATGAAGAGCAATGGATGTAAAAATTTTATTTCGTGGAAAAAACCGTTAGCTATTGTGGTAGAGGATCGCTACTTATTACGAATTCCTTCAGCGTAATTGACGTAAACAAGGAGAATATTCTTACGTGTTGATGCTTTAATTAACGTCAAAGCACTGATGTTAACAAAGACTTTGCGGGATTTAGAGTAAATTGTTGTAGCCTGGCTTTCCGTGAACTGAACTCTCGGGAGCTTCATATTTTATTCTAGTTACTTGGCAACGTTGAGAGAATATTTCTAATTTATGTGAAGTCTCTGTTGATGCAAGTCTCTCTTATTTTTTTTTTCTTTTTTAATGTTAGATAAATACCAAATAAACAAGTTAATAAACAAAGGTAAAAATTAACAACCCTTACAGCCTAAAATACAGGAGTGATCAAATAATGATAAGTGGAAATTTTTGCCTATGCCTCCTTGTGCACTTTACTAAAAAAGGTGGTGATCCCATTTATTATTACAATTTAGGTTCGGTTTTTTTTTATTAGAAATCGGTTTTATGTTTTTATAAATAATTTGTTATTCTACTGTTAGATAATTCTTCTAATTTCAAGTAAAACTGAAAAGAATCGATCAGTGGTTGCTTCCTAATTATTTCAAAATATACGGATATGATTACAATGCGTCGTTATATAATTTAGCGGCGAATTTAAGTCATGTATGTTCTATAATCTTATTTTCAACCAAATGGGTTATCAACAACATAACATTGTTTGTTTTGTATATGGTTAATATTAAAAATAAACAGAAGAATTGTTTTAAAATTATGTATTTAATGAAGAATGTAATGAAAACTATAACTAGTATATCTTAGAAGGATCTTTTCCATTGATTTAATAGTGTTAGAATGTACAATTAATATTAACTTATTACAATAATATGAATAGCTGGTTACATTGTTTAAGCAAATGATGTTATATTATATGAAAAATTTATATGAACAATGATGCGCAAGAGTCATAAAATGATTAGTGTACAGATTTAGCAGTAGCTGAGTAGTTCGTTGATACTGCAGGGTTTGTCGCAGCACTCGGTGACAATGCCCGAGGTGCGCTTGCCGCGTCCCGCAAGTGACAGACTCCGTGCCCGGCCGACCCACGGCAGACCCATCTGGACTTCTTGATCTTTGTAATACGGAGGCAGAATTTGTCCTGGAATACATCATAGATTAGTGTCTACTAGGAACTTTTTGGCACTCTATGTATACTGACGTCAATTTTCATCAAACCATAAAAGCGTTGTTCCCTCCCAACTCACCATACATAGTTCCGACATCAGATCGTTTCTCGAAACCGTCTTCATCAAAGCAAAGGAATGCCATAGCTCTGGCCAAGGATCTGCCGCAGTAGACTTGTGGGCTGATGTTCTGCAGCGACGAACCGCCGCCGATGTGCGCGTAGCACACAGCGACGATCAGGCAAGTGATGAATGTAAAAATTATGAATTTCATCTGGAATTTAGAATACAGTAAAACATCTTAGTTTAGAACCTATAGGACGCGTCGAATCGACCTTAATCTGATGGTGATTTAGAGAAAGCGTTGTGATAAAATTTGTACAAAATGGTTTGAGTCCTGGGATCCTACTCTTACATGGGACTGATGCCATTTAAAGTTCAGGATTGCTGCCAACTGCTGTATAATGCAGCTTATAGTAAATTAAACAAGCTTCCAGGAATGGTCTGGAAAAGCTAAGGTCCTGAACCCAATGATGATTTACAATTTACTTAGAAAGTAATTCGTAAATGATTACAGAATTTATGTAACAGTATTAGCAATGTAATAAAATAATTTATAATTCATAACTCACCTTTGTGTTGGTAGCTGCTCGTCGACTCACCTGATGTGAATGTGATGAAAGGGGTTGAAATTCTTCATTATATACTGTTCCACACGAGCACTTATAAATATTAAAATCCGTCTCAAGTGAGGGTGTTGGTAATTGTTAAATGAGGCATGCGACGTGCCCCCGTATTTTCTTAAGAAGTGAGTTCATTATTTTAATCTATGACTCTTCGTTAGAATTATTTATTTAATATGAAGAAGATAATCTCTTTGTTGAAATTTCAACCACGAAATCAAACTTATACATTAACGAAGGGAAAAGATGTGCTGGATTCCAATGAAAAAGTTGTTACTGCGAAACATAGACGCAATTCAAGTCAGTCAAAAATTGTTTCGCTTCACAACGAACTGTCACGTATTACCAAGACAAACAGACAAACCAACCTTCAGCGTTACAGAAACTATAAGTTGAAGATAAATAAGAAATACGGCATATAGTAAAGTACTTAAAAAATTTAAACACTCGTTGCACCAGCTATAGAAACTTTTCCACTAATCAAATAAATGTTGGCATAAATATGACCAGAATATTGTTATGAAGTAAAAGAAATTTTTGAAGAAGAATAGTACCAGTGGTGAAGCAGTTATTTTATATCTTCTTTTTATTCCTGTCCCATTTCATCCGCTATGCCGCTATACAATCAGTCGTTTCAAAAGTTCAAAAAATTAATTTACTTATTGCATTTGCCTAAAGGTAACAATAGTAACATAACATCATGTAAAAAGTTTACTTTCTAGCTATTAGCACTCACAATCGTTTTATTGTCATAGAGAAAATTTAGAGAAAGCACTAAGGGAGCAAGGTGATAGGTAAATTTACTTTAACGAGATGGGAATCAGATATGATATTTTTTGCTCGCTTAAGGGTACCAAAGACATTTGTTTTATGCTAAACAGTCTTTCATATTTATTCTCAAAAGCATCAACGTCGCAAACTTAATCTGGGCCACACTTAAGCCGTCAAATAAGATGAAGCGAGGCGTTACATTCGACTTGACACTTCATTTGTGACCTCATTCCGCCCCAACGAACGCTTAGGGGAGATTAAACCATGGAAACATTAATCAATAGAAATTTATTCAAAACGTCTTCATCCTGCAACATTTTTATTAGATTTTTTTATACTTATGGTAAAGCTGTTTGTTTTATATTATAATCCCAAATTGCCTAGTTAAGTAAGCATAAAAAACGATGCCTACAGAAACAAAAGTAAATAACAAAATGCTTGATATATTTTTTTTCGGTAACAGTTTTTGTGCTAAAACATAGAAGGTAACTAGTGTGAAAAAACTGGCAACAATGCTACGCATTATGTAAAGTACCACTACTGCCTGTTTTCTCCGTTCTAAATATCAATAATATTCACAATAGCCTCATTTCTATGATTTCTATGATAAACATAAACAGGGAAAAAATATCTGTATAGCAAAGGATTATTACAATTGCCGGTTTCAAAACAATGAAAAAGTTATTGAAAAATCCTCAACCTTACTTTGGGTAGGTTGAGTTTAACACCTTTTTACACCAAAAGTAAACATATTTGATAATTTTTGAGTTAATTTTTAATTAATAATTATCTTGAAATAGACAATCGATAACAATCATACAATTTATTGTTGGTATCGTAAAAATAAAAAAGTTTTAAACGCTTTTCGATTAAATTTACAGCGACATCTAGAGGAACATTAAATAATTACTTCCAGAATGTTCAAGTTGCCACAGCATGTCCAGCTTTGTATATTTTTTTTGATGAATATAAAAAAAATCTTTGCTATAACTATATTTTATAAATAATCAAAATATTTTTTCTTCTTGGCTTTCACACGCAAGTTTATTTAGCCACTGACTAGATCAAAATATTTGGATATGGTAAAATTTTCATTACAGTGTGACGTTTTCGGAAAATGTTGTTAGCAAAAATGACTTTGCCGAAATACATGGTAAAATTGCTGGTTTAATTAAAAGACATAACTCGTAAGTAAAGCATTTAACTTTTAAATCTAAACAGATGTAATAAAAGCGTAAACACACACTTTGCAAAGCAGAATCTTAACAATTGTGGCATATTTTTAAATAATTCTTTTGGTAGTTAAAACCTCGTTACTTAAGATACCCTTTTAGCTATATATTTATCGGCATTAAATTTAGGAGATGAGTACATTGAAAAAAAAATGTTATGCGAGAAGACACAAAAATTGCAAGCCAATAGCATAAATGATGGATAGTTCCCATGGTAACGGTAATTCTCAGCCAATGACCTTCGTTGTCCTTTGAGCATTTGAATTTTGACATTTGCAATTTAACATTTTACGGAAAATAATAAAAAAAAAGTTTTTCTGTTTCACAAAAATTTAATTTTAAATAAAATAAATTAATATTTTTTACTTGTCTTTTAAGGTAAAATTTCACAAAATATCGACACATAGCTAGACTGAGACGACTGAGAATAAAATTCCGTGTTGGTTCCGTAGTACATTGTGAGGCAACATGATGCAACTCAAGTTCAATGTCATGTTTTAGTGTTTTAGTCTATTAATTTCACGAATTATCGTTGTTTACCAGTGTTGCCAATTTAGCATATTTTATACAAAATTTTGCAGATTTTTGGTCAGTTTAGCATATTTTTCGTCGTTTAGCATATAGTATATTTTTTAGCATATCAACTTAGATAACTCGAAATGAAAAAGAGTGAACTTATAGAACCGCGCTTTTAGGGTAGCCGGTCACAATACGATGTAAAAGAAGTCTGTTGTTATAAATACTGAAGCGTCAGATTAAGGCAGGGTGAGTTTATTTCATTCAGTAATGACTGCATTTCAACGCTTATCCCGCTCGAAAAAATGATTGTTATCCTAAAAGCGTGGCTCTATTTGGAGCGTTACATTTGTGGCAAGTATATCCGAATGGGTGCAAGGTCCTCCCCTTATGTTTAACTGAATCAATCCAAAAGTCCCCGATAATACAATTCGTTTACTTTTTTCAAATTTCGATTTCATATCTATAATAATAATGTCAATCGGACTACAAGAAGGCTTATGATTCGGTGCCCCATGGATGGTTAAGTAAAGTGCTGGAAGTATATAAAATACATCCTACACTTCGCACTTTCCTTAACTCATGCATGGGACAGTGGACCACAAGCTTTTCCAATCCAGGGCAGGGAAACCTTTCTACTTCCTCTAGCCGGATTGGAATCCGGCGTGGCATCTTTCAAGGTGATAGTCTGAGTCCATTGTGGTTTTGCTTGGCTCTGAACCCTTTAAGCACACTGCTAAAGAGTTCAGAGCTAGGTTACCGTCTACGTAGAGGGGGCGAGATCATATCACACCTTTTGTACATGGATGACCTCAAGTTGTACGCATCGAAGAAGTCTGACTTAATGACTTTGCTTAAAATTACCGACGATTTTAGCAGAGCCATTGGTATGACGTTTGGAGTGGACAAATGTGCGGTCATAAATGTACAAAAGGGGAAGGTTGTAGCTTCTGAGAATCTACAGCTTACTCAGGATGTGTCTCTCGTTTCCCTCTCGGAGAATGAAAGCTACAAATATCTCGGTATGTCGGAAGCATTAGGTATTCATGACAAAGGTATGAAACAACTGGTGAAAGAACGGTTCTTTTGCCGCCTGAAAAAAGTTCTAAAAAGTCTTTTATCGGGTGGGAACAAGTGCCGTGCTTTTAACAGCTGGGTCATGCCAGTCTTAGCCTACTCTTTTGGCATACTGAGATGGTCGCAGACAGAACTGGATGCCTTGGATAGAAAAGTTCGTCGATTGCTTACAGCATACCGGATGCATCATCCACGTTCGTCTGTAATGAGGTTATACATCCCGCGGAAACATGGGGGTCGTGGCTATTTAAATGCCAAGACCCTGCATAACCGCGAGGTGCACAATCTTAGGGAATATTTCCTTAAGGTGAACGTGGGAATGTATCAGGATGTTGTAGCAATGGACAAAGGAGTCACGCCGCTTTCCTTGGCTACCACGAATTGGCGAAGGTTACCGGTACTAAGTGTCTCGGACCGCATTAGTGTATGGAAGAGCAAGGAGTTACACGGTAGGTTCCATCGCGCCTTAACAGGGCCTGATGTGGACCAATTATCCTCCGTGGCTTGGCTGCGCTTCAGCAACCTCTTTGGGGAAACTGAAGGTTTTGTCTTTGCAATCATGGACGAAGTCATCGTAACGAACAACTACCGAAAACATATTCTAAAGGATGGTACGATTGACATTTGTCGGGCATGTCGTCGTCCCGGTGAGTCTATTAGACATATCGTTTCCGGTTGTTCTCGACTTGCGGACGGTGCATACTTGCATAGACACAACCAAGTGGCCAAGATTATCCATCAGCAACTTGCCCTTAAATATGCTCTTGTGGATACTGAGGTACCTTATTACCAATACCAACCTTCTCCTGTTCTGGAAAATAGCTATATCACGCTCTACTGGGATCGATCTATTATTACAGATAGGACTATTACTGCCAATAGACCCGATATAGTAATAATAGACCGGTCTGAGGGTTGTGTAATGTTAGTCGATGTCACTATTCCACATGACGAGAATCTCGTGAAAGCTGAAAAAGAAAAATTACTAAAATACTTAGACTTGTCTCACGAGATTACCGCCATGTGGCGTATGAAATCGACTACCATTGTTCCGATAGTCGTATCGGTGAATGGACTGATAGCGAAGAGCTTCGACCAACATCTTAAGAAGCTCTCGCTAAACAGTTGGATTAAGGGCCTGATACAAAAGGCAGTTATTTTAGAAACCGCACGCATAGTTAGGAGGTTCCTGTCTCTGTAGCCCTCACCACTGGTTGTTTGAGTAATGGGATTCCGCAGCCGGTGGTATACTATTTTTTATATAATATATTTTGTTAATTTTTTTTTATTATAAAATGTATTATATAAATAATAAGATAATAAATGAATAAGAATTATAAAAATGTCAATCGAATGTCGTAAAAAATAAGCATGTAAAATGATTAACTTAAGTACGAAAACTCACGGCTCTGCGTGTATATGTAGTAATTCACCTTAATAATTGTTGTCTCGATTGTACAGAACTTCAAAGATTGTTTGAATTTTCACAGGGGGAATATTTGGACATCTATTACCCCTGGGGGTTTTACTTGGACTACTCGGACGGACTAACCCGGGTAGTCCTACGTATAATCAGTCTGTATCTATATATTTTGTAAAAATTATGATATAAAATTGACATTTGCCTATTTAGCATTTTATTTTAGCACTTTAAAAAAACTAACATATTTTAACAGCTCATTTAGCAAATTTTGAAGTACCGGAGGTGGCAACAGTGTTGTTTACTTTGTCGTTGTCATTGTCAGTTGTCAAAGTACTTGATCTGATGTTTTATACGAGAAAATGGACCTTATATACACGCGTGAATGGACTAAAGTAGGTTTGATTATATTAGAAACTAGTGCTTTTTGAAGAAAAGTGGGACAAACGTTCTTGTCCTAGTATTCACTATGAATTATATGCCGTTATGTCCCTTACTTACTTTCAAACAACATTTGCCGTTGGAATATTGTCGCGAACTAACCCAGTGCTGATAGCTTATGTTCCGCAATGTTAAACATATTAGATTTAATTTTCCTAGGATTGGCCCTTATGGTAACTTTTACAGGATTTCTAATTAATAATTTTGAAAAACATGTACCAGTTTTTATTATTAAAGGGTACAGATACGGCAGTTTTGCGTATCGAGGCTCTGGGGCGAATTATCTACAAATGATAGAGATACCGAAAGCATATTACCGGCACTTTTATTCATTTTCCTCAATTTTCTGTGTCACTACACTGATTTATACAATTTTAGTGTATTTTTTTAATTTAAATGTTAGTTCCTCAATTGTTTTTATGCTGAGGATACTTCTGGAGCAAGATGAACCTGGTGGTAAGTTAGTTTCTATATGATTTTTTATTCAAAAATTATTATTTTTAAGTAATCTTGACTTGGGAGGTTTTTCAAGGCAAACATATAAAATTAAAAACTGGGCTTAGATATTTTCTTTCTTAACAATAGCTAACTGTGCAATCATGTCAGTGTTCAGAGTCAGTGATGTCAATGATTAGTTGTGATTAGAACATACTGCTGTTTATTTAAATGTGAGTAAATATATTTCAGTGTGTGCTACCGCAGCAGTGATAGCTCTGAGCTTACTATCAGTGCAGTGTGCCAGACGTTGCTATGAGACATACTGCCTGCAGGTGTTTGCCAAGTCTAGTAAGATGAACCTCAGCCACTATTTAGTTGGCATTGGTCATTACTTTGCATGTATTGTTGCTGCTGTGGGCCAGGCGCCACTATTTTGTGGTAAGTATTACTATCACACAGACTGTTGTACTCAGAGAGTATAAGTGGTCTCCCTTATTATAGATTTAATATAAAAAATCTACTTTAAGAGTCCTATGACTTTCCAATTAATAATTCTAACTGTGCTAGTTAGTCATTTATTGGTTACTTATATACTGGCATAGTGTAAGTTTCTCATACTAAACTTACACTTAGGAACTCCAGAGAAACTTGGGTTCGGGATTGCGAGAAACTTTTAAAGCGAGAAAAAATCATGGTTTCTTGGACTCTCACTTATTCAGGTTCGACTGTATTCTTTAGCCATATAACAGTAATACCAATGTTTGCTATCGCCCGCGATTGCGTCTGCACGGAATTAAAAAAAAAACTTAGTAAGTAGTCTATATGTTCTTCCAATCTATATTATACATCTGTGCCAAATTTTATCAAGATCTGTTGAACTGTTCCAGAGATACCTTCAAACAAACATCCATTCATCCATCTAAACCAATAACGCCCCCTTGGGGGCGTTTGAAACCTAGAACGGGGCATTAAGGGACCCAAAAAAAATGGGGGTGTTGAAATTAATTAAAGAAATGAAATTGTGGTTTTTAAGTTTTAGGGGTGAATAAAAAATGTAGGGCGCTGAAAAATAATTGATTTTCAAAGGGGGCGGTGAAAGAAATAAGTTTGATAATCACTGATCTAAACATTCACATTTATAATACTAGTAAGATTACAGTACATTTATAGAATTTAAATGAATCTTATTGTCAACAAATGCAATGTCTGCATACAAATGATATGTTAACTTGTACATTTAACATTTCAACCTTGAGGCTTACAATGACTTTACAAGTAGCGATTAATTTTTTTTTTTTTAATCAGTTAGATAAAGATAAATTAGAAAGTTTTTTCCATAAGGCAAATAAGGGAAAAGACCAGTTATTATAAATGAAAAGTATCCTATAAAATGTTCTAGCATATTTTGCAAAACTTAATTACAATTATTATTAACAATATTTTGATTATTCAAAAACCAATATTTTCAATTTCAGGTCATCAAAACAGAGAAAAGATAATTTGGACGGATAGTCGAACAACTCTTCTCTCAGTCCCCTGTATTCTTACCTTCCTCTGGGCTTGTTATGAACAGTACCAGACTAATATAATCTTTGCGAATCTACGTAGAGACAAGAAGACGGGCAAAGTTGTAACGGAAGATCACAAGATACCAAATGGAAGATTGTTTGAGCGAGTCTCCAGTCCGCACAGAATGTGTGAAATTATTTTGTACACTGTACTATTCATTTTAATACCTACAAAGACATTCTTCTGCATTTATTTATGGGTATTAAGTAATCAGGTAAGTTAAATTTATATATTTTTAAGTAATAAGTAAATTAGAAAATAATATTTTACATTTCATTCAATGAACGATCTTTACAAATTAAAGTTGTCAACTTACTCGCAGCTTACTGTTTATGGGTTACTATATTTTTTTACTCTACATTGTTAGAGATAAAATCAACACTGTGCCGGTGTATCGGCGCAGCACTAGACATGTCAAATATCAACACTTACGTCCCCTCACTACAGCTATCTGACACTTGGTTTGGTAACTTTTTGGCGCGCAATTCGCTCGAAATGATCTTATCTATCTTAAATATAAAAGAAAGTCGTGTTAGTTACACTATTTATAACTCAAGAACGGCTGAATTGATTTGACTGAAAATTGATGGGGAGGTAGCTTAGAACCAGGAAACGGACATAGGATAATTTTTAACCCGTTTTCTTTTTTTTTTTATTCTGCGCGGACGGAGTCGCGGGAAAAAGCTAGTCTAATAATGTTTAAAAACATATAGTATTAGAAATGTATACAAAAGGAGTGTTTTTTTTCTTTCTTACCATGATTAAAATATGTTTTTTTAAATGTTTTCAGATTCAGACAGCAATTCAGGCACATGAATGGTACAAAAAGTCATTCAAAGACTATCCAGCGAACAGAGCTGCAATATTTCCAGCTTTATTATAATTTAAGGAATTTTTATTTTTTAATTTAAAATTACTAATTTTGTAATTTCCATATTTTACAAAGAGGCTATTTATACAAATATTTATTAAGATTAGTAATGTAGAACATATTTATCCAATTAAAATTTTTTTTTTAAATAAAAACGATTAAAACCTTTTTCATTTCTTTGATAAAGATCTCTGTTTTTGGAGATTTTAAAACTATAACTAACAATATCCAAAACACAATTGATTATTTATAACTGAGTATAAAAAATTATATTATCTACCACAGATAAGCGAATGCAACATCCAGAAAACTTTTGCTCTCCCGGATTTCTCTTAACTATCACGGGAAAGTGTTCTGTTACGAAAAATAACTATGAACGTCCTTAATTCAAACTAGCTTTTTAGTGACAATATTTTGATATAATGTTTAGAAAAGTAATGAATGTAGATGGCTACATAAGCGGATGAAGACTGAAATAAGTGGAAAAGACGATATGCGACGGTAGAAAGGGGGGTAAATTAAGATATGACTGATAGAGATGTATGGAGGAGTAGTACATATAGGGACAAGGACCTTTCCAATACAAATGAATTTAGGCTAAGCGCCATCACCTCAAGCCCGGTGGAACTGTAAATAACTCTTTAAGGCAAACAGGGACTCGGTCACAATGAAAAAAAAAAACCATAGAGGACGAGTTCTTCGATACACGCATCTTCATAACGTTCCCCTATTCTCCACAACACTCGCCGACTGCGATTCTTACCAGGTATTGATATCTGAGTCTCAAAAAAAAAAATTGTAAGAAGGGCAGGTTGGTGATGCCGGTGAGTTTGGTGGTATGTTTATATAAAAAACACAAAATAAATAGTGACTGTACCTATCTTATCCGCGTTATCGATACACTGTAAATTGTTTTAGACTCGAAATATGTAATTTGGAAATGTTTTTTATATTAACATCTTACTAATATTATAAATGCGAATGTTTATATGGATGGATGTTTGTTGAAGGTATCTCCGGAACGGATCTAAATGTAGAGCATAGTCTAGTCTAGAAGAACACGTAGGCTACTAATATTTTTTTCCAATACCTTGAGGACAGAGTCGCGTGTGAGAGCTCGGTAATACTAAAATATGAAGCGCCTGCAAAAACTAAATCACAAAATATAAACGTAAGTCACTCGCTGGGTTATTCAATACGTAAATAGAAAAAATCTGTTGGATCGAGATCTCAGAGCCGGAGGACCCTACTTACATTAGTTAGTATACATATGTATTCTTCTTTTCAAATAATAGGTCTTTACCCATGAAATTGCCGTTCTGCAGTACTGGCCATTTCAAATCAAAATAATTTTTGTTTGGCTAAAAATTCTAATTTCAGATTAACTTTATTTAAAAAAAATGGAAATTCTTTTTCGAAAAGTAGTCATTTGTTTATTGATCGCTTTCATCATGGATACGTTAAAAATCGAGTAATTATAGAATATGAGTACCATCGTGGCAACAACGCGCCACAAGAGGCAAGCAACATCAATGAGGTTTACGGAGCTAACACTACACAAAACAACGCACCAACTGTTAATGGTTTGTTCGCTTCCGTTCTGGAATTTTGGACCTGAAAAATGAACCTCGCGGTCGTCCGAAGACTGGTCGACAATGACGAGTTATAGGCGATTGTGGAAGCTGATGATACACAATCTACGGCTGAATTAGCAGCAGCTTTCGACGATAGTATCAAAACAATATTGGTCCATTTGCGTTAAATTGGCAAGGTAAAAAAGCTTGACTAATCGGTGCCCCGCGAACTCAATGATCGCCAGCGCTAAATGCCTGACGAGACGTGCCTTGCATTGCTCAACAGATACGCAAATGAAGGAATTTGAAACCGCATTATTACCTGCGATGAAAAATGGATTCTATTTGATAACCGCAAGTGCTCAGCAAGTTGGTTGGATCCTGGTTCAGCACCTAAACAATTCCCTAAACGATAACTTACCCCTAGAAAAGTGATAATCACTGCTTGATGATCTAGCGCCGGTGTGATTCATCACAGCTTCTTACCAAACGGGGTGAGCATTACTGCAGATGTGTACTGTGAAGAACTGAACACATTAATGGAGAAGCTAGCCCATCTCCAACCAGCGTTGGTCCATAGCTCGTCTCCGCTGCTCCTGCACGACAACGCGCGACCTCATACTTCACAGCAGACGGTCCTTTAAGAAGGACATCAATAAACTGCCAATGCGTTGGCAAAGATGCGTTGATTGCGTGGGTGATTACTTCGATTAATACAAATAAAAAAATGCATGAAAAAAACACTTTAAATTTTTTCATAAAAAACGGCAATTTCATATGTAAAAGACCTAGTATTTTTGCATAATTCCCCCTTCCCAGACACAAGCATCAAATGAAAGGGCTTTACGAGCAGATTAGTGTACACTATAAAAATCAAAAATGGCGATGACATATTTTTGTATGTATAACCACCCCATTATGTGTACCAATTGAATGTATTTGAGTAGTAGACAACGTGGTAAAAACCGAATTCAAAACATTAACTAAAAACTTAGAAATATATTGCTAAAATCATTGATTTGATTGTCTTAAAAATATTTTTTAATATTACTAGTTTAAAATTAATTGTCATAACTTATGAAATAAAATTGTTAATTTATTATTCTCAAACAGCGACTAGACGTAATTTAACATTAATCATAATTAAGTTTGCCAAAAAAACCCCACCTGGCTTAAGCTTCAGCCATCCACGAGGTCGATGATCTCAGTGGGGTCAACGTACTCATTTTAATAACACCTTCGTACCGTCTGAACTTTCGGCAGAATGGTTCAGTAACGGTTCTTTGTTGATTTCGAACGCGATGTTATCTCACGATTATATCCTGGCGATGTCTGTGAGTCTATGAGCGTCGGTGGCTCAGGGGTTAAGCACTTGACTTGCAACCTGCAGGTCTTTCGTTCAAATCCCGCCATTTACCAATGTATTTTTCCATTTTTCATATGTACATTATAATTTCCTTAGTTAAATAATATTTTAGATAAAAATTTCAATATTAGAAACCTGAAAGCATATCATTTAAGAAAAATTACTAAGGAATGGTTGGAGGAGATGTTCAATGTAATGTCATTACACCAACATGCACTTATAGATATATAGATACCTACAGACATACACACCCGCACACACACACACACAATACTCGTCGTACTCCTAGAGAAACTCGGTAAACAAATCGAAGACCTGTGATCAACAGATGGCAGCAGGAGTGGGATCACTCAACAAAGGGCCGCTGGACTTACAAACTAATTGGACAATTCGAAAAATGGATAAACCGCAAGCATGGGGAAACGAACTTCTGCCTCACCCAAATGCTGACGGGCCATGCTACCGTGCGTACCTACACCGATTCGGGCACGATATTCTCCCGGAATGCCCACACGGGTGCGGCGTACAAGAGAATGCAGAGCAGTTCTCTGTCTGCCCTGAACTCCTGAACAATATCGGACCTACTACGGTCGCAAATTTGGTGGATAGCATGCTTGAAACTGAAGAAGCATGGAATAAATTTATCGAATACGCCGCTTCAATACTAAAGAAAGTTCGTCGGGCCGAGCAAATACGGCGAAGAACCAATGCAGTGGACTCAAGGAGCTAAAAAGCGCAGAGAGCTAGAAGGGAAAGCATGACTGCTGAGACCACCCCTCCGAAGTAATACCGGAAGGTAGTCCCGGAGGGGTACCAAAAAGTTCATAGAGAGGGTTGTTTTAGTGGGGAACGGGACTCAGGTTAGGTGAACACCAATAAGCCTGAGTCCGACACACCAGGCATGTAGCTCCCATGTCTGACGGTGCCCTAAGGCATTTTTTCCCTCCATAAAAATAAAAAACACCAGCCACACTCAGTAAAACACTTATGCGTACACACACACTTACCCACCCACGCAGCTAAAACATCATAAATACGAGAAAGGAAAATAGAACTTTTTGCTTTTATATTCTAAATTATTGTTTTTAATTTTATTTATTTAATTATATATTATTAATCCATTGTTTTCACTAAGAACGATGTAATTTCACATAAGGAAGACCTTTGCCCCTTAAATACAGTTTCCGCTAGTTAAGGAGCCAAGGCAACATTGAATATTGTAAACTTAGTGTGCAATAATAAAGATTTTCATTTTCAGTTCATTTATCTGCCGTTCTTACGGTGAAGGAAAACATCGTGATGCAACTTGCACATATCTGAGAAGAAATTCAAAGATATGTGTGAAATCAACCAACCCGCAGTAGGCCAGCGTGGTTGACCCACAGCCTAGTCACCCCTAACTTGGGGAGGCTCCGAGCCCCTCGGTGGGGACGTATAGTGAGCTGATTATATACACGTCGGCCTAGGCTTGCCTAGTGGAGGCCTACGCGATTGTAGGCAAATTAATACAAGTCTTGTACTACTTACTGTCTATACGTTTAGCAAATCAATGCAAGTTGTCGAAGACAAATGATTAATTTCTACCGGCGCTCGGACAAACGTGTAGGCACCACTGACTAAGCGCTCACGAGTCACGAGCGCTTTTGATTTGTGCAGAAAACCGACACCGCCGCTCCGAAATGAGACAAGTGGTCGCGAGCGCCTGCAAATCTTGACAAGCTACGCCAAAAATGATCTCTATATACGTGTGCTTGAGCGCGCAAACTTTGGCGCGAACAACGCCGACGACGAGTTATGCAAATGTACTGTCTAGACGACTCTACTAGGAATAGGAATCGAATGGCGGGATTCAAACCTTCGGCCGCTAGATCAGTAGTACTTTTTTTATAAGCGAAGGGGGCAAACGAGCAGCGGGAACACCAAGGTGTTCATCGACGCCCATGGACATCTGCAATACCAGAGGAACCTATCACATTATTTGTACCAACATAAAGGACTATTTACATGATGAAAATTTCTTGCCTGTTGCATAAAATTAAATTGAACTATTAATTGTCTTGTATGGTTTGACCCATACGTAACATTTTTAATATGTTAAGGCCCATTTAGACCAGGGATCCCCAAACTATTGTGGACAAGTGACCCCTTTTCCAAAATGAACTGTTAACTCAGACCCCCATGGCCAAATTACCTACTTTTAAGATCAACCCACTTATTCATAATGGTCCGCTAACTTAAAACAGCTGCTACAGACAGAGTGTTATTTTTCATTCTGACTTAGGTGAATAGAAGAAGACAGAATGAGAATTAGCAATGCTTTAACTTAGCAGACTATTATTAATAGGGGTCGATTTTTAGACCTCATCGACCCCCAAAATCAGTTTTCGTTTATGTCGACCCCTAGGAAACCGATATCGACCACATTGAGAATCCCTGATTTAGACGATACCTTTTTTATATATAACAAAACATTAATTGAATGCCTTCAAGATATGTAAGATTTATACACGGGGATATATGTCTTGCCTTCAAGGTATGTAAATTGAAAATGGAATGAATTTGATGAATACAAGTTTTGATTAGAAATATTTGTAAATGTCTTTTGTTTACATCAATTCAAGTAGCAATTATTGCTCATAAGTTTTGACTTTTCTAAACACAGACTTGTATGTAGGGTATAATCTCTTCACGGGTTGCGTTGACGAATATTCCATTCGTGTGTTGAACGTTTTAGAAACTATTGTCTATGGTATTTATTTAAAAACAATAACTGTGAAATGAAGTGTTGCTGATTGATTGATTACATTATTAATCTTACATTTTGAAATTGCGCAAAGATAAAAGTCATGAGTCTATCTTATACATATAAAAATTTCGTGTAACGATGTATGTTCGCGATAAACTCAGAAATTACTGAACCAATTCTTATCAAATTTTGTAAGCATTTGTAGTTTGGTCCAACTTGGGAGAAAATGTAGTTTTAATCTAAATTATTAATCTCAATATTTGTTATTGCAAATTAAATATTTATTATACGACTTTAGAATGTACTTATCGGTTAGTTCTATAAAATCCTAATAGACGGGGGTTTGGCATCGAAGTTGAACAGATATCCGGTAGATAGATCAGTAGGTCTGTGAATCGACTACTATATATCTTTTAAACCCGCGCAGACGGAGTCGTGGGCGACAGCTAGTGAAATTAGAAGAATTGTGATGCACATACTACTGCACTAGCAACGTGTTGTTTAGACCATACAAGACAATCATTACATCAATTTAATTGTATGCAACAAACTTGAATCGTGTAAATGGGCCTTAAAATGCAATAAAACCGTACAGTTTTTTGCGATCCTGCACATTCGTCCGCGCAGTTTTTACAAAACAACATCTTTGTATCGCCCGAATTAAAAAAATGTTTAATATTTTAGACATATTACTATTAAATTTAACGATAAGTCTGGTTATTGTAGGCAGTCTTATCACTAACTACGAGGAACATGTGCCAGTATTTTTAATAAAATTATTTCGATACGGTAGTTTCGCCTATAAGGGGAAAGATGAAAAATTATTTAAAACGATCGAAATACCCAAGTCGTATTTCAGACATTTTTACGTGTTCTCGGCTGTTTTTAGTGCTGTGACATTGATTTATATGGTTTCAATATATTTTCTAAGTTTTCCAGCAAATTCATTTGTACAAATCTTTATGACGCGAATTTTTAAAGAAGAGGAACCTAAAGGTACGTAAATTATAAACAATACAAATAATTTCATGTTTATTATATAGGAATTATTAACTTACTTACGTGACAAAAAGGCGGTTCTTCGTGGGATCCAATCTCGGAGTGTTTCTTACTACCAACCTACGGCGCGCTGAACTTGTACGGTCACCACATTACGTAGAGAAATGAGAAGTGTAATTCTACACATCAATTCATTGCACTGAACTTAATGTAAACAAATATATCTCTCTAAACTCTAAAAAAATAGTTCCCATTGGTAATTTACACTTCGTCATCCCGTCTCACTAGTATTGGATTTTAAAACATTTATCGTTTGCCAAAATTCCTAACGGAAGAACTATTAGTTTGATGACGTTCTAATCTAGACAGTACGCACATTCGATTAACACTTGTTACATTATTCACAATTGTTGTACGTTGAAAAATTTATTCCTAAATTATTTAAAACCTGTGTAGAATGTCGATTACTAAAAAAAAAAATGTAATCTTTAGTAGCCGATTTTACATCAATCAATTTTGGTATTGAATTAATTCAAGTGATTTACAAATTACATTCACTTTAATCGTAACAACGAGCTTCCATTGACCGGTTTGAACGACCGGTGTTTTCTTTCCTCCATGCAAGGATCACGTTTGCAACCGGGGATGTGTTATATACATAATTTCGCTTATGTATGTATCTGCTTATGTTTAATGCAATATATGTAGTTGGGTGAATGCTAAAAGGTTGCGGCATTTTATAATAACGTAAACTTAACGTTGAATACGTATGTACATATAACTTAACATTATCGTACATGTAGAGACCTTTATTTTTTTACCAAATTACCATATAAGGCAGTAAATTTTGCTTTCTCTTTTTGCTCAAAAGGTTTCAATTTTAAATCTGAGTATGATTGTTGGTTCATTCAAGCAACCACGTTATTTTGGCGCTTTTTAAACCCTTAGCAATAATCTGTTCCATTCCATACGGAGATTGTGCTAGAAAATGGTTTTAATTTGAACCCACGACCGCTATATTTTTTTTATATTACAAGGTGGCAAACGAGCAAGCGGCCACATGATTTAGCCGAAATGGCGAAGCGACCGCTGCCCATAGACATTCGCAATTGCAGATGCGTTGCCCACCCCCAATCGACGAAAGAGGAGACGCGCAATAAGAGAATATTTAACCTTCCTATGCATCTCCTCCTCCATCAAATCCACCTCCCATTCCCATCCTTTCCTTATAAGAAAAGGGTGGGAAGGGAAAGAGGACTAAAATTAGGCCTCCGGCACCACACCCGTCAGACGAAACGCGGAATTACTTCCACTTCACGCCTGTTTTCTGATTGATAATCCATATTTAACCTAATGGCTATTGCCGCTTATTAAATAAAAGAAGCACATTTAAACATGTTTTTTAATTTATATTTTAAAGTCGTGCCAGGATCTTGTAATACGGTCTTTAAAGCTTATCTTTTTACTGATTTAATTTCCAGTATCAGCAATGGCGGCATTGTTAACACTTAGCCTGCTGACGTTACATTGCTGGAGACGTTTCTACGAGTCTCACAAGCTGCAAGTGTTTGCGCGCACCAGCAAGATCAACCTCTTTTACTACGGTACCGCCTACGTTCATTACGCTGCCCTTATACTGATCACAGTTGGACAAGCGCCATTGTTCTGTGGTAAGTGCACAGACGCTGTTAGAAATTGAGCGAGTACTAGTATTAAAAATTTATAGAAATGTAACTTTTGCCCGCGACTCCGTCCGCGCGGAATAAAAAAATAAATTAAAAAGTACTTAATCCTTACTGACTATGTTCTATATCTGTGCCATATTTCATCAAGATCCATTTAGCCGTTCCGGAGATACCTTCTAACAAACATTAATCCATCCATTCAAACTTTCACATTTATAATACAATTAGTAAGATAACAGCGTGTTTTCTGGACTAAACCTTGATCTATGTTCCTAAAGCCAGGTTTATAGTTTACCAACCCACTAAAAAATTTACAGGCAAAAATGTTATGTTGGTACTGCATTTCAGGAAAACAAAAGGGGGAGATCCAATGGACGGACAACTGGACGAAATTAGTTTACATTCCTTGCATATTTCTATTCTTACTGGCTTCGTATGGACAGTACAGTAGTAACGTGGTGCTGGCCAACTTGCGCAGAGACAAAACTGGCGCGGTAGTGACTGAGGCGCACAAGATACCTCGCAGCAGAATGTTCGACAGCGTCTCCAGTCCGCACAGATTATGCGAGATTGTCCTGTACATTGTATTTGCAACATTGACACCAACAAGGACGATGCTCATCATGTGTTTATGGGTTTTTTGTAATCAGGTCAGTGCAAAACATGTCTTTATTACAGGCTTTTGTTAAGCTATATTTGTAATCTTGCAAATATACATGTGTAAATCGCGTGATTATGCCACATTATGATGGCATAGTGCTGATCTGATGATGGAGCTGCAAAGTGCCCATAGGAACTTCGCCATGAAACGACACAACCACATCGAGTTTGTGTTCGTTTGAATGGTCTTGACGAATAATTATTTTAAGTTCTTTTAATTAGCGAGAACATAACGAAAACGTATTTTTATAAGTTTTTTCCTTTTAATTATCTCTTGTGATTATTCTCAGAACGCACATTTATGGATACGAAGTATATGTATAACCATGAATTTTAAATGTCGTAACACTGGCATACGAACAGAATCTCTTTATCTCCAAAGAGAATAAGAGGGTAAACAATATTGTCGTAATACAGGTTATCAGAGTGATGTTTTAAGATACGACTCTTGTTTCAGATTCAGTCCGCGGTGCACGCCCATGAATGGTACAAGAGAACATTTAAAGATTATCCAAAAAACAGAACAGCAATATTCCCTTATATATTGTAAAATTACTTTGCGGTATTCGTTTAATTTTTTTACTCCTTTTGTTTTGCATAAATGTTTAATTTATTTTTATCTTTTTAATTTTTGCTTTTTATCGAAATATTTTTTGTTAATCTGTGGGTATGTTACTGAGGAATTTTTTGTCTGCAAATATTGTAGATTTTTAATATATGTACTTATACAATAATGTAAGACGAAGGTTCAGTTTGATAATTTAAATATAATTATTTTTTAACAAAGAGCGCTTACTTGTTTTTTTTTTCTCTACTTATCTGGTGATTTTTATTTATGATAAGACATGTATAAATTTTACAAAAGACACATTGACATATTGAATTAAAAAATTGAAAAACATATCAGAAAACAATAAAAAATATCAATATATTTATTTAAACTTATATTTATGTCAAAACACGTTAGTGAAATTGCACACTTTATAAATAAAATATTTCATTCTTCATTCATTTAAATAAGAAACTGAAACAAAAGAAATGTAACAAATATTAGTAAAAATGTTAATTAAAAAAAAACTGCTTTAGCAACTCACCGTGGATTTCTGAGACCCAAATCTCTATATGAAACATATCCATGTCATAATCTTTGACTAAACAGTCATCTATATATATAAAAGAAAGTCGTGTTAGTTACACTATTTATAACTCAAGAACGGCTGAATCGATTTGACTGAAAATTTTTGGGCAGGTAGCATAGAACCAGGAAACGGACATAGGATAATTTTTACCCCGTTTTCTATTTTTTTTTATTCCGCGCGGACGGAGTCGCGGGTAAAAGCTAGTAACAATCAGAAAGCCACGGTCAATCACTTAATAAAGTTGAAGTTTAAAACGCAAATTTTGCAATATCAAAAACATCAATATGACGCATCAGACAAGAGGCAGACAAAATCTACATCCTATGGGCCTATCATGAATTTTTGTGACAATCGTCTTCGTATCGTCATTGTCGATAATGTCAAAATTAGTATGATATTTTTGGTTTAGGACACTGCATACATTTTAATACAAAATTTTGTCGATAACTATATGATGCCGATTGTCAAAAATATTCGTACTAGGCCCACTGTTCTTCTTTCTAATGATACTTTGAAATTTACACAGAAATTAATATTTAAAAATAAAACAGGGGTTAAATCGGAAAATATCGGCTTACGATAGTCTACGTAGTCATGAATTGCCAATTATAAGTTAAAAAAAATTTATATTCATTGAAGAAATAAAAATAACTATTTAAAGTTAAATAAAAATCACTAAGAAATTCTTACCTATAAGGATAGCCTTGCGTCTTTGCTCTGAACACTGACAAAAGCAAAGAGAAGAACACACAAACCAATATAAGTCCCACAACTGATTGGAATCGTCGCTTCTTCCCGTCAACTTGGGATCGAACTAAATCAGGGTTCTTCACACCTCCAGCAGCTTCTATCATGGCAATCATCCCCACAACTACTGCGCAATCTGTGTTTGTTGAATTAAGGTCACAATAATCATATCACTGTGGTGGCTCTAAAGTGACTTGTAAACTGCAGATCCTGGGTTCGAATCCTGCCATGTACCATTTTTTTTTCGATTTACATATGTACATTCATCTAACATTCTTACTATAAAGGAAAACATTATGCAACATGCACATGTCTGCAAAGAAATTCAAAAATATATGTGATGTCACTCCTGACTTAGGGTAGACTCTGAGCCACTCAATGGGAACGTATAGTGAGCTGTAATAATGAGTCACTGAACGGAGATCAGCTAGTAAGCTCTGTTGTAACCATGGCAACGGTTATTGGTTATAGTCAGACCACTAAGGGCCGGCTAAAACCAGTTTTTATTCAGTTAACAAGGTTAAATTTGTCTTGTAATTCAGTAAATGAGTTTTTAATATGTTGCTTTGCTTCGGAAATAGATTCTAATATAATAACAACAATAATACTTCTTATACTTTAGTTGTTACTAATAAATAAAACATTAAAAAGGATACTCAAAGCAGCAACAATGTAACTCTCCAAAACAAATTGTCCATGGGAGCCACCATTAATATAAACCGGACCATTCTTTGAGCGATGGTAGAATGGTGGTCCTCTGATCTGGTTCCACATCTGGCCGGAGACCATTGTGAAGCAGAACATCAAAGCAGCTCCAGCCCACATCTGCTTGTTGTAGAGGAACTCCAGATTGTTCCTGCGGAGGTACAGGAATCCCGCTACGAGAGTAAATAGCATTGCTAATGCCACTGCACCTGAGTAATTTGGTGGTCTGAACACCCTGATCTGTAACAGGAAAATATTTTATTAAAGATTAAAAAATATTTTTTTGCATACTCCTGTTTTTTGTAACCCCACTTTTCATGGTAGAGAAGAATTGGTACTTTAATGTTAAAACATACTTATTCAACGGTTTTAATTAAGTTATTATTTAAAAATTCTTTTGTTTGTCGTTATTATAAAGAGTTTAGTTTATTTTTTAATTTGAGCCTGTTAATATTGTTGGAAAAAATACCTACTTGTACATCAGTCCTATCTTGTATCCATTTAGCAATAGCCTCAGCATGTATTCCAGCTCTCTCAAAGTCCATAGAGTCAGCGGGTTTTGGTTTGCCCTTTGCTGGGAAATGCATGATTACAGGTGCTGTATTCAAACGTAGCTGGAAACAAAGATCGTTAATTTGTATTTGTAATGGGCCGTAATAAACTTTGTCAAATTACTTCTGCAATTACTGTTCTAAAATAGAAATTGGTTAGAAGACCTTTGTTACCTTTACAATGTTTCAGTCATGCTTACCATTTGAAAGATATCTGATCCCTCGTCGAAGTCAACCATACCAAAGAATAGTTTGTTATTATACATTTGTGAGAATCGGAATGAGTTAGCCACGACTAAAAATTCATCATAAACATGTTGACAAATAGCACAACGTCTTGATGGAGCCATAGCAGTGAACATCACAATAAAAGAATAATCCCTGGGTGGAGCCTTCACATAATCCTTGAATCGGTTGTAATTTAAAGATATTATCGACTTCTTTGCTGTTAAATCAGTCAACTGTTGTACTTTCTCTTCAAGCTGAAAAAAAACAATAATCAGGAAATGTGAAGGAACAATCGCCGGGCGGTTACAATTTCACTCTTTACTTACTCCTTTTGGACGGGTTTGTGCATCAGTTTTATAAAATGTTAAGACTATTGTAAAAATCAAGTAATATTTAAATCTCATTTTAAGTTTTATTCGAGAATTTTATAAAACTACAAACGAAAAAGCAAAACCAATGACCAAGTGCCAACACTGTATTGAAATTTATAAAAAAACTGTCAATGTCAATCAATTAAATGTCAACGTTAACACGTTTTTTAATAGACACACTTTACAGACCAACCAAACCCGACCAACCAATGTCTCCGTACATTGAGTTCTCCACAGATAAATGCATAAAACGTACTTTTATTTTCATTTCAGAAGTGCTCTCAAACGAGATGAAAAAACAGACAAAAAAAATTATGTAGTACGGCCGCAATTTGAAAAAACTGAGAGCAACTCGGCTAGTATTCTTAAATATTTTTCATCAATACTTGTGTTATTGTTATAGTATAAGTGTAATAATTTTGTTAAAACTTTTCAATGCTATTCAAACCCAATTTCCCCCTCTTATACAAATTGTTTTTTTGATGTAACTAACGTAAAAAAGTCGATCCTTGCACACTGTCTACCCGTTTCCACTGCCAAAAATAAGATACTTGTTATTTCGTCGTTAAGCTGCATATTCATCCAATTTTATTAGGCGGATGGCGGGGCACACCCGTGTATGTGCTGTTTCTCAAAAAGGGGTGGTCCCACCTATACTTAATCAACCACGTGCTGCCGTAACAGTGGGCTTCCACGGCAGAAGCACAATGATAATGTTTGAAGTTGTTGAATGCTTTAGAATGAAATGTAAACCAGTTTGTGGTAATGAAATTTGAGTTAAGACTTCTCTATGTAACGAGTGTGCTTCATTTACCAATAACTGATTGTACTTAGTTACCTGCTGTTCCATTGAAGTAACTTGCATTATTACAAACTAGCTTTTACCCGCGACTTCTTCCGCGCGGAATAAAAAAAAAAATAGAAAACGGGGTAAAAATTATCCTATGTCCGTTTCCTGATTCTAAGCTACCTGCCCACCAATTTTCAGTCAAATCGATTCAGCCGTTCTCGAGTTATAGTGTAACTAACACGACTTTCTTTTATATATATAGATTAAAGTGTAGTTTTGTTAAGGGAAATTAAAGAGAGATGGTTGTTTTCTTACAAGTGTACTCAATACTATTTATTTATTGCAATGGTTTTTTACGACTGGTCAAGTATTACGTTTTATTCAATTAATTTTATAGACGTTGAATTTATTCAATGAATGTTTTGTTCAGTTTATCAAGGTCAGCCCAGGCATCTTGTTCAATTAAAAAAATAATTCAATAAAAGTGTGAGAAGAAAGACTTGATAACTTAGAATAATTTTTAAAATATTTTATTAACACAATTCATTCAATAACACCAAAGATTATAACATTCTCTAACATGAAACCTAAATTACAATTTCACCTATTTACTTACCAATTTATAATCATTCAAACATTTCGACTATGAGGTATACATAATAAAAATACTTTGAATATTTCATATAGTAAGTCATCAGAAAGTCTACTATTATAGTATATAAATAGTTTTTAATACATAACGACAGCAGTATGTCATGAAGCTTATATAAAATGTTGAGGAAAATAAAACACAAAACAAGTAGAAACAAAATAATCTGGAATGTACAAATCATGTTTATTAACTGATTCCTGGCAATACATCATTTGTGACCGGCTTTAATACTTAGGTCGCAGTAGTCACTTAGCAACAGCAATATGGATAGTAAGAGTACAATAACAGTATACAATACACCCACTATAACACTGAAAGCCGCAGCGCGATACTTAAGCCAGGTCCAACCTAACATTCTCAGTTGCAGATAGCGGTACATGGTACCCCGGGGCTTCAACGGTTCATAAATTATTTAAGATAACTTGTTTGGACTTAATTTTCTACTCTAACTGTACATTAGTTTCGCCTTATCGCTAAAATAATCTAAAATTGATATATATCGTCAGACGTAATTTGATTCGTTTGGGGATGGGGGGGACAAAACGCGCAAAACATACAAGTCGGAGCGAGGGTGGTTCCGTGAAATTATTTCACAACAAATTAAACTTGACAGATAAATAACTTAATAATAAATTACTCCGTCATCGCACGGTAGCGTTTAAAACTCATGATTGGAACTTGAAGCGATATAGTAAAAATTTTATATAGAAAAATTATTTATACAGATCGCGGTCTCGAGGCGAGACTTCGCCGCAGCATCATGGCGATGCCTCGCCGGAGAAGTGCGAGGAGGAGGCGAAGTTAATCAGGTTATACTATACAGGATGGGGTTGCCGTGGAGCTCTACACCCCGCTACCGGCGACGACGTCCCTGTGCGCGCGTCGAGAACATTCTCCATGCGTAGAACTCCACGGCACGAGGGAAGTGGTGCGTACAGATTTACTGCTTCGTGTACAAGTAGATGGCGACGATGAGACCGTATAGACCCAACACTTCAGCGAAAATGAGGATAAGGATCATTCCGACGAATAGCCTAGGCTGTTGCGCTGTACCGCGGACGCCGGCATCACCCACGATGCCTATGGCGAACCCGGCGGCCAGACCGGAGAAGCCGACAGCGAGACCGGCTCCAAGGTGGATGAAACCTCTGCAATTACAACATTCACATTTTATTTATATTAAACAAATAAAAATATATTAGAAAAGATAGGATAGGATTAAAATCAAATTTCATTTTAAAACTATAAATCAAATGGTAGCAAATATTTTACATAAGTAGGCACGGAATTACTAACTATTGTAATCTGTAGTTCATAAGTTAAAGATCATTTCACAACATATATTAATTTAGAATTTTTTTAAAATAACTATAGTGACTAATAAGATAATCGCCATTGTTTTCTTATTCAAGATTTTGTGAAATAAATTAGAAATGGCATTAGAGTGCTATCCTGTAGTGGAAGTTTTTCAGAAAAATGTTTGTAAAAAAAATATATTCTGTAATATGGTCTGGCAACTTATTTTTAACAATACAATAAAACAAAAACTTATACAGAAGAAAAAATTACATTGCGGCACTGATTGTTCAAAAAGTTAAAATGCGATAATTTCCTCTAACCTTGGTTTATGTCATTATAACAATTGTTTGACCAAGGCCTCTATCAGGAAATATGATCAACCATGAAATATTATAGCTTCTGAAGGTTTACTTAAAATCAAAATGAAAGTAATAAATCTGTAAGGCAGAAAACTGGCTAAGAAGCTACGTTACCTAAACTTGCAATGTTCGCATAGTTACCTGAAGAGGCTGTAGGTAGGTGGGGCTTCCAGGGAGCCGGCAATCAGCACAGCTACGACCAGACCGTAGATGGCTATAATACCCGCCATGACAACGGGGATGATGGACTTCATGATCAGCTCGGGCCGCATCACCGACATGGCGGCGATACCGGTACCCGACTTTGCGGTACCATATGCAGCTCCCAGCGCTGGAAATTAAATCAAAATAGTGTTAGAATTACTTAACAAGAGGATGTTGTTTTAAGAATTCTAAATTGTAATCTTATAGATGGTTCTGGCATAAAGATAGTAGATGAAGAACTTTGCAAGATATTTTAAATAGTTTTTCTTCTACTATTAATACTAATATGTACTTCTTTTAATTCTTAACGTTGTGTAATATTATGAATAAAACTTATCACACTTTGATAATCAAAGGACAGTTTTGAACATATCTAAACAAATCTGAACAAATAAATGGATTATTGATATATCTGTGTTGTTTGTAGACATGTTCAGTTATATAATAATTAAGTGTATGAAATAATGTACTAACAAGTTAACTTCTTTTTCATACATATCCACCCATCTAATAAGATCTCTTAAGAGTTGTGAGTCTTTTCATCAGATGAGCCAATATTTGGTTTTTATTTAGTGGTGGTAAAAATAGTACATACATTATTAATGTTATCTGAACTATTCTAATACAAGTTGATGTTTGACTATTCACATACATGAAATTTGTTATATAAACATGGATATTGTTCTATTAAATATTAACAGAGCCATTAGACATTTCCTAAACTATTCAATTGTGTGAGAACATTAACATACAAAACAATAAGTGTAAGAATGGGATTTAAATTATGTAATTCCAGTGTAAATTTTGTAAAGTACTTTTTAAAACCACAGACAACTCCCACTTGTCATATGTTTTAAGGTTTTATTGGAACATATGTGAATAAGTTTTTATTAGAATGTATTTTATTATCATAATGCTGTTACATTGAATACCATCATGTGATTTATAAAATAAGGTTTCAACATTTGTGAAATTTATTAGCTTATTGATCTTAAGTTATGGAGTAGTAGTTGCCACTGTTATACAAGTTAATAAATTAATTGAAGAAATGTATCTGCTTCCATCCAGAAATATGCAGTCAGTGATAAAGCTACCCAGTATAAACTGATCTGTGTGAATATTTCTTATTGGACCCTAATTATGTTAAATTGTGAGTAATATTCTTTTATAATTAATAAAATTATGTAATAAAGCCCACTAAGACATTTTCGTAAAATAATCAATGTGTAATCAAAAGATTATTTAGTAAAATTTAAAGAAATCACATGATTTTTCAACTGCTCATTGAGTGACAATTATAATTAACTTTTAACTTAACCATAGACATTTAGGTTAAGTTACAAGAGCAGCTGACTGGTCACATGATGAAGTTATCATGTGATTTAAGTTATTGATTTTCTCCACAAGTAGCGCGCCGCTAGTGCTCAAAACGTAGACAGAAAATAGGTCACAATTTTTATATAGGTCAAATCCACAGTACAATGTAGATAGCTAGAATAAACCTAACATTTCATAAACTATTACCACGCCCATGTCAACATTGCTCTAATTTTCTTGGTTGTCTAACGATTTTAACTTTACTTTCATTGAATACGCGCTCGATCGGTCACGGGTAGACATTCAATGCTAAAACGTATATCTAATGATTTTCAACCAATTAGTTAACGTTATAAGGGCGAAAATACTCCAGCCGGCAGCTAACCGTACTTAAATTGTTTTCCGAGTGGTGTGAAATTCCACTTCAACAAAGGTTTTTTTCCCTTATAACCAATGCTACCAACATATTTATCAGTCACATGATCAATGATTCACATTTTATGATAAAAGTAACGCCCTCAAATACTACATTTTAAACCTGGAATGCCATGAAACATCAATACTTTACGCAAACTAATTAACTACGTATAGTCTAGACAGACACAAGGTGAAGCTGTTACTATAATTAGTACTCTTAAAATAACCAGTTTCCCATTTATTAATAATGGTTACTTGAATAAACAATGAAATAAGCAATCAATAGATGAAGCATGTCTATAGTGCCAAAATTTTATGATCAATAACGATCCTAGACAGCCATTACAAGTAAGATATATTTCGTGCTTACCGCTAAAGATAATAGCGGACGCCGCCCCCATAACTCCAAAGAAGGGTCCATAGATGGGACTTTCAGCGGTAGGTCCAGAAGACATCTTGAATGTGTTGTGTGGGAGTATTTACAGGTCCCAAAATCTGTGATGACTATCTGCACACACTCACTCCACGGAACTATTTCAGCACAGACAAATATGGCCTAAGCTTTGCAGACTCGATAGAATGGGTCATATGACGATTGATGTTCAAGGCAGTGCTCGATATGCCCCAAGATCTGATTGGCTTTGTTACGTGACTTCCGAAATACGCAACCAATCACGAGCTAGAGATTTCGCAGCGACGTGACGTCCAACATTGATGTGGATCGCTGGCCAGCAAATTTATTTTGCGCATGTGCAGATTGATCGTTTAAAGACTTTTTAAACAAATTTAATGCTGGAGAAAAAGAAAAATTTGAGAATGACTTTTAAAAAAAATATAATTCATTTAATTAGTTGATAAAATATGGCTCTTATAAATTAAAAATCTTTAACCTTGTATAAAAAATTATAAAGATATTTTTTTGAGAAATCAATAAAGTTGCCACAGTTCTTTAAACTTGATGCAAAAACGTACAATTTGAGTTTACGCTTGAAATTTATCTTTTGATAGTTTTTAATATTCACCGTTGATTAAAAGTTATCAAAAAATAAAAATCGTTCAATAATACTGAAGTTTTGTTCAAACTCAAAATACTTTGAACCACAAATAATAATTAAATGTTACCATTTTCAGTCGATCATAATGTGAATCTATAAGGCAAAATGTCAACATCGACCAGCTATTGTCAACTACTGTCAAACTGTCGACTGACACTGTCAATGTCAAGTATCATGTGGATTTCACGTTGTTTTTGTTTCCCAGACATATTAAATTTCGTCGCTGTTTAAATTATAAATGATAAGTTAATATTCTATTGACTGCAAGTATGAAGTATAATTACAAGGCAAGTTACTTGTAATTTACTAGCATTTCCATTTCTCCAATTATTCTAATGAAATTTTATATTAGGTTAAAAGTTGGTGTTTTGCTTTTGAATCAATTTGTTGTATTTTCGCTTCATTGTGTGTATAGTTATGAACAACTATAATTATTGTATTGTAATAAAATAACTATTTTTCAGTTTCAAAATTTACTAGGTACAGTATATAGAAAAGGCGATGTTGTATTTAGTCATGACGGGAATAGTGTAATTAGTCCTGTGGGGAACAGGATTACAGTTTACAATTTAAAACAGTAAGTAAAATAGATGTTGATAGTTGGGATCTGTGTTTTTGGTCTTCATCATTAGTATGTTGTTATAATATGTTCCAATGTATGATGTTAAACGCAACTATTTTTTTATATGTACGTAAAAATCACAACACCCTACGTGAGTTTGCTTTTACCTTACACTTAAAAAAAAAGAATCTTATCTATAAACAACTTGGAATATATTTCAGGAACAAAAATATCACATTGCCTGTGGAAAGCCATTATAATTATACAGCTATAGATGTCTCACCAAATGGATCTGTTCTCTTGGCTATTAATGAAAGTAAGTATATTTATTATTATTATTATTCAATAGTAATAAGACTGCTAAGTCACAGACAAAGATGTTGAGCATAGAGGGAAATGTGAAACCACCACATGGGATTCTTGCTAGCTAGACGGAAGCAATACCAAACATTGGCAGGGGGAGATTTAGGTGGTTTAAGGTTCTTAGGTCCCAAGTCAAAAATCCTCTGTGACAATTTTACAATATAAGTCAAACATTATGAGCTTTACTATAAAAAAACTTAGACGGTGTTTCAAATTCATTTTAACTTTAGCATATGTCAACACTTCTATACCATTATTCTAGCATCCAGTGCGGAATCTTGAAAAATCATGGTTATTGAAACATTATTATGCGTAATGCGATTGTTACCAATAAATAAAGAAGTAATTATAACAAAAGTATTGTGGTTATACATATTTAAGGTGAAACATTAATATATTGACATTAATAATACCAATCAGTGGTTAAAACACGTGTTCAACTAAATAATGTCTAACAATAATTTTAGATGAATACATTATGTTTTATACATTTCAGAGGGTGAAGCACATATGATAAGTCTGGTAACATGCTCAGTAATACATAAATATAAATTCAAACAGCAAGTAAATGCTGTTAAATTTAGTCCAGATGGAAAATATTTTGCAGCTTGCTGTGGTGATACAGGTAACATTACTATTTTTGTTTTCGTAATTGTTTAGGCTGAACGCACTTGATTGGTTTTAATTGTTTATTAGGGAAGGTACAAAGTTGCAAACACAAATTATTCGCATATGCATCGGCAGTCGGTCGAGATTTTGAATGTGATTTTTTTGCTCCCACACGCCGCTCCGCACCGCTTGTAGGGTTGCCCGCATCTCGGACGCGAATAGTAATATAACAAATAGTTATCTTAATTAAATAATAACTAAATTTGGTATTTTTTTGAATAGTTCCCGTCATATCATCTTTACATGTCCCTTCAAGAATACTTTTTATAAAAATTCTATAATTATTATAAACTATGTTTTACTAGCTGTCGCCTTCGACTTCGTCTGCGCGGAATTAAAATGAAACTTAATTTGTAGCCTATGTGTTCTTCAGGACTGTTCTACTTCAATTACAAATTTCAACGAGATATAAGTCATTCTGGAGATACCTTGTAACAAACATCCATCTAAACATTCGTATTTATAATTATTAGTAATATGATCTCAATTGAAATCAATGAATTAAATTTCAGTATTCATAATGACAGCCCCGACCAGTTACTCAGGTGAATTCCGTTCGTTTATCATGAAGAGGGTCTATCAAAAAGCATATGATGATGTAACGTGCTTAGACTGGTCAACCTGTTCCAAACTATTAGCAGTTGGCTCCAAAGATACAACAACTAAAATCTACACCGTTGACTACTTGGATAATATTAACATGTTTTCGATGGGTGGACATACAGATAAAATTGTTGGTGTATTTTTTGAGAGAAAGAGCTTGGATCTGATAACTGTGAGTAGGAACGGACAGGTTTGTCTATGGGAGGCTAGTATAGACCCGGATGACTTGATTGTTTCTGAAGTACAAATATCGCATAGAAAACGAAGGAAATTGCAAAAAGCGGAGGACAGTGAAGATGATATTGATGAAAAGAATGTCATTGAAAAGGACAAAGATTATGTAAGTTTAATTTATATTAAGGAATTTAAAAAGCATTTTATATACTTTTTCTATATTTTAATATAAGTTGGCAAGCGAGCAAGTCATCTGAATTTACCGAAATAGCAAAGCGACCGCTGCCCATATGCATCTTTAACTGCAGATGCATTGCCTACCTTTAATCGACAGAGGGGACACAGAAAGATAATATTTCTCTGTCAAATTCACTTCCCCTATAATTTCCTTATAAAAAAAGGGTTAGAAGGGAAAGAGGACTAAATTGGGCCTCCGGTACACACACTCATAAGGCGAAACGCAAAATTACTTGCACTTGACACCTGTATTCTGTGTGGTTGTGGTATTGCACTGGTTGAGCCGGCCAATGTGTGCAACAGATATTGTTGTTGCTGGCTTCTACCACTGTTAATTATAAGATAAGAAGATGTCACCTGTGAATTAAAAAAATATGTTATACACTTATATGTGCTTCCAGACTATGTTTTACAGCTGTTCCAAATTTCATTAAGATCCATTGAGCCATTCTGGAGGTACCTTCAAACATCCATCCATCCATCTAAATATTCGCATTCGTAATATAGCCGAAGATAAATAGATAAAAAAGTAGTATTTATATCTTGTAGCAGAGTGACGATGATAAGACCAATATAAAAGAAGAAATCAAAGTGAAGGAAGAAAAGAGGTTGTTTTTTACGAAACTAGGACGGCATTATATTGGAGATGCTATACGAAGTGCCAATTATAAAGTGAAGCTGACGGCTGCGCAGTATCACAAAGCTACTAAAATGTTAATCACAGGTGAAAATTTCTTTTTATTCAACTACCCTATCTCATGAAATGAAATCTTGTATATAAGTCATTGCAAATAATAGAATAATTTTATATCAATTTACATCACTAGTTCAATCCGTACTCAATCAGTGCAAGTTGGTTGACTTCACATAGAATTTCTTCGCAGATAATATTTGTAGGTTACAATACGATGTTTTCCTTCACTGTTAGGACGTTGGATAATTAAACATGTTAATCGAAAAACTCAGTATGTGACGGGATTTGAACCCAGGAACTGCAGATTACAAGTCAAGTGCTTAACCCCTGAGCCACTGACCTCCGATAACCATGAATGAAGTGTTAATAGGATGTGGGGTATAAACTAGGCTTATAGGTTACATGTGGTGTTAGGTTTCTCAAATGGTGTGTTCTTCCTGCACGAGTTGCCGGATGTGAACTTGGTGCACACACTAAGTGTGTCGGAGCACCGCATCAGCAGTGTGGCGGTGTCGCCGCAGGGGGATTGGGTCGCCTTCGGTTGCCCACATATTGGACAGCTGCTCGTCTGGGAGTGGCAGAGTTAGTACCACAACACATTTTTTATTTTTAACCGACTTCAAAAAGGTGGAGTTTCTAAATTCTTCTATATGTCTCTTTTTGTTACTTGAATGTCTTAGTAAATTACGAAGATCTATTGAATAAAAGACTTGTCTTAGCCTCTTAGTCTTAGCTCTTGAAGAAATCTTTTGAAGTTATTTATAAATTGTTTAGCCAACATTGCAGTATACCTTTTAAAAATAAAATCTTGATATTTACTTCTATGTAAGTGGAGGGCCTCCTCTAAATTGGTGGTTAATTTCCCCCCCCCCCCCATCACAGCGTTAGATTAACGTTAAATAAATAAAGTTGTCGTGGTCTTAAATTTGTAACAATTAATTTCAAGTTTCACCTTTATTTTAAAGGAACGAAAGAGGAAATAAACGTTATTTTAGCTCAGAATAAATTAATGTTTTTTTATTACTATGATATATTTCAGGTGAGCAATATGTGATGAAGCAACAAGGTCACTCTCAGGATATGACTTGTGTGGCATACTCACCGGACGGTCAGTACATAGTGACAGGGGGGTACGACGGCAAGGTGAAGCTGTGGAACACCTCCTCCGGCTTCTGCTTCGTCACCTTCAGCGAGCACTCCTCCACCGTCACCAGTATTGTCTTCAGTGCCAATAAGAAGTTCTTCGTGTCCTCATCACTTGATGGTACTGTTAGGTGTTATGATTTGACGAGGTTAGTTTTTACATGACCTTAGATAGGAATACCAAACTTTAATCTTTTTTTTCAAGATTTTGATTAGAAAAAAGACGAAAATTTTCTTTTGGTTCCTCTTTATTTAAATACGGATAATTACAGTTTTTATTTAATGTTCTTGGTGCATGTATCTAAAATGTATTGAGAATGATAAGTTAATTAGCTTTGCCCCGCGACCCCATTCGCGTGAAATTAAAAAAAAATTATAAACAGTCTATATTTTCTTTTCGATGTTCTATGTCTGTAGAAAATTTTATCAAGATTCGTTGTGCCGTTCCGGAGATACCTTCAAACATCCATCCATCCATCCATCCATCTAAAAATTCCCGTTTATAATATTAGAGTAAGAGTAAGAGAGTATTTAGCAGTGATTTGATGATTTTGTGTGAACATTGTCCAGATATCGCAACTTCCGTACTCTGACATCGCCGAGCTTGGTACAGTTTGGGTGTGCTGCGCTGGATGCCAGCGGTGAGCTGTGTGCTGCAGGAGGACAGGATGTCTTCGAGATATTCCTCTGGTCCGTCAAGTTCGGCAAACTGCTCGATGTGAGTGGCATACCTCTGTCTCTGATTACTTATCATTGTGTCAAGTCAATTTCTGAATATTTAAAAACTATTAAACTTAAAAACTCCATGTAATAATTTTATAAAAAGGTAGTTTTATTTACTGAAATGGCATCACTACTCGACCCCGCCACTCTTTTGTGACAACTTCCGGCGAATGGATTGAGAGTGGTGGGGTTGAAACAGTGTTTTGAATATCGAGTCAGGAGCTCGGCCAATCGTTGGACAACCGTCGAAGTGATAAGTTGTCTGGTGGCAACTGTGTTAGTTGACCGATAAAAGTGTTAAAATTGGAATAAAAGTATTTAAGTGCAGTGGATTGGAGTTTTTCTTTACATCCAATTGCGTCACACTGCTTTTCTTCAATCTCTTAATCCTAAATCCAATGTATAAGTTTTTTTAGTCTACCCTCACCACATGAGTATTGTGTTGCAGGTGTTAGGTGGTCACGAGGCGCCGGTGGTGAGCCTGGCCTTCAGCCCCACATTATCCAGTTCCCGTCTGGCCTCAGCCAGCTGGGACAAGACAGTGCGTCTCTGGAACTGTATAGAAACCAGTAGTGATTGTGAAGTTATACAGTTTACGTCTGATGCACTACAAGTTGCATATAGACCGGATGGTGAAGAGGTATAGTTATGAAGTTTATTTCGCATTATATCATGTCACTCACTTTATGTCCCTCACTGAGGGGATCTAACTCAGCCTACCCTAATTTAGGAGTGACTAGGTCATAGTCAACCACGCAGACCATGTATGGGTTGGTAACTTTTTAGTACATGTTGAGATTTGAACCCAAGAATTACAGATTACAAGTCAAGTGCTTAACACCTGAGCTATTGACGCACTTTAAATGATGACTAATTTAGATTTTGGTTTAAGGGATTCGGTCTATGGATGATTTTTTTTCCCAATGTAATTTGTATCTTATTACGTTAATGTTACGGTTCAGATTGCAGTGTCGACGTTGGATGGTAACATAACGTTTTTTAACGCGACTAGCTGTGAGCAGAGCGGTTACATCGAGGGTCGTAATGATCTCGGCTCAGGCCGAGCTGATACTGACCTCGTCACCGCCAAACAACAACTTAAATCTAAGTAAGTTTCCTTCTGAAATTTTTCTAGTGCTGAAAATATTTACAATAGATTTTCATAAACCTTGTTAAATATGAAATGAAAAAAAAATTAATGAGATTTTATGATTATTCAAAACTGTCTATCCGACTCTGTCCGCTCGGGATGAAAAAAAACATAATAATTAGCCTATGTGTTCTTCCACAGACTATGTTCTACATTTGTGCCAAATTTCATCAAGATCTGTTGTGCCGTTGCGTAAATACCTTAAAAAATACATCCATACATCCATCTATCCATACATCCATACATCCATCCATACATCCATACATCCATCTTAATATTCGCATTTATAATATTAGTAAGATTACATACATATTAAATTATTTCTACGGCAAAACTCTAAAACCATTGGTTTTAAAGTTATTTGATAAAAAAGTACAATCTAAGTACAATGTAATGTGTGATTTGGGGGTGGATAAAAACTAAGTCCTTTTGTAACTTTGTCCAGGGCATTTACAACAATCTGTTACTCAGCGGATGGCAACAGTGTGCTCGGTGGTGGCAACTCCAAGCATGTCTGTCTCTACAGCATCAAAGAGGCTGTGCTCATCAAGAAGTTTGTCATCACACAGAACAGATCTCTCGACGCCATAAGTGTAAAATACAATATTATTAATATTATTTTTACAATAATGAAATTAGACAATAATTGTCTTAAAACCGTTTCAAGATGATGAATATTGAATTTTGAAAACCTACAATACTGACAAATATACTTATATTATTAATAAATCCAAAATGGCCGCCGCTATAAAATGGCGGATAATTTGTACCCTTCCAACTTGATTTTTTTTATTATTATAAGGTGGCAAACGAACAAGCGGCTACATGAATTCGCCGAAATGGCGAAGCGACCTCCCATAGACATTCACAATTGCAGATGCGTTGCTTACCCTTACTCGACAGAGGAGGAGACGCACAAAAAGAGAATATTTAACCTTCCTATGCATCTCCTCCATCAAATCCACCTCCCCTTTCCATCCTTTCCTTATAAGAAAAGGGTGGGAAGGAAAAGACGTCTAAAATTAGGTATCAAATGGGTTAATGTCTAAAAGTACATAATTAATTGAAGTTTTTTTTATATAATTATTTTGTTACTAGGACGTTGTGAATCGTCGATTGCTGTCAGAGTTCGGCAACATGGCGCTGGTGGAGCAGCGTGGTGAGCTGGAGGGAGGGGATGTCAGCTTGCGTCTTCCTGGTGTACAGGCTGGTGACATGGCCGAGAGGAACATCAAGCCTGAGGTAATGTATCTGTCTCCACTGCTCAAAACATGTATAACAACATTAAGTCTAATACAAACTGATTACTACTCGTTTATTTATTATAGAGTATTAACTTTGTTACGTAGGTGCGTGTACAATGTGTACGGTTCTCACCTACGGGGGAGAGTTTCGCTGTGGCGGCGACAGAGGGCCTGCTCATCTACAGTCAGAATGCAGGATTGGATGGCACATTCAGGTCATACATCTATCATACATACATATATGTCAGAATTCAATTGAAATTACAAATTTTATTTTTATAATATAGTTATTCTATGTGTTTTTTCTAAACTATGTTTTACATCTGTGATAAGTTTCAGCGAGATCTATTTAGCTGGAGATACTTAATAACAAACATTCATCCATCCATCCATCCAAATCCAAATATTCATCCATCTATTCATCAAAATATTCATCCATCTATTCATATAACCAAACATTCGAATTTATAATATTAGTAAGAATTCACTGGATCGTAATGTCATTTATTATATTTATGGTCTATAGACCTAGATATTTATTTTGGAAAAGTTTAGTGTTTAAATTCATGTCACAAACATGTCTGTTTTCAATCTGTCTTTGATTAAATCCTTGTAATGGAAAATTTATTACATAGGTTTATTATAATTTCTCATTTATATTGAATTCAATTTAGAAGAAGAAGAAAAGCAACCAAACTTTCTTCTAATCTATTCTTCTTTATTGCTCACATCTTACCAAGCAATTGACCAATTAATTCTAAGATAGTATACCTGTAATAGACCGTTTCGTCTGGAGACTGGCTCTACTCCTGCAGCGGTGAAGAATCTTCTAGAAGAAGGTAGTTGGGGCCGCGCGCTGCTCGGAGCTCTGCAGCTCAACGAGCACCATCTTATCCAGCAGTGTGTAGAAGCTATACCACCAGCTGACAGTGAGTTGATCAAATTACAAAAAACCTCATCTATTTAACCCATCTTTTATTCCAGACTAGTTGTCGCCCGCGACTCCGTCTGCGCGGAATTAAAAAAAAAACGTAATATGTAGTCTATATGTTCTTCCAGACTATTTTTTATGTCTGTACCAAACTTCATTAAGATCCATTAAGCCTTTCTGGAGATACTTTCAAACAAACATCATTATCCATCCATTTATCCATCCATCTATCTATATTTTTAAATTTTTTTGTACCATAAGAACCTTCTCCTGACAATAACAAACACAACAAAAAAAAGTGAAATCGGTCCAGCCGTTCACGCGTGATTCATTTTTAAATATATAAATTAGCTGTCGCCCGCGACTCCGTCCGCGCGCAGTTAAAACAAAAAAATAGATGTTGGCCGGTTCTCAGACCTACTGAATATGCTCACATAATTCCATGAGAATCGGTCAAGCCGTTTTGGAGGAGTACGGGAACGAAAACTGTGACACGACAATTTTATATATTAGATAATTTTTTACAATTGTGCCAAATTTCATGAGGTCCGTTAAGGCGTTTTGGAGATACGTAATAACAAACATCCATCCATCCTCCATCCAAACATTCTCATTTATAATATTAATACTGAAATAAAATAAAATTAGAAGTAATGAAATGCCTAAGTTCATTTTCTTTGAAAATATTACGCTTTAATTATATTATTTTCTAACTTAATTGTACTTTTTTGGATGTTCTTAATTAATTCCTAGTATTTTACCTGATTGTATCTTCCCCAGTTGAGTTGACAGTGCGAGATTTAGAAAAGGAATACTGTGACCGGCTGACCAGCTCGGTGGCTCGTCTGCTGGAAGACAGCAGACACTTGGAGCACCTGCTGGTGTGGGCGCGAGCTCTCCTCAGCAAGGGTCGTCTGCCGCAGAACGTACTGCTGGCGTTAGAGAAGGTCCTCACTGTTAAATACTCACAGTTGAGTAAGATGTAAGTTATTTATAGGAACTTTTTTACTGACCATTTATTTATTTATTTTATTTTATTTATTTAGGATTGTCAATAAAATAAATTAGAAACAGTTATACATAATGTAAAATATAAATTACATCATTAACATTTAAAGAAAGCAGAATCAAGGTAGTGACAATCATGTCTAATTTTAGGCCTAAGTAGTCCTCTTTTCCTTCCCATCCTTTTCGTGGATTCGTTGGAGGAGGAGATGCATAGGAAGGATAAATATTCTCTTTTTGTGCGTCTCCTTCGTAGATTGAAGGTAGGCAATGTATCTGCAATTGCGAATGTCTATGGGCAACAGTCGCTTCGCCATTTCGACGAATTCATATGGTCGCTTGCTAGTTTGACACTTTGTTATATAAAAAAAATCAAAGAATTCATTCAATAACATATAATACGGTTTTAATGAAATAGTTGCATTAAGTTTTTAAAAAAAAAGATGATACTGAATCAGAAAAAAATGTTTATTTCCGATAACTTCTTAATGGTTTCATTTAATTCTCATGAAATGTTTGAAGATGGTAGAATTATATTTTTTTTAGAAGGCACTTGTGATAAGACTGGATTTTTCATGGTACATTGATAAATGGAAAATTCCAATTCAAAACATTAACTAAAAACTTTAAAATAAATCCCTAAAAATAGTTATTGACTTAAAAAATAATTTTTCAAAATTACTTGTTTATTTATTTATCAACAAAATCTTACTTATATTTTAAATGCGAATGTTTAGATGGATGGATGTATGTTTGAAGGTATCTCCAGAACTGCTCAACGGATCTCGATGAAATTTGGCATAGTTGTAGAAAATAGTCTGGAAGAACATATAGGCTACTTAAGTTTTTTAAATTCCGCGCGGACGGAGTCGCGGGCGAAAGATAGTACATAATAATCGACGTCTTTAAATATTCTTAGTATTTAAATTGTTCTCCGGTTATTTATGCTCAGCGGTTTTATTTCATTTCATAATAAACCGTATTATTATTAATTTTGAATAAATCAACATAAAGAAATTACTTGACATTAATAAAACTTTGTGAATAATATTAGGTCCTTACATATGAAATTGGCGTTTTTCGTACTGGCCACTTTAATCACGAATTCTCCTCTTTGGTAAGGAATTCCAAATTCAAATTTGTACAGCTATAGACTCATGTATTTGTGGTTCGATGACCGTCATTCATTCGTTTTTTTTCTTCTGTTTTTTTCTGTTTGCGTCACTCATTTTACAAAATGGAAAACTTAAAATATCGCATTATTTACGAGTACGAGTTCCGCCGTGGCACTAGTGCTGCGGAAACGACTCGAAGGGTGAATGATGTGTATGGCGGTCGTGTTGCAAAAGAAAACACAGTTCGTTTTTGGTTCCAACGTTTTCGTTCTGGAAATTTCGATCTGCAGAACAAGCCCCGTGGACGGCCTGAGACTCAAGTTGATAATGAAGAGTTGAAGGCTATTGTGGAAGCGGATCCATCGCAAACCACGTCCGAGTTAGCTGCAGGCTGCGATGTTAGTGATAAAACTGTTCTAATTCACTTGAAGCAAATTGGGAAGATTAAAAAGCTTGAAATGTGGGTACCTCACGAATTGACTGAAGCAAACCGGCAAACGCGCGTCGACTGTTGCGTTACATTACTAAACCGGCACAATAATGAAGGTATTTTAAACCGAATCATTACCTGTGATGAAAAATGGGTTCTTTACGATAATCGGAAGCGCTCAGCGCAATGGTTGGATCCTGTCCAGCCAGCCAAATCCTGCCCCAAGCGAAAATTAACCCCCAAAAATTTACTTGTAAGCGTTTGGTGGACTAGTGCCGGTATTGTTCATTACAGTTTTCTCAAATCTGGCCAGACTATTAAGGCTGATGTCTATTGTCAGCAATTGCAAACCATGATGGAAAAGCTAGCGGCTAAACAACCTAGGCTGGTCAATCGCTCCACGCCACTGCTGCTTCACGACAACGCTAGACCACACACTGCGCAAAAGACGGCTACTAAATTAGAAGAGCTTCAATTGGAAAGTCTAAGACATCCTCCTTACTCCCCGGACCTTGCTCCAACAGTTTACCATTTTTTTCGAAATTTGGATAACTTCTTGCAAGGGAAAAAATTCAACTCCGATGGGGCAGTCCAAATTGCCTTCAAAGATTTTATTGATTCCCGTCCGACTGGTTTTTTTAGTCAAGGGATCAATGAACTACCTATGAGATGGCAAAAGTGCATAGAAAATAATGGTTCATACTTTGATTAATTAAATATATTATATTAAAAAATATTCGACTTTTTGGTCCTCCCATACAAAACGCCAATTTCATATGTAAGGACCTAATATAACAAGATATAAAACAATTTAAAAGTTTTCCCCCAAATGAAGTCAATCGTTTGACAAAGTTACGTAACACATCAGCTGCTTTGTGAAGGCCGCGTCACGTCATGTTGACACTTGTCACGACAATCTCTGACTGTGTTTCCCGTTGGGTCGATCGGCCCAATAGGATTTTTTACAGTCCAAAGGGTCCATCTTGAACAGTATCTAGTCGGCAAACCATGCCGGTGTTTTATATAAACACATTCCCAAAAGATTCATGACATACTCGGAGTTATTTAATGTAGTACTTTATTGTACTAAATGACTGCTTGAGGAATTATTTAAGAAAGATTAGTTAAGATCTTGTGTCACTGTCTATATGTACGAGATAAACTTAAATACCAACGCTACATACCAGATTGATACGTTGCGATTGAGCAATTATTTTCACGTAAACAATCCAATTTATATATGCTTTGTAACTCGTGACGAGGAAGCCTTATTATTTGAATTTCAAAATTACGGAAGTCAAAGTTACGAGTTTACTAATTATATTTTGAGTAGTCGAAATTTCATTTAACAATTCACGCAGAATACTGTTTCAAATTGATGTTTTAAAAGATAAATATATTTTAGTTAACCCCCCCTCCCCCTATTTTAATAACACTCAGAGTTCTATAATGGTTCTTGGACTTATATTAATTTCACTAACTCTTTCGGTAGTGACCGATTTAAGACTGTAGTGATTGAAAATGACACTATATCCAAGTAAGGTTTATTCATACACTAGCTGTCGCACGTGACTCTGTTCGCGCGGCATTAAAATAATCGTAAAAAGTAGCCTATGTGTTCTTCCCGACTATGTTCTACATCTGTGCCAAATATCATCAAGATCCGTTCAGTCGTTCCGGAGATACCTTCAAACAAACATACATCTAAACATTCGCATCTTCTTTATCTATATATATAAAAGAAAGTCGTGTTAGTTACACTATTTATAACTCAAGAACGGCTGAATCGATTTGACTGAAAATTGGTGGACAGGTAGCTTAGAACCAGGAAACGGACATAGGATAATTTTTACCCCGTTTCCTTTTTTTTTTTTAATTCCGCGGGAACGAAGTCGCGGGCAAAAGCTAGTTTATAATGTTAGTAAGTTATATCCTTCATTTCAATTGAAACTCTAAATTATGTTAACGTATATACGTCAAATTTCGTATTTTTTTTTAATTTGTATATAAATAAAGTAACAGTTAGTTTTTATATATACGTGTTTTAGCATATCGTTTGTCTACGGCTAAGGGTTTCGATTACAATCCGGTATAAGATAATTTTGTTTGGTTTAAACCATTGGAAATCTCCTAAACACGTTCAGATACATTACATAAAGCAGACATCCATCACCCGCCGACGTGTGATAAGGTCAAGTGTGTGATAATATGATAAACACGATAACATTGTCAAATGGTACGAATAACTGAACGTGTAACATATACTATATTCAGTACTAAACGCCTCAATTTTATATTATGTCCAAATTATTATTATTGGTTTATATTATATCAGTACGGTCAGGCTCAGGGGTTAAGCACTTGACTTGCAATCTGCAGGTCCTGGGTTCGAATTCCGCCATGTACAAATGTGTTTTTCGATTTACATATGTACATTTATCCGAGGTTCTTACGATGAAGGAAAACATCGTAATGCTGCACATATATGTGTGAAGTCAACCAACCCGCATTGGGCCAGAGTGGTTGACTATGTCCTAGTCACACCTAACTTAGGGTAGGCTCCGAGCCCCTCAGTGGGGACGTATAATGAGCTGATGATGATGATGATACCGCCAGTTAGTGTTTACATTATGCCAGTTGTATTCCAGCGCTGATTTTGAGCGTTACTGTCCTACTGTACTGGCATAGTCATTACTCACAGTGCCAATGTATACAAAACTCAAAATCAAAGCATGATCTTCAGAAGTATAGATACATTGTATATCACTAATTAAGTATATTTCTAATATTCAGATGTGATTTCAACAAATACACAATACGCTGTATAAAGTCGGTAGCAGAGATCGCGCCCAAACAAGAAGATGTCGAGATGATGGACACCGACAATGAATCCAGTGGTCGTGGAACTTTCTCTGACACAGACTAAATACATTTGATAATAAAATGTTTTCATACTTATAATATTAGTTTTTATTTCAATACCATTCCTTTGTCTGTGATTTAAGTGCGTGTGGAATAAAAAAAAATAGTAGGTATAGGCGTTATTCTAGAAAGTAATCTGCCAAATATCATCAAGATTCGTTTAGCCGTTTTGGAGATACTAAAACAAACATCCATACATCTAAATGTAATATTTTGAAGTATGATGAAATGTAATTTTTTATCACTTTACGTCTTTAACTTTTAGTTTTTTAAAAGTCAGAGTGAGGGTTTGAATGACTTACCGTTGGTTTCTGAGACCAAAATCTTTGTATAAAACATATCGTTATCGCTGTCATTACCTTTAACAAAAAAAAAATGGGACCCATCTGCAAGCACTTCCTTTCGATTAAAATATTTTTATCAAAATCGGACCACCAGGGGCGGAGATTCGCGGTAACACACATTAAAAAAAAATACAGTCGAATTGATAACCTACTTCTTCTTGAAGTCGGCTAAAAAGAAAAGTAAGGTCTCAGAAACCCACGGTTATAATATGTTCAGTACCACTACGACTTTCATGTTCGATTGTATGGCATTGAACGTGTTAAAAAAACTTGTGAGCCGTCATGGGACGCCTGGCAGATGTGAAACATCGTGTGTGTACAAGTAATGTGCATAAAATATTAAATATTATAATTAAATAAATAATAATAATAATGATAATGACAATGGCAATGGCAATGGCAATGACAATGGCAATGGCAATGATAATGATAGTAATGATAGTAATTATAATAATTATAATAATAATATTAAGAAAAATGTTTAAATCAGAAAATTAATAAATATGTGGAATAATAATAATAATAGTAATATTAAATATTCAATATTATTAAATTAAACACATAAAATATATATATGTATACCTCAGTATAGCTTGGCGACCCGTCGCCACGGCAAGCGTCGCCAACCCAACGATTCGGTTTACAAGTGATCCTATAGATGTTTCACATCAAAAGTATTTATCATTACTCCAAAGTCGTAAAAATATAAGTATTTGAATTCTTTTTTCACAATTTCGATCTTTTGTATATTTAGATCAGTCATTATACAATTGAAATTGTTTTGTTTAATAATCTAAAACGAATGGATCAAAGTAAACATAATCTGTGGAAAACAAAGAGCCTTTGTGCACTTAACATGAGAGAATGCGGGTCAAAGATAATCATAGTAGTTGTACAGTATTTGACATGTAAAGGTTTACATGTCAAAAAACCAAGGAAATCAAACGAATTTCTAATTGTTTACTAAATAACATTTATTCAGACAGTATTTAATTCAATACAAAGAACCTTAAATCATCGTGCAGAAATAAAACAAGCATTTATAAAAAACAGATTTTATTAACAAAAATAACTAAATCACAAAAATAATGCAAAGACAAAAACAGTACGTTGATCTCTACCCTGATCCATTCTAACTATATATAAAATAAATAAATTGTGTCGGTCGTGTTATCCGAGTTTGATAGTGATATCAACCATCATAAGAGTTGGCTTCCACTACCAAGTTTCATATTAATTTTATATCGAAATAATATTTTTATTTCATTTCCTCACAGAGATAACACAATGAAAACAATTCCGAAGTGATACTCCACAGTAATAAATATTGGTACTTGATATTGTTCTAGAAGTTTTGTTTTGCAGTTTCTACTTAGTTTTATAACATTTTGTTCAATTTAACAAATACTTAAATATTTATAGTTACGTAAACTTCACTTGAACTTGAACATTGTACCACAAAAACAAGAATTTCAAAGAGTTTCTTCCAGACTAACATTTCTTCCTAAACTAACAATTATAATAATTGTACTTTGAGATTTTGAAACGAGAGTTTTTATTTTAATTGCATTTTTACTTAAAGGGAAATAGTGATTCAGTCAATTGGAATTAAAGTTTTCTAATAATTTTAACAAACAAATTAATTAACACAGCTTTCCACTTACTCTTCAAAGTATAAATGTCAATTAAAACAATGTTTTGTGTCTTCTAGGCTTTATTAAATATCAGTGTTTGTTGATTGCTGTAGGCTTTGAGGGTCGTGTGATGAAGTTAATACTATTGTTCCTGCGACAGGCTGGGATAGCGCCGGAGCGAGCTACCGCGATGCCGGAGATGACAGCTGCTGCAAAAGCTATCACCAGTAATGCCCATCTCATCGTCTCCACGTACCCCAGTAACGTATGCGAGTGTCTCAGCTCCTCTTGAATGGATTCAGTTATTTCCGCGCCCTACAAATGAAAGGATAAATTAAAACAATCAGTTTGTAGATATTTACTAGCTGTCGCCCGCGACTCCGTCCACGCGCTTTAAAAAAAATATGGGGTATGAAAAATAGATAGTAGCCGATCCTCAGACCTATTGAATATGAATATAAAATTTCATAACAATCGGTCAAGCTGTTTCGGAGGAGTACGGTAACTAACATAACATTGTGACACGAGAATTTTATATATTATATAAGACTAGCTGTCGCCCGCGACTCCGTCCGCGCGAAGTTAAAAAAAACTAAATGGGGGGGGGGGGTTATGAATACGAGAATCTTATATATAATCTCGTGTCATGGGGTTCGAACTTGAACTCTTCCGAAACGGCTTGACCGATTCTCATGAAATTATGTGAGCATATTTTTCATAACCCCCTCCCCCATTTCGGAGTCGCGGGTGACAGCTAGTTTTATATATAAGATAAACTGATCAGACGTTTTGAAGAAAAGATTGAGTTATATTTGTGTTTTAAAGATGTACAGAAAATATCAGTGTTAAAAGCTAATATCATGAATCTCTGGACGTTGATTTTATTTAGTAAAGTTAAATTGAGTTTAATTAATTATTATTGGCAAGTTACTCTATGTCGTGTCTATTCGATTTAAATTGCAATACGAGTTTGGATGTTCACAAACGTATCTATTTCTATTCAGAGGCGCAAAATGAGATGAATGTGGCGTGATTACACGTTTGATTTAATGGTTTCCATTGAATTTAAATGAAATCCATACACTGGGTACAGCTGTCGGCTAATATGAATTGATTCGCCCATTTTACATAATAATTAAAACGGAGTTTACTTTTTGTGTGCAAAATGTAATGAATAATTGCTATTATTAAAATGCAAGCTGCGGCAATATTGACCTTTTGAAACAAAAATTCTCTGGCTAACGCAAAATAGGAGAATAACTTCAATAATTTTATCAATATAGAATTAATATAGAGTTGAGTTTTCCGAATTCCGAAATCATTAAATCGAATTGTTTGAAGTATATTCACCTCATCGAACCAGAGCAGTGGGAATATTCCGGTGCGCACTTTGGCCAGCTGTGGGAGATTGGGCATGTTGCGTAACTCTATGTTGAACTGGATCCGCTGCGCTCCTTTCATCACCACACCTGTCACCTGTCATCACCATCATCATCATCATCATTAATCCTCGATAAATACATAATATAAAGAATATTCCTGCAAACTAGCCATTATTATATTCCGCTTTTAATATCAATTTAAAATGTAGTCTTCAATATCTAATCTAATCTAATCTAGAATAGTTAAATCTACTTCTTACTGGTTTCCCAGAAAAGTAATGACTCTATTAATAAACTGTATAAAAATCTGTAATGAACGAAGCACGTATTTCGTGAAACTGTTTTTCGTTCAAGTTACGTCAGAACATATGTTGTATGTTTAAATATAAAGTTTATTTATTTCACGTTATCTAATTTATCACATTTTAGCAAACTAATATAAAGGACATAGAAATGTCGTATAAAGATTTTGTTACCATGCAAAGTTACTTAGTCAATTATTTGTATCACAAAGGAAAATGATATGAAATCATTATTTGTAACAAAAGAGGGTAAAATTGTCGCTCGGGTTATCCTTTGTGAAGATTCAAGAATTGTTTCTGGGACAAAGTTACAATACTTTGATAAAGTGTTCAAACAGCATTTCAGTCTGTAATTCAATATTTTTCTATCATTTAAATGATTAAAAGACTAGACATTTAAATGATTAAAAGACTAACTAATCACAATCGTATTTAACACAAACGAATAAAAATCACAATCAAATATTTGCAATCAAAACAAAAGAAAAATATTATTTTGTAAGAACATAGTCCTGGTAAATTATGACGTAATTACTAACCGGGTCTAAGTATATAAAGCTCTTGTGCTTCTCCTTGTCCGGGAACAGGCCGTAGTAGATATACTCCCGGACTTCTTCCGAGGCCAGGTAGAAGTGCGGTAGCGAGAGCAGGGCCGGCGCGCCCTGGCACGGCATCAGGTTCAGCACGCCCATCAGCAGGCAACCGTCGTGGCTGGCACTCCAGTTCCTTTGGATAAACATGGCATAGGTCCTTAAAGGGAGTGTTCTCTTTCTTCAAAGTCTGTATTCAGTAACGGCCTTATATCTACTAATACTTCGGTTGAGATTTCAACGCCGCACTTATTTTTTACCGTACCTTTAGAGTGGTGGTCCTACCAATATTATCTAAAAATATAGTAAAACCTATTGGATAGGTAACCTATTGGATTTTTTACGTTACAATATACTTGTAATTATATATATTTCGTATATAAAATTTTATACTTTTTGTTTTACGTACATTTTATGACCAGTTAAAAGTTTCTCTTTTATGATTGTAACGCAATTTGGAAACGAAAGCTTAAATTGCTTTTTCGTCCTTCTTTAAATTGTTTTAAGTAAGTCGTCATTTACAATGTAAAATTTTTTAAGTTACTGAATTCTAATTACGGAGTCTATGAGATACATTAATAATTTTTAAAGTTTTTTTTTGTTGGACATAGATTTAATATTTTTAGCATTTTCTAGATAAACATTTGTCATAGGCTTAAATGAAGAATAGTTAAATGCTAAACCTACACGAACATCAGTTTTATTCTGTATAATAATATAAAACTAGAAAACATAAAGTTTAACGCACCATTTATTTAAATATTGCCAATTTCTATTCTATCTATCTGGTGCGCGCCGACACGACCTTATTCATTTTACTTAATGGCGAAGCAGAGTACGCGGAATAAGTTTATGTCACAATTTTTAATATACTTTTGTTATATTTGTCGGGATCTGAATGAATTGCTCGTGAATTTAAATTTTTGCTACCCGCGCATTATGTAATTTATCAACTGGCTCGAGTTCCGACTAAATGCAGCGAATCTGTAATTATCGTAGTTCTCAATGTTCAGAATAGGCACTTCTATTGTTTGCATTGTTCGTCAAATACGTTGTTAAAAAACCTCTTTTAAGTAATGAAATTAGTAATTTATTTTATTATAACCTCAATTTTATTAAGCTGTTAGCAAAAAAATAAAAATTAAGTCTCCGTGCAACACAGTGGATCAATTTTAAAAAGTTACATTATATCTCAATTTATCTAGAACAGGAATATCTCTAAACTAAACAAGGAAAGACGTCTCTCCGTCTTTTTGACTGATAAACGAGTTAATTAATTTTACAAATTATTGTCATTCGGTGCCATTTTGATGGAGCTTCAAGTCTAAGGATATTATAAAACAATACATTTATCACTGTCTTTGAGTGGATTTTGTCTTTGAATCTTAGATGTCATCATATTAATTACTTTAGTAGGTAAGGTGTTGCCATTTAATCACTAACTGTTATTCAACAAAGTTGTATTTTCTTAAATACTTTATAATTATTAAGCAATAAAATACAATACAATTGTATATTTAAATATTTGTATTTTTATCATTGTATATTTTTCCTGGAAGTTATTAATTTAAACATTTCAGATTCAAATCGAAACATTGTAAATTCATCTGTTACATGCCACAGGTCAAATTATATTTCTTCCCACCATTTTCTAAAAAGGAAAGTATTGGATCCTTCCAAGTAAATTTGTCGGGAGATGGATTGTAGGGAAAATATCTTTTTTTAATCATACTCTCTAATTGTACTAAAAATATAAAACTTACTTTCTACAGAAGCATTTGTTAGAAGGATTAACACTCTTTGAGGCGAGTGCTTTTTCAGTTAACTCGTAATAGTACGCGCTCATGTTGAATATCGACCGTTTGTCGATCAGGTCCACGGCCAAAGATCTGCGGAATGGTATAAATTACACTAGTATTTAGATCATTCATTTAACAGTAGTTGCTAGCAATGAATTACTTAATATTATTTGGAGACATCTTTTTGAACATTTATTTGAGTTGCTTTCTTTCAAGGTAAGGTAAGGTAAAAAAGGTAAAAAAAAGGTTTTTAAACATATTGATATCATGGGAAATATAATGCATAATTTACACCACAAATATTAAGAGAATTAACATAGTTAAAGTTATGGGCTATAAATTCGATATGTGATAGTTTTGGCGCGCTGTTACACTATTTTATGTATCGTTTGATGACGTCACTTGGCAGAAAATACTTTGGCAACAACCATCCACCCCTATGTTCCATAATCTGTTCGCCAATAACAGTAACAATAATAATGCAGGCATAAAATAGCGCAATAACTTTTTTAATCCCTTTTCTGCTCATTGACTACAACTTCTTCGAGTACCATTTCCATTATCAAACATAAATAACGCTTAAAGGAATTGTGGTTTTAACATAGGACATGTTAAAGCAAAAATATTTATATGAGTGTTGCGCCTGTTGAATTTTTAACAAATTTTCTTAAATAGTAAATTTTGCATACCTACAAATATCAGGATCGTAAGTGTATAGTTTTTGAGGTACGTTGTCTTCGTCGATGGGTGGAAAGATCGATGAGTCGGATCCATTGATCATGCCGCAGTAGGGGTCGCCCCATTCTTTCATCGTGCGCCTGTCCTTGTACGAAACAATGTGACCCAACTCGTAAACGTTCTCAGTACCACGGACCATATCGAATGGCCCCAGTTGGGTATTGTTCCACTGAAAGTGACAAGAAGTATAAGATTTATAAATGTTTATTTTAATGAAAAATCACAGGAGATTATTTGACACTAACTAATGTTTTTTGTAACCATTTCAATTATGCTCGAAACTTGAACTACGACAAAATTTGAGAAATTCCATTCAGACTCTTCTGGCAAAATTAAATTCAGGCGTTTGCCTATAAACTTGACATAGAATAAAAAAAAAATTGATTTAAGAAAGTCTCTGAATTTAATAAAAAGAATTTAAGAAAAGGGTATTGTTGCAGTTTTCTAGTTTTACGATAGCTTGAAGATGTTTCAATTACTTATTGCATTGAAGTGAAAATGGAAAATGAAGCGAATAGTTCAAAGATGGTAGTTGCGCAGAACGTAATTTCTTGCAACTGAATCGAGCAAAGAATATTTCAACACTGTTTCTTCTCGATACATTTATTTTATTATTTAAGATAAAAGTTTAGAAAAGACTGGAAAATACTAGCTACAGCATACAGAATTTTAAAATATTATAGAAATGAATTTTTGGAATCAAATCGCACGAATTTCCTTTCCAAAAACACAAGAAAAGAAAAAATTTGTAGGAAAAATAATTAAAATTCAGTAAGTATTTATTTAATAGCGTCGGTGGCTCAGGAGTTAAGCACTTGACTTGCAATCCGCAGATCCACGGTTCGAATCCCACCATGTACCAATCTGTTTTTCGATTTACATATGTATGCAACGTTCTTACGATGAAGGAAAACATAGTGATGTAACCTGCACATATCTGAGAAGAAATTCAAAGATATGTGTGAAGTCAACCCGCACTGAGCTGTGGTTGACTATGACCTAGTCACCCCTAACTTAGGGTAGGCTCTGAGCCCCTCAGTGGGGACATATAGTGAGCTGATTATGAAGTATTTATTAACAAGATAGAAGGCTATAAAAAGAATCGCGAGCCAATTAATAACCTTTATAGTCTTATTTTTGCGTATATTTATCGAATTGAGAATAATTTACGATTTTAAATATAACTGGTTAAGAGTAAAGTGTTTCGTTCATTGACCCTATGGAATCTGCATCGCGAGAATAACAGGTTCGTGTTGACAATAACCCACTTTTTGTCAAGGCTCCACGACTACTCGAGTACTACGTACCTAACAGAATATCCATTCGTAGTAAAATATCTATCCGTTTTGAAAAAAAGCAACGGTTTTTCTATGAATTGTTTTTTTTATGATTCGAGTCGTTTTCTAAAGATAACCGTTACTTTTTACTTCGACTGACTGAGATTGGTAATGGTTTTTGGAACGTATGCGAATATGTTTTATGTCAATTGCGTTGTAACCTCTTGTAACTTAAAGGCTGGAATTGATGCTGACGGGTGAAGTGTAATTCAATTTGTATATTTCCTTTGAGTGTCTGGGGCACAGTCAATCGGTTTTTTTTATTGTTAGTAAATCTTAAAAAAATAAAATTAGCTGTTATTTTCCATGTGCATATTAAGATGTGTGGTTCTGAAAATAATGCACATATGTGTTTCAAGTCTTAGTAATATATTGTCTTACATGTTCGAACATCGAGAAATAATATCCCTTGCCGTCGTCCGCGAGTTTCATTGTAGATGGCCTCTTGGCGCGTAATGTTCCACAGACCAGACCTGGAAGAATTTATATACTTGATTCATAATATATCATAGTAACCTACATTTATTTGGCACGTTGTGAAAAAGAAAATTCTTATGCCCGACGTGCCAACTCAAGCATCGGGTACTATAACGTATGTCTTCACCAAAATTTATTATGATAATCGGTCACTATACGAGCCCTATTTATACGACTTCGCGAAACGCGGCTGAATCAGTTAAGTTATTAAATAATTTAACGCAGGTTTATTTAACTAGTACAGTCGCTGTATATACATATATGTGTGTGTGTCGTTTCCCCATTCCTAAGGGTCGCGATCTCTCTTATTGACCATATCTTATAGTTGGTTTCTACACTCTGTGTGGTTCTCAGCGATATGAATTGCATTATGCATAATTGTATACTTCAGTCGCTAGAGGGTGTTTTTTTTATAGTTTTGTGAAATATTTTCTATGCAAAAATAAATTTAAGTAATCTGTATTGTCTTTGTCAAAACAAGTATCATGAATAAAGTAAAAGATTTTAATCTGACGATCTACAAATATTTATAATAATATCAACCTGGCTGATGCGTGAGACTCCAAAGCAGAACTCGTCTCAAGGTTAGTGAGATATTTTTTGTGTGGAATATTATAAGTGCATGTATAAAGTAGCATCATGCATATAATAATAATTTTTATCGATACAGCTTCTAGATTGAAAACTTTTAATTCTAGGTTAAAGCACTTTATACTCTGGATTAATGTAAGAGAAAGATTGAAGTTGGTAGTTTTTTATTTAAAGTATGCAACACCATCTAATTCAAACCATATATGATCATTATTTTATGCAATGGACTTGATTGCCCGAATTCTTTGCCTTCTCCAGTCGTCAACAATTTTAACGATATACGAATTCTTAAAGAGTGTTACCAGTTATGAATATGTTTTGTAACACGTTCAATGCCTTTACAATTTACACGTACTAAAATAAACTCGCACGTGCTTTTACAACGAATTATTTCTATGTATCTATACTCACTTAAAGCGGAATTATCTGCGTCGCAGTTGAGGTAGATACCATCGAACAATAAGTCCTTTACTTTTACTCGCATGAACGGGTCCGTTAGATTACCGAAGAATATTTCTAAAGCTTTGTTGACAGAGCCCAATATAGCTGGCATCATACCATTCACTGTCAATATTACACCCTGAAAAAAAAAAAAATTGACTGATAATTTTTTTTTAACAAACAATCAATGACCATTATCCAATACTTCAACACTTAAAGACGACTACTGCTGTAACAAATAGTTCATCTTCATATCATGCTGTAAAGACTGTTAATATTTTAAGAATTGTCGTTTCTCTGCTAACATGTTTCTTGTAATTTTATACTTTAAAGTCTCAACTTCATAAGAAGGCAAAAGTATTATATTCTAGGCAAATAAAAAGTAGGCTGACCTAATAAATCTACAAAGGTGACCAAGAGTCTTTTGCACTATCACTGTTAAATATAATAAAAAACGTATTTAAAAAAGCAGAATATATAGTATGTATATTAATAAACAAAGCATTTATTCTTAGTTCCCACTTAGGTCACCTTTAGGTCAGGAATGAAGGTTAGATCTAAGATCAGTAAAATTACGGATAATAAATTTCCACGTATACAGAAAAATTGAATTCTTTGGATAAAATAAATTAATATTAAACATAGATTCAGTATGTGATAGGTCGTAAATCGAATATAGGTTGTAAAAAGAATACCTTGGAGACAAGTAATAAAATATAAAAATTCAACGTAATAACCACACGAAACATAAACTACACGTTTTTATATAATACTAGCTTTTACCCGCGACTCCGTCCGCGCGGAATAAAAAAATAGAAAACGGGGTAATAATTATCCTATGTCCGTTTCCTGGTTCTAAGCTACCTGCCCACCAATTTTCAGTCAAATCGATTCAGCCATTCTTGAGTTATAAATAGTGTAACTAACACGACTTTCTTTTATATATATAGACTAGCTGTTGACCGCGACTTCGTAAGAACTAGTAACAAATAAAAGTGAAAGAATTTTTCAAGTCGGTTCAGTAGTTTCGGAGCCTATTCAATTTTTTTTATGAGAGATAAAAACAAACAAATAATACAATCTTTTTTCTTTATAATATTTGTCTACGCAATTACCTAAAGTATTCTAAATTTCCATCTGCACACAATACAATTTATTAACTAAACACAATTTGACAATGTCGTACTTTTTGCAAGACTAACTTTAAAAAAAGTCTTTACAATTCAATATACATTTGTTTTTGTTTGTCGTGAAAACGAAATCAACAGTTAATCTATCGTAAATAGATACTAGCTTATACTGACTAGCATTATTTTTAATTAAATAAAAGTCAAAATTCTTTCAAAACAAGCACTTCTAATCTGGTATGAATAACAAAATGAGAGAACTAAAAATTTTGAATCTTGCGTGTTGAAATGTACTATGTACTGTAGAAATCTGACGAAAAAGTCTTAATCAGATAGATATAACAATATTCAAACATTACAGCGGCTCAAAGTTTGTTGCGATCGCATTTCTATTTAGTTGGGATATGGGTGGACGAAAGAGTAAATACGGTTGTGTCCTTCCGTCGCACGTCTCGTGTGTTTAGCGCAGCGTCTCGGAGCGAAATTGCGAGCCGTCATAATATTTGTAGTGCACTATACTTACCATATAAGTAAGGTTGATAACAGTGAGCTCGTCATGTTCGCTCAGCGTGCCAGAAGCCTGCGCGTCGAATACGAAGGATTTCTTTAGCGTGTACTTGATTGTATCGTTCTCGCCGTAGCCCAGTACTGTCTTCTCTCGGTATTCCCTAAAATATTATTAGAATTTTTATTATCATGTCGTGATCACAACATAACATACACAATAACAAAAAAAAAACATCATATCCCTGTCCTTCACTCTATGTGACGTCAGAATAAAAGATTTTTGGGTTCCGAATTGATCTATGGTTCGTCATTTCAGTATTCCCTCTCTTTTAAGCATGTCACCTTGTACACAATCATTTCTTTTTTTTTCTTCAAAAAAGTAAGAATCTCTCCACATTCGTATTCAATATTAAGATCTGAAAATATTGCTTTTTTGTCTAGTTATGCGAAATTCGAACTTTGACACTTTCAGCATGCTTCAAACGTTTTCTACGCTTACTATCCTAATAAAATAACACCATTATGACCGTTTTCATATCCGTATATCAAAATTAATTTAAAAACAAACTTTATTAAAGTAACTTTTTATATAACTAAGCGACAATAACATTCGTGTAATTTAATATTATGTACTCGTTAAGTAATTGACCATATTTATAATTGATTTTAGATTTTAGAACGCGATATGGAAAATTACGAGTGCTTCGTAATTGGTACCAATTGTTTGATACGCATCGGTTTAAAAAAAACAGCAGCTATTTTAGAATCTATTATGAATTGACGTTAATGCCATTATTGAATTTTCCTGGCTTTGTATTGTTAGGAACGATAACGCTTATTTTCCGTTTTTTTATAATTATTACAGTATAAGGTAAAAGGTTAACTAGATATCTGATATTTAACGTCAATGTCAACAGACATGTACATATAAACATTAATATTTTTGGAGCTTTCTCTATGGAAAGATAAATAACATATTAAGTTACTTAATTTAGTACTTGTAACGCCATCTATCGAATCTACAGATATACTAATTGTTTTTACTAAGCCTCAGCAGATGGTATTGTAAGGGATTTACGTATTATTATTAACTTATTAAAATTTTCATGAGAAATTATATTATTTGTATAAACTTACTTATATACATAAGGTCCGATTTCTTGTAAGCGAGGTTTTTCTCCTTCGATAACCTCTTCTGGATTGCTAATGTTAAAAACATACACCTTAAATGTGAGAGGCATCGGCAGCTTTCGCCATTTCTCGAACATCTTCGAGGAATTTTCGATTTGGACATTCTGAAAAATCACAATATTGTATATTTTTAAAAATGTAATCTCGAAAGACAATAGAAACGAAAGGACGAAACTGTTAGTTCCTTATATTATGCATTCAGGGTATTACTTAAGGTTATTAGTTTAAGGTCAAGTTGTAAAGCGGCGATATTTATCAAGTTACGGTAACTTGATTAACCGTAGGATCAGAATCACCGTTTCAAACATAGAGTTGTTTTTGTTATGTTAAAGTGAATGACAGAAAGGATGATATGTTTTATAGAGAGATTTAGTTCTCATAAACCCACAGTATTACATATATTTTTCATTAATTTAATAAACTAGAAATAACAAGGAATTAAAAAAATACATTATTCCTTGATTTCTTCCTAAAGAGCTAAAAAAGAATAACAAAGAAAAGAAGGAAATCAAAATTAAAAGTTAGAATTAATTAATATAATATTCTAGAAGTGTATAAATTGAAAACACTAGTACGGCAGCAAAAAATGCTTTTTATTCCGTTGTTACATCCTTATTCTGACACTATATACTTGTACATATTTACACTACAATTCCATAAAACTGTAATAATTACTACATTCCGTTTTTATCACACTTTCCGCGCCATTCTTCTACTGTTACACCTATATTTTACTGATACAAAAGGCAAAGCTCATGGTGGCCAGTATGCCACCTCTTTGGCAGAATTCTTAATTCTGCATTAAACATGAAGATTGTCACCTAGGTTGTATGAAAAGTCCATTCGCTGGTGTTTTTGTTCTCAAATAAAAGTATTTAAACATTTATCTTTGTGGGACTAAATCAAGGTAAGTATGTTTCGACTTGTACATAAATGTCGGGTTCCAAAGTATTAATTTTTTTACGTATATCTAAGTCGTCTGGGCACCTTAACAAATACAGGTTAGAGATTCAATATAATGCTAAAAAAATAGTTGTAAGAACTATTCAACATGTTTTTGTAACACAAATGATCTCATAAGTCTTTACTAATATTATTAAGATGAAAGATTTTAATGTTTGTTTGTATGCATTGAATAGGCTCCGAAACGACAGAACAGATTTGAAAAATTCTTTGACTGTTGGGAAGCCAAACTGTCCCCGTGTGACAAAGACTATTTTTGTTACTATTTTTTTTAATTTCACATGGACGATGTCGCGGGTAACTGTCAATCTTACTAATATTAGAAACGCGAATGTTTAGATGGATGGATGGATGGATGTTTGTTTGAAGGTATCTCCAGAACGGCCCAACGGATCTTCATGAAATTTGGCTACATCGATGCCAATATAGTCTGGAAGAACACATAGACTACTTATTAGTTTTTTTGTTCTGCGCGGACGGAGTCGCGTGCGATAGCGTGTATTATACATATCAGTAAGGTGTAAAAAAACTGGTTAATTAATGAATTAATACAAGTCACTATTAAACTAGCTTTTGACGAGTTATTATTATCTTAATCCATATAAAAAAAATCAATGTTTGTATATTTGTCCATGCGTTACCAACATAAGCTGGGTTCAGTCCACATTTGAAACTATCAAACATAATATTTTCATTGTATTTCTGTTAATTCAAACATTATGAGAGGAATAATAATATGTTTTTGTACTAGTTTTTGAGCAGTGAAAACACACTATAAGTAAACAAAAGTGTTCTAATCTTATCTTACGCAAGAAGTAATTCTTATTGCATTGCGGATTTAATATTAATATTTACTTATTTACAAACGAATAACTTTACCGTATTCATTTATAATAATACATTTTATTATCACTTTACATCTATTATTAAGATAAATGGTATCTGTTGAAAGAAAACTAGCTGTTTGTGCTGGTGTCACACACGCTGATAGAGAATATTTTCCTTTCCTATGAGCCCTCCCCTCCAACAAACCTTTAATTTCCTTATAAGAAAAGGATGGGAAGGGAAAGAGGACTAAAGTTAGATCTCGGGAACGCGCACTCATTAGACGAAATGCGGAATTACTTCCACTTCACGTTTGTCTTCTGTGTGGTCGTGGTATTTCACCGGACGAGCCGAACCATTCGTGAAACGGATGTTGTTGGTGCTGGTGTCTACCATTGTTAAATACTAGTATTAGATATTACAATCAGAATACAAAATTTTAATAACTAAAGTTACCCTTTGCTTATCTAACATATTTCCAATTAATATTTTTAATTCGTTTGCTGATCTAACTTGAAAAACCTGATCATTTAAAAACATTTGGCACAACTTAGAATATAAAACCGCCAAATAATAATCCATCTTGTAGATTGATTTTTGGGTTCGGTTGATAGCGATGTGTTTATTTATGACTTGATCTTATATAAAAAAAGACAAACGCACGGAAAAGATTCAATGCACCTATATTCTATTGAGATTTATATTACCCAAATGACTTGCTGGTTTTAAATAGCTTAATTAAATTTTCCTTTCGATTCCTTATAGGTTTTTTAGCGCATGTGAACGATGCTTAAGGTCTATCTAGCGTTGTGGAGTAACACAACCTCGACCTGAATCTTATGTTGCTGGACTAACCTAGACTGGATTTAATATTATATTATAATAATACAATGATTGTACCTACTTCATGTCATAAGGTAGTGATTATAAATTAAAATAAACATTGTAACTTACTCAAAAACATATGTATGTTACAAAAGACTCTTGTACCTATGATCGAATAAATTTTCAAATAACTTGTAATAAAAACTAATTTTACTAACTACTAAATGTTTGTGGTGCAGGAGGCCTAATTTTAGATCCTTTAATCTTCGTTTAACTATTTCGTATAACAGATTTATACCAAAAATATTAGGCTCTTCGTATACAAGGCAACATAAATTTTCCAAACCCAGCGATTTTAATCGCTCGACACGTCGCTCACATTTTGTTCTTTCGTCGCCGAAGTCGTTCGCTGGCAACCAGTGGGTCTAGCATGAATATTTGTGTCAAACGCCTTTATATCATCATCATCAGTTCAGTAAAAATTAGTATATGATTTTTGGTGTACATTACGCCCGATACACAAACGATGTGATGGCGATTGTCAAAATATTCGTGCTACGCCTACTGTTTGTCAAAATCCTCGCGAAAAAGTCGCCGTAGTTTTCAAAATGGCGACACAAATCTATACAGTTGACATGTAGTCGCTATGCCTCTACTGACCAAATAGACAACTCTCGTCAACGATTCAACGTGATACTCGCGATGCAAGAATACGATGCTAGTTTCGAAGATTTACTTGTGTAAGAGAGGCCTTACTATGCTTTATTTGGATATTGGATAAACCATCTTTCCATTAGTAAAACATTGTTACACTCGTTCCGTTATTTTTAAAAACAATAAAATAAAATTATACTGATTTTATTTTATATGCGTGGGAAATTATAATTATTCTTTATATTTTAAATGAATTACATAAGATTTGAATCTTCACATAATTTAAAAATGTACACAAAGTCGCATAAAAAAGATACTTTATTACGAACTTGCAGGATAACGATGAAAGATAACATTACGAAGTGACGTGAGATGTTTAAAAATTGCACTTACTACATTGTTTAAAGGAATAAAAAAACTGTAACATTGGGTACAGATAAATCTATGAGCTCACGGTGAGACGATTTATACTTGCTTTGTGCCACTGTCAACCTATAAAACATGAATACTGATTATTCAAATTAATTAGTTGTCCGATAAGTTTCAGAACATTCGATTATATAAAAGAGACTTAAATTAGACTTAATCTTTTATTATAAATGCGAAAGTTCAGATGGATGGATGTTTTCTAGAAGGTATCTACAGAACGGCTCAACGGATCTGGATAAAATTTGGTACAGATGTAGAACATAGTCTAGAAGAACATATAGTCTACTGATTAAGTTTTTTTTTTAATGTCGCGCGGACGGTGTCGCGAGCGACAGCTATTAAATATATATAGATACATTGTAATATTATAGTAACATAAATTAGTTAAATAAATATCATATACATAAATTGTGAATACAAAAATATGTACTTTTTTATGATGTTAACTAAGTTGTTTATGTCTATGTATGTCTATTAATTTGATATTTGATTCAGAGATAATGATAACTAAAGAAAATAGTGAAGTTTTTTCCGGCCAGTGCCAAATCACGCGATTTTTTTTTATATCAATAGGTGGCAAACCAACAAACGGCCACCCGGATTCTCCGAAATAGGGAGGCAAACATTGCCCATAAACATCCGCAATTGCAGATGCGTTGCCTACCTTCAAGGTTTGGAGAAGGAGACGCACAGAAAGAGGATATTTCACCTTCCTATGCGTCCCCATTCCGCCAAATTACTATCATTATCCAATTTACTTTAATTAGCCTTAAATTAATTTACATTTTTGAACTAGTAAGCAATTAAAAAAAATTATAGTTAGATAAATGAATAAAATACCTTTTGAACTTGCCGCTTAACAATTTTCGGGAAACCCCAAGAAGCTAACACGATCGCAACAATTAGAGCACAGATAGAAATAAAAAAAAATAACTTTGAATGTTTTCCCAACATTATCACTTATTTAGAACACCTAAAAACTTACTAAACTTCACACATATAGTTTCTAGTTTAAGTGCAAGTTGAAGAAATTCAAAATTAATTTAATTTAATAAAACATTTTTAAATTTCGAATTATCGGAACGCGTACCGCTTCAGAGGACCGTCTTCTTCGACACTTCAACGTTATAAACAATAACGGACCGGAATATACGCTTGCTGTTTTCATTGTCATTTTTTTTTCGATAAAAGCAAGTACTTAGCTGACGTAACGCTTGGAAGCTTACTTAGCTTAATAATCAAAGCTTAACTTGAAACTATCTTTTATTTGGAAAAGCATTAAAATAATTTTGGTAATTACACGTAAGCGAGTAAAATTATTTTTAATGGAAAAAATAAAATCTTTTTAAAGCTATATTTTACATTTTTTTTTAAATTAAGCTCAATATTTTTATTAACTACTATAAAATACTAGCTGTCGCTCTCGACTCTGTCCGCACGGTATTAAGATAACACACATAAAAAAAAAACAGTCGAATTGATAACCTCCTTCTTTTTGAAGTCGGCTAATAAGTAGCCTCTATCTTCGTCCACACTATGTTCTACATATGTGCTAAATTTCAGAGATCCGTTGAACCATTCTGCGGATACCTTCTAACAATTATCCATCAATATAGGTACATCTAAATTTTCGCATTTATAATAATAGTAGGATCCTTAGTAGGACCTTTTACATTAAATTGCCCTTCTATTTGAACGTTTCGTTTTTTGCAGTTTTTAATTATTTTTTTCTTAAAATACATGTTAAATTTACTAACACTGCAACAATTTTAAACATTTCAAAATTAACCCCAAATGTCAATGATAATTTCAATTATCATTCAACTGAGTAAAAGCAAATCTTCTACAATGAAATAGTCGAATGACGTAGCATTTTGTCACTGAAGTTACGCATATAATTAGAACTTAATTAAGTGTTTCCGTGACTGACTTAGCCTTGCTACAATGAGGATATCTGTTAACTAGTATTCTCATACTGACGCAGATCTTAATGATTAGAGCTGCGATATGAAATACGAAAAAAAATATTTTACATTTCTTTCATGAAAGGTTAAATTTATCTTTTACACTTCAGAATACGTATTTATGTATGCACTAGTTTACGCCCGCGATTCCGTCTGCGCGGAACTAGAAATAATGGTAATAAGTAGCTTATATGTTCTTCCAGACTATGATCTACAAAATGGTGCCAAATTTCATCGAGATCCGTTGAGTCGATTCATCTATCAATCCATACATCCATCCATCCATAATAGTATTTTATCCAAGGGTGTCACAGTATTTTCTTTCGAATTGAGTGCTTGATTAATTAACTAAAGTTTCGAGTTACTTACTCATTCGATAAAAAAAACATTTTGCGTCAACATTCTATCTTCCTAATATTATAAATGCGAAAGTTAAGGTGGAAGGATGTTTGTTTGAAGGTATCTCCGGAACGGCTTAATGGATTTTGATTAAATTTGGCACAGATGTTGAGAATAGTCTGGAAGAACACATAAGCTAATTCTGTTTTTTTTAATCACGCGAGAACAGAGTCGCGGGCGCTAGCTATTTTATATTATACTAGCTGTCGCCCGCGACTCCGCCCGCGCGCATTTAAAAAATGGGGGGGGGGGGGTTATGAAAAATAGATGTTGGCCGATTCTCAGACCTACTGAATATGCTCACAAAATTTCATGAGAATCGGTCAAGCCGTTTCGGAGGAGTACGGGAACGAAAACTGTGACACGAGAATTTTATAATATATTAGATAGTACTTCTTCCATATATATTTGTATATTATAAGTGGGTCATTCATAACTAACGTAAAATAAATATTGTACAAATATGATGTGATTACTTGATAACATGTAATTGCAGCGGATAAGGTAATGTGACTGCAATTATTGCAGATAAATCTCGCATGATATGAACCAGTAAACAAGTTTGATGGATTTTAGAATGCAAGTTTAATGTTACGGAAAACTATTAATTTTTTTTAACATCATAGTGTTAATATTTTATACCTTTTAAAAAACACGCTAAACGGACTGATAGTCAATAAGTGTGAAATACAAGTCATTTCTGCCAAAGTAATGTGAACTAAGTATCGAATAAGTATAAACCCGATGTGTTGTGTTCATGACTCGGTGAAAAAATTAAGATAGCTACTAAAGGTGGGTATAGACTAGAGCATGTACTTGTAACAAAACAACGAGCCGCTCTATGATATGTTGTTGTGTATCACCCTTTCACGAACCAGACGTGCTTTGGAAACTATGCTTTTACCTGTATCATATCATTCGTTAAATCGTTACATTACATAGAAATGCTTGAGAAAATGCTCTAGTGTATATTCACCTTAAGACAATCTCGATTGTATCTTGTAGAATTCTAGATAACCAGGTACTATCGCAACGCGGAGTTCCACCAAAGAACTTGGCGCACGCCAGTGGCACTAGAGGATGGCCACCTAAGAGGTTTTAGTGGGTAAAACCCCACATAACCTTGCTACCTCCCAGGAGCAGGGTATCTTTTTTAAGATCCATTTACTAAGTATTTCTTAATTAAATAATTTATTTATCATAATTTAATTTAAAAATAAGTCATAGTTAGATCTACATTTTTTGTCGCAAACATACTTCATATAATTAGAACATGTATTTAACATTTTTAAATGGTTCTAATTAAAATAAAACGCACGCAAATGTAAACGGTCGTACTCAACTGTGACATAGACCGAAAGGCGGTCGCGCGTCCAAAATTGTACAGTTATATACCAGTTCTTTGTTGCTTTAAAACGCAAAAAAAAACTCTCGAATATCTCCGACAAGAGCATCTTTCGCTACATATTTCAACAATAATTGGTAATGTTAAATAGTATTATATGAAACGACTAATATGAAAAAAGAAAAGGTTTGTTCACAAAAAGGATTGTACAGTTTAGATTTGGTGATATAGTTTAACAAAGGATACTTATTTCTAATACTAGTTGTCGCCCGCTAATCCGTCCGTGTGGATTTAATAAAAAATTTAATAAATAGCCTATGTGTTTTTGCAGATTATGTTCTACATCTATCCCAAATTTTATCAAGGTCCGTTTAGTCGTTCCGGAAATACTTTCTAACAAACATGCATCAATCCATCCATCTAAACTTTCGCATTTCAAATATTAGTAAGATTACAATTGCCTATAACCCTCACACTAGGCTGAGTTTTTTATTTATTTAATGACAGTGACATTATAGTAATTGTTTGGTAAAATATTCAAACTATAACCTCTAAATACATGGATAGTAATACCAAGGTTAGTTGATATCTAATAATATTATTGTGTACAGGAATTATGAATATATTTAGATTTAGCAATCATTTGTTATTTTTTAGCATGGAACCAAAAACAATATGGTTAAAAGATAGTAATTATATTATAGGAGTTTTTATAATTCGGTATTTCAGGTTTTTTTTCAATAAGAGAAGGTGCAAACGAGCGGCTGAAACACCGAGTTAATCATTGACGCTGATGGGAATCCGCAACACCAGAGGAACCATCATCACCTCACTATACGTCTCCACCGAGGGACTCGGAGCCTACCCTAAGTTAGGGATGACCTGAATGCGTTATCGGCGTTCTTTCAGGTGTTTTGGCAATGGAAAAAATATTATCTGAGCATGCATATAATATGTACTGAATTTTTAAATAAATAAATATATATATATAAAAATTATATATTATTATTAAATAATCAATTATATAAATTATATGAATACAAAATTATCACTTCATAAATACAAATGCGGTTATTTAATTTAATTACAACAGAAACGTGAGACTTCGCAAATGATTGCTTACAAAGTACAATTTTGTAAATAAAAAATAAGAAAATCTATATATATAAAAGAAAGTCGTGTTAGTTACACTATTTATAACTCGAGATCGGTCGAACTGATGGGCTTGGTGGGCAGGTAGCTTAGAACCAGGAAACGGACATAGGATAATTTTTACCCCGTTTTCTATTTTTTATTCCGCGCGGACGGAGTCGCGGGTAAAAGCTAGTTAATAATAAATATGCAAAATGTATGTATTTATGTATTTACATTTCTTATTATAATTCTTCTTATAACGATATATATGACTTAGTTTGAATATAATTCTGTTTCGCACAGCAGCGTTGTGGAATGATCTGTTCTAGGCGGTATTTCCAAACCGCTACAGGGTCCTTCAAAAAGCGAGCGTATCATTTTCTCAAAGGCCGGCAACGCATCTGCGGTTCCTCTCGTATTTCAGATGTCCATGGGCGTCGTTGAACACCTCGGCGTTGCCGCTGCTCGATTGCCTCTTTATCTTATAAAAAAAATATCAATGACAATATAATTAATGAGATTCATTTGAGAGAATACCAAATTATTTGAACAAGTATTTAATTTGAACGAGTGATTAGCGCTTAAGTAAAGTAAGCGGTTTAGTGCTGACCTTATTTTTTAAAATATTATTATAACAAATTATAAAAAAAAATATATATAGAACAATTTTATGTAAAGCAGTTTTATGTGGAAGTAAGGTCCTTAGAGAAGATTTAGTATCGAGAAATATACAGGTCGTAAACAAGAGGTCACACCGAGTGGTTTGCGGTCGATAGCTTGAAAGCTATTAAGGAACATATATTTTCTGCAAACGAGACATTTGTTTTCTATTTCTGTATTATGTTTATTCCATTTAATTACTAAGGGAATAATAGTTTCATTCTAATTACATAGAATCGCATAACATCGCATATTAAGTTTATACAAGGTTTATAGAAAGTTTACAAAGTAAAGTAACTACTTTAGTAATAATATCAATAGAAACATTGCTTCTATTCAGAAGCGTGATAAAAATCAACATTTCCGTTACAACCTATTGTATATGAATATATATAAACATTGTGATATGAATTTTATAATGACAGTTATTTTCAAAAGTGACACTGCACAATAACTTGTTTACTAACAGTACCAACATAAATATCTCTACCGATACAGTGAAATATTAATCAATAACGTTCTTCAAAGATATTAATTTTACAATATTTCCTGCCATAATAATTCCACTTTAATATAAAAACCTTCAGCACAATAATTAATATTCAAATTACAAGATGCTCTAGCTACGAGAATAACTACCTAACAACGCATATATAAGACGTGGAAATTCCTACTTTTATCTGTGTACTTTTTTAAAAACATGACTGCCTTTTTTGCATCGTAACTGTCTTGTGAAAAATTGAATTCACGTTCGTAGTTTTCACGAAGATTATTTTTCATACGTACGTGAACAAGGTCGATCGGTGACAAGACACATTACATAAAGCAAGTGCTCAGTACATTATGTTAATATCACTTCCTGCACTCGCAGTGGGCCGTGACAAATGATCATGCAAAATAAAAATACATACAATAATACATAAGAAATTACAATAAAGAAAATTAAGGAAATGAATACCTATTTAATACTTTATTACTTTGCGAATATGATTTGTCGAATTTTATTTACAAGTCATTTTGAATAATAATTGAGGTACCTAATATATACCTACTTGTTTTCAATAGTAAATAATAGGTACCGTTGATTAATAGTTACGTTTATTACTTACTAGCTATCGCCCGCGACTCCGTCCGAGCGGAATAGAAAAAAACATAATAAGTAGCCTATGTGTTCTCCCAGACTTTGTGATCTTCGCCAAATTTCATTGAAATCCTTTGAGCCGTTCTGGAGATACCTTCAAACAAACATCCATCCATCCATCAAAACATTAATATAATAATAATATAATATAATATTAGTAAGATGAAAAATTCTATTTGATGTCTTAAATGATCTTGTAATCTTAAGGTTAAAGTTGGTTACAATATTTTTTCTTTACCTTTTGTTCATTCTTAAGTATCTTGCTTTCGCTTTTATTGAAAAAAAAAACCAATGAAATCATTTGGATACGTGAAATAAATAAAGAAATCGATTTTAAAACTCATAATTTAACCGAACCAAACTATTGTAATATAGAGCGTTAAGTTTTAAAAAAAAACATATTTAAATTGCGTTAGTAAATGGTACTTTAAATTGGATAATTAATTAATATTTCATTTCTTTTTATCTACCAATATCAATCCAATATCTACAAATACTCGTGTAAACTGAGTAGTTTTGAAAAGCTTAACAAAGTTTAATTTTAATTTATTATGTTGTACAAAAACTTGTTTATATTATTATTTTCTCTGTATTTAGTACTTTAATTACTTAATTGGCGTCTAATTAATTTTAATGATTTATTTTAAAACAAAAAATTCAAATTAGATTTTCCACAAAAGGCACTAATTTTCTGATAGATTAGTACTTTTAAATAATCACAACTGGTTAATTAAATTGTTTTGTATTAATAATAATAATTTATATACATTAACATGATTTACTGGGAGTTCAATCATCAACCTGCCCTTATCCCTATGGAGGGGCGGCACAGTATGTACTACTCCTCCATACATCTCTATCAGCCGTCATATCTGAATTTACCCCCTTCTTACGCATATCCTCTTTCACACAATCCATCCATACTTTCTTTGGTCTTCCTCTACCTTTATAGCCATCCACATTCAATCTCATTACTTTTTTGTTTATATGATTATCATCCCTCCGCATAACATGTCCAAATCACGCTATTACTGGGAGTTCAATAATATGCAGATTTTTCAATATACTACCGTTAGTGTTGTCTGCTGTCAAGTCAGTATGTACATAGAATTCAATTTCCTTTTATTGAGGATCAAGTACATAAAATAACAAATAAATGCAGTAACAGTCGACGCTAGTACTAAGGACTCTCGTACGGTCTAACCATTAAATAGTTTTGCTAAGAGCGCACTTCACGTTCGGCCAACTTCAGACCTCTTGAAATGATTTAACTGGAGATGCCGCTGCTGGAAGAGAATTTCTGCGAATAATTGTACAAACGCTTTACATTGAACAAGTTTGTGAAATCCATTATTTTTAGTTATTACATTTAGAAGATTATTTTCTAAAGTAACGAATAATTTTTCTATTTTGTTTTCTGGATAGAGAAGTAATAATTACATTTGTTTGCAAGTTATTCCGTGCTTTAGATAATTTAGTTTAGGTAAGGCTGCTTCTTGATGATTTTACTATATTTAATTTGTGGTCAGTAAAGGTTCTGCGTTGGCGTTGCCTATTTACTACCGCATTCATGGTATTTAAGGGGTCACTGAGGGAGTTGCTTAGCTTGAATATGAGAAATCTATATGAGCAACTGTATCGACTCTGACTGGGAATTAGTTTGTGTTAATTAATTAAGGTTTATGTAAAAATAAAAATTAAAAAAGGTGAAGTTTTGAGCTCATTATCATCAGCTCACTATAAGTTCGCGTGGAGGGGCTCGGAGCCTATCCTAAGTTAGGGGTGACTAGGCCATAGTTTACAATGCTGGTCCAATGCAGGTTTATTGACTTCACATGTATCTTTGAATTTCTTCTCAGATATGTGCAGGTTGCATCACGTTTTCCTTCATTGCAAGAACGTCGCATAAATGTACCGATGTAAATCGAAAATCAAAAACTCATTGGTATTGGCGGGATTCGAACCTAGGATTTGTATATTACAAGTCAAGTGCTTAACCCCTGAGCTATCGAAATAATAAAGTTATAAAAAAAACAATTATTTATTTTATTAGTAGTTAACATCGTTATTTATAATCCCGTGTGCGTCTTGATAAAGTCCTTTATGTTCGGTGCAGCGAGGTTCGCAAACACGCTGGGAGAGAGCCGTTGCCCGCAGCCCCGCCCGAACGATACCACGCCGCGCGCCACCCCGTCGATAACTCCCACCCCTCCTGAATCACCCTGATCAAGGAAATATATTTTATGCGAATAAAGATGAATAATAAGAAATATTGAGCGTGAGCATTAAATATATTTTCTAAATCTTTTATTATTTATTCCTTTATTGTAGTAATATCTTAACAACTACATTTTTACCTTGACATTTTTGTATCAAATATCAACGTTCTACGAGTATTTCTTAACAAAATAGTTATCTATGAACAATGACAAAAGAGCTTTTGAATTTATTTACGTTACAATTTTCACATGGAAGTCCGCCAGATAACTTGGGACGACAAGCTAACGCTTGAAAGTTTCGTGTTTGCTAGATTTGCTCTTACTTTTTTCCACCTTTTATTTTATAATTATATTCAAAAACATGGCTAAGTATAAAATATTTATTTTTTATAACCAGAATAAAATATTATATTATATTTAAAATTGTTTACCTGACATGTGCTCTTCCCACCAAAGAAGAAGTTTCCCGCGCAGAGCATATTCTCTGTAATCCTTAACGAATTGTATGCTGACTGACATCGAGATCTACTAACTAGATTTAAATCTACTGCCATCAATCTGTCAGGTAATGTTGAAGCGCCTTGCTGAAATTTATAGCAAAGTAACATAAGTAAAACGCTTACATACGATCGAAATCAGTGGATCAAGATTTATTTTTCCTAAAATTTGGGTCTGAATTTAACCCATCTAATAGCAATCGCTTGTATATATACATACCCTAGTACGACCCCAACCACTAACAGTCATAGGTGTTCCAGCCCTTAACATTGATCCTTTTGCAGGCAAAGCTATTGGTTGTGTGCAGGAATTGAACTTGATGTCTTCTGAAGTCCTCATCACCGCAATGTCCTTGTCAAATGGAGGTCTATTGTAGCCGGGGTACGGGATAACTTCAGCTATTGGAATGACTACCGTTCTTTCGAAATGTACTTCCAGAACGAAGTAAAACAGTTGATGGGACAACGCTGAAATAATACATGTAGTAATTTTGTAATTTAATTAAAGAGCAATAAGAGATCCAACAAATAAAAAAATAGGTAACTCTCTCTTTTTTTTAAATATTGTATTTTATGAAAATGAAGTTTCATCGATTCGCTTCCGGGTTTTCAAGACAACACATGAAGAATAGGATATTGGCGAAGGATGGGTTATTTTACTAGCGTAAAGATAATTTCTTTAACTTCGTTTATCATCTGTATGTTTATTTTCCCTTCCACCAAGAGTTTATCTAATTCACAGGAACTGAAACTGTCTGTTCAACTATTTCATACGTACTTTTGAGCGCAGTGCGCAGCTGTCAGTATAAATCGATTACTAATGATGAATCCACCGCAGAAGTAAGAGTTGTTGACGACGTAGCTGACCTGATGGGGAAATTCCTCACATGCGGCTAAGTGACCTCCCACGATCCTCTCTAATGTTTTGTTACTCTGTGGAACGGCTTCGTAGCGTAGTGTTACTCTTTCCGATTGAATGATCTCTGATTAAAAGGTAAATGGTGTTACCCTGTGAAGCATTACGGCGGCGAATTCTCATATGAATAAATTATCCGAGGCTTTATGGATTAAATTATAAAGACCGATATTGGAGCTGAATATGAATAAAGACAATACACAAACACAATAGTTACCCTCCTACGTGCAGTAATGTGATGATTACATTAGATTTCAAATGAGAGATGATTTCAAATTTTGTGATAAAATTGGCCCTATTTTATATTGCAACTTTTGTGTAAAAATCTCAAAACTAAGCAGATATAAAAAAATACTTACTACTTCCCAATAAAGACTTACAGCAAGTTACAAAAATGATAACAGTAAGTAACATTATCACAGCGAGACAGACTAACTTAACCTCATTGAATACAAAAATGAGATCAAGTATAAACGGAGAGATGTATTTAGTGCGAACCGATCATTTAAATAACCCACATGTTTAAAATAACACTCTAACTTACCTATGTAGCTATTTTCTATTGTCATGCAAAACAGGTTTACTGAAGATTTAATTTTAATTGATTACGACACGGAATTATGGGGAAGAAAATTAAAAACTATTCTCATGTAAACGTCAATCTGTTTTATTAGCCGACTTCAAAAAGAAGGAGGTTATCAATTCGACTGAATTTTTTTTTCTATATATGATTTTTAAATTTTTTGATACTTTGACTTCCAGCTTGATTAACTTATCGAGAAAATGGTATTAATGTGCTATAGTTATCTTCATTATGTCCTCTTTTAAAAGTCTTAAAACAACTTTTATATAATTTTTCTCCCAGCTGTCATTGAAGTAAAGGTTAGAATTATTTTATAAAATAAAAACTAGTTCAAATACTGTTTATTTAATAACACATTAAGTGTATTTGCCGTATCTTAATCTATAGACCAGTATATTGCGTGATGAAGTCCCTCATCGTGGGAGCGGAGATGTCTGTGAACACGGCTGGCGACAGAGGCTGGCCGCAGCCGCGGCCGAACGACACGATAGCCCGGGCCACACCGTCGATCGCTCCCACACCTCCAGAATCGCCCTGAAGTACAATATTTTATAGGCATTGATATATTGTTTGTGTTTGTCCTATCTTCTTTTATTTTTTCTTCAAGATAGTAGAACAAGGGTTATACTTCGGTTTCGCAACTTAGCTTGAGGGTCACTCCATTCAACCAAAACCCCCATTATGTGTCTGACGAATTTGGAAGCGATCTCAGCAAGCCGAGCTGATAACACGTTCAAAAATCTCTAACTAAAAAGAAAAGGATACAAGCTAGAGCAAACAAAGTTTAAGAGATATATAATTCACCTGACAAGTACTCTCCCCTCCCAGGAAAAAGTTACCAGCACATAACATGTTCCTTGTTATATCCACTTCCAGGAAGTACGTAGCTTGACAGAGTCTGCGGTCTACAACTGTTAAGTTGACTGCCATCAGTCGCAAAGGGATCGTAGTAGCGTCTTGCTGGAACAGGTGAAAGATCTTATCATCTATTGGTACTTGCCAATGACACCATTTGTGAAAACCACCGCGACACTTTGAACTTAGACATTATAACCCCTATCAAGGATAGGCTTAAGTTTTTCAGTGGGTAAGTGTACGAGCTGAAGAGGACAATTTGAATCTCATCATTTATTTCTCGCATCTATTTAAACTTTACCTCGGTGCGTCCCCATCCGCTCACAAGTAATGTATTTCCGGCTCTCGCAATCAATCCTTTGGGTGGTAGCGCAATCGGTTGTATACAGGAATCGAACTGAATAGCTTCTGCTGTCTTCATTACAGCTATATCTTTATCCAATGGTGGGTTATCATATTCAGGGTTTGGAATCACTTCTATAATAGGTATGATAGTACCATTGGTACGAAAAGTGCTTCCAGCCCGTAATACTACGGTTGATGGGTCGACGCTAAAAGATTAGAAGAAAGTTATTTATACAACTAAGAAGTCATTATAAAACGATCCAAAAAGTTAAAAATTCAGGTGGATACTGACTAAACATAAGGAGTGAGCAAAATATGAGAATGTGAGATCCAATGCTAATAAATGTTCTAAATACTTTTGATACCAAGAAAAAAATTGTGCAATTAACAGTGAATTAATTTAAATTCATTAATCGATAAGAATATTTTGTGAGTTATCAATAAAAATTAATGCCGAACAACGAACGATATTGACTTCGTTTAAACTTTTAAGGATTTTATCCAATTGGTCTACGTAGGTTTTTTAATATAATGCCTTAGGATAATATTAGATCTCTTGTATGTATAGCTGTGTGAATTCAGAATTTATACCGTAGTTAATCCTACCTTAGAATTCTTAAATGGTTAAAAGAATTGTAAAACACAATATTATTTAGCCACGATTTTAGTAGAATGATGCAGTTACACTTGACTGTTGTCAAAGACTAAAAATTGCGAAAAACAATGATTTGATTTTTTTATATATATTCGGGTATCTAAGTACATAAAATAGTACTACTGTGTTTTCTTTTAATCACTGACGATATGTGTATCAATTTAATTATGTTCGGTTGACCGTACGAAGGTTTGGGACCTTTTAGGCCAACGTTAACAATAAACTATATCAAGGTAATAATTGGCTTACTTTTGCGCACAATGTGCGGCTGTTAGGATGAATCGTTCACTGACGATGAATCCACCACAGAAATACGAATTGTTCACAATATAGCTAACTTGGTGGGGGAACTCTGTGCACGTGGAATTGAAACCCCCCACTATTCTAGCCTGGGGTCTATTAAGTTCGCTGTCGACTGGATCGCTGGCTGCAGGCGCGTTATTGACTGGCACTGTCTCTGATACGATGATTTCTAAATAATAAGATTGGGTCAAAAAATTACATCACTACAAATTATGTTTTGGAGGTTATTCTAAAACAATAAAATTGGGGCAAAAGGTAGCCCGCTCAGTGTATGAAGAAATGGATTAAACCATCCCTGCGATGGTTTTCAGCTGGCTTCATTTCACTCTGAAGTGAATATAGGTAGGGGTAGTTACCCCTACCTATATTGCTTAGTTGCTGCTTAGTTACTGCTTTACTATGCTTAGTTAAGCATGCTATATACACAGTCTTACCAATTGTTGCCATTTAAAAAATACCAGTGAATAAAAAAATTGTGAGTATTTAAAATATATAAAATATGAAAAACATAATAATCTGCTAACACGCTGTATTTACGATGCTCATAACGAAAAACCATATTTTTATTTTTGTCCGTCTATCTCTGTTTGTCCGGAAGTCCGCGTTTGTTCCGGGTAATCTCCGAAGGCTCAGGACCAATTTTGACGGAACTTTAATTAGAAGGTAATTGAAATGTACGGCAGTAACTTAGTCTTTTTTTTATTTTGCGCTGACAAATTCGCGAGCCAAAGTTAATATTAAAAAAAGAGGACAACAAACTTTCAATAAGTTAATGCTTAATGTTGGGGTTAATTTGTGGACAATATTAAGTAAGGTTATCGTTATCAATGTTAATGTTTGTTATTTATATCCAATTAGAGGTATTTTGGTGCTAATTAAAAGCGAAGATAATGTTACCCTGTTTACATTAATTAAAAAACTGGTTCAAACATCTTTACTTTTTCTCTTTTCTTCCTCTTTTTTAATAGATTTCCCTATTCGAGACTAATTTTGTTCTTATTTTTTAATTCATACAATTGACTTGCACATCGACTATGTTTATAATCAATATTATAAGTAAGAAGTAAGATTAATTAATTTAAACTTTCGTGAGCCATAATAACTAATTAATTAATAACGGCTTAACTCACGTGTGATCGTCCAGTGACGGCATCTTCAGGGCGAGTGATTATTTTGAAGTGAATAAACACGCCCTGAAGATAGACCCCCGACGGGTCCGAAACTAGTCGGTGCCGTCATCGGACATTAATCGGTTAACAATTAATTTTAATTTTAATTAATTGATTAATTAATTTTACTACATGTTATAATTGAATCTTTTTGTTTATATCTTGTACAAATCTTGTAACTTAAGTTAGACCCCCTTCTCGTTGACATTATTTTTTAAATTTGGTACACGCCTTTAGTCATAATAACAGTGCTATTTTTTAGATTCTGTGTCTATAATTTACCAAGATAACTGTGACTTCAAAATGATAGGATTTAAAGAATAGAAAAACGTAGTAAAATCTAATTCCAATTGTTAAAAATAAAAATTAACTTAAAATTTATTTTAATATTACTGTTTTTAAATTAATGTTCTTGTGAACTCACTTGCTTGGAGAGATGACAAACATTTAAGAGCCCAAATAAAAATCCAACACCACATGTTGAATAAAAAATCAATCGACAAACTGAATCGATGTAAAGTTAAAGGAACAACCGCATTATTAAACTTGCTATTTATATCTGTGAAATGAAACAAAACTTAATTGCTGGCATCTTATCATTAAAATTTTAATACTTTTGACAAAGATTAAAATACAGACATACAGGGTGTCCGGGAATATCATCATTAACAGTGGTAGATCCTGCAACACAATATTTGTTGGGTGCACGAATAGGCCGGGTCGATAGAGATAGACGTGAAGTGGAAGCAATTCCGTGTTACCTCTGATAAGTGTGCGTACCGGAGGCCTAACTATAGTCCACGTTCCCTTCCCACTATTTTCTTATAAGGGAAGGAAGGGAAGGGGAAGTGGATTTGACGGGAGGAGATGAACGAACAGAAAGAGCATATATCCTCTTCCAATGCGTTCCCTCCTCTATCGATTAAAGGTCACTGCAAATGCGGATGTCTATGGGCAGCGGTCACTTCGTTATTTTGGCGTATTCAGGTGACCGTTTGCTCGTTTGCCACCTTATGATAAAAAAAAATGCCAGACATACGAACTTAACCTGATTGTCAGCAAAAATGCGATCAAGTACATAAACAGATGGATGTATGTAGCGCGAACTGATCATTTAAATAACCCACATGTTTAAAATAGCCCTTTAAAATAAACCAATGTCGGTATTTGTCATTGTCGTACAAACAATTTGCCTCCAAGTGAACTTCAATTACGATAAACTAGTTTTTGCCCTCGTCTTCGTCTGCGCAGAATTAAAAAAAAGGGGTAAAGAAATTATAATTTGTTACTGCTAACTATGTTCTATATCTGTGTTATATTTAAAAACATGTATTGAACCGTTGCGGAGTTATCAAGTCAATATGTGAATCATACCTATTCCATGGGAACCGTACACATTTCTGTACTCTTTAGTAACCTATGTGTTCTTCTAGACTGTGTTCTATATATATACCAAATGTTATCTAGATCCAAGCAATCCTTCTGGAGATATCTTTTTATAATATCAGTAAGATGTCTCACGCACATTTCTCACATTGAATAACTATTATACACGTACTAAATAGAATAAGTACGATTTTATTTCAATTCTTCAAGAATGTATTTGGTATTTTGGTGCTTAGAATTCAAGTCCGATTAACTTATATAAATTATTGAATAATTCTTTTTAAACCCTACATAACACCTAACATAAAATTCTATTCTTGTTTCTCTGTCCCGTTAAAGTAAAGGTATGGATTCCTTAGGTTTAAAATAAGAAAGATATTCGTTTACTTTTTATTAACTTTAGTACATCATTACATTGTATTTTATACAGCATTGCATCTAAAGTCCTGTATGTTTTGTGATGAAGTCCCTCATTTTGGGAGCGGAGATGTCTGTAAAGACGCTGGGCGAGAAAGGCTGGCCGCAGCCGCGGCCGAAAGACACGATAGCCCGGGCCACACCATCGATTGCACCCACACCTCCAGAATCACCCTGAAATAAAAGATTTTATAATCGTTCCCTTTAACTGACTTCCAAAAGGATGAATTTATTACTTTTCATCGAGCTTAGTGGCAAAAAGACGACATATTATAGTAGTTTTTTAATGGCCTTTCCATTCATTGCCACAAAGATTCCTTTTCAATTCAGCAGTAAACGAAAGTTATCTTCATTATATCTAATGAAGTCAAAGTAAAGAAAATATGTGCAATGATCTTAAAAAGTAATTTAAACTACCTGACAAGTACTCTCCCCTCCCAGGAAAAAGTTACCGGCGCACAACATGTTCTCGGTTATTTCCATTTGGAAGTACGCAGCTTGGCAGAGTCTGTGATCCACTACTCTTAAGTTGACTGCCATCAGTCGCTCGGGAATCGTGGAAGCGCCTTGCTAGAAGAGTACAAAATTATCTTATTGTCCATTGGGTTTTGCTAATGTATCAATCTACCATTAGTGATAACCACTATCTACCAGTATTCGACGTTCTTACGGTGACGGAAAACATCGTGATGCACATATCTGCGAAGAAATTGAAACATGAAATTGAAGAAAAACTCTACCTTTGTGCGTCCCCATCCGCTCACGACTAATGTAGTCCCGGCTTCTGCAGTCAATCCCTTGGGCGGTAGCTTTATCGGTTGAGTGCAGGAATCAAATTTTATAGTTTCTGCTGTCTTCATAACAGCTATATCTTTATCAAATGCTGGGTTATTGTATTCGGGGTAAGGGATTACTTCAATAATAGATAAGATGGTCCCGTTTGTACGAAAAGTGCTTCCTGATCGTAATACTACGGTTGATGGGTCCACGCTAAAATATTTAAGAGTAGATAAGGGATACCATAATATAGTTATGCATTTATTTTCTAGTAATAATTTTTTCGGATGGATTTCTGCACAAATTATATGGAAACGAAATGTTATGAGAGAGGGCAAATAATTATTTTACAAGTAAATAGGTTTTCATGATATGGAAGAAATTATGGTTGTAGGTAAATTTCAAACTACAATGAAAACAGTGAATCAGTTAAATTTACTACTCGAACAGCATTTTGTGTGAGTTATATAAATCTAAAGCCAAATAACGATCGAATCCAAATTGATTTTGCTCTAACACCAGGGGATTTGATCCAATTTGTCTACGAATATTAAAACAATAAAGAAGATTCGACCCTTTCTATTGGGATGGTATTAGATCTTGTGAATAGCTCTGTAAACTGAGAATAACAATATCCTTAACTTAATTAGAATACTTAAATAATAAACTCGCATATAATGTCCTTAAACAAGTGCCAAAGATTATGAAAATAAAATTATGATTTGGTTATTATTTGCTTTAGTGACTATTGGAATGTTAAATATTACTAATCTACTCCTTTAATCTATGACGATAATATGTGCGTAAAATTTTTATAATGTTTTATTCAAACGTCAAGACTGGTAGATTCGCATTTATTGGTTGTCAACTTACTTTTGAGCACAGTGTGCAGCTGTAAGGATGAATCTTTCACTGACTATAAACCCCCCACAGAAATAGGAGTTGTTCACAATGAAGCTCACTTGGTGAGGGAATTCCTCGCAAGTGGCGTTGCGACCCCCCACTATCCTGCCTTGCGATTTGTTAGGCTCGTTGTCCTGGACTGGGTAACTGGATATTGGCGCGCTACTCACTGGCACTCTCTCTGATACGATGATCTCTGAATGAAGTAGACTTGAAGTGAGTCTTTTGCTTGAAAATTACGACCAGGCTGAATGTTTTTATGTAGCTGTGAGTTCCCACTGCAGAAACATTTGTACAAAAACATATTTGACGAGAATAAAAGGGAATATCACAGTAAGATGATGATATTGAAGCGATCTAACTAGAAACATTTTAGTAGGTACTTCTAACATGGCACTTAAATTAAAAAAATATAGGAAATGTCACTCTTTTTTCATGGAATAAAATACTGGTCCAAACTCTCTCACTTCTGTTCGCTTACTATTTTTGAATAGAACGCTCTATTCGTGACAGATTTTGCAAAAATGAAAAACAATATGCTCTTGCGAATCACTCACTTGATTCCACTGATGACAAACATGTTAGAGCACAAATGAAAATCCAAAACATGTTGATTAACAAATCAGACTGGATCGATGCAAAGTTTGACAAACAATTGCGATATTTATGGTAAATGCAGCTTTTTATATACCAGTAAAATAAAAGCAAATATAATTGCTGCCCCCATCATTAAAATTTTAATACTTTTGTCAAAGATTAAAACACAGACATATACTTAGGAACTAACGATTACGTAGATGACATTTATTTCTTTTTATTTTATTAATCCAAGAATGATTTTTGTTTACACATTTACCACTTATACCTGAAAATCCTATGTTGTTTATTTTTTAATATATAAGAACATTTCTTAAACATGCGGTTTTATCTGTGATACATTGTAAAAGTTGATAGTTTTAATATCACTAAGTAAATAATTAAAAAAAAAACTATTATTAAAAATTACAGACCACTTATCTTTATAACACTCAACAAAAGTTGGCATCAGAGAGACTTCTCTATTTTTAATGAGACGTACAGACATTATGTATCTTTTCTGTCTACCTGGATTCCACAGGTGACGAACTTTTTTTATTATGTTTCCACTATCCATAAGAAACCGTTTTGTCAACCTTTCATTTTTCTTGAAAAAAACTAAAATCACAAATCTTTTTAGGTTGTTTCAGAAATACAATCGCACGGTAGGCATGAATAAAACATTGTAACAGATGCTTGTTCCAGTTTATTATTATAATCCCGTTACAGTAGTGATGAAATCCCGGAGCTTCGGTGCGGCTAGGTCAGCGAAGACTGTCGGCGCTAGAGGTTGGCCGCAAAGGCGCCCGTACGACACGACGCCCCGGGCCACACCGTCTACCGCACCAACCCCTCCTGAGTCACCCTGGTCCCAATTAAGTTAATTATTATGTAATAGGAGTACATATTTCATCTCTTATTTAACCGGAGTAATTTTGCGCTTAATGTTGATTCTAGCGTGAATCAAATTAGTAAATAAAGCAGATTTTAAGCGGCTCTAGAAGAAGAAATAAAAGTACAAGATAAAGCACATCAATTAGTGTACAGTAACGTTTACAATTCGCCTATTTTGCTCCATATCTCAAATCTGACATTGGAACACTGCTACATTATCTACAGTAAAGCGATATAAAATAAAAAAAGTAGTATAAGTAAAGCCAATATATATCTCCGTACTTTAGGAGCCACGGCACTTTATTCGTTTATATTTGATGTAAGAATTTATTCATGTAGGTACATTTAAAATATGCAACTTTATTCGGGAATGCGGGAGCAGGAATGCGGTAACATGATATCGCCCACACACATTTTATTTCGCGTACATCATTTTACAGTAAAAATGTGTTTTATAAAATTTACGCTAAATAAACTATACGGACCTATCCATAAAAACTTAGACAGTGTTTCAATTGCATTTTAGCTTAAACAATATGTCAATCTTTTTATCGCACGCTGATATTAGAAATGACCAGGAATGAATTCTTTCAAGATTATTAGTATCTCTGGGAAGATTATGAAACAAATTACATCTTGCAATATATAAAAACTCATCCTTCAACTACAAAAATATGATCTTATTAGTTGGAAAAAATGTAAAAGTGACGTACGAGAATCATGAAGAGTTGTTATCTTACATATTGCCCAATCATAATCCTTTCAACGAATTAGAATTAGTGTTTAATATGATACCTGACAAGCGCTTTTCCCGCCTAATATAAAATTTCCCGCACAGAACATGTTGTTTGTGAACGTGGTCCCATAAGCGATGGTACATAGCATGCGGTCAATAATCGTTAAATTGACTGCCATCAGACTATCCGGTAGCGTGGATGCCCCTTGCTGAAATACACGAAACATAATTTATTAACTAAAATTTGTATTGCCAAAGACCAATTTTGATAAAAATAATATTTATAAACCGCATTACCCTGGTGCGTCCCCAACCACTGACAGTCATTTCAGACCCGGCCAAGGGTGAGAAACCTCTGGTTGGTAACTTTATAGGCTGAGTGCACGAATTGAACTCTATAGGTTTAGCCGTCTTGAATACGGCTATATCTTTGTCGAGTGGTGGATTATTATATTTTGGATATGGTATCACTTCTTCTATCGGGACTATTGAACCGTTCTTTCGGTTAGAGCTCCCTGTCCTTAGTACGACAGTGGATGGATCGACACTGAAAAAAAATACTTTAGAAAACCAATGAGGCTAGACTTATACCCTACTCTACCCTATCGACTTGAGTTATTTTTTTTATATACTAAGGAAGTAAGGGAGTAAAAACTTCTCTTTCTTTCTTTCAAACTGCACAAAACACTAAAAGCATTGGAACTGTTAGTGTTAAGAGATCGTCATCGTCCATAGACATCCGCAACACAAGAAGAACCACAGATGCGTTGCCGGGCTTTGAGAAAGAAAATTATCGACATTGTGGAAGTGAACTGTGAAATTAAAACTTTAAATACTTTAAAGTTTGAGAAACATGGTGGTAGCAATAATCTATACATACTTCTGTGCGCAATGTGCTGCTGTTAGAATAAATCGTTCGTGTACAATGAAGCCCCCGCAGAAGAAAGAGTTGTTAACAATAAAGTTAACTTGGTGCGGGAATTCTTCGCAGGTCGCGCGCCGACCGCCGACTATCCGAGCTTCTTGTCCGATACTCTCACTTTCTCCTTCACTTATGTTATCGATAGAATTTTTTTCAGTTATTTCATTTTCTGGATGATATTACAAAGATATTGAGTTCACATAAATTGTTGCATTAGTCTGAGAGTTTGAATTGCGGCTAGCTTTCCTAAAGCAGTACTTTTAAAAATCGTCGTAATTTGAATAATATAATTCTTTGTTAGAAATGTTGTATAATGTAATAAAATTATGAAAAAGAAAATATTGTAAATTAATCGAAACCAAAATCAACTTCTAAAAGTGTACAACTGATTTACTATTAGCTTTCCGACGCATTCGTTTAACAGATTATTGTTATTGCTGGCGTATACCACGTTTACTAGGAAACATGTAAAATAGAAACATAAAATCTATGCCAACAGTTCATATCGCTAGAAAACTAGAACATTATAGAAGACAAAAGTACTTACGATATGCAAACAAGAATCCACACATTATCAAATATACAAAGACTGAAGACCACATTTTCTCGGTAAATGTAAACTGAATAAATGTCTACTAACATGTGCTTAACTTGCAACTAAATACAATAGCTAGCAACGGAACTTATCTATTCAAATTTATCTGATTTTATATTTGTTTAGAATTACCCACATACCTTCAATGCTATTTTTTTCCTGACCTTACTCCATTTATCAACATATGTGTTAGTCAATGACAAGGGTACGATTTCTTTTTTTTTATAGTGGTTTTATTAGCGTCCTTTTAACTCGCAATCTCGCAAGTTTGATTTTTTAAACATGGTAAATAAGAATAAAAAACTGTAATTTTAACATAAACGTATATTATAAATTAGATCCTTAATCTAGAACATTAAATATAGTCTATAATCCCGTGTGCTTCGTAATAAAGTCCCTCATATCAGGCGCGGAGATGTCGGTGAAGACGCTGGGAGCGAGCGGCTGGCCGCAGCCCCGGCCAAATGACACTATGCCTCGGGCTACATTGTTGATTGTACCAATGCCACCGGAATCACCCTGTAATAAGAGATATTTTACTGTTAGCATACATGTGTATGTGTACAGAAAAGACTAATCTATAGCTCGATCATAGCTCGTTTTGTCACGACATTATGAAGGTAGAATAAAAAAAAAGATGCTTGCCAGAATCGAACTGATATAACCTAAATCTGCACTTCGGTGCCACTTACAGAGCTACCGGTGCCCTGGGCGGTATTTCTATAGCGTGCTCTTTATTACCATGCCTTGGAGTGAAGGGGGAACGTTTAAGTGAGATGGTGTAATTCGCAGATGTATTTTTCGGTACACGCCAAAAACGTCACTTGTCTGAGATGTAAAATTTCACCGATTGTTACAATGAAATAAATTGTAGTTTACTCTTAAATTATAGGGTGTTACCTGGCAAGTGCTCTGTCCCCCTAAAAAGAAATTTCCTGCGCACAGCATGTTCTCAGTGATTGAGAGCGGGAGGTAAGACGCGCGGCAGAGCGTGTGGTTTACTACAGTCAGGTTAACTGCCATCAATCTATCAGGTATCATGGTAACACCTTGCTGGAAGAGAAGTATATTACACAAAAATGTAAGTGAGCGGTTTAATATCAATTACTTACGAGAGGAACAAAAGGAATTACGTTTCACCGTCACATAACTGGAATAGTTGTTAAAGTTTTATTTAAAACAAACAAAACTAGAAATCAAAATTTCAGCAGAAAAGGATAGGAATAGAATCCTTGGTAATATTGTAATTATTATACCTAATATTATGTACGTTTTCTTGGATTCTTGCATATAACTATCGACTTCTGAGTAGAATAATGCATACCTTAGTACGTCCCCATCCACTAACTGTTATAACTTCACCGTAGCTAGCTGTTAGTCCCTTGGGAGGCAGAGCTATGGGTTGAGTGCAGGCATCAAACTGTAAAGGCTCGGCGATCTTCATAACAGCTATGTCCTTGTCGTAAGGTGGATTGTTGTACTCCGGGTAGGGTATAACTTCTGTTACTGTCACTTTTGTACCGTTCTTTCTCCATGTACTGCCGATTCTCATGACAACTGTTGAAGGATCGACCCTGTTGAAGAAATTATTTATAAAAATAATTCTACAATATGATTTATTTAAGTACAACAACACAAGCAACTTTATGTTAACTTATAAGTTAAAATAAGATATTTCATCTGAACTTGAAGTCAGAATATACTTAGGAATTTATGAAACTAGAATACATACTCTTGTGCGCAATGTGCCGCAGTCAGGATGTACTGATCGCTAATTATAAATCCTCCACAGAAATAAGAGTTGTTAACAACAAAGCTGACTTGGTGTGGGAATTCCTCGCAGGTCGCATTCCTACCTCCTACTATACGTTCCTCATTTGTATCGCTCTCCTTTGCTACTTCTGTGAATTTAACGTTCACAGGGACTCTTTCTGATAATATTACCTCTGTAATTAAATTTCAAATACTATAGATAAATATAACAGTTCACTGTACGTATGTAAATAAGAGGTTATGCAGAGACTATGGATTTGGCACGATTATGACAACTCTTGGAAATGAATAAACAGTCTGACGAACACCATTTTCTTACTCAAAAGATCAGGTTTTGTTTCACTTCTAGTATTTAATGTTAATTCAAGAAGCAGTACCTACCTATCGCAATACTGAGTCCTAAACAAGCTAAGAAAATCAAAAAACGCGACATTGAAGACGTCATATTCTAACACTACCTAATCTAAATTGTCGGTGAAATGCGATAAGGTTGAGCAAAGTGCTGCTATATATCGCGTTTACTATTGAATATTAAGTTTGTGTAGCGCATGACGGTCACGAAAGTGTTACTTTTCTCTCCGCAGGACGCCGTGACTCTTGATAGATACCCAGTAAACCGGTTTGTTTAGATCGGTAGCATATCTCTTGACCTTGTTTTGTGATCCACATAATACTGACCTATTAAATAAATCTTCTGGTAAATTTATGTAAATATGAAAATATTAATGTTAAAGTTATACTAGATTGCTAATGTTTGATCACAATGGTAGACGCCAGCAACAACAACATCTGTTGCACGAATTGGCCGGCTCGCCCAGTGAAATATTTACCAAGACCACACATAAGACAGGCGTGAAGTGGAAGTAATTCCGCGTTTCGTCTGAGGAGTATGCCGAGGCCTAATTTTAGTCCTCTTTTCCACCGTTTTCTTATATGGAAAGGATGGGAAGGGTAAGTGGATTTGTCGGAGTAGACGATGCATTGGAATGGGAAATATTCTCTTTTTGTGCGTCCCTTCCTCCATCAATAAGATGTAGGCAACGAATCCGCGATTGCGGATGTCTATGGTTGGCGGTCGTCTCGCTATTTCGGCGAATTCAGGTGGCCGCTTCTCGTTTTCCATCTTATCATATAAAAAATAGATTTAATATTATGTACTTACTAATAACATTTTTAGTACCTATGTCTATGATGGGATACTTAGGTATTTAATTATTGTTTCAAATATTATATAATTAACAAGAAAGTAGAAAAATAATTCATAGAATCTAAATTTTAATCAACTACCTCTAAATCTTTAGTAAACGCTTCTATGAGAAGTTCTTGAATTAATGGCAATTTAATTAAAAAAGAATCCTTTGTAAAATTATATGGCATTCGTTAGGGTTCCGTCTCCGCATCAGTCTTTTAATTAAAAAACTTGTTATATTAAGAGTTTTTAGTATTTGCGAGTTATTTAAAAAGTAATAAATTAATTAACTGCAAGTATTGAAATAACCAAAACTTGCAGTCTAAATGAACTACCAGGAAATGCTCTTGCTTTTAGTGAAATAATGTTAAGATATTAAAATCTGTTGAATGAGCGACCTGGACGAGGAAGTACCAGGACCTCATACCATTATGAGATTAGTACGAGTATTTTTTCATTAAGTTGACTAATTAGCAATTTCGCAAATATCAGTTTTTTGCTTTCTTTCGTGTATATTATTTTGGTAATGTCAAAAATTTATCAATTGTTCATAATACCAAAAGAGATTTATATAAGACTAGATTTCGTCCGCGACTCCGTCCACGTGGAATAAAAAACTTTGTAAGAAGCCTATAAACATATCTTCCAGACTATGACATACTACATCTTACCATCAAAATCCGTTATGCCGTTCTAGGGATACCTTTAAGCAAACATCCATCCATCTAAGCTTTCGCATTTATAATATTAGTAAAGTAAGATTATTGATTAATAGCTGCTAAATGGGATTAAAAACGTAGATCACGTATTACATGTCACAATCGTAAATTAAAACATAATTTAAAGTGTGACAAGAAAGTAACGAAAGTAAATATTGAAGAAAGTAAATTGACGCAGGACTTTCTACATCTCACATTCATTATTTATAAGGCGCGTTCATGTATGCCAAATCGTGCCATGTTTTCAAAATCAACTTTACTTTACTTACCGTTGGTTTTTGAGACCAAAATCTTCGTTTAAGCATATTGTTATCTCTGTTTTGTTAAAGATAAACATAGGTGGCGATATGTTTTATAAGGAGATTTCGGTCTTAGAAAATCACGATTAGTAAGGTAAAAGGCGTAAATACGGACGGAGTTCACAGGCGACAACTAGTAGCTTTAATTTATATAGGAACGACTAAAACACTCACGTACATATATCCGGTGTTGGCACCGACTAGTTTCTAGCTCATCGGGGGCCCTTCATCAGGGTGAGTGGGACTGGTATTATTTCGCGGACGCGGCCCTTCGCTCACTGATGGGCTCGAAACTCGTCGGTGCCGACACCGGATATATGTACGTTAGCGTTTTAGCCGTTCCTATATAAGTTAATAATAATGTCTCACGAAAGTTTGAATAATTTAACTAGTAGCTTTTAAAAAATTTCGTTCGTATAACTCTGGGTTATCACTACACAACATTTCCAGAGAGGCGATAAAAGGTTGTTGTATAAAAATTGGACTACGTTAATTTAAATACGGCAAGCGTAACCAATGGGTTTCCAGGCGTTTCTGCTTATAAATAATTCATAAAACTGATTCTTGTTAACAAAATGTATACCGGTGTGCTATTTATCGTCTATTGTCATGATAAAAGGTTGAAATAAACCTTTGAAAGCTTCCTCCTTTTCCTATTGCAAAATTAAATCTATTGTAATATTACTCATTCCTTTTGATTCCTTATGCTTTGAACACATTTGTTAGGTTACAGAACAGAAGCGTTTGTAAACAAATTCATTGTCCATATGAGTTCCACATCTTTTTTTTAATAAGACGTTATATTTTGTAAAATTTCGGCTGTAGTAATTCTAGGTCATATTTACTTAGGTTAGTATTTCTACAAATTTAATAATAATAATAACAAGATTTACCTTAAGCTATTAAGTAAATGTGTTTGTTGACGAAGCTGACTAAATACGTTAACAACTTGAATGAAATTCAGTGTTAGGTGAGACTGAACAAATTAAGTTACGTAGATTTAGTTACAATACATGTAGCAAAGTTGTGTATCATATAAACTGTTTATTTGTTTTTACAAATATCTTTATCTATCTGTCTACCTACGGTTAATAAAATTAATTAGTCTTAGTTAAAAAGTCTGTGATATAAAAAATGACGAAATATTTGTGTTGCGTATAACGAAAAACTAATTATAATTTTGGTGTCTATTGTTTTGAATATACCTTCTAAGATACATCCATCCATTCATCCATGTATTCATACATCCAAACATTCCCATTTATAATAATAGTAAGATAATAATCAGCAATTACCGGGGGATGTACTGACCATCGCGTGTGGGGACAACAATAATTATTGAGACACGGTTATATCATCATGTGTATGTTATTATCCAAGCCATATTTTTTCAATAATAGCGAGAATTGCCAATGTCATTGAAGCAGTTATTCAATCACGATATTGTAAAATTATCAAGGTGATTCCATAATTGGATAGAGATTTATATTGAAGTTGCGTCACGGTATTGCATTTCGTTACAAGAAAGAGACGGAAGATACACCGCATTTAGTGTGTAAACGAGAGCATTGTAAGAAAGTTTTCTGTTGTTCATGGTCACAGTGACATTTTTATGTACATCTATCTATATATATAAAAGAAAGTTGTGTTAGTTACACCATTTATAACTCAAGAATGGCTGAATCGATTTGTCTGAAAATTGGTAGGCAGGTAGCTTAGAACCAGGAAAAGGACATAGGATAAGTTTTACCCCGTTTTCTATTTTTTTTTTTATTCCGCGCGGACGGAGTCGCGGGTAAAAGCTAGTATGTTATAATTTTCTCATTTTACACAGTTTATAAAAAAAAACTTGAATTTTGTTATTTACGTGTCTACTGGATCGCTACACGAGTCTCTCCCTGACACAAGGGTCAACAGACAAACATAAAATTCAAATAAATGTGCAATAAAAGAACCTTTATTTCTGTTACACTCTGTTTATTTTGTGTCTGGCTTAAATACAACTTTACGATCATGTTAGCACCCGGCTAAATTGTTGATAAAAAGGCTTCATTTATTTAAGGTTACATTAAATGTTTATTTATATTCTAAATTGATTATTTATTTATTTACATTAGTTAACTTAAAATTTATTACTACATATAATTTAGTACTTATTATGCACAATTTATAGTCACGATATTTAAGCTTAAATCTTTTAGTTAAAACATTCAAGGACATATTAACTGCTAAAGTACTAAGTAATAGATCCTACATTAGCGGAATACAATGTTTGTACTAAGCAAATGTATAAATCTTACATATAAGTATTTAGAGTTCGGGAATGGGTAGCGTCTTAATGACACGAGCTCAAGCTTTCAATATTGTTAATGATCATGTCCTCCGTGACATAATCCGTCAATAGCGAACTTTACTAACTTAACCCTTCAATATTAATGAGGTGGTGATTGATTAAAGCCGATATCTAATCTATATCAAGTATTAAGTAAAATAATTTTACGTTTTGTAATGAATATTCGGTTGTTGATGGAAGAAATTAAAAGTATTTGTAAATTTTAAAAGTGACAAATTTGCGATTAAATTGTAACAGGCGCTTTAGTATACATAAAAAAAAATTGAAATTTATGCTTGAAATCCTGCGCCACGCAACTGATACTATGAATAAGTGTTTTATTTTTCATATATCCAACTTATTACTACGAATTGTAGGGGAAATATAAATATACGTTAAGTAAAAAAAAGCAATATATTCTCTCTATATTAACTTTGTATCAAAATGTGAATAAGCAAGATTCTACGAAACATATTTGCTTATAGACAGATATTACTCTTTTATATTATTAAACTTATAGGATTTTTTTGTTGTTGAATGCGATAATTAAGTACCTACTTAAAAATATAGTCTTGTTTTAGTTATTAATATCCTTTCTTAGTATTTAAGATATTAACAATTAAATTTATTTAAATAAATTAATTAATATATCACAGATGTTCCAACATGGATATAATGGAGTAGGCGACCCCAGATACCATGGCGATAATAGAGAAGATTCCTATGAGGCAGTTCTTCCAGAGGATCCAGTTGCAGGGTCCCAGATCCCGGCCCCAGAGCCACACTGTCTCCACGATAGCGGGTAGCAGCAAACCCATCACTGACAAGCAGACCGCACCCACTAACTCCATAAAGAGTTCCAATTTGGGTATCGCACTGGCAACCCCAACTGAAAAAGAAGAAATAGTTATAAATTATGTACGAAGACATTTAAGACTATAAAGACCGGATATTATAAAATATTTTTTTCTGTTCAAACGCATAAACCACTGGTTCTATCTCACTTGTCGAGTTTCACATGCCGACTCATGTCACTGTATTGACATATCGTAGAACATTTTGCCAAAATTGTAATAAGCTGTTGTTAAATAGTGTTTTAAAGTAAAAGCATTAATATAAAACATATATTTATCATATATAAATATATCGGCTACATATAACAATGATTATCTATGTAATCGATGTATGTATAAAATATATTCTATCCAATCATGTCTATTCAGATGTTATATAGTTTTCTATTATTTAAACACATCTAACGATTCTCGGAAGGAAAGTGTTGCTAATCTTTTCTATAACTACATTTTATATTTGAATGTCTTTGATTTCGTAGCAAAAAAGGAGACAAAATAAACGAATGATAGATTTATATTGAGGACATAAACACGGAGTGCCGACTCACATCAAATAGAATAATGACAGCGGCATGATGATCTGAGCAAGAAACCAGCTCGTATTCAGTTACTTTTGGTCTCTCGCTGTAGATATCATATCAGATACTATTTTTTCTGGTTAAAATAAGTGTCAACTCACCAATGAGTACAGTCCCAATGAACCTGAGAGCAGCCATGCCCCATCTATATCCTCGAGCCGGTATTCTGTCTTGTATCCGTCGCCACACCACGTCTACTGGTACGTAGTAGACCAGCGCGAACGATAACAACATTACACACGCCACCAAGATTTTAGCAGTTTGAGCTAATCTAGAAACAGAAAAATATAGTCATGTATCTCAACGTTTCTTCAAGCTAACAAGTGGTCGGAGGGAATAGACAAAATTGAACTCACATTTTTAAGTATAACAATAGATAGAAACACTAGCAGTAGATCAACGTTTTTCAAGTAACGTCTATCGGAAATATTTAACTGATAACTTTTAGGACTGAAATATTTATAAATACTTATTTAATTTCCACGTATTTAATTGTACTTATTAGAAAATAATTTTGCTTACATTTCGTCTTGAGGCAGATTCAATGTGAGACTGCCTCGTACTTGCTCTCCGAAGTTGAGGTATCCTGCGAATCCAACGAAACCGTAGAGCACGGCCACTGCTGACATGGCGATGTTAAGCACGCCCGGGCAGCCAAGGAAGTGGTGCGGCTTCGACATCTCGTTCTCAACGGGCATTACCACTCCGATGCCCTCCATTGCGAACAGACTCGTACTGCGAAAAATAAAATGAAGCGTTTTTTACTAGTGCGACAATTATTAGTGCAAGTGTAATAAATATATTCAAAGAAGATTGCATAGAAGAACAGCACCACAATAATGTAAAATGTAAGTTATGTAATAGAAGTTTCTTGTAAAGATTTCTCTAACCTAACTCCTTTTGTTTTTAAATGGCAAGCATATTACATTAAGACTTTGCTATTTTTAATTCACAGAATTTGTTAGATGGAGATACATAAACCTGTACTAGCTTAATTACGTTACTACAACATTATTAAAGTACTACTAAACTTAAAGTATTAATTAGTTTGGGGAAAGCAAGTTAAAATAACATTATTATTTAATCAAATACCGATAGTTAACGGAACTTACCTAATAAAGTTCGGTATTCCGGTAATTGAAGTAGCTAAATTTCTCTCGCTGATCTTCGGCGGGTCCCTCAGGCAGTAATAAATTGATATGCAAATAGAGCCTAACCAAACGAAGTTCGCAAAGGCAGAGAATGGTACTAAGTACTTAAGCGTACTAATTTGTGTTAAAGGTATAAGCACGACCAGAGTCAACCCGCAGTATACGGTCACCGACCAGTTAGGGCCTCCATACACGTCTGACACCTGGGAACATAATAAACAACATTTGAACTTACTTTAAACCAAGTAAAATTATGTTTGTAGCAATTACTACCTGTTTGAAGGATTCAGCAATGACTACGGTGTAAACACAGCACGCCCCTAGATGTGTGACTGCTAGCGCCCAATCTGCGAGCTCCCTGTGACAATTTACTAATATAAAACTCGAATAAAGCTTCACCAAATTAGTTTTAACTGCACATTAAGTTGAGCTTTCATAACTTTTTATTACTTGTCTTTAAATAAACAAAATTTATACAACTAAAATCGTAACTTACCTCGCAAAAGGTGCGAACTTTCTGACAGGTTTAGGTCCATTTTGGAACACCAGGTCACAAGTGTCGGCATATCCGAGCGATGGTTTCTTTACTTCAACACACAGCTGTTGCGACGTTTTCACCTTTAACAAAAGACATTGAAAATGTCTCAGAAATTATTAGTAGAAATTATTAGTGTCTTAGTTACAGAAATATAATTTTTTTACTACGAATAAACAAGCAAGACAATCTTATTCAATTTATATGTAAAACCAAAGATGAAAGAGAAACTATTATATATGTAATACGTGGAATACGAAAAGAATCATAACCTTAGTATAAAATTAAATCCAACTTATGATCTGAACTTATTACATTAAAATATTACATTTTTCATCGGAATGTATGCGATACAGCGAAGGGAAGCGTATATATACGTAGGTGATTTTATAAGGTTACGATAGTAAACATTTGTGTTTCGAATATCTAGAAATAACATAGATAGCTAGATAGCTAGATAGCTAGATAGCTAGATAGCTAAATAGGAAAATCTTATATCATTTCACGCTTTTATCGCTATTAGGTATTATAATATGTAAAGTATAAAAAATAACATTTCACCATTACCACCTCGATGCGGGGGCCGCAACAGTAAGTACTCTATCATGCATTTCTATCAACCGTCAAACTTGGACTCACACTTTACGCTTAAAAAAATGTAAGATTATATTTGTGTAATAACCAAGCCAGTTGAATAGTATGCATCGGTAGCTTTCAACAAACATCAAGAGACACTCCTCAATGGTTAACATTAGGGTAATGAGTTGTGGCGTACTGGTTTGTTTTTCATAAGCCGACGAGTAGAAAGTTACTTAAATTGTGGGTATTCTTACGCAATGGCACTTTTGAAAGGTTCTAAATGGAATGATAATTAATTTTCTTTTAAATTTGAAATCATTTTAATTGTGAGATAAAAATACGAATAAAAACTACTCAACTACTAGGAAAAAGAGAATGTAACAAACATGTAGTATATAGAGCAGTATCACACAGTAGTATGTTACAGTAATATGCAGTAGATGTATGGAGTATGCAGGGAAGTGTGATCCGGTCTTTACAATTATACCATTTCCACTTTAAGCGGTAGTGTACTAAATCGTTTGATAACTTACGAGCACGTGTATGACATGTCCGCATATGAAGCCAATGATAAGTGTACCAATGACTCCAACGAGCAGGCCCGCGTTCTTAAAGGCAAGCGGCATGGCCAGCACACCGGAGCCGAGGGACGCCTTCAGTAGATGAGCCAGCGCACCGAAGCTCCTGTAATAAGATATCATTGACTTTAAGTTAATTTAAAATCTAATTTCCATCCAATACCTTGCAGGGCTTTTGCCGTTTTTGTGTCAGTAGCGCTTATTTCCCCTGGCGCGGTGACTACTTTATAAAATAACAACCGCGCGGTGCGGGGAAAGGCACTTAGTGAAAATAGATATTAAAAATTAATATGTCAATAGTATTATATATTCAGGGGATGTTACGAATCGAAAGATACCTTCTAATGGAACACACGAGGACTACTTATGTTTGCAAATTACTGTTATACTGAGAACCAATTTGTAGATACACGTGTACTCAAAGCGTTTCGTGTTACCGAGAAATTCCACTCAACACCGAAGGATATGAAAAAGCGTCTGAAATCAGTCCACTCCTTTATAGTTTATTCATGACAATAAAAACAAATATAATGATTCAAATATTAAAATAATTTCGGTAATCAAATCGTGATACGATATTGAAAGCAAAGTTACATAGACTAGCAAGCATTTACACCCTTTAACTTAAATAATAGTATTTGCTTATATAATCTTGTTTTTGATTTTTTTTATGTATTAGCTGTTAAGTATATAATGACACTAAACGTTACCATGAACTCTTCCTAAGTACCTGAGCGAAAATATATTAATACTGGCTGTCGCCCATGACTCCGTTCGCGTGGAATTAAAAAAACATAATAAGTAGCCTATGTGTTCTTCCAGACTATCATCTACATGTCTAATTTCATTGAGATCCGTTGAGCCGTTTTGGAGATACCTTCAAACAAAAATCCATCCATCCAAACAATCGCATTTATAATATTAGTAAGATAAAGTAAGATCTTTATGTTTTTAAAGCAAATGTAAGGGATGAATATATGTTTTTGTACGAGTATTGTTGCAATAAAAATCTGTGGTAATACTCGTATTAAATATGAGTAGGCATTAAGTTAAGGGCGCGACGTACCTTCAAAGCTTACATTATAGCGGGAAGTTATTCATACAAGATGAATGATTGACGATTATTTTATGATCGGAAATTTATCGAATTTACATAATTTGAAATTTATTTATCGACTTTTAGTGAAATTTATCGCTTTGCAGCCGTTTAAAGTGATTTATACTTACCACTGATCAAAAAGTTTTCAAAATTCATAATTATATTATTCGACTAGCAACAAGAAGTGCTGTGCGGTCAAGAAGCTTTCTATTTGTTATAATTTGTATATATGGTTTTAAAAAATGTTTATACATATATATTTATTGACTTGGGATATTATGCATATTTAACATTTTTTAAAAGATTAAATACTATAAAATTCCAATAAAATAAAATATTCTATTTTTTTATATAAAATAAAAAAAATCGATAGAAAATCCACCTAAATAAATAAAATTTACTGTACTAAAGCTCAAGTCTGAAAGACTAATAGTTTTTTAGTAAAGTGTACACCACAAAACTACATTGTGTCATAGTAGGACTGTCTTTGCTCGCCCTGATAAACATCGATCTTATGATCTTAGCCAAAGAGAAGATAATGTTTAGCCATAAAAATTGACTTCCGTAATACTTCTATTAATGTATAGTCAAACATGCATATATGGTCCGGTGGATAGGCGCTGCTATCGCTGTTAATTTTACCATGAAATATATGAAACCAACTTACCATGGGTTTCCGAGACCAGGTTTCTTTGACAAAACAGAGATAATAATTTGTTTCAAACGAAGATTCTGGTATCAGAAATCCACGGTTAGATATATTTATCATTGACTGGGTGGCGCTAGTGAACTGTCATAACTAGTTTGACTTATGCCCACCGGGTCAGATTTCCTTGTAGATTTATAATCTATACATACTGAAAACAAGTATCACTGCAGTGAAGTTCTACGGTAAAATACGTCAGTATTTAAAACGACAAGGATAGGACCCAGTGGGCATAAGACTAAACTACTCGACTAGTTCGACTTATGCCCGGTGGACAGATATCCTTGTCGGTCCATAACAATTTTTACATCTTGATTTAGTAAACAGTCTATAAGCATTGCCTAGAGTATAAAATCTAATGACACTAGCTTTAACTCGGATTATAAACACGACGCGGACGTTATCATTATAAGTAAGGCATTAACTTACGTTGATCCCGTACTTTCTGTTTGCACAGATTTTTATGGCAATTCATAATGCGTAGCCTTGAGTTGGTAAAAATATATTAAGTATAGATTATGTTTTACGACTTTCAAAAACTATGTAAATAAGAGTAAAAAATTTTAGCGTTTTACATAGATAGCGAGTTATTGTTATACAAGCTAGACACGTGCGCAGGTAACAAGTTTATAAAAATTGCGTACAATAAAATTCTTTCCTATTTTTATTTTTATCTATTATTGAAATTGTTTTATTAAAATATCACTGTTAAAAGCGAATATGGTGTGGAATAATTGTGTATTCCATTTTTAAATGAAGAATAAAATACACACAAATAAAATGAATTCATCAAAGAAAATGTTTCGTTATTAAAATGTGGCATACATTTTAATTAAAATAATTCCACAGAATCGATGAAATAAGGGAATAAAATGAAATGTTTTCAATATTAGCATAAGAATAAGAATATATTTACTTCGGTAATTTCACATAGTTATTATATATTCACATAACTATATGTATCAGAGTTTATTTACAAATCAAGATAATAGTCAAAATATTTTGACCTCAATAGCCGACTAATGAGCCATTGACCGGTTTTGTGTAAGAGTGTTGTGTTCCTGCAACTGTAATGACTTCATTGTCTTTCACAAGATGTCTAATGTTTTTATGTTATATAACCATAGATACATATGTAAATACATCTAAATGGAGTGTCTCGTACCAGTTTGACGTATAATTGTAAGACGATTTTCGAAATGACATTATTATGCGTGACACAAATGTTTACCAGTATAATTAATTTTTTCCCAAATTCGGGTAAATTTAGTGTAAAAAAAAATTTGTTATAAATGATATATATTGTTATTTATCTAATATACGTTAAAACATTTTTTATAACAAACACCACGCTGTTTTATGGGTTGTTAAAAACTTAATAAGTAGTCTATGTATTCTTCCAGACTATGTTATATTTCTGTGCCAAATTTACAATCCTTAACTTAGGGGTATAAAAATAGATAGTAGCCGATCCTCAGACCTACTGAATATGCATATAAAATTTCAATAAAATCAGTCAAGCCGTATCGAAGGAATATGATAACTAATATTGTGACACGAGAATTTTATATATAACTAGCTGTCGCCCGCGACTCCGTCCGCGCGCAGTTAAAAAAAACTAAATGGGGGGGGGGTTATGAAAAATAGACGTTGGCCGATTCTCAGACCTACTGAATATGCTCACAAAATTTCATGAGAATCGGTCAAGCCGTTTCGGACGAGTTCAAGTTCGAACCCCGTGACACGAGAATTTTATATATAAGACAAGAGGTGGAATTCGATTTACTTTTTATGTAAATATTGTGATGTAAATCACAACACTAAGAAATGTACCATAAAAAGGCCTCCCGAGGCTTTATAACACGCCATAATTTTATACTCCGAATACTCCATCTAGTCTAGAGGTATTATCAATGAACATTACGTTATTTACATAATTGTAATTTCAACATCACGATCTAGTATCTAACTATTGTTGCAGATAACGTGGAACCCAGTGCAGAGGCATAAACATAACGATTATGAATGATGCAAAATGTAAATCATATCTAAAACGCCAGCATCAACAACAATTGTTGCACTCCCAGTTGTTGGCTCCCCCAGAGAAATACCACAACCACATTGAAGACGGAAGCAATTCCTCGTTTGGTTAGATATGTGTGCATGCCGGAGGCCTAGCTTTAGTTCTCTTTTCCTTTCTACTCTTTTCTTATTAGGAAAAGATGGGAAAGGGAAGTGGATTTGGCGCATGAGAAGCCACATAGGAAGGGGAAAAACTCCCAACGTAGGCAACGCCATCTGTAATTGCGGATTTCTTTAAGCAGCGGTTGCTTTGCTATTTCGGCGAATTTAAGTGACCTCCTCTTCGTTTACCACTTTATAGTTAATATAAAAAAGAACACTAAGATGATTATTTCGATCTTCACAATAATTTTTCTCTAACTTGCCCACATATAACTAACTATAAAAAAATGAAACATGTATTGTAATTTGTAACACACATAGAATAAGAATTTAATTATTTTATTGTATAATTACCCAACTTTAATTAAGTTTAGTGAGGTATTTTTCGATAGAATTTTATATAGATATATTATTAAGATAGAATTTTATAACTTACGATGTATTAGATTCCGTAGGTCTGTGCTCAGCTGGAACATATGGATCCAGGTCTTCTCGCGATCCATTGTATGCCAGTTCGATCCTGAAAAAATATAGTTATTATTTATTATGTTGCTCAGTATGAAAAGCGGTATTTCTAAAGACCAATGAGGAAAAAGTTTTTCTCTTTTGGAACGGTTCATTAATAAGAAAGCGCAAGCTGTTAGAGATTGTCATTAGTAGATTGGTATTAATTAGAAATTGTAAGAGATATACTTATTAATATCTGTTTTAATTAAGGAGAAAACTCGGTAGAAATTCATTCAATGATAAATTATACAATTTAATATAGTATCAGTCAGTTTGTACTTAGGAAAGTGTACGATGTGCTTCAGTAATAATTCGGAATATTCTAACAGAAGTCTTGTTTAGAATAAGTTTAAGTATGTTATGCATACAGATCTAAACACATTAATTCCTTTATAGTTCTTTTCAAATATAAGGGTGGACCAAGCTCAGCGACGTGCTGCGCAGTGTCATCTCCACGTATTCCGCTATGCCCCGCTATATCAAAAATTGTTCTGCGCAGCGATTCGCGCGAAGCTAAGAGATATCTGTAACCTACTATACTTTGAAAAAGTAATGAAAATGTTTTGCAAGATAGGTATGATTTTAAATGATACCTCCGTTGTGTAGCGGACATTCCGAAGTTCTACGGACACAACCTCTCTTTGTGAAGGCGTAATAAATCAATGCTGTTCCAGGATCGGAAATGATTGAATATTTAATTACACGTGCGGGTGATGCAATGAAAAATATCTCTTTCGTCAGATAATGAAGCGAGCTCAAAGATTGGGGTTAACTTGACACCATCGCCTTGAATTGCTCCTCATTATTGATTGTCAATCAATACCATGTACTGTTTATATGAAACTAGACTTGTTTTTTTTAATACTTTGTATTTATAAAAGACAAATATTAAATTTGTTTCGAAACAGTGGAAGTAATATATTTAAGTAATAGAGCTAGAAAAATAATTGTGGAGTTGTAATTTAATAGAGCTGGAATGATGAAGTTATTCTTTGTCGTGGAATTTTGTAAGTAAAAATAAAAGAAGACAGTTGTAAAACTGAGGAAGGTTAAATTTCCTTTTAGTGGATACGTATTAACCGAGAGAAGATAATGTGAAAGACATTGAAGAAATACTAATAGTCTATAATCTACTTTATACTAATGTTATAGAGATAAGATTTGATTGTTTGCTTGCATTGAATAGGCTCTGGAACTATAAAGCCGAAGTGAAAAATTACTGTAGTGAAATTTGACAAATTCTTTTACTGTTGAGAAAGTACACGATCCCGGGTGCCACAGGCTATATTTATTACTAGATTTTTTAAGATAAAGTCGCGGTCAACTGCTAGCGTGTAATATAATAATACATAAGACTACATACTATGTACAGTAGAAGCAAAATATACGACAGGATTGTACAATAAAATAATTTATTTGAATCACATTTAGTTTAAGAGAAGACTTCGTGACGTGCTTTTTAGTTACGTAAAAAAAAACTACGTCCACGACCGCACGTGTTATTGTCTTGTTTAAAATGTACAGAACAAACAATATAATGTTTACGAGGGCATTAAACAGTCAGAATGTAATCTTTTGTCGCCTCGAGATATTAACAGCCAGAGATTTATATCATTGTACATTAAAACCACTATTTTTTATTTGCAAATAATCTTTGTGTATTATGTTTCTGAAGTTGACTGAGTTACTGCTATTCTTTAACATACACATTTTAGTCTTTGAAGTGCTTTTAGTTCTTAAATGTTAGGCGTTAAAACAGAGGGGAAGCAATCAGACATATGAACCGATAGGAACCAAACTACATGTATGTTTCATATTTGATATCGACCTAGCTATACAACATTTCAAAGCATAGGGATTGTTGAAAACGCGAGTGAATGGAGAACCAAGTAGTTGGCTGACGCATTGTCAGACTCAAGCGTTATATTGTTTCAGTCGACGTGAATTCTACATGCAGTTTTTTCACAATAGCTGAATGAAATATAGCAAGCTCTCGCTATAAATAGAATGAGGAAGTACCACTTCTATCTGCCATAAAAAATATTATGTAAATATCAGTAATTTCGAAAAGAAAAAAAGATTATTTATATTGTACTTATTTCTTCAGTGGGGAAAAAGAGAAATAAGCGAACAGGTCATCATAAGTTTAAATTTTTGAAAATCAGGCAATGGAACGTAAGACATTCTTAACATCAAGTGGGATCATGGTTGAATCCAGTGGATTATTCAACACAAAAAAAAGATATTTTGACAATTATTTGACATATTTCGATGTTTATACTTGTGAATTCCATACAAGTTTCTAAGATAAGCTAATTCTGAATATAATATCTTATCGTTGTTTTAATATATGTCTACACTTTGTTATACTGGAATTAAATTGAGTTATCCTTGAAAATGCGTTGAGTTGTCGATATGTACACAGTCATTTATAAAAGGAATTATGTTTTGTACTTTATTGTTAATGTTTCTTTGAAATCAATGCAAAGACACGTCTGTGATCTGACAAGAAAAACAAAAGGCACGGGTATAGCAATTGTATAAAACTACTAGTATATACTAATACCAAAGTCTATTGATTGTTTGCTCTTGTTAATTTTCGACCTATTGCGTTTAAATGTCTTTTGTCAAAAACATGTCAAATCAATAACTCACATGAATCAAATTATATATTTGTAATAACTTTGCAATGCGATATTCGATGTTAAGTGGGTCGCCAAACTTCTGTGACTGTACATTTTTGCCAGTTAAACTGGTTTGGAACATATTTAAAAATAATTTGGAAATTCCCTTGGTGTTAATGCAACTTACTTTGAGCTGTATGCATCCTGCACGGTTCGTATCGGAGGGATCTTCGGATCCTTCATCATATTGTTTTGTTTTATTTAGCCCAGTTTTTAATTGATACTAAGTGAGTAACTGCACCGTCGTGATCAGCATTGCCACCTTTGTTACCTGTAACAAATGCAAAAAAACATCAAATTATGAAAAAACTGACTTTTGACTACTTGATTATGTGTTCAAAACCCTCAAGTCAACTAAATTTTATTAAACATGCATCTTAGCCCAAGCTAAGAGCTGAGCAAGAATGGTTACAAAAAATATTAGAAAACTAGCTTTTGCCCACGTCTCCCTCCGTGTGGAATTTAAAAAAAATCTTTATAAGTTGCCAATATATTCTTTCAGAATATGTTCTACATCTGTACCAAATTTCATCAAGATCCGTTCAGGCGTTCCGAATATACCTTCAAACATCCATCCATCTAAACATTGGAATTTATAATAACTAGTAAGAAGTAAGATACTACCTACCTACTAAGATATTAAAATTACAAAAATAAATAAATTATTGACGTAATATTGTTTTACATTAAATGATTTGCTCTATAAATAATATATGTAATAATAGTTATTATTCCACAATATTCTTCAACTTACTTCGAACAGTTTATTCAAAATTACCGAAATTGTGGATGCATTGCCAAGTTTATGCAGATACGGGCAATTTTTTAAAGCTTAAAAAGCTACTAGCTAAATAAAGTTTTATTATTTTTTGTGCATTAGGGAGTAATTTTAAGCGAACGCTGGACTTGTCTGATAAGGAAGTCATATAAATCTGTTTTTGTTAATGCATTATTTCATTTAATCTTACGAATTTTACATTGTATTTAAATTACTATAAAAATAGTAATAATATATTAAGTGAAGTTGAAGTGGTTAAAAACTGCGATTAAAAATGTAATTTTTCGCATAGTTATTTAAATAATAAGACATCATTTTTTAGTTGCACGTATACGAATGGTAGATGATGCAAATGTTTTATAATTACCGATTTTTTATATCAAAACATGGCAAACGAGCAAACGGCCACCTGAATTCACCGAAACAGCAATGTGACCGTTGCCCATAGACATCCGCAATCGCAGATGCGTTGCCTACCTTTCTACTCAGGGAAGATCTGAAAAAACTTTGGCCGTTTTCGACTTGGAAAAGAGATGGAGCCATCGCTTGGGAATTAGTGTATATTGAAGTAGTTTTAGACACATACAAACATACAACAAAACTGCCACCGGGCAGCTTCTAAGTTTTGAAACTCTTATATCACCTGGGCAGAACTAACAATGAATTAAAACTTGTCATACCACGATCACTCACCGAATGATGTAATTAATTGCGAGGGCGTTTCGCTGTATGTTATCAGTGGAAGGCATCTGTTATCAGCCGTGTTCTCTGCGCCGCTGTCACGCCACAAGTAACCATTGACTAGCAATCATCAAGACACACACGGATACAGGACGTTGCAAAACTCCGCTATTACTACGTAACAATTCTTACAGTCCGTTATTCTTACATTACAGTGTTGCACACCACAATAATTTTTTTAATATTTATAGTGATGATAAAAGGACACGCTGTAAGTTTACAGCAACGGTAACTATTCAAGATTCGTTATAATTTGAATACAGAAAAATATAAAAGGTATAAAATGGATTGTTCATATCGCTAGATTAACCTTAAGGAATTGATGTTCATTATATCGTCACATTAAATGATTTTATAAACATTTTGAGACATATTTAAAAATCTATTTATTTGGGATTATTTCTCCTATATTATGCGAAATGTACTAAAATTTTGAAAAGAGAAGACCAATGTTCTGTTGGAAAATTTTAATTCGAATGATACTTCACTCTTTAAAATTGATCAAGGCGTTAAGGTTACTGGAGACCACAATTCAAGGGATTTTATAATGCAAAAAATATAAACCTACATCTGATAGCAGTATTTGATTTAAATAAAATTAATTATTACAGTAAATGCGCTGCTTCAGATATACTCGTACATGATATGATTCAAGTGTTTCATGGATTCACAGATGCTTTTGAAACTTTGTATTAAAATATTGTTATCTTTGTTTTTTCAAAGGGAATGATAGGGACAGTATGTTTCTAAAGTTATAAAGATAAAGTAAACATACAGTACTCGTGTTGATATTAACACTTCACTTTGTATTGTTTTGCGTTTTAATCGATACAGTAATCAAGGTGAATAGTACTTGGGAATATCGTGATGCGAACTGTGTAAAAGCTATTTTGCACGTATGCTATACTAAGTTTGCTTTGTCTAATTTTTCACATACTAATACATTTTATAAGCCTTTTACCAAAGAAACAACTGAAGTTGAGACAAAATAAATGAGGATACTTTAGTTATTTTTTCATAGAGATGAAGATATGACGCTGTCTTATTATGCATTGAATGTGCTCATTGTTTTGTTTTTAGTTAATCACTTCAATGGATGACAGAATTATTGTTAATGCTTACTAGCTTCACTGGGGATAAATAAATCAATATTTCTATATTGTTTACTGATCTGTTTATTTAAAATTCAATGTTTGTTTTTGTTCTATGTGTACTACTCTGTTGATCAGATTATAAAGAAATTTTCTTACGGTGTTCTGAGAACTGCCGTGAAGGTAAACAGAAAGGAAGGAAAGGAAGAAAGGATACAAGATTTTTTTATAGTAAATATTTTTTTCATGAAAACTAGAAAAAAAAACACTGTTAACGAAGGTTATAGGAAGCAACAGAAATACAATACAATATAGTATGTGTTGATTCACACGCTTTGTTACGCAAACCTGACAAGAGGTTAGATAATTTGCATGGAGGACTTAAAATATTAACCATGTATGGAGAAATAAAATGTCAATGTTGCTATTAAATAAATTAAATTATTTTCTTGATTGTTTTGCATTTATTTTTCTTCGCAATCTGTCGCGCTTGGCTTCAAACCTTGTACCACTTTGTCGAGGTCGTATGTTAACTCTGGCCGTGCTGTGTGCCAATTGTAACAGCCGTGCTGGTTTGAAGTGTATGTAGTTTTACACTTCATAGTGGTAGATTCCGCAACAGCATTAGCTGATGCATAAATGAGTCCCTCGCCCGGTTCAATATCCCGATTACACAGAAGTCTGGAGTGAATTGGAAGTATTTCTGCGTTACGTTTGAGGCGTGCGCCGAAGGCCAAATTCCTCTTTCTACTTTTATTCATTTAAAGAATGGGACGGAGAGGTTTTTAAGGTTCTAAAATTGTAAATAAATAAGAGTCGCTATATTAAAAAAAAAAACATAGTCTTAAAGCGGTAGAATTATATATTTTAAATCATTAAGCTTATATATATATTTTTTTTATATGACAAGGTGGCAAACGAGCAAGCGGCCACAGGAATTCGCCGAAATGGCGAAGCGACCGCTACCCATAGACATTTGCAATTGCAGATGCGTTGCCAACCCTCAATCGACGAAGGAGAAGACATTCCAATGCATCTCCTCCTCCATCAAATCCACCTCCCCTTCCTATCCTTTCCTTATAAGAAAAGGGTGGGAAGGGAAAGAGGACTAAAATTAGGCCTCCGGCACCACACTCATCAGACGAAACGCGGAATTACTTCCACTTCACGCCTGTCTTCTGTGTGGTCGTGGTATTTCACCGGGCGAGCCGGCCTATTCGTGCAACTGATGTTGTTGTTGCTGGCGTCTACCACTGTTAAGTTATATATTTCCCCCGTAGAATTGAACGATGTAAATGCGGCGTGATGGTAAAATCGTCCAATTTTATACCTTGTAAAAACAATGGCGTATAATTGCAAATTACGAAAAATCTGTTTATACAAAGTACAGATTCAAATCCGTTCACACATAAATATATTAAAAACTGTAAAAAAAAATATATCGTATAATGAACGCCACCGCGACACGCGAATGCACTAGTTTGCCTTGTAAATATAAATATCATTTTAAGTTTAATTTTGTAGAAGCACGGAAGTACCTTTAGGTTAATTACGTTTTCGGTTAAAATGTCAAAAGATTATTGAAAAAAGTATTTAAGAAGAAAACAAACATTTACAGCAACATGACTTTAAAACAAACCGGTCACTACTAAAGTTTTTCGAGGATAACGACTTGGTCTTGAAGAAATTTATTCCGTTTATGTAGAAGGTTAGGCGGAAAGAAAGATAGCAAATGTGTCGTTTTTCCCATATTTAGCTAAACTTTAACAACGACGGGGGTGGGGGGGGGGGGCAGTTACTTACTATTGACCCATATTTGTAGAAATCGGAAATCTATTTCGTTATTTTAGTTGTCAGGGCTAAGATATTATACCGCAGCTATTGCCGAAGCGTTGTTTGTTATGAATTTTGTTAGATTTTAAATCGGTTTACTTTCACTATTTATTGAAAACAAGCAATAATTGAAAAAAAAAAATTATAACAAAGTAGTAAACTGTCGCAATCTGAGTACGTTTAAACATATGTAGTATTAACAAGTTAAATAACGTCACATCAACACGAGGAAAGGTTGTACATTTTCCCCGCATCAAGGTTGGTTACTGCAATTGACCGTGACAATTGACAATCGGGTTGTCCATACATTGTTGTGATAACATGACGAATATTTTATAGTCATTAATAGAAATGGCAATACTGTAAAGTGCTTTACTTTAGTCGGGTTGCGGATATAAAAATGTTGAGAGTCAGAACTCGTTGGATCGTGTTCTTCACCATCATCAACCTGCCCTTGTCCCTACGAAGGATCTGCACAGTATGTATTACTCTTCCATGCGTCTCTCGTTGGATTTTGTTGATTCAAAGTTCTATTCAATAAACAAACATTAAAAAAATTGTCCAATAAAAATGTGTAGTAAATTATGTAGTAATAAAAAAAATCAAATCAAAGTTAATTTTATAAAAACTTCCTGACTTTTTTAATAAAGAGTGTCATAACGTTTGTAACATACTTAAACTTTACTACACTTTTTTATTAAGGGCTTGGGAAAGCGAGGAACATTTTCCATGAAAAATTTCCCTCGACGTATTTTATTTGATTGCAACGAATGTACTTTTAGAGAATAACATAACTAAATGGACTTTATTGTAATTAGCATATGCCTTAAATAAACCATTTTTGTACAATTTTTACAATAAAAATAAAATATTAAATCAGAATTAAAAAATATTTCTAGTCAATTCTGGTAGAAAGATATGTTTACGTTAGGTACATACTTAAAAATATTGGTGAAATGAATCCGTATTTTTTTACCGCGTAAAGGCTAAAAATCTATATATTATTTAGACTATAGTTTAAGCTAGAGTTGGGACAAAGTTCAATTGGAAAACTTTTAAAAGTTTCAGATGAATAGGTTTCTTGGTAGTTTGAGTAAAACAATGAAAAAGAATATAATGAATTCGATCCAGTTTTAAATGTTAATAGAAACGTTGTAAAATGTTGCTTTTGTAATAAAATAAAATACGTAAATGTTGAATAGGTGTTGCAATACATGAAGGTAATTTTTTAAATTTATAACTTTTATTAGTAATAATACCTAAAAAAATGACATTACAAAAAAAAATTACAAATAATATATCGTAAAGCACAGAACAACTCAAAGATTATAAATTAAAAAAATTAGTAAATCCAAAACTTATTTAAACTAATTATTTTAACTTCATTTATAGGATGTTTTAAATTAATACTTACTCTATAAATTCACTGTCTTGTTGTCAAAACATTCACTTAAAAATGTTACAGTTTTACCAGAGTTATTTAATTTCACTGATCACAGAAAAGCAATTAATTTTTTATTTTTAAAAATTGGCGCGAATTTTATTACTCGAACGCGCACCGCTCTATCTTGCGCCGAACGTTGAACTGCGAAACACAACAAACAATATTGTTTAGAGACAATCGCCAAATTGACTTGTAGTCGGCCAGTTCATCAGGCCTCGGATCAGCAAGATGCAATCGATAGTTGCCATTCGATTCGATAATATCGATTTTGAATCGATAGTCAACTGCAGAACTGCAATCGTGAGTCGGTAATCTTACTAATATAATAAATGCGAATGTATGATAGTATGGATGGATGGATGGATGTTCTGCAGAACGGCTCAACGGATCCCCATGAAATTTGGCATAGTCTGAAAGAACACATAGGCTACTAGTTAGGTTTTTTTTAATTCCGCGCGGACGTAGTCGCAGGTGACAGCTATTTAATAAAGCCTTGTGTGCTCATTGGCTTTGGACACAGCTGCAACAAGGTTTGTTCATTCGATTTCACAATTCGATTTATTTATATCGATTTAGTATCAAAGTCAAGACTTTGACGAGACAAACAAGTTTGTTTCGTTACCAGTAAAACTGTAGAAGCTAATTGATATACGTTTAACTACGACTCTAAACATCTTGCGTACATCTTTTAAGGTAAGTACTTGGGGTCATCAGTTCGTGATTTCGATTCCGGAATTGGTTTTTAACCACCAAATAGCTTAGTTGAGTTGGTCAGTAAGAATATTGTTAAATTGTTTTCCAAACTTTTTCCTGTGAAAACTAGATGAATTAAGCAATTTTTTTATTAAATTAAAAAGTATAAATCATATTAAATTTCTCTAACAACTTAGCTGTAATTAAATATTATTTGTGCTATTATTTTACTTATGTTTCAAGCGCAATAAATGTGCGATGTAGATAGAAAACCACATTCAATGATACTTATGAAACCTTGATCGTTACTCTCGCAGCGGCACAATTTGCACATTTGCAATAAAATTTAAATTTGAAACGTGAAATGTTTTCAATGATAGCTCTTAATTTCAGACTGATAAGTTTAAAAATCAAATACTATATTTTTTGGTTCAAAAAGCTTTCAAGCAAAATTTTGAGTGTAATTATTAATTTTTTTTATAGACCGATGGTCTGGTTAAGGTTGTGGAAGTATTCTGGATAAGGGCTATTTTTGGGGTAGGTCTACACGCTCAGTAAAGGGCGACATGATGATGATGAAGAACTTAAACATAGCCTTTAATTCATTATATACTATAATACTAAAATTATCAAAACAACAGTGGTACAATAACAGTGGTAGACGTCAGCAACAACAACATCTGTTGCACAAATTGGTCGGCTTGCCCGGTGCAATACCACGACCACACATAAGACCGTGAAGTGAAAGCAATTCCACGTTTCGTCTGATAATTGTGGTGCCGGAGGACTAATTCTTGTCTTATTTTCCTTCCCCCCTTTTCTTTTAAGGTAATGATGGGAAGTGGAAGGGGATGAGCAAGAGAAGGGAATTCATAGGAAGAGGAAATATTCTCTTTCTGTGTATCCACTCCTCTGTCGATCAGAGATAGGCGACGCATCTGAAATTGCGGATGTCTGAGCAACGGTCGCTTCGCTATTTCAGCCGCTCGCTCGTTGCCGCCTTTATGATATGTAAAAAAAACACTTTAAAAATTGATAATAAAACCACTTTTAGAGAAATACTATTTATTATACATATTAAACACGTGTAACACGTGAGTTTGGCAGTGATTTTTAATTAGAAATGCGATATTTAAATTTACATACATATATGAAGGTTGTATATATTATGTGAACCGATTTTTTTATCTCGTTTTAAAGAAAAATCGCGTAAAATCATGTCGCACCTGCGTGATAGTGAGGTTAAAACATCCTGCTAGACTTTAATTGGCTCAATTGCCAGTCTTAGTAACGAGTTTATCACATGTATTGAGGTTTTCTTTGCTGTTTACATTCGAATTAGTATGTTAATGATCAAGAAGCATACTTTAAAAGTAGGATTAAAAAACTATTTCAAAACCTTAGCTGCTTAGCTGAAAAGGCTGTGAAACACATGAGCCACGATTATACATAATGTTCATTTGATAAATCAGTTTAGATTGTAAAAGTTTGGGAATGCAGAGATTCCCAAACTTATTTTCAACCGTCAACTTACACGATCACAGGATTTGTTGACCCAAAGTGAGATGCAGAGGAGCGGCGTAGTACAGCAAGTCAGATATGTAACAAATACATTTAATGATTTTTATTACATTTTCAGGGAGCTTTATTGTAACACTAAATAAAAACGAGAACTTGGATCGAAAAGATTTTTACCGAGTAGTCTCTAATACCAAAAAAAAAATACATATAGAGTTAACAACAAAGATAAGTTGATAAAATTACTCTTTCACAATGTTATTATCTTAGTAAAGTAAAATGGTGACCTCATTGCAAGCAAAGTCGCAATTACTTCCGTCGATGGAACTGTACACTTTGGTTAGATAATCAACAAAATGTTCACACTTTCACGCTGTCTTATTCCACTGAGTTACTTTCTGTTTGGGTCAAATATAATTTTCAATGAATCATGTTATAACAGAATTATATAAGATAGACGCAATATTTTCTTTATGTAACTATAAATTATAGATCATGGTGTAGTTATAGTGGACGCATTAATGTGCATATTGAAATCGAGATCGGTTCAAGTTCTCACGTTTGATAATGTGCATGTTCAATGTTAATTAGTTAGAACCGGTTATCCTTTTAGTATGAATGTCACTGTAGACTATTAGGTCATATAAAAGTTTATCTTCATTAAATTAATGCCTTAATTTGGTTTTCTATTATATTTTCTAAACACGAAAACTTGGATAAGGAATTTATTTTCATATCCAAATTACATTGTGCCTTTTTTGTGTGTTTTTGTTATGTAAAAAGAAACCTGATATTTATTTTCTTAATAAATAGTAGATTACCTATGATCATTCTCACGATCTATATGCATAAGTTTTATTACATTATGTTTACTTTAGATTCATGAATAATTCAATTCTTTGTGCAACGTGTAGTGCTGGCATTTTTAACATTGCACGTTTGTTTGTGGCACGGTATATAGTCTGTAAGTATGCACCATTCCCTTTCATTGGCCTTCATGCAACGACTGTGACCAACCTTGCGCTGCAATACCACACCAATTGCCACATATTCCCAATTCTAAAGATTCCAGAGTTGTCTGAAAAGAGAGTAAGTTTACTAAGTTATAGAAAATAAAAAGAAATTGATTAGAGAAGCGGTTTGATCTAAATATTTAGTTTGAATATTGCCGGGAAAAGAATGGTTCAACAAAGGGGATGTGTGCAAAGAAAGTTGGGAGAAAATCGCACATTTGTTGAATGTCAACCAGCAAAAATATAATGGCTTAATTAGTGGGATAAAAGTGGCTACTCAAAGTGTATTTGTAAAGCAATTTCATGTTTTATTAAGAGTTTTGATCCCTAAACTGGTATTTCAAGTTTGTAGGAATATTTTTTACTCAAAAATCAACAACACTAAATACAACAACAAAACTGCAAGATACATTTTTTAATTTACCTTTTATTGCCGGTCGTGGTACCGTTCTTTAACGGAACTTTTAAGAATCGAATTCGAAAGCTTTGAATCATTACGAATGTGCGAAATTTCAGAGCCTGCAACTTTCGAGTTTTTATTTTTTTCTAAAGCGGTAAATGTTTATTTGTTTCAGAATTTTTAAGTTCTGCATAGAGATACGTATTATGTCCATAATAAGCAAAAGAAACGAAAAATAATCTTTTTTTCTAGAACCAAGGCAAAAAATACTAAAGTGATAGGTTTATAAATTTCTTAAACCATAATCTGGGCTTTGAAGAAGGTATTTTTATTAACTACATTCATGTATATATACTAACTTACTTATACTAACTAACTTATGTATGATAAGTATACTAGCGGTTGGTAGCATAAGCAACGACCTCTCATTTAAGTTTACTTTACACCATCTGAATTTTAAATCAACTGTTTTAAAAGCTGTCACTTTAAGTCTTATAGTAGCAATGGGAAATTAGAAAAGCGAATCGAAATTAAGACGTTTGATTGCAAATTTTTGCCTGTTTACATATCTTAATTAGGGTTCAAGTGTTTACAAGTAACTAACTTCTGAGGTAAACAAAGCGCCTATAGAATTTATATAGCAATTGTTCGATATTGTGAAATTGAAACGAACTCAAACCACTTAAATGTTTTGGAGAGATCATTAATTATCTAGCTCGATCCACTCCGGGTGCAAAATTTTATTTAAGGGCTTAGAAATATAATAATTATTATAAAGCGCCTGACGATGAAAGAGAGCCAAATGGTGAAAAAAAAAACGGTTTTATACTTAAGTTAATATTCAGTAATATCGATTTTTCAATCGATAAATTATTTTTAAATATTTAAAAAACAATACGAAAAAAACAAAAGAAAACGAATAATTTAAACAAATTTATTATGCATATCAATTACATTAAGTCATTAAAAATAAATATCACATTTCCTTTTCGACACATTAATTTAAAAAGTATAATTTTTGTACTAGATTTATATTTAATTTTCGGACAGTGCTATCTAATTATACACTGTTTTCTGAGAGAATAATAATAATGTTTATTGGCATACGGTGATACTGAAAAAAACGTTATTTAAACATTTTCCTGTCTCTCTCATTCTGTCCGAAAAATCTGAGACAAGAATATGAACTGTAAACAAGTTTCATCAGTAGAACTTCATATTAAGATGTAATTAATGAAAAAGTTACAATATATGCCTGTAATTATTATTAAGATCTTAAGTTAATATAACTTAATATTTAACTGCGAGTTGCCGTCGAGATAATACTAAAAATAATACTAAAGTTCTTGTTAATGGCAGTTTACATTTTATGTTAGAATTCGCCTGAAAAGCGAACAAAAATAATGTTATCTTAATTAAATAAAGTATTTCCATTGTCAACACACTTGTATTAAAACAAGCTATAAAATAAGAGATTTATTTTTTATTTTTTTATAAGTCAGTTGATTTTTATAGTCAGTAATTTAATAAAGGTTAAGGAAAGGAAACAATAGAAGAAGGAACAAGGCTTATGCTATCGTTATTATTCTATAACACATAATTAACTCTATCTTCTATTACTGAATTCGAATCCAGCCAGCAACACTTCATTTTTAACTGTGCAGTTTTAATTAAGAACAGTTAAACTGAGTTAAACAGTTATCTGCAATTAAAACTGAAGGATAGTCGGCTTTAGAAACATTTTATGTCTTAATACGCAGTGATGAAGTAACGCGCCCCTATATTCTAATATTATTTAAGAAAGTAAGTCCTTATCAAGTTATTAAAAATGCTAACTGCAACCATGTAGTCTGTATTTTAGAGATTTATTTGTCAATATGATGTAAGTTATCAATAATGGTTTTAGATTAGTTAGAGAGTAAATTTAAAAATACATTTCATTAATATAAGGTCAACTTTATATCAAATATTACGAACTAGTGTGTGCGACGAAAATAATATTTAATTATATTAAAATTAAAATAATAATTTAATTAGTTTCAAACGATATTAGTAATATTTTTGTCATCTTAATTAAGTTACCATTTAAAATATCTGAATTTTTTTTACGTTTGTACTTGTTTAAGTAAAATTTAACCGTGCGTTTCCACTACAAAAAAAATCATAGAAAACATAATGTCATCTACCTTATTTTATTTGAAAAATATAAGATAGCAAAATATTTTTTATAAAGGTATTTCTAGCGTAGTAGTTCATAGTTATTACTATTAATAATTTCTGTATTAATTTTCTAAAGTTGACACTAAAGTCTCATTTACTCTATTCAAAGTACCGTTTAATAGTTTTTCGAGAACTGGTTCGTTAAATTTTTCTACGATACCAGTTATAGAGACGTAAGACCCGGCGAAGAGAGCAACGAGAGACATGATCGCGATGAAGCTGTTCTTCCAGAGGATCCAGTTGAATTGACCGAGACCGCGGTCCCATTTATGGACGGTCTCGACCACGGCTGGGATGAGGAGACCGAGACTGGACAGAAAGATGGCACCGCAAAGACTGATGAATAACTCGAGGTCAGGAAAAGCCGCGGCCAGCGCAACTGCAACAGAAAATTATGACATTATTTACAGCGGTATAGATGAAGATTTAAAAACATTTTTCCTCACTACAGATGTTATTATGACAAAAGACTAGAAAATAATACTTGGTTATCACGTATATAAAATGTAATCATTATGGTAATTTTTAATCTTACAGAAATGGCAAAACATGATTTAAAACGACTCCTACTTCACTTAACATGTAAAATAATTGCAATTTAAAAATAAATATTATTAAAAACATGTTATCCAATCACTTCTAAAAATAGCTTTACGATGTGTTAAGTAAATTTATTTATAGAATACAATTAAAGTACAATAATGCACTTTTATAACTTAATGTTTTTATTCGTTAACTTTACTTGTACATGAAACTTACCTGAACCAACAACTGCAGCCGTGCGAATGGATATCTGGGTGATGTTATGATATTTGACTGATATTTTGTGGTGAATCTGCCGCCAGATCATCTCCATGGGCACGTAGAATTGCAGGCTGTATGTGAAGAGGATCGCCAAAGCCATCAGAATCTTTGCACTTTGCGCCAACCTAAAGATTAAAATAAAAAATGATGAATTAAGTTATATTCCATGGTCTAGTGTAAAATGTTGGTCTTGTACAACGTGATTGTAAAACGTGTTGGCCAAATATTGAAAATTGAAAAGCTAAAAATGCTATTTTTCTTACAATTCATCTTGTGGTAGATTTAGTGTGACACTTCCACGGACATCATCACCGAATCTGATGTAACCGAAGAAGCCGACAACGCCGTAGAGACTGATGACAATGGTCATAGCGACGTTGAGTACACCCGGACAACCGAGGAATTGCTCCGGCTTGGCCATCTCGTTCTCCACCGGCATCACCACACCGATGCCCTCCATCGCAAATATCACAGTACTGAAAATGTTTTAGATTTTGTTGATTTGGACTGGATTATTTTTTTATAACCATAACCACCTTCCGAAACTTTTATACTAAACCATATAATGAAATGAGTTTTTGTTTTTAAGCTTATAACAATAGAAATGTTTCTAGGTTAAAAAGCTTAATTTAATATACAATTGGAAATTTCTAGAGTATTTTAACGAAAAAACCTGTTGAACTGTATATAGGTATGACGATGAAGATGAATCTACGCAGTTCTTTACTGAAATTCGTGTTAGTTCAGACAAAAGCATTTTAAATATTAAAAAAAACATAAAAGAATTTGCTAACCAATGTTTAAGACATTTCATAGTGTCAATCAGAATTATGAATAACTGTGAAAGTATCAATATAAAAGAAAGAAGAATAAAAGAAAGTATAAAAGAAAATACTTATATTACAAGTATTTTCAAAGGAAAGAAATATAATTCTGGTTTAATAAAAATATTCTCTATATTTTTAATAATACACATACACTAGACGTACATTTTGTCCCCCTTCCACTTTCAAATCACCTTGATATCGAACACCCTACAAGGTTATTAGACCGTCTGCCTTCCTTACATCCAATTATTCAGTATCATTCTATGAGTTCACGACTGAAAATATCTAGAGTATCTTACATAAAATTAACTCTCAACTTACCTCATGAACAGTGGCCATTGAGTAAAACTCGCTGCCATCTCTCTTTCAGCCGGATTAGGTAGATCTTCGAAGATATAATACATAGTGATCGCGAAGCAAATGACGAGCAGTACATTGGCTATCGCAGAGAATGGTACCAGCCATTTCAAGTTTCGTATCTGACAGATCAGTACTAGAGGCACTAATGTCAGGGCGCAGTATGTCTCCACGGATAATTTGTATTCCGGTGCGTATACATCTAAGACCTGTGGACGAGTTTAAGATGATTATTGTAAGAAAAAAAAACATGATTGTTGTTACTTTTCAGAGAAGTACAGAGTATGTGCTTCAGGTAATTAAAACAGCAGATTTATTTCAATGTTTGAGTTTTTTACTGTGTTTCGGAGTGGTTTTGATTCATGTTGATTCAAGATGTTAATCTTTTTGGAGAATTAAGTACAACGCTTAACATATAACTAAGTGCAGATGAAACAAGGTTTGTATAAGTTATGTGTAAATGTAAATAAAATTTGACCTTACCTCTTTGAAGTTCTCAGCAATGAATACAATGTAAACGCAAAGTGCGGCCAAGTAAGTACACGTTAATGCGTAATCCACAAAGGTCCTGCAGACAAAAGCCTACATATGTATAAACGAATTTACATAAAAGTTTTATTAAATAAATTATAATAAAAAAGAAAATTTTGCTTGTCTTTTATTTTCTGAAACCGTGAGTCTGCTGATAAAAAAATTAGAGAAATCTCTTAAATAAATTATACTTATTTATTCAAAAGGTATGAATGAGGGTAATGTTTCACAGGTCGTTAAGTCAAAAAAATCAAGCATCAATCGATTTGTCAAATGTGAGAAAGAATTTCATTGCCATTAATAAGGGATTATTTAAATCAAGGTATGTTAAATTTCAATACAAAATATTTCGTGCATTTTATTTTATTATACAGGTATCCTAGGTATAACTATCTTATGTTCAAACTTGTTTTTAAATCTTTACTCGGTCATGATTATCCTTAGAGAAAAATGTATGCTTGCATTCAGATTCACAAAGATAAGAACGACGGGCGTTTTTGTTTCCTTCTTAGGATAAAAACTTTAACTTTTCGTTTCAGATTGTAATTAAGAAAAAAAAAAAACTTGTTTTAGCGTAATAATGTAAAAACTAAATTTAGCATAATGTGTCTTAATACTATTGAAGCAGATTTTTTTAAAGAAATAAAAATATTTAATTGAAAGAAATATTTACAAACCTAGCAAAATTAGCCCAAGGTCGTAATGGTTTAGGTCCAAATTCAAAAGCCGCACCGCAAGTCTCCGCAAAGCCCATTGAAGGTTTCTTAGCGTCCACACATACTTCTTGCGACGTTTTCACCTGCAAATAAACTTATATAAAGATTGTATTTTTCATGTTCTCACGTGATATGATTTAAACGAACAGTTTTAAATCATACTAGCTGTCGCCCGCGACTTCGTCCGTGTGGTATAAAATAAAAAAAAAACGTGATAAAACGTGTTTTTCCATACTGTATTCTATATCTGTGCCAAATTTCATCAATATCGGTTGAGTCGTTCCGGAGATACCTTCAAACAAACATCCATCTATCCATCTAAACATTCACAAAAAATAAAAAAATAATATCTTCATGCATGATTTAGTGGTTTAGATAAAAAAAATATATTTGCGTAATATAAATTGTAAACAATATGTAAAATAGTCTTTGTGGCAAAGGTTGACATAACTAACCAAGAATGACCGATTAAATTATTCAACAAATAAGAGGCTGTTTCTCTAAAATACACGATTATCTTTTGTATAAACAGTCGACTGTATAAGACATATGGAGGGATTTCTACAAAATTTTAATTAAAAATTATTACGTGATAGATAAATATTATAAACTTACCAAAATATAAACGCAATGCGTACAAATGAATCCGACTACGAATGTCCCAATGCCTCCAATGATAAGACCTGCATTCTTGAAGGCCGCCGGCATTGCCAGAATGCCTGAGCCCAAAGAAGACTTCAGTAAGTGCACCAACGACCCGATCGTTCTACAAGTGATTTAAAAAATTAGAAATTCAAATTTCTATTACAATTTATAATCATTGAAAAAGTTAGACACATAATATATAAAACCAGAATGCCAGAACCCAAAGAAGACTTTAGTAAGTGCACCAACGACCCGATCGTTCTGCAAGTGATTTAAAAAAAATAGAAATTCAATTTTCTAATAAATCTATAATCATTGATAACACATATATAAAAATATATAATTACACAATTTATATACATATATATTTAGGAAAAAATGGTTGCTAAATTCAACAAGAGATTCTAACAGAATACCAAGTAATATTAATAAAATACTTCAGATGTTTGAAGGCAGCTGTTACGCGAATTTATATTCCTTTTACTCTTATAATGTATCTTATTTTGTAGAAACTAGCAGTTACGATTTTAAAAAAAACTTATGTTCTGCATATGTGCCAAATTTAATCAAGAACCGTTACGTAGATACCTTGTAACAAACATCCATCTATCCATCCATCCATCCATTCTTCGATCTAAACTTACGCATATACACTCGTAATATACGATATAATTTTGTTATTAATTAGTAATTTAAAAAAAGAATAGTGAAACTAATAAGATTATGTGGATGTCTATGGGGAACGGTCGTCTCGCTTTTTCGGCGAATTCAGGTCGCCGTTTGCTCGTTTGCCACCTTTTGATATAAAAAAAATTATTATGGGAAACAGATAACGAACAAAATTAGTCACAATCGGGGAAGCGGAATTGACATAGAGCAAGGTTCGCGAAGACGAGACATTTATCATTGTGAAAATAATAGATTAAATATCTGTGGTTCTTATAAGCGTTGTGAGCCATTAACCATGAGGTAAGATAGACTGCCGTGAAAAAAGTCGTCGAGATACCATTAATGTAAAAAAAATTGAATAGTATTTTATTATTATAAGGGACTTTTTTTAGTTCTGAAGATCTTTTATTTTTTAAACCATTCACTCGACAAAAATATCTAAAGAAACATTACTGATTGTATTATAGCCGTTTTTATTTAACTTTTTTATAGAAGTAGAAAAATAAACTTTACATTTATTGCAACATTAAAGAAATTATTCATCACAAAAGAAACATTCAGATTCAAAAGAGACAACAGAAATATTTAATATGTATTTTTAATATCTTTTTTTTGTGATTTTCGTCCTTTCAGGACATGTCAATGTAATATGTATCTATATATTAAGCAATTTATAAACGCACCTGCGGAATAAGTTTCACTATGATACTTTTAACAACGTTTCTGCGATATATTATTACAAATAGAAAAATCAAATACAAAAGTATATATTATTTCTACACTAATATGTTTTCTAATAAAAAATACGATGTAAAATCTAAAAAAAACTTAAGTGCCATTTTAAAATTTTTGTTAAGAGACTAGAATATTACAAAGTCTTTTAACATCTTTCAATACGAATTCAATGAGCTGGATTAATGCACAAACATCGACTGTACTAATTTAACAGCACGCGAAAAAATTCAATCGATCACCGAAGACTACACTTTAATCTCACTAATTGAAGGCTGTTTACTTATAGAGCGATTTGTATTATACGACAAAGTACCGTAAAAAAAATTCTAACCGCCCTAATAGGTATGATAGACTTCAGCACACGTGTCAAAGAATTACATGTCTAATCCTTCTTTTGAATTATTCGGTTTTAGCCCAATTAATATCATGGACGAGATTTCTATCATTCATCTTTTTTTCTATGAAATTGGGGGGTGGGTTATAAGTGTTATAAGATAAATATTTTGGAATTTACGAGTTTCAGCGTAAATTGTAGTTTATCTATTGTTCTGATGATTCGAATTCGGTATAAATAGAGGTGTTTCAAGTGCGTTTTATTCTCCGTTGTGTTAAATGGTAAAGTCAATCGGATTTGTTAGTTTTTTACTAATTACAAGTTAATTTTATTTGTCGTCTGAATGTCGAAGAATGTTGTTCAATAATAAAAGATAAATAAATTACGGAACTACTCAAGACTATATTACATTACATTAATTATAAAAATAAACAAACTCTTAGTCTGTTGTACAATTAATTGTACTTCAAGGTTTATTTCAACGAATTGAAGTGAAAAATTTTAAAAACAGATAAATTATTATTTACATACAAGTATTGAGATAACCTGTGCTAGTAACGGTGTATGCATTTTTGTTTTTGACATATTAATATGTAAAGGGATATATCAAGGTGAAAGTTTGTTTATATATGTAACTAGGTGTCGCCCGCGACTCCGTCCGCGCGGATTAAAGTAAACTTAATAAGTATCCTATGTGTTCTCCCAGACTATGTTTTATATCTTTGCCAAATTTCATTAAATCCGTACAGCCGTTACGGAGATACCTTCTTACAAACATGTAGTAATCCATACATCTAAACTTTTGCAGTTATAATATCTATATATATAAAAGAAAGTCGTGTTAGTTACACTATTTATAACTCAAGATCGGTCGAACTGATTTAGCTGAAAATTGATGGGGATGTAGCTTAGAACTAGGAGACGGACATAGGAACTTTTTTTTATTTTTTGTGCATTTTTTTTATTCCGCGCGGACGAAGTCGCGGGTAAAAGCTAGTTAGTAATAATAAGTCAAATTACGGTGATCAAATAGCTTATATAAAAGTTCCATAAGCTTTGAACAGATGGCGCTAGTTATAAAATACAGTTAAGTACTCACGAGTTAGGATGCTCTACTTTTCTGTGCTCGAACGGATTGTACGCCTTTTCATTGATAACTTCCTTTGAGCCGAGGCTCAGCGTCGATTGAAAACCTGGATTCGACGCTAAATTAGCCCTAAAATATCAGAAGAAATATTAGAATTCATTTTCATTGGCTGAATATCAGCTGATTAAATTATAATTTTAACATTAAAAAACTTACGTCGAATTAAAGTTGTCCAAGACGATGGAACCTTTTTTTTCATCGAGTCTCATTGTTACTGGTTATCTGAAAATAAAACAAAATACTTACAATAAAAAACAAAGTGAATAATAATCATCAAATAACAAAGAAAAATTAATGAAATATATTTTGTATAAGCGAGTTCAGGTACAAATATATGTAGATCCTACATTTCGACTAAACGCAGCATCTTAAAACAATATCTTTGTTGGTAAAATTATTTTACTCAAGAAGCATAAACAATAATACTTTGCAATTGCAGAAAATTTAAGAAGTTATCTGTTTTTAAAATATATTGTGGTTACGTTTTAACACAATAACAATTACCAAAGATGCACGTGTAAATTACACAAGATAAAAAAGAAAACTAAACAATAATACTGATGTATAACCAGGCAATTATAATAATCGTTTACATTTCTGTGAATATAAGGGCTTTGTTGGTTCCACATGACTGTTATTAACGCATTTTACCATAGTTAAGAGAGATTTGGAAATTGTTAGTATTTTATTATACAAGTAATTTTTCTCTTTAGTTTACCACACATTCATTTTTATAAACAAGTCACGTTTGCTTTATGCTTGAAAAAAATGCAACGAAATAAAGACACTGCTGTATAAATAATAAGACGCTAGGTGAGTCTTTAAATATATTTTAGCATATCTATATATATAAAAGAAAGTCGTGTTAGTTACACTATTTATAACTCAAGAACGGCTGAATCGATGTGACTGAAAATTGGTGGGCAAGTAGCTTAGAACCAGGAAATGGACATAGGATAATTTTTACCCCGTTTTCTATTTTTTATCCCGCGCGGACGGAGTCGCGGGTAAAAGCTAGTTTACAATAAACATAGCATTTAAAAATATTTAAGCACACAATTTGTCGCATAAAGATTAAACATTATTTATTACTATAAATCTTAAAAATTGTGTAAAGACATATTAAGTAGATAAGTGATTTTTTTTGTGAGTGGTAAAAAACGTATCGTGAATAGTTGAACAAGCATTCAAAATAAATAATATTTACTTAATACTTCATTCATAAAGCAATCGTTTTAATTCGACCGAGGTCGATATAATTTACTTGTAATTAATTAATTACGATAATAAGACAAGAAAGACATTAATTAGTTAATTATACAAGCATCAAAAGAATCGATTGATTTCTTATTGGATAATTAAAAATTAATTTGATTTAAAATACATTTTTAAAACTTGTATTAAGAAACTGGTTAAACAGCTGTCATTTTTGTTTCTTTTTTTTTTTTTTTAAGTATAAGGAACAAATGTTTTATTTTTAGACAAGGCATTTTCAGTCTCTTTATTGCCCTGGCGCCTCTTGCAATTCTTATGGAATGCATCGACATGATAAAGAATGTATGCGGCCCTTTTTTGGACATGGACCGTTTCGAGTTTGGTCGATCATTATAGTTTTTGGCAGGAAACCGGTCGACAAAGTCTACCAGCAGATTTCGAAGTTTCAACGCATTCGGGTCGATGCACTTTGAGCTTTGTTGAGAAATCCGTCCCTTTTCAAGGCCTAATTACAATCTTCCGACGGACGTTCAAATAAGATACTCATACATTTAGCAAGACGAGTCGAAATGTAGGTGAATGGTTATTTATCGAAGTAAACAAGGAATATTACTACATGTTTATTCTATAGCCCAATGTAATTTACAACAGGGATTTTTGTAATATATTTATAAAAGACTGACTGTTATCCGCGACTTCGTTTGCGCGGAATTAAAAAATCTAATAATAAATCTCGCCTACATCGTATCATATTGAAAAAAATATTAAAATTAGTTCAGAAGTTTCGGAGCCTATTCAACGCAAAAAGTAAGCAAACAATAAATTTTTTCCTCTTTATAATATTAGTTTAGATAAAATAAAATAAATATCTGTACATAAAATAATCCGCCTTCATATTAATTGTATCTTGATATAAATTGTGCCATTTGTTAATTATTTGTGAAATTCATCGGAAGCAAAAATTATTTCTCTGAAGTAATTTGTGACCAACCACGTTTATATTGACGATTTCACTTTATAACACATTTGAGTATATAATCAGATTTATTATTGATTAAACAAATTGTAATAAATATTAAAGGTAAACGCGCATTACTTCACACCTCGCCCTCCCAGTATAGCGTCATCTGATCGCCGTGACATCCACTTGCCGCGCGACGTCTCGACTTCGCCGATTGATCCGGAATAAAGCGAAATAACGACATAATATAAAGTTTTGCTGATAAATTTATATCTTTTTCCCGCTCAATTGGCGACGTTAAGATTGAAAACTTGTCAAAGTATTGCGGTTTCAAAAATTAAAATAACTAATTGAGTATTAGATTTTTAAAGGAAGTGTGATTGCATATTTAGAACTAGCGGAAGCCATTGTTCGAAGTTCGACAGTAAATTATAAACAAAGACAATTTTTTTAAGAGTTTAACTCCTAAACTTACTACTAAACCGCCTTTTTGTAATTTATATTTTAAATTTTAAAAGCTTCAATGTTATTCAATGTAGCTGCAAAATGCTACAAAGTATCATGCTTCTATTGTTTTCATTTTAATAATACTTTATCAAAGGATCAGTTCTTAAAACTTTGTCAGGCAAAATGAGGACCAAACACGAAAGAATTAAATTGAACATTGTATTAAAGTGGACATAATAATTGTACTATAACCTTTATTGTAAGGATTCTGCGGTAAGATTACCAATAATCTTAAAGTTACACGATTCTTATCTTGCATAGTAAGAATGAAGTAAGATCGAGTATTAATTTCTGCTTACGAGCATCAATCTTTGTTCCTATAATAATAGCAAGTATGTGTTGCAATAGATCAGCACATAACGCACATATTATTGCTATAGTTTCACAACTTGTAGTTTGCGGAAGCCGATATTAATCCGCGGCATGCGATACAACTGTTTAAATTCTTCACATTTCTTATTCCAATTAAACTGGTGAACTGCTTTTGATTACAAATAACTCAAAACTCAATGATTGTGGAAAAAATAGCAACAATCATGGGAACTTTTGTTTTGGTATTACGTAGATATAATTGCGCCATGGGCTCATAGTTAGAAATAAAGGATAAGCTGAATATTTTATTATTTTAAAATAAAAAAGTTCAGATAAAATACATTTAAAGTATTCAAAATAAATGATGACAGCATTTATTAAAAGGTCTTTTGGTATATAAATTATATTGTAAACTATTTAATTCTGTTAGAACAAGTGTAAATTGATCTTTTCTTCATTTATTTATTCAAGTGTAATACAATTCATTACACACTTTATTAACATATAAAATATTTAATTTAGTGTAAAGCAAAATATCTATTTAGTTAGATTTTAAATCTTACTAATATTACAAATGCGAATGTTTGGATAAAATATATCGCCCCAACGGATTACGATGAAATTTGGAATTGATGTAGAACATAGTCTGGAAGAATACATAGGCTACTTGTTTAGTTTTTTTTTTTTATTAATTCCGCGCGTACGGAGTCTTGGGTGACAGATAGTAACTAATATTTCTTATTAAACTAGCGACAAAGAAGAGTACTCCTCGTACGTGAGACAGATTTATAAAGCTACAGACGGAATATATATATTCGACGTTTAATATTGAAGCCTATTTTCCAAGCGTGCGTGGGTTTTAATGTAGAATCTTCGCGTGAATTTTACACGATTTTAAATTATACCACTTTTATTAAATGAAAAATTTTGAAAAATCACAACGCGGGTTAAACGTTGAGCCATTCAATCATATTTGGTGAAAAGAGCCGAGACGAACTATTTGCTAGGGTTAATTCGGAACGTAAGAACTACGTCGTCTGCTTTTAATCTCCGTCGAAATTCTTGGTTCCAGATTGTTTCCCGTAAGGAAATACCGAGATAAGTTCTCTCTATCGCTGTGCGGAGGAGATATGTGAAATAAAAGTTTTATATGCTCGAAAATTTTACATTATTTACATGAAAAAATGTAAATATCACCTGTGTGTTTTCATCTCATAATTAATTAATTATTTAATTTTAGCATTTAAATTTAATAAATTAAAAATAATATGTTTTTAATGCATATTCAATTACTAAGTAGTCAGTAAATAATGAGGTGTCTTGAATAAACGCGATAGTTGTAAAGTCGGGTTGGTTTAGTCAAGGTTTGCATTTACTTAAGGACCGAAGTTAGAAATATTGCGTCACGGATCACTTAAGTATTTCAAGTATACTGGTGTACATAATGATCTCAATAAATGTCGAGGGGAAACATTATTACATATTTACTTGAAAATTGTTTGTTTTATGGTAACTCTATTTTATGTTTTGAGATGTATTATTGATTATAAGTGTCTAATTAAATTGAATTAGAATGTTTTCATATATTTAGGTCAAGACAAAATTAATACTTAACAAATTTTAATTGTAGTGATTTATTTGTTAATAAGACATTATGTTGATTTCTTTGGATAAGCTTTATTAGTTTCAGCAGCAGCATCATCTTCCTGACCTTATCCCACTCACGTGAGGTCGGCGCACAAGGTTTTAAAACCATAAAGTTTTGGCTTAATTTTTTACAGCCAGTCGCCTGCCTGTCGCCAACCATACTTAGGAGACATTGTTAAAATTAATTAATAATAAACTAAAGACTTATAGGCAAATCATTAAAAATCACTTCTAAAAATCATTAATAATGAACATGAGTAATTAAACATTATAAATAGAACATTTTAGGCTCTTGTCGCTAGATAGTGTTCAACATATCCTATTGCGGTACTGTCATTCTTTACCACCTCTATATTCTTGATAATAAATCGTCTTGTATTGATCTTTCAAAAGTTTATTTATTCCAATAGTTGAGGTAGTTCTAGACATTTGACGTGGCACATTTGCATTATTATTAGATATCTATTTTTCCATACGAAATTTGAAAAACTTTGCTGTGTAAGATATCAAAGTGACGACACGACGAACAAGCAGCAAGTCACTTAAATTTTATTTATATGTATTTTTGAATCCTTATTTACTTATAGGTAGCATGAAACAGTTCGTAAGATATTATCGTTCTAATCGTAGTTTGCTGCATTCTCATCAATTCTGCATAACAACTTTGAGCCCAGATCAGGCTTCTAAGTTGAAGTCCATGACTTTTTGCTGGTAACTGGAAACTAATAACTAACGTATTAGGGTGTGTTCACACAGATAGGAATAGCAAGATAATTGAGTAACCAAGATCACAAACGATCGGTGAGTGGTAAATGTGTTAATTTATTATAATCATGTTATTTGATACGAGTATTCACCCAATAATGTTCTAGTAAGCTGATTTTTAAACTCAGGTTATTGCATTCTATAATTATACCCAAGTATTTTTCAAATTTTATAAATATATACTGTGAACTCAACTTTAGTTTGTGGCCAACGTACTTAACATATTTACGTAATACCCCGTATATGGCATGGATATAAAAAGTCCTTCTTGTCTTCTCAATGTAAAGAATTATCATAAAATACAATACCTTGACATTTTGCATCAATCGATCTATCAGAAAGATACGTAGAAGTTTACAGACAATCAAATGACTAATATATATAATTGTTTTTTTTATAGTAAGGAAACAAATCTTCCTAATTTGAAGATAAGAAACATTTCACGAATTCCACGTATCAATGTGTAAGAACAATGTAAATTATACAACGACAGATAGTGTACAGATCCCTTTCTCTTTGTTATTTGTGACAATGAGTTTTAAACGCTTCACTTATTTTATTCGAATTCGTGTAACTTAACAGTGTGCCAGCATCGATACACTAATACAAAACATATTTTTTTAGATCATATAGAGGCAAACGAGCTAGTGGCCACTTGAATACGCCCAAAAGCGAAGCGACCGCTGCCCAGACATCCGCAATTGCAGATGCGTTACCTACCCTTAATCGACAGACGAGGAGACGCACAGAAAGAGGATATATCCTATTGCTATGCGTCCCCTCCTCCATCCACGGCAATGTTCCCACAAGGAAACGTGAACTAAAATGCCGGAGCCGGAGGCCTAACTCTGGCACGCACTCTCATAAGACGAAACACGGAATTGCTTCCACTTCATGCCTATCTTCTGTGTGGTATCCTTTTTATTTTTTTTTAGAAAAAAAGTGATAACACGTTTTACTAATTTTGTCACCAATAAAGATAAAATAAACACATTTAATTTGAGGTTATCTATTTCAAACATGGTTTATTGGCGTGAATATATAGGTTGCTGATACATAAAATTACTAAAACATAGTTAAATATAACATTATAAGAGAAATAAATTAAGTTATGGATGATAGCTACGACCCTCAGACATTAATTTAAATATAAATAATTCAACAAATTACAATTACAAAAGAGTGAAATATAGTTAAATTCATGGTTGTATGAATAAAAATGAGAAAATGCAATTGTCCAACGATTGTATTCAAATGTTGCAGGAACCAGAAATTCCATTACGCTGTTATCTTGAATCATTATGAAATAGTTTTTTATAATTGACTATCAGTCTCTCTGTCAATATTACTTACTAATGCTAATATCTAGTTATAATTCAATAGTATATTTAAGGACGGTACTTGGATAATATTTGGATCTAGATTTATTAACTGACTAAAGTGAGTCAGCGACCCAAAGTTGGCCTTGACATCCAACAATAAGTCTCAACTTTTCTCGATTTCGCGTCGTTTCGATCCAGTCCTGAACTTGAAGTTTTCTTAGGTATTTTTCACTTCATTAATCCATCAATGAGACGGCGAACTGGCCGTCGACCACTTAACCTTTATTTGAACTGACAAAGGTGAGCTTTGTTTTTGATAAAACTAATTACTTAAACTAGATAGGTAACACCTATTGTTGTTTAGTAAGTAATACGATAATTTATAATACCTAACTATGCCATTATGCACATATAATTAGAAATGTCGTTGTTTAAGTGGACACTTTAGTCATCAAATTAACATCTCTAGTTATGCCCTTATTAATGATTGCACAAATAGCCTCATTACATTAATTCCAAATAGAGTTGAATACATTGCCATTTATATCTTAACAGCGATGAAGTCCACAGTAGCAATAGCTACAGAAATAGCCCTCCCCACAATTCAAGGACCGCGCAGAAGATAGGCCTGAAGTGGAAGTATTTTCGCTATTGGCCTATGAGTGTCGTACCAGAGGCCCAATTTTAGTCTTCGGCCCCCTCTTATAATTATATGTGAAGACCAGTTCTCTCTAACTACCGTTTTGTTAGCCATCAGAAAATAAAATAACATTTTGTTTAATCGATTAGAATTTAGAATGCTTATATAAATATTAACAAAGTTAATCTATTTGATATCTCGAATGGAATTCGACTAAGTTCTCAAGTTATCTTTTGATCGATGCAAACATATCTTCTCGTACACAATTGTCTATCTCAATGTAAATAGAGATTATCTTATATAAATGCTAACATCGATACTGTTTCGCAAGTGTTTGTGTTAATTTATAAAATTTCGTTTGCACATCGACGATTATGTTGATAAGATGTAGTACTTGTGATAAGTAAATCGAGGTTAAAACATCAACAAAGCGTGATGAGTCTACCGTTATAGCGAACCTTTAGATAAAACACAAAACAGGATTTCTTTAACACTAGTACAGCGTATGCATTGCAAAGTAAGAATGACGCCATGAATTTCATTAAAAAAAAATTAAGACAGTCTAGGCGTCGACAAAACATCTAAACAAAGTTTTAATATCTGACTAGTTACATTGCTTCATATCAACATAGAAGCCGTCTAATAAATATGTTTATTGTAACTGCACGTGTTAAGAACATGAATTGATTGGTATCGATGGAAAACTCATTTGTTTTTAACAGGATATGTGTTCGATTTAAACAAAGAGAAGAGAAAACGTGTCGTCACTAAATATTAGTAAATAATAATTATGTATTCGTAATACATTACTCGGAATCGTAGTACATGTATTAACACGTGTTGGGAAATAAATTAAATTTAAATAAATTAAGTAGACTACTAATAAGATAATCGATTATTGAAAACTAAAAATTGCAATGACATGAATCGAGAGAGCGAGGGAGAGAGAGATAGATGACGTCACAACAGAGCGTAAAGATAAAAAAATTTATGAAAATGTATGTTTTTACAAAGAAATGCTTTGTATAATACAAAATAATACGATAATAATGTTAACATTTCGATCACGTTTCGAAATGAAACACAACCACATGAATACTAGAACGTGTTAAGTATCTTCACGGTATTAAGATACAAAAAGCTAGTATACATTTTATCTAAATCCCACATATTGTTTATTGGTAAAAAGAATATGTAAATATTTTAAAATTGGAGTGAACAAGATAATGAAAAGGGAAAATAAGCATTTTCCTAATTAGATTTTATTTCCAATATATGAAATACTAAATCGTTAAATGGTTTGTCTAAGCTGGGTCTATGTAATCATCATATACTTGTTCTTATTCCACTCTGTGTGGGAATTTCGTAATAGGTTCATGTCCTCCAGATTGATCTCTCATTCGTTATTTCATTAGCTCATTCACTCTTTTCTTAATCATGTAACCTTTCAAGTAATCCACTCATCTTAAGGATCTATATGACATCATTACTTTTATTTTGATCCTTCAGGGATAATAAGATAATTTATATCAGAGGGATTTTCCTCTAGATGAATTCAAATTAATGAATCAGATCGTTATAATGAAGCGGTACTCTTTACGGAACTAAAGATTGAAGTCTTTGACCTTCGTATTTTTTGCAAACGTACATCGTGACTCACTTGTATGCATTATAAATTACTTGAATAACTCGCTATTTAATTTTACATCGTTTTCTGAATGTTTATATTGAATAACATTCGTGAGTAATAGTGTTTTTTCTATTATTGTCTCTACTTCTTGAGACGTTTAGAATTAATAGTGCGAACTGTCTTTAAGGGAAATTAAATAAAACATGTTTTGTTTTTGTAATATTAAAATGGAATGGAATATTTATTAGTTAGTCTAATCTAGAGGCGGATATTCACAGTGATCAGAGTAATTTGCATGTCGTTGGAACGAAACGTATTCTTCTAAAAAAGGTCTAACGATGTCATTTAATGTGTTATTGCTTATTGTTTGATCAGTGGAATAGCGTTATTGGAATTATACTGAACTAGATGTCGCCCGCGATTCCGTCCGCGCGGAATTAATCAATAATTTAATAAGTAGCCTATGTGTTCTTCCTGACTATAATCTACACCTATGTCAAGTTTTATCAAGATCCGATCAGCTGTTCTGGAGATACCTTCTAACAAATGTCTATCCATCAATTAGTCGAAACGTTCGCATTTATAATATTACTTTTTATTGATTGTTTTTTTTTTATATTAAAAGGTAGCAAACGAGTAAGCGGCCACATGAATTCGCCGAAGTGGCGAAGCGACCGCTGCCCATAGACATTCGCAATTGCAGATGCGTTGCCTACCCTCAATCTACGAAGGAGGAGACGCACAAAAAAAGAATATTCAACCTTCCTATGCATCTCCATCAATCCATCTCCCCTGCCCATCCTTTTCTTATAAGAAAAGGGTGGGAAGGGAAAGAGGACTAAAATTCTCGAGGGTATGCACTAGCGAAATATTTGTACGAAAATAAATAGTCACATTATCTGTGAAAAAAAAATACAGTATGGTTTGTTATAATTAAATTCAGGTTATTCAAATTGCTTTACTCCATTTGTATTGGGTTAATAGGTAATAGATATGTTAATAATGAAATTGTTAACATGGCGGAACACGATAATAACCCTAACTAGTGCTATGGATGCTAACATAATATTTGGTTGTTTGTTTATTTTAAGAGACAAAATAGATGCAATTGTTTTAAAATATGTAATAATTTTGATACGTTACTCCTTTTTCACTATATACTAGAGGTCGCCCATGACTTCGCGAGAAAAGAGTTTAAAGAAGAAGAAAAAAAAAGGAAGTAGTACAATATTCCTGCACTCATCTACCTTCCAGTGAAAATCTTGTTAAAGTCGACCCAGCCGTTCCTGAGATTCCCCGGAACAAACACGACTTGTGGGCGGACAGACAGAGAAATATTTTAAAAACAGGTTTTTCGTAATGTGTAAAGCATCATGTATACAAAATATGATTTTTTTTTCGATATTACGAACAGAAACACCAATTTTATTGTATGTATTCAGAATGTATGTAGAAGATGTCATACACTTTAGCAAAAATCAAAAATGCCACACCAGATATATAAGGTATTTAATAGCGTTAGGCTAGTTTTATAAAAAAAATTAAACAATTTCTTATGAAGACTATTACTAGAATGCATTGACAAATTCCTTTGCTTTATCTAAAACAATACAAATTGCTGTATTTCGACCAAAGACGTAGTTTCGTTTGATACGCGAGTCTTGTTTAGCGGAAACCGGTCCATTTCACCTACAAACCTCCACTATTAATGTCTGACGTAAACTTGTCTGACTCACTCACGTTTATTCGCACACTATAGCGTACATAGAATGACAATATCGGATCTTTGACTATAGAGAAATGGACAAGGCAAATGGCCGCCGTTGAAATATAAATTCTACCACTTTCGCGGGCTTTTTTGTATATACAGATTCAAGAACATATACAAAACGAGCAAGTAAATAATCATGTGTAGACTCTCTTCTTAATCGTGTAACCATTCACGCAAGTACTACAATTATTTAATTGAAAAAATCTAGCCCTTGTCGCCCGGGAATAGTGTAGCTACCCAATAGTAAAATATTTTTTTTTTAAATCAGTTCAGCAGTTTCGGGGCCTGTACAAAAAAAAACAAATCTTTCCTTACTTATTTTTTTATAATATACTTACCTTCTTTTATTGGTTATATCACCCAAATGTTATATACCACATTGTACCAACAATGATTTTATGCCTTTCTTACGTACGTAATAAACGAACGTGGTTTGTTTATAAAAAGCCATGAGCGGTATTAATGGGAAATCCCTGAGTCCATGTTTCCTCAAATAGAGTGAACCACTGACAAGGACATGACATTAATTCAATGATGTGAGATTCAATTGTTTGCTTGCAGTTTACTTCATTACATTTTGGAAATACTCAAATATAGGTGTTATTGCTAGCTTCAAAGAATTAAATTAATATAATTTTTAAGATCAATTATTTGATAATGAAGAGTATTTAAAAATAGATTTTAAGTCATTAAGTAGGAGTTTTTTAATAGTTTTGTCTATACTCGGAATACCATAGACACTCTAAACAAAATCAGAATTGTTATTTTATTGAAATAAAAATATAACTTATAATTCTTAACACACTTTTATAATAGACTAGTTGTTGCCCGCCACTCCGTCCGCGCGGAATTAAGATACTTTCCAACAAACATCCATCCATCTAAACATTCGCATTTATAATACAAGATAAACAATAGTGTAATTGAATTTCTTATTTAGTTTATAACCGTTCACGTGCATGTCGACAAAGAAATATTTTTTTAATTTAAATACTATTTTTATATATCTAGAAATAAAGAAAAACACAACTTCTTTCCTGTTTTTTTTTATTTTAATTTAAAACAAACACGTTTTTTTAGATTGGTATGCTTGATATTACTAAACAAGGATACATTATAGTTAAATAGTAAAGTCACTGTTGCCTGGTGAGTAAACATTTTGGTCTTATTGTTCTTGAGTCATATAAAACGTAGTCAAAAGGTGAGCGTAACCTTAACATCAAGGTTCAATGCCTACTTTAGACTCCGAGTCTCAAATTTAGCCATGCACAATTCAGTTAAGGAAAAATTATATTAAGTTCTAAATGTTGTTCTAGCTGTCGCCCTGAACTCCGCTTGTGCGGAATTTAAAAAAAAAAACTAGTAAGTTGCCTATGTGTTCGTCCAGATTATGCTATGTATTTCTGTCAAATTCCATCGAAATCCGTTAAGCCGTTCTGGAGATTCCTTCAAACAAACATTTAATCGTCCACCATAAAAATTAAACTATATATATAAAAGAAAGTTGTGTTAGTTACACCATTTATAACTCAAGAACGGCTGAATCGATTTGACTGAAAATTGGTGGGCAGGTAGCTTAGAACCAGGAAAAGGACATAGGATAATTTTTACCCCATTTTCTATTTTTTATTCCACGCGGACGGAGTCGCGGGTAAAAGCTAGTTAATAATAAATCAAAATTTTTTAAAACATTTTTATTGTTTTAACTAAATATAATGTTAGTTTTGCTCAACCACAACTCTATGTACTTCCAGTAAACCATATAAGCCTAAGAAACTTTTCATTTCTGCTATATGGAGCTAAACATCGCATCTTATTAATATTACTGTGACAAAGTACTATCTCGTTCAAAGTTATTACTGCGCTTGTGGCTTGTATTATAAACTATACAACAAACTTTCTAAAATTGTACAGTAAAGTGACAGAAGTACTGGTGATTTAGAAGGTTTTAGAAGTTTTATTAATTAAGTGAAACAAACAAAAGAGTACTTCCACATAAGCCTACTTAATGTTAAGTGGAGTCTACGAAGGAAACAAAATACTTAATAATTTCCTAGTGTTCGCTACGGGTTCTTGACCTATTCCTTTTCGACTGACTCGGGTGGATTATGTTTATCGGTCGAATGTAAGTATCTTTTATATATATATCGTTATGTATATATAATGTAAGTAAATTCGATTATAATTTCGATTAGTATCACATATAGTTTATGTATATATTAAAATACTCTAATAGTCTAAAAGGGGTGCGAATCTATCCCTCCATATTTTTTAGTCAGTCGGGTCTTTTTTGTTTTTATGTATTACATAGATTTAATAGCTCATGTATCATTATATAAATATGTATAACGTTATTGCATACGACATAGTATATAATAGTGTATATAATTTCTTTACATATAGTATCTGTCGGCGCACCGCGAAACCGAACGCGGTGTTCTATTACGTATCTGAATAGCAAGATAAGTATAAAATATTTATTTAATAACAATAATTGAAACGTTTTGTTGTTGACAGATTTAGATCTCTTATTTGATTTAACTTAGGACCATAGTTAGCTTATAGATAAAAATGCATACATGCATTCTAGTCAACCATGACATATTTACTATATAATATTATGTTTAAGTTTTAATTATTAATCAAATCTAGTGTCCGTTTAATAAATGTTAATTTTAAACAATATTTTATTCTTTTTAAAACTTAATATAAACTTGAAACAATATTTACCAGATAAAGACATAGATAAATAAGTGCAAATAAAATGTCAATCAGTATCTGATTCTGTTGAAACGATACGTAATATGTTCTCAGTACACACGTGATAATATGAACATAGTGAACAATGGTTCCTATTATAAATGGCAAAACAATTAATATTACCTTTCTATGTATAAGATGGCAAGCGAGTCAAAAAAAATATAAATAAAAAAAACAAATGGTTTTCGTATGCCCTACAACCATTCGCACAAATCTCTCTCTTTTTTTCTATATTTTTTCCAATGAAGGAATGTTTCACTTAGCTCAAATGCTTAAAAAATTTTTATAACTTCTCAATACATGTATTCGAGTACTTATTTCGGGTGCTATCTAATCTACGCTCTACACCAACAAAGTCGTGGGCGTCAACCAGTGTTAATCACCTTGTAACATAAAGTTTCATCTCATCGTATTATAAGATTTATATCAAAACTTCCATATTGTCAACAAATTAAGCACGACAAGGTCGTTAAGTTATGTAACTTCCACAACTTAAGGTTATTTTTAGTCTACGGTGACGCATAAATATTGACATATGTAAATTTTGTTTATTCACACTTATTTTTTATTTACTAGCTTTCTCGAGTATTTATTTTATTGTACAACATAACCCTTTATGGACAGTGACAGTTACTTAACAAATACCTTGGGGTAGCATCAAACATGGGGCTTAGGGGTTGCGAGGTAATCTGAATACCATTTCTGGAATCTACTATTTAATGAATAGTAATATATTTTTTGTTTATAAACATGTCTATCAGTGTTTACATTGAGAAAATTGTCAACAAATAATCAAGACAATTCGATCAATGTTCTATATATACAATCTATAGACATCTTTGTTTGTTATAGTTACAAACCAAACATGTATTGTGACTTAGTACTAAGAATATGTGATTTCCTATTTAAATATCTAAGTAATCCAAAGGAGATAATAAAATTTACTTTTGTTTTCACTTAGTTGTTTTCTGTTTTTTTTTTGTATGTTAAATGTGATAACACAAAACATAAATATTTAATTGCGACAATCGTTACTTACGAGGAAATGTTGTAATGCAACGATCGCTCCAAATTCATTACCACACGAATATATTCAATTAGAAATGCTGGATACCTATGGGCTTCCGCCAAATTTCGGAGAATTCAAGTGGCAGTCCCAAAAAATAATTGTGTAATAACTTAAAGAGTCACGTTTTATTCGAAAGACCCATCAGTGATGGAGTTATCCTTTAGTGTTTTAAGTGGGAGGTTATAAGTTATATACCAGTTATATGAATTGTTGTTACATCATAAATAACAATTACATGGATAACCACGTCATAATGTGAGGCATGCACCGGAACCAATTTGTGATAAGTCAGCTGGCTGTAGCGAACAAGAAAACGACGCAAGTACTGTAATGTAAGAACCTCGGTGGCACAGTGATTAAGCACTTAAGCACACGACTATTTTTCTACGGGTCCGAGTTTGAAGGTCGTGTATCAATATGTTTTTAGATTTTCAAATTTCACATGTACATTTATCCGATGTAAGGCGAAGGAAATTATCGTGATGCAACCTGCATCAGACGAAAAATTAAGTAGGCTCAAGCTACTCAGGCGATGAACTGTAATAATATTCAGAAAAGTAAAAACAAGTATGTCTAGCAGGTCAACAAGTTGCTTTAAGTGAGGTCCAGAGTCCGAATACCGTTGAAAAAGGTTTTCATGGTCCAGAAAAAACATATTGGGCATTCGAACGTGTTAAAACAGGGCTATTTCACAATGTTTGTCGACTAATTTATCTTTCTGTGGATTTCATTGTTGAATTTGTAAAAAACATATTGACCTCTAATTCATTTTGAAAAATTAGATTTCAATGTGTTAATACAAGGGTATTGGAATTTCACATTTTTTTCGTCTTGTCGCCAAACCATTGATTGTTCAAATATTATTTTTTTTCAGTGATAAACAGTGATTAATTTACAAACAGATTCAATAGTGTTTAACCTCAATTAAACATCAACCGCTTCGTCGACCAATGCATTTGTGATTTAATTATTTATTTCACATTGGAAAGTATTTATTGTTCTGAATTTGGTTAATGTCATTTGCAATTATTTAGCATAATGTTCGCAAATTATTTACATACATAATCTGTATTTAGTCTATAACAAGCTGAATGCATGGTCAACGAAATGAACTAACGTAAAAAAAATTTTCTCTTCTTTTAAGGGTTTTTACTTTTGACAACTAAACTGTTAAAAATATAAAAGGCATCATGCTGTGACCTTTTTAGAACTAACACCAAACTGGTTTATGAAACCAAAAGTACAGCTTCTTTATAAAACGTTTAGCCAAAATACATAAGGTAAAAAAGAGCCTACCGAACTGGGTTCGTATCTACTTCAGATCAATTACGCCGAAACGAAGCGTAAAAGAACAATGAGGTAGGACGATATTGATGTGTTTCCTATCGACTGGAAAAAAACCCCGTTAAATTATGAACTCGATAAAGGAGGCTTTCGTTTTGCAGTGTAATAGAGCATTGAGGGACATGATGATTATTGCCGATACAAACGGACCCCTTTTTATATACCTTTTTATTCATTATTCGTAATTTTAAATTTAGAACATTTTATATTTTTCTTTTTTTTTTATGATTCTAAAATGTGTTTGTGGTAAATATATATTCCTGCTAGTGAGTGCTGTTTCTTTTTGCACTTTTATATAATGACTAGCTGTCGCCCGCGACTCCGTCCGCGCGCCGTTGAAAAAAAAATTTCATGAGAATCGGTCAAGCCGTTTCGGAGGAGTACGGTGACGAAAACTGTGACACGAGAATTTTCATTTAATTTTTATTCTTTTCTAAATTATTCTAAATAGTACGAGTATATAAGTACGAGTATATAAGTACGAGTACGTAGTACGAGTATATAAGTATAGATTGTTATATTAATTCTGTTCATTACAAATCGTAGTTTGCTACTTGATTTAATTAACTTTAATAAAGTAAATTATAAGTCACAAATACTTAATAATACAGTCAGATCAAGAGCTAGTTTGTATTAAAAGATATTTCAAAACATAAACAGTAAAGTAAAAGTTTTAATTTGTCCTATTTAAATTTGTAAACTACGAGACAACAATATCAAACCGCGCGATTTCCTCCAGCAAAGAACGTATGCAATGTCGTACTTTCCGACTTACAATACTGTTCACCCTATTAAGTATTCTATTACAAGGTGTTAAAGTGTATTTTATCTATTCAAAGCACACGGACGTAAACTCGAATCTATTACACGAGATCAAATAAATAGGTACTAAGCACAACCTTTCCCAACGTAACCGGTTTAGGTCGCGGTCTTTTTGATGTCGGTAGTTAGTAATTTAATTATCTCTGAAAAACTTTTCTAATATATATCAATTTGTTTTTAATTTATTCCGATACTCTTTTATGATACGATCGATATACAAGTATTTAATCAATTAATTTAAAATTACTATAAACAGTTTATAGTTACTTTGCACTAACAAAATTAAAATTTAACGAGTAATTTTAAATTAACAAATTAATTAGTCATTTAAATAGATAATTCAAAAATACATTAATATATTTTAAACAGTACAGTCTAAATGAATTAAACAAATCCTTAATACTCACATATAACTTTTAAATATAAAAATCTTCTCACGAAACTAATCGTTCATCACTAGCGTTAACAATTGCATTAGAGACGTCGTTGGTGACACTATACCGCGTACGTCCAATCCGGACGTCTATAGCGTACTGCACTGGTGATTTGCAATACTGCGCTTACGCAGAATCAAGCGAACAAGACCTCAGATGTTGGCCAATCGTGCCGCAACACAGAACACCAAGGTGGCCCGCATTCGCCGCCAAAAGTCGCTACAATATGCTATAATATTCCTTTTATATCAGTTAACTTTTGAATTGTATTCGTTTGGGGAATTCTGCACGCACATAAGAACAAATTACGGTTTTTAGAAAAAAAAAAAATATCTGTGCTATAAGACGTTGCTTCGTATCAAATTTCAAACGATAGAAGTTTGATTTTTTCACATATTCAAGGGATATAGACCTGATTATTTGATTTATATCCAGCTTGATACCTCCATCCGTTAGGACGACGTCGTTCGTTCGACGGACGGACAACAAAGTGATCGTATAAGGGTTCTGTTTTTTCCTTTCGCGGTACCGGCTCAGATGGCATCACCAATAGGGTGGCGAAACTATTTCCAGTTGCCATTATACAACTTCTCGTAGCCATTTATAATGCGGCAATGACCAAAGGCGTCTTTCCCAGCGAGTGGAAGGACGCTGAAGTCATAGGGTTCCTCAAACCCTCAAAGCCGCCTTCCAATCCCACGTCTTATCGCCCCATAAGCCTTCTCAAAACCTTTGGGAAGATTTACGAACGATTAATATTAGCACGCCTTCGCACCTTTATGGGCACAAAAGGCATGCCTATTGCAGAACAGTTTGGCTTTCGCGCCAAACATTCATGCACCAATCAAGTGCACCGCATCACGGAGCACATACTTGTCAAACGCCAACGTGGCCTTAGCACCGGAGCTATCTTCCTCGACGTAGCGAAAGCGTTCGATAAAGTATGGCACAACGGGCTTATATACAAGCTATATGAGTACGGAGTACCCGACCGTCTCGTATGCATAATACGAGACTTCCTAAGTAATCGCACGTTTCGCTACCGCGTCGAGGGAGTGTGCTCACAATTGCACCCCGTTCGAGCCGGGGTGCCCCAAGGTTCGGTGTTAGGGCCAGTTCTCTTTACCCTATACACCAATGACATTCCCCGCGTACACGGTGTAGAGCTAGCTCTATTCGCCGATGACACCTGCGTATACACATCTGGACGTTCCCCCGATGCTATATGTCGACGTCTCCAAACCGCTGCCAACACGTTAGGTGCCTGGTTTCGGAAATGGAGGATCGAAATTAATCCTAGCAAAAGCGCGGCGCTATACTTTTCACGCCAGAAAGGTACTGCTCTTCCGTCCATTAAACTCATGGACAGCCCAATACCTTGGGAAGACCAGGTTAAATACTTAGGTGTCATACTTGACTCTAAACTTAACTTCTCCGCTCACGTGACCCGGGTCAGGAACCGCGCGGCTTTCATCCTAGGTCGTCTTTCCGCGTTGATTAATAGAAAGAGTAAAATGTCCCTTCGGAACAAGGTGACACTCTATAAATCAGTAGTTCGTCCCGTCATGACGTATGCTAGTCCGGTATTCGCGCACATCGCCCCGAAACAAATACATCGACTTCAGGTGATTCAGAATAGATTCATGCGTAGAGCCACGGGAGCCCCGTGGTACATGCGCAACAGCGATCTCCATATAGACTTGGACTTGCCCACCATTGCCCAACACCTGAAGTTGGCGTCGCGTCGTTATTTTGACTCTGCCGTCGGTCATCCTAATCCGCTAGTTGTAGGTGCCGCCACCTACAATCCAATCGCGCTCGGTAAGTTTCGTCGGGATTATCGTAGACCTAGGCACGTTCTTGACTTTCAAGACGATGCAATTACTATCGCCCAGGCTAAGCTCAAACATCACAAACAGATCACACGCCGCAGTCGATGTCGGCTGCGACAATCATTCTCGCGATACGGCCTCATAGCAGGCAGGTTTTCTCCTATTAATAGTAGAAGCGTTGCTGGAGTTTCTTCCGCCACTTCTTCTCCCAGCGCTAACGCTTTCCGAAGTGGTAGTAATGTTAGCTGTATTAATAATAGCAATCAGATAATAGCAACCGATCAAGCCGAGGTTCGGCCCTCTCGGGCACCCTTGAATCGGAATGCTAAACGCGTAATGAGTGACAGCCCAAGCCGAGGTCCCCTCTCGGGGGCCCTTGCGCCCAGTCACTCCATGGAGCGTCCACCGAAGCGACCTAAGAGCTCGGTGACCTCCCAATCCGGTAATAATAACGAAGTAACAGCCCGAGCCGAGGCTCCTGAGGGAGCCCTCGAGCCTAGTTACTCTTAAACGAGGTTTAGGCTAAGCGCCATCTGCGCCCGGCCACCTCAAGCCCGGTGAAACTGTAAATGCCTCCTCAAGGCAAACAGTGACTACTCAGTCACAAAAAAAAAAAAAAAAAAAAAAAAAAATTTCGCGGTACGAAACACTATGAAAACAATTAAATACGTAATGATCAAAAATGTAATACAATTAAATACTGATTTATTAACTATATTAATTACAAAACGACCGAGTTTTGTCTGAAAAAGCAAACAGCAATTTGACCATAAAATTTAATTTTCGTCTTGTTTTAAGTAAGATTATGAGAGATTGTAATTACAGGTGTTAAAAACTGTGTCAGATTTATTTACTAGCAACCTTAAGATACGAAAGACAATCTTAATTATTATCTTATGAATTAACAATAACAACGTGTTTTGGAAAAAGAAATTTTTAAGAGAAATAAAAAGGAAAGTAATAATTTTAGCTTAAATAAATGTTGTGGCTTTACATAAATAAAAAAAAAACAATTTAACTTCTGTTATTGCAGAGACCTAAATAATAAAAACTTTCAATTACTATCTTTGTTTTTTGATATTGTGTTTTAAATACTATTCGTTATCTGTTTGCTCTTGTTTTTTTCTGTTTTGTTACAACTTTGATTTACAAAGAATTTGATAGCTTACTCTATTACCAGAGCTTTACTTTTATCTTATAAATGAAATAACAAAAAAAAAACGTGTATCCTTTTTCTTTATCTCTTGGGAATTATCCAGTTTCTCAGTAATTTCCTGATTTTTAATGAACGTAAAATAGAAAGAAACGTATTAGAAAATTCGGAGTATCCGGTAGAGGAAAATATGAATAAATTAAATTACATCGTACGTCAGTTTTTCACAGTACAGATTGGTTCCCAAGGGTTCTTTTTAGTGGAACAGAAGTAGTAGAAATATTATTCAGTACTTATTGGACTTTACTTACTAAAACTGATTATTTTTAAGGGCATTTATTTCAAAATACATTGCAATTAATTAATATACATATTTCATTCATCTAATAATGGAGTCATTGTTTTTTTATTACGAAAACTTTTAAAATATCAAAATAGATAATACACAAAAGTCTGTGTCAACCTTACAATCTTCTCGTGCATCGATCTAAATAGAAAATATTGTTTCCATAACTTTTTTAAGTTAATTACCGTCTAACAACGTCTAAAAGATACTGTTTGTATTGTTGTTAATGCTTTTAGATGTCCGCTTGCCTGTTTGTCATCCCGTTCTATATCAAATGTAGATGTAAATTCAAATAATAGTTATAGAGTTTCACTTTAGATGATTACCACTATTTTTAAGTACTTAGCTAATATAGACTCCATGAAATATGAAGATATTATTAATAATCATAACATCGCAGCTCATAACACTTCAATCGTTCAGGTCTTAAGGTCACACTGTATTATATATATGAATAAAGAACAATAAATGATAAATGATTACAAAATATTATCATAACATGAAAAATCAATTATTTCAAATCTCAGTATTAAAAGAAAATATAAAACACGCAGCAATAAGACAAGGTTAATTTTTATCAATTAAGAATCAAATAATAATTGTATAACGATAATAATTCGAGTGTTAAAATTATTACTTAATAATAAAAAAAATCAAAATCTTCATAATTGTATCAGTGATTTTTACTACGGATCTATACATATACGGTAACATCGGTTAAGATCCCAAATCTCATAAAAGTTATTTAAAATTTTGTCGAAAATGTTACAAATACAGTCATAGTCCTAAGATCTCTCGAGTCGTCAATTTTTTTTTTCTAAGATCTCTCGAGTCGTCAATTTGTGAGAGTGTCAATTTTGAGAATGTTCAACTTCTGATTTGTGCCATCTTAAAATGTTACAGTTACATTACAGTGCTAAGTGTAATAAATTTGAATACCAAATAAGTAATTATAAGTTATGATATCGAGGGTTAGAATAACTTAATCATAAATTTTCTTATTAAGGCGTCAAAACAAGTTTGTAAAGTCGCATTAATTTAACATTGAATCAGATTAATAGGAAAGTTCCGATTGATGTTATTGTTTTTTAATTATTATTAATTGAATTTCTGATAAAAGTAATCGATTAATTAATCGATTTGAAAATTATTGATTTTAACACGTTATGGAAAAAGCATAATATATGACCCAAAAAAAAAAATTATTTGTTTGACACACATTGTTAGTTTTCTAGAATTAGGTACATTGTTTAACTTTCAGATGTCTACTCACTTTTATTAAAGGTAGTTAATGTACTAAGGAAAAAATAATACGCTAAGATGTTTTGATTATGTTGTCAAATTTTACATAGAAAAAGAATGCATTCAGTAAAACGAGTGGTCGCCGTGAATTTTAATTAACAGGAGCAAAAATTATTTGGCACATCTTAAAGTCAGGTCCGAAGATAGTTTACAGTGAGAAATTTTGAAATCTCGGAATCGTCATAAAAGTTTAAAAAGGGCCTGTCCTCGGACGAAACTGTGCCTTAATTAAGTAGTGATTACCAAAAAATTTTTTATCGATATCGACAAAAAAATTTAAATAAACACAATAACAGTCTTTACAAATTTTCCCCTCAATTCAAAATATCGCTTTTATACAAAATAAAACCCGATACCAAGTAAGCGAGGTTAGGCTATAACCGATATACTTACTTTACTTACTTACTTTTACAATTATTTCATTTTAGCAATTATTTCATAAATAATAAATTTATTTTTGGAAGACCTTCTAAATACAAAATTGTACTAGATAAGTAAATTGGCCTTTTTGTCCTCACCTTTACCAACAATTGTCTCAAGTGGTCAAATCAACATTTATGAAGTGACAGCCCGAGCCGAAGCTCTCGAGGGATCTCTCTGGCTTAGTTACTTATAAACGAGGCTTAGGCTAAGCGCCATTTGCGCGCGCCACCTCAAGCCGGGTGAAACTGTTAATGCCTCTTCTCGGCAAACTGTGGTATGTCAGTCACAAAAAAAGAAAAAAAAACTTTTGTACCCCGTTAATATCGTATAATGTTTGCAGTTTTGTGGTACATTTTATTAAGAAACTATAACTCTTTTATTTTGGCTTTTCAAGTACAAGTAAACCATGATGTCCCATGTATAATATAATGATATGGTACATCACTAGTTACGTACGAAAGAGGTACAAGTTTGTCAGAGTCGGCTCCTGCAATTACATAGCCTTGTTCCAGTTCATTGACATTTACACGAGTTGTTCACATCGTCAGCTGAAGGAGAAAATGCGATATGTTTCAAGTATCAATTCTTATCTTTCTTAAGTAAATCATCTCATGGAAGTAGTCCGAGGATTACAAACATAATTAACCAAATTGTATTATGTATTTAAAATAATTGTTCAACAGCCCAGTAAAGATTTTTCATGCAGTATGGTATAACACTAAGGCACACAATTAGTGTTTAGAACACTATGAGTGTGAAAGTTGAATCCAAAATTGTATTCACACGCTAACGTGTTGAAAACGAATGATATATTTTTCTGACATAAGTAAATGAACTCATAAGGATAACCAAAATTCTAAAATTACACTTTGGAGTATTTTAAAAGTAAACAATCAAAAATGAAGTCAAACAGTTAAGGAAAATATTGAGAAAGTATGTGTCAGAGTTGGGGACGTCCTAAGTAAATGAGTATTGGTTTGAGTTTATACTTAAAGGGTTTTCCCCGTGTAGTCATGAATGTTTCTGTCCTCCATCATATCCAATTTCCTTCCCCATGCTTTCTTCGTAAGAAAAGGGGGGGAAGGGGAAGAGACACACATCAGACGAAAGGCGGAATTGCTTCCACTTCACGCCTGTCTTCTGTGGGGTCGTGATATTTCACCGGGTGAGCCGACCAATTGGTGCAACAGATATAGTTGTTGCTGGTATCTACCACTTTTAAAAATCCATGTATAATTTTAAACTACGAAAGAAGCTCTTGAATTAAGAACATTAAGAACTTGTAATTTTAAAATGTTCTCTTTCAAAAATAAAATATATGTTATTGTTTTTTAAGGGATTCGAATCGAAAAAAAAATAGATTCTTTTATAAATATCATAGACAGTTTTTTTAACTGATAAACCCCTTTTATGATACATTAAATGTTACTGTTAATTTAGCACACCGCGAGGGGGCGCGGCGTGGATGTTTCACAAATGGTGGTTATCGTAATATTACTATGCGTAAGTTACGATTCTGACCGATATGTCTCATGAAAAATTAAATTATTTAATAGTATCTAACTATATTTTTGGAGCTATATGTTTATTTATTATGTTAACAGTGTCAGTTGGATAATTAGACAACGAATTTTAAAATTAAACCTCTGATTTTATGTAATTGAAGTGTATTTCAAAACAGTTGTCATACAAAAGCTAAACAATCCGGACTTGTAGTATCGAGGGTAAGGTCGAAAATTTATTCTATTCGACGCCAGCAAGAACCGATACCGACGGATTGGCATTTCACTGATCGTGTTTTGTATGAAGATGGACTTCAAAGGAAAAATGCCGTCACAAAGCAACGCGCACACTTCTAATTGTCATTGTAAACAAATTAATGGAAATCAATTTGAATTCTTAGTGAAAGTTGTTATAGTTATTTTTGCAAAATTATTTTAGAGCGCAATAATGTTAGTAGAAAATAAAGAATGAATAAATCGGCCGAACTGTAGACAGAAGGAGCAATGTTTCTTTTTTTTTCATATTGTAAATTTTAAAAGCAGCCTATATTCATAATTGAAAACTCGTACCAAAACATTTTGTTTCCTCTAGTTTATTTTTTTATGGAAAGAGCATATGAGGATTAATTACAGAATAAAAATAATGTAATGATATGAGTTTTTCATGTGTTTCGGCTCTCAAAGCCCATGGTTTGATGAATACGAACTATTGTGTGTATTATTTCTTTTTAACTGACTTCTTTACTATCAAATTGCTCCTTCAAAGTAAAATATCCTTCAAATATCGTCTGATAAACGATAACAAATCAATCATTCTGGTATATGTCTGCTAACAGAACTGAGATTCCTTTGATGTTTTATTGCCTAGTCATTTATATATTTTTTTTACTTGTATATCAAACGATAATTTCACGTTGTTCTTTTATCAAAATTTATAACAGATCTACTCTGTGTTAAATAAGATGAGCTTTATTTAATCTTTATCTATCACTATCTTTACACTATTTATAACTCAAGAACGGCTGAATCGATTTGACTGAAAATTGGTGGGCAGGTAGCTTAGAACCAGGAAACGGACATAGGATAATTTTTACCCCGTTTTCTATTTTTTATTCCGCGCGGACGGAGTCGCGGGTAAAAGTTAGTTATTAATAAAAATCAAATTGATAAGTACATATAATTTAATATCACGAGCACAGATTTAATACGAATCGAAGAAAAAATAAGACACTACAAAAATAATACAATTCCGTTATTTCTGATGCCACAGAACAAACGACATGGTGTCAATGACACTATTGTATATTATATTCGTACATTGTTCAGAAACAAAAACATGAATGACAGAACAAAATGCTGTTATTGTTTCAGTAATAACGCAAAAACAATCATTGTAGTAGGGAAAGCAAAACGGAGACTTTTGGATTCACTCGAACGTTACAGTCAAACATAAGGTTCCCCACCTTGTAAACAACCAAGCAATCCATAAAGACCCGCGCTTTTAGAATATCCGGTCAAAGTACTAAGTAAAAAAATATCAGTTGTTATAAATACTGAACCGCGTCAGTTTGAGACAATGTCAAGGTGGCGTTTTTCCCTTTACAACTTTTTGACTGCTATTTCCCAATGTACCATACAAATTGACAGACTTTTTTTTCATTTAATTAACTCAACCTGCCTCAAACTGACACGCTAGACCGTTTTTAACAATATATTTTTTAGCCGACTTCAAAAAGAAGAAGGTTATTTTTATTTAGTATCTCGATCGGCTGCCGTAAAATTTAATTTGTGGAAAGTATACATGATACATATTTAAAGGTAAACATACTCTTTTTTGACCACGTTGATGTCCATAATATTAATTACCGGCGGTCAAAGGGTTAAAACGTGTGTTTAAGCAAACAGTATTCTTTGGAATTATACAGCGTTATTTTAAAAATGGTAACTACATAAACATCTTTAGCAATAAGTAAAGTATAATTGCCGTACTCGGGTTGTTAAATGCTTAACCATCCCCTTATTATTAAATCTATACTAAGTGTCTCCCTTAGTGACAAAGTAACGATTCTGTGAGTATTCCAATGTGGAGACAGTGGTGATTTGGTCGAGTGGAAACAAATAAATTCGCATTCATTCCCAGATTAAGAGTCAGTGACAGTTAGTGTTAATGAATCACTAAAAAATAATATTTTTAACTAAATTTACCGTCTCTAAGTCTTGCTCGTCTTGTTTTATTTTTACAAAGAGAATCTTTGACTCTAATAGAAATCGGACGTAAAGGTCTGCACACAATAGTAATAATATGAAGAAACGCAGAATCAATCGTACTATCATACTAATATTATAAATGCGAATGTTTAGATGGATGGATGGATGTTTGTATGAAGGTATCTCGATGATATTTGGCATCTATGTAAAATATAGTCTGGAAGAACACATAGGCAGGCTACTAATTAAGTTTCTTTTTAATTGCGCGCTGACGGAGTCGCGAGCGACAGCTAGTTTAAAATGGATGTGAAATATAATGGCAGACGTAGTTGTCACATATACAAAAATTCAATGTCAATTTAATAAATTGCAATTGTTTCTGATTGTGGCCGAAATTGACGAGACAGACGAATCTTATTACTTCTTACTAATATTATAAATGCAAATGTTTGGATTGATGAATGTTTGTTTGAAGGTATCTCCGGAACTGCTCAACGGATCTTGATTAAATTTGGCACAAATGTAGAATATAGTCTGGAAGTACACACAGGTTATTTATTAAGTTTTTTTGTTAATTCCGCCCGGATGGAGTCGCGGGCAACGACTAGTGATACATTGCCTTTTTTGAAGATAACATTGAATTAGAATGAATTTTATTATTAATTTATCGCCCTTATTATGCTAATATATTCAGCAGGACTACTCGTTTCCAATTATGAAGCATTTGAATAAAAAATGTTAATTTCTGTTATAGTAAATAATTTCAAGGCCTCTTTTCCATAAGCTTTGCTTAAGTTTTTTAACAAGCAAGATGAAATGTCACGTTTTGCTTACCTATAATGGAAGATAGAAATAAGTTGAGATCAAATGATTCCACAACATGTTTTGTTTTCAATATCTAAAGGACTTATAAATTGTTTGTTAGAAGCGTATCTGCAATTATTTATTTTGATGTTCATTTGATATGTTTCTTTCCAGTCAACAAACAACAAGTAATATTTTTGCAAGACCTTCAATAAAACGGAGCTTTAATACATTTGTAGCATATAGTTTACATATGTGATACTTGAAACTATATTCTAAATAGTCTTAGTCTAGTGAAAAAACTTGGCACAGATGTAGAACATAGTTGGTAAGAACACATAGGCTACTTATTAAGTTTTTTTCTTAATTCCGCAAGGACGGAGTCGCAAGCGACAGCTATTGTAATAATGACTCTGTACAAAGAAGCACAATCCAATCCGGTAATAATAACGAAGTAACAGCCCGAGCCGAGGCTCCTGAGGGAGCCCTCGAGCCTAGTTACTCTTAAACGAGGTTTAGGCTAAGCGCCATCTGCGCCCGGCCACCTCAAGCCCGGTGAAATTGTAAATGCCTCTTCAAGGCAAACAGTGACTACTCAACCACAAAAAAAAAGAAGTCCGATGTCACTACAATTTTTGGTATGTAACACTTCGGTCGTGTCGGCGTTGCTGAGTATTAAAACACATAATTGGTATCTTATATATTTTTTTATTAAAACGTATCAAAATTCAATGACGTGACAATTAACAATGACAACCGTGAACGATTACGATTGATATAAGCATGCATTGCTCGCCCTTTCATCAGATTAAAGTGTCACAACGTAAATAAATATAGTTTAATATTTAATTTATGTCCATAAATAGATGTGTTATTCGTTAAATGATATTTGCAATATCAGAAAAAAATAAGCTCATTTTTTTTATAATTATTTAAATTTTTTTAAATTATTTTAGTTTTGTTTATAATTACAGAGTCCATCAGCTACCGTGTCCGTTAATTTGCTTTGAACTTTGTTAAAGATTATAATCTCTAATTAATTACTTTGCATAAACGTTATCAAATTGTAATTTGATTATAATGGAACGGATTAAATTTCAATTTTCGAGAACTTAACTTCTCAATGGTCACAGTTTATGTTCGTCTTATAATTCATACTGGCATTTAGTCATTATGCTCCAAGTTTTATTCAATAAACTAACTCTTTCTAAATCTATTTAAATATAATAAATGTCTGAGAAATATTGACGGAAAAAAGTTAAGTAACTTTTTAATAAGGCTCCAGAAGATTCAGCTGAAATTTTCTTGAGATAACTGAATTAACTTTCTTTAAATATTCATCACAAATTTCCTCGAATCTTTCCATCCAGAAGTCGTGGGTTAGGACGTATTTAAAATTTTTAAATTCACTAGATTTACCATATTCTAGTAACGAATATAATTTAAAAAATAATAATTAATTAATTAAGTCAAATTCAACCATCCATCCACTAATAAAAACATTCACATTTATAATATTAGTAAGATAGCCCAGTATTGTGAGTACAGTATAGTTTAAAGTCAAAGTATTGTATTTGAACCAACTAAAGATATTATTAGGTTTGTTCCTCTTATACTCCTTGAATATCCTGAGATAGTAACATGCTTTTAGACGTTTACAGCAGTGGAAACTCACATCAATAATGGATAGATCTATTCAATAATTTCAAAAACTTCAAACAAATATTCCACTTTGAAAATGTTTAAACGAAAGTGAACAAACACTGTTTTAAATTGTTGATGCTAAATATTATCGCCAAAGATTTCACTTGTTGGTTTCGCTTTACGCAATTTGTCATGTAATTTTGTGATTCAGTTGTATTCACGGTACTTAACCAATGGTGTTTGAAAGAAAACTTTGATAATTTTAATGCATCATATTCATTTCATCTAAAATAAGTATTTGAATAGAGGGAGATAGGTAGGTATAGAGCCAGTAAGACTTAACCATAGCTTATTGACATTATATTATTAATGCGAAAGTTAAAATGTACTTTAACTATATGTATGGATGGATGTTTGAGGTATCGCCAGGGTGGCTAAACTGATCTTGATGAAATTTGGCATGGATTTAGTACATAGTCTAGAAGCAAACATAGGCTAGGTACTAATACAGTTTTTTAAATAAAGCGGACGGAGCCTACTCTATAACTCACAATTTCTTCATGATTACTCACTATTTCCTTGCTAAACATGTTAAATCACAATAATGTTGTGTTTATTATCTATCTATATATATAAAAGAAAGTCGTGTTAGTTACACTATTTATAACTCAAGAACGGCTGAATCGATTTGACTGAAAATTGGTGGGCAGGTAGCTTAGAACCAGGAAACGGACAAAGGATAATTTTTACCCCGTTTTCTATTTTTATTCCGCGCGGACGGAGTCGCGGGTAAAAGCTAGTTAATAATGATTGTTTTATTATTAACAATATATCGCACGTGTAACATCTTAGCCCATATTCGCACGAGCTTTTTTTAACACCGCGTTATAATTCTGCGTTGGCGAATATCGAGCAACGAACGCTTTAAAATCATTATTCTTAGGTTCGCCCAGCGCTCAAAATGCCACACTGCTTGATAAAAAAGTGAAGCGTTTTCAAAAGTGCTTATACTAATTTTTAGCGCGCGTTAAAAAGCGCCCGTCCGAATGATAACACGCGCGTAATATCAAAATTTGTTTATATTTTGTGAATGAGCTACTATATAATATTGAAATTTATTTACCCAAAATGAATCTAGTTTTATCATCTAAGTACAGTGAACTCTAATTTTAACATGTAAAATGTACCTCAGATTAGACTGCACGAACCTTGGTCAAGGTATATGGCATTTGAATTCAAATTTCGCTTGTTTGTCACTAAATCCCTTTGTTTTGATTTAAGGGACTATCGTTTCTACTGTATTTGATATAGGGATTATTATTGCGTTGCATGTAACGGTTCATCATAACGTGTCAACGTGCTCAGGTCGCGTGAAGTGTGAAGGTTCTCTTACGATCAACCGCCATGACATAGTTTTCGGTCTTTAAACCCGTATTAACCAAATGATACATACATTACACACAAAAATAACAACGTATTATTTATAGAAAATAATGGCTTCATCCTAAACTTTAGTTTATTATTTAATCGTATAAATAAATCTCTAATATGTCAGAGTTCTTAGGTCTTGCAACTATTTTATCGTAAGACATGTTAAATTGTCTGAAAATATACACCAAATTCAGTCAATAACTCATTTCTTATTGTAATCTTACTAATGAAATAAATGCGAAAATTTAGGTGGGTGGACGGATGTTTGTTAGAAGGTGTCTCCGGAATGGCTCAACGGATCTTGATGAAATTTAACACAAATGTAGAAAATTGTCTGAAAGGACACATAGGTTACTCAATAAGATTTTTTTCAGAGAGTTCTCAGTAATTAAGCTATTAAATTAGATAAAAGGACGGATAAAAACATAAAAGTTTCTTTCGTAATAAATCTAATAGCTTACAGTTTCTAATATAACTAAGTCATACTAATTTCGCAATATGTTAGTCTTACGTACTTTTGATTGATCACTATAACTTTAAAATATTTTCCGTACACTATATTATCAATATTATAACAAATTTTCTACAAGATAAACAAGTGGAAGATTGCCTTAAAGCGACCTGTAAATAACTGTAATTCTTTTTAACCCGACTGCCAAAGAGAGTAATTTTTTTCCACCTATGCATTTTTATGTATGTGCGTTTGTCAATCTATGTAAATTCAATTGTAACGGCCTAGACCTTTTACCACTGAACCTATTTTGTCGAGTGAAGTGTCAATAGATTCATTTTCTTTCCCGGAGTATTTTTTTAATTATGGTTAGGTTATTACAATAATTAATTGCGAATAGTGTATAGACTTATGTTATCGAATTTATATACACAAATATTAGTCAATCACATTTTATTATCATGACAACATATGACACTTAGGCGGGTTATTTATGTTGGCGCCTAGTAAATAGTATTAGCAAATATTAAAATGCAAAGTTTTGTCTCACATAATTTCAGGATTTATCGGTTCATTAGTGTTGTTAGAAGTCTAGAGGATTCTAAAATTCGCTGATCATTTAATATTTTCTTCCATATATGTCTGAAATGTGGAATATCAAACATCTTGTAAGTTATTCATGAAAGTACGACTAACCGTGGGTTCCTGAAAGCGAAATCTTTGTTTAAAACATAATTGCTATCTCTGTTTTGTCAAAGACAAGAATGACGTTTTGAACAGTAATTTTGGTCTCAGACCCCCAAAGTAAGCTATCTTGATTGTTGAATATAAAATGAATAACGTTTGAACAAATGTAAACAAGTACTTACGTAAAAAGAAATAATATTAAATAATAAAAACAAGTATTATAATTCCGCTCTTTGATGCTATTTTAAGAAAAAATGTCAATGTCATGTCATATAAAACCAAAATTTTAAAATACTTAAAAATTACAAAAAAATAGTTTTAAAATGTATTTGAAAGTGTAAATTATTGGAAACAGGCACAACTAATATGGATTAACATCTCTTTGTATTGACTTGCCATTTGGTGCTACAATAACCTCCTTCTTTTTGAAGTCGGCTAAATACTACTGCCTACACAACCCAGCCAACGATTGGTCACTTATCATTGGAGAGACTTAAACTTATATTCGGCGGTCAACAGGATAAGTGTGAGAAATTGTTATTTGTCGTAGTCACACGGAAAAGATCTACACTATGGGCCGATTTCTTTTCATGTTCGTCCTATCAGGTGGCGTCAGAAGTTTGATATCTCTCATTGTAAGACCAATGCAAGACCGATATCAAGAATATAGAGATGGTAAAGAATAACAGTACCACTGAAGTATACGGGGGTCATTAACTGCAGCGACAAGAACTTAAAGTTTTTCTATTTATAATGTTTTCTTACTTATTTTTATTTTTGCTTTATTTTGAATTCATTTTATATTATATTTAATTTTAACAAATTCCTCCCAAGTAGGGTTGGCGACAGGCAGGCGGCCGGCCGTAAAAACTAAAGCCAAAACTTTAAGGTTTTATAACCTTGTGTGCCGACCCCACGTGAGTGGGAAAAGGCCAGGGAGATGATGATGATGATGATGATGATGCTATTTTATTCATCGTAATTCGTGTGATTATTAATAAAACTTTTTTGAATGAATACATATTTATACGTTTCTAATACATTTTTATAAATATTTATTTGAGATCAAAGTTACAAGCTTTTATAACACAATTTCATATTCAAACACTGAAAGTAAAGAAACACATTTATTCCATTAACAGGCAAAATGTAACATACAAAATTGTTTCATGCCAACAAAGTTTTGTCATCGTGAACTCATCAACATCAACTCGTCTTTCTACGTGACAGTTTATGATTTATGTTTGACTAGAAATGTTTTATGACAAAGAAATTTAAATGAATTCGTTACAATATGCATTATGCATTGATTATGTTGAATGTCTTTGTTTCATACATTTTAATTCATAGTTTAGAATTTCATTAACTTATCCAACTTCATTCATCAAGGATCGTCGGTGGGTCAAGGATTTAGCTGTTGACTTGTAATCTGTAGATCCTGGGTTCGAATCCCACCATGTACCAATATGTGATTTATATATTTACATTTATCCAACGTTCTTACGGTGGAAAAAAACATCGTGATGCAACCTGCACATATCTGAGAAGAAATTCAATGATATGTGTGAAGTCAACTAACCCGCATTGTGCCAGCGTGGTTGACTATGGCCTATTCACCCCTCACCTAGGGTAGGCTCCCAACCCCTCAGTGGGGACGTATGTAGCTGATAATGATGATGATTCTACAATTAGTCGCATTGTACGTTATAATTATTGATAGCGGTAACCTATCGCTTTTACTTTTGGTCTTTGTAGTTAAGTGAACTGTTTTTTACAATTTAAATTTATAATTATATTTCCTATACTAAGATATTCAATATTAATATTCAAATGACGTCAAGCGACTGCGTATGCATCAGCCGTCTCAGCGAAATATCAATTTTCCCGTTATTAAGTTTTTCAGAATTTTTAAATGTTAATGAATTATTAATGTAGAATGAGTACCACTCGCTGAGATTACGAGCTTTATGAATCAGCTCAGCTATATATAGACTTTAATATAAATATACTAGCTGTCACCCGCGAATCCGTCCGCGCGAAATTTAAAAATGTAGTAATTCGCCTATGCGTTCTTCCAGACTATGTTCTACGTCTGTGCCAAATTTCATCAAAATCCGTTAAGCCGTTCAGAAGATACTTTCAAACAAACATCCATCCATCCATATAAATATAAGCATTTATAATATTAGTACGATATAGTTCGATATAGATCATCGACGTCATGGACATCCACAACACAAGAAGAACTGCAATTGCGTTGTCGGCCTTTGAGAAAGAGTATGCTCGCTTCTGATGAAATGAAACATAATGCCATCTTAAACTATACTTTTAATTTAAAATGTACACATACTTTATAGCAAAACTATCCGAGCATGATATGTAATTATTTAGGTATGTAACAATTAAAATAACGTTCGTATAATAAATATTTTCATCATTCAAAACAGCACCAAAATGCGTTACACACGATCACAATTCATCTGTTAATAAAATACAATACATAATTATATAACAACAATCATTTAAAGCTTTATGAAATTGCAACAATATTAATTATTATTATTATACAATATTTTATGTTATAATTAAATATTTAAAATAAAAAAAAATATATTTAGAAAAATTCATCTAATCGTAATTTAAGTAATAATACTAAATAAAGTGTAAATTTCTTGTCCTCCTTTTTCCGTAAAAAAAAAATTATACAACTTATTACGCAAAAACCTTATTCTAATTCCCTTATTAAACCTTTTTAAAAAAACATTGTTTTTAAAAGCACTTGTTTTCAGAGTAATAACGTAATTTTATGGAAAATACTTTGCTGAGCTTTATTTTACCTTTTATGAAGAAATACAATTTCTGTATAGTAAATTAAATTTTATTTCAAAGCTCGTAGAGCTCACGACCATTATTACTCATGTTAAAGTATTTAATATAGTTTAAAACAAACTTGCGCTTTACTCCTAGATAATTAGGTAGTTGTTACAGAATTAGGTAACATTTTAATTTCAACATAAGTAGACTAATTTTTATTTTTTTTATAAAAAATAACATTAATTTTAAAAACATAACAACTTAAATAAAATTTATTACTCCTATTATACATATTGTGCTACCTATGTATGTATGTGAAAATATGTTTGTACAAATCTTTATGTGCAAATATGTACAATATCGTTAACAAAATATTAACGTTTTCATAAAAGAACATTTTAATATATCTGTTATATGTTATACTTAATAATAATTATGTAATCTGTCATCGAATCGAAATTAAATCGAATATAAAATAAATTTTATTTTGTGCGTAATTATTAAGCCATTGTGCGATTACGTTAAGTTTCTCTCGCCTATAATGGTGACACATTTGTCCTTTTGAGCGCATCGCTTCAGCGTATTGACAAAATGGCTCAAGGATGATTGTTATGATGACGACTTAGTCTTGAGTAGAAGGACGGGCCAGTACATTGTGACGAACAATAGAAAGAGCGCTGGGAACACGACCCGCGATAGCTTGTCTATTTCTCGCCAGAGTACCCGCTCCTGACCCGTGTCCGCATCTAACCAGGCCACCTGTGGACATAACATTAAACTCTAGTAGATATTGGAACTCTGAATTGTAATTTTAGCCAAGGAATCTGTGGTCTTTTGTGTATTTATTTTCCGGACAACCTATATATGTGAAATGTCTTTGAATGTAATATATATTTTTCTTACAAGTTTAAAATAAAGGATAGGATAAAGGAACATTTTTAGAAACAAAACCGTACTCCAAGGCTAATCTCACAGTGCTGTAGTCAGTCGTTTGTTAATGTTTTCGACTACGAAATTCTTTCTTCGATTTTTCTTTTACTAATTCCAATCCATAATTAGATACCGTAATTGACCTTAAAATGACTGTTAGCTTGCCAGTTTGACTGAATGTCAAATTTACGATTTATTGACGCTGTTTCGTTTGTCAACTTAACCAAGATGAGAAAACATTGTCAATTCGAGTTTTCAGCCGACAATCTATATATATAAAAGAAAGTCGTGTTAGTTACACCATTTATAACTCAAGAACGGCTGAATCGATTTGACTGAAAATTGGTGGGCAGGTAGCTTAGAACCAGGAAAGGGACATAGGATAATTTTTACCCCGTTTTATTATTATTTTTTTTTTATTCCGCGCGGACTGAGTCGCGGGAAAAAGCTAGTTTACTAATAATTCAAAACGTACTTGTAATATGCTCTGTCGTCGTTCAACACCAACAAGTTGTGGGGTTGGAGCGGTGGGCGTAGTGTGCACCCCAGGGGTGGTCGCCGGGGGAGAGGTGGGAGAAGTCAGGTCGATCTTACGGCATCGAACTCCGCTACCCTCCCACGCAGCCACTGTACCGCAAGAACCTTTCTCACCATTTAATCGCTGAAAAGATAGAAATAAATTAATTGCTTTGATCCAACCATCATGGATCAAACAGGCTTTTCAATCTTTCCTCAATGTTGTAAATTACTCTTCAATTAATGGTAAAGGTACAACATTAACTTGAAAAAACTACAGTAAAGACATACTTAAATACTGAATTTTTATCAATGTTTATAATATCTTAAGTTTCTGTGACTTAAGATTTCTTGATAATTTAAGTTTACTAATTAAAGCTTGTTGTTTTTAGGTTAAAGAGTCGATCAATCAATTTCAAATTGTTTTGAAGTTAAATAATTGAGTCGGAAGTAACTAATCGATTTACTTAGTTGAGTTAATTTAACGAATAAGGGGAAATATTTATTGAAAAGTTATCTCTCGTAATTTTACTGTGGATAAAATTTTTGGATCAAAGGTTAAAAAAATATTTATTACAACTGGTATAATTCTTGGCATCGATTCTTGTGCTTTTGACTTGTTCATCTGATACTGCTTGTCCAACACTTTGACCACTACGAACTCTCCTAGCGCTGCGAACACGAACATCATGCAGCCAGCCATCCATAAGTCCAGTGCCTGAAGAAGTGTAGTTACTCAGAATTAATTTTCTAATTTTCCAAACCATGTATATAGCTCCCTATACGTCCCCACTAAGGGGCTCGGAGCCTGCCCCAAGTTAGGGGTGACTATGCCATAGTCAACCACGCTGGCCCAGTGCGAGTTGGTTGACTTCACACATATCTTTGAATTTCTTCTCAGATATGTGCAGGGTGCATCACGATGTTTTCCTTCACCGTAAGAACGGCGGATAAATGTACATATGTAAATCAAAACTCGAAAAACACCTTGGTACAAGGCGGGATTCGAACCCAGGACCTGCAGATTACATGTCAAATGCTTAACTCCTGAGCCACCGACGCCACGTGTATATAAATGAAGTATCGTTTTTCACTATGCCAGGGAAAAATATCTGATTTTGTTATTTAAACTTAAAGCTAACATTTATGTATACAGTAGCATTAATATTCAGATTACCACAAAAATGTAAAATTACCTTAACATAAGCAACCGGTGGAATATCAGCTCTCAGTCCAGTAAACATCGTGACCAAAGTCAACATACATGTAACGAGTAATGTCACTCGTCCAGGTATAGCATCCAGGTCCAACCAGAAACTAAACCAGGACAGCATAACAACGAGAGACGACGGCGCAAAAGTTTGTATCAAATGATGACCGATTTGTCGCTCGAACCTGAAGTACACGACCAATCTCGAATAGTTTCCTGGAATAAGAAAATCTTACATTATCATTCAATTCGTACACACGTAGATCTAGGAATGAAGAAATGGATTACGTGAAAGGTGACATGATTAAGAAGGGTAACGACTAAAATTACAGAAGATAGATCGATCTTAGGTGCGCCGACTCCACAGTAGTGGGATAAGAACACGAAAATAATACATTATTTCAAACAAAACTTGAAGAATAAAAAAAAGCTGACTTCAAGTAATAATTAAAATTCACAAAGATGCATAATAAGTGTCAATTTTTTGTTTTTAAACTTGTTCTGCTTTGGGACATGCTTATTATAATGATTCTCTAGTAATGTCTCAACAGAGATATCGAGTCTCTTTTGTTTGAGGTATGTCCACACTAATTCGTACCATCTTTATCGATCATGTATCCATTGGTTTCTTCCAATCGCAGCGGCTCGCCGATGTGATATTGCAACAATTTGAGCTCTGGATTGATTGTCACTCCCGCCTCACTCCAACGGAAACGAACCTTTTGATTACTGTACGAAACTGAAACATGTTTGTAAAACATTGATCTTTCAATATTTTTTTTCCAGATTGCCTTTAAAGTATGTATGTATGTGTGTCATTTATGTATGAACCTGCCTTGTCATGTACATATGTACTATGTATATTAGAGGTATCATCACATTAGATATGACACTTCAAATTAAGAGATAAAGCAATCTAATAATACCTTTGAAAATGGGGCATATTTATTAGGTTATAAGAAGTAGAAGAAAAATATCTTATAAGTAAAACGCAAGTTACAATGCGTCTTGATTACTAAGAATTAATACGTGTTTATACTTACAGCTTTCTATGTAAATGGGGCAGGATTGTATATCCATAGGGTAAAGCTGAAACTCCATTTGACAGGCGATGATTGCGTGCATCCTTGCTGCATAACGCACTGTCTGGTTCCTGTATAGAGTTACCGACGAGAACTTGTGCGTTAACTCTGCTATCTCTGTAATAATCAATAAGAGATAATAAGTATATTGCAATCTATTTTTTATTTTTGCTAAATATTGCAAGTGAGTTTTGTATTCAAAAATATAGATTTGAAATTTGTACGTTGCTTTTATTTAGTGAGATGAAAATTTTAATGACACAAATTATGGATTGTGTACTTGCCGCTATGTATATTGTAATAAGTTCTTGTTTTTAGTTTAGAATTGTGACATGATTTATGTAAAATCTGTGATGTATCATTATTAATGATCGTGTATTTGAGTATAATATAAATTATATTAATTATTATGCCTATGCCCAGCAGTGGGCGAAACGAGGCTGAATGGATGGATGGATGATAAGTTATTATGTGCTATGAAGACATATTTGTGGTTGAGTAGTCACTGTTTGCCTTGAAGAGGCATTTACAGTTTCAGCGGGCTTGAGGTGGCCGGGCGTAGATGGCGCTTAGCCTAAATCTAGTTTAGGAGTAACTAGGCTCGAGGGCTCCCTCAGGAGCCTCGGCTCGGGCTGATAAGATGTAATATCTTACTAATATTATAAATATGAATGTATAGATGGATGGGTGAATGTTTGTTAGAAGGTATCTTCAAAACGGTTCAACGAATCTTGATGAAATTTGGCATAGATGTAGAGCAAAATACAAAACATAGGCTACCAATTAAGTTTTTTTATAATTCCACGCGGACTTTTTCCACTAGTTTTATAAGCATTTTATGCATTTATAACATTTATTAAAATACAAACAAAATAGATTTTTATTTAATTTTATCACTAAAATTATATTATACATGTAATTTCTCAATTTTCCCCCATTAATGTTACTTCCTTAAAAGCACACGGGAAATTATAATTATAATTAAGGAAGGCAAAATAAGGAAGGGTTCATAATATTCATCCTGGAAAAACCCTGTTATGGTTCATGATAAATAGACAAATTGAGATGAAAATTTGAGGGTACAATTATGTAAATTTGTTGAAGGATCTCTTCCGAATGTTACGAAAACGAATAAAACTCAAGTTTTACGGAATATAGTGGAGCCAATTTAATTGACCACATTTGACATCTATCAGTTTTAATTTCATAGTCCATTTAAGTAAATGAATCGATACAGACTAAACCTTATGTGAATTAAATTCACTTCTGATGAAAAATCGATGTTTTCAATTCCATAACATCCTCAGTGTTTTAAAAATAAAAAGGGTTCACAGACGCAATATTGTGACGATGTTTGATGTTTATTAAAAAAGTTAAGCTATTGTGCAGTCCTTATTACAAAAAATAAATAATATTTTATGGCCACCCTTAAAAGGTTACGTTGTTGAATTTTAATATAGAGTCAAATGTGGCCTATTCAATTGGTCCTACAATAGTACACGATTAATTGCTTTATTATAAGTTGTACATTTTATGATGATTAGTTTGACGATTCGGGTTGAGTATAATCGGTTATGAATTTATTCAAGTTTTGATGGTTGTTCTCGTAGAAATTGGAATCGATAATTTCGTGATTATTGTTTTTGAATTACCACACAAATTATATTTTTCTTTCCATTCCTATTTCATTCTTCTCAACCAAATAAAGAAATAAAACTTTAAATCAAAATCAAGATGCCTACAAATTAAAAAAATAATAAAGTATTTAATGGTTTTATACATCATTGTGTGATTCATAGGTAAGTAATTTTAATAAGTATAAAAGTAATAAAAATACCTAAATAATTGTATTTATTTTTTCGATTAATTTTTTACAAGATATTTTTTAGCTGTTCGTTATGCGTTACCGGTGTAACACTCACACCCGTCCATTAATTACGACGTTAACCTGCATACAAAATTATTTGGATACTTCATAGGTGTAAGTTGTAAAACTATTTATCATAAAATATATGTGTAGAATAGAAAAAGTGAAGAGAAGTAAATGAAAGTGCGTTTCACTGTGAATAATGAAATGCATAAGGAGCACTCAGTTATCCTACCGGCCGAATGAAGACAAAAGTGGCACGCTCCTCCTAAAATTAAAAAGAAAATTAAGAAATATAAAAAGCAAACCTATTAACAAGTAAGTGAAAATATATTTAAACTAGTCTATTATAGAATCAAAGAACGAAGAAACAGATTCATAAGAACTTTCACTTCTTCTTTTTACACGGCCGTATAGAAAACAGAAAGTTATGAAATTATAAAATATATCGATAAATGTATTCGTTCTGAATTCAAACTGCTATTCAAGTCAAGGTTATAATGAATTTTGGTTCTTTAGTAAATATAGAAATGGCGGAAATGGAATCATTTAAAGTTTTAATGGGCGCGCTTCCAAATGAAAGTGATTGGTGCATAGCGGAGGTGTGACCTTCAGATTTTCGTTGCAGGTGAAATTTGAAGGTTAATGTCGAAACAATGATTCCACTTCAAAGGCAAATATTGTTAAGATATAAAGAAGAAACTGTAAACAAATGAACATCAAAACGTAGATAATCTACATTAAAATGGATAAGTAAACTCCGTCTTTTAATGATCTTGTAATGTATAGATAGTAATTTTATACAAATACATTAAAAACAGTCAACAAATTTCCGAAGGCGTACAAATATAATATAGCTTGGGTTTTCATCGAATTGGAGCTATCCATGAATTTGATATTATAAGTATACATTTAATCAAGTACGAAATGTCTATTGAACTGGCAGAATACGAGGTCGCTTATCGACTAATGAGTCTCTTCCTAATAAGTCTACAAGAAATTTAAATTACATATATTTCATTGTAAGTACTTCTAAGGTTGCCTCTTAAAATATGAAAATTATTTCATGTCTTGCGTAAATCAATTTTGTTTGAAAATCATCTTGAAATAATATCTAAGTTAGAGGCGTGTACCTGTGACTTTGGAGTTTAAGAAGTAAGGATCAGGATGCCAGAGGTTGTCGAAGAACTCAGGCGGCAGGGTGACGTGATCGTCGCCTTCCTCGAATATATCGTCAGGAAGTTGCAACCGGCTCTCGCTCCAAGTCTGTCTGATGAACATGTCCACTCTGGAACAGATGTTGTAGAAACTGTCATTAGTTTAGCCGTGTTTGCACTTACATGCCTTTGAAACAAATTACTAATATTTCAAATTTGTTTTTGATTCAAATTTTCACCTACATATGTGATATAAAAAATGTATCCGACTTTACGTAAAACAACACTTCTCGCTGTTGATGAAGACGTGAAAGAGCCGTGGAAATTACTTGGTAGCCGCGAGAATACGGTATTGTCTGCGGCCACTCTTTCATATAAGTTTCAATATCAGAGATCAAGTTCAAACCGATACTTGAAAAGGAAAAATTATCATTGTTTTGAAGATGTTCAAGTGATCGATTTTTTCACAATGCTAGCCAATTTTCGGTATCTTTATATGGTATGATTTACAAATGAATCTCTTTTGTTTATTTAGATAGTTTCTTTTATCTTTTTAATACAAGAAGTATTAAAAATGCAGGTTTATTTATTTATTGGTCTGATTAAACTTATGGATAGGTACTTATTCTTCTTCTACATCTTCTTCTTAAGTAGTAATCAGAAGCACCCGAAAAATCGAAAAATAATTTTAAATTACATTCAATACGAAGGTTAAATTGCACCATATAATATTGTAAAATTTATATCCTGTACGTATTGTGTAACAGATGTTGATCCTGGCGTCTACCACTGTTTCGATACAAATGTTTGAACAGTGAAATCTTACTGTAAGAATTACCTGAAATCCATGTCTTCGACATTAATAGAGTTAACGTCCACAACGTAGATACTAAACTCCACTATTACGGGCTGCCCCTTGCGCGAAGGTGGTCTCATCTCTGTAACATAATTTGTAGTACTGTAAATCTTGTAATATTAGTATTATTAGGTCCTTACATATGAAATTGGCGTTTTGTATGGGAGGAACAAAAAGTCGAATATTTTTTAATATAATATATATAATTAATCAAAGTATGAACCATTATTTTCTATGTACTTTTGCCATCTCATAGGTAGTTCATTGATCCCTTTACTAAAAAAACCAGTCGGACGGGAATCAATAAAATCTTTGAAGGCGATTTGGACTGCCCCATCGGAGTAGGATTTTTTCCCTTGCAAGAAGTTATCCAAATTTCGAAAAAAATGGTAATCTGTTAGAGCAAGGTCCGGGGAGTATGGAGGATGTCTTAGACTTTCCAATTGAAGCTCTTCTAATTTAGTAGCCGTCTGTTGCGCAGTGTGTGGTCTAGCGTTGTCGTGAAGCAGCAGTGGCGTGGAGCGATTGACCAGCCTAGGTTGTTTAGCCGCTAGCTTTTCCATCATGGTTTGCAATTGCTGACAATAGACATCAGCCGTAATAGTTTGGCCAGATTTGAGAAAACTGTAATGAACAATACCGGCACTAGTCCACCAAACGCTTACAAGTAAATTTTTTGAGGTTAATTTTCGCTTGGGGCAGGATTTGACTGGCTGGCCAGGATCCAACCATTGCGCTGAGCGCTTCCGATTATCGTAAAGAACCCATTTTTCATCACAGGTAATGATTCGGTTTAAAATACCTTCATTATAGTGCCGGTTTAGTAATGTAAAGCAACAGTCGACGCGCGTTTGCCGGTTTGCTTCAGTCAATTCGTGAGGTACCCACCTTTCAAGCTTTTTAATCTTCCCAATTTGCTTCATGTGAATTAAAACAGTTTTATCACTAACATCGCAGCCTGCAGCTAACTCGGACGTGGTTTGCGATGGATCCGCTTCCACAATAGCCTTCAACTCTTCATTATCAACTTGAGTCTCAGGCCGTCCACGGGGCTTGTTCTGCAGATCGAAATTTCCAGAACGAAAACGTTGGAACCAAAAACGAACTGTGTTTTCTTTTGCAACACGACCGCCATACACATCATTCACCCTTCGAGTCGTTTCCGCAGCACTAGTGCCACGGCGGAACTCGTACTCGTAAATAATGCGATATTTTAAGTTTTCCATTTTGTAAAATGAGTGACGCAAACAGAAAAAAAACAAATGAATGACGGTCATCGAACCACAAATGCATGAGTCTATAGCTGTACAAATTTGAATTTGGAATTCCTTACCAAAGAGGAGAAATTCGTGATTAAAGTGGCCAGTACGAAAAACGCCAATTTCATATGTAAGGACCTAATATAAATAAATTCATAGGACTTGAAACTACTGTTTATCTTTTTAGTGTATTGTTTTTGAAGGATTTGCATATTAAAAAGTTTCTCACGAATTTATACGACGTTACATTTTGTTTAATTTTATCTAAATTATTAATGTTTGTAAGACTGAGGGTCCATCACGATATCTATATATATAAAAGAAAGTCGTGTTAGTAACACTATTTATAACTCAAGAACGGCTGAATCGATTTGACTGAAAATTGGAGGGCAGGTAGCTTAGAACCAGGAAACGGACATAGGATAATTATTACCCCGTTTTCTATTTTTTATTCCGCGCGGACAGAGTCGCGGGTAAAAGCTAGTTATTAATAATAGAACTGTTATTAGTAGATAATGTTTCAAAGTTGATATGTTTGTTTATAATTTATAAGTACCTTTAACATAATTCTCCGGTAACACAACTCTCGGCTTTAAAGTATGATTCCTTTTTGAGACGACGTCATTGCAGAGCCTGAAACAGAAGCACATTTGTTCAGAGCTGGGCATTAACTCGTTAATCCGTTAATCGTTAATTAACGAAGTTAACATTTTGCTTAACGGATTAACTTTTAAGTTAACTTCAAAAAGTGTTAACGCTTTTGTTAACTTCCGTTAAACTCAACTTCCGTTAATAAAAGTCCGTTAATCGTTAAATAAGAAACTTGGAGACGTGCTGTCATTTTGTTTAAATTACGCGCTACGCCACGCTCGTAAGTTCAGCTTTGTTGGGCGACTATTGGCGACTTGAATGATGAATGAACGAGTTGATAATTGATACATGTGAAGTTCGCGTGCAAGTGTGATGCATCAGAGCGTCCGGGAAAGACTTGACCAAAAGTACAAAATTAAAAGAAGGTTTCAAATAGTATATTTCATTACGAGTATATAAAAGGAAGAGTATGTAATAGCCCACATTCCGAACGCTCTTCGTCCCTGCAATACGCCACTCTTTGAGCAACAGTATTAAAACACTTTTTTACTCGTGCTTTTTCTTTAGCTTTTCCAAACTCGTCCGTTCTCTTTCCCAAATGTCAAAATAATGTCTATTAAAAAGAAAAAACTAACCACGAAGTTTTTACAAAAAAAATCATTGAAGTTTCTATGATTCATGCAAATATTTTTAAAAAGAAGCTCCTAACTTGTTGCAATATCAGATTTAATGATTTGGTTCAATGAATTAGGTTAGGTTTCATTTTATTTCATCTCATTAAATTTCATTTTCATTTCATATCAATAAAAATAATCTACTGAAGACTTGGCCGTTTAGTCATAGTTCCCTTTGCCTGCCCAGAATGGGTGAAGAAAACAAAAAAAATCTCTGTTTGTATTCTTTTACAGTTGGCGCCATTTTTCAAACATTTTAGTTAGTTGAGTTTAGTGTGTTTCATTATTCTATTAAATTGCTTCATTTTTTCGCAACTGTATTAAAAATAGTTGTTTAGTACACGTGCGACACTGTCATTACAACTTGTTCCAACTGTCAACCCTCACCTTCGGCTGCGCCTCGGCCCGGGTAGACATTTGTCGGAACTCTTTGCAATGACAGGCTTTCCGCACTCGTAATAATACTATAATGCATTCATACTTGTCTCTAATACTAATGTGTTATAAAATGTATAGTCAAATTACTATTTTAAACAAGTGTCGCCACAGTAAGTGTGAAACTGTATGTATAATTTGGTATGGTTAACTGTTAACGATTAACTTTAACTTGCGTTAAATATTCGAGAATTTAACGCTTTAACGATTAACGAAGTTAATTTTTTAATTAACGAATTAATGATTAACGAAGTTAACTTTTTGATTAACTGTGCCCACCTGTGCATTTGTTGAATAATTTGGTTACTTATTATTTTGGATTTTGACTGTAGTGACCCATGTATTGAAATGTTGTTGTCTCTGTTTCTCCAAAGAGAATATGACAACGTGTGTCCGTTACAATCTAAATGAAATTATGTAGTTAGCTTGTCCTCTGTACATCCTTAGCCTTCTCTCTTAGTGTTTATTTAACTTATAAAAGCTGTTAAATCAACAAGTTTTAGGAAAATATATTCCTAAATCCAAAAGCTCGTCCGAAGTCTTTATTTGTTTTGTTTTAGAATACGGTGTAATTCATTTACACTTAATAAACTCTCAGTTCAACAAAGAAAATTGACATAGCTTGTTTATGGTTTCTATTTGTAAGAATGAAAAACTCTTGAGAAATAAACAATACTTTTACTAAAAGGCATTCGTTACCAAAAACTAATTAGTTAATAATAATCAAAAGAAGAAAAAACTTTTAAACATAAGCTTTTTTATATGTTCTTGGTAATGAAAAGAACTGAAAATTAAAAAAAAAAAGATTGTCACAACGATCGTTCATCATCATCAGATTATCATCAAGTATTACATTGTCACGCGACTGACACATGTATGCAAAATTTCAGCAAAATTGGGAAGTGGTTTAAATTTAATTTGCAACATTTGATGACAAAAATCGCGACAAGAGAAACAAAATAAAAGCTTCTAAAAAGAGTAAAGACGCCTATTTCAACGTATTCAAAAGTAATAATAAACTTAAGAGTTCTAATGTATAAATAGAATTTTTAACAATGCTACGAGAAATGGGGCAATCGCAAAATTTTAAAGTCTGTACTATGACGTCAATGGAAATGGTTATTTGCTAACATAGCGTGCGCTCAACATTCAAATAATACTAGCGTTCTTATGACCTGAAGCCCTCGGTCATTGTTATCTGTAATGCAGTTTATATTATGAAACACTGACGTCTATAACACAAAGGGATAAGCAGAGAATATATAAATTTAGTGCGATCCTGGAACACCTCTTTTTTAATCGTTCTATTTCTATATACTTGGTTAAATCTCACAGACTTATCTGGCCTGGTAATTCTGGCTGTTCTCACAGTTAGTTGTATCAGAAAATATGGAAATTATTCTTAGTCATAGAATATAAACTACCAGACAATACAACAGACAAAGAAGAAAATATAAAAGGATCTTGCGACACTTCGCTTACGGCGCGGCGCCTATGAGCCATTGTGCTTTAGTTTCGATTTTGAATCAATCTAAAAATAAAGTTTATCTCTCTCTAAATCTTTGCACACCGTTGATCCCAGTGAATATAAAAACTTATTTCTCCTTCAATAGAGGGCAGAAGAAATTTTAGTTTTTACAAGGCTTAGCTTTTGTATTTAAGCAAAAGCACGCACACATACAGGGTGAATTTTAATCATATTTACTAATGACGTAAGAACTGACCAGGCCAAGGCAACGTCATCGATTGTTATATTCCTCGCACGCCATTCTATATTTAGATTTTACAATATTTCTATTTTATACCGAATGAGTCTCTACATTGTACTAAAGCTATTGTTCGACTTAGTAAACTATGAGCTATTCGAATGATAATATCTTTGAAAAAGGGGATATATTTCGTAAAAAGATTTCATTACTCGCCTAGGTAGTAATAGAAAACATAGTGAAACGTCCTCAAAGAAAATAAAAACAAACACCCTTTTTATAATCTCATTATACTCGCAGTCGATAGAAACTTAATTTTGGATCACAAAGTTTAACAACAGAGCCTTTGTGACACGTGACTCCGCATTATATAGAGATGTATGCAAATAAGCTCGTCTGTTCCGAATACTAGTTCTATATTCAGTTGTTAGTATATACGAGTATGTATTAAGAGCTGTCGCCTGCAACTCCGTCCGTGTGGAATTAAAAAATAGCTCAACAAATAGCCTATGTGTTCTTCCAGACTATGTTCTGCATCCGTGCCAAATTTGATCATCAAGATCCGTTGAGCTGTTCCGGAGATACCTTCAAACAAACATCCATCCATCCATCCATCTAAATATTCGCATTTATAATTTTAGTAAGATGTTCACATACTCCTTTCCCATTTGATACAACTAATCTATCAAAATTTACGAAATGGACGTCTCGAAGGAAATATTATTAATAATTATAATCTCGTAAAAGATTTGAATATGTTATTAAAAATCAGTTTATAAAATACGTATTGTTCAAGTTCAGAAAATTCGTAAAATAAGGTAAAAGGTTACATAATACTACAAAAGATTTTGTACAAAATTACTTTCAATATGTGACTTTAAGTCCTGTATCTTGCATAATATTATGTTCAAATTTTGCTTAAAGATTGAGAAGGGAAAGCCTTTTGTCATGCAAAGGAACCTATTCCTAAGTATACAAGAATGGCCGGAGCACGTTTTTATTAATACAAGGGGACACGCAAGCTGACATTAGATTGAAAGAACTTTCTGCACATGATGTTTTAATCTTTGACGATGAAGATTAATGCGTATTTGGTCTATTGTGTGCTAAATTCGTTTGTGCTCGGATCAAAATGTTTGAAAATCTTTAGAAGTAAACTGCAGGGAACTATAATTTGATTTAACTAAATTTAGAAATAAAATACGTAAAGAATTTAAATATATTAGCCTTACATAAATGCATATTACAAATGCCCTTTTAACTTGGCTTTGAGTCTCGTAAAATCTGTTAAAATTTGAACTTTAAGATATACACAGAATCTAATCAGTAAATCGAATAAATTAAGTATCAAATAAACTTTTACCTTCATTATACAAATGCTAAACATTACGGTAAAAATATAGACTACGTGACAATGCCCAAGTTCAACTAATAAATATTGCCAGTAAGTTCAGTGCGCTAGGTCTTATCTTAACAACTAAGCTGACCTTAACTGATAGCCCCAACAGCCTGACGTTATCCCCAAGGCCACCGCTACTTCACTGCTAATGGAAATTAACCACGCTTAGGAAATATATAGGTAAGCTCATAGTATAACAATTTGACTGACAATGACCTTGGAAAAAAATATTTAAGACGATAACACGTTTGTTAATCACAAGTATAAGAATTATAATAAATAATAAGAATTATGTTGGAAATAAAAGTTAGTTAACGGCCGAAGTCATGTGGAAGTCCGGAATAGACGTCTTGTTGCGAATTACGAGTAGGTCGGAGCGATTGGGAGTAGTTTCCGGTGGCGCTGTTCGCCGCTTTATTTTAAATAAAGAACTTCCGAGATGCTGAAGCTGAAAGCTGGCTGTCTTTGTCTGTCCTTCTCCCAACTAAGAAAAGTATAGTAAACCCCTTTGGCACAGTCACATATCTTGCTTATAAAAATTTTGTATAGCAAAATCATCATGACTGGTTATATCTGATGTGATTCTTTTCTTTGCATGTACAATTTAATGTAGGAGAGAGAAATACAGTCTTTATGAAAAAAAAAAAAAACTGAAATGTAAATAATTGTAACTTTAATTGAAAAAAAAAAAATTACTTTTTATGAAAAATATTCATTTGAAAAAGAGGTGTATTTTATTATGTCATCATTCTACAAAGCAAGATTTAAATTTCAATCCTAAGTAGTGATTTTTAAGGATCACTAACGCAAAGTGAAGGGGACGGAGTCGTGGGTAAAAGCTACTCATACATATCATACAGGACTTAACTGTTGACAAAGTCAACAACACTCAACTTTGCCTACGTTTGTAGTTTTGCCCATGTTGAATAAAGCGTATAAAATATAATGAGATATTATATTCTATTCAACTCTATACAGAGACGAAAATAGAAATTTAAATTGATAACAAATTAGATTCATTCAAAAGCGTTCAGTCTGATATTTCTATGCAATCAAGCTTCTTTTTAAAAGAAATAAGAATAATTTATGTAATTTTAGCTGATGAAATATAAAACTAACTATTTATAAAAATATTTTAATTATTAAATTTTAATTCTAAATTAGATTCAATCTAAGTAAGAACAGTTAAAGGTCAATTCGAAGCGAAAGGTTTCAGTGGTCATGTACTGAGCACCTGATGCCATTAATTTTCTGCTTATCATGACAATTCATTTGTCTTCAGCCTCGACCATGACCTTACATAACACCATGATAATCTTAGTTAATCACGTTTTATCTTTGTAAAAATATTTGAGGCGCCTTAATCTGAATAATTTAAGGGCTCACAATGCTTAGTGTAGGTTACTAATTTTAAATCACTCTTAGTGGCTGTCGTACCCTCGAAGTACAACTCAGAGAGTGATTTAGTATCACCTAATGTCTTATAATAAGTTATCTAAGTAAGTGATAATTTACTTAAACTACACTTATATTTCTTGAACAGTTTATATAAAAATCTTTCAAGATAATCGAAACTTATAACAAAACATTTGTTACAATATGTGGAAGAAATTTCTCTCGATTTTATATAGTGTAGCGTCAAATTGCTTTTAGGAATCTGTATACATATTTCTCTTCTTGAACATTAATTTTGTGAGTTTAATAGATAAAGAACTATGTAATAAAGCTTATACAAAATTTAACTAAAGTCAATTCGTACTGTTTATAAAATTTAATTTCACAACAATCGCTTTAACGTGTGCTGCGTATCACGAAAGTAGAAAATCCGGATATTTATTCACTAAAATATAAAAAAAAAACTAGAAATTTCCTGCAAGGTTAGTTAGGTTAGACATGCGTATATACTAAAGATGTTTAAAATATAACAATAGAATTTTGTGTTCAAAATTATTTACCATTGGTAGCAACTCAATTGTCAACGTCGAGATGTGAAATGGAAAACATAGGCATTGAATAAGAGGAAGAATTTCGTATGTGTTATATATGTAAGCCCATAATCTATGCGCATTAACGTACGGCTGCTGCGTCTGCCGTCAGTTTGACAATGACATCAATAAACCAGTCTGCTAGTGCAGCTAGCGGTCGTATCATTACTTCCTATATCTAACAGTATGTTTATGATTATTGGTAACTTACCATATTAAGAAGAACAAGGTTGTTGGCCAAGTGCATGGAATCATCTTCAAGCGTGGGGACCGGGAGGAAAACTCGACGTGGATTCATTCCAACACTGAAGAATTCATCTGAAAAGGATAGATGTCATAACCAGATTATAGCTTATTATAAAGTTAAAAAATAAATTGTATTAACTCAAAAACTCTCTGTATAAATCAAGTAAAATTTGGGGTTTAGATGTTCGCAAATTTTAAGTGAATTAAATGAAATGATCCTTAAACTTTGCTTTTATGATGAAATACGTCCGTTATTATATAGATTTACGAAAGTTTGAACGTTTGTAATTACGACGTCAAAACTTTGAGAATTCTATCAGAGAAAACTTTAATATATTTAAACCAATATATTAAAAGGAACCAAATGAATATTTAACAAAAATTCATATTTATTAAGGTAATCTTCATTCGTAGGTATTACAAAAGAATATGATTTTCTACGACTTTATGACCATAGATTCTAGAGCCTAGAACTCCATTGCACTTTTATTAATACGTGTTGTCATCTCTTTATTTCTATTTGAAAAAATAGAGACCGCAATGTGTATTAATACATTGTCATTGCTGCCGAAATCCACAGTCATCAAAATCTTAACAAATGTTAGGTATATATGATAGCGGCCGCAATACCTGGCCAGCTAATTTAATATTAACCGACACGATCGACTCCAATGAAATCGATATCGAAGAATACTGACCTACTGACCAATTGAATATTATCGATTGAAGTAAATAATTAAATTTATAAATTGAATGTAACGAGCGTCGGTGGCGCAGTTGATAATGGCTTGGGACCGTCAATAAAACGTTCAGTTTCGATCGCCGCTATTTAGCAATGTGTTGTTCTATTTTTGAATTACATATGTACATTTATCCGACGTTCTTAGGATGAAGGTAAACATCGTGATGCAATCTGACGTATCTGCAAAGAAATTCAGATATGTGTGAAGTCAATCAACTCGCAGTGGGCCAGCTTGGTTAATTATGGCTTAGTTACCCTAAATCGGGTAGGCCGCAATCCATCCATTTCTTCCTAGGCTTATCTCTACAGGTGTACCCCTCCACTCTCATACTTAACGTTCATTTTGCCACATGCGTCTGTCCTCACCATTAAAAAAACACGATCTCCTCAATTAAATTTTTATTCTATGAAGTAAGGTCCACACATAGCAAATCAAAAGTTTTGAAAATAGCTTCATCATTAGTCGAAAATATATATTACTAGCTGTCGCCCGCGACTACGTCCGCGCGGAATAAAAATAAACGTAATAAGTAACCTATGTGTTCTTCCAGGCTATGTTCTATATCTGAACCAAATTTCAGCAATATTTGTTGAGCGGTTTCGGAGATACCTTCAAACAAACATCCATCCATCCATCTAAACTTTCACATTTATACTCGTAATATTAGTAAGATTTTTGGTGTATGAATTAAATTGCAAGAATTTTTAAGAACAGAAAAGATTGATACATTATTTTTTATAGCGTTCATTTGAACTAAGTGAATATGTACCAAAAGCAGCAAACGAGTCTCTTGTTTTATTGTGATTATTTTTGGTAATTGCTTTCCCCGTGAATGTTTCATAAGCCAACAACACTTCTTTTTCATTAGCTTGCGGTTATTTCGTTTATACAATGCGCCATTTTGTAATTTTCGCAGTGTTTTGTTTTATAAAAATTCGTTAGTATAAAATCGTGTTTATATTTACTACCTTAATCACAATACCGTAATTAAATAAAGTAGTTAATAAAAAATGTTGGGCTGTTAAAGGGACGGATGAATAGAGAGTACATGTAAATGCGAATGTTAAGATGGATGTGCGGAGTAACAAGGTTCGATAGGATGCGAAATGAGTATATTAGTGGATGTCTGAAAGTAGCACCGGTACAAAAATTGAGAAGTAAAAGATTAGCGTGGTATGGGCATGTTATGAGGAGGGAAGAATCGCATGTGGCAAAGAGAGCGTTAAGTATGAGTGTGAAGGGGTACATCGGTAGAGGTAGGCCTAGGAAGAGATGGATGGATTGCGTGAAAGGTGAAATGATCAAGAGGGGGTGAAAATGAAGATGACGGCAGACAAATTGATTTGGAGGACGGAAACGTGGTGCCTCCAACCCTACGTAAGTGGGACAAGATCAAAGAGATGATGATGATGAATCATCTTTTATATTTTCAATAATAATTAAATAGACAAACTGGAATTTTTATAACTGACTAATAATTCACTAAAATTACTAAAATAGTTAGTTAAATTTTCTCCCAACTCGCAAACTAAATAATATTAAATGTATCAAAAGAGTCACGCGGTGCAAACACGAGATGTAATCGTGCTTCGCAGTTGTAGAACAAACGTTGTTATTAATGACTCGCTAAACAGAGTACTGCAGTATACGTACTTTAACAAAGTTCAACATAAATTCTAAAAAGACCGACAAATGTATAAAAAAAAATGGACCCATCTGCAAGCACTTCCTTTCGATTAAAATAATTTTTATCAAAATCGGACCACCAGGGGCGGAGATTCGCAGTAACACACATAGAAAAAATAAAAAAATTCAGTCGAATTGATAACCTCCTTCTTTTTGAAGTTGGCTAAAAATACATTACTCTCTTGTCATTCGGGTAAATAAACATTTAATAATTGTTGAAAATCTACGTTGAGTTATAAATAGTATTATCGGTGTCTTTAAACATGAATCGGTATATAAGTAAAATAGGAAATAAAGACTGTTTCAAATGAATGAATTCAAACCTACGTTTTCATATGAAATCTTATTTCCAGTCAGATATTAATACAATATTTTATCATAGTTTAATCATTATTTTAAATAATTTAACTCTGTAGCAAAAAATATGACTGGTTTTATCACATGTCATATCTGGTCAAGGTTCTAATCTTTGTTCTACATCAAGTAATTATTTTCTTTTTCATTAATATGAAATCATTATTTAACAAACTTACTATTGTTAATCATTATCTCCCTGGCCTTTTCCCACTCACGTGTGGTCGGCGCACGAGGTTTTACGAACCTTAAAGTTTTGGCTTATTTTTTACAGCCGGCCGCCTGCCTGTCGTCAACCCTACTTGGGAAGAATATCTTAAAATAAAATATAATATAAACTAAATAATTATAGCTAATTTCAAAAATAATTCAAAATTGCTTCTATAAATACACTAACAATAAAACTGAGTAATAAAATATAAATAGAACAAAACTTACTATTGTTTAGTGTCATATAAATAAATAATTCATTCAACTGTTTGCATATTGTTATTTAAACAAATATTTTTCTTCTTCAATTCTTTTCTAATTGAAAATTAAAGCAGTTTTTTTTTAAATTCAAATCATATTTAAAGTTTTTTTATTGTATTGGATACAAAGCGATAAATTAGAAATCAAATGGATGTTATCTTCACTTCGACATACATACAAGGCTGTGTTTATATGAGATTGTAATTTTTACTTGTTACAAGACACGCAATAGTCATCAATGCTACACGATGCAAAATGTCTTGCTCTAATAAATCTGTATTTATCATTATATCAGTGAAACCGAAGAGAGTAAAGATATAAATAAAATATTTAAGATTAAGACGTCTTTTTAATTTAATAAATAGTTGTTGGAAAATAACTGAAAGAATTCTCCACACAAAATACCGAGTATATATCAACCTCGGACCATTCAAAGGATATGTCGAGACCTAGATAAAGTTAGGCATGATTTATGTTGGTTCACTTAAATTACCAAGAGTGATAAGCCAAGATCTAAATAATTTATCACTGAAGACCACATATATGAAGATTTTGTGTACAAAAATTTAATAATAGCGAAAATCAAACAATGTAACTAGTTGAGAAAGTTTTCCTTTTTTTTAATAATTTCATATAACCTCAGACGTCTTTGCGGCATGCATGAAGGGCGTGTCATGCGATGTTACATGCAACTAAACATATAACTATACATATAATATAACAATAAATTTATTTATGCAAATTATCACATTATTATCTAGAGCTATTAGAACACCTTATTCTTAATACAAAATGATAAAATAAAAATAAGGGAAAATTAATAAAAATATTTTAATGTAAAGTTAGGCAATTATGGCCTAACCAAGTTATAAAATAACATTCAAATGACGGTGCCATCTAAAAGTTCTACATTATAAATTTAATAAGATAGCCAACGCTCAGCAGTTTTGATAGAAGGCGAAACTTGACCTTGGGAACAACACATATTAATAGAAGTTTAAATATTCAAAAGGTAACGATTTAATATAAAATAAGACCGTCCGAGGCTCAGTGTTTACTCATTTGACTTGTAAACAACAGCTCAAGGTGTGATCCCGCCGTGTACCAAAATGTTTTCCATTATCGAATTTCATATGTACATTTATCCGTTGTTACAGCGAAGGAAGACATTGTCATGCAAACTGCACATATCTGCGAAGAAATTAAAATATGTAAGCAAAGTCAACCAAAGCACTGGGCCGTCGTGGTTGATTGTGGCCTAGTGACCCCTAACTTGGGTAAGCTCCGAGCCCTTCCGTGGGTCCCAAATGAGCTGAAATATAAGTTAATTAAAAATATTCTTCTAAAGATACTTGAAATTATTTTGAAGATGATAACGGTTGATGAAACGAAGACATAAACCACAAAGCAACTTCAGTAAGATATAATTACAAAGAACGGCTTAGGAGCTTTCCTTGAGTTTCTTAGAGGAAGCTTATCGAAAACCATAATTTAATGAGCTCTCCGAATGCTTCCTTTGAAATACAAATATTTTATTGTGTAACAGAATTAAATAGGGTTTTCGGTTAACTAATTATGTTTTATGTGTTATTTGACTACTTGAGAAAATGCTGAAGGAATGAATAAATTTTTAAATTGACGAGTCGCTACCATTATGTATTATATTTCTATGAAAACTTATTTTTCAATCATATCCATGAGAACGAGTACATGGTCATAATTTTTGTATTATTGTTTTTAATACCTTAGTAATCTAATCGAATTTATGGTCTTGTTTATTTTGTTTTGCATTTTTTTCAATAAATTACAATTTGTAATTTTAAAATGCAGCCAGTATAGATGACGCTATCACATTAGCTATTGCCTCAGTATCGTCAGGTTTTTGGATTCTTTACGGTTAGGGTTAGATTATTTACTAGCTGCCGCCCGCGACTCCGCCCGCGCGGAATTAAAAAACCTAATAAGTAGCCTATTCAGATTGTGTTCTACATCTGTTCTACATCCCTTGGGCTGTTCCGGTGATACCTTCAAACAAACATCCATCCATCCATCTAGACATTCGCATTTATAATATTAGTATGATTAGCTAATCATTTTGGTAATTAATTAAAACACACAACATAATTAAAATAATCTTTGAATCTATTATTGGGTTCAAGCGTGAGTATCACAAAGTACACAAAATTTATTTGTGATGAGTGGTCACGCATTACAACACGTGGAATGGGATAAGCTCCGAGTGAATACTACTCGTAGTTTAGTGCCAATTAGACGACCTCTGTACTCCCCGCGGCTTGCGGGCTTTTGATCCGATTTCATCGACTTTTTCCCTAAGGGATTACCATCTCGAATATATCTGCTCGAATAATCAGAGGAAGGAGATTTGTACTGTTCAAGATATTTTTTTTTTCAATCTTTGAGATCTCTACCGTATTCATTTATACGAAAATTTCCACTGAAGTCCTAATAAGGTTGTTGACATTAGTTAAGGATTCCTGTTTTGCCAATATCGGAATACCGAATAAGTATCGACACTATCTGTACTTCAAAGTAGCCGTTTTTAATCTTACTAATATTATAAATGCAAATGTTTGGATTTATGTTACAAAGTATTTTCAGAACGGCTCAAAGGATCTCGATGAAATTTGGCATAGATGTTGAACATAGTTTGAAAGCATACAGAAACTACTAATTAATTTTTAATTAATCGCGCGCGGACAAAGTCTCGGGCGACAGTTAGTCAGTTTATAATAATTTGTCAACAATATAATAACGTTTTCAGGATGTTGATGAAACTCCCCCGATTCTGTAGTGCCTCCGTCATGTTTGCCCAGGCTCAAACCGACGGATTCCATGCAATTATCAGAAAAAAGGTAGCGTCACTGGTGAGGAGGCTCCGGGAGAGTGACAACAGCATCCTGAAAGCAATAGCTAGCGACCCTAAGGCGCCTGTGCTGAGACATCTCGTGCGGACTATGATCCCGCAAGGGATGTCTCCTAAATATATGACGAATTAGAGTTTCATACATGTAAATTATACATATTTTCCACTAGTACTATTTCTACTATCCCTAGTCATCTAAGTTTTAAGTTTTTTGTAATTTACTAACCAAATATGGATCTATGTTGTCCGAAAATAAAGAATTTGAATTGAATTGAAAAATCACGAAATTTATACAAATTGAAATAAAATTAGGTTACCATAAAATAATAAGTGAGGAAGTGGATTTTTCCGCAAACCATCTGATTCTATTTTGTACAATTTTATAAGTCAGTCTCCACTTGAAGCCACTTTATGTTTAACGACCCGATTATCATTACGGACGTACAATTGTCCATTCCATCTGGTTCTAGCGTAAACCATGTATAAACATTGGTAATTGTGAGAGGAAATTTGAGCTAGTCATAGGAAACGAAAATTTTTATCTTATTTACAGACAGTTTTGAGGAATATTTCGACGCTGTTATTTACATTTCAATATGGAACTAGTAACCGGTAATAACTTTGCTTAGGAATATATTACTAATATTATAAATGCGGCTGTTTATATCGATGTTTGTTTTAAGGTATCTCTTGATCGGTTGCATGGATTTCGATGAAATTTGGTACAGATGTAGAACATAGTCCGGAAGAACACATAGGCTACTAATTAAGTTTTTTTCAATTCCGCTTGGACGGTTTCGTCGGCGACAGCTAGTAATAGATAAAATAATTGATAAGTAGTCAGAGATTTAGTAGGATCTAGTTATTTGTGGTATTAAAATTAAGAGATTCTTTGTTGCAACTACTACTCCTGTTAAGGATGTTAAGAATTTGTAGAGGTAATGGTGTAACTTTAGCTTCAGAAAGTCAATAATAATCGAAACTTTAATATCTTAATACAATTATGTATATTAAGTCATTTAGAGAATACTCCATGGGAATAAGGCAAACATTACATTTATTAATAACAGCCATACACGAACCTGGTGTTATTCGAACATCACGTGATCGCTGTCGACGACAGTATATAAATCCGTCATAAAATAATATAGCATTAGTTCAGTAAATACCTTTGCAGGCAACATTAATACTCCAAATAAACTAGAAAATGTTGCCTCATTCTATCTAATCCAAGTTAAATAGGATAAGAAAAAACTACGTAGAACTTTTCATTTGAGTAAACAACTATTTAAAAACTACTCAAGATAACAGATAATTTATCATTTTAATTAAAGCAATGTTATTTAGCGTTGTTAATTGTTAATGACTGGATTTTCAGATAAACGTGATACTGCGCCTCCTTATTTTAAGTTTAAAACGTTATTACAGATTCATTTCAAATAAGATATCTGTAATAACGTAAGAAATTGAACAAGGTAAGGGCTTTTCATAAAGACGTATTAAACCTTTTTTTTAGATTTAACGATATTGTTAATACAATGACTTGTATCCTTATTCCTTATAGATCTCTATTTAAAAGAAATAAATTTATTCTAACTGTTTTAATTACTCGCCCTTAAATCACAATTATAACCTCTTTAAATGAGATATGCTAATTACAACTTGACCTTGACCTATATAGGTCTACGAGTTTTACAAAACGCAACTTACTCGCATTTTTGAACGACATACTCGTGCTTATTGTACTGACGACGTGGTAATGTTTTTAAGTTAAGAGTAATTTGTATTTGTTTATTTAATAGCTGTCGTCCACGACTCTGTACGCGCGGCATTAAAAAAAAATCTTTATTAGTAGCCTATGTGTTCTTCCAGACTATGTTCTACAACCGATAAGATCCGTTGAGTCCTTCTGGAGATACCTTCAAACATCCATCCATCTAAATATTCACATTTACCTATATAATATTGTTAAGATTTATTTATTTATTAAATCAACAATTGAATGTTCAAAAAGCACGAACAGATACAAATATCACACAGATAATAAAACAGAGGAACATACAGATAACAGGCGTACACAGCATTCACAAGAAAAGGTTTAGATATAAATATTATATACAAAACTTCAAAATCTTATAAATATCAATTTTATGAAGACGTTATTTAGCAGAGTTCTTAAATTACAAACAGTATTTGTGTACATCAAGCAGACTAAGTTCTTACCTTATACGTGAAGTTCTTACGTTATACGTGGAAGCTATCATGATATATTTTGTAATAAATTCTCTTTATATATGTCTTTATTTCTCTTTTTATACAAAAAAATAATTTGATAGCAGAACGCTTAAAAAGTGAAACTTATGGAAACGTACACGACAAAAATATTGATCGTATAGCAGTGTTTGCAAGTTCATTGTTTCATTTCCAACTATTTTTTTCTATGAATTCGCCTACGTGCTGTATATAACATTTCATTAATCTAGAGAGATCCAAATATTAAAAGAGATTATTCTAATTTTCACCAACTTTAATTCTTTGTTTCACTCATGTTTAAGAAGTATATTGCAGTCATATTTAAAGAAAGAAAGAAAGAAAGAAAGAAGGAAAGAAAGAAAGAAAGAAAGAAAAAACATTCATTCCCACACAAAGAATATAAAACCAGAAAAATAAAAAAACACATACAACACATTCGATGGAACTCCACCAGAATCAGTAAGCGCGGCCGTGAGCTCGACTCACTGTCGGATTTACTTGATTTTGAAATCATAGCGCCATTAGAGCCCACCCACTATCCCCATACATTGGGACACACCCCGGATGTGCTTGACATTGCAATCATCAAGAATATTAACCTAACATTAAGTAACATTGAGGTAATACATGAGCTTCACTCAGATCACCGACCAGTTTTGCTACAGCTAGGGCCCTCGGCACCGGCTGACCCCCCAATTAAAACAGTCATTGACTGGCACAAACTTAGTGCTAGGCTCAAAGACATTAACTCCCCACATCTAAACGATATCCCCGACCTAATTAATACTGATAACGATATGGGCGTCGCGATCGGCTCTCTAACAAGTCATATCCAAACCGCCATCAAGGACTGCTCAAGGCAAATGCCAGAGTCAGACAACCAACGCTGGGCACTACCACCAGATGCCAGAGACTTGTTAAGACGCAAGAACGCGGCTACCCGAGCTCACGATTTGTATCCCACCGAATCGAACCGAAAACAGCTACGTAAATTACAGCGTGAAGTAAAAACACGCATAGCTGCCATCCGGAACGAACGGTGGGATTCAACGCTTAGAAACATAAAGCCATCACATTTAGCATTCTGGAAGCTTCCCAAGTCACTTAAAGGCGACACGTACTCAACGATGCCGCCATTGTCGCGCCCAAATACAACACCAGCTATGCTGGACGAAGAGAAAGCCGAATGTCTTGCAGACAGCCTCGAGGCCCAGTGCTCCCCCAGTAGCCTACCGGTCGACCCTGACCACCTACGGAGGGTAAACAGCGAGGTCGACCGGAGGAAAAACGAACCCCTTCTCGACTCAATTCCTCCGGTTACTAGCGACGAAGTCGAGGAACTAATTAAAAATCTACGTCCACGCAAAGCTCCCGGCTCAGATGGCATCACCAATAGGGTGGCGAAACTATTTCCAGTTGCCATTATACAACTTCTTGTAGCCATTTATAATGCGGCAATGACCAAAGGCGTCTTTCCCAGCGAGTGGAAGGACGCTGAAGTCATAGGGTTCCTCAAACCCTCAAAGCCACCTTCCAATCCCACGTCTTATCGCCCCATAAGCCTTCTCAAAACCCTTGGGAAGATTTATGAAAGATTAATATTAGCTCGCCTTCGCACCTTTATGGACACAAAAGGCATGCCTATTGCGGAACAGTTTGGCTTTCGCGCCAAACATTCATGCACCAATCAAGTGCACCGCATCACGGAGCACATACTTGTCAAACGCCAACGTGGCCTTAGCACCGGAGCTATCTTCCTCGACGTAGCGAAAGCGTTCGATAAAGTATGGCACAACGGGCTTATATACAAGCTATATGAGCACGGAGTACCCGACCGTCTCGTATGCATAATACGAGACTTCCTAAGTAATCGCACGTTTCGCTACCGCGTCGAGGGAGTGTGCTCACAATTGCACCCCGTTCGAGCCGGGGTGCCCCAAGGTTCGGTATTAGGGCCAGTTCTCTTTACCCTATACACCAATGACATTCCCCGCGTACACGGTGTAGAGCTAGCTCTATTCGCCGATGACACCTGCGTATACACATCTGGACGTTCCCCCGATGCTATATGTCGACGTCTCCAAACCGCTGCCAACACGTTAGGTGCCTGGTTTCGGAAATGGAGGATCGAAATTAATCCTAGCAAAAGCGCGGCGCTATACTTTTCACGCCAGAAAGGTACTGCTCTTCCGTCCATTAAACTCTTGGACAGCCCAATACCTTGGGAAGACCAAGTTAAATACTTAGGTGTCATACTTGACTCTAAACTTAACTTCTCCGCTCACGTGACCCGGGTCAGGAACCGCGCGGCTTTCATCCTAGGTCGTCTTTCCGCGTTGATTAATAGAAAGAGTAAAATGTCCCTTCGGAACAAGGTGACACTTTATAAATCAGTAGTTCGTCCCGTCATGACGTATGCTAGTCCGGTATTCGCGCACATCGCCCCGAAACAAATACATCGACTTCAGGTGATTCAAAATAGATTCTTGCGTAGAGCCACGGGAGCCCCGTGGTACATGCGCAACAGCAATCTTCATATAGATTTGGACTTGCCCACCATTGCCCAACACCTGAAGTTGGCGTCGCGTCGTTATTTCGACTCTGCCGTCGGTCATCCTAATCCGCTTGTTGTAGTTGCCGCCACCTACAATCCAATCGCGCTCGGTAAGTTTCGTCGGGATTATCGTAGACCTAGGCACGTTCTTGACTTTCAAGACGATGCAATTACTATCGCCCAGGCTAAGCTCAAACATCACAAACAGATCTCACGCCGCAGTCGCTGTCGGCTGCGACAATCATTCTCGCGATACGGCCTCATAGCAGGCAGGTTTTCACCTATTAATAGTAGAAGCGTTGCTGGAGTTTCTTCCGCCACTTCTTCTCCCAGCGCTAACGCTTTCCGAAGTGGTAGTAATGTTAGCTGTATGAATAATAGCAATCAGATAATAGCAACCGATCAAGCCGAGGTTCGGCCCTCTCGGGCACCCTTGAATCGGAATGCTAAACGCGTAATGAGTGACAGCCCAAGCCGAGGTCCCCTCTCGGGGGCCCTTGCGCCCAGTCACTCCATGGAGCGTCCACCGAAGCGACCTAAGAGCTCGGTGACCTCCCAATCCGGTAACAATAACGAAGTAACAGCCCGAGCCGAGGCTCCTGAGGGAGCCCTCGAGCCCAGTTACTCATAAACGAGGTTTAGGCTAAGCGCCATCTGCGCCCGGCCACCTCAAGCCCGGTGAAGCTATAAATGCCTCTTCAAGGCAAACAGTGACGACTCAGTCACAAAAAAAAAAAAAAAAAAAAAAAAAAAAAAACACATACAAGGAACAAACTTGGTACACTATTGTAATATATTTACGCTTTCCTTCAGTTAATACACATACTTATTAATTTTAATTTATTTCTTGGCGTTTTAAAACAAATACTTAATACTTGAAAAACCACGAAATTAACCCCGATAAAAACTTATTATTTGGTAAAAAACTAAATGCAAAAAAAAAATGTTTTAATTTCGTTTTTCCAAAAATATTGTTGCACAAAATTATTATTTAGAAAAAAAACATCCATTTAGTATTCGGTCCGAAAATCAGACTAAACAGATTATTAAGCCTAATTGGTAAAACCGCAAACTTATTGGCAAAATGAAAAATAATTTACTGGGAAAATTCGACGATTCAAGATAATTGTTCATAGATTTGAGTGTTATATTTCAATAATATTAATTGGATTTAAAGGAACACCGTTATTATAATATATTAACGAATACTTAATTATATAAGAAAATTATACGAATACTAAATAATAATATTGTAATAACTCAGTTATTTTATATCTTTGAAATTGCGTTCAAAGACCTCTATTGTTGGCGTTTTCTTTGTACCAATTTATTGAATATCTTAACGCTAAGCTACGCGTGTAATATAGAAATTAATTAGTAATGTTATTTAAAGAAAATATGTTAACTTAAACTTATTTACAATTGCGTTAAATTTTCTAGAAATTACAGAAAATATGAAACCCTCATAAAAATATAATATTATTTTATCTTATTGAAAATATACTAAATTATTAAAAATATAATCGAACTCTGTACCTTTCAAACATGTTTCAATCCACTAAATCACAATGTATCCGTAGTACTTTTGTTTTAATTAGTAACGAAACCACGCACAACAAAAGCTTAGCGTATTTACGTAGCACTTTTTTTTTGTTACTTTATTAGTGGTAGGCGCGAATAGGTCGGGCCCCGCGGTAGTTTTAACTGAAAAGTCGCCGTGGAGCGCGGCTTGCGTGTTCGGTTGGTGCAGACACCCACCGACCGCCGAGTGAGTGGTACTAAACATTTTTTCATATTTGATAATCAACTATCGTCGACATCAGCGTGTTGGCCTTTTAAATTGATTTCCCTCTTGGGCGCTAAATAAAATTAGAATTAAATGAATGTTTCTAGGAAACTTCTCATCGGCATTTAAATCAAGTTTGCTATCTTATACTATTTAATACTAAAATAAACATTTCTTGTAGATTTAATTTTTATTGAATGGCATAAATTATAAGTGATAATAATATAATGAAAGAGGGCCCCGTTGAAGAAGTCCCTTTTTCATTTTTTTTAGCATTTTGTAACTACACTGAGTAACACTTGTATAATTACAGTAATAGTAATATATTGTACAATTACTAAGTAAACATATTTAAATTACACATATTACCAAACTGACTCAGAAGGCTAATGTTTTTTTGTACAAATGTGGGTTGACATATCCATATGTCATTTCTATTGTAACCCCTGTAACCCAAACGAAAGAGTTGTCCTTCGATTCTTATTCTTTCTCCGAGTGACATAGAAGTAGAGTCAGTCGGGTTTTTGATCCTTTGATTAACATACAGCGTTTTTTAAGGGATAATGTGAGTCAATGACCAGACGCCGTTTGAACGAGACCAATTACATTTCTTCCGTAATTCTAAAAAAACTCATTGGCAGAAGTCCTATCTCAGATTCATCTTATAATTGTGCCTTTGACTTAAGTAAATTCTTAACATATTAATCACAACCTTAATTAAAATTTAAACTCTGAATAATTTCCTATACTAACTTCGCTGATTTTAAGTTATTTATTTTCTTAAGAGAACGTTTATTTTCTCAACAAATTATCCTTGAGTTATCCCGAAATTCGACTAAGGAACAACTTTCGGTTTAAGGGTTTCGGGCAAAGTATAACAAAGTTTATAATTTATGAAGTTGGAAGGAAAGTTTTTAAACGTCGATTAAAGTATGATTTAACTAGTTGTGGTAAGTTATGGTTCATTATTTTACAAATTCTTCAAATTAAAGACGTCAACAAAATTGTCCAAAATTTTTGGGTGTATTTTTAAGAACTCGACTCAAATATAACGAATCTTCCTTGTACAATACAATTGCTGAATCTGAAATGGGCTTGTCAAATGTTTGCTAATAGGTAACGATTTAGCTAATAAAATTATTGACAACAGTAAAAAAGATATGTTCCAAGTTAATGTAAGCATTATTTGTAAAAATGTTTACAATCTCTATCTAATCAATTACTCGTTCACCGATGTAGCAGACAAATATTAATGGAAATGTTGTAGATATATTCTATAGTCAGTAAAAATGTTTACAACCCCATTTCTAACCAAGCGACGACTGTTACTAATATGACATTTGAGTGCGGCGCTCACTACGTAAGCGGTACGTTTACGTGGCGACTTCAGCGACGTGACGACGTAGCGACATTGACCACAGACCTTGTCTGATTGGTATCGGTCTACCCGGGTAAGCATTTAGAGATTTATTCCATAGCCCTGCGATGTGTTTAGTAGAAATCTAAGGTTATGATCGCAATGTTAATGCTTCACGAATCATTTTAGTATTCATACTAATTATTTCATTTTTATTTGGAAATGACCTTGTACATATACTAACAATTTTAACTTAAATACTGGCTTTGTTTTTCAACTGTTAATATGATAGAAAATTATGCAGTTCTACATCACAACACAAAAACGGACACATTATTATAGAAAACTTAAGTTAAAATGTTAGCAGAAATACCATAGTTAAGATATATAGCTGTCACACGTAGATTTTGTAATAGCGTACTATTTATTATAAAAGTAGCAACTATTTAATTTTTAATTTATCACGACTTAACGTAGCGTGCGGGACCAGGAAAAGTCAGGCGGCGTTACTAGAGCGGCACGCGTGTCCCCAATGATAATAAACTTTATTTATCGTTACCTACTTATGAACAAAACGGATAAATTTAACGGAAGCAACTTCAACCTACTTATGCCACTAAAGGTAGGCTTCCATAAGAATTAATGATATTCTTTAACTTAAATTCTCAAATCGCGTGATTTTGTGTTCTGTGAAACTTATTTTATGAGTAAATACTACAATATATTACCGACATTTTAACTAAATAGAAATGTTTGTCTTTATATCTGTCCGATATCACGTATCCTTTAGAAATAAATTTGTATCTATAATTGTTAGTCACAACCAAAATTATCTTACCGTGGATTTCTGATCTTAAAATCTCAGTTTAGAACATACGATATGATTTATATAAAAATTATGATGTCAGAAATTCTCGGTTATAGTATAAATGTATTTTCACGTTGGAGTATCATTTAAAATTTTATAACAGAACATTCTTGTGTAATCATTATACTGTTCGTTGAAGATTATAAAAGATAAGACTTTCTTGATGTATATGTCGAATACACAATTTGTAAATGCTAACAGTTTGTCATAAAACAGGGAATGGAAAACACGACAACGACCAGGCATTTAGTTGTTCTTAGAATTACGAGCAATTCACGACATTATTACTTAGTATTGTATTAGTTACTGAAGTTTACCATTATTTATTTGTAAACATGATCTGTTATAAAGATATGCCATATAATTATTTTTTGAACAACTATTTACGTATTGATTTTATATTAATTTTGTAAAGTTTGAAAGCGCTATTATCAAACCTATATAGTCGAATTGCGTTGTAATGCGAAATTATAACAAACCTATCTAAGCAATTTTACCTTTATAAGGCTGTAGTTTGTATCATCAATTTAGACACTCAAAGTAATCCAAATTAAATCTATAGACAAAAAATAATATATTCAGCCAGTAACATGAGTAAATATAATTTCTCATTACCTTTGAATCCTTGAATTTATTTTTGCAGTTGATATGTCAATTACTATGGAAGTTAGTGCTTAATATCAGAGATGTGCATCACTTAATACTTTTCATTAATTGCATAAAGTTCACATAATTTGATACCACGGAATATTGGACGCAATAGGTTTTAATATATTGTCATTTAAAATTATATTAATAAAAAATATGTGCCAAGGACATGGTAAAGACAAACAGCTCTTACATGATTACTTTGTTAAATACAAGGATGTTGCGTAAATCGGAACAGAGGGCCTTACTACGAATGTTTGCGACAATCACTTTCGTATCGTAATCGACATTTTATATTAAAATTTGTGCAGTGCCCCCTATCAGGTGTAAAGTACACCAAAATCTCATACTAATTTTGACGTAAATGACAATGACAATATAAACGCGATTGTCACTAAATTTCGTGATTGGTCCACAGATATAAGTCAAATTACGTTATACCGACATAAGAATTCTCGTGGAAATATTTACAAGTTGATTCATTGCGAAGATTAAATGTTTACTTATTTTGTTATCGAGATGATCTTATACCTAGTTCTTAGAATGTAATTTGATTTTCCGTATTCTGTTTTCTTACGTAATTGCTAGGAAACTATTCTATAACTTAAGTAGCGTCACTACAATTCGGACCATGGACATTGATAGAGGAAACCTCTGATGGTTTTTAAGGAAACAAATAAACATATTATATTATAGGAGTTAAATAAAAAAGACGACTCTGTATATCGTTTAATAATTTATTGCTAAAAGCAATTAATCTTCATAAATCGACATTCAAAGGTACAGTTAAAAGCCTAACTCAAACCAAATAAAACAAAAGCAATTCGATAAGCTATTACAGTTCTAAAATGTTATAACCCTTGTTTTATAACGTTAATAAAAATGATCTCGAAGTTTATATGGTTTATATGTTCCAGGTATTTTCGATTCAGTAAAAAAATAAACAAACAAAATCCCGCTGATTTATGTAAAAAAGCAGGTAATTGTATAGTCAATTTTTTTACTTTTATATGTTTTATTTCGTACATTTGTAATTTTCAAACAAATAATAAGATATTACGGGAACTTTTACTTTTTTTTTATCATTTACAATGAAGGTCAATGCCATTAGGTTATAGTACATTGAAAATAATAGACAGGCCAAAATAATGATGTCTTCGAATTGAATTGGGTAGTGACTTCTTTAAGATTAATTTAAACATTCAGAACAGCCTTGAAGTCGTGTGTGTACGTTAAAAACTTTAATAAATTACTTCTAAATGTAACTGAATAAATAGTAATATCTCGCGATGAATAAAAATATATTAAGGATAATGTTTAAAACTCAACCGATTGCTTTGCAAAATATTTTTTAATTCATTACTAAAGGTCGTGCTCGTCTTGATATCCCTTTACAGATGAGTCGACCAGCTGCCTCCACGCCGTTCTGTCTTCGGCTTGTCTCAAGGTAGTCGTGATATTGTCTCCCAATATAGCCTATACTTGATCGGACAAGCGGGTAAGTGATCGACCCCGTCACCTTTTACCGTCAATCTTTCCAACCACGACCAATTCGTCCAAGTTGTCGAAGTTTCTCCTAGCAATATGTCCAAAGTATCCAAGAACTCGTCGGTAGCATGTAGTGGATAATCTGGTGGATATTTTCAGTTGAAATGAACTCTAGAATGGACTTGTTTGTTCGTTTTGCAGTCCCCAATATACGCAACATTCACCTCCAACATCACATTTGAAGAACCACAAAAAAAAATTGTGATATTCAATTGAATGTGCATTTGCAATAGTTTTCTATTATCAAATTTTCTAACCTAATTAATCATTGTCCTATGCTTTTCCTTATGTAGAGTCGGCACAGTATGTACCAGTCTTTCCTTAACCTCTATAAACAAACAATTATCGTTTATACCTTGTGAAAATAAAACATCGTTTTACCTATCTAAGAACTGCGTAAAACTCTTTAATTGTTCCATTCTATTTGTTCTAAAGTCTGTGTCATAATGACTTTGCGACGGCCAACCTTGGTGCATATCGATCGCAAACAGCACATCTTCACCTCATGTTAACCTTGCTTATGTAATGTTGGACATCGATTCATATCCGTTGCCGTTTCCACTGCCTTACACCTGTACACATACATATTCCTGTCTCTGTTTTTTTAAACGAGAATAAGAGAGATAACATTATCATGTTGTAAATGTGTTTCGGTTCTGAAAAGTCACGATTATCAATACATCTAACCTTATAGCAATGCAGTTGTTGTGTGAAAAAATAATTGGAAAAACACGGAATGCACAAAATGTGTACTTTTTGAATTACCTGACGTAGTAGTACTTTACATTTTAAGCTGATTCGTTTCTGTGTTCTTTCTATAGCTAAATTCATGATATTAAAAATTAAATATATATATCCTTAGATATATAAATAATCACATCTATCTATCTATATATATAAAAGAAAGTCGTGTTAGTTACACTATTTATAACTCAAGAACGGCTGAATCGATTTGACTGAAAATTGGTGGACAGGTAGCTTAGAACCAGGAAACGGACATAGGATAATGTTTACTCCGTTTTCTATTTTTAATTCCGCGTGAACGGAGTCGCGGGTAAAAGCTAGTATAATATAAAAGAAAGTCGTGTTAGTTACACTATTTATAACTCAAGAACGGCTGAATCGATTTGACTGAAAATTGGTGGGCAGGTAGCTTAGAACCAGGAAACGGACATAGGATAATTTTTACCCCGTTTTCTATTTTTTATTCCGTGCGGACGGAGTCGCGGGTAAAAGCTAGTTTAGAATAAACGCTCGACGATCTCTTTACGCACTCTCTCATTCATGTTTTTATATAAACATTATTTATTTCCTTAGCCGTAGTTCTGTTATTAAATACGTGTCTATACAACGTGTCCACTCAAGCGCCCTGTCCCTGAACTTGTGTTAGTTTTGTTCGCTGCATTTCGTTATTAGGAATCGTCAAGTCGACGGGAAGCGCTAGATTGCCCGCCGCCGTTATTCAAAAGGTGATTCTTACGTCAAGGTACATCGTTAATCATAGAATGTACATAGATACATAAGATTGTGCACCGACTATTCACTTATATCTCTTTTCATTGCATGCTCTACTAATAACACACAACACAGCCAAATAACGGAAAATTTATGACGAGACTACTGCCGTCCCCACTTATCCTATTAAAAAATGAAATAACAATAATTACAGTCGCATATAGGCATCAAGGCGAAAGAAATTGCGCAGTTCTGTCTCAGATTTAAAATTTTCTATTTATTTTTTTAATTAATCTATCGTAAAAGTCGTCGTGTGTTGAACTTTTGAAATATTATTCGCTTGGGGAAATAACTAAGTTGGCTTTCAGTTCAGACGTTCTTCTCGTAATTAAAAAGCTAATAACAGTCTAAATAAACAAAAAAGGGAAGTTGTTCACTCATGCTTAAGTTTCAAATTAAGCTTTAAAGCAACAAAGTAATAAAAATAAGTATTAAAAACTCTATGTATCAAAGATTTGAGTACGTTAGGTAAAAGCAAAGTTTTCATGCATATTTTTCTATCGAAAATATTTTCAGTTCTTGTAAAAGGCTTTATTGGCGGGAAATAGCTTATTTCGGGTCTACTACGTACGTTGATTTCTATTCCCTTTACTTAATTAAACAATAATATAGATTTTATAAAATAAAATAAATTACATTATTTTTTTATTATGTAACGACAAGTCTGCGCGGTTAATCTTTGACCCTCGGAGAGTTGACAACACACTAGCGCCGCTCTAATAAGGATATGTCGTCGCAGCTCTGGCGATGTTATTAACTGGCAATTACAGGAACGGTTAATTGGTTCGTCTACGTAATACACGGAACAGTGGGGGATGGTAATAGCTCTTTTGTTGTTCGATTTCTTTGTAAGTTAAAAGCGTTTGATAGCTTACTATTTGCAAGAACGGTCGACCAAATGGAACACTCAACATATGTTTCGTAAAGAACACAATGTTTTACAGGATGAAATTGCTCGTGTTTGTAAAAAAACATGAAACATGATTCCATTAACGTCCTCTGCGTCCTTTTAATCATTTAACTTTTTGTGTTTATAAATGTTAGACAAAAGAAGTACTATAACATCCTAATATTTCACAACTTTTTCATAGTTGATTGATATTGCACAATGTTTAAAAATTTTGGTAGTCATCCATGAATGGGTAAAATGCCAAAATCTTTCAATGGTATTTTAGTTTTTGTTTCTGTGATATCCTTATGCTATATCAACGGTTAAAATATCAGCTAACAATTAATTCAAGCAATTTCTTAATTTTTTTTTTCGTGAACGTTAATATACATGTGTGTGTCGATCGATCGATCAGTCGATCGATCAGTCGTTATTATTACTGAGGTGTTCGGAGCCTACCCAAAGTTAGGGGTGAATAGGCCATAGTCGACCACACTGATCCAGTGCGAGTTGTTTGACTTCACACATATAATTGAATTTCTTATCAGAAATGTGCAGGTTGCATCACGATTTTTTCCTTCATCGTTAGTACTTCTGATAAATGTACATATGTAAATCGAAAATCGAAAAACACATTGGTACAAAGCGGGGTTCGAACCCAGGATCTGCAGATTGCAAGTCAAGTGCTTTACCCCTGAGCCACCGACGCTATTATTGTTGTATAGTTGATATAAAATTGAACCTTCCCTTAAAGCTACATAATCTTATTATAGTGTAAAATAGTCAGTAATTTAATTAACATGAAGTACTAGCGTACGAGCTCGGGAAACCTTTCAGTATATTCTAACTAGCCAGTCTGTGTACAACACTACAATGGTGGAAGGTGAGAAATAAGTAGAACAATGTATTTTCTGCGTATTTTATTCAGGGATCTAGTGGATAATTTATTATGTAACTAAAATGAAATTATTACGTACAAGTAGTACTGTATATATAGTTTATTTTAAACTAGCTTTTGCCCGCGACTTAAAAAAATACTTAATAGGTAGCCTATATATTCTTCCAGACTATGTTCTACATTTATGTCAAATGCCAAGATCCGTTGAGCAGTTGCGGTGATACCTTCTAACAAACATTTATCCATCCCTTCATTCATTTAAAATTTCGCAGGTATAATATTAGTAAGATTTCATCGGAGATAGCATAATATTTGAAATGAAGGAATAATAAGAATTATTCTGGTTAGCTCTCTTAAAAGTTCTATAATAAATTCCTTTTTCCTCAGTTGCAGATTCTGGTGTATCGAAATCGGGGGCTTACAAGTATGAAGATGGGACCCGATACGTAGGCGACTGGAACTCGAAGGGTCAGAAGCATGGCATGGGTCATTTGTTACTGCCAGACGGGACGAGGTATGACGGTTGCCTGGCTAGTGGCATGTGCTCCGGACTGGGCGTTATGGCATTCCCAGATGGCGCCAAGTGAGTATAAATTTTATGTGACTAATAAATAAAGTACTTTATTTTTGATAAAAAACCAAAAATCCGACTTACTGTACTGTACAATAATATTCGTCAAAATTGTTTCAGTCCTTTAGGCTTCGGGATTTGAGATAAATACAAACCTATCAAACCATCTTACTAATATTATAAATGCGAATGTTTAGATGGATGAATGGATGGATAGGTGTATGTTTGTTTGAAGGTATCTCCGGAATGGCTTAACGAATCTTGACGAAATTGGCACAGATGTAGAACATAGTCTAGAAGACCACATAGGCTATTTTATTATTAAGTTTTTTTTTTAATTCGCCGCGGACGACAGCTAGTATGAAAAACACTACCATCTTCTCAAACGGTTTAAAGTCACAGCCAACATCCGATAGGAAATGGCTCTTTAAATAGAAGAATTTTTCCTTATCCGCCATTATTTAGATCAGTACCTGATTGAAGTAAATTGTAAAAATTAAAGCTTGGAGGTTAAATTCCCTCCGCAATAACGTGTATTATTAAATCAGTTAAATACTTAACATTCATTTCTTCTTTGAAGAAATACTTTGAAACTCAAATTTTACGCTCCAATTAACATTAAATATGATGAAAATTTCAGCTACGGCAACAAAAAAATATTTCATGTTACATTCGACAAATTTTGCAGTATTAATAACACAGTGAAATTTGTACATTAAATTAATTAAATAATATTTTCCATCTGAACTGTATCTTTGATCACTCAGTTGTAAATAAACTGCAAACATTTGATGAATTCAAAGTGATTGAGACAGTAACAATTTCAGATACGAAGGCGAGTTTATGCAGGGCTGGTTCCACGGTCACGGTGTATTCTGGCGAGCGGATGGTATGAAGTTCGAAGGAGAGTTCCGAGGTGGTCGTGTTTGGGGCTTAGGTGTGTACTCGTACATTATATGAATGTAGAAACAACTAGACCTAAGAATCAATGAATATTATAACATGTAAAGGACCGTCTTAACGATATTGGGCGTTAGAGTGCGAAAATCATTCAGGCGCCCCTAAAAATAGTAGTACCACTGGCTGGCAATCCCCAAAACAATGCGCCACGGCGCCATTCTAGGCTCAATGCATCAGAACTTAATATTAAAAAAAGAAAATTAATAATAGGATTCTATTTTCAAGTTAAATTAATTATGTGAGGTGAAAAAGTAACAAAAGTTTGTTTAAAATATTACTTCTTGGGGGTTTCGTTTAATTAGCACATTTTAATTTCTCACTCCAATGGAAAAACCAAAACACTTGAGATTAAAATTAAAATAAAGGTCGTCCTTTAGATTGGTACAGAACAAAAACATTTATGTTTCTAACGACGACTCACATTTTCACATTTTTGCAGAAGAAAAAACATTTCTCTCGCGATACTTAATTTAATAACTCAAAAGCAATTTGAGTTATCAAATTAAAATAAAAGTTGTTTAGTTAAACCGAACAAGCTAATTCAATTTACTTTTATGTATAAAGATAAAGATTTGATAATGATATTTTTTTAATTTAAGTATTTATCAATTTCTAGGCCTGGTGACCTTCAGTGATGGAAGCAATGGATTCCCTAGAAACGAAGGTTTCTTCCAGGACTGTAAGATGGTGCGGCGCAAACGTTGCCCCGAAGTTGTGCAGAGGGCACAAAAAGTTGCTTACATGGCGAGGGCGCAATGCCAACAAGTGTAACAAGACAAATCCTTGTAAGAAATCTTTTCCTCCTGTATGTTGTCGGTGCCATATTTTAAACGGACGCCAGCACTTCTGTTGACTAATGTCGGTCATTCGAACCGATCGTACCTAGTCTTGTTTTATGAAAATATCATACAATAACACAGCATTGTGATGTATTTTTGGATGTAAACGACATGCGACTCGTGACACTGAGGTGAGACAAAGGCCAATGGGTCTTATTGTATGTTTAGCCACTAAAGCCTCTGATATACAGGGGCGACATCCGACAAATACGAACTTAGTACGAGAAAGAATAATTTCTGGATTCTAAAAAACTTATTGTCAATACTCTTTATGACATGCGTGTAACAGTTCCACTTGCTAATTTTCTTCTACTACTTGTTTGCTTATTTGGTTAAATCTTTATAAAAAAGGTATTTAAAATGTACCTAATATTACGAAAATATTATAATAAGAAATTAACTTAAGTCTCACTGCCCATGCTTTCTACATTAATTTTATTTTCAAATGTCCTTTGGCATATTTACAACTATCATTAATTAAAAAAAAAAAATATTCCATATTCAACCTTTGTATGAAAATGGTTCCGTAAGCAATAGATGTTTATATATATTTGTATTCTTTATGATTTATCATTCAATATTATTTTGATATACTAAAATCAAATTACATGTTACCTAATGAGCTTATTCAACGAAGATGAGTTCTAATAAAATTGATTTCGATATATTGAATGGTTTGAATGATTTGTGATGATTATTTGCTTTATTGAAACTTCGTTAAAATTATTTCATATTTTTCTCTTATTGATACGAATCTATCAAAGAATGACAATGGTCTTTTTTTATTCTAAAGTACAATGTTTTTCAGATTTTATTTTGGAATTTTGAAGAATGTTTTTTATTTTTATTTTTCTGTTTTTTATTCAATCGATGTTTATTAATATATATTTAAAAATATGCTGTCTTTACTAAGATTACATTAAAGTAAATATAACTAGTAATTAAAACAATTAATTATTATTATTTTATATAGTTTTGTGGGACTTTGTACTAATCCCGAGACTAACAACGTGTATTAATAAAAAAATAAAATAATATTTGGATTTTTATTCGTAAAGCCTCTAAAATAAGTAGAGTTTTTTAATTTACTTAAATAAGTTTGTATCTCAAAATATACTGAGTTTGTGTCCTCCACGACCACGACCTAAAACTACATGAAAAAAGAACACTAAAGAAGTCTGAAACTAGTCAGTGCCGACTCCGAATTATCCATAGCCATACGTGAGAGAAGTCATTTTTAATTATTTTATCTAAATTTGTTTTCGGAATTTCATGTTAAAAACAATGCAAACATCGAATTAGTTCTACGTGAGTGAAGCAGTTTTTGATTAGTTAAACAAACTAATTTAAACGAATTAAAAACTTTCTTTTCTGAATTTCAATATCAAAGGATTAGAAAATGACTTGTTTTTAATTTGTTATTTTAGTTTAAGTCTTAATTTTAATTAAAAAGTTAAACTTAAGAAGGCATTTTGCTTAATTAATTTAATTATTAATTTTCAATTCAACAATTTAATTTTCTTACATTACAAATTACGATAGTCTTTTGAATATCAAATTTGCTAGTAGTACAGTACATGCTCTTATGGTGTGGCCGTGCGGTTATTTTACGAACATTCTCTGCGGTTCCGGTTGCAGCTCGACTTTACGAATATCTGCATCTGCGGTAAGCGGGTGACCGCATCTTACTTTCAAGCCTTTGATCTCTGACGGTTGTGCTTTTATCAAAGAGATCCCACAAATAATAATTATGCATGAATAAATAAATGTAACACTTATAATCTTAAAATGAATTTCTTTATTATTAATTACATAAAACATTAATTAACATCCGAATCTATCTTATATTCTATTTATTTTAATAAATTAGTTAAAAAGTAAAATAACAAACAACTTAACATCAATTCGACTTCTTGTTAAGCGTAATTTCTTCATCATCTAAGCATTGACCGTACCTCACTTCCATGCATTTACTTCCCTGGAAAAAAAAATTTAAACAATATTTTAAAGAAAAATTATTTGTCTTAATTATTATAAAACATCACCAAGGGTTAAGAGGGTCGGTGGCTCAGGGGTTAAGCATTTTCCTTGCAATCTGCAGGTCCTTGTTTTGAAACCCGCCATGTACCAATGCATTTTTCGATTTTCGACTTACACATGTACATTTATCCAACTTTCTTACGGTGAAGGAAAACGTCAACCAAATCGCACTGAGCTGGCGTAGTTGACTAGGGACTAGTTACACTTGACTTAAAGTAGGCTTCGAGCCCCACATCGGGGACGTATAGTGATCTGATGATGATCAGATATGAACAAAAAGTAAAAAGCTTTGAGCTTATACTTATGTTGATGGATACCATATAAGTACGAGCATTGTGGACGAAAGTAGAACTATCGAGTGACGTAAGACTCGTTACAGAGTTACATCGTCCGCTTTCACTCGGAACTTGCGCTTGCATAAGATCGCTCGTAACCGATACTTATGTTCACTAGAACGCTTTTCTCATTACCGGTACTCTCTTTATATCTTGCGTAACTTAATTGCTATCTATAAAAGATAATTTTGATGTGCTTATGCAAATTTATCGTGTAACAACGGCATCAAGGTACGTTTTATTCGATTCGAAATTGCTATTTTAATTTTCAAGGATAATAATTACTGGGCGGACTGTGTTTAACTGATTTTGCTTTATAGCTAATTCTATTGTTTTAAAACATAAAGACCATCGTTTCTATATAACGTCTATCAAATTTTTTAACATTCAAAACAGATTTCGCCAAAATAAATATTTGCTAATCATATCATACACAAATTATCCATAATTCTAGCATATTTCAATAGTGATATTTTAATAATGTATCATTTGGAACAGCGATTGATTACAATTCGGAATAGCGCATAGGCTGCAAAGATTTCCTTTTTTTTTTTATTCTATTTTGTTCTGTTTTATTCCATTTTATTTTATTATATTTTATTCCATTTATATATCGGCTTACCGTGTAGGCTTTTTATAATTCCATGTGAATAATAATGCGGATACCTAGTATATATTACAGTCCATTACCCGTTGTGGTGAATACCGATTTCAAAAGTGATATTTACCGGAATATAAATATTTATAATTTAAAGATGGATCGATGACCTGGTCAAGGTTGCAGCAGTGCAATGGATGCGGGTAGCACAGGACCGGGTATTTTGCAACCGATAGCCGGGGCTACGTTTAGCAGTAGACGAACTCAGGATGATAATTATGATGAAGATCATTTACCTTAGCGATGTATGCCTTCATGTAGAAGTTGCCGAAAAGAACGATAAAGGAGATCATGTAGATGATGAGGACGTAATGCATCCATAGAGGGAATTCGCAGCCGGTCCGGATACCGTTGACGCCGAGGATAAGGGCGCAGGTGAACTGAATCTGAAACCGATATAAGAATTTATTATATAGAGTATTAGAAAGCAGAAGAAGAATATCCTGGCTCAAGATCCTATGGTTTGGAAAAGCATTCGATCATTTTTTAGAACCCTGGTTCCGACACTGCCAATTTCCCTAATCGATTTAAAAAGGAGATTGCATTTTAAGAACGTTAAAAGATCAAAACTCGATTTACTACACGGAATATTACAAATCGAATCATATATTACTTGAGAAATTGCATCGAATGTTAAAAGAGGTCACCTTTAACAGACGTACAAACATAATTACACCCGATAAAAGAAGGCACACACAGGTGCAAGAAAAATATAAAAAAAAGAAGGCAAAAAGCAATTTATGAAATGAATAACACTTGATTAAAAAAACTCAATTTGTAATTTTTCGTTGCATTATTAAGAAAAGCTTTTAAATCAAGACAAGCTATTGCAAAATAGGTATATAATAATGATGTAGAAAGTTGGAGTCGAAAACTTGTGAAGAGAATACTTAATTTCCAAAAGTCAATTTATCAATAATATCACGAGCAAAAGCTTTTACGTCTATTAAGATTTTAGAAAGCAATTATAAGTACTGCACTTTGAAGCTGCTGTGATATAGGTCTGGTTTCAGGGTAATCACTTTTCTGTTGAACTCTCCTTTCTATAAATTAACTAACGCGCTATTTCTTAAAATTGAAATAACTTTAAATATGAAATGTTTTTTTTTTTTTCATTTAAAAACTTTTTTTACAAGCTTTCAAAATACTAAATATGTACATATATTTTGGCTTATCAAGTAAACCGAATATGAGCCCCCGAGATAGGTTTTACTGAAATAAAGATTTTCATTTTGGGTACATTAACAAAATGACGAAGCAGTTTGAATCTATAAGGATTCTAAGTAAATGTATTTTTTTCCTAACACTTCATAAGTCTGATTGCCTATTATAAAACTATCCCGCCTTCTAGAAACGATTTTACTAGAAATAGAAAACATTAAACAGAATCGTAAATGTCTCGCAGATTTATGTAGCAGATTTTTATTTTCAATTTTGCAAATGCGGTTTTAATCCATTTAAATTATTGTTAGAAGTATATAAAATATATCTTAACTTTATGACTAAAAAAGGCTTTCTTCTAATTGGTTTATATGTTCAGAGTTACGCTATCGACATAAATCATATACCTATACAAATGCTAAAAAAGCGTATACCATACTGAAAGTATTTAGCAAACGTTGAAAATGTATTAAATAAAATAAATAAAAACTTTATTGTGACACTCATTATATGTATTACATTATATATTATATGTATACATTTTAGTTAGAGCCTTGACTCCTGAACTATTAGTATTAAAATCTTTTATGACATGTCTACAAACGTTCAATCTAATTTTTAACCGAAATACTAAGCAAATATCCGAATGAATGACTACGTTGCAGACAGAGTTGATCCTTGGGTTACATTGACTTACTTTTATTTTTAATGCTCACCAGTTTAAGACCTTAAAAATCTTTGACTTTGAACTCGAAATAACAATCTCTAATATTATCATACATGTTTTCTATACAAAAAATAAACACATATACAAAAATTTTACATACCAGTTGTAAAATGGTGAGGTATTTCTTCCACCATAGGTATTTGCTAACGGAAGGTCCAAAGACTGAAAGGCCGTAGTATGTATACATGAGTACGTGAATACCGCTGTTTACCATCGCAGGGAGGAATGCTGTAAGAAATGGAAAAAAAAGTTTAGTTAACATAACACTATCTCGCTAATAGAGAGCCGTAAACAAGAAATTAATTTAACGACATGCTAAAGGCGCATCTTCGTTAGTCCAATATATAATATATAAAATTCTCGTGTCACGGGGTTCGAACTTGAACTCCTCCGAAACGGCTTGACCGATTCACAATTTGTGAATGTCAATTTTGTGAGCATATTCAGTAGGTCTGAGAATCGGCCAACATCTATTTTTCATAACCCCCCTCCCCATTTAGTTTTTTTTAATTGCGCGCGGACGGAGTCGCGGGCGACAGCTAGTATATGTATAAGAATGTCTCTAATCTGATCAATATTGCAATATTCTGTAGCCTACAATAATTATATTTTCCTTTTTTTATTGTAAGTATTTATTATCATTTCACACTTAACTTACTATAAGAAAATTATAAGACCTACATATTATAATACATTGTGAATGTTAGAGAAGATTTAAATAAAGCCTAGTGTTGGTGTAAGCCAATGAAGCCTTAAATGTATTACGGTAGATATATCCGGCTTTGTTCCCGTCAGCATCCTTCAAAAATTTTTGTAAGCTTTTCCCACATTCCTATATTAAACAAAATATTATTTGTATTACGAGATTGTAGAATAATTATATTTCGTAGACAAGAGCTCAATACCACTCACAACAGTTTCGCATACTTTGCCTTGTTTAAGTGTAGGAAAATATTTACTTAATTTTCTGATGAACATAGAGACGTAAACATAATAAAATATAATCAATAACTCACTGGATCCACTTGGCACCCATTTAATACCGATCCACCAAAAACTGAACATTGTAGAGTGGTGATAAACATGCAGGAATGTCAGCTGTTCATCTTTTTTTCTTAAAATAAAGAAGAATGTGTCACAGAATTCTAGAAGTTTCGAGAAGTAGTACCACCAAACTGCATCTGCTATCTAAAAGAGACACAAAAACAATATTCATTCATCATTCATACATTATCAGCTCACTATACGTCCCCACCGAGGGGCTCGAAGCCTACGCCAAGTTAGGGGTGACTAGGCCATAGTTAACCACGCTGGCCAAGTGCGGTTTGGTTGACTTCACACATATCATTGGATTTCTTCTCAGATATGTGCAGGTTGCATCACGATTTTTTCCTTCACCGTAAGAACGTGGCATAAATGTAAATATGTAAATCGACAATCGAAAAATACATTGGTACATTGCGGGATTCGAACCCAGGACCTGCAGATTGCAAGTCAAGTGCTTAACCTCTGAGCCACCGACGCTCTTATAACTTCTAAAAACAATATACATATGATTTATCTAATATAAAACAGTTGGCATCATCGGCAACAATTGGTTAAAGTGAATTTGAAAAAATCAATACTACAAAAAAAATATATATGAATTTCAAATATTAATCTTAGTGAGTCTTAGAATATAATTTTCCTTTGCAATATTATTTACTTATAAAGACTAGGTCAGTAAACACAGATAGAATCTCCTTTGATTGTGGCATTGAAAGCCAAAGTAAAACGGTTAACTATTCAACCGATAATCATTTCAAAGTTTCTATGAAAATTTCAAAAACACTAAAAGCTCTAAGACGTATTTACATGAATAATATCGCAATAATACGTAGATTTAATTACAAAAGACACTTTGTTAAATATAAATTTACTCTCGTGACGAGGGTTAAAATGATTCACGTCTTTACTATTAGAGTTAATAATGTTCGCTCTATTGTTAGAGTTTAGCTGCTTTTATTAATAGGGGTTTTTTACTAAAATACATAAGCTTCGGATTTTAGTTCAAAGCTTGTCTTTTCTGTTGGAGTTAAGCTGTTTTAAAAAGTTAAGCATATTTTTATTGTTATTATATAAAATCTATATAAATTAGTGAAGGCTTTACGCGCGAACGGCCCGACTGATATCGCCAATTCGTTTCTTGTTGTGTTTGTTATTTTCAGTAGAAGGTTCTTATGAAAGAGAATATTGGATCTCGATTAAATTTGGCATAGATATAGAACATCGTTTGGAAAGCTACTTACTAAGTTTCTTTTTTTAATTCTGCGCGGACGAAGTCGCGGGCAAAAGCTTTTATTAAATATGTTATCGAGGTTTATAGATAAGTAAAAATGAAACATAAAACGTTTTGTCCCTAAAAATCGGATGTATTTTTTAGTAATATGACTGCAAATAAAACGACTAGACTGATAATGTCTTTTAATTATCATAGATGGCGCTGGTAGTTTCGAAATGATGCAATGACTTTTATGTTTTTAATTATTGGTAATAGAAATAAATTGTACATAAAGTGTTATTCAAAAGCTAATATCAGTTAAAAAAAATTACTTGAGCTAATAGACAAAAAGCTTAGAAAGCAATGTCACACTTTAAGACCCAATTGTCATCAACTTGTACATCTCCGTACCGAGGTTTGAGGCTACCCTGCATTTGAGGTAACAAGGCCTTTTAACAACCAAGCTTGCCCAATAAGGATTGGTTGAATTCACACAATTTATAGAATTTAATAGCAGATAGTAAGTTACATCATAATGGTTTCCTTTACCGTTAGAACGTCGGATAAATTTATTTCAAATTCGAAATTGAACGAAATGCAATTACTCACTTGTAGTTCATCGGGATCATATTTTTGTCGACACGGCTCGCATATGTAGCTGTATCTCAGTCTAAAGGAAGCCGTCAGTAACCTGACTGCTATGTACGCGTTGAGAGCCGCCATCGCCAAGTTATAGGGTACAAGTAGCCACGTTAGCTGGAACGGCTGGCGGTTCTTCATTAACTTAGGGCCAATCCACACTATGAATAGGTACAAAAGTGTGTAGAATACTGTAGGTACTGGAGAGTCGACGAGTGGCCATCCTTTTGTCCTGTTATCTGCAAATATAATTGTACTATTTTAATAGCTAAATCTTTTTTGTTAATTAATATTTATAATCTTAAGAAACCATAACATTTTTTACATATAGAAAAATACAACAATAAATACGTGCCCAATATTACAAACTAGCTTTTACCCGCGACTCCGTCCGCGCAGAATAAAAAATAGAAAACGGGGTAAAAATTATCCTATGTCCGTTTCCTGGTTCTAAGCTACCTGCCCACCAATTTTCAGTCGAATCGATTCAGCCGTTCTTGAGTTATAAATAGTGTAACTAACACGACTTTCTTTTATATACGATATATAGACATAGACTCTCCTAAAAAATAGATATATTTTTACGTCTTTTTCTTTATGTCTCTATACAACTATAGCCGCTTTGTAATTTCAATAAATTAATCAAATACTTGTTTTTGTTTATATAAATTTATTTTTATTTAAAATTAGATCCTAGTTATTTCTGCAGACGTTATTATAAACAACCGATGCATTCTATCGATTGAATATAATTGTTATGTTTATAAACGACTCTAACGCTATTTGAAATATTATAATTTATATAATAATCCTAATAACTAGAGTTAGCACGAAGTAGAATGATATTTTTCTTTATTTTTTTTAATTAGTTTGGAGATTTTCAAAAATTAGATGACTCTTAGTGTAATATTGATTTTTACATCTTAATTTTACCTGAAAGTGATAACGTCCAAAGATAGTAATCATAAGTGTCTTTTAATACACTTTGTGTTGAATTTACTAATAGAGTTGCCATTCTTAGGTTTTGTTTTATGGTGATGATATTATCTGAAACAAAAAAGAAAACATGATTAAACTTTTTACAAGCATTTTACAAGTAGCAAAAATTTATAATGTTTTGATATTATTAGCGTTCGGTTAACTAAAATTATCAAGTTACTTTAAATCTTATTTAAATTTTGTGTGTCATCGACTATAATATTTTAATGATATGACATTTATTAGACTTATCAATAAAATATTCGCTTGGATAATTTAAAATTTGACATTGAATAACCTAAGTTATTAATTTAAGTAGTAATTCTTCATATTTTGGATTTAAAAAAGGGTTTATTGGCAGGCCGTTTTTCCTTTGATTTCTGCTCCACGTTGAGTCGTTTACAATTCTATCAAAGACTGTATTAATTTTATTATTCAATTTTTTTTTTTTTACTATACAAAATAGTAAAATAACAATTATTGAAATAAAATATGTTCCATTTTTAACAATTTAAATAATAAAAATTGTTATTGGTATTCATTTGTTTTTGTACATTTCAAAAGAAAATTAATAAGCTTTCCTTAATGTCCGGTCACGTTGTTTGCTTTATTTAATATATTCTTTAGACAATACATTAATAAAGATTTTATAAATTGTATGTTGCATATTTAAACACGAACGTTGACGAGGAATATTCATGAAGAAATCAACATGTATTTAAAATTGCTTGAATAGGATGTACACATACGAAGATAGACTAGCTGTGACCAGCGTCATTGTACGCGTTTTTTTTCTATGAGTTGTAAACCTTTTTATATGATATTGGAATATATATTGTAAAAAGGATTTTATTTACTGCTATGTAATTATTGTTATATATTTATGTCAGAAACTGTGTAATTATGTAATTTTAAGGTAATAATATAGTAAATAAATATTATTGCTATAGTTGCAAATTATATTTATCAGCTGTGACAACTCAATGACATACATACAAGTACATACATGTCTATGTATTTATAAGTATATAATATGTATCTATGTAAAACTGAACATATTGAATAGATCGAGGCAAGAAACCAAATATGTTTAACCAGTACACCACCACCACACCCACCACCCTATACAGTTTCGGTTTACAAATTTGACATTTAATTTTATTGCAACAATTGAAGAAAATTATTTAACATGTCATAGGGCAAAATGTTGACCTTCTACAGTCCTTTTACGCTATCTTGTGGTGCAGAAGGCGAATGTGCCCCTAAAATTCTGAATACGCGTTAGTACCAGGTCTAAAATTCCAAGGCGTGCCAACATTTAGCTAGAAAGTGTTAAATAGTTAAAGAATGAATAGTACAGTAAATATTAACACTACAGTTGTTTATTTTCTTTACATTAAAATGTGCTGAATCATAAGTGAAAGTTAGAACGCTGTAACTCTATATATAGCGCTGCTGTTGTTATTTCTTCACCAGCTATTGTCCGCGACTTCATTCGCGCAGAATTAAACCGGATGTATAGTATACTATATGTTATTTAAGGCTATGTTCTACACCTGTGCCAAATGTCAATACCAACAAGAACCGTTGAAGATTTATCGAAGTATCCCAACTAAATTTCATCCAGATCCTAGATGTCGTTCTGGAGACACGTCCTAACAAACATCCATCCATCCATTCAAAAATTCGCATTTTTAATATTAATAAGAAGTAAGATGTTATATTTAGATAATGTTCAATATTCATTCTTCGACAAACACTGAATTGTGTGGTAACAAAAGTAATAATTTAAACAAATTATTTTAATGCCATAAAAATGTTATCTGCATTTCTCTGTGTCAAATACTGAGATAGTAATTCTCTATATTTTAAAAATCGAGAATTTTCTAAGGCTTTATTGTACATTAGATTTTGCAGTATTAATTAATTTTAAGTACTCCCTTCTTTATATTCAGACTAATTGTACGTTTATTGCTTTTGTAATTTTTGTAGTGCTAAATATGTCTGTTTTATAGTTTATGGTTGTGAATAACGTTGACATAATGGTGTTATTTCAAATGTTCATCTATTGAATGTCCTATTTACGTTTGTGCCAATGTTAAAGTTACAATGCATATTTAAGTTTAAGTACCACATATAAGTCTGGATACTAAATAACTTTGTATAACTTTGTTATATGTTTATTGAAATGAATAAAATGTACATGTACAGCATACAATTCTGTTATACATACGCTAGGGTTTTTTTGGATGTATGAAAGGATATAAGAACAAAACCGTCATACATAACGGTACATACATATAGTTGTTGGTACATACATATAGATACATATAGTTGATGGTTTCGCCGCGATTCGGCGCAAGCACATTGCCTCCCTGATGGAGCGGGTGCGCGGCAGCCGTAACACTATCCTGGAGGTGTTTGCGAGTCGCGTGGATAGCCCATTGTGGAAGCACTGGGTTAATGCCCATGTGCTGATATAAAATATATTGTATGCATAAGTTATTGTTTTAGATATAAGTTATTACTAACATAGTTTTTAAGTAAAACACTGTACTAACAATTAATGGATGTTTATCTGAAATAAATAAATTATTATTATTATTATTATTATTATTATTATAACCTAACTCGTATTGTCTGTTAACTCCATTGGATATATCTTTCTAATGTTATAAATGTGAAAGTTTAGATGGATGGATGGATGTTTGTTTGAAGGTCTGTCCAGAACGGCTTAACGTATCTTGATGAAGTTTGGCACATATGTATATAATAATTCCTTTGGACAGGTCGTCACGCGTTAACGGCTGGACCTATTCCGTTAATTCTTTTTTCGTTGTATTTGCTATAGTTAGTTAAAATGTATGGATAGATTGTGTGAAAGAAGATATGCATAAGAAGGGGGTAAATTCAGATATGACGGCTGATAGAGATGTAAGGAGGAGTAGTACATACTGTGCCGACTCTCCATAGGGATAAGGGCAGGTTGATGATGAAGCTATAGTTAGAAGTTTCTTATGAAATTATAAAATTAGGATATCGACTAAATTTAGCATAGATATGGAAAGTCTGGTACAAAGTCTAATTATTAAGTTTATTTTTTTAATTCCGCTCTGACGACTGACACTGCAATTCAGGGACAAAAGACTCTAGAACGTCACAAAGGGACATTAATAAAACGTATGTACGATAAAAATATTACTTTCTTGTCATTCGGGTAATAAAGTATCAGGAATTCTCAATATATTGCTTGACTACGAATACATTAAGAATTTTCTTTACCATTAGTGTATTTGAAATACAGAGTTGCCCGAGGGAATTATATTACTTTACAGTATACAGATGTAAAGCTTAATGTGTATGTATTTTCGCTTTTAAGTTAATATTCATAGTATTAATGAACACTAGTTTTAAATATTTATTCCTTTAGCATCTGATCTTTTTAATTTACTAGCTGTCACTCGCGACTGGTACTATACGACACGGTATTATAAAAAAACGTAATAATGCCTATGTGTTCTTCCAGAGATACCTTCATACAAACATCCATCCATCCATCTATCGATCCATCAACTCATCTAAACTATTGCATTTATAATATTAGTAAGATTATTCGGCTTATCTTTTTTTTTTACTAAAAAACCTTTAATGTTATTACTGTTTAAAAAAATCTGATATAAAGGGACTGTATATCTGAAATTTAAATATAATTTAACTTACTGAACGTCTAAAATTATTTGATTCTCTTGAGGAGTAATGGTTTGGAAAAATAAAGAAAAGATAGAATCAAAAATTATGTATCTTAAGGGAAATTTAATTGACAAATATAAATGTAGAGAAATTGTATTTAAAGATTTCTCTCGTCGATTGCATTTTAAAATATATTCATTGTCGTCCGTCAAATGTATTGAGTTCAAGCTTTTCTAACAAAGAGATAGAAGTCTTTTGTAGTTAGCACATCTCAATGGTCATTCAATAAAGAGAAAGTGATGGTGTAAGGAGGTTTGCGCGGGTACGCGGGACACGGTGACCTGTAACACGTACCGCAATTCTGTGGCGACGGATCGAGTCCGAGAACACATTTAGATATCGTTTGTACAGTATTGTAATGTATTGTTATCATATATATTCTAATATTACTTCGATATCAACTAAATTTCCAAATAACTGACTGATAGTGTTTTTCACGGATATATTCCATCGTGTCTTGTATCCTCATTGACTTGATCTATTTTAAGGAATGAAATTCGACGTTCGACTGTTTTAAAAATTTGACTTTAACGTACCGTTTTTTTTATCCCGATACGATTATGAACGTGACTTTTACGTGAAAATCCTTAACCCGTTATTTATCGAGAATGATGAAAGATCAAACACTCGATTTTCACGTTAATGAAACTCTGTCAATACTTTAATTAAACCGTCTTAATCCTTTCATCAGTAGTGTTGCTTCAAGATACGATTATTCGTTGTCTTTTTATTTTATAAAGTAGATATAATTGCGCAACTTCAGAGACTTCAACTGAAACGATGTGCTCATTTTCTTCGAAAGCAACAACATCTGTTGTATTAATTATGCATCACATAATTTCCTTCCCTCGAATGTAATTTTTTACCCTTATCTTCTTTTACGTTACTTCAATATAAACAAGCAGATATTATTTCCTATTACTTTTTTTATTATAGTCATAACACAAACTTATCGTAACAAACTTAAAAGAGTGTTGCTTAGAAAAAGTAACTTATAAGCTAAGTACAAAATCCAGATCGATACATCTAGAACAATGACATTAAAGGGCTTTTAGTTACTTATATAACTTAGCCGCCCTCGAAGTAAAATTAGAAACGAAATGAGAATTAGAATTGGTCCTTTGGTTAAGAACCATTCAAGTGTTTGAATGTATAAAGTGGAATTGAGAGGTACTCCAGAATTGAAGTACGTTTTCCCACTTGTGAAAATTGAAATAAGAAAAAACTCTTTTAAAATGTATTATAAATGTTAATCATAAATGTCACATTCTAGGCAGAAATTTAGACAGTTCTGAATCCCCTTATGGGTTTTTGATAAGAGAGTGAAAAGTGTATTTGCGAAAAATTTCTTTTTTTTGCAAGATTTTCCTCGTTGTTCTGGTATTATTTTATATTCTAGATAGCAATAAGTAATTGTATTATTTACTTAAGTGTTTAATATTTTAATCTGTATATTCTCTTATCTATATATATAAAAGAAAGTCGTGTTAGTTACACTATTTATAACTCAAGAACGGCTGAATCGATTTGACTGAAAATTGGAGGGCAGGTAGCTTAGAACCAGGAAACGGACATAGGATAATTTTTACCCCGTTTTCTATTTTTATTCCGCGCGGACGGAGTCGCGGGTAAAAGCTAGTGTCTTATAAATGCAAAAGTTTGGATGGATAGGTGAATGTTTCTTATTACGTGTCTCCAAAACTGCTTACGGATCTATACATAATCTGGAAGAACGCATATTTACTTTTAAATTTTTTAAACCACATTCAAGAATCGCGTGCAAACGTCAGATATTTATACATTTTAATAATTAATTTTAATTATTAATAATTAAAATTATAAGATTCAATTAGACAAATGCAAAAGATACATCGTTATTCTTTCGGAATATAATTCAGCAGTCCATTTGTCAATCCTTTGACGAAGTAAGAGATACTAAATTATTCGTATGCATTGCATTCTCGTGATGGATTATTGTATGTACATAAATTCTATGCACCGGATAAAAGCCATCCAAAGCGCTTCTTACCATTCTAAGCTGTACTTGACTCTTTTACATATGAATCGTTTAAGAATGCAGAAAGATAAGCTTTTTTTTGTATTTCAATTTAAAAATTGTTAAGAATGATGCAGTGTTGTTTAATTAGGAAAAAACTTTTTATATCCACAAAGATAAGTAGTTGGATGTTAGAATAATATAATAAGGACCAAAGTTTGAATACATGTATGTAAAAAAAAAATATAAAAAAAACTATCTAAGGGAAGAGACAGAAATATATAATATGCCAAAGAATATAACAAAAAATATTGGACTTATAAATCTTCAAAATTAATAAATATATAGATTTTCAGCATTTATAAATAAATAATACATATTAAAAAATTAAATCTCACCATTTACTTATAATAATAAGTTGTCACTTATCCACTCACTAATTACAACGTACAGTTTGACCGTAAGTGGTTTTAAAGGTAGAGGCGGCACACGCGCTGCGCCCGCGACTCTCCGCTCTCAACTGCAGTAACTTAATTCGCGGACTCGTCCAAGTTGTACAGCACAGATTGAGTAAATAATAACCAACAGCTTTTGTATATCGATAAATTATATGCCACACCTTTGAACAATAGTAAAAAAAATTACTTTATTTAAAGAAAAAAACTTGGCTTTGATTTTATAGTCAATTTTTCTGAAAAAAAAATCCTGAATTTTTTTCCTTAAACCTTTCAATACAGATAACTTAAAAATAAAATTATTTGGCTTTGTAATATTTGTGTAGATTAAAAAATATCAACAATCAGTAACATGTATTATTTAACTTTATACTTTTGACCTGCATTAGAAATTTAATTTTGTTAAGTTACAGCGCCATAATTGAAATATAATAAAAACGAAAAGCTCAAACAATCTTGATAAATTCTCAGTCTTTTACTTTCACAAAGTACAAACTAATTTGCATTCCTCGTAGCGGATAGTACTTTGTTCCGGCTTTTTGAGATTAAGTCTTATTTCAACAACAAATAAGCAAGTTTATATTAAGCCATACATTTTTCACTTAAACCTTTAAAGACAAATGAAGCCTAGAAATATATAAAGGAATTCTTATTATAGATGAAGTAAGGAGAGACTGGATAACTTTAGACAAGAACATAACTGATTGGAAAAAGATGGATGAGGCCTACACCCGAAGTGGGGTCCGTATCTAAATGTATGAATCTAACATTATTACATAAAATATAAGCGAAACACTAACATTACTAACTCACTGCTTCTGCTCTTAGAAAAAGTTTATTTTAGATATACAAATAAAAAAATGCTTTATTATTATTATTTTGAAGGAATTCGTAATGAAATTATAATTTATCTACTAGTATACTCAGTAGTAACGTATGTTAAAACATATTAAAACATAAGTATGGTGAGAGATAGATACAAGTTAATAAAGAGGCAGTAAATAAGAAATTGTTTATAATATTTGTTTTGCCAAATATATAATATTAGGCAAAACCGAGCAGCATCCTAAGAATGTTTGCGGTGAGGAAGGATAAACCGTTTTCTTAAGTTAGCAAGATTTTGTACGCGTTATTAGATTTCCTTGTAGAATCTGCTTCACATTAATTTTGTAAAAAGCCAGACTTACAAAATATTTTACATAAAATTATTTAACGTACATTTAGATTTAATGTCAAAGACATGTAAAATAAATGAGTATGAACATAATTATTTGGATAATATAATATAATTATTTGGATGCGGACTACGCAATAATTAATGAAACTATTAATAGTTATGATTGGTTGGACATTTTACAGAGTTACCCTGTAAATTCAGCGTGCAATGTCTTTTATCTAAAATTAAATGAAATCATAAAAGCCCATGTACCTGTACGGCCTGCGAAATCGACCAATTATCCAATCTGGTTCTCTCGGCCTCTAATACATATTTTTAAAGACAAAGAAAAGGCATGGATAAAATGGAAGAAATATAATTCAATAGCACATTACGAAGAATTCTCAATTCTGCGCAAAAGATTTAAAACACTAAGTAAACAATGTTTCAACAATTATATTACCTCTATAGAAGACAGTTTAAAACAAGATGTTAAAAAGTTCTGGTCTTTTATAAAAACGACTAATAAAAAATCAGGTATCCCTTCTTGTATGAGTTATAATGGCTTAGTAGCTGATGAGCCAGAACAAATTTGTAACTTGTTTGCAAAATTTTTTGGATCTGTATATGAACAGAGCGATGAGATTCTCGATGTGGAGTCCTCGCCATTTAACGACATATGCAACACCGTACTGTCTGACTATCACATCTCTAAAGACTGCATTATTGCAGCACTAAAGTCATTAGACATTACTAAAGGAGCCGGCCCCGATGGCATACCTCCATTTTTCTTCAAGCATACTGCTGAGTCCATAGCCACACCATTACATATTTTGTACAATAAAAGCTTGCAAGAAGGTACAGTGCCAAATAGATGGAAATTAGCAAATGTAACTCCCGTATACAAAAGCGGCAACAAAAACGTTGTCTCCAACTACCGACCAATATCGTTGCTGTCCACCTTGGCGAAAGTATTTGAGCGCTTAATCCATAATTATATTTATCCCTTTTTTCATAACATTATCATTGAACAGCAACACGGTTTCGTTAAAAAACGCTCCACAACAAGTAACTTGGTACTTTTCACTAATTTTCTTTTTGAATCGATGGATCAGCGTATACAAGTAGATGCTGTGTACACAGATTTTTGCAAGGCTTTCGACAAAGTGGACCAAGAAATATTACTGCAAAAGCTTGCATTTAATGGCATTCGAGGCAACTTGCTTAGATGGTTGTCATCATATGTTAAGAATAGGTCGCAACAAGTTTTCATTAATGGCTTTACTTCTGAAGTATTTAAAGTAAGTTCAGGCGTAAGTCAAGGTTCAATTTTAGGTCCTTTGCTTTTTGTTATTTTTATTAATGATATTGACCAATGTTTTAAACACACGCATTGTTTATTATATGCTGACGATCTTAAAGTCTATAGTGCTATCACATCTGTCGTTGACTGTTTGAAAATGCAAGAGGACCTAAATCGTTTAACAGCATATTGTAAAAAAAACAAGCTATATTTAAATTTAAATAAATGTAAATTCATATCTTATACAAAAAAATGCAAAAACATTAATTACACTTATTCGTTATGTAATACACTCTTAGAAAAAGTATCAGTAATAAGAGATCTCGGTATCTATATGGACTCCAAGCTCAACTACCATGTACATGTGGATCATATAGTTGGAAAGGCATTTAAGTTATATGGTTTTGTTATGCGCACCTCTATTCCTTTTAAGCGACCTTCGTCCTACCTTCTTCTCTATAAATCCCTTATACGCTCTCAGTTGGAGTATGCCACGCCTATCTGGAACCCTTTTTACTTAAACAGTAAAAATAAACTTGAAGCGGTGCAGCGCAGGTTTCTTCGGTCTATGCATTATCGTTGTTTTCGTTCGAAGTCCTCATACAGTTCATTATTGCTAAAATACGATCTGCCCACGCTTGACAGGAGACGTAATCTTTTGGATGTTATGTTATTGCATAATATCGTGCATCAAAAATTCAACTGCATGGAGCTTACTAGACAAATACAATTACATGTGCCTGCTCGATCATGTCATATTCGTGGCACTCGTAAAAGTGCTCTGTTCGCACTAAAACGATGTAAGACGCACGCAGGTGAGCGTGCCCCCTTATGGAGGGTGATGAGGTTGTACAATGATCTTTTCATTGATATTGATCTGTTTGCCGCGTCATCTGCATCGTTCAGAAGAAGTGTTGTGCGTGCTATGCAGATGTAAGCTAATATACGTTTATTGACTTATATCTGCATGATATGTATTTGGCCTTTTATCTGCCCGGTGCGGGTGGCAACGTGTCTATGGGGTCTGTGAAATGATCATTGCCTTCGTAAACTTTATTAATTTTTATTGTTTTAAACTGTTAGATTGTATTTAATTATTATGTCTCAACTTAATTGTAGTCTATTATTATTATTATTGTTGTTTTCTTTCCTTTCTTTTTATTTACTGTAGTTGTGAACAACGATGTTGGGTACATAATTACATTGTATGTGTTATATTTATACTATAGATATATACCTATTATGTAGTCGTTAGTTGTTCCAAATAAATTAAAAAAAAAAAAAAAAAAACATTATTTAACTTAGAAATATAACTCACTAGCCTTTATCCGCGACTCCGTCCGCGCGGAATAAAAAATAGAAAACGGGGTAAAAATTATCCTATGTCCGTTTCCTGGTTCTAAGCTATCTGCCCACCAATTTTCAGTCAAATCGATTCAGCCGTTCTTGAGTTATAAATAGTGTAACTAACACGACTTTCTTTTATATATATAGATTTTAGTATTTTAGTATAAATTTAATTATTTCTTGCTGGGCATAAATCTTGTATTATAAATGCGAAGGTTTAGGTGCATGGGTTTTTGTTTTGAAGGTATCTCCGGAATGAATCAATGGATGTTGATAAAATTTGGAACAGATTCTAAAAGAAGACAGAGGCTACTTGTTATGTTTATTTTTAATTCCGCGGATGAATATACGAGCGACAGCTATGTCACAAGTTGCAAAAATATATGATGTACTTCCGAGAACACTTGATACACGGCGCATCGGCTGGAAAGGTTATGCAATGTTTTGCGATGAAAGTGCTTAACTTACGTAAACGATATTTGACGACCGGAGCATCATAAAGGTCATCGGCAGCATCTCTCTGACTCATGAATTCTTGATTCCACTCTCGTTAAAAAATTCTCGCCTGCTGAAATACTTGTCTGGAACATTTATTTTTAGTGTTCTGTCTTTTTTTAATTTCTTAACAAACTCCTAAGACATCCGTAACATAGGACAAAGGAAATATATTTTTTTCAATATCTATTCGCATTATATGTATGTGCGTAAATAAGTGCATTACTTACGTTGTTTTTACTTTGAAGATTATGTTTGAGAGATACGTCAAAGTTTGTTTAAAACAAACAGATATTTCCGACGGCCTCTAGAGTTATATCTTTGTCTTTCAATGTTTAACTTCCTCAGTTCCATACACATCTCAGCTTCTCTAGAAACTTCACAAAACGTTTCGTTACTGAGAACTTTGTCGATTTCACAATATATCATTCGAGATTAATACGATAACTTTTACAATCTGCAATAAATCATTTATTTTGTTGAATTCTATGGTTTAGTTACTCTGACTAGACCCATTCGAAATTCGACCGTAATTCATAACCACAGTTTTTTATACTTTTGATTCAAATATTTTAATGCACTTCTTTATTTGAAAGTGCTTAATCAAACCCAAGTTATGTAACATGACATTAGAAAATATATGTGATAATTTTTAACTCTTCATAAACTAATATATTTTAACACAATATATAACCTACTTATTTCAAAACGTTAAATACAATGTTTTTCACATCGAAATTTATTATAATATAATCGCAATTATATGATTTTGTTTGCATTATTGCTATGAATTATTTTGTAAGATTTTTATTAATCGGGAAATTGTATTAATAATTTAGTCTCAGCTAAAATTTTGAACAGTAACAACACCAATCTTGGGCGAATAACACCGAAGCGCCTGTTAAAATACGATAGGCAATTAAAATGAACAAACTAATTAACAGTAGCAAAGTTTATTCATGATTGCTTCAATGTATTTTAATAATTTTATAACTTTTATGTCCGTATTCATTGCCTTTGTTCATTTTCATTGCAAATAATTTTTTTTCGGTCATTGACTTCTGGAAAACGACATTTTCCACGTTATCGTCATTTTTAATTAAGTTAAAAAACATATTGAATTTTTATAATTAACTGTGCACAATAAAAAATGTGATAAATCAGTGTTCGAAGAAACAAACTTATTACCAGACCACTATTCAACTTCTGTATTATTACAATCGTCAAAACAATGTAATTTCATCTCGAAATAAAACCATATTTTTTTAATCAAAATATCATAACTCAAAAACAATCAGTGCTTGGTAATCGATCTCCGAATAGGTGCACCTACTGGACATCAATTACACAGCCAATGTAACTGTGACTCGATAAATATGGGTTTGTCGATTTTGTAATCTTCCAAGTATCGAAAGCAAGTGACGTTTGACTTTCACTACACGCTAACAATTGACCGAATGTGTCTGTTCATTTCCTCTTAAACGTTCATATAATTTTAACCATTATAAACAACTGCAATAGAACACAGAATTCCTTGCTTGTTATAGTATTCCTTTACCCAATTCATAATCATCATTTTGCCAAGCCCTAGCCATTGACACACTATGTTCTACTCTTATTTTTTTAAAAACATAAGGTCCCAAACGAAAGAGAGACCAGACCACCTGCATAAATTGCCGAAATAGAAAATCGATCGCTGCCTATATGCATCTGCAAAACTCTTGCCTACCTTTAATCAACGCAGACTCAAGCAAGACGACATTTCCCCTTCCTATGCGTTGCTTCCACCGCCAAATCCGCTTAACATTCCCATCAATTCCTTATAAGGAAAAAGGTAGGAAGGAAACGTGAACTTTTATTAGACTCCCGGCACCCCAATCTATATATCTCTAACGTTACTAAATTTATCTCTCATTTATTTTAACGTCGTATTGGTGGTACTTCAATTAGAGCAACCTCTATTAACTATAATGGTGTTTATATAATATGAAGTTGGTTCCGGGTGTAAAATACCTTTCTAATTCTGTCGCCGTTACGACTGTACGAGTAAAGAGGGGATTTTTTTTAAATTATGGCATGCAACTATTATAAGTAACAGAGTTATGCAATGTGTTATTGAATCGCCATTGTATATGTAAATAACGTACCGTTGGTTTCTGAGACCGAAATCTCTGTATAAAACATATCGTCATCCCTCTCATTATCTTTGACAAAACAGAGATAACAACATTTTTAAACGGGTATTTTGATCTCAGAAACCTACGATTAGAGTGGCAATATAACTTGTGATGTTTTGAAACAAACAAAAGTAAGAGTTAATTAAGAAACGAATAAAGTTGCATCTCTATACATGCGACTCTTTATATTTTACGTAATCGCTTTTCTGAATAATTTAATAACATCCACATTTTTAAAACAAAAGTTTTCTGTAATCACTGATTTAATGTCATGGTATTTTCGCATTTCGTAATTAACCCGTTGTTTAACATTGCTCATATCAGTATTATATAACTAGCTGTCACCCGCGACTCCCTCCGCGCGTTATTAAAAATAAACTCAGTAAGGATCCTATGTGTCCTTCCAGACTATATCCTTCACATCGAGATCCGTTGAACTATTCTGCAGATACTTTCTAATATCCATCCATTCATCCATACATCCAAACTTTCGCATTTATAATATTAGTAAGATTAACAGTCTCAGTTGATCTTGTAGTTGAATTGTTACAAGAAAAAATATCCTTAGTCGCACTTAGCCTCTTCGTAGATAAAGCAACGTAAATCTGCGAAAATAATTCTTGCGTTGAGAGTATACACAACGCTGAATCGTTGACGCAAGTCGTCTATACCGTCAATAGAGGCATAGCGACTACATGTCAAATATTTAAATTTGCTCCGCCATCTTGAAAATCGCAGCCACTTTTCTCAAGATGATCTTGACGAACAGGTTGCGAGCGAATGCTTTTGGCGACGAAAGAACAAAATTTCAGCGACGAGTGCCTTTGTACGAAACTCAACGACTTTGCTTAGTGATTAAAATGTTAGAAGTTTTGAAACTTTACATTATAATGTGTACATTATAAATATTTAATTTTGAAATTACTATTAAAGTATATAAGTTAATTTAGCTTATTTTCTTACACATAGGTACATATGTATTAACAATACATACTTCAAATATACGATTTCGTGTTGTGGTATCAAACTTAGCTGTATATAATGAAATATAAAGTTACATAGTTAATATGAGTTACGTAGTTATAAAAAAGAATTATATTTCGCTTATATAACGTACAATTATTAAATAACACAATGTTGTTTACAATAATAAAATACAATACATTAAATTCATATACTAAAGTTCACAAGGGACAAAATTATCTCATTATTAGTAAAGTATCAATATTTAATTCTAACCATACTACGTAGGTGGCTCAAAGCAAACGCGATTGCAAAGCAACTTTGACATTCAAATTAATTAAATAATGCCATTATTTTATATTAATCTAACAGCAACAACCGCCAACGAACTTCCAATCTATATTTATTTATAAACTTCATACCAAATTATTGGTGGAGTCATTAAATAATTAACAAAAATATCATTCACACATGCCGAACGATACATCACGAACAGCTCATGTTAGTGCTTCAAAGTTTTTAGAAAATATACCTATAATTCTCAGTAATCGTCAATAGCCCAATGGTTAAGGATACGGACATCCGATCACTTGATAGTGGGTTCGAAATACACGATTCAACGAATATCGTGGGCCGTAAGCTTAGAACTTATTAAAATGTATACAATAAGATTACCAGTCATATCCAACTCTTCTATTTTTAAAAAGAAAAAGAAAACAGTAGGAAAAGTTATTACAACTGGCTTAGTGATCCAATTAATAATTACAAATACTATTTCTATTTTTAAATACGTAATCTTTAATTATATAATTCGTCAAATTCGTCTGAGTCTTGGCAATGTTTCGGTTCATGCTAGATTAAACAAAACCAATGATCTTTTTATTGAGGGTTTCCACTATTGAATCAACTGTATAAAAACTTACTGTCTTTATTGTGATTTTCTTCGAAAAAAAAATTAGACGACAATATGTTTTAATGCAAATGTAACGGCAGTGAATTAATGCGGTTATAAACAAAGATATGTGTTCGTCGTCTAATTGTTCCTAAACCGTTGATTTATTTGTGATTAAATTTTATTAATGTTCTGAATTTGCGAGAGGTGTAAACTCAGCTTAAAAAGTTATTATTGTTAATGCTCATTACTAAACTTCTTGTTATCCAAAGCAGAGCGGTGCCGGGTAGGCGCGGAGTGGAGCAATGTGCGTTAACCTTTATTCATTCTTACCCACGAGTGACATGGTAACGGAAGCCAAGTTAATATGCAATTTTTATTCGTAGAAAGTGTACGTTTTATATTTTACCAGCGAAAAACATAATACCTCTGTCAGTTGGAAAAAAATACACGACGTAGCCTAAAACAGATTTTTTTATACTTTACTTGTATTATAGGTACTTTATATGCCTTTTAAGTTATTTCATAACACCTACCTAATATAATTAGTGATTCTAATTAAAAGAAAATAGCATTTAAACCCAACAGGGTCAAACAGATCTTATCTCCATTGTTTGCTCTCTTAAAATTATAAAACTAATGTCGCTTAGAAAATCTTTGTAAAAATTACTTCAATTTAAAAGATTATTATAAAAAAATAGTATCTGTATAAACTGTATAAAATATCAATCATATATTGAATTGAATTTAATATGTAATACTAAATTGGTTTTAAAAACTAATTTTTGGTATCAATGTATCCGTCTTTAACTCGTCACTCCGATCAAAATAATTTAGAAGAGTAAAAATGCGTCCCACAAGATAATCATTTCGTGTCCGATATCCTTACTGAAGTTTTCATTTAAATTATAACTTTAATTTTTAATTATAACCGTTTATTTTCACATTAGAAAAATCAATTAAAAGAGCAGTGAAGAAGTAAATAAAATTCAGCACAATAGAGCAGAATTATTTTAACTATAACTTTACCAGAATAGAACCAAATAACAGAATCAAATTGTGAAAAAGGTTATTAAGTTATTATACTCGTACTTTGCCTATCATATTAACTAGATAGTCTAAAATATATTACATAGTAATTTGCAAGGAGCCCCAAAGTTAAAAAAACGCCATCTATGACTACGAGAATGTTTCAACATTCCTTCATTCATAAATATAGAATACTAGCTGTGCCCGCGACTTCGACCGCGTGAAATTCTGTCTTCGGATATAATTTTTTTAGACTAATTGTTTTACTTAACCGACGTGCTATGATTTGATGTATGGATGTAGAAGAACATAGAGAGAGGTGTGCCAGGACCGCGCCAAATGTCTGGTCCTGGGTCTCCTACTGCGGTCCTGCCTACCCTTCTGGGTTACGGGCATGAATTTTGTTGTTGTTGTTGTGGTATTTTACTTAAACTTAAAAAAAAATTACAACAAAACATATTAAACTTACAAAATATTCACATAAACATCATATTATATTCCCATAGAAACTTTCATCCCCCTATGCCCTTTTGTTATATTTCAGCCTTGAGATCAAAACTTTTATAAACTTCAAATGTAAATTTATTTACATCAAATTAGCAGCCTTAAAAATAATTTTCAAGCTTCTAACTATAAAAATGACGATAATTCCATACAAACTTTCACCCCCACTTTCAACCCCTTACAACCCCTTTTTCGCGTTAAAATATAGCCTATGGCCTTCCTCAAGCTCTAGACTATCTGTGTACCAAATTTCATTTAAATCGGTTCAGTAGTTTTTGCGTGAAAGCGAGACAGACAGACAGAGTTACTTTCGCATTTATAATATTAGTAAGGATAGTAAGGATTAAAAGACAATATTTTTTTACTTTATTATTATTATAGCCAACAGCATCATTTATTTTTCGGAATGGCTCGACGGATATTGATAAAATTTAGCAATGATGTAGAAAGTAGTCTGGAAGAACACATTGGCTACTTATTACGTTTTTTTTAATTCCGCGTTTTTAATCAGTAGCGACAGCTAGTGTCATTATATCTAAGATTACACAATATTCCACTAATTAAGATATCTTTAGTTACTTTAAAAACTATTAATTTTAAAATATCTTCAACTAATTACTCGTACTAAAATAAATCAATTAGCTTTTAATGTTAATCACCTAATAATAGGTCCTTACATATGAAATTGGCGTTTTTCGTACTGGCCACTTTAATCACGAATTTCTCCTCTTTGGTAAGGAATTCCAAATTCAAATTTGTACAGCTATAGACTCATGTATTTGTGGTTCGATGACCGTCATTCATTTGTTTTTTTCTTCTGTTTTTTTCTGTTTGCGTCACTCATTTTACAAAATGGAAAACTTAAAATATCGCATTATTTACGAGTACGAGTTCCGCCGTGGCACTAGTGCTGCGGAAACGACTCGAAGGGTGAATGATGTGTATGGCGGTCGTATTGCAAAAGAAAACACAGTTCGTTTTTGGTTCCAACGTTTTCGTTCTGGAAATTTCGATCTGCAGAACAAGCCCCGTGGACGGCCTGAGACTCAAGTTGATAATGAAGAGTTGAAGGCTATTGTGGAAGCGGATCCATCGCAAACCACGTCCGAGTTAGCTGCAGGCTGCGATGTTAGTGATAAAACTGTTTTAATTCACTTGAAGCAAATTGGGAAGATTAAAAAGCTTGAAAGGTGGGTACCTCACGAATTGACTGAAGCAAACCGGCAAACGCGCGTCGACTGTTGCGTTACATTACTAAACCGGCACAATAATGAAGGTATTTTAAACCGAATCATTACCTGTGATGAAAAATGGGTTCTTTACGATAATCGAAAGCGCTCAGCGCAATGGTTGGATCCTGGCCAGCCAGCCAAATCCTGCCCCAAGCGAAAATTAACCCCAAAGAAGTTACTTGTAAGCGTTTGGTGGACTAGTGCCGGTATTGTTCATTACAGTTTTCTCAAATCTGACCAGACTATTACGGCTGATGTCTATTGTCAGCAATTGCAAACCATGATGGAAAAGCTAGCGGCTAAACAACCTAGGCTGGTCAATAGCTCCACGCCACTGCTGCTTCACGACAACGCTAGACCACACACTGCGCAACAGACGGCTACTAAATTAGAAGAGCTTCAATTGAAAAGTCTAAGACATCCTCCGTACTCCCCGGACCTTGCTCCAACAGATTACCATTTTTTTCGAAATTTGGATAACTTCTTGCAAGGGAAAAAATTCAACTCCGATGGGGCAGTCCAAATCGCCTTCAAAGATTTTATTGATTCCCGTCCGACTGGTTTTTTTAGTAAAGGGATCAATGAACTACCTATGAGATGGCAAAAGTGCATAGAAAATAATGGTTCATACTTTGATTAATTAAATATATTATATTAAAAAATATTCGACTTTTTGTTCCTCCCATACAAAACGCCAATTTCATATGTAAGGACCTAATATTAACAAATTTGCATTTTCTGTATTTATTATCGAAAAAAATCATGTTTCGCGAACAAGATCTATTTGCATTGCTTTTACCGAAAATCCAAATTAAAAACAATATGTTCTAAAGTAGAAGTTCTTTCGGGTAGTCTCTCGAAACAGCTGGACTGGTTTCGAAGGTATAGAATATACTGGAATATTCTAAGAAAGACAGCTAGTAATTGAATGAAACAACATTATTTTGCTTTTTTATTTTAATATAAAAGTTGTTAATAATTTAGCTACCTTATTTAAAGCTTACCGCTAGCGTTGGGTTGTACTGTATAAGTAAAATTCTTAGATAAAGCTATATTAATTCTACGTTTTTAACACAAAACAGAGCAAAAACTGAGTCTGTACTTTTTTCACAATCTTGTTTAATCATTAATAGCCGTACTCGATAGGCATTAAATGCATAGATATTGAACAAAAACCGCCAAATTAAATTTAATAGTACAAGATGACAAAGTAGCAAACGGTTACCTGAATACGCCAAAATAGCGAAATTACCGATGACCATAGACATCCACATTTGCAGATGTGTTGCCTACTAAAAGTATACCTATACCTATTAATAGAATAGGGAACGCACAGAAAGAAAATATCCCCTTTCCATACGTCTCCAACTCAGAAAAATCCACTTTCACAGTCCATTCTTCCCTTTAAGAAAAGTGAAGGAAAAGGGATTAAAATTTGCCATCCTTAGCTAGTCTAAATTTTCATCCTAAATCTTCATTAAGATACTCTCTTACTGAACATAAAGTCCCCTAGTACTGCAGTAAGTTAATTAATACTATCGAGTTACGTTATAATGAACCTCGTGACCTCCAGATAAGTCTTCTATCATTCCAATAATAGAAACGTAAGAGCCTGACACTAAAGCTATGATAGATATAATCCCGATGATAGTATTCTTGATAACGATGTAGTTGAACTTCCCAAGGTTCCTGTCCCACAAGAACACGGTGTCCACGACGGCAGGTATCAGTAGACCGAGGGTAGAGAAGAAGATTGCTCCCGCAAAACTAATGACCAGCTCTAAATTCGGAAAGGCGGCAGCGATTGCAACTGTAGACAAAAAATAATAATCATCAACCTGCCCTTATATCTATGGAGGGTCGGCACAGTATGTACTACCCCTCCATATTAATCTATCAGATATGACGGCTGATCTCTATCAGCCGTCATATCTGAATTTACCCCCTTCTTACGCATATCCTCTCACACACAATCCGTCTATACCTTGTCTTTTCTTCCTCTAACTTTATAACCATCGACATTTAATCTCATTACAAAAAATAACAATATTGTTGACAAAATAAAATAGCAGGTAAATTAGTTCGTACCTTCCCAAGGTAACAATAATTTTTTAAGAGTCTAATTGCCATATTTAAATTTTACTGGTCACTAAACAAGTCCCTAATTTTAGATTTTTAATATAAAAAATTACACCACAGACTTAAAGTATTTTTCAAATTATTTTTCAATCTCTTTGATATGGAAATTGCACATCGTATACTGCAATTGACAGCGATAGCTGTTCGCTTAACGGTTATTAATTGAACTGTAACAACTATTTTCTCTTTCAACCTAACTATTTTCATAATTTTTTTTATTGGTTCTGTATTATATTTAGCTAAACTTTATTTAAATTAATTGTAACCGACGTTACAGTTAATATAAGAAAATATTGAAAAGCATCAAAGACTCACCGCTGACAGTGACTATGATTGTTCGGATACTAATTTGGATGACGTTTTCGAACTTATTTGAACTCCTGTTTTGCAACATCCTGTTAACCATCTCCATTGGTACATAGAATTGTAAGGCGTAAGAAAAGTATATAACTATGGCCATTATTAACTTTGCACTTTGCGCCACTCTGAAATAAATAGCAATATTACAAGTTTTGAAAAGGTTAAATGTACCATTCATTACATACACGCAGTATATTTTCATATTCCAGTGATAAAGATGAATCGTTTTGGCAGAACGTGTTAAGAATTAGATAAAACGTTCAGGTAAAGAAATGGATGGATTGCGTGAAATGCAGAAGGGAGTGACGACTGAAATGACCGAAGATACATGAATCTGGAGGACGTAAATAGAGTACGCCGAACAAGGACAAGCGTCGGTGGCTCAGGGGTTTAAGCACTTGACTTGCAATCTGCAGGTCCTGGGTTCGAATCCCGCCATGTACCAATGTGTTTTTCGATTTTCGATTTACATATGTACATTTATCCGACGTTCTTACGGTGAAGGAAAACATCGTGATGCAACCTGCACATATCTGAGAAGAAATTCAATGATATGTGTGAAGTCAACCAACCCGCACTTGGCCAGCGTGGTTGACTATGGCCTAGTCACCCCTAACTTGGGGTAGGCTCCGAGCCCCTCGGTGGGGACGTATAGTGAGCTGATGATGATGATGATGATGAACAAGGACAAGGCTGGCAGGACAAGGAGATAATGATGATTAAACGTTAAAATGTAGCAAATTCCACATTTATTTCACGTTCTTTTATAGAAGTGAACTTACATTTCATCCTGAGGTAGATTGAGAGTGATGCTACCTTTGACGTCATCACCGTACTGGACGTAGCCGAAGAATCCGACAATTCCGTACAGCGTGATGACAATGATCATAGCTGTATTCCACACGCCGGGACAGCCGAGGAACTTCTGAGGCTTAGCCATTTCATTCTCTACAGGCATCACAACGCCAATACCTTCCATAGCAAATATTACGGTACTGAAAACAAAAGTTTAATTTAGAACATGACTATTTGTGCTACATTTTATTGGTCAGAATAGTAAATTTCTTTTGTTTATTTTATCGCACTCAGAAAAAAGTAAAATGAAATTTTTCATCTATTACGTACGTACGTACGAGCTTCAATTTTAACCGAAGCTCCTTATTCTCTGGTAAGATTTCATGTTACACGGAGCTTTTAATAAAATATAAAAGCTATATTTAATTAATTACACCACCTACATTAGAAGAAAAAGCAATTGAAAAGAAATTCGAAGCGGTTTGCGGCGCGAAAGATTGTACAGTTAATTTTCTGAATTACCTCAAAAATAATGGCCACTGTGAAACTTTTGAGACCATTTCTCTTTCAGTGATCGGCGGCAAGTCAACAAATACGTAGTACAGCGTGATAGCAAACACGACCACAATGAGGACGTTAGCGAAAGCTGAGAACGGCACCAAGTACTTTAAATTCCTAATCTGACAGATCAGTACTAGTGGTACTAACGTCAAGGCACAATACGTTTGTATCGACAGTTGTAAGCTTGGAACGTATACATCCAAAACCTAAAAAAAAGAGTTTTTTATTCACGTCAAGCTTTTCATAATGATAAGTTATATTCTAAGACAAAATAAATTTTAAAGAAAGTGTTTATAATATATATTTATGACATACTCATATGAAACTCCGGAGGAAAACAGAAATCGAACTGAGATAAAATAAAAGAAAACCAGCTAATTAATTCAAGTAACTTAGAGCCTATACATTGACATGTGATGCATGCCTCTTATTTTGAGTGAATATCGTACGAATTTGTAATCTCTACCCACCTTCTCATATCGCAGGCGTCCTTACTTTTATCAATATGTAATCTTAATAAACAAGCAGACAGAACACCGGCTTTAAAAAATTACCATGTCATACGCAAATCATGGATTTGCTTAAACGATAGCAATATTTACTTTCGGAAAAGTAAACATCTAGGCATATTTTTTAATGTAAAGAATTATATTGTTTGTTACACTTTTCAAGGCATGAATTACATGCAGGTATAATTAGGGATTTAAATTAATCCAAATGCAAATAACAAACAATGGATTTAGTGAAAGCATTTATATATTAGTTTGACGCGATGAACATTTAAAAAGGCTTGATAACTAACTTTGTTTTGAATTTTATTTAGCAGCACAACATTCTATTTAGTTCCATTCAATATAGAAGTGGAAATCTTGTATTAAATTTTTTATCCAAATATAACATAAGGTTTTTTAATAAATTTAATAAAGCGTTATACGAAATGGAAATTTCCAGACGTGGAAACAAGAAAGCACGTAGCTATTCAGTTTACTTTAACATCTGCTTAATAAATAAAATGAAAAATCTCAAATACAAACCTCCTTAAACGACGATCCAATGAACACGACATAAACGCAGAGAACACTGAAGTACGTTAAGAATAACGAATAATCTACCAACTTCCTAAAACAAAACAAAAGTAGACATTTAATATATGAATGATAATAAAACTGACATCAGACCTGAATAAGTGAGTACAACAACATTCAGAATTGTGAACAATATCATACTGTCATAAAAAACCGTAATAGACAGTAAAATTTACTTTATTGCTCCTCCCCACGATCGGATTGATTTCGGTCCGTAGGTAAACGCGGCTCCGCACGTCTCCGCAAAACTCATCGATGGTTTCTTTGCAATCACACACAGTTCTTGCGATGCTCTGACCTTAAAAATAAAATAGTGTTCGGGCACCACAGCTTTTCGTCAGTTACTATTAACTAGCTTCCGCCCGCGACTCCGTCCGCGCGGTATTTAAAAAAAAATAAGTAGATTATGTGTTCTTCCAGACTATGTTCTACTTTTACGTTGAGCCGTTCCGGAAATACCTTCAAACATACATCCATCCATCCATTATAATATCGGCGAATCTCGCTACATCTGATGGTGTGATCAAAGATTTTGCAGTGTAATTTGTACCTAATTTGTTCGCTGTTGTTAGTTTTTTTTTAATTGTCTATGTCTATTTAGACTTAATAATTTTACTTTAACAATCCTACAACGTAATAGATGGATGGATGGATGTTTGTTACAAGGTATCTTTAGAACAGCTCAACGGATCTGGATGAAATTTGACATGGATATATGTAGTCTAAATGAACACATAGGCTACTTATTAACTTTTTCTTTAATTTCGCAAGGGCAGAGTCGCAGGCAACAGCTAGTAAGATTTAAAATTTGATCACTCACCAAAACATGGACAGTATGTGTGCATATGAAGCCTGCTAAAATAGTTCCTATCAAGCCTGCGACAAGTCCAGAATTTTTGAAGGCAGCGGGCATAGCCAGAATTCCGGTTCCCAGGCATGCTTTGAGGAGATGTAGAATTGATCCAAATGTACTGAAAAAATGAGTTTACATTATTAAATGTTAAGCAACTACTCTTTGGAACTATTAAGATATAATGAAAGTATTAACCAGTACTTAATACTCGTAAATCAAATTAGAAAGTAATTGAGAAATATGCTTTTGTACTTTTTCTATAATTTAATTTCCGGAAATTCAAATTACAATTAACATATCTTTACATTTTTTTCTTCACATCCTTACCCATTATAATACTTACGAATTTGGATGTTCAACTTCTCGGTGTTCAAAAGGGTTGTAAGGCTTATCATCATTTATATCTTTTGAAGATATACTGAGAGACGATGGGAATCCTGCATTTGTTGTTAAATTAGCCCTGAAATAAATAAAATAAGCATGGTGTATTAACAGGTAAAATAATTTAATAAAAACATATCAAGATCGTTCAGCTATTGTAAATTTGAAAGCCATTATTTTTATAAACGGATTCTTCAAGGAGAAAAAAAAACTGACACAAATAAAAAGATAAGACCGAAATTAATTGCCCTATCTTAATCTTACTAATATAGTAAGTAAGTAAACAGCTAAGTAACTCAGTAAGATAATATTATAAATGCGAATGTTTAGATGGATGGATGGATGAATGGTAAGTAAGTAAACAGCTAAGTAGCTCAGTAAGATAATATTATAAATTCGAATGTTTAGATGGATGGATGGATGAATGGACGGATATTTTTTTGATGGTATCTCTGGAACGGCTCAACAGATCTTGATGAAATTTGGCACAGATGTAGAACATAGTCTGGAAGAACACATAGGCTACATATAGTAATCCTTACTAATATTATAAATGCGAAAGTAACTCTGTCTGTCTGTCTGTCTAAATTTCACGCCAAAACTACTGAACCGATTTAAATGAAATTTGGTACACAGATAGTCTAGAGCCTGAGGAAGGACATAGGCTACATTTTAACGCGAAAAAGGGGTTGTAAGGGGTTGAAAGTGGGGGTGAAAGTCTGTATGGAATTATCGTCATTTTTACAGTTAGAAGCTTGAAACTTATAAATTCTATTCGAAGACAGAATTTCATGCGGACGAATCGCGGGCACAGCTAGTATTGTGTATAGTCTTAATAGGTTTAAAAACCAGAAGTAACAAGTACTAGCGTTCATCTGTGGAAACAAGGTAGATATAATATATTTCGCTATTTAAAAATCGTTATTGAGGTCACATAAATTATTTTCACTTATGCTCACCGGGTCAGATAACTTTGTCGGTCTATACACTTGAAAATATTGTACACTTGTCATTACAATGTTCCAGTTGACCGACTATCACGTAATGGCATAGAAAATCTCAAGGTAAATGATTGATAGAAATGTTAATTCATTTCCATTTTACTAACCAACACAATGCTAATCGTAAATATAAAAAATAAGAAGTATTAAATATTACTTAAACAGTCAAGTACTTAAAGTGACACCCGTATTTGATCATTTGAAGAGTTCAAGTATGGTTGAAAGAGACGGGAATAAAAGAAATTTAATTTATAAAGGTTTAGAAACTTTGTAAAGTCGATTCAAGTCACTAAATTGCCACTCAAAGAGTCGTTGAAAACGGAGATAACAATATTTCGCAAGAACAAGAATAATTATATAAATCTTAAATATTTTGGCAAATTGTTTCTTTTACCTTTTCGATTTGATGAAATCCGATGCAATTAACTTCTAATATAATCTAACAATCGGTCTTTTATTAACCGGAGACATTTGTGTCGAACACAATTCTACCGATAGGTTTTTCTTATTTCTGTTTTAATATATTAAAAACATTGTTACAATGATTTGACTCAAAAGGTTAAAAGAAGAATTGAAAATCTTTATTTATTTGTATTTTCCGAGTTAGGTTTATTTATGTAATGCCCGGCTTTGTATATGCGAAGACAGATAAAGGACTTTCAAATACAGTACGAAACATTTAATGGAATGAGGATTTTTTTCCGTCCCATGAGTTTTAACACATTCATTTATTTTCGGAAAACATACATCTGTATGTAATGTGTATAGAACATTTGAATTTTTTATATGTAACATTTGACTCTACAGTTTCCTTTTAATCTTTCTTCGAAGTTTACATGGAATAGAGTTTAGAAATGGAACTAAAAATCATTTATATGTTTGGTACAATTGCACAGAACTGTATTTAGTAATTATTATTTTTAAAATTTACTGTGTTACTTATATTTTCAATAGTTTAATGATATACATAGTAAATAAAGACTTACGTCGAATTAAAATTCTCTGGCAACGAATCTTTGCTTTTCTCCTGAGTCATTTTTCTCTCTGCAACAAAAATAAATATTTTATAAAGAGTATAGGTAGTATATTACATTATTTTTGTAAACAAGCTAATGATTTAATTTAAAAAAAAAAACTAGCAATAATTGTAGTCGGCATTGAGAATATGTAAATGTATGATTCTTTTTAGCCGACTTCAAAAAGAAGGATGTTATCAATACGACTGTATTTTTTTTATGTGTGTTACTGCAAATCTCGGCCCCTGGTGGTCCGATTTTGATAAAAAAAATTTAATCGAAAGGAAGTGCTTGCAGATGGGTCCCATTTGTTTGTTTTTTTTTTTACTTTTATAATATTTTATGATTAATTAACTGTTGCCCGCGACTGCGTCCACGCGGAATTATAAAAAAAACTTAATTAGTGGCCTATGTGATCTTCCAGACTATGTTCTACATCTGTGCCAAATTTCATCAAGATCTGTTTAGCCCTTCCGGAAATATCTTCAAACAAATGTCAATCCATCTAAACATTCGTATTTATTATATTAGTAAGATTAGTTCGTTTAACCATTCTATTGCACTGTTAAAAACTAAAAGAAGTATTTTTATAGCATAAAGTTGTAATATACTGCATTTCACGTACAATAACAGAATATTTTGAAAGTGTCGCAAACAATACTTCCTTTAACACTTTACGATTGGTCTGCAAATATCATTTGAAGATGTCAATACAGCTATGAAATTCTTCAGCCGAAACACTATAGTTGAAACATATTTTATCTATATTTATTCAAATAGACAATACTGTTACTGTAACGTTTGTGAATTAAATAAAAAAAGCCACAGATATATTGACATTTAATAAGATAGCCTGTGATATTTTACAAGTAGTGAATGACGAAATTGTCAACGTCAATAGCAACAAACTTATCAGATGAATCTGAAGTTTATCGTATTATCCGAAAAGATTATTTGTTACCAATTGCACAATAAAATCTGATTTAAATCAAAATTTTCCTATTTTTCTATTAAATATATAGTATACTAAATGTCGCTCGCGACTCCGTCCGCCCGGAATTTAAAAAAACTTAATTATTGGCCTATGTGTTCTTCCGGACTATGTTCTACATCTGTGCGAAATTTCATCAAGATCCATGCAGCCATTCTGGTGATACCTTGTAACAAACATCCATCCATCCATCCAAACATTCGCATTTATAATATTAGGAAGATAAAAATAAAAAAATAAATAAAAAATCATTCTTCACAAAATTGGTGTGGCTCTGTCTCTTTAACTAGTAAAAACTATTTCTGGAGACAGCCCAAGATATATAGGATCAACATTTCAAAGAAGCGAAGCAACCTTTTTATTCTATGAGAAGATCTTTCTCGACGTGGGTTCTTATGTAGACTGCCTAAATCGTTTACGCTTTGACCGTAGCAATAAACATTTTAGGTTACATTTTCTCGTGTTTTCATTCAATCTTTTCTTTTGTTGCTCTGTCTACATCTGTCGTTTACTAGTAAATAACTTTTTTAAACACTCAATGTATCTTTCCTCATCTATTTATCTATTGTTCTTCGTCTAGTAGTATCTTTGTTCTTAAATGAGCTATCTTTATTCACTCAGAATCGGTAACCGTAGACATCTGTACGATAATATTTTGTTTTTTATGAGTTACATTCTTGAATAAAAAAAAAACTAATTAAGCGCAGAGACCCCAAGCGTGTTTTGTCCTCCAACAATACGAGTATCGACCTTTCGCGGATCATCGCCTCTTCGAATCGGTCCATCTGATCCCTCCACATTATTTTTCTGCAAAAAGCCTGCAATCTTTTGTATAAATAATTTACGAATTATTGACTTGCTTCTGCTAAATACGTCACATTACCTAAATGCGTCTAAACTAAATAGTTTAAGTACACACAATGTTTAAACTAATTATTATCGAATTTATTTTTCGAAGTAAAATCACGTAACGGCTAAAAAATGTTACGTTAGGTGTAAGTTCAAAGAATAAATATTATTCACTTCTTGTCTAAACCAAATTTTTACCATTAATTTCGGTATATATTGAGTTTAACAGGAAAAATCTTACTTCTTACTTATAATATAAATGCGAAAGTTTACATGGATGGATGGATGAATGAATGGATGTTAGAAGGTATCTCCGTAACGGCTCAACAGATCTTGATGAAATTTGGTACAGCTTTAGAACAAAGTCTGGAAGAACACATAGGTTACTTATTAAGTTGTTAATTTATTCCGCGCGGACGGAGTCCCGGGCAACAGCTAGTATGGAATAAAAGGATAATTAAATATTGTGATAATTCAAATAATCAAGTATTGAAAATTCTGCTTAGTAATTGTTACATTGTTAAGGGCTTTTTTCACAATGTATGATAATTGCCGGATAACTAGCTGGCAAATAAATTAGCCGGACGGAGTCAGGGCGAAAGCTAGTATTACATGAGTAAGATTAATAGTGCAGCCTTTCTATAAATGGCAGTGTTATGCATATTTACATTGTTGCGGTGATCTATACAAATAGATTATTATTTATAATAAACCTTTATTTACGTATCATGTTACAAATTAAGCAAAATGTTTTGTCAGCAAATTGTTAAGGCTTTTGTTTTTATTATGTACTTGCGAAATACATAGAAAAATATATGACACTTGTTTTGTTTATTCAACCTATATAAATTGCTTAGAATTCTTTAATAGTTAACACTTATAAAAACCTACAAATAGATTTAATTTGTAACTTTTAGTTTAATTTAACTTTTGCCCGCGGCTCCGTCCTCGTGGAATTAAAAAAAATTAAGTAGACTAAGTGTAGTCTTCCAGACTATGTTCTATGCATGAGCGTCAAGAAGTTTCATCTTCTTTCGGCTCAGATATCCTTGTTTGACTATAAATTGATTTAGTATATTTTGTTTTCATTGAAAGTATGACAGCGTTGTTGTATAAATATATATTTATTTGTACATTTTATCTCGTTTTCTTAATACAAGGTTAAACGAAAAGAAGTAAACAACAATGCAAGGTTATTGATCAAAGAAATCAATTTCACGATTAAGTTTATTGACAACAAGTTTTTGAAAAACAATCCTTAAAAGTAATTAAATGGAATCCTGATAAAATAGAGATCATAGTTATGTTAAAAAATATATAACATATTAATTTATTTTATAGCCATCGCTGTCAATTACTGTAGAAACTAAGGGGGAGATGTACCTAATTAATTAATTTGCAAAAATTTAAATGAGGGATTGGCTTGAATGACGTCACATTAGTATTCTTGTACAATGTATAAAAAAGTTAACATCATGAATATTATACGAATAAAGGTTGTACAACTTTGCTGCACACTGTACTAACAGTCAGAAGGTTTGTCCGCATTTTACTTGTATATTATGCTTTATTGAACACATTATCATTTCATTACTGGTTTACAATCAGACTTTAATTAGAGTAACAGATAGATATCTCTGGTTTAAACTACGAAGTAAATTACTAATAAAATAAGTTTTTAAATGACATGTTCCTTTAAAAAAACTAGTAATCTCCCCGGCTTCGCTCGAGTACACGTATAATTAGAGACGAGATTACATACTGATAGAAGAGTTTACTATTTTTGAAAGAATTTTTAAAAAACTAATTTAATGTTATTTAATTTATCTTGAAAAAATAATCGAATTATATTTATAATACTCGTAGTAAAGTCAAATAATGTATTGAAACATAAATGACGTACACAGTAAAAATAAATATAAAAATTTAATTTTATCTTACTGTAATAATGTTTGTTAATTTTTTGTATTTTTATCTTAGCCATCAGTTATTTCGTAATCAAAGGTTTTTTCCTGTATTTAAATTGCTCGCCATTCTTTGTAGAACACATAATTGCAACGTTTTATCTGGACACGTTTAATTATGATAACCAGTGGCATAACAACTCAACGTATACGTTTACTGTGGAACAATATTTATTAGTTACATTCCAAACTTCAAAGTCCATTTTACACAAAGTTATTCTACTAAAATGATTTATTGTTCTGTTTTCAATTGACAAAATCTATACCCAATCTGTGCAAGTTTCAACAAAGAATTTCTTAAGGTACATACTTATAGAAATGATCTAGAAATGGTGAGATCTACAATGTATTACAAATGGAGAATTATAAGTTATAACTGTTAATGAGGTCTTGTTTTGAAATATAAGTCATATGGATGTGTTTGATTTAAACATATAATATTTCACCTGATGTCTTTGTTGCCACCGAATTTAATCTCTTTTAATTCCTTCCTCGTCTAGTTAAATTTTCTTTCAAGCAAAACAAATTCATTAAAATCTTTTCTCGTTGTTGATTCTTGTATTGTAATTTGGCCGCTCAACGTCTTCCCTATATCAAAGATATTAAATAAAACAAGGAAAATCGCAAGTTTGACTTTTATCTTCATTCCTTGAATATGATCGGAATTGTCTTTTGTTTTTTTAATCAAGTTTTTGAACGACCTTTAAAATAAGTATGAAATTGTATAAGTTTCTTAGTAAACGTTAGATAAAGTTGATGTCAACTTTAAAAAATATCAAGGAAATTACATACTAATGTAAACTTTAAAATAAACATACTAGTAGTTTACACAATTTTTAAATATTTCTTCTACCATGTTGAGGCTAAACAATTTAATACCCAAGATCACTTAGACATTTAAAAGAAAGTAATATTTATTTATACTTACTTATGTAAAGACTAATGTTTATAATATAGTTATAACTGTAACAAAATTTGCAAATTATAGCAAAAAAATCAAACAAATTTAATCGAAAATATCGTACATCATTTTAAACTGTATTTTTCAAAAACTTGTAAAATTAATTTGTAATTAAAATTATGGAATTTATTGTAAGAAAAATAAACAGTATGCGGACAACTTTCAAAAACAATATAAACGAGTGAATGGTAGACAAGCTATTTAAAGGGTAAAGCTGTTTAGCTGTATCTACATTACTTAACGATAAGAAAATTAATAGCATATTATTCTTAGTAAAGTAAAAAAAAATATAAAGTTTATAATCGGTCAGTGTCATTCTGTATCCATCATTCTTGGTTTTATGCATCATTGAGAACCTCACGTATTTATAACAACACAAAAATGTCTATCCCCTGTAGACAAAGTGCATACACTCGGAAGCGTTTCCTTAACGAACTTCATATATATAACTTCTAGAACTGCAAGAACTTTCTACAAGTCACGTCACGTGATTGTCATGTGTTATAGTTGAATGTATTTTTGAAACTCGTTATGGAATCACTTCGAAGTGCTGGTTATTTTGAAATTTCCATAATAAATACAATATATTTATGACATTTCATGTTGAACAAATTAACAATATTTTGAACAATTTGAAGTAATATCATACAATTTAACATGATTTACGCTTTACAACAAATTAAAATAATCTTGATTACTTAACTATTTTTTAACTGCGCTACGTGTTAACTGAACCGTGGCATGTGAATAACGACTATTTTAATTTCATGCAATTTTAGAGCATGAGTAATAAAAGAAGATAAAAAATTGTGTCTGATAGTTCCATACTCTACACTACACAATTTACACATTACAAATACAAGAAATACTTTTTTATATAAATAGTATTCTTATAAAGGTAACCTATTCTAACTCGCATCTCTTTTAGGTTATATCTTTCTCCCGTGTAACAAAATGTACCTAAACGTGACGCTTCTTTAATGAATGGACCGACAAGGCTATCTGAACTAGTGGGCATAAGTCAAACTAAATGAGCTCAGTAGCGCCCCCATGTCATTTTTTTCTTTTACGTAATTTTCTATGCCCAAGTTGGTTTTATATATACAGTCAAAACCGTTTATAGCGACATCGTTTTGAACAACATACCGGTTAAATTGACCAACATCAAAGGTCCTGGCTGAATGTTATTACATATCTTTCCTATTAATACCTGTCACCGGTTGTTACAACTATCGGTTTTTACGACTCAATATGAGTAGTCCCTTCGATGTCGTTATAACAGATTTTGACTGTATTCTGATAGAAACAACCGCGATACCAGCACGTCTCTCACCGTTTCAGATATCCTTGTTTACTATAATATTGAAATTTAACTTTTATCCTAACCTTGACAGATGTAAATGGCAAAAACTTAAGGTCTTCCTGCTAGTGTTATTATTTTCACAATTTTACAAATATACATTTATTGCATAAAAAAAACTGACTTTAAAAATATAATATTTCATAACTGTTCAAGCAAAACGCAACCTTTAAATCTGTTTGTATAGTAAGTCGAACCGTTCATTAGTTCTACAAACTATAATCCAGATTCTAAGTCCTAGCAAAGATTTAACTATATTATGCCTAACTTTATTAACTACTCTGTGATACTTAGAATTATAAAATTAAATCCACTACAAATGTTAATGTTTTCAATTTTTTACATTAATATCTGTTGACTACAGAAAAAAACGTCAATACGCCTTAAAAATATGTTCAAAATTGGTTTCACCTACAACATAGCTGAAATAATAAATATCTATTCCCGGTACAGAAAAACATATCATGTCTTAATGGTTATTTTTTTTTCATTCCATAATTTTAGAGTTTTACTTTCCGTACGATTTGTTCAAAATAAATTCTAACTTAAATGATAACTTCCCTTTTTATCATGTCAAACATATTAAGCATAATTGAAATATTTATTTTACGTGAAAATAAAACAAAGAGAATAGATATTTTGCAACAATTTCTGATACAATTGTTTAAGTTCGACATGAGGAAATAAAGAAACGACTATCGGGTTGAAGGTTTCACGGCCGTTTGCCGCGACGTTCGACAGACGACGCAACAGCTAAGATCGGAACACCGTCTACTTTTATTTAGTTCACAAACATTTCCTATTAATCTCATTTCCATCTTTTTTGAGTTATCATAAAATTCAATAAAGTGTCCGTTCATTTTAACATCCTTTATGCTGCTGAATAACATTCAAGCACATTTATTTGAACAATCAAAGGCAAAACCTCAAATTGAATAGCAAAGAATTTAAGTAAATTATTTTTTGAATGGGATTTGGTTTTGTCATGTATTCAGTATTTTAATATGCAATTACACCATTTACTTTGTTGTGCAAACATGTGTGAAATCGACATTGGGACGTAAAGCAATACTCCATAGCGTCGAATGAAAAACTGTTTCTGAAAATATGACTGACAAAAAAATTACAATCATTTATTTAAGCAAATCGCAGTAACGGAGTTTATAGTGAACATATTTAATCATAGTTTTTCTTTATAAGTATTTTTATTTCCAACGTATACCACTAGTAGCATTATTTACATAGTTGATTTCAAAAAATATGAAATCCGATATCTTAATAAATGATACGTTTTGATCAATATCGCCTTCGTCGAGATACAATTCTGTTCGAGTAGTAGCTTCCTGTCAGTCGGACAAAGGGTCGCAGGCAGGCAGGCGTGCTGAATGCCTTCTTTGTGCCTGAGTAGACACCGTTTACCTTGAAGAGGCATTTACAGCTTCACCGGGCTTGAGGTAACCGTGTGCAAATGACGCTTAACCTAAACCTATTTATTTACCGGATTGGATAAAAAGCCTACATCACGCGATGTTCCCAGGCGATCACCCATCAGGGGTCGCGAACGAAAGGGCAAGCGTGCCGTGGCCTCGCCACCATATGTAGGAGGAACACATGGGTTTAAGGGGTATATATGCCATCCAGAAGAGAATCCCACATCACTACGTTCCTTCGGGGCGCGGAGTATGCAAAGAGCATTCCCCTCTGAAAAAAAAGGCGGTCACCTATCCAAGTAGTGCTTCACTTCGGTGATCGCACGAAATTCAACGTGGTATGGATATTGGCACCGGAGGCCCTTCCTACCTTTTCTTATAAAAAAGGATGAAAAGGGGAAGTGAAATTTTCAGAGAACAGGGAATAGGAAAGGGATCCTCTTTCTGAGCATCCCCCACTTCGTTAAATGAAGGTCGGCAACGCATCTTATTGCCACCTTATAATATAAAAAAAGCAATTTTTTTAATAAATAACTGAAAAGTACTTTAGAAATATGTAGAGATATTTACCTATCTCTAGATAAACAGGAAAAACATTTTACCTGTCATCAGAATAAAGATCCAATGCCGTGCTTAGGCAATGTAAAGTACGTCCTCTAACTTCCTATGTTAACTTCCTGTTAGTCCTCAAACAAGTCTGAATAACAATCAGATCATCCAGTGTATATCTATTGTTAACAAACATAATGCTCAGTATACCACACCTTTAGTATACTAAACTATTCAATTTCAATGTGTCAGTTGTTATGGATTTTATTGTGCAAACTAAGGTCAAAGTCAATGTAAAAAAAATGTCAATCAATGTATACTAAGATATTATCAGATTACAATGTTGTAAACATAGAAACTTTGACATATGATCTTATTAGTATAGGTACTATTATTATAAAGAGTTTAAATTTTATTTTTTGTTTGCATTGAATAGGCTCTTTAACTAATAAACCGATTTGAAAAATTCTTTCTGTGTTTGGAAGCTACCCTATCTACTGGTGATATAAGCTATATTTAATACTAGATTTTTTTAATTCCTCGCGATTATATTCGCGTGCAACTGCAAGTAATTAATAAAAACAAGACATTTGTATCAACGTTATTTTGTATTCATTATTGCCAAATTTAAAATAAAGACAACATTCGAAAGTAATTAATTTATTCGACGATAAAATAATTTAGATTATTTGAAATAGAAAACACAGAACGTTTTGTTCTACTGCCCTTAATATTATATTTAAACAGAAGAAGTAATAAGTCGTAGTCAACTCATAGCAAAATCTCTACCGTAGAACTGAAGCCTACACTATATTAGGGATGTCTAAGCTTGAGGCAACCACGTTGTCGCAGTGCGGATTTGTTGACTTGTAGTTGAAGTAATTGACATAATAGAAATATCAATAAGGAAAAACAACTTCTATGCCCACACAAAAATGTACGCTGTCATGTCATCTTTACGTCGGCTCGAAATTTTGCAAGAGACAGAGGTCCAAGTTTTATTAATTGCTGAACTTTGCAAATATTTGGAAGCATCTCAAAAATTTTCTAATATTGTACAGCCAAATTAGGTGACTACTTCAGTAAGAATATTGTACGGTGAATATAAAACGATGTCTTTTTCCTGTGGCATCATTTTTTTTCAACGTTTCTGTCAGATAACGAAATAGGAACAAGGAAAATAAAGAAAGGACATCGCTATAATAAATTATTCATATATCTTATTCATTACTTCTATTCTTTGAATGTATTACGACTAATTGATAACACGATTTTGAAAGGTTGTTTCGTTGAAAAATTAGTTAACTATTTTTACATTGTTATTTGTAGCTATCAATTGTTTTCGCTTTCTATTTCTTATTATCTCTCCAAAAAGTACGATCACAGCGAAAATATAATCCCGGCTATAATTAAAGGTTAAATCGAGGTTAGATTGAGGTAGAAAATGCTACCTTTGATATTCTTTTCAAGAATGAATGCCTAAAATTCAATGCTATTTTAAAATTTATACGACACTAACAGGGCACATAGTGTTACTAATCGTGGGTTTCAAGTCTAAAATCTGTGTATAAAACATATCCTCGTCTCTGTCATTAACAAAACAGATATTAAAAATATGTTTTAAAGGGAGATTAAAGGGAGAATATCTCAGAAATCCACGGTAAGTTCCTCTTTGTATTCGGAGCTTCATCTTTCTGCAATTTTAAAGTCGCAGTCTGAAATATTAAATGATTTCAATAGGTTAAGAGTCGCTACACTGCTAACTTCAACTTTATCCTGAAGCTGAGTTGTGCTTTATATCTTCTATTATATAAAATTCTCGTGTCACGGTGTTCGAACTTGAACTCCTCCGGAACGGCTTGACCGATTCTCATGAAATTTTGTGAGCATATTCAATAGGTCTGAGAATCGGCCAACATCTATTTTCATTCCCATATTCAGATTTTTTAAATGCGCGCGGACGGAGTCGTGGGCGACAGCTAGTTATTATATAGAAACGAAAGATAAAACGTGAAGGAACATTTTTAGTTCAATAAAGGTTTCTATTTTATAACCTCCAATAACCCAAATTCAAACGACAACAGACCGATTCCCATCGACGGTCAACTAGTTACCATGTGCGATCAATATAAATATCTGGGAGGCATGATGCACATTTCTGGGAACTTGGAATGCAACATTCAACACCGTATAGCTGCAGCGTGGAAAAAATGGCGAGAATTGACTGGTGTTACTTGCGACAAAAGAATGCCAGTGAAACTTAAGGGTTTGGTTTATAAGTCCATGATGAGACCATCCTCATGTACGGCAGTGAAACCTGGGCCATAACTCAAAAGAACGTGCATACCATTCAAGTTGCTGAAATGAAGATGTTGAGATGGGTGTGCGGCGTAACCAGGCTCGATAAGATCCGCAACGAGTTCGTGCGAGGTAGCCTCGGTGTGCGCGATATCGCTGATAAGATGCAAGAGAGTAGGCTGCGATGGTATGGTCACATAAGGAGGAGGCCGCCGGACTACGTCGGTAATTTAGCACTACATCTTTCCCTTCCTGGATGCAGATCCAGAGGCAGACCCAAAACTAGATGAGTTAAAAGACATGAGTGAGTGCCAAGTCTCAGATGAAGATGTCGAGGACAGGGCGAGGTGGAGGAAACTGATTGGAAAAGCCGACCCCACCACCATGTGGGATTCGAGCTAGGCAGAGAGAGAGAGAACCTCCATTTTGATTTTTTCTTTTTTATTAATATTGTCCGATAAACAACGAAATGAAATTTCTCGTATTCAACACATAGCCAGGGGGGCTCAGAGATTTGATTGTTTGCACAGAAACTTCTGTAATTACATAGACAATCAACTGCAGATTATTAAACTCCTATTGATATAAAAAAACTTTGTATGGAGAAACTTTTTTCATTCAGTACAATTGACAACCTCTATCAACTTTTATGTAAATTCATCTTTCAAGAGGACGATATCGCGAGCATGTAACAATGTAATTGATGCGTAATTTGACTTAAATGAATACAGATAAGAAAATACCTTTGTTAATTTAATTTATTATTAACCTATTGATTAATTAATCCATGGGTTTTTGGGTTATTGGAACATCTTCTTTTTGTTAAATAAATTTAATCCAATTCAGAGGTGACTCATTGAGTATTACGTAATACTTGTTATAGAGATAAATAAGTATAGCAATTTGAAACTAACTAGGCCAAGAAATACAGATAGAATATCGAATTAAGTTAGTAAATTTGCCTAACATATGTCCTGATCAGGTATTCCCTTAAGTGTGCTGATTAACTATTCCCCTTTCTTACTAGCTTGTGTGTGTATCAGTAAGCTCTTAAAGTCAATTCAGACTACAGGATGTTCGAGGCTTGACAAAACAAACTTGAAGTCAGTCATCAGTCGAGCAAAAACTTATGTCATATGTTTTCAGAAATGAATCCAGGTCATCTAAATATGCTGAATATATTAGTACCGAATATAGATTTAATATTTACGAAACTTAAATTAATCTTAAGTAAGATAATTGTTTTTATTCCGTACTTATTTTAATTACATCCTTTGTAATATTTAACAGTTGAAGAATTTATTCAAGCATGTCATCTTTTTTAAAAAATTAATTCCAATCAGAAAACGTCAATTAATTAATACTGTCAAAAATAAATCTAAATGAAAAGTAGAATATTTACCTGAATCCAAGGCACAGTTAATAAAATAATATAAAATAAAATGGCGCGTTCATTATCCGACTAAACCAGCAATGAGTCGACTGTGTGAGTACCGCGACATTTACAATTCAACTGACCTCACCAAATAAACACAACCATGCGCACGAGTAGACCGCTCTTTTGTCAGTGATAAATTACATTTCAAAAAACTGATACTGAGCCTTATAGTTACGACAATAAAGTTTATTTTTCATTACATGTGACAATTTTCTTTCCAAGGTCCTTAACTTGTGATCAAGATGCAATAAATGCTCGATTTACAGATTAATATTTTTATGCACTTATTTTACTGGCGACATTATAGAAGTAACATTATATAGGTATCTTAGTGATTGTACAAAATCATGATTAATTTTCAAATTAACAGTAATCTGATTTGATTAAGGCATTTGTTTCTTATTATTTGGGTGTTATTATGTACTTTTAACCATTTTTTTTATTATAGATAAATTAAATGGAAGGTTCATTTTCCGGGCAAGCTATCTGTGTTCTCGCATTGTTTTCGTAATTTCCGGACATCCTTCATTCTATATTAGATATATCTCGAGAAATATTTACTGTATTTCGGCGTTACCGTAGACGAAATTAAAACTCAATATATAAGTCGGGTTACAAAATGAAAAAGTACTTAGCAAATTTGGTTGATAATAATAATAAAGCGTTTATATGTATGTATATAGAGATCTTTTAGTGCTATTGCTCTGGTATAATTTATTACAGACTAACGTCCGAACCCTATAATCGATCCATAAAATCGATTTGGTGATTATTGTATTATTTTTATGTGAAATTGAATTGATCGCGTTTTTCTTATACTATTAAGACCGCCAGATCAGTTAAAATTCGCCTGAATTCATTATAAAAAAAAAAAAACCTTAGATAAGCAAAACTGGTTCGTGATCAATTATTGGCTGTTAATCCACTTCAATTCTTCTGTAGAGCTGCATTTTAAAATGGTGAATTCACATTTAAAATTGCAGATTTCTGTAAGCGCTTTTGCGTAGTCAGACTTAGATTTCTATCGTCAAAAATGCACTAAAAAGTCACAAAATAATGTCATAAGTACCCTCGAAAGTAACAAAGTTCTCTTCTTTATTGTTATTTGTCTATATTGTACAATTATCGTTTGTTCGGAGTCGTTGTCGGTCGAGGTAAATTAGTGACATTTAATATGTCTAGACCTAGTTACGTTTAAGTTTCTACCTATATATATGATATATGATAAAATAACATCAAAACAATCATTATCCTATTAAATCTATTCCTACTAACTTAATGCTATTCATAAAAACTTGTAAAATTATCGAGATAAAAAGTATATCAGTTTTAAAAATTCAATAAAAACTCGTAAGAATTTAATTTCAGTTTCCTAAAATAAAATTCTTATCAAAGCAAAAAATTACGAAATCCACTTTGAATTACAAAACATGAACCAGATGTCTGAGTAGCATTGAGATCATTAAGGTACTCTGTTGTCAAGTAATTTGATATTCGAGTATTTTGTTTGTGTTAATTTCTCGCAGATCTTTGACTATAGAGTACCGGACTAGGTAAAGAGTCGCCGTTGTACTTAATAAATTAAGTCACTTTCACCGTTTAGGTAAAATTGAAATGTTCGCATACTGACTCAAAAATGTAAATGGAAATCGAAAAACACATTGGTACATGACGGGATACGAACCCAGGTCCTGCAGATCACAAGTCGAGAGCTTAACCCCTGCGCTACCGAAGACACATGCACCGAAAAATTCACACGCTTCACAAAACGAACACATAAGCAAGCAATTGTCGAACTAACTATTCATTTTAATTTTACAGATGGAAATGCACGCTCTTGACAGGTCCTGTCATTTAAAATTCAAAGTTGCAGTTTGATAAAATACATTCTGTAGCAGATAAACAGAGATAACTGATGTTTACGACAGGTGTACTACCTGCATTGTGATTTGGGATAATGTATTGTCGAGTTAAAAAAGGTTTTTCACCTTAAAGACATTTCCTTACACAAAAGTTATAACCACAGAATTTTATAATAAACTAGCTTTTTCCCGCGACTCCGTCCGCGCGGAATAAAAAAAAATAGAAAACGGAGTAAAAATTATCCTATGTCCGTTTCCTGGTTCTAAGCTACCTGCCCACCAATTTTCAGTCAAATCGATTCAGCCGTTCTTGAGTTATAAATGGTGTAACTAACACAACTTTCTTTTATATATATAGATATATATATATATATATAGATAGATAACTAGCTTTTACCCGCGACTCCGTCCGCGCGGAATAAAAAATAGAGAACGGGGTAAAAATTATCCTATGTCCGTTTCCTGGTTCTAAGCTACCTGCCCACCAATTTTCAGTCAAATCGATTCAGCCGTTCTTTAATTATAAATAGTGTAACTAACACGACTTTCTTTTATATATACAGAGATAATATTTGAGCATACTATATATATTGATGCTTCCTTTTAGAATTATGTATGACTACTTACGTAGTCGGTGACAGTGTTATCCTGCTCAGTTCTGCTGGAAATTTAAAACGTAAAACCTTTTAAGGAAAAAAAAATTACACTCAGTGTCTCCGACTTGATAAAGGGATGAATAAAAACTGACGAAGGTTCTAACACCGGTTGTACTTAAATCCAGAAGCAGCTTGTTCTAAATACTGGTCTAGTTTTAATCTATATTTTTAAACTAGCTTTTACCCGCGACTCCGTCCGCGCGGAATAAAAAATAGAAAACGGGGTAAAAATTATCCTATGTCCGTTTCCTGGTTCTAAGCTACCTGCCCACCAATTTTCAGTCAAATCGATTCAGCCGTTCTTGAGTTATAAATAGTGTAACTAACACGACTTTCTTTTATATATATAGATAATAGATTGTAATACTAATAAGTGATATATTATTTTTTTTTAAAACACAAGATTACTTTAATAATTTATGAAGGAAAAAGATAACAGGAAAAATCCTGCCTTTAAATTATGCAATAGTAATTTTTTTTATGTTGAATAAGCGCTTGACCACGATCCCACCTGATTAAGTGATGATGTGGTCTAAAGATGGTACGCGCTAGCTTTGTAAATGCCTATTCACTCTACTCTTGAATGCCCCCACGTCGTTCTTGGATGGAAAAACTGACGCCGGCAACTTGTTCCAATCATTTGCATTTGTTAGTTTATCAGACAAGATTGTACTTCTACCTTTAATACTAACAACTCTTAAGCAGAAACTTTCATCTCATCACCAAGCACCAAAAAAGCAGCAGCTACCCCAGCAGTTTAAAAAAAAACAATACTTTACTGTATCAGATAAACGCCATACGATAATTCACTTAAGTCACAATGATCGATCCATATCTTTGACGTACATAATTGCACGACTATATTTGTGTAGCTTCAATCATAGATTTGGAAATGTACATTTTTTTAATATTTATTTGGAAAAACTAATGACTACATAATAGGTATATATCTATAACTAGCTTTTACCCGCGACTCCGTCCGCCTGGAATAAAAAATAGAAAACGGGGTAAAAATTATCCTATGTCCGTTTCCTGGTTCTAAGCTACCTGCCCACCAATTTTCAATCAAATCGATTCAGCCGTTCTTGAGTTATAAATAGTGTAACTATCACGACTTTCTTTTATATATATACGATATAAATATAACAGATACTATGTTATCATGTACCCAACAACGGTTACAATGATTACTTTTCTCCTGAATTACATTAATCTCCTTTTCAAAAGGTAACTCGCCGCCGAAAATCCCATGCGGCGAGACCTCTATGTCCGAAATCCAGTTTATCCAGAGATCAGTGCGGAAATCGCTGCAATCTCTGGATATTCACAAGTCGAGTGAGCCTGACGGGATACCCCCCATCGTGCTTAAGACTTGCGCTCCTGAGTTGGCACCGGTTTTAACGCGCCTGTTCCGGTTCTCCTACTCCTTAGGCGTTGTCCCGAAATCATGGAAGACTGCCATAATCCACCCGATCCCAAAAAAAGGCGATGGCTCAGATCCGTCCAACTACAGGCCGATCGCCATTACCACCTTGTTCTCGAAGGTCATGGAAACGACCATCAATTGCCAACTTATGAGGTACCTAGAGGAGCATCAGCTGATTAGCGATCGTCAGTACGGTTTCCGACAACGTCGCTCAGCTGGTGATCTTCTTGCGTACCTCACGCATCGATGGTCGGAGGCAACCGAGGGCAAGGGGGAGGCACTGGCGGTTAGTTTGGACGTAGCCAAAGCCTTTGATCGGGTGTGGCACAAAGCACTTCTTGCGAAGTTGCCTTCCTACGGGCTGCCCGAGAAACTATGCGCCTGGATTTCTAGCTTCTTGGAGGGTCGGAGCATCAAGGTCGTTGTTGACGGTGCGTGCTCTGACCCGAAACCAATCAACGCTGGTGTCCCACAGGGCTGTGTACTGTTGCCCACCTTGTTTCTTCTGCATATCAATGACATGCTGCAATTTAGCAACATTCATTGTTATGCAGACGATAGCATGTGTGACGCACTGTATACGGCCCGTGCCAATGTTTCTCGGGCTACTGCCGATGAGAACCGGACCAAACTTGTGTCTGAACTGGAGACCCTACTGGGTGAAGTTTCGGATTGGGGTCGACGAAATCTCGTTGAATTCAATCCCAAAAAGACACAAGTGTGCGCCATTACCGCTAAAAAACAACACTTTGTCGTAGATCTTCGTTTTGAGGGCACTCCCCTGGTAGCCTCAGCCAGTATCGGTATTCTCGGCGTTGACATATCGAGTGACGTTCAGTTTCGCGGTCACTTGGAAGACAAGGCCAAGCTGGCCTCCAAAAAGCTGGGTGTGCTCAGTAGGGCGAAGCAGTATTTCCAACCGGGCCACCGCCTACAACTGTACAAGGCGCAAGTTCGGCCCCACATGGAATACTGCTCGCACCTCTGGGCGGGAGCACCCCAATACCAGCTTCTTCCATTTGACCGCATACAACGGAGAGCGACTCGAATCGTCAACGACCGAGCTCTTACCGATCGGCTTGATACTCTGGCCTTGCGGAGGGACGTCAGTTCCCTCTGCATCTTTTATCGTTTGTACCACGGGGAGTGTTCCGAAGAACTGTTTGGAACGATTCCTGCCGCCGAGTTTCGTCATCGGACGACCCGACAGACCGCCAGGTACCATCCATACCATCTGGACGGCTGGCATTCCACAACAGTGCGGTTCTCGCGAAATTTCTTGCCGCGCACGGCCGCGTTGTGGAATGGTCTGTCCTCGGCGGTATTTCCAAACCACTACGACTTAGGGTCCTTCAAGAAGCGAGCGTATCACCATCTCAAAGGCCGGCAACGCATTTGCGATTCCTCTGGTATTGCAGATGTCCATGGGCGTCGATGAACACCTTGGTGTTCCCGCTGCTCGTTTGCCCCATTCTCTTATAAAAAAAAAAAAAAAAAAAAAAAATTAATCTGAGTTTACCTCTAGCGTAGTTTCACTTAATAAGCAACTCAAGCTGACTCTATTTCACAGAATGACCATTAGGGCTAGGAGAGCTCTATAGCCAAACCGCCTCATATACTTCGTAGTAACACTAAGAAGAACGAAGAAGCTTCTGCGAACACTTGGGAAGAGCTCGCGCAACAGAGAAGAGAATGGCGCAACTCTGTCAATTTGGCAGTAACACGCTTCGAAACCCGACGATTACAAGACCTGGATGCAAAGCGCCAAATTAGAAAAACTCGACCAAAGCCTTCCTATACCTATACATACGATTCCTCAGGCCGGTTGTACTGTGCGCCGTGCGACCGGACTTTCAAAACTAAGTTCGGGTTTGCCAGTCATCTCCGATCGCACTCTCGGAGATAGCAAGGTTCGCCATTGACGGATTACGTCACGGAGGACATCATCATCATCAGTAACACTAAATATATAGAAGTGAATAAATTTAGAAATCAAAATGAATCTAAATATTTTCAAACACTTCGAACAACACTTGAATACTAAAACACTTTGTCATGTATATTTTACATTTCATAGTCAAATTGTCTGGACAAACTTGCAATATGTTTATAGATACTTTTATTATGTTTGTACTGTTTTTAATATAAGTAAATAAAAATAATTATTGGTGACAATGATTAAAGACTAACGAAAACTCAACGTTCGACTCAGCACGAGATTTGTTACGTATTTGCGAGAATTGTGCTACAAAGCTTCCAAATCAAATTGATTTCCTCACATTCTTGGCAATGCAAAAATTGCGTCAACCAAAAATATAATGTGTATATCTTTTTAATAAAATAAATGTGTTTAATTTTTTTTTTCAATGACATTATGTAATTTTACGAATTAAAATGTATCTACTTGGTTAAGTTAAGTGATAAGTTATTTTGCAAAATATTTTATTATCATCATCATGGGCTTTTGTTTGCCCGTTACTAGACATAGGCCTTCCCCAATGCCTTCCACAGTGTGCGGTGCTCCGCCTTCCGCATCCAACTACTTCCCGCCGCCAAAAAGTCTATGAAACAACTAAAAAAAAATACCTTGAAATATCCAAACAGAAATATTATGTATATATAACTGTTCACTTTTATTTTATTAAGACCCAGCATATGAACCCCAATTAAAATTGTAAGTTACACCGTCCGTGCAAAGATAATAAAGTCATATTAAAATGTTAACCAAGTTTGTAATCCGCTGCTGTAGAATGGACGAATAGTGAAAATTTACAGTTTAATTTGTGTGAATTTATTTAATGCCAAAATAGAAATTCTAAATGTCACACTAAAATAACTTTCAGACCTAAATTTCGGGATTAATATTGATGCTCTGGATTATGTATCAAATCATTTGATCAAACGAAAAAATAAGCTATCCAAAGCGGATAGGAATGGATAGCATATTTTTAACTTCATTTGTATCTATGGCAACAGGTGATATGTGTTAAATAACACGTTATCTCTATCATAAATGATCAGTTTTTATCAATCTTTCAGAGACAATCATAGAGATGTGGATATTTTTTGTCAAAACCAAACAAAAGAATCAACTTAAAAAAAAAAATCCCTTATCATTTTCCTTTTGTCTCCACTTTTAAGTTTTGTGATGCTGTTTCTTTATAGTCTTTCTTAGTCATTAGTCAAAAATCAATCTGCTGAATAACAAGTGCAAGCATAAAGTCTCCAATTTTTTTATAATATTCTTTTCAAAAGCGTGCCATTACGATATAAATTTTATTGACAAGAGATTTCATTTTTATTTAAGAAGTAACAGTAGTCTCAATTTGATTTCAACTCTCTAACTCTTATCGTGCTTTAGACAATCGCTATAAACAGGCTGTTTGTGTCAACTGTCAGTAACTGACAAGATTATCAGCCATCGCTACTTCTCGTAATCTATACTTACGTTTATCTTTTGGTGTGAATTTGTGTTTGTTCATATTTGTTAAAGATTAACGTGAGTTTCGACTGCAGTGACACTTGTATTGACAAACTAGCTGTCGCCCGCGACTCCGTCCGCGCGCAGTTAAAAAAACTTAATAGCGGTATGAATTTTTTCTCGCCTTTTAAACCTTCCCTAGACCTCCACGAACATTTCAAGACTAAGATAAAATAAATCCGTTCAGCCGTTCTCGAGTTTTAGTGAGACTAACAAACAGCAATTAATTTTTATAATATATAGAAGATTTTTAAAAGACAGAGACAACAATATGTGCCCATACAATGTATCATCATCAGCTCATTATACGTCCCCACCGAGGGGCTCGGAGCCTACCCGATGTTAGGGGTGACTAGGCCATAGTCAACCACGCTGGCCAAGTGCTGAATATGTCCTCGTTATCAATGTCGTCATGTATGGGTATCATATTGAAATGGAATAAAATAAAAACAATGTATAGGCTCACAAAAATATCTGACGCGGTGGAAGTAAGTTAAACAAAATCACAATCATCTTTTCGTATTGTAGCTATTATTTTACGTTTTCCTACGTAATCTCATATAGTTTTTACACATTTTCGAACAGAACTAACAACGTTAGAAACACATCTCTTATTGGGCCAGATATCCTTATTTGACTATATTATGTACTTAAATACCGACGAAGTTATCTGACCCAGTGGTGAGCATAAGTCAAACTAAATTATGAGCTCATTAGCGCCGCCCTTTTAATGTCAAAATTGTCATAAAATCTTCGTCGTACTGAAGCTGTCTTGTGATAATTTTTACTTCCCTTCCCACCCTTATCTTATTAGGAAAGAATGGGAAGAGAAAGTGGATTGGCGGAAGAGTGGACGCATAGAATAGGGAAATAAACTCTTTCTGTGCGTCCCCTTCTCCGTTAATTAAATGTAACGCATCTGCATTTGCAGATGTCTATTGGCAACGGTCGCCTCACTCTTTCGGCGAATCCAGTTGGCTGTTTGCTCGTTTGCCATTTTTTGATAAAAAAAATTTTTCGTACTATGAAAAAAAAATCAATAACGATAATTGATGTTTTCATTTTCTGTTACATTGTCTAGTTGCATACTAATTATTATGAGTTAAAGTTATTGCAATAATACGTCAGCAGACAGAGCAATTCTTATATGATTTACGTCACAAATGACTTGAAATACGCTGAGTCGATGACAACTATAAAATACGTATGGTTTTATAGTTGTTTATCCAAACACGTAACATAATACACACTTACGTATCTAATTTAATGAAGTATTGTCTCGGTGACAGACGCAGAATTAAAACAACAGTTAACATGTTTATAGATACTGCATGAGAGTGTTACACCATGTTTTTATACAAGTGCTGTAACAGTGAAAACCGAAACATATAAGTATATCTGCCCAGTGATTATCTTCAGAATTTCTTCTTTAAACGTAATACATTGCATTTAAATATTGTAACATATTTTTATCTAATACTAGTTGTCGCCCGCGACTCCGTCCGCGCGCAGTTAAAAAAAAAAAGATGAAAAATAGATGTTGGCCGATTCTCAGACCTGCTGAATATGCTCATAAAATTTCATGAGAATCGGTCAAGCCGTTGTACAGAGCCGTTTTATCTAATATAGAAAATTCTCGTGTCCCAGTTTTCGTCACCGTACTCCCCCGAAACGGCTTGACCGATTCTCATGAAATTTTGTGAGCATATTCAGTATGAATCGGCCAACATCTATTTTTAATAACCCCCCCCCCTTTCAGTTTTTTTTTACGGGCGACAGCTAGTAATTTATAAAATTGCTAAGTCGAATCGATGCTTATGATATCTTGATTCCTGTTAAGTAATAACTTTTTGATTAGTTTATCGTCGCTGAAGACGTCGTTCTACTCAAGTGAGATTGTCAGCTGAATAAGCAGATTTGTATCTTATGAATTAACTATTGCAGTGCGCCTTCGCTAAGATAAACATCTTGTTTAATACTAGGTATTTCATTAAGCACGTCGGGTACAAGAGTATCTTCTGCACGACGTATCAATTCAATCACAGGGTATTATACTTGCCTGCGACTTTGCGTGAAATTGAAATGGTATTTTGAATGGATCGTTAATTACAGCTCAAATTATTTTATGAGAGAAAATTAAAATAAATTTGGCATGTACTGACAACACATACATTTTGGCTGGTATATGCGTTACTTAAATGTTTTTTGTTGTGAAATGTTTCTAATTCGCTAACAGGATATTAGTGGAACCTTGTTTACATATTGCCACAAATACGCCCAAACACCAATTCTGAAAAATCTCGTCTCTGTACAGTCAGCTTCATAAATATGTATAAATTACAAAGCTCAAAAGCTTGTATACGATTTCGGTTTCAAAAATACACGTATAAGCACGTATCCATGCATACGTATGCTTCCGACGACGAATTCATGCTATTGACGAATATTTCATTTAATGTATACATATTTATTCAACTGACTGAACAATGATGTTTTAGCACTTTGATGTGCACTTTACTTCAGCGTATTATCTTCAGTTATGTGGAATCAAACATAAAAAATGTTGTATTTAAAGACTAAAAGACAAAGAGAATCTTCTGTAACTTTTTGAGTCTAACGAAGCATTTTACTGGTGTAAGCACGGCCACTAAAGAATTTCTTAATTTCGTAACTTGTAAACTATTTCACGAAATTATTTTCTGTAGAAATAATAAAGGAAAAGTGTATTTTTAGCATTGTAAAAGTTAATACATTTGTTCGACAGTATTATCTGTCCAATAAAACTTATGGCGCCTGTTAAAAATAAATAGCTAATATGTATAAAAGTAAAAATTGTCCTTTGATGTAATAAAATATTATTTTTTGAGGAAAAAGACTCCTTGGCCTAGTGATTGTAATAATCGTACTCTCAGATATTTCTTTTATTCATCCAAAGAAACTTATTGGATAGTAGTAAAAGAAAATTATGAAGTCTTCCAATTTAAGAAACATTGTATCTTTTGCTATGTTAAATGTTATTATGGTATTTAAAATAAAATCTTACAAATCCTTAATTATTATATTACTATGCGAGTTTTAATAAGATGAAGATGTAAGCTATTTGGAAACTTTCCAAGAAACCTAAACTAGAAGCATTGTGTCTCTTATACTTTGTTATAAAATGAGAAAACTAATCTCAAAATATATCTTGGCTACGGATACCATCTACAAAGAAAGAAGATGCGCTGAAGCTACTTAATAGGAAGTTACGTCTGTTAAATTGCACTACTTACCTTAGAGTTTATTTTTCCAATACAACTATTTTGTTTTAATAGTAGCTGTTAGAAACTTTTACTACTCTAGATCTAGGCTAATTTTAAAATTGTGTTCGAGTTCGCATTTATTGCATAACACTATTCCAGTAAGTTAAAAGCAGGGCGATAAAATGTTGAATTCAGTAGTGTCTTTTCGTGTAACAATGCGTGGGGCTCTGTAAAAAGACACGTGTGGACTAGTGCACTAACTCACTTTTAGCACTTGATGTAGTTTAGAAATTGTTTTTTTTTTAATTTGCCTAACTAAAGTGTGGACTTTACAGTTTAATTGACAGTTAAAATTTTGCCTACACATATACTATTCATCTAGATCGTAGTATTGTTCAGTTAAGACTGTGCTATTAAAGGTGTATGTGAAGACGACTCATTAACACAAAAAAGTGTGCAAAAGTTACACAGTTCTACTTACTCAGCAAGTTACATTGATGTTGTCAGAGCTTCTCGCTGAATGTTGTGTAAGAAAATTTTAAATTGGCAACATTATCTTCTAAAGTAGTAAGAGAACTTTAGTTTCTCGCATTTTCCGAGTTATATGTATATTGAAAAGGTTAATTTATATATTCCTACTTATATGAAAATATGACGTCATAAAACTATGTATTAAATAGTATACATTTAAGAGTCTTATAATCAATTAGGACTGTTGTTGATTAGTAATAACGTAACGCTGGTATCACATAATACGTTTTTGTTTAAAAGTGTGCACCTACCAAATATTTCATTAATATTTTAAGTGAAAATTAAAAGAAAAGAATAATGATTGGTAATTTAAATGGCAATAATTTATGGATAAAAATGTGATAAAAAACTCGAACTGTTGAAATTGAATGTATTTATTTTTTTGTAATAAATTACATATAAGCATAACATCAATATTTGTTTTTTTTTTGTCTTAGTATTTACAAACAATATATAATATTAAATAAAAAACTGACCAAGTTTTTTTTTTTCTAGAAGTACTTTTATTGTTTATCGTATTAATTAATCATTTACATCGTAATCTTTTTAAATAAATGGAATAAGATATTTCGGAATTCACAAGACATTGGTCTGACTACAGGCTTTACACGTGTACGAAAGAATTAACATTCATAATAAATTAATACAAGTTTCGGTATCGATAAATCACGGTAATTTATACAAGATGAGTATTTCAACAAAAAACTTACAAAACTTTCGTGCTTATTTAATTACATATACTATTGCGTTTTACATTTAATTACATGTACTTTTATAAATATTTTTTTAAATTTAAATGTTTATCCTTCGTATACAGTTTAGAAATCCTTAATGTTATCTAAGAGAGCCACATAAAATAAACTATTTGGTATAAGTAACTATAAATTTAAAGTAATTGCATATTTTTTGTAGTATCAGGTACAACCACACAGAAGCTCTTTACATAATTTTTAATTATAATCATTTTTAAAAATAAAACATCGTTGTATTTTTTAAAAATTATTGTATATATTATATCATAATATTAGTAATGTGACTATATCTTAACAACAATTAAATTGGTACACATTTTTAATGAATTCTTAATGAACAATATAAATAGCCACACGAAATATAGGATGTTCTTTTTGGAATCTCTTTATAAACAATATAGAATATAATGTACATTTTTTTTACATGTAATTATTTACAGTCATGCGGATTATGAGTTTATGAGTATATAAAATCATCACTTAAACCAATTTCGCATATAACATTATGTACAAATTGTGCTTCCAGGGAATTGTTTTCCCGTATTTTCCCTCTACCACAACATATTTATAATAACATCAATAAACTTATGAACATTGACACAACTATTAATACTGCAACTTTAATCGATTTCAATTGCAAATTGTAAACTGTCCGTTACTCATAAAAAACAATCAGTTAAAAAAATGATTTAATAACACTACAATTAGGTAAGTTTTTGAGCACTTCAGTTTATCACCAATTTACGTGTGTAAAAACACGAATTCGGATGAACAAGTTTATTACAAAACACTTTGACTTGTTCGAGTTCCAACGAGTTCCAAGCGTCACTGCCAAAGTTTATTCATAAAGTGGATGTGCGGGCACATTGCCTTTGGCTTGAGCGGTTCTGGGCCAAGTGATGCGGTACAGAAATTGGCTGCCTTCTTCTCCTGTCTCTATGACCTGGTAATTATCGATTGATTAATTTTAATTTAAAGTTAAAAAATGGCAAATTAGTTGTTATACTTTTTCAGCGACAATAAATTAAATTAAATTAAAAAGAAAAAGAGAGAATATGAGAGACGTCAATATATTTTTGTATGAATGTTTCTGTGTTGCAATCGTTGTACATAAAAATGTATACTAACTTGTGTGACAGGACGCGAGGTGACGGGCGCGGGAAGTGCGGGATGCGCGGGGAGGCCTCCGCTGCCCAGAACCGTGCTGTGCGAGCCGCTGTGTGAACCGCTGCTAAACACACTCCTCACCTTCCAGTCCATCCAACTCTAAATTAACAAAAACAATAAAGCAAAGATTAAACGGTATTAGAATCTTCATAGTAGGTGTATTTGTAAACGTTAACGGGATCTTGATGTTAAAAATAATATAAAAGTTTCCCTCTCTTCAGGGCTGCGACAAGAATAAAGTTAAACTTATTAGGGCTACCACAAATCCATCGATTTTAACTGTTAGTAAGAACACTATTTTAAGACATAAGTAAATCCATATCCTATCATCTAAGGTCGCTAAAAGACTCATTAATTTTAACACGATTTTTTATTTATCGCAAGGAGTAAAATACCTGTGCGTCCAGTGTGGCTGCCCCTTACAACACAAGCGGTACCGTCCTGGCTGGACGGCGGCGGCGTAGCCTGCTTACTAGACTCCAACTTGTCTTGGAAACAGCGCCTGCAATACTTATTCCATTTTGAAAGCTGGAGTATACGTTTTATGAATGAATTTATTTTTTAATTAAATTAAATCTCCACTTTTGTACACAATATTTAATAACGAACCTAGACAATAATAAAGTTACTATAAAAGGCAAGAATACCTTCATATTCCGGCCATATTGGTAAAGGTCAATCAATGTTAAGCTTATAACCACAAAATCTCTATACATCATATAACGTTTATAGATAAAGCTTGAATGATTATGCAGTGGCATGACAACTTCATTACAATTCAACTAGTAATAACACACCGCCATTTCGAGACTAAATTAGAACAATACATTGCAATATCGTTTTATATTATGATGTTGCACATCATTTAAACAGTGACCATTACTTCGGGTTTCGACTGAAGTGACATTAGTATTGACACATATTGTTATCTCTGTCTTTTGAAAGAGAATGAACGGGATAATATTCTGTATCAATGCAGTTGAAACCCACAGTTACGTTTAAAACTTAAGGCCCTTTGTCCACAAGGAAATGTAAATCTGCGAAAATAGTATGCTATGCGAATGCGTTGCGATTAATGCGTAGCGCTCGCTACATAAAACGTTGAATCATTGAAGCGAGTCGTCTATTCATTTATTACAGCTCCACTCTCTTGCAAAACACAGTGAGTTTTCTCACAAGGATCAGGACAAACAGCTTGGCGACAAAAGCCTATGTACGAACTACGAACCATCGAACTTAGCGGCTAGAATCGTCGAAGATTTACGTTGCCTTATGAACGAAGCGCTTAAGAGTATACACCGTTAAATATGACAAAAATATCTACTATCAGCTATAGAGCTAGAACTAAATAACCTATGTTGAATTTTAAATTAATCTAAACTGGCATAAAAAGTGAGGCAACAAAATATACATAATTTCTTATTTTAACATAAGTTTAAGTTGTACAAAATGTGGCTTACTTGAACAACTTGCAACTTTTCAATAAGTTGATAAACGCTTGTCTAAATTTTCTATTCATGAAGCAATATGTAATCGGATTGCAGCAAGATGAGCAGTAAGCCAGCAGTTGCAGCAGCACAATCCCCTTAGATCCAATATATTGATACAATTTATCAGGATAGAATAAATAAATCTGAAACGATCAAACATGTACAACATGTACAAAAAAAAATATTTGTTCGAACAACATAGTCCTCCATTTGGAGTTAAATATAGGGAGATAAAGTAAACGAAGCTGACAATATATTTATACATAAATGTATGAGAGTTTTTCTGCTCTGCCGAGATCTGCAAGTTCTTAGCTTTAATAAGTAACATAAACCATATTGCAAACAGCAGAAGCATTTAAATTTTTTACACCTAATTAGTTCTAGATTGTTCATAACAAACTTTCTAGCAATTAAACGTAATTATTTATTAATTCTGAATCTAAGAGATTTTTTTACAATAGAAATGTAATCGTTGACTTACTGTATTTATAACATGCAATGGAGTCCAACAAATGAAAAACTCTAATATTATAACGAATAACATTCGTATAACCTGCAACAAAACATTCAAATAAACATATTTTATAAATTAATTGAGGGATTTTTATTTACACATATATTAAAGTAACAAAAAATGTAACTTGCACAAACGCGCGTGTTTTTTTTTTCTTACAGTCACGCGTGGAAAAATGATATTCGATTCTTTAAAACTCTAAAACATGACGTCATGACAAACACTAGCTTTCGATAAAAAAATAGAATTATTAAAAATTATTAGAATTAAATAAAAAACAAGAGCGATGTCACGAGGATAAACACATAACAACATATATAGACGTTTTAAGAATCTCCTTTTCTTGGAAGTCGGTGAACAAAAACAACCGCGCACGGTCAGCCACTAAGTTACTGTCTCAGTTTTGTCAAACACACTGAAAGGAATAACAATATGTATTGATAGAAGTATTACTGCAATAGATTTCTACGGTCATAAGTCTTACCTTTCTCTTAGCTTCAATACTTTTATCAATGTGTGTTGAACGCACTACATGTCGAAATTCAATGTCTGTGTGCATGCAATACGTTGGTTCCTTCTTTTCCGCTTTGAGTTCATAATCGTTTTCTTGCTGTTATATAAGAAACCAGTGGTTAAAAGAAAATAATTCAAGCGAGAAATAAATGCAAAGGCATCATAAATTTCCATTTCGTATAACTGAAAAAATATCCCACAAACTTGCAAATCACTGTATTTCATTTGCCACTTTTTTCATTTACTGCTTTACTTCACGAAAGCTCTTGATATTTGTAAGTTCTTTTTTTTTTCGTTGAGCGTATCGTTGATATAAATTTTATATACAGGCGAACTTGTATAAATTACAGTCGAAAGGTACGCGATATATTTCTCGCTTATAGTGGTTTTTCCATAACCAGAGTTTCACTTATGGAGGTCGTCCGTCGGGACCGGAAAATACATCTCGTTGATAGTATTTTCTCTTTTACCAAAGTGCGACTACACCATAAAATAGTCTAGTCTCGATGGACTAAATTTACTTATGAAAATTTTGAAGTTTATAATAAAATAATGTATACCTTGGGCAAATTCTTTGATCCCCACGTGTCTCCGTAGCAAACGTCTCTCTCTTTGCTCTTCAAAGTTGACGTCCGCGAGAGTAAATGATTGCTTTTGCAAGATTCCTCTCTGGTTACTAAACATAATACCTTTTTATTAATTTTCAATTTTAATTAATTTTGACTGAATGGTTTTAACTAATTTTATATGCTATCCAGTTAGCTAGTTTAAAAATAAAACTTTTTGACTGTTTTTATAACTCAGTTGTTGATAATCCGGTTGTTAGTTCTAATAGTCCCAAGTTCAAAGACAAATACGTGTTTGTTTTTCATAGTAATCTTTCTAAAGGATCTAATATTTCTATAATTTAACACTACGACATTATTTTTAATAATTTTGCTTACATGTTTTTTGCCAGTTGAAGTTGTGTTGTATCTCATGTCTCATTCCTCGCCACAGTTTTGTGACAATCAGACAATACGCGAACGACATTACAAAGAACGGTACCAGAAGTAGTGCGGCGTCCAAACCCAGATTGAAAGCCCTCTCCAGCTCTAAGCTGGCCCAAACCTCCCTGCATTTGTACGCTAAAAAATTTTATTAAATTAAGAAGGATTTGAAGAAAAAAATGTCAGTGCACAAACTCAATTCGAACATTTTATCTAAATCGACAAAAATATTAGTGCGTCAGAAACTTTTACTTAGTCAATTTATTTCTCAAAACAGAAAAAATAACAATGAATTTAATAGTATTGACGAAAATGTTAATATTTTATTAAAAGCAAAAACAAAAAAACGAAACAAACTCCATTTACTCTATTCTATATAGCTTAGGTTGTATTAAACCAATCTGTTTAGCGAAAATGGACCACAAGTATTGACACTAAAGTTAAGTTTAATTCATATTGTTTCAGTGTAATTGAAAATAATATTATCGAGATTGAGAAATAAAAACATAATGCTCTTTTACACTTGAAATATGTCCCCGTAAACTTTAGGAAGATTTAAGAAGTTACATTTAAACCCACGTTAAACCGAACTATATACGCGCAGACTAGTGATCTATTTGGCTATATAGAATACCAATATCCTAGATATTCTAACTATTTGGGTATTCTATCCGGTCCTAACTAAACTAGAGTATTCTTACCGTTTCCTCTCATAGGTTGCAATGTAGACACAATTAGTATCGGCGCATTCAGAATAAGTGAAAGCATCCAAACCATTGCAATCATTTTGTATGCGTGACATTGCGTCTGCCATTTCCTCGACTTAAGAGGCCTACAGATTGCGAAATATCTCTCCAGAGATATAGCAACTAATGTCCACACGTCCACCGATACTGATACGGCTAAAAATATTACAATATTAACGCAGAGAGACAAAACAACATAAATAATATGAAAAGTGAGAATTCAAACATATTATGGTTACGTAGTGACTCGTCGATACTACGCCGAAGTAGAAATATATCTCAATCTATATGTCACTACAATATTTCAGTTACTTACTTTGAGAAAATTGTGTATTTAAATAAAGTGATATTGTAAAATAAGGGTAGTTAATGTTGTTTAGTTATGTGAAAAAATGCTTTTTAAGCCCTTTTAAATATCTTAGCGGCCTACGGTCGGCGTGCTGCGCAGTACCTTCCCCCTAAACCTAAGATTTTGTTCTCCGCAGTGACTCCCGCTATTTTAACAGCCGCTAAGATATTCGTAAAAAATTATAAAAGAAATGTTTTGTAATTTACTGTTTTTAACGTAATTTTCAGTTTGTTTATGCTTTAATTATTAGTCACAAACATTGCAACTAGAATAAGTCCCTTTTGGAATTCATGCACTGTCAAGTCAGATTAGTTCTTATCCAGTGGGCGCATTTAACTCAGCAGTCGGACAATTCGAAACATGTAATCATATGTACCTATATTAGATGTAATTTCAACTTACCTTGTAAATAAGGAATTAATTTGCATAAAATTGCTCCGAATAGAAATCGTCTATATATTTGTCCCACTAATGTAAAAGGTAAACAAAACACGCCGAGCAAAAAATCGGAAATAGCCTAAAACAAAAATAGAACATCATTTTATGGCGCTTAAAATTCATCAATAAACAAAAGATAGATGTCGTTGTTGTGTTACACTTTATTGAAGGTAAACAATTCCAAAAATAATAATTTAAATTTTAAAACATAGTTTTATAAAGATCAAAGTCGCTTGACAACAAACACATTAAAGTTGCAATGTTTGCTCTGTACTTGTCAGTGTCATTAATTGATTAGAAAGAATCACAAATTAACATTTATAGATTAGAACTACCATACTGGTCTTCAATTTTGTACGTTATCAGGCAAAAAACAAAGTCCACTTTCATGAAATGTGTAAAATGTATACAGTTAAATATTACAAACTTACCAAGTTTAATAAATATACATTAGTGACAGTTCTCATTCGACGATTGCTCGCTAAGGTCGTAATAACGAGACAATTTCCGGATATCGACAGCATAAAAATGATGAAATACGGCGGGAGCACAAAACGCCATTCGTACGCGTTGCTAACGATGGTAGTGTTGTGAACTGACACCATCGTTGTATCACTAGATGGATTCCCCGCCAGTAATAACAAGCTGACATTATACGTCAGTGTCACATTCTCCATGTTTGCTATAAGAAAGGTTTGGTTTAAGAAAAAAAATTACATACCAAAATATTGTACGTAGCTGTAGAGGACCGATTGTAGTGATTACCGGGGGAGATGGGCTAAATTCTAAATTGATGTTTTTTTGGTATAACCTATTTCACCTAATCAATTAACATAAGACTCTCATGAGTACAAATTGAATGACTCACACTTCAAAACTACAAGTGATGCGAGGTTAAAACGGTCACAATTGTATGGAGTTCCATGATGTTATTAAGAGAGTCAAAAATAAAAAGGAAGGATGAATGTTTGCGAGAAGGTATCTCCAGAACGGCTCAAATGATCTGGATGAAATATGGCATAGATATAGAACATAGTCTGGAAGAACACATAGGCTACTGGTATATTTTTTTTATTCCGCGTGGACGGATACGTGGGCGATGAAGTTAAAAAAAAATTACTTTTCGGACACAAAAGTTGAGTGAAATTTTAGGTAAGGCAAAATATTTATTTTCTCATTTACATTCTATTCTAAAAACTTCGCTCATTTATTTCCATTGACGTAACGTAACTTAAAACTACAGCAATAGGCAACTTTACGTAAAGTTTTGTTTTACTTTATTATAATCTGAAAACTAGTTTCACTTTGAAAAAGAGCCACTATTTAAACTGAATCGAAATTTAACGCTTAACAAACATTTAGTTGAAAACAGCAAATTTAATATGGAAAACAAACAAGCGGTTCACCTAATTTTACTCAGAAATACTTAAAAGCAACATGTAAAAAGTTGTAGATTGTCAGTAACAAGTTAGTCGCATCTGTTCCTCTTCACTTACCACACGAAACAAAGAACCATTTGTACTTCTAAATCAGGTTTGTCTTTTTTATAGTAAAGGTGGTAAACGGGCAAGTGGCCATATGATTCGTCGAAATAGCAAAGCCCACAAACATCCGTAATTGCAGATGCGTTGCCTATCTTTAAACGACAGAGAAAGGGACATACATACATCCCATCCTCTGTCAAACCTACTTCCCCTTCCCATCCTTTCTTTATAAGAAAAGGTTGGAACGGAAAACGGAACTAAAATAAGGCCCCCGGCACCACACTTATCAGAGGAAACACGGAATTGCTTCCACTTCACGTCTGTTTTCTGTGTGGTCGTGGTATTTCACTTGAGCCCGACCATATTGTCTTTCTGTTACCCAGCTAATAAAATTGTTAACCGAGATTTAAACAATAGAAGTAAGAAGGATGTATATTCAGGTACTTTTTTTTTTAATTTTAAGCTGGACACTGAAAGTCTTTGACAGTATATAAAACTAGTAGTAGTACTGATTCTCCGAAATGAAGATTAACAAGAGTTTATACACGCTAATGAGTAATTGAACGCCAACGCCGCCCACGTCCTCCGAAATCCACACCAGCACTAATGAACCAGATTTCGTTTTGTTAAACAGAAGTTACAGTAAATTATAAAAAATAAAAAGTTAGTATTTTTTCAAAGTGGGAGAATTCATGAGTAGTATTACAAAATAGACACTTAACTAGCGCGTGCCATTTTTCGACCACAACATAAATTAAATTAATAATATTTTTGACGACATCTACATACACTTGATCAGTATTCTTTTTTGTACGCTCATGCTAAATTACAATAGTGCGTTCCTTTTTTTGTTATTTATTTATTTATTTTAACTACTTAACAACAACCTGTGATGATGGAGGCAGGAGTGTTACGGACTTTATGGGATACATTATGTTGTATCAGCTTAATGTGTTAAATTCTACAAAACAAATAATTTTAATACGCCAGGTTAATTAAAAAATAAAAAAATAAAAACCTTGACTTAAATTAAATAACATTATTTATTTAACGGTTATTATTAAATAAATAAATAATAATCATGTAAAAAAATATAAAAAAAAAAATAGTTTTCTAAACTTACCCTTCAATTATATAAAGTTATAATAATTTAAGTTTAAGTTGCAATTAAGCTTAACCACATTTTTATTATTCTATTTGCTAACACTACATTGTTTAATATTTTTTCACTAGTTTGAAACTTATAACAATATTGCACTCATTCACAATACTTATATTTCTAACTATTAAATTAGCTAAAGTTGAGAAACTAACTTCTCAGCACTACATTAAATATTTATAATATTCAAAATATAATAATAAAATAACATGCAAACTTTTGTGACAATTTCACACAAAAGTTTTCACAGGACACTTTATTTTGAAACAACGGAACTCACACGGATTTCGAGCAACACTGAACTTGGGAGCTTTGATGGGAAGCGTCGGGACCGAGAGAGCTTTTAAACGACTGTGACCAAACCATATACGACTTAGAAGTGAACTAACGCATGCGCAGTATACGAAATAGCTATTCCATCTTACTAATATTATAAATGCGAAAGTTTAGATGTATGGATGGATGGATGTTTGTTTAAAAATATCTTCAAAATGGCTGAACGGATCTTCCTGAAATTTTACTTAAATTGTTTGGAAGAATATATAGCTACTTACTAAGTTTTCATTTAAAAAAAAATAAGAAAACAACAAAATTCATTTCGTTGACTAGTAACGTTTGTTTAGGGGATTTCCTGAGGTACAAAAATGTAAACAGTGCATAGTCTAAAGCGATATTACTAGCTTAAATAATAAACAAACTTGACGGAAATTGTTTAGTATACATACATTTAATATTTCTAGCAATTAATTGTTACAGACTTATTTACGATGAGAAATGTAATTAATAAATAAATACTTCATAGCTGGCATCAGCTATTGTTTTAATACAAGTTTCATGCAAGTAGAATTCCACGATAAATAACATTATAATTCAGTAACAATATAGCAAATAGACAATACCCCTTTATACCTTTTGTGTACTTTGTCACGAATTTGTATGAAATGGATGTTAATATTTTACATATTTGTCCTTAATAATATTATCATAATATTAAAGTTATTTACAGTTAAACAACAATCTCTTTTCTCTTATTATAGCTACATATGTTTTCGACAGTTGAAAAACACCAACTAATAAATATTGCTTTTATTGCCGTGAGTTTTCACAGTTGAAAAACGTAGAAAAACATTTTTTTTTTTGTTACAGATATTTTTAGTAAAAACTCAAGGTTAAACAATATTTCATCTGGAATAATAATTAAGCTGCTATACACATCTATACCAGATTTTCAGCTACAATACCAGATTTTGTTGTTATGGCAACCAAAATTATAGTATATTAACAGTCAAATCACAACGTGATAATAACTTAAGGCGATTAAATTAGTTAATTATGTGAATAAACCTTTGCTAAATTAATCTTTCTATTATACCAAGAGCTGCTATAGTGACAAAAGGGTTCATATAATTTAATTTTACCTTAGATATATTAACGAAGATGCGACAAAAACAGTGCGGATTTATTTTTGCCACAAAGTAAAACAAAACAAAGACTTACCTTTTTCTTGTAGTACTAATATGGGGCAAACCAATTGCAATTATTTCCCTTCCCATCCTTTTCTTACAAGGAAAGGATGGGAAGGAAAATTGGATTTGGTGGAAGACACATAGGAAGGGCAAATGCCCTCTTTCTGTGCGTCCCCTTCTCCGTTAATTAAACGCATCTGCATTTGCCAATGTCGAATTTTGCAGATGTGCTACCTACATTTAATGGATACGTACGATGTGTGGGGGGATGATAACTGAAAATATGATTTTATAAAACTTTTAGACAGTGTAAACTCACAAACTGTTTGTTCTGTGTTGTTGTTTTCAAAACATTGCGAAAAAGAATTTTAGACATATTTTTATATCGTAGTTGATATAAAGTTTAGATAAAAGCGGATTACAGTAATGAAAATAATATTTCAACGATTATGACTGTTTAAGTGACTCATTCCTTATAGAGACATAGCAAATAATGCTCAAGATATTAAAAACACATTAGCGTTATTTTGTACGCAATAGCAATAGTGTAGAGGCAAAGAAAGGAATCCACTGAAGTCAAATAAACGTTCAAATATATCTATAAAGGTAGAGTATATATTTTAAGAAGAACTATATACCTAATTGAAAAAAAAAATTTAAATTTTTGCCCTGTGCGCTGTTTATTTACAATCCTGGAAACCATCCTTCCATTCTTATTACTTTTTTTCATAACGTGTTCTTCATTCTTTCGCATAATTCAATGTGAAGGTAATTATTTTATCTAGCCATTACTCCGCCACGAGCGCAACATTAATTATTGCCTTTAATACCAAACATAAGCTACAATGTAAAATTGAATTGATTTGATTTTTGACTATGGTACGCTACGATAAAGTCTTTGCTAATGAAATTCCTTACTAACTTAATTTTTTTTAAGGAGAAAGTTAAAAAAAAATTAACTTGCTTTGAATAATATACTTTAATAAATAATTTAGATAAGATCTAATGACACTGGGATTGATTAATCTTCGGATTCTATTTCATAACTGGCATCTATTGTACGTTGCAAGTCAAAGACAGTTATTGACTCGACATCATTTGAACCTCCTATGCGCACTTTTACTGCTCCCGTAGGGAAAAATCTGCTAGAAAATGTAACTTCACCATTACCGAAGAATAATTCGATCGAGCTAGCATCTATGTATGCTTTCAAATGTAATTTATCACTTTCAGGTCTCCATTTAGTACGACGAACGCCATCTTTGCCTCCGCGATTTAATGTCACTAGACCTTTTTGGTAGTTGTAACTGATTAAAACACTGTTTGATGCATTCGATGATTCGATCAATATATCTAAATCATTGTTTGGCGATGATTTGATATGAATCTCTGCAGCTTTATCTCTAAGCCTGATAACAGCACCAGCTCGTGCCCTTCCAGAGAAACGTGTTCGTCCTCTAAGTGACGCTATTTCTTTTACAGGTCTTTGAATTAGGCGATTATTTTTGTCAAGTGATAGGACTCTAGGCAATGTCATTTGACCAGTAAAACCGTCCTCAGCTTCTACATAGTTTTGGTCCCACATATCCATCCAAGCAATTAGTATCCTTCGTTTTGCTTTGTCTAAAATAGTTTGTGTAGCATAGAAATCGTGGCCATGATCCAATTCAACAAATTCCGTTATAGGAGTAAACATATTAGTCTTATAATCAAAATTTCCGACAATATAACCGGTCTGATATAAGTTCCTGTATTTATATCCAGATGGCTGTATTCCTTGGGGAGAAAATAAAAGAACGAAACGACCATCTAGTTCAAAGAAATCAGGACATTCCCACATGTATCCCAGAGATCCATCAGATTCATCCAAAATTGAGGCGAAGTTCCATTGCGTTTTATCTTTAGAAGTGTAAAGAAGTGCTCGCCCCAAAGTACTATTGGTCTCATTATCATGAAAAGAGTTTCCTAACACCATATAGTACGTTTTTCCGTACTTCCAAACCTTCGGATCTCGAAAATCTGGTTGATATTCAGTGCCATTTATTATTGGATTAATCACTTGTTTTGTAACATTTATTCCATTTGTACTTATAGCAAGTACTTGGTGTTGTTGATGGTCAGGATATTGATCTGGATTGTTCACATTGCCGGTATAATATAGATACAGTTTATCATTCTCAACTATAGCGCTTCCGGAAAATACGCCACCTTTATCATACCATTGATCTGGGTACATTGCAATAGGTAAATGTTCCCAACGGAAAAGGTCCTTACTTTTGGCATGACCCCAGTGCGCTATTCCAGGTACAAGACTGCTATTCGGATTAAATTGATAAAATAGATGGTATTCATTTCTGTACTCACTGAAGCCATTGGGATCGTTCATCCATCCATACGGCGGGGCCAAGTGGTAGCGTGGATAATATCTATCGTTGACATCTGCGGTAGCTCTGTAACAGATCAGGATAAATATGAAAACCTTCGTTGGTAACATTTTCACGCTGCACACGCGCAGCAGGAAAATATATTTTGTAACAGACTACTTCAACTCGCGGATTCTTTTTATATAGTCTCAATGTCATGTATCTTACTATTGTTCTTTAAATGCTATATACTTTGCTACGGTCTAATGTATAAAAGTATAATGGAATAAATTTTGTCGTGTAAACGATTGTTGAATATTGTCATTTAAATTTTACATAATGTTGACTTGGATGCTATACAAATAATATTTGCAATTTCCTGTTAAACAAATATTAAATGGTGCATTTAATAACGTCATGCTAGTGTTTTTGGAGTAAAGTCTGAGCTGTTAAATTTTGATAATTTTTTACATGTGAAGAAGGCGTAATAAAATGCCAAAATCTAAACTGAAATAAACGTTAAAAAGTTACGATTTCTGGTAAGACCCAAGATTTAAACAGTCAGAAAAGTATGATTTTGTTTCAATTCAAACATTTACCACCATTACGTACTATATTTCGAGATGGTACTACAATTATATGCACATGGTAAAGATTAATTAACAGATTGTTACATTATTTTAAGTAAATAATTAAAGTTATTTTTTTAAAGGAATTGAAATCATTAATTTAAGTTAATTAAAAAATAAATTTATCTTCTTAAAAACAATGTTACTCGGATATTTATCGCAATTTACCGTGTTTATGAAATAAATGGAATTTACCATCAATCATATCATTAAATCATAAAATATAAACAAAGATCTCATAACTTTTCGGACTTCTACTGCAGCCATTTGGTAAATCTCTAAATTAAAATTACAAATACGAAGGTTTAGTTGTTTGAAAGGATGTTTGTTCGAAGGTATCTTCAAATGTCGCCGAAATTTGGCATACACGTTGAATATAGTCTGGAAAAACGCTTAGGCTGCTAGTTAAGTTTTTTTGAAACTTCGCACGGACTTACATTTTCTTAGATAGTAATATATTCGAAAGTTTAATAATTCATTCATCGTAAACAAAATCAGTCAACCAACCTTTGGCGATCCGTTTTTGTTAGCTCTTTATTAACGCAGCAAAATATCCATGACCTGAAATAGAGATGGACAAAATAAATTCAAATTATATTGAAATTGATACATTGCTTCTTGAGCCACCGATCAGATTTCTTTTTATCCGACTTCAAAAAGAAGGAGGTTATCAATTCGACTGCAATTTTTTTATGTGTGTGTTACCGCGTAACTACCATCCTGTTGGTCTGATATTTGATAAATAAATTAATAATTGATAGGTAGTGCGTGCAGGTGGGTCCCAATTTTTTATTAATCTTCAAATTACTAGAAGACTAGTAGATTTTGAATTTAGCTTTAAAATGCGTAGCGAAAATTAAACTTTTTTGCTTTCATCACTTACGTAGGCTAAACTATAGGACTTATGTAGAAATGATAAAAAGAAGAATAATAGCTCTTTAAATGTGCTAAATAAAAGTCGCGATAGCATTAATCTATCTATTATAGTTTTCTCACAATAACCATTTTTTTCTTTAGAAACATCAATTATATTCATGCCCCATTTCTGACGCTATTATTAATTATTTCCTTGTTTGAAAGATGAGAGGTTATCAGCTGCATTGTAAATTAATTTTTGAATTGAAGTATTATATACATATTTAATAGGAAAGTCCTTTTTGACTTATTTCCGTCCGCATACGTATTAAGAAAATTAGGAATCGAACTTTAAATTCACTAAAAATCAAGAAATAAGCAAACATTTTAAGAAAAAAAGAAAGCCAACTTCAAAAAGAGCAATGTCAAACAAAATGCACTAACAAGTAACAAAATAATGTCATGAAAACCCTAGAAATTAAAAAAGTTCTATTCTAGTAAAATGTCTATACTGTATAATTATTGTTATTTTGAAGTCTGTTTCGGCTTAGGTAGGAACGTAAACGTAACTAAGTCTAAGACATCTCAGATATAAAATGTCATTTATTTATCTTGGCCGACACCGATATCCTATGGCCATTGCCACCCGGACAAAACCGGGGCGGTTCGCTAGCTAAACAATAATGTGGAAATAATTTTATAGACTTGTTTAGATTGCAAGTAGTATTAGAAATCAACACAGAGGTCAATTATGGCGGAAATAACTATGATCATTTTAATCTCTGCGGAAAAAAGTAACCTTTGTAAAAATGTAATCTAATAAATAAATAAATAAACGAATATTAATTGATTTATCTTTATCTAATTTTAATGTTTGCAATATTACAGTGGGTGCCGACTGACGTGACTGATATAAATTATCATCCCATGCTTTCTAATTGACAAAACAGAGACAGCAATATGTATAAATGACAAAAAACATTGTTATCTCTGGTTTTTTTTAAGAGAATGACAGAGATGATTATATATTTAGTCGTGCGTTTCGGCAGCGGATAGTGACCGTCAGAGGTTAATAACATTGCATTTCGTCTGTAATACTGTGACGTCATTCGATGTATTACGAGACAGAATGCTTAATTTGTTGCTTATAAAATAAAATAATAAATTCAACTCACCTAAGCGTTTGTGTGAATGACTTCATATTAAATTAATACATCGAACACGAATTATTTTATAATTAAAACAAAAAAGACGAACACATTGTGTGAACACACAATCTGTTCACAACTCTTGTGCGAATTGGCATTTTGCTCGTTGTCGATGACTTATCGCGTAACTCGGGCGGTCAATGACACTACACGGAATAGTATTCCTCAAATTACGAAATGTTCTATTTTTATATGGCTGTTAAATAAGCTGGAGGTTATCAGGTTTAGTTTTATAGTATGTAATAAACTTTAATTATTGTCTTTATTTATAAACTTTATATACTTTAACAATGCATTTGATATAATCACAACCTTATGAACATTACGACTAATTTTAAACATACAGTCGGAATCGACCGGATCATAGATACCTCAATTCATATCTAACAGGAAATGGATCCCGTTGGATATGAATTGAGGCATCTAAGATCCGGTTCCTAGAATAAGGCTAGTGCAAATTAACTCATTTGAATTAAAACAATGGATCTTAATACTTAAGCCGTATGGTTTAAATTCGTTTATTATTGTGTGCAATTATTATATTAAGCAGCGTAACCTAGTGGAAAGTGATCATGACTCACAAAGAGGTCTATGTTTTTTTAACTCAAATCATGCACCATTGTTCCTTATAATAATAATAATAATGCATTTATTGCATTCCTTTTTTGAACATTGACATAAGCTTTTTGGGACTATTATATAAAAAACATAGAAGTCCTACTAATACAGATTGAAATACAAAAAAATATTAACGAAAAATTTTGGAATTCACTGTTGTGTTTTTGACATATGTTAAAATTTAAAGGACGGGATTCGAACCAATAACCACTAGACTGGTAATCCGTACCTTTAAACAAATAACCATTAGGCTATAGTCGTTTCTATTCTCTATTGACTCAGGTGACTTACAAAATTACATTTACACTTAATTTCACGTAGATAAGTAAAGAAGAAAATGTACTTAGTTACCAAACAACTTAATTTTCAGTTGAAATGCTATTATTTCATGCCTTTATAATATTGTATCGTACATGTTTATTTCAAGTACAAGAGCGTTGGTGGCTCAGGGGTTAAGCACTTGACTTGCAATTTGCATGTCCTGGGTTCGAATCCCGTCATGTACCAATGTACCAATGAAAACATCGTGATGCAACCTGCACATATCTGAGAAGAAATTCAAAGATATGTGTGAAGTCAACCAACCCGCACTGGGCTATCGTGGTTGACTATGGCCTAGTCACCCCTACCTTGGGGTAGGCTTCGAGCCCCTCAATGGGGACGTATAGTGAGCTGATGATTATGATGATCGTACATAGTAAGTGATAATTACAAAGCCTTAATTAGTAAATCGAGTGTACTGCCAATACCAGACGTCTACATGCAAAGGAGAAATGCATGTGTTTTACATTGCACAGAACTATAAATCTCCTTAAATAAATTGTCTACTAAAGTTTAATCTTGAGATAGTGCATTGATGTTGTTTTAAGTATAATATAATTTTTATTTCTTTTCCCAAGTAAAAAATTTTCTTTATTTCTTGTGTACTCTGTTTCCTGTAGATACGGATTTTATATTTGAAAGGTTTAGGTTAAGTTGGGTCAGAGTATGTTTAATTACAACAATGCTCAGACTCATTCTATAAATTTCAATTATACGAGTATATTATGAAAGGCTTAATAGTGCAAAAGATTTTTTCAACATCCGAAAAATAATAAAGCACGTCGAGTTATTGTTGCTTTAAGATCACTCTCCCTAAATAAATCTGATTCTGAAAAGGATTGTACATAATATAAATTAATAATGTAAAGTCGAACCTGCATACGCGAGAAAACTCTATAAACGAGAGTCATAACCCGGTCCTGACGAACGACCTCTATAAATTAGAAACTCGGGTGGGAGAGAAACATCTGTATGCGAGAAAAAAATCGTGGAATGTAACTTATCCGGGTTCGACTGTATATAGTTTCTCAGCTCTCTTCATATTAATGGTAACAATTTTCCCCTCCTATCGTAAACTTTTAAGATCTTGGCAAGTTTTATCCTTTTACTGTTATACTCTGTGAAGAACCCTTATTATGTTTGACGTTAAGTTGTTACAAATAGTAAGTTTGGAGGAACAAAACAACCCCACGTCACATTTACTTACTGATCACGTGGTCGTGCGTTCGAATCCCGCTATTTGTCTATTGTCTTGAACCATACCCAAGCACAAGCTTAAGTCATTTCAAGTAGTTTACTTGGAATGACTACACGAAATATATATTTTAATATAAATAATAACCTTATGTTAAGAACGTACGAAATAACCACGTCGCTGTTACTGTAATAAAATGTAATAATTAATCATTATTTTTCAAACAAAACCATTTAAGCGTAACAAAAAGCCGCTGGCAATATATAACACGCAACAAAAATATTAAACTTTTGATTTATGCGCCGCTGATACCCTTTGCTTTGCTGTATAGAATACAAAAGCAAAAGGGGTTCTTTCCGATAAAAATATATTGACAAAGTTGGTTTCTTTTTGCTCAGTTTTTGCCCCCTTCTCTTAAAAAAAAAAAACAAAAAAAACTCCTGTTGCTTGAATTGGCCGGCTGCTTCTAACTGAAATAAAAATAAAACTGCACAACTTATCTACATAATTAAAATTAACATTCTTCATAAAATATCTACTTAACCACATGTACGCAAATTTCCATTCTTACATTCCGTTGTCCTTAAAACGAATGGCTTATTTAAACGCCCAACATATTTTTAGCAAATATCTAAGTATGAAAAATAATAAGTAGTGCATTTATTTCTTGTAGTGAACACAGTCCTCCATAGCACTTAGGCCAATGAAATTATTTTTAGATTGGCTGCGTTCAGTATAATCCTAACAAAGCGTTCTGTATTTCTGAGTGACGACGGCCACTTCTGTTTGATTGCTTTGGGGTTCAATTTGTGAAAGAACCTCTTACCACCGACGCGACGGTGAAAGTGTTAAAAAAGGATGTGAATAAAACCATTTAAAAATGAAACGGTTAACTCGATACACACTAATATTAAATAAAAATTATGTTTATTAATACGTTAATACATAACCTATTCATAATTAAAAAAAAAAAAAACAGAACAATGACTGAGATTCCAATAGACGAAATAACGCCATCTATTGTCTACGTTTTAAAACAAAGCTTATATTTTTTTATTCAAACTAGGTAAACTGTTATTTTATATGTAACACTTTCTTATATAAGAATATACTAGAAAATAAATAAAAAGCGAATGAGATTTGAATTCGTTATTTCCACTATTTTTTAAAATTGCACCTTTCACGTCCACTACATTTGTGTGTTCTTTCTTCTAAACAAAAGCCTCTTGTCACACGCTCTTGTAATCCAGAAATTTAATATCTTACCTAGTAGAATAAAACCCTTTTTTTAATTAACTGGTCAGGTCACCCGAAGTGGGTCTTGGTCTATAACAAGATTCTTACCACGTTCCTTTGCAATCTGCCACCAATCTTGGGCATTCAGTTGTTCATTAGGTTGTACTTAACCTGTACATTCCAATCATTTAAATGTTATAATTCAAATTCTAGCATGATAAAATATTAAATTTGTAGATTTTCACAACATTGATAGGTGGGGACAATATAATCTTAATTCAATAGAATAAAATATAACTTTAGTATTGAAACTTGGAGTTCCTTAAGTTACTTACAAAGCTTAAGTACTTTTAGTTCAGTCTACGAGGGGTGAGACTGACAACAATATAGGAGATTTAAAATATATATATATATATATTTATTTACTTATTTATAATACGTTTTTAACCTTGGGATTAGGACTAAGTCCCACAAAACTATTTAAAATAATTTGACAACAGTATCAAAAAATAGTTTGAAATTTAAATAAAAGTAAAAAGTTAGTTAAATTAAATTAAGTTAAATAAAATAAATAATTAATGTAACTTATTAACAATGCGTTAATAGAAATTAACCTTATTGTTAACTCTTATTCTAAATAAAAAATGCAAAAAAAAAACAAATTTGTAAAATCAACTGTACTTTATTATAATCTCTTTTATAGATGAATAACATCCAGAAATTAAAACTAATAAATAGAACAACAATAGCAATGTATTCTTCCAAAGAATATATTTGAATTTTCCCAAGCCCCGATCCCATTTGTGCACGGTTTCGACGACTATCGGAATAAACAGGCCCAAAGTTGAGAAGAATATAGCTCCTACGAGGCCTATTAAAAGTTCCAAATCCGGCACTGCTACGGCCAAGATAACTGAAAACAATTTCAACAATTTGAAACAACTGTCTATTTATCAATGGGAATTCAGAACAAAAGAGAAAACTTTTTACTAAAGTTAATTATAGTTTATCTATCTATACTATTAATAAAATGGATGGTAGAATGGTCTGTATGTATATCGAAAAAAAAAACATTTTTCACGCACATTATTTATTTGCGCTAGTTTTAACGAAAAGCGATTCTTAAAATTTCTGTCTGACTATCTGTCTGTCTACCGTCAAGTCCGTCTTCCGAGTAATCTTGGCAAATTTGGACAGGACTCAATACGATCAGAATTTTTTTTAATTGAGTGTATTTCAATACAAAATAAAATAGATTTGTAAAGATGAAAAGAATGGCAAGGCTTTTCGCTTCAACGATTTCTCAAAACGTAATCAAAAACGAAGCAGCAAATACTCTACCAACCTGTTAAAGCAACGCTGATTGTTCTAAGAATTATTTGTCCGGTGTTGTGAAATTTCTGTTTCATGGAATCCTTTATACGGGTCCATATAATATCCATCGGAGCGTACATTTGCAGACAATATGTGAAATAAACTGCCGTCGCCACCATTACCTTTGCTATCAGAGCTAATCTGAAACATATAATAGTACCCTACTTTAGTTGGCACATTGGGTATTATAGTACCTATGTTATCGACGTGCCAAGTCATGCCAGCTACAACGAAAGTTTAAAATTATATAAATAATATGCTTTTCTAGAAGCGAGCGTATATCTTTCTTATAGGCCGGCAACGCATCTGCAGTTCTTCTAGTGTTGCGGATGTCCATGGTCGTCGATGATCACTTTGGTGTTCCCGCCGCTCGTTTGCCCCCTTCTTTTATAAAAAAAAAAATAAACCTGAGGGCACATTATTAAATGAAAATTTAAATAAAATGAAATTCCTATGAGCGAAAATGTTTAATATGCGAAAACATACATTTAGGATTAATGTCGTCTCGTCAACGCGTCGCCCTCCCGGCACCGCCCCGCCTCGTGATCGCCGCGGCATCTACTCGTCGCCTAAACGTCGCCGGTGAATGCCGCAACGATCACAAAGTGGGGCAGTGTCGGGTGAACGAAGAGTGGAACATTGAGCGTTAACCTTTATTGAACTAAGAAAAGCTCAATATCAATTTAACCAAACAAATTCTAGTCACGTATTTGATATTTCAGAGCAACACAAAAAGGAATCAGATTTTTTAATATCTACTAAAAAATACGTGCTGAGGCATTCTTGAAAATATAAAGCTAAAAAATGCGATGCGAATATACGATGCGTTTAAATCGCAGAACAGGCGTTTATAATAGATGGGTAGGTATTACTTCAAGTTAGGTTAAGATTTGATAACTTGTGTTTAAGCAAGAGCATATTACTATTTACCAAGTTGTAAATAAGAGCCACAGAAAAAAAACAAGATATTATCGTACGATGAATACATTATTATTTCATTGTTAATTTTACTTGAAGTTACTGTAAACAAATTTCAAGTGAACTGCATAAGGAACATAGTTGTTATCTCTGTTTTGTTCTATGAAAATGAAAAGGATGCCAATATTGTTATAATATATGAGCCACAATTAACTGAAAGTTATACGAGTATGTAAATCTTGCTTTATTCGCTTGAAGCGCCTGTCAAATTTATTACCAACAATATATATTTCCTCGGAAATAAAACGCCTGGTCAATTCCTATTATCAATGTAACTGAATAAAATGGTCGTATCTACGTGTTAAGCTTGCCACTAGGAGACATTAATATTTATTTGTAATAATTACGAAATATTACGTTACATGTTTATATGTTTAACTAGCTGTCGCCCGCTATTTTGTCCACATGTAATTGAAAAACAAGTGAGAAGACTGTGCATTATTCCAAAGTGTAATCTATCTCTGTTCCAGATTGAATCGCAAACCATTCAGTAATGCTGGATTTACGTGCTAACAAACAATAGATCAGAAAATTTACGCGTGTATTTTATATCTATAATTAACTAGTGCTTGACAACGATCGCTGTTAAGTGGTAATGCGGTTTAAAGTTGATATGCGCTAGTTTATCAATGCCTATGCATTTTACTCTTGAAGGCCTCCACGTGATACCTTGACGAAAACACTGACGCTGACAACTTGTTCCACCCGTTTTCAAAACGCGCAATAAACGAAGAATTAAATAAATTCTTTATCATTGTTTTTATCGTTATATGTTTGACATCACCACGTTGAAATATTAAAGTAATGTAGACTTATGAATATAATTACCAAGTGACTTACATTTCGTCCTGTGGTAGATTGATTGTGATACTTCCTTTGACGTCATCACCGTACTTCAAATATCCAAATACTCCGACTACCGCGTACAGTACGGCGACTAGCACCATAGTAACATTGAGAACTCCCGGACAACCCAGGAAATGTTCCGGTTTTCTCATCTCATTCTCAACTGGCATAACCACGTTAATACCTTCCATAGCAAATATTGCTGTGCTGCAACAAATCAGACCACGTGATCGGATGTCAATTATAAAAATCAAAATCAAAAATCAACATCAAAAAAATGAAAATGAAGTCAGGGGTAGTGAAGCAATGGCACAATATTTTGGGCACGTCACTGGTCACTAAATTCATTATGCACTACGAAAAAGGTACGAAAAAGTGAAGTAGGTATTATAAGTCAGTCTAACACTACGGAATGTTCACTTATCCAAATTCAAACTTGTTTGATGACGTCTGACATCTATGACCTCATTAAATATTTCTTTAGAAATATGACACGTTGAAATATAAATGTTTGCTCCCCTGTTATGATAGACTATTGATACTTTTAGATAATGATAAAAGAGTTTAAAGCGAAAAGTTTTTAATGTACGCCATATGATCATTTGAATCTCTGTGAATTAATGTATTCAAAATAGATATTTTGTCATCGAGTGTTCCTTCCTGTTTAATGTATGGCAGATTACGAAACTTCTCACAAAGTTCAACAACTGTCTATGGAAACAATTGAAAAGAAGAGCTTCAACACTTTGACTGTTTTCAACAGTTTTCTTCAAACTTGGTAACTTGAAGTTATAAAGCGACAGGCACTCATAATATGCGTCTGGCGTCCTTTGATATGAAAGGTGTATAAAATAAATTTTAAATATGCAACATCAACAGCAATTAATTAAAACACAATTATATATAATTATACCTTGAAGTTTTCACGTATTTAAACTCTGTACTCTGTAAACTGCGAACCAAATTGATAGAATATTAGACTTCAAAAACATATTAGAACAGTACCTAATCTCGTTTCCGACGTGCCATAGCCACAGCTGACTGTACCATAGAGTTTTACCTTAAGAATAACGGCCATTGTGCAGGACTCGAGGCGAGTTTTACCGTTGATAATTCTTTCAGATCGCTGAATGTGTAGATACAAGTTATGACAAACGTTAGCAAAAGACATATGTTTGCTAACAATGAGAACGGCACGAGATATTTCAGATGGCGAATTTGAGTTAAGGCGATGAGTGGTATAAGTAAAAAGCCGCAATACTCTTTCACTGTAAACGTATAGTTTGGGTTGAAGTGATCGCAAATCTGAAATATAAAAAAAAACTGTTAATACTAGAATAACACCTATGCAATACAGTGCCCAGCTTTTGCCCGTGGCTGTTCTCGTGAATTAAAAAAAAAAATAAGTAGCCTTCCAGGCTATGTTTTTTACCTGTGCCAAGTTTTATTGAAAGCTTAATTGTCTAACTTTTTTTTCTATTTCTTTCTTTCTTCTTATGAAAAAAAATATCAATATCGAATTAGAACCAGCAATATCTCAGGGAAATTAGTTATTTATTTTTATAGATAAATCATTGAAATGTCAGTGTGTTTTCAATCAAACACTTTCCTTAACTGCGGAAAAATTTCACAGCGTTTTTCTTGCAAAACAGATCTGATATGTAATTTTACTACAACTATGCTCGTGTTCCAATATTTTTTACACAAATTATAACAAAATGCGTTTTCAATGAACATTTCAATTTTACAATCGAGGATTTATGCTCCAGGGAATCTATCGCATTTTGTGTTACAATAAAAGTGAAAAAATCCACCGACTGAAAGTTTTATCGTAATTCAAGCTATAGCTTCAAGCTATCGAATAATTGGATTGGTTACATCTAGGGTTGCGCAAAACTTTTTCACTTTCAATATTTTTGGTTCCTAGTTCTTTTCTATTTTATTTTAAAAGTCAAAAAAACAGTAGATAAAATAGAAAAGTGCAAAGTTATTCAATTTCGGGAACCAAAACTAAAAGTAAAGCTAGGATTTAAAAAGGTCAAATAAAAGCAATATCCCTGTATGTGTCAAATATATTTCGATCGTGAAATTCATTCGTTCTCAGACTTTTATCAGATCTTTTATTTTACTTTTTTACTCAGCTTAGTTATTACTTACAGTCTAGTAGAGAATGATTGCAATCTCTTTAAAGACTAACGTACCTATACAATAATAATCTACACTTATTAATAAAATTGGAGTGTCTGTATGTAACATTAAAAAAATCGTCTTCTTGCATTGTCAATAACAAAAACCATCATCATCAACCTGCCCTTATCCCTATGGAGGGTTGGCACAGTATGTACTGCTCCTCCATACATCAGCCGTCATATACGAATTTAACCCCTTCTTACGCATCCTGTTTCACACAATCCATCCATACTTTCTTTGGTTTTCTTATACCTTTATAGCCATCCACATCCACAAAAACAATTTTTTAAAATATTTGTCTGTCTGTCTGTCCGTAAGTCCGCGTTTGTTCCAGGCAAAATCCGAAACAGTTCGGCCGATTTTGACAGGACTTAGATGGGAAGGTAGCTGATGCATTCGGGCATAATATTATAGACTCATTTTTTTCTACGCTGACGACGAACGCAAGTTAATTTTGATATGTTTTTGATATAGCTTTCAACATAATCGCATTATCTAACTTTATATATTTAGAAAAATTGTAAATCAAAGTTAATTAAAAAGAATAAAAGCAAGTATTATGCACATCAAAACCGAATCGAAATAACAATATATACTTAGCATACCGTAAAAATTTAAATAATAAAAAACAAAAACACCGTTTTGATCTCGCTAAAAAAGTTTTTATCCTTATCCATTGAGGTATTATTAAGTTTACAGAAGACATCACGTTGCATGATCACGCGTCACTTTTTGCGACTTGTCACGTCTCAACTATACAAACAGTATCCAGCATCCATAGAAATAATTTTGCATTGTTCGCTTAACAACATTATTATAATAATTGGACGATAATAATACAAGTAGAGGAAGACCCAAAAGGGTATGGATGGATTGTGCGAAAGTGGATATGCGTAAGAATGTATAAGAAAGTGAATTTAGATATGACGGCTTATAGAGTACAGAAGAGTGGTACATACTGTGCCGACCTTCCGTAGCAAAAAGGTTAGGATGGTAATAATAATTTAACTATATTACTTTTACGATACTACATATAGTACAGACAACTTCAAGTCTCAAAAAATAAGACACGATCATACGACCCGATATCTTCCTGGTACGTAGTAGTAGTACAATTACTTAAATGGCTCTTTTTTGTTTTGTTTATAGCTAAAAATGTATAAATAAGTAATAGGTACTTACATCTTTGAGAGAACTTGCGATGAATATTACGTAGACGCTAGTACCACCCAAGCACACTGCGGCCATCGCGTAATCCGCAAAATGTCTGTAAAATAAAACTTCTTTGATTTACTTATTCTCTTTCAAGTTTTTCACTCAACTGACTCAGAAGGGTAATGTTATTCGCGTGTATGTTTATATGTATGCGGATTTGTATGTATGGAAGTGCCATTGAGGCGGCACGCCTAAGCGACTAAACCAATTTTTGGTTTTAAATTAACAAATAGTGTTATTATATATGTTCATGCTTACCTGACTATTTGAGAATATTGCCTTAACTTATGAGGTCCGTGCTTGAAAACCTTCTCACATGTATCAGTGTAACTTAATGAACTGACGCGGCAGTGGCTACAAATCTCTCGTGATGTAGTCACCTGAACAAAATAATATTAGAAATGTATTTTCAGAGTGGTAGACGGCAGTAATAACAACATCTGTTGCACGAATGGTGCCCAGTGAAATACCACGACCACACAGAAGACAGGCGTGAAGTGGAAGCAATTCCGCGTTTTACCTGATGAATGTGTTAATCCCTTTTTCCTTTCCCATCTGTTTCTTGCAAGGAGAGTTTGGGAACGGGAAGTGGATTTGACGGAGGAGGGGACACATAGGAAGAGGAAATATTCTTAATAGAATATTGTACTGTACGTCACGTCCACCGTTGATTGTCAGTGTAGGCCACGCAGCTACAATCGCAAATTTCAATGGCCAGCGATCGCTTCGCTATTTAAAAGAATTCAGGCGGCCACTTGATCGCTTGCCACCTTGTTGTATAAAAAACCTACCTACCTATTAACGTTGCAGGATTTTTCATTTTACATATAACTATTCTTAAATGATAAACGAATATGAGGTTTATTATTTAGTATTTAGTGAAATTATAAAACGAGATACATAATTAAGATAAATTAATTTCGTCAATAGTATAGTGTTAAAATTCATATTAGCAAGACTTTTACCATAGTGAAAAAGAAATCAACCCTAAACAGCAAGAGAACTGCAGATGTGTTAAGAACTTTAAGAAGTACGTTCTCTGATTTATATATGAGTTAACATGAAGCCTAAATATGATAACAGTAATAAGTATTACCAAAATATGCACGCAGTGTGTCGCTATCACTCCGACTAGCGCTGTGCCAATGCAGCCCGGTATTAGACCGGTGTGCTTGAAAGCAGCGGGCATCGCCAGCAGACCAGATCCTAACGAGGACTTCAGCAAATGGAAGAAGGAACCTAAAGTCCTGCAGCATACATCATTTAATAAAATGTACGTTTGAACACGAGGGTGTTGTTTCTGCAACTTTCACTTCTTTCTCCTTTAAGCTAAATATCTCATTGAATTATTCGTGGTGAAATTATCTAAAAATGTTTAACCTTCATTTTTCTCAAAAAATACTTTTTTTTAATTCTTCAAATATTTTCTTTAATTTTTTTTTTTTTGCATTGCCAAAATGTGATGAGTGTTAAAGTAAATTAATAAATACCAATATCAACAACTGTTATAAGTTATAACTATATCACAAATTGTTCGTTAGTTATTTCGTACTGGGGGTTAGTAGTCAGTACATACTGTATCCCTGTACGGAAAAAGGGCGATCACGATTACTTACGATGTGGGGTGTAAAACATTCCTATGTTCAAAAGGATTGTAAGCATCTTCGCCGTAAACATCTTTATCAGTGACGTTCAGTGTTATTGTTGACTGCATAGGCAGGGGGTCACAACTCTCACTACTGAAATAAGTTTTTCAAATATTAGAAATGCGAAAGTTTAGATGGATGGATTTTTGATTAGAAGATATCTCCGAAATGACTCAAAGGATCTTGATGAAATTTGGCACATTTGTAGAACATAGTTTGGAAGAACACATTGGCTACTTAAGTTTTTTTTTAAATTCTACGCGAATGGAGTCACATGCGACCGCTACTAAAACTATAAATGTAAAAACTTGTTCCAGCAGATTTTTTGTTTGTTACGTTATAGTTCTACTCGCTGCTTCGCTTATATATTTTTAACTGTTATTAAAATTGCCAAACTTGTATAAAATGTTAACAAATTTAATAAAAAAAAAGTTCATTATGCAGCATTATATTGACAAGTGTGAATTATAATTTGATAAAAAAAATCGGATTTTTATCCAAAAATACCTCATTATTTTTAATAATTTCATGAATAAGTTTCAATAAAAGACAGATCTATAGATCAAGTTGTTAAGAAGCAAACATAGTTAGCAATAAACGTCTAAATTCATCCCACACATATTTTGCAAGAACTGTGAAAGCCGTAACACGTGTATTAAAATATAATATTGTCACTTTCTTTTCAAAGAGATTGAGAGAGATAACAGCATGTTTTAATTCAGCAAGTATTAAGACAGTGGAAACCTGCTGTAAGGCAATTTCAATATTACAAAATCAGTAATTAAGCATCATAGGTTCATAGGTCTCTACTTTACACTTTCTTAGAATCTTCATTTTCAACGTCTAAAAAATTATTTTTATAGCAAGTTCCATATACATTTGATCTTAAATCTTTCACACTTTCACTAACAAATTTACATTTTAAGTGATAAAAATTGTGACTCCTCCCAAGTAGGGTTGGCGACAGGCAAGCGGCCGGCCGTAAAAACTTAAGCCAAAACTTTAAGGTTCATAAAACCTTGTGTGCCGACCCCACGTAAGTGGGATAAGGCCAGGGAGATGATGAGTGATAAAAATTGTGAATGAAACCTTTTACTTTTCTAAAACCTATACGACGAATAAATGTATAAATATAACACATTTTATCAAACAATGGATTACTATGGATATAAAACTTCAATGTACTATTTTAATTAGGATCAATTTTCGCTTTTTATCTGCTTTATGGTGGCTTTAAAATTTATATAACATAGCTTATTTTTAGTAACATTTCGTAATAATAAAGATTATCAAATCTTTTCAATGGTAGTAATTAACGATAAAGTTGCAGATGCAATTAAACATTCAATCGTAAAACAAAAAACGACTAGACTACTGAGATAACGTTTCTAATCAGATGACACAAAAAAAAGTAATTTTACCTTAGACTAATTTTATGATTAGTTTTAATACTTCATTTATGTTATTCATAAGTACTACTTGGCGATTTAGAAAACAACAAAAATGAAAGTCCTACATTAATACGAAATGATGTGGGTTTTATAAATAAATAACAACTGTTAATTATATGATGGTTACAATACCTTGTGTTTTCATTCATTTTATAAGTAATCTAATATTTAACACTATTCAATCGCTGACAAACACTAACTCGTCCACATTAAACAAGACATTTTTTTCAAACGAATATAAATCCACAAGCAAACAACATTGCGATGAAATGCCTGACTCTAGACTAAACTTGTTTAACCATAACTTGCTCAAAGCATCGAGGTCGACGTAATATTGTGGAAACCCAATTTTTTACATTTGAAATCATCGTGTACTTGAATATTAACAACGACTTATTATTTATATCTATAGGAGCAAATTATTCTTAATGTTTTGAAGTTGCTTCACTGATTATAGGGCCTTTAGAAGGGTACCGTTTAAATATGCTAACCGGGCGCCATAACATGATACTCAAGTAGAATGATGTCATCTGCATTCGTGATGTACAAATGCTTAACGACTTGGAATAATAAAATAATACTGCAGCTGCAATATTCTTCAAGATAGCTATCTTAACTACTGTAGTAATTAGTAAAAGCAATGAAATACGAAGTATGCCATCTCATGGCTCGTGAACTAATTTGTCGCTGCTTAAGCGATAATTAAACTACGATGTAGATTTTTGTGTTAAACATAAATTCATAAAATACTTGATAGAAAAACTTAAAAAACTACATTTGACTTTAACACGCGTTGCAACGCAAATGACAAGAAGAATTATTAAGAATGAAAACGCTATTCTGTCATAAACACTCGGGATCGAGAAAATTGGCAAATGGAATTCACAATCCACTTTTGAAGAGAAATTCGTTTTTATACTTCTTTTGTTTTCAATTAAAAATTTCTGATATCGTTCATACTTCAATGATAATATTGACGTTCTTGTCTTAAGTTGATTATAACTGATAACATTTCTCACCTTGTCTATGTATATTGTCTAATAACATATTTAATGGAATGCGGCTGTTTTTAGTTAAGTAGTCACGGTCACCACTAAGTACGTTCTACTACAATGGTAGAATATCTCATAATTTAATTTCGTATGAAGGTTACCATTGATTATAGAGAAACGGACTATCCAAAGATACGATGTTGTTATAAATAAATTCTACCATTATCTGCAAGATGAGGTAAGTAAAAGATAAGCATACCTGTGTATGTCAAGTTACCACGTCTTTATAAACGCATGCTGAATAAATAAAAAAATATTTTCACTAACTAGCACACAATCTAAACAGGTCCTGTCTTTTAAAAGTCAAAGTTTCAAGCTATGCAGAAAAATCTTAATATGATGTTGATGAAAAGTGATTTATGCCTGCCGTTACAAGGTTACTTTGTTGAATTTTGATGTGGTGACAAATATTAAATTGGCCCTACAACAATTTAACTTGGATGATGTTTAAAGTTTTTTTAATCATTATAGTGTCATGATATTTGACATTGTACCTGTTGTAAGGAAAATAAACACGTACAAATTTTACTTTTCATAAAGGTAAAGAGATAAGATTCGATATCGAAAGCAGTAATTATAACACAAACACTTGATGTTCGTTCATTCATAGCAATATGCGTGTAACGAAGACCTAAAACTTCTAAACAAAATTAAAATTACCTAGTTACCTTGGACGCTCGCCCCTCAGCCCTAGATTAGGACTCTGCACCTAAAAGTGTATACCATAATAAGTTGTATTACCATAATTTTAAGAATTATGAGTAAGTTAAGCGTCAATAATGTTCTCGCCTCCACATCGGTAGGACGTATTCAATAGTGTAGTTTTAATTAAATTAGTTTCTTTAATAGTAGTTTTAATTAATTTAGTTTTTAAAAATACATCGAAGGGAGCTCGAAACAAGACTACCTACCAAATATTTATTAATGCGCTTCTCTGGTTTGAGGGAAATGTTCTCAAAGATATTTGAAGGTGAAGATTTGAAACGGTATTGTCTGACAAAGGAAACATCTAAACAAAAACATGTCTTTATCTCCATTCTTTACATTTGAAAACATTTCATTTAAAGGTGAAGTTTTGTCTGAAAAAAAAATCATCTAGACAAAAGCATGTCGTTGTCTCTATTCTTTCAAAGAAAAATGAAAAGGATGACAATATGTCATATAAAGTTATTTCCTCAGTGGTAACACCAGGTAAATAGACTCATTGTCACGCCAAGGCCTTGTAAAGATGTATTATTTACCTGATTAAAACAAGATACTTAAATATTGCATTTCATTTATTCATTTTTAAAATTAAACAACCACCGAAGCTTATACTTAATTTTAGTCAATGTTTATAATATTAACTACAATTCCCGTTAGGTGCTGTTTCTAATTTAATTCGTAACAAAATACTAGAGACGGCAAATAAAAATACTGAAGACTAATTGTAATGTAAGTTTAGTAGCTGGGAGTTTTCTCCGTAATTGTTTTACACTTATTTTTATAAAACAGTGAAAATTTGTGGGCATCCATGCTAGGTATTTTTTTATAAAATTTCTCAGATATGTTCCGCATCGTCACTGCATCGGTCCACTACGCTTGTTATTTTTTAATTTCAAAATGAATCGACATGATTGGTATAACAAATAAATTTAATTAATAAAGGGAAATTAAAAAAAAAAATAAAATGAACGCCTTTTATTTGTAAAGCTGTGAATTTCGTAATAAATTTTCGTACCTGTTAACGAATGTAATTTAAAAGTGATTTTTTTTACGTTTTAAAAAGTTTAATTAGAACCCTTTTTATAATTCCCTCCAAGCTATATAAAACTATATGCATAATTTAATCTGTGCAATAAGTATATTTCTACAATAAACTCTACGTAATATAACATTTCAATTATTGTTTTCCCACACATACTTTACTAGGACTATGAATGCATCTGTTCTCTGTTCCATTTTGGTACATATTTTACACCAAAGTATCGTGGGTTTCTGAGACCAATATACCCGTTTAAAACATATTGATCTGTTTTGTAAAATGTAATGACAGGGATAACAATATGCTTTATATAGAGATATTGGTCTCGGAAACCAACGGTTAGTAATAAAAATTTAAATAAATACAATACCTTGATTTCATAGTAATGTCATGAAATCCATGTATAATGTGCACTTTAATTCTATCACTACTCTTCGTGCAGTACCTACAATAAACTTTATTCACAAAGCCGCTTACGGTACGTACAATGACGTGCATTCACTGTTATCATGTGATTGCATTTGTACACAGATTAACATTTAAATAAGATGATGCATCGCGAGAGTAGGGATTGGAATAATATTCTCATATTGTGACGGTAAAAAGTCTACATAGCTTACCGTTTTAAATTCAGTCGTTTAGTACATCTTTTTTGTCCTGATGACAAGTATAATATTATAGAAATAAGCTGATCCGTTTTAATAAAACCATTTCAATTAATTTACATGAGTAAAGGGCGTCTCAACTAGCTCGGCTACAAGCGTCAATGTAATTTCTATGTGCAACGTAGGTAAGTATACGAAATTTGTTTTGACATGTTGGGAACAAAAATATATTATTTTATCCGACGTGCCAACTCAAGTTAATTCAACAATATACCCTTTCAAGGAATTATTAATTTGTTCGATTTAATTATATCAAAATGTTAGAACACAAAATTAATGTTTAACCTAAAAACTTCAATGTGGTGAACTTCGGGCGCAATCAGCAAAAATATGTCAAAACAAAATGTAATTTCCATTTTTCGTTAATTAATATTTACAGGTAACAAAAAGGTTTTATACAAGGCAACATACCTTTATCATGATTATGTTAGGTCACGCGGACCACGATATGGGTCGTTACCAAATTAACACACACCGCAATATATGGCTAATCAGTGAGTTTACATTGTTTTAAAACCCTTGTGTAAAACATGTCATCCCTCTCGTTCTGTTTGAAAAAAATAGAAGTAGCATTACATTCTAATGCAAGGCTTGAGGCAGTGGAATTTCGTAACAGATTACACATAATTTGGAAATTACAATTTTTTTTCTGCGAAACATTTAAAAAATTCTATAGCTTTTTATCACGACTGCCTTGAGACAAGCGGAAGACAGAACGGCGTGGAGGCAGCTGGTCGACGCATCTGTTAAGGCATATCAAGACGAGCACGACCTTCAGTAATGAAGTATACGAAGAAGAAATAGCATTTTAATTCTATAGTTTATGTTCCTGAAGTTAATAAAAGGAAAACAAATACACGACTTGCTAATTGAACACTTGAATTTTCTGTGGTTTGACTAACCTGAAAATATCAATAAAAAAGTGACTTGGGAAGTGATAGTTCATTTTTAGCTTATTTACCTGATAGACAAGATACTCCGTATTAAGATTATATGGTCAGTAGAGTTATTAACCATAAATATTGATTTAACAAATTAAAAACAAACGTATGCGACTGCTTTTAATATTATAACTATTTCAAACTACGAGGTAATTATGAAACGTAGGTAATTTCCAGCTCAAATTTCTTACTACTATAGCATCAAAGTAATAAATCAAATATGCGAAATTTCAGCGGTTGAAACTTGTTTGATATAGAAACGAGTCTGGATTCTATATGTTTTAATATTCTTATTACGAACAGGAAGCAATGTTTGAAATTACTTTATTTTGAATGAGATGAGACTTGGTATTAACACTGTTTTAACCACATCGGCATCTCATGCATGTTCACACCTAGGCTCGAGCCTACCTCAAGTTAGGCCTTAGGGGGTGAATAGGCCTTAGTCAACTACTCCTGGACACTGCTTCAGTTCGGATTGGTTGATATCACAGATCTTTGGATATCTCTCTCAGATATATTATGTAGGTTGCAGCAATGTTTTCCTTCTCTGGTATAATGTAATGTAATTATATATTCATTTAGGTACATTGCCTTGTAAAATTAGGTTAGATTACAATTCAAGCCTTAAGCCACTACGCCACCGACGCTCGCAATTTTATACCTTCATTAATGTTTTTTCCTAAAAATTTAAGAGACTTTGTAAGAGTTCGTCCGCCATCCGAAGTCGTCCGTCTTAGCTTTGAAACTTACTTTGAAAGAAGTTGACGCTAAACGCACCTGACGTTCAGTCACCTCATAATGTAGTGTAACTTTCAAATCCATCATTCATTCACTTACAATATTTTTTTTTCAAAAATAATTTGTATAACTTTTTTAATTTAGCTAATACCGAAAAGTCTGCTAAAAATCTGCACTTAAGAATAATTGTCTGCCGAAATGTGTTCCATTACTGAGAAAATGGCGTCAGAATGCCACACCGAAACGAAAAGCGAAAAAACGAAACATTTAATAAATTAAAAAAAAACAAAAAAATAATATTATATACGTGTTTCAAATTAAAAATTGAGGAAGTCGACATAACATTGGGTTAATTGTTGCTAAAAAATCTGATTTTTAGCCGACTTCAAAAAGAAGGAGGTTATCAATTCGACTGTATTTTTTTTTGGTGTGTTACCGCGAAATTCCGCCCCTGGTGGTCCGATTTTGATAAAAATTATTTTAATCGAAAGGAAGTGCTTGCAGATAGGTCCCATTTTTTAGATTTTTTTCATAGATAGTAAAAACGAGAAGTTATTGGTCATTGTTACTTTAATACCTTTCAGTCAGATTTTATATAATTAAAAATCGTGATTAGGCAAACTCGTCTGTGGAAATAAGAATTAAAGTTTATTGAGAGACATTTAACTATTACATTAAAAGCCTAAAAGTAAAATGACAGTTAATTAAGAACTTACATAAAACTTGTGTTAGTTACGTCGTTAACTGCTAAAGACAAAACTGTCTTGAGGTAATAAAACAGCTGTCCCTATTTATGCTACTTAATATAACTTAACTATGAAACTTATTTACTACTAGCTGTTGCCCGTGACTCCGTCGACGCGGAATTAAAAAAAAGTTTCTTGTAGCCTATCTGTTCTTCTAGAGTCTAGACTATGTTTTACATCTACAACAAATTCCATCGAGATCCATTGCAGCCGTTCCGGAGATACCTTGTACCATCCATCCATCTAAACATTCACATTTTTAATACTAGTAAGATTATAATTCTTTTGTTCTGTACCATCTGGTTTATTTATTACGAAACGAAAAGGTTTAATTACTTAGAAGATACAAGGCCTAAGTTTCATGTTCCTGCAAAAAAAATTTACATTTACATTTACATTTTTTAATTTAAACTAAGCAAAGCAAACTTTTTAAACATATAAAGTTTTTCCAGTTCGTACTTTTATTTATAAAGGCAAAGAGAGCAATAACTTCTCAGAAAGATTGTACTTTAAGAAACTTAATTTAGGACTAAGTCGTTGTCAAAACAAATACAAAGCCAAGTTACAATCATGTCGAAAGTACCTTGCAGTGCTACGAGAAGACTGTTCGAACATTCATGTGAGCCGCGCACCCAGATCTTTATGTTTATGACTGAGATATAATTTTGTGTATTTATTTTTAATATTACATTCATACTTGTGATCAGAATTCTAGTAAAACGCGCGCAAACAATAAATTCAAAGATCTGAATTACAATTTCAAGATACTCCAAATTAATTTTCAAAAGTAAAAACTTATTTTGTTTATTTTATTGACGCCCAAAATATTATTATATTGTAAACAAATGTGGCTACTTTATACCAAGTCTTGAAATTAATTAAATCATTTCGATAGCGCTTTAGACATAAGACAGATGGTCCTGTATTTTAATTAACAACAGTTAAAGTGTAACCATGATTGATAACAACAGATTTAATTTAGTTTTCAGAATACCCACATATATATTTGATGTCTCAAAATTACTGTCTACGGCGTAAACTGTAACTTCTCGGCGAAGAGTGTACAAAATATGGTTTTCGGGGTATTTAATAGCTTAGCTTTTTAAGAGACAGGATCTGTCAAGCCCCCTTGGGGGCGTTTAAAACCTAGAAGGGAGCGTTAAGGAGCCCAAAAATAGGGGGCGTTGAAATTAATTATAGTAATGAAATTGTGGTTTCTAAGTTTTAAGGTTGAATAAAAAATAGAGGGCGCTGAAAAATAATGAATTTTCAAAGGGAGCGGTAAAAGAAATAAGTTTGATAATCACTGGTATATCAAATAGAAAAGAAACATTAAATTGTTAAATTGCTTGCATGTGTTTGTAAATTTTTTAGTCTGTAGGCGTGATATGTAATGAGTCAACTTAACCTCACCAGTTAAGTGGCAGAGTTAATTTATAACAACGGCTCCTTGTCTAGTCCGTCTCTATTTGTTCTCAGAATACGCACATGTAGAATGGAGAAGCTGAGTGTTTGGGGTATATTTTTAACTAGGAATCCTGTGTCGTATTGGAAATTTAACTAATATCTTTAGTAACAATTATTCCAAGCTTCGATCGGGTTAAGTAGCTGTTTAACTATATTTTTTATGTAAATGAAAGACTAAATCAAATCTTCACAAATACTTTATTTAGACATCAACACAAATTATTAATTTATTAACCATTGGAAACATATTTTTTTCTTAACAATTATTTTTTATTATAAATATATAGTTCAAATGATTGACATATTTTCTTTTATATAATATTGAATAAATAGCATATAAGGCTTCAAACTTCAACACTATCTTAGATATGTTATTTATAACATTAATAATTATTTAGATATGAGGTATTATAAAATGGATTAACTTATTTAACGCAAAACTTAAAGAAAAAGCACAAGATCACATTTTTACTAATTTATATAAAGGTCAGAGCTCATCCACCCGCATGGCTGCCGTTTATACATAGGTCAAAATAAAACCCTTAATTAAAGATAAAATGCACTTTACGTTAAAAATCGGAATTTAAAAAAAAATCTTATGAAAACAATTTTTCTCAAAAAAAAACTACGTACCTGTAGCTTTTTTAATAATCACTTCTTTTTATCTCTCAATTTATACAAAATAACACAGAAAGTCTTATATCAGACCTAATTTAGACCTCTTTACTTTCCCCACCCTTTTCTTATAAAGATAGGAAGGGGAAAATATTATCTTTCTGTGCGTCCCCTCCTCCGTCGATGAGAGAGAGGCTATCGCAACTTAAATTGCGGATGTCTATGAGCGCTTACTTCGCTATTTCGGCGAATTCCGGTGACCGCTCGCTCGTTTGCCATCTTATAATATAAAAAAAATCGTGATGGCCGCCATATATGGAATATGACGTTTCTTAGTTCACTTTATTTCGTATTTTAATAGAAACGAAGTACACGAGTGAAAATTATCTCAAAGTAAAAGCGGCCGATAAACTGGTAGATGAGCGTTGACCTTAAGTATTAAATAGCACGCAAAATAATTTAATTTATTTTAAATTTTGAAGACAAAGACTTAATTAATTTTTATTATTATTTACAATTATTAGTTTAGGAGGAGACGCATAGGAAGGGGAAATATCCTCTTTCTGTGCGTCCCCTTCTCAGTTAATTAAAGGTAGGCAACGCATCTGCATTTGTGGATGTCTGGGCAACGGTCGCCTCGCTATTTTGGCGAATTTAAGTGACCGTTTGCTCGTTTGCATGTATGACTGTGTGTCCGCGGATCCGCGTTAATTTCGGGTAATCTTTTTTAGAGATTTTTTTTTAATTTTGCGCTGATGACGTCACAAGTTACCGCTAATTAGTGTTAAAGCGAACTAACTTTATGAATGTCGTGTTTTTATAATTATCGTGGGCTTCCATTGTACATAAAATGTCTAGAATTAGAGGTTATTGTACATTATTTTGTCTGAGTACTTTGGTAGTGAAAATCAACTGTTATAAGATTTCAGTGTTAAATATATCGTCTTATAGTTTTCTTGTGCTAATTTATTTTAATACAAAATATTAATAACTTTATTATCACTTAAATTTGAATAGCTTAATTTTTCTTATAAAATAAATTTAATTTTTTATTACTAATATGGTTCTGTGCGAAATGACTAGATTTTAGGAACAAATAATTTACGTAATATTTGGCCGTTTTTTTTTATATTTACTTTTTAATATTTGGAATGGACTAGAATAAAAATTGAGATCATTTATATCTATTTTATATGGAACAGAAAATCGCATAAAATATAATCAGACGGACTGTTCCGGTTTTGTGCTATGAACAAAAAAATCTTATAATTAAATAAATGTCTAAATATTAACTTAAATACAATAAAATAATTTAAAACTTTTTGTTCCAAAAACAATAAGGAGAAACTTTTTCTCAAGTAAAACTGCCACAATGACATGAAAAAATGTCAATAAAGATTCCATTATGAGATGACACACTTAAGGCGTCTAAAAACAATTTGAAATTAAATAACACATTTGCAGCTAATTATATTCCTAGCTGAAAGAAAAAATAGAAAAATAGCTATATTGAAAAATGTCAAGTGGTTATAATTTCCACCAATCAGAGGTCAGTATTATCGACAGTGGCGCAGTCATTCACTTCTGATTGGTCGGATCAAAATGGAAACGTCAAACTATGAGTTAAAGATAAAGAATCATCCGATACTCTGAAGGGGGTGTTTGTAGTGCAGCAGCTGTGTGAGACCAGCCTGCAGCAGGTCCGGGGGGCTGGAGATCACGAAGTACACCAGCCCCAGGATCGACAGCACCGCGCGCCAGATAGACAGGTGTGTCCACGTGTGATAGAACGATGGAACTGTAGGCTGAAAGTCAGGAAAAAACTTAAACAATCTTAGTAAATTGTAAACTAAAAAATCATACTACTATACTAAATGCGAATATTTAGATGTATGGATGGATTTTTCTTTAATCTTGATAAATTTGATACAGGTGTAGAACGTGGTCTGGAAGAACACATAGGCTACTTATTAAGTTTTTTTTTTATTCCGCGCGGACGGAATCGCGGACAACAGATAGTATTTATATATTTATATAAATATAAAGGATAGATATAAATTGTCTGAGTTATATCTGATTGTATTAAATAAAAATTCTAATACTGTTTTCGGTACTTAAATTTTTTTCCATAGAGTCTTTGGTATAAATCCTGGTAACGCTTTGTTTTCGTACCAGTCTTTGTAACAACACGAACTAACCACAGTAACATTTCCTGTGCTGTTGAGGTAGACCGGAGCATACTGGTAGACCATCAGCTCGTCATACATCCTGGCGGCCGTGCACACCAGCAGGCAGGCTGTGTACAAGATGACCAGCACGATGGGCTGGAACCACGGCTGCAGCCCGCGAGATACCTCTATACTGGCTACATCCAGTCTGGAGATTTATCAAAAGGATGGATATTTGTTAACAATCTAATTAAAATCAAAACAATTTTAAAGATTCATTTTTTTTTTTTTTTGATTCCAGTAATATTATAAATGAGAAAGTTTCGATGGATGGATGTTAGAATGTATCTTCGGAACGGTTTAACGAATTTTGATGAAATTTGGCACAGATGTAGAATATAATATAATAGAATATAAACTACTTAAGGCTACTTATTAAGTTTTTGTTTATTATATTATTCCGCACAGACGTAGTCTCGGGCGACAACTAGTATTAAATAAATTTAAAGCTTTTACTTCTATAATAATTGCTTTATAAAGACATACCTTTGGAAAACAAATATCAAGTTGCCACCCTTAAATAATTTAGGAATTTTCAAAAATGTCAAATAATTTACATTTAAAAAATATTAATACAAAAGTTTAAAGCCAAATAAAAATAACTTACCGATCTAGAACTGAAAATAAACACAGCACACAGAAGAAATAGTAAGTGGCCACATACGGCATGGTCACCACAGCATGGAATGATAGATGACCACCGTCCAGACTGTCCGAGTAACTGATGAGTAAGAGATGCATTAACGAAAGCCCTCCTAATACCCCGTGACAAGCAGGAGCGCAACTTCGCCAAGCTTTTTGTACCATAATTGCCATATCTAATGGTGTTAGGTTACCTAACCTGAAAATTAAAAATTACAATGTGATAGTTGATGGTAAAAAATCTGTTTTCAAGTGTTGTCCTTTTTTTAATTTTTGTGATAAGTTTATCATCAACCTGTCCTTATCTCTATGGAGGGTCGGCACAGTATGTACTTCTCCATACATCTCTATCAGCCGTCATATCTGAATTTACCTCCGCCGTATATCCTCTTTCACACAACCCATCCATACTTTCTTTGGTCTTCCTCTACCTTTATAGCCATCCACATTCAATCTATTTTCCACATTTAAATTTTTGTGATAAGTTGTTACCTATCAATTTAGTCAATTAATGTATCTCAAGGTAATTTATGAATGGAGTCCATGTCTATGAAATAATCTAGTAATTAATTATAAAAAAACAAAAAATATTTAAATATAATCACATTACGGGAAAAAAGTCTAATAGTCTAAAGTCTATAATTTTTTTTTTTTTTGTAGTAAAATTGTATTTTCAAATTTTTAATTTATTTATTTTAATTCGGACACAATATAATTTTTGTAATATATACAATAGAAATGCAGTGAAGTACTTGTGACCTTAACTCTAAAAGATTTAACTTACAGCTAACTTACTAATATTATAAATGTGAATGTTTAGATGGATGGATGGATGGATGTTTATTTGAAAATATCTCAGGAACGGCTGAACGGATCTTGATGAAATTTGGTACAGATGTAGAACATAGTCTGGAAGAACACATAGGCTACTTATTAAGTTTTTTAATTTCACGTGGACAGAGTCGGGCCGTATAACAAAGTACCTATAATTTCCTAATTACCTTAAATATTTATCATCATCTCTAGATTGCTGTTCTTGTAGTATTCTATCTCTGGACACTGCTCTGAATGTTCCACCGCCTTGAAGATATATTTTATCAGTTCTCCGAGTGAAAGGATCAAGTCTTTCATCATTTGGTGATGTCAGAGGTGAAGGTGATGAAAATGGATTGTCAATATACTGGTCGTGGTACGGCACATTTGACTCCAATCTCTCCAACATTGTTGTTAAGTCTGTTGGTCTCACTGAAACCAAACAGGTATTAATTTCAAGATGGTTTAAAAAAAATACTTTTTTTATTGTATTACTGTTTTTTTTTTTTTTTCGAAAAAAAAAACCAGCTATAATCAATGGACTGCACTTCTTTGTGTAGACCAAAGATTGGAGTAGAGATTCTCTACAAGATTGGAGTAGAGATTCTCTACTACAGTTGGAACCAGGAACTCGGATTAAGGTGAAACTAAGATTAGGGTGAACTAAGCAAAAATAACTATCTCAGTCCCTTGGACTCTCACTTATCCAGGTTTAACTACATTTATACTCTTTGTCTGTGTCTAATAATGTTTTACAGAGATGTATCATATACATATAAGTGATGTGTATCCTCTCCAGTCTATTTACATAATTACTTGTTAAGCATATCATACCTGGTTTTGTTCCATTTTTACTTTTCGTACCAGTTTTAAAAACTTTAGGGCTAACTTCTTTGCTAACAGCATCAGTCTCTAAGCGCTCATCTCTTGTTTTCCGTCGTGTCTTCCTCTGCTTGTGTCTCATCTCTCTAGAAGTTCCGTTATTATTTTCTGTGTCATTTGGTTCAATTTCCAGCTCACCGCTGAGAGTCACCACTTCATCTTTATTATATTCTTTTAAGTAATCATCAACCTGAAATTATTTAAAGTAATAAAAATTAAAATGTTAATGATATTGTTAAAAAAAATATTGCCACACTATTCAATTAAAATTTTCCAATATAACAAAAAAAAAGAAAAAACCATTGTCTAATATATAAAATTCTAATGTCACAGTTTTCGTTCCCGTACTCCTCCGAAACGGCTTGATCGATTCTCATGAAATTTTGTGAGCATATTCAGTAGGTCTGAGAATCGGCCAACATCTATTTTTCATAAACCCCCCCCCCCCCATTTAGTTTTCTTTTAACTGCGCGCGGACGGAGTCGCGGGCGACAGCTAGTAATTAATAAAAGTTTAAATAAAGTAGTATATAAATACTTCAGTATTTAAATTGTTTGTTTTTAATATGTTTTTATTAGAAATGTATGCTAAATTATTACCTTTTCTAATGCACTAAGACTTGACCCAGGCACATCAAAGTCATGTAGCTCCCTGTCTCTATGTCGGGATGAATGTCTTTTCTTTTTCCTATAAGATGGACTCCGCTTTTCTTTATGACCACTAGAAGGTCTTGACAAGTTCTTCATAAATTTCTCCTCCAAGCCATTTGGGTCATGTGAATAGAATACAAATGACGGGTTCTTATCAGATTTCTTAATTTCTTTCTCCACAAAACCTAATATACCCAGTTTTATTTGATCATGAATTGGAATTTCAACATCCAAAGACTCTTGTTCTGAATTTATCCAGTTGTCCTTTGTTTTAGTCTTCTCTGCCGATGTCTCTGGCTTTTCTTCAACTGTAGTTGGCGTATCAAGTGGCTCAGTGTTTGAAACATGGCCGTTGGAAAGTTTGCGTGAAGCTGATCTACTTCTACGTGTCTCAGTCCCTTTACGCTTAGGTGATGGTGACCGAGCAGATGTATGCACCTCGGCAATTTCCTCCTTAACTTCTACGCTTTTACCTGCCTTCATCATCATTTAAATGTAATAAATATCGACCTTAACACATTTGAGTGCAAAACAATTAAACCTTTTCTCTTTTACTGACTAAATAATATGTTTTAATAAATCCTCAAGAAATATAACGTATATTTTATACATCACTGTATGTTTTGTTCCCTTTTGTACAAAGTAATTACTTTAAATAAACATTTTAAATGCACAAATAACAAAGGCGCTAAAATGTCAAATGTCAACGGATGACGTCAATGTGACGTCATACCCAAATTGTAACTCGTTCCATTTCACGCAATTTTAGTAAGATATTAAACTTACTTTATAAAATGAAGTTAAGCTTTATAATAATTAACAGTCGAAATGTCTTGACGGTTCCTTTGGGAAAATCAATTCTAATTATTCTTCAAAATCACTCATAAGCTAGCCAGACATTCCCAAGATTTTAAAGTTTCTTTGGTTCATCTATATAAAGATCGTGGATATTTGGGATATTGATATTATTGTTAATAGAATTTTAGTCTAAAGTGCAGACTTGCTTCCTACGTTTCACAAAAATAATTTTGTACTACGAGCTAGGCGTTTACTAAAGAATATGTCATTGGTTCACATTATATAGTTCAAGACCTAATCTTACTCAATTGTTTATTTAATTTAATTTTTAGAATATGCATGACCTTAACCTCTTTATTTAGTGTATAACCTAAAGATATTTATCATTAAATAACATTTACAGCAATATACTTTAGAACAAAAGTATCTAATGATAACAAACGGCGCAAATAATAATTTAATCTAAGTTAAGTGTGGGCGTCGCGCCGTTCGTACCAGCTGGCGACTGGACTGGACTCACAATTTAGGAATGTAGCCGACCTTTAGGCAACGCCTTGTTGTGCCCCAAGCAGTAAGCATATAGCCGGGTAAATGCTTTTATTAAAACTAAGATTTTGTGATTTACCAGTTATACTTAAGCTTAACACACTTTTTAATCATTATATTAATACGCGAACTTATAAACTTTGTGTGTACGTCAAATTTGACACACAAAGTTTAAAGTTAAAGTGGAGATGGTCTATTTTGTTATTTACAAAAGTTTCACTAGCTTACTGATTACTACTTAAGATAAGGTTGAGCCTGTGCATCTAGTAAAATTGATTTAGAGCCCACTATCCTATTTTTTTAAATCAATTTGATGTAAGAGTGTAATGTAAAATAAGAAACGCTAATCTTGCAACTTGGGGCACGCGCAAAATTTAGTTTAAAGCTTTAAGCAAAATAGAAAATTATTCATAATAATTAATGATTAAACGAACTTACCTGTAAGTGAAGTTCTATCATAATTATACGAAGAGCTTTGTCCGAAGAGATTAGCATAGATCACATGTAGTAACACATATCGTGTCGCCATTCCGCACTATGGTTGAGGGTAGATAATTGTTTACACACCTATTACAACATAAATAAAAAATAAAAAATGAAGGTAATGTTGAAATTTTCCTGCTCTTTGCCTGCCCTACCGAAGATCGTCATTTAGTTTAGAGCGTAGAACACATTGTTTTACATATATGTATACACACCAAATAGTCACAACAATAAAAACGTTTTTTATTGTTGAGCACAAGGATACTTATTTGTAAATTTTTGGTAAGGGAAAGGGTGGGTGGGATGCTAATCTCTTCGGACAAAGCTCTTCGTATAATTATGATAGAACTTCACTTACAGGTAAGTTCGTTTAATCATTAATTATACTCGAGCTTTGTCCTCGAGATTAGCATAGATCACATGTAGATGTTGAGAGTTATATTGGTTCCATGTAGGTATCTATTACGTAGGAATATGAACTTACATAAAATTTATATAAGTATACGATAAATTAAATGCACTTTTGATTGAAAGAAAGATACATTGTCTTCTTTTAAGGATAACAACAAAATGAAATGGTAAGAATCACATAAACTTAGATATAAGTACACTATTACCTAGATGCCTTCAGCTTTCAGATTTGTTTCCTATCTTAGCAGTAATTAATTATAAGATGGTAACTAAACCTAGTTACATATTTATTGAATCGAATCACTAATAATACTTGTTTATACATATAACAACGCAATGTGCACACAGGGCGCAATTCTGGACGGTCATGAAAACAAGGTAATTGGTAATTCCGGTTGGGTTGCACCAGCCCGGGATGATTTGATTAAAGATGGAATTTTAATGTTTACTAAATTATCCAAGAATTCTATATTTTTAATGTTGATTTTTGATAAAGTCTATACTCTGTGTGCAGTGGTTAAGGCAAGTAAAGTGACTAACTTCTTTGAAATCATTTCTGGATTTAACGATTCATTTGGATACCAGGTAGCTATAACATTGAGGACTTTGGTCGTATCCCAAGTTGAGTTGTATATGGGCATGGGAGGTTGTAACCTATATATGCCTTTAAAGAACCGTTTGATTCTGTCATCAGTACCTATATCTAGACTTATAATTAAGGAGAGAGCTGACCTACAGCTGTTTAAAGTCCCATACTGGGCACCAGACTCATATAGTTTTGTAAGGAAGTATATAATATTCGGAATTGATGCTTCATAGAAATCAACATTATTGTCATTACAAAAGTTAAACCATTCTTTAAAACAAGTATCGTATTGTTTTATAGAATTATCTGACAGCGAAGCTAACATGATGGGGACTGATGACGGAGGCACACATCTTCTCAGGAGGGATGTTTCGATAATATTCCGACAACCAGGGTAATCCTTTGATGTACATCTCGGTTGCTAGAATGAGAGATAATAAGATTTGGATTAGGTTTGAAAATTATGGGTTCTGAAACTAGGAAGCTTCTAAAAAGTGAATACCACGGTTGAGTAGTCCAGAGGGGAACAACGAGTATACCAGACGCATTGTCGTTAATAATTTTTCTTAATGTTTTTTATATGACAGCAAACGGTGGAAAGCCATAAAAGAACAATTTTGACCAGGAAACCGTGAATGCGTCAATCGCATAAGCATCTGGGTCCCTGTGCCAAGATCTATTGGCTAATCTACTGGCAAAAATGTCGACCTGTGGGTAACCAAAATGATGTACTATCTATTGAAAAGCATGTTCTGACAATTCCTATTCGATATCTGGGTGAACGCGTCGTGACTCAGCGTCTGCTACACTATTGTCAGTTGATCTAATATATGATGCGAATACCACAATATCGCGGGCTTCGCACCATTGCCAAAGTTCTTTAGCAATTTCAGTAAGATGGGGAAATTGAACACCACCCATGCGATTAATATAAGAAATGGCTGTGGTGTTATCAATTCGCAAAAGTATTTTGCAATTTCGATATGATTTGGCAAAAATTTTCAACCCAAAAATTGCAGCAAGCAATTCTGGATAACCAATGTGATATGAACGTTCTGAATGAGACCATATTCCACTCGCTCGTTCCTCACCACATGCTACGCCCCACCCCGTAGTTGAGGAATCACTATAAATTTCTAAACAAAAGTAATTTTGTTAAATTTTATTTACAGGTTTGTCGAACGCACGATACCACCATTGTAAATCGGGTAAAACTGACGGTGGTATGTTCATGTAATTGTCGTAATTATCGTTATGTAATAGGTTTAAATATTTACATCTCTCTAGTTCCTTCGTGTAAAGCCAGCCATATTCTACTACATACAAGTTTTAACGCCGTTCTTAAATCCTCTCACTTAAAATGCTTTGTATTTATAAATTTATTGAAAGTTTTTATATTTAATATAAATCTGTTCTTGCTGTTTGGTTTTTGGAATCAAAAATACTAGAGATATAAACTGTCCTTTGCGAGGCTGACATTCTGAGATGGCGCCAATAGAGAGAAGGTCATTCATAGATTGTTCGAATTGGCTTTGTTCAATCTCTGAATATAATTTACTTTTAGGCAAATTACGTTGGACCACTGGGCAAGAAAATGGTATTTTATAACCTTTCATCCACGATAACAGGGTCGTATCACGAGTAATAAGTGACCGTAGCTCATAAAAGTTGGATAATCTACCAGCGAACTGTACCAGTGACGGTGTTAGCGGTGAGCGCGCGGTGGCACGCGCGGTGCTGTCGGCGGGGGCGGCGGGGGCGGCGGAGGAGGGAGCGGTGGCGGCGCTGGACGCGACTTAGATAAAAGTTCCTTTCTTGTTTCTTTAGAGAGCCCAGATGTAGCTATGTGTTGTAAGCGTACTGCCAGATTACACTGTATATCTTTACCTGGAGTATTAGCTTTTGATGGATCTTTACCCAACACCTGCAGCAGTTCGTCGTCTAATTCAGCTACAAGTGGTTGTTGTGGCTCCGATCCCGGCGGCGCGGGAGGTGGCCGTGTGTTACTCGTAACGTTACACTCTCGGTTATGTTCACCTTCGTTCGAGGGCACATCGGAACCAGAAACGGAAACAGATGTCAAAAATAAATTTTAGCAGAAACGGAAACGGAAACGGATGCGGAAACAGAAGTGTTAATAATAATAAAAAAACATATTTACAAATATATATATATATATATATATTTTTTTTTTTTTCGGTAAAAACAGTTTGTATTCGTTTTTAATTTATTAAGGCATTGGATTTCGGTGTCCTTTAGCCTTCAATGTATGTATTTTTACTGCGCTGCAATAAGTTAAAATACGCGTTTTCTTAAATTTATTTTCAGGAAACAAAATTACACTATTTACAAATTAAAGTTCGCCAAACCACTCGTGTTGACAAACGACAAATATATTTCTAACTATATAACGATGATGACATATTACATGTTTATCAGTTATTCAAAAGTACATTTAATAACTCGTAAGTATGAAATAGTCTCATTTTGCCAGTTGTCAAATTTTATATGGACAACAACTAGACAGTTTACTCCAGCAAGAGAAACTGATTGTTTCAAACAGCAGCAGAAAATATTACGCGCTTAAATTCACAAAATAGTACGTAAACAAACAAATGCGACAAGTGCCGAAAGGCCGCGCACGGACTGCCCGTCTCGCGCCGCGCATTTGGATCTCTCAGCCGTCGTAAAGTTCCGTTTTATCTCCGTTATAAAAGTTGCGGAAACAGAAGCAGAAACGGATGTTGAAAAGCACGCGGAACTTCCGCACTTGCGGAAACGGAAACAGACATCCGTTGCATCACTAGTAAGTACCGATATAAGGTAGGTATATTTAGTAAAGTGATAACCCCAGAGGCGACCCGCATTACTAAATTAATTGTGTAGCAGTCTGCACACGTCAGTACAGGTCTGTACAGGTCAAAAAACGGTAGTAGGTGCATAGGTACACATTGGTAAAGTGATAACCCCAAAGGCGATCCGCATTACCAATTTATTGTGGCTATTTGCACACGTCAGTACCAATAGTGTGTAAGTAGGTAGGTATTAGTAAAGTGATAACCCCAAAGGCGATCCGCATTACTAATTTATTGTGAGTGGCAATCCCAGAGACGGCCCGCAACACATCTACCATACCTAAAATCACGTAATTAGTGAAGTGGTAATCCCAAAGACGACCCGCAGCACTAAATATTTACGTGAAGTCCTACCAATGTAGGTTGGTAACATGTTCTTCAATTAAGTGATAACCCCAGAGGTTACCCGCAAAATTGATTAAACGAACATGTAGATACATCGGTCGATGTAAGTAGATAGGTATATAACCAAACCAACCTTCGTATCTTGACGGCTCCTGTGACGGTGTAAGGGACGGCGGTAAGCCGGCCAAACTCGACGTCGTCGGTGGCGTCTCGCGACCTCGCTGCAAGCAGCTCGAGGACGCGGACGAGGACAACGAGACGGAGCTGGAGCGCAACGAGCCGGGCGACTCGGGTTCCGGTGACTGCGATCTGCTTCGTGACTGCAGCAGTGGCGGGACTTCCAATCTTGAATCACTTCGATGTTGTCGATGTCGAAAACGTTGTGCTTGTGCACGCGCAATTTTGGTTTCAAACTTTTTGAATTTTTTCCACAAATCGTCGAAATAGTTACTTTCGATGTTAGGAAAAAGATGCGCTGTGCTGCACAACGAAAAAGATGTGCGAAGTGGCGGAGCACTAAAATGTGAATGACGATCTTCGGTAGGGCAGGCAAAGAGCAGGAAAATTTCAACATTACCTTCATTTTTTATTTTTTATTTATGTTGTAATAGGTGTGTAAACAATTATCTACCCTCAACCATAGTGCGGAATGGCGACACGATATGTGTTACTACATGTGATCTATGCTAATCTCGAGGACAAAGCTCGAGTATAATATTAGATATCGGCACGAGTATATTAACAATATAGTTTCTTTACATTATTATCTTCAAGTACGAATATAATAATTATTTCAAATGATAAAAAATATTTGTTACCACAAAGAAACTTGAAAAAATAAATACTGATCACTTTATACAAAAAAAAAAACACCAGAACACAAGTGCGATTTTTTAATAAAAAATATTCAATTTTATCAGCCTTCTTAGAATAAGTATTTTTATTATTCAGAGAACTGACATGCTAAAACTTTTTTGCCTCCATTTAATTTAATTTCACGGTTATGTTAACCACAAAGTGACAATTAACAGGTCGCGGGGTTTATATAAGCATTATTTCTGGCTTTACATGAAAATTTCCTGTGACACATCTCGTATTTTTCTCAATATTTTTAACGCCTTTCAAAGATTATTTAAAAAACAAAGACTCGCCCTGCTAACCTCTAGAAACTTATTCACTAATACGGAAGACTTGTATACACCAGAAAAACTGAAAGGAAATTTTTTGGGGGAAAGTACAGTTGGGACAAAGAGTCGTTGATGAAAAACGTTTTTAATAGACAATCTTAATGATTAACTTTAAAAAACTAAGCGACTGCTTAACAACCATAAAATGACTGAGTGAGACTGTAGGACTTATAACCATTTACCATTATGATTTCGATTTGAAAGCATCTTAAAAAAGAATAAAAATGAATCACGGCTTACTCATCATCTTCAAGACCTTGACATCATTTTTATATTGTGATGCAGCGGGGAAATTTTAAAGTACTTTTAAGGTCAAAAATGATTACCCAGAAAAAATTAGGTTAGTAAGCGCCTGACAATATAACCTTATTATTCGGAGACACGGGTTCTCACTAGTAATTTTTATTGCTTCAAAGCAAACTATTGGGTACAAAAAGCAGAAGAATATAAGAAATTACTATCAGTCAATCTTTCTTCAGCTAAAAATTTGAAGCTTTTTGAATTTATTACTATTTATATTAAATAAATATCAGGTAACTTATATGGAGTGAATTAAAACTTTAATTACTTATGAATTTATTGATCCTAGTTAAAAGAAGACTAACGATCAAGATATGATTTGTCTACTCATTGTAATAATGTAAACTTATGCGTCAATAAGAATGGATTATCAAGTGTCATCTTACACAACAATTGGCGGCATTTCTCTCCCCTCCCGCTACTCGAGGTCGTTCTCCCCTCCAGTGGTAGCGAAAGGCCGACACTTTCACTCAAAGAATTTCGGTAGTGGGTGTTTGATGACGTCAATTTTACGCAATGTGATGCAATTTGTAATTATAGCACTTTTATCCTTCCCACGTAAAGGGCGAAAAGGGATTTTCAGATATAACCTTCGATTAATTCAGTGAATTACCGCGTACATTAAAAACTTGAAGGAAGAGTACATTTTTGAGATAAATCGTCCACATCTTGAATGTTCATTTGTAATTTAAAGTTAAGTCACCTGGGCTAATATTAACGTCTTAAATAACCTCCTTCTTTTTAAAATCGGCTAAAAAGACAAATACGCAAAAAAGGTTGTAAAACAAAATTACCGGTATTTCTTTTGTTCCATTAAGAAGGATGGTGAAAGATAGTAACTAAAACCTGTCTTCCCTTCATTTAAGATATAAATGATTGCAAGCTGTTTTGTCACGTTTACGTACGTACGTTACAACTAACAGCTCTTTAAGAAATACGAAATAATTTTTTATCTTAATCGCTGGCTTCATTTATTAACTACTCTGTATTTCTGAAGATGAAATAAAAATGCAAAGGCCATCGTTTGATTCTAAGACACAACTGGTTTTCACCGATTTAAGTTTGACATTCATCGTGATCCGAATAAAATTAACAAATACCGCGTAGTTTATTCCATACTGGTATAAATGTCTTTTTTTTTATTAAATTACTTATGTGATTTTTAATAATCTGTGGGAGTAGATTTTTATTAAATAGTTAAGATTGGATTTTATTAGTTTTATTTTATTGTAATCATGCAATGTAACTTTTATTAAGTTGTCGTTACTAATAATAATTAAATAATTCAAGCTATTTTATACGAGAAGGGGGCAAATGAATGGGGGGGAACACCGAGGTGACACACGACACTCATGGACATCCGCAACACCAGGGGAACTGCAAATGCGTTGCCGGCCTTTATGGAAATGATGTACTCGCTTCTTGAAGGATCTTAAGTCGTATTGGTTTGGAAATACCACCGAGGACAGACAGTTCCACAATTCAACTGATTCCAATTACTTCATGATGAAATTATCATGCAATTGTGGGAAAAGAAGAGTTCCTTTACCTATGTCATGTATTTAAAAAAAAAACAAATATTCTTTTAAATGGCCATTTAATATCATAATGGTGTTACATAGATTTATATACTCTACATTAGTTTGGTCCAATAATTAATGTTATTGCTATAAACGCTAACTGCGTCGAAACTTAAATTATCTTAGTCTAAATCCCAATTAACCCAACACCACATTATTCTAAACATAAAATAATAATAATTTACAATACTTTTACATAAACACATCGGTCTTTTAATACTCTTAGCAAAATTTTGTCCCTAATAAATTTGATTTTTTTTTCAATGTCTATTTGGCACAAAATTTTTAATAGCCAATATGAGAAACATTGACCGATGACTTACAGCAAAACTACACCTACATTGCAAGTGTCCCTTGTTTGTGAACAATATCACTCTTAATATTAATAATATCAATAAACAGAGAAATTAATTATAAATCACAGGTCATTCAGTTATCTTTCACACATCAGTACGTCAACGTTACATTGACAGTACCTTCAAATATACGAAGTTTAAATTCTAAAATTAAATAATATAACATTTAAAATAACATCTAAAGTAAATACTAAGAAACGAGTTGAATTAGTCAAAACAATATCGTTTTAAAGTACTTACAACCTATACTTAACTAAATGTTCATAGAACGTACTAGAAATATATCATAGATATATGGGATAACAATTACCAGCTTTCGATAGACAACCGTTATTGTAATTAAACTTACAATCGATTAAATTAATCGGCAGTTGTCATCTAATCGCCGGTAAAAAGAACTTAAACTAACACAATCGAATTACCCCGTCCAATAGAATTCTAGAGAAAATTACCTTTCTCGAATTGTATGGAGGGGCAACAATCGCTCCACGCGGACGTCCCCAGGCGTACTCGCCCTTACTAGGCTCCGAGCGGGCGATCGACAAACTCTAAGGCTGAGCCACGTTTGCGTTAACTTCGCAAATCGTAACCAGCCCTCGTACCGTCCGCATTACCGCGGCTCTCGCATTCACTTATTTACAATAAATATTTACAATCAAACTTAAATCTAAACGACATTTCAAACCGTTACAGACAGTACGGATGACAGAACTGATAGACGAGCCTTTGACTCCTCTCAGTTTTCTTCATGATGCCTTTCTTGTAATACTGTCGTATGCTTCTCGACAGTTTATCGTAGTTCATCGCCGGTCTGTTCTTTCGCTTGCCCCACAGCCTCGCGACACGGACTGAATCTTCAATTTTGAAGACCCCGTTACCTGAACAACGAGACATACATTAAACATCGTTTAATAGAAACACGATGCAAATAAGACGATAACTTTTGGTAGACCAGTGAACGTGTTGTTGCTAAATTGGTAGATTTATTAGAAACTAAAATTTGCACACGATTTGAGATTTTATATTTCTTTTAAAATACTTAAATAGATGCGAAGTTTTTCGGCAAATACGAATTTAGTGTTACGGGATTTCTTGTACTGTAGAGTTCGAATAGAATAATGATTAAGTTCATCGTTGACTATTTCGACATCTTTGAAATACAAATCGAAAAGTAAAAAAAAAACGACCTTCGCGAGCGTTAAGGATTCGTTACGGTCGTACAATTCTTAACACGATAGTCTGAACAGCGATATAGATTTTCTTAGAAATCTTTTCGGAAACTTTAACGGAACGAATTTCAGTTCAAATTATCGGAGCATTTAAAAATTTAAACGCGATCAACGAACTAAGTGAGCAAAAACTTTTATAGTTAAATGGTGAGTTAACAAAATAACCTATAAATCGTTACAACGTCGTACCATTGGTATTGGCAAGTCACGAAGTTAAGTTAACCTTTGCAGCACCACACCACACCGCTTTGTACTTAACAGATGTTGAGTAAATGGCTTGCTCACCTTGGTACTAGAATGTTGTTATGAAATTCCCACTAACAATCTATTGTACACTATATATTATATTAACCATAACTGAATGCACATAATCAATGAAAACTTAACTATGTACTTATAATGTAATTCATTGCATTCATAATTATTTACGTTAACTTTACGACTTTACTACATTGTTGTACGTCTTATTAAATATTTGTTCGAATATGTAACAACTAGAAATATTTATTTCTATTCTATTCAACGCTAAATTATCCTTGATACTATATAGAAATGAAGTGAAAAATAAAAATATTAATAGGAATAATTTGTATCAAATATGAACACATTTATTAGATTATTTTAGAAGTCAATTTAGTGTAAAATTGAAAATTCAAGACACTAATCATATACAGGATACATCTTAAATGTAAACAACACAGAACTTTTAAGGAATTTAAAATAATCATTATAATTTTATCAATTAATATTTCACTTATTTGATGTTGATTTTTATAATTACTTCACGTCCGAGCCGTTCTGTTGCCAAGTTAGATAAAATGCTAAACAAACTATTGACGTGCTCATTTGGATGCGACGTGAAGTTGTCGTGGACTATTAAATAGTTATAAATAATTCTGCGGCTATTATTGGATTTATTATGTTGAAATTATGTCATACGTTCCGTTTAAAGAATAACATTCTAGAAATAAAGAGTTAATTTTATTACTGGACATGTAATTACTATTTATCATTTTTTATAAATGTTATTTATATAATTTACATGTTTGTTGATAACGCGATTTAATAAAGATTATAAAACTGATAATTAATTGATTGCACTGGATAGATTCTTCATTTTTTATTGTACTAGGTGTCGCCTGCGACTCCTTCCGCGCGGAAATAAAAAAACTTAACTAATAGCCTACGCTACGTGTTCTAGACTATGTTCTACATCCATGCCATATTTCAGCGAGATTCAAGCAGCGGTTTTGGAGTTACCTTCTAACAAACATTCATCCATCTATCCAACCATTCTCACAATATACTAGAATAAAAATTATAACTTATGCGCTTCCTTTAATTTAATAGACTATGGGCGTAACCGATCATAAATTAAAACTACATGACATATTATTCCATTGTTAATGTTTTTACATGCACAGTAAGAACAATCAGTTTGCTGCCAACCTTTTACAAGATAAGTATTTATTATCAGTCAAGTTCATTGTTTTTTTTTTTAATTCGTTCCTAGTAACATTCGATATAAAATTTTAGTTTTTTTCTCTTAAAAGAATAAAGTCAAAAGTTCAACTTACTTCGATCCAACCATCGTATCGCGGAACCGTGCACTTGCGGAGAGGCCAACAACTCCTTGAGGAACTGCCAGAGGTGTATGTGCGTGCTGCCCGACTTCACCTTGCCTCCTGCAGCCGCTCCGGACCCTGCACCAGCTGCGCTCGCGCTCACAGACTCCGAGTCCTCGTCTGTGATAAAATAATCAATGTTAATAAATACATCATCAATTATGCAGTTTGTAATTACTAATAAATGATTCAATATGTTATACAAATTCTTTTATAGGCTTTCTTTACTGACTGACGAGAGGTTATTATTTTATAAAGAGTTTTCTTCGCGAATAATTGAATAATATATGTTAAAAGGATAAGACTTTTTGCAAAATCTATCTCTAATCCTGATAAACTCGAAAACCAATATTTTCGATGTATTTTTAAATTGCAAATTCAATATGCCTTCAAGTTTTGGCTTAGCATTAAAATATATCTGAGAAAACGTGAGTGTATATATCTGTTTATATAAAACATTTATTGTAAACCAACTGAAAGACAGTAAAACGTTTACAGTAAACGCAACTCTTCGCTTTATTACCTCGAGTTCTATTTAGAGGAGCTTTAATGTGGGAATGAACGTTTCGTACAGTTATTTTAACACCACGAAGGTTACAGATTGCAAAACGAATATGATAAAATTAGGAAATTTATTTATTTACCTTAATAGAAGATATTAGAAATGACAGAGTTCTAAATTGATTTTAAGAATACAGAATATAAAGTAATATTAAGTAATTTTATCAACGATTTCACTAATTTTGATCCATTTTATAAAAAAATAAATTGTGTTTGATTTGCATCATATTTTTTACATTTATACGCTTATAAAAAAATCAAGTAACACGAACACAAGTTAATGATAAATTCTAGTACATTCAATAATGTTTATGGATGTACGGATGACTTTTTTACAAAGTACAAGGTAGTTCCAATCTATCTTGATCAACACATTGTGACCTTGCCTTATACTAGTCCACATTTTCTATGTCACCGGGAAATAGCACAAAAACTGGACTTCACTTACATTGGGTTCAAGCCAACGTAGTGAATGGATCGATAGAACTTCTATGGATAGAACTTGATGGATTGAATAACGGGGCGTGGCATTTACTACGAAGAGTCAACATTATACGATAAATTTCGCAATCATTCTCTCTGCGCATCGTTTCCTCACTCCTGAGGGTCGCGACCTCTCCTCTTGACCATCTCGCGAAGGGTGGTTCTCCATTCTGTGCGGTTTTCGGCGCTGTGGATGGCATTATGTATGCTGGAGTCGAGTGTGGTGCGTACTTGGTCAGTCCAGCGCATAGGGCGGCGCCCTCTGGGTCTCTTTCCCTCGATTTTTCCCGTAATGATGTTTTTTTCTAGGTTTTCGGGGGATCTTCTAGCGACGTGACCGAAATATTCCAGCATGCGGCTGAGGCATACCGTGGAGAGGCTTTTAGTGATTTTAAGCTCTTCTAGGATCGAGTCGTTTGTCCTGTGTGCAGTCCACGGTATTCTCAGCATTTTCCGCCAGCACCACATCTCGAAAGCGTCTATGCGTTTCCGATCTGCTACCTTAAGGGTCCACGTCTCAGCGCCATAAATAAATATTGAGAAAACGAGCGTTTGGACCAGCTTGACCTTGGTTCCTTTAATGATGTTTCTGTCATTCCAAATTTTCATGAGCTGAGTCATTGCTGTCTTTCCCATACCGATTCGACGTCTTACTTCGTGTTCAACGGATCCGTCGCTGCTTATGCTTGATCCCAGATAAACGATCTCATCGACGATATCAACATCCAGGCCATCAATCGCACCAATTTGCTTAAAGCGGTCCACGATCATGACCTTTGTTTTCGCTTTGTTTATTGAGAGGCCTAGCTCTTGACTTACTGATTCCATTCTTTGGAATAGCTCTAGTATTTCAGCTTCGTTTGCAGCAAATAGTGTTGTATCATCAGCATATCTGAGATTAGTTATGTTCGTACCCCCAATTGTGAATTAAAATAAATAAATAATATTAATTGTATGAAGCTATTTATCCTACATATTACCTCCCTAACATATATATTACCTCGCTAACATAATTATTTAAAACTCAATACTTATTATCAAACCATCTGTTACCTATTTCAATACAAAACGACCAGACTCTTTTGTTTTCCACTAGACAAATACGTCAAAAATGTACATGAAATGAATTATCGCTTTGTACCTATAATGTAACATCTAATCTAATAAAGCTAATATGATATAGACTTCGTTATTTTTAACAATCATTACACTTAATATTTTTGCGATCAGCACATAAAACTTTCCATCACGATAATTTATTATTTTCGCTAGCTGCATTTTATCTTTCTTGTTTAGTTCTATCTCGTTATCCTCCGACTGAGCGTCAGTATAAATCTCTCCGTCTACGCAACTGCCGCGGAATGCCGACAGCTCCGATAATTGCCGATAGCTGTTTCCTGTACTACTATCCAACACTCTTTTTATAAACTTCGCAATCTTGATTCCAGACGACAGGGATGCACTCTATTTACGAATAGCCCTTTATAGTATAGATTATAAAAAAAAAATCGAAAATCATAATCGTCTTTTTTCTTAAATTTTTTGTGACTTGCTTTTGATAAGTTTATTCAATATTCATCTATTTTTAGTTTTCATGCATTGATGATTAATTCAAAAATAGGTGATAACAAAAGATAAAAGATAACTAGTCTACTTCACTAAAACCTATCATAATAAGTCTTGCGTGTTTATTTTCAATTCCCTCGTAAACTACATAGGTAACTGGTACCTATGCAGTCGGACATTCATCATTAGATTGTTTGTCTGTAACGTCGTCGTATGTGGGTCCACGGCTAACGGTGGATCACAAAATGCATGAGGCTGATGCATCGATGTGCCACATTGCTCAACACAGACCGTTGGACGACTACTTTTTACTATCGTCTTAGTAACAAGGCACATTAAATTATAAATTATATATTGGATGTGATAGAATTTATATCAATCGTTTAGAAATAAAAACAAACATTTAAGATATCTATTTGGATGATAGGATTTTTTGGCAGATAACAAATAAGTTGATTGTCATTTTTATCTTTATAGCTGTTGCCCGCGACACTGTGCGCGCGAAAAAACGTAATTAGTAGCCTATGTGTTCTTCCAGACTATGTTCTACACATATACCAAATTTTAGCGAGATCCGTTTAGCTGATACCTAATAACATTCGCATTTATAATATTAGTAAGATTTTAATTATAAAGTCTGATAGAACAATTCGTTTAAAAATTTCACATCAATTGCATGCTTTTTATTTTATAATTAACACCAAGATAATGATCGTTTGAAATTAAAGTCGTTAACGTTAGAAATATATATAGAGCTGAATTAATTTAAAAATCGGTTCTTTAAGTCAAATTAGGAGTTAACGATTCTAAATTCTGTAACTTATACAAGTTTGCGAATTATAGATCTAATAAATTACGCTGTTTTAACTGTGTAGCAAAGTTGTATAATAAAAATCGACTCACAAAAATGCCATTCGTAATCAATTCAAAAACAAAATAAAACTATATTAATTGATGAGTCATAAAAAATACTGTCACGTTAGAAAATAAATTGACTTATATCGTATTTACGATTATGTTCAAATATTATTATACTTAACTATTTACGCAGTTAACTAAATAATATTTGTATAAAACTAGATACTAGATTTAAACATATATAAATTTGTGATATACAATCTACTGTAAATATAACAAATGATTAAATACTTTGTTGTCTTTAATCCTCATACACTAATTTATATAGTGTTTTATCAAAAAATCATCCAATTAGTTATCTACTATAATATATTCAATGATGAAGCACATAATGTAAAATTTCTTGTACTTTTTATGATAATAAAAAGTAATGAATAACCTTAAATCAAATGGTAACAACAAGGAATATATTATGTCCATTTATTGAATTATTAAATAGATCAAACACTAGCTTTATTCTACATACTTCCTAGAAACAAATACAGATTAACTGAATATACTTGACGTTAAAACATACTTAATAATTTTTCGCTTTTAGATTAGGCTTGCAAGTTACAATAAACATAATAATGTTCCAGAACCGTCATTTGTTTTGCCGCGTTGGGAACAACCGTACTCTTTAGTGTATTGTGTGTCAACTGAACCGCTGTATGCTAAAAATATAGGTATTTCTTACCATCACTCATGTCGTCGGCTGAGGGTAGACCAGCTGGGGCAGGCTTCGGCGATGTCTGCTCTTGTTCAGACCAGGGTGCGGGTCTCCAACTGTCGTGTCTCGCCGCTTTCCAGATTTCCAGTTGTGCGTATAGTGTGCTGCCAGCCTAATGTAAAATATAACGATATTTATTGTGATATGGGAATTTTTGAGACGTAAAATTTGATTAGAGAATAGACCCTTTAGACAATTCAATTAAAAAAAAAAATACCGAAGTAAAGATAAAATGTTATATTAATGTAGATCTATGATACAGCCGTATTAAATTATGATTCAATGACTGTCACAAATCCATCTTCTAGTGCAAATATTTAGTCTTGGTTGTGACATATTTTATGGTTGAAAATTATATTACAATAATTTGTTTTTTCTTTGTTTAGTGTTGTTTTGTATGTAATCCAGGATTCTAATAACCATTTCGAAAACACTCAATTTTGATAAAAGCTATAAATCCTAATGAGGATTTTCATTTTGTTTGTAATGTATTGTTTGAAACTGTATAGATAGTTCGATTTGTATGCAAACAAGTACGAGCTTGTGGCCATGGACTTTCATCGGCGGGTGAAAGTAGAAGCGGTGGCGCGTGCGACGACAATGGACTTGCGCATTCGATTAAGTCACAATAACAATAATCTCAGAAAAACAAACATCCCATAACCAAATCGGAACAGTTAATCCTATAAAAAATCAAGTAAAAATATGTTCGTTATACAAAATTGTTTCATAATGTATCTGAGTGGAAAGCTATGTAATGTACAGCCCTGGAATAAGTTATGTAATCTATTTCATAACACCCTGTTTTCCTTAACTGATTTCCTTGCGTACCTAATTCGTTACGCTATCCATACTTGACGTAACTTAACTAGTCCTAAACTTGTATGTAATGAAAAGTTTCTTGATGTTTTTCATATTTCTTTGATGTTTAGTATGTCCTGGAAAACATAAATAAGCAATAACTTAAATTGGAAACAATTAAGTGTGATTAAGTAACTAATAACTTAGACAATATTACATTGTTTGTTTTTTTTTCAGACTAACATAACTTTTACTTTTTCATTGTTTACTGAACTTCTTGTTATTCAATAGCGTTCATTGTTATTTACAATCTTTTTTGTTTTTATGTTTTGTGTTGCAACATGTCGCGGTAATGATGTAATAGTTAATTTCCACTGCCTAAATACTTATGTTAGTCATTTTGCTATCTCTATATCTATGATTATTGCTCAAATTAATTCAAATTTATTTCGAGTATTATAATGTTGAGCGTCGGTGGCTCAGGGGTTCAACACTTGACTTGCAATCTACAGGTTCTGGGTTCGAATCCCGCCATGTACAAATGTGTTTGTCGTTTTACATATGTACATTTATCCGATGTTTTTACGGTGAAGGAAAACATTATGATACAACCTACACGTATCTGAGAAGAAATTCAATGATATGTGTGAAGTCAACCCGCACTGGGCCCGCGTAGTTGACTATGGCCTAGTGACCCCTAACTTGGGGTAGGCTTCAAGCCCCTCAGTGGGGATGTATAGTGAACTGATGATATATGATTAAAATGTTTTTATTAATTTTCTACTTACTATGTCGTAAAAAACTATCAATGTTTGGCTTTGCTTTATTTACTACTGTTTTCTGAGTCACGTGTTTTATTTTAATATTTTTCATACATATCGCAATGTTATTGATCTTTACTATCTATCAATGTTAAAGATCATAATTATTTGTTACGTAGTCACTGATTTCTCTTTTCGTTTTGACTGTATTACATACAATGTTTGTGTCCAGTTATCAGTCGCGCGGGTGACAAGCTGCACTTTGATATCGTATGCCCTCAATAGGCCCCGGGGTCAAATGATTAGAACAATAAATTCTTCGCCTCTGTTGACGTTAATTCAATTGTTTATAGCTAAAGTATTTTAAAACGAACTACAATGTGTTTGTTGTTGTAAATCAAAACGGATGGAGTTAAGTCGTAATAAATGTTTTTATAACATTATAAAAGTAATTCTTTTTTTTTTCGATTCATTCTTAATAGATAATTGATATATTCCAGTCTAATCTGTATGGTACTACAGGTGGGAGACAGTATAGATAGGTTACCCACATGTACCCAAGATCATTAACTCCAAGACCATTCAATTAGAGCAACGTTTTATATAAATAGATTAAATTCATGGAGAAAGTTCTGAAGAATTTTTTAACTAAAAAAAATTAAAATAATTTGTTTGTTCATTATTTTTTAGTAAAATTATTTGTACAATAAAAATGCGAGCTTAAAAATATTAATTATTATTTATTTTAAAATTGAACAAAAAATGACATGCATGTAAATTAAATTTTATTAGGCAAGTGTTGCAATAACAAAAAATAATAAATAAAAAATATCTTCTAGCCAGGTTGCCATTTCAATATTTAAATGTTTAATATTTATTAAACATAATTGGGCCCGGCAACAAATAAACAATATAATAAGAGTAAACCCTTTTTTTTAACTTTAGAACTAAACTAAAATGACCTATACATAGGTTTAACTTAACATTAACATACAAAAGAAAAATATATTAGATACAGTTATGTTTAAAAAAGTACTAAAGTAATATTCATTTTATCGGCAAAGGACATAACTTCCTGTAAGATCTTTTATAAGTTTTGTTTCCAATTTTTACTTCGGCCACTCTCACTCTGCCATCAGTACCAGCAAAAGTTTTCACTATTCTGGCCATTGGCCATTGAAATGGAGAAGTGTTATCTGATCGGACGATGACTAAATCCCCCACCGTCAAATTTGGATGCTCATTATGCCATTTAGGCCTGTTCTGCAGCTGGGTAATATAATCTTTTGACCAAGATTTCCAGAAGTCTTGTTTTATTTTTGTTAATATATTCCAAAATTTTAATCTATCGACTCTATCTATTTTCTCGGAAAGGTTTATTTCTGGAAAACTTGTCAACGCAGTTCCAATTAAGAAATGGCCAGGTGTCAGATAATTTGTATCCGATATTTCGGAAGACATAGGAAGCAGTGGTCTTGAGTTTAAAATTGCCTCTATTTCGGTGGTCACTGTGTAGAGTCCCTCAAATGTCAGACTTAACTCTCCTACAACCCTTTTAAGATGATATTTTAGACTTTTGACACCTGCTTCCCATAGTCCACCGAATTCGGGAGAATATGCCGGTATGAACCTGAATTTTATCATTTTATTGTGACAAAATGAAATTACATCATCTTTATGAGATTCTGAATTAAATAATTCATACAATTGTTTAAGGGTGTTACAAGCACCTTTAAAGGTTTTAGCATTGTCACAATAAATGATTGTGGGTAAACCACGCCTAGCTATAAATCTTTTCAGACATGCCAAGAAAGCCTCTGTAGTCAAATCGGTGACTACTTCAGCATGTATAGCCTTGGTCATAAAACACACAAAAAGTGCAATATAAGCTTTTGATTGCAATGGCTTCCGGATTCTCGCAACCTTTATGTTAAATGGGCCACAAAAGTCAACACCCACTGTCTGAAATGGTCTTTGAGGAGTGATGCGTTCACTCGGTAGAGAGCCCATTAGCTGCTTCGCAGCTACAGCTTTTAGACGAAAGCACTTAATACACTTGTGGACAACTTTTTTTACCTCACGAATACCACTTACTAAATAAAACCTTTGGGATAGAGAACTGAGAACTAATTTAGCTCCAGCATGAAGCAGACGGAGATGCTCTCGCTCTATAATCAACCTAGTAAGATGAGTCGATTTGGGAATTATAGCAGGATGTATTTTTTCATAAGGCAGGTTAGCTGCATTTTGAAGCCTTCCCCCCACACGGAGGACATTGTTACTGTCCAAGAATGGATGCAAATTGACTAGACTCGACTTAATAGTCTTACCCTGAACAACAGCATTAACTTCATTAGAAAGACAGTGATACTGAGTGACAGAAATGATGGTCATTAAAGAGTCATTCAGCTCACTGGGGGACAAGTGGCCTGTAGACTTATTGTTTTTATTTCGACAATTATGCACAAATCTTTTAAGAAGAGCAACAATGCGTTGTAGCTTGCTCAAGTTTGAATATTTTTCAATCAAGGCAAGATCTGGAGCGTCAGTAGTGCAAACATTAGCAGTCACTATTTCTTCTTGGGTTGTAAGAAAAGGATACAAGATATCTGCCGATGCAGGAATGTGCACGAAATCTTTATTAACCAAAATAGCTGGACCGTGCCACCACAATTTGTTTAATTTGAGCTTTTGAGGGTCAGTACCTCTTGACAGAAGATCGGCGGGATTACTTTCAGATCTAACATGTGACCATTGCACATTATTTGTCAATTCTTTGATTTGCTTAATCCGTCTTGAAACGTAGAGATCTTTAATGGTTTTTTGAGACTGTAACCACATAAGGACGATTTGTGAGTCACTATAAAGGTACACTTTAAATGAAGGGAGTTGATTTTTTAATTTTTCTTCAACCCTGTGTACAAGTTGCGACATGAGCAAGACACTATTGAGCTCAAGTTTAGGCATTGTTAAGGATTTATTTAAAGGCGCAACACGCGATTTTGAACACAGCAGGTTAGATTGTACGTTTCCATGTTGGTCAAAAACCCTTAAATATAGACAACAACCAAACGCCTTTATAGAGGCATCTGCATATCCTATTAGCTCTACCAATAGTAAATTCTTGCTAATTATAGCCCTAGGTACAGTAAGCGTTTCCATTAATTTTAAATTCATAAGGAATTTATTCCAAACATTAATTTGTGCTTGGGGCAATATAGTATCCCAATCTATTTTCATGGACCACAATTCTTGCATGAAAATTTTTGCAATAACTATTATAGGACCAATCAGTCCTAATGGATCAAACATTTTTCCTATGAAACTTAAAATGCTCCTCTTTGTTTGAATATTTTTAGTATCAATGTTGGGAATGGTAAAAGTAAATATATCAGGGAGAACATCATATTTCAAACCTAATGTTTTAATAATGTTACTTTTATCCATCTCAAGTGATTCAAAATATTTCTGTTCTGTTGGAACATCGCTTAGAACTTCTGGTACATTTGAACACCATTTGTGCAGAGTGAATCCCCCCTTACCCAACAGCTCTACCAGTTCAGTCTTTAATTTAATTAGTTGCTCTATACTATTCGCCCCCATTAGTACATCATCCACATAAGTGTTACAGTACATTGCCTGTGATGCAAGTGGGTAAGTATCTTTATAGTCTTCTGCTAATTTTATAAGACATCTAGTAGCCAAATAGGTAGAAGATTTCAAACCATAGGTGACAGTCTGTAGCTGCAAGCAAAGAATGGGCTTTAAAGGATCATCTCGCCAGAGAATATTTTGAAGAGATCTATGATGCTCATTAATGTAAACGGTTCTAAACATTTTTGTCATGTCACAAATTAGTGTATAGATGTAGGTTCTGAAAAGTACAAGGATATCAAATAATTCGCTCTGAACAACAGGTCCATTTAACATAATGTCATTGAGAGATATTTTATTTTTTGATTTCCCACTACCATTAAATACTACACGAATTTTTGTAGTTTTACTATTTTCGTTGTATACTGCATGGTGAGCTAAAAAGTATACTGGACCATTCTGTATATCATATTCACCTACATCAACTATCTTGGCATGCCCTAAAGCAATATATTCATCAATGAACCTTTTATATAATTGAAGATACATGGAAGACTTTTTAAACCTTTTTTCCAGTGCCAGAAATCTTTGTAAGGCGATTGAGAAGGAATCCCCGAGGTGTAACTGATCTAAACTTGTAACAAGTGGCATATCAACATAGAATTTGTTTTCTTCTAGTTTAACAGATGAAAGAAAAATATTTTCTGCTTTTTGTTTTTCTGTGTTTTCAATAAGTGATACCTCTGGGACTTTCTCATTCAACCAAAATTGTTGCATAATGTTTTCAAGTTTTTCAGTATTACAAAAGGCAAAATTTGACACTAAAGTTTCATTTTTATTCAATGAGTTACTAGGGACAGTGCCTCCCACAATATATCCAAAGAGTGTATTTTGTAAGACAGGACCATTTAGCAATTTAATATGACCATTCAAAAGAATGTTAAAATATACATCAGCTCCTAAAAGTAATGAAATCTCGTCAGGTACATTAAAATTATCATCAGACAAAAATACATTCTTTGGTAATTTGTACTGCTTTATATCAATTTCTTGTTGAGGCAACTGTGTAGTTATAGAATCCACTACATGACATTTAATGTGGAGTTGCACACCTTGCACTGGAGAATAAATATTAAGTTTTACATAATTATTTATGTTGTTACATTTATTACCAATACCAATAATATTGGTGGCTTGATAAAAAGGTTTCAAGGATAACCTTGCCATTAAAGATTTTGTTATAAATGAGGCTTGGCTGCCAGTATCTAATAGAGCCCTCACAAATAGGTAATGTCCCCTAGCATCATAGACTTTAACCTTTACAGTAGGCAGTAACACTTGATTAGAGGAACTATTTGTGTGAAGAACAACATTTTGTTCTGGATCTCCTTTACTATCATCCTCATGGAGAAGGGTATTGTGGTCTTTTTTACAACTTTTACATTTAAAGTGAAACCTGCAGCGTCCCTTGTGATCGTTGAGACAAGTCGAACACAAATTTCGATCTTGCACAAAATTAAGACGATCACTAGTAGGAGCTAACTTAAAGCGCGGGCATTCAAAAAGTAAGTGACCAACTCCTTCACAAAAATTACAATTTCTTTTAATTGTATTTTTATTATTAGTAGCAACATTGCTGACCCTAAAGACTTTTTTGGAGGTGTTTTCATGAGATGCCCTTTCTCCGCTATCCTCTAGAGCAGTAGCACGTTTCTCCAAAAAAGTAATGAACTCAGCAATTGTTGGTAAAGATTCATTATTGCGTTCTAATTGAAACGCTCTGTTGGTATATTGATCCAACTTCTTACTCAAAATAGATAAAAGCAACATATGCCATTGATCTACTGGTTGTTTTAAATTTCTAAGAGCATGAAGCTGCTGTTGAACATCAGAAACAAATGTTCTAATTGCGGCCGCAGTACCCCTCTGCATGGTTGGCAATTCTAAGATCACATTAATATGATTTGCAATCAACCTAGCTTTATTATCAAACCTCCTTCTTAATAGCTCCAGAGATTCTTCATAAGACTCATTAATAAGAGGCAAATTAACAATGATTGCCAATGCATCATCACTGACATATTTTCTCAAGTAAAATAGTTTTTGAACATTGGACAAGGACTTATCCTTATCAATAACTGCAGTAAATAAATCCATGAAAGGAGCATATTTTGTATAATCTTTTCCTGAGAAAATTGGAAGTTCAATATTTGGTAATCGGCAATTGGTTACATTTGAGCATCCTGATTTACTAGAATCGGTCAAGGTTTTAAGACTTTCATTTAGCTTAGATAATATAAAATAATATTTTTCTTCTACAAGATCTATGTTTTCCTTATCATTTGCATCTAACATCAGGATGTCCAATTGTATTCTTTCGTATTCATGCATAGTAGCGACTAACTTATCTTTACGAGTTTGAAGGATCTCCAGAGAAGAGGTTAAATGTTTTTGATCATTTATAAAAGTTTCAATGCGAGTAATAGTACCTTTAAGCAGTCCACGATGAATTATTAATTTTTTCAAGTCTTCAGCCATGTTTAACGACTGAACCGTACACTTTTAAAGAACTCTTGAAACACTATATATATTATAACCGCACTTTATTACACTTTTATTCATCAAACAAACTTCCAATTTGAAGAAAATCAAAACCAACGAATTCCCGTTTGTTTACAAAACAATTGTTGACAGCTGACAGATATGTACGTCCGCCAACCTTACGACAGCAATCCGCATCATAGATATCGACACTCTGAGGCTAACAATTGTGCCAACATTGCGGTAACAACCCACGCCGCGCGCCTTGTTCAAACTGGTTCGAATTGGATATAAAAAGATGGAATTTTATTTGCAGCTAATAGCAATTATTTTCTTCAATATTCACATGGACATTATATTTTTATATGCAATCTTGATGTTCTTCGAGTCCACGAGGCGAGAAATCATAAGTTCCTCGCAATTTTCTATTGCGAACTTGGCGGGCCACAAACGTACCGGAGGCCGGTATATAGTTCATAAGCACCGCAAAAAACAATTTTGCACTAAAACTTTCACTGGTTTAAATCGAAGGACCACTAGCTCGCATGTACAATAAAAATGCGAGCTTAAAAATATTAATTATTATTTATTTTAAAATTGAACAAAAAATGACATGCATGTAAATTAAATTTTATTAGGCAAGTGTTGCAATAACAAAAAATAATAAATAAAAAATATCTTCTAGCCAGGTTGCCATTTCAATATTTAAATGTTTAATATTTATTAAACATTATTAATTGTAAACAATTTCTTGATTTATATTGAGATATTATTATTTAAAAGATTTATTTTAAAACTTTTACTTTCATAACCAGTAATTTATATATTACCAATAAAATTGTATTGTATTGTATGTGGTTAATAAATGTACTTTATATCATATGGTAGTGTGTTACATATACATACTTGTGGTGCTCTGCGATTGAACTCTTCCTCCGTGAGCGCGACGAGGGCGGCACCGTCCATCGCGAAGTATTCTGCGGGCACAGGCGCTAGGCGGAAGTGCTGTAATGTGAACATCACCCACGACTGCACATCGTCTGTGCTCCACTGCAGCGGATCTACGGGAGATATATAGAGTGTTAGTAAATGTGTAGCATGTTAATACTTACGTCGTGTCTTGTTCTATTAAAAACAATAAGTCTTACGTTGGTTTAATTACAATTAAGATATGACAATGGTTAAATATACTACTACAATACTTTTAAATAGGTAAGTACTTACAAATATCAAGACAAAAGAAACTCCTTAATATGACATGATTAGGTATGAAAACAAGTAGTAGATAAACCACGCTCGACCATTTATCTAAACTTGTAACGGTCAGCTGTGGAAATATTATGAAGACGATCTCAATAAGCTTATAATAATTAACGAGCAATAGTGATGTCAGAGCAGAGAAAATTATATGTTTTTGTACATTGTACAGTCGTGTACAAAAATAAAACGTAAAAAATATATACAGATGAGGTGTGAAATATTAATAAGCAATTAACGTCGATCATCTATAAATTTAGATTTTAATATCTTACGCAACCATGCGTATCAGTTCTGAGAAATATATCTAAAATTGTTATGTACATAAGCAATAGCTATATAATTCGTACTTGGAAATACTTGATTGTTTAATGTATTTGCAAATAGAATTACGTTAGTAATTACCCTCTCGATACGACGATAACATTAAGTGAAGAAGAATAGTAATTAATGTGAATTCATTCAATTTCTCTTCCAATCGTATTATAAATTGACCATGAGAATATGGTACATTATAGCATAACATTATAATATCAATCTTACATTTATTTAAATATGACAGCGGTAACCTTGTGACAGTTAAAATATTCGCTCAAATATTCCACCCAATTACCTCATGTCTGGGTAGTTATTATCTATAGACATGTATACATAGATTTTTGATTAAAACTTCAGTCTCAAGGTACTGAACAAGATTATAGATTATTACAACTGTTAATATTTTTTCCTACTACGAGAATGACGTGAGCAGTAATTACCCCATTGATAGTACGGAGATTACACTATTGAATCTCAATAGTAGTTACTCTACGTCACATAGTTAATTCACGATATGACAGCTAACATATTTCCGACGTGAGTATAATATTTCTATAAAGTATAATGATGACTAGAAGTGAGAGAATGTTAAGATGTGACTCACCGGGTGAGATGCCGAGCACGGTGCACGTGTTGTCAACGTCGCGCTTGGACTGCTCGATGGCCATGGACAGCACACGGTCTATGTCCGGTGCCACCAGCGTGTCGTCTCCCGCCCCGCCACTGCTCTCCTCCATCTTCACACTGCCCAGCTCTAATGGTATAGGTCTAAGGTTCAGTCGCTTCTGGAATGTCGTATCTTCTAAAGCCGATCGCAGGAGAATGTGATCTCTGGGCTCCTCGAGTTCTAATTTGGGCGTGATGTACGTCGTCTGTTGGACACTTTCTTGCAGTATCTGATTCTCTTTTAGTAACTCCTCGATATCTATGTATTCCTCGTGATGTGAGACCGGAGATGAGTACTGATGATGACTGCCGTAGGAGACGCAAGATCCCGAAGGTGACAGGGGGTATGGAGAGGCGAATTCCGGGACTGCGAGTCTGTTTGGCTCCTCTTTGACGTATACCGAAGGAGAGTATTGAAAAGAGTTGTAGGGGGAGGGCGGTTGCAGCGCCACTGTGGGAATCGATCCTTCGTCAGACGAAGGCGACGGAGTGGGATAACCTTCGAAGTCGTAAAGCCTCTCCAGGAAGCCGCTGTTATCCTCGGGATAGGGAGGCGGGGGCTTCGCGTGGGGGCTCGGAGATGAATGCAACATGGGCTCCGGAGGGGAGGCGGCGCCCAGCACGCGCAGCAGGTGATGCAGGTCCGCGGGCGACGCGGGCACTGTCCTCTCACCCGGGGAGGCCGAGGGCGGGCTGCACCCGGACCGTGGGACCGTCTGTGGCATCTGTGAACAATCAATAAATTCCATCAGTCGATGATTCACTTGAAGCTAACGACGTCACAGTTATTCAATAGACAGATTTGGAGAATTATAGGTATAGGAAGATATGAGTTCTACGCGAAATGACGTCACGCCAAACCGTTTGACGTGTAGCCAGATGTCTCAAACATAACATTCTCTTCATTTTCATGGCTTGTTTATTTATCTAAACGCCATAGATGTCTAATTTTAGTCGTGACTAATGACTTCGACTACAATTCTAATTTTATGCCGTTTAATAAATATGGCACATGTAGAAGTATATAAATTAAAAAATTAAATCCTTTATTTATTTATTTCGTAATAATAATCACGTACTCTAAACAACGCTAGTCTCATTGCAGCGCATCTGCTATACTGAATGAAAAACAATGCATTTTCTGTGACGAAAATCTAACGAGATCAGGTTCGACCGGTCCATTGAGATAATCAAGTGTGAACAAAAGTGTTCTTGTGTGCTGAAATTTTTTTTGCACTTTAGAACAATGTGTTTATTTCCCACGTAACATATCTATGTAATTACTTGCAATCATATTATTAACAAGAAAATTTCTAAGAACGATCGCACTGAAAATGTCGCATTAAATATAAATAAAAATAAATCAAAACTTGACTTTGAACAATTTGTTTAATTTAAAGGGATAGAACAAGTACACACGAATTAAAACACAAGGTTACGCGACTGTTAAATAACATTTAATTGCATTAAACAGTATCCTATTATAATTACAAGTTTATTATTTTATACGGACAGCATCCTGTCTGCGTTTCGGTCCACTTAGTAGGTAATAACATTTTTGTGGCCGTAGCTATTTGACAGGCCGAGATATAGAAGCTGCGTGCGTTTGAATAAATGAATAAATCTGCTCAGATATGCTCAGTTATTCGAAGTATGCGGAAATGTACATAAAATATTTCGTGTCGTTCGAATACTATAAGATACGAATTGTTTGCACCGATCAATTTGCAGTATGGAGGTGTGATATCATAATATTGTAATTGTAATTCGAATGTGTCGATTTTCGACAGCAATACCCAAGATTATTAATTAAGAGACATCGAACCCTAAAATCAATACACAGATGACTGGAGAATTAACAAATTTAACAAAAGGAGGTTCATCAAAAAGTTACGTTTCTTTTATATCTTATAAAATTAATATTATTTGGAAGATCACCTGCTTTTATTTAACACTTTAATGTGTACTCATTAACGGAATATAAGGTGTCTTACACACTATAGTAAAGTTCATAATATACACCTTATTAGATTAATAAAGCTTTACTATTTAATGTTATGCGTCAAACATGTATACAGATTAAATACTTACGAAGCGACTAAGCCTCAAATGATCGTGCAAAATAAAAATCCTTAATCAAACGCTAATATCATGGCCACGGACGTATAAAATTTCAGAGAAACGTGAATCATATCTGTTATTTATAGATAACAATAGGGATTTCAATTAATTGACGTCAATATTTAATTTCGAAATAAGCCATAATAAACCGAAGCATGCACCGCGTGACCGGTCCAAATCGCTGTTACAATTTCAACGAGGCCATGGTTTTTTATAACGTGTACAGCCTGCCTTAGCGCCTGCTCGCACGACACGAGATCATACCTATTATGTCTTAGTTTGCTGGAACTTTTTCAGGCTAAGCGTCTTTAGGTTTACATTCAAATGACCATTTATAGCTTGTTTTTTGTCATGTCGAAACGATTGAACATAAAATTGTATCGCATACATAAAATAATGTTGAATACTGTTTAAACTTTCGTGTCTCGGACTGAGTGCGACGCGAGTGTGAGACGCGACCGCGAAGTCCTCAGAATAAACACTCGCCCTGAAGATGGACCCCCGATGGGTCCGAAATTAGTCGGTGCCGTCACCGGATGATCACACGTGAGTTAAGCCGTTTCTTAATGAATTAATGTTGAATACTTTTTAAATTGTTTAGTTAAATGTTTCTAAATTAAAGAACTAAGAATAGACACTATTATTATTACATCCAAATATTTTTCTTCTTAAGCTAAATATACGTACGATGGTAAAGACAAACTTCGTATTAGAACACAACAGACAGGGTTGCAGGTAAATTTTTACATAATTTAACAATAACCACACGAGTTATAAGCTAGATGTCACAAGCAGATTAACTTAAATTGCCCATTAGTCTGAGTATATCGTACTTCAAAGTAATTTATGTCTTCCACACTACAATACAAGATGAAGAAACCTCTACTGCTACGGTTATAAAGACCTTAATCCTTTACAGAGATGAAGGGTATTTTAATATACTTCTTTGTAAACTGTATCATTAACAACAACATCTGTGAGCAATAAAACGTATTTAGTGTTTCTATTCATCGAAATAAAACTATACATGTTTGGTACAATCTCCGAAACCTGGTTTAAACGTATGTTAGTCCCATCCATATTGGTTAAATAACCTCAACAACTCACATGCGTCGTCCGAACTGTATCCATTTCGAATGTCACAATACAAATATAAATCCGCACTCACAAGCTCGCCAACGTCAGCTGGGCCGGGGTTGATGCACCTTTGACATCGCGTCCATGTTCTATTGAGGTTATGTTTGCGCCGGCGCGGGAAAATATTTAAAAAATTCGTCTGTTTTATTACGCCAGGGTTACGTTTTTTTGGTCCATGTTAGCGCGTGTGCGCACTGAGTAGATCACGCTGCCACTGAGCTCGCCGGCCGCGGCTCGAGACTTTGACTCAATGAACGCCTGCGTCACTTCGGGAAGTACGCGCTACGAGACAAAAATCAAATCTTAATAGAGCCTGCATCTACACTCTGCTACGGCATACGTCACACCGATCGATTATATTCACTTGACGTCTGAGTAAATAGAAATGAATTAATTTCCATACAGACAACATACCTTCTTGAGTACTGAGTTTATTTTTAAATATACCCACTGATATTATTTCAATTGTTACCTTGCTTTTAATTGCTTAGGTTTCCGCTTATCTATAAAAGAAGGGCTTTTTAACTTTTCCAAATATAATCTTAAGTAATGTGTAAGTTATTCGGACGATAATCATAAACAATATCTTCATAACATTACGGGGAGATAAAAATATCGAGCAGAATTTAGTATTTAAAACCAAACACTGATACTTGCAAAGGCATCGTTAGTAGGGAGAGAAGCGGGAGGGTAGTTGATCCCCAAGAGAATCAAAAAATGTACTATACTACATGTATTTTTCATTTTCAAAACTACTTCAAATAAGACCATATTAGCAGTAGCTGCAAGATCTATTCTAGATGACGCCAATTGGTACTCGTATATATGATGATTTTTCAATAAGCATGGATCCTTTATCAATAAATCAATCAAGCATATTCTTTCCAAAATGTTAAAAAGTCAGGAAACTACTAATTATTTTTAATATTTCATATGTCAATTTATAATTTTAAGAAAGACAGCATTAATTATTATACAATAATAACTAAGAAGGTTACTCTGCCTAAATTAAATACAATAACAATTTGTCGACTTAACAGTGACGTTATTGAAACAAATTCGACTTCCTCAATTCATTCATGGTCCAATTATGAACATACGTATAGCTTTAACACAATAATTCTATATGTATATACATAATACACACACAGACACAAGCCATCGAATACATTAGCGACGTTGGCACGTGGGAAAAAACTTTGGTTCGTGATATAATTGTTTATATATACAGTCGGCAACAAGATATGACAAATGACTGTTTAAATCTACATAGCAAATTCAACTTAATCACAAATACATAGAGATGAAAGTTACTTAAATATTCAAAGCAATTTTCATTCAACTTCGATGACCACTGTGCACTTAAACATCTATTCTAAGAAATATCTAAGTGCGTAACGTTCAATAACTAAACATATTTTATTAACAGATTATGTGACGTCTATTGTAAAATAATTTTCTTTACTCAGTTATTGCTTACTTGAGTACTTGTAAATATTTGATTTAAATTTTTCAATAAAAGATAAGACAGTAATTTATATAATTTTCCTATTAGTAAAAATTAGTCGACATTTCACAATCTTCCTGGAACATTGATCAGAAAGTCAGGAAATAGAAGGGGCTCTAAAAAGTATAATACCATTTTCAAGGAAATAAATAAGTGAGAAAACCTAATGATTCGCGTATTTATCAAGTTTCAAGTTGCGGTATGACTCAATTTAGAAATCCCTAGTATTACTTACCGTAACGAATGCAAAACAAAATTGTCAAACCATAACAAATGCACTACAATCGTAACAACGCTCAGACGGCACGCTGTAGTCGACTTGATTACCCCATACTTTAGACATCGACGAGTTTATGAAGCTTATTTTGAATCCATAATAATTTTATAAATCTAAATAATATATTATTATCAAATTATATTAATTATAATTCTTATTTTATAATAAAAGTAAGATGTATTATTTAAATGTAAATCTGACAGTTTATACGAAGATAACATAACCAACCATCTTGAATATTTATACAGAATAGTATTAAGAACACTTACAGATAAGTATTTGTAAAATAAAATGGCGCCAAAACAGTCAAGACTATAAATAATTACTGATGTAAAATATGAAAGTGAAATATTGAAGAAGTATTTAAAAATAACAACATAAAACAAATTTACTTATTTAAACTAAGTATTAAAACCGTTATAACTATAATATTAATTCTTATAACTCGTTAAATCTTTCTATTGTATATAAATAGTACTCACAATGGAAATTCATATACATTTCCATTCCATAACGTTGATGCGCGTAGAGAATAATAAGTAGGTATTGCGTTTGTCTTGTAATGTACTTATGTAAGCGGGAATGCCGACTGACTAACCTCCTATATGAATTATACATACTAGATACAATATATCCATTCATAACGCCCGCGCACTACTGTCATAGTACACAAAATAATTAGACCTTGGGGTTTTTTAATAACACGCTATTTCTAGCAGACTGTTTATTTTTCGACGGCCCGTGCGCAGTGAATAGAGAATACGTACATAGCTAACACTAATCTCTTTCTAAATAGATAAATCTAAATGGATATGCCTTAGAAATTAAAGCTTCTGCTTCGTTTTGATTTAAACGTGCCTGTTGATGTTACGTGACGTTTAATTCCATCTATATTATTAGATCGAATCCACAAATCGAATCCACATCAACGCCAAAATAGCGAAAATCAAATGGGCACAAAAGACTACATCTTATAGCCAGTCCATCTATAGAAGTTAGTGGTAGCTCAATTCAGTTTTGAGACTATGAAGGTTTGTTTACGAAAATTATTTTTTAAGTTTATTTTTTATACCAAATGGTACCCGAACAAGCAGGATTGGTGTTAAATTAAAACAATAAGAAGTAATTTCGCGGTCTCTTAAAAGCACTTATTAGGTCTATTACAAATTATAAGCACGCTAGTTATCACCTTTTTGCCTTTTAAAAATTGCCATTAAAAATGTATGTACACATATTGTTTATGATTATATCTTAGAGCTCACCTGCAAGTAATTGTTTCGTTCGTAACTCTTTTGATAATAGCCTTCATAATTCAACAACATTATTATTAAAATTATAAGAATAGAGTAAAATAATACAATGTACGTTTTGGATGTACATACACTCGTAATAAATAACACGTTAATGTCACCTTTTTTGTAAATCTTTTACTTTTATCATAATGAAGCAACCGTTTATCAACACCCAAATAATCTTTCCGACCAAAGTTCATGAGTTATCGATAAGATTATAAAATAAAATAAATGCATAATGTTATTTAAGGTCGAATAAAAACCGTATATATTATAACGTAACAGACATTAAATTAACAACATAAAATAAATTGTCACATATATAAAAAACAAACACTTTATTCTATAAAACTGTATGATATTAAACGAATATATAAAGACGCATTCAATAACCAAAAACAACGTAATCATGTACTACTAATAAATATTTCGTCTAAATATTCCAAAGAGAAAAGAAAAATGTCATCTGACTTAATGGAAAACATCGCGATCTAAGGTCAATTTACATTAATTTCGATGCAATTATTTATATTTTATCAAGTTTACTTGATTAAAACTTTTAACAACACTTTGGCGTCAAGTAGAGTCGCGAGATGGAAACCGGTCGCCAAGGCCTTTGGGTTTCCCGCTCGAGCGCTGTTAAACAAGATGGCGGATCATGTGCACGTAAACCTGAGTCCTTTGGCGCACGCCATTTTAAGCCGTCACACGTAATAGTAAAGGTGAAATTTCCCTGCATACTTGTTAATCTGTATTTTGATCACTATAATTTTTTTATTTATATATAACTTGTTTGAAATGTTTTTTTTATTATCATTTTAGTTTTATTTGGCTTCACTTAAATATGTTGAATATGAAAGCGTACACTTTGTTAAAATTGAATGAAATTAAGTAACGATATTTTTTATTGTGCAATCATAAAAGTTTAAAAGAAAATGATAAATAATGATAAAAATATTGATAAAACACAGAACAAATGATTCAGCTGTTTCAATATAAAATTACTTGTAGTAAACCACTTAGAGGTGAATTGAGTGCAAAAATGGAAGACCAAATTAAATCTTCTAAGAATTATCATTATTTTTACACCGTGAAAATTAATTTTAACTATGCCTAATAAAGTTACAGTAATTCTAAATTGATCATCAGATGCCATAGCTAAAGTAACAATTCTTTGAATTATAACAGTAATATGAAAATGAAATGTCATAACAAAATTGACTCTATCTATAATGAAATAGAGTTCTAATTTACTTGCAGAAGAAAACATGAGTACTACGTATCGTGAAATTATTTTTATAAGAAATAGTGACCGATTGGAAACGGAGTCGATTCTACACGATTTATGTTACCTCCTCCGATACTTATCCATTTTATCACTAATTTACATATTTTTATAATACCTACTGAGAGTAAAGACTTATAGACACTCATTTATCAATTTTACAAATATTTCTACTAAGTATTGGGAAAACCGAATAACATTAACCTGAAATATGTTTGCTTCTATAGTAATTAATAATTTGAAAATCTTAACACCAACTTCATTTTAGCAAATTAAATAAAATTTATAAAGCTTTTTTAATAATAAAAACACCGGCGAAAAATCTCAAGTTATATTCTTTCTTCACGTCGCTTTTTTTTCATATTTGGCGAAAAACGAAACAAAGTCGAAGTTGCCAGTAAATAAAAATAAGTATCAGCTTATGTTATTTAATATTTACCATTCTAATTATATCACAATACATAAAACAAAACAATGAATAAACTTAATTTATTCAAAATGAATGACATTTAAGAGCGACAAGGCTGGTAATACAATGACGCAAATGCTCGTTTCCCTTTCACCTGAGCGATTGGTCTGCGTGTTATTAATCTGTGGGCCTGAGACCTGTAATAAGCAGTATTACGGTTGTCTTTGCACCAACATTGCAATATATTATATAGTAATTAATATATTCGAATTATTACGCGGATTCTGGTTTTCCCTTTATGCATACATTATATCTATGACCTAAATACCGTTTATTGTTAATTATAAACTAAGAACTGATTATTTTAAACCTTTATGTTTATTATATTTAATCGGAATTGAAATACTAGTTGAGTTGTTAACTACAGACGTTCTGGTATGTACTAGCCAAATAAAATGCTAACAATTAAAAAAAATAAACATATTTTTCAATGTGACAATTAATTATTACATATAAACAATGACACGACAATATAAGAATGGACTAGATAAAATATCTCTTAAAAAGGTTGCCAGTAATATCTGCACTTTTAATATTTTACTCATCTAAATGGCGTTCCATTGTAATTTTGAAATACATAAATTTTATTTGCAAGTTCTTAATATTTATTAGATAAGAAGTAAAATTTCTAATTTCAGTAGTCACTATTTGAAATATTATATCTATATTATGTTAACATTAAATAAAAATTATCAGTTAAGATACAATATGTCACGGTTAGCATTTCGTTATAATTTTTTTAGTATAGTAACTCCGGTAAAACCCCTTCTTTGTACCTAATTAACACATACTTGTAACATAAATATGTGACGCTGTCGAATAGTACTAAAAAGCGTTTCTTAAAAAATATTCCTGAAATGTTCAAATCATAGACACGACAAACTATAAAATTTTTTAAGAGTTAAAAACAAGATTAAAAGTTATAAGACACTATTAATATTATAAAAATATTAGAGGGGATTTAGAAGATTTTGTAATATCAGATATGTAGTTAACTATTAAATTTATTGTACATTTTATTAGTTTAGCAAACTCGTCTTTAATTTTATAATTGAATTTTTTTTTATATTACAAGGTGGCAAACGAGCAAGCGGCCAGATGAATTCGCCGAAATGGCGAAGCGACCGCTGCCCATAGACATTCGCAATTGTAGATGCGTTGCTTGTTAGAAAATTTTTAACCTTCCTATGCATCTCCTCCTCCATCAAATTCACCTCCCCTTCCCGTCGTTTTCTTATAAAAAAGGGTGGGAAGGAAAAGAGGACTAAAATTAGGCCTCTGCTACCACACTCATCAGACGAAACGCGGAATCGCTTCTACTTCACGGTCATCTGTGTGTTCGTGGTACTTCACCGGGCGAACCGGACAATTCGTGCAACAGATGTTGTTGTTGCTGGCGTCTACCACTGTTAAATATGAAATGAAATGTTAATATGAATTTATTAAAACTATACAACCTTAAAATGTAGAGTTGGAGGTCGAGTTAGTAGAGTATTTTTTACGATATATTTGTGATAGACGGGAACAGGTAAATGATAAATAACATTATAGAATCAGCTTACAAATCTCATTTACACACATTATCTTTCCACCTTTTTCCCTGAAGAAGGCCGGCACAGTATGAATACCACTCTTCTACACATTTCATTTTTTTTTTTACATTCACGGCTTCACCAGGCTTGATGGCGGGTGGCCACAGATGGCGCTTAGCCTAAACCTCTTTTAAGTGTAACTGTGCTCGAGCCTCGGCTCTGGCTGCTAGTTCGTTATTATTACCGGATTGGGCTACACATTTCAATCAACTGTGATCTTATATATAAAATTCTTGTGTCACAATGTTAGTTACCATAATTCTCCGAATAGGCTTGACCGATTTTTATTACATTTTATAAGCAAATTTAGTAGGTCTGAAAATCGGCTACTATCTATTTTTCATACCTCAATAAGATTCTTTAATTGCATGCTCTTTAAATGTTCTTTCTTTTTTAAATGTTCTTTAATTGAAGTCGCGAGAGACATCTAGTAACATCTGAATTTCAAATAATGTATGCATACTTTCTTCGGATTTCCTCTACCTGATTTACTTTTACTAAACTTTAATACTAAGTTATTAATTATTCATTCACAATTGAATGCAAATGGCTTTAAATTTTAGTCCAAGAAAATTGTAAATAGAAAGCAAATAGAGGTTCCTTTATCACTGACTACTTCATCAAAGTTAGTAAGAGTTCAGTAAAGTAATTTAAGAGCAAATAATTAATTGAGGTAAAAAGTTTCGTATAATGTTACATAAAAATTGTAGATGGCGCTACAAGTTTATAAAATATCCTCAATGGCAGAACAAATATTTGTCGCTGACTCAATGCAATTATGAAATTGGTCTGTCCCTAACAGGAAAATTCTTAAGAACCGTTCTATTGAAGAGTTTCGGCCAGTCCAAGTTGAGAAACATTCTGACTCAGTGGGTGATAATTATGTTGGATTGTATGTGGCAATGGCGGCATTTCATTTTACAATACTTCGCTTTTATTGTTAATTGTTACTGGAATTGCATAAAAATAGTGTATTTAATATTATAACACTGTTAATATTCTTTCTTGTGTACGACTTTCAAGTAGTTTAAAATTTAATTTCAGACGTAATAAATATGCAACAGTTATTCGGTGATTGTTTAATAGGCATTTGTTTTTTTGAATTCTTAATTCTTTTTTTGTTTTTAATTAATACACAAAAATTGTTTTCGTGTGGTTTATTTATTTAAAAACAAATTAAATATAACATTTTATCTGACTTGACCTATGCAGGGGTGGATTAGGTCAACCTTATTTACATTAAATGACACAGAAATGTGTCAGCTTTATGTAAATACGTCGCAGCTCATAAGTGATTCCGACAATATACTAGTAGTATTTATTCTTTAAAAAATGGCTACGAATTAATGTGGTTTAGTAATTTTGTCAATACGTCATTAGAAAAGTAATGACTGGTTTCATACAAATTATAATAGAATTACTAAAATTTTGTTTATTATAATACATTATAATGAATTTTAACGGTGAATTAACCGGACATATAGAGTGAAATAAAATCGCTAAAACTGGACAACAGATGGCGTTTACTAAGTGTATTTTCAAGACATGTTTTCTTTCGAATAAAAGTACAACTTTCTAAAATCAAAGATCAAGTAATCAATAGCCTTTCTAATCAAATTGAGGATTATTCAAAAATTCAACTTTAACGAAGTCTAACCCTCAAAAAAATACATTGCTATTGTGGTCGGAACCGATTGATCTCACACCGTATCAGAAGCTATAAGAACGGTAGCGGTGATCACATATCTAGTGTGCCACACGAGCTCTGAATCACGTAACCATACGAGCTTCGTCCTCGACCTACATGTACCAAGTGAAATTCGGAGCAAGAATAATCGACTTATTCTCACCGCACGCTCACAGAATACTATTACGAAATTTATTTCGTCGAAAGTGTCCATCGACATATATTTGATACACATTATAAACTCGTTTAATCGATTTCCCTAAATTTATGTTCAGAAAAAAGTAAATACAAATTAAGTTTACATTCCACTAAGCAATATGTTCAACTCAAAGTTAGGCACGTTTTTAAGTTATATAGACATAACTAACAGTTGCCCGCGACTTCGTCCACGCTGATAAAAAAGCTAGCATACATTACGTTACATTATATGTAACCATTTTTAGAATTTAAAAATGTTTCTAAATATAATTCTGTAACTTATTTTGAATAGGTCAAGAACGTAAATGTCAAGACCTAACTACCTAATATTAAACCTGTTCCGCGCACTTTTATGTTTTGGAGCAAAAACATAATGTTTCAAGTCTAGACGGTATAATAACAGCTCAGGAATTTGGCTGGAGGCAAAACGGTCGTGTCAAAATAAACATTTTTAAACTATTTCATTACCAAGCCCGTACTTACAACCAGGCCGGCTTTATAACATATGGCTCTAATATACTAATGATCATCTAGAAATAGTTTTTCAAGGAAAAATCTTAACTTACTAAGATGTACACAAGCAATAATTTAAACATACTTATTAATAATTTAAACATCTTTTCCCCTAAACGAACAACTATTCTGGATGCAGAACTGCTAACTATATGGAACTCGCAGCACTTTCAATATCAATGCCGCAGACAATCGTTTAAAAGAAACCCTTAGTTTATTTTTTACTATTTGTATAAATAAAAACAAAACTAAAGCCAAAAAACGAAGTTACAAAGTAGCATATTATACGCGAGAAAACGCGGCGAGAATAGTACTGAGTGGGGCACCTATGGCTGACATTCTCATGTGCGCAAGTACACGGCAATTATCGTGTAAACTGTTATGAGTACCCTATACGGTGAGGAATATTTGAAGCACGACAACAACATGTAGACATGGCCGAGGAAATGTTAAATATTGACGGAGATAATTTTATCCTTAGCCACATGTTGTTTATCTACCTTTCAAAGCTATGTTATAGTCAACAGTATAGATGTACGCACGGAGAAATCACCTATGTACCTAATATATGTACTTGTAATTATAAATTTATATTTTTTGCTTTTAAAATATGAGTTCGTTTCTTTGACCAAAATCGCCGTTTAAAAACATATCGTCATCTCTTGACAAAATAGAGATAAGTAACAAAATGTTTTAAACGGATATTTTGGTCTCAGAAACCTATTGTAAGAGATTCAAAAATCTGATACTGGTATTGTAATGATGATGGTCTTTCGTCTACTTGCTAAGCTATCAAATAAATTCATCTTTGATATAAGAGCACAAACAACTTTGACTCTAGTTAATACATTTAAAAGGCGGAGACGTATTTTTACAAATACATTATTGGCTTTTAACAAACTGACGTCTATCAACATGACATGGTAATTTTTCAGTAGCTGTCAGCACATAACCTATTCTTTTTTTGTTCCGCCTACTTAAATGAATTAAAAGGAGGTACCATAAAAACAAAAGGTTAACTAAGTATAAAATACTAGCAGTTGATCGCGACTTTGTGCGTGCGGAATTCAAAAATCTAGTAATATAATGTAAAATATAGCGTATGTCATCCTGGGATAGTGTAGTAGTGTGTAACAGTGAAAGATATTTTTAGTAGCAGTAGCTTTGTAGCCTATTCAATACAAAACAAACAATTCTTTCTTCTTATAACGTTAAGCATATTTTACAATATAGATTAGAAAATATGATAAAAACAATTGTAATGTACGAAAATAGGTTAGATGTTTTATAATTTACCAAATTTTAACAAAAAAAAACCATTACTTTTTCTAAATCGATAAGAATAATCTTTTTTTTTTAGTAATGATATTTAAGTTACATGTGATTTAAGTTTTTTTTTTTGCTTTTATATTATATTTAAATTAAGTGTAATTAGGATTTGTAATTAAAGACGAAAATGTCTGCATAATAACGACCTTTATAAATGGACTGGCTATAAGACGTAGTATTTTGTGCTTATTTGATTTTCGCTATTTTGGCGCTGATGGACGCGATTTGTAATGGTGGTGGGGATTCGAACTAATAAGATAGATAGAAGAATAAGATGGGCAAGTTATGAGGAGGGAAGAATCGCATGTGGCAAAGAAAACGTTAAGTATGAGTGTGGAGGGGTACACCGGTAGAGGTAGGCCTAGGAAGAGATGGATTGCGTGAAAGATGACATGATCAAGAAGGGGGTGACAATGGAGATGACGGCAGACAGATTCATTTGGAGGACGGAAACCTGGTGCACCGACCCTACGTAGGTGGGACAAAGTCAAGGAGATGATGATGATGAAGATAGATAGAAGAAACTGTCACGTAACATCAACAAATGCGTTTAAATCGTAATGAAACAAAAGCTGTCATTTCCAAGCAATCGCCTATCTATTTATAGAAATCAATAATAATTAACATTGTCTATTGTTTTCTTTTTACTCGCTTATCACGTCAAGTTGCCAGTACTCGTACTCAACAATTAATTATCATAAAACTTATAAATGCAGTAAATCTCGATTGACTGCAAATAATTCGAACATAACGATCAGGGACGCCAATATAAAAACTTGAAAAATTATAATTGTAATACGATAAAATTAAATTTAACGTTCTTGTTCATACATTGTATGAATGCATGTGAATTTTAAATGGTAAGGTATCGTAAAAACTTGAGCCATTTGTAACGAATAAAGTATACAATAAGGTATTGTGTATCCCAAGATATGAAAAACAATACCTTATGATGAATTCAGTAAAGTTCATTTTGTAAGCTCAATGGAGAAGTATAAATTTTGTCTATTATAATTATCTCACGATCGACCTTCATAGGTACAGCTTCCGAGTTTGTACTTTTAAGCTGTTTATGCGCATTATCCAAGATCAGAACTCTTAGTAAATAGCATACATTTATAGCTACTTAATGCTTTGTTTATTGAGGTTTAAATTATTGACAAAACTTAGTTTTTCGTACTGAGTCTATATATATTATTAGTCGACTTCAAAATGAAGAAGGTTATCAATTTGACTGTATTTTTTATGTGTGTTACCGCGAAGCTCCACCCCTGGTGGTCTGATTTTGATAAAAAATATTTTAATCGAAAGGAAGTGCTTGCAGATGAGTCCCATTTTTATTAAATATCTAGAAGACTAGTAGATTTTGAATTTAGCTTCAAAATGTGATGCGAAAATTAGAGACATTTTATATTAAAAGGTGGCAAACCGCCACCGGAATACGTCGAAATGGTGAAGAGAACGTGCCCATAGACGAAACGCGAAATTACACTTGACGCCTTTCTTCTGTGCACCGGTTGAGACGGCCCATTCATGCAATAAATGTTGTTGCTGGCGTCTACCACTGTTAGATATTCAGTGTTGTTGTTGCTTGTTTGATATTAAGTGACAACTGCTATGCAATAATGCTAACAAATGTGAAAATTGAGAATAAAGTAAACCAAATATAATATTGCGAAGAAATAATTAAATATTCCTAACCTATCATTTTGAGACTTAGTTATAGCTTTATAATAAAAAATAAAGTATTCAATTTATACGAAGTAATGAAGGAAATCTACCAAAATAGTCGAATAACTGGTTTTATAACGATACCTAATGATCTGTGATTGGTCCAACACTAGTTGGCAACTGGATTAGTGGCCAGGTGTCTGTTTAGAATATATCAGATGTTTTACAATGCAACTTTTGACATTATCAATGATAACAGACAATAAAATGTAATTTGTATAAGAATTAATGGAACTATTAAATAAAATTGACCATATGGCACGTCATTGCTTCAGTATTATTAATTGTTAACACATATTTTAAAAAAACTATGGGCATTAGATATTGGAATTTAATTTTGATTGACTGTCCTAAAATTAGTAGAGCGTTTTTTTGGTTCGAATCAATGAGAATAAGACTTTGAACTTTTTTGAAAATCAAACCCAAAAATAAGAGTTGTAAAATTTTTTTTTTCTAAATTAAAGATTTACTTACAAGAGTGGACAATAATAACAAAGGCGTTAAATACTTCTCCAAATCGCAAATGCCAATTGTTACTTGATCCATCCGATTTAAATCGTTTGGTCAAATAAAAAGCAACCAAGATATTAAAATGTTCATTGTTTTAATTTTACAACTGAATTTCTGCATATTCAAGTATCATGTTATAGTGGTAGTAGTATAATATTATTTTCTAATAAATTGTGTACGAGTTATACTTTCTTTACATAGTGTATTTGCCCACAGAGATTTAGTGCGCAAATAATTAAAAGAGAAATCGCCAATTAGACGAGTTGCTTATTTATAATAGTACACTAACACGCATTCTTCGATGATCTGTGGTAATCTTTAAACACTAATATTTTTCTATTATTATAAGTAAACTGTTAATCTAAATATTAATTAAAATAACTTGAATTTATTAAATCACCATTATATCTCATTTTTGTACCATGTACCATGCAATTTGATCATCATCATCATCATCAACTGCCTATCGTTCTTCCACTTATGTGCGGACAAGTTTTCTTCCTCCAGAAAGATCTACCATTAGTTATTTCATTCTATCTAACTTCGATAACATAATTGACCAATAAATTAATATTGCATGGTAAATATATTGACTTTAAAAACTTAAGTTTTAATCAAATGTATCCTAAATAGATTGAGTAAGAGTGGCGGTTTGTGAGGCGGGTCACTGATGCTTGACGACCACGACCAGTCTGGTAAGATTACAGCAATGGAAATAAAGAAAGAGAACAAAATCTTATCAAACAAGTATTTTATGGTATTTTAAATATGTGTTCATTTCATAATATGTACACATATTTATGAAATGAATATTTATTCCAAGATACTTTTGATCGTTACTCTTATTTATCCCAGTACTTACTGTTTATTTGTACTCTTGACGTATCTTACTTGAGTGAAACTTTTACGTTAAATAGCGTCTTTCATAAAGTCTTAACCCAATTAATAAAAATCCTGGAATCCTGGAAAATACATATTTCGTATTGAGAGGAAATAATCTAGGGTAGTTTCTGTGATATGATATTTAATATTGCTTAATAAGCACTCAAACCTGTTACCAGGAGTAGGCAGAGATACGAGTTTTCAGTCAAAAACAGTTCTGAAGTATCTATACGAGTATGACTTCTGAAGTCTGTTTAAGAGTAGGTTTCCACTATCGATACACTTGTATAAAAACATTAATTCGTCCCTCTTATTAACTTTGAAAAAATAGAGACAAAAATATGTCGCAATACAAGTGTCACCTCAGTGAAATTTAATGGTGTGACCCTTAAGATTACGAAAGAAATGTTGTGATTTTATAATTCAACAAATTCAAATATATTTCGTATATATATTTGTTATACATTTATTAATTCAATTCAATCATCATCATCAACCTGCCCTTATCCCTATGGAGGGTCGGCATAATATGTACTACTCCTCCATACATCTCTATCAGCCATCATATCTGAATTTACCCCCTTCTTACGCATATCCTCTTTCACACAATCCATCCATACTTTCTTTGGTCTTCCTCTACCTTTTTATTAATTCAATTCAATAAAGATATATAAAATCAGCAATGTCAAATTTCACCATAGTCTTGATTATAACAAAGGCCATGTTATTACAACACTTTTTACATCGTAGTTGATATAATGATGTATATTACGTCAGCAGTTATCGAATTTGTTTTTAACAAATATCGATAAACAATCTCCTCTCTACACTATTTTATGTCTCTATCACTTAAATACAGTATATGATGTAGCTATCTCTTTTGTTGTAGATAAGCTATCTGTATTTGTAGCAATATATTTAAAACGATTACCAGTTCATATTTATTGAAACCACAAAATGGAAACAGATTAATTTACTTATTTGAAGATTAGATTATTTAAAAAACATTGTTTGTAATAAAATGTTTTCTTTATTTAATATTAATCCTCTATTGATTATATTTAATATGTTCACGATTATAATTTTAATTGTATTATCTTTGTTTAAAAAATGCATAATCATTTAATAACTTGGATATACAATTTTGCGCAGTATCATTATTATAGATATAATTTTAATATAAAAAAGCATTTGTAACGTTGTATCTATTTTCTTCTTGAAGCTAAATAATAAAGCTGTCAGTAAAAAAATAACTCCTATCAATGTTTATTGTAAGAGATCAGGCGCGCGGCGTTTGGATGTGAAATATTTACAAAACTGAATTTCATTGAACAAGATTTCAATTTCAAACAATAAATTTTGTTACATACTGTTAAGACAGGTATAGAGAACATTTGGGTTTATAAAAGTAATCAGTTGTCGAGCTCCAAAAATAGTGATTCGAAACAATTTAGTATTTAGCACCCGTAGCCGTTCGCGCTCACGCGATTGTCTCATGTCAAAATCCACATATATTTACATTAAATAAAGCCATTACCAACATTGTCACAGCTCAGAAGATGCGTTCTGAATATTTACTATCTAAGAGTCTCTTTAAATGCCCCCATGTGGTTTATATTATGAAAAACTCTTCACGTTTTATGCAAATAGTGGCAGCTCCAAGCGAAAACTAGAAAGTTTACTCACACACGCGCGACGCACCCACACATATACATCTCTCAGTGTTGGTACTGGCTGCATTATTGAAATTCCGATAAAATTGTTAATCTAAATTAAAAAATCAAAAAAAAATCTCACCGTCTCCGATTCTTCAATAAGTCCGGACTCCCACAACATTTTTTTTTTTCGTATTTCGTACAACAGTTCAACAAGTCACTTCAATCAAAACTAAACTTTTAAATCGATGTATTCGTGTCAATTGATATGTCCATTTCCGCGGGCCCTTTGTTTATTAGGATATATTGCATCCCGTGATATTTGTTTATAAATTGAAGGGGGTCTTAGCTATGCCCCCGTTGGACGCGACTGGTGCGGTGGCGATGTGCTGAAGCTATGAGCGCAGGCGCAGGCCGGCGAGCGTCGACGACATTCCGAACATGGCCGAAGCGGCCCGACCGCATCGACCTACTTTGCTCTATACTTCGTAGCGCAGTGGCCGAGCGCAGATTTTTTCCACCATTTTCCGATGAAACGCTACTTGTCTTTGCAAACCGTAACAAAAACGTTCAAACAGTTTCCCTAGCCCTAAATTACTTTTTATTTACTATTTACTGTACTTTTCGATTTAATTTCCAACTTAACGTGTTTTTCGAATGTTTTTGGTGGAAATCGTAAATTATTTACTATCTATTCAGCCTCGTAACGCCCACTGCTGGGCATAGGCCTCCCTAAAATATCGCCACGATGATCGATATAACGGTGGACAAATTATAATATGTAATAACATAAGTACAATTATAAACAAATATATAAAAATATTCCATTAAGATTCTTGTAGGATTTTATTATCATTGTTCCATGCAAAAATTTTTGTTTTCAAAGTTATTTTGTAATTATGGTCACATTATTATTAATCAGTTTCCGACAGGACAAAAAATATGTGGTTGCAAGCAAACATATTGGATACAGTGACCTATTAAAAATGGTGGTTTTAAATTATTTGTTAAATTGAATAAAACTGACCTATAGTACTCGTATATCAGGTACCTATGTACATAAATAAATTTAAACCTACAGTGAAGCCAATAGCTTGCTTAATGTTGTATAAATTTAATTAAATGAATTTAGAATAACCATGTAATAAATCTCTGTTAATTGGACGAGGATGTACATTTGCTGCCATGCTACTGCATAAACACATCCCGAAGCACCGACCAGTCAGAAGGGTAAGGACAAGTGAGCGTCTAATCGGACATTCAAAAAACTATATTATATCCTGCAGCATGTTTCAGTTTTAGATACTCTATTTTAGCTGAGCACGGACTTGGAGTAAAGTCTATCAAGAATAGTCCAAGTTTAAACAGCCAATCCGTTTAAAAAAGCTCATAAAAATGAAATAAGCTCCAATCGTACATTTTTCTTATTTACTTAAACTTATTAATATTCATACTACATGAAGGCGTCATTACCAAAACTTGGATAAAATTCAAATTATCCCACAAAATGTATTGTTAAACGATGTATGATTTATAGATGTACATACATAACTAAACCGAGAATGTTCTACACTATCAAAATTTAAAACAAAAAATGTTCGTTATCGGAAATTGGATCTTTTTTGAATATTCTAATTCATATGTGAAAATCACGATATTAATTCGTGTTGTATATTTTAAAATGCTTATGTTATATTATTTTTATGTCATTCTGATCTATTTGTATTTCACCTGACCACGAATTATGTGCACGATTATTTTCATATTTATCATTTACAAAGATATTTAGATTAGGTTAGAAATGGAATCCGAATTCGATGAATGCCAACCTTCTACACATACGTGTTTAAATTATAATCCGTTAACTAGACTTATTTTCTTTATATTTCTTTCTTCGTTCTTATACTGCACTGTAATCTATAGTTCTAGACTGTAGTAGGTACCGTTAACATCTGATTAGCAGCTTGTTTCTTTATTCTAATTTTAATAAGTGTATCTCAATAAATAGTTCGGTACATTGATAATGATTCAGCAATAATCGTTTGATAAGTTTGTCCTATTGGGAATACCGTACTCCCGATTTACTTTTGGCAAAACACAACTAATATTTATTTCAATCTTTCCCATTTTAATTATTTGTTGCGAAATTTTAACTTGCAGATTTTTTGTTAAACCGCTTACTGGTACATTCTTCAATCCATCCATCCATTCAGCCTCGTTACGCCCACTGCTGGGCATAGGCCTCCCCTAAAGATCGCCACAATTATCGGTCCTGTGCAACCCGCATCCAGAATATTCCCGCAACCTTGACCAGATCATCGGTCCATCTTGCTCGAGTTAAATTACGTTAAAAGTTACTAAAAATTTAAACAGTAGTGAAAATACAGCAAAAATAAATCATTTTTTTTAATTTACTGTATAGAATTTAATGAAGATTAACAACGAGTAATCATAATAGTAGTAGAGTTAGATGACAAACTAGAAATGTATCAATATGTCGCAGTCCCCACAATTTTGCAACCCATCATTTTCATCCAAGACCAAGCAAATACCTAGTTTTCTTTTTTTTTTAAATATTAAAAAATATTTTTTTTTAGCTACGTCAACTGCCAGTAGTTCTTTCAAAGAATAAATTAAAAAAAATACAGTCGAATTGATAACCTCCTTCTTTTTGAAGTCGGCTAATAACCTATCCGGGATTCAACTTCCTTTGTGTTATGATTAACAAAATTTGTTCTAATTATAGTAGTGTCCATAGTTAATACAATGTATCCAGGTCCTGTTTACAATATACATGACGTAAGATTGGGTTTTCATGACATACAATTCAAACTTTTTTTGTTTCATCTGTAAAGTTCAATGCGTATATCTGAATGACGCGATCACTTCTACGTAGATGAATTTATGACGTTTGCATAAAATTAAAGAGGACCATGTTTGAATATGGTACTCTTTAATTTTAACATAAGATGCATAAATAATTCCTGAAACTGAGTGACATAAGTACGTAACATTGTAGTGCGGTTCCAACGTAACAGCCACACAGAAAAATATTATCTACTCCCTTATTCTCCTTGAAAAAACAGACACAACAAAAAGATTTTTATCAAACTCAAAGAGTTTTTACAGTGGTAGATCCCGCAACAACAATATTTGTTGGGTGCACGAATTGGCCGGGTCGACCGGTGCAATACCACGACCACTCAGAAGACAGGCGTAAAGTGGAAGCAATTCCGCGTTTCGTCTGATGAGTGTGGTACCGGAGGCTTAATTTTAGTCTAGAAATTGGATTTGGCGGAAGAGGGGACGCATAGGAAAGAGAAATATCCCCTTTCTGTGCGTCCCCTTCTCCGTTGATTAAAGGTAGGCAACGCATCTGCATTTGCGGATGTCTATGGGCAACGGTCGCCTCGCTACTGCGGCGAATCCAGGTGGCCGTTTGCTCATTTGCCACCTTATGATATAAAAAAAAATTGAACAGGTCTTACTACAGTGAAAATACCAGATTAAATAAAGATAGTATAAGAAGTCACAATCTTTAAGGTCAGGTGCATTTGTTGAAAGAATGTCAGACACAACCTTCAAATGTACTTTTTTGAATCTGTAACTAATTTAGATTATTTTTCCTGTATGATTTGACTTGACTACAAGCATGGCTAATAATCTATGTTCTACGAATCGGTAATCGAGCTTTTGCATATGCACATGTCACACTTAATATTTAAACTAAACTTTATAACAGTTACAAACAAATAGTATGATTAAAAATATTCAAATTTCAAGGTGTACGTCTATTTTTTAATGAAGTGTACGAGTACACTACCGCAAAATAAACTGGGACATATACGTTAACAGAATTTGTTGAAAATTATTTTGTATGTTATTCGGAATTAAACCAATAAAATGTTTTAAAATAATCGGTTAAAATACATGTAAAGCGATAATATTTATAGAAATATAAACTACACTATAATCAGAGTATTTTTTATTTTGGGTAAACAACTCTTTACTTCCAAGAATTATTCATTATTCGATGTAATAATTGGTGAAAGGGCATTTGAGTCTTTACAACTCAAGGACGTCTGAACAGATTTGCTCTGATACTTTCACTTCAAATTTGTTTACATATACCAGTATTGCGCTAGTCCTCATAATTAATTCATCAAAGTACAAATATAAAATTAGGCATATCCTTAGAAAGAGCGAGTCTGTTCAATTGATAAAAACTCGATTAGACTTCTTATGTAGTTTTTTTTGTTCGACTTACAATGGTAATATATAAATGAATACATAAACTCGAGCTGTTCGATTCCATAAATAGAGAATAAAAAATATCATACTAGGAAAAGCCCAGATGATATTAGAATACACTAAAGATTGTCACGACCGAAGGCGATTCGTACTAATTTTACATTGGGTTTCCATTGACGAAACATTTGCACAAAACATGTTATTATTACTTTTTTCAAATAAAACGACAGGAATGATATTCTGTTTGTGTACAGTCAGCTACAAAAATGTCTACATTTAAAAAGATTCAGAAGCTTGTATGCGCAATCGATTTCAGACATAAACTTGCACATATCCGTCCGCGTGCTTCCGACCAAGAATACATTTATGCAGCTGAATGTACAAGTGCCTAAGAAATTGAAATCCACGGTTGAAAAAAAAAAATTTTTTTTCGCGAAATACTTATATTTGCTACGCTTATAACGAAAATCCATTTTTTTAATTTTCGCGTTTCCTGTCTGTCTGTCGGCAAATCTGCGTTTGTATTGGGTAATCTCCGAAACGGCTGGATCGATTTTGACGGAACTTTTACTGGAAGGTAGATGATCTGTGCCGGAGTAACTTAGACTATTTTTTTTTCTTCGAAGTCGCGTTCAACAGCAAGTAAAATATAATATTAATCATTGCTAGAATCCGTTCAAATGATTAAATCAAGTACGTGACCTCACATGCGGATATGTTTGGGTAATTCTTCGACTATTAACTAAACATTAATAACATACCGAGAAAATAGTTGAGATTGTTATAAAAAAGTCAATAGGTTCGTAACTTTTGTGGTCTCATTTGCAAAATTATGTGTATATAATTGTTAATTGCAATAAATGACAAATACTGAATGATAAATTATTAATGGCGGATTAAGAACTTTAATTATCGAGTGGTTATGTTTTACAAAATTAAAGTTTCCTTTATGTAAGTCCTTGTTTAATTATTCAAAAAAAAATTACACAGCTTCTAAAAATAATCGTTTAATTATTAAAACTTAAAAGTAGTATTTAACTTATTTACAATGGCTCATAAATGCAAATTGTTATTTCGACCTAAAGTACCTATAAAGTTTAATGCTTAACACTTGTGTTCTCAGTGCCGGCGTTAGGATAAGGTGCAGTTGGGCGACTGCCTATAGCGCTAGACGTCCGAATTACAACTTACTAATCTAACTAATATCATAAATACGAATGTTGGAATGGATGGATGGATGGATGGATGTTTGTTTGAATGTATCTCCAGAACGGCTCAACGGATCTCGATGAAATTTGGCATAGATGTAGATCATAGTTTGGAAGAACACATAGGTTACTTATTACGTTTTTTTTTTATTCACATAACCCTGTTAACCCTTTTAGGCCTCCGACACCCATGTAAATAGAGATATATAAAAAAAAACAAATTGGGATTAAAGTAGGTCCATTACAAAATAAGAACATAGTTAATCACTAGAAGCTTGACAATTATTACTTTGACTTCCGCCTTTTGTAATGCTACAGTATAATGATAGGGTGAGATAAAAATGATTCAGTGCAAGTACAAGCTTCATGTCGTGACATTTTGTAGCTTGATTTACTACTTTTATAAAGTACTCAGAGCAAATCTCACTTGCATTGTCATTCTTATGAATTGATTGTGGTTTTTATTTCTCAACCTTACTAATGTAATAAATGCGAATGTTTGGATAGATGTTTGTTAGAAGGTATCTCCAGAAAGGCTACATGACTCTCGATGTATAGATGTAGAACATAGCCTGGAAGAACACATAAGCTACTAATTAAGGTTTGTTATATTTCCGCGCCTGCGAAGTGGCGGGCACAAAAAACTTATACATCTAGAATTCACTTACTAGTATTTAAAAACACGAAGAAAATTGACAATTCAAACCACTTAATAAAATATCACTAATTTATATTTAAAATTCTTAAGTTTCTTTCAACTAATTTCTTTAACTATCAGTTAAACTGATTCTAGGTATAAATGCAACTTTATTTATTCTCAATACAAAATGATGTATTTATTCTTGTTTTAAAATCGAGTTATGTAAATGAAAAAAGTTTAAAATGTAATAAAAGCAGACGCAAGGACATCGATGACTATCGTTGAAAAACGGTTTTTTTCAATCTATAATTCTATGTCAAAATTCTTTTAAATAACTACTAATTCATACAAAATCGAAATTTCTTGTTGTAAATTTTAATAGCTTAATCAATGTTTTATTTTGCTCACTTCATAAAAACAGTCACAATATTGGCAAAGTCAAACTAAATTATATCGGACACAGTCTATTAATAAAAATTATTGGACAAATAGACCAGTAAGGACTACAAAAAAGTGTTTTTCAATCTTAAGTTGATATTGTCGCATAACCAAGGTCGTTTGACAAAAAACTTGTTAGAATCAAAGCAGGAATAATAATGAAAAATTACTATTTATAATTCGATACGTTAAATAACTAAAGGCATGTCATTTAACCGGTATACTCGTATACATATATGTAAAGATTTTATCTAAACTGGATCAAAGCTACTACTACCACTTCAGGTTATATAATAATTTGTATTGAAAAATTTAAAAAACGATTAGAAATTACAATCTTTGTAGGCGCCTGATGATTTATCGTCACATACTAAAAAAAAATCTTTGTCTTTTTGACAATATTATCGTCTCTGATTTTTCAAAACATATGTATTAACTAGCTGTCCCCGCGACTACGTCCGCGCGGATTAAAAAAAAAACACGTAATAATTAGTCTATGTGTTCTTCGAGACTATGTTCTATATCTGTGCCAAACTTTATCAAGATCCGTCGAGCGGTTCCAGAGATACCTTCAAACATCCATCCATCCATCCATCCAAACATTCGCATTTATAATATTAGTGAGAGTAGCTAATATTAGTCACTGACTTTTTCTTAAAAACAATTGCCTTTATAAAAATAATAGCAATTTTTCAATCTGTATTAAATGAAAACCAACAATGATCAGAAGAGATACAAAGCTGACACACCTACATTATATCAGCATCTGCAGAATAATGATACGGCTTATAGCGTCTTCAATAGATACCTTTGAAGTCTGATAGACTTGGTGAGTGTGTTGTTTCCTTTCTAATTCCACTTTTTTGCATTCATTGAGTTCTCTGAAGTTCTAACATTTAACAAGAAGTTGTCTGCTTGGTTGTATTCAGTCAGTCATTCATTAAGATATGAATTTAAAAGATATGGCGATGAAACAGTTTTGATCCTAAGCACCGTATCTTCTTGACTTATTGACAGTCAATAGGTCAAAAAAAAGAAACAAGAACTTCAGTTAAAGCCTCCTATTTCGTACAAAGCCTAATTCAATAAAACAAAATTGCTCATTATAAATTAGTTTATTTGCTGTTATACAAAAATATATACAAAATATTCGCACCTAAAATATATTAAAAGATATAAAGCGTTTGTCACAATTATTGGTAACTTGCTTTTTTCAAATTCGAATAGAATTGTTCTTAAACTTAACACAAAATAAACTAAACAAGGATTTTATCTACCTAATCGTTACATTATTATTATACTTATAGTTAAGGCAGTGAAGGTTTGACTTTTAAGGTAAAAAGGTAATTTTAAATTGCTTTCATTTCAATAACTTCTAGTTATTTTTGGCCAAATTAAGTTCAGTCTATTTAAAATCTATTTCCAAATGATTCTTTTAACATATATTGCATTGAAGTAATTAAATTTACTCAACGAATTAATCCTTGCACATGACAGCGTAATAAAATAAAAAGCGATAGTCAAAAATATCATAAAACTAAATAAATAAAAGCTGCAGACAGAAAAAGCTTGAAAATAAGAACGTGCATAAATGGCACATGGATTTAGACTTAAGATTAATGACATTTCCTACAACTAACACGCTTAGAATCAAGCAATGAAATAATTGAGACATCTGAACTATACGCTATATATTTACAAAGTAAAAATCACTTCAAGAAAGGTTATAATTATTAGAGAAAATGAATCAGCACGAAACAACGCCGTCTCAATATTATAAGTTTATATTTCATAAGAAATCGTTCGATATTGTCGTATATTTTCGAAGATTTCGATAGAACGAGGCTCAAGTAGTTCGAAAGAATGTTCACAAAAGTATTATAATCGAAACAAACCTACCACCACTAAATAAGTTGAAGAAAAACTTGACTAAGAAAAAGTTTCAAGCTTAAGAATTTATACCACAACAGATATAGAAATCATATAAGCATAGGTATGATATTTTTTATTTATTTAACCTAACAACCCTTTTAACATACACCAAAGAGAGAAAATAATATTTACATAACAAATTAAATACTTTAATTTAAATATAACTATCATCACATTCTTTGTCAGTACCTATTTTGGACAATTTGCAATTGATATTTTCATTATATTTACACACCATTGAATAACTTACTATTACGATCCTATCCAGATAGTTTTATTCACAGTTTTTCATTTTACACAAGAATTTAACACCTCATTTGCCATCCATTTAAAATAAGGCCGAATTATCTAAGGGACTATTTACATGAGCATTTTAAACACATAGTGCGTACTATACTTTCGGAAAAGTTTGCAGTCCATTACAATATCCGAATGTCATGTCTACCCGGAGCCGTTGGTGTAAACGTCCGTTGCCGCCTTTTGACCAGCTCGTATGACATTTTGTACAGTCTGTGCTGCGCCCTGGAATATAAAACAAACATATCATTAGGTAGGTATTAAAATGGTGTACATTTTGTACTAACTGCGTCTGTGGAATATAACACAAAGAATAATTGATAAGTCATTTTTAATGTTTAATAAGTTTTAGATGTTTTTTGTTTTAGTTCTCATTATTCTGATTTTGTGACGTTAGGATGATGTAATGAAAACCTACTCATATTTTAGATATTACTAGCTGTCGCCCGCGACTCCGTCCGCGTGCAGTAAAAAAAAATGAAAAATAGATGTTGGCCGATTCTCAGACCTACTGAATGTGCTCACAAAATTTCATGAGAATCGGTCAAGCCGTTTCGGAGGAGTACGGTGAAGAAAACTGTGACACGAGAATTTTATATATTAGATTGAAATAATAATTTCAAATCACCTTCCTTATTTGCCGTTCCATCTAGGTTTACTGCTGACCTTATTCACCTACTGCGTAACTGTTCATTTTCAAAACAGATGTTATGCAATGTACCTGTATCGCCGCTCCAAGGAACTGAGAGAAAGCTCTAGTGACGTTAATCGCAGCAGAGACAAGCTGCCCCCGGCCCGGGGACTGCTCAGCGGCGACTGCGCGCGGTGGCTCCAGAGGTATCTATTCAGTTACGTGAAGTGAGTACAGTTACTTAAGCTAAATATTAAATGTAATATTAATTAAATTATATATACAAAAGTAAATCTGCTTTAGTGATGTTATTAAAAGCGTGATTTTAGAGTGCGAGACTATATTTACAAAGGTGGAACACCACAGATGTTTTGTGAAGTGAGAAATGTTAGCAGGAAAGTGACTTTAGTTAGAGAATTGTCGAATGTTAATTCTTGTTTAAAGTTTATATACCTTCATATAACCTTTTTAATTCAATCTAAATTTAGTTTCATTACTTATTCTAACATAGTTATTTTTTTTGGAACGAAGTTCCTTATCGCGCGTTGTGAAAGGGGGCTAGACGGAAAAAATTCTTACGAAAAGTTGTCACGACACTTTTTGCTATAGTAAGTATGTTAACGACGAATGAGCGCTACTTCACAATGGCAACGACGTGACAATATATAACGAAAATTCATAGAAATTAAATGTACTTCTTGTGAAGACTTAAGTTTTTTATTCATAGAATAAACATTGGTTCCTTCACTAATTAATCGAAAGGAACTTCGTTCCATCAGGGTGTCCCTTGACACCTCTCAAGTTTTTTTTTTTGAGTAACAATCAATCTTACATATAAACCGACAGAAAAAAATGTCATCTACGTAAAATTGTTATTAAACGTATTCTTACTAATAATTAAGTATTTTACTAAAAAAGAGTAAATAATTAATGTAAAAAAAATATTACAAGTTTTTTATAACTTTCATAAAAGTATATTCTACTAAGCAACTAGCGAGGTTAATAGTTAAGTTATAAGTTCAATTTACATAATTTTACAAGTTACTCACCAATGTTTACACCTTTACCCCAAACTAATTTAAAGTTATCACTGCCCTACTATTATTTACAAAAACTACGAAATTAACACTACAAAATTAGAAATGGGGTGGTAACGACTGAAAAAAAAGTTATAACATTTTTGGTATAGGGATAATAATCAGCTCATATTTGTGAACAAATTATTTTTTATACAACTATATTTAGGAGGTTAGTAATAAATTTAACAATGGAATTATTAACCATTGTACAAAGAAATTAAATCGAATTAATTCTTCGAAAATATCTTTTATTTTAAACTTTTGTACAACATGCAAAAAATATTAATTTAAAAATGAAACATGTTTCATCATGTAGTCATTTAAATCTGAAATATAAAAGATTATTTTTGTTAATAATATTCAATAAATTAAAATTTGATTTACATTTTTTTACAATAAAAAAAATAATTTACAAAACATAGGACAAATTTTGATATCACATGGGAGAGGTTAGCGATATTTATGTTTTATTTACAATTTATTTACATTTTTAATTAGTAATACCTTCAAAATTGTATTATATTACATATTGTTAAACTTTTATTTACACTTTCCGAACATTTGTATTATTCTAAATTTTAAATTATTGTAAACTTAATATATTATAATAAATAACTTGTAATTTTCTGATACAAGCAACTAAATTGAATACAATACAAGCACAACATGTACGAAATAATTTCTATTATATACGATGGTTGTTTCTTTTAATCTAATATATATAATATAAATAATCTAATATAATAATAAAACTTGTAGTAATATAGTTTTCTAATAATTAATAAAATAATTAATTATAAAAGATAATTTTAGCTTGTGTAGAGTAAACTACTAAATTCATATAAAGCAATTTTATAACGATAGCTTTAACTAAATAGGATTGTAAGTTATATTTCATCATTATAACGAACTAAATAATATAAATTTAGATACAAAAAGTAAAAAATACTTATTGCTATATATCAATTGTTTTTTATCTAACACCAAAAATATCCATCACCTTATCCCCACTCACATAATCTAAGTAAAAGAGAGGAGAAACCCACTCGATTGGACGCCGGTCTATCATCAGCGTTTCCAACGAACGGTCCGGAGCCAAACCAGTTGACCCTCGAAGGAGCCGGTGTCGCGGCCGCCGTGGGACTAGACGCGGGCGCCTGAGCCTGCGCAGGGGCGGGTCTCCTGCTGTTTGTCCTAGAGCCCCCCGCACCAGCAGCTCCCGCACCTGCGCCTCCCGCGCCCGGTGCCGTGTCCCGCCACTGCTGCCAGAGCCAGGCTAAGCCGTCCAGGATAGGCCGCCGCGGCGCCGGGGGCGGCGGCGGAGGGGTAGTCGTCCGCCTAGCCTTCGGCGTCACTACCACTTGGTTCAGTAAGGCCTACGAGGTTATAGTTAGGTCTAAAATTTGTTCCTAAACATTTATAAATGAACGCAAGAAGCAATGATAAATTATAATAAAAAAATGTTAAAAGAACGATGCAAAGTTAAAAAACAGAACAATGGATTATGAAAATATAAATGAAACTTTTTAAGAATTAAATGATAATGTTAAAATGAGTTTGGTTAAAATTTACCTTCTGATGTTTAAATCCAATGTTTTTACCCGTTTGGTTTTATATAGAGAAAAGAAAGAGATGTTAGAAAAGAAAAGAAAAAACTAACAGCGAGTCGAACTTGTTCATCCAAAGAACTTGCCGTGGTTGGACCGAATCCTTGCTCTTTAAGTAACGCCGCAAGGAGAGCGTCATTGCTATTTCCATATTCAGTACTCAAAGAGACAGATGATTTTGTAGCTTCTGATACCATAGCTGTTGGTTTTGCTTTTTGTATTAATTTTTGAAGAGCTTCATCGGAAGATTGGCCTGGAAAGAAATAAGTTCATGAATTTTCTTCATAATTTATTTTTTAATTTCTCTCTGCTGGAGGAGAAGTGAATATAGTGACCGCTAAGTTCTTCGTCCGATCTTTTAAATCTCTTCTGTGATATTTGTGTATAGTTTTTCTAACTTTTTATTTTACTTTACCAGAGAATATGATTAAAAAATAATTGTCGTACCTGTGATTGCGATTTTATTTCTCTGAGTCGTTGTTTCTTGCGCGTCTTTCAACTTTATTAATGTTTGTAATAATTGTGCATCATCTTGAACATTTTTCAATTCATCTTTAACAGCTATTTTCACTCCAAATGGTTTTGTTGTCGTTTTTGGCGATGCCAAAACGCTGGGTTGATTATCCTTATTAGGCTTCTGCGTCAAAGAATCAAATGGTTCATTTAATGGAGATGGTGAGGCAAGGAGGTTTGAAAGTAATTTTAAATCTTCTTCAACAACAGAAGAACCTTTGGGACTTACATTTACACTTGGTAATGTTGGTATGTTAAACTTCGATGGATCTTGTCCTGTTGCTTTCAACAATGCCTGTAAAAGTTTCGTGTCTTCTTCAAATTGTTTAATATCGTCTTCTATAGATGGTGTACTTTGCGTGGAGACTGGAGGAATATATACAGTAGTTGTAGTCATTGTCGTGGTGGTGGTAGTTGGTCTAGTTGTGCGAATGGAGTTTACAACATTTGGAGGGGAAGAACTCTTTGGTGTTCCAGTTTGTAGTTCGTTCAAACTTCTCTCTACAGCCAGAGCAATAACACGGTTTGCTAAAGCAGCTTCCGGGTCATCGTTATTATTCGTATTTAATACAGTTTTCTAAAAATGAGAAAAATTCAAATTCAATATAATAAATAAAGGAAAACAAACAATGTTTATAAGTTATTTCATTGATGAAATTTATGTATACATTTTTCTTACCAGGTTGTTTAGAAATGCTAAATCTTCTTCAACGGAAAACGTAGATGTACTTGGCACTTCAGTAGTAACTTGTGCTAAGCTTGGAGCTCGTCTAGCGCTTAAAGTTGAATATATTTCGGGAGGTGTGGTAGTTGTTGTTATTCTTCTCTGGACAGGTCGATATGTGGTTGAAATACCAATATCTTCTTTTACAGTACTTTGTTGTTCCTGTAATGTAGGTAATGTAGAAATAGTTTGCGGCACATTAGTCTGTGTTGTAGTTTTTTCTGTTGATTGAATTGTGGTATATATTGGACGAACATTCATTGGAGTTGTAGGATTAGATTCAATAGACGTTGTTCGGGGATTTGAAGCAATCCGCACGTTAGAAGTTATCCCAGATATGACTGGCAAATTTAAAGTATCAACAGTCTGGCCGGTGGCTTGTAATAATGCCTGTAGTAGTTGAGTGTCTTCTTTGATTTTCTTTAAATCTTCGGCTATAGAAGTTGTTGATTTTATTACAGAGGTTGTTGTAGGCGCAGGTGCTTGAGTAGTAGTTGTTATAGGTTTCATTGTTGTCGTTACAGCCAAAGTTGGTTTTATGTCATTGAGATTTGGAATATTAAGTTCTGCTGGATCTCTACCTGTAGCTTGTAAAAGTGCTTTCAAAAATTTCGTGTCTTCTTCAAATTGACGAATTTCGTCTTGTATTGTGCGAACAGTGGTAGTTTGTAGTGACTTCTGTTTATCTTTTACATTATCCTTAGCGCTTAATAACAATGCTTGTAATAATTTCATTTGATCAATCTCTTGAGACGAAGAAGATTTTGTATTTGTTGATAAAATTGATTGTAGCATCTGAAGTAAATTTGCATTTTCCTGGTTTATATTATTGTTACCTTGTATATCATCTGTGGCAGTTTTCGTCATTTCTGTTGTTGTAAAGATAGAATTATTTGGGACTGGTACTGATTCTGTGGTGCTTGGTATATCAGTAGTTGTAACTAGTGGCATACTTGTAGTTGTTAAAGTTGTCAGCAGGTCTGGTATATATCTTTCCGTTGTAGGTTCAAATGTAGTTATTACATTTTTCACTGTTGTCGTTATCGTGTTTGAATTTTCTATACTGTTAAAGGTAGTCGTTCTTAAATTGGAAGTTGTGCTTTCTATCTTAGGTTGAACTGTTGTTATTGGATTGGTTGTGGAAGTTATCATTGTTGACTGAATGTTGTTATCAGCAAGTGTTATTACATTAGGGGTTCCAACAGTAGGCTGAACGGTTGTTGTCGGTTCATCAATATTTTTTAAGCTTGTTTGAATTTCTGGTGTTGGTGAATTAATTTCCATTACTGAAATTGGAGTCACGATTTGTACTTCTTTTTCGTTGTTTGATTTCGAAGGTGCTTTAGTCGAAGCAAGCGTTAAGACATTTGTTTCTTGTGGAGGAACAGTGATTTCGTCTATTGGTATAAATTTAAAAACAGTGTTTCCTTGGCCATCGTTGGGTTTTTCGGTTCTGATTTGTTTAGTCTGCAAGTTATCACAAATACTATTAATTAAAAATCGAGTTTAGGAATGTTGTCCATTATGATACCCTTATTCACTATGTAATCCAGTTAAACTAATCCTTCACCACTTACCTTCATTAAATAACATTAAAAATATAATAAAATTGTAACTCGTCATGCATGAAGTTAAAAATAGCATATTTTTATTTTGATATCCTTTACACTCTAACTACCTTTAAAATAACTAAAGTAATCAGCAAGGATATGAATAATTATGTGAGAACTACATGACTTATTTAATTATTATACCTCCGGATCGATATCCAGTGTTAATATTCTTGGTTCAGGAGTGGAGCTTTTCATTGATGATATAACCATTTCCTCTTTAGTGGCTGAAGATAAACTATTAAGCAGAATCTCATGAATAGAAGGTAGCATTGTAGTAGTGCGTAAATTCAAAACATGCGAGGCAGTGCTTTTTTCAGCAGACGGCTTAATAGTGGCAGTAGTTATGCCAAAGGAACTGCTATCGTTTAAATTAAGTGCCGATGTAGGTATCTGCAATTATGAAATAAATGTTACGCCTTGCTATGTTAATTGATTTTCAAGCATTAGTGTGGTACAGAAAGTGTTTTGCCCATTATCAGTAAAAGCTCAAAGTTGCTTATTAGACCCTCGAAATGTGCCAAAGCGCCAAGCGTTGCTTTCAAGCTAAACAATTTAAAAACAATACCATTATTTGTTGGTTATTTACAGTGTCGGTGGTTAATCGGTTTTCCGTTTCGTTATTTGTGTCGGTAGATGTCACAATATTAGTGGATACTCGGATGGGGTTAGACTGCGGTCTGACAATGGCCGGATTATTATGGATGGGGCTATATGGATTTCTTAGACTCCATGGACTGATTGGTAGTACGTCAATTTTTTGCATGACACGTGGTACTCTAGTTCCATTTGGAAATTTGCGTATTACTGTGTTATTTGGTAGCACACCATAAATAATGTACGGACTTGCCTCCGTTAACGTTTCCAGTACATTATCATTAGGATCTTTACGTACCACCGTATTATTAGGTAGTATGCCAAATATAACATAATCTTTTTTCGGAATGATTGGCTGACTGGCAACGTTGCTTTGCGAGGTGACAGTTATTTGGTCATTTGATTTAATTTCATTTACAAGTGATACAGTGGTGGTTTCGATACCTGCTTGCGTAGTGGTCTCTACTGTATTCTCAGTTGTTATTGCTGTTTCTGTTGTCGTTTCTAAATTTAATCTACGTGTTGTCATATCAGCATTGACCTCATCAAACATTTCTCCATTTTCTGTAGTTGAAATTATATTTTCTTTTTCATTTTCTGCATTTGTTGTTTCATTTTCAGCATTCATTGTTTCCTTTACTGTAGTTTGATCGATAGCGTTAGCATTTGTACGTAAGAAAGCATCAGCAATTTCATTCGCAATTGTAGTAGCGATTACTTCAGTAACATCTGTTGCAGAATCTACTTCGGTAGAGTCAGGGATAGCAGTTGATATAACATCACTAAGAATGGTCGTGGAAGGAACTGTAAAGTCAGCTCCAGAGCGATCATTTATGATATTGACTGATTCAGATAAGTCAGATGGTGGGTTAGAAGTGGCTGTAGTAGGCGTGGTAACTACTAAGTCAGTCGTAATATCAGTATTTGGATTATTAGACAAAGTCGTAGAGTCCATTGTATTCATTATCTCAGTCAATCGATTAGAAAGTGTATTATTATTATTAGATTGTTTAAATACATCAGTCAGTGGTCCATTTGCTATTTCATCATTATGTTCCCGTATAAGTTGTTCAATCATTTTTAAAACGCGAGCTTTTTTGGAAAGAACCCATAATTGAAAACGAGATATTTGGCTGGGGTCATCAATTTCAACGCTATCAAAGTCCTCGGTTCCAACCCGATTGTCAATTTTGTTTATTAAAGAAGAATTATTTGTATCACTTGAAATAGATTCACCAATGTTTATGTTTGTGGAAAATGTGAGGGGTAAAGGTTTGTTAGTGGGATCAATTGTTGGACTTTTGGTAGTGTCTACGCTTATATTATCTACAGTGGCGGTGCTTATTTCTAAGCCAGACAAAGTAGCTGTATCTGGTATCTCAATATTCATGGGTAATTGATTAGTGGGAGTAGTAGTTAATATTGTTGAAGATGAATCTAAAGTTTGCAAAGAATTAGTATCAATAGTAGTGGTTGTAGCTATGATATCAGCTACTGTTGCCTTGCTTTCTGATAAAGGCAAAACTGTGCTCAAAACGGAATCACTTATGCTATTTACACTATCATTATTAAGACCGTCACTAATCGGGGAATCAGTAGTACCTTGTGAAATATTTACATTATTATCCTGTACATTTTGAAGGAAATTTTTACTGTCAATATTTACATTTTCATTAGTATTAATAGCGACATTGCTTATGTCTATATTTTCAGTATCTTTGATATCCTCCAAACTGTAAGGCGTAGTATTAGGAATATTATCAAGATCGTTTAGGGAAGGATTGTTATTTACAAGTCTGGGGATAAGTGTTTTTAACATTTTTGCCATATCAACGGATAATCTAGATCTACTCTCTTCGTCTAAATTTTCAATTATATCTTTTATGTTATTCGATAACATGCTTGTTAGTTCTGATGACACTAAATTGTTATTAGATAATATAAGATCGGACACAGTATTGTATACCATTTTTGTATTTTCAGTCGTACTCCATTTGGTTGTGGATTTAGATGAAGTCATTGGTACGTCTGTCGGCCGTTCAGTATCTGAATATAAAACTTTAATGGCAAAGGGTCTCCTTGCGGAAATAGGAGTCGTTGGAGTGGGAGTTAGGGTAGTTTGGGGATTATTTGTGGACATTGTATTCTCCTTCATATTTAGTGACGTTGAAACACTTTCCTCTACCGACAAGCGGTTAAGCACAGTAGGTGTAGTCTGATCAGTGTTTTGTACAGTAGTTATTGTAGTTAAACTCTCTGTTGACGTAGATGTGCCCTGACTCGAAAAGTCGCTGACACTATTTACATTATTGTTACTACTCACGCTATTGAGTGTTTGCTTAACAACACTATCTGTAAATGTTTGTTGCGGTACGTCTGTTGTTGTAGATATTTGAATTCTGGGTGTAGACGTAAGAATTTCAGCCAAAGCGTCAAAAATAGAGACAGTAACTGATGGTGAGTGATTTGAGGCTTCTACGTTCATAACCTGTGATGGCTTTTCTAAACTCTCAGAAAGTCTTAAATCTGCTGAAGACAATGCACTTCGTGTTTGAGTAAAAGAGATAGCGTTCATGTCTGGACCTAAAAGAATTTCTTCACCCACTTCCTGAAATAAGAAGAGATCTCACCCATAAAAAAAGAAATAAGTAAAGGTGATAAAACATGACGCGAAATTTATGTGAGAGATACCCAAAGGTTTTAAGTGAAAAAAACGTGCAATACCAAAGCCTCTTTATTACTTTTGGTGGGAAAATTATACATAATCGAGAAAAAAATATTCATACATACATATAAGATAAACTTATCCTTAAATCAAGTAAGTACCTACTTATTAATTTAAACATGGCGTAAATGATTTAAAATTAAAAAGCATAAAATGAACGAAAACTATAACAAAATAACATTTTTCTTTGACATGCAATATCCAATAATCCCGAAAGTTTTACTTTAAGCAATTACTAAACTTGCACAGACATATTTATGGCAACAAAAAAGAATACGAAAAGGCGTTTACACATATAAGTTTGTAAACTCTCCTGTTTGTGTTAACTTTTTAAAAAGTGCAGTTGGGTTTTTAAGAAGCACCTCTTCTATAAAGTATAAAGAATACAGTTGAAATATTGAGTGAAGACGTTAGTATTTGTTAAGACTAGTTCTAAATGATTCCATTAACCAGTTCAGATGATTGGTGAGTGAATGCCATCGTTGTAGCGTTCTGTCTTGATATTAATTCTGTTGTATCATCATTAAAATCATTGCCATCGAACCACTTCGGCTCCTTTATAGACTTTGTGAGTTGACGATCAGTCACGAAGAATTTCAGCCAAGCCTTTAGTAATGAAAATTTTCTAATTACTAATGACCACAAAAAATTACGCAATCTTACTGCTATATTATAATTTAATGTAACATTTTTTCATGAGCAACTTTATACCACTATGTTTAGCTAAAACTATTCAATGTTATTGCATGAAATTTATGACACGTTAATTTGGTTTAGTTTGATGACAAATATAATTTGAAGCAAATATTGATGTACTGTGGAAAATACCAGTTTTACGGCCAATTTCATAAAGGGGCTTTGTCGTTTCTAAAGTTCTATTTCTGTAAATAGACTTTCTAAGTTGTGTAAATTTTGATATATCTTATGAATTAAAATGTAAAATAGTTTTGAAATTGCGTAATATGTTTTTGTTGTGATATATGTTTTACTTACAGTTGTTGTTGTGACTGTTGGTACTGTAGGTTTGTAAAACGGTTTATCGAGATTAGAGGCTCTGTATTTTGAACTAAATCTGCTTTTTGGTTTTTCAGGATCGGTAGTAATCTGTAAATGTTGTATGATGGCAATAGCAAGGAACGTTTATCATTGTGTATGAAGATAGAAAATTTCTACTTACGCCATTAGTAGAAGCTTCAGTTGTTTTCGAGAAAGTATCACTATATTTGCGGAGTGCACGTTCTTTTGATTTCGATACAGGATTAACTGATGAAGATTCCACATTTTCTTTAGATTTAAAAATTTTACGTGTATACTTTCTTGTTTGAATATTTCTTATTACAGGTGTTGCCGAAGTAGCTACATATTCATTTTTTTGTCGGTCATTCCCCAAACCCTGATCTTTGTAATTAGCGTGATATTTTTGTGTGGTCGAGAAAACGTTTATTACTGGCATGTTTTCAGACTCCTCGGCATTAGTTACTGGATCAGTTTCCACATTATTTTCTTGAGATTCTTTACTACTTACAGCTAATAAAAACTCTCCCTTTGTATCGCTATTGGTTTCCTCAGACATAGCTTTGGTTTGTTTATTTAACATAGTATATATTAATGGCGTTTCAGCAGTATTTTCTGTTTTCTTGGCAGCTTTGAAAGGATTATTTATATCAGTATTAGCAGACTCCGCTGTCGTTGTTATACCGTTCTTGACATTATTTCTTAGACGTGAATAATAAGATGTTCTTGGCAATTTCACACTGTTGTTTAAGACACTGGTGTTCAAATTGTTTCTACTACTATCATCAGTTACAGTTTCTGCAGGTTTATCGATATTTTTTCCGATTTTTGTTCTTGAATAAAGTGGTCGGGATGCAGTCTGTGGTGATTGCCCAGATTCAAATCTTTTAAACTTACGAGGGCTTTCAGACGATTTGAAATCAACCGGACTCGATGTTGTTGTTCGTAATTTTCTAGTGTATTTGTATGAAGTTTTTACCGCATTGGGAGAACTAGTAGTAGTTGTAGTTTTTAAATTTTCAGTTTTTACTTTTCGTGGTCTAGAAGAATATGTACCTCTTAATTTATATTCTTCAGATTTGAGCTTGGGAGAATCTAAGGGAGAATCACTTAGTTTTTCGTCTCCATTTTTTACGTCATTTTCAGTTGTGTTTAATTTACTGCGAAGCTGAAATGTTTACATTAAAAAAATCAGAAGTTTCTTTTAACTAAATTACGTTAATGGGAATTCCCACCATATAAAATGCAACACATAAAGATAACAAAATACCGTGAGGACGAATGACTTATGAGTATACTTATGAGCTAAAGATTTATTTCATTGATATAATTGATTTACCCGTGTAAAATTGTTTGATTCAATACTTGTGTTGGAAGGCAGTGAGGTTTTTGTGTTAGTGTTGATAGCTGTATGTGTTGCTTTCACTGATAAACTCTCGCTGGGTGGAGAGCTCACTTGTGTCTGAAATCGTAAATAGGTTGTCTATAAAACATGGTGCTAAATATGATATTACAAGAAAACGTTGCTAATACTCGTAACTTACAGAACCAAGTTTCGAACAATTAAGGGTTTATGAGGATAATAAACAAATTGAATGTTTAAGTCCATTATATTTCCATAGAATATTCATAAACAAAAATTACATTTCGTTAGTAATAACTACTCACCGAAGCATTCTTAGCTTGAATTATAGCTTTAAAACTTGCTGGATAGTTATCATCGTCTCCAATCTCATCTGAAGTTTTCACTTTTGGAAGTGTTGTCCCGTTTTCATTTCCTCTCGATACTGGTCGCCGAACAACTCTCATAGACTTGACGATCGACGACTTTGAAGAATTACGTTCTACATTTCTCTGGACTTTTCTTTCAGTTGGAGCTAATGTTGTTGTCCTACTTTCTGGTTGTTTCAGCTGCTTTCTTGAAGTTTTAATTATTTCATTTGAAGTTGTGATACCCTCGCCCGTGAGATTGGTGTCGGTTTCCGATAAACGTGTCCTGTACCTTAATTTACGTGATTTTTTTGCATCTTCAGATGATTTTTCTACAATGAGATTATTTTCCGATATACTTAGAATATTAGTTGCACCAGAACTAGCCATATCATCTAATTTGATATTTGTTTTTGGACTGACGCGCCCGCGTGTTCTAGGTGCTTTTGTACTTGCTTGCGTTTCTACTTCTACACTTTTAGCTGTCGTGCTTCTCTTTTTAAATTGAACAGTGGTAATGTCTTCTTCTTTTGGAACCGTTCTCGTAAAATCATCGAAACTAGAAGCTGTGATTTCACTTTTGAATTCATCAAGAGTTGGCGAAGAGAGAATAGTAACCGCTTCTGTGGTAGTTGTCTGAGCTCTTCTATTTACATCTCTCCTAAAATTACTCGTGACTGATGAAGATGGTGCTAAAGATGATACTGTAGTTGTAGTGTACTGTGATCTTCTATTACTTTGTCGTGCCTTGTTGTTTACAGTACTGTCTCTACTTGGAAAGGTTGTGACGGCGTTCTGACTTTCTATAGGTCGACTTCGTATCCGATTGGTCCTCCTTGAATCAAATCGCTCGTTCCTTCCATTATCTGTTGGAGATTGTTCTGTGACGGCATTGGAAGTCAAAGGTTCCGGTGCCCTATTCCGGGATTTTGATCTGGTGATATCTCTAGCTACAGGTGTAGATGTTTCATCACGTCTTCGGTAACTCCTGGACCGAAAGGTAGGCTGAGCATCATCAATCTTCTCCGTACTTGTTGAGCCTCTCGAGTCGAAGTTTGAAAGTCTTCTGCTATTTCGGACACCTTCCACCTGAAATTACAAAAAGAAATATTTGAACAAGTTGACAAAGAAATACGAGTAACACTATACTTGACACTATTTGACGAAATAGTCTATACGTTATGGAAATCAACCGACAAACTAAAATAGCGGAATTATTGTTTATTCTTAGTCCGTAAGACAAATATTTATCAAACAAAGCTAACTATTTTACTTATACAACTAGATAAATAACATTGAGTCAATCCTTCACTGGAACTGAGAATCAGAAAATGTTATTTAACGTGATGCAATGAAAGTCTATTGTTTGGCTGAATTCAATATTTTACAGTAACCGGAGTTAATGGAATTACGTTGTAACTTTCTATTACAATTCACCGAAATTATTTCATTTGCAATTGTTAAGATAGCTTACAAAAAAATTAGCACTACCAAATATTACTCTAGAAGCAATCTAAGCTTTTTTCAACGAATCTCAATTTATTGTACACACGTGACTCAATTTAGATTAATAACCTACTAAAATTAAATCGACCTCAAAAACTATAAATAAAATCAGTAAATTATTTATTAGGCGTACTTACAATTATAATCTTAGAATTTTAGATTAAAAAAAAACTCTTAAATACCATTCAAGACAAGTGCGTCCTCTGTCTTACTCGTAAGCTAAGAAATATTAACTCGGTATTATTAACTAGTGTGTTCTCGTGTATATGTATAGGTATATACATCCAGCAGTATATTACAATTTTAGACCCTTCACTAAAAATAAACCAGTTTCATATTAAGCCATATAAAGACTCTCGTGAGATAAGATAAGGATTTTGATTTATTCTTTGACTGAACAGCCTCGAAGCCTTAAATTAGACTACCTTTTACTATAAAAATTTAAGTTCGAATATCAACTAAACAAAAGTATATCCTCTTCTATAGTCCCCTTTAGATATTTAGTTGATTGGCATGATTTATTGACTACATTAAGAGTTAAAAAATTATTCAAACTAACAACAAGTAATGTTGTTATTAATATTAATTAAATATTTATGCATTATTGATATTTATGAAATGGCAAAATCTAAAAGTACAAAAGAACTATTAATAATAAATAATTGCATTTCTCATAACAGTTGAGATTGACATATAAAACGTAAGTCATTGAAATGAAAAGACTCGTATCTTTAATTGAAATGTAAACTTGCAGTCTTCGTAGACGTTTCAATCAGGTCACAAAACATTTGAATGTCAATTATACAATTAAAACAGGTAGAATTTTTTATTATCTAATGATTGGAAACAAATGAAGGTCAATTTAAGATTTTGGCTGATAAATATTAGACGTGTTGCGAACAAAAAAAAACTGAATTGCTCTATTTCGCATTAAATAATTTCATTATTGAAAAACAAATTACGATCACAGATGAGGTAATTATATAAATTTTAACTAACCTAGAATATCATTAGGGTAAATTCAGAAGGACATTATTTTTTTATAGTCGTAAACAATATGCCAAAGTTCAAATAAATTTTAATCAAAAGTATTATTACATTAACTGCAATTATGTTCACGTCAGTACTGCGAAACTTTGCCAATATAACATTTATAGTAAAGCAAGCTGCCTTTCACAGTCCACTCGTAGTCCGGTACAGCACTAACCTTTGTTTACGTCTATTATTACATGATTTACGACTACAATAACATTTATAATTTTTTTTTGCTGTACAGTTTTACATTTATCATTATAAAAAAATTAAAAGATATTGCAAACTAGATTGTTTGAATGGAAAAAAAACACTCCAAAAAATTATAACAACCGTAAAATTGCTTTAAAAAGCAAGATAAAAATACTTTGATTCCTTTGAAAAAATATTTTTTTCTTCAAGCATTTCAAGAGTGGTAAATCTATGTGACATCTACTAAAAATAAGAAAAATCAATGACAAAGTTTTCTAAGTTGTAATTCTTTTGGTAGTAAAAAACAACTGTCTTGTATATTTTGTGTATTCCAATAAAGTATCTAGAAAATACGTTTTTGTTCTATATTCGTTGAAAGAGATTTGTTAATCGAACTTTAGTGTCACACAGATATGACGAGTGACACATTCTCAATTTTACGGACTGTCAAACGGATCTCTTTCAGTCGTGGTTTTAGACTGTATATAATGTTTCACAAAAATATGTTATCGTATCTGAAAAAAACTTGAAGAACATAATGTATGTTCCGCAGTTGATCGATTTGTAAAAAAAATAATTATTATCTTATTGACTTTGAAAAGTCATTTCCGTGTATCTAAAATGTATTTTCATAATTATGTAATTTAGAAAACTTAAATGTTAGAAGTCAGCCTTTATTATGACAATATTTATATGTCACAATGTCGCATTCAAATTAGATGCTCGCAATTTACATTAATTAATTTATTATTCGTTTTTAGAGAAATAATTTGATTTTATCCCAAAAATTTTAGCTTAATTAATTATTGACCGTTGGTATCTGAAACGAAAATCTCTGTTCAAAACATATCGGCATTCCTGTCATTACCTTTGACAAAACAAAGGTAGCAATATGTTATAAACGGGTTTTTTTGGTCTCGGAAACCCACAATAAATCCAAATATATGTTGGACTACAGATACTCGTTACAACACATTATAGGGTTGTATGTTAGTTCAAGTATTTATTTATTTTATTTTTTTTATATCATAAGGTGGCAAACGAGCAAACGGCCGCCTCGCTATTTCGGCGAATCCAGGTGGGATTCGCCGAAATAGCGAGGCGACCGTTGCCCATAGACATACGCAAATGCAGATGCGTTGCCTACCTTTAATCAACGGAGAAATAATAGGATATTTCTCCTTCCTATGCGTCCCCTCTTCCGTCAAATCCACTTTCCCTTCCCATCCTTTCCTAATAAGAAAAGGGTGGGAAGGGAAAAAGGACTAAAATGAGGCCTCCGGTACCACTCTCATCAGACGAAACGCGCTTGGAAGTGCTAGTGGAATTGCTTCCACTTCACGCCTGTCTTCTGTGTGGACATGATATGCACCGGTCGACCCGGTCAATTCGTGCATCCAACAAATATTGTTGTTGCGGGATCTACCACTGTTAATTATTTATTACACTGTTATTTATTTTTCATTATTATAATCACAAGTCAGTCATATATCTTATTACTAATATTATAAATGCGAACATTTTGATGGATGGATAGATGTTTGTTTGTTAGTTAGAAGGACGGAACGGCTCAGCGGATTTTGATGAAATTTGACACAGATGTAGAACATATTTTTGAACAGATCTTTGGGGGAGGCCTATGCCCAGCAGTGGGCGTTAGAAGGCTGAATGGACTGGTAGAACACAGTCTGAGAACTATGAAGACATAGACTATAATACTGGAAGAAAATATAGATTATCTATACATCAACAAGTAATCTAAAATTATCAGTTTATTTAACGAAACCAGAAACAGTTCAGAACAAAATATCAACTTTAATGAGAGAACATAAATTAACCACAGAGTGAACGTGTTTATATTGTTGATTACTCAAATCAGACATATTCGTAGCATTCACTATTTCCGTTATGTTTTTTTTTTTTAAGTTTAGTGCTTTTAAGCGCAGAGACCTTATGAATCAGTGTAAAAGAGAAGGTAAGGTTTCTGTTCGATTACAAGTTTCAGAGATCCGTGTGTGCAAGTGGAGCGGGTTGAGTAATATTAATGCAACTAGTTAGTGCTTGGTACGTGTTGTAGACAGATAGTAATACTATGTCTTTTTCGTATACTTATATATAATTTTTTTTACACAGTATGTTTAATAATACGTTAACGTGTCACGTAAATAGCAAAAGGTACAGCAAATTAATTTTAGAGTAAAAAACCGATGGAGCTGAAAGTTACGGCAACCGAACATAAGCGTTGTCAAAATTTCACTGCAAACGGGTGACAAACAAACAACCTTTTCTTTGACATAACGTAAATTATTAGAAGATAGCATTTTACGACATTACTTTTTAAATAGGCACGCGCATAAATAACATGAAAAAGTAACTGTATACTACATAACTTTAGCTTGTAACTTAGACCACTTACAAAAATAACGCTGGCCAATAACGTGATAGTATTTTATGTAATAACTTAGACTAGACTATACGAAGCGTTGACCGTGCTATAAACGATGTCTATAATTTTAACCTGACCCAATATTAATCGTAATAAATAAAGAAATAGATAAATTACAATTTAAATGTGAATATTAGAGTGTAATTAAAAAATTTAGGAACCTTAGTTGTTAACATTTCTAAGACACGAAAACAATCTTTTCAAAATTCTCTGTATCTGAAGATGTACTGTCACCTCCTAAAGATTACATAAATGTAGAATTTCCACTACTGAACTAATTTACTTTACGTTAAGTGATTTTTTCAAAATTCATGGTTGTCCTTTAGTCTGAGGCTGATAAATTATAAAATTTATCATTTCTTTGATATTACATTTATATGGTAATTTTTTAATATCAATTATATTTTTAGTCAATAAATTTATCAAATAATGTACACACGGTGTTTGATTTTTTTTAATTCTTTAACATACCAAATATGGTGCTAATAATAAGGATACAAAATTCTCAATTTTATAAATATATTTAAGATAAATAAGCAGACTTGATTATTTATTGTAATTACATTTATTTTTAAAGTAACAAGTCACTATATTTGGAAAACAGAACAAAAAAAATGTTGTATTCACTTACGAGTATATCGGTTTGAATTCTTTCTTCAAATTTTTAACAAAATACTTTAGTATTTCGGATTCAATACATAATTGAATTCAATACACAATGGTTTAAAATGAAACAGAAACAGCACTTGACTGCAATCCCACCTGAAGTGGTGATGTGTCCCAAAGATTGTTGCTAGTTTAGTAAATGCATTTTCGCTCTACAAGCCCTCTACATTTACTAGCTGTATTTTATTACTATTTTTTCCAACATTATAACTTCTGCAGTTACATCAATAAAAATTACTATAACAGATGTATCAAGAATATTATTTCTACTTTCACATTCTAATCTTAAACATTCCATAACACGATTTAAGACAGGTTTATACACTCGTATCAACACTTTTGTGGTCTTAAAGATATAATCAGTGCTCCATTTCGTGACCGTGTCATATTGTATGTTATCGCAACCACTCACGCATCATACAATGTATGTTAAACTATAATTGAGTAATCATAAATCAATCGACATGTCTAATCTGCATGTAAATGTTATAGATAATTTCGTATTCTATATTTGTTTTTAAGACAACTGAAGTACTCAGAATAGCGTTAACTTTAACAATTTAATGTAGACTTATTTTACTAAATCACGATACATCCAGTGATCATTAAATAACTCTTAAGCTAGCGTTTTCAATTAAATTAAAAAAAGAAATATTTCCAATTCATATTGTTAGTGAAATAGAAAAAGTTTTCTGTGACGTAACGGTTACGCTTATTAAACAGAAATCCACAACAATGGAGGTGTTTTAAATTGAACAATACCAAGAATCCGCGACATTACTTCTGACAGAGCAGAAACAATTGAAGACATGGTTTTGCTGTTAACGCAGTTGACAAAGATTTGTCTGCTAGAACTAAACGCTACGGATATCAGTAAATGAAGATATAGGATTATTTACAATATTCCGTTACAAATATAAGAATTAAATATTTGCAAATACACACTTGATCTGAGTGGAAATTCAATGATATGTGTGAAGTCAACCAACCCGCACTTGGCCAGCGTGGTTGACTATGGCCTAGTCACCCCTAACTTGGGGTAGGCTCCGAGCCCCTCGGTGGGGACGTATAGTGAGCTGATGTTGATGACACACTTGATCAAGCACTAATTCAACTACTTTAATTTGTCGTAAATGCAGCGAGTAAGGAACTAAATTTTGCTCTATAGAATGGATTATTTTAATGTAATCATAAATTAGGTGATCCTTACAAATAAAAAGGTGAAACATATAATTAAATATATATTATAGACATTTTAATAAATTTGAATTTTCGATGAATTAATTAAATAGTATGTTTGTACTATTAAAGACACTTTAAATGTCGAGATTTGACTTTTTAAGCTACAACTTTTATGATTCCATAATTTTCTTTCAAGTTTTTTTTCTTTCCAGAAAACACGTTATTATTAATTCGACAGTTTTACCTCAGATAACATGGAACAAATATAGTATTACTTAGTTTAAAAATCCCTGTCGCTATTCTTTGACTGGAGAGAGTACAAAACGAATAACAAATTTGCCAAGTAATTTTATATAAATATTTTCTCACAACATATTAACAACATTTCACGACACTCGTTAAAATGGCCAGTGAAAGCTTTGTCGGTAAATTGGCGATTGACCAATAACAACCCTGCTCAACATCAACGCGTACTTTTTTTTCATTTCACTTTCTTTTTCTTATTAAAAGCTCAAATTATAAATAATTATTGGAATATTTTGTTTTTATAGATTTTTAAATAAGCTCTGCAACTTACAGACGGTAAAAAAAAGTTTAAACTTCGAAAAGCCACGTATATTACGAAATGCAAAATGAGTTGACAAGAAAAATTGCATTCAGCCATCCATCTCAAGTCTTTCTTTGTTTACACTGAATAGTGTCGGATGTCTACTTTGTCACACTTGGCCTCATAACAGAATGAAACATTTTGAAAACCAATTCTCATGCAAAATTTAAGTATTTTCGACCTCGTCAAAAATTACTGCAATAACAATACAATGCAGAAACAAAACTAAACTAAAAGTAAACATAAAAATTAATAGATTTTGTATTTAACTGTCTTGTAATACGATTGAAATTCCTTTATTTCAATTAAATATTTATTTTAAAATAGATACTCGACCTCTTTGAAACGGTGTCATAAAAAAATCTATTGTTTGTTTTGTTGACAATGCAATTATTTTAATTACATACGAGATCATTAGCATGTTCTATAACTATTTTGCTAATTTTATTTATATATTGTCGGATTATAATGAATGAAATGTTTATAGCCTATAAGAACTGTAAAATTATCTAGACTTTAGCTTATTAACCGTATTTATTTCTTTGAAATATTCTGCTAAAAAAACGTTTCAACTTCCAAGCAGCAATATTAAAATTATAAAAAAATTCATGTAATCAACCAGTAAAGAGGAAAAGGGCTTGGCAACTTTAGATTTCTTATCAATTAAATGTAAACTACTTGCCTTAGAAATCTTTAATCTATTAGGCGATCCATAATACTCGTAAGCAAGCTAATGATTTTTAAAGTAGTGACTTTGAATGATTCGCTCCACTGAGTATTGGTAAATGCATATTACGAGTGTTTCCTCAGTGCACATAACACTTCCACTCCTAATTGTACTTTGCTTTATTGTTATGTAAATCAATGTAATTTATATAATCTGTAAACTTTATTAAAGAATTTTAAAATTGCATTGTAATTTGCATAATTCTTATCTTATTTTAATCTTATATTAACTCATAGACCATATATTCATATATTTTTTTTCAATTTTATTTACATTCTTAATTTAAAACACCATTTGTTACGTAAAAATGGTCCCTTTCTAAATACATCCGTCACAGCAATTCTAAAGCGCATATATTAATTATAACGTATATAAACCCGTTGCTTTTCGTAGATAGATTAAAATTATGTAATGAGACAACTAAAACGAGTAATAATTAAATATACTCTATATTAGGGTGGGTCAAAAAAATCAACTATTTTTTTTTTTACAATTAATACGGAAAAATGGGTTACTAGGCACCTTAAAAAAATTCTCACCAAATATGAACTCTTAATTTTAATAGGAAGATCCTCCGCGTCGCAGTTTTTCATTTTTTTCTCAGTCCAATAGAAAAAAATTCATTCCTCATCATTAATTGGTCGTACAGAAAAATTTTTTTTAAGAATTTTGTAGGAAATTTAATGCTCTACAAAAAAGGTATCTTATGTTTTTTCCGTAAACCTCACCATTTCACTAATATTGAAGATTTAAGATTGATTATTTTAAGTCAAATGTCACTTTTGTTTATGAATTTTATAACTCGACAAGAAATGGCTATTATTGAATGCGCAATAGAAATTTTTGTAGCAAATTAACTGCTCTATAAAAATGGTATCATATGTTTTGGCGATTAAATTAAGCGTTCAAAAGATATTCATCATCAAACTTTCATGTATACCGATTTTAAGAGTTTTTGATTAAATAATCGAAAAATTTCAATTTAATCTATCAGTTTTGAGAAAATTTACACGAAAAAAATTTTTTTTTATCAACTGAGAAACTTCAAAATGTTTTTCAAGCTTTTTTTTATGTGTAAGTATTTTTATCTACATTTAAAAAAATAAATTGTACATTATTTATCGCTTAGTTAATCATTTATCAATAAAAAAAATAATAATGTACAATTTATTTTTTTAAATGTAGATAAAAATACTTACACATAAAAAAAAGCTTGAAAAACATTTTGAAGTTTCTCAGTTGATAAAAAAAAATTTTTTTCGTGTAAATTTTCTCAAAACTGATAGATTAAATTGAAATTTTTCGATTATTTAATCAAAAACTCTTAAAATCGGTATACATGAAAGTTTGATGATGAATATCTTTTGAACGCTTAATTTAATCGCCAAAACATATGATACCATTTTTATAGAGCAGTTAATTTGCTACAAAAATTTCTATTGCGCATTCAATAATAGCCATTTCTTGTCGAGTTATAAAATTCATAAACAAAAGTGACATTTGACTTAAAATAATCAATCTTAAATCTTCAATATTAGTGAAATGGTGAGGTTTACGGAAAAAACATAAGATACCTTTTTTGTAGAGCATTAAATTTCCTACAAAATTCTAAAAAAATTTTTCTGTACGACCAATTAATGATGAGGAATGAATTTTTTTCTATTGGACTGAGAAAAAAATAAAAAACTGCGACGCGGAGGATCTTCCTATTAAAATTAAGAGTTCATATTTGGTGAGAATTTTTTTAAGGTGCCTAGTAACCCATTTTTCCGTATTAATTGTAAAAAAAAAAATAGTTGATTTTTTTGACCCACCCTACTCTATATACTACACCTTTAAAAGAAAGTTGACATGAAGGTATAAACACATAAAAGCGTTAATAGCGACTACAAATTAAATATAAAATTTTATAAGTCTTTCCACGAGACACATATTTTTATGAGAATATTTAGTCAATCTAAACACATGTTCTGAACGTAATTCGCCTAACATATTATATATGTGTCGTGTCTGTGGTGATACATAATTGAGTGCCCTATGTGTATGTTACTCAATACATAACCTGTTCCAATCACTACAAGTCTAACATTACATGACATAACTGATATCACGAACCTAACATTATCTCGTGTTCGTGATATTAGTATACATATCGGTACGGATTTAGAAAGTATGTCTTATGTCTATTTTTAGTCTTAGTCGTATTGTTTTAGCTGTCGAAAACTAAATCGATTACGTATAATTTGCTACTAGAAGATGTTGCAAAATAATCTTAGTCTATAGATAAAATTTAACAGTGGTAGAGTCTAAAATATAGACGGATGTCAAAAAAATTGCAGGACCAAGCCAGACCTACAAAGTGTACACCTAAAAAAAAGTAAAAAGAAAAGCCGAACACAACTATAACTTATTTAAGTACTTGAAACTTAGTTTATAATTAACTATTGATTGTCACCTTGTTTTCCTCTTTTTGGCAAAAAAATGTATTGTCAGTGATAAGTAAATAATGATTCCAAATGAACTCTTCACATTAAACCATAAAAGTGAAAATCTTGTTAATGTTCGTTACGAAATATAAAAACCTTCTTTCGGTATAATTGAAGTATTCGAGCATCCCTTTTAAAGACGATGATGCAACTGACACACTGCCATTTAACATATTTTTTTAAAACATCCAATACAAAGGTTATTGTTTTGAAAACGGTAAAACAACACGTAATTAAATGAAGTCATATTTAGATCTGGAGATTCCTTGACATTTCTGTTTAAGACTGCTTACCTTTTTCAGGTTTTCAACAATAAATATTCACTGTACATTTGGAACTAAATTTTTGAGATACTGTTATCGTTGGACACGCCTTATAACCCTTTGATCTTTACTATGCGTCATCCGTTCCTTTTAAGAAAAGGGTGGGACGAAAACGGGACTTAAATTGTCTAATTTCGTCTAATGAGTGTACGTTTCAGAGACCTCTCCGGCAGAAAGGATTGTTTTTGCTGGTGTCTACCACTATTATATTTTTCAATATTGAATTTCGGAAACTTACGAGTAATCATATTTAAATAATCATGATTTTATTAAGGGTATATTTAAAAATAAATTTATGGTGTGATCCGCAACCGTTTAAGAAACAAAAATCACTTTTATTAATAACTAATATTGTGTCATCAGAACTAGAAATGTGTACAAAGTTTTCGATCGATTTTCAACGACATTAGACATTTATAAATAGGGCAAGTTAAATATAACCGTTTAATACGTAACGTCTTAAATATGTATTTTAAAAATTGTTTAAAAAAAATCAGAAACGGTGACTTATTCGTAACTTAGAATTAACATTCTCCATTGATCAGGTGACCTCCTGATGGCATTAGAAATCACGTTCACCCACGAAGAGCCTTATTAGAGTTAGATCTTCGCTATATATTACACGATACCTTTTAAAATCGACAAACAAATAACTGACTCATCTTGTAACAACAAAACGGTATAATATTAGGTAAATGTTCCCAAAATAAAGATGAAAATTAACATTTTGTATATAAAAGTATCTTAATATATATATTTCTTGTGTGCGTGTGTATGTGACTGAACTCCTCCTAAACGACTGGACCAATTTTGATGAAATTTTTTGTGTGTGTTCGTGGAGATTCGAGAATGGTTTAGATTTACAGTTTTTTTTTTTTTTTTTTTTTTTTTTTAATTCCGCGCGGACGGAGTCGCGACCGACAGCTAGTAATATTATATAATACATAGGAATGATATAAGTAAATAATAGAAGTGTACTTTTAATCTTTATCTTGCACAAAGATTAGAAACAATTGAATAAATAACTTGTAATAAAAGACTGGCTGCAAATAATTCTGTTATACGCTATTCATTTTATTATTTTATATTACTTTATAAAGCACAAAGTCTTATCCAAGTATCTAGTAGATTGTCGTTACTTGTAATAGTTACATTTCAATTTTATGTAAGTACTAACTAAATGACATATTCGTCTCGGTTGTTAGTAATAGTTAAAATGTTTAAGTCGAGTCATTATATGAAATTGGTATATTAAAATACGTCTATGCACGGAGTTAGTAAATACATAAAATATATTTTATTTTGTGCCGGTTTCATTACTTCAATAGATATTTTTGTAAGAAAAAAATACTTAGGATCCATATTTAATATTTCAAATACCTTTTAGATGAAAATTACAAGGAAAAAAGTAGTATAAATAATTTTACAGGACTGAAATAAAATGCGCATTGCCATTAAATTCGAAGTGTATTAAGTTGTTTATTGTCACACAGATATCGCTCGGAGCTGGAGGACTTAACCTTCGAGTTGTCACTCGAGCGCGTTGATGTCTTTTGCTCGTGACATTTAATTTTAAATGTTTATTTTTGTATGCAGATATTTATCAAGTGATAACTCGACATTGGCACTACACAGTTACAAACAGAGCGTCAGTGGCACAGTTGTTAAGCGCTTGACGAGACTGGACAGAACTCTACATATGCAGCTTCAATCCTCACCTTGTACCAATGTATTTTTCTATTTTTGAATTTCGAATACATATGTAGTGATGCAACCTGCACATATCTACGAAGAAATTCAAAGATATGTGTGAAGTCAATTAACCCGCACTGGGCCAGCGTGGTTGACTGGGGGGGCGGCAAACGAGCAGCGGGAACACCAAGGTGTTCATCGACGCATTTGCAATGCCAGAGGAATCGCAGATGCGTTGCCGGCCTTTGAGAAATGAACAAAGTTAGGTGGCTCAGAGGCAAAATTATATATGTTGACGTGACAAATGAGCTTAACACCTTATGGTCTTCATTGGCTTTTTGAAACATAGTACAAAGTCTAATACTTTCTCATTTTTATTGAAATAAACTTTAACCGAAACGGATTTAAGTACTTTATAGGTGTATTTATTCAAGTTACGTGTATTTCCATAATTTTGGTCTCATTGGCATTTTTACTGAACTGTTTTAATATTACTTAACAAAAACCTCATATCATCTTATGTTATTACTAAATATTAAACTTAAATTCAATTATAAATCAAATGATATTTTTCATTTGATTTATAATTGTTACTTAACGAATAAGCGAATGCAGGAAATGTTTTCTTATGAAATAAAGAGCACGGAAGCGTCTACTTAAACTTTTAATTCTAATAAACTTAATTATATAATTTTAAAACGCCTCAAGCGTATGTTCCTATTACTGAACTCAAATAACAGTCACTTCTAGTGACGTAATAACTAATCTTGTGATAGGATCGTCTGCTCTTCGTTCTTTAAATCACGCTAAGTCGCTCTAAATACTTTCAAAGCTTTTGATGTATTGCTATCAATATTTTGTAACTCAAATGTATTTAATTTAACAACAATTTTTTAAATCTTAATGCAGGGTTGTCACATGAATGTTGGTGCGCTTGTTTAATTCACTATTTAAATTAAAGTTGAAATGTTAATTATATATTCTACAATATTCAAAACAGTCACGCATCAATCTTGGAGCGATGTAACATGTCTACCCCTCACTATTATATAATTAAGCTAACCTGTGAGATGGAATAATGTCTACGGAATGTAATAGTGATTTATTACATTTGTAAGAATTAAGAATATGTTATTACAAATTTAACAAATATTACAACGTTAATAAAATATGAGGTAAAGAAGTAATATATATTTTCAAAGCAGACATTTGTGACAAACAGATACATACATATTTTAGTAATATAATGTTACAGTATATTCTCTAAATATTGGTTTTTGCTACACATCTGAAGAGTGTGTGTGCTGGTGCAAATTTAATCTACATTGCCCTTCCCACCCTTTTCTTATAATGATGATGATGATGAATAATGATGATGGGAAGGAAAAGTATATCATGGGTGTCCCCTTTTCCGTTGATTAAAGGTAGGCAATGAACCTACAATTACAGAGGTCCATAATCAGCGGTGCCTTCGCTATTTTAGCGAATTCAGTTGGTTGATTGCTCTTTAACCAGTTTATGATAAAAAAAATATATATTCCACTTACGTAATGACTTAGTAACTACAAAATTAGTAACAATATAGATATTACATCACCTATTATTCCTCACATTGTTTCATTTTATTTCGCTAAACTAAACAAGGACGACAATAATTGCGATTTATATCGTTATATTTCTTTCTACTTAAATTGCCAGTTGCACTTAAATAATAATGTAAAAGATTTTAACATGAGATTATTAAACTTGAAAAATATCAAGTTTAATAATCTCATGTTAAAATCTAATCTAAAATAAAACAATTTTAAACGTAAGTAAATACAGAAAATCGTTTAATATCATTATTGTATATTATATATTTACACATACATGGTCATTTGACCTTATATAATTACATAGAAAGGAATCATTACCCCTCATTCGTTTTAAATCGGCACAAGGACATATCAGACACGATGAGTATGAAGTTACAAAAAATGCACACGACTATATACAAAACAACAACATTCTTCTAATACGGCAAACAATTTATTTGATGATTATATATACTAAAATTTTCATTAAAATTGCACTTTAATCTTAGAATTTATATAATGAAACGATTACATCTAAAAACTTATCTTGTCCGTAATCGGAAGTTAGTAATAATAAAATAATAGAGCACATATCAAACTAATACAGTTCAAAAGCTGGCTCACGGCCATTCTGTAAAGATATTATCAAGTTTTTTTCTCAGCTTTGTTCTCAATTGATAAATTGATGAAACAGTTGATTTATAAACGTTGGTGTACATAGTACGATTATATAAACAAGCTATGGTCCTTATATTTATCTAAACCAGAGATTCCTGTACACTGTTTTCTTAACAACTTAAAGACTCACTAACCAAAATTTTGTATGGAATTCAAACAAATAAATGGTCAGCAGCCACAAGGCCTCTACAGAAACGTATCAATTTATGTATTTGTCAAAATGCAAGATTTAAAAACGAATAATATCAAGTTAAGTTAGTTAATAAAAAAATTAAAAATTAATACGCCTTCGTGATATGTGTAAAATTGTACGTGACCATTTGCCTTTTATTTTATTTTTTTGTATTCCAGTTACACAATAGTCCAGTCCAGAATATAAAAGAATAAAATAATCTGAAAATTAAATACATTCAACAAGGTTTTGTCCTTTATTTAAATGTCAGCTACAGAAATAACGTAGTACAAAAGTGATCTGTTAATTATAGAATAAAATTTAATTTCTTATAAAACTAGTGTACAAGGTAATGATGGTAACGTGTTAATATAATTAATTGCAGATGTTTTATGAATGAAACATATTTAAAAAGAAATATTTTGATGATTTTAAATAATAAAGAGGCTTATAATTTTTTACATTTCATTAAAGATGTTTTTTTTTTTTATTAAAAGTTTATTATTTTTTAAATAAAAACTTTATAAGCTGGAAGTGCTTTTAAAATTAACAATAGCACTTTATAACTTAAAGTTTGTCATATCGTCTTTCTTTTTTAGAAGACTTGCTCATTCCGCCATCCTATTCATTTATTATTATTTCCAAATTTATTTATATTAATCTAAGACAATAACAACACGACGTAAGTAACAGAGGGGTTAGGCATACTTTCATCCATTTCGGACTGTCCGGTCACAGCTCCTTTACCTACCACATCCATCCATCTAGCAAGCAAGATGTAAATTCCGTAAAAAATAAGTGACAGTAATTTTAAAAGATAATAGAATTTACCTTTCAACACTATATTTTCGAATTTAGTTACTATATAATATAAAAATCCTTTGCTCATCATTAAATATGCAAATATCTGTTATATATCGTACTAAAATGTCGTCTGATCAACTAGTTCTTCCTGTAAATGTATAAAAACTAGTACAAGGTGATCCATATTCATAAGTGGCTGGTATTTTTTCACGCGCATCGATAAGGACGTCTAAATATTGTCCGTCTATACCTACTGTATGTAGAAGTCAAATTCCTTGACATTTAAAATTAGTCCAAATTAAAATGTGAGATGAATTAATGTTGGCTCTTACGATTGATTTATTACGTTCATTTGATTTCGGCTTTGATGGTATTTATAAAAAGCGATTATGTTTTTATTAAATACTTTTAATATTATCGTTAATAATAAATTAATTAATATTATTTTAGTAAGACCGGAACGTTTTAGATTGATATTACTTTAAAGGCTAACTGCTTTGTTTTATTATACTTTGTTTATTTCTAATCAATATTATGAAATTATTAACTCACTGGCTATCGCCCGCGACTCCTTCCGTGCGGCATAAAAAAACCATAATAAGTAGCCTATGTGTTCTTCCAGACTATGTTCTACATCTATGCCAAATTTCATCACGATCGGTTCAGCCGTTCCAGAGATACTAAACGCATTCGCATTTATAATATTAGTATGATTTATCATATTAAGATGCAAAATAATTTACTCATCACGATATTATAAAAATCTATAATGGAAGCATAAACTATGACTGAAAGCATGTTTGCATTTTATCGTCATAAACCTTTACCGCTTATATCAGAAGTGTACATAAACTGATCAGTTGCTCTTTAAATCCCTGTAACCCAATTTAACAAAACTTCAGCGCAGATAAACAACTTCAGGAAAATGCTTAAATGTCATGTAACCTTGATATCAGATTAAGGTAATAATCACCGGTGAAGTGGGGAAGTACATACATACAAGTGATCTTTACACGAAGCGAGGACAACCGCACTTCTTTTTGATACTGTATCGCAATATGTTACCTTTAGTTGTGCCGCATCGGCAAACTGTTGACACTTAGCAATTAATTTGGAAGGTTGATGTCATGGTCTAAATAAATGTTTTGGTAAAGAGCAGTCACGAATAACAACATTTATCATACTACTACGTGAACAGATTGTGTAAAAGTCTGAAAAAGTTATGCTTCAGCGTGAGGTCTTCAAGAAACTTGAATTTTTTCTTTAAATTTTACATCAACGCATAAAACTTATTTAATACATGGGTAAATTTTCAAAAATAAATATTATATACTAGCTGTCACTCACGACTCCGTCCGCGCGGAATTATAAAAAACGTAATAACTAGCCTATGACTTCTTACAAAATATCTGCTACATCTGTGCCAAATTTCATCAAGATCTGTTGAGCTGTGCCGGACATACCTTATAACAAACATCTATCCATCTAAAGATTCACGTTTATAATATTAGTAAAATTATATAAAACCTTTACATTACATATGTATGTATTCAACTTCGGCGAAATCAAAGATTGGAATTCGTGAATTTTAGTACATACTAAAACACACCAATAAAACTATGGTAATTTTTAAATTCATGATTTCACGCTAAAGTTTGAAGATTCTTGTAATAGCTTATATGAAAGATTCATTTCAAATATAACTATTAATGTCCGGTGATAAACATTTTAAAAAGAAAATAAATATGTAAATTTTATAAATTTGTTTTGGATTAAAATATTTCTCTATACTTGTAAAATTTAAAACACACCTGAAATAATATTTTTTAATAACCATTTCATCATCAAATCAACAGAATATGCAGTGCTTTTGAAGAATACACAAGACTTTTAAAGCTTTCTTAAAACGTAACGAATGACAAAAGCCAACTCAAATGATGGATGCTTATTTTTTGGGTATTATTAATTTTCGCAAAAAGTAAAAAGAAGTCTGTGGATTGATATAGCGTATTTGGATTATAGATAACAGAATTATTCGTCATAATCATCATACGTCCCCACAGAGGGGCTAAGAATCTACCCTAAGTTAAGGGTATCTAGGCTATGTTAACCACGCTGGCGCAGTGCGGGTTGACTTCACACATATCTTTGAATTTCTTTTCAGATATGTGCAGGTTGCATCACAATGTTTTCCTTCACGGTATGAATCGATAAATGTACATATGTAAATCGAAAATCAAATAGAATTATTATCAATAACAGTAAAAAAAATTAAATGTGTTTAAATCTTATTTAACAATTATTACGTTTAAAGATTTACACATTAATATAATGTGTCGTTCTACCAGAACTAATCATTTTATAAATATTCTTAAACCTGTCTTATTTTATTATTTTATTAATATTATAAAATCGCCAAATTGCAACTAGATTTCATTGAAGGTACGCATCAACTTCCTCATTCTACACGTAAATCGTAAAATTAAAACACGCGTGGTATGTACTACTCTACATATAAATATAACGACGAACCAATTGACATTTCATAAAGAATTCTTATTAAAGGAAGTGAATATGGATTTTTTTTTAATTCCCGAAGCAAAATATAAACATTAAAATAAGTTCGTAAATATTTTGTAAACATAAGAAATATTTTACTTATTCGTGATTATCAAAGCTTTTAAGTACATTCAGGAAGAACTTTATATTTAAATAACACAGTAATTATCCCACTTTATAACTTAAATTATCTATAATGAAAAATAGAATGGTCCTGCTATCAGTAATAATAAAAAAGCTGACCTTTTTAACAGATGTAACCTTGAAACAAATGAAATCCTAATAGAATTTAACCACAGAAATATTATTAAATACTTATCTATGACTCTACTAATTTTCTGCATCTCGAAGTTAATTCAATTTTTAACTGGCATCCTCAGTTATAAAGCAATTAGTTTGTATAACTTACATCAACTTCCTGGTTTGAACTTAATGTGTTTTACCTTCGATAGATGCCTTTCAAGTAGTGACGTGTCTGTCTGTGAAAACTAGTTTAACGAACATAGAGCAAAATAACTATTACTTGCTTGCTTTACAATGCGTTTCTCTGTTTTATCTACAGAACACCGATTTTCCTGTTTAATTTTTTTACCTAGTTACATATAATGAACAAATATTATGTGTTTTAATCATTTATAAATAACTTGTTATTTATAACTAACATTAAAAAATATAACGTAAAAGTAAACGGAATCTATTAATATAGAAAACAAGATATTAAATATAAATACGTTATGTTTCGCAATGAAAAGTTTTTTCTTGTCACTTTTGTGTTATTGAGCGTCAGTGACGCATTTGTTCAGCGGATTTGATTGAAATCTATACGTCCAAGTTTGATCAGCGGTTTAGACCAATGTGTAATCTTACGGTGAAATATAACATCGTTATGCAATACACACATATCAAAGAAGTTCAAAGACATATATGAAGTCAATCAACCCGCACATGGATAGTGTCCAAATCCCTCGGTGCTCGGTAGGTCATATAATAACTGACCACTTTTCTGATTTATTCATTTCACTTACAAATCTTGCGTTAGCTACAATAACATCATTACCTGCAACGAATAAAAAAAAACATCAGTCAATATCCTATTGTAAATTCTAAAATTAGTATAAATTTAATAATCATTACAGCCATTATAGTAAAACATAATTTAATTTGACCTATTTCCGATACGATTTAATAAAGAAACTAATTGTTATCTTATAACATTTGAAAGAACCGTTTACTTATAAATGCCCAATAAGCTTGATAGAGTTTCGTAACATTTATAATAAAATTAAAGATTTACTAGAACTGATAAGTACGCAATATAAAATTAAACAATTTGTCAGATTTCATAATTATAATTAAAAATCGTTTCCGCAACATCATCATTTTGTATTGATTTTTTTAAATATTGTCTTTAAATTGAAGTCTTAATTATTATAACGATTTCAATTGATTAAATTAATATCGCTTAATAGTTTTAATAAGTTTACCATTGCTGAATGTATACGAAATATCATTTTATTTTTCTTAGAGGACCTTAAGTGATATTACCGCTGATGAATTTACGAAGCCCTCGAATATCTAATTCCGTGGGCTTTCACAGTCGAAACACACGAACGAAAATTTATTGTAATAGAGATATCAAATTTTTATACTAGAATTTCACAGCAAGATGTTCTAGTTGTAAACTTCTCTCGATCTCTACTCAAGCGAAGTGTGTACACACTCGAAAAGACTGATTTAATGATTGACATTTATGTTTATGGACATATCTTTTACTTCATACTAGTTATGATTATTCTGATCTTTAAGTGTAATTATATCGCAATCACTTTAGTCTTATTGAGTGTTAAGCTTATAAGATTTGCGTAAGTGAATAAGCCAATTCGATGCACTCAAATTCGTCAAATGGTCTGCTTTAGTACAAGAAATCTACCCTAAGATTCTTTTATAACGATTTTTTTGCGATAAAACCCGATGTTGCATTGAAAGTTTTTGAAATTACATGATTTGGACAAATCCTTTACAATTATTATTGAACAAAGACAACTCAAAGCAGCATTATCAATATCTTTTTCTATTTAAAATAGCAAAAAGATGTGTTATATCAATTTAAACTATGATATGTGTTTGGGAAAACCTGAAATAAACGTGTGGATAAAACCCGTAGAGACAGGCCTCAGGTGCTACGATTCCGCCAAAGTACAAGGCGAACTACCTACCGCTCGATAAAGACTGTCGCGAAACAGATTGCAAGTAGAAATTATAAGAAAAAACAATAATTATATGACCTTTGTTTATAATTCTTATTGTGTTTAAAGAAAAGAATAAATACACACTCGCTACCGCATTATCCTTCAACAAAAAATTCTATGATTGAGTATCACTGTATTACATTTTAGTAACAAGGCAGCTTACTTGGTAAATTAAATAGTATACATAATGTAATGTATCCTCTAGTCTGAATTATCGAATTTATTTTATACTAGCTGTCAGCCGCGACTCCGTCCTCGCGGAATTAAAAAAAAACTTAATAGGTAGCCTATGTGTTCCTCCAGACTATGCTCTACATCTGTGCTAAATTTCATCAAGATCCGTTCAGCCGTTCCAGAGATACCTTCAAAGAAACATCCATGCATCCATCCATCTAACCTTTCTCATTTATCATACTCGTATTTTATAAATATGATATAAAAATGTAATTTGTCTCTTTTGGGTCAGTCTAAAATATTATAAGTAATGTTATTATTACTCTATGCGAAGCAAGAACACGTAGTTATCTTCACTGTGCTATACTTAAGCACTTTTCAAGAAGATTCTATAGCAACCTCAAGAACCACGCACGAGGAGCAACGAAAGCAAACTTATAGTATAAAAAACTTGTTACAGAACGTACACACGATATTTTCTTTTTTATTACTAAAAAGGCAAAGAATAACATAAAATTCTTAAGAACGAACGATTTTAAACGATTGATTTAAGTAACAAAGCATTAGCCGAATTACAAGGTGTTACACAACGCGACTATCCGAGCCCGGATCAAATATTTCGGTATTGTCACGCGTCGTAGCGCGAAACGTTCGATTTGACCTTTTTGCAGGGAACGGAGAAAGTTATATTGAAAGCCTTCAAAGTAAATACAAAAATTTGTATGCAAAACGAGATTTAATTAAGGTCACGTTTTTAAATCACATTCCTGAAATTTTTTAATAATTTCTTCATCACTTTGCAATGTAAAACGTCATAGTGCAAAATTTTTATAAACCAAATTATAATTAATATTTTCACATCATTTTACAAACACAATAAATCTTTAAAAGTCCGATTGTTGCATATTTATAATATCTTATAGATTAGAGCGTAACACAGATACTGTTGGTGTTTTATTATAAAAAGTAGGTCAACATTAAAAACGTGATTCAAACAAATGTAACAGTAATTATAACAGAGGGCAATGAAGTGATCACTAAGCAAACTGAGCGTTTCTCGATGAGCATACCGTCTCGGATCGATGCCTTGGATTATTATTATTATCAATTATTTTCGGAGTCACTGTAACTTGGAATCAACGGAGCGTTAGCAATACGTCATAAAAAACTTTTCATGCATAATATTTGATACAGCGACATTATGCTCGAATGAGCCTAAAAACGATACAATTTTTCACGTCTCAACGAACGCGGTGTATGCAGACTAATTATAATTCGTATTAAAATTAATTACACATTAATCACAGAATAACTCTGACACTTTATATCACAATAAAATTATTACCTAATCTAGTATGAAATATTTCCAATATGCGTGTTACATTTATAGTTATATTTCTTCTCCTTTATTTAAAATTATTTTTAGTAGTCAAATACTTGTTCATGTTTATGTAAACTTGAGAATTTAAATACTTTCAAAGTGTTATTAAAGTATTATCTTTCTTTTATTTTCTCTCTTTAGAAAACTATGAAAATACTTTATTGCAAAAATATATAGAATACGTGACCTTCTCAGATACTTTGTTCTACTGACAGATAACATAGAACTAAACGGATGCATGTTTTATATTGGATTGGCCATATATTAACTTGTTAGATCGCTACAATGCATCTGTTAGGTATTGAAATTCTAATTTGCATTGCAACATGTCTTGCGACATTGATTCTATTCTATTGAAGTCCCTTTCTATTTTTTACAACGAATGGAGGTTAGCGCGCATTCGTCCCTCTCCGCCTCGCGACGCTGCTGTCGTGTTGATGGCGAGTAGACGCATCGCCAACGCCTCGCGGACACCGCGCCATTGACCCGTGTAAGCGAGAATGACATAATATTTTGGTAGAAAACTTATCAGTGGTAGACGCCAGCAACAACAACATTAGTTGTAAGAAAGGGTCGGCTCGCCCGGTGCAATACCACGACCACATAGAAAACAGGCATGAAGTGGGTGCAATTTCACGTACAGTCTGATGACTGTGCATATCGGAGGCTTAATTTTAGTCCCCTTTCCCTTCCCTCCCCTTTCTCATAAGAGGATAGGAAAGAGAAGTGGATTGGACGGAAGAGTGGACGCCCAGGAAGTGAAAATATTCTCTTTCTGTGTGTCCCCTCCTCCGTCGATTAAAGGTAGGCAATGCAATCTGCAATTGGCAGCGATCGCTTCGCCATTTAGGCGAATTCAGGTGTCACCTTATGACACAAAAAAAACTTATATCTTTATCCCGCTAAATCAGCGACGTCGAGGAGGTGTCAATTATATGGCAAGGCGATCGCTACTCGGGTGGTGCTGCCCGGTAGGCGAGGAGTTGACGAGTCCGCGTTAACCTTAAATCTTTAACCACAATCCCACCAGATGTAAATAGAGTAAAGTGATAAATTGCGAAAACAACGACAAGCTATAGTTTAGTTTAGATTCAGATAGATTAAGAATGTTATACCTAAAATTCATTCTACATAAGATTGGGTTTCGCTTGTTTAATAAAAGTATAATGAAATATTAAACGAAACAAATCGATTTAATAATGAAAAAAAAAAAACAGATTTCATATTAAATTTTTGTTATTTAAATTAGTTTTCTATTTAAATTGAAATAGCTAAAGATTATAATATTATGCAGAAATAGCTGCGAATAACGTTATTTTTGCATATAAATCAATATGAACTGGAATAAATGTTTGCCAAAATTCATTGCCAAAAAACATTGGTGTTCCGTTAATGTAATATGTAAGGAAATATAGAGCCAGTGTGCAAAGAAGAATTTAATTCACTTCCCACTTAGGATCGAATATCGTATAACAAACTGTCACCAAAAAAGCTAAAATTTGTCTGTTATCGATGTAATTGCATTTTAAGCGTCAAATTACATGTCGCCGAACTGTGTGTATATTTTATATATTATAAGGTGGCAAACGAGCAAGTGATCACCTAGCGAAGCGACCGCTGCCCATAGACATCCAGATTTCCAGCAATTGCAGATGCATTGCCTACCTTTAATCGACACAGGAGAGGACGCACAGAAGGAGGATACATCCTCTTCCCATGAATCACCTCCTCCGTCAAATCCACTTCGTGAACGTGGACTAAACTTAGGCCTCCGGCACCACACTCATCTTGACGCTTGTCTTCTGTGTGGACATGATATGCACCGTTCGACCCGGCCCATTCGTGCACCTAACAAATATTGTTGTTGCGGGATCTACCACTGTGTAGGAATTAAACGTCCTCGAATGTACATATTAGCTATCTAGGCCGTGGTAATCACGAACACAGCTAATTTAGAGATTGTTATTGATTGCAACATTGCGATGATCGTCCACTGACATTCCAATTATAATATTAATTTAGATAACTAATTACCTAGTGATGATGAAACCATATATTGAACTAAAACAAACGTTTTTAATTTAGTAAAATTGAATTATGCCTAATAATTACATTTGATTATTAAATAAGCTTAGTAGGCGAAGAATAAAAACAAATGTCCCTTACCCCAGTGGTGGTTTAGTCGTTTACTTTTTTTAATTAAAAAGTTAAACTTTGTATCGCTCCTCAACTTATACGAGGAGCATATGCTTGTATAAGTTGAGGCATAATTGCAATAAGACAAGAACATAAATGGCACAATCTTAAATAATATTCCATCAGGTCTAAAACTTTATCAATGGAGTGGAGTATCCATGCAAATGTATTAAACAGTATTATGTCGTCGCATCTAACAGATACTACAAGAGATCTATGTTTTGTAATACGGTATGGAGTAACAACATTTTAGAGCAATATTTGCAAGATTCGAAACTGGATCTGCAATTATTTTGCAATTAAAATTTCCGTACAATTCTCTTTCTGCCGAAACCTTTCTCATTACATTCATGAATTAATTAACTTTATTTGAATGATCATTGAAATATATTTATAACTAGCTATCGCCCGTGACTTCGTCAGCGCTGAATTAAAAAAAAACCTTTAATGTGCCCGCGTGAATCAACTACATTCTCGTCCAAGTCCAGACATACAGATAGACAGTAAAAAAAGGTTTTTCGATACATCATGTGTACGAAATATATTTTTTTACATTGCATATAGACACTCTATTGTTATTAAAATGTATAGGTAATATTAGTTGAAAAATACTTCACAGACGGAGTAAAAAGTTTATTTTTGTACATAGTTGACTCTAAAACGTATTTTTTTTTAATAAGTCCCGTGGCCTAGTCAAGCGCGTTAGGAAATTTGTAAGGTCTATTAAGTTCGACATAACTCGCTGTTGCCTACGCCAGGAAGGTTATATGATTAGGCTTAGGAATTTTTCTCATGTAAAAAAGTAAAAAAAAATATTCACGTAACAGCATTAAATAATTTTAATAGTACTATTTTCTATGTTTAGACACATCTTTCAACTCAACGATACTCGATACGATGTTCGTATATACAATAAAACTAGCAATGCCCACGACTACGTCCGCATGAAAACTAAAAAATGGCGATACTTCCATACAACATTCTATCCCCCATTTTAACCCCTTACAACCTTTGTTCTCCTTTTTTCAAACTCTAGATTATCTGTGTACCAAATTTCATTTAAATCAGTTCTGGAGTTTTGGGTTGAAAGCGCGACAGACAAAGTTACTTTAGCATTTGTGATATTAATAAGGATTTACTATATCACAAACATACTACATCAAACTATACTACTACTACTACTATAACTACATCAAAATATTTATAAATCTACGTAAGAACATTTTCAGCTTAAACGTGAACTAATTTCCAAGATATTTAGTTTCCGAATGAAACTAAAATAATATGTAAAAAAAAAACACTCATATTAGATTCGTGGAGAAAATAATTTTACACTAAATTTACGGATTATAACCTTGTTTTAAATCTTTCATTCACATCTCTGCTAATTACTTACAATTAAAGAGAGCAAAATATTATAATTAAAAAAAAATTGAGACATCGCTTTTCATAGTAAAAAAATCTGCCACGTAAAAACACAAACAAATAAAGATAAAGAAATAAACTTTTAAATAACCACACAAAAGGCTAACCACCGGTACGTTACCGTAATTTCTATTCGACGCGCGCTCTCCAAAACAATTTAAAGAAATTTGCGTCTTGAATACTAATCATAAAATAATGCGTTCAGACTTTCACACGAGCAAAACACACCATCATCAACCTTACGAAGCATAATTACTCTGAACAAAGCATATATAGCAGTTAAGAAAAACTATTTCATAAAGACCCTCTCTGAAAAATAAAAAAAAGTTTTCAACAAATTGAATGAATATTTAGAAATAAGGTATTCAACATATCAATAGACAGGACAACACCAACAAAACTACAATCACTAGTTTAACATGTTAAGTGATTGTTTGCTACTGACGTTCGCGGAAATGATGATTGTGATCAAAGTGTTTGTAAAGAAATTGCGATTGCCCATTCTATAATTAATTTATTCGAATCTCTTCGATATGGTGACGAACAACAACAAAGTTTGTTAATTGATCTTGTATATTTATTTCTATAAACAACCAGGAAGTCTTATATTCCTTGTAGTTCACAGTTCGAGAGTGTTTCGTAATCGTGCATCAATTTAGATTGCTTCATCGTAGCCAGAGGCCCATCAATAGATTATGCCAATAAGTTGTATATCTATGCCAAGAATCGTTGCAGTGGTTATGCACTCTGCATTCAGATGCTCTGTAGGTTGCGTAGGTAATTTAACTTTCAATGTATTTTGTTACGATACGAGTTAGTACAATATCTTTTTAGACTCCACTAATGAGAACAGAATTTTTAATGTTCAGAAGACGATCCGATTTTATTTGTCAAAATTCTTTATTTGAATTAGAATATTCGTTCAGATTCTAAGGAATATAACATTAACAACATTTATTGTCTACTATCACCTTTGATGTAAAAATATATTTTACAGATATTTTCTTACAGACACAACGCGACATATAGATTTTCTTTGAGTGTCAAGTTCTCTCCAGCAATTAGTTCAATCTGCTTCTTTCATAATAAAATTACTGATGTTTTACGTGAATTTTCTAATTGTCAATTAATTGCGTTAATTAAATACTCTTAGTTCATTTCTTTTTATCAATTGCATGATTCGATAAGACATTTTATATACTAAAAAAAATATTATCTTGGTTTTTAAGTCTTAAGAGGATAATGTAATTTTTTCGCGCGTTTACACGTACGTCTGTAACTTCCATTGTCTGTAAGGCCTGTATTTTCATTTACATTTTCCACTGAGCGTCATAATCAGTTGGGTTTTTTGTTGTGTTTTTTTTAATTCTCATACATGGTTTTTGTATGACTGTTTTAGCAATGTCAAGCCACGGTTAAAAATAAAATGACGTGGTCAATGGACAGCAGCCGGAAAGTGGATGACGAACTACTTTCACTGGACCGCGCCGCACACTGTATAAGTTCTCGTCACTCTGACGTCACACTGATTTTATTTTGATCACGTGTTTAATTGCCTTCCTTGATACCATATATTAGACGCAGTTAAGTTACCAGATGTTGATTTGTTGTTGTCTATAAACTTTAAAATGTTTTTTACAGTGATATTTGATAGTTAATTTAAAATTAAGTAACTTCGTTTTAACCTATTGTTTCGATCGTACGTATACAAGTCGTGTTTAACAATAGTAATGATAATTATTAGGAACCTATTAGATTAAATTACTTATTTTATATTAACAATAAAGTAAATCCGACATTTACAATTTGGCTGAAAACTTTAAAACTAAATAAAAAAATCATCGGTTTTATTTAGACTTTTTCAAATGCCTTTCATTAAAGTAATGACCAAATTATCAGACTATATCCTGTTTCTAATAACAGAGGACGAAGTGGCAGACTCTTTGATGTAATCGAAACTAATTATACTTTATTGCTTCATTCTACAAACACAGACATAGGAACTTTATCCTCCTTTCACGATGATTACGGCAACACAAGACGCCACATAAAAAAAAAACAAATAAAAAAATGAAGCAACAGTTCTAAGATACTATCAATATATTGTAAGACTTGTGGTAGACTGGAGTAATGCGCTAGACTTTATGAGACAAAAATTAATGTCTATAACAGTTATCTAGAATTTATTGCTAATTTATCATAAATAAATGCTATTTATATTAATAATTTCAAAAACATATGACGACATATCTGACATCAAATATTTAGAAATAATAAGGAAACATAAAAGTGTGAAATATATAATGTGATAAGTGTGGCTTCTCTTAGCAAATCCGTATACATTACGAGACTTTGACGGAAATTACAGACACATAAATTGATGGCAAAATCGAAAAGTGTTGTAAATGACTATTGGAACGTTGGTATGTTCGTATGTATAATCGTTGTTTTCTGAGACCAAAATTCTCGTTTAAAACATATTGTTCTCTCTATTCTAACAAGATAACTGACTGACACACAGAAGATGATATGTTAACAACGATAACAGAAATACTCAAAATATTATGTAGTGCTTTCAAACGACGTTTTTTTTAAATATTATTTTGTTTGCTTATTTTTATAAGATTCACAATTAGCTATCATGTACTAGTTTTCCTGATAAAAGTAATAAATATTGCACCAATTTGAAGAAGAACATGTTCAATAACAAATGACATCATTATCGGAATATGTAACCTCACAATTACGAAACCAACTTCGATGTCGTGAAAATAAAAAGTTTATTTTATACCACGTTCAGACATTTTATCGTTCCCTTGCCTCACGGTATCCGACCTTTAAATGCTATTGCAGGTCGTATTACTTAATACTGAATCTTATATCAAATTACATGCCATCTCCAACATATCATGAATTTATGATACAATCAAGAGTCTAGATAACCCAGTAATTTCAACACCAGTGTCGAAACTACTGGGTTATTCTAAAATATAATACTACTAGCTGTCGCTCGTGACTCACAACATAGCCTATGTGTTCTTCCAGACTATATTCTACATCTGTGCCAAATTTCATCAAGATCCGTTGAACCGTTGCGGAGATACCGTCAAAAAAACGCCCATCCATCAATCTATCCATCTATACTTTCGCATTTATAATATTAGTAAGATAAGGTATGTAAGTGAGGACTTCGTTATCTATCTATGTACAAAGTTTTTTATTTCTGTACTACATCTGGGTTTGATTGCGCCATAAAAAAACATATATCAATTTATATGCCTTTAACTTATGTTCAAATAACTGTTCAAACGGCCTTCCATGCTTTTGCTATATATACTCTACATACAAATATCGTTCATATTAGAATTTCGAACTAACCACCTGGTTTTACTACTTTAAAGTAAATTGTATATTAAACCTTATTTCCTAAGCAATTGGACGTGACATAAACATTGTAATAAGTGTTTCTAGTAAAATACATATTACGTTACTTTTTAAGACTGAACTAGAAACACTAGTAAATTATATGCATTTAATATTGTTTATTTGAAAAGGTCCGTTACAGCGGGAGCATTCGGATGTGGGTCAAGTTTCACAGGCTGGCTCTTAGACAATCTAGATCTGTTAAATAACATGCCCACGTTATTATATCGTTAGTAAATCTAGCTGCTTTATAATAGACGGCAAGTGGAGCGGAGAGATATGAGACCTTGCAACTTGTATGGAAAAGTTGAGACTTATAAAACTATTCGAAGAATTATTTTTATAACAAATATGTTCTAAAAATAATTCGTTTAATTAGTAATAACTTTTAGAACGTGAGTAAAAAATCAAGTTTATTATTTCTTACCTTATAATTCAATTGGTCGTTTTTCTTCGGTTATACCTAAATGTATACTACATTTCATTTATCTGTCAGGGACTGAACATGAATGCCGCACATTTGTAATTTACCTTTCGAACACATATTATCAAGATTAATAATAACGCATCAAACATACAATAGACAACCAAAATCTACAGTTTAAATTTAAAAAAAAATATATTATTTATGAAGTTAATTTAAAAAAATATAACTAAGGGTACATCGAAAATTGTGTCTTACGTTCGTTACGTTACATTCTAGGTAGGACCCATTGATCTATACATCTGTTGTGTTTTGTTTGCGGTTATAGACAGAGATGGATTATCTAAGAATTTTGATGATAAACATCGTTAACACAAAATAGTTATAACATTAAAGTTAATCATTACATAACTCCTGTCAGTCTAATAAATAGTCTAGAATTAGAACCGCTTGCACATCTTTATGCAATCCTAGTGAATGGCTGACAGTAGTCAGCTTAGAGAAGTAACTGACGGGTGATCTTGACCGAATAGTTATTAAAGTCATCAAGTTAATTAAAGTAATGTTTTACATATTACAACTTGTTAAAATATTAAATTTAACAACCCTTATAATGCAATAAAATGAGGAATAAATAATTTACCAATAAAACCGACTGTATCTTATACCACTCCGGAGAGGATTACGAATTAAGCCACTAGTCAATATCAGTAAAGCCATTGAAGTGACAACAGCTCTCAAAATAACGTATATAAAAATTGTATATTTACCAATTTTATTGATATGCGAACAAAAACCATAGAATTTCCGAACTATGACAATTTTAAAATGATGTAGATAAATACAATACCTAGATAAGAACTAATAAATATTGTCGTTATAAAAGTCGATTAATAGAAGATATTATTGGACGATTCTTTGTGCAAAGCTTTGCCTTGAAACATATTTTCTTAGTATTGTTTCTGCTTTCATAACGACAGTGCTACTATTCGTTTACTTCTGTAGACAATAATACGATTATTTATTTAATATCTGCATAATTTGAAAGAAAATTTTATAATTAAAAATTCAGCTTTTGAACAATTTATATATTTTTATTTTTATATTTTGATATATTGTCTTAGTTTCGTTGTGTTTTAGCTTACTGAAGTGAACTAGTGCTTTACCTTTAAAAATGTGTACGTATAAATGTATTTCAATCTCTTTTAATTATACTCTCAAAAAGATAAAATTAAAATTATCAAAAATATAATACTTTTTTATAAGAGAAGGGGACAAACGAGCAGTGGGAACACCAACACTTTGTGATAATTAGAAAATTTAATTTGTCTAGTTGTAAAATAAATCTAAACACTTTTATTACAAAGACCATTTTTCTCTACTCAGTCTTTTTCAGAACGCGTTAATGTAATTGAGGTCATATTAAATTAGTACACATAAGCAATCAAGCTTCCACTTGAATGAGTATCAAAAAAATGGTGTAATTATCCCAAAAATCAATGCTTGTAAATTTGACATTGACATCACGAATCGGCTTTGCAATCGTAGTACCGTTAAAACAAAAAATCGGTAAGAATCGTGAATCTAGAGTGCAATCGAATTAGTTCCGATCAATGTTACAGAACCGAGTCAATGTGCCACGAGGTACAACACTATCGGAATATGTTACAGTATTATATAACATCACAATCGATCTCAATATAAATTCGAAATACGAACCTCAATTAAGCAGACAAATGGTGTGAAAATACATATTCAATTACTCGTACATCGACCTTTTTAGTTCAATTGAGTACAATCTTTACTTTAACCGGCTTGTAAATGTCAACTGTTTTAACAAAAGACGAACATATTCATTATAATCAAGGATATTTGGCCAGTTGAGAGAGGCTCTGCTAACACGATTAGATCTGTCAATAACAATTAAAACTTACATGGACATGGAAAATGGCAAAAAAAAACTTGAGAGGTGTCAAGGGACACCCGGATGGAACGAAGTTCCTTTCAATTAATTAGTGAAGAAAGTTTATTCTATGCATAAAAAACTTAAGTCTTCACAAGAAGTACATTTTATTTCTATGAATTTTCGTTATATATTGTCACGTCGTTGCCATGGTTACTATAGCAAAAAGTGTCGTGACAACTTTTCGTAAGAATTTTTTCCGTCTAGCCCCCTTTCAAAACGCGCGATAAGGAACTTCGTTCCAAAAACATGAAGTGACATGTACACTACAAAAAGGACTTTGTACACTATTTTGCAATTGTCAGGAGAGCGTTAGTGAGCTGTCATATTTAGTTTGAATATATTATCCTTGTCACTTTATAACACTATCCATCAGTATAAATTACATCACTCGGCTTACTAAATTATGACACATTATAATAAACATTTTGAAATTACAAAAAGGTTTAGGTTACTAAAGAATAAATCTCTAAGCGTCGACGTTTATCATTTGCAACATATGCGTCTAAAATACTTTAAAATTACCCTAAGGAACCGCAATCACAACTTGCCTAATGCGCTGATCGAACACGTTCCTACATCGCAATTGATACTAGAATTATATGTGTGTAACAAATAATCTCCGTATGATCTTCTAAAAATAATGTGTAGTAATTTTATTATATATAATAGTAAAACATTTAAATCTCTAGAGAATTTCTAATGTTTATGACTAGAGAAAGATTAACTATCAACTGAATAATTAATTGAAAATAATAATTAATCTATCAAACTGCATAGCTCAAGTATGACAATGACCTCATTAAATATATTTTCACCATTGTTTATGGATGTACAAGTATACGAGTATAGCAGGCAACTTATAATAATTGCAACGTAATTACGGTGCGTGTTGGTCGTGAATATCGCGTAATGTCACGTCGCTTAAATCTCTAGCCATTATCGAAAGTGTTATTACCTTGTTACCTATGATAAATATCTTCTAACGCATAGGTTATTGACAATCTGAACTACCTATCACCTTTTCTATCAGTTACCTTAGTAAATAAATATTCCTTAAATGTGTAAAAAAATTAGAGGAAAGAAGTTTTTAAATATTGTATAACATATTTCTTGTTCGCAACCTTCTCTATTTTTAATAATTGATAACTTTACCCCCTTAAGATTTCAAACCCTCTAAAATTAAGGTTGAAATTCCTAATATGTTTCTTATTTAACGATTACATAGTAAAAGGAAGCTTTGTAACTTAATTTTACGTTCCTACATTGTTAAACATTACCAAAACCTCAATACTTCATATTTTTCAGTGTACACAGATTCGGATATACGACAAAGTCAATGTGAGAGCATGCTTTAATAGTTACAGCACGAGTGAGATCCGTAACGATCTTTGCTTCTGCCCGGTAGCGTGTCGGATCGCCTCAACGCATCCCAGATAACGCAACACTGAATTACGTTATATTATAAAATTAAGGCTCTCTACGTACGAAACGACGCATCTTGCGCGTATTGAAAAGTATTTTTAGAAGAAAAAAAAACATTTTTGTATTAATCATCAAATCACATGTATGGATTTTAATGAATATTTTGTTTATTTTCTTCCAGCGAAAAAAAATGAAAAGATTTATTTTTGTCAGTCCTGTTTTAGAATTATTTACATGATACCTTCAAAAGTGTATATGCTAACACTAAAGTACAAGGTTACCATGTTTTTTTGCAATACATAGCATAAGTTGGCATTTTGGTTAATATAAAAAAAAAATACAATTATAAAAAATCATCGTCTGATTCGTACGCTCGCTCCGTATACGATAAACCTTAATTAGTCCGAGCGCGGTCATCGCATCTTAGAAAGTCATGTTGACGTTCTAACGATGAATTAATTTGCAATATTAACGTATATAAAATACGAAAGAAATTTTTAATCTGTAACTTAATTTTAATGTGCTAATACAATTTTACTATAGAGTTATTTTATTGAAAAATATAACTTAAAAATAGACTAACCGTCAAGAAAATGTTATTGAAAGTAATTTCAAAAGTATTATAAAATATATTTTTATACAGTACTTGTAAATATAAATATTTATAATCATAACTTAGATAGAGAGAAAAGAAAGCTTTTTATTTCTCAAATACATTATTAAAATGCTCATCACAGTAATCCTATATCTAGAATTGAAAACGTACTAGAAATTTATTCAGTACACGGTTGTACCAACCTTATTCATGTTCATTACCATAAAACTGTAATACTTATCGACAACATCATTGAACTGTGTAATCTATATTATAAGGATGATTTAATGAACTGTAACATCGTGTCACGGAGAGGGTAATACAATAGGAATAGGCAATGTTAGTTGCCTTTGACTTTTAAGAGACAGGACCTATCTTGTGCACACATTACTTATCAAATAAAACGAACAAGTTCGAAGCTTGCTTGCTTCTGTGCTCGTTTTCTGTGGGTAAACTTTTAAGTTAGTATAAGTTCATAGTCATTCCAATTTCAGGTAATGCAATCTTTATCCTTTCCGATGAAATGACTTAATTCATTTAGTACAACGACTCTTTGCATAGTCTAGCTCTCTGTTCTCTGTAATTGAAGCTGGCTACTAACCGTTGATTCACTTGAACGAGCAACCTTGACGCGTGCGAAGGCATCGAGTGACTTTGATGACAATAAACATTTCAATCAATACAATGATACACAAAAATCACCCTTATTTCTTAGTACTATTAAAGTACAATTTTCTGTAACCTCTGTGGCTGTGATAAATATAAATATCATTGCAAATGTATTTCGATATATGCGAGCTTTATCTTGGATTTGCCCAGTAGTTTCAACACGGGGGATATCCAAGCGGATTAAGTTATATAATTTACTGTCCAGTCTATTTGGAATGTTTTCTTTGATCCGCATTTGATAAGACTTGTTTTAGTATTAGCACTCTTTATAACTCCGCGTTACAAAATATTATCTATTAAGTGTTATGTTTCTTAAGAGACTTCGATTCGAAAAGCTTAGCTTAAGAAGAAGTTTATTTTCAAAGATCATCAGTATAAATTAATAATCAATATGTTACATAGATTAGTAGTCAGCAATCGAACTGAGACCAATCAACGTTTATAATCTATGACACATAATGGAATTCTGATAGCATGAAAGTTAATGACTGAGGCCGTATTGTGCTGTCAAAGATCAAGGAGACCAGACGTTGATAATGGTATACTACCTATATATAATGTTCTCTATTACAGTCTATTAATAGCCTACATTACTAAATAGGAGATCAAAAATAATTGTTATTCATTTCAAAATGTAGAATTTAACAATACATATAAAAAAATATGTTTAATGTTAAATAATACAATTCCGAATACCAAACAGAAGTTAGTAGTATTTTATAGAAAAAATAATATTACCTGAGCAGTTCTAAGGGCGGCAGTTACAGCCGCCAGCAACAGCAGCGCCGCCGCGCTCCACACGCCGGCTCGCATCCTGCCCACAGCAAAAAAATATTACATTAAAACAGTGTATACAGAATATCACACAACATCGTGACAAAGGGACTCAACCCGAACAAGCACATCGGGGAAGGAACATGGCCTGTTAATCATATATCAGAAGGAACGCAAAAAATGCATAAACAACGCTGAACTTACAAAGCTCAAATTTAGACTGGCAACAATTAGATATGGAATTTTAGAAGATCTCTTTTTGCAGAGACCGTCAAAGTTTAAGACAATATATAATTTATTTCCCAACTAACTGCAAACTGTGAGAGGTCATACCCAGCAGTGGATTGTGAACTGGTCACGACAAACAAATGGACAAAAGAACAATTTGTCCTTGTTGTGACAGATCGAGGCTTACAAAGGTTTACGTTACATTATTGTCGCACTAAATTAAATATTTTCAAATAAAAATAAGCTCTCAAAACCGTTCCAACACATTCGAGATAGTAATTGTTAAAACTGCATATTAAAAGATATTTAACTCTTTAAACTTTAGTTTCATAACATGCTAAAATCATTGCCAAGCTCAAGAGAAATTTTGACGCCAAACACAAATGATACTTTGTCATATTTCTGTTTAGTTTTAATAATTTTACGCGCAATTATTGCGTTTCCTGCAATTTATTTTCGGTCGTAAATACTTTCTTAGCCTTGTGCTATGGACTTAGGGTCAATAAATAAAATATTTTATAGCCACAAGCTTCATTCTAAGCGCATCGACTTTCACTAACAAAATATCAGTGACTTTCGATTCGACTCGCCAAAGCTATCATTATTTCATATTAGTGGAACCGCATACCTACCTACATAGGTATAGGTATATATTTTAACTTAAATTAACAAGCAACATATATCTTCTGTTATTTATGTACTTTTTTAATTACTAAGTTGATTCGTTATTATCCTCATTTAACAGAAAGAACGATATCCGAAGGAATCTATAACCTGGTACTGTTGGTTATACTACGTTAAAAAAAATTAAGTTGGGCCCCCAAATCATTAGACTAAGACATAAAATCTACGAAAATATCTAAACATAATAACTACAATAGCAACTGTTACACAAACTCTATCAAAGACTGACTCTAAAACTTAGAATGATACAAATTAAGTTCTATGTTTAAACAGCTCTTAATTTACATTCTACCGCCTCTCCATTCAGTCTTTCTTTTGAACATCTTGATAACGTTATCAAGAAGATAAAGCTGCTAAGTTTCCTGCTTCCTCCTACAGCCAATTATATTGTTATATTTTGAGGTGAATAATAACGATGTGATCAAACGCGAGGAATGTGCGAATGCAATCTGTTGCAACAAACTTTCGCCGGCTGACCGCCGACAAGCCCACATGCTATCTGGAGCGGTGACGTATGACGCAACGTTATAATTGTTTTTCAGTACTACAAGGGGCCAATTTTTACAGTCCGCGAATATCACGTATGGATGGGCATGTAATCACAGTATACGATCATGTAACAAAATCAGGAATGCCATTTTGTGAAACTGATGGAAAATTACGATTTTCAAGGAAATACTTAATAATCAAGTAACTTTTAAGCAAATTTTATAATGGTAAGTAATTAATGGCTAGCTGTCGCCCGCGACTCCGTTCGAGTGGAATTTTGATAAAACTTCATAAACCTATCGGTTCAACAAAACTATGTTCTGCTTCTGTGCCAAATTTTATCAAGATCCGTGGAGCCCTTCCAAAGATACTTTTAAACAAACATCCATCTAAACTTTCGCATTTATAATATTAGTAAGATGTAGGTTATGAACATGTTTAGAATAAAGTTAAAAATAAACACCTTTTAGAAATGTAGTATATTATCTGTACCACGATGATATAATCAGAGTCAACAGTTATAAAAGTTTACGTCACTTTGACGACGAATTACAGTTTTTGTCCGAAGAAAGTTTCTAATGGCACGGCATTTAGGAAGGTAATTAAAGCGTGATTAATTTGAGATCAACCTGGATTTATTAAAACTGTCGGTCAACTTTGATGATTAAATATTTGAAACAAAAGTAATACTACAATCATCAAACATAATAGGGGCATATTTTTATTTTTGCGTCTATATGTGTTGACATTGGCTGGCACATGGCAAACATTGGCACATCGATTTGAATTTAAAACTAGTAAATCATTGAACTGGTTAAAATTATCGTTGTTTGGCTCGTATTGGTCCCAACCGAGGATTTGCTTTTACAATCGGGTCAAATTCTTTCTTGTCTTACCGCTACCTTGAGGTGAAAATGTACATTTTTATACTCTTGCTTGATACATGACATAAACATTGTCATGTATATGGACAGGTGTACACAGACAACACGCAAAGTGTATTGTGTACAATTACACAAACGGTACATTACCCACATCTAGTCACATTACCATTGTTATTTATCTATATAACATTCATTACGTATTCTATATATTTGTAAAAATATTATGCATGCGTTGTTGTAACTATAAATATGAACACCAAAAGAAAATTTGCAATCTTTTGCATATATATAGGAAAATACCATCCTAAATTATACATAAGTTATTACATAATTTTCTGCATTACTTACAACTTTGTAAACTACGAGATACATATTATATTTTTAAACAAGTGAATTTGTAGGTCGTTTATCGTCTTAAAGTTACAAACATTTTTGTCTTATTGTTTTAAAAACAGTATACAATGCAATGCAATTAACATTATTCTAAGCTAAACAAAATTTTTACAAAATAAACACCAGATCGACTCTAAAAAAATAATATCATTTACCTTAATTGATATTCTAGCGACGTACAAAAATTAACGAATGGTACACGGTAAGTGAGAGACGATCATCGTTGTATCTAGACCTCGGATACTCAAATAATAAGTAAGCAAATGAATTTAAAGCTAGTCCATACAAAGGCGTTGGTACATTCAGACACATCAAAAAAAACTTTTAGACTTTCTTTCTTTTCTTAAGAAACTTTTGAAGACCGGTCTTTTGAAACCCAAAGATAAATTAATAAAAAAGTCAATTTGAATTTTTTAAAACAAAATGCCACAAAAAACTTAACTGGTTAACAACACTAGCTTAACTAATACTGTATGTTCTTGTCATAAGAATCAATGTGGGAAAATATCCGACAAAGGCGAGAATAATGATGCTAATTTGTCGATTGCTTGTTAAAAACCGTTTAAATAACTACGCTAACGTTTAATTATAAAAGTATTCGAACAATATTTTAATGTCATTGACCTTTTAACTGATGCAATACATATTGTTTTGAAGGGCGTTGTATCATCTTAAAACTCAAGGTGACTTTAATCACAATAGACTTTTATTGTAATATAAAGTGGCAAAGGAACGAGCGGTCACCTGAAAATGTTGTAGTTCGCGACCGTTGCCCATAGATATCCACAATTGAAAATGCATTGCCTACGTTTAATCTACGAAGAAGGGAACGCACAGACAGAGAGGATTTTACCCCATCCTATGCGTCCCCTCCTTCATCAAATCTACTTCCCTTTCCCAACTTATCCTTATAAGAAAAGGGTGTGAAAAATTAGGCCTCCGACACGCACACTCATCAGACAAAACACGGAATTGCTTCCACGTGACGCCTATCTTCTGTGTTGTCATGGTATTTCGTCAGTCGATCCCATTCATGCAACAGGTGTTATTGTTGCTAGCGTCTACCACTGTTAAAGATTTTTCCATCACTTGATTATATAGTTTTATATATAGTAGCTGACGTGAACAAATATATGTCCCTTATATTTTTTTTTCTCTCTGGTATCTCTCTTTCTCTGTTCTTTCAAGTCAAGATGATGTTGTCCATAAAATTTTACACCGTCGTGAGAGACGCGTTGGACAGAAACCGGTGGAAACATATCATCCGGTCAATATGTAACCTTACAAATGCTGACTACGAACCTCAGAAATGAGGGGATTTAGAGAGAGGTTGAATATAGTTTTCAGAAGGTAAAGTTAAATATTCGAAGTAACAGTGTATCGCCTTAAAAGAAAGAAACAATCTAATAATATTCGTACATTAAACGTCCGTATATACTTGTAGTAAGTCAGTTCAAAGCCGAGCACTTTCTAAACTACTTGCACTCTACTTTATTTCACCATTTTAACGTATCAATGACACTTTCACTGTAATAGTAACGTAATAAGATCGAGAGAACGTGATGCGTACATAATCTGTGATGAATTGACTTACTATTAGGTCAAATATTTTAGATTGAACCTATAATTATTATACTAAATATGTAGATTAGTTCTATTGTCTGACTTACACTGTACTACCTAAAGTATACTCTAAAATACCCATACACAAAATTTTTCTTGGTAAGAAAACTGACGTTTATTAGAAACTAGCTTTTACCCGCGACTCCGTCCGCGCGGAATAAAAAATAGAAAACGGGGTAAAAATTATCCTATGTCCGTTTCCTGGTTCTAAGCTACCTACCCACCAATTTTCAGTCAAATCGATTCATCTGTTCTTGAGTTATAAATAGTGTAACTAACACGACTTTCTTTTATATATATAGATTAATAATTTTACATAGGAACAATTATGATAATCATTAATTGTTGCTTTATTTAACTAAGTTCTGCACTTTTAATAACCGAATGGAAATAAATATTTGGTTTTTAGTACTTATTACTTTAAACAAAGTAGTAGCTGGTTGAGTTGTGATTGTTAAATAATTGACTAGTTAAAGACTGTATTCTTTGACTAGCTTTTTCTTGGGACTCCGTCTGCGCGGAATGAAAAAAAAATATTAGTAGCCTATGTTCTTCCAGATTATGTACTATATATATGCTAAATTTCACCGAGATCCATAACAATCTTCTAAAGATATCTTCTAACAAACATCCATCCATCCACCTTTCAACTTTCGCATTTATAAAATTAGTTAAATTAAAATTTTCGCCCGTGGTGTTGTAATTGACTCGGCGGGGGCACTGTTATACCTCTACATTAACTTCAGTCTAATACAGTAAATCAGCAACGTATACTCATACAACATAATACACAGAGTAAAAAATGCAGTATTAAATATTAATGAATTCGTAGGAAAACATTTACTTTTGCTTCACAGTTCACTAAGCAGTATGCACTCCTGTGACCGCCATTTCAGCCGCGGCGAGCGAAATGACTCGTATCCAGATTGCAAACAGGTTCCACCGATACACTTTCTAAGTTATATTGCAAATGTATTGTAACTTGACCCACTTTTACGCCTATTTTTTAATCTAGATATTAACAATAATATCACAACTTATCAAATAGTCTAGTATTATTCAAAGCAGGTTTTAAACTTTCAAGGTCTGAAGTGACACTTGTATGTGTCATACAATTGAATTGTCGCCAAGTTGAATAAACTGCCTATAGTTTGTGGCAGTCATGCTTTATTATTGTCAAGCATATAATAAAAGTTAAGCTACAAGCTTATTATTTCGACCTTAAGGTACTAGTAATTTATTTAAATAAACTAATATTTAAAAGAAAACCGACCGAATGAGACCGATCAATTAATAATGAGGATAATCTGAATTTTAATCGGCTAAACTAAACAATCTGATAACTCATCTGTACCTTATATAATCATCACGATACAGACCTAGTCTGAGGGTTATAGGAAATAGTAATTTTAGAAATAAGTAAACTTTGTTAATCTATATCGCCAAATCTAAACTTTTGTCAATAAAATGTTTTCATTTTTTTTTCAATAATGTTGAAAAAATAGAGCCGAGTGAGATTCGAACCAACAGACATAAAAAACAAACTTACGAGCGAAAAATATAATAAATATTTTTTACTCGACTGACAAATCATTCGAGTAAAAAAATGTGTATGTAACTGAAAATAACTGGTCTGTCTTTAAAGCTGAAAAAATCATAAAATAATTGAGAGTTGAAATGTAACTTAAAACTACCAACTTACAGCCACAATTGATATCAACCTTTAAACAAGGTTAATTAGTCATATTTTCCACTTAGTTGCGTAACTTAATATTCGTATTTAAACTATGCTGTTGCTATGGTTTCGTTATGTTTATCCTGAAGATTTCAACTAGTATAACTGATCAATGAATATTAATAATTTTATTTATCTAACTATCAATGCAAACAATTGAAAATCCTACACACACAAGCAAAGCGGCAACAGAAAAGACTTCAACGCGCGGATTGTCAAACGTTAGAATTTTCGTAATTTTCACGTTACCATTCGATTTATTCATGAGACATTTTGAGAATCTTCGTCCAGTTTTAACCACTTCAAATAATTAGTCCCGATAATTCGATCTGCAAAAGTGCAAGAATTCGACTTAAACGCTTTCAATTAAGGGTTATTTTACTCTGAATTTATACAAGGACGTGACTTTCACTGGTTACATTAAGTTTTTTTAAAACTTTTTCTCATCGTTCAAGGCTTTCTTTCTGAAGTATGTGAACGCTTTGTTTTTGACTCGGATAACGTTAAATTACTTATGTTCCGCTCTTAGTCGGCATAAGAAAGTAATGTTACATTGTATTATTTTGTGGTTATATAAATAGAGTTTAAGGTTATTAACCTTCGTGAATGTAGTCGAGATTGCCATAACATCTTTTTAGTATAAATTTTAATTAGGTTCTCGTTAGATTACTATTAAATTAAATATCAACAAATACATTTGAAATAATGAAAATTATATGTGAAAATACAAAGCCTAAGTTTGAATATTGAATATATTATTGAATATTTAATCACAACCTGCATTTTAAGACTCAATCTTATAAGACATTGATAAATTATTTTTTTAAATACTACAATTTTACTAAATTATGGCATTAGCTTCTTTCTTATATATACTAAAAGAAGAGACAATAAAGAAGATTTAAAACAATATTAGTAAACGGCTTTAGTGCATGCCAGCTTCAATAGAGGTTTTTATGTAGTTACTATTCGAATTAATTATATTGAATCAGTAAATTTCACTGATATTACAAAATGAAATTCTTTTAAGTCAACGGTTGCTACAAATATATTATAATAGCATCACATTAAGCGACCAGTCGTTGCCCATGTCCAGTCGACGTCAACTCACTTTCTATCGGCAGCTAAACTTTGCCGAGCAGACTCGTTACGTTTTTACGTGTCATATTTTTTGCTTCAATCGCACGAACTATCTCAGTTGTTGCACCGGTTTATATATGAATTTACTTCCGTCAGCTCGTTTATTATGTTTATTATGTTTTTTTAATTCTGATTCCTTATAGAAATTCTTATGCATAAAATGCGGATTAAATTTAAAAGCAACAATGTATCAAATTTTAAGGTAATTAATAATAATAATTAAGTTTTTTTAAAGAAATGTGTCGCTTTTTACTTTTCCATATCGTTTTGATCCCAAAACAAGTATCGGAGGTTGGTAGTTAATGCTCCACGCCACTCTCTCGCTTTTTACACGAACAATACTAATTTCATGTAAAACTATCTTACTAATATTATAAATGCGAATGCTTGGATGGATGGATGGATAGATGTTAGTTTACAGGTATCTCCAGAAAAGCTCAACAGATCTCGATGAAATTTGGCATAGATTTAGATCTTAGTCAGGAGTAACAAAGGCTACTTATTATGTTTTTTTAATTGAACGCGGACGGAATCGCCGGCGACGTGTAGTATTATATAAAAACATACATTATATATTTTCTAATAATTTCTCGATTGCCTTCTTAATAACCATAAATCAGTAATATTGAAGTCTTCACCTACCCTAGTTTCATAGTGAGACTTGATTTAAATTACGAGCTTCAAGTTCATACAGGTCTGTGAGTTGTCCGGCGCGAACGTAAAGAAATGCGTCGAGATCGTTTACCTGCACTCACTTATGCGTTTCACTTTCATCGATAACATGCTGTCACACGTAAATAAATATATTATTAAACGTTCACTTTCATAAGGTGGTTAAATAAAAAAATCATATAGATCGAGGAAAAATAAACACTCACGCACATCTGAAGGATGGAAAGTAATACCCGTCACTATTTGCTTGATTTTAACAACGTCTACCTTTTCTTGTTTTTAAAATAACTTGCCGACTTAAAAACCTTTTGATATCTTAGCAACAAACAATTGTTAGGCTTTACTAAAGTAAGATTTACGAGATGTATTTGATTTAAATTTTATTTTTTACTCTGCTGTTTATAGTATGATAAATAATGATACATGAATTATAATTAAAGAAAAACAATGTGGCATAGAAGAATGCGGTAAATGAAGACAAAAACAACTCTCATAGAGCCAATTTAATCACGGATAATGGTAAACTTGGGATATGATATAATTCAGTGTTGTATGTCACAACAGTTTGTCTCCCGGCTTACAGATGGTTTCGGAAATTTAAGAGCAATTATTGTCACAAAAAGTTTATTAAAACAACGATAGGCTTAGGTACTTATTAATATTGTATTTCCAATACACCGCCAGAAAACTATTAACGTTACGATGATAAGATAAACTCTTTGATGACTCTTTGCACGTTTGTATCAATTGCTGTTTTATATTTTTAAATAAAAAAAAAAAGATTTTTTATTTAAATCCGGGAACCAAGTACAAACCGGTAGACTTTCTATATCTGCTGTGACGGGGTCGACCACTTCGCCGCTTTAATTGTTACGGTACGAAATACGAATGCAACGCTCTTACCTATTGATTTCGTAAAACTGTATCAATTTGCAAATACTACAAAGTTACTTATCTATCTTACAAAAGTGAAGAATGTAGTCTTATGTCTACAGCTTAAATTACTGAGAGATGTGGAAGTGAATCTAATATATTAAAAGCTTCAATTGACTTATTAAAGCTTCATCTTTATTATAAGTTATCTTCTGGCGAATCTGAATAAATTGTCGTGACTGGTCATACTCATGGTCGACTGTTTAGAAAGCGAAATATACAATTATCTATCTTATTGTGCTACGTCTAATGGCTAATTGCGAATTCGAATTGGATTTATTTCTTACCTTAGTCAACGTTGTATAATGATCAAATGTTGAAAACAATTAAACCACTATTTTGTTATGTGTAATTCACCATCGTTCCAGCTGGCACTATGATAAAGACACCTTTGTCACCTTCACTGTTAAGAAAAAAAAAACTTAATAACAATACGCACAGTTCCCGCTATCGCGCGACATTTTTAAAATCTAGCAAATCTTGGAAAATAAAACGCGGATAAAGTGTCAACAGCCTCGACGTAATTCGTCAACTGGCCGTCAAGAATCGCCAGAGTTTTCGTTTAACGCTCTACTGCACAGCAATTGCGAATTGAGTAAAATTTTTATTATTTATTTTCAAAGCTGCGGTTTGACAGTTTCGAATAATGGCGGGAAGTGTGCGTACGTTGCAAACGTGCGTTCGGAAGCGCGGTGAACGATCGGTGCGCGGTGAGCGACTGCGGACACTTGCGCGCTCACTACACCCACCCTACCTGGCCTGCCGCCGTGTGTCCAACATATCGGCCGTGATATTATTTCAACCACCACCCTTGCCTGATCTCCGGTAGAACACCGTCACGAGTACATAAGTACACACTTATTCGGATCAACTATAATTGGTTCTAGTCTATTATACTTGTACAGACCTAAACTGGTTACCTTTACTTGAACTGAATACTAAATAAACTGTTTCAGTGGCAATTTTTCACACTGTTTCCAAACGGATACGCTCAGATAACTGATAAAGATAGAGTATAACAACGGCTGCACTACGAGAATACAAATATGAATTGTTATTGCACATAACACAATGTCCTGACCCGAATACATGGTAAAGTAGATGATTATTTTAAGAGTGCATTTATTTTGTATCACTCAATCAGGTTTTTGTATCAGCTGACACCTCAGTGTTCATTTTTCTTAACCATACTTTTTGCTTCAGGTTTTCATAAATATAATATGTAAGTAAGGAAACTTCTAAATGGTAATATTTTGAAGTCAGCATTTTGCTGTTCTATTATTCTTTTCTTTTTTGCAATACAAAGTTTTTTAATAGCGCTAAATCTTTATACAAAGATGGACCCATCTCTACGTATTCTGTTTTTAATTTAGAACTTTGAAATGAATTGACTTCTAAACAATTAAAAACTTTAACACTAGATGGCAGGTACTACGTGATCGATGTAAAATAACTCAACGTATCTTATGAGATGGCGCCTGTTAAAAAATAAAAGAATTATCGGGTCAACAATTCACTTTTATTAGATTTAATAAATTTTTAGGCGCTTCAATTTTTATTTTTTTCTTTTTGTGATAATCTAAAGTTTTCTTTGGTCGCCATTATTTTAACTCAATTGAAACGACGGAGATAAAAAAAAATACAGTTTGCAATCCAAGAAGTTTCAAAATCAGGCCCAACCCAAGTTTGACAGTTTGACGGCTGTTCTGTAGTTGTAAACATTTTTTTAAGTATACTTTACTTTTTCTAATTTGTTGGTGACAATAGCACCTGAATTGTTACAAAAAAGAGAAATCGTGATATTATTTGAACCTTGCATTTTTAATTAATAAAACTAAATGTGAAAATAAAGAGACATTTTAAATGTAATATTTTATTTGATACATCTCATATTTATTGCTTTATTTTAATTTATCTTATTATTTACAAAAAATTATGCTGCATTATAAAGTTAAAGAGCAAAACATACAAGTTGTCATGCCTCTTTTCGTACAGGTTCACAACCCCTGGTTAAAGTTCCACCACCATGACATTACGTCATTTCATTCAATAAGGCCATTGTCGGTCGGATATAGTAAATATCCTTGAACTAACGAGTAAATTCATGACTAAAACAGTGATCTGGTTATTAGAATTGCTGTAGTGTTTCTCACATTATAGTTGTGTTTAGGCGTTAGCTTGCTACATGTCTGAAATCTGTGGTGTTTAAGCGAAAACGAATTTGACTGGAACTATTGGCAGAAATCAAAACTTTTGTAAGTTCTTATTTTTTTTCTTTATTTCTCTCAATTAAAAACCTTGGATACAGCCTTGTTCAATGGTAAGTCATGCTCATCGAATTTGTTAGGCAGTATCGTTTAGGTTTTTTTTTAAATGTTTATTAACGTCTCGCTACTGTGACTGACGAAAAACAAATGCAATACTGCCACTATCTTATCAATAAAAGATTGTGTACACAAGTGGTAAATTCATAGCGTGTAATGGATAGAACATTAGCAGTCAGTATCAATGTAACTGTGAAATTAATAGTGTTGTACAACCCTTTTGTTGCAATATGGAACAAAATGAGTTAACCTTAAGTTTCCATAACCTTATAAAGAGAGGTGTGTTGTGCTGTGTAATTATTGTTTAAAATGTGTTTAATCTTTTTCATGTGCAAACAAAAAAATTATCTTTCATGTTGGTATCACTTTGGATTATCTGTACCACAACAATCAAAGATTGTGTTTGAAACCGTTGAGTATCAAATGTTTATTTTTTACAATTTAATTTTACTTGTTATTAAAGTCCTATTTAAATCATGCTTGTTATACTATCAATGAAATATATAAATACTCTTTCTTTTCTTTTTATCACTACTTACAAATTTTTATATATATTTTTTTATAGATATTACATCTGAAAACCTATACTAGTCTTTTATAGCTAATATTTTGTTGTCAGAATTAAATAAAAAAAACTCAATAAGTAGCCTATTTGTTCTTCCAGACTACGTTCTACATCTGTGCCAAATTTCATCAAGATCCGTTATGTCATTCCGGAGATACCTTCAAACAAACATTCATCCATCTAAACATTCTCATTTATAATATTAAGTAAGATTGTTTACTTCCCTTGTACATATATTTACCTAAATTATATTTTATGATACTAATAGAAATACATATGTTGTTACTAATTGTTTTGCTGTTTGTTATTATTTATTTAAAATTTAAAATAATTTTTTTTTGTCTAAACTATATCTATATGAAGAATGTATTAAATTAACTATTTCATAAATACAAATTAATGTAAAATTAAACCAAGGCAATTAAATAACAGTACAAAGCTTATGTTCAGATTACTAATCAAGTACAATTCAATGGGTTTTTCTTTGTCCATTGTAAAAGGAAAATGCTTGTTAAATGGTATTAAAATGATGTTCATAATTACATATTATGACTATTTCTACATAGTACATAAAATTTACATACTTATAGTATATAAAATTTAATATACATATAATTACCAATCATCATAATTTCTGTCCACTGTAATAAGTTCAAAAATTTATTTCAAAAAGGAAGGTAAGACTTTCTTTATCAATTGATGCTACAATCTAATCTATCCATCAAGAATATTTATTGAATTACTAAATGCTTTTACAATGTCTGAACTGGTCATTTAATTGAACAGATATACATTATCTAATTTCAAATACATTTATTAAAGTTGTAGAAAATTTGATAATCATAGTTTTTATTGCTAAAAAAAATAGAAACTACCTAAACCAATGTTTTTCTTTGGTGACCTCGGTAATCTTGTTGCTGCCCTTTTTCCTAAAGAGAGTTGACACAGTATGTAGTCAGGGCCCTTTATTGATTTACACTTAAAGAAAATTTTACAAAATAACCAATTAAGTAGCAATGAGTTGCACAATGTACGATGAAATCAACGGCATAATGGTTAATTAAACTATTATTAACATTTAAAAGATGTTTCCTGTTAGTTATTGTTTCCGAGTTGGCTCAATTCTTACAAAACATTCAAAGTACTAATATTTTTAAGGTGGAATAATAGATTCCCCGATCGTACTAATCTTCCATTTATCTCTGTCAGCTTCAAATTCACTTCCTTCTTGTGCATATCTACATAGTGCACAATCTTAGTAGTTACCAACATTTATATTACACTCAACTTTTATTTATATCATAAGTACATAATATATGTGTAAAGTCAAATTTCATCTGTAGTCTCAATATGAGGTAATCTTGGACAAACCCTATAAGTACTTTCTCTTCTTCCACAGATGAGGAACAATACAGTTACACAAACTACGGTATGGAGACCCCGACGCCCACGACCCCTGGCGATTGTCTGCCTGGTATCTTCCAGCAGCTCGACTCTCTGGCCGGTGTTGACTCAGACTTTGATGAGAGCCTTGCAGTGCCTGAATCTCTATCCGTTATAGATGTCAATAAAATTGACAATAAAGAAGAGACAGATACTAATGGTAAGCTTTCTACTAATGTACTTTTATTAGTATTTTTATTACTAGTAATAGTAATTAACCACTAATACTAGTAGTAGTACTATAGTAGTAATCATAGGTGTTGTCAGCTGTTTATCTATTCTAAGGGCAACTGCAATTAATATGGTCTTATTGGAAGTAGTTTTTATTCTTTACTAGCTGTCACCCGCGACTTCGTCCGCACGGAATTATAAAAAAAAAACTTAACAAGTAGCCTATGTGTTCTTCCAGACTAGGTTTTACATCTGTGCCAAATTTCATCAAGATCTGTTGAGCCGTTCCGGAGATACCTTCAAACAAACATTCATCCATCCATCGATCTAGATATTCGCATTTATAATATTAGTAAGATATTCGACAACTGCCCCTCCCTACCCCCACCTGGCGACGTCCATCGTAGTAATAATACACTTGTACTATTAGTCTATGTATACTAATTGCGCAATTAGTAAATTAATGAAATGATTTCATCATCACCATCTCCCTGGCCTTATCCAACTCACGTGGGGTCGACACACAAGGTGATTTGACTTGCAGAAAAAAGTGCTCAATTTAAATTTCGGAATATATGTAATATGTATACAGGACCAAGATTAAGCGTGATTTTATTTTACTTTCGTTTCGTTTTTCGTTCGATCTAGGAAGAAACTATCGATCTGTGTCTGCCAACGTGTCAGATAATTTTGATCGATACAAGATAAGATCGTATGGTAATTTTTGTAGGTCATTTGCTTGTTTTATTTATTGTACGAAAATGTGTCAAACTGTGCTATGATAGAGCTATTTAGCTCGCTAACCGTATGCTGAGACCTTAATTTCTATATAAAACATTTCTTCATCCCTGTCATCATTGACAAAACAGAGATTACATGTTTTAAACGAAAATTTTGGTCTCAGAAATCTCTTCTTAATAAAAGTAACGTGTGTTTATAGATAATGGCTAATTTTTTTTTTGTCACAAAGTTAAGTTTTAATTTTGTATTTTCATCATTATTTTGCGTAGCCTAATAAAAACGTTGCCATAGAACAATAACATATGTTGTTATCTATTTGCAATGTCGTGAAGCGTGAGTCAGGTGCGTCTTAATTACCTGCAATATACTTTATCAGTGACTATTATACCAACTATCGTAATTTACATGTAAAAAAAGCTTTCTGTCCTAAGTGGATTGAGTTGTCTAAAAACAGTTTTTTAAGTAATTTTCCAGTGTAGGAATACATTTGAATTAGACGAAGTTATGCTCTTTAACGACTTCTGGTCTTCTTGGGAAGAAAAATTTAAAAAGATACAGTATGATGTAGAACTTAATGTTAATACCCTAACGCATCTTTGGTCTTGAAAAGTATTTAATGAGTACTCACGATTCATTTTAAATTTTAAGTGAATTTCCGTTACGGTCAGTGCATAGTTAAAATTAAGCCCGTTAATGTACATTCCGTTATGTCCAGACAAATGAACGTTACTGTGGGTTTCCACTATTGAAATGTTTGTCTTCTCTCTCAATCTCTATGTAAAAAAACAAGAACAAAAAAGTTTTCATACAACTTTTATGGAAATCGTTATTTCTTCCACAATAGCAATAATCTCGTCGTAAACGTAAAGAGAAAATTATTTAGTAAGTTGTTAATAAGATTATGGCCGATGTTTTTTTTTTTTAATTCGATGAATAACTTGATATTTAGTTCCGTAGATACGATGCGTATTATTACTGCTTTGATTGACCAATTACTATTATTAGGTACTAGGTCCGCGGGAATTACAAAAAAAAAAACATAACAAGTAGCCTATGCGTTCTTCCAGACTGTGCTCTACACCGTTGCCAAATTTCATCGAGATCCGGTAAGCCGTTCTGGAGATACCATCAAACAAACATCCATCTATCCATCCAAACATTCGCATTTATATAATATTAGTAAGATTAGTAAGTTATACTTCAATAATTATTAATTGCTTTCGTTTTCTTTAATTTCACTGATTTCTCTGTAGTTGGGAAATCAGTTAGACTGCTAGCCCTATATCATACGTCTAGATTACACTTTGTGTTTTTTTACGCAATCATTTGCGTCACAATGCGGACCAGATAAGAAGTACGCCTTAGTAGTTAAAAGAATAAAATCAAAACAAAATAGCATCAAGATTTCGTTGTATTTCTTGTATTAATACGATTTTAAAGAAGATAATTCTAGTAATAAATAAATATTAACTTTAAATTACACATATCTGTAAAAAATTCAAGGATATGTAGGAAGTCAACCAACCCATACTGGGCCAGCGTAGTAGACTATGTCCTAATCACCCCTAACTTAGGGTAGGCTTCGAGCCCCTCAGTAGAGAAATATATGAAAAAGATAAAATCGTATGTTAAACATTTTTTACGAACACATAATTATTATCAAAACCTATGTACTAATTCGTTTTCGTAAGAATGTTAAACCAAGAAAATCAGTTCAAGGCAACGGTAATAAAACTACACAAATTACGGGGCCGCGTAACTGTGGGCTATTTATAAACTTGATAAACTCACAAACTAGCGAGCATTCCTAATAGTTTGAGTTACATCTTGTTAAGAGTTTGATACATGTTAGAATATATTCCTCGTAACAGTAAATTACGTTGTTAAAAATATATTTTGCAACTATTCAATGCAACTATATCTCATTACCACTGCCGAACAGTGGACCTAGCATGAATATTTGTGAAAATCGCCTACGTATCATTATCGACAATATATATATTAAAAATATGTGCATCGCCCCTATCGGGTGTAAGTACACCTAAAATGTCATACTAATTTTGACCTAAATGGCTTTACGAAGGTGATTATCACAAACGTTCGTGCTAGGCCCAATGGCAGTTCCGTGACATTGACCTGGATTGATGCTACCTCATAATTATTACAATATGAAGGCAAATTATTTTATTTTCACTCTTTACAGAACCTCAATCATTCGTGCCTTTCAGAGCCATACACAACCCACCGATAAAATTCAATTCTGTGCACAGAAAAGTATTCATACCGGGCGTTGAAATAAAGGTCAGATTCGTTGAAAACGAAAGGAGTGTAACTACACATCTTCTTAACCCTAACCTGTAAGTATATTTTATAAATTACACTCAATTTATTGATTATGGAAAAAAAATAGATTTTTTTTTCTAGATTTTTCTTCTTGCTGTTTGAAAGGGTTTTTAGCTTATGTTTAAACTTAAATACGTCAAATTGCTTACTATTATATACCGCAAATGCATAATATATATCTATATCTACTTTCCTACAGTTTCTAATAAAGTTGTTTAATCAAGAGAGATTAGCCAGAATTGAACGCAACGGAAATCTCTAATCTCCGCTTACCCCAATAGGTCACGAGCGTGAGTGCTTTTATCTTATCTAGTTTCAAGTAGCCACTCAACTTTCGTGTACCGTATCTTAACCTTTTTATACATGTTATCACCATCAATAACAACAAAAAAGTAAAAGCTTCTTTTAAAAAAACAGCGAGGGAAATATGAAGAATAGAACGGAGGAGCCTAGAGCAATTCTCTCAGGAAACTAAATTCAAATAGACTCAAATTTACGTCATGGGGGAGCTGTGCAGGGTCGCTTTCAACCCCAGTCCCGATCCCCACGTGCACTAACAGCGTTCTTCTGTTGTTATCGTATTTGGTTACCCTTTGTTGCATTTACAGTCTACATATTTTGGTCCTTCGAGCCTACTAATATGTCGTGTTACTATCGTTTCCAATATTCGTCACAATTGCACCTGTTGCTTTCTTAAGTTGTTCAAAGTTTATCTATGATATGTTATTCAATTTCATGTCGTAATAATAATGTCTTATGGTTGGTATTGCAGTATTCGCGTTCATTACAAATTATTACGTAATTGTATCGGAACGTAATTAAACATTGCTAGTGAACTGATCATTTAGCTCATCTAGAGTAATGAGTATGATTCACGAGCATTTAAAAGATAATTTTACGCTTTGTGTACTACTAGGTTTATAGGTCAGAATCAATTTATTTAGGTTATCTTATTAGGTGCTTCAATAATCGTTAAAAACCATTTAGATTGAAACAATGTCTTGGTATAACATTAGTATACTAACTTCGTCTTATCTGTTATGTTGTATACATATTATAATACTAGACTGTCGCCCGCGAATCCGTCTTAAAAACTTAATTAGTAGCCTATCTGTTTTTCAAGACTAACTTATATATCCATACCAGATTTCATCAAAATCTGTTGAGCCGTTCCAATCCATCCAGACATCTAAACATTCGCATTTATAATAATAGTAATATTACGGTAAATTAGACTTAAATATTAATTTCCATTTAATTGTGTGATGAGCGACATACATAACGCTTTATTTAAGACATTATAGTAGATCTAAACATGTATTATTTATGTAACTTAGACTATCATTGCATTTAAATACAGAAACACTTCAAACTTAATAACATAACATACTTATTAGCCACTTTTCACAATAACAAAAGTTTTATTTTGATTTCCAGGTACACAATCCTTTTACAACATGGCGACTTTAAATGGACAATCAAAAGAAGATATAAACACATACTATATCTACATCAACAGCTCACGTTATACCGTGCTTCCCTTAATATACCATTCCCAACTAAAACACACAAATCAAGACGAGCCAGTTTCAAAAACACAGTGAATACAGAAGAAATGGCTGAAAAAATAGCACTGGATGCTGTAGCTAGTAGTTCTAAAAAGAGAGATGTGCGGCCGCGTAAGAGAAAGGGTGCGTTACCTAGGTAATACAAGTTACACTAAACATATAAATATTTTAAATTATTTTAAGTGCCACACTAAGGGACTCACTTTACGATTGACGACTTTGAGTTTGGCAATAGATATGAATTATTGAAATTTATTTGAATATAGTAAGTAGGAGCTAACTAAACGGATGGAATTTATATAACAAAACCAACAATGAACCTAACCTAATACTTTCAGGTTCCCGAAGAAGCCTGAAGTGATGGTTACATACGAAGGTATACAACTAAGAATGAAGCAGTTGGAAGAATATTTATATAATCTACTCAATATATCTATATATAGAAATCATCATGAAACGGTAGGTTTATTTACCAGTTGATTTAATATAAAAAAAAAAAAAAAATGTAATCAAAGCATGAGTCAGTATATAGATATTAGGTTAGGAAATTTTTCCTTTATAATTATTATTATTATTTTTTTTTTTGAATATATTTGTATTCTGGAAACATCATATACCGCCATTTTGTACAATTTAGAAGCACCAAATATATTATTGTGAAACGACAATAAGTAACAGAAGAAACTGCCTTTTGCTCACTATAGATGTCAGCATGATCAAGATTGACTGTAGCCCTAAAAATACCACAGATATACAAAAAAAATGTGATATATCAAAGTACTCTGTGGACTATAGTTATATCAATGACTTCCGTCAAATTTCACTAAAAAAAAAATATATAAGTCTTTTTTAAGATAGTTCAGAATATTTTTTACAAAAAATGAAAAGGAATACTTTTTTTTAAATCGCTAGAATGACGTATAAAAAGTTTGACAGATGACAGCTCTCTCGTAGCGCTAGCGCCACCTACTTAGAGCTTTTAGTTTTTCTGCCCATTGAAGACATAGATATATTTTATCAGGTTAAGTTCCTGGAGGTATCAAATCTGTCGTTTGTGTCGGAGCTGGGGTCTAAGGGCAAAGAGGGTATGATTCAGAAGCGTACCGGCTCCACCAAGCCGGGCCAGGCTGGCTGCAACTGCTTCGGTCTGCTCGGTACCATGGTGTGTGTTAGGTCAGTTTTTACGTGTCTGTCATTTCCATAAAATGTTAAAAAATTTACGTAATAATTCTGAATATGGATTCAATGTAAGGTTGATTTCAATCCTCTTATTCTTTTTTTATTTTACAGCTCAATGCTAAGGTATGTAGGTTATATGTAAGCAAAAAAAGCTACAAATAACTTTAATATACTTATAAAGTTGATCTTTGAGTCTTTAATATACAAAAAGATCTAAAACAATAGATTTTTTTTTAAATTAAAGACCATTATCAATGTGCGTTCGAAATGTAAAATAAATCTATACATATAAATAATGGAGAGTTTAATTTAAATTGGACACAAAAAAACATTTCGTACACATTTTGTTTTTTTAAATGTTCATCTGTCTGTCTGTTCCGATAAATCTGGGCCGATTTTGACAGGACTTTAACGGTAACTGATGCATATTGGCATATTATAACCTAATTATTTTCTGACGAAGTCATGGGAAACAGCTAGTAATAAAAACAAAATGATATTGTCAGATGTACGTATTGCTGCACGGGACTGGTGTGTGCCAAGTGGCAGGATCGCTGGCTGTTCGTCAAAGACACCTTCTTCGGCTACATCCGCCCAACTGATGGTGCCATCAAAGCTGTTATGCTCTTCGATCAGGGGTCCGTTGTCTTACTAACTAATTAATTTTTTTAATAGTTTAGCTAAATTTTGTATCCAAATGATATCCTGTAAAATTACCTTCAACAGTTTAAAGATTTCAAACTAAGCTTTTTTTCATGCAGCATTAGGAAAAGTGAGTACATATAGGTTGTATCTTTGTTCTAAAAATTATGAAAGTAAGATTTTATTAAAAAAAATAAATCTTTTTTCAGTTTCGAGGTGTCAAGTGGAATGTACTCGACGGGACTGAATCACGGCTTGCATATATTAAACCAAAGTCGACAGATGGTTATAAAATGTTGGACGAAACGGAAGAGCAAAGAATGGATGGCCTATCTTAAAACGGTCGCAAATCAATCCGGTATGTTATCTTCATACTTTATTCAACAAAGAAACACATAAATTTACACAATTTTTAACTTTAAAACTTTTAAACATCAGTATTCTATACGCTCCTAAAATTTATCATTAAAACGTTATCATGGATTCTTAAATCTTTAGTCCCTATTTGTCTAGTAACTGCATTAAGCTAGGGCTAGACGGGGGTACTGCCTAGAGCGCAGGGTATAAGGGGGGGGAAACACGCACCAGAGTCTTTGAAAGATTTCCCCCGAAACCAAAAAAAGGCACCGTAAAAATCTCGCCCAATGCGCCGGAAATGCTCAAACCGGTCCTGTATTCATGCTTAGACCAATTTAATATTAAAGAATTTATAAATCTATATATATAAAAGAAAGTCGTGTTAGTTACACTATTTATAACTCAAGAACGGCTGAATCGATTTAACTGAAAATTGATGGGCAGGTAGCTTAGAACCAGGAAACGGACATAGGATCATTTTTAACCCCCTTTTCTATCTTTTTATTCGGCGCAGACGGAGTCGCGGGTAAAAGCTAGTTATTTATGAAATGTAACATCATATAACTTTAATTCGATCACCAGCTCGTGAGTTCACGTATCCGAACGTACACCACTCGTTCGCACCGCCGCGTGCTGCGACACCTGTGGGCGTGCTGGTGGACGGCGCGGCGTACCTCTCCGCGGTGGCCGACGCCATGGAGCTCGCCACAGAGGAGATCTTCATCGCGGACTGGTGGCTCAGCCCGGAGATATACATGAAGCGGCCCGCACTCAATGGCAATTATTGGCGACTAGACTGCATACTTAAGAGGAAAGCGGTAAGTAGTCCTCTAGAGCAGGGATCCCCAAACTATTTTGGACAAGTGTCCCCTTTTCTAAAATGAACTGTTAACTCAGACCCCCCATGGCCAAATTACTTTTAAGATCAACCCACTTATTCATAATGGTCCGCTAACTTAAAACAGCTGCTATAAAGTGTTATTTTTCATTCTGACTTAGGTGAATAGAAGAAGACAGAGTGAGAATTAGAAATGCTTTAACTTAGCAGACTATTATTAATAGGGGTCGATTTTTAGTCCTCATCGACCCCCAAAATCAGTTTTCATTATGTCGACCCTTAGGAAACTGGAAACTTTGGGAATCCCTGCTCTAGAGATTACATCTTTCTTTCATTCCTTCTCTCTCTCTCTCTCTCTCTCATTCTATCTCTCCCTCTCTCATTCTCTTTCAAATAAAAAAACACATTTTTGTTTTCAGGCGCAAGGAGTGAAAGTGTTTGTGATGCTGTACAAAGAAGTGGAAATGGCGCTCGGTATAAACAGTTACTACAGCAAGGGGGTGCTTACGAGGAAAAGTGAAAATATTAAGGTAAAACATCTGTCACGACACTTTTTAAATAAAAACACAATGCTATTGAAAAAAAAACCTTCATCTTAGACTTAAAAAAAAAACGAAATTGTATAATTTACTCTGTCACATTTTCACTCTCTCTCTTTATCTTTCAAGCGATGTCTAGCAAAATATTGACACTTATAAAATTATAAAATCCAGACCATTCAGACCTTGTGCTAAATAACAATAAGCTTTTGCAATTTCCAGGTGATACGTCATCCAGACCACGCTCGTGTTGGTGTGCTGTTCTGGGCTCATCATGAGAAGATCGTCTGCGTGGACCAGACTGTAGCCTTCCTCGGCGGCATCGACCTCTGCTACGGACGTTGGGATGACCATAAACACAGGTTAGTAGGAGAAGGAGACTAGTAGGAGAGTTGCAACAGAGTGGTAAAATTATGTCCTTCTTCTTTTCAGTTTCGGTACCAACGACCCAACTTTGTTTGTGTAGATGTCGTAGTCATATTGCATAATCCGCCGTACTACATAACGGCTAGCTGATATCAAAAATAGGGCTGTTTTAAAATGCGGTGGTTCTACGAGTAGCCGGTTTGAATGCGGATGAATAAAAAACCGCCGGAATGTATTCGGCGTCACGCGACATTCAACACTAGACTAGCCACAATGTAATAAATGTTAAGAAGACTGTCTAAGATCTCCATAAATGACTATTTAATTAAATTTTAGTTTAGTATTTTCAATGCCAAGTCATAAAGTGTCTGATTATTATAAACTTTGAATGAAATGTTGTTGCCGTAACAGTTAGCCGTAATACAATACGGCGGATTATACAATATGACTGCGACATATACACAAATAAAATAAAAAACACTTTTTTAAATCCGTTGGTTTAAAAAAAAGCTGTATATATTCCAGACTGACAGACTTGGGCAACATAGCGCAGCCAGTATCCTCTATCCGCACAAAGAAGAAGACATCCAGCTCTCCTGGCGGTGGACTGTGCCTGCCTACCTCTAATGGTATAGAGGCCGCGATAGAACTCGCCAAGAGCTCCAAGAACATCGTCATGGGAATTACTGAGTAAGATACGTTTAGTGATTTATTGCCCGACTGTCAGGAGGGTAAAGAGTTGTCTGTCTGCTAGAAACTTATAACTTAAATAACATCAAGTTACATCGTTCGTAGTAATTAAAAATAATAATGTCTAAAATCTTTACAGACCAATACAAGAAATAACAATAGATATAAAAGAGAACGATGAAAAGGGAGAAGGAGATTCAGAAAATAAAGAAGAAAAATTGCCCGTTTTAGAACCAGGAGATCAATTACTAATAACTTCTGCCAAACAAACTTCAGAAACACAGCTTGATTCACCTGATCAGAAGAAAAATGTATTAAATAAGATAACAGATAGAGGGAAAGATATTTTCAGTGTAATATATCCACCTTTTGAAGAAGAAAGAAACGAACAAAGATTCGATGATTCTGAAAGAAAGAAAGCTGAGAAATATGCATTATCTAATGATCAAGTGTTACTAACAGATGCATTAGGTATAAAACATAAATCTGTAAGTCAGCCGACCCCTTTAGCGCAAGTTGTTGAAGGTAGAGTGATCACTGAAAGTACAAAAGAGGCTTTGGAAGGGATTGAGGGTAATTCTAAATTATGGATCGGAAAAGATTATGTGAATTTTATAGTAAAGGACTTCAATAATTTAGATCTGCCATTTGTGGGTGAGTATTTTTTTTATTTAATTAATTGTACATTATTTATTAGCAAAGTTAGACAATTGTGTTTAAAAAAATAAATGGAGTCGATAATTTTTTTAACTAGATGGCGATATTTTAAATCTAATTTTGATAATGACAACACTGAGGGAATTAACTCCAAGAAATCACTTTTATGCTTCGGATTAGGTATCTATAGCTTACTAATATTATAAATGCGAAATTATGTATGTATGGATGTATGAATGTTTGTTATAAAGTATCTTCAGAATGGCTGAATATTACCTGGAAGAACACATAGGCTACGTAATAAACTTTTTTTTTTAATTCTGCTGGGACAAAGTCGCGGGCAAAAGCTAGTAGCTTATAAATATATGCCTAAAACATACTCTACTGAAATGCGTACAGTGTTTACAGCAAACTGTTACCATAAGAGCTATAATTTAGCACATGCGTGTATTACTATGACATGTTTCCAACTCAGTTGCATTGTGAGGATGTGTTATTCAGTGAAATGAAGAGCGCCGGTGGCTCAGGGGTTAAGCATTTGACTTGCATTCTGCAGGTCCTGGGTTTGAATCCCGCCATGTACCAATGTGATTTTCGATTTACATATGTACATTTATTAGATGTTCTTCCGTAGACATCGTGATGATGATGGAGAAATACATTGATATACCCCGAATTTGCCCCTAACTTAGGGTAGACTCCGAGCTCCTCGGTGGAGACGTATAGTAAGCTGATGATGATGATGAAATGAGTAGAAAATGAAAATGTTTGAATGTTGATTAGACCTGGTGGACCGCAACACAACTCCTCGCATGCCATGGCATGACGTGGGTGTGGTGGTACAACATGCGGCCGCACGCGACGTCGCCCGACACTTCATACAGCGCTGGAACGCAATCAAACTCGAAAAGTACAGGTAAGGGTTTTTGTATTTAAGACTTGATTAACTAACTAATTAACTAAAAGATCAATTATATGTTTTTTTTTTCTTTTACAGACAAAATTTTAACTATCCATATCTGCTACCTAAGACATATAACGAAATAAAGCCGTTACAAGGCTTGAAAGAGTTGCTCAATATTGACATCAACAACGCGTCTTGTCAGGTAAATGCTAGCTTTTAACTATTGTGATCATTTTGCTTTAATTTTATGTGTCAGGATTCAACGGTTTTCATTCTTACAAATTACTTTTATCGTTCTCTCCAATCTAATAGTGCTCTTGACTCTAATTTCTTCTATCTTCACTTTAGTCGTTCTTTCTATTCCATTCTATCTACTCTAATAGTTCTGGCCCTTAATTCGATCCACTCTCTCAATAGTTCTCTCCACACTTATAGTTCTATCCACACTAATAGTTCTCTCCACATTAATAAATCTATTCACACTAATAGTTCTCTCCACATTAATAGATCTATCCACACTAATAGTTCTATCCACACTAATAGATCTTTCTACACTAATAGTTCTCTCCACACTAATAGTTCTCTCCACACTAATAGTTCTATCAACTTGAATAGTTCTATCTACAGCTCTCTGTTTATGTGTCAGGTGCTGCGCAGCGCGTCGAGCTGGTCGTGCGGCTTCCTGGAGCCGGACACGGTGGAGCAGAGCGTGCACGAGGCCTACGTGGACACCATCACGCGCGCTCAGCACTACGTATACATCGAGAACCAGTTCTTCATCACTCTCTCCAGGACCAATCTCAATGTCAGGAACCAGGTTAGAACACATTGTCTTTGACTATGTAAAGCAATATTTTAACTCTAGTTTCCTCTCTATTTCTTTTTCCCTGTATGTGATTTCTCTCTGTTTTTTAACTCCAGGTCGTGAAGTATTGTCTCCAGACTGCCTTTGTAATATAATTTCACTAGCCGTCGCCCGCGTCTCCGTCCGCGTGGAATTAAAAAAAACTATAATAAGTTCTTCCTCCAGAATGGCTCAAGACCTGTTGAGCCATTCTGGAGATAAACAAACAAACATCCATCCATTTAAACTTTCGCATTTATAATGTTAGTAAGATCGCCATAATCTTTCAATAGCCATTGCCTATCTCAAAAGAAGTCTATCATTTTGACTAGTTTCAATTTCGCCATAACTGAACTGTTCCTTAGCCTTAGTACGTAATTATAGATAGGCGAGGCTCTGTTCAACCGCATAATGCGTGCGGTGCGCGGCCGCGAGACTTTCCGCGTGTTCGTGGTGCTGCCGCTGCTGCCCGGCTTCGAGGGTGAGGTGGGCGCACCTTCCGGCACATCTCTGCACGCTGTCACACACTGGAACTACCAGAGCATATGCAGGTACACTATCTGCACCTCCTCCTTTCTCTCTCTCGGAGTCACCATTACTGTATTTAATAATTTCAAGATGAACGTCATTCAAGGATTTGTAAACTCTCCTTTATTATAAAACTAGCTGTCGCCCGCAGCTGTCCGCGCAGAATTATGTGCCTATGTGTTCTTCCAGACTATGTTCTACATCTGTGCCAAATTTCATCAAGATCCGTTGAACCGTTCCGAAGGTTCCTTTAAACAAACATTCATCTAAACATTCACATTTATAATATTAGTATGATTTAGCAAAATCAGTTTATGTTTCTTTTTTTTTTTAATAACGGTGAACTTAATGCATTGAAAAAGAACCTTTTTTTTAATAATATTCACATATATTTTTTTTTATTTACAGAAGTCGCGAAGCAATCCTAACCCGTTTGTATGAGGCGGGTGTGTCGGATCCGGCGCAGTACATAACTTTCCATGGTCTTCGTACACACGCGGCTCTTGGCGGAGAGCCTGTCACCGAGCTGGTGTATGTGCACTCCAAGCTGCTGCTGGCTGATGACAGGACCCTCATCTGCGGCAGCGCCAACATCAACGACCGCTCCATGATCGGCACCAGGGACTCTGAGATCGCTGTCTTGTTACAGGTGAGACAACTCTGCTGTGTTACACTTTCATTCCAGTGAATGAAGCCAGTGCTGGAAAATAAGACACACTGGATTTCGCACAGTTCTTTGTAAGCTAGTTCTATAAAATCTAAATTACACACTATACATACATATATACATAATCCCAGCCAGACGGGATTCCCTCGACAGGGGAGACCAGACAAACAAGGGTCAGGGAGAAAGGCAGAGAAATTGTCCCCCAGTTTCTCTTCCTTTCTCCCTGACCCTATTTATTATTATTACTTGAATTTCAGTTTAATAATGTTTTAAAATAACAGGACGAGCAATTCGACGAGGGTGTGATAAATGGCGCGTCGTACCCGTGCGGGAGAGTTGCGGGTGCGCTGCGCAAGCGACTGTTCCGTGAACACCTCGGCTATGTAGAACTGGACCCTGCTGCTTGCGGGATCAGACTTGATGACCCCACATGTGACCATTTCTATAATAATGTGTGGAAAGCTACATCTAAACAGAACACGCAGATATATGAGGAGGTTTGTATCAGAAGAATTGTTTGGAATATTATGAGTTCCGTCATCTGATGACACGATAGACCACCAGGTTCTATCCACATCTCGATGGCTGGCAATCCACAACCGTGCGATTTTGTACTGCCGCGTTGTGGAATGGTCTGTCCTCGGCGGTATTTTCGGGTATTTACGACTTAGGGTCCTTCAAGAAGCGAGCGTATCAACTTCTCAAAGGCCGGCAACGCATCTGCGATTCCTCTGGTATTGCGTTGATGAACACCTTGGTGTTCTCGCTGCTCGTTTGCCCCCTTCTCTTATAAAAAAAATCTGCAGTAACTTATAATTTACACAAAATAGATGGCGTTGACGTTGATTACATTACGTACTTGTGATGGAGAAAAAAAACTGAAATCTTTAATTATGTGTTGCTGGCACAAAATATATAAAACCTACTTAGATACAGAAAATGCTATACAAGAAAAAATACAAGACAGCTACAGTTTTTTGGATAGGCTACAAGACGTGGTATTTTGTGCCTATTTGAAATTTGCTATATTAACTATCTGACGTTACATTTCAATTTAACGCTTGAATTTCAGGTTTATTTTTTAACTAGATGTCGTCCGCAACTCTGTCCACGCGGAATTAAAAAAAAAACATTATAAGTAGCCTATGTGTTTTTCCAGATTATGTTCTACAAACGTACTAAATTTTATCAAGATCCGTTCAGTCGTTCTGGAGATACCTTCAAACAAACATCCGTCCATACATCTAAACATTCGCATTTATAATATTAGTAAAATTTTAGGTGAAAATATATTATTTAAAATGTAATTTTTACAGGTGTTTCACACAATACCAACGGACGCGGTTCATTCATTTGCGGAGCTGAAGAAATATCAGGAGGAACACAACGAGACATTATGGCACAAGGACCCCACGCTGGCCAACCGCAAAATAGACCTCATCCAGGGTCATCTCGTCGACTTCCCACTGGACTTCCTCTGCAACGAGACCCTCACACCCAGGAACACCTCCATGGAGGGTATGATGCCCACCGCGCTCTGGACATAAACACGACACTATCTCTACTCTATTTTAGGAGTGACTATGCTTTAGTCAACTACGTACTTTGAATTCCATCCATTCAGCCTTATTACGCCCACTGCTGGGCATAAGTCTCCAAAGATCGACACAATGATCGGTCCTGTGCAATCCGCATCCAGGATACTCCCACAATCATGACCAGATCATGGGTCCATGTTGCATCCAGTACTTTGCGGCCCCATCTGCCATCCGTTTTGCGGGCAATATGGCTGACCCAGCGCCACTTAAAGTACAATTCTTCGAACAATGTCGGTTACTTTAGTTCTGCTGCAGATCACATTATTTCTGATGCGATCACGAGATTCCGAGCATTGCCCTCTTCATTGCTCTTTCTGTGACTTTGAACCGTCTAATGTTGCCAGCAGTGAGGGACCACATCTCAGTTCCGTAGGTCAACACTGAATTAACATCTTTGTATTACGTTACAGAAATACTTACGTTTCAAATAATAATAAATACGCGATAATAACCAAAAATGGAAAAATTATTTACGGAATTAAATTGTTTTTTTTTTTTCTTGGGTATTTTTTCGATTTGTGTGCTATGACGTCACAGTATGAAACGTGCATGTGATTTCATTACATTGCAATATCTATTGAGATTATCTTAAATTATTTATCTTTTATATTTCATTTAAATTAAGTTACATGTTTCATCAAAAATTGTGGTTTGAAATATTCACTGCGCAGTACACAGGTAGGTTGTAAACGTTGTGTTGGGGGAGGAAACTGCGCAGATCAACCTCACTAGCCAAAAACATTGAAGCCTTCTTGTACGTGTATTTTAAAGTCCGAAAATCTGATATATTTATACAATAGCCCTAACTCGGTTTTAACTCTTCTAGTGTCTTCATGATTTCTACGATGTCTTCTCTTTTTTACTATGTCTAAGTTTATTTACAGGTTTATGTGAAACTTTGTAATTCACAGACTTTTCTTTCCAACGCCCAATCTTAACGCCCTATTTTACGCCGGTCCTATTTTACGCTGGCCTTGGCCCTTGCATTCCTTCTATGAACATATTATTTTTTCCGTCGTTACCATTTAAGACTGAACACATTTTACATTGACATTTTTTATCTATAACAATATTACCACTTATAGTCTTAAATTTTAGTCGAAATACGTCCAGTCGAAACCGTTAAGTCACATTTTCACTATTTAGCCCCATCTATATTCGTATTTGAAAACATACATTTGTATGTTTTTTTTTTTCATTCCTTCTAATTATTAACATTCCTTAAACTACCTCTGTTAAATAATAATTTTTTTAATATTAGTAAAAATGCTATGAGTACGGTGAAACTTAATAATATTAAAGCTTAAAAAAACTATTATCTATAAAACTATAAATTAATAAAAGATAGTTAAATTCGTATAGTAAATAATGTTTTAAATAAATAAGTACATAATAGTATTTAAAAAAAATATTATTTTAATTTTGACAAACTAAATATTTTAATAGAAAATTTATCAATTAAATCTTATTAACCTGTAATTTCTTATTTTCTATAATATTATTCTGTAAATACAAATAATGCAAATAAAAAAAGCTTGCATTAAAGATATTTTTTAAATAATGCTTCAACAAAATTATATTAGGAATGTTATATTTTATTAAAATATATTTACTAGTACAATTTATGTGTTATTTTTTGAAAATTTATGTTTAGTGTTGGAAATAAATATATATTTTTTGTATTGTAAATGCTGAAACATAACAGTAAAAGAACAATAATAATAAGTATACAATTAATAATTACTTAGTAGTTACTTAAATAGTTACTTAAGAGATATTGTTGTCAACACTGTGATTTTTTTAAAACTCATTGCAACAACCTCCTCTCAAAGTTCTCAAATTAATTCTGAGGGTGCTTTGGACCATTTGATAGTTTTTTGACGCTGTATATTAATGTTAAGTGACATTTATGTAATTTATTTATTGTTTCTAAATAAAATATTTTTATATAACTACTTTGTTTTATTTGAATTCTTCTTTATATAAAAACTATTTGTTGCCAACGACTCTGTCCGCGCGGTATAAAAAAAATGTTATAAGGAGCCTATGTGTTCTTCCAGACTGTTCCACATATGTGCTAAATTTCATCAAGTTCCGTTGAGCCGTTCTGTAGATATCATCAAACAAACATCCATCCATCTATACATTGGCATCTATATATATAAAAGAAAGTCGTGTTAGTTACACTATTTATAACTCAAGATCGGTCGAACTGATTTAGCTGAAAATTGATGGGGAGGTAGCTTAGAACTAGGAGACAGACATAGGAACTTTTTTATCTTGTGTGCATTTTTTTTTATTCCGCGCGGATGGAGTCGCGTGTAAAATCTAGTTTATAATATTAGTAAAAATAAAAATACGAATATTTAAGAAAATATTCACTTTTAAATGCTTTGATACCGTATTTTTCAATGATAAAATATACGTTATTTTTATCATTCAATAGATGGCAGGCGTGATTTACAAAAAATAAATATAGATGGCGTTAGTAAAAAGTTGAAGCGGGAAAAGCAGTTTCAAATCCTAGATACGCGTTTCTATCACTAGATGTCAGTACCAGTCACGTTTAAGATTCTTAGCAACGGTATATTTCGTAAAAACTTGCCTCGTGTCTCTCTTTGGGGTTCTAGGTGTCCGTCGTACAAAACAAATTAATATCAAGTGACCCTTTGTTAATTTACGCAATATTAACTATAAATTAAAGTTAGCTTGACTCTATTCCTTATTTTGCATTTTGAATAGACGTAAATTATATGGTATAAGTTAAAAAAAAATCTCAGGGTTGAGCAAAGAAGAGATTAAGTCGGTACCTTTAATAGTATTGAATAGCTTTCTTACCTGTTACATGAAAGCGATAATCCATTTCACAGAAAACTTGGCCTACGTTATTTCACCTTGAGGTGGAATTTATCCTTCAGGCTGTTGACAAAAACATTAGTTTTACTATTTCTTTACCATTTTTTGAAGTAACGTAAGGACCCTTCGCGGTGTTCCATTTTCAGATAAACTCCGCCCCTTCTTAGAAAATAAAAAAATAGCTATCAGCGATTTGCGCTAACGAAATACATATAGTTAAAAGCGTGTACTGACTGACCTTTTTTCGTACAAAACAAACATTTAAAAGCTGCGTCCTATTCATTTTTGTTTCCGCGTCGTCGTCTCGATGCTAATGAAACGTTCAAACTACCGTAGCTTTTAAGGTGAAATACTCCCAGCCTCCCTGATAGTACTTACTTTCGTAATTAAATATTTGTAATGATAACATATAGCATTTTTATTTAAGCTCGACTGACGAATATTTCAGCGTTCGGGGTTACGGGAAGGGAAGCGTGAAAAAGTAGCTTAATTAAAAAGTTAAAATTTAATTTAAATAAAAAGGAGGTTGTGATTATTTGTTGGTATTTGATGTACTGTATTCATATCTGTCCTTGATAGTCACTTGTTAGATATAAAAAAAAGCGTCTGGGAATCGTTAATAATTTATATATTGAACGAGATTTTTAATTCATTTTACCTTGACATTAACATTTTAATTGATTAATTAAAATTTTACATACTGTTTGGATTTTGTCAATTTTATTCACAGCTCAATTATAGACCTATTTTTTTGACTATGGATAAATAAAATTATCGTTTAGTAAGAATAGAGACAGATTTTAGCATTTTTTTGTGACAAGGCATATCTAGACCTAGGTCTTAACAAAGTTACAGTAGAATTATAGTAAAAATAAGTAAAATAAATTATACCTAATTCAATTGAAGAAATCTCTTACCTGTAAAAGTAATATAAATACAATAAATAAATTAAATAATTATAATATAAAATAATAAATCTTAAAAGCGTTATCATGTTCATTTAGGCCTAAAAACACGGCCATATTATTGTGTATAGGGTCACAGAAACTTGATGTATTATGTATTTCATAATACCTATTACATTTTATCGAAAAGGCCACACCATATGTCAAAAAATTAAAATCAGAATCGTTTTGTTATGACTGAAAAAAATTGTACTATAAAAAGTAGGTATTAATGCAGTTAAAAGTTTTTCAAAAAGTACCTTACCTTTACCCTGCGCATCCAAACTGTATGCCTTAGGATATCAGTACATCGATCTGAAAACTAAGTCTTTCAATGATTCATTTATAAATGAAAACCTAGCAGACGTTCTTATAAATCAAAGAAAAAAATGCACAAAATAGTCTTCTACTTATTCACTTAAAATCCCATTAGTAGGTTTGAAAATGTAGATAGGTATTTCTAGGCCTTGATATTTCTTCAAAGAGTAGACAAACAACCAAGTCAAAATTAGTCAGGCAATTCAAAGAAGAATATTCATTATTCTAGATATCTGGAGCTATCCATGTAGGGTCCAACAAGTTACTTATTGCTTATTGACTACATTCTTACGACGACTCCTGCCCCAGCCCGCCCGACTGGTTGCCCGCGGAATGCGCTCCGCGGAAAATCACAACTCAAGCATACCAATAGCGTCCACTGCGTGCCCTTGTTTAAACTATATCTATCTGGCACTTAAGAAGATACAAGTAAATTGTAGCCCAATTTCGACCAAACTACCTACTCCATAATCTCTATACCTACTCTTAATCAATCGCGGCTGCGACTAACCTATTCCTATGTTACTCTCAGGCCAAAATGAAGAATGCTCGGACATAAGAGGGTGAGACGTGTCATTAATTTCTATGCACTTGTTCATCGGGGATGAGTGTGTACGTGTGCGTGTGCGTGTGCGTGCAGCGCGCACGGTCATTACGCTGCGTTATTTGCTATTTGTTACGCTCAGGGCTGGGACAGGCCCGGCCCTATCGGCCTCGAGTCCTGCGTTCCCTTCGGCCGGGCATTTGAATAGGTTCGCGCGTTGCGTAATGCGCGGCCAATGACAGCGGCCGTGCACATGCACGGGGCGGAGCCGTTACGTCACCGCGCGCGCACCGCACCGCACCGCGCCACCCCCGTTCGCGCGCAGCCGCCGTGACGTCACGCCGCCCGCGCCCCGCCACCCGCGACCGCAGCGCCCGAGCGGAGTGCGGCGCGCCGCGTCAACACGCGACAAAACACTCGCGCGCTCAAAGATGGCGGATGGGTCGCCCGAGTACCGCGCCGACCGGACACAAATGAACGATTTAACTTTTTCCGCGCCCGATTCATCACACGGTGACTTAAAAAAGTACAGTGGGCAAACTTTAGACGGCGGTAAAGTGAAGTTATCGTTCTACAAAGAACCAGAATCAAGTGTTTCGTGTGAGAAAAGTGCTTTGAGCGGCGTGGCCGCGGACGATACCGCGGGACTCGTCGCTACGGATTCCCGAAAATCGGCTGGAAGCAGCGACGGCGACGATAGGAAGAAACGATGCTTCGACAGATACGACAGCTCCGAATCTTCTGACAGGTCAGTGGTGATGTTCTACAGTTAGCACTTAGTATGTTTTGATAGTGTCGAAATTACGAGTCAATGCTCTAGTGACCGAAGGCTGTTGTGCCGATTTTGATGTCATGGCCGTCGTGGATAACTCGCGTCGCTAGGCCTATTCGGTTGAACGCCCTCGGAATAGTTAGCTGGGCCTCGATGCGGCCTGTAATCACTTTGAATTGCACTCGCTGCGTTTACAATTGCAAAGATTGCATGTCGTCATGTGAATCTCCCTATCTAAATAATTATTTCATAATAACTACATGGCTTTGTAGGTATGTTGTAATTTGATCAACCTGCTACCAATGTCACGTGGTGTATAATAATGTTTTAAAATTAAAGATTTGCACGGGTTATATTTAAAAAATCAAGTTAAGAACATAAGACCTGTGAAATAAAAGTTCTAATTGACGACACTTCAACGCCGTTTTGTTAGTTATCCTATAGATATGTAAGATTAGTTTTGGTATTTAAATATATTCTAAAGGAATTGAAAAATATCAGAAAAACAGAAATGTTTTTATATATGTTATTCAAACGAGAAATATTTTAACATTTGAAGGCGAGTTATTGAACTTGACTCGAATTTCGTGCGCCGCTCTAGGTCATTATCAAACAAGTGACGTAAAATGATATGATAAAAAAATAATCTCTTTGTCTTCGCGACGCACAGATGTTATCAGTGCCGAGCAAATAGTTAATTAACTGATAAATAAGTAGAACGAAAGGGGGGAACGTATATTCGAAATTCGGTCTGATTACGATGGAATTGAGTTTATTTTTGTTTATTTAATACTTTTGCGAATTTTATAGGTTGGTGAAAATTACGTTAATAAAGTTAACAAATGAAGATGATGAATTTTCCTTAGAATTATAAAGGTATCATAATTTATTGTTTTTGCATACATTTATCTCATAATAAAAAATGTAGTACCCACCTAAAACTTTTTAATATTCAAATATGCGATTATTTTAAAGGAAGTCTAAATGCAGACAAGATCGGATGATGTAAGTAAATAGATTTGAATTATTTTAAATAATATACGTTAATATTTTAAAACAACATTATAAAACTCTTTAATTTGAATTTAACAATAAAACAGAAAAAAATATATGAAAATTAAAATAGCCTAGGTTGGGCGAGTATACACACATTTTGTACTAAAAAAAGTTGTAGCTTGACTATAGCTACCTTAGTTTTTTTTAATCTACAAACTTTTTACAAAACCTGTTAATTCAACGTGGCATGCGTGTCATAGTGCAAGTGGCATGATGTAGTAGACTTCAGTAGAATTCGTTGTAGATTTCAGTTCCATTTCTTTGATCTTTAAGGTTTTAGGACACAAACTCCTCTTTCGTATTCTGGACTTTCTCAATTCGTTTTTATTTTTTATGTAATTATTTATCTAATATATAAAATTCTCGTGTCACAGTTTTTGTTCCCGTACTCCTCCGAAACGGCTTGACCGATTCTCATGAAATTTTGTGAGCATATTCAGTAGGTCTGAGAATCGGCCAACATCTATTTTTCATTTTTTTTTTTAACTGCGCGAGGACGGAGTCGCGGGCGACAGCTAGTACTACTATATGTATATGCTGAAATAATGTTAGGTTAAATCGAAGCATAGTTAATTTGGAGTGTTCAGTGTTGATGTGGTATTAGATAAAGTATGAAGTGGTCATTTGTGGGTCACATGTTGTCTGATAACGTGACGGACTGTGACACCAAATGTAAGGTGTGGTTGCTTCTGGACTTATGGCTTACGCTTCATTAGTAATAGTTGAGTATATAAAACTATATAGTTTCTGAATAGTTATATGAAAAGGTAAAAATCATCAAATGTAGCCTATGTCATATTCTAGACCGTAATCTGTTTCCGTGTTTAAGTGCGTACAACCATTTTGGAATTACCTGGTAAGAACCATCCAACCATTTCCCCTATTAAAAACAGATTTCTGACTTTTGAATTTTTTTTTTTAATTTTAATATAAGACCTATCATAAAAGACTTCAATAATATTGTTCACTTTCTCGCGCCTACTCTCTCCGCGCGGAATTTAAAAAAAACATAATAAGTATAGCATATGTGTTCTTCCCGTCTATCATCTACATCTATGCCAAATATCATCGAGATCCGTTAGCCGTTCTGGAGATACCTTAACATCCATCCATCTAAACATTCGTATTTATAATATTAGTAAAATATACTTTTAAGTTTAACTTTAAACGTGTTATAGGTACTCATAACAATAGCCGGATACTCTACCAAATTTAGAGATCCGGTTTTGAATTCCGGATGTGCATATCTGTATTAGGCTGGTTTTACCTGGCTCTTTTTTATAAAAGCTATCTAAGATGTAATTTCTTTCGGATTGAAATAATCTTTAAAATACGTTAAACTAAAACTTTTTAACCTTGTTTTATGTTTTATTACATTTTGAGTCGAAATAACACATTACTTTTTGCACATTTATGCGTCGCATTTCTCAGTAAATCGTTTCTCGGCGGTGGGCACTAAACGCGGTGTATTTCGTCAGACGCGTGTTTGTTTCTATAAAAATTATCAGAGGTCAGTAAACTGTGCGATGCACTTGCTGCCCCCGCCCCCGCGCCGCCTGCAGCCCCCTCTCGCGCCTACCTCGCCCCGCTCCGCGCTTCATCCTCTCCCCTACGCGAAGTATTTGCATACATGTAGGCTGCGTAGTGAATGCATTCGAGTATTTTTTTTGGATTTTTATCTGTTACTGAAGTTTGACGTTTTATTTAATATACGAATACTAATATATCAGATTAAAGTGTATATCAGTTTTGGATATAACTCTATTTTATACATTCTTCTCTGGGTTGTAAGTTTATTTCATAAATTATGTCGGTTAGCATACAAGGATTAAAATATGAAAAAGCTAGCACGTTAAAAACGATACAAGTAGTATTGATTAGTTATCAGTTTTGGAGCAGCTGTAGGTGTGTATGTCCGTTATTATTTACGATATATGGACGCCGAGGCAATCATGGCCCAGTGCGTGACTGTGCTATGCGTTCTGATAAGCCTACACTTGATCGACCTGATGTCCTGATGTTTACTTGTTATCATAAGATATGCTACGGACGATTCAGATAAATATTGATTGAATTACATATATTTTCATAATTTAACTGTTTATATTTTATATCATTAGGGTTAGGGAAATATGATTTCCATATGTATGTGTCCCTTTAAAATTTTCTGTATGTATAGGTGATTTTTCTTCTCCTGGGAAGTCCTTTGACCGGACGCTTTTTACAAATTTGCATACATATTTTTGGAAGCATATTAAAATACTTGTAAATATCATGACGTGTGCGTAGAGTTTTATTTTGTATACCATTTCAAGCGGCACTAGATTGGGCGAGCGAGGAATGCGCGCAGAGCGTGGTAATTGCGATGCGGAGGACCCGTCTGTCAGGCCGTGCGCGTCACTTACGCAATGCCACAGATCGACAGCCATTCACATCCTACAACGGAAGGAACACTCGGTTAAAACTGCTTCTCCTCGATTATCTTCCTTTTGCTCATAGTTATTACAAATGTTTTGTTATGAAATTGTCTTTTATTATAATACTCCTTGCAGAAAATAATAGCAAAATAAAAGGAATAATTTACAAAAATTTAGGTTTGTAATTATGCACCGTAGTGCGTAGGCGCACATAATGAAATTTGTCACTAATGACGCCTTATTATTATCGTGAAATGGTGTTTATTTACAAACATAGTAATCGTACATCTAATAGGTAACAATAATAGATATATGATTGTTTGATATATGAGTTGGTTATGCAGTGGAAAATTTGTTTGAATTTTACAAGTTCATGGCATCGTTGCCAAAGCTCGTCAGTTAGTTTTAACAAGGGTTATTGATCCTGTGCTATAATGTATACAGCTACGTGTCATCGTAGGGCCGTACCTTGGCACCAGTTAGCGTTAGACGTTGTTATCGACCGTGCTTAAGTTTCTAAACGCGACCGAAACCCTTTTTTCGCTGAATTTGGCGCGAAAGTTGAGCGGATTGAGTTAGGAGGCAACAAAAGGAGCGGTTGTGTGTTGGCGGTCGCGGCTGGCCTGTCGCGAACCTTATTCCAGGGTGAAGGGAATAAAAAGAGTCGGGACTTCTAACAGGGCGCGGGGGGCAAACGGGTTCTTGGACGCTGTGAGGTATGTAGCCGCTGCAGTTCAAACAGATTCATTGGAAAATTATATGTACCGGTGTAGTGGTCAAAGTGATGATTTTATTCAGTATTATATATTTAAATGTAAAAAAACATTTTTTGCATTGGATAAAAAATATGCAATAATTTATTCGACTAGTCGTAAAAATAGATATTAGATTGCATCTATGTAGTTAAGAATTTGACAAAGCTTATTTTAAAATATTTATTCTGAGGAAATCAATTCCAATGTCTGAATGGTGTTAACATCTTTAATAGCTAAAATCGTTATGATTCTTACCTATGTATATGGTTCTATTTTCCACTAACTTATTTGGACTTATTTATTTCAGGATTCTATGAATATTTAAATTACCTACGATATTTTACCAACTTAAACAAGAAATTTATAATGCTTTAAAATTTCACATTTTCGAAATACTGATATGGTCCCGTTGTAGATGTCGGAACCCTCGCAGTCGTAGTTGATGTTGCCCACCGAAGAGATTTTAGTGAGTACGAATCTCACATAACCGCAAAGTCCTTCCCTCAAAAGGCGGGGTATCTTATGAAGATCCCCCCCCCCGAAACCAAAAAAGGACCTACTTGTTGAATTAACTAGATTTACATTTGCAAATTACAAATGCGTGTCTGTCTCGTAATTAAATAAATGATTTATATTTATTAATAGGCACAAGCTAATTATAATGTTCTTTATCATTTTTAAATGATCTTATGAAATATAATTGTGTAATTACAATGTTAATGCATTGTTATTAACATATGAATATTACTGGTTTAAAGCTTAAATTGTTTAAACTTTCGTGAGAAATCATAATTAATTAATTAAGAAACGGCTTAACTCACGTTTTGATCGTCCGGTGGCGGCACCGACTAGTTTCGGACCCATCGGGGGTCCATCTTCAGGGCGAGTGTTCAATTCGAGGACTTCGCGGTCGCGTCGCGTCTCGCACTGCGGGCCATAGCGCGTAGCGCGCGGCTCGAGGGGGCGGCGGGGTCGACGAGTTGAAAATTGACGAGTCACTGTTGTTGTTAACATTAAACGGGGCGCAAAACGTACTGACGATGTCCGACACGTATTCAACACCATCTTCGTTGTTCTTCTGCTTCGGCCTCAGCAACACGGGTTCCCACGCCGGAGACAGAGACCAACCCTTATCTCTATTAAAATTAGGTCGACGTCGGATTTCAATGGCTTCGAGTAACTTACGTGACACGAAGTTTTTGTCACGAGCCAAGACTTTCACTCGGTCAAACCTAATGTTGAAAGCTTGTTAAAATATATAATTAATTTTTAGCACGAGTTCGTGAAACCTGGTGGAAAATCTGACTTATTGTAAGGTTTTATATGAAAACAGTGCCGTTTTGAATTTTTCTTAGTAATTTTCCATGATATCGTGTATTAAGGCATGAACTGTACATTATAAAGCAGAGTATATTTTTTATTGCCGAAACAGCTTCTTACCATCGCGCGCCGGTCGACCGGTCGTCACCTCCCCCCGCGTTAGAAGCGTGCGCGGGCGCATTGGCCCTCGCCCGGGAACACGCTCGACGTGATTTGATTTGGAAACGCTTTTTTTTTATTTTGTTACGCTCACACATAAGTCACTTTAGTCAGTCATCCTTACGCCTCACATCCCGCACAGGAAGGAAAGACCCGACGCTGCAAGTAAAATGAAAATTCAACACTTTTTTTTGGATTAATAAAGTTTTAAGTTCAAGGTTTCATATTTTTCAAATGAATAAATTAAAGGAGCCGTGTTCTGTTCACTCAATCTATATATATAAAAGAAAGTCGTGTTGGTTACATTATTTATAACTCAAGAACGGCTGAATCGATTTGACTGAAAATTGGTGGGCAGGTAGCTTAGAACCAGGAAACGGACATAGGACTTTGTCTTTTGACTAATTTTTACCCCGTTTTCTATTTTTTATTCCGCGCGGACGGAGTCGCGGGTAAAAGCTAGTATGATATAGAATAAGTAAGACAGATGGATAATAAAAGGGACAGATGGACAATCAAAATTACTTCCATTGCAAATTTTCGATCATGATATTTAGAGGGACATATAAGAAACATTTTTACCCGTATTTATTTGCAGGTTTATTTCCCTATTTCACATCACATGCCCGGCTGCATCTTCGCGAATATCCTTTCAATATTAAAATTGTCAATAACATTTTCGTATCTCAAATATTTACACTTGAATTTGTCGATGCCACTGTAAAAGCTTCCTTAATGACTAATTACGACGCTTATACGCTTCCATTTTATGTACTCAGTTGAATTTATAATTCGTTGCCGTTTCGGGCGACGAGAACGTCCACTATATAAATGCACTCGGAATTATTCGGCTTCCTAATTGGTACTTATGAATTTTGAGTCTTTTAGAAATGTTAAAATTATTTTACCTCATTACTTTTATAGTTTTATGTTTTACTGTTTAATGCATTGCTTACATTATATTTATGGCATGAAAATTTAAGTGAAAAAGATTCCATTCTATTAAGCAATATCTAAGTAACGTTATTCCTATTAAAACTAGATGTCTAGACTAGTAGCATAATTTTTAACTATGTTCTGTTTAGTCGAAGTAGATAATTCTAAACATTGTCTTACTTAGACTTTTATATACACTTTCCGGTTGTCTTGTCTAACCTTGCTTTCATAATCTGTGAACGTTGTACAATGGAAACTAGACTATCTATAAATTGTAATGTACCCGCAATTCATCCACGCACAGGGTAATAAATAGATGAATAACTTAAATGCCATTTGTTTTTAGTAGTGTCAAAGATCTTTAAGTGTAGTTTTGTGCATAAATATTAAGGTAAGTCTGTAAGGTCCTTAAATCTTTTTTTAAATGAATACGATTCATTTTGAGTTAATAAAAACTATTATATTTCACTAAGGACGTCGGTGGCTCAGGGGTTAAGCACTTGACTTGAAATCTGGGTTCGAATCTCGCCATGTACCAATGTGTTTTTCGATTCTCTATTAACATAGTTATAATTTATCCGACGTTCTTACGATGAAAGAAAACATCGTCATGCAACCTGTACATCTGAGAAGAAATTTAATGATATGTGTGAAGTCTCTCTTGCACTTTTCTTCAAGAAAAATTTTAGTACCAATGCTTTTGCTAAGCCCACTAAACACTATTTACATACGAACATACATTACATGTGGAACTGAGGTCAAGCACATTGAAAAATAGTTTTTATATTTAATTCAATGTTTTATTCATATTTAATTTACATGCATCTATCGATTTCATAGTTTATGATTATATTTATACGAGCTTGAACAGATAAAGGTGTCTGGGTTTTGTTTTTTTGGTCAATTTTATAAATATTAGTTCTAAATAATGATCCAATGGTCATTGAACCTGATTAAAGTTGAATGTTTTAGTCTAATTCCGGTTAATTAGCCAACAAATGTACCTGTATTGTCGATGTAATTGTAAGAACTGTTACAATTGTCTTATTAAAGCTTGCTGTACACGTTAGGTACTAGTGCCTAATTGTTTACGGAAGCGTTAAGAATCTCTTTAGTAGTTCATTCTCTTATAACATGTATATATTCGTATGTATAGAGATTCTCTATTCAAACATATTTATTATTACGATGTAATTACGTTCACAAGGTTTGACAAACATAAAATTTGGATTAATGCAAACTTTGGCCAACACACACAACATTTGGCCTGGAAGAAGCAATGATTGAGTCTTTCAAAACGACAACGGTATAGTCAAATGGTAACGTTTACAGCAGTCTTTAGTACATATTGCACGAGAGGGATAGGGCGCGGGCAATGCGGACGAGTTCTCTAAAGAGACCGCCATCGCTACGACCGCGGTTCGGTCAGGTAGAATCTGAGTCAGCGACGCCCCGGCTTGGTCGTTCAACTTTCATTATTGTTTATTTATATTTTTACTGTCGGAGGCGACGCGTGCGAAATGCCATAAAACACGGAGTGCTGCGTCTTAGAGCCGATGCACTTGAGCGATGGTGTTAATACTAAAAATTATTGCAATATATGTACTATATCTAAATTGGACAAGATTGATCGTTACTGCATAATGGAGGGACTATCATAGATCCTCAACATTTCTGTATAACAAAACAAAACTTGTTCGAAACTATTATTTTAATTAAAACAACTAAAAGTCCTAACTTTAACAAAGTTCAAGAAGGAAGTTGAAATAATCACGTAACAAACGTAACCTTTAAAAGTTCACAGTTTAAAAGTTGTAATAATTTCTGATGTGACTTCAGAGAGTGTAACGGTACCGAGTAATATACGAAAGTATTGCAAAGTAAAAAAATCTTTATGTTATGTCATCGTTCTGTTTACTATACTTATTAAGTAAATAAATATAACGCCAAGTTTTTACAATTAACTGTTTGAACATAGTCATACCGAGCGTTTGTAAATGCAACTTCTTGTGAAAAGTTTGGAACGTACTATATCGCCTTGTTAATTACGACGCGTTGTCCGAAGTACAGTGTACACGGGTTCGGAGCGACGACCGGTTCCCGTAAACTAATGCTCGGCTAACGTATCCGGTTCGGGCGCAAGTTAGGATTCAGCGAGCGTTCGCGTCCAACGCGGAATGCCAAGTGACCGGCGACACCACGACGCTACGTCCTTGAGAAAGATGATTGGAACAGTTACTAATTGTTATTCACCTATCCCGGTACTCGCTTGAAGCTTACATGCTTAATCTAATCGTTAGTTCTATTTATATTCTGTATTGATACGTTTTGTTTACAGTATTATAAAGAAGGGTTATTATTAATCGGGTAGCTTATACCGTGTGATCTAAGACGTTCACAAATGCGATTCTAAATTTGTGTTCACAATTCATGGGAGTACCGTAATATTATAAGCAGCTCGGAACCATTAAGTAAATGTAGTCGCTTTGTATCTGTACAAAATGTTTTAAGCATTATTACTTTACAAGTCATAGTATGTCGTGAACTCATATTTGATTGAAAGCAAATAATTTATCAAATGCACATATAAAATCAGTCGTAATATTCTTCGAAATTAATTTTGAGTTTTCTATTGTGAATGTTTTATAAATTATTGAGTTCTCTATACATCTATTGATATTAAGTGAAATTAAGTAAAATTTCTGAATATTACAGTTCTTTATATGCCGTACAAAAAGTTTCTTTATAAGGTTGTGGCTATGTGGCAACCCTATGTCTAGTAGGCAGGTAACGGTACGAGGTAGAACGTTTTGGTGTAGCAAGATGCACGGGTACGTACATCGCGTGTACGTGGGGTCACGCAAGTCTAGCCGCGGCGAATGTGAACAACCTTGTCGAGTGCTGTGAACGGCGCTCCTCGATGGTTATCGCTGCGGCGACGTGGGTACAACGGCCAGACATGACCACTAAGTTTCGCCGGTCAGTGCGCACCTCAAGAAGCTTGTTAAAGTCTATCGCATAAATATCAGTATCTTATCGGTCATACCATAATGATGCCAATTTGTGACTTGAATGTAAGTAAGAAGTGACCATATTCGTTTCCATAACGCACACACATAAGCAACGCATCTGCATTTGCGGATGTCTATGGGCAACGGTCGCTACGCTATTTCGGCGAATCCAGGTGGCTGTTTGCTCGTTTATCACCTTTTGATATAAAAAGATCTCCGGAATGGCTGGACCGATTCTGATGGGACTCGTACGAGAAGCTGCTGTACGCGGGCATATTAAAAGCTTTTTTTTTTATTCTGCGCTGATGAAGTCGCGGGCGAACACTAGTTAATTAATTTAAAATAACAACCAACCATATCATTTACGGTTTTCATTAAAAAAAGCTAAAAGCTGTGAGATAGTTTATCACGCATTTAGAAGAAAATTTTAAAATGATCAACGTTTAGTCATTCGTTTCAATAGTTTCAAATCAACACCTATGCTCGTCAGATTCGTCACACCAAAACTTTTACCCGATAGTCGTTTATAACGGAACGATATTTTAATCGCGCGTTTCTGGATGTTCAGTTGTTTGACACCCGCCGCGCCTGCGCGTTGGGATTCGTTATAGCGGAAGGGTTAAGACCACCTTCACACTGAAAGACATCTGTGTGTTTAGTCATTTCATTATTTTTCTACTGTAACTAACGACACTATTTGATAATTATGTAATCGTTATTTTTTTTGTAAAATTATGTTTTTATTACACAGACCTTAACCTCAAATTTATTCGAACAAAACCTTATATTTTGGGATCAGTTTATAATAACTGTCGTTGATAGCATCCCTAGTAGTTGGTTAATTTCGAGTTATTAATGTTTTGAAATATAGAACACTACGTTATAACAGTTATATTGGAACCATGAACGCATTCATTTGAATAATAGGTCAATAATACTAAGACATTTCACAAGGTAACTGGCATGTGCTACATTTTTGTAGCGTACGATTATCTAACGTGTGAATGCTCTGTTAGTTGTTAGTGCGAGGTGGAACTGGTTTCCTACTAATACAATTATCGTCCGCTCGCTGCACGCTAAGTGACGGACGGAAGATGCGTTTGTCTATATCGCTACATGTGTGTATGTATGTTCAAATAATTTTTGTTAGTAGCCGGTTTGTAGGGGGGAATGTAAACGGTTTCGCTTTGTTAAATTGTTTTTGATCATTGTACGGACTGTTGCATTGTGCATTGGGGGTCTGTATTTATATAATTAATGATAGTTATGCCATATTTGATAGGTTATGTTTTTAATTTTGGTTTATTTATCAAAAACGCTTGTGTATTTCTTTTTCATAATATTTTAAAGGTATCGATAAATTAAATTGAATATCACTATAATTTTTGTCGTTGGACAGATATTATTAATTTGTTCGTATATTATTGTCCAAATTATGTTTGCCACAGCCGAAGGTTCCAAAAAAAACCGAGATTGATTCTTATATTTAATTTAATTTAAAATAAAATTACAAATTAAACTTATAACTAACTATGCTATGTTCCCTCCGAAGTCAGGATAGGAATTGCTTAACTTATTACAATTAATAATTACGAAATATCGGTGCCAATGCTGCCTCAGCGCCTCGTGTCCACTTAAGTGGGTCGCGGCGAAGTCAACGCACTGCTGCGTCGGCGATCTTCCTTATAGGCATATATGTAACACCTCCCCCCGCAGACCAGCAACTATTTGAGAACTTTAAGCGAAAATGTTGCTGGGAACTCAGGGTCTTGGCTTCGATTTTCTTTAACATCTTCATATACTCGCGGTCGTAGACTTGTAAGGTTTTCCTTCGTGGTTGGCCTCCACCACTTGTACCAGAGTCCTGATCCGATAAGAATGGCTGCACTGCATGCAAGGATATAAAATGGTATCGTCGTATGATATAATATGGTGTCCGAATTAAGGCTGTTGAATTGTATCGGATTTTCGAAAGTTAACTGTTCCTGAATATCGTGAAGTCCTTGCAGGTTGATTAGTCAGTTTTTCCACAGAATAGTTCCACTCTTGTTGGATGAGGGAAGCACACGACAAAGTGCTGATAGTCCAATTTTTCCATGGCCTCCTTGGTTAAAGAGATATTATGGAATCTGCAGGAATTCTCTATGACTTGACTGGTTATAAGTTTCTTGATGCAATCCCCTTCTGTTCGCATTTGGGTTCCCACGTCTTTTCACATAAATACCAGGTGCTTAACTTCGGGCATTCTGCCTCTATGTACACATGATATTTTTCGCATGTTGCATATGGATAGGAAGGGATTAGGGCTTGGTTGTGTTTGTTAGGGACGACCGATAGTCGATATAGGTTATATATATCTAAGGAAACTATAGGAAATTTAAAAATTATAACTATTCTATCGTCAGCATAATATGACCCTGTCCTAATTATATCATAGTATTCTCTAAGTTCTAAATCTAATATTTGACCCTTATTATATATCCTCTTAAGTTTATCTAGCATCGATTTTAATGTAGTTATATCTAACATAGAATGATGTGCGCTCGATGCGCGTATAAAAGCTAACGTATTCTCTATCCTAAGTAATTCTGCTAATAAATCATCTATATTTTCACCTATAATTTCTAGTAATTGTGCAAATTTAGCGTATTTAATTAAACTCGAGTTTCTATAGGCATTTTGGTCTAGATACTGTTTTCTAAAAATTAATCGCCTAAATAAATATCTAAATTTAAATTTCTATCTCGGTCTAAAGTACGTCGACGAGCCTGCTGCGATGCAGGTGCCCGCGATTTACCTAAAGGTTTAGGGTGGAAAATTTTGGTATAGGATAACTAAGGCTTAAGATTAAAAGGAAGCAACACGTGAACAATTCAAGTGTACTTACAGTATCATATTAATCTGGTATTCTTTGGTGAATCGATGACTGGATTCTCCTCCGGCGTGCAGCAGGTTCGTTGCTGGATACTCGATGTGGGACTGGAAAGTCGCCCGGGCCACCCGCGATAATCTTCTATTCTTGAAGAATTTTATATTCGCGAATAGACCCGCGAGTATCCTACCGACTGCGCCAATTATGTTTGCCACAGCCGAAGGTTCCAAAAAAAACCGAGATTGATTCTTATATTTAATTTAATTTAAAATAAAATTACAAATTAAACTTATAACTAACTATGCTATGTTCCCTCCGAAGTCAGGATAGGAATTGCTTAACTTATTACAATTAATAATTACGAAATATCGGTGCCAATGCTGCCTCAGCGCCTCGTGTCCACTTAAGTGGGTCGCGGCGAAGTCAACGCACTGCTGCGTCGGCGATCTTCCTTATAGGCATATATGTAACATCCATGACTTAAAGTTTTTCTATTTATAATGTTTTCTTACTCATTTTATATTTTTGCTGTATTTTGAATTATTACTATATTTAATTTTAAAAAATTCATCCCAAGTAGGGTTGGCGACTGGCAGGCGGCCGGCCGTAAAAACTAAAGCCAAAACTTTAAGGTTTATAAAACCTTGTGTGCCGACCCCGCGTGAGTGGGAAAAGGCCAGGGAGATGATGATTATTGTTCATGACTTGAGTTTCAATTTGTGAAAGTCTAGAGCTTAAAGCTTTCCTTTATTGTTTATTATTTATTATATTGATATAAAATAGTATACGACCCTACTTTTATTAACATTCAAAACATAAAACTCAACCTCATTCCTATTGATAAATTCTAAATGTAAATCTAATTTACAAAATAAAAAAATTGAATGTGTTTCACTTTGTAAGTTTCGTTTTAGTGGTGATTCAGCTAAATTAAATATTATAAGTCGATTAGAAACGCTACACAAGTATGGTCAAAGACGAAGTCGCGAGTTCATCGAATCCTTACGACTATGTTCGATCGACACGCATTCGCAGAACCAGCTATTCTGTTTATGAGTAATAAACAATTAAAATTCGCCGTGATTCCGACTAGAATCTTGAATACTGTCGAATTTCAATTGTATTTAATGGTACGTTTTATGGTATAAAACATTTAGTGATTTCAAAGATGTTTTTAATCTTAGTAATTTTAGGATGGCTCGACACAATTTTATAATAATTTGAATGTGATCTTGTGACCCCAATTCAAGGTAGTTCAGATATTATAGCAGAAGATTTAAAATGTTTTTTGAATAGCATACATTTTTAATAGCAATTAGCTAAAGCGAGTTATAACCTGTAATAATCAAGACTGGAATTGTTTAAAAGTATATTAATCAACTCATCACATCAAGAAAAGGTTATTTTTTTACACTCTGTGAACACGTAAAAAAACCTTTTAGCGAATTCTTCAATTAAAAAAGTAATTGTCGGTAGACATTTCTCGCTCCGCATGCAGTTCTTTGTGGAGCTATTAACCAACCGCTTAGTTATAGTTATAAATCTATAGATTAACTGCTTCGTAATATACCGGCGCGCGCGAGGCGATGTACGCGCATCGTTCACGGCAGGCAGCTGCCAGAACGCACCTGCTCTGTGCCAGGCCTTTACCTTTGACATTCGACGAAACTGCACTTTTTAATTCACATAAATAACAATCGTTACATTTGCCATTGCTAGTTGCACGTAAAAAATGTTTTTCTTTGTCCATCGCGATAGCCACCACTCGATATTTTTTTATTTTATCGATTCAATAGGCGATTCCACAGTTATGGAGGCCATGTATCTTGTAATACCTTAATGTGTAAACGGCATTTATGTGACAAGCTCGATTACTATTTATGGTAGAGGGAAGCGAATAATTGATATCGAAGTTACGATTAGTACTTCCTAAGGTCGCTTCGCTTAGGTTCATTAACATTAATGCATTGGGTTAGGAAGGGCCTGCTTTATCTTTTAATATCTTTATTCCTTACTAAATTTTATTAAATTAAAAACATTTGTACGGATTTCTTTTTGTTATATTATCTTAGACAGACCTCTATGTGAAAAATGTTTGGTTATTTTACTTGTAACTTTTAAATGAAGGGAGCAGAAAAAAGTGTGCGGTTACACGAGGGTGCAAGTAACAGTTATGAAATGGGAACATTGCAATTTTTCAATTCGTGACCCAATCCCTCTTACTATTGTTATCGGTTCATTGCACAACTGTTTTTCTTTGTAAAAAATGTGAAAGTCGAAATTATAACTTAACTTAACCCTATTTACTAAATTGTCAATTGTTTTGTGGGCATTATTTTCGTTTCATATTTAGAAATTGTTTTCATAAAGAGAAATTTTTGTGTAATATAGTACCCAATCGTATGTATCTAACACTGACTGGCATATGCAGATTACTGGGTGATCAGAATCGCTTCAGGACTAGAGAGGGTAGGTCTATAATTAGTGTGGGCGATTTGCGCGATTGCCCAATAGCGGGCGGGCATTATTTAAATTGTAAAAACCATTAGACCGCCGAATAATTGGCCCGGGGCGGGCGCGGTGACGTCACAGCACGGACGGACAATGCATTTCGGCCGCCCGTAGTTTTTGCGTTCGTGTTTTTGTTTGCAAACGAAGGACAAGCAAGGACGCCCGCGCAAAGTTAACAACCGTACATATGTAAAAATGCGACAACAACCTGAACACGTTTGTGTATTTTATTCGTTTCAGTTTTAAATATTTTGTAGTTTGATAAAAACGTAACGTTAAATTTTTTAATATCTATATTTAAGTTGCTATATAACTAATTATTCTTTTCTATTCCTTGCTATTTTTCATTACAATATAATTATCTATTGTAGGTAAACTATTTATTTATCATTAATTTCATTATACTACAAAATACGATGTAATAAAATTAGATGATCTTTAGTATCGAAGTTAATGTAATTATACGTATTCTTGTAGTTCACCAGTTAGCTACTCAAACTACATAAGTAATGGAGCCGTCGGCGTAGCGGGATCATCGGACAGGGATACGTATCCCAAATTCCGGCGCCGCGTCCCGGCGGGAGTCGCTCCCTGCACCCGCCTTCCCGATCTGACGGGCAATGCCGGGAATCCGCGCTAACAATAGCCTAGATGACGCTCCAGCTATTATAAGATATACATTATAAGATCTCTGCAATTTTGCATACGACTATACAAACATTATCGTGGTATAATTTTAAATTAATTTTAAATAAACGCTACTGGTCTCTACCAGTAAAGGGCACTGCCGATCTAGTGGTTATGGGTTCACGTCCTCACCATTTGACTGTCGTGAACCATGAGCTTGTGTCACGATTATGGCCGAATTCGTAATGTTTACGAGAATTGTTAGTACAGTACATTACATTGTATATACAAAAAAGAGTGTGACATTTTTAAATCTTATTGATCGTATTAATTTCTGTAAAACATAATAGAGCAGTAGATACATAGGTACAAGGCTATCGAAATCAACAAATTTTACTCTTTTCATATCAAATCTACATTTCATCTTATTTTATATTACTACAATTTGTAATAATTAAAATCCCGACATGTCAGAAAGCGCTTTTAATTTATCAGAGTCAAAATCCGAAACCGAATTAAAGTGTTTTGTATAAAAAATAACTGGATTCGTTCCGGACCCTCTAACCGAGCTAACAATAATCACCCGGTCGCCGCAAAAAACCGCGCACCCATCCGTGACCAAATGTGACTCTGACCAAACTTACAGCACAAAGCAGTTTTGCAAACAGTATACTTATTATTAAAATTAAAGATACCTATCACACTTTGGAAAAGGAACATTTTTAATATGAACGAAATTATATGAAATAAAATAATTTGATGAATATTATTTTTCATTTAACAAACCAGGTAAAGATTTACTTTCTTGAGGTCTAACAAGTCTAAACAGTAATACCTAATAATTCACTCAATAAAATAACTGGGTGACTATAAAATGTTGATATTTAAATCGATACCCATCAGTGGAAGCGTGAAGGCATCCGTGAGTCCCCTTGCGAGGCTAAGTCAACAATTTATTGGAGCCCATCCATCAAGATACGTCGCCGTATTGTCCAATTGCATTCCTACGTACGGTCCGTATTAGAATTCGGTCGAGCCAGCCAGCCAGCCAGCTCGTCTGTGTTATTAATTTGTTTGTGACTCTCCCTTGCTCGACAATCTTGTCACGGCGATACTATCCTAAAGAATTGATGAATATTTCATTCAACTACTGCTCTTTTTATTGCCTTTTTATGGTTTTTATTTATTTCAGATGCAGGTAGAGAACGTCTTGTTTCTGTAACGGTGCATATTTGGATAGCGTTGTGTCAATATTCTAATGCTGATATTCTGTTCTTCTACACTTAAGATTGGTACTGACCACCTACTTTCTCCAATTCATACTTTATTGTAGGGCACGCTTGGGCGACCGCCCAGGGCGCTGGACAGAAAGCGGTGTTACTGGTCTGCAAATGACACTGTCTCACGTACCTAACCCAAAAAGATTAGGTTAAAAAATGGGCGCCCTAGAAATCTCGCACAGGGCGCTGATTGCTTCAAAACCGGCACTATGTAGTGTGCAGAGTTCAATTTTGATTTTAAAGTTAGATAATATTATTTTAAAGTTACATCAACGTGAATATGAATGACATCGTACATTACACGAATCGCTTCACAAGCTCGTTGTTTGCTCCAAGTTGAATTGAACAATGCAGAATGGAGACGTTATTGTGTCGCAACACACTTTTTGTCCCGTATTAATTTACTTTACTGGTGTAATGGCTTCATTTGTGTCTGGATTTTTTCATTTTAAAAGTTTTAACTTAGCGTAAAAATAGCGAAACGTAAAAAAACTTAGTTTATTTAATGGTAGTTTATTCGTATACGTGTTACATACATTTGGTTTTGTAATCACAACTCACAACTATTTTATTTAAGTCACAACTATTTTCAGAAATTACTAGGCAGTGTTTTCAGTCTGATTAGATATATTATTTCTATGGTTGCCTCGTCACAAACCGCTAAGACAGTTAGTCGTCAGCTCCCCTCGCGTCGACCGCAAATCGTACCTCCGCATGTTGCGCCGACCCATTATTAATTCTACATTACAACCGTCGCTAATTTCGCGTGATATGATACCAAGGATCGCTCGGGGCGCGGGGCAAACACCAATTAATCCGGGAACGTGATATGCGAGGGGTGCGGGTGGCGGTAGAGATTGGGACTGAGTGATCGGTGCATTTGCACAGCTTCCGCTGCAATCAGCCAAGAGGGAGAGGTCGTAGGGAGCCATTCATCGCCTCGTGTATCAATACTCTCCGCATCATTGTAAGGTTATCTAAGTTAAGTTGTATTGGTGCACGCCGCGATAACCTATACAGAATGATTTGTTTGGTTTCATTCACCCGTGTTGGTTTACATTGCACACATAGACTGATTATTTATTTCAAGTTTTTCACACATCTGGATTTATTTAAGATACCGGAGCTGCAAAGACCTTTCTTTACTCGGTAATAATTGGGCTAAAGTTTAAGCACAAATTTTTTATTTTTAAATCATTATAGCCATTAAACTATTTAGGTTATTAAAATAATATAGTAATTCACACTAATTGGTTTGCAGAAGATTCCACTGTAACAAAAAAGAGATTGTTACATGCCGTTCGAGGTTTGATCCGTGGTCCCCCGATTTGGTAACGGACCACCCAGCCATTCCCCCACAGTAAAATGTATAAGTTTTCAGCGCACGTAGCCCTCCAATGTAAAAAGGTTAATGAGCAATATACCGCACGCACACTAATGCACGCCCACTTGATCTGGTCGTGTTATAGGGTGTATGGATTCAATACAAATAAAAGATTTCTTTATATGGCTACAAATAATAGCAATCTATAGTTGCGTGAAGTTGTACATGTACTATATTATGATGTTGCATTAATGGTTTAGTTTTTTTCTTTTTAAACGTAAAAAATTTAATGTACGTTGGAAAAAGAAAATGAATGTGGCTCTTACTATTATTGAATTGTATCTTAGAGTTAATCCTTGTAAGAAGTTACAGCTGTTGGTAATTTTTTCGCTACATAGTGATTTTTTTTGTACAAATGCGTCGCAGCAAAACTAATCATTTGTGATTACGATCCATTTACTTACACGGTCTTTCAATGATTCATCATTATTTATCCCCAGCGCTCGTTTGTTCGTATCGTATTGTTAAATTATGCTTCCTCACTGGCGTTGTCATCCATTTGGCTGACGTTTCGTTCTCGCCTACTCACAAACTTTGAAAGTTGCGAGCGTTTGAAGTTGAACGGTATCGCCGCGTGAAATAGACGAAAAGTTTCCGTCCCCCTTTTCGTTAAAACAAGAACACATAGATTGCTTTGTATACGCTGACAGCATTTTGTGAAGCTTGTCTTTTAGATTGTGTTATTGCTTATGAAACTTATAAGTAAACAACCAATACATAATACAGGTATGTGTATTGAAGATAATAAGTATAACATCCCGTAAATCTTGTTATGTTTCATGCACTAAGATAAATTTGACTTTCGCTAATGTTCCAAGTCCCCTTTTGAAAGGTAACGCTGGCCATGTTTAGACATGTTCATGGAATAACGAATTAATAGCTTGACTCCATTTGATCTTTGTTCGTGAGCCGCAATGGGGCAACCTGCAATCTTATTCATGCGACATCACCTTATACGTCTTAGAGTAAATACCATAATATCACGCAATTTATTGCCCGACGTATTGATAAAGACACCCGGTCGTGACCAAATCTGTAAAATAGGTAATTCAATGCGTAGTTTTCGCATATCAATCATAAAAGGTGAATAAACATTGATAGGTTTCTTCGAGGAAATTATATGTTTGTATTATGTAACAATGTGATAACGACGTGAAAATTCGTTTGCCGTGTTTCCACGTAAATCACAAGAATAGAGTTAATTCACGCCGCAGGCCTAGAACCATGTTCCTAACTTAGAATCAAAATAATCGCTCCGCTTAGATGTCTGTTCGACCAATAATTGGAATGCCTATATCCTATACCATTCACTGTTAGATAGATGTTTCATTTTTATAGTTTCCTAACATGATTTAAGTATTCCTGTAAGACCGATTACGAATACAGATTTGATATTTACATCTTACTAATATTATAAATGCGAATGTTTGGATGGATAAACAAATAGGTGTTTATTAGTAGGTATCCCAAGAACGGATGCATGGATCTCGCTGAAATTTGGCATAGATGTAGAACATAGCCTGGAAGAACACATAGGCTACTAATTGAATTGGTTTTTTTTTATTAGGAACGGACGGAGCCGCGTGCGTCAGCTAGTTTATAATATATCTAGAATACCATATACTTGATGAATCTACTTTGAACTTGTTATCACTTGTAACTGTTCTGGTTTGACCCGTTGAATATTCAACCTTTCTCGTCTCTTCTTAATATAAAAAGAACTATGTCATTCTTTTAACGAGAGCATTTTTGATGCAGTGTAACAAGGTTACTTACAATTGAATGTAATTTAATGTATTTTTTAACCGGTTGTTGGCCAAATTCTGTTGCTTGCAAGCGAATCGCTTCAATCAGTTCGAATTTTAACATTGCCCCATATAGTCCGCATCCATATTACATAAGCTCCTATAACCCTATAGGGAAGACTCCTAAACGGGCCGGGGCGAGGTGATCCGTCGTGTAAATTGCTCGCTCGCGTTGCAACGCCGCTTGGCGTCAGCGAAGATCACTTTTTTATATTATACTCGACGCGTAATGCATCATTAAACAGCAATATTTTTGTCGAAACCTCTGTATAACAAGTACAAGCTCCGAAAAGTATAGTACTCTCCAAAATTATGGTCGCCACAGTGTGATCCATCTATTTCAATTTTTGTTTAAAATAATGTGTACAGTTTTATATTTTTTATCAATAAGATACACACACATGCATATTATAGAAGAATAATTGAACTAAATGTTGTCCGTTTATTTGTTACAAATGACATTCGAAGCCATTTGTATCCTACGTCTTAATATTGAATACTCTGAGCTGTCGTAAAATACCTTTAAAAACTATAACATATAAAATGTGACTGAGCTATTGAAAACATTTAATCGATACCCACGCATCGGTATTTATTAATCGATATCCCCCGAGAATACTATCAATAAATTAATCGAATAATGGCGCTTCGGGCTTGACGATTTTTATTAAATTCTCCGATTAAATAGCTGCCGGTGACGTTTAAGGGAAACGGCGCGATGTTATCGCGGCGAGTCGTCACCTCTGTAATCCACTGTTGTAATTGCGGCGTCCCCTCGCCTCGCGTCCCTACCCTGTACGGCGGCCAACACACACGCGAGACTACCTTGTTATATATTCTTTGTTAGCATTTGAACCAATCCTAATCCATGTTGAAATTATTAAGTATTACACGTTTGAATTTAATTTTATTTAGGTCGAAATACTACACGTTGTTTTTCTCTACCTAAGATGTCGTTGATTTTCAAATTGAGTTTTTAGTAAACAACCGCTCAATTTGCCGAAGAAAAACTGTTCATAGCCAATATGACATTTCTCTAATTTAATAATGTTTTATAAACGAATAATAAAATAGTCTAGATCGTTAAAGCAGCGATGAACTTGCACCTGCCATGTTGTATGTCTTCTAGTAAAGGTGGTTCAGATAACCTTTTCATTTGCCTATCCCATTACGCTGTGGTGAGAGTATATTATTATTATTCCAAATGCGTCTATTTTTTATGCACCCTGAATTAATTTTATATCCAATACGTGGATAGATTTTATGTTACTTCTTTATTCATGACTAGTGTCATATGATTAGTGTCATCCATATCGTAGTGTTTCAAGTTCTAGGGAAAAGACAAAGTAAGCAAAGACGACTGATTCTACTGAAGTTTTATTTAAAATGTTATTGCATCTATACAATAATAACAAGCGTGAAAACGAAATTCTATCTACGTCGATCTTTCCAAGTAACAATTTCACAAAGTAAGATATTATTTTGATTAGTCTGTCGTAATAGAGCCGGTAATGTGCAGCTGTTCTCTGTTATCTTAAGTGGTTACCGTCCATTACAATATCATTATATTAAAACTGTTAACTTGTGTCACATTGTTATCGCATCCGCAACTGAAACAAAGGGTATTTCCAGTTATTAAATTGAAGTTGTCGCGCCACGCCCTTCATTCGAGTGCCGATCCCCTTATTACTGCCGAGCAGGTGCTGCGTCTGCCACAGAACCAGACTCCAGATCAATTTAACTTACTTATAATTTAATGGTTTGCCAAATTAAGAAGTTTGAACGTAAATTTGAACGTAAGAAGAAGAAGCGAACAAACACAAATTACTATAACTAGTATTTATACGACAATCTGCATGAGAATGGCTCAGAATGCGAATCGTACCTCCCTTTTTAAAATCAATCCATTCGTTTATATGTAATGTGATTAAATAAAATAAAATAAAAAACTGTCTGAGAAAGATATTCGATTCTTGTGACAAATAAGAAAATGAGGAAGCTGTTTAACATAATAACGATATTTATACAAAATAATAAAGTGTCTGGTTGTTAATAAAAAATAGAAGGTGTCGACGGTTAAGGCGTTGTCGCACGCGGCACCGGCACGGGCAGTCGGCATCAAAGATGCCTATAAATAAGAGCGACGCGTCCGTCCGTGCTACCGAGCTCTAAAGCTGACAAATATAGTTGAAGTTATCGTCGCTGTCGTGTTAATACACAGTGTAAGCAGCGCACGTTCTTGTATATATTTTAATTTTTCTCCGCGTATGTAACTAAACATGTATAGTGAACTTCGTATATAAGGCGACGTAAATCAACAAGGGTGTTGACTAATTTGATGAATTTACGATACGCATTTATAACATTTATTTGGTCGAAAGGTTATAAAAATAGTGATATTTAAATGCCCGACCTATGTACGTAAATTGGCCACACTACGATAAAGTTATCAACGCTATTTATAAAATAAAACTGCATCGAGCAATGGAACTTGATGGCAGCGATGTCCAGGTGCCGCGCACGCGACATCCTAGAGAGGTCCAACACCGCACACACCTGCCGCTTTGACTCGTCTCTTTTTGTCTAGATAAAGGTCGACCCAACCATACGATGTTTAGCGTGTTATGTCCTTTCTGTAAATTGTAATCTGACATAACGTAAGATGAGAGATAAAGGAAAATAATTATGACAAACGCGTAACTAAAGATGTATCTTTAGTTATCGTGAGCGTAAACTTGTCAATTAAAAAGAAAACATATATGCGTTTAGTTATAAAAATGGAACAAAAGACTATAAAATAGAAAGTACCCTCAGGGTTGCAAATATATAAGACGGCGTGTTGCCATATGTCGCGTAGTCCGTCCCCAACATTGAATTTCAGCGCAACCCATCATTTCAACGTAACCACGTAGAAATTTCATTGCTTATTTTCATTAGTCCCAAATATATTATTTTATTTATGCCTTAATCCCGAGCTCTTTGCAAGTATATTATGATACCTGCATACGATGCGCCTTGACGCTTCACCCCACTGTCACGATAAGGTTTATCGTGCGATGAGTAGCGATCTGTTTATGTAAACTAAGCACCTGCCGTTAAATATTCATGTTAGCTAAACGTTATTGCCGATTATTATAGTCTGCATTATTTTTTTCAAATAATTATGACTTATACGTAAAGTTACGATCGTAATCTAACCAAGCTAAGGTTCGGTGTGGTCGATGTTTTATAAGGTGGCGGTAAAAGGATACATTTGTCATAAAGACTTCAAGGTGTTCGGTATGTTGTTATAATTATTGGCTTGGTAATCAACACTCGATTAAACAATTGTTACTTGCTACAGAATTTTTTCTAAAATAAATATAAATTTTTCTAAATGTAAAATTAAATAGTATTAAGGAAATGTATATAATAATAACATAATAAGATGAACATTTACATAATAAGATTAATCGTTTAATGTTTATTTATACATCAATTGTTGTTTTTTTTTGTGTCTTTTGAATTACTCTTTCAATGAGTGGCTAATACTTAATTATCCCTTGTTATTGGATCGAGGCCTCGTCAATAAACAAGTAGGGGGTAGAGAGCAAGTAAGGGGCGCAGCTGTCGCACGGAGTCTTGTTATCGATAACATTGTGCGCAGGACAATGCGTCGCGCCGCCGCGCTGATCAACCCGCAACCCTCAGCGAGAGGGGTGCAGCGTTGATGACCTTAATATAACCCTGTACATACACATAGAAGCATACTGTATATTTTGCTATTTCAAAAGTAGCTTAACCACTGCTGATCGACTCATAGGAAATAGGTCTTGAAGGTTTGGCACCTGTAACACTAGAAAGGAAAAAGACGAGTGGCGTTACCTTTACTACACTAATCGTTATAAATGTGAGTCAATGTAAGTCAACGCAAAAACTTTGAGCTATAATTGTAATAAAGTTGAGTCCTGAGTATTCGTTACTTTATTTTTTTATTTCAAATTTATCGACCGCAAAAAGACAAAGGGCAATTACACCGATACATTGTATGTCGTCACAAATGTACCACAAAAACACTTTAAAGGGCACACGTTTGTGTGTGCGAATCGAAATGGGGGGATTAAGTTTGATTTATACACGAGTCGGGCTGTTGCATAATCGAGACGGCTGCATCGCGCAGGATAGCATTCGATTTTATATACGCGATGTTTTTTGCTCGTAACATTTATATGCATCGGCGACGCGTGCCGTCGATCAGCTGTTTCTTCTATGCGTGCGGGCTTCGTATATGGCGGGAGCACATTACGTCGCAAGTAGCGATTATTCGCCGCCGCCGGACCACTTTCGCGATCTCCGCTACGGCGACATTGACCTCTGCTCGATCGCTCGCCGCTTATGTAATATATTTTGGCTCGACCGTGTCAATGGCACGGCCTTGGAGTTTTCGCGCGCCGTAGACTTTACTCGACGCTTGCGTCAGTGTTGTTGTTACGGGCTCGCGAACGGCCTTGGATGTCTATGATAATAGATATTTAATCATTTCGTGCTTAAACATTCATGTGTGATTTTCACAGGTGACTATTTTACTAGTTAAGTGATTCCGTCCTTAAAAAAGATTTCTCTCCCTTACTATTAAATCTATGTTAGTTATTATTAGTAAAGATAAATGATTTTTGCAACTTTATGTAGGTATCAGGAAACATCATAACATTCGATGTTCGATATTCGAAATGCGTGTTGCGATCGTTTTTACCGTCCGCCAGCTGCCGCTACAACCGCGCTGTACTTGGTTACCGCGTACTCTTTTTATTGGCCCCAACACTTCATATTTATATTGTACACCTACCTTTAACATCAATCACATCTTTGGTAAGATTTTTTATTAAAATTTTATACAAAGACGACTTTCGATAGTTGTTTTTTTTGTGTAAAAGTTTATCAGTTTCGTCTAAATATGCTTCATAAAAAAGAGAGTTTCAATTGTGACTATCGTAGTAAAATACTAGCTATTACTATATAATACTACTAAATAAATAATGCAGTTCAGTAATGGGTTTGTCTATACGGGCACAGTAGCGTTTGAAAATAAAAGGGTTATAATAAAACCATTGTTACGACATTATGATACTCTCAAGATTTAGTGATAAAGCTTCGCCGCGACCGAGACGTGACGTATTTGGATAATTACAGAAAAGGTGCATGCCGTATTTAAAATAATTCTAACGTAGTCTTGTTTCCACTAACTCGTAAAAGAAGCATTTGTCGGGCCACTGCCCTGACGACAATGTTGATTACACTCTTGATAACTTCTAGTATTTTTCTTACATATATTATGTTGGTTCACGGTGTTAGAAAGGAAGATCATAACAACATTCAGTGACAGGTGCATTATAAGACCTATTAAAATAATTTTATACGGCCAAAATATTAGAATTTAAAATCGTTTTGGTAACCCTTTGTATAGCAAGCTTTGCAGCATTGTGTTTATTGTCCTTTTTGTAAATTGTACCAAAGTGAATTTCAATTCAAGCTCAATAAATCTTGTTTTCGCAAATAAAGTAAGTACTTAACAAGCTCTACGAAATTTAATTCTAAAATATTTCTACAATATCTTAAGATTGGTTTACTGATCACAGTTTGGGAAACTATTCCTCTTATGGGGTTAGCGAGGCGAGGGTTGTATAGATCTGTAATTATGAGTATCGAAGTAGCTGGAGTCAGGTAGGTCCGACACTCGAGACGTCTGGTCGCTCGCTCGAGGCGACGCCGCGCCTGCTCCGCCGATAACTGGGACGAAGGTTCAGTGTAAGGTGCACTGAGGTGTGCAAACACTGACGAAGAGGTTTAGTCACTTCTCAGCTAGACTAACAAGCTGCGTTTAAAGATGTGGGGCATTTGTAGAATAGACTTTTGCAATGCATTATAATATGGTCTATTTGTTGTTTTTTACAATTCTGAAAAATAAATACTTTCTAACATCATTTAATTCGAATTGACTACTCGAAAGCAAAACCTTTATTCGAATTAAGCAGTCATAGTGTATCTCAAGCCTTTTGTGTTTGACTAATGGCGCTAAGCCATTACAAAATCAACATATTATGTGAAAATTATTTTTTTTATTCGAAACCTCGCCGACGAAAACAGTCGACCAGTGTTCGTTATCGAGCAACTGTTGCGTTCCGATGTAATTAGCGGAGTCGTTCGTCATTTTAATTAGCCATCATGTAACATGACAGTTTAACAGGCGATCAATAAAATATTACAGATGATTGCAGCTCGCCTGGCCACGCACCTGTCTCACCGATGCGAGGAGTTTAAGCTACGACGTTTTATGTATCAAGCAAATAATAAACTTAACTAGATGATCGTGGTAGTACTGTGTTTCCTAAACTACCTTATAAAAAATCTTGCAGATTTAATATCTCTATTGTGATTCCCACGCATTTCTATGCTTCGATTATTTTTCCACCCAACAGGCCGTTAATCGCGTGACAGAATGCGGATACTAATCTACTGATAGCTCTACAATTGTAGCGCTTAAAGTTATCACGATAAAGCGCTTAATGTCTTGTGACGAAGGGGAGCAAAAAATAAGCTTTCGTCGCGTGTTCGACATCCGATCGTACCTTCAAACCTGTAACTTGATTTAAGTTACATTGTTTTCAAGGTATACATACATATGTAATTGCAATATCAATGCGCATCTGACGATAACACAACCATTATTTTTAGAACAAGTATTTTAATAATACAGTATAGGAAAAAGGCTATCTCGACGAACGATGGAACGACATCCTGGTAAACATGGAATACAAAATAAAGGGTGAATATGTTTTATAAACTTTTAATGGTGTCTAAATGTCAAACGATAACGTGTGATAGGAACAGGGAAGCTGCGAAAGGCTAGCAACGTGCCGTTAGGGTAACAGCGGTGGTGCAACAGATATGCATCGCTAGCATGTCGTAGCTGGTAATCGAGGCGGCGATAGCACGTAGTCGGTACCACATTATACAACGAAAATAAGCAACGGCTATTGACTTTTTGCTATAGTTGTTATCTCAAATATGATATGGGGCAAGAATATTCACATAAACCATAGTAAATACGCAATAACTTTAAAGGCATTTTTAAAATCATGATCAGTATTGCCTTATCTCTTAATCCAGGTAAAATCCTCAAATAGCAAGCGTCTTTGATGTTTCACACTTGTGTTTTTTTTAATTATCGCGTATATGTATAATCTGAGCCTAGAGTGGTCTTCCTGATTGGCGAGTCACGCGATATGTGCGCTACATCCCGGGGCTGTTATTTCCTCGCCCCTGGATTGCATTTGTTTGAATAAATTATAAGAGATTATGTTTGTGCGGGGAGCGGCCCTTATGTGGACCTCTGTATAAATACAATGTGTCACGACCGCGGCGAGGTCATTGTCTTTTTTAATGTATTACTAGGGTATCCGTAATCTTGACGAAAGAGCTCAAATGTAGAACACTTACGTTTTTTTTATGGGACACATTGTAATAGTATAATTATTATTGTGGAATTTTATTATGCTGTCAAATATATTTAACAGCATAATAAAATCAAATAAAAAATCAAAACATGCGGAATCTATTGTACTTTTAACTCCAGATACGTATACATCTAATAAACGCGTACTTACATTGTACTGGGTAACAAACAAGGATGTTGAAGTACATTTCCCGCATGCATTGTGTTAATTATGTATTTCCTACTGTCATTTTTGTATGGTTCTTGAACATAATGCATCGGTTATGTTACCGTTAGCTTCCCTCTTGTACCGCAATTTATTATTTGTTGAATTGTATCTTACTTACCAAATCACGTCGATAAACACAATTTAACTAAATAATGATTAATTTAGGATGATTATAACGCAGTAAAGATTTTTAAAACAAAATATCGAGTGTGTTGTTTAAGATAAACCCTTGAACACTTTAGGCACAATGCTTCAACAAACTTTGGAGACACAAAAATTAAACTAAAAAATCAATATGTGTTTGGTCTCATAAAAAATTAAAATTAATTTGAGAACTAACTTTACAATTGAGAGTTTCTTTTTAAAGCTCTATATGGCTTAAGTTTTTGTCATACCTACAGTCAGGTATCAAGGTATGGTTAAACTTCGCAACTCCCCGGCGGCAACATTTAGACAGAATTAAGCACATTTAATCGGCAACTCGAACGTCCCGCTCCCTCTCTTGTTCTGCTCTCCCCTCTCTGTTCCCCGTTCTTGCCCCGGGGATGCAACAATTTGCCAACTTTCGTGCCCTACGGTTTTTACGAACCGGTATACGAAATTAAGGAAGGACTCCTTAATTTTATATAATACCCAGTTTCCGAAACGGCTTCACGTCGATCTTATTTGTTTATTTAATATCAAAATATGCGTAATCGGCGATCTTAACTTACTTACACTTAAAGCTATATTTTATGTTTAAATAAGTTATAAAATATAAGTTATTTGACACTTACCAGTCTTATTGCGGGACCGTATTTGATGCCGTAAAAGTGCGAGCATGTTTTGCTTTTATTATTTAACTATGTTTATAGCACCGATTTTTTCAATTAAAAAAAAAAGGATTCTTACCTCAATGACTCGTTGCTGCATTTAGGCAAGGAAACACTGAACAAAGTATGTATCAATTTCAGTGCTTTAAAAGAGATCGTCTAAGTTAGGTGATAATAAGATTGCGGTGTTCGCAGCCGGTGTTCCGCGACCGCAAGGTTGTTCCGCTGCCAGCCGCGGCTATCAGCTGTTGCTTGTATCAAATCACATTACTTGTCTCAACTATTGATATCACTTATACTTAGTTCCACACAATTTAAGTTCTATATTCGATAATGAGAACCTATGGACTAAGTATGAAATTAATGAAAAGTTCTTACTAGAGGACTCTCAGCTTATATATCAATTGTTTTTAATTTGTCTAACATTTGTAAGAGATTAGATATGTATTAAAATATATTTGTAACGTAGGTGTTATGTTACATTTCAAACCGTACCTTAAACGTCATACATAATAATGATTTCAAGGAGGCCGCGGTTCACTGGTAACATTCCCCTTAAACACTATATCAAAATTATGTATCAGTATATTTTTTATTATAAAAACACTCCTTTGTTTTCCTGTTTGCATGGGAACGTTTCATACCTTTTTATCCATTTTTGTATCTTTGTCAGTTAAGTTCCTTTTTTAAAGAATAAATGTATGTTTCAACTTCACACAACATGTCCTATTCTGAATTAAAATAAAATATATTAAAGTGCACAAGCAAAATATAGTTAATACTTTCTTGGTGTCCCATTTTACTGTATACTGTGGGTTTCATAACCTCTGAGAGAAACTTAAACAATGCAACCTGATCTAAAATAATTATTTGTAGTGGATAAATACTTTACCCTGTTGGAAATTGAATCCGACTTTGTAATTAGATACGCTGACCACTAGGGGTGGTAAATGTTCTTTAATACTAAGAGATAGCCTTTTAGATTTCGAAGAACCTTTTAGATATTGTTAGGATAATCTTTAAGCAATTGTTTGGCGATATATTCGACGTTGAGCACGTGTTTCACTTTAGGCTTTATAACGTAATATTAAAAATGAAACGAACGAGCGGAGCCGCACGTATAGCTAGTCCAACTGACGTCGCCATTCCGTGAAAAACGTTCGTAAACTCCACACGCAAATTGGCTTCGTTAGTTCGACTGCGTTGTTTATTTTGAACGGCGTTTAACGAAGCGCGTATGTCATAACAGTTGCGTCGACTTTCACGCAGTCGCGGCCCACTCACACACCGCTGTCGAGGGCTTCTGTTATTTTTTTCTCAAGAAACATCGACACTAAGTGCGTGCTCTTTTGTAAATCTACCTCTACAATGGGCCGGTGCTATTATGCGGGGCGAAGGAACGGAACAGATGTACGCCGGTGGCTCGATTGCGGCCCGAATAATGAATGCCGGGAACTAAACCTCGAACCCCGATCGATCGGGTCCGCTTTGTGCTACCGAAGATTGCACTGCCGCCGTGCCGGCCGCACCAGCTGTCCCCATTACGTTCAGACAATTTTTGAATGGTTTTTGTCGGAGGTATTACATTTGTGTGGGCAAATACTTTTATATCACTCTTTGCCATCATTGTACACGCATGTTGGTTATGTTATTAAAGTTTTTTTAACTTAAACAACAGCCTTTTTATTGCAGTACATTAATTGTTTGATAACTCACGCAATATCTATAAAAGCATTATATCAAATTCAAAAACTCAAACAAGAATAAGGAAAAGAAATTTCTTTCATAAAATGAGCCTGTTTTTAAAACATTCTCATAACATAGATCTGTTGTTCAAGTGTGCGTGCGCGCACTCAACTCAATATATTTTAATCAGTAATCACAATGGCTACGAAATTCGAGACAATCGAGAATCAGTTTCCATAACATAACGGTGCGTCGTTCAGCCACTACTACACAGAAAGACGTCCGTTTGTTCGTCATTACGACAAATTTACTGGAGCGGTTTTGTAGTTGCTTTTGCAATCAAGATACAGATTACATTTGCACTTGTGTGTGTAGCGTGAGCTCTAGCGGGCGGTGCGCGGCGGCCATCTGTCGCGCGACAGTCGCGTGCGTGCTGCCTGGAGGAGAGGAAATTACGGGCACTTATCTCCGCCTCGGACACCGCTTCTTGCTTTAGCCTTGCTAACATTGTAGTGATTAATTATGCGACTTACCGCGAACTCTGATGAATGTACCTGCAGTCTATATAATAAATACATATAAATTTTCGGTAAAGAAAACTGGTATTTTTTTAAAGCGGCAACTTTTAAGAACAGAATCGAACAATTTCGCCGCTGTATAAATAAATCAACCCTCGCAATAATGAAGTTTCTGAGTTTCAAGTTAACTAGTAGGAGAAATGAATGGCTTCGGGCGTTGTTTAATTCAACAAACCTTCAGCTCTAAACTTTCGACCGAAAAGCGCTAATTTGGCACAAAAGAAACTTTTTTATGTGATAATCTGATTTTTTTTCGTGGTATGAATGAAAACATTGAAACCCTTTGTTAGGATACCCTCGCACGTGGGATCGTCGCAGCGTATCCCAATCGGCATATGTCAGGGTACGCGATGTCGACGAAAGCTTTTGATTGTTATCGGCGCAGTCGGCCGCTATCTTCAATCTCTCTCGTTTGAACGCCGTAAGTAATGTGTTAAGAGGTATCGACTCTCCGCTCCATTACTTAGGGTTCTGGCTAGCTTTAATTTGTTATGTTCGTTTACGGTTAATTTGCGTTTTATAAATGTCGTACTTAATTTAATCGGAAAACTATACTTATCGTTTATATAAATCTCTGCTTCGACGTCAAAATTTAATGAGTAGAACATAGGAATTTAAGTAAAAGGTAACTGGTTTAAAATAAATTAGATCACTCATTGCACACAGGTTAATTTTAAAACGGCGATGTTGAATCGTCTCAATAGCTTACATTTCCCAGAATAAAGACTTATGAACATATGTTGATCACGGTTCGGATATCGTTGCGGTTGGCCCGCATATCGAGTGGCAAGTGTTTCCCGCAAGTGTCGATCGTGTGATAGCGGCCGGATATTTGTTCAATAGGATTGTAAGGCGCGGTGGCGGGGCAGGCCGGGGCGAGGGGGACGCAGGTGTAAGGATGGGGGTGTGGCCAGCAGCAGCTGCCAACCGAGGTATGGTACAGCTCGTGGCCGCACTAGTAGACCGCGCTAATCTATTCCTAACTAGCAAACGCTTGCGTGTAATGCAAGCCTAGTTTTATTAACATCCCTGAATATTTAAAGTGCTTGCGTTGGATTCATTTTAAATTATCTGGTTATAAATTCACCATGAATGTCTGTACACGCTATTTAATTATTTTTTTGTAATATTACAATAATTGCATGCGATTTCATGTACACCTAATCGTATTAGTTCCTCAAAGACCACACCTCTTGTACTATTCGTAATTACATTACATAAGCCGATTACTCTTTCATCACCTTTTTATATGAAATCAGAGCTTATTTGTAGTGATTCTTCTGCTTAGTTAGATTTGGGGCCCATATTCTATGAAATATTAGTTTTTAATAATCAACTTACAAGTTAATACTCATAGATATCTGTCTAATAACTTTAGAAAGCATTGGTTACAAATGTACAGATCCCCCAACGTTGAAAGTTTTTCATTGTTTTAATTAATTCGTATGTAATTGATCATCGGTCATAGTAACGGTACCTCTAGTGGCCTGATCTCGAGCACTGTGAGCCTCTGACTATTTTATTATAACGCGCACCTCGGAATGTCTCGTATGTACGCCTGCACGGTTAATAAGTCTATGGTATGTTTTATGGTAGGCGCATGCGCGTTAGCGACTCTATAAAATATTAAATGCTTAGAATGAATAAAGCTACTATATAGAATGTTTTTAGATAACTAAAACATTCTCTACCAGCGACGCTTAAATCACATAGCGAATAAATTGTAATTTCTTCGGTAAATGTATATAAGTATTCCTGTTGATGTGGGAAGAATAGCTTAATTAAAAAAAAAACGTACTTAAGTTATCATACTGCAAGTATAAGTATATAAGTTTGAAGCTAATCTACAGCATAAGAATAGATTTTCTATCTCTGTCTATCTCCCTTGGAAAAGACGCGTAGCTTTTTGTGTATAAACGTGTGACTAATTGCACGTCAAGGGTAGAGTGAAAGGCATGTTAGCTATAACAGCATGCGTTTTTTACCGTCCTTCATACATAGATGTCGCCGTCGATGCAAGATTACTTAAAAAGCAAAAAGTATACTTTACTTATTTTAAAAGTAAAAAAATACACACGGGTGCTTAGTGCAACATTAAAGTAAGCTTTGCCTTTCCGAATTCACAAACCATTTATTTAATAGCTTCCAATTTTTTCTCGAAAATTTCCGATAAGCTTGCGGCTGCAACACTCGATAAAGGGAATCCATCTTTCGCTTCCGCACCTTGCGTCTTTTAAAAATCCTTTGATAAATTACTATTTCATGTGTGGATTTGGCGCAAAGCTTGATGTCCCTTCGAATATTGGGGGTTGCGTGCGCGGGTGCGAGGCGAGGACGGCGCGGGGAGCGACCTTTAATTCAAGGCCCGCCCGCTGCGTGGATTACCAGGGAGAGTCGCAATTAGTCTGGCAACATAGAGGTCGCTTCTGCACACCATGCCACGCTCTACATTCATTATAATAAACCAAATGTTAAATTTTGTTACACGGTACGAATAATATGATGCCCAGATTTTTTCAACTTAGCTAGATTTTTTAATATACTTTTAAAATTCTGTGATTTTTATGATGATAAATCTAGTTTATCTTCAAAATTTTCGTGCGTGTATTTTCCCCCTCTTTTATTAGAAAAACGATTGAATATACTAGTTGTCACCCTATTTGGTTTTTTTTTTGTCATAGGTATACAATATGTATTGTGAAAAACCAACCCCTCGGCCGGTTTGCTCTTTGAACTGACGACTTAACTACTATGATTTTATCATGATCAGTTAACATCATTAACGTTTTAATTTTTTTAGAAAATTATTAAGCGATTGATACCTACTATCAGAAATTCTATGATAAATAATCAACTTTAAGGACAAAATTTACTTAAATTATAGTGTACAACTAACCTTAAATGTTTTATATGGGATATAAATTAAGTCTGAATTAAGAGGAACATCAGTCAAAAATAATTTATCGAATGCATTTTCATAAAGCAATTGACATCGATATTGTAATGTAAAATCGTAAATATCGCTTGTGACGGAATAATCGAGACGTCCGCGATCGGACAATGAAGACACGTGAGTTATTACGATACGATTGCGAAACGAGGCGCAGCTCGGGACGAGCGGTTGTGTTTACACCGAAGAAAAACGGGCACCTATCATATACAAGAATAGGTCGTTTTAAGGACTTTTATTAGGTAAGTTTTAATATGTAAGATAAGTATTAGCTGAACTAGAAATAATCTCAAGTATTATCAATGAAGTAAGAAAAAAAACTGAATAAGGACAATCTTATCACCTAACGTTACCTACCAATCTGTACATATTAACAAAATAGCTTTTGCTTGCGGGGAATTAACAAAAAACAGGGTTAACAGAAGTATAACGTGTTATATGAGACTATATATTCTATACCGGTGATAAATATCAATACGATATACCTAAGCGTAGCTATAGCGCAGAGCTATACGTTATATAAACATGTACATTTCTAGGATCATATGTAGGCTATGTGATGTGATGTAGATATTGCCATATCCTAAGTAACGTTTTCTTTCATATAAGTGTAAACGAATCTTTAGTAAGCAAAGTGGACGACACGAAGTCGCGTGTATGAGTTGGCGTGGGAATGTCGTCCATTTGTTTATTGTTTTCATTCGACCGCTGCAAAGGCTACAACTATGCGTAATCGATTTTATTAAGTTAGTAGCTGTCGCCCGCGACTTCGTCCGCGCGGAATTAATAAAAATTTAATTAGTAGCCTATGTGTTCTTCCTGACTATGTTCTACATCTGTGCCAAAATTGGTCAAGAGCCGTCGAGCCCTTTCGGAGATATATTTAAACATCCCTCCATCCATCTAAACATTCGCATTTATAATATTAGTATGATTAAAATAATTGCTCAGTTACAGTACTAAAGTTCAGTGCACAGTAAACTTTATCTATATATATAAAAGAAAGTCGTGTTAGTTACACTATTTATAACTCAAGAACGGCTGAATCGATTTGACTGAAAATTGGTGGGCAGGTAGCTTAGAACCAGGAAACGGACATAGGATTTTTACCCCGTTTTCTATTTTTTATTCCGCGCGGACGGAGTCGCGGGTAAAAGCTAGTTTATGTATAAAACTTTTTATTGTCATGTGTCGTCATACAAACTAAATGAAGAATGTTACTCATACATGGTGATAACGAGCAGTCTGAAAATATTGCAACGATGAAGAACCACATGTTTTTAAACAAAATAACTAATAATAATATTTGTATTGACACTTTAGTAAATTTATCATCTGCTGTTGTAAGTCAACTCTATTGCAATTTAATAGTTTTTTTACATTATTATAAAAGATAAATAAACGTCTCATTTTAAAACTAGAGCAATCTATTAACTTTACAATATAAAAAAGATCTTAAATAAGTATAAAAATCACTAAAAACTTTACGATTTGATTTATTATAATGTCTATATTAAGTAATATGTAGTTAAATCAAAACTGTAGTTTCTAGACCTGTCAAGTATATTGATATACTGCTGCGATAGAATTACAGTAATGAATTACGGTTTCGTACTTCTGATGAATTTATTTGTAAGATATATTTATGAATTATATATAAATGTTATTTCCAATTAATAACATGTACAACAAATTATAAATATTTATATAATAAAGTAAGTGTTCGTTTTTAGTTTAAAACACTACGACAGTAAAATATAGATTTATTTAATGTTTTTACTTCTTGTCGACAAGTCCACTGGTTACTATGAAAGAGAAATATTTTGTACCTGTAAAATTTAATACAAAAACAGGTCTTCAATTGATAAATTAATCCAACTCATTGTTGTATTTGTCAGCGGCTTGTCGTTTTTTTTTCTTAACTCTGTGCTACGTCAGCTTCCATTCATTAAACATGTGTAGTGTAGTGTGACGTGGTGTATTGTAGTTGTAGTACTGGCACAATGGGCACGCTAATCGCGCGAGCGGATCGCGATTAAATAATAATAGTAATGCTCGGCGATCGATACTGCGCCATCTGGACCGTTCTCGTGAAACTTGCGAGATAAATGCGATGAGGGTCCTGGGCTAGTTAAATATTTTAAAATGACCGTAGCTCCGTTTAAGCTTTTGCTTGTGATACGATATTGTATCAAGATAACAATCTGCTAAATTAGATTATGCCAGTTATAATATTAAGTTTGAAGATTTTTTTATTTAAATTTATGTGTTATTATTTTGGTTTTAATCATTTGTCAAAGTGGCATATGAAGATGAAGTCTATGTAATTAAATTAAATTTAAAAAAATATGTAATCGCCCTTTTATTTGGCTCGCGTCGCGTCAGTTGTATCCATGTCAATCGCGATCGCCAACCTCCGCGTCGTGCCTCATGCATGTGCACTTAATAAATTTAGCACACAATAAATTCTCCCCTCGCGTCGCCGCTTCAGGCGCTCAATATTGCATTAATGAGAGGCCCCAACAATGCTATTTAATTTTGAACCAAAAGAGTCGACTTTATAGCACAACCGACTGCCATTTACACTCTCATTGATCCTTATTGTAATAGTTTAAGGTCGTATTTGATTTAATATAGTCAGAAGTTAGTCGGCGCGTCGTAAATGACAAGGGTTGGCTCTGAAGTCGGGGGTGGCGCGTGCATTTTGCGTATTACCTAAATAAATAGCGAGTTTGCTCGCTTCCCGCTCCACCGCCGCCGTCGTCTCGCGGTTCCCACGAATTTGTTTTAGTTTTTAATCCTCGCAATTGAAACTTGATAAGAGGTCTTATGGGATTCACTTTGGAGATTTTTATGTCTTTGTATTTGCGACTTGGGATTAAAGGCCATTGGATTGGGCCATTAAAGTATAATTATTGTCTTTTACACTGTTTCACTGTTAACGTTCTGTTAATTTTCACGATTTAAAAGATCTATTGTTACATCATATTTACAATACTTAACATTTTATATTATCTAGCTTTAGCCCGCGACCTCGACTGCGTAGAATTAAAAAAAATATGAAATCATGTTTACCCGACTAAGTCCTTTATCTGTTTAAACTCCGTGTAGGTATCTACGTTTTCTAAACCGTCTTAGCTCGTCTTTAAAAGGAGAATAATTTAAATCGAAAAGTTACACATTTTGCTATTCATTATTATGATTTCAAGAATAAATAAATACTCCCTGTTCCAATTATAATAGGTTACATAGACACATATGTAGATAGGAAACTAAAATAATAACACTATTACAGTTAACTTTTTTTAAACATGTGACATATTAAAACGCAAGTACTTTTTCAAAGTACACAAAGAGAATTAGCATAATCCAAGATGCACACGTGTCCGTCCGCCACGCGACCGCTTCCCTACAGCTCTGCTCGCCTGTGAATCTGATGGGATTGTACTCAGCAGTTGACGGACTGTTGGCAAATATAGAAATTAGAGGGGGACACTATCCTTATATTTTTATTCATTGTCGAGTTGCTTTGTTACCGTTTTTTTATTTTTTAAAAGCACGTGCAAGGGATGATGATCGATTTGTTTTGAATTTAGAACAATCTTAGTTTTAAATAATTCGCATTTGGGTCCGCACAAAATTTGCTATGAAAAATTAATGTTCCAGTTTTTTATTTATTATCCTAAATTCTAATTCTTAACGTGACAACCTAATCTCTTTTTAATTGCAACGTCTTTTAATGATGCGTTTTACTTTCAATTGCGTGTATTAAAGTATCTGGGCGTAAGTTCATATCCGCAACACGCAGGATGCGGGAGCTTAATTGATGTTTAATTGGCTTCAAACAGGAAAACTTGACAATCTACTTGATAAGTCAATTTGGACTTAATTAAAAAGATCATAAAATGGTACCTACTTTTGTATCATTTTTAAATGATACTAGGGAATATGGTTTTTTAGTTATTTTTTTCGTGTATTTCTATTGTTGTTTGAGTATAACTTCTGGACTTACCTACCACTTACCACTACATTATTTTATCAGAGCATGTTTATAAATCGTAATGAACGTTGAAATAAAAATAAATTTCTTCCCAAGAAATTTACATAAATACACAAAATGTTGAAGAGATGAGGCGTCCATCTAGCTCTCTCATGTCCGCTAAGTAAACGATGGGCCCACTCCAGCACGCCGCTAGAGAACTCTTGAGTGCACTTGCAATTGATAACTGCACTCGCCTCACACCTGCCGTGCTCGTGGCTTATTGAACACTGATACATTAAGTTGCCTTCATATTTTCTTTTTAAATATAAGTTAAAGTTTCTGTTACAGTTATGGTCTGTGGATTCTCCACAGACCATAACTGTAACAGAAATAATTATATTTTTATTTGAAAGACTTGGCTTTGAGAGAACTGAGAATTGACTAGGTTTTTAATCTATGGCAATGCCTAAACAATTAATTCAATTATAGTATCAATACAGTTAGAATATTTAAATAATGCATTCGTAAGACGTAATTCAGAAGTAAAAGATCACACTACTGGTACTGGCACTTAACAAAAGCTTATAAACCACTTTTCATAGTAACTTTAGGAGAAAAGTTAGTATAAAACTTTTTATAAAGAACAGTAAGCTGTCTGAGAACTTGTATTTAGTGTTAGAATTGCAAGTTACAAGCAATCGGCCTCAGCGGTTATGATGTGTCAGGGCCATGAGCCGGCGGCGGACGGCTCTCGCCCGCCTCGCCCGCTCTCACGACACCCCTACACTGCTCCCATAGATATTAAACATTAGATTGGCAAAACTATTATTTTAACTATAACGTTACGAGTACTGGATTTTAGGTGATATTTTGTAATGTAGTTTTCTGGTTTCGAAATGTGTTCTCTTAAAAGCATAGGCTTAGTAAAATATTGTATATTTCTTCATGTTTTTGTCATCAAGTAGTTACACCACATCATTTCGTATGATATAATTTGTTGACGAATGAATTAAACATATCGTCATCCTTGTCGTTATATTTGGCAAAACAGAGATAACAATCTATATCTTCTATATCTATATATATAAAACAAAGTTCTGTTAGTTACACCATTTATAACTCAAGAACGGCTGAATCGATTTGACTGAAAATTGGTGAGCAGGTAGCTTAGAACCAGGAATAGGACATAGGATAATTTTTACCCCGTTTTCTTTTTTTTTTTTATTCTGCGCGGACGGAGTCGCGGGAAAAAGCTAGTATGTTATAAACGCGGATTTTGATCTCAAAGACCCATGGTAAATCATGTTTACAATGATTTCTTAAAGATTAGAAGTTATAATGTAACAACATTTTCTATAGTTATATTGTCACATATGGTAAGTTATAAGATCTGTGGGCGCGACCCTTAAGCCGCGTTCACATTTGTCTGACGTGTTGTGTCGTGACGCTTTCTGTCGTGATGGCTACTGTTCACATCTATGTGACGCGTTATGACGCATTTTTAATCAGTTCCGTTATAGCTCTCGGAGAGTTTACACATTCGCAATGTTTTTTCATGAATCATCCGATTCGGATTCAGATTATGAAGAAGATATGCAGTTATTGGCACTGGCAACACTTCTAATAAAACAAAAAAAGAGAAGAAGATATTGGATACATCCAGTAAATACAAAAAGATAGTTTAGTTTTAATAGATTGATCCTTATATTGTTTACATTTTGTATCATAAATCGCTTTATATTGTCGTACGTACTCGATCAGCTCGTCGTCCATACCTTCTGACGCGTCACAACACGACACGTGCGCGTGCACACTAGTCCGACCCGCTGTGTCGTGTCGCTGCGCCGTCCCCCGCACCTCACCCAACTGACGCGGACCGGGATCGCTACTGACGCGACACGACACAAGCCATCACGACACACTGCGTCAGAGAAGTGTGCACGCAACCATATTAATTGTATGAGACCGATACCTTTCTGACGCATCACGACACAACACATCAGGCAAATGTGAACGCGGCTTTACGCTGTCTCATATTAGGTTAGCAGGGTCCAGTGGCGCTGGGGGCGGGGCACGAATATCGATCAGGCTTTTGATTGATAGTCGCTCGTTTAGTTTTCTCCCGCGGCGTCGGTCGCATTCCGCCTCGTCGCGTCGTGTCCAGCATCTGCTTTACCCAAGCTGTGTGTTATTTTTGATAAGCGAAGTTTCGACAACGCGACGCTAAATGGTGTGGACGTTGCTCAAATAGATTTGGCGGGAAAGTTCCATTGATTTATCCACTTTGCTATTTTTACCCTCGCATTCTTCTTTTTTTCGGGCTAAAATGTCAATTTGAAAATAGAAAAAGTTTATCACTAAAGCGGTGCGTTTTAGCAAACTGATAGGACCGATTATTTCATAGGATTTTTAAAACTGATTCGTTCAACGTTTACTAAAGTAATATACAATTTGTAGTGTTGAATAGTGTTAATAATTTGCTTTGTAATGTGCTGATATTTTTGGTGGACTGATTTTCAGATATACGTTCTTTGAATATAACTTAGATTAACAATAAGAAAAAAATAACAAGAACACAAAGTTTTTCATTGCACAATAATATAAGCGAAAATGAATGTAGTAATGTAAGTTTTGTTAACTGTAAGATTAAAATGTAACCCTAAAAATCCTGGCGTGTATTATTAACAAAGTAATTTAAAATGTATAAAACGGGTAGCAGTAAGCCTCGTTGATTAAACTGAGGCCTATTTTCACGAGACTAACATTCATCGTTATAAAAGTTTGTAAAGTTTAAACATTAATCAGCTGGGACTCAGCTGTTGAAGGAATTCCTTAGAGTACGAGGCGAAGCCGGGCCGACAAGTAGGCTTATTGTGTATCAGAACAATGTTCCTCCAATGTTCCTTAATCTTTATCACCATGCAATAAAGTTCAAAATTTGGAAACCAGCCATTTTCCTTCGGTGAGAAAATCTACGGAAGGGTTGACAATAGACGGATTTATTTTGTATCATAAAAGCTATTAGGGTTCCCTTAAATAATTTTTGAAAGTCAAACTCAATGCCGTTCTTTTTCTTTTGTAAACTTTTACACAACTTTTTAATCCAAGCTAACAAAATTTTATATAGGTTTATGAGTAGTGCAGTTAAATAACAAAATTATTAGTTAATTATTATTAAATGGCAAATGTAAAGTCTTATTTTGTTAATCATATTAAATTTACGGCGGACAATGAAGAATCAAAAAGGAATAAAACAATAACAGGACTGTGTCAAATGAAAATCTCTACCGATCACTCTGGATTAAGACCTTGAAAATGTATTTTTGTGTTAAATGGCAGCCCTGTGAGCCTACGAAGTAGTCGGATTGGCTCATTAATCTCTGGGTGTGTGACCACCGCCGGCGCGCTGCCGGTTTCTTTTCATTTCGGGGCACAGAATGATGCATTAGTGTTCAGACCCGCCTCCCGCACCACGACCCTCGCCTTTGTGATGACCTTCAATGCTATCTATAACTCGTATGTGAAATTGTAACCTCTATTGTTCGATTAATTCTGCTAATTTATTAGTGAAGTTACAAATTAATTAAATTTAAACATAGTCTGATCTGTAAGTTAGACAATAATGGCCAACTTCTATTCACAAGTTAGAGTAAAAAAAAGTTTTTGAATCAACGTTTTTAAACCATGAATATGTTCACAATTTAATTCGAATTATATCATTATTTTCATAAAACGAAACACAACACTCGTCAAAGGCTGATACATTATTTAATTATAAAATATTACGACTCCACCTTCCTCATGTCACGTCGCATCGCGCGAATAATCAGCCGGCTTAAATTACGCTGAATTTGCTTCAATTAATTATTGTGATACGTGGCTGGCATACAGCGTCGGTCTCGACGTGCATGGTCTGGGAATAAAGGCAGGTACACAATGCACCTTTCTGGTCTCTAGATGCGTGTTTTTGTGCCGTTCATAGCACTATGTGTGGCCTCTGGCTGCAGTGACAGAAGACAAAACACACCACTTTGCTATAGGATTTCTTCGATTGCAATAGCTGGAATTTGAAACCCTTTGCTATTTTCTGCGTGAAAATAAGAATTATCTTGAATCCTTGCTACCGAATGTCGCTATCCCGTGAACTCAATTTTGACAGTGACAGTGCAAAATCACAATAGGTAGAAACGTATCAAAAGAACTCGCACTTTTTACAACCGGCCAAGGCAGGTAACAAGTTTACTTCTAACAATAATAAAATGCAAACCAACAACCGCCGTAGTAAAAATTAACATAAAACAAATAGCAAACAAAGTGCATTGAATCGCGAACTATAAAGTAAACAATCCGAAGCAGCGTGGTACGGAGCTCGAGACATGGAGATCGTAAAGCGAGATTAATTGGCGGCAATGATACGTCGCCTCGTAAACCTCCAACCCGCGTGGGATATTAATAATATCGATTCCATTAGCGAGAAATGTTAACGGCGAAGAGAAGGGACTGTAAAATCAGCAGGCGAATTGTGAAATTCTACTACAAAGATTCTAACCCACAAATCGAATGAAAGTCAAATGGTAGTGCGTGATATTTAAATTGACTGCATTTTACCGATCACACTAAATGTGTGATTTTTTCATGTAATTTCATTTTAAATTTTTTAATGTTATTCTCATTAATGTTTAGGTTTTATACAAAAATCTATTTCCTTTGCTCATTAAGCTATTGAACGTAGAAATAAACCTAAATCAGGTATAGACAGTTGAATATAACCGGTACCGGCCAACATTACGCGACCTTTATGGTTCGCAGGCGTCATTTATCATCCACACACCTTTGTGAACACATCTCTACGCACACCTGCCCCCTAAACCGGACATAATAAATTACGTGGAAAACAAAACGAGTCCAACCCTTCAGTGCTTAGGGGAGGATCTCTCTCGTGTGCTCTAAGTGCCGTATTGTGCTTGCTTGTCCACCTTTATTAAATAGAAAGACAAACTTTAAAAAGTTAACTTTACAAATTACTTTACCTTTTTTATTTCTAATTCCCATATTTACTTTTTATTTAGACAAATACAATCTTACTCGTGCTCTAATGCAATGTTAACAGAGATAGCTTTAAAATATCTGTGGCGCATACCTACTCAAATTTAAGAATTCAACTTGCATATGCGACTTTACTTCCATAAGGTTTTTAAAAAATAAAAAAAACAAGTAAAAGCTCGAGTAGTTTATTACTATATTGCTTTATTGTCATTTTCACATACAGTTATATAAAATGCAGTCATAAGATTTAATGACAAATATTCGGCAACAAATTATAAACCAAATGCAAAATAAAAATGTATAAAACTGGGTAAGAGCTGGTTAGTTGTTTTTATTTAACTTGTGCCTTAAATAAAAAAGGCAATTAAATTACCCCCGCGGTGCGTTCGGTTGCGTTTCACGTTGTCATTGAGTTTCAATCAGAAGTTTTTATGCCGCCAGATGACAGCGGTTTATGGTTTGACGGCGCCCTAACGCGGACCCGATCGACAAAGTTTAGAGGGATTTTATATAACTGGTATTTCTTGATTCCATCACTTTTGTTTGTTTTATGTTGCTTTTTGTTAACTTTTTCTGCTTGCCCATATTATTAATGATTATATTTCGATATATTATTTGTAAAGACGATCTTAATAACGGCTTTATAATCTAGTATGAGTAGGCTTTGCCTTTGAACTATCATTTCATGATTCTAAATTGATAACTTCATTTACAATAGTAACTCCTTAGTCTTAATTCTATGTTTAAAACAAGTAAATGCAACATCCGCCATCTCGTGATAAACATCATATTTCACGGTAATATATTTAAGGATCGCTGTGAGACTTTAAGCTTGCGTGATAACATATGGCTTCCTCCGCGGGATGTGATGTATCCTAGCTACTGAATTAGCGACGCGAGCTAATGAACTTGTTGCGAGCTCACAGGCCGCACTGTCCGAGGGGATACATGGCACGAGGGTCGCCACGCCATGCGATAACTTAAACGTGGGACATAACTATATTGGGAATACGGATTTTAGATTGTATTATGAGTTTTGGGGCAAATGTATATGATGAACTTAAAATAACATAAAAACTTAGGAATTAGGTACAATTATATTTTGATGCACCAAACATTGATGAAACATCTCAGAAATTACAAAGATTTTATCACTAACTGCTTTATTACTTTTAACTTAACATAATATTCGTGAAAGTTGTGTTCAACACACATTTCAGAGTAATTATAATTTTTCCAAAAAATATTTAAATGCATGGTAACCGACTAGGAAATGAATGCGACTTGTTAGTTTTCCAATTCGTTAAAACCGGACATTCGACGTGGCAGGAAACAATATAAACGTTTTTGGTTGCGTTTTGATAGTTGGCTTTTATTTTCACGTTTTATTACGTTTGTTGAAATGCACGGGGCTCAAAAATGCATACAACGATTCACGTTTCGAGTTATTTCTTACACACTATATGTATATTTAAATTTTTTGTATACTTATTGATTGTCTGTAGTTTGTGAATTATTTTCATAAATCTAATTTCACAATTCTACCTTAATTTTATTTAATTTAACAATTAAATTAATTTGTTATCTAATTTGAGTAACCGTTTCATATATTCTTACGTAATCTTTAATCTATTTTTAAGACTCCCGAGTCCGAAAAGCGCAGATGGAACAACCTAGTTATATTGACTGTGCGTATACTCGAGTCGAGGCGATGCGACGCGAGACGAATACCGAGCGCAACGGACCCTCGCTGTGTCTGCTCTTAATACTGTTTTACTGCTGTACTTGATACTTACGATGTCAAGTTTGTTGTTTGTCTTTCTATCCCTTGGAGAATGTTCTCGATGTTCGACATTGCAATTAATACCGACTGTTTTATGATTACAGGTACGAATGGAGACAAGTTGATATTTTAATACAACTACACTAATGGTTGCAGCAATTCAGTAAGTCAGCACATTTTATTAAAAGAAAAATCTTGTTTATGTAGGAATTAACACAAGTATTTTTGTATTTGGTCTTGAAAATGGTGAAACTGTAAAAAAAAATTTTAAGTGATGTAAAACGCAGTGTTCATTTCAAAATTGATATCTTATCTCAATTTACCAGTTTTCTGTTCGTAAATTCAGAGCATTGGATGCGGTTGATGACTTTTTGATTGCGTAGTTTAGATGTAGTTTTTGAAATATTCAATTAAATTGGGTTAGCTTTTTTATTCCTGTGATAATTTTCTAGCTGTTTGTAAATTTCTCATATCTTACTTTATCGGAAGTAAATACGAAAAAAAGTTGATATCGTATTAGTCTCGTTGCAACGGAGCATGGTTGCAGCGGAGTGCCGGCACACAGGCAGCGGGTCTAATCGTCGGGGTCAACGGCAGCGCAGGTACGGCCCGGCTTTTTTGTGGGCCTTGCTGCCTCTCCCCTCCCCCGGCCCCAACACGCCGCATCCCCTCCCCCATAACTTTGAATCTAAAAGTCACACATGCCAGAAGTTTATGTATTTAATTTATCTCATATGAAATTGGTATTGATTGCAATTCGAATTATACTATTCTTCTGCCCAGTATTTTAATTGGGACAGATAGCTATTATAAATGGTGTTCCCCCCGTGGAAGTAGTTCATGAAGGATCATCTTAATATAACAAACAACTACAACTAGTCATATTTCCACTTTTAGATAATTACATAGGTGCTTGTATATACAAGTAACGTTACTTATATCTAAAAACCAAAAGAACGCAACATAATTTGCAAAAATGTCAAAGGACATTCTTTTCCACTCAACATCTCTTACAAGGTAAGGTCAAAAGGAAATGTCATAATATTTACCTGTTACGTAACACGTTATGTTCCATGTCAAAAGTGGAATTCTATTTATATTTGGCGACACAATTCCGTATGAATGGGTGAGGCGAGGTCAGAGAACTAGATCGCGCCCACTGCCGTCTCCCGTCTCCCGGTCCCGTAGGCAACTCCCCCCGTCCTGCCGCACGCCGCACGCCGCAGACACCAACTACGCCATACACAACGAAATACGAATCAATAATATTCCACGTCCATTCACTACTCGCCTACGTACGATTGATTACAAGACAATTTATTTAATCATTTTTAATTATAAATTAGATTTTCAACTTTAAGGTTATTTATTATTACTTTCATTTGTCTAAAAATATGTAGATAACTTTTGAAATACTTTTAATTTATCTGATCAAAAATACATAGAGGCTACGAATACGAAGATATTGTTGTCTTGACTTCTTAAATGTACTTAATAAATTTTTAATAATTACTAAATTGATTACATAACATAACATTCTTGTGTATTTTATAACTACGAAATTGTTTTTTATGTATGTAAGTTTTCTTTCAAAAACTAGTTAGAAACTAAAAGAAATATAATTTTAACCTTTGATAGAGCAATAAACATTCAAAGAAAACTTTTTTCGAGGTCGCAATTGAAAGAAGCCAAAGAGAAGTTACGAAGTCAGTTTGCCAATGTAAAAGTTTATTAAAGCAACGCGCCGATTCATTGCCTTTCTGAATATTCAGTTACCGTTCGCAAAACCAATTCATTTTCATTTGATTAGACTTCTATAAGCATCTAAGCCTACATTATAGGGAAAGTATAATTCATTACCATTATTTAAAAAATGCTCTGGCATTAATTAATTTTAATTTCACATGTTTTATTTAAATTGTCTTCTATAGGATTTGTGTTGTGGAGTTAATATTATCAAGTACCTTAAGCCAGTAAATTCCCTAAACGAATCAAAGTCAATAAAATTGTCATGAAAGTCTTACAAGATGCAAGTCATTCCTATCACCTTTACTCATCACACAAAAACTTATTGAATGTGGTTCAATATCCGGTACAGAGAAGCTTGATCCTAACTTATCTTAACATCTGTGAGTTCGAGATGAGTTTGCACGTAACTTAACTGAACTCTGACTTAGTACATTTGCTCTCAAAGCTTGCCAAGTTCTTGGGCCGTGGTTTAGTCATCCACCTTTTTTGCCAAGTTACTTAAACACAAAATTTCCTTCGTGAAGTCTTTTTAAAAATGTAAGCCACTTCTTTCTTTTCCTTATGTTACTTCGTTCCCCTACTATACAAAATATCTTCTGTACTGTCATAGCGAGCCGAATTGCTGATGAATTTGTCTCGTCGTATCCTGTATAAAAATCTATAAATAGTCGCGAGCTGACAAAAAAAAAAAAAAATCCTTTTTATAACTTTAAAATTAAGGTCAATATCCGTTCTTTGTACTTGATCATCAAAGGTCAATGGAACCTTCGGAACAACGCACACAATTCGGAGAACAATTCATCACAACTAAATGAAAACGAGTTGATATACACTATCACGACGAATGGACAGGTTTCACGGCAGCGGTGACGCATCCCCAATACCAGTTCTAAATATCTCTAGACATTGGTTTTCTAGCTCCAATCGTACGGAACAATGTTATTGGAGGAAATCTCTTCAGCCTTCTCTCGCCTAACACTTAGCGAGGCGTTGATACGACGTGTTATAAATAGTCATGAGACCGTGGGATTATGTCCGTAACCACTTTTAGTGACTCATAACTTTTATGCTTAATGAACTAGACCAGCGAAGTAAGAAGTTCTTTACTAAACTTTGACATTTAACAGGTTATGCAACGCGTAGTAAAATTTGGTAATGAGTTTGAAGTGTTGGAATAAACTATTTTTGCCATATTACAAGAAATGCAGTTGGAACGGGCATTTTGTTTAACCATAACGAAATTAAGTTTTAGAATTGTATAGCATACATGAAGCAAAATGAAATACAAGTTTAAAGTCCGAGTTTTGGTACAGTTTCGCTAGGGCATGGTGCGGCGCGGCGGCGCAGCGTGGCGTTGACCTGAACTTTGTTTACGATGCAGTCCGGTTCGCCCACGATACGCGGGCCTCGGCACACTGGCCACGGCGCGCGGGCCGCACTATTCGCGGCCCTACTTCGCTGCAGTAGTCGATAACTCGATCGCATTGATTTATTGCCTACCGGTGACAAGATTATACGGCGATTATACGGAATTATGTCGCCGGTTATTTATTATTGAAAACGTTGCAACTGTACGTTTTCAAGGGTTCAAAGTAAAGTCGATAAGCGTAGCCGGATTGTTGTTTGTTTGCTAGTTCGGTATAAAGAATACAGTTACGATTCGTAACATTAAATTGATATAAAGTTGAACATGAATGTAGATACTTAATTTTTTTGTAACTTAGATTATTTTCTTCCAAAGTAGGTATTTCTTTTTTTAATTCGTCTTTATTGATTTCTGGTTTGTGATTATAGCCGTAAGCATTTAACTGTCGAAACTCTTGTATTGCGAAATGCGAAAACAATCAAAGGCAATTTTGAAACTTGTTTAAATTTGCATGTATGTTAAAATTAAAAAAAGAAATTGAATGCAGCGCAAGAATCCAATCAACCAAATCGCATTGCTTATTGCTTTTCGAGTTATTTATTTGCAAATATCTACTATATTTAGGTACTGTTGTATAATCTAGTTACGTACATACATACATGTGTACATCACAATAGTCCCAAATATTTTTTTTTAATCTGTTTTTTTTTTGGGATTTTCGTCCTTTTAGGACATGCCAAAAATATTTTGTTACGGCCAGCTTTTTGCTCTAGCAATTTGTTAGTGTAACATTTAAAGTGGTCGCGAGTCTTTCAAACTTTTCCGTATCCCACTTTTTAATACCATCTAGTGAAACCTATTTTATGTTCGAATATAAATCTAAGGATGTGCAGAGTCAAAGTATTAATATACAATCTACTTGACTAAAGTAACAAACGTGACTAAATTAATGAAGTAGCTATCACAAAGCAGATTACTAACCTTCAGTTATAACGTACCCCTCAGCGGTACGAATATGCCACGGTCACAAAGTGCAAATAGGCCTTGGCATTACCTGGTCACCTTCAAATGCATTCGCGATGCACTTTTGATTCCGAGAAGCCTCGTCTATTAACGTCTCGTCCAATTAGACAAGTTGTAATTCATGTTGGCAGTCTATTGTCTAATTCTACCTTCATGCAACAGATGTTCGTTCGATTAGGTTAATATGTTGAGATTTGTAATTAACTTTTTGTTTGTGTAGCCTTGTTTATACACATTATGTATCTACTATACTCGTAATAATCGTGTAATAACTTAATGCAGCTGTGTGTTAATAACTGTTCTAAAAGATAAGTCGTGGAAAAGGTAAATTATAAAAGTAACTGCAATAAAACATTCTTATTATTGAACGATCTTAATTCACAGTTTAAGCAAGTAAATTAGCATTTAAAGTTTACAATAAGGACTTAAATTGAAATAAAGTGTACTTGCTAAAAACATGAAGTCAGTAGGTACAGTTATAATGTAGGTTATCCGCCAGGACCGCGCAGCTCAACACTAAAGAGCCGGGTTTATGAGCTAACCGAGGTTTCACTGTTGAATAATTCGCCCGATATAAAGTTACTAGATATGACTCTAATCAAAGCGTCAATTGCTTAAAGGGCAAAAAATAATATTTTGCCTTAATTTCTAAAACAAAAAAGTTTTAAAATCCAAACCGCAGTTTTGCTGGAGATTTTTTTTTTACATAATATGTCTACCCACTGCTGGACATAGGCTTTCACCAATATAATTTGATTATTTTAAGTTATTTAATGTCGAACATACAACTATATACATATTTCCGCTTATCCTTATTAACTTACCAAATGCCGTATCCGTTCAAATTAATTCCTAGTTTTATACTTTATTATCCTTGCTCAGTGATTTACTGCCACCCCTCAAACTTGCGCGCCTTCCTCGAAACGTCCCATTGTGTAAGGTCTAAGTTTTTGTAAAGGCCCTTGTCTTAGCGAGTGCATTGTTGGTGTGGTGTTAAGCAGTAAAACAAATGATTTGCCTTCACGACCCTTCGCTTTATTGACAATTCCAATAATGTTTAGAAATCTATTCATTGCTTCGTATTATAGAATATTACACGGCGTAAGACTCTTTGTTTCACTTTATTTTATTTTGTTTATTTTTACAGCACAAGTAAAAGTTGTGTTTTTTTTATATTTTTATTGTAATTTGTCACAACAGTAAACCGGGTTTTTATGAAAGCGTCTGCTTTTATTTTCCTTTCATTTCAACGTGATAAACAATACCGATACCATTTGCGTTTCATAAGAAAGCGTGCAATAAAAATTCTTACTTTATTTACGTACAAGGTATTCTTTTTTAATTTTACAAGTTGGCTAAAATGTACGCTTTGATTATTATTAACATTTATACTTTAATGATAGGCATTATACACACCTAAAAAGGTTACGTATAACCTTTTTACGATATTTTCTCATGTTTTAACACGTTGTGTGACACCGACCGTAATAAGATCATAGTAGCATGGAACGTGTTAAACATTACATCTTAAGCAATGTATGAATAAACGCATATAAAGGTATACTATTGCCATACGCTGTGCTTTGTATGCTTTACGAATGCATGTTCTCAGTAGAATGTTTGACGCTTGTACGGCGAATGCAACCGATTCCAGCGCGGCTTTGGTATGCGGTTACAATAACATTGTCCAGTGCTATAATAACTAACAACCCTATTTTGCTATAGGTAACTTGCGCAAGCCGTGTGTAGTTGTTTGTTGTCGAATTATAAGGTAAATTCATAAGATTTTATTAGTAACAAGATTATTCAAGTGGATTGTCGTTGGATTTACCTTTGTGTTAGTTTTTCAATTCTGAAATACAGCTGGGTATCAAAATGTCCTGATCAGGCATATCCTTTAACTTCATTTGACCATTCAACACGTCACGTCGCTTCGTTTTATGGTTGGTTATGGTAATGCGAGGCAGTTTGCAAGCTCTGCACATCCCGGCCCCGGAGATATTAGCAATGTTATATCATAAAGCGTGGTAATAAAATCGTGGTCGATACCACGCTTGCGGCGACCGTTGCGCCATAGCGCGGCGAATCGTCTGCAACACATCAGCCACATCGATGACACATTCCGAAGTAGTTTTTCTTGATTAGTGTTGTCAGATGTACCAAGAACATATCTCTGAAGCTTTTCATTTAGGAATAAAATGAATAACGAATAAGTTTTTAATGAAATCCCTACATAGTATACTTCATGTTTTTTATGAAGCAAAGTATAAGCCTACAAATAGCGAAAGCATTCTTAGCGTGGGAATGATGTATAAATAAATTACATCATTTGTAAAGAAATGTTGACTTCTTAACGACATGAATGATAATTGACGTTATACTAAATTTATCTTGTAGAATAAATGTTCAGCAACTTTGCATCACAACATAACGATTTTCTTTATCATCGTGTTTGAAAAAAAATAGATACAAAGTGTATAGTAGAGTTCCAGGGCAGGCTCGTGACCTCTTCCCACACGAATCCCTCCTAATCGAAATTGAGCAATAGCCGAGCCGAGTGGGTGTTTACACTGCAATAGGTTAACTTTATCCCAAACTCTGTCAATATAAATTTGTTGAGATTTTATCTTGTATTTATTAAGTTTAGTTGCGAGAAGGAAAGATTGCGTTACGTTATTCAGATAATGTTATTAGCGCGGCTCAATATTACAATTTCACTTTTGTTAAGTGAGGTGAGAGTCTATTGTACTGAAAAAAGGTACCAGAACTATTATAGCTGACATTACTAATGAATGTAGTATATTTTAAAATATTTGTTCTTAGCTTAGAAGAAAAACAAACTAATCTTCGTAACTAACCATATTTACTTATATAAATAAATCCAAAACGTGACACGAGAATTTAGAATATTGTTATTATGCATATATATTTATTGTGAATGTGGTAATGTCAATTTTTTTTTTACTATTTCATAACAGTTAAAATGTAATAAAGTGTTTAAATGGTTTACTGCATTGTATATCATGTAGGTTACAATTACCGCAAAGGTTCAAAATACGAGTACTGCAGTGGTGTGGGATTGTAGAGGTGTAGTTTGTTGCAGTCGGTTGGAAAGTGTATATTTCGGTCCATGGCCGGCGTAGGTCGGCGAATGCAAGGCCCCGTGATGTCGCAACGCTGTTGCACTTCTAATGCAACCGGTACAATACCCTCGCCTCGCCTCGCTACAAACAACTCGCAACCTTCTCGAACTAGTGACGCGCATCGCGCAATGCATTACCTACAGTTACATACTTATACATGTACTTTATTACCGACTTTGTCATGTAAAACGAATTCTAATTGCAATAGTAACTTATCATCGTCGGCTTATATCAGCATCAGAAGAGGCAAGGCATTGTTAGCGTTCCACAGTCTTAAATATTGGAAGGTGCCCTAATTTTACCTTCCTTGTTCATACAAGTATGGTATAGTTTGTCCACTTTCCTTGGTAGCTACTGGTTTAACATTCTATTTATAACTCAAACAAATCCTGGAATTAAAGTTGCATTTTATTGACAAGTTTAAGGTAAGTTATAAGTTTCCATTACCGCATTCGTAATCAACACCTTATATAAATAAATAAAAGATATTACGGATATCGATATAGTAATCGATTATCCATTCCATCCGGTTTGTGATAGAAAAATGTTGGAGTACACTAATAAATTAACATAAACACAACCATTGCTCACTGCACTTCGTATCGTTAACTGTTACTAATGTTGACTATTTTAATACTAATCATTAAAAACACAAACAACTTACATTTAATTGCCTAAATAATAAATATAACTAAGTGGTTATTGGCCAATAGAGATATTATTATTTAATGATAATTACAACTAATCATGACGTATTAAGTATCGTATAAATTAATCATTAAAAAAGCCGATACTTTGGTTTAGAGCTGTGTGCACGGGACGAACGCTTGAATACCGCTACCGACATTGCTGCAACAGACGACTTTCAAGTTTCAAATGTTATTAGATTTTAATATTTATTGTGAAATGATATTGCAGTAAGGTTTATAACTTACCATAGAAGCTGATTATGAATTTCAAATATTTTTATGCGCCTTTTCGGTGATAAGTTTTATCTGTAGCAAGAAGAACCAACTAAGTAAAAAAACAATGCTATTCTTTTTATTTTTACTTCATAATCTATTAAACATTTGCACGTTAAAAACATTTTACAAATTACATTATTTTACAATGAAAAATGAAATACAAAATACCTTCAACAATGACTCGTTTGAGCTGGTCAAGTTTTGAAATTAAAATTTTAAAGGTTTGTTAAACCTTAAAGGATTGTACTCGGGTGTACCCCATTTCGTGTGTCCAGTGTGTAAACACAAAACAATGGCTCGTTTCTTCGAAGCCGGCCACTTACAAACGGCATTGTTAATAAGGCCCCAATGTCGCACGAAATTATTATTTATGTACAAATAAATCCGCGGGTCTCGATTTACGGTTTTGCAGTTGTATTGTGAACAAGTATACTAAATCTACATGTGTACACTGACTCATAATGTCCCAGGTTCGCTACCGTATGCTTCTACTCTAGCCGTTGTACAAGTGGACACGGTAGCCACGGCATAAGCCATATCCAATAAACTTTATCTTCACTAATAGTATAAAGAGGAATGATTTGATTGTTTGTATTGAATAGGCCTCGAAACTACAGAACCGATTTTAAAAATTCTTTCACTTTTTGAAAGCTACACTATCCCCAGGTGACATAGACTATATTTATTTTTTAATTGTCTACCGCTGGTTGAGAATAATGTAATAAAAGGATAATATTTAATTGGTAGGTATAAAAGCCACATGCATTTTTAACACTTTACTGTTAAATGTATTTAGATTTCTTACTGATGAATACAAAAAATTATGTCGAGTGAAACAGTAAAGGATGACAAAGACTACGGCGTAATATATGCCGGGGAATGGAAGGATAAAATAAAGAACGAATTTAGAGTGAATGATTGAGTACTGAGTAGGAGATTGCTATGAGTACACGTTACAATTTTACGATTTTCTGGTATGTAATTTTACTCAGTGACACTTACGATATATGTCGTGTAAAATAGTATACACTTATAGCGGTATACGTATTACTTTAAATAGGCGACATAGGACAAGTGGTAGAAGTGAAGTGCAGTAACAACATTCCGACCACTCTTATACGATACACTGACATGTCTAATGTATGAAAACTGATTGATGGACCTTCTCAATACATACGGACGCCAAGTGTGGGTATACACTACCACTTGTGGTGACTAAAAAGTTTAAATGTATTTTAATATGATTTTCCATGAGTTTTTTTTTTTGTGACGAGTGAAAGGCACTTGAAAAGTATGAATAATAAGTTTATTCCGGCAGTGAAAAGACATTATGGTGTACCTTAAAGATTCATAAACTTTTATATTATTGCGTAATGTTTGTAAACTTAAGAGACTTAAGAGAAGAACCTCAAAAACAAGATCACGTCGTGATAGGAATGCATTAATTCTAATTTTAAATCCAGACAAACAATGTATAAGAACCTTAATTTCCTTTTTAGTCGTTTCATGCTTCATAAATTATTTTAATTAGAAAGAAAAGAATACTTAACTTTAATGACCCTCGTCATCCCAGCTTCATTTTTACGAATTATAAATCCACGATAAGATCTCTAGCGTTCAAAGACTCGAGTCGACAAAGTTCAGCGGCGGCCGCGTGAATAATGTCCATGTGAAATTCCATTACAGCGTTCGTTTGTCCCTTTTTACACTTTTGAGCACTGCAGTGGTTATATACTTTAAAATTTATTGTACATAATATAATTTTGCATATATTCAATTATAACACTAGTGTAGATTATGTCAGCGTAGTACTAATCATTTTAGTCCATCGCCTAAAATACATATGTTGTCAGTCAGTTTCCTGCTTGTTGCTAAAATAATGTCTATTTCTTGTCACATCACCCCTACAAAGTGCCGGTATTTGTCGGTTTGTTGACACAAAGCTTGTATAAGAACCGATTTAGAGTGTTATTTTTGATAACTCAAGTAACATTCATGTCCATTTTAATGTTGTTTGCATTGAGATGTTTTTTTATGTTTATTTATTTATTTATTTATTCGGAGAATTAACAGACACAAGTTTATGTTATAGTTACATATGTACAATCTAATATATAAGTACATAAAACTCATATCCTCCAACATTCTCGCTGAGATATACATACTCGTAATTGCAAAAGAAGCTACAAAAAAAATTGATATGGTTACGTCGGTGTCGTTCATTAGGTACGTCATATATTTTGGTTATGAATTCGTTATTAATGTAATGACAACCAATATTCGGAGTCGGACTTAAAAGCTGAATTATCGAAGTGATGTGCCCACGGGAACTGTAGACGTGGGCGAAATGTGTATTTATAAAATTGTCCGAGTGTTGGTAAGAAGAGCTTACGACTTACAGCCCGGCATACACGGATGTTGACCAAAAACTGGCTCTTTACAACATTACTTCATTTCTCGGGTGAACGAATTCTTTCTTGTTACTTTATAACTTAGCGAATAAAGTCCGGCTGTGGGTTTTATGTAATGTACCATTTAGTAACCTTATTCGTAATTTTATGATCGGAATTTTATTTAAACTTTAACAATATATTTACCGAAAACAGCTCGTTTTTTTTAACGATTATAGAGCATCTTGACGGTATCTGCCAGTGGCAACTTTTCAAGAATCTTTAGTTAACCGTATCTTTTAGAAACGTTGTACTCGAATATCAAACAGAAATTGACGTAAATAGCTGCAGGCGGAATCCAGCCTGAGCGAATTGATTGCAGCGCAATGTAATGGTATTAACTTGAGCAAACAAAGTTAGCCATGTGGCCATCGTTGGATAGTACGTGCGTTGTTTGTTGGCAAACTTTATGCCACATTGATACAGGCGAAGTTCGATCTCTCTACAAATTTTTGATGTTGGCGAAACGACTCACCATCCACCCACTTCAGGTGCAAGTTTTCACAGTGCGCCAGCTCTAAAGACCTTTTCGATTCCTAAAGATCCATTGAAATGCGTATAAAAGGCAGCTCGATCTAAACTGGCCTCACGTAGTCAACTGGTGGGGCTAACTTACGTCACGGGACTCACTTCCCAAGGTGTTTAAACCACTATTGAAATCTAATACATGTTTTGTCGTCAAACATAAGGGCTCGGTATGAATAAATTGTGCAGTCTTCTCAAGGGTCTAAGGTGTTTTCAATAGTAGGTACTCCTTTTATTTCTTCACGCAATTCATCACGTGTCTATTACAGCTAGAATATTTTTAGCATTTTCTTCTAAACCCTTTACGAATTATTTTTTGTTTGAGTACTGTAGGACCATAGGGTCCCTAAAGATGATCAAGGACAGACACTGGCTCACCACTACCACACTGGAGCGCAGGCGCACGTCCGCTTCGTACCGCGTTCGTCACTCAACTACCCAGAGACAGCTGTGCCTTCCAGTGTGGTACATGAGACAGTGAATTGTATCTATTCCATAGACACAAACACTACATCCCTTCCTTGTTAACAAGTTTTATTTTATTATTATTTTCAACTCAATCAACATCTTATATATATTTTTTACTGTAATTATAAATTAATAATTTCCAACCAGATTGTTTCATTCATTAATGTTTGATGTATCTTCATTTAAATTTCCATTACATTTCCATTCCCCTTCCACTCTTTTTAGATGTGTAACGTTCATTCTTAGTATTTGTCCAGTTTCTTCATTCCTTACCGTGACATGTAGTTTTTCCGACTACATGAGGCGTAGAGATCAATGTACTTGCAAGTTTGTTTGTCCTATCTAATTCTTTAACATAAATTTCGAGTCCTCTGGGGCAACCTCAATTCCAATTGAATGGAATTCTCTGTAGTCAGCAATAGAAGTGTTCCAATTTAATGGTAACCGAAGTGTTTCCAATTTAATGGTAACCTAAGTGTTTCCAATTTAATGGTAACCGAAGTGTTTCCACTTTAATGGTAACCGAAGTGTTTCCAATTTAATGGTAACCGAAGTGTTTCCAATTTAATGGTAACCGAAGTGTTTCCAATTTAATGGTAACCTAACTGTTTCCAATTTAATGGTAACCTAACTGTTTCCAATTTAATGGTAATCTAAGTATTTCCAATTTAATGGTAACCTAAGTGTTTCCAATTTAATGGTAACCTAACTGTTTCCAATTTAATGGTAACCTAACTGTTTCCAATTAAATGGTAATCTAAGTGTTTCCAATTTAATGGTAATCTAAGTGTTTCCAATTTAATGGTAATCTAAGTGTTTCCAATTTAATGGTTACCTAACTGTTTCCAATTTAATGGTAATCTAAGTGTTTCCAATTTAATGGTAATCTAAGTGTTTCCAATTTAATGGTAATCTAAGTGTTTCCAATTTAATGGTAACCTAACTGTTTCCAATTTAATGGTAATCTAAGTGTTTCCAATTTAATGGTAACCTAACTGTTTCCAATTAAATGGTAATCTAAGTGTTTCCAATTTAATGGTTACCTAACTGTTTCCAATTTAATAGTAATCTAAGTGTTTCCAATTTAATGGTAACCTAAGTGTTTCCAATTTAATGGTAACCTAACTGTTTCCAATTTAATGGTAACCTAACTGTTTCCAATTTAATGGTAATCTAAGTGTTTCCAATTAAATGGTAATCTAAGTGTTTCCAATTTAATGGTAATCTAAGTGTTTCCAATTTAATGGTAATCTAAGTGTTTCCAATTTAATGGTAACCTAACTGTTTCCAATTTAATGGTAATCTAAGTGTTTCCAATTTAATGGTAACCTAACTGTTTCCAATTAAATGGTAATCTAAGTGTTTCCAATTTAATGGTAACCTAAGTGTTTCCAATTTAATGGTAACCTAAGTGTTTCCAATTTAATGGTAACCTAAGTGTTTCCAATTTAATGGTAACCTCAATTCCAATTGAATGGAATTCTCTGTGTTCATTGACACTGTATTAATCCAATTTAATGTATTCACATCTACTGAAAATCATTACCACCAATTTAATTTTTTGATTACCGAACTCCAACTAATGAACTTTATAACAAACAAAATTACTTAATGTCACTCAAATGTTTAAATTTAGGACTTGTACTCTCATAATGAACATAACAAATAAAAACATTAAGTCTAACATTAAACTCGAAAAAAGAGATAACAAACATAACTGACGTAACAAACACAAATTAAAATCTATTACTCCGCGAACTATCTATGGAATAAAACTATTTCGTTCGAAGGCCTTCAAATGTTTAACAACTGTCAGACGAGATAAAGAATTGTAACAATATTAATGCTTTCAAAAATAAACTTAAATCATATATCATCGCTGAACTGTAATAATCTCTCAATATTTTCTACATATATAACTTTGTCATTTCTGTCAAGTTAGATTCTCTTCTATAGTTGTGTTAAGGTTTATTTTGCTTTATATTGATCCTGTATTCTGTATCTATATTACGTATTAACCCGCAAGCCTGTATGATATACATATTTATTTTTCGGGTATATCAATAATTGTTCAGCATAGTTTAATAACATTTAAAAACTTCACAAAACATTTGTTTATAGCAAACGCTTTAAACTTACACCTTCCTTACAACGCACAGAAAAACTATAACTATTACTTTAAATAAATGCAATTACTCATAACTATTTTTTTAAATAAAATTACGAGCACGGATTTTCAGAAGTTGTTTACGCACGGCGGTACGGTTCCGAACATATCTACTCCTTTTTTTTTTTTTTTTTTTTTCATTGTAAGTGAAGCATTGTGTTTTTTTTTTTTTTTTTTTATAAAGATCTTTAAACCTAAACCTAATGGTAGTCATAAAAATTAATTAAATTAAAAGAAATTTACATCATCTGATTAAATGATGTACTCATCGAACGAACAACGCCATTAGAAGTCATGTCGTCATAACAAGTCCGGCTCGAAGGACCAACATGTACATCCTAAATCGGCCCCGGGTAGGGGACTGACTGCGGATATACAGAACAACTCGCACGGGAGGTGCACCGGCAATAATCAACGGTGCACCCCCAATGCGGAGCACGGGGAAATAAAACCACCTAATGCTGGTAACGGAAGAGGTTTATTTGATATGTATTTCGCCTTATATTAGGTCCTTACATATGAAATTGGCGTTTTTCGTACTGGCCACTTTAATCACGAATTTCTCCTCTTTGGTAAGGAATTCCAAATTCAAATTTGTACAGCTATAGACTCATGTATTTGTGGTTCGATGACCGTCATTCATTTATTTTTTTCTTCTGTTTTTTTCTGTTTGCGTCACTCATTTTACAAAATGGAAAACTTAAAATATCGCATTATTTACGAGTACGAGTTCCGCCGTGGCACTAGTGCTGCGGAAACGACTCGAAGGGTGAATGATGTGTATGGCGGTCATGTTGCAAAAGAAAACACGGTTCGTTTTTGGTTCCAACGTTTTCGTTCTGGAAATTTCGATCTGCAGAACAAGCCCCGTGGGAGGCCTGAGACTCAAGTTGATAATGAAGAGTTGAAGGCTATTGTGGAAGTGGATCCATCGCAAACCACGTCCGAGTTAGCTGCAGGCTGCGATGTTAGTGATAAAACTGTTTTAATTCACTTGAAGCAAATTGGGAAGATTAAAAAGCTTGAAAGGTGGACACCTCACGAATTGACTGAAGCAAACCGGCAAACGCGCGTCGACTGTTGCGTTACATTACTAAACCGGCACAATAATGAAGGTATTTTAAACCGAATCATTACCTGTGATGAAAAATGGGTTCTTTACGATAATCGGAAGTGCTCAGCGCAATGGTTGGATCCTGGCCAGCCAGCCAAATCCTGCCCCAAGCGAAAACTAACCCCAAAAAGTTACTTGTAAGCGTTTGGTGGACTAGTGCCGGTATTGTTCATTACAGTTTTCTCAAATCTGGCCAGACTATTACGGCTGATGTCTATTGTCAGCAATTGCAAACCATGATGGAAAAGCTAGCGGCTAAACAACCTAGGCTGGTCAATCACTCCACGCCACTGCTGCTTCACGACAACGCTAGACCACACACTGCGCAACAGACGGCTACTAAATTAGAAGAGCTTCAATTGGAAATTCTAAGACATCCTCCGTACTCCCCGGACCTTGCTCCAACAGATTACCATTTTTTTCGAAATTTGGATAACTTCTTGCAAGGGAAAAAATTCAACTCCGATGGGGCAGTCCAAGTCGCCTTCAAAGATTTTATTGATTCCCCTCCGACTGGTTTTTTTTAGTAAAGGGATCAATTAACTACCTATGAGATGGCAAAAGTGCATAGAAAATAATGGTTCATACTTTGATTAATTAAATATATTATATTAAAAAATATTCGACTTTTTGTTCCTCCCATACAAAACGCCAATTTCATATGTAAGGACCTAATATATGTTCTTAGATGCCTGACCAAGCATGAGCATTTACACGATCTTCATAGGTGTGTGTGTGTGTTACGTGCGCCCCAATCTCTTAGACTTCCTGCTACATATCACGTATGCTCTACATATTTTTATCGTTGCTGTGGAATCTTCCGTTACTATGGGCAGGCTCTGCTCTAGCCATGGTCGTTGATACGAACATCGTCATAACAAGAACAATGTTTACATTTCCGTGCATGTGACTGTACAACCAACTTAATGGATATCTGCAATAATTAACAACTGATATAGGAGAACGGTAGGTCTTGTTGCTAACAAACATTTTACGTATAATTTAGATATATTTTGTAGTACAGAAAATACAAAACAAAACAACAAAAGTGTGAGTCATTGTCACTATCAGTGGCTGCAATGAACTCCCCCTCGAAGATATACTATGATCGCCATGAATAGTACGAAGAAAAGTATATAGATTAACCTTAAATTAAGTTGAAATCTAATTTTTTTTTCATTATTTTGCATAATAATATGCATTATTATGCATAAATTTCATATAAACCAAACGGCCATGCCAATAAAGTATTTACTATTTAATCACCATTTATAACTCAAGAACGGCTGGATCGATTTTACTGAAAATTGGTGGGCAGGCAGCTCAGAACCAGGAAACGGACATAGGATAATCTTTACCCCGTTTTCTATCTTTTTATTCCGCGCGGACAAAGTCGCGGGTAAAAGCTAGTTTTAGTTAAAATGATAGCCGATTTTCAAAATACGGCCTGTACCTGTCATTTTACGTGAAATACTTAGTTGCAGTTAATAGATAATAGACCCATATTTCGTATGACACTGTCTTAGATCCTAGAACGGTTCGTTGAAGAAGATTCACAAATACCTTTGCCAGAAATATAATTATTTCTGAACAAAATAAATATGTCAGTTGATACTTATTGTAGCATTTGATGTGTCTCGTTACAGAGAATATTTGATGACCAAATAGTGAGTAGATTAATATAACAGATTTAAAACATCTTTACAAATAAATCAGGCCACCCGTTGACCCCGCCTTTTATTGACGTTTCTTACACTTATGAAGATTGATATTGTAAGTACTCGAAGGTATAATAATTTACAATAATTTCAATCGCTTTTTTTACAATTAATTTTTTAAAGTTAGCTGTAATAATTTGTAAATATTATTGACAATTAATATTTTTGTGAACTAAACTTTAATAGACAAATATTCCTACTCATCATAATAAATAGATAACGACGGCGGAAGTGATATCGCATGCTTGCAATATATCATCATTACTATTTTACACGTATACAACTTATAAAATCGGATAATACTGTAAACTAATGTTCCCCATATCATATTGTCATCTTTCTTCTATTATGAAATCTGTAATAATTGTACTCTACTTTTAGGCATAAAATTAAATATCTTGATTGCAATGTTTCAATTTACACACAAGTATTTTATTACTTAGGGCACAAAATACGGACATAGTTACCAATTTTCTATTTTGTTGTTTTTTTTTTTTTTTTTTTTTTTTTTTTTTTTTTTTTTTTTCACCTCGTCGCCATTTGTAGGACCATAGGGTCCCTAAAGATGATTAAGGACAGACACTGGCTCACCACTACCACACTGGAGCGCAGGCGCACGTCCGCTTCGTACCGCGTTCGTCACTCAACTACCCAGAGACAGCTGTGCCTTCCAGTGTGGTACATGAGACAGTGAATTGTATCTATTCCATAGACACAAACACTACAAGTACTTTTATAAAAATCGAAGAGTACGTATTACTATTTTCAGATGTCTTGACGGCTTGAATTTTGCGCGAATCGCTGCGCAGAACATAACTTTAGGTGTAGCAGAGTAGTGGGATGCGGGGGGAGGGCACTGCACAGCGCGCCGACGACCTTGGGCCGCCAAGATATGTGAAAAGAGTTTTACCGTGACTTATGTGTGGCTTAGTTTGTTTAGCTTAGTTTAATTTTACAAGATCTATTTTTATTAATATTCTTGAGAGACTTTTCAACACTTTCTTTTCAGGAAATCTATCTTGATGTGATAAACTGATTTTGTTTCTTCTTGATGTTATTATTATACCGCAACAACTTACTTCCTTTCCATATGATGGATATTGAGGAAGTATTGTAGGTATATGCGGAACTGCGTTATGATGTGTTCTATATAATGGCTTTGATAACAATTAAACCTAATCATGTAAGTAATCAACGTGGTCATCAATATATGTAATAACAAAACAATGAATGAAGTGGGAATTGATTTAGGGAGGGGCAATCGAGGCGCGGGGTTGGCGGGGAGCAGGGGCTGCGGGGAGATGGTTATCTGACAATTATGCGCGTCGCAACCTGTTGCGACCTGCCTCCCGCAGCAGCACGCGGCCGGACATCGCCTCCACTTTAATTGGGTTACTGACCGTTATTGATTTTGTTAATTACACTTTTGATTGATGCTTAAAGTGTACCTTATAATTTTACCTATTTTATTGGAGAACTTCATACCAGCGCTGTCCAGAAAGACTTGACTTGCATATAGAGGCGGGTGATAATGTCACATCAAATAGAGATTTTACGTATTCGTTCATCATTTTCATTTTTTTCATGTCCATGCACCCAACAAAGCTTCGCTGTATTGAGAATAAAAAATACTTGTAGCCCAACAAAGTAGTATGACGCTCACAAAGCATACAATGTATGTTTATAAACACAAGGTATTACAAAGCTAGCGTAATTTGTGCCATTCGTAGTATAGTATTGTTTACAATACTCGATCTCGATAGAGGCACGTGCTTTCCAATAAAAACTTTGGAGGTCAAGTGTAGTAGGCTTATTTATATCGGGACGGGACTGGCGTCTGCGGGGGCGGTCATTAACTGGGTCGTGGGGACGAAGACCTCGCTGCCTCCCCGCCCTCACCCCAGAGAGGGATAGTGGCGGGGAGGTTTCGCTTTTCTCACACCTCGCGCATCGGCCACTCTCGGCTTTCCCCGATTTCCACGAATCGTTCCGATGTTTCCGCGAACGCGATAACTGTTTACTCGTTCCCCGCTCTCCAGCCGCGCCCCTCGCTCTGCGGCCAACTCGGGAGGATTAATTTGAAAGTTCTCAAGCATTAATATCCGTCGAGCACAGTTTTCCCTTTTTGCGGTTACAGGAGGAAACGCCTCGAGATGGGACCTGTCAGCTCGATAACATTCCGATCTTTGACTTTTGTTTTTTAATGTTAGGTAGATTTTGGCACAATTACCGGTTGCTTTTGGTTTGGGTTTACTTCATGATTTTATTAAAAAAACATTGGAAAAATAAAACTGTAAAATTTAAATTAAAGGTTAAAGTATATTGTGCTTTATGTGAAATGTTGAAATGCTATGCATTCCTTTCAAGAAATAAACAAATCGATATGAATTGATGATAATACCATTAAAATGAATTCAATTGTATATGTAAATTTAATTTAAATTGGGTTTTTATAACGTTTGTTGTTCGGGCGCAGGGCGCAGGAGGTTCATCACTGCGCCGCGCCGCGCCGTCCGGGGCGACCCCACCAAATGAATGCATAATGTTATTTAATTATGCAAATTGGTGATTTGATGACGCTCGCGATGCAACCGCGACAGGAAATCGGTGCAAAAACTAAAACGTAATGTTGGCCTATTTTATGAGATAAACACCGCAGCTAGTCTACCTGGCCGTAGCCTACGTCCGCTACGCTATACATAGGCCAGGCCAGCCGTAGTCGTGATTAATTTGCCGTCGCGCCACGGAGCCATGCGCTAATGGATATATCATTAGTCATTAGGTAAAGACCGGCCGAACGACATGCCATTACTTTCTTCATGATCGCCCATTAAAATCATATTACACGTGAGATTGCCATACAAAGTGCGTAAACACTTCGATCATTAATTTACACGAAAAAGAGAACGAATTAACATGTTATAGACGCGCGGCTTAGCGGTTACAGTAATGTTAAACCAATGGTTGGTGGTCAGAACATTATCTGTAACCAAAACTTACCCTTGGGATTAAGATTTAACGTTTTAATTTGAAATATTTTAACATAGTTTTATGTTCATTATAATTACGTACAAAAAGAAAATGACTATAAGAAAATGAAAATAGTATTAATGCTCCTGCGTATTCGCCTCAATTTGTTGTTTCAAGTTTGGAGATATTTTGAATGCAGTCTCAGACAATCGACTTTTTGCCAACATGCCCTCGCGATATTTACGTCTTAATAACCAGTCGATGTGTGGCGCATGTTTGCGTCGCTTCTAGCCGTTTATCTGGTAGGTGGCGTGCGATGACGCGCTGGCGAATAGTGTCCGGTTGCGGCAGGTCAGTGTCCGCGCGCTGGCTCATTACGCGGCTCTTTAACTGTGTACCGCACCGCGCCCGCCTCGCACACGGCCAGCGCTCGCTTCGCTTTCAATACTGCGCTTTTGCAGCGCTCAATGCGATTGTTGGCCTTTGTGTTTGTTTGTTTTTGTTTACCTTGTCGATATGTATCTTTTAATTGTCCAACAATCCGAATAGCTCTTTACCGTTTTCGCTGTAGAGCCTGTTAGTTGTCGATTTTTATTGGACATAATAAAATTTATTTGATTCAGCTATTAACTGGATTATTAGTTTCTGAATTGCTCGAAATCTGTCGACAAAAATCTTTCTTTGTTTATCGGTTATCCATCTATTTACAACAGAGCGTCTGATACCTGATGCAGACTTTAAAAATCCGAGTTACATCCCTTTGGATTCATATTAATTACATTTAATGGAATCTGTATGATTTGAATCCGAATTTATACCTAATTATTTAGGTTTTTACTGGTTCTATTTAAAGCTTTTACATGGTCCTGTGAATATCAAACGAACTGCAATATTCTGTTGCAGTGAACCCGCAGGATATGTTTAGTTCGGCTCTTGCGTGCGTAATAAGCAATTTAGTTATTGCGTTCGCATGTTGTAAGCAAACTGAATTTATGTACGCAACGCAATACGTTCATTATCTCAAACACCGCCGCTGCCAATAGTTAATGCATTAATATTAGATAATGTGCATGAATTGAGTGGACTCGCTTTCTATTATATCAGCTGTTCTGTTACGTTATGTCTAAATTTTATAATATCGTTTCTATACACTGGTTCCTATCATATTCTTACATGTCTTAGATTAAATTAATGAAACACCTATAATAAGAAAATATGATTAACTAATTGTCGGCCGCGATTCAGTCCACGTGGTATTAAAAAAAACTTTCCATACCCTATGTATTCTCCCAGATTATGTTCTGCATCTGTGCCAAATTTCATAAGATCCGGTGAGCCGTTCTGAAGATACCTTCTAACAAACATCCATCCATTCATCTATCTAAACTTTTGCATTTATAATATTAGTAAGATTACAACATCGTCACTTTAACATGGTCTTTACTCTATTCTCTTTCCATTATTTTTATCTACCCTTGACTCGTTTTTTCTACTCAAAGGGCTAACATGATGTATAACTTTAAAATTAAGTATTTTTACAGTGCTACGCATTAACATAAAACACGCAACTGTAGGTAGTTAGCTCGCAAGACCAGGGGCTATTGAATGCTATCGGGCTTCAATAAATTCTCATGCAAATTTCTATTTATTAATGGGTAGATGGGTCCTAACGGGTAAGGGCATCGGCAGTGCCGTTATTTACCTAGACGACGTGGCCGGTGGGAGCCGACTGCGTAGGGCACTCAATTGCAATGCGCATATCACAAACATTTCCTTCTTACGATATACGCAAATGATATTTCATTACAATTTATTAAAGGTTAAGAGGTTTTTGCAGTTAATGAGGTACTTTGTTGTATGCACTTTGGCTCCATGTCCTTAATTACGATTATTTGAAATCGTATTATCTTCTTGTACGATTTTAATAGATTTACTTATGCTTGTGGCATTAATTTGTATTATAAATTGTCTAAACTATATCATTTTCAAATTTTGTTTGAATTATACAGAGGTTTAAGGACATTTTGTTTTCTTGACGATAATGACATATGTATTAGTAAATAAGAAACAATTGCAACGCACCGTAGTAAATAATACAGAATCTTTTTAGCTCGAATAGATGTACTGGTTGCTGAAGCAGTACAGTAAATATAGTGCATTGTATAGATGCCAGATAAAGGTTAATCTAACTAATAGTCTGCTAAAGGTAGTGCAGTAAAACATTTAGTTTACAGTCGTCCCACATATGAGGCCGAGGTATCTGTTTTATTATCTTCCACTTCAGTGTTAAATAGAAAAGCTTATTCAAGTAACAGTATTGAGAAGTGATATACTAAGCCTTGACATATTGTTAGCAGTTATGCGCTAGCTTACCTTATTTACAGCTTCCTGAGTTTTCTTGCTATCATTTATCTATTAAACGCCTATAGAAGACAGCAATTAACGATTGCCACAACTTCACCTTTAAAGGCGGTTGTTTATTAGAATCGTTAACTTTTATTGAGTGTTAGAAGTTATGAAAACATTAATTATGAACTATAATCTTATTTCCACATTTTCAGTATTAACTAATTCACTATTGAACATTCAGTAGGTTTTTAGCCGACTTGAAAAAGAAGGAGGTTATCAATTCGACTGTATTTTTTTAAGTGTGTTACTGCGAAACCCCGCCCCTGGTGGTCCGATTTTGATAAATAATTTTTTAATCGAAAGGAAGTGCTTGCAGATGGGTCCCATTTTTTTTTAAATAACTAGAAGACTAGTAGATTTTGAATTTTTGGACAGTGAGATGTCATAGAGATACAATCAATCGGGTCTATTGGTTCCTTAAATGCCATTATTAATATTTACAGTTACTATTATGAATTACAAATCCATGGCACATCAAATATAATGGTGTTTAACACGCAACCTGACATTTCTCAGTTTCACTCACAAAGCAATGTGCTATTGCGTGAATTAGCGAGAGCTTTTTGTACCTCTGTCTTATGTTTGTACTTGTTAAAAACAACAAGGTGTCCGTGTAACAATGGCGCGTGTTTTGTAACATTTCTTCTGGAGCCCAGCTGTCCGGGACCGGCTCGTGCGCCATCTGCCAACCACCTGTCCTGACTTTCCAATGCCTCATTAAAATTATTTAATTTGTCTCGTTATGTCTTTATGCAAATCGGAAAGCTATTGAACCTTCTTAATTTATTAAGTGTTTATTAATGTGTGAAATAAATTATAAGGGTGGGTTATCTGAATTCTTTTGTGTTGTATATACTTTTAAAAGATTTTATTAGCTAGTAAAGTAGGACAGTGAAACTGAGCTTTATTAAGACCCGTTCTTATAGTTTTGTCTATTAAATATTTAAGCTGACTAGAACAAATCAAATTTATGTGATCTTGCGTTATGTATATGATTCGAAAATCGTTTTAATTTTTACTCGTGATTCCGTTCCCGCGGAAACTTAAAAAAAGCCTATGTGTTCTTTTAGATTATAATCGACATTTGTGCCAAATTCAATCAATCAATCAAGAACTGTTAAGTCGTTTTGGATATACGTAGTAATAAACATCTATCCATTCAAACTTTCACATTTATTATATTAGTAATTATTACTAATAACATACGTTAATAATAAAATCGTATTATGAGGAAAATTTAAACAAATATAAATATATATTAACGTCAATAAATAATGCCTACGATGTTATAAGTAGGTTTTAATGTGAAATCCATTCGGTAACTGAGTTGCTAAGTTATTTGGTCTTACACAAATGTAATAAACGTTACTGGCTGGGAAGTCAGCGGGGGACGGCGGTTTACGATCAGACGCGAGCAGCTGTCACAGTTCACATTTTAAACTTACTGATTTAACTAGCAGCTAATCTTACGATAACACTAAATTACGTCTAATAAATAATAATTATGTTCAATATAATCATTCAAATAATATTTCCACTTTATTTCGAAAATCGATCTGTAGATACTTTTTTGACAAATTGATTCACACCTTATCATCACTTTAGGGAAAACTCAAATTTAGTCTCTTTTCCTATCGTTTACATACATTTATCCTAGGCTGTGATATAGACAGATAGTAGGGGAATATTACAAAGCAATTCGTAAAGCAGTTTTGTTTGCTTTACTTCTTTTAATGTAAAATTACAAAAACCTCATTGTTCGATAAGTTCATTGAACCTGCAATAATACAGAGAATGTTAAATACCTTGATCTACGGTCGATTGTTCACCATAACCAAAAAAATGAAATTCGGTTCCAATTATTTACAACAAAAATTGATCCTTCGTGGTGGTATCAAACGGGGCGAGTTTCGGTTGCGAAGGGCGCCGCAGCGGGGGCGGGGCGGCACCGAGGGCGGGGGAGGGGCAACAATGCGGCCAGGGTATTGATCCGCCCCCTGCCGTCTACACTCAACATTAGTACGGACACACGGTCTACCATCTCAGGAACTCTTCCATAAAAATCCGAAAAACTTCTAAGGTAATGTATGAATGAAAGCAACCGCGATAAAATGCTCTGTTTACACCCACACTGACATACACAACGTACTAACGTTTTATCAATCAGAAATTGTACACTTTGATGTCTTCAAATACGATCTAAAAGAAAATTTACATTTTCTCGAATGCTCGAGAATTTTACGTACCAATTTACATTGTTAGTTAATTTAGTCTAGAATCATATTCTAATTATTTAACAGCTTGTTGAGGTATTAAAATTGGACTCCGCATCCATTAGTCCTGATTTGGCTCTGCTGAAGAGTTGATCAAACAACAAGATTTGTTATAAGATGTACAAATATCATATCAGAGTCATCTCAAAAACTTTCCTATCCTATGTATAACATTTGTTTAGAAGAGGTTAGTTTAGATTAGGTTATCATTTTGTTAATTTTACCACAAATTAACTTTTACAGGTTAGGACTTTAATATAAATACTTTTTAAAAATTAGAAGAAATCATCTTTTGTTGAAACAGAGAATACATTTTAAAAATTAAATACTAGGACTCCTCCTGAAACGCATCATATATTGATGGTGCCCCTAGTCGACACGCACTGCTCTAAAGCTTCTGAGCTCCTCCGCTTTATGCAAGCCTAGTACTTTTGCTTTCTACAGCACTTTGAAATAGAGATTTATGTGCCGATGTAGTTATTATGAGAGAAACGTTTTTATTCTCTCCGCTCACTAAGTGATTGTTCTTGTGAGATATTGAACGAGTAATATTATTGTTTGCATACAATACAATGTTAAAATGAAAAACATAGGTAAAATTGAAGTGCAAAGTAATTAAAACTAGTCTACGACTCGATTCATTTCTCGATGTTTTTGTCATTTTTGTAAGTCTAAACTTATTCTTTCTAAAGGGGATAAACATTTACTGCTTTGCTGCCTTTCATAGTCTAGTAAATAGTAGTTTTCGAGGTTATCTATTTTAAACCTATCTTTATCATTCCGTTCTCTGCCTCTCAAATAGGTAACACTTTCAACGCCATCGATTCACTACGAGTATAAATCGGAGTGGAGTTTTAACACGTTGAGTGCCAGAGTAGTAGCTTAAATAATAGCAGACATAATGCATCCCTGACAACAGTCAATTACTGACGCCGTGTGTAAGTAGGTCGTTGTCGTACGGCTTCATAGGATATAGTCCACGTTACGCCTCGCCGAGCGCGGATGTACTGCGCAGTCGCGGCTCAAACTCCTTGTCACTTACTAATGCCCTGTTTAAGTTCAACGATACATTTTTATATTGCATTATGTATTTTCCAACGTTCGTTAACATTAAATAAAAATATTTATTTTGATGCAATATGCAACTTGTTTAAAGTGGTAGCGGAGGATTAAGTACTCTTCGTAAATACAACATTTTTACTCGTACATTTCATAGGCGTTATGTACTCTTCGCCCCTAACTTAAGGTAGGTTCCGAGTCCCTCAATGAGGGCGTATATAGTGAGCTTATGTTGATACTCTTCACCTAATACAGAACAATTGGGTAAAATCTTGATCTCAATTTTCTACCATGACACTGTTTACCTACTGGAATTCATATCTATTGGTCTGTGCAGATAATAGATACATCGTAGAACATATTTATAAACACAATAATGTTTAAACAATATGTATAACATTTACCTCCCAATTACCTTTGAACGCTATAAGCCTTGCATTACATTAATCAGGGCGAGTGAACCCTTTCAAGTTCCCGAGCGCCGATATCTGTATCAAATAGCTTCGGAGCTGGATTAGAACTCGAGCGCTCCCAAGAGGAGCAACTTTAGACTGACTAAATGTAGGTCTAAACGGACCGTTTGATGTAATTCGATTGAATTCAACTTCGCAACTACTGGTTACACCTAGTTTATATGTATATAAATTTTAAAGAAATTGTTATGTTTTGGGCATTTACAATGAAATAATCATTTTATTAATTTCGAGAGTGTGATCATTTTCTTCATGTGACCATACTAATAATAATGTATATAATTTAGCCAAATAAAAAAAGTTTTGAAACACTTTTTCTTATAGTAACTAGATGGGAAAAACACCAGTTTAAATTTCTTATACGAGGCACTTAGTCACAGGCTTATGTTCAAAGGCAATATTTGTAATATAATAACAGGTTGTAAAGCATCGCAAACGAGCACCGGAGCGTGTGCCGCTAATTCTTTTAGCGGCCGGAGAAGGCGCAGTTTGCGAGCCCCTGTGAGCGGACTCGACGAGCTCGGCGGGCGTCGGACAAAGGGCAGGCGGTGCGGTGCGGCGCCGGCGAGCCCAGCCAGGGCTGCAGCAATAAAATTATATCTTTCAAAATATTTGTTTAGGACCTCTTTAGACCAAACATTCTGGGAATTATCTTTTATTTTGACTTTTAACTATCAGTAAAATGTGCATAGTAAATGAATTTATCAACATTTACTTACATTAGAGTTCTTTGTTAACTCCTTTGAGTTTGAAAGTCAAGCAAAGTAACGCTTCTAGTGCCAGCGAAGGTTATTGTGAGTCAATAAGAACAAAGCTTCCTTTGTTAAGTGCAAGTAAATTAATCATATACTCTTTTAATGTATTTTTAAGTACCTAAATATTAAAAAGATGACCAAGAATATATGTATACTAATATCAAATGGATTTATCTCGAACCGTTGATATCGTAAATACTCGAATGCAAACATGCAATATTTATAAAAATGGTTATATTATGTCTATTTCACATTCGATCTTGTTCTGTTTCTTTATCGCTGCAGTCGCAGCCCTACGCTGAAACCTAATAAAACCGGTTATGGGCCCTACGTGACGCGTGCTCGGGTAATGAGTTTTGGGTGAAAGCGCGCGTAGAGACGAGCCCGGCTCATATCGAGAACTAGTCCGATTCACCGCGACTCCCACAGCTATCGATCAATCATTCGCGAACGTGAAAGTTCAGTTCAAGGGCGAAAGGTGCTGCCAAAACTGTAATTTATGTAAACTATTATATTAGAAAGCATCACGTATAAGCTATACATAAAATGTCTGAACACGTACGAAACTCACGCTCGTACATATCAAAGCACGACCGAAAATATAAAAATTGTAGAATAAAATAAAAAAAACTTTTCTTTTATGAATGTGAAAAGGTTAAAGCTAGTCTAAAAGCATGCTTATTTATCATAACACGGCAATTCACGATTGTCGTAGGATGATTAGTCAATATTAGGAGTGATAAATAAGTCGTGCTGGTTGCATATTGGTCATTCTTACTATCTTCTTATCATAAAATAATGTGTAGAAGTATAAATGATTTCTTCAAATAATTATCATTTGATTCTTATCGTAATCCTTCATATAATATCAATGTGACGGTCATGGCCAAAAAATTTTGTACTGCAATAATATTGCCCTATTTGGTGGAAAAACATTTGTCTGAATTTTATGTAAAATTTTGTGTCAACTTTGATATAAAATACACGAGGTGTAATTCCATGTAATGTGTTACTATATAACCAAGGAAACATTTTATTATGTAGCATGCTGTATAATAATTAGGTTAATCGATACTATGACACGATTAGTCCTCCCGCACATCACTGTCCGGCGCGCCCCGCACAGCGCCGTGAGTGGAGCCGCCCAATGAAACTAATGTGTATTTTAATTTGGCTCATTAGAGTTAAAATAAGCGAACATAAAACGCTCCAATGATTTAGTGCGGCCGCTGCGGGAGCGCTGGAACTCGTCTCTATAATTCGCTCGACCTAAATGTTTCAATTATATCATTGGAATGGCGACGGTGCGTCCCCCGCGCGGGTCACTCACAGTTTTATGACGCGTGGCCCAATATGTGTCATCAGAGTAATTGTCTTGCCTCATGCTGAAGCAGCTCTAACTAACTAGTAACTGTACCCAATGGATTCTAAATTCATGTAACACTGATGTTTAATATCCCTGGCACTGAATTTTGACAGTCATACTAAGTAGTCAGATGGTTAGATAATTTTCTTTCAAATGACATTTCAATAGATTCGACATAACATGACAGGGCTCTAAATATTTTAACAGGTATGGAGTAGTTTACGATGTATAAAAAACTCAAGTTGAATTCTGTTGCACTGTTTATAACAACGTTCATAATTCGCGACACGATGTATTTATTTGAGTTACTAATAAAGAAAAACCAATTTTTAAAATTTTTGTCTGTCTGTCCGCAAAACCGTGTTTGTTCCAGGTAATCTCCGTAACGGTTGGGCCGATTTTGACGGAACTTTGACGGGAAGATAGCAGATACATGCAGACATATTTAATACTGTTTTTATTTACATTTCGAGCTGACGAAGTTGCGTGTGAACTAGTGTCTGTTTTACACGACTGAGTATTGATATGTTATATTACAATCAAGTTTGTCCCAATCTCGGAGAGCGAAGCGTCGTTCGCAGCGTAATGGATGACGCGACGATATTTTCTTTGGATACGCATAAAAGGGTGATTTATCTTCAATCCATCACGAGGGCAGCGACTGGCGGCCAAACACTCTCAACATACATTCCAATTGCTTTTTGTTCTTTTATACACAACATAGTCATATCTACGTTGCGTTGTGAGCTTTTTATCTGTTTGTTCTTTTGTGAACTTGAACTATATTTGTGAGAATTTAGGGTTGTATATTAGCGTGTGATATTTTTTATATCTCTTACAACCTGTTATTTTGCTGTAGTAATCAGTAAAACAATACGCATATTTATAAAACGCTAATAAATATTTAATCTTACGAGAACATTACTTGTAATACAAATTGCAATTAGCTTTAATCAATCCTTTCACGTACCTAAAATCAAAAAGCTTTTTTATAGATTATAAACTTCATGTAAATTGATCACCCACATACGTTAGTTCTAGTGACTCATCAATATGAAGTAAACGAAAGTATTAAATAGTAATGAAAACAACAATGATGTCTTATATAAACTATAATTGCTTTCAACAGCTTAGATTTACTCATATTAAACACGATTACCGTGTTGTGCATAACTTTTTAATTACCATGCGCTAGCTGATGTGTGTATTTTAAATTTGAAGAGGCACTCGGGAAGGCCTCTGGGAGAAGCACGTTGACATTCCTCGCGTTCCTCCGATACGGTTGTCCCTTTCCGATCTATTTTACACTCAGTCACGCTGGCCACTCGTCCGGAATTCAACGAGACAGATTCCTTCAGACTTATTAACCGATTTGATTCGCTCTATAAAAACAAGATGGAAAATGACTTAAGGTAAATTAACAGGGAATATTGTCTCTTTCTGATTTATCTTGATACGATTAAAGGAATTAAATTTAAGGTGTTTCGTATTTATTTCTTAGCATAATTTTCGGCAACATAATAAGCACTTTCAACCTTTACTGTAAAGCACGCATAAGAAATTTAAATATAGGGCGATTGTAAATTGTGTGGCGTATGACAATGTGAGAGCGGGGTAAATGGAGACGTTTCATTTTGAATACGACCCTAGGCTTCGCATTCCGGTCAATTAGTGGCGATGTGTCCGCGAGCGGCGAGCGCCCTCTGCCGGCGCGGTGATTGCATTCTGATTTCGAGCTGTCAACGCCACTGCGATGCGGTGACGGCGCGGCATAGCGGCGCGGCGCAGCGGCGTAACGTAGGCAAATTGAGAACGTGTACTTCTCTTTGATTGTTTGCAATCGTCGATGCACTCACCTCAATTTAGGGTATCAAGTGTCTTCAAATAGTGCGACGCCCTCTTTATTTAGTTTTTTATTAGCATGTTTGCAAAATATATTTTACAAATACATTTTATTTCCCAATTGTGCTGTTTATCGTTATGCGCACAAGTCACTATATACTATATTTCTTGACAATGACAACTAAAACAGAAATTCTTAGTTACCTTTCAAAGAAAGGAACATAAAACTAAAATGCATGCTGCAACAACAATACAGTACAGAGGTTCGCAAAAAGCTATCACTAAGAAGAAAAAATCCGAACAACTTTGTGAATTCCACTTAGAGTGATTCTCAGAAAGAAAGCTAAAGAAAAAAGTTAAATAAATTATTACCTAATCCGCGTAACACGGCAACGGCGTTTCGAAACTCTCCCCTCGCCACGGGGAAGTTGGACAGAGTTCGTCTCACAGGATCACAGCTTGGCAAGTTTTTGTAACGCACGGTAATACTTGTGTAGTCATGTAACCCAATCTCGCCCTTATTGTAACTCGTACCAAATGCTAATTCCTTAAGTAAAAAGTACCCATCACATACCGCTAAAAGTTTTTAGTTTTCCTTTTTCTTATTTTAAGCACTTTTAATGTTTGCTTTTCTAATGGGCATATCATAATGTATGATAATTGAGCAATAAAAAGCTATAATAAAAATTAACGTCTTGAAAATAAAATGTCGTTAAATAGCAAAGCCCTCCCTTGCGACATAACGTTCATTTATTACAAAACGAATGTGACAAGGACAGCACTAGTCGATATACTGTATGGTATATTGTAGCAATGGATTTCTAAAAAAAAGTTGTAAAAGACTTTTATGTATTTAAAAAAATTTGGTAGAGTCTAATCTAAACCTTTGAGAAATAAATAATGAGAAAATTAAATAAATAATAGGAGCTGTAAAAACGAAGGCAATTAATATGTTTTATATAACACCACCACCAACGATTAACATATTCTCCAAAGCAATGTAGACAGTTTATAATTTCCGGTTTCTGTGTTTTGTTTTGACAGATGGCAAACTAGCATCGATATCCCATAACATTTCAACAAACTTAATTTATCTTTTACACATGATGATATGTTTCATTGCTTTGCAATTTTAGACTTTAAGTTCTTGATTTTAATGACATGGTTTAGAGTACGGAAACTTTTAAATGTTTTGTGATTTTGGTGTTCATATGAGCCGTCCTGTTGCTAGTGTCGGGGCTATTTTTACTTTTACGGGTTTAGTCCCCTTTGCCCCCTGCCTCCCCGTGCGCTTCATCCCCGTCTCTGCGATGTGACGATAATCACGTACACAATATCGTTTGTCTAAGAAGTGCTTTGCTATTCGTATGATTGATTTTGTTCTTATGGGAGACTAACTTACAAAGTTAACAGTTTTTTTTATCATTTTTAGACCAAAGAAATACTTTTATAACCTTGTGAATTAATTACAGCTTATTACAAAATGTCTATTTCTTGTAAATTTTCCTATTGTAAATAATCATTGTGACTCCGAATAAATATATCATATTAAATCAGCTAAAAGCAAAACGATAAAGACGTCTGTATATTTGTAAATAAAGATCTCGTTTGCGTGAGAATAAAGAACAAAGGAGTCGGTTAAGGTGAAAATTCGTGTTTACAATTGTGTCGTTGTAAAAGTTTTTGCACGTGGCGGCATCGCCAGTTTGTAGGGCGAGAGCTGAATAATTCACGAATATATCAGTGCGGCTCAACGCGACGATAATTTGTACCAACGACCTGACATCGCATGGCTGTGATATGTTTATTTCAATTTTACGACTCCCATACTTTAGTAATTTATGTCAGTGCACCGATGTTTTTCTTTTAAGTTTATTTTTTGCTCGTGTTCAATCAAAGATGTTGCATTTCATTTTGGTTTGCAGATTTATTTTGATTTTAATTGTGCTTTAGCTTAGATCATTTCTTTAATCAGTGTTTGATTTCGAACTACTAAATAAACAAGGTCTTCTCTTTTGTGCATTATATTCTGGATAAATCTTTAGTGGACCATTTATCTGCTGCTATTATCAAGCGCGGCCAGCGTTATCTGAGCAAGCCACTCTCATTACAACAGCAAGGGTGTAACTTTAAACGGGCAAAGAGAGCCCCTCCCGCAAACGTAGTGCGTAATCGTAATGAACAATTATTTCGGCGCTTGCCGCTCCCACGCGTGGCGCGTGCTGCCTGCTGCCTGCTGCCTACAGAGCGGACGAAGACGCGTGTGTTGATCGCAAGTTACAAGCGACAGCAGTTTCATCAGATTATTCTTTTTAACTTATGGTTTTTGAATTTTATAAAAGTTTTTATTTATTATAGATGTACAATCTTAATTGTTATATTAGGTACGTTAAAATATGTAATTTTATCTGTGGTCGAATAATAAATGAAGGAAGCGTACTTCTCTTAGCCTAGCTGTCGGAGCATTATATGGAAATATCTGGGTTGAATGAACGGATATGTTACATTTAGGAAAGTTAGTAATGTACTATGATAGCCCCCTATATTTTATAAATTAAAATAAAAGAAATACTCCGTGTTTTCCGCTTGAGTTCGTTATATACAGCAGGGCGGCGAGTCGAAGTGGCCATGTGTGCAGTGCGGGCACCGCGGGAGAGCCCGCGTCGACTATTTTCATTTATCACTCGGCTGAGGAGCTTCAAGTTTTTGTGCGCACTAGTATCGATTCAATTTAATATTGTTGTCATCGCCAAGTACGGACATCTCGTCGCACCCGTCCGTGCCTCCGCTTTTTACATCATTATGTTAAAATGTGTAGCATGCCATGTTATTGACCCATACCAGTGTTACGCACTCGGTTATGTAATGTTAAAACTATTTTTTTTTTTAATATTTATAGTAAAAAATGTTCGGTATATAAAAATAAAACTGTAAAGTGGTTGGTCCTTTTCCATCCACCAGCATGGATATCACGAATTCATTAGGTAATTTATTTGTATTTACTTAAAACAGAATCTTTCCAACGATCAGATAATTGGGCGGAAATTGTCCCTTCCTTATCGAAATCGCTTTTAATTCCCTTCTTCCGTTTAAAATTAAAATGTGAGTTATAACCGGTAGAGTACTTACTTAATGACTTACTTTTTTTTAAAAAAATTTAAATGTAACAGAAAATTGTTACATTTCACTTTTGAGAGCTCTTAAAATGGTGGTTTCAGAAATTCAAAGACCTCTCGTGAATTTCAACCAAGAATTTTGAAACGAAACTGAATATTAGTAGCTATCCCAATATTGAAATGAATTAAACTCAGCAAAATAAAAATAAAAACTCATCGGACAATATCTCGTATTTAGGTACAATAAAGATTTTTCTCCAGATTCAATATAAAGGCGTAACATTGTATCGTATGTATCGTAAAAATCCTTCAAATCAATGTGAGTTTATTGATCGCCTGTGTCGGGTAGTGAATCTAATAAGTTTTTTGTCGGACGTGATACGAATGAGGTGAAACGTGTTTGAAATAGACAGGGGATTAGGCACCCCTCGCGATCTCGCGGGGGTTGCGAAGCGCTCGCGGCCACTCCTTTGACACCGTTTTGTTTGTGATCGCCTATATGTAATTAGTATATATTTATTTGTATATATGCATTTTGCACAGTTGATCAACTTTTTAACCTATTTATATAATCATCATCGGCCTTTGTCTGCCCATTGCTTGACATAGGTCTTCTTCAATACCTTACACAGTATGCAGTCTTCAGCTTTGCACAACCAACTATTTATATGATTAGCACTATAATAATATCGTAGATTTTGCAACATATTTTGATTTAGCTATACAAGTTTTTACTTAAATCTCGAAACATTTTTGTTTTAAGCTGGTCGTAACTTGGCACATACTTTGTGCGTGCTGGATGGACATTCTTGCGGATCAATTTCACTAAGGTCGATTTCTGTTATCGTTCTAAAAATTCTTTGCGTCGGGGCCGGGCAACGGGTAGCGGGGAGGAGTGTGTGAGCAAACAGCACTAGATACCAGCTGTAGGCACGAGCTTTGTTCCTCTCTACCTGAACGGAGCGGCAACGTCGCCCTGCGCGAGACAAATCCACGCTGCCTGGCCCAAATACAAACTAAGAATTTCTTCGGAACTTGCAATACTGCCACGATTTAATAGTTTGGTTGGATTAGAAAGGAAAATAAAATATAGCTTAAGTTACTGTTAGTTAGAAATAGTTATATAGAAATAAATTTAACAAAAAAATTGTAAAAAAAAAGCCTTGTTTGTGATGTACGTAAAATAAATATGGCAGACATTTGAAAACCCTAAAGTCCTTTAACATTGCAGTGTAAAATGAACTTTATTTACTTTGTAAGCGCAACCTCCCACGCCCCAACTATTCGTATAATAGTGTTTTGAGTTTTAATTACGTGATAATTGCCCTACGACAACGATGTCATGACCCTGCGAGCCGCTGTTGTTGGCTGCCATGGGGGATGGAAACTGTAGCAATATCACAACACGTCAACTAAACAAAATATAACATTACATGTTTCCGTAGGGTGATATAAAGTTATTCACCATTTTTTTTTTATTCATTAAATTCATTAAAAAAATCTTACCTTTCTTAAGTCTCTTGTTTCCTACTTAAAAAGATAATTCTCTTAATTTACATTATATAATTGACATTTTTTAATGATTGAACAAAGTATATTAAGCTCAATTAGGAACGTATCCGTAAGCCGATCAACATAGAAGGGATTTTAAATGTTCATATTAAGCTTCTGTTGTTTTATGATAATAATGTTGAGAAAATCTTTTTAATTTTTTTTTGTAGCTTTTAATGCAATTATTAAAAGCGTATCATGGAAGTAAAGCAAGATAAGAAAATTTATTTCTAGAGAAAGTATAGTTTATTTGCCTGTATTAGGCTTTACTCGAGGCTATATGTGAAGGTAAGCTTTATCTTATCCCAGCAGTGAGCTGGTTCATAAGCCACACTCCACAGTACTATAGGGAACGCGGAGCGGCGGACACCTCGCTTCCTAGCGGACTGGTTGCGCCCACGCCGCGCCGCCCGCTTCCTGCGTCCTTCAAACTACACAGCTAACGGACACGCGGTCAGCTCACGGAGGACTGTGTCGCAGATAAAGGCTAGTCGTTTAGAGCTAATAGGGTCTAAGTACCAGTATCTTTTACTGGCAGTTAGTCACATGATCACCCGATGTTAGCCTTTAAGCTGGAAGCGCGAGCATTCTTTAAATGATTGGAACTTAACAGGATGTCGATTTTCGTAAGAATTTAAGATATGTTCTGATCTTTTACTAAATTTTATTATGTGAAAATATTTCTTTTCTATTTTTCAAGGGCCAATAATTTTATGTCTTATTCATGTCAAATTAATTGCCAATAATTTCATGTCCAATTGTACATATAATCCCTTGAAAGTTAAGTCGATAAAAATATAATTAGCAGATAGATTAATAGTGAATCGTATGTGATCAGCCTTAAATGTAAATTGGCGACCATTTAGCGTGGTCGTTGTGCTAGACTACGCAAAAAATAGGAAACTCGTATAATGCTTGTTCATTACATAACTATGTATTTATATGAACGTATAAAAATATATATTCATGTGTTAATAAACCCGTCTATCTTCGCGTTTCAAGGTCCCGCTGACACCGATAACGACTTGATGTAATCTGTGAATACATATTTAGACTTTCTACAGTCGCAAACTCTACTATACAAAGAGTTATCCATTGTGAAGTAAAGCCCTTATTTCCGCATTCGGTTATCCGTCGAAAATAGATAATAGCAAACCCCTCAGTGTTTTTTTTTAAGTTTTTTTAAATTTTACTCCATTGTATAGTATTTCTCACGATCTTACATGTGCGCTTATTTTTTTATTACAACATATATTGAAGACAGTGTTAAATGTAGTTTTTGCGATATCTGTTACCAAAATCTATGTGGGAATTTTTTTTTATAAGTTGTATTGTTTGTAACGCTAAGTTTAGTGCGAAAAGAGGTAATCATGAAAATTTCACTACCTATATGAGATCGAATATACAGGATGAAGTCGATTGTAGTGGAATAATAGTGATTTTTTTTTTATAATGGCGTTTGATTTTGAGCGTATATTACACTGCAACTAAAGTATAGAGAAAATTAATTTATTCATTTCACATATAAGTTTACTAGAGCGCTTGGCAACAATCCGCAGAGCGTAGTAATGAAATACGTGTGAATGGTCCAGTCATCGTTTACGCATGCGTATTTTTATCAGCACGCACGACGTTGCGGCGATAACAAGCTAGATTAACAATCAACCAGGCGCACCGCGTACGAGTGTGACGCGAACCAACACCGCCACTGACTGCGATAGCAATTTGTTATCCTTTTAGTTTTATAATGATACAAGCTTTCGCCCGCGACACCGTCCGCGCGGAATTAAAAACTTAATAAATAGCCTATATGTTCTTCCAGTCTATGTTCTACATCTTTGCCAAATTTTGCAGAGCTTTACAATCGGAGAAATAAAATGTAACGTAACGTATTAATGCAACCATTGACAGTCTTTCATGCATTAAAAATAACAATTATAATGTCGAATGAAATGCAAATATAACAATATGATAAAAATACAGGCATTTCTTTAAAAATTCGAGACCTGACTTAAAAAAAATTATAGTAAAAATAAGAGTTTCAAAGCAGATAGTCTGGATATAGAAATATAAATCGCAAGTCACTACCAGTAAGCCTACTATTTAAAATGATGTAGGTACTGAGATATAGGTACAAATAGTATTATAACATCATCAGGTTAAATTGGTAGGTTTATTATTTTTGTTTATGTCAACTATATATTAAAAAAAATATTAATTTGTCCGCAGGTACGTTTTAGTGGCAAGGATGCAGGCGCAGCGCCCGCGGAAAACGCACGGTGCAATTGCTACCCATCTCACCTCCGTACAACTTTACACAGCTCCGTTCACCTCCATACACCTCCGCACACCTCCGCTAACCTCTGCACATTACACACTGTATGGTGAGTGCACCGACTTGTTTATTACTCCCTGACGATGTTATTATACATATTCTATAGGTACACCCAACGGATAGGAACATCCACTTGAATTATAGTTTGATGGTATAGAATGGAGTGGGTGCCTACTATTATTGTTTCTTGTTCCTAAAGAATATCGTACCACTGCTAATACTAGAATGAGATCATAACAATTTTTTAGCGTGTTTGAAAGATATTTTAAATTAATCAGATTTTAAACATAACTGGTGTTATATTTATGCATCAATTTTTAATAAATGTAAAATTATAATTCTAGCTAATTACTGAGCAACGATTTTTCATCAATGTGTAATTTGCCGCACAGACAACGTTGGAATGTGATAATATTATACAAACTACAACTGTCTTAACTGTTCCCATCTTATAATAACAAGAAACCGCACATTAAAGGCTTCCTCGTATCCCAGTATGCAGGTAAAACTGTAAAATATTTCATAAAGATAAATGAACAGCCCTTAAAATATCTATATATCGACGATTTCTTACGCTATTTAGATCTTAAAACTCTAACTTAATTTAGGTGACGTGCCCCCACCAATATTTTAGGGGTTTTACTTTTATCATGTAATTATAGGCATCATAACTTCACTTCATCCTCTAGCAGCTAAGCTCTTGTGACGTGATTAAAGCGTACAAGCGGGTAAAATATTCCCGTGTGCATGCATTATTTATTATTCATAGTCAGTACAATTATATCACGCCTAGCGGAAGACCCTACGACGCACACTCGCTTCCAGCGTACCATTAGCACAAACCACAGACTTTACAATCAACAGAGTGTACTCTGTAAAAATAATTCGTTTTTTAAAAGTATTTTGTTTTTAGACATATCCATAACGTATTTGCTATTGTTATAATGCTATTGGAGATTATTAAATGAAGACTAAAATAGTGACAAAAAACATTTACTTCTGATACATCTTATATGTTCTAAGTTTTTGATACAAAGTACGTCAAAGGATCTGTTATCTGTGACTCCCGAGTTTTAATATATCACCAGTGTAATTTAATTGCTGTCATGTCTAAACGTTACGGGCTCTGTGCAATTCATTCCCCGAACTATATAGAAGGTAGGTCGGTTGGCACCGGTCGTGGAGATCAAAGGTGCAGTGAACGTGCCCGCACAGGCATTACGTTACAAGGAAGCATCCTCATCCGTATCCTGCTTACTTGACAACTTTGAACAGATAGCCTCCAACTTGGATATTACTATTGTATCTTATTTTGAATAGTAAAACCGTCGATATATAATTTGGTAGAAACACTATTGGAACTCAAAAAATGGAGCCACCAAAAGAAAGCAATAGTCGCTAGATTGCCTTTTTTGTTGTCATTCACTCAATTTATGACTGCCCGAGTAAGCGGACGTCTCTTAGGCATCTGTCCCTTTCATACTTGACAAGCTTTCTATTAGCGATGATGAAACGACAACAATATCAGTTATTTTATGATGTATGAAAGTGTGCGTTTACCAAATAATATATCGATGAATAAAATGGATAAAATTAGTAGACGTCACTTTCTCAGTAATTTAAATGATAGCTCCTTTTTATACCTACTCGATATGTGATATTTGATGGCACCGCTTTGTTAAGAAAAAATTTTTTCTTAACATTTCAATATTTGCAACGAAAATTTATCAACTGAGTTTTTTCATTGAATCTGAATTCTAAAACTAAAATAAAAAGAAGAAAAACGTATTTGATTTTTTTAGAACATTTCTGTTGATATAATATTTAAAATAAAACGTCTTATTTTTAACCAGAAAACTTGTGTATTGTTTGTACAACTGTGTTTTCTTTATAAAAACATAAAGGGTAAAATGTAGAACTGCAAAAAAGCTTCAAAGGCTTGTAAAACATTTCCACCGTTAGGTCGTAGCGGCTGCCGGCTCCCGGTTCCCGGCACTACCCCGCGGCTCTGATAATGGATCTGTCAATATGCAACCCAACACCGACTGAATTGAATTACCGGACCCCAACAGCACAGATTTTTGTATTTATAATTGGATATCCTGCGGAGGGCGCCTTTAATATCATTGATGAGTGATAACTTCAGTTCGCGGATACTAAATTATAGTTCATCTCGCTTATATTTAGGGACTCTATAATTTAACGTATTCATCCGCAAATTTTATTAATTTTGTCAATTCTATTGTTCATTTTGAAGATCATTTTTTCCTTGAATATCTGTAAAGAAATGTGTTATATTGACTTTCTAATTGCATAACAGTTCGCGCGGTAAAGTTTTTATTTTTTGTACTTTTATTTTTTATCGCGTATACATAAAAATGTTCCGTTCCATCCTCAAATCCGGCTCAAAGGACCAAAACGGTACTGAAACCGGATTCACCGCGGTCTAATCACCGCCTCCACATTTGAACCGTACTGTACCGTTGTATATACGTTTGCAACTTATAAATAGGGCAGTGGATGAGAGAAGGCTTCCGGCCGGTCCCAGGCCGCTCTACCGCGTTATCTCGCGGCTGCCGGCTCATGTGCATCGTAATTACGCTCTTTGCATATTCACTATGTATTCACCAGTCGAGTTTTACTGCTACATTTTTATGAGCATGGTAAAGACTAATGAAACCTGCAAAAGCACCGCGCTTTTTGATCATGCGCAACTGTAAAAGTAATAGGCGGTCGTAGACAGTGACTTTTATGATAATGGTCATCTAGATCTTAGATATTAATTCTGTTTGATGTTTATATCTACGATTAACTTTATAAAATATATCTTCTTGTTTAGATTGTAAGATTGTATGATAGTGTTATTCTTAGTAATTTCATGACCATATCGGGTAAACAGTTTTTACATATATTTATTAAGAATTTTTTTTTAATAACAAACATTGCGTGTATACTACACTCTATATTGGTATAGTAATTATTGGTATAGGTATAATATTGGTTTAGCAGAAGATCGCAACTGATTTATAAAATTAGAAAATAATCGAAAATTTTAGCTTAGAATAAAAACCATGTACATATAAGTATAAAAAAAAAAAAAAATAAGTTTTATTGATCCACAAAAGTTTTTTACAATTCAATAGGACTCTGCCTCCTGTGGTAGGTGGGGACCTGTGTTACAGGAGGTAGTGCCTTCTCTTAATCTATGTCTTAAATAGGTACTTATCTATGCAATATGCTCGTGTGTGTATGTGTGTGTATGTGTGTGTATGTGTGTGTTTGTATCTGTGCTTGCGTCTGACTGTGTGTACGTGTATGTGTTTTTATTATTAATTAATGTTTGTTTTATTTTTGAATTAGTAGGAGATTTTCTGTTTGTTCATAGTTCAGTTTTAACAGCCATTGTGTCACATATTTCTTAAATTTGTAATTATTTAACTTAGCTATATTAGTATCAGATTTAACAAGTAATTGATTATAAACCCAAGGCGCTATAAAATTGTAGTGTCGTTGGGCAAAGGTAGATTTAGTAGCCGGCACACGACAACGCAACTTTCGTTTCATTGAGTCTGCCAATGAACGAAATGGGCTTCGGTGGTATCTTAACACACACTTAAGTATGAAAAGCCTCCGGACAGAGAACACTTTTGCCCTCTCGTACAGGGCTGTGGTAGGGTATTGGTATGGCAAGTGCATAAGAACTTTCAACACTGCTCTTTGTGCCCGTTCTACGTTAATTATCCTTGATTTAGGTACACTGCCCCATGCGGTTACACAGTAGGAAATAATACTTTGGCAAAGCGCCTTGTAAGTTTGCATGAGTATTTTTTTACTTGCGACAGTTCTCAGTTGTTTAAATATATAGATGAGCCTTCGTACCCGTGAACATACATTAGCGATTTGTGCTTTCCATGACAAGGCATCATCCACTTGAACACCTAGGTAACGAACACATCTGGTTCTTGTAAGGATATCGCAATCGCACCTGGTTGTGGGCTCTCCATTACAAGGAAATCTGTGCAGAGTAATGTTAAGATTTTGACATGGATAGGAATTTTCTGTTTTAGTGAAGCAGAGATATTTTGTTTTAGGAATATTTAGTGTTAGTAAGTTATTCTCTAACCATGTCGTAACATTGATTAGACAAGATTCGGCTACTTCATGAGCATGTTTCCAGTCCCGGCCATGAAACAGTAACACTGTGTCATCGGCGAAGAGTAGAGAGTCCACATTCGATGTTAGGACATCAGGGAGGCTATTAATATACGCCAAAAACAGAGTCGGTCCTAAGGTACTGCCCTGAGGAATACCAAAATTACATGTTAAAGGGTCACTAAGGACATTGTTTACCCTAACATATTGTTGTCTGCCTTCTAGGTAACTTTGGAACCACTGAAAAACATGTCCTCGGACTCCCAGAGCTTCAAGTTTTGACAAGAGAATAGGTATTGAAACTGTGTCAAATGCTTTTTTTAGATCGAGGAACACACCGATAACTTTCTCTCCTCTATCTAAATATTTGTGGACTAGTGTTGTCAAGTCTAGTAGAGCGTCCTCAGTAGATCTACCCTTACGAAAACCGTACTGATGGTCTGTTAACAGTCCGTGTTTCTCGAGGTAATTGATCAACCTAGTGTTAACGAGTCGTTCCAGAATCTTCGACATTATTGTTAAAAGGGAAATAGGTCTATAGTTAGAAATATCCAATTTGTTATCCGTTTTGAAAATAGGTGTCACGATAGCAGTTTTAAATAGATTAGGAAATTTACCTTGTTCGAGGCTGAGATTACAAAGATGCACTAATGGGTATACAAGGTATTCTTTCGTCAATTTGAAAACTTTACAGGAAATGCCGTCATGGCCAGGAGAGCTGTCGGATCTTAAGTCGTTTATAATTTTACTGATTTCGTACGGGTCTGTGGGCACAAGTGCCATGGAGTGTGTTTTAGACTTAATATGTACAGATGCAAGACGTGCTAGTTCTTCCTCTGATTTATTTAGTCTTTGTAAAGTAAACTCGGCCAGATTTTTACCAATATTTGTGAAGTAAGTATTAATTTTGTTTAGTGACTCTTTTGGCGTACTTTCGATATTGAGCAATTCTATAGGTGTATCCTGTTTAGTTTTCATATTACATATCTCTTTGATTATCGTCCAAGTCTTTTTAATATCTTTCTCACTATTTTGAAATTGATTTTGGTAGTATTGATTTTTTAAGGATTTTATTATTTTGTTACATGTATTTCTATATTTAATGAATGCTATTTTCGCTGGGTCATCGTCAGGTTTGAGTTTGGTTATTTTATGTAGTTTGTTCCTTTTGCGAATTGATCTAACAACTCCTATAGTAATCCAGGGTTTGAGTGGTGCTATCTTTTTTGAACTATGCCTTATCTGGGTGCACTCTTTGATGATATCTTTAATGGTGTTTACAAGATGTTCAGAACACTTGTTGATATCCTGTAGTGTAAAATAATAAGACCAGTCTATGTCACGTATTTTATTTAATACTAAGTCATAGTCTATGACATGTCTAACAGTTTTGCCAGTTGCTTTACATATCCCGGCGTTTCCAATTTCTAACAAAATAGGACAGTGGTCAGTGAGAGGCGGGAAAACCATAGTTTGCCACTTGTCGCGTGTCTTGATCATGAAGTGATCAAGACAAGTGTCTAGTCTAGTGGGGTGCGTGATGCCTTGTACTAGCCCATGGGAAGCCAAAATGCAAAGATATTCGTTTAAGAATCTATTATACAGGTTTGTGTCTAACGTGTTTATATTAATATCGCCTGTGAGAATAATTTGTTTACAAGTGGCTTTGCTTAAAATAGTATCTAGAGACATTAAGTATTGCTGTGGGTTAGCGTAGCATGGCGGGCGATACGAACAAATAATCGTATATTTATTACCTACATTAATCACAAGACAATTACCCTCGATCATATCTGGTTCGAAACAGACAGCGGTTAGGTTTTTATGTACATATACTACAATACCGTCGTTTTGATTTAGTGTTTTTAGTGAGTGGTATACCCAGTAGTCATCTAAGTTGGGTGGAGGCACATCTTTTCTTAGCCAACATTCAGTCAAGACTATAATGTCTAAGGTAATGTTAAGCCCAGATATGAAAGCTAATAGCAAGTCAAAATTACAGTTAATACTTCTAATATTTGCTGTAATAATACGGAGCATTTCGGAGTTGTTTCGGCATTCAAATAAGTGTGAGCACTGGGATACGTCGTCAACTAAGGTGCAATTATTGATGTTTGTGTCTAGGTCTGATGTAATTGTTGTAATAGAGTTAAATGCATTCATTTTAATATAATACAGTTTTCATAGTAGCGCATCTTTGCCTGAAATTTTTGCGCAGGCGTTTGTGACATATAAGAACAATTAGTGCAGACGCTTGAGTCGCGAACGAGAAGCGGGCGACGCAGGGTAAAATGCATTAGGCTGAGAGTAAAAAGGAAGGTCACAAGCTCTCCCTTAGCTGTTTATCTTTTTTTGTGAGGATAAGGCGACGAGGTGTGCGTCTACTGTATATGCAGCCAGTGAGTCCGTACAATCAATTTTGTGAATTGATTTTTGACCGCACATCGTTTATTTCGTTTTTATAAATTAAGCTCTCTCTCAAGACGTAAAAAACCTCATGGGATAAAACGTAATGTCAACAACTTAAAATGTAATTTCTGTCTGTAAAATTAAGGTCTAGTGTGTCATAACGAGGGCATTAAAACGTTTCAAAATTTTAATGGCTTAGTAACAAAACTCGTATGATGGAAACGGTCGTTCTTTTCAAATATCTTTCGATTGTGATAGTCCCAAAAGATGTACAACAATGGTCTGTCTGAAATAAAAGAGTCGTAGAAAAAGTTTTTACAAGCGCATAGATACGAAAGGAATAACAACTACTGCATTCTTTTGAAAACCTAGAACAATACTGTGCTCAATACGGATGCTTTTTTATCAAATTCTACATTTTGGTTGTAGGAAAAACTGACTTTGAAAAAACGCCTTAGTACAGAATAGGTTTAATTTTACATCACAAAAAATTCAGCGTGGTATTTTTTAGCTCGCTTTTAATTCATATCAGTCTTACCATAAACTCTATGTTTTACTTGCAATTTATCTCCAGATATTTAAGAGAAAACCGGGTCTTGTTGTGTTAAAATGTATTTGTTTATGGCATTTGTAATAAATGTCGTGATAGTTTGCTGTAATACAGTATAGGTAGGGAAGCACATTTCACGCTCACGACAACAATGGAGCATCGGCCCGATAGATAAAAGGCATCGTCTCTTCCCAAAATAGGGTCAGTTTGTAGCGCGGGGTCAATACGCGGTGAGCAGCCGCCGATTTATTGGTAAATTGTCGTGATTGGCCTCAGCTTCCTGTTAGTGACATGCTCTTTTTCACATTTTATTATTTTGTTCTTTCACTACTTGTTTGAGTTCATAAAAAACATTTCATAATTTCTATAAATAGTAAAATAAGAAACACTTTTTAAAAGACGTCGATGTTTCATAACTGTCAGGACTATACTAATATAATACTAGAGTTAATTTTGAGAGATATAAAAAAATAGCGGATGTTAGACTCGTTTGTTGTATTTAATACCTACGATATTTATCAGTAGTCATTTATATGTTATCGGCGATAAAAGCCTGCATGTCAAACTCGTTCGCCGGACGTGGAAAAACATCGGTGTTTCAGAACATTCATTAGCTGCCTTCAGACTAGATGGATCAGTACATCTAGACCGAGACCGTATGTAAGCAATTAATAAACTAGATAAGCACTGGATGTCGTTAAGTTTTATAATCTTAAATAAATGTATTTGAATTTACTTTATTTTTAATTAATTGTAGATACAATAAATTTACATTTCTTTAGATGAATTACATATTTTTTAAGCAATAGTAGATGTTAAAACGTGCCGTTTGTGAGTGCGATCGATGAATATGTTTACATCTAAACAATAGATTTTATTTTAATAAAGTTGGCAAAACAATCTAAATTCAATATTATTTTAATTACGTCACTTGTCTTAAGAATAACCCGGGTGCAAAACGTCCGTATTTTGTTTGGCCGATTGATTAATAAGTCCAACGAGACTCTTTTCTTTAATAACAAAAAACAATCTTAAATTAAACCACTATATCAAAGACTAGTAAATTAATGAACATATTCGTTGTCGAGTTGTAATTTTCAAGGATGGAGGTTGCTGTGCGCACGTTGGCACTCTAGGGCTAATCCGTTTGCAGCGTCGCGGCGTGCAGAGCAATGCACGACGAGGACGGCAAACGGTACAGTGTTAATTAGACGTGAAAAGTGTTGTGGATGGCTTCGGCGGCTCAGACGCCGACGTCATTGCGCCGTGTGTGGTCCAACCTTAATGTACAGAGTTTTTCTATAAACTTACACATTTGTGGCTTTTAAGTTTGACAGGGACAGTTTTAGGAACTACTATTTTATTGGTTATAAACAAACAATTAAATTAAACTTGATAAGATCGACCGATTTATGTTAGGTACTTGATGTATATACAAACTTCGTACATTTATAATAATTAACATTAAAAATAGTATACAACAAAATAACAGTTTTTATCAAATTTTCTCTGAGCAGATTTTTTCCTGAACTAACAATAAATGAATTTTGGCTGTTTCATTCAACGATACAAAAATGCAATGAAAAACAATTTACATGATCCATTCCTTTATACATTTATTCCCTTTGCAAGGTGGGGAGCTCGTAAAATATGCATAGATCCATATGGAGTAGGCGGAATAAGCCCGTTATACAGTCAATATCGCAAAGAGATGGCTTTCTAATCGCGCCCGAGTACCCTTGCACATAAATATTTCAATTCAGTGGAAAAATGTTCGCGAAGTAAGAGTCAAGCGCGCTTTAGTAGGTCACCGTCGCGTCTTAAGGCCGCCCTCCAGTTCTCGCGCCGCTCTACCCGCCGCCCTCTAGATAAGACGCCGCGGGGTAACTGCTACCCTCTCGAACTCTGACTTGGCACCCGACATCAAAGCGACGAATTATGTTATTACTTTATGCGCAAAAAGAGCCGAAAAACACCAATTTGAGCAGTACAATCCTCAGACGGTTCTGTCCCTTGTAAAATATTCTTCAGCCCTAATAGTTCCCATAGCAACGATTTTACTTGATGTGTACCTATACTTAATTGACGTATAAACTTTTTAATTGTCAGCTTAAAAATTCAATTATGAATTCATTACCTACTGTGAGATCATAATGTAACTAACTACTATCGTAAGATTAACTTTGAGACATGCGGCGCCAACCACGCGACACAAATTCACAGATACTTGTCATTATAAAGTACTCAAAAGATTATATTATATACAGTATTTAAGTATTATTGTACTAAGAACATAGTTTGAAAAAGACCAAAGTTTAAGCATTGTTTAAAATTAATTTAAATATATTTTTAATCTTCCCTTAAGTTGAAGTGCCGATGAAAACTCTATAATAAGAATATGTAATTACAAAAAATGTGGAGTCATTGAACGTTTGTAAAGTCGCAGTAAATCAATGCTAATTTTGCCGAATTCGCTTAGTATGTAAGCGAGGCGTCGAGAAGGGCGAGGAAGGACACGCCGGCCGTCAACCTTGTGTTTCTTACAATAAGGCGCGTTCACATAACACTCACATATGGTAGTTACTACCATAAATATACAGTTGAGTACGTTTATTTCCTACCCATCTTGTTGATGTGAAAAGTTAAGTGCACCTCTAGACTGACGCACACAATGCAGTCAAGTCGAAAATCTGTCATAGCAGCAAACACGTGCTTAATTATAGCTGTTATGGTGACAGTTTGCTGTATTATATTAGACTAAGTGGGTACCGAATTTAATTCTTTGACTCTTGCATACTGTTGTCCTGTGACTCGCGCTCACCTGACATGACCACGACAAACGATCTCTTTGTCCGACGCGGTTACATGTAACGAACAAAGCTCCCTCACCACTTACGTAACGCGCTCTCATAATATGTTACTTTCAATAGAATTAAACAGTTCAATTTTGTTTCTATAAACTATTTCTCATTTATACAAAGAAGTTAAAATATTGTGACAGACGCATAGCAATCTCTTAATTTGCAAACCACCTGCATAGATAAATTATGATTATTAAATAACTAACAATAATCAAATAAAATTATAATCAATGAAGAAGTGCAAAGAATGCAATTAATTATACGAAATGAATATTCTTTCTCACGGAGGTGGACACTGAAACTCACTTAGGGTCCAAAGTGCCAGCGTATGATAAATGATGTGACCCCGCCACAACGAGTTACCATTCCTCTTGGCAAGGCCTCGCGGGAAATATGACACCATCAGAAGAATTCGATAAAAACAACATCAAAAGAAAGTGCAATAATTTATATTGGAATAAATAATAGTACATAATGGCGGTGAATACATTGGTGTTGTACAATGATTTATGAACTATGTGGGTGATGATAAATGTAAATTGATTAATTATAAATAAATAAATAAATCCATAAATGAATAACAATCTTTAACTGTGAACTATATAGTATTATATTGCACAGTTATCAATTGTATTTTGTGATATTAGTACTAATTTGTTGCTTGAGATGAAGCATTTTGTCTATGTTATTGTTGATTGTTAATTATGCTACTTCTTATGTTTTATATCAGGACTAGCTGTCTCCCGTGACTCCTTCCACGCGGAATCAAAGATTATTATTATTAAATAAAAGTTTATTGTTGATTTAAATTACATCGTAACTAAGATAGTAAAAAAAATCTTTAGCAATAACATAAAAACTTAAAAAAACAAATAAAGGAAACGAAAAATGTAAAGCTAGAAGAGTACAGTAACCTTTGCACAGGATAATGACGTAACGTAGGTAGAACTTCGCAAGTTTCACATTAATTCGGAGAGGATGTAGCTGCGCGAGGTGTGCGCTACAAGACCTAAACTAAAGGATGCCGGAGTCAGTTCGCCACACAGCGACCGAGCGCCGAGAATACGCAAACAGGTGTCGGTTGCGAGGTTATATTTGCATATAAATAGAGTTCCTGCTTAACTGTACCGCTGCCCCGCCCGGGCCCCTCTGTACCTCCCGGCTGTGCTGCGCGAGCGCGTGCGTAGCGCCTCCCGCACGCACACGCACTGCTCGCCGCCGCTCCAGGAGATTCTATTTATGAACTGTGATGTAATTGCCACAGGACCGACCGTATCATTGGCCACATACACGCATTGTCTAGTCGAACGAAAAACTCGTAGAACCAAGAAATGAATGCATACTCATACTGGAGAAGAAAATGCTCGTCTGCTAATGCATAACCTTTATTTTAGTTGTGTTCCGTCTCAAACCGATAAGCTTCGTTATAGGCGTTTTCGCAGGCTGTGCGGCGCGATGCAACTTTTTCCACCTGGGAAGTTATTACAGTGCGCCGCTAGAACCGGTCGGGCCGAGAGCTAGGAAGGGAGGTCCCGGCATTTTATCGGTCCCTCATCCTTCGCCTCGCTATAAAAACATAAGCGCTTCTATCCTTCGGAATGAGACGTCAACTTATTAATAATTGAAATTGCGTTAGGCGCAGAATATCTAAATTGTAACTGAAGGAGCTTGGTTTTTTCGAGTCGCTAAGAATGTTTATAGATATTTCGGAAGTGACCAGTACCACGCCTCTTCCGCCGTTCATTCTAATGGCCTGCTCGTTACACCACAGCGTCCCGGAGCCGGCAATGGGCTGCGTGGGCGCAGGTGACATGCAAACTGTTCATTTTTTTGATGAGAGCACAGCTAGAGTTCTGTTATTCGAGACCCCTTGTTGTTTGTGTTCGTCGTTTTTTCGAGTCGAGCCGAGCGTTCTATGTGTACCGTCGGGCCCTTTTTTGCTGTGCTGCATCAACCGTCCTCAAAGGTTTGGAGTTTTTACGAAGGCGTGGGGGGTGGAGGGGGCGGGCGGTTGAAGAAGCGGGTGCGAGCGGTGGGGGGCGACGGCGGGCGGGTCGTCCTTGGCCCGAGCGTTCACCTTGGCGCGTTGCGTTGCCCCAGCACAGGTAACAGAGTTCTGCGAACTACGTGATTTCTATGGCTGTCCGAAAGTGGATCTGGAGTGCTAAGCTCGGAACTCGCTCGGCCGTCGCTAATCTTACTGGGAACTGTGAAATGGAACACTGCGCGGCGCGGGTTAGCTGCCACGTCCCCCGCGACGTGGTGGTCCTTCGCGCCGGATATTTCAGTGCTGCTCTAATTACTCACGACTTAATTTTATTTACTAATACCCCGCGTCGATTTTAGTACGGATATGAATCTAGCTGAGAGCTATAAAGCTGCATGTGATATTTCTTCATTTGTACGTACTAGAACATGGAATATTATAAACAAACTATTATGTTTGAATCTCATTGATATTTTTTTATTAGTTAAATAATCACATCTTGTGTAATACAACTATGAACCTCCTTTTGTAGACCAGCTTATGGAAGAAACACCCAAACTACTGGATATATCAATTTCATTACAATTATTGTTGTTTATTTTCCTCTTTTCCCTTTTCTCCGGAGGATAATGTGGACAAATATGCATGTCTGTCTCTTCTAATTCTTATACAACCGTTAAAGGAGTTTCTGGCTACGAATCGTAAGTAAAATGCTTTCTGAGAATAAAAGAGATAAGAAGTGAGTTTTTAAGTTGTTTTCACAGAAATAAGATAAATGCGATGATAAACTCGGTCGCGAGAGGGGTCAACCGTGAAAGTTTTAAAATTTAAGTTCCTTTGGTTTTAATGTTTGTCCTACCCACATTATCCACGCAATGTTGTCACGACAGAACATAGATACCTTCTAACTTGGATTTATACTATTTAGCAGTGGGCGAGCGCATCAGCGGTTCACAAGCACATCGTAGTGTATCACTGGTTTTATGGGCGATTTAGTGCCTCCAGCGTCGGCCGCGGCCACCGCGGACTGTGTGGGTTCGTTCAACTTGGCGAGCTCGCAACTATCGCGACATTGAGCTGCGTCGTGCGACTGCCTTTGTTTTTTCCGACACGTCGCGTCCGCTGCGACCGGGTCGCCCGTGTCGGCAGCGTGTCGACACCCGGCCGGCGTATCTTATCGCATTAGAGGCCGGACATAGGAAGGGCATTAAATTTGAACGATCGTCGTGCAGCGGCGCAGCCGACCGAGCGCCTCAAACCGGTCGGCCGTTCGTAAATAATGGATTAGAGGAGTGGCGGGGGGCGGGTGCGGCACGCACAGGGCGCGGGACGCGAGGGGCGAGGCGGACAAGCGGGGAGACTGCGCGCGGGTAGGGGCGCCTCCCGCTCCCGGCGTTTCACAGCTGTTGCGGCCGGGAGCGCAATGCATCGGCGTCCACGGCGCGCGCCGCTCGTCCCGAACCGTAGTGGTGTGGTAGTGAATAGTAGTGCAGAGCCGCAGTGTAGTGCGCGAAGCAGTGATCAGTGGCCGCAGTGTATGTGTGAGAGTGCGCCATGGCGTGGATGTGCAGTGCGCTGAGAGCAAGCAGCTGACCCGCCGGCCGTGGCCGGGCGATGCTGCGCCACCGCCCGAGGTGACTATCCCGCGCCTTCGCCCTCGGCCTAGCCCTGACTCTAGCCTAGGCCGGTACTTACTTGTCGTCATGACTCTTGTAATCGTCGGTAAGCAACGCCGTAATTATATTTTGGCGCTTTTTTGGACGAAGCAAAAAAAAGTATGCAGTCGGTCGGGCGGCGGCGATGGCTCCGCTTTTTTGTTGCATTTCCACAATGGACGTCGCCCTCTCGCTTAGGGGAGTTTTGTATAGATTAAGGCACAAGGTTTTTTTTTTTGTGACTCCACAAGGGTTTTAAGTAGGTGCACGTAGGAAATAACAATATTCCTGAGTTTTTACGATTTGGTGTGTGGTTTTTAAACATCGATCAAATATCCAACAAAGGATATTAACAGAAATAACAAATGAATTTTAGTTAGAAACATTTGGTATAATTTAAAAATAACCATAAATACACAAGTAATCGTCACGACTAGCTTATAATATTGATAACATCTGATAATACAGCCTAAGTTACACGAACATATGAAAATCTTACCTTATCTTTCTCCTCGTTAAAAATCATGTATTCTTTACTTGACATAAATGACAATCATAAATAATAAATATACTTTTTTTTTAGTGTAATTTGCTTCAAATCCAAACCAATGAATGATGATTAATAAATACAGTAACAAAGTTAAATTGTATGATATAAATATGCGGCATCAATCAACCGTTCCCGCAGACGTTGTCTCGTTTAATTAATTTTCCTTCAGCATTACGCACTACACCGCCAGTTGTAGCGTAATCGCTTGTATTACGCGAACTCACCGACTCATTTACTTTGTAACTGGAATTCCGCGTAGACGATACAATAATTCCAAGAATACGACTACGTGATTTTATTCATTTTTATCAGTGATAACAGCTTAAATTTGTTAAAATGCTTCATTTCACTGTCAAGATTTTCACAGAAATAGCAATCCTGCGCAATTATTATAGACCTGACGATGATGCCCTAAAAATACATTGTACACTAAATTCATTGTTAAATTTAGTATATTTTATATAATTATTACTATCCTTTAAGTTATTTGCTAACATTTTTTATTCTTCATAAATAATGATTTATTTTAGTTTTTCAAATACTCGCATAACAATTTGTCCAAAGCGTAATATACATATCATGTTTCCACATGCTAAAGTTCAACGATTTGCAAATGCCTTCGTTAAAGGTCAGGATGCGTTTGCGATATGTTCTGCAGTTGTAATGTAATAATAGATTCGAGAAAAGGGCAGGTGCAGCGCCACCTTGTGGTTAGCCTTCCGCACACATTGAATAATTCATCTATTCCTTATCTATCATCTAATACTAGCATAACTAGTAACGCGAAATGACCATGTCCAGCAAGGTAAAACTCGTAATTCTCTTTAAGGAAGTCATTGGAATTCTAGATGATTCCAAACCGACATCGCCGCTGTTGACGACGCACCTTTGTCTTTATATTATCCTGGTTCATGTAACTCATGCATGTTTCTCCGTATTGCCTGGCTGATTAGAGAAAAATTGCGTATTTTTGTATGCATTTCTGACGTGACCTAAACCCTAAAGTACCAATTACTGAAATAACGTGTCATTAATTTGGGAACCTACGTAAAGTTAGGGGTGACTAGGCTTTAATCAACCACGCTGGCCCAGTGTTACATCACAATGTTTTCCTTCGCCGTAAGAACGTCGGGTAAATGTACATGTAAATAGAAAAACACTTTGGTACATGGCGGGATTCGATCCCAGGACCTAAGGATTGCGAGTCAAGTGACCTCTGAGCCACTGACGCCCTCTTAATTACATGTATTCTCGATGTTTTATTTTTCTATTCAGAATAATTATTAAATATTACAATGACGTGGTAGTGTCTTGTATTTCCCCTTGTTTACCTTTAGTGATACTTCCAGTGCTTGTGGCATTTTCCGGTAGTGCAGGAATATATTAAACGTGTAATTGCAATCACGCAAATAATACTCACTAATTTTAGTACGAAATTCAGTCCGAATGATGAAGTTTACATAACAATGAGCACTAACATACTGTCATGGGATTATAACCTCTTAAACATGGATGTAGTTTATTGGAAAATTATATCTAAAAATTGTTAATAACGTAAAATAACCTTGTCGTACTTTAAAATAAATATGGATTTTTTTAAATGCTAAGTAATTCTAATTGTATATTTTGTAGTGGCAATTGAACTTATAACTATAGAGAAGTTAATAACTTTGCGCTTTTAGTGTTATTTGTTCTACTTACTATTTTAAAAATACGGAATTAAAGTCAAACATATGTTTTTACAAACTTGGCGGCTATTCATGATGCCAACATTTTGTGAAAATTTAATAAATATTTTCGTCACTTTTGTCTAACTATTAAAGACTAGGATATTTTAGTTTCAGGGTTATTTTACATAATATGTGTAAATAATGCCAATATTTGAGTTTTGAACATAAATATTTGAACATGAAGTATTATTATCGTTATATAAAAATTTATAAATAGTTTTTACGTTATGTATTTTGTTTCAAATTGTTTTAAATTATCTGGTATCAATAATTCTTATCTGGTTAATGAATTATTTAGAGTTTGTTTCATTAATTCTTTATGTATAAGGTGTTGCATAGTTATTGACGATTAAGGTGTCAATTAAAACGTGTTTTTTTTATCTACCGCCTCGCGAGCTTAATTTTATTCTGCTATTCGTTTATCTGTGAGTGTTGTTACTAGTTTTTTTTCTAACCCGCCTTTAACGGATTTATCTACAGTACTATTGAATGTTGAATAGAATGTAAAAAAAGCTAACCCTAGCTTTATTTTTGTTTCCTTTTGTGCACACCTTTTGGGTACAAAAAGGATATAAAAATATAAAGAAGGTAATTATTATATCGAAAACATAATACAAAAGAAAAAAGAATTTTATATTACACGGACCTTTTTGTTTCATATTTTAAAGAAGAAATCGCAAGAATATTGTTTGAAAGGTTGTATGAATATTGCAGTAACAAGTATATTAAAAATATTATTAAAGTAAAAACGGCTAATTATTTAGTATATATTGCGATTTTCACTTCATTTACATTTAAAGCATTTACTTTGCTAAAGATTTATAGACCTCCCAAAAGGTGCGTTATAATATGTTCAAGATAAGGATGGTCAACCGAATAAAACCGACAAAGTACTGGCAATTCTTTAGAAGGCCTATTACATCCTGTAAGGTTCATTTTATGCGCGACGGGATCAAAAGCTTTAAATGTAAATTAAATATGATATAAGAATTATCGACAGTGATTAACGATTATGCAGTGGGGCATGCAGCTCGTCGCTGCAGCGGCTATAACGCGATTTAAAAGCAATCTCTCGCCGCGCACGCTCAATTTCCTCGGAAAATGTTCACTGATACTGCAATTTTGTTATCCATTCGCGCTCACATCCAGTTACATGTCTATATATTCCATCTGTTTTATCTTATACTTTGTTTCTATTGAAATCTACCTAGAAATTATAAATATTTGGTAGGTTATAATTATCTTATTTATATTTATATAGTTTGTTAAACCGGTTCTTTAAATTTTGGTATAATGGCGAGTTATAATTGTTATATTTTACACTACGTAATCTATAATGTTAGACCGTGTTGCTGTAGTACGCAACGTAACGGATTCTATCAACAGCTTTATTGTCTATGACATAATTTATATCAACATGTCTCGCGCCGGCTATTGTTCTGCCTCAGTTGTCCTGAGTTATGACATACCTTTGTAAAATGACTGCGACGAGATAGTACTATTATGCTATCTGTGTTCACCAACATTAATATTTTAGTTATGTCGTTTTTCTCCTTAAATCTAATAGGGAGTGTGTTTGAATGTGGCAAAGACTAGTTACTAAGATTTTTCATAAATATATTTTACGACTGACTGTAATTGAAGCTTTCCGAATTGTAGAGGCGCAGCGTCTAACCTTTTTAGTTTTATCCTCTACAGCCTCAAATTATGGAAATATAAATATCGTATTTTACTTGAAAAAGAAAGTGAGATATGATTTGGGATAGTTTTTCGTAGCAAAATGGTGAAATAAATTGAAATTTTAACAAGCCTTTGTTTTAAATTTACATCGCTTATAACTTTAGATTTAACCAGTACTGCCATCTAGTTTCGTTATCATGAAACTATACTATTTTTCAGTAACTAGAAAAACTGAAGTTTTTCTTTATTTACATTATTATTACATTACTTGAAAATACTCTGGTTTAGGATATATCAGATGAATAAAACGGTTTCTTTTGTTATTTTTCAGTTTTGTTTCCTCTCTTTCATAATATTGATTTGTGTAGCCAAATAATTGGATTCGAAATTTGAAAACATACTTTGTTTTTAAAGACGTGAAAGCCAAGTTCCAAATTATTAGAGTCATAAATAACTTAGGGCGCGTTCGCCCTCGTAAAACTTAGAATTGTTGCAAACGCAAGGCCTGTGTCGTACCTGGGTCGCCGGTGTGAACGCAGCCTAGTTAACCGGGCAATAAAAGTATTGTTTGGGGGAGAGTTATAGCGATCGCGGTGGACGATTGTGCTCTGATTTGTTGCTATTTGTGAATTAACTGACTGCCCGCGGACATTGATGTCCTGATGGATTGTTTAATTCCAGGATTGATAGACTGTATGTACATTCATAGCTATACTCAATTCGCGTAAATTAGTCGTATTACATTTGCTTTTTTATTTTTATTGCTTTAATTTTCGAATCTGTTCAGTGTTTTGGAATTCGTTGCATTAAACACATTTTAGTTTTAATTTAACTGACATATCCTTGGTTTCTAAGATAAAAATCCCTGTGTAATACATACTGTCATCCCTCTCATTTATCATTGACAAAACAGAGGTAACAAAATGTTTTATACAAAGATTTTTTTGGTCTTGGCAACCAAAGTTTAATGCTATACCAGTAAAATGTAGTTTAGTCGTTATGGACTTACGTCTTTTGTGCTTGCGTTTGCGAATTGAAGTCGGTCAAACACAGGCAACGCACTCCCGTGCCCTTCCCGTTATATAATGCATGCGTAATAAGGTCGGGGGAATGTACGCAATACGCATGCACTGAACTCTGAAATTCAAACGTAACATTACCATACTTTAACATACAAACATCTCTTAATTTAATACTATAATATTGTTATTTTTTATCATGTAAAATTAAACTTATAAGACGTTACCCGGAATTCTAGGCGGAAACTAACATGACCCATCTAAAAGAAGTCGCTGCAACGATTCAAATCTCTCGAAGTATGCTCGTGTAATAAAAGTAAAACTGGAACCGCATCAAAGACCTGGAGAGTGTCACTCCGCGAGGCGGTGTCATTAAACACATCTTCATGACGTGCAGACAAAATGGCCGGTCATTGACCCCGAGCGTTTGATCGCGCACGACGCATTCGCTAAAAATACGCGCGCTCGCGACACGAATAGTAATTCATTCGCAGAACGCATTGCGTAGGACTCGTACTACACGCATTACGTTATATTATTGTCGTATTTTTGTTTGTTTATTATTTATAAGGGATTGTAAACATCTTCCTTCTTCGTATTTCAAATTAATAGGTATTCTAGCATTAATTTGTCATTGACATAAAGATTGTGAAGGGACCATGTAGACTTAATAGACGGGATGTATCTTTCCGTTGTCTGCTACTTTCTTGAGTCGGGCTTTAATTGTATTGTAAACCATAAAAAAATTAAATTGATCAATACAAAGAATCACTTTTTTGTCTATAAAATATTTTAGTTTTATTTTAAAAACTTGTACTATGATATTTACGTGAAGCATCGATATAATTCTGTAAGTAACGTGCAATAAGCTTGTAAATAAATCTCGCATCATATATTTTAATGGCATAGCTTTAAGCGAAACAAATGGCGGAATACATTTTTATTCCCACTGGTTCAATATCGGTAGAAGTATTAAAAAAATATTGCAGTCGAGCTTCGCCCGAAGGGACAGTGCGTGGCATCAACAAACGAGTGTTTTATGTTTTTATTACAGCCATCGGAAATGTAAATTGATGTTAATACATCGCAATAATCAGTCTCTATAAAACTTAGTGCAACGTTTGTCAGTCTACAGTACCTTGTTTGTAGACCCTTATATTTATTACACCAAACTTTTGGACGTATAAATTTACGATAGATAAAATGATTTAATTGGTTTTAATAATTAAGTTCAGATAATATATTTTATTGTCGAGCTATTCATATTATCTTTTATTAGCTGCCAGCGTTCATTTACATACTTTATGTAATTATTGCATAGCTGGTTTAATCGTTTTGATGTTATTTTTAAATATTGTCGGGGAATTATAAAAAAAAAAATGAGAAACGATTCAACATTGTTTTTATTTACATTAAAATAAAATAATTTGAAAGTTTTCGTAAACATTGTGGTTTTTTATATCGACACTTATAAATAAACATGGAGGTAAATTCGAGTTAACCTAAAACCGGTTTCATTCTCATAATGTTTTTTTTTCGCGCCCTTGATTTAATCTTATCAACGACTTTCCGGGAATGCAGTCCACCTTATGCTACTCGTATTTTATAGTTGTCATGTACAGTCAAAGAACTAATTTCGCTGACCATTTAAGATCAAATATCGTACAACGTTCAACAATCCGTCACCATCAAATCTATAATTTAGTATGTATGTAGAATAGACTAGTTTTCGAATTGCATTATATGCATCAAATATCATTCACTGTAATAGGTACCAAATAAACGTCCTCGACTGTACACAAAGCGAGTTCTCTGAATGCAAAGAAAATGTAAAGTTATTAGTGTTAATGTTTGAGATGGTATCTGTGCGTGAAGGAGCGTGATCATGGGGGTAATTTGTGGTGGGGTAACGAACCTTGCGCTTGCTCGCCCGCATACCCATTGTCCGGCGAACAATGGCGACTTGGCGTTACTGACCGCGACATTTTTGTTGCACCGATTTCGAGTTACAAAGTATGAAGTGTGTGCCGAGTCTGGTACGAGTTCAATACAAACCGGTCTCCCTTACGGACCTGTTAAACGAAAGTAACACGGCCCGTATACGTAATGTGAGGGCACTGCCTTGCAACGATGTAGTAGGAAGGAAGGATCAATTGAATTTCGATTGAAGTGAAAGAAAAGATGTTTAACTATCGTATTGAAGTACAATGAAAATAGTCGTACGTGTATGAAATATACTATAAAAATTTTTGTTAGAGAATAATGTTTTGTATAAAATTCATGTTATTTTATGTGTAGTATATTCTGGTATGTAGTAATTATTTTGACAGTTTTTTTTTATCTATAACTATTTAACTATATATCTGTTGAAATGTGCATTCAAGGCAAAACAAAGCGCAAGTCATCGTGCTGAGTAGGGCGGTGAGCGCGGGGGGCGACGGACGGGGATCACTTTCGCCCTGTGCCTTTCTCGCGTGAATACTATTGCGTTTGCGCGCACTCTTTTGTTTTATTTATATCAACTAAAGTGACCGTCAGAAAAAACATTATAATTTAGTGGCCAGGAGCATCTTTTTACTTTTTCAGTGAAAGATTTGGGTAACTTACGTAACGAGATTTAAAAAATGAAAATCAGTTGTAATAAGTTAATATAAATCAGAACATTTTCTCTTCTTTGTGTTTAAAAAGAAAATAAACAATAAACTTATTACATCACATTTAGGTCTGCCTTGGTAAAAGTATCATATTTAGAATCTCGAAGGGTGCATATCATTAAGCATACCTAATTAAACATAACTTAGCAATTAATTTAATGGGCGTTAGTTAGTTAACTATTAATTATATATGTAGTTAGTGAGTCGAGCACTTTACACTGAAGATATGTTTTTATGTTCATCATGTACTTCTATTGTGAGTGAGCAAGAGAGTTATTCTTTAATTCGGTTCAGTAGAATTCCAAATCGTATCTCACGAGTACCGAAACTTGCAATAAACTCATTAACATTAAAGTTAAATCATTTGGCTATTAATATTTTGTTTTTAAATTACCGTTATCTAGATATTTTTATGAATTAACATTAATTATAAGTTTGCATGTTGGCACAAACTTTGAGTTCATTGCATCTCTTTTTGCAATTATTGTAAAGTTTTATTGCATTGTCATTAAAGTAAATTTTTCTTTGTCTTTTTGAAAATAAATTCTTTAAACCTAACCTAAATAAGCTACTTTCGCACAAAGACGCCTTCGTGTGTCGTAGACATATAAATTATCGTGTAATGTATCAAGATAGTTATAAAGAGGACAAGCGGAATTCTTTTTAATTTGGCAACAGTCGTCCGAGTTACCTAGACCGCGTCTAGACGTGAATTTCCGTTAGAAAACACGTTGGCGGTTACATCGTGGAATTTTTTATATGACTTAAACACGCGTAGTCTGATAAAGAGATTCATTGACTGGATATTAATATATTGAGCATCAGGAAGATGATAAAATTGAACTTTGACCTTGATTCATGTTTATTTTTACCAATATTAATACTAAAAGGCAAGACATACGGGAGTCACAGCTGTTGGGTAGGTCTAGGTTATCAATTGAACATCATTTCAAGAATTTGCTATTTAGTGCTAGTATGATTTTTACTTACTAAAGTGAAATCAGAACGCGAGTCCGTGGCTCTAAACGAATCATGTTTCGTAAATGTATTCCCAAAACGGGTATAAAGTGCGTTACTTTTGGGCCCACGTGGCGACACTTGCTGTTCGCTAATTAAAAACCGGATGCTCACTTCCCTCGGCGACCACCGCACCGAGCGGTTCGCGGTTTCGTAACACTGCTCAACAATAGCAACTTTTTAGATAACTGACGTATTACCAAGATGCCAAAGTTTACGGTAACTAGTCAGCGACAGCCATTCCGACCATAAACGTAAATATTTTTTTCTAATGAAAAAGACACGTATTTAAATGTAAAATTATTATGCAGAATTATAGAGTCTGCCAAATGGGCTGCAGTGCAGATGCATTGACCTGCTGCAAATATAAATAGGTCATCTCTCGTCGTATTTCTTGCTATAATCTTCTTAATATCTTAATATTGTCGTTAAAATATATGTTTTGAAACATATTGACTAGTGACATAGAGTAAGGAAAATTAACTTATACAGCATTTCCGTAATGGTTAAATAAATGGGTATTAAAATGTTTAATTTATTTATAACTCATAATATGGGGCACAGAAATTTTAATGAACACGACCTTTAGCTTTAGTTATTCTGATTGCCACGTTATTAGAATATTCCGTGACCTGTTTAAATTTAACTGGAATATATCGTATTAGTTGCAGCAAGTTTTGCCAAAGCGGTGACTAATTATTAAAATGTTTATTTGTTTAAAGTACTTAATAACTTTAACATTACCATTTCTTAGATTTTTTTGTTATGGTGAACAATAACTTCATATCTGTGTCTTTGTTTTTCAACATATATTTACATTTAATTTGTAATAATAATTATATCAAATGATCTTGTTTACTTTAATGGATACAATAACCTCAAACAAAAATAAAGCAAAGATCTCGACTCTACAATACATGTGTAAATATACAATGTTGTGTATTTCTTTATGTTTGTTCGTCACATCGACGGGCAGAAGTGCACCGTTACGTGGGTGTATTATGACGTCACACGTCACTAGCGATGACAAAGTGCATTGCGTGCATGCTCCCGTGTATCACGACAGTCCTTTGTCTCGGTTCGCACGTCTGCCGCGAGGTCGCGTCGTCAGCGCCCGCGCAGCCAAGGTGACTGCAACGATTACTACATTTGATGCCCTTTATCTTTGTTACCACTACTACGGCATATCGAACGTAGGATTTATATGTGTTACCTCGAGTTTTACCTTAATTCTGGTTGGATAATTTTTTATTACTTATAGCGTAGAACGAATAAGCTGTAGAAGTATTAAGCTTCGTAATAGTTTAAAACTTTATTACCTGTTTTATTTAATGCGAGACGTAAGTTATAAATCTTGTTGGCGCAAGGCATGTTAACAACTTTTTTACCTTTGACTAATTGGGTGAAAGCGACTTTAATGCTAATTGTTAGGCGATAAACCTCGTTACCATAAAAGGACTGGACACTGTTAAACTTACTTAAATTCGCTTGTGCACAAAGTTTTAATTTATTTTTGTAATAAAATAGATTTAACACTTAAATTATTTAGTATATTTGTCAGTACCTACTGAAACTTTAAAGCTATTGCCGATGTTAAGTTATTAAGTTCATATTATGTGTGTCTGTTTTTTTTTTTTAATAAGGACCTCATTATGCTTAAATAAACCAAACAGCCGAATTAACGAATGTAGTCCTGTTATAAAAAAAAATAGATCTATCTGATATAAAACTCATCTCTAAGTCGGAGTGTTTTTTTCCGCTCGATTTCGTGTTATTCGAGTCGGTACAAGACGAGTCCGTCGTAGGGTCGATTTCCTTTTGTGTTGTAATGCAGCTGTGCCGTGTTTGCTCGACGTATCACCAAAATGGTTTTGATTATTCATTCCAGAATCAATACCATACCATTTCAAACATTACGATGGAATTTTTCCAATATTTTACTCCATACTTCCGTAACATGTCGTGGTTTATGATAGTGAACAAAGAAAATGAGTTTTTCTTTGTCCACGTAACTTTAATAGCTATTCCAATATAATTTTATTAACTTGTTAATTAATTATTGTTGCCTATTTCTTTGCAAGCACTTATAGCACACTAGCTATCGCCCGCAACTTTGTCCGCGCGGAATTAAAAAAACGTAATAAATAGCCTATGTTCTACCAGACTATATGTTCTTAGAGACTATGTTCTATATGACTATGTTCTGTGCTAAATTTCATCTAGATCCGTTGAGCTGTTCCGGAGATACCTTCAAACATACATCTATACATCCATCCATTCATCTCAACATTCCCATTTATAATATTAGTAAGATTTTAAGATGTAGCTTTTGGTAAAGTTGCTGTCAGTATTCAAAAAAAAATTGTGGTAAACAGATATATGTACTAGTTGTAGATATTTGACATAGCGAGTGCGGCAATGAGTTGTTAGGACACTACAAAGTTATCGGGAGTACGCTGTGCTCGGTGCGACGTCCGACAGTTTATAATTGTTTGTACTAGATTAGCTATAGAGTGACTATAAGCTAACAGTTTTGGACACGTCCTTTCGCAAATAAAAGGTACAATGACCTGAGCAATATGTTCTGGTGTGTCAATGAGTCAGACATGATGTCCGAGGCTAAGACAATTCCGTAATCTAGAGAGATATGTAGAAATTATAGATTTTCATTTGCCGACTCTAATTCTACATTCACCACAGATTTCTTTTATGTTCAATTTTATTTTGACATTTTATCAATTCTACCAATCGATCTTAATTTATAACAAAGAGAAGAATTTTATGTTGTCAAACACTGGATTAAAAAATTAATTAGTTATCATACATGTTTCAAAAATTATTATGCATTAAAATGCACTTTATAAACGTTTTGTTATTTCCATTTTGGACACCCTACCCGTGTGGCAAGGGATCGGTGAGCATCAGTGTGACCACACACGCGACTTGTTTGTATACGTTAATGTGAATGCACGGAAGCTTATCTGATTACGATATCTCTACATTTAATCGATCAATATCATACTCCGTATTATTTTTAACACACTCGCTTAAGTCATAATATAAGCAATTAAGGTTCAATATTAATCCATTTTACAGTTAGAAATGTCGTTAACCGAATCCTAAATGCAATTCGAAAGTCCGTTCTATTTGTTTACTTAACTGCATTTTTTCATCCGTTGAACAGTACCGATAGGTAACTGTTCGAAGAAATCGATTATTTCAATGCTTTCTTAGAAAGCTGTTGTTACAAGCATTGTGTATGTAAAGCTATAGTTACGGGTATGTAATATACCTCATCTTCAACCTGCCCTTATCCCTATTGAGGGTCGGCACAGTATGTACTACTCCTCCATACATCTCTATCAGCGTCATATCTTCGTCATATCTGAATTTACCCCCTTCTTACGCATATCCTCTTTCACACAATCCATCCATACTTTCTTTGGTATGTAATATACCTATTGAGGTTAAAGATGCAACATGATTTTTAACAGTTTGTTTTCGATATTCTATAGAGATATTATGTTTATGTGCCGAAATAAATACAATGTTATCGTCTTGTTTGACCTTAACTTACATCAAAATGTAAAGTCAAGGTTATTTCAGTTCAAGACATAAAGTTTTTTTTGACATATCGATTTTTGTCAGCCGCCTGGCCACATTTAAATGTCTTATTTTTATACCTCGCTCTCTATATAATTTATTTTTAAAACTTTCTCAATAAAAGGCCTGTTTTTTGTTCTCCATTCAGCATAACCAGTTTTAGCGAGTAACAGGTTCCGCCCCGTCTAACTTAACAAAGGACCACTTTATATTCCGTTATTTATATTGTTATGCTAGATTTATAGATGTCTGACTATATCGATACACCTGTCTTTCTTAACGAATTCTAAATTAGGGGTACAGGGTTCGAAATTGAGGCCAAGGCAAATATTAACAAATATAGAGTTAATATTAATACATCTGCGTTATTTTTACCCACTGACAAGAGGGTAATGGTTTTAGCGTATTTAAGATTGTTTTGTGCCTAGTTCCTAAACGATTGAAATGATTTTGACGAATGAGAAGTTATTTTCTTCCTCTTTCTATCTTTCTTTCTCCCTTGTTGTTCGTCTTCCTCCCTGGAAAGTCATAGGGAACATTCATTCACAAAACACATACAGTAGACGTAAGAAATAAATGGTAAATTTGTGAACAACAAGTTCGAATCTCACTCGCCTTTATTTTTTATATTGCTAAACATTTTCGATGTTTTCGAGAATAATCTAAAATAAAAAAGTGTTACAGTTTAAGTTTAATTTTAAATTCACATAATAGATGGCGCTGTTTCATCTATTAGTCGGGATTTTTTTAAATTAAGGTTAGGTAATCGCTTGTGTGGCTTTAATTTTATTTTCGAATTTTAACTATCACTATGGTAAACACAATCTGTACAAAGTCTTATTTTTATAGTACTGTGGATGAATGTAATTCAACCCACGGTGTCTGACCTTGTCTTGGCTCTCGTCGCCAATGTCAACACACACGAATTGTTCTCGCGTACCCTGCTCCGGGCATTGGATTACGTGCACCTGCCCGTTGTCATCCGACCCAATAACAGTAGCCGATGCAAATTTATAAGAATATTATTAAAATAGTAATTTGAACGTTTTTTGTTTTTATTAATAAAGGTTGATAATTGTTCTTGTCGTCTATTTTTTTAACTAGCGATTGTCCACGACTTTGTTTGCGCGGATATTTAACAATAGCCTAAGTTAATCCCGCACACGTAAATTACCTTCCACTTTATGGAAAGACAGACAAATTTATTACATCATGGTTGCGTCCCTTTTTTTTCAAACACTCTAATTTCATTAATGGAATAGATAAGTCATAACTATATACTATGTTAGTTTGTCTTTTCGGATACAACGATTTGAAAAAGATTTTAATTGTACATCTTTTAAATTATTCTACACTAATTACAAAAGAGATTGAAGTATCAAGCAATTAGACGTAATAAAAACTTGAATGAGAACAATGTAGAATACTTGGCCGGCATACTTTCCAACTTTATCATTGTAGCACGAGGACGTAAAAATTCCAGAAAAGTATTAAAAAGATTATTACAGTCTGTTTAATTGGGGCTGTCGCCATCCCCTCGCCGTTCCCTTGCTGCCTTGAGGGGTCGCATCCCCCGGGACTTCGGGGACTTCGCTTAAAAGAAACGTTGCTGTAACATGTATGGAGTGTTTTTTTATTTATATGAACTGTTTGAATGGCTCTTAGTTTTAAGGTCGAGAAGTTGATATTTGTGATGACGGAAGGGAATGGGAGGACAGAAATTATTGATCATCATTGGGTCGTTGAACAATTAACACAGTAAAGCCTTTACTATTTTTTTTACTAATTTTAACTATTACTAGCTTTTACCCGCGACTCCGTCCGCGCGGAATAAAAAATAGAAAACGGGGTAAAAATTATCCTTGTCCGTTTCCTGGTTCTAAGCTACCTGCCCACCAATTTTTAGTGATGCAACGGAAGTGTCTTACCGGAACCAGAAACGGAAACAGATGTCAAAAAAAATTTTTAGCAGAAACGGAAACGGAAACGGATGCGGAAACAGAAGTGTAAATAATAAAAAAAAACATATTTACAAAAAAAAATTTTTTTGGAAAATCAGTTTGTATTCGTTTTTAATTTAATAAGGCATTGGATATCGGTGTCCTTTAGCCTTCAATGTATGTATTTTTACTGTGCTTCAATAAGTTAAAATACGTGTTTTTTTTTTAATTTATTTTCAGGAAACAAAATTACACTATTTAAAAATTAATGTTCGCCAAACCACTCGTGAAAAACAACAAATATATTTTTTTATTAATACATTCACTGCTGACCACTATTAAATACCTCCTGAAACCCATTTTGCTCTCCCTTCATTGCCGCCTTCAGAGCTACGTTAGGGATGCGATCCATACCCGGCGCCTTCTTATTCTTTATTGCGTTGTATGCGCCTACGATTTCCTCGTTCGTGATTGCAGGGACTTTGGCGGCGTTTGCGGGTATTTCGTAGTCCAGCTCTTCTTGTTGTGGGAGTAATGTAGTGACAATGCTATGACACATGTGTGTATGTGTGGGTGTGTATGAAATGTTACAAGATCTTGAACCGAGAAGATAAAAGCTGGTTTTGATTAGTATCCTTACATGTTTTACTCAATATTCTGGAATTTGATGAAAAACTTGACTTTGTCAAAATCTTGTAACATATTAGTACATAGAAATGCAATAGTGGAACAAATATCTACATATTAGTGAACTAAACCATTGCCATCCCTAGTGTTCAAATGCAAATAATGTGTTTTTTTTTAAATAATTATAATAACATTATTCATTTATCTATATGTTCAAACATTCCCAGATACTAAATAAAAATTCACCATAAAAAGTTTTGGCTCCCAGCTGTTACCTTTTTTATTTTGTAAACAGTGAATGTGCTAAGTATCAAATACACCAAATCTAGATTAGAAAAAGATATAATTATTAGGCGTCGGTGGCTCGTGGCACTTGACTTGCAATCTGCAGGTCCTGGGTTCGAATCCCGCCATGTACCAATGTGTTTTTCGATTTAGATATGTACATTTATCCGACGTTCTTACGATGAAGGAAAACATAGTGATGCTGCCTGCACATATCTGAGAAAAAATTCAATGATATGTGTGAAGTCAACCCGCTCTGGGCCAGCGTGGTTGACTATGGCCTAATCACCCCTAATTTGGGGTAGGCTCCGAGCCCCTCAGTGGGGATGTATAGTGAGCTGATGATAATAATGATGATGATATATTGCATGGTTATCACTTATTCAAAAGCACATTTAATAACTCGTAAGTATGAAATAGTCACATTTTGCCAGTTGTCAAATTTTATATGGACAACAACTAGACAGTCAACTCCAGCAAGAGAAGCTGATTGTCTCAAACAGCAGCAGAAAATATTACGCGCTTACATACAAGAAAAAGTACGTAAACAAACAAATGCGACAAGTGCCGAAAGGCCGCGCGCGGACTGCGCGTCTCGCGTCGCGCATTTGGATCTCTCGGGTGTCGTAAAGTTCCGTTTTATCTCCGTTATAAAAGTTGCGGAAACAGAAACAGAAACGGATGTTGAAAAGGGTGCGGAACTTCCGCACTTGCGGAAACGGAAACAGACATCCGTTGCATCACTACCAATTTTCAGTCAAATCGATTCAGCCGTTCTTGAGTTATAAATAGTGTAACTAACACGACTTTCTTTTATATATATAGAAGATTAGTAATGTATTTTATTTTGACTAGTTTAACATAAAGGAGTGAGAATAATAGCAACTATTTATAACGACTACTTTACGTAAAAAAGCATAGCCAGCATTGTACATTCACAATTAAAAATTCATGTCTTGTCTAGTTAACTTTAAATGACTTTGTTGTGTTTTAATAGTAAGTGTGCTCAAAATAATTAACGAAAAGTAATGGTTGTAGGTGTCATTCAATCTGTGTTCTTCCCCAGAGTGGAGAGAGGATAATCCAGAGCTATGTCAAATTTTCGATTACTTTTTCGAGTATATTTTGAAATAATGAAATATTGGATATGAAATCAGTGTTCATTTAGTTTACATTGGAAACTTTAAAAATTTGTTTTAAAATGCACCCAGTAAATGGCACTATCCATTAGAACCTCAGTCAGTTATTTTATCTAGGTTGGGTTATTTTAAAGTTTTTTTTTTTTTTTTTCGTGAAATGTAGTAATTTTATCGGTTTTCTGTTTAACCACTTCGCACATCATGTACAGATAAAGTTTTGCAAGTTTTGCGATAACTTGACCTGGATTTTAACCGTGAAATACATAAAAAATATTATAGCGACATACATTAACTTTAACGCTCAAAACAATGTACTCATATTTGCAATACAAATGTAGGTAATGTAAATGGTTATACCGGTTTTTCCAATATGATGAAAATGTAGTGAACCGTTGAGTTTCACGGGAATTTGCATATTAAACTGAATTTAAATCCCGTACCGACAACAAACACTGAACTACATTAAAATAGTAGAATTGTTTAGTATCCTTTAAAAACGATATTGTTGAACCGAGTATCTTTTTAATTAGAGCAAGGATCAGTTTATATCTACGTTGTACCTACTTATTTTCTTCCGATTACTTAGAAGTTATTTTTATTACAGGTCATAATAAATATAGCAACTATATATATAATATTTTGTTGTTTCTACTATCCCTATGATTTTTGTTATACTTTTAAAAATATCTTTATTTAAACCGTTGTCGTGGTTCTGGGTGAAAATAACTTGGTGCTCGATACCCGTTTATGGTAACTGAGCTCTAACTGATCCTTTGAAGTGCGGAAGTGTTCATTTGAAAATGTTAGAGACCGTCGTAAATTGCCGGACGACCGGACGACGCGGAGTAAACGCCCGTCTATTAGCGCTTTGACATTTCTTTGATGAGCGACATCGGCCGATAGCACTGACGATTTCACACGAGGGCAGAACAGTGAGGCAGAGAAACGAATTTGTAAGGAAAAGGAAGTCGCGTGCGGTAAATGCGCATCGCGTAACCGCAACCGGTGTCATTGCATTGTATTCTAATGATAAGAGCGTGCGATGTTCGAAAGTACTTGTTGTGAGGTCTTGTGCATTTTCAATAATAACAATAAATGTATACTCGTCTCGAATTACAAGTACGTTTTATTATGAGATTTTTATTATTAACAAGTATATTCCTGTAAAGATTTAAAATATCCGTCGCTCTTCATTTTTGTTTGTAATGTGCCATTATATATAGATATTGCGGATGTTCATGGGCGTCGATGACCTTGGTGTTCCCACCGCTCGTTATCCCCATTCTCTTATATGTAAAAAAACAATATTACAAAACCTCAAACAACGAACAAATTTCATGATTACTAAAACTAATTATAATTTGAAATATTAGTTAACTTGTTGTTCCGAACCCCCTTAGACTTGTGCAATCCGACGGTCGTCAAGTTTTATGTTACGCGAGCAACCTGAGTTCGATTTCCGGTGACCGAGCCGACGCGAAGTCAATGAAATTGTTACTTGCAATTTTAAGTGGTTGAATGTGTTTGGCGGCGCGGCGTATCGAACACAAACCGGTTTGCATGGGAATGAAATTACTTAACCTGGGAGCCATAGCCCGTTTGTCTATGCTGTATTTTTATAGAACTAACAACGTAAAAATGAGTTAGTCCTGGATTAGAGCTGGCTACCTTTTCTCATATTTTCATTGTTTTATTTTTATAATATTCGTTTACTTATAATGGTATTTTTTTCTGTATGTGTGTAGTTTTTATTAGATTGTTTGTCTTTCTATTTCATTAAATGTAAAAGAAAAAAATACACTGTATTTTTAGCCTACTTTTTGAGAAGGGGGTTATGAATTCGACTGTTTTTTTTTCGATATTTTGACATTTTACTTTTATGATACTAAAATCAAACGTAATATCATTGAATTTATTTAAGTAAAATTAACAAATACAAACGTTATTTCTAATTTCATATTCATTAATATAATTTCTTCTTAAATAATTAACTTAGAGTTTACTTCTAACTTTATCTTATTTATTGAATTTAAAATGTCTTGTATTAAAACAATGCAAATAATGTGGTTCTTAATTTCTCATAATTGTTTCTTAAAGCCACGATATAGTTAGATTAGTAACCTTATTGCAAATTAAATTCTGTCTAGACGGTTCTTATTCTAGATGTGATTTTAAACTTCTAACTGTGCACAAATTGGATTATTTTGATTGGATGAAATTTATTTAAATTTTTTGCCTGCAGTGAATTTAAATTATTTTTTAAGTAAGTTATAAAGGTGGCTTAATAAACAATTTAATTAAATTAAAACTTATTAAATTGGATGAACGTTATCTTGAAATTGTGTTATTGTAATGAAATACTAGAAAAGTGTTTAAACTTATCATTCTACTAGTCTTTAGATATCTTTATTGAATAAATACAAGTTCAATTAAGTTAAAGATAACTAATGGATTGTTTACTTTAAATTGCACTTTACTCCCAAAGTCATTATTCTGTGAAGTACAACTATTCTCTTGAGAAAAGCTCAAAGTGTAGTATTTAGTCAAACTTTTACGAACGTAAAAACAGTTATAAATTTTTACAAAGAGTAAAATAGAAGAGTAGAATAATAAATATTATGTGTAGTTCCACTTAAGTTGAGCTTTGTGGCAAATAACATGCCGCCATTGTATTTTAATATTAAAAGATGTACGCAAACCGAGCGTGTCTAAACGATGCACTGTGAACGAACTCCAAATGAGCTTTGCTTCTCAGCTCATTTTAATTAAATATCCATTACTGTGATATACAACGCCATCTATTAGCGAAGTCACGGTACGAAGATCGTAAAAAGGTTGACGCACATTCGTCCACTCATCGCAGTGATTATGAGTGGACGCCTTGCCGGTGACGCCTGGTCAAATGCGCGCCGTAAACTCGTGGAAGCGAAAATGACGGATTGTTTTACTAACAAATTTATGTCTTTATTCCGCTCAAACGGCGACTTCAAGGCGACAAACGCTAGGCGTGACGGTGCCGCCGCCGTGCCGCGCCGGACAGGTGGACAAGGAGTAGACGAATCCGCGTTAACCCTAAGTCTGGATGTTGAATATTTATTTTCACATGGTGTCATTCTTATCTTCCCAGTATATAAAGGTCTTTTTTGTGTTTGATAATCTCTGAAAGTCTGGCTATCTATTTACGATGCCTCACATTTTATATTTATGTATTCGTATCATACAAATGTTTGTATCTCCAAGGGAATGGAGTAAACATAATAACATGGGAAGATTTAACAAAGTTTTATGAGCAGCAAGTCTAATACCGCACAAAGCGGTCCGCGAGACAAAGCGTCGCGGATTTGCCTATTTCCTGCCTAGACGCAGCCGGAAGAGGCTATTGCAACGTCTTTGAAGCTGCCGTTTCGTCATTTTGTGTTCGCTATACGAATATCGTCTCTATCGCTCTGTAACAACGGTCGTTATTGTTTGCGGGAAATGCGCGATGCATTAACAGCCTTCGATTGCATTGCGATTAAATCGTCGCCGTTTACGATTATGAGATGTTAGCATTGCGTCTGGTACAAACGATTTTGATCTTTACAGATAATCTTTATTACGAATTTAACATTTCATAACTCTTGAATTTAATTGACACCGTAAGATAAGAATTTAACTGAACCTTTAATACACATTTACGTAACTTTAGTTTAAATATGTGTTTTAATTCAAATTCAACACCCTAAGCTTTGATCAAATATTTCGAAGGTCATCTTCTAAGAAGTGACCGCCAAATTAGAATCTTTAAGCCCATGATTTTCGTACAATGAGGAGAGCCCATTTTTATTAATGTTTTAAATTAACTTGAACATTTTTATCTTCACAATTATACGACTAGAATAACGAATAATATATGGTCGGGGTCAATTATCATGTAATAAAACCAATTGCCTAATGTACTTTAGGCCCTAATGTGTTTGTCAATACCCCATAGCTTGATATGCTGTTTCGAATTTTTATGTCTTCGTTGGAACTATTGAGAATATAATAGAGGGTTGCAGAACAAACGTAAATCATGTAAATAAACGGAGATTCGAGAGTTAACCATATTTCTAATTTGTGTAGTATGATAACGCGTGTGCAGAGACAGCGCTCAGAAAACACAATTTCCTTGTCAAGTCGCGCCGCGGGAGATAACAGCACGTCTGGCCCGCGCCCCGCCCCCGCCCGCTCTAAACCTGCTAAATACAGCGGATGCAACCTGCGATGGCGATATCTGTTTGGTCTCACGTTCGACTTTTAGTGGTGTTGAATTTGAGACTGGCAATCGTTTTTTATAAATACCGTAGATTTTATTTTATTCGACCTGAGCTTAATGCAATACAGAAGTAAAGAGTCAAACAGATCTACCATTCGATAATTTACTCGAGGGTTTAATCTAAACTCCTTATCTTTGATATTGTATTGAATTTGAATCAATAATCTCGAAGTTAGCGCGCCGCCGTTAGAAGCATTTTCGCAACGAAACTCAATGAAGCGCGTTCGCAGGCGCGTCACGCTGGGTGCGCCCGATAACCTATATAGCGAGTTGCGTTATCTGAACCTTGCGGCCGCCCTATTGTCACGCCATAGAGGCGAGGGCAGCGTGACAACCGTACGGAGCAGCATGACAGAGGACGACTGCAACCGCGCGTAATGAACTGGAAGCCGATTCGGAGTTACACAATCCATGAATATAAAAAGCGCGTAAATAAATAGCAGATGCGCGAAAAACTCACCCCGCCGGCAGCGCTTAAAGCATAATAATCGCAGGGTAGAGGGACGTGCCAAGGGTGCAGTGAGGGGGTGGAGGAAGGGCGACGGGCGGAGTGCAGGCCCCCTGTGACATGATTCTCACGCGACGCTACTTCCTTTCAGCCTAATGAATGGAAATGTTAGGCCCTCCTCACACAAGTCGTAGTTCGTGTGCGTTGATTGGTCTATTATATTACTTTTTATCCATCTTACCAACGCAGCAGCTTCTATATTCATTTAGTGAATGGTGAAAACATCTTAACTTTTTCTTAAAGCAATTAAAACATTCCGGTGTTTTAGAACTAAACAGGGATAAATCCTTTAAACAGTATGATAGCTTTTAAATAGGAAATAAGTTACATACATCGTCCATAATTATTTAAACGAGATCGCTGAAGAAGGTCGGTATATTATGCACAAGACCGTAATCAAGTATAATCCATTGGTGTTTTGTATAGCCGTTAAATTGTATTCAATCTAAAAAGAAATTGCTACTAAATTGTGGGTAAATATTTTTAGTACTTTTATATTGTTGTAATAATCTGATGAGAAAAATCTGGGAGCTATAGTTGATGGTTTACCGTAGACTAATACGGGATGAGCCAGACATACAAACATAGATACATCGAAAGTCAAACGGCAACCAATTCGATAACCTTGTAATTGAACCCCTTAATGGCTCTAAAGGGTCCTATGACTACACATACTAATATGAAGAATAATAATAAATATATTACTATTAATTATTACGTAATACAATTGCATTGAATTTAGAAGATAAATTGCTATTGCAGAAAAAACCTCTGCATACAAAAAATCTATGTATAAAGTGTTATCCGATAATTTAGGTCAGGTTTTAAAAATACAATAGTTGCTGGTGAAGCAACAATACTTCTACGGTGATATTTAAACCCGAATGTGGACAAGTGGGCGTTTTGTGGAATTTTGATGTGTAATCTCAGCTAACCCAACCAGTCTTTAACATGTGGGTGATAACTAAAATAAACATGCTGTTATATATTTGAAACTAATGAACATATTGGTCTATTTCTTTTACACTTTGTTGCATTCTAAATTTAAGTTATACTTTTTTGAAAAAAAGTTGTCCAGCATCTAATAAATTACAGTAATTTGTCCTTATAATTTTCGACCATTAAGGATATGCCATTGTTATCGTAGCTTTATGAATTAGTAGCTTTTGCCTGCGACTCCATCCGCACGGAATAAAAAAAACGGAAACGGTATAAAAAGTCCTATGTCGGTCTCCTGGTTCTAAGGTAGCTCCCCACAAATTTTCAGTCAAATCGATTCAGCCAATCAGAAAAAAGCATTAAATTATTTAAAACGAATTAAGTTCAATATGTAAACATCTGTGAGATAAAAATTTCTTAATAGTGTCCATAACCGGTAATACAAAACAAGATCTGTTCGTCCATTGATACATGTTTACGATGTCTTAATCATACACCTACGCTGCACAATGCCCGCACATGTAATAAAGCAATTATCTTTAATTAGTTCGGACAGCGAAAATAAACTCGCAATTGTTAACACACGAATTAATTGAACTTTTTACAATAAAGTTGTCAACATCGATTAATTGTTAAAAAAAGTTAATTTAAAATTGCGGAATCTGTATGTCTGTTGTCGTAAATATATTTATCACAAGTTGCTGATGAAATGTAAGTTATGCAAATTTACATTAACAAATAAATAATACGAAAAAATAACGGTGCATAGTTAGTGATATGGTTATCGAGGTCTTTAGCCAAAAAATGGAGGATAACAGTATTGAGTATGTTGATAGGCATTGATGGCAAACTTATTTCCATTTTATTGAACTCGTTAGATGTGGTAATAGTGGCTGCAGGAAGCGAATAGATTTAAAATTTGCTCGTTCGTTTGCGGAGTTTAAACATAATAACCTGCGGGAAGGATCCTGTACGGAAGGTCGCGAAACCCAACACCAAAAAACTACATTAACCAATACAAAATAAAGCTTACTTCTAAGTAATAAGAAATGTATTTGAATGGTTTGATGGAATAACGTTGTTGTGATTCACGTTGTCTATTGTATGAAAATTAAAGTGAATATTCGGTAGGACACATGTGCGCAGCGGGGCGTCCTACCGTGCAATGAGATCTAAAGGAAATCTGACAGCGTCCCTTGAGAGCTGCGAGCGCTGCCATCCTGCAGGACATTTTCGCCGCGGGGTTTCATTGTGTTTTGTTTGCAAGGGAATTGGCGCTCGTGTAACTTAAAACTATTTATATTCGCTTGTATGATTTGGTCTTAATTTACTGAATTTCAGTATTTAACATTTTACAAAAGATCTTGAAAATTTATTACATTAATTCTTTCTTTCCTATTCTATTCATCTCCCTCCCTGTATTTCGTATCGTTACAGTAACTACTTCTCGCTATTTTGTCTTCAGCTGTCCAAAAATGAACGATCTTCTCTTAATTCTTACCATCCTTCGACATACGTTTGGATGACGAGTTTAAGTTTTCATATTTGCCCATTACCGCCACGTAACTGTTCAGATTCAATGGTATCATTTTCAAAGAAGAATCAAAGTTAATTTATATTGTTACGTCCCCACATTTGAAGATAACTAATAACAGGGTTTTTTATGATAGAATTTGCGGGGCGCGAGATGTTCCCGAAGCTGTGTCGGCCGGAGGAGGGTTAAAGCCGCCCCGCGCCCCGTCCCCGGCAACATGTGCGCGCCTTCTATTTGTGCTTTTGAACGCCCACTCATTACGATGCGCGCCGGCTCGTAACGAAGGGTGCTCGCGGTAGTGTGCGCTAGCCACTGACTGCGATTCGTGGTAGTGTGCGCTATCCACTGACTACGACTACGACGTAATCGCTTTACTATTCGCTATCCGCTACACGTGAGTTTGCGACAAAACTAGGGTCTGAAGTCACAATTTGCATTTGATTACAAATTAATTCCATTACATGATGATGTAAATACGTCGAAAGATCGCGATAGAATATTACAATAACATTTTATTAAGTATATCGAAGTGATATTTGGGATAAGAACCGGTGGGCTATGTGTAGTATATAGGTGTGCGGACACTCTTTCTGTTTACCCATTTTGTGATGTAAGGTAATAATATTAGTCGGTACGTGCCGCGCGATAATTTCGCGCGATAGCATCGCCTCGCCTGCGTCTCGTCACGCACAATTGTTGCGCGCCGACCGATCCTACGCCCAAGTGCTGAGCTAGGTGTTGAATAATTAATTCAATTATTCATAATTTAATGAACGTATATCGGCGTCGAGTGGCATCAGGTCGCGCTCGCCTGAGTGTTGACTGGCTAGGTTCCAGTTATAGTTTGTCATTTACAAGTGTTCTTACGAGTTGAGACCTGCCTTTGTCATAATATTAGTAAACTCACCAATAACAAGAATTAAGATATCTCATATAGTATGTTGAGTGATGACTAATGGTCGATAACTTCGTGGTGGTTAAAAGTATAAGAATAGTAGTTAAAAAGAAATCGTTAAACGCTTAGTATGAGATAATATAAATGTAATATGTGCGAGTACATACTAGATATAAATTCATGTTATTAAAGGTAGGAAATATCTTATTTTTTTATGTCGGCACTATAACTCGTAAATCATGTAGCAACATATAAATTATAAACTCTTAAGAAGTAAAAATGAAAACGTGTAAGCTAACAATGATGTCAATAACTCCATCGACATCGTTATATCTTTATTATATTACCTCGATGATTTCCAGAGACCTTTGTCATAGCGCCGCGCCGTGCGGCGGACGACGTATAAAAAACTTGTAAGAGTCATCAATTACAATTCAAAGGCGCAAACATGAAACGGGTTGTGGAAGCGATGCATTGCCAGTTCTCGGAAGGAGAGACGCGGGGTCGGCGACCGGCTCGGGCGACCTTGCTCGCCCACACGACGGCCACTTTTGCTTTCGACAATTCGCAAAAAAATTGAACAAGCCCGCACACTTGTGACCCCACTAGCGTCTACAGGCCGCCGATCTGGGTCACCTTTGCGATTTGCACTTTCGCTAACAAGCTTCCTCGCGAGAGTGTAGCGCTAGTTACACGCATTGTGTAGATATGTCTGCTGTTATATGCGATCTGTTTAAACTACGGACATGCATAGATTGTTTATATAGCTTTTCTATATCGCTACGTTTACTATCATTGTGCGTGTGCTGTTATAATATGGTTTGTATTTCTCTTTTAACAACTTGGTGTTTTTGATAGTTTCTAATATAAAATGAGTTAGCCCAATTTATCAATAAACTAGCCTGCCCCTGCTGTGCATGGTGGTAGAGTAAACAAACAGTCAACTAGCCACCACTTACTTACGATATGATACTAATCAGCTAACGGACTTTACATAAGCTCGTATCGGGTGTACTAACGTCGCGCTGTAGTACTCGTATATAGGTTATCGGCGTTGCGCAACTAACGGGGTCACAGAGCGAGCCGGCAACGGGGCCAAACCTGTACAGATACAGGGTCGAATTACTTATATTACTGTGTAAATAAATATTATCAACTAATGTTACTAAAAAATATACACATTTACAGGACAGAACAACATTTATTGTGTTGGAAATGTTAAACCGATTGAAATTTTTTACAGACTAAACACATTTATACTATGGCTCGTTTTATATAATACTAGCTTTTACCCGCGACTCCGTCCGCGCGGAATAAAAAATAGATAACGGGGTAAAAATTATCCTATATCCGTTTCCTGGTTCTAAGCTACCTGCCCATAAATTTTCAGCTAAATCAGTTCGACCGATAGAAAGTACGTGCATATGCTGGCTCTTTCAAACGCTTCCTCGCGGCCAGTATGTTAGAGCGAGAACAACGATTTTAGGCGACCGTTTCAAATATCCTCGGGTAACTACTAAAACTAAAGCTGCTTTTCTACTCTCGTGCAAACACCAAGGGTATTGAATATCATGAATACATAAACTTACCTATACTGCACACTTACATTTGATGTTAGTTATAGTTTAGGAAAAAGGTTACTTATTCTTTCAAACCAAGATAAATATAATCTCTTATTGAATTAATAGAACTATAAGTTAAAAAAAAAAACAAATATTGCCGAGTACGGATAAAAAAACCAGAATAGAGAATTTAAAACCCATCAACATTATTTATTATCATTAGCAACTGCAAGCTTTGGTACGTACGATAAATGAACTTTGACATCTTATTACACTCCCTAATATATAACTGAGACATGCTTCATAAATCTAAGATGCAAAAAATTGATCTTGAAATTAGGTCAATTAGCGAAGAAGCCTCGCTCCGAAACAGAGAGGAGGAGGTTGCTGTAGTAGTGTGCCTGTGTGGGTCGGGGCCTCGTATCTACGAGGGCGAGGGTGCAACTCGAGCACACGAAATCTACCCCATCGGTAATGTTGATCTCTCACTACGAACAAAAAGATGTCGCATGTCGACCTACATAGAGTTCAATTCATATTGTAGCTGCAACAAGTTCCTGTCAAAATTTTATCATTCCTTTTACCTGTGGTTTCATCCAACAAAAGATTTCAAAACGAGTTATCCGATAGTACGCTCCGGAATAAACATTTTCACGTGCTCTTTGCGGCGTGCGGTTAAACGGTAAGACGGTAAAGTCATCGACTTGTATAAGACAACAACGCCAGCACAGGAAAAGAATTAATGTAGGGGTTAGTGAGCAGTGTCGAATAGAGACGTGAAATAATCGGTGATGGCAGATCGCCGCTCCGCCGTCGCAGTACGTCTGGTGAATGTCGCGTCGTCCCAAATAATTATTGTAGTACCGGCGGTGGTGACGGTCAGTGCAGCGCGTCGCGTTGCGTCACCGCCGCGACCGCCGGGGCATTGCACCTCGCCTGCTCTGACAACCCGCCCTCCGCTCCGCTCCCCTCGTGTGGCCCGCTCCGTCCCTCCATCGCACGCCTATCCATGCGTACTATCGATCCCATATCATAAAACAGCTGATCTCTATTTAACTATAAGATCCTACCCATCCTACAAAACTCTACGTGATTTCGATCTAGTATAGCATAGCAAATTATACCTATTTACTGTTTTGCTTACTGTTAATACATGTAAATTTATTGATTTATCATAAATATTATTAAATCGATGATAGGACACAAAATATATCTACAAATATGTACCGTAATTCCCCACGCTATTTCTTTTAGTTTAATCAATTCAATGTTTATGAAAACTTACAGAATGATTTCGATTTGTTGCAGCGGTGTGGCGGTGTTGAGTCCGACGGAGAGTGGCGGCTGCAGCAGCAGCGACATCACCGAGCCCGGCTCGCCGCGCAGCCCCGACTCTGCGGTCGAGGACAGCGCGAGCGCGCGCATGCCGCCCTGGGCCAGCGAGCCGGCGCCGGGCCCGCGCCGCCTCGCGGCCCAACCCGTGCCCACGCGCCGCCCCGCCTCGCACCGCCGCATCACCGAGTACTTCAACCACAAGATGAAACCACAGAACGGTCTCAAACGGGAGGCCGATGACAAGAAAAAGTGCCTACCCAAAAATGGCGTCACCCACGACCTAGAAAAATACATCTCCTATCTGTCCCAAACCCTCAGCCCCAAAGTATTATTAGACGTCGGAAAGCAAACCGACGTAAGCAGGCCGGTCTGTCAACCCACCAACGGTAGTGCCGATACTACAAGCGGTACCGAAGCTAGGACAGGCGGCCACGTCAAAGGCGTCCTCGAGTTTTGTATACCTAAAGACAATGCGGATACAGTCCATACGACGATGAACGGCTTTGTTGATATTCGACACGGAAATGACGCCATCAAAAGGCGCACTTCTACAACGGGACACGTAAATGGAACTGTCAATAGCAAAAAACCTTGTTTTGAAATGAAATCACCGTTAGACCCATCCGCCAATGGGATTGTCACTACTAGCAACCACACGCCTTGTGGTGCTAAACGCAAAATACCGATACCGGCTAATAACGATGTAATAGGAATGAGGATATCACCAACATGTTCGCGGCAATCGCCAAAAAAATTGCCTACTCCAAAAGCCGATAATGTACGAATGAATGGAGTCGTAAGCTCGACTACAAAATTAGATACAAGAATGAACGGGGTGACGTTTGGGTCAAATAATTTGAGTTTAAATGGATCGTCTAAACCGTCGCAAGTTAAGAAAGAACCTGCGAAAAAGACCACAGCATCGCAGAAAAGAACCAATCGAAAATCTTCCGCATGTATCGCAAATAGTAAAAACTTAACGTGGTCCAAAGCAAATAATTTGAAACAGGTACAACTTCAAAAACAAAATTGCCCCAATTCAGTCCAAAGCTCTTCAACAAAAAGCATTCCTAGTGAAGCAAATCCTGCACCAAAGATTAATATTCCAAACGGTGTCCGGCAAGTTACAATGGCAGTAAACAACGGCTTAAACAATTTGAACGTTCCCAACTTTCAAAATTGTCATCCAATAAATCTTCAACACCCGCAACCATGCAATGGTACGGTGACGTCTACAAATTTGCCATCGTTCGTGGCCGTACCGCATAATGTAATGCTTACTTCGTTACGGATACCTCCGAATGGTTTACCGGCACAAAATTTAAACCATCAGAATGGGATGAATTCTTACAATCGACCAAACGTTAATGTGTCATCTAGCCCAACGAAGCTAAACGGACAATTTCTTTTTCCGTTCATGCAAAACATAAACGGCACCGTCGTACAAATACCTAATTTAATGGCTAAAATGCCAAATTTTGTTATTCCTCAATCTACACAACTAACGACACATAGACAAGACCATATGACCAACCAGCCAATTGTTTTCAACGGAACGATTGTGAAACTCGGCAATACTATGGCCGCGGCGTATCCTGGTGTAAACAAGTCATCTCCTGTCACTAGCCAGTCGATGCCAATTATGAATAAAAACGTGACAGGTGTGCCAACTGTCGGAATGACAGTTCAACCGAAAGTAAATTACACGGTTAATTTAAGTCATCCTGTGTTAGTGCCACAACCCGGCTTCATCGTTACTTCTGTGCCAAATATAAACGTGAAGGAAACTTGGAGTAGTTCAAGTACAAACCCGGCGACGTCCACTCAAGCCACATGTTCCAATCCTATAGTACATCACCCACCGCCGATGGTTGCAAACTTCACAACACAAACGCTGCATTCGAGTAGTATACCAATTGCGCCAGTCAAACCCCCCGACAATCCGATCCAAGGCACAGACCCACCTAGCAGTACAGTTAAGGAAACCGAATTTATAAATGTTAAAGAACAAAAGTGTGATATTCCCTGGCTATCCAAAACTGTCAATAACAATTTTGTTTCCCTGAATGCAAACAAAATAACTTCAAGGCCATTCGCACAAGTCAGTAGTTTATCTGAAAAGTTAGAAGAATTAGCCCAAAAGGAAATGGCAGGTATAAGATTAGAAAATAAAAAAATTGAAAAAAGGCCTCTAGACTTAAGAGAACTGTTAACTTTAAAGGAACAGAAAAAAGTAGATGAAGTAGCAAAAAGGGAAGATACTATTTTCACACAAATCACTGTTTTAAAAGATGTCTCGTCAAATGTGGAAAGTGCTGTGATGGAAGCGAACTTTTGTTCGGCGACGACGGAGTCGTCAGAGTCGGGGATAGGTACAGACAAATCTTTAGATTCGCCCAGTGACTCCCAAGCGAGTAAAGAATGCGACGAAGACTCCTCTTTATCCTTAAGCGTTAGTGTTTGTTCCATGGACGTGCAGAGTAGTCAAAAGAGTCCTATTCTGAAACAACCCAAAACACTCCGGTTCCCACCGAAGAACAGCAGTAGCAAGCCGCATAATGAAAAACGGAAATCCAGTACGGACACCACGTCTTCAGTGACCGTCTGTCTGTGGACAAACTGCAAAAGAGAACTGGAAAGTGATACAGATCTCTTAGAACACATACAGGTAAGTTGTTTTTAACATGTCTTATAATTAATTAGCTCTTGCCCGCGTCTTCGTCCGTGCGATAATAAATAAAACATCAGGTTGAATAGCACACTATGTGTTTTTTGACACTATGTTCTATACCTATGACAAATTTCAATAAGATATGTTGAACCGCTGTGGAATTATCGAGTAAATATGTAAAAACAAAACAAAAGTATCCCACAAGAATCGTACATATTTGCGGAATCATAGGTAGCCTGTGTTTCCTTCCAGATAATGTTCTTTATTAAAAGCAAATTTCAACCAGATCAATGCAGCCGTTCTGAAGATATCTTGTAACCCACTTCCATCCATCCAAAAAATTAAATTTGAATGTATGAGAGCGTTAAACGTTTAAGATAAGCCAAATTACCATTTATTCCCTTATATGATTTTGTTATTCATAGGTATATTGTAGAATAGATAAGACCATGAGAATATTATTCGCTTAATCAGTTTAGAGAAAGTAAATACAAATATATAAATCTGCAATTAGTTTTATTCGAATTTCTCGTTGTTTGGGTACATATATACGTTTTGGTAATGTGTTTTGTTGTTGTTTTGCAGCGGGTGCACGTGGAGTCGCAGGCAGGGCGGGAGAACTACGTGTGCGAGTGGGAGCGCTGCAAGGTGCGCGGCAAGCCTTCCTGCTCGCGCCTCTGGTTAGAGCGACACGCGCTCTCGCACGGTGGCAACAAGCCCTTCAAGTGCATCGTCGACGGCTGCGACCGCCGCTTCTCCACTCAGGTACAATTACGTTCCTTGTCGCCAGTCGCTACGCGCTACCCATTGCAGGAACCCACCACGGTGCGCATCGCCAAAACGAATCCACAATAACGCTATCTATTTCAGCTTAGACTGAGTTATTGTCTATATCGTTCTGTCGGTCTGTTGTGTTGGTTTTTACTACTTTGGTTGTTACTTCTTCAGTTCGAGGCCCGTTTTCACTTATTCGATCTACCTACAGACTACATATTTTTAGATTTATTTTTGGATCGATTAATAATTTTTCTTTGACATTCTCGGATATATAAGTTTTTAAGTTAAATTTAATAGTAGAATATTTTGAATTATTGGAAACGGACCTGTTAGTTGAAATAGTATATTGGTGTAAATTGTTTTAATTATTAATGTTATGGTTAACGTTCTCTTCAAATCACGTCTGAGCAAGTGATTGCATCACACGTGCTGTTGAATAGGAGTCGCTCGTCAAATATTATTGTTGTAAAATGTGTCGTCTAATTATATTTTTTCTCCGTGTTTTTACTTTAACAGTTTGTCAGGGTCGTCTTGCATTTTATTTTATGGTGAGATTCAGTCACTTCGTTATGTGGTACCACACTTTCATCGCCTCGTCAGGAAATTGTTAATTCTTCTTCTTTGTCATATTCTATACATAATAGAGAAGTAGTACTTACCCAAGATCAGTTGCCTGTTGTGGTGCCTACATCGTAGACTTGATTTTTAGAGTTAGAAAAATCTTCTCCAATAATAATATCGAACGATAAACTTGTGCTATTTTTCTTTTCCTAAGGACGAAGAAGAAGTTGCCGTCTTTGACTACCTCCACTTAGCCATCTGCGGTTTTATTTTATTTTGTATCATCCAGCAAATTTATTGAAGCCTCACAATTGAATACCAAACCGATTCGATTAGTAAAAGAAAATTTAATATTTTCACTATCTAAAAATATCTCAATAAACGTGTTGCGTGATATTATTTCTGTTTCTTTGGGAACCACTTCGGGGAGAGATGCTGAATGAGTAATCGTCAGGATTAACAAATCAAGTATTGTTTTAGGATTAAGAGATAACTCTGTAGTTACCTGCTCTTATTTACTTGTTACAAATACTAACATTATGTTTTCTTGTGTCTGTTGCCGTATTCAATTCATTTGTTTATTAAATTGGTACATTACTCAGTTGTGAATTAAAATGTTGCAAAATTTCTTATTTTAGTTTTCAGTTACATTTGAAAAGCATCATTTGCTGTTTTAATTTCAACAAAATATCCAAGATCCATTTATTTACTTATTTGATATTATTTATATGTAATACGTTTTAATACAAAATAACGCTATTAAATGCTTTGTTTAATATAAAATGAAGTCTTTATCGTAAGTTAATGGAGTAATTGCAAATTCCAGATATTACTGGAGCGGCATGTGAACAACCACTTCAACGAGGCGTCACCCAACACCAGCGGTAGCAAGAAGACCACAGAAACCTCCGCTAAGCTTATACGACGAAATGGAAAGAAACTACGCTACAGGCGTCAGCCGTGGTCTGGTGAGTCCACCTCATATACTTAAAAGGACTGCAGATGACGGACGTAAATATGGAATACAATCTCTTGAAACGCCTTACATGTTTACACCTTACAGGTTTACAATATAGGATGTTACTTTAAAAAAAACAAGGAGAATCAAAGAGGGTCTTTACTCACTTTATTTTTACCATAAATGTCAGTGCATGTTGATGTCCGGCACCGATAAGTTAGCATTATGCAGGCATTACATCGGATTAGGGAAGGTGAGGACATGTGAGGTTTTTATGCGTGCATTTAATTGCTCGCTCTGCTGCAGCTGCAACAATAGTTAAAAAATATTTATATCTCGTATATGCATAAATCTGATTTATTATTTTTTACAAAAATATTAATTATCTACCAGAAACAAGAACAAGAACTAGTTTTTCTTTTCTGCACTATAAAAGGATAATTTCTAGATTTTTATAAGTGCGTGATATGAGATTGACTTGTTGAATCTAATCAGAGTTGTTCATTGAAAGCTAAGAGAGTGGTTTCTCATACTGAGTCTAAACTTAAAAGGGACCGGGTAACAACATGAGATCGTAATTGGTGGATTTTGTGTTCTCAGCGCGTATGTTCGACTTCTTCGACGCGAGTACGATGGAGGGTCTGGCGTGGCGGCTGTCTCGCAGCACGCGCTGGCGGCTGGGCGGCGCGTGTCCGCTGCGCGAGCCCGCCGGCGCGCACACGCTCACTTTGCACGCCGCGCTCACCGCCACGCGGTACAACGCCGCCGAGCGCCGTCGTGAAGCCCTGCTCACATACTACCCCCCACATGTGTGAGTACCACGCATACATATATCTCAGCCCTTTCCCACTTACTTTTCCTTTTTCTCTTGGTCATCATCTTCTTCCTTCTTCCTTTCCTAGTTAACTCCTCTCTTCTCCCTTTCCCAATTTACACAGTGACATTACAAGCGAGCAAACAGTTCCCTTGATGTTAAGTGACGATGCGAGTAGTTGTAGCTTAATATGACAAGAACGTCCTGCTTGCTGGATTACTTTTGTTAAAAGAAACAAATCAGCTTTTGGTAAATTTTTAAGTCAATAATCCGTACAAGAAAATGTAAGGCAAACATTGACTAGTGATAAAATCACAAGATTATATTTGATATAAAAACTATTATGTCAAAATTGTATTGACTTTAATTTTTGACGGGATATTTGGTAGTTTTTTGACACAAGAATATCTGGCCCGATGAGAGAGGTGCCGCTATCGCGGTTATTTTAAAATAATATTAGTCAGAAAATGTGTTAAACCCACATAGGCATAGAAAATGACATCAAAGAAAAAAAACATGACATGACAGCTACAGTATAAAAAGAATCTCATGATACTTTTTAACACGGTGGCGCTAGTGGGCTATTATAATTTAGTTTGACTTATGCCTACCGGGTCAGATATCCTTGTCGGTCTATACATAATTTTTTGGTCGTTGAAATATTCGATGAAATTCCAAATTATGTCTTTCATTTATGCACTTAATGTTCAAAATTGAAACAATGTTTTTTTGTATTCCTAACTCCATCAGAGCCAGAGTTATAATGATCATTCAAATATTAGGTCCTTACATATGAAATTGGCGTTTTTCGTACTGGCCACTTTAATCACGAATTTCTCCTCTTTGGTAAGGAATTCCAAATTCAAATTTGTACAGCTATAGACTCATGTATTTGTGGTTCGATGACCGTCATTCATTTGTTTTTTTTCTTCTGTTTTTTTCTGTTTGCGTCACTCATTTTACAAAATGGAAAACTTAAAATATCGCATTATTTACGAGTACGAGTTCCGCCGTGGCACTAGTGCTGCGGAAACGACTCGAAGGGTGAATGATGTGTATGGCGGTCGTGTTGCAAAAGAAAACACAGTTCGTTTTTGGTTCCAACGTTTTCGTTCTGGAAATTTCGATCTGCAGAACAAGCCCCGTGGACGGCCTGAGACTCAAGTTGATAATGAAGAGTTGAAGGCTATTGTGGAAGCGGATCCATCGCAAACCACGTCCGAGTTAGCTGCAGGCTGCGATGTTAGTGATAAAACTGTTTTAATTCACTTGAAGCAAATTGGGAAGATTAAAAAGCTTGAAAGGTGGGTACCTCACGAATTGACTGAAGCAAACCGGCAAACGCGCGTCGACTGTTGCGTTACATTACTAAACCGGCACAATAATGAAGGTATTTTAAACCGAATCATTACCTGTGATGAAAAATGGGTTCTTTACGATAATCGGAAGCGCTCAGCGTAATGGTTGGATCCTGGCCAGCCAGCCAAATCCTGGCCTAAGCGAAAATTAACCCCAAAAAAGTTACTTGTAAGCGTTTGGTGGACTAGTGCCGGTATTGTTCATTACAGTTTTCTCAAATCTGGCCAGACTATTACGGCTGATGTCTATTGTCAGCAATTGCAAACCATGATGGAAAAGCTAGCGGCTAAACAACCTAGGCTGGTCAATCGCTCCACGCCACTGCTGCTTCACGACAACGCTAGACAACACACTGCGCAACAGACGGCTACTAAATTAGAAGAGCTTCAATTGGAAAGTCTAAGACATCCTCCGTACTCCCCGGACCTTGCTCCAACAGATTACCATTTTTTTCGAAATTTGGATAACTTCTTGCAAGGGAAAAAGTTCAACTCCGATGGGGCAGTCCAAATCGCCTTCAAAGATTTTATTGATTCCCGTCCGACTGGTTTTTTTAGTAAAGGGTTCAATGAACTACCTATGAGATGGCAAAAGTGCATAGAAAATAATGGTTCATACTTTGATTAATTAAATATATTGTATTAAAAAATATTCGACTTTTTGTTCCTCCCATACAAAACGCCAATTTCATATGTAAGGACCTAATATTTTAAATAACTTACTCCAACTTGGAGGTCTTTAATAGTCATTGTTGGAAGTAACTTTCCATATATTTATTAGAAATCTTCACTAAGGGTTGTTTAAATAACTATTAAAAGACTCTGAATGTGACTTATTTAAACTTCTCAATATTATATGTTTTCAGGTAAGGTTTTGGAGTTATTTACATACATTAGTGGCAACATTTAATGTTAGGACGTATTCTGTGATCATATAATGGACATTATAATACTTAAATTGATTATAGATAAGTATTTATATTAATTTAAGCGTTTAAAGTTTATCCTGCAGCCCAGTTATTGTTTATAAATTAATCAGGTAAACAAGAGGTGGGTGAAGGTAGATTTTATGTCCAATTTCATTACTTCATATGTATTTAATCTGCAATATCATCTTTTCATTTTTTATTATTAAATTAACAAATATATTTTAAATTTGATTTTTTTTTCTTAATTAAAGGATCAATTATTATAAATAATAATGTGTGTAATATTAATACTGTTTTATAATATTTTTCTAAAGCTGCAATTCCATTGTTGAAATTTTAATATTAAAAAAAAATCTATCTCCGATTTTTCACACTGAACCCATAGTTTTCTGAGTGAAATTTAAATACCATTAATGTAATTATACTTTCTTATTGAATGTATATTTTTTTAAATTAATAAATTATACGTGAAATTATTGATATTGCATATTAACGTCAACAATTAACACATTTAATATTGATATAATTCTAACAAATATTATTCGTTAAGTTATATTCAGTACAAGCTTTTGCACATGACTCATGACAATTTTGTATTTATTCATGTCATTTCAACATTTGTGAGGATCATATGCATGACAAATTTATAAATGTGTTAGATTTTTCATAAGACCTCTTCATTATTTCAATGTCTTTTATATGGTGTAATATTTAACTCGTAACTTTAGGATTAAATAATGCCCTGAAAAGTAAAAATAACAGTAACTTAAATGTTAATTTTTTTAACAGTAATTGAAAGTAAATTTTTTTGATCGTGCCGTTTAACCTTGATTTTTTAAGTTGTAATTGTTCTGAAAAATAAAAAAAAACAATAAGTTAAATTTTCTTTTTTTTTACAATAATTGAACGTACATTTTTCAACTATGCCGTTTAATTGGTATTGTGTGAAAAATGTAATCATTTTCAGATGAACTTTATTGTGTTACTTAATTGAAAACATAATAATGTGATTAATTTTTATTCCTCAAACTTTCGAAACAGATTTTTTAGCACATATTCAACTCTGTGTGTTGTTAATTTTCACAATTGAAAAGTTTCAACATTGTACCTAGTAATTGACAATTATGTGTACAATTGCGTATAATTGAGACATTGGTAAATTCATCTTATTTTCTTGTGTCCATCAAGCTTGCTATTTGAATGCATTGATCCTCATTTTATTGCTTTGCTAATAGAGGATCATGTGCATACTTTATAAGATAACTGACCGAAAGCATGCTATTGATCCTCTTTCTTATTACGTAGGGTTGCCATTAGCTTGGCATGCTCGGTGCTGCCACACAGATGACACATTATGTGCCACACAGATAATGCTAAAAGTTGCTAGCAACATTTTATAAATTGACAGCACTAATAGCGTTTTGAATGATACCAGAAAAAATAATTTACCATTGTCTTAATTATTTCGTAAATTGACATGTATCGGCAAATGTTTAATTGAATAATTGCTAGCAATTATTGGGGTTGCCAGTCCAGTCCAATGGTTTGCCTATAAAATGTTAGCGCGTTATGTGTTGCCTGAATAATCTATTTTTTTAATTTCAATAGTTCACTTAGCGCGTAACAATTATTTTAGATTTGCTTATATTATTTTCAAGCAGCACTTTATATATGTCGCTTGCTACATGTGTTACAACGAGCCGTTACTTTTAAAAAAAATAAAAATAATTACATATAAAATTTAGTTTTGTGTTTTGTGCGCCTACATTTATTGTGTAGCGAGAAATCAATATTGTAAAGTGATTATTATAATATCAAAGTTTTTTACCTTTTAGCGGTACCTTACACTGCAGCTATGTGTGTAACGGCTCGTCGTACCACTCTTTAGCTATCATGTATTTATACTATGGGATTGCAACCCACAAAAACTGCAAACACAATTTAACTTACGTTCAAAAAATATGTGAAGAAATATTTGAAATAAAGAAAAACTATATTTCAACGTGTTTGCAGATTCTCTGTGTGGCACAAGAACGAACAGATTCTAATGAGTAAAATGAATTTTCAGTATCGAGGACGAGTGGGTGCCGGAGAAGGAGGTGCGGCGGGTGAAGCGCGTGGAGATCGCGACGTTGCCGGTGCACACCAAGGTGCTGCTGTACGAGCAGTTCTGCAACTCCTACCGCAAGAGTCCCTCCCCACCGCCAGCACCGCCCGCGCCCCCCGCGCCGCCCCCGCAGCGTCTGCTGCCCACCCGCAACTGCACCTCCTCCAGACTCCTCAACAACCTCCTCGCCAAGAAGAAGAAGGAAACACGAAACGAGTGCAGCGAGGCCAACATCCCCATGCTGTTCAACGAAGAAGAGAAGGAGAAGGTGGAAGTGAGCGGCGCCAAGAAGAGGAAGATGGGCAGGAGATACGGCGGGAACTCCTTCTGGCCCTGCGGCCGATAACTTAGCGATACTCACTGCCCCCGCCCCGCGCCACTCGCCCCACGCCCCACACCCCAGGCCCCACGCCCCACGCCCCCAGCGGATATATGTACAGATATATTGACAGAGATTGAAGTTTGACGAAGCAGGGCGTGGGGCGGGGCGTGTGGGGGCGTGGCGTGGGGCGTGGTGGGGCGTGGCTATCCAACCTTAGAATAATTCGCCAAAGATTCGCCGAGCGGGCGCGGCGCGGCGAGCACTTAGTTTGTCGATAGCAGAGTTAAAACACAAAGACTGATACTTTATACGAGACGGCGCCGCGACCGAGTCGGAGCGGTATCGTGTCGCGTCCGTGTCGTGTCGAACAAATGTTGTACATAGCTAGTGCGAAATGTAAAAAAGAAGAGTAAGATAATCTAGTTTTTCGATTCGGAATTTAGTCTGAATAGGCGTAAGTTAGGTTAAGTCGTATCGACCAGCGATAAGAATCACTGCCAATTTCTAATTTGTAAATAGTAAATAGTAAATAAAGTTAGTCGGTTTTTTCGTTTCAGCTTCGGACCGTCGTCGTCGGCGTTTAGTCGGCGTTTAGTCGGCGTTTGGTCGGGGTTTGGGTGTTGTTTAGTTACGTTTTAGTGTGATCATACAAAGTAAGTCGCGCCCGCGTCATCACCAAGTGCCTGACACTACTCACGACTTAGTGTTCAAATTACATTCGTATCGGAGGAAAATAGCTTTTAACTTAAGTCGTTTAGGGTCGACTTTAGGTCGAACAGCCACTGCCATGGAGAGTTGTGTCTAGGTGTAGTGTCGCCGCGTTGGCGACTTAATCTTAGCAATAAACTGATTGTGATATTGGACGACTAAATATTCGTTGCCGCGCACAATTTTTTGACCGGTTTACAGACATACATAGAGATATACAATAGATATATGTTCATATGAATGATTTCATTGGTAATATTGAATTTTATGTGTATTTCTGTATGTTGTGACGTTTGTAGCAGATACCACCAGTACGGTTCTTAGATACCCTCACTAGAGGGGGGGACATTTATCAATTTGTACTTTTGTATGAAACGTTTAAGACAACTCCGTGAAAATTTATCTGTTACATGAAAAAATGCGAGGTAAAGTACAAAATTTTTTATAATAATCTGTGTATTTAAATGTACTTTTTCAAATTTTATGTAATTTATTTTCAATTTTGTATCTCACTGAAGTACGGCAATGTGCTTATTAGTTCTTATGCCTTTGTAATAAGGTTCAAAATATTTTAAATTGTAAACATATTAAACATAAAGTTGCGGTACTAATTTGTTACAGTTTTGAAAATAAATATCAGTATTTGTCTATGTATTTGTTTGTAACAAAAATTATTACTGAAATAATGAAAGATTTATTAATTGAAGTAGGTTTTTGTATTATTTAATTTTTAATATGAAACATTTTGTATAAATTTGGAAATTTGATTGAAATTTTGTAATGACAGTTTAACGAATTGAAATTTTTGTATGGAGCTGTGAAACGTTATATTGTAAACTGCATTTAGTTAATAATGTCGTCCTAATATCAATGAACACCAATATAAATAATGTCTGTTTGTCCGTAACAGTATATTTAGAGTGTAGTTTTAAAGAGTTTTTGGATGCCCTTATACAGATGTTCATCACCTTTATAGTGAAGGTGATGAATACAAGAATTGTGTTCTGTGCTCACACGATCTCGCTAGGATTTTTAGTTAGTGCCTCTAGTATTAAGTTAGGACGAATTACGCTGAAGGTGTCGACACACCGAAGCTATTACTCGGACGTTCGCTTTTTTCATACTATGAGAATGTATTAGTTCGGTGTAGAGTGTTACGGCCCTTAGTATATGGAATTGTAAAGTTGGAAGTTTGCGGAGAGGATATTGGCTATGTAGGTAAATGTTGGTACATGTTGGTAAATGTTGGTAAATGTTCGGCGCTCGCTGAAGTCTTTTAGGATAAGGGAATCCTATTGGGTAATGTTCGTGGTTAGCAAAAGAGACCGGTTTTGTCGTTTTGCAATAACGAACCCTATAGACACTGTCTTACGGTTGAAAGTGACTTGCGTTTGTAATTATAGCAGATTTAACTCGTTTAGGAATACGATAGTCACTTTTGAATAAAGAATTTAAAGATCATTCAATTGAAAATGAACGATTGAATGAATTTTAACGTTGATTTGAATGAAATTGTACGGACAGTGTCTTAGGAAAATGTACTCCCAAAGAAAATGGATTAGGAAAATTTGTGTAGTAAAGTTGGTGCCTGAACGTCTCTCGGGGAGGTAACACATCGTACGCCAGCGATGCGCACTTCGCTTGGAATATCTTCCAATGTACTGATTTTTTTTTTATAATTATTAAATTTTAAAAATGTAGACTAATTCGCAGCACTGATTCTAGTGCCATATTAATATTGGCTCACTTTCTTTTAATAATAATTTTATAGTCAAATTCGACACCAAAATTATAAAGACAAAAAAATTAGTCGTTTTGAAAATCTTAAATACAATGATCTCAAATTTATCGGCGGGACGGAAACCTTCGTGTTGATGAGCTCGTATTCAATGCTAATGGCAATAATTGTTTTTTTTTTATTATTTAAAGTAAATGCTGTTTTTTGATACATGAAAATTATTCGCTCAATATTAAAGGAGTAATTTGAATCGTTCACTCAGCGCAAAAGACCGTTGGACCTAGATGCTTGAGTACAAATTAATCTTCTATCTCCGTACGTAAGAGTAATCCAGAAGAGTAATCTAGCTCCGATAAGTTAATTTAAGCGGTTCGAATATATCCAGAGGAATATTTTGTGAAAAGCTAATCTTCTAGTGCTTCTAAATTATATCTAAATGATACGTTAGTTTAAGTGATGAGAACGGAATATATTTTTATCACTGCCTCAGTTATTGTGGGCGTGGTTTGTGCGTACGCGTGCCCTTACGTTGACTTGCTCAGAGATTTGTTTCCTTCCCTCCACCGGCTCATCGCCTAAATGGCGACTTTTTTTTTAATAAATAATATGAATCGAGCACGGAAGCCGCGATATATTGGTTAAGGTGTGAAACACATTACTGTACGCGTTGTACAAAGCACGGTCTGACCTCGCACAGGACTGTATTGAGATCTTAGTGAAATGGTAGCTTAATTTAGATACAGGATGATCGATATGCGTCGATGTTTATTTGTACAATTTAGGTCGTACATCTTTAAAGAAATATTCGACACTTGTATAGTAACATGGACGTTGGTTGATCATGTTTATTTAGATGTATATTGAAGTGTCGGTCAGTGCCGGGTGTAAATAGCTAAAATATTTATTGATAAGTATTCCAGCGGTGGTAATGTGTCTCCCGCCTGCGCCTGCGCCTGCGCCTGCGCCTGCGCCTGCGCATGTGGATGTGAAAGTCGCGGTTATGGCTATTGTTAGTGTACTCGAGTTGTCTTTCAATATGTTTCCTATATAATGCGTTTACTATATGAATGTTTTCTTTTATTGTAAATGTTCAAACATACATAGTAACTATATGCGGAGTGTTGTTCCACATTGTGTGCACTTTATATATTCAATTTTGTAGATATTTTAATTATATTATAGTATAATGTTTTATGCGTTGTCTTATTTGCTTATATCCTTAATGGTGAAATCCGAAAGTAATTATAATTTAAACCCACGGAGCTCGGTGGGAGATCTACCTCAATTAATTTATCACAATTTTGGGCATAATAATGATAGCTAATGTTATTTTATTGGACCTTGGAATTTGTTTGACTTAGTGGTTGTTTAGTTTTTTTTTTTCTATTGGAATATTGAAATGGTTTTGTCCACATGTCACAAGTACTGTATCTAATATTATAAATACATATTGTATGATTGATTCTTAAGACTTTTATTCAAAGATATAAAACCCTTAATACAATTTGACTTCATTATACAAAACAATCTTTATTACTACTTAGTAGTAATTTCTAGTTTACACCAAATCTGTTAGATCACATAGATCTAGTAAAAAATATGCAAGAAATTTTATTTTGATTATGGAAGGAAAAAGGGAAAGTAACCAAGTTTAGGTAAATTAAGGTATTTTTTGTCAGTAACGTAAAGGGAAGGGAGTTCGTCAGTTTATAATCTGACTAGACATAAAAGTATAAAACTAAAATTCTGCTTTAGCAGTTTTTTTATCCATAATAAATATGTATCAATATGTAATTAAAAATACATACAATAAATTTTTCCAATACGGCGAAGTCAAAGGCGCTTGTTTACAATAAACTTTATCCAAAGAAGCGCATCAATTTACTTATTCAAGGAACTGAACGACGCAGTTCTTATTGTTTAATACCGCCCTACAACGCAATACTTTGTGTACCTAATCGATTTACACAAAGGAACTACTAAGGGATTTTATATGAAGGATGAGCCAACTAGAATCAGGACAAGAACGCAAATTTATATCGCTGGTAGTTTCAACACAAGCAAAGAGACTGATGGTCATGTGGTCAAGGAGATTTATGTTCACATTTGTATTATTTCCATTTAGGTGCAACTATAAAACAACTTCCTATATAAGTTTTAAATAAAGCAATAAAATTAAAACAAAGAACCTTGTAATTATATAATAGAGCATTCCAATAACAAATGATGTCGCAATAGTCAAGTAATGACTTCATTGCAGCTTACACGTGATAGGTATTCAATTTACACAAGGGAGCGCTGGCGATAAAAGTTTCTCATGAAGTATCGGACACCGCTCCAGGCGCGCACAACGGTGGCCTCCTGATGTACTATTCTGCATATAATGCAAAATTTATATATACCATTTATACAACGAGAGATAAGTGTCGAAATATAACGTCACTTTCTGAATATACTCTTTACAATCTGTCTAGGCAAATTATGAACAGACAACAGTAACCACACAAAACAATGGTATATCCTTTGCACTGTTCGCCGTCAGAGATTCTGAGTTCTGCTTGTACCTTTTTTAGCATCGGTGAGTAAATAGTAAAACAGCATGTTAATAAACTAAGTTGAAGAGCAAGCTAATGAGCAAGTTAAAGAAAAGTATGAACTACATTCATACTATAGCTACTACATAAATACATACCAACGAACTGTAATTTTATTTTTTATACTAAAACTAAGCTAAAATAATAAATTAATTTTAGGCTACATTTTTTATTTTACGATTCCTCTGGTATTACAGATGTCCATGGGCGTCGATGAACACCTTGGTGTTCCCGCTGCTCGTTTGCCCCCTTCTCTTATAAAAAAAAAAAAACGAAAAGTTTCATTTCATTTTATTATATTGAAATTCAGAAAGATAATAAAAGAAGAACACAATCAACGACTTTTTAGAATGCTTTTCACGCCAACCTGTATTCTATTATTATCTGTATCCTAGAGGATTTCTTTACTCATTTACACTGACTTCAGTGTGACTTACAAGTCATTTTTATTGAAACCTCGGGAACTAATTGTGCTGAAATTGTTTTAATACTAGAAACACAAATATGGAATATACTTACGATGTCAATTCCAATTGCCTATCTAGATGGATATTTAAAATATTATATATAATTTATAATATAAATTACTAAGTAGTGTTTGTTAAGCCCTGACAAAAGCTGCAAGTTGCGATGTCAGCAGTTTGGGCAGTAATAAGTGAGCAGTGCTGTTCGCAGCGGTCACTCTTGCAGCGAACTCCGCCCACCACTGCCCTCTACTGGGGGTCTGGTAAGTATCTTTCATTTTCATTAATTTTATTTTTTGTTCAAAATATTTAATGTTACTTTAGGATGAGGCCGTGTTTTTCAAACTTCTGGGGGGTCAACAAGTCTCTATTATGGTCTTCTATGTATTAGATAAGTTTGTTTTTATTTTTTTCTCGGATACCTAATGCTTGTAATCTTAGAAGACCTTATTTCCATTTTATTTTTCTTTAGACAGGTTTGGGATTTCGCCAAGTTTACTGAATTTGGCAAGGCGAAAGTGAATTTAATTGCTTCCAAATTTTATTTTCTGCTAATAATTCAGAAAAGAAAAGCTCAGGCGCCACCAGCGACGATTATCGGTAAGAACGATGATATTTATTAATGTTTATGTTAACCTTTATAATTATTATCTTCGTTTTATTATTTGTGGTGTTTGTTTTATTTAGTACATACTTACTAAGTTTTTATTTTATATTCACGATTAGTGTGCTAAGTTGAAAATAAATTACGCTTTTATTTTAGGAATTTGTTTAGCCATCTGTTGCATTATTTTTTTCTGTTTTTTTGTTACGTAAATCTGTACACATACTGTACCTTGTTCTGAGGTTTTTAATCTGGTAGTAAAATGCAAGATCCAACTTTGAAACGAATAATTATTAATTAAAATGATCTGTGCCTCGCAATCACATTACGTTATGTGATGTAACGGATTGTTTTGGTTTCGACGTTCCACCACTGCTTTTGAACAAACTATCATTTTAAGTTTTGCCTTTGTGTCCTTACTCGCTGTCTGAATTAAAAAGAAAAACTTAATAATTAGCGTATGTGTTCTTCCAGACTATATTCTACATCTGTGCCAAATTTCATCAAGATCCGTTGAGCCGCTCTGGAACCTTTAACATTTGAATTTACAATATTAATAAAATTTTTATTTTCAGTGTATGAAGAGATGATTATTGAAGCGACCATTACTTCACAGTCACGTCGTTTTATCGTGATGTGATGTGTAGTGAGGGACCTTTCGATCTTCGCAGCCAACAATCAACTACTTAAAGATATAAATGTGATTCTATTCTTGTATCTAGATTTGAAGTTTCGACTTGGAATGACCATTACATCTCTATCACGTGGTCTTGTTTAAACGTGTGATGAGGTGTGACGGTCGTTACGGGTTGGACGATCCGTGAACGAAAGGCAGTAGAACTAGAAGTTTCTTCTTGTTAATACCACATTCAATTATGTACATTAGATATAATTGTTTGGGATTGAAATAGCCTTTACCTCACAGTCACATCGTCTAACTGAGCTACGTGTGATGTGAAGTAATTGCTTTTTCGATCTGAACGTTTCACGGTCAGCGAAAGTGTTGTTCCCAAGATTATTTATTTGAGATATTTTTTGTTTTCGATTTTGTTTCCAGTTTAAGTTGAGAAGATAGATTAGGGGCTGAAATGTCTACTACCTCACAGTCACGTGTTCGTGTTTACAATACATGTGATGTGATGTAATTGCCGTTTCGACCTCGACTCGGCAAGATCGAGATTTCAGCAAGATTGGGGAGATTTCTTTGAATAGAGATTCGGGAATTAGTTCAGGATTGAAATGGCCTTTACCTCACAGTCACATCGTCGTGTTGAGTAACGTGTGATGTGACGTAATTGCCTTTTCGACTTGAACGATACATGGGCAGCTTCAATTGGATCACCGACTCGAAGACTTCTTTATATGTTTTTTTTTCTTAATTTTATCGTCATAACGAGATGTTCAGCGTTGAAATTACCATTATGTCACATTCATATGGTCTCAAATTATAATAGTATTTTCGGCTTGTTGCAGATTTGTAGTCGATGATACTACGCCTCTCCCACAAAGTCTCCTTCACTTCACGCTATTACTTACGTTTTTGTGTAGAACGTGAGATGTTATGTTGATAGCTTTTTCAGCTTGGACAGTCTACGAACAGTTAAAATAAAAGAGAAAATGTCCTCTAGTTTCAAAGAGAGCGAGGATATGAAGCAATCTAACAAAAACTTGACTAACCAACAAGTGGTATGTAGTTAAATAGTTTTTGTGTAAATTACCCCTACGTCTTTTACAAGTTTTTTATTTACACTTTGTTACAAATAATTTCTGTAATTTTTTATTCTGTGCATTAGTTATTCAATTTCAATTCCATTTAGACATATTTAATATGATTTATTTTCAGTATTGAATGAAGGGTTATGTTTAGTGTTGAACCAACTATTACATCGCGATCACATGACATTTGTATTCATGTGATGTGGTGTGATGGTGGTTTCGACCTGGACAATCGACGGACATCAAAACTGCTACCGCTTGCTTCAATATAGTACTTTCGTTAGGGTAGGGCACGGTTGGACAACGCGGTTGGACAGAAATGGGCGCCACACATCTGCGAATTACACAGTTTCGCGTAACCCTGTTAACCCCTTGCCCCAAAGGCTTGGTAAAAATCTCTCCCAGGATGTTGGTAGCGTTAAAACCGACACTTCAGTAGATTCCAACCGTAGGTTTCCACAGCTGATATACTCGAATAAAGACATATTATTATCTCTGTCACTCTTTTTAGAATAACTGAGATAACAAAATGTGTGTAATTGTGTTTCGGCGGTGAAACCTTACTGCTTCTATATGTTTGATTTGGTTTTTTTTAATTTGTATGTGCACTCTTTTAGACAAAGTTTAGTTTTGAAATAAGATTCACCTCACAAATTTCATATAATGTGGGGTGATTGTTGTTTCCAAACTAGACAATGCGGGCAACAGCAATAACGGATGAAGTTTTTTTTATTACTTATAATTAATAGTATTGTTCTTACTTTGTGTAAGATAAGCCTAATATAATATAATAATTGGTCTGTAATAAAATAATAACATATCATAAAGAAGAAAAATTTGTTTGTTTATTTGCATTGAATTCTTTAACATAGGCTGTATTTATTACTAATATTTTTTTATTCCGGGCGTACGAAGTTGCCGGTAACTACTATTGCTTAAATAAATTACATATTTATGAACTTTGTTTTTTTATTATTAAAATCACATTCAATTCCAGTTTTGTTTTATTATTTTAACAAAATGTTTAAACATAGGTATATATAAAAGATATGATCATAATTAAATATTAGATATATAAAATGTGTGTCTTGTAACAGGCAACAGCAACGTGTATAATTACGCCAAGTCAACTGACGCAGCGAATGTGTTCTGCAGCGATATTTGATATTAGTACCTAACGATGCCTTCACGCACACTTAAGTCACCAAACAACCGTGCAATAACAGAATAATAATCGATTTTTTCATGTCACAAAATATAAAAGAGAACGAACACCAGATATAGAAGTGACATATTGCCTATCTTCACTAGGGGATGATGTACAAAAAAAAATGTGTCGTGGATTTTAATGTTAGTTTCCATTGTCGTTATATTTTTGTAAGAAACGTAAGACTATGTTTTTTATATTGTCGTACCTTTCTTTCACATTAATATAACAGAGACAAATATATGTTTTCGTACAGATGCATTGAAAGTGCTGATCTTTATGGAAAATGTCATAACTTTATAATGAATAGTTATTGATATTAAATACCTTAAGTTGGATGACAAATTAAGTAATAAGTAAACTCAGGAAATGCGGTGTGATTGATATATGTAAATATGCTTGTTTTATTTTTATATTGAGGTCATTTTATTATATAACTTTTTTATTTTTGCATTTAATATGAATCTTACTAATGTTATAAATGAAAAAGTATGGATGGATGGATGTTTTTTACGAGGTGTCATCACAATGGCCGTATGGATCTGGATTAAATTTGGTATAAATGTGCAATATTGTCTGGAAGAAGACAAAAGGTACTAAACAAGTTTTATTTTAATGGTGCGCGAGAGAAGTCTGAATAAAAACTAAAAGTGTACTCCATACTCTTGACATCGAGTGTATTATGTATGTTCTATGTGCTAACGCTATCATAATTGTCGAGAGAGCGTTTTACTCCATCTCTTTGGGATGGTATTAGAAGCCAGTAAGAAGGAAGCTCAGGAAAATTTAAGGTTAATTTCCCAGAGGTTGTTTTTAAGATATGATTTAATTTGGGGAGTTTATAAATCGGGACTTATTAAATTAATATAAGCTGGTGTACTATAAAGTTATAACAACATTTTTATAAGAATCTTTATCAATATTAAAGTTTTAAATAACTCGTCAAAATTGACAATATTTTATTGGTAGTTTTCTAAGCGGATTGTCAGACCGTTTTTACTGCATTTTCAATTAAACTATTTTAATCTAGTTTTAAACATCTCACTCCATCTATCTACAGTAAGAATTACAAAATAAACTATGAGAATTTCAGGTAAAGTAAGTTGATTTTCATTTTGAAAGTGCCATACACCAATACGCTTGCTCTTACTGATGACCAATTATTTTTTCAGGAGTTGTTTACATTGATGTAGTTAACTGTCACCATCTATTATCGAAAAGTGAAACCAATTTCAATATACGCTTAATTAAAAAACAAACATCATTAGTTATTTTGCCTTATTAATGTAAAAAAAGCATAAAGCAAACATATATAAAATTGAATAAAATCTTCAAAAAGACCTAGAGCCTGGGATTAGTGAGAAATTTCTTTTAAAAACAATAAACATTTAATTTGTGGTATAATGAAAAACTGGTAAAGACGGAGGAGATGAAACGTAGTGGGTTTGGAGGAGGGGGTTTGACAAAGAGAGCGGAAGTAAATCTCATTTAAATGCGCCCTCAAAAGTTGCGCGTAATCTCGAATCTTAATAAGAGCGGGCTCGTATTTCAAAGCCCTTACATTCTCTTATCTGAATACATTAGCTACGTAGTTAAATTATATTCAAGAAATGAAAAGAAGTTCTAACAAAACCCATACACAATTACAATTATTAAAAATCCTCATTTTATGTTTAAGGAAATTAAAAGCGATAATATAAGTTTTAAAATTATTCAATCTTCATGAGGTTGTCGAAGTTAAACATTTCATCCGAAAAAAGTATAAAACATATTGAGTTTATAAAATCCATATTACCTAAACACGGCCGATTTGACTAAAATTAGATTTTACAAAAAATCAACGAACTTGATAAACTGCCCCATTGAATCACGAATCAAGTCACGACTTTTTGTGTTACCAAAAATATGTTTAACGCGCCAACATAACCTTTGTGAGTTTAATCTTTAATTTTCCCCTCCCCCAACCCCTAATGAAGGGTCTCATCTCTTTGTGAAATATTCGATTTTATAAAAAGGTTCTATATATAGCATAATATACCATATTTTCAGGCTTTGGCGTATATTGTACACAATTAGTTTATGTACTTTTTAGGTAGACTGCGATTTTTTTTAAATCAAATTCTAGTAAATAATACCTATATATCGTTCCATCTGGCTAGTCAAAACAAATGAAGGTCTTTGCAAGAGCATTTAATCTGCCAATGTTAGATGCTTTCACGATTGCTGTATGACGAAGTTAATCGGCTTAAAGAATGGTTCAAGTTACAAGATATTAGTCTGTACTTTTAATTTACTTAATTTTAAAATATGTATAATTTTTACTACGACTTCTTTTAGTTGTATTGTGAAGTTATGAAGGAAGACATTAGTAAATTTGGTTCTCTTTTTAAACATACTTTCATACTTTCACTAATGATATAAAATTAAGAATAGAAGTTAAATGTTAAAAGGTATTATTTAATAAACATCGTTGGCAAATTTCCAAGTGGAGCAAACTTAAGTAAGCCGTCTCAACTTATAGTTAGAAGTTAGACGCTTGACATAGGCTCGTTAAGTAAATTTATGCGATGGACGCTTCAAGCCGAAGTGCAAATGTAATTTACAAACTACGTCTTAACTGTGTAAATTTGTCGGAACTTAAACTGAAGGATTTATAGAGCGAAATCAGTATGTTCGTAAAACTTATATTAAATGTGTAAAAATACGCAAATGACGTTTTGCTCTAAAGTTTTGTCAGGCGTTGCATGAATAGCGCGATATAATTGTTCGCAACGAGATTGGAGAGAAATGAAAAAGTTCTGAAGGCTAATATCGAAATAATAAATCTAGCAAATCGTCTGGTTATAATAGTTTTTAAGTATGTAGTTTTATACCGACAGTTTTGTCCAAAAAAAACACGTAAAAGTGCGTAGTACAAATATGATAATAAAAAACAATATCTCATGTGCAGTTTGATTGCTTTCACTTATCAGCGGTGTATGTTGTGAAGCTGATAGGTCGATGTGCAGACGCCTCAGGCGTTGCTAGGCAACCGCATCCAATCGATACTGCCCTACAGGGGTGAGGTGCAAAAATCGAACACTGCCAGTGTTATGTATGAAAGCCTATATTTGTCAATGCGTTAAAAGATGTTTTGTTGATATTAAATTCTTTATCGATAGGTGAACCTTACTTTTTCTCATATTAACATCTTTTGAAGGATTGACAGATTTTGGTTTGTAGAACACAAATCGTACTAATTATATAAATTAATCATATTTCCCGTAAAGATTCCGTTTTACCTTCTTTTTTACTTGAAATACTGTTTGATTACTTGAAGCAAAACAATTTCGTTTAATTAATCTCTTAATTTATTGTCTTACAATTGCTAATTAGAAAAATAAAAATATAGAAAGGTAACATTATTTAAAAAAAATCTGTATATCGTTTATTCTTTAAAAAACTAAACAAAGACGTGTTAAGAATTAATTCAATACTTTTTTTTTAATTTATTAAGGCATTGGATATCGGTGTTCTTTAGCCTATTCAATACCCTTATATTTAGTGTTGCCCTTCCCCTTCTAGAAACGGTGTTCGGTAAACCAATTCTGATTTTTTTGAGTTCGTAAAGGTTTTTCTTGTCGGTGTAAATCAAGATTTTTATTATAAAGGGATCGGTTGATCGAAAAGTAATGACAATGGCAGGTTTAAAACAAACTTTGTGTAATGTTAATAATAAACGATACTTGTCTTTTATACTTATGTGAAAATATTTTTATTTAAATTTGTACCGTTGTACTGTTCCTTTGTTGCGAAGAAAATTTCATTTAAACTTAAAAAAGTGAGCGCATGACTAATACGTTAAGATCATTTTATTTTCTTTTTTCTCTCGTTTATTTCTTCAATTAGATGTATACCTATCTATCTAGAGAAATATAAATTTCAATATTAAATAATATTGTCTATGTTTAGAGATATTTTGCTTTTCTAAGTTCCTAGTAATGCAATAAGTTAGGCGCTTTTGTTTTAAAAGCTTTCAACTTAAAACATGAAATATGAATAATGGAAAATTCAAGAAATATACACTAGCGAGTGCTCGTCTTACTAAATGTAAGTGAAAGAGTAAACAAAAGACTGTTCCTTGGTATCAGAGCTTGGCATCACTTGCACAGAAATTGCACATTGAACATGAACTTGTTACAAAATTATTTCGTTATTGGACCTTGCGTTAATTTTACTAATACTTACTACATAATTACTATGATCATGCTTTTGATCTTTTGATATTATTGCTAATGATCTTTATGTATCTTTATGTCTTTGGTTAATTATATAATCGGTTTTATATACGGAGAAACAGTAGCAATATAGTCCAATTACTACCTAAGTTCCATGAATAAAGTATATAACATTTCCAATGGCTTAAGCAGCTTTTATAAAAAAAAACTGTGAAACATACACACACCGCTACGACGTAGGGTCCTTCAAGAAGCTAGCGTATCACCAACTCAAAGGCCGGAAACGCATCTGCGATTCCTCTGGTATTGCAGTTGTCCATAGGCGTCGATGAACACCTTGGTGTTCCCGCTGCTCCTTTGCCCCCTTCTCTTATAAAAAAAAACATAGGTCACAATATTAACAATTAGCAACTCAGAACGCCGTACGCTATAATTTTAATAAACAGCAAATTTTTTTATAGAAAATCTTTCTATAATCTAGTGAAAACTGCAACTATAAGTACAAATAGTGTATGTGATTGATATTTCTTTGTGATAAGTTAAGGAATGTGTGAAGCCGGCGCTTATCAGCGGAAGGTGGGCATCAGAGAGTCGTAGAGGGCGCTGTTAGTAGCAATTTCCGCGAGCACGTGCCGCGGACGATTGGGGGAAATGGTCGTCATTTCCTACAGCTTCACTACTAGACACTTATAACTAATAGCTAATTTCTCTCACTTATACAGTTACCAGTTGTTAATTTCTTCTTAATTAATTTTATATTCAACTAGCTTTTAAGCGCGACTCCGTCCGCGCGGAATAAAAAAATGAAAATGGGGTAAAAATTATCCTATGTCCTATTCCTGGTTCTAAGCTACCTGCCCACCAATTTTCAGTCAAATCGATTCAGCCGTTCTTGAGTTATAAATGGTGTAACTAACACAACTTTCTTTTATATATATAGATATAGATTAATGTTATATTCAATATGCATATAAGTTAATGTTTCAGCAATAATAGAGTCACCGAACAATATTAGGATACTGATGAAAATGTCAATATTTATCGTGTGTCGGTTAGAAAATAAATAAACATGATATTTTACTTAAGCTCCTCTCCCCCTGGTCTTGTTACATGATTTTTTCGGGACCCATCCGAACATTTTTAATGTATGACCCCTAAGCAGACTTTCTCGCTTATAGAGGTCATCGGTCGGGACCGGATAATGACTCTCGCTTATAGAGGCTGTTTCTTATCTAGTTCTCGCTTATTCTGGTTCGAATGTATTGATATTTATTTTATAAATACCCAATCTAGTTTGTTGTTAAAGTAAATTTTTTTTAGTAAAAAATAAATTAATATGCACCCATTGATAAATTCAGCCAGTACTTTTAATATTAATCATAGAGTTCACATTTTGAAACATAATTTCTTAAATTAAATTTCTTCTCTGCGGTGTAAAAGTATTTATGAGTCAATAAAATGCAAAACTCGCGCCACAAACTAGTCGAATGAAAACTATGAAAATCTCAAAAACTAAATTAACTTAAAACAACACTCCTTAACGAACAAAAGCGGTTACTAATTATCAAACCTAGACTCAAACTCCTCGAAATGTATTTTTAATCTTACTAATTTTATAAATGCAAAAGTTTAGATGGATGTATAGATGTTTGTTTGAATTTATCTCCGGAACAGCTCAACGGATCTTGATGAAATTTGGTACATATGTAAAACATAGTCTAGAAGAACATATAGGCTACTTATTACGTTTTTTTAAAATCCCACTGGTCGGAATCGCGGTCGAGAGCTAGTATTGTACTAAAGGCAACGTATCAACTTCCACACTGGTTTTATAATTCCAATATAGTAGTTCTTTTTTTCATGTAAAAGATTAAAAACTGTCCCGTATTCGTGACAAGAATTTACGAGCCGTTTGCCAAGTTGGAAGTGTGCCAAAAAATCTTCTATATTACGTTTCTTCTTTGAACCTGTGCAGCTTTTTTGCCTTTTTTACAAAGTGACAGGAATTTTTATTCTAGTTTTCATATTGTTATTAATTTTTTTATTTTACTAAGTATTTAACCAAACTATTTATTCAATTTTAGAAATAAAGTTAAGATTAACTAGGAAATTACGTTATATAAAAATAGTTCGTCAGATACTAACTTAATTGTAAGAGCAAAATGAAAAAGTTTATGAGGTAATAAAATAGACAGCGCGTTGTGAGAAAGAACTAATGAAAACTGTTTTCAATTACAAAATTGTGTTTGAAAGAGTTATTCATTATTTCAATTAGAACTTTAATAAAGGGTTTTAAAACGAGTCTTTGAAATTCAATAACGGGTTTTAAAACGAGTCCTTGAAATTTAATCCTTCGATATTTAATCTTAAATTAACTACCACGAAGTTTTGTGTGAAAAAAGTGTTCGAAATTCATTCAAATTTTAATCTTGGCTTTAGAATCTCTGCCTATATTATTATTTTTTTAATTCTCTATGTGAACAGTTGGCTTATTCGTATTTGTTCAACAATAGTGTAGATAGCAATGCTTTACGAGTGTAATGCGGTATAAAGACTTTTCAATTGTGAGAAAAGGCTTGCATTCAATAATTCATGTGTTTGGGCTCTAAGACGCAAAGGAGTTACCGGCTTTGGGCGAGATGGCGACTAACGATTGTAAAATGCATAGTAAGTTTTCCTTTGTGTTTGTGTCACTGATGAATCTATTTTAAATGTCTTTATTTATTTTAACATTTTTTTTTAATTAATAAGTTAAATTATAACTTTACCTAATTAACTCTATGGAAACTATGCGAACAAATTGACATGACATCACATTGAACTTACTTTTTTTACATTTTATTTTGTCTATAATCGAAGTAAAAAGGAAGATTCATTGTTGTATTGTAGTGCTACTTGTATAAAAGAATATAAAATTCCTTTTAAAGATAATAAATAGCAGATAAACATTTTATCGTCAATTTATTTGGCCTCAACCGCGACTCCAACCTTTATAACGAGAAGCGGTTTAATAGTACAATTGAACAAAATAAATATTGTTCGTTGCAGCGGAATAGGAGAGACTTTTGTCCTTTTCTATATAATGCTGCCGAGTATTGTTGACAATGAAAGAAATGGACATCACCTTCTGTGCAGGGTTGTTACAAACTATATTAAAAGAAATTATTAAATTTTAAATATACAAAAACAATGGTTGCCGGATAGAAAAGATGCCGCATTCTCTCAGTATACTCACACTAGATAGGTTTATTCTAGTACTAATTAAAAATATATGAAAGTATGCCTGTTTTCTTAAAGAAAATAAGTTAAAATAAAGCTCCTTAGATGATCTTAAGCTTCGTTTGTATCCAGATTTAGGCATTTTTTTTTTATTATACTTGATGATAAAATCGTTCTCTGGACAACCCTATTGAAATAGTTGTTGCTCGTAATATGATACAGGTTGCTTGCATCAGATTAAGATCTTAGGAGCTGAGTTGAATCTTTATCATCCTGATTTCTCTTTATATTACCATTGTTAAATATATGATTGTAAATATTTATGATCGTAGAAAATAGTTTATTTTAACCATCACGGTTACGAAGACCTTTATGTATACATATAAAAAAAATGGCGTGTCTGTAAAAACATGAGGTCAATTTTTAAAAATTTGGTCTGTTTGTCCGCAAGGCCGCGTTTATTTATCTCGAGTTAATCTTCTGAACGATTGGATCGATTTTAACTTGGAGGTAGATAGTTGGCTGATGCACTCGGGCATATTATAGATTAATTCTTAAATTATGCACTAACAAGTGGACGGCGACCGCTAGTATTACGTGTAAAGTCTGCGTAGAAGAAAAAAAAAGGAAAGGGGGGGTTAAATGAGTTTTACCTTGAGATTGGTGTATTATGTCCTGGCTTCCCTTTTGACAGAGAGGAGCTTTCGCAAACGTAATTTATTTCCACGGCTTTATGTTCAGGCGATTTGCTAGCTTAATAAATTTTAAAATAACTTCAACACTTTTACAATTCTTATTAAGTAGAATTGTGAAGGAATTCAGAAGGTACAGAATCATTTCATTATTTTCATAATTCTTTCTTGTTGTCGATTATTTAAGATTTAATGATTAGTGTCAAAGTTTTAGTCACAATTAATATTCTAACGATATGGGTAAAAATATTTTAAGATGCGTTACGAAAGCGTGTGAAAAAATATTGAAAAATACGAATATTTTATCTGAGGTTCATGAATCAAAATAAATAATTTCCTCTCCGTTAGATGTCGCTATTTCCACCCCTACAGTTCAATTAAAATTCACGTCATCCCAAAACTAATCATATCCAGGTTGTTTGCATCATTCAAGACGCCCCCGACTTTGCATTCGCTGATTTCAATTATAAGCGACGATAACCGAATATGTGCGCGTTTCGCACCCTTCGCCGTATTGCAAAAACTAACGCCGTTTTTGCCTCTGCGGCAATTCTTAAGTGTTACAAATTTAAACTTTAAAACAATGGGGTAAAGGTAAAATTGCTTTGTCGTGTTCGTATCGGGGATGCTGCGTCTCAGTATGTATTATAAATTGGTTTAGAGCGGCGCGGGGGAGCAGCGGCTCTCGCTCGATACGGCTAGTAGCGACTCTGACCCCCGAGCGTTCGCCGGCCTAGTGACGTGCCGGATCCCAATCGCCTATTGAACGAACTATCGATGTTTAGTGTTGTACTCGAGTGTCCAACATCTGTGTTTTTGTGCTTTTCTGTATCTTTATCTAGTGTTTTTGGATTATTTGTGGGACTTGCACGGGAGGTGGTTCTCTTGGAGAAGGTGAGTAGTGAGTTCTTTTTACTTAATTAACTGTTTAAAATATGTTCATTTGGAAAATTACAGACCTAAATAGTGATTTGTCCTTTCTTTACAATTTACAATAAAATAAATTCATTTTTATTCAATTTCCTCTTTTACTATTAAAATTAAGGTAAGTAAATGTAAAGAAAATTCAAAACAAACGCTAAATTTTCATTGGAATTTTCATCTAACTAAAATTTTGTCGTCTATAAATGATTTATAAAATCGTAGGTCTTTTCTTTTTCTTTCATAATTTACTGCTATTCAGACACATGTATCTTTTCCTGCCGTCATATGTTTTCAAATTCAAGAATTGCTTTTCAAGTTTAAAGCTTAAAAATGTTTGAACTTTTTTATCCCGAACATTTTCATTAAGTACGTTTTATTAAAAATAATTTTCGTTGAAAACATACTGTAAAAAAAAAGTTAATTGATTCCTCATTCTACGCTACTGTAATTTTTAATATCTTCACCCGACTGAGTTAGTCACTGCATATTTTTCCACACTTTATCGTGAGATGTCTGAGCTAGATTTCACGCTCGATTGGAAGTGCGACGAAGTATGTAAATTGTATTGATAAGCTTAAACTGCTTTAATAATGATGGTTAGTTTTTTTATCAAGTTACTTTAAAGGACAAACAAGATCGACAGTAATTTTATATATTTCTCCGAGGAACGACTTAAGGTTTTTAAAAAAGCGAGCGTATCAATTTCTCAAAGGCCAGCAATGCACCTGCATTTCCAATGATAGATGACACTGGTCGGATATAATCACTTCGGTGTACTCTCTGGTCGCTTGTCCCCTTCTCTTATAAAAAAAATCAATAAGCATTCTAAAATACGGAAGGTCACAATAGTATAAACACACAGACATACACAAATATTATATATTATTATATACAAGCCAAATTAAATATACAAACGATAGAGAAAGAATATAAAGGAAGCGTCACTATCACTTAGAACCTAACGTATTAGATAGAACGCTGAATTAAAAAAATCTACGATGGGTAATTAGTCTAAGGTAAATATGTTTCAGACTTTCCATGGCTTCATTAATACCAATCTTCCTTGAGACGCTGATCAAAGATGGCCGCGAAAAGCTTCCCTTTATCATCAAATTGATTCTTCGACCCTTTATGTACAAATTAATTGTCAAGCCAGCTGAGCGGGGATGTAATATTAACAATGCGCCGAGCCTTTGTCACTAAAGATTCCCTTGAAATGTCAAATACTGTTACGTAACATTTTTAAAATAGAATAAACGGTAATCTTTTTTTTACATTTTGATTAATGTTGAATTTTTGCAATATTAAAATTGTAGATACTAACCATACTTGGACTACGGGAAAGCGCTATTTATTCAGTAGATGGAGATTTTTCTAATTTGGTAACCAATTGTTCACGATTTTAAAAACAAAAATATTATGCAATAATCCAAAGGAAATGCCAAAACTTTGTTATTTTTAGTCATGGATATTTATAATTAATTCTTTGGAATTATTTAAATTTATTTATTAATACCAAGTATATTTCGTAGTCAGGTTTTTGTCGCGAAATTATTACTTATAAGAAATATAAAATGATTATTTTTAAAACGAATTTTATGAAGGATTAATTGGTAGTTCGTTAGTTGGAACTGGGCCGATATTGACCACTCAATTTTGTTGAACATTGCTGGATTTTTTTTTATTATTTTTAGTTTTTAATTTCATCGACGTTCCAGTGGCCGATATTTTAACATTTCAATTTTATTTCCTTTAAATTTTTATTATTTTAAAGTATTGAGAGCGTCGTTAGCTTCTAATTAATTTACAAGAAATGATAAAGACTTTAATGTTTTGACTTTATTAAGCCAAAATTGTAGATTCTAGAATTCATTAACATTACTACACGGTTGTCAGTTTTTTGTTTGGTAATATCGCAATGTTCAACAATGTGCCATTTTTCCAACAGAATTGGGAGAAGAACGATATATCTTGTGTCAACCCTAGGTGTCCTCGCAATTTGCTGAAACGCTCCTGGCGCTTTTGCCAACTGTGGGAGACTTTGACCCCCGCATGTTTCGTCTCAGGCTATTTTACTGGTATACAGTCGAGGAAAATTATTTCCTACCCATTACGATGAATATTATTTGAAGCTCATTCAGTAGTCAAAATATTGTCGTAGTGATCTACGTTTTAAATAAAAAGCACTTATGGTGACAGTTTTCTTTACGATATTCGATGCGTAGAGGGAAGGAAATTTAAATCTTTGACTGTCTATTCCTATTTGGTGGTGAATGTGTCTTATCGCTTGAAAGCCTTACTTTGTCGCTTAGAACGGGTTCAATAGATGGTCATAATAAATAAAGCCTACAACGTAGAAGATTTGCTAAGTACTTCTGTGGCGCTACTAAGGATATGATAAACCAAGATACTGGTGCAAACATGTTAGAGTGGTGTGTACCATTAATTTTATATCGCTTTGAATAATGAACTGGTTAAACATACACATTACGTGCACCTAATAGTTTGCTATGATAATCTTATTGATTTACTATTTCAAAATGCATGCAAAAAATTGCATGGATTTGCAATTTTTCGTCTATTTTATAATATAGATACTTTTTTAAATGTTTAATGCACAATATTAATATTACTGGCGATACAAAAAAGGAAAATTATTATTTTAAAAATTAAAATGTTTTCTATTACATTTCAGTTTTTTCTTTTTTTTTTCTGGTAATTGTACGACAAGAATAATGTTTATTTTAATCGTGAATGTATCGTATAAAATTTCTTCAACTGAAATATAAAAAAGAACCGAGTACAATATGGCTACAGATTGTATTCTTGGTTAAATTCGTTTTGCGATCGTATTGGAGAGTGACCTTGTGGGGCAAGGGATAAATACCTTCCCCGGATAGCTCTATAGAGTCGCAGTGTCTGCAGGGTTGGCAATACGAAATATTATCTCTATCATAATTATATTCTTCTGGTACTTTAAATACACTTAATTGCTGATTTAAGGATATTGTTAAATATTTTGTAATACCCTATGTTATTTTAGTTTTTTTTTAATTGTATTAATTTCATTTTAATCTATATATATAAAAGAAAATCGTGTTAGTTACACTACATATTTACAACTCAAGAACGGCTGAATCGATTTGGCTGAAAATTGGTGGGCAGGTAGCTTAGAACCAGGAAACGGACATAGGATAATTTTTACCCCGTTTTCTATTTTTTTTATTCCGCGCGGACGGAGTCGCGGGTAAAAGCTAGTAAAATATAAAATTCATATTATATGGCCTCGGAGAAATTCAAATTAGAATCAATTTTATAGTGTTTTAAGTTTTTATTATATCACCTAGAATTGTTATAAGATTTGTTTTTCTAACAAGAGCTTTATTAAATATATAACTAGCTGTCACCCGTGACTCTGTATGCGCGGAATAAAAAAAACTTTATAAGTAACCTATGTGTTCTTCCAGACTGTAGAACATAGTCTGGAAGAACACATAGGTCATCTCTTATCTGTGTCAAATTTAATCAAGATCCGTTGAGCCGTTCCGGAGATACCTTCAAACAAACATCCATCCATCCATCTAAAGTCTAAACATTCACGTTTATAATATTTGTAAGATATATTTTTCCACTACAAAGAGATAAATACAAGATAGGTAGTAGATCTAGATAGAACTAGATATTGTAGAGTTTGATGCTTCATATCAACCTCTATGATGATTACGAGAGTAGATGTCGCTCTCTTCTGTAGTTGGTCTGATTGACGTAGTTGTTATTAACTCAGCTCCCAATAAAGAAATACTTAAAAAAACTAGGCAGTTTTCCTTCTGTGGCTTCTTCAAAGTATAGTACATAGATCAATGACCTCCGCAATATTAATAAAAATGTCAATTTAAGAAAGATTTGTAAAAGTCATGTAGAATGAATAATTGAGTATCAACCCTTGTGTAAGCAAGTTATTTAATCTATTTTCCTGAAGAATAATAGAACTGAAAGGAGGTTTGGGAAAAAGGAAAAAAATTAAATACTCCTTATTTAATTAGAAATCTTGCTTCATTTTATTTTGTGAGTCGACAACCATAGGGACGGGGTTAACGTCCAGTCAGACAGGGGTGGCGAGGCGCATGCGTGTTCGCTGTTTTGATACGTCTCTATTCAAATGCGAGAACCGAATGTGCGCAGTTTTTGGCAACAGTTTCTCTGTAATATCAACTATACGTATTGAATGTGTAATGTTATATAACTTTTTCCTACCATTGTTAAAGACGTTATGTAATATAGATCAAAAATGTATTACGAATAAATCGAAAATTTTTTGGCTATTCGGAAACATAAAATAAATAAAACTAGTACTTTTACTCCTTATCACTTTCTTCAATTAAACTCATAAATATGTATATAAGCGTATGAAATATAATTCGTTTTAAATTACCAAACATTCAACGCTTTATGAAAACTGCGTAATTATTTAATAAAATCATTTTCTTGTCATTAAAATAATAGCGGAAAATGCGTCAGAAATAGGCTGTTATTGAGTTGACAGCACCATGTCATTACAGTTAATGGACGGCGCGGGACGACGATGACACGACTTGGAAACGACGACGACACGACTCAATTATGATACGATTCGGGGGATGACTTATACAAAATGACACAACGTTACTATGTACGCATAACTATAGAAGGTTTCTTTTTTATACTAAGTTCACATTAAGTGGTCATCTTAATTAACACTTATCCTCTCTGTGTATGGCTGTAAGTTTCTATGTTATATCACAATATTAAAATGGGATGTTAACGCAGTCAAATTATTTGTATTCCATCCTTTGCGTGTGGCCGAGAAGCTAATAAGGCTGTCATTAGATAATTCCAAAAAGGGTTCGGTTTAGATCCTCCTTTTGTTTTCTTTGTATCCCTAACATGTATAATATAAACTAAATATACTTATTCGAATATTATAAACATATGAGAAATAATATTATCTTTTTAATCCATTTGGATGCCTCCTTAGTAATTTTAATTAATTTGCTATTTTGAGCAGTGATCCGTTTTTTTTGGGGGTCATGACTTTTTGCAAAAATTAAAGTAAGTTTAGGTTTTTTAAATATGTTACATAAAATCTAACCGTGTTTTTTTATATAATAGCAACATCTTTTCATTCTCCATACGGATAAGGATGGATGGATAAGGTACCTAGTGGTCTATTCACCTAATATGAGATCCAATGGATAAGGTATTGTCTACAAGTAAACATTTCTGTTCCTGTATGTTATTTACTAAGAACGAATTTTTTCTAACAAAAAGCTCACTTCAAAATAAATGTTTAAACTCGTATCGTACCTTTGAAATGTTCGAAATCAATTCTCGGTAGTAATTTTTTGTTTAGCAAAATCTCTCTCGATTTCGTGGAGGCATTAAATCTTGGGGAATTATCCGAGAGAGGGCGTTGAGGACTTAGTTATAAATGGTCCGTCAATGTTTCTCGCTAAACCCCTCAATAGTGGCGAGTTAATATATTATAATGAATACCAGAGGGTATTTTTAGGAGCTCGTTTAGATAATTAATATTTCTCCTCAATTTCGAAATTCCAAGAATTTTATACTTTGATAGTAACTCCTATAATCTTTTTACTTTTGATATATAATAACAGGTAAATTGAATTGGCGCTGATAAGTCACTATGTAAATATGTAAAAATCCGAAAAGGAATTTTAATATAATTAGTAATGTGATTTGTCCGTTAAACTTAACTGTGGTAGATTCCGCAACAAGAATACTTGTTGGACGCATAGGAAGGGGAAATATCCTCTTTTCCGTCCCCTGCTCCCTTGATTAAAGGTAGGCAACGTATCTGCATTTTGGTGTCTATTGGCAACGGTCGCTTTGCTATTTCGGCGAATGCAGCTGGCAGTTTGCTCGTTTGCCACGTTTTGATATTTAAAAAAAAATAATCCAATCAGAATTTGTATTTTAGACTTGTATTTATTCGAATTCAAATTAAATTTTATAGAAAAACAACAACGACAGAAAAAATGAGGAAAAAGCATGACACGAAAAAAAGCAAACATAACAAAGAATGCAAAGCAAATTTCCGAGAAACAGGTACCCTCCCTATCTACCTAGAGTTCTTGGAAAAGGATACTCACTCTTTTAAGACCTATCCAGTACTTTCGAGAACCTAACATGTTCAAGGCATTCACTTTGGACGCCACCATAATTGAATACTCACATTTTATGGAAGAAAAGAACAAAAAAAGTGGACACAATTCTAAGGAATGAATTTTAGAATGATTATTTCATTTTGGCATATCTGATCAGATTTGATTAGATCTGAGCAGAATTGACTAGACTGTTGAAACAGAATTGAACTTTATTTGGTTAATAATAATACTTCCTTAGTCTATTTTCGCTTCTGTTGAAAGCCTTCTAACTCTACGTTGTCGATTTTATGCATAACTCGGAAACATTAATTTGTTTTTATCATGTTTTCGTGGCGCATGGTTTGCAGACGCCCTGCAGTTTAATAGTTGTTCAGTGCATTACCATTTACCACGCCGGGGCCTGTACCCACTTATCTCATAATTTATCAGGACTTCGATGACTTCGTGCGTGGAGCACCTTGGATATAACTTCGAATTAACGATTATTTCTCACAGAGTGTTTTTATGGATTACTATATATAATAAATCATTAGATATAAGTGAAATTCAAGAGCACAAAGTTAATTTAAACAATTTCTTGTAAAATTCGAATGAAAAATTACAGTTGTTTTTTCAAAATATACATAAATTAATCTTTAGCATATTTTAATATGTGCTCTTAGTTATTACGTATTACGCTTGTTCGTAATTGTTATCTTTGACTTGTTAATCAGTTACAATTAAATAACGATTTTACAACTCATTATAAACTCGTTAAGAAAATTATTCCACGTGAGAATATTTGCTTTAGCTGGCCTCTATAATTAAAGCTCGAGTCCTTAGGCGAAACTACGTAATGTATAACAAACCTTTCATGTTCAATAATACAACAAACTTTTCCCATCAATCAGAGAAATACGACGATTATAAATTAAAATTTCTATATCCTTCTACACTTTCATTCCATTTTTACAATTAAATTAAAATTTCAAGTAAATGCTGAGTTATGAAATCTCCCTCTGTCATAATATGAAGCCAGAATAAGTTGTAGAGAAGATTTGTGCCTCAGCCGACATTGGTACGTTTCAATTTTAAACGGTAGTGTGTAAGTTTAGATTGCTTTTCTTATAAATCTCGATCGTAATTTAGATTTTACAAGCAATTTCCTATGTCCTCGACACTATCAGAACCAATTTTCAAAGGCGACCCTCGCCTCTCAATCTTGACATACGGAAATGAAAGCTTTGATTGGTCTAGAGCGAAATGTAAGGTGTCTATCTACTCGAAGAATAGTAAATTATTTTTTTATAAATAGTAAATAAAGTGGGTGATAATGGAAATGACGGCAGACTAGACAGAAAACTAAACTTGAGAGAAATATCCTAGATACACTGACTTTATAAGGAAAATTAGAATATGTATTGTCTCATGGTACCAGGAGCGCATGATATTCGTGGAGATAAAAATCTAAGAGTGGACTCACCTGCAATTTAGCATGCTGCGCTCACGCGTCGGACAATAGCCCTCCGGGGACGAATGGCCGCTGATTGGCTGAAGACGCGCCGCCGCGCATCCTGATCACCCGACCTCTTACATATTAAAACTATGTAAATTCGTGTGAGGCCGTAAAACGCCTGTAATTTTCCTACAGGACACACTTTACAAATGTTTGTGTATTTATGTATTCTTCACTACAGTAACAAAGGAATTTGTTTTGAATATTATAGCTGGAGTTGATGAACTACTTTTAGGCATATTAACATCAATACTAAAGTTATGATATGTTGTCGCCCAGGAAACGGTATTAAAATATTTCAATTAAAAACACAAATTTTTGAAATAAGTAAACACTTAATTCGTTCCTTTTAACTTACTTCAAGTTGCAATTAATTATATAAACTTGGATTAACAGAGTACACAGTGCAAGAGTGAATACAAGACTCTTGTATGTTATGAATGTAGCAATGGTAGGGGTCGTAAATTAATCTCGAGTTTGAAATTTTAATAAGTCAAGGGAAAGGTCTACTGACCCTTCGTATTTATAAAACAATTTACACACACCGTAATTAAAAAATATTTATTAAGGGGGTAAGGAGCTCGTTATAAGTTTACATTATACTTTAGAAGAGAGCTTTCGTGGTTTAAAAAATCAATTATCGTTATTGAAAAATTACCAACCTAAAATTTTTACAAACTTTTTTCAGCTTAGTTTTTTCTATGGAAGTTATTATGATAAATTCCAACGCGTACTTAAATCTGTTGAGTATAAAAGGTGCATAGATAATTATGCATGTTATACGCTGATGATAAACGCAGTGGTAAGGGCGATAGCGCACGCTGCATGCTGATAAGGCGGCACGGCACACACGGCTGATACAGGGTCCGTGTAGACATGTTCCAGGGAGCTCATGGGATACGTGATTCGGATATTATAATCGTAGATAGAATAATAATCTGAGAAGCCATCAAAGTTTACTTGAAGAAAAGGTTTATGAATATACACTAGAAACTCCTTTCAAGTCAATTAATGCGGTTATTTATTGTTAACACATTATTTTAGAATACATTTATTCCTACTAAATTTGCATGATGCCACACAAATTCATATATTTGGTTAATTTCTGAACTTTTGATCCGTCTCTGCTTGTATATTTAATTGTTCGAGTTGTATCAACACACATTGTATGCAGAGGCATACAATGTGTGTTGATAGGTGAGTGAGTGTTTAGAGAAACAAAAACCTAACGACACTCTCTTGTGACATTTACGTAGAAACGTTCATCAATTGCTCAAACTGCTGTCTGTAATATGAGCTGACAATGGCTTCGTGTCCGAGAATTATGGAATTCTGAAAACAGAGCTTGATACCATATATCATTTCATTTTAATGTGCTAACTCGAACTTAAAACGTTTCTACGGATTGTCACATCTAATGTTGCTTTATGTGATTTTTAACCTTATGTAGATTATTTTTGAAAATCAATTTTCACCAAGAAAATAACATTATACTTTTTGTTGTTACAATACGGAATAATATTGTTAAAAAAGATGCCCGGGTATAAAATATTCATGAATAAATTTCCGAACCTTTTCCCGGGCACACACGGCCTGATGCGCTCGACCCGGGTATGACAACGAGGTCGCAACTGAATAAACAATATAATCTACATAGAATCTATAATAGAGTTATTTTGAGGCAAAAATAGACAATTAATTTTCAAATGAACTTGCAGAATCTTGCTAGAAGAATAATACAAACCAGTGTCAGGCGTTCAAAGCTACCAATTTTCAAACATGAATTTAAATACATATTTACAAAAATGTTAAAACTGTCATAGAGTTTTCCAATATCTTATATACGCTCTTTTTTCATATGTAAAATGTTTCTAAAATGTTAACTTTCGTTTTTAATTCCTATACGTGGAAATGTAAAGCGAAGAAATTGCTTGGCATCATTGTTTATCTAGCGCAACTGGAATTAAAAATGAACATGCTTTTTTCATTTCTACGGAATATTCGAGTTTTTTTTTTTCTATTCGCCTACGAATGTGACGTGGCCTGGAACGGAAACCAGGATGCCACTTGAACTTCAATAGATCACATGTCAACTTTATAAAAATATTTACTATCTTTTCAGTAATAAGCAAAAGGGCTAGAAATCTAAGCCTACTACATTTAATTTTCGAAATTTAGTAAGCCTTATAACCACATGTGCATATAATTTCAAAAACTAGGGTGCGAAGTTAACCTCTCACTTGCTAAGCAACCCTTGTTAAATAGGAAGGTCAAGTGTTACTTGTCCGTGAATCTTTTTAACCAATCGTAATTATGTACGGCGTCGCGCGGCACGTGACCCCGCATGACGCGCAACTCACAGCTTAGTGTTTAGGTAAAGTTCATAAACCCGAATGGAATGGGACTTTGTTTAGTCAACTGTTTTCTATTGTCATTCGTATTTAAGCTCTTCAAATGTTTATGGTTTATACATCTTTAAGAATGTATGCAATGTGCAGGATTCCTTAAAGCTTTGGACTACAAAGTTAAAACAATAGAGAGGGAGAGAGAGAGAGAGAGATAAAACAAACAAAACAAGAGATAATTCTTTTTGTCACTTTATATAATTTTATATAGAAAAAAATGTTTTTTAAATATCAGAAACCCTCAAACGTAGTTGGTAAATAAAATTCTCTGAATTACTATTAATAAACTATAACTTAAGCTAACTTAGTGTTTAGTTTGAGCTTAAAGTTATTATGCCTCATACTAACTTTACCTTTATCCATTCTGGTGCAGTTAAAAACAAACTTAATTTTAAAGTTTCGGCGAGTCTACGTGTTTCCGTTGTTCGGTTTCCTTTTATATCTTTTAATACTTAAAGCTTACTGTAGAATAGTTTTTCTGTTTTGTTGATATTATTAATATCATTCAACGTGATCTTTTAAGGTAATAGTTATTGGAAGTGATTGCTGGGCATCAACATTGTGAGTTAATTTCCACTTCCCATTGGCTTGGGATGGTATTCGTCCCACGGGAACTCTTCCGCTAGTCTCATAGCGTACGTATTGTATACATGCAACTACTCTATAACAGTACGGCCATTGTTGCTCATGTGAATATTGCGAAGGTTTTATTGTTTGTAAAGCTTTTTATTGTATTAAGCTTTCGAACTTCCTTATGCTTTTTTATAGCGAATTATCGATCTTGAAAAAAAAATACCGCAGAAATTAAACGGTTGAAAGTTTTATTTTTCACCGAGTGTAAAAAAGATTTAATTTTTTAGTTTTAATGAATAAATATTTTATTTCAATTATAGAATAAATAATACACTATGAAAATTTTAAATCAATTATAAGTTATTAGTTTATTGTACAAACATGTGTATCATTAGAGACATACAAATATTTTAGTTTGAAATGACTGCAACGCATTGCAATGAATTAATGGTCCATGCTCAGCGCAGTGCGGCGCGCCAACCGCGGCGAGATAAACGATTCTGTACTAAAACTAATTACATTTAACAGTCATTTAATAAATAAATAAAATAAACAATAGCCCAGGAAATAAATAATAATAGATATAAGTTAGATCGTGTGATTCGACATAGTCAATAGTATGATTAAGACTCATTTTCCTGCTCTGTGTCTTAATGTTTAAATGCCTGTGTACAAAAAAAAAAATTGGTCATATATAGGTACCTCATTGTTTATTTTGTAAAAAGGGCGGAGTTTAAAAGTTTTTGAAAGTGGAACACCGCGTAGGACTCTGACTGTACTTAAATACTAACATATCAAAATTTAAAAACCATGTTCTAAAAGCAGATAGGTTGCTGTTTAAATGTAACCATACAGAAAAATCGATTATAGAATAACTAATAAATAATTATAATAATAATAATAGTGTTTACGCGCCTCAGTCTGGATGCGATGAATGTATTAAGGAAAAATTCTGGGAAGATTTTGATTCCATTTTAATGGATATTCCAGGAGATGAAGAATTGTATGTAGGAGGTGATTTTAATGGACATGTTGGGAGAACGAATACAGGGTATGAGAGAGTGCACGGAGGCTGGGGGTTTGGGATAAGAAACAATGAGGGAGAGTATTTACTAGATGCAGCTATTGCATATGATTTGGCAATTACAAATACATTTTTTCAAAAGAAAGATCAACATTTGATAACCTATAAAAGTGGCGGTAAAGCAACCCAATTAGATTATATCCTTACCAGAAGGGACAAATTGAACAGTGTCAAAAACTGCAAAATTATACCGGGAGAAAATTTAACAAGTCAGCACCGACTTTTAATAGCGGAATTCAAAATTAAAATAAAATCAACCAAGCACAAACCTAAAACCCCCAGTAAAATAAAATGGAGTATGCTAGAAAGGCATGAATGTGCAAAAGATTTTTGTAAGCAAGTAGTGGATAAAATGATAGAAATGAATGATATGAGTGGGATGACAGTAAATGATAGTTGGAATGAAATGGCCAGTTGTGTTAGGAATGTGGCAAAAAGTATACTGGGAGAGACAAAAGGTAAAGGGAAAATTGATAGAGAAACTTGGTGGTGGAGTGCAAATGTGCGTGAGGCTTTGAGTGAAAAGAAGAGAGCATTTAAAGAGTGGCAGGGTGTGGATGATAATGATAAGGATTTGAAAGAGAATAAAAGGCAGTTATATAAGGAGTGTAAGCGATTTACTAAGAAAGCCATCGCAACTGCTAAGGCACAGGCACAAGATAAATTATATGAATCCCTGAACAGCCCGCCGGGACAAAAACGCCTGTTCCGTATAGCAAGAGAGAGAGAAAGGAATGCAAGAGATGTAAACCACATCAAGTGTATTAAAGACGATGTAGGAAATGTATTGACGGATGATAATGATATTAAACAGCGTTGGAAGGATTATTTTGAAAAATTGATGAACGAAGAGAATATTTGGAGTGGAGTGTTGGAAAAAGTGCCGGTTAATATTGGTATGGTGAAAGAGATTAGCGTGGATGAAGTAAAGAAAGCTGTGCAAGGTATGAAGAACGGAAAAGCAGTTGGGCCGGATGGAATACCAGTGGAAGTATGGAAGCTCCTAAAGGCGGACGGATTGGTGTGGCTGACTCTATTCTTCAACAAGTTGTTACAGGAAGAGGTGATTCCAGATGAGTGGTGTAGGAGTTCGCTGGTGCCAATTTTTAAAAACAAGGGTGATGTACAAATCTGTAACAACTATAGAGGAATAAAGCTCATGTCACACAGTATGAAAGCTTGGGAGAGAGTGGTGGACGGAAGAATAAGAGAGGAGAGTGAGGTAACTCGGAACCAATTTGGGTTTATACCAGGACGGGGGACTACGGATGCCATTTTTGCTATTCGCCAACTTTGCGAGAAATATAGGCGTGTGCATAAAAACCTGCACATGGTGTTTGTAGACCTCGAAAAAGCATACGATAGGGTTCCGAGGAAGGTTTTGTGGTGGGCTTTGAAAGTGAAAGGAGTGCCTGGGAAATACCTGCAGCTTATTCGTGCTATGTATTGTCGAGCCAATACACACATCCAGTCCGCTGTTGGCGATAGTGACAGGTTTGGTGTGTCGGTAGGCCTACACCAGGGTTCGGCTTTAAGTCCGTATCTCTTCCTCCTGGTAATGGATGCGCTAACATCAGACATACAGGAGGAAGCACCCTGGTGTATGCTTTATGCTGATGACATCGTGCTTGTTGGGGAGGATGAATGCGAGGTGCAGAGCAGGTTGGAAAAATGGCGAGATAAATTGGAGAAAGTTGGTCTTAAAATCAGCAGAACCAAAACTGAACATTTGTTCTGCGATTTTGGTGGTCCGACCAGCTTTTCTCCAATCGCTTTAAATGGTGTTGACCTACCAACCTGCTCCGATTTTAAGTACCTCGGTTCACTCGTCCAATACGATGGTGGTGTTGACCGGGATGTGAAAAGCCGAATAAATGCAGGTTGGATGAAATGGCGACAGGTCACCGGTGTGACTTGTGATCCAAGAATGCCACCCAAGCTTAAGGGACAGATCTACAAGTCAATCGTAAGACCTGTCTTATTGTACGGATCTGAATGTTGGGCCACCAAGGTTTCGGATGAAAGAAGATTGCATGTAGCTGAGATGCGTATGCTAAGATGGATGTGTGGTGTGACAAGAAAAGATAAAGTTAAGAATGTGCATATCAGAGGAAGTTTGAAAGTAGCGCCAGTTATCGAGAAATTGAGGAGCAGAAGGTTAGCGTGGTTTGGACATGTTATGCGGAGGGATGATAATCATATAAACAAAAAAGTAATGAGATTGAATGTGGATGGCTATAAAGGTAGAGGAAGACCAAAGAAAGTATGGATGGATTGTGTGAAAGAGGATATGCGTAAGAAGGGGGTAAATTCAGATATGACGGCTGATAGAGATGTATGGAGGAGTAGTACATACTGTGCCGACCCTCCATAGGGATAAGGGCAGGTTGATGATGACAGAAAAATCGATTTGTGATAAGAAATAATTCAGATACTAATCCTAAGGTTAAAAATAATCTAGAGCCAGAGTCAGGGTAAAGATAAAGTCATAAGATATTATCGAATGTATACATTGAGCTGATACAGGATTGCCACAATATCGATGCCTTGTTTTCTCCGCCATGTCTCAATTCTGATATAGAAATACGATATCAATGGAAAATTATATATATCCCAATCCTTTATATTATAGCAAGTACTACATTGGAAATTCATACCTATTTTATACAGAATAAGAATGTAAATCCAACGAATTTCTAGATTCGTAAAATCACAACAGAAATATTGGAACCCAGTGCTACAAGTAAATGGAGTGTGTAAATTATGATATACTATTCGGGGTGTGTCAGAAAAATGAGCGTATGTTTTTTATTTATATATATTTTTTTCTTTTGATAGTTAACAATATTTGTATAATTCCAAATACCCTTGAAATTATAAGGTCGTTAAGGATTTTTCTTCTATAAATACCCCGTTATAAAACTGAATGTAATCAACGTAGTTCACTTTCACAACCATTTTACAATACTTTAGAAGAAATTGGATTTTTTAAAAGCATGTTTACAACTTAGTTTTGTCTTTGAGTTTAGAAAACTGATGTAATAACATACACTGATATAAGTACAACATTGGAATGTGGAAAGCTGTGCAGAAGCTTTGCGTATAGACGCAAATTGTGTACACAAACTCTATGCACACGTATTGCGCAGCGCAATGCGAGTAAATGTTAACACACGGCTCAGGTGGATCGTTTAGTTCCGTTACAGTTGTTCCAATAATTGCCCATTATGTTCCTTACTTTCAGCTAACAAAATTGTCTTGTAAGTAAAGGTAAAGGGATATAAATCTTTTATGGAATATCGTCAACTCAAGAAAATGTATATAGAACTTCAAACTTTCGTGGTTTTTACTAATACAATGTTCGTAAGAAACGGGATTCTTACCACGATTAGGCAGTTTGAGCTCCCGATATTTCGGCACAGTTGCATGCGCCATGTTCACGGGTTGACCCGTTTCTTACGAACAAAATGTATATAGATCAGTGGCAAGTACGTGATTAATATAAATAAGTCAATGCACACGTTGATTATGTGTTAAAATTACAGTTTGTTTTAATACCTGAAGAAGTTTTTATTGCCTTGCAACATATTTTTTGGTTCAATTTTTTTTTTTTTTTTTTTTTTTTTTTTTTTTTTATTGTACATTTTACATATCTATTTCATTATAACCTTGACTCCTTTACTAGGTTTCCCTGTATTAAAGGAGCCAATGACTTCTGTTTAGGACTTAAGTGCTAGTTTCCCGTGACATCGTGCCTATCCAATCAAAGTGCGAAACCAATATACGTACGTGTCGCCTATTGGCTAATTATCCCCACCCCGCTATCCTAGATCATTGTATCAAAAACGAGAATACATTTGAAATACGGAAGACTATACGTTGGTTTGATTTCAAAGTTCCAAATCCTCAAACGCCTCAACACTTTTAGTTTTTTTCCAAACCATATGTAGCTACACACACGCCGCTACATAAACTGGACCTTCGAGCCATATTTGGATCGTGGATTTGCCATTTTACGAGGATTTGGGTTGATCCAGGAGCACATTCCCGTCACCGCCCGGTGAGTACTTTTGTGGTTGTTCCCATTTTCACAAGTCACCATTATGCCTTTAATGGATAGGGACAAGTCTCCATATAAAAATACTACAGATGAGAAAGCTGAGCAGGTAATTCGCGACCTCATCAGGAAAAGAGGTATTCTCAAGGGCAGGTTAACGAAATTTGTGAATCATCTACATAGTTTAGTAAAACCGCTAGGTCAGGAGTCCAGGATAGATTTAAAATTGCGCATGGACGGGGCAGGCATTCTATTTTCGGAATTCAATTCCATACAATCAAAGCTCGAGGAGACTGTCTCGGAGTGCGATATCGACGAGCAGTTAAATCAGCGTCAGCAATTCGAAGACTGTTACTACAGCACACTTTCAAAAGCTGAATCCCTTCTTGGTGTCGGTGGGGAGGTCGCTGAATGCTCTAAAATGTGTTCTCAAAATCAGTCGTCAATTAAATTACCTGTCATCACTTTACCTACCTTCGACGGTTTATACGAACACTGGCTAGAATATAGGGACACATATTTATCACTGGTGCATAATTCGACAGATATTAGCGACATACAAAAATTTCATTACCTAAAATCGTCACTAAAGGGAAGTGCTGAAATGGTAGTAAACGCGCTAGAAATATCATCCGAAAATTATTCTGTTGCGTGGGAACTTTTGCTAAATCGGTATGATAACAATAGATTATTAGTGCAGAGTCACGTCAAAGCATTATTTGCGATACAGCCGTTACCGAAAGAGTCGTCCTCGCTTATTAGAAAACTTATAGATATTATAATTAATAATTTACGCGCTTTAAAAACACTCGGTGAACCCACAGAGTACTGGGACACTTTAATTATCTATATAGTCATTTCTAAATTAGATAAAACGACTGAGCGGCAATGGGAGGAACATAAAGGTTTTTTATTATCTAACTCTAAAATTACGCTAAAGCTTGATCATTTACTCAATTTTTTGAAATCTAGGGCCGATCTATTAGAAACTTTAACTTTATCGCACAGTAAAGACAGCACTATAACTGAAATTAACAAAAAATCATGTAATGCTTTTCGCAGCAACGTGGCACAGTGTAACGTTATATCTTATAAGCCGGCCGGGCGCAATTCACGTAAGTTGTGTGTCGTATGTAAGGCTCCACATCCAATTTACACTTGTTCACAATTTCTTAATATGGATTTAAAATCTAAACTTAAAATCGTTAAGGAACACAACTTATGTGAAAATTGTTTACGATCCGGGCACACTGTAAACAGCTGTTTGTTTGGACCTTGCAAAAAATGTAACTTAAAACATAATTCACTAATTCATAGTTCTAGCGGTTCTAATCATACCACGAGCCTAGTCTCTAAACCGTCAACTGAAGCGACTGAAAGTAGCGGAGTCGCCGCGCACGCGCCCCCTCCCTCGATCAGTTGCAGCCGAAGCGACAAGGGACAGGTTTGCGATGTTCACGCGTACACGCACACAGATGTAAATTGCACAAATGTGCAACCGGTTTTGCTATCCACTGCGCTAGTTGAAATACTCGATAAAAATAACAATTATCATATCGCATGCGCTTTACACAGTGACAGTGGTAGTCAGAGTTGCTTCATTACACATTCGTTTTGCAAAAAATTAAATCTTCCTTTAATACAGTCCACTAAAACGATATGCGGAGTAGGTAACATTGTTTCACATTCGACACATTTGTGTAACATACAAGTAAAATCGCGCGTTAATTCCTACTCGATGCGACTTCAATGTTTTGTACTAAACGAAATAACGCCCACATTACCCGCTGTTCAGGTACACCATGCGCATTTTGAGGTACCTGATATCGTTCAGCTGGCAAATACGCAATTTCTAGGGCAACAAAATATAGATATTTTAATAGGAGCGGACCGGTTTTGGGACTTGCTTATCGACGGCAAGATACGTCTACCTAACGGCCCATTCCTACAAAATACTAAGTTAGGTTGGATAGTTTCGGGTCCTATCAATCATATTACGCAAAAATATGGACACGTCCAATGTAACTTTAATACATCCATAGAAAATCAATTACGTCAATTTTGGGAGCTCGAAGAGTTAACTCAGCCTCGGAATACGCAATCTGATGAAGAGACGGCTTGTGAACAAAGTTTCGTTACAACCACTACACGCGACAAACATGGTAGATTTATTGTTGACATTCCGCTCAAAAAATCGGCCGAGGTGTTGGGCGAATCGTACTCCCAAGCTGAGCGCCGTTTTTTCGCGTTGGAAAAACGGTTGCTACGCTTACCCACTAGTTATAAGCAATTATACGTAGATTTCATGCGAGAGTACATCAACTTAGGTCACATGACTAAAGTCGATAGTTATTCGAACCCCAACTACTTTCTACCGCACCACGGCGTATTTCGTGAACACAGCACTACCACGAAACTCCGTGTCGTGTTCGACGCCAGTGCAGCCACTAACAACGGAATTTCGCTTAACGACATACAACTCGTCGGACCTCCTATTCAGGGTGACTTGCTAGGTATACTGTTGCGCTTTAGACAATTCCGATACACCGCGTTAGCCGACTGCGAAAAAATGTATCGTTCGGTACTCGTTAATCCGACCCAACGTGACTTACAGCTAAACGTGTGGCGCGACGAACCGTCTAAACCGCTTGCAGTATACAAGTTAAACACGGTTACATATGGCACAGCTTCGGCACCGTTCTTGAGTGTACGCTGTTTGAAGCAACTAGCTGCTGAGTGTTCCGACCTTGAAGTCAAAAGAGTCATAAATAACGATATCTATGTTGATGACCTTCTGACCTCCAGCGACGGCAAGGACAAATTATTAAGAATTTGCAAGGGCACCGTAGACGTGCTAAAGTCCGGTTGCTTTAATTTACGCAAGTGGGTTTTCAATTTTGAAGTCGGCGAGGAAGCGTACCCAACGTCCACAAATGATAACGATATTATAGATACATTTCGCAACTTAAACTTTGGGGAACATAGCCAATGTAGAACCTTAGGCTTAGGTTGGTGCAACGTTGCTGACGATTTCAATTTCAATACACAGTTACAGCAGCCCACTTCTAATGTAACGAAACGCACCATACTATCTATAGTTTCTCAAATATTTGACCCGTTAGGTTTATTAAGTCCGTCGATTATGATAGGCAAAGTATTATTACAACGTCTTTGGTTACTTAAATTACAGTGGGACAACCCTCTTCCCGCCGATATTTTACGCACGTGGAACCGGTTTGTTGACAATCTATCTTATCTTTCTTCAATAAAGATTCCGCGACACGCATTTCAGTGTGACGTCACACGAGTCGAGCTGCACATTTTCACTGACGCCTCGCAGACAGCTTACGGCGCTTGTTCTTATGTGAGAACCGTATGCGATGATCGTGTTGTCGTAAAATTATTAATATCGAAAGGTAAGGTAGCCCCATTGAAGCCTGTTAGTATACCTCGCCTGGAACTGTGCGGCGCGTTGCTAGGCGCTAAGCTTTACGATAAAATTCGCAGTTCGCTTACTCGCGAGTTTGACGAAGTAGTATTTTGGACCGACTCGACTATTGTGCTAGGCTGGTTACGTATGACACCTAATTTACTTAAAACGTTTGTACAGAATCGAGTCGCCGAAATACACGAACTAACAAGTGTATTCACGTGGAGGCATGTAAGTGGCAAGCAAAACCCTGCCGACCTGATTTCACGGGGAGTAAGTCTCGAGGATTTAGTTTCATCTAAGTTGTGGTGGGAAGGTCCTACATTTTTACACGTATTAAATTTTAATTTCAATTTAACTACACATACAAATTTAAATGCTGAGTTATTACCTACTGATTTTTCTGAACTAAAATCTAACACTACAAATCATACATTTTTAAATCAAGATATTAATATAGACGAAACATTCTTTCCATTCAACAGATTCTCTAACTTCAATCGTATGATTCACGCGACTGCTTATGTACTGCGCTTCACGCACAACAGCCGGCCGCGCCACAGAACCGATCAGCTGACGGGTGCGATCAGTGTCGATGAGTTGAGACGCGCAGTGATTATGCTAGCTAAGTTATCACAAAGGGAGTCATTTTCTTTGGAGTACAATTTGCTAAAGAGTGGAAGGAATGTTAAGTCTAGCAACAGACTTTCAAGTCTAAATTTATTTTTAGATGAAAAGGACCTAATTCGCGTAGGTGGCAGAATAAAAAATTCTTTAGATTTTAATTATAATAAGAAACACCCTATACTTCTTTGTTCTAAGCACTATTTTACTCGCTTGTTATTTACTCATGAACACAATCAAGCTTTACATTGCGGGCCGCAGGCGCTGCTGTACCGCTTACGCGAGCAGTGGTGGCCGCTGTCCGGTAGGAATCTCGCGCGGAAGGTGACTCATCAGTGCGTCGCTTGCACACGGGCTAGGGGAAAAACGCTAAGCCCACTTATGGGCAACCTGCCTAAGGAGCGCTTGACGGCAGATTTTCCTTTTATTCGCACAGGTGTAGACTACGCTGGACCAGTGTCCGTTTTAAATCGTAAAGGTAGGGGTGCTAAATTAGTAAAATCCTATATCTGTCTTTTTATTTGTTTTACTACTCGCGCTATTCACTTAGAGCTTGTCAGCGACCTTTCCACTGACGCATACCTCCTCGCTCCCAAAAGATTCATTTCTCGACGTGGAAAACCATGTCAAATTTTCTCAGACAATGGACGAAATTTTGTAGGTTTAAACAATGAGTTTGCTCAGTTTTTATCATCTTGTAGTAAAGACGTTGTAGATTACGCAAAGAGTCAAAATATTAAATTTTCGTTTATCCCTCCTTATTCCCCGCATTTTGGTGGCTTGTGGGAAGCGGGGATCAAATCATGTAAGTACCACCTGCGGCGAGTGCTCGGCAATGCTCATCTGACGTTCGAAGAATTCGCTACCGTACTCACACAGATAGAAGCAGTGCTAAACTCACGTCCGCTGGTACCTCTGTCTTCGGATCCCTCTGATGGCTATCCCCTCAGCCCTGGCCATTTCTTGATTGGCCGACCTCTCACGGCACCGGTGTGTGAAAATGATCTGCAACACTCACCTTTACACCGGTTGAGCCGCTACCAGAGAGTGGAACAGCTGCGGCAGCAGTTTTGGATGCGCTGGGCTAGAGAGTATATCTCGGAGCTACAAATCAGAGCTAAGTGGAGGGAAAATACGGCAGAATTGAAGCCTGATACGCTTGTCCTTGTCAAGGACGTGGCTCTTCCGCCGTTGAAATGGCCACTTGGTCGCGTCCTGAAGACAATTCCTGGTGAAGATGGCATCTCCAGAGTGGCGGACATCAAGACAGCATCAGGCGTCATCAGACGGTCTTACACAAAGATCTGTCCACTTGTGAGGGACGAATAGTGTTAAAAGCTGGTGCTTTCAAGGCCGCGGGCATGTTTAGGACTTAAGTGCTAGTTTCCCGTGACATCGTGCCTATCCAATCAAAGTGCGAAACCAATATACGTACGTGTCGCCTATTGGCTAATTATCCCCACCCCGCTATCCTAGATCATTGTATCAAAAACGAGAATACATTTGAAATACGGAAGACTATACGTTGGTTTGATTTCAAAGTTCCAAATCCTCAAACGCCTCAAAACTTTTAGTTTTTTTCCAAACCATATGTAGCTACACACACGCCGCTACAACTTCCCTTATATGTTCAATTGTATGTACAATTTTTGAATTTAATGAACATTTTAAAAACAAAAGAGAAAAAGTAAACCAAAGTAATATATGTGTGTGTGTGCGTGTGTGTGTGTGTGTGCGCATGTGTGTCTGTACTGATGTTGATTTGTGTTCGCGTGTATGTATGCGTGAATGGGTTTTTATGTGAATATGGATGTGAGGAGTGTGTGAATAAGTAGCATTGTTAATCATTACATATCAATGTTTCGCAATCGTTATAATCCATATCTTCTAACCATTTCTTAGTTACTTTCCTCATATGAAATGATTTCAGACCTCTAATATTATGCTTCTTATTAACAGCATTATATAAATGTGGAGCCTGGAACTTAAACTGTCTTACAGCGAGGGCACTTTTTACAGTTGGAAGATGGAACATTTTAATTCTTGTACTTTGCAGTGTTGTCATATTCATTGTGTTTTTATGTAGTCGTTTTATACATTCAAAAATATATGTTTTACGAATACTTAAGATCTTTGCTATTTTATATAGGTCATTAGTTGGATGTTTGTATGGAAGTTTTAGCATAACTTTTAGTACAGCTCTCTGGGCCCGTTCTGCTTCAAGAAGCCAGGTTTTAGAAGCCCCTCCCCAAGAGCAGACACAGTAAGTTATAAGACAGTGACACAGAGCATTATAGGTTTTATGCAGGAGTTCCTGATTAGCAACCGCTCTGAGTTTCCTGAAGATGATTATTAGTCTTCTTATGCGGTTAGCAACACATCTGATATGTTCTTTCCAGTTTAGGTGCTCGTCGAGTATTACTCCAAGGTATTTAAAAATATTTGCTCGTTTTATATCAGTGCATGAGCAGTTAGTGTTGTAATTAAGATTTCTGTTGCAGGGGGCTTCATGTATGATGATTGTTAAGTCATTAGGAGGCTTGGATCTTGCAGTTTTGTAGAAGGGTACAAATTTTGTTTTGGAGGTATTAAGAGTTAGCAGGTTGTTTTCTAACCACCTCGTCACAGTAGTTAGTCCCTGTTCTGCTTCTTCCTTCACAGACTTCCATGTACTATTGTGGAAAAGTATAGCTGTATCATCCGCAAACATTAGTACATCTGCATTATGAAGGGTAATTTCACATAGTTCGTTTATGTAAATAAGGAATAGGGTCGGACCAAGCGTGCTGCCCTGAGGCACCCCATAGTCAGAGCTAGCAGGTGCACTGACTACCGATCCCACTCGGACTCTTTGTGTCCTATTTTTTAAGTAATCTCTAAACCACGACAAAGCTGTACCTCTTATCCCACAGTTCTCTAGTTTTGTCAACAGCACTTCTACCGAGACAGTGTCAAACGCCTTTTGCATATCTAGGAAAACACCTATGCATTTATCTCCCTTTTCTATGTATTCCGTTACTTTTTCAGTTAATAACAGTACAGCATCATTTGTTGATCGGTTCTGTCGGAATCCATATTGGGTATTAGCTAGTAGGTTTTTCTTTTCTAAATATGCTATAAGTCTATTATTAACCACCTTCTCAATTATTTTTGACAATGTCGAAAGCAAAGATATAGGGCGGTAATTTGTTGGGCTTAGTTTATCTCCGGATTTGTGTATAGGAACAATTATTGTTTCCTTGAAAATATCTGGGAAATAGCCTGTCTCAAAACTAAGATTAATAAGATATGAAATAGGTTTAGATAAGTATTGATCATATTTTTTAAGAAAATTAGATGTTATTTTGTCCCACCCCGGAGAGGTATGAGATTTTAGTTTTTTAATTATTATACGTATTTCATCAGGATCTGTTAGATTAAGTGACATAGAATTTAGTGGGCCTTCTCTTTTCGCTTCGGTGGCTAGCGCTCTTTCAGTTTTTTGTAGTATATTTAAAGTTTTAGTTGCTAAAGTCTTACCAACGTTAGCAAAGAAGTGATTCACTTTATCTAATGATTCTTTTGGTGTTTTGTCAATAGTAAGTAAGTCTAACGATGTATTTTTAGTGTGTTGTAAGTCACATACCTCTTTTACTATTTTCCATATTTCCTTGGTGTTATTAGCATTTAATTCTAGTTCCCTTGCATAGTATTTATTTTTAAGTTGTTTTATTAAATTGTTGCAAATATTTCTATAGACCTTATAGCTTTTAATTGATTCTTCATCATTAAGTGTTTTCTTTAACTGCTTGTGCATCCTGTCTCGTTTCCTTATTGATTTTATCAGGCCAGGTGTTATCCAGGGCTTAAGTGCTTTATTTCTATTCGATATTATTTTAATTTTAGAATTAGAATTAATTACCTTATGGAGAAAGTTGACCAACATGGTTGCTGCATCATTTACATCGGATATAGAATAGTACTGGTCCCAACATATTTGACTTAGATCTTTAGAAATCCCTTCATGATTCATTGTTATTCTTTCGTAATTAGATTTTATTTCATTTAGCTTTATCTTTTTAATGTACAGCAAAATTGGGGAATGATCGGTGAATTCATCGAATATTCCTGTCTTTATTTCATGATTTAGGCCTTTTACCATAAAATGATCTAAGCATGCATCTTTTCTTGTTGGTTTATCAATACACTGCTTGAAGCCCAAACAGGAAAGCATATTTAAATATTCGGAAGTAGGTCCCTTCACATTATTTGGCATAATATCTAGATTAATATCGCCAGTTAATATTATAGTCTTGGTAGCTACTTCTTTTAGTATTTTATGTAGGGAATCAATATAGGTCATCGGGTTGTAGAAGCTTGGTGGTCTGTATGTGCAGACTATGGAAGTGTCTTTACCTATTTTAAGTATTAAAAAGTTGCCTTCGGTTGTTATGTTAGGCTCGTAAGCGGAATCGCAGTTTATATTGTTACTCACATAAACAATTACGCCGTCGTTTTGGTTGATCACTTTTTTTGTTCTAAATCCTGTATAATTAGCAATAGTGGGAGGTACACTATATTCTTCTAACCAGCATTCCGTTAGTACAATTACATCTATTTTGATCTTAAGTTGAGAAATAAATATTAAAAATTCATCAAAATTTCGGTTGATGCTTCTTATGTTTACTGTTAATATTGAAAGTGAATTATGTTCCTTTTGTTCACAACCTAGGATGACAGAGCAAAGCGAAGGGTCCGATATTTTATAACATTCAGAATATGTTAAGCTATCAAGCTCACTTGTTATAGAATTATCCATTATATCGAATTTTATTAATTAAGTTTAGATATATCTTATTCCTTTGTTCAAATAGTTTTGTTTTAATTTTAACAAAAAGTTCATCACTGCAATACAGGTATGAAGAATTTATTAATTTGCGGTTTTGCTGCTGTTGATTCCTAGTAATGTAAAAGTGTAGGCTTCCGTGGTTTGTTTGTGAAAAAGGATGTGAACGTTTTGTACTGTGATTGGTATGTGCGGTACAGTAAGAATGGTATTCGGTCTGTATGTTAGCCAAGTGAAGTGTGCTGCATGATTGTATAGGTTTTGTTAGTGTATTACAATAATTAACTTTATATAGACGGATAAGAAAATCTAAATACAAAAATAAACTACAAGGCATTCCACAAATAAAATTAACATAATACAAGTCTTTATCAAAAACATATAAACTAGGTTTTCTTCTCAATATTACAATGTAGTGCACTAGTCACTTCTGTAATTTAAGTATAGTGAAGTCTTCCTCTGAATTAATTCTCTTAGGTGGTGCTCCTTCTTCCTTTCTTAAGTATATTTTTCCGTGGGTCGTCCAACAGAACTTATATTTTTCTTGGGCGGCATACTCTCTTGCTAAAAAATATAGGCAATTGTAAGCTTCAAATCAATTGTAAGCTTGATCGGGGAAGTGGAGCGAAAACGTGTTTCCGATATATTTTCATTAGGGCAACCATATTTAATAGAAAATTTTAAATACTAATTTAACTTACAAATAAACGAATGTGAGATTTAAAACTCTAGAGGTCTCAAATATTACGATTATAGGACCTTTAGTATTTATAATTCTTAACCCTTTACTGTCCGTTTGCTATAAGCGAAATTCGAAGCTCATTCAATTTGTAGTTATTTATCATCTTATAATACTAAAACATTTTAAATTTATAATTTATAAAAAAGTGTAATGATTGTCCAGTCAAACGGTTGGCAACCTTAATGTAACCGAAGCCATAAAAATTCAATAATGCGCCCCTGTATTTACCTCGCGGTTCGCTGGATCGCTCTGTTGGGTTTTTTGATGTTTCCGTTTTGGACCGGGTCATATTTAAACGGCCCCGGTTAATCTGGGTAAAGATGGAAGCCACCTGAACTGTTTCCTAGGAGATAAATATCTTTAATATCTTATTTGCGATGCTCATTATTTTCGACTTAACGGTTCGAAAACGAATGTTTTTTTACAACTTAAACTTTATATAGTATCGTAGGCTAGGAATGGCTGTAAATAATCATTTGATTTTTTTTAATGATGATCCTCATTATGATAAGATTTAAGTCGAAAGTTGAAAGAAAAAATATAAATTGGAGATGGCATTTATTATATGGATTATATTCGCAAAACATAGAGCAGCATAACGTACCAGACATTTTGCTTGGAGCAGTACACCACGAAAACAAAAATGTAAGAAAAAAATGGCATACGGCGTCCTTACAAGCATTGAGGCAACGTATTATGTATTGATTGTTGTGACGTTTCATTCGATTTCGTACTATCAACCTGTTCAATAGAGTTCAATATTCGGTATCAAATTAAAAAAGGTTTTTCACGTGAACGGATAGCATAAAATATCTTTATTACAGGCCATGTTTATTACGATACGATGAAGCTATTTTAGGAATCGATGCGACCACATCAAAGAACCTAATAGCCCCAGGCTTTTATGGTAAACCTTAGGCGTCTTCGTATTATTAAGTCAAGACATAAGAAATTGTAAGCATGCTATTGTTTCTTACTTATTGTTGACGAACAAGTTAATTCATTAGGAATGTAAATGAAATCAATAGAATAATTTACGACTCAATTCGTTCCTAATCTTGGGTTCAGTACGCAATTTATATCCGTATTAGATCTGCGAATGGTATTTAAGCTAATAGCTATACTATGATTTGGCATATTACATCAGGATAAAGTAAAGCAATAATTATTCCATGTTGCTGAAAGTTTCTAAACAAATAACCTTGTTATTGATCTATTAATAAGATCAAAACTCTTACGTCGATAACAAAATATAGTTTAATAAGTTGAGAGTACAAAGAAACCATTACCCTGTCGAGGTTGACACAACATGATGGATTCTGTTTACAAAGCGGTTAGTGATTCGCAGGTAACAACTGTATAAGGGCAAGGGCTGCATAAAATGACCTCATATGAAGCCTTACTACTTAAGTAGGGATTGTTAGTGTTGTCTGTATTTCCGTGAGATTTACTATTGTAGTGGTTGCGAATGTCGCAGTGTTATGTAACTAATTATTATAGGCGGAAGTGCACAATAGCAAACTCTCGAAGTGCATACCAGGACAGCACAAAATAGAAATTACTAATCTCTTCTACCTTTCCATCACAGGGTTACAGGCGTAATTTCGCACATTTCCGCTTAGTAAATTTCATAGTAGAAGCCTTACCTTGGTTTTTAATTACAATATATTTCCTTAAAATACTCATCCTTATTTGTTAATATTAAATTACTTTCGCCTGAAACAATTAGTTGAGATGATACAACAGAATTGTAAAACGGCAGTATGTCATCAATCATTGAGCAGAATAAGCGAACGAGTAAGCAAACTGCTTAATCATACCGCAAAACATGTGACCCCTGAACGAATTGTTAACAAAATAATTAACACTGTCTTTGCTATTTTTCTTTGTTTTCACGTTCATATTTGTTTTGTGGGCCTAGCACGATTATTTGTGACAATCGCCTTCCTATCACAATAGTCAATTATGTCAAAATTAATTAATTAAGAAACGGCTTAACTCACGTTTGTTCGTCCGGTGACGGCACCGACTAGTTTCGGACCCATCGGGGGTCCATCTTCTCGCACTGAGTGCGAGACGCGACGCGACCGCGAAGTCTTCGGATTAAACACTCGCCCTGAAGATGGACCCCCGATGGGTCCGAAACTAGTCGGTGCCGTCACCGGACGATCAAACGTGAGTTAAGCCATTTCTTAATTAATTAATTATGATGTCTCACGAAAGTTTAAACAATTTAATTATGTCAAAATTAAAATAAGAATTTTGATGTACTTTACTTTTTTATTAATACAAAATTTGTCGATGTCGATACAATAGTAATTGTGACAAATATTCATGCTAGGCCCACTTACATATTATATAGCAAATGAAAGAAAAGAAATGAATTTTACAATTGAAGTCTTCTGCTCTATTAAGGTCTCACAATTTTTATTGAATCGTTAGAAAAAAAAATCGAGTAAGACAAAAAATAGCTTACTGTTATTCTTTTGTCGTTATCTATGTCTGATATGAGTAGAACATAAAACTGAACCTACGATTTTAACGGTTAAACGTTTATACTAAACTATCAAGGAGGCGTTTTATTAGTATCATAGACCATAAATAAACTTGAATTATTTGTCGATGGTGATAATTCAGGGTCATTAGGTGCCTCGGGTGCGTCTGACACGCAACGATTACGGACCACGTAAATTGTCCTGATTTAACAGGTACGGTATTTCGCGATCAAAGAATTGGTGGGGAGGGTCTATGATTAATAACATCCGGACATTGATATACAATACTAAAAGACAACGGATGAATATAATTCAATTTACATGTACAAACGCTTTCCTACAAAAAACATGTCTAACATTGAAGTAGTCCCTTGTTTGTACCGAAATCTGCTTAACAAAACTTCTATTCAGATAGTGCTAAGCCACCACTTAGAACAGAACAATACGCAATAACCTTAACCAGACGGCACTTGAATGAAGCATGTCTCATGCGTGCCTAATGGGGTACACCAGGCTTACGGAGGGCCAGTTACAATGGTGGCTAAGGAGTGTACTTTGACTGCACTCTGTAGGTTCCGGAGTGGGTTGGAGCGATGGGTTTTACCTCTTCGCTTACAGTATAGGTTTTAAGCTACCTTCAGATATATGATGGAATTTTAAACTATGAAAGAATAATGTTATATTTTCAGTTCTAAATGTACTACAAAACAAATAAAACATGGAAACATTTGTGGAAGTCAATGCTTGAGATATATATGCACGTTCTAGTTTACTATTTTCTATATACTTTAATTGCTTCTGCGATGTGAGTGTGTAATTTATATGACAAGATTTAATTTAATCCTTCTTGAGAATGCCATAAGGAAAGCAATTTCAGCGGCCGCTGCATGGCTTACGATCTGTCAAGGCTGTTAGGAACAGTTACTTGGCGATGCTTTCTCAAATTAATGCTGGAAATTATTTTTAATTCGTGTTAAATTGCTACATGACATTTGAATAGAGGTTTTACTATTTCAATACAAAATTATAAGTAATTCATTTACGCTAATTTTACTCATACCAAGTACTTGTATCAAAATAGGATTAATCATGGTTTTAAAGTCAAGATTTTTTGTAAAGTCTGGTTTAAAATGTATGTAACATTTCTAAAGTAAATAATTGTTAATATATAATTTACAATACTCTTATTCCTATATCGTTTAGATATTGAAAAGGTACCTACAATCCTTGTAAAATCATAATGGTATTAATGGTTACTCGTTGGTGATAATTCACAGTTGTTAAGAGCTGGGTGGGCGTTCAGGCGCAGTGTATCAGGCATGCGAGGAACATAATAGCACAACAGAAGATAGGTTTCAAGCCTACCATCACTTAACATGATATGTGTTAACTGGTTAACTTGTACCTTTATATCTAAATACACGTTTACGATTTGTAAATACATTACTCTTGCTAGGAAAGCTGTAAAGACTATAAAGAATTTATTGTTATGAAGAAACGTAAGGCTACTGGTTCACTTATTTATTAAAATAACGACTTTTAACTCTAGTTGTTAACTCTACCTAAGTGTAAAAAGATCATGTGCCTCTTTTTATTAACGTGTTAATTGATGCGATGATTAACGGCATTATGCTTCTGTAATAAGAGGTATCTACGCCATTACTTTAGCAAGTCAAAGATCACAACAACAACGCTTTTAGTGCCGGTTCAATTCGCTTAGGTACTTTAATTATAAAATTTATATTTATTTACGCAATTTTAAATCACTTGAATAACTAATCTCATAAAATAAACTAACCGCTCAATGGTACAAAATTATACGTATTTATTCCAGGAGCGGAACTGTCGACTCCTGTCTTATCTATCAGGACACGCATTCACTCTGTAGTTATAATCATATACAATTAATAAAAAAGTGTAGGGCATATACATTAACATCAATGTGCTTGCATGCAATGTGACTTCGTAGAAGGCGGGCGTCGGTGGCTCAGAGATTAAGCACTTGACTTTCAATCCGCCGGTCCAGGGTTCGAATCCCGCCATGTACCAGTGTTTTTCGACGTTCTTATGGTGAAACATTGTGATGCAACCTGCACATATCTGAGAAGACATTCAAAGATATGTGTGAAGTCAACCAACCCGCACTGGGCCAGCGTGGTCAGTTATGGCCTAGTCACCCCTAACTTACGATAGGCTCCGAGCCCCTCGGTGGGGAAGTATAGTGAGCTGATGATGAATAATTTTGTAACTAATATTACTTTCACTGTCACTTCTATTATAAAGAATCTCCTCATCTATTATCAATGTATTGTCCCAGCGATTGGTCTAACAATAAGTTGTTAGCAGTGAGCCCGTGGGAACGGCAGAAACAACAATGATCACAGGATGTTCGCGGCATGTTCCCGGCCGGCGCGCGGCGGCGTTCCGAGAAGCCTTTCCATATGTCCGGACCTTTGTCATTGATAGTGTGAACGCAGCTTTATCATTTTATAATGCATTGCATGTTGCTTATATTTTGTCAGATACTCACCAAAATTAATAATAGATTGACTTTTGTGATATGAAATGTCCTACATTTTGTAGTTTTTTTAGTGTCTTTAAATAATTTATAACGCGGTTTTCGAAATTTTCTTTGAAAAGCCTTGCTCTATTAATTTACCCATCAATTTAGTCGTATTATGACTAAATGTAATTCATTACCGACTTCTTGAGATAATTAACATATATTGGCTATAAAAGTGATATAGATTAATTGTTTTCTAGCTTTTACCAGTACGTAAAAGAGATTGCGTGCGCTTGCGCCGGCTTGCGTGCGACTATTCGCCTGACCACTGTCCACAATTTCATTGTTGTCGCTATACACATTCCAATTTCCAATGTAAAACAACGCCCTCTATAACTTATACTGCAATCTCTAATAAGCAATACGGCATTTTGATAAGAAATTTGTTTTTGTTTGATATTATTTTTTTGTTCAATCAAGGACGTGGACTTTTTCTTTGGAAAAAAAAATTAACTTTTTCCAAATGAAATTAAAAAAATTAAACTAATATAGGCTCATAATTGCACCATTTTAAATACCTATGTTAAATTCTATACATCTTTAACTAGTTACCAATAATTTAGTAATTGTTAAACAAAATTATTCGAATCACTCTGACGGTCCTTTACACTGAGCCGTGTTGATCTCAATCGCAAAACGACATCCTCTGCGGTCCCTTACAAGGTCCGGAATTGCTCTCTCAATGAAATAATTCTGACAAAAGAAGGATCCAGCTTCGATACAATAAAAGACATTTCAAATAAAATAGAACTTATTCCAAAACCTATAGAAGTGTAAAAAAAACTTATAGTAAATTGATAGGCTAATTTCTGAAGTGTCTTCGTGAATAATTTTTAGTTGTTAGTGATAAGTAGGTAGGTGTGTATAAAGATATAGAACCATTATAAGTAAAATTCTGTAATAATATTGTTCTATGCTAGTCTTGTTAACAAACTGACATAGTTATCACGGACGGTATAGAAAATAAAAGCATGAATATTCACATACATGTCATGTTTCATACACATTGTAAGATATACATTGCTCGTTTCGTCGATACATTATTCGAAGCAACATTGTTGGTTATTTCAACCTGCGCGTAGTGTATTAGGGCAACAGCAATATTGTCTCAGCATTACCATTTTATTGACGCTCTCCCTCGTCAATACGTAACCTACTTTATGAAACAGGTTCCAACATGTCCTGGACTAATGAACTGTGACAGGGAATGGAAGGCTTTGTTTTATACCACGTACACAATTGTTTTCGAAGTTCAGAATTGACGGATACTTTCGTATTCACTTTTATAAATAGAACACAACAATAATTGGAAAAAATTAATAAAGATCAAGTTTTGACTATTGTTATAAAGCACAAGCTTTAAGCTTCGTCGAAATAGACAATCTGCTAACATGAAAAAAACCTGTATACGTCATCTTATAGTAAATCTTTTCAACCCATAACACAATAAACAAACAAAATTACACATTTAACAAAGACTTAGGAATTGTAAGAAAATTGTGTTTGCCACCGTTAGATTAAAATCGGTGTTCACATACATAGAAATGGATCGTTTGTCTGACTGCATAAATATTCTAAATAATGTGACTGTTAAAAATATTGACGTGGAATGTAAAGTTTTTGTAACAAATAATCAGAATGATTAATGATCCGGGATGTGGAGTAAGGTAGAATTAATAATGAAGGAGCGGTGTGGAGTTATTGCATTTACGCCGGTTAACGATGCAGTTTGTTGAGCGGCGCCAACATTTTTAATCAGTAACTATTAGATCTTAGATCAGATCCCCAGTTGTTACAGAACAATCAAAAATCAGAAAAATATTGAGGCACAGAAAAACATTAAACTATACACTTTAAATCAATCATTTCTTCATTTTAAACGTCAAATATTAGTTATTCTTATTATCTTATATATCTTGTAGTATATAGTTTAATTTATGAGTTTTTGTATAAATTACTTGTACAATTAAGCTTAGAACAACTTCATTGTTGCGTCTCCCCTTGTCCATCAAAGCCTGTATTTTCAAGGTTTTATTTAGTTTTATATCTTAAGACGTTACAAACACATTACGTGTCTCTCACTCAGATGACAGAAGACTGCAATAAAACACAAAACTGTTTTTGTTTCTAAGAATGTTGAATGAAAATGAATCAGTAATGAGCTACATTCTCTACTCTTCATTGCGAAATATCTTCCCCTTCCGCATTACTAAGATAAAATTCTTGTAGATAGATGTTATAGACGTTTTGTAAGATTTAGTATGTTTTGAATATGTCATAAGAAAAAATACTAAGAGTAGTTTTATTTTTAATATTGTTTTAATTTTAACTAGCTTTAACCCGCGACTCCGTCCGCGCGTTATAAAAAACAGAAAACGGGGTAAAAATTATCCTATGTCCGTTTCCTGGTTCTAAGCTACCTGCCCACCAATTTTCAGTGATTTGACTGAAAATAAAAGCTAGTCTTATATATATAAAAGAAAGTCGTGTTAGTTACACTATTTATAACTCAAGATCGGTCGAACTGATTTAGCTGAAAATTGATGGGGAGGTAGCTTAGAACTAGGAGACGGACATACGTGGGAACTTTTTTATCTTGTGTGCATTTTTTTATTCCGCGCGGACGGAGTCGCGGGTAAAAGCTAGTTTTTAATAAATGAAGTCTATAGATCAATGTATAAACTTGTGAAATCCTAATATCTATATAATATGTAGGTACCTACTAAAATAATTCAGTGAAGCGAAGTGACTGTCAAGCAATATCTACTCTGAGGACAAAGTCTTGTCAAAGCGATACCTTCTAACGAGCTTGTAATCATTCAACTGCATTTGGTTGGCAACAAGCTTGTACATTGGTGCACGTAAGTGTCTATTTAATAATCCTTAAGGAAGGTGTTACTTTACGCAGTAAAAAGATCCGAGAGAAGAGAATTTCAAAAGTTATATTAGTTTAAAACAATAGAATGTAACAACGTTTCTTACTCAACTATTAATCAAAATTGGTTTCAAATGCGGTCATCGCAAGACTAAAATATGCTCCCGCGGTGCCGTCTACGTCTGTGCTGAGAACATTGCTAATTCGTTACATGTCCAGCTCAACACTTATTGCTGTCTATCATTTACAAAAGCCTAGGGTTGTCACTATATAGAATTAAAATTAAATTATTCCTTATTTCAAAGAAAGACATCGTAACAATTTAACAACGTATGAAACAAAACGCGATAATTTTTTAGCAAAACTTTGTTCTTGCCGTACAATAAATGTATAATAACTATTAAATTCGGGGATTAGAAAAAAGCAATACAAGCAAGGTAGTTTTATATTACATCACACAGCCGATATATCGATTTCGTATAAAACGAAGAAAGATGGACAACTCTAGTAAGAACAATAAGTGAAATTAGTGTCAAAAAACCTATAATGTATCTACGTTTTACTCGTAACACTGCTAATATATTAGTGGCAGCCCTATCTAATCGAGAACAAGTAACATCAGATAATATCAGCAGTTTTGGTGTTGGCCAACACGATCAGAACACACTGCGCCTGCGACACGCAACCAAAGATATTATAAAGCCATTATGTCGCTACAAATTGTTACAATAATATGTGCCAACAGTACGTTATGCTCAAAATTAACTTATAAACAGCTTTAATAAATTGCTAAGCTGATTCAAAAGTTAATTGTCAGAGTAAGTTAAAATTATTCCATTTCTTTTTCAAAGGGATACTAACTGAGTGCTTTTATAAAGTAATTCCTAAATCAGTTATTTGTTATTTTTATTAAACCATCAAAGAAAGATGTTATAAAAATTCTAATCTGAATTTGTTAGTTTCTGTTGGATACTGCCGCCTAGTCGCTTGCGTACCTTTCTTAACAATTTTGCCACATGTAACAATTTATAAAACAATGCGAAGCCAATTTCATGATCAAATATAGCACATAATGTACAGAAACATATTGTTTTCTTTGTTTTTTTTTTCAAAGAAGAATGAGCGGGATGACAACTTTTTTAACATGTACTATCAGTTGTGAGTGCCTCATTGTTGAATGCTCGTTTGTAATAAGTCATTGGTTCGTAAACGTACCGATAAATAACTGTTAACATCAGTGTGGTGACATACTCAATTAAAAATAAGTTAAGATGTTAATATAAGACTTAATTGAGTTACTCGTCTGAAATCCAATTCAAACAATTAGATAGCTACTGTTGTTAACATGTTCATTTAGTTAATATGAATTAAATTCTCCTGCTATTTAGTGAATGGCTCACTTAATTGCTGGTCGAGATTAATGATTCTAATATATTATTAACTAGCTATCGCCCACGACTCCATCTGAGCGGAATTAAAAAAAAACTTTATTAGTAGCCTATGTGTTCTTCCAGACTATGCTCTACATCTATGCCAAGTTTCGTCAAGATCCTTTGAGCGTTCCGGAGATACCTTCACACAAACATCCATCCAAACATTTGCATTTATAATAGTAATATGAATTCTCGAATGTATAAATAATAAAGAATTTATAAACAGATTTTTATGATTATGGTGGCAAAAAGAATCGAAAACGACGTTGTACACTCAAAAAAAGTTAACCTACATTAATAATTACTGCCAAAAATACTAAAGGTATTCGCTTACGTAACCGGTTCAGTACCGTTATAGTAACGAAGGCACAGTTTAAAATAATGCAATGATAACATCTGAAAAAACCGGTCTTACATTGAGAGCGCAGTCGGTCTGTCTGTTCAACATATACTAATCAAGATACAAAGGGTTAATGATCACGGGGAAGTGTGACACGTGTTTTGTACTCGCTGCCTACCTCATTTGAAACTAGAGCATTGTTTAATTCCCCTTGGTACTGGGGATTGTCTTTACTTGTATTTTTTATCTTTTAACATTTTGCATACTTACTTCTAGATTTTTGTTCTATCTCAAAGGGAAATTTCGGTGTCCTCGTTTTTATTTAAACCGCAATATACTTTCTATTTAGTACAAATTATTTTTCTTTGTTTTAAACTAGGTAAAAAATTATTATTTAAAACATTCCTATCCGCAAGGCAAATTTGTAAGTAAGCACTGGTAAAGCGTTAGCGTTAATTTAACGTGAACAAAAACTAATCAAAGACAGACAGAGGCATTAACAAAACCACTTAAAGTATTCAAATAACTAATGAATCAAGATATTGCTAAAATCCTTTTGTATACACATCCTAACTTACAATAAGCAACACTTTGTAAAAGCTCGTATAAAGGGTGTCTAAAAATAGTTTATCCATCGTCATGGAGAAGGGATAAGCTTTGTTACACACATTAACACTGGAAGGCTCTTAAAATGCCACATACAATATGAGATCCTCTATTCATAAGGCGGCTACAGGCGACTGGCGACAGGGGCGCATCGCCAGCCTGTGCGACGCCGGAGGCTGGCGTCAAAGAGAACCACAGAGCTACGAATTTATTTGTAATAGAGAAGTAAAAGCGAAATATTATTATTATTATTATTTTGTTAAATTTTAATAGTGAATATAAGAGATATTATTCGTTTTGGTCTAATTTACTATATAATAATAAATTTAACGATGGTAAAAAATAAACATTTCTAACGCAATAATAAAGATATTATTGTTAACTAGTACAAATATTATGCAAAACTACAAATTGAAAACTCGATGCGAAATACTCGTAACTTTCTATTTTCCCGGGAAAATTGCTTCCCTAATTAGCAACTATTAACACAACGCTTGATAAATACAGACAAAGAGTACTTTCAACTGCGTCAAAAACAAACAACTGTGAGAGGTAGGGGGATATATTCGCCTCTTATTCCCTCGTAGGCCTAAACCGAAGGGTTCAAAGCGTTTCGCGTTTCGCTTATGACGCTCCAGCAAATAGTCGTTTGTACTAAAAATAAATATTCGAAGGAATCGCCTAAACAATGGCCTCTCAAGGCATAGATACCCTCGCTAAAGAGGATGTTCCTCCCTCCAGTGGGGTGGACCACCTCGGGGGAGGGAAAAAGAGGGTGGCCGGGGGTGGCTTTGTCTCCGCGGCGTCATTACTTTGTCAAAGGTCCTCAGCAAGGCGCGACTCTAAGCAACACACATGTCCTGGTTTTTTACAAGGATTCACTCCACAGCCTCCGCTCTAGTGTTTTGGTACGATGGCAATTATTTTCAACAGTATTTTTATAGTTGCGTCTTTTGTATTTACAACTATAATAAAAAGAGATTTGTTTTCATTCCCAACAAACAACAAATTTTAAAGTATACGTATGTAACTCTGAGGTTATTTTAAAACAAATATTTCAAAGGTCTTCTTTATATTTTTCAGTAAATAATTTTTTGAAGCGTTCTATCGACTTTGTCCCATATAAAGAAATTCTCACAATCAAAATACAACATCTATTATAGTAACTACACGTAGTATTAGACCTTAATGTCTGATACAGCACGTAACTAAGTGACCGCTGCAGCATCAATCAATGAACTCCAGCCCGCAACGACACTCGAGTACCTCGTACCCAAGCAAAAACTCTGCTGTAATGAGTTTGCTGCAGTTCATAAGCTTATAGCGAATCCATTAAGTTTCTATAATTATTTTTGTGGTATGATGTATATTATTGCTTTTAACATCCAGTTGTAGTTTGACCATTTATAAAATTACCTGTTGCAACATAAGAAGACACTTGTGAGGATCGTAACAAGTTTTTGTACTGTCTTTAGCAGTGGGAATCTCTTGAATATAACAATATAAAGTAGTAGGTAACATATCAAAAAACATGTACGTGATATTAATGTTATATTCATGTTTTCATTTGTTTTACTTACGTAGTCTTTATAATTTCATCTACAGCACAAGCTCTTAAAATAAAGGTCTCTTATAAATTGTACCACAGAAAGAAAATATGTAAGGCGAGCGTTGGCGAGTGTCGGTCAAGAGGCCAAGGGACAGTTACAAGCGGCGAGCGCAAAGCTGCTCTTTTACCACATTACCAGGAGTAGCCCCACCGTTATCAAGTTTTTTCTAACACCAAACTTTTATAAGAGCTTTACAAAATATAATAAAAGTTAAATTCAACGTGACTCAGTACAATACATTTAAAACTTGATGCGTACCGAACCGTTTTAATGGGATATTTTTTACTTTCTAGATGTATATATGTGTTAAAATATAATAAAAATAGTGTTACGTTAGTTAGCAGCAACATTGCACGAACGAACTGGCGAATCACCGCGACAACACATAGTGTTATATTCAATTGCTAGGAGTTTTTACTGCTGGTACACTCGAACAAGAGAATATTGTTGTATATTTTTTTCAATAAGGATGAGAGGAATTTCCAATATGTTTTGTGTAAGTGATACCTGAGTGATAATCCACATTTGTACACTTAAATATTTTTTCCCTTTTCTCATTCCATTCTCGACTCTTTTTTTCGATCCATCGGTCCAACGGGAAAAACCCGTAATCATTGTTTGCGGTTATTGACAGCTCATGTTATTAGCATAACATTAGTCAGTAGTAGAAATTAAGTAGGATTACTTTCAACAAATTGATCAGTAATGTGTAAGCTCGTTATAAAACTTAGCGCATAACGTGAACTAAATGCTACTTAGTGCATCCGGCTTCTAATTCCGCGATATCTGTATAATTATTGCTAATGTGATTTTCACACGAGGGTCGTACAATGAGAACATATAGACAAAAAGAACTACTGGTTAAAAATGTATGGAAGTGACAATAACTTTCGATATGTCACATACTTGTACGCATTTATTACTATACTAGCTTTTACCCGCGACTCCGTCCGCGCGGAATAAAAAATAAAAAACGGGGTAAAAATTATCCTATGTCCGTTTCCTGGTTCTAAGCTACCTGCCCAGCAATTTTCAGTCAAATCGATTCAGCCGTTCTTGAGTTATAAATAGTGTAACTAACACGACTTTCTTTTGTATATATAGATATATATAGATTTTGATATATTTTGTCGATTTTATTATGATATCGAAAGGTACTTTGTCTAGGGAGGTTGTTGGCAGTGTGGGTACAAACAATAGTAGTACTGAACTGTACCGTAGGATAGTAGAGTAGAACAGCTACTTTACTGTTCTATCCTCGTGTGAAAATAACTAATCACTTAATGCAAGCCGGACCGTGGGCTGCGTATTACACCGTTACCTCGCTCCGCACTGATGGAGATCGACGGACCAACTGATGCATGATGTAACGGTCAATCAAAGTACACTTGTTTCCATAATCAAACACGTGTTCGCGGAAAGAAAGTATTTTTTTTTTCTATCATCTATATATATAAAAGAAAGTCGTGTTAGTTACACTATTTATAACTCAAGATCGGTCGAACTGATTTAACTGAAAATTGATAGGGAGGTAGCTTAGAACTAGGAGACGGATATAGGAACTCTTTTATCTTGTATGCATTTTTTTATTCCGCGCGGACGGAGTCGCGGGTAAAAGCTAGTTTCAGATAAATAAATAATGTTATACTACTTTTTTGACACACATTTTTGTCTTTTCAAGATAATTTCTTCATCCATAAATTTACGAAAATTTGAAAATTACCTTCCTGGTCGTATTTAAGATTTGTTAGATTGATTAAAAGACGAAAATATCTAGCATGTAATTAAAAAGTTCTGAAATATATATGTAAATTCTAAGTATTCCAAATCAAATCTAGACGCTTCACATAACCGGCCGGTGGTAGTACTTTGTAAAAAAAAATGGCGGACCGTAGTCTGGCCCTGATAGACGTATATGGATACACATCCGTTCCTATTACGTCTCTTCAAGGGCTCACTATCTTATATTAGCATTGCTGGTATTAATATCATTTACTATGTATAAGATTACGTAATCTTTTGGTCATGATCCTTGGTAACTGATTTCAATGAGCTTACGTTCTTTTTCTATACACGAAATTATGCCAGGATTGCGCCAAATGGAAATCCGTATAATCTCTGACTACCAAACTAGATTACGGGCATGAAGAAGTGTTACAAGATATTGATTGAGACTCCATGTATCCTTACAGTCAAATAACAACATCTAAAACGGTGCATAAACTTACGTTAACACTATTTAATATATCAAAAGGAAAAATATTTCCGTACTAAAATTAAATTGTTAATAAAACGGACAATAATTGAAAGTTTAAAGTAATAGACACGCAGTGTGTTTTAAGTTTACATGAACACAAAACAATGGAGACCACCAACGATAGGGACCACCTACGCACATCCAAAAGTGTTAGCAGCACTCTAACTGGTGAGGCATACACTTGATCACGGACTTTCCAGTTTTATATACATACTAGCTGTCACCCGCGACTCCGTCCGCGCGCATTTAAAAAAACTTAATAGCCGTATGAAAAATAGATAGTAACCGATTCTCAGACCTACTGAATATGAATATAAAATTTCATAGAAATCCGTCAAGCCGTTTCGGAGGAGTATGGTAACTAACATTGTGACATGGAAATTTTATGTAAGATTTTGATGTAATAGATTTATTAGATTGTGGAATATATTACTATAGTTTATCCTCGTGCGTTAATTTAAAATTATTAACGGTTCAAATCATCTACGGAAAATCTTTCTCAGCTTCTTCAACCTTACAACAACGTCACTAAAACGATATACAGTCGAACCTGGATTCTACTCTAGAAAGGACCGCGATATCTTTCTCACTTATAGAGGTTTCTCTCTTACCCAGGTTTCATCTTATCCATGTTCGAATGTACCTAGTAAGTAGATGTTGCGGTAATATACGCAAATAGGCAACACTATTCAAAATAGTGTTTAACTAAAATCTATTTTCCTTTTAAGGAGATCTTTAATTAGATAATACTTAATTTAATACACGAACCATCACCGTTTCATTTAACTATACTTTATAATTAATCTTCCTAAGGTGATTAGTACACTTTTAAATTGGTTAAACTTTCGTGAGACATCATAATTAATTAATTAAGAGTGTTTATTCCGAGGACTTCGCGGTCGCGTCGCGTCTCGCACTGTCCGCGACGTGTCTCGAATACTCGCCCTGAAGATGGACCCCCGATGGGTCCGAAACTAGTCGGTGCCGTCACCGGACGATCAAACGTGAGTTAAGCCGTTTCTTAATTAATTAATTAGTACACCTTATTTGATATTCCAAGGTCTACGTATAAAGAGACGAATTGGCCCATCACTTCGCGCTCTATTTTTCTTCGAAACAACATAATGAAAACTTACGGCGTACGTAACATATTTGCAATAAAAATAATTCTGTTTATGCTTTTAAATAAATTGGTTATAATTTTCATGTCACACGCTTGATAGTGATCTAAAAATCTATGTCATTATCAGCTATACATTAAAACTGTGGTAACAAAAGTACAAATACTTTAGATCAAAATCATGTTTCTGTACTTTGTACGGCGAACTAGTGCCTAGTCACGTTATGAAAAAACTAAAAACCTACTTTTTCCCACTTTAAATAGCTCTCTTCTAGATTAAGTGCAACATTTAAGATTATTGTCAAAGCCATTATTATTATCATTCATTTTTAAAAAGTAAGTAATTTTATGCGTTCAAGATTTTTACTCGAACGTTGTCATGAGAGTTGTCTAAAATATAACTATTTTCTTCACAACAAAATGGTACATAAAAACAAACATTTAGTAATGTTAAACAATAGAAGATTTCGAAGAAAGAAGCGTCGCTAAACGATTGTTTTTGTTCCGTATTCAATGTAATAAATATATTTAATGAGACATGCCCGCGGAAGAAATTAATGGTCAATACTACTTTATATCGATGCCTCGAATGAGAATAATATATTCGACTTATTTACATACAAGAGAAAGGTCACTACCACTACCGTAAAATATCAATATCATTCAGAACTATTGTATCTATCTATATATATATAAAAGAAAGTCGTGTTAGTTACACTATTTATAACGCAAGATCGAACTGATTTAGCTGAAAATTGATGGGGAGGTAGCTTAGAACTAGGAGACGGACATAGGAACTTTTTTATCTTGTGTGCATTTTTTTTATTCCGCGCGGACGGAGTCGCGGGTAAAAGCTAGTCTTATTATAAGAGTAATTTCACATTGTTGAAAAATTAATTTTGTTTTGAACAATAATTTCTGGAAATTGAACCAACTTTTAAAGGATAATATGATGATATAATTCAAATTCTTTAAATTTCCATTCAACTGAACATACATATTTCTATCGCTTTTCATCAGTGTCAGACTGTGATTAAAATTTTGCGCAGTTATGAAAATCTCAAGTTTGTTAACTAATCTTTTATTAATAGGTAGATACGGTCTTGATAAGAGTTGTAACTTGGAAATGCCAGAGAAGCTCCAATCAGAATTATTTATAATTTATCCAATCTCATCTCGCCGGTCCGACGAGTTAGTGATCATTAGGCGACTTATGCAAACGCAATTATGTCCTAGTATGGACTATTAATACCGACATCCCATTTCGATATCCAGTTCTAATGAACATAATATTTTTAACTTGTTAGATCTTAAGCGCTACCTTTATAGCTTAACGATGTCCTGTTTTAACGAGTGCTTAGAAATGTTCGTGTATTTTTATTTTTATAAGCGAAGTCATAGAACACTCACCTGAAGGTAAGTGATGCTATTACTTCGCTTGTAATTCTTGTCTTCTAGATGATCTTACTGTAAGAAATTGAAATAAATGTATTGTTCCTGATTAACTTGAGGATAATAAACAAAAAATAATTAAACGATATGTCAATCAAAAAGACTGCTACAGTAATTACTAAATTATAGACCAAGGATATTTAACCCGGCGGTTATAAGTGAAACTAAATTATGTTAGCTCAGTAGCGCCCTCCTGGCAATATTAAAAAGTGTCACAAAATACTTTTCTTCTTTTTTTTATCTTTATCTATGCCCATGTAGGTTTTTATTTTCTGACAGAACGAACTGCGATAGCAGCGCCTCTCTCATTGGTAATATTTTCCAAAAAATATTGCAACTCTTTCTTCGAAGATTAAGATTTAGTACAACGATGTGCGAACGTGTTTCTTATTCAAAAACAGGTTATTTTCCTACAATAGTTATACTTAACAACTTTATCATGTACAAAGACATTATCAACGACCAACAAGGCTAATGGTGAACGTAATATCATATTTATTAAATTGCACTTATGCGATATTGGACACGAGCACGCTAAAGTAATGTTCATTCGCACGCGATCTTACCACTTGTATGGAATAAAATTGTTTCATGTACTTTGTAAATTCACGCAGCTATTCTAATCAGAACAAAAGAGATATTTGCTTTCTATATAGTAAACAAGCCATTGAATAGTTGGTGTTAGTATGTCGCATACTTAATTGCTGGTTTAGTGAAACAATAATTTATTAACTAAGCGTAAAACTCTGAGGTAAATAATGAAAAATTGATAGATTCGAATTCATGACCTCATGTACGGTGATCCGTAACTTTACACCACTAGTCTAGTGGCTACACAGTCATTTGTTTTTCTTCACAAAGACAAACAGGTCAGTATCTAATATAATTAAAATGACACATAACAATATGAAAAAGGATTTCTTAACCACAGTCCAGTTTCGGTATCCTTTTACTTGGTAAGACATTAGTAGTTACATAATATGTACATACTTGCCAACAAATGGAACGATGTCGCATTTATAGGTTTTTGTATTTATCTGTAGGTCTCGGAATTTTGTATAGACTTTTACGATTTCGGGAAACTCGTCAAATAAATGTTAAGAAATATTCGAATTTTTTATCTAAAATCTAATTTCAATTTTAGATATAGTATTTAAAATATTTTAGTTATCTGATTGGAATTTGCTTAAATAAAAATATCTGGTATAAAATATTAGAATAGAAATTCCTGTCCTAATCCGTCTTATAAATTCCAAAGCGATAAAATTCATTCAAAAACATGCATATCTAAAGATTAAGATTATTTTCATGGATAAATCTAATCCTAATACTAAGTGCTAATTTGAAAAGCGATAGATCAAAAAAGTTATATGACCCGGTGGGCAGAAGTCATTAGTCAAAAACGTGTCCAAAAAAAATCATTGTCGTATTGTCTTGTCATGATTTTTATGTCTAAGTAAGTTTTAAATATTTTCTGTTAGAACTAACTACGATAGCAGCGCCTCTTGTACCGGCTTAGATAGATAGATATTCCTAATAAATACCTTTAGCTAAACCTCTCATTACCTTTGGATAAACAGGTCAACAAATCATTTTTTTAAATAAAGGTAAATACATGATAAACAGCAACTGTTGCGAAAAGTCTTCATGAATATTATCGTGTGAGTATTACGTGATTTTTAATCACTTTACTTTAAAATTTAAATTAAATCTCAATTTATCGTTTCCAACAACAACATAAATTTATGTACACTCAAATACATTCAGTTTTCGATTAAAAATAATCTACTAAAGTCTGGACCCGGAAGCAGCAATATGGCAAGCATTGAGCACGACGTGTTCATATTGAGTCCGCTCGCAGCTCACTCGCTGCGAACTAATTCACCAGAGACGACATCAAATTGTCACTTCCGTAACGTTGATTGCCCGCTCCGACCCCACTTCCGTTTTCAATGTTTACATTTTCAGTGGACGCTTTTCCTGCCGGCCAGTTACATTGTAGTTTATAATTGTATCAGAATATATAGGTAAGCGTTTTTATATAAAACCTTTTTGTTAAAAAGATGAATTAAACACACGGCCACATATATCCACAAAAATAAATTAGAGAAAAGTCATGGTATTCTAAAAATATTTTATTAGACATTTGACCTTAGAAAAATACTTCCTAAATATTGAATTATGCTCTACACTTTTGGTTTAGGTGTCAAAAGTAAAATGAAAGAGTCCTTTTGATCTGTTATAAAATATCGTAATTAACTGTGGTCTAGAGGGCACTTGTTGATTACGAGTGCTCCCCTTCCCCTTTGCCCTCATACCCCCGTCCCCCACATTCAGCGGCGACGCATTCGTCGAAGTCCTAACTCAGTTTTGAGTGTTGCTCAAGGGTCCTCTGTTTTTCAACAACGACCAATATTATACTATATTTATTTTTATATAAAATAACTTCGTTGACATTTTGACACCGATAACTCAGTGACTCCATTAAATAAATTGTTATGTAATATTTTTATTTTTCAATTCTACAAAAAACTTTCAAGGTAATCAGTAAATATCGTAACCGTACATTTTTAGGTAAATCTCTTATTAATCTTGCAATGCTAGTTCATAATAAGTACAGTACTGCTTCTGTAAATATTTTGAGAAATTGCAAGCTTAAACATATTTGTTAACTAAAAATTTCATAAATAATTAAACTTTAAATAACTAAACAATTCGTGAGAAACAGAAGGAAAATTAAAAAATCTACCTCAGTGAAGGTCCTCAAAATGTAAGGATATTAAGCAATATGCTTAGCTGACACATCGCAAAGAGGCTAGTGCTTGTGGAGAGGGTGCCGACGCGCGTGTCCTCACAATGACCTTCCGACGCTCTCCAGCGGACGTTACTCCTTTGTCTACCCTATGACTATAAATTAATAACCTTGTTTGCATATACAAGTAAAGTAAAAATCTAGATTTATGTTAAGCTTTATACAATGTGAAAAAACACATTGGCTACACGTAAATGCTTTTGCTCATTTTAATAGATCTTATCGTTGTATAAAAAATGTTTAATATAAATTACTTCGACTGGGATCTCTACCCAAATTAGTAATTTTTTATGTTAGCTTTTTTTAATAAGGCAAGTACTTTTATAATTTGTATCAATCCAAACTCTACAATGAGCTTTGATAGTCACGATTGAGAAGTCAAAGCTCCGTTACATTGGTTTAGTTCGTTAAAAAGCGATGCGTCTCGTAACCGCAGTCTAAGCAATGAATGCAGTACTCGCGGGCTGTTACCTCACACAACCTTCGGTTCTATCGGTCGATTCGATAATCTTGCATCTTCCAATACCAATGTTGCGGTTGAGTGATCAGACCTAACGGTACCTACAGGTAAACGAAATCAGATGTGACCCAATCGGTTAACATGAAATGCCTTAGTCGATTTATATCAACTAACAAGTAAGAAATAAAAAAATTAAGATTGGATTTTTATCGATTACTTTTCAAGTCGATTATAATGCTTCTTTACAGTCTCATTGACGACAAATCAGAAAGATGCTATAAAATATAAATATCTATAAATTTAAATAAATATTAAAATTGTAAATTTTTGTATAAGAAATAAACTTTGTCTAAGCTATGTTCGCTGAGCATTAAAGTATACAAAACGATTACAAACATTGCAGCAAGTTGTAAGCACGCAAGGCTCGTGTCCTCAGACAGACAAGTCGAATAACTATCGAGTACTGAGTGGACGAGACCTATCCTTGTACACTCAGGGCCCAACAACGCGGACATAGCATCGGAACAGTTAGATGAATATTCTGAAGTCTACATTAATTTGCAATTACTAATCCACATAAAGGTTTAGCAAATATTAATCAAGTTACAGGCGCTTTTCACGCATAAAAGAAAGTGATTTCGGCATCCGATTGATACATTGATTTTACACATGGTACAAGATGTGGTCAAAAGGATTTGTTTGTATTAGATTAGTGGAGTAATTTCTTCCATTATTATATACAAGCTGTCTTGTCTGATTAAAAAACTTAATAAGTGGGAGAGAAATGTTGAAAGAATTTGAGTAATTAGATACTTCAAATAAAATAAATGCCATTACTCATATAATTTACAACTGCGATAAACTAGAATCAGCTCGCTAATACACGCGGTCACGCTTCATGCGGAAACATAAATAAATGAGATTTACTGTCAACCCTTAAATCTTTACTTAATCCAGTCAATCTGTATCGTGTACAATATTATGATAAAAGCTTATTTAAGCAAGACATTGGTATAGGATTAATGGATCAATATCAAAGCATATGGGTTTCACGGAAATCTACTAATGGCCTCTGTACAGAATATTATCCAACAAGACTTTATCTTGTTTGTATTGAATGGATTGACAAGTTATTTAATGATTTAATTATCAATGAAAGTAAATTTAAATTGACAAAATCTATTTAGCAACCATAAAATTTATTTAGAAGTAAGACGTCCAAATATGACAAAAACACACATCACAGAATTCTTTGAAAACGTGAAAGAATTGCCAAGGCGTATTTTACCTATAATTCGTCTAAGAATTGCGGTTTTATGGCAGACGTTATTTTTTTAAACAATCCAAAGCAATAAAGTGATGGTATGTGATGCACTATATCGTGCCTAGGCTGACGCAAGTATGTACCATTGCGGACCGTGGGCGGAATTTTTTATTACGGCTGGATTCCAAGTAGCTCGTGCATTATGCGTACATACATGCGCTATGCGTGCGCCTAGGGTTGTCACAAAAACTTGGATTACAAATAAAAAAATCAAACATTCGTCCTTATTATACTGGAATTATTCAACTAGGATTCCCATAAGTTTTAAAATAAAGTAGTTGTAAGCCGAGTATGTGAATAATTTGTGCTTGGATTTGTTACGTGCAGTAGCTACGATAAAAAATTAAACATTTTGTCAGAATTCCGTATGGATTTTCAGGAAATAAGTTAAAGTTGACGCACTGTGGGCAGGTCTCCCGCAAGATAGACCGATGATCTAGTCAAGGTGGCACGAGTATCTTAGAGGCGGAAAATACAGGAGCAATCCTCGTGGTGATCTATGGCGGTGGCTATGCCCAGTAGGCGTCACATGTCTGAAAAAGAAGAAAGGTTAAAGTAAAGTTATTGTAGGAGTAACAGACTATTTTAATAGGTTAAATAGACATTTTCAATTTTGATTCAACCATTTATAAATAATAATTGTAGTAGTTATGAAAAACTCTTCTACGATGCGACATTTCCGCATGCGAAAAAGCGAACAGCGGCACTCGAATTGACATCCGCATCGGTGTCAACGAGCATATTACAGCTAATAAATATTATGTTTTCGCCTTGCGTGATCGAATGCTTAATTATTTAGCGCTCTAAAACGTTGAAAGTGGCGGCTTTTTCCAAGCCTTTGTCACCCGTTGAAATGAATTAATGCTGTACGTACTGCCTAAATCTAGCTTAAAAATTATATTTTTCTTACATCACTAATCAATTACCAAAAATAACTTAACTTTTTTAAATTTTACACACACTTTTTCATTGGATTAAACGAGATAATGTGAAATAAAATCCTTGTAATCCAAGCCTTAAGCCACCACGTATTATATATGTTTATATTACTAGCGTTCCTTTCCATTGGATATAGAAGTAGCCGCCATGGTCGCTGTAGGCTTATTCAATTACCTGTGCGTGTTGTCTGACATCCATGACGGAGCCGTGTGCGAACAGATTGACAGCTGACAGAAATTATATGATACAAAAGGAATTTAATATTCAATTTCATGGGAGTATTCTTGCAAAGGATCAAGTTGTATTAGAATGTCTGTTCTAAGAATGAAAGTTCTAAATATTTAAAATATATTTTATAACACAATTATAAAGTGGAAATTATAATTATATGTTGGGAAGCACCACTATACCTGGGTAACGTGGACAATATTTTGGTTTTAATTCGGACGAAGTCACGGATACATTATTTTTTTTTTTCAGATTTCGAATAATTAGATTTTAATGTTGTTCTTAAATACATTTACCTTATAAGTAGAAAAATTATGAGCATAAATAACATTAATATTAACTTATGGCTACTGAAGTCACCGTGAGTGAGATCAACATCCCCGTTTAAGATATATCGTTATTTCTGTTTTTTTTAAGACAATGACGGGGATGACGATATCTTTACAGAAATGTTGGTCTCTGAAACCCACGGCCAATCGATCGCTTGAATCTTTAATTAGTACAAGCTTTCTCATGTTGTATGCACACTAACAAAGTTATTCATACCTTGAATTGCTTCAATGATTATCAAGTAATTCACATAAATGCACTTATTCACGAGCCAACAGTTAACTAATCAGAAAATCTACATTCCACATATAAAAATAAATCTTAATGTTACAAGCAACAAGAACAATTATTCCAAAACTGAAATATAGAACGCAATGTTTACTTTTCTCGCGGTATTGCCAACTACTTCTATTATCATAAAGTAGGTGTAAAGAAAGTGGGTGACTTGCTTTTCGAATTCTCGCATAACCTTGATTTAGGTATTTTACTTTACACGTAAAAAAAGTCCTCGTTAAGGTTTTTTAACGCATCATTTTAATCCTATTTATTGTAATTAAGTTCAATCGTATTTGTTCGGTGTCATTCGTCGTGTGTGCGTTCCGTTCATTCACTCGCTCAGTCGCCAGTCCCAGTTGATAAGCGCGGTGAGGTGGTTGTGCGTTCATGTCTCGCTCTCTCCCGCGTCAATACAATTTTGATGTTTCATTGGATTTCGTGTGATTAAAAACCATTCGATAATTATTTAGTGTACAAATTAAGTGGATTTTTTGTGTGTATAACGTATGTGTGTGTGAAAACAAGTTGTTTTGTGCGCTAGATAAATTTGGATATTTTCTTTCGTCGGTCAATTTGTGGTGAGTAGTAAACATTTCATATTTTATTTAAAGTACCGTTTTTATTAGAAATTATTGGCTTAAATGATCTCATAAAATAATCGATCTTGTTGTGCCTACTGGTCTTATCACAGTTATTAAGATCTACTTAAAAATGTTAGTCTCAGTCGTGTTGGAGATTTATAGCTGTAGTTGATTAAATTCTGATTAGATTCGCGATTCGTTCAGATTTGTAGAAACTTTACGCTAATATTTTTAAAACTAGTATTTGCCTGAATACTTAAATGTTTTTAAAATGCGGTCAAGTTTATTTTTCAGAGCAAATGTCATTAAGATTCATTCTGATAATGTAACTGATATCAATGTCAATCAAAAGTTAAAGATACGTTTTAATATATTTTAAGACAGTATCAATGAATCATGTGGAGGTTCTTTAGAAAAAGATGTTACGAGTGCATACATAAAAGTATTAACAACGCGGCGTCCTAAACACTACCAGGAAAGCGATATAAAAGTAGTTTTTTTTTTAATAGGTACCAATATACTTAGATACATATTTTCCTATTGAATATGTGTAGCTATTACGAAAGTACAGAGTACATGATACAGAACAACAGCAATTCATTCTGAAGGGACAGCGAGGAATTATTGCTAAGTAGGAAGTGCCCTTTGGAGATCCCATTATATGTCTATCAAATTCAAGTTGTTGACGCTATTTATTATATTTTATAGTACGTCGTTTTCTTTAAATTAAAATGATTAATTCGATTTATTAAGTTATTCATTTAGTTACGTTTCATATAACAGAAAGATAAAAGTTAAGTGTGTTCTTACACTTAGATCGAATTCTGTAATCCGGTATTGTTATATCCGACATTAAGGTGTTTGAAATAAGTTGATAATCCAGAGGGGTAGGTAGTATACATTTTATTATGTTATGTATTATGCTAGTTAGGTTTTCTTTGGGGATCATTAATTTAGTTAACAGTGTTATTTTTGTGAATGTTCTAAACCCGACCAGAGTGGTCTGGCTAAAAAAGGAGTTTATTGCGATTGGGTGCAGCACGGCCCCACGTGAACGGCCATATCGAGATACCGACAAGTGTGTCCGCGCACTTACAGTTAGTTACCTGTCCCCTAGTTGCGTTCATTCAAGGGCGTTATTGAAATCACGAATACAGAATTATCGGACCACTTGTAGGAATGTTTACTTGTATTTTAAAGAGGAAAATTTTCTTAAATTAATTTGCGATACTTACAGGTTGGTCTAATTATACTGTTTAGTAGTTAATAGTGTATCTAACTTAGCGTGGGTTTCTAACACAATTTTTTATTTATACAACAATTATTACCTTTGACCAAAGATCGTTATCTTACTTTAAACGGAGATTTTGGTCTCAGAAACCAACGGTTAATAATGTAATAATCGATTAATTTATCATTCCTTTAATTTGATTCGGTTTAGCTATAACGTCTTGTTTGACATGAAAATTGAAACTACATATTAGAATACATTTAATAAATATACTTTAAATAAATGCAAATAGAAAAAATATTCGTTTAAATCACACGATATAAAACCAATGAAAAATATCAGTGTGATTAAAAAACTAGGCAATAAAACCTTATCCTTATCACCATTATGAACAACTAGCTGTAGCCCGCGAAACCGCCCGCGCGGCATTAAATAAAAAAAAGACTATGTTCTTCGTCTGTGCCAAATTTGATCAAGATCCGTTGAGTCATTCCGGAGATACCTTCAAACAAACATCCAACCATCTAAACATTCGCATTTATAATATTAGTAAGATTAAAATTGTGGTTTTTAATATTACTACAATCGACAGGCAATCTGCAGTTAATTTGGTGTTGCAGAAGTCTAGGAGAGTCAAGTTACTTAAAATTAAGCGACCCCCTTCTAATTTGTCGCTTTACCTATAATAAATATATAAAATGCCGATGGAAATAACACCATTCACCTTGATTGTACCTTGGAACTATACAGAGACAAACAATATCACATGTCCACATAACATACTAAGGCTAAAAGGTAACTTGATCGCGTGTTCCGTTCGATGTGCGATCGCGATGACCCCTTGACAGTAATGTCGGTTAGACAATGCTATTACGTTATTGTATTGTTTGTAAAGTTGTTTTGCAAAAGTTTTTTTATTTAATATCATTATATAACCATTATATACCATGACGAAGATGGCTGTCTGAATTATTATTAATCTCAGGCTGGTATAGACGGTGCAAACGAAAGACTATTCTTTAGACATTATATTCAAGCTTTGTGTTAATTTTTTCAATCAAAACATAATATAATAAACTTAACTTTTACGAAAAGTGATTTTAAACGTGTGATTAATTTGTTCTATGTAAAATTTTACCCCAAACTGGTTGTATTTTGAGGCTAATGTTTTAGTGAAATATCTTGTATTATGTTACATACATAAAGACGGCTAATAACGTAGGTATTAATGAGTTAAACAATCGCTTTTAACATAGTTCAACGCTATTCATTAGAATATCAACCGCTGACACTCATTTAAGTTCTAACGCTTTATAGAAACTACGTGAAGTTACATAATGAAGTTGTAGATTATCTCGGTAATAGGATACCTTTGATCTGCACACGCGGCTTAAATCTAGGTCGTGTCACACAAGCGACATTGTTCGTGCCGGTGTGTCTGTGCCCTTATTTCATTTGTGAATCTACTTACAAACTTACAATACGCAACGAGGGAAGCAAGTGTTAAATAAATTAAATTCTTGAATACAATGGTGGTGTTTTTATTATTGTTGTTGACAAGAAAAAAAAGAGAAGAAAATCATAATGTGCAAATTTTGTTTTGAATATAATACAGCCGCATGCAACATCTTAAACCATACTAGTCATACTAATATTATAAATGCGAATGTTTAGATGGATGGATGAATGTTTGTTTGAAGGTATCTCCGGAACGGCCTTACGGATCTTTATGAAATTTGGCACAGTTATAGAACATAGTCTGGAAGAATACATAGGCTACTTATTACTTTTTTTAAAGTATTTTTATAAGCACGTACGCCTTACTTTTAATAATGCATGTATATGAACTAATAATTATTATTATTTATACAATTGATTGTCGTGTTTCTTATCATTGCACTGTTGTCGTGTTATCACTAACCGAATTCTTATCAGCACCAATAAATTTTATTAGTATTGTGCTAATTTAAATAAAAAAAGTCTCAATTGGTTACATCATCAGCTCAGTATACATCCCCAATGAGGGGCTCGGGGCTTACTTTAAATTAGGTTTGAATTGGTCAACCACGCTGGCCCAGTGCGGGTTGGTTGACTTCACACATATCATTGAATTTCTTGGCAGATATGTACAGGTTGCATCACGATGTTTTCCTTCATCGTAAGAACGTCGGATGAATGTACATATGTAAATCGAAAATCACATTGGTGCATGGCGGGATTCGAACCCAAGACCTGCAGATTACAAGTCAAGTGTTTAACCCCTGAGCCACCAACGCTCTATAATTGTAATTAGTCTTGATAAAGGTAGAGTATCTTATCACGAGCAATATACGTATGTATTAGAATGCTTGTCTTGATTGCAAAATATGTACATATGAGTTAAGAGTGCTAACTACACGATAACAAAAGAAGTGTTATTAAGTGACGGATATTTTTTTCTTAGGAGAAGAGGGCAAACGAGCAGTACATTTGACGCCCATAGAAATACGCAACACCAAAGAAACCGCAGCTACGTTGTCGGCCTTTAAGGGAGGGACTAGGCTCTTAAATTGAAAGCCCTTAAGTCGTAACTGTTTGGAAATACAACTACTATAAAAAATATTGTTTAAATAATAAAAAAAGTCTGAACGATAAGTAAATATTACAAAAGAAAATAACAAAATAATGGCATGTACAATACACTTAAATTGAAATACCAAAATGATAGGTCACATTTCAATTGTTTATGTGATTGATGAATCTTAACAAAAACATTATACCTCACTAAAAATTACGAGCGTTTATAAAGATGTGCAAAATTTCTTCAACACTCGGTTGCACTCTATTTTATTAGTGGAAAAAATTAAAAAATTTAATGATATGCTTATAAAAAAATCTGTAAGCCGTACCAAGTGCATGTTGACCTGGTTTGTGCCAACCTACATACAGCTGTCTGCGCTGCTGCGGGATGGCTTCTCTGGCAAACTAGAGTACGATAGTACCGTAATTTTTCCCGGTATTGTTTGCTAGGAACATTATCTACCTTTTTAGGAATAAGTCATTACAGCTTTTAATTCATTTTTGTTATAGTAATCGAGATATGTCATATAAAGTGTTTTCTTTTCTTTATAAGATGGCACGATATATCTCGGATAAAAAACCAAAAATTATTTGTGCATGTACCTAGATATATGCAAAGCTGATTGTTGTTAATACTTGGTCGTAGCATTGTACACTAAAGGTCATTTTTGATCGAATTTATTCCTTACAATTTTACACTGAATGTAATAATTATTATATCATTAATTCATTGTCATTTATTGTATCTCTTGATTCGCATTTTTACAAACCAGCTATGACATATGAGGTTATTAATATATATAGATACTTATATATCGACGGAATTGAGTTAGTCAAAGAGCCTTTTGACGTAGAAAAGTATATTATATAGTATTAATAATAAAAAAATAATTGTTATTTCATGATATAGGTTACAATACACTTTAAAATATTTATAACTAGACAATTATATTGTAAAAGCATTTTCGCCACCACTTTGTAGCTGCCGATACTAATTTTTATCTATTTCTGATTAAATTAAAACATTTATCATTAACTTCTCTAGTAGGAATGTAGGAATTATTTATCTTTGTCGCGATAAGCTTTTGTTATCGTTATAGATTAGTAGCTAAGCCGTGTAATCTATTTGCGTATCCGCGTATTAAATATACTTTATTGATTATTAGATTGATTTACATATTTACATGTTTTGATACATTTTCGACATAAGCATCTTATATATATAAAAGAAAGTCGTGTTAGTTACACTATTTATAACTCAAGATCGGTCGAACATTTAGCTGAAAATTGATGGGGAGGTAGCTTAGAACTAGGAGACGGACATAGGAACTTTTTTATCTTGTGTGCATTTTTTTATTCCGCGCGGACGGAGTCGCGGGTAAAAGCTAGTTATAAATAAATTCCTTTTGTTTTCACGTATAATAATAATATAGATATCTGGATATAAGTACTTAAAACGAAGTTTAGAAAGTCAATTTCGAATTGGAACGACATAAAACAATTAAATTAATCATAATGTATTATACAAAATTTCATCGTTAAATCACAATAACACTGTACCGTAAGTATCTTGGCGATATTGAGCAGTTTCTCCTGTGTTTTTAAAGTGTAAATATGCTTTACTTTTGTAAGCACTAATTTATCTTTGAATGTCAATCATAATTCAATACGGCAAGCTGTCAAACCTTACGACCTCACTTGGCTTACGAGTTACCTTTGGCTTCGGTGCCGTAGTTTTTGTAAGGATTACGCCATACAAGCAGCCGATATTTCGACATTACTTTGCGAAATTATACATTCGATCTTATCTGCAATAAATTACAGGTTGTATGCAAAATGCTTTTACAATTCGTGTGAAATTAAACCGGTATTAAATGAAAATATTGTCCGGTATTTAAATTATTATGCTGTACATTTTTACATTCTTGTTTTGTCGTATTTAGTATGAAGGAATATCGGCATGGAATATAGGGTTTATTGGATTTTTAAATTAACTTCGAGACTTTCATAGAGTATTCAATTGAAAGTTTATTCAGAGAAATCACGTTTCTTACTTTGCACACTCAATTTACGCAAGTGTCCAATGAAATGATCATTTCGCGTGAAACCTGGCCTCATATGCATATTTTTCTATTCTTGTGTTAAGAATGCGTATACGATTTTACAGTAATATTCTTTTACAAGAAAACAAATGACAATTTAAAACATTTTATTTATTTCAACGCTTTCATGTGCATTGAAATAGTTCGTTTTTTATTGCTAACTAAAATGTGCAATGAAACTTATAAATGCGATGTCACCCTCGTAATGTTCCATCTGATGTAGGCAACCCTTAACTTCTCCTGTGGTATTGCAAGAGGGTGTTGATGCTTCCCCTACGTTCAAATCAGTCTTGGGGATTTCTAACGATTATTTAGGGGTTGCGTACGGTTTACGTTCATGTATTAAAATCGTAGGTTATTTTCTAGCGTAAATAAGCTTTAAATTAATTTAACTTTAACTTGTTGAGAAAAATAAATCGAACCTAGTTTCAGAATTTTTGATAAAGTGACACGTTTAATTTAGCGTTACATTAAAATGATTGAAACCAATAAAACAGAACACTAACTCCATTAAACAAACCCTTTAGCGGAAGTGTTTGCCAATCGATACTCGGAAACCGTTGTACATACATCCAAGGTGTAAGGTACAGTCGCCGACAATAGTGTTCAGAAGAATTTGCTTTAGTATAAATTTTAACAAATGAAATGCGTTGTATGATGACAAAAAGTTAGTATTTTGTAATATTAATTTCTTTGTTTTTGGAATTATTTTCGTTTTACGCAAGTTCATGTTAGATACAATAACTTAAATTTTATCTATGGCCTGTGAAAATGGAAAAAGTACTTTACTTACTATCTTCTATGACTGTCTTTATAATGTAAAAAGCATAAAAAGACAAAACATTTGCACACTATAGTACATTCTCTAAATCACGTATTTAAAACGACAGTTACATTTAAATTTTGCATCTCAAAATGAAAGCTCTCGTAACAACATCCAGTTAATGATCCGAAACCGTACGCCATTTTACCTGTCAAACCGCAAAATGCGGTCCGGGTTAACATTAAACCCCACCTCCCTTTATAGACGTGTTCCACTTTCTTCGCGACTGTCCCCTCGGACTGGACAGACCGACATGTAATTCAACTCCCAGAACCGTTTATTAGCATCGCATTAGCGTGCAAACAGATTGGATTACAGTTTTGTCGGCGACTGTACCGCGCACGCGAGCATCGTGACGTGCTCATAGTGGTGCATTCACGAACCTTGTTTATTTAATATTGTTCAATCGACATTGAAAAATGTTGAATAAACATAGTTTGATAATAATAGTTAACCTAATTTTACACCTGAAGATGACACATAGATGTCTTTAATTGTTCTGGTAACCCTTTTGTTATTATATTTACCAGAAATATTAGGACTGTAAACATATTAAAAACACTAATATACAACCTATTCAAATAATAATATTTTATTGTACTTTCAATAGGAAGTTAAAATTAAAAGCAATATGTTATTCAAAATCAATCCAAAAAACAGTGTTAATAAAGCTGGAGATGACGTTAAAAATATGATAATGATGCTCTTTAATAATAGCATGACTGATATAGAAAAAAAACGAAGGAGGCAAAGAACTAATAACATACAAGAAATCATACAACAAATCACTACAAAAAACGGGACAACCTTGTAAAAACCGGAATATATTTTGATCCACACAATATGACCGATGTCCATTTTGAAACATATTTTATACTATATGTTATGACAATAAGGTCTCTATTTCAATGCTACGACTGAATTTAGAATATGTTTCGGAATATAATATATATAAAAAATGCGAAATCGAAGGGCATACGCTTGATGAACTAAAAGTTCTTTACAATTTATTACAATTTAAATGGGGCCAAAATTACACAGCTCAATGCAAAAAGATTACTACTAGTGAAACAGATAATTAGGGTGTATAACTCTTTTGCAACCATTTTGTTAAAAACCCTACGAAAGTACAAAAGTGGTGACCGAATTGTAAAAGTGATTAAAGACTCAGTGATTAAATATTTGATCTATTTATTTTATTTCTATCATAAATCGATGTACAAAAACATTCATCATAAAGATAAATATCACAAGTAAAACATAGTTAATCTTCCGCTGAACTAACTCTATTGTTCGATTCAATGCAACACTCAGATGAAAATTAAGATAAATACACTGTAGATTCAGATTGCAATGAGGTGCCAGTATTTACGCAACAATCATTTAAGGAATCTCATTAAAGCTGTTGTGATTTTGCTTTGTTAAGAGTGACTATCCACTCTAGACACATGTGATTTCCACGATTAAATTTGGAGCTTCAATTATCGGCACTAAAAAGTGGGTCAATTACGTACTAGATCAGAATAGAGCAGAAAGTAAAAAATAGTCTTCTTTCTAAGTAATCAGCTATAGTAACTGTGTGTCGTTATAATTAACTATAACTTAAATAATTACAGCTTATGCAGTTTTATACATTATAATGCATATTGAATAAATTAATATAATGCTTTTATTTTGTCACACAGTTTTATGTTACAAGCTCAATGGGTTAGTTTACGGTAAAGTTAATAATGATTTCTCTTGTAACGGCAAATAACTATAATTGGTCAATCGTAATAATTTTATTTCTTCTTACTTAATTATGGTTTTTGTAGGTCATAAAAGTAGGGTAAAAATCATTTAATGTTATAACTTAAATTATACGCATTTTAATCGATTCGTTCTATGTTATATTAAAATACAACAATCACATACAAACTTTATAGCAGCTCGTAATTTCGCACGAGACCCTGCGCCAAAATTTAGATAACGCCACACACAAGATGATTCGGGGGTGAGGCACACCCTTCCGCCTGTTTTTCTCCGCTCGTTGTCAACCCATAAGACATGCATTTTCAGCCAGTCGAATATGAGTATGTAGTAATGATTTTGATACGAAATTATTGTCATAAGTTCAAGTTTGTTTTACACCTTATACCATACCATACCACGTCGCTACTTAACATCAGACTTTACGCTTTAGCACTAGGCTTTGTATGATGCAAATGAGATTAAATCTGCGTAACTTGCATATTATTATTACGCAAATTTAAAGTTATTTAAACACTTAGTAAGCGTTTGAAATCAAGTAACATTTAATATATGCAATTTGATACTTACATAAGTAGAAACAAAACTAGTATAATGTGTATGTTTTCGTCAGTTTCCAAATTAACTTGTAGGTTGTACTTCCTGTAGTACGATCAGGCCCTGTCCCACCCACACCGTACGGGCGGGAATGCTGGGCCACTGAATTAGCGTGTTCTTATGAAACAGTAACGTCTTTTAAATGTTGAGACTTCGTAATGCGGTACATATATCTTCGTAATCATTACGTAATAAATCATTGCAATGTATTAGTTTTTCTTTTTTTTTTTTTTTTTTAGTGGGCGGCGCTGTGCCGCCCTCTCGTTCCCCTAACATGGTCGAAGTCAGGGACCTGGGGTGCGGGATATTCTTTATTTCTTTATTTATAATTTAAGACCAATTACATAAAACTTAAACTAATATCACATTCGTTTCCTTAATGCTACTTAACTACTGTAAAATTTAAAAAGTTCCAATAATAATGATAATATCTATTTACATTTTAAAAACTTAATTTACTAATAATATAAAATAAAACCACTAAAATACTACAATTAAGATATCTATATACAATTTAAAAATTAGTCTTACTTTTAAATTGTTGTCAACATTGTGGAAATTTCGATAGCATGTAGTATGTAGCTAGCTACATTTGTATCGTTTTAATATTGAAAGGCTTAACATAAATCATTTTTTGACATAGTATTATTAACAGTAACACATTTTGCAAGTCTAGTCGTAACGAGCGGCGGAAAACGATAAAAATTTTCATCAATTTTGTCTCTGTACTTAAGTTGTTTAAAGAATAAGTTATTACCAGTTTTATTAATAACAACATCTTGACATTTTGCATAATATCTTGTTCGGAATTTTATGTTAATTTTCGGTACAAAATTTTATCCCTTTTTTTTAATTTAAAATGTGTTCAGTTTTTTAAATTTTCACGTGATTTCTTTTTACGTAAAATACATTATGACAAGGTCGTGGTGAATGGAAATCCGTAATATCTTTCTATTAACGTGAAATATGTAATAAAATTAAAGTTTTACAATAATAAAAAGTCGATTTGGATTCCAACAGAATTATCGAATTTATATTGCATTTCATATTTTCTTTCATATCATCTACACTATTGAAAAATTAATTTTGATTTTTTTGTTGACTCGATAATATTTATTAAGGCGGTCAGGTACCACTTACAAACCGATCCATATGTACAAATTCTTCGGACAACGGACACGGTTTTTATTCAAAGATACTGACGGCAATAAGTGGCTGATCTGAAAATTTCTAATGCTTCGATTTGGTTGAAAAAACAATTGACATGTCTATTTTTGGAATTTCCTTAGATTTCTGCTTTAAAGTACAATACTTTTTGTGACCCGTAAAGAGCGTCTAAACTAGTGTTGAACTAAACCAATTTATTTTAATCGAACTTACTTAACTTCTTATATTTTTTATTGCCTCATCATTCGATTCGCCGCAATTGATATAAAGTATGAAGGAAAATGTTAGTGAATATATTTTTTAACGAAGCTTATGTCTATATTTTCAAGCTTATACCGATCATGAGAATTCGTTTTGTTGTCTTTTCCCATTATTCCAAAGGTCGGTAAACTCGAAATTTTTTTGTGGATAAATTAACGTTAACACATTTTCCTTTTCAGTTTTTTCCTCAGTTTTTTGCGAAACTCATGGACTTCAACGTTTCATTATGGTTTTGTCCTGAATATTCTAACAAAGAGAAACAAAAACAACAATATTTTTCAAACATATTTGTCACTTTACAACATAACGACTCAAAATAATTACTCGCCACTCGGACGCCTTTTGAAAGACTGTTTCAAAGAATGTTTTCACCGCGACTGTACCGCACTGGGCCGTTTGTTGACGTAACAATTTTAACGCTCTGCGGCGTAAAAAAGTATAATTCTAGCTCTTATCTGCCTTATTTGTTTTTGTAGTAGCTACGACTTGATATGTTTTCTTATTAAAGTTAAGGCATGACAATTTTACATGCTTGATTAACAACATAACGTTACTTTGTAAATAAAATAGTAGTTTTTTTCCTTTTAAACTCATTTAATGATATGGTTCACTATTGTTTTTTTTAACGTCTTCAGCCAACCTGAGGTTTATTTTTATATTTATTTTATTTAATGTGGTTACGTCCATTTATTCAACAATTCACACATTGACCCATCGAGTTTTAATAAAATTAAAAGGTAAGCTTTAACAAAAACGTTGCCGATGCGCGGGTGACATTCGCAAAGGTTTTGTCCGTTTAATAATTCATAACAATCCATAATAGTACTTTTCAAATTATGTACATATTTATAAATAAAAATTCCTATACATTATGTTGAAATAGATGGATATTTTTATAACTTTTATACAGCAATATCAAAAAATATTTCACAAATACACTAGTAGTACAACTAAAGCATATAAGGTAAACTATTTTATACGAGTACATTGTCATAAATCAACTCTCGTGTGGCAATCAAAAGAGCCGATGTCGATATTTTTTTGTTTCTGTTCAGGGATTCACATTAAGTTTTATTTATTATAAATGAAACGACGTTCAACAAGCGCGGAGATTCTAGGAATTTTTATCCTGTGCAGTACATAAATTGCTGCTTATTCCTTTTGTTTAAGAAAAAGGAATATTTATACTCGAATCTGATTTTAGAAGCTTTAATTTAGTTTATTGTTTTGTTACATTGTTTTCTTATTAAGTTTGGGCTCGGGCTCGTTTCACGAGGTGTTTGCCTTTATTTTTGTAATTGTTGATTCCTTTAATTAACATGAAAATAATAAAAACTGGTTTTTTAAAAAGTTTTTCTTTCAATTATTTTTTATACTGCTAATGAATAAAAAAAGGTGTTCGCAATATTTTCCTTAGTTTAATAATTCTTGCTATTAGTAATAAATTAAGCAGAAATTAAGTTAAAAAGTAGTATTTATGCTGATATTATTTAAAAAAGAATAAATGACTCTAACGTAATATTACTTAAAGGAATACTTTTTATTATTATTACTTCTACGTATTATTTCACTACACCGCCGGTATTATTTTTCCAAGAAGATCTTGGAAAAATAATGAAACTGCGTTTCTCAAGATAATCCAATAATGATAATTTAACTTAATACAAGTAGAAGCGAGTTTTGTTAAGTATTCGAATAAAATAATATTCGATACAGAAACGTGAGAACTGAGAAAGGTTAGGACCTTGCGCCCTGACCATTAGACACTCGTTCGTGCAACAATGGAAATAAATTGTATTGCGAACAGGTTCTTTGTTATTCTTCAACGCAATTAACAATTTAATTATTTTCGCTCTTGTCGAGAGGCTCAAATGGTGAGCCATTTCGCGAATCGTTAAGGAAATTGGATTCAAGATAGGTTTTTAGAGATGTCAATGACGTTTTACAAAGTAGAATATACTAGCGTTTACCCGCGACTCCGTCCGCGCGGAATAAAAAAATGCACACAGATAAAAAAGTTCCTATGTCCGTCTCCTGGTTCTAAGCTACCTGCCCACCAATTTTCAGTCAAATCGATTCAGCCGTTCTTGAGTTATAAATAGTGTAACTAACACGACTTTCTTTTATATATATAGATTTTATTATTATTTAACTCGGTAACTAAGTTAGGGGAAGATAAGTAACAAGGTTTATTTATAATAAGTGCTTTTTTGCAATTTTTATATCTATAAACAATGGCTGAAAAATGTAATAAACTTTATAAACTACCAGCGATTCTTTTATGGAAAAAATTGCATCTATCTAATTCCCAATTAATTAATTATAGTCATTAAAATGGGGCAATTTAACAGAGATTCAATGAAGCATCTCAGTGGAAATTGCATACTCAATATTTAATTGCAAGCGACCTTTAGATAGCAATTAATTAACCCAAATACAAAGTAAACGACTTCTGTTATCTTAAACGCGGGTTCAAAACACTTATAATTGTAACTGGTTTACAGGCAAGCGATAAGCTGAACAACAGTGCAAAGTGTGCTGGAAAATTAACGAAAACAATTGGCAAATAAATATAAGAATACGCCCTAGAAAAGATAACACAATGTAACCTTAACTATCACACATAAATACAGGACCTTCGTAACTCGCAGGGAAAATCAGTCTGGCGCCCCTAAATAATATTAGGTTCATTTGTTAGCGCTCCCTGGGCCCGGCGCTCGGGTGCCCTGCACCCTTTGCACTTCCAAGTTAAAGCGGCCATGCATTAACATATTCAATTGAGTAAATAAGAATATAAATGGTACAAAAGCGCTAAAACTATCTGTATATGCCAACAAAACTACATCTGTACGAGTACGTTGCCGGTTCCCTAAAAAATGAACAGTGCGCGTCTCACACTGCTCTAAAAAACTTTTTGATAACGAATTGTCCCATTTGGTTCTGTGGCAGTATTGATAATATATTTTATACAAGTGACCTAAATGGCCTATTCTCAGTTCACATCTGTAATTTTACTTTATCTGTTGCTGATATTAAAACGGAAAATATTTTCTTTGTTTTAATTAAAATTTTAACTTTCTCATTATTTTGCTTTTGGCATCACATGGCAGGTTAATAATAACAAATAGAACAGTATCATATCATTTTCTAATTTATATCAAAATGCTCATTAATATTTCAATACCAGGTTAATATAATTCAATTCTGTTTGTACTTGAACTTTTCAGACGAGGTCGGACCTAGAGGGTATTTGGTCGTACCTAGGACAAATTTGATTTAGAAAAATGGAAATACTAGACTGATACCAATGTCAAGAATAATTGAATTACTTTGAAGTGATTTTATTGCCATAAAGTGCATTTCAATTGCAGAAACACATGAATCATTAAGCTAACAATTGTTATATGAATAACATGGAATGGAAATCATCATCAGCTCACTATACGTCCCCACTAAGAGGCTCGGAGTCTACCCCAAGTTAGGGGTGACTAGGCCATAGTCAACCACGCTGGCCAAGTGCGGGTTGGTTGACTTCACACATATCATTGAATTTCTTCTCAGATATGTGCAGCATCACGATGTTTTCCTTCACCATAAGAACGCCTGGTAAATGTACACATGTAAATCGAAAATCGCAAAACACATTGGTACATGGCGGGATTCGAACCTAGGACCTGCAGATTGCAAGTCAAGTGCTTAACCCCTGAGTCACCGACGCTCTTATGGAACTATAACACGGAATGGAAATAATCAAAACATATTAGGAAGGCTTGCAATCAACAATTTAAGGAAGCAAAACATATATTTAATCGCGGAAATCATTCTATTTTTAAATTAACTTTTTAATTGCGTGCAAGTATTCAATTCCGACATAAGTCATACGACTGGCGTTTTCATGCAATACGAAGAAAAATAAGCATGAATAATAAGGATAAGATTGAAACAGGAAAATAAATGTAAAACACGTATTTTAGCTATAAAATTTTATTATCTATATCTATTTTACTTGCGATTAATGTATGTACTACCTATGGTATAGTCTTTTTCAAATATCTTTGCGGACCAAGGTCCTACCAACTACACCTAAATTTGTGTTCTACGCAGCGACTTGCGTGATGTTAAAAGTTGCTTAGATATCTGAAAACTATAATATAATGTTATGAATTTGTAGTTACAATAGTATTGATTCAAATTAAAGTTAACATAACACAAGCAAGATATTTTACGACGTAGACAATTCGACGTCAGTAGAAAATAAAAACAGGTTTGCAAGGTCGCAGAATACATTTTTCTAGATAGCTTGAATCGGGTTAATTGCCCATTTTAAGTCTGTGACTACATCGTGACAGTAAAAAACCTAATAGGTTTCAAATTATAGCTGAACGTTGAGCTGCTTCAGATGAACCGCTTGCTAATTACACAATATTAAATCGCATTTGTAGATCTGGATTTTTTAAGGAGTTACGTAACTTTTAACTTACTTATATAATATGGTAAATGTTTTTTCTATTTAATACTAGTCTTATGTGTTTGATTACTTCTGATAAGAGCTTGTTGGCAGCTGTTGATTTAAAAATAAATAACAACAGTAACAGTAAGTCAATGCTCATTCCGCGATTAATACCTTTTGTGTTAATCCAAAAAGTACGAATAATTGGAATCCTATAATTAAATATGCATCTTAATGTGCTTATTTGTACCTTAGTTCATTAATTGCATTTAAAAATCACAGCTATTTTAACTTAAAATGCATTTAGTGTTAGCCCGTAACACCAGTTCAAATGTTAACTTAATCTTGAACGATTTAAGCGCAACATAAGTCAACATTGGACGCCATCTGGCGACGTACCTGCACACCGGACCGGGTAAATATTTGAACTAGTGTTCAATAGACGTGGAGTGCATTGCGTTCTGTTATAAACTTGCATCATGTCTTATTTGAGAACCAGATTCCATAGTAATAAATAGGCTTGATCTTTTACAGTTTATACCAATTTTGGTTTACATTAAGTGTTAAAACATTTGTGCGCCTTTTAAACCCTGCGCTTTCATCTCCTATCGAATTGATACTGCTTACTAAGATATTTTTGACGTAATCTTTGTTTTGTTATTCTTACCGTCTATGGTTAGACTGTGTATTTTATAGTAACGTACAATTCAATTATGATGTAATCACACAATCCATCTATCTTCTGCATCTGATTTTCCTGTATTTTGTTATTTGATAGATTAAATGTTCCAATGCAGAAAACTTCTGCAACAGCATCAATCACAACGAACTACAGTAAACAAGTTGCTACCGCAACAAAGCAACTGCTATCAATTCGTACATCTTTATGACAGTTGTAATTAAGCGCAAACATTATTTGACCCTAATTGTTTTGCGGTACGCTTGTTTATTGCTATGTTTGTCAATTTGTATCACTATCTAAACGATAACCTATTTAATTAATAATTTAAATTGTTTTATCTTTACTACCAAACTGACTTCTTAGTTGATTTTATCAAACTATGCTACATAATTGTGCAATATCTATAGTTAAAAACATTTGCATTGCAATTGTTTTTCCAGACTAAAGTCTTCTGATAAATATTTTTTTTACTTACTTAAAACGCCATCTGTCGTCTATATATAAAAACATGTAAGTGACACGAAAACATAAGCATAAGTTTATGTTGTACACTAATTATGAGCGTAGTTAAAAAGCTTTAGACACTCACACCGTTATGATAGGCACAAGCTCAGGTGTTCCTCGTGTTATGATGATAAGTTATCTCTCAAAGATTACGTTACCTGTTTCCCAGATAACAGCTTGGAATGCTAGAGTTCAAACTGATAAGAAACTTTGAAGATCATTTTTCTTATGTCTATTATTTTTGTGCCTTTTTCATATTTTGTGTATTAATCATGTTTTGGAACTTCGTAATACGGTTTACTACCTCCTTTGAAAATGCTCGTGAGGATTAAGTATTGTTTTAAAGTAGGTATGTTAAAATTTGTAATTTCACATCGTTTAAATTCCAACGATACTTATGTAAATCAACAGTTCCATTGTGTTAAGTCAATAACCTCTTTTTTTCCGTCGAATTAGAGTTGATTAGCGCCACACAAACAATGCCATATTTGGTATTTCGTTCAGAATATTTTCTATTCCATTCCCGATAAGGTAATGGCAGCCATCTTTTATTTGCGAACTCACGCGCCTGTTTCCCGAAGGCGCGATTTGATAAACGTTTAGCGCCATTCGCTGCTGAATTCGTAATTCAAACTTCAGAGAAATGTAGCCGGATGGCGACATGACTCCGAGCTGTATCAACAGAATATATAACTTTTTTATCCATAGACAACTGTCAATGCTATAAATGAATGACTTCATGAATTTATGAAAGAAATTCCACCTGATCGTTCATCTTTTACTTGATTTAATGGTGTACAATTTATTAAAGTCCGATTTCATCTAATGGTATTCGATTTTACTATTTAATTATCGATAATAATTGCAAGGCAAAAGAAAAAGTTTAAAAGAAAATGTGCTTATTGTTTTTTTTTTGTCACCAGATGGCGTAGCGTAATGGAGGGGGAGTGCTCGGAGGGCGGGGAGGGGTGGCTGCTGGTGCGCGTGCACGTGCCTGAGCTCAACGTACAGAAGAGCCTGCAGTTCCCAAGGGACCAGCTCGTCTGGGACGTCAAGCAGCAGTGCCTCGCCGCTTTGCCCAAGGTCTGTAGTCTACCCTACCTTATCCCACTAGTGTAATCTTATGATGTTATATCGCAATGCATGCTGATCATTAGATGAGTAGTTAGGAAAATACATACGAATAAAAAAATCTAATACAATTAAAAATCAAAAGAAGACCACAATAGTATGAGATTTTACAAATATTTACCTTGGCAACAGACGTAGGTCATAACACTTCCGTCATAAGGAATTAAAGTCCTGGCTCTGTGTAAGCAATAAATCTCGCTCATAGCGAGTTCCCGCGGGCGACCGGCAGCCGAGCACTATTTCTAGACATAATCTAGGCAATGGCTATGGCGCAGGCGCTTAGTCTATTTATAGACGAAGACTAACAAAGCCTACGCACTGCTTAACAACAAGAAAAGGTTATTTACTTGTAAATTATTAATAAAACAAGGTTATTTATAAGTTGTTAATTTAATAAGATGGTCTTAGAAGAACAAAGTTATTAGTTTACCATTTCCAAATCTGAGAATCGAAATTAAATATGATACAATATAACTTTTGAATACATTAAGATATGATTCAGACACTTTGTTTTATCTCTAACGAACTAGGTTGTTACGCATATTTTTTTGATGAAATTGTGTGATGGAACCTGCTATAGATATAAAAAATTGTAGAATAAATTATTGGAAATTCTGCATTCATTCTATGTAGGTCGAGAAATCGGTCTGCAGACTGATATTAATTGAATGAATGAATGAATCACTTAAACAAATTATATGAGGCAAGTAATCAGGTGATCGTAATGTGTATGCTGCTGGTGAAGAGATCGGCCAGATTCATGAGTTACAAACGTCTGACTTTACCTTATACCGCAATTTACGGCTGTATAAAAAAAGGTTTACGTGGATACCCGCATACTTTAAAACCTGTAAATTTGCACCGTCTCCATAAACTCACTATAAAACTTATATATTTATTGTCTTCGATGTCTTGTGAAAAATGCATTATGGAAATCGAGAGTTAAAACTTACGTGGCTAAATAAATTGATTACTACTTCAATATGTTAAAGAGTAAGGTAAAAAAACTGTCCCGTAGAAGTGGTGATTAAATATGTCAAAACAACCCTTTTTGGTAAATAATAATATTAAAATAAGAAAAATGTAAGCAATGGTCGCAAATTCGCGTCACATCCGACTGCCACGTCTTTAGATTTAAGTATCTATGTAGGCCTGGCGATTTATACATATTTGCTAATGAAATAAACATATTCCGTGATAAATAATAAAATTATTACAAGTCGTACGAATTTGTAAGAAACAAGATTGAGATGACTTGATTAATTTTATAAGATATGGATAAGATACTTCTCAAAAATACAGCTCATATTATTAATCAAACTTGAAGATGTATTGAACAAATTTGTAGTGGTGAAACTTATCTCGTAAGTTTACTTTCGATTTATAGGCGAATGCAGCTGGTATAAGGGCAGTTGTTTATAAACTTGAAAGAATTTTAAGAATTATTAATCTGTTCTCGCTTCCTCGACCACTTTTCTCGTCCGTGCAGAATTTTTATGAGCTACGAAATGTCGCCTGCAAACCTTTCATTTCTGGTATGTAAGTTTTATTTTACAAAAACTTAAGTAATTTCAATTTCAATACTATATTATAGTTGACTACAATGTCTTTCATATGACTTTAAATCTCTTATCATTAAAACTATATCATTTATATTTAACTACGTTAAAATTCCATTTGATTTGCAACATAAAGAATTGCTTAAATTGATATATATAGCTAAAGCTCCTACAAAATCAATTCCATTATACACCGAGTTGATTTCCAATCTCGATGGATCTCGACATCGTAATGCAAATATTGAAAACGTATGCGGTGACGGCTCTCCATTATTTGTCACCAGTTTAATTCCACGTAGAAATGATGCTTGCAAATAATTAAATTTAAAACGATTGTAATTAAGATTTTTGAATACATATTGGATTTTTCAAGCACTACAAAATGACTATTATAATTTCTCGGAGTACTTTAGTACGCATATGCATGCATTAAACTAAAACATTGCATTTTATACTTTACGTGATATTAAAACGTAATAAGAATAGAAAGTGCAAATTCTTATGCAGTTGTCTGTACCTTTGTAATAAACCAAAAACATAATTTAAATAATAAAGCTGTGATTTCATAAGAGAACCAGCATTTCATTATGACGTGCTTCCGTTGTTAGAGCTCGCCCACGCTGCGTGGGCGTGGGCGACACGCTGGGACACGTAAATCGCAATAAAGGCTGCATTAAACCATCACCTGTCTGCAGAACAGCAGTAGGCGATAAAGCATACGAATGCTTTAGTTATTTTTAGCTGTCAACAATTATGACTTCTGCTTTCTGCTACTGGCATTGAATGGAAATTGAAAAGTTACGAAAGATAATATTAAACAAATAATCTAAGTAAATCTATTTTTTTTTTGTTATTTTTAATAAAAATAAAGGTTACTCACATATATAATTAAATTTATAAATAAATGTTTTTAATTAACTTCAAAAAGGCGAAGATTCTCAATAAGTATGTCTGATTTTTATTTTTAAATTTATCATTACTGTACTCATACTAGGCGTTAAATGATCGTTTCATGTAAAAATAAGATATTATTTTAAAACGAGTCACTTTAAAAATATTACAGTCTAATTTTATTCCAAAGTCATTTTGTACTTACTACCTTATTAAGCAATGCGATTAACATCTGTGTAGGTTTTTTATGTTGGTATCATATTTTGGGTGATGACATAATCATGGAACAATCGAAATTCAAAATATATTGTTTTACATATTACTTCATAAAACTGTATAAAATAAACAGTAAAATCCTTTCTAGAATGAATATTTAGTGTGCATTTTTCTACCTGACTTTAATAGACTTCGGTTATACGCAGTTCACATGACAGCCGTGAGTTTTTTTATGTTTTAATCGTGCGTTGTAAAAAAGAATAATCCACTAATATATTTATTATAAGGTAATAAAAATATTATATTTACTTCCATCGTCGTGTTTAACGTGTTTTTTTAAGTATGTAGCAATATTATTTTAATAAATGATGTGTAGGATTGTAATGTAAACCTAAACAAGTAAAAGAATCAATAAATGAAATTAAGTAATACACATGATGTTAAAACCGAAAATAGGGAGACTCACACCACAGATTTAATTAATATTGCATATGTATATAATTAATTTTATGCCTCAATTATAATATCAAATATCTTTACTCAACGTTAACCAAGTTGAATATCAGCTGTCAAGGTTCCATATTTAAATGTCAAAAGTGTACACGTCGGCGTCGATCTATCCCCGTAGATCTCGGAAAAATGGTCCGTCGGCCAGTACGATAAAAACCAGTTCTCACATACCGTTAGCTGGAAGTTTCTTAAATGCCTCACATATGCTGGACGTAGGTACTCGAAACACTAACTAGTCTTATGCTACTGCATTCGGTTGATATACCATTACTAAGGTTAAGAGTAAGCATAGAAGCGATTACATTTCTATAAATAATTAAATATGAATAGAGTAATTTTTAGATATAAAATTGTGATAAAATTGTAAGAAAAGTTTTAATTAAAATGCTCGGTGAAGTTCGTACTCCAATCATGAAAATATATTCTGCTTCCCTTAAGCATTTTGTGAACTTATAATCCTGCGGATTTAAAAAGTTCTCAAGGTAAGGACTATTTACCAGGAAGTAACTCTCATTTTCATTGAATGCATTGTAAAGCGACTTCAAATCATAGCTTAACCTAACAACGTCGTTTTTACCTTTTCCGTAAGGCGGACGGTCCACTAATTTTCAATCCTGTGACATATTGCAACTCATCTGTAGTTCCTTCGTATCTATGTTGCGAATCTCTATGGGCGTCGTTAATCACCTGAGTATGAGTATTCCCGCCGCTAGTTTTCCTCCTTTTCTTATAAAAAAAATTACCACTACTGAGTTACATGTGCTTATTTTAGTTGTAGTACACATACAGTACATAACTAACAGTTAATAGGTATCTTAACACTATCAGCAATGCTTCCTAGTAATATTACCTACATATATTCTATTGTTATCAATTGTCATTTGATATATATATATATATAGATAAAGAACGAAAAACAGGAATAAAAAGTACATATGTAATGAAATTTAATGTAAAATCGACATTTGTACATAAGGAACTAATTTATTTATTAAAAATATTTATTTATTTAAAATTGTATTTAATAGTGTAAGTTATATGTTATGTAGTACCTAATATAATATATATGTATATTGTTTTCGGTGGTGCGGCGCCAACCTCAGGTGGCCACTTGGTACAGGGTACGTGTCATTTTTACTGCAATATTGTGTATACGCTTGCGCATTACCTTTTTATATACCTGCATGAATCAGTCATGATTCAATATAAAATGCTGGTACCTCTCATATGTAAAGCATGATTATGTTAATCACTGCATGGTCTATTAGTCAATTTGGAACCAACTTTATACGACCGGTTGGCTGTAATAATCACCTCATCGGTAAAGTAAACCTACTTAAAGCTGGGCCATGGCATGAATATATAATCTGTGGCATTGACGTATCACAAAACATTCGAATAAAAATGTTCCTTTGCAAATGCGGTGTCGTATTAGCTTCACTGTGGGTTTCCAACTCTCGAAACATCTTATCATCTCTATTTTTCCAATGAAAATGAGAGATATGTTTTTGTACATTTGTTTCGGCAGTTGAAACGCTCTGTTAGTTTTATATGTTCGATGTTAATGTTACTTTTCCAATTGTACCCCTTGTAACGATTGTGTATTTTTTACTTTATATAATACAAGCTGTAGCCCGCGCGTTATTACAAAAAGCCTAAAACATTCCCGCGTGCATCTAGCTTCCCATCAAAATCGGTCCAGCCGGCCTTGCGGACAGTCGGACAAACAGTCAAAATGGTTTTTACTTATCATCAACACAAATACATCGTGCGTGCGAAACACGATTTTTTCTATAAAACACTTCAGCTTTCAGCAAAAAGTAAAGGAAGTTCTATAAATTGAATTAGTAACTATTTTTAAAGTTGTCATATTGTTTAACTTGTACAACAAATAGGCTAAATATTGTTACACTGAGTACGGTTTTCCATTACGTTATCTAAAGTTCATCGCAGTAATGACACGGTGACTCAAACCAACTCATAATTATTAACACAAGGTTTTATCTGAACGTTAATTTCCATACGCACTACATTAATAAACATTAAATGTGTCAGTTTTTTTTAGTAAAATGAGAGAGTTGGTAATATTGAATTCGAATATAGGAACACACACAAGCAGACACACACAGAAACTTTGAAATCAACACTCTCCCTCTGTGTCTATAATACTTTAATGATTTTATAATTATTTTCTTCCCTTTGATTTAATCACAATGTGGAAAATCCGGAAATATAACGTAGAAATTACTCATTATAGATAAGTCTGGCATGACGAAAACATCAAGCCATCCGAGCGCGGCTCAGTGATGGCCTAGATATGGGAAGCCTTACTCTATACTCTTTCCCCGCTTCCCTAACGTGGAACTATTCTTTTGTGCTCTTTACTATTTCCCTAGTTTTCATATTTTCAAAGCGAATACTTCTCTGAGCTGCGCAAATGGAATTGAAAATGGAACTGTATTGCACAGACTAAAAACCATTTTTATCTTTTAATATTACATAGTTATGAATATTATTTTTGGTTTCTTTCATTGTTATTAAAATATACGTCTTAGATAATGGAAATCAAAACAATTTGACGTTTCTATGAGGTTTAGATTTTCTATGATAATTTTATTACTTTATTAAGGAATAACACTTTTTTTTCTTGCGTAATTTGTCGTAATTCGTATATACCGGTATTTAAACAAAAGAACTGTGAAATTGAAAATATCCCGTTACAAATAAATTCTAGTGTTAACATTGATATATTTTAAAAGCTACAAATCCAGAATACCAAATTAAAAGTCAAAATCAGTGAGATAAATTATTCTAATTATTTACATAAGAAAGCTGTGCGCCATTTTTCCACGTCTTTATTGCCGATGCTCCGTGAATCGAAATGTCGAACGAGAGCACAAGTTAAATATTATTAAAAAATAGACAAGTTGAATGCACAGAGTATATAATATTGCATAGCAGTACCTGTAAAACAGTAGTTTTACAATTAACATATATTTACATTAACTTGGAGACTAAGATTTTATGCAGCTGTCAAGGAATCTCGACTAGTTCGCTAGGAAGCACAGACTCATTATAAATTCTTGTTTCGAACACAGACTAATTTGAGTCTATGTACTCTATGGTTCGTTGTCATAATTTAATTTTGTAGCATTCCAAAGAATAGTTGAATTTCAAAACTAGTCTTTGGTTTTATTTCGATTTATTTAATAAGCTTCGAATACCGATTTAATACGTTCACATTTTCAGTCAAGTAAAAATGCCTTACAATTTTATAAATCCACTGCGTCAACCTTTCTCTTTATTCCTACTGATTGATTCTTAGAATCGAAATTTCTTCTCACGACCCGATTTATTTAATTCGAAGGCCGATTGCCTTAACGAACGTTACACGAAATTGATCAGAATATTAAATATATTTAGTTTATTCAGACGTTATACACGCTATTGGTAAATGTACTTAATTTTTATTAAAGGTCAATGTGTAGGTTTATTTGTCTATCTTAATATTTGGCCATTTTAACTTTGATTATGTCCTAAAGATTAAGATTGTCTTTATGTGGTTACAATTTTCTATTTCTTTTGTTTTGCTTTCTGATTTGCAAATCTCCATGGTTACGGTTAATTATAAAACGATATTGTATAGGTATATGAGAAATGCTTTCGTATATTATACAGTTTCAGCTATAGAACGAACTTGTTATATTTTGATCTTGTTTAATAACGTTCAAAGGGTATTTTAATTATCATCACAGTTCAGACTATAACTAAAAGGTGTAAATTAATAAAGTATTAATATATATTAAAGATATAATTTATTAGCTATAACTTGCCAACAATCTGCACGTAATGAGCGTTTGCATCATGAGTAATTGGCGCCATAGCTGACCTTGCTTTTATTACCAGCCCCGTTGGTCTAATAGCACTATGATACATAACTGTCCCGGGTTCAAAGTTCCGTACACAGTTACTTTATGTTGTATACCTACAATTCTCGGTAAGAATTCCTTTCATACCTCTGTATTAACATCGTCTAGAAGCAAAAAAAATAAGTAAAAAGAAACAAATTGTTGTCATATTTATGACATTGAATTGAAATTTATTCAACCCTATAAATATATATATATATATATATATATATATATATATATATATATATTTTTAGGAATCAGAAGGGTAAAAATATAAAAAAATATACAAGCGGTCTATTCTAAACACAAAATAATTTAATTTACACGTCAAATACTTTACAAAGATCTTAAAATAACTTAAACAATTATAAAGTAAACAAACGCTAATTTACACTCCGCGAAAATGACCTAAATGACCTACAGCAAGTACCGTCGAGACCAACCACCGTATCAACCGCGATCCTAGCAGCCGAAAGAGCGCTTGGTCGGCTCTGCATTCGCTTATATAGACGTTGGTGGGGGAAAGACATTTTTGTCAGTGATGGTGGGGATCGACGCCACCTGCTGTAAGATTATCTAATACGGCCTCTCCTGACCGTGTGCCGTCCTCGGACACACTGAAGTTATGCTCTTAGGTGGTGTTGGTGACTGCAGCGAGTTCTTGCTCGTTGCCCGTTTGTGGAGATGTGTCTGCACTAGCGGGGTCTGCTGGTCTATCTGAAGTTTCAACAACATTGTCATCGTCAGGGTTATCTGCATGAGAAAGAGTGTCGTTAGTTAATCATGACAACATGTGTGGTTGCCTACGCTGTCGTCCATCGCACATACAAGGCCCTCATACAAACACAAACACTCTGATATAAACAAGAACACCTCTTTCAAAAGTATGCACACATCTTCATGCGTAATACTTCTGTCATACTCATACTTGAACTTGCAAGTTCCCACGATAAGCGTGAACCAGGACTTTGCCTGCCAGGTCAGCGCCTGATGCACATTCAGCGAATGCGACTTCCAAGGGATTCACCCTTCCAGGACAGCGCCTGATGCACATTCAACGAATGCGACTTCCAAGGGATTCACCCTTCCAGGACAGCGCCTGATGCACATTCAACGAATGCGACTTCCAAGGGATTCACCCTTCCAGGCCAGCGCCTGATGCACATTCAGGGAATGCGACTTCCAAGGGCTGAGCCCACTGAACATGTTGGGGCCACGCCCGCCGATGCTGGATACTGCAGAACGACTGCCTCGGAAGATGCATGGACCGCACCGCCAGCTCGTTCCGACCAGCAAGGGAAACACTCGCCTTTCATTCCGGCGCTTACTCGCACATACAACAAATGTACTGTAAGCAAAACAACATTAAAACGTTCAGTTGAAACCTTACCGTCAAAAATGCAGAGCAACTCTCTGGACACCATTCGCCATTCCACAGTACCATATACTGTGCTGCCGCCTGAATGGTCTTGCCTTTAGATCCACTAAGCAGCTTCATCTCATAACGGTCATTTGGTAGTATTCTAGTGACACGATATGGACCTCTCATACCAGAATCGAGCTTACCTCCGGATTGAGAGTATTTTATCACAAATACCTGGTCGTTGACCTGGAATTTCTCTGGGGTGTGCCTTTGACGATTGACCCGTGTGTCTTGACCAATTCTGTTTTTGTCCAGCGCCGCTTTAGCGTTGCTCCTGCTAATTTCTCTTGTGGCTTCATGATTGGGGCTGGAGTTCTCCATGGCAACATCTCGGACGAGCGCATGAATAATAGGAGTGGTCGCATTAGTACCGATTAGTAAATAAAGAGCGGAATATTGCGTAGTCTTTTGTTTCGTTATATTTAACATTATTTCTATTTTACACAAAGCATCAGACCAAGTAGACTTTTTATTGTTACTCTCTACACGGATAAGGTTCAATACTGTCCCCACATAACGCTCGGCTTGCCCATTGGAGTGGTGCATTTCGGGCGTTATGTAGTGGATAGCACAACCCATTTCGGAAACCCAGTTAGTGAAAGCAGACGCCTCAAACATGCGCCCACGGTCACAAATTACCAGTTTAGGTGTTCCAAATAAAGACACTGCACTACCAAAAACTCGTTTCAGTTCGTTCGTGTCCTGTAGGTACATCGGGTAAAGTAGGCAAAATTTGGTAAAGGAATCTACTACGAGTACGAACTTATACCCATTCGACTCTGGTAAGGGGACTAATACGTCGACATGGATTGTGTTAAATGGGGTATCAGATTTTTGCCATGAAGTAATAGGCTGGTAAGGAGCTCGGTGGGGAGGGTAGGATCGAAAATCGCAAGTATAGGCTCACTTATTAGTTGTCATATTAAATCTTGGGGGACTTTATCTTGTTCAGGTCCCTATTCAAATTTTACATCCTTTTTAGTGAGTCGCGAGATACATGCGGTTTTCGTCGCATACACTTTAATATAGCGCCAAAAGAATCCTGCAAGATCCAGAAACTGGCGAACTTGTTTAACGTTAGGTGGAGTAGGACCCTTGACTAAGGCTTCAATTTTGTTCGGGCTCGGCCTTACCTGACCATGACTTATAACGCGCCCTAAGTATTCTACTTCGGTAGGTGTACGTCCGTCCCTATTATGGTAGGAATATTCATGTACTGTGCGGGTACGATGACAAAGTAGACTTCAAGCGTGATGTTACGCAATTCTACTGTCAGAGTGACATATTCATGAGCAACAAATTCTTTATCGCGTATTCCTTTCAAGTAACAATTAGTATGCTTTCGTGGGCCCTAAAATTGACCGATTATCGCCGAAGATATTGAAGAGACGTTGAGAGCGCTACTATCGAAAATAATATCAACCGGTATACCCTAAATCAATAACGTTGTTCATTATTCAAGAGCTCTGTACAAAAGTTAATTTTTACGCGGGTTGCTAGTGCCGCCCTGAGCCTCAGATCGAGCTTTGGAAAAGCATTCACTATCTTTGTGCCCTAACTTTTTGCAGTAAGAACAAACAAGCTTAGTATTAGTAACCTCCGGCCTGTCGACAACATATCGATTTTTTGGACACCTGTCTTTGAAATGACCTTCTTGATTGCAAATAAAGCATTTGCCTTCGCAATCTCTTTTATCTGAGCCGTTAAAATTACGCTTTTCAGCCGGAACACAATTGGACAATACGGGTTTATTAAAGTTTCGACTTTCGAATTTGCGGGTAGGCTTCACATAAGTTGCCAAAAACGAGATAAGATTATCCGTAGTTAAGTTAGCGTTTGTGGCTGCTGCTCGTACCTGCACGTCACTTATGCCGTGGATAACTATTTGGACCATAAGTTCTTCACTTAGTCCTTTAACGATGCGTAAACGCAGTAAAGACCGACGTGCGTATTCAGCGTATGTTAAAAACTTGTCAGATGTTGTGTTTATAACGCTATGAAGAATATGTGCGTAGTCTACTCTTTGAGGACATAAAGATCTAAACTCCCTAACAAAGTTAGACCACGATCGGTCATTGGTAGTCCACTCACTTAACCAAATCTTTGCATCACCTTTCAAGCAATGAGCTACTCGCGAAAAACATTCGAGATCTTCCCAGCGGTTCGCTAATTTAGCCCTCTCAACTTCGTTACACCACACCTCAAAATTTTGTATAGCGGGGTCGAAGTTCGAAACGTAATAATTACTGGGCTTGTCTCTTGTCAACATAGTTAATGCATCAACTAGCGTTTTAGCGTTGGCGTTGTTAGCATCTGACAGAGGTGTGTTGTCGCAAGTTGTTATTGGATTATGAGAACCACTAGACGTACCCTCCTCTATCGCGGTCAAACGAGACATTATTGCGCCTAACGCATCCTTTACGGAGGTATCTCGATAAAAAGGTAGGTGATCATTCTGAAGACGATGCGAGGTAATCGATCGTGACCTAGACCTTCCGCGTGAATAAGTACGCAGGCGATTTTGTCGTGAGCGAGTAATTTTGCGACGTGAGTGCGAGATATTGAAACGTGATTGCGAATGGTTCCTAGCGTCTCGAGAACGCGAACGGCTTCGAGTGTCACAAGAACGCGAACGGTTCCTACCGTGACGAGAACGTGAACGGCTCCTAGCCGCACGGGAACGCGTACGTGACCGCATCCTATCATGACACGACCCGTTGCTATTTGATCGCGATTCGTCATCACGATATCTACCGCGCCGCGAACGTTCACAGCAACGACTATTCCTAACTACGCGAGGTGGTGTCTCAGCTGACTGTGCACGTGACGAACGACGCATTTTATTAAACTAGCGGTTGTTTACTGCAGACAAGGCTAATTGTGAGCGAAATCCTATCCCACTTCTGATTTTAGGAATCAGAAGGGTAAAAATATAAAAAAATATACAAGCGGTCTATTCTAAACACAAAATAATTTAATTTACACGTCAAATACTTTACAAAGATCTTAAAATAACTTAAACAATTATAAAGTAAACAAACGCTAATTTACACTCCGCGAAAATGACCTAAATGACCTACAGCAAGTACCGTCGAGACCAACCACCGTATCAACCGCGATCCTAGCAGCCGAAAGAGCGCTTGGTCGGCTCTGCATTCGCTTATATAGACGTTGGTGGGGGAAAGACATTTTTGTCAGTGATGGTGGGGATCGACGCCACCTGCTGTAAGATTATCTAATAATATATATATGCATTTCCAAAAGTCTCAGGATTTCTTCATTAACTAAGACCAGTTCTACGGAAAGGTGCGCAGAACAGACCGGACCAGTTGACATTATGCGAAGATGCTATTGCTCAGACCCACCTTAATGCCTACTCGTACATTACCGGAAAAACTGCCTCGGCGAATTCACTCATTGACATTATTTTTTTATTCCTAGTATAATTTAAATACACTTCCAATTGATTGAGGTGACATTAAATTAACGCAGTAATCTGTAAAGAAGTCGTGTTAGTTACACTATTTATAACTCAAGAACAGCTGAATCGATTTGACTGAAAATTTGTGGGCAGGTAGCTTAGAACCAGAAAACGGACATAGGGTAATTTTTACCCCGTTTTCTATTTTTTATTCCGCGCGGACGGAGTCGCGGGTAAAAGCTAGTCATCGAATAAAAAAACTGCTGTTTCTCTTTTTAACCCCTATGTTACACAAATCTGTCCAGTAATCACGTGGGTTTCCATCGATGAATTCACACAGACGCCATCTCATTATCTTAAAAAAAACATATATAATATTACAATGTTTTTGTTCGGAAGAGGAAACTAACGGTTCCAATTTCCAGTTCGGATAATTAATTTTCAATTGTTGAAGCATAGATTATATATTTCTCATCATCAACATGGCTATCTTGCTTATGAACTATGCTTCAATAAATCTCTATCAATTTATATTTCTAATAATTTAATTTATGATACGTCTCATACATTAAATATTCGTTAATTAGTAGGCAAACGCAGCAGCCTCATACGTGGGAGGAATAGTTAGAATAGTAATCTAATAAATGTAAAACGATTGCGGTTATAGAACCCATGCATTGACACTTTGCAATGTATAATTCATATACGATAATGTATATTGGTTATTTTATTTACTAGCAGTCGCTCGCGACTCTGTCTTCGCGGTGTAAAAAAAGACCCAATAAGTAAACTATATTTTCTTCCAGATATGTTCTACATCTGTGCCAAATTTTATTGAGTTCCGTTGAGCCGTTCCGGAGATACATTCAAACAAACAACCTTCCATCTAAGCATTCGCATTTATTAGATAAGATTCATACAGGCTTATGTACTAGCGGTTCCTCCTAGTTTGCACGGATATATATTTTTTATCTTTTTATAACATGACTATAAAATAATAAAAAATATTAAATTTTAACTTAAGTATAGCATTTGAGTTTTGTTAATAATCTTTGTAAATTTATTTCATCTTTTATAGAACCTGTTATTTCTAGTGCTAATAGCGATTCGTTAGACGTATACTGCAAGTTAAATTTAAATTTTCTTGCCTACATTATGAGCGCCCGCCGCTCGGAGAAAAATGAAGTAGCCGACACGGGGTCTTGAAACTAATTTAGACGGAATCAAAGATTTCACGTGGCAATGCTTAAGGTAAACGTTGAAATGAGAATTTTTCTAGTTGCCCTGCTTTCGAATGAAATTAATCTGTTGAAGGAAAAGCTCCGAAAGCGAAATCTTTACGAGCCTTGATTTATTTTCGCCGTATAATTAATTGGTTTCAAGTATAAGGATAAAATTCTGTTAAGTAATTTTTGTTATAAAATGGTATGGCTTATATATTTAATTTATAACAAACAAATGAAATTCTTTGATAATTGATTGCCGTATTTTGTCGCCATGTAACATGAATCATTCAAACACAGAATTCATCAAATTTCTAAGAACACGAAGACGAGTAATCTTTTACACACAACAGATAATATAACAATAAAAATACAACTTAAAGACACAAGTGGTAAACAGGAGATGACTTCATCTCTGAGGTGTCTGGGACTATGCAAATTATGATGCAAGCGGAATTTTTTGCATGTTTACAAACTTGCTTGGAATTAAACCATGGTTTTTACTGTTCAATGGGTACGTAACAATGTATATGTAATACCCATAATTCTTTTTTTATCGTTTCGGACAGGGATGGCGAACCATTGGCACAGACACAATATTTTAAACACGTTACTGACCACAAAATTATTATGAATTACGAAAAAAATCTGAAGTTCGTATTTGTTATTATGGAATGAAAACACAAGTGATACACACACCTTAAACAAATAATAATCATAAAGTCAACATTATTTGATGGCACGTTTTTTACTTCATTGAACATTTCTTTACTATAACAACACGTTGATATATAAAGATTAGCCATCACTGGCATAGAACTTGAACTTGATAAAATTTAAAAAAAAAACGTTTTCAACTAGCAATACTCGTATACAAACAGCCAACTACATTGTAAACACTGTTGTCGCGCGTATTTTAGTTTTATCAATATTTTACAGATTATTGTAGGACATCGCAATCATGAGTTTAACACTATTAAAAATCTTACATGATTAACTCAGTAATGCTAATATCTAGTTACGGTAGTTCCTCAAATCAATATGTTAAAAATAACTTTAACAAGGAAGTTATTAAAATTGATTTTGATTTCTTTATCGCCCGTTAAATAAACATTTGCAATAACCCTAAATTTCCTCAAAACAGGCAGTAAATATCGGATATGAAATTTGTACACAATGTTGGCTTTTTAACGATCTTTGTAAAATTATATTACATCCTAATAAAAAATATTAAAGTCTTTGATATCCACGATAAATTCACAACAAGGCATTTATATTTTGGTCCTCTTTATGCAATGGTTTAACAATCGTCTTTTCTCCCTTATCTTGTTTTCATGTCTTCCATCTATCCAAAATTAAGGCTCCTTAAGCTATAATTTATTTCTCACAATACACCACTCTCTCTTCTAGAAAATTAAATTCTATTGGTATTTATAGAACACGCTACTGTCATAAAATGCACTTACAAATATAAAAAACTAGCAATCGCCCGCGACTCCTTCCGCGCGGATTAAATCAAACATAATAAGTAGCCTATGCGTTCTTCCAGACTATGATCGACATCTATGCCGAATTTCATCGAGATCCGTTGTGCCGTTCTGGAGATACCTTAACACAAACATCCATCCATCTAAACATTCGCGTTTCTAATATTAGTAAGATTACAAATTAATCAAAAATTACAAACTAATGGTCATAATCGAGTTAAAGCTTGCATGTCTGCTTTCGACGAAGCCGCGTTAGACGCTCGGTTTCTCACATTAATTTCATTTAATTCAGAACTAACGCAACCTGTCATATAGATTTTTAATCCGATTCGTGTGATAGTAACCAGCGTTGCGGAACACGTAATGTTACTTGTTCTGACACAATATATCAAATAATCATACCTGATATGAGCGACGTGAAAAATTATATTAGAAACAGTACATATTTTCCCTCGCAAAAGACACGCCGACTTTTTGTACCTATACAGTACAGGTATATGTTTTTCGTATTGACAATCTCTAACTTATAGATGATAAGTTAGAGATTATAAGAGATGATAAGAGATTCTTCCAACATACAAGTATATCAATTTGATAAATGTAAGCTAAAATAAACGAAGTAATAAATAATATTGTATAAAAGTAAATAAACAAAACAAAGTACATGAAGGATTCAAACAAAAGTACAAAGAGAACATCTCGACAGACTCCTGCGGGTATTTATAACTACGAGTACGCCTGCTGTTTATTAAATATCTCCGTGTACATTGTTTTATGTCAATCAAAAGAAAGCTATGCGAAGGTGTATGGACCTTACTTCAATGGTTATTACTTCAAAACATATTGCCACCGTTATAAACTAGAGCTGTGATAGCACGCCCATAATCTCGCCAGTTAAAGCCCGGGAGCGACCTTATTACAACCGTTCGTTAACTTAGATCGTCTGTCACAATTTTAATGTACATGTCATGCTCGGAATAGCCACGATCATGAATATTCATATCTAAAAGTCGATGTACAGCGTGCATTTCAATCCTGAGGGTAGCTGCGGATTATTCTCAGGTGGTCAGTATCGCGTTGTAGTGGAACCAGTTCTATGTCCGGTATTTTATCCTTATCTCTTATTAATTGAAACTTCACAATTATCAGATCGCGTGTTTGTGTATGCGTGTAACAGAACATCGCTTCCGAATTGCAATTATTCACAGTTGAATGAGTTAACATCTTCAAATAAATTTCTTAGATTCTTGATTCTCCATAGCTTTTTACATTGCGTTCTAGTGCTACGTTTTTTTCTGTAAATATTGGATGAGTCATTTAATTAATACGAATTACTCTCTAATCTATTGAAGTCAAGGTATACTTACATGGATTAAGAGCATTACATTAATTTAGGCGATTCTTTGGAGTTTTTAGGTTGGTTAGGTTAACAATAAATTATCTTAGAATACTTAGTTATTTTAACTACGTTTTTTACAAGATTCTAAAGTTTTTTTCTTACAATATTTTGATGTTTTTATATTATTATTTTAGTCAACCAATTATGAGAATTTAAGGAAACTGTGTGCTGGATCGAATTTAATGAATTTCTCTGAGCTCAACTCAACTCTGAACAATTATATCGGAGGCTGCATTATTACGAGAGATTCTCCTTTACTGAATCTATCTTAAACTTAAACTAAACTCTTAAAGAAAAATGATATGTGATTGAGCATAGAACTGAAAACCAATAGAAACTCTTAATAAAAAACTTACGTGTATTTATAAAAAAACTAACAAAAACTAAACCCGTAAGGCAATAACTAGCTGTTAAGGTACCAAAAGTAACTATTGAATATATTGGTAACTGGCAAACCATTACTAAGCTTCTTCCAAAACGATTCTATAGCATGTGCTTAGAAACTATTGCTTTCAAAATTAACCTTTATTATTTCTGGACTAAGATTGAAATTTGATTGATTCCATAACAAAAAGTGTTTGCTCAAATCATAGCAGCGCAATGAAGCGTTCCGTTACAACAAACATAACGGATTTAACAAAAATTTATAATAGTCATTGAAGATGAATCTCTATTCAGAGATAACTGTGTTCAATTTTGATTGTTCTATCCGAAAGCATTTTGTTTCTAAACTTATTATAATTAGAAATATTTTTTTTAAATCTTAATAATCGGTTCATTGCTATCTCTTGCCACAACTTCCATTGAAGGTTGTATTAAGTATGTTCATTCTTAATTTGAAATACAAAGTCCGGACCACACGGCTTATTTTAAAACTAACGGTCGCCCGCGACTTCGTCAGTGCAGAATATTAAAAAAATTGCTTAAGATTCCCGCATATATCAGCTAATTGACCTACTACTTTGATAGAGGACTTGCGGACAAACAGACAATCAGAGAAAAATTAAAAAAAATGTTGTGTATGAATAGTATAGATGTAATTATAGGCGTTGTATGAAAAAATAAGTGGGAAATACAAGGTACTAAAAAAAATTACTGAGCTATTATTATTAGCTAATTACGTTTTATTTAATGTAAAACAGAGCAATATTAACTTAATTTAGTAATTTAAACAAAACTTTAACAAATGTTTATTTTAATGTGAGACTAAAGTTAGTCGGAATGTTGAGCATTGTGTTAATGTAAAGTGACGAAATTGAGTGTAATTACACCGGCTGTTGTGTAATTACATGATCCGGTATTACAATTAGTTTGGACGCCGACCCGGAATGGTGGCGGTGTTATTTAAAGGGAATTGTATCACCCAAAAGTGTCCGCAATAATACATACGTGGAAACAATGCTTTGCTTGTTTTTAAACTCTAATGTGAAACATGTTATATGTACTTATGACTTAAAAATACATATTTTAAATCTGTGATATAACTGTAAAAAATATACCTTTTAACTGTACTTATATCACATTTCTAAATTTGTATATTTGTACAAACCCTCGAAAAATACGCAGACATACTTGACAAAAATAAAAACGTTACCTCGAAATTACAAGCAGTCGATGTGATTATTTTTATCTGTGCCATTTAAGTTGGGCGTGGTGACCTTGTTAGGTGGACAGTCAATATTTACCTGACATGACTTCACCAACACTTTATTAGATTAAAGATTCACTGTACTTAGATAAGTAGTCCAACGTTTAGGTCAGCGCGGATTATACATGCTAAGTAAATATTAGAACAAACTTCACCAAACATTATCATTGCCGCCCACTCTTCGTACATATTTGGTAGGATTTATTACTTTAAACATTACCTACCAACGCATTTGAATTGAAATTTAAACTTTGAATATAGTAGATCAAATGATAAAACATAGCGAGCTTAATTTATTGTGTCTTGAATAAATTAACTTCAAAAGTACAATAGTCGGAAACAGTAAGTAGCAAAAACAATGACTTTGTGAAAGTTTTAAATAAATTCTAATGAACTGTTACATTATCTTTTATTAATTGCAATCATTTACAACATTAAAGGTCACAACTTATCTAAATAAATGAGAAACCCTGACTTAATTTGATAATGATTTACCCTGTACTCAATAATTCTAATTACATTTGAAATATAATTAAATTTTACTTTTTTGTTACATATTAACATATATAGTAAAATGGTCTGTGAAATGAGACACATGCCTTAATTACGACATAGAACCTGAAATATTTATGACGAAAGCTCACGCTACCGGCCGCCGTCGGGCTGATCTACTGTGACTTGTATTTCTCGGTCATAACCCTCTTAAAGCGATAATTTGTCAAATTTAACAGTACTGTCTTGATATCGACACAGACTATATTAGAATTATCGTTTTAATCTAATATTATTTTGTTTTATTAACGAACTTGTAAACAAACGGTATGCGGTAAACGGTTAATCTTGCAGGCTTTTTTCCACTAGCAATTTAAACGTATAAAATACGTGTTTTAAAAGGCCCATCTCAAATATCAACAATTAAGTCCTAGTTTAACTTTGAAAACATCAATAGTCTGTATTTTGTCCATACTATGACGTAAGTATATTCTATGTATATCGAAGTCCGATTGTTAACATATTATTTAACAGAAAGATATAAATCGTACAATCGCTTAAATCAGGTACGCAAGGACAACTGCTAACATTATGCCTGAAAGTAATGTAGATCACTTATGACATTACCAAGAAATATTTCATTATAATCAATTAACATGTTTTCACTCAGCTTTAAAGTTTATTTCTACATATGTATTACTGGTTTATACCCGATTAATTAAAGGGTTTATGAGCATATTTGTCTATGTTGAAGGAATATGATGGAAGTGTAATACCTTTTTTTTGGTCAAATATTTTCTTAAGGTCAGTAAGAGCGTTGCGTCTTTACTTTTAATCTTTATTAAACAGTATTATCGATGAAGCTTAATCTCTTCAAACATTGCTAACACGTTTCTTTAAAAGGTTTAAAAGCTTTACACATCTTAGATAAAGGCTGTATTCTGGTTGCGAGGTTATAAACGTCATTTATTTACACACAAGCTATTGTGTAAAATAAAGTAAAGATATCCAAGTCGCTGAGCATCACAATTTAAACAATTCACAGCAATATAATACGATGCAGTAAATATATTTGATTTCAAGTTTTTAAGCCAATATAAAACACTCCAAAGATACAGATATGTTTAAAAGTCATAAATATAACTCACTGTTTATACAATTTTATATTTTCGTCTGTAATTCTGTCGCATTTGAAGCCATACTTCATATCGCTCGATTGAATATCTCCACTTGTTGCGTCCTTTAAAAATATTTTCTATTATTCCCCGGGGATCCCATTCGCCTGCTGGTATCGCAACGGATATTGTTCTACGTTCCATATAAATTGCTTCTGTCTTTTTAAAAAGAGTTGAAGGATTTTCATTGAAAAATATTTTTTAACAATTAAATTAAATAAATTAGCAATCTATAAACAAAGAAAGATATAGTTATATGTATATGATTCCTTAGTACGTTGAATATATGACATGCTTATCAACATAAAATGTCTTATTTGGACACAAAGCGAAATATTAATATCAAATATATTATTAACATGTAAATTTAATAAAGCTCCGCAGTCTAAGCCAATCTCATTTATTACTTTATACAACAGATAAAACCTGAATCAAAGTTGTTTAATGAATAATACATTTTCCTTCGCTTACTCACTAAATGTTCGAATTGTAACATTCAAACATATCTTTAGATCTTTATTGAGAACAACAATGTTATGAAACCTTTGGGCGCTTAAATAACTGGATCTCGTTAAAGAACTGGTGCTACTAAGGGTCCAAATAAGCAACTTTTAATTGATCGAGCAATCATCGAAGGAATAAGCAATGCGCTAACTGGCCGAACAAACTTTATGCTTTATTACAAGCCGCCATTTTGTTACGACACTTTTTAATGAGTTTCCGGATAATGCGCTACAATTGTTGAAGCGTTTAATATTAACTGTTTGCTTTAAATCAAATTAATTGGAATTGAATATATAATTCAAACAGGATATAGAGATGTAGAAGGTCACTAAGCACAATTTTTATGATAGCAAATTTTTTAGTACAAAAACAAGTTCATTATTTCTATATCTTACATTAATCTATAAAACAAATAGAAGTATAATATCTAAACATGTGATTCTGTAATACAACATTTAGTGTGAAAATTACAGGTAAGTAAAATAAGCTGTCTGACTTAAGTAAATAGTTTTAAAATCAATGTGTTTTTTTTTAATTTTAGTTTAAGTTCTCGTGTTGATATATTAAATTGATACTCAGTAAGAGAATGCAGAAAAGTTAAGAAGTAAAAGGTTAGCGTGGTATGGGCATGTTATGGGGAGGGAAGAATCGCATGTATCAAAGAGAACGTTAAGTATGAGTGTGGAGGGGTACACCGGTAGAGGTAGGACTAGGAAGAGATGGATGGATTGCGTGAAAGATGACATGATCAAGAAAGGGGTGACAATGGAGATGACGGCAGACAGATTCATTTGGAGGACGGAAACCTAGCGCACCGACCCTACGTAGGTGGGACAAGGTTAAGGAGATGATGACTCAGTAAGACAAAGGTTCGATATTATCTCATCCGATCTTTTGACTTGTGAAGTTTAAATTTTGTATGTACTCTTATAAACTTACTAAAAGAAACTTTGACGAAATATCGGAAATTGAAATTAGGATGAATTAAATTCTACCATAAATTATTAAGCAATTACTTATAAATATTGATAAAATTCAATCACTTAAGTGGATTAACTTGAAACACTTGTTCATTTCTTAAGCGTATAAAATAAACGTTGACGTCTACTGATATACATATGTACATAGTTGGAGAGCAATTACTTATCGTTTACCTATATACAACCTGTTTTAAGAAGGTCGTGAATACACGTATGTTTTCAAAATGTAAATTATTTTTAGACATAAAAAAATAAAAATTCCTTCAAAGAACGTAATCTAGCACCTAGCGTTTTTTAATCTTTTGTTTAGTGGGATTTATATACATAAGAAAATTAAAAACAAAATAAAAAATACACATAACACTGGCAGCTTTATTGAATATATTACATGTGTACATTAAAAATTAACGAAACAATATTGTCCGCAATTAAAAAAGTTATTAGTGTAGTCTGTATGCAGTTGCGTATACCATTGTTACGCATGTCCGAGCAACCGTAACCATGGAGTAAACAATCGGGAACAAACCATAGTCCTTATCCGAGAGATATACGCGATTACGTCAATTTGTGAGACTCACCCGCTGTCGCGTTTGTGTTACTGGGATTGCTACAATAGCTACTTATTGCCTTCGTGTCGGCCAACAAAGGGCGGAAAACACCGGCAGTGCCCGTACCTAATGTTCTAAGCGAAAATAATTACCAAAGGAATTTAATAAGCGTAAACCGTTAGTAGTTTTTGTAGGTTTATTTTCATTGTTTATTTTTAACTGTAAATTGATCAAGAATTTTGTAATGTTTTGTTATTTTCTTACAGATCGTCATTTTGTATGAGTGCAGTTACTAAATAGCTTTATTTTTTTAAGTCCATCATTTGTGATTTATCTACAATATTATTATATTAATTAACACATATATGAAATATACTAAATGAACAAGCTTGTTAATCGTTAAATAGCATGTCCCAAATAAGGGTAATTTCATATGAGGCTTAATGCGACATGACCCACATACATAAGGCCGAGTCCACACGACCGCAATGATAATGAAACGCGGCTCAAATTCCCACAAGAGCTTTAAGTAACTCACACATCGGTAAAAGCTCACGCATCTTATTTGATGACATGCTTTTCTTTTTTTACAATTTGTAAATAGAAATTTTATTATCCCTAGTTGTCATATGAAGTCTGTCATTATGACACCGTTAAGTAACTTTTTAAATAGTCATTATCAGCTCACTAGTCATCTTCACTGAGGGGCTTGGATCCTTAAGTAAGGGTTGACTAGACCAGTCAACCACGCTGGTCCAGTGCGAATTGTTTAACTTCACACATATCTTTGAATTTCTTCGCAGATATATGCAAGTGCATCACGATGTTAACCATCACAGTTATAAAATTTAAATAGTACATAAAGAGTTTCTATCAATAATAGACAACTTGAATAAAGAAAATACAGCAATTAAATGAAGCCAATGAAAGCGCGTTAAATTCATACACTCGAATAACTTCCTATTGTAATCGTTCGAGACGTACGTCACACGTATGAAGGTTACCTTAGATTAAAATAAGATTATCAAATGCGTCTATAATAACTATGTGCACGCTTTACTTATAAAAATCGTAACTTGAGACAGAGGTAGTGCGTACTACAAACAATGAGATTTTAATTTATTAGATTGCATCAGTCTCTTGGGAAGTTTGAATACAGTTTGCGCAAGATTCATTGTGTATATAAAAATAATAAAAAAGTGTACTTGTGTTATTCATACGTACCTTTAAATTAAAAAGTTACATTTGCTTACATGAAGTCTTTAGTTTTTTTATTCCACGTTCAAGTTCCCGCCAATTCAGAATGTCATGTCATAATTTGTATTTAATAGGATTTCTTGCAGAATCCAAAAATACTAAAATTACTGATGTCATAAGCTATGTTACAAATTAAATTTCATTTCTTTACCATTCATTTTAAATGAATTACAACACCTTTAATAAATTACTTTACAAATAAGCGTTACATATTTATTAACAAATGTCTTATTCAGTAGATTTAACACGCTTCAAGTTTTTCGTTTAAGTAACAATACTTGGTATCGTACAAAGAATTCATTCAAGGTTGTTATTCATACTAATGAGGTAGCAAATGTCCGTACTATACACGTGATACATTTAAGACGGTTGCATAAGTAACAATGCTATTGTGTTTAAGAACTCTTCACAAAACTAGGTTTCCATGAAGGATTGTGTCCAAACAATGTTTATATTCAAGAATTTTAATGTATTATTCAGTATTAAAAGTATTTTATGTAATAATATTGTAACCTTTCCAAATATGCTCGATTTTTGTGCTTTAATAAGATATTGGCGTTTCTATAGCAAGAGAAATCTTATATAATTCTCGTGTCACAATGTTCGTTCCCGTACTCCTCCGAAACGGCTTGACCTCATTCCGACTCTCATGAAATTTTGTGAGCATATTCAGTAGGTCTGAGAATCGGCCAACATCTATTTTTCATTACCCCCCCCCCATTTTTTTTAACTGCGCGCGGACGGATTCGCGGGCGACAGCTATTTATCTCATAATATTTTTCTTCTTTTTCTCATTTCCTCCTTTCTTTTGTTTTTGTTTACTTTTAAATACCTTAGTATAGACCTTACTCTAAAACCATTGTTTCTTTAGTATTTCACCAATTTAATTTATTTCTAAAATGACTGTTTATAGTTTTCTCAAAAAGCTTTAAATTAGTTATGTAAAGCTATCGCAATAAGTAATTCATGAACATTGTGCCGTTGATGACGGTACTGACAGCTTCGAAGTCAGGCTCTACGTCTAAGTTCATTATCTCAGCGCCGCAGCCTCCAACACTAGCAAGCTCTAAGTGAAAATAATTTACATATAACTTTAATATAGAATAAAAATATTATCGTGTCTATAACCATGTAATATCTTGTAGGTAATTGATAAATGATTGTGTAAGACAATTTTATTTTTATTAATGGAACAAGTAGTTCCTACAGGATCCTAAGCAGTAATTTTTTTTAGTCCTCTTTCCCTTCCCCACCCTTTTCTTATTAGAAAAGGATGGGAAAGGGAAGAGGGGACGCATAGGAAGGTGAAATATCCTCTTTCTGTGCGTCCCCTTCTCCGTTGATTAAAGGTAGGCAACGCATCTGCATTTGCTGATGTCTATGGGCAAGTGTCGCCTCGCTATTTCGGCGAATCCAGGTGGCCGTTTGCTCGTTTGTCACCTTTTGATATAATAACAAAATACTTATAACTAGGCACGTTACCTATCTGTACTTCTCAAATATTAAATTGATAGTTAGAGTTTTTCACTAAACTTTAAATTGAACATTCGAACGCTAACCGCAGTTTGATAACAAGTTTTCCATATTTTAACTGAACGCTCAAATATTTACGTTGAGCTCAGCGAAATTCAATTTGCATTTAATGCATACTGAACAAGGCGAATCAGGTCGTCCGAGGCTTCGAACTGTGTTTACTATTTCTGAACAAAAGGTAATACTGTAACGTACAAACAGATCGTCCTTATTGGGAATAATAAACGACAAATGACCTAGGGTCAAAGTTCATTTAACAATTGTTACATTTAAAACACAGTAACATTGTATTATTCTTTCTATTTAGTTCAAGGAATACAACTTTTATTTTTGGACTAAAAACTTCTCTGGCGTTCTCAGGAACCCCAGCATATCATCACAATCTTATGGTGGGAATCACAAACCTCTAAGGCCAATATAAACTTTGATTTTTCACATATAGCAAAAAGAAAGCCAAACTCAGCGATATTTTTCTTTTACCTCAAGCGAAGATAAAATTGTAACAAACTAGATTTCTTTATAAAAGCTAAAATTTTAAATTAAACTCTCCGCTTTGATATTATTTGTTTGGAAAATTCACGGTCCGCTCAACAACTCCAGATATTAATTAGTTTTGCTTTATTAAAAATTTGAGGCGCAAAATCGTCAGAATCGCACTTTACTTTGTTTCGAACTAATTAATGACTTTCGAGGAGGAACTTTTGTCATCAGCAGAAAATTGTTAAAAAAAATTAATTTACAATTTACTTACATTCAAGAGTTTAAATAGCTCAGTTAACAACACTTTTTTCAACTACGTAACATTTTACATAAGCTGCATGTAAAAATACCTAATTATAATTTACTTTATATTATTATATAGTTAATATTAGTTAATAAAATAGTTTAGTAGTTTCTTAGTTTATCATAGTAATAGTTGATAAACTAAGAAACTACTCAATATTTTTTTTATCAGTCAGTAATTTGAGCTACATTTGATTTTTATTTATCTTTCTTCGCTAGCAAAGCTGGGACGGCTTATTATAAAATAAACACAGAAATATAAGTTTTGTATTTCTGTTAATCATAGCTTTAAATAATATTTAAACAGCTTCGTAACAAGCTGAATAATTTATGTTATTGACATTCACATTGCGATAGCTTTCAAAGCTGACGGAATCATAAAATAAACTATCTTAAAGTGAACATCAATAACAGCTGCACACAAACTTGGATAGATTCAATTGTATAGCAAATAGGATGGAATACTTGTTTATACGCTGTTCCAAATAATGACTTAAACTATTAATAAACAAACATCTCCAACTATAGAAGACGGTCGTTACAATACGAAAAATAATTTAAAAGTAAATACAAGTAGTTATGTTATATTCATAAAATATAAGATTTTCGCTGCAATAAATATTGGTTAAGACCTGGAAAATTGTTCTTAAATCTTTGATCCATCAATAGACATTCGCCTGCGCATCACCGTCTCAGTCGTACATCTCTGAACTACCCAACCACTAATCAGCGCCATAAATACACGTTATCAAGAATGCGGATTCTGCAAGCACTTTGCAGTACCTTAAGGCGATCAGGATTGCGTTCAAATTGTGAGTTATTTAAACGTGCAGTCTGAATATCAATGTGAGATTACCGCACACGTCAGCTCGCGCCACAGTCACACGTGCGCGTTGCACAACGCACGACTCATTCACAATGCCACCTGGCCCTTTTACTTTTACGCCTTTTATGAATGAAACTAAATATGTCAAAACAGTTTTAAACAAGTTCATATACGGATTCTACTACGCCATTGTAATTTTTCATGGACTCTTTCGATAAAGATATAAATATGGCGAAAATAATAGCTCTTTTGGTCTTTGTCCACTAGCAAATGTCCACAGGAAAAGAAAGGAAAGAGACAAGAAAATATTGAACAAAAGGACAATTCCTTCACGAAATCCGATTCAAGCAAGGCCTTTTGATATCAGACCACCCGCGTGTGGCTACCGTGTGGACAGACCGACAAGAAAACCGTGTTCTAACCTAGATATTAGTAAACGCAAGTTGGCAGTCACACGGTCGAGTCTCACAGCACGAAGTCATATGCGCATTGCTCTCGACACTTTATATAACCTATCTACGGATATCTATCTCAGGTTTTAAGCTTTACGCAACGACGAAATTACGAAATTTAAAAAGTTTAATTTCATTGCGCACTACTTTTTGCCGTTGGCCCTTTTGATTTAATCAGGTTACGAAAGTATTTTTTATTAAATGATTTTTTTCTTAATGCAGAACTAATCAGTGATGCAGAAGATAAAGTTCTACTTACAAAGTTAATAATAATTAAACAGTCTTCCTTCATGTTTGCATATTGGTAGCAAAAACTTAATATGTTTATTAAAACCAGAAAAATAATGTTATTCAAATAATAAATTTAATAATTATCACCATTATTTTTATAAAAGGAGAAAAAATGCAATACGAATCACAAAATGCTGTTTTTGTTCTCTTTTTTTAATCATTAGCATAAATTGCATATTTAAATATTTATAAATTTATGTAAATTATCTTACAAATGCCGTGTCTTAAACAACTCGTATATAAATAATAATATACAAATTGGAGATTATACGACGATCTTCACCTTGGTATGATAATGAGCGGAAGACATCACCTCCATTGTTATTCAGGTAAGCTGTGACCTTGCTCGTAACAATGTAAACACATCTTTATTATGTCATTACAGCTATATATAGCTTACAACACTTATTTATCACCTTTTTATTTGAATAAAAAAGCGCATGTACAAGGGAATTTTCAATTTAAAAGAAGTATCAGATATCCCTGCAAAAACCATTCCTTATATAATGTAGCAAAGATACACTATTGCGTATCATCTAACTAATTAAATGTAGAGTACCCAATTCACATTTATCAATTCATTTTCTCCATTTTACCATATATAACCTATCCAATCCATAGTAACTCCTGGTTGTTGCAGAATTTGATAATTAGCCCTTAAAACATGTGACGACTTGTTACATTTTAACACCATAAACACCTATAATTTACGACTTGTAAACAAACCTAAATTTACTTTACTTTTATAAAATTATCCTTCAATATAATTCGATTATAAATTAAGAGCGCGCTACTTTAATAAATTTCACGTAGACCTTGGCACTGTTTGTGACATTTTATGCTGTTTCGTCGAAAAACTGTGAGTTCTCTTTTAAAAACGATGAGATATCGATATTAAGTGAATGCTTAAGCAATCATTAAACGACAATTAATTACAACTTTAATGATTAAACTTAGTATGGATTATCTTATTAACGTAGGCTAGTTACAACATGGTTAGTAAAACGATGGTGGCCTGTTTCGGCGAATCGATTCGAATCAATTGAGAACAGGAAAAGAGCCGCTCCGATAATTTACATTTTATAGTAACGTGCTTTAATCGTACTCGCAACGGTTTTGCAACAGACAAATTAACTGCATGAAAATATGTGCAATGCAGCTAGTGGGGACCTAGACCATTCATCTAGATTTTTTGTATATTACTAGAGTTAACTCCAGTGCGCATAGTCAGTTTTGTTCGAGTTGTGTTTTACCTCAGATATAACAAAAGAATATTTTGGAAATCAAGGTAAAGAATCAAGTTTTTTTGTGATGGATTTAAATGTCAATGTTCCATATTTTTCTATTGATTAAATTGATGATAAATGATAACATGTCTGTTCGTAATAAGTATACAGACTTACAGAAAGTAAAATTGTTCAGATAGGTGTGTTATAATTTCTCATATCTTTTGAATTTAATACACAAAAATACTTTTTAACTTTTATGTTCAAGGAACAAAAATTATTTATCACAAACGTGGTTTATCTGTGACAGTATATTGTCGGACTCCTGTCATTCTCAGACGTCAGATTCATCTGACAAGTTGCTGGTACGCCCAAAAAGCTCGCACAATATGCAGGATTCGCCGCAAGTATCTCGACGAGGTTGTCGAGTGGTCCTCAGCGTGTAGGGCTCAGTGGGGCTGTAACAACCCTCGCTTGCTTTTCATTTTGTCACGACTTCTTGTCTTAAACACCACTCGGTGCATTTCGAGTGGCGAGCGTATGTGTGTACGCGCCTTTATAATTTGTATATCGTTATACATCTTTTAATTAATTCATAACTGTGGAATACCAATATATTGCATCTAATATCGATTATTTGTTCTCTATTACACACTTTATATTTAGATTATAGCGTGAATATTTTTCTAGAATCTTACGTTAAAAAAACTGGTGTAAGCACACATATTGTAGAAAAGTCTTTAAAGATCGTACATTGAATTGTTGTTAACCAGTAAGAATAAGTACTCTAATTGTCCACTTCCGCGTTTTAGCAAATTGATCGGGAATCAAAGATTTGTCATGCACTCCTAGCTGAATCGATTATTGAATCGTGAACTGTAGACAAACTGCAATGTAACTGTAAATATTATTTGCAAACCGGATCTTAAACTGAACTATATTTTCTCACAAAAGGATCTTCTTAGCATAATCGTTCACATAATAAATATATTAATCTCAATGTTAATCATTTTTTGTATCAAATGTCTTTTTTATAATGAATATTAAATTAGGGCCTGACAACTATCTCATCTAATGATAAGGTGACGTGATCAATAGATGGTACGCGTCGTTAATGTATTTCGTAATCGGAAAATACGCAATTATTATATCTTTCCGAAGTTTCCTCCGTAAAGTTCCGTGTGACCGTGAACATACAATAAGAAAAACAGAAATAAAATAAAACGAAAAAGTTGTGCTCTATTTCTTTATGAAAATATTTGAATACTCGAATATACCCAATGTTTCGAGTTCAGCCATCAAATATTCACAGATAATTTATGTACATATTCCGAAACACAATACAATTTTGCTTCGAATGGAAATCCGTAATCCCAAACGTAAAATAAGCAATATGCTATAAACAATACTGATACATAAGAACTTCATATGTAACGCACACATAGACACCTTAAACATAACTAGAATGAAACAGAACTAGGCATAGCTAACTATTTTCAACTTATTTGGTCACATAACTGACAACACGTTTCAACACATGAACACCCTCATGATGAATAGTGCATTACGTTGTGTGTAGTTAAGTTAGTAAGAATAGTTATTAAAATATTTGCTTACTATATAAGTTTTTTAATCATAAATTGGCTATTGATCACTCAGTTAGTCTTGTTTTGCAAATCCAACGGAATTGCGATGCGGAATAAATCAAAGCGGGCCCACAATGCGACTGCTTGTTAATTGGACGTCTATCCAAGTTTGGAACTTCTGCGGTCCAACTGACCTTCGCAACATACACCTCTATTATCTAGTTACCGCCTTCTAGCATAGCGTCATCCTGTTTTCAGCCTTCAGCAATGGAAATAAAGACTACATACATTTTAAGGATTAGTTTTAACGAGTTATTGCTCAGTAAATTCTGACGTAGGTAAATTGAGTGCGGATTTATTAAATTTGTATGATTAAAATCTTCCTCGGAGCGGAACTTTGTGTTAAATGGACAAAGGTTATTTTGGCAAGAATTATCTTTTACTCCGTACGAATTTTATCACATAAGGTTTTACGAATATTAAATCCTTTAGATAGTAAAATTTATCAATAAAGTTATATAAAGTGTGATTCAATTTTTAATCGAGTTAATTAATCGAGTTTTAATTATTATATTGGTGTACTAACTGTCGCCCGCGACGTCATCCACGCGACATTAAAAAACCTCCATAAGTAGCCTATGTGTTCTTCCGGACTATGTTCTACATCTGTGCCTTTCGAGAGATCCGTTGAGCCGTTCGGGATGCCTTCTAATAAACATTCATCCATCTAAACTAAATTCATAATGTTATTAAAATCAACAAGGCTCATTCAAGGTCACAATTTCTTATGAGGCCATAAAAATCTGAAGTTACTAAATTTAATTACATTTAGTGCTATTATTGCCAGTTACTTTTTCATCTATATGCAGTGGTATGTCAAAATATATTACAAATTAACAGCCACTTCCCACGTATCAATTTTGTGCGTATTACGATGTACCATATTAAAATAACTTTTTTTATGGTCACGTCAGTTTTTTATGTTGTTAATAAGTGGTTCGCAGTATCCTAAAGTAATTTGAAATCATTTTTGGAACTTCATTTTTTTTTTTTATTATGCCTACTTCATTATTATATTTCAAGGATTTTTAGTATAAAAGTACCTATATACTATTTTACATAGTGAGCTTCATATAAAGCTGTTTGATTGTTCACTGAAATAGAATAAAAATGTAGAAATCAAAGGTTTGGCTTTCTACGTGTTCTTCTTTTCTTTTTGTATATCATCTCAACGAAAACTTGTTAGTTAACTATTGACTTAACACTATGAAAGCTGGTGTAGTAGGTACAATCTTCCTACAAAAAAAAACCGGACACAAATAAAGTTCACTGTACTCCACTATATACTAAGAACTTGCTATTATCGAACCATTCAACTTACAGTAATGTATGTATGTAAACCAAAAAAAAAACTTTTGTTCTTCTAAGAACAAAAGTTTTTTAAATGTTTTTTATTGTAACAGTATCTGATATTATATTTTTTCCCATTCGCTTGTTTGAAAAAAAAACACAAGTCATTTTACAAACTACCATACTTTTAATTATTACTACTGTCAATCATTTTTAGTTGCGATATTTCATTAATGTTTAATACGTTCATTCAACCCAGTCAGCCTTGATCGGTTTAATGTCATAAATCCAAATACTTTTACAATTAAGAAATAATCATCACCATAAAAGTGTAATTTACTGCCCCACTCGTTGCCTCAGACGTTTAGGGTTACTACAGCCCATAGTATAGTTTAACAAAATATGAGAAATCTACATTAACTGTTTAATTAGTTATTAAACAACTCTAAATGTGGCAAACAATCTAATATTTAGTTAAAACAGACTTTAAAAGCCGAGGTACATATTGTCTCGTCCATGTTCCTCATTAGAAGACAGTCTTTTCCATATTCCAGAAACTAAGAAAGCTCGCTCGAGAATAAGACTCGCAAATTGAAAATTTCCATGACTCACGTGTATGTCTAAAAAGGACCCACTTGAATAGCGCCCGAATTCTGCGGCCTAATGCCGCCATTCTCCAGCCCAGCTCCCCCCGCCCCCCGCCCCGCGCCCTTGTAAAAACTTTTATACTACCCTCTTTCATTACCTACTATTGTTACTATGTCGTATATCTTGCGAGATTAAATAAAATTAAATCTTATTTCATAAGATTCAACTCAATTCATATTAAATTAAGCCGAACTCTTTGACATTATTTCATAAAGTGATATAAACTTAGTCGCGTATTTAATTTCTTTCTAATTTTACAGCACTTTTTATAAGCTTTTACTTGTATTAAAGTAACATTTAATATTTATAAACAATAGTACATAGAGTCGACGTCGTTATTTCATTAAATTACAAACATTTATCTGGGCTAAAAATCCTAGATAAAAAGTCTAATGGTGTACATACGTAAGCGGCGGGCGAGTGTCACGACATCGTGCCTTCCCGATGGCATTATCATTCCGATGATACTTCATTAGTCTGTGGTTTTCTGAACGCCCTCTAGCGACCACACTCACAATCTCCAGCTGTCGACTATTCTGATATCTTAATTAGATTATTCTTAGTGTGAACATTGATTTTTTAATCAATGTCCGCTCTGCTAGCTTCCATTAGAGTACACATACGTTTTATTTATTCATTATGTAATATCTCAAAGTTGTTAAAAGTATTGAAAAAGTTTTGAAGGACATGATCTTGAAGTTAATAAAATGTAAGGTTACAAAGGTTTTGCAAAAATTTTATGATATCATTATTTTAATTGGTATCTGATTAATGCTAGATATAAATAAAGTCAAGGCTTGAAGATATTCAAATTGATTATCTACAGTCGATATTGGCAATGATAAAAACTTGATGCTCGGATTATCATTAAATTAATTATTATCAATGATGTCAACAGTAGCAAAGATACTAATTTAACAATCTTAAAAAGGACCTACTTAACTATCAAATATTGTATTTCACAAAACATCACAATTCTCACAGATCGGGGCGGAAAGCAGAGCAGATTCTTATCGCAAATAAAATTGAGCCCTAAGTCATTGAAACAATATTTAATTTTACTTTCACGCTTTTCTTAACCTATCGCGGTTAAAGTCTGCTTTGATTTCTGCCCTGGTCTGTCTAGACGGACCAAAAGACTCAAATGGAGGATACATTTTGTCTAGAAATGTTGACGAAGTATATCCCCATACTATATGCCTTCCATCGGTAGTATAAACTAATATTGTGCCAGATTTTAGGTAGATATATTAACTAAAGATATTTTCCGTTTCAATCAATAATCTGCCATCGATTGTCATAAAGTCAATACCAAAGAAAATCCAAGCCCCGGGGCGGAAAATTGAAGTTTAATAAAACAGCTACATCGTTACCGAACTCAGTCAACCGATTCATTTCTTGCTTCCACAAACAAAGTAGATAGACATATTTCTTTTAAATAGTCGCTTAATTCTTACAAAAAATTAGATTTTTTATACGTTACAAATCATACCTGATTTGGCGTTGCATCAGTTATTTTGATGGAATCACGTATTGCAAGTTGCATTGCAGGAATTATTCGAACGCTTAGGGTCAATAGATTGCTTCTATTAATAGACTTTTTTGTCCGTACCTATAGTAGAAGTGATGATCAAGACTTATAGCCAAGGTTCTCCTGCGCGTGATCGGATTGTAGCAAATGCGCCCGTGAAAACCCACTCTCTCATATTATGTTACCATAATCCGATGGACCAGTTGCCTGAAATGACCTGTGGTAAATAATTGAAGTATTTAATGGTTATTTTACAAATTGTAGCTGTATATAAATATCTAAAGTAGAAGTCAATCTCCATTTATTTGTCAATTTTAAATATATAAAATTATGCTTACCAAATATAAATTTCCATAAACGAATTAAAGCGAAAACTATGATTTTATCTGATTACAGTACAACATGGTTGTATAATTAATCAGCTTCCGAATTCACTGGAGAGTAACGTTGACGAATTCGTTCGTAAAAAATTGTTTGTTCACTTAATTTACTGCAACAAATTGTTCTTTAATTACATGATAATGGTTTATTTTTCAATTAGAACGACGCATTTAATTTTAGCAACTATCGAAACTATCAACTTACACTTCTTAAAAAGCATAAAAGCTCGTTACTACGAAAATTGAACCACAAAAAACTAATTGTATAATTAACACAAAAAACTTGAGAGGTGTCAAGGGACACCCGGATGGAACGAAGTTCCTATGAATTTTCGTTATATATTGTCACGTCGTTGCCATGGTTACTACAGCAAAAAGTGTCGTGACAACTTTTCGTAAGAATTTTTTCCGTCTAGCCCCCTTTCACAACGCGCGATAAGGAACTTCGTTCCAATAAATATCTGCAGTTTCATTGTATCGCCATGTAATCCAACTCGGAAATTTTGAGCGGCATTCGGGGACAAACGTATAGCCGGACAATCCTACAACGGCTGTGTAATGCTTTATTATTATTGCCTTATTACTGCCTAATGACCGGCCTCGTAACTCAGCTGCGAAACATTGTTTTAAGCTTTGGAATTTAGTACCGCTTTTAAGTCGTTATTTTGACGCAATAAAACCGAATGTCGCCAGATTGACGCTTGCCGCGCTTTGCAAATAGGAATTTGACTTCGAACTTTCTTTGTCTCAAATAATATTTTCATAAAGTACATTAAACTTTCAGTACACATGTTTAAGAAATAATCTTAGCTTGTTTATAAAAGCTCAAGATTAAGTCAACTGTAGAAAGAATAAAGAAACACACAAACAGCTTTGTAAGTTTTTTTTCTAGATGATTTGGTCTCATTAGTTAGACCTAAATTACACAGCTTAATTGTGGTAAAATAGCTAATAAAAAAGTATAACTTCAATTCTCATTCTATATTTAAACAACGTATAAATCGTTTTACTTTTAAATTCTCGAAATACAACTCTTACCGGCCAGTATATCCAGTTATTAGCAACGCTAGAATCGAGCGCGCAGCATTAAAACCTACTTACAAGCAGAAAGGTGAAAGTGGTTACAGGCCGATGATACAACTGGCGTAATAGGTCGTCGAGATTTAGCCCTAGATTTCAGATGGGAGCTAGATTTTCCTGAGCATTCATAATCGCGAGAGCTTGCATAATTTTATTGTGCGCTCTGTATGGAATTAAACGCTGTATACAACGACATTATACTGATAATAACTCCTTTATACTATGAACAATTGCGAAGAATATTTATATCAAGTTTTTTATTCTACGTAAAAATTAATACGACAACACAAGTTGATTCTTTACTAGCTTGCTTAGTCTTTCAAACGGAATCAAAGAGCACAGAAGTTTATTTTAAATTCAAGAAAAGCTCGGGGTATAAACTTCGCTTCTGAATGTGGTTTACTTTACACCTGAAGTGTCAAATACATAAATACCGGGTACACTATGAGATGGTATCGGCGGGCGATAAGCCGCGTATGGTAATGATGAATTTACATAAGCCATTGTTAACGGTTGCTAGAACGAAAGTCAGGGCTGGCACAATGCTCAACCAATTTATCTCCGTCCACTCGCTCTTATTAATACTTCTGATAGAACAAACACGGTGTATTGAAGCTGGGGCAACCTTATCGCGCTCAACACAGAATTATAAAGGTCGGTCTGCACTGTAAGCAAGGAGGCATAAGGCAAAAGAATTCTGTCAACAATAAATCTTAACGTAATTAATTTTATCAAATATGTAGGTAAATATGTACTGTCATGCACTTTCACACTTGTATGAAATGGATATGTTTGTTATTATTTCACCATGGCAACGACTAACATCGAACTTTGAATCGATAAATTATCGTTGAGCTACAAAACATTGACAGATAAGATAGTCGCGCGATACACTGCCGTGTTAATTCATCACCTCGCATACCGATACCATATCTAGGCCGCAGTGTAAAGCGGACAAACAATTAATTTGCGATCGAGGCGCACATTACAAATATCTAGGCCTAAGTTTCATGGCACTAATGAGATCTAAAAACACCTTAATTCTAATGCGAACAAAATTAAATTTACAGTTTACTTATATCAATGTCGACCATAAATTTTTTGCTGACAGTTTGTGCTTGAAGTTTTTCGTTTAGATCATTAATAATTAATAGGAAGGAAAAAGTTTTGTTAAGAGCCATTCTAAAGTCCCCGGTAAAAGGAGTGTTGGTCGCAGAAAAAAATCCTGGTTGCGCAACATCCGTGAGGGGAACGGGGTTACGAGTGCCGCCCAACTATTTCGCCTCGCAAGAGACAAAAGAAAATATGGAGAACTGATCGCCAACCTTTGCTAGTCGAAGAGGCACTTCAAGAAGAAGAAGAAGAAGAGCAATTGCCCATATCGAGATCAGCAACAATAGGTGAACAAACGAGTTAATACCACAAATACCGTATCGTTCCCCATATGTATATATTATACACTGGTAGAATTTATAATAAAACTGGGAATCTTTTTCTCATATTAAACGTAATTAAACTGTTACACATATTAACCATTGGGGTCGGGATGTGATACAGCTCTCGTATCCTGGCTTATCCTGCGGCTTACATTTTTAATTTTCACACAACTTAAAGTTAACAAGAGCTCTGCCGTGAAAATGAATGTTTAATTCCGCGGTTCTAATTAAAAAAGTTATAGCAACTTAAAAATGCACTAAAATAAAAAAAGGTTTAAATCTAACACAGATATCATTTTTTTTTTATTTTATTAAACGTATGTGATTCTGCGTTAATAAATCTCAATTTAGTATTTTTTTTCTTTTCTTGTGTCGGAGGCTAAGATCTTTGGGTCAGCCAGCCATTATGCTATAATTTTCGGTCGAATTGCAGTTAAAAATTATCTAGAATTTTTGTTATTAATCATCTTGAGGTATCGGAATGATTGATTTTATCTAGCCAATTGTTGAAATAACGATGATAGGATCTAATTAATGATATCCCAACTCGGTCGGTCAGCACGGCCAGCGTGGTGCGGCGCGTTGACAGTTCGACTGCGCAAATATAAAAACATTGCAAATTAAGAATCATGTATACGTGATTGTGCAAACATTACAACTGCAAATTGATGACTATCCTGGCTGGCTGGCTGGTTGTATATCCAGCCACATAAATGTAATTCTATGTACCGTGATGTGAAACCTCTAAAAGTTAAAATAACTAATCCTAGTCGCGCTTAGAACGTTTGCCGATAACTCCCCCTCTCACTAACACCAACCGCAACCCGTTCTTCTATTTTCTTTAGTTTAAATGTCAGATCTTCATTTTGAACTTTTTAGAAAGAAGGTCGGCGCCAATCGTCTACATTATCAACAAAACAAAGTCGTAACTCTAATAGAATTTCATACAGCACTATAAAAGAAAAGTTATCAAAGTCAAAATTAGTAAATAAACAAGAACATTTCAAGGGTAAAATGCTGCCAGTTTAAACGACGTCGACAAATATTCGCGTGACAAATGGCCCCCACATCGGTCCGCTGTGCCGCCCCCTAGCGGAAGGAAGACGCGATGAATTCGGCCCCGCGCGTTCCCATCCGATCCCTAGGGTACGTAGGTCTACATCCATTATCACATTTAGAACAAGATGGATCTTTATGATAAGTGTGAATGATTTAATAAAATAATATTTTCATTTTGTAATCATTTTACCATTTTGTAAGTAGCAAAATCTACGAATAAGTTTGGAGGCAAAATACTTTGCTATAAAAATTACTAAAAACAAAAGCTAAGGTTCAGATTTTATACCATACATATTGAAATTTAGCTTCCGAACTGAACAATTCATTCATATTCATACAAAAATAATATCCAACATTCCACAGTGGTGAAGCAATAAGAAAAAAAAAGAAAACAAGTAATAACAGCTTAGTTCAAAGACTCATCTATTTCGCAACGAAAAGCAATTATTTTTGATATACAACGCGAGGACGAATAAAGATATTTCGTTTTAGCACCAGATATTTATTACACAGGGACGGTAAACACATAAATCTAAACATCGACAACTCCATTACTAGTGCGAATATGAAGTAACCAAATTATCCTTGAATTTGCCGATATGCATAATGTCTTAAACGCAGTTTGTATTAAAGTTAGAAATGCATTGAACAACATTGTGACAAATTAACTAGGATTAAACCTTTAATAGCTATATAATAATGGTAAATAACTTTTCTACAGTATATATATGTATAATTTATTATTTTAAATAGTATATAGTTTAAATAGTTTTATGTTAGAAAAGAAGTAAATAGATTTGAATTTGGAATCTAATAGATTTTTTAAATCTCATATTGATTTAGTAAGACAACTGTAAAAACATAGACATCCATACAATCCATACATTTTTCTTTTCGTGTACACTGTAATTATTAGGACCGTACAATGCATTGTATTACGTTCGTAATATGTGCACATAGCATTAGCAATTATGTACATTAAATTTATTTGTAAATCAATAGCTTTTCAAATCAGTCACATTTTATCTATTTATTTCTTTTTATACCATCATTTATTATATACACAGCAAAGACGGAATTTGGGATATGCGCAATAAATAAGCTACAATACTAGACCGTAGCCTCGTCTCTCGTTGTCAAGTATCATTTGGCGACACTCCAACACATCGCACAAGCAGTTTGTCTTCCATACAACAGCATCTATTTGGTTCCTATCCATTTTATTGCTTAGTAAAAACTTCCTAATTAGGAATTTTTTCGTAATAATTATAATTGTATTAAAGTAACATCTTATCCATTAATGTAGGCATAACCGCAAATAAATTTTGATGAGATTTTTAACAACGCTGATAATAACGTTGTTAGTTTATTAACTAAAAAGTTTACATGTAAAAGTCCCAAAGTAATCTTAAATGTTTATTTTTGATACTGGTCGCATCATACTTGATTAGTTATATTTTTTTTATTCAATCTAGCAGTTTCCAATTTTTTTTTATAATATTAATATTATAAAATTAACGAGATTTGAGAATGAGGTCGAGTATACTGACGATAGTAATTATTTTTAATTATCTTTTTTCCTATTACAATACACCTACATAAAAGATAGGATATCAAAAGATTTCGACTTTCTCGATACACTGAAGTTTTCTGATTAAATCAATAGCGCCAACTTATCGTAATTCTTAATCCCGACGTATTCGGCAGTGGAATGGCTTTATTACTTCTCAGAAACAATAAATGAAAAAGAAAGTGGCCAGTTATTGGACGCGGAATTTTTTTTATTACTGTGGCATTTGTCATTTGATGGGGTCGATTGCTTATTAGACAAGGGTTATAAGATATTAAAGTGTGTTTGTATACAAGAGCATTTGAATTATTTGTAAATACAAAAAACATAGGGTATTGAATTATTCAAATTCTTTTTGTAACAGTTCATTTGTATTTTAATTGTCTATTCTATGTGGAGTTATTTGCAAAACCATTTTCTTCAATGGTAAGCTTATAGCTACTCTAAGCAAATACGTCAGCGACAAGCTTTTAGTAGCAGTTGGTTAACAAAAACATTATTGCTTTAATTGAAACGAGTCTTTTATTTATACCATTCATCGATGGTTATAAAATTCGTTCCCGCTAATGGGTCTTGATGAAATAATTGATGTCCCCCTGATCTCAACACGTCTGTTCTAATATGTCGATTGTGTTGCAACTGTATTGGGAAACATCGATTTTTATTCTCATGTCCATTATCGAGTGCTCTTAATCGATTAAATGTTTCATTGTTGTCTGTGTTAAAACACACTTTTTTATCTTCTGTGTTAAAGTGATTCAGCATGAAAAAGGTAACAGTAACTTTAACATCAAACTGATCATATAAAGTAGAAATGCTAAAATTTTCCAAGTATCATCATCTCCCTGGCCTTATCCCATTCACGTGGGGTCGGTGCACAAGGTTTTATAAACCTTAATGGTTTGGTTTTTTTACGCCTGCAATTTTCCAAAATTAAAAATTTCTAAGTTTGTTTCTTATAAAGTTCAAATATATCGATAGACAAATTTATTGGTTTAAAAAATAAAAATCAATAAAGAATGCACATTAGCATACCAATGAGACAGTAAATGTATTACAGAACAATGCAGGACATGGTCCGTTACAATAGAATGCTATTAAATAAACCGCAGAGTTAAATCCAAGATTAGAATATAGAGACGATCGCGAGTACGATGTTCGAGCGATCAAGATTGGAACTTTATTGGACGGCTCGCAATATCGTAGTTTACCAGGGCCCTACTTTTTAGTCCGCACGCGGAGCATCGGCGGGAGCAACTGAACACAAATCAAGCTAATCTCGAGCGATATCAGCGCCCCTACTGAGTGAACTCGAAAGCGTCTCGCCTTTTCAAAGATGCATTCAGTTTTGCGAAGTTACATAAATTATTTAAAATTTATTACTTTTATATATTTTGTTGTTATGCTACAAAACATAAATAGAAATTTTACTTACCAATACAATTTTTACTTTATTTTATTTTGCAATAAATAATATTGCATAAATTAATAATTTATGCAATTGGTTTTTAATTGGTTGAAATTATTTGTGACTGGGGATATGTCGTGTTGTCGATAGTAAGTGCAAGATATACTGGTATATCCGGGCGCGTCCGGCGCCGGCGTCTTGCTAGATTGTCCTTTTGTCGCACGAACACTTCCTACTTCTATGTCTGCATATTTCTAACCTTGTTTTGTTTCTCTTATTGCGCTTGTTATAGAAATGTTCGAAGATTATACTAAAGTTAGCATATATGTTGTTATTATAATAGGAACGATGTTATATTATGAAAATAATAACTTGTTTCTTTTGCTCCTAATATTGTTAATCTTCTTCTGAAAATGTATGTTTTATAAGCATTCTTAATACTTGAAACGCTGTAGAGTTAAAAGATAAATCCCTAATAAAATCAAGGAGTCTAACCACTTCTTAGTTTAGAATAGTGAATTTGAAATTAGACGATTAATTATTTAGCTCCGTTCATGTATCTTACCCGGGTCGTATAAGGCAGTTGGCGATAAGCCACGATTTAAGCCCCAGTAATCGCCAGAGTACTGTATCGCCACTCGTAAGCCGTACTTACAATGCGCATCTTTATTTTAAAATGTAAAACGTGTTTAATACATTGTAATTGATTCTCATTAAAACAAATTCAAATAATGTTGCGCCCCTTTTTCTTGCAATAAGACAATATTCATATCACCATCATCATCATCATCATCGTCATCGGCATCGTCATCATAATTCATAATCATCATCATCTCAGACACATGTCACCCAATGCAGGGCATAGAGCTTCCCCAATAATCGCTACAATGATCTATTCTAGGTGGATCTGTTAAGAGAGATATGTATTACAGATATTTATCTTGTTAACGGGAACTTTTTAGGTGTGATTTCGTTATTTAATATCGATGTTCGTGAGTTTGATTGTAGGCTCAAATATATAGCGAGAGCGTGACGATAGACGGCGAGGTGAGGGGCCGGTGTCAACTTGTATTACCTTTGCCCAACTCCCACGGCTCACTCAGTCTCACATTTCATCTGCCTTAGTCAGTTCAGATCAACCGGATCTACTCACCAGATATCTAATATTTCACAAAGCTTATAAAAACGAATCCCGGTTAAGACGGTTATTTCTACAAATCTCTGAACTAGATTCCGAAATTCCGAAACCAATACTACTTACCACATTAAAAATATAAAGGTGATAAAAAAAATTGTCATTAACAGATCATACTGAGAATGCCTAAAGATATTGCTTTTAAATATGAAAATGCTATAACCGACTAATGAATTCCGACTATGCTAACTTCCAATTTAACTGCAGCACCAAACACGCAGACAGCAAAATTTAGCTAATAGTTACCTAAGAAAGTCGCATGCATTCTTAATATTGTCAATCGTGTAACCTAGATATGAGATTACCTTAAAAAATTTCTTAATTTCTTAACAGACTATGCAATGTTATGTTTGATTGAGAAAAAGAAGTAATTTGAAAGTATTCAAACAGTAGCATAATCAAACAAAATAGAAAAAACAAATTGAAATTCGTTGTTCGTTTCGCTTCTCCGTTCGTATCTACAAAGGTCGCGAAATACAAAAGTAATAAGATTGCATTTCCATCTTTAGTTAGAAAGCAATGTAAGCAGATTTAATGTCTTCATAAGACCACACCTGTGTATTAAGTAATCGCCCACCCACGGCCATGTCCCAACTCTCACAAATCAAAGCACAAAGTTGCGATACCGCACCGCACCGTGCCAGCACTGACCAACATCGACACATCAATCACTCAGCAAAATCCTGTGGAGATGTCGACTTGCTTTTAATCATTCTTGACCACCCTGTACACTCGTATTTCATAGTAATGATGTCTATCCATTATAACACATAGAAATTTCATATTTAATGTCTGCTTTGGATTTGTAACGACGAACCTTAATATCTTTCATTTGATTAATTTTCCTATAGTTTTGGACGTGCGTTAAAAATGTTATATCAATTACAGGTAACCAAATATTATAATGATAATTACTTACTTACTCTCAAATTTAAAAACTACATAAAATCTTGTCCAATATGACTTTTCTAGTTATCTCTCCAGCCAATTAGGCCCTCGCTTATTTAAAGCTTCAATAACCAAACATAACCTAACTTTTCGTCTAATCAATCAAGTCCCGTAAATAGATAGTGTAACTTTCTCCTCAGAGGCTCACAGGGACCGACTCCGCTGTATATAAATATGATAACATAGTACATAGCTTAGTTAAAAGTTTCCTGTCGCGGCGCGCCGGGAGAGCGGGACGTTCAAAGTTAATTAGCCAGCCTCCGAGGTCGAGTGGAACATAATGTTAGATGTTAGCCTCTTTCATCAAATACACAAAAAATATTATCCAGTATTAATTTTATAAAAATCATTTTTCGAATAAATTAGTAATTTCTAACAAGTAAGAACATTTTTTTATCACCCCCTTCCACCCTGTTTGACCTCTGTCTCAGTTGTGTTAGTTTTGATATATGTATATTTTTTTCAACCTGCCTCCTTTAACTTGTACCACAACCTACAGCTGAATATCAGCCGTCTCCCGGTAACTTAGTAAATAAGGATGTGCGCGTTACTGCCGACAACATACTATGTATTAATAATTTGTCACATAAATGGTAAATGTGGCATGGAACATGAGTAGTGTGTTATTTTTTATTAACTTCATAAATGCACATAGCTGATGCTGATTATGACATCATGTTAATTTTTAAAAAGTAATATTAAAAAATACAATCGGCAATTATATTATTAAATTAAATTGAGATTCATTAATTACAAAAACAATAAAATTTAAATCGGCAAAAACGGTTCTAATACAAAAGAAATAAATCCACTTACATTCAAGGAAATTCCTGTGTTACTGTTGTTAGTTTCAAGGATGTAAAACATAAATGGGCTTTAAATATTCATCAAATTAAACTAGATAAATAATTGAAGTCTTAGTCAATCATTATGCTAGCGGTTAGTAAAACAATATCTAATTTAAATAAATCATACTGTAGATTTCGTTTAAGTGTCACTAACAAAATAGGGTAAGAAATACAAAGAATTATTGCATGTTTTTCTTAGTCTTTGGCAGAAAATTTTCCAAATGCCTACATGCATAAAATATTATTCAATTATATTTGAACATATATACAACCAATCTATTTTCAAACTATTATAAATTACTGGCTAGACAACACTTTGAATGCGGTCTAGAAAATTAATGTAGATATTACGATATAAGTTATCTAAATAGTCAAAGAGGCTATAAACGCGTCCGTTTATTAAATTTATAACGTGTTAATAAGATATAAGATTTGAAGGATAATATTCCGTCGCGTGCAAAACTTGCCCGTTGTACCGTTACTGTTATTATTTGTGAGTTGAAACCGAGTGTAGGGCACATTCCACAACTACAATACTATGCTGATTTTCCGACAGCTATCTTTATTATCGGTCGTTCGCAAATTACGAAAATTACACGATATCTTGGTCCTAACAACCTAAAACAATATCCTCACTTTCTTAACAAAGCTAGCAGACTTTTTGACACCCGATTTCGAACAATAATAACAGTATTTAGATGGTACATGTTTAGACAATTTAATGAGCTTGAATAGACTTCTTAATAGAGTTAACTTATAATATTGTGTTTACCTCTTTCGCCAGTAATAACATTATTTATAAATTATTCTTTGTATATATACACTAAACTAACAAAAACTTTTTATATTCAACAATTTGTCAGTTTATTCTCTGGAGTGTTTGCAACAACCAAATTGAGTCGAATCTCTCGTAGCCGGGGCCGTTTGTCAATGTCGAAGCGATCCGATCTAACATCTATCAATACTTACCGATCACGCTCATCCTTCACCTTGCCTTACACTGACACAGATTAAGGAATTTATTAGAAAATCCCGCAGACATACTCCTTAATATAGTTTATCATTAGGCTAGCGGCTAGATTAGTATATACTTGCTTTTCATTGTAAACGACTGAACAATTCAACAACTTCATCTTAGAGGTCAAAGTCCATACCATACAATTGCCTAACACGTTACTTTATTTTAACAAAATACTGTGATAGTGTTTGGAATTCCAGTTGCTGTTTATTAAAGAGTAAAGAGAACGGACTTGAATCATGCTTTCTGCGAATCCGCAAAGGATACGATCACTAATAAATTACTATCTTATATTATCTTTGAACTAATTTTAAAAGTATTCTGATTAGATTAATATTTTTTTTAATTTCTGACATCTGCATAGGTAAAGTAACCGAATATTTTAAACTTCATACATGATGATAATGACTAGTCTTTTAAGTTCATACAAAACAAAACAAAAGTACCGTACATACGATTGTTAAGTTCGATTGATTCCTATCGTATTTCACGGCTCACATTATTGTAGGACGCCGTCGCCGTCGCCCAGAGCAGTACGGCGTGACAAACAGATTTTTCAATACACGCCTCGCGCTTTCTCCGCCATGATGGATGGGTGACCGGCCTCTAACGTATCTGTTAACAGTTACCTATTGCTGCAAATCAAATTACTGACATGTTTGTCACACTTACGACCTTTGTTGCTGACTTAAAGGGAAGTGTTGTATTTCATGGGGTCCATTATCATCGAATACACCTTAAACTGTTTAACTAATTTTGAAGAATGAGGTTTCATTGATTTTTATTCCTTCTCGTCCTCTTAATCAAAAGTATAGTCAATTTTGTTTACTTTATTGTTGGTATATTATGAACACAAAGTAAGAAATAAAAATTGTAAAAAGCTCTTTAAATTGACGTTCTATTTTGATGTATTTCATTCGATTAAAATGTTCAAACTCACAATTAGTAAAAAGTCACCACGACCGCAGTTTCGAGCTAGTTATTAAAATAAAACAAACATTATAAAGACTATAAAATTACACATCTATCAATGAACCGCTACGAAAGTTGCCAGTCCGATTACTTTCGATTTCCTTCTTCAAATTAAACGACACAAAGGGGCAACGTACTATTAACTGTTCAATAATATGATGCATTCATTCGGAATTTAATTATAATGCAAGAGTGTTGCCATACGTGGGCATTCTTGTTTCCACTGGAGGACATAATACGGATAGTGGCGACGTGTTAGCATACAATGGAGTCGTCGACTCGACTGACGCATTATTGGGTCACTGGTACGTATCGCTTCTTATTATAATTACCGTCACAGATAATGTTCCTATGTGACATTTCCAACATGACAGAATCAGTCCAAATAAGAGGAATCAGATTGTTTGATACATTCACTAATTCTGTGTGTATCGCGTTTGTATGCATTTGTTTTTATAGGACAGTTATTTTTAGAAATGTTTCCAAATTAGTCTTTAGCTATAAAATAACTGTTTGTTTAGCCTAATATATGTGAAAACTATTATAATTACGTAAAAGGAAACTGACCCCAATTCGAGTCAATACGTTTATAATACAAATTAATTTTACGCAAAGTACCGTTAAATGAAATACGGCAACAGAACAAGAATGCGGTTGGAACGAGTTTTAAAAGAAACGAGAGCATTTCAAACTGCTGGGAAGAATTCGTTTGATAGAGCTCCCAAGTGTAATTGAAGTACGCTTCTTGAAGACCCGATGACTGCACTTATGATGCCGCCTTCGATCGGGCAAGTTTACTTGCTGTGCAGATGTGTATGCTATTTTTATTTGAAAATGGCAATGGACGGTATAATGTCATCATTTCTTATAGACATTGTTAATTGAATTTCGCCTTATAATTGGTTTGATGATAATACATAATTCACACGCATTTTCGTTGATACATCAGATTTACACGTTATCATTCGCTTATTATTAAGTAAACTTAATCGCAGGTTTCTGTATTCCTTAGTAAAAACCTTGTTACTTATAAATCATCACACACAATTCAATCAAAACAAATAAATGATTAACTAACTTTCACTTACTGTATAGTAATTCAAACGGGGCACGCATCAAAAGTCAAACAATAGCTATATGATTGATACTTTATGTCATTTAGCAACAATGTAGTTTTTACATTTATTCATGTTCGGTATTGATTATTTGTTACAATTATAACACAGTCGTTACACAAAGTTAAGATTCCTTGATTAATTAGAATACAATATGAAGATATCGATGGCTCCTATGAATAAGGGCCAATGTACAAATTGACAACTTTACAGGAGAGGCTTTTAAAGTTTCAACCATGTAGGAAAAGATGCCGCATAGGCCCTTTTACTTTAGTAAAAAAACACGTTGACACCTGTAAATGTGTATTTGTGTTTAGTGCATGTTGTTAATATCAACTAGAATAAGACGTAGCTTTTAACATAAAAAAGTAAAAATGATCAATTTGTTATTTTGGCCCTTATACATAGGACCATCAATATAGAAATTGCTGTACATAAAATTAGACATAAGTGCTTTTCAGATAACTATCAGACCGATAAACTGATGTAAATTAAATTCCGGAAAAGAATACCTATCGAATGTCATGTCAATTTTATAAATTGGTCAAGCCTTTAGAAGATTACAAACGAACATACTCGTACATACCTGTACACATACCTGTGAAAAACATTGAACTCCTGTCATTCGGGCAAAAGCCATCAGTTACTAGGCAGGTAGATGAATCGGCGGTGATTTTAATAAGGGTAGACAGCAAATAGATTTACAGCGGGATTGATGACTCGAGACGAGGCGGCGGGATGCAGGCGAGGTCACTACGAGTTGCTTTGCTCTTTCAGTTGCAATCGATTGTTTATGATCGTGTATTGTGTATGCGTGCTTCATGTCACATGTCGTCTATAAAATAAAGGGTTACCGGTCTTTTATTAAATTGTACCAATATAATAAACTTTCTAGGATATATAATTCAGAAGTTTTACAATCTTGTATATTATAGTTACACGAATACAATGCATTTCCTAAAAATTGTCTGTTTAGTTGAACGTTTTTTGGAATGTTTATGTTACAGGAGCTGAAAGAGAGCTTCAACTATGGTCTATTCTGCCCGCCGGTCAACGGCAAGGCTGGCAAGTTCCTGGACGAGGAGCGTCGTCTCGGCGACTACCCCTTCAACGGCCCAGTTGGTTATCTTGAGGTAACTTCTGACTTGTAGTTAAAAAAACTATAAACCCGACATAATTCCATATAGTACTCTAGTTTCATAATAACTTACAGATGCCCGTGACTTCGTGCGCGCGGAATTAAAATAATTTTTGTTATCGATCAAGTAGTTTTTGAGTTTATTCATTACAAAAACACATTTCTTGATATCTCATTTGGTTAAAGATCACTTTCAGGCAAAAAATAAGTTGTTAAAACACAATCATATTAAAAAAAAAAAAATTACGATTTTTTAAATTCCAGTTAAAGTATAAACGTCGCGTTTACAAGATGTTGAAGTTGGACGAGAAGACCTTGAAGACGGTGCACTCGCGCGCCAACCTTCGCCGCTTCCTCGAGCATGTGGCGCACGCGCAGCTCGACAAAATCACCAAGGCCTGCGCCAAGGGACTCGACCCCAACTTCCACTGTCAGGACACCGGAGGTATGTCGTACTGTAATACTTACATAATAAAAAGAACAAGAAATCCTACTACACTTTTAAATCCGACAACACTTTTAGAACACTGACTGGTGCAGTTTATGTCACTTAGGATTAACCGACACAGACTCATTAAGTGGTGCCCCTTTCCCCGTAGTAAAGGTTTATTACTAAATTTACATTAAGGACCTTCCTTCCCTCCCTTTCTTGGCGACTAATTTACGCCTCAGTACGGAAGTTTGAGTCGCTAACTAGTTTTCCTAGTCACTTGTTACAAGTAAAATAAGTTCAGATCAACTAGTGTGATGTTACCTTTATTATTTAGGAGGTCGTGATATTACACTAATAGTATTGTCAGTCCCCGTTATGGTGCAGTAGCTTTAATAAAGTACCATTATATATGTACCAATAGCTTATCTCCTATTGTTCTACGTGTTTTGATATTACCAACCTGCTACGCATTGAACAAAGCTATTCTGCAAGCCAATATGGTTCGTATTATTAAACGCAAACAGTCTAAAATCAGTAAAAAAAATTGAAATTATACACAAAGTACGGTATTATAACGTCTCGCTATTGTAAGAAGACCGTGGATAATTGTCGATAAATGTAGAGCGGACCTTGAAATTAAGCGAAATAATAAACAACTTACTTACGATAACATTCATAAAGATAGAGATTGCTCTGAATGAATAGGATAATAAGAGATAGTACTCTTTTTGTTCTATTAAAACTTAACTTTTAATTCCATTATACTAAAGAATCAAGGACCTATAAAATCATATAATGTACATTTATTACAGAAACGCCTCTAACTGTAGCAGCGGGTATCAAGTCCCCTGCCAAAGTTCTTATAGCACTCGTCAATGGCGGAGCTCTTTTGGACTACCGGACAAAAGATGGCAGCACCGCTATGCACCGGGCAGTCGAGAAGAACTCTCTAGAAGCAGTCAAAACCCTGCTCGAACTCGGAGCTTCGCCTAATTACAAGGATAGCAAAGGACTAACGCCACTATATTTGTCTGTCACGAATAAAACAGATCCTTTACTGTGCGAAACATTGCTGCACGATCACGCAACTATTGGGGCAACCGATTTACAAGGATGGCAAGAAGTACATCAGGTAAGTTAAACTCTAAGATCTCTTTGTCACTAGCCCTATTAGCGGGGTAATGCTGGCCATTTAAATTCAGAAAATTGACTAGTTAAACAGTCCATTTCCATATTTACCTCATATACAACTTACTACAAACCACCAAGCAGCTTAGATCTTATAAAACAGCAACGATATATTTGCAGGCGTGTCGCAACGGTCTGGTACAGCATCTCGACCATCTGCTGTTCTACGGCGCGGATATGAACGGCCGAAACGCGTCTGGTAACACGCCGCTGCACGTGTGCGCTGTCAACGCACAGGACTCCTGCGCAAGGCAGCTGCTATTCCGCGGCTGCGATAAAGAGTCCCTCAACTTTGCCAACCAAACTCCCTATCAGGTCCATCTCCAATTCAAGCTCTTTATAGTTATAATCACTTTTTTTGTACAAATTTTAATTGTGAAGCGAGACAAAACTACCAAAACTTTCGTAAGTTTAGGGAGTTTATCGTTTTAAATAGCAAAATTTTGTACACAGCATGTATATATACTTAAATTTGCTTAGAACTTTTTCATACTATGATCCAACAAGTATATATCTAAGTAAAAATAACGATATTTTTTGTTAAATTTCAGGTAGCGGTAATAGCTGGAAATTTAGATTTGGCAGAAGTGATAAAGAACTACAAAACCGAAGAAATCGGTGAGTTTTACTTATCATATTAGTGTGCATGGCTTCGCTGTCGCTTTATAAAAATAAATATGTACATATTTCATTGTATCTTTAACAGATTCTATTAAAATCCTAGATTTCTATCTGTATAAGCAGCTGCTTTTGCATTATAGTATTTTTGAAGTGAATTAACGTTATTTATCAATATATTTATGTTAATTAGATCTTTTATATGTTTTAAAAGCATACATTCATACATACATCGCATGTCTTCATTCATTATCTATATACTTGAATTTTAGCCGCCTCTCTTTGTTCCATCGTTTTCTACAATGGTGATGGTTGTATATTTATAAAAATATTTTTAATAATGTTTAAAGTTTCTAATATAAATAACACAATTAAAAATTATAAAAATAATCGAATACCAAACTCGCACATATATACTACGTTGTATTATTAAATTATTTTATTACAAATTAATTAATTTAAATATTTTTTAATGTTGTGACGAAACAGTTAGTTTTGAGTTTTTGTTCGTCGCACGGTTATCTTATTTCCCTTGGTTGTTCATTTAACAATTAATTCAACTTATTATCAATTTTATTTCGAATAATTTACCCTCGATTTTAATTTACGTAAGATTACGATTGGTTATCGCACTTTATTAGTTTTTCGGTGGCTAACGAAACTCTTTCAGTGCCGTTCCGCGGTCCACCTCGCTACAACCCGAAGCGGCGGTCTGCGGCGTGGGGCGGCTGGTGGAGCGCGGGGGACAGGACCTCGCTGGCCTCCTCCACCAGGATCCCTGCAGAGCTAGACGCGCTGCTGCGGCGGCCGCCTATCTCGACCAGCTCGCCATGCAGCCTCGACAGACCCTTTTCCTCCGCCTCTTCCAGCATCAGCGACGCCAGCCACCCCAGTCACGAGGACGATGCCAGTATCCTCACAGGTAACCCCCCGGGACACGACCGGCCCCGCGCGACCTCGTGGTGACACTGTGACAACCATCACCATGCACTCTCATACATCCCAAGGTCATACCGTTGCATGTTCTATGTTTTGTTTCGATTAGATGTTTTCATGTTTATCACGATCCGCTTCATCGCTTCCATACCTTTCGGATGCGTTTCGATAATAAACTGTTAAGTTTCCCGCCAACCGGAATGAATTGTAAAATTACGTTGTCATGATAAGTGTACTGCAAATGTGAATTGTATGAGTACCCTCCAGTTCCAACTGCGGACGCTCACGTGACACGTTAGGACCCAGTCCACTACCATTGTCGTGTTCTCCTTCAAAACCACAAGTACCTTTGGGCTCCGTAAAAACATTTATAATGATTTGTTAGACCCTTCAAAATACAAGTTTAAATGTGTTCAAGGACATTTTGATCTAATACTACGAAGATATATAGTAATTTTCAATGAAATCGGTTTTTTTAGTTAAGTAAGAGGGTATCTTCAACTTGTAAAATTATTAAGGATTCGAATAAATAATCCTACTATTTTCAAATCGCAAAATAATGGGGTACAAATCAGCCCTGTAATGACGTATCATCGTCGTTTGTGTTGATCCGATGGGCGGTGAAGGATGGTGAAGGATGGGTAGCACTGTCGGCAGATAAGAGCGGAGGAGAGGTCAGCGACGTGGTATCTGAGTCGAGCGGCGTGGGCACCAGCGCCTCCGATACGGGCAGCGCGCCGCCGCCGCCGCCACCCGGCGCCACCGCCGTCTGTCTGCGCCCGCACGACCCCGCCGGGCCCGGTCACCTTCGCCTCGCACAGGGCGACATCGTCGAAGGTAACGCGCTACCAACGTCTCACACAGACAGGCCAAAACCAGCCGCCCACAGCCTCACCTGCCCGTACCGCATTGACATAGATCTACGCAACGTATGACAACGTGTAATAACAAGGACTTCGATAGACCTAAGTAATCTATACGGTGTAATAGCACGCATATTGATACAAAACATTTGTGAAAGAAAGCTGTAAAAGATAGTTTAACACGTTCGATATTTAAAAATGTATAACGCTTAACAGACATTATCATACACCACACTGTCTATGTCAAAAATTAGGTGGAATATTAAAAACTTTGTATATATTTTATTTATACTATTAAATTAATATTCCTCCAAACGTTTTTGACTTATCTTCTGCACATAATATTAATGTTAACTGCATATGTTATCATTTTGTGATAATATAATGTCACTAACTTTCAACGTGCAAAGGCGCCAAACATAACTGCAATTAGATCAAAAATAATCCCAGCGTAGTTTATTCTGTTTTATTCTTTGTAAATTGTTTGCTTTTTTATATTATTTTGTACAAGTGCATTTTGTGCCTAGTGCATAATTGACGGTCAAAATAACCTGCTTAGTGACGGGGTCTACAGAGGACGGCATGCTAGAGGGCACTGTGCGGGGGTCGGGCGCGAGCGGCCTGTTTCCAGCGCAGTGCGTCCAGGAGGTGCGCTTGCGCCAGAACACGGCACATTTACATCAGGTAACACTTTCTTTTACGTCACTTCTTTACAAGTTTTATAAATTGTCTTTGATAATCGATCAACAAGCGTCCACTGACGTCTTTCTAAACTTGGTCGTATATGTGATTTTATTGTAGAATCATTTTAGGCGCATTAAACATAGTGTTTTGCCGTTTTGTACATCTTAATTTTTTGCGTAAAGTGAAATGTACTTAAATTGTTTTGATTTTTTTATAATAAGTATATTTAAATTCTTTAGCAGGTGTAACGAAACTTTTCGCACTCAGTTAAGTTTTAAAAAAGTTACATTAAAGAGTTACATTAAATTGACAGGTGCTGTCGTCGGGTCCCATACACCACTCGCGCGTATCGGGCCGCCGGGATATGGCGCTCAGCAAGACTTACAGCGCCACCGCACCACGGATAAAGAAAAAGTATTATTGAAATTATATTATTATAATTATAATAACTATTAATTTGCTTTCATATCTGTTTGTGGCCCGCGGATTAAATAACAATTTTGAACTTTACTCATTTAGAATTGCACAAAATCGAATGATATCTTATTTCGGAACTTCACTTAAACACAACTTGGCGATTCAGTCGAACCAGAATACATTACTGTGAGAGTTTGTTATTCTTAGTCAAACAACAATCTTAGCCTCTTGCGACAGCCGTATTTTGATACAATGTTACACATTTCGTGAATGATTCACGTTAATATTATTATGTGATGTTATAAACATAACGTAGTTTACAAACACGAGTCGCGCGTAGTAGTCGCCCGCGCGTACATTCGCTACCAATGTGCGTGGCGACGAACTCGTTCCGTGGCTTTCTATACAACTGCGCGCAGCACTGCGCCCTCGGCACCACCACATGGGTCTGCACGCGACCTGCATATCGAAAGCGGTTAGCTTTATTGTTTCACAATAATATTGGCTCTTAAGAGATTGATAAACAGTCACAATAAATTCGAATTGTGCAAAAAGTAAGAATTCTTTTATCGCAATTAACCTAATCAAAAAGATTGTTGCCTGACACCTATACAAGTTTTATTGATAGTCACAAAAGACGTAACATTTAAACATATGTAATGGTTGTTCGCTGGCTAGTTACGGCAACATGGAGACGCGCACGGTGGTGCTGCACCGCGCGCGGCGCGGCTTCGGGTTCGTGCTGCGCGGCGCCAAGGCCAGCTCGCCCCTAATGGAGCTGCGCCCCTCCGCGCGCTGCCCCGCGCTGCAGTACCTCGACGACGTCGACGCCGGCGGTGTGGCTGACCGCGCCGGACTGCGCAAGGGCGACTTCCTTATCGCGGTACTCATACATTACAACTAACTCATATCATCTCCATGTCCTTATTACATTCTATGTGAAGTTGGCGCGATCAACTTTAATATTAACTGTTTTTACAAAAACCCAAACACTGAAACGCATCCGACTTTCGAAAGATTGCGCTTTAACTAACAATTTTTGTAGTTAATTGCGTGAACCAGATTGTTAACAGCGAGGTACCTACGCTTGTTTTCTTTTCCATACATAAACAAACGAACTGTTAACTCCCAAATGATAAATTGTGAGCACACATTGAGGACAGCGCGGTTGTGTCCGCAGATCAACGGCGAGGACGTGTCGGCGGCGTCGCACGAGCACGTGGTGGAGCTCATCCGCAGCTCCGGCGCGCTCGTCTCCATGACCGTCGTCTCGCTCACCACCAACGGTAACAAGCTCGTAACAAGTTTAAACTTGAATGTTTTTGTGAAAGTAGTAGCAGTAACGATATCTGTGTATACATAGAGTTGTCGTCAGGAGCCGGGGCCGGGGCAGGGGGTGCGGGGGCGGAGGGCGGGGCGTGCGCAGTGCCGGCCAGCCGCTCGCAGTCGCAGCTCAGCGCCGCCGCACGGCCCTACGCCGCCACGCTGCCGCGCAAGGCCGCCGGGGGTACGTGTTATGTAATAACTGGTGTTAATGCCAATACAGAGTTTAAATTTTCATATAGTTAACTGGTAACGTGTGTTGTGTGCGCAGGCCGCAGCCCCGCCCCCGCCCCGCCGCGCCGCGACCCGCGCACCACGCTCAGTGTGGGCCGCGCGCGCGCCAAGTCTATGGTGGCGGGTTTAGGTAACATACATATTATTAATAAAACCCACATAGATACATATTTATGAAGTAGATAATTCATAACCTAACATTAAACTATAAAACTAAAAAACCCGACCGACTGTGGCTCCAATGAAGAGCCATCTAGCTAGCAATTTTTCTTTAACTGAATAAAATCTTACTAAAAATTGTTTATTATTTTGTAGGATACTTAAAAAAATTGTAAAATTAACTCGTTTTTCACTTATTTAGAATTTCTTCTACTTTAGAAATATTTCTACGCCCACTACAAATGTACATAAACACAAACTCAAATTCGCACGATCAACATTACCCTGTTTGTCAATTCGAAAAAGACAGAAGAATCAAATGAACAATTCAAAGTATCGCACATCACATTTTGTATCAGATTTCTCACTTTTTGTAGAAAATGGCGGAGAGAAAGAAGAGACGTGTGAGCCGCTCAGCGCCGCCGCCAAGTCTTCCTCTGCGGAATCCGTGCAGCTGCATTCCAACAGTAATAGTAAATACCCTCAACCAATGCATAACAATTGGATATATCAACTATAAACGAATATTAATCATAAGAATGTTTTTAATTGTAAATGTTTGTGCAGACGGTACTCCAGTGCTGGGCATGTCGAGCAGCGTGGGGGGCGGGGCTGGGGGCGGGGCTGGGGGCGGGGCCGGGGGCGGGGCGCGCACCGCCTCCATCCGCGCGCGCCCCGCCTCCGGCCGCATCACCGCCGCCGAGCTCGAGGAGCTGTTCCAGCGGCAGGCGGACGCCGAAGTAGACCTCGACGCCACGTTAGTATACACCGTTGACATCTAATGATAACATTCTAATCCCTTTTCTATTCAGTATTATACAGAAGTGGCATGAATAAGAGATTAAAATTTGTAGCGACGCGGGTTGCGGCATGATGACGCGGTCGGCGTTCCAGGGCGGCGCCGCCTCCCCGCAGGGCTCGCCCGCGCGACCGCAGCGCGTCTACACCTCCGTCGCAGACATGAAGAGAAGTCGTGCTAAGGTACACCTCACAATACACGTGACACTCCAAACGGCGTGCGATTATTCATATAATTCTCAGATGATATTCGAGTGATAAGAAAATGTATTTATTCCATCCACAGCTATGGAGCAAGTCTGGATCGCTACGACGAGATTTTCACTCGACGCCGGATCTAGCGGCCGAGCTGGCGGCGCGGCCGGCGCGCACTCGCTCCATTGATGACGTGCACGGTAACCGCAACACCCCATACTCGTATCTAAGGGATCCTCAATTAATCAAGCGAGGCCCGAAAGTGGAGAAGAGGGCTTCCGAAAAAAATCACGAAACGTCACGAAGAGGGGTAGTCTAAAATAACGTGTATTTATTTTCTGAATGAACAAATTAATTTTATCGCATTAAACCCTCACCATATACATATTACAGGCGCGGGGTGGGCGTCAAAAAGTTGCTAAAAATGTCACGTGATTACTGGAAGACCCCTAAGCACCTTTGCACGGGGCCCCACTTTGTCCCCAAAACTCAGTTAACTTAGTGACAAGTAGGAACCTTGTCCACAGCAGTGGGTCGCGCGCCGCCCCCCGCGGAGGCGCCGCCCCCGCCGCCGGGTGCGCCGCCCTCCTCCTTCAGGCCCAGCGCCGCCGCCAAGTTGTACGCCTCGCCGCAGGAGCTGGCGCGCGTCGCCTACCGCCCCGCCGTCCCCACCGACACACAGGTCACTACATATATCACGATCCTTACATAAAATAATACATTTCACCGTTCTCGATGCAGATTGACTCACATAATTTAGAAATAAGCTACGCGTTACTAACATGGTATGTACGGTGTAGTCGCGCAAGGGCACGCTGCGGTCGTGGGCGGGGCGCGCGCAGTCCGCGGACGACGCCTCCCACCAGTACGCGCAGCCCTTCAACCTGCACAAGCCCTTCGTGCGACAGGTATTGCCTTACGTCTTATATTCTTATTTGTTGTTCTCATTAAATAAGTTTTCATAGCATATTATATCAATGACTGCATTAGTATATTCTGATTTTCAACTAGAACAGTTTTGTTTCACACTATCGGTATTAAAAAAAAAAAACTGGATGATCTAGTAAAAAAATATTTGTCCGTAGAATTCAACGCCCGCGCCGCCCATTCCCGAGCCGGACTACAGCATGTCGGAGTCGGAGGAGGAGGAGGAGGAGGGCGCGGACAAGCCGGCGGAGACCGGCGCAGAGACCAGCGCCAACAGCAACGCCAGGTGCGCCTCACCTGCAGCATTCTTGGTGCTCCAGTCGGTCAAATGTTGCGGCGGCACTCCCGTTGAACATCACCATTAATTTTACTTCAGTAAAATTACAATAGGCTTTTCAATTCTTCTAATTTCCCTTTCAGGCTATCAGAATACGTGACTATCTTTGAGGCAGAGGGAGAGGTGTACTGTTAGTAGTAGGGGGTGACAGTCGCAAGGTACAGTCGGCTACGAGCGATAACGTGTCCGTCTTGTTGCGTGTGGGAGCATCCGCTTCGGGGACCAAATCATTCATTATAAACTTGTGTCGTTTGTACCTCGATATAGCAATATCACCCACATTTTCAAATCGTCCATGTCTCTTTGTCGTGCAGCTTTGTGTTCGTAAACTGATCACCGATCTAAGTCTTCCTGTGCGTCGGAGACGAGGTCTTATTGCCGTATCCTCCGTTTCAGTGGCAGCAGCTCCGGTTCGGGCTCGATGCAGCATTCGTTCTCCGTGGACGAGATTCAGAAGATTCGGACACGGTTGAAGTCGTCGAGGTCGTGCGGCGACGAGGTGGGCGAGCGCGACGACGGCGACAACTCCTCCTCCGGCGTGTCCTCCGACCAGGAGGCGCAGGCGCGCCCGCGCCGCGACAAGGTCTCATTCTGCACCTCCGTCACCGTCAAGTCCTCCAACGACGTCATCAGCACCGAGCCCGTGCACAGCTCCTCCGAGAGCCTCGCGCCGATGCAGCGCCACAACTCGCTGACGAGGAAGCGCGCCACGGCGCTGCTCCGAGGCGGTGTGGGCGTGGGCGCGGGCGGGGCGGGCGGTGCGGGGCGGGGCCGGTCTGCCGCCGAGCGTCTTGGCGTGGACGTGGGCAAGGCGCCGGGGCGACGCACGCGGGCGGCGGTGTCGCTGGCGGAGCTGCCGCCGCCGCCCGAGGAGCCGGCGGGCGCACCGGACGCCGCGCCGCTCATCGCGCCGCCGCCGCAGTTCAGCGACCGCGTGCGCGTCGTGGCCGCGCTGCCGAAGCTTGCACATTTACATTAACTCATCACGTCGTTTCTCTCTGTATAAACTACTCTGTGCATGAGGTAACGCGAGGTGAGCTCGACGCCCGCCCGGCCTCGACCACATAACGCTGACGAGCTGTGTTTCTTTTGATAGTGCTTCGGTACATTGATCGTAAATCGCCGTAGCCAGAGTTATTTTTCACTTTTTCCCTTACCTCTTTGCGAAAACTGTCTAACTTGCATCTCTAATTATTTCTTTTAATATATAGATATGTTATTTGAATCAGAACTCTCTGCTGGGGAACCCCGTGTGTGAAGCTTTAATTCCCACATCCTAGAAGCCTCACCTCCTTCATCCCTGTAAAAACACGAAAGTTCACGAAAGTCGCGCCTTAACCGCAACTCGATAGACCCATTTTAACCGCATGGAAAATTTTTAAAGAATATACATTCATAGACACAGCTGTTAAAATGGGTCCGTTATTTTGCAACTATAAAAATTAACAACAAACCTTTTTTTAACTAAAGTATAACATGTTGATGCCGAACACAAACTATAGTAATTCCTGGCAAATCTTTTTCTACGCGTACGACAATAGATCAGCTTTTCTTTTCCTTACTTTCCCATACAGCTTGTCTCGAGTAGACTGTAGTCGTCGCAGATGTTCACGTTGGATATAAGAAGCCTAGGTATGTGGTCGAGCTCACGTCGAGTGTTGTGCCAAAACATTTCGAAATTTATCGTCACTTATGAAAATATATCGCACTTTTCCGACGTCTCGTGAGCGATCCGATTGGTGTTATTCTTATGAGCCGTAGTGTCACGTGACGTCACACGAGCGCGCGTTCTCTTGCAAAACGAATAATTGTATCGAGAACTTTTTGTAATCAATCGACTAAATGAAACCAAAGATTTATAGTATTTATTGTTGAGGATTTAACATTTTGATATAGCTGAAAGTAATTTTTATACATTCCCTTACTGACTAGTTGTAATACTTTTTTTCAATGCATGATAACCCCTCGCCCTCTTTTATGTAATCTATTGTTTTTTTTTTTATGTTTCGTGTATAGAATCATCTCCGATGTGTCAAACGTGAATTTTATATAATATTGTCGATTTCATTGTGAAATAAATTTTTAGATTTTCTATTACTTTACGACGCAACCGAGTGCCATCGTGTCTATTAATTTAAAGTATTTTTATATATAATATACTATTTGTAAATATTTGAGAGCTATTTGAGAAGAGGTTAAAAGAGTGGGCCAGAGGCGAGCAAACAAAAATACATCCGGCCAGCTGAAAGGATATTATAAAAATATTATTATTGAAGATATAAACACAATATTTATGAAATATATCTTTAAAATGTGTTGAAATTAAATAAGTTAGTTTATTTTATACGTCCAATACGATGTGTGGTCGGTCCACTCTTTTGACCAGCGCACTTCGTTGGAACCTTGAAAAGGCAAACTCGCTTCACGTTGCATTGCTTAAGTATTTCATCCGTTCCATTACATTGTAATATTTATCATATCAATTTATTGTTCCACAGACCGGTGTCAAAATAAAATTTCTTTAAATCAAATGATTCTTAATCAACTGGTGATGAAAAATGCTTTATTTTTGCAACTGGCAAGTCATACATAATTTTTTTTTATAAATGTGATAGGGTTGTGCAACAATGAATTGAATTATCGATTTTTTTCTCATCATTTTAATGCTATCAAAATAATTGATGTTCTATTTAATTGTTATCGTGAATTTTCAGTTTTATTCAATTAAAAAGTTTTTCTATTAAAACCTTAATTTATAACAATTTTTATAGCAAAGCAATATTTAAATAAACTTCTAGCGTAGAATAAATCTCATTGCTTTTTGCTAAAAAAAGCTCGAAGATTTTTTAATAGAAATTTTTAACATTTTGAAATTACAATTTTTATTACAATTCTAGAAATAACGATTTCTTCATTTGTGATGTAAATTCGAGGATAATAAATAGGATGGTATTCGATCAATTAAAATTAGATTCTAATAGGAAAACTTTTTGAAGTCATTCTTTTTAGTCTGTATGCTCGCGTAGTATGAAATAAAGCTGCCTACAAAATCGGGATATAGCAATTAAAATTAAGTTAGAATTATCTATTTGAAAGTAATTAAGCGTGTCACAATTTGTATTATTTTATTAGGCTTAAATAAGTTGTTTGTACCCGGTCGTATTTTGTCGACTGAGGGAGCAGTTAATGTTTTGAGAAATACATAAACAGAAGGAATGCATAAGTATTGGAGCGAATGTTATTATTTTTATGACAGGAAGTTTGATAGATCTTTGGAACCGTTTGGTATTAATGCAATTTTTAATGGCCTCTTTCCTATATTTCTTTGGACATTATTTACTGATATAAGTAAATTAAATTAAAAATTGACTATGACTCGTATAATGATGTTCCCATGCACACCCCAAAAACAATTTAACAAGTATTATATGCTGTTAGAAAGTGTATCTCTGACCCGAGTCCCTCCGATGTTTTCAAGGATGGATGTTCATCCTCCCGGCCCGCACCTCACCCCGCATTCCTCGCCCCTCGCCACTCGCCACTCGCCCGCACTGTTTCCTTAGCACAATTTATTATTTTATTATTATTAATGTTTGATGTATTTACTATTATTTACGATTACGTTATCTTCTTGTCATTAAATTAAGTTGTATAAATGTATTGTCTAATTAAGGCATAGATAGGTAGCGGTAAATATATTAGCGCAATATTCGACGATTCTAGGGTTACTGGCAACACTGGAGCCGTTATAGTGTTGTGTTGATTGCTGAATTTTCATTTTATCGCTATTTAATATATGTTACAAAACGATTTCTAGCTTTGTATTTAGCTTGTTCAATATGTATAACTGTTATCTTCGCATTTATATTGTTTTTATTTGTTTTATTGTCTGTGTAAATTATAAAAATAAAAACTAATATGGCATGTATTTTTGTTAATATGTTCATAAAACGTTGATTTTGATATGTAAATTAAGCAATCAAGCGACACGCGAGCTACTGCTCTTTTGTGTTGTGCAAACAATTATTGTGTTTCGTATTTCATTTGAATCTCAGTATCCGCGCGTAACTACAACTTGGTATACTTTCAAATGAAAAAAAAATAAATGTTTCATCACTATAATGTTTTATTTTCAAACTGCCTGTTTTACCCAAATCCTTACATTGAACTAATAGTCACATTACAAATGCTGCCCATAGCTCCTAGATAATGTTTGAAAGAATATGTGTCATATGTTAAAATAAAAAGTATTCAAATTACTTGACGTATTCATGTAGACGCCGCCCTTCCCCTACGCTACACTTGCGACCTCCACGAATTAATTCAGAAATTATTAATGGATTTTTTCAGTAAAAGTTAGAAACAGATCGTAGAGGAAAGGCGTCAAGGTACGTATTACTGTGATCCGTAAACATACGTAATGTTATGCTCCCCTCAGAAATTCATTAGGTACTAAAAATCTAGGTTCAGTTAACCTACTCAGTTAGTAGAATTTGTATAACATTTAATAATCGTTCAAGTTCTCATATAATTTCTTAATTTGGAATACAATCACTGGAGGACATTATTTTTAAGCCGTCCATTTTTAACAATTTCTTTAAACATAAAAAAAACGTCTACAAAACATGTTACCACGCGTGGGAAAGTGAGACAACAATCTTTTCAAATCAATACGCATCATTTTTTTAACAGAAAAAATACACGAGTTTTCTGTTAGAAATATCGATTTACGTCTCGTCTCGACATGTCGATGAAAAGTTCATCACTAGCGATTAGCGATGTGCGTCGCTCTACCATAACTATTGCAATTGATCAAATTGTAATTAGGTAATACAAATTGTATGATGTGCTTGGGAATTGAGTGACGACGTATTGTGTTGCAAGTAAAAATAGTAAATAAAAATTAGACATATTTAATGTACCGACTTCCGATTTTTTCGAGCTTATGTAAATTTCTAAATTTATTAAATTAATAGAATAGTATAATCTTGACTAGAAATAAAATATTGCGTTGTCCGGCAAACTATTTGCCGTATAATCACATTTGTTTAGAACTAAAAATGTCTTAATAATTCTATTAAGATTTTTTTAAAGATTTAATCGTTCAACACCAGTGACCATTGGAATAAATAATATAGGAAAAAAGATAATTAATTCTATTTTTTAAATTACAATACACAAGAGTTCTAGGGAATACATGAACCAAAACATAACATGACAACACTTGAATGTTGAAAGTGATTAATTGGGTTGTTAATTGATTTTTGAAAATATTTATATTTTCAATAACAAAAACAGAAGTGGTTCATCGTAAAAAAGTTATATAAGCGATCATAAAACGATTGAACGTTATGGTCATCATATATCGATGTTAAGTGCAATTTTACAATAACATCGATATTTCAATAAAGTCACCGTAAACACTAAAATTCAATACCTTTGCTTTACCTTCGTATTGCATTCTAGATGTTTTGATAGAGCAGAGGTGCAGTTTGCATTTTAATAGAAAATTGATATGCACTATTAAAGTAAATTACAATAATGGCGACAGTATTTTGTTTCTTTAATGTTAAAAGTTGAAGTGGTATTTTTGTTTACATATTATTGGTTTGTTTATTTTATGTGATTTGCTTAAGTTTTGTATCGATCCGTTACCCGCCCCCTCCCCGGACCCCAGCCGCGGAGGGCACCTCTAAAATCCTGCGCAGAGGAGCTTCTGGAAGTACTTGGTAAATTTTCAATGAAATACTTGAAAATGTCAAATAAATTACCTGTTGGTGCTTGAGACCAGTACGGTGATCGGGAATTTATTTTTAATTACTGTATTTCCAAACAAGATTTCTAGAAATTGTAGTTTTTTTATGATAAAAGAGAAAATTCTTTTTCTTGGAAAGATATAAATAATTATATATGGATCACAATTATTATAGTGGGAATATTTTTTTCAAAGGTGATGCAGAACTACGTAGCTAGAGCTGGCGGTATGTGGCGCAATGGGCGCCGGGAGAAGATGGAGATCGACGAGGCGCTGGAGGCCGTGCTGGCCGGGCCTTCGCGCCCCAACACGCGTTCCCGCCCGCGCCCCGGCATGGCGCTGCAATCCGTTGCGAAGGCAAACATTTGTGTTGTAAATTATGTAGATACCGAGTTGTCACCGGTTAAGGTTAATTTAAGTTTAAAATTACGATGGTAATAATGCGTTTTCACCTTTCAATAATCTGTGCGCGCTATTCGTGTTTGTAAAACCTTTGAATTTTTAATAGCAATGCTACGTTGCAATATTTATTTGACATTTTTATTTTTTCAAAGCAGAGCGAATGTTTGAAATGTTTTCGAATGTAGCGTCGTGCCGCTGGCTACGCGTATGTCGTATATACTTGCTTTTGAATCCACAGTTACTTTTCAGTTAAATGATTTAAAACTTATGACAACGTAACATAATATGGTCGCAGCGGATGCGCATGGCGAAGGGCGGCGTAGTGGAGGAGAGCGACGACAGCCGCTCGGACGAGGATGTGGCGGCATCAATTCGCTTCGCGGCGCTGCCGTCGCGGGCCGGCGCCGTGCCGCGGTACCCGGGGCGGGCGCGCAGGACCTTGCGGCCCACGATGCGCGCACGCGACGTGGCGCGCGAGGCGGCGCGGGCTGCGGCGATGGCGGCGCATCGCTCCGTGCCCGAGGCGGCCGACTACGAGGACATCGATATGGTGGAATACGAGTTTCTGTTCGCGGGCGAGGGCGAACCGCCCCGCGACCTGCAGGAGTCTCCGCCGCCCGGCGCGCCCGGCCCGCGCCGTCTGCAGCCCGCGCCCATTGTAAGATGATACATGCATGTTATGTAATTAATGTGTTATTGTGCACCTCGCCGCATGATATGTGTTGTTGCAGAACGCGGTGGTGCGCACGCGCGCGGAGGAGGAGGAGCGGCGGCGGCTGATCCGCGCGCAGTTGGCGACGCTGCTGCACGCGCACGAGTGCCGCGCCGACGAGACGCGCCTGCGACACGCCATCTGGTACTGCAACGTGCCCAGCTGCCAAGAGATCAAGTACATCCTCAAACATCTCACGGTCTGCCAGGTGCGATATTATTTGAATATCATTTCGGTTAACGGTTTCAACCATAGTCGGTAAGGATACATTGTTTACATCTGGTTGTATTGTTTTAGAACCGTACCAGCTGCAAGAAGATGTACTGCGTATCGTCGCGCCAGATCATCGGGCACTGGAAGAACTGCGAGAACCAGCATTGCCCCATCTGCCTGCCGCTGCCCACACCCGGCCTCGTGCGCAAAGTGCGCCGCAACAGTCAGTATACACATACTTTAGACAGTAGCTCTATCAAGGGGTAATTTTTATTTACTTCGAACTTATGCCGCGAAAACGATTTGTGTAAGAATTGATCACTTTGACGTCACGCCCCTTTTATAGAATAGCTCCGTGTGTCCGTGCATAGTTTTTTTAAAAATATTAAATAATTATATTATAATATTTTTGTTCTTGCAGGGGGAACCATATAAATCAACTTGATTTTTTTTCGACGGACAGTATTCTTTTTCGACAGTTAACAATCTGGATATAATTGGATGGAGATGAAAGCTCACATTTATATACGGATGTCAAACAGATGCGTGTCCTACAAAACATAATCTGTACCTACACACTCAATTTAGTCCATTAACAGTGATCTATAGGGTAAAGTGTGTAATTAAAATATTCTCGATGTTTTGTCAGTGTTCACTTCAGCAGATTAATACCACTACGGCGTAAGGCTCGGTTTATACTAGGCGCATCGAAGCGTCAAATTCTTCATAACTAAAGCGAAATTATACAAATGCGTGAAATACATATTCCGAACGAATATCGAAAAGTGTGCGCGTCTTTTTCACATCTCAGAAGTATATGTGCGTTACGTGTGGACTTTTGAAGAAGTGAAATTATGGATTGATGCTTCAGTGCGCTTCGACTCTTCGCTAGTATATACCGAGCCTAAGGCAGCATAAAATCGCCACCACAGATCCTTTACAACCTCTGTAAAGGATCTATGGCAGCCATTTTATGTCATATGAGTAAGAAACATGCGTCGTCAGTGGGGAATTTGGCTTTTAAATGTCTGAATTATATAATATCTGTGTATTATCTTGTCAGTGTTTTCTAAGCCTGTGAATGAAACTTATTAAAAATATACCTATTTTTCTCAACTATGAATCTACTTTGTAGTAATTCGATGTATACATTATGATATACAAACATTTAATCTTTATAAATGTATTCTAAATGTGTAGTTTAATAATAAAATTGCAAAAAAAATACAAAAAAAAGTAGTGAATAAATGTGTTCTAACATATACGTAATTATAATATTTATGTCGTAATAAAGAATAAAAATCAGTGTTGTTTATATTTCTCCTTCAAGATTCATAGAAATTATTCTATAAAATGCTTTAACGTTACAGATAACAACTAAAAGGTGATAAACTAATAGGCCTAATTTTTGTACTCTTTCCCTTCCCATCCTTTTCTTTATAGGAAAGGATGGGAAGGGAATTGGAGGAAGAGGGGACGTATCAGACGCAGGAGAAACATCATCTTTCTGTGCGTCCCCTTCTCCGTTAATTAAAGGTAGGCAGCGCATCTGCATTTGCGGATGTCTATGGGCAACGGTCGCCTCGCTATTGTGGCGAATCCAGGTGGCCGTTTGCTCGTTTGCCACTTTATAATTTATAATATAAAAAAAAAACTAAAGCGCCTGATTGTCGAAATAGCAACATCTGTCAAAAATAAAACAACATGATCAACAAATACTTTTATTTTCAAATATAAATTATAGCTAATTTCACAAACTGCAACTTGAACAATTAAACTGCAACATTCTTAATAAATAATGGACGGTTATTACGTTGAGTTGACAGCAACTGCAGGCTTATTTGTAGAAGAACTTCATATAGTCATCCCTTACATTCTCTTTGACAAAACAGAGACAACAATACATACTAATATAATAAAGCTTAAACACACACTTCTTTATAAAATACTAGCTTTTACCCGCGACTCCGTCCGCGCGGAGTAAAAAAAATGCTCAGAAGATAGAAAAGTTCCTATGCCCGTCTCCTAGTTCTAAGCTACCTCCCCATCAATTTTCAGCTAAATCAGTTCGACCGATCTTGAGTTATAAATAGTGTAACTAACACGACTTTCTTTTATATATATAGATTATTTTATACATATTATAGATTATTTTATACATATTACATTTTATATAGATTATTTTAGTCTTATACGTAAGACATGCTTTAGACTATATATTTTCACGCCGTAAATTTAAGGGGTGAGTAAATTGAAATGTTATGCGAGAAATTAACAAAAATCGCAAGCCAATAGCAGCATAGATATAGTTGCCATGGTAACGGTAAGCCAGCCAATGGCGAAGGCTTTCGTTGTCATTTGAATTTTGACATTTACAATTGAATGTTTTACGCAATATAAACAATCAAAGTTTTTCTGTGTAACATAAATGAATGGAATTCAAGCAGATGATATTTCCCCGTTATTCCTTTATATCTAGATACAAGGACACGTCATCAATTTTAACAAGTCGTCTGTAGTCAACACTTTCACCGCACATCGGACATTTCCCCTCTTCTCGGAGCAATCTAGAAATTTTATATAAAACCAGATTTAACTATCTTAAAAGAACCTTTTCAACATTATTTTTTATCTTTTTGGAGAAAGTTAATAATTTGAAATGATCAACTTACTCGACAAATTCAGAATGTATAGCTGGGAAATCGCACTCAGGACACGCGGTCAGGTCTTCTTTCACAATATGCATGCCCTGAAATAAAATAGCACTCTGTAATCACATAATTTCATTAACTTACGAAAATTACTACGCAAAAACAATATACGAGAATACATCGTTTATCAACAATGACAACAGACCACCGATTTGTTAGTTTCCACCATGTTTAATATCGACAAAAGATAATTAAGATTAGTTAAAATTGAAGCAAATGGATATAAAAATGGAGCAAAAATTATTCAAATTTAAATTATGTGGTTTGGTGAGGATATAAAAGGTTTATATGAGTACCGTGGCGATGCAGAAAGGCAGCTCGGCCTCGCAGCGCGCACAGTGCAGGAGCGCGGCGGAGAGCGCGGCGCCGCACTGCGCACACGCGCCCGCCGGCTCGGGGGGCGGGGCCTCGCGCGGCGCGTGGCGCACCGCTGACTCGATCTTCTTTACGTACTTCGGATCTATCTGTATAAAAAAAAACTTTAACTACGTCCCCATCGAGAGGTTCGGAACCTATCAGAGTTAGGTGTTACTAGGTCATAGTCAACCATGCTGGCTAAGTGCGGGTTGACTTCACACATATCATTGATTTTCTTCTCAGATATGTGCAGCATCACGATGTTTTCCTTCATCGTAAGAACGTCAGATAAATGTACATATTGAAATCAAAAATCGAAAAACAAATTTGTACATGGCGGGGTTCAAACTCAGGACCTGCAGATTGCAAGTCAAGTGCTTAACCCCTGAGCCACTGATGCTCTCATGTTATATATGTGTAAGCAGATTATAACCTGCGAACGATATTCAGGCTGCATGAGTACGCGCGCCCAGTGGTGCGCCTGGTGCTTGAGTCCAGCGCGACTGCACTCGATCACAGTCGATGTTAGAATCGACACTTGATCTGAAAAGTGGTCAAAATTCACGGTTAAATTAACACATGTGATTGGTTAAATATAACCAACAGTAAACTAAGTACTAACGTTGGTGTGTGGGGAAGAATGCGACGTCGTTGGCAGTGCGCAGCAACAGCCGCGCCGCTAGCTCGTGCCGGCCGCGCTTCACGTGCGTACGGACCTGTTTTTAAGTTAATGTTTAAAGAGAAATTAGTAACGAATGGCTAGATATAGAAATATCAACACGTATTCAGTTGTAAATTTTCAAAATCAGTGACACGATAGTCAGAGCAAAGCGGCAGTGCGTAGTGACAGTTACATACTGCCATTACGTACTGCCGTTTATATAACGCGTGTTGATAGCCATTGAACCTCCTTGGTAGCATGGGAGAGATTGTACGCTACCAAGGAGATGGAACTGGCCGGTAACGCGACGCCACTCGCTGTACAAGAAAAATAGTTAAAACAATTGAAAAAGTCTGAAAAATTTATTTATTGTTTTATAGTTTCAAATTAATTGTTTCAAACCTTGTGTATGTGTGTGTGTGTAAAATGTGTCGGAGGTCACTATACCCTTATCCAATACCAGTATGTATGAGTGCAGTATGGCGAGTGCAGTACGCAGGTCGCGCGGCACGGCGGCCCCGCGCGCCCGCAACGCGCCGCACACGCCACGCGCCACGTCGCGCGCCTCACGGTACCGCCCCGCGCGGCACTCCGCACCCGCTATTATAACCTGACACATACACATTCATTCATTCATTCATTCAATAATGAATAACTTACTGAACTAAACAATAATTACTTGATTAATAAACAACTGACGTAATTAATGACTGAATGATAATTTTAGAAATTAATGAAAGGATGACTAAGTAAATGGAGGTGGAGTAAAAATAAAATCTTACTGCAGTTTTAGCGGCTTCAGTAAACTGTCGTTTGGCCATGTACAGTCGGAACAGATGGCGCGGATCTCGCGGCGTGCCATCCGTCTCTCCCAGTAGGAACTCTATCAATCTATTAGGAAAACAGAGTAAAATATACTTACAAACTTGAGCGCAATAGACATTTGTTAAAGAAAATAATAAAAAATTTAAGTACTGAAAAGTAAACATTTTATAGTTTTGTACTTATTTAATAATATAAAATCTAGTCCTAAATAAGTTACCTTCTGGTCAATCTTTCATCGTCGCTGGCTGCGGCCGCGTCTATAGCGATACTGATGCCTTCGCTTTCCTCCTGTTCAGTCCCGCCGGTCTTCAGCAGGTGCGCCATCGCCTTGCTGTACTCGCCCGCGTGGAAGTAGAATTTGCCCGCTAACAAGTGATTCTTCTCCCCCTCAAAGTGCAGCGCTAGACTCCTAAAGTCCTCCGGCCTCGCCTGCGAAGTCTGTATCAATATCTCTCCATACAACTGCAGCTTCCCGTTCTTCCTCGCGAGCTGAAAAGCCTCGTCGTAGCAGAGCGACATCACAAGGAACTTTATCGCGGACGTGGGATCGTCGTTGTTCTGGAAGTAGTTGGCGACCATCTTGGCGCCCTGTATCGACTTCGTCTCCTGCACGAGGTTCACCGCCTCGTCTATATCGTCTAGCTTCTCCAAGTTGATTCTGATCGCGGCTTCGTAGTCTTGAGCTTTAAGGTAAGATTTTAACGCGTCACCGTATCTGCCTTCCGCTTCCTTAGCTTTGGCGTACTGAAGGTGAATGCTGGGTGAGTTTATTTTGGGTATGAGCGCTTCCACTTTGAGCCAGGACTTGAGTTTGATGTAGAGCGAGGCCGCCCTCTCGGTGTTCCCGGCGCGGTCGTAGAGTGCGGCGGCGTGTCCGTAGTGGCGCTCCTCCTCCAGCAGCTGCGCGCAGTCGCGGAGCAGTGCGGGATGCTGAGACTGCAGCGCCAGCGTCACGCCGCGCATCACGTCGCCGCACCGGATCGACATGCGCGCAATGCCCGCTTCGCATCTCCCATTGTGTTCCTTTACTTTTATATCATCCGTGTTCTCCGTTATGATACTCTTTTCGTAGTTCGCGAGTGCTTCGTGATAATCGGCTCTGTGATTCAAATTGAATATAACCAATTACTAAATAGAAATAGAGATGTTTAAATGAGTTTAGTTGTATTTTAATGAATCATTTTGATAATAATGAATGTGTTATGTGTACGCACGTGAGTTCTAGATGTTGTGCGCGGTTGGCGTAGAGAGCGGGCGCGCGAGCCGGGCACGCGGACTGCGCGAGCTGCGCCGCGCGTGCCCAGTCCCCGCGCGCCGCGTGCAGCTCGAGAGCGCGCGCCGCGCCCCGCCCGCCCGCCGCACCCCCCACACCCCCCGCACCCTCCAGCCACCGCAAGCCCGCCTCCGCACGACCCAGGTACGCGCACAATGTACCACTGACATACATCTAATCTTATTCATTGAACACAAAGAGAAAGCAAACTGTCGATAGCAATTTGTTAAAAATTAAAATACATACCAAAGGATTGGAAGTTCCTCGATTTGTGATGCATCTTCTAGAGCCCAGACCATGGCGACGTCGTTCAATCTTGTGTAAACACGTATTGCTAGGTGATTCAATAAAAATCTAATAAATTTTTGGTATCCAAATTTTAAAATTACGTTTTATTTTCGGAATTAATGAGAAAATCCTATTTGAGTATGCTCATTGGTGTCAGATTGACTCACCGAATTCGACATTGAGATCAGCGATGGCGGCCTCGCCCAGCTTGGTCCAGAGCGCGGGCTCGTCGAGGGCGTCACAGAAGAGCCAGGCGTCGGCCAGCCGGCGCAGCGCCAGCAGCTTGTCCACGTGCCGGCGCTGGTTGGCCGCGCGCCGCTCCGTGTCCGCGTCCGCCAGACCCGCAGTGTTGTGCGACTCCAGGCACATCTTTGATATACTGCAATTGGTTTTGTCTTTATCATTTCCTTCACAATTATCAAAAACAAATAAATAAATCACTCATATCTGTATTTTTTCGCTTAAAATCAAAATATTTTACTCCAAGACTAAGACAATAAAAACAAAAAATCCATTCATCCATCTAAACTTTTTTAGTAATAATCGTACAAAATCATATTCAGACAATTTGGTCTACTAAAAGATAGAAAAATAAGAGAAGAGTATACTGACGTGCCGCCGCTGACGTAGCAGTAGAGGTCGCCGGCGAACAGTATGAGGGGGTCGTGTTGCGGCAGCAGAGTGGTGCTGGCCACGTGGTCCACGTGCGGCCCGTCACTGCAGCTCGCCGCGTAGTAGTACGTCTCCACCACCTCCTCCGTCACCATCGCGAACACGTTGCGCTCCGACAGGCAGATGTCCCACACCACCCCTCTGTTTGACACGCTTTTATAATACTACCCGTCTATACTAGTTTAAAAAAAACTAGTAACTTATGTGTTTTTCCATTCTATGTTCTACATCTATACCAAATTTCATCGAGATTCATTGAGCTGTTTTGGAGATACCTTCTAACAAGCATCCATACATCGCAACATTGGCATTTATAATCTTAGTAAGAAGTAAGATTCCAATTGCCACTGATTAACTATCGGATGTTAAGTAACTTTCGACTATTAACTTCCATACATATTGCGAATTTTGTCAAGGGGGCAATCAGGTTTACTATTACCCAATGTCTCTACCCTTTAAAAAAGCATTTTCCTATCCTAAAAAGTTTACTTTGTAAGTTATCGTAATCTCGGTGTGTTCAAATGTACTTTAACTTTATAACAAGTGAATGTATTTTGTCTGACTTGATTGTGGCGGCATTGTCTCGCTGCACTGCGCACAGCTCTGCGGCTGCGGGCGCGTACACGTGCGCTCGCCCGCGCTCGTCCAGCAGACACGCGCGCGCGCCGCTGATGTCGCAGTGCACGCGCCGCACGCCGCACGAGTGCTTGTACCGCGCCGCACTCCGCCACTCCTCCACACCGAAGTACTCTATATCACCTTGCTATACACCAAATATAGATTATGCGAGTCAAGAATATTATAGCAAAGAAATATCCTGCAAGCATATCAATATTTCACTGGGACCGTAGTATGCAATAAAATTACCTCAGTAACAAAAATAAAGAAATCACTCGTCAAATGTATATCGACAATCTTAGCGCCCTGCATGTGCGGCTCCGGGAAGTATATCGCGTCGCGTTCCGGCTGCGAGGGATCCGGTGGTTCTATCTGGGACAAAATAAAATATTAAGAAAATTTTGCAGCTACGGTTACATGAGATAAGTATTAGAACCTTTAGTTAAATACTTACGGAATGTAAAATAGCTCGTCCCTGGAACATGGCGGCGGCGTACTCGCCGGACATGCGCACTGCCTCAACGTCCGCGGGGTACTGACGGCGCGCGGCAGGCCCGCCCCGCAGCGGGTAGTACCAGGCGTGCGGGCCGCGCGCGCAGCACACGTGCGCCCCGCCCAGAGCTATCGCCGTCGGCTCGCACGGCAACGCGTACGTCGCCAGCGCTGTAGGCTCCGCTACAACACAATTTCAAATTACTAAAAAACATTAACATGCCAATTTTTTTCATTAATTATACACATTAAACATAAGTTTTTATTCTAGTAAAAACACCATCTCTCTGACCTTATCCCACTCGCAAGTAGGATCGGCGCATCAAGATTCCATCCTCCAGGTGTATCTTCCGTAATATTTGTCATGACTCCCTTCTAAATCATGTCACCTTTACATTATCACATTCATATTTAGATCTCCTTGAAAAACATATGCCAAATTGAATCTTTCTTATTTCTGAACTATGAATAAATATGAAAATGTATAACGAAATATAATTGATAAAACGTAATAACTATTAAACCTCAGCTACTTTACGAGAAATTAAATAAGTAGCAATAAATGAAAATTTAAACTTACATTTATTACCAGCATCTGGGTCATCAGCGACAGCGATACACTGGTAGACGGTGACTTCAGTGAGATTGGTGAGGGCGAGTGCTCTGGTGCCGTACGCGGCGTGTAGCGGCGGCAGCGCGGCCACGTGCACGCTGAGCGCGCGCCCCGCCGCCGCCAGCAGCCGCCCGTCCGCACTGTACGCGCAGCGCTCCGCCCCCCCGGCCACGCCCAGCGTGCACGACACCTCCCCATTGTTCCATAATGATATCAGCTTTAATCTACAAAAATTTGATAAAAAAAATTTATCATGACATTTAGAGTCAGTGACATATTCCTTTAAAGGGAAATTAAAATCTCACCAAAATCAGTCTCTGTTTCTCGCACTGAAATTACACTAAGTGACCACTTTAGAACTCTGAGTTGGGTAAACAGAAAAGCATCACTATCTAAAAAATGTAGAGAGTATGTTTCAAATGTAGAGTGTACAAAAGAAAAGGTCAGTAGCTGAGAAAAATTAATAAACGAAAATGAACACCTTATCACACATAATGTGACCTATCTGTAAGTTCGTGGTTCCCAAAAGTAGAGCCCTTAAATCATAAAATCCCTAAATCATAACCACTTCTACTGTCCCTACCACTACTAAGCTTCCGACACAAATGTGACACGAATTATTACATCACTATTTTAAAAACTTAATATAAAATGTAAACACTTACTGTCCATCCCCACAAGAAGCGGCTTGATTTCCAAATACAGCAATATCAGTAAGATTGTCTTTATGATTCTTGACTTGGAAGAGTTCCTCGCCTACCTCCTTTATGTGCGTGGATATAGATATAATATACCCAGCACTGAACCCGATAAGTATATACCCATCTCCATACCATTTGTAGGAAACAATAGAACCATAACGTTGCTGAAATGCCAGCTCTATCGGGTTCTCTGGGTTTAGTAAATTGTATAAATACAGTGTTCGCTTACCCACTACAAGACTGATCTAAAAATTAAAAACATTTTATAATATTATTCATGTCATTTAAATGAAAAGAATGAAACATTGAACAACACTTTAAGTGCTACTACAATTAATATGTATTAAAGTAAATTCTGTAAGTAGGGGGCGCTGATTGTGGGTTTTTGAGACCAAAATCTCCATTTAAAACATATTGTTATGTTTGTTTTGTCAAAGATAATTTCAAGGATGAGAATATGTTTTATATAGAGATTTAGGTCTCAGAAATCTTAATATATAAAATTCTCGTGTCACAGTTTTCGTCACCGTACTCCTCCGAAACGGCTTGACCGATTCTCATGAAATTTTGTGAGCATATTCAGTAGGTCTGAGAATCGGCCAACATCTATTTTTCATACCCCTATTAAGATTTTTAACTGCGCGCGGACGGAGTCGCGGGCGACAGCTAGTATTAATATAAATTAATGTGTTAAATAATATTTTGATAGCACTTACTGTATTTTCCCCCGCTACCCTTTCATCAGTCTTCATCTCTGAGAACTGTAAATCATTTGGTACATCCCTTAGGGTGATTATTCTAAGTGTATCCCCATCTGAATTATTAATAGACAGACTTTTGTCTTCTGATGCAAGTATCAATATACTGTCTCTATTCCAAGCAGCGCTGGTTATTTTCTTTGTATGTTTACCTATTATTGGTATTCGCCTTAAAAATCAAATTTAAATATTAAATCATAAACCATATTTCTACTTCTTCTTCAACCGATTTTTTTTTAGAAATTTGGTGGAAGAGTAGTAAGAATAGTTACCTTACTAATATTATAAATGCGAATGTTTAGATGAATGGATGGATGTTTTTTGAAGGTATCTCCGGAAAGGCGCAAATCTTCTAGAGCAATTTGGATCTTGATGAAATTTGGCACAGATGTAGAACATAGTCTGGAAGGACACATAGGCTACTTATTAAGTTTTTTTATTGCCGCGCGGACAGATTCCCGTGCAACAGCAAGTAATACATAGAATGAAAATAGTAATTATAACTTACTTAGTGGTATGATGGTTATACAATGCTAAATTTCCTTTTTGCGTACCAACAGCTAAGAGAGGCTCTCCAAATGCCCAAGCAAGGCAAGATGGTGGCTCACGCAGGCCTGTTTCAATGTTAACTTGCTTGTTTGTATGACACTCCCATAGTAGCACTGCGGCACTGTTGGGTGTTATCACCGCTAAATAGTCACCATCATTGTCCCATTGCATGCCTGCACATAAACTGGAATTGTTTTTGTTATTTTTTTTTTATTTCTTAACATTTTACTTTTGACATATTTTATAACAAAATTCTAGACAATACTTCAATGTTTTATTTCAAATATGATTCTGTTTCTTAAGGTGATAAGATCATTTGCAAGAAACATACAATAAAATAACTATTTTGTGACAAAAAATTTAATAAGTTGTTGGATAATATTAAATTTGAACATATCATACCAAATATAACTTACAACACTACTTGGTTGATTTAAAAAAAATCAAACTGTCTCCATATTTGTACACCTTTAGCAGTTTACTATAATTATTATAAACAACTCACCCTTGCAACTTAAGTCTTTCTATTAATTGTCCCGAGCGATCATGTATAGCAACAGTTGCATCAGTTCCAGTTGTTGCTAATAGAGAGCGCGATTCACCCTTTTGCCATAAGAAATACAATTCTCCCATACCATGAGGCTGTTCGAGGCTATACAACAACTACAATAAAGTTATAAATTCATGAAGCAAAAGTAAACTCAATCACTTGCCTCTCTGGATTAACATTTTAATAACTTAAAATATAAGAAAAACTTTATTGCACGATGAAATGTATCTAACAGTATATTTTAATTTAAAATCAATGTAGAATTTAAAAATAAAGAGTGAAAATTACCTTTGGTGTAGTCATTGTGATGGCTCCAGTTTTTGATAAATTAAGGCAGATTTGCTTGTTTCTTTGACATGTAATTAAATAAGATTGTGTTTTGTAGTAAATTTATCTCGAGTTTATCTATTTACAGCAAACATTTTTACAAAACAAGTTACTGACAAAGTTTATGTTTGAAACAACTTGATTACAATTGTTGCTAAGCAACATCAAAGTAAACGGTTGGGGCAGTGTTACCAGAATATGATTTGTTACTTTGTGAGTTATAAGAACATTTTATTGGTAATATTTAGTACCAATTTCAAATACCTTAAAGTTATTTAATTTACGATTTTCTAATATACATACGTTTTTACACTTTTTGTCAATGCATCGTGAGAATCATCATCTCTCAGTTTTATCTTACTGCATTGTTGTTGTTTGCAGTGCAAGATATTCTCTTTTTTAAACTTTCATTCGATTTAGCGCTTTCAGTTTTTGCGTAAAGCAAAAACCGAAAGCTTGCTTCATAAAAGAATTTCTGTTTTAATAGATGGCGTGGATCACAGATTTTAGACATTACTAATAAACCAATCTATGATATTCAATATAAATATTGACTTTAATCATACATATTAATACTATAAATGCGAGTGTATAAAGACGGATAAATGTTTGCTTGAAGTTATCTCCAGAACGGCTCAACGGATGTGGATGAAATTTAGCATAGATGTAGAACATAGTCTAGAAGAGCACAAAGGGTACTTATTAAGTTTTTTTTTAAATTCTGCGTGGACGGTGACCCGGGCGACAGCTTGTAAACTATAAAATAAACTTAAATCTTTTATTGGAAGAAGCATTTTAAAAAAAAGCTGTAGAGAAAACATTACATTTTAATTTGATCATCACACTATCGCCAATCCAATATATATTTTATTTTATCAATTGTTAAGTTTGCTATATTAAAAAGGGGTTTTCTTATATAAAGGAAGAGGGGCTATTTAATAAACTACGATTATAAAATGTTGTGAAACATTTATTAAATAAATCTATATTATTTACTCTTATAAATATATTACATTTGGTTTAAAGGCCTTACTCCTAAAATTTCAAGACTAGTTTTGACAACTTTCCGGGCAGTGTGGAACACTAATAATCTTTGAGCTGCAACATCATTAGACTCATTTTTTACATTTAATTCATTAAACATTCTATTAACATGTCTGGCCAGACGGAATAGATAATTAACTATGATACTCGCTTCTCTTTCTATCATGGCTCTATGCAAGACATCCTCATATCTAGCCAACTCTGCTACAACATCACCAACAACTTCCTCCTTAAGATATTCAGGCGCACAAACATTGGGAATCTTCACACCGCTATTTTGTTCTAGGCTGAATAGTCTGCAGTGAAGATACTGTAACTTTATGCCACTATCTCCTTCACTCTGGAGAACTTTATTCCAGTCAAAATCATAATCTCTTTGTCTCTTCTGCTTTAAATCATTTATCACAACAGCAGTGATGCCGAGAATATCACATGTCTCCTCAGTCATTGCAGAACTTCTAGTATCTGAAAGTAATATATTATTAACAATATTTCAAATTTCATGTTATTAAATACATCAATTATTTGTCTTTGGTCGCATGTAATCCTTTTTCCTACTAATTCTTTTCCTCTTATTAATTTGAATTGACTTGTTTAGTAATCAAATGGCAATGGCCATTTCATATTAATACAAAAGAATGTGTTAAGTATACTCATGTATAAAAAAAAATTACTTTTTGATGATTTTTGTTGCTCCTGCATTTTACGTTTTGCTTCATCTAATATATCATTAAGAAAAACAACATTTCCTGTTCTAGTGCTCATGCCTTTGATTCTACCAAACTTTATATGTTCACAGGCATTACTACAATTACTGTTAATTTGATTGACAATATTAAAAACTGCAGCAAAATGATCACTCTGTGCATTATCCACAACATATAACATTTTATCGAACTTGTATTTTTCATATCTGTCTAATAAAGCAGCAATATCTCTAGAAAGATACAATGTTGAATTATCACTCTTTAAAACTGTAATATCTTTTCCTCTGAACTGTGCAACTTTCTTGCCTTCTTCTGTTTTGGTGATTATTTTATTTTCTTCCAGTAATCTTATTACTTCCTTAATAGCATTTCCGTTGTAATCTGATTCCCAGTGGTAGGTATCAAAGTGAATTCCTAATCTATTATAAACCCTTTCCAGCTCTTGAACTGTTATGTCTCTAATTTTTCTCCAATTTTCTAAGCTTGTTTTCCCTTGCTCTATGTTTGCAAAATATTTTCTCGCTTCTTTTTGTACATTTTCATCAGTAGAGGCCATTTTATTAGCTTCTACATATATTTCGTACAATTTTCGAATGGGATCTGTTTCAAATTTACTTAAATCAACTTGTTTTGATCTCAAACCATACTGTAAAATTCCAAACTGGGTTCCCCAATCACCTAAATAATTAATTTTCACAACCTTATTTTGGAAAAAAGTATTAATATTTGCTATGAAATTACCAATTATTGTTGATCTTAAATGGCCAGCATGGAATGGTTTTGCTATATTTGGGGAGCTGAAATCTAAGACAACTTTTTTTGGGCTTTGCTGTGATGGTTGATTTACATTGAAACTATTTAAAATCTCTTTTATAAATATATCCCTGTCTACCTTAAAAGTATGTGATTCTGAAGGTCTCGCATATTTCGCGCTTGATTCCGAACTAAAAATACTTTTGTCTTTATTATTATTGTTTACATTAACAAGAAAACATTTCTCATTGTGGTCATGTTTAAATTTTATATATTTAGAGTTCTGTATGGTGTGTTTGCAAACATTACTACTTAATATCTGAAAAAGGAAAATGTTAATATTATGTTATATTAATATATAAGTAAAAAATGAGGTTACGAGTACATAAACAAACCTTTTCAAATACAATAAATTTAGTGTTCATCGTATAGAAAAATAGCGTTTACATAGGAGTGGTTCACCAGAAGTGTACACAGAACAGTAATAAACAGAGAACCAAATTAAATATTAAATCTTAAATGTACTAAATCATTTTTTTAATTCCTAAAATTATGATTGTTTTAAACAAAATTTCATAATAGAAAAGATTAGTGACAAGTGGTTGACTAGCTGATCAAAACAGATAGGCAAATAGGCATCAAACAGCTAATAGAGGTTTTGTCAAAGAATATATATCTCGCGGCCTGACTTAAGAATTTTGTTTGAAATTTATTAAAACTTTTTAATTACAATACTCTTTTATCTATTTAATTTAAGCATTAGTCCAAGAAAGGCAACCACAAAATCAACTTTACGACGACGACATGTATGTGGTCTGCTAAAAAGTATTTAAAATTAGATTATGTACGTTTCAATAACTTATGAAAAAGTTTTATTTACCTGTTAATATTTTCTTAGCCTATTTCATAATTTACACGTATTAAAATAAAGACGATATCGACTTTGTCCTGTTTTTTCTTCCTATTCCTAAGTTTGCATTTACAACAATATTTTGTCTCTGGTGACCTAGAGACCATAGATCCAGACACGTCGTATTGATGATTGCCACTCCCGAATTGGAGGGAGAATTTAAAAATAATGTTTGTAATTGAAATCATTTTGAATTTCATAGAAATAACAGCGTGAAATTAATTTTGAAACAATTTTCTTCTAGTAAATCAGCTATGTCTTCTAAGATATACTATGATTCGAGTGAACAGAAAATTTATATTTCGCTTTTAAGGTCTTCGGGTAACTTCGGCAAGTTTCGAGTTTGAACGTAGTGACGTCATAAGAGTTGTCCTATCCTGCGTCAAAACGGCATTTCCGGCAGTCACGTGGTCAACATCGCCCAATCAACGGCCGCGGTCTCTTTATAGGCCGACATTTTCTGACAAGCGTAGAAAAAGTTTTCATCAACAGCCGCCATTTTGCGCTGGAGAGACCAAGAAGTATTTCGGAATTTGTCGTGTAAATTTGCTGTTTTTTCTTACATCATTTTTTCATAAACTCTACCATTCCGTATATTTTAAAGAGTTAAGTGAAATCGTGTTATTATTTCGGTAAAATAAGTTCTAAAAAGCAGCAAAAATCTAGTGATTTGTTTTCATTTATTGTGCTAGTTCCGACGGAAGATGGTGAGAGGGTCTGTGTAGCTCTTCGATTCCGAGCTTTGTAATGGCGAATACTTGAGTGAGAAATTTTAATATGTGCCTTCAATGGTCTGAAGGACATCGAACGATCGGGATGTGGGTGAATTTAATTTTAGTGGATCATAAATCGCTTTAAAATGTTATTTATTGAAGATATAAGACATAAAAGTGTTATTTGAATCGGCGGGCCGAAATATTCACGACGGCTTACGTTTAGTAAACAGAGCCATGGCCGATCATCATGTTGATGAGCCGCCTAACAAGCGAGCTAAGATGATCCGGGACCCTTTTCAGGGTCCCTCAGACACCGCGGGTGAGTATTTTTGTGTATTTTATAGAACTTTTGAGGTTTTCACAAACACTTCTGTCATATTATCTAGCTAAGATTTTTGACATTTTGCATTCGTTCTTGTTAGCGCCTTGTAAGTTTTGCGTCGTATTATTGTTCTTTGAGCGTAAAACATGGAAAAAATTATAATAAGATATTAATAAGGATAACAATCTTTCAATAATTTGAATAATTGTAAATTAAAGCATCAGTTCAAGTCAAAACTTACTATAAAAATGAGACGTGATATTGTTTTACGAATACTTTGAGTTATATTTTCAATGCTTTATCGCCATACAAATTTTAAACTAGATTTTAAATACAGTTTCTCACATATTGACATCGTTTTTTAGGTGAATTTTGTTGAAAATATGATTTTAATGTTTATTCCTGATGTCATTGCTAGAGACCAAAATATTATGTGTTATGAATTAAAATTTAATAAAACACTGCTATTTAAAGGCAAATAGTCTCTCGTAATTAAATTTGTCATATGTTTAATTAATACATTTTAATACGCAAATTTCTAAGACTATATTTTTGTTTTGCTAAAATTTTTTTAATAATTGAGTTATTGGTGAAACAATACAAGTTATGGACCAAAAATAACTATGCTCTAAAAATTGTTGCTAATAAAACAGCTGAATTTGTAATGAATTTGCCAAGTTTATATTCTAATAACCTTTTAACAGATTATTTTTTTTATTTTAATTTACTTTCAAAACTAATGGTTCTAAAGTAAAATGTAACAATGAACTTAATTTTAGTTTTCAAACTTAAAAATAATTTTTATGGCAATTTTTTAAATGTAATTACTAACATATTTTTGTTGATATTCTTATATATTTATATATATATTTATATAAAAATTGGTTCAGTTGCAACTTATCATTTTAATTTAACATTTATGACATGAGAAATTTATTTATAACCCTATATATATATTGTTTAAACATAAATTATTACTTTAAATAAATTTTACCTTTTCAAAGTAATGAACTCATAAATGTAATATCAATTTTTAATATAATCCAAACTACATTTCTCCTTAAATAATGATTGTTTAAAATAAATTGTTGATGGAAGTGGATTTTTTTTATATACTCTCTAATTATAAAACTTTAGAGACAACATGAAAAAAATTGTGTAGGCTTCCAAAATACAATCTTGACAAATAAATAACAATGAATTTGTACCAAAAGTAGTTTTGGTTATTTATATTTGAAGGGTAAAACATACATCCATACATGTCAATTACTGGCAGGGGTAAAACTAAACATTGTCTAACTGTATTTTTTTGGACTAATACATTTAAATTATTAATTTACCTTTGTAATGAATGCTTTAATTCATAATAAGTAAATATTAGACATAATAGTTCCCATAGTATATATAAAAATGGAACTATTCTATTCTAGAACTAAATATTAAATATTCTTCAATAACTAGTAATTGAGTCTTTTAACAAAAATGTACCTAAATTGCTAGGCTACATGATTTTTTTAAATAATAAATAAGATATAAGAAAATTATATTTTTGCAATGACCTTGTGTTCTGGTATTGATATTTTGTTAGAAGGAAATAAAAGTTTCGAATTTAAATTTTCATTAATATTTTTGTGTATTATTTAATTATATTTATTATTAAGTCATGAACAATTTAGGATTGTATTTATTATACTGTCCCATGATGAATTAGGGTTTGCTTAGGAAACAGATTTAACAAAAAATGAAATGCTTGTTTCAGTAGATGGGTTTTCGAACCTTGACATGTTCGACCTGGAAAAGGACCTCCCAGATGAGTTGATGGCGGGGTCCTGGGGCGAGCAACCTGGTGTAACGGGGCCCAAGCCTCCGGCTCAGGGGCCAGGCCCTGGGCCGCAAATGGCCCCACAGCAGCAACTCAATGGTGATGACCCAACTGCAGCTATGCATAGACATATTAATAGTCATCTAATACAACAAGTGAGTATCTGGGACTGAAGGATTCATTTAAAATTTGAACCCAGTCTAATTAATTTTATTATAGATATATTTTTATTTTAAAGTGACCTTATTGTCTCCTAGTCATTTATTCTGTCAAGGTTTTAGACCATGCATGTGTTAATATATGTACTTTCTATTAATTTGGCTATACTTTGTGCCATAATTATTAAGAAGTTTGTTGTTGAAACAACATGATATATGTCAAATTCCTACATGTTTTTAAATTGTTTAATAGATTTTTATACAAAATCATACTAATAAAATATTATGTTGTTTTCCGGTCTTTTCACAGGGCAATAAGAGTGGTTTAGTTGGCCACAACAATCCATTAGGATTGGGCACACTAGGGAGTAAAAGTCCTAACCTGCAGTCACCTCCCAATGTCAATGTGTCCAAAGACTTAATGGGTAATTTGCACCCACAGTTAATGCCAAATACAAGCCATCCAAATCAACTGCATTCTAACATGCCCATGAGTTCCATCCAAGGTAAGATTCCCTTTTTTTTTTTTGTTCTTGATTTCTGTAGTAAGAAAAGTGTAACTGTTATTTTACACTATTAGTTGTATAAAAATTGTTAGCTCAGTCTCACTCTATGGAAAACAGACTGTGTTGACAGTATCAACTGACTGCCTAATTGTTGATTTCTGAGACCAAAATCCTTGTATTAAACATTTCATCATTAACATGTTTTAAGTGGGGATTTTGGTCAGAGACCAATTATGACATTTAAACTTTTAGAATTTGCCATTTTTCCATTTAATTTATAATTTTCAGTAGTATATATTTATTTCAATGTTGAAAAATTAAGTTGGATAAATTTGAAAAAGCTGTATACAAGATATTGTAAAAGTGGTGCAGTTTTTAGTTATTTTCATATGAAAATTTGAGTCTTAAATATTTCTCCTAAGCACAATGAAACAAAATTAGATTAATGTTGAAAATTATATCAGCACAATTACTGCAATCAATGTAATAGGGTTTGATAGTGTATATTTGTTGTATTTAACATTAACATATTTGTTTCAGGTGGAATGAATGTAACCAATGTTGGAGGCAATATGATAGTGACAAATAGTAACATGTCAGGTGCTGGGATGCTTGGCGGTGGGATAATTAACAATGTAAATAAGCTCTCAACACTTGTAACTAACAACCACCACCCATCGGCGCCCCACCACCCGCACACGCAAGTAAGTATACTATTATTTTACAAATTTTCACTTAAATTTAAAAACATAAAAAATTGTACGAATTATAATTGTTTAAATTAGCATAAGTAAAATTAAACAATTACAATTTATATTTAAGTGATATCTTGACAACTTTTTAGGAAGATGAAGTTATCAGTATATTTTGAATAATAATCTAATTAGTTTCAACCTTGCAACAATCATTTTTTTTAAATCTGTAAAATCTATGTTAGTTTAATTTTACGATTCTGATATATTGTGTTTCTGTCCTTTTATCCACCATAAATATCCACCTCAATGCTAAAATGTTCACTATTCGACATGACTAAAATCTCTTATCTGACAAAAGTTGTCACAGGTGATGCAGAACGGACCCCTTGGTGGGCGGGTAGGTGTGGGCGTGGGCATGCGTGGCGGGCTACAGCACGTCGGGCGCATGACGGCGCCAGGGGGCGGCGGTCACCCGTTGGCGCCCTACCACCCCACGTACGCCCAGTCGCCGCCCGCGCGTTGTCCGCCGGGCGTGCGCTTCGGGCCCCCGGACGCGGGCGCGCCGGCGGGCGGCGCCGCGCCCGCTGTGCCCCCCGCGCCCTCCCCGCAGACGCCGGGTGCGCCCGCCGGTGGCCAGTCGCAACCGCAAGCTGCTACACAGGTATATAAATCAAAATTTATACAGTGTTAAAAACTTCAATCTCTATATACTAAACTAAAATTATGTGATATGTTTTTCACCATTAGTCTGCGGCGCCACCTAGCGGTTCGATCGCAGATCCCGAGAAGCGCAAGCTGATACAGCAACAGTTGGTGCTGCTGCTGCATGCGCACAAGTGCCAGCGGCGCGAGTCGCAGTCACAGAACGGCGAGACGTGGCAGTGCACATTGCCGCACTGCAAGACCATGAAGGGAGTCCTCAACCACATGATGTCCTGTCAGGTGTGTATCCATTGTGCCGCATTACACAAGCTTTCTAACAAACTGCTTTAGTCAAATTTTTGTTTTGACTTTTAGTACAGAATAATAAGGTTGTAATCAAAAATAGAAAAAAAAAATAAGTAAAGCTATAAAACTGATCAAATCAAATGCTTAGTATAAACGTTAAGTAAATAAATTTTAATAAATGTAGTATTTGTAAGTAAAAGTAATTGTTAAATGTTTAATATAATTACTTGTTTGCAGGCGGGCAAGAACTGTGCGATACCTCACTGCTCATCATCAAGACAAATAATAAATCATTGGAAGCACTGTAACAAGAACGACTGTCCAGTCTGTCTGCCTCTGAAACAAGCAGATAGAAGAAGCAGTACAATGAACCGTAAGTTATTAATGTCTTAAATTGCAGTCAAAACAGGTTCTGGTGAAATCTAAAGGACCTGTAATAATATGGCATAGTAGCCAATAGTCAATAATTTGTTTAGAAAATGTGATACAATTTATAGAAATTAAAAAACAAATTCTTAATTTAACTTTATTAATTTAAAATATTCGACAGCAAAATTGTACTTAAAAAGGTAATTTACATAATTAAATTGTTGCATTTGGAAAAAAAATTAAAGTAGGCTAGCTTTTTTTTTTTGTTTAATTAATGCAGGGTATTTGAAAAATTACTCTTTATAAAATTGTCACATTGGATATGTCGAAAGAAGCGTAAAGTTTAGGCTTAATTTCTTGTAGCCGGCCGCCGTAGATTTATTTGAAATACTTTAATTAATTCTATTTTGTTCTACAAGCAAAAGTTATTTTTTAATCTTCGTGATTTGGTGACCTTTAACAAATAATTTAACCTACCTTACGAAAAATCTAGCACATGTTAAAAATTGTGATTCGTAATAAAATATATAAATATTATATTACCTTCTCCCTTCAAATTCCTTTTACGCATAATTGAATGTTAATTATGCGTAAAAGGAATTTGAAGGGAGAAGGTAATATTTATATATTTTATTACGAATCACGTTTTACGTTATTTTTAGTGTAAATTGTTAATCTTACATTGTAATGAGATTAAAATATTGGTATTTTACTGTCGAATATAAAACAAATACAATGTTTAGACCTTCACTTGAATCTCGTTAGACTGTATATCAAAAAATTACTAACAATATATGTAATAGATCTTTTATTAAAGTATATACAATTTGTATATAGCAATAGTTTCGCACGCGACGACTGGTGCCGTTGGGGGCGGGCCGACGGGTGGCGCAGCGGCGGTCGCGGGCACGGGGGGAGCGGGTCCGCTGAGCGCGCCACTGTCGGGCGGCGTGGGGGGTGTGGCGGGCACGGGGGGCGCGGGCGCGCCTGCGCCGGGCGACATGAAGCGCGCGTACGAAGCGCTCGGCATCACGTGCCCCACGTCGATGGCGGGCGGGTTCCGCGGCGGCGTGGCGCGCATGGCGGCGCCGAGGCCCGCACTGCCCGACGCCCCGCAGCCCACGCTACAGCCGCTCTATGCGCAGCAGACTATGCCCGACCTGCAGCAGCAACAGCAGCAGCAGACGCAACTTGTGAGTCTCTAACATACTATTTAAAATATTTCATATAATATTGTAGATGCTGATATCCAATTTAAAATTATAAATTAAGTTTATATATAAGTTGAAATAGAAAAGAGTTGTATATGTTATAAATGCAATGAAGCATTCGTTTGTTCAGATGACGACGGGCACGTTGCAGCTGCCCGGTGGGCCCGTCACCGCCAACCCCGTGTCGGGGACCAAGGAATGGCACCAGTCTATAACTGCTGATCTCAGAAACCATCTAGTTCATAAACTGTAAGTGTTTTTTTTATTTATTACTGTTAGAAATATAATGACAAATAAGAAAAAAATTTAATACTATATTTTATGACTTAAAAAGTTTACTTGATAAACTAAGCGACATTATTTTATCAATTATCTTTTATTTTAGATTGGTCCATGTCTTGGAATTTGAGTCATGTGTAATTAGTAAGTTTTCTTAGCATCTTCTTGACAATAAGCCATTAACCTACAGGGTGCAAGCCATATTTCCGACGCCGGACCCCACAGCAATGCTGGACAAGAGAATGCACAATTTGGTCGCGTATGCGAGAAAGGTCGAAGGCGACATGTATGAAATGGCGAGCACTAGGTCTGAATACTATCATCTGCTCGCTGAAAAAATATACAAAATACAAAAGGTAAGTGTTGCAAATAATAACTACATAACACTAAGCATTTAATTAAGCGAAACGCGTAGCTGCCATTTAATTCGAAGTTAAGATTTTCTGTTTACATTAGTAGTCCTAAGTTAAACATATCCCTCTAATACTATGCTTTGTAAAGATCCAAGTTCAATTTGTTTCACACTCTATATTTATTTAAATTAATTGCAATTTGAAAACAGGAATTGGAAGAAAAGAGACAAAAGCGAAAAGAGCAACAACAATTACAACAACAACAGCAGCAGCAGCAACAGCAGCAGCAACAACAGCAACAACAACAGCAGCAGCAACAACAGATGCAACAATCTGGTGTCATGTCCGCCAGCGTTCTGGGAGTAAGAGCGCCCGGAGGTGTTATTGGACCTGGACCTGGCTCTGGTGTCGGGCCCAATGTAGTCCCGGGTGTGGTATCTGGTGTAGGACTGGCGAGATCTGCGCCGCCCGGCCTTGGTCTTAGAATACCTTCTCCCGGAATGACTTTGCCAATGCCTGCGAGTCGCATGGCCTTCCAGAATAATTTAGTGGGACCACCGGGACCTAGTCCTAATCAGGTATGAATATAATTTCTAATTCATCAAAGATTATATTGTTAATTCTAATTATTTGTTGGTTATAATTCCTAAAAACTTTGTTTTATCAAGTAATTTCATACTATTTTTGCAGATGCCTCAAACGCCTAACGGAGGTTCCGTGGGTGTAGGCAGCGTAGGCAATCCCGGCATGTCTCCCTTCGGACAGCCGATGACGTCCCCGGCACCGCAGTACCAATCTATGCAAACCAACGGCCCCGCACCACTGGCGTCGCCGAACCACCAGCAGGAGACTAAAGTCCGCCTGTCGGGGGGCCCCGTCGCGAGTCCTTTCATGAACCACTCCTCGTTCCGAAGCGACCAGTCGACGGCGTCCCCCAACCCCGTCAACTCTGCGGGGCCGCCGCCCCCCGGCACGCCCGCTACCCCGCACACGCACCCGCACCCCAGCCCCGCCCCTGACCCGCGCCCCATCTCGCGACCTGCCTCCGTCTCCGCGCAGAAAGCGGCGCTCAACGCCGCCGCTTCTGCAGAAGACAGTCCCGAGGACGTGCGGATCAAGCAGGAGCAGGACGACATGAGAATAAAGGAGGAGCCCGACGAGGACAGCGGAGGGAAAGGTATGAGGGCCGAGACGCCCGGCGACAAAGATTCCATGGACAGGACCGACAGGTATCCAGACTTTGTTGTTAAACAAGAGATAAAACAAGAAATTAAAGAGGAACCGAGCGAAGGACCGGCGAGCGTCTCCAGCGTCGAGCCCGACCGGGGACCGAAGAAAATGTTCATATTCAAACCTGAAGATTTGCGGCAGGCGTTGATGCCCACGTTGGAGAAACTGTTCTGCCTGGACCCGGAGTCATTGCCGTTTCGACAGCCGGTCGACGCACAAGCCCTGGGCATTCCTGACTACTTTGATATAGTGACGAAGCCAATAGATCTGTCCACTATCAAGATGAAGCTGGACAGAGGTGAATACAAAGACCCGTGGGAGTATGTAGACGACGTCTGGCTGATGTTCGATAACGCGTGGCTATACAACAGAAAGAACTCTAGGGTCTACAGGTATTGTACAAAGGTGAGATAGTTTTTGTTCATTTTTGATTTAAAAACCATTTTATTTTTGAATTCTTTAGTTAGATATTAGTTTGATTGTAAGATTTATAATTTGAAATGTTTGTTTTAGCTGTCAGAGGTGTTTGAGCAAGAGATTGACCCGGTGATGCAAAACCTGGGCTACTGTTGCGGGAGGAAGTACACGTTTAACCCTCAAGTGTTGTGCTGCTACGGCAAGCAGCTGTGCACAATACCACGAGACGCCAAGTACTTCAGCTATCAGAACAGGTTGGTAATCAAAATTTTAAAAAAGAATTTGTATACAGCTTAGATCTCCAATATTGCTAATATTTGAGAGCTAAATTGTATATTTATAAATAAAAATCTTGACCATGAACAATGCGACTAAAATATCTTAATTAATTAAATTAATTTTTCAATAATTTAATATTAATTAATCTAGTCCAGCATTTATTTTGCATAAGGAAGTAGGTAAATTTAAAGTAAAAGAAATTTTTAATTGTTCATGGTTGCCATATTGTGAAAAAGACTATCATAGAAAGAGTAAAATTTTGTGAAAGTATTTTGAAAGTTAAGATTCATCAAGTAAGCACAAGTGCACTTTAATACAATAATTAACTAATTTATGATTTTCCCTTTTAATGAGTATATTGATTTTCTTTTATTATTATCCTTAAATTAAAATTCATTGGGCAATTGAAATGTATGATTGTCTTTTTCTGTTTTTTATTGATAATCTATGAACAAAAGTATATTAATTAAGTCAAAATTGTACTAAATTTGGGATAAGGTTAGACAGTTTTAGATTATATTTGATTGGCTATAAAGACAGATTTAATTATTTTTATTATCTTTTGGGCATAGAGGAATAAAGATATTTTAATTCAAGGCCGAAATATTTTTTTTAACATTATACTAATGTTTAAAATGTTGAATGTATGTTAATACTAATGTTATCAATGAGCCTTGAATTAAGGTCTTGAAATAAGCTATCGCTGATTAAGATATTGTCACATATATGACAAGGTCGTGTTAATTAATAACTTAAACAAATTAGTTTTAGAAACAAAGTAAATATGGAAACAATAAATAAATTAAATTCACTTATAAAGTATGTCTTTAAAATCAGCTCTCATGCTTTAAAAATATTGAATTTTCTCAACTATTTTATTTATTCTGTACTCAATTTTAAATGTTTCAATTTCAAAATAAAATCAAAACGTAATTTATATTTTAAAATTTCATTCTGTAGAAATGAAACTGATTTTGGATTTTAAATTTCAGTATGTTGGATTTTGAAAAAATAATAACTGAGCAATTGCTAAAGGCAAAAGTATAAAGAAACTACATAGATTGAAGTTTAATAGGCTCAGCGAAATGGATGGATTACGATTGTTATGTCTGTCTACTCCGATTGGAAAAAGGCGCGAGGGCTTAATATTAGTCATCATCAAAACATTGCATAATGTTCTTTTTAACTTTGTTTCTAAAATTATATGTGAGAACCGTTACTAGTTATAAGTAACTCCGAGCCATTCTACTTCAACATAGTCATAATTGTATGGAAATTGTTTCCCCTACTGCATCATATACATAGTGCTATAACATGTAGTACATAAAAACATGCAGGTAGAAGCAGTAACTAGCTAGCCTTCCTCTGCTTGTGTACTATCTATACTAGACCTGTGTCAAACAGTGTTCTGTGGTGTCGTGCTCGAGTAGACTTCGCTGCCGACCATAGCCAGTCAGCCATACTGTCGCCTCGATATATATATTTGTGAACTGTCTAACAACTAATCCCTTATATGTTGTTATTGCTTACTAATTTTTTTTCGCCCTCTCCACGCACCTCCTTGTCTGCACTCAAAACGTTCCTGTCACGCTTCACACCACTACCATCGCTACGGATCGGCCTTGTGAATAAAGTCTAAAAGCGTATGGGGTTGTGTCCGATAGATACACCTTCTGCCAGAAGTGCTTCAATGACATCCAGGGCGACACAGTCACACTCGGGGACGACCCGCTACAGCCACAGACGTAAGTTGTACTTCTCTCATTATTATTTTCTATTCTCAAAATTTTACATGCAATTTGCTTTGAAATGATTGATTGCAATTTATATTTCAACAATTTCAAAATTATTGTAAAAGTTAATTATTTAACGTAACTAAGTAAATTCGAGTATAAGTTGAATTATTAGTCAAAATATTTATACAAATTTGAAATATAACCTGTCCATTGAATTTCGTTAGTAAATGATTAAAATCTGTTAAAATTTTTAGGGCTATCAAGAAGGATCAATTTAAAGAAATGAAAAATGATCATTTGGAGCAAGAACCGTTTGTGGTGTGTATGGACTGTGGACGGAAGCAGCATCAGATATGCGTGCTCCACCACGACCAGATCTGGCCCCAGGGCTACTGCTGTGATAATTGTTTCAAGAAGAAAGGGGCCAAGCGGAAAGAGAACAAGTTTTGTGCTAAGAAGTTGCCCACTTCAAAGCTCGGCATTTATATTGAGACTAGAGTCAATAACTTTCTTAAGAAGAAAGAGGCTGGTGCGGGCGAGGTGCATATCAGGGTGGTCGCATCTTCTGATAAGGTATGAACTATCAACCTATACAATGCAAGCTTTATTTTGAACATTTAAACTATTGATTTTTATTTAAATGATTTAAATTTTTTCAGATTGTAGAAGTTAAGCCGGGTATGAAATCTAGATTTGTAGAATCAAGTGAATTATCTCCAGAATTCCCGTATCGGGCGAAAGCGTTATTTGCATTTGAAGAAGTAGATGGAACTGATATATGTTTCTTTGGAATGCATGTGCAGGTAAGTTGATGCAATATACATTGAATTGTTAAATATATAATGCCTTATTGTGTACTAATTGTTGTTTTATTTTTTCAGGAATATGGTAGTGAAAGTCCGTCGCCAAACACGAGGCGTGTTTATATAGCATATCTAGACTCTGTACATTTCTTCCAACCTAGACAGTATAGGACTGCGGTATATCATGAGATTTTATTAGGTTATTTGGACTACGCCAAGCAATTGGGGTACACGATGGCCCATATTTGGGCATGTCCTCCGTCGGAGGGGGACGACTACATTTTCCACTGCCATCCGCCCGAACAAAAGATACCCAAACCTAAAAGGTTGCAAGAGTGGTATAAAAAGATGTTAGATAAAGGTATCATAGAGAGAATAATATTAGATTACAAAGATATACTTAAGCAAGCGATGGAGGACAATATCTCTTCGGCGGCGGAGCTCCCCTACTTTGAAGGCGACTTCTGGCCGAACGTCCTGGAGGAGTCTATCAAGGAGCTGGACCAGGAAGAGGAGGAGAAGAGGAAGCAGGCAGAGGCCGCCGAGGCAGTGGTCAGTATTCATCGATCATGTTCCATTAACACTTGTATAATTTATAAGATATATTTAATTTTTAAAATAAAATGAGGAGAATTTCAACAATATTATGTATTACCGTCTCATAAAATTGTCAAATATGCTATTAAAACTACATCATTCATACATTTTCATATTTATTATTCCGAGGTTAGAGAGAATATGTCTAACATTATTTTAGATATTCCAGTCTTCTGAAGAAAATGAGCAAGGTCCTGATGGTAAGAAGAAAGGCCAGAAGAAGGCAAAGAAGTCGAACAAATCTAAGGCGGCGCAAAGAAAGAACAGCAAGAAGCAGAGCGACCAGCAGCAGGGCAGCGATCTCAGTGCAAAGATATTTGCCACCATGGAGAAACACAAGGAGGTGTTCTTTGTCATCAGGCTACATTCCGCGCAGTCTGCCGCCAGCTTAGCGGTAAGTGGGCAGTCGTAAATTCATCCGAAGTAGACAATTGTAATTATTTTTTTACTAACCAAATCATAAATATAGGTATGGATTTCATGAATTCTTAAATTATTGACCTCTACATAGTATTAAAAAAACAATTTAGCTAGATAAACTGAATAGAGCTAAGTATTGATACAGTTTGTTTTTAAAAACTGCAGCCGATTCAAGACCCCGACCCGTTAGTGAACTGCGACCTGATGGACGGGCGCGACGCGTTCCTGACGATGGCGCGCGACCGCCACTACGAGTTCTCGTCGACGCGGCGCGCGCGCTTCTCCACCTTGTGCATGTTGTACGAGCTGCACAACCAGGGCCAGGACAAGTTCGTGTACACGTGCAACAGCTGCAAGTCGCACGTAGAGACGCGCTTCCACTGCACCGTCTGCGACGACTTCGACCTCTGCGTGCCCTGCCACGAGAAGGAGGGCCACCCCCACAAGATGGAGAAGCTCGGCCTCGACATCGACGTGGACTCCTCGCCGGGCGACATGAAGCAGGCCAACCCGCAGGAGGCGCGCAAGCTCTCCATCCAGCGCTGCATCCAGTCCCTGGTGCACGCATGCCAGTGCCGCGACGCCAACTGCCGCCTGCCCTCGTGCCAGAAGATGAAGCGCGTCGTCGCCCACACCAAGATCTGCAAGCGCAAGACGAAGGGCGACTGCCCCATCTGCAAGCAGCTCATCGCGCTCTGCTGCTACCACGCCAAGCACTGCACCGAATCCAAGTGTTCGGTGCCTTTCTGCAGCAGCATCAAACAGAAGCTGAAGCAGCAGAAGGTGCAGCAGCGCGTGCAACAGCAACAGCTGCTGCGCCGGCGCGTCGCCGCCATGAACACGCGCGGTGCCTGTGCGCCGTCATCACCTCCGCACGCCAGCGTGCCGCTCGCCTCGCCTCCGCACACCTCCGCGCCAGCCAAGCCCGCCGCGCACGCGCTGCCGCACAACGTTCAGAAGGTGTTGCAACAGGTACGCATTCACACACGCAACACAACCCTTGCCAGCTATGACAGAAACTGTGAGATAATAGAATCGTAGTATATCTCTCATTTAGCATTTCCCCTAACGTCATGGGGGAGATCCCGCTTTCACATACCCCTGTAACCCTTCAATAATAAATCCACACTACTATTATTGTTAAATTTGTATATCATGTGATACGTTTGCGCTAGGTGCAAGAGGAAGCGGCGCGTCAGCAGGCGCCCTCGTACGGCAAACAGGCGGCGATGGGCCCGCCGGGGTGCGCGGGCGGCGTGCGGGGCGAGTGGGCGCCGCGGTACCGCGCAGCGCCGCCCCCGCTACACCACGCACCTCACCACGCGCCGCACCACCCTCGCCTTCAGCACCACGCGCCTCAGCAGCCGCCGCACGCCGCACAGCAACAGCTGCAGCAGGTACACATACACGCACACGCCCGCCCTTACAATACATTAAGTCTGGTTGGAACACACTGGCAATTTTCTTTATTATAGTCTTCACAAGAAGAATTACATGTCTTTTTAAACGGTTATTGTTCCTACTTACAGGTTTTAACTTTTTCTAAACGACAGGCAAAAATTATTGAGAAAGTCATGAAATAACACTATTTACGATGTTTTAGCGAGCGCCGCCGCCGCCGGGGCCGCAGCAGACGCCGCCACAGGTGCACCAGAAGGCGCTGCAGCAGCTGATGGCGACGTTGCGCTCGCCTACCAGCCACAACCAGCAGCAGGAAATCCTGCAAATCCTCAAGTCCAACCCGCCCCTCATGGCGGCCTTTATCAAACAGAGGCAATTAGTGGTCAGTACACATATATAGGTGTTAATGAGATACTTTCTCTTATTTATGTGATTCAGAAAAAATGTTTTACATAAAAAAACTTTTTTTTAGTAAAAAAAACTTAATAGGTTAGTGGTGGCAACACATTATTCAACAGTAAATTTTTGTGAAACAGAACGCCCAGAGCCAGCAACAGGTCGCCAGCGGAGTGGGAGGCGTCGGACCCGTGGGTAATGTGGGCAACGCGGGCGGCGTAGGCATCGGCGGCGTGGGGCTGGGCGTGGGCGGTGTGCAGCAGCAGCAGCAGCAACTGCAGCACATGATGCAACCGCAGCAGCAGAGGGTGCAAATGCACCAGATGCTGCCGCAACAGACACAAGTGAGTTGTTTAACCGCGTCCTTATCAACATATATGAGTAACTTATATAGAAACGGCTAAAACACTCACGTCTATATATCCGGATATATAGACGTGAGTGTTTTAAGTTAGTGATAATGTCTTACGAAAGTTTGAATAATTTAACATATATGAGCTTACAGTTAGACATGGACTCTTTTTCCAAATTGCTCAAATCCTGTGTTTGCAAGACGTTTTAACATATATCTTACTTAATATTATAAATGTGAAAGTTTTTATGGATGGATAGACATTTGTATGAAGGTATCTCCGTAACGGCTTAAAGGATGTTGATGAAATTTGGCACAGATGTAGTACATAGTCTGGAAGAACACATAAGCTATTTATTAATTTTTTTTTTATAAATTCCGTGCGGGCAGAGTTGCGGGTGACAGCTAGTTTTTTATAAACATTTAAATGAAATATTACACTATCTAAAATAATTTTATTGCTTCGTAAAATATTTATTTCCGCGGTAACTCACAAGATAAAATGTAACATAAGGCATTATCGTGTCAGGTGGGAGGAGCCGTCGGCGGCGTGGGCGGAGTTAACATGGGTGGAGTAACAGGAGGCGGTGTCGGCGGCGTGGGCAACGTGGGCATGGCGAGCGGCGGTTGGTTCAAGCAGGGCGGTGGCGTCGCGGGCGTGGGCGGGGTAGGTGGCGTGGCGGGCGGGATGCTGGGCATGCGGGCGCCGTACGCGAGCGGCGGCGCACCGCGGCTGAGCGCGCGCTACTTCCCCGGCGGCGTGGGCGTGGGCGTGGGCGGCGTGTTGCAGCGCTCGCCGCCCGCGACGCCCTCGCCGCGGCCGCCCACGCCCTCGGAGCTGCTGCTGCTGCGGCAGTCGCCCGCGCCGGCCGCGCCTCACCACGCGCCCGACGACCAGCCGCCGCCCATGACGCCGCAGGACCAACTCACCAAGTTCGTGGAGCAGTTGTAGTGTTGTACATAGCCCCCCCCCCCTCTGCGCCGCGCGCGTGCGCCGCACCTGTACCATATAGCGTAGCGCGGCGCCGCGCCCACACGACAGACACACACGCGCACTATTTATTATCGGTGTAGAGCGATGATGGACGTATGAGTATTACGAGATAGCGCTCAATGTACAAATTGTAAATACAAGAGAAGAGTACATCCTTGTCCGCTTCTGCGTTTATGATTGTAAGTTGTTCGTAGCGTAGGTATATTATTATACTTATTCTGTTTTAATGTAATTAAATCATTTTATAATATAATTATGTGATCATTATAGACCGTTGTTTTTGTTCCAACTGTACCCCAGAACGTTTACTATTGTATAAAAAATATAGGTTAATAAAGAAAATAAGAATTATTAAAATTTGTATTAATATTTGAGTATTATTACTCCAAAACCCCATTCCTATCGTCAATATAAATAAATAAAACTGCAACACCGTACCGGTACCGGGTTTCTGTTGTACTGACGCTAACTTGTGACACCTTGTCATCCATCACATACTCTTTGTCAAGACTGAGACCACATGTGACAGGAAACAAGTAGACTGGGTGCATTTTTATATTAACAGGTTGAAATGACTCAACAAAAAAAAAGTGTGGAAACCATTTATTGAATCCCAATTATAATGATGTTAGGAAAGACGAAGCGGGTATATAGGGTTTGAGGACAAACGGTAATGTTAGAGCATATTTTAAGAGTCGTTTTTTTACTTAGTATCCCCCCAATACTTAATACGGAGAACTATATTTGGTGAGAGTACTCGTCTGTGCGCAAAGTGTTTTGTTTAACTGCCACTCTCGAAAAATCCCAGCATCACCGCTTCGCAATCCTGTACTATAAAATTATCTCAACTAATAGAAATCTTTATCTTTCTTACATGTTAGGAATATGCAACTTAGTATAAGGACCAAACTGCTTCATATTAAAACAACACCATTCCAATAAAAACATTAATTTAATTTAAAAAAAACAAAGAATACACTTTTTACAAACAACATTGCATAAAACATATTTCAGCAACAGAAAGTTAAAGTTTTAATTTTATAAAATCTACGTAAGTTACATAAATGCCTTTAATATTTACATATATGTAGCACTTACCTATACAATACATCGACGTTTGCAAACCATGAGGGTAATCGTAAAATTAATAACCATTTATCACTGAAATATTAAATATAAAGCGAATCATTCGACCACGGAACCGTCGAAATCAATAGCAAAAATAAAACCAGTACTACTTAAATTAACTTTCTAATTTTCCAACACCGAATCTAATTACTCGGTTAATTTATAACCAAAGTTTTCAGTAAAAGAAATCATTTTATAATATAAGACATTACATTTTAGAACCTTTTCACTTTGCATACGCCGATAAATTAACTATATTTAACATAAAAAAACAAAAGGATAAACAATTCACACAACCCACACATTTAATTTAATAAAAGATTCACAATATCTCAAACTCTACATGTTTTATATTATGCAATTTTTTGTTCACTGATCTAAACCAATATAAAATACACTATATATCCAATCATTAAGTACCAAAAATAGACAAAAACAAATTTCTACTAAAAGACAGCAAACATATAAGAACAAAAATTAGATCACAAAAAATAATTTGGTCATAAAAGTTGGCTCAATGGAGTTCTATATTTTTAAAAAATAGAACAAAAAACAAACTTTGTTGCTAGAAATTAATTAAAAATGTCATTCGACGCCCATTTTTATTGACATCTAAAAAAGAGAAAGGACATTGACAAGAAGTGAGACAAATATAGTTATAGAATTTACACTTCCAATTTTGAGACAAAAAAATATTATATTGCATTCTGCCACACGTAGACCATAACTTTTCAAATAAGCGGCCATATTTTTTTTACGTTCAAACGTTAGGAATGTGCTGTAGCATTTTCTTAGTTTTAATTTAGTGCACATTTACACCATCATTCAGTCTTTCAATTCATTTACACATTTATATAATACATAAAAAAACTGCAAAAAGCATTAATTAACAACATTCAATGAAAGATAGATAGGGCCTAAACACTTTTCTTATATAGGTAAGAAAGTTTTACGTACGTAAAAATTACAACTGTTATCACACACTAACATATATGTTTCTTAATTTCTGCAATATATCTGAACCTTTGTAAAAATTAAATATGAAATAATTGTAAAAACGTACACCATTTAATTTCATGAAACTTGAACAAGAATAATTAATAAAATAACATAATAACTAGAAGAACATGATAACAATTGTAAATGTGCCAGTGTAGGAAACTATTCAAGCCACTTCACGGAAAACCATTTGCTGATTGATCCAATTATAAATATCATGACTTAAGCCTAGTGATGTTAGGCGTTTTTAACTATTTCTGAAAAGTTTTTTTAGAATAATTCATGCATAACATTTAGGCGATACATACAGTTAGAATAGTTATCAGTCTACTAGATAGTTTTTGCTTAGCAAAGCTTTATCAAAATATTAAAAAAACAATAATAAATACATTTTCAAAGGATCGTATTTCGAGTATAGACTCTTGCCTGCCGCGGAGAAGACAGAAAGAGTTCGGGGCTCTCTCTTTACTTCTCTTTTTTCTTCTCAATATCAGACTCCTCTACTTCCTCATCGGAGTAACTTGTAGGTTCTTCCCCTGGCTTGAGAAGTTTGCCAACCAGTTCATATTTTTCTGAAATACAAAAGTTACATCTTACTTAATTTTAAACACAGATTAGAAATCTCTTAAATTTTTACTGACAACTTTCTAATATTTTTACTCTCAAAGGCGACGTCAGTGGAGGATAAAGTTGTAATCCTTTTTATTCCAAAGAGAACATATTTCTTTTTTACATTTTTCGCTTTGCTAAGTGTCGCCATTGCACCCTGTCTTCCACCTTGGCAACACCCATTTCAACTATTATTACGTGTTTTTGACTAAAAATTTGAAAAAAATATAAAAAGTAAAGTATATTCTTATTAAAGAAAATTATCTTTTTTTTTCAACATATTAACACAAGCAAGTCGTAAAAAATATGATTGTGTATAAACAGGTATAATAATGCAGATAAACATTAATCAACATTTACATACATGACCTTGAACATTACGTTAAACAACGAGCCTCAACATTACTCCAGCAAAATAAATTTAGTTTTATTATGTCTCATGGCCGTTGGCGCTGTAAAAATCTGCTGCATAGCTCATTATAAATTTCATATCAATTCAGTAAATTATAATTACATATAATCATGTTGTGACTTTGATTTGTAGACCTTTTTTATAAAGATTTACTTTATTATATCCAACCGCTGATTATAGCCACGTGTAAATCAGCTTGAACCGGTTCATAAGTTCAACTCACATAAACTTAAACTGTTTAACTGCAGTTCACCAACTTAATTGGAAGCTCATCGCGATATGTCGACGAGCCACGAGCTGCCTGGTTACTAACACTTTGCAGCTCGAAACGCAAATCATTACTATATGAAGGTACAAATTGAGCTGAGTTGCTAGCCATTTCACTGATGTGTTTCACACATGTGAGGTAACTGATCTGCAGATCATAAATTTTAGTTACTTTTAGCTTAGCTTTAGCCTCAAAAGTAATCAATGATTTTATTGCAAGTAAACTTTGAAATCAATTATGTATCAAGGAAGTTATACAGCGATAAAGCAAAAAGTATAGCAAAATATGAGGTCAAATATCATTAAACAAACACTACTTTACTATAAAATAAATAATATATTTTATCAATAAACTGTGTAGAAATAACGAGATGCATGAAATTAACTTTATCCTTATAACAAATTATTAAATGTCTCGCTCGAAAAAATCTGAGCTTTAAAGATGTCTCATCTTACTAATATTATAAACTAGCTTTTACCCCCGCCTCCGTCCGCGCGGAATAAAAAATAGAAAACGGGGTAAAAATTATCCTATGTCCGTTTCCTGGTTCTAAGCTACCTGCCCACCAATTTTCAGTCAAATCGATTCAGCCGTTCTTGAGTTATAAATAGTGTAACTAACACAACTTTCTTTTATATATATAGATGGTTTGGGTGGATGGATGTTTGTAAGAAAGTATTTCGTATAACTCAACCAAGCATCTGGCTGAAATTTGATGAATAAAATAGATTGATGTTTACTAATAAAGTTTTTTTTTAATTCCGTCCGGACGAATTTGCAGTCTAGTTTAGGTATACTACAGCACCAATATTTATGCATGTCCTGTAGATAAAAGATAGATAGTAGATAAGGCATGGTCATATTTGTTGCCCAACAAGATATCTCTAAATAAACATACATTGATAAGAAAATCATTGCATTTAGCTTGTGTATATTTGTTTATAAAATAAAAAAATATTCTGTCTATATTTGTCACATCTTGAGACATTTCTCTAAAAATATATAACACACTTTCTGTAAGTATTAACAGACATATTACACAACAGATTTGGATATAATATATATTTCCCAAGCTATTTTTAACTTTGGAAAGCTTTGAATGTTTTAGTAAACTATGACTGGATTTGAATTTTGTGCTATAAAACTAAGGTTTATAGTTGCCTGTTAACTCAGTTTTTACTAGATCGCGTAATAACAATTATCGAAAAATAATACGTAATTATTTAGGATTACAAATTTGCGCCAATTTTTGTTAATTACAATTATGCGAAAATAAAATGATAATAAAATTTCATCTAGTGGGATATGTCAATACAGACCTAAATGGAAACTTGATCAAAATATATATTCTACGCTTTAGTAACAAGTCTTACTGCTACACATAGACATTAATTGGTCACTATAGGTAACCCTCAGTGTAGATTACTTAATTTTCACTAAGGAAGACCACTTCAAGATCAGTATGGTAGTTAATAAAATTAAGTTAATAATATTATGTAATAACCATTGGAGTAGTTATTTTGGATTAAAAAACGTAAAACAGAAAGTAAACCGATCTTAAAAATTAAACTTGTTTCAACATATGACCTACTTTCGACATTTTGACTGTAAAAAAATATTGAAACATAAGGACATGCAAATGATTCTGTATAAATGAGGCTTGTATAAGTATGGTTCAAACTTCTCACATTTATGCAATGTTGTTGTTCATTTGTTGTACTTTGAACCTTATTACTTTAGGTTAAGAATCATTTTAAAATACATTGTGTAAAAATTTGCAAGTTTTACATCTTATTCAATGTTATCATATGATACTTTCATGTACTCAAAGTACATGAACTGAGTGTTAATCAATTTTATCACTAATGCCTTTAGACATTGAGTTCAATTTTGTAAAACTAAGTAATGATAACATCTTGAAGTAGTGCAGTACATACAGACAAACACTTTGTATGTTTTTTATTTTGCTTTAAAGAATATTGCCACAAGCATTTCAGTGTTATTTGTATACATTGAAGACTCAGATAGTTATTTTGTGAATTTTTAATTGATCACAGTTTGGAATGTAGAACTTTTCAACTAGAAAGAATTTTTTAACACACATAAAACTCATATAAGTCCCAATCTTGATATAAGTGTGGCAAAAGGAAGTCAGCTCAGCTGTTAGTTGGAAGGACCGAAAACTTGGAAAAGGGAGGAGGAGACCTCTACCCAAAGCGGGATCCATATCTGAAGCTATGCAACCAACCATACTAACACTGGTACATATTAAACATAAGTCAAAACCAACAAAACACATGTTTATATTGCTCTAATAATCATGAGAACTTTACAGAAATAACCAATTTGCATTTGATGTATATCCTGTTAAATATGTTGAATTAAGAATAGAAGTAAACTTTACCTCTGAATTGTGCTTCCCATTCCTTCACGGAGTCCATTTCCATTGAATTGAGATCACTGAGATCATCATACTCCTTGTCTGATGATGTCACGGAAAATGTTGCTAGTCCTCTGGATGCATCTTTACCACCAAAAGCTGCATATGGACCACCTTTAAAATATTAAAATTGATTCAATGAAGCAAGAAGTTATAGTTAATGGTGATATTTAATATGTAATCCAAAAAAATGATTATATTTTAAGTTTCTGTATATTGTTACAAAAGCAGGTAGCTCTACAAATATTTTAACAAGAAGATGTTTGTTATGTGGATACCTAATTTATACTTACTACTATATTTTAAAAATATTTTAAACTTTATATATGTATATAAGTAGAAAATACAGCTGAAATTATACTATGCATAAATACTTTCTACAATACATATGTAAAACTTCTAAAATGGGTAGTTTAATTATATATATAAGAGGTATATACTTGAAATGTGAATATGTGAATTATTAACATAACATAAATACACCTACAACCGAATTGCAAGCATGTAATGCATAACAAAACTGGGCGGTGATAAAACACTGACTCACTATGTCAATTCTATTTATAAACACTTGCATAGCTCCTTCATCAATCTAATTAACATATTTTCATAATGAAATCTATATTACAACACTCATACCGACAAAATGTACTCACCGGGACCATAGAAACGACGGCCTCGGGTAACATCGAAAATCCAGCCATTTACCGCTACAAGCACTCGACCATCGGGCTGAGAACCATCGTATTGCCGTAATTCAGCAACAGTCATATCTTTACGGAGTTTTGGAAGTTCCGGCAACTCCGCAGCAACTTTGGTAGACTTGCTTTTATATATTTTATACACTAACACTACAATAATAACAGTAAGAAGTATGTTCACAGGGCTGTATATAAGTTCAAAAAAGATATTGCTAGCTGTAGAACTCTCAGGTTCGGGGGTTTTAATCTCCGGCGAAGACTCCATATTAAAGAACTAAAAGTTTTATTTAACAGATAAAGCTTAAGTAGTTTTACGCTAAATCGTCTGTAGAAGAACTGTGAACTGTACGACGACTGTTCGTCTATCTAATTAAAATAAATAAAATCATTCAAATCACTGACTGGTGATTGACGTCACATTTCCAATCCAATTCAAAATGTCGAATAGTGATGTGCACACATACAGATCAAACACAATTCGATTTTCTAAAAGCATTAAAAACGAATGAAACCAAAAACATTTATTAATTTAATTGTATTTGTGAAGAAAAAATGCCATAATAAAGCATTTGGTTAAACGCTTATATACTATAATTAGTTTTAGAAATAACTAGAAAACTAATACCATATTGGTATTAGTTTTCTTGTTATTTCTTCATTTGATTAATCTTCTCGCTTTCATTTCTTGTTTTCTTTGGTAGTGACTATCATTCATCTATAATCACAATTTAGCGGAAATTTTTCTTCTAAATTTATATGGTTGTAAAATAAGATGCGGAAGGCCTTAATTTAAATTTTCCAACACGAACGCGAAAATGAATGAAACAAAACATGTTACCAAATTAAATCGATCTATTAACGAGTATCATCTAAACAACTTTGCGCATAGCGCATACATTTTGTTTTTGACCATAGACCAAATGGACAAGTTGGTTTTTTTTAGTCATGAAAACTAAATAAATAATGACCTAAGGATCAGCCACAATTCGCATATGTGGAGTAGATCAGTAAACCGGTTCGCAGCTCAGCTCAATTTCTGCATAGAGCTATGATTGGTCGCTCTGCTACTCGACGATTGACCGCGGCGACCGCGGCTCGTTGACTTGTATCGTTATAGTACATCGCATTGAGCCGTGAGCTGCTAATTTAGTTTTTGAGCTGTTGCTCAACGGTTCAAGCTTATGTGAGCTGAGCATACCCTGTTCAGAGCTGATCTACATACGTCTAGTTTATTTGACGTAGAGATCGGCAAAATATGTCACTTTGGAGAAAAGAGTGATATGTATCTTTTCATCTTGGTGATATATATAACTCTTTATAATCGTTAGTTTATCGCTTGAAATTTAAAAGTCTGAGAAAACACAATATAAGCATCGTGTTTGTACATTTTATGAATTTTTAAAATTGTTTTTTTCGATAAATTTAGCAAAAAAAATAATCCTCTCTAAGCGAGTGAGCACAGCGACAAGTCAGAGTCGCTCATATACCGCTTCATATTGTGTTAAGACTTTATTTCTGAAGAAAAAGAACTTTTTTCCTAAAGCTATAAAGATAAACTTTCCAATAAGGTGAAACCAATATATATTGGCTGTTTAAAAGATTTTTTTGTCACTCACTCATTTTCAGCATCTCTATTTGACAGTTGACGCTTGATACATTGACATTGACATGTAACGCGCGTTTAGAGTTAACAAAAAATACAAAGTTAATTTTTGGTAAAGTTTAGTTTTAATACAAAATGAATTCTAATTGTACTTGAAAGGTACCCATTACAATTTACATATAGATAAGATAATACAGGCATGGTAGGCGTGTCTTCTTTAATATGTTCTTCATACCTAATAGTATTTAAAAGTTATTGTAATTATTTTCTACTGTAAAAATTAAAACATGAAGGAACACCAGGGTGATTTATGTTCTAGATATATAAAAATATTCATTGTTGTGTCTTGTTATTGGTGAGTAAATACCTCTTTTTTGTTCATTGTCAAAAAGCTTACTTAGGTATTTTTTTATATGACGTATACACTTTGTATACACGAACTTGCGGCTTTTGTATTACAAAAAAAAAAAAAATACCAACCAGCTAAACAATGTTTTACTTATCTTCGAACTACGAATACTTGCAAAACAATATTGTAGCATAGTACAGAAAAGAAGGGAGTGCCTCACTGCCTCAAGAAGGAAGTGCCAGGAGGTGTTTGCCTCTAATTAATGTCCGATTATAACGAGGTTGTGATATATACATTTATTTTATAGCCAAAATTATCTCATTTGTGTACAAATTTCTAAGAATGAATTAATATTTAATATAAATTTTAATGTTATTTCTTGTAATTGTTGAGTACAATTTAACTTTAACAAACTCATTGTTACAGGGTTGTATCCATTGCCACAGTATTTGTTAACAAGACACTGTTGAGTAGTGACTCAGTATCACTGGATGCCCCTCTATTTATAACATGGTTTCAATGTGTTGTATCCTTCACTATATGTTTCATATTAAGTAGAACTGGAGGAATACCTGGTGTATTTAATTTCCCAAAAGGTTCACCATGGAATCTAGATGTGGTGAAAAAGGTACACAAAACATACTAATATTATAGATGTCAAAGCTTAAATGAATGGATGGATGTTTGTTAGAAGGTACCTCTGGAACGGATCTTGATGAAATTTGGCACAGATGTAGAACACATAGGCTATTTATTAAGTTTGTTTTAGTACAAAATAAAATATTACAACATACATATTTATAGACTGCAGATTATTGGTTATTGTAGTAACTGGTTTCTAACCAGACACAAGGGTTCCTCCATTAATCATGTCATGTTTTTTTAACAACTTTTTGACCCTTGTGTCCTCTCTGCCCTTAAAAGTGTGTGTTTTTTATAGTACAAAGTTATATTGTAATTTTTTAAATATATTAATTTATTCATTAAATTAATCATCATTTAGAATATTTACATGTGATATCTTATTTAAGGTGATCTCCCTTCGCATGATTTTTTTAACCCCCCTCTTTTCAACTTGCGTAATTAATTAACGATCTTAATATAGAATTACCAGGTTAGAATAAGGTCAGGAAACTAGTTGATTAGCTTATGTAGACTAAAAACAAGATTATACATCTATATATATAAAAGAAAGTCGTGTTAGTTACACTATTTATAACTCAAGAACGGCTGAATCGATTTGACTGAAAATTGGTGGGCAGGTAGCTTAGAACTAGGAAACGGACATAGGATAATTTTTACCCCGTTTTCTATTATTTATTCTGCGCGGACGGAGTCGCGGGTAAAAGCTAGTATTGAAATAAAAATGATTGTGTAGTTAGTGCAAGTGTCTCATGTTATTGTGTCTGCATAGCAAATCTTTATATATTTCAGGTGATACCATTATCAATAATGTTCACATTAATGATAGCAACAAACAATATGTGCTTGAAGTATGTTGGAGTTGCTTTTTACTACATTGGACGGTCTTTGACCACTGTTTTTAATGTACTGCTAAGCTGGCTCCTGCTGCGGCAGACCACATCTCTAAGATGTGTGTTGTGCTGTGCCTTCATCATATTCGGATTCTACTTAGGTGTAGACCAGGAAAATCTATTAGGTAATGAGAATATATTTTATTTAAGCTTTTTAATAAGTACTACCTGAACTCAACATGCATTTCAACTTTAATAGTTTGGGTAATCAAAATATTGTGATAATGCAAGCAATCATCATCAGCTCACTATATGTCCCTGCTGCGGAACTTGGAGCCTACCTCAAGTAAGGTGGGACCAGCCATTGAATTTTAAAAAATACATTTGATGAAAACGGTAAAAAACGTCAATTTGTGTTTTTTTTGAGCTCTACTTTCTCTGGTGTCCTCGGGATATTCTGCCACAGTTTCATTAAAATTTGCCCAATGGCTAGAAACGCATAGGTAACAAATATAACATCGTTGATTTTTTAAATAAATTATTAGTGTAGTCGATTTTTAAATTAAATTAAATAATTTAACGAACTAATTGTTCTTAAAACCGTAAGCAACATTCGTAACCCAAATAATAATCTTACGTGTCTAAGCGGCAGATAAGATAATATTGATGATAATAAGTATAAAGATACGTCCATTAAAATGTTTTTGACTTTTGTATTGTGACGAACATCAGGTATTGAACTGCTTAAGATTGATAACAGGTGTGGGAAAGAGAGAGAGAGATATGGCGGTTTAATGGTCAGCAAAGCATCTGCGGTTCCTTTGGCGTTGTGGATGTCCATGGGTATCGGATCAAATAATTTTAGGCGATCCGCTGCTCGTTCACCCTCTTCTCCTATAAAAAAAATGTCATCTTTTCACCTTCCCCGAAAGCCTTATAGCATATAATTAAAAAAAAAAAACACTAATCCAGACTGTATACTTATAATACCCTGGCAAAGAACTAAACATGTATAACGTGTGTTTGGTTAGTATTCGAAATTGCTTAAGTTAAGGTCATAAAGAACGACGTGGAACGAATTGACAGAAAGAAAACTACTAAACGTACCATTGACGTTCAGGATATTTAAAAAAACATATGACGCAATATTTACGTACTATTGCGCCATCATATAAACTAATAAAATTATTGATCGATGTTATATGTGGCGTCTTTATTTGTTCTCGTAAAAAAATTAAACATTATTATATTGCATGTCAGGATCTTTTACTAATAAATGTTGAACTCCTAAACAACTTTGTGCATTCGAGTCGTCCGACGATATATTTTATTACAATATTAAAGTGTATAAACATAGGCGGTTAGTTGACCTTGTTTTATTGTTTATAATGCTGATTATGACAGTTGAACGTTTTTTTTTTATCAACTAATCATGTACGTGATTCAAGAATCATATAAAGATGAATGCGTATTGATAAATTGAGTCAGTATTGGTGCGGATAGCGGTTCGAATATGAAGTGGTTGCTAATTGTAATGGTGTACGAAGTCTCAGCGCTCGCTCTCATTTACAGGATCGTTTTCCCTACTCGGTACCATATATGGAGTTATCGGGTCTTTAATGCTATCACTCTACTCGATATTTACTAAGAAAGTGTTGCCGAGCGTCAACCAAGAGATCTGGCTATTGTCTTACTACAATAATGCGTACTCGATTATATTGTTCCTGCCGCTGATCCTGATTAATGGAGAGGTGGGAGTCCTATTGAAGTATACAAACTTCGACAGCACGTTTTTCTGGGTGCAAATGGTTATTGGTGGAGTTTGCGGCTTCGCTATTGGATATGTGACGTCATTGCAAATAAAGGTAAGCAAATAAACGGACCGGCTCTTTGCTGGCTGCTTGACGATATTATCCAACACAATATTAGTTATTTAGACAGGGTTCCTTTTAGTTATCCAATACAGTTTATTGTGGAACTAATAACAGTTGTACATATTAAAGAACACGCTTGGTCGACCAGGAAAATACCAACCAAAGTGAAATCCGGTCGATATTTCTATTACATATACATATTTAGGTACTACAGATATTTCGATATACCCTTTTTGTCTTTATGCGTGCTGATAAAGCAAATTCAATTTTCATGCGAGCACTTGCTCTTTTTAGCCGACTTCAAAAAGAAGGAGGTTATCAATTCGACTGTATTTTTTTGTTTTATAGTAATAATAACTTTATATCTCTATAATATTGCTAATGGCGAAGAAAAACAGGTTTTAGATAGACAATTTATGTTTGACTTACTGTTTAGATGATGAGATTTAAAGTTAATATGACTAGCGGTCTGTCCCGGCTTCGCACGAGTGGACATTTTATGTAATTTTTTTTAATGGGTACTTTAACGAGTAGTTTTTGAATTTATTCGTTATAAAATACACATAATTCTTGTTGACATTATTAGTGTATATTTAGATATGTTTGAAATATAATTTTCTTTCGATATTTCGACATCTTGAGTTTACTTACACTTACGAACTTAGGTATATTTTGAATAATAACAATGATAAGTTGTACAAAACGATTGCAATATGATAAGAAAGTCATCCGATGTCTTTTTAATATTTTAATTCCTTATCTGAATTTAATGGTTCGATATCTTTTAACAATTAACCAAAGGGTAAAGGTCAAAGGTTACGTAGTTGTTTTATTATTACTTCAGTAATAATGCAACATTCATAGATTTTTTAAATAACATTCTTCTAAATAAGGTATATTTAAACAACGAAAAATTATTTTCTTATCACACATTCGCGTTTTCCTTTGGCGAGAGAATCGTCAAAATAATTAAATGACGTCATAGCGGATAAAGTTATCTCTTAATCATCCGTCTCTATATACTTCTCGAAGCTTTAATTAATTGTTTATCACTTTGATGAGAGATAGAACAATTATTGTATGAATCAACACTGAAAACAAATACGCAAAAGTCTCTGATATTTTAACGCATTTCGACTCTTATGAGATCTCAGATGTAGATTTATTACTTAGCACAGAATAAATAAAATATGTTTTGAACTAAATTTGCTTTATTCCAGGTGACATCTCCTCTAACACACAATATATCGGGCACTGCTAAAGCCTGCGCACAAACAGTGTTGGCAACTCAATGGTACAACGAGACTAAGAACTACCTTTGGTGGTCGTCAAACCTTATTGTGTTATGTAGCAGTGCGATGTACGCCAGGTTCAAACAGATTGAAATGGAAGTGAATTCTAGAAAACCATTGCCCGAAGAGAAAAAAAGTCTTGTATGACATTAGATGAAATTTTTTATTGCATTTTGTTTTGAATATAAGTTTTTTTTATAAAAGTATGTTGTTAATTTATAATTTTTTAGTGTTAAGTCGTAAATGTTTTGACCCAGTATAATAAATATTTGGATAGAGTGACTATCATTGTTTTGTTTCAAATAGATTGGCTTTATTACGAAAGTAGGTCAAATTTTTGACTTTAATTTTTGTTTTATGTTCCTTTTCGACTTATCTCTATCCAGCTCTATATCTTTACTAGCTTTTACCCGCGACTCCGTCCGCGCGGAATAAAAAATAGAAAACGGGGTAAAAATTATCCTATGTCCGTTTCCTGGTTCTAAGCTACCTGCCCACCAATTTTCAGTCAAATCGATTCAGTCGTTCTTGAGTTATAAATAGTGTAACTAACACGACTTTCTTTTATATATATAGATATACATATAGAGGTGTAAAATATTAAATAATTAAGTGAATATATTCTGTATGTTGTATAAAAATATCAAGTCATATATTACATATACATTTATTTACTGTTTTTTTACCTTATGAATGTTTATTCCTAAATTTATTTTACAATACATATGAATAATTTTAAAATGTTGTCTTCATCGGTTTTTTATTTTGTTGTAATATTTACATAAAATAAACAGTGCGCATGACTTATTTAAACTTCCAGTAAGTAATCTAAATACTGATCTACAATATTACAAATATAATATTAAACATTATGAAGTACTTGCAGTATTTTTATTTTCATGACAGTTCATGATAACACTCAGAATAAGTAATATAAACACAATCTATGAACTTTGTAACCTCAACACTATGAACATCTTAAATTAATTACTGAGTTGCTTCCCGTCCGATGCTTCTTAGCATGTATTTAAAGCAATATAAATATTATTTATTTTCCACTTGATCTCTTAGTATTTTTAATAATTTCTTTCTAATATATCTATATCTATCTTCTTTACACACATTATTTGATTCATCAGGATCAAACAAATTGTCATATAATTCACTTCCGTACACTTTGTTCCAATTCCTTGTGAAAGTGGTACTATTAAAAGATATCCATTCCGTATAACGATATCGTTGCGTTCTTATACTATATCCCATTATTTTTATTTCTTTTAAACGAGGCGAATCAGAATTTTTACGTGGTTTTACAGACGGTCTTGGATATTGACTTATAGCGAAGCCGCCATTTTGAATTTTTCCCGCCATTATCGGAAGAAGACTTCTACCCTCGAAACATAGTCTTGATTTGTCTCTGGTATTCTTACATTTTGGTATTCCTTTAATTCCAGTTAGATCAGCTATAGTTGGAAACACGTCAATTTGTTCAACTGGGGTGTCAATAATATTTGGTGAAATTTCTGGGATATTAAAAATCAGTGGAACCCTTAATGCTACATCAAAGTTACTGTATTTTGCCCATAGACCATTCTCGCCCAACGACCAACCTGTAAACACTTATTATTATAAAGTTTTATTATTTTTATTACAATTTTATGAAATTTTAAACAAATACGCTGACAGATAAAAAATAATGAATGAGTAAAAGCAGCTATTTCTTAAATCAAAAGCCATACGTACCATGGTCGCTAGTTAGTACTACAATCGTATTACTATTATTGACATATCTCATTAATTTACCAATTAAATTGTCGATATACAAAGCGGCAGCATAATAGCTTTGTCGTATTCTAATCGTCCATTTTGGTGGCATAATACCCATAGGGTAAGATATGTTAAGTTGCCGTATGTCATCTCTTTTACGAACATCACGCCACGGATGCCAAGCAACTAATGGCATATTATCTGGCTTTTTGGGATACTTTGGCGGTTTTACATTACGCTTCGGTATTTTTTCTGCAAAAACATGACAAGCCTTAGAACATCATGGTGTTATGTATTGAGATAATTAGACATCTTGTTTTTATCTCACCTAAATAATGTGATGGAAATTTTAAAGGTATATGCGGCTTGTGAAATCCAATGGCAAGAAAAAATGGGTTATATTTATTTTCCTTTAGTATATTTATAGCAAATTTCAAAGATTGTAAATCGGGTAAAGTGTTATCGGGTTGTTCATTCACCTTAACGGGGCAAACGAGATTACTATGTAACTGTTTTGTTATTCTATCTCTGCATACCGCCGCGTCTTTGTATTTTTCAGATGGTGGATGATAAGGAAATTCTGACCAACTGTATGGGTAATCATCGGTGTAGTTCGAACTTGCGCCCGGATGAAAAATTTTACCAATGGAATATGTGTGATAGCCATTTGCTTTTAATAGTTGTGGTAGTGTTGTAAAATTGCTTACTTCATGACGCCAATAACTATAAAAATCATAGAGACGTAAGGCGTCCGGCCGACGACCAGTTAGGAGAGAGTTTCTGCTCGGAGCGCATAAAGCTTGCTAGTGAAATAAAAAAAAAATCATCAATTTGTTGAGGATTTGTTCTTAACCTGCACATCTGCATTCGATTCTCAAGCAAAACAACCTTCAATGAATATGAATACCTATTTATTTCAAATATTTTGTTATTGGTGAGACCTACCTGACAAAATGCATTTTTAAATGTAATTCCATTTTCCATAATTTTTTTAATATTTGGTAAGTTTACATTTTTGTCGTGTAGATGGCGTAAATCGTCTACGTATAAAAATATTATGTTCTTCGTCCCCAAATCTTCTGTATTTAAGTGATTTGTCATTATTACAATAATTAAGTATGTCAAAAGAAAGTTTGAATAACTTAGGTAATTCATTTTCTCCTTATGCAATCGAGCTCTATTAAGTATAAACAAATTGCTTTTGTATTTGTGTTGTGACACAGTGTGACAGTGCCGACAGTGCACAGGTGCACAGATTGCATTAAAATTCCCGCGTATTTCATACCAGTGCTGCCATCATGCAACTCACTGTCAATATTAAAAAAAAAATTATGAACACTTATAAAAATATTTTAAAAGATTTATTAAAGGTAGATATATATTTTAATAAAGGATCATGTTAGTTTACGATGAAGTTTAAAAATAGTTTTTAAATAAATGACCTTGTGAAGTAACTGGTATTGGATTAATTTGTAATTTTCACGTAATGTTGGTACCCTTGTATTTATTATTGTGTAGTATGTTTGTACTTAGGTATATAATTATATATGGTTATATACAATTCTGCTTTACATTCACTCACCACTACCTTACATACAAAGTATACATATACATATCAATCATCTGTTCAATGTGGGCGTAGGGATTGTCAAAAACGCTACTGTATTGTGTTTTTTTTTTACACATAATACAGTAATAATTTACATTTAGTTTTTAAAGAAGTACAAAATAAAATCCTCTGTGTAGTGCAAAAGATAGTGTACCAGTGTTTTTGTTTTTCGTGACGTCATTGTTTTCAATTGCCAGTGATACTACGCAATTACATTGTTTTGCAGAAATGGATTTAAAATGAGAAATAGTTTAGTTAAAAAGGTGAGTGAAGGTCAAAATTCTTCTAAAGTCTATGTTACAATATGATGAGATGTATTTCGAAAAATATTTAATGGCTGAAAATTGTGCTTCAACAAATTCATCGATTTCCTTTGTCCTATAATGCCCTAAAGGTATAGGACCTAAATTGTAATATATAATATATTTAGCTGTTTTTTCAACAATGCATTTGTTGTCTTTTATGTGTATGAATATGTATTAAGAATGTTTTAAATACATTCCTAAAAGTTTTCGATGTAAAATAATATTTTTTTTAAATTATGTAATTTTGTTATTTAATATTGTATGATTTTGTTATCAAATGTTACGCTTTTAATTGGTTTTATTGATTGATAAACATGTTGTTCTAAATGTAATTTTGAATGATGTTCATTTGTTTATTTTCAAATGTTCATGGTTAATTAACAAATGCATATTTAAAAGATTGAGAGGTTTTTTGCAAGTGCTTTATAAATTTGGTCATTGTTATATTCCTAATTTAAATTTTTAATATTTGTCCCATGTAAACTAATGTTCACATTCACAGTGGGCTTTACTTGTAAATTATTTACTTTTAATTAAGCTAGCTTAGCTCTTAGACATCACTTCTTTTTAATTTAAATACACATTTATTGTAAAGGCTAATAAATTTGAGTTTATAGGAATATTCCCAGTCCAGATTTCATTGCCAATATAGAATTGTTTTATGTGAATACATTTTTTTGAAAACAAAAAATCTATAATAATTTTTGTATAATTTAGATTGTTAGTAGTTGTTTTTGTTCAGTTAAAATCATTATCAATGAAAATTAGAAACTTTTAACTTTCAATAGTAAATGTTCTAAATACATGAAAAAAAAAAATAAAAAAAACACATGATTTTGCATGAAGCTGCATTTGTCATATAATATTTTTTCAAAGGTCCTGGTCCAATATGTCAGCGGATTCGCCGCGGCACGTGCGCTCTGGGGGGCCCCTGATTGTGCCATCACAGCCCCCGAGTGATAGGGGCCTCATAGATGCAGTGTCAGGGTTTATTAATGATGTCACACTCTCCTCATCCTCAAATGTAGACCCTAAAGATGTAATTCAATGGGCAAGGTAAGTTAGTTTTAATAAGCTAGTTTTTGTAGTCAATCTATGAATCTGGTATGAATAGATATTATTTAAATTGTAATTCTATTAGATTCGAGACAGCGGATATAAACGAGCCCACACCTGAAGGTGACAGTGATAAAGATGTGTCACCATTACTGCTCATCTTGGGCTATGGCTCCGGAGTTCAGGTATGGTTGATACCAAATTCCGGGGAGGCCCAAGAGGTGCTTTCATGGCGACAAGGCACAGTGAGGGTGCTCCGTATACTGCCCACCCCGCAGCACGGCGACTGCTTCGCGTCGAAGAGGCCCCTCATCGCCTTGTGTGATTCAGCAAGCCCTGGACCTACATTTTGCTCGCTCAGTTTCATTTCGATAAGGGGAGGAGAACAGGTAAGATGTAATTATTAAAATTAATAATCTTTTCCAATAAAAATGAATTGAAACAATAGATATAAGGATCATATACTTAAAAAAATTAATGGTTATCATTTGTTATGCATTACAATTTTAAAGCAGTGAGATTAGTAAATCACACCATACTATTATCAAATAAAAAAAAAATTGCGCGCAATAATCAACATGTCTATTTCTAAATACGCAAAATGTGTTATTGTATACGTGTTCTACAGATGTTAACACATGCACACATGATTTGTAAAAAAAAATAATTAAAAAGAAAAATGTATGTAGGTATATAATATAAGGAACATACACATTTATCAGTAAAAGCAAGTTAAATCGTTTGTTGTTATTTTGTTTAGTCTACTGTCTTATCAGATATTACGTCTTTAGTTAGTTTATAGCCTTCAGCTGACGATAAGCTATTATTATACTACAATCACTTTCAACAGCCGCATAATCTGATTATACAGCTATGTTGTATATAAAGTTTTTTTTTGTATACATGTTATAAGTAAATATGTATATATGAGTTAAATAAATAAATCTTACTAATATTATAAACTAGCTTTTACCCACGACTCCGTCCGCACGGAATAAAAAATAAAAAACGGGGTAAAAATTATCCTATGTCCGTTTCCTGGTTCTAAGCTACCTGCCCACCAATTTTCAGTCAAATCGATTCAGCCGTTCTTGAGTTATAAATAGTGTAACTAACACGACTTTCTTTTATATATATAGATGTGAATGTTTAGATGGATGGATGTTTGAAGGTATCTCCAGAACTCTGAATGGATCTTGATGAAATTTGGCTCACTAAGTTTTTTATTACCGCGCGCACGAAATCGCGGGCGACTGCTAGTAAATAATATCTGTCAACCTTATATTTGTTTTAACTAGCTGGATTTTAAATAGAGATTGTCTTACCTATCATCAAACAACTTACAGCAGGAAGTTAACCAATAAATATTCTCTATTAGATTTACGCAACAGTTAAATTTGGTAAACTTCACATTGAATTTTCCTGATATTTAGCTAACAAAAAGGTTTATAGTTAAAATTAAGATTGGGAACCCTAATCGTGAAGTTGCGATAGATGGCGCTTTTTAGTATTTTAATGTACAAATATGTTATTAAAATTTGAACTTTATTCCAATAGGTAAAAAGTATAAAGTTCAAGAACCCTATTCTGGACGTGCTGGCCAACAAACGTTCCGTGGTGGTGTCATTCTCGGAGAGGTTCGCGGTGTTCGATGCAGCGTCGCTGGAGGACCGGCTGGCGGTGACCACGTGCTACCCCTGCCCATGTCCACTCGGCGGCAGCTCGCCTGTCAATCCGCTGGCTCTGGGAGATCGCTGGCTTGCTTACGCTGACAAGAAATTAAATCCCTCGAAAAGGAGCAGTGGAGGATGTGAAGGTATACAAAACACTTATTATGACTGTAATAAAAGAAACCTTAATCTTTAAGATGTTTACTGATTATACTTTAGGAAAATAAACAAGCTAAATAAAAGTAAATAAAAAAAATGCTGCGTTTAAAAAATTAGACCTTCCTTTTTATACATTAAAATATTTGTGTATGTTTACAATAGAAACATTAATTTATAATGCAATGTGTATAATATTTGTATCCGTAATACGTTGACCTTACGACGGCGTGGTCATAGTATCGCTCGGTCTATCAATGTCTTATTGCCACACTGTACGTGCAGCTGTGGGAATTACTGCAGTATTTACATCGCGTTAGCATTCAGTAGCACGCGTGATATTTTTTAATCACTGCATTGTTTCCATTTTTGTTATGTTCGTAATGAAAAAGATAAATATAAAATTCAGTGCTTTTGTATTTAGAATCCTAATAATTTCGAATCCCAAATTGCTCTCGTTTCATGAATTGAGAAAGTTAGAAGGACCATTTTACGATAATAAAAATTAAGTTTAATTAAAAATAATTATATCTTGATAGCAGATGGCGCTTTAATTTCGAATAAAAGTTTTTGCACTACCACCGACAGATGGCGTTATATTTCTATGTCAGAACTATATCGCGGTATAGAAAATCTTTCATCACGAATGACTTTCGGGCAGTGTTGACACTTCGGTATCGCTTCTCGGCCTTTTGGCTAAGATCAAAGTGTAGTATCTGTTCTTTTCAGCTTAATATCTGAAAGTTCCCGCACTGCGGGACCAGTATATTAAACTGATTTTTGTAAAGCGACGGGATGTTCGGGGCTCGCTCCACTCCCGTCACGGGTCGGCCCGGCATTGCAGTGCCGCCGGGATCGGCCCACAATAATACTCTAAAAAATGCATAATTTTTAAAATGCGCATGTGCATTGTGCATAATTTCTTTGTGGTTGTCGCGGGCTCGTGTGTGACTGCAAATGCAAACTGCAAAGCCGCTTATCACATTTCTTGATGAAGTATCCCAAAATTTCGTAGTGACCCCACTAACGGTTATTTTCATAATAATTTACGAACACCAGGTGCTTTTTAGACAGGTGTTTTGTTTTACCTGCCAAGGTCGTAACCTCGTAACTTTACGGCTATTTAGTTAAACAAATACTAGTACAAAAAGCCTTATATAAATTCCTGCTTATATAAAAAACATACTCATTTAATAAGTCGGAGACTATTTCATCAACATTAATTAGTAATGTATTTATAATTTTTTTAATTTATAGGCGAAGGAGTGACAAGTTACACGGCGACAGTGCTCCACGCGGCGAAGTCGCTGAGCAAGGGTCTGCGGGGGCTGGGCGAGAGCGTGGCGCACAGCCTGGCGGGGCGGAGCGCCTCGCAGTCCCCCTCGCCTCCGCACGCCGACACGCAGCAGCCGGGAGTCGTTACTATACTCGACATTGAGGTATGAACACTACGGATAGTATGACGCGTTAACTACCAGTTACATTACCTACATTGCTCCCTCTCGTTTTCCATTGAAAAAACAAAGACAACAGTTTAAGGTTAGCAAAAATACTGAAAATAATGCATCATCATTTTTCGCTTCACGATATTTTAAAAGTAAGACCATTTTTGAACTTCGTTTTAAAAGTAGTTATTTAAATTTTCAATATCAGGGTAACGAAGACGAAGACGGTCAGGAGAACGAGGAGCCGTGCGATCCGATAGTGGCACACTTCGTGGCACACTCGGAGGCGATCATCGCGCTGAAGTTTGATGCGAGCGGCATGCTGCTGGTGACTGCAGACCGCCGCGGGCACGACTTCCACGTGTTCCGCATCAACCCCCACCCCTTCGGTCCCACGCTTGCCTCTGTACACCATCTGTATATACTGCACCGAGGTGATACCACCGCCAAAGTTCAGGTACTTTCCTCTCCTATTCTCTTCTTGTTTGAAATCACCCAATTGAAAACTTATTAAAAGCATTTTTTTCTTTATGTAAGGTTATTGCTGTTTACTCATCAATCTACTGTACTCAGAATTGTTATTTAATCAGTCTCTCAGTGATGGTTTTTTATCTTAAATATACAGTAAGAAGCTCCCATAATAAATGTGGGATTGATAATTTTGTTCTTAATCGGTAATCTCCACTGCCGTTGCATGTCTACTAAAACATATTGCTGTTACTTTTTCTCAAAACGAAGGAAAGGGATGTGAGTTTTAGGGTAATTGATTATGGTGTATGTTTCTGTAGGATATAGCGCTGTCAGCTGATTCTCGTTGGACGGCGATATCTACGTTACGTGGCACAACGCACGTGTTCGCCATCAGCCCGTACGGGGGCGCGTGCGGCGTGCGCACGCACACGCAGCCGCGCGTCGTCAATCGCCTCTCCCGCTTCCACCGCTCCGCCGGACTACCCATACACTCTGCTGCGCACGCGCACAGCCCGGTATGTACACAATACAATGTAGTAAACCATGTTCCTAGCACATGCTTCAACCTTATTTGGAATGATTACAATAAATGTGTGCAAAATTATTATTGTAACTTTGTGATTATACTTGTAAAGTGTAACTGAATTATATTTATCTTAAAACACACTGTTTTATGTGCGTTATAAATCCGTTACTTAATATTTTTTTTCTACTAGCTGTCGCCCGCGACTCCATCCGCACGGAATTAAAAACAAACGTAATAATTAGCCTATGTGTTCTTCCAGACTATGTTCTACATCTGTGCCAAATTTCATCAAGATCCGTTTAGCCATTTCGGAGATACCTTCAAACAAACATCCATCTAAACATACGCATTTATAATATTAGTAAGATTTTGCCTCTCTTCTAACAAACTACATATTTTCATTTAACTCTAATTTATTATGTAAATGTACATTACTTGATATTTTAATTATTTAAATTGAATATTGCAGGTATGTGAGAGTGGATGGACGGGTTCAGCTAGCGGGCAGGGGCCGTGGTACCCCAACCCGCGGCTTCCACCCTTCCCCGCGCCCACCATCACACAACCACTGGCACAGCTGCGTCCCACTTCCAACCTGCCAACGCACACCATCACCAGAAACAGCTCCGGTAAATCTCAAATCACTTTACATTTATTATTGTTATAACTATCACATTCAAAGTCGTTAATTGTTCACAAAAAGAGCATTTAAGTGTTATTCTCATACAAAATTGATAGTAAGATAGACCATTTAATTATCTATATATTTAAAAGAAAGTCGTGTTAGTTACACCATTTATAACTCAAGAACAGATGAATCGATTTGACTGAAAATTGGTGGGCAGGTAGCTTAGAACCAGGAAACGGACATAGGATAATTTTTACCCCGTTTTCTATTTTTTATTCCGCGCGGACGGAGTCGCGGGTAAAAGTTAGTATATATATAAAAGAAAGACGTGTTAGTTACACTATTTATAACTCAAGATCGGTCGAACTGATTTAGCTGAAAATTGATGGGGAGGTAGCTTAGAACTAGGAGACGGACATAGGAACTTTTTTTTTATCTTGTGTTCATTTTTTTTTATTCCGCGCGGACGGAGTCGCGGGTAAAAGCTAGTTAATTATATGTGACAGTAAATTAAGTGAGAATTATCAAAATTAAGTATATATGTATAAGAAATATATAATTGTCTTTGTTTTTGTGTTATATGTTTTGACATACTAAAGTGTGTTTAAAGGATCGAGTGTGTGTTATAAAGGGATGTAATATTTAAAGATGTGTGATGACGTATGTACGTTACAGGTCGTCAGCGTCTTTCATCTCTATCGGAGGAGAGCAACAGCGTGCCGTTACTGGCTCGTGCGTGCTTCGGCTCTGGAGGGACGGGAGCTACTGTGTCTGGTGGTGTGGGGGGTGCTGGGGGTGCGGGGAGGGGTGCAGCTGTCTCGCTGTATCTCATGGCGGCCAGCGGTTCTCTGCTTCATCTCATATTGCACCCGCGACCTGCACGTAGTATGTACCCCTAATGTATATTATTGTATATTTTCTTGTGATAAGTGTACAAGGAAACTGAATATTTCAAGTTTAGTCAGCGTTTTGGAAGAAAGTGACAAGGATTTTAAGGGTTTGTTTGATTGTAATCATTAGTACGTAACAATAGTTGCGGAAGAAAATTTTGTGATACTTAGGACATATTGTTTTTTAATATTTCGGATAAGTTTAAGTGATTCAGTGATTAAAAAAAACTGCTGGTTGATGATATAGTAACTAGTGGCCAAAATGCCGTCAAAATGGAGATTATCCGTAACAAACAGCTTGCGGGTAGACAGATAGATACATACAAACACTACAATTTCATTAATATATAAAAATGTATTATATTTTATTAAATTATCACAGTTGATAAACATCTACTGTATGTTAATACTTGTATATTTATGATGTGTGTTGTACAGGTGTACCAAAGGAGAAGTTGTGTGACGAGTCTCCTGTGGAGTTGGAGGTGGAGCCAGCAGCGCAATGGCCACTGCAGCGCACTCCTGCAGCAGCAGACCTGCTCGCCCCACTCCCACCTTCCAGCCCACTGCTGCAGACCCTCTCCTGCAGGGTCAGTGCACTATACATAACATACATGTCATACTAAGCGAATACCTTAAAATATATAATTCTGTTCAATTTCTTAATCTTGACTTCGGTGCGGATTGGATCAAACATGGCGGCCATTAACTGTTTTATTTTGAAGTTAATTGAAGTTAAAGTTTTATCATCATCAGCTCATTATACGTCCCCATTGAGGGGCTTGGAGCCTATCCCAAGTTAGGGGTGACTAGACCATACTCAACCACGCTGGCCAAGTGCGGGTTGACTTCACACATATCATTGATTTTCTTCTCAGATATGTGCAGCATCACGATGTTTTCCTTCATCGTAAGAACGTCAGATAAATGTACATATGTAAATCGAAAATCGAAAAATACATTGGTGCATGGCGGGATTCGAACCCAGGACCTGCAGATTGCAAAAGTGCTTAACCCCTCTTAAGATCTATAGTTTAAAACATTGAAGGGACACTTTGACCGATAAGTTATTATTTATTGTTGTGTTACAGAGATGTGTGGAGGTGTGCATGAGTGAGGAGGAGAGGTGGCTGTCACAGGTGGAGATAGTGACTCACGCTGGACCTCATCGCAGACTCTGGATGGGTCCGCAGTTCGTCTTCAAGACATACAACTGCACCGGGTAACAAGCATTCAATATGTTCAGAGTGTAGTAGACTCCAGCAACATCTGTTTCACGACCACACAGAAGACAGACGTGAAGTAGAAGCAATTCCTAAGCAAAGTCTTTTTTTTCCTTTCCACCTTTTTCTTATAAAGATGGATTGGGTAGGAGAATTTTATTTGACGGAGGAAGAGATACATAGAAAGGGGGGAAATCTGTCTATGCGTCCCCTCCTCCGTCAATTAATGGTAGACAAAGCATCTATAATTGCACATGATTATGAGCAGCTGTTATATACAAAACGAGGTAGGTAAGTAGGCAAGGCAAGGTAATGAATTTCTTATTAATATTTGTTTTTTTTTTAGGTCAAACTCGTCACTGTCGGAGGCGGAGACTGTGGAGGTGGAGGCGGGAGCGCGCGGCGCAGCGCGCTCCACGCCCGTCAACATGCCCGGCGCGCGCCCCGTAGTACCCGTACTCATTGACTCCGGCTCCGCCAGTTAGTATACACTAGCTTTTACCCACTACTCCGTCCGCAAGGAATTTAAAAACTTAATAAGTAGCCTATGTGTTCCTCCAGACTATGTTCTACATCTGTGCTAAATTTCATCAAGATCTGATAAGCCATTCCAGAGATACCATCAAACAAACAAGCATCCATCCATCCATCCATCCATCTAAACACTCCCATTTTAGTACGATTAATAACAAGCATCATCATTTTTAACGATACTTTCTACATTAGAGTTGCAATTAACGATTTAACTTCTGACACTAGAGAGCTCCGCCATCTTCAAATAGTCTGATGAAAAGTTTGAATATTCAAAAGTTGAGAGTTTATCTTTTTTAAGCTATAGATGATTTAGTATTTCACTTGTGAACTTTCCAGGTTCCTTAGAGCATTCACCGTCGGATAGTTTCCGTCGCAAGTCTCTGCTGGCGGAGAGTGGACGCGCCTCCTGTGATGTGCAGCTCCGTGAGGACCTCGCTGAGGCCATGAAAGAGGACCACGGTATGTTACATCTCATACTCTGCCATCGCATTGTACAAATACACACTATGTCAATTCAACTGGGTACATATTTGCACGCATTTTAAACTGCTTAAATTTAAATTATTGGTAGTATGATGTAACTTTTTTTTTGTAAATTCATACACAAAATGTATATATATTTTTGCCGAACTAGTCACATACCTGTTAGTTTTCTAAACATTTTTCATGTTTGCGTCATCTTTTATTGTTCATTTCGCGTAATTTTAATATCTGTAGCATTTCACTGCTACACATAAAAGAAATCCTTTTTACATAACAATGTGTAAATTGTAACATATATACAAACATACAAATACTGCGTAATTGATTTTCGATTAGATTTTTTGATTGCTTTGAATGCGTTTTGGAAATGAAAAAAAAAACGCGTTTTATCATTGTGTAAATACAAAGTGACATTCTGTGCTTCATCATAATATCGTAAACAATTGCTGTTGGCTTTTGTAAAGAAATATGGTGATTGATGCGACAATTTCTAACAAAATAATTAACATACACAAATCATGAAGCATGTTGAACGCACAAGAACGAAGCCTTGATCGGAGGAGACGAAGAAAGCATTAACTTTAACGTTGGAATCGACGTGATATCAAGTCGAAGTTCCGTCGGAATCCGTTTGCAATGGGTTAGCTCACACGCCGCCCTCATACCGAAGCCAAAGGCATCCATAACCTTGTGTCGGCTTTAACGTAATGCTTCCTTCCAAATCTCCTCCGTGGCGAGATATTAACGTGGTTGCCTTCGGTTTCGTGTAGGGTGGGAACGGGAGCGGGAGCGGGAGGAGACTAGCGAGCGCGCGGGGCGCAGCCCGGGAGTGGTGCGCGCCGTCAACCCGCGCGGGACCGTGGCCGTGCCGCTGGCGGAGGCCGCGCCCGCGCCGCTCGACCCCGACTCCTACACCACGTCCAACGCAGACGAGGCCACCTTCCGCCCGGTGGTGCGCGCGCCCGCCTCGCTACCGCTGCAGCCCGACCTGCCCCTCAGACCTCTTCCCCGGACCACCACCATCCCCGTCGAAAACGTTTCCCCTCTTCCCCATCTCTCTCCCGACGAAATACACCCCCTCAACACGGACGTCATCATCCCCGCCGCCCTCAACGTCGAAAACTGGCTGTCGGACAATTTTGCTTCTAATGACGTTGCTACGGATATACGTAGATCAAAAAATGTCGGTGGGCAGGTCCCACAGAAAGTAGATAGAAACAATGTAGAAGTTAATTTAAGTAACGATCTCGGTAGCGAGGAGATGGAGTGTAAGCGCGATGTACGTGAGAGTTCCTCGGCGAATGTCGAGTTGGAGTGCGAGGTTAAAACTAAATCACTGCCAAAATCGAATAGGTCGTCGGATGATATTCAACCGACGACCCGAATTAGATGTAAGAAATCTCCCACCAAATTGCCAGTTAGTGAGAAAGCTGCTAGTGACATTAGTTTTAAGAATAATAAGAAATCAGATGTTGATAATAAATCAACAAAGGATTGTGAGAAAAACAGAGAAGAAAAAAAATCAAATGTAGGTATCAAAAGTACGGACGATAATCTTATAAAGAAAGGTGAGTCAGCGGCAAAAAGATCGAAAGAATTCGGTGATAAAAAAGAGTTGAAAGAAGTTAAAGAAACATTACAAGTACCACATAAATGTATGCTTGATGTTGAAAAACAATGTGATAAAGAAGCGAAACCAATTAATCGCGATGCTGAAAAACATTGTCACATAGAAGCAAAGCCAATATCAAGCGGAGCGATTGAAACCAAAACAAACAAGCCTTCTAAACCAGACTTTGATATTGGACCATCAAATGCTATCAAGGAAAATCGTATTTTAGAAACCATTAATAAAAATGAGAAGAAACCTTGGGATACAGCTACAATTGAAACAAAGAACACGAAAATTGAAGAACCTACTTTGCTTTCTAAAGAAAATGAAGATATTAAAATTAAAACAAAGAAAAGTCGAAAAACGAGAAAGACTCAAGAAGATACCAATGCAAAAGATGACGAGGATAGTTTCGTAGAAATACACAATATAGAAGAAGATACGCAGTCAGCAGATACGGGTGAATTAGTTTCAATTTCTTCACCATTCGAAGAATATGAACCATCGACCTCTTTCTTATCTAAAAATAAGAAGTCAAGGTCTCCGAAAATAAACGAAGGAAATGGCCACGAACAAAATTTGGAAGAAGCTATACGCGAAACTGAGCAAATAACTAAATCCAAACAATCAAACCATTCTGATATAAACAAATCTGAATTTGATTTACTTTCTGATTTTAGATCCATTAAAAAAGAAAACACAAGAAAATTTTCAACAATAGAAATAGTGAATTTCGAAAGTAGCGAAGGTAAGTTTGTAGATGAAATTAGTTGCTCAATAAGCAAAGAAAAGACAACAAAAACAAAATCACAACTACCAAGTAATGCCACTCAATTAGAAGAAATATCTGCATCCGAATCTAAAGAAGTTTATGTTATAAATACAACAGAGGACGATTTCCCTGATATACAAATTACAAGAGCTAACAAACCTCGAAAAAAATCACCTCAGCCTACAGTTGATGCAAACAATGATAGCAAAGCAACCGCTAAAGCACCGATCAAGTCTTGGAGTACCATAGCCGCATCTAAAAATGTTAAAAAACCAGAAACAGATAAAAATGTAGTTCCGACAGAGACGACTGTTAAAAAGAATAATGTAGAAGATGAAATTATGTTCAAACGAGAAGTACTAACATCTTCCATTCCTATTGAAACATCGTTGCAAGAAAAATTAGCCGAACTTTGTAAACGGACAGATATTATAGTTGCAGAATGTGGTGAGCCGTCAGGTTTAAATTTTGTTGAAGAACATCATTCAGTAATTCAGGAACTTCCACCACTTGACGGTCTGGGTTTCGGCTTGGATGAATTCAAACTAGAGGTCATGAAAGACAGCTTACTTGAAGTAGCAGATGTTAAAGTTGAAAGTCCCATTTGTAAAATCAGCCTCGACGACATACTGACATCTATGAAAGACACTACAGATAAAGTGATTGAATCTAATACATTCAATTTGATTGATATTGAAAAAACACCCATAAAGAAAGGTAAAGGCTGTAGTGTAATTGAAACAGATAAAATAACTTCTCAAGAAGTAAAAATAGATGAAGAAGGGAAGTCAGAAAAAGACAATGAAGTAATGGAAAAATCATCTGACGACGATGTGACGTCACCAGTTTTATCCACTGACAGCGATAAGGAGGAAAAGAAAGGTACTTCAAGTTCAGTTCAGTCTTCGTCAAAGCAATCTAAATCTAAAAAATCACGCAGAAAGAAAAAATAACAGAAAACGTGTTCAGATGTTTGAGCTTCTATTGTAACCTTGGCTATGATAACGGATATTCGAAACTGCTGCTATTAGGCAAGTTATAATTAGTTAAGTGTGGCAATAATAAAACATGCACATGTAAAATAAAAAAAAAACAAAAACATTAAACTGTGTTTATTGTGTAATAATAATTATTATGTAGGACAATTAATATATCGCCTGTTGTGAGAATTAGCGGTAACTTATCACAGTTTTATCATTAAAAAATCTTATAAAAATTAAAAAATATATCAAAATAACAAAAAAGGTGAATGGAAAATAACAAAAAAAGTAACTTCTGAAGATGATGAATTTACTTCTTTAAAATATATACTCAATTCTTAGATTTTATTAGGTAAAAATTTATCAAATTTACGTAAAATAAATTAATATTTTTTAATTATTTAAGCACTATTTTTAAAATATTAATTAGGCAACTTGCAATTGTCATGGAAAACCGTGACTTTTATTTTTTGACTTGAAAATTTTAGACTTTTTTTCTGAGATTTGTCGTTGCACATGTTTGTTGTTGATGAGTATAGGATCTACACCAATTATGTGTATCACAGGAACGAAATAGTTATGTTGCCGTGCTTCTAATGGTACTTATTTCTCTAATTTATTTAGTTTATAGATTATTTAGACTTAACCGCTTTTACTTCATATCAGAATAATACGCGCTGTATTACCCATTAATGACCATTGTTTATAATTATTGAGGTCAGTAAGACGTATTTTACTCAATTTATCTTTGCTGTACAAAGCAGAATCTCGTATTGTATAATTTCAAAATTATTTATTACATGTTTATCCTTTTTTATTTCACGTCGCGTCGTCTTTTGTACATATATTTATTTATTAGTTTAAAAAATTACATATATGTTTTTTTTAATATTGTATACAAACTATTTATCATACTTGGTCTTTCCGTCTCTGAAGTTAGCTGCAGCTTAGCAAATACAGTATGCAAGTCAATTCCGCGCGAACGGTGTCGCGGGCGACAGCTAGTGTTTTACACAGAGATTTTGGTCTTGGAAACCTACGATAAACCGTCATTATTGACATAGCAGTTGATTGTTAACTTCAAAGACGTGTATGTGTACTCAGTATTATATATTTCTTATCGTGTATTATTATCCTGCAAGTAATTACCTGATTTTGGTATATAATACCTCCATTGTAAAAAAAATCAATAGTTCTACTGTTATGTAAATTGTGATTAATATGAAATAATTAAATTATTTAATTTGTCAATATCTATTTATATTAAGACTTTACAATGCACAGATATAGTACAATTAAGTATTATACACAAAGATTTTTTTCTTTTTTTTATTTACCATGTTAATATAACGAAATATATTTTTTTTTTATAAAAATTTACACGAAATATTTATTTGATTATTTTTATTTAGTTATAATAGGAAAATTTGTTTTGTGCATAATATTTTTTTTAAATATTGTCGAAATTTTACTTGTTCGTATTTAGGTTATTATTTTGGTTAATAATGAAATGTGATAAAGACATGGCGTTTTGATTAAAAAAATTACTACCAAAAAATTAACAGAAGCACTTTTTGTTTCTATTTTCTTGTTTTTTGTAACGAAAAAAACATTCTATTCGTATAACTTTTTTCGCCCGCTGTAAAACAAATTTTTTGTCAAAGCAAGTCGCATACGTCTTATAAAATAATTTGCTAAAATCACAAAATTTTACAAAAAATTTGATAATTTTCCTGGCACTTGATGATAGTTATTTCGGTCGAGATTTTTCAAGTAAATTTTATTTTTGGTTTAATCTGTACAAAAATATTCATATGTTGATTTTAGTGACATAATATTTTTGGACAAATTAGAATTTTTAAACTGTAGAATAAAGTTTTTTTAGAAAATTTTCACCCTCTGTAATGTTCAAGTATTAACTTTTAACTCTTTGCTAACTGCCTTGTATCAGACACATTTGTTGTAGTCATGGAATGTTTGAAATATTACTAAATTAATAAAATGAGCATTTTGGAAATTCAAAAACTATTCAATGTGTTTTATTTCTACCTGTTAAAAATTACATAATAAATACATTTATACATATTTATTACACAAAAAAACAATACACTATTGAATGTATTATTTTTGAAACTATATAAATGTCAATTATCATATTTCCAAGGAGAAAGGTTTTAATAAAATTGGTTTTAACGGTTTAAACCGAAACACTCATTAATGGAATACATTAACACTACATATACAAGTATATTATCAAGCTCTTTTATTTCTTTAATTGGCTATTTTATATAAGTTATGGTAACTATGTCACACGTTTGTAGGCAACACGGGCGGGGGTCGTTTCGAGGCGGAGGCGGAGGAACTGAGCTCGAGCAGTTTCAGTTCTGCGTCGCGCGCCTCTCTCGACCCGCCTTCCTCTCCCACGCCCAGCTGCAGCGGTGACAACCTCATGCACTTCCCCGGAGACTCCAGCAGCTCCGTATGAACATTTCACTAACTCACAAACATTGTCTGCTTTGCACAACTTGTCATCTTTGACTCTATTCTAACCTTGAAATACGTTATAACCACAACATATGAAGGTTATAACGTATATAAACTTTAACTAACATACCTACAATAAAATATTGTAACCCGTAACAAAAAATTATTTAAAAAAAATTGTGACCTTTACTTGCAAAACCTAGTGTTTTTAACGATTTTATGTTTTTTTTTCTGTAAGTATCAAGGGATTTGGTGTAGTTCTGTATGAAATTGGGGGTATTATGAATTTTACTTTACTTAAATAGATTATTCTGGATTTAATTTTTGATGGCATTCAATGATGGTTATCATTTTTTCTAAAGGTCTCAAATTTAAAGTTGCTTTTGTAAATTAACTTAGACTTCACCTACAATATTAATACGGAAATTGATACAATATGAAGTATTGCCTAATTCTTTAACAATTGTATTGTACATTCTGAATGAGAATGTGTTATAAAAAATGGAACACATAATATTGCATTGTAATTTTTTTACTATGTATTTGTAAGGTTTTTTAATTTCTGTCTTAGTTTTAAGTAATTATCTCAAGTAGGGTTAAATTTATTCTTTTAACAATTTCTGTAATGTCATAATGTGTCACGATATGCTTATCTATGCTTTTTGTATTAAAAATAAGATTAGATTTTTATATACTTTCCATCATAATCATATGATTGAAGGAAAGAAATTATTTATAAAATTTGACGAAATGAAGAAATTTTTTATGATAAATTATATTTATATAATATATGTAATTATTTTTTACACGTAAATTTTACTAAAACATTTTAAATGAAATTAATAAACACATCTATTTAAAACTCGAAAATATTTGAGATATCTTGAGTGTGACTGAGATCAGCTAATTATTTCAATAAAATATAGTACGTACAGTCGCGGAAATTCGCGGTGTTCCACTTACAGAAAAATTGCACTTTTTTCTTGTACCGAGACAACCGCCTCTTACAAAATAATCAATTACGTAGCAGTTAGTTGCGCTAATGTGTACTACTGAGAAAACTTTTTTCGTACAGACTTATTTAATAGCTGCGATCTATTTGTTATTGTTCCGCGTCGTCTTCCCGATGTGTACAAAACGTTCAAATGACTAGCTTTTTAGGTGGAACACCGCCAGATTACCCAATTGTACATGTAAACTACAATTTATGAACGAAACTTGATACGATATATTTCAAAGCAAGAACTTAAATAGATCATGCTAAAGAAGGCTTAAGGTCTATTTATAAAACATATCGTCATCATTGTCGATATCTTTGTCAAAACTGAGATAAAAATAGAGATTTTGGTCTCAGAAACCCATGGTAAGTTGAAGTAACATGTCTCTTTTTTAAATTATAAGTACTCATGATAAATGTTGCAATATCATTTTTAGTTTGGACTCAATTTTCATTTCTTCATTTACCATACAAAAATTGTTCAAAAAGGTAATTTTTTGCCATATAACAAAAAAAATCTGTCTATTGCACCCCGTTTCCAGTATATATTATAATAATTTGTTTAACTTTAGTTTTATTTTAACATTCGACATTAATTCATGCATTTTACCGTTACTGTGATAAATATGTAAAGTTTATTTTGTAGGTTAGGTCGTGACGTCATGTGAAGTTACTTTATACCACAGACCTCTATATACATCCGTAGGATAGTGGGCCTAGCACGAATATTTGTGATATTTGTCATTCAACATTTTTATTGAAATCTGTGCCCCTATTATACGTGAAGTACACCGAAAATCTCATACTAATTTTAATATTATTGACGGTAACGATACGAAGGCGATTGTCACTATTATTCGTGCTAGGTCCGTTGTTTAGAAATGACAGGTTTCTCTTAGTTTCCAATTTAAAAGCATCAGATGAAGTTATTGTCGGCCAATTCTATATCTATTATTAGTTCGAGTTTCCAACACCGTCAACCGCTACCGTCAGCGCCAAAATGGCGAAGATCAAATAAGCACAAAATACCGCAGCTTATAACCTGTGCATTAAAATTTAGAGGTCAGTGCTTTATAACTTGTGTGTTTTCAAATGTTTCAGTACTGGAACATTCCAATTATTTATCCATTTGTGTCCGTTTTTCTGTCTTTATTTAAGTTTATTTTCTAAGCTGTTACTTATTTCAGCTTGCGGTGTAACTACTTGTTTGCATTAAAGGGATCATTTAATGACTTATGACCTAATAACTTATGTAAGTAGATCGAATATATGTTTAAAAAATAATACTTCAATATTATTTTGTAACAAATAAAAATATGGTATGTCTGGTTAAATATAAATTTTTGTTTTTAATTACGTCGTAGGTTTTATTTAGTCATCATTTAGGTCTCATTCATTATAAGTCTTTATATTAGAATGGTGGTTAATAAAAATTAATGTAATGGATTAATTTTTCTTAGTTTCTTTTTCTAGATGTATTGCTACTTGCAGAATCTAATAGACAATACATTTTTATGATTCTGTTTTAGGTTTACGAAGTAAGTGTACGAATAAAATGATTTAATAATATCAAGACTGCGACAAAATTACTTTAAAAAAGCGCACAATATAAACATTTTAATCAAGGCCAAAGCAATTTATCTTAAATTATAAACCAAATCAAATAATTCGGCAGAGTTCATTATTTATAAATATTATGCACTAACCATTTCTACCTTTTAAAGGTACGGATAAAATGAATAAATAAAAAATACTTTTGGTCTCTCATTACTTCGAATGATCTAAAGTCATTGAGTCTTCGGATTAAACACTCGCCCTGAAGATGGACCCCCGATGGGTCCGAAACTAGTCGGTGCCGCCACCGGACGATCAAACGTGAGTTAAGCCGTTTCTTAATTAATTAATGATGTCTCACGAAAGTTTAAACAGTCATTGAGTCTGTTCATTTTTTAAACAATAAGTTTTTTTTAATCTGTATGTGTGATTTGGCGCCATAATTTGTGTCAAATTTTTATATATAACTGTAATAATTTAGATGTAGCGGACGAAATTGTGATGATTGAATGTGATACGAATTTGTGTGTCTTTGGGTATGTATTATTTTTTTATATATATGCTAAGATATATTCCTATATTTATTAAGTATATCTCGTAAGATTAATTACCGTATTTTGTAACTGATGATAAATAAAAATATGGATTCACATATAAATGTTTTATTTTACTACACATCAATAAATGTGACAGGAAATAAGTATTTTTTTTAGCATTAAACTGATATTGTCTACCTAGTTATGGTACCCAGACTTTATAACGTTGACATCATGTTAGGCACCGAAACTCAAGGGCGGGCGACGCTGATGCAGCTATTAGTTGTTTAGGCTAGAACTGGACGCTGTGCATCTGTTGTAGCGATAAGGACCATAACTTTAGGACCCTTGTAATAGAATTAAGTTAGTCTGTAATAAAGCACCAGTCTTCAAGTTAGTCTGTAAACAAACCTTCGGTCGCCTTCTATAAATTTAACTACCTTATTAAGAAGTAAATAAACAAAAAATAATAATATTAAGTACATTTATTAAAATATAACACCAACATAATAAATAACAACGTACATAATACTGCACTTTACAAAGATATGTTTATGAAGTTAATGAAAATATTTATAACATGAGATTACTTAAAATTATGAGCACTTTTCCATAATGCAGTTAAAATAATAAAAAAAAATCAAGTGTTTTTAAAAACGCATAAGCGGAATGAATTTCGTTTCAATGGAATGTATTTGAGTTATAGTTTAAAAAAAATATTTATTTGCGTTAACACTTTACAAAGAAGACATGTAAATTTTAAGAAAACCTTAAAATAGTAGTTGTCAATAAAAAACTTTCACATTAATAAAAACCTATGTATATAAAGAAAACTGATATAATACCTTTAAATATATATATTTACTTGTAACAATTTTATAAAAATCACTAACCATGTGCTAAGTTATAAATAAATAAGGTAATAGTTCCACAAGTTAACATAATATTGCATAAATATTATGTTAATCTCAGTCAGATCTCGTTTTTAATATTAAATATTTTATTTAGTGTATATTAAAAATAAAATTCTGAACGGACGGAGTCAAAAACTAGAACAATAAAGTAATAGAGTGGATGTACCAACTTAGAAATATATTTTTAAGTTTAACTAATTTAGTACAACTGTCAATATAATCTCATTTTATATAATCTATGTCAACATACATTTTTGCTTAAAAAAATTATTAAAAAAAACAGTATTAATTAAGTACAAGAAATAAATACAAGTGTGTATTAAATTACGTAAATGTGTAAAATTATATCATACTTAGAAACCAGTAAAAAAGTTTCAAATTAAACAATGTCATTAAAAAAATAATACATTTTATAAATTCTCATAACATTTAAGACAATAACTGTTTAAGATGTAACAAAGGTAAAGTATAGCTGCTTTATATTTATTAATACATTTTTGACTTCACCTCCATATTTAAAACTTCATATTTCTGACTGTGACTGTACTTAAATTGATTAGAAAAAGGTACAGTCACTTACATTTGAGCCAAACACAATAATCAATATTAAACAATTTAAGCTTATTTTTTTCCATAATATTTGTGGCCAGTAATTTTATTCTAAGGATTTAATCTAAGGACCACTATAAAAAAACACGCATACAAATTACTAAGTAAAAATTATCCTTGGATTGATCAATATGTTTGGCCATTTAATAAGAAACACCCTTTATTAAACACTTTAAACTCACAACATTAAACACATTTAATAGTAACTTTAATAACAAGCACATCATTCTTCACAAATCCATTCCTAACAACATCACTGATTAAGGCATACTCTGTATACCCAAAACCTCTGAGACATATTTCAGCGCTTGGCTTCTGGAACGCTACCAGATTGGAGTTGGACATCATTGTGTCTCGCTGCGTCCGTTCAGCGTCCAACTGGTTAATCATTGCAAAGGAGATGCGTCCATTGAATGGCCATTCCAAGCAGTCGTCGTTCTCAGTCTTCATGAGATGGACATGAAGAGCGAAGAACAGAGAGTTCTGCGGTGATATGTTTAAACGAACACAGAATCTGAAAGTATTAACTAAATGTATAGAGTGTCCAAAATTACAATATAAAATTATTCCTTACCTAAGTATTTTTAATAAATTCATTTATAAGCCATATTATTGAACAATGCATCAATTTATAAAAAAATAACAATAAGTTGTAAACAACAGGATGTCCAAAAAATATTAATATTTTGTAACTTCTTTTTATTTTGTGTAGCCCCATCTATATATATATATAAAAATGAATTGCTGTTCGTTAGTCTCACTAAAACTTGAGAACGGCTGAACGGATTTATCGGTCGGTCTTGAAATGTTCGTGGAGGTCTAGGGAAGGTTTAAAAGGCGAGAAAAAATTCATACCGCTATTAAGTTTTTTTTCCTGCGCGCGGACGGAGTCGCGGGCGACAGCTAGTTAATTAATATATTCCATGCTACTAAGAGATTAAACTTTTCAGTGATAAAATAATCACCTGTATCCATTAGGTGAGGTATAAAATCCCGGGCTGTAGAGCATCTTGTAATTATCTTTAAGCATAGCGTCCAGCCTTTGCTGGAAGTTGTCAACTCTCCAGATGTAGTTGCCGGCACAGTATCGAAGCAGCATGTCACTGTTCTGCTTCATCTTGGCCACCGCCAGCGCTGACAACTGCTTTGTCAAGTTCGCTAACACAATATCCTGCTCACGGTTACGTTGTTCTAAGACAACCACACGTTCGTATAGAGCTCTGCAAAATATTAGGTCCTTACATATGAAATTGGCGTTTTGTATGGGAGGAACAAAAAGTCGAATATTTTTTAATATAATATATTTAATTAATCAAAGTATGAACCATTATTTTCTATGCACTTTTGCCATCTCATAGGTAGTTCATTGATCCCTTTACTAAAAAAACCAGTCGGACGGGAATCAATAAAATCTTTGAAGGCGATTTGGACTGCCCCATCGGAGTTGAATTTTTTCCCTTGCAAGAAGTTATCCAAATTTCGAAAAAAATGGTAATCTGTTGGAGCAAGGTCCGGGGAGTACGGAGGATGTCTTAGACTTTCCAATTGAAGCTCTTCTAATTTAGTAGCCGTCTGTTGCGCAGTGTGTGGTCTAGCGTTGTCGTGAAGCAGCAGTGGCGTGGAGCGATTGACCAGCCTAGGTTGTTTAGCCGCTAGCTTTTCCATCATGGTTTGCAATTGCTGACAATAGACATCAGCCGTAATAGTCTGGCCAGATTTGAGAAAACTGTAATGAACAATACCGGCACTAGTCCACCAAACGCTTACAAGTAACTTTTTTGGGGTTAATTTTCGCTTGGGGCAGGATTTGGCTGGCTGGCCAGGATCCAACCATTGCGCTGAACGCTTCCGATTATCGTAAAGAACCCATTTTTCATCACAGGTAATGATTCGGTTTAAAATACCTTCATTATTGTGCCGGTTTAGTAATGTAACGCAACAGTCGACGCGCGTTTGCCGGTTTGCTTCAGTCAATTCGTGAGGTACCCACCTTTCAAGCTTTTTAATCTTCCCAATTTGCTTCAAGTGAATTAAAACAGTTTTATCACTAACATCGCAGCCTGCAGCTAACTCGGACGTGGTTTGCGATGGATCCGCTTCCACAATAGCCTTCAACTCTTCATTATCAACTTGAGTCTCAGGCCGTCCACGGGGCTTGTTCTGCAGATCGAAATTTCCAGAACGAAAACGTTGGAACCAAAAACGAACTGTGTTTTCTTTTGCAACACGACCGCCATACACATCATTCACCCTTCGAGTCGTTTCCGCAGCACTAGTGCCACGGCGGAACTCGTACTCGTAAATAATGCGATATTTTAAGTTTTCCATTTTGTAAAATGAGTGACGCAAACAGAAAAAAACAGAAGAAAAAAAACAAATGAATGACGGTCATCGAACCACAAATACATGAGTCTATAGCTGTACAAATTTGAATTTGGAATTCCTTACCAAAGAGGAGAAATTCGTGATTAAAGTGGCCAGTACGAAAAACGCCAATTTCATATGTAAGGACCTAATAATTAAGACAAATAAGTGAATATGCTGAATAAATTATTAAAAGCAATAGTTAGTTGAAATACAATGTGTTTGAATTAAGAATGAATATAAACCGCCACCAAACATTTACAACAAGGATTTTAAATCAGAAAAAGGTTATAAAGGAAGAAATATCACGACATTTTACTGCTATATTTGATTTTAACTGTTAATAATGAGGTGCAGCAGTCATTTAACATCAAGTGAATCATTTATTTTTCTCTTGCAATTAAATCTATACATATAAAAGAAAGTCGTGTTAGTTACACTACTTATAACTCAAGAACGGCTGAATCGATTTGACTGAAAATTGGTGGGCAGGTGGCTTAGAATCAGGAAATGGACATAGGATAATTTTTACCCCGTTTTCTATTTTTTATTCCGCGCGGACGGAGTCACGGGTAAAAGCTAGTAAGTGTATAAATAAGACTGTACCTTATAAGGGTGCTGGTATTTGTAAGGGGTGCAGCGGCTTGAGCGCCCTCCTTATCAGGTGCCTCCCACAGATTCATGGCCTCCTGCTCCTTCGTATCAATGCTAGCATTTGATATGTCATTGTTGATTTTTATCTCTGAATATGCATTCATCAGAAACTGCAATAAATAATAGTATATACATTTATAACTTACTAGCTTTTACCCGCGACAACGTCCGCGCGGAATTAAAAAAAATGCACACAAGATAAAAAAGTTCGTCTCCTAGTTCTAAGCTACCTCCCCATCAATTTTCAGCTAAATCAGTTCGACCGATCTTGAGTTATAAATAGTGTAACTAACACGACTTTCTTTTATATATATATAGATAAGATGTTACTAATGGATAATAGTAAAATAATTTTTATAATCAATCCACTAGTTTTAAATCAATAGATGTGAATAACTTACACTCATATGTTTCTGTACATCATTCTGCAGATGATTGTTCATATCATCTTGGCTGTCAAAAGAATCCTTACAGCCGACAGCATGGAAGGCGCAGGGCAGACGCGCTTGCACCGCAGAAGTGTCAGGTTGGTTGTGCTCACAGGACGCAATGTGCGCATCCAGGTCCAGCGGGGTTACCTTCACGTTACAGCCTACACAAGTAATAATAACTTAAAAAGAAATAAACCCCACTGAAACACTCCAGAGAATGTACTTTATTAAAACCTTAGATTTGTTATATAGTGGAGAAAAATCACTACAATCGGAAAACATTAACATGCTGTTATAAATTTAAGCTATAATAGGAGATGAAAAATATATTTCCTTTAACTTAGGAAGCAGTTTGCCAGATATAAGATGTCCGCTGTTACTCATAGCTTATTTTAAAACCATATTAGTTATAGATTTATTTACAAGTCTATATCGACGCCGGAATGCGTAAACGCTGTAACCCCGAAAGTATAAACTTTACAGGAGAGCCAAAAAATGATAACTCGTGAGCTGATACGCCTACAAGCATGCGGTATTTAGCAATGTTGTGTAGTTTGTGCTAACCTATAATAAAATCATGGTTGAAATTATTAACGTGTGAAAAACATATTCGCGATTTCAAGGGTTACAGCATTTATGCTTTCCAGCGTCGATATTATTGTAACTATCCAACCCCTATATCTTAAGTACCTTTAGCAGCAAATGGACATGACATCCTTTGCTCCTGTATTTCCCGCTTAGTGTAGTTATCAGGGAAGATATCCACTTTCATGCTCAAGTTGATGTTGTCAATGGGGCAATGGCCACTGTTCCTGTAACACAAAAAAATAATTATTAAAACAATTGTCACTGTTCTCTTTTATTTAATTTACACAAAATTAAGGCTATTAAGTCCAAAAACCATGTATTTTTTATAGGTGTCTGTGATATAGGTGTCATAGACTACCAGATTTGGAGACACATTGGTGGCGGTTTAGAGTGGAGTTATATCTTAAAATGTCAATGCAAAGTTATGTATACAAAAACACACCCTGTATCTTCATCTGTAGGAACTTCTACTACATCTAGAGCATCAGACAACATCGGTTGACGGCTTTGTAACACTGCCATTAAAGAGCTCACATGTGAAAATATCTTTTCCATGTTCAACAAATAACAAGCAAACCTAACACTATATCATAAAGTTCAATTTGAAATTATCAATAAAATGTGACACTAATATATTTGAAAACTAAAAATTTTCCATTTAGTTTTAGTCCATCTTGAGTTTTAAGATGTGAATGTGAATTTATTTGATAAATTCACTTAGGTAAAGAACAAATAATAACAAATGAAATTTTAAACAAATATTTTTGGTTTCAAATGTAAATAATAAATACCTTTATTCCTATAATTTACTAAATAACCCAAGGTATCTTAAGCATATGTTATCTATTGTCTAAATTAGACAATGACTGTCTCTGGATTCTTATATTATCATAAACTATTTAATAAATAAGCAAATATCTGTATAAAAGATTTCCTGTAGAAGATCACACAAACTCAACATTAATAAAAAATCAGGTGATTTTTAATATCAATTGAGTAGTTTAATACTTAAACAAAAAAGCCAGATTTATTTGTTACTGTAATCTATGTTTAAAATGTTAACTTAATAGGAAAATCAAGTAAGTTGCAACTGTTCTTACTGTAGCCATGATGTAATGCAGCTCTTGCAGAATTTATGCCCGCAGGTGGTGATTACGGGATCTCTGAGCCAGTTGAGACAGACAGGACATTCATATCTTGACTCCGGCTGGTTGCTGAGCACCGTCTCATTTAGTGATGTGATTCCCATTGGCTGGGAAATATTTTAAAAAAGGTTATATTTGTTGTGTTAGTAATTACAACTGCCCGAAAAAATAAAACGCTGTATTTTTTTGAACTGTGATACTTATTTGGGGCAAAGTAACAGGATAAGACCACATTGCTGTTTGATGAGAAGATAAGAGCTTTAGGATTAACTTTCGTAAACTGTCCGCCCACTTTGGATTTATAAGGAAATATTATTCATTCATTTTATTCAATATGCTTCCTAGTCAATGTTAACTTATATATAATAAAATAGTATAAAGAGTCAAATAAGCAAAATAACGTTAAATAATATGCCTATTTGTTATATTACGATTAGTTTAAACACTGAAAGGAATATACTTACTGCTATACCTTCAGATGCACTTTTTGTTTTATTCGGATCCATTACAATAAAGAGACTAGTTTGATTTTATTATATTAATACATCGAGGTAATAAAATAAGTTACAATAAACCTGTACTAAACTTGATTAAAATACGAAATAATGATGTCAAAAATGTCAACTGCCAAAACCACCATAACAGTATGTAAATGTCACATTGACGTGACGGTTCTGGGGTTACCCTGGAAAATTGATTTACCCTAAAAGACAGGCAATGTGCGACATCAAGTAAAGTTGTTCAATTCAAAAAAATAAAAAAAAACAACATTCTTCGCATAAAAGTCAGAATATATTTTATAATAATTGCTTAAATCTTTTAAACCTCATTAAATCCAATTATTAATTAGGTTATCGGCGCTAAGTTTAGTATTCCACATATTACAGGGGACTTCGTACATATAACCGAGTAAGAGAGCAGAAATACAGGAATATACTTGCATCTCCAACTTAAAGGCCGGCAATGCATCTGCATTTCTACTGGTGTTGCGGATGTCCATGAACGTCAATGTTTATCTCGGTGTTTGCGCAGCTCGTTTGGCTCCTTCATCTATATATATAAAAGAAAGTTGTGGTAGTTACACCATTTATAACTCAAGAACGGCTGAATCGATTTGACTAAAAATTGATGGGCAGGTAGCTTAGAACCAGGAAAAGGACATAGGATAATTTTTACCCCGTTTTCTATTTTTTTTTATTCCGCGCGGACGGAGTCGCGGGTAAAAGCTAGTCACTTATAAAAAAATATTAAAAATCTATTTATGTATGTTAATGACACTTTCGTAAATAATAATAGTCGTTGTGTTAAACGGGCAACATTAATTATTTTAAACAAGTTTCCAGTTTACACTGCAAAACAAAATCTAATCTTCCTTTTCTCTGAAAAAATTGTGATAATGAAATGTTTTAAAAAATGATTCGAAGCTGGAAATCTGTGGAAAGCCTCGGTTAAATAACCATTATAACATAGCACCTCTTTAGTAAATCTGCTGTAAAATATAATGAATTCCTTTTACATATAAGTTCCTTACAGCATAAGTTTGTACCTGCCAAGGCACAGCTACTGCACGAAGAGTTTACTGCCCCTAAACTTGTTAAAAAATTTCTGTGATTAATTGTTATCCTTTAATCATTATTCTTATTTAATGTTTTGCCAATATTCTTAATATAATGCTATTATTATGACTGTTTGTATTTTTATCGTTATTGATATTTTAATATGGCATACTACACTTTTGCGAAGTAATCAAGTTAGGTAATTAACAGTAATAAGTCAACAAAGCATGTAACAAGTGAATTGCGAAATGGACACCACACGTTCTGTCCGCATTGTATTGTATGCTAATGCAAGCTTGGCTTTGATGTATCTTGTATCCGACATTGCCGGACCACTATCGTGTCGATACCACTAGCGATATTGCAATTTAAATGACAAAGGTGCAAGTAATCCAATTGTTGCCATGTTCGACGTAACCTATTTTTCAGGAATGTTTTTCAATACTTTTGCATTTTTATTGTTTTTTTTTTTACAATTAACTAAAATTAAACAAAGATCATAGAATAGTAATTATCGATCGATAAAATAAAGACGCGGATATAGGTATAGTTAAACTGTACAGCTTATATAAATTTATTATTAAAAAAAAACATCATATGAAACAATTTTCTCAAGAAAGTGATCGTTATTCAAAGCATGAAGTAGGCAAAGGCTGGCTTTGTATAAAGCCACGTTACTAAAGGATTTCGCTTATGAATCAACGCTGCTTACGCGAGTTGGCACGGCTTGTAAGCCCGAAGACGGCGCCCGGAATTATAAAGTGTTATTGGCTTACGTAAGACGCTTCCCTGATCTTCATAGGATTGCTCCATAAATACCTGCTGCGAATTTGCGTCAATGACAAAAAAAATTCTTGTATATGACAATGGGTTCGAATCCCGCCATGTACCAATGTATTTTTCGATTTTCGATTTACATATGTACATTTATCCGACGTTCTTACGGTGAAGGAAAACATCGTGATGCAACCTGCACATTTCTGAGAAGAAATTCAATGATGTGTGAAGTCAACCAACCCGCACTTGGCCAGCGTGGTTGACTATGGCCTAGTCACCCCTAAATTGGTTAGGCTCCGAGCCCCTCGGTGAGGACATATAGTGAGCTGATGATGATGATATGACAATGTTATGATTAATGTAGGCAAAAACTGTTTAATTTTCACTGAATTAATTTATTTAGCTACAATGCTTAAAAAATATCATACATTTGAAACATATACCTACATCAAGTACAATAGAGCGTCGGTGGCTCAGGGGTTAAGCCCTTGACTTGCAATCTGCAGGTCCTGGGTTCGAATCCCGCCATGTACCACTGTGTTTTTCGATTTTCAATTTACATATGTACATTTATCCGACGTTTTTACGGTGAAGGATAACATCGTGATGCAACCTGCACATATCTGAGAATAAATTCAATGATATGTGTGAAGTCAACCAACCCGCACTTGGCCAGCATGGTTGACTATGGCCTAGTTACCCCTAACTTGGGGTAGGCTCCGAGCCCCTCGGTGGAGACGTATAAGTGAGCTGATGTTGAAGTACAATAGAAAATTCTTGTTCCTATTCTTACGTTTTTCCATTTGGTGACTGATTAATTAGAATGTAATTTTTTCTTTACTGGTCAAATAAAATGCGGTATTGTTTCCTTTAAGCCTAAATCTAAGGATTGCCATTGGCGTGATTTGTTTTACTGTTTAACTATACTAGTTTAACAGTGTGTGCCAACAATTTTACGTTGAAATTGTAAACGTGGCGCCTATAAAAGAAAATGACATAATAGAATACATTATCGCGGTTCGCGTTAATTGAATATTAATATACACGTAATGGTTACTGTGTTATTGGAACAGAGCAGACCACAAAAAGAATAAAATGCTACTACGCAATTAATTTGTTATTCTGAAGACGATTCTATAATCTAAACGTTATCAGTGACAGGTCTCTGTGATTATTCTTTTAAAATTGCAGGTTCGTTTTTATCCTTAGAAAAGTAGATGTTGTTATTTAAATTCACATCTGATATGTGAAACATGCATGGTAATTTATTCGGGAAAAGTTCTCTGAACCTTAATCGTTGGTGATCATAGATTTTTCACAGGTGTTATGTGACTTGAATAGACATTCGCAACGATCAAAAGAGTTAAATTCGAGTTGCGATTCTATACTAATATTATAAAGAGGAAATTTTTGTATTTTTTTATTTTTATATGTAATGAATAAACTCCAAAATTACTGGATTGATTTGAAAAATGCTTTACTATTAGAAAGCTAAATTTTCACTGAGTAACATAGACTTTTCTACATCTTTTTTTAAATTCCGAGTGGACGAAGTCGCGAGCAAGTTATCTAATCATATTAATATTAAACCCATATATTATCCTGTAATTGTAATTCTTATAAGGCTGTATGTTCACGTCTATGATAATAATAACTGCGGGGAGTCTATAATTTAAATTTTTTAGACATCACGTAACATCGCCATGTTTGATCTGTGATATTTTGTTATTAAATTAACAATTGCATGACGGAAGACATTTCACTATACCTTGTCGGGTTCAATTCAAATGTTAACACATTTTCATGCTAATGTAAGTATCAAGATGTAATGTTACTTTACAACGTGTGTTTTCTGTGTGTTAATTTTTAGGAATTAAATCGACGATCTGAGTGAAGTTCAATGGTAATGGACTCTTGGCGGTTATTTTTTTTTTCAGCAGTATAGAACCTTTTCTTTATTTTTGAAGTGTAACATTTGTAAATATAACGTAATATGGGTCACTTATTTTTTATTGGTGTAAGGACAATAGACAAAGTCACGGCATTCTGTAGGCGTGGGTTTTTATGCGCTAGGCCGATCAGGGTCGATCAACCTCGTTTAACGGTACAGTCGCGCCGCTTACGACACTGCGTAAAGCGTCAGTCGTCAGGCTGCCTGAGTGTGCCGCCAATACAATTTTTTTTCTAACGGTGTTGCTTATGTTTATATTTAATTTGAGAATTATGGAAGCTCAACTTGATAAGTACTGGCTGGAGATATTATTTCAAATCCATTGCGAGCTATTTATGAAGATTTTCTCACAATTCAGAATTCACGATAGCGTCTACAATTTTGGTCAAATTTTAAACATAAAAAGCCGAAAGCTCTATTTCTGTTTATTACTATTTAAATTATAATTTAAGAAAAGTTCAATAAATATGAAAGAATATGAGAATTTTCGTATAATTTTACTTTATAATAAAATATTGTCTTGCAACAAAGTGAAGCTACGATCAGCTTGTTTGAATCAACATTTATTAGAAATAAAAACCCCGTATAGTTTCCTGTTTCTAGGATTGCTTCATAAAACATGTCTGTGTAATTGGCGTAGACGTCCGCGCTTGTTAGCTCGTAGTTGGATGGTTGCATGGCGGACTGTTCACCATCGGCCGATCGTCTCTAGATCTTATCGTCTGATTTGAATAAACGGTACAATGCACTGCCTATCAGTTTTCGCTTCACTTGTATGATTTCCTAGTCTTTTGTTGACGGAAGAGAATTCACGGGAATTTTCGTAGACTTTATTATCTATATTATCCCAACTCATTATCGTAATTAATCTAATTCCAAAATATACTAAAGTAAGTTAGGTTTTTTTGTTTCGCTCATTATTGTATTGTCTTTTTAGCCGACTTCAATAAGAAGGAGGTTATCAATTCGACTGTATTTTTTTATGTGTGTTACCGCGATGCTCCGCCCCTGATGCTCTGATTTTGATATAAAATATTTTAATCGAAAGGAAGTGCTTGCACATGGGTCGCATTTTTTTGTTTTTTTTCGTTATGAAGTTTACATTCCGATAAAAAAATAAATGTCATTCCTTTTAACACATAAAAAGAACATACAATGGGACTTAAAAACATTCTTAACATGTTGATGAACAAAATCAACATAATCTTTCTGGCTGTATGTTTGATATTTGATTTGTGAAGAGTAAATGAATTATTACGTATACTATATAATGTCCATCTCTATTAAACATTCTTAAAAATGGAGTAGTTGTCTTCTACGATTTTAAATGATTCGGAATTTAAAAATATATTAAATGAGAAAAAAATAGTTGTATGCGGAGTTTTAAATTGAAACTACCTTTACTAATTTAATTATCTCACGATATTTGAATTATTTATAAACCTATCTCAGATATAAGAAGTTGATTTGAAAAAAATGGTTTTCTCACGAATTTGTTCAAAGCTTAATATTTCCCATCTATTGTTAAATATAATTAATGTATCAGGTAAGTAAAATTTACAATTATTTATAGCAAATAAATGGAATAAACACTTAATTAAAATTCCAGACGAATTAATGAACAAATTCTTTATTTTACAACAACGTTATCTTCTGTAACGATCAAGCCACCGTAAAAGCGACTGGATTTTAAATTTTAACCTAAAGGTAATCTTTTACAATTAATTTAACACAGTTAATGTACAGAGAGGGAATGCTGGTTAAGTTGATATTTAGGATATTACAACAGATTAAAAATAAAAAGTAAAGTAATGTCTATCACGACACGTAATGTTCAATGCTCTACAACTAGAGTCAAAGCTCAACTCAAAGCGCGCCAGTGTTGTTTGAGACGGCACGCGGGTTGGCGGCGGGGCCCGTGCCATTACGATATTTACGCGCGTAATTTTCATTCCTTTCTCGGGTACAAATATTTACAATAACAACACAGATTACAAACAGTTTAGCTTTTTAACTCTTTGAAAGAGATCAATAATATTTTTATTGATGTAATTTATGATATTAGAGTAGTACGATTTATTTACACTTAATTTTTTTAATACAGCACTAAGCCGTGTGTATGCTGTGTTATAAATCTTATTTAAATAATATATAGAATGGTTTGTTAAGTTAATACATTTAGTGTCACGTAAAAAGTGTGAGGTGTGATCTTTCTGATAAGAACTCCAGGTAGAAAACCATTTTTTTTTAATCGGGGACATGTTTTTGTACACAGATGCATACAGATCTGAATTTTATATATCATGTGTCGTCAAAGTTAGGAATATATTTTATATTTTCCTATTAAAATCTTATAAACAAGAAGAAAAACATTGTAAAACAATGTTGTTGATTTGTTCTACAATAAACAGGAACATAACATAATTAATTGCATATTTTTCTTTGTATTTCAACACTGGCCGTTTCCCGCGACTACGTCCACGCAAAATTAAAATAAAATCTTGTAATATATATAGCCTATGTCACCCCGTGGATAGGGTAGCTTCCCAACAGTGAAATAATTTTTCAAATCGGTTCAGTAGTTCTGGAGCCTATTCAATGCAAACAGACGATAAAATCTTTCACGTTTCATAATAATAGTATAGATAAAAAATATGTACATAAAATCAAATATTCCAGTGTACATCTGAACTATATCTTTATAGAATTGAGACCTCATAATCGTTAGATTGAATCTTTCATACGCTTAGCCCGATAGTTTGCCTGGTTTTGCAGCCCCTTACGAGTAAATAAAGTAATAAAAAGTCCTTCTACTATCGCTTAGCCCAGTATTCTTAAAATGTATTTTGGAATTATTGTTTTGTACAAAAAACCAGTGAAATGTTTGTCTGGGCATCTGACTTATAATAATAATCTAAACGTAGTGAATTACAAGCCGAATTTAATGCAATACCATTAGAAAAATAAAAAAAAAATGTGGAAGGTATTCTTTAGTTTTCGATTTTGCACTTTACTGACTGATGTTACTCAATGATAGTGTTCAATTTTATTTCTTTCATTTTTTGATTAAGTAACACGACTCTTGTACGTAATTTTACACTTTCAGACTGTAATTTTATTTAGTAACTTCTGTGGTGGTTTATCATTGTTAAACGAGTCGAACAAAATTTCTTTGAATTGTGCAATAAACTATGATAAATGCAATTTATAAATCTTATAACTATTAAATGTTGCCAATATCTACTTCTACTACTACATTCAGTTCAATATACATATGTAACTGCTTCTATTTTATCATTATTAGACACAAAACATCTTTTGCTTGACGTAGGGATGTAAATTAGTTTAACTAAATATATACTATATTAAGCATAATATGCTAAACAAAAATTAGGCCACATCGTAAAAGTGACAGACTCAAAGTCATTAACATCAAGACTTGAATAACAAAAGGTATTATCCAACTGTTCTTTTGTAAGAGCAGAACCATTATTTAACAGTTGCCACTCGTAAAAAAATGTTAACACAGTTTTAGTTGGAATTTAAAATGAGGGAAAGAATTGGCTTTTGCAGCCTCGCGTCCTCTCACTGCGGATTAAATTTTATTTGAGCTCAGTCTTTCCGATTCAGTTGCTTTAAATTACTTAAAGAATTTGTTTTACATTTTCCATTCGGTAAAGCAGATTTTGCTGAAATTAAAGAATACAAGCAAACTGAACCTGTAAAGGACTATTTTATATATTGCAATACTGGCCGTCACCCGCGACTCCGTCCGCTCTGAATTAAAAAAGAATCTTAATTAGTAATCTACGCGTTTTTTCAGAATATGTTTTACATCTATACCCAAATTTTAGCGAGATCCGTTTAGCTGTTCTGGAGATACCTAATGACAAACATCCGTCCATACATCCATCTAAACATTCGCATTTATAATATTAGTAAGATTTTAATTGTAACACGGATCGCCGTAACATCAAACTGGTACTTTTATTTCATCCTTATTTTGTGAAGGTCCCCAATCGTACTACTTCCTCTTCTAATTGTACATCTCATGTCTAAGACGTCGGTACCTTGATCCATAAGTTTCTTTCTGGGATATACCATCTTGTTCTGTCTCTCATACCATCCCAGACGCTGTAGTCGAGTGAGGTGCTGGTCTTAATTTATACAGTTGCTTGTATTGGTTCTTTTAGGACAAAGCCACACAATGTAAAGTTATAAAAGTAAGGATCGTGGGAAGTGAAACAGTAGGGCATTTTAAAAGATTGTGTGATCTATCTCACGATATATGTTTGGCGTAATATTGCTCAGTGTGGCGTGCACGCTCACAGAGCGAACGATGACGAAACATGTTACTTCCGTACAGCAGGCTCGCAATGAACTTGCGCCTAATTTTATAATTACGTAACATTAACGTAGCATAAAGTATTCTTTGTTTTCACATAAAAAAACTTTTAATTTGATTTAAAATGCAAAATACTCGTTTTCTCGTTCGTTTGAATTTAAAATTAGTGAATTATGTTTTTTTTTATAGTTTTCTTTACACAGTTATAAAGAGATGTTTTTTTTAGTGGGTCATCTAATTAATATACCTTTGTCTTCATTTGAAAACCGAGTTACGGATTCACAAGAAAACTTTAGATAAGTTACCAATAAGTAAAACTGTATGTGTCAGGATTAGTGTTTCAATTTCATAGTTTTTACTCTAAACTAAATAAATAAAACTTTAATCATTTAAACAAATCAAATATTTCATAAGAAATGAGTGGAGTTGGAGGCAAATTCAATCAATATGCTTATTATTTTTATCAATAAGTTTGAAATATGGTATTTGCTTATCTCAGTATGTGGGTTAGTAATTACTAATAGTTTCGACATTGTGGCGGTAAGATAGAACGGTAACTTGTGTTCACCGTTAGAGCTGCGGTAATCTGCACAGTTAACTATTATACTGGTATTAGATAAACGTCGGAGAAAAAAATAAGAGTTAATGAGCCGTAACTCATGCTCGTGACGTTATGCTCATATTTTATCTCGGTATTATACCGTTGCTTCAAATTAAAAAATCAATTTTATAATTCAATTATTTTAGTCTTCCTTATTACACTTTAAAACCTTATAAGTGTGCCAATAATATAGTTCCTAAATTGGCGAATTTATAGCGTGATTTGGCGTCAGTGACAAAAACTTAATAAAGACGATGTTGTGTTGCACAGTGTAAATAAACAACGCAGTTAATAAATATAGTGGTCAGTGTGTAGTATTTTATTGATCTAAAAGACAGATAAAAAGTCATAAGTGGAAATTACTGAATTTAAAATCAGAATATGGCTCATTGCTAAGTTGTGACAGTTATTAGCGAAACAGACCGAATAGACAAAACAAAATGACAGCGTGGCTGTGGTTCGCCGCACTAGTCTGTGGCTCGCAGGCAGCGGTGCTGCCCCCTCCATGGGCGGACGCCAAGCGCAACCCCTGCGCTACGCATCCCCGAGGCTGGTTAATGCTGTACTGGCCTGCCGATGGAAAATGCTATACAATTTATAAGGTATGTTTTATTTATTTACCCTTTAGCAAACGTTATAAAATCAAAGGAGATCGTAAGCTTTTCCCATTTTACGTTTTATCTCCTTTTGTCAACGAAAAGGCATGCAAAGGATAAACATCATTCATACTCACAAACCAAACCTAAAACTAATCTCTATCCACAATCTCATCGCTTACCTATCCTTAAATTGCGGCATTATTACTTCTTGGCCATGAAAAGATGATAGATAAAAATTTTCCACAAAATCCTTGCTTAATAATTTTGAAATTTGATTAGCATTTTATTTAGCATATTGTCAACTAATGCGCTTTCATTTCAAATTAACATATTAAACGTTTAGTTTGAATTGTATTGTAACGTTCGCACAGTAGGCATTATTGATGTTGCGAAAAATGTTTTAATAAGATAACCGCAGTGGGTCATAAAGGTGTGTCATAACTCGGGTCAGGGTCTTTCACAAGTCCGCATTCGGAACGTCGTCAAACTGGATTTACTTGTATTATTTAACGATCAAAATTGTCATAAATATCAAACCAGTGACGCATCTAAAGAGAAACGCACTTACTACACTCTGATAGTGTGACTGGAGATGGCTGGCGAATTCGAACTTGGTGAATAAAGGTCCTCTGTGACAATGTGCACTGTTCAGCGGACTTAAAGGATCGAAAATGTACGTTAAGGAAGATTTAGTTCGGGATTTTTAGGGGACTTCAAGATCCAGCGATGATGTATATGCAATTGCAGTAATTCTAGAAATATGTTGTTTTGCATAATAAATGTAGTTTATGAACATACATACATACATACAGGGCGCATGTTTTTATTTAATTTCCACAGTTTTTAATATCAAGTAATTACGGCAAGATAATTGCCGATGTATTGCATGTTATGTTTTTAGGTTAGCAATCACTTGCAATAACGAAATGAAACCAAAATTACTGTTAGCTGCTGGTACATACGGGTCAGTGGAACAATACTTTCCAATTAAATACCAATGCGTCTTCACATGTGTAATCCTGACTGTTATTATAAACGTGAAACTTTTGTTACTAGGCTTTCTTATGTATTGACCGGAGATATGACCTGTATCTAAATGCAATAGAGGCGATAATAGCTTGCTACTATTAAATTACATTACGTGCTCCTGTCGGGTTCATGGGTTAAGTTATATAATACTGTTGGTGTTTTATTATATTTAAATTTTAATTTTTATTAAAATACTACCTGTCGCTCGCGACGCCGTCCGCGCGGAATTAAAAAAAACATAATAAGCCTAAATGTTGTTCCAGACTATGATCTACGTCTATGACAAATTTCATCGACATCCGTTGAGCCGTTCTAGAGATACCTTCAAACAAACATCTATCCATCCATGCAAAGATTCGCATTTATAATATTAGTAAGTATTTTGCAATTTTCTAGCAATTACATGATTTAAGAACTAAGAAAAAGTATCTTTTGGTATCAGGTCAACGTTGTTCAGATCTATTCGGTCAATAAGGACATGTTTTTAAAGCATTCTTTAGGAGATGTTTACGTATAACGTTGTTTATGAAAACGTATTTATGAAGAAAATATAAAAGTAACAAATGACTATCATTCTTTTATAAAAGTTTTAGTAAAGTGTTAATTGTTAATAAATACAATGAAAATTATAATTATATACAGGTATTGTTCATGTCATAACATTATTTAGTTTACAACTGCAATTACAATTGCACTTCCTATATCAGCTATCATAAATAAAATTTCTCTTTTTATTAAAAGCTGTCGCCCGCGATCGGTTGGACTGTTCCGGAGATACCTTCTAACAAACATCTATTCATCCATCCATTCATCCAAACTTTCGCATTTATAATATTAGTAAGATTATATATAAGATCTGAAATCCACATTATCATCTCCCAGTCCACATCGCCCTCATATTGGTTAGGCGCACCAGTTATCCACCTTCAGATAGATCTAGCTTCCATCATTTTATTCCTATCTTACTCATATTTTAAGTGAGAATGTTTAGTTAGATGGATGTTTCTTTGAAGGTATCTCCGGAACAGCCCAACGGATCTTAATGAAATTTGGCACAGATGAAGAACATAGTCTGGAAGAACACATGGGCTGCTTTTTACGTTTTATAATTCTGAGGGGACACAATCGCGGGCAACAGCTAGTATAACTACAAAACCACAATGAAATTTTGTTGGTTACCACTTGCTTTTATACATCTTTCTGCCGCACTCAGAGACTTGGTCACTAAGTGTCTTAGTATAGAATATGAGATATTTACACTCATTTAAGTAATCATTGAACTAACGGTTCTTTGAGTGGTAGTTATGTTATGTTTCGACATTTGAAAATAATACACAAGTACGTCTTCACAGCTAGTAACAAAGTACAAAATCCAAGTATGAAAGGTGATTGTGCAATCTCAAATTTGCCAGAGAGATCGAATACGGAACAGGAAACGAAATTTGTCTCAGATTTAGGTCAAAATACGACTTTGCATACAAGGGACGGCTGTCTCATAAATTGTCAAACCAGATACTGTTAGAAATATAATAAATTGCTTCATTTGCAATACATAATTGGCAGTGCAAACGACAATCTAGACATGTATCTGAAAGACAAAAGTTGTTATTTAACTCTACGGGAGTTTACGTTACAAATCGTTCTAGCATCCCAAATATTATTTAACAACGATGCATTGTAGTTCAATCGTAATTAAATTTTAACCTTAGGAGATATATCCACGTGTTTATCTCCCACACTAGGACTTTAAAAACAAGGTTTGAATGTTAACAACTTACAAGTATAATGTGCTCAAGCTCATTAGAATTTAATCCTCGTAGATTTCTGTATATAAATTTTGTAGCACACGGAAATCACGTTCAGGGGAGCCTTATATACGAAAATAATTTAGCTCAAGGAAAAATAAACTTTATTATGTAGTAAAAAAGTACAAAATATGTTTGCTAGTTTACATGCACATTTTATTAAATCAACTGATTTATACGCCACAAACACGTTGAATTAAAGTATGTTGGCCGGCCGCGAGCACAATGAGAATGCACTATTACGTATTAACTGTTTTAAATGTTCGTATTTTTAAATTTAAATAAACTGCAACGGTTAAGTCGAAGTTTATAACTTGAGCATACATTTTTAATGACAAGCAACAATGTATTTACTATAATAATAGCATCCTATAAAAACAACACATCATAGGAATAGAACTATGCTACGTATAATATTTTTTTTGTCTTCTAAAGGTGAGAAGATCACAAAGTCTAATCCTAGTCCCAGTATACTTCCCATCCCATTGTTTGATCTGCTTTTTTCTTACCTCTTTGGGTCTTAGTTTCTCTGGAGTCTAGAGCTTATTGCTTATTTTAATAACAAGAGAGTTTGACGGTCTTACATCAATCATTCCAGAAAGGCTACCCATGTTCGGAGACGCAGGAGTTGAGCCCGGGGCGCTGGGGCGGGCGCACGGTGGCGGAATGCAAGTGTCCGCCGGGCACTGCGCAGCTGCCACACTCCAACGTCTGCCACAAGCTGTTCGAGCGCGGCCCCTGTCGACCCGGGGAGTACTTCGCACCAGTGGAAGAGACATTCAACAAGCGCGGGTAGGTAAGCATCAGAATGAGCTGTGTTATAGCAATTTTGCAAATTTAAACAAAATAGAGAAATAAGGGAAACACGAATGTAGCGCAGAATAAAACGTGAGATACGATGGACAGGCAAACTGTTTGTATACGTGACAGTCGAAGAGTTTGTAAAAAACTTAACCGTGACTTGTGTAATCCGATTGGCAACAGCGGTCGTGCGAACTGTATGGCGTTATAGATACCTTGTATGAAATCCCCATATTGAGCAAGCGGTGTGTCATGGTTAACGTGATGTAGAGTAACGTATAGTATAGTTGTGCCATCAGACTTTCATTGCAGGTCTCCTCATGAATCACCGTATTACTTCAATTGATTTGCGTGACTTTGATCTCGTAGAGAGTACAGTTTAATACTCCTGCAACATTTGTTACTTTGCTTAGTAATGGTGTTGGCATCAGAAAATGTTAAAAGACATGTTCTTACAATATTGCGCCGAAATTATGTTAGCATAATGTAGACACACATAAACGTTTCAATATCCACTTTACGTTGCATGGCGTAACGTATCGTGACGTGTCTTCACTAATCCGCTTTTCCTATGTCTTTGCAGGGTGCGGCAGGGCATGTGCGTTCGGCCGCAGCAGTGCGCGGACTCGACGCTACTGTACTGGCCGGCGGACGGCCGCTGCTATCACCGACTCACTCAGGGCCCATGCTACCCTGGTACTATTCTTGACCTCGGTACTGATGGGTTAGCTAACTGCACCGTAAGTCCTCTTATTTTGAAACATCATTGGAGTAAATTAATCAAGAAAAAAACCTATGGAAAAGTAGTACAAACTGTGGCGACACTTCAAAGGGAAGGACAGAGTAGTGTATAATTATGATGACGTTAGTCTAACTGATAATGTCGTGAAGATTATATAGTTTTAAGTGTAGGCTTGATAGGATATTATAGATTTTTAAATTGTGTTAATAAGAGAATAGATAGTAATCTAAAAATATAAATGAGGTATAATTAATATTTAACTATAAATTTATAACTTCCAGTGCGAGTCCGGTGGTCCAAATTTCTGGTCGGAGGACGGTGGCTGCTACGCGCACTACACGCGAGGCCCGTGCGAACGCGGCCAGCTGTTCCTGCCCGGCGGTCGGTGCGGTTGCGACGCCTACCTGCCGCACTATCACAACGACACTGGTGCTTGCTACGAGCTAGGTAAGCTACTAGAATCTCAACTAGTTAGTCAACATATTTACTGCCTAAATAAGTGATTTTCTTTGAATCCGCTTATATACGTAGTTTATATCTGTTATTAGCTTTAACTACTCTAATTGGGTAGGTTTTGAGCCCTGAAAGTAGGGACGCATAATGAACTGACGACGACAGAATAACTGCTAAAGTAATTGTTAACGACTCTGATTATGGCAGCTATCTTATAAGCGGACAGAGTTAGGTATTTATTATAGTTTACACGTTTGTCTACTAAATTTTGTCAAAATAATTGCAGATACGCTGGGTCCGTGCACGAAGGGGCACGTGTTCACGATAGCTGAAGTAACTGAGCGGGGCTCGCGGGCGGAGTGCCGCTGCAAGTCGTTCCACGCGCGCGCCTTCGATGGCTCCTGTTATAGACTGTACACGCGAGGGCCTTGCAAGAATGATGAGATGATCGCTAGAGGAGGACGGTGTACTAAGGTAATCAGTTTTTAAACAAAACTGATAAGAGTAGATTATTTCTACCGAAAGTCTAAAAAAAAAACAGAGAAAGAACGTCAAAGTGTATAAACAGAAGAAACACCAGGAGTTTAGAAGTGAAAGGGATTTCGCTCATTTCATACTCATACAGTCCTATATGACATAGTGCTATTTCTCAAGTCTTCCAGTCTACTAACAAATACATTTCGTAGTTGCGGATGACTAATATTGGTTCTAATTTAACATATCCTTAAATGTATTTCCAAATGTGTAGGTGCCATGTGGTCGCGGTCGTCTGTATGTACCCGAGCGGCGGCGCTGCTACCGGCCGGGTGCGGGCGAGCCGTGCGCGCCGGGGGAGGTTCTCGCCTTCGACTTCGAGGCGCGTCCTGCTCTCGACGGCCTCAGTCACAACGGTGTCTGTGTCTGCGGCGCTGGTATATGTGCCAGTCGAGAGGTAATACAATATTCTATTAAATATAAAACAACTTAATATCTGAAACTCATGCCTTACAAGTAACAGATTATCGAAACAGTAAAAGTTGTACATATTTAACGAAAAATGAAGTTATGAATGCTACTTAATTGGTGTAATTTTCTGCTGAATGGATTTGATTGAAGGTTCATTAATATAGTGGTAGACGCCAGCAACAAAAAAAATTCTTGCAGGAAACAACGGGTCGCCTGGTGAAATACCACGATCACAGAAGACAGGTATAAACTGGTAGCAATTCCGCGTACAGTCTGATGAGTATGGTGAAGGAGGTCTTATTTTATGCCTCTTTCCCTTCCCACCGTTCACGTATTATGAAATGATGGGAAGAGGAATTGGATTTGACGGAGGAAGGGATGCATAAGGAGGGGGAAAAGTTTCTGCGCGTCCCCTCCTCCGTCAATTAAATGTAGGCAACGTATCTTAAATTGCGGATGTCTATGGGCAGCGGTCTCTTCGCTATTTCGGCGAATTCTGGAGGCCGCTTGTCCTGACATGTGGCTTATCTATTCCAGGTTGCATCTTGTTCATCGCGTAAAGGTGCAGTAACATACAACAATGCTTGTCACTTGCTGCACACGCAGGGTCCATGTGCAGTTGACTCCTGGCTGGTGTGGCGAGACGACCAGGCCAAGTGTGAATGTAGACCCAACCAAACATGTGACAGTATACAACAGAAAGAAAGTTGACATAGGACTTTTTACATTTATAAATGATCTCGTCGTTAAGTTACTTGAGGAATAATTATTTATAGAAGAATGTCTTTAAATTCCTTGATATCTTTTTTTTGGAATAAGACTTCTTGATTGTTAGGTCTAATTATATATGTAAGTAATTAGTTACAGTCTTGTTAAACTTACTTTAAATTGAGGTCTAGATATAACTTTTAGTAATTGTTACATCAAAATACAGTATTTTTGTGAATTATCTTTTTATATTTATGTTATTGTAATGTAAAATAAAGAGTAAATAAAACTGATTCAGTTTTCTAAATTTTCTTTCATTTCAAGAAATCTATGGATGGACCGAAATTGATTTAATAACAAGAATAAGGAAAAACTTTTGTGTAAATCAAAGATAGAAAATTTTCTTGTCAATATTCTACTTATGTGTCCTTGTATGTTTTCTTGCCAATTATAATCATATTTGCGTGTACGTGGACAATGAAAAATGTACAAGTTGCGGGGTTTTATAAATTAAAAAAGAGCTTGACAATTTTACACTTTCTTAAGGACTTAAGGAACTAGCTTAAGGAGCCCATGACTTCTTACATTTTTGCCGAATTTCATTAGGATCCGTCGAGCCGTTCCGGAGATACCTTCTAACAAACATCCATCTATTCATCCATTAGTTCCATTTATAATATTAGTAAGATAGGCAAATAAGGATTTCTGAACTGAGTGACTGTACATAGCACTAACCGTTTGTTTCTGACACCAATATCCCCGCTTGTTATCTCTGTTTTGTCAAAGATTTTTTTATACAGAGACTAGCTGTCGCCCGCGACTCCGTCCGCGCAGTTAAAAAAAAAATGAAAAATAGATGTTGGCCGATTCTCAGACCTACTGAATATGCTCACAAAATTTCATGAGAATCGGTCAAGCCGTTTCGGAGGAGTACGGTGACGAAAACTATGACACGAGAATTTTATATATTAGATATGGGTCTCAGAAACCAACGGTAAATATACCATAGATATACAAAAAAACTTTATATATACACAGTACACATTATTCCCTGAACTGTAGTCATAGCAACGACTTCCAACAAATTTCACTCAAAAGATTCAAAGATAAGTTTCGTAGAAATTTCATAAAACATTTACAACAAAATATGGGTTCTTTTCAGCTGTGGATGCATTTTGTCTGAGGAGCTCTCTTTTAATTTCAGCACAGTCGATAAGGAATACATTTTTAATTTGACAGATGACAGCAGAGTCTTGGCGCTAACGCCACCTACTTAGAGCTTTCAGTTTTTCTCCTCATTGAAACACTGTCTTAGTTTTTTAGGGTTCCGTACCTCGAAAGGAAAAAAACGGCACCCTTATAGGATCAGTTTGTTGTCCATCCGTCTGTCTGTCTGTCAAGATCCTCTTTCTCGGGAACGCGTTGATGTATCAAGCTGGAATTTATATCAAATACTCAGATCTTATGTCCCTTGGAGCTGTAAAAAAAAAACAAACTTTTAAGCCAACTCCATATATACCTACAGGTTTGTACGCTACGGAACCCTCGGTGCGCGAGTCCAACTCACACTTGGTGCTTTTTTATACTTAGGCCCTTATACTTCACACGGACCTCTATTTTGAACGATTTTGCTCACTGTAATATGCTCGTAACTTAATATAAATTTTAAAATGTTGACTTTGAAATATGACAATACGTTTCGTAAATGTATAAATTATTATTTATAGTTGGATCCATTTTAATTTAAGAAATCGAAATGCAATTTGGGAAACGACAGTTAAATAAAGATACATGGAGTGTATCAATTTTCCCGAAGCGGACCATTTTTCAAGGCTTTTTACTGCGACGTCAATACAATAACGTCGAGCTGGAAATTTCGTTTTTTTCGATGTCGGCCAAAGCTTTTAGAGAGTTATTTTACTTTTTTTTTGAATGTAAACGCTGTACAGTGTCCGAATAAGTGCCGGCCTGAAATGTATTTTATCGCTGCGGCAGCCGACCGCGCGATATGAGCTTCACATTTAACTTTTCGCTCATTTTATGCAACCTAATAGAAAATATATTGTACGAAATTAAATGGTGTGCAAAAACTTAAAAGTATTACTGTTTAAATTTAATATAGCTTTTAGAAATATTATGAATAGTAAAAACAGCACGTTTTTTTAATATAAGGTTTATTTGATTCGCTACAAGTAAAATGTCACCTGTAAATTTTTAAAACCAAACTATGATCTTTAACGTAAGTCACGATCACTGGGTATTCGAATTAAGAGACAGGAATATCTTAAATAAAACATTGATTGATACATACTCTCGTGTTAGGAAGTACTTTAAACTTACTATTATATTGTTGAAATGTCCAAGACACAAGAGAGAGAGAGGGAACGTATTGCATACAACAACTTAGCACACCTCTGGGACTAATCTGTGTGAAATTGTAGCTGCAACATTTATTGTAACTGTACTGGGGGGAGGTACGCTAGAGACTTTAGATTGCCAGACGAGATACTACAAGTGAAAAGAGTAAATAATTTACGATTAATTAGCCGTTATATACTTACCAAACCATTAGGGTTTATAAAAACTTGTGCGACGACCTTGCGTGAGTTGAATAAAGCTAGGCATATAAGGTAAATTCATAGTCATTTTTGGTCCTTCGAGTCGGATAACAATTTTTTGAGCTAACATTGAAATGGATTAAAATAAGTTTGGATACACATACCGGATACAAAATTAGCCATAATTGCCAAGTATAGGCGTATTATAGAGTAATTTATCAAAATAATTCAAATGTTAGTTGAATTATTTAGGTTCTATCGTTAGAAAAAATACAAAACTCTTTGACAATTTGATTGTGAATGAATTTCCATTGGACAGTGTATTGTCAGCTTTCAATTCTTTCTTTTCAGAACAATGATGGCGAATGAAAATTGTACTTCCGATGTCTGTATTATTTTACTAAAACTGTAACTGTGTGCAACAAATGTTAAGTAAAAAATGACCTTGCCATTTATAAAAAAAAATCTATCGTTTGTTTGTTGTTATTACAAGTCTAGAATTTAATATCAGGTCTGCTCGAGAATACTTAAAACAAAATTAATTTGTTTAAAGTTATTTGTCACAGCGATGTTAATTTAATTTGTGGCGAAGTTCTAAACTTTTAGGTGATTTATTAAGTACAATCCAAGTACAAGCGATTTATTTTTCTTTCTATTCCATTTGTTTGGGTTAGGTTATGTCAGAGGTCGGCAAAGTGCGGCTCCGGAGCCGCATGCGGAACTTTGAATTCTTGAGTGTGGCTCTGGAACAAATTTTGCTCTGTAGCTGCGTATTTGGCTCTTTGGCTAATAAGTTTGCCGACCACTGGGTTAGGTTGTCATGATTTACTTACTCGGTAATATTTTAAACAATTTGCCCTGTCCCAATATTGCCCCTCCGTAATGACTGATTGGCAACTTTAGAAATATTATGAAAGGTTCTCTAATATTGCATAATTTAAATATAATATTTTATATTAAGTCTAGGATATATTTTCACTATAGAAAGTCTCATAACACTCAGTCGAATTCCGACACAACTTTCACGTTCACAATTCAATAAACGTGAATAAAGTCATCGGGAACATGTCCGTTCATGCAATAACGACCGGTGGGATTTTCTGTTTTTGTTTTTGTTTTCAGGTAAAGTTTTTACACTATATCTGTTTTTTAAATATAAACGCAAAATTGTTCACATGTTCTGACAAATTGCATTTTACAGTTGCCAAATGAATATAATAAAACAATAGTTTTTAAAATAAAGAATCGTTAAATTAAGTAACTATAATATGAGTGAACTAGTTTTCACCTGCGACTAAAACGCACTGTAAATAAATTAGTAAGTAGCCTATGTGTTATCTGTGTATATATTCTTCCTGACTATGTTCTACATCTGTGCCAAATTTTGTTGAGATCCGTTGAATCGTTCTGGACATACCTTCTAACAAACATCCATCCAGTCATACATACAAACTTTCGTATCTATAATATTAATAAATATACTAAGATAGACAGATAGATGATAAATAAATAGGTAGTAGATGATGATTTAAGAACATAATAGAAAGACGTTTACGTATAATAGAAGGAGGTTTATTCTTTGGAGGTTTCTTAAGAAATTGAAATTTACCTTGCTTTCCACCATTAGAGTACCTTCTTCGTCCATCAATGGATGTATTTTAGCTGGTAATGAATATGTACCTTTTATACAACGATTTTAAACAAAAAAAAAAATATCTAGCTAAATTTGCTCGATGCAAATGGAATCGAATATTTTTATTACTATCACGGCTTACATTTGTTTGGTTAGGAAATGTGAGATATTTTTAAACCATTCCAAAATAAAACCTGCAAAATGTTCGCATAAAATTTTCGACATTTTGACTTCTAAGTAAAGTTTGTTGTTGTTCATGAGGAAAGCAAACTTTAAAAAAATAAACTTTATTTCCTGAGTAAATTAATATAATGGTACTCCTTAATACCGTGAAAAATATAACTGGCTGAAAGAATTTCGCTTTGAACTTATTAAAAAGTTTCTTAACAAGTCAGAGTCCATTCAAACTGTCCGTTTTGCTTTAAGAAATTTTTATTACGAATTTAAAAAATCTACCAATCTATAATACGTCAAATTAGCTTCAACGATTTTAATCTATTTTGTCTAAACCAATTAACATCAAGTCAACTAACGCTATTTAAACAAAACAGTCGTTATCCATTTTATTCATAGAATATCTAAAAGTACGATGTTAAAGGTATTATCTTTTATCGTAGTGATAATTTCTCAGGATCCCTTCAACTGTTCCTCTTTCCAAGGCCGCTTTGCAACTGATATTAATGTCGGCGAGTGCAGCAATTTTCCTGCAATCATCTGTCAGGGGATTTAAGGCGCGTGACCTTAATACAACAACGGCACGGCAAATTGTTCTTATTCCCTCCGAAGCGACTAGTATTCACAATGAATTTAAATACATTTAAATCTATTAAAGATTGAAGTAAAGAGCCTATTCTAATTATTTTTTTTGTGCTTTGTAAAAACGTAACCGAAATAATTATTAGGATTTTAAAATGTATCATATCAATAACTTCAATACTTTTAGGAGCATTAATAAGGTTACTAATGTCACGACCCCGGTGCCCGCGTGCTGTATATATACCTGACGTAGCATGGATTCTATTCCCAATTTATATACTTCATAAAAGACATCAGCGTAGTCATGCTCAAACCATTTAGTAATTCGTGTTTGCACATAAAAAATGGAACAGTTTCAATATAATTTCGATTCTACGATGCAGTAAGTTCTTTTAATTGCGGATGTCGATTGGCAGGCGTCGATTCGTCAATTAGGCGTATTCAGGTGGCAACTTGCTCGTTTGCCATCTTATGATGTAAAAAAACCTTCGCAAGTAAAAATTGAAAAGACATCTTGAAAAGAAATGGCAGCAGAAGAATTCTTTTCATCCTTTCATTAGCTTTTCGTATTAATACACTAATAAGTAACAATAATAGTGTTATGTAACAAGATTGGATGTTTTCGACATCTACAGCAAAAGAACAAAGGAAACTTATGTTTGTTGATTGTTTGAAACTAACTTGTGAGCTGAGCGGTAAATGTGTTAAAACTCGACTCATTAATATTGAAGAACTGTTTTGATCTACGTCTTTTACCAGATCACGTTCACTTTTACCCCAAATCGGGTAAACAATTCGGACCAATAAAGTAGCAAGTTTAATATTGAATACTGTAATTACGGTCAATGTGTGTTCTTACTTGAGTAATAAATCTACCACAATGTATGTGAGGATAATTTTTATATTGTTTTATAGCACAGTTTAAAACAAGTTTTAATTTAGAGAAAAGACTCCTCTCTTAAAATACAGCTACAACACTAGTTCAAGACAGAGCCCTTCTGAATTTCTAAATAATTGTTTTGTTGCAATAAATAATTTTTATTTTATTTTGTTTATTTACTTTTTAATTCAATTCAATTGTTTTGATTCAATTTCAATTTTGATGTTCTTAACATAGAATAACACTTTTATAGAATTTCTTTTGCGAGTTTTCAGAATTTAGCGTCAAGGTTACGTTTTACATTTTTATTTCAACGTAACTGGTCGTGCCAAGTAAATGGGTTGCGTTTCTGTAAGTAATAAACTGCCAAAACTAAATTTAAAAGTGAAATATTGCACCATTTATATTATTTAAATTGTGATGGTAAAAATAGTACCTAGTTATCCTTTGGTTGTTTAAAAATCAAAATAAAAAGTCAATCTATAGCAAAAAAACAAGGTAACTACTGGAATAGTGACTGAAAAAGTTAACGAGATTTGCTGATGGACATAGATCTACATTTTTTAAAGGATTTACACTAACGAGTTAATTGTAACATATAAATGATTACAAGGATCGCTTGAGGTGTTCATATTTGATTATATGTTACATTATGTTATCAACGACAATTGCCACTTTCTGCCAAATTAAACTAACGAGCGGTGGAGAAAAGTCGATTTAGAAAGGTTAAAATTGTTTTCAATTAAATCTTTATCAAAGTTTTTGTTTGAACATTTATAATATTCTTTACTTTGTTTAAGCTCAAAGAAGTGGAGTGCGCGCACTATCGGGTGCATTTTCCCGCCACTTCCAAGATTAGCGGTGTAACTGATATTAATGTCGCCAGGTGGCGCAATATCCGTGCTTTAATTTTTCAGAGGATTTATTGCGCGTGCTTTTAATACGATAGCGGGGTTTTAACTTACAACTAGTATATTCGAAGTTTTATTTTTTATAAATAAAAGCAATAAACCAGTGAAACATTATAGTTGTATTCCAAGTGATTGTTTTCGATAAATTATGTATAAACTAACTGTCATCCACGAATCCGTTTGCGCGGAATAATAAATAACTTAACAAGTAGGCTATATGTTATGCCAGACTATGTTCTACATCTGTGCCAATTTTTTTCAAAATCCGTTGAGCCATTCCGGAGATACTGTTTAACAAACATCCATCCATCAAACTAAACTTTCGTATTTATAATATTAGTAAGATGTAACTGGTTATTCACCTTTTTGGGGTGGACACAGAAAACATTATTTACACCATAATTTATCTTGTAAAATAGGAGTGAAATCCTTAGAACAAAAAAAAGTTTAACTGTAAATTGTGCACACTTAATGTAAACTATGAAAAGGAATAAGTTGATAATCTCTGCAGTTAGTTTAATGTCACAAATATTTTATCATTTTGCCATTTTATTGATAAAAAGACGTAAAATATACGTTTTATATCGATGTCAAGTGCAAGAGTAGCGTCTGCAAAATGTATCGGACTCTAATATAGTAAATAGTTCGAAGTATTAAGTACTCGAGCGCACAAACACTCGAGAGAGAAAATGTTTAACGTAAGGCGTTTGCTAATGGACCGGGCTCGTATTTTATGGCTACACTTTTGTATAGAAATTGTTTTTTTTTTCTTCTGTACAGTATTATTCTCAACAGTCTATTGTATTGAAAGAATGTTACTAATATTATAAATGCGAAAGTTTAGATGGATGGATGTATCTCAGGAACAGCTCATAGGTTACTTACTATGTTTTTTTTTCATTCGGCGCGGACGCAGTCACAGGCGACATTTAGTTTAGTATATATTAAAGGAGTTTGTTGAAACATAGATTAAAAAACTATAGCAGATTAAACATTGTCAGATTATTGTATTACGACTTGAAAAAAATATCTTAGACAAAAATATTATTTTTAATTTTATTCTATGCAGCTTAGTCTTGTAAGATAAGAATATTACAAATTAGGGAATTAGATATTAATAATATATTCACAAATGTAGACTGCGAATAAACTACAAATGCTAAGTGGTGACACTCGTGACAGTAAAAGTTAATTTAAAGGTAAAACATTTTAAGTACAGTTAAATTTTACAATAAGTTAATTCTGCAGCATTTTCCAACAATCCGTATTGTATTTTTTCTTTTCTCGTAAAAGAAAAAAAAAGAATATCGAATAACTATTATATAAGATATCAGACGTTTGTTCTTTGACCTTATTTCAATAAAAAAGTTTCCAGTCAGCTATTATCGACAGATTCAGCTTTTCGATGTCAGCGATAATTTGACTAATTTAACGAATAAAAAAGTCAATTTATGCCAAATCTCGCGCTAGAATTTGATGTCTTATTCTTTGTAAAGTTCAAGAATCACAGAATAGATAAGCATTATTTTGTGAACGGTTTGAGGTATCACTTACTAATATATTTTACTTGATAGTACAAAAAAAAGTTGTGAGCCGTCATGGGACGCCTGGCAGATGTGAAACATCGTGTGTGTACAAGTAATATGCATAAAATATTAAATAAATAAATGAATGAATGAGTGAATGAATGAATGGGTGAATGAATGAATGAGTGAATGAATGAATGAAGGAAGGCAGGAAGGAAGGAAGGAATGAATGAATGAAGGAATGAATGAATGAATGAAGGAAGGAAGGAAGGAAGGAAGGAAGGAAGGAATGAATGAATGAAGGAATGAATGAATGAAGGAATGAATGAATGAATGAATGAATGAATGAATATTAATAATAAATAATATTAAATATTATTAAAATAAAATATATACCTTGGCGTATAGCTTGGCGACCTGTCGCCACGGCAAGCGTCGCCACGCCAACAATTCGGTTTACAAGTGATCCTATAGATGTTTCACATCAAAATTTATGATTATTTAGATCAATGACCTAATAGAAAAGTTAAAAACGATTTAACATGCAATAGTTTGTACAATATTTTCAAATTTGCCTTTCAAACATGGTATACTAATACTAGACATTATACAGGGTGTTACTTATGCAACATAGTGGTGCTGTGGGACATGACACAGTATTGTGCAGGCGAGTCTCCTTGGAGGACTGTATTTTAGTAGCACGCTTTGTGCATGTCCTAGCAGCCAGCGGAGATATGCTGATTGTATGCAAACGAACCGGTGGCACGTGTTACCGGGCCTGCATAAATATAGCTTGTTCAATTTACATTAATAAAACTAAATATAAAAGCTCTCTTACCTTTGTAATTTAAATTATGATTATTTTAAAGCAAAACCACAATTGAAGTGGCATGAGTAGAGAAGAATTAATTGTAAAACAAGTATGACAAGACACCAGCACCCAGAGTCATTAAGGCACCAAGCGTTCATTATAGACTATATATATAATATATATATATAAATATATATAATATATATATAATAATCTATATATATAAAAGAAAGTCGTGTTAGTTACACTATTTATAACTCAAGAACGGCTGAATCGATTTGACTGAAAATTGGTGGGCGGGTAGCTTAGAACCAGGAAAAGGACATAGGACAATTTTTACCCCGTTTTCTATTTTTTATTCCGCGCGGACGGAGTCGCGGGTAAAAGCTAGTCTACAATAAGGTTTTCTTTGTGACTTTGTATCTATACTTAACAACTGAGTAAATACACTTAAGAATTATTATGGATAGAATTATTGGTGAGGAAATGCGTTATTAGTGATACGATTAAGGCTGCGGGCACGAATTTAGCTAACAGAGGGCGATGCGATGTTCACTTAAATACTACTCCGCTCCCGATTGTATCTTGTGAAAAATCAGAAGACAAAAATAACATAAAAAGAACAAAGCTGTTATTTAAATAAATAGACAAACAATCAAAGTAATGTTCAAACATTTTAATTCACAATTCAGATTCTTGAAATGCGCAATGGCCTCCCGAAAAAAAAACGAAAGAGATAAAAGGTTTCTGAATTGAAGTGTGTCTGAGTGGTTAAGTGCCATTTGCTTAAAGCATGGTCATAACAATAGGCACAAATATTAAGATAAAAAAAACAAATGTAAGATTAAATATTACCAAAGGGACGTTAACCTAATGTAAGGATAAATTTCTGTCCTTGAATAAATAGTAATTATTTACACATGTACCGGTTCTTACAACGATAATAACGCTACACTAATTATCGTATCACAATAAATTTTGCAATGAGAGACACTCGTGTACATACAGAGACAGTTGCCAGCAGTTAACATTGGAAGAGGTCAGCAACAACATCTGTTGCACGAATGGGTCGGCTTCTCGGTGCAATACCACGACCAAGACAGAAGACAGCCGTGCAGTGGAAGCAATTTTGGCGTTGCGTCGGACTGTATGGTGACGGAATTCTAATTTTATTCCTCTTCCCCTTCTCACCTTTTTCTTATGAAAGAAAAAATAGACATGTGAGAGAGGACTGGATGAAATAAGGGGAAATATTCACTTTCTGTGCGTCTCCTTCTCCGTCTATGGGCAGCGGTCGCTTCACTTTTTAGGCGGGTTCATGTGGTCGCTTTCTCGTTTGCCACCTCATAATATAAAAAAAGAGACAATCCGTGATATACCACTGATTGTACATTGTATAGTGTCGTAGTCTAATTACATAATACGTTAATTACTTTACATTAATACGACAAGTTGTAACATCATATATGGAAATACATTTTTCAGTGGCTTTATAGGTAGCGTCGACACAAACCTTTTCATTTTTTTGTCAGCGAGATCGTTTATGACGTCATTTCTTTCTTAAAATTAGACAGGCTAACGCGAGCAGCCGGAAAAATACATTGTAAGGAGTTCATAGCTTAGCCTTTTTATCTTGCCTTTCACCTAAACAACATTATATTGTTACGATAAATATCCTGGACTATCGTATGTATTTTGAAACGCTTTTTTTCGCTTCTTTAACTCTTGACCTTTTTTTTTCGGGGGGAAATCTGCAAAAGATGCCCTGCCTTCTGGGGGAAAGGCGGGAAAAGGGGGAAAGGTTATGCGAGATTTAACTCACTAAAACCACCTCGGTGGCCATCCTCAAGCGCAACTGGTAAGAGTCTCGCGATCTCCAGAGGAATAACTCCTGACCTAGACTAGAATCTAGAACTTATGACTTAGTAAGATCTAACTAGTGTAATCAATTACATTTTAAATAAAAGAAAACGACTTGTTATTTATGTTTTATTTTAGAAACTTAATTATTTCCTTCTTATTCTGATATGGTATAAAAATGTCAAAATATACTAATAAAACTAATTACTTATATGATTAACTTATTCTAATAATACATGTCTAGTCTTTGATATTTTTCTCACTTGTCCTTTAACTTCGTCTGTGATTTACCTGAAAATAATACCGTTGTCGTATTAGAAGAAAACTAAAACATGACTTATAATTATTGTTATTATCTCCCCTATTTTGACATCAGAAAAACTTATGACATCAATATGACTATTACGTAAAAAATCAACTATCAACTTGGCCTTTACCACCCAACTCTAAAAATCATAACCTTAGTCAATTTTGTAATAGGTAACATTGGTCATTGAATGTTGGATAAAGAGGTTAAAATGTAATAGTAAAATTTAAAGAAATCAAAGATATTTCTTACAGTTCTCTCGATTCTGTCTTGAACAGTTCACTTTTTATCTAAACTTGCGTGGCAATGGTTGATAGTAGGGTTAAATAACGATGTTATACTTACCAAAATATATCCTATAAACCTGATTGAAGGGCATTTCGATTGTGACAGTCGCGAGTATCGACATCAATAAGATGACCAGCATCTCTGGTACGTGCATCTGGAACATGATTTTATTAAATCTTAATATTGAAGAGATTTAATCTTTTGATTGTAAATATGCATTGGAATAAACTTAATCAAGTTATGCATGCTTTTTAAATCTATGTATATAAAAGAAAGTCGTGTTAGTTACACTATTTATAACTCAAGAACGGCTGAATCGATTTGACTGAAAATTGGTGGGCAGGTAGCTTAGAACCAGGAAACGGACATAGGATAATTTTTACCACGTTTTCTATTTTTTATTCCGCGCGGACGGAGTCGCAGGTAAAAGCTAGTTCTGTATAAACATTGATTGGCAATTGTCTATATAGCATTTTTTAATACCACGTGTATTGAAGAGAGGTGAAGAATGTTTTCAAAGAAATTAAGGCAATATCCCTTGTTATCGTTTCGTTGATAAAGTGGGGAGAGTTCAATGAGTTGGGAATAAATTTGCTTGAAGTTTTAAAAGTTCAATGTACTGTCTAGCACGTATTAAGTTAATACATATTCTTATAGATGTAATCCAACATACAAATGGTTCAGAATAATGAAGTTTCTCAAGATCCTTTGAAGAATTTTTTGAATATATTGTTATAAAAGAAAAGCGACAGACACAGACAAGTCTGTATTTTTAGACGATATTTAGCATTTAATAAATATTGATGGTTATGTTACAAATGCGTTTAAGAGTAACAAATGCTAATCTTCTATCCAAAAATTATAAAAAGGATATATCAGTTATTACATTTATATATTTATAATACCCATGATATAAAATAAACATTACTACTACTTTGTAATATTACTTAGAAAATAGATAATAAGTACTTTGCAACGCCTGGGAAAGGTACTAAGTCTTGTACCTTACATTCCATATTGTAACATCCTTAAACACTTCCTGCAAACAAATGTTTTTGAGTTTCTTGGTAGTACCAGGTTACCCGTGTTTTCGTTGTTAAAGTACTAGAATGTATAATCGCTTTATATTTAAAAATATTATACTTACAAGTAACAATGGCGTGTAGAACTCAGCATGCCTCTGTACGCCAACGTTGTAGAAGAATATCGGAAACTGCGTAAGGTAAACCGCATACGCGATCTTATTGAAAAATTTGAAAGTGCGAGACTCCACAAACGCCGTGCCCACGCCTGCGGGATATTCAATACTTTGAGTTTTCATTGTTTAAACATTTGTATAAAAACATATCGGCAACTCCCTCTTTTTTTTTAAAAAAAAGCAGAGATAACAATATTTAACTACAGTTACACAATTCAACTACAATGCTTCTTAACAATGCTATAATTATAATCTCATAAAAACACGTTTTATTTCTTAACACATAATCAAAGACATTTAACATTTGTATATACCTACATAGAGGCTTTTAATGTATTGCAATTTAAAGTTCAAATTTTGTATATCCCATGTAGTAGAATTGAATCGAATATAGGTGTTTACTTGTAAAGTATATTCAGAAATAAATAATCAAAAAAATAGGACCCATCTGCAAGCACTACCTTTCGATTAAAATAATTTTTATCAAAATCGAAGCAACAGGGGCGGAGCTTCGCGGTAACACATAAAAAAATACAGTCGAATTGATAACCTCCTTTTTGAAGTCGGCTAAAAAGAACTGAAATATTTCTATTAACATTTTATTCTTTATATTTTACAAAAGTCGCCGAAACGAATTCAGCATTGAATTTATTGAAAGTCACGAACGAAAATAATGATGATGGTATCGTAAAAAACTGAGATTTGATTTCTTTAAAGAAAATCATAGCGGAAGATATTAAAAAAAAAACGGTTCATTTGATCGAAAACAAAAGTGGAATATCCAGGCAGCCGATACGACGATACAGTGCCGAGCATCGCATGGACGCGCCATAAAGCCTCGGAAAAATGGAACGTTCCAGAATAAACTCTACAACATTCGACACCAATACTAAATAGTTATAGGCTGGGTTGCCACTACTAGTGCATGAATAAATGATTAGACGGAATCTTTATTTCCAACATAGAAAGATGGAGTTAAAGTCCGTGTCTTTGAAGTGGTTACTACAGACTAAGGAGCATTATAATGAAATTAGGCACAAACAAATATAAGTAAAGTAATTTTAGTGGTTGCTGAAAATGAAAAGCAGCGTCTTCTAATTGTCAAGGTAGGGTTAATTTTGTAAGAGAAATTATCTTCGTATGCATACGTTAAATTGTAATACATTAATAAGGATGCTGTGATCAGGAAATCATACGTGAAAATTGCAATGGAATTGGCAACCCTAGTTGAGACCAGTCCCAAAAGAGACAGGCTCTTATATCGTAGACATACACAAATTTAATTTCAATTTATACCCGTGTGTTTTCACTAACAAAACATTCATACTAAAACATACTCTGTTTAGAAAGTGTGAGACTATTAATAACTTATATTTTTATTTCGGAAACTTTAAGGAGCAAGTCTGCTATCATTTGAGCTACCTCATTTTAGATGGTAAAGAATGGCTATACAATACCATAGACCTATTACCATTCAAGACGTATGTAGGTGCAGATTCATCTCACGACCTACCATAGATCGGACAGTGATAGTTCAACTCTACATGTGCCATTCTCCCTATGAAGTATACGAACCTGTGTAATCGTTGCATATCGCCCAGTGAGACAAGCACATGAATAGTCCCCAAAGTATAGGCGAGAGCGCTGCGAACATAGCAGCAGGGAAGTGCTCGTACTGGTAGCCCTCCAGCCCCATGCGGTATGGGCTTACTATCGTGAATGCCGCCACGCCGAATGTTGCCGCCCATAGAAGACGCACTTGAGTCTAAAGGAATATTATTTTTTTAACGAATAGGCGAATAATAGATACTAATGTTAACTGTCATCGACTTTCGTAATTAGATGAAATAGTACATTAATTAAAAACGGAGGAGAGATAGATGGGAACTTAGGTTTACTCTGCCGAAAACTAAGAACTTAATTTCTTCTGCTTAAATTTTCGAACACTGATTGACGAAAAAGCGATACTGTGAGCTCGTGGCATCTTAACTTCAAACAGTTTCAAAACCCATCGTAAGAACAAGGTCTTCTTGCAAATAAATGATGATAATAATATAAAAGATATCTTGAAAGATTCTTGCGTTCGGCGTGATTTATTTTACATATAACCAAAGTTCAGAGTACTTACATCGGTAAGGTTGAAGTGGAACTTTTTCGATCTCATAACGTATGCCATCACAACTCCAATAAGATATATGGTGGCGCGGTGGGTCGGCAATATATACGAGTATCTCGCAGCGTCCAGCAGTTTTTGCACTCTGAAAGTAAATCGAATAAAATAATATGGATTGCCGATATCTTTTATGTTAAAACATATCAATAAAAATCCTTTGTTTTATTCAAATATCCTGTCCTTTAATTTTATTATGTTATTCCTGTACGATGTCGAAGAAAGCTTATTTATTTTAAGTAGGATTTAAAACCTTTCATGTGTGTTCTCTGCCAATTAACTTAGATATACCGAGAAAACAAAATAGCAGGTAAAATATAATGAAAGAGACGTGCAAAAAATTGCTTAACAAAAAGCTTTAAGTCTAAAATAGCACTCCCCTAATATAAAATAGTACTTAAACTCCGTCCGATTTGACAATGTTTATTTGCTAAAACTATATGTTAGGCGCTCTTGACAAAATAAGTTTAAAGCTACCTACATTGAACCGATTTGAGACTAACAATAAATATCGTGAGTCAGTAAATGTTTGGGGCATCTCACAAGTAATTAGGTTAGTGCAATTTATCGACACGGCGGCGTTAATACGACGTGAATCCCGTCGAAAATTAGCTTAATTAGTTAGAAGTGGACGCATCGATCGATTACCTTGATGTCGTTTGAACTGGCGCTAATTTATCGGCTAATTGTTAAATAGATTAGATTCACATTTACTACTTAATGTATTTGCTTTATACGTGCCAGTGTTAACCTTAGCAAACTATACTTATGCTTCCACAGGCAAAGGGATGATGGCATATTGAAAAAGAATATTTTAAAGGAGTGGTTTACCTAATTCCATAAATGTAGTAATAGTTTTCAAAAAGGCGGCAAAAGCTAAGCCAGATTCTCGTAGAAAAGCGGAGCGAATATTCGATAGGAAACTAATAGATAATCTGTAGCGAAATGTGCTCAGTGTCATCTCGTTATTTGGTGACTTCGTATCGCGTCCTCACATCCACCTTAAGACTTTTAGTACCGTAGTAAATTTTATCTGCAAAGTTTTTAAAAGAGCACAACAATATAAAACTTACGATATTCCGTAGTAGACGAACATGCTGATGTCGTACCAGTGTATGGCGAGGTACCGGAGCACGGTGGAGGCCGCAGCTATGCCGACGAGCAGCACCCAGCCCAGCCTTCTGAACCTCCACAGGACCAGCATCAGTGGTAACGTGGCTACGTACAGTTGCATGTCCATGCCGATCTGGTGTGTGTGGGTTAGGCACTAGAAATAATGTTCAATGTTTAATAAATATAGGATTGATTAAATAGACAGTGGCGTATATGTCGAAGGAAGATTGGTAATGCTTTGCGACTAATTCCACGAGACAATTTATAATTTGGGAGATTTTTTATTGTAGCTTACTTTGAAACGTATAAATTCTAAAGATGTCTGGTTTATTATTGTTGTTGGTGTTGAAGGTTTCTAAGATCCGTGTTGAGATTAGTTGGTTTCTGGTGATTTTTTACCATTTTCAACTTGTCATATCCAATTGCAATTCATATCAAAAAATTGCAAAAATATTTCCAAATATAACAAGACATTCCAGGTACAAAGAATAATGTTTTAGAAAGTTAAACATTTTAAGTAACTCGCTAACACTTTGTGCTTTCATTAACGACGTAAAAGCGGTTTATCACATTACAAAGATACGCAAAACATCGCCTTTAATATGTAGGTGACACAGGAAATGAGTTACGTAAGCACCTGAGAACAAGGCAACGTATCTCGAGCACCATTGTCGCAGCCTCCGGGGGCCCTGCCACAGTATCCATTGTTACAACTAACCCGATATTGAAACGTCTTACGTGTCGGGGAATTCTCGCCTTATTTTCGTTTGAATTATTAAAGGAAGATAGATGGGAAGCGAAAACAAAGACTTTAATTTCGTAATCGTTCCGCGATTTTCGCTTGAAAATTTTCCCGAGGATATTTGGGTCGCAATTCATCATCGCTATCATTGGAGTTTTAGGTCACGATAATTTTACTATAATATACTTTTCCCAATAACAAACCCAGTGCTATTTTCTAATTGGTAGATAGTCCGATTTTAAACTTCTGTAGATACTCAACATCAAATGTAGCTTTAATTTTTTGAAGTAATTGTAATCATGATATTTTTTTGCAGTTTCTTTAGCAAAGAACAATATAGTAAAAACATGTCAAAAATCAATTATACGAGTAAAACGTTGTACTCAAAATCAAATATGTCTCCAAATACATTCAGCTCAGAATGTCTAAAGTTATCTTACTAATCTTACTTATATTATAAATGCGAAAGTTTAGAAATATGGATGTTTGCTTGAAGGTATCTCTGGAACGGCTGAACGGATCTTGATGTAATTTGACACAGATGTAGAACATAGTCTGGGAGAACACATATGCTACTTTTTAAGTTTTTTTAAATCCGCGCGGACGGAGTCGTGAGCAAAAGTTAGTTATAAAATAAATATGACATACCCAAGTGCCTACATACCATTTCCTCAAAGCCGAAGTAATTATGTATGAAGAGGAAGCTCTTCCACATATTTTTTTCACAGACCCTGCTGTGCTCTTCCACGACGAGGTTCCATTGGGGCCCGTTGTTAACATCAGGCAGAATGTACGTACAGAATAACATTAAGCTCAGGAACAATGGAAATAATCTGGAAAGAGTCGTTTCAATTAAAATTAAACGGAATAAACGGATTTTAGGTTATGTTATCTTTTGGCTAGTATTAACTTTTGGCTAACTATGAATTTCTTATAGTATAGTTACACAGATGTATATAACTTTGTTTCTTCAAAGATAATTGTTGTAATACAGGTCTTAAAACATTGGAGACTCGCCGTAACGTGAAGTATTGATCATCAGTCAGGCGATGCTGGGCATAACCAACTAATATATGCTTGAATAAGTATATTTTAATATTTCATCTTACTAATATAATAAATGCGAATGTTTTGATGGATGGATGGATGTTTGTTTGAAGGTATCTCCGGAATAGCTCAACAGACCTTGATGAAATTTGGTACAGATGTAAAACATAGTCTGGACGAACACATAGGCTATTTATTAAGTTTTAATTTAATTCAGCGCGGACGGAGTCGCGGACAACCGCTAGTATTTAATAATTAAGAGACTAATGTCAATAGATAATTTAAAAATTACCTCATTATGTATTAACACATAAGTGTTAGACGTTTTATTTCTTTTTCGGTATTGCTTTATTTAATATTGCATTTTATTTTACTTGCATTTATATTTTTTATTCATAGTTGTTAAGTTGGGCCAAAATTAATGTTTAGAACACACATACACATTCAAATATTAGTATGTAAAACATTGTATATAGAATACGTAATTTATTTTGATGAATGACATATTATAAGGTCAATGCAAAACCCAAAAATTTATATAAATAATTGGACTTATATTTGACTTGGATACGATAGTTTTGTATTATAGCGACAAATCACTACAAAAAGAAAAAGCAGAAGAACCAATTGTTGAGTACAGAATAAACATTCTGCCAAAGAGGTGGCATATTGCCCTCTAAGATCTTTGCCTTTTTCGAAAAAGAATAAAATACAGACGAGAAAAAAGAGAATCGAGCGGAAAGTGTTAACAACGAAATAAAAGCGTTTTTGTCTATCGTGCTGATGTTTTCAATTTACGAGTATACACAAATTACAATTTTTATGTGAGCTTAGAAGTGATAACAGCATTAATAATAATTTCTTAAGTCATAAAGAATTACACACACGTGCCATATGCACCTTTGATAAATAGATAATTTAGGACTAACGATTTTTAAATAGAGCAAGAGATATAAATTAAATAAATATCCAATCAAATTCAATATCATCGATATACAAAATACGAATCTGTGTTTCCAATTAAGCAAATAATAAAAGTGGATACAAATAAAACGAATAAATTCGAACTGCAATGAAAGTGTATTCTACTCGTATGTATACAGTACTCCGGCGGCGGGTTTGAATTGGTGACGATTTCATTAATTTGTTTTATTTGTATTTAATAACAAAAAAAAGTGGAAGCTTTTATTGCAATTATTGTGATAGCTCACTAAGAATTGAAACATTATTCCTTTTACAGTGAATTTCGACTGCTCTGACATTTGTATTGATAAATACTGCCATCCCTTTCATTGTCTTTGGCAAAAGAAGGAATACATCATCTCCCTGTCCTTATTCCACTCATGTAAGGTGGTCATACCAGGTTTTTGTCCTCTAGATCTTTCTTCTTTCATCTCAGTCGTCACTCCCTTCTTAGTCATGTCACCTTTCACGCAATACATTCATTTCTTCCTAAGCCTTTCCATACTCCACACTCGTATAGTTCTTGCGATTCTTACTTCTACATAAAAAAGCCCACATGATGCTGACCTCTTGCTTCTTAATATCTCTACCACTAGTCCTATTTCCAGTCTTCCTGTAATATCATTATCTATCTTATCCATTCGTGTTACCCCAAAGTTTCATACGTCTCTACAATACGTCGAAAGCCACTGGTACAATTTGTTTTAAGGGCTGTGCGACACTATGAAGGTATCTCGTTACTAAAAAAAACACGGAAGAATTAAAATAAGTTTAGCTCACCTGAACCACCTCGCGAGCAGTCTGCCCTTCATATCGATAGTCCCTTTCCTCTCCAGCTCTTGAAATAGATTGTGTGCGTTCAAAAAGCCGCTCAAGTAAAGAAAGCTGTCAGTGTATACAATGGCAGACCGACCAATCACCGCCCATGGCATCCCAAAGACCTGCAAAATAATAAGATTAATAGCATAACGAAGTACAAGAATTCTTGATACATTTTTCTACATTCATAATGCTTAACCTGGTCTTATTTGACACAGTCTCAATGAACATCAGGTATTTTGAACTTGTCAGAAAGAAATAAGTTGAGTTAGGTAATTATAATCTGAAAGTAGCTTTTTTTACAACTCCTGCCCTTGATCCAAAGGATCTGTCAGAAGTATGCATAAAAGACTTGCTGTTAAAGTTATTAAAATGAGTTTGTCTAATTAGAAACAGAAGCTGTGTTAAATATCCACTTTAAAATTGACTTTCAAGAGCATCATCGCAAATAATGTTAACACGCTCCAAATATTTAAATATTAAATCCAATATAGGAATGACTTAAACATAAAACATTAACGACAAACGGACACGTCAAAATACGCGTACAATATAAATATTTGTCGAGACGTCGTAAAGTTTTGGCATCACATAAACTTTGATCGAAGTTATGCCGTAATCCGCTTGTTGATTGCCGAACTTCGCCAGTCTATACAACTTTTAATAACTTCGATATAGGAGAGTGGATAAATGCATTAAAGTAATAAAAGTAGTAGGTTTTTACTTTTTACTAACGGCTTTTAGACGCTTAACGGAACTTGAAAGTTGCGAAGAAGTGAATTATGTAGCGCTTAAGCGTCTATAAAGTTAATTGAGAAAAAAAAAAGTTTACATTCTATCAAGACGAAGTATTAAGATAAAACTCATATTAATATAATATATCAGATTTCGTAAATATCATACAATCTTTCTATGAGCAACTTACCTCACTAAGAACGCATTATCAGTATATACTAATTTTAGTAAATATGAACGTGTGTCGTCAAACATGGATATCTGAGCCGGTAAAAGAGACGCTGATGTTGGTTAATTCAGTCAGAAAATACGTTAAATCTAGCATAGTATAGAAAATTCCATAAAAGAAAAAGAATCTGACAAACTAGACATTTTGTTGTTGACAGGGGGGCGGTAGTGAGCTGTCATAATTTAGTTTGACTTATGTCCATCGGTTCAGATATCGTTCCTTGTCGATCTATAGACATGAAAGTTCTATGTTCGAAATTGGAAAATCAATTTTGTTTCACTTTGAAAAGCGATCGAATAGTAAAGTTTTAATACTCACCGCTGAAAAGTGAGTCTTGTTTACAAAAGGGCTGTGTGCCATCGCCATAGACTTGTGGGCTATGAGTAGCGCGAATGCATTCATTCCTCGGAAGGCATCCACCCCTTTCACCCGGCTGCCCGCCTCAGACAAGTCAAACACTTTCCTCAAATTACGTTTTAGGGAAAACGCGTTGAGAAGCTTCTCGAAGTTAGTTGCGCCTTCCTTGCCGTCGTCTAATATCGTACCCATGCTCAATAACAGGATTATCGCAAGGAAAAATGTTCTGTAAAACATAAGCATAAAGTTTAAATTCCCTTCATAAATAATATCACTTGAGGTGTTTCAGTGTCGTTAAGGCGGGGTTGTTGTTATTAAATTTACGTAATGATACTTTCAAGAAATGCTCAAGATGTAACAAAATGTCGACATATTTATATTCAAACACCTGATAGTAATAAATAAGAAAGTAATAGAAATTCTTCATGTTAATTTAGTTTCCTACTGACTTACTTAAGTTAGCACTTAAGGAATTTACGGTTACATATCAGTTTTATAGTATTCACATTGGTATGGTGTCGGTAGTGAACTAACGATGTTGCCAACTTTACGGCAACATTTGAGTAGAACAACTAATCCTTAGTACATAAGATGTATATAGTAGTAATAGTACGGAATACGATATTATTCAAGATTTGAATTGTAATTCTAGTTAGAACAGTGGTAGGACGTGGGCATTTGATTTGAATAGCGCAGAGCAGATGTACTAAATGTCCCAGTGTTCCAGCTGGAGTGTTCAGTATCCCATCTGGGGAATCTGTAGTATTGACAGATGCAAGACGCTTCTCAATGGTCTTTGCACAAGATGCGGCTCCTCACAAACACGCGTCTCATCTCACGTATATATAGTTTATGTATGTACATAAATTACAATAACGTTACCTGGCGACACTTTTTTATATTAATTTGGTATAACGATATATCGTTTCAGCTTTGGCAGTGAATCGAGCCTACCGCCGAATGTAAGACAACCCTACCAATCACCCATAAGAACCATCGCTTCATTGGCTTGTACCTGGCCGCGATTCAAGGATTTTTCGGCCGGTCATCTGTTTAGCAAGCAATTATTTTTCTTTATAAATATTCGTAGAACGGAAAGACCCTTTTACCGATTCTTCAATATAATACCAATGTTTACAGCGTGATTTTTATTCCAACATCAGATGAAAGGTGTTTTTTTTTGCCGCAACCTTTAAGGCCTTGTAATCCCACGATCGATTGCTACACCCTAACGAAAGGGATAACACGATTCTTATTGAGGGTACAGATTACTTTAATCTCGTTTCTTATTCAAAATAGATCTGCTGAAGATTTAGATAAATTTGAGCATAGATACAGAGGTAATACTTGGATAATGAAGTTTTATGCAATTCTAAAAACAGAATGTTAGCCTGTCTTGAATATTCCACCCTTATTGTACTTTTATTAAGGGATTTGGGGATAAGGGACTGTAAGTGTGACACTAAGACCGAAAACTTACTACAATTAAAAAAAACATTTATTATTGTAAACAAAAAAACAAAAAAAAAACGTTATCAGATGAGACATTCACATTTATCGAGGATATTCTAAAGTGATTGATATTATTCGCAATTTTTGCTAAAAACTTAATTTGATATCTGAATATAAAAAAAAACTATTTTTATAGCTAACTGTTTTTATATGTATTTTTTGTTACGATCATTTTTAATACCTTATCAACATCCTTATTACCGTAATTTATGTCATTGCTTAAAAAGTTCTAGAGGCTTGGAGACAAGCGATTTTTCTATTATTGTTAATTTTTAATACATTGTTAATGTCCATATTTTATCTAAATTAACTTTACGTGCTTCGTCTTTACTTACATGGATAAGGTTTTTCCGAATGAATAAGGTCTGTTGACATTCTTGACCGTACACATTGTATTGTATACTCGCACTGAGATGTTCAGTCCAGACAATTTCTGAGACAGTTCCTCTTCCAAGTCATAGCTGCTGCAGGAGCTCGGCATGCAGACGCCCCACAAGATGCTGGAGTATCGCGGGACACGGTGCCCCATCTGAAAGTAATTTTACTATCAGAATTGAACGAACTGCATCAATTTTAAAGCTAGAAAAATCATTGAACTTTTGTTCTTTTCTTCAAATTTAATATTCTTTTCAGTTTTCGGAGAACTTAGCGATCTATCTTAAGCTATATTCATAATCGTTGATGACTATCTTATGTTATGACGAGACCGTAATTTGTGAGGAATTTATTCAGGAGCTTCAATCTAAAGGCGTTTGGGCTATTCCATTTTGACTTAATACGTATCGTAGCTACAAGCATCAATACGAAATAGAATAGTTTTATTTTATTGAAATCCGTAGTTTGCACCGAGACTGAGTTGTATTTTACTTTCAAAGATTTGAATTTAGATTTGATGCGGGGGATGCATTCAAAGATAGAAATCGAGCGGCAACCAATTCCATTACTACCGAGCAGAGCCAGACTTGCATTGACAGAGCCGTACATCGAAAATATATTAACATTTGATGCCCTTCAAATTTGTTCTTGATATTGTAATATCAAATCATTCAAATGCACCATTTTGTTTGTAAAGAAAAGATTTAAATTTTAATCTTGTACTTTACAATTATGTCTACCAAAGATCAATGTTTAAACAGCGAAATAGGCGTGTTAGAATTACGCGTAATATAAATCCATAGTCTCTGGTTTCCTTTCTGGATTTTTGGTGTAGAGAATGTTATCGAAATATTATACATGGGTAGAAACTTCCATCAGACAGCTAATTTCCAATCAAGATTTATCTATACCTCGGAAACTAAGAAGCTAAAACTTTGAAAACATAAAATTAAAGCGTATTAAAACAGCACGAAAACGTCGCTGAGAGTGGAGGAGCAGAGCAAAGTTGCAATTTATCTTACAACTAGACCTAGTCATAATTTAGTCCCGGGATGCGGTGAAATTAGCCTGATAAATTGTGCTCGTAATCTTTGCTGCACACGACGCCGCTTAAGTCCCGGATTAATATCTCTTCTCTCACTCCCTCGCGGTGTATTACTTTAGTTTTACTACGGCCACGTAAAACGATCTTACTTCCATAGTTTTATGCGCGCCTAGTACCTGCATCGGGTTTCGCGAAGCTTGTTGAGCATCCGCTTTGTGGGATAGATTGCTTAAAATGTAAATATTGCCAAAATGTATGCAAGCGTTTGTTCTCAAATAAGATACTTTTATAACAGTCATAGTTTAGCGAAATATTCGCATTTTAATATAGAATAGAAAGAAAAATATGCAAAATGAGCTCGTGCACTCGACACTTTTAGCAAATGAAATATACGTATTTTTACGACCAAAATAATCTACGTTGTATAAAAATATTTTCCTCATCTTACATATTAAAGTAACATGCAGAAATCCTACTTTATTTTGACCATTACCTAACTTAAAATTTAGCTTTAACCTAAACTTTTTTTTTAACATTAAGCGATGTTCTCATCTAGCGTTAACCTTGGACTAGTTGCCGAGCTCCGAGCAGTGTTAGATTGATGCGATTCATTTTCAGCGATCAGAATGCGCCGAGGACGCTGCTTGCACACCCAACGTATAAGAATTACTTGTCTTAAGCAATTTCTTTCAAATAATGCTTCTTAATCAGATCGACGTTCATTGCTTCGCGTGCTCACGAAGTATAATGGGAATGCAATTTAGCAAAATTAGAATTTTAAAACGATGCTACTTATATAGAAAAAGTTATATTAAAAATACATTGAATTTTATTTAAGTCAAAAAAAGGTTTTTCTTATGAATTAATAAAGAATAAAAACCATTGATTATAAAAGGACCTGGCAGAGGACTTCTAACCAATCAACTAAATTTTCAGGTATTTAAAATTTGAGCTTACGATGACAAACGTTTTGTTCTTATACCTTAATCTGTTAACGACTGTAGCCAATAAAAACACAAAGTAACCGCCGTCAAATTTCGAACCCACACGTTCCAGTACAACTTTATATCTTTCTTGCTACTGTTATAAAATCTCCGGGTATTACTAGTGGTAAATAAAATCACTACGTTTGCTCTTAAATTAACGGCAAGTAAAATAAAATTGCTCCTGGCAACTTTGTGTTGAGCCCGAAAACTTTACTATCGCAACCGAATCTAGACTCATTATTCGTGTGTTGCTTTTGTACCTGCGTCGTTTCTCTTGAATACACTTATTTGCAACAAAACCGAAATTGGTTTCTTTGTAGCATTGTGTTTTCTAAGGAACGCTTTAGTCAAATTCTTTGTATTTGTTTACACCGTCTTGGTCAAGTGCCATTGTATTACAAAATAACAATTGTCATTCAAAACAAATATGGCGGCCAAATAAGCTGACAATGTGGACGGCCGGTGTTGGTCCGCAGAATATTAACTAAGGAAGCGAACCTTGGATGTCTTTTGCGTGATCTCGATCCGAATGATACCAAGTCATTTAGTCATTACATAGTTGTTTTGCTCATTATAAATCAACGACGTCCACAGTTTTAATATTAATAAATTATTTTTATTTTTAAATTATTCTAGATGGCTAAAGGATAGGTTGTGATGCACCAGGGTAAAAGCTTAGGAAGTTTCCATACTTTTTCAAAGGGACGTTACTGACTTTCTGTTGTATTGCGACACATTTTGTTACACTACAGTGAAGAAAGATGTAATATATATTTTTTTTGTAACTAAGAAAATAACCTCACGTAGTTTCACCTCCACCACCACCTCAAGTATTTTAGATACCTTAATTGCAATATATACATCTACAGGTACCATAACCGACATATTAGATATTTGAAGCAATGCTACTGAAATTGCTTAATCGTAATATCAATGTGTAGGTACATGATAGTTAAGGGAAAGTTTCTATTAACTCAATAGATCGGGCTTGATTCAACGAGAGCTTACGGAATGCTATCCCGAACGAAGGGCACCCGAATCAGATGTATAAGCCTGATGGACTTAATGAACAGAGATAAGTGGCCGGGCAGGATTAAGTCACGTAACTCCGGCAACGTAACAGACTTCGGGTAAATAGCTGAAGGCGAGACTTCGTATTAACTTGTCAAAATTATTAACCTTTGTCAGACATATGTTGGAACTATAATTTAATCGGTGTCTTGTCTTAATTTGACGTTATAAAGTTTTGTAGTGGGTATAGAATTATTTTGTGTTTTTGATAAATAATATTATTCAGAATTTTAGATAAATAATAAAAATGTAATAAACAATTGAGTTTGTAGTCCGGCGCAACTCGGAAATTCTAACTCGAGTTACGAACTGAAAGTTTATTTTAAAAATAATATAAATTCGAGTTTGTGAAGCGCGTCTGTTTCGTGGTAAAACGCGTCTAGTTTCAACTGGTGCGAATATATACCGGCTTCGGATTTATCGTTGAAAATGTAAATTTTAATTAAAAGGAAAACGTTGCATGAACACGCTTTAATTTTCAAAGGAGCAGCCGACAAGTAACGCGGCTGAAACTTCGAGTCCTTTCTAACGAGCGGCGCGATTTGTGTTTTTTTTTTAGTTTTTTTTCCTGCTTCTCCCCTTGTTTTGAAAAGTTAAAGTGCAAACATTTAATTTTTTTTTATAGTATATCAACGTTTTAATAAAAGGCAAAGGCTCTATAGCATGTAGAACCCTGACCTGACATACTAAGCGCGTAAAGTTGTCTTTATGTCTGATGCTATGACCCTAACCATCCCATCTTTCCCGTATTCTTATAATATTCTAAAAATGCCAGCACGCAAGCATGCAAATTGTACTCAAGTAATTAAGCTCTTAAAATAACGTTAACTCATATTGAAGTGATGTCTTCTTGTTTAATTCACGAACATTATTAATTTTATATTCCTTATCATAATGTTACTGTTTTTTTTCTGCAACAGATTTATTACAGTATTCGGCTTTATTAATAGCCATTGTCAACGACAAATGTATTTTTTAAGAACAAAAAGACACTTTGAATATAATCTGTAATGTCTTAAAAATGTCTTATCTAAAACTTAAGTATTTTTATTGTAAAAAAAAAACAAATATAAGACGAATAATAATAGGAACGTCTCTTTACATTAAGGAAAATATTAAAAGAATAAATTTGAATTTTTGCCTACAATTTATTACTCAACATATGGGGTTGTAGTCACTCCTTATATATTACTAGCTATTGCCCGTCACTTTGTCCGGAATTAAAAACAAAAAAAAGTTAATAAGTAGCCTATGTGTTCTTTCAGACTATGTTCTACATCTGTGCCAAATTTCATCAAGATACGTTCAGTCGTTCCTGAGATAGATTCATACAAACTAAAATCTTAATTTTCGCATTTATAAGTAAGATTTATTCAAGAATTGAAATTTATCTTAACAATTTAGTTATTGACGAAGGTGATAGATAGAGGTTAGAGTTATTGAACTCTATGTTAACTTCCATTTCATAAGAACTTTGTGTTGCCGACTTATGTAAGTGAACAAAACTCCCGACATTTTATCAAGTGTTAGTGGCCTTCCAATTTATCCATTTCTTTCGGGAACCGTCTCACGTATCTATTGGATTACATGTCTAGAGGTACGCAGGCTGGAACTCCGTGAGGTCACCCACCCTTATTCCGAGCCCGTCAGCGGTCTGTAGCGAATCTTTTTTGAGCGCTACGCCTTTTTATCCCTACAGGGTACCGTAGTAGTTGGATGAAAACGCATTTTTTATCGTAATTGATAAACTCAACCATTGATAACAAAGTAAGTATGAAGGGAACAATAATAATAGTAAACTTAATACGTTAACAAATTATGTACTAAAAATTATAATTTTAATCTAAAATTAATTGAGTAATCAGAATCAGTTTATTTTGTATTGTTTTTGAGTACGACTAACAAGGTGGATTTTTTTAAGACCTAAAACGATTCATATTTTGCCTCGGAGTGCTATAAAGGCGTAGTACGTTGAAATCTTTTATTTTTGCTAATACTTGTATATGCGGAACCTTAAGTTATTATATATTTAAAACTATTCCTCGTCATCCCCTAACCGTATGTAGATAAAATCGTGCTCACGTCGCCGCGTCGCAGTGGTTGGTAGGCTTTTACTGTGCGTCGCCACCTATCTTGATAACTACGGTACACCTTCGAATCACTGATGACTTTATGTACGTCTAAGTACTTAGTCAACTGCAAAAAATGCTGATACATTGTTTTAAGACTTTGATTTACATACGATATAGTTATTATTTAGATTATTTAAGGTATTTTTATTTGTCATTTTTAACCAATTTGTATTTATCTGATATAAGAATCTATGACTTAGAAAAAACGATCAAAAATGTACTTATGCATTTCCCCATAGCTTTTATTTTATTTTATTTTATTAAGGTACTGAACAGCCATATTACAGATAAGAAATAAAATAACATAACACACAAAAAGGCTTAAAGCTTTTAAAACATTTTTGCGCTAGTAAGGTGTTATTGCATTCTTTTTGCTCGAAGTGTCATGTGTTAATTACTACTTATATATTTTTCAAAAATTAAGTGTTTCGTAATTCGATATAACATACTCCTATAACAAGACGTCTTCATTTCGTCTCACATCAAAGGCATTTCATATACGGTGACATCTGTATTGCATGATCGACTTAACAAGCATTAATGCGCAAAAAGTATATTACCATTGTAGCTGTGGGAGAAATATTCTATCACGGAACTATATTTCTATAATGAGTTAGAATTAGATAATTAAGTGTTGTAACTATTATGTAAAAATACTTCCAGCTAAAAAGTCTTTGCAATGCAGCAAATTAAGTTAAGGAATGCAGAAGACAATTTTAAGATACTAAGTTAACAGAAATTATGTAAATAAATATCGTAACAGAATTACCAATTTCAATTTGGTTAAGTGATCATTAAGTAACATCCTTAGTGTAGACTTACTAATTGTTAGAAACTAAAATATGACTCTAGTGCGTACTATTGTGGCACTTATTAAAGTGAAACTAGCTGTCGCCCGCGACTTCTTCCGCGCGGAGTTAAAAAAAACCATATTAAGTACCCTGTGTGTTCTTCCAGACTATGTTCTAAATCTATGCCAAATTTCATCAAGATCCATTGAGCCGTTCCGGAGATACCTTCAAACAAACATCCATCCATACACCTATCTAAACATTCGTATTTATAATATTAGTAAGATAATAAGTGATTACTGATGTTATGCGAGAATGTTAAACATATTCGCTAGATATGGAACATGAAAATTGCGCTTTTAAAAAGTAATATGAGTTGGAGCGTACGTTAGTGGAATACAGGGGAGTCCGCCGCCGCCACCACCGCGTCGTACTAAATCACAAACTATTCCTACTGCTTCATATAAATTCTGTTTTACATTCCCCTTCGCAAACATCGCCCTCCGGCTCTATTCCACGAAGCTCCGTACTCAAATGTGTTATTGGTTTGCAAAAAAAACATATATAAACCTACGTCTCTTTTATCCTTTCCAAATAGATATATCAGTGATTTAGTTTGCAGTGTTAACATGTTCACTCACATGAAGGGTGAAGTGTGGTTTAAATGGTTGTGTTGAATATCGATGTTTGTGTATTTACTAAAGAAAAATATATTAACATCCTTCTCATTACCTTTATTACAAACACAGATAAAGATATGTTTTTTAAATGTGTTCGAATGTTGAAATACATAAAACCAAACTCGATTGGTATAAAACCGGGCATCTAACTGTGTTTCTATTAGTCACGGATCTTCGTGATGAACTCGGAAATACCAAGCATTTGTTTTACTGTTCGGCCGTTGGAGACCATGAGCGGAATCTCTAAATAGTTTTTGGTACTCATAGTTTATCCTTGAGCATTATAATCAATGGCATCACTTATAATTTATATGTATTACATAAGGCATGTGACGTCATTTTACAGCCTAAATAACTAAGAGATCCCCTTGCAAGGTATAATATTAAGCTATTGACGTCATAGATAAGAATTAAAATGGCTGCCGATAGGATGGTCTAACATTTATTACATGGTAAGCCTGTTTAGTTACAGACCAAATTGTCATTCTTTGCCAAAACTCTTCTGCGGTTATCTTAAAAGGACCTCGATGTCTGGCTAAAAGCCAGTGATGCGTCATTGTAACGGATCTATTGTTATCCTTAGTCAATGATTAATTAACTTTAAAGTTAAATCTTACTAATATTATAAATGCGAATGTTTAGATATCTCCGGAACGGCTCAACGGATCTTGATGAAATTTGACACAGATGTAGATCATAGTCTAGAAGAACACATAGGCTACTTATTATGTTTTTGTAATTCCGCGCCGACAGCTAGTACTAAAGTAAATACATTAGACAGAAAATATTAATTCTCTTTAGATGTCATATACAACCTAAAATAGTGATTTATTTTAACCGTTTTCTCGTAACGAATTATCATAAACGTCAAGAGAAGAACGAACTTTTCTTCCTCTTAACTTCATGGGCGGCGGATCACTTAATAAAATTTCTTTGATGCTCATTTGCTCTATTATTATAAATTTCCACTACCGAAACACCTAATATAAACCTGTTACTATCTCTGTTTTTTTTTTTTAAATATAGTTAAAGTGATTACTATCTGTTTTTGTAAACGTGTTTAGGCAGTAGAAACTTTGGATTCAAAGTGGAAATAATATTTAAAATACTTTTTTCTTTATAGGTTTGATGTGCAACGTAAAATAACTTGCTAAATGGTTACAACCTTACCCTAAAATAGCTCAATATGGTATGTCGTTACGAATAAAATAAAGCGGTAATGTCCCTGACCTACGACTGGTTTGAGACAAAAGCGAATTCTTAAATGCAAAAAGTCGGCATACATTTCATAAATATAAAAAAGAAAAAGATCTAAAAATACTTTTTCTTGATTACTTTGTTCATGATTTTTGTGGTAATAAATGCCTTGACCGTCGATGGCTCAGGGCTTAAGCACTTCCACGGACCTGCTCGGTTGTCCGAGTGGGCGGAGAGGTGAACTCCGACGTGGCGCGTCCCCGGGTGGTGGATAGGGGAACGCCCCGGCCTTCTGCCGGGGTAGGGCTTCGGCCCCGCGAACCAAACACTGGTAGGTTAGTTAGGGTAAGCTAGGTTAGGTAGATTAGTTAGGTTAGTTAGGATTAGTTAGTTAAGGCTAGGTTACGTTGCTGGGCTACGGTTGGCTTGGCCATTATGTTGGCCAGAATCCGCCGTCTGGGTTTGGAGTTTGCATTGCACAAGTCTGAGGCCATGTATTTTTACGGACCTCGACGAGCACCTCCGACCCAGTCCGCGATTATGGTGGGCGGGACTTTCATCGGCGTCGGAGGTACGATGAAGTACCTTGGACTCGTCCTTGACAGCCGATGGAAATTTGAAGAGCACTTCCGGCGTCTGGTACCGAAGCTCCTGGGGGCGGCCGGGGGCATTAGCCGGCTCCTGCCGAACCTTGGCGGCCCGGGCTCGCGGTGTCGTCGCCTGTACACAGGCGTCGTGCGATCCATGGCGCTGTACGGTGCGCCCATCTGGGCAGACACTCTGACCGCCCGGACTCGGGCCCTGCTGCGCAAGCCGCAAAGGGTCATGGCGGTTAGAGTGACCCGTGGATATTCCACAGTGTCGTGCGACGCGGCCTGTGTGCTGGCGGGGACGTCGCCATGGGACCTCGTCGCGGAGGTGTTCTCCGGCGCCTACTGGCGGAGGGCGGAAGCCCGATCCCGGTGGGAGCCTCCTCCCGCGGTCGAGGAGGGTGCGTGGCGGCGGGCGGCGGAGGCGCAGCTCACGGCGTCCGCAGGCCAACGCACGATTGAGGCGATCCGGCCCGTCCTCGAGCTCTAGATGGGTCGGAAGCACGGGGCTCTCACGTTCCGTCTGGTGCAGGTACTCTCGGGGCACGGTTGTTTCGGGGCGTATCTATGCCGGATTGCGCGGCGAGAGCCCAGTGCGAGGTGCCACGAATGTGGCCATGCTGAGGACACGGCCCAGCACACGCTAGAGTTCTGTGAGCACTGGTCGGACCAGCGCGCCGCACTCGCGGCAGAAATAGGGAGGGATCTCTCGCTGCCCGCTGTTGTCAACGCGATGGTGGGTAGCGAGAGTTCCTGGAACGCTGTCGCCTCCTTTTGCGAGGAGGTGATGGCGCTGAAGGAGGCGGCAGAACGACGGCGAGAGGAGGACGCAGCCGCAGACCCTCTTCGCCGACGTCGCGATGGACGCAGGCGGCAGGCGCACACCCGCCGTCTACCTCCTTAGTGGAGAGCTCCGGGCGATGGACGGCCCATTGCCCCATCGTCCGCCGCATACCTTTTTAGGTGCTAGGCGCTCCCGGCGTTATGGGTGCGCCTTATGACGCGCGTTGTGGGGGGAACTCCCTGCCCCCGTGAGGATGTGAGTCTGCGGTAGCGGACGGTCGCCGGCTGGGTCGCGGAAGATTGCGCGAGTGTTCCCGTGTCCCAGCCGCAAGGCGACGTGGAGGGCCCGAGGGGTTTTAGTGGGTATGGCCGAAAGTCTTTTGGCGAGTCCCACACTCCCTGCGCCATTGCACATAAGCCCGGCGTAGGGGTGCGTAACTGCATTTCCCCTCATAAAAAAAAATAAGGTCTAGGTTAGGCGGGCCCCATGCAAGCCCGCACATTAGGTTAGGCTGCGGGCCCCTTGTGAGCCCGCAGAAGAGAGGGCGGCGTCTCGCCGCAAGGCGAGCGCCTTTTTGTCCGGGACGGCGCGACCACTAGGACCCGACCTCTTTGGTCGAGGGTCGCGGCCGCCGGACTTAGGTTAGTTTAGAGTAGCCTAGGTTTAAGTTAGCTAAGTTAGGTTAGGGTGCGGGCCCACTTGTGGGTCCGCATAAGAGAGGGCGGCGAACCCGAGCTGAGTAACTGCCCTTTTCAGGGCAGCGAAAGGTGAGGGTAAGCCTAGGGTGGAGGGTGGCGCGGCCCACTAGGGCCGTGACCGTTGGCCGGGACGTGGGAGCACGACCTCGGTAACACTCTGTTATACGATGGCGTGTGATCCTGCGTCCCATCGCGTAATCCCGGTGGCTCAACACCATCACCGGGACCGCGGGCCCCAGTCTTGATCAAGACGGGGGCCATGAGGTGGGTCTCTATAAACCCTGGCGGCACCAGCGGGGGCGGCGGGGATTCCGAACCTGCATTGCACGGTGTCGTCGTAGAGGAGCGCCTAAGGGCGCCGCACCCTTTTGGGGGTGCAGAGAGGGTCCCTTCCCGGGGCGGTCAGTGGGGCGTCGCGGTGGCAAGCTCACGCGATCCCGTGGCGCCCCACATCATCGCCTTGAGGGAACAGAGGGGTTTAGTGGGTATGCTCCCATTCGGGGAGAGAATCTTACATAACTCGCGTGTCTGCCCCGAGGCACGGAGTATGCATCAAGCATTCCCCTCTGGTCAAAAAAAAAAAGGGGCTTAAGCACTTGACTTGCAATCCGCAGGTCCTGGGTTCGAATCCCGCCTTGTACCATACCAATGTGTTTTTCGATTTACATTTCTTCGACATTTTTACGGTGAAGGAAAACATCGTGATGCAACCTGTGAAGAAATTCAATGATATGTGTGAAGTCAACCAACCCGCACGGGGCCAGCGTGGTTTACTATGACCTAGTCACCCCTAACTTAGGGTAGGCTCCGAGACCCTCAGTCGGGACGTTTAGTGAGCTGTGATGAAATGCCTTAATAAACCGATATTGCATCTCTAGATGGCTTTCAATAAATTTTGTCAATTAAATCTTAATTCTCTAGGAGGTAAGATTTATTTTACGTTAAAAACTTACGTATCGTTATTCGCTCTCAACGAAATTCTATACGTAGTTAAGTTTACAGACTAATATTAATGTTACACACAAAATTCTAAGCAAAAAGTCCTATGTTAAAGGTCTATTGATTCCAATTATATACCCGAGGTTTTGTAAATATACGTGGGTTATTTATACCTCAAAGAATATACATAAACTTTAGCTATTTATTTAATATTAACATTAGAGAAAAATGTGTTTTTCTTTTCGTTTTTAATATAAACTAGCTTTTACCCGCGACTCCGTCCGCGCGGAATAAAAAATAGAAAACAGGGTAAAAATTATCCTATGTCCGTTTCCTGGTTCTAAGCTACTTGCCCACCAATTTTCAGTCAAATCGATTCGGCTGTTCTTGAGTTATAAATAGTGTAACTAACACAACTTTCTTTTATATATATAGATATAGATAGATTATAAAGTTTACTAATTTAAACTAGTTTAGTTTAGAATTTCAAACAACTACTGATTTACTAAAATGTCAATGAATCTCAGATGTCTCATCTATGCTTTGATGAAAAGTACAAACATATGCCTTTTACTTGTCTTACCTCGGACTACTTTTATTATGGTAATACGGTCAGTTAAATCATTAAATTTTCATATAATTATCAGAGTCGGATTTAGTAAACAAGTCTCAGGGTCAGATGTAAAGGTGTCTTAATTTCATGAGAACGCGTCATTCAGAGGTCACGGTCGCGTTTCCGAGGCCACATCGATGCCGGTTTTCGCGTATTTCGTAACATCCCCAACCCAACGTATATTATGCACGCTTGGTAACTGAATGCACTTCGTCGGTAAATAAAATAAAAGGTGCACTCGAAAGTAAAGTCTACGGTTGAAGGATAAGTTTTAAATATTTTTTTATATGATTTCCAATAAAACATACTTTTTGAACACTCTTACACTATTATCATTTTATATTTAGTTTAAACAAATGGTTTAATACTTCTAGTTATCGTTAGTTAACCTCAAATAATTCGATAGCTTAAAAACATCTTTCGAGTTATGATTCTCCAAAAATCATTTTGTAATGGGTCCGTGCCCCGTCATCGCTCTGCAAGAGATGTGCCGTAAAGTTAGTCCACTCACAAACGTATCTTTACGTAAACGCGTATTTATAATTATAGGTTATTTTTAAACATTATTACTGTTAATTTTAAGCAGGTTGTTGTAATGCAGCACTGTGCTTACAATTACCATTTTAACTAAACATTAGTGCTTGAAAATTCATCGAATAGCAGATTAGAACTGACGACTTTAGTTTTCAACTAATTACTATTGCTCCCGGCGCTTTAAGTCTACTTGAAAACTACAGACTTAAAAGATACTTAGATTGTTAGTAGGTACGATAAAGAGTTGACTAAGTTGTCTGTGTGCAATATAAACTGCTATGAAATTTCAAAATTGCATTACTTTTACAACTTTTGTATAATAATATTAGTTTATTTTGATTTTAAACGTTATTAAAGCTAAGAATTTCCTACGCGTTTATTTTTTTTCTATTTAACGTAACAATAATTTTCAAGATGAATAAATTCAATAAAATATTGAAGTATTATAATTGACATTAATATATCTTAATAATTGTTAATTTTACTCACGTCAGTAATATTGCTTCTCAAATAGTGTCCACTGTGTATCAAAGTGTCTAAATGTTCCAGTTTCTCGTCCCCCTTGATAGTGACCTGCAGGGAAGCAAGGCAGTATTTGCCCCGCACTGCCCCATCGATGTCCAAACATTCGTCAAAGTCGCCGTATTGGTTGCCGTTGCCGCTCAATATGCCCGATGGTGGTTTTGCTGTGGCGTCAAACACTGGAACAAATGTTGGAACCAATAAGTTTACAAACATAAAGTGCTCATAGTACTTTAAGTTTTAGTTGATATATCAAAAAAATTATAAATCGAACGTTTGTTCTAAGATTAAAAAAAGTCCTAATTTCATAATTTTTGTCCAAACTATTCAATATATAGTAGAAATAATTGGTTTATGTGACATAAGGTTATATTTATTTACAGTACATAAAACGTGCGTAGATAAAATGAAGTGGTTCATATTTAAGTGATTGAGATCAAACTTGCGAGATTCGTACAAATGTTATTGTACACCGGAACGGCTTTGATCAGCGCCGGAAGGAGGCTGTATGAAATACGTACGTACTCGTCTGTACCTGCCGCATCCGAGACAAATTATTTCCAAGTTTAAGTTCCGAAAGATGTCGTGGAAGAGACATCTTTGATCTCACAAATTACATTTATACAAGGTTACACTTTCTGTTAAAGATGAAAAGGACGAAGAAATAAAGTATAAATAAAAGTATGGTAATGAAATAAAAACTTAAGTATCTTTATCAAATCGAGTGTCTATGGTACTCAAAGTTTCATAAGAAAAAAAAATTAACAACATTGAAAAATATAATTGAGCATTATATTGTTATTTCATGATTTGAAAATAAAATATGTTTTTTTTAAGCAAGTGCTCACTTAGACTATTTTATGCAAAGTGCAAATTGATCATAGTAACACACAATGAATAGGAAACCTCCCTCCCTGTCTAGACTTCCGATAGCAACGAGCATGAGGTAATTTAATTACGGAATTCCGCAGCACGTTTTCCGAAACGCAACCTGTAAAACACCGACAGATCCCCTAAATCCCGTCTAATTGTATTAACTCAATGACACAGATTTTCAAACTTTTTTCAACTTTATTCCCATTAGTTAGGGTTGTATTTTGAATGATAAGCAATGATCGGGAGGAGACTAGACGCGCTGGAATAAATCAAATTATTTTAAAACCAAATTGCAACTCTGCTTCAATGTTAACGATATTCAAAGAGTTAAATGTAAAGAGTTGCAAGCTTTTAGGATATCTCTCTCCCAGAGAGATGTCTAAAAGATATATCTGCTACAGAATATAATTAATAACCCTTTAAGGTTAATTACAAAAGACTTTATTTACGTCGTTTTTAAAATTTTATTTCCCCTTTATCTTTTAGCAAAGCAAACGTCTGTAAGGTCTAGAATCTTAAGCACACTAACCTAGAAAAAAACTCTCTTATTCATGCCTTAAAGACACCATAGTTATATGGGTCGGGAAACAAAGGCTCGACGGAGAAATCCAGCCCTCAACTATGCGGATTAAAAAGGAGGCAGGGAAAGTGCTCTGAAAATGCAAGGCATCTGATGCTGCGAATTGGTAGTGCTGCCATTGTTAAAATATTTTACGTTGCGGTTTTGTTGCGGTGTTTTAAAATATAATTGAAAATTTTAGTAACAAGTAGCGATTAAATATCCAGAGAACGGGCTAATATTTTCACATGAAATGTTTGGTTCACTCTCTTTGATTTAAGTATTTCTTTGCGTAAAGGAATATGAAAAGTATATGAACATTCAATCATTTTTAAAAATGCATTTATCTATATTTATTTAAACTGTACATTAGAGTGACAAAGTTATTCTATACACAGAACAAGTAAGGACCTTGTTACAAAACTACAGGAGGAAAATGCGTCATAAAAAAGCCTTTCATACGTAGCCTGTCTATCGCCTAGCACCGGAGCACCGGATTTGATAAATGCGTACATTCTAGTCACGAAAATGCCACGCGCCACTCGCTGTAGCACCTCGCCCGCATTTTGCATTCTTCACTCACAATCATTTCACCATCTCACAAGGTTCAGTACTGACTGACATCCGAAGGATTCCTCTTTAAGGTCGATATTGAGAAAGGACACACTAAATGCGTTTTTAGATCATCAAGGCAAATCTAATACTAGATTACAATGAATGTTAATTTGTTTTTAATTTTCAAGAGAAGATATTATTCGGCTAAGTTTCGGTTTTGTTTTAACTAAATTATAGTCTAGGTTTAGTTACATTTTAGATTTAGTTACTTATTGATAGTACCTGACAAGAAATGTAGGTTAAATACATATAATTGGAGTGCATTTTAAGGTTCAATGGACTAGCCAACTTGTATAAAGGACACAAGCGCGTTGTTTTATGCAGGTGTTCATTAAACCAACAATTTTTTTTATAGAAGCAAAGGCTTCGTTGTAGTCAATTGAACAGTCGCTGTAGTGGAAATATTACATAATATTGCTTTAGTAACTCATCATCATCAGCTCACTATACGTCCCCACCGAGGGGCTCGGAGCCTACCCCAAGTTAGGGGTGACTTTAGTAACTAACAAGACATATTATGTACTAATGCTCGTGAATATTTTCTTCGTCTATTCATTTCATTGTATAGACATATAATTTTATAAAAGATGAAATGAAGTTACTCGATAAATATCAATATTTCGTGAAGGAAAAGCCATTTCTTTAGCGAAGAATAACATTTTCTACAAGGTTAAGTGGGTCTCGTATTCTGTAGTAATTGCTATCGAAGGTCCTCAGAGATTGTTGAAGGGGATCTTTATTAGAATTTGATTAAGATCGGTTAGTCTACTACGGTTGGATAAATCTTCAATACATTATTTTCTTGAGTCATTTTCAATGGCATAGTATCGATTGAATAAAAAATGACTTCTTATTTTTTATTCAATCGATGATCCTTCTTATGAAAGGAAAAGGTTCAGGCTAGGGTTGTGAACTTGCAATGTTTATAGGCTTAAGTGTGGCACAGTACAACTAAACTTTGAAAAAGATCTTTAATAATGTAGTGGTAGTTGGTTAGAACTTTTCCTCTACATAATAATTTATTTCGATGATTACGATTGTTTGTTTAACCGTTGGTTTCCGACACCAAAATCTCTGTATGAAACATATCGTTATCCCAGTCATTTTTGACAAAACAATGATAGCAATATGTTTTAAACAGATATTTCAGTCTCAGAAATCCACGGTAAGTATGTTATAATTTCGACAACGTTATTATGCACTAAACTTTTTATTATTAGAATTCTATAGTTTCATACTTGTCTATTTGTATTTAAAAAAATAAATTTTTGAGTTCTTTTGAACTTGAGAATTACCAAACTATCAGATAACAACTCTAATAACTCAGTGTTAATTATTTTAAATTGTACAAATAATCTTTGCAAATAGTCATAAATTATTTATAAAATATTTATATTTAAGCGTATCTACAAACGGGGTCAATGTGAAAATTATTATGTCCCAAATGTGAATGTCTTGCACCGAGTACACAACTAGTCTTTATATTATAATATTTTGTTTTAAAATCACTTAATATAATCATGTTATTTGGCTCATAAATACACTATATTGCGATATATTATGTGTTGCAATGTAGTCATGCATATGCAATCGGTAAAAAGAAAACTTTTGTTATCTTAATGTTTTATAAATATAAGATTTATTAAGTTTTATCGGATCGTAACCGAATTAATAATAATTACTACATTATACAGTGAGCAGAAATATGGTTTTATTTTTTTACCGGGCTTGTTATACTGGCTACTAAAAATGCTTAGAAAAAAATTATGATAATCTTATATGGTCTATAATGTTAGATTCATTGTTTATTGAATGATTCTTTAATATTGCGTCTACCCGCTAACTATAATTTAATCGAATTGTTTTGTCTATTTTTATTTACTTTTCGTCTGTTAAGAAAGGGTTTGTTACGGAAAAAATAACGGAATAATAATATTATGTAATTATGATAGTCTAGATTGTCCTTCATCCAGAAATTAATTTAAAAAATCAAATATAATTACTTTTCAATGCCCACAGCTCCAACCTGTCCAGGCTGTCTCTGAACAATCTGCTTTCTCTTCGGCACTGCTCTGTGGTCCCGTTCATCGGCACCATGATCCGTGGAAACCTATCCCATAGTTCCAGGACATTCGTTCTTGCACTGTCAACATTGCTTTCGTTTTTCGCGGCGAATTTTAATATGGTCCCATTCAAAAGGCTATCAGTTAAACTCCTTTCGGATAGGGTGAGTTCGATACACTCGCGGGCTGCGCAGGCGCCGGCAAAGAGGAGCAGGAGGCAAGCGCGCGCCGCCATGATAACTCACGTAATGACTCCGCGATCTCAAGCCTGGGGTATAAACCTATCTCGCGACTCTGTCCGCACTTGAACAATAACCCTACGTATGCGCGTACAATTGAATTTTGTAACGCGTATCCTTCGCTTCTAATTGTTTTCTCAATTTATGTGCATAATCTCAATTAATTACAATATCGATACTTATTTATTTTAAATCTTGATTTTTTTTAATCGTTTAATATAGAATTACGAATATTATGTGTATATGTTCGTGTTCGTATATAATTTGGATGATGTTTTACTATGATGAAATATTTCGTATTGTAAAAATTTCATTGAATAATTTTTCTACTTTATTTTGTGGACACAGCATAAGGAGAACTTTTGTAAAACACAATAATACAATGACTTAAAATAGTAAAACAGTTAACAATTATGATTCAATAACATTTGGTAAAATCCAACCGTTTAATGATTTGATATTAATTGCTCAATATTTTTCATCTGACTCATGTTCTTAATATCCAGATAATTACTTGACTATGTCAATAATAGTTAATTTATAAGCTATCGAAAAATTTATAGACTTCTCGAAGATTAAGAAGTTGAAACGCACATAATCGAGGAAGAGTTTATATTTTTGTATATAAGGAATAAACTCAAAAACTACTGCGTCGATTTAAAAAATCCTTTTGCCATTAGACAGCTACATTATTACTGAATAACATAACCTATATTTATTATAAAATAAGTAAAGTTTAGTATACTTGAATAAACAGCATATTTTTGAACTCCTTAAAATTTGCCAATTTTTGGCTAACGTAGGCTAAACAGTTAGAGTTATATAAAATGATGTCTGAGATAATTGTAGATCTCAAAAGGTTCTACAAAAAAGTCAGCAATGGCATATCTTTATCTTTTACAGTTTTCTAACAATCACTTTTGTTTCATCTGGTCTGATTTGTTCTGGAACACAATGGTAACAACTACTTACTATAAGGTTTTGGCGTATTTCTCTTCCATCATTCTGAGTTCACTGAATGAATAACTTTTTAAAGAAAAAAGTGATGTTAGGAAGAAAACCGATACTGTGTCGGTGTATCGGCGCAACACTAGACCTACAAAAATCTCAATGCTTACGTCCCCTCACTACGTCTGTCTGACACTTGGTTTAGTAATAAAAGTGCGCCATTCGCTCCAAATGATTTTAAGTAATAGTGTCTAAAAGTAACAACGTATGATTGTTTCTTTAATAACGAATTTTTTTTTTCCAATAAATTGACGAATATGTTTTTCTGCGAAGAAAATAACAAGACAATACAACCAAGGCTATAATAAATAAGGAAATAAACTTTAATTTTCGTAAATGTCTGATGATAAATAGCTCGGATATATCCTAATGGAGGATATCGTAAAAACACAGTCATTTGTCTTGGATCTAAAAAAACTGCTGATAAATCAATGAATGAAGTAAATTGAACATAATACTTGGTGTCTTGTGATAAAATAAAGTGTGTTTACTTGTACGAATAAATGTGTACTAATAGCTGTCAATTCTATATGTTTTATGGTGACTTTATATTAGTAATGGTGTATTATTTTTTTATTCGTAACAGATGGTGTAGCATTGAGGTATGTCAGGACCATGTCTAACGGATATCCGTAATATCTGCGTCTTTCATTGTATAACCTGGCTTACAGGAGGATGTTAATGATTTTGCGGGGATGTAGTTACGTTTGTAGGTTTGTATATATGTCCGTTTGATTGTGACAGTGCGGAATAACGGATTTTGAACTGTGAGTTTTCTCAATTTGTATTTTTCCGCGGAGGGTTAATCGTAACGTTATAATATCTGCATAAAATCATGTTTCTTTCGAGCGGTAATGTATTGTCTTTAATGATAATGACAGCGCACTGACGTTTACCGATTGATGGCCGATTTAATTATATTTCAATCATTAATCATATCTTTGGTAATTTTGATAATTCCAGTAGTCGAATAATATCGTAGGTGCTGTTTGAAAAAGGGCAATAAATGCGCTCACATTAGGGTGCGTTAACATAAGTCGAATGCGTCGTTAACGTGCAGATTGGAAACCGCTCACAAACTATTCCGGAAATAATGTGGATGATTAAACGAACATTAACCATAATAGTGTTAATTGCTTATATGTTATATGTATCTATCTATATAGTTTGGGTCATCATGTAAAAAAACGAATTAAAAAGCAATCCTTGAGAAATGCATATGCAATCTATTGAGAATGTTAAATAATGAAATACGTGCATTTTAATGATTTCACCATATTTGTTTTTTGCATTAATTTTTGTATTGCGAGTCACTTAATGTGATTAATTCCCATTCTAAGGCTTGTATAGTAACGAGTTTGAGTAAAATTTAATAGAATGCTGATCCGTTTTACTGCTAGTCAGTATCCATTATCAAATGTAGATAGTAACTAGCTGCAGTCATTATCTAATGGAATAGACGTGCTGAGCTACATAGATGTATCTACAAATGTTGTTCGTGTAATCCTGAATATACACCTAAGATAAAAATTGATTGAGATAGATACGCTTCAGCGGTTCGTACATGTTGAAAGGGTGTATGAAGTTGGCTAGGCAAGAAATATATGTTGTAAAACTGAGATATGAAACAGAATAAAGGTTCATCTACACATAAGCTGGAATCGTACGAACGACGTTCGGCAGTCGCATCGGAGAGAGATAAACGTATAGCAATACTAGAGAGCGCTATACCGCTACTGACGTCATCGCCGGACAGTTCGAACTGTATGTACGATTCCGGCTTATGTCTAAATGAATCTTAACACTAATATTATCAGGGACGTCTTAGGAAAGTTTGATTATTCCCTCTTATTATTATACAAAGATGTGTCAGAATTGGGACAAATATACACATAAAATTCGTAATCTTTGCCAACCCCTTTGTAAAGTTTGGTTAAAATATCGAGGTTCCTTTGGACATACGACAAACGTTGTATTTGTTTTTGTAAGCCATGATTTACACGAGATCAAGTCCACAAATGTCAAAAGCAAATGATGCGCTTGACATTTTTGAGCTGACATTTATGGTCTTCAGTTGGATTGCAGTCATCAAAGATGATGTGTAGTTGCAGCATATAATATGTAAATCAATTCTCTTAATTTAAAACAGAAAGAATATACGGATTTATATAAAAGAAAATATTAGCTACTGTTGGATTGAATTTATATAATAAAATATAACTTATATACGTACTAATAAATACATAATACTGGAACTAGTACGTGTAGACATGCCACGAAAGGTTCAATAAACCTTGGTCTACATGAGTCCTTGGTTCCTAGCTGGTTTTGTTATTAGAACCATTGGAGCGTTAAGTACCTTAAACATTTTTTTAAAATTTTATTTATATTTAATCTATTTTTACAAAGTAATACATATTTAATTTTGTTCATAAAAATAGTTATGGTTGTATGCATATCCCTTCTATTAATATGGTGAAAAATATTTATTTTTGCAAATTAAATGCAGCAAGCATTGATTTTCGGAATATCTTATAGCAATTGAATAATTTAATATTGTAATTCGGAATCATCTTTTTTCCAGGCACTTGTTCTTTAGTGAAAAAACACTGAAGTATCAATATAGGTCAACGCCCTCGCTCTTTTAAACTAAAATCCGATACGCAATTAATAAAAAGGACCTTCGGTACATTGACCTCCAACACGTCTGACGAAATAATTGATTCGTAGAAAGTAAAGTAGGCATTTGACTGTTCGCGGTGCGTTCGTTATGAGATTTGCTTAATTTTATTAATTACTAGATGTCGCCCGCGACTCCGTCCGCGTGAAATTAAAAATAACTTAATAAGTAACCTATGTTTTCTTTCAGACTTTATTCTACATCTATGCCAAATTTAATCAAGATCCGTTGAGCCCTTCTGCAGATACCTTCTAACAAACATCCATCCATACATCTAAACATTCGCATTAATAATATTACTAAGGTCGTTTGCACTTCAACGCCGAAAAATCTGCGTGAAAAGCAGTGACCTATACTCGTATTGGCAAATTTGATTTAAATATTTTTTTAATTAAATCTTAGATTTAAATTCGCAATAAAAATTGTAATGCGACACCAATCAAGTGGCATAGGGTGTTCTCTACGCAGCTTAAGAATTCATCTTTGTTATCATTCATTTTATACAAACCGTACCGTTTCCACTGCCGAAACACTTTTATTAAAATCTGTGTATTTACTAAGCAAATTAGAGTGATACCATGTTTTTGTATGTTGAAAGACAACATATGCTGTAACGTTTTTCTGGTGTTACGTAGAAAATATGAGTGGCTATCAATGAAAAGCCATTTTATCGAATAACTAGCTGTCGCCCGCGACTCCGTCCGCGCGCATTTAAAAAAAAATAAACTAAATTGCGGGGGGGGGGGTTATGAAAAATAGATGTTGGCCGATTCTCAGACCTACTGAATATGCTCACAAAATTTCATGAGAATCGGTCAAGCCGTTTCGGAGGAGTTCAAGTTCGAACCCCGTGACACGAGAATTTTATATATAAGATAAATTTGTGAAAAAAGAAACATACAAATCAAAGCTGATAATTGAAGGAAATTATTGTCGCAGATTCGTCGATGTCGAAGAGCGTCGGTGGCTCAGGGGTTAAGCACTTGACTTGCAATCTGCAGGTCCTGGGTTCGAATCCCGCCATGTACCAATGAGTTTTTCGATTTTCGATTTACATATGTACATTTATCCGACGTTCTTACGGTGAAGGAAAGCATCGTGATGCAACCTGCACATATCTGAGAAGAAATTCAATGATATGTGTGAAGTCAACCAACCCGCACTGGGCCAGCGTGGTTGACTATGGCCTAGTCACCCCTAACTTGGGGTAGGCTCCGAGCCCCTCGGTGGGGACGTATAGTGAGCTGATGATGATGATGATTGTCGCAGATTCGTGATGTAATACAAATTTGGCAGGGTTTAACATTTGTTATTTTTATACAAAAACTAAACATAAACATTTTTAAATATATTTAAGGTACATGAGTACAAGTTAAAATCAATGTTTAATTAATTATTTAAAAATAATAAAAGACGTGATCAAGCAATATCTTCAATTTGAAACACATATCATAAAAAACAACTTTTTGATATTACGAATAGCTGTCCGTGAAATATAAAAAAAATATTATAAAATCGTGATAAAGGTTATAAGGGGGTTATGGTCATATATTACATTTATTTTCAAACCTGTAACTATTATATAAAATGTTATGGTCACTTGTATTTTCTCATGTTCTTAAAATGTTAAACAAGTTTATACATACTTAGGTTGAGACAAGCCTCCGAGCAAGTCAAGGTTGGGATCGGCGTGAAAGTAGAACACAGTTGAATGTATTGTATTAACTTAAGTCGCGTTTCCACGGTTTCTGATTATGTGACTGGCATCTGACCGACACGAACGATGCACTGTGGAAACAGTGTCTGTGCGCGTAGTTCCAGTAAACATGTTGAGAAAAAGTGGAGTTACAACAGTTTTGCTGTACCATACACTTTTTTGGCAAAGGGAACGGAAGGGATGACGTTATACAAGTGTCAAGGCAGTGGAATTGTATAGTTATATTAAGGTTGACACTCCTATAGTGATAGGTAGGATATTGCTTTTTTCATCCTGTGTTGTAACAAAATAAGCTTTTTTAAATAATAATGATAACCTAAGCCCAGTTTGAAAATGGCTCGGTAGTAAAGTTTTAATATTTTAGGAGCGGCGCGGCGCGGCGAGCTGGTTTACTTAGCCTCGCTAAGTCGACAAACATAAAATATTAACAACCCGCTTTTCTACAGAAAGCACATAACTCGGTATAAAGTATGAAGTAATTAGGATAGCCGGGAACCTCAGTTTTGTAAGAAAATATATAGGCGCTTGTTTATGTCTGTTAACGTGTAACGAGCGAACGTGATAATTCAAAGTAATTAAAAAGTAAAGCAAACTTACCCCAGGGTAACAATTACGGATCTGAAAGGTTTTTCTTTTATCTAATTTAATAAAAACAGGTGGTTAGTGCAATATTTATTGGAGGTTATTTTTGTAATAAAAAAATCTCTATTTTCTAAACTAGCTTTCATAATATATTTGAGAATACGTAAGATATAAAGTAAAGAAGAATTTTCCGCTTATTTTCCGCCATGTCGTGTCCAGTGTTCGGAAATAGGTCCACGCCCTTAGGGTAAAGCGCTCATGAATACTTTTTTTATATATTTAGGCTATATAAGAAAGAGAAAATAACATTTTGACATTTTAAATTTGATAAATAAAAAAATATATATGTATTTTTTATCTTAAGTATGTAATACCTGTGTGTGATAAACATTGAAATTATTATATCTGTACATATTAGTTTGTTGATGGAAAGGATCGTCGATTTGCAGGCCGGCAAGGGACAGCCTTGGGATTTGGCTGACAGATTTTCTGCCACGGCGGAGTTCAAGCTTCCACTCGTGGTTGTCAGGCCGGAATGCGCGGGAATAAGTTTGTTTAAATGTATTTAAACAAAGATATATTATATGATCCTAACTTTATATGTATAAACAACAACAACGTATGTAAATACATAAATATATAAATAAATCAATGTTGAACAATAAACACAAATACCCTTGAAAGCTGAGGTATGCTATATAAAGCATATATTCTTGGATACAAATGTTCCATACTCCAATGATTTAATAAGCAAATAAAATAATTGATAGACATTTACTCTACACCCCCGAAGTCAAGTAGGTATTGCAGTTTTGTTCAAATAGTAAATTAACATTCAGTAGTGAGATTGCAACAGTGGACAAGGGCGTCAAACAAGCACGCAACACATCTGACTGTTCACCTTTGTTGGCCTGATGGTACGAATACGTTAGGCATTCAATTAAAAAATACCTCATTTTAAATTCAACAAAATGTACATGTGTCATGGGTCATGGGTTCGAATACCGGCATTCGACTATTGCCGTGAACTATATCATAGCACAGTGTTTGACCTTATTTGAAGTGGTTATTACAAATATTACTTCCAGTAATCTATTCATGTTTAGGAAAAGAACACAAAAATAAACTTCACGTTAAATATAGTATACAAAATTATGTTGTTCATTATTTCAATTTTATCACATATAAATACCACAAAGCGCGTTGCAAATCGCATAATTTAAGTGACAGTAATTCGAAATCAGTGCAGTGGACTAGATTGATGGGCTGAATTCAGCGTTTGACATTATCATTGTACAACATGCCCGAATTATATCTTACATAATGCAGCTAACTTTAATCCAATTAATGAAAATGATTACCATTTGAATGACATTCATGGCAACTCTAAGACTTAACGCCGTTAGTCTTAAGTGAACATTGCTTTCACGTCAGTAAAATTAATATTTAAAGGTTAAATTAAACCAAGATTTAACAGTGGTAGATGCCAGCAATAATATCTGTAGCACGAATGGGTGGGCTCGCCCGATGAAATAACACGGCTCCACTGAAGACAGGCGTGAAGTGGAAGCAATTCCGTATTTCGGCTGATTAATGTGTGGACCTAGGGTTAATTTTAGTCCCCCTTTCCCTTCATATCATTTTCATATAAGGAATGTAAGGGAAGGGGAAGATGTGATGGAGGGTGTAGGACGCTTAGGAAGGGGAAAATATACTTATCTGTGTGTTCCTTCCTACGTCGATTAAAGGTAGGTAACGCATCTGGAATTCCGGATGTTTATGAGCAGCGGTCGATTCGCTATTTCGGCTTATTTAGGTTAAAGTTTAATAGAAGTTGATAAAAAATGACTTTGAACTAATATTACTAGTTATAATTTAATTAAGCTTTGAAAACATTAACCTATTATTGCATCAAGACTTAAACCAAATTTTTCAAAAAAAACTAGAAAAATCGCAATAACAAACTAATTATTGTAAAAAGGAATTACATAAGACGACATTAAAAAGCGCAGTTCATTAGATAAAATGATTAAGCTGAAGACAAAAACTACAATCAAAGCAGCCGACATCAAATCACCTTGTGCTCCGGACAATCGCCTCGGCTACACTATTTTTACGCTAATCTTGGACGGCTGCCACGAAGCTTGCCCTCGTGCCCGTACATTAGAATTAACTTCAGCCGGGAAACGGTTATTTTATCGCCAAATATCTTTTATATACCGATAACTAAACAACACGTTAGTTTTAATACAAAACCAATGGAGTACAAATATCTGAATGAGATATGTTCAGATCGTGTGACACAAATACATTTCTCAGCGCGTAGCTGAAAAACGTATCAGTCGAATCTATGATGGCGCCGTGAGCGTCTCGCGTCGGCCATGGTACGACTCAGATGGACGTTTACTCTAATTATAATACCTATTATACTATTCGCGACAGTGATAACCGCATTTCGCATCCGTGATCTCCAAAAAAGTTCCCACGAAAGTGTTTCGGAGTTCAAAAAGAAACCAAAATGTGAAGAATGTGAAGTGAATAAACTTGACCTTGATCGAAAACTACATATTTACAAAACTGAAAGTGTAAAACGTCATAATGACGATATTAATAAGCCTATTCAAGAAAAGAAAAAAACTACCGAGGAAAAGACGTATGATAAAATTAAATCAGTGTTTGAAGAAATAGAAGATGAAAGTGATGAAGATGAAGATGATGAAAATTTAGTTTATCTACGAAATTTGGCTTCTAAATGGGAAGAGAAACAGAAATCTTCAAACGTAATAAGTGAAAAAGAAACTATAAAAATAATCAACACGAAGAAAGAAACTGTTGTTAAAAATAATAAAATTAAAAATAATATTAAGTTAGATAGCAAAAAAGATAGTGACAACGAATACGAAAATGATGACGATGATGATGATGATGTCGACGATGACGACGATGGTTTTAGTGATAAAGCTTCCGTACAAAAGGCGACTGCGGAAGTTGTAGAGAAAAGTACCAGTTTCAGTAAAGATTTTAATAATGATGATGACGATGACGACGATGACGACAATGATAGTGATGACGAAGATAATGATATTGACGACAGTGATTTTAACACTAAAGAGAAACTTACTAAAGTTGGTTTAAGCTCTCGAGAAGTTGAAAAGCCTTTAAATCACATGAAAATACGCAAGTCAGGTGTGAAAGACAACGCATTGCCAAAGAAAGTAAAGACTACAGATACATTTATGACATCCGAAATTAAAAAAGAAGACCGTAGTAATATTGGAGAAAAGAAAACAAAAGGAAAGGTGGTTCTAATAGACAACAATGAAGAGGATGATAAAACTGTAGGCGTAGAAAAGGTTCTTAAAGATGTTAAAATCAAGAAAACAAGCCCAGAAAAAGTTGTTGATAAAGAAAGTGTACGTAAAATACAGAGACAGGAACCTTCTCAAAGCGAAAAAATCAAGACTCATAAGGTAATTAAAGAAGTATCGAAAGACACGATACCAAAGATTGATGTCAAAAATAAACAAATTAAAGATCAAGTAAAAACTGAACCTATATCAAAACACTTGAACGATTGCAAAAATGAGAGTCAAGAAGATAGTCGACTAAGGCATGTCACAGATGCTCTATACAGACGAAATTTACTTAAAAGTGAATTTGAAGATTTCTATGCGTTTCTGCCGACTTTTGCGCCAAATTTTACACGCGTTCAAAATCCTGAGTGTAGGCGTCATGGACAGATACTTCTTAGACAGTTACGTGGAGCAAAGTTGTGGGCATTGAGCAGTAAGTGAATTCTTACTTTTTCTGTATTAAAAAATGAAAGACTTTATCTGATTTACTTTCCTTTACCATCAATTATAAGTCTACCATCAGTAGTAGACGAAATAAATGAAAAAAATTGCTAGTACAATTATTTTGAGAAATTAATTTTTTCATTTATTTGTGATGGATAAGGGTAAATGTAAAACTATTAACAAAACATAACGAAGAACATTTTTACTAAAATCGTATTTTTTTACTTTGTGTTTTTAATTATGAGTGCCGACATTTTTTATAATATAAAAAAAAACGAAAATATGAATGTTATAATAAAATGTAATAGAAAAGTAAATAAGCTAACCAAGTCTCAATGAAGCATTCTAAAACAACATTACCTTTGTTAATAATTAATCAGAGAATACTTAATTAGTCTCGAAGGACCATTAGCTACATTCAAAGGTGTATATTTTCAGTGCTCGACGCCACTGCAAAGGTTCCCTCGGGAATACTCCACGGCAATGGTATTCAACTGGGTAGCTTCGACCAGTGCTTGGGGAGTCGTGCACGGGTTCAACTCGACACTGGGAGCATAGTAAAAGTTCATGGAAAGTACTGCTTGGCTCGTGTTGACCTGAAATCTGAACATCACGAAATGGAAATTCCAGTTCATTTGGCGCAATCTAAGAATTTGATCAAGAGTCGGATTGATGATGTGAGTATGATTTTTATACCAAATACCATTTTGAAAAAAATAGAAAAGTAAATCTTAATTCTTATAATGAATTGTTCAGCCAGGTCACTTCGTACCGCGATTCTCAACGTTGAGTTGGGGCGTGTGCGTTCCCGCGCCCTGTAGCTCAGAAGACGTCGAAAATATAATAAGGGATGCTATCAAACACTACCAATATACTAGTGGAATATCTATCAAAGTTAGAGTCGATGAACAGGATTGTCATGTACAAAAGAAACAAGCATGGTGGGAAGAATGGCTTGGGATACCAACCCTTGTCACATTGTAAGTTACGCTTTCATTCTGACCTTGAAATAAACGATTAATAAATTGTCATCACCTCATGTATTGAAGTGTTTTGTGCGATAGGGATATTTTGTAATGAAGTGAACATTCTGTTATCAGATTTTTGTACGGCGTAGTCATGTTACTGGTCCTAATTGCTACGGCACAAGACTTTGCTGCTAGAAAGGAAACCAATGACGAAGCGGAGGATGAAGGCGACCAAAAAGGGGTGAAAGATAAGCGGCCTGAAGGTAAGTCCTATCCTGGTTAAAAAAAAGGAAACATAAGAGTCTCAAAGTTTTTTTTAATATGGATATGATAATACTTAGATGTTATAATTTTCTTTTATTAAAATCCACACTGATTTCGTCATACATACTTTTAACCAAGTCTGTTGGATACATAATTTTTAAATAAAATACATGCACCGATGATGCTTAGTATTATGTAATAACTAGCTGTCGCCCTCGACTCCATCCGTGCGGAATTAAAAAAAAACTTAATAAGTAGCCTATGTGTTCTTTCAGACTATGTTCTACATCTTTGCCATATTTTATCAAGATCCGTTGTGCCGTTACGGAGATACCTTCAAACAAACATCTATCTATCCATCCATCCAAACTTTCGGTAGTTAACATAATATTAGTAAGAAGTAAGATACAATTTAGTCTATGGTTCTGGTTCAAGATGGATTGTGAGTCATCCTGAGCTAATGATAGAACTCACACATGGCGAAATTATGAATTCGTGTAAATAGTTTTGTTACATTGTATTTAAACTGATATACTTATGTCGTTGAGCTTAACTTTTTCACATAATCTAATAGCCTATATTTTATTCATTAACACGTCTAGACATAAAAAGGCAATCCATTCATGAAATATTTAGATAGGTCTTGGATGATTCTTGGTAAGTAGCTCATAGATTATTGTATGTTGTTCAAAGTCGAATTTAATGTGTCATTAATAGTAACTAATGCGTGAAACGTGATCGTTTCAATGAACCCAACATTGTTTATTGTTTCTTAATTACATCAATCCGTTCGGCTTCGGCCAGTAAATCAAATGATCACGGGTCACGAACGCCGTATCGAAAATTATGTCGCATGTCCATTGATTTTGAACGATTAGTGTACGTGACCGAGCCCGGTGCAATATTGCCTGGAGCAGACTTGTATACGTAATATATGTTAATTAACGTTTCATCGGTATTCGGAGTCGATTTGAATCGCAAACCGGGCCCGAGCACCGCGACTCGTTGCCGAAACAAAGTGGGTTAAGGTCGAACGGATGTTTGGGGTTCAGCGATAATTTATGAAAATAACTTGATTCATTAACAAAAATGACTCTTAGCAAACAATATACAAATTGAAATTAAATTAATATTAAATGCAATCAAATTGATGGATACGACTTATATCTATATTAATTGACGAAGCAATGCATGAGATATGACGCCCATTATGAGTCTATTTTTTTTTTATAAATATGCTAATTATGTAGGTTAAAAAATATGGAAAGTTTAATATTTGAAGTCTAATTGAAACTTAAGAGCGAATGAACTGATAAGGAAGCATATTATTTAACAAGATTTCTTTCGCTGATTTTTTAGAAGTTTATGAAGTCTTAAAAACTAAACTTGAAGCTGGAAAGCTAAGTTTAATTTATGTTGTCATTAATTTCAGCAGACATACTAAGGTGAACTGTGAATGAACTTTCAGTCACGTGGAAATGCACTAAATTTTTATCGATAAATATTTATAAAATAATACGCCTAATAACGTTCCCGCCTGTCAATCTTTGAATAACAAATAAAAACAAAAATATAATTCATTTCACACTCGTGTTTGTGTTAGGAAGTTTGTTTTCATAAACAAATTTGGTCGTTAGAAAACGACTAAGTTTCGAAGTCGATTTCTTTTCTAAATCAACGAGCGACGTAATTTGTTATGCAAATTGCCTCCGTCGACACTTCTGCCTCACGTCAAATTTAAGCATGACTTATTTCTTGATTTATTCTTGTTTATTTATGAGCTTTTTTCATCCGAAGCTTTTGAATCGAGTTCTTTTGAATTCTATATAATGGAATAACAAGAGCCGATTCTGCCCACAGTTTGCCTAAAGAAAAAGATAAATATTTAAATTCAACCATTATGTTGATGTGGTTTATCCGCCTTTTAATTCGTCGTTCGTTATTCTTTGTGGGTACTGAGAACAATTGACCAAATTTAAATTTTTTCATTAAAAAAAACACTAGCAAAAGCTGTAGTTATAACAAATGTTTAATTGTTATTATATAAATCAAAAGTTCAAAAGTAAAGGAACATTTCATTTGTTTTAGGTGAGAGCGTTATCAGTGTGTTTTCGTTGTACCGCACTGTACGCAAGCTGATGGCCCCGGCGACGTCAGATGAGATCTCCTGCATTCATGGCGTACGGGCCATAGCTACCATCGCTCTACTCATCGCTCACAAGTTCCTACCCGTCGCTTCTACGCCTTACACGAACAGGCTGATGATAACTGAGGTTTGTGAAAAAGAAGACGATGTGTTAATACTGAGTACTAGTCTGCAAAAAAGTGTCCGTGGCAATTAAACTATTTTTCGTAAATGTTATGTTGAAGTAGTAAATCATGTTCATCAATTCATTCATTTTAATATTGTTAAGACATTTTTTTTAAAATACGCAACAGTGAAAAAGTATTTCAAAAATTGTTAAACGGTAATTTGATATTTAAATATGACAGGGGCTGAAATTAAGACAAATACGACACGTATGTGATTTTTATTTTTTGCTCATTAAATTACAGCCATACCGGGATTTGAACGAAACTAGTTTGTAATTGTTTCGGAAAGGTTTAGAGGTCCTGGTAGTATACGTGCCGCTCATACTAAATTGACTAATTGCTGTTCAGCTTAAACAGTAGGTTCGTTTTAGAATAAATGTACACCTGAATTCATAAATGAATCATTCATTCATTTAAATTCACCGCACAAATGAGTAAAGTTATTTTTGAAAACTTCGCATTTTGACAAAATTAAAATGCTCTTTTTAAAGTACAAATGTGGGAGATTCTAAAAATTCAAATTTTTCCTGTTATAAATATTCTCAACTTAGTTGCGTACAAACCAAAAAATATAAGCATGTAGCGGCCAGCCTTACATTTTTAAGGTGTTATTTTGTACCATTCTGATAAAATATCGATTTCCATCATCTCATCCTGTACCTCAAGTTCTGGATCTATCGCCTCATCATATCGTCCTTATGGTCAGCGAACAACAACACATAACTTGAAGTATATCAAGAGACCAATGCCTCATAAATAAGATTAAACCGTTGGATTATAACGAAAGACATCGCGCTTAAGCTCTGAAACCTTGGATCGTCGCCAGATTGTTATTTGCCGTATCTGGCCCGTGCAACAAAATTGTGTTTGGCAATGCGAAAACTTTGTTTATCTGCGAAACTTCTAGTTTTTTGTTTATGTTAAACTGAACGGGCGAAAGCGAAAAAGTTTTGATTCTACTCTTTAATCTGACATCTGTAAGTATCGTAAAATACGTCGAGGGATCTCAGTCGTCTGCCATCAAATCCTGTCGTAACAATGAAGCTCGGCGATCATCGCTCGATACAGATAAAACATTTATACTTAATCTGGATTTAGACAACAGACAGTAAACTCTTTATTGGCATTTATACGACTACTTTTAGATCTTTACCTTGATTCATTCTCTCATCATATTCTTTATTCTAAAATAATAAGCTTTTCTGATATTATTTGACTGGAAGGGGAATAATAATGATTGATGTGGTTTATAAATATCCATTGAGTATAACTTGTGGATCGGATTAACAGATTTGTGGGGTCTGAGGACCTTAAAAGTTATGTATTAGACCAGACTTTATGGACAATCTTTATGAACTTTAGGTGTCATCAAGGTATGGAGGTTATAAACCCGCAGAAATATAGTTGATACACCCCTTGAATTATACGCATAAATCCCATACTAAAAACAATCGACTACAACATTTTCATGTTCAAAAACCAACCAGCCTTACTCATGCTAGTTTTATTCTATAATCAAAACACTAACCCGATTTACGGAATAATTTTATTAACTTAATGGCCTGTAATTCCGATGCGAGTATGGTTGGTAATTGCATGGCTTGTAATAACTTTCTTATTCCTTAGTAGTAGAGAATTAGCATGTGCAAATATACTGTAACACGATATGTTACAATTTTTAACATTTAAAAAGTAAAAATAAATGACTTTTATCATATAGTCGTAAATTGTCCACTTGCCAAGTTAATTTTTTTTATATACCTAACATTTATGTCTGAAGATTTGAAGTACAGATAATATTCTTCTCCCTTGTCATCAATTCTTACGTATTTCTTACAACTTTAGAAAACACGTACAACTTGTTATCGTTACAAACATCTAGTGGTCACTTAATAGGTCACTTGAATGTTCATGTTTCTTCTTTTTAAAATACCATATTCTTTTGAAGATAGTTGATCACTAGGAAGATCAGCGTCCTACCAGCTAAATTAAACTATAATTTTTTTCTGTGTTTTATTTTTATCTGGTTCTTTTTGTCTAGGTGGTAAGCTCTCCCCTGTGGTCGTGGTGCCGCGCTGGCTGGATGTACACTGACTGCTTCCTGTTGCTGAGTGGGACGCTCACAGCGCATCGTATAGCCAATGATAGCGAATCTGGAGCATTTAAAAGAATTCTTTTCAGATATTTGAGGTACTATATTAATAATTGTAATCACATTTTCATTGTTCTATTACCTGTTCTTAGCACTAGTGCAAATTTGATATTGAAACAAATTGCTATTAATTTCTCACAGGCGCTTAAAATAAACGCTCTGCTAAAACATATCATTCACGTAACTGATTAAAATTGACAAGTTGTTCACGATCGATTATGAAGTCGGTAATTGCTGGTTGGTCGCAGATGACGTTAACTGCGTACGATAAATTGCCGTTCTGGATGCGACGGAAGATTCTGTTGTAGTATAATGAGTTCTGATACAAATGTACGCAACATGAAATAAGCCGTTTCAAGAAATATTAAGATCAAATACAATTACAAAATCTTAAAACAATTACAACAACTTACTAAAATGATTTGACGGGTATTAATTAAAAACATGTGATTAAATAATTAAAATCATTACTGGCCCCTATTTTATATAAAATATTATCACTGAACCCTACTTCATATGAAATATTATATAATATAACTATATACTTTAGAAATTACGTTACGCATACAAGGTACCTTAAATTAGTTCCTACATAATACGCATTTGAGTTTTTTCCTGAACCGCTAGATGTTTTATTTATTTCATCAAAGATAAATGTGTGCGCTTGAAACAGTGTTCCACTGTTAGAACACGTTTATGAAAGATGTATTCCTTCTCATATTTAAAAAAAAAATGTTTTCATACAGATGTTTCGGCAGTGGAAATCCACACATTAAATAAATGTTGATAGTTGATACCATATTTATTAGTAATTAAAACACACATGTGAATTGATTGAATGAAAAACGAGTTGTGAGGCAAATTAAGTATATTTTATAAAAAAGTATTGTGTCTTTTGTTTTGTTTGATACTTATTAGTAATGGATGATATTAAGTGATGTGCTTCGTAATGTTTGACATTTTAGCACTTAATTTTAAAGGACTGACAGAACTATCAAATAACTAATCGATTAAGTTTAAAGGTCTGTTATTTAGGTACTAAATATTTGATAATGTAACCGTAAAATTCCATCGCTGTGATACTTGTTTTAACACATATTGTAGTTCTTTTTTTTGTCAAAGGGTATTAATATTTCAGTTTTTTTTTATAATAAATATTTGCGCCGAAACTTTTAGATATTAAGTTAAATATTTTGATATGTTATTCAGCATTTTACTTTTCTCTTATATCTTAAATGTCCACGATTTTCTAATGTCAATTAAAATAGATTTTTTAATATTTTATTTTTGTTGCAGACTGACTCCTGCGTTATTAGCCGTGATACTATTCTACGCGTACGTTTGGGACAACATCTCCATAGGGCCCATGTGGGGCTCACTCATCACCAAGAACGCGGAGGTCTGTCAACAAGGCTGGTGGTGGAATGTCTTATACCTGCAGAACTATTTTGGATTCGAGGATATGGTTAGTGTTTTTCAATATTAACTGACTGACGAGGTGAGATGTTAATTGTTTTTTTTAGTTAGTTGATTTTTTTTGTTGAAAACTTGTTAATTTAATAATATTAATATAATTTAGGACGTCAGAAATTATTGTTTTTTTATTCAGATAATTCTTTTTTTGTAAACTTTTGTCAATTCTATTTCTTCTTTGTTATCTTTTAAAATTGATAATTATTATTTTTCAACTAAGACCTTGAAATTATGTGTATAAATTTATAGAAAAGGATAACATTTTTAAATTTTTTATTTCACTTGCTACAATTGATTTTAATTTATTCTAATTTTAACTCGCGATAAGAATTTTAATCTCAATAATTTTATTTTTAAATTGTTTTTGTTGGCAGTTGATGGTCATACATTGTGTGTTGTGTTGGAATACATTAGGCAATTTCCTAAATAAACTACAGTAGAAAAAAATATGTATATCGTCTTGAGTAATGACGCCGTTTGCATTCTTGTAATGATCGCTACAGAACTGGCGCAAGCTAGTTGAACGGATTATTCCGATGACGCTCTCAGAATAATGAAATCATTACTCAATATAATTATAGTGCATAAGCTACTAGATTTATGAAAAACCTCAACTTAACACATTTATTTAAAACATGCGGTGGCCCACGACTTCGTCAGCGCAAAAAATTGTAGCCTATAATATGCCTGCGTGCATCAGCTACCTTCCCGTCAAAACGGACCTGCTGTTTTGGATAGTGTTTGGAACAAACGCGGAGTTGCGGACAGACAGATAAAAATTTAAAAAATTAGTTTTTCGTTATTAGCAAAGCATGTATGAAATATATCACCATCTCAAAGGCCGGCAACGCATCTGCGATTCCTCTGGTATTGCAGATGACCATGGGCGTCGATGAACACCTTGGTGTTCCCGCTGCTCGTTTGCCTTTAAATATGTTTTTTTTTCGATATTACATACAGACACTCGTTCATTATTTGTATAGATATTTACGGAATAATGTCGCAGAAAGACATTCAATTATTATACACAAGTGAAATATATAAGGCATAGTCTGCTGCACCTAAACTTAAGCCGTCTAAACCGAAGGAAAACAATCTAAATAATATTATTTAATTGTAACAACGTCCAGTACGAGTCCAGTACAAATTTGTCAGTGTATTCGACATTGACAAATTGCTACAATTCGACACATCAATTTCTAAATAAATTCGTTCAATATGCAATTTGGCGAGTCTTTACAATTGGCGGACATATTCATTAAATAAAAAATATAGAAGCTTCAGAAGTTTGTAAACCTATTAGGTTTTTAAATCCTTACGTGTAGAAACAATTTTATTTCTGTTCTATTTAAATTCATTTCGAATTTACCAATTTTGAGTTGTAATAAAATAAAACGTCCAGGTCTTCCAGTAACATAAGTAATCACAAAACGATCGGATATTCATTAGGAAAATGTCCGACTGTCAAACATGTAGGCGTTGATATATGAATGTATCAGGAACGTAAAAACCGGAAGTCCCTAGTTTTCTTCAACCTTTCTATATAATGAGCATGAATGTGATTTCGAAGCTTTTAAATATTAAATCTATTTTTAGAAGTAAAACGTTGATACAAATTTACAAATTACAATATTCACTAGACTTCGGTAAAACCATTACAAGACAAAAGGACTTGGAATGAAAAAGGAACATCTATATTTAAGTTTAATTAAGATTAATTAAGACCACCTTCTTTTTTTTAGGATCTTTTTAGGAAAGGACATTTATATCACTCTCGTATTAAAATGGTGCTTTCCCGGATAAGCAACTTGCTGCTTCCATCTATTCCTCTTATGCTCCTTTTAAATTAAACATGTTCTAAATGTGTAATAATAAGTACTGTTGTTTTAGTGCGCCCCACAAACTCACCAGCTGGCATTAGACATGCAGCTGTCGGTCCTGGGCGGCGTGGTAGTGTGGGCAATGCAGTCTGAATTGCCGGTACTGCGCGCTCTGTTACCCACGCTTCACGTGTGGACCGCCTTCTCCAGGTACCGGATAACGAAGGAACACCGCCTCACACTACTGGCTTATCACGGCGTCAGGTATGTTGACTGAAAATATAATAAGAATTTTGCTCTGCTAACTACTCTGTACCCCTTTGCTCTGATTCCATCAAATGTAGGGTCAGCAATAAATACAAATTTACTTATCAATTGGATCTATTAACCGTCACAACATCAGCGCAATCCATCTAGAATTTCTCTGAACTATACTTGTTTACTATCTTAATTTTTAGGATACATTAATTTGTTCTAAGTTTACTACGCATCTCTTTCATGTGCAAAATACCATACATGTCACGTGTCATTCTAACCTCTCTTGGTCGCTGCTATTCGGTAAAAATAATAAATATATCTAAAGGATAAATTATTAGCAATATATTATGTAAAAATATTGTTGAACTAGCATAGCACTTAGAACATAAATTGGTAAGTGTTAAAAAAGTCTGTGACAAATTAAAGCAAAAAAAAAACCTCTTAACTTCAAATGAAAATAAACTTAAATACGCAGTTCTTTTTTAACATCATATCACGTAATTTATAATAATAAAAATCAATAAAGAAATCATCCATCCGTCTATCCATCCATCTAAACTTTTGCATTTATAATATTAGTAAGATTATTATTAAATCCTACTGAGCTATGTGATTCTAAGATTTATTATTGTAAAGTTTATTAGCTATTCTTTTAATATTAGGTCCTAACATATGAAATTGGCGTTTTTCGTACTGGCCACTTTAATCACGAATTTCTCCTCTTTGGTAAGGAATTCCAAATTCAAATTTGTACAGCTATAGACTCATGTATTTGTGGTTCGATGACCGTCATTCATTTGTTTTTTTTCTTCTGTTTTTTTCTGTTTGCGTCACTCATTTTACAAAATGGAAAACTTAAAATATCGCATTATTTACGAGTACGAGTTCCGCCGTGGCACTAGTGCTGCGGAAACGACTCGAAGGGTGAATGATGTGTATGGCGGTCGTGTTGCAAAAGAAAACACAGTTCGTTTTTGGTTCCAACGTTTTCGTTCTGGAAATTTCGATCTGCAGAACAAGCCCCGTGGACGGCCTGAGACTCAAGTTGATAATGAAGAGTTGAAGGCTATTGTGGAAGCGGATCCATCGCAAACCACGTCCGAGTTAGCTGCAGGCTGCGATGTTAGTGATAAAACTGTTTTAATTCACTTGAAGCAAATTGGGAAGATTAAAAAGCTTGAAAGGTGAGTACCTCACGAATTGACTGAAGCAAACCGGCAAACGCGCGTCGACTGTTGCGTTACATTACTAAACCGGCACAATAATGAAGGTATTTTAAACCGAATCATTACCTGTGATGAAAAATGGGTTCTTTACGATAATCGGAAGCGCTCAGCGTAATGGTTGGATCCTGGCCAGCCAGCCAAATCCTGCCCCAAGCGAAAATTAACCCCAAAAAAGTTACTTGTAAGCGTTTGGTGGACTAGTGCCGGTATTGTTCATTACAGTTTTCTCAAATCTGGCCAGACTATTACGGCTGATGTCTATTGTCAGCAATTGCAAACCATGATGGAAAAGCTAGCGGCTAAACAACCTAGGCTGGTCAATCGCTCCACGCCACTGCTGCTTCACGACAACGCTAGACCACACACTGCGCAACAGACGGCTACTAAATTAGAAGAGCTTCAATTGGAAAGTCTAAGACATCCTCCGTACTCCACGGACCTTGCTCCAACAGATTACCATTTTTTTCGAAATTTGGATAACTTCTTGCAAGGGAAAAAATTCAACTCCGATGGGGCAGTCCAAATCGCCTTCAAAGATTTTATTGATTCCCGTCCGACTGGTTTTTTTAGTAAAGGGATCAATGAACTACCTATGAGATGGCAAAAGTGCATAGAAAATAATGGTTCATACTTTGATTAATTAAATATATTATATTAAAAAATATTCGACTTTTTGTTCCTCCCATACAAAACGCCAATTTCATATGTAAGGACCTAATATATTCACGGCAGTACTCTAAAATTATTTATTTTATGCTAAATCATTTGTTCAGCACTAGTAGTGTAAAATTATTGGTCGGTCAGTTGTTTTGACATGAAATTTTCATGTATTTTATTTTGAGTATTTGTATATAAGGTAACATGTTACCATAAGTTTGATCAAAGCGAATGTTATAGATTGATTTATATTCAAAGTGTATGGCGAACGCGAACCTTGCCGGTGGCTACCGGAAGCTGTTGGATCGAAAAACAAAAACGCATTTAGACTTACACTTTTATTAATCAACATACAAAAATGTGTTCGACAATTACAGCGTGGGAAGACATGACAGTTAGTGAGCAAAGATTAATTAAGAATTCACTGGCATTGGGTACTTGCTATTTGAGCCTACAAATCTCCCCCTCACAATGCTAGTGTTAATATATTCCCATAGCTCTTCGAAGTTCTTGATGTCTGTTACCAGTCAGACCTTTAGTAAGAATATCGGCCAGCATCTTTTGTGTTTCCATGTACTGGACTTCTATTTCTCCTTTACTAATATGTTCTTTTAAGAAGTGGACTCTGAGGTCTATATGTTTGGTTCTGCTGCTGATAATTGCATTCTGGCAAAGTTTCAATGCAGCTTGGTTGTCATTGTAAATCTTTATTTTTCTTTGTTTCTGAGAAGTAATGTCTTTCAATAGCAATTTTAGATGTAAGGCTTCTTTCACTGCATCTGATAACGCCATATATTCTGCCTCTGCTGTAGACATGGCAGTGGATCTCTGTTTCCTAGACTCCCAGCTTACTATACCTTTTTCCATTTTGAAGCAATATCCTGTGTAGGATTTTCTGTCTATGTTACAGGAAGCCCAGTCAGCATCAGCATATCCATACAGTTCCTTTTCTTTGTCTTTTTCATATGTTATACCCATCTCCTTTGTTCCTTTTAAATATCTCAATACTCTCTTTGTTGCTTTGTAATGTTCTGGTCCAAAACAATTGTTGAATTGGGATAAATAGCTTACTGCATAAGCAATATCTGGTCTGGTTGCTACTGCCAGAAACATTAAAGATCCTATTAGCATTTGATAAGGTAAGTTCTCATCACATGTATCTTTCTTCTCTAGTTTTAAGTAAGCTTCTATAGGGGTGTTCACCGGTTTGCAGTCTTCCATTCTGAACTTTGTAAGTAATTTTTCAATATATTTCTTCTGTTTTATTTTTATTTTTCCTTCATTCTCTTCTATCTCTATTCCAATAAATTCTTTTGCATTTCCAATATCTTTCATATCAAATATTGTTTTTAATTTTTCCTTTATTAATTCAAATTTTCTTTTGCAGGAATAGGCCATCAGGATGTCATCAACATATAGACCAAGAATTATTTTTGCTCCTTCCTCTTCTAATATGTAAATACAAGGGTCTGCAACTGATGGAACAAAACCAAGATGTTGAAGTTCTAAATCCAATTTCTTGTACCATTGGCGACCTGACTGTTTCAGTCCATATAAAGCTTTTTGTAGTTCACATACTTGTTCCCCTTTTATTGTTGTAATGTCTTGTAACATTTCCCGTGCTTTAAGATAGATTGTCAAGTCTTCATTTGAACTTTCCTCGAGTAAAATTTCTGTTATATAATCTTCAAGTCTATCTGGTTTTTTTAAAAATAATTTTTCCTCCAAATCTCCATTTAGGTATGCGGTTGTCACATCAAGTTGATGTAACTTCAAGTCTTCTTTAACTGCAGTTGCTAACAGCAATCTGACGGAGCTTAACTTTGCTACGGGGGCCCAAGTCTCTTTATAGTCTAAACCAGGTGTTTGAGTGTAACCTCGGGCTACTAATCTTGCTTTCTTTGTTTCATTTTCTGGACCTACTTTCTTCTTTAGTATCATTTTATAGTCTACAACTTTCATATAATTTTTCTTCTCTACAATCTTCCAAGTATCATTTTTGATATGTGCTCTTATTTCTGTTTTGATTGCATCCTTCCAGTCCTCATGTATCATCTCATCTTCACATTTGAATGTTGCTTCTTCTGTATCTAATTCATGATATTCATCTGATGATTCTAGATCAAGTTCATAATCTTTATGCCATGCAGGGGCTTGCCTTCTTCTATGAGATCTTGTAGCTACATGTTCACTACTGTTTTGATTTGAGTTTTGTTCAACTTCATCTTCTATTTCAGGTTCATTTCTTTCTATTTCAGATTCATTTCTTTCTATTTCCGGTTCATTTCCTTCTATTTCAGGTTCATTTCTTACTCTTTCAGAAATATCTTTGTTGGCTGCTTCAATTGTAACATCTACAACAGGTACTATTTTTATATTTCTGTTGCTCACATTTTCATGTTTTTTATTTGTTTTAATAACAGTTTTTTCTTTTTCAGCTTGCAGCTCATTCAGGTCATAGAAGATTCCATCATAGTTTGTATTTGGATTTTTGTTGTAATACTTCTTGTCAATTACTTTCACATCTCTGCTGATTATAACACCACTTCTTTCTGGGATATAAATCCTGTATCCTTTTGCATTTTGGGCGTAGCCCACAAATACACCCTCAATAGCTTTAGGTTTAAATTTTCCTTTTCTGTTTTTGTCAAGGACAAAAGCTTTACTTCCAAACACTTTGAGATGCCTTCCTGACGGTGCACGACCGGTCCATTTTTGATAAGGAGTTGTATTCAGTGCTTTTGTGGGGCTTCTGTTCAATAGGTAGTTTGCTGTGTACAAAGCTTCTGCCCACAATTGTTCAGGTATTGCACTCTCAATCATTAAACATCTCGCTTTATCTAACAATGATCGGTTTTTGCGTTCGGCTTGTCCGTTTTGTTGAGGTGTGTAAGGTGATGTTAGTCTCCTGTTGATTCCGTTTTCCTTTAGATATTCATCAAACTCATGGTTACAATATTCAGTTCCATTGTCTGTTTGTAAGTTTTTTATGTGTTTATTGTGAAATTTTTCAACTTTGTTCTTATATTCTTTAAATTTTTCAAAGACTTCATTTTTGTATGTAATGAAGTAAATGCAACAATATTTTGTATAATCATCAATAAAAGTCACAAAATATTTGGCTCCTGCCAATGTTTCAGGCTGTATTGGTCCACATACATCGCTGTGAATTAATTCCAATGGTTGGTGCGACTGTGGGCCTTCTACTGATTGAAATGGTAATCGGGTCATTTTTCCTTTTATACATGTTTCACAAACCGGTAAGGTTTCATTTTTTATTTCAAGACCTTTTATCATGTTGTTGTTTGCTGCTAGCTTCAGATCATTTTCATTTAGATGACCCATTTTTCTATGCCAATTTTCAATATTTGTGTTATTATTTGCAGCATAACTTATGTATTCCTCTCCAGTTATGTAATATAGTCCATTTATCTTAGTAGCTGTTAATGTAGTTTGCCCATTTTCATCCTTGATATAAGCCTTTTCTTTTGTAAAGATTACTTCATTTCCTTTTTCTGTGATTTTTGCCACAGATAGCAGATTTGTTGATAAAGAAGGCACGTACAAGGTGTCATGCAGGTTATATGTTTCTCCATGTATCTTTAGTTGTATAACACCCTTTCCTTCAACCTTTGCTTGAGTATTATTTGATGCCAACTTTAGCGACCCATTTTCAGGATTTATCGATTTAAACAAATCTTCATTTGCACTCATGTGAGAAGTACAGCCACTATCTAAGCACCATGTATTCGGTTTTACTGCAAAACAGGTAGGTGTGATGTAAAAATTTTTCTCTTGTTTCCGTTCTTTATTAATTTTATTTTTATGGAAGCAATAATCTACACTATGCCCCTTCTTTTTGCAGTATACACAAAACTTGGTTTTCTTTTTGGAAAAGAATGCACCTTCAACAGTCTTTGTATTTTTTCTTGCTTCATTTTCCTCCAATATTTTTATTTTTAAATCTTCTGGGTTTGGCAATGAATCTCTCGACTCAATTGCAATTCTGAAATTGTCAAAACTAGATGGAAGGCTGTAAAGCATCATAATACTTAGAAGCTCTGGATGGATTTTAACGTCCATGTCTGCCAGCTTATCAACAATATCAAGGAAGTTGTTTAAGTGGTCTCTCACTTCTTCATTTGGCAATATTTTCTTTAACACTAGTTGTTTGAGTAATGTCGCTTTTCTTGCTGGTCCAGTACTTTGATAAATTGATTTTAGCTTGTCCCATACTTGTTTAGATGTAGTACACCCTTTTATTTGTTTTAGTTCGGATGGTGATATCAGCAGGAACAGCTCTGACCTGGCCATCAAGTCCTGTTTTGCGAACTCCACTTTCTCCTCAGGGGACGCTCTGCTTGAGAGGATTTTGGCTCCATTTACGTATTCCCACAAATCATTTTTTATTAATACGGCTTGGGCTTGCAGACACCACGTATCATAGTTATTTTTGTTCAAGGCATCTACACGGTATGATGACGTTGACGAAGTCATTTTTCTTTGCGTTTTGTAGCAAACCACGCTCTGCTACCATTTGTTGGATCGAAAAACAAAAACGCATTTAGACTTACACTTTTATTAATCAACATACAAAAATGTGTTCGACAATTACAGCGTGGGAAGACATGACAGTTAGTGAGCAAAGATTAATTAAGAATTCACTGGCATTGGGTACTTGCTATTTGAGCCTACAGAAGCTGCGGCGAACGACTCGAAATCACTCTGAGAGCCTTAGTCATATCACGGACATACGCATTACTCCTTTGAAAAACATAATACATAAGAAAAAACAATAACATTAACACGTATAAAATAACGTAAACTCCAATATCTGATTGTTATAATACGGAATTACATGTATAAACTGCTCCAGGGGAAGATGCAAGGAAATAAACCAACTGAAAATCGCACATCTTGAAAATATTAAATCATGTTAAAACTTAATTATATAATCACGTCTTCGCTTATAATGTTAGAATCGCAAATAACAAAAAAATAAAAATGGCAACGCTGTTTTTACGTAGCAGTTATACAAAATTGAATGTTGTTCCCATCTATTTATAATTTGTGCAATAACATTTAAACAAACGATGTTGTGTGCAATGTGAAATGAAATGTGAACTAAATCTCAACTATATAAAAACTTATACGATTGCAATCCTTTTGCTGTATCATTGGAAATAATTTCCGGTTGAAATACTATTTGAAATACAATACAATAGCTTTATTATTTTTCTTTTCGTTTTCAGCGTAAGCCAACTGTACAGGACGGCACGGCTGAGCTACACCTCTGTGATCCACCGCGCCTCTCCCTACTTGCTCGGGCTTAGCCTCGGGCTCGCTCTCAAGAACAATACACGTCATAGCAAAGTACGTTCGGCTTCACTCGAACTATTATAGAATCAACGATATTTACAGTTCGCTAAACAAACACTTCGATGAACCTCGATAGTTTCTTTGAAATGTTGAAGCGAAGTATACTTTGAACTTTATTATATTTATAACGGAGATTACTTCATAACTTATTAAAGTATTTCATCTCTGCTCTTATAGAACAAGAGTTAAGTATCTTTTATGTTATACTAGCTTTTACCCGCGACTCCGTCCGCGCGGAATAAAAAATAGAAAACGGGGTAAAAATTATGTCCGTTTCCTGGTTCTAAGCTACCTGCCCACCAATTTTCAGTCAAATCGATTCAGCCGTTCTTTAGTTATAAATTATGTAACTAACACGACTTTCTATTATATATATAAAGATTTACCAGTTTTTAATATAACATTGAACGATCTAATAGTCTACGGGTTAAAGGTGAGGTTACGAAAAATCTGAATTTTGTTAAATTCAGACATTAGACATTAGAGGTTTCAATTTGTAAATCTTTGTTGATTATTTTAAGTTTACTGCTAATGAATGCAGGAAGTATAAAACAAAATATAATTTCTGACATATCTCGGTATCACTGACCACTAAGCTGTGGGTCGTTAGAGACAGACATTAGGTGGCATGCGGCTTCAGTATCTTAATCTCTTACGTGTTGAGTTAAATGACGTATGCACTAATGTATTTCTCCGAAAACCACAAGCTTCGAGATTGTAGGCAAGCCGCCAGCGGTGAAATATTGTTGTGATACTGGCTTGGGGGCGGCTCCCCTGAGTTGAGATTGCAAAAGCAAGACATTGCATTTGTACATAAGTGGTTTTATTTGATTTTGATCTATCACCGTACTAAGTGCCAAGTAATACTTTGCAAGATATTACACGTTAATGAGAAAAATGATGATTTTGCAGATATCGATAGATTTTCTATTATTTAGGGATAAGTACAGAACAATACCTACTCCTTTGTAAAAACATGAAAACGACAATCGATATAACACATTTGAGGTCGAGATTTAAAATTGAAATACCACTTCTATATTAATATACAAAACTGTTTTTTTTTTCAGATATTACTGGCATTTGGATGGTTAATCAGCGGTATACTATGGTGCTCTGTATGGTGGGCGGGTTTCGATTCTGGCTCGACTCAGTACCGATACAGCGCAACATTCGCGGCACAGTACGCCGCGTTGGCACCCATCGCCTCCGCTTTGGCAATCGCCTGGCTCATATACGCAGTCCACGGCGGTCATTGTGGTCAGTGTTACAACAGAATGAAACTAAATCTGGTTAGAAAACGAGGAAACCATTTGCAACGAAAATAAACATCGGTTTCCATTAAATCGTGTTCCCAATATTTAGCTAATTTAATTACTTGGCATGATCTTGTTAGAAAATAAATTAGAATTTAATGTTTTTTTAAAGGTTTTACATTAATATGTGAATTATCAAGATTCAATTCAGTAACATTAATAAAAGAAAGTCACCATGGCTATGTAGGCACTGTGACGTATGTAAGCTAAAATAATATTTTTTGAGTATTTGAATATTTTTTATAAGATAATGTAAATGTTAGTATTTATTTGACTATTATCGTATACAAAAACAGAGAACGTGATAGTCAAAATACCTTTTCGTGAAACATACACGTGCTTACTTCTACGTATTATTCACTAAATATCTATTTTACAAAATACATTCATAAACTAGATATTTGATCCATATTTATTTGATTATATTTCCACTATGAGAAATTCCATAACATTGAAATATGACATGAAATACGAAATCAAAGAAAGATGGCTTTTGAAAACAAGTGTATTCAATCGTAAATGTAACAAATGAAGGAATATTAGTAATATATATCGAAAAATTTGGCTAAGAATAGTTTTAATAAAAGTTGTTTAATTCCGTCTAACTGGGATAATTAGACGACTTAGGAATTTTATAGATTGGTTAGTTTTTAATTCTGAATTCTTAAAGAATAAGAAATAAAATTACTATAATTAATATTTCGTATATTACTAACTTGCAATGTAAATTCCGAGATTGTGATTGCATTTTCTTATTTACAGATTTCCTGCACAACTTACTCTGCAGTCGTCCATTAACCCTTATCAGTCGTCTTTCGTATGCTCTCTATCTCTGTCAGTTCGTTGTGTTTCTGACTAATGCGGCTACAGTGAGGACTGCTACCGAATTTTCCTTAATGTCTCTGGTGAGTGCGAGCGAAATAATGTATTGCAATTTATTTCTTCAACATTGCTATTTCAACAGAAATATCATCTAAAATAATATCATTAACATTTTTATTGAGCTAAAGGAATATAAGAATAATAATAAATCCTTTTTTTTCAGATTGATGTCCAAGAAATATCTTTAATATTTTTATCATCAATTTTGTTGACGTTAACATTTGTAATTCCAATGCAGTCATTGCCAAAGATTCTTTTCTTAGTGTCGAAAACAAATGAAACTAAAAAGGAAAAGTTAGATCCCACAGAATCAGAAAAGATCCAATCACAAACAGGAAGTCCAAGAAAGAATGAAAAGGTTATAGAACCGCCTTTGATTAGAAATAGGCAAACTCTTATCGCTCATCGAGAAGTGTTAGAAGAAATCCCAGAAGTTGAAATGGAACATGAACATCAGAGAATAACGAATGATGGTTTAGAGGAAATTTTAGAAGAGGAAGAAAATGAGGAAGGTTTAGATGAAGAAAATGAACGTATAAACGAAGAAGAGCTAGAAGTAATAGAAGAAGAACAAGGTGACGATGAGGACTTCTGGACAAATAGAGATGAGAACAATCAAAGGAGACCATTGTCTAGAAATAGTGATGATAGGGATCTCGACGACTGGGAAGTAACAGGCAATGGCAATGGACATAGTGGAGCTCAACATTATCGATACTCGAGATAATGATGAAAATGTAATTAAATTTTATGCGAACTGAATGTTAAATTCATTTTATTCATAGTTTGTACACACAATTGAAAGGACAGCGGTGTCAATTTTTGCTGTTCGTCCTCCTATTTAGTTGCTGAGGTTGATTTTTTGAAATGCTAACATAACGGAATGTTGTCTTATCAAGTCTTTCATAACTTGACGACATGCTTGTGTAACATGAATTATGACTTACTAATAGTATGGTTTAAGTTAGTTACTTGATAACATTACAGCAACGTCCTCTACCCGTATCATTATAGGTGTAATTTAAATATTAATAGTTAAACGTGAAACACGATATCATTTATAGTAAAACGTGATAAATAAAACAAATCTATAAAATAATTCTGAGTAATCTAGAAATATTCAAGCAATTTAAAAATAAATAAATAACGTATAAAAAATTATGACGTAAAAAATTGCCATCCTGAGAATGAAGTTCCCTCCTACATTTCCATACTTTTAACTTTTACAGGTACAAAATTGATTGTTATCACCTTATTTACTGGGACCATGATAATTCAAAACATAAAACAGTTTTTTCTCGTCATTTTCAAATGTAAGCCTTAAATAACTAAATATATAAGAACATGACAGCGCAGCGTTTATATTTAACATAATTCTTAAAAGCTCAGAACATATCTATATTATTTGTATCTAAACTGTAGCATTGTAATAACGAAAGTGATTGTTTAAAGCAAGTTATGTATTTAGTCATACATTACTCGACGGAGCTCAACCAAGAACAGACAATGAAGCAATTTTAATAGCGAAATGGCCCGTGTTATGCAGACAACGTATCGAGGCTCTGTTTCATTGATCGTTCCTCGAAGGCTTACGCTCGCCTCAGTCGTAGTTAGGTACCGGCGCCGGCGCACGCGCACGTCACGCACCGCGATGCTCTCCGCAGCAATACTGCTCACGATCGTGTGCGCGATCTCAGGACAAAATGTGAACGAAACTAGACTTACGGAGAAAATACTAAAACGAATCACCCCTTTAGCTGACACAGCTACAAAGGCTCTAGAACTAATTAGTCCGTTGGGTGTAGATAAAGAACTAGTCGAAAAGATTACGACTACCGCGAAAACTGCAGCAAAGCTTGCTGATGACTTTTCGTATATAGCCAATGTGGATGGTGCAGGAGGTGGAGAGAATCCTGTATTGAAATCGATCGAAGAGTCTCCGGATTACGCGTCGTCTGTTGTACTTGCAAGTGATTTGCTGTCACTAACTACAGCTGTTGCAAATGTTAAGGAAAGAGCGTGCAGGGAACAGGGATACAAATTTCTGGATGGTTTGCTTCAGAACAAAAGATGGGCGCTCAAAAGTAAGTATTTAAAATTTCGAATCAACTTCTAATATAACAAACAACCTATAATATTATTTTAATTTAACTTAAATCAAATTATTCGAAGCGATTAAGTTTTTGCACTTAATTACGCTGATCAAGTATAATGTTGATGAAAAAAAAAGTCATACAAATTTTGAATATAACCGTATATCGTTTTCTAAGTAGAAATGGTAAAATCTATTATTAAAATTAAATTATTCAATGACACCAAGACATAATTCTTTAACAATCAACATCTGTAAGTTGTAAATGAAGGAAGTTATTAATTCATTATGTTATTAAACTTATTCGTTACAAGTTATTTAAGTTTTCAATGACCTAGTTTCATTGAATGGTTCAATTTTACTTATATAAAACTAAATGATTATATAAAATAATAACATAAATGTTACTGTTAGTTTCTACTCCCGTAAACTTTTATTTGAATAAATACAGATATCAGTACGTATGTTTATAGCCTAACCAAGAATATAAAAATTCTGTCTTGAAGGCGCTAAAATCAGCTTTTTTATTACATCAAGTTCTTCTTCATTATATTTTTCCGCATTATAGCGTTGTGACAGTGATGATTGTCAAATGGAATGTTGAATATATAAAAAAAAAACAAACTTTGCACTCCGCTAACGCAGCTTGTTGTCAACACATAAAGCTTTTTGGTAGCGCCAACCGGTAACACTCGTCGTCGTCACTCCGACATAGGATACCACAGGAATATAAGATGTTTCGAAGAATTACTTTTTTTTTATATTACAAGGTGGCAAACGAGCAAGCGGCCACATGAATTCGCCGAATACGAAGCGACCGCTGCCCATAGACATTCGCAATTGCAGATGCGTTGCCTACCCTCAATCGACGAAGGAGGAGACGCACAAAAAGAGAATATTTAATCTTCCTATGCATCTCCTCCTCCATCAAATCCACCTCCCCTTCCCATCCTTTCCTTATAAGAAAAGGGGGTGGGAAGGGAAAGAGGACTAAAATAAGGCCTCCGGCACCACACTCATCAGACGAAATGCGGATTTACTTCCACTTCACGTCTGTCTTCTGTGTGTTCGTGGTATTTCACCGGGCGAGGCCAAATCGGGCAACTGATGTTGTTGTTGCTGACGTCTACCACTTCTTATAGTGCAAACGAACAAGTGGCTACCTGATCTGGCTGAAATATCTGTGTGACTGCTGCCTATAAGACACAAAGAGGACATTACTCCTTCCATTACATCCCCACCCCCGTCAAATCCACTTGCCATTCCCAACGTTTCCTTTGTAGAAAAGGGTGGGAAGGAGACGTGGACAATAATTTGGCTCCGTTACAAACAAACTTACAATAAACTACACAATACAAAAAATACTTACAATATCTACGATCTATTAAAAAAAACAGAAGACGATGATATCAGTGTCCTTTACGTAACCTTAAGAAGATATTTAGAAATGTTTAGTTAAAAATGTGCAATTGATTTGAAACATTATAATTACTTGCATAACTAACTCGAATTTAAATAACACATCGGAAAACGTTGTATGTTAAAAATATGTATAAAATGAATAATAAAACAGTTTTTTTCGATAGTCATTAATTTCAATCTCAGCAAAATAAGAAAAATGAAAAGATAACATTAGTGGTGTTTATCAATTTTACATATTTTTACTGTTTTTTTTTACCTAATGGATTTTGCCGTGACAGTGTGTCGATTATTTAAAATAATTTATTAAATTTATCATCATAATAACTTTACATTAACTTAAAAAAGAATATTAACGTTATTTACGTCTAACGTATGAGAGTAGAGTCATTTGTCATAGCACTACTAAATTGTTCATACATTATTTTCTATAAGTTTTTATTGTTTCATATTTATATTAAAGTTTTAATTTTAAATCATAATCTTCTATCTGAGGTTCAAGGAACTTTTAAAGGCCAGAGGTATTGAAAAAATTGGAGACTTTATCTTTTGGTCGTCGACAAAGAACTGAGAGCAAACAATTTTGTCGTACACGGTTGTCCAGGTACTGCAACTTGAGGGGTCGCGAATTAATTGTACATCCAAAAAATTCTGAAAAACTCATTTAAACTAAGCACTTCAACAAATTATATATACATACTAGTTGTCGCCCGCGACTCCGTCCACGCGCAGTTAAAAAATGGGGGGGGGGGTATGAAAAATAGATGTTGGCCGATTCTCAGACCTACTGAATATGCTCACAAAATTTCATGAGAATCGGTCAAGCCGTTTCGGAGGAGTACGGGAACGAAAACTGTGACACGAGAATTTTATATATTAGATTAAATGAGAAAGTTATAACTACACTAGTATTAATACAGTAAAGACCAATTGTCGTAAAAAATACAAAAAGCAACCACATATTATTTTTTAAACACACTTTTGCATAACTGGCTGGTTTTGAAAATTGGTTCGTCGTTATATTTAAAAGCAGTTTTATTTCAGTCATTCATTTGTTTGATCCATGCTTTTATAAATACATTGTATTTTAAATTATAATTAATTATACGTGACTATAATACAAACATCTGATTCGCAAGAGGAAGCGTGTGTGGGATTTTGCTATGGTCATATATTTACTTCGTCGCCATGCTGACATTGACGTAATGTTATACATTTAAACCAACAAAGAAATGCTGTTCTGCTAAAACATATCTGTATATATCTTAGTTTTCTTTTATAAAGGTAAGCAACTGTATTCTTAGGTTTTAAGAGCATACTTAATATTGTTTTAAAGAGTTTCATTATCAGCTCACTGTACGCCCCACTGAGGGGCTCTGAGCCTGCCCCAAGTTATGGGTGACTACGCCATAGTCAACCACGCTGGCCCAATTTGGGTTGATTGACTTCACACATATTTTTGAATTCCTTCTCAGATATGTGCAGGTAGCATCACGATGTTTTCCTTCACCGTAAGAATGTTGGATAAATGTACATATTTAAATCGAAAACACATTGGTACATGGCGAGATTCGAACCCAGAACCTGCAGATTGCAAAGAGTTTAGTCGTGACTAAACTTACAATATTATGGAAAAATTCTGATATAAAAATGTATTACGCAACTCCATTCAGATTGACAACGCAGACAAAACACATTAAATAAATTCTATTTAATAGTTGAATTAATGCTCAAAATTATTTTCATTTCTAACATTAAAATTGAAATATCGTACCCAAATATCAGTACAATCGTACTTGGATAGACGAGAACTGGATAATCGAAAAAACAATCACGGTCTCTTGGATTCTCGTTTACCCAAGTTCAATTGTATTTCGTCTTCTCATTCTAGTCTCCTCCCAAGTAGGGTTGGCGAAAGGCAGGAGGCCGGCCGTAAAAACTTAAACCAAAACTTTAAGGTTAAAACCTTGTGTGCCGACCCCACGTGATTGGGAAAAGGCCAGGGAGATGATGATGATGATGATTCTAGTTTCTAAAAGTTACAATGGAATGGACATCTTCATACTTATAAACCTATAAACATCCTTCAATACACTAACGTCTGTAGAGGAACAATGAGCTAAAGTAGGTGTTTTAATTGTTTAAAAGCTTTAAATTCAATTATTAACATGCGCTGCGTGTGAAATTAAACGTATGTAAAGATAGTTTGATCGGTAGTTTATCACTAAAGTTAGTGGATTTATTAAATAATTGCGAAAACAAGCGTGAAACGTTTAATTATGTATCAATACTATAATTGTTATTCGTGGAAATTTATATATATTGTTCTTCTCTCACCTTATGCAGGTGAGAGAAGTTAATGTGTACTCATATTAAATACATTTCGAAAGAAAAAACTTTCTAATTAGTTCTATGTTTGATTTACAGTCAATAATTTATGATTAGCAAATAGCTTATAGTAGGGGAGCCCACGAGGCTAAATGGGGATTTACTCGAGCATCGTAGAGACCTATTGGGATGCAAAGCTTAGATGATAAGAAGAAAAAAATGTTATATGATATATACCTTTACATCAGTGGGGGAAGCGGCTATAGAATTTTAAAAATGTAAAAAAAAAATGTTATCGAGCGCGTCAGATTTTCTAAGGGAGTGTTAAATGAACCAAAAAAAGCTCTCATTCACTAATCTGACGATTTCGATGGGACGCAAACTCGCGGTCATTTTTATAATGTGCAAAAAAATTCGCCATTTTGAAATACTCAAGCGCGTCAGATTAAGATATATATGGTTTATCTTTATGTTCTAAACGTACTGTCTCATAATCTGACGATTATGTAGAGGGATTCGCCTGATTTGACAAAAAAAAATTAGAAAAACGGTTCGGCCTTATACATGGGCCCCATGTTTTGTGGAGGTACTTAACCGGGTACAAGGTATCCCCCTGTATATTAATCTGCCGTGCTTTAGGAAATCCCGAAATCCCCGCTTGGGCTCCCCTACTATTATTGGTTAAGGGTATGGATTATCGATCTAGCGGTCGTGGGTCGTCGGAATCCCACTATTCGGCTAGTATCGTGAATCATATCCTAGTAAAAGCTTCGATATCATTTGTAATGATTACAAGGAATGTAAGGTAATAAATTTTCAAACATTTATAAAACTAAAAAAAAAAAAATTAAGTGACTCTTAGAATAACTTTTTAACCAAACAATAATTTTCAAATGGTACTGTATCGTATAGTATCTTCTTGTTACATTGATTGATCTTGAATAAATTTGAATAAAGTTAAAAGATACACAAGTTTATTATCTTTGACGTCTTGATGAAAGAACAAAATTTTAAATATAGATAGCTCCACAATATACGAGTAAATACGTAGTATTAAGTTAAACAGAAATGTTTGAAAAGGAAATTTACATTGGATTAGAGAGTAAAGTTGTTTGCGTTCGCGAACGTTTCGCTTAATCTGTTTTAACGTCGAATGCTTTTAGCACAATATACTTAATGTTATACTTTATTATCACTAACTTTGACAGAGTTAATTAAATTTGTTTATTCCTAATTTTTTTAACTATTCCTAGAAAAAAATTTGAATATCTACAAACTAATTAAAAAAAGTAGTTTATAATTTTAAATTTAGTAAAGTTGTTGGTGTGGATAGATGCTTGCTTAGAACTTTGGTTAGTAAGGACAAATTTGACATACAGTACAAATTTGGATATTTAAGCTAGAATTTTTATTATTTAATCTAATAATTCTAGTATTCTTATCGTAAATTTAATTTCTATCATAAATGTGTTTATTGTAAAACATATACGGATTCATCATTTGTCTTCGAATCAAAGATAAGTTTAAAAGCTTAACGGAATTTTTGGTGATATTAATACCATTGCTCGCAAAGTATAAAAAGTATATATAATCACATCGATTAAGACAAACACAGGGGCCTATGGAAGTGAAACGACCGGTTTTGTCCAGCTGCAAATTGCACACGTCACCCAGTATTGAGTGCATTGACCTAAAATTTCTGTATGAATCCAGTGCAGTTTTATTATTTAAATATTAACTAACGTACAAAATAAGTCAATAAATGTTAAACCAAATATTCATTTTAAGAAATACTGGTGATAAAAACCCATTTGTTTTTTATTCGCCAAACAAAAATTCTCAAATCTATATTCATTGTCATTGAGTCATTGTGCTGGTCGCACTCTTAAGGCATCCATGGGTCAAAATCGTGGCTCTTATGGGTCTCAACATAAATGCAAAATATATGTTAAACGAAAACATTACAAAGGTTAGGTGTAGGTCCGATCATGGGGAGTATTAGTATATTTTATGTAAATAAATTTGATATATTTTATGATGGAATACCGTTACCAATATCATATTACGCTTTATTCATATTGACGGTACCATTGTTTTTGGCATGTTTGAAATTTAATCTTCGGTGTTTATTAATTTAGAAGGTTTTTACCTTTAAGTAGATAATTTAACTTCAACTTAAAATACGATGTCCATTACGCTATATAGTAATCCAACATTAAATGATGATCATGAGGATGAAAGTAAATATTCTCTTAGTTACCATTAAAGACTGAATATTTGGAGTTGGATTCAGTCATCTTAAGTATTTTTTAAATTCTACCCTTTGTTATATATGGAACTTGTAATTTAATTGCATTAAACTATGCACAAATTATAAACGTTTTGTTGAACTTGACGTATAACTTACATATATTTGCTTGGTTATATTTACGTTTGTTTTAACGACGTATCCAAGGCATCATATAATTCGATATTAGTCGTGACTTTGATGTAATGGGGTAAGTGATTAAGGCACATTCACAGTGAAACCACTTGTGTGGCTCATCTTGAGTTTTCGAGAGTTTAACACGTTTACTGCCAACCGAGTTTAGTACCTAAATCGTATTGGCATTGAAAGTGTTTAGGTCGAAAATATTTTTATTGTTAACTCAAAGCGTCGGCTTTATTGTAGAGAATTATTTATTTTAAAATCACGCAGCTTATGACGTTTCCATTGTAAACGTCTGAATTACGTAGTGTCAAAGCTAAACACGTTTATATTTTACTAGCTGTCGCCCGCGACTCCGTCCGTATGGATATAAAAAAACTTAATTAATAGCCTATGTGTTCTTCCAAACTATGTTCTACATCTATGCCAAATATCGGCAAATTCCGTTGAGCCGTTCTCGAGATACGTTTAAACATCCATCCATCCATTCATGTAAACATTCGCATCTATAATATTAGTAATATATAGCTTATACATTATTTTTAAATGAATTTATTCTATAAAGAAAGAAACTATTTCGTAAATAATAAATTAATGTTGGTTTTACATTTTATTTTCGTTATAAGCCAATCGTCCCCAGTGTGAATGCAATCTAAAGACAATAAATATAAACAGAGTATTTATGTATGTTGTTGTTAGCGCAAAGTTGTTATCTTCATATAAAACCTCATTTGTTTAACGAGATTAATGAATGATCAATATTTTTTCCTTGTTTTATTTTAATCTGTTTTCGATCTTATTTGTTATGCAAATAAATAAAGTTTCCTAAATAATGCGTTAGAAGCAAAAAAATATTTAAAGCAATAAAAAAATAAGTGAGGCAAGTTTCCTGAGAAAGGGCCTTCGACAGATTTGAAATTAGTACTTACACTGAATACAAAACATAGTTTAGCCATCATGAAACATTACGAAAATAATTTTTAAGCAATATGAACAAAAATGAAGTTGTCTTCGTTGAAATAGCTATTGCATATCTATGATATTGTTCCTGTACAAAATACGGAACATTTTGAATGTACTTACAAAATCTAAGCGACCCTTGTTATATCTTGACATGTTTTATAAATATTGCTCGGGCGGCACTATAATAAGGGTTGAGGCGTCGCCGCTGTGAGCATGATTTAGACCCACGATAACGTTATAACTGACGCATGTTTATACGGAAGTTGCTGAAGTGACGTTTTATCTTTGCTTGTGAAACTTCAAAACGCCTCTGAAGACCTCAAGTTACTGTCCCAATTGAGATATGAATCTCGGTAGCGCGCCATTGTACGGTAAACTTTAATAATGGTAGCATCGGCTATTGAACATTTGTATGAAAATGGTTGAAAAATTCAGTTCGAATCAATTTAGGTACCTAGGATTAAATGCCCGATTCTAAAAAAATTTATTCTGCACGGGCAAAGTCGCGGGAAGAAGCCAGTCGCACATAAAATGTATACTTGTTACAATGTTTTATTGCAAAACATTTTGCTTTTGTAGCGGAACATGTTTCCACATCACTAAACAAGGCGTAGCGTAATATGTTTGTAAAGGCTAAGAACTTATATGAAAAGGGCTCAAACCACTCATCTTTTTAAAATATTTCGTAAATTCAGAGCAAAGAGGTTTAACAACATTGCAATACTTTGTTGTTAAAAAAATATTAATTTTAATACATAATTAGGGATTGGGAACCTTATGGGTAATTTCTATCTTAATATATATAAATCTCGTGTCACAATGTTTGTCCTCAATGGACTCCTAAACCACTTAACCGATTATAATAAAATTCGCACACCATGTGCAGTTCGATCCAACTTGAGAGATAGGATAGTTTAAATCTCAAATTATAGTCGCAATTTTAACTGCGCGCGGACGGAGTCGCGGGCGACAGCTAGTACATTAATAAAATATCTTTAAGGTAAACTGGTACAAGTTAAAAATAACATTATTTTATATTATTTATGTTATATGGTGGCAAACGAGCATGTGGTCACCTGAATTCGTTGAATAGAGAAGCGAACACTGCGCCTCGATATCTACCGATGTTTTGCCTGACTAATCAATGGAGGAAGGGAACAGAAAGAGAACATTTCCCCTTCATATGCATCCCCTTCTATGCCAAATCCACTTCCCCTTATCATCTTTTCCTTATAAGAAAAGGATTGGTAGGGAAAGAGGATTAAAATTAGGCTTCAGTACGCGCAATCATCAGACGAAACGCGGAATTGCCTCCACTTCACGCCTGTCTTCTGATACGAAGAAACTTAAAATTTCTTTTAGCAATTAAATTATATTAAAGTTTGGTCCCAATCTACAAGGAAACCGTTACTAATATATGCATCTAGTCAAAAAGAAAAGTAAAACTTGATATCGTAATAATTTCAACATGGCAACCTCGCATTCGAATTACGTAGACTGGCAGTTGGCACATTAAATCTATATTTATAGAATTCCTATTACTGTTTTAGGTGCGGAGAAATGTAACAGGTTTTATTCTTGCAATGTATAAAGCAATCGGTTAATTGGATCACGTAATAATTGAGTCTAAGAAGTCGTCAAGCATTACTTCATTTAAAAAAAGAATTATCTCATTAAAGTTGAAATGTCTTTTGTTTCACATTGCATTTCAACGTAAGCTCTTAAGAGTGCTACCGTGATGTTAAATAGACATCTACTACAAGTTTTTAGAACATAACTACAGTTCTTAAACTTGGTGTCAAAAATATGAGTAATTACAAATTTTAGCGAAACCCATCCCGCAGTTCTAGAGTTCTAACAAACATCCATCCATACATTCAAACATTCTTATTTATAATATTAGTAAGATTATTTCAGTAAAAATTAACTACATTACGAATTACATAAGCAGGAAAGCAACTCTTGTTAATTAAATAAAATGCTTTGTAGTATATCAACTTACCAAGACTATTTTATCCAAGTGATTGTTAACGATTTCTGTCTTGCGAGGGTTGGCAACGGTTATCATTAAAAATGTTCATAAGTATCAATTGCGTATTTCTTCGTATTTCGTGTTAGACAACTTGATTTTTTTACAACCATATACGGTAATGCGTATAAGTCAAATAAAACCTTAATCTCAGAATCCGCCTTCAAAAATAATTCCCGTAAAATTTTACCTTTTTCTTGTTCATTAAAGCATGATTTTATTCGATTGCTTAAATTATTCCATATCTTGTCATTTCTCTCATGCTCATGGATAAAAAGAGATAACAATATGTTGTATGTGTAACCCATGGTACAACTATAAAAGTCATATTACCAATGCATCAATTTATTTTTTTACATCTGAGAAGTGTTCGCCTTCCTCAAACTCGTTCAAGTAACAAAGGCGCACTAAAAACAAGTATACAAATACGGCTACTAACTCGTTCTGCGTACTAGTGAATGCGCCATTGACTTAGTAGCGAGTTACAGTTCAGTTAGCTTTTTTATCTATGTCATAAGGTGGCCTATGAATATGTCTAGAGAAGACCCGTAAACATCCTCAATTGAAGATGCGTTGCCTACCTTTAATCGACAGAGGAGGGGACGCACAGAAAGAGGATATATTCCCTTCCTATGCGTCCCCTCGAACGTCATAACTATCCAATTCCCTTTCCCATCCCTTCCTTATAAAAAAAGGGTGAAACATGACTAAAAACAGAAAATGAAAAAATCCCAAGTTGAGTGAACTAAGTTTTTTAATCTGTCATCTATGTGAGACGTCTCGCATATTTATATAATTTCGTATATATACATTTATGTATGCAAAAGCATTAAAAGCGAGTGACTGCAAAACAACATTCTGAATCTATTGCTTCTATTATGTCAGATATTTATAGCAACATGTTATTCATATTTAATATTATAGTATAATTATTTCAATTATAAAAATATATTATGTAGCGGTTGTAAAATGATACTAACATGATTTACTTTGATTACTTGGCAATAACTTAGTACAACTTATAGTTCAGATATTTGTCATAAATAAACTTTGTCTGCCATAACTACGAGCGGGCCGATTATTTAATAATGCAATTTTTGTTTTAAATTTAACTATTACTTAGTTTTTTTACACATTTCCTGACAAAATATGTACAGTCTTTTCTCCGCATCGGAGCAATATTCTTTTCCCCCAGGTGAATCTTGCAAACAGAGTGCAAATTAACATTGAATCCATTAACCATCTCTCAGCGCTGCACTTCGCTAGATGGATTACACCAAGAAAACAGACTGCTTTTAACGGATTGTTAATAATTGCTTTTCTATTTAAGATAAAAAGTAAAGGAATCGTGCTGTAAAAGGCGTATCTCTAGTGAAGTTATACACTATATTTCAAATGACAATAAGACAATGGCCCTTTGTAATTGAAACAGTGGTCTGACAGTTTTTTCTTTGCTTTAGTTTTTCTTTTATATTGAAACTTTAGAGCGAGAAAAGAAAATTCACAGAGTTTTCTTATTTTAAGACTAAAATGACAAAGAATTCTTAACTGTGATACATTTGTCTATACCACATTCAGTTGCTAGACTCTAAGGTGCAGTGAGGCACGTGTCGCCGACATTTTGTTCTTTCATCGTTAAAGCCATTCCCTCCCTACATTTTTGTCAAGATCATCGTGAGAAAAGTTTCTGCTTTTTTCAATATGGCGCAGCAAATCTATAAAGTTGATATTTTGGCCATTTTAGTTATCATTTTAGCCGTGAAGTTGCTTTGTACTGTCAGTACATGAGCCAGTGCTCATGTACTGATTGAATAGACGACTCGCGTCGACGATTCAACGTCGTGATTACGAAGTGCGTTGCGCGATACTTACAACAAGAGTACAGATTATTGGTTTCATTGTGTACGATCAGTATCTTGATCTTTTTTATATTGAACTTTGAATCCCTATCTAATATATATAATAAAAAATACGTGTTAAAATATTATTACAATAATAGTTTTTGCGCGCGACTTCGTCCGCGCGGGATTAAATAAAAACTTAATAAGTAGCTTATGTATTCTTCCAGACTATGTTCTACATCTATGCCAAATGCGAGATCCGTACAGCCGTTCCGGAGATATCTTCTAACAAACATCCATCTATTTGTTAATTTATCAATGTAAACATAGAAATTTGCATAAGTAAGATGACGTCATTGATTTATAATTATATTTATTACTTTATTTTTTGGCCTTGACCATGTTGTTTCTTAATTTTTTTTTAACACAAATAATAACTATGTAAATTACGTTAGGAAGTATCTTTAAATCACGGAAACATAATTATAATAGGTAACGATGAGAAAATCTCAACAGCTATTCATCACTACTAAACAATATTAAGGACATTGTTATTTTGACTTATACTCGTATTTGTAACTCAGATGAGTGGGCAGAGGTTACGGATTCCCATTTGGCTTCTTTCACCTTCGTATGCGTAACGAATGCTAATTTTAATCTCCCTTTAAACTACCTCTAAACCACTAAACTTTATATCACAAGAAACTAGACACACATTTATGTGTGAAATATACACAAGATTACAGTATATCTGATACTACCGTTCGCCCGCGCTATGTGCATCAGCTACCTTCTCGTTAAAGTCCCGTCAAAAACGGTCCAGCCGTTTTGGAGATTACACGGACTTGCGGACATAAGAAAGACAGACAAAAATTAAAAAAATATGTTTTACTTTTTTATTCATTTAGCGAGTAAAACTTTTCATAATACAACTTTTATAAATGGATTAGTTCATTTTGAGAATAAATATGAGTAAATGATTTACGCCTCAACGGACGTCATGTTCCAGAACAATCCACGGTGCACAATGACTATACCGTACGCGCTTAGCATATCAACTTAAATGCACATACCAAAAACATTCCCAGCTAAAGACCATACGTGCATATCGGCAGCATTAACTAACTAACATGGTCCCTATGACGGTATACACTGCCTTGAATATGCAAACGTACCAAAAGTAATCTCCACTATACCGATTAAGGAGCTAAGCAAATACGGCTTGTCTAATCTAATGGTAATCAGTTCCTAAGGAACAATTATTCGGTATCATTAACAAGGTCTCACCTTCAGAGGAAAAAGATCGACAATACAATGATAAAAGATCATAGATAAACCACAAAGTCTTCCAAAATTTAAATAGTCTATGGTTAATTGAAGAATTATTCGTTTCAACAAATGACGATCTCCCTAATTATTGTGGGTTGTGGCATTTAAGCATAGATAAAAAAAATTGCAACAAGTCTTTGATACATTTTAAAGGTCGGTAGTAATAGTATTTTATACTATAAGAGAATATTTTCCTACATGATCCTGTTTCATTCTTGCTTCAAAGCTTTCGAAATTGCATCGGTTCAAGCTTCTCTTTGCTACACAAAGAATTTCATTATACGTATCGAGACTTTCATGTAGTTACGAAACTGCTTTAAGGAAAATAAAGATTAGCAAATTGGTCCGTAATTTAAAATATTTCTACTATTATTGAACAATGCATCACCAAGAATGTCAAAAGGAAATCATGTTTGGGGAAACAGGTGTCAAAAGTAAAATTGTCACATTGAATGTCACGGACGTTATAATTTTTATTTTTATTGCAAACATTATTTGTTATTTAATATTGAAGACAAAAATCTTCATTTAAAAATATTAAAATCTCGTATCGTTAATTTACTCTGTTATATAATAAGTATTTGTTAACAGCAATAAACGCCATATAAATTGAAATAGTGTTTGTTTCAAGTATTCTATCAAACTGCTAAACGTAAAATTCAATTACAAATCTCATGGTGATTTCGAATTGAGCAAAATACGAGTATATCGCTTCCAAACCGTCCGTAGGCGTCGTAAAACATGTATGAATAATGTTTGGGCTATTTATTTTGGTATGTATTAGCATAACCATTCCTTTTAACCCTTGTTACATGTAATACAGTCTTCGGCGTTTGCATTTCCATAACATTTGACAGAGTAACTCCATCTTATATATAAAACTAGCTTTTACCCGCGACTCCGTCCGCGCGGAATAAAAGATAGAAAACGGGGTAAAAATTGTCCTATGTCCGTTTCCTGGTTCTAAGCTACCTGCCCACCAATTTTCAGTCAAATCGATTCAGTCGTTCTTGAGTATAATAGGAAGAATAGTGTAACTAACACGACTTTCTTTTATATATATAGATTCTCGTGTCACAATAATAGTTACCATACTTCTCCAAAACGGCTTGACCAATTTCTATGAAATTTTATATGCATATTCAGAAGGTCTGAGAATCGGCTACTATCTATTTTTCATACCCCATTAAGTTTTTTTAATTGCGCGCGGACGGAGTCGCGGGCGACAGCTAGATTTATATAGAAATAAATACTTTGTTTTTTACTGTATCATATTTAACAGAGTTAAAATTTGCATTAAAAAATGTTTCCACTATAAGTATGAATTAAGAAGCCTTTTGCTTGTTGGATGGATGGCTATAGAAGGCAAAGGGGTCTGGGGTGGAGCGTCGCACAAGACGACGGAGGTATATATCTCATACAAAACTGGTAAATAATCTGGTCAATATTGCGTTAGGCCACTTAATAAAAGCGGTAGGGTAAGATTTTTGTGGCCCTTGTTGGGAAATACCTACAGCGAGACGGAGACGTTTTTTGGTACACAATAAAACAATACCTTCTTTAAGTTAACAATTTTAGTGATATAGGTTGAATATGTCACCTTCTGAAAGGCCAGCAACGCATCTGCGATTCCTCTGGTACTGCAGATGTCTATGAGCGTCGATGAACATCTCGGTATTCCCGTTGCTCGTTTATCCCGTTATCTTAAGAAAATAAAAGGTTTAATGTAAAAATAGCATATACCAATTAAAGATGCTTTTAAATATTGCATTAAGATATTTTTAAATATTTAAAGACCTTAAAAGGAAACTGATTTGCATAATGAACAAAATTAATTAACAAAGTGAATAGAACTATCCGCTTCCTTGAAGAATTGAGCATCTTTCAAATAATTAAAGACGTGTGTTACACAATTTGGGTCAATATCACCGCCGACAACGAACTTCGCGGCTCGCACACCGCTGTCCGAAGCGATACAATAATGACTCACGATTTAGTGTTACCAGATGTATTTATTTATACCTAATTTATGCTAAAATTATTAATAATATAGTAACTAATAATTAATTTTTTTAATCGTTTAGTCACGATTATAAATATTTCTATTACTCGTATAATCTAATGCCGGTACTAGTGCAATACTTTGACTTTAAACTATTCTGTACTCAGTACACTGGACTATAATTAATATAATAACGCAACCGTAACCATCTCCATGAGAGGTAACGTCATTATATTTGTCAGGAATCCAAGTGTGCGACATCATTCCAATATCTGTTTGTATATAGTCAATAAAGCAACCGTATCCATTGGTTATTCTGCAATACCCAAGCATTTTGGATACATCGGAAGTGAGGTCGACAACACTATCTATAGTATTTTGGTAAAAAAATAAATTTAATTCTTTGATATCATGCAATTATAATGGTCACGAAGAAACATATATAAATTCAATGTTTTTTTAAAGACCTTAACAAAAACCTTTACTTGTAATTTACTTAATTGTTTAAATTCAATAGTGATGTTTTAATATGGAAATAAAAACCGGTTTTATTCCAACATATTTTGTCTTCAACTTGTATCAACAATATCATATTTGTTTCATCCAGTTGTTTATCAAATATTATTGGATCGTAGTAACTGATGTCCGAGTTATAAAAATAAGCAATAACTGTTCGCAAGAAACTGGATTCATACCACCATTAAGCTGTTTGAGATCCCGATATTTCGGCACAGTGGCCAAAATTCCAAGGTGGTCTTTACGTGTTAGCATGGCAAGCCTTTCATATGGCATAGCTCCCAAATGTCTACTTAGGCATTCGCGTTGAAACTGAAGGCCGATCAAGTCGGGACTACTAATGCGCTTGCAATACCCAGGCGTTGGGAAACAATGCAAACGCGAATCGCTCCGTTTATTAATTGAAAAGGCTTAAGCAAGCGCCTGTGTTGAAAAAATGTGTCTAATTGCATTTAATATTAAGCATGAAAAAATAATGGCGATAACTTTTATAAATTTTTAGAGTGTTGTCTTGTTTTTAATAAAGTGACTTAATAAACAAATAAAAAATTATTTATTACACACATTGTAAATATAAATTATTAGCTGATGTCCGCGACTCCGTCCGCGCGGAATTGAAAAATAAAACTTAATTAGTATATGTGTTCTTCCAGACTATGTTCTACATCTGTGCCAAATATCATTAAGATCCGTTGAGCCGTTTCGGAGATACCTTCAAACATCCATCCATCTAAACAGTCGCATTTATAATATTAGTAAGATAGTAAGATAACTAATGCTTATAGTTTTATCGAGTGAGTCTGAGAGTCGAGAGAAATGAAATACGTATTTTTGGTTCATTTTAATTTCGTAATATTCAAAAAACCGTACGAAATAAAAATTCACTCATATTGCATATGAAAAAAGACATAAAAAATCTCTTCCGCTCACATTGTCTCCGCTCATTGACTTACTTAACGCGTTTCATAATACTACTCCGACTGCTCACAAAATAAACACGCTCGCACGGTCAAGGTTACAGTGAAATTTTTACATCAGCAATCCGGACACGTTACGTGAAGTAATTCCAGTAGCTGGCCTGAATGAGGTTACTAAGAAATATTCGAATTACGGAAAGAGACAAGAACACATTTGCGAACTTACAACTGTTGGGCGATCAGAATTTCGTTTATAACTGCGTTGTTTTGTTACTTTTACACTCAGAGTCTTTTAAATTTATTAAAGAAATCTACATTAAGGGATTGTAAACATTAAAGAACCCCGTTCGTGACGTCAGTGATGAACAGAAATTACTAAATTGTAACTCCTGAAGTCTAATTTAACTGGTATACTTGATAAGTAAATTTTGTGTCGCCTAAATAAATATCTCAATTTACAATTTCGCCGGTGCTAGTAAAATATTTATTGGACCTCTCATAAAATAATATTACAAAGTTATCACACTGGAAGTAATTATTCAATGTGACTTTCAGAGCCGTAACTTAATAAGGAACATTTTAGAATAGGTTGTTCTACATTTCTGTCACTTCATTTTGCTACAAATATCTTTTATTTGTATTCAAAAAGTATAAACTTCAGTCTATATCCTTGAATCATTGGTCAACAATCATTGTAATTGGAAACAATTTGTAAAATAATAAAAATAAAGTTTAATTCTTGGAAATAAATAATCCTACCGTGTGAAAAGGTTTTGTGTGTTTATAATTGTGGTATTAATTGGTAAAACACATGGATAACAAAATATTGTTGATGTTGTTTCTTTTTTTTTTTCAAAAAGAATGAGCGAAATAACAATATGTTTCTTATGTGAGTGTTTCGGTCAAAAAACCAAGTTACGTGTGAGTAATAATCAGACCAGAATTGTATTTTAGTATTTTCCTTATTGGAAATATCAACAATTTTGTAAAACTAAATTGACTACGAAAGCGGATAAAGTAAAAATACGACGGGTTTATTAGCAATGCACTTTGTAAACGTGACGTTGACATTTCGAGCTTTACCTTTGTGTAATAGTAAAATTGCCATTGGATTTTTTTAACACAAAATAAAAAACAGATTCCATTTTTTTATTAAATGTAATATTACTTAGTAGCTAAGTAACCACTCCAACTAAAAACTAAGCTCATGCCAGGGTATGGTACACAACAATAATCGAATGGCGGGATTTAAACCCAATACTATGTGACTGGGTGTCGTCTATTGGCGCTTTAAATTGTATTGATCATTAAATAAAATGTTAACAGAAGTTAATGGTCTTCTTGTTTTCTTTTTTCCTTTTATCATTTATCCTTTATCATGAATTCAAATCTGCTTATACGACATCGTATGTTTAAGTTACGTCTAAAGTTCAAATTTATAAGTCGCACTCGGCAAGTTTCTATGAGAGTAGTGCTATATAAATTAAGTTTAATGCGAGATAAAGTCGAGATTAAAATGAAAAATAGTTCGTTGAATTTACTACTAACCAACACTTTCACGAAAGTTTTGGATTTTTCTTAAAGTAATAAGTCGTTTATTTTTATTTAGCCTTATTCCTGGAGATGAATGTTATAAAAACAATCTAGAAAATTAGTTAGCATATATAACCCTTTTACTATCTAGAATATTTGATACATCATTGTGGGATTAACATATCTAAAACGGTTCAGTTGTGAAAATTTAAACGAAACGCCCTATATGTTTAAAATACTGTTAAATCGTACGTAATTTTGGCTATCGTATTTTATGTAGAAATTATAACAACAAGAATGTATCTGTTCCAGTTTAATTTAAATCTGGATGAAATTAATCTGAATTTTAAATTAAATTTACATATCAAATTATTCAAGCAAAAATTAAGCGCAACTAGCTCTTTGAATGTTTAATACTTCAATTCTATAGAGACTATTTAACATATAATAAAGCTTCTTTATTTTTATTAAGTAGGTTTTACATAATGTTTAAATTTTTTATATCATAAGGTAGCTAACGCGCAAGCGGCTACCTGGTTTCGCCCAAATAGCGAAGCTACCGCTGCCCATAGACAACCGCAATTGCAGATTCGTTGTCTATTTTTAGTAAACAGGAGAGAGGAATCAGTCCCCTCCTCTGTCATATCCACTTCCAGTGCAATTCACAATCAACATAATACAATTTTAATTCCAAGCGTGAGTTTTGTTCTTCATACATTCATCTCAATTTGTACTTATGGAAAGTGTGTATAGAGCCTTATTGATTCTGCTTCGATTCATTACTTATTTTCATATACATGAAAGTATAGGTATTGTTTATGTATCCATTAGAATGGGTCTTTAAATATTTTATTTTACTTTGTGAATTTAATTTTTCTTCTCGTATTATATGAAATCGCTTTATTATCCTTCTCTCATATATTTAGTCTGTAGGTTACTTATAAACTTTTATTTCAAGACCAAATTGATTTTTTCTCAGCCATAATTGTAAAGCGGAAGGGTATTTCGAGTAAATGAAGACTAAAGTGTGTCACGGCACCTTATCAGGGAGTCTATTCAGTCAATAGATCCCCTTAAGCCCGTCGGTAAATCTTATAAAAGCTAATTTAGGACAAGAAAAGAAATTATCGTTCTCATCTGCTACGTCAATGTCAGAAGGAAGCCATTACGAGCGAGGACGGTCGCAAGGACTGAATCGTTTTCCGTAACTACGGACGCCGAGAGGTTCTTTGTACATTGTCTAACAAAGAGATTTGCAAGATTGATCGACAACTTTGTGGTTACAAACGAAATTATGTATCGATTTTTTGTATATTTCTTGAAATATTATAGAATTAGAACAATTAATATGTATATTTTTTGGGTCGTAACTTATTACTATTATAATAGATACTATATATTTTTTTAAATCTCCAGGATGATGATCAGAATTCAAACTTGAAACTTAACATATTAAAGACAAGATAGTGGCTGCCCTTTGTTGGCAATATTTTTTTAATGTTTTTTTTATTTTCCATTAATTTATTAGCTTTTTTCATTTCTTCTTTTCAATATTTAACTTTAATTGTGTCTTTCAAGTTCATTCGTTTGCGCAATTTCATTAAAAATGTGGTGCAAAGTTTTTCCTTTAACATAATAAAATGAATGACAAGTGCCGGGTGCCTTGTAAATGAAAGAAAGAGTCATCTAAAAGACAATTAGCTTATTTAGTTTTCATTTGCTCTTGTTATATTTTTCTTGTCATTTTTTTCAGTGTTCGACGCTTCAGCGAAATCACCGCAAGGTCTTCTGTTCGGCTCCTCTTACCACCTCGGTAATTTCGATGAGTGCGTCGGTATTGACGACCGCGGTGAAAAAGGTGGTATAGTTGAAGGCGAGTACTGCCTCGCAACGATAAAATGGCGTCGCGGCGAGGAAGCCAAGAAGGTAATAAAAACGTTAATATGGCTTCAATTGGACAATGAATTCCAAATTGCTTATTAGTTTCTCATTCGTTTTTTTTTCAAAAGATTCTGTTTGTTACTTTGAAGGATGCGTTAGTTTCGATACCACCTTGGATTGTTTTCACTGATGATGTTTTACCTTGTCATCAATTTGGACAATTTTCAATTATTTGAGCACTATTAATCGACGTATACTTAGTTATCTTTGTTTTCAATCTTTTCTTAGGGAAGACTATTATATATTGCTTCAAAACGATTTTTATTTTTTATTCTAGGTCTTTATCAGTATATTTCTGCTTTTGATAGGAACGCTTCGGTCGCGGCGAGACTCTCCGCTGGGCGGTGTGCGTGCCTAGTTCGTGCAGCGCGCGCGCGGTGTCTAGGTTCGTGGGCGACGTGTTGACCCACACCGTAGGCAACGGCACTGCTGTCATCGTCACCGAGCGTGATTGCTACGCGCGACGACCCATCTCTGTTGATACCATGGATATTAGTTACTTGTAAGTTTTATAGTATTAAATTGGTGAGATCAATACATGAACAAGAAGGAGGTACATTAACTTAATATTTGTTGATGCATGAAAACACGATGTAATTTGAAAAATTGGTAGAGCTATTTATGTGTCGCAAATGAAAAAATATGTATAAGGTTTAGGTTTTTTTTGAGATACGCTTGCGAAATTTTTATGTCACTTATAAATAAACTCTCAAATCGTTTTAAGGAATCCAGAATTGATGTAAACTAATATTATTACGTTTACCACTTTCTTTAGTTAATAATTAACCGAAGAAGACGTTAGTGTAAGAGTTTTTGCCTATTTCACTTTTTTATATTTTTTGTTACAGATCATTTATGATGGGTTTTATTGCTTTACTTATTCTGTGCTCTGTCTATGAAATTTACACAATAGCACTCGGCAAAGAGAAGAGGACAGTGACGCATGAACTGATCGTATCATTTTCACTCATCAATAATATAAAGAAGATTATTTCGACAAAACAAAACAATGACCTAGGTCTGGAATGTATTTCTGGGATCAAGTCGTTGGCGATGATTTTTATAGTCGCCGGTCACGCTTGCATGTTTATCGGCAGCGGACCTGTTATGGACGCAGAAGCGTGGGATAGGGTAAGTTTTAATCTTAAATGTCATTTTATTACTCGCCTGAATCTCTGAACTATGCCTTAAATGTTATGCCTATTATGTTGAACGAATTAACGGTAAATGTAGTTGGTTATTTGTTTTTAAACTTCTTTAAAACATTATTGAAATTAAAAGTATGTTAATTTGTTCAATGTCTGGTCGAGGTGAAGATATAAGAAATTTATTTATAATTTTGTGTATTACATAACTTTTGAATGTGTAAATCTGTGACCTTACTTAATATAAAGGACGATGTTCCAATGTGCGAATCCTTAATAGGAAATTCGTAAAAAGATTATCTGTTTTTACTTTTAAAAATCTTTCCTTGAATATGAGTCTGAAATTAAATTCTTGTATATGTAATAAATATACGAAAGTTATTACAGTCTCTCACAATTTGGGAAGGTTGGAATACTCATAATTTTTGGTAAAGGCCTTGGCCAGTTTCATTAAAAAAGGATTAATAATAAATAGTCTGCGAACACAAAATATTCCAATTCAATTCAATTGGTGTTGTCTCTAGAATTAATTAAAGTTCGATTTACAGCCGTTTGTGTATTTTAATTAGAAAGAATCAACACAAATCTTAGAGCAAATAGTATTAAATAAGATACAAGTTTATTGACAGCTATTGAAATTTTATACCGTCCAAAATATTAAAACCATGTAATATCAAAAAGATATCAAATATAAACATTTTTAATCGTCGGTTTGCACTATTTAAAAAAAAAACATTTTCAATTGATTTATCATTAATAAAATTGAACATTATGTTTTTGCTCAGGTGTTTCGCCAGTGTGAACCAGCATTAAGCATTAATTTATGTTTCTCATACTATTTTTCAGTTGATCAGACACCCGGCGAACTCATTCATGTTGAGCAACACTTTGCTCGTTGATACATTCCTGATGTTGAGCGCCTTCCTCTTCTGCCGACTATTGCTCATCGAATTCGACAAACGCCGCGGCAAGCTCAACGTTATACCGATACTCATTTTTCGGTATATAAGGTAAAAAATGGGTTTAATAACAAATGCAATATGTTTAAATACAATATACCAAACAATAGTATTACTATGAATCAGGCGAATTAAAACGGATTGTATTTAGACTTTGTAAGCTGATCTGTCAGCTAAGATGAATTTTGTATTCCATTTAGTTTGACAGAGTCCGATTTGAATTTTGGGGTCTTAATAAATGGTCGGGATTTCAATTAACAATCGGAATTATTTCGAAAGGGAAGAACAGTGAATTCTCTACCAATGTATAGGATTTAACTACACTGACTTGGAAACATTGGCGGGTTGATTAATTCAGATTTAGTGAGGAATTAATTCGATTAGTTACGCCTTAGGGGCCGCTGATTGGGGCTTTCTGTTCAAAGGATCGTGCTAATTGCATTTAACAATAATTAGGTTATTTATTTCGGATACGAAATTGGCTTTGGCTATTTTAGTTGTTCCTTTATAGTCTTCGATTTGTTCTCCATCAATTACCAGTGCCCTAAATTGTATATATACTTAGTTTGTTGAATTATTTAGAAGAGTAATATAGTTTATACACTTTAAATAGTACAACTACTTTAATGTTCCATAAACTATTTCAAACCACACATAAACAGGAGTTTTGAGTAAATTATAACAGAGATAAACCTGGCTTATCGAGAGTGCAAGGGATCGCCATATTTTTATCGCTTATGAAGTTCGTCCGTCTAAACAGGACAATGACTCTCGCTTATAGAGTTTTTCCACTAATCCAAGTCGGACTGTATTATTTTAATATGTTTAACAATAAACCACTTATCTTAGGAATTAAAAAAACTTAAAAGTTTTATAGATTTTTACAATCGAATCTACTTTCCATTGCAGGGTAACACCGGCGTACGCGGTTGTTATTTTGTTCTACATGACTTGGCTGCCCAAAATAGGAGAAGGTCCTCTGTGGAAAAATAGAATGGTTCTAGAACAGGAACGTTGTTTATCTTCTTGGTGGGCTAATATATTGTACATAAACAACTACATTAAAACTGATGAAATAGTAAGTTTAGCGTTCATATTTTAATACCGTATCAGACTGCCAATATGTGATATAATTAATGTGTTTGTTTTGTAGAAAGAAGGGTATTTCCCGTTGATCCTATCGGAACAATCGGATTTTTTTTACCATTGGACTGATTGATTCTATAATGTCGATAGACCTAATGGGAAAAAATTCCATTCCCAGAAATTCACCCAGTTTTAGTAACATAATAATTGACGTTCTATTTAGAGGACCACTGACCCTACTAATACTAAGAAAACTGGTGTCTTAATTGCAAGTCTCAAATTTTCACCTTAAAAATCTTAATTTGTTTCAGTGTATGTTCCAATCTTGGTACCTATCTGTGGACACGCAATTGTTCTTCGTAGCTCCAATATTTATTTACAGTATGTGGAGGTGGCGACGTATAGGCAGTGTTTTCTTAACGTTAGCTACATTTATTTCTCTTGCAATACCTTCATATATAACTTATAGAGATCAACTGGACCCGACATTATTGTTTTACGCCAAGTAAGTTTATTACAAATCTAGTCATATACACAATAAACGTATGTATTGTTATATGTTGTGGTAGACTAGTTGATAATCTTATTGTTTTTAATATTTTTTTTCAGAGAGTTCACGGATTTCGCCACCAACTTCTATTTTAAAGAGGCTTACATTAAAACTCATATGAAAATGACACCGTACTTCATGGGCTTGATCACAGGCTACATTTTACATCGGATCCAATCAGAGAAGTATGTCGTTCTTGATAATTATTTGATAAGTAAACGCTGCACGCAAAAACGAAGATTAAAATAGTTTCGTTCTTTTTTCAGTTACAAAATGTCTCGACTTATGAAAATCTTTGGTTGGCTAACGAGTATAGTGTTGGGTACCGTTGCTGTGTTTTCAGTAAGCGTGTTCTACCAAGAGTGGTACAAGTATAACAAGATAGAGGCCGCCGCTTACGTATCTCTACACAAGCTCGCCTGGAGCATAGCAAATGGCTGGCTGATTATTGCCTGCTGTACTGGAAATGGAGGTGCTAATAATATTTTTGTTTATTAAAGTAATAAAGTTTTATATTAAGGTAAAACATTGAAAATTGTTCATTTGCTCATTTCTAAATAAATACTTGACTATAGAGCGGCAACGACGCTATATGAACCGGTGGGGATAAGTCAAACTAAATTACGATGGCTCAGTATCGCCCTTCTGTCAACGTCGAAAATGTCACATGATCTTTGAATTGTGACTGTTTTGTCTTTTATTATTTTATTTTTAATGTCTATATAGTTTTTATATATTCTGACAGAATGAACCGCGACAGCAGCGCCTCTTTCACCGGTTTAGATATTCTTGTTTGACTACATAGAACAGTAGTAGTACGCAAAACAAATTAGCATAAGTATAATTTAGTATTAGTTCTTGAGGCTTACAATACACAAATATTGCGCACATTTATTTGAAAATATTTCGTTATTGTTACCTTGAACGTTATGTAATGTGTAACTATGGATCCCTTTCCTTCCAGGTATACTGAATAAATTATTAACGTGGAAAGTGTTCGTGCCGATATCTCGGCTGACGTTCTGCGCTTATCTCGTCAACGGTATTGTTGAGTTATATTATGTCAGTCAGTTGAGGCATCCTTTACACGTTACATTTTTCACAATGGTAAGTTCGTGTATAATAAAAGCCTGCTTTATTTGCATATGTAATAATGAATTAGCTGAAAATCAACCATTTTAGAATATAATAATGACTATATAAATTACTAGTTGTCAACCGCAACTCCGTCCGCGCTGACTTAAACAAAACTTAATAAGTAGCCTATGTGTTCTTCCAGACTATACTTTATATCGGTGCTAAATTTCATCAAGATCCGTTGAGCCGTTCCGGAGATACTTTCAAACAAACATCAATCTAAATATTCTCATTTGTAATATCAGTAAGATAGATGCGAATGATAACTTCACTTAAAAACAAAACAAAAGACATTCATTTCGTTTATTTATTTAAGGAAAATAATACCTTTTACGTCTATTTTGATATTTCAGGTTGCGAACAGTATTGCACACTTAGTACTAACATTTAATTTAGCGGTGATATTGTGTGTTATATTCGAATCTCCTATTCACGGCATCGAGAGGATCTTACTTAGGATATTTGGTAAATATATATGTTTTACGTTACAAGGCACGTCTGCTGCTAAATTAAGTTTCCTTCGAAGACCGAGAACTAAAAAGACCTGAATAGTGGTAGACCCTGCAACAATAGTATTTGTTGGGTGCACGAATTGGCAGGATCAACCGGTGCAATATCACGTCCACACAGAAGACAGACAGCAATTTTGCGTTTCGTTCGGTCAGTGTGCGTGCCGGAGGCCTAGTTTTAGTCCTCGTTCCCTTCCCACCCTTTTCTTACAAGGAAAGGATGGGAAGGTAAGTGGTTTTGAGGAGGAGGGGATGCATAGGAAGAGGATATATCTTCTTTCTGTGTGTGCGGATGTTTATGGGCAGCGGTCGTTTAGGCGTATTCAGGTGACCGCTTGCTCGTTTGCCAACTTATGATATAAAAAAAGAAGGAACTTTAATTTCTAAAAAATTTGTTTATACAACTTTATTACGTTTACTGCTTTCAATACACGCAAAATACATTAATTATTTTCCTTGTTAAATGTTGTATATTTTTCTTGATGTTTTCATCGCGTTCATTTTTAATATTTCAGCCAGACCAGCCCTGAGTGACAATACAAGAAGGGACATATCCGCAGAGTCATCCCGAAACACTAGTCAATCTAAGTTAGAGACGTAACGTTAGATATTTAAGATGATATAATAGAGTATAAAGCTGCTGAAAAAAGGACGTACAGAAAAAGGATTATTTCTCTTTCATCTGCGTCCCTCCCGCGCCAAATTAATTTTCCTTTGCCATCCTTTCCTTATTATAAAAGCAAAGGGGGGTAAAAGTAGGTATCATTGTTGTGTATATACGCAAATTAATTCCGTAATTACCTTTATGATTGAGTTAGTAATGTGCACTAAGAAAACGATAAAGTACAATAAAAATATTATATTCAACGGATATACTTTTGTTTTAAACAAATAGAAATTATTTCACCAGAACAAAAAAAGGATTTTTTCGACTTGTTTATTTTTCTATATTTAAATTGCTGTTATTCAATATATACGACATAATCATTTATCATTTGTAAATACTCATTAACATTATGGGAGGTGTCTTCATTATTTTATTATGTTTAAATTGTAAATTTTCAAGTGATTGTTACCAACGAAAAGTTGTAAGGATTGATTTCCAAAGAATAAGTTAGCAGATCATTTTTTTATTCATAAGAAGTCACATTGTTATCAATAAATAAAAACATATTTAAACACACCGCTCTGGGTTAGGCGTGATTTTTGTTATTGTATATTTAAACATGTTCGGTAATCGCAAATTATAGGTTTTAGATCTGGTGTCGCTAACTGAGCGATGACATAGGATCATATATTCTGTTTCACGCCTCTTTGCATTCTATGTCGATATTATTTTATGCTAACTTATGGGTATATTAGTATTAAGGTTTCTAGGTGTATTTTCTTTAGTATTTGTTCAGTATGTGACTGTTGTATTCTAAGTTTTAATGATATCACAAAGCATATCAAAGAGTGTAAAATAAGAATAGATTTTTTTTTAATTTTGTATTTTAACAATAAAAATGTATATTACCTTATTTGATTTTAATGCCTTATTTTATTGTCCTGATATTTTTTTGGAACGAAGTTCCTTATCGCGCGTTGTGAAAGGGGGCTAGACGGAAAAAATTCTTACGAAAAGTTGTCACGACACTTTTTGCTATAGTAAGCATTTTAACGACGAATGAGCGCTACTTCACCATGGCAACGACGTGACAATATATAACGAAAATTCATAGAAATAAAATGTACTTCTTGTGAAGACTTAAGTTTTTTATTCATAGAATAAATATTGGTTCCTTCACTAATTAATTGAAAGGAACTTCGTTCCATCCGGGTGTCCCTTGACACCTCTCAAGTTTTATTTTTTGTAGAATTGTGCAATCAAATATAATTCTATCTTAACTTCAAAATAATAACTCACTTCCTTAAGCGTGTAATTTACCCTTCCGAGTAATGTAGCATAATTTAAGAATAGTGGAAAAATATAGCTGTAAGGTACAAGCTCGGAGCTCACACTTTTTAAAATACCGAGAGAGAAGACCGAGATTTATTACCTCAATCCGGTGCTCGTTTGGGATACACAAAGAAAGTCTGGGAAGCATCTTCATTCTTTAGTATTTTTTAAAAGTTAGTCTGGTTACTTTAAAAGATCTTAGAAGAATTTTATTAATTTTGAAGTTGAATTTGAATTTGTATAGTTATCTTGCCAATTAATTTAAGACATCATGATTTCCTCGTCAAGTAAATCAAAGAATAATTTTGATAGTTGAAGTTATCGTGTACGGTTTGATTCAAAATTTGCTTGTTATTTTTCTTCACTAGCGGTGTTCTGTACGTCTTACTTGCCTAAGCTTGCTAATCATATATTTTTGGCTAACGAAAATGGCGTCCCTTGAAAGGTATACCATTCCTGTGAATCTATTCTCATATGAGTTCTTAATACCTTTCACTGAGCGGTATAGAAAAACCTTATTTTTAAACGTATAAATCAAGCCTTCTATTTTTAACAAAAGGCAAGGCTTCAGAGTTGCTTGCCTAAAATTTATTATCCATGGTCGCCACGCGCCTGCAATGTACATAAAATAAAAAAGCTCTACCATTTTTGAGCATTCTTTTAACTTAACAAAGCCTTTGTTTTGAATTTAAAAATATCAAAAATAGTACAGCAGTAAAAGAAAATACAAAAAGGTTTTAACCACATTGTCACTTTGAATTTCCACGTATTATATGAAAAACCGATGGCTTACATTCAAAGCTTTGAAATATTAACAGAGGTAAATAAGACTTTTGTTGAATGGGATCAAAATATTCTTGTAAATTAAAAAAAATACAGAAATGTATGTTGTTATAAAATCAACCTATATTATAAACAATGTTTCATGTTATAGAGTAGTTAATTTACAAGTAACTAAATTAAACAGTATAAAGTTATAAGTTATAATTTTATTTTTGGAACAATATAATATCGCAAACTTGAGCTAAACTTTACGACGTCTAAAGTTGGACTTATCTCTTTTTCTGCCTCTGTAGCATTTAAGAAGTAAGTAGTCGGTGACAAATTTCGAGCGAAACTAAAAAAAATTACCGTCTCTTCAACGGAGTTCTCATTCAATTCAAATGGGAGGGATCTTCGTCTCGCGGAGGAATGAAGATGTTCTTGAAGATAAATTTCAGAGTTGCAATGTTTCACTTGCATCTCTATTATTCTTGGTCTGAATGCACAATTGTGACGTCACTTAGATCCTCCAGCTTTTTCAGTGTGTAGTACGCTAAACTAATGTTATTGCGGGTTTCTACTTACACACTTGTATGCAAACATGTCGTCACTCCTTTCATTATCTTGGACAAAAAGGAATCTTACTAATATTATATAAGCAAATATTTCGATGGATAGATGGAGATTTGTTAGAAGGTCTCTCCAGAACGTCTACATGGATCTGGATGAAATTTGGTAAAGATATAGAACACAGTCAGGAAAAACACAGAGTCTACCAAAGATGCCTGAAATGTGTACGGTTCTCAAAAGCTAGTCTTACTAATATTATAAATGTGAATGTTTGGATAGATGGATGTTTGTTTGAAGGTATCTCCAGAACGGCTCAATAGATTTCGATGAAATTTGGCAAGGTTGTAGAATATAGTCTGGAAGAACACATAGGATTTTATATAAGGCCCAAGTTCGGCCCCACATGGAATACTGCTCGCATCTCTGGGCTGGAGCACCCCAGTACCAGCTTCTTCCATTTGACCGCATACAACGCAGAGCGATTCGAATCGTCAACGATCGAGTTCTTCGGTTCGACTGATCGGCTCGACATTATGGCGTTGCGGAGGGGCGTTAGTTCCCTCTGCATTTTCTACCGCATCTACTACGGGGAGTGCTCAGAAGAATTGTTTGGAACAATTCCTGCCGCCGAGTTCCGTCATCGGACGACATGACAGACCGCCAAGTTCCATCCACACCATCTCGACGGCAGGCAATCCACAACCATGCCGTTTTCGCGTAGCTTTCTACCGCGTTGTGGAATGGTCTGTCCTCGGCGGTATTTTCAAATCGGTACCGACTTAGGGTCCTTCAAGAAGCGAGCGTATCACCATCTCAAAGGCCGGCAACGCATCTGCGATTCCTCTGGTATTGCAGATGTTCATAGGCGTCGATGAACACCTTGGTGTTCCCGCTGCTTGTTTGCCCCCTTCTCTTATATAAAAAGGCTAGTAATGATTTTTTTTAACTTCGTGCGGACGGAGTCTCGGTCGACAGCTAGTTTAACATAATTTATAAATGTAAATGTCAATTATGTAGGGTATTATACAGTTAATATTTGAACGTCTTTTGTTTTCGTCTGTATTAATGTCAATGTTTCAAAGTTTCAAAAAGTGAACACATTAAAATACATCGATAGTATTGTTAGTTGTATAGCTTTATAAATTCAAAGTGAAAGTTCTTGAAAAGGTATAAAGAACTTTTATATGTTATTCGAGAATATCTTGTGTCCCGAATTCATAAATATGTAAAAACGTGTTCGACCTCCTTCATATTATCGATCAAAACTGTCAATAGATATCACTCAAACTAAGACAGCATAAACTTCCAGCGTATATCATAAAGTGAAATATTAATGTAATAACTATATTTCATTTATATAAATGCGAATGTTTAGCGATGTATGGATGTATGGTTGTTTGTTTGAAGGTATCTCCGGAACGGCTCGACGGGTCTTGATGTAATTTGACACAGATGTAGAACATAGTCTGAAAGTACACAAAGGCTACTTATTAGGTATTTTTTTAATTCCGCACGGACGGAGTCTCGGGCGACAGCTAGTATTATATAACTATTTAAAAATGTAACTACGAGTACAAAAAAAATATTTATAATAAATAATTAACTAAAACAAAAAACTTATATGAACTAAATTAAGCTGATTTAAATATTAAATGATTTAAATATTAAATAGTTCATCAAAAGAATAACATTATTTATAAGCATTAATATAGACTACTAGTTACAAAATAAACATACACCTTCTATGTTCATTCTACTAATTGAACTGTGGATAAATAATAGATTTTAAAATAATATACTCTAACAAATGTGAATGAATTTAACTATGAGTAAGTTAGAAAACTAACTTTAACGCATGATCCAGTTCAGAAAGAACAATGTTGGCTTTTGAATTCTTCTGACATTCCTGTCTCTAACAATCGCGGTGTTGATAAATTGTGTTACTTCCGCCTCAAAAACTGATTGCTGCGACAAAAACGTGAAAATTTTTTGTTAGTTTGAATAAGTTTTGATGGAACCATCACCGACATCTGTGCATTGTTATTTGTATAACTTCGCATAGTAAGGATTGCGAAAATATTATTGTTATAAATTATGGGCTTTGATAATGTTTTCGATGTTATATTTTAATAAAACTCGGTGGAGAAAAATAATTAAGTTTACTCTTCATAAAGTTAAATGCGCAACAACAAATCATAGATAATTTTATACATAGACATATTGTGCCACAGATTACAACAAAAAACTTTTTTACTTTTATTGAAGTCTATATTTCACACGCCCCCTCAATAAAAATAAAAATTACAATCCTGAACAAAACAAAAAAATCTCTCTCATTAACCAAAATATGAACTCTTTAACAAACAAAAAAACATGCGCCCCCTTAATAGTAGACTGCTAATACTAGTACAAAATGGTTTTCTTTAAAACTTTTTCTATGTTTATTCTTAACCTATAACTATTATATAAAACACATTTAACTTTAACTCACATTAAACCTAAAAGATATCTAAAATCATTAAATTTACTCACAGGTAATGCTTTTGTAAAGAAATCAGCTAATTGACAATCTGTTTTAACAAATTTCAGAACAACAATATTACTATCAATTTTCTCTTTAATAAAATTAAACTTAATATCAACATGTTTTATTCTTTTATTATTTTCAGGATTATTCCCAATACTTATAGCTGCCTGATTATCTACAAAGATAGTGATAGGACAAACAAAAATCTCAAAATCTTTTAAAACATTTTTAAGCCAACAAGCCTCAACCACTGCAGAACTCAGAGCTATAAGTTCTGCCTCAGACGATGACAAACTAACAGTAGGTTGCTTTCTAGATGACCACATAATAGGACAATTAAATAATTTAAACACATATCCTGATGTTGACTTTCTGTCATTAATATCACTTCCCCAGTCGGAGTCAACATATCCAATCAAATCAGTATTTTCATTACTATTGAAAGTCAACTTCAGGTCAAGTGTAGCATTTACATACCTAAGTACTCTTTTTAGAGCTTTTAACAATGCTTCATTTGCACAATTTTGAAAACGACTTAAATATGCTACACTAGGACATAAATCAGGTCTAGTACACAAAACAGCATACATTAAAGATCCAAGAATTTGTCTACATTTATTTTCTAACTTAGGGTCTGAGTTATTTGACTGTAACATCTTAAATTTAAATTCCATTGGAGTAGACATAGGTTTTGACTCACACATATTAAACTTCTCTAAAATTCTTTTTAAATAATGTTTTTGTGACATTTCAATAGTACCATTTTGCAAATCTTGCTCAACATGAATACCTAAATAGTTAGTTACATAGCCTAAGTCTTTCATAGAGAAAATATTACTCAAATAAAGTTTTAATTTATGTACCTCCTTATCATTAGTCCCCATAATCAAAATGTCATCGACAAACAATAACAAATAAATTTTATATTCAGAATTTACTTTACAATAAAGACAGAAATCATTTTCAGATCTACTAAAACCTATCTTAGCAATAACTTTATCAAACTTTAAATTCCAGTACTTAGGTGATTTCTTTAGTCCATAAATACTTTTATTTAATTTAACAACACTTACATTGTCATTACATCCAGGTGGTAGTCTCATATAAACATCTTCCTGTATATCTCCATACAGGAAAGCACTCCGCACATCCATGTGATGGACTGCTAATTTCATTTTACTCGCCAAAGCCATTAAAATCCTGAATGTAGAAATTTTAGCTACTGGTGCATACACATCATAGGCTTCAAATATGTCTTCCTGTTGAAAACCTCTGGCAACCAAACGTGCCTTGTACTGGATTATGTTACCTTCACTGTCCTGTTTTATTTTATAGACCCATTTGCTATCTATTACTCTCTTGTCTTTAGGTACCTTTATTTCACTGTTCCAGGTATCATTTTCTTTTAGAACTTCCAATTCTTTTTCCATGGCTTCTTTCCACTTCTCACTACTCTCACTGTTAATAGCTTCGTTATAAGTTTTAGGTTCATTTAATATACACATAAAGCTTGTTTCTGTGTCATAATCTTGTAACCATATAGGTTTTCTTCTTACTCTCTTTTGTGGTAACTCATTCTTTTCTTCTTTTTCATATTCTTCTGTATCACTACATTTATCTATATAATTTTCTTCCTCTTCATCATTTACATTTTCTTTTAGTTCTTCTTCAAAGGTGTCATTAAGTATTTCACTGAACATTTCTTCTCTTTTAAGTAACTCAAAAATAACATCTCTCTTTATCTCTATTGTGGCGGAATCAGGGAAATAAATTCTAAAACCTTTTACATTTTCATTATAGCCAACAAAACAACCCTTTTTGCTTTTAGAGTCCCACTTTCTTCTTAGATTTTTCGGTATATGCACATACACATTTTGACCAAACACTTTTAAATTATCCAAATTAGTATAAGGCTTTTTAAACCATAGTTCAAAAGGTGACTTGCCTTTCTCATGACTGTGTCCTGTTCTATTAAGAATATAAACAGCAGTGTTGACCGCTTCAGCCCACAACTCTTTGGGTAAGTTAGCACTTCTTAACATAGCTCGAGCTGCCTCCACCACTGTCCTATTGTCTCTTTCTATTTTACCATTTTGTTCCGGTGTGTATGCTGTAGATGTCTGGTGTCTTATGCCTTTTTCCTTAAAAAACTCTTTAACTGTTGAATTAATAAATTCATTTCCATTATCAGTTCTTACAACTTTTACCTTCTTATCTGTATCTTGTTCAGCCAAATTTATAAACTCTTTAATCTTGTCAGGGACTTCACTCTTTTGTTTTAAGAAATATACAAATCTATAAGTGGAATAATCATCTCTCATTAATAAAAAATATTTGGAACCTCCTAAGGACTCAACCTCCATAGGGCCACAAACATCCATGTGTATTAACTGACATGGGCTCTTAGAAATAGTATCACTTCTCTGAAATGGTAGTCTGTGCATCTTACCTTCCATACAAGCATTGCATATTATCATATCATCTTTATATTTAATTCCATTTTTGTTTAAGAAATGCTTGACATACTGAAAGTTTTGGTGCCCTAGGCGCTCATGCCAAATTTGTAAGCTTTCAACTGCTATGGCTACATTAGCAATAGGATTAGAATCATAACTGAAATACATGACATACAATTTCTTCTCTCTGTACCCTGTTGCCACAACTTTTCCTTCCTTATTTTTTATCTCACAATTGTCTTTTTCAAATTCCATTTTATAACCTCTGTCTGTGACACTTCTGACAGCAAACAAATTAACTGTCAGTTTTGGAACATACAACACATTATGCAGAGTGGTATCAATCCATTCCTCTCCGTCAAAAGCTTTAAGGATAACTTTTCCTTTGCCAATAACCTGTAGTTCTCTGCCATCACCAACTATTACTGACTGGTGTGATTCATACTCTTCAAAATCAATAAATAAGCTTCTCTGATAACACATATGTTCGCTTGCACCGGTGTCGACCAACCAGCCTTGGGTAGTTTCTTTGTTCTTCATAATTGTTGTAAATGCATTACTCTTTTTGTTTGACTCAGTACCTTTACTAACATCTCTGCTTTTCTCTTTATTTAGTCGTAGTCTGCAAATCTTAATAGAATGACCATATTTTTTACAGTAAAAACATTGCAACTTAGCCCGACAATCCCTTTTATAATGGCCCATCTTGCCACAACCAAAACACTTTATCTCGTTAAATTTCTTAGTAGTTGTTGTTAGTGCTACACACTCTGTATCTGTTTTAGTTTCATTAGTTGTTGAAATAGATATATTGCGTTCTTCCTCAATTAATAATCTTGCCATTAGTTCTCCTACAGTTTGATTTTCTGTAGGGACCGATTCCCAAGCTGCTATAAAATGGCGATACTTTTCTGGTAGCGACATAAGTACCTTTGTGATAACCATCTTGTCAGATATATCATCGCCTAACTGGCGAATATTAGCTCTTACCTCTTCTATCTTAGAGAAAAATAGGGAAATATCTGTTTCGCATTTCAGCGAATAAAACTTTTGTTGCTCAAGGTGCAAAGATGTTGACGATTTTTTTTCGTAAATATTATTTAATTTGGCCCACATCTCGGCAGACGTAGTGGCAGTAAGGAGGTGTGTCATTATATTCTGCTCAATATGGAAAACAATCCAACCTTGCGCCTTACTGTCTTTTGTGATCCAGTCTTCGTACTCCGCCGGTTTATCCTTACCGGGTTTTGGTATAGAACCATCTACTATATCAAATAAGCCTTTGGCTTTTAGTATAACTTTCATCTGGAATTTCCATGTGCACCATGTTGCACTTCCGTTTAGCTTTGTTCCATAAATTGATTGCGGTTGCGACATATCCATTTTCTTCCACTCTTTCGACGACCGGCGAATGCAATAAAACAATGGCGTCCGATGGCGTCTTAAATCTTAACACGACCAACACAGCCAGCGAAAAAAAAAACTCTCAAGATATTTGCTTTCGCCGTTATTAAGGCAGTGATGTGATCTGGGCCCATAACCTGTTATAAATTATGGGCTTTGATAATGTTTTCGATGTTATATTTTAATAAAACTCGGTGGAGAAAAATAATTAAGTTTACTCTTCATAAAGTTAAATGCGCAACAACAAATCATAGATAATTTTATACATAGACATATTGTGCCACAGATTACAACAAAAAACTTTTTTACTTTTATTGAAGTCTATATTTCACAATTATCGTTACCAATAATCGATCTTCAATCGGATATGGGATTAAAGTTTTTAATATCTTGTAAGGGGAAAGGATATTTTTTTTTTACATCATAATGTGGCAAACGAGCTAACGGCCTCCTGGATTCTCCGCAATAGCGAGGCGACCGTTGCCCATAGACATCCGCAAATGCAGATGCGTTGCCTACCTTTAATCAACGGAGAAAGGGACGCACAGAAGGGGGATATTTCTCTTTCCTATGCGTCCCCTCTTCCGCCAAATCCAATTTATCCTTTTCTAATAAGAAAAGGGTGGGAAGGGAAAGGACTAAAAAAGAACTAAAAGACTAACTGGAAGAGGACTAAAATTAGGCCTCCGGTACCACACTCAACAGACGAAACGCGGAATTGCTTTCACTTCACGCCTATCTTCTGTGTGGTCGTGGTATTGTACCGGTCGACCCGGCCAATTCGTGCACCTAACAAATATTGTTGTTGCGGGATCTACCACTGTTAAAACGTTCAAAATATAAATGTTTTCAGAGTTTTTGATTGCTATCGTGACCTTTCGATAGATTAAGTAAAAAATGTCGATTAAAATACTTTAGGAAGATGAAAAAATGGTTTAAAAGTGGTTCGACGTCGATTATTGAGCTCGAGTGTTAGTAATTTTTTTAGAAGGTAAAAATTCTATTTATTCTTATTTTTACTTATCAAATATATAACTGCAATTACAGAACTAAAAAAGATATTTCCATTGCGCTGGCATATTCAATTTCGCAGAAATGCTACCTGTACCGAAAAACAACACATTTATATTCAAGCTTTGTACTTTCGCCTAAAATTCCGTTTGCATAACTATACCTTAGACGGCATCTTGGTTAGCGGTGATGGCGTTCAGAAAACTACGTAACATACTGCTCGAAAAATGTACCCTTAGAGTCTATCAAATTTGTTATAAGACGGAAAACAAATTAGTTATCTTATCTTCTATATATATAAAAGAAAGTCGTGTTAGTTACACTATTTATAACTCAAGAACGGCTGAATCGATTTGATTAAAATTGGTGGGCAGGTAGCTTAGAACCAGGAAACGGACATAGGATAATTTTTACCCCGTTTTCTATTTTTTTTATTCTGCGCGGACGGAGTCGCGTGTAAAAGCTAGTAATTGATAATATTCAAATCAAGTCGCATGACATTTCCATATACTTCGCCTTCTTAGAACCAACTAAGTTGTAAATAAGTAATTTAGAAACTAAACGTACCAATTAAACTTTACTACTATCTAATAACTAAAGTAATCGGTTCATTTTACTTCATTTTATAGATGGTGAGAAAACTTGAGATAAAAAATATTGATGTCAGATTTCTAAGGAATGTCCGAATACTATCATATTTTATGATTCAGATCAAACTTTCACAGCAAATTGCACGCTTCTCGATTCGACAGTGCACTTATATGGATTTGGATACAATTGGTTTATAAAAGATCTTTTGTATTTAGAAAGAAAAATAATTATACTAGTCTGTTGCAGGAAATATTTTAAACAGAATAATTATAAACCGATCACTTAAAATTCAGTCGAGACTTTTTATTATTATGATATACCGGCAGCTACATTCACGTGGAATTAAAAAAAAAATAACTGAGTTTAGCTACCTATATACTAATCCATACTGTGATCTGTTTCAAACATTATCCAGATCCGTTCAAACGTTCTAACAGTATACATCATCATCATCAACCTGACCTTGTCCCACCTACGTAGGGTCGGTGCACCAGGTTTCCGTCCTCCAAATGAATCTGTCTGCCGTCATCTCCATTGTCACCCCTTTTTTGATCATGTTATCTTTCACGCAATCCATCCATTTCTCCCTAGGCCTACCTCTACCGGTGTACCCCTCCACACTCATACTTAACGCTCTCTTTACCAAATGCGATTCTTTCCTCCTCATAACATGCCCATACCACGCTAATCTACGTACAGTATACGTCCATCAAAATTTTGACATTTAAAATATTAAGAAGATTAATATATTTCTACGGACTAGAGTTGAAGTTGTCATGACACGTTATTGTTCTGGCTGACATCAGATTGCATGCATCAACAAAAGAAGGGATTTGGCACGATGCCCAGTCCAGTTAATTGTATCAAGTTACGCGACATTTTCAGTTTCTGAATGGACACATTAATCTAGGAAATTTTACCTCCTCTCTGGGCATTTAGACTTAGTCATATATCATTAGACTCTTTATATTTTGTCAAAACATTGCAATCGAGTTATGAAATAAGTTGAACATTTTAGCATTATATAATGCTGTGAACGATGACTGTGTAATTTGAATGCTGTTACATTTGTATTATTACTAATTGTTATATCTGTATTTATCAATGAGAAAAGCAATGACGATGTGATTTAAGACTGGTTTTTCGGACAGAACAGGACAGTGGAGTCACAGTTAAGATGGTTTTATGTAATGCGATATTTAAGCTCATTTACCTAAATCTAACCCTGTTATTTAGTCGTTTAATTTTTAAATAGCTGCTTTATTTTATTACGATATTGATCAAAGAAAATAACATGTACTTGTATCGAATAGAAATAGATTTTAAAAATATCGTAAGCCTTTCCAGTGCAGGTCGTCTTCGTAAAATGTAATAAAACACCGGTCGAATGAACAGAATTTGGCTGAACGCCAGCTGTATAAAATTACTAAATCTTTTTTGTATTTCATAGAACTTTCTCGTTTCGCACGCGATTCAGTAGGCAATTTAATTAAAAATCTTTTTCTGTTGCAAACGTTCTGAAGTAATTAGGCGATTTAATTTATGGGACCGCGGATGAGCAGGGTGTGGAATCATTGTGAATTTATAGAACACAATGAATTGATAATAATATTCTTAATTAATAAATTTTAAATTCATATAGAATCTGATAAAATGAGGCTTTTGTTTTACATTGTTAGGAATAAAAATGTATAATATGCTTTATTTCTTTTTTGCACAAGAAGAAAACAAATGATTAAAAGGCGTTAAGAAGCTACCAAACACCACCATTTGTAGGAAGGTCGTATACGAAACTTTTAGACTCTCAGGAATAACCATAAAGAACTTAAATAATGTTTCAATTGTATTTTAGCTTAAACATATGGCAACCCTTTATCGCACGCTGATTTTACATATTATCAGAAATCATGATTATTGAAGTATGATTATTACTTCACATGTAGGCTTCCGAAATGCGATCTTGACAAAAAAAAAGTAACAAAGTACTTATACCGGAAGCAGTTTGGCATCAATCACCGACGGTCATATGGTTAAAACATGTGTATACAGTATCTAACCGTATTTTTTGGAGTGATACAGTCGGCTTTTAATTCAAAACACAAGGAAAAACATGTCATATAACGAGTACCGGGAACTCCCCCGTTTCCATCGTGTAAGTGCACTTGAAAATTGAAACACTCGCGGCGGCTGACGAGGCTTTGTGTAATATTTCAAATACGATACGTTGCTCGATTCTATGCGACTTCTAACTAATTTGAAGTGTTATTTCATTGTTGGTACATTGGAATAATTTGTGTAATGATTGCAGAGTTGTATTCCTGCATATGACTTTACTTTATCCAATTAGTCGAACAATTCAAAAAATGATTCTTAATTTAAATTCTAACACATTTAGTGACCTGAGTTTTGCAATCTTTGTTGTTGTCACCATGATTTTCACTGGTGAATACTGTTTACATAACTCTGTTTTACTCAATGACAAGTATATAGTTCGCAATATTTTTTAAAACAAATCATTCGATACGGTAAACTCACGGATAGACATCTAACAACGCATGTGAAGTATCGTCTTGGACTGAATGAAATTTTGGTCTATATCGACATGGATCGTTAAAGAGCAGTGTATGCCCCTTTAAGCCATGTAATTCGTAGACGAAGCCCTAAAACATGATATACGACTACACCGGATCCTAGTCTACAATAGGATTGAAACTATCATTCCATTCAAAAACATTTCCAATTCGGACGTTCCATTTTGACGTAGAAAATTAATATTATTCACTTTGTTACGAAATATGTAGAATAAACGTATCAAAAGGTATTGAATTGAACAGTTTTTTTTTTTGTAAAGAATAATCATTCATAGAATTCGTGACAGACTTGTAGTTGTTCAATGTAAGTATTTTTTTTAAATACATGAAATGAAATCACATACACTATAAGTTAGAGATGTAAACAGACTTTTCTAAAAATTTGCTTATAAAGTAAGTAAAATGCTGTGTAATCTATATATATAAAAGAAAGTCATGTTAGTTACACTATTTATAACTCAAGAACGGCTTAATCGATTTGACTGAAAATTGGTGGGCAGGTAGCTTAGAACCAGGAAACGGACATAGGATAATTTTTACCCCGTTATCTATTTTTTATTCCGCGCGGACGGAGTTTATTATAAAAAACACCTGGATTGAAATTTTAGATAAACGTCAAGAATCATGATTTCTTGTTTCATTTTAAATCCTAGAATACTTCAAAGGTTGTTGGAATGGAACGTCAATAAGCGGTTTCTACAAAGCATCGTTTCCATATTTTAAAGATTTAAAGTATGTCGAGAAAGGAACATATTCATGCGAAAATGAAAGACTGAAATGACAACTGAAAAATCCGCTCTTTTCCTTCTTATAGAATTCGAATCGGAAGGATGTTTGCATTTTATTGAAATGGCTGCAGCTGTTGCTGAAGATAAATTTTGATAGTGAAATGTAGAAAGACTTTAGAGAGTATTATTCTTATTTGAATAAATTAATATAGTTTTAAAACTACTAGAAATTTGTTTTTTCTGCGCACCGTTTAATTTTGAGTCAGATTTCTTTTATCATCTACTTTAAATCTATTGCATAACAATTATTCTATGTAACTATTAAAGTATATAAAAAGTATGTAAAAATCGAAATCTGAACATTAGCGTCTAAAGACTTTTACTCCCAGTTTAATTATCTGCTTGCTTATTGAATATGTATGCATATTCTGGATGTATTCCAAGAACCATAAATTGTACGAAGTGAACTTTGAGTTATATTAGCTTCATTTCCATTCAGACGTCAAAATGTGGGAAGCTCGACGGCGCGAATTAAATTTCACAATTGAATGCAGACGTAGTTGTGTTTTATGTGCACGGAGCTGCAATAGCAGCATTCTTCCAGTGGATTTCAAATGCGAACGTAATACAAAAGAATGTTATGTTATATAAAGACAAAAAAAGATTTAAAAATGATAAGAGCCTTGTCATTAAACTAAGCAGTCAACTATAACAAAACCGCACAACTAACGCTCGTATTCCAGAGGAAGGCAGACACCATGGACTTTCCTTTGGTTCACCCTTCCTGGCATAACTCTCATCTCAATCATGAGCCGCCTTATCCACATTCATACACATGATTTCAGGTGTAAATTTCTGATATTCCTGGATGTAAAATGCAACTTAATAAAACCGTCAAGCTTTAGGTAGCATAAGCTCCAAATTTAGTGAACAAAGGTTAAAATAGTTTATAAGTCACCAACTTTGCCGTGTCGATTATAGTGTAAAATTCTTCGAACACCTGAACGTTTGATACAACTATATTCAATAACTTAAATTCATACATTATTCAATGCACTAATATTGAAGAATGTTTGAAAGGAAATTATGAAGAAAAAAAATAGGTTTATTTTTATTTATTTAAGAAACGTAGTTATGCAAGTAAATAAAAACTTTTCATGAAAAAATAAATTCTTTAAAATGGCTATTGTAAAATCCAATGCACAGAGTTTACTTCCTTTGTCCAATATAATTCAAATCGAAAGGATGTTTGCATTTTATTGAAATAGTTGCAGCCGTTGCTGAACATAAATTTTTAAAGTGAAATGTCAGACTAATTTTTTTAAAACAAAAGAATTTTTCAAATCAGTATCGTAGTTTCGAAGCGTATTCAATACATATCAAGTTAGTACAGATTTTTTGTCTCTGTGTTTACAAATGTGTATATATTCCGCCGAGAGCGTCGGTGGCTCAGGGGTTAAGCATTTGACTTGCACTCTGCAGGTTCTGGGTTCGAATCCCGCCATGTATCAATGTGTTTTTCGATTTACGTATGTACATTTATCCGACGTTCTTACGGTGAAGGAAAACATTGTGATGCAACCTGCACATATCTGAGAAGAAATTCAATGATATGTGTGAAGTCAACCAACCCGCACCTGGCCAGCGTGGTTGACTATGGCCTAGTCACCCCTAACTTAGGGTAGGCTCCGAGCCCCTCAGTGGAGACGTATGAGCTGATGATTATGTATTCCGCTGTTTCTATATAGTGTTATATTTACCAATAAAGTTTATAATTATTAATCATTAAACTATATTAATTACTAGATATGTTAAGTAAACTAAAACTAAATTGTCGGATTCTATTGTGATTTGTTCTCGTACAATTCAAATTGGTAGGATATTTGCATTTCACGAAGGTAGCAGTTGCAGAAACAACTTTTAATATTGAACAATTTTTCAAATAACTTCTGTTCTTGATATAAAATGTATCTTGGTCTTTAAACTATGCGAACTTATTTTGATAACTCGTAAATAATTTAGTTATTATTTCAACCATCTTTAGCTCTATTATAAACGCCTACAAAAAGAATCTGATTTATGGAGAGTTTTACCGTATATTTTTTACAATTATACAACTACAATCTGCTTTATCTATGCAAGTAACCCTTTTTCCTTATACCTCTACCCTAGTTTTCTAAATCTATAGTTATGCAAGATCTTATCTATGGTATCTTATCATCTTATCTATGGTTAAAAGTAAATTGTATTATCTACTATCAAACAAAATCTAGTACTAAATATACCCGAGGATGGTGTAGCTACACGAGGAAGCTTCATAACAGGGAAAGAATATTTGCATTCGGTTCAGTAGTTTTGGAACCTATTCAATGCAGACAAACAAACAAAGAAATCTTTTCTCTTTATTTAGTATAGATATTTAAAAAAATGTGGTATGGTAAGTCTTGAATTAATTGTGAACGACTATTGTATAGGTAGAGAAGAATAGCTTTGTGGAAGAGCGAGTTGAAACTAAAGGCGTATAAGAAAATACGACTTAATTCGCCCGCACAACGCTCAAGGATCATTGTTATGTCACCGCTTTACTGACCTCATTAACCTGCTTTCTTTATTTCTTTTTATTGTTTGTCGATAACGAACAAAGAAACTACCACCTTTTATTTGTTAACATTATGATATGGAAATGACTATTAAAAACTCATTAATATAATTATTCATTTATTTGAACCGTAAAGAGGTCGAGGTGCAGGCTGATTATATTCTAGTATTCAAACAAGTCAACCAAAGTATTAAAAAAATGGTGTCTGTTAGTACAAAAACACATTAATTAAACTTCGAACGAAAACATATGTGCATTTGTTTTACTAAGGAGAAATGCGAACTTATGAACTCAACTGCATTGAACAGTTTAGGAATTGAGTCAGACGCTTAAGTAGTGTTGACAAAAGTTGGCCGACGTTCAATTATTCTAAACTTAGTTGTGTGATGCATTAGTGCTGGCGCGGCTGCTTGCTAGTTAGCGTACAACTAGCGACATCTTGTAGCTCGAATTAACTTGAAAGAACATTATTATCATACGTTAAAATTACAATGATATTTTTAATTTTTTTAGAATTTAAGAATATATTAAGAGTTATTTCTGGTTAAGCTACTCTGCTCGAATCCCCCAAACTCTAAATTGTAAAAAAAACTTTTTTATCCTCTAAACTATTAAACTTATCATCATCCCCCTGTCCTTATCTCACTCACTCTTTTAAATTTGTTTCAACTAATGTGACTTTTATCAAATTTTGTACTAACCAAAATATAAATGTTTAAAAGTCTCCTAAATAATGCTTTGTACAGTGATTCATGTAAGCAAATGATAATGTGGTGATAGCTTTTCATAACTGCGTTCCGGCAGCGGACAGATATTGAAATGTAACTAGAAATAGTGGACCGAACCAGGCAACTTATGTTTAGTGAAATACTATTTATGTTTGTTAGAAGCTGAAAGCATTTACGAATTTAGGCGGTTCCGTATTAAAGTTTTGCTCTACGAACTATTCCCAACTTACTCGCAATGAATTTATTGCCATAATCTATTTCTAAACTTATAATAACACTAGCCTAAGTTCGGCACGTACCGGCCTTTGTGGCAGTTTGCTGTACTCAATTATACATAAGTTTTCCCATGAGTTTCAATTATTTTATAAGCTAACTAATACGTTTATTTAGACTTTGTGTAACGAAGTTTGTATTGATTTAATTTTACTAAGAAATTTACGTCTAAAGTAGCATTTTTAGCTTAAGTGAAAGTCTAAAATTTGCAAGTATTTGTTGTAAAATTTAATATTAACCTTAAGAAGAACTTTGAAAGAAATTTAATAACTTTATGTCGTTCTTAGTATTATCAAAATTAAATGGAATTCAAAAGATTTCAAAAAGTAATTGAAAGTCGTTCAGAATGTTAGTGCAATTGAAAGCATAAAATAATTTCTCTATTATGCTCGCGTGCAGTCAAATAACTAAAGCGTGTTTTAAAATAAAAATGTCTACAGCAGACAGCACTTAAATTAAATCTCGGACTATATGTGAAATATCCAGTAAAATATTTCTATTATTTTTGTTAAAAGTAGAAAGTGACTAAGCCTTGGTCATCCACTCTGCAATGCAGATTGGTTGACTTCACACGCATCGTTTAATTTTTTAACAGATGCAGATTGTACCATCATGTTAATCATTAAATCATCAAACACATTGGTACATGATGGGAATCGAATCTCGACCGTAGATTAGAAGACGAGTGCTTAAACACTACGCTAATCGAAATTGCAGCAACACCAAATATGTAGGTACATAATATAAGAAAATTGGAATTATTTTTTGCCCTAGGAAAGAATAAAGTTGGTAACAAAGTTTTGAAAGTTATGTCAAGTAACGATGAAGTATATGCAAGATTAGGAATAGTTGGCGACGGCACTTAAGCTTCCTGTAACTTTGCAGTAATTGAAAACTGGCCGCCTTCGACTAAGACTTATGGAGTAAGTTCATGCACTGGGAACCAAGTTTATGCTGTATTTAATACGACTCTATCATTATCAGCGTCGTTAATTCAATTAGAATGACAACAAAGTCAACGTGATTATTGTAAATATATACTTCTTGGAACCACCAAGGATATCTTATGAAAGATGTGTTGTCATACTGAAGTGCCAGATATACAAAAAAATATTTTTCTATGTGTATTCGTTCATCACGTTTATATTAAAAAAATCTTGTATTTTAATTTACAAGATACAAGGTAGACTGGATATCAGAAGATACAAAATAATGTACTTCAAAGATGCGTTGTTGAGAAATTGAGATAATAAATCACAACCCACCTGTCCGCAAAGGGTCTTATCTTTTAAGAAACAAAAGTTGCTGAAAATACGCCATCGTATTTCATGCTCTATTTAAGAATGGGACACATAAATCTTTTCCTTGAACATGATGGCATGTACTTAATAAATGTAGTGTTTATTTTTATGTATTAGTAAATAATTTGCAAATTAGGTACATCGTTTACACTGGAATTGCATATCGTCGCTTAGCTAACACCACATAAGTCATTATTATCCGCTTCACAGGACACGAAAAATACTGTCTAATTAAAAAAATCGTTGGATTTTTTTTAGTAATTTCTTAATAGCGTATTTATTTAGCGGTTAAGAAATAATTATTTCTTTAGGTTTTGTCGATTTACTCTGTTTTAACTTTTTTACTATATTTGACATTACTTAACCTTTCAATTATCAAGTAACCATTGGTTTAGCTCCATCTAATGGCATTAAAATGTGAAAACCGCTAATATTCGACTTGAGCGGTGTTGTAAGCTAAGAGACGATATGTCTGCTTTCCTTGAATGCCATCAAATGTGCTAGTTTATCGTGCAAATATAATATGTTTTTTGTCGATCTTTTGATGTAGATATTTAAGGGTTGGAAAAAAATTCTCAAAATGATGTTAACTTGAAAAAATTAGTTAAATTATTAGCATTTGAAAGCGAAAAAAAAAAAATACTTGTATAAAATTTTAATATTTTTAATTATGTTATGCTGTCTTATTTAGCCTCGACATTTTTGCGGATTTTAATACAACTTAATGATAAAATTATTTTCTAGCGTTTAATATTTCGTAGCTTAGAATGTACTGTAGACTTTTCGGCTCTTTTCAATCCCTGAAAAATATATTAAAATGTTGAACACGAGGCAGGGATTTGGCATTTTGCCAAACACCATTAATATTACAAAAATGTTATATTGTGCCTTAATACAAATGTGTCCTGTAAAAGTGTCTCGCACAATTAAATTTAAAGATGTATGGTTCCATTATCATAAGTGTGTTTTGTATAATCTGTACTTATCCAGATAAAAATACGACAAAAATGAATGTTAAAAAAATGTTATTATTATGTGTTATATAAATAAAATAATTTGTATATATTAAAAAGAAGAAATTGAAGTAATTCCGCGATTCGTTTGATTAGTGTAGTGTCGGAGACCTAAATGAATTGAAGGGGGAAGTGGATTTGATGGAGGATGGAATGAATAGGAAGGAGAAATGTTCTCTTTCTGTACGTCGTCGGCAGCGGTCGCTTCGTTATTTCGGCGAATTCAGGTCTCGCTCATTTGCCACTTTAATTTACAAATATGTGCAGTATTTAGAAATAATGGTTTTAGTCGTTTGTAGTGTGTTTGTGATTTTAGATTTATCAAATAAACAAAAACTAAAATTGCTTCTATGCCGACTTACTTAAACTTGTTGGAATATTGTGTATTTTCGAATAAAATTTAATCAAACTTAATGAAGTCGGACACTTTCGGAATATTGATATCCGAAATTATTGATTATTGTACAACTTTGTATAAAAGTGTTTAAAATATGAAACAAAATAAATTTGAGCCACGCCGCTGGCGCGGAGCCGAGCTCTTATGAACGAGACTGCACTCGATTCCAAGCACGTATCATTGTGTTTGGAATTTATGAATTCAGGTGCACTTGTACACAGGTTTACGTAATAGCCGTAGAAACCACCTAAATTCATTTTTTCTTTAACCTTTTAATTGGATGTTTATTTGTGGATTTTCTGTCATCAATCAATCTTTTATCTTTCCGTTTTTTTGGTAGCTAATATTATAATATATAATGATTATTGTCATTTAGTATTTTTATTTAAGCAATGCAATAAAGTTTTGCCAATTACAAAACAATTTCACCAAACTGTACATTTGCCTCTTGTTTTATGGTTGACCTCTATGACCAAGCGTTTATAGCAGGAAAATAGTTTCGAAGCTTTTATATTAATCAGAGGAGCTTTTAATAAACGGTATTTTAATGAAAGCTTTTTAAGTACACGTTGTTTTAATGAAATTTTGCTGCCACTTTTTTCCACTTTGTAAAAATTTATGTTATATGACATAAACTTACGAACAGTGAAAAGAAAATAATTAAAAGTTACTCAGGATACTAAAAGGAAATTATAATTCGTATGTCGCCTATTACTCTATATGAATCACAAAAAGTTACTTATAAATTGAGTTACAAAGAAAAACACTATTTTACCGAATACAATTATTTAATCGAAAAAAACTGTGATTTACAACATAAAAAAAACATCCAGAACAAAAGTCATTTGGGTAGAAAATTCAAAGAGTAAGTAGTGTCAAAAAGCGGACATAGATTAAAACTACTTGTACCGAGCGGGCATACGGCCGCGAGAGCAACGGATAGGTCGGTTTGCTATAACATTTATTAAAATAGTGAACTCAATACTTTTACTTTTGTGGTTTCATCATCATCATCATCATCAGCTCACTATACGTCCCCACCGAGGGGCTCGGAGCCTACCCCAAGTTAGGGGTGACTAGGCCATAGTCAACCACGCTGACCAAGTGCGGGTTGGTTGACTTCACACATATCATTGAATTTCTTCTCAGATATGTGCAGGTTGCATCACGATGTTTTCCTTCACCGTAAGAACGTCGGATAAATGTACATATGTAAATCGAAAATCGAAAAAACGGTTTGTGGTTTACGATGATAAAATTATTATGTTAGAGTTAAAATTGTTTTTATAAAAGAACGTCTGTATTACTCCAAAAATACATTAAACACTGTTTAGTTTAACAATTGTCGTTTGACCGCCGCCAGTGATTGATATTATGGAGGTATGAAAGAGTACCACCAAAACTACTTACGGTATAACTACTTTCTGATTTTTTTTGTCAACATCACATTTCGGAACCCTAAGCATAATCGTAATTCAATAATCATGATTTCTGGTAATGTCTAATATAAGCGTGTGATAAAAAACATTTAACATATGTTTAAGCTAAAACATAACTTGAACACTGTTTAAGTTTTAATATGATCAGACTAGAAATGTTTAATACAGTATTACACATTCATGTTATTAAATCTGCACAACATCAAAAAATCCATTTCCTTGTTATTCTTGTCACGTCGAAAGCAAACAAATGAAGCTTAACAGGATCTCATATGAACTGTGCGCACGTTTTCCTTGGATTTACGTCACATTTACGAGATTCACGTCGTCGTATGTCGCGGTTTCCGCGGAAATGATGACTGCGAACAAGTTCCTTTGCTACCATGTTCCTATATCATATGAATTTAGATACTTTGTGTGGCATGGTCGAGTCATGAGTAACTTCCGTTACTTTATCTTAGGCCTTTACTTTTAAGTGTTTCTAAAATTTATACCTTAAAGATTATTTCTTTAAAGAAAATAGATGTCAAATGAAGAAAACTCTTGAAGATTTAAATCTTTAAGTGCCGTAATATCAAATATTTTATTTAATTAACTTATCAACAAATTCAACCCTATTATAGAATTTTTGTACATGAATTTAATTTTAATTTAATGAAATTTTAGTCTCTCTTAATCCATTTCAATTTACGCAGCTCTATTCATCATTTCGAGAACTTCATTATCAGTACAGCCATTCGAATTTCTTGTAATCGGATTCAATATAAAAGCCTATTCAACATAATTTTATATGACGTTTTGTCTGAACGAACATATTAACGTTTAAATTGGCATACCAATAAGGTTTAAAAGCTAACAGTTTAACGAAAAAAAAAACCAAACATCGTATAAATTAAACAAATTGATGTAAAGAACTCCATTTTGAAAAATCAATCAGGTCGATACATTACGTAGGAACAAAGACATGGTATGCAAGAATCTTACAACGCCATCTAGTTGCAAAGTTAATAAACAAATATGTATTGAAGCCATTAACGCGAACACATTATATCTATAATTTTCTTTAAATAACAGATATAACAATGAGTTTGTCAGTGTTACAACAGAGGAAAATTATGATGAGAAGCGATTTACACTTTTTCTTAGATTTTATTATTTTGACTAGATTTTATATTTCGTCGTTAATTGTATGTAAACATCCGTTAATAAGAAAATAACATGTATTACAAGAAAGATTATTAAAAATTGTTATTTATATTGAAAATTATTTATTGAGAATTAAGTAGTTTTTAACATACAGTAAATTTCATTTCTTTTAAGTTTCGCAGATACGACATTTAATAGTCTATCTCAATAACACTTAAAATCACTTCACGATTTTAAAAATAAAATAAACTCCATCTGCTTCACTGTTGTTGGGAATTTAAGAGCAAAAGTGTTATTGTCGATGGAACTTTGTTCTTTTTATGAAATAAAAATAAAATAAAAATCCTTATATGTCAGGTTTATCATATCTAGTTAGTAACATGTCTTATAATTATGTAAGTACTTAAAATTACATATTATAATTATATATGTTCAATGGATAGCGATGTAAAAACTAATGTTTTATTTAATTTACTGATTTCTCAATGAATTTAGGTCACCAGGTTGTTTTCTTGTGGAATATTTCATTAAATTGAACCTTTACATTACTGTTCGAATGAATGAGGAATCCGTAATCAGAGTATCAAAAGGATTCCTCCAAAATTGATTCCAACACAAGTGGTGAGCAACGTTTTTCGTACTAAATAAACAAGAAATTGGTCTGAATTTATAAAAAAAAACAGCTTTTATTGCAATTTCCAAATAATCCAATCTCAATGGTTATCATATTTTAATTATTTGTACGATAATGGTGACTGTTATAGTTAATACTTCGTTGTATACAGATACTGTTTCTTACATAGTTAATTTAAAGATTAAAAAAAGTGCAAAAAAAGAATACGCATGGAATACTAATTCCTAACGCTTATGTTGTACAACTAGCTACTTACTCTGTGGTTCCATTGCATAAATATCTTAAAATGCATCTTGTCAATATACTTGCAAAAATAACAATATTCTTTACGGATCTTTAGATAGTGGCAAAATCATCGTATAAAAGAGTGTTGCTTGTTGGAAGAAATCGTGGTTACCCAACATCTGAGAATGAATAGTAATTGCAAACTGCCTAACTGTTTCGCCTCGCAAGAGATAGAGTCAAATGTGGCGAACTCACCGCAATATCCGTTAGTCGAAGAGCCACTTTAAGAAGAATGCAGCTGTAGCGTACGGGTGCTTTATAATGCATACTGTATTTTAAATGTCGTCCGTCTCATAAAAATCCGTTAATCGTTCTGTATTATTAAATTTTTACTGTTGTAAAATTCAAAAAATTTAAACAGTTTATTCATAAATCAAGATGTAATCTTCGTTAAAAATACACATTTCTTTTTATCAGTAACGCTGAAAATGTTGAACTTGTGAGATGTGCGTTATTGTATAATACACTCACAATTTTAAATTTAACTATTTTGTGAAGGGTAATATTGTAAAAAACACTATCTACAAATTACGAAAAGTTTATATTAAACTACAAGTTTTAAATACAATTACGTTTGTAATATGTTAGTAACTTAGTGTAATTTATTAATATTCAATAGGAAGTTGTTCGGCATATGCTATAATTTGCAATTCTGACCGAAAGCGTTGGGTTTCAAATGTAACTTTGGTAGCAAAATTTAGTTTGGCAATCAAGGCATAAGCTAACCTAGTTTTAAAACATCCTGCACTTGCAAGGTTAGTGTTAAAACCTAAGTTTAATTTATGTGCAATCAAAGTTTGTATTTTGATGTTAATTAATTAAAATAATTTTTTTAACCTAATTTAAAAAAAAACCTGATTGACCGATGCACTAAAAGATGAAAAAGCGCCATCTATTGTTTGCGTTCAAAATATTTTTAATGTAAACTAAATAAACTAATGTTATATGTAACAACTTTCTTATCTTACTAATATTATAAATGCGAATGTTTAGATTATGGACGGATGTATGGATGGATGTTTGTTTGAAGGTATCTTCGGAACGACTCAGCGGATCTTGATGAAATTTAGCACGCTTTTAGAACAAAGTCTGGAAGAACACATAGGCTACTTATTAAGTTTTTTAATGCCGAGCGGACAGAGTCGTGGGCGACATCTATTTTCAAAACATACTCGAAAACGTCAAAAAATAGATTCAGGAATGAAAAAAAAAATACAACGAGTGGGATTTGAACTCCTTTTCACATTTTTTTAGAATTTCAGCTCTTATCTCCACCATATTATGTGTTTTGAGTCTCGTCAACCTATTCAGGTTGGAATAGCTTTATTTAAGCTTCAAACAGATAAGAGGTCGTTGCACTTATTATAGCAGCATAATCAAACCACTAACGCAAATTTAAGCAGTTTTTCATTTTATAGCCTTCGTGTCTGTTGAATGAACATTACCTAAAACTATTCACTTTTATGCAGACGCTGTTCGAAAGTAATAAAATTTAAATCTATAAAATGTTAAATGATAAAAATTTAAATTTATTCAAATTTAAGTAATATTTCTAATGTTATAAAACACTAAAACACATTGTGAAAATATTAGCCTAGATATATTGTTTTTTATAAGTACTCCACATATTGCGCTGTTATCACCTATAAAGTACCCAAACTATTTGCGCGTACGTATGTGGACTGAAAATTACTTTTTTTTAAATTATTTTTGAAACTTTTTTTTACACACAAGTATTTATGTTTGCTTTTAATTTTATTTTGATGTTCAGCTCTAACTTTACATTTAAATTATTGTTTAACATCCTCCGAAGAAAATGATCTAACGTAATTAATGAAAGCTGAGTGACGTGTCACAACATTAATCCTACTTGTTACTTAATATGTTAGCGTCATTGTATTAATGTGTTAATTAAGATTAATTTTATTGAGTAAATTAACATTAAATATTAAATGGTTATGTACACTTTGAGATGTAATATCATCGGTAGCTCAGGGGTTAAGCATTTGAATTGTAATCTGCAGGTCCTGGATTTGAATCCCGTCATTTAACAATGTGTTTTTCGATTATCGATGTAATTCTATTCGACGTTGTTAAGGCGAAAGAAAACACCGTGACGCAACCTGCACATATTTGCGAAGAACTGCAAAGATATGTGTGAAGTCAACCAACCTGTAACTGGGCCAGCGTGGGTGACTATAGCCTAGTCACTCCTAACTTAGGGTAGCCTCTGTTTCCTCAGTGGGGACGTATAGTGAGATAATGATGTTTCCAGCAGCTAATATGGTAAATAGGTTGATATAATTTATTTTGTATATAGTATTATTACCTTTTTTAATAATTTAAAACCTAGGTTTACTTATTAGAAGACTGAAAATGTTTTCTCAAAGTTAATAGTAATAGTAGTATTTCAAATTATTGGTTTAACATCGGGCATTTTATATATTGGCCGAAAATACTGACAAGCCTGTCAATAACCCTAAAGAAAAGAGCAGGTGCGCTTTATTTGTTTATGTAAAATCACAGGACTGTAAACATTTTATAGACAGTAGACTACCTTTACTGCTTCAAGCTTTATTACTTAAAAAGTGAGCAGTGCATACAAAATACTGATTTGTTTATACATCACGATATAACAACGGCTTAGCCATTAAATTAAAACCACTTTTATGTTCTAAGTAATATTTTAATAACTAGAGCGCAAAAATTAAAGCATTATAAAGATAATGCTTTAATTTTTGCGCACTAGTCGTAAATATATGTTACTCTTGTTATGTAACATGACAAATATTATATATGATCTGATTATTTCCTCAATATATATCATACAAGTATAAGGTCGTATAAAGTTTTGGTAAACACGCATAAGCCAATGTTTATTCATGATATAGGTGAACGCTTGTGGAAAATATCGGTTTTGACGTACAATGGATATGCATGATAATGTGGAAGATGTAAACAGCCCGTTGGATGATCGCACCTCGAATATAACAAGATGTTTTAGGATAACATCAGTTTGTTTATGTGGTAATTTGAAATTCAATAAACAATTTCAATATCATACTGCCGATCTCAGAGCCGTTAATTGAAAGCTAAGGGAGTTATTTAGTGTAGTGAGAGTTGGTTTATGCGTGGTACTTCGTAGTTATGTTGCGCGGATTGACGTTTGTTGAAATAAAATAAAGTTTTTGTTTTATAAATAGTCATAGAATAGAAAGGCATTTAAATTTAAAATAAAATATATATATATATATATATATATATATATATATATATATATATATATATATATAATATAATAGTAAATTTAAATTACGCATATGGGATATAACGACAGAAACAACTGCACTTGACGAATGAAACAGTTAACTTTGTAACATTTAATTTAAATGTTTAGAAGACCCAATGCTATACTGCGATAAAATATTATTTGTAAAGTCATGTTTATTTTCTTTGATTACTTTAGTTTATCATTGCTGTTGGGATGTCGCAAACTATTCCTTGTTAACTTTAATAACGTCAACATTGCTGTTACGAAGCTTTATTAAATCGCGTGTAATATGTATATTAACGTTTTCCGCATTGTAATTTTCGTGACTTCTAATTATTCTACTAATGAAAGCTAAAAAACATGAAGTATTATCTGATAATGAACATTCTAAAAATAATACATCACTTTTTAGGGTTCTGTACTCGAAAGGAAAAGCGGAACCCTTATAGGACCACTTTGTTGTCCGTCCGTCTGTCTGTATGTCAAGAATCTTTTTATTAGGAACAAGTGGAGGAAGTATTTCTAGCTGAAATTTATATATAATATTGGAACTATGAAAAAACAACAAAAAAAAAATAGGAAATCCAAAGATACAGCCGTTTATGCCGCAGTTTTTCGATACTTGCAAAGGAATCAAAACCTACAGGGTAGTTCTAATGAATTCAGAATCTTGAATTTTGGTACGAAGCAACGTCTTGTGGCACAAACAAAAGAAAAATTGCGAAAACCGTAAATTATACTATTAAACCTACAGGTTTGTACGGAACACTCGGTGCGTGAGTCCGACTCGCACTTAGCCGGTTTTTTACAGCTTTATTTATTAAATCTTGATTAATAATGTAAATATAAAGTTAGGACAGAAGTAGTGTCTGACGTTTTCAGAAAACTTTCATTAGGTAGAAACGTACAAGGGACAAAATTATAAACATTCATTTTATTTATATAGCTATAGATATCGCAATAGTTATTTAAAATTTGTTTAGAATAGTTTATTTATAAAAATAGTGAAATACATTACATTAATTTGCATAAAAAGTCACATCAATAATAATAATGAGCAATTCGCTAGTATATACGTTTAAAGGTTTTAATGGAACGTTTTGTTTTATCGCTGTGCGAATTAGGGTAAAAGTCGGATAGTTGCCACACTTTTTAAAAATCTCCTTTAAAAAATTTGTACCAATACATTTTTTATTCAAAGTGTATTCTCCAACATAGTTCATTAATCTTCTAACATACCCTAACTATAAAAAAATTATAAATATTATAAATTTTAAGTAAATCCACTTTAATATGACCTCTAAAAAAGAGGATAGTTGCCAACTATAGCGGATACTAGCCTAACGTTAAAAATGGTTGGGGGGATACTTGCACAATGTGAGGATAGATGCCCGTCTGTTTTTATTTTCAAATAAAAATGAACTTATGTTAATTTAAATAATCAGTTTTTATTATTATATACAATTTTTTATAAAATAATATTTAAAGTTAAATTATAATTATAAAATTATAACAATAATTGACTCCAAAATAGTAAATAAGTGTCCAAAATAAAAATGTAATGTTGTTATTTATTTCGGTTCGCAACAACGGTAATTGTTTCTTCTTTTTCACCGGAAGTAAGTGATTTCACTGTTCTAGTACCTTTCTTGTCCAATACCTTGCCTGGTTTATTGTTGAGTTGGACACAGCTTTCATCCATATTCAAAATTCGATCCGGCTTATCTAGCAAATCGTTATCAGTTAAGACGGTTATGAGCAGATCAAAAAATTTGGCTAATTCGGCTCTGCTTAGACCCTTCGCTCTTTGAATTGATAAGCCCTCAGCTTGCCTCACACCTATTTCGGCATTTTGCTGTTGAGTATTTATTTTATTTTAGATAAACTATGGTAAAATCAAATAAAAAATCACCAAGAAAAAAACAGTAAAAGCAAATGAAAAAAATGAGTAAGAAAAAAATCTGTTTTTGCTTGTTAACAATGTATAGTTAGATAGTTGCCGCAGGGCAACAATCCGCAAAAGACAGTAGGGCAACTATCCGATTTGATACGGATACTTGCCCTTTTTATTTACGAAATATATAAAACATATTTAACAATAAAACCTAATAAACAGTGCAATTTAAACTCTAATGAACTCGAAGAAATTTATTTTTGACTGAAATCGCAATCAGTTATAAAAATATTTAACAGAGATTACTTACCAATATAATTCTGGCGCTCGTCAATGTAGCGCCGCGGAAGATGTTTCCTCACACGGACAAAACACATACCCCTATTTCAACGGCTTATGCGGCACTAAGGCCTGCGAGGGGGACGCTTTTAATTATGATCAAAAAGAAACACAGTCAATACGTCTAGCATAGAGCATTTGAAACTGAGGCATGTATCCGTCCGAGGCAACTATCCGGCTTTTACCCTATTTGTTTTGACAGGTCGGAGCACGCGAGCCTGCCAACGTGCCTACCTTATCTATGTCGAGGTAAGACTTTCATTCATATTATTAACTATTCCAGTAATTAGTATGTACTCAAAATTAAAACTAGACTATTTTACTGAACATTATGAATAAAGAAAGAACATAGAAAGAAGAATCACTTTGAAGAAAAACTATAACGTGAAATAAACAAATGACGGAAGTCGAGGACTGCGTATTGCAAAGCAATTAAGGAGATTGATTGCCTAGTTTGTGAGCATCGGTGGCTTAGGGGTTAACACTTGACTAGTAATCCTGTCCTGAGTTCGAATCCCACCACGTACATAGATTTACATATGAAGATTTATCCGACGATCTTACGGCGAAGGAAAACATCGTTATGCAATCTACACATATCTGCGAAGAAATTCAAAGGTATGTTTGAAGTCAACCAACCAGCACTGGGCCAGCGTGGTAAGGCCTTAGTCAACCGTAACTTAACGTAGGGTCCGAACCCCTCTGTGCGGATGTATAGGTATAGTGAGCTGATGATAATGATTGCCTAGTTACCTTTATTACAATAAGTTTATTAACAGATACTTGGTTGAATTTTGTGTAAGTAGAATTTACGAAGAAAAAAAGTTAAATATAACAGGAGAGTTAAGTTTAGTAGCGAGTAAAGACAGCGGCTGTACTTTAAGGCAATATTTAGATAGCATGTAACCGACAGATAGATATTGCAAATACCTATAGAGGACCAACAATACAACCGGGTTTAGTCAATAACCAGATACAGTAGGAAGATTAATGTTAAACAATTTGTACTCGCAGCAGTATCATATTAGCAAACTTAACATACCTTTGTTGTGAGTTTAGCTTACAATGTAAACACAAATAAGGTTAGTTGCTACGTAGTTCGTACGAGGATCGGACAAGTTAGAAATTGCTAATTTACTGTTTTCGTCGAAACTCCTTTATACATCACGTTTAACTAACTTGTTTGCTTTATTTAATCTATGGTCTATCATGTTTATTTAAATATCTCATATAATATACTGTAAAAAGTAGAGTCAGTAATACATACAACTAGAGTTTATACAAATCGTTAACTTATGTACCTGTTATTAAGGAATTGCGAACGCATTTGAATAAATACATTCTTTTTAATTAATCTTTAACAATAGTATAGTAATTTCATTAAGTGGTGGGTTAACTATAGAACGTCTGTTCGTCAAGACTACCACTTATTCATACTTACATATTTTAATGTAAATATACCTCTATTCATTGTACACTTAATATTTCAATCAAGTTTTAAACGAAATCAAAGTATTAAAGCGGAAAGTTGTGCGTTCAGTTGAATCCTTTTTAACTTTGCGTGATTAATTAAAGTTGCAACTCTTACAGAGCTCTGCTTTAAGAATTCGAGCGCATAACAACGATTTAAACGCGGAAGAAAACTTCTAAGTCGTAGAGGATCGACTGTAATCTTATCGTGGCTAAATAAGTTTCATAAAACTTTTATATGAAAACATTTACCTTCAACGATAACATATCGTATTTGATATGTTACATACTATATTTTGTTTTCAGACAACCAAGTAAACGTATCAAAACAACAATTTTAGTAGTTTTTTATTGCTTGTTTGACCTACTATTCTATTATCTTACACAGTAAAATTAAAAAGACGTCGAGTTTCACCAAAGGCACTCATTTGAATTAACTTTACTTAGTAGTTTATCGTAAGTTCCTTTGCATGCAGCGATGTTATTTCTAATAACGGTTAAAGTTGTAAAGTCTGCGTTTAACGATACGATTATTTACACTGTAGTCATCCTTTTATAATTTTTTTGTGAAATCTCGATCATTTTTATATAATTCGATATTACTTTTAACTAGGAATTAAAAGTAAGCAAAATAATCTGTGTTTGTAATTACCGGGCGAGGGAATAATCATGTTAATTAAACACGTTAACAAACAATTGGAAACAACAACGAGTTCCAGACCACTATCAATGTTTTCCAATGAACATAAATTTAATTTCCAATTGCGGCTGCGACATAATTACTTGGGTTAGCAACGAAATGGTTCACGTGTATTTCTGTATAAATAGTTCTTGGCATTATGTCCAAAAGGTCAAAAGGTATAGTATTTTTTTAACTATGTCCAAAAATTAATTCAACTAAGTTTTTTTGTTTGTGCAGATCATATTGAGGACCGTTTTAGCATTTCCGGTGCCTTGGGTGAGATTTTTGCGGCGCCCCGTTTTTTTGGTGTCGGTCGAAATCTTGTAAAGATAGGTTAGCTTACGGGGCGCCACACTAATTCCAACTCCGGTTCTACCTTATGTCTGGCGCCCTGGGCGGTCGCCCTACCTCGCCCTAGCCTATGAGAAAGTTAAATGTACAAAAACTGTAAAAATTTGATTGGTAGGTAGGTTCCTATGGTTAGGACGATAATAACGTCGTCTTCGATAAAATCTGCTGATAAGGGGCTCGGAGCCTACCTCAAGTTAGGGGTGACTAGGCCATAGTCAACCACGCTGGCCCAGTGCGGGTTGACTTCACACATATCATTGAATTTCTTCTCAGATATGTGCAGGTTGCATCACTATGTTTTCCTTCCAACGTAAGAACGTCAGATAAATGTACATATGTAAATCGAAAAACACATTGGTACATGTCGGGATTCGAACCCAGGACCTGCAGATTGCAAGTCGAGAGTTTAACCCCTGAGACATCGACGCTCTGTCAAAATATAGACATATGCAACAATAATTCATATGCATTCATATCGCGTCTAAATCCGAATGCAAACAGTTAAGGGTTGTAGAGGATGTGTTATCAATGTATGAATCTACCTGATCCGAGTGCAACCAGCTATCATTCTCATGAATATTCAATCGGAATATACACAATAATAATATTCAGCTTTTATGCTTTTGTCCGAGCTTTATTTACTGCCCCGGACTATGTACATGTAATAGCTTTTTTGCTACTATTTATTTTATTTCCAATGTGTGATATCGTAATTATTGTATCTTAACCACATATGAAATTACCTAACTTGGTAACTTTGACAAAAATAATATTATAATATACTCGATCATCAAATAAAAAATGCAACTGAAAAACACGTGCCTAAAAAAGTCGAACTATGAAATTTTTTTTGAAAGCGTTGGACACTTTTTATATTTTCTTTTGAAACAAATGAAGACGGTAGAAAAAGTTTTAATTGAAATCGCCAACAGATATAAATTCCAATCGGAAACGTTAGCGAACCGAACTGTGAAATAGTTTTATAAGGAAATTAATGTAATAAAATCTTCAGCTTAAGTTGTGTCATTTAAAATACTTTTAATTGCTCGAAAGAAACTGGGTTAAAATCGTTTAAGTCTTAAACATCGTAAAAGGTATTTACACTTAACATAGTTAAGACTTTGCCTGCCATAAACAATGAAAATTTTTACATTAACTTTTATAACGGGAAATGTAAAAGTACAAAGTAATATTATGGTGCAAATAATTGCTTTCTTTATTAACTTTCCATTATACGGTTATAACATTATACGTTTTTTTCCCGACTTTAATCCAGTTTATTGTGCCAATAAAAATATGCTGTGGACTATTGAGAGCAAAATATCATATTAAGTATGGATAAATTACAATAAAACTGAGATCGTCTCTATCCAATTTATCGATACACCAGCTCAAAATGATGCTGAACAGAAACATAAAAGCGATATTTATACGCGAACGAGTAAACTAGCAGTGAACATCTTGTGTTAAATAGATATTATGTCAAGATAAATTTGCAAATATATCAGTTAATTAAATGTAAAAATAATTAAAGCTTAAAATAATGGAGCTTAAATTAAATAATAATGGAAGAATAAGCTTGGAGCTTGCTGGCCATTATTGTTACTTTGGAATGCACTCAACTTCTAATTGGTTAGCAGATACCAACAATTCAATCTTTTTTTATCCGACCGACCCAGAAAGGTTATATTTTTCAAACGGAATTCTATGTGTTTTAATTAACCAGAACTTTTTCAACTACAAAAAATACCAAAATAAATAATGATGAATATAATTTTATCATTTCATTTATTTATGACTATCCCATCATTAAATTTCACAACCTGTAATAAATGTCGGTACATCTAAAATTTATTTTAGCCTTTACCTGTTATACTACATCCCCCAGAGGGCGCGGGTGGATGATAACAAGGTACAGTCGCGTCGCTTGATTTATGAACCTCTAAATAAACTGCCTTAATCTATTTTGAAATTTATTCAACCTACGTGATAAAATCCCATCACAATTATGGCCGATGTAATTTAGCTTCATAAATATTAACTACATTTAAAATAAGGTTACTTTATTAAACTTAATAACTAAAATAGTGTTTCCTATACATTCTAGGGGAAGATACTAATTCTTCTTCTTCTTCTTGATGTGCCTCTTCGACAAGCGAAGGTTGGCGATAAGTTCAGCGACACTCGTAACCCCTGTCGACTCTCTGATGTTGCAACCAGGATTTTTTTCTGCAAACAACACTCCTTTTACCGGGGACTTTTCTCATAAAGATGAGTTGGAGGAGTTCGTTTCTGGTTGAGGTAATGCTGGATGTCTATTAAGGTATTAATACAGAATATATCTTGCTATAAGTCTTGCTTGTTTTAAAACAGTTAAATATAATAAAATTATGTTTATACGTTCGTACACAACAGATATATTATATCTATTGTATACGAAGGGCCTAAGGCTCCTCGAACACAAGTCAAAGTAAGTCTTCGAATCCAAAGAGTGTAGTCGCTAAGCGACTCACGCAATACGATGTCATTGAGGTTCGTACACAGCACGGGTTGCCCACATTTCTATCTGTCATCGGCAAATCCAGACGCTCGCAACCTGTTTGTCAAGATGATGGAATAAATTTATACAGTTGATATGTAGTCGCTATGCAGTACTAATTCATACGAATCTTTGCTTGTAATTCAGTATTTCGAGAATAAATTACATAATTTTGAATATCCAGTCCGTAAATTTCAAATAATTGTCAAGCGCACTATTTGTTTCATGTAATTATTTTCGAAATAAACATAATTTACACATTAAACAAATCTCGCAATGATACTCTGGTCTATATTGCGGAGAGTATAATTTACAGAATATAATTCTGTTTGATTCTATCATTCTATCTTAGTAAGATTATAAATGCGAAAGTTTAGATTGATGTTTATTTGAAGGTATCTCCAGAACGGCTCAAAGGGTCTTGATGAAATTTGGCACAGATGTAGAGCATACTCCAGAAGAACACATAGGCTAGTTTTGAAGTTTTCTTTTAATTCGACGCGGATGGAGACACGGCCGATAGCTAGTAATCTATTAATTCAAAACTATATATATTTTAAATATATACATAACATAATCTAGGAAAAACAGATATACTAAAAATGGATTGCATTTATAGCAGCCAATTACAATTTTTAACAGGAGTATTTTCAAATATACGAACTATAAAGAATAAAAAAGTTTTAAAATAATCATGAAGTTAGTTTGACTAAAGGCCATTAAACACAGAAAGGTATAGTTTTAAAAAGAAAACTTAAATATTCTTTGTAGTCGTCAATAGTTAATTTAACAACGCGTGCAAAGTTTGCGCCGGACAGGGAACTTTTCTTTTGTCATACAGTTTTAAAATAAAGCTCCTTAAGTACGTTCTCTTCGTTCGTGTTCGTTTTATTTCTTTTCTATTTTGATATAGACGTATTATTTAATACGTTACTTATTTATTAAATATTCATTAATTAATGTATATTTTTGGTAAACAAGTTGTTAAACTAGAAATCGTTTGACATTGTTAACTAGAAATAGTCGTGTGTCATTTATCGTATGGATATATCATTTGAATCTCTGATTCTGGCGAAAAGCAGAGACATATTTTTACTTTGTATAACATAGCTTCATATGACGATATTTTTCAAATAGTGAATAATGCCTAAGGCACGTTCTGAAGGTAAATACAGAGACACACTGCACCCTCCATTGTAAACTAGCACCTCTATAAAGAGTATCTCTGTACAAAGAGATATCAAATACAGTTCAGTGAACAGTGTCGTTCCATAAAGTAGTACCTTTGAGTAACCTTATGTAAACTTTATGTATCTTTATCACTAAATTAAATCAAAACAATTGTATTAAAACATATTGTAATCTCTCTTCTGAAAGTCACAGTCACCAACTTCTGTTAGTTCATTCTCAGTTAATATCTAAGCTCCATTTTAACTCACTGGTTCCTTGTGAAAATGCATTACTAACTTTGCACTTTCGATGAATTGTTTTATTATATTTTTCTTATATTTTCACATAACTTAGTCACTGTTTACAAAGATAATCAAAGATTATAATGAACGTTATTAAAATGAACAATTTTGGTTTATTGACTCCATTTTATTTTGTGAAGATATTGCTTCTCATTTGTCAATAGTGTAAACGTCCAAAATTGGCAAGGCCTTATCTTCTATTCGGCGTAAAGTATCAGGCAAGTCCCTATCCTCTATCGGGCGTAAAGTACAACGACAAATCTCATATATGGCATATTTTATAGATGACGTTACGAAAATGCATATCGCATATATTTATGATAGACCTTCTGGTATTGAATGAAGCAGAAGGAAAGGAGACGTCTCCTTCCCTTTACACGATTTATTTATTGGCCTATTTTTTTAAAAAACCTGGTATAAAAATATTTTTTATTCAAAAAGAAAAAAATAATACGTGTGACAGAAATACTTAGGAGAAAAGCCATGAAATGTTATAAAGTGCAGTCAACTATCTTGTTCAGACTAATATAACTTGTTTATAACTTATGTCTCGTAAACTATTTTTAACTTTCAGTTCGTTAGGACTGTGTACGGATTTGTTAAAAGATTCTCAAAGTTAAGATAGACATGAACATATTCAACTATCTGGTTATAGTTATACTTATTCTTGAAAGACAACTTAGTATTGAGGAATATATTATAATAGTTTCGAAGTATAGGATTTTTATAATATTTCAACCTCACGGGATAAAAAATGTTTAGAAAAAGGAAACTAAAGTACATACGAGTACATGTACAAATGGGAAAATTGAAGTGGTACCCTATAACCTAGAAGATTTATTTGATTTATAAAGAAGTAAAATCAGCGTAAATCGCTATTGTCATTAATTTTTAATACTTCTAATTGGCGTCAGAGATCAGTATTTTAAATAATTATGGCAAAAATGTATTTGGCTTCTATGTCGTAAATTTGCGCATTAGATATATTATTCGTATCACGTAAGCGAACGATTTATTCAAAAGCACGTTCTTGACTTATCAGCTATCGCTGAACGAAATGGCGTTGCTCGTATATCTGCTCACAAAATTAGGTAAAATGTTAAAAGGTTATTTTACTTATATTTGACATCCTTAATCGAAATTGTATATTTTAGGTTATAAACCAAAAAGTGGACTAAACGAATAATTTACAATTTCACATGTCATTTTAAGTTGGAAAATTGTACACTCCTTATTTTGAATTTTAACATAAGTAATATAGGTTTATTGTGTTTGTATAAATAGTTTAATAGCATACTAATTTAATTTGTAGGCAGTTTAACCTGGATAAGCGAGAATCTCAGGCTAGAGTGAAACCTTAAAAGCAAGAAAAATATCGCTCTCCCTTGGATATGCTTATCCAGGTTCAACTGTATTAGTCTGACTATATTCAATTTGATAGAATTCACAACTAGATCATTGATATAGATATATAAAAAGTTATAATAATATTTAAGAAGTTTAGATTCAACCGACAAACAGATACCATTAAATGAGCCTCCAGACAAAGTTACCTTATTCCAAGACAATGTTCCGGGCCAGGACCACAATTTGCCGGCTGGATAAAAGCCAACAATGACAATTGTCGGTGCTCGATATCAACTCTCTCATTGTTTTTTTGTACAAATACTTCTAAAAATTGTTTCATTGCAATCATGTTTGCAGTAGTTAATATCGACACATCTGTAAATGCAGATTTGTATGGATAATAGTCACTTCGCTGTTTCGGCAAATTTAAGTGGCAAATTTTGCTATTAAAAAGTTTTTTTTTGCGACTTTTCTTCATAATATTGCAACGTCTATTCTCATGACACTTCGCTCTTTAAAATCGTTTATGCATTTTAAGATATAAATACGTAAAGCGAAAACTTTGTAGCACTTTAAAAAGAAATTGTGAGGAAGTATGAAGGAAAAATAAGGCACAGATAAAGATATTTTTAAAATCTTTGATTGTGAATTATCGTCTAATTTAGACTAACAACGACCACTAGTAAAACGAAATATATGATTGCAAAAATTTAAAATAAATATATTGCAGTGTTATTTTACCGCGCAGTAACGGTAAATATTTATTCTGTGAATATATTCCACTCGTAGTTTACGTTACGGTTACGTATATGTTTGTTTGGAAATAAACAATATCAATAATATTTTAAAATTAAATTTCCATGTGGTATACAATTTTACAGATAAACGAAGGTGAAAAAAGTTAATACAAATTATTAATGATTTCGGTCAATAATCTTGTTAATTAGTCGTAATTTTAAGAACTTAAATATTGGTAATAAAAGTAATAAAATCCATTAAAATTTGTTTAATTTATGTTCTCATAAGTTTTCATGAAATTTTCTATTGCGGCTTCTTAAAATAAAGCGACGTACAACTCTAGTAATATAAGATAAAACCATAATACTCTTAGTAAACAAGCAGTTAATAATACTTGCATGTTCGTCGAATATTGGTTGGCTTTGGTCTCGTCGTAAACTTTATGAAACATTTTCAGCTTCCAGACATCGACTAAGTTGTAAAAGAGTACTGAGCGTTTGCTTTAAATTTTTTACTTAAATATTTAGCTACGCTGTAACAAACTTATTCTATTTCAAAGCTCAAGTTCACAAAATGTTGTGAATAAACTTATTTTGAAAATAAGTAAATTTTAGAGAAATACCCGATGAGAGAACTTGGAAAGAATTCTTTTATTTTTATAATAACAAACTAAATGTAAAGTAATTTGATTTATGAATTATTTTGAAATACCAGTTACAATGTTCTTTCCCTATTTAATTAAAATAAACATTTCACCTACAGTGAGACGTCATTAATGAGAAAATTGAGAAACAAAGGAAACACGAAACTCTACGAAGTCTTTAGTTGTTCGAAGCGTCTACTTAAAATAAATTCTCTAGTTAGTCTAGTTTCCACTGAACTCGTCTTTAATAATACCTGTAATTCAGATGTTATTATAGGCATTTTTTTCTTAAAAAAGCAAAGAAATTTGCTAGCATAAATTTACTAATGTTCCACACACAAAAAGGGTAATAGGTATTAATAAAAACATAAACCATTTTTATGTTCTTGATTTAAATTATAACAACGAGCAGGTGATAAATTTAAGTGATCAAAACAAAGTATCCTGAAACACAATTTAACATTTACCGAACATAAATGTCGTGGTGATTGATTTGGCCAGCGGTAGCAAGCTGTAAGCGTCTTGAGAAATAAATCGTATCGCTACACTATCTGAATTATTTATATTTATGTATTGGTTTGTATAGTAAAATACATAATGCTGATCAATTATTTTGGTGTTTAACATAAAAAAAAATGGTTATTGTGAAAAAACTATGAAAGATAGATATATGCTATCGCGTACATCTACTTTTATTTAGGACATTTAAAGAGCTACAATTCGTCCATACATCATTTTTATGTAGGTCTTATAGTTTTGCCTACGTAAGCGCTGAAAGCAAAATTGTCCCTAATTTTCGCAACAAATTTTGAAGATAAATTCAAAATCTACTAGTCTTCTAGTTATTTAAAAAAAAAATGGGACCCATCTGCAAGCACTTCCTTTCGATTAAAATATTTTTTATCAAAATCGGACCACCAGGGGCGGAGTTTCGCGGTAACACACATAAAAAAAATATAGTCGAAATGATAACCTCCTTCTTTTTGAAGTCGGCTAAAAAGTAAGTATTCATGTAAAAAAGGTTAAGGAGTTGTGACCAAGTAAATTAACTTTTACAAAAGTTTCAGTGTATTTGTACTAAAATTATTATAATAAAATTAAATATTGGTTACTACTTAGCATAGATAACCTAGTTGATAATCAAATCTATTTTTTTATATACTACGTCTTTTAATAATGGTGATTTAAACGTAACTCGTTTACATAAGTATAGTACCTACGCACGTAGAAGTTTGCAATAAAACCTTACGCTCGAAAGTAGCAATAAATCTTTGTGAGTAATAAAGGCAGAAGTGGAAAATATTGACAAACTTTACTCAATCACGGCTGGAAAATTACATAAAAACTTACATAATAAATTTAATGTAGGTAAAAATAATTCATTACATGAAAACTTAATACGATTTAACAAAAGCTAAGTATAAAAATATTATTTGAAAATATATGCTTAAAAATACAGAATCGAAGAGAGCCAACTATACCAAAATGAACATAATTTTGAGGTGTATTCTACAAAAAAATTATTACTCTTTAAGATTTGGACTTTGCCACAATACTTTCAATAAATTTTTAGATGTGTTATCTATTAAAATGAAAATATAAAATGCCATTACTAGACGACCATACGTGAGTTAGGCCTTCTTAATCTTCTTGATTTTATTATTATGTCTCACGAGAGTTTTGGACTGGAATTGCGAGGCCGCCCAACTGTTTCGCCTCGCAAGGAACAAACAGAAATATGGAGAACTGACCGCCAACCTTCGCTAGTCGTAGAGGTACCTCAAGAAGAAGAAGAATTCGCCATATATAAAAAAATTATAAAACTTTTAAGATGTGTATAACATCCCACTAAAAGATTAAAATAATTTTTTACAAATATATAACAAGGTAAAATGCTTTGTGAGCACTCCTAAAGCACCGCTTTTTGCTAATATATTATACTTCCTAATAATGATGTCAGCCTTCACCATTTAAAGGTGATTGAAACCAAGGAAACGTTAGTTAAAGTTGACTCTTATCTTAAGTAAATTATTAGTTAGCAGGACTTATTTTATCGTCTACTCTACCTCATTATTTTTCTCTCAAATGAAACAAAATAATGTTCTTTATTATTCCAATCTCGCACTTTTCCTGTCATATCGTATAAAAATTGTTTTGAAAGGAATGAAATGTTGAACCAATAATTATAATTTGCTCTAAATCCATCCCTTTAAGAAGTTGAGTCACGTAATCCTCCTTAATATTCCCGTCCCATGTTCAGTAACAAGTGTCGTTTATTTTCTTTTTGCTACTTTGGAAACTTTCGCCCAAAATATGTGCATAAAATTGCCATAAAACATTCATGTTTATGTTCTTAAATACAATCTTTTGGTAAATGGTGCAGAATACCAATTTTGTTTTTAATGTCTGCTTAACAAATTGTCAAGAAAGTCAAGTGACTGCTGAGTATTGAAGAAAAACAACGTAAGGTTATCGTTGTATATTTTTTAATCTTTCTTTTATATTTTTTTGACCAAATCTATGAATGTACTAAATCAAAGAGACACAACATATAAAGGCCTACAAAAACTTCAAAACTTTTCTCATAAGTTTTATGGAAAGATAATAAAAATTTTCAATATTATCTGTTCTTAGGCCAAATACCGAAGTTTATTTGTTAGAAGTATCCGTAATGTGAAAAATAAAAATGTTGAACATTTCCTAAGTCCTTGTAAAGTCTTGCTTGCTTTACAAAACTTGAGGCTCATAAAACTTTCTATGAAGTCTCGACTGAAGCTTGTTTAGACTATGATATTACTTATCACACTAATAGTTGGTTTCCGAGACCAAAGTCCCTGTTTGAAACATATCGTTATCCCTCTTATTATCTCTATCTCTCTAATTTTTTTTTTATTCTGTAATCAATACAACATTAATTAAGTCATCATTTTAGTCGCTGTTGTTCTTGTTTTTATTCCTCTGTAAATTATCACTGTTCGTGTCATCCCGTTTATTTCATTTAGTAAAAAAAACAAAAATCTGTTTTTATACAATTGTTAGGGCAATGGAATTTCACGGTATCACGTACAAGCCGCATGGTTTAACATAAAGCGAAGGAACAAGATTTTCAACTCAAGGTCCATCTACCTGTGAAACTCAAAGAGGTTTTGAAATTCAATATTTGAAAACTCCTTGGAACATCAACGACCTAAGGAGTTTCGTGTTAATATTGTTTCGTTGGCGCCATTAATTAAGTAAACTGTGTCAAAGGAAAGAAGAATCCTCAACTCCACCTAAAGTTGCTTGAATCTAATTTAATTAAAGTGAAATATTTTTTGTATTAACTCCTTATTATTAATTAAATTAATTAATTTCATTACTTATTATTTAAACTGGTTATTAAATTACGTTCGAATTACTTTACACTTAAAACACTTGGAAAAAGACGAATCGGAAGTAGGTCCCAGAAATCCTCAAAGTACCGTTTTAGAGTAAAAATGTTGAAGCTAATGTGTAAGTGTGTGTAAATATAGTCCAAGATACGGCGTAGCTTGCAAACATCCGGAGTTATGTGAAAATATCAAGGGGCACGGATCCTGTTACCGCGCCGGATGAACTCCGCGCTACTTCCTTTGAATCTGAATTTGATTTCGCTCAAATTTATTTAGGTGACTGAAATTCGAACATTGAATGAATTTCTTTCGAAAACTATTACATATCACAAATTGTTAGTTTCATAGCATTAATTTTTTAGGAAGGATCTGGTTGATCAGTTTAAGGTCTGTCTAACAACTAGGGTCAATGAATAGATTATTAAATTACATTGAAAATTTTTGTCTTGATGTAAATGTTCAAAAAAATTAATCCTTTACAATACAATGGTAAGCGAATATTCCTTGTAATAGAGACGTTCGTGAAGTTTGTGCATTGTACGCACGGCACAAAGCATCGACTCGTTCCCATCGTCGCCGCGATAGCGCCCGATGTGTCGCGACGTAATGCTAAATCACGCGACTATTGTGCTGCGAGATATTGCATGCTCACAATTCACCCTTTGTGACTGATAAAGAAGCAACCGTTTGTACGTAACTTGCTATTATCCTGTATCAAGCAAAATACTAAAATAATCTAGGAAGGAATATATCGTTCTTACATCTGTTTTGCGTGATACAGGTGCGTTTCAGAGGTAATTTGACAGTAAAATTATTAACAGCATAAATATTGCAAATTCCCACGTAGTAATCGGTACATCGTAATTAATTTAAACGGTGAATAAGCCCGACTAATTGTACAATACCCAGGGGAAGGAATTTAATCAACACTTAATTTTTTAATTGTTCAAACCGATTAGGTTGTAGGACATCACATTGGAACTGAAATATGGACGTTAGTCGCCATTAACAAGCTTCTAGACAAAGGTTACTAGATGGCGTTGTAATGGTAAAAGGTGATAAACTAATAAGCGGCCACTTGAATTCGCCAAAATAGCGAAGTAACCGTTGCCCATAGACATCTATATTTGCAGATGCCTCTCTGTAATCGTCGGAGCAGAAAACGCCAAGAAAGGGATATTTCCGCTTCGTTTCCGCCCCTATTCTGCCAAATCCACTTTCTCCTTCCCATCCCTTCATCATTAAAAAAGAGGACTAAAATTAGGCCTCCGACATGCACACACATCAGACAAAACGCTGAACGCTGACCCTTGTCTTCTGTGTAGTGTCGATATAACACCGGTAGAGCCGAAAAAGTCATGTAAAAGATGTTATTGCGGGATTACCCACAAGCCTATCAGAAAACTATGGGCTTAATGTTTCTACGAGTTACGTATCGAGCATGTTACCACTTAAGAAAACATAACACACGCGGGTCTCTATTATTTGCTAATTAATTGAGTTTTTAAAAATATAAATAATAATTTTTAGTAAATTTAATTTAACTGATAAAGATTGTAATGTCCATTAAACGTTCTTGTATAAAGATATATTTTTCTATTTGTCTCAGAGTACATTTCAGAGTAAATAATGTTGTTTTGATTTTCCGTTTTCAAGAATAATGCTCTCGAACATTGTGCGACACTTAATTTCCAGTTCTCAAGAGGGATTCTGAATGACACTGATAAATTTATTTCGAGCGCTTCTTTTACGTTTGTTATGTAGAAACACATTCATTCGACTCGAGTATTGCACTTTAATCTTTTCTTATTAAAGCTAAGTAAAACTTTTCACATTATTTTTATATTTAATGGTGGCAAATAAGCAAGCAGCCATCTGATTCGCCGAAATAGTGAAGTGGCTACTGCTTATAGACACCCGCAATTGCATATTTGCCTAAAGGTAGGTATCCATAGAGGGGGGAACACGCAGAAAGATAATATTCTATTGTATTCTATCTTCATATGCGTTCCCTTCTCTGTCAAATCCACTTCCCTTTCCCACCCCTTCCTTACAAGAAAAGGGTGTGAAGGGGCAGTGGACTAAACTTAGGTCTCCGGAACCATACTTATCAGACTCTATCCAGAATTGCTTCCACTTCACGCCTGTTTTCTGTGTGGCCATGGTATTTCACCGGACGAGCCGGTCCATGTGTGCAACCTATTTGAAAAGGCAATGAAAAAAATAATATTTTTAATAAATTGACTGAAATATATGTAACCTGATAAACATGGTTAATAAGCATTCACTACTAAATTATTTTAAATATAAAAGTACTAAATTATCTATTAATTTTGAAGCAATAAAGTGTATCTGAAATTCACATAAGTGGAAATCCAGTTTAAGTTAAACATTTACCATCGCTCCAGTTTCAATAAAAGATGTCGCTTTATCTAGACAAATTTTTATCTAATTAGTAAATTCTTGCTTTGATTGTTTTTATTTAAAATTTTGTTTCTAAATTCGAATTTTATTTTCCATATATTTAAAAATAAGAAACATAACTAAATTTTGTATACAATTCATTTGAAAAGTTATCGTCGATCGAAACACATGAATTATTCAAATTTTAAGTGGTACAAAGTGTAAATTATGACTTTCTATCATTTCATATTGTTTCAATATAACTTCGCCCATTGCTAATATACAAGTTTGACAATATTTCCCCTTCTGCCTTTATTACTCAAGTCAATTGATTGATTGATTAATTAGCACTTATAAAGTTTTATAATAAACATTTTCACCTAGATGGATATTTTAAATATGACCATAAAATCACGAAGTATTCAAAAGAACTATTAATTGGCAATGCACGTCTCTGTTAAATAGTGTGAGAAGAAAACAATGTGAAAACGGTGCAAATGTTCATGCGCGTCTCAATATTTAATTCAAGAATAAAACGAATAAGTTATCCAAAGTAATAATAATATTGAATTGATTTATAGTGGGTTTCTGAGACCGAAATCCCCGAAAACATATATTGTTATATCTGTTTTATCTCAGACAACAAGGTTAGAGGTTATTAGTTTTTTATTCATCAATATCCATATCGATTCAACGATTAACTGGCCAGTAATAAATCTTGTACGCCTTCACTTGAATTTAAAAAAAATAATAAGAATTGCATCTAAAAATCTATCAGTTTGTTCAGTCATTCAATTTATTAGTACTATTTGAAATTTAAAGCTCGATATACGCCCAACAGGGGCCATAAATAAAGCCAATAGCTTTTTTCGCAGGTCGGCTTACCGCGAAGCTCGTGTAATAATTTAAAACCAATGCAATATATACAAAAATATATTTTTGAACTAATCCAAAGTGAGTTCACGTTGAAATTTAAACACCTATTTCTTCTTACTATCGATAAACAAGGTAAACTTAGTTTTATAAGAGATAAAGTATTTTATTGAAAGATTACTCTTGGACTCAAAATCATAAACATGTCCCTGTCCCTACGGAGGGTCGATGTATGTGTGTAATCTGTACTGTACTAAATTCTATGCACCTCTATCAGCCGTTATATCCAAATCCAATCCTTCTTTAATCTACTTTCTACAGTCTACCTCTTGTATTCAATCTCTTTACTTTGTTATTTATATGTTCATCATCTCTCCACCTTATATGACCATATAATGCTAACCTTATGCTTCTCAATTTCTCCATCCATCCACCCATTCATAGTTTACTTTTGACCTACAATCTTATTTTAACGAAGCAAATATATTTAGCACATTTGAATAAAATACAATGGTATTTATATTTTAAATGTTAAGTTGAAACTGAAGGCAGCAAAAAGCTTCCTGTTCTTTTGTCGTAGTTTGCTAATTAGTGCTGTTTCTCGATACTCAGCAATAATTTCATTTTAACGATAAAAGCAGAATTCATTGTTTACATTGTATAAAATTATTTGAGGCTAAGTAGATATAATGAACGAATAAACAGAAAGGTTGAAGGGAGGACCATTTTTTAAAAGCTAGTGAAGGTGTTGCTGTAACTAACGGTGACTTACCATTGGTTTCTTACACCAAAATCCTTGCATAAAACATATTGTGATCTCGATTTTGTCAAAGATAATGATTTAGTTAGGCAAAAGTGGTCAATTTACCTGAATTTTGCGGTTGCGTGAACGCAGTTAGGTTTTCATAAATTTACGTTTATTCATTGGTAACATGATTGTGTAACGCAATGATTAAATTTGATATTGTTCTTTGACTCGTACATGTATATATACATTTTCATGGGATATAGGTATATTTATTAGAATGGCCACTTAGTGTAGCCTTGTGTTCCAAATAGCAATATAGATGCGAATATTGCAAGTAAATATTAGTAACGTGTAGTAACTGGTGCTCGTAATGTCCGCCAGGCGGCGTGGCGGTGGCGGCATGCCCACATTAGATGTTACGTTTTAATATTCAAATGACGTCATATTTTAAAACTATCATTGGGAATTATACTTAAGCCTATTTTCCTACACTAATATTATTAGAATAAAGAAGCATACGCCGGTTTTATTACGAAATCTAAAAGGTTAAAGTAAATAATATCTTATATATAAAATTCGCGTGTCACAATGTTCGTTCCCGTACTCCTCCGAAACAGCTTGAGAATCAGTCTCATGAAATTTTGTGAGCATATTGAGAAGGTCTGAGAATCGGCCAACATCTATTTTTCATACCCCTATTAAGTTTTTTTTAACTGCGCGCGGACGGAGTCGCGGGCGACAGCTAGTACTATATAAAATGTAGTGTCAATATTTGGTTTGAAAATGGCAAATTGCAAATGATGTTATAAAATCAAATTATTAATTTCGTGAAATATAAATTTGTCAAAATTTAAAAGTCGAATAGCGTTATGTAGCAATTTCAAAATGTAACTAAAGAAACAATTTAAAGTTATCGACCTTGTAAATGAACATTTTATTTTTGCTGAGTGATATTTGTTTAATTCATAATTTCCCTAAGCGATTTAAATTTAAAAAATAATTTAATGTATTATTTAAAATTAATAATTCAAATTCTACCAATTCAGACAAACATGAATTATGAACAGTTAAACGGTGAACATTGCGAAGTGTATTAATGGCCACGAAAAGGTAATTTAACATTCTGGAAGCACAAATTCAAATAGGCTTAAGTCGATCATCGCTAGCTTGTGAGTTAGTGACATACTCAAAAATAAGTCCCATTTTTTTACCTATCTTCTTCATGTATATTTTCAAATAAGGCAAAAGCAAACCAACAGCAATTAACAAACCCGTTACACTAGAGTAGGTAAAAATTACAGATTTACATTTGCCACGATATTGTCACACACATGTCTCTCGCTTCTAGTTTTTTTTTTATAAAACAAAGGGATAAAAGACTAGCGGATAGCCTAATGTGAATCCGACATACATATATCTGTAACACTGTAATAAGCACTGCGGATTTCTTTTAATGTTTCCTCAGTAAACTGTCCGTGGTTAGTGTAAGCTTGTTTAGATCTAACTAGAAAATCGCATCGAAACTTGCGCCTTGGCTTCCGATAACAAGAGTCTCTACCTCTCATAGTCCCTACTATAATATAAATTTGCTACTCAATTCTACTATCCTGATAAACACAAATATAGTGATGTTTTTTTATTTCTAAAATTTCGTTAAAGGTTTCCGTAAAGTAATCGCTGGCTATCATACATAGGACACTCGCCAACTTGGAAGTTGGCGTTGATCCAACCAGAAAATTAGGTTCGTCGTCTGAAATAACGCTACTTTGTAATTAAGTAATGACAATGTGCTGGAGACAAACCTTACTCAACGTCGTGTACAAATCGTTTTACGTTTTTAATATTTTTAATCCAAATAAGGCTTTTGTTATTGTACCAATAATGTTTGTCCTCCAAAAAATAAGTATTCGATAATAAAATTTATTTGATATAATTTGAAATATATAACAAAATTATTTTGTTTTAAAATGTGTCAATATTAACAGTGATAAACGCCAGCAACAACAACTTCTGTTGCACGAATTAGCCAACTCCCCCGGTGAAATACCACGACCACACAGAAGACGGGCGTGAAGTGGAAGCAATTTCGCGATACGTCTGATGAGTGTGGTGCCGGGGGCCTAATTTTAGTCCTGTTTCCCTTCTCACTGTTTTCTTATAAGGAAGGGATGGGAAGTGGAAGTGGATTTGACGATCCAGTTAGAGTCCCCTCGATCGCCTTTTTCTGTGCGCCCCTCTTGTGTGGATTAAAGGTAGGTAATGCACGGACGCTTCTCTATTTAGGCGTATTCATGTGGCCGATTGCTCGTTTTCCACTTTATGATATAAAAATATATATTACTAAATATGTATGTTCTGACTATATAGGTACATTTTTATTAATGCTTATCTGTGTTCTAACGTTGCTGTTCAGAACTACTGGGGCGTGCAGTCATGCTGCAATGAACGCTCTGTTCCTCATCTTGCGATATCCTCGTAATGGATTAAAACATAAAACATATATCATCAGGTGTTCCTTAAGATTGGATAAAACCGAGCAATTACTTACAGTAAATGTAAGCTATGACTGAAAGCTAAGTTTTAGCTGAAGCTAAATATCTTACAAAGCTAAATTTTAGCTAAAATTAAATATCTTACATTTAATTATTTTTTTCACTGATTATGTATTTTTTTACTAATGAATATTTAAATTACATGTATAAATTATTATTTATTTTCGCACAGCAAATTATCAAGCAATAGAATTTTGATTTACAATCAAATTCGAATTTACACCTCACATGATCCGATTCTAATTATGTTCAAAACTCATTGAGCTAATTAAATTATGAGTTTAGTTTTTGAATTAACATTTTTTTTTAAACTGATAAACGCCATCAACAATAACATCTGTTGTACAATTGGGTCGGTTCGCTTGGTGCAATACCACGACCACACAAGACAGGCGTGAAGTGAAAGTAATTTCGCGTTTGGTCTGATGAGTGTGCGTTCCGGAGACTGAATTTTAGTCCTTTTCCCCTTCCCATCCTTATCTTATAAGTGGAAGTGGATTTGACGGAGGAGGGGATGCATAAGAAGAGGAAATACTCTTTTTCTGTACGCCCTTCCTCCGTATATTAAAGGTAGGCAACGCATCTTCAATTGCTTAATTTCTATTGGCAGCGGTCGCTTCGCCATTACGGTGAATTTAAGTAGCCGCTTACTTGTTTGACACCTTATAATATTAAAAAAAAATCACTATTGTTATTTGTACACAATAATATAACCAAATCGTGAGTTCGTGTATAGATGATGTATTTGTGAAAAAGTAAATGTGAACTGAAAACTTGTAGTATATTAGAGCCAGAATACTTAATATTATTTTAATATGTACACGTGGAAACAGACGTATACTCAACTTAATTAAAAAAGACGTCATAATAATTCAAACTTGAAAAATACACACTCACGTAAATTAAATTGAATGTCAGAGTGCTTTTGTTAATTTTAATATAAATTTTTAGTGAACCTCACCATTTTAACGTAGACGGTGAATTTCAAATGTGCTATATCCATGTGTATCCATGTGTATCCATGTATCCATACTAAATCTTTTCTGTACAAAAAAAGCAAGAGAACTTCCGAAATCTACGATTTGACAATAATTTAAAGAGTATGTTCGTCTAGCCTTCTTTTAATTTTTAAACCTTATAGTCCTCTTAGAAGGTTATACAACTACCACTTTTGCAGTTTTGTCTCACTTTTAAAAATGGAATTAATATTTTGGTTATTAACAATTGATTAATTTCTACAATTGTATGAAACATTTTACTGGTATAAATATCAAACAAGATAAATATCAGCTTTTGTTATTTCACGATAAATAAAATGTTATTTGCTACAAACAAAATACGATATATTACTGGCAAAGGCAAATATTTTCATGTAGAAGTTCTCAAGAAACTTATTTTACCGCTATAAGATTATACTCGATTCTCTGTGCGACTTATTACAACTTTATTATCGTATCAAAGACTTTATTAACTCGATTTCTTTAAGACTCACAAATTTAAACATTCATGGATTTTTTAATAGGATTCACTGAAAATAAACTCCTTTTTGCTATATTTGTGCTTTAATATATAACAAGAAAATAATACCTTAACGTCCTAGTAGATTATAATATTATTTATAAATAACAATTATAGCCTGACCTGGAATATTAAAAACTCTCTGAGGGTCATATTGGAGAAGAATTTCCTTATGCACATTAGAAAATGGTGTAATTAAGAAGTTGATTGAGGCGCCCCCGTGACAGAATTTTTTTATTCTTAATTAATGAGAGACTGCAAAGTGGTGGGAGCTGCTGCTGGGTTTCCTTTGTTACAGTCTACTAATTAAACACCTTTTTGCAACCGGCTGTAAAACAAAACTCAAAATACTAGATAATAACTTTTTCGTTTATACTTGGAACACTTTGGCCCTTATTTCAATGTAAAATTCATTTGTTTTTAGAAACTACTTTTTTATTTTATTTAGTTTATCTTATTTAAAAGCCTGTCAGCCGTGTCAAGATTTCTCAAAAATACTTCGATTGTTTACTTCAAAAAATTTACTTAGTTATCAACAAGCATCCGATAACTCTTCTGTTGAATTGTACAGCGATTCTTATTTCTGTCTATGACAGTTTTATGACAGTCTATTTTTTCCAACAATATTATTTCGTGCAAGAGAGTATCGAGTTAGTTTTAAAGCCGGCGAAGTTTAAAATTGTCTCGTTGAGAGAGTTGGCGAGTCGCACTATAATCGACATATGGCGGAAGTCTTACGTTTAGCTCTAACTTTATCTGGTCTACCATATAAACGAGTTTCGGGCTCTAAAGCTTTTATCGCTTAAGACATCTTGAAAGACAGTTTACATTGAATATTTCCTTCTGTGTGTGTTAAGTTAGTAAATTTATTATTGTTTCAATAATTCTTTTTTAAACGACTTTTCTCTTACTTTTGTCTACATTGTAACGACGTTCTTTCTAGAATATAAGCTTAACTTTCGTGCTTTTTGACATACTGACCGCCTAATGTGTGTATCGCAACAAAAATTCTAAGATAGAACAATATCTTGTTACATATTTTTTAAACATCCTTGATCTATTGATTACAAGATAATCTTCAATAAAATACATTTGTGTGGGATCGATATTAAAGGCTTATTATTGAGTTCAACTGTTTTTAGCAGATCAAAAGAAAATTTACAAATTACACACGTATTTAAACTGTGGTAGACGCAGTAAGCAACAACATCTGTTGAACGAATGGACTGGAATGCCCGGTGCTACCACGACCATACAGAAGATAGACGTGAAATAGAACTATTTCTACGTTACGTCATATGAATGAAGGTGTGGGAGGACTCATGTCAGTTCTCTTTTCCTTGCCACCTTTTTATTATAAAGAAAGGGAAGGGAAAGCGGATTTGACGAAGGAGTGTACGCATAGGAAGGGGAAATAATTTCTTTCGGTGCGTCTCCTCCTCCTCCGTCGGTTATAGGTAACACGTTTGTAATTGTGTATGTCTATGGGCAGCGGTTGCTTCGCTGTTTCGGCGTATTCAGGTGGCCACTTGATCGCTTATCACCTTATATATATAAAAAAAAACTGTTAAGACAAAAATGCATTGATACGCATAATTAATTTTCATAATAAAATATTGTTGTTTACTTTGCAAGACTGTTGTTAAAAATATTGGATGAAATTTTTTAAAGGCTTATTGCTTTTTTACGATGTTGTTCATGACTGGAAGTCGAATATATTTTACGACGTATAAGTTGTAAAGCAAGCTAAACGAGTCCGAGTAAGCAGTTAAATCTACTTTAACTTGTTAGCGTTCAATCTTCAATTTATTTTATCAATGTTTATAAACAAAGCTCTATGTAATTGTTTTCCTGTATGCTTTAAGGTTATATTTCACGACAGTTATTTTGTATGTAGTTAATTTGCAGTGGTCAAAAGTACTAATGAAAAAATACTACTCGTACTATATATCTACAGTTTACTAGATATAAATTATTATGGGGAGTGAAGAGCGTTCTATACTATCTCACCACAATATTTACAGTTTGTGGTACATTTTACTTAGAAACTGTATCTTTTTCAGATTTCGGCTTTGGTACCGTAATTTCTATTTATTTCTAGATGAGTTTTCCATAGCAAAAATCCTATTTATAATTTAAAAAAAATACTTTTTTTTTCATTACAATTTTACTGTGTTTCTAAGTAAACTAAATGTTGTTTTAAAAATGTTTTTTTTTAAATTATAATTTATAAAGCATGGCAAGGGAGAAATTTCGCGAGCCCTACTAAAGCATTGCTTTTGCTAGTATAGAACACAAATTGTTTTAAAGAAGAAATTGTACTGTTCTTAACTTAGTTAATATATTTTTATTAAAAAAAATCAAATAACAAAAGGTCTCTATACCATACATTAAAATAATTAAAACTTTAGTTTGAATACTAAGTACATATTAGAAATATTCAACGTTCAGTATAAATGTTCAATACAGTTCAATTATAAGGGTAACATTTAATGAGGGAAACGTGGTAGCAATACGAAATACCAATAAACGAGGTTACCGAAGCATCCCATGTTTTACTATTAAATTAAATGTAAGCTGTATCCAATACTCATTTAATGTTCTAGTCGATGTCTAAAATTATGAAATAGAGAAATTTAATTTTAAACAACGCTTTAGAATTTCATTTAACTCACGATTACGAAAACAAAATAAAAAACCTTTTTTATCATCTTATCCTCGTCTCCTTAGAATTCGTGATTGTCCCGTGCATTTAAAGTAAAAAATTGTCACTAAGGAATAGTACTTCTTGCAGCACTAACTCCGACACTTAGACTCACTTTGAAATCTACTATTAATATGAGAAGTCTAAACTAAGTCGTTGCTCAATGACTATCAAATCAGTACGTCAGTTAGAGGCAATTTTTACTCGAAATGTTTCTTTAGAACGGGTGCATGAATCTTGCTGAAATTTGGAATAGACGAAAAACATAGTCTGGAAGAACTCATAGGCTACAATTTATTTTTTTAATTCCTCGGGGACGGAGTCGCGTGCGATTGCTAGTGGTTCAATAAATATCTTTCACATTTATAGAATATAATAACATCAAAACATCAAAGTTAATGTACCGTATGTTTTTAAAAACATTTATTTCGAATGCAGTTTTACCTTCAACAAATGGACGCACGTGACGATTATTTAAAATTTATTGACTCGATACACGAAATAAAGTGACGTATGAAATTTATGCTTGCAATACTGATTTTAAATTTTGATAAGAAAACAGTCGCTGAGATTATTAAAAAATTATTATAAATACAACATTACTCTGTTGTTGTACTGTTTAATATTGAATGTGTTTGTCTGAAAGGAATTTTTTTCTATAGTGTTTATTATTTTATACGTTCTGATTTTATTCCAATCAGTTTCGAAGTATGTTTAAAAGTGCTGACCACTGTTAAATATCCGTTGCACGAATTGGTCGGCTTGCTCGGTGCTACACCATGACTGCACAGAGGGCAAGCGTGAAGTGGTTTCAATTCCACGTTTCGTCTGATGAGTTGATTCCGCGTGTTGTGCCGGAGACTTTATTTAAGTCCACTTTTCGTTCCCACCATTTTCTTGTAGGGAAAGGGCAGGGGCAGTGGATTTGTCGCAGGGGACTCATTAGACGCTGATGTATGTTTCTGTGCTTTCTCTCTTCCGTCGGTTGACGGTATGCAACACATCTACATTGGTGGATATCTATGAGCAGCAGTCGCTTCGTTTGCCACCTTATGTAATAAAGAAAATGCAAATTTATTAACATAAATTCACTCCAAAATATAATTTAGGGCCGAGTGTTAAGAGGGTTATAAATCAGGCGATGACAGGACTGCTTGTTATCGTCATCGCATTTTGGGGGCGATGTTAAGTAACGTGTATAGTGTCAAAATAATTTATTGTCTGGTTTGATTTTAAATAAATTATAAAATATGGAAAATTCAATATTTCAACATTTTATATTTGCGAATATGCGTAACACTTTTATTTGAACTTATAATTAAAAATTTAATTTCGTAAAAGGAATGTTGAAAATAAGAAATTTTTTGGGTCGATTTCAAATAGTTCTTTTTTCAATACAGTAGCTACACGTGGATATTATCTAAAATCTTATATATAAAATTCTCATGTCACAGTTTTTGTCACCGTACTCCTCCGAAACGGCTTGACCGATTCTCATGAAATTTTGTGAGCATATTCAGTAGGTCTGAGAATCGGCCAACATCTATTTTTCATTTTTTTTTAACTGCGCGCGGACGGAGTCGCGGGTGATAGCTAGTATCTAATATATTTAAATTTTGTAGATAATTTGATGCTACTAAAATGTTTTCTCAAAGGAAATCAAATAGAATCTAATTTTCTCTTTAACAGAACTACTCAATACGTATAATTTTTTTATTTTTAATCTCTCAGATTGTATAACTACTAGAAGCCATCTCGTCGTGTATTTCTCTCGACTTCTTTGTATTTTGTCAGTGTAGTGTTGTGGCATTTACTTCTTGTTTCAATTTGAATTATAAAACAAACATTTATCAAACTTATTTAATTTAAAACCAAGAAATAGAATCTGATATCACCCATAAAGTGTAGCCTAAAAATACTAAACATTCAAGCAGAGACGTTTGAGATTTAAAAAAAAAAACAATTTTTGTGAGCTATTCACGACTCTTAATATTTCAGTATCCCTAAACTCAACAATACATCAAAACTTTTTGAAAATGTAGTCGTTATAAAGTTCTTTGAAACCGTTATTAAATTAAAATTAAATATTTAACATCTGCTTATTAAAACATCATAGCCAACTTTGCAAGTGAAAACGTAGAACTATAAATCTTCCTAATTAATCAAAATTATGACTATGTAAACTATGTCTGCTCAAACGGCAAGCGTTACTTGAATAATTTGTTATTGAAATGTAAGTTAAACAATTAATCTACTTAGGTTTTTTTGTGTTTTATTGTGTAATAATAAAAATGTTTTTATTAGAATGCCAGAGCTTTTAAAACCATTTACGCAAGTTGAAATCAAATCAATGAAAGTACACTAGCTAGTTTTAATAGAAGCAGCAAATTTGCTTTAGCAATACGGGCGATGGACTACCAATCGGGCGTTGGATCGAGTATTCCCTGTGTAAATGCAAGAGTAGTGCAACGAGCATCGTACATCTCGATTGTGAATACAAATACGCGGTACAAGAACTTTAGCATATGAAATGTAAATAAATTTTATAAGAACAAAATGTAATAATTATTTTTAAATAAATAAATTGATAATTTACTTCGTTTAATATGATAATGCGAATCTGATGACAGTCAAAGTTCCAAAATCAGTCAAGCAACTTAGGTTACATCTTACTAATATTATTAATCCGAATGTTTAAATGGATGGATGGATGGATGTTTTTTTAAAGGTATATACCGGAACGGCTTAACGGATCTGGATGAAATTTGGTGGCATAGATTTGGTGGAAGAACACATAGGATACTAATTAAGCTTTTTTTCAATTTCGTGCAGATGGAAGTCGCAGGCGACAGTTAGTAATAATATGTTTACACACTCGCGAAAATTATTAATGGTTGAATAAAAAGTGACGATCTTTTATTATAATCAAAAAATCTACCTTAACGTTACCATGGAAATAAAGTTTAAGATATAATTTTCAATATGACATGTTTAAGAAAAATGCGACCTCGGTAGTCAAAAATTACATTAACTAAGCCCACAAAGTACCAAAGTATTTCCTTAATCATTTTGAGAATGTATTTGGGTATTAACGTAGTAATTAGGACGGTGTAATTATAAAAGGGTTATATTAACGCACGCATTAATTTGAAGGTGATACGTATCTCATTAATACCGGTAACCTTTTAAAATGGGCACCGGTTTATCACTCAAGTTAAGTTAAAAACGCTTACAGTTTTTTGAAGCACTATTTTATAGCGGTTTTATTACTTAATTTTAAGTAAAATCCGCATGTGTTAATACCTTCCCTGTATCATACGTCTGAACATAGAGCCTGATAGTAATTATACACTCGTAACCTAAACTAAACATCGGTTTAAGGGATATGTACGAAGTTGAATAAAAAAATCTTTGAGCCCCAAATAATTTGAGCCTTCGAATTCAGAGCTGTATTATTACTTACTTAATGATGTAAATAAAGAATATATTTTTCAAGAATCGCAATTAAAATTCGTGTTCTTCAATGAATAAAAAAAATGTATGAAATTTATTACTCAGTAAAATTTGAATCATCCTTTAATATTTTTGGAAAATTAATTATTCATTATTTCGAAACTTATTAGAAGTGGACGACAGATGTTCAGTAATTTTAATTTAATATGAGACGGCTCAGAGAAACTTTTAAAATTACATTTATTAAATATAGTACAGACGTACTTCCGGGTAAAGATTTAATTGTAATTTCAGTATAATAATAATAATTTTAACTTTGCTTTGTATAAAAACAGTATGTCGCTTTTATTCTCTTATAAAAAACACAGAGCAATATGTGTTTTAGTACGTGTTCACGATTGGGGTCACTCTAAACATCGAACTTGAGACATTTTTTATTTTAAAAATAGCTGTCACCCACCACTCTGTCCGCGCGGTTTTAATAAGAAACTTAATTAGTTTCCTACGTGTTCTTCCAGACATCATGTTCAACAACGTCAGATCCGTTGAGCTGTTCTGAAGATACTTCCAATCAAACATCCATCCATCCGTCTAAACTTTCGCATTTATATTAGTAATATTTAGCTATAGGTGGAGGCAACTGTTTGAATATTTATTTTTCATTACAATTATCAATATAAATATCCTGATTAAGACAAGCTGCAAATAAATGTTTTTGTACTCTTACATTTATAAGTTTGAAATTTGAAATTGTGAAGCAAATGAGCAGTTAGCACAAATTTTCACCACACAATTCAGTTAATGATTACAAATGAGGATTTCATATCTGTTAACTACAATAAATTGTGTGTAATATTTGGTAAATCTGGAAGCCATTTTTTTTTTTTGAATTAATAACGTACTTAAATTCATATTTAAAAGATTACGGATAATTTTTTTTTAAATGATTTATATATCAACGATATTGATTTGAATTAGCTGATCTTATTTGACGCTGATATTCCCTGTTTATGTAAAGGATATGAGAGGTATGACAGTGGAAATACACTTTAAGAGGCAACTTTTTAACAACCATGAAAAATAATACCTGTAAATAACATTGGAAATATTTTCTATTGGATCAATTAAAATATATTTCTAATAGAAATTAACCATCTTGCAAAATGTTTGTTATTACGTCATTAAAATATGACATAATTTTGAAATTAGTTGATCCTTACTGAAATTACTCGATTGTTGTGAGCAGAATCACAGCTGTAATGTTTCAAATTGCCCCACAAGTTCATTGTAGCGTAGCGTATTGCAATGTGCTTATTTTCCACGCAATTTGCACAGCATAATTCATAAAGGATTTCAATCGTTCTGACAAAAAGCGATCGTTACATTAATTACATTTATACAAAAAACCAACTGTTATATGACACTCCAGTGATGAAAACGAAATTATTGACATCTCACAAGACAAAATCGGTTCCATCGCTTAGCTCCCATTAAGCCTATATTGGCATAGACGCTTTTTTAACGCCGCGTTTAACTCGAGGTTTTCTCCGTTCAAATAAATACACCAAAATAAAAAACATCGCGTTTTAAAAGCGCCGCAATATGAACAGATAAATGGATATACGTTTGTTCTATTTGAACGTTTTATTACCGCACGTTAAAAAAGCGGCCGTGCGTATGAGGGCTTTATATATGCGCTAAAAACTTTGTCCTTCAGTCAGTCGACTAATAAGCAACGAGCTTTTATTACAACATACACTGCACTTCAAAGTAAACATAAATCCAAAACTTATCCAATGTTAGGGTGAATATATCATATTGCGCATATTCAGTTACTGTTTCGGATAAACTTACTCTACATTGAATTCGACTTTGATTTCACTAAGCATATTCAACGAAATGTATAATAAATTTAATGATGGCATTTTCTGACAAACGTTTAATAGTGCACGTATTATTTTGTTAGTTAATTTACTCATGAAAATAATTTTAAACTTTTAGTAAACATTACATTAACATTTTGGTAAATAATTTGAATTTCCTCCCAAGTAGGGGAACGACTGACTGGTTGCCGACCGTAAAAAAATAAACTAAAACTTTAAGTTATCCAAACTTTCGTGAGACATTATCATTAACTAATATAGGAAACTTTAAGGTTTTTAAAACCTTGCGCGCCGACCACATGTTAGTGGTAAAAGGTCAGGGAGATAAATTAAAATAAGTATTCATGTTTTTATGTTGAACAAATGGACTTTTAGAAGAATATACTGCAATTGTTCTTCGAAATAAATAGTAGCACATATCCTGTTTCAGGATCTAAATTATCTTTGTACGCGACAGACAGACAGAGTTACTTTCACATTAAAATATAATTGTTACACTATTTATAACTCAAGATCGGTCGAACTGATTTAGCTGAAGATTGATGGGTGTTACAAAATTTTCCGCATGGAATTAATAATTTTTTTACATGTCATAGACATTGACTTTTTTTTTTTTTTTTATTAATCCGTAACATACACCCCCTTGCTGACGAAGTCTGAATATAAATCAAATGTGAGGTGATGTATTAAAGTTAATTTGAATTTGACAAGTATACAAGTTTGACATTACAATTGACAATTAAGTGACATGAGTGATTGACAGCTATTGAGATAATAAATTGAAGAAAATAAATAAATGCTTTAATTACAATTGCTAAATTAATGCTAGATAAAGTAATAATTGAAACAGAAAATAATTTTAAAGTGATGTGAATTTACAAGTTTACGTGACAGTGTTGTGCTATTTGATAAATATGAAATGAAAAGTTGCAGTAATTATTTTAAATCATTCTCTGTTTGTTAATTAAAATTAAAGTTAAATTACAATAAATTGTAGTATTATTTCTATTACAATCTTAGATCTATCTTAAGTATAAGTCTAGGGTATAGGATATTACATCTAGGAGCTAAATTACATAGTTAAAGTAAAATTTAGAGTTAGATTTTAACATTTGTTTAAAAAAAAGAAAATATAAGCAGAATTACTGAGATGGTAATAAGACAAGTTTATGTATAGGGCGCTTGTACTGTCCCTTAGCAGTTTTGACCAAGACTGACCGGGTTAGGTGGTCATCTTTTGAACTATAAATCTCGATAATTCTCCCCATGGGCCAACACATTGGCGGAGTGTTTTCATCTTTAATAAGAACTATATTTCCTACTTGTAAATTAGGAGAGTCTGTAAACCACTTTTGTCTAGTTTGAAGTTCAGACAAATATGTTTTGTAAAATTCTTTCCAGAATTGCTGTTTAATTGATGTAATCTTTTGCCAAATATTAAGTCTATTGTCTGAAATTTTAGCTAGACTGGGCTCTGGTATATCTAACATTGTTGTGCCAATAAGAAAATGACTTGGACTTATATAATTAATTGAATCTATATTATCAGTAGTTGCAAATAATGGTCTTGAATTTAATATTGCTTCGATTTGACAAAGTATGGTAGACAATTGTTCATAGGTCATCCTACAATTACCTAATTTTCTTTTGAGTAAATATTTAGTTTGTTTAATGCAAGACTCATAGATTCCTCCCATATGACTAGCGAGAGGTGTGGTGAAATTCCACTTTATATTTAGATTGTTAGTATAATCCATAATCTGACTGTAAGATGTCTCATTTTTGAACATATTATACAGGTCATGTAGTTCATGATCTGCACCTTTGAAATATAAAGCATTGTCGGATAAAATGCTGCTGCAGATACCTCTACGAGCAACAAATCTTTTTAGGCATGAGATAAATGATGGTGTTGTAAGATCAGTTGATAATTCAATATGTATGCATCTAGTTGATAGACAGACTAGTATTAATATGTAGCTCTTTATAAATTTAGCATTGCGTAGATTTGAACTTTTAATGTATATTGGACCTCCATAGTCTATTGCTATGTGTAAGAATGGTCTTTCTAAATTGACTCTATGAGATGGTAGGTTAGCCATCATTTGCCTACAGGTTTGACCACGATATCTGGTACATACTGTGCACTTGTAGACAATTTTCTTAACTTCAACTCTAGCATGGATAGGCCAATATGTAAGTCTTAAGTTTGAGACTGTGTTCTGAATGCCTGAGTGAAAGAGTTGTATGTGATACCTTTGTATGATGAGAGATGTGACATGGCACTTGGGTAATATTATAGGATATTTCTGATTATATTGAATGTTTGCATGTTTAATTCTACCACCTACTCTTAATAGAGAGTCTTGACTGTCTATAAATGGGGATAGTCTTTTGAGTGGACTATTTGAAAAGGTATAATTAGTTTTACCTGACTTTAGTTCTAATATTTCTCTTTTAAAGTGAGATGCTTGTACAATCTTGATTATGAAGTTATGACTAACTTTTAATTCTTCAGGTGTGAGAGGACCTGTGATTCTATGATTGTGTTTGAGATTATGACAAAATCTGTGACACTGAGCAATTGTGTTTAATAATCTTTGAAAACTTGAAAATCTTTCAAATATGTTCATAAAGTATTCTAAGTCATCATCATTATAATATTCTGAGACAGTTTGATTTTTATTAGGGCTTACTACTTTAATGAGATAGGTTTCTACTTCGGTTTTTGTCTGAGCACTACCGCATGGCCAGTCACTAGGTGGTGAGAGCAAGTATGTCGGACCGTGCCACCATAGTGATAAATTATTAAAATCTTTAGCGTGTACGCCATGAGTAAGTAAGTCTGCAGCATTGTCATAAGTTCTAGTATGATGCCACAAATTAGAATCTGAGTTTTGTAATATTTGCGAGATTCTATTTGATACATAAACTTCCCATTTTTTGTAGGGTGAGTTTATCCAATTTAAAACTATACTTGAATCTGTGTAATAGTATACAGAATGTATTTTAATAGCTACCTCTAAGGCAAGTTTGACTTTTTTCATTAATTTTGAGAGTAGTGTAGCGCTAGAAAGTTCTAATTTTGGTAAGCTGACTGTGCGTACAGGGGCAACTTTGCTTTTGCTAATAACTAAATTAGAAGTTGGCTTTTGATTAGGATAATGTGCTACAATGTAGATACATGAGCCATAAGCAACTAGTGAGGCATCACAATATCCTACTAAGTAAATTTCATTTGGTATATCTGAGAAACAATATCTAGGAATAGTAATATCTTTTAATATCTGAATATTATCATAGAAGGACAGCCATTGTTGAAGTAAATGTTTGGGTAAGGGTGTATCCCATTGTATGATATTGGATTCTTTCCATAGCTGTTGCATGAAAAGTTTTGCAGTGATAGTAACGGGTGATAGGTAACCGAGTGGGTCATATATCTTGGCAATAATTGAGAGTACAATTCTTTTAGTAAAATGTAAGTTACATTGCTGAGAGGGAATGTTAACTTTAAATGTATCTGTTGCGGGTTCATACTTGAGACCTAATGTACTAGTTTCATCACCAATAATAAGACTGGTTGGTGAATGCTGACCTTTGTTGCTTTCAACATCTTGTAATATCTGAGGATTGTTAGATGACCATTTATGTAGTTGAAAACCACCTCTTTTAAATAGGGAAATTAATTGATTGCAAAGTTCTCTAGCTTCAGAGAGTGAGTTTGTTCCACAATGGACATCATCCATAAATGTTTGATATAAAATGCATTGTGCTGCTAATGGATAAATGTGACCATCCTGATGGGCAAGCTCTAGTAATGTCCTAAATGCTAGATAAGGAGCACATCTAGTCCCATATGTGACTGTATTCAGTCTAATAACTTTAAGATCATCGTTAGGCGATGCTCTCCATAGTATACATTGTAGGTTACGATGTAAGGGATCTATGTTTATATTTCTGAACATTTTAATTAAATCACATGATAGTACATATTTATAGGTTCTATATCTTAATATAATGTCTATTAAATCTGTGTAAATGTTAGGACCCTCATGTAAGACGTCATTGAGAGAGATAGATGTAGATGACTGACTGCTTCCATTAAAAACTACACGTAACTTGGTTGAAACACTACTTGGTTTTAAAACTGCATGATGAGGCAGAAAGAACCTTTTGATTTCCTCTTGTGTGTCTGCTGAAAATGAAGAGGCAGGTATGTAAGATGCATGGCCTAAGTTTATGTATTCATCAATGAATTCGGAATATTGTTTATGAAGTTCTGGATTGTTAGTGAATCTTTTCTCTAAAGACATAAAGCACTTTTGAGCGATACTGTAGGAATCACCTAGCTGATCTAGCTTGTCTTGTATAATTGGAAGTTTTACTGTAAAGCGACCTGTGGGGTCTCTAGTAGTTGTGCTTTTGTAAAGTTCTTCGCAAAAGATGTGTTCCGGTGTAAGTATTGGGGAAGGTTTTAGTTCCTCTTGCTCCCAAAACCGTTTTAATAATTGATCACAAGATTGTTCACAGGTTAAATGTGCTGATATAACTGAGTGTTTGTAAAAGTGTGCGTCTGCATGAGTTGAAGTGTGGAGATTGTTCGATGTGTGGACTGTATTATGATATAAAGATTGCATTGTTAATTCAATTTCTCCTGTCACTACCCATCCAAAGACTGTATTTATGAGTGTGGGACGATTTTTACCTAATTGTATACTGCCCTGTAGAAGAAGCGAGTAGAATAAATGTCCACCAATGAGCAGGTCAATGGCCTTTGGAACATTAAATGTGGGATCTGCTAATTCATATTGTTTAGGTAACTTGAAGTTAGCAAGTGGTATGTAATTCTGTGGTAACTTTGTTGAAATTTGTTCAGTAACTACACAAGTTAATGCTGTGGCATAATTGCTGTTGCAAGATGCAATATTAACTATTGTTGATTGAGATGAGTGTGTGGGATCGCTACCTACACCATATATAATGTAACCTTTCTTGTTAGAAAGTGGCAGGCTGAGCTTGTTAGCTAGCTGTTTTGTTATTAGAGATACTTGGCTTCCGCTATCCAGTAAGGCATGACATGTAGTCCATTCACCATTATCTTGCTGAACTTTAATAACAGCTGTAGAAAGGTAAACTTGAACTTGGTTTGAGTGTAAATGCATAACTGAAGCTTGTTTGTTATAACTTAAATTATTGGTACTTACCTTTGATTGGGACTCAGGTACCTTTTCTGTAATTAATTTGTCTTGTGTATTGCCTACACTTGCAGCAGTATTACCAGACATTTTAGCCAAAGAGTAATTGTCAATATGAATAGCTGTATGATGCTTTTTAGAACAGATAGAGCAGCTGTTCTTTGAACATGTATGTTGAATCCTGTAAGGTTTTAAACAATTGAAGCATAATTTATTAGATTTTACATAATCATTGCGTTTGACTGCACTCATTTCAAGGAAAGATGGACATTTGTATAGTTCATGAGACATATTACATAGACTGCAGCTAGAAGTAACAGTTCCTACATGGGTGGATACTCGAGTCAGTTTAGGCTTATTATGTATCTGTGTATTAGATTTTGTAACATTTTGATTCTGATCATACATAAGTTCAAATGCTCTTGCACGATGATTTAGAAAGTCTAATAATTGTGAAAGCTTTGGTAATTCTTCACTTTTATAATCGAGTTCCCAGGCAGATCTGAGACTCTGGTCTAGCTTTTGAATAATAATGTACATAAGTATTAAATCCCAGGTATCTACTGGTACATTTAATGCTTTGAGTGAATCTAGGCTTTGTTGTAATGTTATAAGGAAATTTTTAAGATTAATTTTACTAATAGATGTAACAGATAATATGTTTTTTAAATGAAAGTTAACAGTAATTAGTTTGTTGTCGTACCTCTTAGTAAGTATACTTAATGCATGTTGATAATTTTCTTCTGTAACTGTTAAGGAGTCGATGAGACCTGCAGCTTCCCCGCGTAGTAATGACTTCAGGTATTGGAACTTCTGGAGGTGTGTCAGTTGCTCATGTGAGTCGATTACTCCATCGAATAGCGATTTGAAATTGGACCACTCCGACAGGTTTCCATCGAAGCTTGGAATTTGTAAATTTGGAATTTTAATAACTGGTGATTTTAAGCTGGGTTGTAGAACCGATTGGCACGAAGATGCAGAGCGGTTGAGTTCGTGTTCTTTCAAGATTTCTGCGATCTTTGCTGCATACGAGAAATACTTTTCTTCAGTGGAAGCTCGCTCTTGTTCGTGGGATTTCGTTGATTGTTCAATCATTTCAATATCTTCTTGAGTAGTATTATATTTTTCATAAAGTTCAGCCATTTCTGTCTGTCTTGTCTTTAGCTCGTATATTTTCACGTGGTTTTTCTGTTCATCTACAAAGTTATAAATCCGTTTAAGACGTCCTTTATAATTGGTTCTACGGTTAATTAACCTTTCTAGGGTGTCTGTAGACATGTTGAAGTCTTGTTTAAATGCTGGAAGTGCGCTATTGCGCGGCAGGCGTTGCGGGCGTGATGCCGCTGTACTCCGATGCCGTTTGTTTTAAAATAATAAATAATCACTGTATAATCCGTATCGATGGACCAAAAAGAGATATGTTACACTATTTATAACTCAAGATCGGTCGAACTGATTTAGCTGAAGATTGATGGGTGTTACAAAATTTTCCGCATGGAATTAATAATTTTTTTACATGTCATAGACATTGACTTTTTTTTTTTTTTTTATTAATCCGTAACAATAATTAAGGTTTTAATTAGTTACAATAGTAACTATTTGCAATATACAATTACCGCAGTTCACTTACAATCAGTCAAATAATACATGAATCGGTGAAAATTAAGTAAATAAAGTTCAGAATAATCTAAAACTGTTGTATGAAATATATATTTACCTTTCGGACCACAAACCGCCAGCTGTAAAAGGCACGTTCATTAATAACACTAGAATATTCCATACAATATGTATGTGGATGTTCACAAAATCTGATTAATTATACATTAAAATCACTCTTAAGTTCACAGTTCCTGATTTAAATATTAAATGTAACCTCGTCTCGGTGCTGTTTGCCTTACATATATTATGAACAGCATGCACGCACAGTACAGTGGAATCCTACCCTAAGAGCTCTTACAAATAGATTTGTGGTATAAGAGTGTAAAATAACAAATGAAACATGGCAAAAATATGTTTTTTTTTACAATGAATAAATCAGCGCTTGATCATCAACCTAAGTGGTGATGTGGTCAAAAGATGCCATAGCATCTTAGTAAACCGTCTATTCACCCTCCTTTTGAAGGCACCCATGTTAGTTTAACGAAAAATATAAAACATTATTGGTTTAAGCTAATAGTAATTAGTAACTGATTTATATTAAGGGTAGTTTTTGCTTCATAATTAATTATATGATATCACGGGCGATTACCAAGTCAAAAGGGAATTTTGACTTGGTAATCGCCCGTAACTTTATTGAATCTTTAAACTTGGTTGTACAAAAATGTTTAGCCGTTAAAAATTTGTTATTACTGAGTCCAATGACGACCGTACTGTATGAAAGTAGACAACGCTATGAGCTCCGCAAATGACATGCCTCGTAATGGCTGGCGAGTGAAATAGCAACAGAGCAGGTAGTACCAACCGTAGCTGATACCAACTGTTAATGGCGAATGACCGCGCAATTTAAGCTAAGTATACAATGCATCTTCATAAGCAATGCTTTATGTTATCCTGAGGCATATAATAGTGTAATTTTTGCACTGCCAGTAATAAAATTAAACTACATTCAAATCTCTTCAATGCTATTTCCTTTACGTGTATTATGCTCAAGGATTAAAGGGCTTCTATAATGGGTGTAAAGGAATGACGTTTCTGAACGTTCTTAATGTCACTCGCTAAAAAAAAAAGGAACTGTCAGTTGGAAAATAAAATATGGTGAATTGTGTGAGCGTTTTAATTAAATTCATTCCATTATTAAGAAATAAAGAAGAAATATAAACCGACGAGCACTGAAAAACAACGGTGCTCAATAATGGGCTCTTACAAATGATGTACCTTAATCATAAATATTTTTTGATGCAGTGGTGTAAAAAGCTTTGAAGGTCTAAGTTTAACATTCAAAGGTTTCATCTCAATTACTAGAGAGCAAATATAAGTACAAGATGTTTTGGAAGTTTGTTCAAGCAATTATCAAATTAAGCATTTCGAACGTTTCCCTGCGAGCATCTGGAACAAGAAAGTTCGCCAACATTTATCTACCTAGTTAATACCGACAGTGTCAATTTGAATGATTTATTTGGAAAACTAAGAAAATATATCTAACCGAATTATTGATTTGGTTGCTAAAGTTAAGTAATGTCTAGCGTTGAATTTAATTACCACTATAATGACTTACCACAAAAATGTAGCAAAAAGAGATACTAGATATAGTAATCAGGTGGTGTAAAAATACCATTGAGAAGACTATGTCATTTAAAGGAAATAAATCATTGTATTATACGAAGTTTATAATTTAAAGTTTAAATATTGTGCATACATTTTATGATAAAAGAGTATAAGAAATAGGGCGCACATGTTTGTGAAGAAAGCGCGTCCACCGCAAGCCATTAGCAAAATATAAAAGGTCTGATGGCGTTTAGAAGTGGACGCTAAAAAGAATAGCGCTCGCTACGTCTCGTTACTTTAGAGTACCTGCTTCTACTCAGCACACGTGTGAAAGTTTACCTAAATATGTCATATTTTAATATGGCGCTGATATTATGCGCCGAATCTAATCGTTTTTACTTATCTCGATTGATAAATTGAATTTGGCCTTTAGTAAATGACTAGAATTAGATCAGAAGTAGGATGTTTGTTTGATTTTGTCGCATAGAAATATTCAGATAATTTCTTGTTTGCACTAATAATAAATTTTAATCTTAATTATTCATTACCAAAAATGTTTTTTATCAAATTGTGCTGAAAATGGGCGACATCCGTAAATAATTTTAATTTAAAATGATTTCACACTGAAACTTTCAAATCACATTTCTCAAATTTACTAAAAATTGTTTCTTTCATACAATATGCGTGATAATTCTTGACGATGTGTTATGTTACATTAGAGATAGCATTTTAATGGAATAAACTTTCTTTTTAATAATGACATATTTTGACCTACTTGAAATTAAATTTGGAATAAAATAATATAAAGGTATAGAATAAAATAAAGGTAGGTATTTTCTAATATTACGAGATACACGTAGCTGAAACTTGACCTTAGTGATCTAATAGAAGAAAAACTGAGTGTTTTTTTTTTTAATTTATTACTAATTTACATTTACAATTTTCGTTTTCAATAAAGAACTTAATCCAATACGGAAAAAAAGTTTGGCCTTTCTCAATTCGTATTTGCTTCGCTCCGATATCGCCTGCCAGCGTTAATTAATAAACTGTGTCAAAGGAAATGAGAATCTTCAACTTCGCTAACTGTTACCCGAGAAGCTTTCAGTTGAATAAGTCGTTAAAATAAACAGTTTTGAAAAAGTACATTATTTTGTATCCTAAAATGATAAAGTATTTAGAAATAGTTCACATTATACGAGTTGAATTTATGATCGTAACGACAACTGATTGAATGCCTGTCTCAGGTTCAAATCTTGATTTTTTTTTGTATTTTGTAAAAGTAATCATTACATTATTTAATCCTTCTCTGGGTTATTAATTAATATAATACCCATTAAATTATGTGATTATTACATATTATTACACATACTTAAATAGAAACATATAATAACTAGCTGCCTCCCACGAATTCGTACGCGTGGAATTAAAAAAAAATAACTGACTGAGTGTGATTACCAGACTGTTATCTACCTCTGGTGCATTTTTTTTAAATATCAAAATCCAAATTCGTTCTGTTGTTATGAACTTATGTGGTAATATATCCAAAATTTTCGAGTATTCAAAATAATTAAGATATTTAATTATTATTGAAGTTATATGTATCTGTGTAGTGTTTATTGTAAACATAGAGGGAGATATCGAAGTATCAAGGAGCGTGGATGTAGTTACCGCAACGGTTGAACTCTACTACATCCTATGAATCTAAATTGGATTTCGTGAAAGTTTATCTATGTACAACTTTTTATTAAATATCTCTACAAAATTAAAGATCATTTGTTAAATGTTAATTTTTATTCTAAGTTATTTTTTAAAGCTCCTTTTGTTAATTTTCTGATGGTTATTTATGTAAATAATTTTATTACTTATATTACGTGACGTTACGTTATATTGCGTGGTTTAAATGTACAAAAATACATTTAACAAATCTTTAAATAAAAAATCCCGGTGTTCAGAGCATTATAAATACATTATTCATTGACATCACAATGTTAAGTAACAAGTGCTGATTTAAAATTTTAATGTAACTTAGTACCGGCAACGTTAACTAATACATTATCTGCAGTGCAGAGACACAGAACATAGTGCATTGCTTTATTTACACTTTTCATAATTGTCCTTAACTTTCATTTTAATATTTAAATATTGTAGCACAAATAGCCCGATGCTCTACCTGTATGGCAAATTTCATCAAGATCCATTGAACCGTTCCGGAGATACCTTCAAACAAATATCCATCCAAACATTCGCGTTTATAATATTGGTAGGATTACTAGAAACTAGGTCTAAATCTCACGATATGACTCATATCGTTTCCCTAGTACAAGCTTGAAGCTTACTAAGAATGGTTACAAGAAATATTAGTGAATAGAAATCTAAAAAAACTTACTATTAAATTTGCAAACACTGTACTGAATAAAATAATAACGTGTGTTCGACCATTGAAGTAGCACTATCCAATGTTGTGTCGATCCTTAATCGTAATCTTACTAATATTATAAATGCGAAAGTTTAGACGGATTTATGTTTGAAGTTATCTCCGGAACGGCTCAATGGATCTTGATGAAATTTGCCATACAGGCTTATAATATTTTTTATAAAAGTGACATTACTCAAGGGAATTGACAAACAGATTGTATGTTAAAGTACGTGTGAAAAGAAATGTATCAACAAAAAATAAGTAATCTGATCACATAACACTTAACTAAATAAAACAAGTCATGAGTTAAAGTAACGATGCGGCGTAATAAATTAATTATAACTTTTCGTCTCGCTGCTTGAGTTGATGTTTTGGAATTCCTCATTTCAAAGTTTGATGAAAACATAAAAATAATCTTTGACGTCGTGTTGCCTTGTTAAAAGTTCTATTCGATCAATTTTAAGTTGACTATTATTCCAAACATTTGAACTTTTCAAAAATAATTGAATAAAATGAATTGTTATTTATAAAATTGACTTAAAATAGTATGTTTGAATATTTTAAAACGGTACCGTTTAGGTTATGTTATGCCAAACGCAAGATATTTGGCTGTTCCTTTAAAGATATAAAAAAAAAATACATTATGCTTTGAACTGGTTGCAGAATAAAATAATTAAGTTAATGACAGTACATTTTATAGGGGAGTGTAAATACTTAGATTATGCTTATTAAGTTTAATTAAACAACGCCGTAAGCCTGCAGAACAAACTGTAATCCAGGATTTCACTTAGAAGCGGTTTTCATCCATAGAATTATTACTTTAAAGCTTCTTAGGGAAACCTTATTAAATTTTTTTCTAACATCATTCAAAAAAACATTGTAAATGTTAGCTTTTAATACTGGTATAAGTAACAAAGATAAAATAATAGTTTTAAACATATCAGAGCCAATAAACTTATTGCTCAATACAGTAATGATTTATCGTTTGTTTCCGAAACCAAAATCCCTGTGTAAAAATATTGCTATCTCTATTTTGTCAAAGATAGTAAGAGGGATGACGATATGTTTTATGGGGGGGATTTTGGTGTCAAAAACCAATGATTTGAAGTTCGAGGTTTCATTCAAATCGTATTCATCCGACAACAGCCAGTTCTATTTTTTTCTGAACTTATGCACAAATATAACACATACCTAGATCATAATAATCACGTTTATTAACGATTTTTATAACATAAGGTGGCAAACGAGCGAGTGGCCTTCTGAATTCGCCGAAATAGCGAAGAGAACACTGCTCATAGACATCCGCAATTTCTGATGCGTTATCTACCTCTAACCGACGGAGGAGGGGAAGCACAGAAAGATAATATTTCCCTTTCCTATGCATGTCTTCCTCCGTCAAATCCAATTCCCTTTTCCCATCGTTATCTTATAAAAAAAGGTGTGGGAAGGGAAAAGGAAATTAGGCCACCAAACGTATCAAATCGCGAAATCGCTTCACTTCACGCCTGTATTCTGTGTGGTCGTAGTATTGCACCGGGCGAGCAGACCAATTCGTGCATCAGATGTTATAGTTGCTAGCGTCTACCACTTAAAAATTGTGTATTTAATTATAGGTTATTGTTTTTTTTTTGCGTTACACGTCTACTAAGAAATTAGCAAAAGCAAAAAAAAATTGTGATACAAACGGCTCTGTAATGACGCAAATTTCGCGACAAAGAGACCAAGAGCGTTTAAAAACGAGTGAACTGCTGAAACACTCGCTAATTTAAAACTGTTTACTTTTTGTAAATAAAAAAAACGCAACAGAGTTTTTTGTTACAGCTTCGCCTGTGTCGTAATAGATTCGAGGTTATTTAATTAACACACCGTACCTATTCTTAAACAAAATTAAATTTTCCTGCTTTTAAATTCAAGATTCTTTACACGTTTGAAAAAGAACAAAAAATATTGTATCGTTTTTCGCCATCAAAGTTTTTGTTTTCAATAGAGATCTTGTCAGTTTAGGGTAGTCAATAATAATTTATAGGTTCCCTCACTTGTCAAAATTGTCGCCTAATACTATGTTTTGACAATAGTATTCTGTTGTACAATATTTTTCACACAATAAAAGCTAGGCAATACAAAATGTTCGCGCTAGCAAAGCTTTTCTTTTGTGAGCCTTACTTTGTGTCGAAATGGAAGAATATTTCCTTGGGGAAAACAAGTGAATTCGAATATATCTGTTTATTTCTACCCTTCTACAGCAAAATAAGACTACTTGCAAAGCAATATGTATTTACCACAAGGAAATTTACTTATAAAAGTGATAGACAAAAGAAGAGCGTTTCAATAGAAATATATGTTACGACGGCATAGAACTAATTAACCAAATTAATAATACCCAAGATGATATTTTATTTGTTAAAACTTTCGTAAATTTTCATTTTCTGAGCGACACTTAAGTTCCTATCTATATCTATATATATAAAAGAAAGTTGTGTTAGTTACACCATTTATAACTCAAGAACGGCTGAATCAATTTGACTGAAAATTGGTGAGCAGGTAGCTTAGAACCAGGAATAGGACATAGGATAATTTTTACCCCGTTTTCTTCTTTTTTTTTTTTTTATTCCGCGCGGACGGAGTCGCGGGTAAAAGCTAGTTACTCCTAAAGGTTCGAATGGTAGGTCAATAAAGGATAAACGTTATAATATCTGTCAAAGTCATGTTAATAAATATAAGCATCTAGGTATTTGAGCTAAGAATATGTCAAATGGAAATCTGTGTTCTCTGTTCACCCCTTTAAGTTACTACTTTGTGTGTTTAACTTTGATTAAAATTTGTAAGTTTGTTTATGTCCTTCGGCGTCGTTATTTTTGGTTAATTCATCTAGAAGTAAAGTTGAATGCGCCTCAGGTATGTAAATTCAAGTGTTACAATTCCAGTTTCCCCAAAACTTTTGATTAAAAAAGTTTGCTCACTCGCTATCAAACAAGTACTTTGATGTGGCATAAACATTCGTATTAAAGCGTCTATTGCTACCTCTTACAATCTTTAACTCTTTAAATGAAGCTATTGCAAAATGGGTTGAATTTACACTTTTATCACCGAAGTTATAAAAAGATTGTGTTAAAATTTGGATTTTTAATTTAAAGAACTTTATTCGTCATTTGAAATATAAATTTAACCTGCCATCAATAATGATTTAATGATGTCTACAAATCTAACAACTTGATTTATACGACAATGACAATAGGAATTCAGAAATGTTTATATTAGCATACATTGTTGATTGGATATTGTACTGAACTAACAAATATGCCATTATACAAAAATAAGGTAAAGTAGTATTATTTATTTCACAACCTCATCTTACTAATATTATAAATGCGAATGTTTAAATGGATGGATGTTTGAAGGTATGTCCAGAACGGCTCAACAGATCACGATGAAATTTAGCATAGATGTAGATCATAGTCTGCAAGAACACATAGGCTTTTAAGTTTTTTTTTAATTTCGCGCAGACGAATTTGTGGGCAACAGCTAGTAAATCAATAAAATCAATAGTTAACATACAAAAATTTGACTGACTGAACTGATGATATTCTTAGAAAGATTACCTCATTAAAACCTTATTTTTCTAATTAATTGAAGTAAACAGCTTAAATAGGTCACAACAAACGTAACGACTAAAAAGACACTTTGAAATATTTCTCCATTGCTAAGTTATTCCCTTAAATTATTATAAAATGGTAAAGGAAATCTATTTCATGTATCTTTTCCCTTTTCAATCTGACAAAACGACAAAGATATCTTTTATTGTTATTACATAAACTTCAGCGAGAATTCGGGCTAATACAAATAGTTATGAACAATTTCTATACAGAGTTAAATAAACTTCCGGAAATGTAATTTCGACGGAAACATAGAGCTTGGTATATCACAAAGGAACGCTTGATGTTTCATGAATATTTATGAGTCATTTTATTAACACATGGTAACTATTCTAGATCAATAGAGGCAAAATCGATGTACTTTGATGTACATTACTATGCAAATGAAAATTCAATGCTTTAGCAATTACCGAAATTGAAGCTCGGTACCGATCACTTTACGCACGACCAATAAAGTATGGACTGTTAGATCACATGTATAAAGTTATGCTGATGTGTTGTGCCTTGTTGTAAAACAACACCTCACCCTTTGATTAGCTTTGGGTTATTTTTGTAAAAATTTCCAAATAAAATATAGAGTAATTGGATTAAAAGCAAGCATAAAAATAATAAAGCAATCGTTTATTGCTATGTAATAGCGCCGGTGGCTCAGGGGTTAAGCACTTGACTTGCAATCTGCAGGTCCTTGGTTCGAATCCCGCCATATACCAATGTGTTTTTTGATTTTCGATTTACATACGTACATTTATCCGACGTTCGTACGGTGAAGGAAAACGTTGTGATGCAACCCGACCATATGTGTGAATTCCCGGGAGAAAAAGTCAGCAACGCGGCTCGCCACCCGTCACGTTCCGTCTCCCGAAATGGCAAAAAGTGGATTGCGGATGTTCATTTGTTCGGAAGTCCGTGATCTCTGCCTACCTCTCTGGGCTACAGGCGTGAGTTGTATACGAATTATATTGACCTCGTAGCTCTTAGTTATTCCGTAGCTTCACATAGCACTTGCGTAGCACGTGCGATGCGCCAATGTAGCAGACAATTTATTAATACACTAAAAAGAAAAATAATGAGAAAATGATGCTGGCAAAGTTCGAAAGAAACATGTTATAAAAATTAGTTTACTGCCTTGGTGTTTATAGTAGCCCATAATCTGCTGTATAACCTATATAAAATTTCTATTAACACAAAGTATGCAAGTTAAAAGATTCACGTGGGCTATTGTGGCGTAGAAGCGAAGGCAGGAAAATTAAAAATATTTTCGGCCGTCAAACGACGTCACTAACGAGCCGGCGTAACAGCGGCCTTTCATTTTTAGTCATTTTTATGGCGACATTGTGACCGTTGTCACGAGACTCTGTTGTTGACATACTTTGTTGTTCAAAGGTATTTGTTATTTTATAATTAAGAAACTATAGTTTTATGACTATTTAAGAACGTATTCATTTGTTAATATTCAAAATTTCTTTAATTTCAACATTGAAGCTCATATGTTTCTATAAGACATGAATTTCACGAGTAAGAAAATCAATACACAAGTTCACCGCAAGTCAGATTGCACGAACCGCACGGACTTGTGGAACGCCTCAAAGATATTGGCTTAGAACTTAATTATCTTAGTGACATGAACATCGCTGGCTTACTATAGATTTTAACAGAGGTATCACTTCCTACCTTTTTCGAAAAGAAAGGATGATGATATTAAACTAATAGGCACCTGGTAGAACACTCTAATGCCTCATCTGTCACTTTTGGGTGTTAATTAGGTCAATGGAAAAAGTATGGTAATTAGTATAAGAGTTGCCCGCGACTTCGCCCGCGCGGTATTAAAAAAATCTTGTAATAAATATAGCTTATGTCACCCAGGGATAATGATGCTTCCTAACAGAGAAAGAATTTTTCAAATCGGTTCAGTAACCTAACCAATGCAAACAAACTAGACAACAAATAAATATAACAGTGGTATATCCTGCAACAACAATATTTGTTGACCGGGTCGTATGGTGCAATACCACGACCACACAGAAGACAGGCGTCAAGTGGAAGCAATTCTTCGTTGATTAAAGGTACGAGTAGGCATTGCATCTGTAATTGTAGATGTCATTAGGCATCAATCCCTTCGGTATTGCGACGAATTCAGGTGGCCGCTTACTCGTTTGCCACTATAAAAACAAACAATGTAATCTTTCCTATTTATAAGATTGGCATAGATAGTATATACAATTTATAACTTGTAACATTAACAGTCATCTATTATCATGGTTAGAACATTGTTGTATGAATTAAATAATTATTTTCCTGTTATAAGCGGTTATGTAGAGAAAGAATACAAACTCCGTTTACCGCAATAAAGGCCTAATGTAACATTTTATGAAAACAAAAATAAAATTACATTAAGGATTCTCCCCATTTCATTACACTATATGAGAAAAATTTCTTTACTTTAATCATAACGTACTAAGCTCAGCCATTTTATTGCGGAGCAGGATAATACACAATTGAAGAAAAGAGCCTTTTATTACATCATTTTGTAACATCAAATAAGGCCGTCTTTTGAAATTCCATATAATTTCACAACGACACTTTTGTTCACAGTCGTGACGTAACGAGAATGTTCCTCCCGCATTCGATGTGTTTTGTTTTATTTTTCACGACAGGCCTTTTTCGACCTTTACATTATACATGCTGCTACTTAAATATTACATTACATTCATATCCTTTTACTTCGATAAAACCACGTATTACATATATTGATATTAAATAAATAAATGAACATGACACTACTAAACATCTTATAATACTAGCTTTTTCCCGCGACTTCATCTAGGCGGAATTAAAAAAAATAACTTAGTAATTAAGCCTATGTGTTCTTCCAGACTATATTCTACGTCTGTGTCAAATTTCATTGAGATCCGTTAATCCGTTTTGGAGATACGTAGTAACAAACACACATCCATTCAAACTTTCGAATCCTATTAGTATTAAGTATGATACTTATACAGAACACATAATAAAAATTATGCTTGACTCCAAAACCTTGGACGTAATATAACATAGAAGTAATTTAATCCCTCAATGAAAGCATGTCCCCAGTTAATCTCCTAAATCCGCGTATTGTATAATCATTGAGAATAGAAAAAAAACCTTAGATAAGTCAGTAATTCCCTGCACAAGGCTCATCCTTATCCACTGCGTATCCCAGAAATCCCTAAATACACTTCACCCCAGTAATGATTCCTTTATTACGTCCCGCGGCTTCAGCCCGGCGTTTTTGATTATATTATCTTTGAGGGAAACATCTTTTTAGCGGTTAAAGAAAATTTATTACATTGTTTTAGATGCGATACAATAAATGAACTCGAATAATGTTTCGGGAACACATCAACGGTATATCATATTCGATGATTATGCTTAGTGTCATCATGGTTAATTTCAAACGAAAGTCATTTTGTTTAGAACACTTTTTCCCTTTAAACAATACCTTTCATAAAAGAGAATACAGTCAAAATCTGTTATAACGACATCGAAGGGACTACTCATATTGAGTCGTAAAAACCGATAGTTGTAACAACCGGTGACAGGTATTAATAGGAAAGATATGTATATTCATGTAGGAAATTAAACCGCATTTTTAGCCGACTTCAAAAAGAAGGAGGCTATCAATTCGACTGAATTTTTTTTTTTTTTTATGTGTGTTACCGCGAATCTCCGCCCCTGGTGGTCCGATTTTGATAAAAATTATTTTAATCGAAAGGAAGTGCTTGCAGATGGGTCCCATTTTTTTTTTAAATAACTACAAGACTAGTAGATTTTGAATATAGCTTCAAAATTTGTTGCGAAAATTAGGGACATTTTGCTTTCATCGCTTACGTAGGCTAAACTATAGGACCTACATAAAAATGATGTATGGACGAATTGTAGCTCTTTAATTGTGCTAAATAACAGTCTGCGATAGCATATATCTATCTTTTATAGTTTTCTCACAATAACCATTTTTTTCTTTAGAAACATCATTTTATAATCTACTTTTAAAGCTGCAGATTTATTTAATGTTAATAAACTACTGAATTTCATTTCACTTATACGGAAGACATTGGTTTAAACATTGATATTAAAGTGAGAGAATGGATTGTTTAACTCAACAGACACATTTCCACCAGGTTCCAAGTACTAGTACTCGTCTCATATGGATATAATTGCTTCATTAGTACGTGCTCAGATTGCGAATGGACTACGGTACAAAACACCACAAGGATGTAGTCCTGTTTTGTTGTACTTCGCAACTTGAATGTCAAGTTGTCTAAGCAGTTGAAATGTTGTTCTTGAATTGTCTAATTGTCGCACGTTGAGACGTTTACTGGTCACTTAAATAATAATTATCTCACAATATATCTTTACTGAATTAAAAGGCTGAGAACAAAAGTAAGAGTTGGTAATGTCTAGTCAAACTGATAACCATTCTTTGTCATCGTAATTTTTTTTATATTCTAAGGCGACAAACAAAAGCGTGGTTACCTGAATTCGCTGAAATAGCGAAGCGACCACTGCCTATGGACAAATGTAATTGCAGATGTGTAGCCTTACTTTACAGAACGGAGGAGGGGACGCACAGAAATAGATATTTCCCTTTATGCGTCCCCTTCTCCAAATTCATTAGCAGCGTCATCTACTACATAAGTATATGAATCGAATGGTATTCTACTTTTGAAAGTCCCTTTTAAAACGCAAAGTATATTTAAAAAACCAACAATGGTGAAAAAATAACATTAACTTTTTGTTCTTATGTAAATTTGGTTTGGGTAAAATTAACGCTTTAATTTCCACTGCGCTGTATCCAAGTTTATGCAGCCGAAGTTAATTCATTGACTTATTATAAAGCTAAAAAAAATCAAATTATAAAAGCTTTTTTACCGAACAGCAGTGTTGTAACGTATTTAAAACGTCACATAGTCTGTGCACTGCGGCGCACGCGCCGCGGGGACTGCGCGGGTTAGAGGGGCGACCCGGGCTCGGCGGGGTCGCTGCATACGTGCCGGAGCACTTGCCTGCAATCTCCTGAGAAGAGCGGTCACCGGCGTCTTAGTCTTGGTGTGATCGTTGCCGGCTAACGTTGGCGTTCTAAAGTTATTTTTTTTCCTACATTAATACTAATACAATTTAAGTACTTGTTCCCGTTTTAGGGTAAGTTTTATGGCACATAAAATAAAATATGTAATGTTGCTAAATTTAATTGTCCTTTATAACCGTATTTTTTTAAACGTTCTTTGTTCTTGTTGCTAACGGTAATTTTTAAAACTTTAACTTATTTCTTTTGTACATTTAAATTTGTGTTTTCTTTATTTTACATAAGATCTTATTGCTGATTTTTCATTATTTATCCTTTATCTTTATAATACGTTATTTCGCATTTTATTTAAATTTATTTTAATTTTCGTTTGCTTCGCTTTTGCTTTGTAAACTCCGTTCTGATAGTTCCACCATCGTCAAGCCGCTACGTATTGCTTTTCTTGAGTTGCTGATGGTGGATACCAGACGGAGGAACAACGCCTTACCGAACTAACGGTCTGGTGTTTTGAATTTCCAGGAGCACTGTACGAATTTTACTGCAAGCTACAATCAAGCTAGCAATCTCCGAGCAAGCTATCGCTTGCCAGCTTCGTACATCGGTAGCTGACCTGCCGTTGCGACCTCAGCACCGACGTCTACTGAATTCCTGCGGCCGCCGCTTAGCTGCCTAGGGAGCACCCAGCTACGGTCGACGTGCACCTCCTGTCCTGCCGTTCCTTGGCCTGCCGCCGCTCATCCGTCGCTGGGCGACGCCACCGTAGTTCAGCCAAAGCAGGGGAGTAATAAACGCCGCGGAAGCAGAGACTGATAGCACGTTACCCCACGACCTTATAAATTTTATGTGCCTACCGCTGAGTGCTTGGTAATATTATATATATCTTTTGTTACCACCTGAGTTTCTTTTCTCACCTCATTAGGGAGTTAGGGACCCAGGGCGCAAGGACACCCTTTTAAGCCTTGCGGGACGGTACAGTGTAGCTGGCGACCTTTGTAAATAAGTTAAAAATTTTCTTTAAACTTAACTTTCATACTTTGTATACCGTGTCCGCTAGTATTATTTTTCTTGATGGTAGTTATTATTAACATATGATTAAGAGGTTATCTTCTTGAAAAATCATTCATGGCCTAGGACAAGATTATTATTAATAAACTAAAATTAATAAAACCAGTCATAGCGCGCTCTGTTTGTCGAAATATAAACTTTTGGTCTTAGTCCCTAAGCGAAGCCGGGTTAAGTGTAGTTTAGTATCATTTTAAGAGGTATTCGATGGACTCATGCAAAATCGATGATATTAGACTTAAATTACTATGCAAATTAAAGCTTATTCCGTCGACTATGTCTGAAATTTATGCATAGGGATAGTAATTTTCCACGCCGATATAGCGGAGAACAGTCACTCTTATAAATAAATCTGAAGTTGGTAAATTTCCATCAGATACTTTTGACCTTTAAAGTTAAATTTATATCTATATATATAAAAGAAAGTCGTGTTAGTTACACTATTTATAACTCAAGAACGGCTGAATCGATTTGACTGAAAATTGGTGGGCAGATAGCTTAGAACCAGGAAACGGACATAGGATATTTTTTACCCCGTTTTCTATTTTTTATTCCGCGCGGACGGAGTCGCGGGCGACAGCTAGTATATAATAGAAATGTTATGACTGTAATCTAAAGAGGTAAAGTGGTCACGTACATAAATTTGGCAGTTAAATATTTTCCTAATAAAACAATATGCTTTTGAGTGTAACAGACTCGACAGTGGTAACTTACCGTTAGAAAATTAATTACAACAGCATGTGAATAAACATGCATTCTCGCAGACCATTGCTCCGTTCGTGTCTGCGTATTAGATGAACTAATTGCATCATTCATATGAGATTATTAGCCGCCTACAAGTACAATTAATCAGTCAGGTGTTGTGTTTAGACAGTGAAACTAATTACGCTTACATATACATGATAACACGAGAGCTTACCATTGATTTACATAAATAAATATAATTATTTGTAATAATCATTCTAAAATAAATAAAATAAAATAATATAAATACAGAGAATAAATCAAATAGAAAAAAGATTTTTAACCTCTTTTAATTTTTGCAAACTAATATATTTTCGACATTCTCAAATTTAATAATTTCCGTAAATAAAATTCTAAAGTGTGAGGGTATATTAAACTTGAAGTAAAACTTAACTTTTAAAAAATATTCTAAGTTAAATGAATAATTCCGTAGAACATTTCAATTTTTCGAGATAATCCTTCACACTACAATTTATGAATACAAATAAGTATCACCGAGTCATCGAACCCTGGTACAATATTCATTAATTAAACATAATTAAGCACATTTAATGAATATTGTACAGGGTTCGATTCTTCGACTCAAATTATATGTTTGTGGAGCGTTCTCAACAAACATATAATTTGAGTGGAAAAACTTGGACAGTGGCATGTAAATAAATACAAGTCACGCAACAAATCCACTTTTGTAAATTGAAAATAATCATTTTGTTAGATTGTTTGCTTTACGTTTACCGAGTATAGGACAATGGATTGTTGACGTTGTCCCAATACTCGGTTGAAGTACATACTTAAAACATATTATTCGATAATTTGGCCAGTCTTTTTTATGTTTAATGTATAATATAAATTAGTTTGCCTTGAAGAGAAATGTACTAAAATCGCATAATACATTATTTTAATATGTCATAAAGTCAATAATTTAATCTAATATTATAAAGAGGAAATTTTATTGATAGTTTGTTTGAATTGAATAGGCTCCAAAATTACTGGACTATAGCCTATACTTACTTCTAGATTTTTTTTGATTTCGCGCGGATGAAGTCGCGGGCAACTGCTGGTGTCCATCATAAAAAATGCTAACTTTGTTTCCATTTATTTTATTGGATTATTTTTTTTTCTATTTCAGAATGTACAATCCTATCTATAAAAACCATTATTCTAATTACTGATAGAACTTTCCGTAAAGAAAAGTAGAGCGGTTACTACAAGTTTATTTTCCTCAACATGATTGGCCGTTGTATCTCGTTGCTGAGTTTTCCTGAAGCTGGCTCATTTCAAAACGTAACACGCATCGCAGTCTAATTGGGGCCACGGTGTATCACGATTGGTGTAGAATTCGTTAGAGAATACCTCTAGGTTATATTATCTGGTAAATTGAATTAAAAAGAAAGTATTTGTTTTCTTTTAAAATGTGTACGACGTTTCGTGCATTAACAAATATATTATGCGTACAAAAGAGTGTAAAAAACGTTAACGAAATATAAAGACAATTTTTTTCCTCTAATCGAACTTTTCGCTTTCATTCGGAAAAATTAAAATAATATGACAAGTGAATTTTATTTTTTTATTTTAGTAGTTAGTATTATTTTAATTGGTTGTATAGAATTTTTATTTTGTTATTGAACAAAATTATGTTTTAAATTAGTTTTTTTGTAATATGCGACATTCATATTCATATCATGAAAAAGATGTTCTTCTACTGCTACTTAATCCAGTTATTCTAGTTAAACTTTGCCTAGGAAGTAGGAAAACGAATAGTCAACTTTTTTCTACAATGATTCAAGTGAAGATAACACAAGCGTTCGTGCGGGAAACATTCTAAAGTTACAAAACGCTTACAGTGTGCCAATAGTGAGTTTTATCGCGGCAGCCCATCGGTCTGGAATCTAATTACAGCGCAGCATTGGTGTCCGTTGACATCGCTTTTTTTTAATTCTACTTTTATTTTCCCTGCTAAAATGACCCGTCTGCATTGGAATGTGTATTCGATCGATACGGTTTTGGTAAGTACATTTTTATGAGGGCAAACGAGCAGAGAATGAGCTAGTTATCCGACGCCTATTGAGATCAGTAACCGTTAAATTTAAATATGATGATCACAATTTTATTGATTAATTATTTTAAATATCAAATCGTCTTTTGTCTGTAATCTCAGAACATAATCCATACCGTTGAAATAACTATGAGGGAAAATATTATTTTCGATGCTAAGAAATGTATTAAACACATTTTTTATACTTAGTCAAAGAGTTTTACATGCCTCCTTAGTATTTTTTTAATAAAAGACGTCTAATCTGTAAAACAGAGAGAAAACAACTTTAAATTCCATGAATGGAAATACGATTAGGTTATATTTTGCGAATAAGTCGAAACTGGTAAATTTATATTTCTTCTCCAACTTTACCATCCGTATAAGACACATATATAAATTGAAATAGAACAAACTACACTGACGGCTCATTTTATCTACTTTCCTCAATTTTACTGCCTTTTTGCTTGAAACAGAAATGTTCTTGAATATTAAATTTAATTTTCTCTTAGCTCTCGCATCAAAAATTTGTTTCATGGAGTGCCGACTAAGTAGCTTTATAATTGCTCTTAAAAATTGTACCTCTTCACTTTAAAGCGCTTTGAGGAAGAATTACGAAAGATCGCGTTAATTTTTATTCTTTTCTAATTGCTCTTTTGTTTTAGATTGGACAGAGTTTAAATCTTATGTATAAAATTTCCATGTCACAAAGTTAGTTACCGTACTCCTCCGAAACGGCTTTACCTATTTTTACCAAATTTTATATGCGTATTCAATAGGTCTGAGAATCGGCTACTATCTATTTTTCATACCCCTATTAAGTTTTTTTTTAGATGCGCGCGGACGGAGTTGCGGGCGACAGCTAGTGATTTTATATAAATACCGCAGAGAAGGTTTTTTTTTTACATTTATAATGAAATCCAAGCAATAATAATAACAAAATTCGCATGATAGTTGACATTAGTTTTCAAGTTCTGGCCTTTTAAAGTAATTTAGTAACTTCCTGAAATTTCCTATTTTGCTTTGCCTACCTTAAAATAATGAAGGAATTTTGTTAAATACACTAAACTAGTAATCAGTATTACTATTACCAGCAGAATTTACCTAACGGCATAGTTTTTAATTTTCGTATTTCTAAGAACACATAAACAATAACCAACAACGTTGTATTGACACAAAACAAGACAAACATTTCAACCTACCTTCTACAATTCAATTTGAACCATAATTCCATAACAGAGAGATAACGTCGAGTGAAAATGAGAGGACGCTGTGAGCCGCTACATATTCAGTCGTACAGTAAATCACTGGCCACATAATGTATGCTGTCGACAAACCTGACACGGAGACTACTCTATTACTCACGAGCCGCACAATTTATGGACCGAATAATACCAAGCCTCAAGATATTGGAAACGTGATTGAAATAATAACTCATATACAAAAACATCAACAATGTTTACTTTGAATTCGCGGTATTCATTAAATTATTTCACGTTCTAATTTTATCGAGGTGACACGTGGCAACATTTTTACTGGGTATCTAAGTTATAAGCTTGCTCAATATTTTTGGGTTCATTCGAGCAAGTTGAAACATGTGTGGTAGTAAAAAATTAAGTTTTACAAGCTTTATTAAGAGCAAGAAAGGCTTTTTAAAAGCTTTGACTTTCATTTTGCAAATTATCCGCTTTTTTGTAAATTAAATTTGTTCTAAACCGCTTGTGTACCTGATGTAACCTTAAACACGCTCATGTAGGTCGGTGATAATTGAACAGTAACTGCGCTGTAGGGACGTATTACTATTGATCTACAAAACTTTGCTTTGTATAAATTATTTATAGAATAAATAATAGTATTTTTAATAAAAAAAATGTTTATGTTACTGGCAAGAAAATTGTAAGTGTATAAAAATATTATACTTATATCTAACTAATTTGTATGTTTATAAACAACCTTATGTAATACTTACTCCTTTGTGTTTAACAGTCGAGATTTCTGGCTTTTCATCTAACTTAACAAGGCAGTGCTAATATTCGAATTCGGGAAAATGTTTGCTATTCGTATATCAGATTTTATTGTTCTTGTTCATTAAGAACAAACATATATTAACGAGAAATTACACTGACATATCGTATACTAAACACGTTAATTAAATTTAAAATTAAGCTCTAACATTAGACATTTTTAAAATTCGAACTAAAATGGAAATTAAAAATTACTTCGTAACTCATCAATTTCATTGCAGCATTGACTTCGAACATTTTAAAACATAAATCTTTTGAAAATGTTTACCCCTAAAGTTGACAAAACAAGAGCCATGTAGTAACAACTTAGTTAACAGGTTTACAATGTACTCTAATTTGTATGAGGGTTAGCCGCAGACCCACATTACGTGACCGGTAATAATGCCTTCTCTTTAGGCGAAGGGTAAAAAACCTGTTTCGTTTAAAGAACATTTGCCTTAAATAAAAAAAGAGAATATCAAATCAACTTTTATTCGTATTAAATAGAGCTAAAAACAGGCTTAAATGTTATCTATTTTGAGCTTGTTTGTCGTTAATTTAATTTTTACGTAGTTGGGTTTGATGAACATACTTTTTACCAAAAAACTAGTTTGAATTTTGATTAAACTAAATTAATTTTAGTAATTAAGTAGCTTATCTTAATAATTATTAATATTATAAATGCGAAAGTAACTCTGTCTATCTACATGTCCTACTTTCACGCCAAAACTATTGAACCGATTTAAATTAAAATTGATACACAGATAGTCTAGAGCTTGAGAAAAGCCTGGCTACATCTTGCGCAAAACGGTTTGTAAGGAGTACTGTTACAGTTAGAAACTTGAAGGATTTTTTAGGCTGTTAATTTGGTATAAATAAATATGATATTCAAAGATTACAAAGCTTCTTCTACATTCATACATCAACGCATAGCACGACGATTAAGTAAAATAATTAGCCTAAATAATTAAAATGCTACTCGAAGACAGTATTTCACGCGGACGAAGTCGCGGGCACAGCTAGTATGTAATAAGACTACCATTTGATTGCTATCATAGCGTTGAATATATGTATTGTAATTATAGTTATATCGTGATATGTTTATAATTAGAAACTGGGGATTAGCAAATGTCTCATGTACGATGAAGATGCATTGCACAGGATCGACAGGTGGCCATTATAGCTACATGATTGATGCTATCGTCGTCGTCTTCCTAAAGCAAGGCTGGCAAAGATTAGTTATCACCAGACACTTACTAGTGACCTGTTCAGGTTTCGCACAGGTGACCTATTTTTTTTAAATTATATGACAATGTGAACAGCCAATGTTACTTAATTTTACTGTAACAATCATTGGTGATTTTTTTGGAATTCGATACAGAAGTAGTAAACATATTAAAATACATGTCTTTTTTATCTTCACTGAGAATACAAATATTTTAAAGAGCAAAAGCTTTCATTGTTTGTTCTGAGTAAATTCAAACTCTACTGGATTCAATTTAAAAATCTCTTTACTAGTAGAAAAAGAGATTCTATACAAATATTTAAACGGTAGAAATGTCTATGTTGGAATCAGTAACAGACAACTTACATAGTAAACTTGTGTCTGTTGGGCTAGTTAACTATATTATAAAGTTAACCATATCTTTAATTCTTTAAAGAAACATACTAGAAATGAATAAAAAGATAACTGTTTAAAAAATGAATTTTAAAATTAAAATTACTTTGACCTATTTCCACACATATTAATCTTTGACGCAAATTATAAACCTAACATTAGTACCGATTGTGGCTTAGCTAATCAAGACAAAGGACATGTCTAGCTCACATCAGATCATCATTTAGTGAATTAATCTTCAAAATACGAAGATTCATTGGCTTAACTATGCTATATTAATAACTAAAAATATGTATTAACATATTATATTGATAAACGGGGATTAAACACAACTCGTAATCCAATAGCTTACTTATACTTATGGTAATTTATTATATTATTCAATTTTTTATGATCTTCAACTGTTTCTTAATTGTCATGACAAGGTCCTTTTTCGTTTAGTAATAAAAATACCTTTTTTAAAAACCGAGTGTTGTAATGAAAAGTGTAATTAATATTTAAAGTTAACAATTTTCTAAAAATTTATTGGAGATTTTTTATAACAAATAAACTAGTCCCATTGATAATGAAATAAATGGTTTTATTTGAAGCGAAATTTCCACTTAAATCCATTGTATATACGCAATTGAAGTTCCAATGTAGAGCTGTAATTAAACCATATTTAAATTTAAATTGAAATACCGCTTGTGTTATCTGGAATATTGTCCGTAATTGTGGGATCTTTGCCATTCAAGCAATACGTGAGAATACCAGTTTAGTTTTAATTTATATATAATGTCGAATTTATTCTTCTCAATATGGAATACGAATAAAAAAGTTTAGATTTTTTTGAATAGAAATCTTTTTTACCATCACATTTTATTTTTAATCTTTTAATAAGTGTAATAAACTCATAATGGGAACGAAATTTGCGTTGTTAGTATCCATATTATCTCAAAATTGTCTTTACAAGTAAATGTAAAAGGAATAGAGTAATATTTTTATGTTGGTAAGCGCGATGAACTAAAACATTATAGGCCAGCCGTAACATGTTGATAAGAAACGATTGTTTTCGGTGATTGATCTACAAAACTGCTTTATGTAATTTATTTATTTAGCGCATGTGTATTGAATTTGTATGAAACGTCAATTGTTTTTTGTACGCAAAACTACGAAACCTATTTTGAAGAGTGAGGTTATATTCATATTCATATTCTTACATATTCTTACTTCATAAATTCAGTTGTTTCTTTAAATTAATACTGTGTTAGTGTTATACTAAATATTATGTAATATACATTTATCCGACGTTCTTATGATGAAGGAAAACATCAAGATGTTAACCTGCATATATCTGCAAAGAAATTCAAGGATATGTGTGAAGTCGACCAACCCACGATGGGCCAGCGTGGTTGACTATGGGCTAGTCACCTAACTTAGGGTAGGCTCCGAACCCTTCAAACCCTTCTTATGATGATGATACTAAATATATCCGTCTATTTATGTTGCGTTTAATTTAAGTTCAATTTCGATTTAAGTTAAGCAGTTCAATTATAATCAAGCTTTTTAGAGTTAATACGGTCAAATGGTAGTTTATTAGCAGTAGTATGCATAGCGGGTGGGGCAGTGGTGCGGCAAGTGCAGGTTACAATGAGCGCGGACTGATAGTGCAATTAATGTGAGTACCACACATCTATCGAACGTTACGCAATGGAACTCCCAGGTACAATGCGCATTGAATATATCGGCCTTTGTCGTTCTATTTCCTATCCTATACACGAGCTAATAAAACAGTTTTGGAATTGAAATTTAATTAAGTGTAATAAAGGTGTAATAGTGAGGAGAGTTCAAAATTTAAAATTATAAAAATAAACATAATATATCAATAAACACTTTATAATAAATTAATATGAGAACTTCAGCAACAAGAGAAAATTAAATTTACTAAAACATTTGAGAGTTAGTAACAGTGTTGGAAACATGACGTCACGTAGCTGAGCGTTGATCAACTGAAGATTGTGTGCGTCCTCAGACAGAGGCTATAGTGTTGAAACCATACGAAATTTCCCTTAATAAGTTATATATACCTAATTATGCCTTCCATCTAATCTGGAGCTCAAAAATGAGGCAAAAAAGACCTCTGGAGTCCTTTTGTCGGGTTAAAAACCTTCAATGTTGCCATTTAAAATATGAAATGACATTTCGTGAATCGACTATCTTTTAGACATCAAACTTGTATTAAACACTACATGTATCTATAGCTTTAGCTTTAATCGCTAACCGCTCCTCCTCTCACTGTGTTTCAGTTCTAAGAACACGACACGTGCGAGTAACGGTTAGAGTTTGGCCAGCTGGTTCGCATTGCAATTAATTTTATAGTCTAAGTCTGATGCCATTACTGAGCAGTCTTCGTCATACGTGACAGGTCAACCACTCAATAATATTTTAATTGAAAAACAAACAGCACGATTACTTAGGCTTGTATGATATTCAATGTTTAAACAGACTGCTCAGCGACATTGTCCCTCCGCTAATACCTTAAAAAGCACTACCCCTTAATCCCTATGGATTTATAAAACTTTGAAATCTGTGTCGCGGGATGTACATTCGCAGGTCGAAAACATGAGCTTTGTATTTAAAGTAGCACTGAATAAAAACCAGTTGGTCATAAGTTCACCAACTAACGAGAGATGGCGCTATGGACGTTTAATTTTCAAAATTATGTCCCTAATATATCTAATCAATTCCAACAACATTTCTATGAGATTTATGATGCCTACAGCATTAGAGTAATTTTTACAGATTGTCTTTTGTCCATGTTACTTGTTATAACGAACCAATTCACTTGAAATATTTCCACAATAACACCTTAATTATTCTATAGAGTCCACGCGTCGTCACTCACATTGATTAACTTGTACATGTAATATTTCAAACGAAAATATTCATGTCAAAACTTTGATAAAATATTAACATTTTAACAGAAAAATATTCAGTAAAAATAATAGTTGGCCGTATAAAATGAAGGTTTATAAATCACCATGTGCAACTGTGGTACACCTATTTAAGATGGTCGACGAATTTATTTTTGATTATAAAGATTTGAAATAAGAGATTTGAGATAAGAATTTGGAATCAATTCAACTAAAATTTGTATACAATCGCCATAATACAAAAAGTCAAGATTTATTAAGCTTTTATAGCAACTTATACAATATGTTCTCGATATTATTATCCTTCTTAAAATATATACAGATACACGACTATGAAATATTAAAAGCGTGGAGTAAAGGCGAGTAATAGTTACATTTACCATATTTCATTGAAAAAACGGTTAATCCACGCCATATGCTACCTAATTTATTAGGCCTATATTATTCTTTATAATAAATTTGGAAAAATAATAACACGTGATTTTACTTATAAGACTCATACAAAGTATTAACTGACAAATTCAATATTAAAACTCAGTGCTACATGCACAAACGCTGACAAATATGAAATACTAGCTGTCGCCCGCTACGTCGAATTAAAAACAAACTTAATAAGTAGTCTATGTGTTCTTCTAGACTATGAGCAAAATATGTGCCAAATTTCATCAAGATCCGTTGAGCCGATCCGGAGATACCTTTAACAGTGGTAGACGCCAGCAACAACAACATCAGTTGCACGAATTGGCCGGCTCGCCGGGTGAAATACCACGACAACACAGAAGACAGGCGTGAAGTGGAAGTAATTCCATGTTTCGTCTGATGAGGGCCGGAGGCCTAATTTTAGTCCTCTTTCCCTTCCTACCCCTTTTCTTATAAGTAAAGGATGGGAAGGGGAGGTGGATTTGATGGAGGAGGAGATGCAGAGGGAGGTTAAATATTCTCTTTTTTTGCGTCTCCTCTTTCGAAGATTGAAGATAGGCAACACATCTGCAATTGCGAATGTTTATGAGCAGCGGTCACTTCGCTATTTCGGCGAATCCATGTGGCCGTTTGCTGGTTTGCCACCTTGTAATATAAAAAAAAAAACTTGCGCAATTATAATATTAGTAAGAATAGTGATCCTCGGAGTGATTCCGGCTTCCCACAGGTGGACAATTACTTTTTTACAGTACAATATAGGTTATAGTAATGTTTACTCGACAATATTCATACTAAATACAAATGTAAACAAAGCAAACACTGGTATAATTTGCAATTGACTTATTCCGGGGCAGTCAGCACACGGATTGGCAAGCGTCTAATGCGATTTGAGGTCGGGCTCCGTAAGCGAAATCTGATTGAACGTCGCCACGCTGACGACGCCTTCACCGTCACTGAGCAAAGGTCAATTCCAACTAAGACAATTACATGACTCGATTGTTTTTTACATTTCGAGCGAATTTCCTTTACAATTCACTACAGTTAAATTAATACACCTTTGTGTAAATAAAATGACAGAATATATTTCAATACCTTGTGGCCAAAATAGTGCACAAATTATGAAGTAAAATACGGCTGAAGTTATATAATAAAAATATCTCAGCAGCAATCAGCGACAATTCAGAAAGATGTATATTTCAAATAAATGATTTCGATATAATGTTATAATGCTTTATTTATTTATTTTTTTGAAAAATAAATCAATCAAAATTAAACGACTTTTAATATAACCATGTTTACTGCCAAGATTTTAAATTGTAAACGTTGTGTTTAGTTTTAATACAAACTGTACGAAACAATATCCAACAAATGTGTTAGTTTGCACAAAAGTACGGTGCAAACGATTTCTTTCTTTAGTGTTTCCGCGCATACATTTTGCGAATTTCCATTTATTTTAAAAGAATACACACGAAACTTTAGCTTTGAACGGCGAATCTAAATTGTCTGCAGGCCGGATGTGAACTTGAGCGTTCAGAATGAAATTTCCGTTTACATACAATTATTCAAGTTCAGGAAGGTTCGACAACTTAACGTTGTTGCAACAAGTTTCAATGCTGGTTCTTTCCCAGTGAAAACTAGTTTAAGTTTAACTTACATTTAACTTGTGTGAATGAAAGCGTTGAAAAACATTTTTAAATATCAACTTTAAAGCACAAAAAGTGAGCTTTTGTACTTTAGACAAATGCTGCCAGGATTTTCAGAAAGCCAATTGACACTATTAAACAAAGAAATGAAGCGTATCTTCCATAATAAGTCATAGTTATTAGTCCAACGTCATTTTAATTGATTTTTTCATAACAACAAAAATAAATGTACTTATTACGAAAAGTTACAATAAGAATAACTCTTTAATTTCGGATATAATTTCTGAAGTCGTACGATAGCGGCCAATTAAAACTTCGTAACAGAAACGCGGGTCGTTCAGGGAAGTTGCAAATCTTGAAGTTTCCTAACTTTATTTTACCTTTGTTTGCCGATTGCAATTTTGTATAAGCGACAAACGATTTTCAATAAATAAAACATTTTATTATTAGAAATATGTACACTTTACTCATCATACTGCTATTATAAAAAGTAAAGATTTGTTTGTTTGTTTTTAGGGTTCCATACTTCGAAAGAAAAAAACGTAACCCTTATAGGATCACTTTGTTGTCCGTCTGTCTATCACTATTCTTGGGTGACGTTGGCTATATTTAATACTATTTTTTTTGTTTCCACTCAGACAAAATCGTGGGCAACTGCAAGTATCAAATTAAAAAACAAGCCATTTAATGCCATAAAGAAACTTATAGTCATTGTTAAGAAAAACAAATCAAAAAAAGCCTATCAATGTTAAACAGAATAGAGCAGATAAAAAAATCATTAAAAAAAAGACTTGATAATTTTCATTGTTAAATAAAAGAAACTGTACATTGCTGAATTTGAACAAGATTCACTTCCTAGCAAGTAAAGCTGTTAGTTGTTAGGTCCTCGATAACGCTTGCCCGCGCTCTAAGCTGAGCTCTAAAAGCTGTCCCGATGTGAAGTACTGCTGCACTTTTACAACAACTCTTTACTTCCTTGCGATTGCCTTCACCGGATGAACTCCACAAAGTAAATGTTTGACGAAATTTTTACCAAAAATACAGAATTATTTAGAATGCCTTAATATATTTTTAAATTCTGATCTAGAGTACATATAAAAGAAGAGATTAAATACAAAACATGTATCATATTTTTCGTATTTGGTATACATGTTCATGAGTTCTTTAACATACGCTATAATAGCACTGTAAAAATATTTACATCACTTCCATAGTTTGGTAGGTACCAAACTACAGAAGTGCTGGAGGCATAATTTTAGTCCACTTTCCCTTCCCACTTTTTTCTTATAAGGAAAGGATGGAAAGGAGAACTGGATTTGATGAAAGAGGGGACGCATTGGAGAGGAATAATTCCCAAACTTCGTTGATTAAAGTTAGGCGACGCATCTGTAATTGCAGTTGTCTATGGGCAGCGGTTGTTTCGCTAGTTTGGCGAATTCAGGTGGCCGCTCGCTCGTTTGCCAACTTATGACAAAAATATATAAAAATCGTGTCTATTGACTAAAATACAATGGTGATAGTAATATAATTGAGTTTGTGAAACATTTTCAAATACTTTTTTTTAATAACGTAATTGTTTTTTTTTTTTCTTAAAACTATATTCTGAGCAATATCAGTTATATATTCATCCATTTCCCGAAAGGAACAGGATTATAAAATAAAATGTAGCACAAGGATAAACATGAGCTACACGCCGTGCAATACAAGCTATTTTACAGCAAATTGGAGGAGGGCAATAAATTTTACGACGACTGCTTTTATTATAGCAACGAGGAGTGCAAATCTGAGAAATTGAATGATGCTATGCAACGAAGATGACTATGTTTGTAGTAACAGTATAGTTATACTTTATAAAGAATATTTTATTAGTAAAACTTTAATATATAACCATAGTTTCTTAATGAAAGCTGTAAAGAATGGATCCTCTGTAGGGGACCACTAATACTATTCATTTTAAATACAACTTATCATGAATTTAAAAATCTAGCAACAACTGAATAATTTACCTGCTCTGTGGAAGATTATGAAACAAATGAAACCTCACATTGTTTCTTTTTAGTAATATTAAACGTGTGCTATTTTTTAGCCGACTTCAAAAAGAAGGAGGTTATCAATTCGACTGAATTTTTTTTTTTTTTTTTTATGTGTGTTACCGCGAATCTCCGTCCCTGGTGGTCCGATTTTGATAAAAAATATTTTAATCGAAAGGAAGTGCTTGCAGGTGGGTCCCATTTTTTTGTTTTTTTTTTTAAATAACTAGAAGACTAGTAGATTTTGAATATAGCCTCAAAATTTATTGCGAAAATTAGGGACATTTTTGCTTTCAGCGCTTACGTAGGCTAAACTATAAGACCTACATCAAAATGATGTATGGCGAATTGTAGCTCTTTAAATGTGCTAAATAAAAGTCCGCGATAGCATATATCTATCTTTTATAGTTTTCTCACAATAACCATTTTTTTCTTTACGAAACATTAATTAAATTCATGCCCTATTTCCGACGCTATTATTCAAGTTCAGTATTAACCCTTATGTAAATAAACATGTTCATTATCAAGAGAATTTAATGTAGATTATATTTGCAATTAAAACTATATCATTCTGTCTAATAGTTTAGGAGATATCGTAAGAATAAAATTACGCGGAAACGAAAAATGCTACATCGCGTTACAATGAATAGCACAAATTTGCTTTCTGGGCTTACGTAGGTCAAACTATATGACCTACATTAAAATGATGTATGGAGTAATTATAGATCCTTAAATTTGCTAAATAAAAGTCTCAGGTGGCATATATCTATCATCTATGGATGTCTCACAAAAACCATGTTATTGTGAACAAACTTCGATTATAATACACACGAAAAACAGCGTCGTAAGCTTACGGCGCTATTATATTATATTCGATATGAATCCTTATCCAAATAAATATGTTTGATGGCTAGAGTATTAAATGCAGATTACATTAGCCTTTAAACTATGTAAATCTGATCAATAGTTTGGAAAATATTAAATTATTAAAAACTACGCGCATTCGAAAAATTCTACTGCGGCGCGCGGCTGGACTAAATTAAAGGCACGCTACGATGTATTAGTTCGTTAATTTTCAATTTGTATACCGATTTTGATAATTATTTCACTGTTTAAAGGATAAGTGGTTATCTGGTGTATTCTAAATTAGTTTTTGAATTGAAGTACACACATATTAAATAGGAAAGTCCTTTTCTTTATTTCTTTCCTCATACGTATTAAGGAAATTTGTAATTGAACTTCAAATTCACTAAAAATTGTGAAATAAAACAAAAATTTTAAGAAAAAAAAATAGCCGACTTCAAAAAAAAACAATCTCAAACAAAATGCACTCAAAAGTAACATAAAAAAACAATTTCAAACAAAATGCATTCAAAAGTACCATAAAAAACCATCTCAAACAAAATGCACTAAAAAGAAACAAAATAATGACATGAAAACTTCTTTCTTTCTTTCTTCTCTCTTTCAAAAACCCTCTAAACTCTAAAGAAAGTTCTCTTCTTTCTTGTAACATGTCTATATTGTATAATTATTGTTATTTTGGAGTCGGTTTCGGCCTAAGTAGGGACATAAACGTAAGTATGTCTCATACATCTCAAATATAAAATGTATAATATTATATTTACTTTGGCCGACACCGACTGCGAAATAACAATAATTATACAATATAGACATGTTACAAGAAAGAAGAGAACTTTCTTTAGAGTTTAGAGGGTTTTTGAAAGAGAGAAGAAAGAAAGAAAGAAGTTTTCATGTCATTATTTTGTTTCTTTTTAGTGCATTTTGTTTGAGATGGTTTTTTATGGTACTTTTGAATGCATTTTGTTTGAAATTGTTTTTTTATGTTACTTTTGAGTGCATTTTGTTTGAGATTGTTTTTTTTTGAAGTCGGCTATTTTTTGATCTTGATAAATAACTCACAAAAGGAGTGAATTTGTACATCGTTATGTCAAGAAAGGGAGGAGCTAAAGTCATATTACCAACTGTTAAATAGTAAGTTGAGAAACTCATTAAAAAGACATTTAAATTTCATTTTAAGATGTTATAAGGGATCTTAGCTGGAATATGCACACAATAATTGCTTTCACGGAGCGCTTAAATTCACATTTGTCTAGGACAAAGATCCTTATCCTCCGTAGATAGCACTTCAAGTGTAACATGTTGTTTAAATGTACGTAACATGACTATAAACGCTCACTTGTTAATTTGCTTTGTTGTGTTTTAATTGATGTGTCTAAATATGTAATTTGTTTTTGAATGTTAACTAGCTTCTTTATCACCTTACTAGCTTTTACCCGCGACTCCGTCTGCGCGGAATAAAAAAAAATAAAAAAAGAAAACGGGGTAAAAATTATCCTATGTCCTATTCCTGGTTCTAAGCTACCTGCTCACCAATTTTCAGTCAAATCGATTCAGCCGTTCTTGAGTTATAAGAGTGTAACTAACACAACTTTCTTTTATATATATAGATCATTTCTGTTGATAGCATAATGTGTGATTTTCATATGACAACATTAAAAAAACTTGAGAGGTGTCAAGGGACACCCGGATGGAACGAAGTTCCTTTCAATAAATTAGTGAAGGAACCAATGTTTATTCTATGAATAAAAAACTTAAGTCTTCATAAGAAGTTCATTTTATTTCTATGAATTTTCGTTATATATTGTCACGTCGTTGCCATGGTGAAGTAGCGCTCATTCGTCTATAGCAAAAAGTGTCGTGACAATTTTTCGTAAGAATTTTTTCCGTCTAGCCCCCTTTCACAACGCGCCATAAGGAACTTCGTTCCAATAATTGTTAATTAAATAATGTCTACTCAAACACACATATCCAGTTATAAATATAGGTATATAGAGATAAACATATCTGACCCGGGGTTAAATAAAACTAGTGTATGACAGCTCACTACCGCCTTCATGTTAATTCAAAAAAGTATGACAAGATCTGTGTTGTACTGTAGATGTCTTGTCATTTCTTTTCTTTCATATCAGTCATAGTGCTACTGTCACTCTTGATCATGCTGACATCTATATTGAGCAAAAGGCAGTCTTATTCCCCTATTTATTTCTATTTGTGTACCAACATATAATACAATATATGTAAATCTGTATAAAATGTATATACCAACTTACATAATACTGACCTACTTCCTAGCAGCAAACGCATTTGTTGGCAAGAATATGCGCAATTACTGGACTCGGTGTTTGCAGAAAATGTTCAAAGATAACAGTATGGACTCCAAGTTTCAATTAGCCGTAGTCGGAACGCTATCACATCTAACCGTGAAATGTCACAGATTGCTTTAGTAATTACACGAAGCAAACCTTCCAGTAAATAGAACTAAATGTGATTTTACACGATGCAAATTATCTGAACTCATAAAATAAAAAAGAAGAAAACTGTTAATTAACATTTATAAAAGACTAGCTTTTACCCGCGACTCCGTACGCGCGGAATAAAAAAAATAGAAAACGGGGTAAAAATTATCCTATGTCCGTTTCCTGGTTCTAAGCTACCTGCCCACCAATTTTCAGTCAAATCGATTCAGCCGTTCTTGAGTTATAAATGGTGTAACTAACACGACTTTCTTTTATATATATAGATATAGATGTTTAAGTTTGTTACTTGAATAATCCTTGTGAATGTATTTATGAAATATTTACTGGTTGCTTATATTTAAACCAATATTTAACATTCTAGGTTTTCCTATCAACGTTCTTAATAAATTTATATAGTACAGGTAATGATGTTATGTTTCATACGTATCCTGAGTACAGAGTATAGTACAAGAGTGTAGTCTTAAGGAGACCATTAAAACTGTACAAGTCAAAGCCACAAAGAAAGTCAGCCACTTGAAGAGAACTTGTTCTCTTTTTTTTCATTACTTTAGAATCGTTTGATGTCGTGTCGGTTGCGTTTGACGTGTGTCTTAGGACACAAATTAGAAATCATAACAAATAAAAATTCAATTTTTTTTAAATCTTACTGTCAAAATTTTTGCAACAAAATATTTAAAAGAGCTGAACATTAAAGATTTTGTAAATACATTTTGATTTTGACATAATATTTTTGCAATTGTTCAATAACATAAATATTGAAACATTATTTTACACAATGGTGAAATCAAATTTCGTTTTTCATTTAAAAAATCTATTTGTAAAATTTTCACCGAAAACATTTTTATGTTCTCAATAATATTGATATTGCTTCCAATTATTAAACGTCGTTTACTCGTGTACTTAATTGGATTCGTATTTCTCGCACTTTTACTATTGACAAGAAAATTAATTAAACACGGATCTGAAATTGAAATCTTGATATCGTTGAAGTACTAGATTGTTGTTATGCATTTTTATTTTAATTATCTTATATATTTATAGTAAATATATTATTTAATTAATTATTATAATAACATTATTTTTATCCATCATATTTAAGTTTTTGTGGTTTCGAACCCTTTACCTTATGCCCTTTTACTTCACACTAGTGAATTCTAAAATATGAGTACTTTCCGTTTTATAATTTAATTAGATATAGTTATTACCGCAAAATAAACACACACACACACACACACACATACACACAGGAAAAGCCAAAGAGACCATTTAGAAGTGAACATATACAATGCTAGAAGATTAACAAAATACCAGTGCAATCTTGTTTTGGCACTTGATACCGAGGCGGACATTTCTGAATGGTCCAAATTGTTGCACTCGTCTTTATCTGAAATTGTATTGCACGAAGCTCCTATAGTAAAAGCAAGATACGGTCTTATCTAATCCATTTATCGGAGCTGCGGGTTCAATTGAGCTTGTTGGTATTTCAAAAGAATGGGAAGACTTGCTTGAACGTTTAGTAGATAGTTGATAACTGCACAGGTTCATTTCAGAAATATGCGCTGTTATGATTCATTAAATTTTATGTTGGTATAACAGGCTTAAGTGCTTTTCATTTTTGGTGCAGTAGAAGTATCATTTAAATTTTCTGTGCTTAAAAGAAACTAATTCAAAGATCATATTCTATAAAGCTGAATCCCATAATTGTAGTATACTGAACAGATATATAATATTTTTTTTAAATTGCATTACACATAGTTTGGTAACTAAGAGGAATATTCCTTTGTTTTCTAAGCAATTACATTATAATGATAGTGATTCAATTACCCCTAACGATAGATTCTGTCTTCTCCCTTGAAGAAGAAAATATATATTCACAATATCGCGTACCTACGCAATTAGGTTCCATTGTTTTCACAAAACCTAATTGCGTCAAGAATATTCTTCTTCTGTGTATTATTTTAAGTTAAATAAAGGAATTCTAAAAAGGTTTTTGTGCACACAGATAAACCTTCGAGAAGCGAGCGTATCTTTTTCTTATAAGCCGGCAACGTATCTGCAGTTCTTCTGGTGTTGCAGGATGACCATGGGCGTCGATGATCACTTCGTTGTTCCCGCCGCTCGTTGACCACCTTCTCTTACAAAAAATGTATATTTCATTGAATTTTTCAAAGTATATCGGACACAATTTTGTAATATTTAGAACTCTTCTTTTCTGTAATGGCTGACGGTGATATTTTCGCACGTTGTAAGATATTTTAAAAAGTTTTCAAAATTAAGCTCAACATTAATAAATAACATGCAACCGGTGTGGTTGTAAGATTTATTTTGGCAATAAGTGTCATGTCCAACTACGTCATTATTGGCGAGACTTCACTACTGGCGATATTATTCCAGTTCCAAGCACTGTAGGCTACATTTACACTTTTTGTGTTGCTTTTAATTTTCATTATAACTATTATTAACAAAAAATCCTACATTATGCGAATTGTATGTCCTCTGTCATTTTATTATTGATTTCTAGTAGGGTGTAATTTTTCAAGATTTTGTAGTCCAGTAAAGTTTTTTGTAAATTTTATAAAATTCTAACTTTCAAATAAACTAGTATAATTTTAACAGTGGTAGACGCCAGCAACATCTGTTGCACGAATTGGCCGGCTCACCCAGTGCAATACCACGAACGCACAGAAGACAGGCGTTAAGTGGAAGCAATTCCGCGTTTCGTCTGATGAGTGTGGTACCGCAGGCCTATTTTTAGTCTTATTTCCCTTCCCACCCTTGTCTTATAAGGAAAGGATGGGACGGGGAAGTGGATTTTATAGAGGGGATGCATAGGAAGGCGAAAATTTTCTGTGCGACTCCTCCTCCGTCAATTAAAGGTAGGCAAGGCATCTGCAATTGCGGAGGTCTATGGGCAGCGGTTGCTTCGCGATTTCGGCGAATTCAGGTGGCCGATGGCTTGTTTGCAACATAATAATATAAAAAAATGCTCAACTATTTCTAAACTCTATTGAAATCTTATTTTAATACATTTTTATAATGTAACTTTTATTTTTTATTATTAAATGCACACAGTTGTAACATCGGAGGTAAACACCTTTCGTACTTGCTCAGTATATGCCTCCCCAGTTCACATGTAATTGGACAGCTGTAGACGCAGTAATTAACACGAGCACGCAAATTCGCTTCGTTGCTTATTTAAAAACTTATTTGAAATCCCTTCATGTTTACATATTTAGTCATTTTACGAGTAATACCAAATTTATAAATTGTTAAATTCTATGGTTGCAAAATTTCATTGACTAGTTAATTAACTAAAACCGCGTTGCATTATCAAGTTTTGTTAGAACATTGAGGTCGGACTAATTTTAGAAAATTTATAAACAGAGCCGCAAATAACATAATATGTAAAAAAATTGGGAACAAATGTAAGTATATTTTTATAGAAAACAATTATTTAATATACAGGTCGAAAAAAATCTTGAAAAGGGAAAATTACGTGGACTCCGACATATTTTAAGTTTCAATTTTCCACATGAAATAATATCATTTATCTTACTAATATTATAAATGCGAATGTTTGGATGGATGTTTGTTTGAAGGTATCTACAGAACTGCTCAATGGATCTCGATGAAATTTGGCATAGATTTAGATCATAGTCTGGAAAAACACATAGGCTACTTATTATGTTTTATTTAAATTCCGCGCGGAAGGAGTCGCGGGCTACAGCTAGTATACAAATAAATACATATTACCCTTCAGAGTCATTCGTTTAAAAAGAAATACCAATATGCTCGATCATACAAATATTAATTTCCAGTGGTCGCCGAGGTCAAGTCCCCGCGCTGAGGTAATCAGGTATTGATTGCTTTGTGGAGCGTTCGTCAACTTTTGTGTATTAGGTAAACCATTAGCGATGAATTAAGTTTGCTGCGACCAAATATGTTTGAGATTGTTCTTTAAATTGAAAGACTTGTTATTTCTTTGCAGTTTTCTATATGCTATATAGTTTCCGAAGTATTGTTGTGGATTTTATTTATACATAAATTCTTATTTGATCGGTGCAAAAACAATGACTAATTCATGCTTGTTTTTTACTCTATTTATTAATTTTTTTTAATAATATGGTAGCCTCTTTTAATCATACAAAAAAAGAACTGCCTATGTAGTATAAATGATATCTATAGAAAGCAAACGGTTGACAAACTGTACAATATGTTTTTTATATTAAAAGGTGGCAAACGAGCAAACGGTCACTTGGATTCGCCAAAATAGCGAGGCGAACGTTGCCCATAGACATCCGCAAATGTAGATGCGTTGCCTACCTTTAATCAACGGAGAAGGGGACGCACAGAAAGAGGATATTTCCCCTTTCTATGCATTCCAGCTTCCGCCAAATCCACTTCCAAGGGGAATCCTTTCCTAATAGAAAAAGGATAGGAAGGGAAAGAGGATTAAATTAGGCCTCTGTAAAATTGTTTACTCTGCATTTTATTATTTCTATTCATGTCTAACAATCGACCCAAATTCTGTTATACAAAACAATTAAATGCTTTGCAAAATGAAATGAGATGCAATCAACAATATTATACAAATGCTAGTGAAGTCTGGCAACGTGTAAATAGAACAACGGAAAACTAAGCTTTTCCACGCACGTATTGTGCGAAGCCTGTCCGCTTGTGCCGAGTAGCAAACAGAAAGACCATCATTTATTTAATATCAACATTTGGTTTTAATTTGCTTGTATACTTGTAAAATATTTCTAAGATGTGAATGCCTTGAATGTCAAATATTGTAATATTACAAATTAATTTAAGCATTTTAGGAATCGTATTTGGATGATTCTGTAAAAATAATATTACCCTTGTTAGTCGACCAAAAAATACTAACAATATTTTTATTTATATAATGGGAAAAATGTCAGTCCATAGAGATAAATTGAAATAAAAAACGAACTTGAAAAACTACAACAGTATCTGTTTAATCCTTACAAAAATGGTAATAGTAAACGGATGGTTGATAAAAATGAAAACGAATACTTTATTACGATGTAGGTCACGCAATATTTCCCTTAGAGTTTCTTGTTTTTGTAAAATAAAAAAAATAAAAAATGTATAAAAAGTTGTAAACTAAATAACTTCATTTCTAGGTTTTAAATGCAAACATTGTTATTACGATTTATTTATTATAATTTTCAAATAAGAACTCAGAAACATAATAAAATGAAAATAAAAGTTAGTTATTTAATAGAAACTTGGTATAGCTAATTAAGGAAAATCAAACAAAAAAACACAATGTAAAAGTGCTTGTGTGAGCCATCAAGCGTGAGCCTCGCCCGTACGTGCATAGCCTTATAACAATGTGAAATACAATGTAACGAACTTATATGTACTTTTGAAGGATGTTTGTTAACTTAGAGGTAATTGGACGTGGGTTTTCGAACTACAACAATTCAAGATAAAAAATATATGTGAAATTTTTGTCTTGTTTTAAAAAAAAAGTAGGTCGTCAAATTTTCCTGGATTTTCATTTCGTATTCTAAGTGAAGTTAGCTTTTAATAAATTACAAAAATATTTATCATACGCCAAAGTAAAATGTAGTTAAATCCAATCGAAAAATTGTTTTTATCGAATTTATTGACTGCGATGTAATTGTTGCCATTTTATATTTATATGAAACGATTCTTTCAATTGTTTATTTCTCTTTCATGTTTCCTCAATTTTTGTATGATCATTTAAAAATAATAAATGAACTATTTCTGTGAAGAATAATATAAAAAAATGCAACGTTCCCGGTAAGCACTGTTTTGCGTGACTTCAAATTAGCTCTGCTTGCATTGCAATTGCATCGTAATGGTGTTTGTAGTTAGCAACAAAAATTGTATATCCTTACGCCTTAGTCCAAAAAAACTACAATAGTCACTTAATTAACGTGACCTTGTTTCAAAATAAATATAATAAAAATACTTCTAATAGCCTCAAACAACCGGGTACCTGACCTGATTCCTAAAATTTTTCAATTTCTACATTCGTGTAATTTATTTTATATTATTTTCCATTTTCTAAATTCGAAGTAAAGTCAAATGTTAGTTGTATAAACAAGAAACTTTATACGCATCTTAAAATTATTAAAGGATATAATTCAACAGCTTGCTTCAACAAAACAGTATTGAGCTTCGCATTTGAATAATCAAATCGAAAATTATATCGAAAATTGTAATACAATTACTTCTAGTGCCGATAAATCAATGAAAAAATAACGGTGGAATTGCTAAGCATGGCCTTGCGTGTCGACCAGATCAATAAATTAAGCTCACGTGGTTTGAGGACTAAGTGCTTTGATTTCGAATTAGTCCAAATATTTTCATTTTTTATTTAAGTACCTATTAAAATAATGGATACTATAAATTTTAACTGTAGTGTTAAATTACTTTAAGTAAGTATTTTAAATAGGTAGAAATTAATATACTTTTATTACAAAGTAAAATAAAATATTCTGGAACTTGCAATAAGACTTCTCACAGAAAACAACCGAGGAAGACCGAAAGACGTATTCCTTTTGGCGATTGACTGAACAGAAGTAAATTATATCAGAAGACAATGAATTTTAAACACCAACTGCTATTTTTTTTTTATTATATGACTTGATTTATAGTACCTATATTTAAAATGATAAACACATATACATACTATGTATGTATAAAAGGGTGCTTATGTGCTCCTTACATTATTTAACCTTAATTACCTTTTTGAAATGCGTGAGGTTTATATTCATGTATATAAATAGAAATTGAAACTTGATTCAAAATAAATTACGTAAAATACACGAAGTAATTAATTAAATTCTTCATTAAAATAACTGACTCGGTACTAATAGAGCGGCATGCTTTCATTTTAATTCGTCAAGCGTGACGAATACTTTTTTATTCATATTAAATACCACCTACGGCGCAAATGCTAATGTTTTCGTGTAAACAAAATATTTTTGGTTGTATTTTATAATTAATCTTTAAGACAGCGTGTAACTGTCTAAGTTATTTTTTGTTATTATTTCCCCCAAATGATAAACAATTATAAGAAAGAAACAATTCAAATTATCTACTTTTCCAAAGGGTGGATTAAAAGAAAATCAATCCACTAACATTTTTCTTTTTTTTAAGATACACATATTACACAGTTAAAGAGAATTACAAAGATTATATTACAAATATGCTGATTTTTTTACTTGTGAAAACGTTTTCATAGACCACGAATTACTAGTATCCAATTACTTGAAGCGATTATTCTCAAAGTAACGCTAGGAATTGATTCCATATCGATTTCAGATAAGTCTCCAACTGACTTTGAAAACTACCAAAATGATGCGTTTTGTTTAAACTTTTAAACGACAAATTAGACACGTCTTCCAAGTTTAGTTCATGTTTAGTTAATGCATTTGTTCATCATAAACTTACAAACCTTTCAAGTTTTAACAAGTTTTGTAAATACCGATAGAAAACATTATATTTTTTCTCATAAACTTAGTATCATATTTAAAAGGTTAACTAAAATGTAAATAAACTTAATTAAATTTGATTTTTCAGTAAATTTTAAGTTAGCACTTAAATTTATTTAAACTAAGCAAAACAGTTTCCAAAAATTTTGATGCTTGCATTTGAATAGTAAACAAGTGGAAAGAAATATTTACGTTAAAATTTCATAAGAATATTTGTTCACCGCGTCAATTTGAACGTGATTTTGGTTGACAGGCAAATGACAAGGGCTAATGTCAAGCGAGGCTTGACAGGCAATACAAAATGGATTAGATGAGTGGTATATAAACGTTCGTTGAAAATTAAAAGATCATTTATATTGTGGTTTTCAGTCTGTACCCACGAGTTTTTGTGCAACGTTTTAGAGAATTCCAATTTTTTTTTTTTACTTTTCGATTAATATCGCTTAAGATTCATGCATAGAGTTGTTATACAGAATATCCTGGTCTCCTTCAATTTACAAAGTTCCTCTTGTGAATATTCACAATTTTTTTTTTACCATTCGCCGTACAGTTATGGCACTTTTTCGTATCGATACAAAACGACGGAATAAAAGGTCAGACCGGCTGCAGTTTGCTTACTACAGTTTTGTTAAACGAATATTGTGGCTCACAGAATGTCGTACTCATCTTTGAATATTGTCTGCAGATTTTACTTTGACAATACTGTTCAGAGCAGTATTAAATTAATAGAATGACTGAATCCATCTTTAAGCGTTGGTAATGCAGTGCGGAACAAACTTTGCAAGCAATGCTTTTTCGCACAGTTTATCACCCGAGTCAATTTAGCGAAAGCACACTATATTGCGCCTTATATTCCGAGCTACGTTATATTATAGTAAAACAATAAGATTGCCAAAAAATGCTATATCTTGAATAGTAGAATAGAACTGTTTGCCCTAGACTTACATGGACATTATTACGTAATGTCAAAAAATGCAAATATTATGTCTTTGTATGTCAATTTTTGCAAAGGTATACATTGGTAGTAAGTCACGCAAAGTGACGCTTAAGATTTTATTACCTCCGTCTTCGATTTCGGTACAGTCATATTTACTCGAGCAATTTTATGAAATTTCTTTGACATGGCATCAGGCCATTAGATCGGCTGATTGCCACTAAATCGTAAAGTTGTGAGCGCTATACGTGCCTTGGAATATAATTGCTTATTGTTTAATGTGTGAAGGTAACGGTTAAGGCCGTACACTTTATAGTTTTCTTAGCAAAATTGAGTGACTGCTTAATTAAGTATCCGATTATATATACTTTAAAGGGTGTCTGTAATAATGTAAAGTTTTCGTTATACAATTTATTTCACTATGGGGAAAAGGCACGTATGATACGTTTGCTAAAAAGGTTTTTGGAACGAAGTTCCTTATCGCGCGTTGTGAAAGGGGGCTAGACGGAAAAAATTCTTACGAAAAGTTGTCACGACCCTTTTTGCTATAGTAAGTATGTTAACGACGAATGAGCGCTACTTCACCCTGGCAACGACGTGACAATATATAATGAAAATTCATAGAAATAAAATGTACTTCTTGTGAAGACTTAAGTTTTTTATTCATAGAATAAACATTGGTTCCTTCACTAATTAATCGAAAGGAACTTCGTTCCATCCGGGTGTCCCTTGACACCTCTCAAGTTTTTTTTTTTGTATCACATTTACGTATCACATTTGTTTGACGGTACCTCATTTTTTTATTTATGGTCGATTTTACATTGTTACATATACATGAGGTAATTTATCGTTATTTCCCAAGACCGGAGGCAAAGGTTGAACTTCTGTGGTAAACATAATATACCCACGACCAAGTATTTAAATTTATAATTCACATGTTTCTTTAAAATTTGCGTATAACTTATACAATAATGGAAGAATATTCAGACTTTATAAAAGCTGAAAACATACAACACAAAGATACAACTTTGTGCAAAGAAAGAAAAAGATAAGAAAGAAGTTAACTAAAAAGAGAAGTCTTATATTTCACTGCTAGTATAGTAGAGACGGTATAATGTAGAGGCGAATATAACTTATCAAGAAATAAAAATGTATTATAAAATGAATAAATGGATATTAAAATAAAGTATCCTTATCGTAAGCTGAAAACTTATAAACAACACCGCACAAAATTGTGACATTTGCAAATAAAAGTTTATATTTATCTCGAAATATACGAGATTGAATCTTATCACAGTTGACTTAAGGGTGTCGACATAGAGTGCGATCTGACACCGTAGGTCGGCTTAATCAAATTATTCAAATAAAGCAGACTCAACTCGCCTTGCAGGCGCCCGACGAGTATTCAACAAATACGAGTATTTACTGTGTAGACTACTTGAATTGCAGTCCATTCCACGGGCCGCAGTTTGCTTGGATCTCGTAGACTAACTTGCTGAAACATTGTTGAAAGTAAAGGTGGAAACAAAAGGGAGAAGTGTTGATGCAACTTTTACTTCCTACAACAGGACTTTTTTATTTTCCTACCCACTTTTTAATAAAACTTTACCTTAACACTCAGTGAAATAAAAAGAATTTAATGAGATATAAATAAATACGATTAACACTCTAAAAATATTTTCATAATAATCCATATTATTAAGAGTTTCAATTAATACGGGTATAACGGCTTGCAATAAAAATATAATGAAAACCTTTAAACCTCTTTCATTTGGTGCTCCGAAAACTTAATGAAGCAGAGCTATTTTCAGTAGGTCTCATTAGATTTTATGCTCCACATAAACGAAATCATACCCAATGGGGTCATACTTACTGCGCTTAAAGAGATAATTATTAGTGCGTATTAAAGAACATTTTAATGATAGCTATATTCATTTAATCTTGGAATATTCCATTGAATAATAAGCAGTTGTTCATTAACATATTTTAAATTTAAATTCCATGTAAGGATTACAGCAAAATTAACGGATGAGGAATATTTAAATCTAGTAAAACAATTCATAATTATTAATGAAGACTGAAGTTATAAAAGAGAAGAAACTTATTACAAAAAAGGCTCATTATATTCCCGGCCACTAACAAATACTAATTAAGAGAGGAATAAAAACAATAAGCGTTCTTGAAAACCATCAGACCCGTATCCGGAACGTACGTGCCGTGCCTCTCAACAATGCACACTAAGTAATAACTGAATTGTTGGTTAGAATTTCTACCATTAAAAAAGGAATAGTTAGAAATTATATTGGAATATTGTTTTCTTAGTAGTATCTTATTTTTAAAGCATTTCCTTAAGAAAAGTGTCGTCGGATAGAATTGTGTTACTAAGTAGCTTAGTGCGAATTAATTTAAAATCAATTAAAAATAAGTTTGATTATTTTTTTCTTAAATAACTAGCCGTTAATTACATGCGACTTCGTCCGCGCGGCATTAAAAAAACCTAGTAATTAATATAGCTATATCACCCGGGAATAGTGTAGCTTCCCAAGAGTGGAAGAATTTTTAAATGTGTTCAGTAGTTTTGGAGCCTATTCGATATAAACAAACAATCAAATCTTTTCACTTTTAAATATTACTTAATTAATAAGGAGACCAAATGCAGAGTCCAAGATAGAGCGAGCTGGCGGCGTACTATGGACGCCATCTGCCCCACTACGTGTTATAGGACATTAAGTCAAAAAGGTAAGGTATAATAGGCCGTTATTACAATAGGTAAACATTTATTTTATCAGTTGTGGTAAATAATAGTCTTACTGGACTGATAATCATCTTACAAGTCTTTAATGTATTAAACTTATAAGTGGTCAATGCCATATATTCAAAACAACATTTTCTTTTTTGTAAGAAACGTGAAAAGTCCATAAACATGAAGTGAGTCAAATCATTCATCGGAAATGGATTGGATTCATCACGTAACCTCCGGACGTCCGTCTGTCCGCCAAAACTGACAAGCTTTAAGCGCCAGATAGCAATGAAACCTTCAACTCCACAAATTTCTTAGAAATAACAGCTGTTTGAGAACCTTTGATGAATTGAAATGGTTCAAGTTATGATTGCCACGGTCCCGCTAGACGGGAAACGATCCATCTGCCAAAGTAAATAAATTGACAGTTTAATTTGCCAGCCTCGAACTGAGGGAGTTATATTGACTATTGTTACAGCCGCGAGCGCTGTTAGCCAAACATTTGTAATTTATTTGTGTCCACATTTGGCAAACACGTATTGTTTTAAATTTATCAACAATAAATACCAACAAAGCAATAAACAATTCTGTTTTCTATTTTAATTTTTTGAATATAATTAAGGAAAAAAATTGGAGCATACTAATCAAGAAGCGAACGTTGGTTGTTCTGTAATTAATGAAAACTGAAAAGTATCTGAAAGTTTCCTGTTACTTTATTTTTAAGAAACAGAAATGATTAGCTATATAAAAATATTAAGAGTATTACATTTCATTAATAAACTTATAGTAAAACAATATTGCAAAGATCTGTTAAGGTCAAGATCGATTGATTGATCGCTACTCTTTTGACGTATTTCAATATTTATCAAACAATGCAAACATTTGTTATGAAAGTAATAATACTTTCTTGTGGGATAGGAGAGTGGATGTATATTTATGTACGACACTACGCGGAATGGGAGCGCCAACACGAACTGTTCTTACGTCAGCATCAATATAACCCTGTTTCATTTTTGGTAGCAAATGGCAGAACAAACACAATTGCAATAAAGTGGTTGGGGATCCGATGAAAGCCATACGTTGTTTATACATGAAAAAGGGTCGAACAAGCTTTTTTATAGAAATATTACGGATATATAAAGAAGGAAGTAGTAAAATTTACGGTGATCCTAAACACAAACTGTTTTTAGTCTTTGCCACTTTAGCTGAGAAATAAGTAACCTTAAATATTATCTCTATCATAAGTTTAAGAAAAACTTGATATAAAAAAAGATATTTTTATGAAAAGATATTAAGGAAAAGTCGTTTGAACATCACCATTTCTTTTCAACGAGCGTTGAATCATACTAACGTTAATAGTCGTTTAATAACTACTTTAAAATATCATTACAACTAATACTCAGAGGAAAAAAAATATTCATTTGATATCCCGAGCGTTGTAAAGATGTTTTCATATAATTCAATGAATAAAGACACGAAGGAGATTTCAAACATCGTGAAAGTAATGTGTCATTACTTTGTGCTCCCTTTATCTGTGGGCTCAAATAGATGTTATTTATTTCAAAGAATACTGCACTCAAACATATAAAGGATGAGATATTTTATTGCTCCGATTCTTTATCACACAATAAGCAGTTACCTCAGACTTAAACACCAAATAATATTTAATAAACTTATTTTTTTAATCAAAAAACAGTTTTTGTATGCAACCTGAATTTTACTGGCAAAGATGCTCGTGACAAGTTTTACTTTAAATTACGAATCTAGGCAAGATTTTTTTTCATTCAAGTAAAATATTTTGGAGGCCAAGTGACCTAGTAATTACTGTGACCTAGATTCTGAGCAACGGTCCCATGTTTGTCTCTACACATCATTAAACTACGAGATAAACGTGAAGTTTTACCTCGTTATTATAACTGAGATATGTGTGTGATACGCATACTGGTGACGTAATATAATATTGTATTGAGATTTTAATATGTAGCTACCACGTTTATTATAGCAACGGATTGAATAGTTTCACTTGCTACACTGCGAACTATAATTCAGTAATTTAATGCTTGTAACGTAAAAATGAAATTAATTTAAAACTTTAGTTTGTGACTTTAACTAACTTAGTCATATTGGTAGCTACGTTTGATTTTAAACTTAATCTTAAAATTTGTGTTCAGTTTTTATTTTATTTTTCCGATTAACATTGTATAAGTTGACAAGAATCATTTACAAGTCGTCTAATTTTTCTATATAACGAATCGCAATTCCTTTCTTTGTTATTAAATTATTTGCATCAGTCATCTGGACTAATTTTAATTCTTATAATATATGTATATTATTAATTATATTATATTATTATATCCTTATATATTATATATATATAATAGAGATAAATAGTGAGATGCTTACTGCAGTGACTGGTCAGGGGAGCAGAAGTGCGCGTTGAGACGGGTTGGCTCTGAGCCAGATCAGTCAGTAATAAGCCGCCGCTGTTAGCTTTGAAGCTCCGTTATAACGGATTTAACGTTTGTCAGAGATAATTTCACGTGCAGTTTAACTTAATATTTCCACGATGTGCAGACTTCTAGTTTCATAATAATTTAATAGGTATGAGACAAGTTTTGTAGTTAATATACAATGTAATTTGTACATCAGCTTTTCAGTTTTTTGTTACAAGCAGTAAAGGTAATGTAAAAAAAAACTACTTAAGTTTATGAGCAAAATAATAAGTGTTTTAAGACCTACATTTCTACATTAAGAGTTTTATTTTAACAGTAGGAATAAGATCTAAAAAAACCTGATCTTGTAGTTAACAAAGTTTCGAATATGTAACTACAATGTTTTCTGTGTCACTGCCCTAAGCCGATGAAGTTAGGCAAGTCACGCGGGGCAATTTGGTAAAACGCCGACCATGCATAAAAGGAAATAGGTGCGTGTAGAGCGATCGATTCCAGATTACGAAAGACTCTACCTTTACGAGTTAACACGCCAAGCCGTCAGACGAAATAGCGAAAGGTGGTGATTTTCATAAATTGGACATGCCTTAATTATTTTCAATAAATTATGATAAAATATTATGACAATTATGTACAGTGAAACTTGTGATAACATAATATGAAAATTATTAAAATATTAACGAGCCGAGGTCAGAAAGGTAGAAGAAGACCCTAATTTTTTAATTACATTTTGTATCGATTAATTTTTATTGTGACACATTTTATTATACAGTTATCGTGCCATGTAAAAGATTTTGTGAATTATAAAATACATATTTTATATCGTCGCATTACATATTCATAAATCGGTGTGTGGACCGCCCGCTTTTCCGACCCTATTTTTCCCCAACAAATGGATTCTGTTTTTCTTCTCTACGTAAACAAAAACTTTCTGTGCTTCGGACTAATATGAATCTATAATATATCTTTTTCATTTTTCTTCGCCCAAGGGTGTTATCTTCGCTTTGAATTTATCCTTTTGTAAATCTCGAACGATTTTTTTTACTATATTTCATATTTATACAAGCGACCGTCTTGCTAAGACAATACGTATACTAGAGCCTACACCTAAGGCACTTTTCTGCTAAATGTCGTATACGCTTTTTATAAAACAAATAGCGGTCTGCCGCGACTTGGTTAGCGCAAAGTTATTTCTGCCCATAGGTATCAGCAATTGCGATGCGTTGCCTGCCTTTAATCGACGGAAGAAGATATTTCCCTTCCTATGCACCCCCTTCTCCGTTGAATGAACTTCCCGTTCCCATCCTTTCCTTATAGAAAAGCGAAGGGAAAGGAGCGAGGGCTAGAATTAGACTCCCGGCCCGCAGACATCAGGCGAAATCAGGAATTGTTTCCACTTCACGCCTATCTTCTGTGTGGTCGTGATGCACATTGCACCGGGTGAAGGGACCATTTCATGCAACAGATGTTGTTGTAAGAATAATTATTAATGGATACGAATGAAACGTGCTTATATTTTTTTCAAAACTTTATTATTTCTTTATAATGTTTATAATACATGTAATTTATGTTGTGCTAAACGCACATTCATGATATACATACAACAGAGTTAAATACATACTATTGTTACTTGTATACAATAATAAACTTCTGACATAATAATAACTGGTTATATTAATCGAGTTTTCTATTCGATAGCCTATTTCAAGTTCAATAGTTCGTACACATTGTTATTTTACATCAAGATAAATGAGATATTGAAAAATTCTATTGGACAACATGTAGGTGACTATTTACAAACGCTAAAATCTATTTTTAAAAATAAATAAATACTCAGATTTATTGACAGTTTCTGTCCTTAAAAGCACTTCGAATATCTCGTTTTACTCAATTTAAGGTTATTTTTTTAAGACAAGGGACGGGGAATGCGACTAGAATATTTTTAAAAATTAAGTTTTTTCCATATGAGCCAAAAATGAATTAATTTTATGAATCTATTCGGTGGGCGATGTAAAATAAAATCACATATATCTAACACTGGGAAGTTTACGCTGGAAGGGGGAAAAGGGTATTTAGTTAAAAAGTACGAAATATAAATTATAATTATATCTTAACATCTGCTTCCTAATTTTTATTTCTTATTTCTACTTTGCTTACTAATTTTATAATTTTAGTTACATAAAAAATAGATTACACAGGTTAATTAAAAACCATAATGATGACGTAGAATCATAACGATACAAAAAAAAATATAATTTGGATCCAAATGTATTGAGAATCGAATAAATTTATGGACTTCAATCTGTCTGATTAACAATTATGTTGAGATGTAGATTAAAAAAATTAATACTTACATTATTGATAGAATTAATTAAAAATAAAAAAAATTAAATACCTGTGTACTATCATTCAACTATATTTACAAAAAAAAAAAAGATTATTCGCGAAATATTTTCTTTTCTGCAAATTACTTACAATTTACATTCCTTAGAATAGAATAAAGCTAGATATAGTGATTCGTATATCTTTGCTCTTCATTATATGTTATGTACAATCAATGTATTCTCTAAACATTTTTGTTAATATAGTATTGTCAGCTGTTCATCCTTCCTGTGTCTTTATCAATATGTCTCTTATTCTGTATTTTAAAATGATCTCACAATTTCCTATAAAGTTTGCAATTATTTTGTCAATTTTACTTCGAACATAATCTCCGTTTAGTCACCATCGTAATTCTTGTAACAATTTTGTCATTTCAATTTTTTTTTTTATTTTATTCAATCAAATTTGATGTACTAAGGTTTAACATCAAAGTAGTAAAATAAATACATACACCAGAATATATTAACTAACAATATTTACAATTCTATATGAGTCAAGCATTCGATCTATTTGCCTTAGGGTTTATTTTTTAATTTTACATAACACAACCCAACCCTATATATCAGCGAATAATTCTTCATCTGTAACTAATGACATTTGTGATCAAAGCATTACATTTACCTATTAGCCAGTCTAATAATTTGGTCACAAATATAATCATGAACAGTGAAATATATTTAATGTCTATTTACATCGCCAAAGTCACTTGTGTTTGTCAGGAAAGAGATATCAAAAGACTCACTGCAAGCACAAAGCAGTGGGCGGGCGACGTGGGCGCGAACGCTTGTCCTCCGCGCTGCATGGCCGCCGGGTACTCCCCTGACAAAGGAAAAATGGAATTTGCTTCTTTGGCAAAAATTAAAACTGTTCTCAAATAAACCAACAACATGCTATGGTATAAAGAACAGATAAATATAATTAACAATAAGTTTTCAATACAATCTCCAATTGACAAGTGAATAAAAATGTGTTTAATTCTGAAAAAACTAATCGTGGATTTTTGAGACCAGAATCTCAGATATATGTTATACAGAAATTATGATCTGAGAAACCAACGTTAAGTAACCTTCACTAAAAGTCTTGTCTAATAGCAACACCAAAATTCTTAATTGCAATTTGTACTTCGTTGGTTATGAGTTAGAAACATAAAACGTAATTTTAAGATCGATCGTTTCATTAACTTGATTTATTGCCGTTGCTTTAATAGCATTAACAGGAATAAAAAAAATACTTTGATTGAAATGATGACTGACAAGCCTTATATTTATTATTAGAAGTACTCACCATTTAAAACGTGAACCATAACACTTTTGGATTGTGCGTTGCTTGGATTACATTGGTAAGTGCCTGAATCCGACGGCCTCGCTTGTTGAATCAGTAAGAAAGACGTGGTTGTTTCCCCCTTCTCCGTTACAACCGACACGCCGCCTCGAGGGGAATCGTAGCTAATAATCTGTTGGAAAATATAACGGTATAAAATAACAACAACAGAAAGAATGTATAATAGCTTTATGGTTACGAGTAGCGTCAAGGGAATTGAGCAGTGATTTCTGTTTTAATAAATTCGTAGATTATTATTATTATTTGAATACTAACATGTTGATTGTCAAAATACTCAGTATTATTTATTAAATATTTTTGATTATTTTTATTTTGAGTTTAGAAAATATTCAATTATATATCTCTCGTAAAATTATATTCTTTTTTACAATTTTACATCAGTTCTAAAAGAATAAGTATAATTAGTGAATAATTTTACCGCATCATTGTGATTCCAGAAAATGTAGGCCGGAGGTTCCGGCGAGTAAAGAACCACGCATGTTAGATTTATGGTGCTCCCCCGATCTATATAAAGGTCTGGACCACCAATTATCTCCGTCGTTGGCTCTGAAAAAATATAGCGTAGTCACTTTGTTGTGATAATTCAACGAAGCTAATTATTCCTTGGCTGCAAAATGTTTTTCCTTTATACGGCTTAACATTTTACCCGCTTACTTTGTAATTAAATAAAAGTACGTAAACATCTTCCTTAATTAAATGCGTTGCGAATTAATTATAAGCAAGACGTTATTTGTTATCAAGCCCGAAAGCAGCGCCCTACGGAGCTTTAACTACCGGATAATAAACAACCCGCCATAAACATTGTTAATTAAACCAAATTGTTAGATAAAATCTAAAAAAAAATTGAAACTCAAACAATTGTAAAAAAACGGCTGAATATAAAATGATGAAATAAAAATTTTCTATTCATTAATTGTCTTATTTCACCCATATAACGTTTTTGTGTTTTTACATTTGCCGTGTTGATTCGTACTTGGTATATTTGCTTATTTTCACCAAACAATAACATTAGTCCAGCCATGTTACGAGTAAAGGCATATTGTAATATATCTTTTGCACGTTATTAAAGACTGTTCTATTGAGATTTACTATAATTAAGGTTATATTAGCTGTATTATTTAAAGGTGAATTATTAAAAGCCTCATTATAGAAATTGGTTTCCATTCCAAAAGGTAAGTCAGAATATACCGCAAATGCTTATTATAATGTATATTGCGGAGGCGTGCTCTTTGCCAGGTTAAATCGACCCATTCGCCCTGCAGCAACTTTCATAGTATAAGCATTGCTTTACCACGTGAATTATCAAATAGTTTTAGTTCAATTAACATAAATGTTTTAGGGTTTCATAAATATAATAAGTTAGTAATTATTATTTTTCAAATTTTCAAATTTAAAATTTTAGAATTCAAATTTTTCAACATTTGTTCGACGTCTGCACTGCATATGGTAAGGTTCGTATTTTGTTTATTTCTGTTTAGTTCCTCAATGTGATCGTACCTCAAAAAAAATATAATAAAATATTGACTCTAATTAACAATGAATAAAAAATCACAAATCATACTAATATTATAAATGCGAATGTTTAGATGGTTGATGGATGTTTCTTTGAAACTACGGAACGGCTCAACGGATCTGGATGAAATTTGGCACAGATGTAGAACATAGTCTGGAAGAACACATAGGCTACTTATTAATTCTGCGAGGACGGAGTCTAAGGACGGACGGAGCTAGCAATTTATAATTGAAATCAAACATACGTAGACCGACCTAGCTATATGATTATGGGCAAACTAATTTTGTTTCAACTCGCACCGATTCGCGTGCACAGCGTAATAACATCGAACTAATTAAGTTGTTTAAACGCAATAGCTGGCAAAGTTGTGTAAAGACAATATTTGGGGCAGAGTTTAGAATTCTCATGTGTAACATCAGCTTTAAAGTTTTAACATACATTTATAGATAGATTAGAAAAGATAGGCACCAAAAGAAGAATTACACTGTAATTGAGGAGATATAAGTCTTCAGGAGATGACAGATATTGTCAATAGTTTTTTTACTGTTTTCAAGATTTAGGTATTAAGAAGTTTAACTTTGTATGGATTGTTCAGAAAGTCTAACATTTGCGCTACGGACTTTTAATATAACGATCAGAACTTTCTAATCCCAGTAGAACTAATCACGTTACTAATCCACTTCAACTATTGAATTTCTTTTTTTCGAATTTATGTGAATCGTTAAATTTTTATATAAATTATGCTCAAGCAATGAGAAAATTACTACCTATTTGCCATTCAAATTATGCAAATCACATATAGTAAGTCTTTCGCACATATAATAACATAGTTACGATTAAAATGGCAAATCAAAACGACGAAAATGTTAAAGATGTCAGGATCCTAGTAATGATTGTTCAAGTCTGACCAATTTTAGAAGCATCTTCAGAATTTCATGTTCATTATCTACCACTTAAATACAATACAAAAATGTTTAAATACATACCAACAACATTCAAATGTATGAAATGACTCATGTGCGGGGTCGTTGAAATCTGGCACTCATAAATACCAGAATCCCTGTGCTGAGGATATTTTATCTGAAACAATTGTTTCCAATTACATTATTATGTCAAATATAAACTCGCTCGACTGCTTAACAATGTTTAACAGTCTACTGAACAATTTTCAACAACTGGTATGTATTTCAACGCATTTATTTTTCACAAAATATTATCTTAGAATATTACGCTACTTTCTTAAATATTTATTCTTTTGTATCCCTTCATGAAATATTTTAGTCTGTTATTTTTGACTAATATTATTTATTATTTCACTACTATATAGTGCTAATTGAATTTGCCGTAGCTCAAATAACTTCATTTAAAAAACCTTTAACACCTGCAATTAGACATTATTTTAAACTAGTAAACCGTTAAAACAAACGCACTCTACCGGCCCGGAACGTACATCATTAAAAAATTAATATCAATAACAGCGCCATCTATTGTTAGCTAGTCTTCACTCACCTGTAAAGTCCAATCCTCGGAATGTGGGAGGTGGATCGCTCTAAATCTCTGATCACTTGTATACGTGTATCTGCCAACCGTCAATAAATGGATGTCTCTGTGCCGAACCCACGACACTTGCATGTTCAGCTAGAGCAGATATAAACTTATAATGGTACAAACAAAATGCTGAAAATGGCACTATTGAAATCTAAAGACTGGAGAAGAAGTGGGAAAATAATTGTTATGGAAAATAATTTTTACTACATTATTAACCTTTAACTATGGACGCGCGGTCTGACAGACCGCTCTCGTTTCTGAAAATTGTATTTACCCTACTTCCCCTCACTCCTCGCTCTTGTGACGTTTAGTAGCTTCGACTTTAGTGGCGAAACGACTGTGAAGAGAAGAAGTTGCATCGCTGGCTGCAATTTGGCTGAGAAATTTTGTTTTAAATTTCGCCTGCGGTCTGTGAGACCGCGAGTCCACGTTTTCAATACAAATATTTATTGACTGCGATTATATTTTTTATAGGTTATAAGCAAAAAAAATATCAAAAAACATAAAACCGAGTACTTCTGCGGCTAAACTAACTTCAAGGTCAATGTGGGACGGCCCAACAGATGTCAAAAAAAAAAAAAACACGTTGACGATCCTTCATTTGAAGATGAAATTAATCAAATGCTTTTCGAGTCAGATTAATCTGAAGATGAAAACAACTTTGCCGTTTGTTTAGCATTTGCTGTAGACATCAAACCTGAAATTATTCACTTCTATAACTCCACTAAAGGAGGAGTAGACGAGACTGACAAGAAATGTTCTATATATAGTAGTAGCCGTAGAACAAGAAGGTGGCCTATGGTCATTTTCTATAGGATACTGGACTTGTGTGCAGTGAGTGCACATTTTACATAATCAGCATCAGCGCAAAGCAATAGAAAGAAGGAATTTTCTTAAGAAATTAGCCTCCTTGGTCGTACCACATATGCAAAGATGTGTAATCCATTTAAACCTTATATTTGCCAAAGGAATTGCATATGACATTGAAGCGCGTTTTAGGAGCAGATCTGCATATTGCGGAGCCCCCTACTTTAGAAATCGAGTGTTCGAAACGAAAGACCTACCGAATCTGTCCACCTAAACTAAAGAGGAAGACTAACTACACTTGTGTTGGCTGTAAAAAAGCTATATGCCTTCAGTGTTCTAAGCCTTTGTAAAATGACTGTCAATAATTTTACTGATATTGGACCGTTGTCAGAATTTTTATGTTTCAAGTTTAGAAGTTGATTTTTTGTTTTTTATGTTTGGTATAGTATATACTTACAGATTAATGTGTTTTTTTTTTCAAGAAGTAATTTTTTTTTAAGTTGTAGTCTCTAATTTGATCTAAGGCAATTTAAGACTGAAAAGTGCCCTAAATGTGATTTACATCATTATTAAGAAAATAAATGAATATAAGCTAAATTACATATTAGAATCTTTTAATTTGATAATCTTTAGGCACGTCAAAAATAAAAAAAAAAAATAAAATGGCAGTTTTCTTAAAAATATTACTTGAAGTTATAGCGGTCCGTGAGACCTCGCGTCCATGGTAGTGTTACAATATTTTGATGTCCACAGTTAAAGGTTAAGAAGAAAAAATGGGTACTTCCATCACCTATTACGAAGAAGCGAAAGATTCACTTGAAAATTATTCTGATTTAAGTATTTTCATCGAACTCATTTATATTAAGAAGTACTTATTTATGAGGGTAGAACTATGAATTAGTTTTCTTATTTATAAAATTTAATAATAATAGGTGAGTTCGCTCTCAAGTATATCTAATAAGCTGATTTAAAATGAATTATATAAATTGAGAATGTCGGAATTCAGAAATTCTCTAAATGAGAAAAGAAAGAACTATTATTTTCCCTCATTCTATTGTTACTTAAATAACAAAATCAAACATTTTTACCTACAGATTTTGCCACAGAAACAGGTTATAAAATTACTGTAGTTTTTATATAAAAAAAAAAAAATCAGTTTACTAGCTTTATTATGATACAGAAAGTACCTAGAAATTGCTTGGCTTGCAAATATAACTCTGGTCACGTACGACTGATGCTTCTTTAAAACTTATTCCAAGCACTTTATATAAGTTTTTGAATCAAACTTCTAGTAGAAATATACATATTTAAAGTGTTACATTTATGGTAGTACAGTACAGTTCTAGCCTTACATTGTACATTGTTATTCAAGTACAAGAACTCAACACTTAATTTTAGACTTCAAGTTACGCTCGTAAGTCGCTTGAGAGTAATTTCTAACAATTTTCAAGACGCCATTAGCGTCGTGCTTTGCTGTAATTAGAGCCACCAACAGTGGATGCGGTTAAGTAATTGGACATTACCCGCACTAATTTATATGAAGGGGGATACGTCACTAAAAACTCTTGTTATATATTATTGACATATGCAATATTAAACAAATTTAAACAGATTTAAATATTTTATTTTTAAATACAATAAGATTTAAGTTTTTATATAGGTATGTTTGTTTTGTGTATAGTAATAATAGTTAAATGATAATTAAGTAATCTCTAATCCTGATTATCCTATTGGAATAAAACTTTTGTTAAGCTTGTTAGCCCCGTATAATGTATTATGTACAGTCAGGGCCCTTCGAGGTGTTTCACTTACAGATTTTTTTTGCAATGAGACAAACTTCCCCCTTTCTTACTAAATATCATTTAGGTAGCAGTGAGTTATGCAGACATCATAATATTAAAAAGCAATTAGTCGTATACTAATGATCGGCTTTTTTGTTACAAATAAATTTAGAAACCTCTCCTATTGGTTATTGTTTCCGGGACGTCTTCTCAATGTTTACAAAGCGTTCTTACGACTGTCGCCTTTAAGGTGGAATACCGCCAGATTTCCGGATAGTACATTGGCAGTATAAGTCGGCGGGTACAACAACTCCAGTAACTCGTTATATTTCCTTATTCATGTATAAGATGTGGCATCGCTTAATGAGAGTTTTATTTATAAAGTCTGACTTACAATGGGCAGTCTTTAGAGTTGCATTGTGCTATTGTTGTATTTCATTTTAAAATGTGCATTACTTTGTATACCGCTATGTAAATTGGACGTTGGCTTCAGAATAAAAGGAAACTCGTTACTGGAAGCGTGTGCGCTTAAATTAAATCTTACTTATTTACATCATTGTCTGCAGAAACGTTTACGGGCACAATAATAACGTGAGACTGAAAAAGCTTATAAAATCCTATCACTGTTTACTGATGTTTTAGTAGAAGTTATTATGAACGCATTTATTAATTTGAAATTTAATTCATCTATTCTTACTCTTTGCATTTACAAACCGTTAAACCGATTATGATAAAATTTGGGTAACTTAATCTATAAACGTTTTTGGACTATAAAAATCATGTTTAAACTTGACCTTTTATCCCTTGATTTTCGTCTTCAATGTGTATGCACTTACCGTCTTATTTCCTAGATTTTTAACTCGGCAATTTAGGTAAGCTGTTTTGCCGAGTAGTGCTGTGACGTTTTTCGACATCGCCAAGTCGAAGTATGGTCCGGTGCGAGGCGTGGGTCGCGGCCCGTCGCCGGCGGGTCCGGCTCGGATCGCATTATCGGATCCGGGCGGGGACGTCGCCGACGCGTTGCCGGAAACGCCCTTGCCTAGTTCGCGCTGCGCCGACGATACTGCGTCAAATTAAATGATTTGTATAAAATGGGAGCGAACAAAATGGATTTATCGTGTTTGATACTTGATTTAATTATAATAAGAAAGCAAGTATATTGTGATTGTGGGTGATAACGACAATGATAATATTACGTTGAAAAAAAAACTGTCTTAAAGGATGAAAATTTGAAATGCCGTCATTTATCAATATTATAAGTATAATACATATTTCTGAATCAAAATAAGCCCATTGCTTCAAACATTCTCAAATATGCCTCATTTATCCGGGGAACATTATTAAGACCCTTCAGGGCGTATTTACGACATTTAGTGGCTCTTGTCACTGTTAAATGACATGTCATTTCGGCATCCGACGGCTACGCGGCCTTTATATCGTACGAAGTACAACTCATCCCTTTCCATCTTAAAATTATGGCAATTTGACAGTAATTGCCGTTATCGACTTGTGGTTTTCTCCAAAACATGCTTACATAAGTTTGTTGCGATTTTTACGTTGTATTTGACATGACAGCTGCTTCAAAAATATGATTGTGCTTAAAAATCCGCAATCAATATTTGTAACAAGTAAGAGATAGAGCATACTGTAAGGTACATTTTGAGAGCGTAAACTTGTATACAAATTTCTGTACTTAAAAACGTGTATAAATTAATTTTCTTTGTTATAATATTCTCTTTACACGATAAACAAAATAAATCTTGTATTTATCTAAAACTTTAGTCCGCATCAGTCCATTAGACAGGCAGTTGTAATCCGCACGGCCCTGCGGCCGACAACTGTGACATAGCCGTCTCGACTTTTCGACGAATTTCATTTAAATTTCAAAGCTTAGAAAGTATCAAGTACAACAAAGCCAGGTAATTTAATTGAAGCGATTCTTTCAATAACTTTCTAAAATATATTAGGTAAGATTTTTTTTTCGTCATTGTTTTAATTAATTTACAAGTTTTCACTACAGAAACATATATGCAGAAACATATTGACAACCTTCTCATTTTCTTTAAAAATAGAGATAACATGAAACTAAGAAGATAATGTTAGTAACAGTATGTTTAGATCTAATTTAGAAAATAACATATTTTACTTCGGAAAAAACTTGTTTCATTGTGTGCTCAGCAAAGGAGCGGAACTAGTTAACGGCGTCAGTTTTTGACCAATGTAACGTAAAATTGGTATAGTGAATAAGCACTTACCTACATTGACGTAATAACGTGACCGCTTAACATTTGGTGGGATTGTGAACAACTGCTATTTTATTTATTATTAAAAAAACTTGCTATTTATATATTATTTAACTCATCAATAGACTATTATTATAATAACTAGTGATCAATTGCAAACTTTGCATATTTAAAACATTAGGTTTAATTTTAAAATACAATGATATGAGAAAATTATTATATTTATGCAATACTAAGTACTAATATACTGTTCTTATGAAACGGTATTCTTACCAGGGATTCATACAGCCTAATCGTGGTAAAAATCCCGTTTCTTACGAACAGTATATTAGTAAAAACTACGACAGTTTGAAGTAATACTGTATGCTAGTACATACGAAGATAATAAAGAAAGGAAGGGAACGCGTGGGGCGCTGTTATTATTAATAGTATTGAATAACATAAAATAACAGTATACGAGGGTCGCAACAACGTACAAGGGTGATATGTAAAGGAATAAATCACGAAGAAAAGGTTATATTACCGCTTTCTTCTAATGTCCGATTTACTTAACTATGAAGTCATATATTAATCGTAATAAATTGACTGAAATGTTTTAAATTTTACATATTTATTGTATTAAAGAATATTAGATCATTTTTTTAAACATTTTGTAAAATATTTTATAACATTAATCCTTTATGAAATTCTTAATAAAATATTATTATGCTAATAACTAACAATATTTCACACGTTGAAAGTAAAAAGTATTTTTATAATTTTCTATGAAATAAATTCTATCTTACTAATATTATAAATGCGAATGTTTAGATGGATGGATGGATAGAATTTCAAACAAACGAAGGTATATCCGGAACGGCTAAACGGATCTTGATGAAATTTGGCACAGATGTAGAACATAGTCTGGAAGAATACATAGCCTACTTCTTCCGTTTTTTTTAATTCCGTGCGGACGGAGTCGCGGGCGACACCTAGTATTTTTATATTCTCTGAAATTGTATGGTTTACATTTAAGACTAAACCATTTTAGTACACTGATGATTTATAGATATAGCGTAGAACAAAATAAAAGCTCGAGACGATTCGTTGTAATAAAACTGACCATTACCAAAGTAAACAATATTAGTGAAGGAGTCATAGTAATAAATCTCAACTGAAATGTCCTATTTGCGAAAGCTATATAAAGGTCGGAGATTATTTACATCGTATACCTACTAATATAACAAGATTTTATTAAATTATACATGAAATTTTCATAAAATATACAACTAGATATAAGAGACCAGAGAAATTGATATTTTATATTTTAAATGCCGAAATACCTACACAGAGAACCTACAATGTATAGTCAATGAACATTGCCGCATTGGGAAGTGTTAAATTATATCTAAAAACCCTACGTATCGTAAAAAAACTACACTAAGGAACTATTCAAAAGACTACCAAATAAATCTAATTGCGTACGAGACTTATAAAGTGAAAATTCATAGAGAACAGTAACAAGCACATCGTGTAACACAGCCACGTTGCTTGTTTGGATAAACGCTAATCTAACTTCTTAAAGTTAATATAACTTTCCTTGTTTCGTATTCGCATGAACATATTTTAGAATGCCATGAATAATAAAATTGACTTCAATGTAATGCTTTGAATAATAAATAGATGTAATGGGTTTTTAATAGCATCTTACGTAATGTTTCGAAGTCTATCGATTTAATACAAATTACAGTATTAACATTAATACAAAATTCACCATTTTTAAAGTTACATGTTATACTTTTCGTAGAAAAAAATGTACAGATTGATGTGTATCCTGGATTTGTGAATGGATTGAAGCGCTTTAAACTCTAAGCGACATATCAGATATTTAGGTTGCTGTTGCGATCCTTTCTCTATTAAAATTTAATTATTTAATTAATAATACTTGAGTTGTCGCCCTAAAATAATTCAGCGGCAAAAGTACAAACCAGTTTATATATATATATATATATATATACTTGAGAGTCATAAACCTGTTTTAAAAATTATTCAGTTACACACATGAATACAAAAACCTATTGTAATTTGATTAAAAGCTCTGTTTGCCGTATTGAGGACTCCAACGCTAAATATCTGCGGTTAATTAGTGAAAACTGCGCAGTTGTTCTACTGCAGGAAAGTTATCTGCAGTTTGACTAATCACTGCGAAATTTATAATTATTGTTAAATAATATAATTAAATAAATGTTCATCTAATTAAGATATCACTTATCGAACTTTATCTACCTTTATTTAAAAAGGATAGTTAAAAGTTGTAACCTAATCCAATCTACACATTTCCAGCAGTGACGTTTCTTAAATCTTCCAAATTTATATTCCACATCGGGTTATTAACTTCTCTGCTTACTCTAATAAGATATTTGTGACGCTTAAATATTAGGTTTTTTTTTTTAAATGTAGGAAACGAGCAAACGTCCACCTGAATTCGCCGAAATAGCGAAGCGACCGTTGGCCCTAGACATCCGCAAATGCAGATGGGATGTCTACTTGTAATCAACGGAGAAGTGGACGCACAGAAAGAGGATATTTGCCCTTCCTATGCGTCCCCTCTTCCGCCATATCCACTTCCCTTATCCATTCTTTCCTAATAAAAAAGTATTTGAAAGGAAAGAGGACTAAAATTAGGTATTGTATTTATAACATACATTTGCGTTTCTGAATGTTACATACCTTTGTAATATATGTCTACAGTTTCGTAACAAAGTTAATTGGGTTAGTGTACGTAAGGAATCGTCGGCGACCTACTTGCGATCGTGAAGCTAATAAGAAACTCGCCTCGTGTTATTATGTCGGTCTACATAGTTGTTTCGAGGCTGAATGTCGTTATACCGAATATGGCACACTTCATAGAATTCAATTTAATTTTACTTTATAAATACAATTTCGTGGTTAAGTTTCCTTTCGGCATACTTACAGTTGAAGTTATTATAAACTGTGTATGAAGTAAACTTTTTTTGATGTAAAATAGTTTGGACATGGCAAGGAATAGTAAATTTGATTCTGCCACAGTATGTGAAACTAATTATACGTAGCAATGTGGTATCAAACAAATATTGTGTGATAATTACGGTAATCTAATTGTTAGGTACAGGTAAGTATAATTTGTATTGATAACATGTATTGCCGTCGCGGCTGTAAGGTGCAGTCTGCTGGCGCGGGTCCGGCGCCGGGGTTGGGTCGTGACTTCGCCGTGACGTCGCTCGAGATCCGCCAGGCAAGTACAACTCGTATATGTAGGTACCTGTTGTTACTCGCGGTAACACTAATATATTTTTTACATAAATTACTAATCGGTAGATCATCTTTCGTAGTATTGCTTAGTATATTAAATGAATTTTAACCTAAACATAACTACTACCTTTCACCTTAAATGAAATTGACTATTCCTTAAATTATAATTTCTTAAGCTATGTTTTGTGGTCACTGCATTATGTATGCGGTCATTATATTCTGTGGTCACTTTAATATTCAACTTATTGGTCGGATAATCGCTCAATTACGTGTGTGGCAAAGAAATTTTATTTTCTGTGGCTAATAATTATGTTTATCGAGTTCAGAATAGGTTGGATTTTTAGCTACATTTATTTAACCTAAAAATTAGTTCTAGGACTTAATAGTTTTAATAAAACAGAACGTTACTACGCCAAGATTATGTCGGTTCGGATATTTTTTTAAATAAAATTTCGCTTTTCATCTCATTATAACAGTGGTAGACGCTAGTACAACATCTGTTGCAAGAATTGGTTGGCGCGCCCGGTGCAATACCACGACCACACAGAAGCCTGGCGTTAAGTGAAAAAAATTCCGCGCACAGTCTGATAACTGTGATGCCAGAGGCGTAATTTTAGTCTTCTTTCCCTTCCTACCCTGTTCTTTTAAGGAAAGCGTGAGAATGGTCCTCGTTTTCGCGTCTCCGTCGATTAAAGGTAGACAACGCATTGCAGATGGCAATTGCGAATTCTATGCGCAGCGATAGCTTCTTTATTTTGGCGATTTTAGATGGCGCGCTGATTTAATCTCTCAGGATCAATCTCAGGCCATCTATTCATACAATTTTTTTATGTATAAAAAGATCAACTAATGAATTACAAAACACAATTTTTGCAACTAAAAAAATACTTTCGTGTAAGTCAATATAAAATCTTCACCAGTTATAAACCTCATTAGAAGTCTTTTAGCGATTTTAAATAAAATCACTGCGATTGGGATTGATTTCGTAGAGGTAAAACACTTGTTTTAGTACTTACTGAACACCAACTCCAATCACAAATTTCCTTCATCTTTAGTGTGCAAGCTTAAACTCAACATAACTATTTTAATTATTTTGCAGATAAACTTTTCGTACTGCGCAATTGCTATTACAGTTGTAAAGTTTACCAAAGTTCATTGTATCGTATCCTAAAGCTTTTAAATAATGGATGTAATATTTAAAACCTTCTATTTTTTATACAAAATAAATAATAATCTAAAGTTTCTTATGATTAATATTTTTATTTTCGCAACTTACAGATTTTACTAAATTGTTAAAGCATGCTATTTGAAGGAGTTTTATTCTCTTGTTACATCAATAAAACTTCCTGATATTCCAGATATTTCTGATCTTAATTCAACCTTTCGACTAAACGTTTATAAAATCTATGGCAATTTGAGTTTAGAAACATAAAACTATATTTGACTTTGTTAAATAAGTTACTAAACTCCAAAACTTTGTGGTTGGAACCCGAAAATTTGTTCTCGTCCTGTAATAATTGCGTTTGCAAACAATTTACGAGCCCGTTTAGTTTTCTCTGAATAAAAAAAACTTTGGAAAGCTGTAATTCTAAAACACAAATGGTGAATTTTGGCTCTGACCTTTATTACAAGTTGAATTGATAGTGACTTTATATATAGTACTTATTAATATTAATTACATTTTGATTTTTAAGCAGCTGCTAAATTATTTTTATCGCAAAATGTAGCAAAATATAATCATCCTCATCATCATCAGCTCACTATAAATCCTATGTTAGGGGTGACTAGGCCGTAGTCAACCATACTGGCCCACTGACCCGAGTTCATTGACTTCACACATATTGAATTTCTTCTCAGATATGTGCAGCATCACAATGTTTTCCTTCACCGTAAGAACGACGAATAAGTGTAAATATAAAAATCGAAAAACACATTTATATATGGGTGGATTCAAACCCAGGGCCTCCAGATTACAAGTCAAGTGCTTAACCTCTAAGCCACCTCTCACGATCTCAAAACAAAATATACAAGTTGTCAAATTGTTTCTTCTTACTGGCATTGAAAACTAGTATCGCAATTTTTTTTTGCTTTTTTTAATAATATCGTAATAAAATTTATAAATCACCTAAAGAAAATCTGTAGGAAGTTATTTATAACAAGATAAAATATACTGAAAGAATTAATCTACAAAATAGACATGAATGATTATGTCATACTTTTGTACCAACAAACATACTTTTCCTTTATAAAAACGCTTACCTATTGTCATCACAAAAATAAAATAAATAACTATTGTTCGTAAACTGAGTTGTACTTTTTAGCCGACTTCAAAAAGAAGGAGGTTATCAATTCGACTGTATTTTTTTTTTTTTTTTTTTTTTTTTATGTGTGTTACCGCGAAACTCGGCCCCTGGTGGTCCGATTTTGATAAAAAATATTTTAATCGAAAGGAAGTGCTTGCAGGTGGGTCCCATTTTTTTGTTTTTTTTTTTAAATAACTAGAAGACTAGTAGATTTTGAATATAGCTTCAAAATTTGTTGCGGAAATTAGGGACATTTTTGCTTTCAGCGCTTACGTAGGCTAAACTATAGGACCTACATAAAAATGATGTATGGCGAATTGTAGCTCTTTAAATGTGCTAAATAAAAGTCCGCGATAGCATATATCTATCTTTTATAGTTTTCTCACAATAACCATTTTTTTCTTTAGAAACATTAATTAAATTCATGCCCTATTTCCGACGCTATTATTCAAGTTCAGTATTAACCGTTATGTAAATAAATATGTTCATTATCAAGAGAATTAAATGTAGATTATATTTGCAATTGAAACTATATCATTCTGTCTAATAGTTTAGGAGATATCGTAAGAATAAAATTACGCGGAAACGAAAAATGCTACATCGCGTTACAATGAATAGCACAAATTTGCTTTCTGGGCTTACGTAGGTCAAACTATATGACCTACATTAAAATGATGTATCGAGTAATTATAGATCCTTAAATTTGCTAAATAAAAGTCTCAGGTGGCATATATCTATCATCTATGGATGTCTCACAAAAACCATGTTATTATGAACAAACTTCGATTAAATTGCACACGAAAAACAGCGTCGTAAGCTTACGGCGCTATTATATTATATTCGATATGAATCCTTATCCAAATAAATATGTTTGATGGCTAGAGTATTAAAAGCAGATTACATTAGCCTTTAAACTATGTAATTCTGATCAATAGTTTGGAAGATATTAAATTATTAAAAACTACGCGCATTCGAAAAATGCTACTGCGGCGCGCGGCTGGACAAAATTAAAGGCACGCTACTATGTATTAGTTCGTTAATTTTCAATTTGTATACCGATTTTGATAATTATTTCATTGTTTAAAGGATAAGTGGTTATCTGGTGTATTCTAAATTAGTTTTTGAATTGAAGTACACACATATTAAATAGGAAAGTCCTTTTCTTTATTTGTCTTATTTATGTCCTTATACGTATTAAGGAAATTTGTAATTAAACTTCAAATTCACTAAAAATTGAGAAATAAAACAAACATTTTAAGAAAAAAAAATAGCCGACTTCAAAACAAAAAAAACTATCTCAAACAAAATGCGCTCAAAAGTAACTTAAAAAAAAACAATTTCAAACAAAATGCACTCAAAAGTAACGTAAAAAAACAATTTCAAACAAAATTCACTCAAAAGTAACATAAAAAAACAATTTCAAACAAAATGCATTCAAAAGTACCATAAAAAACAATCTCAAACAAAATACACTAAAAAGAAACAAAATAATGTCATGAAAACTTCTTTCTTTCTTTCTTCTCTCTTTCAAAAACCCTCTAAACTCTAAAGAAAGTTCTCTTCTTTCTTGTAACATGTCTATATTGTATAATTATTGTTATTTTGGAGTCGGTTTCGGCCTAAGTAGGGACATAAACGTAAGTATGTCTAATACATCTCAAATATAAAATGTCACCTATTTACTTCGGCCGACACCGACTGCGAAATAACAATAATTATACAATATAGACATGTTACAAGAAAGAAGAGAACTTTCTTTAGAGTTTAGAGGGTTTTTGAAAGAGAGAAGAAAGAAAGAAAGAAGTTTTCATGACATTATTTTGTTTCTTTTTAGTGTATTTTGTTTGAGATTGTTTTTTATGGTACTTTTGAATGCATTTTGTTTTTTTAGACACGGAAACGTTGACTAGAAACGCGATTGTGAATCTTTTGTTAGTTCTGATCTTTGCTGCACTTTAATAAACGTTTGTTATGAAGAAAAATATTCTTTTAATGCATTACTAGAGTCATGCAATTGTATCAAACTGTGATAGTTTATCCACATCGTGATTCATTTTACTATCAAATTTTGCAATAAAAATAATAGCACTAAATCCAAATTAGGAAAAGATTAAGATATAAGTATATAATTTTTCGTTGCATAAGTATTAAAATAAATCTAAGATTAATTTTGATATAAATAAAAAATAAATATTTGATAGATTAATAAATTAATTTTGACAAAGATTGGATTGGTTGGCACATACCAATCCAATCTTTGTCAAAATTAATTTATTAAAGCAAAATGATGTAACGTTCTTAACATTATATCATTTTGTTGTTTTAAAATTCTGAATCATAATTTCTATTTCTTCTTAATCAACGTATTTAATAAAATCATTATTAAGCATCTCTTTTGTTTCACACTTGAGAAGTGAGGTATTTTTCGATTTCATTTTGCTTTTATCGTAATAGTAATTTTCAGGTCGAGGCCACATTGATTCCATGAATGTAACTTTTGACCTGTTGAATTTATTTCAGGTCAGAGCTTAATTAAAAGGTGCTTTGTAAATTCTTTTTTCCAGGAAGAGCTGGTCAGATTTCCTGGTAGTCTGGAATTTAAACTCTCGTTTCGGTTTTCTCTCAATTTATACTTTTTACTTTTATGAATTATTTATTTAGAAATTCTATTCTTATATTTCTTTATTACTATGAAAGGCAAAGTAAAAAAAAAATGAAAACAATTAATGTAGAGATAACCTAAATGAATTGCCAAATTCGAATTCTTCAATCGGATAGTCATGAACCAAACTTTGGTCTCAACATATGTAACCATTCAAAATATTAGAAAACAAAATTGTTAATAAAAATGTAACTGACCGTGTTCAGGGCGCGTCACACAGATGACGAGTGCCAGTAATACGCCCAACACATCGCCGCACAGTTTGCCGGCCATGTTTCCTCGTGCTCCTCAACCGACGCTGGCTTTCACGAACATTCTCATTTTCTATAGCCAATTAATTGCCTAAAATACCCGTTGATTCTGTATTCTTGATACTTTAGATTTCGATCGTTTGAACAGCATTATGAATGCTATGTTGATGTTTCCATCAGATTATGGTTAGGTCCACCTGAAACAAAAACAAAGAAATTTAGAATGTTCTGAATTTAAAATTGTTATGCAATGCTTTAACTATGGGTTTATTACACACTGGGTAACTTACAATCTCTTTGTAATAATAGAGACAGTAATATCAGTCAATTCACTGCAGTAGACACCCACAGCTAGAGAGTTGAAGGAGATATACAAAAAGAAACTTAGTTGTGTATGTAGTTGTATACGTTGGGACAGAAAGGTTTGTTATTAGGGTTGAATAAATTGTGTAAAAGTTGACTTAATTTAGAATAAAGTCATGTAAGTGACGAATGATGCATTAACATTTGAACATGCTATGCCGACCATACAAAATGGGAAAAGGACAAAGATATTTCTAACTTGATAATAAAATAGAATTTATAAATCTATTTCTAAATTCAAAGGCTAATTCTATTTCTCGTCCAACGAGCTGAACACAATTATCTGTTAAGCATGCCGCTGGAATTGACCTGAAAAAGAACGACGTAACATACAAAGGCGTCAGCGGCAGAAATTGTATTGTGAACGCAGTTTAATGCCTGCCAGAAGTGTTCGTGTTTACCGGCTACACACTCCTCTGTCATGTCACCTAATTAATAGTACTTCTTGCACATTGTTATTCCACGTCTATGGTGAAATGTAGAGCAAATATTTGTGCCGTTTGTTTGGATTACTCCAAGCGTGTGGTAAACGATGTTTTTGTTCTGTCAGAATTAAATCGAAAGCTAACGATATTGAGTGGCATATTGAAGTAGTGTCAAAATAATTTCAAAGAAAATACACTCTTTATCGTAATAAAAACTAACATGTTAGAATAATTGGTTCAGTGCAACACTGTCAATTAAACTAGCCTAGCTGTAAATTAAAACTTAATTTAATTTTAGAACTTCGTAAATAGGACTTTAAACTTTTTAATGATTTATAGATTTCTTTGTTATATTTTATGTTTACGGTTAATAAATATCAAATAATCTAGTTCAAAAAGGAGTGGGTAAAGCAAACGCACTTTGATTTCTAGCTGGGTCCGCGATTTTGATTCAGAGTTTGCATGTTTAAATATATGCTAATTGTTTCCAGTTCAAACCATAGACTACATATATATTTACGTGGCTGTGTGTTTCTTTAAGTAATTACTATTTTATATTTAAAATAAGTAATATAAATGTTTTAGACGTGTAATATGTTTCTTTGTATATAGCAATAATATGTTTTTCTTCAAAAGGTGTTTTATTCGTTTTAGCATTTAAAAGTTTTCCAACCTTTTTTCAATTTGCGTAATCCAAACGAAGTAATCAACATTTAGACGAAAAGGGAACGAAATGAAGGATTAGTGATTATTCAAAGAGACTGCAAAATTCTATACCTTTTAGGCTTTCTTCAATTTTAGATGATAAAGCGTCGCAAAAAAAGATTTATTTTATTATTTTGTTCGGAGTTTTAAGCTTTACTCAATAAAATAAATTAATTCCGTTTTATATACGATATTCTAATATGCTTCAAACTACTAATGGTCAAGGTTGCGTAAAACTAAATGAGTTCTTTTTAAACTGGTACATGTGTGTCTCCGCGTAATCGCATACTACTTCTATTAGTAACCAATTAAAATAAATAAATTGACGCGGGTGAAATTGTGAAAATCACACACTCTACTCACAAGTACAAGCACTAAGTGCATAATATTTAGCGTTCAATAATTTGTCGAACTGCGTTACCAACTGTCATACAGAGGTACCAATAGTCATACTCATGTTCTCAATAAAACAGCAATACGACAAAACAAATAAATAAAAGATCACCGACATCCATCAATAGCAGCTCACCGACACATAAACACGTCGTAAAAGCAAGTTTTGTACATTGCCGACATAAAACCTTTTATCGTTGATCCGCATCGATTGCTAACAGAACATACGGATCATTGTACGCCGTGCAAGCGTGAACGCACTATACTCTACCTTTGGTACTGTCAACACAAATAGTATAATAAAATACCAAAACGTGCAACACTTCAAATAAATTTCAATATCTTCAAAGTAATCCCCGCTTTGACACTTTACATCCCGAATGTACGTAATATCCAAAGAGGAAATATGTCACGTCCAGTGTATATAAGTACAGTCTTGCACGAAAGAGACGAGCCAATTCTTATCCGCGAATCAGGGTGCAAACTCACGTGGAATATCAAATAACTTTTGATATCGGAAAATTCTGTCGAGTTGCTTGAAAACGTTACAAAATAGTGAAATCGGGAGTTCTGGACTTTATTCAAAGTAACAAATTCTTTAAAATAATTCATTTTAAAGAGTTACAGAGAATTACAAAGTGAGTAACTCTTTAACAATTAATACTACATACTAAATTTTTAATTAGTCGTGGGGCAGAGTTCCGACTAACTGGGCTGTATACATACGTATTCGCCAACGCCTACGTAAGGGTTGTTCTGACAAATAAGTAAGCAGTGTTATCTTTGGCTGTTTACCAACTACAAAAAGAGTGGGTTGAGTTGGCGCCAACACTAATAGTATTATCAAGGTCCGCGGAGACAACTTATGATGGTATATGTATATATGAGATGTAACGCAATTTACCACAGCATGTTAAGACAAACACGTTGTTTGTTTCTTATAAAACAAATATTATTTTAAATATGAATGTACTCGTATAACCCTAAGAACTTAATTTTAAATTGATAGTTGGTTTTAATTTATTAAGCACTACGAATTGTCTTAAATATTAAGAAATATGCACCGACTTTTTCTAGCTCCACTTATCATTCGCATCAGAGTAATTTTTGTAAAACATTTCTAATCTTACATATTTTGTTTTGCTGACCATACTTGAAACAATTGATCTATTCCTTTGCCATGTATACATGCACAGGTTCGTCTGAAACCTTTCCAACTTATTTTTAGGTCTAAGCTTAGATCGCGTTACAACAAACTTATAGGACTTCTTACAAAGTCTTGAATATCACGATCGTATACTTTAATTAATACTAGTGCATCTTAACATTTTATTATTACTTAAACTTGATATTCAAGTTATTATTTATAATTTATTACCACCATAAATCACAGCTCAGTTTTGCATTTTCATTTTGTTTATCTTCACGCCCGACGAAGTACTTTGCTTTATTCACAACGTAGTAGAAATACTAATATAATTTTCTTAAACGAAACTTTTAACTGTTTTAAAGTCCTGATAGATTATATTTTTACAATTGTCAACTAAAATCAAGAAATTAAAAATGTACAAAGATGAAAGACGAAAGGAAGCAATCAGGAAGGAGTAACAGTGGCTTGTGAAGCGGGTCACTGATACACTATGATCAAGACCAGTCTGGAAAGACTAAAGCTTTAGTCTGCTTTAGTCTTTCCAGACTGGTCTTGTGGTTCATTATTGTCACAGGTAAAAAAATGTGAAACTATAACGAATAATTTAATTGCAATAGTATTTCCTAGTTATAGTACAAATAACTTGCCGTGTCGACGGCTTATTACAATAAATCGTTGCGATGTTTTTATGCGTAACACAATTCCCGGTATAAAATTCTCGCACGATGAAACGGCGTCAACGAAATTGTGTCCATTATTTATGAGTATTATGTTTTTACAGAACATTGAGTTTTGCTTTTGTTTCTGGGAGATGACTTTCATTACTGTAATGAAAGTAATTTAGTCGGTACATGGAATATGACAATATTTATGAAGACTAATATAAAAATATTGCATAGTCTTACCAATGCTGAAGAGATTCGTGTCAGTAAGGTAATAATTAGTATTATTACTAATTTTACTTCATTATTTTCAGTATTTTCTTGTACAGATAAACATAAACTTTAAGACATGCGCACTTTATACACAACTACCTATAGGCAAACGCACTTTATACAAAACCACTCAGGCTTATTTAATTATTAACAACGCTACAAACAGTTTAACGCATTAAAGGTGCTTGACATTGAGCCTCAAGGCTAACAGTTACAATTTTGCTGCATTATATACTCCACGGCCTTGACCAGGTATAAATGCTTTGGTACATAAGTGAAAAAATGATCTAATTATTAAATATGATAAAAATATACTACAATTAACACCACAAAATGCCTTAAACAACCATATTTCTACAAACCTTAGTTTTTAATAAAAATAAGAAAATTGTAAACTTAATTCAAGAATGAACGAGAAACCCTGAGCTGCCTAATCATTATAAGATAAATCTTTAAATTCAGAAGAAGCAAAAACATAACAAAATTGTTGATGTAATAACCAATACTTGTGTACGTATTATGGCATTCCAAAACAACACGATTCATTTTGATTTAGTATCGTCTAGTTAACACCGAAATCGGTCCCCAAGTGTCGACTTATAACAAAACTAACCTAAATTCTGGCCTATTAATATAAATTACAAAGATTTACAAGGCCTTTTGGGAGCTAAATTGCTATTATTTCCCTTTGCACATTGTGAAAAGGCTTTGTTGTAACGATTACTTTAGTCCTCGGTGTATTACGACATCAATTTTAATTATACATTAACAGCTTCCATCAGATTCATAATGGATTTTAATAACAAGGCGTCTACTAAAGTACTTGAAGTAAAAAAACACGTTATCAATTTTCACAATGCTCACAAAGGAAACTGCACTAATTTTTGATTGGTAGCAAAGAAAACATAATGACGTATAATTCATTTGAAATGTGAAATTATAACAAACCTATCCAAACAATTTTACCGATATGATCGTAATATTATTTTAAACACGTTTAAAAATAAATCCATACAAATGGCATTGTCAGCCAGTGACATGTGTAAATATAATTCTATTGAATTCATTTAAAATCAGAACATGATTTTCTGTTTATGACAATTATAATAAAAGATACGCGTAATTGTTAGATAATAATAAATAAGAGGTAGACGTGTATTTGATTACAAAAGAATATGTTTCCTTTAAAAAAAAACATTGTTTCAACAATCCAAGGTTACAACACCAATGGGCTGGAAGCCAACCGATAGGGTGATTTACATTCATCCCGTATGATACTTGTGTAACATGTAGCCCAACCGTTATCCCGAATTGTAACTATTTTTAGAATACGAAAGCATACTACAATAATAAAAGCAGAAAGGTCTTGTACTTCGAAATGTTTTATTTCAATTTGGAATATTTATCGTCATCTTTTTGGATAATTTTTTTATTTTATTTTAGGATAGGTAGCAATTTAATGCCATTTTTAAATTAGTCGTTGCAATTAAGTCGTCGTACAATGAAAATATTTTATTATAAGTAATAATAGTTAGTAGGACCGATCATCGTGGCGATCTTTGGGGGGAGGCCTATGCCCAGCAGTGGGCGTTACGAGGCTGAATGGATGGATAGATGGAATAATAGTTAGACTTTTTACTTACATTGCTTAGCTACCGACGGAGAGAACCAACGAGCTGTGAAAGACATAGCGATATATATGTTAGTAAACCTAGTTATAGTTTTTTTCTTATTGGTAATAGATTCGTTTTCAATTTAAACTATGTATTTTCTTAGAGCGAGGTACAAAATAGTTACTTTTAGGTAAATTTTTTGGTATTCGGTACTATTTTAATCCCTAGGTTACCCGCCATTTTGAGTTTCACGTTTCGATAATGTTCTTGAAATCGTATTTGGTGCCATTTTCCACACTCACACTGGTAAGTATTTTCTGTGAGTAAACTTGTATTTATGTAAATTTTCTGATGTCTATCTTGTAGCCTCAATACTTTGACAATGTTGAGGAGTTACGTGGATGTGATTTTAGTGCAGAGTAATAGAAATAAAAATTCGTCTAATTAGTACAATAAGACTTGTTTTTACGTATCTGGTCTTCTTTTAAAGACTATCTACATAATATACGTAATGTTTTGACAAGCATCAGTAAAGTTATAAGAGAGCATTAAATAAATCAATGTTTAAATTATTCCACGTCACGTCTCGGCCGATCACCTGAGCCATACACTCACGTCTGCCATCAAAGCTATAAGCTATCAAATTTTCTCCTACGAACGTTTCGCGTGTTCAGTGTTCCTTCGCGTAACGGCAATTTCCTTAAACTAAATTTCATGAGCTATATAATTCGAAAATAATATTGTTTCTTTTAGAAGTGAAACAATTTTTTTTTATAATTTACCCATTTATCCGAATAACGGATACGTGAAATCGATTAGAATTTAATAAAGTGTAATAGCGTTTATTTTTGGAACTTTCTGACCTTTAAAGGCTTTAGGGCTATATATGTGTCATATTAACATCAATGACTACAAAACCTTTGCTATTCGTAAATTTTTAATTTAATATTAGAATTATAAAGGCTTTACACGACTTATACGAGTAATAAAATAAACACCTTTGTATCCTACAGTTATAAAATAGAATCACTATTATTAATTATAAATATGTACTTATGTAAATCTAATATATAAAATTCTCGTGTCACGGGGTTCGAACTTGAACTCCTCCGAAACGGCTTGACCGATTCTCATGAAATTTAGTGAGCATATTCAGTAGGTCTGAGAATCGGTCAACATCTATTTTTCATACCCCCCCCCCATTTTTTTTACTGCGCGCGGACGTAGTCGCGGGCGACAGCTAGTCTTATATATAAAATTCTCATGTCACTATGTTATCTAGTTACCATACTCCTCCGTAATGGCTTGACCGATTGTTATGATATTTTATATTCAAATTCAATAGGTCTGAGAATCGGCTACTATCTATTTTTTTAACCGCTATTAAGTTTTTTTTAACAGCGCGCGGACGGAGTCGCGGGCGACAGCTAGTAATATATACTTTCCAAATCTCAAGTCCTCTTAATTTTTTCAATTATAGCTGAATAATTTTATAGCGGTAGAAATAACATTCAAGTTTACATTCTTGTCATAACCACGATACTGTATACTAAAAAAAGATACAATTGTTTTACATCGGCTGCCCTTAATCCAATATATGTAAGATTGTGGAAGTTATTACGAAAGAAATGGTTAGTTTTGGGGTATATTGTGACCAACATAACAACGAAATGTACTTGGCAACATTCCAATGCATTTCTGAATATGGAACACATTGCACATCTTAAGAAATGATTAAGAAAATATCGCCCTAAATGTTTTGGTTAACTATCCCTAGATTTTGTCTTTAATATGTTGAGAAGAATTTTATTAAAGTAGTTGAAAAAATCGTGATTTTAGAGGCGACAATACTGTCTTCGTGTTTAACAAGAAATAGTTACTTCTTTATTTTTTTACAGTATGAAATAAGAAACAACTTTTTTTCGGATAGTCCGCAGACTTGGCTCTTCTGATTCATGATCAAATTCCGGCACCACTTACAGATTGTTTTAAAATCTTAAAACAATTTTAGAGCTAATGGCATACAATACATTTTTTTAAATACAGTTTTTATAGTTTTACAACTCTTATTCATTAATTTAGGTTTAAATGTATTTGCGGTATGTCGTTGTTAAAAACACACAAAAACTGAACGTAACGTACGTGAAACCACTTCGTTTGTTTCCATTGAGCATAAAATATCAAATTATGGTCGTTACATCGAAAGAAAAAAACAGTAAAATGTGCAAAATGTAAGTAAACCGTGCCGTCAGTGTGTCCCTATCATAAAAATATACGTTGCTGATTCGCCTTTAGCCAATGGCGGGCTTCGTAAACGGCACTTAAACAAATGTGTCATTTCACGCGCTTCTATCGCTATTGCTAATGCCACTAAGAGCTTTTATGTTTTGTTGCATATTTTATGCCGTGTTTAACAATATTTTACGTTCTTTTTACTGGATTTCCAAAACCGTGACCATTTATTCTCGGAACAACATTTTTACGAGAAACAAAAGAATAAACGAATTCCGTTTGTTGTAGTTAGTAATGCAAAAATAAACAAATTTGTAACTTTTGTCTTTAGCTATGCCAAAAATGCGCATTAACTTATTTAAATTGACAATAAATGGTTTTTTGAGTCTGCATAAAATGTATGTTGCAGTTTATTATAATTTATGTTCAAACTTTCAGTGTCTAGGTGCCATGAGTAAGCTTGCGAATTTCTCATTTTATCGCTGGAGATATGAATAAATAAAATCGTTGAGTCGTGAGAGATTGATCAATGTCTTCGAGGCAGGTGCAATGAACCATTCAGTGTTGCGTGTCTGCCCTTAAATAAGCTAAAGACGACGACGTTTGTGTTACCTTGAATTTATATAAATCTACTTGATTAACTTGTCACGTTTTGTTGATGTGATTATGTTTCTGTTATATAATGTAACATACCGAGTTTGTAAACACTTACAGATTTACATTTGGCACTATTTCTCTAGCTTTTTTAACATACACATTTAGACATGCATGCTTATGTTATAGGTAGTTTTATAATTAACAATACATAGTCTTTATTGTAATAGTAATTATTATGACCATTGCAAACATGAACATCGATGTGGTGAAAACCTTTATGTACTACTATATGGCAAAATTACATGTGTTTAAAACTTCATGTACTCAAATATGACATAAAAATTATACGGAACACATTTTTCGTCTGTCCTCTTGCAGAAAATAGATTTTGGATTTCCCTAGTTAGTTTTTATTTCTACTAAGTTGGAATTCTTTACAGATATTACTAACATAAAAACAATAACGTAGACAAAAAACATAAATATTGTCCGTCTGTTATCGTATAAAAGAAGCGATTACAAAGATAAATTTATTAGTATTGAGATTGCTAAAGTTTGTGCGGTAACGAGAATTAATGTCGGAGAGACAGAGATAATCATCCGAACAGATTGGAAATGGTTCCATAGAAAAAGGCTTGTGTTATCTACTTAGCAAAAAAGGTACAACAATTTTGATTAATACGATTATTTTGGTTCGAATATGTATACATACTCTGCATTTCCAAAGAAATTGAGCGGGATGAAGATATGTTTTGTACAAGCGTTGCGTCTGTGTAAACTAAGAGCAGTTCAAAATAGAACATAGTTGCAATTATTCTAGTTACTGTCAATCGGGCTAAAAAGTACGCATATTTTTAAAAGATAAAAGGTACGATAAGAAAACAATTGTATTATATAATAAAATTTCAAATGCAACTACTGTATTTCGTGACAAAACTAGTCCGCAGTAGCGTTGCGCTTTCCGACTTCCGTGATGTAATTTATTCATCAAGATATTATCCGACAGAGGTCGCGTTCCTCGCTACGTAATGTGCGGCCTGATGATACTTTTTACACTACTTAGACGGTGTAATTTTGTTTTATTACTCCTATTATGTTTGTATAAAGTGTTGTCCGTGATAAGATTCCAACTAATGATGAAAAAAAAAATGTTAAAACACATTAGCAAATATACTAGGTCTTTTGTAATTCATTTGTCGTTTGATATTAAAAATAAAGTAAAACTATATTAACAAAAAACTATAAATCGATAGAATTTTTTAACAAAGTCACAAGTTTAAATACTTTATTAATAATAAAACTCATTGTTTTTCATTTGATTATTAATCTATATATATAAAAGAAAGTCGTGTTAGTTACACTATTTATAACTCAAGAACGGCTGAATCGATTTGACTGAAAATTGGTGGGCAGGTAGCTTAGAACCAGGAAACGGACATAGGATAATTTTTACCCCGTTTTCTATTTTTTATTCCGCGCGGACGGAGTCGCGGGTAAAAGCTAGTTTTAAATAAAACTAAAAAATAAAGTAATAAAATTATTTTAATTCAACTTATCACTTATATGGGATTAGAAGTAAATGACAGTAACTCGGAACTCAAAGTTGCTTCTGAATCAATTAATGGACTTTGTGGTGGATTTAGTAACTTCAGTTTGTTTGCTGTTCATATCCCTCGAGTGGAAGGATTCAGCTTAGTTGATGCCCATTTGTTTTTAATTCAGATTTCAAAGTACTAACTGCCACTAAATTACAGTATGTTAATAGTTATTTTAGACCAAGTTCAGTTTTGAATTCAATAAACATGAAAAGTATGTAATTTTAATTTATGACTTAAAAAATTCTGAAAATAATATAGTACTCTGACTATCTCAGTGTAATCGCACTTTACTATGAGATTTAAATAAGTTGCAACATCTTTAAAAAATAATCCCCTGAACGACAAATCAAATTATGATAATATTTTGGTAAAGTATATTTTATCAAATACACATATATATATTTATTTCTTAATTAAGTTAGCATTGCATTGGATGCATATTGTAGCCCAACGTTAAGATGTTAGGCTACCACATGCATACAATATAATATTAAGCTAATATTAACGCGAAGCGCTCAACGGACCTCGCTGAAATTTAACATGGATGTAGAACATAGTCTGTAAGAACACGAGACTCCTCATTAAGTTTATTACAATTCTGTGCGGACGGAGTCGCTGGAAAAAGATAGTGTAAAAATAAAAAATAAAAGTACACACTAAAATTTAAAAATACTATAAAGTTCGTGTTACACACATTCACGGGAAGTGTAGTAGGAAGTCATAAATAAAGTTTTATTTGATGTGTGCTGAAGCCAGGCATTGTGTAGAAGTAATGGCACCCGTGGGTCATGTAGTACGCTGAGAGAATTTTATTTCACGAATAATAGTAACAAGCTCGGTAACGTAATAGTCTGTCATAGGAATGACGCTTTGAATGCGAACTACGAGCAATGGAATATTTATACCCGATGTGCGTATCTATGGTAATTCGATTTTACTGGCAATGTAAATTATGATGGAAAGAAAAAAAAAGTACTTTAGTCTCTTATGTTTGACAGTTTTTTTTTTCTGATTTCACAAATTGTTAACCTTGAAATAAATATTAAAGATATTTCATAAAATTATATTTTCTGCAAATAAAATTTTACTGGTTATTTTTTTTTTGAACGGCAGAAAATAACAAACTAGGAAACCATTATAAATTTATGAAAATTAGTCTCTTTCTTAAAATACATCTCTCCCCATTTCTTGCTTCAGCTCCGTACAATTTTCCAATTTCCTTCTTTATCTCTTTACTCTTTTCTTCTTTACTCTTTGCGCGCGTTTGAATCGAACGCCGGTTTGTCCGCGACCACCATCCAATTTCACATTTGTTTTGTTTTCCATTTTTTTCCGCTTTTTTCGCATAGAGCTGCGGTTTGTACCAATAAATCTTCAATACCAGCAACACAATGGAACGCTTGGTAGCTGTACATCAGTGTTTTATATGCCATGTGATTTTTTGTCAGTACTTTATGGAACAATTTCTTTTGTTGATTTCACAGTGATGAATGAGGTGAAACAGAAAAGCATTCATAAAACTGATAAAACTGTTTTTTAGCACAGATTAGCAAATGTCATAAATATATCACTTCACTACTCTGCGAAAATAATTTAAGTTTAGTTTTGCATTAAATGTTAAATTTTGTGAAATTAACAGCAAATGTTAACTTTTCCACTCTTTACAATCTTTTTTATTAGATTACATTTGCGATATTTTTATGGCATCAAATCTTTTGCAGATAATGTAGGGATTAATATATATTTTATTTGCATTTAACAGTGTTAAGTAAAAAAAACTCACAAGTACTATAAAAGGATTTTTTGAAAGGAGGTCAATAGATACAGTTTAATTGCACAAGTTTGAGAACTTTTCTTGGCTTTTAGTTGGAGCTGAAGAGAAAAAGCTGCATACGGTTGTTAGAATAAAGTTTAATGCGGTGACTAGGTCATATGCACTCCCACTCTGAATACTAGGTCTTGTAACTTTAGTAGGAAATTTTATCAGTACGTAACCTATATTTTTAATACGACGTCTGTAAAATATAAATATTCCGGAATGGTAAATTTATATCAATTTAATTTGAGTTAAAAGCAATTTTTTGACTACAGTTCAATCGAAAAGACGACATAATTAATATTTTCATTTAAATTTATTTATTTACTAGCTGTGCCCGCGACTTCGTCCGCGTGAAATACTATTTTGGGTAGCATTTTTTTGGGCTAATTATTTTATTTAACCAACGTGCTATGCTTTGATGTATGTAGAAGAACATAGAAAGAGGTGTGCCCGGACCGCGCCAAATGTACGTCCTGGGTCTCTGCCTACCCCTCTGGGTTACGGGTCGTGAATTATGTTGTTGTTGTGGTTTTTACTTAAATTTATAAAAAATGCCAAAAAATATAAAACTTATAAAATATTCACATAAACATCTTCCCATACAAACATTCATCCCCTATTTCGTTTTGTTACATTGCAACCTTGAGGGTAAAAGTTTTACAAATTTAAAATGTCATATTTATTTATATCAAATTAGCAGCCTAAAAAATAAGTTTAAAGCTTCTAACTGTAAAAATGACGATAATTCCATACAAATTTCCACCCTCACTTTCAGCCTCTTATAGCCCCTTTTTCGCGTTAAAAAGTAGGCTTTGTCCTTCCTCAGGCTCTAGACTAAGTATTGGTAAGGGTAATAGCAAAATATATTAAACAAAATATTCACCAAAACCTTACATATTGCCTTACAAAATTTCATCCCCTATTGTTATTTAGCACTCTTGGGGGCAAAATTTTTACTAAAATTTAATTTCCTATATATTTATATAGAATTAGTAACCTCAAAAATAAGTTTCAAGCTTCCAACTGTAAAAATGACGATACTTTCATACAAATTTCCACCCTAACTTTCAACCCCTTACAAACCCTTTTTCGCGTTGTAAAGTAGTCTTTATCCTTTCTCGGGCTCTAAACTAAATATTTGTAACGGTAACAGCAAAACATATTGAACAAAACATTCAACAAAATCAAAATATTCCCAAACAAATCTAAGATATTCCCAAACAAAATTTCATCCCTAATTGTTATTTAGCACCCTTAAGAGTAAACTTTTTTCAAATATTGAATATTAATTTCTTTATATCAAATTAGCAGCCTCAAAAATAGGTTTCAAGCTTCTAACTGTAAAAAAGACGATACTTCCATACAATTTTTCATCCCCTCTTTCAACCCCTTACAACCCCCTTTTCGCGTTAAAATGTAGCCTACGTCTTTCCTCAGGCTCTAGACTAAATATTGGCAAGGATAACAGCAAAACATGTTAAACAAAACATTCACCAAAACCGAGCATATTGCCAATCAAAATTTCATCCCCTATTGGTATTTAGCACCCTTGGGGGTAAATTTTTTACAATAAATTAATTTCATATTTATTTATATAGAATTAGCAACCTCAAAAATAAGTTTCAAGCTTTCAACTGTAAAAATGATGATAATTCCATACAAACTTACACCCCCACGTTCAACCCCTTGCAAACCCTTTTTCGCGTTAAAATGTGCCCTATGTCCTTCCTCAGGCTCTAGACTAAATATTGGTAAGGGTAATAGCAAAACATATTAAAGAAAACATTCAACAAAACCCCACATATTCCCAAACAAAATTTCATCCCCTATTGTTATTAAGCACCCTTGGGGGTAAAATTTTACAAAAATTTAATTTCATATTTATCTTTATCAAATTAGCAGTCTTGAAAATAAGTTTCAACCTTCTACCTGTAAAAATGACGATAATTCCATACAAACTTTAACCCCCACTTTCAACCCCTTCAAACCCCTTTTTCGTGTTAAAATGTAGCCTACGTCTTTGATCAGGCTCTAGACTAAATATTGGAAAGGGTTACAGCAAAGCATATCAAACAAAACATTCACCAAAACCGAATATATTGCCAAACAAAATTTCATCCCCTATTGTTATTTAGCACCCCTGGGGGTAAAAATTTTCCAAAAATTTAATTTCATATTTATCTTTATCAAATTAGCCTTAAAAATAAGTTTCAACCTTCTACCTGTAAAAATGACGATAATTCCATACAAACTTTCACCCCCACTTTCAACCCCTTACAACCCCTTTTTCGCGTTAAAATGTAGCCTATGTCCATCCTCAGGCTCTAGACTATCTGTGTACAAAATTTCATTTAAATCGGTTCAGTAGTTTTTGCGTGAAAGCGAGACAGACAGACAGAGTTACTTTCGCATTTATAATATTAGTAAGGATTTAATTTTTTTACAAACATATGGTTATACAAATAGGTTGACCGTTGGAGCCTGTCATAGTACGAAATGTTCTCAAATTACAGCAAATTTTTATTATACACAACATACTTGCATGCCGTAAGCTTAATTTGAGTCCCCTTTTCTAAAGAAAGTAAGAAAAAGGGGAGGTAAATTTGACGGAGGATGGGACGCATAGGAAATGGTAATATATTTTCTTTCTATGCATTCGATTCTCCGACGATTAAGTAATAAACAACGCAATGGCAATTGCGGATGTCTATGGGCAACGGTCACTTCGCTATTTAAGCGAATTTAGGTAATCGTTTGCTCGTTTGCCACTATATAATATAAGAAAAATTGATTCGGCTGACTATTTTAAACACTATAATAATATTCATTCTATCAAAACTTTTCATGTAAGAAACCTAACCTTATACAGAAAGGAGGTCGAATAGATTAACAAAGTATTTTGATATAACTTAGTAGGATAAGCTACATATATCTGAACACTAAAACGGCTCGACTAACTACCAATTTAGCTGCTACTTACTCTTAATTGGCATTTAGCCCAATGGAGTCCGAGTTTTAAGATGCAAGATAAGCGCCACACATGTATCGTAATAAAGAGTAAATGAAATTGTTCGTATACAACACAAATTCTGAAATGTCAGCCTTATTAATTTTAATTCTGTATACTAATTATTGAACAGTACACCAAAATGTGATTTGCCTTCAAAGAACTTAAAATTTAACACCTCAAACCTAAAGTTAATTGGCAATGTTATCGAAGTATCTCTACTAGTTTAACAATGATGTATTCGTAGCAGTTTTCGTAGCAGGTAGCCGTAGGTTTTGAATGTACCTTTGTCATAGTGGGTAGGAAAAAATTATTGCCATTAATTTATTAAGTCTTTTTCTATAGGTAATTTGTTCACGATTTTGATTACTTTTTTATGTTTACGTGGTCGACATAATATTAAACGTTTCTTAGTGAACAATGTAAAGGGCGTTGGCTCATATTTAGTAATTTAACAAAATTAAAAGACATTAATTTAAAAGTTGTAATCAATGCAACTGAATGGCTAAAAATATTTACCACTGAAACACCATTTTAACTCGATTAATTTGCTGAACATTCCAGTTCATTCGCTGCTGAAATATAAATTTACAATGATAAAAGCTTAACCAAAATTGCATTCCAGCACTGATGACTTAATTACTGTAATGCTGAAAATTAATTCACTTCAAAGCAAGGGCAATTAGTTAATAATATTGTATGAGTTTAAATTATTATATACCTTTACTTTTTTTTTTCGATTGACAACAGGGTATAAAGCTTTTCACATGTCTGTCATACGTGAATAGAGACACTGTGAAATATGAATGTAAATATTATAAATGTATATGATTAAAGTTGTATATACTCTTGATAGTACCGAGCGCAAATTCAAGGAGACCTCAAAAAGAAGAAAAGGAACGTCCAATTTAAAAGATAACTTTTCATGCATGCAGTATATTTAACTATTTTTTTTTTTTTTAGTTTATATCGCATTGACATTATATTAAAGCTCATTGTTTGAGTATCGGATCGTGAACAGTAAAAGAACTCGTTGCTATTTCTGAACAAAATCAATACCGCTCTGCATCTCGGTCCAACAGATTCCGGCATAAATTATTCTAGCCTTGATTAAAGCATAAAAATACACAGAAATTTCATCGTTTATCTGAAATGAAATTGATGTTTTTGTGCCGTTCTTGAAAGTTCACTTTTTTTTTGTATTCCTGAGTTATTTTCTCAATTTTTCTATGAAATGAAAGAAAAAAAATAAAAGTAAATGATTTAATTAATCAATGTTTTACTAAAAAAAAAAACTAATTTACATTCAATAATGCTATACATATAAACTTCGATAAATTAATGTTAAAAGAAAATTTTCAGAATCACGTTTTTTTACTTTTGTTTCTGAAATAAATAGTCTATTTATTTTGTCCTATAAAAGACGGAAATTTCTCGAGAGACCGTCTCAGTTCCACAAGGCAGGCTTAAGCTTAGATATTGCTTACTTTAAATTGCGTCTTCACTTTGAAAAATATGATATTGTGGTTTGATGGAACTGTATATAGACTAAGCGGTAAAACAAAATGTTTTTTGACTTAAGTTGCTACAGTGATAGTACCAAAAAAAATTCTATTTTCTGATTAGAATTTCTAAAAGCATTTGAGTTGTTTTCGAGAAGCTATGAAATAATTTTATTGTCGAATATAGACTTGTCTTTACTTTTTCGTATAAATTTACCAACATAGCACGCTTTGATACACTGAAATACAGAGTAGCAAATACAGATCTTACTAATGTTATAAATGCGAATGTTTAGATGGATGGGTGGATGTTTGTTTGAAGTTATCTCTGGAACCGCTCAACAGATCTTGATGAAATTTTGCACAGATGTAGACCATAGTCTGGAAGAACACATAGGCTATTTATTAAGTTTTTTTTTAATTACACGCCGACGGAGTCGGGGCGACAGCTAGTTACTTTATAAATAGCATTTGCAGTACGATTGTTTGATTAGTTATTAGAATTACCATATTATTGCACATTTTCAAGGATAAAACTACAAACAGACAGTTTATGCAGATTGTATTTACCCTGAAACTTCTATAATTTTATTCTAGTAAAAAAAATAAAGATCAAAAATATAGTAAAACCAGGTCAAACAAAATATGGACAGAGAAAAGGTAATCTAATATTAATCGCTAAATAAACAGCTTAATATAGGTAAATACATTTTTGAATTGCTTTAGTATTCTAATTTTTAATTACATGACACAAAGGTATCCATTATGAAAATGTTATAGACATATTAGTTCCATTTAATATAAAAGGAAAACAAGAAAGTCGATGTTCAAAAAGAATCATTCATAAGCTTAAGATGAAAATTTGAAATTTTGTACAAAGCGGTCTTATGGGAATAAGTTAAAAGTACTCAACCCTCTTAGCGCTTACGATATTACTCTGGCAAAAATATTTTCGTTGTACTGAGGCAATTCAAAACATACATTTACAAATTCTATTAACTTTCTCTCTTGACAGTAATACAAAAATAAGTAGCGTTGTGCATAAATACTGTGAATTTGTTTGCTTTGAAAAACTATCTAAATTAGCCTTTTTCCCCAATTTTATTTTACTGTTTAGTCAATAATGAAAAACACGAAGAAAATATACTTGAACATGTGATTACATTAGTATAAATCGAAAACTCGTAACCGATACATTCAGGCGTAGACCTTCCGTAGACATTGCTACGATTTATCAAAGTTGGGTTGGCTACGTGAGGTCATTCAATCAACTCCACTCTTACTCCTACCAATTTTAGATGCCGTTGAACAAATTACTTACAATATAGTTATGGAGTCTTTTGCTATAAGTTCAGAATAGGTTTGACTAATTTACGGAAATGATATGAGATAGCCCAGTCTAAAAATTTATGTAGAATTCTAAAGATTATTTGGGCTCCGGCTTTTGTTTGATTGTTACACCTGAAATATAACCTTGTTGCCTACAGCATGACAATCTTTTGCTATTTTCACTTTGGCTTGTTAAAAATTTAATCACCGGACTGTCACAACTTTTGTAATTGTTCTTCGAATGTAGGTATGAGTTACACATTGTAATCTCTCCTAATCTGTTTAACTGATGTTAACGAATAAATAAAAATAAATAATGTATTCACATTTGAATCCAGATTTTTTTTTTATTCCACTTTAGTTAAATTATTGTGTCTATATTATTTTCAAAACGTTCACGATACAGAAAGGTACATTCGTAACCATTTCTATTAAAGGATGGTTCTCAGAGGATGTGCATAAAACTTAAATTTTTTACTTAATTTTTCGTATTTATAGCCGAGTACACCACGACAATCAATTTGTCGAATAGTAGAAAATAAAATTGTGACTCGGATTAAAATGAATTATTAAGATAATTTTATATTATTTCAAATACTGCTGTTACAGCCCAGCAATTATTTTATTTTATTTTTTAAGTAGTCTTTTACTCAAAAATACATTAATTCTAATTAGAACTGTTCTAAGGTCCGGTATTTTTTTTTTATTTTCTTTTCCGTAATAAAACATAATATTTCTGGTGCCGTTTTAATACCAAGTCAAGAATATTCATTTTTCTAGGGCTCTGTACAGATGACGTTACTGCAAATGTTTTATAATATCTATACGTAATACTGTTGTCAACTGCTTCTAGAATTTATTATGATTAAATATTAATTGAAATCTAATTCATTTTCATGATCTTGTTTTATACTTAATTTTAAAATTATAAAATTCATAATTAAAACAAGACCATTATTAGTCGTTTTATCAGATTTTTCAACCTCGACTTTGAGTAAATTTCAAATATTGAAATAATCTTTAAGCTCCGTACCCGACGGGAACATTTTAAACTAAATAAAATGGTACAATTCTGGTAAAATAGCGTAAAATAATGGCTTCAAATACATATAAAAAACATCCCAACTTATAGCAATATGCATAGAGCTATGATAATTGTTATACAAAAACAGTATGACTTACCGGAGGCAATTACCGTGATTGCACCGAGAGTTAATACATTACGAACTTGCTACGAACTCACTTAGTCGCACGCAAACCAAAGGCAATCACAAGTCACATGCGTGAGTCGAACACCGCAGCACGGCGGCGGCGGCACGCATCGGTTCTGCTGCACTATATCACGTCACACACACTGGTAGGTCACAGTTTTTTTATGAGATACGTTCGTACGACAAGCGCACGCGGGTCCGCCGCAGCCTCAACTGGCTGGGGCGACGCTACCGCGCGTGTCCCAGCCCTACCCTCGGCTCCCCGCCACCCCGCCACCCCGCTACCCGCTCACCTCCTGCTACGGCCAAATAGAAATAAAGTATGCGCTGTAAGGACAGAACGCTAAAGAAAAACGTAGCCGAATGCCTCCGGCCTGAGGCCTGAGGTAGTTAGATGCTACGCTACAAGCTTTCTGAAGTTCTTTAATTTAATGACTTTTGTGTTGAAAATACATAAATTTTCGCAGAAGTCTGTAGATATCGTGGCATCAAATACACCGACCACTCTGCTTATATGCAAACAACTATCATGATTGCATATATATTTTTTTAAATAAAATGTTATAATAGGTAATAAGAAGATAATAGGCGATGATACCAAAGTACACTGCATGTGGTCAGGTACTGTGCATCTATTAAAGGTTTACGAGTTGCAGAAAAGGATTTTAGCTTGTACTAATAATCATTAAAATCAGTATACTTCCATAAACATATAGAATATTCGTATTAGAAAATTAAAAGAGCTTTCTTTGAAGACGCTGCGCTGCTCCCGATACTGGACGATCTTAACATACATGCTATGTAGTAATTAGTGGCTCGTGTGTATTGCCATTTAATATTATGCCAGTTTTTTTTTTCTTTAAATTAATACTAAACTTATTTTTGTTTAATATGTATTTTTTTCAGAGCTTCAACATATTATAAGCATGTTGTGTTTGTACACTGTCGGTAGCACGTCATCCGAGCCTTACCCTGATATTATCACAGTGGCGTTACATCGGATTAAGGAGGTCAACAAGTGTTTTTACCTCCTTTTATAAATGACATGAGAATGTACTGTTATATAATAAAATATGATAACACTTTATTAAAATTTATAACATTAAATGTTATTTTTACTTATAATAAATGATGCACATTATTATTTATTAAATTTATCCGACAAAATCTGTTGCAATAACTTGTTTATTGTGTACTTGATTGTTGGTGTAATTATACTAAACTTGCTGTCGCCTGCGACTCCGTCCGCGTGGAATTAAAAAAAAACTGAATAAGTAGCCTATGTGTTCTTACAGACTATGATCTACATATGTGCCAAATCTCATCAATATCCATTGAGCCGTTCTGGAGATACCTTCAAACAAACATCCATCCATCCATCTAAGCATTCGCATTTATAATATTAGTAAGATGTACCTGTAGTCAATAAATAAAAAATAAAAAATTGAGAAATTGTATGTAAAATAAACAAGATACTAAGTAATATTAAGTTTAAGTATTGTACCCCTGTACAACACAGGCGTGAAGTTTGTTTCTTCATTCTTAAATTAAACTTTTGAAAGCAACTAATTGTTATTATTATTAAAAGAATATTCTTTGAGATCATTTCTTCGATAGTTGTTTAAAACATGCTATACGGTAATTACTAATGTCTGTTTAATTAGCGCTTCACTAATTTCACTGTTTCGTTTCGTTCTAGACCATTAAGGGCAGTTGACGGCGGCCCCGGAACGTTGCGTAGCTCAATTGTATCAGGGGTTTGTTTCGGCTTGACCTATTTGGCTACGGCATAAAGACTAAAATTGCGTAACACGATTGTTTAGATTTCTTTAATGTTATTCGATGTTTAATTGAACGATATTATACGGTTCATTCCCTTCAATTGAGGTATACGAAAATATAAAACGGAATATTCGGCGAGAGTTCGAATAATATTTTGGTGATCGGATATTGTGGTTACCAGACCGTTTCGTAAGCGCTCAAAACTTAAAGTTATTATAAAGTTTGAAATGAATTACCTTTAATATGAAGTAGAACAAAGGACTGTATTTAAAACTTAGATAAAAGCATTTTTAATTCTTACATTTCTATAAAGTAAGATAGGGTTCACTCTTTTTTTATCTATTATTTTCTTATATCTTTTATCCTCATTCCAATTTCAGAAATATGTTAAAAACACTAGATTAATAAAAAATTAAGGCAAGAAACAAAAATTATGTACACTAGCTTTTAAAAAAACAAAGAATAAGGTTAACGGCATCCGCGGAAATAACCACAAGTAAAGCCCCAGAAATGTAGCGCTTAGTCTGTTATCGTAGTGAAATATATAAACCTAAGTTAATTGTCGTTTCACTTGAAACTTTACACCCCGAGTGTTATCCAATTATTTCTATACCGGAATCTAATAGATTTTGTAGTCGAAGGTGAAACTACTCTAGTTTCTACGAACATTTGCCTATAAGTGATTGACTTCTACAATGAGGTGGAGGTTTTAAAAACTATTATATTTAGTAGTATTTTAGTAATTCGATTATTCGTTTTATAAATTGACTTTTTCTCCGTTCCGATTCAAGATAACATCGAATATATACGTTAAAAAAAGACAAGATGCTTATGACCTTAAAAAAGATAGGACATATTAAGTTTTTAGTTATTACCCAAATAACAAGAGGGTCTATTTTCAAGACTACATTCGATTTATTTAAGGCTATAGACAAGTCTCGAAGTGTCAATCGAGCAAGCTATTTTAGCGAAGCACTACCCATATATCCAACAAATTGTTTATTTCTGATATGCTACACTTTGACATGTTTTGTACCAATCGATTTAACCCAATTATATTAATACCTTCGTCATCGGGAACACAGTATTACATTTCATTAATATGTCCTATTGCGATTGCGTGTCCTGTCTCCGCATCCTACTCGTATTACGTAGGCTTCCAATGCGCGCATTCCGATGTTAAACATAGAGTTGTATCTATCTTATTTTATTTATCTAAGCCATTATAGCTTGATGTAGAATTCATTTAAAAAATATGATTTCACAAGATTAGATTATTTTAAGTATATTTCATAATACTTATTTCAAAGCTTGTGTAATCGAGTAATGAGCTCAAGTTCTGTAAAATTCAATATATTCTTAAATATTCTCAATTCTGTAATATTTTTGGCATATAATTGGTGCTACATTAAGTGAGTTAAATGTAATCCAATTTGGTACAAGAATAAAAACGTGTATCAAAGTTCATCAACTCGTCTGAAGGGTGGGTAAATATCAAATTAGCCATTCAATGTATTCATTCCATCCCGCGATGGGCCCCTGTCCAGGGGTAACGTGATTTCATGTTCTCGCGTCTCCCTTCGTTCATTTTATTTCCTAAATGTGTTAATGAAACCCTCGAAACAAGGAGCAAATTAAACGAAAGGTCAAACGATATCGTAAATTACGTTGCATTAATCAAACCTTGTATTGGCTTAAAAGCAAACGAATTCGCAATTTAATTTAAACTTAATAAAGAGTTGTGGTAGATTAACGCCCGTCTTTAATTTCTAATAAATACTTCAAATAAATTACATTTCAAGTACAGTCAGGATTAGAAAACTTTCTTCTGTTTTCAAATTCATTCTTTCTAACTATGAATAAATTACAAAACTATATTTTTTTAATTTCCAAAATACCGTAGACGTTTTTATATGTACTTTCATAATATTAGATTTGGTGAGTTCCCCGATTGTATTTTTTATAAATCAATTAAAATGAATAAATAACAGTCTAAGATAAAATACATTATATCGTAGAAGAATAACTTGGAGAATAACTTCATCTGATATTAAACATCGACCTTGGAAAAGAATTAAGGGCGCAGTCGCTTTAGACACACAGTACAAATGGCCACAAAATTTAAATAACTTAAAGAACTTAAAGAAAATGGAATTGCGCTTACGTTATTTTAGTCATTACTATTTTTTTAATCCAGCTGTTCTATTGAAAAATAAGTGACTAATTAACTTACATATGCTATCGGTAATAACTTAAAAAAAAACATAGTAAAATTGTATCATACATCTTCATTCAATGTAATTTAAAAATAACTTATTTAAATTTAAAAAAATAATTTATAAAACTAACCAAAACAATTAATTTTATATTTGTCATTCTTATTTCACTAACATTAGTTATATTTCGATCAATATATTGTAAATAACTAAGTAAATAAATTATCACAAATTCACAATACATAATGTATATTATGTAGGTCGTAATATAGCCCAGCAAATTAAATATGAAATATAAGAACTCTGCATAAAACTGCAAATATCTTATATTATTCAGTGGGGAATACTAAAATGTTTGTCGCGCATGCAATAACTACGAACATCCTATTAAGCAATAAAATCCTAAGCATGAATAACAATTGTGTTTATCTCGAAAAATAGGGGAAGCAGAATCTTACTGTTGGCTTAATCTCACGAGTGTACTTATACGGATATAAAAAAATACACAATAATAGTACACTCCTGATTCTCTGCTGTAAAATCAAATAAAAATAATGCCTTTTTGTAATAATAAGTCTTGAGTATTTTCTATTTTGTATCGATCGTAATACACCCTTTATATTATTTATTTATTTATTTACAATACAATGATAACCTAAAATAGAACTATGTCCCACAAAATTATATAAAATAATTTGACTGTGGGATCAAAAAATTTAATTTAAATTTAAATTAATATAAAATAAAATTAGATAAGTATGATAATTAATATGTATTAGGCCGTAAAGAAACATGCAGGAGTTTCCACTGCAGAAACATCTATAAAAAACATTGTCATTTCAGTTGTTTCGAACAGTTGTGTTTATATGAACTCTATAGCAGTAGAAACCCATTGTTAGAGTTAAGAATAACAAAATCTTAGTCTATGCAGTGTACGTGAGTACCACTACCTTCCAATTAATACAGAAAATACTCATTGTGTTTTTAATATTTTGGTGAACATAGATTTTTTTTTTTATTAATTAAAATAATGAATATTTTTCTCGCATAAAGTTTATCTCAAAGAGTTAAGTAAGAAGCTTATCTTTCTTAATTAACTAAGTATACATCTTATCCGCAATACAAAGTGAATAAAATAAAACTTTACGTTCGCAAAAGAAACTATTTTCTCGGAAGATTACTGAGAAATATTGCATAAAACTTGGCATACCTACTGGCTACATAAAATTGCTTTAGAGCGCCGTTATTATATTAAAGACCAGCAGGTTACTTCAAAGCTGAATTATCGGATACGTAATAAAATGTTACAAAGCAACAAATAAAGTATGTTGTCAAGAAATAATTTAAAATTTTATTAAGATATAAATATCTTAATATATATAAATCTCGTGTCACAATGTTTGTCCTCAATGGACTCCTAAACCACTTAACCGATTATAATAAAATTCGCACACCATGTGCAGTTCGATCCAACTTGAGAGATAGGATAGTTTAAATCTCAAATTATAGTCGCAATTTTAATTTATTGCTAATTATCTGTCTGTTATTATTTGACAGTTACAATTATCTGTTAACTCCAAATGATTCTAACAAATGTCGATACCTTTCGACTAGGTTGAGTAAGTAATCAATAGATGGCGCTGCTATGGTAAATCTACGAACGTGTCATATAAGCTACATTTTAACAGCATAATTTAACCGTTTTTTACCAAATTTTATATGCGTATTCAGTAAGTCTGAGAATCGGACAACATCTATTTTCCTATTAAGTTTTTTTAACTGTGCGCGGACGGAGTCGCGGGCGACAGCTAGTAACTTTATATATTTATATTATAACGTTGCAAGCGAGTAAGCGGTCACCTGAATTAGCTGAAATATTGAAGTGGTCGCTAACTTGACATCCGTAATTGCAGATGCGTAGCCTACTTTTAATCGACGGAGGAGAAGACGCACAGAAAGAAAATATTTCCCCATCTTATGCGTCCACTCCTTCATTAAATCCAACTCCCCTATCCTTTCTTATAATTAGGGGAAGGGAAAGAGAATTTTATAATTAGGCCTCCAGCACGCATACTTATCAGACGGAACGCGGAATTACTTCCATTTCATGTTTGTCGTTTGTGTGGTCGTGGTATTGCACCGAGCGAGCCGACCCATTCGTTTAACAGATGTTATTATTGCTGGCGTCTACTACTGCTACCATTTTGCTTGCAAATGTTCTGATTTCTACTAGCTAAACCGAAGGGCTCAAGCCAGTTGACTTCACATACATCTTTGAATTTCTATCCAAACATGTTTCGGTTGAATCACGACGTTTTCCTTCAACTAGAGTCCCTTATCTACATATATAAAAGAAAGTCGTGTTAGTTACTCTATTTATAACTCAAGATCGGTCGAACTGATTTAGCTGAAAATTGCTGGGGAGGTAGCTTAGAACTAGGAGACGGACATAGGAACTTTTTTATCTTTTTATCTTGTGTGCATTTTTTTTATTCCGCGCGGACGGAGTTGCGGGTAAAAGCTAGTATCTAATAAAAGTCACATCAAAACTTACCCAAGGGTAAGAACACAAAGCGGACAAACATACAAATTCTAATTTTGTATTTAAAATTGTTTGAAATATTATAGTCAAGACGAAATAGAATCAATTATATGTCGCTTTTAAATCATATGTAATGCTAATTATAGCACATTAGTGTACAATAAATCTTGAAAATTTCAGCTTAAACCGCAAGCTTCGAAAGATTGATTACACTAGCTATTATTGCTTTCCTTTCATCGAACTTAATTTGAGGCTTGGGAGTCTGGTACAAACTAAATTTCAAGAGCATATTATACACTAGTTTACTTAGCAAACAAATCTCATAAGATCCACTTTTAATTGACCAATTATGTTGTTTTTATTTATATTTTTTAATTGTCACGAAAATGTGTCAAAAAACAATAAACAGTTAAATTAAAAATAACATTAAAGAAGTAGTTTAGGAATACGTTGAAATATACGTATATATGTAGAATTTAATCGGGTCTTAATCGCATGTGCCATTTCCTCAATAACCAAGCTGTGTAGCCTATGTGAGAGATCGCATGAAATGTTGCTGGTTGAGATTGGCGGGAAGCGATTCATATTTTCTAAACAACTTAGAAAGAAATAAAAAATACAATATTTCTGAATTGTCGTATAAATGGTACATAAAACTTAAGACTTACTAATTTAAAGCACAATGATCTTTAACACAGTTATCGTAAATGTTAGAACTCGTACCAGATTTTGACTGGTCAGCAGTGTTCTTTTGATATCTGTTTTTGATGTCTTTGTCCTGTTTGAATCCTTGTAATATTTATGTTGGAAAACTTTTCGATATAGTATCACGTTTTATGTACTGTAGGTGCACCTTTATAACGTTATATAATAGGTCGCAAACTACTGGCAAGATGTAATAATACCGTCTCTGCTCCGCTCAGCCGATACAAGCTGGCGGAAATTAACAGCTTTTAGCTTGAAGCCGGCGAGGCGGCCGGCGCAGCACTAGCGGCCTCGCCGGCGGAACTCCAACTCGATTTATCGTTCACTGTACTTGCACGTTCGCACTAATGCCGGAATAACTCCAAGGTATTGATCAATATAGTTTATAACGCCACCTGTTTCTAAAATGCAAGTTATGTTTTAAGTTTGAAAATGTTGCTAGAAGTTACATTGTTTGGTGAGTAAATGTTCGTAATTTAAAAATCGATACATGTTTTATAATTAACATGTTAATTCGTTTTAAAACGATTGTAATAGACGACCACCTAAATAACATTTTTATTACAAACGAAATATTATTATTATTATTTAAAAAATTATGTCAAAAGGCGATATAATTAAACTAGTTAAAGGAAAATAAAGCAACCTACAGACTAATTTATAATACTATAATGGAATCTAAAAGGATACTTTGTTCTTCGCTTTAAGCTAATCAGTTTGTAGCAGGCTTGTCATTCAGCGCGTTAGCTTGTTAGAAATGCAAGTCCAGTGTGTTCTCATTTGCATCTTTCGGTTCATTAAGCGCACATGGCATTTAGAAAATATGAGGCTTTTAGAAACACACACGGAATATTAATTCAAACAAAAATAGTTTAGTAACTATATTTTCATTTCAAAGGTTGCGGTTCTTCTGATATTGTAGATGTCCATGGGCGTCGTTGAACACCTCGGTTTTCCCGCTGCTCGATTGTTTCTTATCTTATAAAAAAACGAATGTAACATTTTAAAAGACCAAATACTGTGACCTGATATATGGTTAAGACAAACCATCCCGGGATGATCTGCTAATTGGTGCAATCCAACCATGATTTTCCTCGAAAACTTCTTTTGACCCACTTCACCACGTAATGTTCCTCATAAGTGAACAATTCTTTTTTTCTGTCTTCTAATCTAAATATTCTGTTTATTTGAGAGAGTACTTGCAGGCAATAGTGAATTTCATGTATAATTTCGCTGCACACGTCGCACGTACGGAAGTTCATTATCGCAAGGCAATTACAGGGAGACGTCGCACACGTTAACACTTGATCGGGCTCTAGCAAGCAATCCATACGTTGCTGATACATTTATGTTACATCATATTCAGCTAAATTTGACGGTATATTTATTTTTTTCTTTTCTATTTATCTCTACATGGTTGTCGTTGTATTTTTCCTTGGATATTATATATATTCATAATCTATAGGTATATTCTTCTGCTGTAAAACTGTGATAATTAACTAAAATACTTTGTTGATGAGATATCCGAATTGAAAGAATCCGACTGAATATTATGAAGTACTCAACAAATTTGTTTATCCTTAAATGATGACCTTGCATTATATTATTATTATTGTTTTGTACTTATACCTTTGCAACTTATATTGTTACAATTTTTTCAAATGAAATATTTGATCGGAAGGGTTAATTTAATATTTTAAAGGGACTCCTTTTAATGACATATTTTAGTTTTTACTTTATATTTTTTAAGGTTTTTAGTTTTAGATTCTAGCATATTTTAAAAATAATAAAACAAATTTTGATGAGAAAATTGTTATTTTTAAAAATTAAGCTATAAGAGAAATATAAACCATAAAGATAAAATCACGCCGAGTGAAATAATCCCTTCAAAAATACGCTCCACTGATTTACCGGCGTCTTTCAAAGCAGACGTTAAAGTACTATAGACTATTTAATATAAAATAACTATTGTAAAGGAGTATGATATCGGCTCTGATATAGCTAGGTAATAATTATATAACTATGTTATTCATGTTTTATCCAAAGATAAGACCAAATTTGATCCAGAAGTATTCCTTAACTAACTACCAAAAAAAAAATGGTTAACATTGACTTCTTGAGATATACACGAAGGCTAACAAGATCATAGTAGTAGTGGCAAAGTTTTCCGCAACTCCATGTGTAGCGCGTATTTTACATAAGAGTAAGGAGGTGCATCACTGCAGACAACCCTGCTCACCAATGAGAACTAGTGACCCCAAGATCTATATAAAATATATATAAAATATAAAACGGGGTAAAAATTATCCTATGTCCGTTTCCTGGTTGTAAGCTACCTGCCCACCAATTTTCAGTCAAATCGATTCAGCCGTTCTTGAGTTATAAATAGTGTAACTAACACGACTTTCTTTTGTATTTATAGATGTAGGGACTATGTTAGTATGAACTCCATTAAATTTTAATTTTATCGTTTAATGATAAGATTTGATATCTTTACATTACTTAATTACTCAAATAAAGCTTTTTAATTATATTTATCTATTTAATGGCACAAAATTTAATAAATTTTAAACATTTTCAGATGTGGCTTCTTGTCTGTGGATAAAATTGCGTAGAATAATATCTTAGTACTGTTAATTAAAAACCAACTAGATATCGATGCTGTTGCGTTAAACATCCGAGGGGCTTTGAGTACCTAAACATGAACAAAAGAGCGTTTAATTAAATCTTTTAACAAGGAAGCACAATTAACTTTTGCAAATACCTTAAGGTACAATATTACAATTTTATAAAGTTGCTTATGAGGTAATGCTGTATGAGCATATTTTACATTTTCACGAATATTTATATTTAAAACATTATCATTTGGTATATGTTGTAAGATTATTGCTAGTAACATCAAATAAATTACATCAGTTATCAAGACCTTTTCATGTCTCTACGAATAATAATTAAATCAAGGGAATCTTAGACATACTTACTGTTAGGTAACGATCGTTATTTCTTTTTTGTAAATTATTTTTGAATTATTAAATGAAGTATTTCCAACATCGACTTTATCGGTAAAAAGTTAATTTATATTTTAATTTCATTTTATTTTCATTTTATTGCTTTGACAATTCTTATTAATATTCAACATCCGTTATATCAAAGGCGATAGGAATCGTAATGAGAGTTTACTGAGATGGTTTCACTAGAATTTCGTCAATAATTTTGTTGGTGTATTTTCTTCTATGCTACAAAACATTTAATTAAATTTTTAACACTTTGACTGTTGCTAAATAATATATTGGCGGGATTTGAACTTAATTATAGGCTGAAGACATCCAGGTTTATGAACCAACTCAAACATCATAATATTTTTTATGCCAAGAAACCAAGAGCTGTTCTCTTAACGATGTATTTAGTAAAGCTTTCACTCATTTTCACGCCTGTAGAGGTTAATATTTAGGGTAGGGTTACATTTGACGACCCTTTGAAATTGTATATGTAGACGATACTTTAAGCAGTCTGTAGGGGAAAGCACTAGACACTCACTCACTGATATAGATTTATTACTCACAACTCACTTAACAATTCACAAGTAAAAGAACAACTCAACTCAAAAAATCTTAAATTTATACAATGTATATTCAAAATAGTTACACCAAACCATATCGCGTTTCATTATCGAACAGCGCCATCTAGTTTTGTAATCGTTACTAACACACTCCCCCCGGAAAGGACGATAGTCCTTTAAACATCAGGTAATGGGCATCTGCTAACAATAATGGTAAGAGTACATTAGTTTTTGATATAATTACAGGATGTTTACTCTGATACTGAATGTGAGCGTGCTTTAGGCGACCTCCGACTCTTAACACTTCGTTCTCATCCAAGAACGGTTTTAATGATAACAAACGACTTTTCTTTTGTAGAGGTAAGTCCCTTTTCAAATTCTCAATTTCATCTCTGAACTCTATGCCTTGTGATAACTTTAAACAAACGGTAAGTGCTTCTTCTCTTTCCTCAAAATTTATAAATGATGTATTAACCTTGTCTTTATTTTTCAGGTGCAGCCATCGTCTACAGTATGCTATCACCGTTATTAGTTTTCTCAAAGAAGAATATTTAGTTAATAAGGTAAGTATTTCCACATCTTCTGACTCTTGCGACTTAACTGTCATACAAGAAACTGTTTCTTTTAGCTCCAATGTAGTTGGTACTTCACAGGTAAGTCTTTTTATGTATTTATCTTTTAGAAATAATGGACCTTGCCACCACAACTCATGGGATTTTAATTTTTCAGGCGCTACTCCTCGTGATGCTGGGTCAGCAGGATTCTCTTTTGTAGGTATGTAAGACCAATTTGGTTTGAAAGTATTTGATATTTCAATCACTCTGTTTTTTACATATGGTTTCCATCTATTGGGATCGCCGTTTATCCAACATAGAGCTACTTGTGAGTCGGACCAAGCGTAAGTATGTGTCTCATCAACTCTCAATGCGGTCGCGACATGCTTTAAAAGTTTTGTCAGCAGAAGAGCAGCACATAATTCTAAACGTGGGAGCGCTACTTGTTTTAAAGGTGCTACCTTTGTTTTTGATATTATCAACGAAACCTTGATCTCATCATTGGATTGCACAACTCTAGCATAAACCACTGCGGCATATGCTGCTGCTGAAGCGTCTGAAAAACCATGCAACTCAAATCTACGATGTGTATTCGAGGTACCCATCCATCTATCTACATTTATTTCAAAAAGTTTGTTTAACTGAGAATTGTATTTGCACCATTCATTGCGTAGTGAGGCTGGTAGCTCATCATCCCATGCAATCTTTGCTGCCCACAGTTTTTGCATGAAGATTTTTGCAACAATAATACTCGGTGCTAGCCAACCCATAGGATCGAATAGCGAAGCTATTACGGTAAGTACCTTTCTCTTAGTTATAGTTCGTTCAAGTAGTATTTTCGAATTGTGGACTGTATTTGTTATTTGTAACTTGTCAGTTAGTGTATTCCAGTTAATACCTAACGTTTTTGTTGTATCTTTTATGTTTGGCTCTATCTCATTTTTTGATGCTCTTTTACTATTCTCTATCTCTTCCATAAATTGTTTACTATTAGAATTCCATTTTTGTAGCTCAAAACCTCCTGATTGTAGTATTTTTGTTACTTTACTTTGAATGTCGATTGCAGTTTCTATATCGTAACTTCCTGATAAAATGTCATCGACGAAAAAATCGTTTAGAATGGCTCTCTGTGCCTCTTGTAATGACTCATCCTTGTTTCCGTCTATCGCTACTTGTTTAAGTGTTTTTATTGCAAGGTATGGCGCGCATGCTGTGCCAAATGTGACTGTTAGCAATCTATAATCTTGTATTTCTTCTTCATCACTAAAACGCCATAATATTCTGTGATAATCTGTATCTTCCTTTCTCAGTCTTATTTGTCGGTACATTTTGATTATGTCCGCTGTAAAACATATTTTATGTATTCTCCATCTCATCAAAATACTACGTAATTCTTCTTGAAGGGGTGGACCAATTAATAACTCATCATTAAGTGAAATATTGTTGCTTCCTTTACTCGAAGCATCAAACACAACTCTAACTTTTGTCGTAATTTTATCTTCTCTCAATACTGCATGGTGCGGTAGGTATATGGCTCTCTCGTTTCTCGTTCTCTCTTTTACCGGCTCCATGTGGTTTAAAGTAAGATACTCTCTCATGACTTTATTATACTCGTGACTCAGTTTCTCATCTTGTGATAGTTTTTTCTCTAATCTCTTGAATCTGTCTAGTGCTCTCTCATAAGTATGTGTAGGTAGGTTAGGTTCGTCGTGCTTAAACGGAAGTGCGACGACGTATCTTCCATTAGGTTCTCGTATTGTAGTATTCTCGTAAATTTGCTCAGCTCGTAACTCTTCTACTGTATAAGATGTGTTAGTTCTAATCTCCACATTCTCGTCTTCCCAAAATTTCTCTAACATTTTCTCTAGTTTTACGTTTAAGTGCATGCTTACTATTCCTCTTGTTATATTTTCTTTTATACCTCCTCCAGATATTATCCAACCAAACTGTGTTTGTTGGGCAATTGGTGACCCTTCACTTCCTTTAATTACTCCACTCATTATTATTTCAGTAAATACATTAACTCCTAAAAGTAAATCTATGGTACCTGGCTCCATGTATGTTGGATCTGCCAAAGTTAAATGTTGGATGTGAGAGAATGATTCATTTTTGACTCTTGAAGTGGGTAAAAAGTCTGTGATTTGTTTTACTACAAATGCTGTACAGTTAATTTTGAATGCATTTGTAAGTCTCGAAGTGATCTCCAACTCAGTAGCATATTTGATTTTTGATGTCATCTGATCTACACCACTCACCTCGCCTTCCACTATTCTTCTGCGTAATTGTAAACGTTTCACAGTTATTTCATTTACAAAGGACTCTTGTGAACATGGATCTATAAGAGCTCTTAAGGTTTGAGGCCCTTTACTAGTTTCGATGTTAACCAGTGCAGTTGCTAATAATGCAGTTTTTCCTTGTACTGTAAGATGTGATCGAATAACTCTCGATTCAGATGTAGTTGGAGTCTCTATTGTTGTATTTTCAGACCTGTTAGGCTCACTCTCTCTTTCTGTTCTGGTTAGATGAATTAATGTATGATGTCTCTTTCTGCACTCATGACAGGACGCCTTGGATCTACAATGTATGACACTGTGACTCGGTGATAGACAATTAAAACATAATCTCTCGTTCTGTATATGTTCAATTCGTTTATTCACATCTAATTTCGCAAATTCTGTACATGCTGATAAGCGGTGATCTTGTTTGCAAAATGGACAATGTTGAGTATTATTAGTTGTAATAAATGATTTTGTTTTTGAAGCGTTTCTCTCTCTTGACACATTAACTGAAGTAGTACACATCATTTCATAGACTCTAAATCTTGTCTCTAGGAATTTCGTAAATCTCTCAAAAGTGGGTAAGATATCTATGGGTAACTCTCCAACATCTTCTTCCCATTGCTTATGTGATTCATCGTCTAGCTTATTGACTATCAAATGGATAACTATGATGTCCCAGTTTGTGGTTTCCACATCATTGTTCTTTAAACTGTTAAGACATTCGACTGTCGTATCCAATAAATCTTTGATTCCTTTGGCTGTACTTTGGGATAGTTTTCTTTGGTTAAAAAGTCGATTTAGTATAGTTTGAACAATTATTCTTCGATTATTATATCTGTTATTTAAAGTCTCCCATGCAACATCGTAATTTCTTTCCGTGATTTGTATTTGTCTTAATAATTGCTCTGCCTCACCGGTTATACTTGATTTTAAATAATGTAGCTTTTGAACTTTGGATAAAGAATGATTGTTATGTATAAGTCTTGTATACAAATCTCTAAATGTACTCCAGTCATGATAATTTCCAGAAAATTGGGGTATATTAATTTTTGGTAGCTTGACTTCCTGTGTTTGGTTATGTGTTATATTTTTCTCTAATGACTCAGGTGCTTTCTCACTTAACTCCTCTATTTTCTCTAACATGTCTGATTTTGTGTTGATATATTCCTCTTCTCCTATGCCAAACATGTCTATAGCGAAATATTTATGCTTTAATTTTTGCTCAGAAGTAGCTATTTGCACTATAGAAAAATGTGTTGTTCTGAATTTCGTCCAATACTCATTTAATGTCTCAACTTTCACTTGGATTGTAGCAACTTTCAATCTTGACTTAGAGGATTTTCTGAAATTTACTCCAATTTTTTTAATAAGTTCTAAAGTAACTTCTTGTTCTGATATTAAGGTCTCCATTTGCAATGTTATTGATTCACTTGTAATTTACAAAATTTTCTAAGTCCAAATTTATTGAAAATTTTTCTAAGTCCAAATTTCTTCAAATTTTTCTAAGTCCCTTGATCAGTGAACTTGAAAATTTTACAAGTCTCGTAATCAGTAAAATATTCTAAGTCGCTTATAAGCGAAATTCTCCAAATTATTCTAAGTGTTTGAATAACTGAAAGTCCCGTTATCTCAAAATCCGGCGTAGATTGGACCATAAAATTGTAGGGGAAAGCACTAGACACTCACTCACTGATATAGATTTATTACTCACAACTCACTTAACAATTCACAAGTAAAAGAACAACTCAACTCAAAAAATCTTAAATTTATACAATGTATATTCAAAATAGTTACACCAAACCATATCGCGTTTCATTATCGAACAGCGCCATCTAGTTTTGTAATCGTTACTAACACAGTCAAAAAAAGCACACAAAAACGTGTCGCGAATCCATTGTTATTCTATCTAGTGGGTACTCAACCCCACTATATAAAACTAGTACAATACAAGGGTGAGGGAGACGTAAGAAAAAAGACAATTAACTCTTTTTCTTTTATTACATTATGGTAATATTTTTACCCAATACAATTGTATCATAGCAATCTGAAATTTTTGGCAGTAGAAATAAGCAAAATTACTTTGGTTTAAGCACAAAACTATGAATAAAAATTTTGTATTACGGTTTTTACTTTCTTTGATGACCTTGTCTGGAATACGGCCAGTTATTAAAAATAATCAGAAGATTAATTTACCAATATAATTTTGATTATCCAGTGAATGAAATGTTTAAGCCTTATCCATACTTAATAGCTGGTGCTGACGTAGAAAAATAAATCGCACAATTTCGACGTCACAATTGAATATTCATTCTATGAAATAAGGTCATCGCTTGCGCCAATTCTATTTTTATATCGCTTATTAATTTTGTGCAACGATCCACGTCCTCGCATTCAAACAACAGATCCATATTATGTTGGAAAATATTTTATATTATGAAGTCAGAGAATAATATCATTTGATTGCTTATAATAAAATAATGACTTTTGATTTATTTTAAAAAAAGGCTATTTTAGAAATAATACTTAGTTGAATCAAAATATAGCTTTTGTCATCGACATATTTCAGATCTTTTGTGATTTATTTAGAGTAATTAGTCATAATAATAAAGATTTATATACAAGATTATACATCTATGTATTGTACATAACTCTTTGAAGTTTGTTATAGAAATAAAGTTAGCTATTCAAAGACAATCAGCCTTGAACATACGGAGTGGTATTTTTATAAAAAGGTAATAGTAGACTGATTTAAAGTATTTCAACTTAAACAGACGAACAGATAAACATAAGTAAATTTTTACTTCTAAAATAAAATGTACCCAATATACGTTTAGCAAGTTTGAATTATGTCCTCATATTCCTGTACATATTTGTAAAATAAGACTTTAAAATCGACTTACAAGTTACGAAACCATAAAGTTAATACGCAGCACAAACACATAAACAGGAATTTAATTCCAATTTACTAATTTCCTCTACGAAAAATCTCTCAAATTGTTTATTTTTAATAGTTTGTCAAGTATTTAATGTATACGAGTAGTACTACCGATTTCAGATATTTTGGCGGTTGCATAATTTTCGGCGTAACGGCATGCAGGGTTGGAATTGTGCAAGGAGCTGATGACCTTGACCCGCCAAAAATCATCATACTTTATTTATTATTATCTATAGTAAGATTATAAATTTAATAAACATTAAAGAAACATACATCTAATATAACTAGCATGTATATAAACATTGGTAATACAATTTAGTTGGGCAAACGCAAGGCTGTGACATAAGCCACATAATAGCCGGCCGGCCGTTGTGAGGCAGCCGTCCATGCTACTAATATCACCGGAAAATGCACTTTATGACGGCTCGCCGTTATTTCATTCTCTCGCACTTAGTTTTATTATTTAACGTTTTCATTGTGCAACATCATAAAATTTAAAGTTTTTTTTTTATTAATCTGGTTCATATATGCTACTGTAATTTTATAATAGTAAAAATTATACATAAAGCGATTTTAAGATTCGGTGCAGAACATTTTGACATGTGACTTGTGACCGTCATGTTGTTTTGAAAAAGGTAAAGCACTCTATAGACTGTTAATTGAAAGTTGAAATAGGCTCCTCAATGGACCTTCATTGAAAAGCTTAGACCACGACGTATAGAATGATGTCAAAAATATTTTGAAAGAAACAAGTATGTATTCAGAAGTTTCATTTAATTTTTATTACCAGTACAATTTCATCACAGCTCTATTTTTATCTTCTCAATTGAAACAAAAAAATACTTAAATATGATATTATCTTTTCCAATTAAAAAAAGAATCATAAATTCAATTAGGTTTTCACAGAATATTCTCATTACTTACTATTATAACGTATTTCCTTGATATTTGGAAATAAAAATCAAGACATTGCTATGAGATAGAAATGAATGACGCGAAATGAGGACAATTTCTCGACGAAATAACTAATTTCTCCGATCTCCAAACGATGAGAAAGTAATTTGGTTAACAATAATGAAATTTATGTTAACCCTCCTATATTGTACTTCTTAATGATTGACGAGGGTGTCGTTATAACAAAATTAACTTTATTAAGCTTTTTCTGTAATCTAAATAATACGCCAAAAACACTGGAGAATCAGCAACAAAAAAAAAATCATAACTGCATATTTAAAGAATACATTTTCATAATTATATTTCTAAAGTCATAGTGTAGCAGCATTTAGCACTGGACATTATATTTCTCAGTATTAATAAAACGTTGTACTTATGTATATTATAATTTTTGTATATATAGTGATTAAATAAATACCTTCTGCCTTCACGAGCAGAATACTCCATTCCTGATTACATAACACGTTTACTGGATTTCCATTTCAAAGGTACGTCGTTCGTCCGACGAAAATTAAATGAGCCAAACAGAACAACCCCTCTCTATTGAAATAAAAAAAGTAATTGAATTTAGGCAATTTTAACTTTACCCAAAACAAAAGTAATGAAGTGTAAGAATAACGATTCGTTTTATATTTTTTTATTTCACTTTCAATTGAAAAAAATTCGTTTATACTTAAGTCTACTGAATAGTTTTTTCTTTTTAGATTACTAAAATGTAAAAGAAATACTGTAATCATTTACATCACTAAAGCAATGTGTTGCCATACATTACATAATTTCTTCTAACTTTCTAAAAAAATCTCCACATATATGTAAATTCGTTCGTACCCTAAACATCGAGTCACTAAATTAGTATTTTTATATGAATAGGTGGCAAACAAGCACTGGGACCTTTAAAGAAAAGAGGTCACCGGCGTACATGGCCACCAGCAACCCACCCTATTCGGTGAAAAACCTGTCTTCCACATATGGATATCAGTTCATCCGGATTACTGCTACCCCTTCTACTTCTGGTTAAAAATCATAGCTGCCTATGAAAATATGAATAACTACAGTAAAATTATATGTAGTTTTACCTAATCTGTATGAGAGCTGGGCAACTGCAACACTAACTGCCTCATTACGAGTCGCGTTTCACTGCAATTATCTGAGGCGGCGCGATTCCAGCCGTGTTCTAGAGCACGTGAACTCGTTTCGTGTAGTTTCGTAAAAGTTTGCTCCGCGAGGCAACTAGCGCGTTAAGCTAAGAAGGCTTATATGAGCGGTTTCAAGTTCTTAAACATAAATGTTTCCTAGTTAAATATATATTGTCGTTATAAAAACGTTGCATCTTTACTTTAATTACAATTTTATTATAAAAAAAGTGGTAAACAAAGAAATGGCAACCTGAATTCGCCGAAATACCTACCTACCTTTATTCAGCAGAGGGGGGACACACAGAAAACGGATATTTCCCCTTCCTATGTATCCTCTTTCCCTTCCTTTCACCGGTCGACCCAGCCCATTCGTGTACACAACAAATATTGTTGTTAAGGGATTTACCACTGTTAAAATAAATCTTAAGTTATGTTCTGTCATCTAGTCGACTCCGGCAATATGTATTATTTGTGAGAGATCTTCATACATTGCATCTTATGACGTCATAAGTTACCAGTATTACTAAAATGACCGACACAGTCGTATATTGAATATGATATTCTATATTAATTTACGACAACGTTACTTAAGATTCATGTCAAAAGATTTATGAAACAATTAGTTTTCATATAAAGACAGATGTAATTAATGATTAATTCGTCTAATAGTCCTAACGCTGCTACAAATTAATGTGACGAGGGTCTAATCTCTGATAACGCAATAAATTTACTGACATGTAAGGTCCTACCTTCTCATTTTAGTAATGTAACTAATACTATCCTTTGTTATAATAGAATTTTACGAAGAATTTAATGTAGATTTTACGACTTTTTGAGATTACAGATTTACTTTGTTAACTTATATCGTCTGAACATATATTAAAAGAAAAGAGGATAAGAATTGATATATGTGTCTTTCTTACAGAAAGTAGATTCATAGATAAAAATAATCAATTTATTTATTTCTTTTAATGTTAAAAGTGTTTTTCGATTGTTCAATACTAGCGATAGTGGTGTCATCTGTAAGTCAAATAGAAAATATCTATTGTTAAATTTCAATAATAAAGGATTTTATCTGATTCCGGTTGAATTGAAGCAAATTTTCAACGTTGCTCGGGTCGTCGCCCGACAAGATTCATATCATTAAAGTGACTACAATTGCTGCGTCCCAAATAACTTTGAATAAATCTGTCCCTCAACAAATTTAGGTACCAAATGGTAATACTAACATTGAGTTTTTTTTTCACAAAGTGTTTGAATTATACAAAATGTAGAACTTAAATAAGAAAATAAGATTGTATATCAAATCTTTGGTGTCTGCATAATAAGTAGTCTGTTTACATAACAGAATAAACCAAATACATAATATCGTAATATTTGTATGTTGTAGAGACTTATTAAATTAATATTTTACAATTATTATTTTGCGTAATATTTTGTGCTATTGCAAGTTATAACAGAACACAGCCATATATAGTTTAAAATATTCATCAATCGTATATTGCAACGAAGGAAAACATCGTGATGCAACCTGCACATATCTGAGAAGAAATTCAATGATATGTGTGAAGTCAACCAACCCGCACTTGGCCAGCGTGGTTGACTATGGCCTAGTCACCCCTAACTTGGGGTAGGCTCCGAGCCCCTCGGTGGGGACGTATAGTGAGCTGATGATGATGATGATGATGTATATTGCAATATTATTTTCGTCTTATTCAATCCAATTTTATCACTTTATTTTTAATATTTTTAATGTTACCGATATGAAAACATTTCATGTTTGGACGTGACTTTTATTTATTACAAAAAGCAGAAAAATATTTTATAACCTTTATGATTACAGTTATTTACATATTTTTAAATAAGTATTCAGTATTCAAAGTAATTTAAAATTTCATTTAAAATACACAAAGTGTAACAGAAGACGCTGTAATTTTCTAACAAGATTCTGAAAACTCACTAAAAATTTTTCGTTAAATATCTTGACACATACCAGGTCAAGAATTTTTTTATCTTGTATCTGAAATGCTCATAGGGAATATCTTTATTCAGGGAACAACAGGCTCATGTAATCCTTGAATATTTCATGTGAACCCGTCTGTCCTCCAAACATCATATTGACACCGAATAAAAATAGATTATTTATAAAAAAGAAGACGTAAGTATTTGATAGAAGCTTAAACCAATTTCGTTGTTATAATTTACTTAACTATCTATTCATTTCTTTATTTCTACTTGAACACTCTTATTCTACATTTATTTCTTTTCGAATGGTTCAATAGTAAACAATGACAAAATGGAGGCTCATTTTGTCGTTCTTTGTACTAACGATAAACATAATAAAATTTCTTCGTTCTAGATTAACTGAAAACTTCTATTTGTGTATATTATTCTAGCGAACCTGGTTTTTGTTACTAGTTAAGTTTGAAGAACATTGATAGATTTTAAGTTTTTTTTTTAATTGCACAAAACAATTTAGGGTAGGCAACGCATCTGCAATTGCGAATGTCTATAGGCAGCGGTCGCTTCGCCATTTCGGTGAATTCATGTGGCCGCTTGCTCGTTTGGCACCTTGTGATAAAAAAAAATACAAAAACATACACAATTTCGACATGTCAGCAGTACAAAAACCCACAGGGTTTAAGTGTACTCACTGGTCAAGTAAATGTTATAAAAGTTTAAAAGAAAGGGAGCTTAGTTTATCAGTTGTGTCATGTGATGATTATTCCTAACAATCATATTTCTGTTGCCTTGTTCTATATTCAAACATTAAAATACGTGACCAAATGAAAAGCAAAACACCGGTCTTCCATCTTAAAGGAATTTACGGTGCGCGGTACGATCTTATTTCGAAGTCGTCATTACTCCTTGCGAATCGTCCAAAGTCACGTACATTGCCACTTCAAAAGTAAATTTATTGATGTCAAGGAATAGAACAGGGGCCCGGTGTCGAAAAACATTTTATTATTAATGGTTTTTTATTATTTCGTGTTTTGATAGACGACTCTCGTACTGTTTTGTCATTGATTTTTCAAATAACTATAAGCGATATATTTAAGTGATATCAAAATTTTTTAATAACCCAATACATATAATCTGAAAAAAAATATATAAACACATATAGTCGACAGGAGTCATTTTTGGTTTTACTTTAAAAAAACTTGGTAACTATTATTTGACACTAGCTGACGCCCGCGAATCCTTCCTCGGAATTAAAAAAAGTTAATTAGTACCCAATGTGTTCCTCCAGACCATCTACACCTATGCCAAATTTCACCGTGATTAATGCAGCCGTTCTGGAGATACCTTCTTATAAACATACAAACATTCGCATTTATAATATTAGTCAGAGTAAGATTACAAGCATCTTTGTTTGTAAATGTCACTATACTCCAACTGATAATCAAAATCAATGTATTTTCAACCTTTTTATTCGGTCATAAATTCCTTATTAAAATTACATTTGACAATTACATGACACTTTTATTTAATGCTAAGTATTTATTGGTCTTGCTGATTGCAGTACCATAGGAAGAAACTGAGCTACGCAACAGCGCAATACAACCTTCTTCACAGCAGATTGGAAGAGGGCAATACATTTTATGACGTAGGGTTTTATTATAGCAACGTGGAGTGCAAGTCTGAGAAATTGGATGCATCCATCTGTAACTATAATGTACATAAATATTGTTATCTTTGTTTACTTTATGTCTGAGCAATTACGGTTATAAACGAAAAAATATATTCGAGATGAACGATTACAAGAGACTTCTCGTAATGGAACAAAAATATTAACAAAAAATATTACGCTCTGTCTTGGTTAGTTCGATTAAATTTAATATAATTTAATTATTTTTAATTGTAAAAGAAATTAATGAACACATTTCATTTTCCTTATAATACAATGATTGTTTCCAGCAAATAAAAGTGACAATGAAATCGTATTGCTTGAACGAATTGACGAAATTGGTCGTAAAAAGCATCATAAGAACTGCTGAACACATTAAATAATTTATAAGAAAAGCGCCAGCACGGCCCGACAATGGGCGCTGGCTTATAAAACATTCAAGCTCTCCCTCGTGCAGTAGACCTTGTTAGGAACGTACATGAAATACGTCAGCATTTCAACGTGTTTTGAAACTGTAAACGTTGAGCACATTCTCACATTGCTACGTCATTATACTCCTAGATGTGAGCATTTCATGGCATTAAGTTATGTTGATATCTGTTAAATACGTTTGTCTGCCAACTACATAACAAAACTGCTAAGGAAATTGCTTCACACGTACTTTTTGTTTACATTTCGTAAACATGAAATTAGTTTTGCTATGGAAGATGACCTTATTATTAAAGATCATTGAATATCTTGACTCAAAAATGCTTATGACTGAAAACCATATTCCACCATTCAAATTTATCAGACATCATTTTGTTCAGAGGTCATAAGTTTATAACAACTGGGGGTTGCTCGCGAAAATATAATCGCTTTGATCCGTCTCATTTATCATTGTTTTTTTTTACATCTCCGTTGCGCTCGCGAGATGGAATTAAGTTGAGACGTGATCGCTCCACAAAACCTCAAGATAATGACGTCATTAAAGAAAGCTCTTGTAAGTTTTTTTAGCTAAGTTTTGTTTCATAAAAATCTTTCATATAAAATTTAATTTATGAAAACGTAGTAAATTTATGAAATAAAATGTATCTAGCGTAGTAATATGTAGTTGTTCCAGCGCTAATATTCAAGCAATACGCTACGGTTTAGTGCGGATTTTCAATATCTTTTAATGTTCATTAAGTCACAATTCAACAAACATTAATATTTTATACACTAATATTCCTTATAATATTCTTATCGTGGGTTTCTGAGACCAAGATCCCCGTTTAAAATATATTGTTATGTGTATAACCTGATATTATATGTCCGTGATAGTGTTTGTTAGACGGGTTAAGTCTAGATTAAGTCATCCGTAGTGACGTATGGTCGGCTCGCTAGAGTCTAGCCTAATGAAACAGAGTTATCTACGATTGGCATTGTCCTTGCTCAAATCTAAGAATCCAAGTTATAAAATAAAAGCATTAAAATAAAATAAATATATTTTATGCATCATACATTCAACTCATCCATCCAGCGATACCTGGGACGGCCAACTGGTCGCCGACCACTCGGTCGTCTCATGTACGCGGTTTGACACCACGAAAATAACATGGATCAGGTGAATAAAGATCTTTGAGAGCTACAGGCCCGGGACTGGGTAGGACGGCGCGGGATCGAAGAAAGTGAAGACTTTTGTAGTTGGAGACTAAGGCCCACTTCGGGTCACTGCGTCACCCTAGTTAGTTATGTATGATACATACACAAACACATATAGGAAATATTATCGATGTTCGGTATAGTTGCGATGTGCTTACGTCGTGTTAATGCCGTTTTGAATTTCGCGGTTGACCAATACGGGTTTTATGTTGGTAGGTCGACTCATTTTTATTCTCCCGCACAAGCGGGTAGTTGGAAATCCCTCTCCGCTACGGACGGGCGCGGGGCCTGCGGGGGGCTTGAGCGGGGAAGGAGTGAGTCGACAGAGCTCATCGTGGCAGCATAAAAAGTGGTCGGCAGTTAGATAGCACATCGGACGTGTCTATTAATTAGCGTACAGGGTCGCTAAGTTTACGGTTCCGCGTTCGGTTCGATAAAGGACGCGTCTATAGGCCGCTTACGGGAAGCGGTGCATCGGGTGCATCAGGAGTGCAGCATTGCTGGCGCCTTTAGACTGTATGACTGTGACTTATTCGACTCGACTGACACCGACAGAGTGACCAGGCACCTGCAGGCGGTGAACGGGGCATCGAGTAGGTGAGTGCCAATTCATATATTTACATTATTTACGCCAGGCCTTGTGATACGTAGTTTAAGGCAGGTTGTGCCGCGGGACCCGAACCCGTCGTGTACGGCACAATTCGATGGTAGCAGAGCGTGGTTAGGTTAACACGTAGGTTATAACCGCGTGGTTATATTCGGGTTACGTGTTTTTCGGGTACGTATTTGCATTGCTTGGCGTAATATTGTAACGTCCTTCTCGCGCGGAATATAACGGAATACAACGGAATACAGAATATTATAACATATTACGTCGTACAATATTAGGTTTTTAATCGGGTCGTTTACGTTACATTTTTTATTGTACGATTGCTACGTAATATTAATCGGCCATTAGGGTTCCGTTTGTTGATTTCTTATAGTTTAGATTATTTAATTTAGGGTTCTTTCATAATATTTAATTGAGTAATTTCACGGTTTTTTCTAGTATATTTAAATTAGGTCTTTTTTACGCATCGGTTTTTTTTTTTTGTAGTTTATGTTACGGTGCATAATTTAATTTGGTGATTTTTTAATTTGATTTTTTTTTAATGTTACGGTTAATAATTTAATTTAGTATTTTTTTTCGTTTGGTAGTTTTTATGTTACCGTCGATAATTTAAGTTGGGCAGTTTTCATTACGGTTGTTTGTTTTTTGTTTTTTTTTTTTTATTAGGTAATTCTTTGTAACGGGTTTCATACATTTGGTTAAGGGGAGAATTATCTACCCACCTTTTATATTTTTTTCCTTTATCGACCATTTGTAGTAAGCGGTTTCTGGAAGCGTCGATAATTTTCTACCTTCATTTTTATTTATTTATAAATTTTTGAACTTTATTAATTATGGCCGGAAAATATACCGCTAGGATAACAGGTGTGCTGAGATGGCTCGGCTCAGCGGTTTTGAATATTTCTAGGCCGGACCGTGCGCAGGCCCTTATGGCTAGATACCAGGTTTTAGACGATCAAATGGCGGATCTATATGCGGCGTACCGTGGCATTCTAGAGTTAGGTTTAGAAGCGGATGCCATGGCGAAGATTAATGCCGACATTGATCAGGCCGACGACCTGGCTGATCAAATTATTCAGGCTGTCGGTTCTCTTAAGGGGTCAAGCGCTGCTGACGCGCGCGTTACTGCGGAGTCGGAGGCGTCACCAGCGCTCATGAGTAGATTGCCGCTGCTCGATTTGCCACAATTTAACGGTGACTTGGATCAGTGGGTCGCATTTAATAATTTATTTGAAAGCATTGTTCACAGTCGTAGGGATTTGACCCCTGCTCAGAAGCTTGCCTATTTGTTGGCGTCGTTAACGGGAGAGGCCAAGGGCCTTGTCCAACATTTAGGTCTTGTTGACGGTAATTATGATATCGCCCGGGACTTACTCAATCGTAGGTATCAGAATGTTCGGCGATTAGCAGATAGTCATGTTGCTGCTATTCTAGGCCTACCTAGGATTTCGGTTACGCAGTCGTTGCGCACACGGCTTCTTAACCCGTTGTTAATAGCGGTCAACGGTCTCAAGGGTTTGGATTTACCTGTGTCCACGTGGTCGTTTTTATTATTGCACATAATTCTTTCCAAATTACCATACGATTTACAACATAGATTTGAACTGGAATACGGCGGGGACTCCGCCACTCATCTTCCCAGCTTTGACAACTTAATTTTATTCCTGGAGGATGAGTGTCGTCGATCGGAGAATGTCCCCCCTCCCCCTTCGGGGCCTCCCGTAGTTGCTCCTAGAGCGAGGCCCGCGGGTAACGAACACCGTCCACCGGTTTGGGCGCGTAATAGGCCACGGATGTTTAACGCAGCTGTACGGCAGGCACAGGATATTCACTGCAGTTATTGTCGGGATACAGGACACGGTGTTACGGGTTGCCCCAAGTTCCGGGAACTACGTTGGCAAGCTCGGCGCGGTATTGCTCGCCAACGGTTTTGGTGTTATTGCTGCTTGGGGAACCACCTTGTCTCGCACTGCCAGTCCACTCGTGCGTGCGGTCAGTGTGGAGGTAGGCATCATCTCCTGCTGTGTGGGAACCGCAACGGCTCGCACTCGCCAAACACTCGGGGACTTGTAACTTCCCCTGTTCGTAGTAAAAATGCAGGGGAGCACTGATCTGGAGCTATGCAGCGGACATCAGGTCGCCGTGATGTTAGGTCTCCACCACGGCTTAGGTCAAACAGCGGACGGCAATGTGTTCAGGGCTCACCAACGAGCACGGGCGGGGGGGCGCGTGACTCCTGTAGCGCCCCTCAAGCGGCGGCAGAGGAGCCTGGTGCGGCCGGCGCTCGCTCGCCACTCCACTTCTTGGACTGGCCTCGGTTGGAGCGTCGCCGACCGCATCGATCGGATCATCAGGTGATAAGTGATCAGGGTCGCCTTTCCTCCACACCACATATATATAAATCTTCACAGGAACGATAATTCGTTCCACTTTTCCATCGCAATGCATCTCATCGCTTAGTACGGTTTCACTGTCCACCGCTCAGGTTCGCGTCGGTTCTCTTCGGAGTAAATAGGTAACCACGCGCGCGGTTTTGGACTCGGGTTCATAGGGATGCATTGTTTAAATACGGTCGGTGGAACATTTACGGTCGCGGATCGACCGGGTACGGATTACGGATTTATTCGCGGAACAGGTAAAGCGAATTGGATGGTTACATAGATTTTATTAGGCCACTTGGTGGTAAAGCGAGCAGTGGCAACTCTCCCCCAGCTCGTTTAATTTTGGGTTTCGAATTACGGTTTTAGACGCAGCCAGATATCGTCTGGCTGGGGCGGGGGACTGTTCGGTATAGTTGCGATGTGCTTACGTCGTGTTAATGCCGTTTTGAATTTCGCGGTTGACCAATACGGGTTTTATGTTGGTAGGTCGACTCATTTTTATTCTCCCGCACAAGCGGGTAGTTGGAAATCCCTCTCCGCTACGGACGGGCGCGGGGCCTGCGGGGGGCTTGAGCGGGGAAGGAGTGAGTCGACAGAGCTCATCGTGGCAGCATAAAAAGTGGTCGGCAGTTAGATAGCACATCGGACGTGTCTATTAATTAGCGTACAGGGTCGCTAAGTTTACGGTTCCGCGTTCGGTTCGATAAAGGACGCGTCTATAGGCCGCTTACGGGAAGCGGTGCATCGGGTGCATCAGGAGTGCAGCATTGCTGGCGCCTTTAGACTGTATGACTGTGACTTATTCGACTCGACTGACACCGACAGAGTGACCAGGCACCTGCAGGCGGTGAACGGGGCATCGAGTAGGTGAGTGCCAATTCATATATTTACATTATTTACGCCAGGCCTTGTGATACGTAGTTTAAGGCAGGTTGTGCCGCGGGACCCGAACCCGTCGTGTACGGCACAATCGATGTTGTCAATGTATTTATAACATACTAGATGTCCCCGCGTATTCGGGTAGCATTTTTAATGACTTAGGTTACTTGTTTTACTAAAAATGATATTATTTAAGGACATTTATCGCCAATTTCCTTAAATACTTTTATTGAAACTAATTATGTTGATATTTAGTTTTGACTATTTAATAACACTGTTTACAGAATTAAATTATCATATGTAAAGTTTTGTTCTCTTTGCATTACAATAATTAATCCATCACAATAAAGCAAAAATTATTCAAATAAACGCTATTGAATAATATGAATGCATTCCGTTTCATATCAAGAAAACAACACAATTTCACTAAACTATGTAAGAACACGCAATGTGGGGAAATATATGACGTCTACAGCTTGGAACATTCGCAAGTTCGCGTCAGATAAAGCTAACTTTTGTGACCCACTTTCTTCATATCGTAAAATGAGACTAGATCTTATAAATTGAAATTATAAATATGTTTTTATAACAATGAAATAAATTTTTCCTCACTATATTATACTAGCTTGTACCCGCGACTCCGTCCGCGCGGAATAAAAAAAAATAGAAAACGGGGTAAAACTTATCCTATGTCCTTTTCCTGGTTCTAAGCTACCTGCCCACCAATTTTCAGTCAAATCGATTCAGCCGTTCTTGAGTTATAAATGGTGTAACTAACACAACTTTCTTTTATATATATAGATTTACCCGCGACTCCGTCCGCGCGGAATAAAAAAAAATAGAAAACGGGGTAAAACTTATCCTATGTCCTTTTCCTGGTTCTAAGCTACCTGCCCACCAATTTTCAGTCAAATCGATTCAGCCGTTCTTGAGTTATAAATGGTGTAACTAACACAACTTTCTTTTATATATATAGATATATAGATTTATTACTACATATCAAAAACTCAATGTCAATACAATCAAAAAATATTATGTCAATAATTAACATTTCTCATTGTATTCACATTTCGCGAATGCTTAACATTTAATAAAGTGTTTATTGATATAAAAGCAATAATATTATTTCCTTTTAAGTATATTTTTCTTTTAAAAGTCCCAAAATAAACATCTCAATGCCTATTTGATATTTGTTTTTATGATTGAAATTTAAGGGATTTTTATTAAAAGTATAAAACAAAGATTTGTGGATGTAATAAGCAATTAGCTAAGGTAATTACATCTCTTAAAGGTTAAGGTAAAAGATTAAAGTATTTAAAAATATTTAAGTACCAAAACTCAATCCTATATTTTAACAGCGATTTATAAAAGCGAAAAAAATTTAGAGTTTGAAAAATAAAAGGCGTCGAGAGTTCCGGAGACAAACACAACTGCCAATTAATCCGACTACAGGTCACTGTGACAAGGGATCAAACTTTTTGACAAGCCGGTAATTGGTGCAGAATATAAGGTTACAATGTATGTTAAAATGCAATTAAGATTATTTAACGAAAAGAATACAGCACGTCATCAACAATTCCATTTGAACTTTCATTAATAAAAAAAAAAATTTAAGGATGAATGAATATGAATTATTCAACGTCATTTGAAGAAGGAAGGAAAAATTTTGCCTACGATTCTGAATTTTTAATTTCAATACGTGTGTATGTTGAAAATAAAGATACGAAATGTTAAAATTTTTCATTACTCTTGTAATTACTTTTGCTTCTTTACAGGTGAGAAAAATCAGGCACAGGTATCATTCAAGTATTTTGACCTACAAGGGACAAAAGCTTTCATTACTTACCGCCTCGTCCTCTTAATGACGTCATTATCTCCGGGGGCCGGTTATGCGGTCACGTTTCCACTTTATTCCGACTCAAAGCGGTCACGCTGTCAGAGACTGATGACAAATAGCATTCGAAAACGAAAACATTTTCATGTGACCGCTCAAATGTTTTATTATGACAAGTTCTTTAATTCACCCGTCATACATTCATGGATGTGAATGTATGATGATGGATTTCTACAGTCCACTGAAAGTCTCTACTAAACTTCTGTTCTTACTTGTAAAATGCTTACGAAGCATGTTTAAAGTGTAACAAAAAGCAATATATTATACTATACTTAACCGTTTACAGTGAAAAATATATTTATAACCTAGAAAAATCTTTTTTACAATAATATCTTAAAATAACGGTACAACTGTCCACTAAAACATTATAATTTTGAATTTTTGACCATACATAAACTGAATTAACTTATTTTCATTTTTCATGACCCTTGTTGTAATTAAAAAAAGGGAAAAGAATAACAATAACTCAATTTTGTGTTCGTTTTCATATAATAAAGCCAGCAATTAATTAAAATAGCAGCTTTCGCGTGGATTCATAAAATGAACGTGAGATTTTCGCAAGCATTCCTCGCTAATTGCTTTGAGCCGTTCAATATTTTGCGGAATACAGAAAAACAAATTGCTAAAGGTACGTACGGTTTATAATAGGTATACATACTTTGTCGCAGAAACGTTAATTACAGTTTATTTTGATCTTAATAAAATGTTAAGACAATTTTTTTCAGCTAATATACTTTACATCAACTACTAGCAGTCGCCCGCGACTCTATCTGCGCGGAATTAAAAAAACATAATAAGTAGCTTATGTGTTCTTCCAGGATACGATCTACAACTATGCCAAATTTCATCCGATATCCGTTGAGCCGTTATGGAGATACCTTCAAACAAACATCCATCAATCCATCCATCCAAACATTCCCATTTATAATATTAGTAAGATTAATGGTATCTTTTTTGATGTTATTTTTAGGTTAGGTTATTTCTCTGTGTATTAACATACAAAACAATTGAAATAGTCATCACAGTATCAAATGGGTTGCGCTTGTTTTTTATTTTATTACATAGACAAGGATGTGATGTCATGCATCGTAATATTTCTTTCAGTCGTTTTGTAATAACAATATAAGCACGAGCTTAGATGTTTTTTTTAATTAAAACAATATAATATCGGTGAACTGAAAATATTTCAACCAGAATTTTATACCGATGGAGTATTAAACTTAAAAGATAACGATGGAATCTACTATAGATACGAAAAGCTTTATAAAACATTCATTCACTTTCGTGGAAGTGAAATTGTAGCTGCAAGTTCAATTTATAAATGGCACCTATGAAATTTCTATCATTATCAGATCTCAATTTAGCTATCATTTGAGAACAAACATTTTTTAATCTATAATATTGCAATATTTTATTAACCAATACTAAAATACTGTCTATGTAAGTGAAAACAGCTTTATTTTTAAAGTGAAAGGTAAAATTTGTATTATAAAAAATAGCAGTCGCACGCGACTCGTCCGCGAGGAATTAAAAATAAATAAACTTAATTAGTAGCCTATATGTTCTTCCAGACTATGTTCTACATCTACGCCAAATTTCATCAATATCCATGCAGCCGTTCTGGAGATACCTTCAAACAAACATCCATCCATCCATCCAATTATTCGCATTTATAATACTAATAAGGACTAAGAAGACATGATTATCATAGCACTTATAAACAGTAGAATAGCGTCTCATGATCTGCAAATAATTTGTGGTAAATAATATTACTATATGAGAAAAAATATAGCACAGATGAAACTATTCTCTAATAATATATTTATTAATGATGAACAAACATTTATGAAGCACTTAAAGCTAGCAAAGTCACTTGATAGTTGGGGTCTTTTGCAGTGCAAACTCATGCAACTTTATTCTAAATGCAATTACGCTTTGGAAAACATAACTACACAGTGCACTAATTCAGACAATTACAACTGAATTCATTTCATAATTAAAGACTGCTAATATTGTTATAATTTTTTCTATTATGAGCTATTTGTTTGTCAAAATTTATGGCAAATTATACACCATAAACGATCCAAAATCTTAAATATGAAGCATTTGCATGTAAACGTTTTCTGTGTTTGTTATTTTAGGAAGTTAATATAATATTATTAATTATGGTCTAAGGAGAACATCACTTGAGTATTGATTGTGCTAATTAAGCTCTCGAGAATAATGCGGTAATAATTAAAACGTTAGCACTTAGATTTAACAATCGTTATATTATCGCCTGTATACGTAGAATGTTTTCGAAACGTATGCAAAAATTAACTAATGACAATTACTGCTCGACTGTACTTTAATTATATACAATTATTTATTTACTTACCTCCTTTTGTTATATAACAAGAAGATCAAACTGTTTACCACAAGCAACCGCTCCTTAATTCTATATTATGCAGTAGTCTTCCACGACCTTTACCTTTCACATAAACACAAGCAATTACACATTTAAAATTAAATCTTCAACTTTATTTTAAACGAGATTTACTTTCTAAATAGTATTCTTTAAAGTAAATAAAATGCGTTTTGTTTGAAACTATTAGCCAAGAGAGCGCTCTTGATAATTGCCGTGAAACTTGACTTGTAATGAGCGAAAACGTAAATTACAATTGTACCTAGTTGCTTAATTTTACAGCACCATTTGGATTTAAACGTTTTATGTGGCAGGAAGTACTTCAGTTGTAAGAGTATTTAATAACTTCTTTAATATTTCCATTGTTACTTTAAGCAGTATTTGAAGTATTTTTTAACATTAAAAAAAAAAAAACAAAAAAAAGTTGAGAAAAACAAAAGATAACCTGTTCCTTTCCTTTACGGATTTATAATTTATTTTAAATTGTTTTTTTTTTTTTTATTTTAAATAGTAAATTGTAAAGAATGCCCCATAGGAATTCTAAAAAATAAAAACATTTGCGTATGTTCAAAACCTTTGTAACTGCTAAAAAATTAAAAGCTCTAATATTTAACCAGAGGCAAATTTATGACCTACTAAAGTTTTGCTTCCAATTTTAAGAGTCAAGCCTCAAAAAATAACGAAGACAAATTAGGAATTCAAGGTCGTATTTAACTAATTAAAGGTTCAAAAGTTTTTTTATCTTGCCAAAGGAATTTGATAAATCGTTCACTAAAAAGAGGCGCTCATTTTATTTATGAAATTAATATTTGATATAACAGCAATATGATGATTTTGTAATCATCACATTAACTTCACGAGGTTTTATCTATTATTAATAGTTCCTTAACACATATATATATATATATATAATAGGTAAGCTCTTCGAAGAAAATGTCGACAAAAACTCAATAGACGATGGAATATTTTAAATCAATTTACGAGATAGAAAATCAAGGAAGAATTTTGAACAATTCTGAATCTTGCCCTTTCTGATTTTATTTGACCCAAATTATCTCGACATAGATAATACTCAGAATTTACATGGGGGCGGAAAAGGCTCACGCAATACAATTTATTCTGGTATCTTGTGAATTGTTCCGTCGGATGAAAACTACACACGAAGATAAGACAGATATATATTAAACCAGAGCAAAATTTTGCTTTAATGCTCTATTGCTTAGTAGTTTTATTACTCTATTTATATGAATAAATAAAATTGATATACATGGATGTAACATGAAAGTCTTGTCTGTTCGCACATCCTTAGAAGGGTTAAAACATTGTTACTAAATTTATTTATACATAAAATTAAAAAAGTCACTAATTCGAACAATTATTATCAATATAGAAAAAAAAGAAATTAAATAAAATTTTATATACAAGTTTTAATTTTATTCTTAATTTTTCTTTTCTTCATTTAGAAAAAACAACTTATCAACCAGTTTTACTATATTTCTCTTTACGTAAAAAAAATTAATGGAAAGGTCATTTGTCAATAATTACTTAAAAAAATCACAAAGACTTAATCTTGAAAGGGCCGAAATTTAATTTTGCACAAATGACTGAAATAAAATAAGTGAGTTCAGAACTTTTGACTATTATGAAGGTGCTCACGTAAATGACAACGATTAACTCGGAAGCCATTTTGCCAAGTTTAAATAGCGTGCCATTAACTTGGTCTACGTATTTGGACTGGCTTTTTACTTACGAGTATTGCAGTGCACTGAACACAAAACTGTGGGCAAGCTCGGTATCTAACATCATAAAGTGTTATTTAAGGCTTGTTAAAAGTACAAATATGCTTATTATAGTGAGTTTCCACTGCTGAAAAATATATCTCTATTGCAGCATTTTCGGGCAGATTGAAAGAGATGAAATTAATTTCAGAATTCTTAGTACAATATTACGTGTTTTTTTATTATTATATTTTTATGACGTAGGTCTTCATAGTCCCAAATGTCGTTTTAGTAGCAGCTCTTAATGACCATAATTATAACATGTGAACAACGTCGTGATTTAATTATGCAGACAAAAATCACGCCACTTTCATTATTGTTGAATTATTTTCTTATGTTGTTCCAACGACATAAATTGTTTTGATGACAAAAAGTAAATATTCACTAGTTACAATAAAAAAGTCGACGAACTATGAAGTAGGCCGACTTTAAAATCTAATCTAGTTTACGTCTAGAAAGATGTAATTTATATCCTATGTTGACTATAAGGCTGAAATTTATAGTCGGTACTCGGACTTAGCTCCGACTTGACTTAGGTTTATCTTATGACAAACTCATCTAAGCATTTGCTTAAAGTTATCTCAGATTCGAATTTATAGTCGTTTTGGGCTGAGATTTTGTCAGTGTTGCCAATTTAGCATATTTTATGCAAAATTTGGCAGAATTTTAGTACGTTTAGCACATTTTTCTTCATTTAGCATATATCATTATTTTTATTACCATATTAACTTATATAGATATAAATTAAATTTAAAAATGAACATGATGCATTTTAGACGTATTCAAGAAATCACAAAGTAATCATTATATATTTTTTAATATAATTTAGTTCGGCATTCATAACAACGAGTATAGCAGATCCACTTTAATAGGCCACATTTAATACTTGGAGGACTTTTTAAAAAGATAGTATATTTAGGCATATTATAACGGGTCTTTAAGCACATTTTGAAGTTGCCGAGGTGGCAACAGTGATTTTGCTAAGCAACAGAGTTTTACAAAGTTTCTATTCGCACAATATCTTCTTGGTACTTCTCAGTATTTAGAAAAAATATATTTAAAATACATGATCCATATATCATTTAACTTATTAATTTAATCGAATAGTTGTATTCATTTATAATTTGCTATCGAAATTATAAGCAAAACGACGAAATTAACATTTTTAAATTAACACTTTTGTAAAATTATGATTAGGTATACGGTAGAACGGAACGAGATTATTTGACTTGTCAAAGTAAATGACAACGTCAAACCCATAACCTATTTAATTTTTTTATTGTTGAGGTTACTAGAGATCCATTTTATGCATTTCTTCTGGATTTTGGCTCATCTACCTGGACATACAAAGATTCTATCCTTTGACGTTTACCCTGGATCCGTATTCTTACGGACTTTCCATACTTTATCTTTCATTTGGATTTGGCTAACGAACAAACAAAGATTTTCGAATGGATTTTATTGAACGGACAATTTGGATATTGTCTCGAATAGATAAAATTAACAAGCTTGGAACATCGCATCAACAGGTAAATATGATCAGTACCGGCAATAAGTAATACTATATTTATTTTTCTGTTAATAAAAATAATCATGTATACTTTAGAAAAAAACCTTTTTCTTTGGTATTATTTTTTGTACTAATTTTCTTCTTTCTGTTGTAGACTGTTTGTGGAGATTTACCAGGCTTAAGCCAACCTACACTGTACGTCATCATAAATAAAGTTTCAAGAAAATTGAGAGAAACTTCTACCGCAATTTATACGTTTCCCTATCCACCTATATACGCAAATTGGAATAATCGGGTAGCACTAACAACCTGCATGGCCTGAACAATATTCTTAATAAATATATATGTATATTAATAAATATATTTCTTCTTAAATATTCAGAATATGGTTTTTGTTTGTTTATTTTATTGTAGCAATCCATGTCGTAAGCAAAATTGAAATCCTTTGAAGTGAGAAAGAAGTATTTGTAAGAGTAGGCAGGTACAAAATCCTTGGAAACGGAGTGGTCATCAGGTGAATCCAAAATAAATAAAAAAGGTTCAAAGTACGCACATACTCCGAAGCAACCATAACAATGACAAATCCATATTGATATAATGCCAAATGCATATTAGTAAACTCCTTCGAAATCGAAGAACAGTGGTAAACACCAGCAACAACAATATCTTTTGCATGAATGGGTCGGCTCGCCCAGTGAAATACCACGACCACACAGAAAATAGGCGTGAAGTGGAAGTAATTCCTAGTTTCGCCTGATGAATGGGCGTGTCTGAGGCCTAAGTTTAGTCCTCTTCATTATTGCACCCTTTCCTTATAAGGAATGAAGTGGATTTGACGGAAGAGTGGAAGCCTAGGTCGGGGAAATATACCCTTTCTGTCCCTCCATCGATTAAATGAAGCCAACGTATCTGCAATTACGAATGTCCATAAGCGGCGGTCGCTTCGCTATTTCAACGAATTTAAATGGTCACCTGCTCATTTGCCACCTTATCGTATAAAAAAGTAGTCGAGAAACGTGTAAGATTTCGCTAAGTCGACGATTTTGGCGACTTAGCATTTGCTAAGCAAACGTCTAAGGTAATCTTAGCATATGACTATAAATTTCAAACTCGTAAGATAAGTCTAAGCAAAGTCCGAGTACCGACTATAAATTTCAGCCTTAATATCGTTGGTTTCTGGGACCTCCAAATTCCTGTACAAAACATACCGTCATCTATTTCGTCATATGTTTCATATAGAGATTTTGGTCTCAGAAATCAACGATTAATATATTGAACTCTAATCAGTAGATCAAAAATAAATATGTTACCAATATCGAAAACATAAGCAAATTCACTCGACCATAATTCAGACGGTTTATTAGATATTGCAGAGTTTAGTACGATCTGAACGTACCTTTCTCGCATCTTCTAAGTCCTTACCAAACCCTTGGTATAATTGGTATAATTAACCAAACGGCACGTACGACACTTTTATTAAATTTCCACATTATGTAGGCTATGAAAATATTTTTTTTCACACTAACTGTTATCAGAGTTCAACACTATTTATGACGTAGTACAAGGGCGAAGAGGGTTCCACGCGGCATTAGCGGTAAGCCGTTACGACTTTATCTTTCCCATATTTCACAAATTTCGTCGCTATAATACAGTAGCGATTGATTTATTATTCGCCGGAGCTTTCAAGTGTTAAATAAACTCAGTAGTAAGTTACGGTACATTTACATGGTTCTGATATGCATTTACGATAGAAAAATATCATCGTCTGTGTATTAAATCAAATATCAAAGACCAGACATGCTTTAACCTTTTCACTGCTATTTCATACTGGCTATTTCATATTCATAAAATAAAGCGTGTTAATCTGTCTACTATTTGAAAAAAAGTGGTGACCTAATTTATTTATGTCGAAAAATGAATCAAACTGGCAAATGGAAAAAATCCATTCAGAAATGAATGATAAACTATGCTTTGTTCGCCATTTGAATAAGCCCGTATGTTATCCACAACACCAGCTATTTCAAAGAAAGGAAATTTCAGTGGGAAAATTCCGGGCGAATACGACAATTATTCTGTATAAAGCGTGGGAGCCCTCGAGCATGCACCTTCTCTTAGGTTTGAGAATTGCGCATTTTCATTAAATCGCTGCAACTTAACTTTTCAACGAAAGCTCTTAAGCTTTATGAAAATGTGTATGTACATTTTGCTTTTGATACGTTCAGATATGCCAACATCCTACAATACAATAAGAAAATTGCCGCCAAAACATCTTAGAAAAGTTGATTAAATTAATCTGTTTTATGCGGTGATAAACAAAAATAAATAAGCGGGCTTAATTCGAAAGTTCCCTTCAGCCTTTCTCGTTCACGTAGTACTAAATTTATGGAAGGACGGCCATAACTCGTAAGTAAAATCGTAGATAGCGGGATGCCGTAGAGTATTCAGCCAATGGTAGCTTATGTAATACCGATTCGGGCTCGTAAAAAATAGGTGATCTGCATAAAAAATTGGGCTACGTCAAACGTTAAAGGTGTAACACAGACTAAGCATTATTCCGAAATCACTTTCTTTTTTCTGTTTAGTTTAAGAGACGTAATCAATAATTGTGTGTATTAACTTAGATTTAAAAAAGACTTTGTTAGTCCAAAATATTATAGACATAATAATTCAAAATTAATAATTGAAAATAACTCACAATATGATTGGTTAATCTCTCGTGACATTAACTAAGTTTCTATATTTAAGCTTAAAAGCATTTGTTTTACAAAACAAATAAAACATGTGTTCGTTATAAAAATTGTAATTTTTATGGGCCAATCAGATAAATGTCTGACGGATGAATCAACAGGAAATCGTTCTAAAATGTTATAACCAAGGAAAATTAAGTTTTTTTTAATTACCTTGAACCTTCCCCTTGTTCCAAAAGAGAGTGTAAAGCTGTATGTATTACCTAAAATTTAGAAATGATTTAGAAATATCCCAAACCAATGATATCTCGACATTTTCTTGACCCATGAACTTAAGCAATAAATGATGCATAATAAAAAACTTGCTTAGCTTTTCAAATCGTGGGTGTAAAGGCTGAATATTTTATGTCATGCCGCAAACCCTTAGTTAATCCTTAAAGCTTTCAACAGTGGAAAAATCGTCTACAACAAATGTTTTATTAAGTATTTGTACAAATTATTTTCTTTTAAAAATGGAAGACCTAGAGTAAAACATGATTTTATATTCAAAATTTCAGTATCCTTATTAAGAAGTCAATGAAATTTATTTATAGTAACAATATTGGTACTATATATGTTAAATACAATGTTATATCGATACAGTATATATGTAATTATCATATAATTAGAACATAGAACATTCGTTGTATAAAATTACAACCGGAATCCTTGACCTGCGAACGCCGTTTATATTTTATTAAAGTCAAACCTTCATTTCCTTGCACGAGTCGATGGCTCAAAACTTGAATATTTAACGACAAAACCGTCCACTTCTTAATAAATCACAACTTTGAAAACGATGAGCTGAAAGCAGAACAATTTCCAACGTTATATTTAATGATTATGTAATGACATTTCTTCTAAGCTTTTGTTTTTTATATTTGTATAATGACAACTATCAGGTGTTGATTTTACTAAAAAAAAAATCAATTTATAATCTTTGTTGCAGTCGCCTATTTTCTATCCATTTCATTTGACGCTCACAATTCAAGTAGGTCGAAAATTTGAGTAACCATACGTGCTAAGCTAAATTACAACTCTTACTATATTAATACAAAAAGTACAGTAACATACTGCTTAGTTAGACACGCGTTTTAACCCTTTGAACGCCGGTTTGACACTGGACGTCAACGTGGTTATAAAGGAGTAAAACACCCTTAAGTAAATCACCAATATGCTTTCTGGTATTGTGAAATATAATTGAAACACCGCATAAGTTGTTTGAGTTAAGTCTGTCACAGATTGCTTTATGATATTCGATTCAAAGTGGGAAGCGAATTTAACTCTTTGTCTGTACATTGGATATAAATGCGTAACTGTGTCTTTTCACTGTAGTGGCACTTGTATTCATACATATTGTATGTGTCTCTATTTTGTCAAAGAGAATGTATGTATCCTCTATTTTAATAAAGTGTAAGAGCCAAGGTCAATAACCTAAAGATTTACTGAAGTCCTTGAACTCTACACTTTATTATTAAACAGCTTTTATCAAGTACGCTTCGTTACATTCTCTTTTTGTAACTCATTTGTAACACGTTGATGTAAACAAAATATTTACAGTTACAAGCAATGTCATTTGTGCAGACATTAATGTACATATAAATTAAACCAATATGAAAGCGCTGTAACAAGTAGAAGTGTAGAACCAATATGTGATTCACTTTGACGAATGGTTTTCCATGACTCATTTGCACGCACGAAAACGCATACTAATTTTGATATGATTGACAATGATGATACGAAAGCGATTGTCAGGAAAAATCGTGCTAGGCCCATTCATATTATTCAGCATTTGAAAGAAAGCTTGATTGTATACAACTGTTTGTATTGTATGAATTGTATTGCAACGTAATAAACACATTTATTGACATTTTGTAACATACGAGTATAGCGATTCTTCTAAAAGACCAAAACAAACGGTCACTTCTACTCGTAATTCCTATTGAAGTTGAACTTGCAGACGGTAATTACCGAATTACCCCTTAGGGAAACAGTGTCGCACTCGCCTGTCAAAATTTAGTTAACTCTCAACTCGACTCTAGAGAACTATTGCTAATTGAATTTGAACGTTTTGCCTTATAACTATTTTGATATTATTTAAATTCAAACATTTTGGTATTAATGATACCCTAGAGATAATATATCATTAGTCTATGAAACACTATGTTATCTAAGATGTACATAGATTGTTATTAATAATTATTTTATAGGACAGCAAGGACTCTGTTACGCATTATGTTCTAGCAGACGCCTATGGGTAAGGGTCACTTAACACCATGTATAAGGTATCAAAAAGGTTCAAGTTAAATTATGCTGTATAAAATTCTTAAGATAATTATGCTATTTTCTTTTACTCAAGTTCTCATTTATGTAAACTAAGAATATGTATGTTGGAAATTAAAATAATGTAACTTATGTTACATAAATAAAGACAAGCCAAAACATGTTTCGTCGTCTCATTCAGATACCACGTCTGTTTATTTTCCAACGTTGTTCTGTAACTTACACAAGCAAATAAACGTCTACGAAAAGTAAATAAATTTAAACCAAGACAAAGAAATACTTGCCGGAGCGAGTTAATTTTACATACAAATGTACGCTGTATTTCTTTTTAAAATTTTATTCTTGTAAACATAATTACAATTTTCCTTCTTGTCTGAAAAAATTAAATAACAAAATATGTCATAAAAATAATATTAATAAATAAGTATACCGAAAATTTCGATTTATGTTTTAACAATCTTAGCGCTGAATTTCAAGTTTGTTGGTATTAAATAAAATGTAACAAATATATGTTGATTCTTTATCTTTCATTCTCGAGATCATTGCGTTGAATGACGTTTTCAAACAACTGAGCTGGAAACGATAAGGAGTAAACATTAATAACAAATACATCACTCACCTTCGATTCGCCGACGACGGAGCCGGCGACAGAATTCTTCGAGGATCTTCCCAGCATCTTCACTGTATATCAAACCATCTTATCTGTACATACAATTTTAGATGGAGTCTGCTTTCTAGGTTAAATCCATTCAATTTATTTTGTGGTCGATTCTATTGCGATTATAGTAGACTATTTATATCCGACTTCAAAAAGAAGGACGTTATAAATTCGTCCGTATTTCTTTTTTAATTAAAATGTATCAAATAAGTAAGAATAGAAAATTGCTAATATTTTTTTACAGGAGTCTGGTAAATAAATCCGTATTCGCACATGATGCCATGGCAAACAATATTCAAATACAATACAATATCTAACATCAGCATTATAGAAATATATTGTTAAGTTATATAATGTCGTCTAAATACATTTACACCAGTTCCTGTCTGTCATGGTAAAAAAAATTGTAACAAGTTAAAGCTAAGACATTGATATTACGCTTCACTTCAAAATTATGTTAAAGAAATGAGAAACTTCTAAGTAAGAAAGCAATTTTCATATTTTTTCTTTGCATCAGTTGCAAACCGTCAGATATTGTTGACTAAATGTTTGTAATGAGTGTAAGAAGTTGAAGTGGCAATTGGCCGCAGCTGAGACGCCTAACAGATCCTTGTCAGAGATAAATGAAGGTATGATTTTTTTTCAAGGTTTCTTTGAATATTACGTTTTTGTATAATTTATTAAATTAACAGGAAAAACCGAATAGCAATTGTTTTATCTCATTAACAACGTAAGTGAATCAAGTCAAAAGACTACTAAAAAAAAAATCCCACTCATTGATGCTAGTAATTGTGTATCATTTCACAATATTTCAAGCGTTCTCGTTTTAGCATTATAAGTACGTAATCAACGCTAATATCTTCATTAAGAACTTAGAATCTTATAAAATGCACTTCCTTTTAGAATTTGCAATGAAAAATTGAATTGAAGTAAAATGTACGGTGAGACTTAAAGCAAGATCTAATTGAGTATTCGCGAAGAGCACTTGTATCCCGCGGGTAAATTATTAAGCTTCTTAACTATCTAAGAAATATATTTTTTCCTTTGGAGAAGGTATTAAATATTCTTAACTATAGGTAATTCTTTATTAATTTTTTGCCAGATAATTTTTAACGGTGCTACAAAATACGTCTAATGCTTTTTCCTATTCGAGAATCTGTGATCTTCTCATCATCACCTCATGTTTCTCAGAAATTCAACTTTAAATTCTAAATACTAACCTACAGAAAAATGGAGATCGTACTTTAATATAAGTACCGTAAAATTCTAAGTAAACTTATTAAAAATATTACGATTTTAGTCCACAGTGCTAATTTTACAAAACCAATAAAACATTTACGATAATAGTACACAGAGATTTTATTGACAAATGATCTTACGAAAATTGCCAAAAACTGTGGCTTCTGTTTATTTTCTCATAGTATACAAAAACAAATACATTTAACCGCCACCACCTCCAAACTTCGTAGCGTACATTATATAGCATTTCAATTTGATTCCTTGTTCTTTTAATTTCACTAAATTAATTCCATTGTACGTTTCAACGGGACTTGGTGGTTTCCTTTCAAGAATTTAATATAAGAACACGCCGAGCCGCCTCTCAACAATGTCTTCTATATCTATTTAATTAGGTACTTATTAACTTCGTTGTGATTTTAATATGGAAGTCGTGCTGTTTTTTGTTTTACATTCAAATTAGGACACTTGAGAAAAGATGAATTTTCTCATCCAAGCGAAAAAAAATCTGAGCGTTAAATGGTGAGCGGTGGGACCATAATTGTGTCGATCTGTCGGAAGGCTGGACTTAGCCTTCAAGCCTGCTTACGTCCAGTTGCGGGCAGCCACTGGGATCAATAGATGGACGTATGGATTGATGGAATGGGAAGGCTCGCGTCCAATAGTGGATTTCTATTTTTGGTCCCATCAAATTTTGTTATTTGAAGCAAAGTATTATAAATTAATATTTGGAATTGCTATAAAGAAAAAATAACTTGCAAATGATAACATTATACTGTACATGTAAATAGACTATTGCATTCTTAGAGACAGTTATTCCGCATTCCAGCTGTTTCTTATGCAAACAGTTCTTAAAGTTGGTTGATTACTCGTTGGAAATTCTTGAGGAAACTTACATTTTCAATGTATTGTTAAAGTTTCATTTGTTACTTCAAACTCTATTTTACTTTGCAATGGCGATGGATAGACAGATTTCGAAAAGGTAATTAATAAGTGATTTGGTTTGTAATAAGAAAAGGGTTTTAGCAAATATAAAGGTTAGTCACTAAAGTTTCCAGCGAACAAGTTACATCCATCAAAAAAAACATTTAATTCAAACAACAACTTACATAAAATAAACAACTATAGTATTTGGTAGATAGCATCCTGACAATATAAAACAACTAATTACAACCGACGACCACACAGAAGACAGGAGAGAAGTGAAAGCAATTCCGCTTACAGCCTGACGAGTGTGGTGCCGGAGCCCTAATTTTAGTCCACGTTCCCTTCCTACACTTTTCTTATAAGGAAAGGATGGGAAGGGGAAGTGGATTTGACGGAGGAGGATCTCCTCTTTCTGTGCATCCCCTCCTCTCTCGATTAAAGGTAGACAACGCATATGCAATTGCGGATGTCTATGGGCAGGGGTCGCTTCGCTATTTAGGCGGATTCAGGTAACCGCTTGCTCGTTTTCCACCTTATGATATAAAAAAGGTTGATAAAAGTAAAAGAACAACTTGACTGAAAGAGAATTTTAAACTTAACTAATACAGTTAAATTCAAGAATACTGCAATAATTACGAACTAAGTAGTCTTAGTTGGAACACGAATTGCGAAGTTGAAGTTAAATTTAAAATCCGTGTTTTAATGCACCCCGACATTTAACAATGCAGCTAGAATTGTGAACAAAGAAGTATCCATTTTAATTCGTCAACTGTATTTAAATTGTAAACCGAAAAGCTTTTCTATTGTTTTAAAATTACAATAGATTTGGAAAACTACTAATCCATTTAAGACAAACATTAAGAACACATTCATGCATTACATATACAGAGTATTGTTGACGTGAATCAATCGAAAAGAAATATCGTAGGGACTAGTAGAGAATTTGTAGAGTTCTAGACTTTAAGAGACTTGGTTCATTTGTTGCCACGCATGCTAGCATAGAGTACAGAAATATAATTTAATTTAATAACACATTTAACTATTGTACAAAAACATATATAAATATAATATACTCGTATATACACATATATATGAAATGCGCATATCGCAAGCTGAGCGCCAACTACAATGTTATAAAAATAATATCTAAGGTGAAATGTAACACTTTTTACGTTGCAAATTACCAAGAATTGAAATAAATAAAATTATTACATGAATATACGGCACGTGTCGATTCAATGCGCCACTTTAGTAAAATTTAACCAATATTCAACCTACAAATAACGTAGACAGTAATTTGGCTTTATATATAAGGCATTTAAAACTTCTATGTAAAATATGATTTCAAGTGAAATGTGTAAAAATTATAAGCGATCTCTGAGTTTTTGTGTTTTCACCACATGTTTGTGGCTAAATTATGAACAACCTAAAGTTGAGACAATACAAATTTGTGCGCTGTGAAAAGTCTGTCATGACAATAATTTCTACTGTGCATTGAATACAACAGTAAAAGGCCTGGGCTGTTCTCTTAATTATATTTATTTCTCTAACTTGTTTTACAATACAAAACAATTCATAATTTATAAAGATTATACATCATCATGAATTGGTAAATTAAATGTACATATTTTTTAAACAATTATAATTTTTACTTATAATGGTGATTTTGTTACTTTGTTTTCCAAAAACACGTTATCTATCACGTTCAGATGACGATTTTAGATTGGTGAAGTTTGGAATCTTACTGCATTACACATATATTATCACCCTAGCTGTCATCCGCAACTCCGTCCGCGCGGTATTTAAAAAAAAAACTAAATAAGTAGCTTATATGTTCTTCTAGAATACGTTCTACATCTGTACCAAATTTGGTCAAGATCCGTTAGGCCGTTCCGGAGATACCTTCAAACAAACATCCATCCATCTAAACATTAGCATCTATATATATAAAAGAAAGTCGTGTTAGTTACACTATTTATAACTCAAGAACGGCTGAATCGATTTGACTGAAAATTGGTGGGCTTTGAACCAGGAAACGGACATAGGATAATTTTTACCCCGTTTTCTTTTTTTTATTCCGCGCGGACGGAGTCGCGGGTGAAAGCTAGTTTATAATATTAGTAAGAAGTAAGATATTTCTGTTATATATATTGGACATATACCATAATTTCAGGAAACAAGGTTTTCAATAAACTATCAAGTGGTGTTTAGATGCCAGTCTTAAAGTATAGCATGCTTAGATCACAAATTAACTTCAGATATTAGAATCATTGACAAATACAGTATTTTCGATTATAAAAAATACTCCATTTTGTTTTATTATTCAACATTCGTATGTTATATAAATGGAAAGATGAAAAGAGTAAACAAAAACAGTACTGTTACTGTTTAGCGTACTAATTGAAACTTTTTCTTTGAGATAAGAAAGAGATCGTTCCACTTTCAGATAGCGCAAACAAAAATTATAATTCCAATGTTTCCTTTACACAACGAAGATTCTTTATATCAAACTATCTTTTACCCGCGACTCCTTCCGCGCGGAATAAAAAATAGAAAACGGGGTAAAAATTATCCTATGTCCGTTTCCTGGTTCTTAGCTACCTGCCCACCAATTTTCAGTCAAATCGATTCAGCCGTTCTAGAGTTATAAATAGTGTAACTAACACGACTTTCTTTTATATATATAGATAGCAGAGGAGTTATGATAATATGTGTTAAATTTGTTACACTGTTGTTGGAAATGTACCTGAAACTAAGCGAAGTTTAATTTAACTTAAATCATGAAAATCGCGACGAATCATATCTAAATTAAAAAGTATCCTCTCTTGTGTTTCTTTGACATAACGACCCAGAGTCTCAGGACCCGTAACGTCGAAGTACTTTAATATCTAGGTTAATACTTAAGTTTGTTTAACAATTTTTAATAATACAAGCAAAGCACCAAATTCTCTAGTTCGTCACGATGAGTTACAAAATTTTATGTTGTACAAGCTTTTAAATTTGTTCATTCAGACGTCTAGACATGCGATAATTTCGTATTTTATATGTAAGAGTAAAACGTGTCGTGTTAAAAATTAGTTTAGTAGCATAAATATTATACTAATAAGTTAGAGTACAATACATTTAAAAAGTTAAAAACATGAAAGAATAATATCTCTTAACTTCTAATCTCTTGACCGAAATACGTTGATAAGGTTATTAAAATTCGTAATCATAATGTAGGTATATTTTTCCAATCATTTGTAATAAGTAGTTTCAATTAAATTCTAATTTTAAAAATAGATTACTTGTTAGTGGATTGTTACTATATCCATATACAAACTTCACATGGACTGAATCAATATATCTAGATCAATATATCAGCACGAAATACTGATCAGTCATTTGAATAGTCTCTGGGTGTATCGTTCACTAAAAGACTGTCTATGTGAGCATAAACTATGAATACGGTTGTAAGACACATTTGATATGTACCAAAATCGTTGTGACCTCAAGTAGGATATGATAAAGCAGGGTGTTGTTTCCAAAACTTGAAATTTGAATTTCAATGCGTTCCAGATTTCTGTAACAGTATTCTTTTGAATTGTTCATTCTCGTGCGTCAATGGCAGCGGGAATAATACATACTTAATAGTATTAAGATTTCGTTTCGTATTTTAGTTTGTTTCAAAGGATTTTGTAGGCAATTTATGTATGAAGGCAAATCTGAATATAAAATTCGATCATGTTATATCCCATTCAGCGCAGTATTCTACACTTAAGTAGAGTCAAATTATGTACTTTATTGTTTTTACCCGACTGACAGAAGGATATTTTTAGGTGTGTATGGGTGTAGACACGTAATATGAAGTATTATTGTGAATATGAAAGTATTGTGAATGTCTGTTTTATTGCGGACACAGCTACATTAACTAATTTATCTTAGTACCTTTAAATTACTGATTAGGTAGCTTAAGCAATTTTTAAGTCTGAGATGCCAATTAGAAAAAAAAAATTAAAATCTCAACTGATTTTTTATTTTATTACTTTAATAACTGGTAATATATTAACAGTGATAAACACCAGCAACAATAATATCTGTTGCACGAAATAGCCGGCTTGACCAATGCCATACCACAACCGCACAAATGCAATCCCGGCTTTTGTCTGATGAGGGTAGGTGTGGGCCTAATTTTAGTCCGCTTTCGTCCGCGGAAGTGAATTAGATGGTGGAAGGGACGCATAGGAAGTGGATCTGTGCGTCCTCTCCTTCGTCGATTAGAGATCGGCAACGCAACTGCAATCGCGGATATCTAAGGGCAGCAATCGCTTCACTACTTCAGCTTATTCAGGTAGCCACTTGTTGATTTCCCAGATTATTACATATACATATATAACTTGATTTAAGTTCATAAGTAAAAATCTCCTTTAGACTATATAGCTTTAGTTCTAAAATACAACTACCTCTAGCATACATGCCAACTATAAACGGACCTATTGAAACAAGAGATTTTACGTTAAATTACATTATATTAAAAAAACAAAGAGCTATTCATCACGACTAGTGCGCACCTGACCTTAGTCTACCGAACCGAGTTCGTAATTAAAACCTTAGTTCAAAACCAGCACCTTGTAGAATTAAATTCATTAAAACGTTACAACAAGAGCGAAACTACATATAAATGCTTATGTTTTCCGACATTTTTTTTACGTAAAAATAATAAAAATACACCAATTATTTTACAAAAATGGAGTACAAAAGTACATCTTTAGCAATTTTATAGTGTTCTATAACAATAACAATAAAGCTTAAAATCCCTTAACGAAGTAACCATGAATTTTCAATTCTGAAATACCTGCACAAAGATATATTTTTTATCTCTATTATAGGCTTCAGTAATTCAGTAGTGCCTAAAATAACGATATTTGCACAGGTGGGCACAGTTAATCAAAAAGTTAACTTCGTTAATCGTTAATTCGTTAATTAAAAAATTAACTTCGTTAATCGTTAAAGCGTTAAGTTCTCGAATATTTAACGCAAGTTAAAGTTAATCGTTAACAGTTAACCATACCAAATTATACATACTAATTTCACACTTACTGTGGCGACACTTGTTTAAAATAGTAATTTGACTATACATTCTATAACACATTAATATCAGACAAGTATGAATGCATTATAGTATATTTCATTACGAGTGCGGAAAGCCTGTCATTGCAAAGAGTTCCGACAAATGTCTACCCGAGCCGAGGCGCAGCCGAAGGTGAGGGTTGACAGTTGGAACAAGTTGTAATGACAGTTCCGCACGTGTACTAAACAACTAAACAACATTTTTAATACAGTTGCGAAAAAATTAAGCAATTTAATAGAATAATAAAAACACAATAAACTCAACTAACTAAAATGTTTGAAAAATGGCACCAACCGTAAAAGAATACAAACAGAGATTTTTTTTTGTTTTCTTCACCCATTCTGGGTAGGCAAAGGGAACTTAACGGCCAAATCTTCAGTAGATTATTTTTATTGAAATGAAAATTAAATTTAATGAGATGAAATAAAATGAAACCCAACCTAATTCATTGAATCAAATCATTAAATCTGATATTGCAACAAATTAGGAGCTTCTTTTTAGAAATATTTGCATGAATCATAGAAACTTCAATGATTTTTTTTTGTAAAAATCGTGGTTAGTTTTTTTCTTTTTAATAGACATTATTTTGACAGTTGGAAAAGAGAACGGACGAGTTTGGAAAAGCTTAAGAAAAAGCACAAGTAAAAAAGTGTTTTAATACAGTTGCTCAGAGTGGCGTATTGCAGGGACGAAGAGCGTTCGGAATGTGGGCTATTACATACTCTTGCTTTAATATACTCGTAATGAAATATACTATTTCGAACCTTCTTTTAATTTTGTCCTGTTGGTCACGTCTTTCCCGGACGCTCTGATGCATCACACTTGCACGCGAACTTCACATATATCAATTATCAACTCGTTCGTTCACCATTCGAGTCGCCGACAGTCGCCCAACACAGTTGAACTTACGAGCGTGGCGTGGCACGTAATTTTAACAAAATGACAACACGTCTCCAAGTTACTAATTTAACGATTAACGGACTTTTATTAACGGAAGTTGAGTTTAACGGAAGTTAACAAAAGCGTTAACACTTTTTGAAGTTAACTTAAAAGTTAATCCGTTAAGCAAAATGTTAACTTCGTTAATTAACGATTAACGGATTAACGAGTTAATGCCCAGCTCTGGATATTTGTATGAAACCAATTTAACTGAAGATAAAGTTTAAAAAAGTCGGTGAACATTTCGAAATTAGTCAAGATTTATATAATATAGATAATCTTCAAAAAAATTTTCATAATATTAATTTAAATACCTACTTATTCTTATATACTTCCAATGAAATAAGTATTTTTAAAAGTAATAATGAGTCATGATATTTTAGTAATATTAAAATATTTTTTTCTTTATCACAAGTATCATACAAATCGCACTGTCGTAGTGATTTGCAATTGTTTTATAATTAATTAGTTAAAATGAATAACCTAGAATTAAAACACCATAAAATATAGCACCTAGCACCAAAGCCATTCATTGCAGAAGTCACTTTTGTACTCGCAAGTACAGTTGTAGTACTCCACAAGTTAATCTTAAAAGTGTACTTGAATTTAAGTAAAAAATTGGACAATTACTTCCAATTATCAGACGCTATCTGTAGCCAACGACAGTGTACAGTCACTTTAACATCAATAATAAATAGACGATACGTGTTGACCTTATAATTTGAAGCGTACTTGATAAAACGAATCAGTTTATTCCGACATCTCGTGCGCAGTGGACGCGTTCAAAATGACGAGCAAAGAAGAGGCCCCTTCTACTTTTTGGGACGAATTAACGAACCCACTCAACTTAGTGTTAATCGGGGTTATTCTGTACCTTATCTACAAGATTTTAAGGTCTCATTTACAAGCAGAGGACAACACACCGGCCCCACCGCCACCGCGTATGAAAAAACTTCGTAAAGATTTAACTACGGCTGAATTAAAGAAATATGACGGAACGGGACCTGATGGAAGAGTGCTTTTAGCTGTAAATGGCGTGATTTTTGACGTAACAAGAGGAAAAAGATTTTATGGGCCAGGTAAGCATTCTCCGTACTTCATTCACTCTGACATCATTACGCGATAATGTTATCGTAGTAGGTACCGCTATCGAGTATCCGCCATTATTGTTTCTTTTTAACGAACGGAAATTTGCTTTTATAATTTTCAGTTCCACTCAGTTTACATACATGTTTTTCGTTAAACATAGGCACATTCGTTCATATTAATATGCACGAATATTGAATTTCTTTGTGCCACTAACAGCGATATTGAACCGGCTCGTTTATAACCGGTTTTTATGTTTTCTGCTTACAAACATCGTGACTATCAACAAAATACTTAAGATAACTAGGACTAAAAATATTAGAACATTCTTGATGTAAACTAAACCGATTTATATTACGTTGATTCGGACATTCCATAACCTAGTTAACTGCCAAAACATATAGGTATTGCGCAACATTGTAGTGTTATCTACACAATCATAACGGTAACATGTCTTACTACACTGATTCTAACGATCAAGAACGGTTCTATGTATAATTATGTATACACTGTGCTGTGAACATAAACAGTAATATATAAAAATCTTGGTAACGAAGTAATGTAATGCTGACACTATAAAATGCCGGCTAGCATACTTGCAAGTCATGTGCCAGATAGAAACAATGTTATAAAGTTAACTCAGCTCATGAATTAAACTGTTTTGTTATGATGATTATAGAGACAATAAAATTCAATGCCAAACTTCTAGTACCTTCATATAAACAATTTTTTTAAGTGTCAGAAATCTGACGTTTAGATAAAGAGTTCCAATAAAACATCCAGATGAATGTCGTCAAGTAAACAATGAACATTTTAAAATATCTTTGGAAGATAACCTGTCGATCTTAAGTAAATTATGTTCATAAAAAAATACATTAAAGTTTTGGATTCATCAAAATCGTACGTGCTATGCCAACGAATGGCAAAGGTCTCCTTGGCAACCAAGCAAGCAACCAACTGCCGTTACTCTGGACTCGACCTAAATAACAAGGACATCCTGTATAAGAGATGCTAAAATGATAAACTGTGTGCAATATCATCTAAATATTGATACGTGAACCTTTTTAAGGAAATTCCACGAATGGATGAACGTGAATTTGACAGTAAAAGACAGACAGGTAAAGTTGCAGAGAAGAATAGCGTAAAATTGTTTTTTAATCCAAAATAAAAAAAAAATCTTTGACTATTTCGAGTAATAAGCTAGTACTATTATAATAAATAAATATATACAAATAGAATCACAAATAAAAATAATACAACGCTGCATGCGACCTTGAATTGTATAAGGTCCAAAGTCAACCGCTGTTTAGCATTCATATACGACTGATTTACTCACAAACACTCAGACAATAGTCAGTCCGTTGTCAGAATCAAAGCAAATTGTAACAACGAAAGGTACCGCGTATTTTATGAAATTGTAAAACCATAACAATCGAATAGATTCTATTCACCACTCTACGTACATTATTATAGGAGAAATAACTAATAACTATAATATGTCTTTTGTTCAAAAAATCTACCTGTGTTAGCTGTGGATTTAGACGCAGTTACACATGTATTGACATATCTTATTGTCTCTGTTTACTCAAAGACAATGAGTAGGATGTCAATACATATCTTACTAATACTAATATTATAAATGCGAATGTTAAGATGGATGGATGTTTGTTAGTAGGTATCTACAGAACCGCTAAACGGATGTCACTGGAATTTGGCCTGGAAGAACACATCAGCTTCTAATTAAGTTTTTTTATTCCGCGCGGACAAAGTCGCGGGCGATAGCTAGTGTTAATATAAATATCCCGGCAATCAAAATTCACAGCTTGAATGGACTCCGTTTGGAATAATTATAGTCATCGTCAGTGCTTATCATCATTTCATCTAACTTAGTCATTTTTCGCTATTTCTGCTTCTTCTTCTAGTTCTAGAGACCTTCGTGCACTTTGATTTGGTCTACGAACTTTATCCATTTCGGTCTATCTTTGGCCACGGCTGTTTGCTACTATACTAACATTCGTCGCGTCTAGATTTACGCCATCACTTCAGCGAAGTTTTGGTGTCACTCGACCTCGATTTTTTTGCTCTTTGACAAGTTATTTTTATATCTATTATCTGTATATAAAATATGCAGTTTTCATGTATGATGCAATGGTTAATATTATTTCAACAAACAAAACCAGTCAGTCGTTTACACAAATATAACATTCGTATATGTACTTTCCGCTATCTCCGAGGGGAAATAAATTTGACAGAGGGGGGGACCCATAGGAATATCCTTTTTCTGTGCGTCTCCTCCAAGGTAGGCAATGCATCTGCAATTGTGGATGTCTTCATAGTACATTTTACGGCGTATTCAGGCGGCTGTTTGTTCATTTTCCATTTTATGATATAAAAATTGTAAAAAATAAAAAAATCACCTTTGTAATAATTATATGCAAATATCGGAAATCCTGATAACAAAAATGATTCAACTAATTATTCTACACATTGGCTAATAAAATTAATTGGGAATAATTAAAAGAGTTCTTATTACCATATTCATAATTAACAATCATGCTGTAGACATATTTTTGTGATTCAGAACTATAATTACCTAAATTTTAAAAACAATAGTTTTTCTTTTCAATATAGGTTGTTATTAAGTTCGCTACACGGATTCAAAATTTGGGTGCTATTTCATGACTACATGTCTTAGTAAAGTTAAAAGGGATATAAATAATCTCAACGGTGTAAATAATTAAAAACGGCTTAACTCACGGCACCGACTAGTTTCGGAACCGTCGGGGGTTTTTCAATGGTGTTAGGAAAAATTCTTGCAATTTTTATGGATCACCAAGAAAAGAAATAATTAAATGCAGTCAATCTGTATTTTTTCTTCTCTTATAACTTGTATAACTAACACAAAGTCTCATTAAACACATTATTAAGAAAAATATTTAGTACCACTTGCATAAAAAGAATACAAGTTTGTAACAATAACAACATAACTTCAAACACTTAATTATTTTCTTGTGATAACTTTTAACCTTTCTACAACATTGTTATTGTCAACAAAGTCGTTTAAAATGTGTTTCCATGTTAATTTCAGGTGGGCCATACTCGGCTTTCGCTGGCAGGGATGCTACACGCGGCCTAGGAACGGGTTCAGTGTCCGCGGAAGACAAAGAATGGGATGACGTCAGCGATCTCAACGCTGATGAGATTGCCTCAGCCAAAGAATGGGAAGATCAATTCAGGGGTAAGTAAATATTATAACATGTCTTTTTAAATTTATTTTTTTGTTATTTTCAAAAAACTACTTTGAATAACCGATGGGCACCTTATATGGGTAAGTATGGATTAATGCCTATGGGTAAGTATGGATTTAAACCCATCGTAAACAATATATGTATGCAGCATTAAAACTCGATACAAGATTATGAATGCAATTTTGCAATAGTATCATAAAATTGATGATTCTCAAGATTGCTGTATTATTGTATAAAAACAAGTTTTTAAAAGAAACGACAAAATTTTAAACAAGAATTTACGAATCAATTTAACTAAATTATCAACATTAAAGTCAATTAAAGAAAAAAGTTTCTTGCTACAATGAAAGTAAAAGTGAATGAACGGACAGTGACCCAATGCCCCCAGCGTAAGACGAGTTTTTGTTAAGACTAGTATATCTTGTTTTCGGTTATTCTCCCATGTTTTAATGCAAGACATGCTACGCTACCAACGGCTTGAACATAACCTGTCTTACGAATGAATGTACTTTGTACGGTTGAATATCAGAATGTAAAAATTCCGTTAAACAAAACAACAGTTTAAATACCGTTCAATAACAATAAAATGAGCAAAGAGAAAAGTTAAAGGGCATTTAGTAATAAAACCAAGTGAGAAAAACAGCATTATCTCCATTTATTGTGATGTTTATTTTGTAACAAATAGTTTAGTTGCAATGAGGACAATGCTACTATGCTACCATATAAATATCTGGAAATAATAAATAAGCTATGCATAGTTTTAATGTTAATATTTATTATGTTTGCAGAGAAATATGACATTGTTGGTCGGCTGCTGAAGCCAGGAGAGACGCCAAATAAATACAGCGATGACGAAACAGAAGATAAGAAGGAACAGTAACCGGCTTGCCGAACTTAAGGGGTTGAGTATTATTCTTAGAGCAATGTGTGACATTGTAAAATGTTTTTGTAAAAAAATTAAAAGTTAAATTATAGGAAATATTTTAACTGTTAAATGTTTTATTTCGTAACGTTTCAAAAGTATAAGGTTAAAACTATACCGATACGATCCAAATTATGAAGATGAAAATATAAAATGTATATTGCGCGGATTAACACTTAAAGTATAAGGTATTCGGTATAGACTATCATTAGCCGCGTACCCACCTAGCGCACAGGCTCACGCGGCAGCCTCGTGAGCCAATGCCTCTTCTGGTGTGGACGTGCCTCGGCCTGCCTCGGGCGCGCGTTTGTTCGACCGAGCACGGCTCGGCCCCGAGCCATCTGTTGTCGGTAAACTTGACGCGCTCAAAGGTGCCTCAGTGAGCGCTGTGCGTTAGGTGGGGACGGTTATGTTTTGGCTCGCGCGCGAAGCTACTTCAAGTTTTGTCTCTTGCCGTGTTTGTCTTCTGTAATTTTCATATCATGGGCAGTCAGGAGGAGTCCAGTAGGTTTTTTTTGATACTTGACTGTTTTCGTTTCTTTAAACAATAAGCAGCTAGGAAAATAGCAATAGAAAATAGCACTGAAAATACACGACTGTCCATTACGAATACTCGCGGACTTATGATGGCTCAGCCTGCCTCGCGAGGCGGCCACGGCCACGCGGAACAAAACTACTGAGGCTGCCGCAGGAGCCATCGCTCGCGATCCGGACACCGAGGCTGCCGCGTGAGCCTGTGCGCTAGGTGGGTACGCGGCTAATAAGATACTGTTACATTTGCATAATGTAAATAACTTTATTGAATGCTAGTTTCCTTGGCAATTAAACAATATTGTAGTAATAATTCCTTCCACTGAATACCTATGGAATATTCTGCAAAACAAACATAAATATATAAGTATGTGGATTATGTTACTTTTAAAGTAACTTATATTAATCACGGATCACAACTGTTAGTGTAAGTTTTCAAGTTAAACTAAGAGAAAATCTTGGAGCGTGTCAACAAATAAGCATAATGTTCCAATCGGGAAATCGTGGACTTTGGGAAAACATGGAACTCCAAATTGATACAAACGGCTCTTTACACGATAAATTGGAACGGGGAAAATATTCCAGTGAACCAGTTTCCTTGCGCTTAGAACGAAATATTTTAGCTTCGATTGAATAGAAACTTCTGATGCAATATCTCGCACGTCGATATTTTGTTTAAAGTTGCTTAGCGCCTGTGAAATAAAACATAGCAAGAAATATACATATGAAAATTCAATATTAACTTATAAAAGTATAAGAAGTTTAAAACAAAAATACAAAACATAGTATATTATCAAAGCTTTTAGTGTACTATTAAGTACAACTGTGGATTGTTTGTGTGTCCTGACTAAACATTAACTGACAACAAGGCTTCGAGCTGAGCAATCAGCTGCAATATTTAACTAGGACACTTCACGTCTGTACACCTGGAAGAAGCATGTAGAGTTTTAAAACAAAACTTAATCTGTTAAAAAAACAACTTATAAAACACAAACTGTCCCTATTTATAGATATAAAGGAATACATTTGGTATATCATAAATCTAAAATAATAAAAGTGCCTACGTCTACTCTCACGAGATCCGCAAATGAATGAAATTGGCAAGTGCTCTTCACTATATCCCACTTTATATGAATATTTGGGTATTACTTTTTTTATTTGAATATCTTGTAAAACATAGAAAAAATGATGATATATTTCCGTGCTATTCCCACTTGACTTTTCAATAACAATTGTATTGCGAAGTTTTCATTGAGATTGCTTTTATACAGATATCTGATAGTATAAAAAGTGAATATGAGCGAATCTCCAAGTATAGACATAAATTAAAATTGAATATACATTTAGTTAAATAGGAATAATTTTATTAAATTACTTTGTTTAACTTTTGAATAACAAAGTCAACAAAATTGGTCTTATCTATTTTGCTATCCTTCATTTTACTTCGTTGATATGGCAACATGCCATAAAGCCAAAAAAGCAAAAACAGATTCATTAAATCTATATCATAAAATTTAATCCTTATATCATTTTAGTGATTTTTATCTATAATCTAAAGAACGATTCATATCCGTGATTCAGTCAGTGAGTCACATCCTTAGATCCCGTCGATGAATTTGTATCAAAAAATAAATTAGGTAACCTGAGCTTCGTTGCTCTATTATTTTGATTACTTCAAGATTTACTCAAATCAACACAATAAAATAAAACCAGTAATTAATTAAATATAACAATAAGTGCTACTGACTTGCGAAAAAAAAACTCTCCTATCTGTCGGTTAAAAACAAAAAGTTTATTTCTATTGAAACAGACTCAAATTTGTCGCGAAAAAGGTTTTAGGTATTGTTCTGCCAGATTCGTTTAGAATTCATCATCTGGACTTTCATCTAAGTTTCTCGTTCTTTTTTACCTCACGATGCTTGTAGTCTTGTTTGTCTCTGGTTATATAAACGTTTGTTAATTGTCTATCTCAGTGTATCTCTAGATAAATACCATACAGCCTATTTTCATGAATAAAACAAAAAATAAATATATAACAGTTTTAAAAAATATAAAAAAAAACTAACATCAATCATAATGGTAAGGTAATGTTTCAAACAAAATACCTTATAAATCTATTACTTTTTTTTTACGTATTTGATGATATTCCCGATCGAATCGACTTGAAAATTTTGAATAACACATTGAATGTAATCAACATCGCCCTGGCCTTATCCCACTCACGTAGGGTCGGTACAGAAGGTTTTATAAACCTTGAAGTTTTGGTTTAATTTTTTACGGTCGGCCACCTGCCTGTCGCCAACCCTACTTGGGAGGAAAGAATACTTACACTTTGAATGTAATATCTAAGTAGATTTATTTAACCGAACTTTCGTAATATTATCATGTAATATGGAAATACTATATTTAATCTTCGTAAATAAAAAAAAAAACTCATTAATATAAATAACGAGGCCAAACATGCAACTAGAAATGCAGCCGAATGAAATTTCAAGCGTACCCGGTATTTCCTACTTCATTCCATTTCAATACGTACCGTTATTCATATAGATTTTAACTGCACTGAATGGATTTATCGAATTTTGTAGAGCCAACTGTGTATCAATGTTTTATACTTTTCAAGTAGTTGAGAGATTTTCAATTAAAATTCTACTATACTCTACCCCAATATAGGCTTGTTTTTATCAAATATGTTACTGTAGTTTACAGATGGGATTTAGAACAATGGAATCAATTTTGGATAAAAAATTTGCATTCAACTGTCAATATTTCATTTTAGAAGTTCGCTTTTCTGTACTCGTTATATTTATTCGTTAAAAAAAAATTATCAATGTGTTCATCATTTGTTAAGGGAATTTCGATATTTTTTCCCTTAGTTATAGGAACCAGTAATCGCATATGCATACAAAAATACCATGACATGACGGTACGATACGAGGTGTAGGTGCTTGTTTTCCTCGTCTTTTTAAATCTATGTTAAGGTTTGAGAACTTTCAAATACTAACAAATTAGCATAATCAAATAAATTGAAGTAACAGTATTCTTAATGAAAATAACTATCCCAATTCAAGACCCAGTTGCAGCAGAACTTAACAAAGACTTTGGTTAGTGCTCTGTATTTGCTCTCCTAAAACTGTTACCTGCGAAACTGATCTGTGATATTGACTAAGTTTGTAATTAATTAAAGTTATTGCAGCGAGGAACATTTCGCCATGTAAGTAAATGAGCAGCTGCAATCTAAAACTTAAACTTTTGTATTTACTTAACAATATAAATTTATTTCTATGGAACATGATCTTAAGCATCTGCAGTCTATAAGAATTTGAAATTAGCTATTGATTTGCAAATTCGTAGTCTACCTAAATGAACAGTAGAAATTTTATCAGAAAAAAGCTTGTTTCCTTTGCTAACCATCCCTTCCCGAAATTATTTATCTCTTCCAAAAAGTAAGACAAAAAAAAACACATTCGTAGAATCTATTTAAAATTCATTGTTTATTCTACGCCTACCATTTCCCTGTTTGTTTCATTATTTTTACAGCTAATTAGTCGGGAGTGCTTTCGCCACAATTTGTCACAAGAATACTATGCAAATGAATGTTGACAGACATTTTGTCCTTAAGCACGGACAAATAGAATAAATGTTATATTTTTTATCGAACAGCCATTTTCTTTTTTTGATCAGTACACGTATCTGATTTTAGAGCAAATCTAGAATGGTTTTTCTATAGTTATTTGCGAGTAAAAACAAATTCATATCTATTGTATTCTTCTGACCATTCTAATGATTTTTACATGTTTAGGGGAGTTCGTAATACGTTTTTAGTAAAACACCACCAGATTGAAGTTGGTAATAAAGGTACGGGTCATGATTATTGGCGTCCTAACATAATATAACAGTACAGCACTCACAATAATTTGTGGATACCCGCAGTAGTGGTTTTCGTATTCAACATAGAATTTTACCAAAATAACCACCTACATTACTCGTTTACATGCGTGTAAAGAATAAAATTTAGATATCTAACAATTAAAGTTAAGTTCTATTGAATCTATGTTACCTAGTACGAAAAATAATCTTAAATTAAACTTTTTGTCGTTTTGTATTTTCTTTAATGATGAATAATACAATAAAACGCCTACTTTAAAATTACGGCAAGATAATTTCTATAAAGATTCTTGCCTTCTGGTATGTAGTAGAGATAAAATATTTTGAATTATGAGATAGCACAACAAAATGCAAGCTATAGAATTGTAATAAATAATAACATGAAATAACTAACATTTTTTTTCTGCAATCAAAATGGAAACCCTCATTAACTTAAAAGGTAACGTTCTCAAGAGATATTTTTAGAATATAACGAAAAGTCTTCTTTACAGTAGCGGGCGAAGCCATTTTAAAATATTGTATGTATCTGAAAACGACTGTTCTAAAAAGAATACCCAAAGGAAACTTATTGGAAGACGAAATGAGGCAATTTCGTTTTCGCAGCTCTTTAGTGTGTTCTCGCAAACGGAACACTTTTGTCGTAGAACCAGATAAACAATTTCGACTTTTACCTTGAAAATTCTCGAGCAAAAGCCCAAAATACTTTTGTGGTATATTAATTACGTAATAACTAAAATTCTTTTTTCATTTTTCATTTCGTAAAAAAAATAAATTAAAAAATAAAACTACTGCTGAACTTGTGACATTACATTAAAATTATGCTAATTGTGGTACAGCTGTAGAGCATAGTCTAGAAAAACACGTATGCATTAAGGTTATATATATAATAAGCATAATTAGGTAATATTAAGGTTATATATATAATAAGCATAATTAAGGAAGTCGCGGGCAAAAACATAGAGTAATAAAATTGATTGATGCAAAATTTTAACTCCAATTAATTAAAATTTTCGCCAATTTAATGATAATTGGCAGACAAAATTAAATTATTGGTGCAATAATTTCAAAAACGATTAATTCAATAGATAAAAGTGTTTTTCTTTAGTATTACCAAAATTGCTCCATAACTGACAAAGATTGATTGTGATTTATGACGAGCCGCATCGCCCGCCTACCTAATTAATTCCTACCTGCTGCCAACAAAAGCTTTTTATTCACGACTTTTATAATGCGTCACTTATTATTATACAGAATTAAGCTTGATTCTGTTATTTCTTATAAAAACAAACGGCAATGTTTCACCACGACAAATGAGATAATGGCAAAGAAGAAAGGAAAACAATGTAAATGAATTGTTATATCATCCATCTAAAAAAACACGCAGCTGAAAAGACGTGCCTTCAAAGCGTGGGCGTAATACAATCATATTAGAATAATACCAATGAATATTGTAGTACAATCAATGAAACTATTTTTTTTATTGTACTATATTTTATACTAGCTGTCGCCCGCGACTCAACGACTAAAACTTATAACTAAGCAGTTTTTCGCTACACACTATCAGTTTTAACTGAACAGTTTTATCGGATCAGTTTTATCTAATTAAATTTTCATTAGATCATCAGTTGAACTGAACAGTTCTCAGTTTTGCCTACACACGTCAGTTTTATCTGATCAGTTTGACCTTTCAGGTAAAACTAAGCATATCTAGCGGGTTGAGACTGCAGAAAACCACATCTACTTTTAAATGAAGTGAGTAGAGTTTTCAACAATGTTTACTCAAATGTAAATTTTAAAAACAATTTTGTACCTTAAGGTAAAGGTATTAATTGTACCTTAAGTGTTAATGGTCTATTTGATTATCTTTTCCCCAATTTACCGGAGAGTTAAAACATATTTGGAAATTTTAAGCAGTATTCAAACAGGATAGTTGGTGCACATTAGTGATGCAACGGATGTCTGTTTCCGTTTCCGCAACTGCGGAAGTTCCGCATGCTTTTCAACATCCGTTTCTGTTTCTGTTTCCGCAACTTTTATAACGGAGATAAAACGGAACTTTACGACGGCTGAGAGATCCAAATGCGCGGCGCGAGGCGCGCAGTCCGTGCGCTGCCTTTCGGCACTTGTCGCATTTGTTTGTTTACGTACTTTTTAATCGTACGTAATATTTTCTGCTGCTGTTTGAAACAATCAGTTTCTCTTGCTGGAGTAAACTGTCTAGTTGTTGTCCATATAAAATTTGACAACTGGCAAAATGTGACTATTTCATACTTACGAGTTATTAAATGTACTTTTGAATAAGTGATAACCATGTAATATGTCATCATCATTATTATCATCAGGTCACTATACATCCCCACTGAGGCGCTTGGAGCCTACCCCAAATTAGGGGTGACTAGGCCATAGTCAACCATACTGGCTCAGAGCGTTATGTTTTCCTTCACCGTAAGAACGTCGGATAAATGTACATATGTAAACCGAAAAACACATTGGTACATGGCGGGATTCGAACCCAGGCCCTGCAGATTGCAAGTCAAGTGCCACGAGCCAACGACGCCTAATAATTATATCTTTTTCTAATCTAGATTTGGTGTATTTGATACTTAACACATTCACTGTTTACAAAATAAAAAAAAGGTAACAGCTGGGAGCCAAAACTTTTTATGGTGAATTTTTATTTAGTATCTGGGAATGTTTGAACATATAATTATTTCAATAAAAAAAAACACATTTTTTGCAATTGAGCGCTAGGGATGGCAATGGTTTAGTTCACTAATATGTAGATATTTGTTCCACGATCGCATATCTGTGTACTAATATGTTACAAGATTTTGACAAAGTCATGGCTACACAAAGCAACATGGACTCGCTTCAAACGCCGGCGGCTTACTGGCTACTACAAAGTGAACGGGCCCCTCGCTCGGATCCGAGGGGGAGGCGCTGCTACTAATAGCTCTGCAAACTCGGATCCGAGTGGTCAGCAGTGAATGTGTTAATAAAGAAATATATTTGTAAAATGGTTTTAATATTTAAAAGCCTCCGTTTGTCAACACGTATTTTAACTTATTGCAGCACAGTAAAAATACATACATTGAAGGCTAAAGGACACCGATATCCAATGCCTTAATAAATTAAAAACAAATACAAACTGTTTTTACCAAAAAAAAATGTAAATATGTTTTTTTTTTCATATTATTTACACTTCTGTTTCCGCATCCGCTTCCGTTTCCGTTTCTGCTAAAATTTATTTTTGACATCTGTTTCCGTTTCTGGTTCCGCTAAGACACTTCCGTTGCATCACTAGTGCACATCCAGAGTTGTATCAGAGCTTGCAGTCGGCGCAAAGTTTGTTAATTGTGCTACAACTAATATTCAGTGTATGAAATTTAACTTTGAAAATTTTCATTGTACCTACATTTATTTTAGTACCCTATTTCACTATTTTAAAATTGTTACATTTTACACTGAACTAAAATCCCTTTAAAATGTACAGTTATAATTGTCAATGCATACAATTGCTGCATATTTATGACCGCAACTTACTTGTTTACTCCGCTGTCTCAGCGACCCAGATTGGGTCTTGACCTCCGATAGAAAAGATCGCTCGACTGTCCTACGCCGTCCCCTGCCATTCCATCGCTTGTAGCTCCCGCAGGTCCAGCTCTACGGAGTCTCGCCAGCGGTATCTGGGCCGGCCGACGGGTCGGCAGCCAATCGGGGTCCTAAAACTGCTTTATCTGTACGATCTTTCCTCATATGACTGCAATAACGTGTCAAATGCATGGGACATGAAGAAACAAAAGTAAAGCTTCTTGAATCGGACCACTGATCGATCGTCCCAATGGGATTGTTTTCCCGTTGGGACGATTGATTCTTTGGTTACGATCATTGAACTGATTTTATAGATTCGATCTTCCCAATGGGAAGAAAGTTCCCATTGACTTCACACATATCTTAAAATTACATCAACGATATTTGCAGGTTGTTTTCCTTCACCATAAGAACTCTCAGGTTGTTTTTCGTAATCTGCAAAATTTAAATTTAAAGGAAGTTTATAAAATAATTTTCTCTTTTCAAATTAAATTATTGAAGCAAAGTAGTGTACATAGTACCTTCTTTCCGAACATGTGGCGAATGTTAAAGGAAAATTAATTTCCTTAGTATTGGAAATAAATGATTCGAGGCGTAGCTGCTACGACTTATTAAACTTAGCGAATGTGCCTACCTCTCCAACTGATCGTGAACTTAAATTATAATTAGTTTCATTTCTGCATATGTGAACTCCGATTCAATTAGGGCTGTCAAAATAGTCAATTATAAATGTATTTAAAATGCCACATTGTAACATTAGGTTTTCTCGCAGAAGAAATTATCAACGGACATATCATAGAAAACAATCATCAACAATCAATTCCAGCAATGTAGGAATCATCTAGCTATTGAATAAATATTTATATAAAACATGCAAACTTTAAGTAACGTAGTTGAAATTATAATAAAATGAATGGATCTTGATGAAATTTGGCACAGATGTAGAACATAATATGGAAGAAAACATAGGTTACTTATAATTTAGACTATAAAGTTAATATAAAAACCTTATTCCTTAGATTTACTACATGTTAATTATTATTCATGTTACAAACATTTACATATAACACAAAGAACAACAACAAAGACCTCATTCGTAAGGACCTATTTAAAATTCATCACTTCACCCTCCACCTTTTCCTTGTCCGCTTTTTCTTTTCGTAGTTAATTACTCCGGAGTGCTTGCGGCACAATTTGTCACTGGAATACTAAGCAAACGAATGTCGACGGCCGCTCTGTCCTTCTCTTACAATGTTTTTTTAATTTTATTTAATCACAATAACTGATTTATTTTTAACTAGCTTTTACCCGCGACTCCGTCCGCGCGGAATAAAAAAATAGAAAACGGGGTAAAAATTATCCTATGTCCGTTTCCTGGTTCTAAGCTACCTGCCCACCAATTTTCAGTTTAATCGATTCAGCCGTTCTTGAGTTATAAATAGTGTAACTAACAGGACTTTCTTTTATATATATATAGATAAATTAAATATGTCTTCCCATCAAGTAAAAGTACGTTCAATTTATATAGAGTTTTTATGATATTATTCATACCAGTATACATATATTGTATACATACCTATATAACTCAATATAACAAGAACATTCTTTCAATATTAGTTAATAAATAAACAAGTCAATGTTTCGACTTATCATCGTACAAAAAATGCAGATGGTGTCACGTCTTGCTGGTGTCTGTTGATTTTCCTAACTGAACGTAACTGAAAAAAAAAATACTGCTGTCTTCATTCAACATCAAAAACTTAATTATCTTAATAAATTGCTTTTCATCTTTGCAACCAGTGAACTGTATAGCAGAGTATAAGATAACGTCAGATTTATCAACACTGAAGTCGTTTGTATCAATTTGGACGACTATATTTCCTCGAATTCAACGACTTTCAGATCTGTACGTTATATTTCTGTAAGACATCTAAAATTTTGCAAGACTATTTCTGTACATTTATTTCGATCAAAAATAACAATCACTATTGCTATTGTTTATAGAAGACATTTTAGGCAAATCAAAGGTAAATAAATGACGTACTTACTCGTATGTTTGAATTATTTATTGACTAGCTGTCGCACGCAACTTTGTCTGAGCGGAAAAAATAAAATAATTAGTAGCCTATGTGTTCTTGCAGACTGTTATCTACATCTGTGCCAAATTACATCAAGATCCGTTGAGCCGTTCTAAAGATACCTTCTAACATCCATCCATCTAAACATTCACATTTATAATATTAAATAATAAATACAAAGGTACTTTTTTACTGGCTAAATTTTCTAGTATTAAAAAATATACCATAACATTTTTAGTTTGTTTTAGGTTAATGAGACGTTTCATTTTATTAGCACGTATTACGCCATAACTTGATAATTCATTAAATGGTTTATATTTTTGTTTCACTTCAACAACTTAATACAGGTAGTAGAGTGTAGACATAAATGAAAGTATATTTGACAATTTGGCACGAAACGGTAATATTATATCTGCTTCTTAATGGAGTTACTGCTATCAGCTTGGCAACGCGCTTGCCGCAGCGGCCAACGCAACCCTTCAATTAAAAATTACATACCTGTTTTCTTGTTATTCTAAATCCCTTTGAAATTCCAATGTATAAAAGAACATCAGATTTTTGTAGTGATTTTTTTTTTTTGTCAAAGTAACTTACTAAAATAAACAATAATTTAATAGTTAGTCTATGACTTCGAAGCCTTTATTCAAAAATTATTTTATAACATAATTTTAATCGTGTTAATAATGGTTTAAACTAAAATAACTTAAGTCATGTAGCACATTATAGTGGTAAATTTTTTATGGAAAATCTGACAGCCATACGCACATACGCTTTTTGCCAACTGAACACATTTTTGAAAAGGTTTAATTCAAATCATACTCGCCTTAATATTATAAATGTGATAATTTGGATGGATGGACGGATGTTAGTTACTACCTATCACCAAAACGGCTTAACGGATCTTGATGAAATTTAGCACAAATGTAGAACATAGTCTGGAAGAACACATAGGCTATTAAGTATTTTTTTCAGTGCTGCTGAAGTTGCGCCCAAAAGCTTGTAACAAATATATGAAAGTGTCAAAAACGAAAGACCGAGTATACCGGAGCTGTTTAACTGTAAAAGGGTACGTGGGCTTCGGAAAATAATTTTGAAGCCGTATTAAATATTCAAACGGAAGTTTGTTTTGTGAAACTCACTAGGAGTGTAAATAAATTATTAAAGTACTTCTGGTATTCGGAGAGTTTTGAGTTACCAAATCTATTTCTGTTGAAAAATACATTTTCATGGAAATATTACTTACTTACGGAAGTATAGTTCATATAAAATACAAAATACAAAAAATACAAATACAAAACTTTTACTCTTATATAGGAATTAGATAGCTATTTCATTAATTTTTTATAAAAGAAAAAAAGAAATAACAAAGTTTAAATTTCGTGGAAAATATAATCTAGTTTTAAAGATTCTAGACGTCAAAAGGAATCTAGACTGCGTAACATCTTTAAAGACTATTCAAATAGAAATTTTAAAAGGAATACTTCTCGGGTTATTTCTCAGTTTTCATTTTGTATTGACACGGAATTATTCATTTCATTCAATATGACTGAAAAAATATAAGTAATAGGAATAAAGGATTCATAAAAAGTCCTTCACCGTATGTTGAACTATATGTTTATTGCAAGAAACGCAAAAAACGAACAAATCTATGTTTTATAGAAAAGCACATCCATGTACTAATACATCCTTTCATCTATCAGATAATTTATCCGTTAAATTTGGTAATGCTGAAGCTAACATTTGCAGCAAATTATATCGCTATTAAATTGTTTAGTAAGTGATTAATTAACTATTATCAATTTATTATAATAATAGTTAATTGTTAATCGTAAAATTAAAGATTAATTAAGAAAGAATTCTAATTAAGAAGATTAAGAATTAGTTTAGCTATTCAAAGGGGGAATGCTGCCAGTATCTTCGGAACCTTGCCTAAAGGGACTCCTTTTAATGATATATTTTAGCTTTTATATTATATTTAAGATAGTTGATTACATTTATTTAGTTGTATAGTTAATATAATATCTCATTTAAGATTAATTACTTCGGATAAGTATTTTCTTATAATTAATTTAATCATGCTGTTTTATTATTAATTGTGATATAAATTCTGATATTTTGAAAATATTAGTACATTGATGTACTGGATATTATTGCTCTTGTGTTTGTTGAATCGATCTCGTACACGTCCCGACCAAAGGCCTCGGAGCAGATGTTAAAAGTGACTAGGCTTAAGTCCAACACGCCCACCCAGTACGGTTTGGTTGACTTCAACTTTTCATTTTGTGCGTTCCTTCCTCCGTCGATTAGAGGTAGGCAACACATCTGCAATTGCGAACGTCTATGGGCGGTGGCTGCTCGCTCGTTTGCCACTTTATGATATAAAAATGTTACCTATTAACTATCATTTTTTTTATTAAATTCATTATTTACGAATTATTTCTGTATTTTGAATATAAAAAGTCACCCCACAACCCTTATGTCGGCAGGGGTCGTCCATTGTTCAAGGATCTTGCAACAAAACGAAACGACCTCATTATTTCAAACGGTACCTTTTTTCGTAACCTTTTCGCGCAACAAATACATTTAAAGGCATTTTGTTGATACAAACAACAAAAAAGAGTACATTGATTAAGGTCCTCCATTAAAAATACGAACATGGCTTACAGCTGACTTTACATTAATTTTTAACATCAATTGAACGACAATTGAAAGAAATTAACTAAATTAATTAATCAGATTAATTAATTAATTAACATTGATTATTATTTGGAATTTATTTTAAAAAATGTATTATTTGTAACAAACACAAAGAATGAAACATTTCCCTCGCAATCCATATAGAAATCTACAGTGATCGTTACATTTAAAATTTTCGCATATTTTTCTTTTAACTCTGTGCAGCATGACATCCTTATCACTTTGAGAGGATCTAATGACGTCTTCAGAAGATCCTGAAATGTAATGAAATTTTATTGGTAAAGTCAAAAATCAAACCGCATTATGAAGAGTATAATTTTGTAATGCCATAACTAGTCGAAACCTCGATGATAGATATAAAAGTAGCTGATAATAAAGCTATTAAAAAATAAGATACAAAATGTATTGACAAACCTCCAATAGTTGATGCAGTTAATACTACTGAAGCGATCATTAAAGTTATGAAAATCGTACTATCACGTATCACTGCTTCAGACTTACTGTAATGATTTATTTCAAATCTTTTTATAACACGAAGAGTGAAATGACTGATAAAGAGAATAAAAGTACATTGAATTAAATGAAACATGTAATTCCCCGAACCTCATTGACAACATTATTATTGTACAAAATAAACATTTTTTACACAATACCGTTCATCGTTGGTCATCACCATCTGAGAAATGGCAGCGATAAGAAAAAATTCAAAGCGCTGTTACTAGATACCTACGCTGCCGAGTAAGTAATTGTATCATTTGTATTGTATAGGTTAATTTGATATTTTTATTTTAAACTAGCTGTCGCCCGCGACTCCGTCCGCGCGCAGTTAAAAAATGGGGGGTATGAAAAATAGATGTTGGCCGATTCTCAGACCTACTGAATATGCTCACAAAATTTCATGAGAATCGGTCAAGCCGTTTCGGAGGAGTACGGGAACGAAAACTGTGACACGAGAATTTTATATATTAGATTGTAGTGTCTCATTTGTAGTAATAAGTATTAGTGTATTGTAAGGATTTAAGGTACAGTTTTTCGCCAATAAACTGCTCTTGCAGTTTGGCGAAATTATTGTATTGCAATTAAATAAGATGTACTGCATAAATAAATAACTAAATAAAAAATAAATTTACATTTAAGGCTCATTTAAAGCTCCTTTAAGTTTTACTCGTATTCTTAAATTCGTAAAAATCTTCTATGTTAAAAAGTTATCAAACAAGGAGTATATTAAATAAAATTAATAATTTATTTCTAAGTTTGTTTTATTTATAACAAACACAAATTAAATAACATTTCCCTCGCAATCCACTAAAAAATTTACATTGATCATTACATTTCTTATTGTCGCATAGTTTTCTTTTCACTCTGTACTTTATAATATCCGATTGACTGGCTTGAGCAGAACTCAGGACATCGTCACTAATTTCTGAAAACGTTATGAAATCTTTGTTAATACTATCAGGAATATCTAACACAAGTAAGAGTCATAATTATTAAAGTAATTTCACATTGTACAGAGTATGATAGCTTACGGGTTACAAAGCTGGCATAAAAAGCTATAAAATATAAGAAAAAAAATAACCATAATCAGTTTTTAATTAGACCGAAACAAGAACTAAATCATTTAAATATATTCATTTATAATATTAAAATTAACAAACCTTCAATAGTCGATGCAGTTAATATTGATGAAGCGATTATTAAAAGAATGAAAATGGTATTATTCATTATTATTACGCTTCTAGAAACTTTGTGACAATTTATTCCCGTACAAGTATTTTTATAACATGAAAGAGTGAATCAACTGATAAACTGAATCACAAAGTACACACGAAACATGTTATTCCCAGATCCAGATACGCGTAATTTATCAAGGTGACGATAAATATTTTCAAACAATTACGTTCTATATTTAAGGACATTGTTTATATATTTACTCTTTCATTTGATTGGTATTGTTATTGTTCATTGCGAAAATTGATAACAGTTATTTTTAATATGAACTAGTTGTCGCCCGCGACTCCGTCGGCGCGGAACTAGAAAACTTTATTAGTAGCCTATGCGTTCTTTCAGACTATGTTCTATATCTATGCCAAATTTCATCAAGATCCTTTGATGCGTACCGGAGATAACTTCAAACAAACAAACATCCATCCATCCATCCATACAAACATTCGCATTTATAATATTATAAGTAAGATTATAGTTCCTTTTATTGCTAAACAAATATTTTTGTTGCATTATTTCATTTCATATTTGAGATATCAGTTATCTAGAAAAGTTTTATTCGATATGTATCGAATTTCATTACTAACTCGAATTTAAAATAAAGTGTCTCGAAAAGCTAATAAATCTTATTTGCTATCTGAATAATGATGTCAGATTAAACTCTCTTTAAGACAAATTTATGTTGGCTCTTCGAGTACTTTGGACGGGTTCATAAATATACCACAAATCCTAATTCAGCAACGTTTATCTTTTATGTACATTTTTTCTCATATAGGCACATTTAAGTAAGTACTTTGTTCTTAATTCTTTAAAAAAAAACTCTGTTAATACTAGACTAGAATGATTCGACGAACTGGTTATCATTATTTTTGAATTTACCCCGTCAATTTCCTAAAAAAAAAATGCTACTTGTAGTAATTCTGCAATAGAAAATATTGTAGAATTGCCACATTCGAAAGTTTTTATGAAATTTTCATCATTAAAATAAAAGGCTTAGTCAAAATAAGATCGTTTAAAGATACGATAAACCGAAGCAGTAGTAGTTAGTCGTCTCGGCAATTCCACAGTCTCTGGTCGGGCACAAGCTTATCCTAATAATGGTTAATCTGGAACTTAATTCACTGCGGTCTCCCTTAATAGGATCTGTTATCTCCAAGGATAAAATTCCCTCTTTTGCTTTTTCCATAATGTGTTTCATAAAATGTATCAAAGATACTGGTTGTTTAGACCAAAAAATATAGAAATTTATTTATTCAGCAAAACAGCTTTTCTAAATTTTAAATAGATCGATTCGGTACATTATTATTTTATGGTTACGATGTTGGTAGGTTATGGTTAATTAAATATTTTAATAATACGACTTGTTTATCATAGTTCCAAAGTCCTGACTCTCTAACATATAAAACAATATTCTAGTACAAACTTTCCTTACATCAATGAAAAAGTAGAACAAGAGAATTACGTCGAAACAAATCGTTTTTCCTTTAACTCGATCATTTCGTTTCGTTCTTATCACATGTAATCTAGTTTTGTGATCATTAATCGTTCAAATAAGTTGTTATTTGTTCTTCTATTAATTATGTTTTATATACCTGTATCGGACGTGAAAATAAAATCATACAGGAAGTATTTATTATTTAATATGCCGAACAAATGCGTAGGACGTTTCGATAAAATGACGGGTTTTATTAAATGGGAGTTAAATGTTATATTGTATAATAAATTTACTGCGCAATTACTTACACGAGGACTCAGCATGTATTTTTAGACTTGCCGTTTTAAACCGGAATGTATTTCCAATCACTTAAAAACACGCGCTTATCATTATTGCGTATTGTTTGAAACAGTCAAACAATTGCGTACTTTGTAACTAGACTCATAAATGTGTACTATCTTTGGTCTTTAAAAAAAATATATGCATAAAAGTCGTTCTCAATTTCTTACAAGTCAAACAAAATCTTGTTTGAAAAGATTGACGTTGAAAAGCATCTTGGACTGAATGAGATCTTTGCAAGTCATTTCAATAGAAGCCATTAAAGGAACAGCCAGCAAATGTAGGTGAAGTGCAGCCCTCGAAGGACTACCTCACTGAAACGCTAACCTCGGTAAATTAATTTTTTTAATCTAAACTTAATACTTATTGCTGTAAAAAGTCGCAATTAAAAAAATAACTTGTTACCTGTTAAATATTTATAATATTTTAACTAATGGGCTTAACACGAATATTGTGATAAGCGCCTTCGTGCCGTCATCGTTAATTATGTCAAAATTAGAAAGAGATTTTTGCTGTACGCTGCACTGCAAAAAAAACAAATTTCGTCGAGACGATACGATAGCGCTTGTCACTAATTCGTGCTAGGTCTACAGTACCGTATTTGTAATAATACCTATCATATACCAGTGATAATACTTTTGCAGAAATATGAAATTTATTTTTTATTTGTGTCTAAAATGTTCTCGGTTAAAAAATAGTACAATTGAACTTATAATCATTGCGTTGAACAACAAATATTCGTAAAAATTATTAATAATATTTTTATAACATTGTTGTCGGTGTAAAAATAAACAATGAAAAAAAAACGTATTTTCGAATTCGAACGTTGGTTTATATTGTTTTCGGGGCCGCCGTAGCCCCGTCATCATGCGTAGGAGGAACAGAGGTGGTTTAGTAGGTATGCTCCCGTTTAGGGGAGAGAATCCCACATAACTCCCATGTCCCCACCGGGACACGGCGTATGAATAAAGCATTCCCCTCTTTAAAGAAAAAAAGTTTATATTGTTTAAGTTCTAGACTATGGATGATATCACAAAGGTTAGAAGTTCACGAGACACATTGAGTAAGAGATACACCTCAATACTATGATAATCTTAACTCTAAGTTATTTGAGAACTTATATTTGATAACATTTGCATTTGATTTATTACACGTTTAAAACTTTTAGGAGAAAATACTGTACTTTTAACTTCTAAAAATATTTTTATGAGTTAAAAAAAATCTGTTATAATTTTACATAGAAAGAAATACTGCAGAAAATTTTAATCGAATGGTTATTCTCACAAACATGCCCGTGAAAACATTAACCTCTTATCAGTTAGGCATTAAATTAAGTTGTTACTACGTGCCTGTGCTTGAATTCAGAATTTCCTAGACAAAATCCTGGAATAGATTAAAAAAATAATTTAACAAAATACGGATTCTTATTAAACAATCACTTTATTTAACTAGATAATGCTTTACACACATGTGTGGTCATGAAATTGTAATTTGGACGTCTCTTTTATTAACAAAGTACGTAGATTGTACGTGATAAAAATAGCGCAAATATTTAATATGCACCGTTACATCAGCATCAGGTGAAACATGTTAATGACTAAAAAGCTTTTGCATTCGTAATGAAGGTAGTAACAATGAGGCCGTCAAGGACGGGGAAGATACTAAATGGCTTGTTATTATGACATTCTAGGGTACTCGTTATATCTACAATTTTCTATGATATTCTATTAATGCGATATATCTACACAACTATTTTAAGTACCAGAAAAAAATAGCATTACCTTAGTATACTAAACACATTTAAGAAATAAAAATAGCAAATAGAAACCTAAAAATAGTCCTACAAAAGAACCTAATTATTATATCGATTGCAATAAATGTATCAGTGTGCGTGCGCGCACACACAAAGATAACGCTTGTACTAAAAGTTTCCGCCCATTCTATTTATAAAAAACATACAGGCAAATTGAGAACCAGAGAGATTTTTGAGGTCGGTTAAAAAGCCGCAAGGAGAGTTACTCCCCGCCCACACACTACATCCCAAGCCATTGTTATTAATAAAATGGCCCGTAGTATTTTGTTTGTAAAAAGCTTGTGTCCATGGTCATACAGGATGTTGTATAACTTGACTTTGTTATTTATAATATCATTGTTAAGTTAAAAAAAATATCTTGCTAATATTCTAAATGCGAAAGCTTAGATGGACGGATGAACGTGCATTCATGTTTGTTAGAAGGTATCTCTGTAACGGCTTAAAGGATCGTGATAACATTTGGCATAGATGTAGAATGTAATCTGGAAAAACACATAGTCTACTAATTAAGTTCTTTTTTATTACGCGCGGTTGGAGTCGCCGGGAAAATAAACTATAAACTATTAAGCATCAATACATTATTTATTTATTTTTTATTATCGCTCTATTGTTTTGATATATTTTTAGTCTTAACAAATAGTATTATTTTCACCTTTCATTTTAAAGTCAGTATAACAGAAGTCGCTATTCATACAAATATCACGACGTCGCGACCGCAAACGCCACGAAAATTGAGAAAGTTTCATTTCCAGAGCGAACATTTTGAACAAATATAAATAATGCATGTTTTAAAATTAGTTTTTACCGCACATAGTGCTTAAATTAAGGTTCTATGTAATATTAATTTTATTTTTAGAAAATGTTTTAATAAACAAATAAATCTCTAAGCCAAAAACACAATTACGTTTTGTTGGAAAAGGTCACGAAAGAAAAATAATATGAAATAAACAGAAGTAAATTAGTCATTTGTATTGTGTACTTACATATATTTACATAGCCGAAGCAAATATAAACAGTTTGTTAAAACACAAAGCCTATTTCAGAATTTGTAATAAAGTACATAAGTGTAAAAATAAGCCTAAAGACCTTTCAACGATCTTCAAATTAAAGTTTGTTTAACTTTGAAATGGAAGCAAAAAAATATGTTGACTATTCAACCTAAGCAAAGCAACGAGTCAAAGGGAATTATTCAAATTTATTCAAGTTCATTTCTAATTCTCGCTTACAAAAAAGAAAAATTTACTTTTGTGGGTTTGAAAAAAAATTAAGCTTACATAATTTTTACACGGGCGTTTTCAAATTTCATTTAACTAACATAACATAACATTTCATTTAAATAACTCATAACATCCAGTATTTAGCAACATTTAATAACTTTAATACTTTTCAAAGTATATACAAGGAAAAATTATAGAAATGAAACAAAAACTGAGGGCTAAAGAGTTGCAAAGAAAGATGCGGCCAAGTTTACAATGCTACAGAACTTTTGATGTTGCTTCATGAAAAACTTATTATGACTTCCGTTGCTAAAACTGCGGAATAGAGGTTCTTTTGTTTCTTACGAATAAACTGAAGACATTTTAGCTTGTTAGTTTCATGTCCATTTTAAGTTTTCAATTTCAATTAATAACAGTTAAATGTGTGTAAATCTCTTTCATACTACTTTTAAATACTCGTACTATTGTTTACATTTTTATACTATACTAGCTGTCGCCCGTGACTCCATCCGCGCGGAATTGAAAAAAACGCAATAACTAGCCTATGTGTTCTTCCAGACTATGTTCTACGTCTGTGCCAAATTTCATCAAGATCCGTTAAGCCGTTCTTGAGATATCTTCAAGCAAACATCCATCTATCCATCCAAACATTCGCATTTATAATATATACAAATTGTCAATATTCCAACATACTATTTAAATTGTTTCTTCAAAGAGGCTAGTTTCGAATTTTCCATTATCGTTGTAATAAAACTTCGAAGACTCATTCTAATAACATCCGATTGCAGTACCTACGACTATACAATTTAACATATCGTAGTTATACTATGGGTTAGGTTAATCCTAAGACTAATTCAAATATCTTGAACATTTAATGTCGGATGCAGCCACTTCGCCAGGGAGTTGTTTGGAGATAGTTGCTGCGACTTCCGACAGTTGCCGTCAACATATTGCCCTCTTGTTTTAATAAAAATCTACTAGTCTTTTAGTTATTTAAAAAAAATAAAAATGGGACCCATCTGCAAGCACTTCCTTTCGATTAAAACCTCCTTCTTTTTGAAGTCGGCTAAAAATGAAATTTCAATGCGTGGCTCAAGGTGCATCTGAATTGAAAATGACCTACTGCAGATTTTTTACAAATCAACTCATTATATCATTATTTAATTTATCTATATAGTTAGTAAAAAAAATTTGGTGCACAGCTTTGGGAACAAATCAAATAATTAATCAATCTCGGAAACAACAAAAATTCGCTTAACACTTTTCCCAGGTATTTCTTTAAAATATGTTTTAACATACCTAGATTCTATCATTATACCACTCTAGAAACAAAGTTGAAGTAATCAAAAATTATCTGAATAATTTACAAATTTCAACAGAATCGATTTTCGCAGAATTATTCATGAATAGAAGAGCACGTGACCAATCGCCTTTGGGTTAGGGCTCGAGAGGCGCGGAGCGGGCTTGAGGTGCTGGATGACACTCCACTGCTATTGTTCAGGTCCCGGTTTTGATTGTGCCACTAATTATTCAACACCAAGGCCCTCCTTCAATTTGCATTAAGATTTATATTACAGAAAGCGAAAACATATTTTTGCAATCAGTACATTCTTACACTAAAAGTCAAGCCCTGAATTCTTCTTTTGTCTCGCTACTGTGTAAAAAATATGTATGTATTATGAAATAAAATACAAAACATTAAAATCGTTACGGTCGATTTGTCAGTTATTACATATTTAAATTAGTAACATTATACTACGTATTTAAGTTCATATTTCTTCTTTGTGTTGTCACCACTTAGTTATACTTGTCATTACTTACCTTTTTAATGAACAGTAGTCTTTAATTTCTACCGAATACTTGTCCAAGCTAACATTTCTAGTCTATACTTTCTTGGTTTGGTTTTGCTATACATCAAATGTTTATTTTAAACCATATATGCCTATGCTTATATAACATAGTTAATATGTGTTTATATTAGGTCTTTACATATGAAATTGGCGTTTTTCGTACTGGCCACTTTAATCACGAATTTCTCCTCTTTGGTAAGGAATTCCAAATTCAAATTTGTACAGCTATAGACTCATGTATTTGTGGTTCGATGACCATCATTCATTTGTTTTTTTCTTCTGTTTTTTTCTGTTTGCGTCACTCATTTTACAAAACGGAAAACTTAAAATATCGCATTATTTACGAGTACGAGTTCCGCCGTGGCACTAGTACTGCGGAAACGACTCGAAGGGTGAATGATGTGTATGGCGGTCGTGTTGCAAAAGAAAACACAGTTCGTTTTTGGTTCCAACGTTTTGGTTCTGGAAATTTCGATCTGCAAAACAAGCCCCGTGGACGGCCTGAGACTCAAGTTTATAATGAAGAGTTGAAGGCTATTGTGGAAGCGGATCCATCGCAAACCACGTCAGAGTTAGCTGCAGGCTGCGATGTTAGTGATAAAACTGTTTTAATTCACTTGAAGCAAATTGGGAAGATTAAAAAGCTTGAAAGGTGGGTACCTCACGAATTGACTGAAGCAAACCGGCAAACGCGCGTCGACTGTTGCGTTACATTACTAAACCGGCTCAATAATGAAGGTATTTTAAACCGAATCATTACCTGTGATGAAAAATGGGTTCTTTACGATAATCGGAATCGCTCAGCGCAATGGTTGGATCCTGGCCAGCCAGCCAAATCCTGCCCCAAGCGAAAATTAACCCCAAAAAAGTTACTTGTAAGCGTTTGGTGGACTAGTGCCGGTATTGTTCATTACAGTTTTCTCAAATCTGGCCAGACTATTACGGCTGATGTCTATTGTCAGCAATTGCAAACCATGATGGAAAAGCTAGCGGCTAAACAACCTAGGCTGGTCAATCGCTCCACGCCACTGCTGCTTCACGACAACGCTAGACCACACACTGCGCAACAGACGGCTACTAAATTAGAAGAGCTTCAATTGGAAAGTCTAACACATCCTCCGTACTCCCCGGACCTTGCTCCAACAGATTACCATTTTTTTCGAAATTTGGATAACTTCTTGCAAGGGAAAAAATTCAACTCCGATGGGGCAGTCCAAATCGCCTTCAAAGATTTTATTGATTCCTGTCCGACTGTTTTTTTTAGTAAAGGGATCAATGAACTACCTATAAGATGGCAAAAGTGCATAGAAAATAATGGTTCATACTTTGATTAGTTAAATATATTATATTAAAAAATATTCGACTTTTTGTTCCTCCCATACAAAACGCCAATTTCATATGTAAGGACCTAATATATAAGCTTCGTATTTTGCGTCATGAAAAATGGCAGCAATCTGTATAATACAACAACGTGAATGACCCGTAAACTCATTTCACGCGAACTTGACGTCAAAATGAAACCCGTCCCTCATCATACTGTGATCATAATGTATATTATATATTTTGCAAGTCATAATATTTTAAATTTTTTCATACAATTGGATTAAAATTAAAAACATTGAATAGCGTCAAACTAAAATTCTAATTCAGTTCGAACCGCTGTTATGACTATTTTATTAGTTTCGTGATTCACTAATTTTACCACACACACATAATTTTATGTTACAATTTTTAGTATCTACACAGAAAAATATAATATTTAAGACAAATGAGAAAATAAAATGAACGACAAAAAATGTCAAATATGTATCCTTAGGCCCTTCGTTACACAACAAGGCACGTTAATCTTCGAAACCTGGCGATTTTAGACGTTGAGCGACTTACGCAATACAATGTCTTAGAGGTTCGTACAGCGCGCATCGCCGACATTTCTATTTGTCATCGCCAAAGTCGCTCGCAACCTGTTTGTCAAGATCGTCGTGAGAAGTGGCTTCGATTTTTCAAGATGGCGGAGCAAAACTATATTTAATATTTAGTCGCTATGCCTATTTTGACCGAATAGACGACTCGCATCGACGATTCAACGTTGTGTGTGCGGAGCGGGCGCAACCCGATTCGGGCCTTACAGTTAATATATTAAGATTTCAATTGTAAGTGTATTTGGTAAAACATAAAATAGGTTAACATCTTATGTCAATAAATTATAGTAAATGTACATACCAATGACCAGACTAATATTTATTCTCATCATAATAATATTGGTCAAGAAATAGGGATTCGCTTTTTCGCATGACTACGTTTAGCGTTTATTCCACTTTGTGTTTTTGACACGTTGAAGAGATTTGTCATGGAAAAGGGTAAAAGATTAACCCTTACGACCCTACTAAATCAATTCTAGATTCACATATTATTATTTACAGTTCCTTTTTTAGAATTTTTGAAGCGATAATATTGTTAGTAACTTGGACCTTGAGCAAGAATCAACAAAAACGACATCGTGCAAACGAACTGTTGACAAACTGTACATTCTTTTGTCGAGAGTTACATATGTACACTAAGGCACGGGCGCAACTAGTTAATGACAATCGCCCGTGTCCGCGCTCGCTCTCGCGCCCGTTCCCGCGTTACTTACAGTTGGTTTCTGAGACCATAATCTCTGTATAAAACATATCATCACCCCTGTCATCATCTTTGACAAAACAGAGACAAGAATTTGTTTTAAACGGAGATTTTGGTGACAGTAACCCACGGTTAGAGTGCCATTTTAAACAAAAATAAAAATACTAAAATCATACCATATTTAAAAAGTTCTAGTTTTTAAGTAAACCTAAACAAAATTAATTAACCAGTTTACATAATTAATTCATGAAGTTTTTTGATTGTGTCTAATTTCAAAGTGTTTCAAACATTTTGCACAGACATCGAACAAAAAGTAACTAATTTCGAGGTCACCTTATCTTTAGTGGCGAAGTTTGTTTGAACTCAATATATGTTGTTAACAACTGGGTAAGTTCGAGCAGCTTGTGTACAGAACTGAAATTAGAGTGAAGTAATTCTGAAATTGTTTGGGTATTATTGTTTGACTGGAATCAATATTTTAAGGTCATCTACAGACTTCAATGATACGTAAGCTCTTTGTGAGGGATCTTATTAATAAAACTATGTTTCACTTTTCAGGTACTATTGTGGAGTTATGCAGACACACGTCTTTACTTTTTCGACCTCTAAAATGTCTCTTACATTGACACCTTTATATTTCTACATGTTCCTCATTTCAGCCAGTGTACTCTAATCTATGATGATTTTAATCTGCAACAGCCTTATATGAAGTGAGCGGTTATACAATATGATTAGATCAGATATTTTAATTCTTTCCTTTATAATTATTTTTCTTCAAGTAGGTACAGGTAATTATACAATTGGACTTATGCGTACATAGCGTATTCGTCCATTCCTTTCACAAATTGTTTGTTAACACTGTAGTGGAAATATTAATACAATATTGACTTTAAACTCGCTGAATTCATTAGGTATAAATCACAAATGTACATTCAAAGTAAACAATACTATTTCGTACATTCGAGTGTGGATTTGACTCTATATAATTACGCAATCACTTCCATGTCAGTCGAGTCGATGGTACCAGTGACAAATAATTAACATTTATAATATGAGTTTTATAATTTTAATTAACTTGATGTGTGTGGTTTTTTTTACAGAAAGAGACGGCTCAACTGAAACTCCTCTTTGCCATTACTCTTACGAAACGTAGGTATCTGTACCGTGTCTCTCTCTATTGCAGTTTTCCTGTAGCAATAAATACGTTGTTTATTTACAGTTTATTTTTATTTGTATTATATCATTGAACATTGAAACAATTTTTCACAAAGTATTTGCTAAAAAGAGACGGCTGCGTATCGATGTCTTTCAAGTGGTCTAGCGCTTGACCTAATTGGTTTTATGTCAGGCCTCGGTTTTATAAACAAGTGTTATTTTATATATTTTACTTGTATTATATCTTTTTTTGACTGGGCTTTAATAAAAAAAAAAGTTTTGCCTGAAATTTTCTCAGCCAAAACAGATAACATCTGCATCTATTATAGTTTAAAATTAGAAAGTTAAATAGATTATGATCAAAGCATATGAAACATTCGTTAGATTCATCTCACAATGAAGACTGAGCCATATAAAAAAATCATACCAGTTTAATTCCATATGCAAATTAAATATAAATTGCCGTAAAGAGCAGTCAAATACAAAAAATGTATGAAAATTGACTTCACCCAGCTGTGTTTAAAATATATTTTTATTTTAATTTATAAGGTCTAGTAAAAATCTATTGTAAATACAAGACCACATTTAAGTGAAGATCAATAAGCGATTGGCTCACAATTGCAGCATTTTAAAACAAGCCGAGTGCAGTTCCATGTTATGTTGAATAGGTCACGTCCTCTCTATCTTAAGAATACTACTCTTTAGATACGACTCTGTTCTTCTTTTTTTTATTTAAGAGAAGCTTATATTTATTTATGGTACAAGTCTTTATATATAAACATGTTTTGAGAGTTATTACACTATATCATGAAAACTGCCCCAACTGTAAAATTGTCAAAAACATAGAGAAAAATTACTGGCAGCGAGAAATAAACTCTAAAGAAAAAATAAATAAAAACCTCCTATTAATATCAACAATTACTATTTTCCACTCTACATCGTCTAATCTTTGTTAAAACTATAAATAATATCTATCCTGGCCCACTTAATAAAATAGTTTAAACCACGTTTATTTTTGTTCTTATAGAAGAACATAAAATGTGTTTCGTTCTTGATCTGAAATTGATAAATATATGGGAAAAGGTAAAGTATTGCGGGAAAAACGGATATTTGAAAATGTTTTACATTTGCCATTTGCTAAATGCTCGTTTTTTCGTTTTAACCGCAACATAAATTCAGTTCACTTTGTATTTAATTTATTTGTATAGGATATATTTTGTTTAAAAATGTCTTTTTTAACTTACATAAATATAAATGTTGATTGGATGTTTTATCGTAGTTCTTATTAAGTTCTAAAATTTTTACTTTTAACTTTAAATTCCTCAAATGTATCATAACTTTCATCATTACTGCATTACAACTGAATATACTCATAGAAAGTGAAAATTGTCTAAGGTTTATGTGAATGTTTTGTAAGTTTAATAAATTTTGTTGTTATCTTACTAATATTATGAATGTTTCGATGGATGGATGGATGTATGGATGGATGGTTGAAGGTTGAGTCGCTGGCGAAATCACTAGCTTTTTCTGGTAGCATTTTTAATTACATAGGCTGATTATTTAACAAATAATTATAATGTTAGTACATTACCAGAAAACGAAATTTCACTCGGACGAAGTCGCGACGAAGGCACAGCTAGTAAGACATATTTTTAAAATTAAAAAAGGATGTACAAAGTATGTTTTTAAAATAAGGAAATAACTGCGCAAACTATACATAGCTATGAAAAGTTTTACTTAACATTTTTTATAAGAACAGTATTGTATTGGTATCTGTTATGGAAACTTTATAAATTGTACCAGATCTCCTCCATGACGTCATCGAAAACAGGTCTTATGTTATTGTAAACATTTAAATATGACTAATTATTTTATTAACATTATTAAACCCTTTACAACTCTTAATGTTTATTTAACACTAACAATAATGTAAAGTTTGAGCTCAGTAGTCTACATTTGTAGGATATACGGCTAGATAATATTTCGGTGCTGCGATCTCATTTTATAGCGTATTTTATATAAACGAAAACGGTTATTACACAATCGACTTAGTCTATGATAGTTTTTCCGATTGAATTCCTTTGGGGCAATGAATGCCAGCAAGCGAAAAAGAAAAAAGGCCGCATTTTACGTATCGGTGTCATTTTTCTCTCGTCGCGTCGAATCAGCGGAACAAACTCGGTTCGGAAATAGATATTGCATGGAAATAATTGGTAGTATTCTGTTCTCAGCTGACTACCCTAAAATATCTGACCTTGAAGATTCAATTAGTCCTATGTTGTGCGATTGCAGCGAGATCCATCTTTATTAAAAAATTACTTACCAGCTTATGCGTGCTGAACAACGCTATGTTCGAACAATAGCTAAGCCGATAGGAATTGTATTTTACTTTGAATGAATGTATCCAATTTAAACAAGGCGTAGAGCTCGAAATTTAACTTTAAAACAGCGCACGGATGAATACATTGTTTTACACACTTATGGAAAGATGATGTTTTCGCGGGTTTATATGTACCATAAATAATACATTTTTCAAGTTTATTTTGTTACAAAATAAAAGGACTGTGTTGAATTTTTTTTAGAATCTGAAGTCCTTTTTTTTGCAAATTTTCTTTACTTCAGTATTAAAAGTTAGTGGGTGAAAATGTCTTTAATGTAGGGTCCATTACATTTGCTCATTCATGTGCGTAATGCGTTGAACTTTTAGGTCGACCCAAATGGAATTGCTTAGATTTTCTTGTGAAGGCGACTTAATGAAATGAACTTGAAGATATGAAGCTTAAAAGGAAACGAATTTTAACGCCTACACTTATTTATTTAGTGAAAACCGAGAACCCTGCATTGACTCCTACACTACAAGGAAGAAAACACATCACATAAACACACTCAAATACAAATCCGCGATATCATTAGTCTTCTATGAATCGGGCAAAACACTAAATTAAATACTATGGTGAGTTAGGAATAATTAAATTATATTTTTCTAACATTATAGGCACTTCAATAACATGCTTAAAATATAGTTAAACATTGATTAATAATTAATTGATGACAGAGACAAGACTGATTAGTGTACAAATGAAAGACCATATTCATCACGTTATCGTTATAGCGGAGAGCTACATGGGAAACAGAATTGGACACTAGTATAAAGGTGAAGATGGATTGCCTCAGCCGAGTTTTCTTTTATCTCGCATTTTTCTTTGTCTTGTATAAATAAATCCGTTCTATATTCTTTTGGTCAGTCTTTTTTTAATTTACGTGTTGGATTCGTCATCATATAACTTTACTTGTGGGTGTTAATAGAATTTTACAGCTATTTTTACAAAACAAACTATAGAAGGTTTATATTATAGTGGAAGGTGATTAGGATTAGTTAGGGTTCACCCTAAAATTTCTTGTTATCTATGACACATAGATATATATTGTCCCCGTCGTTTAATATTAATCAGTCTATCATAAAATTTTAAGTTTCAACAATAAAAAATTCTATGTCATAATTATTTTGTAACAGAGACATGAACGTTGCGCGCAACTTGTTTTTGTCCATAAATCGCGGCTACACGCGGTATTCATTTACCGGACTATCCGACGTTGAGTGAAGAGTTAATAAATTAACATTTTTATCCGTCACGTACCTTGTTACACGCCAAAACAACAAAAACAGTTTGAACATCACGGACAAAATGGATACATACTACAAATAATGGGGTACAAAGAGATTATGAAAAACCTCATTGTAATGAAATGCCAACTATCAAGTTAGCATTCAATTTTTTACTCTGTTGATCAAATTATTTTTATATAAATCATCTAAACTTTTAACAGTGGTAGACGCCAGCAACAACAATATCTGTTGCATGAAAGGGCTGGCTCGCGCGGTGCAATACCTACCACGACCACACAGTAGATAGGCGTGAAGTGGAAGCACTTCCGCGTTTCGTCTGAAGAGTGTGGTGGCGGAGACCTAATTTTAGTTCTCTTTTCCTTCGAACCTTTTTCTCATAAGGAAAGGAAGTGGATTGGACGGAGGGATTCTCTTTCGTCGATTATAGATAGGCAAAACATCTGCAATTGTGGATGTCTACGGGAAGCCGTCACTTCGCTATTTTGGTGAATTTCGGTTGCCGCTCGCTGGTTTGCCACCTTACGATAAAAAAAAAAAACTCAAATTCAAAATAATCACACCGTTTACACTTACACAGAAAAATATTAACAAATCTCAGATAAGTTATTAAATCGGCGTGAATACTACAAAAACATTTTTCTAATCACACGTGTACAAAATGTTGGAATTAGTGTTAAAGACAAAATCAACTGTATAACAAAGGTAGTAAGGTTAGATTTGGGATGTACGGTCGTCGATCTGTCCGTTGATAACATTCATAATGCGTGAGGATTACTGCCTCCTGCCAGGAAGAAGCTACCTGATCGATTACCGTCGTGTCTCTTTCACGTAGCTTCGACGTTACGTCCTTCAGAACGATTTATTTCTTGCATCCTTTACTTTTATCTTTTCGCAACCCATGTTAAAAAGATCCTAATTTTTTTGCCGTAACTGAAACACAAGTAAGGACTATAGATAGAAGACAAGGGCTTTGAAGAGCTATCTATAGTCGAACCAGGTTTATGGCAGAGAGCACCTAAGGAATATCGTAATCAATGCTGTAATAATAAAGTATATTACTAAATTATAATTATTATCATGCTCTTCTCTCGAATTCCTTTTCTTATTTTTTCTCTACGTTATTTAAGTGACATAAAAATAATTATTTATCAGAGAACCATACACGTTCAAATAATACTGAATGCGAAAATGAAGTCTTCCATTTTAACTGTGAGTGCAATACATTATTCAGGCGAACGGTACGGGAATTCGTGACAAGTTAACCTTTCAACTGCCGGCGTGAGTTAATTCTCAAGGACATTATGGGTTTATCGCCCTTTATTTGTCTTTTTTACACATTAAATGTTTTATGTTTTACCTTTTTTAGTTTTGTTTTGCTTAATATTAGATACTTTTCATATCTTACTAACTCCGTCTATTTTTTTAATTAACTGCTTTGTGGAATAAAAAGATATTTCTTTCAAATAAACTTAGTCCACAATTTTTTCAAAGGACATAACTAAATCAGCCTCTTTTTCACTAAGTTTGATTTGTTACAAGTCATATCTTTATTTGTGAGATATATGGCGCAGTGACAGTCAGACAAATGTTCTCAGTGATATTGAGCCTGACTCAAACAGAAGCTGCAAAAAGACTATTTATCACTTTTCTTCTACCTGAATGCCAGCGACAACAGTCACATAGAAACTCCTTGAACTTCGCGTTTAAGTTAGACTCTAAAAGAAGACATGAATTAAACTAGTGTATTTAAAATAAGACTGGTATTTCCTTTTATCCTATTAATACTACGTGTGTCCATCTACTTCCATATTTGCCTGATCGTATTCTATAATAAGAAATGTATCGGGTTAAAAAAGATTTTAGTGCCCAGTTTCTTGACGCGTTACATATTATTTTTTGAAATAAAAGTCCCCATTTAGTATTTTAGAATGCTACAGTTGAAAACGTTATTTTTTTCTTTTTATTCATTAATCATAAACTTCAACATTATTAATATCTTGAGTCATGTCATCGAAATTATACGCGGAATCAAATAACAAAAGAAATGTGTGCGACAAACATAATAATTTGACATAGAGTTCCTTTGATCCAGTAGTGGTCTCTGGCGTCGCAATAACGTCGCGTACAAATGCAACAACAAGGCATATGGTAATTGCCTTATCGGACTATCGTGTTTCACCACAAAGCAATCGATCCCGCCTAACTAGATGTGTATTATACTCGCCCGAACTCACTTTGTACACCACTGGCGTTAATTATTAAGCTGCAAATAAGTTTTCTTGTGAATTATTTCAACAAGGTATAAGTATTACTAATAAATTGGATTAAAGTTAATAAAATAAAAAGTTATCAAGTTATCAAAATCAAATTTTTCTTCGTTCATTTTAATAACTAAACCTTAGATTCTAAAAGATAAGTTTCATATAAATGAGAATTTAATATTTTTCATATAACAGCTTTGAATATAGTTGTTTACGTAGAAAGTTACAATAACATAACTTGGCCCTTAACCTGAAAACAGCCGCCAATAAATTGCTTCTTTGTTTATACAGAGAGATTTACGACTTCGACGGGAACATTAAGCAGAAAATTGCAAATTAGAATTTATCAAAGATTTCCTTTCATTTGATACATGCTTTTTTAATGTTACTCTAATGATAAATAGACGGCGTAATTTCCTTCGTATTTGGGATTTAACTACTATTTTATCACAGAAAGAGAAATGCCGAGTAACCAATACACCTTCTTTGAATTTTCTATATAACTAATACTAGTTTAATGTCGGTTCACAATTATAAAAATATCGATATCATCACCCTGTGTCGGTCTACTACTGGACAAGCCTTCTTCAGAGTAAGGTCATCCGCTTTTCACATTCCAAGACTTCTTGCTATCTACACTAGGTCATTGACCCTTATAATAGGAGGACCAAAAAGAAGCCGTATCCCAAACGTCAAACTAAGTCAATTAGTTTTTACTGTGTGTGATCAGATTTGTTTATTCTTGACGTAGATTAAAGAAAAGGTCTTAAAAACTTTTTAGGAGTAAATTCAAAAATTTTGTTCATGTCATGACGTTTACAAAGAATTCAATCATCACATTGTTATTGAGTCATATTACGCGGTTTCTTATTTCTCTAAATTTAAAGGAAAAGGTCAAATATAATCAGTACTTTTTCTATCCTTTTATTTTCTAATGTAAAAAGTCTGTTTCTGCTGTATTTTTTATTCAGCATAATAAAAATACTATTAATACTTAGTATGTAATTACTTATCAAAGGCTATTTGAATATAGCTCTCAATGCAAGGAAATCTAGTTCTGTTATGGAACTAACAATTGTCAGGCGTCACATCTCCCGCGCTGACAACGAGCTCTCCCTATTAAACGGAACAAAGCGATCGGTTGTACAAACAACAAACGTTTCAAAGTTGTTATTACAGTTACAATTGTTCCAAATGTAATTGTATTTCGGATATAACACGATTCTTCTCAACAAAATACAATCAATTACAAAATGTTGTACAAACATAATATAAATTTAAACTTAAATTGATCATTTTCTAGATTTATTTTGCATTTAATAAAATGTTTTGCATCAATTTACGTTTGATTAATTAATAATTTATTAAAATGATCACAAACTTCTGTCGATTAGATCGTTAACAATTTAGATTTTACACTACTGAAATAAAGGTTTTATACAATTAATAACGATACTAGCTGTTACCCGCGACTGCGTCCGAGCGGTATAATAAAAACTTAAGTAACTGTGCCAAATTTCAACCAGATCCATTTAGCCACTTTGGAGTTGCTAACAAACATCCATACATCCTTCCATCTAAAGTTTCGCATTTATAATATTAGTAAAATTAAATATAATTTGAGGATATATATAACATGTTTTTATATTTAATACTAGCTTTTACCCGCGACTCCGTCCGCGCGGAATAAAAAAAAAAAAAAAGAAAAGAAAACGGGGTAAAAATTATCCTATGTCCTATTCCTGGTTCTAAGCTACCTGCCCACCAATTTTCAGTCAAAAAGATTCAGCCGTTCTTGAGTTATAAATGGTGTAACTAACACGACTTTCTTTTATATATATAGATAATAGAAAGGATTTAAGTGATTTAATTAATATTTCTAATATCATATACATGTATGTATATACATGTATATTGCCATGAAAAGTTTTCCACGTAATAGCATTTTTACCGTTAGCGTGGAATTCCACTACCGTGTCAGTGTCACTTACTGACCCATATTTTTGTCTCTATTTTATTAAAAAAGAACTAGTTGGATGACGATAAAATTTCCAAAAAGTGCTTCGGCAGTCGAAACCAACTGTAAAATGACATTTCGCCGAATTGGGTATTCATTTACATCCGGGTAGGATGTCATTTCGGCGAACGTCCGAATGTCCTTTGTGTCATGAACGGCGAATGTCCACAACTGTACGTCGCATGATAAAAAAAAAATATATAAATGAATGTTGATAAAGATGAACAGCTTACAGAAGCACAGCAGTAATTTTTCTAAGTGGCTTCAAGACGCAAAGAAAACAATATAGAAGATATAAATGGAGTAGTGGGATTACGTGGCATGGGCGCGGGGGTGATGGCGGGGGTGGGAGCGGGGGAGGGGGGCGCAGGCAGGACGTCACGGCAACTCAATTTATTAGCTTCTTGTTTTTACTTCAGAGACTGTTTGCTGGATCTAGCTCGACGAGTTGCCTAACTATTTATTTAAGTCGTATACAAATAAAAATATTTTCATTTTCTCTATTCTGTTACGAAATTTTTATGTACAAAGAGATAATTTGCTACTTAACATTATGCTATTGTCAACTGAAATTCTATTAATATTTATTAAACAAAATAAACTTGTTATCTAAATATCAGTACTGTTGCGAAGATCAGAAGTATGAGTAAGGGGAAAGATTACACGTAATATTGTTCTCACGCGAAGATTAAGAGGAGTATCTATACCTACCTATTGATATTGACTAGTTACCACAACATAACTAATCTATCGAGTATAAGTGTTACTAATATTATAAATGCGAATGTTTAGATGGATGGATGTATGGATGAATGTTTGTTTGAAGGTACATATCTCCGGAACGGTTCAACTGATTTTGATGAAATTAGGCACAGATGTAGAACATAATCTGGAAGATCACGTAGGCTATTTATTAAGTTTTTTTTGATTCCGCACGGACAGAGTCGCGAGCGACAGCTAGTTATTACATAATTACCAATTCAGACCCTTAAAATCATTACTAATTCCAAAATGCATCCAAATTATTTTTAGTGTACTGTTCACATTCGTAATACGTACCATATATTTTATAAGATTTTCTGTTGCAGTTGAAATAATATTTCAATTTACAATATAAGAAGATAACATTTGAGTAAAATTTATTCGTGGCCACAGTTGTCGTTTGTGAGCGCACAGTAATTTGTCACAAGCGCTTCTGTTATCGAAGCACAGAGACCGGGCTGTTCGACCAAACAAAGAGATTTAACTGTAATATTCGCAAAACCCCCGTGAATATGACGAATGCTGTTGTTATAACATTTTTCAATAAAATATCATATAAAGATATTACGTGATTCTCTAAGTTTCAACGATGTGAAAGATGAGAAATATTTTAATGCTTGCTTTTCTAACCTATCTCAACAGAAAGATGCGGAGTACGATGTAAAATAAACACCTTTAAACCTTATTCTTTAGGTGTATATACAAGGTGTACGCAAAATGAACGTGCGTAGCATCGCCTTGCGTTTGCCGAGGGTCACGTACTTTAGCACTCAAAGAAACACTACAAAAAGATTTTTTTACAAAGAGCTCACTTGTAGAAAGCGTCATAAAAAGCTCTCGTTTCTTTCACAATCACTGGATAGAAGTTAGAAAAATAATTTGTAACATTGTATTACATTTTTTGTGAACCACAAACTGTTACGATTTTATTTTATCATTATCGAGATGGTGAGCACTGGAAAGACATATTGATACATAAGTCACGAATTATCTCGGCCTGATCACACTGAATATGAAAACATTTTTCAATTTAATAAACATAAAAAATACTAATTTATAAAATACTAGCTTTTACCCGCAACTCCGTCCGCGCGGAATGAAGAATAGAAAACGGGGTAAAAATTATCCTATGTCCGTTTCCTGGTTCTAAGCTACCTGCCCACCAATTTTCAGTCAAATCGATTCAGCCGTTCTTGAGTTATAAATAGTATAACTAACACGACTTTCTTTTATATATATAGAAGATATCTCATCCACAATTTCTGTAATAATATTCTTCTTACTTTCTTTAACAATTTAAGTAATATAAGCGTGACATATTAGAGAAAATATTTGTTCAACGTGTAAAGGAAATCTAGTTTATTTCCCAGTTGTAAATTGCAAACGATAAATCTATTTTCACATTGTGAAAATTGGAACTATAATTTTGTGAGCACTGGCTTGCAGTTTTACAACAAACCATAGCACGGTTGGAAACATTTGTATAAATTGAACGTGTGATAAACTATTATTTATGCTCGTATTTTACGAATCATTTGTTTTTATTGTGACTGAGTTTAGTTATAATATGACGGTACGTCTAGATAAGAAAATAATTTAACACATATTTAAATAAATAAAACTTTGTATCTATATGTAATTTCTTAGAAAGAAGAAGAAGACGACTTAGGGTCCTTCAAGAAGCTAGCGTATCACCATCTCAAAGGCCGGTAACGCATCTGCGATTCCTCTGGTATTGTAGATGTCCATGGGCGTCGATGAACACCTTGGTGTTCCCGCTGCTCGTTTGCCGCCTTCTCTTATAAAAAAAAGAAGTTAAAGTTGAAGAAGCTGAAGTTTAAGTAATTCCGCGTTTCGTCTGTTGAGTGTGCGTGTTGGAGACCTAATTTTAGTCATCCCATTTAACCCATCCTTTTCTTATAAAGAAAGGATGTAATGGAGAAGTGGAATTGACAGAGGAGTGGACGCATAGGAACGGAAAATAACTGTGCGCCCCTCCTCTGTCTATTAAAGGTAGGCAACGCAGATATGTACGGGTAACGGTTCCTTCGCTATTTTGGTGAATTCAAGTGGCCGCTTGCTCTTTTGCCACCTTTTGATATAAAAAGCCTATATTTTATCATTATGACTGAACCTCAACAAAACCTACAAACGTTAAATCGATGAAATCCTCTCCACCTTTATATGTACTGAATTTCAATACGTAAAACATGCTCAAACCATTAAAATTTTCAGTTCATTTTAACCTTATTGGAATAGCACTAGAGTATAAAATTGCAACACAGTTCATATTTACGCATGATTCAATTTTAAGAAATAAATTGTCCTTATGATATCGAAATTTCATTTATTTTCGAAATCATTTATATCACACTGATTTCAGTGGGGTGTAAATTTTCAATTTATTTACCGTCTACTTTTTAAATAACGTTACTTATCTTAAATGAGATATACAGAGCAATACATTATGTGAATTACATTCCAAATGTGGACAGGTAACAAATATTTTGCAGCCAGAACTAAAATTTGACTTCTCTCCACGGTTCTGCCAAGAGTTCTTCAATAATAAGCCAATTTTCACTGTATCATTAATTGTGGCATCTGTCTAAAATTAGTATATAATTTATTAGTAATTTCCCATATCATTTGGTACATCTTTCAGTTTCGTTCGGATAAGTTCAGTTAATAAATTTATTTGGTATTTTAATAAATCTAAGGTTCTCTTTTGTTTTCTCTTTTAAAATAAATCTAAATGTAACTTAATTGTTTGTAAGTCACCAGGATATTAATCTTATCATTCTTAGCTTATCGGGCTTTGGGCGATACGAATGCGTAATGCGAGTTAACCGCGACGATATCGGCACACGGCTTACAGTAAATCCCACCTGAAACCATTATTGCTAAGATTCTTCCCTTAACGTAACGTTTACCACAGAGGATTTATATTTATCATTTTATATAACTTTTTGATATCAATCATCGCCTTTTACTTACGGAGTGTTAGTACATGTACTTCTTTTGCAATCTCTATCACCCGTCATATTTGAATTCATCATCATCACCTCACTATGCTTTCCTGGTTGGGTTGGATGAATTAAATTAAAATTAAATTTCCCTTCAAATTTTTTTTCACACACAACCAACTTGTGGTTAGAAAATATGCTTTCTAAACTCATGTTTTTAAGTCTCCTTGTTAAATACAATACAATACAATTCTGCTTTATCATGACGATAACATCCTAACGTAAGTCCGGTCTTAATATTATACGTATTTAACACAAACTAAGACCCATAATGTTTGAGCCTCATAAACTATTAATTAAGACACAACCTACTGTTTAATATTATATCATAGCTTAACTACAATCAATCCATTTCATAGCCATTTAACTTTGCAAAATTATTAATGTTAATCGATAATCAAATTGTTATCAAATATATATTTCAGTAAAATTAAAAAAATATAACCTTTTTCTGTCACAGGTGCTTTGTCACCTTTATATAGTAGAACAAAAAATGAAATTAAAGGATGACAACAAAAAGAAGTTATCAAAGAGTCTATGGTATAAATCAATTATTAAAATCAATTAGTAAAACCACAAACAATGAAATGTTTTATTTAAATTCCACAGTACTAGTATACTCTAGGTTTATTAATCTCTTAAATCAGTTAATGGAATGCTCTCAGCGAAACAATCCGCGATCCATTACACAGCTCGGCTGTGTCAATAAACAAGCTGAAGCCCGCTTCCAAGGTGTTTGCAAACGGTTAACGAGCACAAATTATGTTTCCAAGCGAACTTTTATTTGCGTTACAGATTAAAATATGAATCAAAGAATTGAATAACATTTCATCACAGTTGATAACAAATTAATGCGAGTGAGTTCCATTTTTCTAAAATGTACAAGTACAATATTTGCGTGCAAACGACTGTAAAATAGTGTTATAACACTCACGAGACAAAGCTTAGAAATGTAACTGTATTTTCCGATGTCAGGACTCGTGTTTTACTGTTCTTGCTGTGTTCATTATTGACCTATAACTATTTTGTTATACCAGTTACATAGTTAATTCACTTGACGTCATAAATATACCTTGTGTCCAAAATAAATATAAAATAAATAGTTGATATGAAAGAAAATATGAGTCAACATGACTAAAGCGATCCCAATAAGAAATATATCAGTCAGTGTCATCATGTCCACTTATTGTGAATTGCTCTCTTAGAATAAAATAAATTGCGAGCGGCACTCGACCCGGGCACTGGCCGCAGCCGCAAAAAACTATCCTTTCGTAATGACCGCTCAATATACTAAGGAAAATAAATGGTCAAATGTGGACAGTCAAAGCTAGTTTTTGTGTTTCAATTTTAAATGTACACAAATTTATTGTTTCTTTCTTAGATTTTTTCTTTGTCTTAATGAAATGTACGAGCAAAACATTTACAAAATAAAAACATTGTAACTTGTATCTCAATTTATTCTCGATGGTATAATTAGAGCCTGATAATGAAAAAAATAAACACTTTTTGTAAATGGGTATTGTAATCGGATTTTATTGACGTATGGATTTTATTTTGCGCAAACAAACGAAACACGGTTGAATAAATAATGTGACTGACACCTTATCTCGAATCCAATTTTAACACAAATTTCTAACCTAACCTATGCTATTATACGCGAAAACGACTTTCAGCTTTGCTAGCAAAATATTACACTTTCAATTTGTACTGCAAAGAAATAGATTTATTGGATGCAATTTGTTATGAGAGAAATTGACGCCGGGTATTCCCTTTACATTCCACATTTAGCATGCCTATTATACGTCACTGTTTAAAATACCGACGATTCGTGTTTTATCTTTCCTGTACGCTACATTGCTGTTTTATAATGTTATACGATTTTACAAAACATTGTAGAAGTAGTATTGGATAGTAGTATTAGGGATGTTATTGTTTCTAGTTATTTTTCTTTGAAAGAATGTAGTATGAAAGCATTGGAAGTCGAGATGGGAGATATATAAATAAGTTGGATCCATTTGCTCCTCAGATTAACACATAGTACACACGATGAAGGGTCGTACCATTTTTTTCTTTTTATTAATTGGGTTGACTTTCGTAGCCACATTATCACTAGAAGAATTCAGACGTAAGTTGTTTATGTAACTTATATTTACTATTTGACAGTTGGTCAATTCCAATGTGATCATCTGTTGTCTAAACAGTTCAATCGATATGGGACACCATCGATTCATATTCCTGAAATATTTCCTCGGTGTATTAAAGGAAGACAGTCATTGGCGCTTCTTATTTTTTTTTTACTAATGACTTATTTATTTCTTTATTATTAATTAATTAAGAAACGGCTTAACTCACGTTTTGATCGTCCGGTGGCGGCACCGACTAGTTTCGGACCCATCGGGGGTCCATCTTCAGGGCGAGTGTTTAATTCGAGCACTTCGCGGTCCGAAACTAGTCGGTGCCGCCACCGGACGATCAAAACGTGAGTTAAACCGTTTCTTAATTAATTAATTATGATGTCTCACGAAAGTTTAAACAATTCTTTATTATTGCAGTACCATCATTACTAACGAGACTAAAACGTGAAACGATTATTGTAAAATCTCCTAAAGGTTGCGTTTTCTACGAGTGCATTGCTCGCTGCAGACAGCGCGGCTACCTGTCCGGTGGCTACTGCACCATCAATGGATGTCAATGTTTAGGATAAATACATTTAATACTGACTGAAATCGCTCATTATTTAAACCATGAATTCCTTTGTGTTGATTTAAAAATGTACATTGGTCTGTGTTGTTGGGTTTTCAGTAATCTGTTTATGATAATTATTAATTTTAATCACTTTAACAAAATCTGAAATTACTGATACTTTAACGGAAAACTGAGTCTTAAAAAACAATACAAAGTAAAGGATGTAACAGACTAATCATGCAATCCTAAGGGCGACGACCGTGTGATTAACGTTAGGTAAATTAATCGGAGACTAACTTCATCAGAGGCGGACGGGAATTCACCGCTCACCTAAAATATAATTCTATATTGTGGTTGTTTTATTTCACCGATTGAAAGAAATTACCTGGTGACTTTTCGAAGTCAATGCAGGCTTGTTTTTCTTAGTATTTAGTTTTTTCTTCTGATATTTTTTTTTCTTTAAACTTACTTCCTTTTCTGAAAAAATACAGGTGGAATTTTTTTTGATAATTGAAAATTGTGAATCAGTATCAAAGTTAATTTTATAAAGACAATTGTTGATGTAATGTAATATGCGTGAGTGTACATTATGCGTTTGTTATCTTCCGAAACGACTTGGAATTTTATATGAAAAAGGTACAAAAAAACACTATTACTTTGCCATATAAATTTATTTTATTTCAATAACGTTTAATGCTATATAAATACTTTTATAATAAATGTTCTATGAACTAAAATTCAAGCTACTTTTCTCCTAAACGACAATCAAGAAAACAAGAAAAAACTATTTCAATATTTTCCTTTATTCACCAACGTGTACGGCGGTAAAAAGTAGTTCGGTATTGTCGAAGGAACGATTATTCTTCCCACAATAGATAAATCACGTATAACTTTCTTCTTTCCCGTTCCAAAGTAATATGCTTGTATAACAAGTTTGGAGCAATAGCTGGGGTTAGTAGACCAAATGTCTGTACTGATCTTGTATGTTATATGTTTCGTTTTAGTGGCGCCACCTGACGGATTGTAATATGTTCTATCGGCCCAATCCGCAGCTTGTCGAGCGACTGAAGCATCTCTGTTGCGATATACGGTAGTCCAGTCAGATGCGTGTTGATCAAACCATTTGTGTTTAGGAACTTGTCTGTTGTTGTCTCTTATCCCGTTCTCCCAACCTTTACCTCCCGGCATTTCTAACACCCAATAGTCAGTTGTCATTATAGCAGCATGTCCAACTAAACCCCCTATTCCTCTTCCAGTTATTAAAATATCTCCTTTCTTAACCAAATTTACGAATCTTCTTTTATTATCTGCGGTACTCCGTTTTGAAATCTTCTTCTGAAATAAAGATTCTTGGGTGTCGCTCAGAATTCCATAATTGTTCACGATTAGCCAATCTTCATAGTTAATCGGTTCTGTGCCATTCGTTGCTTTGTATTCTTCATATAAGGGTTTGAATATATTTTTTTCATCGTTTAGGAATGAATCAAATGTATACTTTTCGGTACTTATTATTCCTAATTCTACTCCAATGTTGTAAGCTTTGATGGTGGTGCTGTGATTATATGTTGAAATTTCACCTGTACAAAAAAAAAACAATATGAAATAGCATATTTTCCTACTTATATAGATATTCTACAAAAAAAATATATTTTCAATCTAAATACAATTTTCTGTTTTTTTTTTCATTTTTTTATTTCTACATATATGTAATCTATGTTAAATTCTTTATTTAAGAACAATACACTTATTTAAAAAAAAAACTAGGAAAAATGTAATTAGTTACCTTTTTTGACCTGGTCATCGCAAAATATTTGCGAGACGACTGAGAAAAGTATGAAAAAATGAATTCCGTACAAACACTGCATCATATATGCTTACTAGTAAAGCGTAATGCAGTCATCACACTAGACATGATTATTTATATAATTATAACAGGGTTAGTGCGAAACTCTTTATCAAAATTCCAAGAGTTGCCTAGCTTAGGGGAGGTCCTGGGAGATAAAGATTACTGATTCATACATACTGAAGTATACAAGCAAGCATATATGATGCAGTGTGATTCATACAATATAGTTGAATCATTTTACCATACAATGAACAAACGTTCTTTGATTGCAAACAAAGTAAATACGTGATAATTCGTAGTGCAAATATTGTGAGTTAACTGATAAAAAAACGCCAGAAGCACTTAACTTAGTGTTTATCTTATTAGATATACTTAAAGTCAAAGCAAACTAGTTTTTAAAATTAATATATCAAAATAATCTACGTACATTCAACTACAACTACAACTCTAAGTCATTACCTGCCCTAGTCCCTATGGAAGGTCAGCACAGTTTGTCATATCTGAGTTCACCGCCTTCTTATACATACTTTCTTTGGTCTTCCTCTACCTTTATAGCCAGCTGCTTACTTTCTCATTACTTTTTTGTTTATGTGATCATCTTATATATATAAAAGAAAGTCGTGTTATTTACACTATTTATAACTCAAGATCGGCTGAATCGATTTGACTGAAAATTGGTGGGCAGGTAGCTTTGAACCAGGAAACGGACATAGGATAATTTTTACCCCGTTTTCTACTTTTTTATTACGCGCGGACGGAGTCGCGGGTAAAAGCTAGTTATTTATAAATAAAACACAAACTGACAAATCAAAATACTTTATTTATGAACAAAAAATTTGAAAAAACGATAAAATCGATATCTTATATTAAATGAAACTATCACTTTATTAGCTTAGCCATGATTGATGGATGGATGCAAGCTTGTTTGAAGGTATCTTCGAAACGGCTCAATGGATCTTGATGAAATTTGACACAGATGTAGAACATAGTATGGTAGAACACGTAGGCTACTTATTACGTTTTTTTTAATTCTGCGCGGACGGAGTCGTGGGCTACAGCTAGTTAAGAATACTTTCCATTCCTAGTTCATTTACTTTGGAAGCGCAACTAACTCAGGATTGTATATAAACTAAAACAATTTTTTTTAATAAATTACATGTTTAATTGGGTCTCAGGTAGAGACTCGACTCCTACAATGGCAGTGACCGCGCAAACAAACCCCAGAGTTCTTTCCGCGCTGCTGACACAGCAAGTTGCAATCCAAGCGGCAAGGTAACCGCGGTTTTGCTTCGGCCACTCCTTCTGTAAAAAAATAATCGTCAATTTAACTGCAATTAAATTTACTTTATTAATCAATTTGTATTTTTAATCTACAATAAGTGGATCTGATATCAAATCAAAATTCAAATGTTTTAATATAATTTATTAGCTCTCGTCCGAGATTCCGTCCACGAGGAATTAAAAAAATCTTAAAAATAGCCTATGTGATCTTCCAGATATGTTCTACATCTGTGCCAAATTACATCAAAATCAGTAGATACCTTAAACAAACATTTATCCATCCATCTAAACTTTCGCATTTATTATATTAGTAAGATATAAAAACCGAATGCATCTTTGTATCTATATTATAATAGTTAGAGTGTAGGCGCCTTGCTTGATCCAGGCTTTAAATTGCCTGTCATTAGCGAAAGCCTCACTGTAAGCCCGACAGTATTAGGAAATGTCTATTACGTCACTCGAAATCCTTACAAATGCCATGACGAGTAGAAATTGTCTGTAACATTACCGCTAAGCATTGTTAATGTGGTTAATCCTATTACATACCTAAAGTATATATAATAAAAAAAATATTCTCATAAAAGATCAATTATTTACAACTTTACACCAATAAGTATTAGGTAAATTGATTTCAAATTTTTAAATTAATGGTTGCGTTTTTCTTTCATTAGCTTCATCTTTTATATAATTAATTATTTTGTTCGTGATAATTATTAAAAATTAAAAGTTTCGAAATTATTTTTAGATTAATAAGGTTAGGGATTAGGAAGAAAAATTAGGCAAATGCACCTGTAGGTGTTTGAACTAACAATTAAATATTCATATTTATTTTAGTTTAAGTAAAATTATTAGTTTGATTAAAATATCGATATGTTGAAATTGACATCACTAGTCGATAAATACTTGAAGCTATTAGCCAAAAGTTACGCTAACAATGACCATAAGAAATGTGCGGTACGTATTAAACGTCTCTCGTTCGAGGGGAAATTAGATGCCGAATTAGATACCTGCTTAGACATTAGGTGGTTACGTGGCTTTTTAACATTCCGAAGGCGTATAGAACAGGATGGAAGTGGATGGAAGGTTCGCTTATAAGTTGCCTTGATGACTTCAGGTTTCACGCATTTACGCCCTTTTACTTCGGCCACTGTAATTTGATCCCCTTGAGATAATTGTACAAGATGCTTCTGCTCGTTTATTTATAATATAGTCGAATAATTTTTTGCTAAATACAATCGTAACAATCGTAAAAATACAGAATCGTAACAATCGTAAAAAAGTAACGTTACAATTAATCAATTTCGGAGTTTCTATTTGAGTTGAAATAAAACATAAATTTGATTTTTAACTATCTGCCAAATACGGATTGCAAAAAGATGAAATTGATATAAAAAGTCCGAGTTTAAAGTCACTATCGTAATATGTTTATTTTTTTGCTTTGGTAATTAAAACTAAGATACGATATAGCTATAAAGCCATTAAAAAGCAGGTCAAGATAATATTTTATTTCGGCCAGGAACATTTGAATCGAAACTCGTGCCATTTAATTGGTTTACCGCGTGCTATTGTTCGAACACAATAAGACAATGTTAAGAGTATTCTCTCGGCATTTACGACGGGATAAATTATAGCTTAATTAGAACGTCGCCTAGAAATTGTTGCAGTATTGTTTTACTATAAGAATTTTGACTTGGAGTCAAATTGAAATACTAATTCCTCGAGACACAAACGAAAGCATATTCTTTTACATTAATGTAATATGTAACTTGATTACAATGATGGGATTTATGAATTTCCTTAGGCATAAATACTTTTTGGAAAAAATATTTATTTATTTATTTATTTATTTAGCTTTATATAATTCCATACATTGACTTACAGTTATGTTAACTTATTCTTTATACAATTTTTTTTTTCTTTTTTTTTGGAAAAAATATAATGTATCAATAATAACTTTGTTACTTTTTACTGATTACGGATACAAGATTTGTCCTCCGCATTGGCAGGACTTATGCAAACAGACACCAGATATTTTGGAGTATAAGAGACAATGTTCACTGCAATCGCGGCGGCATTGCAATTTACTTTGAGACACAGCCCGCGATACTGAAACAAAGATACATTGATTTTAGCTAATAGCCTTATCTCTCGTACCATTTGATAATTAATAACGGTGAACATATTAATTTAATACACAATGGGACAGTGCAGTTGACTAAGACGTAATCACCTCAACTTAGAGAAGATTCGAGCCCAGAGAGTGAGGATTATAAGCTGACAACGATGAAAATACAACAAATAACTGAAAAATTATTTATTACACGATTACGTAACAATGTCGACCTCATAACACTATCACGGTTCAGTTGTCAGGTCGTACAAAACATTTTATCATTCCTCATAACTGATATGGATGTTTATTTGCAGCGGTTTAAATAACATGCATGTTTTTTTTAATAAACGTACATATAATAAACAATATTTAATCTCTAATTAAAATAGAGAGATAAGTAGTCCGTAACCAAGTATCATTATCAATTGGTCCGGGGTTCGAAGCCTACGCTGCAGAAATAAATCAAAAGTTACGATATGTTTGATACAAATATTTTGGTGTCAGAAACCCACGGTTATTCTTACTTCCACGATATCTTTTCGATGTTCATAAACACAATGGCGATAAGGCGTTGCACTATTTCTAAACGATTAAAGCAAGAATTCCACACGACAAAACGTCATATAACGTATAATTCGCCTATCCGATAACACACACCGAAGACAGGCGTGAAGCTGAATTAATTCCGCGTTTCGTCTAATGAGTTTGGTGCCAGAGGATTAATTTTAGTACTCTTTCCCTTTCCATCCTTTTCTTATAAGGAGAGGATGGGAAGGGAAAGTGGATTTGATCCTCCTCTGTCGATTGAAGGGAGACAACGTATCTGCAATTGCGGATGTCTATGGGCAACGGTCGCCTCACCATTTCGGCGATTCAGGGGGCTACTTGCTTGTTTGCCACATTATAATATTAAAAAATAACATATTTAACAGTAAAAGTCTCAAGCTAAAAGTAGTTAATAACTACAACAGTTACGAACTGTTGAACAAGCAGACGGTAAAAGCAAGGATATACTATTTTAGTAGCCAGTTCACCGCTATTTTCTCAAGCTTTAATAATTACAAAGGAAGATATTAGTATGCAGTAAGTCCCCTAGGGGACGGCCCGCGTGCGGGAAGTCCCGAATATAGTTAACATGTATGAGTCATTCTTCCGTAATGATTAATTTAATCTCTTTTTAAACTGCTAATGGATACTCTTTGATGTGAGCAATTACACCAATTGAAAAATTACGTGCAATACTCGTGTTGTGGGTTTCGACTGCAGTGTCACTTGCATTATCACATATTGTTATCCCTCACATTCCCTTTGAAAAACACCAGAAGCAACATTATGTCAATAATAGTGTCACCGCAATAAAGTACACAGTATAGTTAAGGATATTTGGCCCGCTGAGGGTTAGTTGTCAGAAAATATGTAAAACTTACATGGACAAAGAAAATGGCTATGAACGAAAATACATGACTGATATGACAGCTACGATACGAAAAGCATCTTATCACACTTTTTTGATATTGACAGGAGGGTGCAAGTGTGCTATTATAATTTCACTTAATTTATCACATGTCACTATAGGCCAAACTATCATAGTACCATTTAGTTAGCTCTATATGGATACATAGTTTGAGCCTTGACTCGTTCATGCAAAATTAAGATACTCGTACAAATGTGTAATATTGATTCAAATGGCAATATCCTTTTAACGCGATAATAATTTAAATAAGTAGAATTTGTTACTTATTTTAGGCAAGTTACATATCTGCAAATCCACATGTCTATGGGCAACATTCACTTCGCTATCTTGGCGAATTCAAGTGGCCGCTTGCCACGTTTTGCTATAAAAAACGAAAACAGGCTTTTCTTACACAGATGTTATGTAACTATCACACTTACCTCGTAGTTCACACATGGCCACAATCAATAACATAAGCACGTAGCAAATCCTCAAATTCATTTTCTTAATAAAATGTAAACGACTGATATAAACACTTTTAATCTCCAATATAAACACTAGACGGTTTTATATTTTTTAAGATAACGTTCAAGTATACTGAAGTTTGCGTTTAGTATTTAAATAAAAACTACTTTACTTAAGTTAGCTGTTTATAAACGATGAGGAATCAGACTGAGAAATTTACATTTTGCATCTCTGTCACTCCGTGCAATCAAATGCTGCGGTTAATACATGCACAATCGATTAAAAAACTATTCCAACTAACGTCAAACATTCCCAATATGTGAAACATGTTCTAATTAACTGAATACTTCTTAACAACAGCAGTTTTTTTTTATAAATTTGAACATTTTTTTTAAAATCATTCAAGCGTAGTAAGAAATTCTTTATATTTAATCTATTTTAAAACAAAAATGTTGATTAAATGAGCGAAGAATATCCAGGTATATTACGCCTACTTAATTAGAATAGCACATTTTATTTATTACATTTGTATCTAAAACAATCGTTTTATGATTTCAAATAAATTGTAAAACCTATTTTCGTTTTCACACGACACAAATATCCGTTCGTTCAATAATATATAATCGTAGCTAACCAATCTAAGACATAGCTTTCATTTTCCAACGAAATATTTTATCACCAACACATTTTAATCTACCTCTTACTTAGATCACTATTTGTCACGATTCATAGGTAAACATGAATGTTTAGTGGCTGATAACTACATAATTTATATAATTTTCTTTACAATAGTAACAATCTAATAAATATGCTACCATGGCTTATATTATGTACTATATTAGTACTTATATAAAATACCATACTTGTAACGTCCTCGTACTAACACATGGCTAAAGACCTCAAATTCGGCAGGTTATTGACCAGTACAGAGAATTAAATAAAGAAGAGAACATGAGATGGTGTCTTCCTTGATAATCATTTTGTCAAAGATAATGAAACGTGTAAAACAAATCTATAAAACCAAGTGAATATACTAATTTGGGTATTCATCCTTATTATTGGTATGAATAATATGTATCAACAGAATCATTCTGACTGTAGACGCTAACGATATTCCGGGGAACACTAGGAATCTATGACACCTCCCTCGTCAAAATTTGTTCAGTCGTTTTGGCTGCACGAGGTCTCAACAAACTCCCATATATAAATTAATATAAAAATAATTGCTAAAATTCTTATTGTATAAGTTGGCTAAAACGATATTATTTAATCATATTAGTTTTCCTTGTTCGCTCGGGATTTTACCTGCACGTTAAAAATGAACCTTACTTTTAAAATTTGTATACAATTGCATACACCTAATTTGGGTAACAGAAAAAAATAACATTGGCTAAGTTTTATCGTTCATTTTGCATCCAACAAACAATTTAGCACTGTGAATTTTCTGACATTTATAAGAATAAAAAATGAGCAACTGGAAGTTCGAATTTGGATTGTTTAATTATCAGATAAAACCGACAACAAGAATGGATGTTACATAATATTACCTTTTAAATGATGGGTACTGGCATAATACAATACAAATAAGAAATTGAAAAAAAAGAATAAAACTATAACAGAAAAATAAACATGTAAAGTACGTAACATGTAATGAAAAGACTTAATTTGTCATTATTAATACAAATTGTCGTCATTAATTCAAAAATAGACCACGCACAAAGAAAATGATTTTTTTATAATAAAATAGACAAGTAAATGTTGAAATGGCAAATATATTACTTTGGAATAATAATGATGCTAACTCTACAAAAATTAATTATTTAGTTCGTTACTCGTCCGGACGTCACGTTCACCTTCGAAGCTCGCATTGTTTGATGAAAGTTTAATTGCGCCTCCCCGACCCGCCGCCCGCCTCTCGCCCACGTCCATACTCTGTTTCGATATACCCACTAAATACAAACCTTTCCCTTTCGTTATCACTGAAGTCTCTGTTTCTTAGTCTAAGGTTGAAACTGAGACTTCATAGATAAAATTTCTCATCCTTACCATATTCTAGATTTAAAATGTAACATAATGTGTAGATATAGACCTGTGAGTTCAGGTGAACCCAATAGGGCCAACAGAAAACCAGGTATGGTACACGAGGGTAGGAAATAACAAATCAAGTTGAGGAGCAAATATGGCAGCATGGAGTTCACCGAAACTAGTCAAATTTTGAATGGGGACTACGAGAAATACGAAAACGTTAATGTGGAGCTCTACCTATGTTATTGTAGAGATGATAAAACTAAAAATAAGTTCAGTTTTCATGTAAAATGCTGGCAAAAGACAACTCTAAACAAGTAATGGTGTAGACTGTCAAAGTGCTTCTAAAACATTGAACCGTTCATAGTTTTATAGAAAGTATATATATTATGTTCAAAGTAGTATGATGACATTAAAAAAGTCACATTTAGTGTTTTCACTCTATTTATTTCATAGCAAGAGAGGTATGTCAAGACCGCGCCAAATGGAGGTCAGTGGTCTCTGCCTACCCCTCTGTTGTAGGGGCGTAAGATATGTTGTTGTTGTTTATTTTATAATAATGGTCACCCATTGTTCGAAATTCGACGGAAGATTTTTTTATTAACAATAATACTACTAATACTTTAACTGGATGTCTTTGACGTTCATCCGTTCAGGAAATTTCCTTAAAAAGAAGTACAAAAATTTCGCTTCACGTAATAATATAATGATGGAAATACTATACTTTGAAACATTGAGTTGTCTAAAGTAAAACGTTTAAAGTCAAACATTTAATTTGGTATTAATTAAAAACTTTACAAAGTCACTCCTAAAGTTTGAAGAAAATTAACATATTATAAAGGGGATTTTTGTTTATCTAAACCGCAAACCGCATATATTGAAATGAATACAATGTACGTTAATGCAAAAAAAATATGTTTATCTTGTTTACAGTGTAACATCCAAAGTATGTCTATATTTATATCTATATATATAAAATAAAGTCGTGTTAGTTACACTATTTATAACTCAAGATCGGTCGAACTGATTTGACTGAAAATTGGTGGGCAGGTAGCTTAGAACCAGGAAACGGACATAGGATAATTTTTACCCCGTTTTCAATTTTTTATTCTGCGCGGACAGAGTCGCGGGTAAAAGCTAGTAGAGAATAAAATACGATTATTCGTATTTTATTTTTGTAAGAAACAAAGAGGACTCACATAACGACATCTATCGAACTTTGCATGAATCATCCAATGAAAACAATGCAAACTCAAAGATGGTAATGAATATTTCATTGTCATCTTACTAATTGCAGACTTACATACAATTGAGTTACATACTTACATACTTACAAAACCCAAGTTGAGTCTTGGCCTCCGACACAAGAGAGAACAGATGAAAACTTTTATAAAAATTAGCAATTTTACAAACTAAACTTAAAAATATATATTAATAACTAGCTTTTACCCGCGACTCCGTCCGCGCGAAATAAAAAATAGAAAACGGAGTAAAAATTATCCTATGTCCTTTTCCTGGTTCTAAGCTACCTGCCCACCAATTTTCAGTCAAATCGATTCAGCCGTTCTTGAGTTATAAATAGTGTAACTAACACGACTTTCTTTTACATATATAGATAGATGAAGTGCATAATTAAATGATACTATCGCGGAATCTGATACCCCGCTCTCTCACCTTTCACCTTTTATGAACCTTTGTCCGTATACCTGGGGGTAAAGCTATATTTTCATTACTCTATTTTCGATTGACGAGACGCGACCGGCGTGAGACTTATATTCACACATATTGTAGTCGCTGTATTTTTAAATGGAATGTACAAGTATCACTGCATTGTAGTTCTACGGTTACCCTAGAATGGCAAAAATTTGCTACAATATTCAATCCTAACTGGGAAGCGAATTTAGTTCTTTCACATAATTATTATGATCCATCTCATCTCATTCAGCCTCGTTACGCCCACTGCTGGGCATAGGCCTCCCCCAAAGATCCCCCCAATTATTATGATACAAAGGATAAAATGATTGATTGTGATTGAGAACAAGTCGAGAATGTTCTCTTCAAATATATGACACCACAAACAATAAGCGTATTTATTTTTGAAATGAGTTTGCAATGGAATACGTCGTAGGGAAATAGGAATCTGTGTTTGGTATTGAGCATTCCATTAAGTCTAATGGAATATTTAAAGCATCTGCTCAGCACCAACTCACTATCACAATTGTACGTTCATAGCCTGTATTCACAAAATTATCTAATTATAACACTCAGAATCTTTAAGTGGTCCCCTTAATGTACAATTAATATGAAATGGACACTATGGCGCTATGCTAAAGTTAGTTTATTTTTAATGCTTATTTACAATTCTAAGATTAAATTGAATGTTTTCAAAAAAATATACTTTTTTAAACATGTGTATAATTTTTTGTCAATAATTTAAGACTGACTGACGTCTATAGATTATGTACAGGTCACTGCTTGATAATAACAGTTTAAATAGTTCCGACTTAAAAGCGTTAATGTTACTGATAGTTTCTCTTTTTAGTTTGAATCCTCACCAACGCTACGAACCGCTACCGACAGCGCTAAAATGGGAAAAATCTAATAGGCACAAAATAACACGGTTTTTACCCTGTCTATGTCAATACATAGACAGGGAAAAACTGTGTTCTGACTGTCTTCAATAAGTCTAATAGTCATAATACTGACTTCAATAAGTCAGTATTATAAGATTTATCGTATACTGACAAAAATAAAAAAAAATAAAAAAATTATAACTTCAACGATATGCAAAACAAACATTATTATTAGGAATTTAGAATTATGTATAGTTAATAGCCGCAAAGATATTTTAAAACAATTATATAATTGGCGTAAATCAAATATCTTGGCGGCTATTATAACGTATTTTTTGATACTCCTTTACGCTATGAATTTTTAATTGACACTGAGATATATTTCATCGAGTTTATTGATTTTTTAATAACTTTCTTTAAGGAATAATGTTGAATGCATGAAGTGCATTTAATTTTAACATTCATTTTCATATAGACATTAATTCTTGCAAGAGAGGAATAAATAATTTTTTACTTAAATAAATATTAATTACAAAACTAAAATACGAGTAAATGCACTCTAACAATACTGGGGAGAATATGTATTGAATAACATCTCAATTATTAAAATTGATTCATTTAGGCTACACAAGGTCACATATCACAATGCAATTGGCAGACATACAAACCCACATACATACGGTCCAAAAACATTACGCTTCTGTATCAGTCTGATAAAAAAACACTTTCGTGTCTTCCTTTTATGATAACAAAGTAAACAACAAGAATATCAGTTGTTGTTCAATGCAATACCGAATGATTCACGTTATTTTTGCAACATGGAGGGGTTAAAATCCGACAGTACTTAAAAAGGCCGGGCGTTTTGTAGCCTATTTAGTCAACAGTGATGTTTACATGTTTCCAGACTTTAGAGTAACAAAAAAATGATTTCTTTACGCGAAATTACAGTTCTTGCCTTACTTTGTACTGTTAGCGCATCTGTGCTGGTCAATGTACACAATGACGGTGAGTTTTATGAATAAATTGTCTCAAAAAAATTAATAAGAAGACAAAGAAAGATTGTTGATCGATACAAAATAATATATCTTAACTCTGATTAACCTCTGGCGCTTATAAACAATAAAACTTTTGTGCGCACATAGGATTCTCGATTGGTAATGGATTGCATGATTTTACAGACAGACAAAAATTTTAATCATTGGTTTTTCTTTATAAATGACGCAAATACAACATGTTCGCGAAATATTTTTTTTTCGACATTACATACAGACAATTCAATTTTATTAATCGTATAGATTATTTTAAAAAAAAAAACCTTTTTTTCAGATGCAGTAAAAGCCAATGTTAACGAAGAAAAGGAGGACAGTTGCAATTCGGACACATGCAGTCGTATTTGCCATGCACTGGGCTTTGATACTGGAACTTGTCATGGCGATGTTTGTGAATGCACTCAGAGACTCACCAGAAACGGTACTTAATAATATTGTATATATACACCTAAATCATATCAATCAATCAATCAATCAATACAACTATACTGCAACTCTCATCTTTAGACAAATAATGTATACATATACTATAAGTGACACCCATATTTTTATTTACTACCAATAAGACTTTAATAACAATAATATGAGATTTTCTTAAATCGAATAAATATTACTATTATCCATATTCATTTATTAATTTTTTATCTATTTAAAAAAATCACAAAATATTTTATATAAAAAATAGTATACCATCGGCTGCGGAATCCCATGACTCAAGCATCCAGCAGTGAGGGCTACAGAGATAGGAACCTCCTCACTATGCGTGTGGTTTCTAAAATAACTGCCTTTTGTATCCGGTCCTTAATCCAACTGTTTATCGATTATTATTATTGTTATAAATCATTGTATGTCGTTATGTCAAAAAAAGCGACTAACCCATCACAGGCTAAGTCATGGTATTTCCTAATTTTATTTTTTCACCTTAACTGGCTCTACTAGATATCACTAAAAGTGTTTATTTTTTTCAGATATTAAAACATGGATAAGAAATAAATTGAAGCAATGCAGCCCTCTCGGATGTGACCAATCCTGCCGTCGCATAGGATTTCCAGGTGGCGCCTGCGTCAATGGAAATTGCAAATGTGACATTTTGAAGAGTATTACCGGTATGATGTAACATTTTTATACTATAATAAAGATTTATATTATTGAAGTAATCAAAGAATATATGCATATTACAACATCTATAAAGTTACGTTCTTAAGACAGAAAGATAAAATTTAGTACTACTAACTGTTGTAAAAAGACTATGAAGAACGCTGCATGTTATTTAGGTCTAGTTGAGACGAAATCACTAAAATATTTAAGCGTAATATTTGTGATTCGCGAGTTAGAAGCGCTAAGTAATGTCTTGATGATGTTATGACGCACTTATCACAGTTACGTTTTCTTCAAATGATGAAGTCTCAGAAAAATCTAATCAACTCAGCGACTGCAATCCACAAGACTGTGACTGGTGGAGCAGACACAGTGGTTGCTCTGGTGGCCAATGCGTACATGAAAGATGTCAATGTGACAGACAGAACATTAACAACGGTATTCAATATCTTACATAACAATATTTAAACTAGTTCCAAAAGGTACTTATAACTGATATTATATTTTCAGATAATGAAGTTTTAGACGAATCTAAGCAACTCAGTGACTGCAGCCCACGAGAATGTGATAGGTGGTGCAGACGGCAAGGATACCATGGCGGCGACTGCGAACAGGGAAGTTGTAAATGCTACAGACGGAACTATGTCGAAGGTATACAATATTAATGCTACCCAAAAATTATATTTTTTAACTCCTGTACTAAGACACTTTTTCGTCACGAAGAAAATCCTTTAGTGTATATTTATATATGAGAAATCTTCACCAAAAATAAAATAAAAACAGTTATACCAGATACGACATTTAGAACTATGACATTTTCAGACAACGAAGTCACAGACGAATCTAAGCAACTCAGTTGCTGTAATCCACGAGACTGTGACTGGTGGTGTAGACGGCAAGGATTCCATGGCGGCGACTGCGCACAGGGAAGATGCAGATGCTACAGACGGAACAATATCGACGGTACACAATATTAATGCTACCGAAAAAGAATATTTTATAACCGTTTCACTCATTCAATTCAATTTCTTCAATATGAGAGAACTCCTTTGTGGATTGGTATAATTTCTAATTAACATTCAATCATTTATTGGACAATAAGGGACTGTCTTAGAGTATAGTTATTATGTTGTCAGTTTTTTATTAGAAAAGAAAAATAAGGATAAGCACTATACATGCTTATCATTATGTACGTGTTTTATGTGATCACTATTTGTTCCCTGAAAGCTTTGTTATCAGTTAACCGATAACGTAGAACATCTCATTGGGTACGCAAACCAATTGTTGCAACAACTGCTAGTATCGTGGGTGTACATTGTCGAAAAATTTGTGTGAAAATATTTCACAGATTTTTCTGGAGATAATGATCATGATGTCAATATGTTTGAATAACAAAGTTCTATCGTGCATATACTAGAAGAAAATATTGCAAATTATAAAAAGTCCCCTACACACTTTCAGCTTTAACTGCACAGTTTTAACTAAACGTTTAATTGAAATGTTAAAAATAGTGAGTAATATAGTTTTAGTTTTAATATTGAACATGTGTAGGCTTAAGGATAAATGGCGCTTGAAAATATTGTTTTATTTAATATAAAAATGATTCTTTACACTTAACTCGAAAAGCTCTAAGAAGGCAGGAGATTGTGATTCTGGTATGTGTAATATGATGTGTATTGAAATGAACAACCAAGGAGGCATGTGTTTGGGTGACGAGTGCAAATGTGATTAATTCCATGATGAGAAGAGATACCTCATGGTGAAATGAAGAAAGTAAGTTAATCAAAAGAGTTATATCAAAATAAATAATTTGTATTCCCAAAATGTTTTCTTTTTTATGAAGTAAACGTAACACTCCAGCAGATTTTCCACAGCCGAAACACTTGGACAAAACAAAACAAACAAATGCTCGCATTGCAGAAGAAAATTTCTAATTAATTAAACGCATAGAAATCCTTTTATAGACAAATATTCTAACGAAACACAAAGCTTACGCAATAACGGTACTATTCCTAGAAATAATAGTTTTTCAGCTAACTTTTCAATAGCGAGGCATAAAAGCTCGCAGTTATACTAGAGCTTCTTCTCTATCACAAAGTAAACATTGTCGTTTCATTCATTCAAAAACTAGTTAAAGTCTAACAAAAAAATGTTTTATTTTTAACTAAAAATGTTCCTTTCAAAAGTTTTAAAAGACACTTGAATAACTAAACTAATGGATAAATCTGTCAAAATGAAATTTAAAATATTGGTATTTTTATAGAAACAATTGCGGATCAATGACTGACTGCCAAAGGATTGATGTATCACAAAAAATATTTTACTGAATAACACTGAGCGTAACATGTTAACTTTAGATGGTGAATTACTTTTTTACTATGATGTAATATCTTACTAATATTATAAACTAGCTTTTACCCGCGACTCCGTCCGCGCGGAATAAAAAAAAAATAGAAAACGGGGTAAAAAATATCCTATGTCCGTTTCCTGGTTCTGTGCTACCTGCCCATCAATTTTAAGTCAAATCGATTCAGCCGTTCTTGAGTTATAAATAGTGTAACTAACACGACTTTCTTATATATATATAGATATATATATAGGATGCGAATGTTTAGATGGATGAATGTTTAGATGGATGGATGTTTGTTTGAAGATATCTACGGAACGGCTCATCGTATCTTGATGAAATTTGACATAGATGTAGAACATAGTCTGGGAGAACACTTAGTTACTTATTTAGTTTTTTTTTTTAATGCCGCGCGGACTGCTTCGCGGATGACAGCTAGTATGTTAATACTTTAGTCGGACACAACGTTAAACAACTTTGGTCATAGACTAAACATGTCTTAAAGTAGTCGAATTTCAGAAACACGTCTAGTTCTTGAGATTAATACGTTCAAGTAATCTCCTCAACTTTGTATACCATTGTTATACTTAGTTACCTTGAAATTTGTTACTAGTCTCTAGTGGCTTAGAATATTCAACTAGCCTATAATATTGTGTAATCAAGTGTAATCACTTGTTGTTTAGTAACAAGTCTGTGCCAAAGTTTTGCTTGATTCAACGACAATTAATGACAAATGAAAGAAGTTTCAGTAAGTTTTAATGAAATTCGCAAGTTCTTACTTCCAAATCAATTAGCAAGAAATGACACGTGTCCAACAAACAAGATGGAGAAAGTTAAGATATTACTTATTTATTACTTACTTATATTTATTGTGTTTTATTTTTGGATATACACTTCATTACATATCAACGTTACATGAGATCTCAGATCTCTGACGTCATACCGTCGGGTTTGAGCAAAAAACGAAATTACATCTTACTGATATTATAAATGCGAATGTTTGGATGGTTGGTTGGATGTATGTATGTTTGTTAGAAGTTATCTCCAGATCCCCTCAATGGTGAAAAATCTCGCTGAAATTTGGCATAGATGTAGAACATAGACTAAAAGAACACATAGGCTACTAATTAAGTTTTTTTTAATAACGCGGGGACGGAGTCGCGGATGGCTCTATCGAACGGCTACTCGTAGACACGAAATATATTTTTTTTGTTAAAGGGTCGCAATACTATGTCTTAAGGGACATATACCTCTCCATAAGTCTAATAATTAAAGATATATCTAATTATCTAACTTGTTAAAAAAATGTCGGCCAACTTAAACACTATCCTAGCCTAATCCGCAAACGGGTAAGCCAGAATAGTGTTTATCCGATCAACATTACACCCAAAAGCCTTAAAATAATTAAACCTAAAACGTTCGTTCCTGATACACTCCAATACAACATGTTAGATATCCTCCATCATACCACAATCCCTGCAATTAGTTGAATTATTTTTTTAATTCTATTTAAACTTTAAATTCAAATTTAAATTCTAATAATATCCACTTTATTATAGATACTCGTGCTTTTTATAATTTAACGTCGTTAATACGAATCGAAACGTTAAATAGCTTATTTTTCCTCCACTAAATTAGTATAAACAAATATCCAATTTACTCAAAATTATTACTTAATTAAAGAAATAAATAAATTGTTCAAAGTAGATTCGCAACATAGGACTTATCCACAAAAGCTTGTAATCAGCTATGTTAATTGAAATTTGAAAGTTTACGTTGCGAAGAAACGCTTTCCTCTTTGATGAGAGAATATTTAAAGTTTAAATCAATAGACTAAGGATTACTTAGAAAATGTTAAATTTATGAATTAATTATACATTTAAACATATAATATACTTATGTTCAGCGTTTCGTCTCATGAGTGTGGTGCCAGAGGCCTAATTTTAGTCCTCTTTCCATTCCCACCTTTTTCTTATTAGGAAAGGATTGGAAGGGGAAGTGAATTTGGCGGAATAGGGAAGGAAGGAGAAATATCCACTTTCTTTGCGTCCCCTTCTCCGTTGATTAAAGGTAGGTAACGCATCTGCATTTGCAGATGACAAAGGGCAACGGTTGCCTCGCTATTGCGGCGAATCCAGGTGGCCATCTTTTGATATAAAAAAAATGTAACTTAAATCTCTTTTGGAAATATCTTAAAATAATTGCATCTCTTATTATAGTTAATTAAAATGTAAGTTTTAAAAAACTCACTCGTCGCACATTAAAATTATAAAGGACTAGCAGTTGCCCGCGACTTCGCCTGTGCGAAATTCAAAATAAATCCTGTAATAAATATAGACTAACCTGGGGATAGTGTAGCTTTCTAAAAGTTAAAGAATATTTAAAATCGGTTTAATAGTTTCGAAGTCTATTAAAAGTCTAACAAAGAAACAAATAATCAATCAAATCTTTCCTCTTAATAATATTACAAGCTGTCGCCCGCGACTCCGTCTGGGCAGAATTGAAAAACTTAATAAGTAGCCTATGGCCTGGAACAGTATTGTAAAAACAATAAACTATATTTAGCCTATGATAAGTGCATGCAAATATCTATTACTAGAAATAAAAAGAACATTGTAAATACATATAAATTGGGTAATATACTGTTAAAGAAGGTAAAATTAGTAAAAGACCTTGGAGTTTATATCGACGAAAAATTAATATTAGATCATCACATTGAAAATACTATCAAAAAAGCATATAGAATGATGGGTTTTGTATTGCGCATTACCAAACCATTTAAAAAGCTCTCAAGCTATCTTATTTTGTACAAAACTTTAATTAGATCTCAATTAGAATACGCATCAGTAGTGTGGAACCCACATTATAATACCTACATAGAAAGACTAGAAAGAATACAGAGAAAATTTCTTTGTGCGGTGCATCTTCGCTTGTTTGGAAAACCTTTATCATATAAAAAACTTCAAGAAAAATTTAGTATAACTACACTTAAAAATAGAAGGCAACAAATAGATGCTACTATATTGTACAACATATGTAATGCTAAGTATAACTGCCCTGCCTTGTTGGCAGAAATTCGTTTCAGAACCCCCGCTAGACGAACGCGATCGACGGCGTTACTGGACACAGTTTCGTGCTCCACTAACGCCGGCGAGCGAGCTCCTCTACAAAGAATATGTAAATCATATAATATAAAATTTGGTTCTACAAACCTTTTCGGCAACAGCTTATATAAATTTAAAAAAGAAATAAATGCTATTGTGGGCTAAGATAAATGTATCTATGTGTAACGTAGGTATACTTACAATTCAATTTATTACTATCTGTAATGGGCTTATGACACTTAGTAGTAAGGTTAAGTAATTAAGTATATACTATTAAATTAAGTAGTTAAATTACCCTTGCATCTTATACACTTGTAAATATATAATTTACTATTTTCATCGTAACGTGGCTTTGTTACCGGGCAGAATATGTTTGATTGGACTGTTTACATATTATTATTACTTGTCACTTTACACTTACTATGTAATCTTACTTTTTTGTAGCTTCTTTTGTAATTATGTATGTCTCAGTGAGAATATTTTAGGATATAAGTTTTTATGTACTTATAGATTAGATTGTACGCATGTAACTATAACATAAACTTGTGTCTGTTAATTCTCCGAATAAATAAATAAAATAAAAAAAAATAAAAAAAATGTGTCCTTCCAGACTATGGTCTACATTTATCCGATTCGTTGAGCCGTTCATCCATCCATCCATCCAAACATTCGCATTTAAAATATATGTATGGTTTCAAGAAGCCAATGATATTTCAGAACATCGCGATATGTAGGCAGGCGAGCTTTCTTTTTTAAAGATATTTCTCAAAATTAGGTTTTCTACTCGTATTAACATTGGTCCCCGGCTACAACTCCGTCTCAAGGTAACCGCACAAATGAATCTGGAATAGCGATAGGATTTCGCGGAAAATCCCGCGGGATATTACTTGTTATTCAGATCTTGCACAGAATTAATGTTATTTATTACATAAAATTCACCTTTCTTACTTCAATGCTTCGCTTAATATATATACAAATTTTACGTTAAGAATTTAGTATTACGATATTTAGTCACGTGAATAGTTAATTTCATTTTTGGATGTGATTCTTTTATTTTTTATATGAAAAGGTGGCAAACGAGCTGCCGGCCACTGGAACTCGCCAAAATAGCGAAGTGACCGTTACCCATAGATATCCGCAATAAGAAATGCGCTGCCTACCTTTAATCAACGGAGAAGGGGACGCACAGCAAGATGATATTTCCTCTTTCTATAGCATTACGCATAGGAAGGGGAAATATCTCTTCCACCAAATCCACTTGATTTAAGTTTCCAAGTTACAGTAAAAGGTTTGTAAAATATAACTGGCTTTGAATTTCTTTTATCATGCAAAAAACGTGTCCACCGATGCCAATAAACAAAAGCCGTATCCGATGAGACTTGCCGTGAAACGAATACATTTTTAGAATACAATTTGACAGTGTTCCACATCAGTTAATTTACGATGTGTTCCTATAAATTTTTAGCATAAAAATATACAGTACAAACTTCCAAAACAAATAAGCCATCGAAATTAAACATTTAAACACAAATGTTATTAAATTAACATTTTGATCTAAACTAAAGGCTAATAATAAAGAAGGCGCTACTTTATTTATCGCTAAACTTAATTTACTACGACTTAGAATTCTTGTCTACTATGACTTGTAAAAGTAACCAGTCACAATTACAAATATATTATCTTACAATTTGGTTAGATAATTACACTGGTCTGCAAAAAAAAAATTTTTTCTCTCCTTCGAATGTTATGCAGTTATCCTGTCTGATACAACAATACTGAACATAAATATATAATTCAAAGTTTTCTAGCACATCTATATTCTTTGGGATGGAATTTTTAAGAAAAACAATTTTTTAATATGAAATTTTTATCATTCATTTAATTACTCGTACTTAAATAATGTTCGATGTACACTATTACACAACCTTTAAAACGCATATGACAATATCATTACTAGTTGTTAATCCCATTTTACTTCGTCGTTTTTTTCGTTTTCATATTTTATAATGGAGTTTCCTGATAAATCGACCAACAAAAATCTGCAAGCATTGCTTCGGACCATTTTCCGTTGTGTCCTCTCTATGTGCAAAATATCGTGATGAAACCTCTCACAGTCTTCATCAGATACTGTTCTGAGATTTGGTGCGAAAATTTTTAAGTGAGAGTGCAAAAAATGAATTTTAAGAAACATGTTACTTTTTTGAGCCTTGCAGGAAATAAGAAGTTCTTGTTTGATTTTCTGGTAGTTCTGATTTTTTTCCAAGAAAATTTTGGCACAAATTTTCTACAAAAGCAGTCTGCGCCCTTTTTTCGAATTGATTTAAATTTATTTTAAAACATGAGTCCTTCATAAGCTCTCGTATTTGAGGACCTACAAAAATTCCTTCTTCTAATTTCGGTCTTGATCCGGGGAAACTTTGTTTTCTAGTACTGAAAGTACTGGGCTTTCACAAAGTTTTTCATAAGACCCTTTACTTTATATGAAGTGGTGGAATTTTTTTTCACTAGAAACGAAAGGATATTCCTTTACATTTTTAGATACAGGAGTCAAACTCAGAGAGGTTTTGATTTTGAAAAAAAATCGTTCTTTGTGGTCAGCTTTTTACTATGTAGTGTTTGTCTTTTGCGCGACTGTCCCACTCACATAAAAAACCACAAAATTTGGTATTTACCATTTGGTGATTTTAACTGGACTGCAAGGAGGATTTCCTCCTTGCAGTCCAGTTAAAATTGCTATAACTTTTAGATCAACACAAATGTTCTATGCTTATTGTGAATTTTTGATTTCTTGCAGTAATAACATCATATTCTCATATAATTTTCTTTCATATTCGCTTAAAAAAGCGTCAGATAATATTTTTTTATCTCATTCTATCACTGCACACCGTTTATTTGTGTGCAAATACAATCTCAACCAATTAAAGTTGCTTTAACGCGAGAATAACATAGTATAGTAATATTAGTATAGCAAATAATCCCAAAATTTCTAAAAATCTAAAATCAACATTAAAAAAAAAATTACACGTGATAGCATAAAACGAAAAGCAGATATAGATTGAGGATGGTAAACTCTTTAAATGGATCATACTTTTATTGAAAGGAGGATTTCGTTGCAGACCAGTGTTATCGGATTGAATAAAGGGTTAAAAGTCCATAAACACAAAATGACTGTCAAAGTGTTGGGTGGTTATTGAGAAGTGAATGGATAGTTTGACATAATCTTAATAAAAGCAAATAAACCACCTCATAAACTTTTAGCTCGCAAATATTAATGTATAAAATAATGAAATAATTTATTGCGCATTTCAGTGGTCCGTAGACTTCGTTACCCATCTTTACAAATTCAAGTTGATTTTGCTTTCTTCCTGGTATTTCCTCACAAAAAGCAAAATATTTTATAAAGCCACATCGCCTTCAACTCCTCTCCCTGGCTTGTTCAAATCTCTAACTTCATTATCACGACCACGAATTAAATTTTCTACTTCAATTTTAAATATTTCAATTACCGCCGGAGTTATTTCAACAATCTTTATCTAGCGGAATGTAAATAGATGTTCCAGAAACTGAATTCTCCGAATGAAACATTTTTGTATTATTTACTTTTCATCTTTATGTTCTAAAGCACTATTTTTTTTTTAAATCCTTTTATTTTTATTTCTCATTTATAATGGACTTTGGATTAAAGAAATTACATTTATGGAAAGATGTTTTATACGTATGAAACTAAGTTTTAAAGAGAATTTTTTGTCTCTATGGAAATATTATAGTCTAAAATAATAATTTAGTTCGCTCATGAAAAAAAAATTGACTACACTAATATGTATTTGTTGTTGGCTTTAATGGTCTAAGAAATAAGCACGAACATTTATCATGCAATATGTCATAATTTTGGCTAAATAGATATAAAAATAAATGCCATAAAATATATTTAGTACAGGGTTCTTATGGGATTTAAATAAGGTACGTACCGATACTAAGCTCGTATCAGACCTTTATTTCCTTAAATTGCAAGAAATTACGTTTGGAATGTTGGTGTGAAGACGCTTTTCGTATAATAAGTGCCCAGAAATAAGAATCTTTATGGGTCGTAAAGCAAAAGTTATAGCTCAGGCAAGTCGTCGGGTCATTTTCGATGGACCTTTACATCGGTATTCCTTCAGTATTGAGCAACGGACCATACTTTATTTACAGGTTTTTAGTCCTTTTATTTATAATCTACTAAATCATTATGTTACGTAAATTTAAATCAGAAGTATAATTTAGATATATTAACCTTCCTTATATTTGCTTTCTTCGGTTGGACTAATAATCGTTAAGTCGAATATAACACGTACATAAACGTGAGTACATGGTAATAATTTATCAATAGTCACGTCCTCTGTTAGTCACAATATAAAAGCTGCTGTTTAATCCAAACTTATTTGTAATGCTAGATGACTGAAAAATGTAGTTGATATTCCGTTAGAGGAAAATCCCTTTCCACATATAAAATTGCATCAAACGTCGGAGAAATATATGAAGCGAGCTCCCATTTCTAGAATTGAAGTTTATGCATATTAACTCGAACTTAAAAATACCGTTGTGTAAAAGACATTTTCTATTTTAAATAACACAACTTCTCTATTGCACCGAGTGTCTACATTACTTTAATATTTTTATGAAGTTGTAGAGTTTAACAAAATATTTCCTCTTGCACGAAATAACGTTTATCTTATCTTGTTTTTTAAAAGATATGTCGACCCTCTTCACACGTGTATTTTTTTTTTTTGAGAAATTTTCCAAGGACCAAAATCTTCCAACAAATACCTAAGTACATTTTTTATACAAAATTATAATTCTCTTTTAAAACATAAAAGAAAAACTAAATAAGTATCAATAATAAACGAATTAACAATTATTTCTCATACGTACTCAAATAAAAATTACACACAACTTATGCTAGTACTTGTATTTACGTCTACTATGGAGATATCTCGTATGCAGCTAACGGAGTGAATACGAGTCGGTGGAGTTCTGTCAACTGCAATAAACTACGTAAACTGAAACTTACGGAATTGTATTTAATTTCAGTTTATACTAAGCTTACTAAGCAAACTAAATGCTTTGTATTAATTCAACGGGACTTACAAACGAGAGTCAAATTTCAAAGGTTTTATAAAAACAAAAGTAACATGTGAGAGAGGGAAGCGTTAACAGATTAATTGGCGTCTGGCACCAACCAACATGGTATGTTTTTTACAGGGATTTTGGTCCCAGAAATATACGATAAGATACATTTTGCACGCTATTATTACTTCTCTATTTAAAATATTAATTCAGTTTAATTACTTCATTTAAATATACTATTGAGTGGTTAGTTTTTTTTCGCACTATAACCAGTGACAGCAACACGCAGACTTGTCTAACGAACGGTTCTTGCATACACAATTTTGAGCGAGAAATTTGTTAATTTTTGCACCAGGATTTCAAGGCACTTTTTATCTTTCAACGATGTCAACTTCATGACAGATTCGAGGATGATTTTGCTTTATTCATAAGCACGAAGACTTTTCACCATGAAATTACATAGTTCGCGTGTTTTGTAATTATCATCAAACTAGTAAATTGCGAATCTGCATTGATATTTGAAAGTAGAAACAGCTCAAAGTAATTTTGGTTAAATATATTTTAAACAAAAACTGAAAATTATAACGAATTTCTTTTGTTTTTATTATTTATTATTATAAAGTCTTTATTGTATATCCCTGTTCGTTTGTTTGCCAATACTGTCGTGTGAGCGAAAAGCAGATTGATATTACGAGCACGCAGTTCACCCGTTGGGGCAGTTTATTAAAAATGTAATTTCCGATGGCATTCTCTACGTCAATGTTGTGATGTATTACCCCCTACATTTGATTTTATATTCCTCACCCTGTTGTTTTATATCACACCAAAAGCTCTTAAAGTTGTTGTTTTACAACTTAAAGGTCGCAGAGGGGGAAAAAAGGAAATATTTCCCCTTCCTGTGTGCCACTCCTTCCTCAAATTCATTTCCCCTTTCCATGCTTTCCTCATATATAAGTGTGGGAAGAAAAAGTGGGCTATAACTAGGCACGGCACGCACACTCGTCAGACGAAACGCGGTATTACTTCCACTTGCCGCCTGTCTTAAGTTTGGTTGTGGTATTGCACCAGTCAAGCCGACCCATTCGTGCAACAGTTGTTGCTGGCGTCTACCACTGACAATAACAAAGCAACAAAGTTAGTACAGATTTTCATTTTCAATCATTACTGCATTTTTTAATAATCAAATATCAACAAAACTGGTAAACATTTACTTTATGTGGTCTTCAATAAACCAATGTTACTAAAGGGATATTTAGACTAAAGAGTTAGTTAGTTTAGTAAGAGAATAAAAAGGAAACTATATACATTAAATGATTTTAACTGCACTTAAAAATGTACATTGCGTTTACACAAAATAATTCCAAAAAAAAGAGTCTGCATAAAAAGCGCTTACTTGACTAACATGAGTAAAGTAATTAAAATTAGAACTTAACATGTCAACAACAATAAATGTTTTACACTGAAGGTTAGTGAAGGGCTTAAGCCAGCAGTTTAAGATCGTTGTAAGTGGCACTAGACACAGCTCGGGGACGTGACGTGCACGCTATAGGGCGTGACGGTAGCCTAGCTCATGTTTGCAACCAACAAGTATTATGCATAATGCTAACACGCATTTTGTAGCTTAAATGTAAATTAAAGTGCTCACATGCCGTTCATTTTACATAGAGGTATATTAAACTAAATCATTGACATAGGTATTAAAGTAATAATCTGTTTTAAAAACCCTTACATAGAAAATATAGTGATCAATAACCGAATAATAACTGCTCTGTAAAGATCTATCTATCTATCTTTAACAAAAGCTCTGTTTTAAAGATTAATTCGCCTTACAAACCACTAATGGAAGCAAATTGATAACCCTTGTCGGCAGTCAGTCAGTGAGAACGCAATAAACTAGAATTTAGGTTAATTATCACATAATACCCTTGATGAAAAGGTTGACTGTTTTATTGTTACTTTGTTAAATAAGTGTAATTTTATTTATTATCTTTATTCTAAAGTATACAATTTAACAAATGCAACACAAAATCAATCATATCTTATAAATAGATGTCTTTCGCGACTCCGTACGTGCGGAATTTAAAATATTAAGTGGGCTATGTGTTCTTCCAGACTGTGTTCTACATTTGTGCCAAATTTCATCAAGATCAGTTGAGCTATTCCGGAGATACCTTCAAAAAAACATCCATCCATCGATCGAAACATTCGCATTTATAATATTAGTAAGATTGTCGTCAGTTACTACGCCGTGAACTTGTTTGTTCAATTGAAATTGAGAATAATATTATTAATATGATGATGAGTAATTTGGTTGTCCACAAGGTACTAGAAATAGAGATAACATTAAGACTAGTGCTCGGGGTTTCGGTGCGTTCCTTGGAGATTCCATAACCCTCTTTTGTTGCTCTCGGATATTGATAGGCCACGGAGAAGGTTTTAATGAGTCAAGTCCTACACTCAGAAAACAGGATATATTTGAAACATACCAGATTTTTCTGGTACATTTCTTCTTTCTATAAGTCTTTAAAATAATACTATTGTTGTTCCTGGGTTAAACGCGTTCATGTCAAAATCTTTTCATCTTTATTACTATTAAGTTTTCATTTCAACATATTTTCATTAGTTGCGTATATTTTAAGGGAAATTGTATTCGAGTTGTGGGGAGTGGAGGCAATGCGACGCTGTAAATTAATTGCTTTTCTCGTTAACAGCCGCGGCGACTGACAAAAGCTTCTAAATGTGATTATTTACCGTCTGTGTTTACAATTAATAGCGTGTCAAATGAAATTTTATGTACTTACTACGACGAGGAGAAATTATTTAATGCCTTTGTTTTCAAGTACATATTAACAATTCATTTTTTTTTCTTCATGTAAGTTCAGACCTTGAAAGAAATATTTATTGTTGATAATTATTTATGGTATGTGAGCCGTGACCTCAAATTTCTTAGTATATTGTGAATAAGTTTGTACTTTTATTGGCTATCACCTCAAAGTGTATCTAAAAATATCAACACAGCGATCGGTTTTGTTGAAGCAATACGTCACATCGACATTATGTACACGGAGGAAGCTCGCTAGGCGACGGAAATTACATTTTTAATCTTCTCCGCTACATGCGAGCAGCGTAATATTAATATCAAGTAATATGTTTACTTGAGCATTTTTACAATTTTGCAATCCCACAATGTTGTTATATGATGTTTCTTAACATACTTAAATTAAAATTAGTTTTCTTTAAACTTAACACTTAAAAAAAATCTTTTCGGTATTTTTATTAGTACCCGACTGTCAAAAAGATGGGTTTGTATGTATGTAAAATCCATTGTGATGGTCGAGAGCTGAAACGACTGAACCGATTTTACGGGAAACATAATTGTCACGGAATATATAACATCAGCTCCGAATAGTGTGGATGTTCTATTGTTTTAGTTGGTAAACCAAGCATATTATTTTGTTTCAACTGATGCATCACCTGCAGTTGTTTTTACAATCATTTTAAAAACTTATTATAGATCACATCATCTTCAGTCTGTGCCTGCCCAATGCTGAACATAAGCCTTCCACTGTGCCTTCCACAGGTGGAGGAAAGTCTCAAGGAAGGGGACCAGAAGTGTGGGGCGCCCTTGCATCAGGTAAACTGACTACACTGAATTCGGTCAGTTGGTGGAAAGTCATTGTATAAATATAGTGGAATACCGCTTACAGATCATATGGGCTTCAAAAAAATAATAATCTTTTTCTAGTCCTGTGTAAGTAAAATATACCTATTTACGATAGAAAATGTGTCATGTAATATGTCAGCTTATCAATACTGCATCTTTTATTCACATTTTTCACGTAAATATTTTGATTAAAATAAATGTCAGAGGTATTAAACTATTTTTGTAATTAAAGTATAGGTACAACGAGCGCTATGGCCTAGATTCTCCGCTAGATCTCATTTCACGCTGATGTACCGCGCCCCAGCAAATTAATTAGTTCCCTAGTTAATTGCGGCAAGGCGACCAAGATCGATGTAAGAAAAAATTCTTCTTCCAATATTACATTAGTCCCCTTTCCATAATAATTTGAAATATACTTTTAAGCAAATCCCGTTACAACTGACTGGCAAGAGATATCGCTAATGATAAGATGTTGCTGGTTAAATTTATATTTATCTTAGAAGGTATCTCCGACACATCTCCGAAACGTCTTAGCGAATCTTAATTATATTTGGCACAGATATAGAACATAGTATGGAAGAACTTATTAATTTTTTTTTAATGCCGCGCGGACGGAGTCGCTGGCGACAGCTAGTGGTATACAGTTCGATAGATAACCTGGAATTCTACGTTAAATGTTTAAAAAAAATCATGTTATTATTTGAATCGTGTCGTGTGTAATTGCTAGGAAATAGGGACAAGGTCGAGGCTCAGGTGAGGCTATTTCTGCCGTCGGCCCTAGGGGGCGGGTTGATCACCTCGTAAAACTATGCGATGCGACGAGCACGTAATGAACACAAGATGGGGTTCCCATTACACGACCTCTACTTAACTTTCAATTTTTACCTTACTGAAAATATCTTTTCCATGCTGCTTCAACTAAAATAATAATGTAATAATTTTGAATATAACTATATGCTTAAAGTTATTGTATTTATATCGGATTATTAATTAACATGTATTAAATTCAATAATTTTATAACGTACAATAAAGACATTATACTTTCTTATTATTTATTTACCAATTGAAGATTTATGTCGTAGTTAGCAAAAACACAAACGCGCTTATTACGTTCCGTACTTTTTAACCACTTCAAAAAGAAGGCGGCTATCATTTCTTCTGTATATTTACATCGCCTTAAAATGTTTATTTCTAGAAATATTAGGGCTTTTTAAATAAAAAACTACGATTAACCTTGCTTTTATTTTATTAAGGAAAAACAAAAGGTTTATTACATTACTCGGGCCGCGCAATTTTATAATAAACGTGTAATGAAGGCTTTAACTCTAAGCTGGTTTAAGAATTATTTACACATTGCAATATTTCCTTAAATTAAAATAACTTAACATTTCCCTTTTCTGGCGGTAGCAAGACAATATTTTTTTATATTTAATGAAACATATCCTAGATTTTAGGTTGACCCACAATTTTGATGATCGACCAATTTGTATGAATAAGCGATTTTAGAAAAGAAATGTTAAGCTTACGCAGCTTCAAATCCAAAATTACGTATAAAGATAGATCTTAATGCTAAAAAGAATCAAAATTGGATAAGTAAAGGTCTTAAAATAAGTTGCAAAAATAAACGAATATTGAGATACCAATATTATAAAAATAAAAACAATACTTATAAAGCAAAATACAAAGTCTACTCAGGTCTTCTAAAAAAATGTATCTACAAATCGAAAAAGATTGCCAACATAAAGTATATTTCTGAAAATAAAAATAAAAATAAAGCCATCTGGGCCGTTATTAAAAATGAAATAAATAATCCAAATACCAAAAATACTATAGAAGAGGTCATAGTTAATAATAAAATTGTCACGGATCCTCAAGAAATAGCTACGGCCTTTAACAATCACTATATAGACTCGATACATGAAACACCACATGACACAAAAGAAGCATTGCTTTGCAGCAGTAAAAATGTTAATTCGATGTTTCTTAGACCTATGACGGAGAGTGAAGTTAGAAATGAGATACTATTACTAAAAAACACAAGTTCTGAAGGTTACGATGAAATTAACACAAACATTTTAAAAAAATGCGTTGACGATATAACTAAAATTTTAACACATCTAATAAATTTATCTTTCGCCTGCGGAATTTTTCCAGATGCACTTAAACTATCAATTATTAAACCCATATTTAAAAAAGGCGAGAAGTGTGATGTTAACAATTACCGACCAATAACTTTGATTCCGATTATATCCAAAATATATGAAAAGTGTATGTATAAGCGACTTATAGATTTCTGCAATAAAAATAACATAGTGAGTAACGAACAATTTGGCTTTCAAAAAGGCAAATCAACTACCCTCGCTATTTATACACTCATAAAATTAATAATATCAAACCTTAATAATAACTATTTGACTACAGGCTTATTTGTTGACTTATCTAAAGCGTTTGACCTAGTGTCACATGATTTTTTACTACAAAAATTAGAAAAAGTTGGTGTTAGAGGACCCCCTCTCCAGTGGATATCCTCTTATCTTAGCAATAGGCAACAAAAAGTTATTATCACGAAAATAAATGGAAACAGGGACCTTGTACCGTACTCATCTAGATATAGACACAATAAATGTGGCGTCCCACAGGGAAGCGTACTTGGCCCTATTTTGTTTCTTTTATATATAAATGACATTATAAATATTACTAATCACAAATGTGTATTGTTTGCCGATGACATTTCAATTATAGTAACTTCTAATAAAAAACACGACACAATAAAGGACCACGAGACTAATATAAATATGACAATAGATAATTTAATAAAATGGCTTGACAATAATAATCTAAAAATTAATCTTAGTAAATCTGTATATATACAATTTAATAAAAGTAATAACAATAAACATAATTTTAAACTAAATATACCAAAAGTAAAAGCAGTTACGCATACAAAATTATTAGGAGTAACCATAGATGAAGATATAAATTGGAAGTTACACGTTAATGATGTAGCTATAAAAATGAATAAGTTCGTTTATGCGCTAAAACAAATAAAAAATATAACAAACATAAAAACAGCTCTCATGTGTTATCATGCATATGTTGCGTCAATATTGCGGTATGGATTAATAATGTGGGGAAACAGCACTGATCGAAATAGAGCATTTGTAGCACAAAAAAAATGTATTAGAGCGATGTGTGGTCTGCACCCACAAGATTCGTGCCGACCCGCGTTCAAAAACCTAGGTTTACTACCACTGCCAGCACTTTATATTTATGAGATATGTATGTTTGTACGGAAGCATAAAGAATTATTTACTGTTCGCAACCGGCGTGACCATTTTAGATTAGTACTACAAGATAATCCTAGACTTACTAAATATACTAATAGCTGTTTGTTTATGTGTATACAAATTTATAACAAGGTACCAAATGACCTGAAGATGTTAAATGCCAGACAATTTAAACGGGGATTGTATAATTTATTGCTTGGAAGTGGTATCTATAGCGTAGAGGAATTTTTGTGTGGTTGACTTATGATAAATCTATGTGTTTCTGCATGGTATATATTTTTGTGAAAATTGTATGATTTTTGTAAAAATATGTAATAAATGAATTTGAATTTGAATTTGAATCTTCTTATAAAAAAAAAGCAAAAACACTATTTATTTTATAGTTTTAAAGATTGTTTCTCCTTTCGCCAAAAATAATCAATAGACCTCCGCAAAACAATTCAAAATAATCGAATTTAAACAATGGTGTAACAAATTTGATCTTTAATTAAAGGACGATGCAATTATCTCACAAACAAAGCGCTACTTCCGAAGCCCGGAGTCCGAATTTTCAGCTCCATGAATTCTCCATTCAGTCGAATTTTATTACACCCATTCGATTACCTTCGAGATTGTTATCAAGTTCTAGTCGTCATCATTTATGACCTTAATTATTAGATAGGCTAGGCTTATATAGTTTTATTTTATCATTTTATCAACTCGCGTAAAGTATTAGATAAGTATGGTTAAACTGCCGCATTCAGAATCTTTTAATGGTAATTAAGGCGACCCTTAGTGTAAATTAAGTATGAGAAAAAATTATTTGCCCGCGAATTGGAAAATACGATAGTTATTTAACTTCCTATATATCAATTTAAAAAACAATACGTTTTTGTGCTAGTGTCTTGGCATTGAGCTGATAACGTTGCACTTGCAGCAATATTACGAGCTTACACTGTGACGTGTTGCGCTTCACAGTTTACCTTGTACGTACAGGTTGTTCTAAATGTTCCAACTTGATAAATACTGATTTGTGGTAAACATAAGTTCCCGTTGCTTTGAACAGAATTCTCAAACGCATATTGGAATAACTTACATAACTATTTTCGTGTTTATTATTTAAATTTTATGCGGTTATTAGCGGTTAGAAACAAATTCAATCTAAATAAAATTAATTCTATATCAAAAAATATAGTAGGTAAACTTTTGGAATTTCAAAGTTAATATTTGTAGAAAATTGTGAAGGATTTTAAAATATTCATGGTAAAGTTAGAATAATTAATAGAACGCAAAAATATATAAATCATTTTAGCACATTACACCGCTATGCATAAAACCTTAATAACACATGTTAGCTAGGTGTTTGCGGAGTCTAGGGTTCATCCTACGTAATGTCAGTTTCACACAAGGATAAAACAATGAAGCAGAGCAGTAGACAGTGCAGTAGGCTACTACTATCAAAGGGGTGCTTTCAGAGTACTTGCGAAATGACCGTGTTATCATTTGAAAAATACCTAATGCTTAAGTTATTAATACACTATCCTATTGGTATAGTACATTTAAATGAAAAAACCTGCTATTGTTTATAAGTTTCTTTTTATTATACGAGTATATAACACCTCTAGAACTAAATTTATATTACTGTCCTAAAGCTCAAATCTGAAAGAGTAATATTTTCCTCATAAAGTGTACTGTAAATCTGTGTACTTTGTGAGATAGTATTGGACTTAGACTAGGCTCTATTCGGTAGCCCTCACTCCCATTGTTTTGCCTACAAATGTATAGGATACTGATATTGTTTTAAGGCGAAGGCTACGATAGAACAGTTGTGTTTAAACACACTAAGCGCTTACAGCGTAAAATTTGAAAAGCAGGCGCTCTGAGGACCATTGGATCTCATACTTTTTGACAGATCCGTACATGTGCCTATGCGCATTGGTGCCAAGAGTGTACCTACTATAAGCGAGCGTTCAAAAAATAGCAGTACTGAACTGTCTACTGCTCTATCTTACAGTTACCCTCGTGTGCAACTGACGTAATGTACGGCGCGTCTAGTCCTCGCTCGAGAGCCTAGTTAAAACGTGCACCGAGTGGATAATGAGGAGATGTAAAACACTTTCTTGTTTAAAGTTTAATGTTTAAAAGGATAAAATATTACATGCGATATTATACTTTAACAGTGGTAGCTCCCACAACAACAATATTTGTTGGGTGCGTAAACAGGCCCGGTCGACTGGTGAAATACCACGACCACACAGAAGACAGCCGTTAAGTGGAAGCAATTCCGCGTTTCGTTACAGAAGTGTGCATGCCGAAAGCTTAATTTTAGTCCAAGTTCCCTTCCCACCCTTTTCTTTTAAGGAAATGATGGGAAAGGGAAGTGGCATTGGCGGAGGAGTGGAAGCAAAGGAAGGGAAATATCCTACTTCTGTGCGTCCCTTCCTCCGTTGATTAAAGGTAGACATTTCGGATCCATAAATCCAAAAGAACAATTTAACTGTCATGTTATTAGTGAGAGAAAGATAAAGCAATACAAATTACACGTGTTATTAGTAGAAATTAAACTAGAACAGTGTAACATGACCTAGTTGTAGTGAGCTCATTCGGCGACAAGCAATTACCCACAATGTCTTAGTATTTTAATGCTCCTATATTGTTTGACATTGACGAAGGCACAATTAAAATGGATACATTAAACGTAACACAAGACTTAATTTGTCGTTTTGATAACAAAATTCATGGCATAGTGTAAAGTCTGATTTATGACATATTTCATTTTAACGAGCTTTTGTGTGATATATGAGATATATTTTTTGTACTAACTCTCCATGTGACTTCGTTTGATTAGTTGTTTTTTTTTACTTATAAATTATGTAGTATGTTTATCATCAGTTCTACACATTCTGAAATACAAATTTATTTACTTTTTTTCAAATTTGTACTAAATCCAGTCTAAGCAATAAAATACATCGTCGTATCTTTTCAACTCAACTAGGTTAGAAAGATTGAAGCAGCTTTAATATGACATGGTCCTATCACTATACGACGCAGAGAAAAAATATTAAGTGCCAAATCCATTGCATGTTAGTATACAAATATACTGTTATTTATTTAGTACCAAAGGCGAAAGCTAGTCTTAAGTAAATTCAGAGAGGTAAACGTAGATAAGACATGTCTGAAACATGTGGGCTGTACAAAGTTACCGCTAGGCTTTACTCACATCTCCCGCGGGATCACACCCTTATGTAACTGACAAGCTTTGCCTAACTTTTCGACTCTCGACGAATCGTCGTTACATATTTCTAATTATTAATATCGCATCATTTTTATGACAAACTAATAATAGTACTAATGCCAGTTTGTTAAACTAGACTTGTTACTAAGTAGTACCAAGTCATGGCTTATCGTTTGGATCATGCTGTTGCGTCTTTTGACACATGTCCATTTTCTGTAGTCTCGCAAAATGGAAAATAAGTAATTTAAAATCGGGTTCTTTCAATCAAAACTGACTATACAATTTTCAGTTTGACTTCATACCTGACATTTGTTAACTTAATTGAACATTAAATAAGCGTTCGGTATCAATCAACATTTACGTTTTCAGATTAAATGTCATGCCGGTTAACTATGTCAAATACGACCAGTGTAAATTGCAAATATTATTATCGGGTACACACGGAAATTCGATTTTATCGTAGCGATGTCCGGAGTTTGTATAATATCTTAAATGAATTTTCATATAAATAAAACTACTGTTTCAAATGCTAATAGACAAAGCAAAATTTTATGTGTCATCCTAAATTCATTTTAGTGTGAAATTTTTTCTCTCTAAATAAATATAGGCCATGATATATAACATATAGGGTTGTTTTATAAATGTAGGTGATATTTACTGGCGCTCTGGGATATCTGGAGCTTTCAAATCTTGAAGCTTTTAGCTACATTTCAATTTACAGATGGTTGGATACATTTTTATTATTGACACAGAGTTGTCACTGCGGAAACACCTTTCAAAAACATGTATTTTTCGTTGTATTTTAAAATAAATTGAGAGCAATGACTATATTTTTTGTATAGAAAAAAAAATACCTTAGAGCTAGTGAAACATTCACTAGCTCAATCAGACTATGTTCTAAATCTGTGCAAAATTTCATCAAGATCCGTTGAGCTGTTCCGGAGATAATAGAACCATTCATCCATCTTAACTTTCGCATTTATAATATAAGTAAGATTGTATGGCTCTACTAAATTAATGATACTTTAAAATAACAATGTATAACACAATGAAATGACTGTATCGAGTTACACATAAGTTTTTCTTTATAACAATATAACTAGACGCGTACTAGATAACTTTGATAAAATAATTCATACACAGCTCTCCCAGGCTCTCATCAGAACTTTCATCAAAGAAGTTTCTTCGTAACGTGACAATAATTTACAAAGTTTTAATTAGCATTACTAGATTCAAACTAACGACTAAGTTAATCTCGCAAACTTAACCGAGATATATCTCAGCGGAGAAAATTGAAATTTTCATTTTTAGTTTCGTAATTTAAACAAAACTCGCATATTTTTATCCAAGTTCATTAATGCCATAATCGTATTTTACTTAGGTAACAGGTTCACTAAGGCCAATTTCGAATTTAAACGATAGAGACTTATAAATCGTATATAAACCTTAATCTAACTAATATTATAAATGCGAAAGTTTGGATGGATGGATATTTGTTTGAAGGTATCTTCGGAACACCTCAACGGATCTTGATGAAATTTGGCACAGATGTGGAACATAGGCTACTTATTACTTTTTTTTTGATTCCGCGCGGACAGAGTCGCGAGCGGCAGCTAGTAAGATTATGAGTACCCGCTTTTTGGCTTATTTTTAAAAATCTTAATTACTATGAGGGAACACAGTGTATACAAAAAAAAACTAAATATCACTTTCTTTGCTTTTTCAATAAGATAATAAATAATGTGTAATAAGATAATAAAAATGAAAGAATAATATAATTTCCTTTTAGGTGATCCTACCTAAAGTTCCATTGTTTCGAGATTACGAGACGAGCATGAGTTTAAGATTCAAAACGTTGCCGTTTCCGGTGGAATCACAGTATGCGTAATCACTCCAGTTGATTAAGGTAAAGTGAATACTTAAGAAATATGTACAAGCTGTGTATACAACATAGTGAATATAATTCGTGTATATTTGTATACTGGGATGAATATTCATTTTAGAAGTTAGGCTACATCTTCATGGAGGGGAATTGATAAAGCTTGTCTTCAGACAAAGCCAATTTGGGTGAAGGGAATAAGCCGGAGTTTGATTTATAGTTAGTTAATTTTGACGACGAACAAGGTTATTGTTTTCATCCCGTCAACGTTGATAAAGAACAGAATTTTGGCTATAATGAAACGTTATAACTTTTCGGTTATTGATACACAATTCATTATTGAAAGATGAAATATAATGGCTTCACTTTGGCAAGGTTTGTGTTACCCTTCAACTTTATGTCAGTACTAGCTTTTACCAGCGACTTTGTCTGCGCAGAATTAAAGAAAAAAATAAACGTATATCATGTGTTATTTGAAGCTATATTCCACATCTTTGCAAAATATCAATAAGATGAGTTAAACCGTTGATGAATTGTCGAGTAAATATATAAATCAAACGTATCCTTCGGGAACCGTGCACAATTCCTTAGATAGCCTATGTTATGTGTTCTTCTAGTCTAGACTATGTTCTATCTCTATACCAAATTTTCATCGAGATCCATATATCCGTTCCAAAGATACCTTCACCCATCCATCTATATCTATCTAAACATTCGCATTTTTATACATTCAACTACCTTTTGCCCGCGACTCCATTGGCGCGTAATTTAAATAAAATATTAATTAGTAGCCCATGTGCTCTTCCAAATTATGTTCTACATCAATGCAAAATTTTACCGAGATCCGTGAATCCGATCTGGAATTATATAATATCTATATTTTCTCATTAAAAATATTGGTAAGATCAGTAAGATTACATAAAATACGACAATTTAATAAAATTATATTAAAAGTGAAATTATTTTGCACTTTATGACTAATAGTAAATGTAAGTATTAAATATTAGTAATTTCTTAAATTTTTTGTCGCCGTACTATGTCAATAAGTTACATTTATATAAAATGTAAATAGTTGATAGACAAAGATATAAATACGGTAAATATGCGGTAAAATATATGAATAACTAGCTTTTACCTGCGAGTCCGTCCGCGCCGAATAAAAAAAAACTTGAGAGGTGTCAAGGGACACCCGGATGGAACAAAGTTCCTTTCGATTAATTAGTGAAGGAACCAATGTTTATTCTATGAATAAAAAAACTTAAGTCTTCACAAGAAGTACATTTTATTTCTATGAATTTTCGTTATATATTGTCACGTCGTTGCCATGGTGAAGTAGCGCTCATTCGTCGTTAATATAGTTACTATAGCAAAAAGTGTCGTGACAACTTTTCGTAAGAATTTTTTCCGTCTAGCCCCCTTTCACAACGCGCGATAAGGAACTTCGTTCCAAAAATGCACATAAGATAAAAAAGTTCCTATGTCCGTCTCTTAGTTCTAAGCTACCTCCCCATAAATTTTCAGCTAAATCAGTTCAACTGATCTTGAGTTATAAATAGTGTAACTAACACGACTTTCTTTTATATATATAGATAGATATATAAAGATGTATGGTCTTCATTTTTGTCTAACAATTGTGATGAAAACAAATTACTAACATTAGTTAAAGTCAAATATGTTACAGCTATCGTTACGTAGAATGCCGCGTACTTACATAATGAAATTTCAAACTTCGCCACGTAATAAGCGAGGGTTTCATCAAAACCCGAGATGTTAAACTGTTTCTCACTAAAAATATATCGAAGAGAGTAAAATTAGCGAAATTCTAACAACTAAATATATTTTTGTCGATTTAAAATACACAAACATCATACTTGCAGTTTATTTGTTACTTTCAGATTCTTGTAATCACACTGCTTCTGTATAATTTCATCAGTAATACGAGTTACAGCGTAAAATGTACAGCATATTCATCGTCAATATTAAGTGTTCGATAGAGATAAAAGATAGAATATGTAACTGATAAATAGAGTTCTTATATCTTCCATTTCATGGGGCTTAATAAAAAAACATGAGCCCCTAAGACCTTTCGTACTCAAAGCAACTATTGTGCTATGGTAAATGAATGAATTCAAAATTTTAAAACTATATATAAATACAATAGACTGAAGTACTTAATACTTATTTATGCGTTAACACAACTGCAGACATTTCAATACTAAATTGATTTATCAAATAAAATGCATTTGCTTAAAAGCAAGTTGTAGTTAGACATCAAAATGTTTTAGGATTACTTTCTACGATGGATGGACATTCCATGTAATCTCAAAGCTTAAACGAAGTTTTATTGAATATATAAATATATATAGAATTCATTTGAAAGGCTACAATACAGAGTTTTTTTAACTCTATTTAATTACTATCATCCTATCCTGTTCACACTTTAAATGGTGCAAGATATAGTCAAACCTGGATAAGCAAGAAACCACTATTAGGGAGAGTCATTGTACAGTCCCGACAGACGACCTCCATAAGCGAGTAACTCGGGAAAGAAAGAAACCTCAATAGCGAGAAAAATATCGCGGTCCCTTGGAATCTTCCTTATCCAGTTTCAACGGTATCTCTCTTATTCGCTTATCAACTGGAAAATAACGGTAACATTTGGTTAAAACACATAAGAAAAATTGTCAAACCATGATGTACTTGAGTTTTAGACAGTCGTTTTTAAGCTAAAACGTTGACTACTAAAATGAGATAAATTCCCAAAATTACGATATTTATAAAAAACTAGCTTTTACCCGCGACTCCGTCCGCGCGGAATTAAAAATAGAAAACGGGGTAAAAATTATCCTATGTCCGTTTCCTGGTTCTAAGCTACCTGCCCACCAATTTTCAGTCAAATCGATTCAGCCGATCTTGAGTTATAAATAGTGTAACTAACACGACTTTCTTTTATATATATAGATAGATTTACCATATTCCTAGAAAATACCGATAATGACTCAGCTAAGTCGAGCATATTGCTCTTATATTTCGAGCTAATTCGCGTTTTTCACACAAAATTGACTTAATTAATGATGCTTGAATAAAAGATAAATGCCGGCCTGGAACTTATAGTTCAAGGTTACTAACTCGCGAGGAATTTCTCAAATTAATTACCATAGAAATTATGCCGTTACTTAACAATTTTAAATAACGAATAGTTAATTAAATTAAAACACCAAACTCTACTTACTGTAATTCTACAACACTTTATAATAGAATTGTAAAACAATGACACTCGTAAAAAAGATTTGGGTGACGATGACACCAAGGAACAATCTAAACACATAGAAAAAGAAAATCGTCGTTTCAATCGGGAAAAATAAACAAACAAGTTTAAGTCAAAAAAAGCAACGTAACAAAGAGAGTTGTCATTATACGCCGTTGGATATTATTTTAATGAACGCAAAAACCTTGAAATTACATATTTCATACAAACATTGCACATCTCATTTGTATTATTTTTAACTAGCTTTTACCCGCGACTCCGTCCGCGCGGAATAAAAAAATAGAAAACGGGGTAAAAAATATCCTATGTCCGTTTCCTGGTTCTAAGCTACTTGCCCACCAATTTTCAGTCAAATCTATTCAGACGTTCTTGAGTTATAAATAGTGTAACTAACACGACTTTCTTTTATATATATAGATTACATTATGTTCCTTTACGTTGAATAAAATAGCGTATACGTTGCGGATACTTGTAATATATCTTTAAATTAATTTTATTCACTTCTCATAAATTAAATATCTGGTATTTTAAAATGCAGCTCTAGTAAAGGGTAGAGGCTAAGTAAGTTATGTACAGGCCAGGGGCGCGCGGATCGAGCACGTGGACCGATTACGTAATGAACATCAGGTAGCCTTGCCATAAGAAGAGTTTCTTTCACTGAGCTTTAAAACTCTAACAAAGAGTTATAACACCCTTTATTAACTTCTCCCTTCTAAACTGTTTATAATTTGTAGTTGCGATTTTTTTTAATTGAAAAGCGAAATATACTGAAATCAAAAACATTTTAAAATTAATAAGCAATTAGTTTGCTAATGTTTTTTGTTACTGTAACTAAATTAATACTATAGTGAAAAAATTAATTATAGTACATAGGTAGAACTATGCATCGTCTACAGATAAACTGCCTGTGTGGGTTGGTTCACCTAACAAGGGCCATATAACGAGGAGGTATAACGTGCTTTATCTTTTTTAATGCAGTCAAACCTATAATACAATTAGGTAGGGAGGCAACGACAAGCAAAGGCGTTTTCTCGGCAAGACATGAGATCGTATTTAAAGATTGTATGTTCATTAAAGGAGTACATATTTGTAAAATATAAATAAAATAAGAGACTTATTATCTTTTAACAAAACTTTTTGCATTATGCAGCTAACATGCTGAAATTATTTTGAATTTAAGATTCATTGAATTTGGCAAAATAATGAAAATATCAGGTAATAAATATGAAATTCCAGAAAACTATCTACAAGACAGGAGCTCAGGTGACAAATGACAAGCTCAAGTGACCCACGTTTTGAGCCAAGCATGTCGTAAACGCGGGCGGATAATGACACTCGTTAGTCTGGCCCCACCATCATCATGTTTACCTTTATTACCAACTAGCTGTCGCTCGCGACTCCGTCCGCACGGAATTTATAAAAATAAACTTAGTAGGCGATGTGTTCTTCCAGACTTTGTTTTACATCTATGCCGAATTTCAGCGAGATCCATGCAGCTGTTCTGGAGATAACTCGTAACAAATATCCATCCATCCAAACATTCGCCCATTTATAATATTAGTAAGATTACACACTTCAAACATTGTAACATGTAACTAAACACACACATGCACTTACAAAATAATATTAAATCAAATTTAAACTAGTAATTATTCACGACAACATTCATTTTCGCAACATCTTTTAAGCATATTACAATTTAAAAATTTAAAGTTGAAAATCAAGTTGTTCTTATTTATTTTTCGACTAAATTTTCAGGCTTACTGAAATAAACAAGCTGAAAAAATCTCATAGCAGTTTTATAAAATATTTACAACTTGATTGCATTAGCATAATCATGAATATAAATCGAGTAGACGAATAGCGGAGGGCGATTAAAGTAAACGTGTTTACATGTGTTAGCTCCTGGCTGCACTGCACTGGCCAAACCACCACAGATAGTCCTCACAAAATACCAACGTGTAAACTGACGAAGTTCTCATATGGTGGGTGACATTGTTTCTGTCTCTAATATCTAGATTAATGATTGTAGTAGTAATATCACCGAACATATGTGAACTTCGTCAGTTTTATAATCTGACTGAAAAAAATATTTGATGATTGTTTGATTTCATTGAGCTTTTTATGCTTTTTCCTTTTTTTTCATTTTAATTAATAACTTAAAAGTATTTAACATTTAAATTAAACGTGTAGTTAATTAATTCGCCGAAAATTGAATTTGGGCGTAAGAAGTTACAGTCTTGTCTGGAACAATCTCTTAACTTAATTAAGATATTAATTTATAAAGTGCTCAAATTATAAAAGCAGTATGGGGTTAATTCAAAAAAGGATAAAAGGATTTTAGAAATAAAACAACTATTGTAAGTAGTAAATCAAAATTTTAAGGGTGAATGTCACTATATAGGTATTAATTTTAAGATTAATAAGCTTTTAGTCTTCGATAGAACTCTCAATTGCCTCTAAGGTCAAAAATATATATGTGTGTGTATGTGTCTCAAAATGAACGACAACACAAAAGAACGGTCTAATTTTAGTCTTCTTTCCCATCTCATTAAATTTAGGCAACGCTTCTACAATTGCGGATGTCCATGGGTATGTTAAGTGTTACTTCACATAATAAAATAACTACATTAGCTGTGCCTGTGTGTCCTTCATGTGGTTATTAACTCTTCGTAAAATTATATCAAACTAGCTGTCGCCCGCGACTCCATCCGCGCGGAATTGAAAAAAACTTAATTAGTAGCCTATGTGTTCTTCCAGGCCATGTTCTACATCTATGCCAAATTTCAGTAAGATCCGTTGAGCCATTATGGAGATACCTTCTAACAAATATCTATCCATCCATCCATCCATCTATTTTAACATTAGCACTTATTATTAAGATAAAATTTTCTAATAAAAGAAGTTTTGAATTCGGGGTCAAACTAAACAAAAAAAATTACTTAAACCCCATTGAAAGTCCTGAAGATTATCAATTCATATTTAAATAATTAAACTTAACGCATTATTATTTATAAGTATAGATATATTACTCAATAACGATAATAAATTACTAATTTTAAAGAATTGAGTCAATTAATAAGCACGCTCATCTGCAGTTTTGAAATCACAATTGTTTCCATACGTGCGCGTTGCAATTTTACAATTTATCGCCGAACTATGCAGGTTTTAATTAAACTTGCCCAACTACGATACCTTGCGATATGATATCCTATTAATATTATTAATTTTATAATAATTTGTATGCTAGTGAAATTAAAATTTATAAATAATACTAACTGTCGCCCTCGACTCCGTCCGCGCGGAATTAAAAAAAAACATAATAGGTAGCCTATGTGTTCCAGACTAAGTTCTACTTTCATCAAAATCCGTTGAGCCGTTATGGAGATACCTTCTCTGGAGATACATTTGCATTTATAATATTAGTATAGTAGCAAGTAAGATTGTAAGATTTAAAAGTAGAAATTGAAACACATTCGGATATAAATGTAATAAATATTGCGAGAAAAGACTCGTCTGCAATACAATAACAAATGATTTGAAATTATGAATGCAACATCGAGGATTAAGATCAACTTAACACATTTTAGTACCTTTCTTGTGTCCTACTCAGAAAATTACGTACGAATTCGTGCAAGCAAAACCAGTTCGGTAAAAATAGAAAACGAATAGCAAAGATGGAAAATTCAGCTAGTCTGTTGTTTTCATTATTACGATCGTAATACATTTTTCTTTGCTTCTACTGTGACCTTTACACCTTTATATTTAGGTTACATATTTCACCCAGTCTTTGTTTTAAATTATCTAACTGTTCATGAAGATTATTTTCTAAAATTCAAATCACAAAACCGGGTCTCTAGTACCAACATAATATGTTTTGATATTAAATTCTCTATTTGTTATGACTTTATATAATGTGACCTTTAGTGAATAACCCATTCGATGTTAGGCAATTACACACTACGCCCACACAGTTTAATGTTTAAATCGTTGACATTGACGAAGGTTCATTTAATTAAAATAGGTAAATCTGTATGGAATACGCAAGTTTAAATGGTAACTTTAATAGCAAAATATAGCAAATATATTGGCTAAAAAACTTTACTCATATTATAAATACAAAAGTTAGTCTATCGGTCTATCAGTCCGTCTGTCTGTCCTGCTTTCAAGCCAAAGCTACTTAACTGATTTAAATTATATTTAGTACACATATAGTCTAGACTAGAGCCTGAGAAAGAACATACGCTACTAAAGTTTTAACGCGTAATAGGATTGGCTTATGTTAAATCAGTAATATTAATAATGCAACATAAGAAATACTTTATCTGAATACTTTGTAAGCCCTGAAGGCCAAAAGAAAGTCAATTAAAAATAAAAATATATTCAGCACATTTGGCCAGTGTATTGACATTTCGTTTAACTGCGAGCGTGATTACAGATTGATAGCGTATACATGTTTATTGTTTTATTGAGTCAACAATATGGATGTTTTGTTTTCATAACGAGTTCCAACTGAGTAGTACGTATAATTATTATATTATAGTACTGTACTGTACATTTAATTAAAAAGCACATAGTACGTTGAATCAATACAGTCTATAAACTTCATTATCTATTAATGGTTATTGACATGTAACCTCTACATAGACGATATTCTAACATTTCTAGTGTCCCTTTACCATGTCTTTAGTCTCAATAACGTTATTGAAAAATGCGTTAAATAGCATACTTCTATCAGTTTCCGTAAATATTTATTACTATAACTGTCGCCCGCGAATCCGTCCGCGTGGAATTATAAAAAAACTTAATAAGTAGTTGTAATAGTAGTATGTGTTCTTCCAGACTATGTTCTATATCTGTGCCAAATTTGGATCAAGATCCATTTAGCCGTTCCGAAGATACCTTCAAACAAACATCTAACATCTAAATATATATATATATATATATAATATTTGATTTAGCTTCGAACATTATTATAAAATGTGGAAATATTTTTATGCTCTTGGAGAAGCGCAAGCTTATTTGCAATGAATAAAACATTGTTACTACAAGAAATATACGTTTTTTTAGTAATTTGCTACTATCATTTAATTATTAAAAATGTCTATTCTCATGAACGTGAAAGGTTTTTGCCTCAAATTTGAAATCACTTTGGTTGCGTAGTCTCATCGGAGACCTAAACGAACTGTCCACAATAAAGACACTTCTTTGTGATTTTACTTGCAAACAAAGTGAAATAATTCTTTCTCTCCCTTTATATATCTCTGTAAGAAGTATATTTAGTTATATTTTATGTACAAAATATGTATATAACCGAGTTATCTTATGACACTGCATACAATAAACGTACACTACGTGTTAATTATAAGTTTCGTATTTTCACCGACATTGTTGTCTTTATAATATAGATTCTTTTGAATTAACACACAGTTACTGTCGTTTATATTAAATTGATGAACAGCTTTTACAATTATTATAAAAAGTTATTGACCGTTAGCCCTTTCGTAGTCGTTCGCAGACACTACAAGTTTAACCACCTCGGGTCTAGACAGCTAAATCCTAACTTATAAGTCGTTGGATCTATATCGTGGCCGCCTTTATTTGTTTTGTCTAGCGGAAAATTACCTAAAGCGGTAAAATATGTCAACATTAACTGCATATGTAGAAGTAAAATTAATTAAACTAATCATTTATTTACTACAATTCAAACAAACGGATATTTCGCACAGTTTATGATGTACTAACTAAGTACTTGGTAGACTCTGAACTAATAAAATATATTTTAGAAATATGACCTAAATCAAATGTCGAATATAAATGATAAATGTAGATGTCGATGTGGGCGCAGAATTGAAAAGTTAGTGAAAGCTTAGGACGTAGATAACGCTTGCTCCCAGAGGGGCTGTAAATAAAACCTAGGCGCTTTCACACGAATATCTGTCGAACATATCGTGACCCACATTTATTGTAAGCAGTAAGGTAAATGTACCAAAATCGCAAAGAACTTTGAATTTTAAATAAAAAAAATTCGAACATCGTATTTAATACGGGTATTGCGGATTTTGATTTCTTTACTTTACTTATCAGGTTGATAAAGACACATTTTTTATTGAAATCACATATGACTAACTGTTGGAAGTGAGATTTTAAAAAGTCTTTTACCTTGAGAGTTCTTATAAATATTGTTTTTCATGACGGCTTTGTGCTGTATTAGAACTGTTTTTAATATATAAATTTGTCTCACAGTCAGGACCCCAACCTGTGAGTATAATGTTTGTGTCGAGAATCTTTTTTTTTTTGCCGAATAGCACCTTAAGAACAGTTCTCTGAGCACGTTCTAATTCAAGCATGGTGGTTACGGAAGATCCGCCCCACGAGTTGATACAATATGAGATGATGGACTTGCAGAGCGCGGTGTAAACGAGCCGTGCGGTCTGCGGGTCTGCGGCCTCGCGGATTCTATACATTATATGTAGTGCCAGTTATCGAACTTTACCAGCTAGTTCACTTATATGGGTTTTATAGGACATTTTATTATCTATTACCACACCAAGGTATCTTATGTTATTTACCTGTTCTATAGCAGAGCAATCGCACAAATTAGGAGAACTACAACCGGAATGAATTTTAATGCTTATCTGCGATTTCGGTGCAGAAGATTTAGTTTTATGAAAGCATAAGAATTTTGTTTTATCGGCGTTTAGGGTCAGGAGGTTATTGTCTAGCCATTTAACTACATCATTAACTCCTTCGTCACATCTTTTTACTGTTTCGGTCCAAGTACTGCTACTATTGATTATATTTATAAAACAAAAATCTCTCCAATGAAATAGCGGAAATTAAAAAAAATCTTATATTTAGTTCCAAGTAATAAACTACGTTGTGAAATAATTTTTCGTTTCTTATTACTTATTAGCAAATTCTCAGAAAACCCTGGACCAGTTCGATGTTTGGAATTTTTTTATTTAAATTGTATATTGATAAAAAATTCTAGAATCGCCCTTCGGTCTAATGAAACAATTTTCATTATCACATTTAGTATGTTAATAACACTATAAAAAAACGATAATTACATACCATTGTTAAATATAAAAATACTAGCTGTCCGCGCTTAACTCAAAAAGCCTCGGTGTTCGTCCAGACTGTGTTCAACATCCATTCCAAATTTAACCTAAATCCATTGAGTTTTTCTGGAGATACCTTCTAACAAACGTCCATCTATCCATCCATCCATCCATACATACATACATACATTCGTATTTATAATTTCATTACCGAAGTAGGATAAAATTAGAAAATTCGACCATTTTTTACTCCATTAAGTTATAGACCTTATCAAAAAACTTCGGGACGTATATAATACAATTTTACGCCAGTCTATAAAATAAAAGACTTATACTTGCCTAAAAGCTTGCTGTCAAACCAATTTTTTTTCTTTTACAACATTACTTCTTATTTTATTTAACAGATAAACGTGTATTTTGGGATTCCGTAGCGAGTTATAAAATCTATTTAACTCGTATATTTCATAAATAAGGTCACTACCGGATATTGAACTTATCTCTTAAAACACTTTCTCTTTAACAACACACAATCCCATACGTTTTATATTGGAGTAATTTCGCAGAAACATTCCTGTATTTTTTTTGTGACTGACTAGTCATCGTATGCCTTGACAGCTTCACCGGGCTTGAGATAGCCGGTCGCAGATGTCGCTTAGCCTAAACCTCGTTTAAGAGTAACTGGGCTCGAGGGCTCCCTCAAGAGCCTCGGCCCGGGCTGTTACTTCGTTAACATTCCTGTAGAAGCTTCCTACCATTTTATAGTCCGCATTGTAACTGAGACGGGGACGGTTAATAGTAAATCAGGTGATAATTTAATTGCGAACTATTCTGAATAGCTGTTCTTTAAACAATAAAACTAAGTTTTCGGATGAAGTCGCATGGGAACAGCTAGTTGTAACAAAGACGGTCAGAAAAAGAATATACATTTAAAGTCAAAGAACTTAATGTAAAACTTTTGACATTTCCATCCAAAAATAAATGTAAGGGAAATAAGAAGTTGCTTGTATTGAATAAGAATTAGGTTACTTCTATCCGGAATAAGCCGCTCAAATGTAAACTAACTTGGGAACACACGAGGCCACTGTATTGTTAGAATGTCAAACCAATTTACTTCACAAAGCAACACAAACAACTAAGTATTTCACAATGCCCAGCAGTTTGTTTAGTTCCACATAGTTTACTCCGACGAGGTGTTCCACCATATTGAATATTTCACACTAAATTTGTCATTTTTTATTATTAACTTTTATTAATTCTTTGTTTTAAAACGTGGAAGATGATTGTAAAGGCTTTAGTGCCAAAAATATACGTCATCTAACCTAAAATTTGAAAATTAAAACAAAAAATCATATCTAAGAAAATACTAACAACTCAACTCAGTGTAAGCAAAAGTGATTACAAATGAATTTATCCATAGTGTAAAAACAGAAGAAACAAAATTGTGACGCAAAGTATGTATACATGTTTATTTAGGACGACGTATGTACCATTCTTGGAACATGGCATTATGTTTTTTTCACCTTAAATTCTATCCTGTCCCTTATGTAAATAAATAGTTTATTGATTAACTTCAATATTTTTATACTGCTGACATTTTAAACCAAATATTTTAGCATTCCTTATGACATAAGCTTCAAAAGAATAATCAGATCTTCAGAAATAAAATTTTGTAGTTAATAAACACTACAGTGGATCATAAATATACCAAGTTTCGAATATCAGCAGTAGTAAATATGGATAAGGTTGGCTCTAAACTTTGTAAAATGTGGTTACGACGTACGACAACCAGCATTAAGGGTTTAATGAACGTCCAATGGGAGCTAGAAACGTCATATTATTTATGTTCACACATATTACCGTTATTTTCTAAGACCAAAATCTCCATTTAAAACCTATTGTTGTCTCTGTTTTGTGAAAGATAATGAAAGAGATGACGATATGTTTTAAACAAAGATTTTGGTGTCAGAAACCAACGGTGAAAGTTCCTCTTGCTTCATTTCCGTTGACACATATTTTATTTTTAAATAACACTACCTTAAAATGGGTTACAAAAATCGTGTTATAATTAAATCACAAAACGTTATAAATAAAACCAATTACAACCTATAATCAGACTTGTAGATTCCAAAGGACGATAAGGTAAAGAAAGTAATAATGCGATATTGTATTTTCAGTCTTCATGATTCTATATAGAATAAAAACGTAATTCAAATTTACAGTGTACAATATGTGTATCAGATAATATCTTATTTTATCGTAGCTTAACATTCATTCTTCGGGGAAAAATCATATTAAATATCTGCAAAAAGTAGTGAATTCTCTGGAAAATTCGTATTGAGAGTAAGAAAATTAATTTGTAGAACCTCCTGGGGATTCGATTTGCTCACTAAATACGATAATATAGAAAAAGATTTAAATCTTTTCACTGAATATGATTGATATAGATATTAAAAGAAAAAATAATAACATAAAAAAGCTAATAACTAGACGATTTTGAATGTTAGCGAAGGCAAAATGATTTCTTCGTGTTATTTCCCCTCTACTTTACAATGTATCGTTAAGCTTTATTAGAAATTCAAGTATATAATTTAAATTAATCTATTGTAATCCATTGTACCTTCGTCAATGTCAAATAATATACAAACATTAAATTACTCAAGCAACTCCTTAAATTGTTTGTCACCGAATAGATTGCTCACCAAAACTACATGTTACATAATTTTTATATTTATTTCTAAAGTAAATACCAGTAAAATACCTAATTATTTCAAGATGTTAAATTTTTTTTTTTGGATACAATTTCAATATTCCTCACAAAATGAAACATATTTTGTTTTATTTTATTCCAAAATATGTTGTCATTTGTTTCGAGTTGTTTATTTTTGGATTTAATTTGTTATTATTCCTCTAAAGTTATAGTGAAAGTTTAAATATAATGGTTTTATGAACTTCTCAAGGGTTAAAAGATTTAATTTAATTTACATCAACCTGATGGTTATTACATAATTCTGTTTTAATATTAACTTATTTAGTTATTTAGTAATTCAGCGGTGTGTAAATTTATAGTGTTATTATTTTTCGAGGTTAAGTTATTAGTACTGTCCAAAGATGGAGTTAAGTACAATATGTGGTATATAACAAATTTAGCAGATATTTCTATATCGACAGAGCATCGAGCAATTATTGGGAGAGGAGGTACGTGATATCATCCGGGTCAATATTGCTTCCACAGTTCACGTGTTTGCCGACACTCGACAGGCAGAGTAGACCATTTCGAAAATCGTATTAAGCTATAAATAGGTAACCGAAAAGTGTTTGAAATTGTTTATATTAAACGTTTTGTAAATATATGAAAGACCAGAATTTTCATCGACCATATAATTTTCTGAACATTATAGACTATAATAGTACACACATTTTAAATTGGTATTTTATTTCTTACCGATCAACTTATTTCGACTTAAAATCGACTTAACCATTTGCTTGATCACTCTTTGTTTCATAAAAAATAGCGGAGATTATTACGTTAGAAACTTTTCAATAGAAAAGCTACACTCGTGTTTAGTGAAAACTCTCCACTTCTCATTATCCACTCGTTGCACGATTTAATGACGTACTCGTGCCGCGAGACTAGGCACGCTATAAATAACCCTAACTGGAGCTTGTATCACTAATGCATGCGCTGCGACGCTAACCGTGGGTTTCTAAATCGTTCAAATCTGAGGACGTAAATCCAAGGACGTTACCTAACAACTGGTTTAAATATAAAATTCTATAATTTGGAATGTCCAGTATGTAATATCCTCCTTACGAAAAAATATACCTTTGGTCACGTAGACTTACTGACTCGTAAGTATGCTATGTACAACATTTCAAAAGGACTTAAGATAGAGTCCCGTTATATTCTTGAAAATGACTTGGCATGAACTTTAACCCTTTAAAAAAAATTATAATTATTTTTACTGTTGTTATTATTATGTTACTGTAATTTTAATCATTAAAACATTTACATAGATTAAAGATTTGTTACTACTTTTAAACTTTAAACTAATGGAAAAGTAATTATGTACTTTCGTAAATGCAATGTACGCCAATATTTACATACTGATATATGTATAAGTGCTAATACTGTGTAATTGATTACTGTGAATGTTATATATGTTGGAATTGTACTTTAATGAATGAATAAATAAATAAAGCATTTCATTATCATCACAGAGAAACTTAATGAGTGAATTTAATAATTTACAATATGCCTTTTATAAAATCAATGTAACAGAATTTGTACATTTTAGAAGAATTTTCAGCTGGCAACCTGAGTAGATGTTAAGTGGTAGAATTAAAAGCTTTTAATTTATACTGAGTCTTGTTTTTCTTATAAGAAGAAAATTATAATAAATTCAATATGCTAAAGTTAAATTGCGGCTAGTAGCAATATTGAAGTTAAAAGAAACTCATGTTCCATTAAAAAGTTCTCTCACTCATTACTCATTTCATATAAATGAATACTAACTACGTTCGTCTTTACAAACACATATAAATATGTATTTCTAAATGTGTGCAAAATAATAAACCAGACATACAACTTCAAAGCTAGAAACCCTTCCCTCGATTAATGCGTTCTTTGCGTTTTGATACCTCTGCACTTTGTACACAAAATAACGTAAGATGAAACGCATTCGTTTCAAACAAACATAAAAGCACATAAACACACATCCTTAAAATAATTGAATCGTCGTATACAAAACGTAAAAAAAAAAACAAATAAACATCGCTTTTCGCTAGTCATCTCTTTTTTGCTTAATTATATTTACCAGTGGTCGCCCATTGTTCGAAAATTTATCCATAATTTAACAGTTTTGTTTTTTTTTTTTTAATAATATATAGCTTTATTCACTACTCCTTTAATCGGTCATTCACGATAATTCATTCTCGTGATTTCTCTAAAGATAGAATACAAAGTATTAACTTCACGTTTGAAGTTTAATATATGGGTCTTTGCAAAATATTATAAAACACAAATTTATCATGAATTGCCTTTAGTACTTATTGGGCGAATGTACGAAATATTCGCCTACTAAACACTAAACGCAAATATACCTCAGACTATTTGACATACTGAAACACCTACTGAAACAGCACTTGTTTGTTCTGATATTTGTTGTCGAGAATTAGTTTGATAGACCAACAACAGTATTGACTATGTGGACTATTGTTTACTTTTGTACGGAATAAGGCATATAATGAAGCTCGTTCACACCACACTTTGAGTTAGAATATATGTGTTATTATACACTGCCAATCAGTGCCATTAATGGTAACGTTTTGAAGAATAAAAAGAAAGTGCTTAAAACAAGGGTTTCACACGAGTTAAAATTTCTTATGGTAGGGCCACACTATCAGGATAACTCGACAGCTCGAGACAAATTTTACCCTGTTGCGAATATTCGATACTACAAATACACATCGCGTCGCTGTCGGTAAATTGCCGCACATCAAAGGGTTTCATCGCGAATCAAGTTCGTGCGGTTGGCTACATAGCTACACTTCCTTCAGCTGACTGATTGACGCCGAGCGGTTTGAACGTGTTATTTTGATTAGTGTTATATTGTGTTTTTCTGTTATTATGTATTGAGCTAATGAAACAGTAATAGAACTTTTTTTAATTACGACTATTAATCAGGTTTTTTAACCAAACCATAAGAAAAACATTCGATGAGATATAAGACAACATCTTCCATGTTTTCTGTAAAATTAATTATCGTGACGTTTTAAACTATAGCAAAGTTTTCGCGACTTCGCGTAGTAGTGAAGATGTGGCCAAGCACTTTGTCAACAGCAACCTTCGGGTGATAGTGTGTCCCTAGAATTAGCTACGATCGTAGTGTGAAATTTTGCACTGATTGCATGCTTTTCGTTGCATTCGTAATTTCACTTCACAAAGAAATTTATTGAATACATTACACAATTTTATTCAATACCTACATTTGTTTACACTTGGAAATAAACTTTAACATTTATTTAAAATGTTACAAAGTTTTGCTTTGCAGTTTATCTCATTATATGCAAATGGTTGAAAGTAAACTCAGTCCCCAGATAACTTAATATAATGCACTCTACAGGATTAGAGAGGTCAAAGTTTGAATACAGTTTTGCTTCAAAAAAAGTATATAAGTATTAATTTAAACAAATTATTAAAATATTTGTTAATTTGATTTTATTATAAGTAACACAAATATATATCGTGAACGAAATATGTTTTTTTTATATAACACTAGCGACCCGCCCCGGCTTCGCACGGGTGCAATGCAAAATATACCTACTACAGAATAAATGCACAATTTATTTAAGGTACTTAAATGGATAAGGATTAATGCTGTATTGTTTAAAATCACTTCGTAAAAAATGGTTATGCTGGGTTATCCCTAAGAGATAGACATATACCATCGCGGACTTTTTTGTTGAACTTTTTAAAGTGAACAAGTACATTATTTTGGTCTATCTCGTAGGGTTCAGCCAGCGTTTGCAATATAAGCGCAAAAAAACGTGCTTATTTACGACATCACATTAGAAAACTTTAAATTTATCAGTGTTTCTCTACTATATTATGCATTTATTATACATACAAACCTTCCTTAAGAATCACTCTATCTATTAAAAAAAACCGCGTCAAAATCCGTTGCGTAGTTTTAAAGATCTAAGTACATACATACGGACATACAGCGAAAGCGACTTTGTTTTATACTATGTATTGATGCTATAGACATGCTATTTTGTTTATTTGCAAAGATTGTAATTTTGTAATTGTAATTTGAAAGTTAGAGTTTAAATTTACAAAGAGCTTATTGTGTTTAATTATCATCAAGTTACAGTTTGTTGTAAGGTCCCGGCGGCCAGATACTTTAAAGTATTCTATATCTTGTAAAACTACTGCTAGGCCGCATTCGCATGGGCGTTTTTTACCGCCGCGTTAAAACTCGGTTGGCTCTGGAGCGATAGATGGTTTACAATAATTATTCTTGTTTCCTTCGTCTAGTGTTCAAAAAGCAAAATAAAAAGCGTCGCGTTTTAAAAGCGCTGCCGTACGAATAGATACATGAATATGCACGCTTTTTTAGCGCGAGTAGGGTTTAGTAAATAAGAAGCAAACTACGCAACAAATAAGGTTACCTCTGGTTTTCATCATATGGACATTTAAATGTGATTCATATTGTAACTTCATTTAATACCACATCTTCTATATACATAAAAGAAAGTCGTGTTAGTTACACTATTTATAACTCAAGAACGGCTGAATCGATTTGACTGAAAATTGGTGGGCAGGTAGCTTAGAACCAGGAAACGGACATAGGATAATTTTTACCCCGTTTTCTATTTTTAATTCCGCGCGGATGGGGGTCGCGGGTAAAAGCTAGTCAATATATATAAAAGAAAGTCGTGTTAGTAACACTATTTATAACTCAAGAACGGCTGAATCGATTTGACTGAAAATTGGTGGGCAGGTAGCTTAGAACCAGGAAACGGACATAGGATAATTTTTACCCCGTTTTCTATTTTTAATTCCGCGCGGATGGGGGTCGCGGGTAAAAGCTAGTCAATATATATAAAAGAAAGTCGTGTTAGTAACACTATTTATAACTCAAGAACGGCTGAATCGATTTGACTGAAAATTGGTGGGCAGGTAGCTTAAAACCAGAAAACGGACATAGGATAATTTTTACCCCGTTTTCTATTTTTTATTCTCTAAAAGCTAGTAGTGTATAAATGATGAATTGCATGAAGTTTTACAATCATAAACTTTACAAATATATACAATTTAATGATACTATAAACTTTAGTTGTCACACAGAAATAAAAGTAGTAAATATAAGTTAAGTAAAGGAAGAATTTCTGAATACATTCAACCTAATGTCCCAAGAGATACTTAAAGAAATCCTTTCTTTATTTAAAATTCAACTATTCATTAGTTAAACCTGAGAAAAATGTTACGTTGCAATAAATGGAAAGTATAAACAAGTGAAGCATTTTCATTTCAATATTGATTTAGACATTAAAAGGATTTATTAGAATAGATAAAAATGACAATTCAAAGGACATCATTTTTTATAGGACTTAGACCCACCGGTGAACATTAATAAACAGTATATATACATATATCAACGTGTTCTTCTAGTTTACATTGACAAAGTATTTTTAAAGGTTTCCAAGAGAATAGACTAGATAAAGTTATCATTCATTTTGAGCTTATCATCCAAATTGAACTGTAACGTAAAATCAAGAAATGTGCTGTTATTTCAATTCACATGATTATATGTAGACTTTTTATACAATTTTAATAACAGTATATTTTATTTCAATTATTAAGAATAACTTCTTCTATCCGTTATCTAAAAAATAATAAAAAAATAAACAAAACGTGAGAATCTGTAGTAAATTACCGCTATATTATGTAATTTAAGTCACAATTAATTGTACCTTCCGCGCTTAAAGTCTTCGTACTTAAACACAATAATAGATTATTTTATTAGCACTTTAAATTTTAAAGAATCATTAAATCGAAGTAAATAAGGCGCTAAACATTTACGACAGGAATTAAGCTTATCTTAACAGTAAGTCGTAAAAATACGAAATTAATTGTCATTTACGCCGTTATTACATTTTAGTATAAGATTTTTTTTAATAAAACATTCAAATAGAAAAGCTACACTGATTTCAATTTTTTTAGTATAGAAAAGTCTCTACTCCTTTTGATTTTTAAGTAGTGACTTATTTTGTATTTGTAAATTGATTATACTTTAATTATTAATAGACAATTGATGATCCAAAAAGTAAACTAATACTTTTTTTATATCTTACTAATATTATAAATGCGAATGTTTAGATGGATGGATGTATGTTTGTTTGAAGGTATCTCCAGAACGGCTCAACGGATCTTGATCAAATTCGACACAAATGTAGAACATAGTTTGGAAGAACACATGGAATACTTATAAAGTTATTTTTTAATGGCGCGCGGACAGAGTCGCGAGCGACAACTAGTAAAATAAAAATTCCAATATTGTAATAAAGCTCTTATTTTAATTATAAATTCCGTGTCGCTCCGCAGAGCGTGGTTATTGAAGAAAATAATTAGTTTGATGTCACACGATGCTTCGCAGAGAGATGAGCGAAGCGCTCGTTTATACACAAACTATATAGTTCATATTTTACGTTACAACATATTTTCTGATAAAATTAGAGTTACAGAAGCTAAGCGGTTGCTTAGACTCTGTGAACGACACAAAACCAATTACTTTAGAAAACTTCTTCCGTAAAAGGTGGATTGTAGGTATTGTGTACTTAAAATATTTACTTTGTGTTGTTTTTGTACACTTCACTAATCCAAATGTTAAAATGGTACCAATAGGTAATTAAACAAATTATTTATGTTTTTGTCAATATTGAAAATCACATAATTCGTTGTCTATTTTGTAGTAAAATTTGATTACAGTGATTTAGCTGATTGAAAGCGAATCGAATATTGGTTTAAAACTTTTACAAACAGCATACAAATTGAACCGGACCCGCTCGTTGACTGCAAAAGGCGCAAAGAAGGAGCACAGAATACATGCTTGTATTAACTTTACTCTGTAAATGTTGTAATTGAAACTTAAATGTAAATATGCTCAGGACATTGTTATCTAAGCTCATTATCTAGTCAACGCACGCGTTTACGAGGCGCCCGGCCCTCAGCGGACGCCTTGTAAATTCTGTTACCTGAGTCCGCTATTAACTCCACTTTTTACATATATTTATAATTTATATCAGGGTAGGAGACATTATGGTTTAGTAAGTTAATAAAAAAAATGTGTATACTTAATAGAATTAGTACTGGCACAGGGAACGTGATTATTTTACATCATTGTATTTGGTTTGGCTGATCGCTTGTAATTATTTCGTCAATTAATTCGAACGAGGTTAATTACCAATATTCTGGTCTGTTTCGAGAGTTAAATGGAATGTAAATGCGTTGTCAGGGAATTTTCGATATAAACACAAATTTAAAGATTATTATTTGGTGTCGGAATCATTATGAACTTTGTAAAACTGTAATTTAAATTTATTTCAATAACTGATCTCACTGGATGGATGGATGAATGGATGGGTGGATGTTTATTTAAAGGTATCTCCGGAATGGGTCAATGGATCTTGATGAAACTTGGCACAGATGTAAAACATAGTCTGGAAGATTACGTAGACCACTATTTTTAATAATACCGCGCGGATGGAGTCGCGCGACAGCTAGTATGTTCATAAAACCAATATATTCTTCAAAAGAGAGAGCTTTTACTCTCATCATAAACATCTGTAACCCGTTTTTCATATCTGTGAAAATTAAGCTGTAGTCGGTTTTGTAAACAACGCGAATAAACTCCTTCAGTACTTGAGCTTTTCAATAACCGTTGAAAGGAACGAGTTTCTTAATTTTTATTATCCTTTGCAAAATGTTCAATTTACTTGCATAAAAGCAGTTTACATTTCTTAATCGTTTATGTAACGCCTGCTTTTTACAACGCGGTAAAGTTTTGTAGCCTTACATAATTCTGTAGTATCCAACATAAAACAAGCTTAAATATTTTTTTCCGAAAAAAACTTATAATTTCTAATACCCAGAAATTATTTACTTTGAGCTTCTACTGTCATAACTACCTTGTAAAAATAATGTTACCCTTTTCATTATCTTTGGAAATAAACAGAGATAGCAATGCGTTTTAAAACAAGTATTTCGGTAGTGGTTTAACGGTTGGGAATAGTATAAATATTTACTGTCACGTAACCAGAAACCCTTGAATTAAGTCAGTTATTAGTCATTTACATAATTAGATATTCCATTTGTTGTAATAGAATACCACAACTGACGTGTAAATAGGACAAAGGTATTGCTTAATTAAACTCTACTCGGAAACAGTCGAATTTATAAACAGAACAGAACAATTGACTTTATTCATGCTATTTATTCGGTCTATATGTATTAAATAGTAGTAGTATACAATAAATAAAAATATAACAATGGTGATGATCGTAATAATCCATTAAACAGGCATAGAACTAGAAGCAGTTGTTGTACGAAGCGCAAAACCATAAACTTGTAAGTATCATCATCAACATCAACTCACTATACGTCCCCACCGAGGAGCTCGCAGCCTACCCCAAGTTAGGGGTGACTGGGTCATAGTCAACCACGCTGGTTGGTTGACTTCACACATATCATTTAATTTATTCTCAGATATGTGCAGGTTGTTTTCCTTTACCGTTAGAACGTCGGATAAATGTACATATGTAAATCGAAAATCGAAAAACAATTGATACATGGCGGGATTCGAACCAAGGACCTACAAATTGCAAGTCAAGTGCTTAACCCTTGAGCCACCGGCGCTCTCGCTCTCGGAAACTCGTAAGTATACTGCGTGCAATAAACTTCTACGTTACTCCTAAAGATTATGTTCCTTCATCCGTCTTTCATACTCAAAGAATGATAAAGGTCTTAATATTCTAATAGGAACTTTATAGGTTGTTGTGGTAACTTCACATTAAATAAAGCATTTTCTTCTTGATCCAATTTAAAAACAAATTGAGCTTAAGTTGCAACGTTTTAGCATTTTTCTGAGTCAATCATAACTAATTCGTACTAAATACATATTGTACAGTATCTTTACTGCAATAGATAATAGTTTATAACCCTATATTATGTACCAAATTACAACACTTCGACCATTAGTTTTTAATTTTTATTCAAAACTAGCTTTTACCCGCGACTCCGTCCGCGCGGAATAAAAAAATAGAAAAGAGGGTAAAAATTATCCTATGTCCTTTTCCTGGTTCTAAGCTAACTGCCCACCAATTTTCAGTCACTTCGATTCAGCCGTTCTTGAGTTATAAATAGTGTAACTAGTACAACTTTCTTTTATATATATAGATGATTGATAATGAAAATAAATTCTGTCTGCGATATTTCTTGTTGATTTTACAAATTAATGAAGATACCATTGTACCATCTATAATCTTACAATTTGTACATCGAATAGATAATGACTCCGTACTAATGCCTATTGATTTAATGAATTATGTATACAAGATAGTGCTTGAACCGTGAAATTTATTCAAATTAACATCAGATTTCCTCGGAGCTGATGATTATTCTGTCGTTATGCTAATTCTAACCACAATGAACGTTGTCCACGGACATCGAGAATTTCATATAATAACAATATTTTAAAAATGTTGAAAATTTGTAACAAAAATCAAGCAAAAATTAAAAAGAAATTTAATTGACCTCACTCCATGTAGTTAAGAAAACGTTTTACGTGAAATTTGTTTAAAATAAAACAGTGACACTCAAAGAGATATGAAAAAATTACGAGTATAAGATTTAAAAAAAAACGTGGTTTTTACTCAAAATTGAAATTGAAAATTGATTAATAGTCCAGTAAATCTGAACAGCATCCAAAATCATTTGTCACCGTCTTTTAACACCAGCTAGGTAGCATTATTTCTTGACATACTAAAGGTACTGATGAAACACAAATGTGCACGTAAGCACCATACTATATGTTAAGTTATCCAAATTATCATAGACATGTTTACTTAGCGTCAATCATCTTATGCTGTGTTTGCGAATTATATCTACTTAGAGAGCGGATTACAAATTGCTTGTTACAATAACGTTACTTAGCACAAATCTCATTAGACGATTCAAAGTTTACATACTCCATAAAATCTAAATTCTTAAATTGAACATCAAAAATACATTTAAGGAAGCTGTTTGGTATTTTGGAAAGGAAATAATATGAGTAGTTGCACAAAATTACTTATCTATATCGAATTATACAATAGCAGTTAATAGGAAAGATTTTATTAATTTAACAAATGACATCACTTTTGTATAAAGTATCTGGTCTGCTTGTACAATCACATTCATTGTGTCGAACCACTTTTCTATTTCAGAGAGCGAGCTTTCAATGTTTCACAATATCCAACAGTTTGTTCGTTGATACGACGTAGTTTTGCTTTGAGGCTGATCAGTTTGATGTACTACTTATCAACACGGATATTCTATGCACATCTCATAGAGATTGGACATTTTCATTATTGGCTACACGCAATTATTACCCATACAATTTTCCCAAGCAATGTATAACTGCTTTCACTGAAAGTTTAGACTTATATATGTTTAGTACGAACTAGTGGTTTTATCAAATGCCAGTGTTTCGCAACTGTGGTAGCATTAAAGTAGTGAATCTTAATGACTGATCTCAAAAGCTATTAGAGAAAGCAGCTAAGTTTAATCTAGAAATAACCGAGGCTGCATATTAGTTAAGTATACAAGTTGGTATCATAAGCGAATTAACAAGGTATTTGCTCAGCGCAAGTGATCGCTGCCTCGTTATGTAAATTACTCTTGAAAAGTTTGTTTTACAATTTGATGAGATTAATATCACATATTGGTTAAAGGAAGATGATATGTTTGATATTTAAGATATTAATTTTGCATGTGATGAAGTAAAGTCTTACTTCTTTAATAATATTATAAATGCGAATGTTTAGGTGGATGGATGTTTGTTTGAAGGTATCTCCGGAACGGCTGAACGGAGCTTGATAAAATTTGGCACCGATGGATAACATAGTCTGGAAGAACACAGGCTACTCATTAAGATTTTTTTAATTCCGCGCGGACGGAGTCGCGGGCGACAGGTAGTATTCATATTTTTTCGTCGCCGGCAATAAGAGTGTTGGACAGGAATTTCAAATGCCGCCCAACTGTTTTACCTCGCAAGAGGTAGCGTCAAATACGGAGATTTGACCGCCAACTTCCGCTATTAGGAGAGCCACCTCAACAAGAAGAAAACGGAACCTGCAGAAAACCTGTTCGTACTGCGAACGAGATAATGATTTCTGATTGTTTTATTTCCTTATAATCACTTTTGAAGTACTTTAAAAGCTTATATATATCAGAGTATGTACATTAGATTCATAAATGTATACTAATATTATGAAGGTTAAACATTTGATTGTTTGCATTGAAGGCGGTCCGAAACTACTGAACCGATTTGAAAAATTATTTCACTGTTGGGGTACCACACTATCCCAGGGTGGCATAAGCTATAAATATTATTAAAATTTTATTACTGTTCGCAGAAGTCGCGCACAACTGCTAATATGTAAATAAAAGTAGTATATATTTTGTGAAAACAAACTAAATCTTAAAAGAAAATGTTTGCAGCATATTGGATGTGATATGCAGATATTGAAATTCCTCGTAGGAAGTATATTTAAGTGAGATTATATTCTTTCGTGATAGAACTAAAATACTGCAATACATTTACTATTACGAACTCCAGAGATATATTGCATTGTTTCTTTTTAATAAATAATTTAAATCTCGTTTAATTCTTATTGGTTTATAATAATGGATAATAAAAATCCCAGTTATTATTTATTTTAATACTTAAGCTTAATTCTCGGCTTAGGAATTTGTCCTTAAGGTAATTTAATAAAAAGAAATAGTATATAGTACATAATATTATGGATGAAATCTCATAGTAATGCATGAGAGGAGAAAAAATGCAGGAAGGCAATGATGGAGTCACGTCGAATATTCCGTATAAGTCGGAGCTGAATGCCTGTCCCGCACGGGGGAATCCTAATATCCACATACCGAAGTACTGCCAAGTATGGTGCGTATCTCCACCAACATTAATATACTTACACTTCGAGCACAGATAGCATAGTGAAAAGACAACGACTTTATTCCTGGTGATAAAGAAAGTATTTTCTTTTAGGAGACGATTGCAAACTAGCAACACATCGCCTTATGTTAATTAATCCGACAACAACACCGCAACACCAGAGGAAGAGATACATTGCTTTTCTTTATTTTAAATTGTTTTTTAATGTAATTTGAGACATAGTTGAAGTAAGACATTTTAACAGTAGTCTGCTATTTGCATATCTTGACTAATGAAGAAAAAAGAAAGACAATGAAAATTCGGGCAACGATGAATCGCTTGATAATTTAGCAGAGTATTTAACAAAACTATGATTTAAAATTTTCGTCATGATTATTTTAGAAGCAGCCTGTTATAAAATTTAATGAATCTTAAGTATTCAAACAGACAAGTTCTTACATCCGGCTGTACTACTAGATACCTACTTACTTATGGTACAAAGCTTATTATAAATTAAAATTACTTTTAGTAAATGCTGTGTTTTGTTAACATTACAGACGTTTATTCAAAGTTGAAAATTAATTTAGTCAAACTTCATTATTGAAAATACGAAGTTTATTACAACTTTGAATTTCATTTATTTGGTCCGTTTAGAATACTTCATTTGGCGGTAATATTTAGTAATTCAAGAATCTTCGGCTTGAGAAATGTTAATAAACACAGCGTAATCAGGTTTGTGAAACTTTTTAAATATTCTCCACCCGCAATAACATTAATGAAAACGTTTCTTATTGACAGTTAATTAAACGAATAAAAAGTTTTTTAATTGTCATTATTTATGTACGTACTAATCGTGCAAAAGATTTTTTTTACCAGGCTAACTTAAATAGGAATTGAATATTACGAAATAGCTACAGTACAACAGGGACCTTATGACCCTTTTTAACATTGACACGGTGGCGTTAGTGGGCTATCATAATTTAGTTTGACTTATGCCCGGTGGGCAGTCAGAGAACTATATTGGACTATAGATACGCCTTCATCTGTTTGGAACAGGACAGACAGCTGCATTCAAAAAAAATTAAAGATAGCTACGGGAGTCGCTCAGTGTAACTTTAGTAAAGAAATGTGCGATAATTGTGAGAAATGAGCGGCAGTAATTAAAAACTTCTTAAACATTTCTATCATCCTAACTATTAGGTACCTACTTCCCAGTGGGTAACCTACTTGAAAAGAAATGTAAGGAATTTGAAGAACAAAACTTTCTTACCTTCCAAGAAACCAGCTAATTCTTCAGTAGAAAGTTTAAAATTCTTTACAGCGATTATAATTCTATACATTTTAATAAACTAAAACTTGTGAATTAATAATTTTTTGCTATTTATCAACCTATCTTATAAATAAATTTTGTAATATTTTACTGGACGTTTAAACGACCAAGTAACCTGAGAGAAGAAGTTTACTAACTTTCTAACAAAATAAAAAAAATCCCTTGTTCTTTACGGATTTCATTAATATGTTGACTAAAGTGTAGTCACCGCTAACTAGCGAAGCTTCCTAGACCTTCGGTGATGACTGCGGACATAAATAAGCCAACAGTAAATATACAAGAAAAATTATATATTTTGTTTTCGAAGTTAGGGAATAATAAAAACTTTCTCAACAAAAATTCGACAAGAAGCTTTAATATTTCTAGTGAACATCCTTCACTAAATAAAGGCCTATTTACTTCGCACAAACTTAAAAGCTCACAAAATGTATTTGTTTAAACGTGTTTTATACTAAAATGCGTGAACTTCTTTATGTCTAAGCATTCCTCAAGTTACTACCTGACTTTATTACATCTACTATTAAACATTTATTCAGAGTAATTAAGTAAATTGTCGATGTACTCATTCATTGTTACATCGCTCAAACTTGAAGAAAGTTTGCATAAAACATATTATATAAAAAATTATGTAAAGCGTTAACCAAACTCATAAAAATAACAGTAAAATCACCTTATAAATATTCGAACAGTAAGTAGATATATTGTATATAACACTTTGCGATAGAAATATATGAGGTACATTTCTGAGTTTTGGCTTTGATTTTTTTTAAGATACAATTTTTAAGAGATCGATGGAGACGTTTTAGGTTTTACCTATAATGGTTAACTATTAATTAATGGTTTCTACCAATTTTTACTTCGATACGAATTCCGGTAACTATCTACTATTATTCGGTCTAATTTGACCACAAGACTCTTGTTATAACAACATATTTTATTATAAAATTAACTATAACTCTCAATCTAACCTTTATTTTCTTGTTATATAACAACTCTATTTATTATGTCGACTAGTTATGTATGTGTACATTAATTCGCAATGCTGCGATTACAAGCAATAATCTGAAATGTTTGCTGTACTACATGAGTTTCGCTTACATGTGAAGATAATCATCAGAATATAATCATAAGACATCAGAATAGCTAATGAAGTACGCTGTAAATAATTCCAACATAATTTAATTATACATATGACCTAAATAACAAGAAATTAGCCATAATATAATATTGGGATAACTAATATTTTATACAAGAAATCGATAGTTGTGTCACATACATATTTATTTATTTGTACATAACAACAATAATGTTATATATAATTTCTTAATACTATAACAAATTACTTAATACTAGATTGTACTTTATTAATTTATGTTATCTATTTATTGAGAAAACTATAAACCGTAACATTTATATAAAAATATATAATTTTCACAAACATAAATACATTATGATGTTTTCTTTTTCTAAATTTCATTAACAAAGTTGTAAACCACACAAATAATGGATCAAAGTAAACCTCAAACAGTTCAACAAATATCCGTGGCTTGCCTTAACGTGAATTCGTCGAAATAATTTCGTTTTACCCTTAATCAATTCCGGAACATGAATACCTACGACATTCTGACAATTTCATCAGTTTTAATTGAAATTTTGCTGAATAAAAGCGTAAACAAATTGGAGATTTAAAAAAGAAACTATACGACAAATGGTTTAATACATAAAACAACCAGTAATGTAAAGTTATTAAATTTTTTTTAAAGTAAGTAACTGGAATTAGAAACATCTTGGCTGCTCAAGATTGATCAGGATTAAAAAAAATTAAAAGTAGCTAATTAATCGTCAACCTTAAGTTACTGAAGACATAATAATAAAAGAGAAAGATATTGAATTAAATACTTTAAAAATCTAAGTTGCAGATAATAATTTTATCTGCAAACTGGATTTTAATCGTCCATCCGCGTCCGCGTCACGACTAGAGGCAAAACTAATTCATTTATCACCGCGTCCGCATCGTTCTGAACAGAGATTCACTTATTATCTAAAAGAAAGACGGACAGAATTAATTAATGAATGTCACAGAAATGCAAATCCTAGAATTTTTGAAAGTATTCTGCATTTTATTGTACTTTTTGAATTAGTTAAAAACAAATGATTTTCTGAGATTAATGTAACATTTTATGTTTTCAGATGAAGTATTTTTTTTAAACTTGAAGTTCATTAGTTTTAGAATTTTGTTTTAGAAAACCACATTTTCTTCATATAAACATAAACTTGAGCTCAGTGTAAGTAACAGTACTTTAGTTAAACTAATTTTGAAACTCCGTCCGCTGCGTGAGTGGAAATGTAAAGAATGTTAACAACATTCCTCACTTAATTAACTCCAGAATAATTCACTTCTTTGCTAAGGTTGTCCTTCACCCAAGAAATTTTACCTACGTAGTAATTAAAATTAACTCGTATGTACTGTTCGATACAAAAGTGAAAATAATTGCAATCCCTTTTGTAGGACCATAGGGTCCCTAAAGATGATTAAGGACAGACACTGGCTCACCACTACCACACTGGAGCGCAGGCGCACGTCCGCTTCGTACCGCGTTCGTCACTCAACTACCCAGAGACAGCTGTGCCTTCCAGTGTGGTACATGAGACAGTGAATTGTATCTATTCCATAGACACAAACACTACATCCCTTCCTTGTTAACAAGTTTTATTTTATTATTATTTTCAACTCAATAAACATCTTATATATATTTTTTTACTGTAATTATAAATTAATAATTTCCAACCAGATTGTTTCATTCATTAATGTTTGATGTATCTTCATTTAAATTTCCATTACATTTCCATTCCCCTTCCACTCTTTTTAGATGTGTAACGTTCATTCTTAGTATTTGTCCAGTTTCTTCATTCCTTACCGTGACATGTAGTTTTTCCGACTACATGAGGCGTAGAGATAAATGTACTTGCAAGTTTGTTTGTCCTATCTAATTCTTTAACATAAATTTCGAGTCCTCTGGGGCAACCTCAATTCCAATTGAATGGAATTCTCTGTAGTCAGCAATAGAAGTGTTCCAATTTAATGGTAACCGAAGTGTTTCCAATTTAATGGTAACCGAAGTGTTTCCAATTTAATGGTAACCGAAGTGTTTCCAATTTAATGGTAACCGAAGTGTTTCCAATTTAATGGTAACCGAAGTGTTTCCAATTTAATGGTAACCGAAGTGTTTCCAATTTAATGGTAACCGAAGTGTTTCCAATTTAATGGTAACCGAAGTGTTTCCAATTTAATGGTAACCGAAGTGTTTCCAATTTAATGGTAACCGAAGTGTTTCCAATTTAATGGTAACCGAAGTGTTTCCAATTTAATGGTAACCTAACTGTTTCCAATTTAATGGTAACCTAACTGTTTCCAATTTAATGGTAATCTAAGTGTTTCCAATTTAATGGTAACCTAAGTGTTTCCAATTTAATGGTAACCTAACTGTTTCCAATTTAATGGTAACCTAACTGTTTCCAATTTAATGGTAACCTAACTGTTTCCAATTAAATGTTAATCTAAGTGTTTCCAATTTAATGGTAATCTAAGTGTTTCCAATTTAATGGTAATCTAAGTGTTTCCAATTTAATGGTTACCTAACTGTTTCCAATTTAATGGTAATCTAAGTGTTTCCAATTTAATGGTAATCTAAGTGTTTCCAATTCAATGGTAATCTAAGTGTTTCCAATTTAATTTTTTGATTACCGAACTCCAACTAATGAACTTTATAACAAACAAAATTACTTAATGTCACTCAAATGTTTAAATTTAAGATTTGTACTCTCATAATGAACATAACAAATAAAAACATTAAGTCTAACATTAAACTTGAAAAAAGAGATAACAAACATAACTTACTCCGCGAACTATCTATGGAATAAAACTATTTCGTTCGAAGGCGTTCAAATGTTTAACAACTGTCAGACGAGATAAAGAATTGTAACAAACAGTATTAGTGCTTTCAAAAATAAACTTAAATCATATATCATCGCTGAACTGTAATAATCTCTCAATATTTTCTACATATATAACTTTGTCATTTCTGTCAAGTTAGATTCTCTACTATAGTTGTGTTAAGGTTTATTTTGCTTTATATTCATCCTGTATTCTGTATCTATATTACGTATTAACCCGCAAGCCTGTATGATATACATATTTATTTTTCGGGTATATCAATAATTGTTCAGCATAGTTTAATAACATTTAAAAACTTCACAAAACATTTGTTTATAGCAAACGCTTTAAACTTACACCTTCCTTTCAACGCACAGAAAAACTATAACTATTACTTTAAATAAGTGCAATTACTCATAACTATTTTTTTTTTAATAAAATTACGAGTACGGATTTACAGAAGTTGTTTACGCACGGCGGTACGGTTCCGAACATATCTACTCCTTTTTTTTTTAATGAGAAATAAAGATCTTTAAACCTAAACCTAATGGTAGTCATAAAAATTAATTAAATTAAAAGAAATTTACATCATCTGATTAAATGATGTACTCATCGAACAACGTCATCAGAAGTCATGTCGTCATAACAAGAACAATGTTTACATTTCCGTGCATGTGACTGTACAACCAACTTAATGGATATCTGCAATAATTAACAACTGATATAGGAGAACGGTAGGTCTTGTTTCTAACAAACATTTTACGTATAATTTAGATATATTTTGTAGTACAGAAAATACAAAACAAAACAACAAAAGTGTGAGTCATTGTCACTATCAGTGGCTGCAATGAACTCCCCTCGAAGATATACTATGATCGCCATGAATAGTACGAAGAAAAGTATATAGATTAACCTTAAATTAAGTTGAAATCTAAATTTTTTTCATTATTTTGCATAATAATATGCATTATTATGCATAAATTTCATATAAACCAAACGGCTACGCCAATAAAGTATTTACTATTTAATCACGATAATTATGTGTTATTCAAATGCACACTTAGCTAATCCATTTCCCTTTTTTTTTTTTTTCTTTAAAAAAATTGCAGTTGTTGCTTTACTAAGTATCAATGTTATCATAAGTCATAAGATCATTGGTTTAAGTATGTATCAATTCACTAATCACTCAGCGTTCCGGCTGACGCCATGATGTATTTATCAAGCCGGTGTATCAACAACACTCAAGCTTAATGTCAAAATTAAGTATTGAATTAAATAATTGAAAAATTTTGTATGTTGAAACTAACCCGGATAATAATAATAAATTAATAATAATATCATGTAGCATCGAATCTTATTCCTATTCTTTCGTTTAAAGAAAAGTTCTGAAGGGGTCTTTCCTGTTACTGAGTGAGGAGTAGAGTTATACATCATAAAATACTAATATAATGTTTCTCTTATATTCGTGTCTCTTTTTTCGCTTGCACTTATTCTAAGGCACTTTAAGATATCCCTATTTTGAAGCTCGACTTCCCCATTCATTTGCGGCCAATATGGAACAGTACTAAAAGTTTAATGTTGCAATCTTCACCAAAAGTTTTAAACTCTTCATTTACAAACTGCTGGCCATTATCTGCAGTGATTGAATGTGGATAGCCCAGTCGACTAAAGAGTTCCTTCAGGATGTTAATAATTTGTGAACCTGTTATGGTCCTGGTCACAGGTGGGCACAGTTAATCAAAAGTTAACTTCATTAATCTTTAATTCGTTAAATAAAAATGTAACTTCGTTATTCGTTAAAGCCTTTAATTAATGAAAATTTAACGCAAGTTAAAGTTAATTTTTGTTAATATTATAAGGGACAATCAGGCAAATGGCCATATGAATAATCTCCGAATCGCATGGACCGATTTTGTCGAGACTATCAATAGAACCTAGGCTATATTTTTTCCGCGCTTACGAAATCACGGACGAACGCTAAACCTATCTATAGTTTAGTTATATTTTAAATTCAAATAAAACTGTACCTGTACAATACACATGACAGCGTGCACTAGTTACACACACTTGTATACTACACTGACAATGATGGACAAATTACCTTTTCAGTCATTTTTTTTTTTTGACATTCCGGCATCACGGAATTAGAGATCTAACTAAATTTAGACAACACAAATTTTCTATTAAACTGTGAGACCTGGTAATATTCAAAAGAAAACAATCAAAACTTTTGTGCAGTATTTACAATTACATGTATCTGTTACTATTTGCACCCGTATATTCATTTGCTCATGCTCCCACAATTGAACATTTAATTTTACGTATAATTTGGTAATATATATATTTGCTAAGGACCCACGAACAGACTTTAGTATTAACTACTTTTTTATTTATTAACATAGGTTTATCAATAAAACTTCTTAACATCAGAGGGAACTTATTGTAACATTGATAAATAAACTATATAACCAATCCAGTGATACATCTCAACGCATCAAACTATACAACTGAGATGCCATCGATATCTTCTAGCATCTAATGATATATCGTCGGATCTAATGTTATATGTTAAATAAAGTTAAATTGCTCTCAGTGTACAGAGTGTACGTCACATGACCACGACATAACGAAAACAACCGATTGCGGGTGATGTCTTCTATCTTTCTTATCACCTATAAAATCGTTATAGTCAGTTAGTAAGAATATGTTTTGACTTATTTTCAACGACATTCGATTTATTTTAAAACAATCTTTCAATATACGCAAAAATCATAATTACACTAACACAATTATTCTATCTCTTTCTTCATTTTTTCTCGTTTTAGCGTATATTTTTTTTTTGTAAACAAACAAATTATCTTCGCTATTGTAATAATGTACCTCTCTTTTAGTAGTCGTTGCAATATCAGCTGCTTCCTACTGAAAATGTTCGATTTAAATCTAAAATCTAAAATACCTTCAATTTAATGAAAGTTCTTTTGTTTTTACTAATACTTCTTATTTAGAAGAAGTCCGAGACACATTAAATTCAATCTAATGAATTTCATTTTGTACAATGTAATAAAATAGTTTAGAATATCTCTAATTTAATAGAAACCCAAATTATAAATGTATACTTTTCAATACTCCGAAGGTACCTTATTAGGTTTACCTATTTACGCATTCATATATCCAATTTAATGGATATCCAAAATAGACGAAGATATATGTCCAATTTAATGGAAATCCAGAGCACTACATATCTGTATTATCTATATATATAAAAGAAAGCCGTATCAGTTACACCATCTACAACCCAAGAACGGCCGAATCGATTTGACCGAAAATTGGTGGGCAGGCAGCTCAGAACCAGGAAACGGACATAGGACTACCTCTACCCCGTTTTCTATCCTTTCATTCCGCGTGGACAAAGTCGCGGGTAAAAGCTAGTTTTAGTTAAAATGATAGCCGATTTTCAAAATACGGCCTGTACCTGTCATTTTACGTGAAATACTTAGTTGCAGTTAATAGATAATAGACCCATATTTCGTATGACACTGTCTTAGATCCTAGAACGGTTCGTTGAAGAAGATTCACAAATACCTTTGCCAGAAATATAATTATTTCTGAACAAAATAAATATGTCAGTTGATACTTATTGTAGCATTTGATGTGTCTCGTTACAGAGAATATTTGATGACCTAATAGTGAGTAGATTAATATAACAGATTTAAAACATCTTTACAAATAAATCAGGCCACCCGTTGACCCCGCCTTTTATTGACGTTCCTTATACACTTATGAAGATTGATATTGTAAGTACTCGAAGGTATAATAATTTACAATAATTTCAATCGCTTTTTTTTTTACAATTAATTTTTTACAGTTAGCTGTAATAATTTGTAAATATTATTGACAATTAAAATTTTTGTGAACTAAACTTTAATAGACAAATATTCCTACTCATCATAATAAATAGATAACGACGGCGGAAGTGATATCGCATGCTTGCAATAAATCATCATTACTATTTTACACGTATACAACTTATAAAATCGGATAATACTGTAAACTAATGTTCCCCATATCATATCTTTCCATCTTTCTTCTATTATGAAATCTATAATAATTGTACACCACTTTTAGGCATAAAATGAAATATCTTGATTGCAATGTTTTAATTTACACACAAGTATTTTATTACTTAGGGCGCAAAATACGGACATAGTTACCAATTTTCTATTTTGTTTTTTTTTTTTTTTTTTCACCTCGTCGCCATTTGTAGGACCATAGGGTCCCTAAAGATGATTAAGGACAGACACTGGCTCACCACTACCACACTGGAGCGCAGGCGCACGTCCGCTTCGTACCGCGTTCGTCACTCAACTACCCAGAGACAGCTGTGCCTTCCAGTGTGGTACATGAGACAGTGAATTGTATCTATTCCATAGACACAAACACTACACCTTTGCTTGCCAGTCTCTATTCTATTTCCTTGTATAAAGCTGGTAGCAAAAAAAATATTCAATTACTAATTCAATGTTCGTTTTCTCCCCAAAGTATGGTATTACATTATAATGTATATTAAGTTCAGATGTCTTAATTGATTTAATTCTTTATATATGTTTTGCAAGAAATTAAAGAAGTAAATAAAACATTGTCTTATACGTAACCCATATATTTTTAGCCTTTTAATGTAAGCAAATATTAAAAACCCAAAAAAGTTACATGATTGATTACACAATTAATGTACTCCAAAAACTTCTACCCCTGCAACCCTTGTCAAAAATTGAGTTGATACATTTAGGCTTAAAAGTTTTCGTTTATTAAACTTAATGGAGTTTATTTTGCCACGTATTAAAAATAAACTATTTTTACTCATATAGTCTAAGATAGCAACGAGGATGACTACGTACAAGCCACCACCCGATTTCGCTAAAATAACGAAGCGACCGCTACCCACAAGAACATACATAGAGGGTGTTTCCTCTTTCTAAACGAATTACCTCGCCGAGTCCTGGTGTTTCAGCAGTAAAAAGTTACGGTAAGAATGATTGTTATAAATTGTCAATTGTCTGTTTTATCCCGAGAATTCTTTGCACGGTTTTGGTGGCAGCAAATTTAATAACACCCTGCTCACAATATAAACTTTGCAAGTCTGAGGTAAACAGACGTTACACATCCCCTCGAGCTATTCAATAATATTTGCACAAAATTAAAATGGTGCAAAATATTCAGGTAGCATTGTTCACATTTTAAACAGTCCCCTTGTTCCGGGACGAATGGCCATAAAACTGTGCTCAGACTTTGAAATGAGCGAAAATTGCCTTCGCGGGAAAATAATAATATTATCTTATTTGTTTTGTTGACAACCTCCACAGACTACCGACATAATTTCATTAAAATAAACTCTGTTTTCATGTTGCGTCGTCGTCAGCTCATACATGTTCTTAACAAGGGGCTCTAAACCTACCCAAGTTAGGGTTACTAAGGCCATAGGCAACCACGCTGGCGCTGGTTGGTTGAATTCAAACCATCCAAATAATTGAAAATAAATTGTCACTTAATATTGACCGCATTTAAAAAATAATAATAATAATAATAATAAGCCTTTTTATTTCCATATTTACAATTGCATTTTGTTAGTATTGTTAGTTTTAAACTTATTTTAGTTATTAGTATTGTTAGTCTGTTATATTCAAATATGGATCCCACTTTGGGTAAAGGCCTCCTCCATCTTCTTCCAGCCTGTTCTGTTTTTGCTGAGAGTGAACCAATCTTTCCCTGTTACTTCGGTTATATCATCAGCCCACCGTTTTATTGGTCTACCAACTTTCCTTTTCCCTACTGGCCCTTTCCATCTTGTAGCTTCTAAAGTCCATCTGTTGTCAGTCATTCGTGATATATGACCAGCCCATTGCCATTTTAATTTTAGCGCTTGCATTAATGCATCAGTTAGCTTGGTTTTTTGTCTGATGTTTTCACTTGAAATTTTGTGTATCTTCCTTATGTTTAGTATGCTCCTCTCCATTGCACGTTGCGTTCTTATTATCTTTTGTCTAGCATTATTAGTAAAAGTCCATGTTTGGCAACCGTACAACAGAGAAGGTAGTAGGCATGTCTCAACCACAATACGCTTCATATTTATGCTATAGTCTCCTTTTAAAATTTCTTTTAGTGACCAATATTTTTTCCAGCTTATGTTCGCTCTTCTTTGGATTTCCTCATCATTGTTACAATTTCTAAAAGATACTTGTTTACCGAGGTATATATATTCGTCTACGTAGTCTATAATTTTTCTCTCTACTTCAATTGGAGTCTTGAGGCTGTTGGTCATTACCTTAGTTTTTGCGGCATTCATCTCCAATCCGACCTTGCAGCTTTCTTCGTTGAGTGAGTGCAGCATAGATTTCAGTTCGTTAGCCGTTTCGGCAAAGATGACGATATCATCGGCGAATCGGAGATGGCTTAAGTAGCGACCGTTTACATTTATGCCTTTATATTTCCAATGTAAATTTTTAAATATGTTTTCAAGAACTGCTATGAATAATTTGGGTGAAAGGGGGTCCCCTTGCCTTACTCCTCTTCTGATCATTATGTCTTCCCCACAGCTTTCTAGTTTAACCTTGCTTCTACAGTTTCCATAAATGTATTGCAAAAATCTGATATATTTTTCATTGATTTTTAATGTCTCTAGTGTTTTCCAAATCGCCTTATGGCTGATCGTATCGAAGGCTTTGTTATAGTCTACAAAGGCCACATACAACGGCCTATTGATCTCTTTGTACTTCTCTATTACTTGTTCTATGGTTTGTATGTGATCCATTGTGCTAAATCCTGGTCGGAAGCCAGCCTGTTCTATAGTTTGACCATTTTCTATGTCCTTTTCGATCCGGTGTAGTATTATTGAGGCAAACAGTTTATAAATGTTGTTAAGTAAACTGATTGGCCTGTAGTTACTTATGTCACTCATTTAAAAAATACTCATGGAAATTTACTTCAATAAATATCCCTTTCCAAAGATCAAACACTGGTTACATTTATTTCTTAGTCAGCACACGATTTTACGAAGCACTTTTCCCGGAAAACGGAGGCATAATAAATAGCGCCACCTGAGCGCGGAGACAACGCCGCACCGCATGCAAATAAAAAATTTATATCTATCTCTTTCCATTTGGCATTTGCACATTGTACAAGTGGTGTCAAGAACCACAATTTATACATCATAAGTAAAGTGTTGTATTTTTTGTAAACAACTTCTGCATCTCCTTCCTCAAGTGCCTCTTTGACTAACGGAGGTTAGCATTTAAATAGCCATGTTCCTTCGACAGCCTTTTTCGAAGCGAAACAGTTGTATGGCACTCGCGATACCAGTAAAAACTCGAAGTTGTTCTTTGCTCAATTACTTCGCTCTATATCTTTCATGTTGAGGGGAAAATATATAAATGAAATACATATTACATCAAAAAATAAATGTCTGTGTGTTAGAAAAAAGTCTAGGTATGACCTCGAGTGATACATCACGCTGCTGACGAGGCGGGAACCGCGGGAGACCGATCGGTTTTAACATCACAGTTAATTTTGTTATTTTATCATTAAAAGAGATGTTATTGTATAAAATACTTGAAATATTGTTAAAACTCAAAATCAACATTAAAATCTTTGTCAGATCTTTAAAGAATCATCAAAACATGGAAAGCAATTGCTCTATATTTGCTACAGTTAGTAGTTAGAATTCGCTAAAACTTGTTATAATAACAACTATATCGCCTTAACAGAAAGACAGCTAAATAAATCACGGCTTTATTTAATATAAATGATAATTTATGTCACCAAGTATTTCAGACGAAATAAGGAGGAGAACATTTCATAACTAAAAAAACTAACATGGTTTCTTGTGGATAATCCTGGCTACATCTGAATGCTGTCAGCACAAGCTTAAAATATTTTGTTTCTACAATCAACCAAATTAAGTTCCTTGTATAACAGGCTGACAATTAACATTCATCAATGAAATTGAAAGACTGATTAAAGAGAAAATGCGTTGCTAAGTTTTGTTTTCGTTAATTTGTCGGCATGGAAGTTTCCGCAATTTATTTATATTTTATCAGAACAAAAAGCCTTTTAATTTAGGATAAAATTGAGCTCTAATGAGATACGTGCTGGGAATAATGATATTGCTTGTACGTGGATTTACATGAAATATTCTTATCACTTTCTTATTTTTATTAAAGTTAACCGTTTTTAAATAATAATGTAACAGCGATTAAGCCATTTGGTTGGTTTTGGTTTTTAAAACCTGGCCCAAGAGTTTTCCTCCCGAGAGAGCTCCTTTGTATGTAAAATTTTATTATAAATTCAGTTAGTCAAAATATAATTTTCATAAAAATCATCACTAAGTGTAAATACGTAAATTAAATAGTTTTAATAAACAAATGAACCGATGGAACAATACGTTATAAAGATATAGGATTATACTCAAAAATCTGAAGAGCTTTTTCATATCGTATTTAAAAGGCTTATCAAACGGGCTGTAATTGAAAATCGAGTTTAATTGTTTAGTGTTTCAAATTATAGAAATCCTATTAACTTTGCAAAAAAAATATTATTTTAGCTTTTCGTATTGAAGTCGAGACTTAATAATTCGATCAACATATTTTCTAGTTTCTTTAATAATTTATATAAAAACGATTAAAGATTATAAACGCGAAACTATTATGTTGTGCGCTCCGATCTACTTTTATGTTTAATAAAAAATAAAAATAATGTTTTTGTGGTTTAAACAAACCGTCAGACAGAGTATATTATGAAATGGGTAATAGTTGAGTTGATATGTAACGTCTTACGAGTCTCGTATATCCATCCAATAGACTGCAGTCATAAAGCCACAGCAGTATGGAACGTTAACTTAAATCAAAGTTAGGAACGAATTCCTCGGACCGCATTTTCAACTTATTCACCATTCTATTCAGTTTTCGTTTTAACTTTGACTCCCTCGTGGAATTTTTATCTCATGCATTGCAATTTTAAAACCTCTCCTTTGTGTCGAATATAGTGTAAGTTTATTGTTGAATCCTGAATCCTTCATTGCGGTGATAAATCAGTCGTGTACGATAACAATTATTTGTAAAGAAAACTATTCCAGATATATGTTATCTTTTTAGCATTTGCATGAAAACTTGTAAATAAGGTTAACAAGAGAATAATATAAAAAGAAAAAACAATGTTATTTTTAACATATCTCAAAGAACTTATAAACTGACAAGATAACAGATAATGAATTGCTATATACATTCTGAAAGCTAGTCAACTAGAATTTAACTATAAGTCGCTACAACGAGCTAGTTACAGGCATTTAATGTTATATCAAATATTAACTATAGAAGAAACAAAAGGGATTAAGTTTCATAATAAAAGCGGTATCATATCTACTCGTAAAATTAACATTTCAGCGCACTTTGTAAGAGGTAATTCATACCTATCATACATCCCGCATGAAGTAACCGTGTCTCCTTAGCTAACTAAGTTTTAATTAGCAGGTACTAATTAAAACTTACTCCAATTTCTATTTAATGTGCTCCGGAATACGCGAGCCTTATCGCGATATTAAAACATTCCGCTTACTGTGATGACACAAGTTCGCGTATTACGTGTGCTATTATGCCCCTTTATGATTTCGTTACAATAAAATCAACTCTGTCATCTATACACAAGTATCAGAGAGACAGGAGATGTAATGATCGCATTTTATTATACTTCAACAACAAATCTTTTTTATGTACATACAATTGTTATGTACTAACCAAGCGGATCTCCAGCTGGACATTAACTATCAATATCCATACATAGAATGGAGGCCACGGAAAAGGACTAAAAGCGTGGGGCGTTCTAAGTCCAGGTGGATCGACGACATAGTTAGCACGGCGGGAAGTCATTGGATGCGGAAGGCGGAGGACCGTGTACTGTGGATGGTATTGGGAAAGGCCTATGCCCAGCAGTGGGCTGATAAAGGCCGTTGATGATGATGATCCATAAATTTGAAAGAGTTAGGTTGTCTTTGCAAATGGTTTATTATACCCAATCGTATCCATTTTAAAAGCTAAAATATAATTCTATGTGAAAGCTGATTTTTAGGTCCTAAGGCTACGCTCGTGTATTTTTATTATTCTCTGCATTTCTTAAAACTGAGCACATACATTTAACAGACTTATGTAACTTTATTATAGTTAAATTTTCATATCGCGTTGAATCAAAACGTGAACACTAAAGCATCCGTTCAAATTGACTTCGGTCTCGATTAAACTTGTTAAAGTAAATACAATAGACCACCGGGATTGGGCCAGCCTTAATTAAAACATTTATACAAACCGCAAATACGAGGGGAGGTCCAAAAGTTCGCGGAATGGAGGGGATGGAGTGGGGATAGGGTAGCTCGCTTAGTGTCATACTAATTGGGCACTCATAATTAGTATATATATAACATTTCAACCCTATAGTGCCATTCGTTTACGAGTACTCGCCTGCTGAACAAGTCAATCCGGAAGCAAACTGCAACTATGGAGAAAATTGAACATCGCGCTGTGATAAAATTCCTTACCAAGCAAGGAAAAAACGTTCAAACCATTTTAAATGAAATGGAAGCCGTTTATGGAGATCAGTGCCCTGGTAAAACAATGGTTTATAAGTGGCATGGTCTTTTTAAACATGGTCGAGATTCAATTGAAGACGACTCTCGCTCTGGGCGGCCAGCTGACGCCACCACATCAGACATCGTCGAAAAAGTCGAAAAACTTGTACTCGAAGACACACGTTTGAAGAAGAAACAATTATCTGCATTTGTTGGAGTATCAGATACAACTATTTTGCGTATCCTGCACGACCACCTGGGCATGACAAAAGTCAGTGCAAGATGGGTGCCGAGAATGCTCACGCCGCTTCAAAAACAGCAGCGCGTCGACGCGTCTAAGCACTTTTTGGAGTTGTGTGGAGACGAGCCCGTGCAGATTTTGGAGCGGATTGTTACTGGAGATGAAACATGGGTTCATCACTTTGAACCTGAGTCCAAACAGGAGTCCATGCAATGGCACAAAAAGGGTACACCACCTCCCAAAAAATTCAAGGTGTCAGAATCGGCGGGAAAGTTGATGGCCACTGTTTTTTGGGATTGTAAGGGAATATTACTCATTGATTATAAAGAAAAAGGTACCACTATAACCGGAGAATACTACGCACTCATATTAGAAAAGTTAAAGGAGTCAATTAAAGAAAAACGTCGAGGAAAATTGGCCAAGGGTGTGTTGCTTTTGCAAGACAACGCGCCGGTTCACAAGAGCCGAGTTGCCATGGCTGCTCTGCACACACATGGGTTCGAACCACTTGTTCACCCACCCTACAGTCCAGACCTGGCTCCTAGCGATTTTTATTTATTTCCAAATTTAAAAAAAGAGCTAAGGGGAAGGAAATTTTCCGACGATAATGAAGTGAAGGAGGCAATTTCGGCCCATTTTGAGGCCAAAGACAAAAAATATTTTTTCGATGGTTTAGAAAAATTAATTCATAGATCGAATAAATGTATTAGACTTAAGGGTGATTATATTGAAAAGGAAAAATAAATTTATTGTTATATTTCATTGACAACCCTTTCATTCCGCGAACTTTTGGACCTCCCCTCGTAGATTAATGTTTAACTTGTATTAATAAAAACCCGGTATAAGGTATATACAATTACGTATACATAATATCTCAGTTTACACTATTCCTGAGATGTAAAAAATATATAATAGATGCCAGGAGATCCGTTACATTGTGTATATGTTATAAAAAATCTTTTCTCACAATGGTCTTGACAAACAGGTTGCGAGCGTCTGTCTTTGAAAATGACGCTTAGCAACTAAAATCGAAGAGTTATGACAATTTACATTTCCTTGTGTACTAAGGGTCTTACAGTATTTTTAAAATTTTATATTTAAAATAACTATTAAGAACGACGGACGGACGGACGGACGGACGATACAAGAACTATTTAAGCATGGTATGAAAAATCTCAAACAAGTCAGCAATATCAGCACCAGATCTCCAGTAGATATTTTTATATTTATATCGAGAACTTCATATGTCACAGCATCTGCTTCCTGTACACACGTACACTGGCATACAAAAGACAAATAAGCTTGCGGGCACCTCTGTGCTCGACTGTAAAACTGTCACAAGGAACGCTCTTTTGTGCACGAGTGTACCGTGAATGTAAATAGCAGCAAATATGTAAGTAAAGACTTGACAAATATGTTGGATTTAAATAATATTAGGTAAAACTAAGTATAAGCGAATATAAAAGAAGCGTGAAATTAAGGGTCAAGAATCAATTATCCGAGTGGTCAAAGGGTCCAAACTGGTAAGTGTCGAAAACATTATTGTGTTTTGTTATCCAGCATAAAGGAAAAGATAATGTTGTCCATTATTTCGTAATAAATAGTGGTTAAAAAGTAATACGATTGCATTCGTTTATTTTTTTTAAAGCAAAAAATATATATCGATACTAAATTATAGACGCTCTAAGATTTCGAACTGTACCTACATAATAAAAAAATTTAAAAATTAATTGCAATATCTTATTGTTTTAAATCATACAAATTAACCTTCCGCACAATAATTAGAAGCAATGAGGCGAGCAATTATAGACGTGATTGTTAAGACGAAGTCAATCAGGCGTACGGTCAGCAAATTAACTGACAATGAAATCAATGGACCCCGACCGGCCTTACTGCTCCAATACAAATTGACTTCGACAAAAGACAAGGTTTATTACTTTATTACTTCGGCACCAATTATCGCAGAAGATACAGAAAAACTTGACTACGACACTTCTGATAATAATAAATATGTACATATGCAATATATTTACCTTGAGCCGGAGGCCTAATTTTAGTCCTCTTTTCCTTCCCATCCTTTTTCTATAAGGATGGTAAGGGTAAGTGGATTTGACGGAAGAGGGGACGCATAGCAGGGGGAAATATCCTCTTTCTGTGCGTCCCCTTCTCCGTTGATTAAGAGTAGGCAACGCATCTGCATTTGCGGATGTCTATGGGCAACGGTCGACTCTCTATTTCAGCGAATTTAGATGGCCGTTTGCCACCTTTTGATATTATTAAAAGCGTAAGTCGTTTGTACGTTTCCAACTTATTAAATTGACGACACAAAAACAATGACCAATAGAACGAACCTTTTAAATGTGTCTGCAAATATGTCGGTCAGTGATACACAAGATGCTATTTCTATTTACTATCCAGCGCAACTCAGTACTATCTCATTGGTAATATGTAAGAAGGGGTGAAATTTGTCTCGTTGCAAGGAACAAGGCAATTTTTCTGTAAGTGGAACACCGCGAAGAGGCCTGACTGTACTAATATTTTTTTTTATTGTCATGTTTTTTAATACTTGAGTTTGAAAATAAAAAACAATTTATTCTTTAATTTGAAACATTTAAATAATCGTCGATCGACGGGTATAATACTCGTAGACATCTCGTGCTCACCAAACGATCAACAAAGACTACATGAAATGAACAATTCAAATTGCACATTCATATTTGATGCGCAGTGTCACTATGTCTTTGAGTTATGATATACTATATTTGTAAAAGTTTTCTAGATATCAAGTAAATTAAAACAAAAAAGATAATAAAAGCATCATTGTTTTATTTTCTTCCTAGATACACTAGCTATAGGTTCCGTCTCATATTCAATTTCCACTCTCGGCTTCTTTCTACTCGTCATCTTCACAGACATATCCTGAAAATTATTAATTTTTCTTCAATTTATATCAATTTTAATTTAATTTAATATTCTAGTTCATTGTATTAAGTCAAAAACTTTAATAGTCATTTTTAACATACCTGAATATGACAAATATTTTTGGTTCTTTTGTTACTTTCATATCAAAAAGTAAAATTTATTTATTAATCTCAGAAAAATTATTAGATAATTATCTTACCTCTATATCTGAAGTGCCAGATTCAAAGTCACTTTGAACATCGACATTTTCTTTTCTACCAGAATCACTCTCCTGTTTATTAAAAAGAAAATATAAATGTCTGTAGTAAAAAAAAAACATTAAAATTACCAGCCAATTAATTATAATTAACTAGCTTTTACCCGCGACTCCGTCCGCGCGGAATAAAAAAAATGCACACAAGATAAAAAAGTTCCTATGTCCGTCTCCTAGTTCTAAGCTACCTCCCCAACAATTTTCAGCTAAATCAGTTCGATCGATCTTGAGTTATAAATAGTGTAACTAACACGACTTTCTTTTATATATATAGATTAGGAAAAATTTATAATTTTATAAAAAATTAAAAAGCTTAACTTTATTTAATTTACATCTGTAGTTCCTTGAGGTATCCAAAAGCTACAAAATTCTAAATTGATAAATCAAAGTACTCACAGCATCACTGTCCATATCACTATTGGCTTCAACAAATTCATCAGTTTCCTCTACTGCTTTCTCCAGTTCCTTTTCTAACTCTGGTTCAAGTTCCATCTCTTGCTCATCTTCATCTTCTTTCTCACTCTCACTCTCGCCGGAAATCTCTTCCGCTTTCAGTGCAGCATCAAATGCCATTTGGGGGAAGTTGTAGATATCATTATACTAAAAGGAAATACAATTAAGTTACAGTGCCATTAACAATGTACAAGTTTTAGAATAAAGATTGATTGAATTTCAGTTTATTTATATTTAGATGGAGCTCCCTTTATATTGAACTGAATCTGTCTTGACCAGACTTTAATAATTATAAATAAAATTTTTGAACCAGCTATCTTAGCCTCATTTTTTTATTACAAGATGGCAAACGAGCAAGCGGCCACATAAGTTCGCAGAAATGGCGAAGCGACCGCTGCCCATAGATATTCGCAATTGCAGATGCATTGCCTACCCTCAATCGACAAAGTTGGAGAGGCACAAAAAGAGAACTTTCCTATGCATCTCCATCAAATCCACATCCCCTTCTTTTCCTTATAAGAAAAGGGGTAGGTAGGGAAAGAGGACTAAAATTAGGCCTCCGGCACCACACTCAACAGACGAAACGTGGAATTACTTCCACTTCACGCCTGTCTTCCTTGTGGTAGCGCTATTTCACTGGACCAGCCGGCCAATTTGTGCAACTGATGTAGTTGTTGCTGGTGTGTACCTCATATGGTTCATACAACAATTACATCTATATTTACTAAGTAATCAATTGGCCCATATAAAAAAAATTATGACAATATCAGAAACTCTCTTCACTATTTTCTATAGGAAAAGCTAAATAATAATACTAACTGTTCCCTTCTTAAGTCTTTCAAGTAGTTGTTTCTCAATAGCATTATCAATTCTTGCAGCCACAAGAGCTTTTTCTTCCCGCCTTCTTTCACGTCTTTCTATCTTTCGTTGTATTGGAACTAATTCTTTCCTGAAATAAATATTCTTAAATTAGTCTCAAACTTCCGTGAATATAAATTCATAATAAATTTAAAACCAATGTATTAAAGTCATTGTTTATTTCATTTTTTGCACTATAAAATTGTTGTAAAATGCTTGCTAACTGCATTTCACTGCGTACTGCATGCATACTGTAAGATGCTGAACCCTGTAGTTAAACTACTTTGCAGTGCTGCAGAACACAAGACATGTTTACTAGCACATATTGTCATTACTCATATTATTTTTGAAAAATAAACAATATATGACAATAGAAGTGTCGAACCCCATGCTAAGAATCATAAGAAACTGATGTCTACTTACACTCTTCTTAATTTAAGCTTTCTCATTCGTATAAGATATTGTGTTATTTTCACAAATCTCTGCTTACATTTTGACTGTATGAAAGCTGGCCAGTAGAGTAAATTTTCATTGATTTGGTAAATTGCTTTCTCAAAATTTCTTGACAGTTTCACTTTTTCCCATTGCTTGGCTGGAAACATAATTCTGTAAATAGAGTAATCAATATTAATAAATATAACTAAGTAAAATATATCACACATATGAAGATACACATCAAATATTATATTAGATACATTTATCACAACATATTGCTATTTCAATTCTTTCAGAGAGAATGAGTTATATGGCAATTTTTACAGTGGTAGATCCCGCAACACAAATAATTGTTGGGTGCACGAACACACAGAAGACAGGCGTGAAGTGGAAGCAATTCTGCGTTTCGTCTGATGAGTGTGGTCCTGGAGGCCTAATTTTAGTCTCCTTTCCCTTCTCATCCTTTTCCTATTAGGAAAGGATGAGAAGTGGATATGGCGGAAGAGGGGGCGCATAGGAAGGAGAAATATCCTCTTTCTGGGCGTTCACTTCTCTGTTGATTAAAGGTAGGCAACGCATCTGCATTTGCGGGTGCTATGGACAACAGTCGCCTGGCTATTTCGGCGAATTCAGGTGGCCGTATGCTCGTTTACCACCTTTTGATATAAAGGAAAAAAATATGTTTTTGTAATATTTTTTCTATAGAAGAGGACAAAAAAATAAAACTAAATCATACCTCTCAGCAGTTTTCATATACAAATAAATAATACCATTCTCCTCTCTGATAGTAGCATATTTACTGTTTGCCAACGGACATGACGACCTACTGCATAAACCGGTAAGGTTATATTCATTACGGCAGAAGTGTTGAGTTTTTGTCCTGCGAAATATATTTCCAGTGAAATACCGAGCGGATAAATGAATAAAACAAAATCAAATATAATAAAATAGGATTATCTTACGTTACTTTGTGCGAGCAATGCGTTTTGTTGATAATCGCCCAAACAACCTAAAACAAAGAACTAATAAAATATCAATTGGAAAATTACTATACACCACAATAATCCAGTAACAACATACATCATCGTGCTGCATCTTGATTGAAAATATAGGTTTTAATCAGTTTAATTAAAAATAAATGTCGATAAATTTACCACATGGCATTGGCATTGATTGATATTTTGACATTGATTTGACGGCATGATAGAGAGTATATAAGCAGCAAAAGAGCATAGAGAAAATAGTTTAACAAAGTGCAAATTATAAGGTGCCCACAAAAATAGAATACCTCGCCATTTAAATTAACTTTGCCAAAAACTACGAAAATAATTTATTTTAATGGCAAATACCATTTCACTAAAATAATTCGTTATCGTTACAATGGCATTGATTGTGTTATTGATTGTTGTCGAGGCGTAATTTTGAGTACCTTATAATTTGATGTGTTAATATGCTGAAAAACTGTTTATCACATGTAAATAAATTCTATTTTCGTGGTCAGTCTATATTAGTCAGTCTTGTTAGTAACTTTCTGTACAAGTTGGTTTTTTTATCTGTAAACATAAAATATTATTACAGATTTGTGGTGATATTTAATCTTTTTATTTATTTATCTGTAACTTTTGTTTGAAGGTTGAAGTTTGAATTTATAATTTGCTTGTCGGTTATTTTTGCTCGGTCTATTTACATTATTTAAAAAGATTGTCTTATAAAATGTTAAACGTGCATCATTATGATAGTCACATAGATTAGTAAGCTAAAGTGATACGAAAGCGATTTGTTACAACAATTGTTAGAAATACTATACCATGAGTGACAATATAAAAGTAGTTGTCAAAGTTAGACCTCTAATTTCACGTGAAATAGAGGAAAAACTATTTCACCAATGGCGCGTAAAAGATAATTCTATTTACCTAATCGATCAAGGTGGAAGAGATTGTGGAAATTTATTTACCTTTGGTAAGTGAACGAAAGTTTGGGGTTAACGTAATTATGTCTTGAATTTTCGGCACTCGTCGATTATCAATTAATCCAAAAGTTTTCTTTCCAATAATAAAAAACATCTCTTTCAGACAAAGTATACGATGAAAATACAAACACAACCGATGTTTACAATGATATTGCTAAGCCTATTGTTGAAGCTGCAACAGCCGGTTTCAATGGGACAATTTTTGCTTATGGTCAAACTTCCTCAGGCAAGACCTATACCATGACCGGCACTGACAGTTCACCTGGCCTTATACCTTTGTCTGTGATAAATCTATTTGATATTATTAAAAACATAAGTGATAGACACTTTTTAATAAGGTATGATCAAAAAAAAAAAATTTACAATTAAGTAACTGTGTAGGTTATTTTTTTTTTAAATTACAAGATTACCCTTTTATTAATATAGAACAGTATGTATTACAACTATTGAATGTCATATCAACTATGTATGAATTAATTCTTCATTACAGAATTATAGAACATTTTAGACACAGTTTATGTTTTCTTACAAACTTTTATGAGTTAATGTGTAATCTTTATTTCAGAGTATCTTATGTGGAAATCTATAATGAAACAATCATAGACTTACTGAATACAGAGAAGAAAAATATAAAAATTCAAGACACTTTTCAAGGTGTTAAGGTAGATGCAACAGTAAGGGTGACAACTACGCCAGAGGAAGTTTTCCAATTTATGAAAGAAGTAATTTCTTGCATTATTTTATTGAACATCCCTTAAAAGATAGAGGAAAATAGAAGAAATTGTGAATGTAATGTGTGAAAGAGGAAATGTGTAAGAAGGGAGTGAATTCAAATATAATGACTGATAGGGATGAATGGAAGAGTAGTACACACTGCAACCCTCTACAGGGATAAGGGCAAGTTGATCTTTCTACAATTTTGACTTAGTAAAATACTTACAAAACATTTAATTCAAGAATGTAACTGTGAGAGGTAAATAATTGTATGATACTGCAAATAGGAATTTAATTTAAAAAAAAAATGGGACCCATCTGCAAGCACTTCCTTTCAATTAAAATATTTTTTATCAAAATCGAATCACCAGGGGCGGAGTTTCGCGGTAACACACATAAAAAAAAAACAGTCAAATTGATAACGTCCTTCTTTTTGAAGTCGGCTAAAAAGTAGTGCAAATGTAATTCCCATAGATAAATGCTGATGGAAATTACTAAATAAAACTGTTTAAATTTATTTATATCAATCAGTTCTAAATCTTTTTATTGTCTCTACCTTTAGCCTCTTGAATACACAAAAAAAGAAAAAAAAATCATACTATATTCTATCTGTAGCTGATAACAATTTACCGCACAATTTTATTGGTCTTAACACATGAAATTAATATTAATACCAAATATAATCACAGGAAACAGATTGTGTTTGCTTTAAATAACATTTTAATGTGGAACTGATAGGTTGTATTGCATTATTTGTTACTAATTCATATATAAACCTTTGAATTTGTCTTCATTTTTTTTTTTTAACTATTGCAATGCCTAGTAGACAGTGTAGATCAAAGAGAAAGCGTGAGAAGATGCGACAAAGCTTGTGCATTAACACCAATGATATGGAGGCAAGAGATTTTTATTAAATTCTTTTTTTAATTTTGTTGGAATTAACATCTTTCATGCCAGTATGTTTTCCGTATTAATAAGAAATGGTAAGGCTTTAGTATGTGTGTGCATCTTTTTTCCTTGTTGTTGTTGCGTGGGCAGTGTGAACGTAACTTGATATTCTTTCAAGGTGATTTACAAGCAATGAAAGTTCTATTTCAGTTTAGGAAACCATTTGAGGGTATGAGAAAGGATAAAAAGACATCTACAATTGAACCTGGATAAGCAAGAGGCCAAGGGCCAATTTTCTCGTTTCTCTAACCAGATTTTCTCACTTGTAGAGGTCATCTGTGGAGACAGGACAATGACTCTCACTTTTAGATGTTTCTCTCTTATCCGAATTTGACTGTAAATGCAAAAATAGTGACAATTGTCTAAACCTAACTGTAATAATTTCCAGGGCCAAGCTAACCGTCAGACTGGTGCAACAAACATGAATGAAGAAAGTAGTAGATCACATTCCATTTTCCAAATAGTAAGTTAAACTTGAATAATTCTTTTAATCTAATTGTTCAACAACAATGGTGGTTAGCATAATCACATGCATTAATATCACGTTTTTTTTTTCCAACAGACTATAGAATCACGGGAGCATACGGAGGGTGAAGAGGTTGGCTGCCTGAACATCTCTCAGTTGAACTTAGTGGACTTAGCGGGTTCTGAGAGGTCAGGCCAGACAGGGGCCACCGGTATCCGATTCAAGGAAGGCACACATATCAACAAATCCCTCTCCTCTCTCGCTCTTGTTATAAAACAACTCTCCGAAGGACTCAGCAAGTAAGTAACACTATCACAAAACATTCGTCTTGTGTTTATGTGCAACCAAGCGAATTCGAGAAAGTAATCTCTCTCTTTTATGGAATTCTTTTCTTTAATTATTATCTACCTAACTAACTGAAAAATTATTTTGTTTCATTATTTATGTACCTAATCTAACTGAAAATTTTACGTAAAATAATCAAGTGAAACCCAATTACAATTTATCTTATTTATAAATTATTGATATCGTCTATTTCTTGTTGATTTAAATTAATCAGAGATAAAAAAATATCTTTTTACAGACATGTAAACTATCGGGACAGTAAGCTGACACGAATCCTACAAAACTCTTTGGGTGGCAACGCAAAGACTAGTATCATATGCGCTGTCACACCCGCCGTTGTTGAAGAAACCATTTCTACTCTACAGTAAGTGTTACTTGATTGAATTCAGTAGATTTTGTTATAAACTATTAAAAAATAAAACATTTCAATCATATAAAATTTCATGTATGGATGCTTAACTTGGCACTTCGCGCAGAATAGTACTCTTGCAGTACTGGGCTAAATCAAATACCAAGAACTATTATGTTTTTCATTAAAAATAAAACGTAATTGAATCTCAGAAATATTTTTTTACACATCCTCATCATTATCTCCCATTAATTACACATGAAGTCTGTCAATTTGCATTAACTTGTAAGATTTAATCGCTTAGGATTAGTCTTGTTAGACATTTTTTGCTGTAACTATATGTTTTAAAATTTTCATGCTGCATTGTGGATCGAAACTTTGAATCTGTATTTTGCAGTCAATGAATCCTGATAATGGCTGTTGAGGTAAAAATGTTTCCTATACCTAAATGTGCTTTAGATTCGCCAAAATGATCTAACTGTAGTTACATTATATTCCAGCAAATTGGCAGACTTCATAAGTTTAAGAATTTATTTTAATTAAATGAAAAAATCTAGTGAAAACAGAATTCATAACAAAATGAAATTCAATGTCTCGCATACTTTTTTGTTACACAGATTTGCGTGTCGAGCTAAAGCAATAAAGAATACTCCTCAAGTCAATGTGGTCGCAACAAACAATAAAGTTATGGAAAATCTAACCAAAGAACTGTCCACTCTGAAAACACAACTAGAGAGTAAGAAAAATGTTGAAGTAAGTTAATTTCTATGTATTATACGTAAAAAAACTAAAAATTCCCAATACCATGGAAACAAACACTAAATACATATGAGTCAGAAATGTTCCTAGTAGTCAAAACGAAATCTTCCAAATTGTGATAAATGTTACAATCTACATTTAAATTTGACATATTGGTGTATATTCAGGAAGACAACCAAAAGCTGCAGAAGCAGATAGCGGTGCTGCAGAGGTTCCTGAGTGGTCTGGTGCAGCGCGGCTCCAGGGCGGAGCTGACGCGACCCGCCCTGCCCTCGCGCCGCGCCACCATCTCCGCACCCCCCCAGCACGATGACCACACCCTCATGCCACCCCCCTCTATCAAGTTCTGCACGCCCAGTCTCAAATACAAGTATGTCCATACTGTTATCGGCTATCCTTAACTTATTTTGATATTTTTTTAAAGAAATACGTATCTCTTCTTCTTCTTTACGTCAACGAAAACATAATTTAACTAATATAGGAACGGCTAAAACACTGACGTACATATGTCCGGTGTCGGCACCGACTAGTTTCGAGCCCACCGGGGTCCCTTTATCAGGGTGAGTGGGACTGGTATTATTTCGCGGACGCGGCCCGTCGCAGCGCAGGCGCGCAGTGAGCGATTCCCACTCACCCTGATGAAGGACCCCCGATGGGCTCGAAACTAGTCGGTGCCGACACCGGATATATGTTCGTCAGTGTTTTTACCACTTCTATTTTAGTTAATGATAATGTCTCACTAATGTTTGAATAATTTAATAGAAAACATAAGTTCCAAATACATTGCCTATGCCATTGCCTATGAACAGAGGAGATGATAAACGCAAATATTCTATTTTTCAGTTAATTCAATTGATTTTCTGACCCCGCATAAATTTTATAATATCTACTACTAAATACTTTTTAGTGTTACTAATTGAATTTCAAAAAGAATAATTCCATCTGTCAAAACTTTTTGAAGGAACTGTCAATTTTAATTGACAGGGTACAGAAGATAATGTCCTAAAATATATTAATAGAAAATTGTATCTATGAGATGAACAGATAATATTGTGCAAATTTCAATAATATAGTGATTGAAAAAAATATAATTGCAGTCCAATAGTGTTGGGTCGTTCAATGGAAACACTATCGAAACAGAGCACTGGTGGACTGGCCAGTGTACCCGAGGAGCCGCGTTTCGCCACACCCTCACCCTCACCTATTAACACCGCCACTGATGAGGTCATTGAAATAGGTATGTCATAATTTCTCTATTATTATATGACCCTTTACGATAGGTGATCGACAAACGAAAGCAAACAGTCGTGGTATAGCATTTGGCTGATTTTTTTTTTCACTTTATTTCACTTTGTCAGTTTATTTTTATAAATACAGATGATTTGGTGGATTTAAGTTGTATTTCACGCTTTACGTTACCTTTGTCGCTCTCCTTTGACATCGGGTCATTACAAAAGTAATCGGTATCTTGATTACAGAGTTAGCTTGAATAGAAAATTAGATATATTTAGTACAGAATAGAGGTATTTAATGAGTAATGTAATCTTAGTATTTGTAGCTATGTTGTTATAACATTTTGTAATGAAAAATGAAAGAAATGTATATGTGTTGTTAGTGAACACTGATTTATAAAAACCACTTTTTTATATGGAACATGTAAATAAAACGCGCGTCAATTCTATGTAATGGATAATCATCATCTCCTTGACCTTGTCCCACCTACGTAGGGCCGGTGCACCGGGTCTCCGTCCTCCAAATGAATCAGTCTGCCGTCATCTCCATTATCACCTCCTTCTTGATCATGTCATCTTTCACGTGAATAATGTGATTAAGTGGATGATATAATGTAGTGGTTAAAAAAGATAAAATAACTCGTCCATTAAAATATTCTTATGATTTTTTTTTAAATTCAGGATTATTTCACTGAATAGTTACAGTAAGTTGTATATATATTGTCCAGACAGTGATGACGACGCCCCCGCGGACGTGCAGACATGTTCACCATATCACAAATGTTTTAGTAAGTATTTTAGTTATTTAGTTAGATAATGTAGTAATATTTGTCTTGTTTAGTATTTTAGGACTTTATGCTTTTAGATATGCTTAGAAATAGTACCTTTTGACGTGATTAGTAAAGTTTATATAATAATTGTGTGAAAATTGCGTAAGCGTTTTGTATACGATGTATAAACATAATTTTTTCTTTCTTCTTATTCTGATCTCGAGAATTTGGTTCTTGTAAGCTTTAAAAATTACTGTATTCGCAATAAAATATAGAATTAAATATTCTCTTATCTTTTCAGAGTCAACGAAAACCCCGCCGTGTATACTCAGGAAGAATGCACAAGAAGCCGAGAGAAACCTTAGGGATATTGTGGAGCTCACGGAACGAGAGAAAATATATAAACCTGATGTGGTAATACTAACTGAAAATGAATACGAAATACAAAGAAAGACTTTACAAAAATCGATCTAAGGGATGCAGTCTATTTTTTTTTTCGTAACTACTAATTTATTGTTTTCAGGTTGAATTATTGGAAAAACTAGAAAATAACTCGACTGTAATCGCTAAGTTAGAAGAAGAGATCGCTGCACTAACCTGTATTAATAAAGATAATGAATTAAATGTGGAAATATTAAATGAAAAAATAAGAAAAAACGAAGCGGAGGTTAGAAGTTTAACTACAGATAAGGTAGTATAAAAAATTTGATTATTCGGCTACGATATATACATTGATTTTAATAAATGTGCGAAAGAATATTAACGATTGTGATATAGAGTAATTAATTAAATTGATGTTCTGTAATTAACTAGTTTTAGTACTTTAAATAACAATCAAAACACACTCGCACAATATACACTATAATTTTACTAACTTTTTAGTCACTTTTATAAATAGTTTTTGTCATTCTTATGCATTGTTTTAAATTTGTATAAATTAAAATGTGATAAAGAAAATTTTATATCTTTACAGCTCCAATTAGAAGAGCGATGTAAAGAATTTGTTACAAAACTCACAGATTGGGAAGTAACATATGAGACCTTAAAGAAAAAATCCAAGACTAGGGAAGATGAACTGCTTTCCCGCTTGGAGGAGTATTCTAATATAACGAAACCCGTCAATAATTGTAAGTTTGTAATATTTCTCTAGTACTAAATGAAATCACTATGAACCTCATTAATTAAAACATTTTCAGTACCAATTCATATATCCAAATAATATGACATTCTTTACGCAGGTAAATCACCCGAAATCACTGTACTTAAAGATAAAACCTTATCAATAGTTGAAAGTGACAGCAGTGTAAGTACTGAAAAATCCACATGCGATAGTACATCTGAAAATACTCAATACATTATCACAGATCTTAAAGAACAACTTTCAGTAAGGGATAAAAATATTTCCGAGTTAGAAGCTAATCTATTAGAACAGAGCCAAAAAGTATTTATTTTAGAAAATAAAACAGAAGAACTAGATGGATTATTAAATTCACTAAAGGAAAAGTTAGCAAATTCCGAAAAAGAGATATCTCTTCATAAAACTACAATAGATACATTGAATAATATAGTTGAAAATCAAAAGTGTAACCTGGAAACAGCGACGAAGGATTTAAAGTCTTACAATGACACAATTCAAGAACTACGTAACAAATTATCTGGAAAACAAGTTGTGCGGTATGCTCTTGATGACACTGAAATAGCACAATTAATCGCCATTGAAGAAACAAGTATTGCTAATAATGAAAATATAGCTAATATTATTAAATCTTTACAAACTGCTCTAGAAACTAAAAGAAACGAAATAGAACTTCTAAGATCAAATGTTCAGAAAAATGAAGAAAGTGATGATTATACAACTTGTTCAGAAAAACTCGAATCTGAAGCACAACAAATTAAAGAATTAGAAATAAAAGTAAAAGAATTAACACAACAGCTACAAGATATTCAGACTGAAAAAGAAGAACTATTACTGGGGAAGACAAATTTATTACTTTCATTGGAAGATCTGAACAATGAATTTGCAGTTTGTGCAAATAATAAAATTGAATTAGAAAATAAAATAAAGATTTATGAAACAGACATAAAAAATATAAAAGAAAAAAATGAAGAATTACTGAATAACTTTAATGAAAAATCAAACGCCGTAACAGAATTAACAGCAAAGAACACCGAACTGATAAATCAACTCAAAGACTACACTGACAAAATTACCCACTTGCAAAACGACATACAACTTAAAGATGCCGAGATTGGTTCTATGCGTGAATATAACAATGATAATGTAAATAAAATTCAAGCGCTAATTTTCCAATTACATGATATTCAGTCCATTATGAAAGGTAAAAATGAAGACTGCCTAACAAATAATTCACCTGATATTTATGAAGTGTTAAATGAGAAATTAACAGACCTACGTAACAATACATCTGCAATAGTTAGCGAAAGAGACAATATTAAAGAGCAATATACTATCTTGTCTACTACAATAACAAAGACGGGTGATCAATTTATTGCAGCAATCAAGTCGGCTATTAAAGACCTTGAAACTATACAATTAGGACAAAAACTATTGAACGAATCGAAAACCAATGAAAATGGAATTCATGAAGAACCTAGTTTAGATAATGGCGATAATGAAGAATTTATTAACGTAATGGAATTTTCGGAGACTAAATCTTTGCTAGAAATATCTGGATTGATCACTCATATGAAACGAAAGATTGAAAATATTAAATTAGAATCCAAATCCAGTATTGATAATTTCACACATTTATTAGAAACACGGGATTCAAAGATAGTTGAACTTGATCAGAAAATAAATGAATTAAATGACGAAGTAGACAAAAAATCTATACAAGTTATGTCTGTCGTAGAAGAATGTAATACAAATAAGAAATATAATTACGAAACAGTTGCTGGTATCGTTGCTACGATTTTAACAATGGCTCAAAAGTTAAACATAGTGCATAATGCACCATGTTTCAATGAAACTGACGAACCACGAACTTATTTAAGCAACCACGTTGTGCCTATACTAGACAAAGTAGTTGATCTTTTCTTGATAAATAATACCGAAAAAGACAAAAATGTCATCCATGCTAATAAAGAATTCGAATGCTTGGCTGAACAAAACGCAATATTAAATAAAAAAATATTACAAATTGAAGAAAGTAGAAATGAACTATCAAAAGATTTGCAAGAAGAAAGAGAAAATAATAAAAGTTTGATTCAAAATTTAAGGAATACCTCGAATTTACTTAACGATTTGAAAGAAGAATTAAAGATAAAGGTTGATGAAATTGATTCTATGAAAAACAAAATGCTTGATTGGAAAGATAAATTCACTAAAATTGAATCAATGAAAAAGGAACAAAATGAAGTCTACGAAGAAAATATGAGATTGAAAGAAAAATGTCGTAATTACGAATTAATTCAAAAGGAATTTGAAATTAATTCTGACTCTTTTCTTTTAGAGATGAAAGAAAAATGTGTCAAAGGATCTATGCAAAACGATAGAGAGAGAGATTCCAAATCTCCGCTAAGTTTGTTGACTCTTAGCTGCAACAGAATAATACAAATTATACAGGACCGCGATGACGCCTCGCAGACAGTAACATCAGTCAGTTCTAATTCAAAACTTGACGAAAAGAGCTCAGAATCTTCCTTTACTTGCTATCAATGCAATAAACTAAAAACCGATTTGGAGTATGCACAAAATAAAAACCATGTCCTGATAAATCTCGTAGAAGAATCAAAATTGGAGAAGGAAAACTTAATGCAGGAAATAAAAGATGCATCTGTAGAAATAAAGTCACTTGTTGATTATACAAATGATTTACAAAAACGAATACTTAGTCATAAAACAAATCTTTCCACTTTAACTGCAACAACTTATGCTGAGAACAAGTCTTTAAGTTCTCAGGTGAAATTCTTACAGCATCATCATACACGATTCCATACTGTGTGCCAGAGAGACTTGCCAGAATTAAAAGAGCAATTACACGAACTTATGAAGTTACTTAGAGAAGAAAATTTAGAAGGGAAGTTGAATGCTAGCTTTAAAAGATTCTCTTTACCTAGTCCGTTAGAAAATAATTCGATTCTCTACAGTTTTAAAAATGAATCTACATTAGATGGTGATCTTTTAATGTTAGACACAAATGTGACTTTAGTAAATTCGGCCGATAATACTCTCACAGGTCATGACCAAACTTGTTTCGAAGCAGCTGAGGCTTGTTTGTACAACGATACAGCTTCCCAGACTCCCGCATGTTATATACATGAATCGCACGAATCTTGCACTAAAGACAATGAAACGATTCAATCATTAAAATTAGAAAATCAAAAACTCAATGACCTGGTTGAAAAATTAAAGATAACAAATGTAGTCAAAGTTGATGTTGAAACTAGTCCTATTAAAAGTAACATTATTTGTGATGATTGTAAACACCATAAAGAAAAATGTAAACAATTAATTCAAGAAATCGAAGAATGCAAACTGATATTTACAAATTTGTCCACTCAGAAAGATGATATTGAGAAAAAATATAATTTAGAAATTCAATCCACTGAAGGTTTAATGAGAAAATTAAACAATTTTGAAAAAGAACTGGCTAACAAAAACAAAAGTATAGAAAAACTTACAACATCTTTAAAAGATACAAAAGAAAGACTCAATAGCGTTCAAGAAGAAAACGAAAATTTATCAACAGAAATTATAGAATCTCTTAGTACAGTTGATAGTCTTAAAATGGAACTTGATTCGATTAAAAAGAATAATTTCAGCAAAGCTACTGTTCCTCCTGCGGACAATGAAGAAAATGTCAAAAAAATAGATAAGGAATGCCCTGAGTGCCTTAACAAACAGGAAATTATAAAAATTCTTCAAAGCAAAAACTCAAACACGCACACACGATTGAACAGAAGTTACAGTGACTCTGATAGCTCGTCCAGATACAATAAAATATGTACACTACAAAATGAAATAGTTGCGGGCCGAGAAGATTGTAACGAATTGAAAGAAGAAGTTACTACTATTAAAAACCATTTAGAGATCGGTAATTTATCAATGGGCGAAGCCATGGATTTGGATGAAAGTATTAGTGATGTAAACGTCGTTGAATTAAATAAATCTTATATGCCAGAAATATCTGAAGAGCAAGCTGCAGACATTTATAGCCTTGACAAGACGGACTGTTACAATTATTACATTGAACTAATCGGCGAAGAGAGAACGAATCTTAGTAGGGACGTGAAAATTATTGATATCATGAAAATGTTGTATTCTAAATTGATGACAAGACACGACAATCGAATCGATAATTTGCTTAATAAAATAAGAGATTACGAAGCTTTAAAACATGAATTGCAAGAAAAGATAAGCAATTTAGGCAAAGCTTTAGACGAAAGTAAGAGAAATACGCAAAAGTTTGAAAGCAAGTTTTCAGTCCTAATAAACAATACTAATAAACTGAGCAACGCCATTGAATCTGTTAAAAATAATGACATTAACGTAATTGAATTATTCAAAACGCAAATTCTAATGGTTCTTGACACTGAATTCTCAACGAAAACTCTTCCTGTTTTCGAGGCTATTTATAATAATAATTTAACCAGTTTAAAAACAACTGTGGAGGAATGTGTAAGGCTACAAGAAAATTCGCAAAAGCTAGATAACGAACTTAGAATATCTCAAAATGATTTAATACAATTGAAAGATCAACTTACCGCCAAAGAAAATGAATACAAGATACTTTTAGCTGAAAAAGAAAAAATCAATGAAGTTAGTAATACTTTGAGTCAGGATTTACATAAACAGGAGAAAGATTTAGTAACAGCGGTAACTGAAGGTTATATAAAGCTTATTAGAGAGAATATACTAGAAGAAAACTACTTTGATGTAGCCGTTCCTGCTATTAAAAATGTAAATATTTTATTCGACAAATTAGTTAATAAAAGTAAAGAAAAACCCCCATTGGGTGATGCAAATCAAATGGAAGATCTTAAACAGGAGATTACAAACTACAAACATACAATAGAACAGAAGAATAAGGAATTACAAATTCAAACAGAGCAGTTAGAAACAATGAAAAAACAAAATGAAAACATTGAGAAAGAACTTAAAGAAAACGAAGGTAAAATTCAAACACAAAAATCACTTTTTGATGATATAAATGCAATTTATAATAAGAAAGTGGAAGACTATGATATTCAAGTTACTCTAGTTCAAAATCTAACAGAGGAAGTTTGTGTATTAAAAGAATTTGTTTCAAATAAAGAAAGAATAATTCAAGACTTACAGAGCAAGCTTAATGACGTAGAAACAGAATATAACAACCTTAAGATTATAAATCAAACTTTAATAAATGAAAAGGAATCAATGGCGGCTAAGTTAGGAAAAGCTGAGATGGAAATAGAAAATAATAAAATAGATTTAATTAAAATGGTATCGGAAATTAATACTCTTAAAGAATCCCTCATAGAAAACGTCCGTAATGTGGATAGTCTTAAAAATGAGGCGAAATCTTTAATGGAACAAAATGTGCAATTGAAACAACAATTTGATCAAAAATGCAAAGATCTGGCACGACTCGAGTTTAATATCAAAACGCACGAAACAACGGCCAAGATACAAACTAATATGATATCAAGGTAGGTACAATATTTAATATTAAACCTTAATTTTAATGTGATCAAAATTATTAAAAACCAAACAGTGACTGCCTGAATGACACTTTGGGGAAGAAAACGAAAATTGAATGACATTTCGCTAGTCAAAATAGCTTTAGTTGTTTAAGCTCTAGACCAGTGTTTCTCAAAGTGGGCGATAACGCCCCCTTGGGGGCGTTTGAAACCTAGAGGGGGGCGTTAAGGGGCCCAAAAAAAATGGGACGCATTGAAATTAATTAAAGTAATGAAATTGTGGTTTTTAAGTTTTAGGAGTGAATAAAAAATGGGGGGCGCTGAAAAATAATTGATTTTCAAAGGGGGCGGTAAAAGAAATAAGTTTGATAATCACTGCACTAGACAGTCACAAATTAAACTACATACAAACCGACATACATAAAAACATACATACTCACGAAAAACATTACCGGGTTGGGTAATAATAAAATGCAATTGTATGACTAGGGCAAATACATTTGTATAATCTTAGTGCTTTTTTTTCAGGCTACAGAAACAAAAAGAAGATGACTTGAATATAATAGCAGAGAAAGAGAAGCAACTAGAAGAACTAAGTGTGAGATTAAGTTCGCTACAGAAGGAGTGTGTCGGAATGAAACATTGTATTGAATCATTGAGACACGAGAAAGACGCATTAACACATTTGAAGCTAAGTCTTGAGGTAAATATATAAATATACTAGCTGTCGCCCGCGACTCCGTCCGCGCGCAGTTAAAAAAAAACTAAATGGGGGGGTTATGAAAAATAGATGTTGTCCGATTCTCAGACCTACTGAATATGCTCACAAAATTTCATGAGAATCGGTCAAGCCGTTTCGGAGGAGTTCAAGTTCGAACCCCGTGACACGAGAATTTTATATATTAGAATCTTTATATTAGTTGTAAAAAAAACAACTCGCAAATTGTTACTTTTTGTTTCCTTAAAGGATAAAATATGTCAACTGAAGAAGGAATTAGAAGGTGGACATAAACCCCGCTTGTCCATCGAGAGTGTGGTGGAGACTGCGCGCAGACGACGTCAAAGCATACAGGACTCTAACAGGACATTTGGCGATAAACATCACGGTAATTACTAACCTAAACCTTATCAGTTTCCTATGCTACATCGGTTTAAATATAATTATGTTGTTTTCTATATTTATTCAGATCAACACAAGTCAGAGACGATGTTAGAAGAACGGTGTAAAGACGACGACATGATGATGGACGTGGATGAATGCAGCTCCAGCCGCAGCACACCACAACGACACAGCAAGGGGTAATTTGTACTTTGTATTATTTGAATTGTAAACCAAAATTTTCATAGAAGCCATAAGGTATAAATAAGATGGTGGGCTTTTTAAAATAATACTAGCTTTTACCCACAACTCCGTTGGAAAGAAACGAAAACGGGACAAAAAGCATTATATTTTCAGCCAAATCGGTTCAATGTTCTTGAGATATTATTAGGGTAACTAACACGACTTTTTTTTTATAAATATAGATAGTACAGATACGTATAGATATAGTTTATTTTGCATTTCTTAAAAAAAAATACTTTATTGTTTCAGACGCGACAGCTTGCAAAGAGAAGAGGTGTGTTCATTTTTTTATTTAAACTTACACAGCTTTGTTACTCTATTACTGTTACATTCAATTCAGTTTTTATAAAATGAAATACTTGCTTTTTCTTATTCCGTAAAATGTGTGGAATTCTGATCTTATATTTTGTAATATGAATGTAATGTGTTCCAGAGTGATGAAGAACGAGAAGGTCGTAGGTCTGCGGGCGGCGTACGCGCAGCACGACAACGGCGACAGAGCTCACACGACCTACATCGCCTCGCACTACACAACACGCCCTCGCCTCACGGTACGTCTAATTTTTTTTTTCCAAATTATTAGCGGCTCGAAATTCGCACGAGTTGCTTCGCAAAACAATTTTAGATGAAGACGTGAAGGGATGTGAGGGACTATGTGTGATGACGTCATACAGATCTATAGTCTTTAGGCCCCTTTTCCACTAACATGTTAATAATCGATCCGTAACTTGGATTCATATTGCGAACGAATATCTCGTAATATAAATATAATCTTATACTATTCCTTCCAGAGACACGCAACAGATCGAAGAATGAACACGATCTATCAAATGATAGTAATACAAACAGCAGGTATGTTGTAAATTCATAAAAGAATAAAGGTTGTAAAATCTTGCTTCTATGGTACAAGTATAATTAAGAAAAATATTAAAAAAAACGATGGAGTCCACTATTAATTAAAAGAAGAAAAATATTAATCCTAAATTGTTTATTACGTAAAAATTTTGACCTTTTACTTTTGACCGTAATTCAATTTACTTTTACAATTTAATATTGTGCCTACTTTTTAATTTAATATTTATTTATTTTTATAACCTATTTTATTTAATTACCAATTATTCTGTATCTCTACACAGAGTATCAGAGCTACAAGATCGACTGACCTCGTGCCAGCAAGAGTTGGAGGAGCTGAAGGAGAGGTACAGGGAGCTGGACGAGGAGTGCGAGACGTGCGCTGAGTACCTGCGGGAGAGGGACGACCAGTGCCGGAAGCTGAAAAAAGAGAAAGCCAGTCTTGAGGTAGGCCTGATTAAAATGAACGCATCAATTACCTTAATTTGTTAACCAAAATCGTTAAAAAGTACAGATTACAACAATAAATATTTTCGAAATTATTAAAGACTAGCTTTTACCCGCGACTTCGTCTGCGCGGAATAAAAAAAATGCATATAATGATGATCTTGAGTTATAAATAGTGTAACTAACACGACTTTCTTTTTCAAAATCTATTAAATCTATTCTATATCTTATAAAATCTATTAAACACAATCTATTAAAAATTGGCGAACGAAAGTTTTTAGACGAAAATTATTTGCGTAATAATTTCTTGAATTCGGAGATTTGGAATAAAATGATTAGTGAATAAATTCAAACATTTTAATATTTGTGTTAATATTAGTATAATATGTTTTCAGAACATTATAAAGGAGTTAAATGAGAAATTGCAGCGCGGACATGACACGAGCCGTGGCGGTACGAAAGTTAGTTACGAGCACGCGGCTGTCAACACAGACGAAGGTATATACGAATCATCTTATATACGAATTCTTAATAATATTATAAATGCAAATTTGAATGGATGGATGTTTGTTAGAAGGTATCTCTATAACGGCTCAACAGATCTCGATGAAATTTTGTATAGATGTAGAACATAGTCTGGAAGAACACATAGACTAAGTTATACTAAGTTATACTTATATAATATTTTTTCTTAATTCCGCGCGGACAAAGTTGTGAGTGACAACTAGTCTGTATATATATATCGATCCCATACGATATATTCATCGTCTTAAAGGAAGAAATGTCTTCCCATTTCCCTTTTTTAGCCGACTTCAAAAAGAAGGAGGTTATCAATTCGACTGTATTTTTATTTATTTTTTTACATAAGTCAATATAATTTTTTTGCTTTCAAAGATTGCTAGTAAAAGTAAACAAGTAAACTTTAGTAAGATTTTTTTTTTTATTTCTTTCAGATTGGGCTAATCTACATTCAGTGGTAGTAGATCGTATGTCATTCGATGCTGAAGTAGAGAAGAACAAGAGATTGACAAAAATCATAGAAGATTTACGTATGAACAAGCAAGAGTTGAAAGCGGTCATGGCAAAAATGCAGCGAGCGCTAGAAGAGAAGACAGGCAAGGATGGTAGAGAACTAGAAAGAACAAGACTAGAATTACGATCTTGTAAAGAAGAATTAGAAGAACTTAGGAGAAGGAATGTCGAACTCGATGAGGAGTGTGAGACTTGTGCGCAATATTTGAAGGAAAAAGAAGAACAGTGTAGAAGTTTAAAGGAATCTATTGCAGCGTTAGAGGTTCGCAAAAAAAAATGTTGTTTGTTTTTTTATGTAGTAAATAATACATATTTAGGTCCAAAACCTAAATTAATAAACAGAGACATCAATTATTGCATTTCTTAAATATAAGAAAGTAAAGAGGAGGTAGGAAACCTTCGTCTAACTCCACTTGAAAAATGGACTCTGTTTGATGAGAAGTCTCTTAGTAGTCTTGTTGAAATTTATACCTGGTTTTCATTATACCAGTACCTACAGTAGGAAAGTAGTGCTCAAACTGTTTTTGAGCACTACTTTCCTAGCACTGGCATACAACTGGTACCAGTTACTCCATACAGTCTATGTCAGGCCAGCGCTACTGGTCTACTGTACTGGCATATAAACCAGGTATTAATTAAATTACATTTTATTTGTATAGGGCAAGTTGTCGGAGCAGCAGGTGAGCGGGCGCGGTGCAGCAACTAGTGTGCGCCGGCGACGCCAGTCGCTGCACGACCACAATCGCGACACCAGCTGCTGTGACGCCACCACACAGATCACCGAAGGTAAGAACAAAACGATTTCAAATAAGAATTTGTCAATCATTCAAAAATCCATTGAAAATTATGTTTCAACAAAAAAATATTGTTTAAGTTAATCAATAGATAGAGGGAGCCCTCGAGCCTAGTTACTCTTAAACTAGGTTTAGGCTAAGCGCCGTCTGCGCCCGGCCACCTCAAGCCCGGTGAAACTGTAAATGCCTCTTCAAGGCAAATAGTGGCTTGTCAGTCACAAAAAAATATATAATACAGTAGTTAAGTTCTATCAAGAGTTTTATTTTGTGATCCTGCTCTCTGAATTAAACAAATATGTTTTACCTACTAGGTTATAATTCTAGAACATTCTTGTTTGACATTGTATGTTCATCTTCGATTATCATATCAATCAGTTAGAACTATTTTTTTTTTAATTAGTATTTCTAATATCTTTAATTTTCTATTTAGATTTCCTCAGTTCTCAAGTGGAACGCGACCTGACGAAGCCGGTCCCTGATGACATACATAACAAACAGATCAAGCGACTCAAAATGGTACGTTTAAAAAAAATATATATTAAAAATTAAATTTAAAATATTGAATACTGACTTTTGAGTAAACAAAAAGTTTCTGTACAATTAAACAATTCATTTTTTATATATTCCCATTGTTTTAATTCATACAAACAATTCTACTTTCTTATTATTTATTTATTTATTTACAATACAATAATAACCTAAAATAGAACTATGTCCCACAAAATTATATAAAATAATTTGACTGTGGGATCAAAAAATTATTACTTACTAGCTTTTACCCGCGACTCCGTCCGCGCGGAATAATACAAAATAGAAAAGGGGGTAAAAATTATCCTATGTCCGTTTCCTGGTTCTAAGCTACCTGCCCACCAATTTTCAGTCAAATCGATTCAGCCGTTCTAGAGTTATAAATAGTGTAACTAACACGACTTTCTTTTATATATATAGATTTGAAGTATCGTGAATATTTCTTTGTCTTTACAAGCCAGTAGCTAAGCTCCATATTGATATTTGCAGGCGGTTGAAAAGCTGTCTAAGGAGAAAAACGCACTGGAACAGCAGCTGGTGTCTGCCGCGACAGCCCCCGTATACGTCGCCACGGGTAGTGCTATCGTGCAGGTAAATAAATCTGACCAATGTTTTCAAAACCATCACTAATTCTGTAACCCAAAAGCACAAACACAAGTAATATTTAACAAAAAATGTCCCTAATTTTCGCAACAAATTTTGAAGCTATATTCAAAATCTACTAGTCTTCTAGTTATTTTAAAAAAAAAATGGGACCCATCTGCAAGCACTTCGTTTCGATTAAAATAATTTTTATCAAAATCGGACCACCAGGGGCGGAGTTTCGCGGTAACACACATAAAAAAAATACAGTCGTATTGATTGAACCTCCTTCTTTTTGTAGTCGGCTAAAAAGCAATAAGTATTTCTTCTAAGTAGGAGTAAAAATAAATAAATAAATAAAATTAATTTTATTGATCCACAAAATTTTTACATTTTCTTAGGACTCTGCCTCCTGTGGTAGGTTCCTGTGTTACAGGAGGTAGTGCCTTCTCTTAATCTATGTCTTAAATAGGTACTTATCTATACAATATGCTTGTATGTGTGCACGAGCGCGTGTTTGTTTTTATTTTAGTTACTATTGTTTGTTTTATTTTTAAATTATTAGGAGATTTTCTGTTTGTTCATAGTTGAGTTTTAACAGCCATTGTGTCACATATTTCTTAAATTTATAATTATTTGAAAAGTAATTTGAAAACTTTCAGGTTTTGTGTCTATTCACGTTTTTTAGAGTTTTACGGTGTTAGTTTGTGTAACTAACAATGAAGTGTTTGTCACAGGATCAGCAATTTACTGATGTCATGAAGGAGAACCAGAAACTGAAGAAGACGAATGCGGCTCTCATAGCGCTCTGTAAGAAGAGAGAGAAAAAAGGAACAGTCAAATCTAATAGAGAGAATCAGAATCCCACGGAAGAGATCTGAAATTATTACACCTGATTATAAATAAAACATACTCATTTTTTTAAACATTAATTTCGCTTATTTGACTAGAGTTAGAAGCTGGACTTTATTTTTCTATAACAATTTTTATTTTAATGTTTTTTTATTCTCTTTGTAACTAAATATTTGGCACAAAATAAGAATGACCTTGAATTATTAAGACTGATAACATTCTTAACATTCCGCAGGTTTGTTTTGTTTGAAAGTTGTGAGGATATTTTTTTTTTGTTGGTGCCATTGGATATGATTATTTTTCAAGTATTATTAAGTACAAATTTGTTTTTTTTCGTACTTAAAATGAATGTATTATGCTTTTTAACGACCAATTAATAAATTAGTATGACAATTAAACGTAACAACAATAAATATATCTTAATGTAAAATTATATATGTTGATGTAAATTAAATACTTGATATTATAATTGTGATTAAGATGTGATTATGACGTACATTTTATTGTAAATGGATGCGTTGCTAATAATAATAATATTTTGATGATTTGTGTTTTATTTAATTTATAATATTTTGGCAAACAATAGCAATATAAAAAGAGGAATACACTTGTGAAATTATTATACGGTTTCATGAAGTTCTTCATTTAACTAGAACCTCTTCTTTTATTTAGAAATCCAAATAACGCCAATACATTTGTTGTTGCTATCATATGTTTTCTGATCTCCAATTATTATCAAATTAAATTCAGGATAACATTTGAGGAAAAATAAAATTTGCCCCCATTTTTATAGTAAACGTTTTATTAAAAACGAAATACACAGTAATTGAAGTAAACAAATGCGACAAAAATATTAAAGACAATACATTTTTTATTTATTAATTAGCTGAAACCATATTTTTGTAGATATGTTAAATATCATCATATTTTCCACAAAGGAGCTCGGAGCCTACCCTCAGTTGAGGGTAACTAGGCCATAGTCAACCACGCTAGCCCAGTGCAAGTCGAATCCACACATATAAAAATGTACAGAGGAATTCCAATTCAAATGTACATATATGTAAATCGAAAATAATATTGGTACATGGCGGGATTCGAACCCAGGTTTTGCAGATTACCCCTGAACCATAGACACTCTTAGTTGACATTATTATTGCCGTTTTAACTGTGGGTTCCTGAGAACAAAATTCTCGTTTAAAATATATTTTTATCTGTTAAGAAGTTTTTTTATTTCATTTTTCAAATAACTATGAAACAAACGGTGAAATCATATATGAAAATGAAAATTTCAAAGTTGCAACTATGAAAATAACAAAGCAAAAATTATTAATAGTAAACACGTCTTTTCTTATTAAAAACATTTATTTATTAACAACCACGTCTTTAGTTATCATGAGACTGATTATTTTCTTTATCTGGTGAAGCAGTTGCATATTCTCTTAAAAGGAGTTCCATTTTAGATGGTAACTTCTCCATATCTCCATCAGCTTGAGATTCTGTTTTAACTTCTATTCCATTTAATTCTTCTTTCTGAACATTAACATCTCTTAAAAGTTGTTCCATTCTAGAAGGTAAATCTTCACTTTGTTCTATTCTCCCTTTTTCTTTAATTTCTCCTTTTTTGGTATTAGTTTCTTCTTTTAAAAGAAGTTCCATTCTGGTTGGTAACTCCCCTAATGAGTCTTCGTTTTCAATGACAGGTTTTTCTTTTAGCATTATATTTGACTTGCGTTCTACTATATGGTCAGCGAATGTAGTCTGTCCAGTTAGTTTGGCCATCTCCGCAGCTAAGCATAAAAAGTCTGGCTCGTTGGATTTGCCCATAAACGTTGCAGCTTGCAAAAGATCACCCATAGCGAGATGACTGAAATTAAACATATTACTTTTAGTTTTACTTTTTACATCCAGGTTTTTATAAAAGACTTTTATAGGAATTCTTAATAAATTAATTACATTCTGTTTTAATAAATTATTAGATTAGAAGTTAATGGGGAGAAAAAACTGCCGTTTACTCTTTATAGATGTATGATCAATAACAATGGCACTAAATATACCAGATATAAAAAAAAAATTAAGAAAAAAAGAAAGCCGACTTCATAAAAAAATAATCTCAAACAAAATGTATTAAAAAGTAACAAAATAATGTCATGAAAACCCTCTAAACTCAAAAGAAAGTTCTCTTCTTTCTTGTAACATGTCTATATTGTATAATTATTGTTATTTCGCAGTTCGTGTCATACATACAAGTCAAAAAATTAAAAATAAGTAATTTTTTTAAGATAGTTAATAAATTATTTATAACAAAAAATAAAATTAGGAATACATTCTAATCACTAGAAAGTCGTATAAAAATTTAAACACAGCGCAGTCTTGGCGCTAGTGCTACCTACTTGAGAATTCAGTTTTCTCGATATTGTACTTAAATTTAAATTATTTCAATTTTCAACAATATTCAATTATATCTTTATAACTACAAAGTAAATTTTAAATGATTTGAGTTGGAATGGTATGAAAGTTTGGTAAAAATAAGTTAAAATTACCAAACAGCGGCGAGTGGCCAATTGCCGGCTGTAGCGCTGTGCTGCGCCCAAAGACCGAGTACATCTGTAGCTATGCTGTCCATGTGTCTGAAAACACTTAAAACTCAATACAAAGATAACAAAAAAATAATAAACCGGTGTATATTTGAAAGTATGGTTTAGTATTTATTAAGAAAAAGAAAACTACTAAACAAATAAGGTACAATGGCGTCCATGTTGCTTTTGGAATAATACCGTGTTAGGAACAGAAGTACTGTGAGGTAGTCTCACAATGTGTGGAAATGTTTATGAATTTAAGTGGTAGGTTTTTTTGTATGATTTAATTCTTACTAATTGTTAATCTAGATACCTATCTATCTATTCTTTATTTTATATATATATATATATATATATATATAACAACATAATAAAGAATATATATATATATATATATATATATATACAGTCAAAACCGTTTATAGCGACATCGTTTAGAACAACATACCGGTTAAATTGACCAAAATCAAAGGTCCTGGCTGAATGTTATTACATATCTTTCCTATTAATACCTGTCACCGGTTATTACAACTATCGGTTTTTACGACTCAATATGAGTAGTCCCTTCGATGTCGTTATAACAGATTTTGACTGTATATATAATTATATGTGTATATTCAAATTATAGAAATTATATTTTATCTTTTATACAGCATCAATTTGGTTGTTGTATTTTAGTTAGTAAATAAATATAAATCACCCTTACATCTGACGTTGACTCTTTCAGAACTACCAATATGTTTGAAAAAATTTAATACCTTGTGCGACAAAGTACATAAGCCTCCCTGTAGAGCCTGTGGTCTGCGAGCAGCGCGACTGCAGACTTCAGGTCGTGAGCACTCAGCAGCGCTCCCAACTTGCGGAACACCGCGCCTCCGTACTTACGCGACACTGACAACACGAATCATCATCACCTCACTATACGTCACTGAGGAGCTCGGAGCCTACCCTAAGTTAGGGCTGACTAGGCCATAGTCAACCACAGTCCAGTGTGGGTTGACTTCACACATATCATTGAATTTGTTCTCAGATATGTGCAGCATCATGTTTTTCCTTCACCGTAAGAACGTCGGATAAATGTACATATGTAAATCGAAAAACACATAGGTACAAGGCGGGATTCGAACCCAGGACCTGCAGATTGCAAGTCAAGTGCTTAACCCCTGCGCCACCGACTCTCTGATAGCACGAATAGTTGTTTAAAATCTGTTTCCACGGGCGACATGCTGATATAAAACATATTGTAAAACTATTTAACATATATTAAAGAATAATAAAGAATTAAACTTACAGTTATGTTTGTCTTCCTCTCCTTTGGCGACGAGTCTGTCTAACTGTGATATATACAACTGCATCACTTCTTTCCAATATCTAAAAAAGTTAATAAATAATTATTTTTATTAACACATTAAAACTGATTAAGAAATAAAAAGTTTTCGTATTTATAAGAAAGTAACAAAAATTTGAGCAATTTTAAATTTAAAAATACAATAGCTTTCAGAATTGTCCAAACAAAAAGCTTATAAAACATACTTAATTTAAAAAAAAATTACTTGTGAGAGACACATGGAGTGAGACTGAGCAGATAAGGGCAAAGCATATCTCGTTGTACAGCGAACTGTACGGCGCAGTCAATGCGCCCGCGCAACACACTCAGCATTATCCACGACTCTAAGTTACCACCCGATAAGTGATAATCCACTGAAATTATTTTATATATATGAATAAATGTTTTTCACATATTTCGGCGACTTTTAACTTCTTGTCGATGCACAGAATTATATTTTAGACCAGTGTTTCCCAACCTTTTTGGATCCATGTGCCATTTTTCAGTATGAACATGACTATTGCCCCCTTATAAATTTTGTTTAGAAATAAATTTCTCTCGAGGCCTAAATTTACAATGTTAAAGGAATAATTAAAGACTACTTTTGGCTGACTAGATCAATTTCATATAAAATTTTTAAACTGGAAAGCACATATAAATAGTTTAAATGCAACGGATTTTTGTCTCTAAAACATTTTTATGTACTTTTTAGCACTGGCTATCATTGTAAGGATGTAGCCTTTAGTTTTTAAATCTATGAATTGCCCCCCTCTAAATCCAAATGTCCCCCAGGTGGGGCGTTGGTTTAGAGTGTAGTGGAATGAGGGAGGAGGGCATTGTGCAAATTTCAGAAGACCAAAAATGTTTTTCAGTTAAAATAATATAAAACATCGAGTATTTGAGACAAAAGAAACTAACATGTCTGAGATCGAGGTTTATGACTTTATGAGTTTTTTTTTATTAGTAACAATAAAATGTACTTACATTCTAAATCCAATACTTCATTAACATCATTTGTGCTCCCGAATATTTTAATAAAGTCAATATCAAATCCTTTATCATTATTGCTCGGTTCTTTGTCTAAAACATTATCGAAGGAACTATTGACTTCACTTTCTGAATTTTCAGCTTTATCTTTCTTAAATGAATCCATATTAAATTCAATTTTCTTAACATCAGAATTCTTCTTTATATAGTTTTGTAACATCTCCTTAGCGCCTGGTAAAAGGGACTTGAGCATTTGTTTGTGTACAAGAGGCAAAAGGAATTTCTTAGATGCTTTCACTTTATCTTCCTGGGCCACAGCTAGACTATCTAAAAGTTCATTTTTAAATTCCTCCGCTTTCTTTACTTCTTGCTTGTGCTTCTTTTTATCTTTTTTCGTAACACCTATTTCTTCTCCTGTAAAATATTTAGACAGACCATAGTCAAAAAGATACTTTTTTAACATTTATAATTAAATGAATTTTGAAAGATTTTTTTAAAACGACCACTGAAAGAATTTTTTTTTTTTTTTTTTTTCCGTGATCCCCCGACATGTTTTGGGTCAGAGACTTTATTTACATTTTTATTCTTTACTTAACAATTTTTACAATTTAAGGCCTAAATTACTTTTATGTTTACACTTTAAAATTTTCTACAGTTTAATATCCGATCTTATATAATTTTTGTCTGCCTAATACTAAATAATGGTGCAAACACTGTGTTACTACTGGGTGCGGCGACTGAAAAAATATTACATGAAGGCCATCACGTCACATCATCTGTAGGCACATTCTTATTTGAAACGTACCATAACGTTTTAACCTTTAGGGATATACAGAGAAGATAAAATCACACCCGTCTCTATCCTACATAGTTATAATATGTAACTATAGTAACCTTGATATTTATCTTGGGGATAGTCCATGTACGACCAGAGCCTGAGTGAGCAGTCAGCCCCGCCAGTGAGCAGGTGTGCGGGGAGTTGCGGGCGCGCGCACCACGCCACGCTCACCGCGTACTGCGCGTGCGCATTGCAGATTGATACACACGCTCCACCCACTATGTCCCACACCTACACGAGTACACTTAGTTTATTCTTAACCCTTTTACACTCAAGGGAAACATTTTTCCCTTCAACAAAAATCCTTATCGATTGTTCAATTATTACTTAATCGATTTTTTTTACTGAATGTCAAAATAAAACATATATCCAAAGCAGCAAATGTGTTTATGAATGAATAAAAAAAAGAACTGTGGCAAGCTATTGTAGCTAAAATATTTTATTGTATTGGTATATTTAGTCTTGGAAATCTTATGGTTCTGTAAGAGTTAAATTGTCGAAACTATTTGCACCGCCATCTTGAAAATGGCAACGACTTTGAAGATCTTGAAATTTATATTATGTACGAAGGGCCTTATATTTTACTAACGACTTTAGGCTTGCATTACGTATGAATTATTCAAGACATAATTAATACTGCATCTAGAATAAATCCATTTTAAAGATACATATTATAAAAGAGAGCTAATTAGCGAAATGATAATATTAGAAAACTATTTATACCCGTATAGTACAGTCTTGAGAGGTGGAGGCCAGAAGTTCATCTCTGTGCGGACTCCAGGCTAACTGTAGAACAGAGTTCTTGTGGCCAGTCAGCACTTTCCAGACCTGCAGCTGTTTCGTGCCATCTAGAAAGATATAGTTATGGTTTATAAACAAATTTGATAAGAAAGTAACGACAGTACAAAATACTATGAAAATACCTTCTTTATCACCATATTCAAGGATAGAGATGCTATGCAGTTTGTCAAGTGATGAGACAGCAATGAGATTCTTGTATTGCGATTCCTCATTTGCTTCAGAAGTTTGTTCCGGATGCCATTCCACGTTGTATATCACTTTACTGAAAAATTAATACATATCATTACAAATATTAATGAAAAATATAAAGTACTGTAATTCAAATATATTTTACACCGACATACAAATTTAAATGCCTAGACAATATCGACGCCGGAAAGCGTAAACGCTGTAACCCTCAAAAGTATGAACTTTACAGGAGAGCCAAAAAATCATAACTCGTGAGCTGATACGCCTACAAGCATGCGGTATTTAGCAATGTTGTGTAGTTTGTAACCTATAATAAAATATAATTATATATTTTATTATAGGTTATAAAAAAAGGTTATAAAATATAAGTAAACCTATAATAAAATCATTATCGTTTGATAATGGTTGAAATGATTAACGTGTGAAAAATGTATTCGCGATTTCAAGGGTTACAGCGTTTATGCTTTCCAGCGTCGATATATAATTATGTAACTTCTATAATGAAAGAAAATATGAACAATCTCACGTGTATATATAGTTAGCAGCGAGCGCGGTGCAGTGCGGGGCGGCGCTGGTGACGGCCACTGCGCCGTCACTGCTGCCCACTGCCAGCAGCCCGCACTGCGCACGCGCACGCGCACGCGCACGCGCACGCACGCAGCTCACCGCCCACTGCGCACCCTCCACGCACACCTTTATACTTTGCGGCGCTGCACAATATCATATACCAATACTCGTCACTTTTTTATTAATATTTAGTACAAGACCTCGCCCGCGACTTCGTTCGGAGAATTAAAAATAGTAGCCTATAACATGCCCGTGTGCATCAGCTACCTTCCCATCCAAGTCCCGTCAAAATCGGTCCAACCGTTCCGGAGTTTACCCGGAACAAAACGCGGCCTTGCAGAGAGGCATATACATTTATGTAAATAAAAAAAAAATGTTTTTCGTTATCAGCACCGCAAATACATAATGTATGCGATTTTTTTTTCTATCTTACTAATATAATGCGAATGTTTAGATGGATGGATGTTTGTTTGAAGGTATCTCCGGAACGACTCATCGGATCTTCATGAAATTTAGCATAGCATTCATTATTTTTTATTAATTGCGCGTGGACAGAGTCGCGGGCGACAGCTAGTATTACATAAAGACACTCCAATTTTATAAATATATATAGATATATAGATTAACTTACGTTGATCAGGTTTACTAGTGCTATAGACGACAAGTTCTCCGTTAGCGGCAGCCAGCAGCTGGTCTTCCTCGCCCCAACACAAAGAATACACACCACCACTAAGTGCGGGAAGCAGCACGCGAGCTGGACGCTCTGTTTTACCATTCGCATCTATTAAACCAACCTGGTAAATAATATTAAATTAAATATAAAACCTATTTAAACTATCAAGATCTAAATAAAAGAAATCATACCCTAGCTTCAGCAGTTCCGAATGCTAATAGATTCTCTTTAGTTGGATGCCAAGCCACAGTTAGCACTTTGCCTTGCACATTCTGCCAATACGTCGAGATATTGCCCAAACTTAACTTCATCTCATCCTCATCAGAGACATCCAGTTCTAGTACTCTGATAGATCCATCTCCGGAACTCACTGCCACTCTATATAAGTATATAGTAGTCATTCACCTTTATATAACATTGTTAGACTACATATTAGAGTATAGATCTATAAATAATACCAGCGAGTACCCACGACTTCGTCTGCGCAGAATTAAAAAAACAACAGTGAAAGAATGTTTGAAATTGATACAAAACAATCTTTCCTATTTAAAATATTAGTACAGAAGATTGCAGTAAAAGATAGTAAAAAAAAAAAAAAAACACTAACCTTCTAGCATCATAGGGACATGACTGAACATTATATATGAAACCACCACAGGTTGCATGAGTGTATACAATTTCTTTGGTCCCGAGAGAATATCTGATGACATTGCGATCTTGAGCAGTTGTCCATACACTCCATTTTTCCGCTTCCTTCAAGTTATCGGGTGTTTGAATTTGTGGAGCATCAGAGACAATTGAAAATAAACCTCTTCTATGTTGTGAATGGACAAACTTGTATAACATCTTGTTTTTCCTGTTGAAATATTGCTAATATGAATTGCAACACTTTGGATATATTTTCAAATATAATACACAAACATATTAAAAAAATTATATTCTTTTCTGACAATTACAAGCAACACAATTTAAAAATGTTTGACTTAAAAAAATATCTAAAAGCATGTTTCCTTTCTTTAATAAATATTTAATCTAATAATACGATTTAAGGTTATTTAAATTAGGTAAAAAAAAATTAGTTGAATTAAAAAACTGATAAATACCCATCTATACTCAATGGATTACACTGCAACAATTGACTCCTGCCATCAGCAATTAGCAATGTGTCGGGTTTGCACCACAGCAATGTAGTACACTGATGAATTTTAATGTTCTTCTGGTTCTTATTAGTAGAGATAGGGGCATTACAGCTACCCACTAGCTTCCCACCAGAGGCCCATATTCTCACGCATCTGTAAATAAATTACATCACAAACTTTTATTATTTTTTAACCAAACAAGCAAGAGGTCACCTGAATTAGCCGAAATTGCGAAGCGACCGATACCCATAGTCACCATAAACCAATTGCAGGTGCATTGCCTACCTTTAATCGACGGAATGAACACACAGAAAAACAATATTTCCCCTCCCTACGAATTTCCTCCTCCATCAAATCCACTTTCCCTTCCTAACCTTTCCTTTTAAGAAAAGGATGGGAAGGGAAAGATGACAAAATTAGGCCCCCAGCACACACACTCATCAGACAAAACATGGAATAACTTTAACTAGACACCTGTTTCCTGTGTGGTTACGGTATTACACCAGGGGAACTGGCCCATTGGTGCAACAGGTATTGTTTTTCGCGTCTAACACTGTCATTACACTAAACCTAGTTCCGTCAGATCTTAAGGATTTTTTTTCTAAGGACACTGAACAAGGTTCGTAAGCGAAAAATCTAATTTACAACAAAAAATTAGGATTCTGAAGTAAAAGCAACTTGAGTAAAAACATTTCACGATTGATCTAAAGTGGTAATGCAAAACTCACCCATTTTTCCCTAAACTGGAAACAAGGTGCTTGTGTTGATGACAAACTGTTTTAGTGGATTCTTCTTTTACTTCCTTAGCCTTAGTTTCATCATTAGAACTATCTATTTCTTTATCAACAGCCACATTATCTAAAGCATCAACTAAACTTGCTATACTAGCTTCCGGTTGATTTTTTCTTTTTAATATTTCTTCAGTTAACATTTTACATTCATCTAAATAACTAACTTCTGACTTTACTTCCTCTTTTACCTTGACTAGTATATCTTCTGGTTCATATTTCTTAGGTCCAAAAGCATCTGTTTCATAATCTTTGTACATATCAAACAAGTCATCCTCCTGAACAATTGATTCATCAAAACTATCATCTGGCAATGTTTTGGATACGCCAGAGTTATTCATATTCTGTTCAGAGAGTTCTGCCTCTTGCCTTATTTTACTCATTCTTTCATTAGCACTTACTTTCTTTTCAATATCATGTGTTTGTTTTATGGAAACTTCAAACTGTGGACACCAACTTACACTGACAATTTCGTCATCTTGTCCTCGAACTTTGTACAAAATTTTTCCTGCACCTGTAAATAGTGTATAAGCAGCATTATATCATTTCATTTCATTCATTATTTCAAAATGCTGCTAAACATGTGACTAAGAATAAGTATCATGTTTATTAAAGTTTAATTAAACAACTATTAATCTTGGTACAAACTAGGTTAAAGACACTTTTTCTGAACTGTACAACTTTTCAGGTACAACTTCTTAATTGGATGAATAAATTGATACTAACCAGTTAAATCTACTACAAATATAACCCCTTGCTTTGTCCCAATAGCCACATTCAAAGGAACATGGGGAGAACAAGACATACTTGTAGGTCGGAAGATTTTTAAAAAGTTACGATAGGTCTTAATCACGTTAGAGTTAAGATCCCATTTGACGACATGTCCCATTGACCCAACTGTCACTGCATATGTTTCATTACAGTATCCTACACCTACCACTTCCTGAAAGAATAACATACTCAAAATATATAATATGGAAGATAATCTCTAAACTGTTGAACTATACTACTATTTTTATTAATTATCTTAAAAAATCTAGAAATGCTATGAGTGTTACTTCACCTCTTTTTCATTTTTATGAACAGAATGACTGTGGGTAGTATTAAGTTTATACTTATTGTCTGCTTGCTCTAAAATCCAACATTTTACACAGCCATCAGCACTGCCGCTCATAAATGCTCTTTTTTCTGGCCATTCTCGAGATATATCTACACTAACGACTCTGTAAGAAACATGTTTTGTTAAAAAGGTATTAGAAGGTAAAATCATTTTATAATGTTGAAAAAATTGTATTACTTTTCTAGGTGGGCTTTGTGTAATACATGTGCCCGATAAACATCCCCTTTAACGATTCCAAGTGAATCTAGAATAGGCTCTAATACACACAAAGACTTTTGCGGGCCACCAAAAACAAACCAACGGTCTGTGCTTACAGCCAGCCCAGTTGTTTGAAACCAATTAGGGGACGGAAATAATACAGTTTCTTCCATGTTCATGAACAAGAAATACCACATGAACAGGTATGAAATAACAAATTAAAAATCGTACCGGCCGGTACAACTTCAAAAGTTAGAAATGTCACTTTTTGACATTTGTAAAATTGGCAAAAAATGTGCTAAAATTTAGAGATATGTCTGGCAGATCTACAGTAAAATTTTAAAGTGTTAGGATTGTTAATACGATTCCATAAATAGCTATTCAATGGAAATAATTGAAAATAGTCATTATTTATAAAGACTTGTATCGTGAATAAGAAATTTATCTAAAATGTTGACGTTCAAAATTGTGATTTTTTTTAAAATAAAAGGTACAATTTGCAAATAATGATATAAAACTTAAAGCTTTTTGTAATCAGTTTTTCGGCCCACCGTTGATCTTCTAACATATACACAATGTGCACGGCAGGGCAAAAATTTCATTGGCAACATTGATGTGCTCGATGTTTTTTTATACTCTTTAGTCTTTTCAACTTAGACTTGTCAACTTGTCAATTCAATAGCGTTGAAAGTAAACAAGATTGCTGAAATTTTCTAGAAAAGTTAAGATAGAGCAAATTGTAATTCTTTTGAATTATATTTTTACAATAAGTAGTTGCCATTCCATTGTGATAAAAGTGAATATTTGAGTTATAATCATGGCTCACTACAAAGGGGCTGCATCAGAAGCTGGCAGAGCCATGCATCTGATGAAGAAAAGAGAGAAAGCTCAGCAAGAAATAGAACTTCGTAAAAAGAAGATTGAAGAAGACTTAAAAATTGACAATATAGAGAATAAGTTTGCAACACACTATGATGCTGTAGAGCAGCAATTAAAAAGTTCCACAATTGGGCTTGTTACTTTAGATGAAATGAAAGCTAAACAAGAACATATAGTTCGAGAAAGAGAAAAGAAACTGGCTCAAAAAAAAGCAGAGAAAGAAAAGGAAAGACAAAAAGAAATTGAAGCCAAACAAGCGCAGAAAAATAAACAAAAACGACAGGTAAAGAAAGTTTCATGAGAATCTAAACTGCAATACTTCAGTAATGCATTGAAATAAAACTGTGGAAAGCTGGGTAGTTTAACTCAATTTATATTATTTCTCTCTGTGTCATAAGTAAAAAATAATTTAATTACATTTCCACAGATCCAAGCTCTTTCGTTTGATTTAGACGAGGAAGAAGATGAAGATGAAGCAGACAAGCCAGAGAAAGATTGGCGGGAACAAGAGGAAGTGGTATGTTTTACAAATCCCTACTAACATTATAAATGCGAAAGTGATCCTGTCTGTCACACTTTCACACCTAAACTACTGACTTAATTTAAATGAAATTTGGTACACAGATAGTCTAGATTGAAACTTATTTTTTTAGTCTGTTAATTTGATACAGTTGTATATGACATTCAGAGTTTGTAAAAGTTTTATCCTCAACAATAAGGGAAACAAAACAATAAGGGAATGAAAGTTAGTATGAGAATATGTAAAGTTTATGTGAATGTTTTGTAAGTTTAATATGAAATAATTAGCTTAAATAATTAAAAATGCTACCAGACGACATTATTTCACATGGGCAAAGTTTGTTAGGATATAAAGAGAAGTTATTTTCCTTACAAACAGACTTTCAACAGACTTTTTAGCAAATTTCAATATTGTCTTAAATAATGACTGCACTTGAAATTTCGCAACCTTAATGTTTTAAAACATCTTGATAACAATCAGAAATGAATATGTAAAACTTTAATTTTACTATGTATTAATGTTATTCAAGGGGATTTCTGACACACAAAAATAAAATTAATATTCTTACAATAATGCTAAACAATAAAAATATAACACTTATGTAATAAAAAAATTTTTGGTACCTATTGACATGTAATTTTTTTCTAAACTTTGCAGCCATTAAAAAAAATCCGCAAAAATCCTGATGTTGATACATCCTTTTTACCAGATAGAGATAGAGAGGAAGCGGATTTAAAGTTACGAGAAGAGTTAAGGCTGGAGTGGGTAATGACGCAGGCAAGTCTCAAAGATGAACCCATCACTGTTACCTTCAGCTATTGGGACGGATCTGGACATAGGAAGAATGTAACACTAAAAAAAGGTAACCATCATTATTTTTATTAAAAAATTTAAAACAAGCAAGTTTGTCAAACCCATTCTAAGTTTTTCTCTTAATGACCAATTATAGATTCTGATGGTGGAAGTATTTATTAGGTATAGCTTTTACCCGCGACTCCGTCCGCGCGGAAAAAAAATTAGAAAACGAGGTAAAAATTATCCTATGTCCTATTCCTGGTTCTAAGCTACCTGCCCACCAATTTTCAGTCAAATCGATTCAGCCGTTTTTGAGTTATAAATAGTGTAACTAACACGACTTTCTTTTATATATATAGATAGATGTTTAATTCATATTTAACATTTTCCCTATCAATCAAAAATATATATTGTAACTAAATTAATTAAGAACGGCTTAACTCATGTGTGATCGGTACCAACTAGTTTCGGACCCGTCGGTGGTCCATTTTCAGTTAAGCCCTTATTTATTTATTTTTTATTATGTCTCACGAAAGTTTAAACAATTTAAATATCGTAACTAATGTTAATCTAGTATTTTTCAGGCAATTCAATTTACCAGTTTCTCCAAAGATGCCTTGACACATTGAGACCTGAATTCAGCGAATTAAAAACTGTCTCAGCTGATCAGTTGATGTATGTAAAAGAAGATCTTATTCTGCCCCATCATTATACATTTTACGACTTCATAGTAACCAAGGTAAGTTTTACGAAAATAGTATCTATAGTATACAATTTTTTTTTATGTTAATAATTATAATGGAAATTATATTTGATAACATAACGTAATTTGGAATAAATGTTTCAAATCAGTTTTTTTTTACACTAAAATTGTGTGAGCAGTAACAAAAAGTTTTATTACCATAGCCAAAAGTACTTAATTATCGTTCTTTTACAGGCAAGAGGCAAAAGTGGGCCTTTATTCCAATTTGATGCATCAGATGATGTTAGATTAGTAAATGACGCAACACAAGAAAAACAGGATTCTCACGCTGGAAAAGTTCTGTTGCGGTAAGTTTGATAAAATACATTATTTTAATAAATGATATTGTCTATGCTCTATTCTTATCATAAGGAAAGAAATCAGAGATAGGAAGCAATTAGAAGTAGCCAAAAAGTAAAAAAAAAGATACTGAATAACTATTTTTTGCCAAATATTTTATTATTTTCTATGTCTAAGTCTAAGCTAAACCAACACGATTGGCAAAACAAATTAATTTTAAGTTATGCAACATTTGTGTTGACCTCAGTTAATGCCTCAAGGTGATTTTTAAATATCCTGGCGCTCGAAAAGTCATACGAGTGGCTGCGCTGAACACAATTTTAGGTGCAGCGAAGCGTAAAGGGTTTCGGGGGGGGAGAGTACTGCGCAGATGGCTTTGTGCCGGCAAAAATATTGAAACTATAAAAAAAAATTAAGAACCATATACACATATATACTTGAATAATACATATACTTACAATGATATATGTTTTATATCTCTGACATAAAATTTACTATAATGTTAAGGAAATAATCATGACCTACTTGAATTTGTAATTTTTTATTTAACCTTGCTAAATATTTAAAAAATATTGTTATAACTATTGTATGTAACTTTTTGTATTTCTTTATAAAGTACAAAGTGGTAAAAACGGAAGCGGCCCCATAATGATCGCACCGCTGACCGGTTGGCCATAAACATCAACAAGTTATCTATTCATTGCCTACCCGATGAGAAGGAGGGAAGGGTATTTTCTCTTCCCATTCCCCGCTAAATCATATTCCCCTTCTAATGGTTTTCTTATAAGAAAAGGGTAGGTAAGGGAAGTGAACTACAATTTAGCCTCGCATACTCATCAGACGACACGCGTAATTGTGGGGTTATGGCATTACTGGTTGCCATTTGTACCACTGTTAAAAGATGCATGGTCAAATGTAATTTAGGTAACTACCTATATAATATTATTTTGCAGGTCATGGTATGAGAGGAATAAACACATATTCCCTGCATCAAGATGGGAACCATACGATCCAACGAAAACTTATTCTAAGTACACAATTAAAGGAAAATGATTGATCTTTAAAACGATTTATCTGATTCCTTTCATAAAGCAATCTTTTTAAGTTTATAGTGTAAATTATGCAATAAATAGTCAATAAATATTTAAGTCACATTTGTTTTTTTTTTTAATCTGTAAATATCTATGATAGTGCTCACATTCTTCATTAATATATCTAATTATGATAATGTCTCACAAAAGGTTAAAGCAATTGCCTAAAAATGTAGAGAAATAAAACAGCTTACTTTGATTTATAATTATCTTGTTTTCCTTAAACAACTTAATAGATACAAATTGCAAGATAAATTAACCTTGTTTTACAGTCCGTAATATACACAATTGATCTCTTAAATATTAAGTAACTTTAACATATAACATAGCTTTCCAATTCTTGCCACCATTTATTTTCTAGCTTATCTAAGAACTTCTGTTTACTCTTTGTGTTTTCCAATTCGGGTGAGACAGGAGGAGCATGCCTTTGGAAGTGAATGATGGCGGCCAAAAGATTCCAAATAGAGAACTCTGGCCAAAGAACATCCGTAAAGTACAATACTGTCCTGGAAACCTATCAACAAAATGCCCATAAATTTCTTTATTTTGGTCACAAAAAATAATTTGAATGTCTTAAGAAATTGGAAAGCAAAGATCAGAGCTAGAGATCTTACCTGCCACAACATAAAATCAGACAATCTTACTTCACCAGATGTCCTCACTAACAGTTCAGCTTCTCCTAAATCAAGAGTTTGTGACACAAGATCCTCATCAATATCCTCAGGCAACAAATCTTTATTTCGAATCCCATCAATGATGTGTGATGCTCCTCGGCTGATTTCGTCCCGTCCTATGGATTATTAATAAGCAAGAAAAATCTTGAATGTAAACATTTACAAATTAACCTTAATTATTCATATTGAGGAAGGATATTCATAAAATGTTTTATGTAAATTAATTCATAAAATAGAACATAATTAAACTCAAATATTTAGCTACCACTACCACAACATAAAACCTTTCATACTTAACTAGCTGTCGTCCGCAACTCAGTCTGCACGGAATTAAAAAAACAATCAGTAGCCTATGTGTGCCAAACTACAACTAAGCCAATTTTAATCGAAATACGTTGAGCCATTCCGGATATACCTTCAAACAAACATCCATCCATCCATCCATCTAAACATTCAAATTCATAATATTAGTAAGATTAAAATCACATGCTCTACTTAATTTAAAGAACATTTTGAAGATGCACTTTATTAAATAATTGTAAATGATAAACAATCCAATGTTTTGTAAAAAATTTTCGATCAAGATATTCATCAAGCTTTTCAAATAAGCACAAAAGCATGAAACTACATATTATCAATCAAAAATTTCTAAATATTTGAATTTGATGAAAAAATTGTGTTTCCTGTTTGGTTTAGGATTGATATAGAAACAAAACATACCTGTATATGCAAAAGCAATATTTAGCTGCAATATATTATTGTTCTTTGTGGCTAGCATTGCTTTAGCAACAAGGGACCGTAAGTCTTCTGGAAGCATAGACAAACGGCCAGCTACATGTATCCGAACACCCCATTCGTTTATCAATTCACTGTAAATAAACCTCTTTTAAGTATAGTTTTACTTTTATTTCAATTATGTATGTAACAAAATATGTTTATTAATTTAATCACATGAAGAACATCATATGTAAAATTTCTAAATACCATGTTTACTTTGTAATATATATAAAGGAGGAAAGGAAATAAGTCAACAAGACTTTCAATCTAACATACATTTCATACTAACATTTCATCCAAAAGTCTTTTAAATTTATCCCGAGCCAAGTCCATAATTGCTGCAACCTCTTCTTCACTTCTTTTAAAATTTTCAATACTAAAAGCATACACTGTGACTTCAGGAACACCCAAATCAAGGCACCACTGTAAAATATTTTAACTCTTTATATTTCATTTACAATATGTTTAAATAATTACAATTCGGTAGTTCACCTTTAGTGTTTCTGAAAGTTTATCAAAACCTTTATGATGTCCAACACTACTTTGAACGCTATTCTTTTTAGCAAATCGACGGTTTCCATCCATAATAAAAGCTAAATGCTGTGGAATTCTACCGCTTTTAACGACTTTAATACAGAAAAGTTGAAAAAACGAAACACAATTTTCTTTAACCCACGACATATTTTCCGATAATAAATTATTGAGCAAAATAAGTAATTAAATTAAATGGTGATAAGATTGCGGCCAGTAAATTTTGTTTTAAATAAACTGAGAGGACTGACTACTAGTGATACAAAGACTAAAAATAAATATTAAAAATTACAAGGTTTTAGAATAGGAACATAGTTCGACAAGGATCTTGTAAATTTGGCACTCGGAAAATGTCAATGTCAACTTGACAGCCCACTGACAGCGACATAGGGATGTAAAAAAAATAATCGATTATGAAAAAATCGATTATTTTAAGGTTTTTTACGATTTTTATGGAACGATTATTTTTTTTACAAAAATCGATTTTTTAAAAATCGATTATATAATTTATTCGATTTTTCAAAAAGCGCTATCGATGAAACATTTCACGCCCTGCGACATATAATACGATAAACAAGTTCATTAAAAATTGTTGTAAATGAACGAGTCAGTTTAATATATTTTTATAATCTAATTCTTATGCCTTCTAATATTAAATTAAATGAGAAAACAACTCTGTCTCGCTTTCACGCTAAAACTACTGAACCGATTTAAATTAAATTTGGTACAAAGATAGTCTAGATCTAGTGCCTGAAGAAAGGACATAGGCTACTTTTTAAATAGAAATAGAATAGAATTGACACAATAAAAAAAAGGGTTTGCAAGTGGTTGAAAGATGGGATGAGAAACTATATGGAAGTATCATGAATTTTATAGTTAGAAGCGTGAAACTTATTTTTAGTCTGTTAATTTGATATAAATAAATATGACATTTAAAATTTGTAAAAGTGTTACCCTCTAGGGAGCAAAATAACAATAGGGAATAGGAGATGAAAGTTTGTATAGAAATGTATAAGGTTTATGAGAATGTTTTGTAAGTTCAATATGTTTTGATGTAATTTTTATAATTGTAAGTAAAATAATTAGCGTAAATAATTGAAATGCTACCCGAAAACAGTGTTTCACGCGGACGAAGTCACGTTCACAGCTAGTTTATAATATTTGTGACTATAGATTTTTTTTTTGTGTTTAAATGATATATTTTCGTTTTTAAAACCATAAGTTTGTTGTTTTGGTTTAATACATCTACTTAATTTCATTTTATTCTATAAAATGTTTTATGGCAATAAGTGTTTAAGAAATATCTATTGTATTTTTATGTTTTCCCTGTAATTTTGAAGATTTTTTCAAAAATCGATTAAAATCGATTATTTTTTCTTTAATAATCGATAAATCGACTAATCGATTTTTATCAGCAACTGTAAAAATCGATAATCGAAAAATCGATTTTTTAACTCAATGTTAACATCCCTACAGCGACAAATTACGAGTTTTTTTTTAATTTTATGACCTGGTAATATAGACCTTTAGGTCATATCTTATTTTAAAAGTGTTGCATTACTTTGGAGTCACTACCTTTACTTCACTAAGATTCGTCGTTTAAATTGTATTTTTTATGTAATTACAAATGGATTTATAGGATGTTGGATCTTGTAAACTGTTAAGTGGCGGCAGGCCCATGAGTGTGTAGCAGCTGCATCGCTGAACCAAACTATGAACAGAGGAACGGATTGGAATGTAAACGTATGCATACTCTTTGGAAGGAGTTGTCATTGGTATGTCGTTATCGTTCATACTTTGCTGACAGTTGGCAGGACGGTAGGAAGAATTGTCAATGTCAAGTTAGTTTGAAATTGTGATTAATTAGTACGGAATTCATTTTCGAAATCTTCTGGAATTCTGTGCACTTCACTTGCCTTCTCTCTAGGTTATACTTTAATTGGAAACTTAATAACCTATTGTGATTACATTAATATGTACAGATTAAAATTAACAGCCCTAGGACATCCAAACCCCAAAAGCTTTGACTGTGAAGGTAATTTATATTTTAAAGTTGTCCTGCATGCCGGTGCAATATTATTATGATAAATCTATTGTTTTAGACGTCAAAGAATATAGGAGCGTAGTTCTTTGGCTTGAGGACCAAAAAATCAGACATTATAAAATCGAAGATAGAGATGGTCTTAGAAATATCGACTCTGATAATTGGCAGAATGCGTACGATTTATATCAAAAAGACTTAGTGAGTCCTGTTGCTGATGGAACACCGAACGAACAATTAAATTGGCTTTTATCCTATGCTGTAAGATTGGAGTTTGCTGATAATGGTATGTAAACTTTCGTTATTATTGAAAATAGTAAAACATTCCTTGTATGCATTTTTTTGTTGCTCAATATTTTAACAATTACATAAAATTTGTGTATAGTCATTGGAAAGGAAAATTATAATTTTCACTGGTTTTACATTTAACTAGCGTCATCATCTGTCCTGTTTTTACATAATATTGATGGCTCCTATGAATAAGGGCCAATATGGAAATTGACAACTTTTCAGGAGAGGCTCTCAAAGTTCCAACCATATAAGAGAATAGGCCACAAAGATCCTTTTACTTCAGCAAAAAATTACATTTACTTCTATAAATGTGTATTTTGTTTAGTTCTTGTTGTTAATTAAACTAAGAAGTAGCTTTTAACACAAAAAAGTAAAAATCATCAATATGTTACTTTGGCCCATATATATAGGACCCATCAATATGTGGGATTTATTTATTTTATAAAAAAAATCCTTGCCATCTGTTTTTAGAACCATTTCTTCTGAATTATCCACCAATTTTTTTCTGAAGTTCTTCCTGTCACATTTCATTCTCCCAATTGAAATATACACTAATATTTTTTTGTTGGTACTAAGAAACAAAATAATTATTAATATGTATAGATTAATAACAAAACATTAATTTTTCTAGTTACTAAATACAAGGCAGTAAAAATTGAAGAACCTAAAAAGGTAACACCTAATGTTGTATCATCCAATCCTCTTGACAACCTCAATTGTAAGTATTTATTTACATATGTACTTACCCATTACATAATTGTGTTTTAAGACTATTGATTGATATAAAAATTTAAATAAGATTATTGTTATTTGATAATCTATAACTTACATATTGAATTAAATTAAATATTTCATTATTTTTGAAGATAATTTAATTTTATATTATTTTACAGTTTCAAGTCCGGCATTTGTTAATGGAGTGGAGAGAGTTTGTGCCTTAAGCGGGATTGGACCTCATCCTGATCCCAAATTTAGAATTGCAGCTTTAGCAAAAGTCTTGAAAACATCACCCCATCCTGATTATCCTAATACAGAAGTTAGTGTTATTAAACAGCCAAAAGATGTCCTCGAACTTATTTTCATCCAGAACCTTAGAGATTTACAAACAAGTATAAACGAAGCTTTAGTGGCTGTACAAACTGTGACAGCAGATCCACGCACTGATACTAAATTAGGTAAAGTTGGTAGATAACCTTACAACTTAAAAAAAATTAAAACCATAATGTGCATTAAAATCTCAATAATAATTCCTGAAATAGTAACAATAGCTTGTTTTCATTCTTGTACATGAAATTAAATATATTACATAAAAAAAAATTGTTTTATTTTGCTGTCTCACATGAATCCATCCGCACAGATTAAAAATTATTAGTAGTAGCCTATGTGTTCTTCCACACTATGTTTTGTACCTAAACCAAATTACAGCATGATCCGTTTAGCCCTTCTGGAGATACATAATAATAAACATTTATCCATTTAAAATGTTGTTAGTACTATTCCTTACAAACATTTTTCATTATAACACATTTTTTTAAATTTGAAACATATCTAAGACACAACCTAGAGGTAGAAGCAAAGTTGGAGTGTCCATTTAATGTGAACTCCTTTGTTGGTCATTAAATTATGCACCTATTGTGCAATGTTTGCCCAATTACATGCAATTGTCATGGCACTATATGAGCCGTTTATTTTGAAAGTGACCTAACTCCGTTTTTCATTTTTTTGCCGGTTACCATTGTTACATGTACAACTCCATGTTATTTATCAGTGAATCACTTCAGATTTCTTATATTCAGAGAAAATACGATACATTTTTTACACATAAGTTTTCCGAATTAATTGAATAACTGAGCCGTGTAGTTTGAAAGTGGCCAAACTGCATTTATAGTTGCATCAAGTTATTGTTTCATGCATCTTAAAACATATTAAAAAATTAAGTGAAAAACACATCATAGCTGTGACATGTGCACCTGGCAAAATAGAAACATTAAAGTAGCTTTAATGTGGTTGAAAATTGTCCAAGCTTTGGATAATAATGTAGAAATTATAGATCATAATTTTTTAATATCAGGACATTCGTTTTTACCAATTGATAGAGATTTTGCCATGGTAGAAATGGCATTAAAAAAATAATTTACTGTTCCAAGTCTTTCCCCAAGATTATTAAAAAGTGTCGGAAGGGTAATAATTTTATTCTAAATGAAATGAGACAGGAAGATTTTGTATCGACAAAATTATTAGAAGACGCAATTTTCAAAAGAGTAAAAAATTCTGATTGAGAATCAATAAACTGGTTAAGAATATGTTGGATGCGTTTTGTCAGAAATGAACCATATAATTTTTTTTATAAGAAATCCATGAATGAAAATTAAAATTTCAAAGTTCTGAAATTATTACCACGTCGGGGTAGTCTAGTAAATTGTTTTTAATAAAATGTTTGTAATTTTCTATGTTCTGTAATTAAAAAATGTTTTGAATCGCATAAATTATGTTTCCAAAATGTTTTCAACATATGCAAAACAAATTCCGTATTCTTTTTTTTCAATTTGAAACATCTTAAATTATGTTGAATGGACTTGGGCACCTTCAAATTTTATAATGAATCTGGCTGTTAATTTTGAAAGTGGCCCAACTCCATTCTTGATAATAAAACGCACGTTATTTACTTAATAATTGCCACTATTTTAACAGGAACTTTAAATTTAATATCCTTAGATACGCTTAAGCAGTATGACTCCTTAGTATCTTATACATATATTTTTAAATTCATTGAAACGCAAACCTTTCAATATCTCGATTTGAAGATAAATGGAGTTAGGCCACTTTCAAAATAAGCGGCTCATATATGCTAGTTGTTTGTGGTTAAGTTTTATTATTTCATTTGTGTTGGTTAATAAAATAGTAATAACATTTTAAAATAATAGATTAAGTAAAAGTACTTATTCTTTATTTATAACATTTTCAACACTAGTAAAATGCAATGACTTAGAACAAAGTTCACATAGACAAATATCTTGCTAAACTAAACAATTGATGTATGTATACCTTAAATATAATCAATGCATACCTCCTCCTTTCTCTAGCATTTGTGCAAATCTATTTGTAACAAGAAGTGAAACATCAATGAATCTCTCAACACAATTACTGATGCAAGTTTCTGTGCGGGAATCTAGTTTGGATCCCGGTTTATCCACACATTTGTCCCAGCAAAAGTCATTAAACTCGTGTATCTAGAAAGAAAAAAGTTTTAAACATTTATTTAATTTATAAATAAATATGGCAATCTGATAATATTTGCAAGTATTTTGTATTTGAAAAGCATTAATATAGCTAACTCAAAAATAAGTTTTAGAGTTATTAGTTAAAAACTATTTTTTGTCCAGAACACCATGTATTAAATGAGACCTAAATATAGTGGACAGATCATGGTTAATGGTTTAGGAGTCTATTATAAATTTTTAATGGTGAACAAATCAATTCTTAAAATTTTTACATAAACTATAAGTCAAACCTACTACAACAACCAGGTATAATATGGAATCGTTATATTGCATAATTAATACATTAATGAGTTTTTTATCACGATTATCCCTTAAATGTGATGTATATAGTCTAATCCATCATAAATTGAAAATTGCATACTTGGGCATGAAACTGTGCTTTTTGCTTTTCAACCATAAGAAAATCCTGTAGTTCAGAATCTCCAGCTTTTGTACTCGAATAATCCGACAAATCGCTCATTTTTATAACTCTGGTATAATTTAAAATTGAACAAGACTAATATACTTATTATAGGTTATGTTATATAGAACGGGTCGATCGATCGATCAATTCGATATTTTTTTTTTCTTTTAAATTCAATATTCCACAGATAAAACTCTTTGATAATAGACATCACAGACGAAAAATTAAACATTTAGAAATAAATATTTAATTTTTAAAAAAAACATCGATTACATATTTAACGATTTGTGAATATTATTCACGTTTTGTTTTATTTCATATTTTATTTAGCTTGTAGCGTGGTATTTTTGTCTCCCTTTATACTGTTGTTTGAATGTATTAATTTTTACCGATAGAGGGCGGTGTATTTTTTCTCTAAAACCCACATTGCGATTTAGAGAATCTTTCATCACGAATGACTTTCGGGCAGTGTTCAACACTTCGGTATCGCTTCTCGGCCTTTTGGCTAAGATCAAAGTGTAGTATCTGTTCTTTTCAGCTTAATATCTGAAAGTTCCCGCACTGCGGGACCAGTATATTAAACTGATTTTTGTAAAGCGACGGGATGTTCGGGGCTCGCTCCACTCCCGTCAGGGGTCGGCCCGGCATTGCAGTGCCGCCGGGATCGGCCCACCATAACACTTGACAATTATCTTCCTTGTATATTAATCTACTTTGCTTAATTTAAATCTACTATCAATATGGATAAAATGTGTATTTTGAAAATACTATTTTCAGACAGTGGCTTAACAAGAGGGTTTTGAAGGCGCCTTGATTCACATAGCAATATTTATGCATAATCAATAACGCTACCTGCTTTTATAGTTAGTTAATTGGAGGAAATCGTAAAGACTCGGCAAATAAGATGATTTTATCAAGGTTAACTTTTTATTTTTAATCAAACAATTATTCATCTTACTCTTTATTTTATTTATCGTAATTTAACATAAATAATTTGTACAATTTTCAATGAACATTTTTTTCAACAAAAATTTTTATTTTGTCATAAAGCAATTTATGCTTGTCTACCGCAAAAATATATTTGGTAGAATTAAGTGCTAATTTGGCTAGCTCGGATTTATCCAATTTAAATGTATCGACGCAAATACTATATTCTTGTGTAAGTGATGTAGCAAAAACTCCTTTATCATCGGTCTGAAAATAAAAATAGAAAAAATTAGAAAGTCTGCTTAAAAAAATAGGAAAAGAAAATACTTAAAAAAAACTTACACAAAGAATAACAGGAACATCACTACTGTGTAAATATTTAAAATGGTGTGATGAATAATCCGCAGCTGATTTTGTGTTTACATTACTGGTAAGACAGACCTCTGAAACATAAATCCTTATAAGTAAATTATTATATTTCTCTGTTATGCATTAACCATTCAAAATGTCGACGCCAGCCGACGATCAATAGCCCCCCCCCCAATCTAGTAATTTATTTTTTAAACTATTGAGTAGTTTTAAGTTTTTTTAATAGTATAAGATGGCAAACGAGCAACTACCCGCCTGATTTGTGGATTTTAGTTGTCAAGTAAACTTTTTTTTTATATACCTTGATATTATTTTGACGTAATAATTAAATTAACTTAATTTAATTTACTTACGTCATGCATGCTGGATACAATAATAGAATACAAAAAAACGACTATTATATTGTATTGCCTTTTTACGAGAGCGAGAAACTGGTCGAGATTCCATGGCTACTCGACTTGGCGACCTTCCGATGCTAGAAGTAGCCAAGTGACGTCGCCATGGCGTCTTAATGAGTAAGGAGGCAGAGCTCAAAAGTTCTCAAAGGTTTAGTCACAGTTACGAAACATACCAACAGGAATTTTTAATGTACATAATGCCTTCCAAGTTTCATCAGTACCACCATAATTTGGGTGGATACATGTCCCGTGACCAATTCTATCCGGTTTGAATTGTAACATTTGGATTATTTCCTCTGGATTACTTATTTCACCACAATGTAATGAAACCTGGAAATAAATTTTATGTAAATGTAACAATCTTACTAATATTATAAATGCTATTATAATAAAGCTAGTATAAAATATAATTATGCAAGACAAATATTTTTGTACAATCTGTTGAAAACTGATCCTAATTGATTTTAAATAGGTTGTGACAAGAATAAGTTAGGGTTTATTGTTTTTTTTTCTATCTACATATTTTACATATGCATTTTATATATTCACATATTTTAGAAAATATTACTTTTAAGCCTGCATTTCTAGCTTTCGTAAATATACTAATGAAATCCTCAAACTTTCCAAGGGCCGGATTGCCACTAAGTTCAAGACCCACAACAACATCTGGGAACTTCTTATGGTATTCAATGGCTAAATTGGCTATATCTTCTGCCTCTGAAATTCCATTACTTCTATTTATTGAAATAATGAATGCTGAAATTATATTCAGATTTTCTGAGGAATTTCTGCAACATAAAAAAGGAAAAATTATTGCACCTGCATAGTAAACCAACTAGACAAAAAATTTAACTATTAAAAATAATAAATTAATAAAACAAGCCACTTTATTAATCTTCTTTTAAACATAAATATAATAATTAACTTATTTGTAGTATAGTTTTAATTTTCTAAAGATTTTACAATATATATGTTATGATATACTAGCTATCGCCCACCACTACGTCTGCACAGAATTTAGAAAAAAACCTTTATTAGTATCTTCTTCCAGACTATGACTTCATCTATGCCAAATTTCATCAAGATCTGTTCAACCATTCAGGAGATACCTTCAAACAAACATCCATCCATCCAAACATTCACATTTATAATATTAGTAAGAAAGTAAGAATTATAATATTAGTAACAATAACACCTGCAATAATTTTCGTAAATCTACAACTATGATATGTTTTGCATGATAGGTGTACTATATTTAAAAATACTCACCGCATTGTCTGCACTATTGTTTCAACATATTGTCTTTTTGTCATCTGATTAGTGTCTCTAGGTGTACTTCTTAGCTCAATATAACAGCAGCCATCATCTTGAAATTCTTGTAGAGTTAAGCTTGTTGCTAATGCTAAAGTTTCTGGAGTACTTGTAAGTGTATGAGCTATATTAAATACTTGAAAGCAACTGAAAAATATGTTAAAAAGATAAATACATCATTTTTATTAGTATCAAGCAAGTATCAAGTCTATTTTAAAAGTTAACTGAAACTATTCTTTCATCAGATTTATTCATATTTTATAAATAAATAAACTTGGCAAAAAAAACCTCTATGTATCTAATCTTAACTGGTAAGAGAATATATTACTCAGATAAGTTTCTTGTGTCTCCAGCACCAATTTGAAATTCATCAAAAAATGCGTTACTTTTATCTGATATCCCTGCATCAGCGAAATGTCTTTGTAGTTGCAGCATTGTAGAGCGACTAAGTGATCCGTTTAAATGAGCGTGTAATTCCTGAAAATTAATTGCCATTACTAATTAATAAAAGTTTTATTTATGAAATAAATACAATATTATTACTTTAAATCAGGTATCGAAAACCGTTTTCATTTTAAAAATATAGCGCCAAAATTTATGTTTACGCAAATCTTACGGATGCAATTTTATTGGTACTTACAATTTTTGGTAGTGCGTGACAAAATTGATTCAAGTCATTTAAAGTATTCATTTTTTACATTAAATAATCTTCAGTCCAAAACAAATTTGTTTCAGGCCTTACAGTTTTGCGAAATTTGACATACAGTTCGATAAGGATATATCTTAATCTGAGATGGCAATGGCAGTAGCTAGTAGCAATCGGTGCAATCGGTAATCGGAAAATATGTGAACTAACAGTGTCATCTTGACAGCGTGTTTTAACCAATGAGGGAGTGGCTGCTCCACGACCTGTGTTGCCATTTTATACTTTTTTGAATGTTGAAAAACTTTCACGTGTTGACGATTAAACAAGTAGTTTTAACGTCGAACTCGTACCCTTTGTTTTTGCCATAGGTACGATGACGCTAATATGCGTCTACACATTGTTGTTAATACTGAACATATTGAAACATGAAAATAATACAAATTATAAAGTTTCCCTTGTGTTTTCTCGTATAACCCTAAAAACTTGTACAGGAAAATATCAATTTAAATAGTAAGATATTATAGGCACTCAGGCTATTACTAGCAAATTGTTTGCTTACAGTTTTTTTTTTTTACTTCAACACGGACGAATTTCGGAAGAAAAGAAATTTTCGCTTCCTGGTAAGCCTAAAAGTTTCAATGCCAAAAAACTGCCATATGACGCATATGACCCTTGTCAAACGGTGTTGTCAACGTAGGTGATTTGTCGCCAATTAGGTTACTTGAGGGACCTTTTGGTAGTTGAACTATGCAACACTACTACCACGCAACTACGCATGCTGATCACAGTTCTATTAGAAGTCTTGCAGATGAGCATGTAAAAGAAAACGTATAGATACAAAGCTTTATAGCATTCTATTAGGTTGTTGCGTGTAGTTGACTGACGAATCATTGTCGTTTAGAAAAATTTCTGAAATGGAAAATTTTTAATTAACATCTTGCTAATATTATAAATGCGAATGTTTGTATGAAGGAATCTTCCGAACGGCTCAACGGACCCTTATGAAATTTGGCACAGATGTGGAATATAGTCTAGAACAACATATAGACTTATCACTTTTTTTAATTCCGCGCGGACAGAGTCGCGGGCAACAGCTAGTTCTTCTATATATAGGCGAAATAACTTGCCAGTTTTCATAGAATATGTTAAATTTTAACAAATGTGTTTTTAAATGTTTAAAAATTTATTTCCCTTTATATTCTAATGAAAATGTATGAGATAAATCGAAAACTTTTACTTTCGTTAATATTTTTAACTTTTATCACAAACTGCACTCCAAGTAAACCTATAATTATAACAACTTGGTCTTTCGTCAATGCTACAGTTGCTGGTAATTTTTTTTATTTAAATAATTTGAAGAAGATTTAAGGATATTTTATTTTTCTTTCTTATTCAGCTTGGGAAGTATTAAAGGATGGTGGTATTGCTCTTGATGCCATACAAAAAGGTGCTTCAGTTTGTGAGGAACAACAATGCGATGGTACTGTGGGCTATGGGGGAAGTCCAGATGAAGATGGTGAGACTACTTTGGATGCCCTTTTAATGGATGGGTATTTTAACTTTATTTAATTATTGCCTTAAATAAATACTGACAATTTTAAAATAAAAGCTTATATAATAGCTAAGTACTAAGTTTTTGATCTATTTTACGAATTTACTTTTCACCGTTTCTACAAAACATATTTTCAAATGGTAAAACCTGCACAAACTGGCTGGTTATAATTAATGTTCATTAAAATTATATGGAAGCATAATTAATCACACATAGACTTTCACATTACAGGAGGACAATGAATGTGGGTGCTGTAGGTGCATTGCGCAGGATAAAGAATGCATCTGGTGTTGCTCGACATGTTTTGGAAAATACAAAACATTCAATATTGGTTGGAAGTCTAGCTACACAGTTTGCTGTGCAAATGGGTTTCCATGAGGAATCATTAACTACTCCTGAATCAAAAAAACTTTGGTCTACATGGGCTAATGAAAATAACTGCCAACCAAACTTTTGGATGGTAATTGATTTGGGTTGATACTTCAATAATTATTGTTAATAACATTTTAAAACTCTTCAATAATTTTATCTAATTATAGAATGTAAAACCAAATCCTAACATGTACTGTGGCCCATATCATAATCACATGTCTAAAGAAAGAATACGGCTTATGGAAGTGGATAGGTATAATCATGACACAATTGGCATGGTGGCAATAGATAAGAATGGAGATATAGCTGCTGGAACATCAACAAATGGAGCTAAATTCAAAATACCTGGGTATTTAACAAACTAGATTAAATATCTTTTTTAAACTTTTGTAAGACATTTTCTTTCAAGTATCTTTGTTTCCAATATTAATATTATGAGTTTAAAATGTTTCCACAGGAGAGTTGGTGATTCACCCATACCAGGATCTGGTGCTTATGCCGATAATGAAGTAGGTGCTGCTACAGCTACAGGAGATGGGGACATTATGTTAAGATTTTTACCCAGGTAGTTATAATATTGAATTTAATTAGTTGATGAATATTGCAGCCTTTTCTCACTGGACATGGATGGATAATAAGACATGCAGAGTCCACAATGGAATAAATAAAAACCTATTGTTTTAAAAAGCTCCTGCTGTTTAGTAGAGAATCCGTATTTACTTAATGGAGTACTTACTCCATGAAGTAAACATAACTTAATGTTTCCAATTTATTTTATAGTTTTCTAGCTGTGGAAGAAATGCGTCGTGGATCATCACCAACAGATGCCGCACAGACTGCAATAAAGAGGATTGAAAAACATTATCCTCAATTTATGGGAGCTGTAATTGCTTTGAATAAAGATGGGGAATATGGGGCAGCATGTCATGGTCTGCAAGGTTCACCATTTCCTTTTGTTGTATATGATAATTCCCATGACAAGTATAAAATTCATACTGTGAACTGTGTTTAAATATATTATTCCAATAAATGTATGTTTCATTCTCATAAGTGTTTAAGATGCTAAATTTACATGCTAATATCCTTTTGAAATGCTCAGTCTCACATTTGAAGTTTGATAGAGAAACAAATACTGAGTTGATATAAAAAAGGATTTAAATAAAAGATAAAACTGAGTTTTCAAACTTTTATTTTTGTTAGTTTAAACTTTTAATTCCGAATATGGTGACTTGGTCAGTGGGATATCACGCCACAAGTCAGGTGTCAAGTAAGCATAGGTCTTTGCGATAGCCGCATAAGTGGCTTTAGCAAAGTTACCCAGCGTACCAGTAGAACCACGAGCTGATGTATAGCAGTCTTGTACACCAGCCATCTGAAGCAGCTTCTTAGGAACTGGAGCAGACACAATACCAGTACCACGGGGAGCAGGGATCAGCCTTACAGTGACAGATCCACACTTTCCAGTGACCTGAAATTAATGAAAAGGAATTAGTATTTCCTATACTTTACATTTACTTTAAATATAACAGTCTCAATCAGACGCATATAAAGCTTCATTGGAAAAACCTCAAGAGGATACCACGAATGAAATGATTTTGGTTCTCATCATATAGTTAGATTAAATATTTTCATTCATAATCTTAGAACATAAACAGTTTAATTGTCATGATAAATTGAAAATATTTTACATAAATAAAGACTTTGTTTATTTACCTTGCAAGGTACGGTGTGCGGTTTTCCAATCTTGTTACCCCAGTAACCTCTGCGGACTGGGAGTACAGACAACTTGGCGAGGATGATTGCACCTCGGATAGCTGTTGCCACTTCCTTGCTGCATTTGACACCGAGACCAATGTGGCCGTTGTTGTCACCAATGGCAACGAACGCCTTAAAACGGGTGCGCTGACCGGCACGAGTTTGTTTCTGTACTGGCATGATCTTGAGTACCTCATCATTCAAAGAAGCACCGAGGAAGAAATCGATGATCTCGAATTCCTTGATAGGCAAAGAGAATAGGTAGATGCTCTCGAGCTTGTCAATTTTTCCTTCGCGTACTAAGCGTCCAAGTTTGGTGACAGGCACCCATTCCTTTTGGTCTTCCTTTCCACGACCGCGGCCGCGTCCACGACCACGTCCCCGGCCTCGTGGACCGCCGCGACCTCTGTCACCACCACGAGAACCAAAGCCACCGCGGAAACCGCCACGTCCACCGGCTGGAGCTGCGTCCGCCATTCTGATGAGAAATTGTAGATTTAGTAGATTGTTCTATTTTGATTAAAAGACATTTAGTTAATTTGATGAATCAGACGCGTTAAAGGCTATCACAGTGTTAAAACACTATAGTAGATACCACGAATGAATTAAGTTAGCGTTTCATCATGAAATCGACCACGTGTTAAGAGGTTAGTTTATAACAAATTATTTTGTATTACGATAGAAACTCCAAGTCAAATATGTGTAAGCACTATATATATCATAAAATAATTTAAGATTAAATAACTTAATAAAATAGAAAAATTAAGTAACTTATTCACTTACGTAGAACTGTGTAGACAGTAGGACGGTCAATTACAAAATGGCCGAAATTTCGTCATCGTCAGTTGAGAAATTGTTGAGCGTCGGTTTTGAGTCGAATCGTTTATCGATTTCAACAATATCGATTTTATATCTCACGATAAAGAAAACTTTGTAAACGCTTGAAATATTTTTAGTTCGGTTATATTGTTTTTATTAATAAATATTATTAATGATATAACTAAAAATTCGATGAATTAAAATATTTTTGGACTTCAGTGTCGTGATAAAAACAATAACTCTAGCTCAGGCTAGGCAGACTACGAAACTTCTCTCTAAATTCGAAAAACCGATGGTTATGTATATTTTCAGTGATACAGTGCCTCACTTTGCTAAATCGACTAAAATAGCAATAATTATTTTAGACACGTATACTAACGGTTTCTGTGTTCTCTTGATTCCATGAATAGGGGAAATAGGAGAAAAACTGTCCTTATCTTACTCTAGATGTCAGCATGATCAAGCTTAACTTGGCTGTAGCACAACATATTATTATATACAAAACTTAACTGTGTATACTTTTTTAAAGATAGTTCATAAATTATTTACAATCAAAACTGGATTTTTTCCCAGCTGTGGATGCATTCCAGCTTCGGACCCCTTTTTGATTTAATTTTGCACAGTCAATAAGGAATTCATTGTAAATTTTAATTAAGAAATCGTCAGAATTAGGTATAAAATTTTTTACAGGTGACTCGGCATCACGCTACTTGGCACTGGTGACCTAAACATATTTACAGATTTTAGTTTTTCTCCCCATTGAGTTAGCAGTGTTAAAACTTGATCGGTTTCGTCAATTTTTTTTAATAACTTTCAGCCTTTATTTGAAATGTCAATATAATCTTATCATTAAGCCTTGCACTACAACAGTAACTGCTAACTGCCTTAGTCAAGATTAATGAGAATTACTATTGGCCTGTGTATTTTTCTAAAAGTTTTTGGGTAATACTTTATGACAGATTTGAATAAATAACAAAAACTGCAAGAAAATTGCTAAGTTTTATTAAATTCTTTTACTTCTTTGTCAAAAAGATCTATTGTGTGATCACAAACTTTTTGCAAATCTTTGAGACCTCTTTTTAACACTTCGAGGGCTGGTGTTTCTTTAGTCTGTATTCTGAAGTGCATTTTAGATTCTGCTGGATGTGGTACTGTGTATCCACAGAAGTCAACATCCTCACTGAAAAATATAAAATTAAAACATCAAATAAACTACTATTACATAAAGTATATTTTAGCTGTCGCCCGCAATTCCGTCCGCGCTCAATTAAAAAAAACGTAATAAGTTGCCTATGTGTTCTTTCAGACTATGTTCTACATCTGTGCCAAATTTCATCAAGATTCGTTGAGCCGTTCTGGAGATACCTTCGAACAAACATCAATCTAAACATTCACATCTATCTATATAAAAGAAAGTCGTGTTAGTTACACTATTTATAACTCAAGAACGGCTGAATCGATTTGACTGAAAATTGGTGGGCAGGTAGCTTAGAACTAGGAAACGGACATAGGATAATTTTTACCCCGTTTTCTATTTTTATTCCGCGCGGACGGAGTCGCGGGTAAAAGCTAGTTTATAATATTAGTAAGATGTGTAAGTTAAGATAGATGGATGGATAGAACAATGTTTGGTATTATGTATCTCCAGGACAGCTTAAATGTACTCACAGAAATTCTGGAGGAACATGTAGGCTACTAATTAAGTTTTTTTTTTTATTTCCTGTAGATGGTTACAGTTTGTTAATGCAATAAAATATAATACTTACTATCTATTGATTATACATTTTAATGCATTGCCTAATGTGTGACTTTCATCCTGGAATACATATGTGCGGCATGTCAACCCCGACTCCTCATCACCTGGAAGCTGTATTGTTTTATAAAAAAATCAATTCAGTGTAATTTAACTTAAAAATAAGTGCAATAAATATATCTCAGAGCATCGGTGGTTCAGGGATTAAGCATTTGACTTGTAATCAGCAGGTTCTGGGTTGGAATCCTGCCATGTGACAATGTGTATTGAAAATTTAGGTTTACATATGTAGATTTATCTGACGTTCTTACGGTGAATGAAAACATTGTGATGCATCTTGCACATATCTGGGCAGATATTCAAAAGATTTGTATGAAGTCAACCAACCCGCAGTGGGCCAGTCACCCCTCACTTAGGGTAGGCTCCGAGGCCCTCAGTGGGGACATAAAGTGAGCTGATGATGAAACATACCTCAGAAATTTTCATTTCGTTATCGAAGATCTTAAGATACTAGAATTTACTCCTTAGAACAATATATTACAATTCTGCGATTTAACTTATTTCAAGACTTTTTTTTACTCCGTTACAACGATATTGTCTAATTATTATCTTCAGGCTGAACTTGTATCGTTTAATTAGTTAAAATTTTATATTAATGTTATTTTAGATGGGTAAAATGTGGCTCGTGTTGTGATATTGAGTGTTGACAGTTGATTGACAATAAAACTTGACACTTGCTTCATGTCATGTCAAATATTTTTAGAAAATTTTATAGCCTGGTAACGAGACCTTTAAGCCTAGTCTTTTATTCAGGCAATAATAAAAAATATATATTTTACTTATTTCAGGTCATGTTTCCATTTTTAAGGTGGTAAACGAGCAAGAGCCACCTGAATTCGCCGAAACAACGAAGCGACCGAAGCCTACCATAGGCCACGCACCACTCGATTGAAGGTAGGCACCTTCAATCGACTGGTGGAGGGTACGCGCAGAAAGAGGATATTTATCCTTCCTATGCGTCCCCTCCTCTTCCAAATCAAATTCCCCTTCCCATCCTATCTTTATAAAAAGGGTGGGAAGGAAGTGCAAGTTGTTGTTGCTGGCGTCTACCACCATGTAATTATTGAGTGATTGCCAAGGCAAAATCAGAACACACACGGCATTGGTCAATTTATGTTAAGGGGAATCATTTTTCTTTGTTGGATCAACTTATACCTCGATGATCTGGTGGCTATAATATAAGCTTAGAGAATTGTAGTTGTTTAAACCATTGCGTATTCCTAAACAATTTGTAAATTTTGAGGATATAATCCAGATGATACAATGATGCAATATGAATATGCCATTTTTTATGGAAATTAAACCTTTTCCTCTATTATAAACAATTTTCCAACAAAGCGAAATTGTGATTATCCAGTACTTATTTATGTAGTTTACATATTTTTAATTTTGTACTATTAACGAAAACGAGAAGTCAATTCAATAGGTACGTAAAATTAATGTTTTTTTTTACCTTTTTTGATTAATTTTTATGCTATATTTATTAAAATGAATTTAAGGCACGAGTTTTTGTGTGTTTATTTTAGTTTTTTTTCTTCCAACTACTATTAATGGGAAACCAAAGAAATGGATAATAACGATGCTTGGATTAAATTGAATAACTTATTGTAAAATTTTTAATTTTTAAATTCTGTATTATTAATATTTATTACCTATCAATAAGTTAATAAATATGTTTTAATAACTTCAAACTTCCGTGGTTTTTACTAATATACTGTTATGTCTGTTAATATAATATATGTAATCGTGGTAAGAATCCCGTTTCTTACGAACAGTACATGTGTTGATAAATTAATATTCCATTCTTTTAATTTTAAATGTTAAGAAATATCAATAAATTATGTGATTACTGAAATTATATCAGTTATATAATTATAAAACAACGCACAACTATCAGATGTGTTACTTTTTTGTATGAAGGAAAGGCAAATTTGAGAAAAGCAGTGAATGTGTACAGTAAATAGGTTAGGTATTATTCGAATTTTCCTATATTAACTCACAGATGCACTTTCTAGTAACGCCGAAGCTTACATCTTGCAATTCGTTTTTTTTATAAGGAGCAAACTAGCGGTAAACCAGAAAAACTACAAATGCGTTACCGGCCTTTAAGGAGATGGTACGCTAGCTTCTTGAAGGACCCCACGTTGTATTGGTTTTAAAATACCGCCGAGGATAGACCATTCCACAACGCAGCTGTGCGTGGCAGAAAGTTACGGGAAAACTTCACTGTTGTGGAATGTCAGCCATTCAGGTGGTGTGGATGGTTTTCGGCGGAAGAAATCGTTCCAAAAAATTCCATGGAAAAAAATGCACAGGGACTGACATCCCTCAGCAAGGCCATGCGAGTCGCTCACCATCGCAGTGAGCCGTAGCTGCCAATTTAATTTATGAGCTGCATCTTAATGGTTCAAGCCTATGTAAGGTGAACTTATGAGCCGGTTAGAGATTTTATGATTACACACGTTTTGTAGCATTTTTTTAGAAGATTTTATGGCCTGACAACGAGACCTTTTTTCGAACATTATTTTTTTTTGTAAAAAGATTTTTTTATGGCTCGATGTCATGCCATGTTTCTAAAAAAGTCTCCTGTATTTATTCCAAGGTTTCCAATTTACTATATAGGATACTTAATATACTTATCCCAATTGAAATGTTTACCAAAAAGGAGAGGAACAAAAAAAAATGTGTCATATTTTAAAATTTAATTAAATTACTCGATAAGGTGTAATGTGCGCGCCTTGTCTAACCAATCTGATCTCGCTACGTAACTACCACAAAGCACTCTGTTGCCAGTAAAGCTGGTTCTACCATGTAGTACTCGAAAGTTGTCAATTGCTATCACAACACCTGTGGGATTTAAAAATATTTTAGCGCAAACTAATGTCATGAGAAGTTATAACATGCTTAATAAAATGTGATTATTGTAGTCAAACAAGGATATTTGAGCTAGTGAGAGAGGCGCAACAGTCGCGGTTAGTTCTGTCAGACATCATATAGTATTGTACTATCTGTGATTTGACTTATATCGGGTCAGATATCCATGTCGGTCTATAAGTTTAGATAGAAATGCGGATTATGAGTATCTACTCTGATAAGTGATTATTTTATGGTTCTTGGCTCTTTGTTTCTTTTCGCACGGTTGTACTCGTATACATATATACATCTTATATATATATATATATATATATATATATATATATATATATATAAGATGTATATATGTTATATATGGTATATGATATACATAGATACATATATATATATATATATATATGTATCTATGTATATCATATACATAGATACATATATATATATATATATATATATGTATCTATGTATATCTTTACCTGGAGTTAGTTTTATCTTCCATTGATTCGAGGGATTTTCGTAATATTTGGACAATTGTTTGAGCGCTCGGTAATAAGCTCTACATTCCTCACGGCTAGAGAAAGCCATTGGAGTACGGTCGTAAACATTAAACCTAAAAATATGGAAAACATATTTTTATTACTAATTATTTTAAATCAGATCAACAATTATTAAAACTTTTATGAGACATAGTTAACTACATAATCAATTCAAACCTGATAAACCCATTATGGGTTTTATAATATGTTAGGTACCTTATTTGTTTAACATCTTTGTTTTCGTCAAGGATAATAACTGGTGCAGAATATCTGTGGTGATGGCCGTCCTCTAAATACTCAGCGTCTACTTCAAATGTCGTAAGAAATTCATAATACTCAGGATATTCTTCTTTCAAACGTTGAGCACCGTAAAAACCATCAACCAATATCGTTTCACCGCCGCTGCCATTAGTATGCTCTAGTCCTTGAAAAATCTGTAGCCTGGTAATAAAATGGTTATTTAAATATAACATGCGTCATTATCATTTAGTTTGTTCTCACGATGTCCGCTGTAATACCTTACTCACACTTTAGTCTTACTAATCTTCGATCGACTTCTTATATTAATATTTTGTCCTCACTTATCATAATATATTATAATGCATTCTTACCCGGCTGGTTCAGTGAAATAAGTATTATCAGTATGAGCCGCTAGTGGTATGTTAGTATAGGCGGTGTCAGCGTGTTCAAATTTAGTGTGTACAAGCCACATGCCCCCGAACATCGTGTGTTGTACCCCTCCTAATGCTTTGCATATATCTTCAGTGGCCTCCATTGTTGCTTTAACCTGAGGAATTAATAATAAAGTATTTTTTTTATCGCAGAAGTAAAACCAATGTTGTCATACTTCTTAATATATTCGATATAAGCTGAGATTTTTTTTATATCAAAAAATGGCAAACGAGCAAAATAGCGAGAAATAACGGGCGAACGTTGCCCACAGACATTCGAAAATGCAGATGCGTTGCCTACCTTTAATCAACGTAGAAGGGGACTCACATAAAGAAGATATTTCTCCTTTATATGCGTCCCACCTTCCGCCAAATCCACTTCTCCTTCCCATCCTTTCCTACTAAGAAAAGGGTGGGAAGGGAAAGAGGACCAAAATTAGGTCTCCGGCACCACACTCATCAGACGAAACGCGGAATTTCTTCTACTTGACAACTGTCTTCTGTGTGGTCGTGGTATTTCACCAGAGTATAAAAAGATTTCATTTATGTTGCGGCAAACGGATACAAGTTTAATTAAAAACTTATAGTACGTTGCGGCTTATCGATATCGACAGGATCACTGTAATTGCAAATGAAGTTTTTCTTTGGCTTTGGTTCGAGAAAGTATACGTTTTAGATTAATGTTGTTATTTTTTCCATTTAATATGCAAGCTTTTTGCATACACTATAATCTACAACTAATACAGATCTTTTATCTATTTTCTTCTGTTTCGCTGTTATATATAAATACTTCATTAGATAATCTATGGTATAATCTATGGCTAGCAAGTTTAAAATTATTCTGACGGGACAGTGTATGAAAAATAACCGATCCAAATAAAATTTTAAGCGAATTCCCGAGTTTTTGTTATTCAATTTTACCGATAATTGAGGCCTGCCGACCGCAATTACGTACGTTATAATTATTTCACTCCGATCTGTTCTATCAGAAATAAATTAGTATTTATTTGTTGTATATTTTGGAAATTTTGGAAACTTTTGGTCGCAATGTGGTTATTTCAATTTGTAGTTTAATTTTAATTCAATTTCAGGCAACATTTTATTTCGAATTCGTCGTAGAGTGCTTGTAGAAGTGGAAGGGTAAGGGTATACAGTTTACATATTTTCAACTAGGTTTTGCCCGAGACTTTGTCTGCGTGGAATAAAAAAAACATACATTAATTTCGTAAAAATAATTAAGATATTATGAAAATTTTAAATTTTTATACATATTCGCAGGTGTGCAAATGTAATGTTTTTTTAGAAATAACAAACCAAAAAACTCACATTTTCTATTAAGGCAACTCCATGATCCAATATAGATTTAAATACTGCACTAGCGCCATCTTTAGTATTTAGGAAATCATTGCACGAAACTCTTGCTACGTGCTCGGAAACTTTTTTTCCATGCCATAATACGGGCTTACGTCTGAGTTTGTTTTTCCATGTTTTGTAATGAAATTGTATTAAGAAATCAGATTTATAAATAGATTTATGATCGTCATCCCCTGTAAATTATAAAAATTAATTTAAACATTTACTGCTATATTTTGAGTTTAAGTTATTTATTATACAGAATTATAACAGAAGTTTTAATTTTAAATGTCATGCATAATTAAATAAAAATAACCAACAAGTGACATAAATGTGATCCTTATCAAAAGATAGCCCAGCAACGTTTGAGTCTGGTATTTCCAATATATGCCACACTCTTTGGAATGTATCCGAGCGATAACATTTTGAACACCTGGAAAATACAAAATAGTTACACTTCCTATCCGCTTTTCAAGAATGTTGAGTACTAAGAGCGATCAGGGCCTATCGCATTTAAAACTTTGAGGTTTTGAGTTTTGAGTTCAAGCATTTATATTTATATAATGCAGCACTCATGAACACACAACTACCACCAATTACAATTAAACACAGTTCATAAATTTTATTGATTAATAAAAAAAATCTTGTGCAATGTCAAGACATAACTTTTAATAGTCAGGAAGAAACTAGGTATGGGTTCGATACTGTGAATTCGGAACAACTCAATACCAAGGTTGGTGACGGGTGACGGGGAATTGAGTAGATTGGAATTTTCTAATAAATAATTATATATAAAAATATTACAATTTACCTGCAATGATCTCTCAGCCAAATACTTTCGAATTCAATTGACTGACCACCAAAATGTACGCTTACCGTGCCATCAGCATGGGTTACGTTTTTAATTTCTATAAGTAATAAAGTCTTATGTTAACTGGTCATCAATTAAAATGTAGTATATAAAACCAATTAGCCCCAATGACGTATAGTACGGTGAAGAATTTTCTTACCTTCCATATTTGTTCAATAGAAAACGTATTCACAATAGTACAGTTTATGAAATACTGAGTTGCAATTACATTTTGTATAAAACAAGTCCCAAATTCTAATGTATACGAAGTTAGTCCATAAATGATATGACGGAAACGGGAGTTATTTCTCTGTTGTGCTTACAGTATTTGTGTATGCGTTTGTCTCGCTCACTTCGGATACTATGTGCAGAGTATTTAGGCAGCTAACTTCACATTAAAAAGATTGTAACAATGATTATTTGTAAAGTTATTCTTATCAATGTCAACTAAGGGTCAAAGTATAATTCTCAAGTGTTATGCATATCTTGTCTTGATATTTAACTTCTGACACTTCATAAGAGGTAGATTGAGCAAAATATTGTTGTAATTTTTTTTTTTAAATTAACGTTCACATAAATATAAAATAATTTCCCTCGGGTTGCCAGCATCAAAATTTGTTTTCGTGAAGAAGCCGCACCTAAAATGACCTCAGATTAAAGGTACGAGTATTTTGATGTCAGAGTTATTTACTGCTGACGGGCAACTCTATAGAGACTTTGTGAAACATATTCGGTAAATAAAAGAGGGTTCATGTCGATGTGCTTTTATGTATAAAACTATGTATTTTATATTATAATTGTAAACAAGAAGCAATTAAAAAAATGAATTATATTTGTTTGTTTGGCATTCCAAAGAGGGAAGGAGTATCCGTAACCGTAGAGGGTCGAATACGACGAGGAGTTGGAAAATCTTTTAAAGGTGTGAAGGTGTTTGTTATCTCTGTCTTTTGATTGAAAATGAGAGGGAAAGCAATATTGTTATAAAACATGTTTGATTGCAAATATATACAGTACCATACTTTTGTAAATAATGTCAATTTTATGATAAGACCAGAGTAAACAGTTTTTAATATAAGTAACAAATTGTATAAAAGTAACGAAAGAAACTTCTTTTTCGAGAGGAACTCTAACAAACGGATAAGTCGATTTTGAAATACTTCGGATACAGGAAAACTACGACTTTCTCTTATCACAGGATTTACCAAAGCTCTACAAAAAGTCCAAAACGATAGGGTATAGTTCTAAAGATTTTACAGTCGACCGGCTCCTTTGGGTATCTTTAAATTTATGTCACGTCTGAGAACTACTGAGGCACGTAACTTGCAGGACAAGGGCCAAATTACGATCACCGCCAGCTATACGATTATTACGTCTGATTTACTTTTGAAAGGGGAATAATTTTTCTTGTTGGATTATTTTATATCTGGTCTGGGTGAAAAGAACCTTATTTATTTTGAACCTTTTAACCTTTATTTCTCGCTCAAGCAAAAGCAAATTATTAACGTTAAACGAAGATTTTTAAACGAAATTTGACTCTCTTTTATAAAACAACTGACAGACAAAATTGTGATGATAAGTATTCATTACGAGTATAATTACCTTACTTTGCAAATTACGTTTTATAATGTGAGATAACATTATCGTATAATTTATAGGTATTCATTTAATGATATCGCGGATCATAAACAATAAGAACCAGTTTATAATACACACACACACATACACACATTGCTGGCTATGATTATTTAGATATAAGTGGTTACTACTACGTAATGCAACTTTAAGAAAAAAATAATGAAAAAAAACCTTCGAATACTGGTCAGATACACAACGATTAATCTTACTAATGTTATAAATAATGAAGTTTAGATGGATGGATGGTTGGATAGGTGTTTGTTTTTTAAAAGTTATCTCCAGAACTACTAAACGGATCTTGATGGAATTCAAGAAAATCACAGACTAATTTTATTTCCCGCGCGGATGGAGTCGCGGGCGACAGCTAGTTTTCATTATGCGTGTAGGAAAAATACAGAACTGTAGTTTAACTGATACATACAATTTTGGTTACACATATTTTAATTTTTTTTTGTTAAAACTGAAGGTGTGTAGCTTGCTTTAAGTATCTCGCCCCATTTTACAGTTTTGATAATATTTATTACAATTAACATTGAACAACCATTCGACTTGTAGGCTTATTATTGAAGACGCGTACACATCGGGGATCATCGTGGGTATTTGAAATACGCTTATAAACAGTCATCTGTTGAACAGAATTTTGTTGTAATAAAGTAGTAGTTATTTAAAGTTCTCTTTTCCTATAAGCAAAAATATTTTGACAGCATTACAAAAACAATGAAAAGAGGAAATTTAAAACAACTAATAAATTTATCTGATAATGTTTTAAATAATGCAAAGTAAGTTTTTCTATACATTTTTCACTTTTAACATTTATTTCATCCAGTTTTTTTTTCTTAAAATTTTAACTAATTATTTTTTACTATGGATTTTAATTTGAGACTGTTTTGTATTCTATATATCTGGATTGAATAGGGCGTTGTTCTTGTGTTATAAATGAGGCTGATACTAAGCTATACTACGAAACGATACACCATCATATGACACGACAAATTCGTTTTGTTCTAGATTTGTGTCTACTGTAACTTCTGATGCAACTCAAACGATGAAATCATGGGACGAAATTCCTGGTCCGTCGCAGCTGCCGATCATATCAACATTGCACCACTTTCTTCCTTTAGGTAAGATATCTGTCGAGGGCGTTTATTTCGTGCCCATTTCGAGAAAATGTCATTCGACGCTTTCAATGCAATTAAGTTGAAAAATTGTTATTGCAACATACATGCGTGCCAACTTTTTTGGTGACAGTTTAATGTACGATAGTATATACTAAGTGGGAAGGAAATTTTATTCTTTGACTGTACAAATGTATTGATATAAGGTGATAATTAAAAAGAAATGTACTTGGTTATTGAGCTGTAAAAATACAGAGTAACCACTTAAAGCATTTGTGCAAAGGACTTATTCATTATTATTCTTTTTATCTTAGGTTCTCTGCATAATCTAAGCGGGTATAATTTAATGGACAAGCTGTACAAGACATATGGACCAATCGTGAAGATTCCCGGGATGTTTGGAGCGCAGACCTATGTTATGTTGTTTGATACCGAAAGCATTGCCAATGTAATTTATCAGTCAGCTCATTTATATATAACTATATTTCATCCTTACAGAATAGATCTAATTTAGGTGTGACTAGGCAATAGTCAACCACGTTGCCTCAGTGCGAGTTGGTGGACTTCACACATTTCTTTGAATTTCTTTGCAGATATGTGCAAGTTGCATCACGATGATTTTCTTCAACGTAAGATTGTCGGATAAATGTCCATATTAAAGAATATCATATTGGTATATCGCGGGGATCGATCCTGTACGTTTTAGTTTACGGTCTGGTCGTGTGACGCGCTAATTAACTGCGCCACCGACGCTTACTATTTACATAAATAATAATAATAATAAGTTTATACACAAAATAACATATAGATTTACATGTAAAGGAAGGCTACAAGAAGAATATAAATATACTAGCTGTTGCCAGCGACTCCATCCGCATGGAATTAAAAAAAAAAAGTAGCCTATGATCTTCCAAACTATGATCAACTATGCCAAATTTCATCAAGATGCGTTGAGCTGTTTCAGAGATACAAACATCCATCCATGCATCTAACCTTTCGCATTTATATTAGGAGTGGAATAGTAAGAACTACAATAGTTACGATACTTACAACTACATTACAATACTACGTTACAATACTACGAATAGTTACAACTATTTGACCGGATTAACAATTGCCTTATCAAAATAAATCAATCATTTTTGGTTACAGGGTTTCACTGATAAATTAAGCGACCGTTAGTTTTCTCAGGATATTTATTATGAAAGATACCTTTAGGTTCTATTTATTCCAAATCTACTCCAAATCTATTCCAAATTATTTTAATAAGACATTAAAATGATTTTAGGTTCTTCGAAATGAGAATTTCATGCCGAAGCGACCTGGTTTTGTATCTCTGGAGCACTATAGAAAGGTTTACAAGAAAGAGAAAGGAGAAATAATACCCGAAATCACAGGATTAGGATCTGAGTATGTTTTTACCATAGTTACTGTTTTTTGAATAATTGTGATACTGTAACTTTCTATTTTCTTGACTAATTATTAATGTAAGCACAACCATTATCAACTTTTATAACAGCTAAACGGTTTTACAATAGCATCTTACTTCATTATTGGTCATAATGCACAATAAACAAACCCTTTATTTTTGTTTAAAGTCACGGAGAGGCATGGAAAACGTTGCGTTCTGTAGTCAATCCTATACTAATGCAACCCAAGACAATAAAGTTGTATGCAGCAACAATAGATGAAATAGCTTGTGAAATGGTTGAGAGGTAAGTAAAATAAACGTCTTTGTTTATCGTATTAGTGTAGTTAGTTTCCAATGAGCATACATGATATTTATTTTTGACTAGCTTTCACCCGCGCGGAATTAAAAAAAAACTAATAAATAGCCTGTGTTTTTGCAGAGTACGTTCTACATCTGTGCTAAATTTCATCTAGACCAATTGAGCCGTTTTGGAGATACCTTCAAACAAACATCCATCCATCCATATAAGCATTCGCATTTATAATATTAGTAACATTGTTGCCTATACCGATATTCAATCAAAACACAAAGTAAAATTTACGCTACAACCACGTAAATTCCAAAATTTTCTGGTTTTTATATAGACTTCTCTAAAAATTGCAAGTCGATACAAAAATGGTTTGTATTTTTATTATAAAAATAATTAATGGATTACTTCGCAGAATGAGAGTAAGTCGAGATGATAACGGCATGTTAAAGAGTGATTTGGGAGAAGAAATGAAACTGTGGTCCATGGAGTCGATTGCAGTAATTGCTCTTGGCGGCCGCCTCAATTGCTTAGATCCCAATCTGCCAGAAGATTCTCCTGTGAAGAAACTCATTCATTATGCACATGAGGCTTTTGCTTTGGTGGATAAATTAGATTTCCGACCAAATCTATGGAGATTGTATCCTACGAAATTGTACAAGAAAACTATGAAAGTTCTTCAGGAGCTAGAAGAGTAAGTCAAAATAATTTAAATGTTAAAATAAGTACATGCTTTAACACATTTGCAGTTATGCCGTTTTATTAAGTTTCACTGTATCGTATTGTATTATCTGTAGTAGTTGTAGTCATATTAATATTTTGGTGGAATTTTGATTTTAGTTTGAATAAGTACTTTATCCAAGAAGCCATCAAAAGGTTAAACACTGAAACAAAGTCTGATAACGAGAAAGGAGTATTAGAGAAGTTACTTGAAATCGACGAACACATTGCACATTTAATGGCAAGTGATTTGTTGTTTGCCGGAGCTGATACGGTATGATATATGATTTTATATCTTAAGGTTAAATTGGCTTGTGTACTAGGTTAACAATTTTAATTAAATTGAGTTTTTGATGATTAACTTTTTAAGAAGATGACAAAAAACAGCAAAAAGATTAATAATATCATTAGAAACTAGCGGTGGACGACCGCAACTTCGTTACCGCAGAATAAAAAAAGTGCTTCAGCTACCTTCACGTTAAACTACCGTCAAAATCGGTTCAGCCGTTCCGGAGATTACCCGAAACAAACGTGGTCTTGCGGACATACAAACATATAGCAAGTTTAAAATTTGGTTTGTCGTTATGAAAATGATTTATTGGCTTAACAGTACATTGTACAAAATTAAATTAGTGTTGGGATTTCCATTTAAGTATCCGGTAGGTACTTGTGTTGGCAATTTAACCTGTAAAATCTATGAAATATACAAACACAAAATACAATAAAATAAGTAATATGTGTGCGAGGGTGCGTGCATTGAGTATGTATGTGAGTTCATATATCAGTGCGTTATATATTATCAGCAACGCAAATACATCACGTGTACGAAACACGATTTTTTTCTCCATAATGTATACAGACACTCCAATTTTATTCATATGTATAGACTAGACGTCGCATGTAGCGGGGAATAAAACAAAACTAAGTTCGTAGCCTATGTGATCTTCCGGACTATGTTCTACATCTATACCAAATTTCAACGAGATCTCTGCAGCCGTTCTGGAGACACCTTCTAACAACCATCCATCCATCTATTTGTCCATCCATCCAAAAATTTAATTTTTATATACACGATGAAAATGATTTTTTTATAATGACGACTTTAAATGTCTAAATTATTTTGTGTTTGCAATCTTGAATATCAGAGACATGGATTGATACCAACTTTCAGTAAAGGGAATTTTAAAAACAGAGTTTATCTTTGTAAAGTTGATTTATTTTGATTTTTTATTGGTTGCAGTAAATGCTAAATGGTTGTTTTTCATTTAATAAGTAAGTTAATTTATTACAGACATCACATTCGGTATTACTAATATTATATTTACTGGCAAAGAATCCAGAAAAGCAAACGAAATTGAGAGAAGAGATACTGTCAGGTTCTGATAAGCGGCCATATTTGAAGGCTTGTATAAAAGAAGCGATGAGAATTATGCCTGTAGCTTCAGGAAATATGAGAGAGACGTCGAAGGAGTACAATATCCTTGGTTACCATATACCAAAACATGTAAGTTTCTATTTAATTTCATAAAATCGAGGTTTTATAAATCATTGGACATGACTCTAATTTATATAAAATTAGCTATCGCCCGCGACTCCGTCCGCGCGGAATTAAAAAAGACATATTAAGTATCCTATGTGTTCTTCCAGACTATGTTCTACATATATGCCAAATTTCATTGATATCCGTTCCAGAGATACCTTCAAACAAACATCCATCCATCCATCCATCCATCTAAACATTCGCATTTATAATATGCGTATGATTGTAATATAAGATTACTAAAGCCAAAAACCATAATTGTGAATTTAAGACAGATCACAATAAGGGTGTTATTAGTGTTGTTGGCAACGTTGCTGATGATGATAATGATGACGATGAGTAAGATATCAGATTAAGTCAAAAAAAATAGTAAATATATTTCTTATATCTTTCAGAAAAGTCTACTATTCGCTCATGAGTACACATCTATGATGGAATGTCACTATCCAAGACCGAAAGAATACATTCCAGAGCGTTGGTTGGCGGATAAAGAAGATCCGTTGTACTATGGAAATGCACATCCATTTGCATATAACCCGTTCGGATTTGGTACCCGGAGTTGTATCGGTGTGTTGTGTTTTTGTTAACTAAGCTTACATACTCATATATTCAATGTTTCTACGTTGTTCTTATTTGTATTTATTATTATCCAAATAATGTCGAAAAGTGTTGAAATTATTCTATTTTTAACTAACTTCTAAAAGGAGGTGGCTCACTTTTCGTCTGCATATTTTTGTTAATTAGTAGCCTTCTGGTCGTTTGATTTTTTAAATTAAGCTATATGGAGTAGTTTTAAGTTAAGAATAATGTAATACAAAGAAAAGTTTTCTGATTTTTAGTATTTCTACTAAAATAATATTCGATACTATTTTTTTTAATTAATGGAAAGGTTACCTTACAGGTCGTCGCATAGCCGAATTGGAGATAGAAACATTAGTCACTCGTGTCGTACAGAATTTCGACATGCAATGGTTTGGTGAACCAATGAAGCTGTATCACAGCACTTTGAATTACGTCCAAGCACCGTTTAATTTTATTTTTAAGGATGTACGAATTTAATTCACTACTAAAGATGAAACTAGTTTTTAATATGTAAGAAAACACAATAGCAGTACTTATATTTACGACAAAATTAGGGATTAAGCTATCATTATTTACATTCGAGCTGAAAATTAGTAGGATTATTCGGAAGAACATTATAAGAATCCTGTAAAGTCACCATAGACCCTGCATTAATAAAAAATATATTTAACGCCAACGGTCCCAAAAATGGGCAGACGTTTTCGCGTTATTCGGCGAAATCGTAAGATTAATCAAAAATTACTTGGGACCAAATTGTAGATCCTAAAATTATCTATAAAAACCTCTATTTAATATTTCTTAATGAACCATAATTTTGAGATATTATGGTTCCAATAGTTAAAATGAGTTCGGTCACTTCACATGAAAAGGCACTTAGAAAAATTCGCATAGACCTGAAATTTGATAGGAATGTTCAAAATATATGTGAAACCTTAAAAGTCTCCAGAATGTTAATTATTCTATTAAACATGTATTAACTTCCCACTTCAGACCTTAATAGCATAAGTTAAGTAAAATCTTTCTTGCTAGGTTATGAAGTAAAAGAAACTGGAATCTTGTAGTAGTAATTGGCTACATAAGCCACATGCGAGCACATCAACGCCAATATCGGCCGGGATTACATCATCAGTGAGAGAAACGTCATTGCAAAATTTCAATCCTCTAGGTCCTTTGCAATCGCTGGCTAAATACGACTTCTTCAAATATTTTAACTCTAATATCCATTATAACGGTAGTTTAGGACGTAGAATTAACAATGTAATTTTTTGATAAAACTAATTCATCGAAAAACGCAAAATACCTTATGTTGACATTTTGACCTTTGACCTAATTTTTTTTCTAAATGCGGGGTCGATGGAGACTTTTCACGGTTTACAAATAATGGTTTTCAATTATTCCTACTAATTTTCAGCTCTATGCGAATTACTGTATTTTCTATGTTTAATTTGATCGGGTCACATGTTTACCTAATTTGCAAGCACTTTTATTATGTAATAATTATTGAACGATATTGAAAACAATCGTCTTGGAAACCTGAAAAGAAGTGAGCTAGTAAGACACGTATATAATAAGTTTGATAGTATAAATATCTAAAGAATAATTTATATCGTTAATTTATTTTGTATTGAAATGTTTACTTTTTATTAATATTTATTTACCATTAATAAAAAAATATTTGTCTATATTCTTCAGTTTTTTTTTATTTACTTGAAGGACGCATCATGTAGGACATCCTCATCATATGTACGACTTGTCGGCCTATTTTTTAAATATAATTACTAAATCATAGAAACACACACTTATCTTACTAATATTATAAATGCGAATGTTTAGAAGGATGGATGGATGGATGGATGTTTGCTAGAAGGTATCTCGGAAACAGCTTTACGGATCTTGACAAAATTTAGCACAGATGTATAATATACACAATATACAAATATATGTATAATATATACATAGGTAGTATGGAAGAACACATAGGCTACTTATTACGTCTTTTTCAAATTCCACGCGGACGGAGACAGCTAGCAAAACATATCTTAGAGTGAAGTATTAGGTACTTACATATTTAATAAAATATCACTAATATTACTCATTTAAGTATTTATGATTTATCAATTGAATTTAAAGTGATTGGACGAGAGTATCTATATCGCAGTATTTTGTTTCTATTGTTGAGATTATGTCTGACTGGCTGGTTATTGTCATCCTTATCAATCTCTTAGAAGAAACAAAGATGGCAATATGTTTTATACAGATATCGGGCAGTGAAAACTGACTATTATTCGAATCTATTTATGTGTGTGCGTTCACGGTTATATCAAGGTCGGACACATCAAATACCCGTTACACTGTTTGTTGAAGCATCGTATCTCTTCGACGTGAAAAAAACACATTTAATCTATGTTAATATTTTGATTTAATCTTGTTTCTAAAATTGTTTTTTTTTATTAAATAAGTTTTAATGTAGTTTTGATAGTAAAATAAGTAAAATAAAAATGCAGACATCGAAATTAAGACCGGTTCTAAAGGCTGTTAGTGTTTTGAATAAAGCGAGGTAAGAATCTATTAATACTTGCATAATATGATTTCCTTTGTCTATTGCATTACTTGTTGTTATAAAAAAATGCATACAATCGTCATATATTACTTTGACACTGAGAAACAAATCGACAAAGAATATTAATGACTAGGATTTTTTTACATATTAATTTAATTTTATATTTATTATGAAAATATTTTATTTGTTTATTTAATATATTTGATAATTTAATTTATTTCGAAATTTCGAGTATTTAACAGAGTTTTTAATTTGTAGAGTTACTGTTTTTGAATAATCAAATAAAATAATAAATTTGGTATCACTAATACAGTAAGATATAGAGAGCGAAGTAATTCATTGGTCCAGAGACTGAATAAGTCATTAGTACTAATAAAAATGATACGTTAGCTTTCAATGTTCGATTAATGTAGGCTAATCTGTTATCATGAGTTATTGAATATCTAAACACTTTTGTACAGGTACGTTACATCAGTGAACAATGTTATACCCAATGCCACCGAGTCTGTACAATCACTGAAGTCATGGGACGAAATTCCCGGCCCCTCCAAGTTGCCATTCATATCGTCTTTACATCATTTTCTTCCCATGGGTAAGATTAACATGTGATAAATGCAATCTATCTATATATATAAAAGAAAGTTGTGTTAGTTACACCATTTATAACTCAAGAACGGCTGAATCGATTTGACTGAAAATTGGTGGGCAGGTAGCTTAGAACCAGGAATAGGACATAGGATAATTTTTACCCCGTTTTCTTTTTTTTTTTTATTCTGCGCGGACGGAGTCGCGGGAAAAAGCTAGTATTAATATAATATTTGCTATGATGTACTTGGAACCTTTATGGATATAAAATTTTTAACTTCATCGTTATAGCTTTAGTTTAGAGATTGAGTAAAAAGTCATAGTAACATTTAGATAATACGAAACACTATAAAGTTGTTGGCCGCAAAGTACTGGAATGGCGGCCACGTACAGGTCGACGTAGCGTGGGCAAGCCTTCCGCAAGATGGACCGATGATCTGGTCAAGGTTGCGGGAATATCCTCGGTGCGGGTTGCACAGGACCGATCATTGTGGCGATCTTTGGGGTAGGCCTATGCCCAGCAGTGGACGTTACGAAGCTGAATGGATGGATGGATGATAAAATTGCTTAAATTTCTTTACTTTTAACTGATTATTAATAATTTTTAAGTCATCTAATTCAGGGTCATTTTATAACATTGATGGATTTGAATTATTGGATAAGTTGTATAAAACATATGGACCAATAGTAAGACTTCCCGGACTTTTTGGATCACCGGATATAGTAATAATATATGACGCTGAGAGCATAGCTTATGTAAGTTATTGGCAATAACATTTACTACCGATCTTTTCATCATTATAGATACAAACAATTATGTGACAATATTTTTCATAATTTTAGATTTTACGCAGTGAAAATTTGACGCCAAAACGACCAGGATTTCAATCATTGGAACATTACAGAAAGGAATATAAGAAAAAGTCTGGGAAAGTAACACACGAGATTACTGGCCTAGTAACAGAGTAATTATTTTTCTATTCCTTCTGTTTTAATGTTGTTGAAATAAAAATGTAATTTGCAAGATTTTAAGACAAATATTGGGACAGGTGAAACTAAACAAAGTTTGTAAAAAAGGAACAGTTTTTTGTAATATCCGAAAAATTTACAACAAATCCTTAAAATTAGCAACGAGCAAGCATTACTACTTTTATATATCTACGATAACAATATTAAAATAAAGTTCCGTCACAAGCAGTGCCTTAAGAGTAACTATCTGAAACAGGTGATTTAAAATGACGTGAGATTGAAAAATAATTTATATTTTTTTCACATTTTTTTTCAGTCACGATGAAAAATGGAAAACGCTGCGATCCACAGTCAATCCGATTTTGCTCCAACCTAAGACTATAAAGCTGTACTCAAAAATATTAGATGATGTAGCCAATGATATGATTAAGAGGTGAGTTAAAATATTACGCTTCAATTTCAATAGTCGAAGGAAAATTATAAAGGTAACATAACAAAAACAAAGTTACGAGAAAAAAGGAGAATGAGAAAAAGTTCAATACGTTTATTACGCGAAAGCCAGATTAATTTTTGATCGTCTGATTTGATGAATCACATTCTGAGCCATTTTTATAGGATAAAGTATCGAAGACCGCAGTGTTATTTGATCCACATTTGATTTGATTGATTGGCATAGTTTAGATTTGAGAATTAAAATGAAAACTTGAAATATAAAAATTTTAGACTAGAATGATTCCATTGCATTTTTATATTTAGCTCTATTCAGCTTGTTGTTTTTAGTAACTTGCCTAGATTCATTTATTCACAGAATGAGATTAATTCGCGATGAAAATAACATGTTGAAAGGTGATTTGAGTACCGAAATGAATTTGTGGGCCTTGGAGTCAATCGGTGTGGTAGCGCTCGGCGATCGCCTCAATTGCTTCGACCCTAATCTTCCCGCAGACTCCCCCGTAAGGAAACTCATTCAAATTGTACACGACTTTTTCGCTGTAGCGGATAAATTAGATTTCAAACCGAGTCTTTGGAGAATATATCCAACCAAATCTTACAAGAGGGCTATGAAATTATACGAGGATCAAGAGAAGTAAGTCCAAAAACATAATACTTAAGGATGTTTTTAGCAAATTTTACGAAGATAAAACCAAACCTCATATTCCTCAATTGTACACTCGTAAGCATATCGTGGTACAAATTATTTTTGTTAACTTTTTCTTGACATTTTAGTTTAAATAAATACTTCATCCAAAAAGCGACTGAGGTACTGAAAACTAAAAGAGCGGATAAGGAATCGGAGAACGAAAAGGGAATTTTAGAGAAGTTACTGGAAATAAACGAACATTATGCTTACCTGATGGCCAGTGATTTATTATTTGCCGGCGTGGATACAGTAAGATATCTACTGTTATTCTCTACCTTTTTGTTTCATTTTTATGCAAAGAAGTTAAGTGAAACACAACTAGCTATTGTTTCACAAACAAAGTAATATGTTTAGATATCTGATAAGGTATCTGATATCTATATACCCTGGATCTAAAGAACATTGTCATGAATATGTTTTATCTAATTTACCTTATTTATAAATAAAACCTTATCTGATTTTGCTATGTTTTTATATAGATAGTCGCTATTGTTGCAAGTCACGGAGCATTTTGCGTCATAGCACATGGCACGTCGTTGTAATTTTAATTAATTTCATGTAATCCTAGCGAAACTACTTATTTTTTTAATAGTTGTTAGTGTATTTGGTAGAAACAATTGTAACTAAATTCATCGATCTAAAGAGAAACTCAAGATAAACCAACCAACAAAAAATTAACGCTTTGCACCAAAATAATAGAATGCGAGAGATGTACAAGAAAAGTCTTGACCAGAAGAAATAACAAAACGATGCATAGATAAAGAGAAAGATGCACAAAAAGGAATATAAGGATTTACTTTTAAATTTTAATTTATTTTATGGAATAATTTCTGTATTTATGGAATTAATTCCTTTGGATATTTGTGGGAATTATTATGGAAAGGGATCCGTGAATGCAATCATTTATATGGGTTGATAAAATTCTATCTTATCTGAACCTAGAATAGAATAAGGTAATAAAAGGTATTTTTTTACAAACATCGGTAATTACTGTTATATCTCGTATCTATTACAGGCCGCAAATACGGTAATACCAACTTTTTATTTATTAGCAAAAAACCCGGAAAAGCAAAATAAATTGAGAGAAGAGATATTGTCATGTTCGGAAAAGAGACCATACTTGAAGGCTTGTATAAAAGAAGCGATGAGGATTATGCCAGTGGTGTCTGGAAATTTGAGACAAACATCGAAAGAATACAGCCTTCTTGGGTATCACATACCAAAGCATGTAAGTAGAACGTTGATCCATAAAGCTCGAGTAACTACAAGTTTAGTATCGTCGACTTTCTAATATTTTTTGTCAAAAAAGTCCAAAAAAAAAAACAACAACACGCAATGTGCAATTTTAAAACATATTTCAGTCGCTTTTGACCTTCGCCAATCAACACGTTTCGATGATGGATTGCCACTATCCAAGACCAAACGAGTACATTCCTGAGCGGTGGATGGCAGATAAGGAGGATCCATTGTACCACGGGAACGCACATCCGTTTGCGTTCATGCCTTTCGGATTTGGAACTCGAAGCTGTATCGGTATGCTGTCATCTTCATGTGTCACATTTCTTATGTGATACCTTTTTATAATGGAAATCAAAAAACAAAATAGAACAGAAACCTCTGGCATTTTCCAGTGGTTTAAGAACGAAAAGTGAGCTTCGCTTATCATTTTTGTGACCAGCGTCGTCTTAATGTTGGCATCATTTGTGCAGACAAAAGAAGCACCTTGAGTTGTTTTTATAAATTTATTAGTTTGCTGTTTTTGAGTCGAGTATTTTTTCATATTTTGCAGGTCGTCGCATAGCCGAGTTGGAGATGGAAACATTCGTCGCTCGAGTTGTTGAAAACTTCCAAATTGATTGGTTTGGTGAAGAACCTTTGAAGCAGTATCAGAGCGCATTGAATTATGCCAAAGGGCCATTTAATTTCACCTTTAAAGATATCTAATACTCATGTACATTTCACACTAAGGTTGAATTGAGGTTAAAGGAAATAAAACAAGATTTTTTTACAATATTTATTTTATATTCATATTTATATTAAAGAACTTGATAGAATATTATAAATAGATAAAATTGGAAAAAACATACAGGTCTTCTAGAATTTTAAAATTATATCGAACTCGAACACAGGAGTATCAGAATAATATTTTTTCAACCGCCTTTAGAATCAATGTCGATTTTTTTGAATAGCAAATTAAACATCGTTAAAAATAAAGTTGTACGGTCCCATATTGCGATTGGCTACACTTTGGTACACCGGCATCTGCTTTCCGCGCCATTGTAACCTAAAGCTTTCTATAATACGGCTGATAAATATTTCCATTTCCATATCGGCTGCTTTTCGACCTGAAAGGAAATTTTATACTTTCACTAGGAACAACTAATATTTAATTAGGCTTATTTCTCCTTTCGGCTTTGTTAATGATTTTACAAGGAATATATTTTTTATTATTACCTTACTCTATCTCTTCTCTACTAAAAAAGCACAATGTTTATGAATCACTGTTTATATGTATCCCATTAAATGGGCTCTGCATTTTTAAAGAGCTTTAGATATAATACAAGCTCCAAATATATACAATTATAATAAGCAAAAAATTAAATGAGACTTACCTACGCAGCCCCGAGCTCCGTAACCAAAATGCAAAGCAGCCGAAGGATGTGCGTTTCCATGGTACAGCGGATGATCTTTGTCAACTAGCCATCGCTCAGGAATGAACTGATTAGGCTGAGGATATTGGTCCTCCCTTAGAGACATATGCTCGTGACAAAACATTACCATAGTCTGAAAGAGAAGAACAAATAGTAATAACTTAGTACACATTGTTTTTCTGATGTCATCTATGTACTTGATTTTAGACCTTATCAATCAACATGTACACTATTTCGTAATAAAAATATTGTACGTACATCTTTAGGAATTTCGTAATCAAAGACATTATATTCAGTTGTGGTTAGTCTTAAATTTCCGAACACCACAGGCCTCAATCGCGCCGCCTCATTAATACAAGCTCGCAAGTACGGTCTTCGACTTTCTTTCGACATTATTTCTTCTCTTAATTTATTTTGTTTATCAGGATTGTTCGCTAGCAAATATAACACTGATATAATTCCATTTGCTACCTGTAATAAAATGTCGTTTGTAGTATGTATACATATTATATAAAAAATCTTAATATCTATTAAGTATATCGATTTACAAAATTATGTTAGTCATTTAATTACATTTTATAGGTAATATATTTTTTTTTATTTTTTTTTGTTTATTTATTTAAAAACAACTGCATAGCATCCTTACAGTATACAACCAATTTGACACTATACTCACTTTACATAATAGTTTACAAGATAACATATTTTATAAAAAACACATAACAGTGACAAATAAAAAATGACATAGATAAACAGTACAAGAATATATCAACGCGTAACTAAACATCAATATTCGCATCGTCTTCCACACATCTGTAGGCAGCCTCTGTGAATTTCGCCTCGCTGCAACTAAATCTATATCTTTAGATATGATATTGAGAAGCCGTATATCCCGCATTATAGGACCATTTTCTAATAAATTCGTCCTAGCGGTGGGCTCGAGTAACAATGGCGGGCGGCGGCGCACCTGAACCACGCAGTCAGGGACACGCAGCGCTGCAAGCACGGCTGGCCGGCACACCGCGCCGCGCAGGACGCGCCACACGCCGCGCACGAGGGCCACGTCCCGACGCACTCACAACGTGCTGTATCCGACCATGCCATTCAAAAATAAACTCGGATACATTAACGGGAAGCAAGGATAAACTGATAAACCGTACTGCTTGTAATACAGGAACCGCGTAATCTTATTTTGAATTCTTTCTACCATCAGACTGTATTTTTTTTCATGGGGACTCCAAATGGAACTACTCGTTTCTAGATGACTCCTAACTAACGCGTTATATAAAACTTTTATTACCAGCGCATTTTCAAAATTATTACATTGCCTAATAATGAAACCGAGATTTCTAAACGATTTCCTACAGATATTCGCAATGTGGTTTCGGAAGTTCAATTCTTCGACCATCTCGACTCCCAAATCACAGACAAAAAAGGAAAACAATGTCAGTAGTTGGTACTTACTGTATCAACTCCTACGAAAAGCAAGTCATCAGTAAACGCTAAGGCCACATCCTTATTTTTTTCCGCTAATTTTTCTAACACACCCTTTTTTTCTTCAGGCTTTGGATTCGTTTTTAATTCTTCCATAGCCGTTCTTAGTAGTTTTTCGTTTAGCCTGAAAAATCAAAATATAATTTGTTATTTAATTAGCACTTGCCTTTTTTATAAACTAGCGCTTGACCACGATTTGATTGAATTATTATGAATATCTATGAAGTTAGGTAGTTACGTTTGTACAAAGTCGTTAATGTATTTCTCTTGCCAAAAAGTCCCCATTATCACTGATTTCTTATTCCACTAAACCGAAAAGTAATAGTTACTTCTCTAAAGACGCCTTTCATTGAATATTTTTTTTTTCTAATTAACAAACTTTAAAAGTCATTTTAAAATGCTATAAGGCCCTTCGTAGACAAAGCAACGTAATCTTTAAAACCCTGTGATTTTAGTTAAACAAGCTCATATACAGGGACGCGTCTCCGATATTTTGTTCTTTAGTCGACAAAACCAGTGTCTCACAATCTGTTTGTCAACATCTATAAGAAGAAAAGTCGCAACGATTTTCAAGATGGCGGAGCAAATCTACACAATTGACATGTAGTCGCAATGCTTGTATACAGACCGAATAGATGACTCAAGTCGACGATTCAACGTAAGGTAACTGTATATTGTTAGTTAAGATTTAAAAAAGACTTTTTGTTTTTTCATGAATGGCTATGTAATGCATTACGAATATATTCAACTGAGAGCTCTTATTGTAATTATCATATTAATTTCAACTGAAGCCGAACACTAGGCTTAAAATCATTCTGTACTTACTTTTCGGCGTCCTCTAACAACTTCATAGCTGACCTAAATGTCTTGTTTGGATAGTATCTCCACAAGTTTGGCTGAAAATCTAGTTTATCTGATAATTCGAAGAAATCGTGTATATTTCTAAGTAATTGTCGCGTTAAAGAGTCTTCCCGTATATTGGCATCGAAAGCATGAAATCGGCGACCGAGTGCTATTATTCCCGTAAATTCTAATACATACGACATGAATTCGTCAAGAAGATCGTTTTCAATCATGTTGTTTTCATTTCGAATACACTTCATTCTAAAAAAAGGTAAACAATTGTAATACATTAATTTGGAGTTATACTTGTATATTAAAAAAGCTCTTCAAAATACGTCAGCGATCACTTAAGGAATAGCCATGGTTTCTCTCAAATATTTTATAGTTAAATCACGAGCTTTCGTAAAATATGTTGTCAACTCTATCGACTCAGTATCCGCTAAGATATATAATTTCATTTAGAGGGTCTAATGTAGTGAGCTAAACAATAAATGCACTTTTTTATGATACCTTGCAACAGCTTCTTGGGCTATTTCATCCAGTGGTTCAGCGTATGGCTTTAATGATTTTGCTTGCATCATAACTGGATTGACATGTGTTCTTATGTCTCTCCATTTTTCCTCGTGACTGAGAATTTTAAGTTATAAATAAATATACACAATTTTAATTTATAAAAAAGATGTAGCAGAGCGATGAAACTTAAGTAAACATGAGATTAACTAATAGCTCGCTCCCCTCGATTTCATTTTCAAGTGTGATATATTTTTGAGGAGAGTGATGTGGTGACTGGTATGTGGGATCTATGTTATTATTTTATAGATTTTAGTACATTATCGATGTCTTATATCATGATCAATATCTTTAAATAACGAATCGAATTTAATACCATTATTTATAATGTTTATGTTGTTACTTGTCTTACAACCTACCTTCTAACAAACACCCATCCATCCAATTATCCATCGATATATCTAAACCTTCGCATTTATAATATTAGTAAGATAGTAAATTTTAAAATTTAAATTTAATTTGTTTTTTATACACAAAGAAAGTACTTACTCGAATATAAGTCCGTTGTATTTTCTTTCTTCGCCCTTTTCCTTTTTAATTACATTTTTATAATATTGTGCCGCAAAAAAACCTGTTCGTATAGGCATTGAATTTTCTGATCGATATATCTAAAATTTACAATTAATAAGTCATATCTCTTATTTTATTGTTAGGACTGTTGAGGGTAGCCACACAAAAGGTTTTATAAGGAAGCATGCGCTGCTGCTCGAAGCAGTCTCTTTCCATCCGTCATTGCGGAACGTCTGACATTTTTGTTTATTTACGTTCGGTTTGAGTTTGCACTACAGCGAGGATTATTATGAAGTAGAGTTAAATTCGTTATTTCGCTGTTAGTTTAATTCTTTTAAAATACTTTTGCATCGAATATCTTATATTATATTATTATAATTTCAATTAAATAAAAGCTATGACTTTTAATTATTATTATTATTAACTATTGAGATTACATTTTTGATATCATAAGGTCGCAAACAAACAAGTGGCCAGCAGACACCCGCATTTGCAGATGCGCTGCCTACCTTAAATCGACAGAGGAGGGAACGTACAGAAAGAGGATATTTCACCTACCTATACATTCCCTCCTCCGTCAAATCCAATTCTACTTCCTATCCTTTTCCGATAAGAAAAGGGTGAGATGGGAAAGGGGACTAAAATTAGGCCTCTGGCACGCACATTCATCAAACGAAGTGCGGAATTACTTCCACTTTACGTCTGTCTTCTCATTAGTCGGTCATATTTCACATTCGTGCAACTGATGTTGTTGTTGCTCGCGTCTACCACTACTAAAACTGATACAGGTAAAAGGTAGTAGTTCACATTAGGAATCTTCCATTACTCATTAGAACGTACTGCAGTCATTGAATATCATTTGATAAATTGATAAGTTGTACCTAGATTAATATTTTGATTGTTCCTACTATACATATAGCATCGAACAAAAACACATTTCATATTTATATTCATACCTGTATTGCGACTTCTGGATCGTACAGCAAAATCGAGTCTTTTGCACCAAAATGTCCTTTCATTTTAACAACTGGTCCATATTTTTCGTACAGAAAGTTATGCAAGTTAAAACCTTTAAGATTGTAAAGGAGACCTGCAATGTTGCTTGTACTTTATTAATTTGTGTTATAACATTTATAAATAGGGCCGGAGGTTGCTCCATGGACAAGGATGCTGTAGTCTTTAAGTTAAAGAAGAGATCGTTTACTAAAGCGTCGCGAAGAATATTATACATATGTTTGTTGCGGATAATATGGAGTCTGTCTATTTTTGTGAAAGTCGATTGTAAACGTTCCAGCATTTCACTGGTTGTATAGTGATCACCCATCGACATTCACGATAGCAAATATGATTGCAAATGCGTTGTCTATCTTTTACCAACCAGCTAATGGATCAAGGCGGTACGGAAAAGGACATATTTAGCTTACATCTCTGCTCCCTCGTTTCTATTCTGATACCTTCTCCAGCGTTTCACTCATTAGACGAAACGCAGAATAAGCTACCTCTCTGAAGTGAGGTCGTGTTATTTTCTTTGGTTTTCGTGACATAAAGCTGCAATTCTTGCTAGAATTTCAGCGAGAAGTCGATGTCGCTATAGTTACACCACGATAATATAATGCATGAGTATACTTTACCTCCTGGTAGAAAATGGTACAACTGTCCAATAACAGGCAGTGCTCTTGGGCCGGGGACATCTCTGAATGGTTTACTTGGTGTTGTTGTTACGTCTATATTGGCGACTGTGGTTATTTGCCTTAAAAATTAAGAGTTTTAAAAAATACAAAAAGTTATATCATTTTAATGGTTAAGTCTCTTAGTTAAATATATCTAGAGACATCCATAATATGAATGTTATGTTCTACATAACCTAATAAGTTAAAAAAGAAAAACTATGGATAGATTGGGTACAGACACTGTAACCTGTCATTTTGATCTTGATTTTCGACGCATGTGAAACACGGCAAATTAAAAAAAAACATTTTACTTACCTTAAGCATAAAAAACTCCCTTTTGTACATTTAAGAGAATTAAACATTTTAGAATTAGGTGTCAAACTATCCCGTCTGAAGTTTCGCGGTTAACTACGCTTTATACTATATGACACCTTTGACTTTGAACTAAAAATCTTACGCGGTATATAAGTGAATACGAAGTGTTGCTATAGGATGTTACAAAATAAATTTCATTATTTGAAGGTGCCCCTTTAAAATACGTGTATATCGTTGCAGGTTTCTCTATTCAGTGTACTAAACATTTGTCGATGAACGATGTCATCATAATATCTGAATGTGCACATAAGTGAAGATTTGCTGTAGCAATTCTTGATTTTGAATTTTGTTACTCGCCCATATTGACCTGATAGATAAAAAAATCACAAAAGTGTAGCAATAGTTGAAGTGTTAGTATTTTCTAATGTATATAGCTTGACTAACTGAACCGCGTTTTACGCGTGTCATATGTCCTGCGCTGTGCCTCAGCGCACATCAATGATAAGGATAAATTCTACTCCAATTGATCGAATATCGCGCGGGCCCGCTGAGCGGTAATTGCTATTTCTGTTGATTTTTAATAGCGCAGAAATCCTATCTAGGCGGTACCTCGCGATCGTGTGAACTTAGCATAAATCTTTTTGGAGTAGATCCTACTACCATAGTGGTTACTATTTGCATATAAAATATAAAGTGATGTAACCCTGTCCTCTCGAAACAGCCTGTATAATGTCGAATTACATTTGCACTTCTTGGCAAAATTTTCCACTACAAGAAAAAAACTCATTTTCAACAAAAACATACTTTTTAATTTATTTTTATTTCTACTTTATATACAAAATGGTTATATTTTCAATCTGTAATTGTCGAGCTAGCAGATTTACGTCATCACTTCTCATTACTTGGCTGTGAGATTGACTGCACTGTAATGTTATCTTATTTAGCCGACTTCAAAGAGAAGGAGGTTATCAATTCGACTGTATTTTTTTAATGTATTCTTAGGATTGACACTAATTTACTTAAGCAATCGGTGCTGCACTACTACCAATATTTTGGTCATCTAAGATTGCTTAAACAAACCTACCCTTAGATAATAATGACTGTGCAATAATTTGCATGTTTTGCATTCAACAGTTGTAAATATTCATGGTACGAGTGAATTCTGAAATCGAATCCGAAATCTCTTCGAAAGGATCATGTTTGAAAAAGGGTTTTGTTTAATTTACGTAAATAGCGTATACAATTTACAAGGGATTTATCAAAACAGTTACCATAAACGTAATTGTTGATTTTGCTTTATTTTCCTTCTTTCATAAAAAATAATAATATGTAAAATAACATTGTTACAGCATTCCTAAATAGGTGGCTGTCTTAACAATAATATAAATAACTGCTTTCCGGTGATTTTTATACAAAACTAGCTTTTACCCGCGACTCCGTCCGCGCGGAATAAAAAAAAATAGAAAACGGGGTAAAAATTATCCTATGTCCGTTTCCTGGTTCTAAGCTACCTGCCCACCAATTTTCAGTCAATTCGATTCGGCCGTTCTTGAGTTATAAATAGCGTAACTAACACGACTTTCTTTTATATACATAGATTAAATATTGAGAAATCTTTTGGCAACTTGATAACTATGGTCTTTTTTGCAGTTTTTTACATTATGATAAAACTCTATGAACTTCAAGCGTTGACTTTGCAAATACAGTCAAAACCGTTTACGGCGACATCGTTTAGAACAACATACCGGTTAAAATAACCAAAATCAAAGGTCCTGGCTGAATGTTATATGACCGCTTTATCGAAAACATTGGTTTTTACGACATTGTTTACTACGACATACCGCATTAAGCGACCACATTTGGTTAATGTTTTCGGAGAATTATATCTGTAGAACGACCGGCTCAGCTGTATTGTAAACAATTTGAATAGGTAACAGTATCCACATCTGGCACAGTATAATAGTCAATGGCTATTATCGTAAAAGTAAACAAAGTTTAGGGTCTTTTGTAATTCTTAGAAACAAAGCACATGCATGCCGTAGCCTCAAGGTCCGCTTGGTCATATCTCTTAAGTCCAGTGTTACCAACCCTACTGTTTTAACAGTAGATTTGCTGTTTTCACATTGATTTCAATGTTTTGTGTTTCATTCCTATTTTCTACTGTTTTTCAACTAGCGTTCAGCGTCACCTATTACACTGCTATGCAAAAATTACGACCTGCTTTATCTACTACTGAAACACACGAGTTCATTGATGTAGATCAGTCTATTGCAATTTGTGCACCAGCTACGGAGGATGATATTGTACGTGAAGTTCAAGAGGAAAATGAAAATGAACAGGAAGTCTCGGAAGAACAATTTACAGTGCCAACTTTGATTGACGGTCTTAATGCTGTTAGTGTATTACGAATGATTGTTCTTTTTAATGAAGAGTTCCACATGCAGGGAAATTGTGACGATACGCTGATTGTTACAACTATCGGTTTTTACGACTCAATATGAGTAGTCCCTTCGATGTCGTTATAACAGATTTTGACTGTAGTGTAATAATAGTTTGTAAACAAATTTCGAAAACGTTAATGATTCACATCAGTCCAAGCTTCTAGGGTATGGCTTTGTTAAACTTTTCGGCAAGGCGCTTGTATGTGCCTAGTGAGCAATTTCGCGGTACAATATTCTAAAAAATAATTAAATCAATTCAGTCACGCTTGTAAAATATATGTTTCACTTGGCATTGAAACACGTCGCGATTTTTTAAATTGAATTGTTTTTTGTTAACAATTTCCGGTTATTTAGATATTCTTTACCCAGAATATTAATAGTAATACAGCGCCCTCTTTTCTTACTAGGCCTTTGGAGGTGGGAGGCGCCCCTTACTGTCCAGCGCCCCGGGCGGTCGCTTAACAGCGCCCTACGCTAACGCTGGCCCTGGTCTTTGTTATCTCGCCTTTTGCCCTATGCCCTTTTTAATATGTTCTATTTCTGTTACTAGCTTTAATACTCGACCCGCCTATAATGTTATTGTATAGCAGTTGCGTTAAAATAATTAGTGAAAGTACTTATTTTTGCAAAAGTCAGACTAATAGTTGGTACTTGGTAATAGATTCAAGTGCACTAGATAGGATAGGATTAGATAGACTTTATAGTCTACTTCATTGATAACACCAGAGGGTACATGACTCTATATACTAAGATACGTTGATGGTCTACTAAGAATTTGCGTATTGAATATTTTTATAAAACTACTATTGGATAAGCAGAGCGATATAGGTTAAGTACTTGTAGAAATAATACGATTTGAGTAAAATATTAAAACGGTTTATTGTTAACAAAAGTAATTATACATGACACACACGCGTTATATAAGGTAAGAGGAGATGACGTCACGACGGTGTTGCTAGTAATAAAGATGGGCGTTGTTTAAATTCTTCCAACATCCTCTCTTACACATAAGCCCATCTTGGATGCACAGAGAACCAGTTTTGAGTGCGTCGTGGCTTTCGTTAGGACATCTGCGACCATCATGTCCGTCTGAACGTAGCGAACGTCGATGACCCCTCCAAGCACCTTGTCACGAACAAAATGATGCCTCACATCAATGTGCTTCGTCCTGGAATGATAACCATCAGAACCTGAAAGTTTTATAGAACTCTGGTTATCACTGTAAATAACCATGGCTTCATTCTTCAAGTGTGGCCAAAAACTCTCTTGAAATTGCTTTAGCCATAAGGCTTCTTGTACGCATGACGACAACGACATATACTCTGCCTCAGTCGTAGACAGTGCAACTGTGGGCTGCCGCTTCGAGTTCCAGCTGATTGTTCCTCCCTGAAACAGAAATGTGTAGCCAGTGCAGGAACGTCGATCATCCCCTGAACTCGCCCAGTCTGAGTCGCAATAACCATGAGTCATTGTTTCTGCTGGTGTTTGCTTATAAGTCAGTCTATAATCTTGAGTCCCCTTCAAGTAGCGCATGACCCGTTTCAGGGCAAGCCAATGCTGCATTTCAGGCTTGCTATTGTATTTGCTTAACATATTAATAACAAAGCTAATGTCTGGCCTTGTTACTTGTGAAACATACAATAAACATCCAATTATCTCTTGATAAGGAATATCAGTTAATATTTTAACTTCCTCAGAATTTTCTTTCTCATAAAACTTTGTATTTACATCCATTGGAGACTTGACTGTCTTACAATCTGACATACCATATTTCTGTAATACTTCCATTATATATTTTCTCTGGTCTAAGTATATTATTCCATTCTTTCTGTCTCGTTCTATATGTATTCCAATGCAGTAACATAAGTCTCCAATATCTTTCATTTTAAACTTTTTATGCAATTCTGCTTTTACATGAATTTTCATATTTTGATTGTTTGTAAATATTAATATATCATCTACATAAATAGCCATAAAGATCATGTTTCTATCATCCTCAATTTTGTAGTATATACAGGGATCTAATTTAGTCTGTGATAAACCCATCTCTTTCAGTGTGGAATCAAGCTTCTTATTCCACTGCCTGCTCGCTTGTTTTAGTCCATACAAAGATTTCTTGAGTCTACATACTTTGTCACTACTCTCATATAGAGGTGGCTGCTTCATATAAATTTCCTCTTCTATGTCGCCTTGCAGAAAAGCTGATACCGCATCCATTTGACATATATCTAAATCATATTTTACCGCCAAAGCGAACAAGTATCTTAGAGATACAAGTCTAACAACTGGTGAAAAACTTTCAGTGTAGTCGACTCCAGGCCTTTGAGAACATCCTTTAATTACAAGACGTGCCTTATACTTTACTGTTTCTCCATTTTCATTTTTCTTTACCTTGTAAACCCACTTGCATGGTATGGCATGTTTATTAGCTGGTAGAGTAGTCAATTCCCAAGTATTGTTTTCAAGTAAGGATTTATACTCTTCATCCATTGCTTCTTTCCATTGCCTTGCATTTGGACCTGATAATGCTTCTTCAATAGTAACTGGATCTGAAACTTCCATAAGACACATGAAAGTATTGCCTTTCATGTTTTTTCTCTGATGTGACCTCAATGTAATTCTACTTTGTGCATATTCATTATGGGAATCATCATAATCATCTGTATCAGGATAATAAGTCTCATCAGTTTGTCTATTCAACATACTACTGTCAAATGAATTCTCATTACTCGAGGATGTCAATGGCTCATTCTGAGAGCTTTCATTGATAGTTGTTTCTTCAGTTTGATTCTGTGTGTCTAAAGAATCAACTTGTGTACCACTTAGAGGAAGTGTAATTAGCTGTGGCTCTGATACAGTTTCTGGAGACATATTTTTCAAAACATTAAAATTTTCAATAAATATCACATCTCTACTAATTACAATCTTTTTACTGATTTTATCATAGAGCCTGTATCCCTTTGTATTCTCACAGTATCCCACAAAGATTAGTTCACGTGATTTGCTATCCCACTTATGTCGGTTTTGCTTAGGAACATGTACCATGGCCTTTGAGCCAAATATCTTTAAATGAGAAATGTGTGGTTTCTTACCAGTCCATTTTTCATATGGTGTTGTTTCAGCTAGCACACGTGATGGGGATCTGTTTGTGACATATGCAGCAGTAGCGACTGCCTCTGCCCAGAATGATTTTTGCAGTTTTGCTTCAAACAACATGCACTTCGCTCGTTCTACCAGCGTTCGGTTCATCCTCTCTGCTACACCATTTTGTTCAGGCGTATATGGAGTGCTGGTCTGATGTTTGATTCCAGAAGCTGCCAGAAAATCAGAAAAATCTTTATTACAGTACTCTTTACCATTGTCACTTCTTAAAATTTTTATTTTCCTCTCTAGCTCATTTTCTACTTCATCTTTAAATTTCTTAAACACTGATGTAATATCCAATTTGTTCTTTAGAAAATAAACATATACTTTACGAGAGTAATCATCTATGAAAGTTATGAAGTATTTCCCTCCACCTACAGATGGAGTCTCCATCGGACCACACAGATCAGTATGAATAATGTCAAGTAAAGCATTTGCTCTAGAACCAGAACTTGGAAATGGTAATCGAGTTTGTTTCGCTTCGCAACAGGGTATGCAAACAGTGTTTACTTCTTTACCAGAAATAGAAACACCTTCAGTACATAAAGGTAACCTTTTCACATCAGCCATATTTAAGTGCCCCATCCTTTTATGCCATGTAATTAAATCTGTCGCAGTACATGCATTTCCATTTACAACATTAAGTTTGTACATATTGTCTATTACCCTCGCTGTTGCTACTAAATTCTTATTGCCATTGTAAATGTTACAGCCAGTATTTGTGAATTCAACATTACAGCCACTCTTTGTTAATTGACTGACAGATAATAGGTTTGTACTTAATTTAGGAATAAACAGAACATTTCTCACCTGTATTTGATGTTCATCTTTGTTTAATTTAGTTTGAATATTTACTTTACCCATACTCTGCACAGGGATCGCTTCACTGTTTGCCACCATTATTCTGTGAATCGGAGGTGACTGTTCATCATACATCCAGTCTGAGCGTCTTGTCATGTGCATTGTTGCTCCAGAGTCAATATACCAGTCATCCTGGTTTAGTGTACTGTAAGCTGAAAAAACTGCTGCAAAGGTGGTTTGATTTCTTTTCTGTACTTGTACTGTACACTGATTTTTTATATGTCCATATTTATTGCAGTTATAGCAACGAGGGCCCTTGCCTTTTGGCTTTTTATTGTTGTAAGAGGTATTCTTGTGCTTAGTGAAAAATACAGTAGTTTCGGACACTTTCACTTCCTGCAAAAGTTTTGTTTTTATAAAATCTGATGTTATTTTAATACCGGAACTTTCCAGACCCATGATCATTGGTTTATAATTATCTGATAAACCTGCCAGCATGAGTGTTCCCAACCATTCATCATTAACTTCGAAATCAATGTTCCGTAACTTATGCGCTGTACTCATGATTTTATTCACATATTCTTCGATACTTCCACAGTTGTCCAATGAAGTATTGATCAAATCCTTAAGTAATCCGACTTTTCTCGAAAGCCCAGAGTCTTCGAACGCATTCTGTAGATTTTTCCAGACTTCTTTTGCTGTTTTTGCATTTTCGATATGAACATAGTTCATAGGTTCAACCAACAAAATTATCTTCGACTTTGCTTTGATATCTTTCTTCAAATCGACATCGGTACCAGGTTCAATACATTCCCACAATTCTTCCAATTGTAAATAGGACATAACTGCAAATTTCCATGTTGAATAATTCTCTCGGCCTTCCAATTTCTCAATTTGTAGGTTGTGCGTGGCCATCTTAATCGTGCGAGACCGGCAAAATACAATAGATTATACACTTCTTTTGCTTATTTCCACAATAAATATTTATTTTTACTCAAAAAAGTATACGGTTCTGGGCCCATAACCTGTAGAAATAATACGATTTGAGTAAAATATTAAAACGGTTTATTGTTAACAAAAGTAATTATACATGACACACACGCGTTATATAAGGTAAGAGGAGATGACGTCACGACGGTGTTGCTAGTAATAAAGATGGGCGTTGTTTAAATTCTTCCAACAGTACTATAGTTTTTGGGATTCCGTACCGCGAAAGGAAAACACGTAGCCCTTATAACTTTGGTCTCCGTCCGCCTGTCAGTCTGACTGTCAAGATCGTTTTACTCTGAAATTATTTAATATTGGTCCATGAGTATTTGGTTTTGTATTTTGTATAGGATATAGACTCGGTCGATAGACTAGTGAAGATATTTTAGTAAAGTGAAAAGTAAACGTTATGTTAAAAATAAGACATGTTATTTACGGAAGCATTTATTTATTTTCAAATCTTACAAGATGGCAAGGCTATGAAATTATACGAGGATCAAGAGAAGTAAGTCCAAATACATAATACTTAAGGATGTTTTTAGCAAATTTTAAGACGATAAAACCAAACCTCAATTGCACGCTCGTAAGCATATCGTGGTACAAGTTATTTTTGTTAACTTTTTCGTGACATTTTAGTTTAAATACATACTTCATCCAAAAAGCGACTGAGGTACTGAAAACTAAAAGAGTGGATAAGAATTCAGAGAACGAAAAGGGAATTTTGGAGAAGTTACTTGAAATAAACGAACATTATGCTTACCTGATGGCCAGTGATTTATTATTTGCCGGCGTGGATACAGTAAGATATCTACTTTCATTTATTACCTTTTTGTTTCATTTTTATGCAAAGAGTTATGTGAAACACAACTAGCTATTGTTTCACAAACAAAGTGATATGTTTAGATTTCTGATAAGGTATCTGATATCTATATACCCTGGATCTAAAGAACATTGTCATGAACATGTTTTATCTAAATTACCTTATTTATAAATAAAACCTTATCTGATTTTGCTATGTTTTTATATAGAAAGTCGCTATTGTTGCAAGTCACGGAGCATTTATGCGTCATAGCACATGGCACGTCGTTGTTATTTTAATTAATTACATGTAATCCTAGCGAAACTACTTATTTTTTAATAGTTGTTATTACATTTAGTAGAAACAATTGTAACTAAATTCATCGATCTAAAGAAAAACTCAAGATAAACTGAAACTTCAAAAGTTTTGATTGATCAGAAACCAACAAAAAATTAATGCTTTGCACCAAAATTATAGAATGCCAGAGATGTACAAGAAGAGTCTTGAGCAGTAGGAATAACAAAACGATGCATTGAAAAAGATGAAGGAAAATAAGAATTTAAAAAGAAAATTTGGAATAATAGGTGGAAATTATTACGGAAAGGAGTCTGTGAATGTCAAAAATTGATATGGTTTAATGTAAAATTCTATCTTATCCAATCTAGAATAGAATAAGTTATTTTAAAGGTATTTTTATACAAACTGTTATATATCGTATCTATTTCAGGCCGCAAATACGGTAATGCCAACTTTTTATTTATTAGCAAAAAACCCGGAAAAGCAAAATAAATTGAGAGAAGAGATATTGTCATATTCGGAAAAGAGACCATACTTGAAGGCTTGTATAAAAGAAGCGATGAGGATTATGCCAGTGGTGTCTGGAAATTTGAGACAAACGTCGAAGGAATACAGCCTACTTGGGTATCACATACCAAAGCATGTAAGTAGAACGTTGATCCATAAAGCTCGAGTAATAAATTTAGTATCGCCGACTTTCTAATAATTTTTGTCAATAAAATCCTAAAAACAACAACATGCAATGTGCAATTTTAAAACATATTTCAGTCGCTTTTGACCTTCGCCAATCAACACGTTTCGATGATGGATTGCCACTATCCAAGACCGAACGAGTACATTCCTGAGCGGTGGATGGCAGATAAGAAAGATCCATTGTACCATGGGAACGCACATCCGTTTGCGTTCATGCCTTTCGGATTTGGAACTCGAAGCTGTATCGGTATACTGTCATCTTCATGTGTCACATTTATTATGTGATACCTTTTTATAATGGAAGCCAAAAAATACAATAGAACAGAAACCTCTGGCATTCTCCAGTGGTTTAAGAACGAAAAGGGGTCTTTGCCTATAACTTATTGCGATCAGCGTCCTCTTAATATTGGCATGATTTTTTGTGCAAACAAAAGAAGCACCTTGAGTTGTTTATTATAATTTTCTTACTTTCCTGTTAGGAGTTGAGTCGAGGATTTTTTCACATTTTGCAGGTCGTCGCGTTGGAGATGGAAACATTCGTCGCTCGAGTTGTTGAAAACTTCCAAATTGATTGGTTTGGTGAAGAACCTTTGAAGCAGTATTAGAGCTCATTGAATTGTGCCAAAGGGCCATTTAATTTCACTTTTAAAGATATCTAATAATCATGTACATTTCTCACTAAGGTTGAATTGATGTTGAAGGAAATAAAACAATTTTTTTACAATGCTTATTTTATATTCATATTTATTATTTACATTGTATTAAATAACAATTAATAGAATATTAGGCAATATTGCTAAAAATTGGAAAAAACAAACTGGTCGTCTTGAATTTTAAAATTAACTCGGATTCGAAACAGGAGTATCAAAACAATATTTTTTTAACCGCCTAAAAGTCAAAGTCGAATTTTTCCTTGAATAGCAAATTAAACATCGTTAAAAATAAAGTTGTACGGCGCCATATTGTGATTGGCTACACTTTGGTACACCGGCATTGGCTTTCCGCGCCATTGTAACCTAAAGCTTTCTATAATACGGCGGATAAATATTTCCATTTCCATATCGGCTGCTTTTCGACCTGAAAGGAAATTTTATACTTTTATTAGCAACAACTAATATTTAATTAGGCTTATTTCTCCTTTTGATTTTTACCTTACTCTATCTCTTCTCTACTGAAAAAGCGCAATGTTTATGAATCACTGTTTATGTGTATCCAATTAAATGGGCATATGCATTTTTAAAAGAGCTCCAGCACATATATAATAATAATAAGCAAAAAATTAAATGAGACTTACCTACGCAGCCCCGAGCTCCGTAACCAAAATGCACAGCGGCCGAAGGATGTGCGTTGCCATGGTACAGCGGATGATCTTTGTCAACTAGCCATCGCTCAGGAATGAACTGATTAGGCTGAGGAAATTGGTCCTCCCTTAGAGACATATGCTCGTGACAAAACATTACCATAGTCTGAAAGAGAAGAACAAATAGTAATAACTTAGTACACATTGTTTTTCTGATGTCATCTATGTACTTGATTTTAGACCTTATCAATCAACATGTACACTATTTCGTAATAAAAATATTGTACGTACGTCTTTAGGAATTTCGTAATCAAAGACATTATACCCAGTTGTGGTTAGTCTTAAATTTCCGAACGCCACAGGCCTCATTCGCGCCGCCTCTTTAATACACGCTCGCAAGTACGGTCTTCGACTTTCTTTCGACATTATTTCTTCTCTTAATTTATTTTGTTTATCAGGATTGTTCGCTAGCAAATATAACACTGATATCACTCCATTTGCTATCTGTAATAAAATATCGTTTGTAGTATGTATACATATTATATTATAAATCTTATTATCTATTAAGTGTACTGATTTAAAAAATTGTGTTAGTCATTTAACCACAATATATAAAAATGAAAACAATGTCAGTAGTTGGTACTTACGGTATCAACTCCTACGAAAAACATGTCATCAGCAAACGCTAAGGCCACTTCCTCATTTTTTTCCGCTAATTTTTCTAACACACCTTTTTTTTCTTCAGGCTTTGGATTCGTTTTTAATTCTTCCATAGCCGTTCTTAGTAGTTTTTCGTTTAGCCTGAAAAATCAAAATATAATTTGTTATTTAATTAGCACTTGCCTTTTTTATAAACTAGCGCTTGACCACGATTTGATTGAATTATTATGAATATCTATGAAGTTAGGTAGTTACGTTTGTACAAAGTCGTTAATGTATTTCTCTTGCCAAAAAGTCCCCATTATCACTGATTTCTTATTCCACTAAACCGAAAAGTAATAGTTACTTCTCTAAAGACGCCTTTCATTGAATATTTTTTTTTTCTAATTAACAAACTTTAAAAGTCATCTTAAAATAGTATCAGGCCCTTCGTAAACAAACCAACGTAATCTTTAAAACCCTGTGATTTTACTTAAACAGGTTCGTACACAGGGAAGCGTCTCCGATATTTTGTTCTTTAGTCGACGCAATCAGTGTCTTACAACCTGTTTGTCAATATCTATAAGAAGAAAAGTCGCACCGATTTTCAAGATGGCGGAGCAAATCTACATAGTTGACATGTAGTCGCAATGCTTGTATACTGAACGAATAGATAACTCAAGTCGTCGATTCAACGTAACCTAACTTTGTATTGTTAGTTTAGATTTAAAAAAAAGACTTTTGTTTTTTTCATGAATGGCTATGTAACGCTTTACGAATATATTCAACTCAGGGGTCTTATTATAATTATTATCAGAGGTTAATTTCAACTGAAGCCAAACACTACGCTTAAAATAATTATGTACTTACTTTTCGGCGTCCTCTAAGAACTTCATAGCTGTCTTAAATGTCTTGTTTGGATAGTATCTCCACAAGTTTGGCTGATAATCTAGTTTATCTGATAATTCGAAGAAATCGTGTACATTTCTAAGTAATTGGCGCGTTAAAGAGTCTTCCCGTAACTTGGCATCGAAAGTATAAAATCGGCGACCGAGTGCTAATATTCCCGTAAATTCTAATACATACGACCTGAATTCTTCAAGAAGATTGTTTTCAATCATGTTGTTTTCATTTCGAATACACTTCATTCTAAAAAAAGGTAAACAATTGTAATACATTAATTTTGATTTATACTTGTAATTGAAGCTCTTATACATCTTCAATTAAATTTCTTTCATAATATCTTTTTTTTTAAACGTTTTTGTTATCTGTGGTGACAACACTACAAGATGGCATTTATAAAGAAAAAAACGCCACGCCACGCAGGTGTGGCGTTTTTTGCATGGTTTATATATAAAAAAAGCTTTTCAAAATACGTCTGCAATCACTTAAGGAATAGCCATGGTAGCTCTGCTTTCGTAAAATATGTTGTCAACTCTATCGACTTAGCATCTGATAAGATATATATTACTTAATTTAGAGGGTCTAATGTTGTGAGCTTAACAATAATGCACTTTTTTATGATACCTTGCAACAGCTTCTTGGGCTATTTCGTCCAGTGGTTCAGCGTATGGCTTTAATGATTTTGCTTGCATCATAACTGGATTGACATGTGTTCTTAACTCTCTCCATGTTTCCTCGTGGCTGAGAATTTTAAGTTATAATTAAATATGCACAAGTTTCATTTATAAAAAAGAGTAAGTGTAGTATAGCGATGAAACCTAAGTAAATATGAGATTAATAGCTCGCTGCCCTCGATTTCATTTGTGATATATTTTCAAGTGTTTAATTTCAAGTGTGATATATTTTTGAGGAGAGTGATGTGATGACTGGTATGTGGGATCTATGTTATTATTTTATAGATTTTAGTACATTATCGATGTCTTATATCATGATCAATATCTTTAAATAACGAATAGAATTTAATACCATTATTTATAATGTTTATGTTGTTACTTGTCTTACAAATTTCTATAGCTCGATTTAAAATAATTCTGGCAATTATTTATTTGCTTATTTAATAAAAAAAATAACCAAGTTATATCTAGGTAGCTTAAGCCGACGACGCCTGCGCGGAATAAACAAACGTTTGTGTTGTTCCAGACTATGTTCCCCATTTATGCCAAATTTCAGCTAAATCTGTTGAGACGTTTTGAAGGTACCTTCTAACAAACATCCATCCATCCATCGATCTATCTAAACCTTCGCATTTATAATATTAGTTAGATAGTAAAATGTAAAATAAGTAAGATAATATCGAGAACTTGAATTTGTTTTTTGTACATAAAGAAATTACTTACTCGAAAATAAGTCCGCTGTATTTTCTCTCTTCGCCCTTTTCCTTTTTAAGTACATGTTTATAATGTTGTGCCGCAAAAAAACCTATTCGTATAGGCGTTGAATTTTCTGATCGATATATCTAAAATTTACAATTTATAAGTCATATCTCTTATTTTATTATAATTTCAATTAAATAAAATCAACGACTGTTAATTATTATTATTAACTATTGAGATTAGATTTTTTACATCATAAGGTCATAAACGAACAAGTGGCCAAAGGAATTGGCAGAAATAGCATAGCAACCGTTGACCCTAGACACACGCAATTGCAGACGCGCTGCCTACCTTAAATCGACAGAGGAGAGAACGCACAGAAAGAGGGTATTTCACTTACCTATATATTCCCTCCTCCGTCAAATCCACTTTCACTTCCCATCCTTTTCTTACAAGAAAAGGGTGGGATGGGAAAGGGGACTAAACTTAGGCCTTTTGCACGCACATTCATCAAACAAAGTGCGGAATTGCTTTCACTTTACGTCTGTCTTCTCTGTGGTTGTGGTATTTCATTAGTCGGTCATGTTTTCACATTCGTGCAACTGATGTTATCATTGTCTATCATTGTCTACAGTCATTGAATATCAAATCGATCAAAAACACATTACATATTTACACGTTCTTACCTGTAATGCAACTTCTGGATCGTACAGTAAAATCGAGTCTTTTGCACCAAAATGTCCTGTCAATTTAACAACTGGTCCATATTTTTCGTACAGAAAGTTATGCAAGTTAGAACCTCTAAGATTGTAAAGGAGACCTGCAATGTTGCTTGTACTTTATTAATTTGTGTTATAACATTTATAAAGAGGGCCGTAGGTTGGATGGACAAGGATGCTGTAGTCTTTAAGTTAAAGAAGAGATCTTTTACTAAAGCGTCGCGAAGAATATTATATTATGTTTGTTGCGGATAATCTGGAGTCTGTCTATTTTTGTGAAAGTCGATTGCAAACGTTCCAGCATTTCACTGGATGTATAGTGATCACCCATCGACATTCACGATAGAAAATATGGTTGCAAATGCGTTGTCTATCTTTTACCAACCAGCTAATGGATCAAGGCGGTACGGAAAAGGACATATTTAGCCTACATCTCTGCTCCCTCGTTTCTATTCTGATACCTTCTCCAGCGTTTCACTCATTAGACGAAACGCAGAATAAGCTACCTCTCTGAAGTGAGGTCGTGTTATTTTCTTTGGTTTTCATGACATAAAGCTGCAATTCTTGCTAGAATTTCAGCGAGAAGTCGATGTCGCTATAGAGTTACACCACGATAATATAATGCATGAGTATACTTTACCTCCTGGTAGAAAATGGTACAACTGTCCAATAACAGGCAGTGCTCTTGGGCCGGGGACATCTCTGAATGGTTTACTTGGTGTTGTTGTTACGTCTATATTGGCGACTGTGGTTATTTGCCTTAAAAATTAAGAGTTTTAAAAAATACAAAAAGTTATATTATTTTAATGGTTAAGTCTCTTAGTTAAATATATCTAGAGACATCCATAATATGAATGTTATGTTCTACATAACCTAATAAGTTAAAAAAGAAAAACTATGGATAGATTGGGTACAGACACTGTAACCTGTCATTTTGATCTTGATTTGCAGATTTTTCGACGCATGTGAAACACGGCAAATTAAAAAAAAAAACATTTTACTTACCTTAAGCATAAAAAACTCCCTTTTGTATATTTAAGAGAATTAAACATTTTAGAATTAGGTGTCAAACTATCCCGTCTGAAGTTTCGCGGTTAACTACGCTTTATACTATATGACACCTTGACTTTGAACTAAAAATCTTACGCGGTATATAAGTGAATACGAAGTATTGCTATAGGATGTTACATAATAAATTTCATTATTTGAAGGTGCCCCATTAAAATACGTGTATATAGATGCAGGTTTCTCTATTTAGTGTACTAAACATTTCTCGATGAACGATGTCATCATAATATCTGAATGTGCACATAAGTGAAGATTTGCTGTAGCAATTCTTGATTTTGAATTTTGTTACTCGCCCATATTGACCTGCTAGATAAAAAAATCACAAAAGTGTAGCAATAGTTGAAGTGTTAGTATTTTCAAATGTATATAGCTTGACTAACTGAACCGCGTTTTATGCGTGCCATATGTCCTGCGCCTCAGTGCACATCAATGATAAGCACAGGTGGGCACAGTTAATCGAAAAGTTACTTCGTTAATCGTTAATTCGTTAATTAAAAAATTAACTTCGTTAATCGTTAAAGCGTTAAATTCTCGAAAATTTAACGCAAGTTAAAGTTAATCGTTAACAGTTAACCATACCAAAATTATACATACTAATTTCACACTTATGTGGCGACACTTCTTTAAAATAGTAATTTGACTATACATATACATTTATAGAATGTACACATTATTAGTATTAGAGACAAGTATGAGTGCATTATAGTATATTTCATTACGAGTGCGGAAAGCCTGTCATTGCAAAGAGTTCCGACAAATGTCTACCCGAGCCGAGGCGCAGTCGAAGGTGAGGGTTGACAGTTGGAACAAGTTGTAATGACATTTTCACACGTGTACTAAACAACTATTTTTGATACAGTTGCGAAAAAATGAAGCAATTTAATAGAATAATAAAAACACAATAAACTCAACTAATATGTTTTGAAAATGGCGCCAACCGTAAAAGAATACACACAGAGATTTTTTTTGTTTTCTTCACCCATTCTGGGTAGGCAAAGGGAACCATGCCCAAACAACCAAGTCTTCAGTAGATTATTTTTATTGATATGAAATGAAATTTAATGTGATGAAATAAAATGAAAACTAACCTAATTCATGGAATCAAATCATTAAATCTGATATTGTAACAAATTAGGAGCTTCTTTTCAGAAATATTTGCATGAATCATAAAAACTTCATTGATTTTTTTTTTGTAAAAACTTCGTGGTTGGTTTTTCTTTTTAACAGACATTATTTTGATAGTTGGGAAAGAGAACGCACGAGTTTGGAAAAGCTAAAGAAAAAGCACGAGTAAAAAGTGTTTTAATACAGTTGCTCAAAAAGTGGCGTATTGCAGGGACGAAGAGCGTTCGGAATGTGGGCTATTACATACTCGTGCTTTTATATACTCGTAATGAAATATACTATTTCGAACCTTCTTTTGATTTTGTCCTGTTGGTCATGTTTTTCCCGGACGCTCTGATGCATCACACTTGGACGCGAACTTCACATATGTCAATTATCAACTCTTTCGTTCACCATTCGAGTCGCCGACAGTCGCCCAACATAGCTGAACCTACCAGCGTGGCGTGGCACGTAATTTAAACAAAACGACAGCACGTCTCCAAGTTTCTAATTTAACGATTAACGGACTTTTATTAACGGAAGTTGAGTTTAACGGAAGTTAACAAAAGCGTTAACAATTTTTGAAGTTAACTTAAAAGTTAATCCGTTAAGCAAAATGTTAACTTCGTTAATTAACGATTAACGGATTAACGAGTTAACGCCCAGCTCTGATGATAAGGATAAATTCTACTCCAATTGATCGAATATCGCGCGGGCCCGCTGAGCGGTAATTGCTATTTCTGTTGATTTTTAATCACGCAGAAATCCTATCTAGACGGTACCTCGCGATCGTGTGAACTTTGCATAAATCTTTTTTGTAGTAGATCCTACTACCGTAGTGGTTACTATTTGCATATAGTATATAATACTATTTGCATATGCATAATGCATATAATATAAAGTGATGTAACCCTGTCCTCTCGAAACAGCCTGTATAATGTTGAATTACATTTTAACTTCTTGGCAAAATTTTCCACTACAAGAAAAAAACTCATTTTCAACAAAAACATACTTTTTAATTTATTTTTTATTTCTACTTTATATACAAAATGGTAATATTTTCAATCTGTAATTGCTTGTCGAGCTAGCAGATTTACGTCATCACTTCTCATTACTTGGCTGTGAGATTGACTGCACTGTAATGTTATCTTATTTAGCCGACTTCATAAAGAAGGAGGTTATTTATTCGACTGTATTTTTTGTAATGTATTCTTAGGATTGACACTAATTTACTTAAGCAATCGGTGCTGCACTACTACCAATATTTTGGTCATCTAAGATTGCTTAAACAAACCTACCCTTAGATAATAATGACTGTGCAATAATTTGCATGTTTTGCATTCAACAGTTGCAAATATTCATGGCACGAGTGAATTCTGAAATCGAATCCGAAATCTCTTCGAAAGGAAATGTTAAAAATGTTCATGTTTGAAAAAGGGTTTTGTTTAATTTACATAAATAGCGTATACAATTTACAAGGGATTTATTAAAACAGTTACCATAAACGTAATTGTTGATTTTGCTTTATTTTCCTTCTTTCATAAAAAATAATAATATGTAAAATAACATTGTTACAGCATTCCTAAATAGGTGGATGTCTTAACAATAATATAAATAACCGGAAACTGCTGCTTTCCGGGGATTTTTATACAAAATTAAATATTAAGACATTTTTTGGCAACTTGATAACTATGGTCTTTTTTGCAGTTTTCTACATTATGATAAAACTCTAAGAACTTCAAGCGTTGACTTTGCAAATAGTGTAATAATAGTTTGTTAACAAAATTCGAAAACGTTAGTGAGCAATTTCGCGGTACAATATTCTAAAAAATAATTAAATCAATTCAGTCACGCTTGTAAAATATATGTTTCACTTGGCATTGAAACACGTCACGATTTTTTAAATTGAATTGTTTTTTGTTAACAATTTCCGGTTATTTAGATATTCTTTACCCAGAATATTAATAGTAATACAGCGCCCTCTTTTCTTACTAGGCCTTTGGAGGTGGGAGGCGCCCCTTTCTGTCCAGCGCCCCGGGCGGTCGCTTAACAGCGCCCTACGCCAACGCCGGCCCTGGTCTTTGTTATCTCGCCTTTTGCCCTATGCCCTTTTTAATATGTTCTATTTCTGTTACTAGCTTTAATACTCGACCCGCCTATTATGTTATTGTGTAGCAGTTGCGTTAAAATAATTAGTGAAAGTAGTTATTTTTGCAAAAGTAAGACTAATAGTTGGTCCTTGGTAATAGATTCAAGTGCACTAGATAGGATAGGATTAGATAGACTTTATAGTCTACTTCATTGATAACACCAGAGGGTACATGACTCTATATACTAAGATACGTTGATGGTCTACTAAGAATTTGCGTATTGAATATTTTTATAAAACTACTATTGGATAAGCAGAGCGATATAGGTTAAGTACTATAGTTTTTGGGATTCCGTACCGCGAAAGGAAAACACGTACCCCTTATCACTTTGGTCTCCGTCCGCCTGTCAGTCTGACTGTCAAGATCGTTTTACTCTGGAACGCGTGGAGGTATCAAGCTGGAATTTATATAAAATACTCGGGTCTACTACTTTAGCATCTGCTCACTTTGGTTATGGAGCTCGGGGCTGTGTAGGTAAGAATACGTGTAATTTTTCTTATTAAAGTATATTTTCACATGTTTTGTTATAATTGAAGTCAATAGTTAAATTATTTAATATTGGTCCATGAGTATTTGGTTTTGTATTTGGTATAGGATATAGACTCGGTCGATAGACTAGTGAAGATATTTTAGTAAAGTTAAAAGTAAACGTTATGTTAAAAATAAGACATGTTATTTACGGAAGCATTTATTTATTTTCAAATCTTACAAGAAGGCAAGGCTATGAAATTATACGAGGATCAAGAGAAGTAAGTCCAAATACATAATACTTAAGGATGTTTTTAGCAAATTTTAAGACGATAAAACCAAACCTCAATTGCACGTTTGTAAGCATATCGTGGTACAAGTTATTTTTGTTAACTTTTTCTTGACATTTTAGTTTAAATAAATACTTCATCCAAAAAGCGACTGAGGTACTGAAAACTAAAAGAGTGGATAAGGATTCAGAGAACGAAAAGGGAATTTTAGAGAAGTTACTTGAAATAAACGAACATTATGCTTACCTGATGGCCAGTGATTTATTATTTGCCGGCGTGGATACAGTAAGATATCAACTTTCATTTATTACCTTTTTGTTTCATTTTTATGCAAAGAGTTATGTGAAACATTACTAGTTATCGTTACTAAAACAAAGTAATATGTTTGGATTTGTGATAATGTATCTGATATCTATTTATCCTGGATCTAGAGAAGATTGTCATGAACATTTTGTACCTAATTTATCGTATTTATAAATAAAACCTTATCTGATTTTGTCATGTTTTTATATAGATAGTCGCTATTGTTGCAAGTCACGGAGCATTTATGCGGAGCATAGCACATGGCACGTCGTTGTTATTTTAACTAATTACATGTAATCCTAGCGAAACTACTTATTTTTTAATAGTTGTTATTACATTTAGTAGAAACAATTGTAACTAAATTCATCGATCTAAAAAAAAACTCAAGATAAACTGAAACTTCAAAAGTTTTGATTGATCAGAAACCAACAAAAAATTAATGCTTTGCACCAAAATTATAGAATGCCAGAAATGTACAAGAAGAGTCTTGACCAGTAGGAATAACAAAACGATGCATAGATAAAGAGAAAGATGCACAAAAAGGAATATAAGGATTTAAAAAGAATATTTGTAATAAATAACAGGTGGGAATTATTATGGAAAGGGATCCGTGAATGCAAACATTTATATGGGTTGATATAAAATTCTATCTTATCCGAATCTAGAATGGAATACGGTAATAAAAGGTATTTTTTTACAAACATCGGTAATTACTGTTATATCTCGTATTTATTTCAGGCCGCAAATACGGTAATACCAACTTTTTACTTATAAGCAAAAAACCCGGAAAAGCAAAATAAATTGAGAGAAGAGATATTGTCATGTTCGGAAAAGAGACCATACTTGAAGGCTTGTATAAAAGAAGCGATGAGGATTATGCCAGTGGTGTCTGGAAATTTGAGACAAATGTCGAAGGAATACAACCTTCTTGGGTATCATATACCAAAGCACGTAAGTAGAATTTTAACCCATACAGCTGGAGTGACAAGTTTAGTATCGTCGACTTTCTAATAATTTTTGTCAATAAAATCCAAAAAAAACAACTTGCAATGTACAATTTTACATATTTCAGTCGATTTTGACCTTCGCCAATCAACACGTTTCGATGATGGATTGCCACTATCCAAGACCAAACGAGTACATTCCTGAACGGTGGATGGCAGATAAGGATGATCCATTGTACCACGGGAACGCACATCCGTTTGCGTTCATGCCTTTCGGATTTGGAACTCGAAGCTGTATCGGTATGCAGTGATCTTCATGTGTCAAATTTCTTATGTGATACCTTTTTAACAGAACAGAAACCTCTGGCATTGTTCAGTGGTTTAAGAACGAGAAGGGATCTTTGCTTATAATTTTTTGTGATCAGCGTCGTCTTAGTGTTGGCATGATTCTTGTGCGCAGACAAAAGAAGCACCTTGAGTGGTTTTCATAACTTTGTTACTTTGCTGTTTTTGAGTCGAGTATTTTTTCATATTTTGCAGGTCGTCGCATAGCCGAGTTGGAGATGGAAACATTCGTCGCTCGAGTTGTTGAAAACTTCCAAATTGATTGGTTTGGTGAAGAACCTTTGAAGCAGTATCAGAGCGCATTGAATTATGCCAAAGGGCCATTTAATTTCACTTTTAAAGATATCTAATAATCATGTACATTTCTCACTAAGGTTGAATTGATGTTATAGTAAATAAAACAAAATTTTTTTACAATACTTATTTTATATTCATATTTATTATTTACAGTGCATTAAATAACTCATAACAATAAATAGAAAATTATATTGCTAAAAATTGGAAAAAACAAACTGGTCGTCTAGAATTTTAAAATTAACTCGGATTAACAGGAGGTATCAAAACAATATTTTTTCAACCGCCTAAAAGTCAAAATCGAAATTTTCCTTGAATATCAAATTAAACATCGTTAAAAATAAAGTTGTACGGCGCCATATTGTGATTGGATACACTTTGGTACACCGGCATTGGCTTTCCGCGCCATTGTAACCTAAAGCTTTCTATAATACGGCTGATAAGTATTTCCATTTCCATATCGGCTGCTTTTCGACCTGAAAGGAAATTTTATACTTTTACTAGCAACAACTAATATTTAATTAGGCTAATTTCTCCTTTCGATTTTTACCTTACTCTATCTCTTCTCTACTGAAAAAGCGCAATATTTATGAATCACTGTTTATGTGTATCCAATTAAATGGGCATATGCATTTTTTAAAGAGCTCCAGCAAATATATACAATTATAATAAGGAAAAAATTAAATGAGACTTACCTACGCAGCCCCGAGCTCCGTAACCAAAATGCACAGCGGCCGAAGGATGTGCGTTTCCATGGTACAGCGGATGATCTTTGTCAACTAGCCATCGCTCAGGAATGAACTGATTAGGCTGAGGAAATTGGTCCTCCCTTAGAGACATATGCTCGTGACAAAACAATACCATAGTCTGAAAGAGAAGAACAAACAGTTATAATTTTGTACACATTGTTTTTCTGATGTACTTGATTTCAGATTTAATCTATCAACATATTTTCCACTTTTTCCTCATTTCATCGTAATAAAAATATTGTACGTACATCTTTAGGAATTTCGTAATCAAAGACATTATACCCAGTTGTGGTTAGTCTTAAATTTCCGAACGCCACAGGCCTCATTCGCGCCGCTTCTTTAATACACGCTCGCAAGTACGGTCTTCGACTTTCTTTCGACATTATTTCTTCTCTTAATTTATTTTGTTTATCAGGATTGTTCGCTAGCAAATATAACACTGATATAATTCCATTTGCTAACTGTAATAAAAAGTCGTTTGTAGTATGTATACATATTATGTTATAAATCTTAATATCTATTAAGTGTACTGATTTAAAAATGATGTTAGTCATTTAACCACAATATATAAAAATGAAAACAATGTCAGTAGTTGGTACTTACGGTATCAACTCCTACGAAAAACATGTCATCAGCAAACGCTAAGGCCACTTCCTCATTTTTTTCCGCTAATTTTTCTAACACACCCTTTTTTTCTTCAGGCTTTGGATTCGTTTTTAATTCTTCCATAGCCGTTCTTAGTAGTTTTTCGTTTAGCCTGAAAAATTAAAATATAATTTGTTATTTAATTAGCACTTGCCTTTTTTATAAACTAGCGCTTGACCACGATTTGATTGAATTATTATGAATATCTATGAAGTTAGGTAGTTACGTTTGTACAAAGTCGTTAATGTATTTCTCTTGCCAAAAAGTCCCCATTATCACTGATTTCTTATTCCACTAAACCGAAAAGTAATAGTTACTTCTCTAAAGACGCCTTTCATTGAATATTTTTTTTTTCTAATTAACAAACTTTAAAAGTCATTTTAAAATGCTATAAGGCCCTTCGTAGACAAAGCAACGTAATCTTTAAAACCCTGTGATTTTAGTTAAACAAGCTCATATACAGGGACGCGTCTCCGATATTTTGTTCTTTAGTCGACAAAACCAGTGTCTCACAATCTGTTTGTCAACATCTATAAGAAGAAAAATCGCACCGATTTTCACACACTAGGCTTAAAATCATTGTGTACTTACTTTTCGGCGTCCTCTAAGAACTTCATAGCTGTCTTAAATGTCTTGTTTGGATAGTATCTCCACAAGTTTGGCTGAAAATCTAGTTTATCTGATAATGCGAAGAAGTCTTGTACATTTCTAAGTAATTGTCTCGTTAAAGAGTCTTCCCGTATATTGGCATCGAAAGCATGAAATCGGCGACCGAGTGCTATTATTCCCGTAAATTCTAATACATACGACATGAATTCCTCAAGAAGATTGTTTTCAATCATGTTGTTTTCATTTCGAATACACTTCATTCTAAAAAAACGTAAACAATTGTAATACATTAATTTTTATTTATACTTGTATATAAAAAAAGCTCTTCAAAATTTGCAATCACTTAAGGAATAGCCATGGTAGCTCTGCTTTCGTAAAATATGTTGTCAACTCTATCGACTTAGCATCTGATAAGATATTTTATATATTATTTCATTTAGAGGGTCTAATGTTGTGAGTTTAACAATAATACACTTTTTTATGATACCTTGCAACAGCTTCTTGGGCTATTTCGTCCAGTGGTTCAGCGTATGGCTTTAATGATTTTGCTTGCATCATAACTGGATTGACATGTGTTCTTATCTCTCTCCATGTTTCTTCGTGGCTGAGAATTTTCAGTTATAATTAAAAATGCACAAGTTTTATTTTTAAAAAAGATATAGCAGACCGATGAAACCTAAGTAAATATGAGATTAATAGCTCGCTCCCCTCGATTTCATTTTCAAGTGTGATATATTTTTGAAGAGAGTTATGTGATTTTTTTTATAAGAGAAGGGGGCAAACGAGCAGCGGGAACATCAAGGTGCTCATCGACGCCCATGGACATCTGCAATACCAGAGGAATCGCATATGCGTTACGGCCTTTGAGAAGGTGATACGCTTGCGTCTTGAAGGACCCTAAGTCGTAGCGGTTGGGAAATACTGCCGAGGACAGACCATTCCACAACGCGGCGGTACGCGGTAGAAAGCTACGCGAAAAAAGTTGTGGATTGCCAGCCATCGAGATGGTGTTGATGGAACTTGGCGGTCTGTCGGGTCGTCCGAGGACGGAACTCGGCCGCAGGAATTGTTCCAAACAACTCTTTTGAGCAATCCCCGTGGTAAATACGGTAGAAAATGCAGAGGGATCTAACGTCCCTCCGCAACGCCAGTGTTCGCTCTCCGTTGTATGCGGTATGATGTATGAGGGGGTGATGACTGGTATGTGGGATTTATGTTATACTAGCTTTTGCCCGCGACTTCGTTCCCGCGGAATTAAAAAAATAGAAAACGGGGTAAAAATTATCCTATGTCCGTTTCCTGGTTCTAAGCTACCTGCCCACCAATTTTCAGTCAAATCCATTCAGCCGTTCTTGAGTTATAAATGGTGTAACTAACACAACTTTCTTTTATATATATAGATAGATTATAGCTTTTAGTACATTATCGATGTCTCATATAATGATCAATATCTTTAAATAACGAATAGAATTTAATATCATTATCTATATTTTTTTCATTATTTGTTTTTTGTACATAAAGAAATTACTTACTCGAAAATAAGTCCGCTGTATTTTCTCTCTTCGCCCTTTTCCTTTTTAACTACATGTTTATAATGTTGTGCCGCAAAAAAACCTATTCGTATAGGAGTTGAATTTTCTGATCGATATATCTAAAATTTACAATTTATAAGTCATATCTCTTATTTTATTATAATTTCAATTAAATAAAATCAATGGCTGTTAAATATTATTATTAACCATTGAGATTTGATTTTTTATATCATAAGGTCATAAACGAACAAGTGGCCACAGGAATTGGCAGAAATAGCATAGCAACCGTTGACCCTAGACACCCGAAATTGCAGATGCGCTGCCTACCTTAAACCAACAGAGGAGAGAAGGCACAGAGAGAGGGTATTTCACCTACCTATATATTCCCTCCTCCGTCAACTCCACTTTCACTTCCCATTCTTTTCATACAAGAAAAGGGTGGGATGGGAAAGGGGACTAAAAATATGCCTTTGGCACGCACATTCATCAAACAAAGTGCAAATTGCTTAAACTTTACGTCTGTCTTCTCTGTGGTTGTGGTATTTCATTAGTCGGTCATGTTTTCACATTCGTGCAACTAATGTTGTTGTTGCACGTGTCTATCATTGCTACAACTGATATAATATAGTTAAAGGGTACTAGTTAACATTAGGCAACTTTATAGGAGTCTTTCTTTACTCATTAGAACGTACTGCAGTCATTCAATATCATTTGATAAATTGATAAGTTGTGTCTAGATTTATATACATGTAGCATCGATCAAAAATACATTACATATTTATATTCTTACCTGTAATGCAACTTCTGGATCGTACAGTAAAATCGAGTCTTTTGCACCAAAATGTCCTTTCATTTTAACAACTGGTCCATATTTTTCGTACAGAAAGTTATGCAAGTTAGAACCTCTAAGATTATAAAGGAGACCTGCAATGTTGCTTGTACTTTATTAATTTGTGTTATAACATTTATGAAAAGGGCCGCAGGTTGCTCCATGGACAAGATGCTGTAGTCTTTAAGTTAAAGAAGAGATCGTTTACTAAAGCGTCGCGAAGAATATTATATTATGTTTGTTGCGGATAATATGGAGTCTGTCTATTTTTGTGAAAGTCGATTGTAAACGTTCCAGCATTTCACTGGTTGTATAGTGATCACCCATCGACATTCACGATAGAAAATATGGTTGCAAATGCGTTGTCTATCTTTTACCAACCAGCTAATGGATCAAGGCGGTACGGAAAAGGACATATTTAGCCTACATCTCTGCTCCCCCGTTTCTATTCTGATACCTTCTCCAGCGTTTCACTCATTAGACGAAACGCTAAATAAGCTACCTCTCTGAAGTGAGGTCGTGTTATTTTCTTTGGTTTTCGTGACATAAAGCTGCAATTCTTGCTAGAATTTCAGCGATGTCGCTATAGTTAAACCACGATAATATAATGCATGAGTATACTTTACCTCCTGGTAGAAAATGGTACAACTGTCCAATAAAAGGCAGTGCTCTTGGGCCGGGGACATCTCTGAATGGTTTACTTGGTGTTGTTGTTACGTCTATATTGGCGACTGTGGTTATTTGCCTTAAAAATTAAGAGTTTTAAAAAATACAAAAAGTTATATCATTTTAATGGTTAAGTCTCTTAGTTAAATATATCTAGAGACATCCATAATATGAATGTTATGTTCTACATAACCTAATAAGTTAAAAAAGAAAAACTATGGATAGATTGGGTACAGACACTGTAACCTGTCATTTTGATCTTGATTTTCGACGCATGTGAAACACGGCAAATTAAAAAAAAACATTTTACTTACCTTAAGCATAAAAAACTCCCTTTTGTACATTTAAGAGAATTAAACATTTTGAATTAGGTGTCAAACTATCCCGTCTGAAGTTTCGCGGTTAACTACGCTTTATACTATATGACACCTTGACTTTGAACTAAAAATCTTACGGGGTATATAAGTGAATACGAAGTATTGCTATAGGGTGTTACATAATAAATTTCATTATTTGAAGGTGCCCCATTAAAATACGTGTATATAGTTGCAGGTTTCTCTATTTAGTGTACTAAACATTTCTCGATGAACGATGTCATCATAATATCTGAATGTGCACATAAGTGAAGATTTGCTGTAGCAATTCTTGATTTTGAATTTTGTTACTCGCCCATAATGACCAGATAGATAAAAAAATCACGAAAGTGTAGCAATAGTTGAAGTGTTAATATTTTTAAATGTATATAGCTTGACTAACTGAACCGCGTTTTACGCGTGCCATATGTCCTGCGCCTCAGCGCGCATCAATGATAAATTCGTTGTGGAATGGTCTGTCCTCGGCAGTATTTCCAAACCGCTACGACTTAGGGTCCTTCAAGAAGCGAGCGTAGCACCTTCTCAAAGGTCGGCAACGCATCTGCGATTCCTCTGGTATTGCGGATGTCCATGGGCGTCGATGAACACCTTGGTGTTCCCACTGCTCATTTGCCCCCTTCTCTTATAAAAAAAAAAAATCTACTCCAATATTCGATCGAATATCGCGCGGGCCCGCTGAGCGGTAATTGCTGTTTCTGTTGATTTTTAATCACGCAGAAATCCTATCTAGGCGGTACCTCGCGATCGTGTGAACTTAGCATAAATCTTTTTTGGAGTAGATCCTACTACCGTAGTGGTTACTATTTGCATATCTATATATATAAAAGAAAGTCGTGTTAGTTACACTATTTATAACTCAAGAACGGCTGAATCGATTTGACTGAAAATTGGTGGGCAGGTAGCTTAGAACCAGGAAACGGACATAGGATAGTTTTACCCCGTTTTCTATTTTTATTCCGCGCGGACGGAGTCGCGGGTAAAAGCTAGTCTATATATATAAAAGAAAGTCGTGTTAGTTACACTTTTTATAACTCAAGAACAGCAGAATCGATTTAACTGAAAATTGGTGGGCAGGTAGCTTAGAACCAGGAAACGGACATAGGATAATTTTTACCCCGTTTTCTATTTTTATTCCGCGCGGACGGAGTCGCGGGTAAAAGCTAGTTAAATATAAAGTGATGTAACCCTGTACTCTCGAAACAGCCTGTATAATGTCGAATTACATTTTCACTTCTTGGTTGAATTTTCCACTACAAGAAAAAAACTCATTTTCAACAAAAAACATACTTTTTAATTTATTTTTTATTTCTACTTTATATACAAAATGGTAATATTTTCCATGTGTAATTGCTTGTCGAGCGAGCTAGCAGATTTACGTCATCACTTCTCATTACTTGGCTGTGAGATTGACTGCACTGTAATGTTATCTTATTTAGCCGACTTCAAAGAGAAGGAGGTTATCAATTCGACTGTATTTTTTTAATGTATTCTTAGGATTGACACTAATTTACTTAAGCAATCGGTGCTGCACTACTACCAATATTTTGGTCATCTAAGATTGCTTAAACAAACCTACCCTTAGATAATAATGACTGTGCAATAATTTGCATGTTTTGCATTCAACAGTTGCAAATATTCATGGTACGAGTGAATTCTGAAATCGAATCCGAAATCTCTTCGAAAGGATCATGTTTGAAAAAGGGTTTTGTTTAATTTACGTAAATAGCGTGTACAAATTACAAGGGATTTATCAAAACAGTTACCATAAACGTAATTGTTGATTTTGCTTTATTTTCCTTCTTTCATAAAAAATAATAATATGTAAAATAACATTGTTACAGCATTCCTAAATAGGTGGCTGTCTTAACAATAATAGAAATAACCGGAAACTGCTGCTTTCCGGGGATTTTTATACAAAATTAAATAATGAGACATTTTTTGGCAACTTGATAACTATGGTATTTTTTGCAGTTTTCTACATTATGATAAAACTCTAAGAACTTCAAGCGTTGACTTTGCAAATAGTGTAATAATAGTTTGTAAACAAATTTCGAAAACGTTAATGATTCACATCAGTCCAAGCTTCTAGGGTATGGTTTCCTTAAACTTTTCGACAAGGCGCTTGTATGTGCCTAGTGAGCAATTTCGCGGTACAATATTCTAAAAAATAATTAAATCAATTCAGTCACGCTTGTAAAATATATGTTTCACTTGGCATTGAAACACGTCGCGATTTTTTTAATTGAATTGTTTTTTGTTAACAATTTCCGGTTATTTAGATATTCTTTACCCAGAATATTAATAGCAATACAGCGCCCTCTTTTCTTACTAGGCCTTTGGAGGTGGGAGGCGCCCCTTACTGTACAGCGCCCCGGGCGGTCGCTTAACAGCGCCCTACACTAACGCTGGCCCTGGTCTTTGTTATCTCGCCCTTTGCCCTATGCCCTTTTTAATATGTTCTATTTCTGTAACTAGCTTAAATACTCGACCCGCCTATTATGTTATTGTGTAGCAGTTGCGTTAAAATAATTAGTGAAAGTACTTATTTTTGCAAAAGTCAGACTAATAGTTGGTCCTTGGTAATAGATTCAAGTGCACTAGATAGGATAGGATTAGATAGACTTTATAGTCTACTTCATTGATAACACCAGAGGGTACATGACCCTATATACTAAGATACGTTGATGGTCTACTAAGAATTTGCGTATTGAGTATTTTTATAAAACTACTATTGGATAAGCAGAGCGATATAGGTTAAGTACTATTGTAGTTTTTCGGATCCCGTACCGCGAAAGGAAACAACGTACCCCTTATCACTTTGGTCCCCGTCCGCCTGTCAGTCTGACTGTCAAGATCGTTTTACTCTGGAACGCGTGGAGGTATCAAGCTGGAATTTATATAAAATACTCGGGTCTACTACTTTAGCATCTGCTCACTTTGGTTATGGAGCTCAGGGCTGTGTAGGTAAGAATACGTGTAATTTTTCTTATTAAAGTATATTTTCACATGTTTTGTTATAATTGAAGTCAATAGTTAAATTATTTAATATTGTTCCATGAGTATTTGGTTTTGTATTTGGTATAGGATATAGACTCGGTCGATAGACTAGTGAAGATATTTTAGTAAAGTTAAAAGTAAACGTTATGTTAAAAATAAGACATGGTATTTACGGAAGCATTTATTTGTTTTCAGGTCAAAAAGTAGCTGATATGGAAATGGAAACACTTCTGAAACGGATTATACAAAACTTTAATATAGAGTGGCGCGGAGAGCCAATGCAGGTGTATCAAAGTATTACCAATCACAACATGGCGCCATACAATTTTGTTTTTAATGACCTATGATATGATGTACTGTAGATTACGATTAATGTAGAGAGAGCGTACTCGTTGTCCTAGGTGAGCGACAGAGCACAACATTAAAGTGACGAAGAATGCAAACACACGTGACAATTTCGAGATTGTACGTAGCTCACCTAGGAAGAAGGAAAATATGGACATTAAATTAATTTACTCATTAAAATGTTACATAGGCTAATATACACGTTTTAAAATTCGGTTCTTTGTATTTATTTAACGACCATTCAGTTGTCTTTTGTCTACAACGGTACAGTATATACTCGTAATTGTTAAACTCGGTAAACAGGTGATACCTGAGGTAAAGATTATTTTCAGTATTACTTTGCTTTCATGCCATTAATTCTTTTGCTATACTTACTGTTCTGATAAATATGTTCTATTGAAATTAATAAGAATGTTAATTAATTTGTTATATCTCCGAGCTCTATACAGGGTGTTTCATAATGAATGGATAATCCTTAAACCCCTAATAGTATTTCAATAGGTGTGAAATGCCTCAGGAAAAATAAGGGGGTACGCAACGAAAGAATGTACTTTTTTGAAAGAAATTTAACTTCTTTGTTACTTTACCATACATTCATGCATACCGAAGTATCAAATTATTAAAATTACGCTACATTTTTGGTATCATATCTTAGTAGACTACACTTTTATACATACTTAATCCGTTGACTCAGTGACTAAAAGTGACTAAAGGATATTAAATGGTGCGTTATCGACCTTAGAGAAGTGTATTTCGGTAACAACAATACGAGTTTTCAATGTTTTCATATGTTTTTTTTATGTGTACACGAATTACGTATCTTTAAATATATTCAATTCATGCGGTCCATTTCAGTCAAGAAGAAAAAAGAAACATTAATTATATTAACGAATTGTTATTGTTTCAATGTCGTTTGTTTTTTTTATGACAATGAGAAGAAAGACGATCTTAACAAAAAAAAAAAAAAAACAATCGAATTGATAACCTACTTCTTTTTGTAGTCGGACAAAAATTACAAATGCGAATGTTTGGACTGATGGATGTTACAAGGTTTCAAGGTTTAAGAACGGCCTTATGGATCTGGATGACATTTGATAAAGATGTAGAACATTGTATGGAAGATCACATAGGCTACGTACAATCCGGGAAATATGTACGGTTCCCGTTGGATACATTTGTTTAGTTTTTACATAGTTACTCCGTACCTCTACAACGGTTCAACATATCTTAATGAAATTTGACACAAGTAGTACGTAGTCTGTAACAGTCAATAATATATAGTATACTGTTCGTTTTGTTTTTTTTAATTCCATGCGGACGAAGTCGCGGGCAAAAGCTATTTATATTTATATATTTGAATTTTCTAATTTTAATCCTACGTCTTTGATTTTTAAATGTTTTATTGACTTCAATATGTAACTTATAACTAACTAGCTTTTACCCGCGACTCCGTCCGCGCGGAATAAAAAAAAATTGAAAACGGGGTAAAACTTATCCTATGTCCTTTTCCTGGTTCTAAGCTACCTGCCCACCAATTTTCAGTCAAATCGATTCAGCCGTTCTTGAGTTATAAATGGTGTAACTAACACAACTTTCTTTTATATATATAGATATAAGATTTAGAGGTGCTAGGATTTTTGAATGAATATGAGAAAATCTATATGGAATAAATACAAATCCTAAATTGATTCTTTTAAGAATCTTATTGAATGTCAGCTACTTTTGAATATTCCCTTTAGTAGGGACTTAGAAAGGTTTAACCTGGTGGTGAGTAATCTCCGTTTTACCACTTGGAATAGAAGATATATGACGTAAAATTTATTATATCGAAACGTCAAAGTAAAAAAAAATGTGTTTAAGCTGTGATACAAACTTAATCAGGTTGAGTGAAGAGAACCTTAAGCATATACTCGTATAATCCCACAATCTTACTATATATAAATCTCGTGTCACAATGTTTGTCCTCAATGGACTCCTAAACCACTTAACCGATTATAATAAAATTCGCACACCATGTGCAGTTCGATCCAACTTGAGAGATAGGATAGTTTAAATCTCAAATTATGGTCGCAATTTTAATTTATTGCTAATTATTTGTCTGTTATTATTTGACAGTCACAATTATCTGTTAACTCCAAATGATTCTAACAGATGTCGATACCTTTCGACTGGGTTGAGTAAGTAATCAATAGATGGCGCTGCTATGGTAAATCTACGAACGTGTCATATAAGCTTATTAACTGCGCGCGGACGGAGTCGCGGGCGACAGCTAGTGTTTATATATATATATATAGTTCCTCTACTCTATTGTCTCTATTGTATTTCTAGCGCCATCTATTAAAAAAATATGAGACATGTTTAATAATATAAGACTTGTTTAATATATCCACAATCATATTTTAAATTATATTTTACAAACTATAACAAGGTGGAAAACTGCGAACATCGTTTTTTGCTAGTTAAATTAAATTTCCATTGAAGGTGGTTCGTAAATCTTATTATGTTTGTGCGAGCCAATTTATACCGAATGTAAGCCAGAAGGGTTCATTTTATTAACAAACTTCGTTTAACTAAGGCGTGAGATGAAGGCAGACCGTGCAGAGATCGTAAAACCCAACGATGTAAACATTATCTCGTTAATGGCGTACAAGTCGCTATCACTGAGATGGGTCGGCGAAAGGCGCGTATCGTAAGTTATAACGCGATCCGGGTTACCCCGCTCACATTAATCTTGATGCAAATGTAAGATAGAATGAACATTCTTATTCGGCGTGTTATGTAATTATTTTAATCTGATTTCGCATTTCATTAAGATTAACCTTTATCGCTGAAGAGTCATTCATTCCAAGAGAAAGTCATTCCGTTTTTACTGCTTAAGGTGGAAATAATATGAAAGAGTTATTCTTCCAAATATCTCGGAATACAAGAATAGATGCTAACGTATTTTTGTTTTTAAAGCAAATAAAGTTTATTATGAAACTAATTAAATAGAAAAAAGGAGATTTCTTTAATAACTTCATTAATAATTATTATACAAGAATCTTTTAGATACCAAAACAAAGCTAATTTTTATAGCTACATTGTATTTAATTTTCATTCGTGTATTCCGGGCGTATTCTGTGCTATGAAGGAAAAATGATAATACCGGAAATAAAAAAAAAATCTGTTTCAATAATGACTTTTTATCTCTGTAATTAACATTAAGAAAAACATAAAAAAAAATCACAACGTGTAATAGGACCTCTAGATGCCGAATTCGTCGGAAAAGCAAGAACCCGGAAAGAGTGCATTACAAGATTATTCGATGGGGGCATCGATGTGATGACTGGGCTTAGTAGATTTGCCTTAAAAAATTAAATTATAAATATTAATAAAAATACTTAAGATTTGAATTTGATTATGAAAATTAATAATTTTTTCAGTACTTGAATAGCTTAATTTGAGACTTGGTTTTTATCACTTTTAAATAAGTATTTTTGGAACAAGATTAATTTCTTTTTTATTTATTTAACTTTGCAATGTGAATAACAAAGAATTTCAGAAATGCGCAACAAGAGAAAGCTTTTAAGAATACTTCATGAAATAATAATTACAAAAGTAGCGCTGAATGAAAGCCTACCAACGTTAAAGTATTTTTGTAACAAATGGCGTAGCTTTTAAGACGACATTGTCTTTACTTAAGTACCTAAGATATGTTGAGAGTTTATTAACAAGTGAATTATTAATGCAAAATTAAGCTTCGTAATTTACTCGTCATAATATTTTCTTTATAAACAGGATAAAAATACGATTTTTCTACTAACTTAACATACTGTTTTTTCAGAAAAAAAATTATTAAGTTAGTATTGAAGTATTTGTAAAGAGCTCCTTCCTTCATACTTGCTCGGAATTGATCAAAAAGTCTGAAGTGCTGGAGCACTTCAAATGAAATCACGTTGCAGACTTGTTTGCTTTTCAAATTGGATAGAAATATTCGCTTTTAAAGTCGAATATGAATAAATGTAAAAATATTATATTTAACAAGTGTACTACTTTGCTATGATCTAAACATGGTAACTAATTATTCTATTCATCGGGAGCCAGGCATTGGTACAATGTTTATTGTTATAATTATTATGACAATGATTTTTAAATAGCAAATTGCAATCTTTAGCTGCTATCATCCGTGCTTTTAATATCTTATTAGTGGAGGTGCTCAATTTAGAGAGTATTCCGTATATTGCACCAGTGCGAGATTAGTTTGCGTGTCTGATGAAGTAAAATTTAATTAAACCACAACCTCCTGAGGCGAGGCGAAAGCACGCATCTAACAGCCAACATAACGTGTTAATAGTCTACACGTCTCTTTATTAAGACTACGAGTTGAACATCAACCCTTTATAACCCTGAATAAACTATGCAGTTGAATGTCAGTGGGCTCGTAAACTACATTGAATGGGTAGTCTGAAGTAAAATTACTTTCGTAAACTTGAACTCTCGTGAGGTGGTTTTAAGAGGTATTTTATCCACGTAGTAAACATTTTAAATAAGATTTTTTACACAAAATATATCTGTTATTAGAAGAATATGAAATGCCCCATCCTTAGTCCCAAACCAAACCATAAATATTGTCAACAATAGACAACAATAGAAGAATCAAAATAGCAGTATATAAGTAAAACAAAAGTTGTGTTTATGCATGAGAGTTGCAAAAATCATGTTTATGCATGACCATGCAAATCTGTGCGAGGTCTATGCTAATATATACGGCAGAAAAGTCATTTTGCTTTAATAAATGTCAATTTGCTTTGTTTCAAGATTGAAATGGAATTTCTATCAGGGAAACAATTTTTCAAATAAACAAGTTTCAGTACGTGACTTCATTTTACTTTATACAATAGTTTTATCTATCTACACTTTTAGGTATTATTTTCTAGAAAGTTCATTCTAGAAAAGATCGATTATTTCTTAAATAAAAATAAATAAATTAATCTTTCCCGTACGCCTAGATATTCGTTTTTCTTTTACACACATAAGAAAACAAACATAGAGTTTACTATAATATGTGTTTAGAAAAAGAAATGCATCAGTCTTTGTCTAGCCCGGCTCATTAATCAGACTCGAACATCCCAAGGGCTTTTTCATAGTAAATTCATGGGCGATAAAAGGGCCGAACTATGTTGAGTAAACAACAGTCGTAACACCTTGGAAAAAGACTGATTTTTGATCGAAAACCGAAGTAATGGTAGATTTTCAACTGACTTTTATAATACTGGTAGTTACGCGATTATTTCTTAGCCAGCGAAAGACTGTGCGACGGATGTAAAAATTTGGAAGAATTTTTAAATCTAGCCGTCCTAGATTGTACACTAATTTTGCATAAAGCTTCCATGTAACTTAACTTTAAGTGCTTTGATTAATATGAAAATACTATTTGTGTTTTATAAAGCTAAGTTAAGAAATAACTTTATGAATAAAGATAGAGATATAGGCTAATTTAATTTTGCAATTAAATATTTGTCTCATTAAACAATAAAACAAATAAATAGGCACGGTCCTCAAAATGATACCAAATATTTTGTGTGCACTTACAACAGTGTTTGGAACAATAATTTAGGCTCTCATGACAGCCGATGTCCTCTTTACCCACAAAAAGAGTTTTTTATTCGTTACTTACGTACTTTTTGTTTATTACTCCCGTAACATTAAAATGTATATAAATATTTATGTTAACAAGCAATAGACGCATGCTATCGCTTGGTAAAATAAATTATTTGTGTTTTGTTATTTCTAGCAAATAATGAAACTTTGCGATGTATAATAATGAACTAAAATGCATTAATAAGGCCGGTAACGCATCTGCGGTTCCTCTGGTATTGCAGATCCCGCAGTTCCCACTTTTGCCCTGTTCTGTTATAAAATGTTCCTGAAGCTAATATTTGTCAATTTTTTTTTTCATAAAACTATGAGTTAACTTTTAGTAATTTGTTACTGTTTGTTTCCAGCTCAATCGTTAAATAATACTCATCCAGTCAAGTTCAAAATAACACTTGATACAGTTTTTCTTAATAAAGTAAAAAATTATTAGTATTAACTAATACTATTTAAACTTTGAACTATAAACTTTCAAACCAATAATTCTTTGAATTTTTTCTTTATATAATAGTATTTTTGATTCTGAAATAAACCTAGTTCCCGGTTTTCCATCGCGAATGAAGTGCTTTCCAGCTTCGAGACAAAACAAATACTGCTCCACTGCCAACTTACACAAATAAGAGAATTGCGTTGTATTGATTTACGACCAACAAAAATACCTCCAACGCTAGCTGGATGATTTATGTCCCAAAGTTATTTGAAAAAGCAATCTGCAGTGAATCAAGTTCAAAACACTTTTATTGAAAATCAAATGAATGTTGGATATCAAGGTTTAAAAAATAACATAAAGCTTAGTGCTTTGGAACTTGAATAAATAGGAGTACATTTTTGAGAACCGTTAACTTAATTCTTGGTTTCTTATTAAATAAGTACGAAAGAAACATGAGGGTTTAAAGTTGCTTCTTACCGATACATATTTGTATCAAATAATTCCAACGTGAGCGCATAACTTGGGTTGGTACTTGAGTGCTAAATAGATAAAGATCTTACTTTACTGTAAAAAGAGTTTGTCCAAAATTTAATCATACTCGTATTCATCATACTAAATGAGGAAATTTTGATAGTGGATTTTTAATCCTGGAGGATTATAGTCTTATTTATTATGCATACATTTGATAGGAGGCGATCGTATGTAAAACATATCTTTAAATTCTAAAGAGACTGTTACTTTTAAAAGTTATTTAAAACTCTGACATGTTTTAATAATTAACAAAGTAATTCAAAATCTCCGGATAATTTTTCTTATTATAAGCCTACTGTCACATGATAAGCTTACAGCCTGTTACGGATAAAATCGTCTCAAAGCAAGAATATTTTTTGTGGCTGTACATGAAAATGTCGGCCGTAGTCAGGTGACAGTGACAGGCCGCCTGGGCCTAGCACGAAAATTTGCGACACGCGACATCGTAACGTCAATGAGGAAATTACTACTAAAATTTGAGTAAAGTTCACCAGAAATCTCGTACTAATTTTGCAATACTTGACGATGATGATACGAAAGCGCACTGAAGACCCATTGATTACGGGTAAAAACAAGTGAGGGCCTAGCACTATATTGCAACACTCATCTTCGTAACGCTATCGACAAAATATGTCAAAATTTGTACAGGTATTTGCTGCACAAATTTTTATTCAAATTTTGTCGATGACGTTACGAAATCGTTCTTACGAATAATCGTGATAGGTCCTCTGTAGCACGGTTACGTACATTTACAATAATGTGGGTATAAGCTATAACATGTTACATGCAAAATTCGGTTTTCGATCTCACTGATATAAAAAAGCAAAAGAGTAGTAAATAGTAACCGAGTTAGAGTACATAATTTACGTGTAGAATTGAGTTTTAAAGTACATAACATTTTCTAATACGCTCATGTAAACTTTTGGGTAAGCTTAATCGTACAATTTAATTTACAGTAATATAGCAAATAACAAAGCTCTACTTAATTTGTACGGTAGGGTTGGACTATTTGTATGGATACAAAGAATTTCTATAAATAGCATTTGTGTGAGTATACAAAGCGATATTAAATTAGCAACATTATCTTCCGAATATTCTCTCATCAATTTCTATCTTTCATTGTAGTAATTCTGCCTGTGTACAAACTTGGTATCTCACTAATATTAAATAAACTTATTTTGTGTTAACTATAGTTGTATTAAAATAAATCTTTTTGTCCAATTAATTGATATTTTTTATGATACGTTTCCATTGGATTATGGCTGTTAACGTGTCACATAAATGACGTATCAGACAATGGCTTAACTTAAATTATTCAAACTTTCGTAAGACATTATCATTAAACTAATATAAGAACGACGGGCCGCGTCCGCGAAATAATACCAGTTCCACTCACCTTGATGAAGGGCTCCCGATGGGCTCGAAACGTTGTAAGTGTTTTAGCCGTTACAGCATATAAGATTCTAGCAACGTTTTGAATAACACATGTAAAATAATTGTTCCAGGTTTTTAAATACTGGTACTTATTCCATGTGTCAACAGTATATTTTAATATCTTCTCTGTTTCCAGTTTAGAGCATGGAAATGAAAATATCGAAAATTTAAGTTTTATAAATATTGGTGACAAGCCATATCTTTTGTATTCACTTTAAGTCAACACCTAACACGGACTGTATAGTTTGGTATCATTAGATTTGCATTTTAACCTTGAGTTAAAAAAATTCGGACACAATTAAATTATTTGCAGAATTGAAAAAAAAAAACCCATTTATTTTCTGTAATTTAATTCAATCCATTAACAATTTGTTACTTGCGTACATATGTTTTTACAGTTCATGACCGGACGGGTATTATGAGTTGCATATTCACAATACACAATTCACGTAAGGTATTGTCCAGTCTGCGCCATTGTGTTTCATCCAGGTTGCATTTTATTTTCAATTGTACAGCGACAAATGTAATTTGATTTCAAAAATGTACAAGTATTTTCTTAGACATTCGTTTATAAATAAACATATAATTGAACTAGCTGTCGCCCGCGACTCCGTCCGCGCACAGTTAAAAAAACTTAATAGGAAAATAGATGTTGTCCGATTCTCAGACTTACTGAATACGCATATAAAATTTGGTAAAAATCGGTTAAATTATGCTGTTAAAATGTAGCTTATATGACACGTTCGTAGATTTACCATAGCAGCGCCATCTATTGATTACTTACTCAACCCAGTCGAAAAGTATCGACATCTGTTAGAATCATTTGGAGTTAACAGATAATTGTGACTGTCAAATAATAACAGACAAATAATTAGCAATAAATTAAAATTGCGACTATAATTTGAGATTTAAACTATCCTATCTCTCAAGTTGGAGCGAACTGCACATGGTGTGCGAATTTTATTATAATCGGTTAAGTGGTTTAGGAGTCCATTGAGGATAAACATTGTGACACGAGATTTATATATATTAAGATAATAACTCTAGTTTTCCAAAACTTTACATATATTTTAAGCAACTTAATACCAGTTTTCTGATCATATTGTTGACCATATTTCATATAACATCAGACTCTGCTACGGAATCTAAACCGAGTAATATGAATTTCTACAGACCGTTTTTTATCTTTATCAGCGTAATACGTTTAAGGTAAGCGAGTGCTTACTTTCACAATGAATAAAGCTGAAAGATAGATCGAATTGTTCACAAAAAAATCCAATTCCGTCTTTATTGAAAGTCTTGTATACTCACTTTTATCCATATATTTCTTATCAAGAAGATTATATAAAAGAAAACTTTGACGTTAATAAATTTAAGTGACATAAAGAGACGTTAAATATACAGTAAAGGAGCAGGTAGTGTAGATTTTGTTAAAATTCAACACTAAAGAACTGCTTAAACAGCCATTTAATATGAATAATCGGTAGTTTATAAAATAGTTGATTAAATAAGAGCACGTTTGATGAACTCCCCACTCTGGGAACAAATTACTTAACTAACTAATAATTTATAAATTTCAATGATTATAATTTAAAAAACCAACATGATACAAATATAAAACGAGAAATACTGATTCGCCGATTATTTTATTTTCAACAGTTGGGCTTTATCCTTTCGGGACACAACCCTAATGGTGGTTTTGAACATTAGGGTCCGGTAATATCGACCGCGTCAGACTTTGTTTTAACGCAACCGTACTTTATATTAGAAAATGATACACTGAAAATATAAAGCTAACGTTTTAAATTATCACATTTGAGAAAATTATCCATTCATTGTTTGTTGCAGGGGACTATTATTAAGGGTTTTTAGCGAAAGAAAATTAAAAAATCTCCTTATTACGTTTGTTATCATATATCTATTACATAATATCCAATAAGTAAAGTAATATCACTTTTAATTACTTATAATTATAGTTTTTTTTTTTTTATAAGAGAAGGGGGAAAACTAGCAGCGGGAATACCAAGGTGTTCATCGACGCCCATGGACATCTGCAATACCAGAGGAATCGCAAATGCGTTGCCAGCCTCAGTTAAGTTTCTCTCAACATATAGTCGAAAACAATATCCACTAAAGTACTCGTAGCTGGACCTTTAGATAACTGAGCTAGTTTCACATATGATTATATTCTCAAGACAAGTTTGGAGTCGTAAACAAGCTCCTGCGGTCGTATTAAAGTTTGTCACCTCTGTCTCTGTTAGACGGTGAACGTGACGTCGTAAACAGTTTTATTGAGGTTACGTACATGGAATTTTAAATCGACTATAAAAGGTATAAACATCTTAATATGGGTTATATCAACGTTTACGTCTAATTAAAAGAGTCTACTTAGGACTTAGGTATACAAGGTAATCGCTGAATGTCATATACACTGTGTCACGACATTCACATATTGCCATCATTCGCTTTCCTTTATCTAAATTTGAGATAGCAATGTTTTTAAATAAAGGTTTTGACATAAAAAAAATTCGGATAAAAAGATGTTTTATACATTGTATAACTTATGTAGCCGTGGGTTTCTCAGAGCAAAATTTCTTTATAAAACATATCGTCATACCGGTCATTATTTTTGACAAAACTAACAATGTGTTTTAAATGGAGTTTTTGGTCTCAGAAATCCATAGTAAGAGTTATGTTTTATCGTTTAGAACAAAGATATTTTATAGATGACATGCAGAAAGAACATGATCATAAAAATGTGAATATTTTCAAGAAGTGGTAAGCATAAAAATAAAAATGTTTATTGGCTTTTATCTTTAAAAAATAAGAAAGAACATCGCCTTAATATAGCGAACGATAAGGGAGTTTTATGATAGTGTACTTTTATTATTATAGCTTGCAAAATGTTGATGACGTATGAATAAAAATGTCTACTCGTAAATGCTAAGTATAATGTGTGATCTAGACGTAGTTTATTTTAAATGTTTACAGTAAAAAAGTCATATTATGGAAGAAAGAGATTAAGACTGTTATATTACTAACCGTGAGAAACTTACCCTTTCAGATAATTAATATTTATAAAATAATTAAAACATATTTTTCTGGAACGTATTGAAGCAAGAATAAAATAATGTTATTTGTACTCTTATGCATTTCTCATTTAAAAAATTTGAACGAAAATTGAAGGGTTTTTAATATGCACATGCATTAGTATGATTAATCCCTGGTTTTCGTAAGCTATTTCATTTAAAAACTTCAAGTGAATAAATGTACAAATATTTTACAATACGTTTAAGAAACATTTTATTTACTAAGATTATTTTTCTTTGACATACGTTTTTTATTTGATTTTTTACAAAAAAATACTTTAATAGGATATTAAAAGATATGGTGTTAATGTTATTCGATTTTTTAATTATTATTTCCACCTGTGCAAAGCGAAGTGGAATTTAAGGAATATAAGAAATTGTTTAATTTTTCCGTAAAATGTAAAGCTGTGCTCGTACGAGTACTTAGTTTTAAAAGAACACGGAAGACGTTTACGACGCTGCGTCTTACTTAAGCGAAGTCTATTAACTTCCTCTTAGTACAAATTGCCGGCGTTAATACTGTAAATAAGAAATATGGGGGCAATTTGCCGCACAAGTTAACTCCTTTTCTCATGTGTACAGGGTCAAAGGCTTTTATAATACGAGTATTTACAACAACTTTAATCAATTATTTGAATTATGCTATTGAATAACACCATAACTTTAACAGATTTTTTTATATCATCGTATTTTTTCATTGAAGGAATTGCTATTTTTAATTTTTCTTATAACATGAGAAGTTATTTTCAAAACTAAATACTTCCTTACCTTAGAATAAATCAAACGACAGAAATGAACGGGTGATTTAAAAACGTAAGTTCCTTATGTATTCCAGAATTTCAAATTATTTAAAATATTAGTTATTGTTTATGCTAACATTCCAAGTCGATAGTATATTTTTATAAATAAATATGTGCAGCCAATATCTGTGAAATGTGTATATAATATTAATGGCCGCGGGGAGTCGACGACGAGCATTCCGGAACAATATCCGATGGAATGCGATATTAAAGTTCTCCACTATAAATACTGAAGAGAATACCAATAACATATTTGTTTTTCTCAATATTTCTTATTTCATTGTTTCGAACTATTTAATTACTTAAGATACTATTGATGCTAACGCTACTAATAGTCAAAAAGCTTATTTGAAGTAAAAGGTCGCTGTAAAAATATAATGTTAAGTTACTTTGGTAGAGCAACATCTATCCGATAAGTTATCTTCGCTCTTGAATTAAGCAATTCACTTAAAAAGATCCTTGAAACAATCAAAGTACTTTTACGTGGAAAGGAAAACCATTTAGCGAATACATAATGTAATTTACATTTCACTTAAGGAAATTATATTTCCGGTTCGGCAGTTAGCGTACCTTAATTCTTACTTTAAAGCTTGTAATAAAGATGAATTAAAAATTAATAAACATAAACTCAACAAAAATAAAAGTTGATTTTATTTCGAGTATATAGAAATAATAAATAAGATAAATAGTACATAATTAAGAAAATAACCCACCCCTCTAGGATGTACGGCGACATGAATATAGACCTCAATGATCTGTGCATACAGACTATGGCCACCTGAATAGGTGACCTGAAATAGCGAAGCGACCACCGCCAATAGACATCCGCAATATCAGAAGTGTTGCCTACTCTAATTGACGGAGGAAGATTTTTTTTTGTGACTGAGTAGTCACTGTTTGCCTTGAGGAGGCATTTACAGTTTCACCGGGCTTGAGGTGGACGGGCGCAGATGGCGCTTAGCCTAAACCTCGTTTAAGAGTAACTAGGCTCGAAGGCTCCCTCAGAAGCCTCGGCTCGGGCTGTTACTTCATTATTATTACCGGATTGGCGTTATTATTATTACCGGATTGGATAGAGAAAGAAAATATTTCGTCTTCTTATATATTCCATCCACCGTAAACCACTTCCCCTTCCTATCTTTTCCCTATAAGAAAAAGGTGGGAAGGAAAATGACGCAAATTCATCAAAAGAAACGCGGAATTGTTTTCATTTCACGCCTGTCTTCTGTGTGGTCGTGGTATTGTGCCGTGCCTACCGATTAATTCGTACAACAGATGTTGTTGTTGCTGGCGTCTACGACATGGTATATTTAAAAGTATTAAGTGCAGCTTTCACATTCTAAATATTGATGCAAATAAGTTCACTTTCTACTTCATACAAAACTTATACGTACAACCAGACTCCAGTGTTTTCCCTATTGTGTATCAAAATCAAACATTTGACTAAGTGTACTGACTATTGCAATAGTTCTATTTGTGATGCAAGCGTTTGATAGTCTTTAGTGTACGTAGTCAAAGCTACTCACAAGAGTAAACAAAGTCAGATTGAACTTTGAAGTGCCAATTTCTCTACAGCGTGTACTTCACTTAATATATAAAGATGCTTTGTACTAGATACTAGAGCAACTGCACTATTGTAAAAAAAAAATGAAGACGAACACTCAAATTCTTGACTTCTTATTGTATTTTATATGTATTACATCCAGCACATTTAAAAAAAAAGAATTATGACAATCGGACAACTAGGTGTGGAGTTACAAAGTAACAAAAAAAAGCATACAGACGAATTGAGAACCTCCTCCTTTTTGAAGTCGATTAAACAAAATATTTTTATTAAGTAGCAGTGTGTGTTCTTCCAGACTATGTTCTACAACTGTGTCAAATCTCATCAAGATCCGTTGAGCCGTTTCGGAGAAATTTGGTACGGTGGTAGAGTATTGTCTGAAAGAACACATATAAGCTACTTATAAAGCTTTTTTAAAGACGCGCGGATAGAGTCACCGGCGACAGCTAGTATTGAAATAAATCTAATTTTAAAAATCGAATAAAAGACAATTATAATCGCAGGAAAAATTAACGTATTTCCAATGTGAAAGAGAAAATAAAATTGCTAAATAAAAAAAATGTAATAAAAAGTTATGATTCGGACTTGGAAATCTAGGAATGTATTGCAGGTTACACTCTGAGTGCATGTAATCGTTTCTCCTCAAGAACATCTCGTTTAAATGTGCAGCACGTGGGTACATAAACTGAAATAGATCGAAGGAGCTTTACTCCACGTAATCAAGTTGAAAGCTTCACATTCATCTTTCCACGAAATAGACAACTAAAAATCAAATAATCGAAAAATGCTATTTACATTCATTTATCAGCATATTAATTAATTAATAATAATAACAATAAAATATTTATTTCAGACATATGGTTCACACAAAATCAAATTACAAATTAAATAAAATGTGGTGTAGACATGTAGACGTAGACATATGGACAGTCCAAACCCGCTGTATCAACAATGAGTTGCAGGTAGCTGTTGGCGCTGTCCCGCACCCGCCGCATCAGGGATGCTGCTCTCTTTCTTATCAATGCGGCAAAGTTGTCAACACCGCCATCTGCAAACATTCCAGATGCGCAACAGAAAGCGGAAACGCCAACAGGGCCCTGAACCCATTATTGTACTGGACCCGCAACAAGAAGGTTTTTTAATAGTATTTATACATTGTTATAATAATAATTGAGTATTTTCCTTACTTAAAACATCACATTTAACATTTTTTCTTTTGTTTTCCCTACTGGCAGTAATTTAGGGATTTACAATAATATTGGTTTACATTTATTTTCACAAATGAGGTTTTACGCAAAAAAACTTAAACCTAACTATCGTGTCAGATGAGAATAATTTGAGTAAATATATTTTTTATCTGTAAAAATTTGAGGAACCGAAAGTTATTATGGCTCAAGTAGTCTGAGATTTGAAGCACCATGCTCACAGAGTTATTAATTACGCGTAAACATTGAACACTGGAACAAAACTGAAATAACACAAAAAAGAAAAGACTTATAGAAGTTTTGAAATTAATTTTAAACAAGTTTCTGCGAATCGTATTTTACAGAATTTTTTGAGTGAAGGCAATTTAACTTTTGTAATGAATCCGCTTCTATCAAAGTCGTATTAATTGATTCTATATTTGTTTATTATTGTTTCATATAGATGAAGCATTTTAAAGTGGTTGTAAAATGTATAAAAGTTTGTAGCGATTTTATTAAAAGAAACAAATATTTAAAGAAATTGCTAGTTGCGTAGAACGACATAGTCTGTGTTGGCATTGATACTCAAAACTATTATTAACGGCAAAGTTGTAATTTGACCAATTTGCTAAAATATTTTTAAAGTAACTAATTATTATTGAGCTGTTATAATAGATAATGTAATAGCATCTTACATTGCTGTTGTGTTGAAATAGATTGCAATTAAATTTTCTTGCCCATGCTGGCAGTTTGCCCAACAACACTTCTTCCAATTTTACACATAATTGGATGATAGAACAATTTCTATGCTGCATTTAATTTTAATCTCTTTTAGCCTCCAAAGTATATCAAAAATATTTTTTAATGGTGATTTTATATATCATAGGATTTTTTAACTAAGACTAAAGTGCCTTATTAATTGAATCACACAAGTATTGTATTTAATTATACATTTTGTTTCATAAAGGAAGTAAGATTAAAAAACATACAACACAAACAACACACAAAAACGTCGATTCGGTTACGAAAACTACATCAAATTAAATTGTATAAAACAGAATCATTGTAACATCTGAGCGAAAGTATAAAACTTTTGGTTTTCCCCGAGCCAAATGATACGAATTTACATAATTTTAAAACCTGAAATTGAAATTGGAAACTACGATAACGATTTAGAATTAAGTTAATGAAAATTATCAAACTGTTTCCGTTTTCGTATAATTAGTAACTGTGTTTTTTTCATGCAATTGAATTCTAAATGAGAAAAACAACTGATAGAGAGGTGAAAAGATCTGTATTGAGTCTAGGGGTGCCCTAAACTTCAATTTCTGTTGATATTATTCACAAATATTATTGGATAACGTACAAATCATTTTAATTTTTACTCATAAAAATTACAAATATTTCAGTTTATTTGTTGATTTTGCTATTGTTTTGACCGATTGCCACAATACATATTCTGAAACATAGAGAGTATCGTTATCTATCTAACATACTGTTTATTTAAAGGGAGTGAAAGGGATGTCTATATTTTCACAAATTTTCACCAATGGAAACTGTCAGTTGAACTTGTCAAGCGCATTGTTCACGTTTACAACGTCACGTTCCAAATAAATCTGCAGTGTAGGTGAGAAACTTTAATGAGACCACATCAACTTGTTTACGAGTTAAATAACATTGTAACGAATTTGCATAGTTTGTTGTACCGTGTAAAATTATATTTCTGAGCTACAATAAAGTAAGCAAGTTTAATTTTAATAAGAAGTTAGTTTTTCGTAGTTGGCTTTAGGTTCTTATTTTACAGTAAAGAAATATTCATAAATAATTATATTTAATATTACTATTTATATGACGTGTCGATATTTCTTAAACACATGGATAGATGGATGGATGTTAGAAAGTATCTCCAGAACGACTCAACGGATCTAGATGAAATTTGGATGTAGAACATAGTATGGAGGAAAATGTAGGTAGTAATTTTTTTTAAATTCCTCACGGACGGAGTAGCGGGTGACAGCTAGTAAGTAATAAATGCTTCAACACATTTAGAATAATCTTATTAACATTTCGTGACTGAAAACGGTTTCTGTGGGTTACAATTCTGAGTACTCACGTAATAGTGTTTTCATGGCAAATTCCCGTCTGAATGTGGGACACGTATGTACTAAACTAAAATATATAGACTCCTTTCATTCGTATCATCAAACTAGAGCCTCCTACATTAGTCAAATGAGACATTTCTCTAGAATTATACTAAATCATTTACGTACGGTTGAAGCGTCCAATCAGGATTTAATTGTGGCTTTACAATTTGAAATTTCTTGACTTTACAAACTTTATTACTTTAAAATTAGCGATTTCTTGCGATTAACTTAACAACCGTTTTATCATAACTAATGGATTCATATATATTTTTAGTTTAAATAACTTAACAATTAATTCAAGGGCAATATTTAAAACAAACTTAAATGATTCTCTAAAAAATGTAACAGAATTTACACGTAAACTTCAGTTAAAATTTACCTTTGTACGAACTCTATTGCAAATTCCATGTACTGAAATCCACGCATTCTTTTTTTTACACTCTTTGAAACAGGCAAAGGGTAATTGCATGCAATCAGGGGATTTGTGAACGACTTTTCCTAGTGAAATTAAAATCCAAGCCTTTATTATTAGGAAAGCTTTTTAAAAAATAATTAACTTTTTTCTTAAAGGAGTTAAATGGTATACTGATATGATACTATGTCTTATTCCCATTGTCTATGAATACAAGTGCAACAATAAACAAGTACTAAAACTTTATCTATTAGTCTTGTCTATCTAACTTGACAGTTCGCTACTTTAGTGACGCATGTATCGGTCGTAAGTTTGAATTTAAATTTAACACGTTGTTAATTTAGTTGTTATCGGGCTACTCTACTAATTATTATGGTAATCAACAAATAATAGCGCGTCCCTATTTGAAAATTTATTTCAACATTCACTCCACAAATAATGCAAATTAAATGATTATATAAATATATGACTTTTTGAAAGTGTGACTGAATTACAACGACATTAACTTTTTTGTGTCATGTACTCTTTTTTGTGTCTTATCTTCCCTGTCAAATTACTCGACAAAAATACATGTTCTATAATGCGTTTTCCTATTTTGTTACATTTTGCGTAACATATGTTGAAATCTATCTATCTTGTGGGAAGACGTGATATTTTGCTTAAGGTTTTTTTTTTACTTTTGACGTGTGTGTCGTATGGAAAAAATTCAATTTGTAAACTCGTTTTGGAATTTCTTTTACATGCGTCGTTTTATTGAATTCGTGGCACATATCGTAAAGGGTCCGCTACGTGCACTGAAATAAGAACGTCGGTTCGGTGTCACGTTTGTTTTCGCGGGCAATTTATAAAGTACACTGGTATGTACATATTTTAATGTGTGACGACTGAAGATTCAATTATCCCATCACACCTCTTCTAAAAACACACGACACAACACAAATATTACGGCTTTAGAACGCCTATTCCTTAGTTTTTTTAATCAGTTGATCTCGATAAAAATGTTAGTGTTTTATCATAAAATTGAATCACTATCGTCTGAAAATAATATCGAAAAGTATTTTATGCTTGAATTATAATATATGCAGATGGGACAATTTTCCACTTAAGTAAGTATTGTGCCTTCGTGTGAGAAAATGTATTGGAAAAATTGAAGGCATATCGTGTTTATGTATCTTCTATATAGGTTATTCTTTTGTTAATTGAATATTTTTGTCGCAGTAATTTTTTTGTCGGTGGAAATAAAAAGGTGCTAAATGTATGGTATTTTATGACTTCATTTGTTTGTATACTTGTTTTTTTTTTTTCATAAGGTGGTAAACAAGCAAACGCTCCCCTGAATCCGCCTAAATAGCGAAGCGACCGTTTCCCATAGACATTCGCAGTTGCAGATGTGTTGCCTCCCTTTAATCGACAGAGGAGGGGACTTTCGTCAAATCCACTTCCCTTTCCCATCCTCTCCTTATATGAAAAAGGTGTGAAGGGAACGTGGACTAAAATTAGGCCTACTACTGTACTATGTACTACAAGTATTCAAAGCAAGGTGACGTTTTTATCTTAAATATTTTCAATTATTCTCTTTCTTGAGGCTAAAAAATAAAATCAGGGATCGCAAGACGAGATGTTTCCTTTTAACGGGATGAATAAGGTAGTAGCCGCTCTAAACGTAAATAATTCAGGGTATGCTTTTAAGACATCAAGGACCTCCAATTCATTGAAGACGGAGTCAAAAATCACGGAAATGACCAATCCAAGTACTATTTAATAAAAAAAAAAACTTGAGAGGTGTCAAGGGACACCCGGATGGAACGAAGTTCCTTTCAGTTAATTAGTGAAGGAACCAATGTTTATTCTATGAATAAAAAAGTTGAGTCTTCATAAGAAGTACATTTTATTTCTATGAATTTTCGTTATATATTGTCACGTCGTTGCCATGGTGAAGTAGCGCTCATTCGTCGTTAACACACTTACTATAGCAAAAAGTGTCGTGACAACTTTTCGTAAGAATTTTTTCCGTCTAGCCCCCTTTCACAACGCGCGATAAGGAACTTCGTTCCAAAAAATATTATTTTTACATTTGCTTCCATAATTTTATTTATTTTCTGCTTAACATAAAGAAGTAAAATAAAATGTCGTTTAATAAAAGCTGAATTCAGAAATCACTGTCCTTTGAGATTAAACAACGTCAGTCCAATTGTCACAACGACGTCAGAACTTCGTTATGAGTTGTAGTCGAGGTATGAGAACAAAAAGCAATGTAATCTAACAAAGTTTTAAAATAAATATTGTAATATGCTGCCATCATTCGGTTGACATTAATCCAAATAATATTCAAGTTCTCGGAAAATTTATATGGAATAAGTGAAAATTATTTTACGTATATAATTATACTATAGGACAAATAGTATGTAATTCTATACAATTTTACTAAACTTTACTTTTACTATCGTTCATGAAGGGTATAAATAAACATTCTAGTAGATAGTACTTTTACTCCACTAACAATTATCGTTATTGTCGCTTTAGCAATTAAAATGCAATCAGGGATAAAGTAAGTTTATATTGTTGGATAATCTGAGTCGAGCCATTAACTAATGGACCTTAATGGTAGTCGTGCTTACGTGCTACTTGTAAAGTTTTATGTTGAGTTAAATAATTGATTGATTTATTACGTCTTAATTATACTTATTTCATAAGATGCAGATATTAGGCACATAAAAGAAACTTTAGCCCTTGACAAAAATTTTTAGAAAGCTTGTCGTCTTCTCATGAAGTTTTAGGGTTATGGAATAGGGGTATCTAAGTTATAGCTAAAACAAAATGTTAGACATTTAAAATTAAGAAAAAAATAAAGAACCGTACAAATTTCACTTCTAAGAAATATATTGACGTTTACGTTCGACTTCATTCGAGCTCGGACAAGGCGATTTAGTGGAACAATGTCTTAAAAAAAACTCTAAATTGTTAGATGTTTCGATACAATTGTATTTACACGCTTGAACGAATATCATTTGAAAGGGCTTGAAAAACTATGTCTCAAACTTTCTTTTGTACGCTTAAATGGGTATTAACTTGAGATGTGATCTGTTATAAGGTATATAAAAAGTCTTGAAAATAATGTGTAATGCTAAAGGGACAAAAGGAAGATATGGGAAAGTTTCAATTAAGCATAAATTTTCAAATAATGCCATTACTTTGATTGTGATGAATTTGTGGTTGAATGTTATACATTGAAAATCGATTCACAATATTCTATTCTTCTTCCACTGCTAATCATAGGCCTCCCCATAAGATCGCCACGATGACCAGTCCTGTGCTTCCCGCATCAAGAATACTTTTTTTACATAGGATAAAGGGACAAACGAACACGATAGCACATTATTGATCCGACGCCCATAGTTATCCACAACACCAGAGGAACCGCAGATTCGTTGCCAGAGATTGCGATACCGCCGCATACACAATATTTATCTTACTTATTTTACGTATATACGTAACGTTGGGTGTCCTTATATCAATAACTTTTTAATATAAATCTCACGCAATTTATATTTCTTATGAATTAACTTTTGGATATGATTTATTAGGGATTAAGGTAAAATCAAATTTTCAAGGGTCAAGGCTATTTCTAAAATAAACAAGTTCATTTTCTCGATAGCTCGGCTCGCGAAAATTTAATTTACACGAAAATTGTGACTGATATAAACGAATCATAGCATATTCTTATTGGATTTTTTGTACATCCAAGTATAGTTTAAGAGTCGCGTCGGATAATATTTTTTAAATCAAAAGCTCTTATCTACCCTTGTTATTATGAGTCTCAATTAATAAAGCATTTTCAATTCAGTATAATATTATGATAAGGATTATTAAAAGTAAAAAAAATGTTTTTGATGTTACATATCGACGCTGGAAAGCATAAACGCTGTAACCCTTGAAATCGCGAATATGTTTTTCACACGTTATAATTTCAACCATTATCAAACGATAATGATTTTATTATAGGTTAGCACAAACTACACAACATTGCTAAATATCGCATGCTTGTAGGCGTATCTGCTCACGAGTTATGATTTTTTGGCTCTTCTGTAAAGTTCATACTTTCGGGGTTACAGCGTTTACGCTTTCCAGGGTCGATATATACATACATACATAATTTAAATACTTGATTTCTAGCAGGTTGTCTTACTGTCCTAAAACAGAACTGTTTTAACTTGTTAATATTAAGAACTATAAGTTGAATATGAAAAATTATTTTTGTCCTCGACAGCATTACTATTTGGGAAGGTTAGTCTGTAAACAACACACAAAGGAGCTAAGCACCGCTGGACACCTAGTATGTAATCATGATACATAGGTCATAAAAATTATTAGATATTTAAACGACTTACACTGAATGAAGCATAATAAACCCGAAATTAATGAACCGCCTGCTAATCGACGTCACGAACTTAATTGAATCAGCCCTGGAAGACAATTTCACTTTGATTACATTCTAATTTAATTTCGTTGGATTCGAGCATTTTTTTTTTTTTTTTTTTTTTTATAAGAGAAGGGGGCGAACGAGCAGCGGGAACACCAAGGTGTTCATCGACTCCCATGGACATCTGCAATACCAGAGGAATCGCAGATGCGTTGCCGGCCTTTGAGAAGGTGATACGCTCGCTTCTTGAAGGACCCTAAGTCGTAGCGGTTTTATTTCTGATTAGATATAAAAGTGAATTTAATACTTTTATTATGATGAATGTATGTTGTGACAACTTTTCTATTAGTAATTTAATTAAGTAACCTTAAATTTTTACTTTATAAAATGATGGAAGTATAATCCTTTTATTCTGTTATTTCTACAGCCCCCTTTATCTCTCCGTAATTCATTATTTCTTTTTATTATTCTTTGTTATAATAATATAGTTACATATGAATAATAAAAAGGCCATACAGTTAATACGTTTGCTCGGGAGGTTGTTCGTGCGAGGATCGTAAAACAAAATGACGTAAACATAAACCAGTTGATAGCACTACAGGTTGCTTTTATTAGGATAGCTGACGGAGGTTCGTCAAGCTAAATATCCAATTAATTTATGTCTTTATGTTTCTCTGGAATGATTCTTGAAATTTGACTTGCGATCCTACTGTGAATTTTATGATGATAAAGTTATAAGTTATTTTAGATTATACTATTGTTAACTGACTGAATTAGGATTTATATATTGGATAATATAAAAGAAAGTCGTGTTAGTTACACTATTTATAACTCAAGATCGGTCTAACTGATTTAGCTGAAAATTGATGGGGAGGTAGCTTAGAACTAGGAGACGGACATAGAAACTTTTTTATCTTGTGTGCATTTTTTTTTATTCCGCGCGGACTGAGTCGCGGGTAAAAGCTAGTATTGTATAATTATACTTACTATCAACAAGGTTCATGTCCAGAATTGGATGCAGAAATTATTTGAAGTCTATCAACATTTGACGCAACATGAATGGTGAAAAATAAAAATAAAACCCCAAAAAATAGAAAAGGAAAAATTAAATTACGGTAACAAATAACAAGGGTCAATTCAAGGGTCGCCCGATTTCAGGCTTCCTAAAATAGTACCTCAAGTAATGAAAGGACCAGTGAATGGAGAAAGGAATCACTGTAGCGGCTTTAAATAAAATTTTATATGGAATCCATGAAACTGAAAGTTTTTATTTACATTTGATTTTATTTCTATTGAAATGCTGTAACTGAATGAAATTGAGCGTGAACAAATGTGTACACTTATATTTTAGAAATCTTTCCAGTTTCTACACGGATTTTTCACTGATAGAAAATAGTAACAGATTTCATTTTAAGTTTTGTATATGCACTTTGGATAATTTCATATATATGTACCATGATTTTACAAAACTATATTGGTATAAACTACTACATTTTATCTTCTAGGAAATTTGTCAAAATAAATTTATAACAAAATAAAATAAAAATAAAGTAAAACTCGCATTATGTTTTTTTTTTTTTTTTTTTTTTTTTAAGAGAAGGGGGCAAACGAGCAGCTGGAACACCAAGGTGTTCATCGACGCCCATGGGCGTCTGCAATACCAGAGGAATCGCAAATGCATTGCCGGCCTTTGAGATGGTGATACGCTAGCTACAATTGTTTGAGGTAATGAGACATGTCATATTGTAAAATACAAATGATATCTTCTAATGACCACATTAAATATATTGAAACATTCGGAAATATTACATTTAGATACAGGATACGTTGAAACGGCATACATTTTATATTGAATTTTATAGGAAAGAGGTTCCGAGTTCAATATATTCAGTTATTGGAAATTTCATTCGTTCGTTCCTCCACTATAAAATTTTAAATTTACGACTAACAGACAATAATTTAACTTTATTTTAGTGATATGGCAAAAATAACGCTTATAATAATCCTCATGGACTCCTGATTTATAATCTAAATGACCACTAAAATCTATTGTAATATAAAAAGTAATTTCTTAGTCAACAAGACATTTTTTTATGAAACGTGATTTATTTTCATTCCATTATACATTTATTAGGGCGTAAAGTATTTCCTTTTATTTAAGGTGACAAAGACTCTCACTTTAGACCTAATAATAGTCTTACATTGTGTCTATATTGTGAAGAAGATTTTTCGAAGCAAATCATGTCGGTTTTTTTGTTACATAATTAATTATTATAAATTTGATCAGACAAAGAGAATGAGACTATTTCAGTGTCCAAGATTCGACTGTGAAAAATGTAGCTTTAATTGTTCTTGGACAGATTGATCAGGGGACGACGCAGGACAGACCACTTTGGCTATCTCTTATGTCAGAGGTTAAGACCCACTTTGGGTCGCTGTGCCAGCGAAATAACTATGTTGTTCTTGGTCTTTTCATAGTTTATAAAATATTGTAAACCATTCATAAACCATAATCCATCCTTATGCAAATTTTATGCGCCCCTATTCAAGAAAGTCACGTTCCCCTCGTGTTTAAAATTTGCGTTCATAAACTATAGTCGCACTTTGTAATCTGTAATTTTATTAGCTTCATCTTTTCATTAGGATGCAGATACACAACCAATATTATGTAACCTGTTGTTACATTAATATATACGCCTTTGAAACAGAACAAAGAACACAAAAATACCACAGTAATCAATTGAAACGTTGATAGATGCAAAGGTTAAAAATAACTCGACGACAGTCAGAAACTAAAATAAATCTCAACAACAAAACCATAACATCAATAACGTTGTGGTTTCCGTTTAAAATGCCGTCGGTGAAGTTCAACAAACTTGCGAAATTAGTTTGCCAAGTGTCATTACTTAACTGCGATAGGGACTTTAAACGTAAAATATTAGCTTAACGTACTTCCAAGCGTTTTAAGTATGACGAAAAGATTGCATATTTTTGTCATAAACCAAAGCTGACGTTATGAATTGAAATCAATAATATTTATTAAAGTTTGTATTGTATAACTGCCGATAGCCCTCGACTTCGCTCAGAACAGAATTAAAAAAGCGTAAGAACACATCAGTTTCGAGTAAAGTCCCGTCGAAATCGGAACAACCGTTTCGGAGATTACGCAACAAACGCAGATTTGTGGACACATAGAGATAGTAAAAAAATTTTTTTTTTCGTTATTAGTAACTTAAATGCATTCTTTTCGTGAAATTATTTTTCTTTGATATTATATATTGTCAGTATGTAATTTACTACAATTCAATTTTATTAATTATATTTTATCCAACTTTAATGCGTCCATTACCACCGATTCCCTGGCGAGAAAACTTTATTATAATTAAATGAGATAAATTAAATGTTACTTAATAAACTTTACTAGTTTAACAAGTTACATTTAAAACACAAAAATAAAAACAAATTAAGGGGTGGAAGATGTCATAGGATACTCGTAGATTGTTGACAAAGATGTTGTCTTTGATGATGTCTAGCATGTAATTCCACTAAAAATATTATTTCATTCGAGATGTTACAAACGTAAACACGTTTCTCCTTCGGTCAGTTTTATTTATTACTAGCGACGTTTTCTTTAAGTAGCTCGAAAGAGTTTCTTGGTCATTGCCTCCTGTCGCCAAATATTCGATTTATAGTTTTCCTTTTCATTACAAAGGAAATCCCTAGAGGTAAGACCTACGGATTTCCTTCGCGCAAATCCATTGCTCTAGGGGCATTCACTCAAAGGACAAACAACTTTAGGGTTCTTTGAATACCTTTTACATTAAGTAAGATTTCTGAGTCAATATTCTTTACTTTTGTCGATAAGTCCTTGATAAGTGACCTTTGATAAATATCTTCGTACTGTCAAAAATATACGAATCAATTAAGGAATGTAATGCAAATGTAAAGCATTAAAACATCAATATACTAAAAAAGGAAAAAGATTACAAGAAAGAAACCTTACTTTAATCTTTGTTTCAATGTTACAAAAAACTGGTGCCAAGTAGTGAATTTGTTTCATATTTATATAGTAAATTTCTTTCAGTGATTCCATTATATCGGATGTTATTTGGCCTTTTGGTAAAAAACCAAAGCAACGTTAATGGCCGTGGCGCCGACGAAATCCGATCAGTATCATTAGTGCGATGCCTTTAATGAATCCGCTTCGACCTTTTTCATGTCTGTCTTTAAAATGTTTGTCATTTTTATGCACAGATTAATCAAGATTACACTTTACAGTTTCATAAATTAGAATGAGTGATTATTTAAAACATTATTCGACTAACCGTTGGTCTCTGAGACCAAAATATCTGTTTAAAAATACCGCCATCCCTGTCATTATCTTTGATAAGACAGAGATAACAATATTTTTAAAATGGTGATTATGTACTCAAAAACCCACGGTAAGAAAATTGTCTTAACTACCATTGTTGCACAATATTAAATTATATTTACGAATATATTAGACAAATAAAAATTGACGTCACCATTTTTCCTCGGTCGCCTCAATATTTTCATTCAGTCAACTTTTCAATCAAACCGAAGAATATTCAAAAGGAATGAACATTTCAATAAGCGATTGGTTGGGTTGTTTCATCCCCTTAGATATTACATATTTCGATTTAATGCAATCATGATCTCTTGAGTCAATATTCATTTGGATATCACATACAAGTGACGTAGCTCTGATACAAGAACTTAATTGTGATGACTGTTCTTTTCAAAAAGAATAAGAGACAAGGCAATATTGTTGTAATACAATGGATACACACTATAACCATAGTATTAAGTTTCAAATATTAAAAAAAAAAACGATTCAAATACAATTTTTAAGTAATACAATTTTAATATATTTAAAATTGTTATACGTAATCTTGACATAATAAAATCTTTAAATTTATTCTTAAGATGTGAAAGACAATGAAGATCATTAAAAGTAGAATAAAACGTAATTAAAATTCTATAGGCATGTCTTTGACGAACAAAGCTGTATGTAATCATAGATTACTAAGACGACATATTTGATGAAAATAAGGGCACATAAAATTGTTCAAATTTAAAATTATGCTTTTATCTTATTAATATTATAAATGCGAATGTTTGGATGGATGGATGGATGTTTGTTTGAAGGTATCTCCGGAACGGCTCAACGGATCTTATATACTATTCGTAAGTTATATACCAACTGTACGAAGTTATATATCAACGGCTCTTGATGAAATTTGGCAAAGATGTAGAGCATAGTCTGGATGAATACATACACATTCACATTGCTTGCATAAAAGTGATCACAACTGAATATAGTCCAGGACGTTTATTTCCTACCCATTTTGGTGAAATGTCAGTTGTTGACATATAGTCAAATAAGGATAACTGAGCCGGTGAGAGGCAAGGTTATTGTGATTAGTTCTGTCAGATAACATGTAAGTCCTTAATAGAAAATAATCCATAGTAATAGTAATAAGGCAAAGAAAATGGCATAAAAACATGTCTTCATAGTTACAGTAGAAAATGTTTCTTGTGACAATGTGTCAATGTTTCTTGTGTTTTTTGAGTTTGACTCATTTCCACTGGGTCAGATGTCTTTGTACCTTATCCGAACCTTTGTGAAGTGAATTAAATTATTTAAATTAACAATTCACTGAAATAACAACGTTCGATAGGAAAAGAGCGTCGAAGCTGAAATGTGAGTTAAATCGCTTGAACACGCCAACTGAAGCGGCTCATCTCTATATTTCTTTATATTCACTCGATTTTTCAAAATGGATTTATGGAAATTACGTAAATGGAGAAATACTATTATTTAGAAATCTCGTGAGTATTAACGTGTTCTAAATAGAATTCTGTAGCTAACTTTAAAGGGATAAAATCCCTTTGGATTTAGATCGTTGTTGCTATATTAATTAAGGTTAACTGTCTTTGGTTACTGGTACTGAAATGAGAATTACGTTTATTTTTTATTAGGTATACATTTAATTAACAATACTTTACATGGATACATGCTTGTAAGAAGGTATCTACGGAACGGCTCAACGGATCTACGATAAGTTTCATCTGAAATTTGCTATTTAAATATTTATTTAAATTATTAGACTTGTATAAAAGTACGTTCTAAAATGTACTAAGCGTCTTATAAAATCAATAAAGACATTTAATATTGTACTTTTACCCTTCAGGGTAACAAAATTACAGTAAAACTACAAGTTGACAAAGTTCAACAAGATTAGTTCAGCAAGTGTGATACCACTAAACAACGTCCCGAACTTTGATTACTTACAAACAACTTGTAATGTATCTGTCCACTGGATACTATAGGGATGTACACTTTGTCTTTCTTTAAGGTAATCACATAGTTCGAGTATTGGAAAGCGAAAAAATAATACGTGGAGAATATGTAAAGCAGCAATTAAGGGCAGTAACTTAAAATTTCAAATAGCAAATTTAAAAAAATGAACTTTAAAAATTTGCTATTCGATATTTTAAGTTAATTATGGTACTGTTTTAGCGCACAGCCAAATTAACTATATTTGTTTTAAAGTACAATGAGATATTATAGTTAGAGATAGTATTCTTTTAATCATTAAATTCGGTACAAAGCTAAGAGCAAAGCACTAAAGATTTATCTTAAACAAATCCTGTATTTAAAAGTTTAGGCGTTCACTTTTGAAATAGACTTTAATGGAAAAAGTTTGAAAGTGAATATAAACGCAAAATTAATTTGATAATTATCCTAAATGCTATAAAGTTTTCGCAATAAGAGTGACTTTATTACTGTGAGGGCAAAATTACTTTAGAATTCATCTCATTGGATAAACTTCGGTGACAATCATTGAGAAATATAAGGAAAGTCGACAGAGCCATTCCGATAATTATTTTTGGAATAAAGTAAGAGGGAACGAATAAGATAACATATGTAAACATTTATTTATCTTTGTTGTACATTCATTATTATATTATTAAAAAGAAAGTGTATCAAAAGTAATAAATTTAGGTGAAATATTATATATTTCTTTAGCTGAAACTGTAACTGAAATACAGTGGTATGAGTTCATATAGTTTTTTTCTTCAACACTTATTTTATTTAATAAAACTACGAATAAAAATAATTTCTCCTCAGTTCACGGTGTATTCACCGTGCAGCGTGCAGCTAGCATCGTGCTGGGGGATGGCAACGAGCGAGCAGATGCATTTAATGACGCGCATTACTCTGCTGATATTAGAGACCATTAGTTCATGCTGTGGCTCTCTAATATTACATTCAGTAAAATTTATCTTAATAACATTTAGAATGGAATTATACATTACAAAAATATTTTTTTAAACGAGCCGCTCAATTTTTATAAATCATTTTCTAAAGGCAGCATTAGTTCGTTTTTGAATAACGTAATTATGCGACTACAATGAACAGACTTGTGCATAATATTAAAATATTTTGGGCCTTATCATAAAAATCTTTATCTTAACCATAGGTACGTCCATTCTTTTATACCGTGACTATAGCGCCCGGTACAGATTTTTGATAAATCATGGTTATTATTATAACATTAGTGGTAATATAGTGGTAATATGTTTAATATTAGTAAGCTTGCGAAATGCGATCTTTACTAATAAATAATAAGTACATATACTGAAAGCGTTGTTGTGATACATTTATGGTGAAACTTATCACCAAGTTGCAGTCAAAAATATCAATCAGCGGCAATAAAAGGGTTAAAGCACGTGTGTAAAAACTAAACAGTGACTTGTATATGTAACTATTGTATTTTAGAATACAGTTTAAATCTTTGGAATCTGCCGGTGTTTAGAGGTTAATGAAATAATGGTTATCAAGAAGCAAAATCCTCTGACTATAATTTATTGAGATTTGTGAAATTACTTATGTATAAAACTAATATTACTATTCTTAGTTTAGAATACGGATACAAATACTCAATGATTATATCAACATTGAAAGCAAAAGGATATAAATTTGAGCTATTAAATAAACGACTAACAACACAAGAATGATGAGTCCGTTAACGTTGAACGTTCAAGTTATTTATCAACGTTATTTTTCACTTTAAAAGCTACATATCTGAGAAAAGTATTCTCGTCGTCGTAAAATGTGCAAGATACAAAAGTATATTTTTTTTACAAACTTCATTTGTATTTATTTGCACGTTTCTTTTAGTCTATAGGTGAACTATACGATCAATATGATGCAATAGTTTTTTTTTTCATTGGGATTATAAACGCTACATGAGTATTTTAAGATACCACATGTTTACGATATTTTAATTCTGTGTAAGGGTATTATATGATGTGCAGAATTTGTTGTCAAAGTATGCAGCGGTATTAAAATGCACCGCATGCAAATTAATTACTGTAAAATTAATATTTCCATAAAATACGCTAAGTAGATATTCAAAGGATTTTCGTATGCGAGCATTAAACAGAGGCATGGGTGAGCTAACTATTTTGGAATTTACAACATGGAGATGCTTTTAGTTTTCACAATAAGTTGTTAGGATTCATAGGAAGTCTGATAAAACTTAATCAAATAAATTGCTGATATTTGCGTTAATTAAGTTTTTATTTACAGATAGTCTGTTTTAAGTTTTATGATAGTTATCTTACATTTTCATCCAACAGTATTCAGTATTCAATAAGTAAAAGCAATATTTATGAGTCACAATTATTTACGTACCATAATTAAGTTTATTGTAACATAGATGAAGTTTTTAGAAGATAAATTTGTTTGTTCGTTACATCATGTAAATGTTTATCAATTCAGCTAATTTTATTTCGTGCTGCTTGTTTAATTTTACTTGACAAGTTGTTAAATATAGAAAGTTTGGACAGTGCAGGTATAATTTTTGAAACAAGAATTTGAAGCAAAGGTTCCACAATTTAAGAAAAAGAAATTTAGAAACTTCTTTAACCTTGCTTCGTTCGTTTTGAACTTTGATTAAACGAAACTTTCTTTTATTTAAGGTGAGTTCTTTAATTAATCAAGGGATCGTAAAGTTTATTAGCAACCTCAAATTGCGATTTTAGATATATTTTTTGAAAACATATAATAAATATTTTACGAACTTTTTGTACAGTAAATACCTTTATTGATATTTGTATAATATTAACTTAAACATAGTCTCTAATATATAAATATTTTGAGGCAAGAAAGTTTCTAATGACATTATCCCTAAGATGAAATCCAAAGAATAAGAGTTAAGGATACAAATACGAGGTTAAAATATGTTTGCATTGAAACTTGTGAATATTTTCAACCTTAGAATAATGTCTACCCGTGATAATAGGTGGGATTTAATTTGTATGTACTTTAAATCTCAGCCAATCATAATTTACAAACATCATCACGTAAAACAAAGGAATCCAATCCCAAAAGACTACGCACTCGCAAAGCATTTACCGAACCTCCTCAAGAAAACCTATTACATGAATACTCGAACGTAATGAGAGTTTTGCTTGGTTATTTCTTTTCTCTACAAATAGGAGACTTTCTTGGATAGTCTACTAGAAGTAGTTTTAGTAAGCTAACTAACTCAATTTAATACTTAAAATATTATAAAAATACCTAATTAAATCAAATAATCCTTAAAGTAGATAGATTGTAGTATAAAATAATTATCAACTTTCTTTATTTTCTTAAAATATGTGGCAGTGACAAAAATATATTCTTATAAAGCTGTAGTAACGCTGTAGATTTATCAATATAACTACGAGTTTGCTGCTAAAAACTCTCTTACAAAAATTGTATTGACATCCGTTTTATTCTACTTATAAAAACTGCGACAATAATATATTTTTGTACGGATGTTTCAGCAGTGGAAACTCATGGTTAAGCTAATCTCGTGACATTAACAGGGTTATGTTTGCGTTGTCAGGTTTTACGATTATCACATGAAGTGACGTCACGATCTTGTGCACTAGTTAATTTAACTTCATTAACATTATTAACTTCTTACCTTGGTTGTATTATAAGAACGTTTTGTGAATGAAACACGATAAAAGTTATGACATGAATTTGTATATTTTCAAGAGAGTATTTTACACATTATATCTGTTTTTCTAAAGAGGACGAGAGAGACGACAACACGTTTTTATACATGTGTTTGGGCAATGTAAACTCTCTATTATGCAGACTGAAGTAATGACTGATATTTTATATTTAATTATTTAAAGCGAAAAACTTCACAAACTTTAGATTGGAGTAATAAACATTAAGAAATCAGGCACAATAATAGTCGGACAGTTTTAAATTGACTTTGAAGTTAAAGATCAGTAAAACTTTACTGTTAAGAAATCATTTGAGTATTAATAATTACAATATTGTAATAATTGAAATAGTAGTAAAACGGAGAAAGCAAAATTTGCAAAAACCACGATAACTAATCTTTTTATTTTAATCGACTAATTTAAATTGCGGTCAATGATTTCATTCTTTTAATACTTATATTTTTAATTAACAAATCATTTCTATTTTTAATCGCCTCTTACAATATCTGTGTTTATTATTAAAGTGGTGTAGTAGAAGTTATTTCAAAGCGAATAGCCGACGTAAAAAGTCGGAAATACCTTACCAAACCTTAACAAAATTGAGAATTAATTATACAAAAACTTTGTAGTGCCCCTTAGGAGTCCCCTTAATCATAAAAGGATTAAGAAAACTTCGATAAGAATGAAAATTAACAATTCAAAAATAAAGCAATTTTTTGTTAATGCTTCGTCAATAAGTAACGTTGAATTGGTATTTTTTTTGTAAAATAGAAAATTAGTTTGCAAATTCCTATTGGAACTTTTTGTCTAAAAAAATAATTTAAAACTTTAATTATCATAGTATAAGATACACGTTTCAATTTACTCAAAGGAATTGTTAATTGAAACTTGAAATTTAAGTAACAAATTTTAATTACTTTTTGTATCAAGCCCATCTCTTTGGTCATCGATATTTCGTAATAAGAAATTTCACACTCCGATTGAGATCTGATAGATTGAATGATAATCGATATTATAGCTACTGAAATATCAAGACTTATCAATAATATTTTGCTAACATACAAGTATTTTTTTTGTGGAAAAAATAATGAAAAACATAAAACCTACCTTATGTCTTTTTTCGCTTAGAAATAGTTGACGAATGTCCGCTTGCTCGATTATAAATTAGCCTTAACGCGTCAAGACCTATAAAAAATCTTAATATGAAAAGTTCTTCATTTTTTAAATACTATGTTTACGTAAATTTTAACGCAATTCGGTTAAAAAGTCACGTTCGTTTAACATTTAAAAGCGTAATGGTGTTCCGGACATTGCCTTCTTTAGTCGCATCATGTAAAATGTATTACCTTCATTTGCTCCAAGTCACGTAGGGTTTATAGCGAGAAAGTATCGACTTGTAGTACTTAAGTATTAAAAAAAACGATGTTTTCACTGAACGCGTGATAAATGAGGGTAGAAAATAGTCTACATGGTTTTTATTTGTTTTTAATTGTTTAACATGTTCAGTTTCCATACTTATTTATATAAACAACAATCTCTGATTGTATGTTTAGCCAAAAAACGCATAAAATCTTTTTTTATTACAGTAATAAAAACCTATATACGTATTTTGTTAACACATTACCGACATCGACATGACCTTACGAAGACGTCTTGTCTTAGCGTACTCGTAGTCACGTCCTCGCCACGTTTGCTTTTGAAAATGAGTTTTCTGTTTGATGTTATGAGAACGTGCAATTGCGTTTTTGATTATTTTAAGTTTATATTACAACCAACTAATTCCTATATAATAAAATGTAAACTTCACTATGATATGTTTTAATAAAAAACATCTCAGGTTTTTGCTTTATGATGGAGTTTTAATCCAGTTTTGTATTCTTAATTCAAATATTATGAATTTTATTTTCAAAATTGTTAATCATTTATTTTATTTCCTAATAACATAAAAGTATTCGATAATAACGATTGTATAACACATTGTAAGTCACTTCACATAAATCGTGTATAATACTTGTTGGACCGGTACTTCGGAAACCCTCGTAAATTTTGGTGTCGTTTCTAAATATTGGGAAGAAACTCTATGCTGAGATTCAATATAGATTGCAAAAGTACCACTATGGGTGCCCATAAAAAGTAATATATTATAAGGACTTGTTTGAATTATATTTACATATTTCATTTTATTTAGTATTAAAAACAAATTTTAAAAGAAGTAAAAAATGTTCTATAATTAACGAATCTCAAATTCGATTGAAGATACATTAAACGGCTGTATATTCTATTATTTTTCATTTCTCACAGATAGTACTCCTAGAAGGGGATCCTTCTAATACAGGATTTATAATCTAAACAACCTGTTTAAGAAAAAGAACGTTATTTGGTTGACAACACATAACATTCGCACGCACCTCGTAAAACCTAATGGAACATAACAGAGTGAGAACGAACGCTTTCAAAAGATAAGCTAATGTCATTATCAGTTATGTTATTATGTTGTTATACTATGTAGATAAAATCAGTTAACTTTTTACTATTGGCGATTATATCTGAAAGTCCTTATTTAATAAAAAATAGACAAATCAACAACAAAACAAAATTAAATAAAAATCACTGCCTTTTTTATATTAGTAGAACTAGGGTACATTTAAATATAAAAGGGAATTAATTCAACCATACTACAAAAGCTACAACTATTTTATATTTAGACAGAAATCAAATTTATTTTTTCCTATCAATAATATTTGTAACTACTACCTAATAATTTTTTATCTGTATTTAGATTGCACAAGATACTTAAATAAGTATACTCAATTGACCTTCAAGTTTTCCGATAGATTTTATCATAGCTGAAGGCTTAATGTCAAGCGAAGTGGAATATATTGTGTCATCCACTCAAGCTGTGGATGAATATTTAGTTATCGTCCGCGACTCCATCCGCGCAGAATTAGAATTTTAGCCTATATTTTTTCCAGACTATGTTTCACATATATTCCAAATTTCATAGAGCCTTACTGCAGATACCTTCTAACAAGCATTCATCCACACATACATACTTCCAAACATAGACATTTATTGACATTTATAATATTTCTAAGATAGCAGTGATTTTGGAATTCTCCTTTCTTCTACAAACTGATTTTAAAAGTGACAGTTAAAAGTTTGATTCCGCACATCATCATCATTAACAGTTCACTATACGTCCCGACTAAGGGGTTACTTTGGATGGTTGATTTGTTAGAAAATGAGTCGCGTAAATGTATACAGAGTAAAAAAAAAACTATAGCGTATATCTTTGTCACTTAATGCTAAAAATATAATTAAATAACGCAAGCTTTTAATCCAGACCACATGCAAGTTATATTCGTAACATTATGGTGACCATCGAGATGTCAAGGTCGCTCTGGCGATTGTAGAAGTAACCGCTTGATACACGCGAGCCATTACCGATATTGAAACTTTAGCCGTGGCCTCCGCGCACGCTTTTACTTCGGAAAAGCTATTATGGACCTGAGTAACTTCTATTATTGCTCTCTATTTTAATGCACACAATGTAAATTTTACAAGTATCATTTTTATTTAACTTTAAGCATAAATACGTTACTTGTGACGTTGGTCTATGTTTACGCTAGCTCTAAATTAAACAGTTATGATTTTAATGGATTTCATTTTTGACGCGATTCCTTCGTGCCGCAGGTTTAAATGTAACGAAAATATGTACATACTCGTACATGCATATCTAGAAGGTTAAAAAGCATTAGCTTTTTTAAGAAAAAAAGTTGTTAACAAAATTTGCAAAACTTGAATCGAAAAGCGAAGCCAAAATATTAATGGAAAATTCAATCCTAACATGAATTATGTATGAGTAGTGGTTTTGTATAATATGTGCACGGCACATACTTTGTGGGGGAGTTTTAAATTTTGTTATTTGTTTTAATATTTGAAAAGGTGTTCGTAAAAATTTCGAAACTAAAATGTTGATTTAATTAAACAAAATTATGTATCTCAAATGTTATGTTGAATGTTGAAAATCCTAATTAATTTTTAACAGTTATGTTGTTAAAACAAGTATCTTACTTCAGTATGGCCAGACGGAACTTTTCGTTTGTTTTACAATAGTTGCCGTCCCTAAAGTAAAACAAATTTTGTAGTTATTGGAACTTTTTAATTGAATAACATATTTACTATTTGTTACATTTCTTCATCGCGCAATCGCGTGTTGATTTGTAATTTGCGTTAATTCATGCGTCGGGCGTAATGGCTGTGATTACGACATAACCACTCACTGACACTCAAAGCTTTTAGCCTAATAAGCTAATGTGAGGTGTGGCTTAACCATTGTTTGTCATAGCGTGTCATCAATGACTTTTATTGCATTCATTTTTACGCGTACACCAAAATACTTTGGAAATGTCAAGTATAATTGATTCGATTATGGTACCTAATTTAATTAAATATTTTTTAATTATATAAGATTTTATTAGAGTTAAATAAAATCTTTGTGTTGGCGAAACGATTATTTAATTACGTTTTGCAGTAGTTAGTAAACAAGTAAAAAAATAAAATCTTTTTATTTATATCGTTTGTGTTTTTATTGCATAAATTTAACCACATTAACGAACAAACACAAAATTATTCTAAAAGAATAATTCTATTTACTATTTAATTAATAATTAATTTATGATTTTAATTGAAGCAAATTTTTTCTCTAACATATTAAAAAATTATTAACATTATTTCCTCTATCTATTACAAAAAAGGTTTAATGTCAAGTCTATTGTTACCAATCAACACTCCGCTAACGTATAAACGTGTCTGGCAATTTCACGGTCAATGCCCTTATCGATCAAAGTAGTACGAGTTTATCTTAAATATAGTTTATTGTATCCCTTCATTTCTTCTTCAGTTAAATTGTGTAAAGTTATTAGGTTATTCATTCTCGTGCAAATAACATGGTACAGAAGACATCATTTTTACGCGGAAATAAATAAATAAAATTGTCGTTTTTAAGACCAATAAAGAATAGTTCATAATATTTTTAGGATAATAGTTTTATTATTTCATAAAGTAAAAAAATGTCTATAAAAAAAGTACAAAAATTTTTTTTTACTCAACCTGCCGTCTTCTGTATTAACTTGTTCTGTAGTAACTTGTTAATAATGACTACATGGACCGCTAAATTTAATATTTGATTTAAGCTTGATATAAACATGTATATAACTAATTATATTAACAATGTAATTGAGAAAAAAAAATCGATAAACTCATTATGCGCCGACGTATTTAGAATGTGTACAAGCATCAAGTTGTATTTGCTGATAGTAACCAGGTGTCTGTTCGAGTAATTCTGTTTGAATTCCCGTATACCTTAATTTTATTGTAAGAAATAGATGTTATCGAAGAAAAATATTACATATTTTTTCCTAATACATATTTGTCAACTTCAATTCATTGTTTTTCGAGTCATAACTAACTATGACTTACTATTATCGTAAAACATTCGTATTAATATAAAAAAAATATTTTTTGTCTGTATTTAGAATCTCTTAAATGATTTTCCTTGAGAGTTAAGAGTTTTAAGAGTCTTCGTCTAATTTACACTCGACTGAACAGCTGGAAATATAAAAATATACCTTGAACATATATGTTAGCACTTTATTCTACGTACTTGAAAATTCACGCGTCAAATAATTGCCATGTTTTGAGATTGCTTACTAGAAAAAAAAAAAAAGAATTTGTCTTGAAAAATAATTTATGAAGTTAGTTAAATTATGTTGAGTTAAAGACTCGAGAAAATAATTGTAATAAAATAAACAACAGTTAAATAATTATCATCAGCTGTCTATAGGTTCCAATTGAGAGGCTAGGAGCCTACCCCAAGTTAGGGGTGACTAGGCAACCACGCTGGCCAAGTGCGGGTTGGTTGACTTCACACATATCATTGAATTTACTCTCAGATATGTGCAGGTTGCAGATATGTGCAGGTTTTCCTTCACTGTAAGAACGTCGGATAAATGTACATATGTAAATCGAAAATCGAAAAACACATTGGTACATGGCGGGTTTCGAACCCAGGACCTGCAGATTGCAAGTCAAGTGCTTAACCCCTGAGCCACTGACGCTCTCGTTAAATAAGTTAGTTATTAAGTTAAGTTAATTAATAATAGTTATTTTAGAAACTGCGCGCATAGTGAGGAGGTTCCTATCTCTGTAGCCCTTGTCACTGGTTGTGGTTGCTTGAGTCATGGGCTTCCGCAGCCGGTGGTATACTATTTATATTTTGGTATTTTTTATAAAATGTATTATATAGATATTAAGTTAATAAATGAATATGAAATAAATGAATAATAATTAACATAACCGAAGCTCCGAGGAATCATATTTTACAAATTATTTTAGTCCGGAAGACTTCCTTATTAAAATGACAAAGCCGAACATCAGCAGGCGCAAACGAGCCGTGTTTCTCTTTAAACAAATGAATAACAAAGCAAAGGTTGTAAAAGTAAATTATTCAGAACATGTTTTGTGGTTCTGTAGGATCCGTGACTTTCAGAAGATTAACTAAATATTATTTTAACATTATAAAGTTAAATTGAAGGAACAAATCTTAAATTCACAATATAACTTTTTAATTGTGAATATAGTATAGACATACATGCACATGCATTATTTAAATTACATTTTATCAATCGAAATGAAAATTAAATTAATTTTAAGTAAATTGAAAGGACTATGGATTATGTATTTGATCAGATCATTAAATTGAAATCTTTAATATTATAATATAATAACAATAACCTTTACTAATATTTTACAGAATTAAAATAATTGAATTCGTCAATAGAATTCTGAAGAGCATGTGTAAAGATACAAAAATGGTAGCTTTTAATTTACATCACATTAATTTAAACACTTACTTTCTTAGAGTTACGTATAAAAAATTACGCTTGATTTACTAAGAAATAAGTTATTTTATAACTTTAATAATCTCAAAACAGATTAACTTTAAAGGAATTTCTATAATGATTATGCATGAACGACACGGGCGGCATGAATAGACGGAAACTTTAAAATTATTTTCACAGCAAATTTTCTTGAAACTCCTTTAGTTAATAGCGTTTATTAAATGAACGTTAGAAGTGTGCAGAAATTAAAATCTTTACTTTAATTAAGTTGAAAAGAACACTGTGATAATTTTTGTTACTCTTTATCTATCTATATATATAAAAGAAAGTCGTGTTAGTTTCACTATTTATAACTCGAGAACGGCTGAATCGATTTGACTGAAAATTGGTGGGCAGGTAGCTTAGAACCAGGAAACGGACATAGGATAATTTTTACCCCGTTTTCTATTTTTTATTCCGCGCGGACGGAGTCGCGGGTAAAAGCTAGTTTTTAAATAAAATACTCTTCGTTATACATTACTACATTATCTCAGCGATTTTCTCGTACATTTGTATAAAACATTGATTGAAATATGACACGAGACATATGAGATCATTGACAACAAGCTTTACAGAATTTACACAGTATAATAGTTACAGCATTCTCCGCTGGACAATTAAGAAAAAAACATAAAAAATTAATGTCACAGTTTCTAAAACTTAACGAGTTAATTATTGAAAATTTAAATAAATTTAACAGTTTGTTATAAATTTTGGGCATATTTATTCGTAAAGTTTGTATGTTTTAAGGAAATTTTATTTTACGAAATTATTTTGGCACGAAGTTTCAATGTCAGTAAAAGTTGTTTGCGTGCACAGTACTTTTTAGTAATATAAAATGTCACCCTTGACATTTAGATGTCGCTAACCAACAATGAGGTAATAGTTTTAACAGGAATCAATAAGCTGCCTTGATTAGATGATTAAGGATACCATAGTTGTTTATTTAAGAAAAATCGTATGCTTTCACAAAGCTTATCACTTCGTACACTTGAAAAATAAATTGACTGTCGTTTGTATGTTTGATGTTGAAAAAACTATCTAATGTCACCGATAAATATGCCATGTGTGGCAGTTGTGCTAAATCGTAAGAAACAATTCTTTCTTACCTTTTATTTAGAAAAGATTCTAAAAGACTTTCTATTTTTAATCTTCACAAGTTATAAGGTTGTGTTGTTTTAGTGGAGAAATAAAGCTTATTATATAAGTTCTTATGTAGAACATCTGTTGCGAAATCATTGTTTGCTGAAAACTTGGAGCTCTCCACGTTATTTACGTTTCGCCACAAGTGCATTCAAAGCAGGCTTTCGCTAATACAGTTCCTTTGTGTATTTTTCTTATAGCGAAAAGCTTTTTTTTCTGTTTTTTCGTTTCAATTTTACATTGAGAATAAAAAAAAAATTATGAATCAAACTGTCATTCTTTAATTCTCTTTGGAATGTTATGTCACGTAACAATAAGTTTTTGTGTATATGATTTGGCATTTTTTATATTCAATGTTTGTAGATTACCCTTTTTTTTTTTTAGATCTGTTCTATACTAATAAACTGTATAATATATTGTAATACTGAATTGAGAGAAATGTTCTTATTTGCTCAACTTCATTTAATTTCAAACCATTTTTCGTACAATAAGACATGAAGTTTTTGTGAATACGTGTTTTCACATGCAGTATTTCTGTCCCCTTTTCAAGTGATGTTAAATAGACGAAATATTTTCTTTCAGTAAATACAATTTTACCCCGGAAACGCAAAAACGCTTCTATTCAAAGGGAAGCCCGCAGAGATCTTTTGTGGAACGCTTGATGCTAGCACTGAGATGGCAGAAACGTGTGTTGTTTTTTTGCTTTATTCAAGTAGTACTGCAAACAATAAATTTTACGTATATACTGTTCGTATGAAAAGGAGTAGAAAGAAACAATATATAAATTAAAATCATCATTGTAACCATTAATCTACTAAAGAAATGTCGGAATAAAAATAATGTCACCACTCTCTCTCTTTTGAAAAAAAAAAATTAACATTATGCAATTGTACATGTTGGTTGAAACCTAGAAACCTATGTAACGTAGTACGTAGTACGTAACTGCAAAATTCATTATAACATTGAATCTCAATACATTTTTGAAGATTTTAGACAGTATAACATTTAAAAATAGTTAATGGTGTAATATGACTATCCTCCGCCTAAGAAAAGGATCGTCAGTATTATTCTATGTAAAAAGTTTAGTTAGTAAAGTCAGGTAAATCAGAAAATAAAAGAAGGTCACAAGAAAGTAAGTTTTATTAAAAAACTTCAAATGATTACATTAGTGTTCCAGACTCAAATAAAACAAAGATTTCTTTTGTCTTCTTGAAAATAAGTTCTGAAATATAAGTTAATTTATTAAAGTTTTATGACCCTTTCCTTGCTTAAAGTGGCAAAAATAAGGTCGTTTAAGTAAAAAGATTCATCTTTTATAGTCATAACAGCTATTCATTTTTACATACTGTCATAAAATATAAAATATGTCATAACTAGAATTCCTTAAACTAATATAACGTAAGTAATGTTAGGAAATATGCAAGTAATTTTTCATTGGATCGAATCATATTCTACACGTCCAGGTTCGGTGCCCACCAAGTGTTTTTCTATTTTAAAATGTCATATATTTTCATATATATTTATCGGACGTTCTTACGATGAAGGCAAACATCGTGATTGCAATCTGCTCACACCAGCGAAGAAATTCAAAGATATATGTAAAGTCAACAAACCCGCACTTGGCTGATTCGGGCCTCTGGACTCCTGGTAGGTTCCTAGCCCTGGAGTGGGTACATATACCGAGCTGAAGTTGATTACATAAAGTTATTTAGCTACATAACATATTTACTAAGAGGGTTTTCGCCTTTATTAAATCAGTTGTATGCAAAAAAACTCATTCTTAAAATAAAAAATACGCTCGTTACCCAGAATTTTTTCGTAAAATTGTGGAAAGAGCTTTTAATGTCCCGTAAGTCGCAATAAAGATTTGGCTTGACACATTTAAGATCTGCAGACGTATTTTACGGCCTTGTGTGGTACGTAAAATAAAATGACGTCACATAGCACATATTGGAGAAAAAAAATTACGTGCCTTAAATAAAATATAAATTGTTTTACGACGCATTTACAGTTTGCTGTCTACGCTACCACAAATCATATTGTTTCCATGGTGTGTTATGCAAGTCCTCGACTTTACGCAAATTGCATACGGTGAAATATCGAATAAAATTACAACACAATTATTTTATTTGTGCTTTAATAGATTCTTTTGTTTCTTGTAAATGAGTGTTTTTCTTTTAAATAAAAATCACATTTATCACATAAAATTTATTCATCAGTGTAACTATATACAAACTTATAATTTTTCTTCTTATGTAATGATTAACAATTTTAACAATCCAATATTTATAACTACTCTGTAATATGTGTACTGTATGAACATCTATATATTATTGAATATTTACATAAAGGAATATTACAGTATATATTTACAGGATAAAAATTGCTATCGTATTATATTACGTTGAAAACATTTCTGTATAACTGAATATGTATGTATATTAATAAAATAACTGAGAAAAACTTTTTATTACTGACAATTTATTTTCAGTGCTATAGAAGAAGATAAATTCAAATTACTTTATTTAATTTTTAACAATCTCAAAAAAAAAATAAGATATCATTAGTTCAGTAGTTAAAAAAAGTCATTTATTTATTGTCGTTATTTCTTTGTATTTACATATATTCTAAATTATTTGTGAAGATTTCTTCAAAACGGGTGCAAATAACAGTTAAACAATCCTCCGATGAACACAAGAAAGTTTTTGAAATTTAATCTCGGACTAGCAGCGGGTTTAGACAATGCAACATTCGTTAGCACTTGGCATGCGGGCATACCTTGCCGCCGAGTTACGTGTGCAGCGGGCGGTTTTGTCACAACGGCTCATTATAACAATTTTGCAATCAATAACAAAAAAAAAAACTAGTTTCATATTGGCAAAATACTGCTTGTACGCTCTGGAGCTACGAATTCGATTCGAAATAATTCCCTGAAAGACTGAGTAACTCGACAATGAGAACTTGTGGAAAGAAAAAATGCAAAGCGTTGCTACGCAACGTAAACAACACGCATATAATGTAATTGTACGTATTTCGTAGATTTGTCCAACATAAATGTACTAAATACGTGTTTTTACGTGACCTGCGCTGTAGTGGCGGACTGCAAAAAACATAAAAATACGTTGCCCGCATGCCACATACTAGTAGAAACGACAAAATGTGTCAAAATGTATTGGAAAAATGCGTGACTTATCGAAAGTTATCGTCAATTCCATACAATTTTCACTTTTCAATTAGCGACTTCGCTTATCGAATGGTACTCTGTCCAGCCCCCCAGTACAGAAAAAAAATTTATGAACAGAATTCTAAACTTTACAAGTAACAACGACCTATAATATTAAATGATGTAAAAATATATCTGAATCTACTTGTCTATATCATTTACACTCTAAACAGCTTGTAAACAAAAATACAGCAAAAACCCTATTAATAAATAACTTTTCAAGGTTACGGATATATTAGTTGAACTTAAAGCCTTAATACATCGTCATAGAGAATGTAGACTTGCATCTGTATCACTTTCAATTCCTCCGAGCAATAGAGTCGACTCACACGCAACGGATTCTAGTCGCTCAGTAGAGTCCATAGATTTAGAATGTAAACCAGCGCCGGGCGGTAATAGTCACAGTTCTATCGGCGCTGAACCTTTCCAAGTCACTCCAGCTCGTAACAGATGGTACAGTCGCAGTACGCACCATATGCATAAACACTGTAAAAGGGGAAGGGCATGGTATAGGTGAGAGAAGAATGACATATGATAATAAAAGGTTTAAGTAATTTTAGGGTATATCAGTAGGGACAGGCTTAAGTAAGATGGATAGCGCGAAGGGTGACAGAATCATAAAGGAAGTGACGTGAAGTGTCGCATAATTAATTTGGAAGATGAAAATCTTTTGTTACGTCATGGTCATTCACAATATATTAGCATATCACCATCTCAAAAGCCACCAACACATCTGCGGTTCCTCTGGTCGTCGATGAACACCTTAGTGTTCTCGCTGTTCATTTACCCCTTTATTTATATTTATTAAACAAAATTGAAAATGTAAATAATACTACTTACATTAAATAAAATTCGTGGTATTAAGAATGATATCTCAGCTTTACACATGGCGTCGAATTGCTGAAAAAAAAATATTATTGTATAAATAACAATGTATTGAATATAATTTATCGATTTTACATTCGGCGTCGTACTTTGTACTGATTTCACGGAACTTTATTATTCCTCAAGGATACACTTGTAAGGTTCAAGGTGGAACAATTATTTCTTGGTTCAATGAACAATATTTCAAGGTTATTATTTTACACCAGAATGTATTATTTTCAAATGTTACATTTATGAACCATAGTCAGTCTCCACGCTTACAGGTACCGTATTTAGCAAAAGTTAGTTTTTCACATTTTTTATGAATGTGAAGTAATATAATGATTTAGTTTTTAACTTTTTACATAATATATTACATATATGTTGAATAACCTTTCCTGTTTTCACTAATGCACGGCTGAAAAATGCTAAAACCGTTGAAAAGTGCTAATAAAAATTACGTTACCATAATTACTATTTTAATAAAACGTTTCGAGGACCCTCACAACTTTATTGATAGTAAATATCAGTTGTATTTTTCAATCAATCCACTTTAAAGATATTGAAAATGCTTTTATTTTTAAAAATCTATTTACTTTTTACAATACTCAAATAAACTTTATTTTACAGTAAAACATATTATCGCATGTGCATTTAAAGATTTGTGTCGATTATCATATGAAATCTGTACTAAGGATCTCCTCTCTCAGTACCAATTAACAGCTCTGAGTGTATAAGTGCTGTGGTCCGTGAATTGTAATTAATTTTAATCCTTTGTTAATTAAAGAAGCTTTGTCACATGAGTTTCGTGGCTGCGTAAAACAGATGTTGTATAGTTTCCGTTTGTTCGTGCAAACGTGTTGATTTAACAGGAACATGGCACACACGTATGTTGATATAGCTTTGGGCAATATTGTTAAGGTTGGTAAATATGTTCAATGTTTGACTACCGTTAGTTGAAAAGGCAAGTTGTTTATCGTATTAAATAGTTTCTAGAAGAAATAACTATAGTTGTAAATAAGCCTTTCATAGATTCGAAATTTAAACACACGAGCTCTCTTTAGTCTATCTTGTATTTCTGTATCAATTAGATAGTTGGCAATTAGGTAGTGTGTTAAAATAAAATTCATTACAATTTGGTGTTCAATAATCTCTTACCTCTCGGTCTTACCTTATTAACGTGATCTCTAAGAATATTAGAGTATACCATGGCCATCGACTCTAAAGCCATGAATGTCATGCAGCCTACAACCCATGGCACCAAGAATGCTACGTTTTCCTAAAAAAATATAATTTTTAAGTATTTATTCTCTTTCTCAAATTTAGAAATACATAATATTAAATAAATAACTAAAAGGTATATATTTCTTTTATTCGAAAAAATTATAATTTAATAATATTCTTGTAACATAAATCGTAGATTGTAAATTTACGATAAACCTTTGGACTGTAAGTTACGATAAGTAACGACAGTCGAGTGCCAATTACTGATAATAAGACATTTTATCTCAGCTACAAAAGGTATAACGTTGTATCATAAATCTTTATTGAAGATAGGCATAGAATTTTACGGCCTCTGGTATTAAAGTATTTTTATTTTTTAAATAATACCATCGATTAATTAAAATATGTTTCTTATGTTACTGTGGATTTCGACTTCCGTGACCTTGTATTGACACATATGTCTCTGTTTTGTACAATTAGAATGTGAGGGATGTAAATATGTGTTAATACAACTAGAGTACATCACAGTCGAACCTGGATAAGCGAGAATCCTCTATAAGCGAGATTCATTGTCCGGTCCTAACGGACGACCCCCGTGACCGAGATAGGGTTAGAGAGTAATCTTTATAAGCGAGAAAAATATCATGGTCTCTAGGAATTTTGTTAACCAGGTTGGATTGTAGTTATTATCATAATAAAACTTGTTAAGGTACTGTAACTAGATTGTGTAAAGGGAATCTTAAATATGAACTGTTTAAATGTCATCCGAGTTTAATCAGTTTTGTGGAGTCTCACGTAAGTTGATTGTAACTGAGGACAGAAACAATCGAATTAATATCAAGCAATGGGAAGGAATATCTATTCACCTGATAGAAATAATCATGTAAAAACACTTACTTTGTAGATTCCATAAAAGAGAAAGATGCTGAGTAGGATCATCAACATCTGTGTTCCTATTATTGCGAAATATGCTATCTGTACACCTGTAACAAAAATGACTGAATTATTAAGAATCATTGTTATTATAAAATAGTAAAATTATTTAAAAAAAAAATTAACTGCTCTCTTTATTTAACGAACAAGACTTCATTAAAATAAGACTGTGCTGTTGTTATGATCTCAAACAGTAAGTACTGCTTCAAAAATTTATTGAAGAGAGAGTATTTTATTTGTGTACTCTGGAGCAACTCAATTATTATATTTGACAGCGGACTGATAGAGGCGGCACAACACGAATCAATTAATTTCATCCCAACGGAATAATAAATACACCGCTGTCTTGTAAAATGGCTCAGAATCAATAAAAGGTTTCATTTAGTGGTTCTTTTAAATGAACATTAAATAAGACAAAAGCAAGTTGTGTATATTTTTTAAAGTCTTTACTTTAAAATTGCAACTGCTTTATTATAATTTACAAGCTATTGCTCGCCATACTCGTCGCGCCGAATTAAAAAAAAACTTAATAAATAGCGTATGTGTTCTTCCAGACTATTTTCTACATCTGTGCCAAATTACATCAAGATGCTTTGTGCCATTCCGGAGATACCATCTAAACTTTCCCATTTATAATATTAGTAAGATATCTACAAATGTAAACTTTAAAGAATAGAAAGAGTGAAAGAGGTTGCACGGAGAGTTTTAACTGTCGTAACACCTGTATAACAATAATATTAACATCTCTCTCTATTCCATTTGGACAAAAAAGATAACAATAATGTTTGTTACCGAAGTTGAAATTATCGTTAAATAAATATAAAGTGAATTCTAACCATAATAAACATCGTCTAGTTCCTTATATCTTTTCGCGTTGACGCCGATTCTCCAGCTGTACAATAACACCACCAGTATCGATATGTTCTGCGAAAATAAAACTTATTATTATTACGTCATAAGAACTATTATTCCATTCTCTAATTAGATATCGTAAACATCTGACAATTCGTTATCATTTATAGTGTTAAAAAGGAGAACTTTCCATATAAATTATAAATGCAAAGAAATAGCATACAACCATTGAAATAAAAAGAGAACTGGTAAAGATAATCCGGTAAAATGATCGTGGACGGATTTTAAGTGCACTATCGTGTGAGTGCCCTCACTTCAACGACATAAATTCAAGCGGCCTCAATCAAAATGAAAAGTAACATATAAAAGATAAAATTATAATTTCAAAGAATGAAACTCAATTCAGACATTTGTATATAGATAAAGTAATAAAAATGTGTTAATAAAACAGGTATAAACTTTCATGAGAAATTATTATGAAATAAATAAAACACACTCAGGTGTAGTTAATTTAATACAAAAAAATTAATGCTTATGTTTATAGTACGTACATATTATGTTTTATGTTTTACATAATGTTTGCAGTAGTCATTGCCTTGAATTAAATTATTTAAACTTTCTTGAGACATTATCATAAACTAATATATAAAGGGCTAAACACTCGTATTTTGTCGGGTCTCGGCATCGACTAGTTTCGAACCCATCGGAGGCCCTTCATCAGGGTGGTTCCCGGACGCGGCCAATGCTTAATGGTCACTCGATGCCGACACCGGACAAATACGTGAGTGTTTAGCCGTTAATTATTTTCAAGGTTTTATGGTAATTAATTAGTGACAAACAATCATTATTTTTATTAACAGTTAAATTATACTATGTGAAAGTGTTTGTTATTATTCGTTCATATAAATTATATCTTATATTTTTTAATATGTAATATGTAAAACATATAATATACATATATAAAGCAAATAATTACATTTCAAGCTTTATTAGATATTATTTGTAAAGTATCTTTTCAATAATAAGATTTGTTTTCGTTTAAACGATAAAGTTTTTGTTTTTCAAAAGAAACTTTGAATAACTCATTGAGAATTAATGTTTAAGTTTTAACTTATCAGAGAATTAAGTTATAGAGGCTAAGTTAACCTCTTATAGTTTCAACTTGGATTGCCATCACTACGTTCAGTTGCGGCTTCAAACTTTACTTTAAGTTTGAAATTTGTAATTTAAAGTAAGTGCATTCCCCTTGAATGCACTTTGCTGTAATTGCAGAAATCCCGCAGTTGTAATTATTCAAAGGGGAACAATTTCGGTGTGAAAAGTTAAGTCAGCAATTTATTTACTTAATCCCGTCTGGTTTCAGAAATTAAGCTGACTCTTTTTATTTTTTTAATGTTTACTTATGTACATGTCTTTAATAGTTTATATTATATGGATGTTAAAATAATATAATGTAACGTTATTTACTTAATTTCGAAAAGATCGGCCAACTTGCGACTTTATTATATTGAAGTTATAAATTTTAAATAAATGACGGCTCGGGTCAATTTTTAATCCGTTTCGATAAAAATACACTTTATTAGTAGGCTGGTAAGCAGTTTTGTTTACTAAAGCCGAGAAACCTTATTTAAGCATTACGTTTGACGTTAACTAAAATATAAGTTAAGAAGTTTTAAATCTTTTACATTTTATACAAATTGAATATATTAAAAGTAACAATTCTAAATAATATAACATTAAGTTACAGCACTATACGTTAATAGTATGTTGTATTTTTAAATATCGTATAGTGCAACACATGGTTCAGCCAATGGAAAATGAAATAAATACATAATACGCTTATGTACTTACCAAGGTGTAGAGGGCACTAGCATATGCAGCATGCTTCACGTGTAATGTTCGACAGCACGATAGAGACGTGTCTTGTTCGTGTGCGGTCCACGCTTTCATCTAACAAATATAAATCACATCACTTACATCATGTTTAATATTCTTATTACCTTGAAGTCGTATGGCATTAAGTCAAGATGAAAATTGCTTTATGTTGAGATTGTTATGAATCATTTTGTATTTAATCATTTCATATAAAAATTAACGAAACTCAAAAAAATTACTTGAGAATATATTTATTATCATCGGCAAATATTAAACAAAGTCAGAAATTTACATAAAATATATATATATAAAAAACCATACAGTTCATAAAAGATATTTTGTTTTTCTATAAAATACGACTCACGCTACGTTACGTTTTTAATAATGCTGAATGTTTTACAATATACCTTGTTAATACGGCTTTTCCTTCATAAATCAAATTAATTTCGAAGCGATCGCGTTACATTTGTTTACTTTCGTAGCCGCTGGCTACGACGTAGACGTGCCTCTCGTAGCGCGGTTGCGGACTTACTGGCTGATACTTCACAACAATACCGTGTAGAGCTGCCTTCAACCCAAATGCACTAATACAAGAAATATATCAAGCAAAGTTTAATTTAAGTATTAATATAATAATCTATTAAAATATCAAGGAGAGTCCAATACCACACCTAAATATGCTTCTCTAACATTTATAAATAATGCCAGAAATTCAAGGTGATATTTAAAGGATTTAAGTACAAAATATGAAGTATTTTTTAAATTTTAGTCCTCTTTCCCTTCCAACCTTTTCTTAAAAGAAAAGGATGAGAAGGGGAAGTGGATTTCATGGAGGAGGGAATGCATAGGAAGAGGAAATATTCTCTTTCTGCGCGTCCCCTACTCCGTCGATTAAGGGTGGGCAACGCATCTGAAATTACGGATGTCTATGGGCAGCGGTCGCTTTTCTATTTCGGCGAATTCAGATGGCCGCTCGCTTGTTTGCCAACATATGATATAATTTTTCAATTAGGTTATCAAAGTACTCTTTACAATAATTAAAGTATTAGTATAACATAGTACAAATCATGCCTACATCTTCTATATATATAAAAGAAAGTCGTGTTAGTTACACTACTTATAACTCAAGAACGGCTGAATCGATTTTACTGAAAATTGGTGGGCAGGTAGCTTAGAACCAGGAAACGGACATAGGATAATTTTTACCCCGTTTTCTATTTTTTATTCCGCGCGGACCGAGTCGCGGGTAAAAGCTAGTAGTTACTAAACAGAGTTGTACTAACTTATTAATTTAATTAATCTAACAATCCTCTGATATTCGAAATAAAATCCTGCTAAACTTTATTCAGATTATTTCGCTAAACAGTTATAAATAAGTAGGGAGGCAACGGGCGCGGTCGTCTAGGTGACTAATCTCCTTAGATTAATTAGCAGATGCGATGCGACACTCCTTAGAAATTTAATTGGAATTAACTGTGATGTTAATACATTTACTCTTCTGTTAAAGAATTTTACTAAAACAATGTAAAAAGATGAAGTCTACAACATAAAAAATGTACCTAGTTATTAGCATAAAACATAATTAATAATAAAATATATTAAAAGAACAAACGTATTAAACGCGAAAGGCAAAAACACAAACAATCCAAAAAAGACTTGGGTAACGATTTAACTTATTATATTTACGAATTTAAATCGTATTTAAAAAAAAGTTGTTAATTTGCGTATTTAACTATAGAAAGTACTGGAAGTAGGACAGATGTGTTGTGTCGAATATAGGGCACGAAATACGACTTTAAATTATACAGACAATTAAAATGTTTTATTATGTAAACGTTAAAGGACAAGGTTAAAAACTGTTATGTGCTTAATTTTATGGCTTACGTGTAGTTGTTAATGTTTTGTATAGGATTGAATTTTGTTTCTGAATTTAATATTAATATGTTACAAAAATAACAAAAGAAAATGTGACAAATTTGAGTAGAAATAATAATGGAGGTCGCTATGGCCTGTCAATTATCTATCAGTTTGGTAAAGCTCGTCTTGTCCGGGAAAATGTGTAAGGAAAATATTATCAAACATTTTCCTGCGAAATTACAAGTATATTCAAATATATGATTATAAAAAATATTAGCTTTACGTGCAAAATTCCGTTTAATTACTGTATGGTTTTACAACAGTTGTCAAAACTGCAATCTAAGCTTGTTACGCTACATTTTTCATTACTAATATTTTTTTATTTTTATTATTGAATAAGCTAGCGCTTAACCACGATCCCAACTGATGTTAAGTGATGATGCGGTCGAAAGATGGTACGCGCTAGCTTTATAAATGTCTATTCACTCTACTCTTGAAGGCCCCACATCATTACACATTCTATTGAAGTACATTATTAAAGAAAATATTTGCCGCTTTCACTTTGTAACGGTATAAATAAATATACGATTTTGTTAGTGAATCTGTGTTTTACTTGTTCCACAACTTTAAAATTACAACAACTATACTGTTCATGAACAGAAAGATTTTTTTTTATTATTTATACAAAGGCCTATGTGGCAACATTTTGTTTATGGTTTTTCTCTTTACCTATGACATTTTCGTGCAATGGCGCCACAAAGTTTGTAATATCGAAGTTTAAAATGTTTGTAACAAAAGTTTATAATATAAACAACAAACGAGTTTATGTTCTATAAACAATAAATAAAGTGTTTATGTACTATACATATATAATACAATATTCGTACAAGCTAACTGGCCTGTACAAGTATTTTCAAATTTCAATCCTGTATACGTAGATATAGGTACTCTAGCGAACAGTTCCAAAAGATTTAAGAGAGCGGACAGTAAAACTTTAGTAAAGGAAGACGGTACGGAAATAATAACATTTACAATTCAGATGGCGGTCTGGTTTGTCCGCCATTTCATTATGGACCCGAGTTTAGTCTGACAAAAAGAGGTCAAATGTAAATTCGACCTCTAACAGTTCGTAGTTTACCTTTAAGCCACCTTAGGATCAATGATAAAGGTAATAATTTGTCGTCTTTGACGACATATGAATATTTCAATAACGTTATTGGGAAGATATAGATAAAATGTAATACCTACAAAAACTGTTATTAGATATTATAATTCTAAATTACATAGCTTAATTTTTTTATGGTTAAATAAGTATAAAAGATAAGAAAATTGTTGATCCTCAACCATTCGTGTCCCAACTAGTTTTAGATAATATCGCTCTGTCAGGTTAGACGTGTTTTGTTGACACTTGTAACTTTCACAGTTAACAAGGACAAAGCGAACTCGAGCAATTGCTCACTGAACTGGAATCAAACGACTAATCTTGTTAGTGTCACAGTCACTATTTACAAGTTCTCTTCAATAAAACATTAATATGTACATATTTTTAGTACGATTAATTAAAGGAAAAGTTATATTACAGTATACCGCTTTAAGATGATAAGTACAATGGAAGAAGAAAAGATTTAAGACGAATATAATTTTTGACCCTTCACAGCCCTTAATAAGTTATGTAATTGAATCTATAGCCTATTTACATTTATTACTTAGAAATATCATGAATTCTAGGTATATATGTTTTCTACGATAGATATAATAGATACATTTGTTATGATGAAAAAATTTACCAGACAAATAAACATAACATACATTTCATAATCTAATAGAACAACATTTCCTATATTTTAACTTTATGTTTCTAACATTTATAAATTTTCGTATACTTTTTATCTCAATACGTTACAGGGATTCGTAAAATTTGACAGTAAAAGGATAAGAAGCTCAAAGTCATCGCTGTAACTTTCAGAACTGATAGGATCCTACCGTTAGCTAACAAGCAATTTATCAATGTCACAACTTTCTCACTAAACTTTATTACGCATATGTGACACTGACATAGACTTTTTTTTAATAATTTGTTTTTACATTCAAAATATATAAATGTATTTAAACGTAAATCGCACAATTATCTAACCTACTAATTACTAGCACTTTTTATACGTAAAATTTTTAAATCAGATTTTACTTTATTACTATGTTACGTTATTATTTTGAAATGTAATTGAATTGAATAATAATTTGGTTAAGATTTAAATTATTTATAAATGAAAAAATGTTTTCATATATTTAAAATGGTTTCATACATTGAAATATCCAATATCCGGGTCATTAAATATCACGAGTAAAGTAAATCTTACTTAAGTTAATTTTACACTCCATAAATTATTCAAAATTTACTCAATGACTATAGTATTCATGTATTATACAAATATAAAACAAAAGACACATGGATACATATGAAGGTAACAAAGCGCCGGAACATGGAATACGACGCAGACAAATTATACATTAGGTGGTGGAGCAGTCCATTTATATAATCAACATGAAATGTGGGCCTGATGCGCAGTTGTTGATTAAATTATTTCCCTTGTATATTTTAACTTACAGTTTTCACACCAAAAATTAAAATTAATTTTATTAAAATTAAAATAAATAATGTTTTATACTAAAAGTACAGAGCTAGTAGCTATGTACTAGACTCTGTACTACTATAGTCTTACTAATATTTTAAAAGCGAATGTTTGCATGGATGTAACTCAAGAATGTATCTTCAGAACATGAAATTGGATCTCGATGAAAATTGGTATAGATGTAGTACACAGTCTGGAAGAACACAGAGACTACCTTTGATCCCGGAAATGTTTACAGTACCCGTGGGATACCTTTGATTTACATATTTACTCGATAACTCTGTTACGGTACGACATATTATTTTACACAGGTATAGAAAATAGTTTAAATTCTGTTTTTTTTTTATAAATTATGCGCGGACAAATTCGCGGGCAAAAGCCAGTTGAAAATAAGTTACTTTTTTATCTAGATACTTGTAATCAATTTAATTTATTTATTAAACCATGTTCACTTTTAATATTTCGCTTTAGTTTTCTAACGTTTTCATATAAAACTACATGAATGTATTCGTTATTCGTCTGGTTTATTGCGCGATTCATAGAGTTCGGATTTCACTGATTCTTTGGTTTGTGTAATATTATTGATACTCCAAAATATGAATGTAAAATCATTTATTTTCTATTTTCTTTCGTTGAATTTAAGTATATTTAAATCTTTTATACATAAACGATGTCTATGAAAAAGTTAAGATCTCTTTACGTACTTCTTGCTGCCTTCAATATTTAGTACTATTTGAATTTGAATGAAAAATGATGTCATTGACTTATGGTCTTTATGATTATGTCAAATGATTAAATGTCAGGTACGCTTCTTCTTCTTGAGGTGCCTCTCCGACTAGCGAAGGTTGGCGGTCAGTTCTCCATATTTCTGTTTATTCCTTGCGAGGCGAAACAGTTGGGCGGCACTCGCAATTCCAGTCCACTCTCTGATGTTGCGCAACCACGATTTCTTCCGGTACGCTAACGACATTTAAATACCGTGGATTAGAGTCTTGAGCTTTTCTGATTGTTTTAAGTTTATTATTATTTCCAAAAATATGTAAATAATAAAATCTTGAGCGGTTGTTTCAAGATTAACCAAGGCGATGTATCAATTATTTTTTTAAATAAGAAAAAAAAAACAGCAACATTCAGAAAACCAAACAGTAGGGTAGACTTATATCAGAAGTCAATAACATCGAGACGTCTATCGCAACGCAGGAATGCAGACACTATGAAATGTTACAAATGAAATGTACAAAGCTAATGTAATAATAATGGAAATAACAAAAGCTGTTCGCCAGACACAATCTTGACATAAACTACTTTAAGATTTCACAGTCGTGTAAGCTATTTTAAACGTTTAATAACAAAATCTTTATTAAAATAATGTGCTGCAAAGTTAAGAGAAAATACTCATCGAATATACGAAATACATTGAATAGACAGACGTGATGTTTACCCTTCTCACCCTTTCCTTATAAGTGGTTTGACGAAGAAGGGGATGGATAGAAAGGGGAAATATTCTCTTTTATGCGTCTCCTACGTCGATTAAAGCTAAGCAACGCATCTGCAATTGCGGATTTCTATGGGCAGCGATCGCTTCGTTATTTCGGCGAATTCAGGTGGCTGCTTGCTCGTTCGCCACCTTATGATATACAAACTTATACATTACTAGCTGTCACCCGCGACTCCGTCCGCGCGGAATTAAAAAAAATCTTAATACGTAGCCTATGTGTTCTTCTAGATTATGTTCTATATTTGTGTCAAATTTCATCAAGATCCGTTGAGCCGTTCCGTAGATACCTTCAAACAAACATCCATTCATCCATCTAAACATTTGCATTTATAATATTGTAAGAAGTAACATAGGAAGTATTTCGTAGTAAGTAGTAGTCAGAACAGGTATCGTCAAACAATTCTCCTACTATGCTTCTATTAATTGTATTGTGAAACGTACGTTATGAATTATAAATCTAAAGAAAGATGTTTAATGTATTCTCTAACCAGGAATAGCAAAACTCGTATAAAGTTAATATCCAAACAAGCTCCTTTTTTTACTTATCATCGAAAGAGCAGACATATAACATAGTCGATAGGGCTATTTTATTTGTCATTAAGTCCGTACAAGGGCGCCCTTACAGCATTGATTAAAGCTATTCTGATCTATTATGGACAGTGGAGGGGGCTATTAAGGTCGAACCGTAATGTAGTTAGCAAGGGGTTGTTTATAATTAGTAACATTTTCACGGTCAGCGCAATAAAACAGTCTTAAGCGAATAAAATGTACTAGTTGTTAATCAAGCTTAGGTCTAAATTTTTTTTGTTGATTTTCGTCTATGTACGATACTTACTAGATAAACAATGATATTCAAGTTTTATGGCACAAAGTAAACTAAATATAAAATTGACAATTTTGTCGTAAATAAATAAAAATATTCTAATTGTTTTAAACGTTATATAAACCTCATTTATACATATGAATTTAATCTAACATATAATATATAAGCATAATGTGATAACATAAAACCAGAGTTAAAAGTTTGGTCAAAAAGTGTATTTGAAATAGAACTCATACGAAAATACTAAATAAAAGTTATTAACAAACTGCTAAATTTAACTAATTCAAACATTGATTTATGTTGTATTTTATAATTTACAACATTTTGTTATACGTTCAATTTCATGTCCAATAATCGGTGTAATAATGATTTTCAAAAATTTTTTTTATTCACATCTGACATCTGTCAAAATTTAACAGATGATATTGGTATCATGAGAATAAAGTGAGTTACGCAACGAACTCTAAACAAAAAGGACCGGGCAAGCATTCTTGTTCAAGATAAGCTCGTTTTTTGCTTTTTGTTCTTCGCTATCATTTTTGTTCAGACATCGCCTTCGAAGACTTATTTCTTTTAAAAAAAGAACAGATTTAGGGCTTTTTTATAATGCCAGTTTCATTATATTATTTTTTGTTCTTTATTTTATATTATTTTAAAGAACGTAAATATTAAATAGCACTGTGGACAAGGAGATGGTTCAAAAATTTAAGTAAAACTAAGTTGCAGCTGACGTCTCCACGTTCCACTGAGAAAAACAATTTGTTTCGGAACTGGTATGTACAGATGTGGTATAAAGTAGATAGATTACAAAAATATTTTACAAACAAAACACCTCAATAAAATCTTGTCACGATTTCAATCAAAGCGATATAACGAAATTTTCAAAAACGTGACTGAGATATGAAATTCACTAGTGTATTTCTATTGTAGCTTTATGTACATAAAATCAATTTATTTTTCATATATATTTCTATGTTTCTAAATATCTTCAAGAATTCAAATGTAACCGGGCGACTGTTGTAAAATTAGTAAATCGCGTTACCTTAGAGAAATAATAGAATTACGTGACGGAAGCTTAGTTGCCACGTCTGTTATCAGTTCCTGTCGTCGTTGGTTAAATTAATGTCTCCATTAATTCCAACAAACTACAACGCAAAGTAGGTCAGGATCTGCTCTAAGCTCAGCACTAATTGTGTCGCACTAGTTACTGCAATTGGATTTGAATCGTATTATACCTCCAAGTTTGACGTGACGGTCTTACGTACTCTCTTTAGAGTACAGTGAAATTACTAACTAATTAACGAAAAAAATTAACTAGCGCGTACATTCTTTACACCATATCACAACTATATCAGGTAGGATCGTGTTCAAGCACTGGTTTATTACTTATTAAAAGTTATTTGAAATTCATATCAATCTTTAGAGATATCTACAAAGAGTATTGATCTTTTAAATTTGTTTGATCAAAGAGTACCTACGCAAATATTATTTATGCATTTCAAATACAGATGATAGCTTGATTAATTTTACATTTAACTACTGTCTTCTGCCGCGTCTACCTCTGTTTGGATAAGAACGGCTCAACGAATCTCGTTGAAATTTAGCACAGATGTAGAAAATAGTCTGAAAGAAGAAGGCTAAGTGAAAAACTTACTTAGTTTTTTAATACAGCACGGGCGGAGTCACGGGTGACAGCTAGTTATTTTTATATTATTTATATATTTATCAGGATTTGGTAAATTGTTAGGATATTCCGATTGTGTACGATCCACATTGATTAATTGCAGACCCTTCTCGAAGTAAATCTCGTAGCTTGTTAGCGGTCGCATACCTGACCAGATCCGAGTTTCCCTCGTTACCAATATTTGTCAACCTATAAATTGTCCAATTTCGTTTACATTTTCGTAGGTGTCGCTTTCTAAATTTAACCCATATCCTAACTTTATCAGATACTCTTTTGTTAATATTTAATTTCATTGTTATACAGTGAAATAATAACTAAACCTTACAAGAATATAAGAAATCAATAAGTTTCGCCAGTAGGGAAACAAGGAATATTTTCAACACTTATAAAAATACCACTAAATCTATTGTACTATTTGCATGTAGAATTGTTTTTTTTCCATATTAAATTTTTTAATAATAATTTGGAAAGTCGTGATTAATATTTGGGACTCAGTTGGGTTTGATTTGAGCGGTATTGCATATTTATTAGGATTACAATACCTTACTCGGGGAATACCAACATCAGCATATTGAAATTACGCGTAGTATATCCACAAAGGTTAATTGTACCCAACCCTTTCGCGTGCCAAATATTCTGGTATAATCAAAGCCGCAAATGCAAACCGCTTATTTCGTATGTGACCGAATTTTGAATGTTTAATCATTTTAAATAGAAATTCGCTTAAATAAATCGTCAAATTATTTCAGTTGTTACTTGAAAATATTTATTTATTTAAATATATAATTCTATATATTTCATATCGATCGTTCCGCAACTACTAAAATGTTACACTACTAGTATAATAAAGTATGGGGATAATTCTGTCACTTTATTTACGTTCTCACAAAGAATCAAAGCTTATTCACATACAAAATGTATAATAACAAAAGATAAGTGATCTTGATATATAAAAGCGGTCACGTTCTCTGAAATTTCGCCAAAACATTCGAAACGTTGATACGAATAACAATGGCGTTGTTTGTTGTTTTTTATTTACAAATTGAATAGTTTATGCAAGGGCTTTTATATTTCAGTTTATTTTACTTATTGTAATGTTTACATTTAAATAAACTTTGAATCAGTTAAATAATAACTTAAATTTGATTATAAATTTAATTTAAATTCAAAATGTAATTTGAAATTTATTTAATCCAGCCTTTACGAGTTTATTACAGAATCCAGAATTTTCGATTTGAACTAATTTATGAGATGTCACTAATCAATCGGAGTTCTCGGATTTAAATTAATTTTTAGTATTATTATTGCATTAAACTCTCATTCCAAACAAATGGACACTCGCCAAAGATTTTCGAGGGTATTGAAATCTTAAGTAATTGTTATTTCAATAGAGACGATGACGCGGTTCTACCATCTGTCTTGAATTTTGATTAATAAAATTTAATCTTAAATCAGTCATTCAATTGTTATATTTGAAGTTATTGTAGTCACCTAAACTGACAGGTTTACCTCAGCAAAAGAATGAAATGTAAAATATTTAAAACTAACTTTTGCCCGAGACTCCGTCCGCCCGGAATTAAAAAAAAAACTTATAAGTAGTATATGTGTTCTTTCAGACTATGTTCTACATCTGTGCCAAATTTCATCAAGATCCGTTGAGCCGCTTCGGAGATACCTTCAAACTAACATCCATCCATACATCTATCCATTCCTATTTATAATATTAGTAAAATTACATAATTAAAGAAATAAATATGCGTAATGAAATAGGAGAATTTAAGTATAAAAATACCAATTATGTACAGTCTGCAAAATACAATCCGTGTATGGTCGCTATTCAGGTTAACAAGTTACTTTTCCAAATGTTAAAACTCAACAACTGTTATAAAAAGTTTAGTATTTAGTCAAGAATATGTTATAAAAGTTCGAAGCATTAAATGCTGCAGTTAAGTTGAGAAACAAGAAAAAAGTCATTAAGCGAGCGAGCTAACTACTGCAAGTCAGGCTACAAATTTCCTTTGCTAAAAATACAGTTGAGTTGCGAAAAAAATTAAACGCTACTAAAAATAACCTGAGACAATTTTTATACATATTATGGGTTTAGTTTCAGTGTACTATAATAAGGTATTCTTTTAAATATTTATATTTTACTCCAAATTATCAAATAAGTCGGTGACTTTCCATTTTAGAAAAAAATCTCACACCTTTTAATTTTGTCAACTTTACCAAATATGGGACAATTTATTATCTGTCGGATTGATATCTCCTTAACCTTTTCAAAACATACATAATAAAATAATTAACTAAAATACGTGTTACATTTCAAAGTCGTTCTTACTTTGTCATTACCGTCGATAAATTTAAACGGCAGCGGCGGCCCACAAAAAGCTTTAGAAATCGTTACGAATTAAGAACAAATGGCGCGCGTGAATTTATGTCCGAACCCAAAGTGAAAAGAAAATTACTCTGGGAACGACTACAATTAAGACTTAGCTCATTTAAAACTCTGCGCAATGTAAGCTTAATGAAGGAATTCATAGCCTTTGCTTATTAGACACAATTTTATTTACTTACTAAGTTATATAAATTACCAGCCTTAGTTTAATTAGGTGCCTAATACAAAAATATTCGGATTGACTCTTCATTATCTCGATAAGTAAAACTGCTGTTTTATTACATAGTTTTTTTTTTGACGGTTTGCCGTTCAGGGCACTTCTTGCGTGGCAAGAAACTTTATTTTTCGGGTTGCACTGATCTGTTTGTTGCAGTTTCCATTCTATTTGGTTCGGCAGAACCTGAGGTGATGATGTTTTGACTAGACATAGTTTGATTTGTCTAAATCGTCTTGATTGACTTTCTAATTACACTGACTAGATTCTGAACTACCAAAAGACAATTACCAACGTTAGCCAAAAACCAATCTCAGTCTAGATGTACCCTAATTGGATATGCCAGTCTGCAACATCAGTTTTGGATGTACCTATACGAACGAGAATTGTACGATGAGTCAATTATTACTGCTGTAGACGATTACGGGTGCAGATAAAGCGTGGTTACAATAAAATAAAAAAATCCAAACTTATTCATGAATATCCATCTTCCATTTCTGAATGTTGCAATATCATTAAAACTTTTATTTATTTTTAACAAAACTATAACCAAACGAAAATATTTATATCATCGGTACGAACGAAATTTTGTATTAGAAGCCACTTTAATTTAACACAGAGACAATTTTTTTTATCGTATTTTAATCGAAAAGTGTTAAAATACGCGTATTATTTTTGTCAGTATTTTATGAGGGATCCAATTTGGCACGCCTTTCATCCATTTTCATTTCATTAAGAAGACAAAAGAGGGATATTGATGTGAAATTTCAATTTAACTTGAACAAAATGTACAGACAACAAGTAACATAATTCAGGAAATGAGCCTGTATTACCAATTTAATCAGATTTAGTATAAAATATTGTACAATTATTATTTTTACAATCTTCATATTCGGTATCATATTTGGTAAAATGTCTTAATTTTTTTTTTTGTTAAAGATCCACTGTAGAAAGTTGAAAGTGTATAAATTTTCTATTGCATCTTTCCTAGTTTTGTGTCATATTATTTTATACTAGCTTATCCTTAAGACCTCGACCACATGTTTCTTCTGTATAAATCAATAAAATTGGATTTTAAAGTATTTGAAAATAATACCAATATAAGCAGCGATATTCTAAAAGTAGAAAAATAACAGATGTCTCAAAGCAATTTATATAACAGCAGAGCAAGAATATAATGCAAGGTACAAAGAGCTTAAGGAACTTGCAAAGTTGTTCTTACTGGAGAAAAACGTTACGTAGTATTTTATCTGTCTAACTTTGTGGAGAAATTAAAAATTATTGAAATGAATAAGTACTTTGTATGAGTTTGTTATGTACCATCAGAACAATTGTTTTTTTTTTTTCAGCTGCTTCTCCTACAATTATAAGCAGTCCAGGCATAAGCTCACTTACAGTTGTACTAACTCAGATAATGGTTATTAATATATACGTGTGAAAAGCCACATACTTTGTTAATAAAATAGCTGTTAAGACCTAAAAAAAGATAGTGTTCAATTACATTTTTAACTAAAACGTATGTCACACGCTGATATTAGATTTTACCAGAAGTAATGATAATTCAAATATAATTACGCGTTGGCTTCCAAAATGCGATCATGACAAATGAACAGAGCACTTGCATCGATAACATGTTTCCACTTGTTTATGGATAAATACACTTTTACAACCACGTCGACATTCATAATATCAATCACCGGTGGTCAAAGGGTTAAAACACTTGTTTAACTATATAATGTCTAAATTTTTTTTTGAAATTATACAATTAACATCTGAAGAAAAACTAGCTGTCACATTGAGTCCTTAACTGGTCAATAGGCTATCGTTAGTATTAGCTTTAGTATGAATTTACACCAACAGAAGCCATTAGTATGTTTAAAACGTTTGTGAGTGTGGCAATAAGAACTGAAAATTATGAAGAAAAGTACACAAAGATACAGGAAGAGATAGGATATAGAGATACTAGCCGTCGCCCGCGACTCCGTCCGCGCGCAATTAAAAAAAACTTAATAGCGGTATGAAAAATAGATGTTGCCCGATTCTCAGACCTACTGAATATGCTCACAAAATTTCATGAGAATCGGTCAAGCCGTTTCGGAGGAGTACGGGAACGAAAACTGTGACACGAGAATTTTATATATTAGATAGAGTATAGCGAATCATTGTACGCATAGAATAACACTGCAAGCAGAAAAGAAGCAAGAATTAGGATAGCTGAATGCATTAATCCCAAAGCCATGGCTTGAAGAGATGAAAGTTTATCAAAATCCACTACTGTTTCTGAAAAAAAAACATATCTTTTTTCTATATATTAAGTAATTGAAGTTATGTCGGAAAACAAATTAGCTAAAAGATAATTATCGATGTCTTGGAAAAAATTATCTCCTCCGAAAAAATGTTGCTGGTTCATCTTACATTGGATTCTATCTTAATTACTTACTCGTATATTAGCAACGCGAAGAACTGGTGTTATTATTACGTGTAAATCGTTCTAAGAATTTTCCGATAAGTGGTTGAAATATGTTCCGTAAATATAGGAATAGATTAATAATAGTTACAATATACAATTTATAAGATAGACTACATACCCGGAATCGTATTTTTTTCATCCTTTTGTTCTTATCATTGAATATTTGTAAAAAAAATTGGATTTATTAACAAATAAATAAAATTCATTTCGATAGCTCAATACTTTATGAATAGTGCAATGAAAGGTACCAATCTAGAGTTGTTTTGATTCTACAAAACTTGGGTATTCTACAAGGATCCGTGAACTGAATACTAAATTTATTCTGTTCAGAACATGCTATTGGAAATAATGCTTCGAAGTCTAAAGGCTAGCTTTTCTTTAGCTGTTTCGTATAAATCTTTTTATACCAATTGCGTGAAAAAAATAATCAAACATACACACCCTTCACACCCCTTGTGAATTCCCTTGGAAAAAGAAAAACACAATTTCTACTATTTTTCCACGTGTTTTTATCGTAAAAGAACATTTCCACATTTTCTTATTTTAAAGACATTTATACAAACTGCAACCGTTACGAAATAAACGTAGCGTCAAATTTATTTTCCGCCCACAAATGAGATTTTCAGGAAGATTTGGTTGGCCAAGAATAAAAAGAAGTGTGTTTTTCTGCTTTGTGTGTTAATTTAATATTTTATTAAGTTGTTAAATTATCTTATGTTTCTCAGCATATTCATAACATACCAAAACAAATTATTAAAGTAGACATATCTATATATATAAAAGAAAGTCGTGTTAGTTACACTATTTATAACTCAAGAACAGCTGAATCGATTTGACTGAAAATTGGTGGGCAGGTAGCTTAGAACCAGGAAACGGACATAGGATAATTTTTACCCCGTTTTCTATTTTTTATTCCGCGCGGACGGAGTCGCGGGTAAAAGCTAGTATTAAATAAAATAAATTTATTCAATGTCTATAATTTGCAACTACCATACAAAAATGTTTGTGCAATTATAATATTAAATTTTGTACGGAATAATTAGTTTACAAAGAAATATTAAATTTCTCTTTGTGTGTACAGCCCTAATTCAGGAAACATGAGAATAAAGGAAAGATAGATTGACAGCCTTATTGAATAAACGCCTCGCTGCGGCCTCTAAGGAAAATTGAAATCAGTATTTATTACGGCGTAAACTTTATCCAAAATAGACATTGACATTTATAAAAAGTATTAATTTTTTCGTTGTACGCATCAGCAATTAATGAATTCATTTATCAAATAAATTGATGTATTACTCGCTGTTTAATGGAATAAAAATATTTATTATTATGTCCTAACAAAGATAAATGAGGCTTAGCTACTTTATTGTAAAACAAACTTTGCACAATAATAACGAAAAAGCTCACTAATGAGGTTCTAAAAAACGAAATATATTTTTATCCAATTTACTGCCACAAATAAAGCCGCCAGTCTAAACAGATTATGTCTTCGGATATTAAAGACAACTTGAATATTAATCCAATCAGAATAACTATGAACTAAAAGACTGGTTGGAAGAGGAAAATATTGATAAACTAAGGACAAAAACGGCTACACTCACTAGGTAAAAACTATTTACTTCAATATTTGAGTAACCGCGTGCCAAAATTACGTACAAATTATTGCAGAGTGAAATTTATGTAAAATATTCGCTTTCTTGCTTTAACGAATCAAATAACATAAAACATTTTAAAGTATTTTCTAAATAAGAATATTTTCAATCGTTTTTCAATTTAAAATTGAATACCTATGAATATAATTTCTATTTTACAGCATTTGAATGTAGGACTTAAACCACGGTTACTCATAAAATTTAACCTAATCCTTGTTAATGGCCGTACTTGCTCGTATGTTAAAATTATTCGGCTTCGAATATTCCAAATGGCACACATGGCTATGTTTGCTATAAATCAAGGAGAAAGTTTTGTGTCTGACATAGTACACAAATTGAATCCTTAATCAACATAATAACTTAATATTAAATAATTAACCGTGGGTTTCTGAGACCAAAACCTCCGTTTAAAATGCATTGTTATCTCTATTTTGATTAAGATGACAGGGATGACTACATATTTTATACAGTGATTTAAGTCTCAGAAACCTACGGTAAGTCAATACATTAAGGTTTATATAACCTTGTGCCGACCTCACGTGGGATAAACCAGAGAGATGATGATAAACTCAAGTGATACATACTCGTATTTGTCATCTTTTTTCAAAAAATTATCCAATCGTTAATTTTACGTACTTGCTGATGAGACGTAAGCGTCTCGTTTATTATAAAATAAATGATTATAATTATAGTTACTTAGATGTATAACATGGTTCTCAAATCAAATGTTACATTTATCCGCTCAAGTATTAAAAGTAACGATATAAATTTTCTGTTTAACCGCTCAAGTGGACACAGTGTGCGTCGACTTTGGACGTTAATCGGCACATCAATCTTCCAACTTAAATCCAAACTTACAAGAACTTTGGACCAAGTATTGACATTTTGCCTGTTTTAAAATAACGTAATGATTAAACTTTTACCATAAAAAATAACCATAGAGTGCCATTTAATTTTAATAATAAAATTAAAATAAGAAAAAATCACGACTTTTTAAATTTAAGGCAATGTCACTTTTTTCTTCATTCATTTATTGAAAAGGCTTTGGGGAATAAACACAAATTGATCACCAGCTCCGTCGGTGATTTATCAAATAAAGTTCACTGTACACCACAAGAAATCGGTTCAGAATTTCAAAGGCTACCAAGATTTATTGTTTAATCACAGTTGGCGAGTTGAATCCACAAAACATTTTGCTAACAAATTTCATTTATGTGCAAAAACATTATAATAGACTTTTGTACCAAATTTTTAAATCTTTTTTTTAATTTTTTAAGCAATGTATGATTTATTTAAAAAAAAAAATATAATATGTGACCAAAACAGATTTCTAAGAGCCACGAAAACACGATAACCTGTCATGGGCACTTCAGCGACGTTACGCCGTAAAGAACAGTAGAATGACTATGAAAATATCGACAACGATAATGTGCTTGCAACGATTAATGCTTGTCTATTTTTTTGCACGGGAGCTGTTTTTTTTTTAAATTAACTGGATTGAGACCAGGTGTATTTAGGTAGGTTAAATTTAAATCTACAATTTGGAGTTGTGATAAGGAAAAATATTTTTCTATTTTTTTTTTCAGTCTTGTCACTTTCTTTTAACATTCTTCGCTATAGTTGAAAAATATTAAGTTATTTCATGATTTCTTTCTCCCTTATCTGCTGACCCTTAGTTTTATATTTGAATAAGAAATAAACAACTTTTAAACTCGACTTACATAACTTTAACAAAGGGCCTCGGTTGCGTGAAGATAAGTTTTTACTTTTCTTTTTGTTCTTATTCAACATCTTTCATAACATTACTGCAAATTTTGTTTACATTTTGGTTGTAAAGAAATTTAAACGACTTGGCATATAAACAAGTATCCTCTTATTTGGCCATTAAACCTTTGTAGTACACCTAGAGTCAAAAAAGGATATCAGAACCGGTGAGTAAGACATTTTTTGATATTGTCTGCGGGGCGCCAGTGAGCTGTCATAATTTAGTTTAACTTATTTCCACCACCGGTTCAGATAGCCTTATAACTAAGTAAGTAACATATTTTACTGAGCAATCACTGAACATGAAAAAAAATTATTGCTCTTCCTCGGTAAGTCATATTGCTAAATTCTATCTATTTAATGTCTATTTAAATATCTTCTATCTATTTAAATAAATAAATTTCAAATTATTTTTTTTTTCAAAAAATAAAATAAAATCAACTTACTTTAATAAATTACTGTAGTTGAGAGTTTAGTATACAAATTGAATTCAATTACAAAACTGTATTTATTCTTGTGAAATATAGCGCTTCGGATGAACGCAAACACTTCACTGGAAGCTATTTCGATACCTCTGAATGAGTTTCAGAAATGTAATCCATTAATTTCGTTATGTAACATTTAAGAAAAACTTGAATAACAATGATAATGGTTTTATAATAAAATGCCTTTCATACTTTAAACGTAATATACTGTCTACTAGATATAATATTGTGAATAAATCCGTTGGATAAAAATCTCTTCTTTAAAAACTTTACAAAAATAAATCTTACTTGAACGTTTTTAACGATATTTTGGTAAGGGTAAATTACAAACAATTACAAAATGGGTGATATTTCATTTAAGTGAATAGTCAAAGCGTTAATATTAATTATTAATTTATATTTTCTATATATTATTACTTGGTATGTTATTTGAGTCTTGTGATGTCTTTCATTTTCCAATTCCGAAATTAAATAAAAAGACCTTTAAAACTGATTGAAACTGAAAGGCGATATCGATTTCGAGTGCTTAGCTAGTTGATATGTGTTCTTGCCTAAATTGGAATTCCCGATCCTTATATTTCGAGCCTCTTTTGTCTTCATAATGAAATGGAAATAAGTTCGAGGCGTACGATAAATTGAAAAGATCTCAATTTTACCCCAAATAGGGTATTAGACTAAATAGCTTTATGATTTACTTTTTTTAAAGACCTTTGGGATATAAAAATGTTAGAATCGCTTGATTGTTTGCCTTTACAACAAATAAAAATGAATATTATAAGGCATAATGTAATATTAATAAAGTTTTAGCCTCAGTAATGAAACAGGCGTTAGGCTCGATCCGACATCATTACATATTTATGAGAGCCTATTACACGATATTGAACACATTTACGTTGTTTTTGTTCAGTCACTTGAATTAATAAATGAATATTAAACCCTTATCATAGTAAATGTCTTCAAATAGTTTAAGCCACAAATTGGAATTGCTTGTCAAAGACGACCGCGCGAAGAGTGTTGCAAATATTGACCAAATACTTCTACGTTGCTATATTTATAATACTGGCATCATTAAAACTAGAATAGGAAAAAAATGCTGGTAACAATTCAGTTAATTTACTTAGTACATAGACTAGTTAGCACATAGATTTAGTTACTACATAGACTCTCCAAATGCTCATAGAAATGTTTTGGCAATACGTAATCAGTTAAACCTGTATTCGCTACACTATATTATTAATTAGTCTATTTCAAAAATCAATAATACAAAGCACGGAATACGGGCTTCAGCACTTGTCAAAGCTATGTTTAGATTTATGGGTATCCACTGCTAAAACATAAGTTCATACATTTGTGAAACATTATAAGAAACATATATTCATCATTGTCTTATCAAAGTGAATTAGAGGGATGACTATACGTTTTGAACATATGTTCTAGCATTGAAAACGCACGGTTTAAATGCCGTATACATATTTAGAGCTTATACAATGTATTCAATAAGGTTAACTTCTTTGACTATTCTTCTTTGACTATCTTAAAAGTAGCTTCTATTTTACAAATTATATAAATGTTTTGAAATTGAGCAAATTGGCTGCATAATTTTACAACACGAAATCTTGAATAAGAAATGAAAACCACTTCCTTCCAGTACCGCAAATTCAATTACGAAACGATTACATAGGATCGCACGTCACAAACTTTTGCTTCAATTAATAAGTTAGAGTTTAACACGTGCGAGCTATTAACCAAAGTTATTGATCGATCCCAAATGTTCATTTACAAGTATTATTAATTTCAATATTAATATATAATAAGCTCCCTCAAAATAAAGGGGAAAATTTACAAAACCATCACAAGACCTGTCATGATGTATGGATCCGAATGTTGGGCTGTTAAAGGGATGGTTGAAAAGAAAGTACTTGTGTCGGAAATGCGAATGTTAAGATGGATGTATGGAGTAACAAGTGTGGATAGGATACGAAATGAGTATATTAGAGGAAGTCTGAAAGTAGCACCGGTAGTACAAAAATTTAGAAGTAAAAGATTAGCGTGTATGGGTATGTTATGTATAGGGAATAATCGCATGTGGCAAAGAGAACGTTAAGTATTAGTATTAGATGGATGGATTGCGTGAAAGGTGACATGATCAAGAAGGAGGTGACAATAGAGATGACGGCAGACAGATTGATTTGGAGGACGGAAACCTGGTGCACCGTCCTACCGACCCTACGTAAGTGGGACAAGATCAGGGCGACGATGATTTATAATAAGGTGTCTGCGCCAGTTGTTATAAAAAATAGTTCAATTCCATCTTTTACTATAACATGATAAATTTAAAATTTTGGATGGCCTAGCACGAATATCTCTGATAATCGCTATCGTATCGTTAACGTCAATTATGTCTCATTTAATATGAGATTTTTGATATACTTTACGTCCGATATTTTAAACACTGCACAAATATTAATACAAATTTTGTTGATAACGGTATGATGGTGATTGTCAAAAATATTCGTGCTAGGTCCACTGAACACTTGAATGGATCTTAAAAAAAATAGTATACAGAAAGTATTACAGTCTGGAATAGTATGTTGACTATTATATATAACATAGCAACTAACGCTTAATTAAGTAATTTATATAAGAGAAGGCGCTGCCTCCCGAAACACAGTTTTAACTAGTTCGGGAGACAGAGCCTTACTAATTTTGTGAAAAATGGTTTTTAGTTAAATAAAGAATTTTTTTTTACTATTAACTTAAAACTTACGCAGATGTAGTCGTACAGCCAGTAACTTATTTATACCTAAACTACCGAAATAATTAAAACTTCTAATGTATAGACATCATAACATTACGTGCTTTTAGCAGCTTAGCTTTTTTGAAAAGATTAAATAAAGTAATAAAGCTTAGCGTTATGGTGGCGGTAGAAAATATCTCGTATTATTTTTTACTAAAAGATTTCTGGCTGATTAAGCAACGGCTTCGAGCGGCTCGGCACAGATAATAAAGGGTTATTCGTTTTATGAACCGACAATAGATAAAGAATAGATACTTAACTGGTATATTATTTATATTTTTTATTAACTTAAAATCATATTTTTTTAAAGATTTTCTATTATTTTATTTTTTAAAGAATCATTACTTTTAGTTGAGATGTCAAAACACTAATTGCTTTAAATTTAATCTAATTAAATTAAGAAAAAAGTAAACGAAGGTAAGTGATGGTAAATTTAAAATTAGAATAAAAACCCGACTTACTGTAAACCCTGGTATATACCAGGAAAGAATAGGATTCGAATCTCACCTCAAACGTTTAAGTCGTTTAGCCTCTAGATCACAGTGGATCTTACGCACACACAAACGGACATACATAAAAAATACGCGCGAAAATCATTACCCTTCTGTATCAGTTGGTTAAAAAGAAAAAGCAAATATAAAACCGAGAAGTTTTAATTAACTTGTTTCAAAAACCTTTTAGCTTTTAACGTAAAAGGTTCTAATATAAAAATACTTAACGTTACATTATTTTTAGTGAAAAAAAATCTCAATATTTGAGAAAAATAATAATAACAAAACAAATATTCCTGGTGTAATTAAATCCGATGCTTTATTATACAAAATAAAAAGCACGTTTTTACATTTTGTAGAAGGCATTAAAGAAGATCAATTTTTACGTAATTTTTATTTTATTTGTGTTTTTTAACAAAATAGACTGTGTATCTATACTATTGCGTTAGCATCGCAAAAAAAATCGAAACATCTTGTATTTATAAACCTTTCTCTTTAAATCACAACCCCTTTGCATATCTCTCTGCAAACGAGACAATCCAGAAATTTACGGTCCACTATAAAAGAAATTTATAAAGTTAATTACATTCATTAGTACCTTTAGTTAAAGAAGGGGCAATAATTTAATACGAAATTCAATATTTTAAATTACAATTTGTTAACAATATTCTCTTATAGCATTCTTTCTTTTATTTGCAAATAATAATAAAAAGGACGGTTTAATACTTAAGCCGGCGTTCATTTATTACTTTTAACCGCACTAGCTATCGCCGAGCTGTAACTCTTCCTAACAAATGTTGTTTCCTTTGGCGTAATTTGTAAAGGATTAGAGCCAGACTAGAACAAAAGCAATTGGATAAAACCGTTTCATAAAACAATTGGTTTTTCAAAGTTTTTTTTAAATTATTTTATAAATTGTCACAAAACTTTTTAGGTCATTTAATATCTATTAGTTTTTTTTAGTTTGCTACTGCAGATTAATATTTTACGCTTCAGTAAGGAAAATATAGTCAAAAGTGACCCGCCATTACTCTTTGGTGATATCGTTCAATATGATAAACTGCTTCTGTCCGATATTGTGGCCGGACAACTAAATTGATGTTACTTATTTATACAGCAGTTGCTGTATAATATTAATATAACAACTTTACGTAAATTTTATGTATACTTAACAACCAAACATGTACAAAACAAGTAGCTTTTTTCACCCATAGCTATATGTTTCCATGTTATACAATGTTTCCAAAAATTAAAAAAACAATCAGTTAATCACTTGGCACTTCCAAACGTAATTAAATCAACATTACCACTTTTGACAGCCCTATCTAAGCTTCATTTACAGACTATTTCAGAAAATTTTGGTGAGTTATAAACACACAATTAGTTATTTTTGTAGTTCAATATCTGAAATTGATGGCTCTTTTGATAAAGTGAAACTCATATATTTTAGCTTAAAACGCTTAAATAAGGAAACACAATTATCTATTTACATCTTGTTTATTTATGACATTGTCATGGCAACCAGTATGGACACATCAGAAACAAATGACCTAAATAAGTAAAACATACCCCTTTGCAAATTTACAATTTTCTCCACATAACTTAGGCTATGTTAATCCCAATCTCGATTCGGTTTGAGATGAATAACAAACAGGACTTAACTAAAGTCTTATTGGAAACGTTCCAGTGTAGCGTTAATGCGCCTAATAAGTGGACCGGCTTAGACGCTCCCGGCATCAATCTCGTAAACAAAGCTAATCCCGGCTAATGCGCTTATCTATTTTACTTTGTAAATCAACTTACCATAAACTCTTAGCTCTGAGGGTCAAAATACTAAAGCTTATGGAAATTCGATGCTCTGATACTTTGCTATTAAAATCTTTCACTTTACATTTTACACTAAAGTTAAGTAAAAGAAACTTAATCGTAGGAACCTCTCGAGTACAATTGGAAAAAAAATCCAATGGATGTTTAATAATTAATTATTTTAATATTATTTTTTAGGTATAATTGTTTTTTAATTTATGTAAAAAATTGTATTTACATTTATTGCTTAGGTGGCTGACCTTAAAAATTAAACCAAATCATGAAGGTTTATAAAAACCTTGTTAACCCCACATGAATGGGATAAGTCATGGAGATGATGATGAATTGTATCTTTTTTTATATCATATGGTGGCAAACTAGCGAGCAGCCACCTGAATTCGCCGAAACAGCGAAGCGACCGCTGCCCATATATACCCGCAATCGCAGATGCGTTGCCTACCTCTAATCGACAGAGGAAGGGACGCACAAAATGAGAATATTTTCCATTCAAACATATTCAAATAAATCCACTTTCCCTTTTTTGTCACAATTTTGTAATGACTATGAGATCGAGTCGACTGTAACTTACGGCAAAAAGAGATTTACATTAATAACTGCAGGCCTTAATCATTGCCTTTTTAACAAAAATTCAATCTGATAATGGTTCATTCAATTCAATCTGTTGCGTTAAAGGAAAAATTCAATTACAGCTTTTTCATGTCTTCCATAATTAAATATTGCAGACGTAAAACATGCATTAATGCATGTCATTTGTAGGAAAAAATGCATTGTTTTGAAAACGACATGTTATATAACAGTATTTGAAATTATTTTCTAGACACTATTTTAATTAAAGTTTTAAGGTTACCAGTGTTGGAAATGGCTCAGTACAATTTATTTAACGCTGCCCGCAACAAAGCGCGGGGAACAAAGAGCTTATTGTATTTGTTAAAGGGGAAACTAGTTTTTACAGTCTGTAAGAAAATATATTTTTAAATGTAGAGAAATATTTGATTTTTATTATAGTATACTAATATTTTCTAAAAAGACAATTCAGTAATAAAATGGTTCCTAGCCGAGATATACGAATGATAACATTGCGATACGATTTATTTTGTTATAAACAAAAAAAGGTTCAATCATGAAATTAACGAATAACATTTCCTCATACCCATATATAAATCTAACTACAATTACGATATCACGTAAGAAATAGGGGAAAAGAAAATTGCTGAAAGATGATTAATGGTATTGAGGGAAATACTATGTTGAGCAAAAACATTGTCCGATCAGTTTTTTACATTACAATTAAAGAAATAATGTGTTTAATTTTTCAATTAATTGCAAACATAATAATTAATGTTATCTCACACTCTAGAAAAATATAAATAAATTTAAAGAATAAGTGGTAACTCTCACAAAATATTTATTAAGAAGCCAACACACGATCCGATGTTGAGTTATGTGGCAAGGTTTCAATAAACGTGACCGAAGTAACGCGTCTCGAAACGTAGAATAAAACATTTATATTCATGTGCACGTTTCATACGAGTGTTGTGTTATTATAGATAAACAAAAATAAATGAAAACACATATCTTTGTTTACTTATTATATGATAATTCTTACCATAGCATGTTTATATAATCTATCAGTCACGTTTTTTTATTTAAAATTTATGGTATTTCAAGTAGGAAATTCTATTTAGTCCACTATTCTTTTGCATTGAAATCATCACTTTTGTGATAATCTTACTAATATTATAAATGCGAATGTTTGAATGGATGGATGGACGGATGTCTGTTTGAACGTATCTCCAGAACGGATCTCTAAGAAATTTGGTATAGATTTAGATCACAGTCTGGAAGAACACATAGGCTACTTATTAAGTTTTTTTTTAATCGCGGCCGGACGTAGTCGCGGGCGACAGCTAGTAGTAGCATATAAATAAATGTGTCATGTTAATAAACACACAATTTATACCATAGGCGTACTTAATACTAGACGATGACAGCTCAAAGCCGATAAAACTGGTCGAAATACCCTTCGTATTGTTCTACGTGAGGCTCATCCATGCTTGCTGCTACACATAGATAAATGATGTACTATCAAAATTTAAAAAGTATTACCTTTCTCATTACTTTACATATTCTGCATCAGGCTTAAAGATTGGATGAGTTTTAAAAAATTATTTATGCATGCAGTAACCTATATTTTTACTCATCGGGCGACTGTTTTTATTTACTTAGAGTGTCAGCAAGTGGAATTTTTACTATTAATTGCACGTATTTTTTCGTAGCGCTATCGATTATATATTGGCTTTGATAATCTTTACCTACTTTATGAAAGATTAACTAAAAATAAAAATTAAAACTAAAAGTCTAGAAAAACAACCAATTGTTCTAGCCGATCATAGCAATCAATGTACATACGTAAAACATAACGCAGTGTTTGTTATATATAGATCGCAGAGGTTTTTGTCAATGTACATAGATCTCTCGTCTGAAGGTGGTGGTACCCTTGTACTATATGTACCTGAAATCTTTCTTTATTAGAATAAAAAAAAATCTCAAAAGTATGCAATGAAAATATTTGTTAATAAATAGATATATTGTTAAAGTCTTGACCTTTCGATATCGTAATCAAGTTGACCCATCGGACCTTGCCCGTAAGTCCCTTGAGAGCTTAGCACTTCAGATGAAAATTTGTTAAAGCCGGCCTTTATTTAAAACACTATCTATTTGTATATGACATTGTATAATTAATAATGACTTATATTATTACATTAAAGATTTTAGTTTTTAGCCTTAGTATTTATTAAAGGCACATGACAATTTATTTGCTCATGTTCAAAACCTAAATCAAGAAAGCGTCAGTTATTAAAATATTAAAATCATCTTATTTTAAAGTACATGTCTGTTTCAAAGTAAAATAATATGAATGAATATAAAGATGCACAGAAATGTACAAAATGTAAATGATCTCATACAAGTGAACGAGTATATTCATGAATCCGTGTAATGTTATTACCATCGCCCCATTTGACGATATATTGTCACGATCCTAACGGATTACCAGAAACTGCCCTCGCAATATTCTTTTCATGTAAATTCCAACAATTTTCTTAAAAGGTTTCTCTTGTTTCTGATTATTATAAAATGAAACTTTTATTCTTAACAATGAAAATCCAAAAAAAAATCTTAAGTAAAAATATGGCAATAAATTGACATTTTAAGCAAATGCCAAGTCTCAGATGAAGATGTCGAGGACAGGGCGAGGCGGAGGAAACTGATTGGAAATGCCGACCCCACCACCATGTTGGATACGAGCTAGGCAGAGAGAGAGAGAGAGAGAGAGAGAGAGAGAGAGAGGAGAGCATTATGCAAATATCGAGTCACTAAAACATTAGTTTTTTGTGTTAAACTTACTTCAAAATTTACTGGGACTATAGATAGTTACATATTTGATCGTCATATAGAATTTAAAATATACGTTTTAAATTCAGACATCTTTTTTTTTTGTCGTAGAGCTGTCATAAAAAGGATTATTTTACACTTTTAAGAGCTGAAAATTCTAACTTCATTTTTACCTTTACTTCAAACTATGCTTCTATGATATGAATACTACAATACTGAATTAAGACTCGTAGTAATCTTCTACTTACAAATTAATAAATTGAATGGAACACACATATGTACGTACATGTATGTAAGTCTTTTCGTAGCTCGTAGCAGCGTGCAGCGACTGCATCTAGCATTTCTTTGTACTTTTCTAGGGTTTTAAAAGCTAAACATTGTCCAGACCATGAGTTCGTGTAATAAAGCCTCCAGAATATAGATTCTGGAGGCTTTATTATTTATTGGCTTTATTCTGTGCGATGAAGGATACAGATCCTTCATCGCACAGAACGCTCTACGCATTCAGTGATTAATAATTTTCAAAGCTTTCTTTAACTTAAATTGAAGTTAATTCACCCTCGTAGAAACATCTACTGCAGTGAACAAATGTACGTGTTGAGAATTAAAACTGAACGGGAATCTCTAAAGAAATTTATTTTAATGTGGATTTTAGTCACGTCTTGAGCAGTCCGTAGCGGGTGATAGTGTTGGTGTTCTTAATGTAGCTTTTTATTACAGCAATTTGTTAATCTGTCCTAGCAATTACGTATACCTTATTATTTTTATTTCTATTGATAATAACTGTCTGGTTGACTGACTCGTGAGGAATATTTGAATTGGGGAAAATGGGGGAATAACGCTCATTTCATTATTACGTTCAAGAACCTAAACGACTAGACCGGTTTGGAGAACCAGGTGTAATTGTGATTCATATTCTCTAGTATACAATAGACACAGCTCTCTTATGTAATTTTAAAAAAAGTATTTAAGTTATTTAAATTTATCGGTAATTCGATGTTCCGTTAAATTAAATTTATCGCGGCATAAACTATACTAACCCTCCTCTTAATTTTTGATAGATTCAGTTCTAAGCCGGCTTATTGTAATGGGTTTTGTTCGCTGGATCAATATCTAAAATTCTATACCGTGTGCCAAACTTTTTGATAAGCCGTAACTACTGGATAACAATAACTATCTTACTAATACGAGTATTATAAATGCGAATGTTTGGATGGAAGGATTTGTTTTAAGGTATCTCTGGAATGTCTTAACGGATCTTGATGAAATTTGGCACAGATGTAGAAAATAGTTTGGAAGAACACATACTTATTACGTTTTTTTTTCCGCGCAGACGGAGTCGCGGGGGAAAGCTAGTTATTCAACAAAACCACTTACAGAACAATTAGTGCCAACTTAACTAATTTTTTAATTATTTATCCTATGCAAAACTAACACCTCTCTTGTTTATTAATATTCTAAGATATAAGAATAATAAATATAGCACAGTATAATCCCCATTGTGAAAATATTTGCAAGCTTTTCTACTCGATTTATGTAAGCACATAAAAGTAGAGAACCATTAGATTACTTGTGTAAGTTGCGTAATGGTTATACTAGTTTTATATAGGCTTTTAGTACACGACAGAATCCATTATGGAAAGCACCACATTAAGATCGTCATATGCTGACAAACTTTGCTGGCTCTTTATGAGAGTATAGTTGGTTGTTTTTTAGATGAAGTTAACTCTCGAACCCAGTAATATTAAAAAAATATATTTTTGTTTCGGTTAACGATTACCTCGAATCCTCGCCGCTATCAATAGCAACAAAATGGCCAAAATAAATTGACACAAAATACCATGGCTCGTATCCTGTCTGGTGGATAGATCTCGTAGAAGATTCTAGAATTTTTCTTAGTTTTATTTTTAGAAGTTTTATAAAAAAAAATTGCTGTAATATTTTTAAAAGATCTTTAATTTAAATTGGGATTTAATCTGCAATAGGATTTGTGATTTTAATCCACTTTTCCCAATTTATATTTGAGACTGACAACATTTACAATTCACAATCCCCTCAGGAATAGACCCAGATAGATAGAGCAGTACTCTAAAGAGAAAAGGTTATAACTGTTCAATGTATTAATTAAGAAGAAGATATGTATTTCTAAAAATATAGTTCCGGTTTATGTTAACAATATTTCAATAAAAAACTAAAAAAAAGTGGTTAAAGAAGATAGTATTGTTGTATTATTTTAATCAATAAAGGTAATAGTTACCTGCGTGAAAATCATACGTAGGCTTTGCAATAATTTTGGTTCACATTAAAGAAGATAAAAAATATAACCACAAAAACTACGGAGTACAAACATTTTGAAACAGTCGTAGCGTAACAAAATTTATGTTTCCCACGTGAATGAGAATTCAATGGAATAAGATTTCGAATCCAGTAACAATAAAATTGTATTCGATTCACGATAGATATTCAAGTTAAAATTTGAAATAGATGTATTTACCAAATGAAAATCAGCACAAACACATTTTTTTTAAAAAATGAAAAAAAAAAACTTTGCTACATTAAAAATAAAATAAAACAGCACGGAATATAATGCCGTAGAGTCTCATAGTATAACTTAAGGAAAACCAGTTGAATTTGTTTTATTTTTGGTATTTCGGCTTGAGCATACTAATAACACGCAATCAAGAAGTAAAGAACCAAAAACACGAAGTCCTAAATAAACAACCAGTCTTTTGTGAATTAACATGCAAATAAAATTTAAATCTTGCTCAAAAGTAAACATTCGACCTTGTTAGTGTACTTTGAAAAGTTTATTTCTTAAATAAACATTGTTTAAAAGTCACAGAAAAAGGTCACGACTTTTCCTATTTCACGCTGCATTATAATTTTGACATAGAAATAAAAACAGAGCACCTAGCACGAATATTAGCGAGAACGTTTTAGTAACCGAAGTTACTAAGGTCCGTATCACAAATATTCGTGCTAGGCCCTCTGTTTCAGAAGTGGAAAAACGAATGCTGCACAAAAAGAGGTTTAAAGATTGTTAGATATAATTTAAAGAGTGTCCTGAAAGTAAAACGAATCTATATATATAAAAGAAAGTCGTGTTAGTTACACTATTTATAACTCAAGAACGGCTGAATCGATTTGACTGAAAATTGGTGGGCAGATAGCTTAGAACCAGGAAACGGACATAGGATAATTTTTACCCCGTTTTCTATTTTTTATTCCGCGCGGACGGAGTCGCGGGTAAAAGCTAGTTTAGAATAAATTGTTACGTATTACTTCAAGTTTTAAGTAATTAGCCATTTTAATATACTGTTCGTAAGAAACGGGATTCTTACCACGATTAGGCTGTTTGAATTCCCGATATTTCATGCGCCATGTTCACGGGTTGAGTCAAACCGTGAACATGGCGCATGCAACTGTGCCGAAATATCGGGAGCTCAAACAGCCTAATCGTGGTAAGAATCCCGTTTCTTACGAACAGTACATTGGTAAAAACCACGAAAGTTTGAAGTTAATTAGCCATTCTCTCGCTTTTAGAAGTCTGTGCTATTCAAATCTCCAAAGAGAGCTCGACATAGAATTATTAACTGAAACTTCGGGCCAGTCTGCTGCACATTTAGAATAAATTAAACACATAATGGAGCTTTTGTGAGCAGTTGACACAGGCAGATGTGCGAGATACGCTACCATGAGTGCTCTTTGATTGCCAACGTATTTAAATTAGTATACTGCTATATACTGCTAGTATACTGCTGATTTCTATGACCATTTTTTTAGAAAGATAATTTTCCAAAAACTCTTAAACATAAAAACTTTTAGATGTCAACCCAATTTGCATTAAAAAAATACGAGTTGAAATATTAATGTTAACAATTTTATATTATGACATATTGAATTTTCCCCCGATGAAAAAGCAAAATCCTATTACGCGTGTGTTTTTCTAAAATTGTTCCCGGCAACAATATCCATCTTTTCTCTTAGTAATAAAATAAAAACAGATGAGAGTGGAAATATTGGTTCGATAAATTGAATTACGCTTAAAACGTTCAAGAGGATAAGATGGAATTACAAAGATTTGGAATGAAATAAATGTCTTTTTATTTCATACAACTCAAGATATATTACCTTAATGGATACCCCATGAAAGAGTTATTTCTGCTTAATTTAATATTCACTTTTTATTTAGTAATAGTGGATTAGGTTTTTATGTGAAATTTGAGATTGAAAATTAAGTGCCGTTGAGTGAACTAAGGGGATTTTTTTCTCTATATTAGTTTACTTTGGTTGGTAATTTTGCAGAAGTCCAAAAGGTTATATTTTACGAGTAAAAGATTCAAATTTATTTTCGTTAGTATAACTATACATCTCAATCATTATTTTTTAATAAATTAACTTCAATATTATCATATAAATTGTAGAGCAAAAGTTATTTCGCATAAAATTGAATACATGGAGTGAAATTCAATATATTCTATTATTTCCAGCCGTTTTCATCCTAACGATAAAAAGGAATATTGATGCCATTCAATTTGAACATGAACACGAGTATTCAGTTTTGTTTTATCTAGTTCAAAGCAAACATGAATCTTAATAAGAAAATAAATCTGGCTGGGGTTAAACAAAATAGAGCCGAAAAAAACGAAAGAAAAAATATTTTAAAGTAAATAATTGAAAATTACTGTATAGAAATTAGACTATGCATTCTTTTAATTTTTGTAAACCAACCGACTTGTTGAAACTTGGTAAAATTTTTATTCAAAACATTAATTGCTTTAGGTCAAAATCTAGATATCTATTTGTTTTAATTCAAATGTCTCCATTGTTTCGATTTTCGATTTATATATGTACATATCTGCGAAGAACTTCAAAGATATGTGTGAAGTCAATCAACCCGCACTGGGCCAGCGTGGTTGACTATGTTGTATGACTATATTGTATTCGAACACATGAAATAAATTTTTATATTGATTCAAAATAAGAGTGGGGAACCTGAGACTAATTTACGTATCGTTTCTGATCATATTTTTTCCGATCCTTGATTTATGTAGAAAAGTCATTCAATATTTCATACAATTATTACCAGAATTTAATATTTCTTGACCAAGATTACACACTTTCGATTATCATTTCAATTTTCGAATTGTATGTGATCTTACAATTGATTTAAGTTGTTCTAAATTTAATCCAATCTACAGTTTATTGTTTTTTATGTTTATTCTTTCCTTTTGCAATCTATATAAAATATAGTAGAGGATATTTGTTCGGTACAAAAGGGTTCGGTCTACAGTAACGTAATATGTTAAGGCTAATGGCCAAATATTCAATTACCATCCCCCATTTATATTGAAACCCAAAAATATTATTTTCACGTAAAGTATATGTACGTGAAAATATATCTTATATATATAAAAGAAAGTCGTATTAGTTACACTATTTATAACTCAAGACCGGCTGAATCGATTTGACTGAAAATTGGTGGGCAGGTAGCTTAGAACCAGGAAACCGACATAGGATAATTTTTACCCCGTTTTCTATTTTTTATTCCGTGCGGACGGAGTCGCGGGTAAAAGCTAGTTTGGAATAAATAACATAATTTTTAAATACCAGAATTTTAAAATAGTAACAGGTTATCGTCGTCAAAAGTTTAAAATCTTATGTAACATCTATCGTTGGTTTCTGAGACATAAATCTCTCCATAAAACATATCGTCATCCCTGTCATTATCTATGAAAAAAAAAACTGAGATAAAAATATGTTTCAAAAGGAGATTTTGTTGTCAAATATCCACGGTCAGTGGCATTACTTTAATAAACCTTATAAGGTAGACTAGAGGAATTTACTGTAATACATTCCATTTAAATAATCTAGTAATTCTAGACCATGTCACTTAGGCCAGTTTTCTTTACAATGTACAACCACTTAAATTAATTAACAATTAATGTTACCATCTAGAGTGTTTGAACCCTGAATGCTCTAAATACTATTTAATTACATTTAACACAATAAATCTATGACACTTACTAGTATTCTAGTGTAATGTAACTTGGAATAATATTGTTTAAACAATTCCATTTGCAATCATAAGCACATTAGTGGCAAGTGACAACAAATTTATATAGCTTAAAATGTTTTACTCTCTGGCATCATTGAATCAATTGATTAGTTCAGACATTGAACTTCTCACGTTCCTAACTCTCTTATTAATGTATAGCAGGACTGTATACTGTATACGTATACATACTTGTTATACATGGATTTATTATTTAGGGAATGTAAATTTATTTATTTATTTATTAATCATAAAGTTATAATCGAGTTATATTTGTCACATATTAATTAATTAGTAATAATCATAAAATTATAATTAAGTTATAAAAATATCAATAACTTACCGAAAATGAAACATCGATTTCGGTTTATATACGGATTAAAATCTATTTATCTTTGGACTATATCAAGGGACTAGCTGTCGCCCGCGACTCCGTCTGCGCGGAATTAAAAAAATACATAATAAGTGTCTATGTGTTCTTCCAAACTCAACACATCTATGCTAAATTTTATTGAGATTCGTTGAGCCGTTCTAGAGATACCTTCAAACAAACATCCATCCATCCATCAAAACATTCGCATTTATAATATTAGTAAGAAATAAGATTGGTTCACCCTAACATAATCCAGATATTTTGCGGCAATTAAAATGAGCAAATTCTTAATTGTAGTAATTTACAGTGTAATTATCTCCATTCCCCTTCCAAATTGGAGGTTAGGACATTAATTTACTTGCGCCATTTGTTCTTAATTTGCAACGATTCCGATAGCTTTTGTAGCTTTTTCGTGTCGATAAAATTTATAGCTTAAAGCGAAAACATAATAAAGTAATATATAGTAACTACAGATATATAAAGTGTGTTATTTATTAATGGCTTCTCTATTTTATAAATTAATTACTTGTTCTTACAAGTGCTACAAAACATTTTAAAAAACACTTTACTCGGCAAAAGTTAATTACGTAAAGGAATTTGTTCAACATTAATACGCGAACCACACGCGACGCACGTGCAAAATAACTGTTTCTATATAATTTACTTTAATTAAGACCACCCTAAGTCTGGATATAAATCAACAGGCAACGTATTTTGATTAATAAAGTGAATAAATAATTACTAGAAGTAAAATCTAAAACTCATTATTAAGATTGATGTTATATTTTCAAATTGAATCTTTTATTTAAAACTAGCTGTTTTGATTTAAAAATTTTAATTTTAAATAGCTTTTACTCGAACACGGAAACGCGCGGAAATAAAAAAAAATATTAGTAGTATAGTAAGTACATACTTAATCTATGACAAATTTCAGCGAGATCCGTTGTGCCGTTCTGAAGATACGTAAAAACAAACTTCTATCCGAACACTGCAGCCTGTGCCCAACAGTGGGCAGATAAAGACTGTTGATAACGATGATGATGATCCGAACACTCGCATTTATAATTTTACAAAGATAAAATATACATTTCAAGATCGAATGTTAACAAGCTTGCAAATTAATTACTAATAATCATAACAGTAAACTTGAACTCACACTTTATTCACGGAACTTTATTGATTCATAATTACTTCATTATCAATGTTTCTTATCGTACGTTGAACGTTAAGTATGAGTGTGGAGGGGTACACCGGTAGAGGTAGGCCTAGGAAGAGGTGGATGGATTGCGTGAAAGATGATATGATCAAGAAGGGGGTGACAATGGAGATGAGGGCAGATAGCTTCATTTATAGGACGGAAACCTCGCGCACGAGTTGATGATGGTCAATGTTTCTTCACAAAACTATTACTTTTAATCGTACTGTCATATATTTAGTGCAAGGCTTGTTGTCAAAACTGTCTTGTATAATACTGTAAGTTTCCCAACGGAAGTTTGACTACATTGTTTTGATTTAATTGTAAGTTTCCTGACTGTTCAAAGTATAAACTCTATTTTAACCGATTCTTGCCATCCTGCGACAAAATTACAAGTTTATTTTACAAATAGCTTTTTCAAGTGTGATGTAATTCTTACTAACCAAAGTGAGGAAACGAACAATATCTTAATCTAATATGTTTTGATTTTACGGATAACGCTTTAAAAAAAAAACTTATAAGTACTTACCATAAATAGATTATACATAATACTAAAAGGAAATCTGTAGTAGTAATTTATACCGAATATATTCAAATAATTTCTGGCTTACTTCTGTTTCCAGGTGACCTGTTTTAAATATTAAAAGAACGGAAAGTACACGATACCGCCATTTGAATATTGAATACTTTATTTCCAAAAGGCTCAGAGACTAGGCCACCGACTGAAATTCATAGAATAGTTCTAGAATATTCAGTATCAATTTCAAATAGATAACAGATTTTAATAAACATATTAAAATTTAAAGTTTCTGGATCCTTAGTTCATTTTAATCAGGTTAAGTATTTTTTTTTTCTTGAAATTAACCAACATCCACAATATCAGTATTAAATCAGTATCTTTTACAATATTTTAAAAATACGATTAAAAATTTGAACAGAAAATACAGTTAATAATTTTAAAATGAATACTTATGTTTTATTTGTCACTAACTGTCACCCGCGACTCCGTCCGCGCCGAATTAAAAAAAAGCCTAATTAGTATTACATTAAATGCTAATTAGTAGCATATGTGTTCTTCCAGACTAGGTGCTTAGTTTCATCGAGATCCGTTGAGCCGTTTTATAGATATCTTCTAAGAAACACCCATCCATACATTCACCTAAACTTTCGCATTTATAACATTAATAAGATTGACATTTACCAAGATTTATTTTGTTTATTTTTACATTTTACTAAGGTACATTTAAGACTAAGTGATCTTTTCGAAGGACCAAAAATCTTCAAAGTAAAGGCTTTTAGAAGTATTCTGTTAATACTCAACAAAAAAAAATAAACTTAAGCAAAAACAACTTACATTTTCTAAGACAAAAGATGCTTTGATGGAATAAATACTTTTGTTTACATAATGCATCCTTAAAATAGAGATTTTCTAACATTTATTTTATTTTCTTGTTAATTTTCTTGCCAATTGAAATTCTCTACGCACATAATGACAGTACTCTAGGACGTTTTCCTACCTCACTTAAAATTATTTTTAAAATTCTTCCAAAGCAAAGTGAAACCCACGAAGAATCTTACCAATAAACTTTTTCGTGTCTTTCATAGAGATGAAGCAGAGGCTATTTTTTTCCTTAATTACTAATTCAATAAATAACTTCTATAGTTGGCAAAGTGTTTTCTTGATATTATTTCCTTTTCGTACAAAATAATCTTAAGTTATAATTTGTAGAATTTCCCTTGTTTAAGATATATGTCCGTTACGATTTCTCCGACAAGCTATAAATTTAACCAAAGCCCGCATGAATAAATGTTTCCCATCTTATGTGCACATTACGCGATTTTCACCACTTATTTTGTACGCATTTTATTATTTGAAAAATTACCTTTTAAAGGTACAATGACTGGTATCTTCCCAGCTCTACTACGCAGTAAAGATTCACATTTCATGATAAAATAAATACGACTAATGGATAATTAAGAAGTAAGAAGATCTTAAACAATTCCTATTTAGGTGAAGAAAGAATAGTATTGTTTATTAACTTTTTTAGTAAATATATATATCTTAATATATATAAATTTCGTGTCATAATGTTTGTCCTCAATGGACTCCTAAACCACTTAACCGATTATAATAAAATTCGCACACCATGTGCAGTTCGATCCAACTTGAGAAATAGGATAGTTTAAATCTCAAATTATAGTCACAATTTTAATTTATTGCTAATTATTTTTCTGTTATTATTTGTCACAATTATCTGTTAACTCCAAATGATTCTAACAGATGTCGATACCTTTCGACTGGGTTGAGTAAGTAATCAATAGATGGCGCTGCTATGGTAAATTTTTTATTCCGCGCGGACAAAGTCGCGGGCGACAGCTTGTAATTAGTAAAAGACGTTGAAAAATCAATGCAAAAAGTATACATAATTTTGAAAGTATATTTCAATTGTTATTGTAACTTTATGCGTACAAAATATGCATGTGCATATCAATCTACATATTATAGAAATTACTGCACACGAAAATAACGAACTCGGTCATAAATTTGTTAAGACCATGCGAATAAATGTGCTTGCCCGTATATTCACATTTCCCAGTTTCCAATATCCAAAATTGCTCAAATAATTCTGCCCAGGCACTGGAGCGCAACTATGTCGTAAATCATTTTGAAAACGTATTTATGAATGTACCTACTTCATATCTGTATTTCATACCTACCTATTGCATATCACTTTGTTTAAACAAAAACCATTTTTAACTTAAAAAGCTACAAAATGTTTTGAAGAATACGGAGCAAATATAGTTTTTAATATACTCGTAACTTCTTCGAATTTAAACAGGATATGTATAAATTTAAAAAGCTAAAATAGTTTATTGGTTCATAATTTAAAAAATGGCATAAGTAATGCGACATGTGATAGTAGAACAGCTTAGAATTTTATATAGATATACAGAAATAATGAAGTTAGAAAAAATCTTACACAAACAATTTCACACTAGACGAACTATTTTGCATCTGGGCTTGTACTACAATAAACAAGAAAGACTTGGTGTAATAAAACAAAGAGAAAGTATGTAATTTTAGTTTTACAAAGAAACAAAAGAGCACTTCGATTTGTGGAAATAACGCCGGCAACACACAATCTAACCGTCACACGTGAACAAACGAATTTTCGTAGACTCCAACTATATTTTTGAAGCATCTACGTACGAGTAATTCCGCTTTACTATTTCACCTTTCATTTCAAAACTCTCTGAGATATGTTCAAACTGTTACAATATTTCACGACCAACGTGACTGAGTTTATGTTAGCCAAAAATATTGGTCCAATATTTGCATCCAAATGGAAACTTCGATTGTTGGACGCGAGCCAGATAGATTTTCGACGCAAAAATTCACGGACAAGATGAAATTTAAAGCACTTTGTACTTTTAAAGAACCAAACTTAAATTTTATTTAAGGTATTGAATTTATTTATTACATTTTTTGTCTTTTCAAATCTAACAGCTAAATGTAGAAGCTAATTATAACTCTAAGCTCGCCGTCAGGTTCAAAAGATAACTTTAGACTATAATATTCTTTTAGTGTTTATTACATCTTATTTTATTAGACATTATTAGAATAGTTAAGGGTAAACTAGGATCAGTTTCAATTAAGAAATATACCTGAAGGTACAATTCTATGCTTTATTAAATTTTTATAAAATAAATTCCTCATATGTGATATCAAAGTATTCCTAAATGTGAATTGAAATCGTATCACGAATTGTTAGTCTTTAGCTAATAGAAGCTGCCGCGCTCCAGTATTTTTTTTTTCAAAATACATTTTAAGTTACGTTTAAATGAAACACTGTTGATGTATCATATTTGTATATACAACAATTTCATAAATTACGTATGCTCGAAGACAAAAGAAAACGGTGACAAGATTTATTTTATCGCGGGATATCTACGGATATATCTGCAATTATATACGAAACCGCAGTCCAAAATGCAGTGCAAAGATCTAACTCATCCGGATCTTCCACATTCATGGTGTCTCCTTCTGTGTGGTGGAACCAGAAATATCTTTCATTAGCATTATGGAGACTGGCACCGGGGACACCGTTTTTAATTATAACGGCAATATCTGACCCAGGACTATCTTCCTCTACCAATGTGGACGCATTTATAGATTCAAACAACTTTAGAATTTCCGCAATAATGCATTTAGCTTCTTGGGTGCCTGCAACTGCCAAACCGAGAGGCGCAAAAGTCCCCTCGTCAGACTCCATTATAAAATTAATATTAGAAAGTTCATCTTTATGATTCTTTTCATACGCATATGCTCCAACCAATCCCAGTTCTTCAGCTGTCCAGAAAATAGATCTAATAGTTCTCCTTGGTCTTAAATTTAAGCGTTTAAGAATGACAGGAGCTGCCCAACTAACAAACAGACCACCTCCATCGTCCATGGCTCCCTGTCCCACATCCCAACTATCAATATGTCCAGACACAATAACAAGTTTCTCCGGCTTTTCAATACCCTTTAAATCGATTATTGTATTTCGTGACATTCCAATATCAAATGTTGAAAACATTTTAATATTTAACTCGATAGTTTCTCCTCTATCGTATAATCTTCTTATTAAGTCAGCATCTTCAAGAGTAATAGCAGCTGTTGGAATTTGTGTTACATTCTCACCATACGTCTGAGAGCCGGTGTGTGGTGAATTTATAGAAAACGGAGCTATCGATCTTACTAGAGCTGCTACTGCTCCTTTTTCTGCTGCTTTTGTAGCTCCTTGTGATCTGTAAACGACCGTTTCGCCGTAGGTTGTGAAAATTGGATCATATAGTACAATTTTTCCTTTGATATCTTCATATTTTGCTGCATCCAACTTTTCAAAACTGGACACAACTACAACTTCGGCAGTGATTCCTTCTTCTGGTGTTGTGGCACTTCTTCCAAGTCCTAATAAAGCAATATTTTTTTCTCTAGGTTTGAGCATAGTAGCAACTTCTTTTCCTCGAACCCAATGCGGAACCTGATGTCAGAAAAATACAATGAATTTGAACTTATAATATAAGCGTGTTATATATAGGTATTAAATGTCCATTTTGTTCATTACCTCTACTTTTTCTGTGGTTATGTCAGTAATATCCTCCTCTTGGGAAAGTTGAATCATGTAGTCAATAGAGTCTTCTAAAACTTCAGAACCTGATGGACGAGCTCCAAATTTATCTACGAATTTGGCTAATCTGTAAAAAATGTAATGGAACAGTAATATCTTGATACACGTACAAGTACAAGTACAATTTTGTCGTTCTAAACATTACATACATCAGCATTATATGACAAACTAATAAGTGGTACTTTTAATCACAGTAAAAAGTCGCCGTAACACAAATCTCAAAATTACACAATCTTTATCTATGTTCGCTATAATAACAAAATTCTGTACATTCATTGCTTTAATATAAAATTGACGTATATACTTGGGACCCTGAAAGACTATTCACGTACTTACTCGTCATAAGTTTTACGCTTAAATTCTCCCTTCATCACATATTTAAGAATCTCTTCTTTTACATTTTCATAAGATGCAATTTCATTAACTAATTCTTCACTTAATAACGTCTTACAAATGTCAGAAGTTTTGGAAACGTGCCTTGCATGGCTCACGACAAAAATAAAAAGATAAATTAAAATTTGAAAAACAAGCATCTTTCGGATGTTGTTTATGGAAGACTAATATTTTGTAACATACAAGTCCTATTTAAGCTGATTTTGAAGAGAGGTATCTGCACAAGAAGATATAGATTATCACGTTTTGCTTATCAATTCATTCTTGAATGCTACATTTCAATATTCAAGCATTATTATAGGGAGATAGTAAATTTAATCTCAAGTATGTGTATTTGTATAAAAAAGCGAACATTTAAGAACAAAGATATATAATTCTGCAGTAATATTATATTATTTAGACTTCTACAAAATCTTATAATTTGGTTAATGGATTTTTCTTTATATTTATTTTATCTATAACAACACTCAAAGGACTAAGACCAATAAGAAGTAAAAGACCTCAAATTTTATCACAAAACAAAACACAAAGATAAAATATCGCACGTCCTTTGACAATCGATCTTAAATAGCTAAGGGCACTTACTCATCATATGTTTTCCCTTTGAACGGTCCGGAGACGTATTCGATAATATCTTTGACGACGGTATCATAGGAAGCAATTTCATCTGCCAAGCCACCAATATCACAAGACCTCAACTCGGAATAAGTTTTCTTTTTAACCACAGCGCAATGTAAACTGGTCACGAAAATTAAAAATAAAAACGCTTTCAAAACAAAATACATTATTAATAACTTTTATTTATTGATTTTATAAGGTTATTTTTTTAGTTACGTCTGTACGCATTGTATGTTTATAAAAGAGTGATATGGCGCAGTGACCAGACCATATTCTCAATCAACCATTGTTGACCAATAAAGTTGTAAATAGGACATATATAACCAGTGTGAATGAAATATATATTATCTTTGGAGACGTAGGTAAACAAACAATACTCAATAAAATATATATTTATAGTCTAAGTACGTTTTAAGTAACAAATTTAAAAAAGGAATAATACATATCTTACTAATATTATATATGCGGATGTTTAGATGGCTGGATGTTTGTTTGAAGGTATCTCCAGAACGGCTCAGAACAAAGTCTGGAAGAACACATAGGCTACTTATAAAGTTTTTTTTTCTTACCGCGCGGACAGAGTCGCGGGCGACAATGTAAAATATCTTTGCTTTCTTTAATCAATATCATACAAAAAGGTTAATAATAACCTCCTTATTTTTTAAGTCGTCTAAAAATACTAATATTTTAAGAATCATTCGTAAGGGACGAGCCCTTAAATTTGGAATCTGATCATTGAAATGCTTTAAAGGTCAAAACTTCGGCTTTTACAAATTAAAAAAATTGCAACGCCTTCACACCACACATAAAGTTATTATAAATAAAATTGTTTTGTAAAGAAATAAACATAAAAGTATTTTTATGATATCAACGTTTAATAACAAAAGAATTACGATCGTAGAGTGTAAACAATAAAATAAATCATTAAATAAATAAATACAGAAAACATCAAACACTATTTATTTTGAAGGACCAAATACAGAATTGCTTCAGCCTCGTCAAATACAACTGTGAATCGTGTAATGATGATTACAAAGCAATCAACGCGGCAACACCAATAGCCCTCATCCGTTGTCGCACCTACATGCATTTCAATGCAATTCAATGTTTGTATTGTACATCTAACGAACCAACCAGCTTTGCTATTTCTGCTATTAAAATATTAAGTCGTCAAAACGTAACAGATTTCTCTTTTTATTAGTCCAAACACCTAATAGAAATGCGCAAAACTTGTTAGTATGTTAAAAACGTTGTGCTCCTTGAACTTATCCTTTAGTGTGAAACATGATAACTACACATACTCGTATATGAATACTGATAGTGTTCCTTCGCTTTTTGTTATTGATATTAGTACTGTATAGGGAAAAGATTGTCCAGGATAGAAGACGACATTGATGACAAGATGTAAAGGTCTAAAAAATCAAAGAAGGTTAACTAGAATATAGTTAACCTTCTTTGATTTTTGCTCTCTTTTCTCCGTGCCTTTTCTCATATTATGGACTGCTTAGAGTAGGACTAAATCTTCTGTTTTTTTGTCGGTTTCCACTACCGAAACACATATAGAAAAAAAAAAACATAAAATTGTCCCTCTCGATGTCTTTGTCAGAAAAAAAAAAAATTATGAATATGTTTTTTAATCGCATCGTCAAACTGGATGTGGTCACCATTAGTCTTGTAAAATTATCTTATTTTATGATTAAATTTCCTAATTCCTATTTTCCTATTTCCTAATAGTGTCAGTCATCTAGGAAGATGGCCCTCTGTTTAAATTGACACTATCACACGTATCATTTGCAACCTGCAAGTATTGCATAAATCCTTGTACCAGTTGAATAGTCGATAGTCATAAGAGACTTTGAGATATTACGTCGTAATGTCATCTCGAGTACATCTTATCACGATGTTAAAATTGATAAGAATATTTTGATGGAATGATAACATAATGTTTCGTCGCACAGTTAACATTAATTTTGTAGTTTTATCATGCAATAATATTTATTAAAAATCATTGAATCTCCCATATTATACCTTATATACTTTGGTCTTATAATTTAAAAAAATAATTTTGTATTGATTTTTTTTTTCAATAGCTAAAATAATTATTTTAAAACATCAAATCCATCTCCGTAATCTACATCTTGCTTTCTACTCTTTGACCTATGCTCCAGATCGGTTCAATACAAAGTCGATAAAACTCAGAGTTTAGTTGTGTTACAATAATCGTAAAGTAAATGCGTCGAAATGACGACGCTAATGTTTACAATTTTTCTATTTACACAGTATTATAACGTTTATTCTTATATGACAATAAATAAATATGATCTCAGTGATTGTGTTTTAAATCCAAAATTAGTACAAGAAATAGCTTCTTATAAGAACATTACGAAGACAATTATGAATGAAGTAGTAAATAATGGTGACACATTTTACAATGAGTAAGTGTATTATATTTGTATAGCCTTATTAATATTTACTTTAGATGTCTATAATAAGTACTAATAGGTAAATAAATCAAAGTGATCTGACTATTGCAATAAACAATAATACATTACATGGTGCTATCTTGCTTTGAGATACGAGTACATTGTCCCAATGTCTGAGAAAAATAGTTATTTGTAAAAAGAATTGAACATCTTAATCCTTTCAATTTTTATCCATTTGATCAAAATCTTTAAAACTCCTAATAATAATTAATGTAACCTTTTAGATACGCAAATTTCATTGATAAATTTGGAGCGCGACCCGCTGGTTCAGTCGTGTTAGAGGAAGCGATAGACCATATGATAAATCTGACGAGAAGCAACGGCCTAGAAACAGTTACCACTGAGGATGTTATGGTAATTATCAATTTGTTTTTTAATTTTGTCTCCTTGATCTACACATAAAAACAGTACGTAGAAAAAAATTAAAATTTTATGTTCATTTTGCGTATTGAAAACCACTGTAAAGTCGTACGACAGAAGCTAGACACACAGAGATCTCCAACTAATATAGTTACAAGTAAATGTGAGACTTGATGTCCTTTCTTTCGTATTTATTAAAATGGTTAATCATAACGTAAGTATCTGTTCCAAAACGCTTCAATTTTCTGTTCTAAGATTATGTTTGTTGGTTATATAACACCTCCTTTAATGTCTTTTTCAGTCTCCACACTGGGTTCGTGGATCAGAAACGGCCACGATGATCAAACCTAGAATCAAACCAATAGCTATTCTAGGTCTAGGTTCCAGTGTTAGTACACCATCTGGTGGTATTACAGCTGAAGTTATTGTTATGCGAAATTTTAATGAACTAAACGAAACCATAGAATCAAATGTTAAAGGTAAAATTGTTGTATTCGACGCTCATTATACTTCGTATGGAGAAACAGTTGCTTATAGAGTGGAAGGTGCTACAAAGGCTGCGGAAAAGGGAGCCGTTGCATCATTGATACGAAGTGTTACACCATTTTCATTATACACAACTCATACGGGTTCACAAGAATATGGCAGTAACGTGACAAAAATACCTACTGCAGCTATAACACACGAAGATGCTGATTTATTGAGAAGACTACAAGATAGAGGTGCTACTATAGTCATGAGTATAAATATGACCAGTACACTAGATTACAAAACTTCCAGAAATACTTTAATAGATTTAAAAGGTTGTGAAGATCGCGAAAAACTAGTCATAGTATCAGGTCATATTGATAGTTGGGATGTAGGTCAGGGTGCTATGGATGACGGTGGTGGCATGTTTATCAGTTGGTACGTACCTGTTATTATACATAAATTAAAATTGAAACCTCGAAGAACACTTCGTGCAATCTTGTGGACATCAGAGGAACCCGGCCTTGTTGGTGCTATCGAATATCTTAATAGACATATGAATGAATTGAACAATATTAATTTTATCATGGAATCAGACGAAGGAACATTTGAACCTTTGGGCTTAGATGTATCTGGATCACAAAATGCAGTTTGTATTGTTGCTGAAGTATTAAAATTATTTAAGCCAATAGATAAACTGAAAGTTAGCTCAACTGTTGGGTCTGATATAACAATTTTTAATAGTAAAGGTGTACCGGGAGCTTCATTGTTAAATAAAAATGAACGATATTTTTGGTATCATCACAGTAATGCGGACACAATGGACGTACAGAATAAAAACGACGTTGTTCAATGTGCTGCTTTTTTGGCGGCGTTTTCTTACGTTATATCTGACTTGACAGAAGATATTCCTCGCTATTAAATGTTGAAAATTAATTTCATCACAAAAATTTGAAATAACTTATGAGTTAAATAAGAATTATTTCCTATCCTATTACCAATAATATTTTCAGAAACATAAAAACATCCTTCACCGAATATTGATGTTAGTACTTTATTTTTATAATACCGTTATCGTTACTGAAAGTCTATTATTTTTATTATTATATTGTAAACAAAACAAAGAGGTTATTTCGTGCCTATATTATTTCTAATGTTGACTTTGGTAATAAGTGTTCAAAGCGCTTTATGTATTATAGCTTTGTTTACATTCATAGCGATTACCTTCGTCTTATAACATGCGTGTATTGTTTAGACATGATAATCGTTGTTGTGTTTACATCCTTCAAGTTTTCCCGCGCTTTAACATTTACGACGATTTCTTTTATGTTATAATGTTAGCAATGTGTATAGCTATTACAGCAGACAAAGATTTTCAACCACTTTATAAAATAAAAACATTTCTAACTTTAAGAATTTCTAGCTAGAAGAAAAGGGTTAAATTAAAAAGTTTTCAAAGGATGAGTGTTGTACAACGACCGAGAAACTACAACAAATTTTCCACAACAAGCGAGCATCAGATAATACTAAAAGAAAAAGTACGAAAATGTTCCGAACGTTGAAGAGCTCTCATACCTAACCCATGTCGGTAAAACATGTTTGCTTCGGTAACAGGATGCCGAAAACATTACCCACAAACACTACTCAAAGCCTGTGATACACGGTCACTGCGGTTACTGAACAAAGCAAAAACGCTCCGCAAGAGCAAGCACGCCCACACAATGTTAAGTTGTAAATATTTATTTACTTACAAGATACCTAAGATTAGGGATTTGGGAAAAGGAAAAGTGTAACGATCATCATTGACTCTCATGCTTTCATCAAAATGCTTTACTCATTAAACCTAAAAATAATCACACTTGTTTACCACCATCAAAAGTGTGAGAGCATTTCTGAACCTAAAGTATTTTTAAATGATTTCACGATTATGTAACTCACTCAATTTATATATTAAGTTTTTAAAAAGAGAATACATGCACGACAAAAGTGCGGGCCGTGTGTCACTGGTTCTTGTATCAATACACTTTGTTTGGTAATAGGAAACGAAAATGAGAAACGATGGATCCCACTTTTATTGCGTACCGACGTATTGCGACGTTTTCTTGCAAACAAAAATTTCCTATTTTACATATAAATATCTTTATATGAGAAATACAAAGGCAGGGAATCGAAATGTCGTATATGTATTATACTTTAAAAGCATGTTCCATTAGTGAACTTTTTTAAAATAAATGACAATAACACATTTTTCGATTTGCGAATACTTTTCCGTATTCGGAAATCTGAATAAATAAAATCTAATTAAAACGGAATCAATATAATAATGGAATAATTCTCGTATTTTGCGTTTCGAAAGCAAACCGAAACATCCGAATGCAGAAAACAAACGTGTTTGCCTAATCTCTTGGAATTCCGAATACAAAAACGTATTCGGAAATCATGTTAAAACAGCATTTTACAAGTCTTGATTGCAACTATTTACAACAACAAAACTCACGCTCATAAACAAAGAGGTGTACGCAGACACCACAGTCTTCCAATTGGCGTAAATTTTTTAAAACAACTTAATCCTTCGTTAGTTTTTAAAAAGATAGTATTTATTTTAGAAACTCTGGAATTATTCTTATATAAATAAAAAATATTACCAGTGGCATAATGAAAAAAAAAAAGAAAGACAAATTTTTGTAGAAAACAAATTTATTACGATATTTATTACTTAAAATATCTAGAAAAATATTTACATTAAACTCTTGGCTTATATCTTACAAACGTCTTGTAGAATTGTCTTTATTGCATAAGACGCGATGAACATAAATATTTAAAGGAATAATCAACCCTGTAAAGTACTGATTTGGCAACAATTAAGTAATATTGTAAACCCCGTTTTCACTGATTTTTTTACAAGAATCAAGTTCATAATACTGAGGTATTTATGTGATGACCACGGCTAGTGAAAACGGTCATTAATAATATATATCTTATAACGGAAATATTATAATTTAATATACTACATGAAATACGGCATCCACTCAACTCTTAAAAATAACATATTATGTTTCACAGGTAACATAGTCTCTTAAACTATAAATTGTCGGTAAGTAATTTGTACCACAACACATCATGTGTCTCATGTCGTTGTCGTTATGTCGTCTAAGATAAAATGACTCGTTTTTAGTAGCGAATTACACGTATTGTCAATTATTTTAATTACGTATTGAATTTAAGATTTTTTAAATTAATATTAGCACTGATTTGATCGTTATAATTCTGCTGTTTTACAAATTACAGCATGTTTTCTTGTAAGAACTTCTCCAAAGCGTGGTAAAGATGTGGTCTGACACCGACCAATCCGTGATCTTCGTCGGTATAGCTCTGAAATACAAGGAAACATTAATAAAGAAACGTTACGAAACAGTATACGTTCGTTTATGTTCTTTGCGACCTAAGATGATAAATCTAGTACTTTTTCTTCCTAAAAATGTTAGGTTTATCATTCAGATATTTAAACTGTTTTTTTTTTAACTGGAAAACTATGTTTTTATAGTCTTCGCAAATAGACAGTAAAAATAATAGTATCAAAATCGCGAAGAGAATAAGAACAATTGATAAAGAATAGGGAAATATAAAAATTTTCAAAAAAAGTTGAACAAATTAAAAGTAAACAGAAAAGGTAAAAAACATTATTATTATTCGACAAGCTTTTAAAGAATCTATCAAAGTAATAGTGAAATGACTAAGATTCAGATTTTCGACTACTAATTACTAAGAGAATTTTTTACTGTTACCCTTTAAATCTTAGAAACCATTAAGGTACTCTTGAAACGCCAATAATCTTATAGTTATCGGTACGGACTACCTATAACACGGTTATGGATTCAATTTCAAAACCAATGAATTTCAAATCATCTGTTAATTTTTTTCATAAAGACGTAAAAAAAATATCTGATTGTGCCAGTTACTAATGTAAATAATACCATTTGCGTGAAGTAGACGTCCTCGCGTTGCAGCAGACGGGAGATGAGCATGGCGTGCTGGTAGTGCACGTTGTCGTCCGCTGTACCGTGGATTAGGAAATAGCGCTTGCTGCGGTATGCTGACACCTGGAATGCAACATTCAATGCCTTTACAGTATCACCCCTCTAAGCTAAGCTTCTACCAATTAAATCTACGCTTACGAGGTTTTTATATGCTTCGAAAAAATTTATCCTAAGTGAAATTTAAAAACTACTAAACTTTAATGATTCTTTGAACGATAAACTTTTTTGTAAAAGCCCTGTCATAGTCCGAGCTAGTTGACTATAGTCAATATTATGTTTATAAATCTCTAACGTATATTTTACTTACCACTTCTGGGGTGAGAAGTGATGAATTAAGGTAAGCTTGAGGATTATTCTGTGGCGTGTCCATGTACCTTTCGGTATAAATTGTATCTGAAAAATAACAAAAATAAAATGTTCTTTTTTTCTTTTATTTGAATATCAAATATCTTCCATTTTCCATTGTGTCTACATCAAGAATTTACTACCATGTTTCACTTTAATATCTCTTAACAATATCTTAGTAATTATTTGCTCAAATGAGCTCACAGTTTGCTCAGATATTTTGATGTATCTAATTATATAACATTAAAGTGATGAGACACTTACCATAGAATCTCCAGTCGACCACGGGCGCAACGGCGGCGGCACAGCGGAAGACATCAGCGCCGCGCGCCAACGCTAGCGAGGCCGCGTAGCCGCCGTACGACCAGCCCCAGATACAGGTGCGATTGCTGTCCAGCCACGGCAGCTGCTGCTGGAGTGTCCTGGAAAAAACACCTTCTTCCTTCAATGCCTCTTCACTATCGGCGGTAGGGTGTTACCTAAGCGTATCCATCCCTATCATGCGCTAAACGAAACAGGTCTGTGATTTTGGACATATTGGTCCACTCTCTGATATTTCTTAGTCAATATAATTTACTATACATTCAATCCTCATACAAATCTTACGAAGCTTACTTACTTGAGAAGCATTTGATTGAACAATGAATAAATACTGTAAGTATCTTGGCGTCCTGTACCAGATCCCATATAGATGCAGAAAAAAAAGAAGCAAAACACTCCGACCTAAACCATAATTTTTCTAGGTAAATTTTACCTAACCTTCTATATTTCTGACGTACCTTGTAACGGTAACCTGATCATCAATCTCGTCGGTGCCAAGTCGTCGGTTGATAGCAAACATGTTGTCGATGCCGCGCAGGCCAGAGCCGCGGCCGTCGATGTGCGCCACCGCAATGCCCCACCGGTTGACAAGGGATGTGCCCCAGTCCAGCGTCCATTGCTTCGTCACTAGAGCAGTGTCGGGGCCACCGTACCTGTAAACGAACAAGCCGTTACTTATAACCAATTCAGCTATGGTAAATATTTTAGTACTTATGAAAGCTTTGTTGAAAACTAATCCACATTCTTGTTGAAAAAACTTACACGTAAATTAATAAAGGTACATTGGTGCGCGACAGGTAGTCGGTCGGCGCTTGTATTTGCACGTCGGCCTCGGGGAAGCCCGCCGCGACGGGCACACTCATTCTCAGCGTGACCGGCAACTGACGGTCCGTCAGTAGAGCAGATGTCTCCGCGTTGTCATCCCACGTTTTGAGCAATGTACCATTCTGAAATAATGGCATTACAAGATTTTTAGCGTTTCAATCGTTTGATAATTAGAACTAAAGAGTATCGCTGAGCATTATTCCACAACGCAGTTATTTGTGGTCTTAACAGGCATACCAAAAGATTGCTTGCCATCAAAATAGTAGTTAGTAGTCAATAACAACAAACGTTTCGGGATATAGAATGTAGGGTTAAAAGTTTTTACAGCTTAAGAATTTAAGATAGAAAAATAATAAGTATGAAATAATGCAGTAAGAACAATAATGCTGGTTATTCTCATGAGTTTCCTTCTTTGGCATCAGTTTCTTACCACGTCATAAATAAATATCTGGGGCAGGCTCGGTCCGGCGCAGTTGATGGCCACTCGCGACGTGTCCGCGCTGATGAAGGCGTCGTTGTAGAGACACTGTCCGCCGTCCGCGCGCGCTATACTGCACGTGAAGCACGTCACCTCACGAGCGGCATTCACTTTGTAGATGTGTTGCTCCGCTGAGTCGTTCACGTGGGTAGCTTTGTACCAACTGGAATGCCCAAGAGTCACACGGTGGAGTATTTCCGTAAGCAACGACGTAGCGATTACCCAATAAAGTGAGTGGTAAAAAGATCATCTACTTTGTTTTTGTTTTCTAATGCAATAGAACAGGTTGGCGGTGTAATAAGTGAATTACGTTTGAAAATCTATTTACTTACACAACATCATCATTGGTCCACAATAGAATCTCGATAACAGTGTGCGGTGTGTTTGTGCGACCGGCACCCGTCCACTGGTTGGCGTTTACATCTGATACTTGCACTATTTGCTTGTATAGAGTACCGTTAATAGACTGCAATTAGAAAAATTAATATCGTCATACAAGGAATAGTAAATCAAATAGAGAGAAATGGTGTAGATAAAAAGGAGGATAAAATTACAAACCTGAGGAAGGATCGTTATAAACGAGTTGCCAGCTTCGTTAAAGAATATGGGAATATTATCAATCCAGCCATTAGGTTCTGCATATTGGTAGATCTGGAAATTATATTAAACTTCATCAGAGACATTGATAGGTACCATGTTCTTATGGAACTTTTCTAAATAAGTAATAGTAAAGTTATGGTGAGATCTTCTGCTGTGATACATGTTAGTAAAGCTGTACATGTCAATTTTAAACAAATAAAATAATTTAATAGAAAAAATTCTACCCGAGAGCAAGAAGTCTCGTTTTGCATGCAAAGTTCAACTTGCAGTGAAGTCTGAGCACGGTTTGTCCACATTAAAGCAATCTTGGTGTTGTCAACGAAGTTAACGGTCTTCAAAATAGGCCTGAAGAAAGAAAATTATATTAAAGTTACTGATTTATCTGCATTGGTTGTGTTATTTATACTAATAGTGATCATATATCATCTATTCTGACTGGAATACGTCGTATGGCGTCACGGAGAATTAAAAACATTGTAAAACAAACAACTTTGTTTTGTTTGTTATATTGATAGTGTTTAAGACGAGAATTTTCTATTACTTTATATATGATTTAAAATGGGTATACTTACTCGTTCAAGTCAGTGGGTGGATTGTACACTGTCTCCGTGCCTGATGTAATGTCACGTAGCGTCACTTTCACGGTTGGGTTGGTGGTGCCCGGCTGAAAGTTAGAAAATTGATTGCTTCAATATCTTGATGAAATAATTGGTTGTAATAATTTTTAAATTATACATTTCCAAGATTTTAACATATATGCTGCTATAATGCTATAATACATTACATATTTTAAAAAGATAAACATTTTAACTGTACATATGACAAACGGTACACTACTTAACGAAAATTGTTGCAGCTGTTTCAACTCGTAAAAGTTAGTTTGCTCCACATATCATTACATTGTCCAACGAAATCGTGTATTTATTATTTCTGAGAGTACTAATCTAAAAGACATATGTATTATTATCTTTGTCTTTTATTATTGAACCCTCATTGTCTTAGTAACAGTTAAAGGAATAAAAATTGTTTTATTTCTTTCAATCTACACCTACAATCATATGTAGCGATTAAATCTGTAGTCACTATAAAAATAATAATCATTATATGTTTGCGTAAACAATCATCGCAACTTACATAATCCCCACAAACGTATACAAACAACTTGTACTCCTATAAACTTCTGACGAAACAGGATATGACGCAATCGTAATACCCGGCATTAACTCTCACTGGTTGCAGCAAAAACTTAATGCGAGTGAACTAAAAAAACTGGAATCCACGGAAAGGTAAAGTAAATCGAACATACTAGTAAACAAGATAACCTGCGTTCTTCGTTAACGTTATTAAGACTTGTATAGTCTGTAAAACAAGGAAACTAATTTCAAATTTTTCTTATTAAATTAGGTGAAAGAGGGAAGAGCAAAGAGACCAAAATCTGATTTTCATTACGCACATTTTCTTTCAAACGTACAGTGATACGTGCATGGGCAAAATTATAACATACTAGCTTTTACCCGCAACTCCATCCGGGCGGAATAAAAAAAATGCACACAAGATAAAAAAGTTCCTATGTCCGTCTCCTAGTTCTAAGCTACCTCCCCATAAATTTTCAGCTAAATCAGTTCGACCGATCTTGAGTTATAAATAGTGTAACTAACACTTTCTTTTATATATAAAGAAGAAGAAGATCATTTTAGATTGACTTGTGTCGTAAGATTTATATTAAGGATTTTTTTTAAAATTATGATTGTCATATCTATCGGTTAACAACGGGCTAATATTATTACCTTAGGATATCTGATCTCGTGGTGCTGCGTGTACTGATAGTCAACGGAGCCGGGAACTCCGAAGTGCGGCACCTTCATGACGCGCACGTTGGTGTCGTCAAAAGTCGCATACGCCAGCTTGCTACCGTCGCGAGCGAACCACAGCGCATTGTTAGACACGAACACCTCCTCTGGAAATAGTGCAGAAATCGTTTATTATTAGGAAATAAAGAATAAAACACATATTAGTACAATAGTCAGGTGAATTGCAGATTCATTGCAACTATTCATGTAGGACAAAGGATAATTAAATACAATGGGATAGACACAGAAATTTAGGTAAAACTGATTGAGATTTCATCAAGCAATATCAAACCTCTCCCACTACATGCTGGTAATAATATTTTGTAAACTAAATTAAGTAATTGTAAACAATACAAACCTTCATAAACCCAATCAGGTATTCCGTTATAAATAACATTGACTTCCCCATTATTCGTGACCTGTTGTGGTAGACTGTCCAATGAGGCTTGGTAATAGATATTATTGCGGTAAACGAACGCTAGAGATGTTCCTGAAGGGCCCCACACGAAGTTCTGTAGGAAAGCATCTTCCGGCCGTACGCCTGGTGGCACTATGTCAATAGCCTGGCCAGAAGAGATATTGACGGCAGCATAGCGTCCCAGGAAACTATATCTATACACCTGAAAATAAACAAGTAAAAATAAATTGAATGAACCAATAATTTTTAATAGAAGAAGGACATGTAGAGAAGCAATAAAATGTAGAGACAAGTAAAATGGTGATTATTGCAATATATTTTTAATAGGTTTAGGTTTAGGTTTAAAGAATTTATTCTCAAAAAGACAAACAAAAGTCACTTACATGAGAACAATATCGTACACTATACATAATTACAATATGGTCGCCGTTTTAGTTATCAATTTACCTTTTTACAACAATCCAAAATGTATTGAGTTAGCTTTGATTTAAATTGATTACATGAACTTAAATTTTTAATTGATGAAGGTAACGAGTTATAAAGTTGTACTCCTTCGTATGTTATATTTTTTACACCGTAGTTAGTTCGCACTTTCGGCAGAACAAGTAGACTTGCTCGTCGAGTGTTACGCTTATTAATCTGTGATAACTTTAGAAACGATATGTTAGTGTTGATTTGTTTGTTGATGATTTTTCTAATTATATTGCATGTACTGTAGGTATATAGTTGATTAATAGTCATTATTTTCGTTTCATTGTAGATCTTGTCAGTACTCGTTAAATATGGATAATTGAATAAAGCTTTTACTACTTTATTTTGCTTGATCTGTAGCTCATTAAGTTTAGTTTTCGAAGCACTGCCCCAGACCTCAATCAGATATAGTAGATGTGATTTGATTAAAGAATTATAAATCGTATACCGTATTTGTTGAGGTAAACATCTGTTTATGTTGTGCAGTGAACCAATTAGTGAAGTAAGCTTATTTTTTAAATAGTCTATTTGTTCAGTCCAAGTCAAATAATTGTTCATTCTCAGTCCAAGGTACTTTTCGTTGGTCTTGTGTTCTAAAGGTATGTTATTGATTGTTAGTAAATTGTGTATTGGTATAGCTTTATTTTTAGGTTTAAATATTATATAACATGTTTTAGTTGTATTTATTGTAAGTAAATTGTATTGGAACCATTCAAATAATTTATCTAGATCTTCCTGTGCCTGTATGATAATATCATGTATATTGGACCCAAAGTAGAATAAACATGTATCGTCTGCATATAATGTTAAATGACCATGCAGGCCTATCTCTGTAATGTTGTTAATATAAATAAGAAATAGTAGCGGACCCAACACAGACCCTTGTGGTACGCCGAAAGAGACTGATGCTGCCTTGCTTTCATAATTTTCTATTTTGACTACTTGTGATCTGTTATTTAGATATGATTTAAGTAAATTAAGTACGTTGCCTTTAATACCGATATTTTCTAGCTTGTGCAATAATATCTTATGACTTACTGTGTCGAATGCTTTTTTAAGGTCGATAAAAACCCCTAGAGCAATTTGCTTTTTATCAATGTTGATTTTTATTTTTGATGTAAGATCAATTACAGCAGCAGTTGTATTGCTCTTACTTCTAAAGCCATATTGCTTATCTGATATAAAGTTAAAAGAATTTAAATATTTAACCAATCGAGTGTAGATAATTTTTTCAAAAATTTTAGAGAGTACTGGCAGTACTGATACTGGGCGATAGTTACCGGGGTCTGTTTTGGATCCAGATTTATAAATTGGTGTCACCTTAGCAACTTTCAACGAGTCTGGGAATTCACCGTTAAGCATCAATATATTGAAACATTTAGCCAAAGGGTCACTTATAATGTGTTTTAAACATTTGATAGCTTTGGTGTTAATTTTATCTAAGCCAGTGCTTGAGTTTATGTCTAAATCTTCAATGATTTTACTTACCTCGTGTGAGTTGCATGGTTCTAGTTTTGATAGTTCAGGAATAAGTTTGTCTGTTTTAGTTATGAGATGTGTTGATATGTTATGGTAATGATCCGGTATTTGTTGTGCTAGTTTTGAGCCTATTGTAGAAAAGTATTGGTTAAAGATCTCACAGATTTCATTTGTATTGGTAATTAATTCAGAACCAAGAAGAAGTTTTGAAGGAGCACAACTTTGTTTAATTTTATTATTAGTTATATTATTTATAAGGGTCCACATTTTCTTTGGCTTCTTTAAGCAATTTTTGAAAAGGTTTAGATAGTAAGAATTTTTCGTATCTCTAATTTCTTTTGATAAAGTATATTTTTTCAGTTTGTACTTTTCTTCTAGAGATTTATTGTTAGGGTCTTTCTTATGCATTATCCATAAATTGTTCCTTTCTTTAATTCCATCCAAAATGTTTTTATTTATCCAATCTTTCTGGGGTGGATTAAGTACCTTAGTTTTAGTTTCTTTGTTATCCTTAATATATTGCTTTATTTTTTCTTCTAAAATGGTGTAATTATTAGTAGCATCTATGCATCTATCCGATTTTACCGATTCATATAATTTATCGTAGTTAATTACTTCGTAGCTTGTGCGTACTTTTCTGGGTGGTTTAAATTTATTTACTTGAAAGTATATTTGTTTATGATCAGACATTGGAGAATTAACAATAGCGAGATTAAAGTTGTTGCTATTGAGGTTGGTGGTGACGTGATCTAAGATTGATCTTTTTGTGGTCGAGTCTCTTGTACAGTATGTTCTGTTAATTTTGTTAAGTAATCTGTAACCGTTTTCTTGAATACTTTTTTTATACATTTTATGTTTTTTGTCCTTTGTTAATAAGTCAATATTGAAATCACCAAAAATTAACGCTCTCTTTCTCTGTTGTAATTGGGTTTCATATGTCTCTAAAAAGTCCTTGAAATTTGTATCGCCTGGATGGTACACTACACCTATATCGAGCGCATATCTTTGTATTTGTATCCATAGAAAATTATTTCCATCTTTGTAGGTTGATTCAATTAAGTCGTGTTTTAAGTTATTGTGTACATATGCAGATACTCCTCCACCTCTAATATCCGATCTATAATTGTAATAATGAGTGTAGGATGGGATCTGTAATTCAAGAGCTTGATTTTCTGTTGCTATCCACGTTTCTGTTAATAAGATGATATGGACAGTTGTAGGAATTGATTGAATGATGCATTTTAATTCGTCGAATTTACCTTTCTTTCGGATACTTCTTGCATTTAAATAGAGAAAAGTTAGCCACGATTTTTCTGTTTGTAAGTCTTGGTGATCATTTACTATTTGATAAGTTATTGTGTCGTCTATAATTTTATTTACTATTGATTGTTGGAGTTTTTTGAAGAAGTTTTGACTATATTTGGTATTCCATTAATGTATTTTATGGTTATATCTTTTTCTCCGCTACTTATACGATGGTTTAATTCAGTTTTTGTTTTTTGAAAGTAATCTCGTTGCGCTGGTGTTTGGTCGGAGAATATTTTTATGCTTGTAGATATTTTATTTTTGCTGCGTAGCACTTGCAAGGCTTCCTCAGGTTTATCAAAACAGACTTTAAGACCTCTCATTTTGCCCGGGACAAACTTGCCAATCCGAAAAATCTTGGTGGGCTTCGAAATATTTTTATTTATTTGAGATAGAATATTGAACACTTCGGACTCATCTTTGAGGGCTTTCTGTTCAGCACTTGAGGATGTTTGTTCTGGTACACCTGCAATAATGATGTTGTTTTCTCTTTTCTTCCTTTCTTGGATCTCATGTATTATCTGTTCATTAAGAGACAGTTGTTTGTTTTGAGATGACTGTGGCATTAATTTGAGTTCTTTAAAGTCTGACTCGAGTGTCATTATCTTATTCTCACCATGAGTTATTTTTGTTTCTAGTTGTGACAGTTTATTCTGCATTTGACTCTGTTCTGATGCTATTTTAGAAGTAGATAATTTAATCTCTTGGATACATGAAGTCATTTCCATTATATTAGTATTGATTAAATTTCTGGTTTGTTCATGGGCAGTTTTTAATTCACTTATTTCACCTTTGAATTCCACAATACTGTTTTTCATTTGATTCATTATTTGTGTGTTTGTCTCGACGTAGCTTTCTAGTAAGGAAGAAATACGTGTTAGTTCATTCCGAATTAAGTTAATATCACTTGAGCATTGACAGTCGCTGCGATCTGGGTGTTTTCGCTTGCGAAAAGTAATTTGCGAGTCAATCACCTCTCCAGATATTTTTGAAAGATCAGGCTGAGATTTACTACCGCTGTCAGTAGCAGTTTTTTGCGGTGACCGCATAATATTCATAGTTAGTCTTTATAATATTCGTATAGTGAGCACAGTAATAAATGGCACAGCAACAAAGGCCCACAATAGTGCAACAAGCGTCGATAAACTGCGATCGTTGAGAATAACGTCGTAAGCGCCGTGCAGATGGCGGCGCTTACGCGTTTCGAACTAAGCTACTTTCAATATTGAAGATGTCGGTACTTAATAGTTGCAACATTTATTTACGCAATATATTTGGTCACAATTTACGTATTATTAGTAATTAGCAGTTAATTTATCGCTTATAGCTTGACACAGTCTTAACACTTTCACTATATACACATTTAAGTTCACAAAACGCACTTTAGATTGGGTTATTGAGTATTTTTGCGGAGCGGTTACAATACGCGTGTTATTAACGGCGACCACTTGCACCAAAAAATATATTTTTAATTAAATTGTTTAAACTTTCGTGAGACATCATAATTAATTAATTAAGAAACGGCTATATTTTTAATTACTGTGATCTCTATTGAATTTAAGGTAACATGACACAATACTATAATAAAAAACGTCTATTCCCCTCTTGAGGGTTACGAATCTAAATCACATATGGAATTGGAACTGTCGTAGTTTACATGCGCCAACAACGAACAGTTCTACAGTTGGCATACAAATAAGCCATTGTATTGACTTCCGTGACTTAATTGAACTGTTTCGTTACTGCATAGCGTCGAAGGCTTAACCATACCTTGATGGTTTGAAAACTAAGTTACGTTCAATTTTGTTTTTTCAAAACTCAAAATCAACACCTAATATAACCTTACTGTTGTTATATTTTAATTGTTTGTTTCACGTTATAAGGTGGCAAACGATCAAGAGGTTACCTAAGTTCGCCAAATACAATTGCGGATGCGTTGCCTACCTTTACTCGACGGAGGGGACGCACAGATATTTCTCCTTCCTATGAGCGTCCTCCTCCTTATAAAAAAGGTTGTGAAGGGAACGTGGACTAAAATACCTAATTTTAGTCCACGTTCAATAAGTCCGTTACAGCACACGCACTCATCAAACGAATAGCGAAATTGCTTCCACATCACACCTGTCTTCTCTGAGGTCGTGGTACCCTCGTCGAGCCGGCCCTCTCGTGCAACTAACAGATATTATTACTGCTGGCTGTACTACTGCTAATAGTACACTGTAAATAAACGATAGACTCTTACTTGGCTGAGTAATAATCAAAGTTCATCCGATTCTCGATTCATAAAAACGCAATTTAAGGACAAGCACGGTATCCGTAACTATTACTCGTGCAGATGCTATGTAATTAACTTAATATCAGTTATGTAACTGTCTCTTTTGTCACTTTCTTACAGCTGTTTTATTTAAACAGTTAAATGAAAACAAATAAATACCTACAAACTTCCCTCTGGTAAAGGTTTCCTACCTTTAGTTATGAGCTACATTTATATGTAATCTGAACACAATAAGAACAAGGTAGGAGGTGGAATACCTTTTACAAAACGTACTCGTAAAGCGCTATCAACAATCGTGATTGCCGGAGGCTGCGTGAATATAAAGTGTATCATTAAATGTCTGCCGGAGAGTTATATTGAGACGCGGACTGAAACGTGTTATCTTAAATACTTCCGTCCTAAACAAATGTCGAGTTAAATTTCTTATACGATCACCTACTTGTAAATTAATTTTACATGTACGTATTTATGACAACAATTTTTTGTAAAATAAATATTAAAATATTACCATTTATTTTTATGCGATTAAAAACGAAAATGTTTTTCGATAAAATTTCCACCAAATACTAGAATTTAAAAATTCATAGCAGTTTTAAGGAATAAGAATCAAATGTTCTCAACTTTTTTGTGTTTATTAACTCAATTATTACGGTAAAGCTTTCGCTTTTACGGAGCTTTAGCGCTTCGAAATTTTCTTCGGTGACATTAAAAATTTATAATAACTTAAAAATATCTTAGGTAACGTTGAGTAAAAGCTTTTTTTCATCTTTCTTTTAATTCTTGCTTTTAATTTTTCTTTTTATTACTACTTTATTGTCCTTTGTGCGAATGAATATGTACTCACAATAGTAAACGCCTTCAAGTTAACTTAAAAAGTTTAAACTTTAAAGTCATAATTGGATAAGCTCTCGTACAACTAAGTTATTAACACTATAACATTGTCTTTTACGAATTTTTAATCGTTTGTTCATAATACAGGTAGAGCGTTGTAAAAAGGTTGACGACCTTGTAGCCCAGCGGTGAGCGTACCTGACAATGCTAGTTCCGGATATGAATCTCAATCGTGCATACTACTGTGTTATATATTGTACTATCTTGCACAATATAATATAGTGAAGGATTGCATGCTTCGGAGACGGATTCTTATCCGTCTACGCTTTACAGCTTAACATAACTGTCAAGGTTTTTCTAGATAATTTGAATAGATGACATACGTAATAATTAATGTTTCTAAAGAAAAAAATGGTTATTGTGAGAAAACTATAAAAGATAGATATATGCTAGCGCGGACTTTTATTTAGCACATTTAAAGAGCTACAATTCGCCATACATCATTTTATGTAGGTCCTATAGTTTAGCCTACGTAAGCGCTGAAAGCAAAAATGTCCCTAATTTCCGCAACAAATTTTGAAGCTATATTCAAAATCTACTAGTCTTCTAGTTATTTAAAAAAAAAAACAAAAAAATGGGACCCACCTGCAAGCACTTCCTTTCGATTAAAATAATTTTTATCAAAATCGGACCACCAGGGGCCGAGTTCCGCGGTAACACACATAAAAAAAAAATACAGTCGAATTGATAACCTCCTTCTTTTTGAAGTCGGCTAAAAAGAGGTGACCACATGAAGTAAAAACAGTTAATACAGCGATACGAATGTCTTAAATACTTCTCAAATTATAAAAAAAACGAAAAGTAAATGGCACAAAACGAATCAATAAATAGTGAACTTACAGGAACAACGTTGTAAGACAGCACCACATGCGAACTATCGGGCGACAGCGCGGTTACTCGCGATGATTGCTGAAGAATCTGGAATAAGTTACATAATACGATTAACTATAGTTAAATAATTATTTGAGGGCATATAATTCGACTTTACATAATTACTATTGTTATTTGTTCATAACGTTTATCTAACAGTGTATTTATATTTTCTAATTACTAAAACTTTATCCTATTATTAATTATTCTACTCCGCTTTACATCTCTAGACGCTTTTATTAATTTCAAAATTTTCTCAAGATGTAGTTAATAATATAAGTAAACGTATATCGTAAATTGATTAGCAATTCCTTAACTGCTAGCTTGTTTATAAGTTACCGACAGGTTTGTCCTAGTTTGTATTTGCAATTTCGTCAGCGGTGAGGTTTCACGACGAAGCTTATTGGTAAATAGATTTTCTCGACTCTCGACGTTAAAATCAGCTTAGATTAAATTTAATAGTAAAACTTTAATATATTTTGAGCACTGAATATTATGTATTTATAAATCAGTTAGATTAATTTTAATTGCAGGATTAAGTTTTTATCCTTTTATATTTCCAGATACTTCCAAATTTATTTTTCATGACTTGACATAGTCGAAGTATTTTTTTCATACAGCAACGTATAAAATATACTTATTCAAAATTCGAACACAAAAATTGACATACCTGTGACGAATTGGAAATAAGAACGGTCGTGTTGTCTGCATCCACATGGTACAAAACCAGGTCTCCGTTAACGTTTCGGAATAGCACGTCGTTAGCTGTAAGATCATAAACGTGTGATATGGTTTACAATATTTGCTCATTCACAAATAAACATATTACGTGTCTGTCGCCCCAATGTTCTCCTTATCCACTGTCTTCTTTTTTTCAATAAAGAACACTAAAAGAATTCTGAATTAAAAAAAACTTACCTGTTGTCCAAGTACCATTGAAAGATGGCGCTGCAAATACTCCGTTAATTATATCCTCTAGATCTATTGGTAAGGTATCTGGAGGTGCAGTTATTGGTCCTTCGGTTGTTGTCGTCGTGGTTGTTGTTGTAGATGGGTCTAACGTTGTTGTTGTTGGATCCACAGGCGATGTTGCTGTTGTCGTTGTCGTCGTCGTTGTGGATGGATCTAATGGTGATGTTGGACCTTCAGTTGTTGATACGATAGGTTCAGATGGACCCGCCTCATTTCCGGAGAGGACAACAACTAGAGTTATCACAACCGCTATCACAGCCACCATTGCGATGAAGCCAATTATATACGTTATTGTTTTCTTCTTCTTCGTAGCAACCAGTACCTGATCATGCAAAGGCAATTTTAATTTATAATATATTTAATGTTTTTGATATTCTTGTCTAAAACAAAATACTAAGGTAACATTTAGATGAATGGATGGATGTTTGTTATCAAGTAGGTATAAAGCAGATAAATGGTTCTGAATGAAATTTGACCCAGAGATATGTTACTGCGTGGAACAGCGTATGGGCTACTTACTAAGTTTTTTTAATACCCGAGGACGTAGTCTAAGTAGGCATAAGCTAGTTCTTAATACATTTAAAAATAAATCACGAAAAATAGTTTAAATTTTTTATCCAAAAAATTTCATTTCACACAAATAATAATCTAACATTATCTTTGAATGATATAAACAAGTGTACCTCTTATTTTACGTACTCTACACAGCATTCATTAACACAATTCACAGATAACAAACTTATAACAAAAACTCAAACACACACGAATATCGAGACATTATTCCGTAATCAATATCCGTCAGCTACTGAATAATCTTAAACAGACAAATGTACTTGAGATAATTTTCTGCCTACAATACGTTTCGCTTTGTTACTATCACATTCATCTCGACACAAAGCTACAAATACAATACATTTTAAACTTTAATCCCATTCAATAAGATTGACAACTGACAATCATTTCTCATTGCCTTTAAATATAAAAAACAAAAAGCGCGAGATTCAAGAAGTGATTTATTTTTCAGAATAAAATAATACTTCCTAATGGTATGCTCGCAAATATTACTAGTCATTTAAGGAACGATATAATTGTTAGCAACGACTTTTATATTTTTGAGTCCAGGAAATTAGTCAAGGCCGAATAAATCAAAACATTAACGCAATCACAAGCTTAGATTGATATCATTAGAATCTTTTAAATAAGACAAATAACTACGGTTTGTAATTAAATAATTTTTAACATTATTTTTAAAAATAAAAAAATAAATTATTGAATGCTTATAGTTCTTTTATTAGCAAGAAAACATTCAACGTATCAATCATCTTTATTATAACACATACTAGCTCGCCCGCGACTTCGTCGGCGCGGAATTAAAAAAAAAACTTAATTATTAGCCTATGTGTTCTTCCAGACTATATTCTACATCTGTGCCAAATTTCATGGAGATCCATTGAGCCGTTCCGAAAATACCTTCACCAAACAAACATCCATCCATCTAAACATTCGCATTTATAATATTAGTAAGATAGAACTTATAGAATATTTTCACCGATTTATATAATAATGTTTAATAGATTAAAAAACTGTACACCTTTTTTATATTTGCAATTAATTAAAGGTTACGGTCACCACTTAAATGTGAACCACTAACTGGTTTCCTTATCAATTATCACATTAAAGCATTCACACATTTAATATTAGTTATAAAAAAATTACCTGATCACTGGTCCCCATCTCCAATGTGGAGTTACTATTTTCTTGTGCCATTTTTCTTATTTATTTTACCTGAAAATAAAAAATTAGTTTACATTTACTGCAATATTATATTGTAGCCTTGTGTTTGATTTTCTTTTAAATTCGCAATCATCAGGATAACAATTTCAATCACGCAAAGATGGTTAAGGAACAAACAGCACAAGGACGGAGAAATTAACTGTTTAAATGATACAGTAGCGGAATCAGCTTGTTATATTGTAGCAAAACACACCTGAATATTTTTTTTATGTTATAATTTTCTTCTTTTATCTTACTTAAAAATATAGTCTTAAAAATTCGGAGTCAAATTACATCCATTCACTTCATAACTTTACTTTAGCATCCTAGTTGTACTTAGCATTCTAAACACGTAACTAATTTTGTACTTTGTTTAACAAGTGTCGTCAAAATAGTTGTAAACTTCGACCCAAATAAAGTCAAGTCTTTATAAATAAGATCGTAAAGCCGGTAAGTAGGCAGTAAATAAACATAGGCTAAAAGAACTAAATCTAACTCGCTTACCTCGACATCTTACCTATGTAGGTCGACGAACTAAGATGAAATTCGTTAAATTTTTAGGGATATTCCAAACATGTTAAACTTTACTATGAAAACAAAAGCCTAAAGGGACACCTTTTAATGATATATTTTAGTTTTTATATTTTATGTTATATTTAAATTAATTGTATTTAGGTTTTCCATCCAAATTGTTAATGCCATATAAAGTTATAAGTTGATACCCTTGTGGTCTGTGAACTGATCATAGCCTTCATAAACTTCATTAATTTTAATTGTTTTAAACTGATTGATTGTATTTAATTATTATGTCTCAACTTAATCGTAGTCTATTATTATTATTGTTTCTTTCCTTTCTTTTTAGTTACTGTAGTTGTGAACAACGATGTTGGGTACATAATTACATTGTATGTGTTATATTATAGACATATATCTATTATGTAGTCGATAGTTGTTCCAAATAAATTAAAAAAAAAAGTTGATATGAAAACAATATTTACTTGTATTAATTAAATATTGTTCCTGTATACTTTAAAACTATTAAATCCTATGCCAAGTTAGCTCTAGAAATGGTCCCTATTTTTTAATTCTTCTTTGTATTAAATCGCATTATTCCATTCTTTTAAATATGATATAGGTATGCATAATTTTTTTGACGTAAATAAATTAAAAAAATTAAATACCATTATGTTCAATTACTGACTTCAGATTATCACATTTTACACTATTTATTATAATCACAAAACTGTTTGATATCTCAATAATATTATAAGATGTAAAATAAAGAAATTATCATAATCTGTTGTGATAACGCCGACTATATCTTTAAACTGTAACATATAATCGTAAAACCAGGTACAAACTGTTATCAGTATATTCATATCACCGAAATTGTTGTCATAAATTTCTTTATAATAAGTTAGATAACCAATATTAAAACAGCCATAAACATAATCTTTAACATTTGAATAAACCGAACGGAGTGACATATTAATTGAAGTCTGTTTTTACATTCTTACAATGAAAGTAATATTTGAAATTTAGTGGAATTATAAATCAAAGAAAGATTTTATTAAAAACGAATTTTTGTACAGAGAAATAAAATTTACGGGACACAGTTTCACCATTCTTGCCTTTGTTTGGTGAAAGATACTGAAGACCATTTTCTATTATGTTCTTTTTACTAACATTAATTTTAGTAACTAAAAATCACGATTGATAATTATTAAAATCCAACAATAAATACTATTTAAAAGACGAATGAAAACAGACGAGGGAATATTTAAATCCGATTCGAATTTCGAAGGCACCAAAAGATCTAAAACTCAATAACGTTCTAAAAGCTTTTTTACTTTATACATATACGACTGTCAATATTGCGTATCCTTAAATAATAATCCAAGTCCTACAAAATTGATGCTTTTAGGATATGTTTTGAAGAATTATAAAAAGCCATGGAAATACAGTAAAGTTAAATTAGTAATTTCAATGTCCATAAACTCTTATGTTACTAACAATATTGATAAATTTGATCAATTTATGTGACGATGTAGCATTTTTCATGTAGAAGTTTTATTCAGTCTTAAACTGTATGTTACGCAGTTTTGTACAATACATCATTTGTAGGTATACTACAAAACAGTCGAAGTTATAAAAACGCAATGGATAACGACAGCGATGTAAGTATATTTCTAGAGACCCTTAAAACAGTGACCCTGATACGATGAAATTAAGATGTCTGTATCCAGGTCATGGTTGACAAAATGTCTTATTAGCTTTAGCTTAAGTAAACAACTAAGTTCTAAGTTAATCACATGTTAAGTTTACTCACCGCACGCTATTAAAATTATAGGAACACCGGCGCGCGGCGGAGTCTCCACCGCACTGAATATTTAATACAGTATCAAGATTAAGACAGTTGAATATCGTAGGAAACGATAACTATATTAAATAATCCTAATCGTTATTAATAAATGAAGGTAAATGATAAGAAAAAACTACGATTAAATGTGTCAATTATAATACATAGAATACATCTAACGTAGCAAATAATAAATTAAAATGTTTATTCGAATTCGTAAAAACTAAAATCATTAACGAAAAAATCTTACTCATATTATAAATGCGAATGTTTGGACGGATGGATGATTGTTAGAAGGTATCTTCAGAATGGCTCAATGGACCTCGATGAAATTTGGCTTAGGCTACTGATTATGTTTTTTTTAACTCAATGCGGACGGAGTCGCGGTGACAGCTAGTACGTAAATAAAACTAAAAAAGGGAGTCATCATCATCATCGTCATGGGCAGTCTTCTGCTGGAATTCCCTTCCCTAATGCCTACCAAAGCATGCGATTATCTACTTCTTATTAAGTATAAAAAACCTATAAATTAGTTGTTTTATTTAAAAAAAAAAACATATTATAGAAAAGAAAGAATAATTGTAGGGACTCGATTGATCCATTAGATACGCACTGGCAGATTTCCTATTTCCGTATCACAAATGAAGCTCATCTATACCAATGTGTCCCTCTCCGTGTCACAGCGCTTTCATTTCCGCTTTACAATGTATCTGTATACAATAACGTTAATAGAATACAGTTCCTACAATACTTTATCTCCGGACCAAGTGATTTCTATCAATTTACTATCGGGAATATGTTTTTCCACCATCCGTCTGAAAAATGGTAAGAGATGACAACAAATTATTATTTATTTGTAAGGAAAGGAAATATTTGTAGGCGTCACCATCCCCGGCTAACATACATAGGCTATATTTATTTCTTGTTTTTTTTTTTAATTCATGAAGTTACGGTTAAATGCTACTCGCCATATAAAACGCATGATATATTTATGTAAAATTCTATAAATCACCTTCAATTTTTTTTGAGTTCATCATTTTTTTTGAGTTTGTTACACTCTACTACAACTCAAGCATTTAGGTCGACCATCACAATCGTTGCGCAACATTACATAAGTTGAATTTACGTAGAAAGTGATCACGTACATTGCTCGTTTTGATACCTTACGTGTTGTAATTATTAATTCTGGTCAGCTCGCTTCGTAGCGTCGTGAAGAAAGCAACTTGGACGAATTCTCCATTGGGGGCCACGCACGTGACGTCATGCTTCTTTAAATAAGGTCGTCTGTTAAATTAGGGTAGGACAGGACTTACTTCCTCAGGATCACCGGTCTGGATGACACGGTGACCACTGAGGAAGTGGCGGCCCAACTGGCATCGGTCGGCGGGTGTCCCCCCAGCTCCATGAAAGTAGGGAACATCAGACCGAGCTTCTGGGGCGGCGGCTCCGCCCTGGTCAAGTGCCCAGCGACTGCCGCTAAGGCAGTCGTTAAGGCGGGACGAGTGGCCATCGGATGGACGATGGCCACCGTCAAAGCAGTGGAGGCCCAGCCATTGAGATGCTACAAATGCATGATGCTGGGCCACACTCGCGCGCTATGCCCAGCGGAGGCAGAGAACGGGCGTCTCTGCTTCCGCTGCGGCAGTGAAGGGCATAAGTCGGCAGAGTGCGAGGCCCCCTGCAAATGCACCGTGTGTGCAACGACGGGGCGCCCACACTCACATGTGATGGGGGGTGCCAAGTGCACACCCCCGTCGGTGAAGGGCAAAGCCCCGTCGTCGAGCAGAGTGCCTCGCACTCAGCCCCAACCGCACGGCAGCCGTATGGCTGAAGAGGAAGAAATGCAGATATTTTAATGCCAAGACACCTGCATTTCGACCTACTACAGACGAACACCAACCACTGTGCCCGGGCACAGGACCTGCTCATGCAGTGCCTGGCAGAGTGGAGAATTGCTGTTGCGGTCGTGGCTGAACCCTACTTTGTCCCCCCCCAACCCAGTTGGTTCGGGGACACAGAGGGATTAGTCGCCATAGTGGTGCCGCCTTCGAGCCCACAACCCCTCTCCCTCAGGGAGCGAGGAGCGGGCTACGTGGCGGTGAACTGGGGAGAAGTAGTACTCATAGGAGTCTACTTCTCCCCAAACAGGAACCTCCGGCAATTCGAGAGGTTCCTAGATGGCCTAGAGCCGGTTGTGCAGAGAGCATCACCGGCCCAGGTCATCGTGATGGGGGACCTCAACGCTAAGTGCGCAGCGTGGGGGTCCTCCATCACTGACCTGAAAGGGGCGCTTCTCCGGGACTGGGCCGCCATGATCGGCTTAGTTCCGGAGAACCAAGGCAACGCCAACACGTGCGTGCGCCGACAAGGGGGATCAGTCGTGGACGTCACGTTCGCGACCCCCGGCATCGGTGCACGCATATCGTGTTGGCGTGTCCTTGAGGAGGTGGAGACCCTGTCCGATCATCTGTACATCCGGTTCAGGGTCTCCACCGCGCCCCAGGAGTCACAAGCCCGGACGGCGGCGACAGGACAGCGAGGCGCCCAGGGCTTCCCAAAGTGGCAACTCTCGCGCCTCGACCCTGACCTGGCGGAAGAAGCCGCCATCGTCCGGGCATGGGCGGAGGAACCCCCCCAAACGGTGGGGGTCGACGAGAGGGCGGTGAGATTTCGCCGTGATCTGACCGCCGTCTGCAACGCCGGAATGCCCAGGGCGCGACGTGGTTTCGCGCCCCGGAAAGGTGTGTACTGGTGGTCGCAGGACCTAGCCGCCCTGCGCTCCGCCAGTAACGCCGCCCGACGGGCATTCACCCGGTGCCGCAGACGGCGGAACAGAACAGAGGAAGAGCTGGAGCGCCTTTACACCGAGCTGAGCTCGGCAAAGAAGGCGTTCTCCAGTGCGATCAAGGCCGCCAAGGACTCTGCCTATGCGGAGTTCTTGGCGACCCTAGACGCAGACCCGTGGGGGCGCCCATACCGCATGGTGCGGGCGAAGCTGAAGGTGGCGCCCCCCACGGAAACGATGGAGCCGGCGGTCCTTAGCGCGGTGGTCGAAGGGCTGTTCCCGGATAGCCCCCTTTTGTACCACCGCGCATGACAAGAGACATGCCGGCGGACATCGAGCCGTTGAACCGATCTGCCGCTCTCGCCCCACCCCCGATAACGAAGGAGGAAATGGCCAGGGCGGCGGGCCGGCTCAGAGGGACCCGCAAGGCCCCGGGGCCAGACGGAGTGCCTGGCAAGGTATTGCACATTGCGCTGGAACACCTCGGGGAGCGCCTACGCACACTGTTTAACGACTGTCTGGCGGAGGGGCGTTTCCCCGGGGTGTGGAAGGAGGGGCGACTGGTGTTGCTGAGGAAGGAGGGTCGCCCCGTCGACTCTCCTTCCGGCCACCGGCCGCTCGTGATGCTGGATGAGGCCGGGAAGCTGCTCGAAAGGGTATTGGCTTCCCGGATCATCCAGCATCTGGAGACGGAAGGGCCGCAGCTCTCCGAGAACCAGTTCGGGTTCCGGTCCGGGCGATCCACTCTGGACGCCCTGACCGCCCTGAAAAGGTTCTCGAAGGATGCGGCCGAGAGGGGACAGGGAGCGATGGCGGTGTCACTTGACATCGCCAACGCCTTCGGCTCCCTCCCCTTCGGAGTAATAGAGGAGGCACTTCGGTACCATGAACTGCCCCTCTATCTCCGGAGGATTGTGGGACACTACCTGCGAGAGCGGGTAGTGTCCTACATGGGGAGGGAGGGAAGAGAGGAGCGGCGGATGGCCTCCGGTGTTCCTCAGGGGTCCGTCCTAGGACCCCTGCTGTGGAACATCGGCTTTGACTGGGCCATCCGCGGGGAGGTGCTGCCCCGGATGGCTGTCATTTGCTACGCGGATGACACGATGATAGCCGTCCGGGACACCACCTGGAGGAAGGTCAAGAGGAGGGCGGAAGCCGGGGCCACCCTATTGGTCCGGAGGATCGAGGCGCTCGGACTCCGCGTGGCACTCCACAAAACCGAGGCCCTTTGCTTCAAAGGGCCGAGGTGGAGAGTGCCCGCAGGAGCGACCCTCCGGATCAACGGGGACGAGGTCGAGGTTAACGCCCGGATCAAATATCTTGGCCTTATCCTCGATGGGGGTTGGCGTTTCGGAGATCACTTCCGGACGCTAACCCCCCGACTCGTCGGCGCGGCTTCCGCCCTCGCCAGGCTCCTCCCGAACCTGAGAGGTCCGGGCGTGCAGGTCAGACGACTGTACGCCATGGTCGTTCGCAGTATGGCCCTGTACGGCGCACCGATATGGGCAGAAGCCCTTGACGCGCCAAACAGGGCCCTCCTCCGCAGGCCGCAGCGCATCGTTGCGGTGCGCGCATGCATGGCCTACCGCACGGTTGGCCATGCAGCGGCCTGCGCTTTGGCCGGCACTCCCCCGTGGGAGATAGAAGCGGGTGTGCTGGCCGAAGCGTACCGGGAGCGGGCCGAGCAGAGAGCTCGAGGCGAAGCCCCGGCTCCAGAGGAGCTCGCCCGGTCCCGGGCGGAGAGAAAGCGAATGACCATAGAGCTGTGGGCTGCTGGCCTAGCGGACGCCAAATACGGCGCCCGCACCATAGAGGCCATACGCCCACAGCTCTCGGACTGGTGCGGGAGGCGCCACGGCGCGATAAATTACAGACTTTCACAGATCCTTACAGGTCATGGCTGCTTCGGGCGGTACCTTTGCCGAATACAAAGAGAAGAGACGACGTCGTGCCACGAGTGCGGCGCTGATGAGGACACCGCGCAACACACCCTTCAGGTATGTACAGCGTGGTCCGAAGAGCGCCGCACTCTGGTAGCGGCGATTGGTGATGACCTCTCACTCCCAGGCGTAATTCGCGCCATGCTGGGCAGTGAGGGGTCATGGGAGGCGGTTTCCTCCTTCTGCGAAATTGTAATTTCGCAGAAGGAGGAAAGGGAGCGAGAGCGCGAGGATAATCCCCTCGCGCCCCCGCTCAGACGCAGGAGAGTGGGGAGAAGGAGGCGGGGTTTCGCCGCCGTACTTCTCCCCACAAACCATGCGTGAGAGGGAGGCCCCTTCAGGGCGATAACGCAGGCGGGGCCACGGAAGAAAGCTAAAGCGTTCCCGTGGCGCCCGCCATAATGCGTTAGAGGGCAGTCAGGTTTTAGTGGGTATTCCGGTCACCTTCTGTGGCCGGCGAGTCCCACACTCCCTACGCCATTGCACAGCCCGGCGTAGGCGTGCGTAAACGCATTTCCTGACTTTAAAAAAAAAAAAAAAAAAAAAAAAAAAAGGACAGGACTTACTTGCGTATTTATTTTCAAAATTTTTTATAGAAAGTGTGAAATGTTCAGAAATGGGTTCATCTTGATCTTGAACGGAATCGAAATATTTGAAAAAAAAAAATATTTGAGGAAAACCTTTTAAATGTACTTTCATTAAGTACTTTTGTTTAATAATTCCAGGCCAATTTTCAAGTGATTTTTCTTAAACACTGTCAATTAAATTTGTTGAGAGATGTTTTGAATTTTACAATTTTTTTTGTAAGATGGTATTACAGTCAAAATCACTGTCGTATTACACCATGTACTGATCGCATAAATAATAAAACTTAATGCTGAATAACAAAAGACATATTAAATATCTCGTTAAAAAGTGACATCATAGTAAGAAATTGATCCAGCACGCATGGCACATATCAATTCACGTATTTCACAACAAGTACCAGAGCTCTATCCTCATTGATGTGAAACAGTTGGCAGTTGGACGCTGTGACTTGATCGCACCATTACATGCTTAATTTTACGATGAAAATAAATTAGTTGATATTTTAACTAAAATACGATTACAGCAAATATAATGAAGATAGTCTTATACTGAGATGTAGGCGAGAAAGTTTTATGTATCCAAGATAAATTTAGGTTCCTCAGTCAGTCAGTCAATTGCTCCCTCTAGTACCGTAAGTACATATATCAATGTAACGGTGTCTTCGATCTACTTAATTTCCTTAAACATCGTGAATTTTCACAGAACAATAACCGATAAATAGAAAAAAAGTTGAATGCACACAAAGTCCGCACATATTAGTATTGTAACTAACGATCAATATTAAATCTCTAGATAATGTAAAGATAATCAAAATTAAACTTACACTATTTCAATACCAAATATAGTGCGCGTGAGCTTTTTATTAAAAAAAAAAAAAACAATTAGAATTCATAAACGCAATGTTTTTGAAATTTATATTCATCTGAATCGAAAACTGTAGCCCTTAAGAACACAATATAGTAGAAATTAAATAAATAAAGTATTTATGTATTGGATTTGCTCATCAGCGCACTCAAGCGCTAAAGTACTTCAAAGAATCGCCGTTCAAGTTGGATCCGAGAGTACTTTACGGAAGTAAATTATTGATATTTTTAAAATTGGCTGTTTTGATATAATTTTTATATTTCTCTGAACCTTTCTTTAACCTTATAGCTTTGTAATTATAATATTATAATTTTGAATTACCATTAGAAAACATTACATAATATGCAATGTGGAATCTTTGAGTGATAGAGTACATAGGTGATGAAAAAGGAAGATCCTTGATATTACCATGTAAAAATTAAACTTTCGTATATAAGCTAAATACAAAAACAACCCAAAACGAATAACAACTTTTCATAAATTATCATTTAGCAAACTACTTAAAAATCTTTAAAATTTAATAGCTTCGATAAACTAACTTTAAGATTTAGGTTAAGAACAAGAGCAAGTCAAAGTTCAAACTCCGAGACGCAGTGAATATTAAACTAAAGGTAAAGTTTTGAACCTCGGCGAACTCTCAAACTGGTATCTATTATCCAAACTTAGTACCCATTATCTAAACTAGTACCCATAAAATTTGCCATTCATCATGTACTGAGTGAAGCACAAAGGAAAAGGTGTGTAAAGACTCGAACACGCTATACATTTTACCGTTTCAGCAAGTGTAACCTTTAACTATTACCGCACAACAATTGTAACAAGATTTTATATTAGGCCGCTTCTAACACTTTGAATATTTAGCACCTAAAATAACGATGATAATTTTTCTTTTTAAAATCTGAATAGTAACCCATTTATGGATTGTTAAGTCATACGTATTACAACATCTTACTTCATACTAATATTATAAATGCGAATATTTAGATGGATTGATGTTTGTTTGAAGATATCTCCGAAACGGCTCAACGGATCTTGATGAAATTTAGCTATATATAGAACAGAGTCTGGAAGAACACATAGGCTACTTATTAAGATTTTTTAATGCCGTGCGAACGGAGTTGCGGGCGACAGCTAGTATTCTATATTTTTAAATGGTATATGATGCATGATGGATGTACAAACAAAATCCGACCGTTAAAAAACAACATATCTACACAAGTTAGTGTACTTAATCACAACATAAGCAGCCCTATACTGCTTATCTATTAACGTTATTGTAACAAAATGTAAATGTCTTTGGCTATTGTACTTATGAACTGGTTCACCTTGATCTCAAAACAAATGCAGCGTGCCAACGTGAAAATTGTATCAATCCATCTTAACTGTGACGTAAGAAAATTTAATCATGTCTCTCGGAACAGAACCTAAGATATTAAAAACAGCAAATGGCGATGAAAGCCAGATTACTTTTTTTTAGATTATTTGCGCAAATTAATTTAATTATCACTTATTGTAATTCAATATTAGACATGACGTAAACGACATCTCAAAATATTCGATTGACTCTTGTTAAAACCAAAAAAAAAAATTATAAATATCGTGCCGCCGTTATCATGTTCTCCGCTGTGTTCCAAAATATTTTTTATATAATTTCATTTGAAGGAGTACTTATTATAAATTGTCATAAATATTTATGTCTGAAAGTAAAGCTATAGACTTCATAAGTACACAACTATTCCTAGTAATTACAACACATACAGTACCGTACCAGTTCGAGACTGACCTAGTTCATTAAATATCGAAGATGTTTGACCACACGAACATTACGCTAATTTTACGAGTACTACGTTTTCAACTAAATTAATAATTGATGATGAATTTTAAAAACGTACCATGTACCTTTCAACTTGTCTTAAAAGTAATCTTTTTATTTATTTTTTTTCAATTCCCAGCAAATGCAAAAAAATATGTTTTACAAATCACATTTTTTCCGTGTAAAAGAAAACACGATTCCGTTAGCACAGTTTCAATCACAAATAAAAAAAACCAATTTAATGCTTGATTAAAAATAACTTGAAAATAACAATAACTGTCTTGGAGACAGTTTTCCAACACACTGGGTAAGCATAACAATTTATAAAAAATATTATTTTTAAAAAATTCAGAAAATAACAAAACACTAACGTTAATTATTTTTAATTGTGTTAATTGATTGCACACTTTTAGAATTATTATCACTTACACTTACAACTGAAAGTTAACACTTTACCAATTCAAGTATAAACTTCGGAGAACTGGTCGAAAACAATTTAAATAAAAACTTTTTTCACTATTTCATACGATTCCTCATATCGGTGCGTACGGTGTAAATCGGTTCGTTCATTTTTATAAACAAAAAACTACACTTTTCGTAAACAATATCGCGATAGTAGTGGCTCGAGTGGTGCGTTGTGGAGGAGTGTTGTTGGTATACTGGCGCGAACAGACAGCGAAAGTAGGAGAATTTATTACTAAGGCGGAAGTTACATTAGATATATAATTCTTTAGAACTAGACAAAAACAATAAGCTCGACTGATTCTTCAAAATAAATTTGACATCCACGCATCAAATCTCAAATTGAAATTGAGAAAAAGTCAAATTCGATTTCTTATTCGGACTGCAAAACAAAATTAGCGACTTAAATCTGATCCTATTCTGGTAAGTATTTAATAAGGCCTCAGAGTCGGCTAACCATAAATTTTCACTAAATAAACTCACTTAAACAATAGTATTGTTATCTCAGATTTACCAAAGATACTCATATCCCTTGACAACAACATGAAACATTTGGAAACATTTATATCCTTCACAAGGGATGAAATAATGTTTTCATACAAATGTTTCCGCAGTGGAAACTGGTGATGAGACATTATATTATCTGGTAAAGCTACGTTTTCCTCAGAATTGCAATACATCAAGTTTACGAGCACTCATCTTTCATAAACCACACCACCGTTAATCTGAGAATATAAAATTAATAGTGAAAATTTGACTTTGTTATAATCACAACACGAGATTATTTTTAAATACTTGTAATATGCAGATATAATATTGTTTTTGAATTTTACTAACATGATTTGCAGTATGATAGCAGTTGCCCGCGTAAATGTGTAGCTTCCTAATAGAGAAATAATTGTTTAAATCGGTTCAGTAGTTTCTGAGCATATACAATGCAAATAATTAAACAAACAAACAAATCATTCCTCTATAATATCCGTGTAATGGAAAACTTGACTGCAAATGCTGGTAATTTTACACTTCTTTCTTATTAAAGACGTAATAACTTTTACAAACGAATCAAAGAATCGCAGTACAAATATTGTTTTCATTATATTATAATAATCAAATAACTTCCTTATTTGTTAACTGGCTTGTTATAATAGGAAGAAAGAATGTGACTAATCCAGTAGGAATTAATTGTCATCATAGTAATTGTCTTTACGAAGTATTGTTCCTTTCTCATGATAATAATGCGTGAGACAAAAAAAAATTGATAAAGAATCTATTGAATGTTTTATAAGCTGCATGATTAGCACGTGACCAATCTGGTTACTTTTATATAAAACATTTAATCGAATGCGATGTTTAATTAACAATCTAGCTAGCTATCTAGCAGTTTACAATCTAAAAAATACAATCAGCATCATCATCAGCTCACTATACTCCCCACTGAGGGGCTCGGAGCCTACCCCAAGTTAGGGGTGACTAGGCCATAGTCAACCACACTGGCCAAGTGCGGGTTGACTTCACACATATCTTATCAGATATGTGCAGGTTGCATCATGATGTTTTCCTTCACCAGAACGTCGGATAAATGTACATATGTAAATCGAAAAACCCATTGGTACATGGGGGGATTCGAACCCAAGACCTGCAGATTGCAAGTCAAGTGTTTAACCCCTGAGCCACCGATGCTCTAAGAATATAATACTGCAATAGTTTTCGCATAGTTTTTCGCATTTGGCATGCTACAAAAAAGATAACTTCAAACCTAATGTTTAAAGCTTTATTTAGAATGATTTGCTTAAGTTTCAAAAGTAATACTTTTAAGGTCATAGTCCCTTTTAAAAAATGTAGCGCAAGTCAATCATTGTACGAAATGTGTTCGCTTTACACAACAATTAGACTTTATTGTCTTCTACGTTGGTATTTAAACTACAATTAGTTACACTAATTTTGCAAAACAATCATCAGATTAAATACTGAGTCATAGCAACATCACTTGTAGCATAAATTAACGTAACATCGTCTTGACTTGCGAGACATTTTAAAACACAAGCAATATTTTTTGCCTAGCTATTCAAGGAACTGTAGCATCAAATACCTTATGACACTCCTGGAAGGAACACAAATCAAATGACATCCCACTCTAAAAAAGTAGTTAAGCCGTAACAAGCTACAATGGAAAGTACTCATATACACACACCCGAAAACATCTCTCCCCCAGAGACTAAAATCTCTGTATAAAACATACCGTTATCCCTGTCATTATCTTTGACCAAACAGAGATAACATTATGTTTTAAATAAAGATTTTTGTCTCAGAAACCCACGGTCAATACATAACTATATACACTCACATAAATCGAAAAACACTCTGTAAAAATTAAACACTACGTAATTTTCCTGATAAATCCTCATTTACACAATTAATAAAATTGGAATGTCTTCATGTAATATATATTAAAATTAAATTAAATTTCGCAAAAACATAAAGTTTTGGGGTAACTTAATATACAATATTGATCCAATATTTTTATCCGCAAAGCTGCGTTTGTTCCGAAACAGCTACCTATTTTGTCAAGACTTGGACCTAAGGTAGCTTATGTAAGCGGAAGTAACTTAGGCTATTTTTGATTCCGCGCTGACGAAGTCACGAACGATCGCTAGTTTAACATAATAACAGTTGTATCAACTTGCCACTAACAATGTACGCGAGGTACAAATAGACAAAGATAAATTGTTTTTACTTCAACTTTACATAAGTTTGCATTATTCACTACATTTCTAGGTATTTAGAAAAACGATCGACATCAGAAAGCCATAACTATGATGGCGTTTTCTGTCACGTTTTGATATTTAAAGATTCTGTACGTTCAGAATTTAAGATAATATACACTTTTCTTATAGTTATACTTAATTCTGATCAACTTTATCTGAGAAGGCAGGTTAACTCCTTTTTACTTATGGACTACTTACTAAAGTACCTTCTTAAAAACCAAACATCATGCAAACAAAAATCAAAAAATAATGAACAAAATGTTCCTCGTTAATTGAGATTTCGTTAGACCTCCAAATAGGTTGTTTGCAGATAATTACAAGTTTAAATGAAAACATTGACGAGCGGGATCGACAACCTACATAATTACTTTTCAAGACTTTCGATAGCTGATATTTTGTATTGGATGAATAGCAAAGCTCGTAATTAAATAGAATCAATGATTGAAACCTTTATAAAAAAGAGAATAAAAATAAATAACCAACGTTAACTCTTACAAATCTTGTTATCATCAATTTGCAAAAACGATGTCTTGAAGATGATGATTTAAATAAGGAATACGGATTCCTGGTTTCTATTTTTTTTTAATTATCTAAGTCTAAACATAATTAAGCTAACATACTCACCTTACCAGGCTTGGAACATCTTTAAAAATGATCACCCTAGTTATCCAATATAAATTCCTACACAAAACAACAATAAAATAATAATAAACATTAAGAAAGACAAACAATCGATTCAAGTGACGACTGCATTGTTCGGGACAATACGATGATCTGTAACTACGAGGATTACCATTTGTACTGTTGCTGGAATGACAAAGGATTATTGTAAGGATACGAAGTTGGCTTAAGACCCCTTTTCCACTAGCGCAACTAGCACGACTCTGACCGACAGCAATTGCTATTATATCATTGACCGTAGATAGCGACCAAAGCCGCGTACCTAGTCGCGCCAATGGAGATAGTCTTAGCAGAACGTGTGTTATTGTCATTGTTTCCTTGATGTATTCGACTTAATTTCGTTGTCGTTATTCTTTACCTATGTTCTTCTTTTTAGCCGACTTCAAAAAGAAGGAGGTTATCAATTGGACTGATTTTTTTTTTTTTACAATAGTAGTGTGACGTAATATTTTTAACGTTGTTATAAAAATATGTAATTTTAATTGTATTTTTACCCAATAAATATGGTAGTGAGAGTAAAAATTGTCTTAGATGTTAGCAAAGACTTGATCTCACAATTGACTAAAACGGATATCCGTAATTACATTCTTCTTTCAAAGTGGGAAAAAATACAGATTGTATATGCATGTGTTTATTTCTAAGTTATTTATTTTAACTAAATACGTGCAGAAAAGTCAACATGTTTGTTGAATTTTAATTTAAGAATTAGTATAAATAAATCTTTCAAGTAATAAAATGATGTTTATTGATACAAATCGAGCACCGAACCCATGTCACCAGAAGTAAAGACCAACGTTTAACCACTGACTCATTATATTCAAAGTCATCCAAGGAATTACTTTAAAAAAATCATTCGTAGAACAAATAACAGGTGAATGACACTGGTTCCGTTCTATTTGAAACTGTCACACGTTACCCTTGGCCCAGAGACATACGTATCCGTGCTGACATGCTGACGTGCTCTTCAATTAAAAAAAAAAAACAAACTATGTAAAAAGATGCAAACCATATAAAAATATTAATTAAACATTTACCTGAACACTTAATTAAAAGACGTCGTTATCACTTCGTAAATAAAGTTTATCACACATAATATATTTATGATTGCGAACAATTAAAACTCATCAGTCACAATTTATTTACAAATAAAATTCACTTTTGTTACAAGCACAAAAAAATCTCGTAAATTATTCCACATTTGAAACAGTTATTCCCGCCAAAAATAACCTCTGGTACATTTCGTTGCATAAATATTACGTGTGTAAACAAAACTTTTTTTCGCTCTTGTCACAGCCCAAATGACCTAACCCGGGTCCGCAGAGGACGGCTGTCAGTTTGATACTGCCGCGACACGGTCGAGCATCACACTCCATTGTTGACAATGTGGGAGATTCACTTTGTGGTTATTACCAACCAGTACTTTTTATAATAAAAATAATCTTTTTGTAATACTTTGTACTTCTGGTGAACTTAGTGTAATTTTCTATTTAGGGTCTGGACCCTGGAAGTTCATGGAGTCTAGGGTTGCCAGGTTGCCTGGTCGCCAAACCTACTAGCCGGACAGACCAGCCAGTTTGGCCGGAAATTTGGGTAGAAAAGTCGGACACCCTATATAATTTAGGATTTTGTCTCAGTATTAATAGGTACACTCTCGTTTGGCAAATGTAAAAAGCCTAACAAAAGGCGGAAAACCGTTTATTTTGGCCGGACACGCAATCAAAAAGCCTACCTATATCCGGCTTTATCCGGACGCCTGGTAATGCTCATGGAGTCTGTAGTATAGTCTATAAGACTATAGGACCAGTCCTAGTCTTATAGACTCCATAAAATAATGGTCATCGTCTTACGCATTTAATTATCCTTGGATCCTATCGACTCTTGCTACAGAAATTGATACTAATTTTTATAACCCCAAGAAGAATGAGAATTATTACAACTATCAAAAACAACTGATGATAAAAACCTGAAATTAACTTGAACTAAAAAAAAATAACCTTTAGGTTAAATAATACTATTTTTGCATTTCAGTTTTCATCTGAGGAGCACGGTACCAAATGCTACGAATAACAAATAGAGAAATATTATGAATATATAGTATTGTGGAAAAAATAATAGTTATTAAGTATTTTGAGTTAGTATCATTGTTGTCGACCCGGGTAATGTCGTTAAACTGCGTCCAGACCACCGGAGGACGGGCAGCAGCGTCCCTTACAAAAACGGTGGAGAAGCACTGCGATCGCCAACCCGCCTGCCAAGCGTGGCGATTATGGCAAATTCCCCCCATATGATGGCCACAAATGAAGTACGGCCCCCAGTACCCGGCGGCGCCGCCGTTCCTGGTTACGGTAGCGGCCAGGGTGACGGCGGTGCAGGGGGTGCTAAGAATCCCCGGTTCGGATACGGCTACCACACACGACGACCTTTGGCCCTGGCAACACTGAACACGCGCACACTGCGGACGGACGAGAGGATCGCGGAGCTCGAAGAAGAATTAAGCAAGTTACGTTGGGACATTATAGGTTTATCCGAAGTCCGAAGAGAGGGGGAGGACACATTAATCCTCAAGTCCGGCAACTTGTTCTTCTTCCGGGAAGGCGACCAACAGTCCCAAGGTGGTGTCGGGTTTATCGTCCACAAGTCCCTCGTGAACAATGTGGTGAAGATCGTGAGTGTGTCGACCAGGGTGGCGTACCTTATACTCAGAATATCCAAACGGTATTCGCTGAAGGTCATACAGGTCTACGCGCCGACTTCGACACACTCCGACGAAGAGGTTGAAACTATGTATGAGGACATCTCACAAGCCATACATAGTTCCGAAACCTACTACACCGTTGACATGGGGGACTTCAACGCAAAATTGGGCAAACGGGACGGAGACGAGCTGCTGGTAGGCAAGTTTGGATATGGACAGCGGAACCACCGGGGCCACTTGCTGGCCGGCTTCATGGAGAAGGAGGGACTCTACATGATGAACTCCTTCTTCAGGAAGCAAGTGCAGAGGAAGTGGACCTGGATGAGTCCAGACGGTGTTACGAAGAATGAGATTGACTTCATCATGTCGACAAAGAAGCAAATATTCAATGATGTCTCAGTGATCAACGCGGTTAAACCTGGGAGCGATCACCGAATAGTCCGAGGCACATTGAATATCGATGTCAAGCTCGAACGAAGTCGACTGATGGGGTCTACGCTCCGACCAGCGCCCGTCCATATTCACAATGCCGAAAACTTTCAGCTCGAACTCCGAAACCAATTTGACTGCCTGGGGAGTAGCGTGGACGATCTGAATGACGGGTTCGTGCAGGCTCTGCACACGGTGGGTTCTAAGTACTTCAAGACCCACCGTAGAAGCGCGTCCAAGAAACTCTCAGACTATACTCTTGGGCTCATGAAGGAAAGGCGTGACATGACACTGCGCTCTTCAGACGATGCGGAACGGTATCGGCTGCTAAATAGACAGATCTCGACTAGCATAAAGCGCGACATACGCCGATTTAACACCAATCGTGTTAAATTGGCTATCGAGCGAAATCAGGGCTCCAAAGTGTTTTCCCGAGATCTGTCTATTGGGCAAAGTCAGCTGGCGACGCTGAAAACTGAGGAGGGCAGGGTTGTGTCCTCCAGACCTGAGCTCTTGAGTGAGGTTGAGAGGTTCTATGGGCAGCTATACGCTACGCAAAAACCCGTCACAAATCTGGCGGAAGATCCTAGAGCCAGATTGACCCGACACTTCACCGAAGACATCCCCGACGTCAGTCTCGACGAGATTAGTGTGGCCCTCCAACAACTTAAGAACAACAAGGCGCCGGGGGATGACGGAGTTACAACAGAGTTATTGAGGGCAGCTGGAGAACCGGCACTCAGGGTTCTTCAAAAGCTCTTTAATTCCGTCATTCTCGAGGGACATACGCCAAAGGCATGGAGCAGAAGTGTGGTGGTGCTGTTCTTCAAAAAGGGCGATAAAGCCCTTCTGAAGAACTACAGGCCCATCTCACTTCTGAGCCATGTCTATAAGTTGTTCTCGAGGGTCATCACGAACCGTCTCGCTCGCAGATTCGACGACTTCCAGCCTCCCGAACAAGCCGGTTTCCGTAAAGGCTTTAGTACCGTAGACCACATACATACGCTGCGGCAGGTGATACAGAAGACCGAAGAGTACAACCTGCCATTATGCTTAGCGTTTGTGGACTACGAGAAAGCCTTCGATTCGGTCGAGACCTGGGCGGTACTGCAGTCTCTCCAGAGGTGCCAAATCAACTACCGGTACATCGAAGCGCTACGGTGCTTGTACGAAAACGCCACTATGTCAGTCCGAGTACAGGGTCAGGACACGAAACCGATTCAACTGCAGCGCGGTGTAAGACAGGGTGACGTCATTTCCCCGAAACTCTTCACCGCGGCGTTGGAAGACGTTTTCAAGGTGCTCGACTGGAAAGGACTAGGCATCAACATCAACGGCGAGTACATCACGCACTTGCGCTTTGCTGATGACATTGTAGTCATGGCTGAGACCATGGAGGGACTCTGTATAATGCTCGATGACCTCAATACAGCCTCCGAACGAGTGGGTCTGAAAATGAACATGGATAAGACGAAGATCATGTCGAATATCCATGTTCCACCCACTCCAATAACCATCGGAGGCCATACCCTCGAAGTTGTCGACGAGTATGTTTACCTAGGACAAACTGTCCAGTTAGGTAGGTCCAACTTCGAGAAGGAGGTCAATCGCCGAATCCGACTTGGATGGGCAGCGTTCGGGAAGCTACGGGGTATCCTCTCGTCCCAAGACTTACCGCAGTGTCTCAAGACGAAAGTCTACGACCAGTGTGTGTTGCCAGTGTTGACCTATGGAACTGAGACGTGGCCCCTCACTGCGGGCAACATTAGGCGGCTCAAAGTCACAGAAAGGGCAAGGGAGAGGGCAATGCTCGGAATCTCTCTGCGTGATCGCATCAGAAATGATGTGATCCGCAGCAGAACCAAAGTAACCGACATTGCCCAAAGAATTGTAAACCTTAAGTGGCGATGGGCCGGCCATATTGCCCGCAGAACGGACGGCCGATGGGGCCGCAAAGTGCTGAAATGGCGGCCACGTACAGGTCGACGCAGCGTGGGCAGGCCTCCCGCAAGATGGACCGATGATCTGGTCAAGGTTGCGGGAGTATCCTGGATGCGGGTTGCACAGGACCGATCATCGTGGCGATCTTTGGGGGAGGCCTATGCCCAGCAGTGGGCGTTACGAGGCTGAATGGATGGAGATGGAGTTGGATCATTGTTGTGTATTCGACTACTACCTAAACATTGACTAGCGTCATACCGTAAGTATTTATATTGTCTCATATCAAGATGAGACTTGCACGACAAAGTGGCTGATATGATTGGCATGATATGGTGGCATTGTTTATGTGAGTAGCTATTGTAATGACAGGTATCCAAGTTGTGCAAAACATGTTTCTTATACAAATTTAATAATAAATCATCAAAAACTAAAAAAAAAATTTTCCTCAATATAAATTTAAGTTGGTTACGTGAATACAAAAACATTTTATCAACTCAACTAATTCGGAGAAAATAGGTGTGATGATAGTATATTTTCGTATATATATTCTGCCTGTGGAAACCGACAGTTGCAGTGCGTATAATTTCACATACTTTCTTGCTTGTGCTTTCAACAATATTAGGTATTGTTGTCGATATCACAAATTATAAATTTAACAATATTATAAATCCTGTAATAAATGGACTAGTACATCAAAAAACAATTACCCGTAGCCGGTAATTTTTATGAAAAGTATTTCCCCGTTGGTCAACCGTAACAATTAGTTGTCAAAACGACAACGATGCGTCAACGGTGATAACGGATTGAGCGGGAAGAAACCGTCTGATACAGTACCAATTGTGTGTGCATCAATAATATAAAAAATAGGGAATTCCCTTGAAGAACTTGAATCAACGAAATACTACTAACATTGTATTAAAATGGAGTAACGGAAGGTGTAAGAAGGATTGCGGCGAAGCAAAACGCGTGTCAAACGCAAGAACGCACAAAATGAAAATTTTTAATCTCTACCTACCTCTCCAGGTTATGGGAATGAGTTATGCTAGTTGCGATAATATAGTATGAGGAATAAAATTTACGATTTCAACATCATCGTATCGACGATAGCAGGTAACAATGGATATAGTATAGTAGTATTCCACTGCTGTTTCGTATTCCAAAGCTATACTCATCTCATATCCATGATTTGATGACACTACATCACGAATGAAGCATACCGCCTATTGTTTGTCAAGACGAGACTCATTCTCAACAAAATCATAAGTGTTCTTAGAAAATAGGTCAAGATTTGTGAAATGGAAATAAGACTGAAAATTTTACGTCCTGAAATTGTTCAAAAGTGATACCAATGAAAGCATTTAATATGGTATCATTTGTGATTGTAATAATAAGTGGGTCACAATCACTAACTTCAGTGATAACGTAATTAGGGTCGTTCGGTAAAACGTCGAAAAGCTCATGTATTTCCTATTTCATTCCATTTCCGACAAAAAATTAAATATCTTTTTAATAAGAATAAAAAGAACTTTCAATAGTTAATTTATTTAAAATTAAACTTTAATTTAAATGATGTTCAGTCGATTTGTTGGCTGTACGTTTATGGGACTTTTTTCTTTTCACACTTTGGAAAAGTAAATATAACATATGACTTTGACGTTTGTTGACAACGCAATGGAGGTTATTTTATTTGTATTTTAAAGAAACTTAATATTTCACAAGTAATAAATTAAAATCACGTTAACACAATAAGAGGCAAAGAAATTTAAGAAATAAGCTTAAGAAGTCAATCTTACTATGACGTCAACAGTCAGCAGTCGCCCTCGCGATTGTTTAGGATGCAGAATTGTCGGTGCAGCCGGCCTCATAGGAATCGGGGCTTATTTAGCAAATGTCGCCTGGAAGAACCAATCATTTATTGGGAAAGTAACTTTCTCTACAGTCTCACTAGGTAAGATTACTAGGTTCACTAGGTATATAATGGTGTATAACATTATTATATAGCCTAGACTAGAATTATGTGGAAATAAATTGTTTTAATCTGTTTAGATAAATAAAATATTGTGTAGTTATAATATATTTATAGATATGTATTATTTGACATAAACTGCATAAATATTTATGTATAAGTTCTAGAATAAACTTTGATATTGACTTTTGACCAACTATATTTTCAGACTTTAAAATTATATATTTTCCCATTATTCTTTTTATTATATTTATAACAAAAATATTGCTCTGTGATGTAGCTCTGATTTATATTTATAATTAGTTTAAAAAGTAACAAATGTTCAACAGTATGTTTTTTTCAGCATTTGTAACTCTCGGTGTGCAAAGATATAAACAAGAATTTCCATTTGAAAAGAAAACAGAAGACATCCAGAAATCTTAGTAATTTTGAATGTATAACAAAGGTAGAATTTACAAAATGTTTGTACTTTCTAACAATACTACACATTATTCGAGTTATTGCAAAAGAATTTAGACGGAACATTTTAGAGTGTGCCACTGTTATGAATACAATGTCAACTAGGTACAATATCGTGTGTATTGTTAGTTTATAATTTATATTTTATAATGTCTGATGTTAAGAGATTTGAAGCAGGAAAAAACTCCTTTTTTGATTTGATTGTAATTTAGCGCCATCTGTTAGCGTTTATCAAACTGTTATGCACAAACAATATTTTCAATATTTCACGTATAGCAGCATAGATGGCGCTATTTCTATTTACATGTTTTTTATCGTAGATATTTTTTTAGAAACTGTTTTCTGTATGCCTTACTTCCATTAGTAAAAAATAAACTAGAATAATGGAAAATTTTTAAAGGATGATCAATTATAATGAGTTAAAAATTGTTTGACTTCTAAAATTGTTACATCTTCAATTCCTAATCTATGAAAATATATAATGTTCATAATTAGTACTAAAAGGGGTGCAATTGAGTTCCAAAGGAAAAATACATCGTAAGTTTAAAATTACATATCTAGAAAAAGTTTGGATGCAAACTGAACAAGCGACGCGAGAAAAGAATTGACATAACAAGTAAAGGTACCAAGAAAAGTTTGAGAACCGCTAATCTACTCTGTCGTAGGAACTTTTATATACATAATTTGGTACATGGCGATGAGAAGATAAAAAAACAAATAATATTTTACTTCATAGTGTACATAAAAATATTGTAAATAATGTGTATGCAATAAATAGTTTAAAAAAATGTTATCAGAGTTTTTTTTTCCGTTTCTTGCCTTAAATGTTCTGCAGCGGTGATCATTATTTTACTTTTATACCTTACCTTTGGTCCTTGTAAATCAGGGATCCCAAAACTATTTTGGACAAGTTACCTCTTTTCCAAAATGAACTATTCAGACCCCCCATGGCCAAATTACCTACTTTTAAGATCGACCCACTTATTCATAATGGTCAGCTAACTTAAAACAGCTGCTACAGAGTGTTATTTTTCATTCTGACTTAGGTCAATAGAAGACAGAGTGAGAATTAGCAATGCTTTAAGTTAGCAGACATTAATGGGGGTCGATTTTTAGACCACATCGACCCCCAAAATCAGTTTTCCTTTATGTCGACCCCTGGGAAACCTTGGGATTCCCTGTTGTAAATTAACCTAAGAAATAACGGACAAGCTTGCTTGAACAATGTCAAATCGTTTAACACTTTACAAATTAAAAGATGTGTGAATAAGAAGAAGTGTAGGATGTTTTAACCATGTTCATTTCAATTATGGTAACTTTCAACATTACAATATTTGTTAATGAAATCAGCAGTTGGATGTGACACTACGTTTTATGAGATTCTGTGAAGTTAGTACAGATATAGTGCAAAATACCCATTTAACCAAATAACTCAGGATGCTAATGTTTATCCCGCGTATATATGTTTTTATGTATGCAGATTTGTGTGTACGTAAGCTCCATTGAGAAAGACAATAGCCTTTAGCCGACTGAACTGATTTTGCCTAATGAGTTGTTATTTGTATTCTTCTGAGGTCTTAGGGGTCAGTCAAATTTTCTGTATTTTTTTTAATTATTATCAATTATTATTGGTATTTTTACTAGTTAATTATCAGAGCTTTGAATTTTGGTACCCCCAGCACGTAATGGCTATGAAAAACAAGTACGCCTTCCAATAAACGAGTCTTGCGAACATATTAAAGAAAATTGAGAAACCGTTCAACGGTAACACATTTATCACTAAATTGATTTAGTGCAGCCTTCATGCTGCGCTTAATAAAGTATCTAATTATATTTCTTTTAAATAAAATAACTTTAAATAACGACCATGTAGTTAAACGATTTTTTGTGTACAAGAAAAGAACGAGCAAATGTTTCACTTAATAATCAGATTATACAATAAATGTACAAGTTTCAGGAAAGATATATTTATCATTTTGATACTAATATAGCCTTTATACCCAAGATCGCTGACCTACATTATTTGTTCGCTCAACCATGTAGAATTTCTAAAAATGAACAGGATCCATATTCGTATTGTGTCCCTGTCGTAAATAAAATAGATATTAGCTATATTTATTAAAAATAAATAGTATTTTGATGTTAAAAATGCTATGTAAATTAGTTTTTAGTCATATATTTGTATAATTTATAATAGCAATAAGAGTATAAATAAATAAATGTCATTAATTTTAAAAGTTATTAAACAGCACTTACTATGTTTACTCGTTCAAGAAATGCGTTTTCTAGAGATACCAAATAAAAGGTATACTTAAATCGAGAAAACTGACACCTCCTCATATTTTGTTTGCAGATAAACTAGAGCTGTTTTGATTAATTTATTTACTATTTCATTTATCTACTTTTAAATCCCTAAATTGATGTATAAGTGAAAATCTTCAATTGAATTTTGTATTCAGTGTGCAACTGTATAATTTGGCTACAGTTTAGATTCAATGTTGGAGTGACACGTAGCGATAGCGAGGCCGAGGTGGAGGCGGAGGCATCGCGGCGAATTAAGTCTTCGCAATAAAGTCAACATCGCTACACAGATCACGGACTCCTATCGGAGTAAACAAGTTGGCCTAATGATAAGAAGAGCGCCGCCCGCCCTGGCCGCCGTAGCCGCCCGGCGGACAGTCGCGCGCGCCACCCCGCACTACGCACGTCTCCTACACAACACATTAAAAAAAAACATTTTAAAAAGTTACAATAAAACCAAACTACACGAAAGTTATGGGTATGTATTTGTGTATATAAATATATAATGCTTGAATGTTGTGTGTATGAGATAGTTTGTAGTTTTTTTCTTGATAATTAAGTTTGAATTCAAATTAAATTTCTAAAATCCGTGTTGTTGTTTGTGGTTTAATTTTGCATAATAACGGCCACTGTGGCTATGAACTTTTACAGCTTTTACGGCTGAATAAATTTATGGATGACGTAGAAATGTGATTTGAGTCACTTCAATCTGCATAATGTTGTCTGATTGTCACGTGAAATTATAATTTCTTTAACGGACTGTGAAATATGATTTCATAGTTTATTTTTGAATTACTCTAAACTAACATTGGTGTTGTAGTTTTGTCCTTTTTAATCGTTCTTGTTTATTGTATGTAAAAGAAAAAAACATATATTGCACCTCATTGTTAAAGAAACATAGAATCATATTATGTTTGTTTGAAGCAACTTTAGCAATAAAAACATTTTGTACATTATATAATTTTTTGTTAGTAACAATTGTTGTAAATTTCCCTGGTTATTTATAGAACTAACGTAATGTAAAATCAAAAACTTTCCATAAAACAATAAGCAACTAACACAATTTACGTCGTTGTCTATGAGGCCGGATCGATGTTACATTACTTCTATGTAGCTAATTTTGTTATCGGACAGATAAGCCGTGGCGAGAACGAAGCGAACTCGGCGTGGCACCTTGGGATACTGAATACATTAAAGATCATCGGAGAAATTGGAACGTCGAATCCACTACCGCTTTAGTTGACAAGGAATTGGGTAGCCCACAAGCTCGAGTGGCAATGGATCGGTGGAGCGGTAATAGCAACGCTTGGAGTGCGGCGCTAGGAGCGATGGGCGGTGCGGGAACCGTGCTGCTGTTTGCAGCCATCCTCTTGATATGGAGGAGACCGCGCCGGACTGAGCCCCACACTTTGGCACCAATGGATGTGGGACAAAATGTAAGTACTACTACTAAATATGTATCTAAACCTCTAAAAAACCACGTTTTTACATGTTTAATTCAAAACTTTATTTTTATTTTAACAATTTTTGAACTTACGTTGAAAATGAAAATGTCAGTGCCAGTTTTTAGGCAATAATGATTGATGACTAATTATTATAACGTAAAAAATACCAAGTTTTGCGATATGTTGTATAAAATTTTATTTAACAATTGAAAATCATTCTATTTGAATCATAAGCTAGTAGATATTTTTTGTACAATAATTATTGTTCCCAATAAAGGAAATGTCTTAGCATTTATAGGTTTCGACAAAAACTGAACAACTGTTACTATTAAATGGCGTCACATTTTAGCACAGACAAATTCAAATCGAAAACCTTTCATCAAGTCGACGTAATTAATATGTTAATCCGTGACGTAAAGTTGTACTTGTTCAGGCGTTCAAAATACAGTCGTGACACTTGAACGAAGTAATGCTTAAGTCATAAAGATAAGCTTAATGACAGATCTTTCCTAAAATAAGACAACGACGTATAAAACCTAACTATAAATAACTGTTATAGTTTTTTGTTTTATTTACAACTAGCTCTGAGCTCAGAAACAGTCCTAACATAGCTGGACTATAAATATGATTAAAAAATAATATCAGTTCACATGTTTTTATTTCGTTTCCATTGCGTGAAAATTTGTAAAACAACACTTTGAAGTGACTGTGAAATGTACCTGCTAGTTTATCTGAAATATTTAATTAGGTCTTTTGTAGATATGTTGCTTTCTTACTTCAGCTTTCAATAATTTGTTATAAATATCAAATAAAGGCAAAAACTTGAGTTCCACATGTTTGAATGTTCAATGCGCTCTCCTGTAAAATTTGCCTTTTGCACATACTTAAGTTTACATAGGGACCGTCGAAATGATTAAGTGTTTCAGCAGTAGCAACTTACAGTGGCCAGTTATTAAACTTTTTTGCTTACACCACCTTTAAAGATTAAATAACGTATCGTAAAAATAATAATCTGTAAAGTTGAGTTTCGAAGTTCGTTCATTTCCAACGTCGTAAAATGGACGGGCAAGTTGTGCAGTAGAGCCATAAATAGTTAAACTTTATCTGTACCAATTCTTTATGAACAAAACGTGCGTAAAACTCTCTGTTATGATTAATAAAATGATGAAATTTTCGTTATAATAGAACTGCTTAAAAAACATAATTAAAACTACATAAATCTCTAACTTCGCAGGTAAAAAATCTATTGAATAATTAAGCGATGAAAAGTTTCTTAAGATTTATAAATGACTAAGTTTTTCGTCAATTATTATTTTACTAAAGGATTCGAGGAATCTTACAGAACTTAGTTACTACTTATCCTCAAATTCATTTTGATAACAAAAATGACTTTTTACGTAATAAAATATGTTTAACTTACAGACATATTGTAATCTCAGTTTTCTCAGAGGAAATAAGAGAGATAACACTATATTTGTGTTAGAATGTTTTCAGTGGAATCGGTTAATAGTTACGACAGAGAAATAAACTCTGTTTTCCATAATGGCCTTGGAATGTCATGTAGATGTACGTAAGAACAAGTAATGACGTCATTAGTAAAGGGCTTACATCTACATATTTGATAAATCACTCGTTACGAACACATGTGATATAAATCACAGGAAATCAAATAATTAGAAAGATTACGAATGAAAGGTACATAATTTAGGAAATATTTTAATTGTAATAGACGCAGGTATTTAATTATTAATAGTATCATTTGGATATACCAAAACTTGACTTCCTTTGCAATGGTTATTAATATTTAGTACTGGAATTTATTGATTACTAGCTTTTACCCGCGACTCCGTCCGGGTGGAATAAAAATAGAAAACGGGGTAAAAATTATCCTATGTCCGTTTCCTAGTTCTAAGCTACCTCCCCATTAATTTTTAGCTAAATCAGTTCGAACGATCTTGAGTTATAAATAGTGTAACTAACACGACTTTCTTTTATATATTGGAATTTCCTAAATCAAATTTAAGTCATTAGAATATAATCCAGTTTTTACTACCGTACACAATGAAACTAAAATATGCCTATCACATGCCAACTTTTAACGCCAGCAAATTGCTAACAGTGGTAGATAACAGCAACAATATCTGTTGCACGAATTGGCCGACTCGTCCAGTGGAATGCCATGATCACACAGAAGACAGGCTTGAAGTGAAAGTAATTTCGCGTTCCGTCTGATGAGTGTAGTGCCGGAGCCCTAATTTTAGTTCTCTTTCCCTTCTCACCATTTTCTTATAATGTAGGGATGCAAATGGGAAGTGGATTTGACGGGACGCGTAGGAAGAGGATATATCCTCTTTTTGTGTTTAGGCGTATTTATGTGGCCGCATGCTCGTTTGCCACCTTATATTATAAAAAATCCAAATATGTATAAAATTATGACGATTAAATTACAATTGTACCTAAATAATTTGACCTACTTCCCGTGTCATATGCCGCACTAAAGAATAAGAAAATAAGCAACGCTTTCAACGTAATAGTGCAAATAGACACAGGCTATGTGCATACAGGACGGGGCCTCAGCAAAACCAATCTCCCCGATGTTTACGCCGCAACGTTATGTTCCTTTCATACGAGGGCAGCACAGGAAGACAGAACTGTATTGTTATTGTTCGAAAGCCGAGACAGAACAGCCTCCTTAGACAATGTAGCATTCGATATTGAAAAGTTGAAAACTGTATAGGACTGACAAATTACGGGATTAGTACTGTATTTTCACTTCACTTTTGTCATATTAGATTAGTATAGGAATAAATACCTAACAAACACGTTACAGCCAAAATTGTTGTCAGATCTATTTTTTTCTACGTTTTTCAACTTTTCAATGTTGAAAATAATGCAGTACTGCATTGTCTACTGCTCTACCTCCCAGTTCTGCCTTCGTGGGAATATGACATTTTGTTGCAAACACGGCACAAGGGAGCGGCGAGACAACTCATTGATCGACAGTAGATCGTATTGAGTAAACATAGAAATGAAGCCCACATAAAAATATAAGTGTGTTTTAATTTTAAAATATGTATTACTAACCAGGGTCTTTAAAATATACCTCAATAGCTTTTGCCCGCGACTCCGTTCGCGCGTAATTAAAAGAAAAAATAAGTAGCCTATGTGTTTTCCAAACTATGGTCTACATCTGTGCTGAATTTCATCAAGATCTGTTTAGCCGTTCCGGAAATACCTTCAAACATCCATCCATCCATCCATCTAAACATTCGCATTTATAACGTTAGTAAGTTTATCTTCTACAAATCATGCGTGTACATTAAAACCAAAATATAAATATGATAAAGTAATCATATTTATATTTTATTTTATTTTACCTTTAAGAGTAAATCTAGTAAAAACAAGTAATTACTTTCTATATTACTTACTAATACTACCCAGCGTAGATTGCTTCGGGTAAATGCAATAAGAGATTCATCTACAAGACCTATTTCCCAGACGTCATTTTGAGACGCAAACGAATTTAAAGTTAATCCGTCTACCTTAGAGCAGTAAATATATTTCAGTTATTTTGAACGTAAGTTTAGAACTTGAGCTGGTTTAGTTTAAAACAACTTTATCAAATTGTCCATGTTTTTTCTACATTGACGATTGGCACGTCGAAAACATGACTTATTACGAGATGATTTTTTTTAAGTCGTTTCTGTTTTGTGAAGAAAATAAAATATTTTTTTTATCTCTGGCTTATACAATTAATGTAAAAAGAAAGCAATCGTTTCAAAAGTTTCTGTCACATATTTTCGTCTTTCTATCTCTCACCGCTATGATTCCCCTGAGCAAAGCTGTCAGTGAGCAAGTGAATTTTGATTAAAATTTCCTGTATACCCACAAGGATATCTGACCCGGTGGGCACAAGTCAAACTAAATTACGATAGCTCCCTAATGCCCTCTATTGTCCAATTTCAAAATTTACTACTTTCTTACATGGTTCTTTTACTACTGTAGATGTCAGTCATGTATATTTTCTGCCATTTTCTATGCCCATGTTGGTTTAACATATTTTTTGGGAGAACTTACGTTTTTAGTCCACGTTCCCTTCTCACCCTTTTCTTATAAGGAAATGATGGGCAAGGAAGTGGATTTGGCGGAGAAGGGGATGAAAAATTCACCACTAATGTTTGTAGCAATTATGTAACGTAAAATAAAAAAAAACTATATATATATATATATATATATATATATATTGTTCGATTGAATTTCATGTTTTCCTTCAATGTAATGAAATGATAAAATAAGTTACGTGTTTTTCATTGGCTTCATTGCATCTTCATTGAACACCAAACTTAATTAAGACATAAGAAGCCTCAAGTAATCATATTACTTGAGGTATCTGATATCTTAATTAACACTAAACCTATTTACGATACACATCATTAAATATGTTGTAATTGAGTAACACACTTATCTAACTATATCAACAAAAATATATTTTATATCACAAAAATAAATGTTTAATAATAACCAAGAATCCAAAAAATCTACTTAAACTATCTGTTTTTTCACAATTTTAATGTACAAAAGTTAAACTTCAAAATTTGATATAGCAAAAAGCACCCTCTAGAGGAAAACACCGTAAACTCAACCTCGAAATTCTAATGTTTCAGGCGGTGTTGTTTTTTGAAGTCTACCAGAACGTGCTGCCACTGTTTTAACTTTTCGTAGATAGATAGCATTAGTTGTTATTTATTTATTTATAATACAATTTTATATTGAAATTGTATAAAAATTTATCAATAACATGTTGAACTTTCCAGAATAAACTTTCCGCAAACAAATTAATAAGAATGCTTATCCATGCTTAATATAAAAAAAAGCAAACGAAGGAAACTATTATTTCTAAATTCCGTATCCGTAGTTTAGGTGATTATTTACACGTATACAATACGTTTGTTTGTGTCATAAAAAACGGTAGACGTGACTGTTTGTAGCACGTAGCCGTAACTCGTAGACGTAGCTCGTAGTGTGTAGTCGAATCGATAATGAGTGAATTTCGTAGAGCATCGGGTTTTTGTGTGCGTTTCGTTTGGGGGCGCCACGGGGAAGACAGGGCGGGGAGCACTGAAGGCCGTAGCGGTGCGGGGGGAGGGACCTGCGTCACTCTGATCGATGCAGCACTTGTTGCGGCGCTCAACAGGCACCTAATATCTAAACAATGTATCTCATCAGATCTAGAGACGATCTTGAATCTTATACTCTAATTATATAGAATGGTTTTTCCAAGAGTTTGACTCAAAGAAATTTCTATTTAATATCTTAATACAAGTCATAACTACGTAGAAGATATCTTCAGTTATCGTTGAACCTAATGCAGTGACAATCTTGTCGCTGAAAATACGTGACATTTGCGATTTTTTTTTTGTTTACAAAAGAAATAAAAAGTACTCATGTTACAAACACATTCAATTATTAAAGGATATTGTTTTGTAACATTAAGGCACTAGTAGTAGTAATTATTACTAAGTACGAATAACTGAACCGCATCCATCTAATCATGATTTTGTTAATTTTCATATTATCGAAATAAAAAATGTTACTAGCCTTTTACTTTTAATTTTTACATTAAGATAAATTGAATTTTGATAATTTAAAATGTTCACAGACCAAGCCCTTTATTGCTGTCCGGGGAATGTATCAGAACAGAATCCTCTCGGTTCATAACCCTCATATGGAATGCACAAAGTAATTAACAAAGGAATTCCATTAAAAGTTTCAAACAACTATAGTAGTAGTTCACGTTACAAATGGATAACTATAGGATACTTTTAGTTTTTATATTACACTAGCTCTCACCCACAAATTCGTCAATTCGTCAGCGTGGACTTAAAAAAAAGTGGCCTATATGATCTATCAGACTATATTCTACATCTATGCCAAATTTCAGCGAAATCCATGTAGCCGTTCTGGTAATACCTTCTAAAAAACATCCATCCATCCATCCAAACATTTGCATTTATATTATTAGTAAGATTATACCAAAATTTTGGAATTAAAATTACTATTATTCTAAGATAACATTAATTTCTGTTAACTTGTTTATCAGTAAAATTCTGTATTTTACATTGTAGTAATTCTTACAATGCCACAAACACGTAAAAATAAGCATTTGATATAATTAAGTATTCATGGATAATAACTCTACGGCTATTCTTAAAATGAATTTACATATCCCATTCAATAGAAGGAAATAAACGATTTAACTTAATAGAGCGCCTGCTGAATTGCGCTTAGCAATAAACATTGAGAAATGTTTCCCTCTATGCATTATTAACAACATTCCTTCAAACGGACCCGGACGGCGCGATACGAAGGATATTCAAGAGATAATAACGAATAGAATATTTAAAATAATGGTGAGAACTATCATTTGTACAAAGTTTCGCTTGCAAATTATCTTATTTTACGGACATAAATACTTATAAAATTATGTGCTACCATTTTTTTTGATAAATGTTTCTCCGACTATTTTGATGTGACCTAAAATTTATATTACCGTGACCTCGTTCGTTTATCCTTCCCTTTTATATTAATCTTCAAAATATCTTCAGTAAGTATTTTTGTGGGGGCAGAAATATAAAAATAATAAAATCTTTTTTATACGGTTTGTTTCACAATTTTATTTTATACTTTTGTATATATTGCAAATTGATACGGATTTTCTTTTAGAACTTATTTTATCTGAAAAATAACCATAATACAACTAAATTAAGATTTACTATAAAGATTGAATGAATGCACTGCTCCCCACGTGTAGCCCACAATACAGTGTTATACAAAGAATAACAAAATGACTGCGGCCTGCGAGCTGGAGATAAGCCGCGAGAGATGCGACATCATATTGTAGACTTCCATCACCTGCTTCTTTTACTTGTCCATACAAATATTATTTATCTTGCTCTATTTATATTAATTGCAACTACTGAAAACAGTTGCCGATATAAAACACATACATCAGTAGGTTTTTAGTAGATTTTAATTAAATTAATTATCAAATTTATAATTAATGACAAATGCAGCTGGAAAATAAATTATAACGTAATATGACTACTTCATATTTCCCTGTTGTTGCGTGTCATTGTCATGTTTCTTGTACATTTAGATAACAGCTTTTTCAACACTAAGTAATTTAAAAAAAATTATATTTGTTTATAATTATCAGCGCCATCTTTTGTAAATTAAGATAAACATTAAGCTACATTTTGCCAGTATTTTTCATATAGGAGAAATCAATACATTTGAAGAACGATGTGACGACACGGTTATCCATAATATATCAGCAAACTGACAAATTAATAATTACATAGTTCTAACATTGATTGGTTTACTTTTGGCCTCGTAACTCAAAGTTCGTGGTCAATACTAGTATTTTCTTCCTAAATTACGGACCAATTAAAACTAAAGTCCAAGAATAAGATATACAAATTCATTTCTGATGATATGTATTTTAAAATATAAATTAGATTTAATATAAAATTGCAATTAAGGCTGTTAATTCATAAAGTTTTACCAAATGAGTTCTGTAAAATCAAAATAAGAAACACATTTCTTCCAAATGAATATTTGGTTAGTAATACTAGAATTTTATATTTTTTTAAACACTCTACCATTAAGATAAAAATTGCGAGTTTTTCTTTTAAAATAAGACTTGAATGCTGTATTCAATATGAAAATTTTAAAGTAAGCGCAATGTCTGTTTTAAAATTCATTTGCAACTTAATTAAGAACTTAATGTTTAAAAAGTATTTATTTAATACAAGGTTGCCAGTCTTCTACATTGTTTTGAATATTTTAAAGATGTAATATAAAAACATTCACACTATTTCTTTAGACGTAAAAAGTTTAAAGAAACATCTTGAGAAGTTTAATTAAGATAAAGAAATAATATTCACATTTCTTTAGAGATTTATTATTTATTACGAATTAAATATTAAATAATTAGGAATTTTTAAATATATGCAAAGAATAAAAAAATCTAGTAGTAAATATAGGTTCAATAGTTAAGGAGTATTAAATGCAAAGAAATTAACAATCAAATTTTTCCGCTTTATAATATTAGAATAGATTTCAGTAAAACACTCTCTAAGCTTTTTGAAATTTTCCCCGGATATGTAAGATAAGAAACATTCTTATCGTGGGTTTCTAAAACTAAAATCTCTGTATAAAACATATCGTCATTTCAATCATTATTTTTGACAAAACAGATATAACAATATGTTTTAAAATTAACTAACTTGTTTATGCATAAGGTAAAGATATATAATATTAAAAAAAAATCAATAATTCAAATCACTTCGTAAGCTTCGCTACACGCACAAGGTCAATACATTTGAAGTACGATGCAATATCAAAGACACTGCTATGCGTTATGTATCAACGAAATGAAAATTAATAATTTAAGCTTTGGCCAAATATTGATTTTAGCCGGGCGACCGAAAGTACCTCCTTTGCGCATATATCATTTCTCCATGCCCGCAGTCCACACTGCGTATGTATGAACGATAAATGATAATTTATCTGCATACAAACAGCATATAATTTGAATGCTTTGTATGACATTTACATATAGTATGTTGCGTTTTGTTTCTGTTTTATAATACACTGTACAGTACCTATGATATTATAAAATAAACAAAAAACAACACTAAATGAAATAAACGAATAAAATTATAGTTAAAAATATCTAAAACTACAAACGTTATATTTATAATTCATTTGTTAAATTCGACACGATCCGAAACTGCAGTTTGAATTTTTTATTGAAAAATATTTCTACTATCACAAATATAATAACTGGCAATAACAAGTGCCGTTCACAAAAGGCTACTCGAAAAAATAAATTACCAGAGACCAACAAGCCGTAATTGTATCCGTTTTCACAAAGCGAAGTCGCACTGGCGATAGCGCTTTAATATACACCTTAATACTTTTCTATTTAGATACTGAAATTGGACTATAGTAAAATAATTACTAAGGCCAAATATGTCTATCTGCAAGTTCTTTAGCTGGTGATGAAGTAAAGTGATCTATCACTACTTTAAATTAAGAATGCGGCCAAATTTGGTAAGCGACTGAGAATAAGAAGACTGGAAAGAAATGGTAGTAACGTTTTGTTTGAATATTACATTTATAAAAAAATCATTAACCTACTATGACACGTGCTTTTAGAAGATTATCTATAAAACTCAAATATTAAAAATTTGCAGCACAACATTATACGTGAATTTCTAATTTACCTCTGCATAATACAATAAGTAGCCTGATGTCAATATTTCAGGATAAGGAAAACACTATTAACATGTTCGAGCACACAAAAGAGTCTACCAACAAGGGTTCGCATGATATTTTTCCGTCAGTTATATTTTCTTGTCTGTAAGCTGCCGATGTCTAATATCCCGGCACAACAGAAGCGTGACTTCAATGGAAAAAGCCAATACAACTCAACGGGATTTTATTTAAAAGAAACAGCTCAAGAAATCTTTTGCAAACGTTTATTGCACTTAAATCATGCATGTCTTCAAATTACCATGAGCTCCGAAACAATTGAAAGAAAGATTGTATTTTTCATCAATTATTATTTTTAGCAGTATAAATAATGTAATGTAATCGTTAAAAATAATTTAATTAAGAAATAATTAATTTCCTAATTACATTATTAATTAATTATATTATTATTAATCTAACTTTACGTTGTCAGAAGTCAATCTTACTTGTTTTTATCCTTTTACTGAAACGTAGTATTAAATAAGTATTCATATTGAATATTATGAATATAAATATAATATTTGATTTTATTGAATACTAGCTTTCGCCTGCGACTTTGGTCGAGCGTAACTAAAATAAAAAGTTGTTAAAAATCGATTCTTCCTCCAGGCAATGTTCTACATCTATACCAAATTTCATCCAGATCCATGCAGAATCTAACAAACATACATGCATCAAAACTTTCGCATTTATAATCTTAGTAACGATTGGTAAGATTATTAGCAATACTATTAGTAAGATAAGTAAGATTAGTTGCGAATGGTTGGTATATCCTTGGCGAAATTCTTTCTATACCTGTTGCTTATATCGTGAGAAAGCGAGGCGACCGAAATGCGCCACCGCCCAACGTGTTGTCAGCTTGCAAACAGTAACTCCATTGTAGGGAAAATAGTGTACTTACTAAAAAAATTCTAGTTTTTTTTTAAGTTTCATCAAAGTCAAATATAAAAGGATAATGTTAAGTAAAAACATTTAATTTGAAATTGCCTTTAATCTTTTAACAAAATTATGATCAAATTTTGTATATAACAAAATATATATTTACTACCTCCCGATATTATAACAAAATATACAACTTATTTTTATCAGTTAAGCATTTTTGAAATTCTTATGACATTATTTTGTTTTTGATTTTAAATAAGCCATCCAAAGTTACTATTTACAAGCCAAGCCATAAATATTATTATTTACAAGTCCCGATGTAAAATTTTATTAACACAATAACTAGCAATTAAGGGAATCACAGCCTCATTGACCCGTGTGTTCCGATTATACAGATGAGTACATTTTGTTACTCGTTATAAGATAGTTACTCGATTTGGGGTAAGGTCGCTCGTTTCGCTGGCAACACTGAGCCCCGGGCGGCGGCAGTGTGCGCGAGCCGGGCCTAGCGCTACCTCGCGCGCTGACACTGGCAATCCCAAATATAATATTTTATATACGATTATTTCATATGCTATATCGTGTTTTAAATTCGTGTTTTTTTTTCAGATATTTGTTTTTATGGTAATATTATAATTTCTGTGTTTAGTTGCAAATATAAAATCGTTTAAAAATTTATCGAAAATTAAATTAAATTGTGCTTCAAGCATTTTTGATATGGTTTGGTTTAATAAGGAAAATTGAAATAAATCATGGTGATACAGTCTTTAAGTTATAAAATTTAATATAGATATCATATTTTTCATTCGTTTCCACTCGGAAATATCAAGTGCTTGACTGCTATAAACTGGGCGTCTAGAAATATTCATACATCTTATATTTCGTATTGTGAAAGTGATGAAAATTAAATTCAGAAATTTCTCCCTATATTAACCAAATTGCGTGTTTTGTGCTTTGATTTTTCTTTTTTTTATATGAAAATACAATCCTTTAGTGAATTAAGTTATCGTGTGTTTTTCATACAAAAAAAAACATATTGAAATTTATTAAAATATCGTTCAATTGAAACAAAAATTTAACCCAAGTGAAAATTTAATTAAATGTAAAGTAGAATTTAGAGTAGATATCGTAGACGTTGTTATGTCTACGACGTAGACCGTAAACAAACGCCCACGTAGCGCCTCTACGCTCCCTTTACGATATGCACAGAGGGCGTCGCACTACCGGCGCCCACGCAACAGCTGGGATGCTCGATACTGTCTAGACGTGATCAAATAATATCCTCACTCTAATAATATCCACTCGCGTATCCATACAAAATATTTTTTTTTTACATCTAAATTAGTTTTTTTAATTTAAAAAATTTTAGCATGCGCAAACTTTACAAATCTAACAACATTTAAATCACATTTCCCGATAGGTACTAATTTTAAAATATAATTTTAATCCTATTCGTTTGTCTGCCTCATATATCCACATTAGCATTACATAAATTCTAGAGTTTCGTTTGAATTTTCTATTTTTAACGAGGAACGTAATAATTAAAGTAAAATGTATAAATATTTGAAGCTCTTTCTGTGTTTATGCAAATTGTAAGTGTTGTCTTTGTCAAAGGCTTCGTAACGACTGGACTTTTATAAATATTTTACTGTCAAAGTGTATAAATATTCCGTATATTTAACATTTGGAAGTTTACTTAAAATTAGCCAGAAAGGGAGTCAAATAATACAGATTACGTTTAGTAGCAGGGTTCATTAAAACTCTGATTTTTGCGTTTTCTGTTTAAATCATTAAATTTCGCAGTTGTTGGACAGTAAATCAAACGGAGTTAATCGCTCGTAATAACAAAACATACCATCCACTACGCAGGTACAACACATACAACGAAAGCAGACCTAAAACCAAAACAATAATTTAAAAAAACCCCAAAGAAAACAATATTTTCGGCCTCATTTACAATGCAATATAGACCTTCTAATTAGTGAGTTATGTTTGTGTAAGCGTGAACTATGAGTGGGCTAGGACCCTCTGGTGTGTGGGCGGCGCAGAAGAGACTAGAGTCGTGGGCAAGGGCGGCTAGAGAGAGGACATCCAGCGCCAGTAGTGGACAAAGCCATAACTCCACCGATAGTTTTGGCGATGACAAATCCCACAGCAGCCCCAGTGTACGTATAACCTTTGTGAGTAATAATGATTCCAAATCTAAATTAATCATATTGGCAGAATCATTGCAATTTAGTTTATGTTTCCATTGCTGAATTTACCTTGCTAAAAATTACGTTCAGGAGCGCTAACGCCAGAATTGAATGTGTTTAAATTTTAGATATGTAAAAGAACAAGAACAAAAGCACTTTCATAATTTATCTTCGTATCAAGTTGTGCACGTCAATATTTTTCCTAACGACACGCCGCGCCCTCGGCGTCATCGTGAGAAATACCAAAAGCGCATCTCTTGTGAAATTAGACCGAGCACGAACAAGGAATGTTCATTTTCTATTTTGTAAGACCGTTTTAAAAAACTTGTTCAAGCGTATTTCAAAATACATTTATAATATAAATACTACTACTAAGAGTATAGTACCTTGATTTTCGCTTAACTACGGAACACAAATATTTTTGAACTATACAAAATATATTGCACGTGTTTTCTATGATTTTATCATATTTAATTTTAGGTAGTATTAAGTTCAAATTGGAGGTCCATTTAAATAATTTTGTTAAGCGAATTATAAATTATATTTTCTACTCGTATCTGAATTCATTGTAAAACACAAAAAGGCTGTCATTTAACAAATGAAAGTTGTCCACCTGTAATTGAAATTCCATCAAATGGGTCTTCAAATTTTCATCAAGTTGCGGTTAACGTATCGATTCAACTGACAAACAAGCGACTAACACTGCCGACCACAAATAGTGTTGCAACCACAATGCTTTCAGCGAGTCATATTACATTATGTACACTTAATTTTGAATCATACCATTATAGGACGGGCAAGGCATATACATGCTTTATCGTAAAAATAGATCTATAATAAACTTCTGTTACCATGGATTTTTCGCTACTAATTCATTCTAGTTTTACAATAATTGTATCTAAAAATCTTAGTGTTCATATTGATACAATACAGTAATTACTTACTCAGGCAATACTACAGTAAATTGACCCACTATTTTATTTCTAACACAAAGTAGTTCAGAAAAGTGTTTGATTATGATTAATTAAATTATTCTATATTCATCATATCATTATAAATGAATATTTTAATGATAAACCTTTAATAAATAACAGTAAATTGTCTTTGTACAATAAACAAACGAAGGAAAATGAAAGTAGAAAATAATAATTTATAGAAGTACTGTAACTCCGGTCCCTTTCCTTTTTATTTAAATGAGGGTAGAATAAAACACAAAGCCCTGAAAACTCGTGGCGGCAAAAATACATTATTCAAAAGAGGAACGATGTAATACTAGCCGCCATAATTAACCACGAAGCGTTGAAAACTGAAATCTTATACGATCTTGAATAAACTAGCTAACGTTTTAATCAAAGTCACAAAAAGGCCGTGAAACCATAAATTGTTGTCGTAGTTCCCAGTTATTACTTCGTAGAAAAAAATATGATGTAGACAAAGCTTGCAGAAAACAGTGTGGACGATTTATGGTATGCCATTCACATAGAGGAGTGTCCTAAACATTGTGTTTTCCAGTTAACCTGAACAACCTTTCAGTCAAATCGCACTACCCATTTATACATTCATACGCATTAGATAATTCTTTTTTTAAACAGGAGGCTATTAAGCACTTAATTTTTCGTAACCTTTCAAATAAAGTAACTGTATCTTTTTTTATTAATTGTAACACAGGAGATGCTGATCCCGAAAGAGCAGTGTCGTGTGCAGCCGCTGAGCGAGGTGCGCACGGCCAGCTCGCTACCGCACGCGCGACTCGCTCGCACACCATCCATTTCCTCGCAGAGTAGTCTCGACAGCGGGACTTCGAGAGCCACTGTAAGTAGTCGTAAAAATAAATAGCTAGAAAGCAGATACCGAGAGCTAAGCATCATTTATTACATCTAAGGGTCTAGCACGAATATTTTTATCAATCGCCATCGCATCGTTATCGACAAAATTTGTATTAAAATATGTGCAGCTGGGCGCTCGTATGTAAAGTAGACCAAAAATCTCATATAATTTTTTACATAATTGAAGATGACGATAAGAAGGCGATTCTCACAAACACTTATGATAGGCTCGCTGCGCTGAGCAAAAAACTTAAAAACATCTTTGTTGCCAAAAGTTTAACATGACAAGAAAACAATAAGCAAACAGGTAACCAGATTTACGGACATTTTATTCGACTTTAATACTTAGATGAATTAGATATACCCTGCCTTTTTTAGAAGACTAGTAAGAATAGTAGATGCACTAATGCTAAGAATTGTTGTGACGTCAACTATATTATACCTTGTAATTTTTATTACTATATCGAGCTTTTGTACATAATATAATGAATTATCATGAATCCCATTGAAATTTATATTAATTTTACAGTACTTGTTTATTCATGCGTATGATAAATCAAAGAGAATTGATAATGAAAGCCATGACACAGACACCTTTAATTTATTATGCAGTTTACAAAGCATTCAGATTGTAATATAAATGTACAAACGGCCGTGGAAAGTTAGGTATATAAAAAAACTTGAGAGGTGTCAAGGGACACCCAGATGGAACGAAGTTCCTTTCGATTAATTAGTAAAGGAACCAATGTTTATTCTATGAATAAAAAACTTAAGTCTTCACAAGAAGTACATTTTATTTCTATGAATTTTCGTTATACATTGTCACGTCGTTGCCATGGTGAAGTAGTGCTCATTCGTCGTTAACATACTTACTATAGCAAAAAGTGTCGTGACAACTTTTCGTAACAATTTTTTCCGTCTAGCCCCCTTTCACGACGCGCGATAAGGAACTTCGTTCCAATAATAATAAATAAAAGCTTTATTGTGACACTAATTTATATACATTTTGGTTAACCTTGGCTCCTGAACTACATTGCGCTGTGTTACAGGAGCCATCCCTTCCTTTTTTATTAATTCAATACATATTATGTTTAGTGTCTAAATGAAGAAAAAAACCTTACATATAATTATACTTTTAGCATTAAATAAATTTCTTGGAATTTCTGACCTGCGTTTTGTTCTGACGTGATTTTGTTTTTCGTTGGATATTAACTTAGATCTGTTTTCTCCAGTTTGAATAAAGATTTATACTAAATTCCTAAACCTACTAAAATCTATCTGCAAGCTGTAAGTGCAGTATCATCTATTCGGATCTGACCTACTAACTTTTTCAATTAATAAAAACATCAACAAAGTTCGCGCCGTTCTTAACTAGTAGATACGTTGTTAATCTTATTAAGGTCATAGTCGCGATCCTAAGAGAAAGTTGTTTCATCTTACAGCAATGTAAGGTAACTGTTAATTTCAATCATACTATTGGCAATTTATCACACTATATCTGGGTATAAGTTAAGAAGCTAGAAATTCAATAAGGAAATATTTCGAGTTGATGTCAATATCAAAACCCGACCCATGTAAAGATTTCGACGTGATCGCAAAAAGGGCTGATCGTCAACTATTCATCTAACACAATATAATCGTAGGAAATAACTTTTAAAAGTACACCAAACCTTTTTTTGCCGATTTATTTATTATTTTATATGTAATCTTTAGTATGTTAATTTTGCCATCATAAATACATGTCACTTTTTCTTAATGATGTTACACATGTCCCTTAATACCTTCTGCACGTAAAATTAATGTTTTCTAACATTTTCCTCCACGCTTCGTATTTATTAATATTTTCGCACGTTATTAATATTTTCTACAGCTTCTAGATTAATCGTTTGTTGAGATAAAAAGTTTTTAATTTTATATCATACCTCAAATTAAACCTTAAAACCCGAAATTGATCTTTATTGTAATCTCGAACCGCCGAGGGCGTTATTTTTAGCTCACCGCCGATTTTATTAGGGAATTTCAAGTGTTTCTCTGCGAAGTTGGAATTATTTTATTTAAGTGATGATAATAAATTAATTCACATTTACTTAAGTATCTCGTCAGCAGTTAACCAGCTAAAGTAATAAGTTTTATTATTAATTAAATTTTAATTTAAATGTTTTTTTTACGTAAATAGTAAAATGCGCCTACATTTTTTTCATCTTACATATTTCTATTGTTAAAACTTACATTCTACATTGTGTATCCTATTGTTTTAACAGTACCTGCTGATTTTTTTTCTCTAGACACTCGGTTTACGGGAATAAATTAGTTACAATTTGAAGTAGGTATTATACTTCGCGTAACCTATTTCCGACTTAACAATTTTATCCCCAGTCTTATTTATATCTTAAATGTTTTACTTCTTTTTTTTTAAAGGCATTAACGACAAACATATTGTGACCTGCCGTACGCAGAATAATGTGTCTCTTTGTTTCACCGTTACGTTGGATTATTTTAGTATTATAGGTCCGAAGTCCATGACGTATTCCACTTCTGCTTTTACAACATCTTTATATTTGTACCTTATTATCCTCCACTGAAAGTTGGGTGCAATACATTTGTATTAATTGATTTAACTAAAAATAAAAGTTGAACTTTAATATTAGGCTGTGTATTGAGTTGAATTTAATTTTCCACCACTTAAATCGTAGTTACACTACGTTACCTAAGTCTACGGCAGTTTTTCTAATAATTATAAATCGTTATATAGATAACATTAAAACATTAGTTTACATTAGGTAACATTAATTACTATTCATTAGCAAATTTCTTTTAAGTTAACATTTGTTCACAGTATCCTAGGTAACTTAAAAAAAGTCACTTATCCGTGTTTTCCTATCGCTCTGAAGAAAACCAGTTTTCACTAATCGGAAGTGTAATTTATTAAATAATATGATTCCTAATATGGGATATTTAAATGCAGAGTTTTTACATTCAATAAGAAGTATTAGAGTTCAGCGTCTAAATATTAGTGCGCAATACATAATAGAATATTAATAATATGTACCACCAATACTATGTACTTAAGTTTACTTTATGGCGACTTGTAGAGTCACCGCGGCTCGTCGCCGGCTATCCGCACGTTCGCTCCGGACGGGCGCACATTGGAAGCCGGGAGCACGGGTATACCGCGCTCGCCGTCGCCTTTGCGCGCTGCCTCCCTGGACGTGCGTGCTGCTTCACATGCACACGGCTCACTTGCCTCGCTCGCAGATTCCCCCGTGCCCTCCAGCCCGAGACACGTGCCCCCGAGGTGCCTCTCCCCTTTGCTTATGCCGCCCAGGTAAACAAGTTTTATATAATATTTTACAACTAAAGATTCAACAGAAGAGTTGATTTCGATTCAAATTGACATTAAGTAGTAGAAATTTCTTCTTCTTGTTGTAGCCGTCAACATTTTTTACGTAAATTATCTCTAATGTAGCGTTTTTATCACAATTATTATTTGAATTGTTGTTCTGTGATAAGTTATCTAAAAGGAAATAATGAATAGAATATTTATGATAAGACATTTATCTACATATGAAAGGTAAAGTGAGATATTACAGATAACTAATAATTAAAATAGACAAATGAACAAAGGTGGAGGATGTTTGGTTTTTTATTTTTAAACTTTGCGGCAATAAAGTGACGAAAGGCAGACAAATGAACCTAACACTTACAATATATAAGTAGTTTTACTTAAATATACAGGTGCAATAAATAAGGAGTTGCGAAATAGCAAATCTAGTGCTAAGGTCCTTCGTCATGGTTAATGTTCTCACATGATATATTTCCGATTGAATTATTACTACTATAGTAGAATAGAACTCAAAGAAATCTTGATGTATCCAAAGTAGTATATGCAGTGTAAATGTCTTAGGTAAAGGCGCTGGGCTCGCGGCAGAATCAATCTGTGATGGGCCGCTCCGCGCAAATTGATATAAACTCAATTTTCGGCGCTGCCTCCATTTCCCCGTCCCCTTATTCTCTCGACACTTAGCTACTACATATAACTTATGTAGGAGACCGATGTAATTATGTTCCTCAAACGATTTTTATCGTAGTAGTGTTTTTTATAATAATTGTCAAATATAATGAATACTAAGGGTACAATGGGACCCATTTACAGTTCCTGTCGTGTTACGAATTTTGAGTTCCTGTTATGTTGTTAATGTTGATCTCGCCGCTCGTTTTTTCCCGTATCTTTTAAACAAATCTATAGACAACTTTAATTTCTACTTCAACAAAAATATTTTAGGCGGATAGATCGCAGCAATTCGTTGGTGGAGAGCAGCAGTGGAGCGGGCCCTTTAAGTCCCAGCGCGGGCGCTGCCATCAGCGCTCTAGGGGCCCTGCAGCCCGACCTCTACACCAAGCGGGAGGCGCCGCTAGTCATTGAACTGGAGGGCGCAGGGCCTTCGCTTGGCAGAATACACCTGCGATTGAAATATGACTTTGACAGATCTGATTTGGAGGTTCATCTAATTGAAGGTGATTTGATCAAATATGTTTCACTGTCGCAATCATAGTTATTTAGTCGCCACTAAAGTAATGCCGTAGTTAATTTTTACCATAAAATGACTCTTATTGCATCAATTAAAGCAAGCATGATAATCGGAGTAGACAGCGGATGATTAATTAAAAAAAATATTTCTAGCGCACGACCTAGCTGGGTATGAAGCAGGCGGCTTTAACGACCCCTACGTGCGCGTCAGTCTACTGCCCGAGGTGGACACGCGTGTGCGTCAGACGCCTGTCCACAGGAACGAGGCTAATCCCTTCTTCGATCAGCACTTCAAGTTCCCAGTCTCCCATGACGAGCTGGGTGACAAAACTCTACTACTTCAAGTTTTTGATTATGACAGGTAGGTATCCGATACTGCAATGGAACTTATTTCAAGTATATGCATGAAACATATATAAGAATAAAATAGAAACAATCAATAATCGGTTGAATTAAATATGCTAAATTCAGCAGAGTCGAGACGATGACTCTATAAAAAAATTAGTTTCAAATACAAAATTTTGTTCCTCGTTCCAGATTTTCGCGTAACGAAGTGATGGGCTCTGCGAAGGTGCCCCTGTGCCGCGTGGAAGTGGCGGGCGGCGCGGAGGTATGGGCCGAATTGTCACGTGAACGCCGCCCGCCCGAGGAGCTGCAGGAGTTGCTGCTATCGCTCTCCTACCTGCCTTCAGCAGAACGTCTCACTGTCGTCGTGCTCAAGGCCCGCAACCTGCTGCCTCCACAGGAAGGGAAGGACGCATTAGGTATGTTAGGCTTATAACATATTGACTTATAATCAAAAAAGTATAACGGTTAATCAGCCATCTTAGAATCAGTAATCCTATGTTGAAGGTTAGAACGGGCCGACAAGAATATATAGATTGTACGGTGGAAATAATCAAAACACTAATGGACCCTCCGCTCCGTTTACAGATGTGTACGTGAAAGTGTACCTTCTTGTAAATGGGAAGAGAGTGAAAAAGAAGAAGACGAATAGGAAGGAGATAAATAACCCCGTGTGGAACGAGGCACTCTCTTTCAGCCTGCCTTCTGCTAATCTTCAAGAAGCTTCTATTGAGGTACTACTTTATTTCTTTACTTGTTTTCCTCCATTTGTTATAAGAATTTATTTGCTTAGACAAAACACATATTATGTTTTTTGAATTCGTGATTTTTTACATTAAAAGACCGAATTACATTTTAAAAAGACTGAATATGATGTGTAAAATTCCGAATTAGAAGTTATAAACCTATTTGAGGTGTGCGTGGTGACGGGCGGCGGCAGCGGGCTGGTGGTGGGCTGGTGCTGCGTGGGCGCCGCGGAACCCGCCGCCGAGGGCCGCCACTGGGCGCAGATGGCGCACGAGACGCGCAAGGCAGTCGCCATGTGGCACACGCTCAGATAGACTGCCATCACACCACAACTCACACTTTACAACTATGATCTTTCTTATATAATTTTAGTATTAATGAATCGAATATTCTATATTTCACGAAGTTGAACCAATAAAATTATAAACATTATGAAATCTACAAAGTTAATCAATGGATGATGTGCTTAACTACGCAAGCAAGGAGGCAGCTGTCACCTCCCCAGTAGAAAAATCGAAATAATATGAAGTAGACGTATAGACTACTTCGAAATACTGAGATCCTAACAATGCCTATACATCCACATAGACAACTCAAAGTGCACTTGTTAGTTTTTTCCTTTCTGTAGCATTACCTTTTGACTGAATCTTACCTAGATCATCAGTTGGCAAAGCTCTTGATAGCTTAACTTTTAAATCACGACAGCTGTGTTCGTCTCGTTTAGTTTAAAAAAAACGCACAAAAATCATCTCATTACTTCGTAGTTAGAAAAGATCATAATTGTTAAGGTGTTTTATCAATCATTCACAAACATAACATTTTCGAGGCAACGAAAGCCTTTTAGGTAACTTAATTAACAATCAATCTCAAATGTACTTGTATAAAATCTTTATGTCCAGTGCAAACTGTGGGCTCGTTCCATTTCGTATCTTGTTAAAATATTTACATTAACTTTATCGTAATTGCCAGTAGACGTGATTACTTATATTTTATCACGTTATCAAATAACTCACTCACCTTAACTTTTTAATATTATATATCGACTGAGAACATATATCAAAATTGATTGAGCTTCGGAACACCAAACTAATCTTATGAATTTGAAGAATTTTATATTAAGCCTAAATATTAATTTTAAAAATTAAACTGTCATTTCACATAATTATAAGTTGATTTGTAGATCATTAATAAAATCTTCTACTTGCCCACAGTTATTTGTGTAATACATGTGTATGTTAGAAAGTATCGAATCGCTCTAATAGGTAAAGTCAACGTTGAAAATATACTTTTTGAGAGTATAAAATTATATCAAATAGATTCCAAAATATACGTATTTTTGTCAAAATAAGTGTACGTGTGTAAACAATATTTTACTTTACATTTTTCTTTTACATTGTCTAAATAAAATATCTCTTTGTTAAATATAATTGTGTTTCATTTTAGTTAGGGATGTAAAAATAAAAAACCAATTTACAACAATTCTTCTTTATTCATAAACCTTTTTACATAATATGCAATTTTTAATTTAAAATAGAAAATAACCGACTTAAACTATAGTAGGCTCGTACCTGGTCCAAGTACTAAGTGAAACACTAAATGGTATCCCATCACTATAAGTCACTATCTTACAAGTTACACTCAACTTACCACTGCCGGCGAAGCTGCGAACCCGCGCGAACTCCACCAACTAGAATTGCATATAAATATTAATATGTAGAGACTAATCACAAACTAAATAATTTACACAGATTAAAAAAGTCTTAAAGTAATTTTTTTTTTTGTATTAATTATACAAATATTCACGAACATTACAGGCATGTTAAATATTTGATTTGAAATTAAAAAAAAACAAAGAACAAAAACAAAAGACAAGCTTTCTGAGAAGAAGAGAGAAATTGTAACTAATAAATAAATTTTATTTAAGACAAATATGTAACATTCAAACAAACCTGCCTGGGATAATCTATGGAAGCATTAGGAAAAAATGTTAAATATCTTAATAATATACAATCATGCATTTAAAAAAAAAAAGAAGACACATTAAATACTTTACACGTTATTGAAGACTTCATTGTTGTTGCGACAGCTAGGTATAAGGGAATAAGGAATAAATTAAATTAATTTTGCATTTTAGGTGAGTATTGTAAAGGCGGTAAAATGGCAACATTGCTAATGTATGTCATTGTTTCGAAGGGATTTTTGGATGTAGGAATTTGCAATCGGGATCCCTGCAACTGCCGCCGACTTCGTAAGGGCAGAGGAACGCATTCGGATCTTCTTGCCAGCTGAAAAACATCCATTAGAAAATACATAACAGTTCGTGAGGTTGCCGTGGATGGTTCAGATGCATACTTACATCGCAAGGCGGCCGCGATGTGCGTACGCAGACCTAATCCACGTATTATACTTGTTAATGAAGATACTATCACCGTAATACATGTAGATATGGAAATTCTTGTTGAACAACATGCCTAATAGATTACTGGCAAGCAACTATATTTTTCCCACTAAAATAATTTCTAACACACATCTGTCACTGTAAATAGACAATTACAAAATATCACAGATAATAACATTTTTAGAAATATGCTAGTATTTCCGAACACATTTTTCAAATACACCCAAATACATCAAAAATGTTTCTCTAGCATGTTTCTAAAATTTAACTTCAATTTTTTTCATTCGCATTATTATACTTACTTTGCAGTTGTTTCAACATATCGGTTACTAGAATAAGTAAATTTGCTAACAAAACTATTTTCTCAATTATTTAAACGTAATATTTGTTAAAAAAATAAATCTAAACTTACATATTAGATCCCAATGCGTTCAATGGAGATTGATATTCATTTGTGTCTTTACTCTTTTCCTTATCGTCGTTTAAAGTTTCTCTAGGATTTTCTATACTTATATTTTCACAGTTTATTCCTAAAACTGGATGGATTACGTTGTCTTTTTTATCACAACTTGTATGAGATTGAACATTTTTTTTTTTATTTGCATCTAAATTGTCTTCAACTAAAACTTTTTTTTCTTTGTCCAAAATTTTAGGTATTCTATCAGTCTGATTATTAGCACTATTATCAACTTGTTTAGGAATTGGTCCAGTATTTTCTTTTTTTAAATTATTAGCAATATTAACAGTCTTTGTTATATTTTGTGTTGTACTTTTGTTTTCCTCTTTTGTTGGTTTATTTTCTTTTTGAAATTTATTAGCAACTACTTTGTTAGTTATTTGATTTGTAGGTGGAATTCTTTCAGTGGAATGTTTAAAATTTGAGCTGAAAAATTACAAAGTTACATTTTCTTTTAAAAAACTAATATTAATTATTTACTAATTTTAAGTCAAATACCTTTTTAATAACATTTGATGATTTATTCGTATCCTTGCTAATTTGCTTTGAACGGTTCTTTGTTCTTTTCTATTCATTGTGATTGCAGTTGAAATGTTGCGTAGTTCTGTTGCGACTATTTTATACTTCTGCAGTAACTTAGTAGCTTCTTCTTTAAGTTTAAGCATTTTAGCAGACTCTTCCGCTATATTTTTTCTGGGTAAAATTAGTTTTAAAATCTTGCATTACAATTGCATTGTGATTTTGATCAGAAAAAAATATTAAGAAATTACATCCATAATATTAAGACTATGGTAATATTAAAAAAAACAATAAGTACACATTAAGAGAAACAAATTCAAAACGAAATCAGTCACATTATAATGTATCAGTCAATGTCAGGAGTAGATTTTTTTTTCTGATCAATATAATATGACACGAAAATTAAAAAAAAAATAATAATAATAAATGACTTTTATACCTTGAAATAGCAATCTTTTGCTCTAGATTATCAGTGAATGTTTTTTGTGCTTCAACGGTTATATTTCTTGGGTTTACAGTTTCTTTTAATATGTTGTCATTCTTTTGGTTCATAGATGCTTGTCTGATTTGTTTCATTTTCTCCAACTCTGCCATTCTTTTGACTAAATTCTTGTACTCAATTTGTTCAGATTTGGGTAAATGATTCACAGCCTGGAAATTGTAACTAGTGTTAAAGCATTCATTGAAAAGAGTATTTAAATTAATTTGGTTGTTACTACCTTGGGTACATATTTAGCTTGTGGCTTTGAAACCGGTGGCTGCTGCACTACATCAGGCAATATATTATTTTCAACTTGCAATCGGGTTGACTTGAGAAATAGATCCAATTTTTCTTGAAAATCTAGACGCTCAGACAATTTCATATGCATTTTTGTTAAATTTTTTGTTGCTTCATGTTCACCTTCAGAATCTGTATCTTTCAAATTTATGATAAATTTCTTTTCTTCTGGAACATTCTTATTACTTTTAGATTTGGTTATAGTGGTTGATTCTTTTTCAGTACTCTCTAATGAATTTACGTCATCCATAGCAACGAGGTTTGGCAAGTTTTTAGTTAAGGATGTTAATAGTTGGGCTCTCAATAAATCTTCATCATCTTCTAATTCATCTGGTTTGTTTGTATTTGATTGTTTATTAACATCATTTGTTATTTGCCCTGAATTTAAATTACCATCCACATTTGATTCTTTTGCCTTATCATCACCATCAGAGCCAATATCCATATCCACAGACTCTATATCCGTGTTGTTCTCTATGTCTGTTACATTTACTATACCTTCTTCATGAGTCACAATATCATTTTGTAAGCTTTTAGATTTAGATTTCAATCTTTTTCTCATCTTTTGTTTCATCTTCATTTCAATTGCCTTCTTTAATAAAGCTGATTTAAGACAAATGAGTCTTAAATCAGCAGTATCACTCTCGTCATCTTCTGAGTGAGGCTTATTTTGAGCATGTTTTGATGTATCTGATTGTGATTTTGTTTTAGTACTTTTCGTTTTCAAAGCATGTTGTCTAAGTAGTTCTACATCATCATCTGAATCTTGTTTGTTACTTGAAATTTCTTTACCACTCGATTCCATATTGTCTGTGTGATTATTTTCCATGGTAACTTTTTCACTTTCTCCAGAATATAAACTATGTGTTTTACCATCACACTCGTCTTTGCCTTCCTTATTTAATTGAATACCATTCTTGTCCTGTTTTAGTTTTTGTGAATCACCAGAGGTTTCATTTATAATTTCAATATTATTCAACTGATTACAAAGCAAAATTTCCTTCTCTTCAGAATTGTTTGGACTGGTGTTTTCTTTAATATTATCTATTCTGCTATTATCTTGTTCTTTAATTAATTTTTTATTCACATTCAAATTTTCAATATTTAAACAATTTTCTTTAGACTTTTTCCCAAACAACATTTCCTCAAGCCTTGCCTTTAATGATGTATCAACTTTTGCCTTGTTAAGAGCCACAGCATTAGCTAATTTCCGTCTTTTATTTCTATATTCGTCATCTGAATCTTCACTAGACTCGCTGATTATTTTTGGTTCCAATTTTCTTTTACGATGATATCTTTTCTTATTTTTTTTATGGCCACTATGTAAATTTATTTTCTTTCGCCTGTAACTTGCTTTGGAGCAAATATAGTTTTTAGAATGTTTTAAATAATCTGTAGTATTATCTTCTAATTCAGTGGCTGATATCTCAGAGAGATCGGGCAAAAGTGTGTTTGTGCTCTTACCAATTTTACCTAAAAGTTATTTTTATTTTAACCTACATCAAATTAAGTAAAACCTATTTACACAATAAAATGTTCTGATACATTTATATTACTGATACACATAATACTGTTTAAAATTTACTTATTGAAGATCAATATCAAAAATATGATAATTTAAAAGGAAATAAAATATTAACCGAAACATTGTGTCCTCTGTTTATTTTCATTTAAATTTAAATATAAAAAAATAAACTAACCAAATTGCATATAAAAACCTATTAAGGTTAGGTTTAATTAAAATTATAGCAAGGGTTAAATTTTTTTTTAACCAAATTATCAATCACTTAACTTGGTTCTATTATATTGAACTTTGTGATTGAAATCAGATATTTTATTTAACAAATGGGACAGAGTACAATTGGCAAATTAATATAATGTTTAAGTACTAAGAAAAAAAAAATGATCTACAACCAGTTATCAACGTTAAATTGGTTGCACATGTTGTAATTGTTCTTTTTAGCACCTCAACTCTTACTCATGAATGCATATTTTATTGGTTACTTACCACAGTGATGAAAAAATAAACATAATCAAATAAATAAAACTTTATACAAAAACTGCAACTTGTTTTACTAATATGTTGCTAGAAATTAAATAATAATTAACTGCGACTTGACTAATATACTTGTCTTGCTAAAACTATGTGTTTGCTTTATTATCAGCAAAATGTTTATAGTTTACTTAAAATAGCTTGATCAATTTGACCTTTGATATCGAAGAGATCACATAACTGGAGAAAGTCCTGTCTAGGTACAAGGTGGTATAGGTACTTTCTCAGTAATGTTATTTATTATAACAACTGAAGAGTTTTAAAGCTGTCACACAATAATTTTAAAATACTTTTTACCTCATCAACTACACACAGCTAAAGATCTTTCACAATAAGTTTACTTTTGAACAAGCGGAAAATACAACTTCCCAATAATTAAAAGTCTTAAACTTATGCTTTTTAGCTTATAAAGGTTAAATTTTCAAAAAGAACTTCACAAAAGAAGCAATGAAACAAAAATGATTTTTACCCAACGACACCCTTTTCGCTTCCTTTCTCTCGAGGACATTGTTGTAATTTTCCAACACAAGCAATCTTTGTCTTAATAAGAACTCTTCTTCTGACGAAATATCGGATAGATCGTCCCATTCATCTACTATTTCTCCTTCTTCCATTTCTGAATCATTATTCACTTGAGGAACCCTTTCCACACTACTCATCTTGACGTACTTGATCTGAATCTGAATATAATTATGAACAAGTGTTAAAGTATGATCCAATAAAACTAACCATTACTTGTATCAGTCAACGAATAGGTTAAATAAACCTTTAGTCGATATTATAAAAACTATGCCATTAAAACCGAAAGTTTTTCTTTAAATCCTAAGTAGAAATTTGCACACAAGTATCAAAAGGACAGGAAAAATAACCATTACATTAACCATCGACAATTTTCAAGATAATAAATTAGAGACCAAAGTGCACGAGTCTTTCACAAAGTGAAAATCAAAAACGTAAAAAACTTAACAATGATAACTTTAAAGAGATTTTCTTACTACTAGTACTCAAATATTTTATCATAAAAGAAAGATAATAAGATACAACTTTTAATCGTGTCCTATTGAAAATCGCTGGTTTACGTTATTATTTTTTTTTTTTACGTTATTAAATATAAACACTATATTGTTTTCTGTACTATGAATTATGTCGTTTTAAGCAGTTGAATTTGAGACTACCATAACCACACATAAACCAAGGAGTGTATAAAACTACAAAAATACACTGAAGTATGAAACCTACCTATATATTAGGCTAACATTGTATTATAAATAAATAAATAAATAATAAATAAAGGTCTATGCAAAAAAAAACTTCAATTCAACTGACTTCAACATTGTCAAGTAAGTGATAAAGTGACATGCTGACAGTTGAAGTTTATCTGCTGTTTTGTTTTGTTTCATGACATTGAAATCAAATATTTTTCATTTCAATTAATTGAAAGTACTACGAAGTAGTTCCATACTCTTTGTTTATTGAGTTCTGAATTTAATAATGAGGGATAACAATGAAGAGAAATATATTTTCGCTGCCTGTACTTATTTTGCGAAAAACCATCCAGGGGAGACATGCGGTAGTAACGGATTACCATTAACACCGAGTTCTATATCAATCCTGGGACGAGCTCAACGATTACTTACAATACAACACCCTAATTTGTGTACATACCTTGATATTATACGCGGAAAACACGGTTAGTGCGTAGTTTTGAAATATTCGACTAAAAATATAAAGACATAATTCGTACCCCTTTTTAAATGAAGGCGTATTTACCTGAGTTTAATCAAATTTCTATTTAGATATATAAGTTTCTTAACTCTTACTATCAATGCTTACAGAGAGAATAATAGTAGTAACTGAAGTTTTTGGGAAATCGTTAGAAGAATTGAAGTCAAAGTTTTCATTTGACGAAGTTATTAATATAGGCCTGCAGATTTCTGAAGCCATGCTATTTTTGCATAAGCAAGATATTGTACACAGAACTTTAGCAGATGGCAATATATTAGTGGACAGCAGTGGTAGGGTCAAGTTATTCAACTATGGAATGTATTACATGACTGGTGGTGGGTCTGATGTCCCATTTCCTCTGGGGTCAGTATAATTATTAATATTCACTATTTATATTAATTTATTTGTTTTAAAAAAAATTAGGTTTAAATCAAAAGTAACAACACAATAACCTTTTACTATGTTTTTTTTAAGATAATGTGAAAGATCTTACTCATATCTTATGTATAAATAGTTATCAATGTTTTAATGTAAACCTACTATTATATCTGTATATACAATTATTTTAGCCTGCCAAGATATTTGAGCCCAGAAACAATACTGAATGGAGGCGGTCCTGCTGCAGATATATGGACATTTGGTATAATCTTACTAGAATTGTGTATCGGGAAACTGTGGCAGAACCTGAAACCCGGACCAATACTCCGTAGAATACTAACACTTGTACATGCTGCAAATCCAGCTGAGCGGATAGCTAGAGAACATGACTGTTTTGAAGCATATAAAGTAATGATTTTTCATATTAATAACTATTTAATCTTACTAACTTGCTCTTACTAATATTATAAATGTGAATGTTTCGATAGATAGATGGATGGATCTTTGTTTGTTAAAATGAATCTTCGAAATGACTCAGTGGATCTTGATGAATTTTTTCATATGTGTAGAGCAGTGATTCTCAACCACTGTGCCACGGCACATTTGTGTGCCGCCAAATCACAAAAGTGTGCCGCCAAATTTTGCAAATATATAATAATGTTAATATTATATATAATTTAAAAAGAAAAAGATTTTTAACATGAATATATATTTAAATCCACAAAAAAATAAAATATTTTATTATTTGCTTTGCAACGCGGTTTTTCTTAGTGCCAAATTATGATGAAGCGGCGTGCATAGCAATAGGAATATGTCTCAAGTCGGCGCACACTTGCCACTTCTGCGTACTAAACGTGTTGTTTTAGTGATAGTTGGTATTCACAAGGTGTTGCATAGTAGTTACTGCACCTTTTCTTTCGTTAAAATTGGCAAATGTACGTGATTCGGTTTAATATTAATTTAATTGCATGTAGTGTCAATTTATAAATTTGTTAACTTATTAACTTTGCAATACACATATCCAATGATTTACACGTTTTCGCTTTTACACGGTTTTCCAAATAAGTTTTTTTTGTTTTTATCGCACTCTACTAAATGCTACTGTGATTGAACATGTGCGCTGTGTACACATCTCATGGGGAATCCCGAGCTTATGTGCTGACTTGCTGCACACGCTCACTGTGTCTGTATTTCTTCGCATAAAAGAACAATGGCAGAAAAATAGTTGCAAAAAAAAATTGAGTCTAGAAATGTCACATAGATACAATTAATTTTATACAGTTGATTAACTATTTATGCAGTGTGTTTGTAGTAAGTAAATAATTTTTATCTTTTTCTTTGTGTGCCGCTAAATTTTGAAATCGTTAAATATGTGCCGCAACAAAAAAAGGTTGAGAATCACTGGTGTAGAGTGTAGTCTGGAAAAATATGCAGATGGAGTCGCGGGCGATAGCTTGTAGTAGCATATTTACAAAAATAAACGTTTTTTGTTAATGTTTATCGTAATAATCCTTATCCTAACTATATAACATATAACTGCAGAATTAAATATACTTAAATATGTAGAAAAATATAATTGCGAATTATGTACGTGTCTCGGGAATAAAATTAAATCTGTATAATGGGGTGATTCAGCCCAAGATCACTTAACATGTATCATTGAGTTTGTCAGAGGAAGTTAAAAGATATGAATATGATTTTGTAATATTTCGGCACTGTACTAATAGTTATTACGACAAATGTCACTGGAAAAAATTAAAAAACTTCTAAACTAATTTTTGCAGTTAGTACCTGATCATTTAAGGAACATAATCGAAAAATGTCTAAAGATTTATCCTAGAGAAAGAGCAACATTTGAAGAACTGGTAGATGAATTGTCTCAGGCTAATGTGAAGACATTGGTTGATGTGAAGAAACCCCGTGGCCTGATGGGATGTAAACTGCAGTATTTATACCACTGGTGGCAGTTAACTGGTGGGGATATACAGGCAGAGTTGAAAAAAAATGGTTTAATTAAAAATAGTCCACCAATTTTGTCTATGCCCATGTAAGTACATTACCATAATTTGTTAATCTTAAGATAAGGTTATTGAAAAAAAAACTTAGAGGTGGGTTAGTTAGTTGTAAGGGCTCGATTTTCTCAACTCCACGGCGCGTGGCGCGTATTTTGCGTGTTAGCAGGTTCTGGATTCACTCCAGCCAACCTAACTCTCCAAAGAATTCCAGCAACCCCATCAATTCCTCCAGATCAATTAGGAGTGGGTTTTTATATATATTTTTTATTATTTCAGAGCAATACTTTTAGATGGTTGCACAATTGGTGGTAAGCGTGGAGCGTTATTTGATCGTCGAATAGCGAAGTATAGTTTAGACTTATTGAGGGCGCGACTCAGTCACATACCTCCGCAGGACTTTTACCCACTAATGCATGAACGTAGACGAGACTATGACGCAGTGGCTCTGCCTAAGATAATAAGAGAAAGGGATACGGAATATCAATTCTACAGATTGCTGTGGTTTCAGCGGCTCCTGATTGTAAGTTACACCATACTCTAATTTTCTTATTGTGTTTATTTTACAAACAGCACCTTCTTAGAATATAAATTACTACTGTGATCTATGAATTTTTATAGCACTAGCCCGTAGAAGCCTAAAGTATAGAATGGCGAGAAGAAAAGCGCACTTTTTTTTACAACAAATTAGCGTTAGTTACAGTTGAACCTGGAGAAGCGAGAGTCCAAGGGAAGGCGATATTTTCAAGCTTATAGAGGTTTCTCTCTAACCCGAGTTTTTTGCTCTTAGATGTTTCTTGCTTATCCAAGTTTGACTGTACTTCCCTTTTATTAAACCCTGGTATTTTAAGTTTAGTTTATTGATTATGTTAGGGTTATCCATACACAGCTCAGTATATAAGAGCAGAAGCAGAGATAGACATTCCGCCATTAGTGAGGGGAGACGTGTGGGCAGCGTTACTGGGAGTTAAAGGAGATATTGAAGAGCAGTATGAGAGAATTGATAAGGAAACTCCTACACCAACGGACAGACAGGTAAGTTATTGATATATACATAGACATAACTACCATTAATTGTTTTACTACCATTACCATTTGTTTTGCTAGATCGATGTGGACATTCCCCGTTGTCATCAGTACTGCTGGTTGCTTTGTGGTTCTGCTGGGCATCGTACACTCAAGCGTCTGTTAAAAGCTTGGTTACTAACTAACCCTCAGTATGTCTATTGGCAAGGACTAGACTCCTTGACTGCGCCATTTTTGTATTTAAACTTTTGTAACGAAGGTAATTATTTCTCTAAGCTAATGTACTAAGAAAATGTTTTTTTTTTTTGTATTTCTGGCATTTCTTGCTGAACAAATGTCTTGCAATGGACATCTTTCTGTTGAATATGATTATATCTCGAATAACGATTTTCAGCTCGTGCGTTCGCCTGTTTGTCGGCGTTTGTACCGAAATTCCTTCACAAGTTCTTCCTCAAAGATAACAGTGCGGTGATAAAGGAGTACTTGGCCAAGTTCTGGCAGATGGCCGCCTTCCACGAGCCGGAGTTAGCCACACATCTGCATGAGATTAACTTTGTACCAGAACTGTTTGCTATACCCTGGTTCCTTACTATGTTTTCACGTAAGTTTTAAATGGAGTTACCTGCATTTGAATAAATTTACTTTTACACCTTAGTTCTAACATCAATTTTTTTCAAAAAGTATAACATTTTTTTGTACCAAATCTTATTAATATTATAAATGCGAAAGTTTAGTTGTATGGATAAATGAATTATGAATTATGGATGGATTAATGAATGGATGGATGTTTGTTAGTAAGTATCTCCACAATGGTTCAATTCATTGATCTCTCTGAAATTTGGCATAGATTTAGAACATAGTCTGGTAGAACACATAGGCTACATACTAAATTTGTTTTTGCACACAACCTCGCGGACGAAGTCGCGGACAAAAGATAGTTTAGAAATAAATACGATACAATCTTCATTCTTATAAAATGTCGACAGTGCTACATTTGCGTGTAGGAAATTGTTCATTAAAATGAATATTTAGCTTTCAAATACACTTGAACAATTTGTTTTTGTAGATGTGTTTCCATTGCACAAAATTGTACATCTATGGGACGCATTATTAGTGGAGGGTCCCGCCCTACCTCTGTTCATGGGGGTGGGTATTCTGCGTCAGCTCAGGGACACTCTGCTCGACTCCGGCTTCAATGAGTGCATTCTGCTCTTCTCTGATCTACCTGAGATTGATATCGGCGAATGTGTTAAGGTGAAAAAACACTATTACTTCAAAAATACCGTTAGTTAAACACATGTTTTAACCCTTTGACTGACGCTGATTTATTTATTGACGTCAACGTGGTTGTTTCACCACAAATATGTGTAACAATGCTTTTGGTATAAGTACTTTATTTATTAGTCAAGATCGCATTTCGCAAGCCTACTCATAATAATGTTTCAATAACCATGATTTGTCAAAAATCCCCGCCGCGCGATAGAGTAACGGTATAAAAGGTTTAACGTATATTTAAGCTAAAATTTATTTGAAATACTGTCGAAGTTTTTGAAAAATATAATTTCTATTACTTTAACTATATGGCTTGTTTTATCTATATTAATATTATAAAGGTTAAATATTTCACCGTTTGTTTGCATTGAATAAGCTCCGAAAATACTGAACCGATTTGGATTTTTTTTTAATTGAAATTACTCTATCTCCGGGTGACACTGGCCATGATTATTTTTTTTTAAATACGCGCGGATAAAGTCACGGGCAATGAAATATTGGTATTTTGCTTTTTCTAATTTTGACAATTTAAGTTTAGACTCAACAAAGATATGTTTTACAGGAATCAATAGAAATGTGCCGAAGTTCTCCGAAGAGTATAAGCTATAGGAGGTTCACAAATGAACCAGAAATAAAAGATCCAATGGTAAGTTATATTTATAAAATTATGTTACACAATCTGTCGCCTGCGACTCCGTCCGCGCGGATTTAAAAAAAAAAATTGTAGCGTATGTCTTCTTCCAGACTATTTTCTACATTCATGTCCAATTTCAGCGAGATTCATGCAGCCGTTCAGGAGATACTTTTTAACAAACATTCATCCATACATTTATAATATTAGTAAGATTGTTGCAGTGATCAAATCAGAAAGATGTGGTCTGCAACGATTATATTAAACGAATTGGAATTATCATATGTTTTGTATAAGTTTTTCAACAGTGGAAACGAACGTCTATACAACAACACTGGTGCTTTTGTACCGTAAATATTGTTCGCATTTAGAATGTATTACGTAGCTATATTAATGCTCGGCATGCAGACTTTATCTGTAAGTCGAATCAATTTAATACACTCTAAATTGATTTTGTACAAATCATTCCAAGCTGGCGTTGTGACTGAATTCCATTGATTGCGTCAAATTATTAAACTCTTAAAAAACATAGAAAATGCTTTTGTAAAAAATGTTGAAAGTTTCACAATTTATTACATGAAAAGTTGGACTTAATTTAACGGATCTATTATATTCACAGCTAGGGACAAAATGCATTATCAGCTCACTATACGCCATCAATGAGGGGCTCGGAGCCTACCCTAAGTTAGATGTGACTAGGTCATAGTCAACCACGCTGGTCCAGTGCGAGTTTATTTCACATATATCTTTGAATTTCTTCTCCGTAAGAAAGTTGTACAAATGTATATATGTAAATATAAAGTAGAAAAATAGATTGGTAAATGACGGTTTTCGAACCTAAGGACCAGCAGATTACAAGTCAAGAGCTTATCCCACCGACGCTCCACCCAAAATGCATATTAGCTCTAAAATTAGTTAATCTAAAAATGAGATTATTTTATAACTCATTACCTAATTTAAAAAGGTCTTAGATATTTAATTATTATTATTATAGAAAATCACTTAATAGCCTACATAAAGTCTGTTATAGTTAATCTAAGTGGTATTAAAATATGAAATAATGCAAATGACTGCATTAATCTTAATTAGGACGATTACCTACATTGTTGTTTTGCAAGCAATTCTGTTGACGATATGTTTTTTTTCACGTAAAATTACGTTATGTATTTCAATTGCGAAATATTGAAAGAGAATGTTCTAGAGCACAAGTGACACAGATATTTGCGATGCCTGCTTTATCGGCTCACGCGCGTGGCCTAGGCCAGCCTAGGTATTAATAAATCATTTCGCCATCCTAAGTGTTATCGGATTTTTATGCTAATACCTGAAATACTTTTCATATTAAAGCAATGACTGAAAAAGTGTGTCGAAGTGGTGTTTAGTCTATCTGATGACAAAATCATCATCGAACCAAATCAACCTCTAATATAGATTTATAGTAATTGATTGGTACATAGAAATTCATTAAGTATTCAAATTACTATAACAACTAATCTATACTCTATACTAGCTTTAACCCGCGACTCCGTCCGCGCGGAATAAAAAATAGAAAACGGGGTAAAAATTATCCTATGTCCGTTTCCTGGTTCTAAGCTACCTGCCCACCAATTTTCAGTCAAATCGATTCAGCCTTTCTTGAGTTATAAATAGTGTAACTAACACGACTTTCTTTTATATATGTAGATATTAATAAAATTGGGGTGTCTATATGTAATATCGAAAAAAAATTCTTTCATTTTCTTTCACACGATGTAGTTGCGAAGTTGAAAACGAAAGGCCAATTTTTAAAATTTTCGTTTCTCTGTCTCTGTTTTTTTTACTATTCTGTGCTGACGAAGTCACGGTTGATCGCTAGTACATTATATAAATTAAAGTATACTATTTTTAACCTAAAAACATTTTTAATTATTAAAACTCCCTCCCATGGTAGGATACTTTCTTTTGTTTTTCATGTTTTAAAAATGAACTCTTACTATTATAAATGTGGATGTTTGGACGGATGGATGGATAATGTTTGTTTGATGATATCTTCCGAACGGCTGAATGAAATTTGTCATAGATTTAGATCATAGTTTGGAAGAACACATAGGTTACTTATTATTTTTTATTTTTTTATTTTTATTATTGTTATTTTTTTTTAATTTCGCGCCAACGGAGTCGCGGACGACAACTAGTTAGGCCATAGAGATAAATAAGTCGATTTCAAACGTCCCCATAACCGCATGACGAAAAAATGAATATTATTACACACATCAATTTCGTTAAAAAACTTTTGTGAATTATTTTTTTTTAACAGGACATCGTAGAGATACCAATGGAAGTGCTCCTGTCTGAGATCAGTCCACGCATCAGCATGTCCGACTTCTTCTCGCTGACCTGTCAGGACAAGTGCTGCGTGGTCGACATCCGCTCCAATTTACTGTTTGTATTTTTTTATCCTATTTGATCTTATCTAGGAATATTTTATCTGTGGCAATTCAAGTTGACAGCTGTCAAGCTGACAGTTCGTTTAGGCATATGTGAGATCGATTTAAATCGATTCTATTTTTTTGTACACTTATGTAATTGATCTAACGGCGCCTTGCTAATAATAACTACTCCTTTTCACAATTCATAATGTTAAACTAGTTTTTGTAAAATGACTTGTCACTTTCCATAATAAAATGCCGCAATTAATATTTAGCTAAAGATCTCTTCGCGCCATTAATTACCAAACTATTTCAAACCCCGATTAGCGTATAATCTGACCTGCTAACAAAAACGCTGTATCGCAGTTAGTTCCTCAGGACAAGATTTTTTCAAGTTACTTTTTGTTAGGTGAAAAATATGTTGAAAGATAGCTTTAATTAATTTTTTTGGCTATCAAACGAGATGAAATTGTTGTTTGTGAATGTAGTTACGAGAAGAGCTGTATAGAGGGCAGTGTGAACGTGCCGTACAGCGGCGTGCAGTTGGGGCAGCGCGACCTGCGCGCGCTCGGCCTGCACGCGCACCGCGCGCTGCGAGACGCCGTCACACACAAGAAGACCATCGTCATCGCCTCCGCAGAGGACGAGACAGCGCAACTTGTGAGTCACCTCAACCTAATACTGTGTAATTGGAACAGATGTGTGTATTCGAATTCAATGGGGGAGATAAACTGCTTCTCACTTTAGTTGTCAGCATGATCTAAATTGGAAGTAGCATAAAATATGCCAAAGATGCTTTTTTATATGCACTATACAAAGTACTCTGTGGACTTTAGTCGCAATGATTTTCGTCGAAATTCAAAAATAACTACTGTTTTTTTAATAGTTCACAAATTATTTATAAATTTGACGTATGACAGATGACAGCCCACTCTTGACGATAGCACCACCTACTTAAAGCTTTCCGTTTTTCTCCCTATTGTAATAAGAAATTATAACAAACTTATCTACACAGTTTCACCTCGTAAAGGCTCTTATTACAAACTTATTTGAAACAGACAGATCTATCATCAATTTAAATACTAGAACGTTCCAAAATAAATCCATAGACGATAAATGATATTGTCAGCCAGTGAAATGTGTAAAATATATGTTGTCCATTGCATTCGACTATATAGTGTGTTTTAAATCATAATGTTGGCGTCAATTACATTGATCAATCAAAAATCGCTATAAAAAAAAATTGGAGGATTTAAAATAGCTAACAAGCATGTTTATATATTTAACGGTAAAATGTTCCGTAGTTTATATAATTTTAATTGTACATTTTAAAATTCCATCTATACGTTTCGCTTCAATATCAAACTACATACTAAAATAATGAAAACAACTAACCGTAATAAATCTGAACTGATTCTGTAAGCGGCAACTCTATTATACGGTGAAAGTGGCTTTTTTTAACGTTGCACTCGGAATTTTAATAACTGAAAGTCATGCAACTTGTTGTGCAAAACAACCGTGATCAAACCAAAACGCCCTTTACTTTAACTGTACTTTATCCAAAACATTTCATATAATGTACACTTTAAACTATAACATTAGTAAGTAGTCTCTGAAATGAAATAGACATTTTAATTTGTCAATCATATTAAAAATATTGAACTTATTGGTATAAATCTACTACTTATCGAACCTAGATAGTTTTCGAACCCAGGACCTGCAAATTGCAAGTCAAGAGCTTAATCCCTGAGCCACTGACGCTCTATTATTAATAATAATTCTTTTTTTTTTCAGTTTAGCGACTACTTAGTGAAATGCAACGTGCCTCGAGTGTGTATACTGTATGGAGGTATTTCCGCCTTACATTCCCATGTGCCGTCACTCTTCGTCGTACCCATTAAGAAGACTGGATCCAAATAATCCATTAAGTCATAAATCAATACATAAAATTCAATTGAATCGTTATCAATACTTTGGACATCCGGCTCGAAGGACCATTTAATACTCTTCAATTAACAGGTTTGTTTTTAATTTTATTTTTTATTATCGAATGACAAGCTTTAAAAATTCAATTTGGAAATTTCAGATTTTTAGTTTAATATTTAAAATAATTTATTTTATTTTAACTGAAATAACGCAAAAAGAAAACAGACCGAAATGTAAATAATTTTGTACGTTATAAAAAGTCCAAATATATGCAAATAAGTTAATGATATTTTAAGATGTAATGTGCAATGATAATTATGTAAGACAATGAGAAATTGAATAATTAAGATCTGTCAAATCATTAATCCAGAAATAAATGTTATTTATCGTTAATTATGTTATTTCTTATTTTTTCCTTATCTATTCACCGGTATAAAACTCGTTCATTATTATTTAACTTGAAGGTTAATTGATACAGTGATTTACTTAATAGTTATTTTTAAATAATATATTTGTATCAAAAAAATATAGACTTACAACGAAAATAGTGACATAATCGTTGTAAAAAACCTCATTTTAATTTACAGTGGATTTCTGAGAACGAAATCTCCGTTTAAAAATAATGTTATCTCTGTTTTTTCAAAGATGACGACAGGGTTGATGATATGTTTTAAACGGAGATTTCGGTCTCAGAAAATCACGGTAAATAATTCAAACATTATATTTGTCCTGAATCTCTTAGTGTAAACAATCTCGTTCCAAATGATAGGAGATAACAGGTGTTGAGAGACATGTGCCTGACATCTCGGGCAACCTCGTGCCGTGTCCTAACTCAGACTCTTGTTTTTACCCCCTGTATTGTTATGAATGAGCGTGGTGCGGGGGCGGGGCGGGGCGGGACGGGAGCGCGGGGTACGCTCGCGGCCACTCCGCGCGCCGCATTCACCGGCCGGACTCCGCCGTGAGCTCATGTCCGTTGGAACTCTCACCCGCAAACCAACATTCCTCGCGTGCAGTGAAATTTTATAAAGTATATACATTTCGACATAAAATCAAATGGGCTTGGAAAGTGAAACATAAAACTTCTTTGTGGTGATACGCAGTGTTTTGTATGAGATATATTATTTATTCGACTCGGTAAAGTTGTGAAGTTTACATTCTTGTCGAGTTTCGCACACAGTTCGGTGGAGGACCGTGGAAGCGTGACAGTTTGCTGGTGTGTTGTGCGTGATCATCGACGAGGGAGAGTTTGTCGGTGCGGTAGTCGGCGGCCGTCGTACCCCCGGCCCCGACATGGAGAGCTACTTCGACATCTCCAACGACCTGAAGGATGTCTGGGACGCGGACATCGACCCGGTGAGTCGACCTTGCTATACTTATCTAGTAAAGGTGAAATTGTTTTGTGTGTTTAGCATGAGGGCGGGAAACCGGTCAGTGTCAGATACGTTCCGCACGATATCACTGATAACAACAAATAATTACGACTCGATCTCGCCGGCCTTGTTTTGTACTTCGTGCTATCTATCTACCTGCAACTTAGACGTGCATGTTCACTCGTCTTGGAGTACCGCCCCGCACCGAGTGCATTACCTATCGTTTTAAACCTAATTTTCAAATGTAGCCGTTATCGCCGCCGTCTTTGATCAGTGCGCGAAAGAACTTTAGACATGTTCCACTCGATATCTATGATAAAGGTTATTAAAATTAAATATCATGTACACTTGATTAAATTATCAATGAGTTTACGTGTTTCTTACACTCGTACATCGTTTGATGTTGATAAATTGAAAACTATTTTAATCTCTAAAAAAGTAGGTATCTATACGCTCGGCTTTATTTGCAAAGAGGAAACAACTTTTTAGTTGTAAATGGGTTAACTTTATATTCACAGAACTGATTTTAAATCTTTCTCATTAACAAAACTGTAATTGTTTACAATAGTAACAATCGAAGAAAATCTAAAAATATTATGTTTGTAACAAAAATAAGCATTATTAAACAACTAGCTGAAAATGAAAATTAGTAGCCTATGTGTTCTTCCAGACTGTGTACCACATTCGTATTTATTATATTAGTAAGATATTAAAAAAGTTGCGAGCGACGGCAAACAGTTACTTAATTAAATATACATATATGCCATACACTAGCCCGCGAGCAATCGAGTTTCTATCCTGTTACGAACACTATAAAATATTCCAGTATTTACTTACCACATGCGCGATGAAGTGTGAAAGAAATCGTGGAGAAATCGCTTCTTTTAGATCTAACGTTAATATCCTTCAATTTTCGTTAACTATCAAATAATATTTTAAATGTGGACGTTAAATATTGTATTCGAGTAAATTTCAATTACAACTTTCTTATTGTTTAATGTCTTTATTATTAAGCATTACATCTTAATTACATTTAAAGACATTTACACAAGTAATCAATTATGTTGTTGTTTATCGCGAAAACAATTTGCTTTAAATTTTTCTTAGAAATTGAATCAAGGAAATTTATTTAAAAGGCCGAAGGTACAATACCAGTAAGCTTGTATTAATTTGATTTGTATTTTTGTACGTACGCTTTTTTTGTTTTTTACTGCACAAACAAAAAAAAACATTATTTTTGAGGAAACAGATGACAATAGTTTTTTAAGCTTTTTCGGCAATGGAAGAAGTCATTGATCATTTGTTAATCTAGTTGTACTATTAGGAAAAATCGCAGTTGTCTCTCTGTATCATTTCCCGAATTTAAAGGTAAAACCAATTATAGTTTAGATAATATGATGGACGAGCAAATGTAGAAATAATTTGGTCCTCTTAATAGATAAGTACCATGATTTTTTTTTTTTACAAAAACTGTTTTTTTTTCGAATATATAAGAGGGATGGCAATGTATTTTTTATACATGTATTTTGGCTATGAAAACTTCGTTCGTGTTTATAATAAGTGAGTGGAAATTTTAGGATTTTTGAGGCGACTTTTAAAAAGCACTTGTAACTTGTTTTCTCTGCTATGCGGTGACGTCACGGTTGAATGTTGTTAGCTAAAAGCCGACACAGGTGCGATGTTGACGCGCGTCAAGTTGTTGGTTGCGGGTGGCTGCCCACTACATTTGGTCGGGTTGGCGGAGCGTTTTTTCGTTATGGTAGCGTACGGTATACCATGGTGCGACGACCTGACGCCTTCAACTTGGAGGCCCGGGGTCCGTTTTTTATGAAGTATATTTATTACCATATTAAACCTTACTAGTGAGGCAGGATGTTTAACATATAGATTTTTTATAAAGGTCACGAATCATTTACTACCCACACAGAAACATACAACACATTTCTTAAAGTTACAATCCGTAAAAATTACTGATTTTATTTTAAGCTTTTTATCACATTTATTTCATTTGTTTCACAATGAATAACTATTAATTAATCTATTTATAATCTTTATTGTCCATTAACACAATATACCAAACTCGATCTTTTTATACTATTTACGTAAACATGAATAAACAACTTTTTAATCCTTAATTCAACTAAATCTTTCGTTATAGTTCGTAGCGTATTTTTTATTATGTTGCCCGCATTTGAAATAAGTATACATAAATACTTCCTGTTTCCAAAATGGACGTCCATCCGGCATCGGGTGCGTCATCAGATGTACACTTGCCGCGATGCAGGGATAAATACAACTTAAAAATACATTTGCGATAAACAAACCGACTGGAATATTTTCTTTGCAGTCATTCATAATAACACATTTATCATCATCAAAGTTAAGACCCTCAAAAATACAAATTGTGCCGTAAGATTCCACTGCTGAAACATCTTAAAAAAATTGTCCAACTCTTCATTAACATAAACTGCTGTAACAATGTTTATTCCATCTTAATAACATTTGTATGACAAACATTTGGATGGCTTAGAAATGTGAAGAACATATTTATGTATATACATAATAAGTTGTGCAACTTTTATGTATGTACCTAAATGTAAATGGTGTTATATGTTACATTGTAAAGATAATCAGTTTAATGAGTTTTTCGAACTTGCGCAATCAAGGAAACAGTTTCTGTTACTCTGTCCTATCCCATATAGATTGTGATTACACACGTTCAGATTAAAGGTCATGTCACACAAGTCTAATCACGACGCGTGTATTGATAATAAAGTATTCTATCCTGCTAACATCTTAGTACATATGTGTAGGAATTTAATGAAATTTAGATCTTTTAGGTTAATTATAAATCTAAAGTGCAAGCGAAAGGAATTGATAGCAAACATGTTTTACATAACGTCTTCAACATTGTTTCCTTTGCGTTATTTTTAAAGTATGTTATTTATTTTTCAAATATCTGGTGAAAGAAAAAGGTATACCAATGGCTAATTGACAACGATATAATAAAGCGTCTGGTAAACTATCAAATTCTTTTGTCGAAGTTATTTTGCTTTTTTTTTTAATTTTGCGGAAGTCGACGAAGTTTTAAGAGTTTAGTTATTGCTAGTTTTAAGAGATGATTATTAGATGGTTTGCAGAGCGCTTGTTGTTTATAACAAGGACCCTTTACATAAATACGACAGTCCCGACTTATGAGCGTATAGGCCCTACAGACGTTTGTAACTGTACTGAGTAACAGCGAGCGACTGCCGCATTGTAATGGTAATTGAATTTCCTTTGCCTTGTTGCCGCTACTGTAAGCGAAGACATTCATTTAAAACGTATATAAATAGCTAGCCAGCGTACATTATTGTTTGATTTACCTATTAATAAAATTGTTAATGAATTACACAAACGCTTTTGATTCAAATATTATCATTGCTTACATTCCCACTCATTATACCAAAGAATCTGAAGCATTTCATAGCGTAATATGTTCTTTACTTTATTAGTACATCTTTCGTCTTTTTAATCTTTAGGAGTATAATTTAGGGTTGGCGACAGACAGGCGGCCGACTGTGAAAAGTTAAGCCAAAACTTTAAGGTTTATAAAACCTTGTGTGCCAACCCCACGTGAGTGGGAAAAGGCCAGTGATGAGGAGTATAATTTAACAACAATAAATTGCAGAAAATTAAAAGTACACGGTCTCGACGACAGTTCTAGTTTAAAATTAAAACATAATTCTTACCTTATGGTAACTTAGTTATAAAATGAAGCATAGATAATAATTAAGAATCAGTTGTTATTACAGGCAATAGCTTATTATAATATCTATGATAAATAATTCCCAGATTAAATTCAGATCATTTACAGATACGAAGCGTGTGGTGAACAAGAGAGGTTGTTTGTGATGCTGAAACAATGGCGGTATTGCGTAAATACACGGGCGCTGTTGCGTCACGCCCGATACCTTCAGTGCTGTTTCAAAAACAAGATGTTGACACAAGTGCTCTCGATATGTCCCCGACGCGAATTTATTGACGTACTTATTGCTATCGATTTTAAACAGCAAGATTAGTAGTAGTAGAGTAGTATCACATCAATTTAAATTTCAATAGCGATCGAATGAAAATTTTGAAAACACACTAAAATAATCAGCTATGTGTAATTTTATATTTAAAACCGTTAAATCAGAACATGTTAATATACGTTTCGTACTATCTTTGGCCTAAAGAAATTTATCATAGTTTAGTGAACTTCAGCTACTCTTTTTACCTACCTACTAAACCATGTGTTCGTATTTGAAGTAATAAATTGAGCACACTACTAACCTAACAATAAAATTTAATTTTGTTTATATAATAAATGATAGAATACTTCTACAGAACAGCATAATGTGGTATCAAAATTCGTATAGAAAGTTTTATCAAAATATTCGATATTTCTGCTAAACACTATATTTAGTTACTACTTACCTACAAGGAGAGAGGAAGTTTAAAACTTAAAGGAACTAAACTACATCCTAGTCAATCATGAGATATAAAAACTAACCCGCTGAATGTTTTTAAATCAAAAATCTTAAACATGACATCTCCTTGCCACAGACTGATCACGATTGGAATCGACTGTTAGATTAGAAAGCCATTTTAAGCAATAACTTTCTTTTAATGCTACCAATGAAATTGAAATAATAGAGACAAAAATGCTTTTAATTTCCTAATAGAGAATTTACTTCTTAAACCTTGTTCTCTCTCATATTACAAAAGCAATAATTCTGTTAGACTAGAGCGCAAATGTACAACTATACGGTCATTTATTTTTTAAGTTTAGCATAATAAAATAGGTGCTGGCCAGTTTCAATTTAACATTAAAAAAGACAATTTTATGGCCAGTGTTAATATGCAAAAAAAGGAAAAACGTTAAAATAGATTATGTATTTGGAACATTCGAAGAGGCGATGCATCCGCGCGGTACGTTCGTGAAAGGCGCGGGAGCTCACTCGTTTGCATTCCTCTCACCGGTGTGCCTTCACGAATTTAGAGAGTCGCCTTTTGGACTGGAACAATTGTCATTCATCATTAGCACCGTCTAGCGGCACATTTTTCTTGTTAGCGAGCGCGGTTAATGACACACCGCCATTGCTTTATTCGGCGACTCCGGAACGCAATACGGTAGCCATAAAACTAAATATGCATGTAGGTGATTCTAATTACATTCAATGTGTTAGTTTGTAGAAATATATTAGAAACTGGCTGTATCTCGAATGGTTAGATTAGAAATATAAGAACAATTCTATGAAACTCATTCAAGGGACTATGAAATGCTAGGTAGGTACTATTTTATGTCCAGGTAGATAACAATGTTTGCTGTAAGTATTAAGCCAGTCACAATAAGTTACAGCGAAGTAATCAATCCCCTATGACTAAGCTTGAGCTAAACCATGCAGGTTTTATGCGGTTAATAGTCGGTTATGTAAAAGAATTCTTATAAACTTTGGCTACTTCGTCAAAAGTAACCAATCATAACGGCTTCTGTGAAATTAATTTGATTTCCTCAACTTCGATTATTACGGGTTTGAAATAATAATTTCTAGATTTTAGCGCGCTCCGTTACTTTGTAACGTCACTTGTTAGAAACTAGTCCTAAACAGGCATTACATGGATAAAAACAATCAAACCTTTTATTAAGCTCTTATCAGTTTCACTTCTGTTAATGAGAAGAATGGTCATCGGTTACACCGGATACATGCAATAAGTGACAATAGAACGCACTGAAGAGAGACGCACATCATCCGTAGTGTTTGGAGAGACGTCTCGAAAACGTGCGGTCACGTTTGAGAAAACATCTGATTATACGTTCCATAGCTTGCTGTATATAGCACAAGCTCAGAGTGTTATTAAAACGCACTTCAATGTACACGCAAACAACCATTCATTACGTTCTTGTGTACGACTAATTATAAGTATCTTATTCTAATCGATGTCAGGCCTCAAGTAACTAGAAATCCGCTTTGCTTTCTCAGTAATAAAAAAACGTTTTAACCTTTTAAAGGTTGGCTAAGAACTTCAAATTACAATATTATATGTTTTAAATAGCTGTGTATTATAGATTCTGCGCTTTTCGACTGCAGTGGCTTTTGTCATCTCTCATATTTTCAGGTGTTTGACTAACGATCAATCGGCCCAATGGGCTGATAGGATCCATATAATCAACCGGACCAATGGGATTTTTTTAACTCTATGGACTCACTCGATAGGCTCGGTACAAAGGGAAACACCCGTATCTTTGAAAAAACATGTAGACAGCAATATGTCACTAGAAGCATCGCTACAGTCAAAACTTGCGATTAGATAATTAAAGTATGAGAATTCCATATAATTTGTGCATAACTGTGAATATACTAATGTTACTACTGAAATAGGAAATGAACCTATAATCATGCATTCAGGAAATTACTAACTATTACTATTCATAAAATCTATCCTAGGAACAAAAACATACGGACGCAAAAAAAATGTAATTTCAAATTAGCATTTCAGTTAGCTAGCGGTAAGCGCATAAAACAGCGATATGCTGAATATGCGCACGTATGTTTAGTAATGACATTTCATTATTATATTTTAACTGTTTCTTTAATGAAAGTATTTAACAAATATAGGCCGGATAAGTAAGAGAACTATAATTAAAATTACAGTAACTGTTCTATACTGTTTCATATTACATACTATTTAAATATCCAGTCACAAAAATCTTCTACTAAATTGAAAATTAAGATTTTGTGACGACCATTTGATGCTAGAGTACTTCATTTTGTTGATCATATGCTTCCGTGATACGAATTCTTTAGGGTCAACTATTTAGATAAAATATTACGACATTATTGTCATAAATTTGTGAGACTTGTATATGTAAAGTAGGTAACACTCAATGTGAAATATTGTAAATTTGAAATTGTGAGTTATTCGATTTTTACACGGTAACATATCGAATCGATCCCACGGCTGTGTTGATAAGGCGCACGTGGTACGTCAACTAATTCCAAACCGATAACCGATGTTACGTAAACCTTTGGTAAAACTATGTTTTATGATTAGACACGAATGTGCATTACCAATACGTTTGTACTGTACTTGTAATACGTTATTGCAATATTGGCGTTTTTTCCTATTAATAAATTGTAGCTTGAATTTTTATGGCATATAAATGATAAGCACTTGTTACGTAGTTGTTTCTTTAACCTGTAATCTTTACAAAATATTGATCACGTCTTACTTAAGACGAATATTTTAAGATAGTAAAACAAGTAATCTATCTATATATATAAAAGAAAGTCGTGTTAGTTACACTATTTATAACTCAAGAACGGCTGAATCGATTTGACTGAAAATTGGTGGGCAGGTAGCTTAGAACCAGGAATCGGACATAGGATAATTTTTACCCCGTTTTCTGTTTTTTATTCCGCGCGGACGGAGTCGCGGGTAAAAGCTAGTTTCATATGAAATAATCTATTGTTAATAAAATTAAAACGCCATTAAAAATGTTAAAGTTACATTATTTATTTTCTGTTAATTTGCCGATTTTTTTTAAACAGACAGAAGTCGAAGTCGTTCAGTAAAAGGACTTGGAATGATTTTACTCTCAATACGTAGATCGTAACAACTTTATTGCAACAATATTGCCGTCCTTATCATTCTCTTTAAAAAATATAGGGACCAAAATAATTCGTATACGTCAATTAAAATTGACGAAAAATGACTAAAAATTAAAGTTGAAGTTTCATATCTGAGTATGTAATAAATGTCATATGAAATTTAATACGTACTTAAATAAAAATAATTAAATTTAATTACCGTGGATTTCTGAAACCAAAATCTCTGTATAAAACATGTCGTCATCCCTGTCATTGTCTTTGATAAAACAGAGATGACAATATGTTTTAAATGGAGATTTCAATCTCATAAACTCACGGTTAGAACTTAATTGTTATAGAATTTAAATGCATTATAAGCTATGTAAACCAACAAGACAGCTTCGATACAGGAAAATTATAATTTTCCTCTTTCGATGTTACAGCTTTATCGTTATTCGCCAATTACGAGAAACAATCGATGCATGTAATATTATAATTTATATTATACTAGCTTTAAACCGCGACTCCGACCGCGCGGAATAAAAAAATAGAAAACGGGGTAAAAATTATCCTATGTCCGTTTCCTGGTTCTAAGCTACCTGCCCACCAATTTTCAGTCAAATCGATTCAGCCGTTCTTGAGTTATAAATAGTGTAACTAACACGACTATTATAAATTATCTCATAAAAAACACAAAAGTTTATCGTGATCGTATCGTGATCAGTGATCCAAATCGTGTCTTCGGACTTGGACGCAAAAAGAAAAGATATAAGTTTTCCTTAAGTTTAATTTTTGTTATTTCTCTCACGCGAAGTTAAACAATTTTTTTAAATTGTTTAACTTCGCGTTACAAAGTTACCTACAAAGTTGTCTATCATAAGGTCAAAGTGAAACTAGTTTATGTATTAAGGATAAAATCGTCAGAATAGTTATTCGTAATAATTTCGCGATAGTTTATAATTTATAAAATGATATAATCTTGATTAGCGTTCATTGACCGTTGGTTTGTTTTAAAAACAAAGATTATATTGATGAAATTAAAATAAAATTATAATAATATGTCATAACTCCATTATATCCTCCTCCATTACCATTTGAAATCAACCAATCGTTTTGGTGACAGGTCACAAATAGACCTATGTAAATGCCGTAACATCTACCACTAGGGCATAATCCGATGAGCTCAAAACTAGTTGTAATGTTGGTAACATTGGATTAATGATACTAAAGTGTACACGCTTTACATCATGATAATTTAAAAGATAAAATAGTTTTTGAAAATGGCACAAGTAAAATAAATTTGCAAAGCTATCTTATATAATCAGGCGGAGATAAATGCACGGGTCAATATGACAGAGGTAATGTCGCGGTCACCTTAGTCACAATACACACCAGATAATCAATCTCCTGTTTGCTTATGTATATATAAAACAAAACCATTGTGTTGCCAACGTGAAACAAAAACAAACCTGTCATACGGTTCATTAAAAAAATATTGATAAAAATTGACTTATGAAATGGTATCGTAAACTATTTTACATTGTCGTTTTTTATCTGTAGATGAATATAATATTTTTAAACGTATATTTGACAATTTTTTTTTTGGACAATAATTTCTTGCATGATTATACTTTCATTTCTTTGTTTTTTAATTTCCACCGGATTCATAGTGGTCGGTTTCACTGGACAATTGCCCTAGCTTACGTAATTCCAATAAGACGAAGTTCAGTTAGTTTAACTTTATCAAACGATAAATTTTATTCGCCTACGCTCGAGTAATCCACTTATTCCCAGTTGATAACAGAATATTACATATTACGGCCGATATAGAAAATGGATTTGAAGCGGGGGTTGATTTGCGTAATACCATCAAGTCCTTTTGGATTACTTTGCATAGTATTTTATTATTCAAACAATATTAAAAGGGCAATTTCATATGAACAAAGTAAACTCAGCATTAGCAGATGTTCATGGTGCGTCGACTCATGAACCTAAATATATTTGTGCATGCATACTTCACGGTTTGTGAGATGTTTCGCGGATGCCATCCCTTTACTCAACCCGTCTTATTTAACAATCTTCTTTTACTTCAAAACAATGTTAATGCAGCATTCTCTTTATATCCCAAAAAAAAAAATACTTTCTACGATATTCTTTTGTTAACTGCCCAGAATAGACTCTGATCGTGAGAGAAACGAAATGTTTCTCTTATTCTATATAATCTATTGATACAGATTATAAAACGTGCTTCGTTCCAGCCATTCAGTCAAAATGTAAACTTTCACAAAGGAATCGACGACCGTTGTTCCGATGTTCTGACTGCTGTTTTCACTGGCGAAACATCAATACAAAGACAAATTGTCGTCTATGAATTTTCACGGACAATGAGAGAGATAAAGATACGTTACAAATTGTTACAAAATGGTTAGTCAGTTAGTTTGCCTTAGCACTACATTTTTTTGGTGAAAAAAATCTGAAATTCGGTTGAGTAGTTTATGATTTTTTTAACGGTGAATCTTAGTAAATCTAAATGCGAATGTTTGGATGGATGGATGCATGGATTGATGTTTGTTAGAAGGTTTCTCCAGAACGGCTGCATGGATATCGCTGAAATTTGGCATAGATGTAGAACATAGAACACAGGCTACTAATAAATTTTTTTGATAATTCCGCGCGACCAAAGTCTTCGGCGACAGCTATTTTAATGATATTTAATAATACGGGCTTGGTGTCTTTAATTTCTTTTTATTCAATATTTTTAATCGATGTTAGAGTGTACATTCTCTCAGGTTATCGGAAAGCACATTTCGGCGAGCGACTGTGTTTCTCTGCACAATCTCAATTACGTAATCGTACGTCGATAAAAATCCAATTAAAGTGCACAGCGTCGCCGAATGCACTTACAACTGACGCCATTTTATTACTACGCATTTTACCGAGATTTTTTCAGTAGCAGAGAAATATCACGACCGTAACTAAAAGAAATGAAAGGACTTAAAAGAATTTTTGACTGCGCTAGAAAATCTGTTTAACTTTCTAATTCTATACTTTCTTTAGGAGTTTGTGTTTCAATTGAGTCTTTTCGAATTGATTACGAATCTGTTTTATTAAATTAATTAAAATAATTTTATTATATGTAATCGTGTACATGAAATATAATTGTTTTTAATACAAATTGTAATTTAAAGAAATAGTTGATTTAAAAATTTGTTTTCTTGAACAAATGTAAATACGACATGTGAAAGCAGATGACATAAGATGTGTCTGTAATCAACTGCAGGATCATTTATCACGATGTGTAACAAATGATTCACGTAATTGTTACGTAATATATAATTTACATTGAATCTGGGCCGAGCGCATCATCTGTGTCATAAGTAAATTAGTATTAGGACGAATCCAATAAAAATCTACGGTGAGTTTTCATTGTATAACAACATTATTCCCATATATCACATTATAATTTTAAAAAGAGATAATTACAAAAAAAATTATGTAAATGTTAACGCGACGGTTGATATTATCGGTCACCTTTAACGATTGTTCTCAAATATAGTCCTTAAAACGTGTAATACAATATTAATAATCATAAGGAAATAGATGACTTTGCAAGATCTAGATCCTAGCTTTTGCCCGCGACTCCGTCCGCGCAGAATTAAAGTACCCTGTACCCTGGTACCGTGGGTAAGTTATAAAGGTGTTAAGCTTTATTTCTCGTACATTCGATCAATGTAAAAATTCTATTTGTTAACCAAGCGGCATTGATGTTACGCATGGTTGATGGCGATGCATTTCAAATTGTAATCTAATGCAGCGTTTCCCAAAGTAACGGATTCCGTAGAAGATTTACCTAGGTTCAAGAAGTTTACAATTGTCTTTAGAATTCTAGACTTTCCATACTAAGAACTAAGTCTTTCACACTAAATATACTACGGTCACAACTTTAAAGCAATAATGATCTGATATTGCAGATGTCTATGGGCGCCGTTGAATACCTCGGATATAAACTCGTTGGTCTAAAATATTTATGGGTCTCTCCATATTATCGCTTTGGTTCCGTTCCATGAAAGGTTTAGGTATCGCAAATCAATGAATCACAAATTCCTGGACGTGGGCTGACTCACGGGACGTCGACGATACGACAACGATTTTGGCTCTCTCCATTGTACACTTTAGCGCACCATTCACTTATGATCGAATGACTCAGAGACATTCCAATGGAGTCAATAGATTTAAAAAAATACTAGCAATTGTACCTTGTGTATGCAGACCTCTAAGTACGCTGTTACGATAGGGCATTGATAGCGGAAATATGATCATTAAAGGGCATATTAAAATAACCTTACTTTAGTCTACAATTTTAATCGATTTCGTCACCAAAGGTGTCATAAATCAAACAAACAAGGATTTCGGTGCTCTGTGTTTTAAATGGTATCGCTTAATTTTAATCAAAATACCGGATCCGGTCTTTGCCTTTTCCTTGAGCTAATAAATATGGCATAATCAAAGTCGCGTTCTGAATTTAAATTTTATCTTAAAGAAAAAGTTAAAAAAAAACAATGTTTTCGCCACACTTGTGATCAGATATTATTTTTTAAATGTCTTTAACATTTTTAATATTTGGGTTTTCCAGATAATTTCTTTACCTTTCTTACATTGTTAAGATATGATAGTAAGTACTAGTTGTTTTGTAAATAAAAATAGCGAACGTTGATGATAAAGCGAGTCAAACAAACAGTGCAGTGGCACAAGGTAAATGGGGCACGCGATCCGAACGTAATCCATTCCGAGGCGTCCTCAACTCCGCCCGACGACACAATTAGACATCAATTTATAAATGCCACAGGAATAAATTATTTTTGCATTAATAAATAGTAATTTGCAACAAATTACATTAACATTGTTTACGATTCCTTTAAGGGGCCAGAGAGTAATTTTAAAAAAGAATACCTAAAAAGTCGTTAGATTTCGCTGTTCTTAGTGTTAACATTGTAAGTACTAGTACATGCATGGACGTTGAACAGACGAACAGCGAAATTTAATGTACGTATTATTACTATTATATTGTGTGGGCAAAGCGTGGAACGCATCGCAAAAGCTTAAGACAACGGTTGTTATTTTGTTTTGGAATTTATTCTATTTTAATTGTACAATTATAAAACAATATGTTTTTTCAAATTTTATGCCTATGTGAAATGTAAATAATAACGCAAACAAAAACTGTAACATGACCTTTAAATTATTTATTAGTTTTCCACTTTGTTTTTCTTTCATTTAAAATGAACAATTTTATTTCACTTTTACTTGTTTACGTATGTTTATAGATGAATTAAGTTATTTGAAAGCGGAATGTGTTACGACTAGTGGTTGTAAAAGGAAGTGAGCGGGGCGCGGTTTCCGAGATCAACTTTTTAAATGATTACAGCACTACTAGATAAAAGTGATAGCTGCGCTGTTGACGAAAGATCTTGGACAAATCAATTAATCGTCGCGTTTTCAATTGTTCTCACCTTAGCAATATGTATAACAATACTAGCAAATCGCCCCGGCTCGCTTAGATTACATACCTTAATTTTCATATCGCTATATTAAAACAAGGTTCTGTTTTATGAAACGCAGGTTATATTTATTTTAATACGCTTATGTTATCTGATGATCTGCGTCCATTGTCTATAATGAATCAACTTATAGTTGCAGTGGTCTTTAATAGAAGAATATATCATTCAGGGCATAAAATCATTCGTATCATTTTCCTTAGAAAATAATATACATAAAAATGGCACCTAAGGTCTGTGTTATAATGAATGAAGTCGTATACATCGGCTGAGAAACACAGGCACAATATATGTTAGAATTTAGTGACACAAGCTCTGTAATTGGTTAAGTTTTGAATCACCTCCTATACACGGTAAGTACAAGTAAGCCATATAATATAATTACGCTTGTAATGGCTCCCACTAGAGCGGATCTTGTTGCGCTGGTTTATTTTTAAATCTAACTAGCTTTCGTCTTTGGCTTCGCTTCCGTAGCGCTTGTTAGAAATAAAAAATGTGACATGTCATTAGAAATTCAGAGCAGAACGAATGCAAGCAATAATAATAATGTCCTAAGATTTGATAAACTTAGTATCAATGGAGAATAAAATGTTCGTTGATTGCCTAAGAAAACAAAATATGACAAAGCAAATCAAGTAAAGATATAACTTGTATGAGAGAGATTCGAAATAGTGTAAGGAGGAGGAGGTTTATATCCTTGTTTGAAATGTACGATTATTTTACGCGTTACACAAATCTGCAGTTACTGCATCTTTGTACGATAAATTATCTAACCCGAGAATTAAACATTATACGAAGTACTTTTGTGTACAAGATGTTATAAAATTCTTGATCGTTTTGTCAGTGACATGGACAGCGACAGTGGAATTATGTGCTGTTATAATACGTCGGTAATTCATTGACCGGATTATTCGAGCGTCGGTCGGTCTGGCACGGATCTGGGCCGGGGCATCAGGCGGTATGCATTGCAGTTGCGACATACAGACACACTGATCACCGTACCACTCTCTATGACGTCATCTCTAAATGCCAAACAATACGACTGTGGCCCTATTCATAAGAACAAACTTTTACGAAATTAATTGATCGAGTTTTTGTCTGTCACGTTTGATATGAAACTTTCTTTATAGAGTTATTTTATGTAACATAGTTTGTTTATATATAAAGACAGAAAACGTTTTACTTTGATTAAAAATTTCTGTCTTAAGACATTGTTTAAAGTCGCTATTAACATCACTTTACAATAGAAACACTCTAGTATACTTTATCGTGTTGGATTAGAGAGAGGTCAACGTTTTATTAATCCCGGCGCGCGAAGTAATTAAAAACTAATGTATCATGCTCTTTCTTAACACAACTATTGTTCATATTTCCTACTTGCCATTAAAGGCTATTTAATATAATAACTTTTTTATTGAATACTACTGCATTTAACTGATATATTTGGACATGTCAACGCACTTTTAGTTCCTTTGTAATTGTGAGGTTGTGTAATTTTATAAGAATAAATTTAATGATGTTCATTTTAATGATATAAAAAAAATGCTTTACTCCATTTACAAGCTCACGTCTGTGAAAATCCGCATAGATTCGGGTCCGATGTGAATATCAGCGAATAGATTTCGTAGTTTTTTTTTATCTTAAGTTCTCAGCATTGAACGAGCCCAGAGATAACACTTCCCTAGCGTCGGCAATCCCACGCCGACCTGTCTTATGTAGCCCACTCTCACGAACAAATTGCCACGCTTTTTGACTGCGCCCCGCCAACCGGTATCAGCCTAAAACCCGTTACCTCGATAATTTCATAATTATAACTAGTTAGTGTGTTACCTCTTTGTCGATTGGATGAAAGTCAAGGGAATGTAAACTTTAGTCGATACCATCTTTAATTTCTATCGAAACGCCAATAGATTATGATACGTCGACTATTCCGATATGAATCTGATAAGTTTAAATATTTTTAAATGGAGATATTGTGTTATAAAGTAACATAATTTCTAAATAATTTCAAAGTAATTTGAATGACAGTTGTTTAACAGATAACAAAATTATCGTTACAACAATATTGGTGACGGATAACAAAGGTTTTTATAATTTTTCTTGGACTTTGTACGAACTAAAGTTCTTTTACCTTTCTTTTATTACAAGCATTAGTATGATTTATAAATGTTTATGGAAATTTTTCATTATTACATTAAGGAAACTTATTGTTATTTGTGTCGGGGAATAAATCATACATTTATACAAATTTTAAGTTAATTCAACAAATTAGAAATTAATGATTACCATATTTGCGTTTATGCCATGTTTCCTTTGATGGATGTTTTCGCTGTTTATCATTGCTTTTTTTCAGCGGAAACACCTTTCTTTTTTTTTATATCATAAGGTGGCAAACGAGCAAACGGCCACCTGGATTCGCCGAAATAGCGAGGGGACCGTTGCCCATAGACATCCGCAATTACAGATGCGTTACTTACCTTTAATCGACAGAGAGGAGGCACAGAAAGAGCATACATCCTCTCATGCGCCCCCTCCGATAAATCCACTTCCCATCCTTTCCTTATAAAAAACGTGTAGGGAAGGAAACGTGGACTAAAATCAGGCCCTTCATTTAATATTACTATTGTAATGTAGGTATCCAATGCAATATATGCTTCATACAATATTATTTCATGAAATCGTAACTTAATACACAGCGTAAAATTATACGCACCATTCTTATTTTCTAGTCACGCTCTGAATACATCAATTACTATCTACAATACAGATAATAAATTTTATTACGTTTCACAATACAGTGTACGGAGATTAAGAAAATTTGAAGAATGTATGTAAAGTCGTACGGATAGTCTTGTAGATGGGCAATGGAGCGTGGCCACAATTACATCGCCTGGTGAATTAAGTTATTAGTATTTTCTTCAGTCTATTAAATGTAACAAGCCAAACTGACCATAAAATCATAAATTCTATGTGTCAACCTAACATTATTGTCTTCAAAATTCGTATGGTAATCTGTGTTTTGTCAAAGATTATGACAGGGATGATATCTATGTATATCTATATATATAAAAGAAAGTCGTGTTAGTTACACTATTTATAACTCAAGATCGGTCGAACTGATTTAGCTGAAAATTGATGGTGAGGTAGCTTAGAACTAGGAGACGGACATAGGAACTTTTTTTATCTTGTGTGCATTTTTTTATTCCGCGCGGACGAAGTCGCGGGCAAAAGCTAGTATATATATAAAAGAAAGTTGTGTTAGTTACACTATTTTTAACTCAAAAACGGCTGAATCGATTTGACTGAAAATTGGTGGGCAGGTAGCTTAGAACCAGGAAACGGACATAGGATAATTTTTACCCCGTTTTCTATTTTTTATTCCGCGCGGACGTTGTCGCGGGTAAAAGCTAGTGTTTTATAAAAAGATTTTGGTGTCAGAAACCGACGGTTAGTCATCCTCAGTCAAGTTGCCTAAAGGAGGAAATTCACAAGAAATATTACATATTAATAAAATTTTCAACAAAACTATAACATGAATAACAAACTTTTTCTGTTAAAGTTAAGAAGTATGTGAAGGTCTTATATTAAAGAAATGTCAAAGTAATATTTATGTTTTATGCATATAACACTTTAAGTTTGTAATAAAACTTTACCAAGAATATCAATCTTCAACTAAGTGTAAGTTTAATTAAGTACTTTTTGCACTACTCTATAAAAGCAATAAAAAACACGATCTAATACATAGAGCGTAAAGTAACGGCATTCATGATAAAAAAGTTCGACACCTCTTTGGTAACGCCCATGTAGTTCAATGACATCTAACTTTTAGATATAAAAAAAATGTATGTATCTGTCCTTAAGCAATTAGACAAACGTTGTGTAAACTTAAGCAGATATTATGAGGTCGACAAAAAAGATTTGTGTCCTAAAAAAACTAAAAAATAATAATACTATTCAATGAAATGTTTTCACTTTGGTATTGAAATGCATGCCGGGTTCAACATGTCTATAAAATCAAGATGGCAGATGTTAAGTGACACATGATAGTGCCAATTTTAAATTGATGAATCGGGTTTTTATTTCGTCTCCATAGCAATCCAACCAAAATCTCGTATTTTTATGGATATACTTGTCAGTGATCATAAAATTAATTATCTTATCTTACTAATATTATAAATGCGAAAGTTTAGATGCATGGCTGGATGAAGCGATCTCCAGAACGGCTGAACGGATGTCACTGAAATATGGCATAGATGTAGAACATAGTCTGGAAAAACACAGGCTACTAATTACGTTTTTTATTCCGCGCGGACTGAATCGCGGGCGACAGCTAGTTCACGATAGTTTTCGGGATGATTTGAAACGCCCATTCAGTAAAAACTCTTGGCAATAACATGACACCTGATTTAGATGACGTCATCGTGAAAAAGTTTGTGTTTTCATTCCACGTGGGTCCTGTGTTCTCTTATCGGTATTGTACTTACTTGGTAATGTCTATAAATATTATTTTCTAAAATCGGTAGTATACGATTTTAGAAAATAAAGGACAGTACCAAGTGTTTTAACATTTTATATTTAATCTTCTGAGTGAGGTGACATTAAGATGACAGTAATTTACTGCGTGTTTTTATGCACCGATACCTTGCACTTTCTTTCACTTAAGAAGTGAAGACTTACGTAAGAAAATTCTAGATACAAAACAGATTAATTTAAAACACACTTTAGCTTAAACATATTTGTTGCAATCAAATCTGCAACTAATATCAATATAGACTGCATAATGAAAACATTTAATGGATTTAAAAAAAGTTTATTGGTTGCCGATTCAATTAGTAACATTCCAATATAGGATACAGCGTTTCTAAGCGCTCCGTAAGGCTCTATGGTTGATTATCATAACAGGATTTTTATTAGAAGCGCATTTCATTAGGAGAGACTATGTGACATTTACAAAGCTGTTGGTCTTACAATATTGCTTTTTAATGTTAGTCTATATCTAAATGTTGCCATACTATTCTATAATTTTAACAGGTTGTTTCGAAAAACTAACACGAGTAAGTTAAGATTGGAAAGCCGTCATCACTGGTCGTTTTAAATATTTTTTACTTATGCTAACGATAAAAGAAATTTTCTTAATTGTATCAAGCGAATGAATGAAAAGAAAATGCCACGAAAATAAGAGTGGGACTAAACTTATTTATATTATGAAAATGAAGCTTAGGTTATTAAGTCGATATAATTTAAATCAACACACGATTTCCTGACACGGCTTATCTAATAAAATATCCAGATTATATACATTAAATATTATTGTTAGTGCGGTCGGAACACGGATGTCCGTCTGTACGTACTTGGAAGTACCGTATCGTGACGCAAGTCACGAATAAATTTTGTTCTCTTAGAACTCGATGAACAGTTATGTTGAAACGCACCGACAACTTAATAAATACCACTTTAAGATGTTTTAAAAGAAGCATTCTGATTTTTAAAAACAAATGAAAGATCTCTTTCTGAAGCTATCTTTTTCTAAATTAATTTTATTTGAGTACCATCTTTTGCATCTTAAACCAGTATTACTTCTTGCGATAGTCCTAGATACTTTACCCCATATAGCCAAAAAGGCAACCTAAATCTTCGAAAGTAGTATTGTATAGGTAACTTGTGTCGCGAGTATTGTGTTGCACGCTCTTCGTAGCCCCTTCGTACACAAGGTTACATAAATCTTCAACCTAACATTGTATCCTTGCGTCGGACTAGCGCATTGCGAACGCTCCGAACACATAAAGTTGAATCGTCGACGCGAGTCGTCTGTTTGATCAGTCTATCGACTCCGCTATATTGAAAATTGCAGCGACTTTTTCTCGACAATCTTAACAAATAGGTTGCTAATATTAGGTCCTTACATATGAAATTGGCGTTTTGTATGGGAGGAACAAAAAGTCGAATATTTTTTAATATAATATATTGTTAGGACTGTTGAGGGTAGTCTCACAAAAGGTTTTATAAGGAAGCGTGCGCTGCTGCTCGAGGCAGTCTTTTTCCATCCGTCATTGCGGAACGTCTGACATTTTTGTTTATTTACGTTCGGTTTGAGTTTATACTACAGCGAGGGTTATTATGAAGTAGAGTTAAATTCATTATTTCGCTGTTAGTTTAATTCTTTTAAAATACTTTTGCATCAAATATCTAACATCAGAAGTGGGATAGGATCCACGTGATTCTATCCACTTTGCTCACTCTGTGTTTGTGTTTGCATTTTCGTGAAAATAAATGCAAAGAGAAAAATGTCAGATCGTTACCGTGATAATTGTTATAGTCGTAGTAAGTTGAGTCGATATCAAAGTCGTACCAGTGTTCGCAAAACAAGGGTAGCGTGGACCAAGACGTGTATTCTGTATGGGAATATGTGAGTAGTGAGGCTCACACGCTGTCTGTGTATTTCACAGCAGACAGGATTGTGGACGCAATCTATTCAATTTGTACTGCGGTAAGATCGAACCAATATTTTTATACTTCAAGTTTTGATACCAAATAAGTCAACATTAGACTTTTCAATTAATTTAAATATGTGTTCTTTACTAAAGACTGAAATTGAATACCTCGATCAGTTTATTAGTGAGGGTCAGGTAAAGCCGAGTCGTGGCAAGATTTAACACGTTACATGCCAACATGATTTTTTTCATTTTAAAGCGAACTTGTAAGGCTAGTCGGTTGCGCTGAGCGTGTTAAGCCATTACCTGAGTCAGACGTATGTCATTATGTCATAATAGTCATTGATGCCCTTTATTAGTTCAGTTTGCTTTGTCCATGTATTGTCGAGATGCTCTGCGTTGCGTAGACTGCGGGATACCCAACTGCAGAAGTGAGATTGTGAACGGAATGTGAGACGTTCTGTATCAGGAGATGCTTCTAGGGTATTTTCAGGACTGACAAACTGCGGGTTGCCATTAATATCATGTAGAGGACGGACTGCGGGACGCTTGCCCTACATGGTGCCACGGTGAGGGGAGTGGACTCCCGAGACATGCTCTGTTTTTTTTTTAACGGTGAGACATCTTATGTTCGTATGACACGCAAACGTCGTGCCTATGTTATACGAGTAGTTATGTATCTGACATGTGTGTAATAAGCGAACGTCGTGCCTATGTTATGCACATGTAGATGACACATGATATGCGAACGTCGTGCCTATGTCATGTGCTGAAGTCATTTGTGTAGATGAACTATGCAAACGTCGTGCCTATGGTTCACTATGTTGTTGTAAACGAACTATGCAAACGTCGTGCCTATGGTTCACTATGTTGTTGTAAACGAACTATGCAAACGTCGTGCCTATGGTTCACTATGTTGTTGTAAACGAACTATGCAAACGTCGTGCCTATGGTTCGCAAAGTTGCAAAGAAGTACAGGAGGACGAGGACGTCCTCCAGTCAGGAGAGGCCGTGTTAGGACTGTTGAGGGTAGTCTCACAAAAGGTTTTATAAGGAAGCGTGCGCTGCTGCTCGAGGCAGTCTTTTTCCATCCGTCATTGCGGAACGTCTGACATTTTTGTTTATTTACGTTCGGTTTGAGTTTATACTACAGCGAGGGTTATTATGAAGTAGAGTTAAATTCATTATTTCGCTGTTAGTTTAATTCTTTTAAAATACTTTTGCATCAAATATCTAACAATATTTAATTAATCAAAGTATGAACCATTATTTTCTATGCACTTTTGCCATCTCATAGGTAGTTCATTGATCCCTTTACTAAAAAAACCAGTCGGACGGGAATCAATAAAATCTTTGAAGGCGATTTGGACTGCCCCATCGGAGTTGAATTTTTTCCCTTGCAAGAAGTTATCCAAATTTCGAAAAAAATGGTAATCTGTTGGAGCAAGGTCCGGGGAGTACGGAGGATGTCTTAGACTTTCCAATTGAAGCTCTTCTAATTTAGTAGCCGTCTGTTGCGCAGTGTGTGGTCTAGCGTTGTCGTGAAGCAGCAGTGGCGTGGAGCGATTGACCAGCCTAGATTGTTTAGCCGCTAGCTTTTCCATCACGGTTTGCAATTGCTGACAATAGACATCAGCCGTAATAGTCTGGCCAGATTTGAGAAAACTGTAATGAACAATACCGGCACTAGTCCACCAAACGCTTACAAGTAACTTTTTTGGGGTTAATTTTCGCTTGGGGCAGGATTTGGCTAGCTGGCCAGGATCCAACCATTGCGCTGAGCGCTTCCGATTATCGTAAAGAACCCATTTTTCATCACAGGTAATGATTCGGTTTAAAATACCTTCATTATTGTGCCGGTTTAGTAATGTAACGCAACAGTCGACGCGCGTTTGCCGGTTTGCTTCAGTCAATTCGTGAGGTACCCACCTTTCAAGCTTTTTAATCTTCCCAATTTGCTTCAAGTGAATTAAAACAGTTTTATCACTAACATCGCAGTCTGCAGCTAACTCGGACGTGGTTTGCGATGGATCCGCTTCCACAATAGCCTTCAACTCTTCATTATCAACTTGAGTCTCAGGCCGTCCACGGGGCTTGTTCTGCAGATCGAAATTTCCAGAACGAAAACGTTGGAACCAAAAACGAACTGTGTTTTCTTTTGCAACACGACCGCCATACACATCATTCACCCTTCGAGTCGTTTCCGCAGCACTAGTGCCACGGCGGAACTCGTACTCGTAAATAATGCGATATTTTAAGTTTTCCATTTTGTAAAATGAGTGACGCAAACAGAAAAAAACAGAAGAAAAAAAAAATGAATGACGGTCATCGAACCACAAATACATGAGTCTATAGCTGTACAAATTTGAATTTGGAATTCCTTACCAAAGAGGAGAAATTCGTGATTAAAGTGGCCAGTACGAAAAACGCCAATTTCATATGTAAGGACCTAATAGATTATAATAAAAATAAGGCATTTGTTATTTTGTAAGGCTATGGAGTTACTTAATTAGTTTTAACCTACTTATATCAATATTGCACGTAAAGACCTATACTAGTCACCGGAATTCAAATATATTATAGAAAATAAAACACAGGTAACTACAATTGTTATGACATATTTAACTTAAAAGGTTTCTCAAAGACACGTTGAACATCTATATTTTTCAAGTTAGAAAACTTATCGATATTTATCCATACATTATGTATAGCTGTAATAGTTTGTAAATTGAAATTAAGTTGCAAAGTAAGTAAGTTCTCAAATTGTCCACGGCAAACGGATTTGAGATACAGTCAAAAAATTGAATTCGCTTCCCACTTAGAATAAAATATCGTCGAGCAAACTGCCAGCACAAGAGCTGTTATTTATCATGTACATATTGTATTTCTATGATAGTTTACGGCCTAATTGAAGAAGTGGGTAGGAAATAAACGACCTCGACTGTGCATCGTAAATATGACATATTATTGGTGCTTTGTAAATAAGCGCATCGTGTGTACTCGTATTGCATGGACCGAATGATGATTGATGATAACGGTTTGATGGATTGCAGGATAATTTATAGGCTGTGCCCCAGACTGAGAATGTTAATTCCGATCTTTGCATGATTTTCTAAAATTATCGTAAGATTAAAACACTTTTTTTATACTATTTTATATGTCGTGCACTTATTTTTAGTAATATTTATAGTTGCGTTAGTTAACAGAATTGTTTTAATTATGGAAACTGTCATAGGAAAACATCAGTATTTTATAAAATGTAGGCAATTCTCGGTATTGTTCTGAATATATTAACGCTCTTGATGAATATTTTCTTGTAAATATTAGAATAAATAAAAATAAACACCAAGTGTCACTTGTCTATTGTGTTACATTTGATTTACATTAAGCTAGGCATAATTTCACTACTTTACGCAAAATTAAATTTATCTATATAATCGTATATCAAGAAATTATCTTTTATCAATAATAGTGACAACAAAGAACATTCTTAGTAATTAGGAATTACATTTTTATAATCAATTTAATGGCGTACTCAGTATAGATTACAGCACTAAGGGTCTTTCTTAGCGCTCAATTAATACCCTTACAGCGACAGTTAGTCTCTTTCACTTATGCAAGCGTAACATATGAATTTTATAAAATCTTTGTGATTGACTGTCCACAGCAAAAGCAATATATAAATACAAGAGAAGCCATAAGTTTGTACCATTATAATCCGTTGTACACTTTTGTTCTTAAGTGTACAGTGCGGTACGGTACTTGTAATTACACAAGGGACGCTTAACTGCCACTATGAAACTGCTCGCATATGACTTACTGTGTGGAAAGACGTTAATTTGATTACTGTTTTACCACGGGTTTTCATTGCCGAAACATTCCTACCAAATAACATAGTCATTCCTATTTTTTCAATTTTTTTTGTTACGGATTTTTTCGTCCTTGTTGATTTTCCTTTCTCCTTGGTGATAAAGTGTTTTTTATTAAATAGAATCGGTAAATACACAGTGAGATAAATTTGATTTCTGTGATTAAATTATTATTAATGGCGATTAATTAATCCGAATTAAAATTAGCACAAGGTCTTGATCGATGCAAAGACACCGCTTCGAGTGTCGGAATTTTTATATCGACAAAACTTTATCACTAGAAAGTTGATATAAATCAACTTAATCTAAATGCTATTGAAAACAAGATATAGTTATAATAAAAGCAAATAAAGTCTTATCGATAGGAAAACACAATGGAAAGATTTCGTTTGGAATATTCATTTTACGTTAACCTTTTAAACATGTGCTAATTTTAATTCAAATAGGAACATTATTTTCTAAGAGGTCAAGAGACGTAAAAAAAAGACAAACTTAAATTTTATTTTTTTTACTATTTCAAGTATATTAATACTACGATTATCGCAATCGTTTATTGTTTTTTTTTTTCTTTTTGACTTAATTATACGATTGAGTCACATGATTCGAAGAAGATTTTTAATCGATTTTTAATTTTGCCTTTTTTTAAAAAAAAAATTGATTTAAAATATTAGCATGTATAAGAAAAGATTTTCTATATAAAAAAATACCTTGAAATATCGTCAGTTAACCAGAGACTCTTAGGTTCAATCCCTTTTACGTAAAATGGATTTAAAAAATGTTTTTAAATCCGTTTTACTCATTGTGCATCAAATATGCGAGCTCACCGTAATAGACAACTTTGTATCGAGTTATTCAATTAGAAATATTATTGCTTAAAAATATTTTATATCATATAACTGCACAGTAATGACAAACATTCGTGTCCTAATTTTTTGACATTGCATTCACATAATTATGATTTTAGTAATACAACTAATTTTTCACGTAATTAAATTTATTTTTTATCAATCAATCTACATAAATTAGTATTTGCGGCTTTTAATCTGTGACGTTTGGAACTTTCCCGCCAAAACGGCTGTCAAACAAGATGTCCGCGGTCCGAGCGGTTCACATAGCTGTATGTTTTACGTAGAGCGTCTCATGAATTGATGATAGACTCACCTGTTAGCTGCATTCCATTCTCTGTACCGTTACCATAGCTGGGCCAGCACGATCTTATACAATCGTGCGTTTTTGGTGCGCTTTTATTTATTTGTACTGCATCTCGGCCATCGCTAACTGTTTGTAGCGGGCGCTTAATGTTTTTGTAAATGTTGACGTTACGTTATAATTATGTTTACATTTTGAATGATCATTCACTTGTGTTTATCACACTTAAGTCACAATAAACGAGGGGTTGTTGCTTCAAAGACGATTTGATAATTTTATCGTTGAATTGATCATGCGTTTTGTAATTTATCTCACAGTTTGCAGTAGAATTTAACGTTTACAACGATAATTAAAACTAATTTCATGAATAGTTTACCGTTTCTTTTATTTTTATTTATGTCTGTTGAATGAATGCCAATCGATACTTTGTATTTTGCATTATTAAAACCGGTTACTATGCTTTTTCATTCTGTAAGACGGATATGGATACGACTTGTCCGATGACTCGATAATGGAATAAACATATTTATAACTATTTATATTTCGAATGAAGTACAGTATATCAAAATAATAAACAGAATAACAAATATTTTCTGCTGAAATTACAGCACTGCGTTTCATAATAATGTGCACTAACCCGTGACATATTTGACGTCATAGTTATGAAATCGCCATAAAATTAGGTCATTATCACGCACATGCTTATTTGAAAACCATGAACCATGAATGAGATTTATTTGTAGCCTCGATCTTAGTAAATTTATAAATGCGAATGTTTGGATGTACGGATAGATTTTTATTAGAAGGTATCTGCAGAACGGCTCAAATGATCTGGATGAAATTTGGCATACATGTAGAACATAGTCTGGAAGAACACACACTACTTATTAAGTTTTTTTTTTATTCCGCGCGGACGGAGTCGTGGGCGACTGCTAGTAAGTTATATATCCAACATCAAATATAGCACGTGTAGGTAAGTAAGGTTTTACTTGCTAAAATTCCCAAGTAACTTTGTAAATGTTGCCCATCTTGAGAAGTACTTGTACATATCGTCATCACAACGAGTGCAACAGTTTTTTCAACGTTGTTATTGAACGATTGCACATCCAATAATAATTATCCTTTGGCAGCGCTTCAATAACGAAATGTACTTGAAAATTTATTAATATCGACATTCTATTGATTTATCGATGCCGTTCCGAGAAGTACATTTTATGAAAAGAAAAAGAGTAAAAAATTTTTGTTTCAAAAACTTTCATGGAAATATCCAGATTATTTGAAAGCTGATCTGGCAGCTTTATTTGAGCATCTGAAAATGATCGTTATTTGTTTACATTACTAAATTATCGATTCTAAAATTTTGGTAATATTTATAATCTTTGAAAAAAACTTATCTATGTGTATTCCCGTTCTACGTCACGTACAAATAAAGCCTCGAGGTTATTTTCTATCAATGTGTATTTTCCAGTGTTATTTTTATACATCTGCCATAATGGAATGGGACCTCAAGTGTCAGGGAATCCCCGGAGAAATACACGGATTGATGTAATAAGAAATATATAAGATTTTTCCTGTTCGTTCAGAGTTTCCGGAAGCCGAATATCATATTTTTTGCGGACTACAAACTTAACTAAAATACACTTAAAATAACTTGCAGGAAAGGTATAAGCTCTACTCCGCCTGAATTAAAGTTTCACAAAATACGGTTTTACCTAAGTTCTGAACGTGGTGTAGTTATTTTTAGAGCAGAAATAAAAGTTTTCATGACGTTTCGAAACTTAGGACAAAGTTATAAATAGTACCCAAATAAAATGTAAGGTCGAGTAAGGTTAAAATTGCTTGTTCAACTAGCTGTCGCTCGCGACTTCGTCCGCGCGGATATAATAAAAAAATGTCAATTAGTAGCCTATGTGTTCTTCTAGATTCTAGACTATGTTCTACATTTATACAAAATTTCATCGAAATCCAGTTCTGAGAATAAATAGTATCGGAAGCAGTTCTGGAGATACCTTGTAACAAACATCCATCCATCCATCCAAACATTTGCATTTATAATATTGGTAAGATATTTTTCCTGCTTGAATTCGTCTTAGGGTTGCATTAAAATATTTTTTCTCTTTTCCCCTCTAACTTTACTTTGAATTTCGATTTGTGAATCGTGTTTATGAATCGATGAGGAAGATTTTAAATGCAAATTGCAGTGGTCTTTATGAACCCGTTTGAATTCAACATTTGATTGTATTTTTTGCATATTGGCACGATTGTCATCGTTAACACGTTTGACCTCACGTTAAATAACAGTTTATAAAAACATTTAATCAAAATGATACGTGACTTAAACTTCGTTTAACACTATATTAGAATACAAGTTAGTGGTAGTATGAAAGTAATTTTTTTTTCTAACTACTTCTAAAAAGTAAAACAAGATAAATTTCTATTTTATACCGCAATAAAAACTTTTTGTTACCTATTAAATAAGTATAATAATTATTCAATATATTTGTTTGTGATTACTGATATTAACGAACTGTTTTCATTTCTCAAGAATATAATATTCTTCATCTAAAAATGTTTGTAATAAGCAGTCGTCGTATTTGCTGTCCCCTGTCATTTTGGTATCAGTTTCCTGCGCTGTTATCTTTATAATTATTTGTAATCACCTTTTCAGCCGTCCGCCTACATCGCCGCTTGTTGAAATATCTACTATTAATTGCTGAGCAAACCATATTGTCTGGTTTCTATTCGAAGGATGATAATGCTCATTAATTTGCCTCAACATTTTTAATGGTTCTTTTTAAAGTTAGGTTTACATATTGTATTATAACATTATCTGATAGTGTTTTATTTAATGTAATAAATACCCTACACAAGATTATTTTTATCTTGCCGTCTATTACGTTCACTTGAACACATATAAATGATGCTTTTAGTAGAATGGTAATAAGCTGGTAAGTTATAAGTCAAATGGCCACAGAATTTGTTAAGTCAAGAATATTCGTAAACTTTTGATTGTCATAATTTCTATCATAGTGACCTTTCGAATCCTCGACTGTAACTGACATTTCGATGGCAACGTTTGCGGAACCTTACGCCATCTCATTATAATAAACATCTCATGCATATGTTACTATATAACCCGTCGCTGACATAAATGCGACCTGTTGCGAAGTGTCGCGTATCCAATCATCGCGGCTCATCTTTTCCTTAATTTTTTTTAATTTAATTAACCAATTCGAACGTTTAAATGGCCATTTAAGTATAATTACGTATAAGTCGCCCTTGGCTTTTTCATTCGCTACTTCATTAATTTCAAACAATTCCTGCTGATTGAAGAAAATATAGTAGATTACTCGATTTTGGCTCTGTTGTAGCAATTTCTACTTATGTTATTTATGAACGCCCAAGTCTCACATGAAAGACACACAAAAGTGGTAGAACCCCTCTTAAGAAAGGAACAGGCGGGATTCCGGCCCAACCGCTCCTGTACAGACCAAATTGCTACCTTAAGAATTATTCTCGAAGAAGCATCAGAATGGCAACGGGAAGTTTACCTTACCTTCGTTGACTTCGAAAAAGCCTTCGACACCATCAAATGGTCTAGTATTTGGTCTCGTCTCAGAGAATTAGGAGTCCCCTCCAAAATTGTAAACATCCTAAGAGCCGTCTACAAGAATTATTCTTGTAAAGTAACCCACGACGGACTTATTTCCGAAGACATAGAGGTACAAGCTGGAGTAAGACAGGGATGCCTCCTTTCCCCTCTTCTCTTTCTTGTCGTCCTGGACGGAGTAATGCGCAAGGTTAATGATGGCAAGCGACGAGGTATAGAATGGGGTTTGGATAGCAACCTGGACGACCTAGACTATGCTGACGACCTCTGTCTGCTGAGCCACAAACATGCCGACATGCAAGCAAAATTGGACGACTTGCAAGAAGAGGCAGCGCGAGTTGGCTTAAAAATCAACGCGCGGAAGACTCAAGAGATGCGTACTGAGGGAAGTAACACGCTACCACTGTCACTACGGGACGTCAACATCGAGCAAGTGCAGATGTTTACTTACCTCGGTAGTGTCGTATCCAACTCTGGAGGAACCGACGAAGATATCACCTCTAGAATAGCCAAGGCCAGGGCCACCTTCGCGCAACTGCGCCCCATATGGCAGTCTAAGAAGCTTACGCACCGAGTGAAGACTAAAATATTTCGATCTAACGTAAAATCCGTACTGCTATATGGATGCGAAACCTGGAAGGTGACAAAAGCTTCAACACAGCGGGTTCAAGTCTTCATCAATCGCTGCCTCCGACAGATCCTAGGAATCTTCTGGCCAGATACGATCCGCAACGAAGAACTCCTTGCACGTTGCAGAGAACAGCCGATTGGTCAACAAATAAGACGCCGCAAGTGGTTATGGATTGGCCACACGCTTCGTCGGGATCCCAGTCATATTCCCAGGGAGGCCCTGGAGTGGATCCCGCTAGGAACAAGAAGACGTGGTCGCCCTAAACAAACCTGGCGGCGCTCAGTGGCAGCCGACATGAAGACAGTCGGGCTGACATGGCTCGAGACCAAACGCAGAGCCCAAGATAGAGTGAGCTGGCGACGTACTGTGGACGCCCTCTGCCCCACTACGGGGACATAGGACTTTAAGTCAAGTAAGTCAAGTCTCACATAGTTTTCTATTTCTTAAGGGATTACTTTTCCAACTTTCTTCTGGAAATAATATTTTTTTTTTAATATATTTAACACGGTACAATATATACAATTATAATAAAAGTATTTCTAAACCCATTGCCGGTTTGTCCAAACACTAGGTTCTACGCTATGAAATGTAACATTTTGTTTGTTCTTTTTTTTTAATTTAATATCATATGTGAGTGAATTTATAATATATAGCGTTCTATTGAATTACCACCATTCAGTATACTTAGTAACAAGTGATAAAAAGGCAATAAAAACAACTTAGAAGGCTATTAAAAATCATTTACGGGTTACCTAGGACGATTCCGAAACGATATGCATGGCGCGTGTAAGTTCAACGCAGGTGAACGGTACGTTTATATGTGATGTGTAAGGTGATACCTGGTTTACGAAACCAGTTAATTTAACAACAAATTTCTCTTAATTTTGTTAATTAGATTGAGATGAATTAATTATAGATTTTCAGACTTGCGCCCTTGTAAAGAGAATGAAATCAAGTTCATACTAATATTAAAAATGCGAAAGTTTGGATGAATAGATGGTTGTTACTGCGTATTTTCAAAACGGCTTAACGTATTTAAATGAAATTTGATACAGATGTAGAACAAGTGGAAGATCACATAGACAACTTAATAAGTCTTTTTAAAATTCCGCGTGGACGAAGTCGCGAGCAAAACCTCGTCTTTTATAAAGCGTTAGTAACGCTTAGGCATTGTTTCGTCTAAGTTTTTTGGCAAGGTTCTTTCAAGGAGTGGAATACCATATTTGTTGAATTATTATTTACTTCACAGCTTTTCTGTGTTTGAAAACCAATAGCCAAGCGTTCGCTTAGCCCGGTCTTTTTATTTTTTAATACATTTGAATTTTAGCTTAGTTGTCACATTCGTAAGTACTTTAAACCCTATCGATTACTGGACATTAATTAGGCAAATATTTAACACATTAAAGGCTTATCGAGAAGCCAATATTTAAAGTTCTTGCTAAAAACCTTGATTCCGTTTAAGAAAACTGTAGAGTTCTTAATAAAGTTTGTTTAATCGTTGTCGTATAAACGTCAAATTTCCCGAGTAATGGAAAACTAATTAGAAATACGTGTCGTAGTCGTAGAACGTGCTTGGATGCAATCTTAGTTTCAAGGTTAAAATATTCATCTTTAATTGATTTAAAATGTTTTTTGTCGATTAATTTGTAAACATGACCTAGTAATAGATTAAACTTCGTGCCAAGATGCAATAGCGTATATTTAAGACAAACACAACTAGTGTTCGGAGCGTTGGTAGCTCAAGGGTTAACCACTTGACTTATAATCTGCAGGTCTTGGGTTCGAATCTTGCAATGTACTAATTTATTTTTCGATTTACATATGTACATTTATCCGACGATGATCAAAGATATTTGTGAAATCAACCAACAGTGAGTCCGAACGCCTCAGTGGGAACGTTCAGTGAGCACAACTAGTCGACTTCGAACGTATATTAATATGAGTTTAAAGTTTTTTTTTTTATTTAACTAAAGATCATTTTTGTTAATAGGCAAGCTCTAAATAGTATAAATAATGCTAAACTAAAAATCGCGTAACAATCCCTTTTGAAAGTGACTAACAAACTGATTCATCTCAAAAAAGAAGTCTATTATGACTGAATGTTCATAAATGTTGTACGATGAGCTCTTTCATATGTATATTTCATATATTCACACTGTTACTTTCTCTCATTATCAGAAAATAGCTACGCGACGTCGATTTGTGCTCACTTTATATGAAAACAATATTGATGGTAATTCATAAATAATGTATTTTTAATGACATGCCAGGGGTTAGGAAAGCACCGTGTTTTGTGTCAAGGTCAAAATAACAAATAATTTTCTTCAATAAAAACAATTTAGAGTTTACACGATATATGTGAAATTATGACCTATACAGTAGAATTCGTTTATTATGACATCGAAAGGAATTGACAAACACGTCATAATAAGCGGACGTCATACAAAGCATTTTATGGAAAAAAAACCGTTTTTATGTAACCCAGGGCAGCTGATAGGTATTCCTTTGTTTCTTATGATTTTAAACCACTGAATTAATGCTTGATCAACATTTTCTTGTCGCAATTTTCGAAGCCTCTTCGGTTTCAAAACATTTGAATTGAAGGATTGCTTAATGCGGTTCTTGTTTTTAAAAATCATTGAGATTGTCGAATGACCCACGCCAAATTTCTTTGCGAGAGACGAGTTTGATTCTCCATTTTCTAATCTGCATTGCACCTTTCTCCTCAATCGTAAATGCTTTACGCCGCGCCGTTTAGATGAATTTTTTTTCACTCTGCGTGACCTTCAAGTGTCAATTACTCACTGAGAAACTGAGATTCAAAACAAAAATGAGCCACGTGCCGAATATCATTGGGAATCAGTGAACATTACCGAAGGTGTAAAGAATTATGTCGGCCATTATAACCGGTCATAATAAGCGACATGTCACTGTAAGGAAAGTCATAATATCCGACTTGATTATAAGAATTTTATATGGAAAACAAACTTCCTAGTGCAATTACGTCATAATAATCGGTTGGTCAATATAGGCGGAGTCATAATAAACGGATTCTACTGTATTTAGTTATTAAAAATATAGGTATATTGAAAAAAAATAAGGGAAATTTGAATCTTAAAGACTTTTTAAATTACAGAAAACTGTTGGGTGGTATGAAATGATTTTCATGTTTGTTTAGTTTTTAATATGTTACGGCATCACCGGCCCCGGGGTTGAGTGGCCAGTGCGTACCGCTCAACCTTCTTTGTATATATATTTTTCTTTTTTTTCTTCTCATTATTAATTTTTTCATTAATAAAAAGTTTTGTCATCGTAAGTTTTTTTATCACTAAAAACGGTTCTTTCATTCTTTTGTTATCGAAGAAATCATCAACATTATGTTAGGGTTTTCTTTTTAATTTAAATATTTCTATTATACTCTATTGTATGCGAGAACATATGTTTAACTATGCAACAACTGAATAAATAAAAACTACAAAGGGTGAATAAGAATTTAATGATTGAATAAACAAAACGTTTGAAAGTTATAGCGATCATTTGAATAATTTTCCAAGGTTATTATTAGCGTGAATTTCCACTACAGAAAATCTTGTAAAACATATTACTTCTGTTTTCTTTTGCTAAGGGAGTTGACAGTTTCTTCAGCAGTGGTAATTCACAGTTATAATTTATCTGTAAATTATGCTGGAATTTATTTCACTCTGCTAGAAATCACCCGTAACGCTATTAAAGAGTTGTTATAAGCGTTATATGACGTTATTTACCAGTTACATTTTGAGATACTATATTTTATTACATCTTAACGCTAAGTATGTCCCGTTTACATTATTCCAGTCCAACGAATTCTAATGCCCTCAGTGCATTCTTGTGTGGGTTTATATTTTTCCAGTTGTAGTATTGATGTGTACTGGAATGTAAACTGGGCATTATTGAATGTAAAAGTTGGTGTCAAGCTTGATATTAATAGAATTATATAAATAACTGCGGTCATATGACCTTTAAATATAATTATTTAGTTTATAATTTGTTATTACTTTATTGACAGTCATGGGATTTACAGTATCGAGGAGAACTAATCAAAAACTCATTTAGTCATACTAGGTAATAAATGAAATTGACTTTTGACTTCATTCCGAATCAAATTTAGTAATAAGTAATTAACTTATTTTAATTTCCACAATTCAGATACCAATCAGTTCTAAGTAAATAAAAAAAGTTAGTATAACGGAAATAAAATTGATCCGAGGTCGGCTAATTGTTCTTAAGCTTAATTGTTTTGGTTTATTGCAAGATTTAATTTAGTTAAAATCTTCTTAACTGTTTAGTAAAAATTACCTGAAAATAATAATATTTTCTTTCCTTGTTTTAAATAAAATATATAAATATTTTAAACCTTATTAAGGTTAACGACAGGAAGAGTTAAATTTAACCACGCCATTTAGATACCCGCTGTTGGTGATAACTTACTTACAGTTATGTTAAACATAACGCCCACATTAATAGATATACCCAAATATAATATGTTTAGCTGACTTCGTTAAATCGAGTTAAGTTCAAGAGCGATACCAGCCGATGATCAGGGGCGGGGGGGAGGTCAAGTAGTAAATTATTATTTTATGTACTGTAAATTTACGCTTATTTACATGTTATCTACCGTTATCTATGTGGATATTACATGATTGTTGGAATCCTAGTGTTTCGTTGTAGTTTATATATTTATTTTACATGGCGACGATCTTGGTTACGTCATGAGTCATAACATAAAAGCTGGATATGCAATTCAGGAATTTTGAAGTTTAAAAGGCATTTTTTTTGTTAGAGTATGTGGTGCATGAAGATAGGTTCACATCCTATCACTTTTATGACAGAACAAAATTCTAAAAGTTATTTTTCAATACATTTTTTGAATAAAAAGTACTATAATAATTTTGTCTTCATAGGAAGCTTTTTATTCTTTGTATAATATAAAGTTGGTGATTAAAGACTAAAGAGTATAATTACAATAACACGTTAGAACAATTTAAAACATTGTAATGTTGCTATTACTATACTTTGATAAGATAATAATTGTTGTTGTTTTTCAATAAAGTATCTGTGTGCCATTAAGTCATTATTTATCAATCGGCCTAAGACCAAATCTTGAGATATAAGGTCGTAATGCCATATATCAATATCAAACGAATGTTAAATATGCGTAAAATATTTGAATTAGGCTAAAAGCACACTTGTACTTTAAAACAAATTACCATTAAACAGTTATCGGAATTTAAATGTCAAACTTATCGCCGTCAACTTTCACATGTGGTGTCAAAAGCCGAAAAAGGGTCTTTTTTGCATAGATAACGTATTAAAAACACAATGAATATTAGGTAGTCGATCTCGACGTACAAAGCAACCCAACGTGAACAGTCGATATGTTTTCCTTTGCTTAAACAAGCGCGCTTATCCGCTGTACTACCGAACTCGATAACACCGATAAGAAAATTATGCTAATTTTTCCTTTTACCCGCCATGTTACTTACATTCTGTTTTTCTTTTTCAGGTAAGTGGCGGTATGAATCAAGCTCTCTTTGATTTTTTTGAATACGCAATCCAGTGACTTACAACGGTATTAATTTATTATATTTACACGAATACAAAATTCTGTTTTGAATGGCGCTAATTAAGACGTATGTAGTAGTTACTTAACTGTTAGTTTATTCTGAGAGTTAATAAAAATATATGTATTGAGATTGTAACACTGCAAGTTGGTTAGTGCACTTCTCAACAAATAATTCTAAAGTATACTCGAATCAAAGTTATAACAACAAAAGTTAATGCTTCGCATTTAAAAAAACATACATGTGAATTCTTTCAAATATATTCAAAAAGAACGCATCATTTTTATATTTCCATCATACAGTCGACCTGTAAAAATAACTGTTGTTTGGAAAGTTTCGGTCATAGCAGAATAAGTTTACTTTTCTCTAATGCTAATTAAGCAGGTTCTGTCAAATCACATGTGTTCATAGCGGCCTGCTTATGAAAAAAGCGCTTGTTGTGCTGAGAATTTTAATGTTATACATATAATCTAAATATTAATGCATTTCAAACAATATACCCTTAATTCAAAGACTCACAAAGGGCTAGGTTTTTTGACACTATAATATGCAATCTGAATTTCATACTCTAAGTGCACATTTTTTCATAAGTACTATGAGATTGATTAATGCATCCTCTTTTGTTTACGCACGCATTTGTATGTACTAATTATACTCTAATCATGTTACTACTCTGTTAAAATGAATCTAGAAATATTAACGCCTATAAAAAACCTAAGCGAAGTTGGAAGCAAATTAAATTGTTCAAACAAGTTAGAAGTGCGTTTGTCACGTACGTTAATAAGTAATCATTGTGCTGTTAAGAATATCTGAGTTGGTTTTTTTTAATGTGATTTTATAAAAGCTTTCTTGTGGTAATAAGCCCGGCACCGCCGGGAGCCGGTCGTTGACCTCGCCTGAAGCCAAACGATCGATTTAATTTAAGTGGCTCCATAGGACTTCGCGAGAAATGTCGCTATTAAATGAATATGCGTTTTTAATCAGAATGAATAGTTCATAGTTATTCAAGGAATCTTAACACGTGCTTACTTCACTAAGAAGTATCCAAAAACTTTGAAAAACACACAACTTTTTTAGGTAGGCACAGTTCTTTGGAAAATATTTTTAACAAGTGTAGTAAAATTTACACAAAATTTTCTAAAACTAGAGAAGTACATGGCATTCTCATCGTTAATGCCTATCGTTCATGTTTGTAACGTATCACATATAAATTAAAAAAAAATCTATGGGAATGTTAAGGTAATGCGGTAACAACATTCAAGCAAACGCCGGTGTCCAATGCAATTGCTCTCTACGGAGATAAAAAGTTAGCGATCTTCGCGAAAGGCGTCGGCGGTGGTGTCGACGACCTCGCCGAAATTCCTACAAGTAGCTGTGTTGCCTCATCTATTGCTAATAACAACTATTTTTAGTGTTGCCAGTTGACGTAACGCACATACAAAATTATTATCGTAGTCACCGCTAACTTTGTGATAAATCTGTTATGTCGTAATATTTGTTTGTTGTTAATTTTAATGTAAATAAACGTTGTAAATATTTATTTTATCACTTACAAGTATATGACTTCTCATAATATATCTTAATTATAATATTGTTATTATTCACTGTGATGTCGATTTTTTAACACTTTGTTACATTAGTCAAGTGAAAAGTGGATCCAGGTAAATCTAATTAGGTACGTTTAACTACCTTTTGGCTCTATTTATATTTTTTGTGAGAACCGTACGAACTGTTTATTATTGAAATTTGTACCCGTAGGCGTATTTATGTCATCAGAGATGGCGCCTAAAGTCAAAGCACTGGCAAAATTATTCATAATTTAAGACAAAGTTACTAAACCCGCTTATATTGTAATTTCTATCTTTATCATTAATATAACATTTTGCTATTTACTTCAGAAGAGAAAAAAAAAAGAAATCTTGTTTATAATAAGTAAAGTTTATCTGTTTGTAAAATTGATGCGATTTTAGAATATTTTAAAAAGATTAATAAAATCGGCAAATATTTTATATACTACTTTAGTATTATTGTTTTTGTATGTTGAAAATTATCGTAGCCTTTTGCGTAACAGTATAGCAAATCGCAGGGGAAAACCTTAGTAAATATCTTATTGAAGTTATAGCGAAATGTTCCAAGGAAAATACAGGATGTCGATAAGATGTTTTGAGAGATGTATTACCTCATTTGTTTTCAACTCTTATTAAATCATATGACAGACAAAATAAATGTTTTTATCTGTGTTTGTGGAGCGTCGGTGGCAAAGGGGTTAAGAACTTTACTTGTAATCAGCAGGTCTTGGTTTCGAATCCCGCTTTGCATCAATGTGTTTTTCGAGTTACATATGTGCTTTTATCCGACGATCTTACGGTGGTCTTAATTCAAAGATATGTGTGAAGTCAACCAACCCGCACTGGGCCAGTGTAGTTGAAAGCCCTAGTCACCCATAACTTAGGGTAGGCTCTGAACCCTTTAGTGGGGATATATAGCTGTGATGATCTCTATTTCTAATTTTGAAAATTGGTTATAACACATATGTATTAAAAATAGAGAAATTGGAAGACTTTTTATGTCATCTCTTAGTTTTCTCTCCATTCCTTCACATTTAAATTTTACAATGCTTTGTTGACGTAGCAACAAAATGACAACAAAAAGAAAATGCAATGATTGATATCAAATTAAAATTATCATCATAGGGATTTGACTTATACTATTAATTGTACTTTCATTGTACATTAAAATATATTGTAGATTAGACAAAGTAAAACCATAGAGTATCTTTTATAATGTTTTTTATTTGATCTCAAATACAAAGATGACAAACTAGCAATTTCATTGATATTTTATGTAGGTAGACATATGGATAGGGTTTAGGGGATTGTAATCCCGTGTTACTATATCGCATATCACGTGCAAAACATATGGGTAATTTCATGAAAATTCGTTAACGTAGTGCATTTCGTATTTTGTATTTATCATTATGGCATAAAATATCGATCGGAGTTATGTAAATATGGCAACGAAAACATTTATCAAACAATTAGTTGGGCTAACAGCGAGCGGGTAAATCGGCACAAATAAAGCAATCAATGCGGGCGTGACTCGTGTCGTTAGCCCTCATTATCATAACTTTATCGCACGAACGATGTACACGCGCGCGATACTCCGCGCTCGTTCACGGAATCCGACCGACGACGCGGGACTTTACTGCCTTTGTTGATCTGTGCCACAGTTTCCCGCCTTTTTTTGAACTGTCAACACGAAGCGACATATATTGTAAATACTTACTTTTCTAATTCGTAGTTACAAGAAAAATTATTACTTTAAGCTCATGAGAACTTTAGGACTTACCACTGCTGTTTTAATAGATTTTGTATTATTGAGAAACATTATTATCTCTTACTTTCTTTGAAAAAAAAAATAAAGATGAGGATATGTTTTTGCACAAGTTTCTTGGAAGTGAAAACGCAAAATTACAAATACGTAACAAAAGATTAATCTTGGTTTTTAAAATAATAAATTATTAATGTAAATTTTCAACGTCTTGTTTGTGCCGAATTAATATCAGTTATCATAAATAATCATTTGAATTTGTATGGGCATATCTTTATGATCGGCGCAGGTGTTTTTCCATCAATTCACCACGTGTCATGCTTGAATTTCCAAGCGTCCTGATTTGTACATATACCTGTTTGTGACGTCACAAGACCAATAATGCGGGCAGCGTGCAACACTGGCCACATTAACTATTCAATTATTTCAACAACCAAGATTAAAATATATTCTAATTTGCAATCATGGAAAAAAGCCTGAGAATTAAAAAAAATTCATGCCTGTATTTGAATCTGAAATTAATATTTAATCAATTTAGTATTAAGTCTTATCACCTGCAAATGTGTCCTTGGAAAATTCCAAGAATTAGAAGTATGAGGCCCTTCACACAAGGCAATATAAATCGTCGAAACAAATATTGTTTGGTCGCGTCACGAAAATCGCGTTGCGCGCGCTCACAATGATGAATCGTCGACGCGCGTCGTCCATTCCGTCAGTAAGGGCGTAGCGACTTCATGTATCAGTATAGATTTTCTCCGCCATCTTCAAAATTGTAGTGACTTTTCTCATGACGATTTCGACACACAAGTTGTCAACGACTGTCTTCGGCGATGACAGATAGAAATGTCGATGACGCGAGCTGTGTACGAATTTATATAACATTCTATTGCAAAAGCAATTAAAATTGCTGGGATTTGTACAAAATAATCATTAAGTACACACAAAACGATTTCATTATGTGCTAGTTAATAAATAAGATGTTAGGAATGCCTACTGTAAACATGTTTGTATAGTGTTAGAACCTTGAAAAAATAACTCAAGCCCAAGTTCAAGAAACGCGAGGTAGACAACCTTTTCGTGCTAAACCTGTTTGAGAAATGACTTTGATAACGCGATTACCATATTGTGATGTATACGTTTCCTTTATCCTTAATTTATTGTTAATCAACGTTTTAAATGTAAATTTTTACTTCTACAACCAATTTTTTTTTATACGATTTACGATAATCCTTAAGTTTATTTTAAAGTTTTGTTATCTTATCAAACCTCTTTACAATAAATACGTTTTTAACTGTCAATTAAAGTTAGTGAAAGACACAAGCTGCCAGTATTACGTAATTTTATATTTGCCGTTAAAGAATTAAAAAAACTACACTTTTTTTATCTTGCCACATAAATATTTGTTTATCGAACATATTTAGTGTTTGTTTATTCCTAAATCGTAGTGAAATAGTAATGTTGGTATGTTGTGTAATAATAAACGATTTATAAATAGCTATGTATTTTTATATAGGACATTGCAATTACCGGAGCCATATTGTATGTACATAAATAATCACGCAATTTTCCAACAGTTCCGGTGAGCGCTGATTTTTCATTGCCCCTTGTATCCCACGCGTTTTGAATGAATGGAAAACTTTTATAGAAAATTGAAAATCTATTTATGGATTTCCTTTAAACTGCGTTATACGCATTAAACCAGTTTGTTATTACAATTTAAAGTTAAAAAGGGACGTAAGTTCGCAACAATGTTCGCAATATTTACTACTCGACTTACAAGCGCATATTTTTCGCCCGTATGTATGTTTGTTTTTATATATGTGAGTTTGTTTGTCGACATAGAGCCTAAACGATTGTACCGATTTCGACGAGTGTTGTGTCATTCGATTGGGCTTCTACCATTGATTGTTATAGGGTTATATCACATCAGCGTAAAAAACAAACATTAGACTTAGAAAAAAAATTCTAAATTAGTGTATAGTAGTAAATCAAATCTCAATCGCCATCATTGTTTTTACATCGCTGATTTTTTTTTCAAATTTTCAATTTTTTTTTGTGTTTTCAAAAATAAAGTATTTTATGTGAATATAGTTAAAACTAGAAATTTTTCAAATTCAGCCAATAGATAGCGCTATTTCATCCATTAGAGCTTCAGCCAGTCGTGTTCCTTGTTTTTTTTTAAATTAAATTTAGGTTACATTCATGCAGGTTATCATGTAGTAACATACAATAATGTTTGTTGCAACTCCGCAGTGCCAGTGTCTTACTATAGCTCTCTTATTTAAGCTTTGTTTATATAACATTTTCTAATATAAATATTATTCTTATAATTGAATTTTTCAAGCATTTTTGTTACCGGTTTGCGACACGATATGAGACGGTCTAACCACAGAGTAATAATATGAACAGTGTGGCATTTGATATGCTGCTAAAACCGTCCGCTCCACACCTGCGAATGTGAAAGCGATAATTGTAGTCGCGCGAATCAATCTTATTCCCAGAATTGGTCACAGCGATAACTCTGACATTTTAAATCAGTCAGTGTACAGTTATGTTTGTACAATGCTTGTTTAGAGATTCGCTTTGCTGGTTTTAGGATTTTTTTTGCGTATATTTATACGCTTTATTGCCTAAATAGTCTGTAGGCCACTATTTCATTTGGTTTTGTGCATCACATATGCAAATAATTGGCATGTGATTGTGTTAAAGACTTGTTTATGTTAGGTTTATGAACAAGCATTCCATAATGTTCGTCTATGTAAAAAAATAAACATCAATTAAAAAGATTTTCTATTTGTCTGAATGCTTTTTTCCTTTTAATTAAATTACAATCTACACCAGCAGCAACACTAACGGTCGTAAACATATAAAAAACCATTTGGTAAAAAAGGTACGCAAAAACGCAATGTCGAATGTACGGTAACTCGCCCCGTCTAGTTCGGGTTTGTATCGCGGGGTCGACGAACCCCGAATTGCCCGCACTCCGTCTACTTGCCAATTTCAAATAAACGCACCGAATTAACGACTATTATCACGTTCGCGTGAAAGGAATTCAAATGTTATTCGTATTTTGACAATCGATTATATCGCCGCTTCATATTTGTTTTCTTTTTTAACGTAAACACATTTATTGGCTGTCACTGGCCATCGAGAAATAACTTCCGAATGGTTTGGAAGTGAATTGTGAAAGGTGAATGAAAAAGAAAGAACGATTGACAGCTTTCCTAATCAAATATCTAAGAGTAAGTTATACTAGAACATATTGATTTTGGCTGATGGTCACTTTACAAATTCATGTTTCGGAAAACTTTCTTGAGCTGTAAATTTGTGTATGTGTGCAAATAATATTCTAGTAGAATCTTAATATATATAAATCTCGTGTTACAATGTTTGTCCTCAATTTACTCCTAAACCACTTAACCGATTATAATAAAATTCGCACACCATGTGCAGTTCGATCCAACTTGAGAGATAGGATAGTTTAAATCTCAAATTATAGTCGCAATTTTAATTTATTGCTAATTATTTGTCTGTTATTATTTGACAGTCACAATTATCTGTTAACTTCAAATGATTCTAACAGATGTCGATACCTTTCGACTGGGTTGAGTAAGTAATCAATAGATGGCGCTGCTATGGTAAATCTACGAACGTGTCATATAAGCTTATTAACTGCGCGCGGACGGAGTCGCGGGCGACAGCTAGTATATTTTATATAATAAAAAGCAACATTGAAATCAGTAGATAATCCGTAGCAAGTGAGGGCGTTTGCAGCCGGTACTGGAAAGCGTATATTCGAAGTATGTATTTGCAATTTTCTCGTGTTGCGTTCTCACGTTATTTCATCTGTAATCTCATATTATGTTTATTCATTGTACATATAGTTAGATATACGAGAGATAACTTCGATGTAGCATTTTCTATTTCATATTGCCGCACTCAGAGTTTTAAATGGCCGCTTAGAGGAAACTTTAATGTAGTTATAGTAAGGAAAATCTAAAAAAATTACTTAAGATACCATACTACTGTAAGTGCGGAAGTAAAACTTTTTTAGGATCGTTAAAAGCCGAGTAACAAGTAACTACCAATGGTTGTCTACTGCGTATTTTAATTCGCAATGATATCTTGTCCATAATACGATTGTTAATAAAAATTAAATAAACTTTTAATGTCATGTATCGAATTCAGGTTTTACAAATGTAATAATTGTTTACTGTTTTTCACTTTCTTATCAGGACTAAAACGTGACAAGACTATCGACACATTACCTTAAAGTAAATGTTTAATTATTTTTAAATTTTAATTATGGGATCAAGGATCAAAATCTATCAGTCAATCTAAAAAAATAAAGTTTGTGTTACCAACCAATTCGATATTCCTATAAAAAGAAACCTATAGAACTCATCGAATTCCGTTGGAGTCACTTCCGTTGGAGCCGCTTAACTTCATTTCAGTAGAATCGTTATATCCCTACGATATGGTTTGCGTTATTTCCTTCACCCACACCCATACGCTGTAATAAAAAAGCGACGACTTAATGTTATCATGAATAATGTACATTATGAGTAGGTAAAGTGAAAAATAATAGGAAAATAATTTATAATGCTTTGCTATTCTTTATGTCGTCCGCCCCAATGGCGACAAAAATTGCAATTACGCGCCAAACAATTCGCGACGCGCTCGCGATAACGGATTCCTTTGTAGCTGCAAACCTGTTACTTAGTTACTATTGTACCATACTACTCTATATATCTAAATATTTATACTTATACTAGCAATCCGCCCTGGCTTTGCATGATTAATAGAGCATTTAATTTTGGCTGTAATGTATTACTAACTTGATATGTCTTCTTTAACATTCTTCATCATTGCTATCTTTTATCTAATTTACAATAAACTACATTAATTAATGATGTAAAATTAATTTAATCAATTATATCAATTATTAATTAAAACACAAGAAAGTCGCGATTAAAAATTGTTTTACAAAATGTAACTCACGCTTGTAAACTAGTTAGTAATATTAATATGCCCCAATGAAGTAGAAATTATAAAAAAAATACTTTCGTATTTCCTAGTAATGTTTGAAATTAGCAAATTTATCACAGGTGCATATGATTTTCTTGTCAATCATGCAAATGGCACTACTATCAGAGATCAGAGAGAGGTTGAGTGCGGTGTTAGATGGCGCGAATGAGTCCGTTCCCACGATGGCCACTATCTTATCTGGCTGATCTACGCGCTCACGCGTGCTCTCAAACACGCCGCACTCTATCACTATATCTACGTTTTGTTTGTAATTAAAATTATTACTACATATTCTAACACATACCTGAAACTTAGAATAGTTGCTTTGGTAAAATTTTGATAGGTAATTTTTTTTTTTAAACAACAGTTTTGTATCATTTACGTTTTCAATAGCATTTCATTCACTTAACTATCGTAATTTATTTTAAAGTTAAATTGGCTGTATTTATCCTGGGCAAAAAATAAGTGAATACTATTTTCTCTAAGAAGTACCGTAGAGTTATTCCGAATACTTGAAAATGTCGTATCTTTTTAAAATTGAACTCTCAAATGTTTTCCGAGAATCGTAAACGAGAATTAGCAACGCTATCTGCTACTCAACAATAAAACTATTAAAGTGCTCAGTGAAAATGTCGGCGTTTTTCTTGCTTTTATTCGTGAACGTATTTGTTAACTTTCGTTAGCAGTTATAGCTTGGTATTTATAAAAAGTTTATTTAAAATCTTTTCATAGTACCCGTACCATTTCTTTTAGAACTGTAATTTGAAAAATAAAACTAACGGCTGATCAATTGGCCTACTTACATCTTAGATATTCTGTTCTTTGAATTCGTTATTAAACAATTTATACCGTTGGATATAGAAGATGTCCAACAACATTTTGCGACTGTCGGTTTACACTCTTCTATATTTCCACCACTTCAAGAATAATATCAAGTTATCATTCACAAACTTACTTGTGAGTATTAACTCTTGCCATAATATTATTTCCGTCGGCAAGGAGTTTGTTGCGATTTGCCGCGAGTACAATGCTTGTTTCCGTTCAGTTAACAATGAAGTGTAATTAAAAGTATGGGAAGCACTGCATGGTTAGTCGATCACGAAACGTTCTAACACGCGAGTCATTGTCACTCCAGTCTTTATTGACAATAATTATATTTATTTAACTATGCGATATTATACTATTAAACCTATTATTAGGTCGCGCTAGCCTATTAATAGTTTTATCTCTTACATAGTGTTTTATTACTTGTTGTGTATAACAAAAGATTGCATCAAAATTTTAACATTGTATTAATAAATTCTCTTGACGCTTAACGTTAAACGAATAAAGTAAAGTCATCCGGAATCGTCCCAACCACAGTAGATAGATGCTAGAGTTTTTACCACATATTTGGCAGTTAGTAATATCCCATGTTTAAATTTCTAACATCTACTATAGTTTTAACAGTGGTAGATCTCGCAACAACAATATTTGTTGAGTGCACGAATGGGCCGGTGCAATACCACGACCACACAGAAGACAGGCGTCAAGTGGAAGCAATTCCGCGTTTCATCTGCATTTACGGATATCGATGGGCAACGGTCGCCTCGCTATTTCGGTGTGTGTCGAATTTAGGTGGACGTTTGCTCGTTTGCCATCTTTAATTTAAAAAAAAAAGTTACCAAGATCAGTTAATATGCGGTGTCCGAATATTTATTAGTAGTAGGTTTAGTAAAATCGAAACTAATGTCGCAAAATTAAAAACTAATCGTTGGTTTCTGAGACTTAAATCCCCTATAAAAACACATTATCCCTCTCATTATCTTTAATAAAACAGAGATATGTTTTAAAAAGGGATTTCGGTATCAAAAACCAACGATAATCCAACTATACTTACTATACTTTGGTTCGTTACCATGAGCAAAACCAGGAACTCAATATTGTATACAGTTATAAACTTTCTCACGTTTCTTTTATTTTATTAAAAACGATAATTTAATTTTATTCTGTAATATTTCACCGAATAGCTTTGGAATACAAATAAGTTGCAACATTTAGAAATATCAAAAGTTGCAATTCACGTCAGCTCGCCAATGGCACATAAACTCGTCTCCCTTGGCGACAATCTTGACGTACGGCACGCGAGGAGATTTAAACGCTCATTTGTTATACATTTCTTAACGGTACACTTTCTAAATGATGAAACAGATATAGCTTTGTCAAAATGAAATCCACTATTACAAGTTGAGGTTGAAATTAAAACATCATCTGTATTTTGATTGCCAGTTAGCTGAATTCCGATGGCGATTTGTACCAACCACACTAAAGACTGGAGTGAGCTATACTTACTTATGTTTGGACTTATGTATGTAGTATTCATAGATCTGCAGATAACATCTATTGGACAACAATCGATTGTTTAGCAGCTTGAAATGCAGCTTTGAGAACAGCGGCGATGGCGGCGGTCGTTTGCGAAATGCCAATCAAGGTTTTATGTGACGTAAATGCACGCGGCGCACGTGTTCCGGATTTATGAAGTACATGCGATACTTATGCCAGATATTATAATTAAGAGAGAATAATATTGGTATGTAGTCTGTTTGTGTGTGTGTGTGTATTTACGATTTGATATTATTGGAGAACTTTATTGCAAGGATAAGTTCTTACTTAGTTTAAATTTTAAACTTTTACTAACTAAACTATACTTTTAATGACAAGCTCACATACTGCGAATTATACTAAAAAAGATATCCGACATAATTAGGAATGATCCGTTGAATTGAATGTAAATCTATTTACAAAATCAAATGTAATTTGATTTATTTTAAGTGTTGTTTTTTTACCAAAGAACCCGTCCTTTTCACACGGCAATGAGCTATACCTGTAGACCTTAAATGTCTGCTCTCTCATATTAGGTAAAGTTGATCTTATTACAGAACTGCGAGACGTCGGAAACCTGTACACGTTCACATTTACACCGATTTCGGGTAATCAATCTCCCTCTACGGTGCTTTTACCTTCACGTTAATAATATGTAGGTACTGCCATTGCTTTTGTTTGTTTTTAATATACAGTCGAACCTGGATATGTGAAAGTCCAACGACAAATTTTCAATATTCATCATTAAATAAAAGCTATGAGTGATTGTTCCTAGTAATTACAACATCGGGCTTTCGCCTGTCTCTTACAGTTGACTTTCACGTTCTCAAACCAAAATGATATTTATGTAGAATTATATGTATGGAAAAGAAAGGAAAGGGCCAATTAATTTAATGAAATATACTTATCATATTAACGTCCCTGAAGGTTGTTATCAAAGTCAATTACAGAACTTGTTTAATTATTTATTTTTTATTATAATTCAAAGTTAGCAGTGCATGTAAAAACCGTGCAGTACCAATTAAGATTGTTTATTTGTGCATTTAATCGCAAATGTATTACTGAACTCCATAAAATGGATTAAGGTAAAACCCACACGTCATACATTTGAACATAGTAAACAGTTTTTTCTTTATTCCAATTAGAAGTTAAAAAATTATCCGTCCCAAAGATGTAGAAATAAATTTAACTAATGCAGTTTTTATGTGACCGTTCGTGTGTATGTTTAGTGCATTACAACAATGAATTACGTTATATATAATCTGTGCCCGTCCCGTTAGACTTAAAGTTGTTAAAGTTTATTTTGATTACGAGACTTCAGATTTAGGTCACATGAAATAGCCCTTATTCGACAAGATCATAATCTTGCTACGTAAGAAACTCGGTCAGTTAAAAAATTAGGTCTCAGATTATTTCAAGTAACTTAAAAGTTATTTTAAGTAGCGAAAGCGAAAATCTTCAAGAATTTTGCATAAAGTTGTAAGAAATAAAAACGCACGCGCATCTTTTTTAATCAGATGCACCAGTTTGTCAACTATATTGTGCAACATTTTCCGTCTGATTTATCGGCGTGCGCTGACATAGTAACAGCTCAGTGTTGCAAGCCTCTAAACTGGGTTAAAAAAATGCAAGCACCCGTTTCCTGAATAATCATTTTTTGCCAATTTTCACGTTCCAACTGACTGATATATTATTAAATGTGTTTTGGATATTACATGTCAAATGTCGTATATCAAACTATCACCAGAGAGCTATAAATTAGCTCAGAATGACATTTCATTAAAATGGATAGGATACAAACAACTGTACTTTCTAATTGAACAAATGTGATCAAAATTTGAGTTTAATCTTACAAATATTATAAATGCTAATGTTTATATGGATGGGATGGATGTCTTTTACAAGGTTTCTTCATTTTAGGTATTTTTCATCCTTTTTTTTAAATACTGCGCAGACAATGTTGCTGGCTACAGCTAGTATAAGGATTATTTACATTAAATTCTACCTCTATTTCCAAAATTTTATACGATTATGTTCGTAATAGTACTACTCAGATTTTATAGATTACTAGCTTTTTCCCGCGACTCCGTCCGCGCAGAATAAAAAAAGAAAAAAAGAAAACGGGGTAAAAATTATCCTATGTCCTATTCCTGGTTCTAAGCTACCTGCCCACCAATTTTCAGTCAAATCGATTCAGCCGTTCTTGAGTTATAAATGGTGTAACTAACACAACTTTTTTACATATATAGATATGTTCGTCGATTACGAGTTGGAGAATAACATAAGATCTTAATTAAACCCATCCCATATTAATATCAAAGTTGAGCTCCCGACAAACTAGTTACGACTTTCGTAATAGTAATATTAAAATAAGACCATTTGAACCTGCGACTGACATTTCGCCATGTTATCGTAAAATTTTAAATATAGTTTATGACGTGATTAACTATTTTATAAATTGTCGTAAATTAAATCGAAGGAAATTAGGTTTATTGCTACGTAATGGCTTAAATAGAAAAATGATTTGTTCATTTTACATCATTAGTTAGATTATAAAATAACAATATTTAGTTTTGCGGTGTCATGTAACATATATTGCATTCCATTGCAACGTGGGGAGAGTATGGCAAAGAATGTTGCCTGTGGTGCGGGCTTGTACGAAGGCCGCTTGGCTGCGCCCAGTCGGGGTTGCCAGACTATACAACGGATTAGACATGTCACAAACAATCTGGATTTTTAATTGACAAATCTTAAGTACAATTTACTACTTGAACTGCATTTACTGAGGTTTCCACTGATGATACATTTGTAGATATTAAAGCGTGGTGTAATCTCTGTCTTCTTCTAAGACAATAATAGGGATGACTATATGTTATAATCAAGTGCTTCTTAAATATAAATTATCGTGTAAAAGTGATAAATTCATTCGACAATTTCTGTCGTTACTAAGTCGCTTCAGTAGGCTTTTTATCATTACAAATAAAGAAATTAATATTAAATTAATTTAAATGTCAATGATACCATATTTGTATTGACAGAAGGAAGGTTTTGTCACATTTGCGTCACTGGCTATATATATTATTAAGCAGATGTTAATATCTTACAATATTTTATAATCCTTGATAACATTTTTCACTGTTCACATTACGATATATCAGGAAAAACCACAACGTTACGTTTTAAAGGAAATATTGCGTCGAAACAAATTTATTACGAATTGTATTGAAGAAAAAACTTAAAAACAATATATTTATGTAATCACATTACATGTTATCTTCTGTAATGTTTATATTCTAATTGAATTGCTAAGAAAAATGCTAAAAATGTCAATCAACAATAGAAAACTACATAACATGTTAACAACGAACGATAGCAAATTCCTTGGAAAATATTACTATATTGTCATCGCAGCTAATAATATTAACTTAGTGTCAAGGGAAGATTAAGATGAAATCTAAAAAGCTGTAAGAGAATTGACGCATGATATAAAACGAAAGCGGAGCGTCGGTGGCTCAGGGGTTAAGCACTTGACTTGCAATCTGCAGGTCCTGGGTTCGAATCCCGCCATGTACCAATGTGTTTTTCGATTTACATATGTACATTTATCCGACGTTTTTACGGTGAAGGAAAACATCGTGATGCAACCTGCACATATCTGAGAAGAAATTCAATGATATGTGTGAAGTCAACCAACCCGCACTGGGCCAGCGTGGTTGACTATGGCCTAGTCACCCCTAAATTGGGGTAGGCTCCGAGCCCCTCGGTGGGGACGTATAGTCAGCTGATGATGATGATGATGATGATGATGATAAAACGAAAGATTTTAAAGGCGAAAATATAGCGTTCCGATTTGTTTTTGTGACTGCCTTGAAGAGGCATTTACTTTACAGATTCACCGGGCTTGAGTTGTTTGTTTTAGTGTAACCTCTAAAAAAAAGGAACATGTCAGGCTGATGATAATGAAAATATAGTGTAATAAAGCGTATATCCTGGTTTAAGACAGATGGTCTGCGTGTCTAACAGATGCACGGAACTTATCATACGGTTGATTACACTTTTTGTTTTTTTTTGTAAAAGGAGAGATCACGAAGTGACCGATTTGACCACCAGTATCAATTATTAACTATAATAATTTAAAGGTATCCATCGGTTATGGGTACTTTTTTCAATTATTGCACAGTAATTGGATGATGTTAAATGGCTATTGGGATAATTTAATAAAGTTAACCTGTTGGTAAAGCTTGACAGAATCTTGTAAGAACTTTATAAGTAAGGTCAACGACATTCTGATTCTTTAAATGTCAGATACAAGTGGTAGGAGCAATTTGTACGGACCTCCGCCCCATCTTGCGCAATGATAGTGTCCGCAACCGCAAACCAAGTCTATTTTTAGGTTAAGTAAAAATCTTGCGTCCTTTTATACGAGTGCTTAACCAGGAATCAAATCCTATGGCATTTAAAGAACAAGTTTTAACTATATTTTTGGATCTGATGTTAAAAGGTTTCAAACGTTCAAAGTGGGTCCAAATCACTAGTGGTTATAATCCAACGAAATATATTTAAGACACAAAGGATTCGAATCACAGTAATACTGTCTGTCGCGAGCGACACTGTCCGCGCGGCACTAAAAAAAAACACTTTACAAGCAGTCTATGTCTTCTTCCAGACGATGTTCTACATCTGTGCCAAATATCATCTAGATCCGTTGAGCCGTTCCGGAGATACCTTCAAATAAACATCCATCCATCCATTCATCCGTCCATCAAAACATTCACATTTGTAATATTAGTAAGATGAAATATTTTGTTATATTTTTAAAATTCACACGTGCGTTTAAAATGTAATAAACAAGATAGTAAATAATAGACATTTACAAAAGATTTGCATTGATTTGATTAAATAATTACAGACCTAATAATAGCATATCGATTTAATCCGCACACGTATCCGATTATAATTATATAACTACAGTATTACATACTTTTTTGATTGATTTTTATTCAAGAAAATATGTAATGAGAATAAAAAAGAAACGAAAAAGCAGTAATTAACAATGTCCCGCTGGAATATACCAACATACTGTTATTTATAACTGCGTATAAATCAATCAATCTAATACTAGACGATAAGAGGGCGTGTGAAAGTCAGAATCTATTGTCCTTCACAATGGCAAGGCGATACAAGATCAGTGAAAGTTGCCCCATAAAGAACTGATCAACAGTAACTGCTGGTATTTTGGTACAACATTCTTTGCATTCCTTTACCGCGTATACCACATTATCATAACCACCTCTACTAGGGATATCGTTTACCTACTATCTATAGGTTATAGGTATTGGGTATTGGGTTTTGATAAATGTCGACGGAAATTTTCCATCATTTATTGCTTTTTATCTTTGGATAAAACCAACTAATGATATATAACCTTCTAAATTTCATGACACTTCTTTCCTTAATTAGAATATTGTGAATAATTTTTAAGTCCACACGAAATTAGAAAAATGATTGATGAGATGAGGCATGTGTTCTTCCTGATTATGGTCTATATCTATGCCAAATCTCATCGAGATTTGTTAAGCCGTTTTGGAGATACCTTCCAACAAACATAAACTTTCATTCCGATATTTTTCCAGTGAATTAATCCCTGTCATTAAAAACCAAAAGTATACTTTTAAAGTTGAAATAAATGATAATAAATATGTCATCGAGTAATGAATCACTTTTGTTTTGCAGGTAAGTTCAATGAGTCATGAGAATCTTTTGGATCCTTATCATTATCGCTTTCAATCTCCGTGAGTAACACTTTGTTTATACCACCAATATTTTAATTTTGAACAGTGTGTAATCCAGGCAACTTTTTGCGGTAAGAATATTTACAAGGCAAGTATTGGAGCATCGGTGGCTCAGGGGTTAAACACTTGACTAGCAATCTGCGGGTCCTGGGATCGAATCCCACCATGGGTTTTTCGATTTACATGTGTATATCTATCCGATGTTCTTATGATGAAGGAAAATATCGCGATGCACATATCTGAGAAGAAATTCAAAGATATGTGAAGTCAACCAAGCCGCACTGGGTCAGCGTAGTTGACTATGGCCTAGTCACCCTTAATTTAGGGTAGGCTTCGAGCCTGATGAAGTATTCATGCAGCCAGTACTTAGTGTTACGAAACTAGCACCTCACGCCCCCGATGCGAATGGTACAACTTGTAATGTTACACGTCGTAACGTCAGTCAGTACTCAGCTTTAGGATTCAAACATCGCAAGGAGTACTTAATACACAATAGTCTATTTTCTCCCCACTTAAGGTTATAAATAATATTGGTAGCAATGATAGACAGTTAATTATGCCACTGGATTTCTTCACGCACCAATTGAGCTACGAAAGCTGTAAAATGAATGGCATTTAATGAATGTGAAGTCTGGTCCCGTTGTAAAATGATCCAAAACGATTCATTTATTTTAGAAATAAGGTTGCAACAAGATTCGCATCACATTAAAATATAAATTGTTAACAAAATAAAAAAACATATTAAGATATCGTACTAACATTTTCAATATTGACAGATACTTTGCAGTATTGCTTCATCTATCAAATTTTTCATTTCGTTTTTGTTAAAAAATATTGAAAGCAAGAAACAATAAAGAATTAGCTTTTTTTTGTAAACAACAAACTGTCTGTCATTGTTAAACGTCTTCAGTAACTTTTAATGATGGCCAATGAAATATGTTCCATTGTTAAAAAATAACTAGTTTTTTTGACACTGATGCCTTCTAAGTGAAGTCGGCTTGAGGTCAAACAATATAGCTGACAGTTAGTCTATGTTAAAACATCCACTGTACTCTTACTTATTCAAGCTAGGGCTGTCCAAACTTAGACATGTAATTGTTTTATATCAAACTATAGTGAAAAAATAATTAAGTCATTTTTTGTCCTCGTCTTTTTTTTAAGTTTAAAAATATTTGTTTTTATTTCTAATGTTATACAATTAAAACAATGTTCAAAAAGTTGTCATAACTGCTTTAGATAGTAATTTTGTACAACCATGTGAAATGAAAGGCGGTTAAGGGTCACGTGTGCGGTGCAGACGATGCGCGGGACACGAGATCTTGAACTAACGTCCCGTTGTGTCAGAGAGAGACGATATTATCGGAAGCTTCAATTTAAGCTACTAGATTGTCCGCGTATTCTTGACCTTACCAGAGTTTAATCTTATATGAGTAAACCAGCAGACTCATGTGACTATGTTTATGTAAAATTACTTCATGTAGTTCGTTTATTTGTTGGAAATGCAATTAAATATACAAATTGCAACTTTATTGCAACTTTTGTTTAATCTACCACTTAAACATCGAATCGATGACCACCAGTATAATAAGCTTGACCAAACCACTGAGCTACGTGACCTTTAATATTTAATGTAAAATTGGAGTCAATTATTCTTAGTCGTTTATAGAAACTTATTTCTTAAGTATACATATTAATCAATTACCTTATTTGACATATTAAAAATTATTCGATTTAATTTAATTACGAGTACACTATGGCGGTGGCCTTATAATATCCGATTTGTTAACATTAAAAAAAAACTTTAAAGTACAACAAGACTTCTCGTATTAACCTTACTTTACTTTCTACAGATTAAAAAATATCCGAATAGTGTTGCTCGCTTTTAATCGTTAATTATTCGCGCTGTTAATTGTGACAACAATAATGAGGTCCGATTGTAATCAGTACGAGCGGCCGGAATGCTAACGGCGATGTAATCGTTATGGAATCACTTTTTACTCGGGTAACCATGAGTGTTGTTGGTTAAAGATTTTTCTACGTTTTATATTATTATTTAGCTAGCTATTCCCGTGCGAATTCATCCGTAAGATATTTTATTAATTTTTGTTACACAGAAAAAGATTTTTTTATTTACACCAAACAAATAAACTTTCTTTTGTAAATGTTAAAATTCAAATACTCATATGATAACGCCTTTGGCTGACAATTACCGTTACCATGGCATTAAATTTTTGTCCCTTTTTCGCATTTTTTTTTAATTTACTCACCCTAGGTTTAATGGCGTGAAAATATATAGCCTCATGAGTGTTGTAAAGTTAGGGCTATTTATAAAAAACGATTTATTAAAAAAAACCGTGATTGTTAAGATTCTGCATTAAAAAAAATTGTGTTTACGCTCTATTATATAGTAAAGATCATAAAATTGAAAAAAGTGTGTAATAGGTATTTTATATGAGGAACAAAAGCAAGTGTCGATACGCTATGTTACCAAAATTAATCACAAAGTTAAATTTACTTGATGGCATGTCTATGACCTAATTAAATATTTCTTTAGAAAAATGACACGTAAAAGGTTTGCCATCCAATCCTTTACTAATTAAACTTGTGGTAACTCTAGTTTTATTATTGATTATTCCAATTAAAAAGCACTTAAAGAATAATAATAAGGCTTCTGTTATACGAATGCGTTTGGAAAATCTTACATTTTGAACATATTAGGCGTGCCGGTATGCACGCACGACTCGCTTCTCACGGCCCGAGCGCAGCACGTACAGCGACGGAGAATGTGAAAATATGCCGATACATGGCTAATATCAACACCAATCAAGCAAATCACACTCTAAAATTAATGAACATAAAGTTCTTTATTGGATAAATGTTGCAGTGTCTTGGCAACGCCTTACATGCATGCCACAATCGGATTACAAGTAAAGCAGGCTTTGTTTCCGTTGCATAAGACAGGCTTGTACAGCAACGGTCAAGCAATGCGGTTTTTTATATAAAATACCGGGAAAACTAGAGCACGGCTAACCTGTTGTGCCCGCGGCCAATGCAGACCCAAATTAAATAGACCCAAGAAAGTGGCTTGAATAATATTAACATATCAATAATATTTTAATAAGAAAACCGTAAAATCTTTAAAAGCCCTATTTTTATCTACAGCTCCATATTTATTGTTTAAGCATTTTATGATGTTGATAGAATAAGGTTTGTATGTAAAATTATATGGTGTTGATAATAATGATTAGGCTAACGCAATAACTGTGTTTATCGCAATAGTAAATATATATTATACCGTTAACAATTGGCGCAATGTCATCGCCGAACTGGGGCACTGAGTTCTATGTAACGGTGTTGCCACTTTCCATTTGAACATCTCCCTAAAAATATATTATATAAAAAAAATTACTATGCTCGCTCGCTAAAATTACTACATCACGTACTACCGACTACAGCAAAGAAAAATAATTTCAATATATTAATTTCCTACCAGTTAATCTAATTAAATTATGAATTATAATTTATAGCCTGTTTGACTTTCTCGTCAAATCTGCATCTCAAACCTACAAACATGAAAACCTATATTTATAGCTGGTAACACACGTGACGTTATCTACGCGGGTAACCGTGGCAACGGCAATTGAGCAATTACATTCCTTGCGACACACGAGTTCATTTCACTCAGAGATACTTTTATCTAGGCGCGGTATTGCCTCTGCCACACAGCTGAACCCCATATATAGCTTTGATCTATATTTTCTAACCTATAATGATAAAATTATCGATTGTATTATCTAAAATTATTGTCTGACAGGATAAATTATTTTTCCCCTATAGTAGAGTTATCTTTATTTAAAAACGCGTAGTCAGTATGTAACCATATTAGTTATTGACCATTAGAACGATAAGTGAAAACCACGGAAAGTACATATCTTTCGTCTTCGTACCTTGATAAAGGTGGTCTTAACTTTTTACTAGTGTTTTGGTCTACCAGTAAATACGCTTGCTCTTATCCCAATACTAGTATTACGGTTTAGTTAACATCTTCTGATACCAGTAATCCGCTATAAACTGTCGCCTGTCAACAACATTATCTGACAGTACCACGCCTACTGTACGACTTGTTCAGTTATGTAAACTGTTTGTCTGTTACATCATATTGCTTATTGATGTATATTGTAGGTAACAATATTATATGTATCTATGTCTAATATTAAAGATTATTTTAATATAAAAATAGGATCAACATGAACAAACTATATGTGATGTTCTTTAAAGATTTAGTTAAATTCATTAAATGTTTCCTTTTATTATATTGCTAAATGTTGCTCGCGACTTTTTCAAATAAACAAAAAAAAACTAAAATACACTATGTGTTCTTCCAGACTATGTTCTGCATCTATGTCAAATTTCAGCGAGATGTATTTAGCGGTTCTGGAGATACCTTCTAACAAACATCCATCCATCTAAACATTCGCATTTATAAATTAGTAAGAAGTAAGATGGTTGCGATAAAGTTAATAAAGTTTTCATGTTACTAAAGCTTACTTTTTTTTTAATTAATAGTACATTTACGAAACTTTATCATTATACTACTTTTTCACGAATAATTAAAAAAAATCGTAGTAATATTGTAATAAACAAAAGAGGCGCATGCACGCGTCGTAAAATTATTTATAAGCGGTTAATTGTAAGAAAAAGTAGTAAGCGATTCGAATTTAAATCGATTTAATGCGATAATTGCAATGAATCGAGGCGCGTCCCTACAATACGATTTATTTACGTATTCGCACGTGACTGGCCTGGAATGGCGAACGACGTTACGTACAATGTTGATTTGACGCGCGCTTTGAGGCATTCCGATTGTGTCAGTTGGAATCCCGTTAGCACTATCATAACGCTACTTGAAATCGATAAAATGTCTAATCGATGATTGCATTCAAAGCCCTTGAAGATTCAATTCTAAGAAGGCTGCAATTTATTCTTATGTAAAAGTATATATATTGTTTAGTTGAATATTTTCTAGATTTACACGGTATTCGACATCTGCTTGACATTTACAAACACGAAATTTGATCATCAAAAAATAACCTTTTAATATAATCTGTCACTATTACGCCGCCATATTTACGCAACGTTCAGAAATCGGTACACGCAACGCTGTCACGCTTTCATGTCGATCACGGTTTTAAAACGCATTCATGAACTCTAGTTTCTGAACAGGTTGGCGCTCGGTCCAACGAGCAGGCGATAATGTATAGTCTGACAAACTTATCTGACCCGGTAGACGTAAGTAAAATTAAATTATGATAGTCATTAACGCCCCTTGTCATTGTCAAAAAAATCCCAAGGTTCTTGCCGGACTGTACTTAAGTTTTCATGTTTAAACTAGTATGTCATCTTCTAAATAACATCGATAATAAAGCTTCACCGAGCCAAATCAATTTGTCTGACTAAAACCGGCTACTGACAACTCCAAACTACACCATTAACTTCGACGATAGCGACCTGTTGCGAATTTAATGCTCTTGTAATTTTATTATAACACTTCGATACTATGGAGACAGTTAAAGTGAAGGCAGAACGATTGCTTTCTTGAATAAATAAAATACAATAATACATTTATGTTTGAAGATAATTTTTTTCTACAATTTTTCGAAGAACTTTCTTTTTAAGAATGTACAATTTTATGTTTCTTGTGAAAGCTTGAAGTAATACATAAAATTGTTAGTGAAACAAAACACGAATCATATAATTCTAATACTAGTAGTGAGTACAAGTCCTAGTATTCTTAATTTGACTGATCTGCTTCCTACAACAATAGTCATTGCAACAAGCTTCAAGTGTACACAGTTAGAAGTAATTATAATTAAATTTTGAGACGAGTTTCCGTTGATAAATCTCGCTTCCTTCCTGCGCCTATCACAAACGGTATCATTCGCTGCTCTGACATAATTCTGTATGTTCAGTTGGTTGATATTAAAAATGTTACATACAATCATAAGCTAATCTATTAACTTTTAGCTCTACCATTTTTGAATTCGTTTTCGAGTATGTTCTCTATTATTTTAACATCAATGTCTAAAGCTATAGTTTACGTATATGTAAAATCAAGTGATATTACAGCTTTAATTAGTGTCTCTATGACGTCACAAGAAACAGTGCTAAGCGTAATTTCACAGAATAGCACTGCGTGGTTGTATTAATAACTATCAGAGCTCTAACGTACTACGTGCGTTCACTACTGCCCATTGTTAAAGGCGTGGGAAGTATCAACCCACGCCTCAAAATGTAGCAGGTGAATGTCGCATCTACTACTTTACTATAGTTTAAGCCATTCAGATAAAAAAGATTTCGTGAAATTAATTTTTATTTACTACTATACATCTGGTACATGATTATGTTATAGTAGATGTAGTAGTGGTATATGTTTTCTTGTATGTACGGTCTTCTTAATATTAAGTTCCGACAAAACATGAAACAATGAAATGTCTTAAAATATTATTGTCATTTAATTATATTGAACTATTTTATGCTAGTTTATGTAGGAATCTTAGGCAAATACTTTTCGCTTGCATCTGTCGATCCCCTAAGTAAAAGAATTAGGTTGAGTGAGGCAAATCAGGTCTATTGGTCGTAGTATGTGGGTTATCAGCGGGCGCAGACGGCGGCAGGGGCGCGGAAAATTGAGAAAATTGGAGTCCCGGAGCGCGTGGGTCGAGAGGGCGTCATGGTGACGACAGCGGCGCCCGTGACGTCACGTAGACCCGCCTCCGCCCGCCACCGACTGCACGGACAATCATACGGAAAACTGTCTTGTTACATTTAATTTTTAGCCTTAACTTTCTAGTTTTAAAAAGTAGGATGTTAACAACAGAATGACTACCCATAATATTGGACAGAAAAAAAAACATTCTGAATTGAATTGAATTCTGGCAATGACTATAAACGTTATATTCAATTGATTAAATCAACTTAACATAAATTCGCTTTCAGTGCTAAACTCCACATTTATGCATTTAAGAAAGATCTAGACAGCTTAGAGTCAAAATCGTACAGTTATTATCTTTAGCAATTTTCTGCACGATTGTACTTCCATAAGTGACATTTAAAAATAATTTGACGCTAGGAGTTTAGCGGGTGCCGGCAGAGGGCGCGCGTGGGCGACGGCGCCGAGACACTTGTCTGTATCCGAGCACAGCCTGCCGGAAAATTAAATGTGGCGGGAAAACTACACCGCCTACCCAGTTCTCATTCAGAACGCCTTAACCTTATTAAGAATATTGAACCTCTTCCCTTAAACAAACTAGCGGTAAAAGAAAAATTAAAACGCGGTTTTCGGTGTTAATATTTTTTCATACTTTTTATTGATATTTTAATTAAGTTGTTTGTAAAAATCAAGGTTGAAATTTATCTATAGGATTATTGATATTTTATTATCTTTTGTAGGTGATATAATTAAATATATGACACACATATGACGTACTTGTATTTACTGAACCTTCAAATAAAATATAATCTATATCGGCGATTTGTGGCAATGAAATCAATTAGCTCCTACAACAAAACTGAATTAAAAATTTATTGTATTTTAAATTACAAAACTTTTTGTTCGCGATAGCGACTGGATAATTGATAACCTCCTTCTTTTTGAAGTCGGCTAAAAAAGGTAAAATACAATTTTTTAAAGTGGTTATAATACCTGTTATTTTATATAAAATTCCACTCTCATCGTATCAGCTTTGATAGTTAATTTAAAAGGGATCTACACTTGTTTGTATGATATATAAAAATTTTATATATCTGACTAAATTGTAACATATAATAGTCCACTGTATTACGAAGTACATCCCAAACTGTTGTGTACGAACTAAACTGTAATCCACTTGTTACCACCAGGTAACAAATATAGTTTAACACTGCTGAAGTTTTCGTTACTGGTAATATTACGATCGTAAGGAAATGTTTCAACTGTCCGCTCTATGGATGATAAATTTTTAATCAATTGCCATGGTAACTAAAAATCGATAGTCCAGATACAGTCCTGTCTGATAAGATGTAAATAGGCGGGTGAGAGGAGTGGAACAATGACGTCATTGACACCATAAAATTCGTCTAGACGTCGATGACGTCACTCCGGTTGCCATTCAAAGGCTACAGATGTCACGGTAATGTGACACGTGCTACCACATCCGTGAATCATTCCTCAAATCTCTTATCGGAAACAACTTACAAGTATAAAGATTTTTTCCTCCGTATACTCTAAGTCAAAATAACTGCCTTTTTAATATTCAATGTTTAGTTGATTAGAAGTCTTAGCAATATAATTCTTAATAAAACTTTTATTTATTCTCTGTATCAAATATTAACCTACAGGTGTTAAATAAGTCAGATCTGATCTGTTGATACAGACGAAGAAACAGTTTAGAGACGACGAAAACCCTCATATCCTTAACAAAAAAAAATCTGAGAGTATCTAATATTCTTTAAACTGTTAACCTCAAATGCGCTAATGCAATAAATGCGCTATTTTATAGACATGTTATAATTTAATAATAATATATAATTAATATACAATCACTTGCGATAATAATTGATAAAATATATTAAAGAACATACGAGTTAAACATAACACAAAATTGTCATTTTCCGTTAAATACAAGGCGTCAGTGTGTCCGAACGATATGTTAATTTTCTAGCATGTATGTTGCCACCCAAGCTTAAAGGAAGAAGGCTTCGTATAAATAAGTAATTATCTGAGCATACTCCCATATTCCCATAATTCGTAGTGACGTGAGGAAAATGTGACGGAACTGAATTTTCCTCTTGATGGCCGTTTTTCCAACGAATAAAATCTACGTACATTATCAACAGGAAAATGCTTCATATATTTGGGACAAAATTAAGACACTATTTTTCTACTTATGATTTTTTTAAAATTCTAATACAAATTAATAATTTTTTTTATTGAGTAGTCTTTTGTTAACATTTTCACTTTGATTCACAACTTTGCTTATGCCATTCTGTTAACGTAGTGTTAGTTATACTTGGAGATTTAGTGCTAGAGTGCTAGTGGTAGTTAGAGCTTATTTTACGATCACCATTTAATTGTTTCATAAAACAAAGCTCTTTAATACTTTCATTACCTAAATAATCTTAATGCCATCCTTTTTATTATCTTTTGAAAATAGAAACATTACCTTTCTGTGTACATGATCGTCTTTTGAAATCAACAGTTTTATTGATGTAAGCAATGCAACATTTTGTACGCGACAGTACCGCAACATTTAGTTATATCTAGTTCTGCGAAGTCGTCAATTTTCATGTTTGATTTGTTAAGGTGCAACCTCGTTTTGCAAACGTCCATGTAACTCGGCCGGGGAACTGAATCACGAACTGCGCTTCTAAGAATTGTTCAAGCAACAGTTTGACTATTGTTAGAGCGACCAACATTTTTATTATTTGTGAGATTTTCCTTTTGAACTCGTTCATTGAAATATCGTTTCAAAAATTACTTCTAAAACTTTTATTTTAATTACATTGAGATCGTTCTTACATTGTCATTGTACCATTGGTAACTATCGAGTCTATTTAAATATTATCTTTAAGCTCTAGATTAATCCTGAACTTTATTTACCAATACTTATATAATTATAATACCAGGAAGAGTAATGCTAATTTACATATTTCCAGTTATAATGCTGGATTTATTCACTTGGCTGAAATAATGTAAACTGGGCATTAAAAACGTTGCCATGGGAACTTATCTTAGTTTTTTCAAGGAGATTCAAGGGGATGAATATAATATTTTGTACGACTGTTTTGGGAATGGAAATCCACAATTTGCCGATGTCGAGTAGCGTCTTATAGTCCGTATCATCTCGTCTCGTTCATGGATACCTCATCTATTATTCGCCGACCCATTTTTCAATGCGCCGTTCCACATTCATACTGATGCAACAGATGCTTGTCTCAGTAGGGATGCCTCTGTGCCATGCTTTAAAACATAATTCGCGTAACTAGCCGCTGACAAGTTTATGCCATCAACATGTTGCTTGATTTCATGCTCAAAATAGATTTATGGGATGATATTCAAGACTTGTTTCTTCGACATGCTTCTTGTTGCAAACAATTGAATTGTGTATCATGATTTTAAAGTAGTATCTACTTTTTTGAATTGGATAAAGAGGCAAAATAATTATGCTTAACATATAAATATTTGGAGGTTCGTTTTTTACACTATTTTGACTTTGCCATTGCAAAACATGTCTAATTTAGTTTGTTTGTTGAGAATCTCCACATTTTTTACATTTTATGTTATTTTATTATCATCCTACGTTAATTTAAACGAAGGTTAAAGTTAATTTGTAGAGTTAAATTTATCTCCCGTAGAGAGTTGTATGACTTGCAAATTGTGTTTTGAATTTTAAACAAATACCTTACCTTGATAATAGCATATTACAAAGTAATACATAGTTATGAGAATCGTTTTGATTTTATTAGTCTCGATACATATTTAATGTAAAATATGATGAATTGTGCAACGACCATTGTTAATCAAAGTACTTTTACACTTGTATCTTTTGTTATTTAAAATAATACAAGCATAAGGTTACTTAATTTATACTATTTAGCTTCTACTTATCTATTAAATAATAATGCATCTATATATGTTCTATTATACAAGACTCATTACAAAACTTCACTGACAACCTCCGAACAACTAACCAAAGTTTCAACTGTCCAGTTGTTTAGGAGCGTATAGATCATAGTCATTTGTTTTTATTTCTGAAACATAAAACTTTAAGTTTTCAAGTATCAAGAAGTGTGCTTCCATAACTGGTGCAAGTATAATTAATTTTCGAATGTGGTACGTATGTTTATTGCGAGCAAGACAAAACGCGCAGCGAGCGCCAATCGAGATAATGGTCAATACGAAAACGGTACCGAGTACGGAGCGAACCGGATGCGAATCAACTATCGGCCGGTGAAAGTAGACCTCACAAAAAATGCTCCCATTCCTTGCGCCCGTTGATATTTCATGAGACATTCTCTTCAAGCGCCCAGCAAATAGATATCTGAAGGATATTATTAACATATTTTTTTTATTTTTCTCAACAAACTGGTCATTCGAGTTGTGACAGTAACATGTTCATATAAATGTCGACCGACAATCGATAAACGTCGTTGTAGCACGTTATCCGCTCGCTTTAAGCTTCGCTGTTAACGCAAGATCAAACAAAAACTGTTTTATAGACATAAGCAGAGGCCCAACGCTTACACCAACTTCTTTCACTAGCAGTTGCCCGCAACTTCAACCACACGAAATAAAAAAAATCTAGTTATAAATATAGACTATGTCAGCCAGGGATAGTGTAGCTTCAAAACAGTGAAAGAATTTTTCAAATTGGATCAGTAGTTTAGGAGCCTATTCAATTCAAACAAACAAGCAACCAAATCTTTTCTCAAATTGTTTCCGTTAATGGTGATCGGTAGAAAAAGAAGAAGCAGGAGATGAACTTTACATTATCAAACAACCTTCATATTCATATTTTGAAATAGTATAAGCGCAGGTTTCCATTGTAACAACACATGTACGAAAACATATTGGCATCCCTCTCATTCACTATTTAAAAACAGAGACAATATAATGTCGTTGCACTATCAGGAATCTGGAGGTATTCCACCTTAACGACAGACGTTAGAACATTTTGTAAACGTTGAAACGACGATCCGGAAACAATAAAACGCATGATAAAAGTGGTATACGACTATTTGATTTTTACTAATATGACGTTATTTTGTAAGAAGAGGCTGAATTTGTTTCGTTGCATAAAACAAGGATTTTTTCTGTAAGTGGAACATCGCGAAGGGCCTTGATTGTACATGAGTTTCGGTAGTGTAAGCCCACAGTATGTAAGGCTTTAAAGTTTTATGATAAAAAAATAAGTAAACCGATATCTTAAATTATTTGTGTAAATTTTAGAACACCATAAATATTTGTCATTCCTTTTGGCCATCTCTTTATGCAAACCGTTTTATTATTCTGTATTTTAAATTTTATTCAACTTGTTTTAACTTAATTGGTTTTTGGATTAGAAAGTTTTTTTTATAAAGTGGAAGGAATGCAATCCAGTTTTAAAATTAGTAATTTAAAGACTTTTTCATAATGTTATTGCCATTTTATATTACCTACAGTATTAATTAAAGCATCATCTTGTGTAAATTTATGTGCAACAGTTTTAAATTTTCGGCCAACAAAGTAAAAAAAAATTTAGCGCTTATTTTAATAGACGTCACAGTATTAACATCAGTCAACCTCCAATTTTACCGTTCAAAAACAGGCATATCGACTACAAAAAATAAATAAAAAATCAATACCTTCGTCATTCCACTAGATAAAATTAAATTAAGCCGGTTGTTGAATATCGTATTATACTATATTTATTGAACTGGTTTTATTCCTGACATGTCGGTAAACCGGGCCATTGCAAAAAAGCACACCCTGTGTAATAACACGTTAAAAGTGCATTAAAACCTAGTTATCCTTGCATTTAGTCCGGATTCGAACTGAAAGGTAATGAATTCATACCTCGGGTAAATCTTACCGACCTCATACAACTTCCACTTGCCAAAAAAGAGTTGATGATAAAATGTTCGTACGTGATTATTGTCTTTGACTTTTACAGTTCGTAATTAATCTGTCAACTTGTGTTTACAGGTAATAAATTACAGTAATATTATTGCAATTTTAATTCTGTCTCTTTTGTAGAAAATCACTTAGACTTCCTACTTTTTTTTTCAACCGAGTTCTCAGTTTATGCAACAATATCAGCAATCTGCCGTAAGTGTCTCCTTGCACTAAAGATAGGCGTCATGTTAGACATAATGTCATTGTGGATAGAACATTAACGGACTTTCTATAAACAGTCAAAGATAAACAGCACAAAAATAATTTTTATATCTAAATAATAACGTGAGAAGTTGCAACGTTCCGAGATGCATTCAAACAATTACTGATCAATACTGAATTACCGGAACGAATCCCTCAGCACCATTACGAATACGCTTTTAAAAAAAAGCTACGCAATAAAATAAGCTTGTCGGTAATTGATTACGTACAACGTTTTATTTGTTGTCTCTTTCCCGCAAATGAATTTTGCTTAATAAAAGAAAAGTCTTTCAGTAGTTTAACAGTTTCGGCTCTCATATTCAATGAATCGTTGATAGATTATTTTGATTAATCGTGCATTGCTCATAGATATAACGGTACGCTATTTTATGTCTAAAAACATGACCATAAAGAGCGATTTTTTTTTCTTGACAAAATGTTTTAGTGAAGCCATTTAAAATTATCACCAATAGTAATACCATATAGTGATATACAGTAATACAAATTTACATGTTTCTTTTTATGTATTATACAACATATTTAAATACGTTTTTTGTATCTTACTAATATTATAAACTAGCTTTTACCCGCGACTCCGTCCGCGCGGAATAAAAAATAGAAAACGGGGTAAAAATTATCCTATGTCCTTTTCCTGGTTCTAAGCTACCTGCTCACCAATTTTCATTCAAATCGATTCAGCCGTTCTTGAGTTATAAATGGTGTAACTAACACAACTTTCTTTTATATATATAGATTTATATACGATATGGATTTAATTTTGAAACTTAATACAATGAATTATTAAAGAGATTGTAACATGTTATTTTACAATCTTGTTTAGTCATGGATATGATTCCTAAGTGATTATATTTTAATTAATGTAATACATGTGTCTTCGTCCAAATGTATTAGGCCCCGTTATGTTAAAGAAACGTGCTTTTTTATCATCAATCTAAAGGTCACAACAACATTGTGTTGCGATGATGCAAAATGACCTTTATGTCGACGTGTGGAGAGATAAATTTTAATTGGCATTATTGTTATGCTACCAAAACTCGTTAATCACAGCCCCCCAGCTATTGATCGTGTGATTAGGTCTGTGATTAGGTCGATATCACTATATCTGCGTGTTGCTTTAGGTGTTAACATGCGCAGTAATGAACGATCGAGAGAAATTGCTCTTACGACTCGAAGTTTGTGAAATATTTATTATTACAATTTGATATTGAAAGTTATAAATGTTTTTCAATAAGACATCAATGTTGAAGTTATTTAATTTATAAATTTGAAGTATTTTATCATTGAAAATGTCTTACGGTGAAAAAAAAACTTCGTGATGTAACTTACACATATCTGCGAAGAAATTCAATGATATGTGTGAAGTCAACCCGCACTAGGTCAGCGTGGTTGACTATGGCCTAGTCATCCCTAACTTAGGGTAGGCTCCGAGCCCCTCAGTAGGGAGGTATAGTGAGCTGATGATGATGATTGAAAATGTTCGCTCTGTGATATTTCCTTTGCAGCCATGATTCATAAATTAAATCATTATGTATTAAGTAAAGGTATGTTATATGTTTCATACAATTGTTGCTCTAGTTTCATGTAACCGGTACAAAAATCCATACATTGACATACATGTTCGAACACGCATTAATTTTCACTTCTCAATCATGCGGTACGGGAGTGGGGTCGATGCGGATAGTTGCCAATACTAGTTTCTAACTCACGAAGCGAGTTGCCTAATTGCACGCGCACACGATTCCAAAATGTGTAATTATGATTTTTTTATTTATTTATTTACATTTAACCTTTGCGGTTATGCGCATCACTAAACGTGACGGACGATCGTGTGAATGGTAAGAATAGATGACATACTTTGGAAACCTTTTTTACGTTTTTTTTTTTTTATTTAAACTTTTGTATTGATGAATAGCAAAACACATAATGATGTAAACATAACGTTGCTGAATAACATTTATACCTTCAAACCTTCTACAAAGATTAGTTGTGTGGTAGAGTTTTTTTTGTATTCGCTATTGACTATATAAAGTAATACACAACACAATCATGCCTATAACCCAGAGGGGTAGGCAGAGATTCCGGACCTCCATTTAGTGTAGCCAAATGCACCAGACGGAACGTGACAGGTTGCGAGCCGCGTCACCGTTTTTTCTCCCGGGAATTCATACATATGTGTATAAATCGAAAAATACATTAGTACATGGCGGGATCCGAACCCAGGACCTACAGATTACAAGTCAAGTGCTTAACCCCTGAGCCACCGACGCTCTCTATACTGGGCTCTATATTATGTAAAATAATACTGGGTTAGTAAGACACTAATTCAAGTAATCAATCTAAAACAAGATTATGTTATCTGCAGTTTTTTTCCTCTTTTAAAAAGTACAATTTATTCTTTCTTTTATATGTTTCAATGGAAAAAGGTTAAAGAAAAAGCGCATTGGAAAGCATGCCGTGTTGCGATTGTGTCGAACACGAACTGAAATAAATCCGGAACAGCACTACGTAACTGTTACTTATCAAAACACAAAGCTGAGTTGATCGTAGCGAATCACTTTCACGTTGACACTTGGCGAAAATACATTTTATCGTACTTCGTGCGAACTACTCGTAATACATTGGAAAATGGGTAATGAGAGTCCAAGGGACCGTGATATTTTTACTCGCTGATAGAAGTTTCTCGCTTATGCAAAAATTCGACTGTTCTGTTTTAATTTCTGAAGTCATTTCGGCGTTTTACTAACCGCGGGTACCGGAATATGTGCACAAAAACACACAATCTATTTGAAATATAATATGGGTACAATAAAATAATTCCATCTGGAACTTTGTACTGTATCTATGGCTGACGCCATAATAGCTTATGATCACTAAGCACCGAGATCGTATTTTGTTTCGTACAAGATCTACACAATAGCGTACTTAAAAGTAAAATAAAAAAAAAACTTTGATTTACCAACAAAATTGGGACGGTTAGGTAACAGAAGGTAACATCGGAAGGTACAATACAATGAAGCTATTAGGTACTTTATTTTAATTATTTTAAAACTCATTGAACACCAGTTGCAGTATATCGGAAGAGTTTAGACGTACAATTTCACACCTCACATCAAACTAATACCCCGGCACTGATTTCAAGTAGAAAGTGAACACTTAAATTCTCGCTGCAAAGTCGATCGGAGACGTTACGTCGTGTCTAATTGTAACAACTCATGCATGCAACGAAACAGGCACGAAAACATACTATAATAAGCGAGACAGTGGTAGGGGACTTCGAGTTACGAACGAGAACTCAATTAGTATGATATAACGCTGCTAACAATTTGATATCTTAAGGAGATAATATTATTGTTGATTTGTTAGAACAATACCGGTTCGTCTTGTTTAGACGGATGTACCATTAAAATAACTTTTTAATATTTATGACATTTAGTTTTAAATTACATAAGTACGTTGTTGAAATTTATTTTTAATGATTTTTATTCCTTAACATAAATACGTTATTGTTAATTAAAAAAAAATTGATGTGACAATAGGAATAAAAAATATGCCATTTTTTCCGTCCCTCTCTTTCCGTTTCTCTTTGGCTTAATATCAAAGACTTGTACTTTTTATTCTTTAATTACTTTTAAGTTTTTTTTTTTAACATTATATGGATGTTTCTGCAGTGGAAGCGCACGGTAATATGAAGTGTTAACCGGGCCTCAGAAGCCACTTACGATTGTAGTCACGTACGGAATAGTTTACGGTTCGGTATTTCCCACAAACGGCTGAACGTCGAGGCGGGACCCTAGGGGCAATAGCCTGCAAGTCGCGATGTATTTGGGTACTGCATAAGTATTAGGAATGTGCCTTGAATTTATAAAATTCGATCATAAACAATTTATAAGACATCGAATTATTCGACGTACAAAAAAACTGAAAAGTCATTAATTACTCATCATTTGTTATTCCGAAAGTGTTTAACTTGTTGTGACTTCATTGACATGACAGAAAGCTTGGTATTTGAAGCAGTGAAAACTCACACTTACGATGTAAAGTCATTTATGGTTCAACCTTGACCAGTTATAAGATGATTGATGATCATTGATTTAAAAATATGGACAAAAATTGCACAGATCAAGCACCTTACAGACAGGACTGTATTTAATAAGCAGTAACTAGTTATCTTGATAAATTACAAGACAATTATTCGCTCAATTCAATTATATCTCTAATCTTTAATTAGACCAATTAATCAGACACAACACTGAGACTTTAAAAAAGCTTTAAAAACATATTTTATCAATTAATTATGAATCCGATTGAATAATAAAGTTTGTAGGCATTTTAAACTAACTATGAAAAAAGACTGAACTAACATGTAATACAACTGGAAACGTACGTGTGTTAGATACGCCACTCTCCCATCAGTCGAGCAAATAACTACATCTGCAGCTAACATAAATGCTTAATTTAAATTCTACAAAAAACATAGAAAAATAGAGCCAGGCACATGTACGACGAGGTCAATATAACGTATCAATTCGCGTTTCTAACGCCACTCCATTATCGTTGTCCCTCACCTTGGCGGAGAGCAAGTGCGGTGAACGAACGGCCGCCGAACGCGGTCGCCGACCCCGCGCCCGCGCCCGCCCGCCCCCGCGCGCACACTGACTGCTTGATGAGCTTCCGACACTAACAATATAAGCCTCAGGATATTCAAAAACAAAATACCTTATTCAAAATTCATCCCGTTGTATTTAATAGGGGGTGAAGACTCAATAAGTGGGTCCCGAAAGGCAGAAATTGACTGATTTCCATTTGGCATAATATCGCCACAATTTTCACAGTCCTTTCTATTGCTACGGTGAATATGTGTAGTAGAATATAACTTCAATATGGACTTTATATACACATTTAGACTCTTTCACTAGATACTTTCAGCAACCGAAATCGTGACCCAGAGTTTATGCGTTCAAATCATTACATCAATAAATTACTTTAGCGTGAATAAACCGCGTGAATAATTAGGGTCGCTTCTGTTCATTGTTTATGACTTGTACCCGAGCTGTTAAATTAAATCATTTAAATTGTAGCTGTGGTAGCATTTTTATTTTGATTTATGTACTCGTATTAAAAATAATTCATATACGAACCGATAATAATTATGAATAACTATTCAGAAATTAATAAACTTTCTAAATTCGTTGTTATAAATTACGTTTAAAAAAACACAGCTGCCGTGTCGTGTCCGGAGTCATTTGAATTTTTAAAATTCCAAAATCTTATTCTAACGACCTAAATTAATTTTGTATAATGTTATTTTCTACATTTTGAAATCTCAAACCATAACTTAATCACATTTAAATACCATTTAGTTTAGAGAAATTTAAAATGAACTATCTCCAAACAGAACTCGTTTATAATTATTTTTTCTTAAATATATTACAAAAATTTTATGACATTTTGCTAGGCCTAATGTCTAACACTGCTATAACTACACATAATGCTTCTTTTTAGCCGACTTCAAAAAGAAGGAGGTTATCAATTCGACTGTATTTTTTTTTTTTTTTTTTTTTTTTTATGTGTGTTACCGCGAAACTCGGCCCCTGGTGGTCCGATTTTGATAAAAATTATTTCAATCGAAAGGAAGTGCTTGCAGGTGGGTCCCATTTTTTTGTTTTTTTTTTTAAATAACTAGAAGACTAGTAGATTTTGAATATAGCTTCAAAATTTGTTGCGGAAATTAGGGACATTTTTGCTTTCAGCGCTTACGTAGGCTAAACTATAGGACCTACATAAAAATGATGTATGGCGAATTGTAGCTCTTTAAATGTGGTAAATAAAAGTCCGCGATAGCATATATCTATCTTTTATAGTTTTCTCACAATAACCATTTTTTTGGCCAAGAAATAATCATAAATATGTTAACCATAATTAGATAAAATTAGAAAAAAATCGTTGTAAATTGATGTAATTAACACCTCTTTATTGACCGGTGACAGTTCACATTTGCTGCGGGTCCATTGCCTTTCGTCTCTATGTGATAATAGGCTTAGCAAATATCCGTATGAAGACTGAGGCCACTCTTCGCGGAAATGTATACGTTGGTAAGAAGTTCATTAACACTCAAGCCATCAAATACTTTGCATAGAATATTCATAACACGTAGTTTAAATTGTATTAATTAAGATAAGTTCAAATTCAACAAGAATAATCACCGAAGAAATATATTTCATACTATATATAAAAATAGCTTTATAATCCACATCATTACTTTCATCCATAATGCTAGTTTCACACAAAGGCAAAACAGTGCAATAGAACAGTGCAGTACTGCTATTGTTTTATTAGTAAGTCCCTTCGTATACAAGACTAAGTAAACCTTCGAAACCGGCGGTTTTAGTGTCTAAGCGACTTACGCAATATAATATAGAGGTTCGTACACAACCACGCGTTGCTGACACTTTGTAATTTCCTTGTTAACGCCGTCGTTAAGATTGTCGTGAGAAAAGTGTACAGTTGACATTTTTTTAAATTCGTTTTAGTCGTGTAGTAGGTATGCCTGACCGCATAGACAGCTCACGTAGACGATTCAACGTAGTGTGTACGAAGTGTGCGCTACGCGATACTCGCGACGCAATTATATCTACAGTATTAGTTGGTAAGATTTACGTTCCTTGTGTACGAAGGGCTTATGTGTGCTTTCAAACGATAGTGCCCTGTCATACCGGTCTATCTCACTTCTCTGCCCTCGTAGGAAAAATTACCAAGATGATTAGGCCTTGTACACACGCACATTATAGCAGATGAAGTCACAACACACGGCAGCAGTTTCTTCTGAATCTGAATCTAAGACGACAGCGACGTGTCGCCAGACGTGATTGAAATCGAATGAAGCACCGCTTTCATGCGGCATTGATCACAATACGCCGATAACATAGCTGCCTTTCTGAGAACCCCTCCTTTAACAAAGTTTAAATAATTTATTAATAGGGTTTTAGAATATTCTAAAACGATAGTACTAAATATATATTTTCTTAATATCACAAAGTAAGGGTCATTCAAAGATTATACCGCCGCTATTAATTTACTTCCGTTATTCTGTATGCAATTAATTTGTCATCTTAATTTTCAGTACGATAGCAAATTCTGTTGCATAATTTTATCCTTTTGGTCATTCCTATCCAATAATGTATACTCTCCTTTACTACCTACAACTAAAAGGCCGTAAGTAAGCCTTCTATTGCGGATGTTCATTACAAAAATTATCAATATCGACTTTATTGATTTTATATATAGTCCCAGTTTCTAATAAATCTATGTCCCGCTTTACAGGAGATGCAAGATGTGTTGGACGAGGACTCAGACATGAGCGACTGGCTGGTGGAGCGCGAGGCGAAGTCGGGCGTGGTGCTGCACGACCGGCTGATGACAGATGCGCTAGGCGCCGTGCCTATCAAGACAGAGCACTCCTACAGTCTGCACTCCGACGGAGAATCCGCCCCGCCTTCGCCACACCACACTAAAGTCGATGGTAAGCTGACTAACGCTTTAGATTTACCATAACATATCGTTGTCTTTGTTTTTTTCAAACAAAATTAGTGGGATGTCAGTATATGTTTTGAAAGATAACACATAAAAAGGCAAGACAAAGCATCTATGAATCAGCTAAATGTGTTCTCTGCTAGATTGGTAGATAGATAGTGGTAAATAGTACTAGTCTTGTAAATTTGCCATACTGGCAAATATTTCTGATTATATTCAATAATATTTTGTAATATTAGCATCAACAAATTTTTAAATTTTAATAAGTATTTAATTTTATTACAAAATGCTTTGTTATAGTCGCAGGAAGGAAGTTTCTAGTCACGTCTTGCATTGTATACTAAAATATCAATCAAGCGTAATTTTTGGAAGTTCCGCTTCTGTTTGTCGTGAAAGCTTTCTCTATGATGTATAAAATTAACATAGTAACCGTAGGCTTCCATTGTCGATACTTGCATACATAAATGTAACCGTTTATTTCTCGTTCTTTCTGAAAAAAAAAACATGAGAAAACCGACAAAGTCGACAGTCGATACTCATATCATTCTACACGTAAATATTAAAATATATAATAAATGTGCGAAAATATTATTAAAAAGTTGTTTACCTTTATATACCACTAGCTTTTACCCGCGACTCCGTACGCGCGGAATAAAAAAATAGCAAAACGGGGTAAAAATTATCCTATGACCGTTTCCTGGTTCTAAGCTACCTGCCCACCAATTTTCAGTCAAATCGATTCAGCCGTTCTTGAGTTATAAATAGTGTAACTAACACGACTTTCTTTTATATATATAGATATTTAATAAACATATTGATATTTTAAAATTAATCAATTATAAAGTAAACAGATTTATTTACACCATAAGGTATTTACCATTTTCCCACATGACATACTCTGATATTTACTTATGTACATGTATTTAAGAGTATATAGTACATCGATGCACATGTTAATTACGTGAAGCTGCAGAGATGTTGATTTTTTTGGTATTTATAAATTTCTCCAGACATTACAATTAAAAAAAAGAAGATAAACACACTGTAAAATATAATAAAAAGTCTTAAATTGCTAGATAAAATAACCTTGTTTCAATTTAAAAAGTGCTTATAAAACAAATTATGAAACAAAATGTCAAATAAGATAAATAAGTGCGTATTCATTATCGTTTATATATTTATGTATGTTATAATAATATGTTTCAAGTTACGTGCGCTGCGTGCATCTATGCGATATTTATTTTTTTGCAGTAAAAGCAATTATAGTCACGTTATACCAAATCCTGCTTAATCTGTAACATAGATAATAATGTTTTTCTCTTTAATTGATTCAATAAAATAATATGCTAGTTTTTCACGTGATTATTTCTTATTTGGTTTAAGACATGTTTGATAAAGTTAAAATCGTTAACCATCTACTCAACTACGAATACTTAAAGCATTTTTAACATAGCAAGATTCCTCAATCTTATGTCCAGAATATTCAATATTTATCGAGCGAAAGTGGATGACATCTTACTATCTTACTAATATTATAAATGCGAATGTTTAGATGGATGTATGTATGTTTGTTTGAAGGTATCTCCGGAACGGCTCAAAGAATCTTGATGAAATTTGACACAGATGTCTGGAACATAGTCTGGAATAACACATAGGCTACTTATTACGTTTTTTGTTCTTGCTACATTGAAATTGTTATTTATAAAAAGAATGTTCCATGGTAGTTGAGCTATTTAAAGAGTGTTGTCATTCTGGTTTGCATAAAAAATACCCGTGCAACTTGCACTTGCCCAGCGGGTTCTCAAAAATGTGGATGTGGTGGTATACGGTTTGTGCGTATTGATTACTATGAAATGAAAATTGCTGTTCATTAGCAGTTAATATCCATATTTTTAACAAAAAGCAACAGATGAGGAAGCGCCACGAAACTCAATTTTCATCATCAACCCAGTAAATAAAACCATATTTCGTGTATGAACTTCATTTGTTTAGGTTTAACAACCAATTTTACGAAAACGGGAGTATTATATATAGATATATAAGAAACTAGCTTTTACCCGCGACTCCGTCCGCGCGGAATAAAAAATAGAAAACGGGGTAAAAATTATCCTATGTCCGTTTCCTGGTTCTAAGCTACCTGCCCACCAATTTTCAGTCAAATCGATTCAGCCGTTCTTGAGTTATAAATAGTGTAACTAACACGACTTTCTTTTATATATAGAGATAGAGATATATACTCGTACACGAGAACATATTCCATTTTTGAATTTGATTGGAAATCAATATTATTATGTTATGTGAACTTAAGCGAAACGAGTCAAATATTTTTCCATTAGCGTCCATTTGGGTATTTTATCAGTTTTTTGGTTAAAAAAAAATTGTTATTCGCTGTAGGCCACAATAAACAAAATGATATCAAACCATTTAAATTACTTCGCCAAAAACACGAAAGCTTATCCTAAATGTTTGATGTAGGCATTGAATTTATGTGTTTATTTTATTTAAGTTTTTTGGAATATCCAGACTAAATAAGTTCATTCTGTCATTAATTTTCGTTTTGTTATTTTTTTTAATGATTCACTTTTCGGAATTCATTTGAGAACCCAAAACATTTTTTTTATTACATTGAACCCATAATAAATTATTCAAATAGACAGGTTTTCTATATGACTTTTCTAGAAATCAGTGAGCATAGCACGAATATTTGTGACAAACGCCTTCGTATCGTAATCGTCAAGTACGTTAAATTTTTTGATATAGGTACTCGATGCCTGATGGGGGCTTTACTACAAGTTTTGTCGATGAAGATACGATGTTGCTTGTCACAAATATTGGTGCTAGGCTCACTATATTGTGTTCAACATAGCGATAGGATTGAAATAACCAGGAAGTCAGATATGTTATCTGTCACATGTGTCTAAAATGCACACTCATCTGATTGTGTTCTTGATAACACAATACAATTTTAAGGTGGGCTAACACTGCTGAATTAAACTCCTAAAAAAACGTAGTGCAACAAGAATAATCATGTAACTTTAAGAAAAACTCGAATGAATAGAGAAATGAACTGGCTGTATTTAATTTCAAGAGATATAAAGAGAGTATAAATCGTAAAGATGTAAAAAAGCAATAAGGTCAGACGGGAAATTACCTTGCCCTTATAACGACCAAGGCGCCTTTATCAAGTAGTTACCTTTTACAGTCAATCAAAGTCACTTCCCTTGTAAATTTTTCTTTATTTGTGTACAAACAAAAAAACTTTTTCTTGACACAACTTAGATCAAGTTATGTTAGGTCAGGTTGAACAATGTCTTTAACGAATCATAAAATATCGAACGTAAATTAGTCACCTCTGGTTACCTTGAACTAAAACTCTGTTAAGAGGAATTCAACAATAACTTAAGCTTTGACTATTTATTTAGAAAATAGAAGGTTTGTCTTGACACAAACTGCATTCAATGCTTAAGAGAGTCTTAAATTTTATTGTAATTATCATTTGTATTTTTTTTTTAATTTTTTTTTTAATTTTTTTTTAAATCCATCGCTTGAAAAATCATCATCAGCTCACTATACCATCCCCACCGAGGGGCTCGGGAGCCTACCCTAACTTAGGCTTGAAAAATATTTGTCTTTATTTTAATTTGACTTCACGTTGTCTATAGAGTCTATCTTTATTCAAAGAAATAAGGCATTTAGGTTAAGAGAATTTCAGTTGCACATCAAAAATTGAATGTGGAAAATATTCCGATTAGATCATTAATAAACTGTTTGCATAATTTTGTTGTTAAAGTTAGTTAGGCTATTATCTTTGCATCGTGGATGTTTAAATGAAACGTTGCCGACAATTCGCTGACGGTTTCAGTGAAAGGAATTCTGGTGAGCTGATGTTGACTCATGTTAACATGTAAATGTCAGCCGTCTATAAAGTATCGACACAAAGTCACGAATACTCAGATATATCGATTAAGATATCAAATAATCAAAAATCTATTTGTTAAAAGATTTTAATAATACATGTAGCAGTCGGATTGTTATATTCGACATGCACAAAACGTCTAAAGTTTTCTTTGTTGGCGCTATCAAGATAGAGTTACAGATTTTTATGGATTGAATACTTTTTAGCTTATTTGATTTATATCATTTATAATGAAATTTGTTGCTTTTTTACTGTATAATCAGATAGCTTCTTTATCTATGCACTTTATTGATATATAAATCTATAGATTAATAAAGCTTTAGCAACTACAGAAGATTACAGCAACTATATTGAGAGTATATATTTTACGACAACGGGAAAGAGGTGTGTGACGCCCATATTTAAATATTAATAGCTTATATTGATGTGTTCGTTTTACAAAGGTTAGTTATGCTAATCTAAACTATGGGACTCTACTTGCATATAAATGCAGACGTCTTCTATTGTATAAATCAAAGACTAAAGCATTATTTATAGGAATATTTTCTATTGATAACATTTATTACAACACGCGTTTAGAAACTGTAATAGTAGGAATGAATTCTTTACAATTTTTACTTCTATGCTTTACAAATGTAAATTATTTTTATGTCTTCGTGCCTATGGTTATTGTTATTAGCCTTTATTGTTTAAACATTGAATTTTAATTATGTTCAAGGCAAATACATTTTTTTATAATTAGTAAAGCGCTAACTTAAATGGTATTTTCAGTTTCAAAACACATATTGATATCGGAATTAAATGTCTATTAAATATCAGCACAAATTAAATTAAAACATAGCATATTTTTTAAATATACCACAGTTAATATTCAATAATTTAATTGGAAAGCTTATTGAAATGCATCAGAAATAAATGAAACCAAAAAAATACCTTTTCTGTATCCCTCTGAGTCCAAATTTCTTTTTAATTATTCCGCCCGCGTTAACTAACGGTAATGCTCACAACTTAACTGTTAATTTTAATTTAAAGTTGCCATGCATGATAAGTTTATAAAACGTATGAAAATGCTTACAGAATATTCCAACCCCTTTCTTTATCTATTTTCCAAAACAGCAAAAGCATAAGCATAAGTAAGTCAATTTTTCTTTTTGCTTTTGTTGGTACAATCGCTTTACTATAAAAATCTTGATTGCTTTAAAATTGGATTAGTTAAAATGACTTTCGGTAGTCTGTTAACTATAACCATTTCAGAAAAGGTTTGACTTTAGTATTACACGAATAAAATATAAGAAAGACTATTGTAATTTTATGTACAAAACTTCATATCGTTTTTTAAGTTTGTCCAATTTGTGTAATTCTAGACAGTAAATATTATATACTGATGAGAAGTTTATTAACATCATAAAACTGTAAATACAACTATTTTAATGTTTTAATTATTCATTAATTAGCGAACTATATCGTTGTCAATCAATAATATGTGTATCTAAAGTGTGTCGGCTTTTAAAGGCGGTAACATCATATAAAAATAATAATTTAGGTATAAATTAACTACATTTCGTGCATATAAAGTACCTATTTTATAAAACAAGAAAAACAATTGACCTCTAAATTTATCTGAACTTTGATCTTTTACATGCAGTTATCTAAAAATATTTGATCCTTGTTTTCTTAAGTCATAAGTGATCGATGTTTGAAATGGTACATTGAAATACTATCAAGAAATTATATATTAAATGTGTATGTGAGCAGCTAAGTCATCGACAAAATCTATTTACATATCTTATATCTCCTAAGTTTAATAATTATGAAACTTCGTTAACCGTTAAAAGTGTATACTCGTAGTAATAAACTGGTTAAACTTTATAACTCATGTATTCTGCTAAACCAATATTGAAAGAGGATACATTATTTTACCTTATGGTTATATCATGTCTTAAAATAATTTGACCATTAAAGCTAAGTACAGATTAAGGTTGCGTCATTGAATGCTAAAACAGGAGTGTGCTCAATGCATTAGACTGGCTTATTGTTAACGATCAAACTGTGCATGTACGCGGATATTAGGAAATACTGTAACAAGAACTGTAGTACTCGTAGAGTAGAACTAAGATTAGTAAATAATGTGCCTATAAATATTAGCTCATTATTTAATATCATTAAATTTAAATACCCTATGTATTCTTCCTGCGAACACAGCCGTACATCCGCATACGAATTTTATAATTAGTAATAAATAAGATTTATTTATGGACTCATAGAAGAAATTGTTAATTGATTTTTTTTTTGTATAATTAGAAAGTTTTATTAGTAAAAGTTTTGCTAGCTTGTTCTGACAACATTTTGACATTTTAGATTTTTTTACTCTACGTTTCATTTCACCGTGCACAGCTTGACGTAGTATTTATTAAATGCTATTGCTTTTCAGACATGGAAGACGAGTGCTACCCCGCAATCCCGGCCAGTGCGTGGCGCAGTCGGCGGCGCTCCAGTTCTCCGCTGGTGAAGGCTGAACCCAAGTCGGAGCCAGAATCGCCCGCCTCCTCCTGCCCGCCATCGCCCTCGCCAACACCCACGCCGACTTCTGCGTCTCTCACACATCTCGACTATGTCATTGACCACACGGTAACATCCTTACACTTTGCTTATACTAAAAGCACCCTGTGAACGATCAAATTTGTTTAGTATTCAGTATATGTTTCTAAGTTAAGGGGGTAACTAGGCCATAGTCAACCACATTGGTCTGGTGCAGGCTGGTTGGCCCCTTGATGGGGACGTATAGTGAGCTGATGAGGATGCTACGGTTCTATGTGTTTTGTAATATTTCATGAAAAGCTTTGATACAACCAACTAAATCATACACAAAATCATAAAGAGCTGTCTTCAGAACTGTCACAGAAGAAACTCTTTCTCTGGACTTGCCAATTAAATTCCGAATAATTTGTTTAGTAATGACATAAATTTATCTAATGAATAAATCATTGTGTTTGGAGTCGTGTCTCATGTACTCGGAAAATACCTATTTATTAATTGTACTCTTTGTTAAATAACTGTATTGAAGACAAAGAGATATTTGTCTTGGTAAAGTCACGAACACGAATTCTATACTTCCAATGCTATGTCTTTCAATCCTATTTCATAAACAAGGAATTGTTAACTTGTTATTAAAGTAATAATATCTGTACTAACCTAATTTTTCTTAAATTATATTTTCCTTTTTAAACCAAGGTCCAATAGACATTTTTGATTCGTTCCGTGACTGATTTGCAAACTCTTCGCGAATTCTTTACAATCTTCGAACGGCCGTGCAAAAATACTTACGGCAATTCACATTTCTTTACCGTATATAGATTTTCTTCTTAGTTAATTAACATATCATAAATGATCACAGGTCCATTTTGATCATGATCACATTCCAATTTACTGGCTAGTTTGTTAGTAGTTTCTATTAGAAAACAGCTTTTTATCAACGAATCAATATATTGTAGCACACAAAAGTTATAAAGAATTTCTCATTACTTGCTCACCGTTACATTAATCATCCTCGCCACTTGTGAGAGTATTTCTAAAGACTTGCTTCTTCACTCCCATTGCTGGAGGCTGTACGCAATGACTAGACAGAAAATATAAGGTCACTCGAGTTCGTACGGCTCGACATGATAATCTTATCGAAACAATTTTTCACGAATTATTTCCTTAATTATGGTAATTTTGGGGAATAACATTTAAACCAATATAATTATGCGAAGTTTTAGAATATACATCTAATGTTTTCATTGCAAACCATTTCCCGTAACTTCCTTAAAGGTAGGATATGTTAATTTTATCTGATAATATTTATCAGAGTAAGAACAAAACTTACCCATTGAAATATAAGGCTTAATTCAATAAACTTGTCGTATTTTAACATTTTAACAGAAATAGACTGAATATTTATGTGTGTGTTGTTGCAGACGGGCACCATCCACATGCCGCAGGCGGTGCTGCAGCAGGTTGGTGCGGCGGGAGTGCCGCAGCTACTGTTGAGCGCCGCGCCGCGCATCGCCGGCTCACTCTCCGCCAACAAGCTCTCCATCAAGGTCACATCCAGCTCCGGCACTTCAGGTACGGCGCTCAGTCTAGCGGCCACCACGACAAACAGAAAATAATAGAAACTGTAAACACTAAAGACTATCGCTTAACATTCGTTCTTACCTCCGTTGTTTCCCGTTCTGTGTGGCTCCTTTGAGTTGTATAGCAATTGTAATACAACTATACCTTTCGAATCAATCTAATTAAGACAGATTTTTTTTTTAAATATCATTGGTCCTTCCCGAGATGTGTGTCCTCAAACTGTTTAATTACTAAGTCTCACAATTGATTAGTGAGATTAATTTAAGTAGTAGATTTCTAATATTCAATCTAATATGTGCTGTTAATATAGGTTTTAATCTGCCACCGACGCCGCCATCGTCGCTTTCGTCGTCGGACAGCGAGGGCGCACTGTCGCCGGCGCATGAGCCCGCACCACCAGCGCCCGCAGCGCCCGCGCGCCGCGCTCATCTCTACGTCTCCCAACATTCACAGCACTCGCGGCAGCCCATCAACACGCCGCTCATCAGCTCACAGCCGGTAATATACTGATTCAACCCAACGTTGCCTCAAAAATAACGTAAAAAGTTGCCATAAAAATTCTTACTACATACTTTGACCATAACGGAAACTTAAGAAAAAGCTTAAAATTATAAAGCTTAAAATGATGTGTTACAGAAAGGGTCAACAGGAACCTTAGTGCTGACAGAAGAAGAAAAGCGCACACTGCTGGCGGAGGGCTACCCGGTGCCCACGCGCCTACCCCTGACCAAGGCCGAGGAGAAGTCTCTCAAGAAGATCAGGAGGAAAATCAAAAACAAGGTCAATTATAGCTCTTCTCATTTCATTATTTTGCCGCTAAAATTCACCGCTCTGTGGAGTATTAATTATGAACGTAATTAAATAAAACGACTTAAAACTTTATATCTCTTTCGTCAAATGAGTCCATTAATTGTTTGTAATCTTTACAGATATCTGCACAAGAAAGTAGACGCAAGAAGAAAGAATACATGGACCAGCTGGAGAGGAAGGTCGAAATACTAGTGTCGGAGAACTCGGATTACAGAAAGAGGGTGGAGACGTTAGAGCAGAAGAACGCGAGTCTCCTGAGCCAGTTGGCGGCGCTGCAGGCGCTGGTGACGCGCACCGCCAGGAAGTGACGTCACTGCGCGCAGCACTAGCGCCACCGGCCGGGGACTTAGCGGGCAAACCTGACACTAAACAACATTAGACAAAATATTTTTACACGTATTTGTCTTGTAGTGTTACGATTTCATCAGATCGCAAGCTCGGATGTGCGACATGCGGATGCGATCATTTGTTTTTTTTTTTTAATTAGAAATGTGTCCATATTTTATTTATATTTTAACTGTTATAACTGATTCTATAGAGTCTATTTTATTGCATTCTGTTAAATTAGTTACGATTATATATTTTACCTTCTTTATTATGTTTGTGGCTGCACGTCCACTAATGCCTTTGCCTCAATTGTCTTTAGTACAAATGATACATTTATTTGACGTCAGTCAGCTTGCGGTCTGATAAAAATTTCTATATAAAATTGTGCGAATCAAATCACTTAACATTCCCACATTTCCAATAAATATATAGTATAAAATATAAACAACGACACTGTCCGTATATCGGAGTGTATATTTTAATGTATATTTTGGATGTAATTTACAATTATACGAAGTAACGTAATTAATATTCAAAGGGAAGGAACGTACGAATGGTTGCTCACTCGTTAAGTAGGTACTCCGTGTTTAAGGGTTTCCAAACTGTGAAGTGCCACCCTTAGGTTACGTCCACGAGGGCGCCCGCGCGGGTTTGAGGGGGGAGGGTCATAGGGAATTACAAAAGGGATGGCCGTTACTGGAACATCGAGGTTATCACATTGGTGATGTTTATCGGTTTAAAGTTATCGATATATTTTGATGAATACCTGTAATGGTAATGTATTTTTATAAATGATGTTGGAATTTAATTGGAGTTTTCATCGGTATCGCTATTGATATTGATCATGACGTCATTACTATCTCATTATATATACATATATAGATAGAATCGACTATAGCTTATGGAAGTATATAACATCGATGGTCTACGGCCCTCCCTATTTCGTATTGGGCTCTTATTATAGTTGTCTACGCGTGTTGTTTGAAATCTCGTAATATATATTGGACGCTGCATGGGCGTCACAACTTAGGCGTTAGTTTGTGCGTGTTTTTTTAAATTAAAATATGCAATTAATTTAAGGATTACAATCGTTACCCACGGCATACGACGGTATGCGCGGCGCCAGCGGGCGACCCGCTTTTACTTCATAATAAATGTACTGAGATGTTTTATCTATTGTTAACCATTTTATTATTACTGGCCTAATTATCCGATATCGATTTTTAATTGAAGGAAAAGGCATGTGACTAAACTACTTAATGAATTTTGGTTATCTCTCGAGCGGTCCGCGGGAGAAGCGGCCGCGGCGGGCGCTCGGGGACTTAGCATAATATGTAAGGCGCGCGTCTTACAGGTTAATTTTGAATTCCATGAATTTGCATTTATAGCGAAATGTGTATCGTCCTAGAGATTTTTATCATTTATTTAAGAGTAAAGTAAGATGTGTGCATCCAATAGCGGAATTATAAATGACCAATTGTCAATGGAAAACGATTCGTGTATCGTTGACGTCTAGTCTCTACGTAGCGAGGTGAGCGGCGAGGGCGCGGCGAGAACGCGGCGAGGGCGCGGCGGGCGGCCACTGCTCACACATTCGGTTCGTACTGCGCTGTTTACATCGACAAGTACAAATAACGGCATGCCTTTCACTAAAAAAACTCTATACTGACCATAACTTTACTAAAAAATATATATGTTATTTATTAAATTTTATAAGAAAATAAAATTATATTTGTATTGCAACGAGCAACTGTTTAGAGCCGATGTTCTTAGTACGGATACGGAACAATGACTGCATCTAGCTAAGACTCTGTTTGTGAGACTTGGTCTCAAGTGAACTGAATCTCACAGTTTCTTCTTCGCCCCGGTGTTATCATAATGCGCTACAGTGTGAAGCGCAGCCGCGGCACGTTGCTATGTCCACTAACATTCTTTCATACTGAACATTCCATTATGCGAGTGACTTAAAGTGAGCTCGAGTACTTATATATAAAGAAACTAACAAATACCATTTCTATGTAGGAAATTGTTTGCTTTGTTCTTGTTTACTGATACGTTAATATTATAGATTATATTTAATTTGTTTTGTTTGGGTAACAGACGTATGTAGAGTACGGGGACGTCGTACTGCGACATTCGCGGTACTTTTTCAATGTATGTGTGCAATTGAACCTTCTCTTATTTCAAATCATTTAAAGTTCTTCCTATTTAGTGATAAGTAAATGTTATATTTATATTATCGCTGGAATATATCGTATATTTCAAATATCGCTTCACGAAGCGTCTAAAAGAATTTATTGATATATTTTAAGAGATTTTTTCTATAAAAAAAAATTTTTAGAAATGTATAAATACTGTTTTATGTGTCTATCGCTATACAAGTTAGTTCTATGAATTAGTGTTTAATTATATCTATTTATATACAAAATATATGAAAAAATAAATTATGTCGAAAATTTTAAAGCGTGCCTGTCTTTCGTTATTGACTGTACTAATTATATAATAAAAATCGGGGATAGATTAGAGAAAAAAAGGGCAAATTATCATGTGCTATTTGTAAACTGTTATATATTTTAAAATATTTAACTCGTAGTTGATGTATTTAATTCCTAAAATGGCATTTACCGTCTATAAGAGTGATTTATATGAAAAACGATTTATATGAAGGAAGTAAAATAGTATATTAAATTATGGAATTGATATAAAAGTATGTTTCCGTCGCAACTTGTTCGACATAACTTATATTAAATGCCAAACTTACAAATATATACAGTATGAGGTGCGTATATTGGGTGACAATATGTATGCGGAGTTATTCTGTCATATTTCGGTTGTTGAATGAACCTTGTATGGAGCAATCGTTAACGTAAGGTGTAATGTGGACGCGCCGCGCCCACAATAGTTTTGTTATGTTGATATGAAGTGTAATTTTATTAATAGTTTTATTTGTTAAAACTATTCGCTGTTACCTTGAGTCATGATTTGTTAAATCGTTTGTTTTATTATTATTTTCCAATGACAATGCGGATATTACTGTCACCCTTGAGCTAATAAAACGAGATAATCGTATATTGGTTGTTTCATTATTTAAAAAAATGTATTTTTACCCATTTCCAATGTACGTCTAAAACATGGCAACATTATTCATTATAGTGTCGACTGCTTGGGCGAAACATTCAAACAACATTTTCTATATAAAAACTGATTTATTTTTAATGCAACGCAGCAATAATCTTAAATTCTAGACTTTTACACAATGTAAGAAGTAGAATTTGTTACTTATCTCTGAACGAGACTAGATTTGATTATGTTCTGAAGCTCACACGGACAAATACAAACTTTCAAAGGTATCGTAAACACTTTGTTTTTGAGCATTATTTAAATCTACATTACAAAAAACTCTTATCAGAAATTAGATTTTATCGTGACATACAGACGATTCTTAAAGATATGTCACTATACTTATAAATTCTAGATATAAAAAGTATTATAAAATATATTTAACGGCACTTCAAACACGTGGACACAATTCAAAAGAATCCACGAAAGCTAATCTTAAAATATACTCTAAAAGTCAATTTCTCGTAGTAAAAATTTGTGTATCGAAGGGTTCAAATCTGAGCCAAAAGTTATGTCCACACTTGTCAATCTACTTTATAACTTCAAAAAAACTCTATAGTGTCAGTTAACTAGAGAGACACGACATTGCGCTTGCGCCTGTGCGGCAGTAGGGGGGTGCAGAGGGGGGAGCGCGGCGGGATGTGGCGCGTGTCGGGCGTGCGCGCGCGCAGCCGCACTATGTCAGTCTCGCGCCGCACGTCGCGCACGCGCACGTTGGTGAACAGCTCGTACTCCGCTATGTTGACGGCCAACGCGGAGTCGAATGAGGCGTATTCTCAGAGGGTTATGAACACTTTCTTCTTGGCCATGACGTGGGCGATGAGGACCCACAGCGCGGTGCCCCACACCGCCTCGGCGAGGCGCACGGCGTGAGTCCGCATGAGGGGCACGCGCCAGTGAAAGGGGAACAGGTGGGCGCACAGCGAGTGCCCCACGTACAGCGCGATGGCGTTGAGGCCGGGAGCGCGGAAGGGCGCGCCGCCCCACAGCCGCCACGCGTCCGTGAACGTGTAGCAGATGCTCAGCAGCGTCAGCGAGCACGCAGACGTCACCAACACGAACGACATGGACCTGCAATGTTACAAGTAAAAGGCGTTATGGATTGAATAACAATATCTACTCTTACCTCCTACTGTTGCAGACACGAGTCACACCCACCAGAGGTTCTTGTTAATTGGCAAGACGCCGTGGTCGCGCGAGAAGCCAGCCAGCAGGGCTCCGGCGAGGGCGAGGGCGAGCGCGCAGGCCAGCCAGCGCGAGACGCGGGCGCGGTGCGCGCGCTGCAGCAGGACCGTGGCGCCCGCCTGCACGCCCAGCAGCGCCTGCACCGCCGACGTCAGGCAGCCTGACCGACAATATCAAAATAAAAACCTCACATTTTATAAAAAAGATCCAAATAATGCGAACACGGAACCTTTTTTTAAATACAACAAGAAAGAAACTTTGAATACGAAAATGTACCGAGTAATCCTTCAGGATCTGTAGGAGGTCCGCCGTAGACGCGGCGAGCGTCGCTGTTCTGGTAGAGGTGGGCGTCACCTAACAGCAGACGGTCGAGGTAGCCGGCAGCGCCGCCCCCGCACTCCGGCGCCGCCCACTCGTCATGTTTGCCGCCCGGTCCCAAATAGCCCCTGCAACAGACAAAATAAACCTTACAAGCCATCTTGTAACAAATGTGTAATACAATTTCTTCCAGGTAAACCGCCAACCGACTGTAAAAGAATAAATGACGTTGGTCTTGCTGTAATGAATACGCTATCCATAATCATCTTGCAAAAGGACTTGATTAAGCTTGATCTCCTACACAATTTACAAAAACTTGGAAATTAAGGGCAATGTCGACTTGGCTGAAATAATAATAAGAAGTAGAGATCACTATAAACTTACGCAGGACAGTCCGGGTGGTGGACGATGAAGGTGATGGCGGTATGCGCGGCCACCAGCGCAGCCGCCAGCACCCAGCACCAGATGCAGGACATTAGGTCTTTGAGCGCTTGCCCGCACGCGCCCTGACACACAACAATAGTATCTAATATAAGTACTACATAGGCCAATTACTGTCACATCTACCTCATAATTCTAATTACAAATCAATTGCGCATAATTATCACATGCAGAGATTTATTGCTTTAACAATAAATTCGTTCCTAATCATTCAATTAACAAATGTATGTGCAGTTACTTGATAGTTTTTTTTAATGAAATGTTTATGAAAATTACATATGTTAACCGCTATATAACTTTGTTATCGCTAAGACATTTCTTAACAAACAGGAAAACTACACTTAAATAATAGTTTCTAAATGAAATTATCCTGTCTTAATACAATACATCCGTGATCTGTATGCAACTGTACAAGGTCTATATTAAGAACATTATGATCGAGTGCATCTTGAACAAATTTATCCTTATCACACCTATTTATTGAAAAATTACAAATAGAGATCATCTCACATTAATTAACTTTAGTAAAAAATTTCTATATGTGGAAGAAATAAATCTAACTAGCTTTTACCCGCAACTCCGTCCGCGCGGAATAAAAAATAGAAAAAGGGGTAAAACTATCCTATGTCCGTTTCCTGGTTCTAAGCTATCTGCCCACCAATTTTCAGTCAAATCGATTCAGCCGTTCTTGAGTTATAAATAGTGTAACTAACACAACTTTCTTTTATATATATATAGATTACAAATTACGACACTATGTAAACAAAAACAAATTCTGACATCGGCATTTAACATATAAATAATTAAATTACTTTATGAAGTCTTCTCTTAGCGAAACTAGTGCTATTACTATGAACACGTGAACACTAATGAAATGGAAGCAATGAGACTAGTCGCTTAGTAGAAAAAAGACCTACTAGGGTGTGATCTTACCCGTGGTGGTGTATAGTACTTAGGTGCTGTGAGAGCGTAGAAGCCCGCGGCGACGAGATAAGCAACAGCCAGTCGTTGCAGTACGCCCATCACACGAAGCTCGCCCAACATGTTGGAGCCGTAGATTGTGTTCAGAGATACACCCAGCACGAACATCACTATCGAACGCTGTAAAATAGAAGTGTTATTCCAGACTATGTTCTACCATACCGTGTCAAATTTCATCGAGATCTGTTGAGCCGTTCCGGAGATACCTTTTATCAAACATCTATCCATCTCAACATTCGCATTTATAATATTAACTAGCTGTCGCCCGCGACTCCGTCCACGCGCAGTTAAAAAAAACTAAATAGGGGGGGGGGGTATGAAAAATAGATGTTGGCCGATTCTCAGACCTACTGAATATGCTCACAAAATTTCATGAGAATCGGTCAAGCCGTTTCGGAGGAGTTCAAGTTCGAACCCCGTGACACGAGAATTTTATATATAAGATAAGATGAAGATATTAAGATGTGTAAGTTTTGCATTATATATAAAGATAGATTATAGTGCACTTGTTTTAATATTCCGTAACAGTTTCTTCTCCAAACACTTTCACTAGTTACAGGCACTTCCTCGATGCACTCGGATCACATCTGTCACATTCACTTCGGACATAAACAATGTGTTGATAAATAATTCAAGTGAGCTTGTCTTTTGCGGAATAGTTCATTAGAAATTCCTCGCTCGCGTGCCATCGCACATCGGATAGCTCTCTCCAACGTTTCCCCGGTAATGACGGAACATCATTTCATTAGTTAACATATTACAAGATCGTTAGAAAATGAAGATTACGTAGAATCTATTTAGAATTATATTTTTAAGGAATATATAAGAGGAGAATAGGCAGGTACAGTAACTAATTATTTCTATCCATAACTTAGATAAGGCAGAATATAAGAGAACATTAATGATTGGCTTTTATGTACTTCGTCAGCTAGTGTCGCTCGCGAGACTCTCCGGGCGGGTTTTAAAGCGTATAAAACCTATGTGTTCATCCAGAGTATGTTCTACAACTGTGCCAAATTTCATAAAATTCCGTTGAGCCGTTCCGGAGATCCATCTATTAGTAAGACTAGCTGGTCTGTTGTAGCTATTAGCTAAGATTCTGTCAGCGCGGAATTAAAACACTTAGTTAATAGTAACTTGTGCGCTATTCCAGTCAGTAATCTATCCACATTCCAAATTTCATCCAAATCCGTTGAGCCGTTTTAGAGTTAAGAGATAACAATTATCCATTGGTCCAAATTTGCATTAATAACATTGTACATTCATATTTTACTAATAATATTTTTTATAACCACAAAGGATCGGCAATGCATTATAAAATATGATAAATTGTTGAAACGAATAAGCCTTGATCGTCGAATGAATCCCGATATTGAATACGTAACGACGGCAACAATACAGGTTTGGCAGCGGCCGAGCCGGAGCTGCGAGGACCAGTCGCCATCGCCAGGCTGTACCGGCTTTTACGTAAGCCATTTTGCAACTTTGCATCTAAATGTCAAAAACAATTTTTTAAAGCGCTCTTAATAACTTTCAGATTTTATTGCAGGTATTTTATGTAGCTTTTAAAGTGTTTTGAAGACAAAGATAAAATCTGTTATGATGAAAAAAATGTGGTCTAAATTCCTTAATCCTTAATGAATGCAGTTTAAAAACTTAATAATTGTGTAGAAGTAGCCGCCTAGAAACCAACATATCTACCGATATTTTTATTGATAAGAAATCGAATACCATTTGTGATAACTTGTCTCATGATATAATGATAACAAATATTTAAGAGCAACATACAACACACCTGTTATGTAAATATATTCTGTTTTAAGTAATTCTGTATACAGAAAAGGGGAACCAATAGAGGACTATAGTGTCTGACTGTAGTGATTTAATTTATTGGTACTGTATATACTGTCCAATAAGCATTCACCCTGAAGAACGACCCTGAAGGGTGTGAAACTGGTCGGTGCCGACACCGAACTAAATATACGCGATTGTAGACGTATTAAATTAGTTTTTGATTAAAATCGAACGCCCTCTTCTGTTAGGAAACGCCTCTGGAATAGAGTTCTTCAAAGAGCGAGCTTAAAATCTCCTTAAAGGCTGGCAACGCGCCTGCAATTCCTCTGGTGTTGCAGATATCGTAGACAACGTCAGTGTTCTCGCCGCTCGTCTCTTATAATAAAAAAAAAACTAAAAGAAGAAACTTATTACTTAACTTACCCTGAGTATATGCAGTACGATCTTCCATCTAGGTATGCCTTTAGCGAAGGCGCTCTTGACAGAGAGCGGAATGCAGACGCCCATGATCCAGAGGAAGGCGGGGAAGACCAGGTCACCAGCTGCCAGACCGTTCCATGTCGCGTGCTCCAGCCACCAGTATCCGCCGGCGCCGTCGTTCACGAAAATCATGAACACTATAGCAATCCTACGAAAAAAATAAGCTAGTAATAATATAGATAGTAATAATCTCTACAAAAATTCAATAAAATTTGTATAAAACACTATCAGGCTTTTCAATAACATATTTGAACTGCAAAATTAAGAATCATATCGCCATAAATCACGTACAATAACAACACTCATAGAATCGTACACACACAAAGTACCATTTTCAAAACGTTGTCGTGAATACCATTGTAATTGTGAATAATGTTACAGAATTTAGTTTCTTTAGATAATATTTTGGAACTTCTTTGTATGTGTATACATGCATGACCCATCATAATAAAAAGCACTGCCTGAACACAATTGAATACGACAAAACTGTACTAACCCTCTAAACGTGTCAAGTGCCCGAAGCCGCTGCTGCATGGCTAATTCTTTGTCTCCGTAACGCAGCTTGCCAGTCCGTCTGATCCTCGACATGATTAGTTTTCCCAGGCCATACAATATCCATACTCCCAGCAGCAAGCACACACAAAGCAGCAGAGCTGTAAGAAAAAGTTCATCCATCTTAGTTTTGACTATTTTATATAACAATATTATGTATTCCTTAAGGTAAGTCATAATACATATTGGATCATAAGTACTTGTCGCATTAATATTGACCATAACATTTCTTATCTAGCAAATATTGAATGTAATTCTTCACAATAGTGTTACGTCATAATAATGTTGTATCTGCATGCATTTGTCAAATGATATTTTTGATAACATCAAGCTTTTATCATATACTTCAGACTCCTGATAGATAAGGGCCATGGAACTCCATCTTATTGAGATAAAATATCCGGCACTTAAACCTGACACATAGCTCACTAACGTCAGTCGTTAAGCGTTACTGATACCTTGGAGATTCGACTCATTACATAATCTATGGAAATTTCAAAATGAAATTCCTTTGGCTCCTGTGTGCTCTCTGTGTGGCAAATTATGTTGACAGTGCGAATTTTCGTGTTGACCCTCTCGTTCTCATCGAGCAAGGTCTAGTGCGGGGACGGAAGTCGAAGGATAACGTTTATTCTGCGTTCCTTGGTATACCATATGCGCAAGTCGACTCCAGCAATCCTTTCGGGGTAAGTAAACTTTTCAATGATACGATTGGCAATGTACACACTAATCTGCTGCTAGTCTGTTTAAGACGTTATGAATCAAAAACATTTATTTATATTCATTTTGTTTACTATAATAAAAAAATACAAGTTGTCTCCACCCTTTAAAAGGATAACCAGACTCGCTATAATATACGGAATTCACATACAGAGCAGTTATGATTGCAATTAATTTGCTTATTTCAGCCGGCAGTGTCACCCGCGGCTTTCGAAGAAGAAATATTCGACGCCGACGACGGCACAGTCAAATGTCCTCAATCGCTGACGGCTTCTGCCAGAGGATCTAAACGAGAAATAGGTCAATTGGACTGTCTCTACCTAAACATCTACGTGCCTATAGCTGCAGGCATGTTTAACCCATTACCGGTGCTTGTATGGATACACGGGGGCCAGTACACATCCGGCAGTGGCGGAGAATACGACGCACATGACCTAGTTAAGCAAGGAATTATTGTAGTTACAATAAACTATCGTCTCGGACCTTATGGATTCATGTGTCTCGATGATCCATCTATTACTGGTAACCAAGGACTCAAAGACCAATACACGGCGTTACGCTGGATTAGACGTAACATCGGAGCGTTCGGAGGTAACCCTTACAACGTAACTATCGGAGGCCAAAATGCTGGAGCTACTTCAGTTTTACTACATTTATATTCAGACAACGAAAAACTCTTTAATAAAGCCATCGTTGAAAGTGGTACGCCACAAAGCGAAGGCATGTTTGTAAACGGTGATTTAGATGCAGCTATAAAACTGGCAGCACACCTCGGACTGAACACTACTAGTAATGCAGAAGCGCTGACGTTCCTCACGAGCTCATCGCCCCATATAGTAACAGCAGCTGCGACCGATATTAATCTAAAACTAGGTCCCTGCAAAGAAAAATCTTTTAGTAGCGTAGAGAATTTTGTCGAAACCGATCCTTTTACTCTTTCCAATGAAAGGAAAATAAGAAATACACCCGTACTAATTGGCCACACTAGCAAAGAGAAGAAAGGTTCAGTCGAAATGCACGGTAATGAATACTTCAAGACAGATCCTTTTTACGAAAAACTTCGTGATAATTTTAATCTCAACGAAGAACAACTCGCTCAAGCCGCAGGCATTGTAAGACGCTTTTACATTGGTGATAAACCGATATCATCAGATGTGACTGCCGAATTAGAAGACTTTGAATCAGATTTCATACATAATCACCCAACGCAACGTACGATTACGAACTTGTTGAATGAAAATGCTAAACCGGTGTATAATTATGAATTTAGCTACGGATTCAGCGGCGAAGATGCCCCACATTCAGCAGAAATTGCATATCTGTTTCCCGATTCAAACGCAAACGATGAAGCAGCGGAAGAAGATCGACTGATAAGTAACCGTATTACTACCCTCTGGGCAAACTTCGTCAAATACGGGTAAGTTTTAATTTGAATCAATAAATTTTACTAATATTATAAATGCGAACATTTGTATGGATGGATGTTTGTTAGAAGGTATATCCAGAACGGCTGCATGGATCTTGGCTTAGATGTAAAATATAGTCTGGAAAAACACATAGGCTACTAATTAAGTATTTTTAAATCCGCGCGGACGAAGTCGTGGGTTACAGCGAGCATTTATATTTTCAAAATATTTGTAATGTCCGTGAATGATCAATGTGTATAATTATATTCGTGTCTCCAGGAACCCCACACCACAGACGACGGATCTAATACCCGTCACGTGGGAGTCGGTGTCAGAGGAGACGAGGCCGTACCTGGTCATCGACACTGACCTCAGATTGGAGCACAGGATCTTCAACAGTCGGATGGCTTTCTGGGACTTGTTCTACTCCATCTACGGCAAACTCAATAAACTTGCCCGGGAATGTGATATATAATTCCCAAAGTTCGTGACATAAAGTTGTGCGATAGCATTGTGAATAAATGAAGAACTATTTTGGTTTCAGTTGAAAAAACATATAGATAAACTAATAAATTAATAATAAATTTTCATTCTTATATCTCGAGACAAAAATATATGTCCGTTTTTTTATGCCCACATTTATTTATCACAGTTTTTCACTGTAACATTTTGGACACCCTGTTAAAACAGTATGATATTTAAGGTAAACACTAAGCGCTTGTTAAAAATAACAAGGTGGCCTACATTCTCAAACGAGGTGGACAGTGAGCACTGATTGAAGAGCTAAATCTGTCGCGTGCGCGTGCACGAGCGGAAGATGCTAGTCAGCGTCTCGCAGCAACAAAGGATTTGGGCCAAGACAAGCACCGCCCACTCGACGCCTCTTGTCTTCATACCGCATTGTTATATGACCAGGATTAACAACAGGATGTGCGAATAACTGTAAATAACATAGGATATGTAAATTAACTCCCCTTTGGTCACAATTTTTAATAAACGTCATAAAAATCCGTCCGATGGCGCTATAACTGTTTCTACTTAAATTAGATAGAGTTAAAATATATACATATCTTGAAGAACCCCGTTAAGTATTGGACTTTTTGCTGCTATGTGAAGCTGTGCAGCACTAACAACTTTCGTGTTAATATTTAGATTAAGACCGGAAAGTACCGTTTCAATCTGACAGAGGGCCTCTATCTACGTACCTACGAGTAATATTGTTACCGAGGGAAAAATGCGTATAGCGTACAAAAGTATTTTCTTACTGCATTACGCTTCATTGTACACTAGCTGTCGCGGAATTAAAAAAAAACGTAATAAGTAGCCTATGTGTTCTTCCAGATTATGTTCTATATGTTGAGCCGTTCCGGAGATACCTTCAAACTAACATCCATCCATCTAAACATTCGCATATACTACATCCTTAGGATTAGGGTAACTTTACATAGTTGATATTCTTATTGTTTGCTATTAAATGCTGGCTACAATGTAATGGCTGTCATCGGCCGACGACTAAAGAAATGTTAGATTTATCGCACTTTGTCAGCTCGGTGTATGAATTTATTTATAGCTTTCACTATAGACGACAATTACGTCAATTTTCGTTAGGTCTCCCTCAGAGCGTGACTTGACTTTGTTTTCACTTCGTTATTTATTTTCTGAATTTATTGATATTTTTACCTTAGAAAGTAGGCAATAATTATTCTACAGGTAAACTAGTTGAAATCATGAACATCTAACAAAACTTAATGAAAAACATAATTGTAAACTCCTTTTAAAAAACTTAAAAAAATAAAACAAAGTGCAATTTCCCCTATCTGACATAATTTTAACATAATCTTGGCAGAAAATATCGTATAATATGTCCATATTAAGTATTGAGACTAAAACGTATGTTCTTGTCATCCTCGCGCACATCTGACCTCAACACATCTCGCGAAATTGCATGCAAAGAGGTCGCCAAGGCGGACCGCACAATTTAGTCGTAGACGTTTAACGTCACGTCAAAATTACAACAACGGGTAAATATGGACATATAAGTGTTTAATATTAAATTCGAAGTTATACAAGTCAATCAGGGCCTAGCAAGAATATTTGTGACAATCGCCATCGTATAGTCATCGATAAAATTTGTATTAAAAATTGTGCAGCGCCCCCTATAGGGCATAAAGAACAACAAAAATCTCATAATAAGTAGCTTTTTGACTTCAACTAAGCACATCCACAGGTCTCATGAAACAAGTTTGCGACTGGACCCCATAAAACGGGCTAAGCAAGGTATACGATATGTTTAGAATTATTAATGGACCGACTACTTTTTATTACTCTTTCTACTTTAGAGAGTGGTAGTGAATCAACATGTAAAACTACGTCAATTTTGTAGCTGAGAGTTCATAAAAAACAAAATATATTTTTACATTTTGTTGAGTTCGATTCGATGAAGAAATTTAGTTTTATTTTAAATTACAAACATAAACTAGCAAAATATTTTAATTATAAAGAAAAACAAATGTTATGATAATTAAGCAATAAAAATACCAAAAGATTCGACCTTGTCTAGACAAATGAAGCGCAAAAATATTATGTTCATATATGTACATATATAGTGATATACCAGGTCACTCAGAAAGTATTGCGAGAAAAAGTTTTTATGTATGTGAGACTGGTCTGTTATAATTTATTTAAAAATATGATTAGTTATTAGTAAAAATAGGTACTTTCCAAATTCAAAACTACCCTACACATTTTCTGCGAGCTTATTAAAATTACCGTGTCTCATTGAAAAATGAATTTGCGTCGAGAACATTTTCGCGCTATGATTTTTTACGATTTTAAATGTCGCCTGAAACCGGACGAATCGTACGATAGACTTCAAATGGTATTATTGGATGAAGGCCCTTCTGAGGCAACCGTGTATCGTTGGTATAATGAATTTAAGCGAGGTCGAGTAACTTTGGGGGATGAAGAAAGAAGTGGTCGCCTTTTGACGGCTGTTACGGAAGGAAACGTGCTAGCACTGAAAAATTTGGTCCAAGACAATAGACGAGTTACATACCAAGAGATTCAGCATATAATGTAGATTGGATCAGGAAGCCTTCACGAGTTTCTACACGTGCATCTACGGGTGCAGAGGATAGTTTCACGCTGGGTGCCGCACAACCTCACCGATGTTCAGAAGCAAACAAGGGTGGATTGGTGCCATGATATGATAGACAATTTGAAGCAGGCTAGTCTCGGCGTGTTTACGTCATCGTTAAAGGTGAGGAATCCTGGATTTATCAATTCGATCCAGAAACAAAGCGCCAGTCGACGGTTTGGGTGTTTCAAAACGAATCGACGCCTACCAAAGTAAAGCGACCTAGAAGCGGGGGGAAGATTTTGATCGTGATTTTTTTCAAATTGACTGGCTACTTGGTGTCAATTCCTTTACGAAACCAAAGAACCATTTACGCCGAATGGTATACTACCATATACTTGGCAGAAGTTTTCTCTGCTGTGAGCAACAAGCGACCAAACACAGGTCTCCGCGGGCTACTGCTCCACCGCGATAATGCGCCCGCCCACACCGCAATCAAAATGAGGGACTTCCTAGACAGCACACCAGTTAAACTTCTGGGTTACCCTCCTTACAGCCCTAAGCTACCACCGTGTGACTTCTTCTTATACCCAAAAATAAAAAATCAACTCAAAGGGATTCAATTTTCGTCGCCGGATGATGCGCTCTCAGCGTTGGAGCAGGCTGTAAAAGAGGTGTCTGCGGCGGACTGGAAAAAGTGTTTCGAAAACTGGTTCAGACGCATGAAACTTTGTATAGAGGCTAATGGAGAGTACTTTGAAAAGATGTAATAAAAATATATTTACCCATAGAACATTTTTTTTTAGTGTCGCAAAACTTTCTGAGTGTCCCACGTATAAATATATAATGTAAATGATGAATAATACAAGAATATCTAAAATCCAATCCTTTTCCTTTTCCAATTTTTTAATATAAAGATAGGACAGGAAGGGGGAGTGGATTTGAAGAAGGAGTAGACGCATAGAAAGGACAAGTATCCTCTTTCTGTGCGTCCCCCCTTATTTCGATTTAAGATAGCAAACACATCTGCAATTGCATTTATCCACGGTCATCGGTTGCTTCGCTATTTCGGCGAATTCAGGTGGCCGTTTGCTCGCTTATCCACTTATAATATATAAAAATAAATATTAATTTTTAATTGACGTCATATCCCAAGGTGATTTAGCCTCGGATTAAACAAGTACAAGATTGTTAAGAAACCTCGAAAGACATACACCCTCGACATGACAAAGACTGACCGATACGATACTATGTCAAGGGTTTGAAGATAAAATAAACGCTATTGAGCACAGATAATAAATGCAAAAGATGCAAATTATATTCATATTTTCCTTATCTGTATTTATTGTCCAATATTCCTTTAAAGGTGTCACGTCTAGGTTATACTGTGACCTTAAAATATCAAAACGAAGTATAAAAATGCATATCTTCCTTGAATTTGCATTTCATTAAAATGCTTCTTTTCACAATAATCCTTGCCCCGTGTTTATGAATAGTATTGATTACTATTTTGGTTTTTATTTATTGTAGATTATATTAATAGCTCAGTAGTTTAAAGTTGATTTAACTAACACAGTTTGTAATTACAAATACTGTTCCGACCTTAACACATAAAATAACAAATACCTACACGTGCGGGTAGTTGCATAAAATGTTAAAAGACTTACGCAAGTAGATGTTCACTGGTTCCTTATCAGTACGCACGTCGCAACCTTCGCCGGTCGCGTTCAATGTGTACACGCCGAACTCTCCTAGATCAGGACGTAGCTGGCAGATCAGACTTCTGCACAACACAAATACAGCAATCAAAACTAAAAAACAACAAACTCTACAAATTGTAGCCCTGTAACATTGCGAGAAAGGTCACGTATTGAAACAGATCACACTTTCAAATGAATCAAGCTGTTTAGACTACAGACTAAAAATCAAAGGACATTGTACCTACATATCACAAAAACATTACGCTTTCGAAAGTCGGATAAAAATGAGAATGTAGCATCTAATGTATTTGTTACGACAACTTTATTTATATTGTTTCTGTATTTATTTTTGTACTGTGCGTTTGACCGGTTGAGAATGTCTCATGTAATGGCATTTGCACTGTCTGTAATAAAGTTTTAAATAGATAAAAAAAGGTTACTGTGAACTGTGTCTGTAATTTGACTGGCTCTAATTTAAATTTTACAGAATTACCTTTTATAATCATTTAATTTTTGATACAATATTTGAGAACTTTTAAGTCCATTTTAAATTTACTAAAAATAATTCTTTAGAGCTTTACAATAAAAGAACCGATCACACTGTACTTGTCGTAATATAAATGTCGCAGAATAAAACAACGCACACTTTTACTTTCCTCGGACGTGTAATTGAGTGTAACTGGCTTGCGTAATTTGACAGTTTTTATTTTGTAAACTACCAATATAAAAAACAATACTTACAGTGAATATGTTGTGATTTATATAAAGGTTCACGTAATTTCAAAAATTTGTGATTGTTTATTTTTATTTTGGGTTCAAAAACAAGTCGACGTTACCTTGATCACTTTGACTAATAGACAGATTTGTTAGAACACTTACGTAGCATTAGCGGCGCTCATGTACTGTTCGCGGACGTCCTCGTAGACTCGCCAGGTGGCGCGGCGAGAAGTGCTCACCACGAACGTACTCGGCACGCCCGCTTCTAGTGTTTTTTGTAGCTCGAACGGGCACTGGAGGCAAATAAAATTTTCTTAAATATTTCAAAATATTACTACGGGAATTCAGACATGTTCAAAGGAGAGTTTAATCGAACTACTGAATTGCACTCATATGTTTGCTATTAACAGTTGTCTATAGATTAGGGGTGGTAGTAAAGGGTAATCGATCCCGTACTCTAAGGTTTCACAGAGGTAATCCATCAGACTAAGCTACGCTTTACGTTGTTTATATCGTTCTAAACACCTTAATTAAAACGAATGTTTGCTTATTACATAGAAGTGTAAAAGTTCACCCCTAACATAGTGTAGGTTCCGAATTCCTCGGTGGGGACAAAATATTACGATGACGAAATTACATTTATTCATTAAAATAACCTTTACTTTAAAAACGATAATTAGAATTATTTAAACACATGCCACATTTTTTAACATTGAATCGAACTCAAACCCCAACCTAAGAACCTAAACAACACACTGCGAGGTTTACGGTTAATATTTTTCTTGGTTAAAGAATATGCTAATCATATTTTGTATTTTGTTTGGATAATGTGATGTCAATAATGATATCATCAAAGATTCATAAAACTACGCAAAGATTCTCATTACGAAATTTTCCCATACTAAAAAATATCGACTTCAAGACAAAATATGTACTTTTGTTAGTAATATGGCTTCAAGTGTGCCGTGAAACTTGACATAGTTTTGTTGTCTTTATGGAATTAAGTCAAGGAATTAGTTCATAACACACTTTTTAAATTAACATACCATTTCTTAAAAGGTTTAAAATCTTATATATAAAATTTCCATGTCACAATGTTAGTTACCGTACTCCTCCGAAACGGCTTGACCGATTCTCATGAAATTTTGTGTGCATATTGAGTAGGTCTGAGAATCGGCCAACATCTATTTTTCATACCCCTATTAAGTTTTTCTAACTGTGCGCGGACGGAGTCTCGGGCGACAGCTAGTTACATCATAAAATAATCTTATTCGATAGAAAAATATGCATCTCTAAATATAAATAGACGTAATAGCATAAGTTATTTATTTATTTATGTATTTCTTGTAACCATTGGTAGCAATAACTACAGTTAAAAATGTTGTAACTATTAGATTTCATTTTTATAACCCTGTGTGAAGATAAAGCCTTACCTAATATTTATTTTGAAAAAGTTATTTTGCCACAAATCAATATAATACGTTCAATTATATAGCTGAGAGAGTGTTGTAGGATTTATTACATGCGGCCAGTGTGTCAGTTGATCTGACAATTTCACCGTCGATTGGGAACAATCACTCGCTCCGCAAACTCGATACAGCGACTAGCTTGCCTCACATCCACTGCACTTAACATTTTGTCTGTGGTAAGTTAGTGTAATACCGTATTATATTTCAACACAGTTTTTGAAAACTAAAATTATCACGTCAACAACATACATATTAAATAGTATCAATTTATAAATTCACTGACATATTTTGGATACCAAAATTATATCAGTGCAACAGCATGAACAAATTACATCAGACGTGTGTAATGACTATAGTATATTTTTACTTATTTATATAATTTATTTTTAAATGAGGACAAAACATCGTTGAATCCAGAGAAATGTCGACCGAATTGTTAATGAAGTAATCGTTATATATACGGACCAAGAGAAATTGCGATCGAGGTTCTAATGTGGAAAATACGACCAATCTATGTACCTATAGATTAATAATACTAATTGTACTAATATTGACTAATTAATTGTAAAAATTAAAAGGTTTTCTTGAAGGTTTTAGAAAATTACTCTCATAATATATTTTTAATGAGGTGATTAACTTGACAACATAAGTCGTTAAAACTAACTTTTCACTAAGAGCAAAACTTTCTCGGACCGGACAGATAATTTTAACATAATATAAATTAAATTAGCGTATTGATTTCTTGGCACCTTTATCTATTATCTACACAACCTGGAAAGTGTGATTGATTGGAAAATTAAAAACAATGCGCTTTCCTGTGTCGGGTTGATTGACCCGCGAGCTGCGAAGTTGTACATCGATTGACTCGTCACGGGCTTTCCCCGGGAAATCCGATTATGTCATTTAAGTATTATGTGTGTTATTTAATTACAGTTACTAAGTAACGAATGTGAAGTAATCATTACTTTGCCACAAGGGTGCCGCATGTTCACGGGTACTTACTTAGTAATGGCAATATCATACATTTGTTTTTGGAACGAAGTTCCTTATCGCGCGTTGTGAAAGGGGGCTAGACGGAAAAAATTCTTACGAAAAGTTGTCACGACACTTTTTGCTATAGTAAGTATGTTAACGACGACGAATGAGCGCTACTTCACCATGGCAACGACGTGACAATATATAACGAAAATTCATTGAAATAAAATGTACTTCTTGCGAAGACTTAAGTTTTTTATTCATAGAATAAACATTGGTTCCTTCACTAATTAATTGAAAGGAACTTCTTTCCATCCGGGTGTCCCTTGATACCTCTCAAGTTTTTATTTTAAATTATGGTTTAATTCTAAATTTAAAATTATATAATTTTCATGCATCTTTCTGCGTGCTCACATTAATTTTTTACTGTGTAATGTTAAACATCAAAGTCTACGTAGATTTAGAAGAATTACAATAAAGTAGTAGAAAGTAGATTAATTTAAAATGCTTTATACTATTCTAATCTCTCATATTCCACAAACGCATTGATTTCCCACGAACTTTTCGCCCTAAAAGTAAACCACACTCACACAGTGAAAGGTTACACAAGAGTTCTATGTACCGTGTGGTGTAAAAGTGGCCCGGTTCGTAGACGTTTCCCAACAACGTGTATTAATTAAAAAGAAGTATACACGTATGGGAAACTTAGGTGCATTCCGTACAGCTCACGAACAAGGCAAAAAACGTCGACGCGCTTGCGACAGCCGCTCGAGCACGTTCCTGCCACTTGCTGAGAAAACTTGCCCCCCGCTTTACTACATGCATCTTAGGGATGTAATAACGATACGGAGTTATAAATAAGTTTCAAAAAAAATTACTATCCTTGCAAAAATATAATTTGTTAATGAATTAAAAATTTATTTTCTTTTCCTTTTTACTATTATGTCTTGTAATTGATGTTGCGTTTTGCTTAGAAAGAATTTTATGAAGAACTTGAGAAGATGTTTAGGATTATCAGAGTTATGAAACGTCTCATGATTATTTTCATCTTTAACACAAAAATAATTCAGCTTCAATTAAGAAAAACACAAGATTTTATTAACTGTGACGTGAACAATGCGATAATTAACATTTAATGTAGATAATAAAATTTTCTCACATAAATATAATTAAGTTATGCTAGTTTCTGTTTTATTTACTTACTATTTCTGGTTTATTTACTTTCTCAAAACTGGAATATCTCATTTAATGTATGTCGATGAATATTAAAATCGTATACACGATGTTAATTATGAAACAAAGTATTGGGAACGTTACAGATTGACAATAATTAGAATAATAGAAATACAATACAGTAAAAAAATTAAGTTAACTAATATTTAAAAGATGTCCATTATTTCTGTCCTATCGATCATGGAAAAATATTTTTAAAATTTATCTCGACTCTGCCACTAACAGCTAATAAAACTAACGTAATGACCGCTCCAGGCGTTTAGCGTTTACTACAAACAGCCATAATCATCAAACACGTGTCAAACACCGATCACAAACAGGCATTCCCACGTTTTTTCGTACATCCTTTGATTTGTGTAGAAAAACCGCAGAGACGCGGATCACTAGCACAAACAGCGAATACCAAACAAAACGATCCACACGTTCATGTTTGCTGTTCGTTATTGTGTCAAGCTTGTGTAGCGGGCTTTAATTTTTTAAATATCTAATGCCTAAGTAGGAAAAATAAAACAATATTACTGTAAAAGCGGCCTAAATGTGTTTACAAATAGGACATTAAAACTTTTTATGTAGAGTTTTATCCAACCTACACTTCAATAACAATAGAACGCACTTTCAACATGAAACAATACATAATAATTATATTATAAACAAATTACTTACATACTATCATTTGCCCTTTCCTTGGATTTAAGTATTTGTCGATCATTAAGACAATTTATATTGTTAATAGAAAATAATAAATGGCATTTTAGAATATCATAACAACGAGTATGAATCTGTTTATATTCTGTTGAAGGCATTGTAGTGGATGTGCCCACATTATATAGGTAATGTTTCTAGGATGATATATGACTTATTAATTCCATAAACCAAAATAAGAAGACTATGTTATGAGTTGACAGTATTTTTCTTAAGAAGAATTCGAACTTAGGTACACCAAGTTTACTCTCGACTCTTTCATTCTAAGCTACTGACTGGAAGTATAAGAACGGTATCTATACAAAACATAGCGTGAGATTTGTATTACAATGTATTTTGAAAACTTCAAGGTACGTTTGATACAACGTGAGTCAGGCTTGAAATGTTTAAAATGACAAAGTGGCGTGTCCAGTGTCAATATTTTAATGCATAATTTACATATCATGTGCATATAAAAATATACATTCGCTTTTCTATTTATTAATATAAAGTTAACATCAAAATCGAATCATTTTTGAAGTGTTTAAATATTGTAAAGACAAGATAGTAAGTAAGTGTTTTTGTATCGTTACTTATAGATCTGTAAAATGGTCAGTGCACTAAATGACCTTGTATTCAGAGGATCTGAACCGCGGAAATTCATTTGATGTTTATGGAAAATCAAATATTGTTTATTCTCAATAGGCGATAGGCTGATCTCCTGTCATATTTGTAATGAAATGTCGATGCGTTTGTGACCTTGGTCAGTACTCGACGAAAGACGATCTTTTATTTATTTTATTTTTAACACGTATGAAATAAAATCAACACAAAGGATTGAATATCAAATTATAAAGTAACTGCAGACTTTCTTTCTACAAAATTTCATTATTTAAAAATATTCCAGCTTCAATAAACTTATAATTTATAACTATAGAATCCATGTGTCGATACTAGATATCTAAAGATTTAATTTGTTTAATAACTAATAGAAATTTGCATACTCACTCGAAAACAATCATCTGAGACGCTGTAGATGGAAACATTTCTGTCAGACACCCCAGTCATGTATGCCTGGTCCATGTTCAGTGACGTCATATTGAGACCCCCAAACTCCTCCACGAGGGGGTCCTCCAACCACGATCGCACCACCTCCTTATACCACTCCCAGTTACTCTGAGTCGTCGAGACGTTCATTGTTACAGCTGTTGATAATAAACACTCGGTATTAACAACACATTTTAAATCGGCGATAGTTTTGCGCGAGCGGCGGCGTGCACACGTTACTCTGTCCGAAGTTGCACTGACGGCAGGTTTGGTTGCCGGTGGAACCGGTATAGCTCGCGACTCCGTCTCAAGACTACATTAGTGAATAATTGGCTTTCTACACCCGTATGAACGAAATATTGCAACGTCGAGACGAAAGTGCGTCGGCGAGCACGCATCTAGTGCGAATTGTACGTAAGCCGGTTGTTTTTGTGACTACCGCATAGCTCAGCGGTTAGCGCACCTACTTGTGCTCTTCAGTCTTGAATTTGATTTTGTTTTAAGAAGTCGGCTAGTTGTTCTTCAGGCGCAAGTATTATTTATCTGGACTTTTTTAACTATAGGTTTGGTTTACAGTGCTATATAAAAGACGTAGGAAATGTCACGGTACTACAATAACATGGATGAATAACACAATGCGAAACAGAAATCGGAAACATAGACGAAAATATTTTTCTATAAATAAAAAACCATACCGACACACTTTAGTGACAATGATAATAAACAAAAATATTTGAAGAGAACAGGGTAAATGGAGGGAATTGCTTTTTGTGGTATTTGTTAAATGAAGCCGAATGTTATCCTTCGAAAAGTAATGAAAATTAAATCTATGAAGGATGAAATTCATCATGATTAGACTATAATAATGTAGAAATATCCTGTTGTAGCGTATAACCTTGTTTGTCATTAAAGCAGAAAATAATTATCTTGCAGGAAACTCTTAATTATTTCCCAGTTTCCTGCGTTCAGGGCCTATTATTGCAATATTCACCTAGCACTAAAGAAGTACAAAACGTTATATGTCGACGTCTTACCCTAGACTCAGGCTAGGTACAGAAGGCGGCTAAAAAAACACAATTCATAGAATCAGATCAGTAAATTTTGCCTTTGTAGTGTCTTCCCTGTCTGGTCGACATAAAAGTCCCACTGTTGGGCTTTTGTCCAATGTTAAATGACGAACAACACAATATTTCCCCCAATTTTATGCATTTTCAACATTGGAGAAAAGCCAATATCATTAAACTGAAGACGGCGACAAGCGACACAAGTCAGCTGGAAAACAATATGTAGAATATATAATATATAAATATATATCTTATAAGACGCAGACGACATCAATTGCAAAGTTAATATAGCGCAAAATTTTTGCGAATTTGTACAATATGTTTGCTTTTGCATCTATATTATTTTATGTGCAATAACACAATTATTAACAGTCTAACTTTTATATTAAACTAGCTTTTACCCGCGACTCCGTCCGCGCGGAATAAAAAATAGAAAACGGGGTAAAAATTATCCTATGTCCTATTCCTGGTTCTAAACTACCTGCCCACCAATTTTCAGTCAAATCGATTCAGCCGTTCTTGAGTTATAAATAGTGTAACTAACACGACTTTCTTTTATATATATAGATAGATATATAGATTCTTAGTTACGTACTTAGCGTGGGTTTCTGAGACCAAAATTTCCGTTAACATATTGTTATTTCTGTTTTGTCAGACATGTGGATATATTTTATACAAATATTTTGATTTCAGAAACCTACAGTTAGTAATGGAAAAGTGATAATGATAACGACAATAATTTTTAACCTCATTATAGTAAAACAAATGCGGGATAAAATTAACCACTAGAGAAATAACGCGCGAATTATCCGAGCAAAAAAGAGTTCCATGACAGTATTTAGTTCGGGGGCTTATTTTCACAGCGTTCGATAAGCAATGAGCTCGATCGTTCGTTCAGATAAGCAATGAGCTTGGACAGCCTATCGCGTTAGCGTCTAGCGTTTGTAATAGTGGCTAGGACAATTCTATTTTAACTGTTTCATTTCTCGCTCAATATTAAAATATCCTCTCATCCTATAGATTCTTTAAATTAACTATATTTTTGACCATGCTTATGTGTCATCACATGTGACCTTACCTGCTTGTAAGAAGGCTCACTGTCACTGTCCAACGGAGATCGATTTTTGCTGTATGACGTCATCGGTTCCAGATCTCATGCGTTTTTCCACTGGTATTAGATTATTACGGGAAACAATTTTTGTAAAATGCATACAATATCACCTAGTTTTACAGAATAGGTACTTATAGTTAATACGCAGATTAAAATTGTTTTAATACATACGCACATTTCTGAATATTTGTGCAGTATGACCTTACGCTTCGAATCTCGTAAACGCATCAGTTTTACAATGATGATAACATTGATCAGTCGTGTGTGAAAAGAAAATTAAACTTTAAAAATATTTGAGATGAGATATTTTTTAGGTTTGGTGTTTGGATGCGGATTGGTGTTAACAGCTCAGGACACTGGGTATCCGGCAGGCTTGTTTGCTGACTGTAAGTTACATTTTGACTTTTAGTTTTGTTAGATTCATTGGATGTTTTTTTTTCTCCGGAATTTCATAAGTAATAAATTAATGGAATTAATGTTTTAATTATACTGTCTTATTTATAAGTTGTATGCTACTGAAGGTCCTACGGTAGGGCTTAGGCGGCTTAATAAGGATCGGATCGGGAATAAGCCCTATGTCTCGACTTTTAAATACATTATAAGTCGTAATTATCCGTTCATTTGTACTCTCTAAGCTTCATGATTATTCTTTGTAATGTTCCTAGCGTTGAAAATAGCAAAATTGCTGTTTCCAGGCATAATTAATGTTGTGTAAATTTTAAGTATTATCATAGAAATGTATGTATGTCTAATAACGTTTTAGGTCCCGGTATGAATCGCACCACAAAATTATCGGAAGAAACGAAACTCTCGCTCTCTGTGGTCGTTTTTTGGCCTAAATCTCATATATTTGAAATTAACGAAAAGAAATGCAACTTCGGTCCAGACGGTGCCGCGTGTATCGCCAGTGTTTTACACTTCAAGCGGAGAAAAACTCAGGTGACTCGATTCGTATTATCACATCAACATTATCAGAAAAACAAAGTCGAAACGGAACAAACTAGATATCGAACAGATAACTGAGAGATGGTGTCTTTTGTACAGATTGAAACTGATGATAATATCGACGTTGGAAAGCGTAAACGCTGTAACCCCGAAAGTATGAACTTTACAGGAGAGCCAAAAAATGATAACTCGTGAGCTGATACGCCTACAAGCATGCGGTATTTAGCAATGTTGTGTAGTTTGTGCTAACCTATAATAAAATCATTATCGTTTGATAATGGTTGAAATTATTAACGTGTGAAAAACATATTCGCGATTTCAAGGGTTACAGCGTTTATGCTTTCCAGCGTCGATATATTCTTGAAGGATAACCATTAATAATAATTAATTAAATAAGAATACAAAGTATATACTTCTTGTTAAGCAAATATTTGTCAGGTGCTGATCAGCGGTTACTTGGACGCTTCGTTCTCTCCCATGGCTCGGATGGTGCTGGACCCCTATCTCAAGATGGGACGCAATGTCATAGTAATGGAGATGTTTCCTATATTGTATCGTAGCTATCCTATGTAAGTATTTTTTTTACTTTTAACATAAATTTTTCAAAAATTTAAAAACGATTTTTATGACACATCAATTTTGCAGTCAGTCATGTTGTTTGAGCTCCTTAGGTTGCAAAAATGGTCATGGAAATGAAAATAGATGAGGCTGTATTCTTCAGGGATCGGACAAAAATGTCACCATTCTGTGAGTCGGATAAAAAGGTTGAGTTAAAGCTAGGAAGAAAGAAATGGTAAGGGTGCTCTTAACTTCGCGAGAGTCGCTGCAAAGAACATAATTTTAGTTAGGTGTAGCGGAGCGTAAAGGGATGCAGGGGGAGGGTACTGCGCAACGCACCGATGTACTTGAGCAGCCAAGATATTTAAAAATTCGTATGCTTTAAGTTGAATAATACTTTTTACGTGATGTAACAGAGCAGCTCGTCTAACCAAGCCTCTGGGTTACCTTTTGGGCGAGCTTCTGGCCCAGTTGGCACACCGCGGCCTCTCACACAAGGACATAGAGCTGCTGGGCGCCAGCCTCGGCGCGCATATCGCGTACCACGCCGCCATCAAGTACCATCAGCTGACGAACAGAAAGCCGATGAGACTCACTGGTGAGTTTTAAAAGATGCTAAATAATGAAGTTATGTACCTATCTTTTAAATATTTACTATCTTACAAGTTTCTTTCGTCTAGCCGAAGACTAAAACTGTTTAAAATGCTTGTATATTTGTCAAAAGGTTTTTTATACACGTAATTTTACTTAATACAGTTTAATTAAGACAATATTACAACCAAATTTCACTATGACCAGGGCTGGACCCGGCAGGTCCGTGTTTCCGCAACTTGTCACCAGAGGACAGGTTTAGCGCGAGCGCGGCGCACATGGTGGACGCGCTGCACTCTAACATGGATGGCTTCGGACTCGCGGATACTGTCGGCCACATTGATATATATGCTAATGGTGGTAAGTTTGTATGTATATTAATAATACATATATACTTTTATCAAATGCGTTGCTGTTTTTTATTCATACAGAATAATATAAAGAGGAAATATTTGTTTGCATTGAATAGGCTCCGTAACTACTGAACCGATTTGAAAAATTTTTCACTGTTGGAAAGCTACATTATCCGGGTGATAGGCTATATTTATTACTAGATTTTATTTAATTCCGCGCAGACGAAGTCGCGGGTAATTGCTAGTAGAGAATAGAGATAGAAATCACCAAAAGGGAGAGCAAGTAGTTATATATCGACGCCCCCACCGAATAACCCCGTAATAGGAAAAATCAATTATTTCAGGAGAAGCAAAAAAACCGTATTTCTTTAATAACTTCTAAAATAATTATTGTACAAGAATCTTTTAGATACCAAAACAAAGCTAATTGTTATAGCTACATTGTATTTAATTTTCATTTTTGTATTCCGGGCGTATTCTGTGCTATGAAGGAAAAATGATAATACCGGAAATAAAAAAAAAAACTGTTTCAAGAATGACTTTTTATCTCCGTATTTAACATTAAGAAAAATATAAAAAAATTCACAACGTGTAATAGGACCTTTAGATGCCGAATTCGACGGAAAAGCAAGAACCCGGTAAGAGTGCATTACAGAATTATTCGATGGGGGCGTCGATATCGATTATCATTCTTTTCATTTCAGTACATAAACTTTGAAGATTTATTTATTCGTTTTAACAATCATATTATTTGTGACCAGGAGAATACCAACAATCAATGGTGAATGGCTTCCTGTTACCTTGTCTGACACTGTGCAGTCACATGCGCTCCGCAATGTACTGGGTGTCAGCACTCAACAATCCGGACAAATTTCTAGCTGTACGCTGCCAATCCGTATCTAGAGCGAGACATGGCGACTGCTATGATCAACAATTGGTCACCAACGTGTTAGGATCCAATACAGACTTCAATAGACCCGGTATTTACTACTTACCCACAAATGAAACTGATCCATATTACATTTACAAAGAAGCTTTAGTAAAAAGACCTTATGGACCAAATGCTTACCTTCTAAAAGTATCTCCCGATGAAGATATAATTATATAAAACTGTAATAAAAATATAAAATAAATCTTAGCATTTTATTCAAAAATTCATTATTATATTTAAATATACAAAAACGTTTATATGTTTATATATGTTTCGTACAAAAACTATCTAAGTATATACATACCTATATATAGTAGGTCGTTTAGTTAACGATTTTCAGTCGATGTATTGAATATTTCGCCCATAGACAATTTGAGCTTTTACATGAACATAGACACAAAATGCTTTTTTGTAGATTATAAAAAATCGTGGCATAATTGATCGTTAACTTAATAAAAATACAATAGCGTAACTAATATATTAAAACATTAAATCATAAACTAACCGTAGGTTTCTGAGATTAAAATCTCTGTATAAAACATATTGTTATCTCTGTGTCAAAGATAATGACAGGGATGATATATTTTATAAAGAAATTTTTGGTCTCAGAAACCAACGGTTCATCTAAAATAATATATAAAACCATTTCATTATTTGACTGTGCATTTCATCAACAGATCTCAGATCTCCAATTTATTATTTAATTCATTATATATAAGTAAATAATAAATTTAACAAACTCTACAAAATTAATACTTGTATTCGCATATCAAAAGCATTAAATTAATTCTAGAAACAAAGTACATAATAGCAATTTTTTTTAACAAAATCCATTCAAAAAAACGTTGATACTGAGTACTAAATATTTGATAATAAATCAAAAGCATAAATATTTAAAATACATAATATTTAAGCGAGTAATATTTTAATATTTATATACCATTTTAATATTCTATTTTGAAGTATATAATACTATTTGATACTGAAATATAGTTGATATAATGTTTTTAATCATTTCTTTGAATTTCATCAGTTTTAATGTAACCATTTAAAATGAATTCTTCAACCTGACGAAATTTGGCAATATTAAATATTTTTTTTAACTCCGCGCGTTCGGATTCGCGGGCGACAGCTAGTTTATAATAAATAACAAAGTGTGTAAAATGTATCAACAACAATTTACCAACTTCCAGTATTATGTATGTTTTATTTAATTTTTATTATGTAAAATTTGATTATCATTAAGTATATATGTATATGCTTTAGGCATGTTATAAAACGCACAAAAGGTAAGCATAAAGCTATATAAAAATATATCACACAGTAAACGATTACATAATGCATATAATTCCTTATATATTTCACACGATATGGTATATCTAAGGTTAAGTTTTTTTACATAATTTTTTGTAAAGACCATAAGGCAATAAGGCCTTACTCGTAAAAGATTAACTTTGGAATGTGACTAATTGGCCAATAAATGTAAAAAAGCCAGATATGTTTTTAAAATCGATAGGATGTTTCTATGCGCTGCTAAAAGCATTTGGCACTTTAAGCTTTAATCTAATTTCGATTAAATATCCTATCTTAAGTAGATATAAAAAAAAATCAAATATTACTGGTCTGTCATACTCAAGATATTAAAAAGTATGACTTAAATCTAATAGATCTAGGTCCAAGTCTAAATCCATCTAGGTATAGGCTAATAACCAAACGAAAATATTAAAATGTTATTTGATTTCAAAGTTTTTACAATAGAAATGAAATGCAAGTTTCTACTACACGTGCACCATAACTTGTCCTCAACTTCGATGACGTCATTATGATACAGTGTACAAAATAATTTCAACGAAATAACGAACAAAGAAAATAACTTCGTTCCTCGTAACTGTGAAAAATAAAGGGAAAAGAGGCGGGGGCGTGGGCGGGAGCGTGGGAGTGGGCGAGGGGGAGGGCGTGGGCGTTGAATTCTACGAAACACTGAATTTGTGATACAATTCTTACTATACTGTATTGTGATGATGATGTTATCACAAATTTATAAATAAATACTATTCCAAAATATTTACTTGTTTTTTTATATGAATAATTACTATATACTATTTATTTATGGTAATTGATTTGCAGACTTTGTTAACTGGTATATAAATACTGTGATAAATATGGAAAATTAATTTAATATTTATGATCTCTATGGAAGTCTCAAAACAAGCAGTAATCGTACTTTGTGATGTGCGCTTTAAGAATTGTCAATGTATAAATATAATTTATATGAAACATATTTTACAAAATATTTTTTTAATATAAATAAACTATCTTATGCACGGCTTATGTATTTTAGTTTATATAATTCATAGTAAAAAAAATCTATACGATAAGTAAAAATTAATTCCCACAAATAATTATACTATTTTGTTGATTTTATGATACATATTTGTGCTGTAAATTATTGTTGAATTAAAATATCGCATAATATTAAATTGAAATTAAATAGCGCATATCGCGTTTTATTCTTTCCTGTGTGTCAAGTGTGATATTATAAAAAAAAATCAGTTTTATACACATATCAGAATAATTCATTAATATTTTACAAATATTTGAAATTATGATTTCACACAACAAAATTGCGAAAGGCAAAATAATTTCATAACAATTATACGAGATCTAATAAAATTATATTATGTCAAATGTGTGTACTCATCGTGACGGTGACGGGAGCAGCCGCGTTACTCGGGGTAGCCGCAGCTACCGCGGCGCTCGGGGTAGCCGCAGCTACCGCGGTATGTACTCGAGCGGGTACCAGGCGACGGTCTCCTCGCGCAGTGGTATAGCGCCGAGGGGTATGACGACGCCGCCGAGGAACTGGTTCTCCTGAAGTGAGTCGTAGTGCCATACGGTGGCCTGCAGACTGCGCGCCTGCACCACCTCCAGGGGTAGCCGGTACTCCAGCATCTCCATGAAGGACGGGTGCGAGTTGCGTTTCAGCACTCTTGTCTTCCGCTTCGTTTCTTTGGTTGGATCAGGGACTAAGTAGACCTGGAAATTAAATTACAACAAAGTTATAAATATGTCAGCTTTTTTGTAGAGGAAACCAAAGGTGTTGTAACTTGTACACTATTGTCAGAATTGTCAATATTAGTACATATTACAAAAAGGAAAGATTTGTTCGTTTGTTTGCATTAAATAAGTTCGGAGACTACTGTAACGATTTGAAAAATTCTTCCATTGTTGGAAAGATACACAAACTATCCTTGGGTGGCATAGGCTATATTACTAATTTATTTTCAAATTTCTCGCGGACATAGTTGCAGGCAACTAGTATAATAAGATAATTTTAGAAACACGCAATACTTAAGTATCATTTATGTACGTACTGTACGTACGCACGTGCACGTATTGTACGCATTACCTTGACGTATGGGTTGGGGGGCAGACCCTGCGGCGTGGCGGCGAGAGACTGCGCGTGCAGGATGAGCACTGCCAGCACACCGCCCGCGTACTGCACCGACAGCTTCAGCGACCCCGACCCGCTGCTCTCCGCCTCAATCGACTCACCTACAAAAAAACACAATACATTATAGTGTTAGAATTCATTAAGTCATTATAGGCAAATATAAGCTGATTGAAACAAACAGACAAACGCATCTTATAATCGACCAAAATCTATTAATCTTTTAATGAAGTAATGTTATATCGTACCTCGATGTTTCATCCTCTGCGGCTCGACGTCCTGCTGGTCGCGCAGCAGGGGGTGGAAGAAGGTGTAGACGAGGTCCGAGTGGGCGATCTCGTCCGCCAAGTTGAACAGTGAGGTGAGGAATGCCTGCACGTCGCTCAGCCGCCGCTCCGCCACCTGTCGCGTGTTCGACCTCCCCACGTGCAGACCCGACGGCAAACTAACGGATAAAGGATCAATGGAAATTATATATCTATATTTTATGTTATACCTTTGCTCTGTGCTTTCCTTTTTTATAACAAAAGGTAGCAAACGAGCAAACGGCCACCTGGATTCGAAAATAAAGCAAGGCGACCGTTGCCCATAGACATCCGCAAATGCAGATGCGTTGCCTACCTTTAATTGACGGAGAAAGGGACGCACAGAAAGAGGATATTTTTCCTTCCTATGCGTCCCCTCTTCCGCCAAATCTACTTCCCTTTCCCATCCTTTCCTAGTTAGAAAAGGGTGGGAAGTTAAAGAGGACTAAAATTAGGCCTCCGGTACCACACTCATCAGACGAAACGCGGAATTGCTTCCACTTCACGCCTGTCTTCTGTGTGATCGGTGGTGGTCCTTTCTTGATTATTATTTTTTAATTCTGCTACATTTCATTTTAATTTGTTTGATTAGACTAAATGTTATCAAAAAGTCATAACAGTTAATTAATCTAGGCGCTACCTATTTGTAATTCTATAGATCTAAATCAAACAAATTCCATCGTATCCAATAATCGGATATCAATATCGATTATACATTTCCAATGAACATGCCTCCGTGCGTCGGACACGATAACTTGAATATATTTATAACAAACAATTTGTTCCTGATAAGATTACATTATTCAAACTGCGGCTGACACTCGGCGCAATCTTATCGAGCAAATCGCGAGTACCCATTCCGCTGACAGCAGCGGGCGCTTACAAAACAAAAATACTTGAAGAAAACAGTGCAATAAAATCCTAGGAAACATAAACAGAAAGCAAAGTTCCGAAACAAATTGTGCTTTATTCCAACATTATAAAGTCGAATTTTCTGCGGCAGTGCCGATGATTTTAATTTTAAGTGGGATAATGTGTTCATTTGTGATGTTAAAACTTAGAGGATTTAAAGCTTCGTTTAATTTGTTATCGGGAAAAAAGCATGGCGGGGAAAAATCTGACAAGTCGTCTGATATACCTGTACTGGGCGCTTATAGGAGGAACAAGGAGGAATATTATGGTAATAATAAAAACGAATTAGTATATAGCATGAGTATGTACGAATTAATATGTAATATATAGTATTTAACACGAGGAAATCACACGTTCTAAGGGTAACGTTTACATCACCGGATAAGAAAGGCTATTCCTATGAGGCGTATTTACAGACTAAGTGCCTAAGACTAACCTTGACATTTATATTTTTAAAATATAAACTTTTTAAGACAACATTTAATTTTAATTTTGAACATTCGTTATAAAAATTCAGTCTTATGTTAATCTAATTACCATCCTTGGTGAGCTTAGATAACATTTTTAATTGTCATACAAAAAAAATGCTTAATGTTTTGTAATATTTGTCTCTTGATACGAAATCTAAATTATCCGGAAATGTCAATGTTTAAATATCCAATGTTTTATCTTTTTCAGTAGTCAACAACATTCCTAATAATTCCCCAAGAAAGTTAACACCTACAATGACGAATTCAAATCAACAAAGGCAAATTATCCAACATTCCAAAAGTACCAGCGATTTATTAAGTGTTGACGACATACATCAAAACACTAGAAAAAGCACAAGCGACATACCATCTTTAGAACGCGAAAGAAAAAAAAGCACAGAACATAGTAAACGAGAGAAACCACCACGTAAACGAGACAATATAAAGAAGTTGACAAAAGATACAAATGAACAGCCACATCAAGACAAACCAAGAAAAGAGAAGAAGAAAGGCCGCGCTCCCAAACCACCTACAATACCGCAACACTCCAGCAACATTCTGGAAAGTTCCATCAGCAGGAGCAGCGGACCACCGCCATACTCAGCTGAAGTGGTGCTCAATCAGAACGATAACACTGGCAACACCAGCTTTAGTAAACCATTGGAAGAGAGTAGTTGGGACCTTGTATTACAACACAGGGAACAATTAAACAGACCACAGACTAAATCTTCTACAAAGCCAAAGAGTAGGGTCCTTGATTTAAACTATAATGCTGGTATACAGACTTCTGTGGAGGTTAAAAACAATAGTGAAGTATAACTAGAACACAATTTTAATGCGTTCACAATAACACGAGATGCGCGTTAAATGCAAAGCTGTACTATGTGATGTGATAAACCTATTTTATGTTCATTTGTATGATAAGGCTGTGGTGTTTTTATGACGTCACGGGTTGCAAATATGACGTCAACACTCGTGTCTTACGCAGATTGACAGATTTTTTCCAACAAAATTACCTAGTCTTATCGCTATATTATTTTATTAATTTTATACTTTTTATGCATAATCAATAAATTCATATATCATTTTATTTTGTTTAGTAAGTTTCTTTGCTAAATTTATACTAGAAAGATTATGAGCCACTTGATACTTTAAGATAATAACTTAGAGAATTATCGAAGTGTAAGTAACATAATTATAAATATTAAGTTACTTTTAAGCTTATTTATTATGAATTTCAAATTTTATACTTTTTTGAAATAAAACTATTTAACTTTGCATTTCATTTTTCTCTCTCATTTCCTAGCTTTTTTGTGCGCCACTTCGTCGTTCTCAAACAAAGACAAAATCGCAGGCGAGTGCTAGCAATTAATAAAAAAAATGACATAATTATTTTCTCAGTAACATATACAAATGTTTCGTCAATGAAAACTTACCCGTGTACTTTAGCTAGGGGGAAATGTAGACATATCTTCTGGTAGAGTTCTGTGAAGTGTTTGTATGAGCGGTAGAGCAGCGAGGGCGTGGCCTGACCTTGTCGGTACACTCGTAGCGCGTACACGTAGTGCTTCTCCGGGTCGTAGCGCTTCTCGTAGCTCAGACACTCTACGCGGACCAGTCGGCCCTCTTGTGACATGCTACGAACGTATACGTGTTATTTTATTGGACAAACAAACGGACAAAGACAACATTAAATGACACTTACGTGTATGTTCGTGGCATGAAAGAAAGTAGTTCAGAAGAACTACTGCTTTGATCTCCACTCGCTCTTAGCTGCGCCAGATTGTGCAAAAAGAAGTTGATAGGTGTAAATCTATAAAAAAAAAAAAACAAATTAAAAGTACTCGTTCTTTCTGGCTCTGTGACTCTATCTTTTTGTCTCTTTGTCACTCTGTTATGCACTCATACATTCACTGTCAGTTATGTTGTATGTGTAGGGTACCTGCTCTTGAGTGAGGAGTGTATGAGCCTTGCGAAGGCTGCAGCGGCCTCAGCATTGGTAGCGGTAGGCAGTAGAGCAGCTCGTACGTAGCCTACAGCCGCGCTCGATACGCCCGGCACCCCCGACATCGCCATCTTAAAATATTGAATTTACTTCTTTGGATAAATATATAGAAACATATTGAGTCAAGTGTTAGGAATATTAAATGGCTATATACTGAAATGTATCACCCACTAGAAATTTTGAATCTCGCGCTTAGAGAAGTCGCCATGTATGTGTATATACGTACCAAAGCAAATAGATCTAGTATATGTGAGCGATGCGCGCGCACCACGTTGAAGGCCATGCAGCAGAGTTCAACAAAGTGCTGAAAGCGCTGAGTGGGCCTCTCTCCGCCATTGATCACATACGCCATGTCGTGTGTCAGGACGAACGGAGCTCGATCTCTAAACACATTACAATGAGAATAAATAAGATTGGATAATAAATCCGCTATCAACCAATAAATTTGAAGAACTGGATCAAACGTTTACCCATTTTATAAGAAATTCAACGACATTATTTCTATTTTCTGTACAACATCAAAGTGAACAATCAGAGAATTTTATGGTGTTCTACTTACAGAAAAACTACCTTGTAACGAGACAAACTTTGCCTCTTTTTACGAAATACCTAAATAGGTAGCAGTGAGATGCGCAAACGACATAATAATAGTAAAAAGATTTTAGTCGTGTCCGACCTTTTTCGTACAAACACATTTAAAAGCTACGTCCTTGCTTATTGTTTCCGCGTCGTCATCTCAATGTTTACGTAACGTTCAAACGACTGTCGCTTTTAAGGTGGAATACTGTCAGATTCCTCGATTGTACGAGGCCATTATATAATTTTTAACCCTATCTATAATCCCTATAATCTATGCGCATGTAACTATGCGCATTACGAGAAATTCTTGAAGTAATATCAGTTACCTTGATTACCTTACAATAAATTATATTAAATACGATATTATCAAGAACTAGGAAAAAGATAGTGTAAATGGAACATACCTCTTAAAATTGCCAAACATCTGCGCGTCTCCAAGGAACTTGCCAAAGTCAATATGGAAGAGATGTCCGGAGTTCTTCAACATGATATTGTCGTTGTGTCTGTCGCAGATGCCGAGCAGATATGTCGCCACGCTGTAGCCAGCACACGACGCTGTTAATACAAAAACAATATTACAGTTGGAACTATTTTAAAAATTATTTTACATACGTCAAAAATGTCATATAAACGATGGCTTTTTAAACTCGACATCAAAAAACCTACCGCAGTTATCTAACGGTTACTTAAAAGCTCGCTTAATGTAGATTTCTCACAATTAATCTACAATAAAGGCCTACCTTAGAGTTAATTTGACGACTCTGCGGATGACACTAAAGATCATGTTCTATTTAAGTCATTAAATTGCCTTGGGCTTGAGATGCTAGAGAGAAAGGGAGAAAGAGAGAGGAAAATGAAAGAAAGAGAGAAAGAAAACAATGGAAGAAGGGAGTTAACAATACAGTTATATATAATGTTAATAGTTTACCAGTAAAGTTATCCCTAGCGCGCTGGTACTCCAGCTCGGAGGGGTTGTGTTTGGCGAGCCACTCCGCGATAGGCTTGTCCTTGAACGAGCCTGTCAGCCCCCACTCTGTCTGGATAGCGCGCAATGTCTCCGCCTCACTCACTATCTCTATCATACCTTCACACAAATATATAATACTCAATAATATCACTCAAAAAAAAAATTACAATGTTCCAATGACAACCAAATTTACAATACACAATTGTCAAAAATCCTAATTGTGGTAAGAATCCCATTTCTTCTAAACTCCATGATCTAATTATTATCGCTCTATAAAAAACAAATCTCAAAAATAAAATACGATTTAAAAAAAACAATCGTATAGTTTACTAAACATAAAATGCGTGGAGGATAGTGTGAACTACCTCTTTGGTTGCTAGTGGGTAGAGCTTGGAAGGTGACTATCCTGAGGTCCAGACCCGCCTTCAGCCACAGAGTGTCCATCACCTTTATCACTTGCAGCACCAACGAGTCTTGTCTTAGATCATCACCAACCTAAACACACAACATATAACATCTTTATATCTTCTTCTTATATATATAAAAGAAAGTCGTGTTAGTTACACTATTTATAACTCAAGAACGGCTGAATCGATTTGACTGAAAATTGGTGGGCAGATAGCTTAGAACCAGGAAACGGACATAGGATACTTTTTACCCCGTTTTCTATTTTTTTTATTCCGCGCGGACGGAGTCGCGGGTAAAAGCTAGTGTTAAATAATTATTACAATAGTATTTTAGAAACCTAGCTGTCGCGAGGGAATCAATTAAAAAAAAAATAATAAAAATGTTCCTATGTGTTCTTCCAGACTATGTTCTACATCTATGCCAAATTTCATCAAGATCCGTTGAGCTGTTCTTTATATACCTTGTAACAAACATCCATCCATCCGTCCAAACATTCGCATTTATTAGTAATTGCCATTGTATTGATTCCAAATAAAGTTATACGTACCTTAAACATCGCCGGCACTACTGCATTGTCTACACCGATGAAGTTAATCTTGAGAGGTAATGTGTTCGATGAGAAATAGGAACAAGATCTGTGAGTAGAGGAAAGTTTTTTTTTAAAATTATTAACACAATTACAACTTCAGAAGTAGATTCACATTTACAGTCACACAAGGATCTTAAGGCAGTTTTTGCCATTAATAGGGAGATGTTGTAGGGTTTTAAAGGTTATAAGCAATTCATACAATTGATTTGCAACTTATGAGCTGAGTTTTCGTATTAATTCCTTACTATTGCGTGATTTTTTTTTTAATTTCGAAATTATGATAATGGCAACATTAAACTAACTGCCGTTCCCTCATTGGACAAAATATGAAGCTGTCAAGATGACATTGTTAGTTCAAGTATTTTCCGCCTGCCACAAAATCCTTGTCGAAGTATATTCAGCTGTCGAATTCTTTAGCTGAACAAATTATGAATTAATTAAGAACGGCCTAACTAACGTGTGATCGTCCGGTGACGGCACCGACTAGTTTCACTCTCTCGTCTCAGTGCGAGACGCGACGCAACCGCGAAGTCCACAAAGAAACACTCGCCCTGAAGTTGGACCCCCGACGGCTCCGAAACTAGTCGGTGCCGTACACGTTCTTAATTAATTAATTATTATGTCTCACGAAAGTTTGAACAAATTACGTGTACGTATACGTGTGCATGTTGTACGTACTTGATGTCGACGTCATGAACGTATCTGTGCAGTGCGAGGGGCAGTGCGACAGGTTCCTGACGCAGCAGTGCAGCAAGTCTCTCTCCGCCCGCAGCCAGCGCACGTTGCCGTACGCCTTCCTTCGCACACTTCACAGACAGTGCCACCTCTGACACCGTCTGATACAACCAGACAACCGAATTAAATATTAAAATTTTCTAGGAGGGAGGAAGGGGTATATGGAGGGGAAATGTTCTCTATGCGTTTCTTCTACCGTCTATGGGCAGCGGTTGCTTCGCCATTTCTGCGAATTCAGGTGGCTAATTAGCGTTACAATAAAAAAATGCCAAACTAGTTTGGTTCCATATAGTTAAAATATGTTTAGTAAAATGACATAAATTAAATGTATCAACGATGATGTCTGTTATGTCTGACACAGCACGCTAGATGAGATAGAACTGTCTCTTTGTGTCTAGCACGTTAAAGGTTGGCTGTACCTTGACTAGCAGCTGCTGGCGGAGCAGCGTGCGGGTGAGGTTGTCTCCGCAGACAGCGAGCAGCGCCCGCAGCAGCAGCCGGTAGCGCCATGTCGCAGTCAGCGTCGCGTCCACCTCCAGACATTCACTCGCGTTCTCCTCCAGCGAGATGCCCAGGAACTCCTGACTCGGTGCCTAGTAATGTTACACTAAATTATTTGCCTTCCTATATACTATCTATCTATTCAGCCTCGTAACGCCCACTGCTGGGCATAGGCCTCCCCCAAATATCGCCACGATGATCGGTCCTGTGCAACCCACATTCAGGATACTTCCACAACCTTGACCAGATCATGCTGCATCCAGCACTTTGCGGCCCCATCGGCCATCCGTTCTGCGGGCAATATGGCCGGCCCATCGCCACTTAAGGTTTACAATTCTTATATACTAATACTTCGCAATTCCAGAAAGATAGCCTTTGTTATTGTTATTTTTCAAATAAATTATGTTAACTTACCTGAGGCACATTTGGTAAAGAGTGCACCAACAACCAGAACAGTTTGTGTGCGACCGCCGGCGCTGAAAGAGCGCGGGATAGCAAGAGCTCTGAAAATTATGAATTCAAAGCTTCATTTCTAGGCTTTAAAATCTAAAACCAACCACATTGCTAAGACACAAATTGTCACTATTTTAGATGTAGCAGAATGTAACAAGCGGGGGGAGAACATGCGCAGCGCGCCGTTATATCATCAAGGTATTTGAAATGAGTTATACTTTGACATACCAGCAAGTGGGCTGGCCTCGTACGTCTCGTAACGGAGTGCCTGCGTTAACTGCGGCAGTACGCGGATCAGATCATCATCCGACATGCCGTTGATCAACTCCGCCGCGAACTCTCGCACCGCCAAGTCAGGGAAACTGAACACAACATTCATTAAATATTGAAGACCTCCTAACTCAGATAAAAAGAGGGAAAAATCATGTCCAGAGTTCTGTAAATTACCAGGGCAGTAGAAGATGCATGGCATTAAGAGGCGAGGGCTTCTCCCAGCGACGCAGCAGACGTACGAGGTGAGCTCGGTGTTCCCCGTACCAGCTGGTGGCGGCCAGCAGCACCAGCGGCAGCGCACCCGCCAGCTGTACCAGGTACTGGCGCTTCTCCCACATCACCTGCACACATACATAGTCACACATTTATAAACTTACTAGCTGTCGTCCGCGAGTCCGTCCGCGCGGAATTTAAAAAAAAACGTAATTAAATAGCCTATGTGTTCTTCCAGATTATGTTCTACATCTATGCCGAATTTCGTCAAGATCTGTTGAGCCGTTTAGGAGATAACTTCAAACAAACATCCATCCATCCATCTAAACATTCCCATTTATAATATTAGTATGATATAAACCAGTACCATCACAAACATGTCACAATTAAGTTAACGTAGCAAAATAAGTTCCAAATTTAATCCTCCTTCCTACAGACGATGTTCTATTAAGCAAAGGGTAAAAAAGGGAAGATTCTTTAGTACACCGTCTCTTCTGATCATTAATTTTAGGTAATGCATTGCAACTTTTAGCTGTAGTCACCATGTTATTTAAGCGACATCTGGTGAAAGTTCTTACCTCTCTCCCCTCAGTGGGCATCCTCTGGTAGGCGCCCTGCTCTATGAGGTGCAGCAGCTGCGACTGCGTGTGACCATCCAGCGAGTCGAAAGCCGGCAGCTCCTCCTGCATGCTGTTCTTCTGCTTCTCCTCGTCCCCATTCGTCCACTTCACGCCAGTACGAGTGTAGATCGGAATCTCTAGAATATTTGGAAAAGGTAATTCAACAAAAACTGCGAAAGGCTTAAAATAAAGCCTTAAACTAAGAAATGTGAGCATTTAAAAGACAGCTCGTGCTCATGATTACTGATTTTCATTTTTTTGGAAAAAGACAAGTAATATATTTAGTTTAATTCAAGTTTTCATGTGTGTGTATGTGTGTGTGTGTGTGTGTGTGTATGACTGACCAATGTTGATGAGTGGGTGTGGAGTGGGCGGGGCGTGCAGTGGGTGAGGGGCGGGTCCAATACGCCGGTCACACTGCGCAGGCCACAACGGTAACACATAGTTGCCCGACGCCAGCATACTGAAAACAGCACATTTATTATCTTACTAATATTATAAATGCGAACTTAGATGGATGTTTATTGGAAGGTATCTTCTGAACGTCTCTTGATGAAATTTGGTACAAATGTAAAACACAGGCTACTTATTAAGTTTATTTTTAATTCGACGCCTAGTTAGTCATGAATTAACAAAACGATTTAATTTATTATTAAAAGAAACAAATTAGTAATAATACATTTTATTTTAAAAATACAAATCAGTTTCATAGACCCTAAATATTTTTTAATTTGGATGCTGTGACGTCACAATGTGTCGAGTTTTCATATAGTTTTTTATTCGTAGTATCGACTTACCAATCGTAGTCGAACATCTGTATGGCGGCCCAGCCGAGCTCGACCTGGTCGTACTGGACTCCGCCCACTTCCCCGCCCCCCTCCTCCTCCTGACTGGTATCACTGGCCTGGTGCTGGCTGTCGTCAGTCCGCTGCGTGCGCCCGAACAACGTCAGCACCAACCGACACTCACGAGGTAATGTGTTCACAGGCATATCTTCCAGATTCAACCTGATGGTAAATTGTTACAATCAAAAAACTTAGGATCAAACTACATAGACTAAAATAAATAACTTTTATCTCGTTGAAAATCAAACGTTCCTTACTAGACAGGTCGAACGGTATGTATGTATGTATGTATGTATGCGGTATGCTAATTTTCGTTGTATCGGTTATATATAGCACTGTGTCACTATTCGTAACAAATCTTCATCAAAACTCACCACGTATCGAATATAATTCTCGGATAGAAACCACCGCACTCTATCTTAGAGGAGTGAGTAGCGTGTACGGTCTTGAGCGGACGAGTGCCGTAGTATATCTGCGCATGGAACAAGTACTCGTCGTGACTCCAGCACATCGGCAGGCAATGCACCGCCTCGATACAGAACAGCATCGTCTCTGATATACTATGCGCTGCCACCGCTTCTGTACATAAGACTTCTTAATAAACATAATTAGAAATTAAAAAGGTACTCAGAAAATCATACGATGAGGGGGCCACTGCGCAGTTGACCTTGAACTGCTAAAAAATATTGAAACGACTTATAGATGCCGCTAGATGGCGCTGAGAATATTAGAGTCCCCGAAAATTTACATTCCGTCTATTCCCTTCTTTATCTAACATAAAGCTTTATTCATTATGTGTCAAAATAAGATTTTATTATAGTATTCAGTAAATGACTGACTGTTGGACTGCGAGGGCATGGTGGGAGGGTCCGCGAGCTGGAAGTCGAGCAGACGCGTGCGCGTGTATAGAGCGAGCAGCGCGCGCACGGCGTCACGTACACGCGCGCACTGCTGCGCGACCGCCTCGCGCGCAGTCGCCGCGCGCACTGACACCTGACAGTAGGGACCGTTCTCTGATTGAATCTCTGGCGTCACTGCATTGCCGTTGCCCTGGAAACCATTACATGTATTGTAAAGATATTAAACTTCAGTATTAGTATATACATTAGTATATAGTAAAGTTTCTCGTTTATTGAGGTCGTGCATCGGTACCAGACAATTTATCTCGCTTATAGAAGCTTAATTGAAGTCAATACAGTATTTATTCAGTGTTTATCGGGGTTGTACTTGTTAATATCGCATAGCAAGTTGATACCTGTGCGGTGCAGGCCTGCGCGAAGGCGTTGAGAGTGTATGTAACGTGCAGGGTCTCAACACCGCCGGCCAGCGCGCAGATGGCCTTCACCGCCTGGAACACCGCCTTCGGGGAACAGCTGCCTTCTGCTCCCACCACACCCACCGCACGGGATAGCTCACCTTCCAGCGTTTCTGAAGCAAAACGAACACAATCACGATATTTACATTTGGCATGTGTTTCACTGCATGGCTTGTGTTTCACCGTTTGGCATGTGTTACACTACTTGGCATGTGTTTCGCCGTTTGGCATGTGTTTCACTGCGTGGTATGGGTTTCACTGCTTGGCATTTGTTTCACCGTTTGGCATGTGTTTCACCGCGTGGTATGGGTTTCACTACTTGGTATGAGTTTCACTGCTTGGCATGTGTTTCACTACTTGGCATGTGTGCTGCTTAGTGCTTAATATGTCCATTGTTGTCTAACCGAGCAGTATAGAGAGGTTGTCGAAGCTGAGCGTGGTCTGGTCGGGCATGAGGTCGTCGAGCGCGAGGTGCGCGTGGCGCGCGTCGTCGCGGTCAGCGCGGGCCAGCGCGCAGTCGCCGCCCTCGTGCAGGAACAGCCGCACGTCCTTCTCCAGGCGCACGCACTCGCGGATGTAGTCGTACTCGCTCAGAGAACTGCCCGCTGTTAGGTATTCTTTAGCGCCCCATACCTACCAAATTAAATAAACCCATCTATCTTACTAATATTTTAAATGTGAATGTTTGGATGGATGGATGGATGTTTGTTAAATTATCTTCAGAACGGCTGAACGAATTTCTATGAAATTAGGCATAGATATAGAACATAATCAGGAACAACACGCACTACTAATTATTTTTTTTAATTCTACGCAAAAAAAGTTGCGGGCGTCCGCTAACAGCTTATAAGGGTAAACAAAAATGTTTTTCAAACCCGGTCCGGTTATAAATCCAGACAAACGCGCTTGTTTGTTGGATACTGTTAAAGACAGCAAAGCATTAGAAATGTGGTACAAAAAATGTTAAAGTATTACGGTATAAATAATAGTAAATATAATAATTACAAGGTATTAATGTATAATATTAATAAAGAAAGAATTAACAATAATAATATATCTAACTTACTCGTAACATATACCGGGACATATCTGCTCTAATATCATCGTCAAGTGAGCACACTACAGTCAGGATTACATGTTCTACGGTCGATTCGACTGGAAAAGAAGTTATTATTTTAACACGCTGAAATAATTTGCATTACAATTACTTGTCAGAAGGAAAACAGTTGAGCATTAGAAAAAAAGATAGATTTTACCATCAGAGGTGAATATGATAGGTTCGTCAGAGTGGGCATGGTGCACTAGTATCTTAATACTGGTATTGGGCGGGTAGCGGCCGCCGGAGCGCGCCGCGATCACGTGGCCCGGGTTTGTGCGCTCGTCAGAGTACACAAACTTTTCTGAAACACAAATATTTGGTAAAAAAACACCATCTTATACACTTTTCCTATCATGGACCAACGTAATTCAGACTAAATTATAATATTTATAATAGAACTTACTTCTAACATCCAGTACCAATTTTAAAAACGCTTTATGTTCACTGTCGTAATTTTTATTTCTAATCCTGACGATACAATCGTAAAGTTTATTCTGCAACAAAATTAATATATTAAAATTATTAGTTACTATATATTATTTGACATATGAAACATTCATTAAACGTGGGTTTCTGAGACCAAAAACTCTGTACAAAAGATATCGTCATCCCTGTCATTATCTTGGGCAAAAAAAGATAACAATATGATTTAAATGGTGATTTTGGTCTTAGAAACTCACAGTAAATAATTTATAATCATTAATTGGATACTAAGAGGGTCTCTAAAGTAGCTTCAAAGCTGCAAAGCTTAAAGTTTGCTTAAACATTCGTTTATTGTAGATATTAACAAGTTGGAGTGCTGCAGCTAGCCTACATCGTAACTTAACTCACCGTAGTAGGTCGTTTAGTGAGCGTGGGCACTGTGGGTATGGACTTGGGGGGTGGCGAGGGCAATGTTTCGCGTTTGTTCACCGTAGCGTACACGGGCGTGTCTCGCATCTCCGTCTCTCCATACAGAAAGTCCAGCGGGTCATACTCCTCGTACACGCTGCTGCATTCACTCGCCGCTGCGTATTCTATAGTTAAATGCACCTATACCTCAAGACAACATAGTTAAATCTGCATAGAACCTAATTTGGTCAATGAAAACTCTGCGAATTCGTTATAGACCTTTGTCACAGCACGCAAGTACAGTCAAACATAATAATGACACCATACAGTTTAACTACGACAGGATTTCAATTTAAATTGATAGGTTTTGTCCTTATACAGGATGTTTTGTTCATAGAGAATAGCAAAGAACATTAATCAATTTATTCCTAAAGGCAAAATAATAAGTCATATATTTATATTACTTTTTTTTAATGTGTTAGAGACATCCTTATTTAACAAAGCATGCCATGATATAACACGAATTAAACGTATCAGAGATACGTTTGTTGTACAATTTGTTATCATATGAATGTCTTGTTTGTTTTTATTTCACATTACCTTGACCCCTACTTTCAATATTAAAACACATACGATAATTATGACCCATTCAAACCCATTACACAAATACGAATTAATACAAAAAGGCATCCTCTTGTTTTAAGAGGAATTTAACATGTTTTTTGTATATACATTCCACATAAACAACTGTAGCTCAAATAGGGTTCCCAATTACTGGCCTTTATTAATCTAGTTTTTTCTGTACTTTTCTAATTTTTGCGGACCATACACTATTTCCAACCATAAAGATTCCCCAACATTAAATATGTTGAATGAAAATTATTGACAAGAGAACACCAAACGGATGATTGCACACACATCAAAATGATGGTCACACAAAATCAAAAAATAATAAAACCCAGTGCTAAATTAATCCCATGCGTGACATGTATTCGCTTTTTTTTGTGAACAGTACCTTTTACAGAAGAAGTCCTGATAAAACCAAACTGTGATGGTAACTTTTCACATACAGTACAAAAAGATACAAAATGTACTAAAAAATATAACTAACTAATAATTTTATTTTGCAATTATTACACATTTTTTTAAATCCTGAAATGGGCAATTCTGTATTTCGTAACTATATTACATAGACATTTTTTTTTGCAAAATATAAATGACTATCACAGTTTGTATAAGCGTTTGTGTGACACATAAAAGCCACTCACCGGAATGTGTGTGATCAGTTAGTAGGGGATCGAAGGCCTCTAGCACACTGACTCTTACGCTACCTGTCTGCCTCCCACCAAAGTCAATCAGGTTCGCAGATTTGGGCAGACTGCCCACTACGTCGTTTGACTCGTTCGACTGACCAATCATACAACAATATTAGTCTTTTTATATAATCATCTTCTTGCCCTAATCTTACACTATGAGTGATTATCTTAAAAAGAGTTTTATCGTTGATTTATAAGACTTAAATCTCCGGTTAAAACATATTGTTATCTCTGTTTTCCAAAGATAATGAGAGGGACGACATGTTTCATACAGGGATTTCGATCTCAGAAACCAACGATAAGACTTCTAAATCAACAATAAATCAGAGCTATAATTTAACTTATAAGACTGAACAAAAGAAATTATAAAATCATATACATTGACGCAACTTACCCCAACACTAACTTCAGATGATTTGCGCGAGCTATTGCTCTCCACACTATCCCTTGAAGGTTCTGTTTTCACAGCAGGCTGGGCGGTCGATTGACCAACATTTTGAACAATATTGGAAGAGTTGGGGGGTATTGGCGGGTATGAGTGCATTTGACTTAGTTGGGGGTACAAATTAACTGGTCTTGTAGGTCGGGAGATCATATTTGTCGTGTTATAGTTATAAGTTGGTTGATTAGGGGGTGGATATCCAACATATGGGGTCGGAGAGGCCATTCTCGTTTGGCTATATGGTATTGTTTGTGTATACAATGGTGGGTTTGTTGGTACATAAGGAGTTAGGGGATCTTGTGAAGCAGGAATTGGAGTATAATACGAATAAGCAGGTATGTTAGGTGCTAAGGGCATAGGCGCGGGCATGCCGTATGGCGCGGCGGCTGGATAGGGGGGCACAGGGTTGTACGGCGGTGGATAGTTGTACCCATATTGTGCAGCGTATGGATAGCCTGGTATTTGATTGTAAGGATGATTGTTCATTGTAGGTGGGGTTTCTGGGACATTAAGATTTATTTCTTCGGTCTGTTGCCCCAATCTGTTAAAAATATAAATAAACTATCAAGGCTGTCTCAATCAGTACATAAAGTAAAAGTAAAATCTATGTATTATACATACTTGTTAATCTGATCGATGTACTCTTTAAGAGAGGCATGGGAGTCCTTTGGAGCTGTCTTAGTGGTGGGACTTGTAAAGGATATCAAGTCACTGCTTTCAGTTCTAGTAGGGCTGGTGCCTGTAGAGCGGTCACTAAAAAAAATTACACTTGATATTTATCTAATGTATGACAGTGTACAGTAAACATCCAGAAATATTTATATATCACTAGCTTTTATAAAAAAATTGTCAAGTCCCGCAGAAATGACATAAAAAAGTTGCCTTTGTCCGTCTCCTGTTTCTAAGCTATTTCCCCACCATTTTTATTGTATATAAAAGTAACACACAAAGTTATTTTTATCATGAAAAATTATACGTCGTATTTTCACAGACTATATCAGATCAACAATAGATAAATAGATAATATTGAAATTAATTTCGTAATGTTCTGATTTTCATCGTTACAGTACCTAGATGTCTCTGATGTGGATATACGTCCTCGCGGGGGCTTCCTTGGCGGTGGTGGAAGGGCCGGCGGGGGTCCCTCACTATCGTTGCGTCGACGCGTACTGCTTGCAAAGTTGTCTGGGACATTATCTATTAAAAGATATAGATATGATAACTATGATAAATGATTTACAAATCAACTTTATTGTACTTTATTGTATTGTACTTTTTTAATCTGTGGAACTATAACCAAACAGGTTTGTTTAGTATAAATTGATAATTGATGCAAACATAACTCATGAAAAATACAACCAAGACAAAAACTACTCTTTTATACTTAAACTTTTCATGACAAATAGACATTAGCAGATCTCTTATAAGGGTTAAAACACCGTATGGCTTGAAATTTGTAAGAACTAATTTAGTCTAATAAGTTCTTTAAACCTTTGCCAATGTGTGAAAATAATCATAGGTAGGAATCTACATTGTTATTTCAGGAGAACATTTAATTCAATAAATTGTATATTAATATTTAGTTTTCATATATCTTGGGGGCCCTTAACTTTGGCTGAGTTGCTGCGCAGAACACAAATTTAGGTGTAGCCAGGCATAACGGAATGTGCCCCATGGCCCATTGATATTTGAAAAGACTTGTTAAAATAAAGATATTTCCTATAATAATTATTTTAAAATATTAATTGTTAGAGCCAGATAATTTTATAGTTCATACCTACTGAATCATAGACCTAAGCTGATTTTTATTATTTTGAAATAATCAAGAGACTTCTTTTATATGTTAATAAATTTCAACAAACAAAATAACAGCTCGATCCTCTCATCCCTGTGTTTAACTAAAAGAAGGGTAAATGAACTCTACTTCCTTTCTGATTGATAGCTATTTTATCATGTATCCAATTGAGCATGTTAAATGTGTGCTATATATTCCCACTGTAATCTGACACAAAACTTTTTATAGTTATATCTTATTGTCCAGTTATGAAATTAATGACAGCAAAAGCAATAGTATCGGTTAAAAGACCTTGAATCTTCACTATAAAGAAGAGAGTAAACAAAGTTACGTCAGTTACCTGTATTAGACAGTAGTTTCTGTCTTCGAAACTGTTCAAGAGCCAAACTTTCTAAACTCAAAGCCTGAGCCTTTTCCAGATCCGCTTGAAATTGAAGATCGTAGTCAGACATTATGTGTTATTTTCCATTAACATCTACAATGATATTTTCAGCAGTTGAGCGTGGGAATAATAAAATATACACTGTTTTTTAAACACATTTCACACCACTGTTAGATAGTTATACCCTAAATAAACATAGCAGTCACTTATCGCGGCAACAATACTGTTATACGATTATCTTACCAAAAGAGTGCGATAACGCTTTATTTATTTTAATTTTAAGACATTATACGATTTAATTTTGGTTTTGGTTTTAGGGCATTTTATTTTACTGGGTAAACTTCAGGTCATCAGATTCACAGAGCAGACAAAACAATTTACTGTCGTTGTATCGATTTTAACATAAAATCGATCTCTGTCGCTTTGTAACATACTTTTGAGATACAAAAAAATTTTAAGATTTTATTAGCCAGCGTTAACCATTAGAACCATATCGTGTGTTTTGTATATTTTTGATCCTTTTCTTTTTCTTTTGATTCAGAAAAATACAAAATTAAGTATAAAACGGTCGTCGAAACAAAACGGTCGCAATAAAATAATCAGTTTTTACTCGATTCAATTCTCTATCGTTCAGTAAAATGTTGATTCATGATTCAATCATGAATTGACGTTACATGAAAAGATTGCCACATTAAAAATTAAATAACAACATAGCCGTGCATGGTAACTCTGTCCAAGAGTTTAGAGGCAATTCGAAAAGTGTAGGTAGTTTATAAATTTAAAGCTAATACCTGACCCCACCTCCGTGAAGTTGGCCCCCTCACTTTAATTTTTTTAACTTTTTTTTACGCAAATCGTTTGAGAATCGTTTGAGAGGGTTTGAGAGAAAAGAAATATCGTTTGAGAGTTCCTACTTTCTCCGTAAAAACAATTTCAAATTCTAGTGTGAAGTTGGCCCCCTCACTTTACTTTTTTTTATTTTTTTCAATGCGAATCGTTAGAGAGTCGTTTGAGAGACATTAAGAGAAAAGAAATATCGTTTGAGAGTTTTTACTTTTTCTGTAATAAATATTTTAATTCTGGGCATCGAAAGTTACAAATCGATTTTCCTTTTTTTCCGAATTAAATATGGCAATCATGCACTTGGACGTTTCAAATTTATTGTGTAGGTAGAGAATGCTTAGAGAGTGATTGAGAGAAAAGAGAAATCGTTTGAGAGTTAATACTTTTCCTGAAATAAATATTTCAATTTCTGAATCGAAAGTAACAAATCGATTTTCCTTTTTTCCGAATTAAATATGGCAATCATGCACTTAGACGATTCAAATTTATGGTGTAGGTAGAGAATAGTAATAGAGTGATTGAGAGAAAACAGAAATCGTTTGAGAGTTAATACTTTTTTTGAAATAAATATTTCAATGTCGGAATCGAAAGTTACAAATCGATTTTTCTTTTATTACGAATTAAATATGGCAATCATGCACTTGGATGTTTCAAATTTATTGTGTAGGTAGAGAATGCTTAGAGAGTGATTGAGAGAAAAGAGAAATCGTTTGAGAGTTAATTCTTTTCCTGAAATAAATATTTCAATTTCTGAATCGAAAATAACAAATCGATTTTCCTTTTTTCCGAATTAAATATGGCAATCATGCACTTAGACGATTTAAATTTATGGTGTAGACAGAGAATGGTAATAGAGTGATTGAGAGAAAACAGAAATCGTTTGAGAGTTAATAGTTTTCCTGAAATAAATATTTCAATGTCGGAATCGAAAGTAACAAATCGATTTTCCTTTTTTCCGAATTAAATATGGCAATCATGCACTTAGACGATTTAAATTTATGGTGTAGACAGAGAATGGTAATAGAGTGATTGAGAGAAAACAGAAATCGTTTGAGAGTTAATACTTTTTTTGAAATAAATATTTCAATGTCGGAATCGAAAGTTACAAATCGATTTTCCTTTTATTACGAATTAAATATGGCAATCATGCACTAAGACGTTTCAAATTTATTGTGTAGGTAGAGAATGCTCAGAGAGTGATTGAGAGAAAAGATAAATCGTTTGAGAGTTAATACTTTTTCTGAAATATATATTTCAATGTCGGAATCGAAAGTTACTTATCGATTTTCCTTTTTTTCCGAAATGATTATGGCAATCATGCACTTAGATGTTTCAAATTTTTTGTATAGGTAGAGAATGATTAGGCAGTGATTGAGAGAAAAGAGAAATCGTTTGAGAGTAGATACTTTTCCTGAAATAAATATTTCAATTTCGGAATCGTAAGTAACAAATCGATTTTCAAAAACTTACAAATCTCAAAAATTTAAATATTTATTTCAGAAAAAGTATTAACTCTCAAACCATTTCTCTTTTCTCTTAATCTATCTATTACCATTCCCTACCTACACCATAAATTTGAATCGTTTAAGTGCATGATTGCTATATTTAATTCGGAAAAAAGGAAAATCGATTTGTTACTTACGATTCCGATATTGAAATATTTATTTCAGGAAAAGTATCAACTCTCAAACGATTTCTCTTTTCACTTAATCACTCTCTTACCATTCGCTACCTACACAATAAATTTGAAACGTCTAAGTGCATGATTGCCATATTTATTTCGGAGTAAAGGAAAACCGATCTATAAATTTCGATTCCGAAATTGAAATATTTATTTAAGAAAAAGTATTAACTCTCAAACGATTTCTCTTTTTTCTCAATCACTCTCTTAGCATTCTCTACCTACACAATAAATTTGAAACGTCTTAGTGCGTGATTGCCATATTTAATTCGAAATAAAAGGAAAATCGATTTGTAACTTTCGATTCCGACATTGAAATATTTATTTCAAAAAAATTTTTAACTCTCAAACGATTTCTGTTTTCTCTCAATCACTCTATTACCATTCTCTACCTACACCATAATTTTGAATCGTCTAAGTGCATGATTGCCAAATTTAATTCGGAAAAAAAGAAAATCGATTTGTTACTTTCGATTCAGAAATTGAAATATTTATTTCAGGAAAAGTATTAACTCTCAAACGATTTTTCTTTTCTCTCAATCACTCTCTAATCATTCTCTACCTACACAATAAATTTAAATCGTCTAAGTGCATGATTGCCATATTTAATTCGGAAAAAAGGAAAATCGATTTGTTACTTTCGATTCCGACATTGAAATATATTTTTCAGAAAAAGTATTAACTCTCAAACGATTTCTCTTTTCTCTCAATCACTCTCTAAGGATTCTCTACCTACACAATAAATTTAAATCGTCTAAGTGCATGATTGCCATATTTAATTCGGAAAAAAGGAAAATCGATTTGTTACTTTCGATTCCGACATTGAAATATATTTTTCAGAAAAAGTATTAACTCTCAAACGATTTCTCTTTTCTCTCAATCACTCTCTAAGCATTCTCTACCTACACAATAAATTTGAAACGTCTAAGTGCATGATTGCTATATTTAATTCGGAAAAAAGGAAAATCGATTTGTTACTTTCGATTCCGACATTGAAATATATATTTCAGAAAAAGTATTAACTCTCAAACGATTTCTCTTTTCTCTCAATCACTCTCTTACCATTATCTACCTACACAATAAATTTGAAACGTCCAAGTGCATGATTGCCATATTTAATTCGGAAAAAAAGGAAAACCGATTTGTAACTTTCGATGCCCAGAATTAAAATATTTATTACAGAAAAAGTAAAAACTCTCAAACGATATTTCTTTTCTCTTAATGTCTCTCAAACGACTCTCTAACTATTCGCATTGAAAAAAATAAAAAAAAGTAAAGTGAGGGGGCCAACTTCACACTAGAATTTGAAATTGTTTTTACGGAGAAAGTAGGAACTCTCAAACGATATTTCTTTTCTCTCAAACCCTCTCAAACGATTCTCAAACGATTTGCGTAAAAAAAAGTTAAAAAAATTAAAGTGAGGGGGCCAACTTCACGGAGGTCCTGACCCCTACTACATTTATGTACGAGACATAGGAGTTATTGTTGATTTGTTAACTTTCTTAACTCCAATTTAGAAATGGGGCGACGGAGAATAACAATCAATTTTATCTGTTGACTAGTATTCAAATCTAATATTTTTTTGGCCTTAAATCCGTGTTTCCGCACACTTGACTATGTTTTTAGTAGCCTGTTAGAGACGAAGCATCCCAAGTATTTTTTTAATTATTTTGTTTTCTGGAAATAAAATCATTTTTCTCTTTTTATAGATTGCTTTTATTTACCTAGAATTGCATTATATTACATACATAGGTTTATTGTAGTCAATGTAGCTAATTCCCGTTGGACTTGAACCTGTTGTTTTAAATAAAATCTCATTGGTGACTTTTTGCCTTCTCCTTTGACGGCTTTTATGAACTTTTTCGTATTTTCTTTAATGTCCTCCTTTTGCGTAACAACTGGAACATTTCTTGAAGATTCATCATCATTTTTATCTTCGCTCGTTACATCATTCATCAGCGGTAAGTTCTTAGAAGATGATTTACAGGATGATGTACTTTTTACTTTCTTAACTGTTTTTCTTCTTCGCCTGACAAATGCAGATTTAATTTTTTTTGATTTCCTGGTCCCGATTATAGTTATCTTATAGAGAAAAAAACGTATGTTTTATCTTAATTCTAGTTTTACAAAATAGGTAAAATCGTTATAAAAATAAATATGTTCATTGTCTTCAAATTAATAAGATACGTCTCAATAACTTATTTTACTAGACTTTACCTATTCACGACGTTGGGTCTACGACGTTATGACGTCATTAGACATAACGTCATATTATTGTACAAGATCAGAACAGCCAAGTATTATTTAGATTACGCTTCTAAAAAATTTAAGCAATAAAATCATTACCTCTTGTATGTATTTTTTACGATCAGATATTTCTAACACTTTTTTGCACACGCTCTTCAATTTCTTTACGCGCTTCTTTCTTATTGCAATAACGTCATTGCTCAATCTAGCAGTTCTAAAACGATTAGAATGTAGTGAATTACTAATGTACAGTAGGAGGAAAGATATACTTTCTATATTTAATGCCATGATACATACTTATTTAAAGGGATACTAACATATTAAGATCATTTAATTAATTGGGGAATTCAAAAACTTAGAAACTAGGCTTATTCCTCTAGATTACGTGTATACGTATAATGTACAAGTTATACATATTATACATATGTAAATTATCATGCTATATATATAGGTGGAAAGTAATACTTGATAACTTTTGGCTTCTGATTATGATCTTCAGAATCATTAGAATCACTGCTATCCCAAATGTCTTTAAAAATCTTACGACGTTCTTCAAAACTGTCTGCAATGGCCGGTACTTCTTCCATATTAGTATGATCTGTATTACTATAAATTATCGGTCCATATTTATGTTATTTTAATAGTTTTATATGCACATCTTCCCTGTTCTATTTCATTGTTAGTTTGGATGGTAGACTGGTCAGCGTAGCCCTAGCGTTCAATCAGCTTGACATTGTGTTGGTTTCAAGACATTTTGACTTTACTTATCATAAATAATTTTTATTTTGAAACTAAAGTAGAAGCAAGGAGATTGTAGCACTTCACATGTAATCACTGACCTATAAATGGAATGCTATGAGATTTAGTATTTTGTGCCTATTTGATTTTCGCCACTTTGGGGCTGATGGTAGCGGTTTGAGGCGGTGGTTTGAATTCGAACTAATAATATAGATAGAATTAACTTTTACGTGAGATAAGTCGGAACGAAGGAAAAGCTGTCATTTTCAAGCAATCTCTATTTTAGAGATCAATGTTTGTAATGCATGCTATATATTTGTAAGTATCAATGGTTTTTGTTGATTTTCAAATTAAAAATTATTATATCTTAAACTAGATCATAAAAAAACAGTGAATAAATTACGTACTGTCACTGATAAATACAATACCATACAGTGATGAGTACAGATACAGTTACTACAGGTGAGTTCTCATCATCACAACTCTTTACGTTGCTTTGCATTTTTAGGCCATATTTGTGTAAGAGTTTCCAGAGAGCTTTTAAGCCAAAAAAGTCAAAATGAATACGCGAACCTTTTGAATGCGTGATACCGCAACAGGTGGTTGATATTCCACACTACGTTTAGAGAGCGCTCAGTAGACGTCAGGCACTCGAGCAAACAGCTACTACACCATAAAAATAAATAATCGGTTAACTTACAGGCATTTTGACTAAGATCTTAAGTAAAATTCCAATACGTTTAAATAAATGCCAAGCAAATATGACCCTAACACGTTATGGTTGGCGCTCAGTGAGTATAGTGACGGGAACATATTCAATGAATATCCAAAGTTGCTTGCTGAACTGTTCAGTCAGGAAGATGCTGCACGGCAGGAAGGCGACACTAGTGAGGCGGAGCGCCTGGTCCTGCCCAGCGACAGGGAGTGGCGCCTGAAGCAGTACTTCCTGCTTGTCGACATGCAGAAATCTTTGCAAACAGAAAGGCAGGTTCAATCAGGAATATATCGCGCGTCAGTAGAGACAAAATTAAATCGAACCAGCACATATCGTGTAATGTTGCATTCATCAAACCGCTGAATTACTGTGATAATGAAAATACATTATTCTAATTAAAATCACCAAGCTGCCATACATTACTAAAAATATAGTGTATCGATTTTTATACATACAGATATGCTAATTATGGAATGACCGTGACCCACACAATACGTTTCTCATATGTATTTATAGGTTTCATGCAGCAATACCTTTGATGAAACATTTCTCGTATGTACGTTACTAATCAAAAGGAATTTAAGAGTTACTAATTTCTGTCTACCCTACGTAAAATTAGTAGGATCAGATTTTTTTTAATACAAACTCATCTGAAGTAAACTTTTTCGTCTTACTTCGAGGAAAAATAATCAAGCGTCATGGATACAAAACAAAAGTCAGACAAATCAAAATTTTACGACAAGTGTATATATTGAATTGTAACGTTTTTAAATTTATTTATTCTCTATTTATTACATTTCCTTACAATTTTAATGGATAATTAAAGGGAATAAAAACCTAGACACTGTTTATACAACGGTTCTATCATGGGAACTTCTAGGATAAATGCATATCTTCATAACGGAGCTTAAATGGATTATAAATAATCAATAGGAATGACTGTACACAGTAACCGGTCGCCGTCTCAGTAAGATTTTTACTTTTCTCAGATTTTAGAAAATGCACTAGTTACATATTTTTCTTTCTTATTTTGATTCCGTTACAAAAATTTTCTTTCTTTAAACGATCAAAAGTTTCTTTCGCTTCTTGATGGCCGGTTTTTTAATCAATAAAGGTTTTAATTACCTTAATAAAATATAGACAATAATTATCGCGATTACCCCAATTTGTGTAGAATCAATACAATCGGATTTTTTTAATTTTAGAAAGGATGATGTCAAAATCACCAAGCAGGAATCCGAGAACATATCAGAAGAGTGGGCTCCATGGAACCTCGAGCTGTGCGCTAAGAGTCCGAACGCACCGCCGCCCGTAAATGTCAAAACTACTCCCGGACCAGCTTGGGACATAGGACAGGTAACAATTAATTGTACTTTGAATAACTGTGGAGCAGGGCCTCGCCGTGGCTATCAGGTTTAGGCCATTATTGTGGCAGTCAGTGACGAAGGCGTTGAGTGGTTTAGACACATCATTTACACGAAGACGCTGCTAACTGAGGTATAATGACACTGTTACTTATGTGTGGAAAGCTAAACGAAAAATATATAGTTTCTAAGTTTATACATTTATTTCAGGTTCTAAAAGCAGCCCGCTTGCTTCTTAAGCCTCCAATGAACGTTGACTTCACCGATGAACAAGAAATGCGTTGCGTGTACTCTCTTATCTATGATGTTTTTCGATGTAAGTATTTCAGAAAATGCTACTAATATATCACGCTTTATGTGTGATATTTTCAGTGTCACTAGTTCCATTATAAAGTACCGAAACTCTTATTTCTTGATATGTCTATGATCACACGAACACAATTCATTGAAAATTTAAAGAAAAAAAAAAGTACGCACTATGAAAGAAATAAAACTTAATAGGTATAGTTTTACGTTTAACCATTCCCATCTATCTTTTATTGCCCATTATAAAAACTAAGTATTCCTTCAAAGTCAGCTTTGTAAAGTCAAGTTATAAGGCGAAATACAAACGATTGCCTAAACCTCTGCAGGCATTTAACATAAAGTGACACGAATAGCTTAAACTAACACGTTAAATAACAAGGTATCCATAATTTACTGGAAAATTATAAGATTATATTTACAAAACTAAGATCAAAGAAGTTATTTCATGGAGATAGTCACGACCCGTAAACATGGACACGTACTAGAGAATTTGGATTTGGTTATATTGAAATTAAAAAACAACTATTAACATGGATGACTTTAAAATAGCAAGAATAACATATTTATTCTCTATGTAATAAACTACTTAGGATAGAAATTAAGACCACGAAACTAAATCTAGGCTTGTTGGGATAGCACTAGGGATTGACGACTTTATCCCTATCCAGATTTCTTAAACAGTCAAGTAAAATTAAAAAATAGTACAAGTTCCTAATATACATTTATAAACGTGTGGTTCCTATACAAGTGAATAACAGCTGTAAAATACACCATACAGCGCTATGAACTAGTTTAGGGGCGTCAGGAGTTATTTAAGTTTATCAGAACACGGTGTCGTGCGATAAGCGATGGCGTGTTTGTATTGCCTCACGCCTCACGCCTCGCAAGCCGGAGTGTGGGTCGTGAGCTCACGCTTGTTATATTGAAATTGTTACCACATTCTATCACACGAAACAAGAATGCTATAAGAAAATGCCACTAGTTGAAAAACTTTACAAGTCTTAAGTGTAATTCTTCATAAATAATTTGTTTATCAACCACCCTCTTTTGGTTGGCATATTAGACAATACTTTATGAACATTGGAATCCATCTATATACATAAAAGAAAGTCGTGTTAGTTACACTATTTATAACTCAAGAACGGCTGAATCGATTTGACTGAAAATTGGTGGGCAGGTAGCTTAGAACCAGGAAACGGACATAGGATAATTTTTTCCCCGTTTTCTATTTTTTATTCCGCGCGGGACGGAGTCGCGGGTAAAAGCTAGTTACATATATATGCTATAGCATCATATCATGTGACTAAAAACGTCCATAAAACCTCCACCTATTTTACGTTGTTTATGACACTTTTATTGTTCAGCCCTTGGGTTTATGGACAGAATATTTTGTGGCACGCGATTTAAAGCTTGGTACAAGTGAGGTAATGCGTAACATATGTGAGGAATAATCCATAACAATATCAACTCTGACCCCGTAACACATACCATAAGTTGTAAAAAAATCAGCAACTAAAATAACGCATTTTGATTTTCACACTAGATCTTCCTTTACAGACAAGACCATTTTGAATCAGGCGATTGAGGATATCGATTTCTTTGGAGACTATCCGCAGGTGAGTCATAACAAAAAAAAAGTTTTATTATTAACTAGTAATTTGTGCGCTCTCTCCTCCGTTTATACTCCTCAATTAAAGTAGGCAACACATATGCAACTGCGATTGTTTATGGGCGGCAGTCATTTCGATATTTCGGCAAATTTAGGTGGCCGCTTGCACGTTTGCTACTTCATAATATAAATAATTATTGGGATTATAATAATCACTTAAGCAAATCACCCAACTCTGTCATTACCATATTTATGAGATAAAATGCCCCAAAGTAATGGATGCTATAAATCTTGCTCAGGTTTCGTGATTTTTCTGCCAAGGTCGGACAGTTGTTAGTCTCGCTTAGGGCAGGTTCGACATGTAGGTACCGTCGGGGAATCGAACTTATCATATTCGCATTATAGCCGTCTCGTGACCGAGGGCATTTCTTTTCGATATGCCGAGGACGCTCACGAAAATGCTATTTACATTTTTTGTAGTCGTTTTAAGCGAAAGTAACTGAAAGCTTTTTTATTACGTTTCTTGTTACTCTCGTTCTTTATTTTAATTGGCTATAGATAAAAAATCAATAGAAGTATTAAAAAACATGAATGGTTTCTAGTTTTGTGAGCACCAGCACGTCACCTGGCTGTTTCTAATGGAGCTAGCACGACGCAAGTGGCGCGCGCGTGGCCGCGACAACGAGGCGCGCGCGACCTCGCTGCTGCGCGATGCCGGCGCTCCCTTTCAAGATATCGAGCACGCAGTCTGGGATCAGAGGGTGCATTTTGCAGCCGCCATAGCTAGGATACGAATCAAGAACAAAGCTTACACGTAAGAACAAATTTTTTGTTGGATTGCAGAAACATTCACCTATTTTTTTTCAATCTGAATACAACTGTGATATACAACTGTATATTAAAAAGTTATTGTAGTGATATCTGCAGTGGAAACCCTCATTTATTCGAAATTACACTTATAGTATGTGGTGTAGTGGTTATAGTTAATTTTGCTTAGTTTGTTATCCGCCCGTCTGATATTTATGGGGAAGCTTAGATAAGTAATGTTAGAATCTGGTTTATCAAATGTATCTGTGCAGACTGACGGACCTGCTGCCGCCGCATCTGCGCGAGGAGTGCGTATCGGCCTGCGTCAACAAGAACACAGTCACCGGCTGGGTCAACACGTTCAAAGCCAAGTGAGAAACGCTGATACAGATCATTTATAACGCAAATTCGACTAGCATTCTTTGTACAAATCGCCTAAAACAAAATCTTACGAACACATTGGTAACATACAAAAACTAAACATATATACCTAGTGTTTATGAAAAAAAAAGTGAAGGAGGTGTGCCTATGTGCCAGCTTGATGCCTTGTTACAGGAAAGTTCCATTGCTTGTGAAGCGACTGCACGAACTGGGGTACTCGTACAGCAGCTCGCGACAGCTGTGCGCCGGAGAGTACAGATTCGATCGCGTTTGTCCCAGGTATGTCGCACACACGACAGACTTTTGAAACGATAACCCGACAAATTGTATTAGTTTTATTTATCAAAATTACAGATTTATCACATTACGACCACCTGACAATGTGAGCATTGGACAACTGGATCTTGTTAAAAGCGGCATCATCGTACTTCAGGTAAAAAGTTTTTAAATTCCTCATTCTATCATTTCCTTAACACTGAATTGCAGTTGTACTAGTTTCTTCCTCAAAGCAAGCAAACATGTAATTTATTACCTGTACCTATTGTATTCTATTAGGTAAATTTAAAGTTAACCAAGCCGTCAATGTCAATGAAATCAATTGTATGTATTTAGGAGCGTGAGTTCTGCGAGGGTGCATCGACGCTGTGCCGTGCGCTGCGTGCGAACGCTCTGCGCGGCGTGGTGGTGCAGACGCACGCGTGTTCACCTCGCTGCTCCGCGTACCTAGCGGCGCAGCTGCGCGAGCTGGCGGCCGCGCTGCAGGCCGGCACGCCGTCCGCGCCCGCCACGCCACACCTCGGCAAACTCGTCGTTTTTGGCGCGGGCGACAAGTACAGTTAAAAATTAATAGCTACAATTATCTATCATTGTTTTGATAACCAAAAGCAGAGAATGTGGTACTCTACTACAGAATTATTTTAATGAATGCGGTCACTTTACGTCCGTGATGTGGTGATGTGCGTCTGGGTACTTTCACAGTCGCTTATTTCAATTATAATCGCTCCAGAGTGGGCAGCTACGTGAGCTCGCTGCGGGAGCTGGGCATCGAGGCGTCGGAGGCGCCGCAGTCTGGCGCGCCGGTGTACGTGCTGAGCGAACCGGTGCACGGCGAGTCCCCGGCCGTTGCAAGCGCACTAGACGGCGCAGTCGCCGCACTCGCCACGCCGCCGAACTCCTACTCCGCCGTCACTGACCCCATCGACTTGGTGTGCGGTCGTGGCGGAGATTTGGCCATGCTCGAAGTAATAAAACCTGTCTTAAATAATTTCTATGCAAAAATTTATATTCCCAGAAAATTACCGAAAATACATTCACTTCATACGTTTCTTTTAGATTCTCACAGAATCACAAATCGACGTGAAAGGCAAAGCACGAGTACAATCAATACTGGAAGAACAGAAGAAAACATTAAAAACTCTTATGTCAAAACCACAGGTAATAGACGTTTTAAAAATACCTTAGAATGCCTAGCTACGAGTAACTTAAAGCACCTTAACTTTCCAAATCATCCCCTGCATTGGACGAAGGACAGATGAAACATATTATATACGCTGTGGTGTTAGATCCAGCTGATCCTGTACGAGACGCACTCAGCGCTGGAGGCGGAGAACCAGGCGCAGGTGACGCGAGCAGTCGCCGAGGCCAACCGGTTGGCGCGCGAGCGGCACGCCCTGCTCCGCAAGAAGCACAAGGACCACGTTGTTAGTAACACGGTTTAAATATCAAATTGAAATTTTGATAAAGTAACTTTGGTCTCTTCTCTTAAGTATATAATTCTCTGATGTGCCAAGATAATAATGACAACGATTTAACTGTCCAAATGTTCCAGGTAAAAAAGCCAAAGGAAGAAATAGAATTATCAGCGACAGATTCTTCTGAATCAATAGATCCGACGCAATCGGATTTCAATAAAAATGATTACGAAGAAGGTTATTCGAGTGATGATTTAGATAAGGAACTAAAACGACCGGGTTCTGCAGGTGCACGAAATATTTTATCCAAGCAAACGAATAACTCTCCTCCCATGAGACCGGGAACGACTAACGCCAGGCCCATACCAGAAGACAATACCTCTGACTATGTCGTTCCAAGAGATCCTGATAAAGATAGTCCTGATGTATACGTAAGTTTTCCGATACGTAAAATTTAGTTTTTGATATTTTTTTTAAATAATGTTAAGTGTTGTCTTTTGGCGCAATAAAATATTAAGCGCTAACAGTAAGCCTATTTATTCTTAATACTCGCAGGTGCCAGACTGTGACTTATTTGAAATTCAGACATTACCAGGTTTAGGGAACGGACTGGACATCAACTATATTCTAGATAGAGATGGCTGCTACCTCGGTCTCATTCAAAGAAAGGTATTTTTTGCTTTATTCAACGCTATGTCACGTTAAATGAAAACCTGTGACAGATATAACTTACGAAACCCGGTACTAATTCATTTCAAATAGGAAATAACCCGCCTTGACGCGAAATACATGATCCGCGTGGCGGAAGAGCGCGGTCTGTTCGGCGGGTCGGCGGAGGGCACGCGGCGCAAGCGCGTGGAGACGCCAGCCGCACCCGCGCGCCGCCGCCACCGCAAGCAGGCCGGCTTCGAGGTAATCTATTTTATAAAACAATGGCACATTGGTAACTCGACGATCGAGCCGAATCTTCGTGCTATGCGACCGCATAAAACTCTTTTCGGTGCCTATAATCTTTACAGTTTGGGTTACTATGGAAATATTTGTAAGGAACATAAATGGTCGTTGGGATCGGTAACGGTAGTATAACATGAAATCAGTTTTCGGGTGTCAGGTGGAGCGGGTAGCGGCGCCGACGTACGCGTCGTTGGTGCGCGCGCGGCGACGCTTCTCCGCGCCCGCCGCGCACCCCGCGCACCCCGCGCACCCCGCGCACGACGAGCCCGAGGTGACGCGGGTGTGCTCGCGTCACGCGCGTCGCATCGCCGCCGCCGCTATATACACTGACACGGCGTGCTCGTGCGATGCCAGGCACAGGTACACTTTATAATCAGATCAGTGCTATACAAAAACACGATATAAGGAGTGTAGTTGTGGATTCGGCTTATGTCATTTGTCGCCCGCATTGCAATTATAAGAAAAGGTCAAAAACCATTTATAGCATATAAATAGTCAAACAAGGATTTCTAAGCCGGTGAGAGAGGCGCTACTGTCGCGGTAAGGTCTCACAGAAAATATGTGTAATAGGCATATAAAATGGCATTTAAAAATACACTTTTTTGACGACGACAGGGGGCGATAGTTAGCTGTCTTAAATTAGATTTACTTACACCGATATCCTTGTCGGTCTATTAGCCACAAATGGAGAGAAAAGCTGCAATCAAATTTTTATACAACGTTCTAGCGTTTTTCGATGCTATGACATTTCGATCTTAAGTGGGAAGCTAACTTTAGTTGCATTATTAGTTTCTCATATTGTAAATATTGTTCTGTAAGAGTTTGATAAACTAATATTGGTAGAAATAAAGATGCAAACGATATTTACAAATCGCAAACATATATTTGAATAATTTGCAGTTCAATTATCATTGACATTTTCCACATTCATTAAACATCAATTTTATTACAATTAATCTATGACTCGTAGAAGCAAAACGAACAGAAAATGTTTTCTTAACATACATTTTTTTTTAATATCCAGTATTTTTATAGCAGATTTCCACTGTTAAAGCACTAGCATAAAAAGGAAAACGTTCAATAAAGTTTTGTCGAACGTAAAGGTTAACGCGCATTGCTCGCCTTCCCGGCATCGCCTCGCCTCGCCGTCGCCGAATGAGCCACATGTAGATATAAATTTGTTAACATAGGTTGAAGACAAAAGGTCCGCGGGTAGAAAGCGTTCAATCCTCGACGTCAAGGCGAGTTAACGCGAGTACGAAAAGTTTACTAATGCGTGTTAACCTTTAAACACCTTACAGGCCAAAAAATCGTCTACGTCGCGCCTCCGCCAACCTACCACTGCTGCAGGCGGAGTCTCCGCCCTGCCGACAGCCTTTCCCCTTAGCTGTACACGACCTCCGCCTCAACACCGTCAAGATGAAACTTATCGCATCTTAACCGACAATTTCAACTATTGTAACAATCGTATTGCCATCCTTGTGTTTCTAGAGACTGAAAAAGATGGCAACATTTTGGATTAAGGCGAAAAAGGTGACTTACCAAAGCATTACCCTAAATATTATACAAAGACTGAACAACTTACCGACAAGATAGTACAAAATAGTATCAAAATGGCTTTTAATATTGCTGTTGTATCAATAAAATGCATTTCGATATAAGCAAGCAATATTTTCATAGGCAAATTACCATTCAATTTATCTAATTTTTAGATTTATTTATTTTAGAATAAACTATTTTTATTATTTTGTTTATTTTTATATATATTTGAACAATTTTTCCTCACTGTATGTATACATGGCAAGAATTACCTAATACATTGTGAAAAAGCTTTGACTTTAAAGTGCAACACTCAAATTGACAGATAACTTAAACGTAAACAATGTTATTAACTAAGTTTTTTTTTTATTTATTCGGGCAATTATTTTATAATTTAATCAAACTAGCATTAGCCCATTTTATGATTTGTTTCAACAAATTATCAAGACTTTTATTCCGTTATACAGAATATAATATAGGTTAATATTAGTTATTATTAATTAATATAAATTATTTAGGAATATCTCGTAAACTTTAATGAACAAATTGATTGTGACTAAGTTACTGTAAATAAAAAAAAACACGACCATTGAAAGTAGGGTAGTTTGAAAAAACTTACATCTAACAATTTCTATATTGCGCAGTCAGGAATTTTTTATCTCTAACACTTATATTTTTAGATAAAATATTTTTTTACCTATTAAGCGAAAATTTTAAAAGTAAAATATATTACAAAACAAAACTGATTTTTATTTCTCAACTACCCACTTAAATCTCCTAAAATTCATATGATGCATGTACACATTACATATTCTGTTGTTTTATCAGAAAGATAAATAAAGTGTCAAAAGATAAAATTTTATCTTAATAAATCACAAATTCAAAGATTTTAAAACTTGAAAATAATCCAATATTATTGATTTCACATGAACATGGATCTTCAAGTTAAATGGCATATAAAAAACCTATACGTAAAAATAAACCAACAATGTTCGTATAAATACAACAAACATTTATTCACGTTACAGAGCCATCTATGAGTAGGACATAAAGGTCCTCGCACATTTGACAAACTCGACCCAGACTAGATCCAATCGACTCTCAATAATTAAAGTCAGCGTAGAGTTTATCTAATGTATGATGACCTTTAAAGCTATCGCTTCCACTGTGTGTGTACCGGGTGGGTTGTATGTGATGGATGGATGGCATCTAGAGCATTCCAAAGCCTTTGGAGTATGAGATGGCCTTCATGAGACGATCACGGAGCTTATCTCTGGATTCATACTCCGGCAGCAGCAGCACATTGAAGCAGGTGTGTGCAGTTGGCAGACGGTCGGAGTCAGGACCGTTGCGAGCTATGACCAGCTTGAGATAGCTGAGACCTCCTACAGGTACACGGTCCGAGCCCGTCGTGAACTGCAGCAGCTTGCGCTTCTCCACGATGCACAGGTTGTGAACGATGCACCAGAAATCTTTTATTATACGCGACTCAGCCGTGTACCCGCCATCGTACTCCGTTGACTTTTCCAACTCGTTGAAATCGAAATTCTGTTAAATAACAATTACGTTATAAAGACAAACCCTGAGAGCATAATTAAAAAAAATTATTTATGCTTTAAATCCAAAAATGTTTCAGGGGAGAGAGGGGGGAGGAGAGAGAGGGGGGAGGGGAGAGAGAGAGAGAGTACATGAATAAGTCCCCCAACTACTTTTACGTCAATATTCCTAAAGCTAGCTAAGACTTCAATACAGAATGTACAGTATTTTGCGGAGAGCACATTTATTTAGTCAGTGAAGGCATCAATTGTTAGATATATAATAACCTTGCTTCCGCAGACGAGGGTCTCGATCTCCTCAGGTCTGAAGAGTGCACTGAGCGGGCTCTCATCCGTCACCATGACGAAGCCGCGCCGGAATGCACGGAACTGCGTCTCCACTGACTTGTTCAGTAAGAAGTCCGCGTACAGATCTACAAACTCCTGTAACACAAATACAATCAAATTAATCCTCGAAGTCATTACTTAAGTCAAAAACTAAATTATGAAAGCTCACTAGCGCCCCCCTGTTAATACCCAAATTTCAGTCTTTTCCTTCCCACTTTCTTATAAGAAAAGGATGGGAAGGGGAAGTGGATTTGATGGAGGAGATGCATAGAAAGGTTAAATTGAGGGTAAGCAACGCATTTGCAATTGCAAATGTCTATAGGCAGCGGTCGCTATGCCATTTCGACGAATTCATGTAGCCGCTTGCTCGTTTGCCACCTTGAAATATAAAAAAAAAACAATTTTTTTTTTTATATCGTATTCTATGACAGAACCAACCTAAACAGCAGTGCCTTTTTGAACGGTTCAGATATCCTTGTTTGACTATAAATTAAAAAATTCATGTCATATGACACTTGTATTGACACAGCATTTCACAATCTCTTTGAAAATGCATAGACAACATTATATGCAGATACTAAAGTTTAAATTAAATTAAATAAACATCATACCCTTTTATTAGCTTGCGTAACAAACAAGCTGTCTCCTTCATCTTTGAGATCGTGGAATAAGTTGTTGCCGAATACATCTTTGTAGCATATCCTAAACGTCTGATAGTACACTTCTTCTAAATCATCTCCGCAATAATCTAACATATCTTTTAAACCGTTATATAAACTCTGAAAGAAAAAAAAATATTATCAATAAAGATGAAATTCTAAAATATTAATGACTAGCTGTAGCCCGCGACTGCATCCGTGAGGAATTAAAAAAAACATAATAAGTAGCCTATATATTCTTGCAGATTATGTTCTACATCTTTACCAAATTTCATCAAGATCCATTGAGTTGTTCCAAAAATCCAAACATCCATCCATCTATACATTCACACTTATAATATTTGAGAACTAATATTTATAATACTAGATTGTGACTTCATAAGTAATTCAGTATTACTGCGAGGTTCAACTTCAGTGACACTTGTTACTCTGTCACACATATTACTGTCAGTGAGGAATGATAATGTCTCAATACTAGATGTCACTGTAGTCGAAACCCAGTCAGTTAAACCTATACAAAAAAACTATTCCTTTAACAAGATTAGTAAATTCAATAATTATAAACGTATTTAACAAGTTATTGTTATAAACTGGTACAGTACTGACAGGATTCCAGTCGGCGAGGTCTTCAAAGGATCCCTTCCTGCCCATGAGCTTGCGGTACACCACCATGGGGAAGTTAACCGCCAGGATGATATTGTTGTATATCGCCAGCCCCAGAACAATGCCGATCAGCGTGAACTGAGCCTCAGTCTCGAATGATGTCGGGTTGAACCTGGAAATATCATTACTGAATAAATAAATATTGAAAAACTGAACGTATGCTTTAATAAATCGTATTATTTATAACTAATACAAAACTGTTTTACCGACATAGACTGAACTGTTTTACCGACATAGACTGCACTGTTTTATCGACAAAGTATCTACATATATAAAAGAAAGTCGTGTTAGTTACACTATTTATAACTCAAGATAGGTCGAACTGATTTAGCTGAAAATTTATGGGGAGTTAGCTTAGAACTAGGAGACGGACATAGGAACTTTTTTATCTTGTGTGCATTTTTTATTCCGCGCGGACGAAGTCGCGGGTAAAAACTAGTTTTAAATAATCTGATAGATATTTCTTATACTGACCAGACGGTATGAGAATCCGGTTGTTGCGTGAACATGCCGTAGTCGGGGTTGAATATCTCCTCGACGATAAGCTGGAAGAACTCCTTGCTGACGCCACCCTCGTCCACTCCCTGCTCGCCTTCGAACTCCACCATCAGCTGCTTCTTCAGGTCCAGCGCTCGCTCCATCGCAATCATTTCCAACTGGAAGCATATAACGATTTTACATTAATGAATATTAGAAACTAGCTTTTACCCGCGACTCCGTCCGCGCGGAATAAAAAAAATGCACACAAGATAAAAAAGTTCCTATGTCCGTCTCCTAGTTCTAAGCTACCTCCCCATCAATTTTCAGCTAAATCAGTTCGACCAATCTTGAGTTATAAATAGTGTAACTAACACGACTTTCTTTTATATATATATAGATAGCTGTTGCCCGCGAATCCGTCCGCGCGCAATTAAAAAAAAAATGAAAAATAGATGTTGGCCGATTCTCAGACCTACTGAATATGCTCACAAAATTTCATGAGAATCGGTCAAGCCGTTTCGGAGGAGTACGGGAACGAAAACTGTGACACGAGAATTTATATATTAGATTTACCAACTAATTGACTTTAAATTCCGATCAGATAAACAGTTAGACATGTCTTCCCTTAGTCCTTACAGTAGTATAGTCAATTGGTGTGTACGTATAAGTGCGTACCTCAACGAGCGCGTCCGCAATGATGTGTGAGCGACGCACGCGCAGACGCAGGAAGGGCATGGGGGGTGCGGCCCCCACCACCGCGTGCAGCAGCGACACGCGCCGCTCCGAGTACATACGGATACGGTTCTCGTAGTACAGGCCGAGGGACTTTGTCGCCGCAGTCAATATAAACGGGTAGTTTAGGAACGCGAACTTTGTTGCTGAGAGGAAAAAACATGTTTTTTATAAAGAAAATTTTCATTTCAATATTAGATACGAGATGTATAAATTATTAACTAACTCACCGCTATTAACATCAGTTTTATAGCTGGCGAAGTCAATGTCCATTTCAATACTGTCGCTGAGGGGCTCGTTGTAGAACTCCTCGAACGGCAAGTATGGCTTCCTCACATCCAACGAGTTTATTTTCAGTTCAACCGCTGAAACAATAGTAAGGTTATATTCTACATTCTACATAAAGTATAAATATATCATCATCAGCTCACTATATGTCCCCACTGAGGAGCACACAGCCTACCCTAAGTTAGGGGTGACTAGGCCATAGTCAACCATAGCTTAGTGCGGGTTGACTTCACACATATCATTGAATATCTTCTCAGATATGTGCAGCATCATGATGTTTTTCCTTCACCGTAAGAATGTCGAATAAATCTACATATTTAAATCTAATTGGTACATGGCGGGATTCGAACCCTGGACCCGCAGATTGCAAAACCAAGTGTCATAAATAACGAGATATAACGAAAAAAACAAGTATGTATATTTATTTTTATTTTCACTGTTGAAGTTTCCATATTAAAACCAAATCAGTTCAGAATACAAAGAAAAATGTTTGAAATTTATTACAAGGTATTAGTTTTAAATTTAAATCTACGAATTTAAAGTTTCACGTAAATTTATAAGAGTAGTAATTTTTTACTCAAATACATTTCCTACAATGGTAGTTTTTTTTTTTAATAATGTTAAAAATTCCAGCAGTTTCAGCCTAAACAGGTAGATAAATTTTAAAGAGCGAGTTGAATTATAATATATCTTCCTGAAAATTGTCAAATAAGACCAGTAAAAAGATTTGTTCTTTAACAACAAGTTTGTTATACCTAATGGGTCCTCAGGTAATGACTGTTTTGAGGTCTTCATGGAGGAGAGTGGAAGCAGGTCATGCAACGCATCACCAAGAGGGTCCAACTGGTTGGTGATCACCACAGCCTCCTCCTGCTGAGGGTTCTGTTCCACCTCACCAGCCAACATGTTCGCGTAGTATACTATCTATTGAATGCAATTAATAACAATGTTATACGTCTTTTCTAACAATAGAAATCCATATCTTGTTAGTAACTTACAAATAGCTTAACGGTTAAAGTTACCAATGTATCGATTGTCGGTTCAAATCCCGAAATTCGACTTAAACCATATCCTTGCACAAGCCTAGAGTTAAATTTGAATGGTTACAAGTTAGAAACTGTTAAAAGGAAATGAGAATCCTCAAGTCTTTTTTCCACTAAGCACAAATAATTCTTTCCTAAACTTAAGTCCCGAAGAAACACGATATTAAGGTGTAAAAAAATAACCTTAAATATATAGTTTTAGAGTTGCCTTTGCTTTTGTCGGTTTGAATATTATTGAAAGTTTAGGAGATTTACTTAATTTAAATTAAAACTCACCTTCATGAGCTTTGTGGCTTTAGTGACACATTCATCATCCTGCACTTGATATATCCTGGAATAATTAGTGGACACCACCCTCAGGGTGATGAGCTGCTGCAGTGCCTCCAGGATGTGACGCAAGCTCTCCTTGCAGTACTCAGACCAGAGACGTGCCAGTCGAGCTTGTGCTGAAATAACAGGAGTGTTAAAGGTCACCTCTTATAAAACAAGCACTCGTTAGTCAACAGATGGAGGACTGAGCAACCAGAAAACAAATTGATTTAATTTAACACCTCAAATGGCACTAATCTTACTAATATTAATTGCGAATGTTTGGATGTATGGATGTTTGTTTGAAGGTATCTCTAGAACGGGTATCTTAAGATGTAGATTATAGTCTGGCAAAACACATAGGTTACTTATTATGTTTTTTTAATACCGCGCGGGCGGAGTCGCGGGCGATAGCTAGTAATCATTTGGTTTAGTAAACAACATCTTATATATTTCAAATGTTACAACTCCAACAACTTAAATATGAAGATATAAATCATTTTTATTAAAAAACTTTGACACATTTTGAAATAGTGTAACAAATCAATTTGTAATAAGAATAAAAATAATAAAAATCCTACCTTTAATAGGTAAATATTCAACAGCGTGACATAACGTGGGCAGAGCAACCTCCAGGTAATCACTACAACCAATATCTGGTATTTCAAAAGCTATCACGAAGCAATTCACCACATCCTCCATAGAAATCTTCTTACTGATCTCCAAATCTATCTTCAGATGTAAGGCTAATGTTTCCAGTGCTGAGACTAACACTGAATTGTAATGTTTTGATGGCACCTGTAATTAACAACATCTGTTGCACATATAAACTGACTCAATCCATGCAATACCACAATCGCATAGAAGACAGGCGTGAAGTGGAAGCAATTCCGCGTACAATCTGATGAGTGTGTGTGCCGGAGGCCTAAGTTTAGTCCCCTTTAACTTCCCACCATCAAAGTGGGAAAGTCGATATGACGGAGAAGTGTATGTGTAGGAGGGGGATACTTTTTTCTGTGTCTCCAGCGATTAAAGATAAAATAATAGCGAATAAAGATGTCTATAGGTAGCAGTCGTGTCGCTATTTCGGCCTATTCAGGCCACTTGCTCGTCTTCCACCTTATATTAAAAAAAATCTAGATTTAAAGATAGAAACTTAAACATGTTTGAACTTACTTTAGCAAGATACAGGAATGCTCTGTGACACGAGGCAGCATCAAACTCTGGGCCCGTCACACTATCTATGTCTTTATCTGGATCACTTGATGAGCACATTGCTTTAGATTCTTTATCTAAAAAATTAAAGTACAAATCCGTATATAAAATTTGTAACTACAATGTAACAGTTTTTCTATTTTTTTTTTGACCTCTTACCTTTTTTAACATCGCTTTCAGGTTTTGGTTCATTTTCATTGATTTGACGTCGAAATGATTGAGCAAGTACATGTGGCTGCCGGAACGCTGACCCCAGAGCCCATAACAACTTCTGCGCCGACTGACTCTGCAGGCACTCGTCACATAGCTCACGCATTCTCTCCTCCGTTAAAGGACCACTATCTAGTAACAATATATTAAACAAAAAAGATCTAGTCTGGTAAAAACTCTAAATCAAAGCTGACTCAAGCTAGGCCTGCAAACTATAAGATAAATCAACTAGTCATTAGAATTAATTACATAATAAACAATAATAATATAATTAACGGAGACAGAAAATTTTGTTTTTATGAATTTTATAAAAAAAGTAAATAGAGTGAGGAATTTACATTTTCCCCTATAAAACTGTTATACTGTATCAGATCTATAACAAAATAACTAGTTTTTGGGCACGCTATCTGTCTATCACAGTCAAATATTCTACATTATTTTTAACACCTTCACTGCCACCAACTCATCCGGTGAGTTCACTTTAATGTGACAGTGGCATTGAATGCGTCAATAAACAATTGATAAGTAAGTCAAAACACTTACTAGTAGATTTAATATCTTTACATTCAGTTTGTTGTTTTATTATTGGACTAGATTCATTTGCCGTTTCTTTACCTTGACTGTCTTCTTGCTCTTTGTTCTCTGACAATGTGTCTGTCTTTTGATTACTGCTGGTTTTTTTAACTTTTTTATTTGATGTTTCACATGTGCTGAATTACAAAAACAAAATATTAATAAAAATTCTTATACAACATATTATTAAAGAAAATTTAATTGCTCAGAGTTACTAAACATTTTACTAATACAAAAGGATTGCTTTAGTAATTATTGGTTACTCCAGCTAATGTATTATATGAGAATTTAAAAGTTGAAGATTTACATAGCAGTAACGGTGAGTGTAAAATGACCACAGAGCATAGTAGAATTAACTTTATACCTTAAGACTGTGCTTCACCAAAATGTAAGATTTAATTTCTTATATCATTAGAATTAATACAGTATTAAAATTAGTATAGTATAGAATATGGACTAAGATATTACCTGGAATTTGAATCACAGTTATTTGTATCTGTGCGAGGAACTTTATTTGGATGCCTGTCACAAAGAAGAGCCTCCTTCTTCTCTGCTAATTTTATAGCTACTGCAGCAGCTTCATTGGCTGTTAGCTTTTTAGCCTAAAATAAAATACCATTCTATGAATTAAAAATGCAATTTTCAGTATATCCCTTGTTCCAAATGAAAGCATAATTATGACAGTCAATATGATTCAAATTTTACATTAAAACTTACAATAATTTCCTTACTGCATAATATCTAATCTTATCAAAAAAAATCATTGCACAATTTCAATAAAATTGCAACACTTCTGATAAATTAACGGCCATCAATGAAATTTGATGTTTTGTCCTTAATAACAAAGTTTACCTTCTGACTTGATGCACAATATTCATTATCACAGTTTGGATTCCCACAGCCTTCGAGTAGCTGATAGAAATATCTCTCAATCAGCTCCTTAGCTGCACGCTTCATGATGTCCTGAGTGCTACCAGATACTGGATTCAAGCATAAAACTGGCTGAGATTGTTCCTCGGCAATGTTGTTTGGGGTTGAGTTATTATTTGACGATGATGCTTCCCTCCCCCTGAAACAAAGTGCATAATTTGAAACTTACTCAACAAAACAAAGAGCGAAAATAGCAAGTAATGGTTAACCTTTAGAATCTGTCTTTGTGATAGTGCGCATATGATACAATAAATATAAATAAGTATTACATTATATTATGATATAAATATAAAATTGTAACATATTAGAATAAAAATTAACATCGCAAAATAATGACAAATAAAATTACCTTGAAGCTTCGTCAGTTTCGCTTTTTGAGTTCATAGAAATTAATAATATCTAATGCTATAAATTGCCTGCCGACAAATAATGTAAATGCAATTGGATCAATCGGAACATTCGCCAATTATTTCACGTTCAGCACAATATTTTAATAAAACAAATTATAACATGTAGGTGCAGAAAAAATACCATTTGTCAATCGTCAAAGAGTATACAACAATGGTAATAATTAGAGTTCCAATTGCCATGATGTTCTTTTTCACCATAATATGTCACCCTATTTTACCGTTTATAAAAAAGTTTTAGTTTACGTTAAAGCAACAAACATTTTATACACCCGTCATGCTAAAAGTTTTATTACATGTAATTATAATTACTACTATTTAGTCCAAATCATTCAAAACATATGTAACAGAAGCATATAAATAACAAGCATTTTTCTCGCTATATTTGAAAACAGGGCTTAAAAGATAATTGAAAACACTTTGACTAAAATAGTATTCGATAAACTATGAGTAAACCCATGAGCAAATTGGTTTGTGTCTGCCTTGATGAAATGGTAATTTTTTAAGTTTTTGTGACGATGTTGTAATCTATACTCTTTGATCTGCTATTCCATGCTATTCCGAACGTGTTTGACATAAAATTAAAAAAAGTAAAGGAGGGGGACAGACACGACGACGAGGCAATATTCACTAGAGAACTACTTTTATTCCCTATAAAAATTTACATACGTCCGAAGTCTGCTTTTCACATGATAGAAATCATAAAACACACGAAAATTAAACATTACATTACAGATATTGTGACTTAATAGATTAAGTACCACGACAACATGGGGAAAGCAAAAAAAGGAAAGAAGAACCTGGCTGCAGATGATGGGTAAATATATCATTTAAGGATAAGTGTAAGACTTGATTTTATTGCAGTGGTTTTAAAAATGATCATTTTCAGTAGCAGCGATGTGGAAACAACCAACATAGATACTGTAAAGCCGGCGCCTACTAAAGGAAAGAAGTAAGTGATATAGGTTATTTTTAATATTATTGATATCAAATTGAGAAGTAACATACGGACTGTTGGAATTTATTTATCTTTACATAAGAAATTATAACGAATATAGCATGCTCTATCTTTTACATATATTTTGCAATAATTGTAAATACAATAATTTATTTTGCATATTAGCTGAAACTTTTACACTTAACTTTTGCTTAATTTTAGAATCAGTGTTGAATCAGATGAGAGTGATAACGAAAAACCGCAAACTAAATCCAAAGCTAAGAAAGTTGTAGAAACTGATGTTAAGGAAGTCACAAAAAACATTAAGAATGTATCCATTTCTAATAAGACTCAAAAAAAGAAACAAGGTGTCAGTAGTGAAGGTAAGTTTTGTCATATTTTATTATTTTGTTAACAATTATTATTTTATTTATCTGAATGACACCAAACTTTAATTACTAGATGAGTCAGATGAGGAGGTAGAGCAAAAGCCTAAGAAAAACAAGAAAAAAGAGGAAAAAAGTGCATTTTCTTTGTTGGCCATTGAAGATTCAGGAGAATCAGCCCCTGAAGCACCTCCCTCTTCAGATGATGAAAAACCAATACAGAAACAACAAAAGAAACCTGCACAGGAGAAAAAAGAACCTGCTGGCAAAAAAGGAAAAAAAGCAAAGAGAAAGAAAGATGATAGTGATGAGGATATAGAAAAAGTTCTAGCTGAACTTGAAATGGAATATGCTGGAGTTAAAACAGAACCAACACCTGCTCCAGTAGAGGTAAAACCACAAGAGGATGTTGAAGATAAATCTAAAAACAAGAAAAAAGGTAAAAAAGATGAACTAGGTAGTAAAACAGAAGAAACAGGTGTAGAAGAAAAAGATAGTGATAATGAAAATGATATAACAATTAAAACTGCTGCTCAGAAGAAGAAAGAAAAGAAAGAACGTGAGAAGTTGAAAAAACAAGAAGCTAAAAAGAAAGAGCAGGATCCTAAGAAAGATGTTAATGATAGTAAAGCGCCTGTGAAAACCCCTGAGGCTAAAGCAGATGTTAAGTCAACAGAAAATCAGGTTGTTAATGAAGAACCAAAGGTAACTGCAGAGGAAAAAGATAAAGATGCTGAGGGAGATGCTCCTGTAACTGAAGGAAAGAAAAAGAAAAAAGGTGATAAGGCTGAAAAAGATGACAAAGCTAAAAAAGGTCCCACAAAAAAAACTATTGCAGCAATGCAAGAAGCACTGAAAAAGGTAAAGGAAGAAGAGGAAAGGCTCAAAAAAGAAGAGGAAGAAAGGATAAGACAAGAGGAAGAACGAGAGCGCCAAAGACTTGAAGCTATAAGACTAGAAAAAGAGCGCAAGGAAAGGAAAAAGCAAAAAGAAAAGGAGAGAAAAGAAAGACTTAAAGCTGAAGGCAAGCTATTGACCCCAAAGCAAAAAGCTGAAAAGGCAAGGGCTCAAGCTATGTTGGAATCTTTGAAAGCACAAGGAATTGAAATAGGATCTACAGAAAAGCGACCTCCTAGGCTAGGAACTAGAATTAAGCCACAGAAATTGAAAACTCAAATGTCTCAAGAAACACCTACTACTCCTGCAGAGGAAAAGAAGTTTGACTTGGATGTTACACAGAAAAAGGTAATATTTATAGTAATCTACTATTTGATTACTTATATATAATTTTAAATTTAAGTTTTAAAATCTACCACATTCTGAATTTGCCAAAGTTAAATGGCTATTTACAGGAAGAGCCTCAAAAATCTGAAGAAAAGAAGGAAGAGAGTGATTTGATCAAAGACTCGTGGGATGCGGAGTCTTCTGAAGAAGAAATTGAAGAACCTGCCAAGCCTGAACCCGCGCCGGCGCAAACTGCAAGTCCTGCTAAAGAGCCTGTAAAGACAAAACAAGATAAACAGAAAATGGTAACATATTTTGTCTTATGTTAGTTTTATTGATTCCATATTTTTTTTAACTTTGTTCAAATTATTGTATAATACTTTCGATAGAAACAAGATGAAGAAAGTTCAGAAGAAGATGAAGAAAGCTCCGAAGAGGATTCAAGTTCAGAAGAAGATAGTGAAGATGATCAAATGACTGATGCACAAAAAAAGAGGGAGCTTGTCCTCAAGAGATTAGAAGTAAGTTTTACTGTGAAATAATACTACTTACCTATTTTTGTTATTTAATATAATAAACATTTACGCTCAAAATAATAGTTGAAAGCCTTATCTATACATATCAAGAAAATTGGAATGTCTGTATGTAATATAGAAAAACAAAGTTATATTGCGTACACATGATGTATTTGCATAGCTGACAATGAAAAACCAATTTTTAAAATCTTTGTCTCTCTGTATGTCTGTCTGCAAGGGCACGTTTATTCTGAGTAATCTCTGGAACCGCTGAACATATAGGGAATTTTTTTTAGTTATTTGGTGACCGTTAGTAAGTAATAAAGATAGAAATGTTTATAAAAATAAATCTGATTAAAAATTTTAACTACACCATTTATTTAGAAACGTCGTGAAGAGAATGAACAAAACAAAGTGAACAATCCTCTCCGTGCGGCTGTGGTGTGTGTACTAGGTCATGTAGACACCGGGAAGACCAAGATCCTGGACAAGCTGCGACGCACCAATGTTCAGGACGGAGAAGCGGGTGGTATCACCCAACAGATTGGTGCCACCAATGTACCCATTGAGAATATTAAAGAACAAACAAAGCATGTTAAAGGGGTAAGACTGAATTGGTTTCAAGTGTCAATGGTTTAACACATTCAATGCTTCAAAAACTTGCCTTACAAGGTCACTTTGTTGACACCATGTTGTGTCACACTACTTTTTGTAATTAAAAAAAAATGCTGAAGTCTGACAAAATGTTATAAAGTACCTAAGGTTTGATTGTTGACCTCAATAGGCTCAAAAACTGCTGAAACCATAAAGATTATTTGTTCATTAATTTTTTCTTTAATAACCTATTTTACACCACAGCTATTTATACTTTTGGGTACATTAAAATGTACATACATTTGTAAAAAGTTGTGGTATTGTGTTACTTTTAAATTAATACGTTTTTATTTTTCAGGTGAATGAAATAGCATTCAAGTTGCCCGGTCTACTCATTATTGACACCCCTGGCCACGAATCGTTCAGTAATCTTAGAAATCGAGGCTCGTCATTATGTGATATCGCAATTCTGGTATGTTTTCAGAACATAATGACTCTTTTTTGCATTAAAAAATGAGGAAATATAATTTTCCAAAATATACCTTCTGTATATGTTTTTTTTTATTTTTTTTCCAGGTAGTGGATATTATGCATGGTCTGGAACCTCAGACGATAGAATCCATAAATCTGCTAAAGCAGAAGAAAACACCATTCATTGTAGCTTTGAACAAGATCGATCGTCTTTACGACTGGCAGAGCTCACAGCGTAAGGACGTGCGAGATATACTCAAGTTGCAGCAGCCCAACACTCAGCTGGAGTTTGATAAGAGAAGCAAGGAGGTTATTGTACAGTTTGCTGAACAGGTAAATATTTTTTTTTACTAAAATTACAAATTGTAAGTGTAACAGGAAGTTGCTGAACTAAGGAAATTGACGATGACATTTTTGTCACTGACCTATATGGACAGGCTATAGGACGTGATATTGTGTGCCCATTTCATTTTCATTTTCGGTTTCAAAGTGGGCGTTATCGCCTAGAAGGGGGCGTTAAGGGACCCAAAAAAAAATGGGGGCGTTGAAATTAATTAAAGTAATGAAATTGTGGTTTTTAAGTTTTAGGGGTGAATAAAAAATGGGGGGCGCTGAAATATAATTGATTTTCAAAGGGGGCGGTAAAAGAAATAAGTTTGATAATCACTGATATAGATGGATGTTTGTTACAAGGTATATCTGGAACGGCTCAAGAGATTTTTGATGAAATTTGGCACAGATGTTGAACATAGTCTGGAGGAACAGATAATCTACTTTATACATCATCTACTTAATACTATATTAAGTTTTTTTTATTTCACGCGCGGACGGAGTCACGGATCAGCTAGTCTTTATATATATCTGTACTTATCTACTGTACTGTATAATTTTTAAAAACATTAAAAATTGTGCCAATTCCAAAATTATGGGATACAATTATTTATATAGTATCAATTTATATATTTAATTTGTATTTGTTGAGGGTCTGAACGCGGCGCTGTTCTACGACAACCCGGACCCGCGGTCGTATGTGTCTCTGGTGCCGACGTCTGCGGTAACGGGTGAAGGTATGGGCAACCTGCTCGCCATGATCGTACAAGCTTGTGAAGGACCGCTGCATAAGAGGCTGGTGTTCTCACATCAGCTTCTAGCCACCGTCTTAGAGGTTAGTTCGTCTTTAATTTTTTTTTGCAAAGTATGTATGGTTCATATTATATTAACATTCTATACTACACTTAGTGCACCAAGTACAACTCTGAGAGATCTGTCATCTATACCACCTTGTCACAATATAAGTTATATTTACTTTTGTCACCTATTGTGTATGACAGGGAAAAAAGTCTAGTAGTCTGACATGAAAGTGTAATTAACACCAGATGAAAGCAGAGTAATGAAAATAATCTCTACTTTGAGTTCTAATTATAAAGTTAATGTTCAGTTTTGTAGGCATTTGTTACTAATTTAAATGTTATTAAACAGGTGAAAGCCATTCCTGGTCTTGGTACGACTATCGATACGATTCTGATCAATGGTACGCTGCATGAGGGTGACACCATTATCCTAGCTGGTACAGACGGACCCATAGTCACTCAGATCCGTTCTCTGTTGATGCCTCAGCCTATGAAGGAGTTGAGGGTTAAGGTAAGAATTTATTTTCTGTATTATATCTCAATCTTTTTGCTTTTAGTGTCTAATTAATTTTATATATATTATTACCGTTTTAAAAGATTGGAGGATGATTTAAAAAGTAAAATGATGATGACTTAAAAAAGGTAGCAGGTCCGGAGTGAAACTGCATTAGGAAAGATAGATGTGGAAATTAGAAGAGGCCTTTATCGAAAGAGAAGTTGTTTCACAAGTTCGAGAGTATCATCTTGCTGATGCGTGGATTAGATTGCAGGAAAATGGATAGACAATTATTTTTTTTTTGTTTATCGTTCTGATTGTGTAATAGATTCTCCTTAAATATAATTTTCTTTTTTCATTGGATGTTTAAAACATTATTGTTAAACTTTTTTTATTTATATTATTGCCTTAATTATTTTTTATCCTAGCCCTGATAAAATTGTACCATTTAATGTACTTGTAGAACGCGTACATGGAGCACAAGGAGGTGGTGGGTGCGCAAGGGGTGAAGATTGCCGCCAAGGAGCTGGAGAAGGCGATCGCAGGACTCAACCTTCTCGTCGCACAGAAACCTGATGAAGTTGATGTCTTGAAGTAAAGCTACCATTTTATTTAATGGGGAGAAAAACTGAAAGCTCTAAGTAGATGGCGCTAGCGTCAATAGCGGGCTGTCATCTATCGTCTGTCAAATTTTTTAATTCGTTATTCTAGCGATTAAAAGAATTGTTTTCTTTTTTTTAATTATGAAAAATTTATGTACTATCTTGAAAAAATATTTTTGAATTTTTTTGGATGAAATTTGATGAAAGTGTTATTACATTCCACAGAGTATTTTGACTTTTGTATGTAGTGTTTTTTTTTGTAAGAAAATTTCAGTTTTTCTCCCCATTGTTAAAATAAATAAAGACTATTTAGGGTAATAACTTTATTTATTGTTCAGGGAGGAGGTGGCCCGCGAGCTGAAGTCTGCGCTGTCGTCCATCAAGCTGTCGGAGCGCGGTGTGTATGTGCAGGCCTCCACGCTGGGCTCGCTCGAGGCTCTGCTGGAGTTCCTCAGGACCAGCAAGATACCGGTCAGTACTTCATACACTGATCTCTGTGATACAATGAGCGGTATGGCGAATACATTAAAATCATGGCTTATCCAGAAAGCTCTGTATAGCTATGAAGAGTTTTTGACTAAATATACATACATATATATGTATATTGTGTGCTCATTTTTAGTCAAATTATTTTGCTTAAACAATTTCTTAGTTTATATTGAGATTTTTATAACTTTTGTGACCTGTAATTTATATATTATCAATAAAATTGTAAATTGCTCTAATAAAAGTCTTCAACAAAGAAGATTTGCCATAGTTTCTTTGTAAAATAAAAAGATTTATTCCACATGTGAAAAAGGGAAATGATTGGATATGGCCTGCAGTGTTATTTGACTCTTTATTTAATTTTGAATTTAATTATTTCTGTATACTCTGCTTAAAAAGATACATTTGTTGCAGTACTCCGCGATCAGGATAGGTCCTGTGGTGAAGCGCGATGTGATGAAGGCGTCCGCTATGTTGGAGCATGACTCGCAGTATGCCACCATATTGGCATTCGATGTTAAGGTAATGCCTGTTTTTACTAACATAACCTGATCTAACTAGGCGTAAAACGCATTGGAAATACCCTTATGAAAAAAACAGCTGTCTATTTTCCACTAAGCAACTATTTTTGTAACATAGGCTGAGTCGAACTGTTAATTTCTCCAGTGAAAAAGTAGTTTTAGTTAAGAGTGAAATAATTCCTAGTGAAAAAAGGGTTTTAGTCAAGAGTGAAAAGTTGCTCAAGTTTGTAACGACCAAGAAGAATTCATAATTGTCTATGAATCTGTTTAACAGTAAAAATTAAAGCGAAAATATACTTTATAATATATAATTAGGTTGCAAACACTAACTAATCCATAATAATCCATCCATGTGTCCATGTTCAGATTGAGCGCGATGCTCAGGAGTTGGCAGACCAGTTGGGTGTGAAGATCTTCGCTGCAGACATCATCTACCACCTGTTCGACAAGTTCACCGCATACAGAGAGGAACTGAAGCAGAGGAAGCGCGAGGAGTTCAAGCACATCGCTGTATTCCCATGTAAAATTAAGGTACGACAGAAATTATGATTATATAAACATATTTATATCTTTCGAAGAAAAGTTAAAAAAGGTAGATGTAGTATATTGAATGACTCGGAAGCATAGCTACTTTGACACTCAATCACTCAATGAATGAATGAAAGAATTCATTAAATCAACAGTATTAATACAATACCTTTTTTATATCTTTTAAGTGTCCTGATCTTTATCTATTCCTTGCTTCTTTCTATTTAAAATGTTTTTTTTTTTGTCAGGTGTTGCCACAATTCGTGTTCAACTCCCGCGATCCCATAGTGATGGGTGTCATGGTTGAGGCGGGCATTGTCAAGGAGGGCACACCTATATGTGTGCCAAGTAAAGAGGTAAGTACATCATACACGTAACAACTTGTTAATTATCTTTAATTTGGTTTTATTTACATCTTACTAATATTATAAATGCGAATATTTGGATGGATGTATGTTAGAAGGTATCTCCGGAACTGATCTTGATGAAATTTGGCATAGATGTAGATCATAGCCTGGAAGAACAAATAGGCTACTAATTAATTTTTATTTAATTCAGCGCGGACGAAATCGCGGGCAATAGCTAGTATCTATCTATATATATAAAAGAAAGTCGTGTTAGTTACACTATTTATAACTCAAGATAGGTCGAACTGATTTAGCTGAAAATTGATGGGGAGGTAGCTTAGAACTAGGAGACGGACATAGGAACTTTTTTATCTTGTGTGCATTTTTCTTTTATTCCGCGCGGACGGAGTCGCGGGCGATAGCTATTAAAAGCTAGTTTTAAATATATTTGAATGTATCTCAAGCACTATATATTTTGAATCATTCACTCATTCATGAATGATAATTGTATGTCTTGTACGTTGTGTGTACAGTTCGTGGAGCTGGGACTGGTGACATCAATCGAGGTGAACCACAAGCAGGTGGAGTCAGCTCGTAAGGGACAAGAGGTGTGCATCAAGATAGAGCCAATTCCCGGCGAGTCGCCAAAAATGTTTGGACGTCACTTCGATGAGACTGACATGCTCGTCAGTAAGGTAAGTCTAGACTTAAAGCCTAGGCTTTATTGATGAACTTGAGCAATTAGGTCATCACCGGTAGTATATAGGTACAGTACCACTAACAGTGGTAGACACCAGCAACAACATCCGTTGCAGGAATTGTCCGGCTCGTCCGGTGAAATACCACTACTATACAGAAGACAGGCGTCAAGTGGAACTAATTCCAAGTACAGTCTGATGAGTGTGGTGCCGGAGGACTAATTTTAGTCCTCTTTCCCTTCCGATCCCTTTTCTTATAAGGAAAGGTTGGCAAGGGGAGGTTGATTTGATGGAGGAGGACATGCATAGGAAGGTTAAATATTCTCTTTTTGTGCGTTCTTTGTCGATTGAGGGTAGGCAATGCAATTGCAATTGCGAATGCTTCGCCATTTCGGCGAATTCATGAGGCCGCTTGCTCGTTTGCCACCTTGTAATATAAAAAAAGTGTATACATTTTTTACATTAATTAACGAACATGAGTCATTAGGTAATCCTCATTAGTGTACACACTTTTTACACGAACACACGAATTTGAGTTATTGGGTAATCCCCCTTAGTTTGTAAACTTTTTACACAACTGACGAACTTGAGCACTAAGGATCTACCTAGTGCGGCAGTAAGAGACAACTAGTGCATATATATTGTTGGCAAAAATAGCCAAATTAGTGCAATAATTTCACCAGTGGAAAACCGCTATCTCCGAAGTAAATAATATAAATCTCAAATAGACAAATGTCCGAACAATTCTAAGACAAAGTTTTTGTTACTTTTTAAACTCTTAAAAAATAGAAAGCATTCTGTTCTTTGAATCGATTGGAAACATTATTGCGTTTTATTTTATTATTCTAATCTAAAGGTACCCTTTTTATTAACTTGCGGAAACTACGTCTAGTTATAGTTTTCATTGAGGAACGTTGTAATTGTAAAATAGTCAGCCATTGAGTGGTGTAAAGGCAGCATGAATGCACGCCGTCAATGGCGGCCGCCCTCCTGCCTCCATTGAGTCCACCGCGCTGGTATAGGGTGACTACGTAAACTACATGTTCTGAGACTATCTAAAACCTTAACTCTATAGATCTTGCAAGTTATATACTGATTTTTGTTAGATTGTTAGTTTGTCTAACATTTCTATAAAATTCATAAAAATATCTAGTGTTCTTTTAATGACATTTTACCCTTTAAAATTTACATAATGTACTATTTTTACGTCTAAAAAAATAGTTTCCACTCTTACGTATTATATAAGTCGTTATCTATACTTATATTGTTAAAAAAAAATATCCGTGTAGTACTAGTACTGTTGGTAACTCTATCCCCCGGGTCAGTGGGTCGAGGGAAATGACTGGGGGGGCAGTAGAGGGGGGAAGGGCGATGCGGCATCCGCAAGCTGCTAACTGTACCGCCGTTACCACGCGAACACTGCAAAGTGCAGGCACCATGCAGCGTGCAACTTTATATGCCATGCTCAGATGCACACAACAAGGTCACATACTTCAATGGTACCACACGTAAAGTTTCGTCGTTCTTTAATTACGTATGACAAAGCCCTAACACCGTGACATTTTATTGTTAATCTTCAGTTCGATTCGATTTGAATCTTCGTTCATCTATATATATAAAAGAAAGTCGTGTTAGTTACACTATTTATAACTCAAGAACGGCTGAATCGATTTGACTGAAAATTGGTGGGCAGGTAGCTTAGAACCAGGAAACGGACATAGGATAATTTTTACCCCGTTTTCTATTTTTATTCCGCGCGGGCGGAGTCGCGGGTAAAAGCTAGTTGTATATAAATTGTCCATCCACAACACAGTGAATAATCCTTTTTTATACTTTTTAATACATCCAAGCTACAGAACGTAGCCCTGTAGAATATAAATACTATATTTATATTCTACAGGGCTACGTTCTATTATAATATTGTGTTATATGTAATTTATTATTTGCACGTTATAACTATTTAATTCAATTGCTCCGGAGAAAAATGTTTCATAGGCGAAGCGATCAAAACTCGAAACGGCTATTGCAAAGATGAGTGCGCAAAAGATTTATATTGTGTTTGAAAAATAAAATGATAGCAAAGCAAACAGCTAGAGTTTTACGAGCGGACTACATCGAGCCATCAATCTTTGTCTAATCCAAATACATAATATAGAATGGGCGGGTGTGAGCGCGGAGCGGTTTCCCGTCACCGCGCGAAGGCCGGGCTATTTCCGTGCCCCGTGACGTCATCGCTTTCCATACGTTAGCTGACCCCCCCACATCTCCCCTTCTCTTACCACGTGTAGCATACTCGACAATTTTCATTTTGTTTAGCGCAAAACAAGCCTTGAAAAATAAAATCTGACTGTAATTTCTATTATTCAAGTACACATTACCTTATAGCCTATCTTATGCCTGATTTTGGGTCTCAAATGGAGAACAAAATAGTTTGATATACCAATAAAAAAACAATTTTGAGTCTCCAATTTGTTATGTTTATACTTGTTCAATAATATTAGGAACTAATATAAATGATATATGAGTTTTCTATTCTTTCCTCTACCTCAGTAATTCTTAAACTCGAAAGCATCTTTATTGAAATAACACGAGTACGTGACTTCTTTTGTTAATTGATGGGTAACAATGGCCGATGTGTCAGTCATTGTTCCTCCGGTTTCCTCTGCCTACGACATTATCTCTCTTAATGGATAAATATAATGATTCAGAGAAAATGGTGTACACAATATGATTAAGATGGTCTTTAATTATGTCAAAGGTGCACAATAGATGTAGAAAGCGCATAGAATATGTTATAGTTCGTACATACATGTTCATCTTGCAGCATCAAAAAGGATGTTTGTTGATAAACGATAAAGTGAAATAAAATCCAAGAATTGAAATAGACACGAGATTCAGTTGTAGGAATAGGTCGGTTCGACCGCTGACAATACGACCACACACAAAACAGGAGTAAAGTGGAAGTGACTCCACGTTTTGTCCGAAGCGTATGCGTGCCGGAGGCCTAGTTTATGACGTCATAATATACGACATATTCGTTAGCATTCTACTCATTGAATTAATATTATTACATCTGGATAGAAAATATTGAATAATCGTTTCCTTAGACTTTCGCTCCTTATGAGGGCATCGGGAAATCGAATGAGTTATTATCTAGCGACAACCGTCACGCAACTGAACCTGTATGCAACGCGCATAATTTCACGTCAATGTAACATCCCGATAAGATAACACAAACGGACGGACAGTAATTATCACTGTGCACTATATTGCTTGTTTATTGAGCTTTATTATTTATTATTCACGAACATACATTATATTTATACGTACATTACGAGATACAGATGATATTTAGTATGATTAAGACATTCATCACTTCCCCTTCATTCATGTTGATCATTGAGTAAAGCTCGAGAAACATTGAATTACTAATTATATATTTTTATCTGTTTTCAACATCAAAAACAATGGAGGTTATCCCTGAAGTTATACGAAGGTATAAATATCTTCATACCATTGTCGACTTTGTCAATTCAGTCATGCAAGCAAGGCCATTGTCTCCCCTAATGGGACACGTGCGGATGTGATCTTACACGAGTAGGTAATGGGGTTAGAGCTAAATATGTACCTTTATTATTGTAATTGATTTTCTAGTTTACGAACGAATTTCTAGATTAAATGTAACGTTCATATGAAAATGTTCTCAGAATTTATACTGAAATAGATTGTGATGTAATGGAAGTTTGTGACTCAATTCTTGTTTTAGATTTTTTTTATTTGACTTTGCAGTCGTCTTAATTTGTGTTATTACATAATTTTAGGATATAACAAAGTAGTAACTTTAAGGGGAAGTTTTTTTGAAGTTTTTTTGCCGTAGTATTTAATTCTTATAATGGAAAAAGTACATCTAAATAATTCTATCCCATGTTTGTTTTCGAAATATCAAGAATTTTCAATTATTTGTAACTATATTACGTCAAACTTTAGAGAAGTTTTTAGTTCGATGATTCTTAAAACATGTTTCAAAGGTGGAAAAGATGACAAAACTTTATCGCGTATAGAATACAGTTGTTATCTCACTAACATTATAAATGCAAAAGTTTAGATGGTTGGATTTTTGTTTGAAGGTATCTCTGGAATGGCTTAACGGATCTTGATGAAATTTGGCACATATGTAGAACATAGTTTGGAAGTACACATAGGCTACTTGTTACATTTCTTTTAATTCTAGTAGCTAGTTTATATATGTATCTTTCGTAATGCGTTACAGTGATCTATGACAATCTCCACTATAAACATGAATGAACAAGGTCATAATAGAAGTAGGAATGCAATAACACTGGTTTGCGTAATTTAGCTGATTCACTTGTTATGGGAATATGTGCGGGCGTCTATTCATTATGATTTTTACGTAACATCAACAGAGTGCTTATCACGAATATTCGTAAGAACTTTTTCGTAATATAATCGACAAAATTTGTATTAGATTTGTGCAGTTCCCTTACCGTTCTCGCAAATATTCGTTATAGATAGTCCGATCAGTGATTCGTCAGTTGCCTTAGTGTTTATTGGTCAGGGGTTAGATTTTAAATTAAGATTTTAGTTGTTTTTTATTTTTAACGACCAGTTTGAAGCACAGAAAAAAGTACAAAAATCGTCTATGTCTTGTACTTCTACCTATTATTTGATAGATGTATGCTCTAATAAATTGTATGAAATCAATTTATCTGTTATTATAAAAAAAATATTCATACACACATATATACATGTAACTCAGTATCAAATAGAATAAAAAATATGTGTATGTTTGTGTGTCTTATTCAGCTATCAATCATACAATTTTTTGCTGTAATAGATAACTGGTTTGTCGTTCATTAATAAGTAATTACAGTGCGCGAACACAAACTAGTCGTCGTTTCCTTTGGCAGCGTGTTGGCGCACCCTAAAAGGCACTTTCGACGTCTGCCATTGAAAGCCTACCGCCGTCTAATGATGGGAACCTTTATCAGGTTATACTCTATTAAAACTTCTCAGTACAAGATTATATCTTAGTGTCATAGATATAAAGGTTAATTTCGCTTAGACGTTACTGTGAGGCGATGTTACCCACACAAGCGCGCGATGACCGGGTCACATCTCATTCTAGAATCTCCATTGATATTCCGCACCGCAGTTTCATTGACGGAACAACGTTTATTGTGCGAATTTATTTACTATATATGATTAGGTAATGTATTCGCGCGGTTATCGGACCATTACATAAATCTTGATGTTTGTTTAATTTTTATTGTAAAAAATACAATATCTGCACCCACGGGCCTCATTAGCTGATGATCTAGGCTAGAACTGGGGGGACTGGCAGCTGCCCTCCTACCTCTTCTGACGACGCCCATGTCTGCATCGTGACCATAAAAATTATATATCAATCAATCTTCAGTATGAAAAATTAAAACCGTTAAAGGTGTATAATTTTTACAAGTTTTTTTTTATTTCATGTAAAAATTATTTTTGCCGTAAATAACAACATTTATTATCCCTCGTATAAATAAATGCCTTCAGAATTGCTTTGCGCATCCTTGACGCTAAAGTTATAAATCCAATTTCCTTTTCCCCGTGACCTGCGGTGTTCGGCCTGGGCTGGCTGCCTTAAGGCTGCAGCGGGGGCTCGGAGGTGGGGTCTCGACCCACTTGCACAACCTGCCCTAGTTTCCCTATGACGTCATACCATTCACCCGAGGTGAATCGATGTTCCCCAAACTGGGTCGTTCTCAATGAAACCCCTGTTACATTCATCTTGCAAGCTATTTTTAGAATCTTCAGATATATTTATAGGTTAATTGAATAATGTACTTGTGCAATAGTAGCATGAGAAACAAAAGTTGATGTAAAGTTGTACTAAAATTAGTAAATAAAATTATAATTTAGGTAATCCATATTATAATTAGAGGAAATGGGTATTTTTTTATGAGTTAAATAAAGGCAAACATAGTTAGTTTTGTGTGTTCAGTAGGTTGGTGCTGAAACATTTGTATTGTCTTCCCGTTCTTTTTTTTTCTGAAATGCAAGTGTTACGGCAGAATGGTATTAATTGTTAAACAATTATTTTGTTACAGATTTCGCGCGCTAGTATCGACGCCTGCAAGGACTACTTCCGTGACGATCTTATCAAGACCGATTGGCAGCTGATGGTCGAGTTGAAGAAGCTCTTCCAAATCCTCTAGAAACCTCTCCTCTGGTCTCCAATGAGACACAATGCTCTCGTCCTTTACGTCGTAGATGCGAACCTTTTCGCTATAAATATCGTCCCCCCGTGTCTGATCCATCTAACAGTCGCACGGAATCTCATCCTAGCGCAGATTTTTTTATGAAAAAGTTGGATTTTTACAAAAAAAAAATAATCCTTTGTCTCAGTCATATTCGCCATATGTTTTATATGTTGTAACTTGTCGATAAATTTGCAATACATTGTATATAGACCATTTATACATTATTTATTTTGGTCCAAACCAACAGACAACCTTTTGGTATCTTCCGAGACTGTGAGCCCCGAGCCGCTTAGAATCTTTTTAATATATTTATTTGTAAATATTCGAGAATTTTAGATAAATTATTGCATATGAAGTTATAAAGACCGTTGTCATTGGAGCGTATTCTTTTAGTGCAATATACGATCTCATTGGTACGCTCAGTATTGTTTATACGCGGTGTTTAAAATCGATTTTACTTCATCGATATATTTTCTTTTACTCGATGTAAGATATCGATAACTATATTACATCATGATTCTTATTTTCTATACATAAAACAATGGAAACAAACCTTTAGGCGGACTGAGAAACAAATAAAAATGATCCTTATAGTCGACTTAATCATCGACAAGATTTTGATATGTCAAATAACCAACATTAAAATATGTATCGACGTGGTCTATGGTCTATGTAACTTATTGTTCATAGAGTTTACACTGTTAAAAAACCTGTATTAAAACATATAATTCCCGTTTTTCCTAAGAGAAATGGATACTGAAGGCAATAATTCTTTATTTGTTTTATAATTTTCTTATTAAGATGAGCTATCACGAATGTTCCTAGAGCTAATATAACGAGATTGGAGTCAAAAGAAGATACAGAAGGTTGTATTTTGTGTAGGTATTTATCCATTTTTTTTTTAAATGATTTGTACTATACAGATGGAATCGGACATATTCTTATATTGAAGAAGTTTTATTAAATTAATAAATACGTAACTGTTTTGTTTTCTTTTTAACCCTGTTTCCTATACATTGGATAAACTTGTGAAACCATCTCGATGGCTGACAATCCACAACTGTGCGGTTTTCGCGTAGCTTTCTACCGCGTACCGCCGCGATGTGGAATGGTCTGTCCTCGGCGGTATTTCTAAACTGCTACGATTTTGGGTCCTTCAAGAAGCGAGCATATCACCTTCTCAAAGGCCGGCAACGCATCTGCGATTCCTCTGGTATTGCAGATGTCCATGGACGTCGATGAACACCTTGGTGTTCCCGCTGCTAGTTTGGCCCCTTCTCTTATAAAAAAAATCGAATTTAATCACGAGCTGGCAAACGTCTGGTTCGTCATCGAAATTTATAAAATGTTTAGCCCTTACCAGTTCTATAAAAGTACCTACTAAATTACTAGATGAAATAAATAATCGTAAACATATGCAACAAACGAAGAGATTCACATTAAATGACTACTACCAAGAAACAATCTGATATGCAAGTATCTAGCTATTATTATAATTAAAAAAGATACGTAGAAATAGCAAAGAAAAAGCAAACATGAGAAATGGATTATCACTTTATTAGAAATACATATGCGAGATGCAACTATGGATATATTTCGAAAATAGGGATAAAGTATTCATCATAAGCTCACTATAAGTCCCCACTGAGAAGCTCGGAGCCTATCCTAATTTAGAATTGACTAGGTCATAGTCAACCACGCTGGCCTAGGGCGGGTTGACTTCACACATTATCTTTGTATTTCTTCGCAGATATATGAGGGTTGCAAAAATAATTATTAACATTAAATTTCTCGTAATCTGGCCCTCCGTAGGAACAAAGGTAGGTTGATGCTGATTTAATTACTCGCCATATAAAATTCTGATTAAATTTAGTCATGCAACGCAGTGATATTCAGTATGTAAAAATATATTTTTTACACTATGTGTTTGGTTAGATGTGTGTATGACGGACATTAGATAATGCGTAACACAAAACCCTCTGTCCTATCACGCTGCATAACTCCTCAACACGAGAAAAAAACAATTTAATCGCTTAAGTAGCACTTAGTGATGGAACAATCTCGAATTTATCTAACGTGGGTGTGAATTACAAAAATAGATTCAATAGAAATGATGTAGATGTTGTTTGTTCATCGATAATGTACCATACCGGAAGTCAGTCTGGCCTCACACCATCCAGGTACGAAGACCAATCTACGCCCAGATGGAACGTTCACTGGGAGGAGCGAGATTTGTAGTCACCCGCTACTTTTCCTTGTGTTTTTCTTCTTAATTGACATGATTTAAAGATATTATTGAAATAAATTAAGTGATAAAAATCAACTTTAAATGGTAAATATTAAAATGAAAAATCAACTCGTGCACTATATTAAAATATGCATGTATAGAATCTTTTTAATTTAATTTCCTCGATACTTCTGGAATTGAGTCGCTGGTAACCATAGTAACGGTGTGTGCGTGGGCGAGGGGGTGTTGTTATTCAGGGTCTAGGTCACGCCCTGTCGGCCACAGCGCCTGCGCGAGCTTCCGACCTCCCTTAGCGAACTATCCCGGCTTAAATCCGGACCGACAGTTCCTCTTGGAAGTCATTTCTCGAGAACATTGCCTGTTAATTGATGATAAAAAATATAAAATATACAACGTTATACCTTTTAGTGAGTTTTAAGTGATTTTTTTATGATTGTGTTACTGTGGAGAGAAATAATCGTTGCAAGACTACTGGTAAGTATTTTTCTAGAATTTTTAAGTATTAATAACTAAACGTAATAAGTTTTAGATTAAAACTTTATGTATACGCTGTGTATTAAATTTTGAAATACATTTTACGTATAAATTATCAAAAAGAGTTTCGTCGCTAAATAAATTAACTAAAAAACAAAAATAAGTTAATTCCGGCGGAACTATTGTACCTACGCTAAGTAAAACACATAATGTACGATTCTATAGACAATTACGGTAACACAGAATTATAAAGAAAGCAAATTTTTTAAGATGATGTTATTACAAATCGAAATGGCTTAAGTTCAGATAACTTCAGATTTAATTTCATTAATGAGGCATAATGCAACGTACTGCAACGCTTCATCTTGTATTCTTAAGTTTCGGTGAGGGATTTAACTGTTAAGATTTTACGTAATTATTAAAAGAAATGATCAAGTGAACAAACCACAAAATAAAAAAATAATGTTTTTCTTAGACGAATAGACTATTATTTTATTTAATCTTACTAATATTATAAATGCGAATGTTTAGATGGATGGATGGATGGATGTTTGAAGGTATCTCTGGATCGGCTCAACGAGACTTGATGAAATTTGGCACATATGTATAACATAGTCTGGAAGAACACATAGGCTACTTATTAAGTGTTTTTTTAATTCCGCGATAGAGCCTAATCGTCGAGTAGAATCAGATAGATTAAATAAGTAGATACATATTATTTCCCTGTCTTGTTTTGTAATATTTTTAACAAATACATGTTTAATATTATATCTAATATATAAAATTCTCATGTCAGTTTTCGTTGCCATACTCCTCCGAAACGGCTTGACCGATTCTCATGAAATTTTGTGAGCATATTCAGTAGGTCTGAGAATCGGCCAACATCTATTTTTCATTTTGTTTTTTTTTTTTTTAACTGCGCGCGGACGGAGTCGCGGGCGACAGCTAGTATTTAATAAATAATTGATTAGCAGGTATGAGAAAGCGTTTGTAAAAGCTGATTATAATGTCACCAACCAACAGTTTACCTAAGCATCTAAAAATATTGGAATCTTTTTTATGTGTAACCATTGGTGCGCAATAGTTTATTTCCTACTACTCATCACCAATCATCATACTTATACAACAATAAAATTGAAATCCACAATTGATACTTAGAAAACAAAGTTTAATATTAGAGTCATGCCACTTGTGTTGTATATCAGAAATTACAACAACTGCATCAGCAGCATCATTAGTACGCATTATATAATCTTTATTGCGTGCTCCGGAGTCTCTGGCGAGGTATAGACAAGTCTATCCGTCAGTCTAGACGTCGGTACGAGGTTATAGTTTTCCCCCTATCGGCATCGCGGGAGTTTCAGTCGAAATTTTTGGGCCACGTGTGTCGTTCATTCATGCGTCCGAATGAATGAGGGGACGGGAGGAGGGGCGCTCTCTGAAACAGTCGACCGGCGAACGCCCGCGCGCAAGCTGCGCCGCGGAAGCGTCCGCGCACCGCGAATCTCATATCGCAACAGAACAATTTTACATCGGACAAGGAAACGGACTTCATTGCGCCTTGTCCCCACCGCCTCCGAGCGCCGTCGGATCAACACTGGGTGCGTTATTTATACACCAACCTCCGACCTTGTGCAAAATCACAACAAAAAATAATCGTTCCATCGTAATTATTTCGTAATTCGATCAGTTTTAATTGTATTACAATGTCGCGTTGTTCATTGATTAACCTCAGGCCTCAAAAGATTAGGATTTACTAGAATGTAATGTCTCTGATTACGTAGATTAAGATATGAAGTCTCCCTCAACGTCATTTTAACGGAGAATTGTGCGATAATATCATCGGATGACGGTTAAGGTTTCAAATTATGACATAAGACAATATTTAAGCAATGTATTAAACCGGCGTAAAGTAGGGATGTTACGGATTGAGATGTACCCAGTGCCGGCGTCAGAGTAGGGCACAGTTCGGCCACGGGTCTCCGAATTACACAGTCTCACATAACCCTGTTAAGTCTCTTCCCCCAAAGACAAGGAAGACAAAGAGAGCGCCGTAGTAATCTCACCCAGGGCGCTAGAAGAGCGTCACTGAACTAACCCATCTGCGTGAAAATTGGCAATTCGTATACAATACGTACTGATTTGTAAGTTGTGTTCGTTTTCATCAGGATTACAGATAAATAACGGGTTACATCTTCCTGTGTTAATTGCCGCTACAAAGTACAGTCGTTGGCAGAGTATGTAAAAAATATTAATAGTTATAGTTCTGGGAATGTACTGACAGTGACAAGAATTAAAAGTTGTCGCCGGGACGGCGAGCGGGGGCGCGGGCGCGGGTCGGGCTGCGGTTGAGTCCCGTTGCGGCGACACGGCGCGTGACTGCGGTGACCATGGATCGTGTTACACGAGGAATCAGTCATTTAAAGTGCTTTCAAGTAACATATCAGAATAAAAGTATGTTTTAATACACAATTCTGCATTATTACCATTTTTATATAATTTAAGAGACATGTAACTTAAAGGAAGTGATGGAATTGAAATAGGTACATTCAGAACTACAGCCATTTTCAAAGGCTGAATGCAGGTTGTGGAAGAGAGCTAAGTTATTTTTAGAAAATATCGACGCTCCCACCGAATAACCCTGTAATAGGAAAAATCAAATTTTTAGGAGAAGCAAAAAACCGTATTTCTTTAATAACTTCCTCAATAATTATTGTACAAAGCTAATTTTTATAGCTTCATTGTATTTAATTTTCATTTGTGTATTCCGGGCGTATTCTCTGCTATGAAGGAAAAATGATAATACCGGAAATAAAAAAAATCTTTTTCAATAATGACTTTTTATCTCCGTAATTAACATTAAGAAAAATATAAAAAAAATCACAACGTTTAATAGGACCTTTAGATGCCGAATTCGACGGAAAAGCAAGAACCCGGTACACATACTGATGAACATACTTTATAGTGGTTAAGCCTAGAGTGATAATAAAAAAGCTATGTCCTAAAATAATTAACAATGAAAATGGTAACTGCAGCGCCGACCATACTAATACGTAACTTGATACACATAACAGGAAGTGATTCTCGTCTTGCACCCACTATTTTTTTACCTACAAACGAATAAGACCTCTTTGTCGTGTGTGCATAAACTACAAAACACGTGCCAATGATGTTCGAAGTAAAAAAGCACTTCGAAGTACTATTCCACAGATAAGATAAACCACTCGCGACTACCACGAGCTTAGGAACGTTTTAAAAGAATTAAAGCCTTTATCAATGTCATGTTTCAAAACTTTTAAAAGCACAAACATCAGAATGGTAAAGCCGGATACCGATGGCGCCAGTTCCCTTTTTTGCTAAGATAACGCAATGCAACTAGCAGAAAAAAAAACAATGTTTTTTAAATGATGAAATACAAATTTAACAGATTTCTTTACAAATAAATAAGTAGCTTTTTTAATAAAAGCACATAATAATAGTCATATCGGAACAGCGGAAATTATTACACTACTAGCAGTAGCCTGCGACTTCGTCGCCGTAGAATTAAAAAAGTAGCGTATAATATGCCCGCATGCATCATCTACCTTTCCATCAAAATCCCGTAAAAAAAGACAAATAAAAAAAAATTGCTATTTCGTTATTCGCTATGCAAAAACAACATGTTGTGTACGAAATATTTTTTTTCCATGTTACTTAGGTAAAAATAATGGCGGAAAATCAGGTAATTTTCCGTCTAGAATTTTTTTAAATAAAACTGAAATATTTTCTTAATACTTTAATAGATATAACACTTTAGTGATAAATAGGTACACATTTTATTACGATCATTAATATTTTATTGATGTCACACTGCGAATAAACTTTTGCAGATTGAGTTGACGTTTTAAATTATTACTTGTCAGTGTTAGCGCATGTTAGTGATCGCATCAAGTTTACATAGTTTTTTACTACAAAAATGTCATTTCTAATTAAACAAGAACAGTTAAAACTATTGTCTCCGACTGTGATTAATTTAAAGTGTATATTCGCGAGGAGCGGTCGCTGCGACCCCGTGCAGATATATTTATCAATGAAAAAGATAAGGGGCCGCGTGCGGCGCAGGAAGTGCTCGCTGCACTCCGCGCCGCACCGTGATGCAACTCACCGCACCGCAATGCAACACGCCGCACTGCATGCTCTCATTCACCTTATACGACATACTTTGCGGTCGCAAAATATTCAACCCTAGCCATTTCTGATATGTCATTGTAGATACACTATCGAACGGAAACGCTGTCTCGAAATATTCTAACACAATACAAGATACGGACATAAATTGGTTTAAATAATTTGTAAGAAGAAAGACATTATTCGAACTATACTTGTAATAAAAATACAAGTGCAATGGAGATCTCTCTCGTAAGTTCTATAGCATAGTTCCCGGCTCCAGATGTAGTGTGGTGAGCATCGAGTCGATAGCAACATCGTATCACGTATGGAGCGAATGCCCTAGATTTGTAGGTACCAACTATCTAGGCTATTCATCTGCTGGTGGTGCCCGCGTCTAATAAATTAAACCGATAACTCACTAAATGAATGCACTCGAAATAGAATCAACAGAGTTCTTACACTAATCAATACTAATTTTAGTTAAAGTATTACGACCCAAGTCACGTTTTAGAATACACATGTTGGCTTTAATGTAGGTTTTTCCCTCGTTCGTTTTAAAATGTTAAATATTATATTTACCTACCACATATTATGTAACTCGATTTCTGAATGTAAAGCTTCATAACCTAATCTTTTCTTCTAAAAAAAGAAACAAAATATTTAGCGACAACGTGCACCCGTAATACGTAAATTATGCTATAGTGTGGACAAATATAAGTTCGCTGTGGTCAAGGTTACGTGAGTGTAATGGATGAGCTAGATTACATGCAGCTACAAATGTCATTACCTAAACAAATGAAGGTCCCGAATGTTGTAATAACTTTACAAAAAATATTAAATTGTATCGTTCTAGTTATGTTATATACTTCGATTTTATCGCCACTGAATACCATATTAGATGTTTAGTCCTTCTCGGCTGCCCACTGCTCAATTAGAGGCCGGTGAATTTTGATCATTTACAGAATATGAATAACGATTTGTTTACATTTAGGCTCCGTAGCTCCGGCCATTCGCCACAATGTAGGTGAGCCGGCCCACGCCGTATTTTAAATTCCATATCGGTATGGACAAATGACACAATTTTACCATTTTATTGCCGCTTACCAATGCACACCCCAATAGCCTTTGCTGCGACAAAACGGATATCTATTGAAAAAAAATGTATACACATGCATTGCAAAATTAAACTGTATAACTGTGTATTTGATAGTTATTAAATGAACGCGAAAAATAATTAACCTTTCTGTTCACAATTTTGTAATTAATTTTCGACAACAGTCTTTTTAAATAGACTTTACCTGTAACCGTTGAGGTAAGAGTTTGTAATAGTTACATAATTGTATAGTGGTGGACTTTCCACCTGCCCACGGTGTGCCCACCATACCATACCTGTGTGACAGGCGAGGCGAGGCGATGCATCGTTGTTGCGAAACCGCCAAGGCTGCACCGGAACGTAGGCCGGCTGGTATGCATCCCACGGACACAACTCTACATGTATATGCTTGTATTAAATAGCAAATATGATCTCTGTATTGCATAAATAATTCTGGTGTCCAACATTCCAGAACTTGTGTAGTTTTCGAACAATTTCCTTATTCCACTACTATTTTGCAGGTGTAACTGTCTTCAAATACGATGTGAAATCCTTTTATAGTGTAGTCACTTAGTTTGATTTTTAGTTTACCATCAACAACATAAACAGTAGTAGTAACTTATTCTACAGCTGTATTTGCTTGCAGTGTTCTCTTTCGGCCTTATTGAGCTGTTCCCAATATAACAATCAAGATGTAAATATGTAACTAGGTACGTTTGGAGATTCTACGTTCTATTCTATCTATATATAGAGGAAACCCATATGGCTGATCGTATAATATTTATTTATAGATTACTAACTTAACGCTTGACATCTCATTACTTTGAAATTAATAGGATTGCTTGTGCAACTGTCGGGCGCTGGTGGGCGGCACATTATCTGTATAGGCAAACATTTAGTACATTCAGTAGGTGTGGGACCGCGCTGTGCTGGGACCCATCACGTGGGAGCGCCCCCGCCGCTAATTCCACCTAATATAACATATAAAAGCTACAGCAATCGAATTTGCCCACTTCACAACGATTATGAAATTAAATCACATCTCTCTTACCTACTGAACCTTTTCATTCGAAAATAAAACCGCCAAGGTCGAAACAACGCCATCTATTGACAAGAACAATAGAAATTCAAATGTTTGTCCGTTAAAACTTTTATCATTAATTTTACTGTAATTTTACATTATAAATGCGAATATTTGGATGTATGTATGGATGGATGGTTGGATGTTTATTTGAAGGTATCTCCATAACGGCTGCATGGATCTCGCATAGGCATAAATGTAGAATATAATATGGTAGAACACATAGACTACTAATTAAGTTGTTTTGATTCCGCGCGGACGGAGTTGCGGGCGACGATTATTAAACCTTCAACGAAATTATAACAAGAATAATATTATATCGGTTATTTTTTCTAAAAAAATTAAGTAGAATGATTTGTTAAGTGTCCTTAAACATAGATGGCGCTTAAACTATTTCTCCATCCTAAGGTTTCTATCCATTTCGTATAACAAAAACCCTATCTAAATGAAAAATAAAACTATTTATTTAGTCTGCATATACAACTCGGTAGTAGCAAAAGTAAATTTATTAAACATACCTTGAATATATTATTTCAGTTAACATTTTTACGTAACTTTTTACTTACAAACTCTAGAAGACGTCTGTATGTATGACATCTATAAATGTAGTGTTTTATAGACCTTGTAAAGAAACTGGTTAATGTTATTAACGTAGTTAATGTTGTGGGAATCGATAACCTTTTTAATAACGATTTATATCAAGTAGAACATTATTATTATTATCACTTATTTTATGATTTTTACCTACAAGTGAGCTAACAACAGCCCTATAGGTGAATCAAGGATCGTGTTGTAAAGAGTTCCAATATTTCGGAGTGGCTGCAGGGTCGACGACCGCTTGGTCGTTGGTGCGTCGCTGCGCTGCCGCGCTGCGTGCTATTTCGATGCGGCGGACGCGACCGAGCACGGCCGAGTTGTGACGAGCGCGCGTAAACAAACCGAACGAACTGTTGTCATTCATTAATTCATTCATAAACCGATCATATTGTATTTGACAAATTGACACAAACATTATCTATCAGCAAGTAATACAGGGAAACTGTATTTATACGATAATATGTATAGCGGCATTGATGAAATACACTTGCTTTAGTTTTTCATCATGTCATTTCAAATAGCAAACTAAATTTTGCGTAAGCTTAATGTTCCAAATCACGAATATGAATTAAACCTTAGACTGATACAAATAATTACTTCATTTAAAAATTTATGTTTCCTATAAAGATTTTAATAATTTTTAATTGAGGTTACATCCTCACATACTTTATTAATGAAAGTTATTCTCCCATTAGCCGGTATGTAGGTTCGAGTCCGGCGCGCGGTATGAAGACTGTCGCATTATCGCGGTTGATTTACGCCGTCGCAATATCCGCTAGGCTTTTACAACGCTTCCTTCATTATTTAATTTCCTCCGCACCTCGTTACTAGATATTAATTGAACAGTTTTATGTCCGTTATTAGATTACACTCATATAAACCTACTGTGTAATCTTTCATTTCTCTACTAAGATAGATAAATAACCATAAAATAATAATCTTATTATTAATAAGTTACATTATTCAGAAATCACGAAAAATACATAAAAACTTACAACTTTGTGGGGTAGCCAGAGAACATATAAACTTATTTTATAGTGATTTTTTCTTTATTTATAGGTGTCATGGATAACTTCCGTCTATTTAAAATTCTTTACGACTACTGTTTGCCTTGATTCCTAGTTCATAGTCAATATATCTCTGTAAAGTTTGGTAAAATCCAGTATAGACATAGTAAAATAAATCAATTATAGCGAGTCTTAGGCTGTGGTAAGTGACTTTTGCATTTATAATTAGTATACTTTAGTATTGTATTGGCAAGTGGCAACCCTAACAGTTGGCACATCTGTAGCGCATATTCGTGCGTGCGTGTTCGCAGGGCATGTGGCCGGGCGCGCTGTTGCCGCTTTTTGTAACACTTTTTTTTAATGGCGGGAAAAAAGCTGACTTACATGTGGACTATTATTTAAATATCCGGCATGAGGGACATCGGTCAACGACAAAATTTTAACTTTTATAAGTTTGCAATAGACAATGCCAGATTTTATTTACCTCCAAAAAGACAAAGCCTTAAGTTAGCAATAATAGGTTTAATTTTTACTAAGGGTTTAGTTTAGATTTAACGACAAGTCTACACTAAGGCTTTACTTACTAATCATTTAACTACTTTTTGACAGTTACCCATTTGACACATTTGATGTCTTCTTTCGTTAAAAAATCATTGTTAGTCTGTGCTGCCAGTTGACATCGTATAAGTAATTAAAGAGGAAAACACAATAAAGTCCGTATATGATGAATCCGGGTGGGACATGTTGGCATGCGGTGTGCAAAGCATACCGAACGATCCCTTACATAGATTAACATATCGAGAATAACGATTAGATTCAACCACTCTATCTGCGCTTGCATCTAATTTAGATAGAAACAAACAATGACAATTCTTTTCTGATCTACCTATACATTTTTTTTTAACTAGAAAAAGCTAATACGTAAAAATAGTGGTACCTAAATAGATATATGGATCAGGCGAAACGCGCATAACCTACAAAATATTATGTTTAATATACGTCGTTATTCTATGTAATCCATGTCTTTCGCTTTATTAATTCTTTATATTTATCCTATCCCATAATACATGAAAACTTTTTACATTTTAAACAATCTATAAAATAAATATTAGTAAATATTGAAAATGCCAATATTATTATCAGATCATAAAATTTAAAGTAGCAAATACCCTTAAATCGTCCTCAGTAACTTATTTGACATTGCTCTCATCGTTTACATCGAACTGAAGAAAAAAAACCATTTAGGTTTTTTTCAACCAAGTTTCCGTTTGACGATTCGAGAGTTCCGCGTACAGCGTGGCCTTGGTGAATGTTGACCGAACGTTATTTTTTATTTCGTTGCCGCGTAGACACAGATAACATAATATTGTGTCATGTTATCGACGTTGTGTGTACCATCGACAAAAATATAAGGTTTTGGCGGGAAATCATTCAGTAAGATCATAAATTTTTTAATTCCTCTTGTTTGTTAATAAATTAATGAGAATTTACGATGGCGGAATGCTTTAAATTTAGCTAGGAATCTAAAATAGGAACTGCAATAAATATTTATATAATTAATACAAGGCACCTCTGGTCCGTGTAATAAAGTTATTTGCTAGAATACTGTCAGTGGTTAAGACTTGCTGCGTTTATTAAAATTATACCATTAGTTAAAGTAAACCTTATTCCCATTGCATACCGTCTAATTTCACTTATCGTTCGTGTAGGTAGTAACAATATGCAAGATATGTGTACTTAACCAATTTGCGTTGCCGTGTTTGTTTACCGAGTTATCTGATAATATCAGAATTATGTTTATTGGACCTCATAGAGATCGAACAGCAATTATTGTGTCCCCCTACCATGAAATTTATGGGTATGCGATGGGAACGATAACACCTAAATGGACGCGTCTTCCGAGCGCCTATCTTAGTGACAAATGTTTGGATTCATTCGCATAGTAAAAGGCGAGAAGTTTGTGTTACTGATCTCCGGTAGCGGTGGCCGAGTTGTCAATATTGTGTAGGTATGTTATTTTCTTGTCGATAAAAATAAGCGCTTGTCTTAATCAAAACCGATTTTTTTTTTAATTTTAAAAACCAAAATAGGTACCCGAGTGACTGGCTCTAATGGATGAAATAGCGCCATCTATTGGGCATTTTAAAACAAAGACATTTAAAGTCACCAACAAACTGCTAGTCAATTTGGCGAGATATCGAAGGGTGTTTCTGTTGGTCCGATCGAATCCATACAATCGATCGGCCCAATGGGAAAAAAAATCTCATTGGGGCGATAGATCGGTAGACCGATAGGTAGAACGGGAAATACCCAAATCGTTTACTTATGTGTGTGTAAAAGTAAAAAAATAGTGTAAGCAGAAATAAAAAATAATTATAATAAATTCCTACGGTTGCCAGTCTTCCAGTAGTCCTGCGGGAGCCTCACGTTGTTGGGCGCCAACTTATTTATAATCCCTTTGAGCCGCCGCTCCTTTGCCACCGCTTTCAATAACCGTTTACTTAATCTTTCAAACTTTCTGACGTATATAATTCACCCGCGCAGGCGGTACATCCTTCTGCCCTTTGAACAGCTTAACCCCATTCTTTTTCCATAAACAAAGATGTAACTGTTTGCTTTTGTTTTAAATAGTTACTTTTTCATGGAATGAAAAACTGATTAGTAGTTTTTGAGTTATCTTTTTGAATCTGTAGGGATTGTAGGTATCTTAGTGTTTCGAAGAAATATCATACATCTATTTAACATTTTTCGCTTCTCTAGGGAAGGCTGCTTCCCCCTTTGCTGACGCCCATGCCACTTGAGGACTAACAGCTCTGATTGTCTGTTGTTTTCTTTACATAGCATTGCATTAAATAGCATGAAGGTATACATGAAATCATGCTATGCAATACTGTAATACGAAAAACACAGAACCCAAATCCAGAGAGAAACCTTGGAGATGACCCCGATACCAAAAAATAGGTAGTACCTATTATAATAGTTTCCATTTTTTTTAATTCTCACTAAATTTAACAAGGAAGTAATGTTCGGAGCCACGATATCTATACCTCGACAAAGTGACACGTCGATAAAGTGTAGGAAAACAAACTGTGGCCAACTCTCGCACTTGACGAGTAGATAGTTTTTTTTTTTCATCTTTTGGACTCAGCTGTTCATACAAATTGTGTTTACGCTATGGGAACTCTGTGACCTTTAGCGATAAACAAAGAGACGGTTGATTTCAACTGAATTATTATTAATATGCAAGTACTCGTATTTGTTGCGAGATAGAGTTTTGTTTCTTCAGCAAGAATATCAATAGATAACATGATAGGAAAATAGGATAAGACGTTACTTTAAAACAAGAGTTCTTGTTCATACTTTGAAGAGAGAGACTTTGTGGGTGTCTGACTTCGTCTTTACCTCGAATCAAGTTTTCTCTTTGATTTAGTTGTGTTCATTGATGATACCCGTTAACTAGTGATGCAACGGATGTCTGTTTCCGTTTCCGCAAGTGCGGAAGTTCCGCGTGCTTTTCAACATCCGTTTCTGCTTCTGTTTCCGCAACTTTTATAACGGAGATAAAACGGAACTTTACGACGGCTGAGAGATCCAAATGCGCGGCGCGAGACGCGCAGTCCGTGCGCGGCCTTTCGGCACTTGTCGCATTTGTTTGTTTACGTACTATTTTGTGAATTTAAGCGCGTAATATTTTCTGCTGCTGTTTGAAACAATCAGTTTCTCTTGCTGGAGTGAACTGTCTAGTTGTTGTCCATATAAAATTTGACAACTGGCAAAATGTGACTATTTCATACTTACGAGTTATTAAATGTACTTTTGAATAAGTGATAACCATGTAATATATCATCATCATTATTATCATCAGCTCACTATGCATCCCCACTGAGGGGATCAGAGCCTACCCCAAATTAGGGGTGACTAGGCCATAGTCAACCACGCTGGCCCAGAGCGGGTTGACTTCACACATATCATTGAATTTTTTCTCAGATATGTGCAGGCAGCATCACAACGTTTTCCTTCACCGTAAGAACATCGGATAAATGTACATATTATGAAAATCGAAAATCGAAAACACATTGCGGGACATGGCGGGATTCGAACCCAGGCCCTGCAGATTGCAAGTCAAGTGCCACGAGCCACCGACGCCTAATAATTATATATTTTTCTATTCTAGATTTGGTGTATTTGATACTTAACACATTCACTGTTTACAAAATTAAAAAAAATGTAACAGCTGGGAGCCAAAACATTTTATGATGAATTTTTATTTAGTATCTGAGAATGTTGAACATATAGATAAATTAATAATGTTATTATAATTATTTCAATTAAAAAAAACTCATTTTTTGCGTTTGAGCGCTAGGGATCATCATCACACATATACACATATACACACACATACAGGACATACATATATTTAAAAAATATACATACATAACACAAAGTTCAGCCTTAGCTTCATGTGATACAAGATAATATATTTATGTTTGCCTCCGTACGAACGTGATACTAATCACTACAACACTGTAAGAATGAAACTAATACTCTTTTTCGTTAGTTGACTATATTGCCAGAGTGGCCACACAAAGCAACATGGACTCGCTTCAAACGCCAACGGCTTACTGGCTACTACAAAGTGAACGGGCTCCTCGCTCGGATCCGTGGGGAAGGCGCTGCTACTAATAGCTCTGCCCACTCGGATCCGAGTGGTCAGCAGTGAATGTATTAATAAAGAAATATATTTGTCGTTTGTCAACACGAGTGGTTTGGCGAACATTAATTTGTAAATAGTGTAATTTTGTTTCCTGAAAATAAATTAAAAAAAAACGCGTATTTTAACTTATTGCAGTGCAGTAAAAATACATACATTGAAGGCTAAAGGACACCGATACCCAATGCCTTAATAAATTAAAACGAATACAAACTGTTTATACCCAAAAAAATATTTTTGTAAATATGTTTTTTATTATTATTTACACTTCTGTTTCCGCATCCGTTTCCGTTTCCGTTTCTGCTAAAATTTATTTTTGACATCTGTTTCCGTTTCTGGTTCCGGTAAGACACTTCCGTTGCATCACTACCGTTAACAATAAAACAAATCTAATGTTAAGGATTGTAAACTAATATAACTGTTTCAACATCCAATAAATTTACTCATCAAACTGTTTATAAAGGTCTTGTGTCTCGATATAGATTAATAATAAATAGTACGGCAACCCTGAGCGACTTTAAAATTAGCAACGCGCTGTGGAATTGATAGGCGCGTAGCGGCGCGGGCGGAAGTCTCCTCTAAAATAACAATCTGCCCACTAGCAGAGCTAACCGGCCACTTACAGCGCGACTCCGTACTGCCATTGCCACTGGCCATTGCGAATCTGAATCTGAGCGCAGTGATTTGAGAATTAAAAAAATTACGTTCTTTTTTCAAATTTAAATGCAATTACGTTCGGATTTAACTTAAAAATAATTTAAAAATAAACTTAAAAATAATTTGAAAAGCAAGGTTAATTTAAAAGAACAATAAAAACATCTTTTTTAATACCGAATGAAAAATATCTACTCACGTAACTTATGTCGAAGACATATTTCTTAGCTCATAGCTCATGACTTATTTCATAGCTCTAAAACGAAGGTTTTAGTCGTATTCTTGATATTTAAAGCTTATTAATATACAAGCTAAGGGTCGTTATTTTGAATTAGTTCTTGATGCTTGAAAAAGCAATACCATAAATCTAACAATATGGCAAAAATAGTGTACATACATTTATGTTATTATTCGTATAGATTATAATATATTATAGAGTTATATGTTTTTGTCTGTGGTGTAATATTCTCGATGGTCCGGGTGGGCGTAGAGAATGTGGATATTTCTGGCCATTATCGCTCGCCCACGGCCCACGGGCCCGCTATCGGCAGAAAAATGTTACAAAAATACAACGTCGCAATTCTGTGCCGGTCTTCATCGGGGTCAACTGCTCCACTGACATTGGTCACTATTCTTCCATCGAACTCCGAATTCTTACTTAGAATCATCAAACTTTCTCAAACTATTGAATCCCTATTGTGAAAATATTTGAGGTATTAATTACAGATATAGGGCAAGGGCTAAGGGCAGTGTATAAATCGTTTAACTGACTCTTTTCAGCAAAAGGATTAAAAACGAGATAAAATAAATAATCATAAAAAATTATTATACTGTAATCTATATCTTCTATCCCAAAAAAAAAACCTTCAGAAGTGTATAGTCAAATTCTGCGGCGAAGTCATTCATTATTTATGGATTTTTTAGGAATGTTTTAGTGCTTAAATTGATTATACAAATATCTTCTGTCTGTCTTTAAGCCTGTGATTACTGCTTCATAAAAGTAAAAATCGCATTTTTATTTCTTTTATTGTACACGTTATCTTCATTACTAATCAATGTTCCTGAGACATAGTCTTAATTGAATATATGTGTTCCGAGGAGACGCATTCTTTCCACCATTTCCGGTGGTTGTTTACAAAAAAACATGCACATATAGAAATATATATATATGTACACAATTCGAAGTTGGCGTCCGAACCGGCCACGGCCGGCCGAGATAGTTGGTGCGATTAAAAATCGTTACAACTTCCGTTCGGCTCCGAGACTCGGAGCGAGCCACAGATAAAAAAAGATAAATAAGAAAAATAACATAAACATCGATACGGCAGAAAGGCGCTACTTGTTTTTTCACTGGAGCTTGAGGCTTGAGGCCATCGGGGCGCTTGTGTTGTGCTGGTGTATAATACTCGTTTATAATGCCTGTACACACCGGTTTACAGCTGACCACGATCACAAACTATTTTCATCTTTAGCGTAACGTTTTACGTATTATTTTACATTGAAAGTTGTTTTAGAGTCACATCACAAAATGAAAACGCATTTACGTCAACATAATTATTTGAGTATGGTACTTATGTAATTATTCCTATTTAAAATTAGGATTTAGGTGTTTTAGTATTAACACAAACTTTGTTGGATTTATAGTTGTATTGCCAATGTTTTCGGGCCGCATTGGACTGAGTCTCCGTCGCAAGCAGAAAATTCATCTTAGTGTGTCTCCAACATCTTTGAAAATATGCAAATATCATTTACAACGTTTTATATCTTATCGGCAGTCTTCTTGTAAATAAGTTTAATTCGACCGTTTATAAAATTGCATTTCCAGAGAATTTTATTTCTTTGTTGGCACGCATTAATTCAAGATACAAATGAAAAATCGAATTAATAAAACTATAAAGATCCCCTTATTTACATTTTAAAACATTCAATCCTAACGAAACGGTCGGCGTAATGACCACTAATTCCCAATTCCCAAAAACGATAATGCCGGCCGCCGCGGAGCGAATTAACATCACATGATGTCACATATCCGCCTGCATCGACTATATATCGAATCGGTTTAGGTGTTTTAGTTGGATGCGAGCGCCGATAGAAGATATCGGATTAATAAAAGATGTCGTCGACGAGAGCGGTTTGAACGAGCGGCAATTTCACGAGTGCGCCGTGATAATTAGACGGCGGGCGTGCGTGTGTGCGGGCAGTGGTCGGAGGCGCGGGACGCGGCGGGAGGGGCGCAGGCGCGGCAGGCCGCTGGTAACTATGCGGCGTAACTCCGGTAGCGGAGCAACAGGTCCGCGGGGCGGAGGGCGGAGAACCGCGGTGCGGCGGGGGCAGGGACGTGCGGTAGGAAGCGGCGTGGCGACGCGGCGCACACAGCGACGCCGCGGCAGTGTGCGCCATCCGGTCCGGTGCGCGCGCGCAGCCGCTGCGCCGCGCGCGTGTAGTGGTGCCCGCACCCGCCGCCGTCCGCCGACCGCCGAGCCGATCGATCAATGAGCTCGACATCGGCCGGGCCGCGCCGCCTGCCGCCTGCATGCAACTCATTGATTAACGCTATGAACGTGGAATTGTTTATTCATTCATGATGAATATTTTTATATCAAATGAATGTTATTTTATGTTGTACGTATATATTATATATCCTATGAGTCGACCTTCTTAAATCAGACATGTTACGTTGTATCGAAGGTGAGTTGAATCGAAAAAATCTACTCATCCTAAGGAAAGGAAAGAATTTTAAATTACTATATATTGCAAGTATATAACTTATGCATAGAATATTTAAGTTTTCGGGCGAGCTGTGCTATTTATTGGTAACTAAAACGAGTTCTAATCGACCGCATCGGACACTGCGTTCAGCAGATATCAAAACATTAGTCATACGATAAATATACCTACTTCCGTACTTACGATGCAGATGCTGCCTGGATATGTGTTACGTAATGCCATCCGCTCTACTATACCTACTGCACACCTTTGTATAGTATAACACGTGTAACAAAATTATTAAAATTAGGATTCAGATAGTATTCAAAATTATGACCTTGAAGTACTTTATTTCACAAAATTGTTTCAAGTTTAATACAAGGTAACGATATTTTTTTTATTTCTTTAAGGTCGACTGTCATTAGACATTTCGTATGTTGATTTTTTAAATATTGTTTTGTTTTTAGGTACGGTTGCAAGGAAACGACACACAATGTAGGTGAGTAATCTGAAACTTGAACGGAAATTATACTATTACTATGTACAACTCCTGTGGCTATAACAAGGAAAGTCCAATTACAAGAAGCACGTCTGTAAATAAGATTTTGTTTTGGCGGTTGAGAATTTGTGTGACGTCACATCAGTGGAATACAGATTATCGAAATACTTGCTGACATTATGGGTGGAATTTTTTAAATGGTATTTATTTGATAAAACTTATGTCATTTATTCATATGACGTCAATTAAGCTAATATGACGTCACAAGACACTAAGATTTGTAACGTTAAATTCTTACTAGTGAAAAGCCGTAATAGCTTATAGTTTCCTTAATTTAATTTTTAACCTGGAATTCGTCTTTATCAAATTCCTTCTTGCAGCACTTTATTTTTTTCCACTATAGTCGGAAAGTCAAAACCTTTGACATGAAAGTTTTTGTCGCATCCCGCATTGTGGCGGGGCGGTCGTGTGTCGAACATTCCGGAGCGGTTGACACAGAAGTGATTAGAAAATTCCTAACGTCTGACGTGTCCAGGACGCAGCGACAATGTTCACTCAAAAAAGCAAAAGTAGCAGTGACAGAGAGTGGAACACCGCTTGCTGCCGTAGGCCAATGACATCACTTTCCACCATCAACACACCACAATAGATTCATCCAATATTCTGCTCTACAGCGGCGATATAAGACACATTTTATGGTATACGAAAATCCCATATAACATGTACGTGCGTTCTTCGCACCTGTAATCCCTCATGTGGGATCGGAGCCATCAAACATCCACGGAAGTTGTACTGCTGTTAAATTATATACTATGCAAACGAATTTATTCATGGTCGATGTATTTGACTGGTTTTACAATACGGTTGGAAACAAAATAATCGAACTGACCGTTTAACTGAAAATTAAGTTACTGAGAATTTAGAATGGCTTAATCGGATCTAAAAACTTTATTTTATTGAAGTGATTTTTATGTAAAATTTCTAACGTATAAATATAATATTGAAACCGGTTGTTATCTATAATTATATAGGTAATTCTCGTCGTTATCCCGAGATCATTTTTAATGCGGCTTCCGATCGATTCTGCGAGAGAACAATCTTCGGATCAGTTCCCACAGTCGAGTTTCTAACGGATTCCGAGAAACGTTGGCGATTTGTACTGAACTATCTTATTAGCTTCAATATAGTGAAATGTTGCCTCTGAACAGGTTAATTTGATATCTTTCACGGGAAATTAGATGAAATCTCAACTCATTTTGAAATAACTATTGCTTAAGTTATTTTTTTTTTCAAAATGAATCCGATTGAATTTTACAAATGAATCATTGAATCATCATTTCTTTTTATTTTATTTCTATGGTTTTCATTTTATGTTATTTCCCTTTATTAAAATATGAGATAATATTTAGACAGCTTCGTTATACAAATGTGTATGTGGAAATAACCACAAACTAGTTGTTTTATAGTGAAACAAGCAAATATTACAATACAAGTTGACCTTTGTTCACTACATATTGGTGCTTTTTTGATGGCAATATATGTATTGTTTCTTAATTCTTACGAAAGATTGCTTAATTCTAAACTCAAGCTATCTTCGACAGCCGGGGTTTCTCTACTGGTAACAACTGGCAATCAGTTACCACTGCGGTGACAAAGGGTGTGGTGATTTACAGGCTAGGTGCGCCGCAGTGGGCGAGCGTCGCCCACGCGCCCACGCCACGACCACGCGTAAACACGCAAACTAAACAGTACAGTCACGGACAGATGTCAACCATATATGCGCACTACAAGGCCAATGTTTTTATACTACAGTACAACATATAGCGTACATATATGTATACTTTACATTGACAACGATGTTTTTTGCCATTGCTTCATCGTAAATAGAGACATATTAACATATTTTAACTAATTATGGTGTTGAAGGATCAAAATCTCCAGAAAATTTATATCACTTTCTCCGAATCGTTTTTTTGAAAATCAAATAGTTTTAGTTTCAAATAATTTGTCGAAGTGGTCAGTGTCGGTGACTGTACATCATCCCACACTCTAGTACGTAATGACGAGTGTATGAATAGCATAGATACGCAGTAACTTCTGATGAACTACACATAGGGATAGTTATAATCAAATAGTTATTGTGTATATTCACTGGCTTCTAGTCAACATAGATTATCTACACGTAAATAAATGTTTGTACAACGTACTTTGTAGGTTATATTTGCAAATTTTTATGCGTTGTCTCTTTCAATGGTATTCTTCATAACAACTTTTATCTTAAGTACCATTTTCTATGCTAAAATCACATTGAGCGTAATATCCTTGCTTGTAACGGATGGTTAGGTTTGAATAACAGTAGTAGTCGACGCCAGCAACAACAATATCTGTTGAACAAAATGGACGGCTATCCCGGTGCAATACACCGACCACATAGAAAACGGCCGTGAAGTGAAAGATATTCTGCTTTTCGTCCGTGAGTGTGATACCGAAGGTTTAATTTCAATCTTTTTTCCCTTCCCACCTCTATCTATATATATAAAAGAAAGTCGTGTTAGTTACACTATTTATAACTCAAGAACGGCTGAATCGATTTGACTGAAAATTGATGGGGAGGTAGCTTAGAACCAGGAAAAGGACATAGGATAATTTTTACCCCGTTTTCTATTTATTTTTTTTATTCCGCGCGGACGGAGTCGCGGGTAAAAGCTAGTTTCTTATTAAGAAAGGATGGGAAGGGAATTTTACGGAGAACGGGACGCATAGAAAGGGGTAATATTCTCTTTCAGTGAATCCCCCCTCCTAAATAAAAAGGTTGAAACAGCTTTGCCTAAATTAAGTATTTAGGCAAAGCTGTTGTGTGTACTTGTAGCTAGTAGGCGAGCCTCCTGTCACTTTAGAATTTATTGACAACCGATGCCTTTAAACATGATAGCAAAAAGACAAGGTCGTCATTTTTCGAAAGTCGTGATAAAAATTAATCATTAGTAATACTAATACTTGACTACTTAACTATAAATATATCTAATCGTATATATTAATGGTTCATATTAAATAGTGGAATATCTCGATTACAAGCATTGAAAATCAGTGAACCGTAACGTAGCTCGCTCTGGCACTGCCGCTGTACTCTATGTAGGACGCATGTCATTGCTACACAAATTTGATCCCTCTGCGATGCCCCAAAAGCTTACAATACCGATCACCTGCTTTGGTATTATTGTAATTTCTAGTTTTCACCTAATCGATCAGACTGTCCGATGCAGTTCCTTTTCGAATTAGTAAGATTAGTTTAGTAACAATAAGACATGATATGTTTTTTTATAATCCTATCATTCCTAATATGTGGGATTTAGTTTACTTACTTTTTTCTAATTTACATTTAATTTTTATTTATAGTTTTCATTGACATAACTTTATATTATCTGTGTTGTGGATGAATGCATAAAATCTTTGCCTTTTTAAAGTGGTGGAGTATAAGAAAGCTTATGTATGTGATTTACTGTGGCGTCACTAGCTGGCCGCGAGCGTCGCATGTCGAGTTGTAATAAGTCTCGCTGGCTGCGTCGCGTCGCCGCGAGTCGCACGGGCGCGGACGGCCTCACGGAAGGTCGACCGCCTCGCCGCCTCCGCGCCCTGCCCCTCTTCACCCCCCGCACCTCATGCCCTCCGCATGCTACGTGGAATTCATATAATTGCCTTCAATTAAAATGAGAAGAATTCATACATCGCATGTTCCATCTTCGGCCACACATGAAACGGTGCACATGTTGTCACTTTACAGTTCGTTAAAAGCCCGCCAATTTGGTGACACCCGGCTGACACATATGTCAAATTTATTACACCGATAATATCATTGCCAACATCGACTTTTTTAATTATCGTTCATAAAATTATATTTAAAACTTTTTAATGGGTATGAACAAATTAAAGTTTAAAAAATAAAGCATGATAAATAACATTTATTAACAAACATTTTGCTAGAACAATGTTTTAATTGTGACCGTTTACGATAGTTTGTTTATCTGCGGCCGCGGTCTGGCGTCGCACATCGCTATTGCAAACGAACATCCGCGCCGCGCGCTCGTCGCCCGCCGCCCGGCCTAAGGTCAGCCGCGCCATGAATGGACCGAGTTCCAACACTCGTCCATTCAACAACATCCTTCATTCTAGCTTTTGTTCTTACGTAACGGTCTCTCATACTTATGGCAGATAATACGCACTTTAGATTATCTCTAATTGTTTCATTTGTAACGCGTATGGGCGAATTGGCCATGTATTTATGTCTAAGCACCGAGTTTTAACTTGGATTTTATTCCAATTTATCAATCCAAGTTCATTGATATAAACATTCTAGTGATTTTTAGTGTAAAAGAAACAGTACAACAATGGTCATGAGCCATAAAAATTTCCACTTATATAGCGTATGTGTATGTAATATCAGATGAGCCATTGCTCGTTTACGTCTACGATAAAAAAAATAAGCGGTTTCGAGCTAAGAATATCCGCCTCAACAACGTGTTTTGATTATTTCGTAGAATAGATAATGTATTGCGGTTTTGAATTCTTAGTATTAATTAATTTGATACGTAAATTTTCGGTGTTTTTCTTAAACGGGAAAGAAGTGTATGAATGTACACTACTGGTTATCCATCGTATGTACTTAGGTTTATCATTTTAAAGTAATAAAGGAATTAGTAACTTTAGCATATTAAATACAAAGAGAGAGAATGTCGGCATATATAAAACCTTATTTTTTAATTATAGTACTTCAACGAACGGAGGAAACATAGTAATAGTAAGCCATTACACGTCGTAACTCTGTGTCGCGTTTCCTTTATCTATTACTGACATCCGGTTTCGTTTTCTAACGGAGACATCGTTAGCTATATTTAATCTGTCTTATGATTTCGAGTAAACAATTTAAACAAATGTTTATCTTAACAGAATTGCTTATCGTGCTCGTGATTTAGAAACATTCGAAAACAAATGGTTAAAGACAATTTTATTGTATTAATTTGTTAAATTTTAATAATTTACAACGTTAGAGCACGGCTACGTTGTTACATTTCGCGCCAAATTTTATGTCAGTCGAAAGAGGTTTATTATCGCAAATTACTTTTTTATGGGACGCGACGTACTGGCCATGAACATTTGCTGCGCTGAATAAGTTGTACATTTTGAACATGCGTGATTGACCCAAACTTAGTAAATATAATATGCTCGTTTTGATACTACGGAGAAATAAAAAAAAAAGTTTTCATGGAAACTGAACCTTAGTTGCTGCAGTTAAAGTAGATTTCGTAGACTTCAAGCTGTATATATTTTTCATTCATCCAACAAAACTGGTGCCTTGTGATAAATATCATGTTAATAATAAACATGAATTGTTTTTAGTAATACAATTTTTACGTTACCAGGATATTGTAAATTTAAACGACACGAATGAATGAAAAAAGAACATGACGTACTACGATATAAAATTATGTAATAAATTCAGCGCAAAACGTAAATATTAATATAATATGTTTACGAAAAATATACGTTACGATAAAATCATACAAATCAAAATATACGATAGATGTCGAAAATTCAAATATGTAATATTATAAGCGTATTATTATAAGTGGACGTGAATAATATAAATTATTCGGCTACGTTATGTATAAGAAATATTAACAGTAATAAATTTACATGCAATCGAATAAAACGCGCGATAGCACCGTTTGACTCCAGAAGGAAGTTCACAGATAAGGTTATTTTCACAAAACAATCGACAATGATTGATAATAGCTAGCGCCACAATCGTTTTATTGTATATTTATATTCAAATTTAACGCATTAAAGACTATTACATTTTTTTATTTTATAAATGTTCAACTTTTTCGGTTGCGAGATGTCATGGTCCTTTATAGAATTATTTTTTATCTGTTTTTTTTTTCTGTAGCAAAAACAAGCAAGTTCCTTCTTGTAGGTATTGCTCTTATAAATGTACATTTTTGTAATATCAATTTTAAATGTGCTAATACAAACTGTATTTTTACGAAGAATTTAGAAACATTGTGCTGTAACCTGTGACAATCTATGATTATTTAATTGATTCTTACTCACAATGCTTCGGTAGTTTTTCTCTAAGATTACTTTCCGGGTCTTGAGGCAATTGCAATTTAATATTATTTGACAATAGTTTTAAGACTTACTTTGATCAAAAAACTTAAAAATTCTGACTAAACTTTCTCAAGAAATCTTTCTCGGAAAATTTGTGTGAGTGTATATTCCTTATGGAATTTTTAATTTTTTATTACACTTCTACAAAGGAATGGCAGTTCTTGAATGGTAAAATTTATAGTCGTGTTTCGAAGTAAATAAGTCGCTGTCAGATAGGAGCTTATGTTATGTTACGGGAAAATCGTGCACGCCGTCCGTTTCAAATATGTTCAAGGAACCGAGGGTTTCTGAGCGATAACTATATGTTTTTAACGGAGATTTCGGCCTCTGAAACCCACGTTAAAAATTATACTCAATGAATTAATTCTAAAAATGTCGTATTTCGATTATTTTTCGGCTGTGCAGGCAATAAATAATCGCAGAGTTGCTGGCAACTGATGACAGTGGTATTACTAATTAAATTACTCTTTTACAAATTGCCGAAATCACATCCAAAAATTTGTGAACGAATTCATTCGAGGTGTTGTCTAGGTAAATTACAAACCGGCAGCGTATACGATTTGGCGGTGACAGTTGCATGGCTGCAATCTGAGGCGGATGGAAAGCGGGGGCGGAGGTTTCCGCTCGCCCGTGCCTCACCGCCCGCGCCCTCACTGCTGGCGCGAACCGAATAACAAACGAAACCTGATTTCTATCGAGTGGGACAGCGATCATGGAATCGATTTAACTGTCCAAATACTACCTACTCAATTTGAAGTTAATGAATATGCTCCAACAATATCATAAGCTTAATAATAGACGTCATAAAGTTACCACACAGTGTTGTAGGTGCATAGGGTTGGGACGTAACATTAATTTTCATTAGTTGATTTTGTCAACTAGTTGAGGGTTGGCCATCATTCATTCATTAAAACAAGCCCCGAAGGATTGATGAGAAAAAAAGTCAACCAGTTATTCCTTCGTAAACCATAAGTTGGCCGTGTCTATGGAACCACGCCATTGATAGCTAACATCACGGCATTCAATTAGAGCTAAAAAAACAATTGCGATGGTCCTAAGCCAACCATCTTTTTTAACATATTTTTACAATAACTAAAGATATTTTGATAGAGTCTTGGGCTTCCATAATGCCGTCAGTTGTCATTTGGATCTATGTTCATTGAAAATTAGCAGCCATAACTAAAAAACTTTCCGACGAAATATTATTTTGTAGAAAATGAGATGTTGCTGTTTTCGCTTCTTGGCTCGTGCATTCGTCGAATGAGAACAGTATCAGGACAGATTATGTTGAAATAAAACCGAAGGAGGTACTGAGAAGGTGGCACAAAGCTTATTGTGGGCACGTAACGAGCTCGTTCCTTGAAGCGACCGCCTTATGCGGCGTGTGGCAGAACGCGAGGGTGTCGTTTTCACTCCGTGTACATATTTAGGAGGGCCATTATCACTGGCATTGTTCCTACTCATTTGGTATCTTGTTTCGTAACCAAAGTCCACATACTCATGTAGGTACAGTACCATACAAACTTTATAGCAACTCGGAATTTTGTTCGATACTTTCGTGCAACGTATTTTTAGTGACGGAACGTGCGACGAACGGATGCGAGGTCGGAGTAATCCCGTAGAGGAACCACATAGCACCCACCTGCACATTGCGTTTACAACAACGAACCGCCATAGAATTCAATTCTATTGTTATGCATTGATATATCGCAGTAATAAAGATTATATCCCGACCGATTGTATATGTGTCCTATGACTAGAATTTTAGTAGGTACCTACTACAAAGGCGTTTTTCTCTCTACAACTGATCAACATTTATTTGCATTAGTACATCATACAGTAGGTACATATCACAGCTTTGAATTAGGAAACGTTCACTCACATCCCTGTCTCTAACTTTAACCTTAGCCTATAATAAGAAACAATCTCAGATTAGGCCGTTACTTTTCTGATTGATTTTGCTTTGTAATTTAGAACGTATGTTATATATAATTATTGTTATTCAGAATAACTAGATGTAGTTATTGCCAAGTCGTATATTTAAAGACACAGTTTTATTATTTAAGACGATGATCAACAACAGAATGGAGAGACTCAGGTAGATATTTTTTGTAGGAGCAGCCATTCACGATACTCACTGACCGATTAACGTTTTTGTTCCAACTTCTAATAATTTGTTTCCTCCGTTGATTTATAATTCTCTAACTATAATTCATTGAAGATCGACCTCATATCAAAATATGAACTATTACATTATAAAAACGAATCAATGTCCCACATATCCTATAATAGATAAGTTTTATTTACAAATATTTATGAAATATAGTTGTTTTATATTTTTATATCCATACTCAGGCAGAAAATGTGTCTTGGTGTTGAGGAATAGGGTGACAGGCTACAGGCGACAGGCTGCGGCCTGTGCGGCACGCGGCGGGGGCGGCGCGGCGTGGCGTTATCGCTCGTCCTTGACACAGAGACAACGCGCACAACGTGCCTTATTGTCGCCGCAACCTTGCGAAAATTACCGTCCGAGATAACAGATGCCGTCTTCATTCCTCGGCCACGCGCCGCACACCCAGTATCGTAACACAACGATACGTCAGCTGACATTTCATAATAGAAAGTCAGAGAGCTAGGCCCGCGGCTCGTTGCATGTCGCTGCGCAGGCGCACGCCTACGCGAGACCAGCGGGTTTCGGCTGCGGCCGCCTATCAGGGACCGCGTGGTGCGCGGCAGATGAACGAAAGTGCAGTTGCAGGACGAAAGTAGGTGGGATTGTGCGACTCTCGCCGACCGGAAACCTAATTCCCGGATGTGGCCGCGAGGAGGGGCGGGGGGCGCAAGCGGAGAGGGCTCGCCGGAAGCTCGATAAACGAGCACATCCGCCGCCGCCCGCGCCGCAAAATTTGGCACCGCCAGCGCTCGCACCCGCTTCCGGCCCGCGCCCCCCTCCGCGCCACACGCCGTCGCTCGCCTGCGAAAATAGCGGCCGACCGCTCCGTGTACGCGATTCATTCAGTATGGCCGCCTTCCATTCATAAAAAGGCGAGGAGCAGTCGGACGGCGGAGCGGCGGCGGGGCGCGGCTCTCCCGCCAACCCGCGCCCGCGCCCGACGCCAGTGCGGAATGTGCCAGCGAACGAAACGGTCGTTTCGTTGGAGCGTAGCGCTAGCGCTCCCGGTTTTCCATTAAAATGTGTATAAGAATAAGTGCAGTGCATCCACACGAGTTCGGAACGGTTGCGAAACACGCCGTAGTCGAGATCGGCGGTAGAAATCAACGGAGAACTTCACCGAGGAAGTGAGTAGCGGCCATATTGCAGTGATAACCGCGCGGCGGGCGGACGAGAATCGAGGCCGGTGCGTGGGCCGCCCCCCGCCCGCGCCAGGTGCCGCGCCGGACCGCGCCGCTCTCGTGAGCCTTCCCGTGGATTTGCGCGCCCGAAATTCGGTGGTTCTGCCGTATTTTTGTGTGTGAGTGAGTCCGGCGCGGGCCCGGTGCGAGCGGCGGCCGGCCAGCGCAGTGCAGTGTGTGGGGCCGCGGCCCGAGTGCCCTGTGTGTGATGTGTCTAGGAGACGTGTGACCGTGGAACGTCTCCTTCGTAAGTACACCCACGGACGTGACGTCCCGGCGACGTCGACCGCGTCGTCGTGTGCCGCCGTCGTGCCGGCATTGATACAATGTAGGACTTCGTTAGAGCGGATAGAGATACGGGCTAGATATTCCTTGGATTGTCGGCGATACGAGCGTGCCGGTAGCGGTAGGGGCTAGCCGTAGGCAGGGAGGGTGTGGGCCCGCGCAGGAGGCCAACGAACATGAATGAGCGGCGAGGCGTCGTCGGCCGCGCGCCGGCACACGTGCAACGCTGTCACTCGCCGTTCGCCGAAAGAATGTTCTCAACTATCAACTTTAGAATAATCTTTCATTTATTTGATTAAATTCGTTTGAACGATTACCAAAAGTTTCGTGCGTATGAAACAGGGAACACGGAACACCCTGCCAGGTCCGAAACACGCGTTGGACACGATTTTTCGTGAGACCGAAGTAAATGTCGAATGTCCCTAAGTTTATGAGAGGTTTAACGATATAATATCAAGCAGTAGCGTTCATGTTTTGAGTTATAGCAACAGCGAGACCAATTTCGACAGTGAGTTGATAACGGTTAACTGCAGATAAGGAATAATAAAATTGTAAACAATACATAACATATCTCTCAACGAACGTTACAAGTGTTTTAAAAGAAAACAAAAAAAGTTATAATCATTCGTTATTCTCGTTACTCGTTTCAAATTTTACAAATACTACATTACACACATATATCTAGTAGATTAGATATTTATTTATATTATGTAACTTGTGGCTTACCATAATAGCAATTCAAGGGATAGTCGTTTTTTATTCATGAAATATAATATCAAAATGTATATTAATTTCTTTGCTAGAGCTAATTTTTCGATTCAAATCAGCGTCCATAGTCACGACACTTAACACGATAAACTGCTTATCATTTAACATTTTAAAATAGTATGTGACATTATTTTCTAAGCGTGGGAAATTATTACTTTTTTAAATGGCATCTTTGTATAATTCGTAACCGGATCGATTTTGTAGATATTGATATTATCGGGGCATTGACCTCTTGCACAAACATATGCAGCAATCAACTAATTTTTTAACGTTTCTATGAATTGATTTAATTTATTCATAATAAAATTATTATAACCTATTATAATTTAGCATTCTATCGTTATTTGCCTTCATTACAAGTTCCGTACCTCTTTTTAAATCGAGTGAAAATGTAACGTCGTTTTCAGCTTTTTATTAAGGTGCGTTTCCACTGTCAAACCACTCCTCCAGAAACACACTTTGTACTTCTCCGTTAACCTCTTGTTATTGACTACAGTTGGATTATTTATTTGCGCTAAAACGAACCAAAACGTACGCTTAAAAACTCTACTAGTACTAGTAGGGTTTTAGGTTGTCTAGTGACACTTGTTACACGTAGCGGCATTGACGATTATGTGCGGTTTTATTTGAAATATTTAAAGGATAGTGTATTTAATCTCCGCTCTAGTATTACTTGTGAAAAAATCGTTAGTCAGAATTACAAAAAATGTGTTGTGACTAAATATAAACCTTAAATAAGCGAATCTCAAAAAAAAAGGCTTAAAAAGGCTCAATAAATATTAATAACTAGCTCTTATCCGCGACTCCGTCCGCGCGGAATAAAAAATAGAAAACGGGGTAAAAATTATCCTATGTCCGTTTCCTGGTTCTAAGTTACTTGCCCACCAATTTTCAGTCAAATCGATTCGGCCGTTCTTGAGTTATAAATAGTGTAACTAACACGGCTTTCTTTTATATATATAGATAGATTTTGTACAAAATATTTATTCGTAGGTACTTGACTGAGATATGACATCTTGTAATTAGGTACAGGTGCATGGACAGTGATAACCAACGGTTACATCTGCTTTAAACTTAGGTACTATATTTTTGATTAATGTGATGGTAAAATTAATATTGTCTAACTATCACAAATATCCTTTTTCCTGATTTTTTTTCTAGTTTAGTGACGCTATGTCAAGGATTTGTCAATAGCACTTTTTACAAATATGTATGTCACTGATAAATTGTGAAATTCATCATATTACAATCGGACTAGGTCCCTATATAAAATGTCGAAAAAAATATTTACTATTTTTTTATATAAATGTAACTGATACTGTAGGTAAATGAGCGAAGTTGTCAACGAGGCATATTTAAGAAGAGAACTCTCATTCGATTGTGACCTAAATCGATATTATTTCCTAAATTAAACATTTTAAGTTAATTTTTTTTTCACACGAAGTATTCTCCTATACACAGTATCTCATGTTTTAGACATTCTTAACCATTCCTTGACAATGATACAAAAACTGCATACTTAATGTACTGTAGGTATATACTAATCTATCCAATCAAAAATAAAAAACTCATTCTAAAAATTAAACTATTGTTACGCTTATCCACTCCACTAAAAGTAAGGTTTTTAGGCGTTGTTTTATGTTACTTATATTTAAATGCGTATATTTGGATGTATGAATGCATGTTTGTTAGGTGTCTACAGAACTCAACGGATCTCGATGAAATTTATCATAGATGTAGAGTACAGTCTGAAAGAACATTGTAAACTGCACAGGATATCGATAGCGTTACATTGTAATTTTTATTCGTAATTACTAATCCATACACTGGTTTATAAATATTTTCATATTTCTTTATTAGTAGTCAAAGTATATAATAATAATAACATCTGAATATGAATGGTGAAAGGATTCATGGTATTCACAATATCTTACTAATATTATAAATGCGAATGTTTGGATGGATGGATGGATATTTGTTTGAAGGTATCTCCGGAACGGCTCAACGGATTTTGATGAAATTTGGCACAGATGTAGATCAGAGTCTGGAAGAACACATAGGCTACTTATTTTTTTTTTATCCCGCGCGGACGGAGTCGCGGTTGACATCTAGTAAGACTTTTTAAAACACTTTTATATTAGTTGTGTATATTATACTAGCTGTCGTCCGTGGCTCCGTCCGCGCTAAATGAGTAGCCTATGTGTTCCTCCAGACTATATTCTATCTCTCTGTCAAATTTCATCGAGATTCATGTAGCCGTTGCGGAGATACCTTCTAACAAACATCCATCCATCCATCTAAACATTCGCATTTATAATATAAAGTAAGATTTATGTTTATTATGTGAGAGTCAAGTAGCCACATATGCACGAAGAATTGAAGGTATTTGAACTTTAGATGCAGGTAGAGCATAGTCTGAAAGAACAGATTGGCTATCTTTGATATATAACTCCGCAACGGTTTAACAAATCTAATTGGCACAGATATATGTAGTACATAGACTAGATAAACACATGGGATACTTTTCATTTTTTTTTAATTCTGCGCAGTCGAAGTCGCGGGCAAAAGCTAGTACTTATATAACATCACAAAGATTAAAATAGAATAGAGCTTCAAAAATATTTTCGGTCATAATTTTTATAATTGAATAACTTGTGGATAATCCAGAAAAAACTGAAATCGATCGAAATAAGGAGATATTGAAGATCGTATAATGTGTTTGAAAGAATCATTCAGTGTTCCAATATCGTGCTAAAAAAATCAGGGACAGATTAAAAAAAAATTAATACATTTGTTACATATTTGAAATATAATTTTACGTATGCTTACATTTTAATATAAACATACGTGTACACTTTCACTGTATGGTTAATGACCTTTAGAAGGCAACTGGAGTAGATGCGCTATCGCCGATGCTATCATTCCTATCAGCCCGATTACGTCGGCCAATGACCGACGTTTTTGGTCCTTTTTAACTGACTTCAAAAAAGGAGGAGGTTCACAATTCGTCGGAATGTTTTTTTTTTCACCTACTACTAATGAATTAAGTAACTAAAATAGACTACGAAATAGACTTTTACATGCGTAACACTCACGCCCGTTAACCAGATTAGTAGGCAGAGTTAGAACTATTGGACAAAATGCTAGTTGCTGCAGCTTTCCCAAATGGACAAATGGACTGGCTATAAGACGTGATTTATTAGATCCTCGCCATTTTGGCGCTGTTGGTAGCGGTTTGTAGCGGTAATGTGGATTCGAACTAATAATTAAGATAGAACTGTCACGTAGCATCAACAGACGCGTTTAAATCGGAACGAAACAAAAGCTGTCATTTCTAAGCAATCGCCTATCCATTTATAGAGATTAGTGATTTAGTTCATTACCTTTAACAAAACAGAGATTGCAATATGCTGTAAACGGGGATTTTGATACCAACGGTCAATTTAAAATATTTATAATTTGTTTACATTTAACTTTTATTGTTATATTCTAATCGTTATTATCCTTTAAATCCTATTACTAACTAGTAATAATTCTTGTGTCAAGACTCATTCAAAATTATTCCCTTTACACTTAAAACTCAAATTGAAAAGTTTATTTTTTTTTTGATAGACCAACCATATGTACCTACAACAAATAAAAAAACTGAATACCATCGAAAAGTTAGACGGCAAAAGAACATTTAACTTTTTATTTTAGATTTAATATAAATTACGCAATGAACAAATTTTAATATTAAAATTATAAACCGCGTTATTGCACGCTGATTATTTGTTTAGTACAATTTATAAATAAGCATATGAATAAAATTGTTGATAACTATTGTTTTAATGGATACATAATTCTACGTAACATGATAAAAACGGTGCATAATACGTCCAGTCACAAGTTTTTGCTTACTTTAGATAATTCTAGACTCATAAATAATAGTCATGTGTTCTGAATATAGTTTGGCTTATAAGAAAAGTGTCCATGACAAATGCAATAGCTTGGAGTGAAATCTCTTAATAAAAATAAGTTTTTCTATCGAGTTAATAGATGGCGTTATTAATAGGCACGTGCCAGTGATAATAGTAATATAATGCTAGTTTCTGAGTACAAATTCTCCGTTTGGCGACATGTTTTATACGTACAGGGATGGCGATATGTTTTATACCGAGATTTAGTTCTCAGAAACCTGCGGTTAGTGTACCTACCTTTTGTTACACAGAAAATTAAATACTGTGCCGGTGTATCGGCGCAACACTAGACTTACAAAAATATCAACGCTTACGTCCCCTCACTACAACTATCTGAAATTTGGTTTCGGTAACTTTAGCGCGCCATTCGGCTCCAAATGATTTTAACTAATATTCTCTAAAACTTTATAACATCGGAATAATGTTATTCGATTAAGAATGCTAACTACTAGCTAAGTCGTATCGATAAATGGGCTAATATCGAAGAGCTTTCAACACCATGAGAAGCTTTCGCTAAACAATTGGATTAAAGACCTAATACAAAAGGCAGTTATTTCAGAAACCGCTCGCATTGTGAGAAGGTTCCTTTCACGTCACTCACCACTGGTTGCTTGAGTCATTCCGCAGCCGGTGGTGCACTATTTTTTAGTACGTTTTATTTATTTAAAAAATAAAGTTATATAGAATAAGATAATATATAATGTATATAAATAATGCGTACAGAAACAGACTTTTTATTCATTATAATATGAGTTAGCTTTTTGTATTTTACAGTTTCATCTCACGTTATGCAACAGTTACCTTGAGATTACAAACTTTCCGATGAAACTTTAAATAAATGTGTTACTAGCTACGTTATAGTGACGTTTGTATATTTACAAACTTTAGGCATGGAATGAACTATAAACAATGTTATTAATTTATGTATACTAGGATAAGTGTAGATGTTGAAGATAATGTGATAGCAGTATTTTGTAAAAAATATCAATTTTAATTGATATGCTACTCGTTAATTCTAGGATATAAAATACTCACACAATGCCTATATATCCAGGCTGCGACACGAATACTTAATTATACTGCATACATTGTTTGTTCATTTTCGTGTATCTAGTCAATTATGAGACAAATGGTTGTACTATTTGCCATTGAAATCGTTACGTGGATGTTTGGAAAAAACCGCGTAGTTCTAGTACACGTCGTTGTATTGTTATTTGAACGATTCCTCAGAAGATCGGGTCCTTTCTTCAATTGTGAAAATAAAGTTGTTAGCTTTTAGGGCATCGGAAATATTCTGCAACGTATAATGATGATATTTGTTGTAATTATGTCTCTCACGAACGCGAGTAAATGAAGCTACAATGTAATGTATTTGTTTGCCTGCAGGTGGGGACGATGAGGGAACAGGAAGGCGACGGCCCGGAGAGCCGTTAGCCGGACTCGATGGACGAGTATGGCGGGCCGGCGGCGCCGCCCCGGCCGCCCAAGCCGGCGGCCCGCGTGCACCGCGCGGGGGCCGCGTCCGCCGGAGCCGGGGGGGGCGCGCGGCCCCACGTCTCCCTGCTGCGGCCGCGGCCCGAGGCGGAGCGCGAGCGCAACGCGTACGTGGAGGCGCCGCGCCGCTCGCCGCCGGCGGTGCACAGCGCGACGCACGCGGGCTCGCACGCAGCCACGCGCCCCCTCAAGCCGGTGACGAGCCAGCCGGGCGCGGACAAGCGGCGCGCGCCCGCCGAGCAGTCAATCGTGTGCGAGGAGTGCGGGCGGTGCCGCTGCGAGCAGTGCGCGCGGCCGCGGCCGCTCCCCTCGCGCTGGCTGTGCGGTTCGTGCCTGTGCAGCGCGGAGGCGTGCGTCGACTACGCGTCGTGCATGTGCTGCGTGAAGGCGCTGCTGTACCACTGCGGCGGCGGCGAGGAGGAGGCGCGCGAGCCGTGCGCGTGCGGGCCGCGGCTGTGGTGCGTGGGCGCGCTGGCGCTGCCGCTGCCGTGCCTGTGCCTGTACTGGCCGTTGCGCGCGTGCGCGGCGGCGGGCGCAGCGGCGTACGCGCGCGTTTCCCGCGCCGGCTGCCGCTGTCCCGCGCCGCGAGCGCACGCGCATCCGCCCTCCAGTATTATCTAGTCGCGCACGCCCGCGCCCTCCGGGCCGCCGCCGCGCACGCGCTGTACAAATATTTATTGGCGCGCGGGTCGGAGCGCGCGGGAGGACGAGAAGCTAAGTGAGTGTGCCGTGTGCCGTGCGCCCAGTGCGGAGGGCCGAGGGCCAGAACGCGCCCCGCGCCCGAGTGATCGTCTGCCTGTAAATATAGCCGTATAGTGTGAATGTACGTGAACGTGTCGCCAAACGCCGAACGCCCAACGCCGAACGCCGCGAGTCTCAAATTTTCTTGAGACCGAAACGTGTCATATAACGCTAACATTAGTATTTTGGATTCAGTGCGAATCCGGAGATGATTAAGAGATGAGATATAAAACATACTTATTAAGATGTAGATAATTTACCATTTATTTATTAACTGAATTTGTATTTATTTGTAAATAAAACGACATTATATTATAAATACGAATGTTTACTACATCTTGTTTGTTTTTTCTGCATTACCTCCCCACCCTCGTGAGAGGAAAGCGTGCGCACGTCGGCCGCGTCCGGCGCACTCCGGATGTGAGGCAGGACGCGCGGTGTATGTGACGCCGCGGCGCAGGCGGTGTTCATAGCCGACCTGCCGGTACTGAGAGCCGGCTGGCGCGCCGCAGCGTGTCGGATGACGAGGCGGCGATAACACAATCGTCTCCGCAATCTCCTTATTAAGTTGACCTTTGATTTTTAACGTCTCATTTTATTTAGTGTTTACGTAACGGCTAGGTATTATTACAAGTGTAAAACCTGTTATAGATTCTAGTAGATTATAAAATGTTCGTATGAATTTTTAATTTGTTACGTTGAATATTCAAATCCTTGTGTACTAATGGCCTAAGCAATATCAGAGCTTACCGCGTGTCTGACCACACAGCGTGATACATCCTTTCCTATATATATATAGCTCAATTTTTCGAAAACAAAAAAGATATTCCAAAAATAAATCTGGGTTTATGTTCATTGAATATAGTATATGTCTTCTACGCGTGCGGTTGAGCTGACTTGTTTCGTGTATGCCTCTAAATACTAAAAAATATAAACGCTTTTCAAATTTCTTCAAGCTTTTAACTTGGATAGCTTAGAATATCAGGATCAAAAACGTATTCTAAAACTTTCTAATTTTTAACTCCAAGCATACATAATAGTTCATCTAGAATTTTATAATTTATCATCTGCACGCTTTGGAACGAGTAGTAATAGAATACGTTGATGTTAGACTAGTCGGGTCGCTCTGGCCGACAGTGACCGAGGTTCCCGCGGGCGGGCCGGGTATAAATAGTGCGGGGGGAGGGCGAGGTATGGGGGTACGGCGGGAGGAAGCGGTGAATCGCCTCACTTCCTCCCACCGCGTCCGGGATGCGCGCCTCCCGTACATTTCCTGCTTCCTTCGCGACGGACGCTCTCACCCGCCGTGCATTTTAAAATCGGATAATATAAATCATAAACATTTTCTTTCAACGGACGTATCTGTATTTATTATTAAAGAGGAGACAAAAAAAATGTAAAAATAATAAAATTAACTACATTTTAACTGAATATTCGAACGATTCAGTGAAAATTGTGTGAGTAGGCAAAATAAAGCGTCAGTGGCTCTGAGGTTAAGCACTTGACCTGTAATATGCAGGTCCTGGGTTCGAATCTCGCCATTTACTAATGTGTTATTTTTTTAATTTTCTAATTACATATGTACATTTATCGGACGTTCTTAAGATGAAGGAAAACATCTTGTTGCAACCTACAACATATCTGCGAAGAAATTCAAAGATATGTTTGAAGTCAACCAACCCACAATTGGCCAGCGTGGTTGACTATAGCCTAGTCAACCTTTAATTAGGGTAGCCTCCGAGCCCCTTAGTGGTGAAATGCTATACGAGATTTTTAAAAGCACCAAAACTGGGTATACGTAGTTATTCAATACAAATAAAAATCTAAACTAGCTCGAAAGTCTAACAACTGTAACATTAAACAGTCTACATAATACTTTGTTATACATGTATGTGTTGTACACATGTTATTTCTAAGTAGCTTTGCGTGTCGCAGCAAGAGAATGTCGGATGGTGTATAAATTGGGACACGCACCAGATGGCACCAGTCGTAACGCCGGATGGGGTTAGCATATACTAACAACGATGTATGTTACATATGTACTTATAATGCGACAAGCTTATTTAAGTTGGTACGAGAGGCGATGCTATCGCGATTAGTTCTGTAAAAAATATGTAAAACCTACTAATGTCATGGAAAATTACAAGACAGGTACAGAACAATAAGGATCTTGAGACACTTAAAAAGTATTTACAGGGGGGCGCTAGAGAGTTGTCAATTTAGTTTGACTTATGTCCACCGGGTTAGATAACTTTATCGGGCTATTATAAAGGTTGAAGGAAATGGTCCAAATTTTAACTTTTATGACATAAAATTAAATGACAGGAGAATGTTGAATGTTATAGCATTGCTTCCTATTCTTGAGAATCCTGGCATAAATCCGAGGGGTAGGTAGGAAAATTAAGAAAAACATGTGATTCAAAATGACGTATCTAGAAGTTAAGAAAGGTACCTTTGGTTGGGCCCAATGCGGGTTGTCTAACTTCACACATATGCCCTTGACCTAAGAACGTAGGATACGTGTAAATCGAAAAACAAATTGGCACATGATTCAAACCCAGGATCTGCAGATTACAGGTGCTTACTTAACATCTGAGCCATCGACGCTCTAACAGTAGTATATAATACATGGAATAAGGACATTATATTAACTTAAATTATTGTCTGATCAAAGTATTGCTATAGTGGTGAAAATAGGAACTACAAAATATAAAACCTTGACTGTAATAATGTTTGCCAATTTGCTGGTTTTATTATCAACAGTGGCGACACCACTCTGTACACAGATAATTCTGTGAGACGTGCGGTGCTGCTCAGCTGTCAGGCGATGATAACGCAACTTGCAGGAAGCGGTGTCTTCAAACGGCCCAGTGATAGCATTGTCCAACTATCGTGTAACAACGGCCGAATTAAACAGTTAAATGTTTGAGAACTAATTGCCTCTTTCATGGCCGTTTTATGGTTACTAAAGGAATTCCCTAAGTGTAGATTTTTACAATAAGTCTTTATGACTGAGTGACTGAAGTAAATAGAGTGTTTTATTGGCTCATCTTGGAAAGTTTGGACTGTCTAAAAAAGTATAGGATAAAAAACAAAAACGTTACAAATTTAGATTATAATTTATAAAACATGAAATTATTTCTACAGCGTGGCTTCGAGTGTACTTATAAAGCGGCTTTAAGCGATATGAAGGCATTAATGTTAGTACCAGATGTCTGCAGCTTCGTTCGCGGGTATCAAGTCATGTGGCACTTATTTCTTTATCGGAACGTGTAACTAGATATTATGGCGAATGAATGAATATTGTCGCGTATTGCTTAATTTGGGTTCTATTCTGAGTTTTACATGAAAGCTTACTTTTGAATTCGCCACCCATCATAACGCGATAACGACATAAATGCTTCACAATGTACAAACCGGCATCTTACTGGACAATATGGGTTTTAAACATTTAACTTGTTGTCTATTTAGCATCCAACATTGTCAACATGGATACATTAGGACGTCCGTGGCGACAGACATGTGGGCCTAGGACGAATATTTGCGAGAAGCGTCTTCTTATAATCATCAGTATGAGACTTTTGGTGTACTTAACGATCGATAGGAGTGTTACAGAAATTTTAACGTCGATGTCGATATGATGGCGCCCGGTACAAATATTCATGCTAGGCCTGCTGTTGTCTATATAGAAAGTGTTCAAGGTAAGTATAACTTTATCCAATCCTCTCGTTTAAGATTCCTGACGTCAAACGGGCAAATAAACAGCGTCCGCTCGACGAAACCATAAATCGATTCATTCATACGACGTTTCGCTCAATCAATCAAGTATGAGTATAAATAAAAGATGGCCGCCGCGTACGCGAGCCGGCCGACACTTCAGAACTGACGTCACTCACAGTAGATGAGATGTTTTTTTTATCCACCATCAGTTGTCTCTACAAAGACACGTCAGGTTATATTATATTCTGAGAACACTTTTTTTTTTACATATCGACCCATTTATGTCGTGTGAAAAGCGATGTAACATTGAATAGGTTGGGCAGGATAATAGAATAGCTCACATTATTACAGTGAAGTAACAAAATTATGAGGTAAAGGTAATGATTTATTATGTTGGAGTATATTAAAGTTGGGGACATCAATTATTCAAAGAAGTCTTTTGCTAAAAAAATGAATAACAGTTGTTTAAAGACTAGTAACTGATGCCATCACAGAGCATCGAAAAGTAACTTATGATTCTGCGCCTCATTTTCAGAAAAACTAAATATGACACACCTCCATAGACGTAATATTCTATACAATGTTAAAAAGTTTGTTACTATATTACACACAAGATTAAGATGATGTCAACAAGTCATCAATATGAGCAAGATACTCACATAGAACATGATAAATAGCTATGTTTAGGCTATCCGATAGCCATTTGGATCAGTTTGGAGCAAAACATATATGAATGGTGCGGGTTACGAGCACGACAGACGCGTGGGCGGGAGACAATGAGGACGCCTTTATCAGCCGCTGGTCGCGGGTGACCGATGACCGTGGCTGCCACGTATATACGGGAAGTTATCTGCAGTTGGCACTGATAACAAATACCAGTGGTTCTCAATGGTAACAACATAATCGATTCAAAAAGGATCGGGGATTGTTTAATTTACAATTTCAAAGTTTTCAAAACTGACTAATCGGGGGGAAACCTACTTAGTTTTAATTGTTTAAAAATTACTTTTTTACTTATAAATCAGTGACATCTTCAATTAAATTTATCAGAAAAGTTTCAACTGTGCCGATTTAATTTAATTTTAATAAGAATAAAGGATTTTTGTAGCGATCAGTAGCACGTAATAAGAGGTCAGGAAACAGTGATCCACAAGTCAAGTCAGACTTTTGGCATACAAAAAAGTTGATTATCTAAAAAGGCAGACTTGTAATGGTGTCACGTTATGTTTATGAAGCAGCTTGTTTTTAATCAAAATGAGTAACCATCGTCTGGAGGCTATCTATTTTTAGAGAAGCGCTTCATTTTTTACGTTCTGAAGTTTACCGGATTATCGTATAATTGTATAGAGTGAGTATACGTGAGTATAGACTACAAGCCGCTCTACCTATGTGTTCTAGTGTACCATTCGTAAGAACGTTACATTACATAGAAATGCTCGAGAAAATGCTCGAATGAATATCCACCTTTACGAGTACATTTAAAGTATAAATTGAACAACTCCAACCAGCTGTGATATATGAAGATTCTCAAGTTAAAATTATGATAAAAAAAGACAACGTAACTCAAAATGAAATCTGTATAGTGACTGATAGTTATAGGTTAATTAGGGGTTTTATCGGGTCCGAATCAAAATGTGGGTATTACTAATATTGTTTAACATGAATTTATCTACAGTCAGATAGTGCTCAGGTATTGTAAATTATAAAATTGTCAGATATCATTGGAACTAGTAGTGTAAAGATAACAGTTGGTGCGAACTAGTTAGCGCGTGGGCAGCGGGATGTGGGAGCCGTCAATTTGTCCTCTGCCATTGATCGCTGACACAATCGCCGCCTGCCAGAACCAGTTATTGTGATGCCATACGTGTTTACTTAACATTTCTGAACTCATCCTCGGCACAATACTCTTTGCAAGATATATCTAAAAAGTCTACCCTGACTATTAAAACTATTTGGCACATCTGATTCTCTTTTTATATTCATTCATCTACATAAGTAACACTACTTTTATCAGTTACTTTAATTATGTTATTAGTTTTATAGATCATTTGTCTAGATTTACTTTCGCGCGATAAGGAACTTCGTTCCAAATAGTAACAGATATTCGTTTGTTTTATGTAGTGAACCTACAAAGTCAATCCTTGATAAATTGAATACTGGCTGTATTTCAATACACACATTATAAGTAGTATCAAACAAGGGATAGGTATAATGTAACTTTCTCGGTGCGTGGGCCCCGCGGCCGCTCGCCCGTGGGCACGTGGGCCGCCTGCCCGCGATGTGTCAACTACATTCTAAAATTCAAATTATATTTCACAACAAAGCAAACCTTTCCCTTACCATATTTGTATAGAATTCAACTTGAATTTCACCAAGTTACACTGGTATACTTGACTCGTAAGATTCCTCGTTGTGCTAGTCCTTTTTTTTTTATAAAATATGACTTATGAAGTAATGTCTGATATGAGAGAAACAAGTATGGTGTTACAATTGTCCGCTGTATGCAAAGGATGTTTGAATGCGTGGTGCGGATTTGAGGGCAGTCGGATGCGGCGGACGCGCGTCCGTCCGTCCGGCGCAGATAATGAGCCCGCATCCGGCCCGGTCGCTGTAACAATATCAGCCTTGTTCAGGGAATGGGGCTGCGATAAACAAATGTGCTGATTCCTGTTCTTAAGTCACGTATACACCATCACTTACCGAATCGTTTACTAATTCTATAAAGCACTAGTTCTTGTATGAACGATAGAAGACGTACCGCGTTCTCAGAGAAGTAAAGGTACTCAGGAAGTAGAGTACTAAGTCATCACTTTCGCTCCCCTCATATATTTATCTATCCTTCATTACATTTAGAAAAAAATACTTTCTATTTATTGTATCGGATTTGAAATACATTTCAAATGACAAAAGAGTTCCCGCGCAGTTAAACTGTGAAGCAAATACTTTTATAACGTGTTGATGTGGCATATGTGCATGCAGCTTTACAATTGATCACGCGGCTGTGATGTATTTCGTTGAATTTTTCATTGTGATATTCACTCAACACCTTATTATCTCAGCTAGTAGTTTACAACAACAACTTTAGTTATCTTAGATCTGTTTATCTTTAAGAATCCGGTGTAATTTCAGCAGCCGCTTGCTTGTTTGTTACCTTATACTATAAAAAAATATTTTAGCAAAGGAAAAGTTAAATTAGTTTCAGTAACAAAAATTATGACAATGATTTTAAACAAGTTCTAATTCATTTTAATAATTATGTGCAATCAGCTGTCGTCAACATAAAATAAATTATACAACTGCCATATACCTAGAATCATTAATTGACCGCAAGATCTACACTAAGCCAGTGCTTGAGTGACCTAAACGACAATATGTGCGGCTGAAAGACTAAAAAAGATTTAAATACTATGATATTATCAAGTCAAATTGCAACAAAACGTACGATGCACTTTCTGTAGGTCTGACGACACGATGGCTGAGGACGGTGGGAAGGAGATATGAGGGAGGAGAGGTAGGACGGGGGGAGTGAGACTTCATTCATGTTGGCCGCCGCCCACGCGCGCCCTGCCGTGCCCTCCTCTCCCAAGCGACGGTGTTGCGACGTTTGTTGCTAACGTTTTGCAATTATTTGTCGTGGCAGAGATGTCGTAAGGGCTACAAGCTCAGAAAAGGTAACTTTTTAACGTTTCGAAACAGGTAAATTATAAATTACTTCACTGTTTTGAAAGAGAACAAGATTGGAGAGAACTTTACATTAACGTCAGTACGTAAATTTTACGAATTATATATAAAGGATTAGCAAATATAGCTGTTCAATTTGGGCAGTACTCTAAATTGTCGATCTCATCGTTTACTCTGTTTGCATAAACATTTTTTTCCAAGGTAACTTGGTTTATTCTAACTTAAATAGTTTACACAGACTGTACTAAAATTATAGACCTAAATTTAGTGTAAATTCAAAACTTTGTATCGAATTTGTGAATGTGAGATTCGTTTGAATGATATTTGAACATTGGCGTAGTATGCAAATGTGTTCGTGCCTCCCCTAAGGCTGAATGAATGGCGCCGGGCCGGGGGGCGTGGGGTTGGGCCGCCCCCCTTTTTGGCCATGAATTACCCGCGCCACGAAGTCGCGTTGAGGTTATCATTCATTTTTATCTTTTGCCAAGAAACAAATAGTAATATTCAACTGCATGCATAATACCTATAATTGTAAGTTTTTTCCGTGGAATTCACTTATTTAGTAAACTCTTTATCTTTAAAAAACTTTAAAAAAAAAGAAACTTTATTCGCTTATTTTCTCTTTTTGTAACAAACAAGACTCACTAAGGTCAGTTTAAAAGAAGTTTCTTGATGGAGAAATAATTCTGAAAAATTACTCGCTCTTCATATCTGCTTAAAGTTTTAAAGACAGATTGCAGATGCAGCGAAGAAAAAAAAAATCTCTTCTAAATTATTTTGTAAACTCATATTAAAATGGATCACTTGACCTTACTCAGATCGTGCATACATAAAATGTCACGATAAGTAAGTCAAGTCAAGTAAGTCTTCTTGTTCTGAATGTAATTATGCTTTTTTTATGATATTAATTGAATTTCAACTGGAATTCCTATACAGGTACGTTTTAGGGCCGGCGGGGTGTGCGGGGCTAGTACGAAGGAGAGGGGGCGCAGGGCAGATCAGGCGATGCGTGGGCGAGCGTAGGCGAGGCAACGAACAGGCCAACGTTATTCGCGTTTAGGTAATTAGTATCGAACCATTTGTGACGTCATTTTACATACTCTATAACGTTCTAAAATCAATAGACATCACTAGAATTTGGTAGAGAAAGTTTGATTCGTAAATAACACTGTCAAAAAAAAAAGTTGAGGGATATGACGTAATACTAAACATAGATTTTGATAAATCATAACTTACATTTGATGAGTGTGTCTTATTTTGGGTCTCGTCCCCTTCCCACCTTTTTCTTGTTGAGGATAGGATGGGAAGTTGAAATATCCTTTTTCTGTACGTTCCCTTCTGTCTATTAAAGGTGGGCAACGCATATACAAATGCGGATGTTCTTGGGCAGCGGTCGCTTCACTATATCGGCGAATTTAGGTAACCGCTTGCTCGTTCGCCACCTTATACTATAAAAAAAAATTGTAAAAATAATGACCTAGCTGGATTAATCGTAATTTTCATCTTTTATTTCTATATATTCAATTTTTTTTCTAAACCTTGGTTATAAAAGTCTTATCAACAACACTAATGTTGTAATCTAAATATTAAGTAAAATGCCAAGAACTAATTACAATGTAAAAATTGTAATGGCAAAGTTAAAATGTTCAAATAAATTTTCGAAGTTCTGAGGGCTTAGCACGAATATCTATAAAAATGTTTTCGAAACGTTATCGACACAATTTGTGCAGCGCCCTACCAGGCGTGAAGTACGCCAAAAAATCTCATACAAATTTTGACATATTTTATCGATGACGTTACGAAGGCACGTGTCGCAAACATTCGTACTAGGCCCTCTGATGTAAATTTCCTCAGGTCGTTATCCCTTTTACGTATTTTAATCGTAAATTGACTAATTGATACAAAAATAGAATTTTGATGAAAAGAAAAATCATCCTTTGTTAAGAAGAAGGTAAAATTGATTCCATTAAAAGTAGAAAATATTTTTAACTTTCTTTTAACATTCTATAAATAACTGACTTTATTGAAATGCGTCATACGACTTAATTAGAAAAATCTCAAACTTGAACAAAGGACTAATAATAGCTCTAAAGTACTTTTTATTCTTGAATCTTGCGTAGGTTTAATCCAGACTATTTTCGTTTTTTTTTTTAAATTATTAACTTACCATTTCAACAAAGCTTGGGAAAGGCACATTAATTTAATAAATTTTCATATTTATAAATTAAATAGCTGACGCCCGCCGCGCCGCGTTGAATTAATTAAAAAAACTTAATTAGTAGCCTATGTGTTCTTCCAGACTATGTTCTACATCTGTGCCAAATTTCATCAAGATCCGTTGAGCCGTTCAACACAGAAGGCTTCTAAATACTTTACAAGGTTGAACTTGTACAAGTTTAATAGTATAGTAAATAGGAGTTTATATTTACTGCCTACTTCTCTTAGTTAGCTAGCTTTATATGTTGTATAAGTTTGGTTGCGCCGGTGCTCCGTGCGCGTAGTGTGCGGCGTGCGCGTGCGCCGCTCCACAGGAAACAGGAAGTGGACTAACCGCGCGTTTCCGCTCCCATTCGCCGCGCACCGCTCGCCACTCGGCGTTCGCTGCGCGTCGGCCCGCACTGTTTCATTCAGTTTCGTGCCATTCAAGTTATATATTATCTGTAAGTTAATCTTTACTTGTCAGAGCTTTTATAAAGTTTTGTAATACTCGTGTCCCTCCTACGTGTTGACGTAACAGCTACGGATATCGAAGGCGATTGTGCTTAATTAAAACTGTATGATAGCTGACAGACTTACGATTTAGCATCACTGAAAATACAGCTGTAACAGTGTCGTATAACGATTTTTAACTTTTAACAGCTGAAGACGAATATGAATTACTAAACAGAAATAACTTCAACTTACACTGATATAAGATAAATACATATCTTTGGTTAATTGGTTTGGAATTGAAGTAGGTCTGTGCAATGCATTGGAAGTTGCATAAATAAGATATTAAATATCAAACTAGATATTTACAAATTTGTGAAATTTATAACTTAAACAATATACGCGTCTAGTTAAATCTTTTAATCTATTTAACATACGATGTGGCTGGATAACGTAGGGAGCGATACTATCGAGTGCGTCAAATCCAGTGACGTCACGGGAGCGGGGGAGTTAACTGAATGGGGAGAGACTGCTGGGAGCGGCGACAACAAGCTTGCGTCACACTTGGCCGACACACAAAACAATAATGATTTTATATTAGCTTTTCATGTAATTAAAAGGAACAACTGAGACACATACAGGGAGAGAATGTATGTTTTTTTTTATAAAAACAAAGAATGATTCGTTTTAGTCGAATCGATTCTACAAAGACTTTTCTTGAATGTATCTACGTGGTATTTGTCTATCCTAATTACAGATGTCACGAATTTATTCTAATATAGTCGTACCTGGATAAGCGAGAGTCATTGTACTGAGACGACAGACGATCTCTATAAGCGAGAATCCGGATAAGAGAGAAACTTCTATGAGCGAGAAAATATCTAAGTCCCTTCGACTCTCGCTTATCCCGATTCGATTGTACCTATTTACTACTGTCAAATGCTGTGATCACATTCAAGGAGATGAGATTTCTTTATTGGAATACGGTTGTTGTAAGTACAGCTTGATCAAAACTTCAATGGCAACGTACTTATAGTAAGTAATAAATATTTTATTGATAATAAACATACTTGAAATACTGTGATTTCTACTAAGGTAATGAACAAATGTCTCAGAGCTTTCGATATTGCAAAGACAGATGTATATATTATTTGTATATTTAAAGAAAGCGTGGGCACTATTTATAGATCGCTCCCAAGTGGGAGGTAATAACTTAGGAACTTTTCTCCTACGCATATATTCATCTGGTAACTTTCATTACGGTGTAGGCAGAGTTTTACTATTCTAATAAGAAAAAAAAAACGATAAGGTTCATGTTTTTGTAACCCTTTACTTAATCTACTTTTGTTTAATTTGAGCCTTTGAAAATTAGTTGGAAGCTATAATTGGCTATTATTGTTGGCTTAGGTTAAAAAAAAAACGTATTTTCGAAAATGCTTTAGGGCCATACTTTCATTTGTATATCCTTGTCTTCAAATGTGTATTGCCATCAATCGCCGTGTCTGCCATGCCGTGCAATGCCGTGTCGCGGTGTTTGTGGTTAAACTCCTCCGAAACGGCTTGACCGATTCTCATGAAATTTTGTGAGCATATTCAGTAGGTCTGAGAAACGGCCAACATCAATTTTTCATACCCCCCCCCCCCATTTAGTTTTTTTTAACTGCGCGTGGACGGAGTCGCGGGCGACAGCTAGTAATTCTATAATAATGAATTGGATTTGACCCAGTAAAAATGTTCAGGTTTTATTTTTAATTCTTGAATGAAAATGTTACATATTTATCAAATTAAACTGATAAGTTTTAATAGCGGGTGTTCAAGAGCATTTTTTTTTGTTTTAAGGTAAAGGTAAACTGCATGTATTCATTTTGAAATCGGAATAAATTCTGCCATTCATTGAAGAAAAAAAATATTAATGAATGAGAACCCCACGTTCAATTCACTTCCGCAGTTTTTCCTTGTCCTGCGCTCGTAAGTGATGCAGTGTTGGAAAGAGAGGCCTTATCGTATGCCATTCATAGTGCGATGTCAAACAATCCGTAAGCCGTGAAAGTATCTAGTATACAAAGAGATTCGTATATAATACTAGTTATAGAGCGGACATTATGTGCACTTTTCTTCAAATATTTAAATTGCAATCGCACGCACACAAACATCAGTAGCTCTATCTGTTACATGTGTAAAACTACTCAATCGAAATTGTACCGGTGGTACATATTCTTGAAGGTACGGTATGGTTCGTGATGTCCAGTCTAATGATATGTGTTAAATGTCTTTCGTCGTATACGAATGTTTTACGAAATAGATTCCCTGCGTACTTGAGATTTGTTTGAAGGTCGAACGTTGAATATTGCGTACGTGTATAACAAATGCTCGCTCAGAAATAGTGTTCTGTTGCTTTTAAAATTACTATTAACTAGCTGTCGCCCGCGACTCCGTCCGCACGGAATTAAAAAAAATATTAGTACCCTATGTGTTCTTCCAGACTATATTCTACATCTATGCCAAATTTCATCTACAACCGTTGAGCCGTTCTGGAGATACCGTCAAATAAACTTCCATCTATCCATCCATCCATCTAAACATTCGCATTTATAATCTTAGTATTCTTTGTTGCCATTTACGTATAGATTACGTTTAGTTTGTTGTAATTGGATTTGATTAGAGAACTTTGAATTGAAATCGGATAATACTTGTGTCTACTTATGTACCTATAATGTGTGTTTACTTTGGAAAACACATATTCCTTTACGTTACGCAATTAAACACGTCAATTTATTTAAAATAAAACGTTTAGTGACAAATTCCGGCATTGTAGGTACCAAAAAGTATCAGGATAGCGGTTGCTATCTTTATGTTAAATTTGATTTGAAGAGGTATGTCCCTTTTAACTAGTTAAAGTTCTAAGTTTCCATGTTGTTGTTCATTCTCGGCTCCACTAACACTCTGGGTAGATTCTAGCTAGTGAGCACAATATGGCTTCTAATTATAAACCGACCCCTTCAAAGGAAGCGGTAAGTAGGAAATTTTAATTGAGCAACGGGTAGAGGCGGTGGAGCGGCGGGAGAGCAGCAAAGGAGCGACTGGGAGAGGTGAGGGAGCGGGCATCCGGTGGCGGAAGCAGCAGACGCCATTGCGGCGGAAGCGAGCCCCTTTCTCTTGCACCACGCGTCCCGGTCTTCCCCACTTGTCCCATTCATACGACCGTGGGAACAGACCATGACGCCAGCCGCCTTCAATGAACTTAAAGAAGCCGTTTTTAAAAGGTAAGTAACATTTAGTGATTTTAAGTCATGGGGAGGTCTTTGTAATTTTATTGGCTAATATTTTCTGAAGCTTGAATGAGGGAGGGTGATTACGTCAACCTTAGTGTTCTGTCTTGTCTGCGTCACGCAGTAATTCGCCTTGTTGTGACGTCACTACACTAAAGTTAAATACATATAACTTGATATTCGTTACAAACAACCAAGAATGTATCAAATGCATGAGATGTAGATGTAGTAGATACGAAGAACGTACTTGCTAATCACTGTAACTGTCAATTTTCCTCAAAAAATGTGATAAAGATATTGTACAATAGGGAATCGACCTCTGAACCTGCTTTTCTATAGATATCTCGCTTTATTTTAGTGAAAGTGCCACCCAGCCATTTTCTTTTTCGTAGAAAATAAACGCACGAAGTCAGACAGACTAATAGTATATTTATGAGTCCGCTGGGGAATCGGAAATATAAAAAAAAAAGTTTGTCGTCTTAGATGTCATTATAAGGATGCAGCAAACGGCCAAGTGGGTAATTTGTGCGTGCAAACGCTTCGGCGAATAATTAATGTCCGCTGTACAGTCGCTAACTAAAGTTAGCATTTTTATTTTATTTAAATTAACTCAACCCTGAGACCATGGTGGTGCAACACTAAAGACAAAACATGTAGTAGTAGAAAATACTTTAGATATATAAAGTGGAGTAAAAATATGGATTCAATACTTCTTCGTTCATATACAGCTGTGTTGGGCCACCACGGTTTCGGATTAATGAAGATTACATGAAGCTGAGATGCGTATGCTAAGATGTGTGGTGTAACAAGAAAAGATAAAGTAGTTTGAAAGTAGTGCCAGTTATCGAGTAATTGAGGAGCAGAAGGTTAGCGTGGTTTGGACATGTTATTGCGGAGGGATGATGATCCTAGCCTATAAAGGTAGAGGAATACCAAAGAAAGTATGGATAGATTGTGTCAAAGAGGATATGCGTAAGAAGGAAGTAAATTGAGATAAGACGGCTGATAGAGATGTATGGAGGAGTAGTACATACTGTGCCGACCCTCCATAGGGATAAGGGCAGGTTGATGATGACATATACGGCTGTGTAGAAGGAGATTGGGAGTAGATAGGCGATGGATTACTTAGTCTAAGTTAATTGATTATTGTACAAAAGTTATTTTATTAACTTAAGTTTTACTTAAACATTAAAACAGCCCACTTATATCCGTTCGTGGAAGTAAAAACAAAGCTGATAAATATTTGAATAATTAGCATTGTGTAGGCGAGTGTACGGAACGTATTTGGTATTCGAAGCCACATTAACATTGCGGCCGGTCTGTCCGGACAATCTAGTTCTCCATACAACCCACAGAACTTCATCTACTTATTATGTTTATGATACAGAGAAAATAAATTAAATCTTATAACATTTCTTCGCCATATATTTTAGTTTTATGAAAAAAAATGCGTTTGATTCTTAAATTCAATAAATTTGCTTGAAAATCGATAACTGAATTATGTATTACCTACTTTAATTTTTAAACAGAATGGGATACTAATAATATAAGTTATTTAAATGCTTGTTATCGAAAAAACTATTCAAGTGTCAAGTTCTTTAACTGTTGTGCATAAACTTTAGTCATTTAAAATTTAGTGACTAGTCACTAAGACTAGTAAGACTAGTCTTATGCGCATATCAAGGGTACGATTGACAAAACGACCAGTGTGCGTGTCACGTTTTGTCGTATAAAGATCGTTGTCGCAATAGCATTAACAGAATTAAGCTCTTATATATAAATATAATGTACATATGCAACATGTACTATTACTATTGCAGCTGTTTCATTGAGTACAGAAGTTCTTTCTCAGAACTGAAGCGACGTAACTGTAGCTAAAACTGTATCAATATTGAACTCTATTTTGTTGCCCTCTAGTTACTTTACTGTTTGTAGTAAGTAATATTTTGTACAAGGTTTACGAATAATTATGTAAGGTCCGTTACAAGCGTCGTATTCCCACCTCTATACAACGCTTTCATTAACTAAACTGGCATAGTCGATTGAAACGATTACACCTTTTTAGTTATATTCGATATAATTTATGTCGACGTCAAACTGAATCGAGAAAGATTAAATAATTTTTTTTTCGTATAAGAATATAATGTGGCTTTTTATCGCCGTTAATAAATTAGGATTGAATTAATACCCATACGCTTTCGTATATCAACTTACTCGTGGGTACGCGCGGTAATAAAAATGAGCTTGTACGAATTCCCGCTACCTTTATCTTTTTAATTTTTTTTCTTATACAGCCAGTACATGGAACTTGGATTATACTTTCAATTACGTTCCGTTTTCCACCTAAATAATGTAAAAATAGTAAATAAACCAAAAAAATAGAGAATATTTAAATAATGTATGAAATGTATGTAACTTTTATAATGGAACTTATTATTCATTTCGTTATATTATCTAGCAGGCAACACTAACGATTTGAAAAAAAAATACTTGATTTTTTTCTTGTAAATTATCAACGGCAAAAATGTCATTGAAACAGATCGAGATCAGTTAATCGTGGCGTCAAGTCGAGACTGGAGTCGTGAGAAGTTATCAACAAAGTTATGAATGAATATATTCAGAGATAACGACGTATTCAACTTAATTTGTTTTCGAGTCGCATGAATAAGATAAATACGATGTTGATTTATAAATAGGAAGACGCTTGTGTCTAATATAAATGTATTTAACGATTACTAGCGTAAACTCCGACAAATGTATTTACTATAAACGAATAGTTTGTTTTTTCCTATATTTATTGATGGATTCTGTTGATAATTTTAAATTAAGTTTTTCAAAAGTAAATACTTTCTGTAAATACTCTGGGTAAATACTCTGCGTAAGCATTAATGAATTTACTATACGATTTTCTTTTTCGATAATATTTTTATTTAATTACATGTACAAAAATACAATAAGGTATAAGTCTACGTATAAAACTTTATTGTTACTTAACAACTTTTTATGTACATAATATGTAATTCAATATTAAGAGTAAAGCCGACTGAAGGACGATGCTCGCTGGTAAATAAAAAAAGTTAAAAATGAATGGAGCCAAAGTGCGTCTGCAATTGATAAAATTTAATAGCCCGTTCTGAATGGTATAAGCAGATGCTAGGCCAGGTGTGCCGCCATCTTGCGTCTGTGAGCGACGTATTTCAAACAAAGGAGGGAACGCTTCTGCGAATCTCTGAACACCTGATGTTTTATACTCTGTGGATAACATCGAGTATTAATAACAGGATCGCATATTTCATTGATTCCTCTCGAAGATAACTAGTTTAGTGTTAAACTCGTTTCTATATTAATTAAACCGTCAACGTAGAACGGAACGCTTGGTTTTCTTGTCACAGACGCAATATGAACTTCTACATTTTATAGTACGATTATTATTTACAGAAAAATCACATAGGTACTTTCGTATTTGAATACTGGACTACCGTGACGCATGACATGGGACCCTGGCCTACTCTTATAGGAATAAAAGAAATGATAGCTCATTTTATAGCCCTATGATTTCCTCTTTAAATAATAATAAACAACTCTAAATTGACATTAACGATATGTCTATTTATTTCAATTTAGGTACATGCAACTTTATCTAATTGTACATTTTTGATGACATTCAAGTTTTACTCAGATCTAAAGTATTTCTGAGATAACAATTGAAAGATTAATGATTAAGATAAATCTATAGTCTATGATCATCGATTTTGTACGTTACCTAAATTAATTAGTATCCGTTTATAATCTATGGTACGGTTAGGTGGGTGTATTCCCACGGTGCGCGCCGGATGTCGCCCGCCCCGCGCCCGCCCCGCGCCCGCGCCCGCCGCTCTGAGCCCGGCCCCGGCCCTGCGCTCACGTCCCTAACGTTCGTCAGCTGCAAAACGGAGGCAAAGGCACGTCGCGCGAAATGCCTAAATTGACACGTAAAAAAAGTACTGGCCGTTTCGGATAATCTTTTGTTTTTTTTTTAATTTTCGTGTCCATTTTACAATTTATTAATTTTACTTGTACATTCCTTTTCAGCAGTTAATAAATAAGCTAGATTTAACATTATAAAGATCATCTCCTAATATGTAAATAATATACCAACACGATCCGTTTAGCCACCATAGTAAATCCGAAACGTAGTAATTGGTGTACTGATTTTTTTTCCAAAATATATTTAATGACATTTAATAGAGTAAATATCAAAACACTTTTAAATGGTTCTTCTCTCACAATATATTACGGAACCCTTAAAGCACCCTCATAGAAACATTTGTCAATAGCTTCCTTCCGTTTTTATTGGCGCGGCCTGCATCCGTCGGACGCATTCGTTACTGTGAACGTTTTCTGAACAAAAAATAACAACCCACCGGAAGGAAGTGCCGGCTATTTTAGCAGCTTTGTTTTTTTTCCTCAGTATAAACTTCTCCAATTACAAATACCCGTCGGATTTGTTTGCTTCGTTATTGTATGTTACTCGGAATTAAATGCGCTTAGAAAAGTTAAAATAGTAATGTATTGTATGTGACAATAAAAAAATATTTCTGTATATTTTTTGCTAATCCATTTCAGTTTTTTTAAGCAGAATACAACACAGAAGCAAACTGTTTATCTGATGATATGAGACATGTTTTGTAGTTAGGAATTTGCTGCCATTAACGGCTATTTGTAGATTTGCTATTCGTTGCTATAATATTAGATCTGAATAAGGATAAATGAATAAAAATAGACATCCCTACTGTCTGTATTCTGCGAATCATGGACTTTCCTAGTCGTAACGATTTACTTAGTAATTCAGCTTGAAAAATTAACCAATACTCCGTTCCGAAAATAAAGCAACCAAAACTTTCATCACTCCAATTAGGTAATATCCCCGCAATAGTATTCAATACATGATATTTACGTATTTTTTCCCTCTCCCGAATCCATATCCCTCAGTGCAAGTCTTGCACAGAGTAAATAAAGGCCGGAGGCCGTCCCGGGTCGACCTTAAAGGTTGCGCGGCGGACGTCGAACCTCATAACTCGTTATATAACGTGAAACGCTAACACGCCGCTCTTTATGGCCATAGCTACTAAAACTTTGCACCATAGACACGCTTGATGGTAACTTTTATGCTTAATATTGCAAAGACTGTAAAGCTCATGATTGTGTTTTCCTTTTGATCTTATAAGTAATGAATTGCTATAGTCCATTCGGATCTTCTACGATCTATTCTTTGTCACTTTTTTGGTTTACCTACGCAAAAACTTGCATAGGATCTTCTGTGTTAATGTTAAACGTGGTCAATTAACATCAAGTTAGCCACAAAAAAATATGCTTATGTTAAAAACGGTTATGTAAATTCAACAATTCAATTGTGTATTTTACATTAAAATAACTTAAATAATACAATTTTAAATAATTTGGTGTTAATTAATATTTTAATTTGTCGAATAAAATACGAGGTTTAACTCTAAAAGGTTGACGTGCTCTGGTCAGGAGTGAAGCAGCGGAGGCGCGTGCCCGCAAACAAAGCCCCGGCTCCCTCCACTTCCCTCCGCCTCCCGCAAACAATAAGAAGAATGCAACACTCTTACCTCCTACACGTTTTATTTTCTTTTGTCGTACTGCTCTAATGCAACAGAAATCCTACACTTCACTCCCTTGCTACAAATATTCTCTGGCACTTTAGTAATCTATGCACGCTAAATAATCGCGCCAAAATGCTCTTTCTATCTAATTTTAGAACTATATATTCTTATGTACAAACTAACTAGCATACTTCGTACTACGTTCACTTCTTTAATATTAAATTTGCGTTACCTTCATATGTTTTTGTCGGATTTAGAAAACTTTGTGACAGAACACAGAGCGTTCGTTGGTCCCGTTTGTTCTGTAAAATACATTTATACCTTTTTCACAAATAAAAGGATTACTGCTTAGTTCTTTGAGCATCTGTTTTAACATAACTAATAGTTAAGAGTACATCAAAACAAGGTAGGCATTGGCCTCCGTTAACAAGAATCACTGCGCGGTCCCGCGCCGCGTCAGCTTAGTCTAAGACTTTTTACATAGCGTTGGAGGAAATAAGGTGTTCTTTTGATTATAAGGGTGAAATGAATTTAATTGTCTTTGTGTGTACGTGGAATGGTATTGTCGGTGTCGGTAAATGTGGGAGGATGTCTGCGAAGCCCCGGGAAGCCGGAATGCGGCAGGTGTGCCTGTCGGAACACAGACAGAATAATATGGATATGATTAATTCAACTAGAATTAATTAAATATTTATTGACTTGAACGGAAAGCTTCTTTACTAACTATGTTTTTTAGAAAACATGACACCTAAGGTTATAATAAGAAATTTTACTTTGTTTTGTTTAAGATTTGTAAAGTTTGCCTTTTTAGCATATTGCAGAAACAAAAATATTTACTCGTAATATATAAATATTGGTAGAAAATTAATATTATACGTGAATTCTTGCACTTGAATATCTTTAGCAGAGGCAGGGAAAATAAGGAAACATTTTTCTTCGTGAAAACTATTCCTAAAGTAGAACAAACATGTGCATGGTAGTTTTGTACTGATATATTAATAGTCTAAGAGCCCGTGAACCCCAGACCTTCGTTATTTTATAAAAGCTGAAAGTTTGTCAGCGCATGCTCCCAACACAGGTAAGAACGATGGACTATTATGAAGTTTGGGTTACCGTGGCTTTGGCAGGTAAACGGTACTAAAGGTGTGTAAAATACCGATCTAAATTCGTCAAATTATAAAGTGTGATTTTTTGGTATTACCTTCAGAATATTATTAAAAATCACGTTATTGATTGCCAGACACTTAACATCGTGGCAACCCCTTGCCAGACACCCCTAATGTTCATGAAATTATAATTCTACTTATGTTATAGTATAAAAGCTGATTTTTATATATAATACTTAGGTAATAATTAGATGATGTTTCCTCATCAGCCAGACATTTTTGATAGTTCCAACCCCTTGCCAGACAATGATGTAGGGTCGCTGTAGGAGCGAGCGCGAGACAGTATATGTATGGTGGGTGCGAGTGAGATGGCGAGATAGGTCTATCGCGATCCCTCAATAACAGATTATAAAAAAAAAAACAAATAAGTAATACTCAAAAATTTAATTAAAAATATATTAATAACATTACAAGTTATTATAGAGCAAGAGCCCGTGAACCCCAGACCTTCATTATTAGTAGTAGTAAAAGTAGTATCCATTTCAATGGAATTCTCTGCATATATTCTCTCCAATGAATCAGTATATAATTCATGTAAATGGAATTATATACTGATGACAGCGGCCATTGTTGATAATATCTTCTTCTATGATGCTACAAATTTCATTGAAAGATTCTTGGTGGTACTCTCGATAATGATGCCAATCACTTTTAACAGATATTTTCGCCAATGAAGATATTTTATTATTAAACTGAATCCTACAGTCAGTGTGATAGTATATTTTCGGACTTGCAATACTTTCCAATCTACTTAACAACTCATTATACTCTTTTTGATTTTCAATGCTAGACATTATACGAGACTGAAATTGGTTTTATCACCTTCATGGAGTGGAAGCATTTTTGATCTCACTTGTCTCTTTTTTTTATTACAAAATAAACAAATTTTTTTACTTATACTGTTCAGTTTCTTGATTATGGCTCTCCCTCAGCGGATTGGGCCAGTGTCGAGTGATACTTATACTGATTAAAATGACTAATGACTTATGACTGATGAAAAAATATTTTACCCCAGAACCTAAAAATTCTAAAAAGACTGTTGAAACAGAGCAAGAAAAAGAGCCATCTAAAGACGTAAATATATCAACAGACGATTCAATACCAGGTTCATCGCATTTGTCTGAGTTAACTGTGTCACACCCACCTTCAGCTTCTCAATCAACAGAACTTCAACCTTCCCAGGCAGCTGTGGACATTCGCGGACTTGAAGAAGTGAGTGAAAATGCTAATGCAACCACAGAAGTAAATAGTTCGATTCAAAGTGATACCAGTGTTGATATAAGTAAAAAAATTTGTTTATTTTGCAATAAAAAAAAGAGACAAGTGAGATCAAAATGCTTCCACTCCATGAAGGTGATAAAAACCAATTTCAGTCTCGTATAATGTCTAGCATTGAAAATCAAAAAGAGTATAATGAGTTGTTAAGTAGATTGGAAAGTATTGCAAGTCCGAAAATATACTATCACACTGACTGTAGGATTCAGTTTAATAATAAAATATCTTCATTGGCGAAAATATCTGTTAAAAGTGATTGGCATCATTATCGAGAGTACCACCAAGAATCTTTCAATGAAATTTGTAGCATCATAGAAGAAGATATTATCAACAATGGCCGCTGTCATCAGTATATAATTCCATTTACATGAATTATATACTGATTCATTGGAGAGAATATATGCAGAGAATTCCATTGAAATGGATACTACTTTTACTACTACTAATAATAAAGGTCTGGGGTTCACGGGCTCTTGCTCTATAATAACTTGTAATGTTATTAATATATTTTTAATTAAATTTTTGAGTATTATTTATTTGTTTTTTTTTTTATAATCTGTTATTGAGGGATCGCGATAGACCTATCTCGCCATCTCACTCGCACCCACCATACATATACTGTCTCGCGCTCGCTCCTACAGCGACCCTACATCATTGTCTGGCAAGGGGTTGGAACTATCAAAAATGTCTGGCTGATGAGGAAACATCATCTAATTATTACCTAAGTATTATATATAAAAATCAGCTTTTATACTATAACATAAGTAGAATTATAATTTCATGAACATTAGGGGTGTCTGGCAAGGGGTTGCCACGATGTTAAGTGTCTGGCAATCAATAACGTGATTTTTAATAATATTCTGAAGGTAATACCAAAAAATCACACTTTATAATTTGACGAATTTAGATCGGTATTTTACACACCTTTAGTACCGTTTACCTGCCAAAGCCACGGTAACCCAAACTTCATAATAGTCCATCGTTCTTACCTGTGTTGGGAGCATGCGCTGACAAACTTTCAGCTTTTATAAAATAACGAAGGTCTGGGGTTCACGGGCTCTTGCTCTATAACATTATAATACTTAAAATTATACAAATTAATAATTTCGGCATATCCTATTATTCTTACGGACAGAAATTTCGGGAACCACATGTCATTTCCTTTAGGAGCATATGCGGGGTGGGTTGAGATTCAAACGTTCGTAAAACTGTTTGTTGTGAGCCGAGAAGGGGTGGCTCGCGAAAATAAGCCTGTACATTGCACCCCACTACCTGCAGCATAGCAAAGCGCTGCCGCTTTCAACATCTGCTTGCAATTTTATTTTGTAATAATAAATCTATAAATGCCATCATTAGGGAGATATGCGATCGTATGAAAGGAAATAAGTTATAATATTGTATTTCTTCCGTTACTACATCGATTCGATTGTGTGAATCTAAGCGTCGGAACAATTGTTTAAAAACATTTCATCCCTCAAGTCTCTTAGCAAAAAGCAGACATAAAATAAGCTGTTATTATGTATCTCAACATACTCAATGAACAACTTTCTTATCTTGTCACATGTAACAAATTAAGTTATTAAAGGTTTAATTCAATGAATGCGTCCTCTGAGGTCGTAGTATTTCGTCACGCAGCTGATACTTGTTTCATTCAAAAGGTATGCATTGCGAAAACTTAATGATATGTTGACGTAATGAAATTGACCTCATAGCATGTGGCCAAATACCATTGATTAGTTTTACGTCCCACATTTAGTGATAAATTATATCCACTTTTTGTCTATCACATCGAATATAAATAATGTCTCGTTTTATTCTTCTATTACATATTTATTATTTTCTAAATACACCATACTTTACATAACAGAGAATTTTTGTACCATACCTTGTATATGGTACAAAAACTCCGTTCCGTTTTAATCCGTTAATTATGTAATCCGTTTACATTTTCACAGTATTATAGAATAGATAAAATATAGTAATAGCTATGTGCATAACTTTAATATTTTTATACGCGTCTGAACATTAATAGCATTGTTGCAAACAATGTAATTGTCATTGAATAGGAAATGTTATCGGATATCGATGCTTCTAAGTTGTTACTTTAACAGTGGCTATCGTCTGCAGCCGTCCTGTCTCACTGCTGCCTCGCAGCTACGAATGTATATTGCTTATGTTACGATTGCTATACTCCTCTGTACGCAGTCGTATAAAGAAACAGCGATCTTAAAACTCTATTTTATATATTACAAGTTTAAATATATTTAGTACTTTAAGAGGCATTCGATTGTAATTATCATGAAGCTTTCAAAAAAAGCAAGATTTTTATCTGCAAATAATGAATATTTCAACAATAAAAACGAGTATTTTCGGTTCTTTAGACTCATAATTGACATGATATGATCAAACTCAGTGGGAGGTCTAGATGAAAAGATGTAATATTAAGTCTTGAACGTCTTCGCAACCAAATATGGGGCATAGTTTTTATGAAAACATGTAGGGCCGAGAAAGCCTCCCTGCGGGACACCGTTTCGCAATTGTTTCTCGTTATTTGTATCGCTAACTGAAATGTTTAAACCATGGCCTGTCATTGGATTTAATGATAAAAAAAAATCTATCTTACCATGGTAAGATTATATATCTTACCATGATCTTATAAGTACAGCAAGAATCACGGACAAAAGATTTAGCCTGAACTACAATAAAGATAAACTTGCGATTGTACAAGTAAATAATTGAACCCCGAACCTCAGATTAAATTGCTTAAATCTTGGTTAAAGTAATAATTTTTATGCTCTTCAAATCTCGTAAAATGTAGCTGCACTATATTAGTCGTTGTCAAAATAGAATATGCAGAATAATGTTTTCGAATAACAAATATGTACTATGTAGAATTAATTCGGTGACATAGTGTGTTGCATATGTGTCGCGTAATGGTGTAGGAGGCGAGTGAAACGCGCAAGAGGACGCGCAGGACACGGTGCATGCGGAGACATTAGCATGCGCGCGCACGCGCACGCCGGAAGCCGCGCGCGCAACATGGCCGCCCACTCGTTGCCAAGATGGCCGCGCACTTACGATGAATCGATAATTAATGACGATAACCGATTTCATATTTCAAATTCATCGCGCCTTAATAAACAAGATGTGATGTAACGTGGACCATAGAAGGGCGCGCGGTCCTTGAGCCGACCGAAAGGGTCCGAGGCGATCGCTTGGATCATTTTTATTAGGGACCTGTTCTCTTTGATGGGACGTGGTCGGAGGTACTTTTGCACGTGTTCGGTTTTTATGTGCCCCTGTCTCGCTTCTTAGAATCGGCACGGATGATCATTATAATTTCCTAACAGAGCCGATTGAATGGGATCTTTAGAGGTTCGCTCATTTGCATGTGTGATTGTTCCGAGCTGCCAAACTAGGTTAAACATCATTGTCTTCGATTGTTTGTTTGAAGACGCGAGTGTAGTGGATGCGGGCTGCATTATAAATGCTCGTGATAAACAAACTTTTTCTGGAACAGATTAACGGTTATGTCTTATTGGATTACTCTATCAAATAAACAATATTATCACATCTATCTATGAGCCAAAGAGGTAAACAAGGAGAACACTTCGCTACAGTTGTTTGTAAATTACAGTTTTAATTATCCATTAGAGCTTCCAAGGATGTAATCAAGTCTACTCTGTTACTTACCTTCGTACTATTTTGCCGGGGTTTATACTAACCAACTGTAACAAAAGCTATTGTACATTATAGAATCTTTGATTTAGTCAATCATAACGTCTATCAAGCAATTGATTAGTTATCCAGCAATGGTGTAAAGGTTAATCAAGTGTGCCTGTGGAGTGGACAGTGCAGTCATAGTCGAGTGCGCGCACTTTTTACAGCTACCCCACAACTGGCCGGTGAGCCGGTGACGCTTCAATGCCCAGTTGTCACGCTGGATAGCGCTAATCACACCACATGATACTTTCGCTTTGGGATATATTTTTAATTTACTTTGCCTATGTCAAATACTGAGGTTCCTCTTGGATAGATTGGCTAAGGATAAAGGCGGAAATATATTAGTTGTTAGCGCCCGCATGCGGGATGCGAGAGATTTCTGTTCACGCATGCCGTAGGGCCCGCATACGGAACCCTTTTCTTAACAGAAACATATTTTATTGAAAGTGATTTAGTAGATAGTTATTTAACTTGAACCCAGGAGAAAAGATAAATGTGAATATGATCTTTCCTAAACCAACTTCAGTAATAGATGGTCACCTTACTTGGAGGACAGTCAGGTCCGATGTTGATTTTTTACTTTTTTTTACAGTTAAGACTTAGTAGCGGATACTTTGCTTCTAAGTGCTACTGCCTACGTACATAATAGAAACATATTTTATACAATACCGCACTCACAGTTGTTAACTAAATTAGACGTCACTCGACGACTTATTCTCAGAGTATAGATATATATAACAATAATTCGAATGATTAAATTAACTTTTATTTTACCTTTATCTTATTTTAATTTTAAACCTTACCTTTTAAAATCAATGTGCGTATAAAATATTTGCCGTCAATTAAGAATTGTAAAGTCTTAATTCAGTTCACTATGCAACGTTCCTCGGAGTGACGTATATGCGGTGACGTCACAGGGCGGGGGCGCTGACCCGGGGCGCTCTGAGCCCCGCGCCACTTGCAGCCTTATACAATACCCTGCACGTCATACTTTAAAGGTCATTATCTATACGTGCGACTTATTAGACACATCATGTTCACTTTAACTTGCAAGACACTTAAAATATGACTATTTGGAGTGTTATAAAAGGCAGGAGCATGCAGAGCTTTCCAGCTTTTCTCGAAGTTTCTAATATTATTTGGTTAATCAACTCCAATTACTTACGAAAAACTGAATTTGTCAAAGTCCGAATTAACAAATGCTACAATTCGAGTTCAAAGTTAGCAATCCTTGTATACAGCACTAGCTCTTGTGCGTGAAAGCATAAAAAAAATAAGTAGCCTATGTGTTCTTCCAGACTACGTTCTTCATCTGTGTTAAATTTCATCAATATCCGTTGAGCCATTCCGGAAATAAATTCAAACATCCATCCATCCATCTAAACATTCGCAATTATAATATTAGTAAGAAGTAAGATATTTTCTGTGCCTTTAAAGAAGTGTCTGTACGCATGTCATCATCCGTTCCAAATAGCGTGGCTGACAAAACAATTGACGGAAGCGTAGTACTAGTTGCCGCGGCGTGGCGTGGCGTGGCGTGGCGTGGCGTGGCGTGGCGTGGCGTGGCGTGGCGTTGCGTGGTGCGGAGTGGGCGTGGGCGGTAATTGTTGTTGTTGCTACGAATACATTACGCCGCTAATTGTCAGCACAACTCATAATACAGACACTAGTTTTGTAATCAACATATCAACGTAACAAATCTACACAAAACATTGCTATGAAACAGTCTTTGACAAAACAATCAGTTAACTTGGTGAAACACGTACTCAGAGACATTATTTGCTAATTATGAGAGTTTTTTAAATTGTATATGCTATAATAAAATCTCCATTAAACAAATGTAACCGGTCATGCTGCTGCATACCAATCGATTAGTAGATTTCTTAAACATATTTAGAATACTTCTAAAGTTTAATTTGTTTAGAAGATTTTAATCAGAATCCAATCAAAGTATATAAGGTGTCAACGTATGAGAATTTATTATTGGTAAGTAATTAGCCGCGGCGTTTCGACGAGCGGCGGCTGATCAGAGCGTTGTGCCGGAAACAGGAAGAGGGCAATCAACATTCCTAAAAATATCACACATTTGGTGTTCATCCGGCGAGCATGGCGCGCAAGCCGTAGGGCTGCCTTGAAACATAATCTATATTACATCCTAATTCATTAAAATTTATGTCTCTTATGTAGCCTATGAAAAGTTAAGAACAATATATGTAATACGGAAGCTTTTTATTCTAGTGATTGGAAATCGAAATATCGTAAACGAATTTATAAGATATTAAATAAGTATTTTAAGTGGTAACTTTATGTTATGATCTGATTTTACGGTTAAAAAGATATAAAATGTAATTACGTGTCCTCGTTATTGAAATCGTAAAAACGTACGCCCGTAGCCGAATTTAAAATTTAAATTTAGAATTTTTATAACGCGAACATTAATTTCGGCGCGACTTTCATTGAAAAAAGCAATTAAGAGGTTCGGTTAGTGCCCGCGCGTCGTTAAATAGATTCATTATAACCCACATGTATCACGATACATTGCTAACCACGTTAATTTAAAATAGTTAATAAACAAATATCGATTTTAAAATCTTGCTATTAAATTCCATTTTGCTGCTTTTCAAACTGGCAACCCTAAATATTCCCGCCAGAATATCTAGGTAAGTCAGAAAGCAACTCCTTCCGTCTCGACGTCTTCGCTTTTCGTAACATTAAATGAATGTTCTCATTAATTGGATTTGTATGCACCTTCATTTCTAACGTTCGTAATAAACGGACTTCCGCCAAAATAAACATCATGTTGAATATCGTATATAACTTTTGATAATTAATAATCGCTCAAGAAATGTAAAGTGTATAAATTAATTACAATAAACATTTGTTGCGAGGCTTACGTATGAGCGAATATCGAGTTAACATTAGAAAACAAGCCAGGTTCGAGTCCTGCGGCACAAGCGTGTTGCATGTAACGTAACTAAATGTAAGGATTACTTACCACCACAGCGCTACCGCTTACAGGTGCCTAGTCAATAGACGTAGAATTCTAATCGTGTGGTGATCACAATAATCAAATTAAAATGTTCTAAATGTGTAACGACCCCGAACCACGAACCGATAGATCAAGAGAGTCTGGGGGCTGAATTTAAAAATGCTCTCCAATGTCCCGAGTACTAGCAACTGCCCTGCAAAAGCCGCACCAGTCCCGAACGAGAGGGTTTTCAAACTACCCACTTGTGCGGTTACATTTTATAATTTCCATAGAAATAGTCAATCGTACGGCTAGTTGTTTACTTCATGCTTCAAACTTTTTAGCGTACCCTCAAAGTTGTATTCAAAACAAGCTTTATTGCTCCTACTGGAATATATCTGTGAAGGAATGTATCAATTTTTATTGTTATAGCATCGGTTTATCGATTATGATTGGGCGTGGGGCGCGAGTCGCGAGCGTATTAGGATTCGACTCGTGGCCGGCTAGTGCTCGCCGTCGCACAATTAGATAATTTCTATTATTTATATGCGGAGGCGAGTCGCGGCGCGCATCGAAACGACGCGGCTTCCTTCGTCGCTGTACATACGTAGAAATCCGACGGCCGGTTCGCGCTAAACAGGATGCTCGGCACTCATCATTTAATTCACGAAAAGTTCCTGTGGCGCTCACTTTTCCTGCAGGTGACGTCCACAACAGCCTATAATCATACAACAGGCGAGAGTATTTTACTTCAACTAATTACACTCACTATAGTGGTGCTGTAAAAACTAAGGCATTTCTCTTTTCATACTAAATCAACAAATTTTCTTCAATCTGATTAAGAGAATGGTTAAAAAAAGTAGAGAGGGAAGGATTGTTAAAAGTAACATAGTGCCTTCCCGTATATGGTTTAAAAGAAAATATCTTTCTACGTGTTCATGAATTACTACAATATAGGGGTGTTGGCTGAGCGCCCATCATTTGAAATGCATTCAATAAGAGATCATTGAGTTGTTAGGTAACGCGTGTGTCGATACGACTGGGCCTTTGCCAAACTTGTATGGAATTGCGGCTCCCTTCTCTTGGAGCCATACTGTCTGACAGTGTAGATATTTATAGCTTATTATAAAGCTATAAAATATTTACGTCGATAATAGTACACATACTATTGGAAAGGAAATAAAGAAAACACAAAATTTGTATTTAAAATTTTATTAAATAATTAATACGTAATACAATGCACCCGTTTGCTTTGTTAAATTAATGAAAACTTATAAAAGCCATTTTTTTTTGGATTTAGATTTTTATTTGCTAAATCGGACATTTGGTAACACATTTGGTGGCTTGAGAAAATGAAGCTATTGATTTTTTTTTAAATTTAAAATGACTAATATCATAATAAAAGTACCGAAATTCCCAACAAAAAGGTAAGCCACTAAAATATAACATAAGTAATAAAATTATCGTTTTTGCCGCCAGCAGCCTTCTTTGTGCATAGTTATAACTTTAAAAATACAAAATAAATAAAATGCTACATAAAAAAAAATACAATTTATATTAATAAAAAGCCGAAATAATTGACAGAAAGTTTTTTTTTCTTATATCTAGGTTTTCTAATTTACTACATGAATATATGGTGTAAAAACATGGAAAGTGTTAAGAGCTCGTGATTTTGTATTAACTAGTAGAATTGATATGAATATATATAAAAGAAGATGAACAATTTGTGTGTTTTAAATGCATTAAAGTTGTGGATTTAATCCAATAAATGCAATTTATTACATTACAAGTTTAAACATAAAACAGCCTCACTCTGGAAGTAGTTATGTGGAGATCACCGTCGAAGAATTTCGTTTCGATCACAACATTGCCACTGAAAAATAATAGAAAAATAGCAAAAAAATAAATATTTTGTAAATGTCTTCGGTATTCTGGCGAATTTAGGTGGTAGCTTCATCGCATGCCATCTTATGCTTTAAAAAAAATGTCTATCCGTGCGAAGTAGGGACAGAAAGCTAGTTTTGTCATGAAGAAAATTTCCACAATAAAATTAATAATTAAAAAAAAAACAATTAATAAGCGCCATCTTTTGACAAAATTTTGAATTATCTAGTACTGAAAAATATCAGTCTTTAGTGTTCTCATATTTTCGATAGATGGCGCTGTCACAAATTAATCCGAATTTAACTCTGAAAACTGTCGAAGAAAATCCAATACCCGCATATTGTAAAACGATAGTTGTTGTAACAAATTAAATACTTTATGCATGTGGGAAAATAATTTCACCTGTAACCAGTGACCTTTAAATAAATTACTCACTTCAACACATTTGCAGGCATCATTTGTGACTCCGGAGCAGACTCGATAATTGATTGCCATGTGTTAGTTGAATTTGCTATAACATAGCCAAAATCGAAGAACCATTCTTCAAGACATCTACCTTTGAACAGCACTTTCTGAAATGTTCATTTGTTACTTTACTAAATATTATTTTAAATGTTTATTTAAAGGCATGATGTAGGAATAACCCTAAGAACAAAATCATTATCCAACTTATTTTCTTACAAAAACACCAATAAAAATATGTTTTTGTAGAAGTGCCTCAGCAGTTCAAATTCACTTGCTTTTTCCAATTCATCTAAAATGATTTTTATAAACTTTTATTTCATTAAAATATCAAATATACCTGTTCTAGACGAAACCTATCCATAGATTCAATGGAACTAAAATTCATCTCTCGGGAGACAACCCGACACTTCAGTATTCTCTTGGGCACCCTCGCTTCATGTTCTACATCAGGATTGGACATATCCTCATTATGTTGCCATAGTATTTTGCCTGAAAGTTACAAAAAAAAGAAGTTACAAATCTTTTTTATGCAATGGTCTGCTATTACCATATATTTTACTCATTACAAAATACTTAATTTGAATAAATAAATTTTTAACTCATTTTAATTTAGATAGCTTAAAACAAGTTATATTATCTTAATAATATTATAAATGCAAAAGTTTAAATGGATGGATGAATGGATGTTTGTTAGAAAGTGTCTCTTGGAATGGCTCAAATTAGGTACAGATGTAGAACTTAGTATAGAATGTCATAAGCTATATTTTTTTTAACTTCGTGTAGACAGAGTCGTGAGCGACAGCTTATATAATAATAAATACCAAAATTGTAACATCATAGCGCATCATGTTTGCATAAAAAAATTTACCTGTGTCTGCATCACGAAGATTCATCCAATTTCTGATGTGAATATAATGTAAGGCAAACAAATATATATAATAAACTCTTATAAGATCAAGTAGTAAATCAAAATGAGTAGTTATTATTATTTATTGACAATAGAAATAAGTTGTACAGTCAAGCTTGGATAAGCAAGAAACCTCTATAAGTGAGACATTGTCCGGTCCTGATGGACAAAATCCTTTAGCGGGAAAGTTGGAGTTAGAGAAAAATATCTATAAGCAAGAAAATATTGAGGTCCCTTGGACTCTCACTTATCCAGGTTCAACTGAATACGACAGCAAACAGCGGGCATCTTTCCTAATACTAAACCGTTTCAACCCTTCTAAAAAATTGTGTCAAGCAGAAAGAGAGATTTGCAATGTTCTGTAAAGAAATTATGAAAAATAATGCTTTTTCCATATTTTAATAGAAATTAATGCAAAGCAATTTTTCATTTGAAAAAAAAAACCTGGTGTAAAACTTACTAATATTATAAATGTGAATGTTTAGATAGATGGATAGATGTTGTATGTTTGAAGGTATGTCTGGAACGGATCAATGGATCTTGATGAAACTTGGAACAGAACTACTTACTTAGTAAGTTTTTTTTTAATTCAGCGCGGACAGAGTCGCAGACGACATATAGTGAAACATAAATATTAAGATTCCTGTCACATATGGTACATATTATCATTCTTAATCAATTTCCTGATAAAAGCAAGCAAAGTATTTATTCGTATGTGTAATAAATATATGTTTCGTGTGTATATTAAATTAACTGAATTCACGTAACATATTGCAATCCTTGAATTAAAGTTATAATGGAGGTAGATCAAAATTTGTTATGAATGTGTGGATAAAAACATTTTTAAATTTACACAAAACAATTATCATAGTATGCCAAAGTAAGTTCTATTTTATACATTAGTTCTTATCAATGATTTTATTCAAATAAAGTTTAAAATAGGTACAAATATAAAGGATACATCTGAAAGCCTCTTAGGATCGTATCCACTCGATCTTGTCTATTTTCTTCGACAGATAGAACTTCCGTCATCATAGATAGAATTTTTAATTTACTAAAAATTAGAACTTACTTATAAATTGCAATAAAACTACAAAAGTTGACGATTTATGTAAAAACTCAGTCAGTTAAAGGGGCACCATAAAAAAATACCACAACAAAAAACGTCATCAGCATATGCAAGCAATGTTGCCATGCCATCTCTCATTAATCATAATAATACGCAAAGAAAAAAAATCGTGACGAAATAATTTCAATGTGAACGAATCATTTACTAAATGAAATGCCTTAGATTGCTTAAACTTACCAATAAGAACATATTTTGTTGATTATATGATTTATTGATTATATTATAAATTGGCATCAATTAATATTTTACGTAACTATTGTTACTCTGCCTTCGATATCTTACTGCTTTTCGCTTTTCCAATTTCTACTCTTTGGTACAATGTGACAGTAAAATTGTTGTTTTTTGACAATTTTTAATATCTAAATTAATTCCAAATATCCGAAATGTATAAAGGAATATCGAGAATTCTGTCCTGTTACTGTTCAGAAAAAATTCCGCAGTGTATATCTCCAGTTTTTACCTCAGTTTTAACGAAACGTAAAGGACACTTAGGATATTTAGGTTATGTTTTCAAAAGAACGAAAAAACACGATAGGGGTGGTCTTTCGACATTGTTTACCCCGGTACCAGTGAAACCAAATCCAGATGACATAAACGTAGGAGAAGAATTCACAGGAAGACTCAAGAAACAAGATTTACTAAAAATTCTCAATAAATTTTACCAGAAGCCAGAAGTTAGATCACTTGCTTCAGAAAATGGTTTGGATGACCAATTATTGCATCAGGCCTTTTTATCTTTTAGGAGGCATTGTTTAGAACATGATTTGCCTCCTGATTTACATATAATTATAAGTGATATATTGCATGGTAAGTAATTCATGACATATTAATTAAGTTCATAATCTCATTATTCTTTTGCTTAGAACAAATCTCCGTTAAAAGTTAATTTATTTGATAGTGTATGTATGATAATTATTGTTTTTAATTCAAGGTGCGGGACATGTAGATGATTTGTTTCCATACTTCCTTCGACACGCCAGATTAGCGTTCCCACATTTGGACTGCCTAGATGATTTAAAAAAAATATCCGACTTAAGGACACCAGCCAATTGGTAAGAACTTACTTAGTCATTCCACCTTACTTTATTATCAGAATTAATTCCAATTAGATTGAATAATATTAATTTTATAATAAATATTTTTCTTGTAACCTATGTAAGATTACACTTAATTTGCAGGTATCCACAGGCTCGTCATTTGAATAGAAAGATAGTCTTTCATGCTGGACCTACAAATTCTGGAAAAACTTATCATGCTATGCAGCGATTTCTTACTGCAAAATCAGGGGTGTATTGTGGACCATTGAAACTACTAGCAACAGAAATATATCACAAATCCAATAGTAAAGTAAGTTTTTTATTATTTAAATCTATTTTACATTTATTCAACTTGTTGATATAGTTAAAAATCTGTTCTAAAATACAGAGATATTCTAAAAAAGATATAATAGGATATACTAAAATTATTTCATTAATATAAAATAATATGTTAATAAATTTGTAATAATTTTTAAACAAAAATCTTATCAGGACACTGTTCGAATATGTGTTTTCTTAACAAACTTCTTCACAAAAAGCTGTAAACTTAGGCATCATACATTTTTTTCATGAAAAATATCAAAGGTCTTGTTGCATGTTGGAAGTGCTGTATTATAGAGTTATGTACAGTCAAACCTGGGTAAGCGAGAAATCTCTAAGCGAAAGTCATTGCCATGTCTCAAATAATTGACCTCTGTGAGCGAGAAACTTTGTTTAGAGACACTTCTATAAGCGAGAAACATATAGAAGTCCCTTAGACTCTCACTTATGTAGGTTTGACTGCATTTAGCAGGCTTATCATTTTTGAATCTGGAATAAAAAAAAATTACTTCAGGGTACACCATGTGATTTAATTACTGGAGAGGAAAGGCGGCATGCAACACAATATCAAACACTAACGGAAAATCTGGAAACTGATACTAGTAGCGAGACTGAAAATTATTTATTAAGTGAACCAGAACTAATACCATCTAGTCATGTGGCCTGTACAGTTGAGATGACCTCGCTAAATGAAACATGTAAGATATGCTTAATTAAGTAAAAGTTGTTTATTAACTTTTATGGTAACTATGTGATGTACTAAAATTGCTTAATTATGTTATGCTTTGGTGTTAATCCATTGTCTATGTCATAGGGACATTGAATGTGTTTATAAAAGTAGTTGATTATGTTTTTTTACAGATGAAGTGGCAATTATCGATGAAATTCAGATGATAGGAGATAGAAGTAGAGGTTGGGCTTGGACTAGAGCTGTTTTAGGTAGAGTATAAGGATTTTTAAAAAATTGATTTTATGAATGTAACAATTTGTGTTTTTAATTCTAATTTTGTGATAAGGCTTTCAATTTTGGATCTAATGTATTTGTTATGTTATATTTGAAGGATTGCAAGCTGATGAAATTCATTTGTGTGGTGAAGCTGGTGCTATAAATCTTATTGAAGAAATTTGCTACACTACTGGTGAAGAAATAGAGGTACTATTTACTTATAAGTATCATTATATAGTTTTTAAATGGATGTAAAGTCGAACCTGGAAAAGCGAGAGTCTTAGATACCTAACTATTGAAACTGGATTAGCGAGAGTATAGATAAGATAATGGTTTCTCTCTATCCTGAGTTTCTCGCATAAGGAGGTTTAGGTTCGACTGTAATATGAATGTAACAGATAACTGTGGGTTTGTACTATTAAAATCTATGGAATCTACTTAAATCACTGTTCTAAATATATTTATATGAGAACTGATCAATTTTTTACATTTTCAGGTGCGCACATACAAAAGGTTAACCGAACTGAAAGTGGAGGACAGTGCGTTGGGATCATTAGACAATGTACGCCCCGGAGATTGCATTGTATGTTTTAATAAGAATGACATATACAGTGTTAGCAGAGCCATTGAACAGAGGTCAGTCCTGTGAGGCAGGTATCCAATATATATAAGATCATAAAGCATACAAATAATATTAATGTAAAAAAAAATTGTATTCTCTTATCTGCCCCAATCAGACTAAGGCCTTAATGGCATTCTACCCTATAAAGGTGTTAAAATGTTATATTTTTTTATTTTATTTTACATAATTCAGAATTTTGTTGACATTTTTTTGCAGAATAAATTAAATAGTAAAACTTTTTCCTATGTTTATTTGTTACAGGGGTCATGAAGTAGCAGTTATATACGGCAGTTTGCCTCCTGGTACTAAATTAGCGCAGGCCAACAAGTTCAACGATCCGGATAGTTCTTGTAAAGTTATGGTTGCTACAGATGCTATCGGTCTTGGCATTAATTTGTAAGTAAATTTATACTTATATACTTATAATTTATTAAATCCATTTACGAATTATATATGTTTATTTACTTTACGATAATACTAACTGTCGCCCGCGACTCCGTCTGCGCGGAATAAAAAAAAACCTTATTAGGAGCCAATGTGTTCTTTCAGACTATGTTCTACAAGTGTGCCAAATTTCATAAAGATCTGTTGGGCCGTTCCGGAGATATCTTCAAACAAACATCTATCCATACATCCATCCATCTAAACATTCGCATTCATAATAGTATGATTCATAATAAATGTATTTATAGGAGTATACGGCGGATAATATTCTATTCCTTAATAAAACCCGTGGTAAATGAAGATGGTGACAAAGAAATGGATATAATCAGTATATCACAAGCTTTGCAAATTGCAGGTATTTATTTTTATTTATTCATTATTTCATACCTAAATGACTTTATATGAAGTACAGTTAAATCTGGATAAGTAAAAAACCTCTAGAAGCGAGAGTCATTGTCCAGTTCTGACGGACTACCTCCATAAGCGAGAAACTCTGGTTAGGGAGAAACCGAGAAAAAAAATCTTGGTCCTTTAGACTTTCAATTATCTATTTTGACACATCAGGAAGAGGAACTTTTGTTACCGATGTACCAAATCAAATTTAGTACTATAATTTTCTTGGTACTTATCAGGTAGAGCTGGCAGATACGGCAGCGCGTGGGAGACAGGATATGTGACTACATACAGACCGGAAGACCTGGCAACATTGAAGACATTGCTCTCCAAATCCTCGGACCCTGTGACACAAGCAGGGTTATATCCGACTGCGGAGCAGATGGAGTTGTACGCTTATCATCTACCTCATGCCAGTCTTAGTAGTTTAATGGTATGTTGTTATTGTTTTTACTAGAATTTATTTGTTACTAGCTGTCGCCCGCGACTCGGTCCGCGCGCAGTTAAAAAAAAAATGAAAACTAGATGTTGGCCGATTCTCAGACCTACTGAATATGCTCAACAAATTTCATGAGAATCGTTCAAGCCGTTTCGGAGGAGTATGGCAACGAAAACTGTGACACGAGAATTTTATATATTAGATTACTAGAGTTTATTTTATAATAATTTACTTGATGAACTTCAACTGTAAGATTACAAGTGTCAGGTCTTACATCGGTTGGAAAGGGGAATGATTATAAATTTATAGTCGAATTCATTGGAAATGTCACTTATTGTCTATGGATTTTCTTGTACTAGCTGTTGCCCGAGATTTCGTCTGCGCGGAGTTAAAAATAAAACTTAATTAGTAGGACATGTGTTTTTCCCGACTATGTTCTACATCTATGTCAAATTTCATCGAGATCGGTTGAACCGTTCCGGAGATATCTTCTAACAAACATCCATCCATACATCCAAACATTAGCATTTATAATGTTGTTAGTTTTAGTGTTTAAATTGATGATAAAAAGATGATAAGTTTGTTATAAATTCACATATGTATTAAATTCGGCTATAACAAAAATAGAACAAAAAGTTTTTTTTTCAGATCAAAAAACCTACAAGTTTAGTTAATAAATGTGACATATTAATTTGACATTGCCATCTTTTTTTGCAGGATATCTTCGTACACTTATGCACTGTTGATGACTCTTTGTACTTCATGTGCAATACGGAGGCGTTCAAGTTCCTGGCGGAGATGATCCAGCATGTACCATTGCCGCTGCGCGCCCGCTACGTCTTCTGCTGCGCTCCCATCAACAACAAGCTGCCCTTCGTCTGCGCCACATTCCTCAAGGTTACCATTCATATTCATATATAAACTTTGATATCACATATGTATATTTAATAAAAACCAATTCAGTATTGGTAAATGTGCTATAGTCACTTCAGCTTCGTGGAAGTTTGTTCCACATAATAGGGTATATGGCAAAATAATGAAATGCGTACTATTTTTGGTAACGTGAAGTAGATATTATAAAAGAAGGCACTGGTACATTATACTGGAGATCCCGGAGCCCTGCCAGTGTCACTAGATTACCACCGAGGTGGTTTTAGTGGGTAAAACTTCACATAACCTTGTTTCCTCCCAGGAGCAGGGTATCTTTTAATTATATATATTTTTTTTAATTTTATAAATTAAGGAAAGGTTGGGAAGGGGAGGTGGATTTGATGGAGGAGGAGATGCATAGGAAGGAATATTCTCTTTTTGTGCGCTTCCTCCTTCGTCGATTGACGATAGGCAAAGCATCTGCAATTGCGAATGTCTATAGGCATCGGTTGCTTCGCCATTTCGGCGAATTCATGTGGCCGCTTGCTCGTTTGCTACGCTATGCAACTTTGTTTTTTTTTAATTTACATGTGTCAATTTTAATAATAATGAAATTATATAAGTATATATACTATAGATGGTTCGTCAGTACAGTCGCAATGAACCCATCACAAAGAACTGGCTGAGCAATGCAGTAGACTGGCCCGTACCCTCTCCAAAGACCATCATGGACCTCGTGCACTTGGAAGCAGTCTTCGATGTGCTGGAACTTTATCTATGGCTGAGGTAAATTTCTATAATAGAATGTATCTGTTATATTTGTTTTATTTGACATTTATAAGAATTATTAGCTTAGAATTACGGCTGCGTTCGCTGGAAATTCGCTGAAAATCTGTGTCAAATTACATCAAAACCGGTTGAGCCATTCCGGAGATACCTTTAAACAAACATCCATCAATTTAAACATTCGCATTATATGTATTATTTTCAAATAAAGAAGTCCAAATTAAGTCTTAAACATTGTAAAGAGTTTCCTTACTTTTTACGATGAATTTAGTAGATTTAATTTTATTAGATTTTGCTTTATACATCATATTTTACAATTTATCTCAAAATTTTCTCGATATTTGTTATTTTCTGTAATTCTTTAACCCGAAGTGATATTTGTTTACAAAATTTTAATTTTCATTTGAAACAATGTTTTTAATTTGTATATATCTCAATTATGTTTAGTTAAAACAGAAATTTTCTCTCAACAGTTATAGATTCCCTGACATGTTCCCAGATGTCAAATTAGTTCGTGATATGGAAATGGAGTTAGATTCTATAATACAACAGGGAATCTTCCAAATAACAAGGTATTTATATCAAACTAGCTTTTACCCGCGACTCCGTGTGCGCGGAATAAAAAATAGAAAACGGGGTAAAAATTATCCTATGTCCGTTTCCTGGTTCTAAGCTACCTGCCCACCAATTTTCAGTCAAATCGATTCAACCGTTCTTGATTTATAAATAGTGTAACTAACACGACTTTCTTTTATATATATATAGATAGATTACAACTTTAGTAAAAAAAGATTTATTATGTTTATTTTGCTATTTTTTTTTCTAGATTATTAAGAAATTCAGAACAAGTATTAAAAGATGGTCAGTCGAGTGAGGAGTTGTACGGACGGGGCAAGAAATCAACGAGAATGGGACATTCGCAAACGAAAGGGGACGAGTCCAAAGGAAAACTTTCTGAAATGCTAGTGGCTAAGGTATGTTTGTAAACAAAAATATTGATAAGAAATATAGATTTATTTAAAAAAAATGCTAAGTTATGAACTTAATTATATAAAGATTCATAAAAACTAAATCAATGTTAAAGAATTTTTTTTATTATATGTGATTTGATTTAACTTGATAGGTTAGATTTTATCTTCGATGTTTTTGTTAATGACTTATAACTACGAGTTGCCCGCGACTTTGTCCACGCGAAATTAAAAAATATAGCCTACGTTTTTTTCTTTCTATTCAATTAAATAAACATTCAAGTCTTTCCTTTGATCAGTTAACAATTTAGGGCTTGTTTAAACTTTCGTGAGACATCATAATTAATTAATTAAAAAACGGCTTAACTCACGTTTGATCGTCACGTGACGGCACCGACTAATTTCGCCCTGAAGATGGACCCCCGATGGGTCCGAAACTAGTCGGTGCCGTCACGTGACGATCAAACGTGAGTTAAGCCGTTTCTTAATTAATTAATTTAGGGCTTGTTAGTAAATTAAAAAGTCCCGTTATCGAATGGTATATTTCTTTTCAGGGTCTGATCACACCACAAATGTTGAAGAAACTTCAACAAGAACTGTCCACAGACAACACGGAGCGGGGCAGAAAGAAAACTAACACGAGAAATAGAAGAAAATAAATACAATTGTACAATGCTTGTTATAAAATCGAAATGTGTAATAAATTTTACTTAGATAATAATTTTTTGTTTTAATATTCGTAACAAATAAACCTTTACAGTGTTGAAATATCCGAATGAATTCGTTCAATACATAATTTGTCTAGACATATCACAAAATGGTGACTTTCAAGATTTTACGGTGACATATTTTGTAGGCAAATCTAAATAAATAAAACTAGCTTTTACTCGCGACTCCGTCCGCGCGGAATAAAAATAGAAAACGGGGTAAAAATTATCCTATGTCCGTTTCCTGGTTCTAAGCTACCTGCCCACCAATTTTCAGTCAAATCGATTCAGCCGTTCTTGAGTTATAAATAGTGTAACTAACACGACTTCTTTTTATATATATAGATATAGATATACATAATAATAATAAGCCTTTATTTAGAATGACTACAGTGATTGTTACAAATTTATTTTTTGTATGAATAAAAGACTCATGTATGCTGGGTATAGACCTTCTCCATGTTTCTCTACTTATCTCTGTCTACAGCTGTTCTCATCCAAGCTTTTCCCGCTATTTTTACTATATCGTCTGTCTATCAGGCTTTGGGTCTTCTTTTTCTCTTGCCTCTTCCTGGACCAGACCATAACATCACTCGCTTCCTCCACCTGGCATCATCGGAGCGCATCACGTGTCCCGCCCATTTCCATTTAAGGCGCTGCGCCTGCTTGTACAGCATATATTAACTTTGTTCTTAGTCTGATGGTATGACTATTAAGTTTTTGGCTTATTTTGATATACATATCAATGTATTATTAAGTTATTATTTTATCAAATTAACAATTTGTCCGTTAATTATTCAGTTATCTATTCGAAAGAAACACTGATATATGTTGAACTTCTGACATCTCGGTAAGTTTTTATCTATTGAAGAGGGTAGTCAGTAGTAATATTGTAACTATCATTGAAACTTGTTTACAAGTGATTTCAAAATGGATACAGTGTTATTAAGTTGTTTGTTTTCATTTATTTTATTTATACAAACTTCTAAATTAATTCACGGTATTAGTAGTTCATATGTAATTATTTTTACAATATGTGTGTAAATTATTTAGTAGTTATTCTATAAAGGTTTCAGAATATTTGATTACGATGGTGTGCAAAATATCTTGGCTTTTAAAGATGAGCCTGTAACGATACAATGTCAGGCGGATATGCCGATATCTTACTGTGGATTCGTTCATCCTAGTGGTAAAAGATTTTCGTAAGTATATTTGTTATTTACTACTCAGGCCTATGTCTTTTTGTTTAGAGATATTTAGACGAAAAGTGGAAACAATTGTTTGTTTAATTTGTTTTTTTGTACGTGTAGTTCTTGTGGATAGAAAAGAAGCTTGTTAATTCGGCAGAGGCTGTCTTTGCCCGATTACTAGGCGATAGATCTTGGTGTCAAAAAGCGGTCACTCACACTAATCTCTTAGTTACATTACAAGTTAATATGTATTGTAGTTACCAACATATTATTATGTTTATAAAAATTTGTGATGTTAGCTTATGCAGATGCATGCAGGAACGATTGTTTGTTCAAGGAATGTCATAAACTTTCTAATTAGAAACGTTTGAAGTCAGGACGACTTACAATCTAGAAAAGTGTCTTCATATTCTAGTGGATGGTTTAAGAACACTTACAGGACATTATTTTTTTAGATCAAGTTCGGTAACTAACGCTAAATGCGAAGTGAAGATTAAAGTAAGCGATACGGATGTGGGAGAATGGAAGTGTCATATCGGTGTCCAGTCGGTGAGGGTCGAGATGATGAAGAGAATCGAGGTGCGGGTGGTAGCAGAAATGGCGGCTGTCCAGGCTAATGTAACTTCTCTGCACGGCAAGCCCGTCACACTCGCCTGTGTCACTACCAAGGGTCTGGTGCCATTGAGTTATTGCCGCTTCGAACCACCTAATGGTAGCCCGTTTAGTATTGATGCATCAGTTAATGCTACTAAGTAAGTACTAAACATAGCATAATGTTTTATTAAATAGTTAGATGAGTTACACTCAGAGTCAGTCGGAGTTTAATAGTGTTCTGACTTTAGCTTCCTAAAATTTTATTTTTAGGATGATTTTATCAACCCTAAAACGAAATAAAATTTTAATTTTAAGTAATTATAAATAAATGTTTTTCTTTTAATTTTCCAGTCCCATATTGAATAAATATTATTTCCCTGCCAACAAGAGCTTGGACCGTGGGGACTGCGCTGTCACTATACGTAAAGTGAGGTACGAGGATGTGGGGGAGTGGACTTGCGGTGCGGGCTTCGATAACGGCCAGGAACATATCGCTCAAATAACTGTTGACGTCGAAGGTAATACGACCAAGGTTGAACATCATAAAAGTCATGTTTTCATCATTTTAATTTTTGTAAATTGTCATCGATGATCCAATTGAAAATAAATAATATTTGCTAAGTGTACTTATATATAATTAAAGAAATAAACAGTCGAATCTGGATAAGCGAGTGTCTAAGGGACCGAAGATTGTTGGGGATATTTTCTATCTCCCGATCTTTAGACTGCCATATTTTTAGTGACATCTGTCTATATTTCTAGTTTCATATTCATATTTCTTGTTTTTGCCTGACTTAAGATACTACGTAGGTTTTAATCCACAACAAAGATGTTTCGAAGGGATAGAAGTTTCTGTCTAACCCGAGTTTCTCGCTTATGGAGGTCGTCCGTAGAGACCGGGTAAACAATCTTGTTTAAGAGCTTTCTCGCTTCCATACATAGCCCACCTCCATTGTTGTAGCACTTTGTACAGGTGAAAAGTCCGATAGCTGCTGCGGACCTTTCTAACCTTTTACTTATAAGGACATGATGAGGAAAGTGGATTTGGGGCCACATACGTCCTTTCCTCCGTCGATTAAAGGTAGGCAAGGAATCAGCAATTATCTATGGGTAACGGTCACTTTAGTGGTCAGTCAGAGCCACTTGTTCGTTTGCCAAGTAAAAATATATTACGTTAGATGAGCGTGTGTGCCATAAGACAAATTCTACTCTTCTTCCCGTTTCCGCTCTTTTAACGGTTCCCTTTAGCGGCTACAATTGTTTTTCATTTCTTTGACGCAGGACTTTATACAATGTCAACAGCATCGGTAACCGGCATCACAGTTGGCGGTATCCTGATTGCTGGTATAATCGGGATCTTAGGATACGTCGCGTGGAAGAGACGTTGGGTGTTGGGTAGTCGTCGTGAAGAAGTCGAGGAGATAGAGGTGCAGGAGATGGGACCACAGAACCCTGAAGCTACTACTCCTCAAAGCAGAAGAGTACCAATCATAACTGTACAGTCTCCGTCTACCACAGGAAGATCGGAGTCTACATCTCCATAGTAACCTAAGATAACCATGGCACACTTTGAAAGATAACAAAGATAATATTTTAAAGCAAGTGTTACCACAGTCAAATATCATTAATTTATATCACAATACTTGCAGTACATAGTGAGTACTTGAGATTGAGTGTACATACAAAAATTTACACTTTATTGTTATATGCAATACATGGAAAAATTATAAGTAAAAAATATTAGGAAGTCCCCGTGAAATAATTCATATCTAGAATTTTTTGTTTAAATCTAAATTATTCTTTATATTATATTAAAAAGTTGTAAAAAAGAAGTTACTTCATCACCTAAGTGATAATATTGTATTTTTAAATGAACAATGCATTTTCACTTTTTATATCACCCAGGTGATGAAAGTGGAATAACAAATGCCCAGTGTTATATTAATAATATAAAATAAGGTAAGTAAGGTGTCTTAGAGTAAAATATAAACTAAAAATTATTTAATCCTAGCAATCACTTACGACTTCGTCAACGGAGAAAAAATTAGCCTGTAATATTCCTGCATGTGTCAGCTACCTTCCCATTAAAGTCCCGTCAAAATCGTCCAGCCGTTTTTGAGATTATCCAGAACAAACAAGGCCTTACTGAGAGACCAATATTAAAAAAATGAGTTTAACATGTTAGTTGTTCTTGCTAAAGCAGTTTACGCTGCAAAATAATAGTCAATATTTTTTCTGGATTGTATATTTTATTGTAAACGTTTTTATTCTATTTATTTTTAATTCAGGAAAAAGAAAACAATAAGAATAAATTTATATTAATTAGATTGACTTTTATTTTATTTTAGTTAAAGATTTAAATACAGTCACATAAACATCTTAGTAAAATAAAGAAAAAAAAATTGTTTCACATGACAAGACTTCTCTACTTTACACTTTCTCTCTTTTACTTAATTGAGATAAAACATAATATTATATTTCTTTTAAATTGCAATATATTTGAAAACATTACATCTATTTAAGAAAAACATATCTTCTATATCTTATTTCTAAATTCTTCCGAATTATTCTCTATTTTACCTTAAGTAATACAAATTATATATATACACCATAAGATACTGTTTAATATTGTAATGTTTAATGATGAGAAACACATGGAAAATCTAGCAGACAATTTTGCTCATTCAATTATTAAAAATCGTATCAATCATGAAAACAGACATCGTTTAGTTGCAAGATTATTTAAACTTATATAACAAACTAGCTGTCGCCCGCGTCTCCGTCCGCGCGCAGTTAATAAGCTTTATATGACACGTTCAGAGATTTACCATAGCAGCGCCATCTAGTGATTACTTACTCAACCCAATCGAAAGGTATCGACATCTGTTAGAATCATTTGGAGTTAACAGATAATTGTGACTGTCAAATAATAACAGACAAATAATTAGCAATAAATTAAAATTGCGACTATAATTTGAGATTTAAACTATACTATCTCTCAAGTTGGATCGAACTGCACATGGTGTGCGAATTTTATTATAATCGGTTAAGTGGTTTAGGAGTCCATTGAGGACAAACATTGTGACACGAGATTTATATATATTAAGAATATGCCTTTTTGATACTATAGATAATTGCAAACTTACCTTAATTATGAATGCTTTATTAATGTAGTGTTTTAAATTATACATAAAACTATTTAATAACTGGGATGATTCAACATGACAGCAATCCTCTCCATATTCACAGCGTACACTGAATGACATGCAATAATATTTTTGTGTGTTAACAATGTATGGTAAAGTTCGTCCAGTGTAAGCCTATCTTCATTAGGTTGGGAGTTAGCTGAACTGAAACAAAAATCTCAATATTATTTAAAGACATGAAAAGGGTGATATTAATTTAGAAACTTAAGAGAACAATAGTGTGTCACGAGTTTACTAAGTTAAATATAATTGTTTAATCCATTCATCTAGTGCAATTCACAGAATCTCACCTGCAAGCAATTTCAAGAACAGCTGATTGTTCAACTTCATCAATAGTTGGAGGACAACGTGGACCAAGGACATCATTACTATCATCCAAGCCGACTCTGCCTTCACTCTGTGGGTCGTACAGTTTATTTGAATTACGAAGCCACATATTAGGCATATCACCACCAATATCATACTTGAAGTGCTTATTCCGTGTCTTATAGCCTTTTCGCTGGGATATAACTGCACTAATTATGTTCTTGAGAAAATGCTGTACAGCAACTACAATGAGATCTGCAGCTTCATCATCAGCTCCTTCTAGTCCTAGTTCCCACGCTGCTAGCATGAACCGACCAACAACTAATGCATGGTCAGGCAAAAATATTTCCTGCAAAATAAATTTTTGTAAAAAAATTATTTGGGACAAATAAATTTGATTGTTAATAAATAAGAATTTATTTTTAATTTTATGTATAAATTTATAAATAAAAATTTATAATTCCTATATTTACTCAAATGGAGATAGCAATTATTATTATTTACAAATATGTTCCAAATAACACCAAAGTTTTAAAAAGGTAATAAGTAGCTTACTTGAGTTGCATATTTGACCCCATCGCTTCCCGCGCCGGGTGGAGAGTTTGAAGGCAAATACTCCAGCAAGTCCACTGGCTCAAAGTTAGACCTTTCCGAAGTACGTGAATTTCTCTTATGTCGTCTACTGTTCCGATGCTGTGAGTTCGCTTTTTCTTGCGCTATGGTCATTGAAGTTTCTGCTAAACCTTCCACCTTATTCAGAAGTGCAAGTAAAAATTCGTTATGGTAATGCACTTGATCTATAGTAAGTAACGCGCGAGCTTCGGCGTCAAATTCTTCTTTAGTTAGCTTCATGCGAAACCATTGTTTCATGTGATTGAAATATTTGGTAGATTTTTCACCTAAAACTTCATTCAATTTTCGTCTAGACACGTTCAAGGCTTCTGATGCCATTATATTTGTGTTTTTTTTCAATGATATATTGTATTACTTTATTCTAAATACGCCTTTTAAGGAAAAAACAATCGAAGCATGTTGTTTTCAATGATTGTTGACATTAAATTTGACATTGATTTGACAGTAATTTTCAAAGAGTAAATAAAACAAAGAGCATCGGTGGCTCAGGGGTTAAGCACTTGACTTGCAATCTGTAGGTCCTGGATTCGAATCCCGCCATGTACCAATGTGTTTTTCTATTTTCGATTTACATATGTACATTTATCCGTCGTTCTTACGGTGAAGGAAAACATCGTGATGCAACTGTACATATCTGAGAAGAAGTTCAATGATATGTGTGAAGTCGATCAATCCGCACTGGGCCAGCGTGGTTGACTATGGCCTAGTCACCCCTAACTTTAGGGTAGGCTCCGAGCCCCTCGGTGGGAACGTATAGTGAGCTGATGATGAAATAAAACAAAAGCCAACCACAGAAAAAAAAAACTTATTTACTTATAAAAAGAATACATCCTGTCCTTTCCTAATAAGAAAAGGGTAGAGGTCTAAAATTAGCCCTCCGACATCATCCTCATTAGAAGAAATGCGGAATTGCTTTCACTGGACGCCTGTGTGCTGTGGTGGTCATCCGGCCCATTCGTGCACCCAACAAATATTGGTATTGCGGGATCTACCATTGTTGAATGATTTACACTAATTTCTCTAAAACAACAACGTTGAATTCTTATTATATATCCATTCGTACTGTTTCACATAATATGGATCGGATGGTTTCTGTTATTTTAATTGATTAGCAAGTCTTAGACGTTATATGTATCTAGTGTTTTTGTGAATTATCAAAGAGAGAAATTAGGCCAAGGAGGAGGTAAGAAATATAAACAAGAAGAAGTCTTTTTACTAATAAAATCACAAATACGATGAACTTTACAAAAAACCAAAAAGTGTTTATTTATAATACTTCACCCTTGTATATAATAAATTTTGTCAATCTTAAATGTGTTTACAAAAATTAATTTGTATTAAAAAAGAAAAAAACGCACATTATATTAAAGAAGAAATAAAATCAATGAATTTTTCGTGGCCTCAGTTTGACAAATAGTCCATTTTCTGGTCGCAGAATGAGATCGGATGTCAGTTCCGGTTCCAGTTTTGAAGGGAACAATTCAAAATGCCGTATAATTCCCGAGAGTGTAACTTTCATCTCTAAAATTGCGAACTTCTGACCTGGAAAAAGATGACCAAGATTGATATAGTTATTTGTAGGAGGACCTACCTTAGGCTTCTCAACCAGGCTCATGGAGCCCTGTTAATTATTGTTGTACTGAATAATATTGAGTTATTTTTTTTATTTTACATTTTACACACACACATTTAAAAGTTGACATCGTAAAAGATCTTTTTCGGTCTCTTTTTCTCATATAAAAATTATATGTTTTTGTCACATATAATAACCAATTAAAAAGATCCACACAGAATTAAAATTAAGGGAAGAGTCTACTGAATTAAATTTAAAGAAGAACCGATATTTTTTTTAAGTAATAAATAATTTAAAGGTCCGTATTAAAGTCGTTATTTTGATAATTTTGTCGAAGTACTAAAATATCAACGCAATAATAACAAACTCGGAAGAACGAATTTGGAATCCTTTTCTAGATAGTTGCGTTGTCTGAAGTTTTCATTGATATGCATTGGGACTGATGTGGTTAAAATTACATCCATAGTCACTGTTACATATATCTATAGTACACTGCTTTAGTAGGAATCAGATCAGGTTACTATTAGTACAAAATAAACGTATCAATATACAGGATGTACAACGAAGAGATTGTGGTTTTCCGTTTTATACGTCTTTTCCAGACAATCTGTTGATACTAGAAATAGAAACTAAATATTCATACTTTATACTTACCAATACAATTCCTGGGTCCAGCACTAAAAGCAAGCCAACTGAATGGATTCCTTACAACTGTTGATTCAAATCTTTCAGGTGTAAACTCCATTGGATCTATGTAGAATTCTTCCAATCTTTGCATATGGAATATGTCTACGATAACTGATGTATTTTTTTTTAGTTTCAAACCTGCTACCTCTATAAATAAAATAAAAGGTTTTGTAATTTTTTATGCAATTTCGTAATAGTTTTATAGGGATAATACGGACCTACGTCTCTTGTTATCATTCTTTCTATTAAAGGTACCGAGGGATACAGTCTGAGAGATTCTTTGATGACCTGTTCCAAATATTTCATTTGACCCAATTCACTGAAATGAAATAATTAAATTATTATTTTGCAAAAGACTTGTACTGTTTGAGAGAATATTCTTCGCTGCGACTCCTGACAATCCTTTGGTTGCCGGATTTGGGACTCGCCTGTACGCCAGATTATGGTAGATGGTAGAAAAGATTATTGAACATTTTTACCCACGCATCGAAATAAATTTGAATACATTATAAAAAAAATGGTTGGACCTGTACGTGGCATCCCGATACAAATCATCTGAGAATATAGATTTTTGTTCATTAAAAAGTTTTTCTTGAACATCTTTGTGTTTTGATATACAGTAAAGCGTGAAGGAGATTCCGGACGTTGTCGTGTCGTGACCCTGAAAAAATACAATATAAAAACTGGTTTAACAAAACTTTATGGCTTTATACCCGTCATCTTAAGGTTGGTTTACACTGCCTAAACACTCGTATCATAATATTGTGATCTTACTTTTACAAAGAAAATTAGTAGGATGAAAATAGGTTTTTGTTTGAATATTTGTAGCAAAGGAAACCTACAGTAAGAAGTCCCACAGAATAATTATTTACCTCGAACATGAATGTGTCCACTTCTTCCCTTATTAATTCATCGCTGATTTTTCGACCATCGATTTCAGCTAGCAAAAGGAGATCGAGAAATGCATGCTTGTTTTTAATACCTATAAATATTAAAGAAAAAAAAATGATGATCGTGTGTATTTATAATATGCTTTTGCTCTTTGACTAAAATCACAGCTGTTATAGCAACTATTTGTTGATTCCTATATTTTGTGGTTTGGTTTAATTTAGAGTTTCCGAATTAGACACAACTTATAACAGTGAATAATGTCAATGTTTCTTCACTGTTACTTCGTCATCTCCCGGCCGATTTCTTACTCTATGTGAGATCTGAACAACAGGTTTTTGTCTTCAAAATCAATCTGTTCATTATTTTAATCGTTCTTGATCATGGTACCCTACATGCAAACGTAGGCTTACAAAATATCAGCTGTAGTTTTTTTTTGTAGGTATTTGACCTTACTGATACAAACAGGAAATCAACGTTCACGGACATAGTTTCTTCCTACTTGTATTTAAATTCTTATCAAATTAATATTTTAAGCAATTAATTTGTTTTTTGTTTACCTATATCAGTGGAACCTGCCAGAGATGTGATGTTGGCTTTTTTAAGTTCCTCTCGTCTTATTTCTATCACTTTCTTGGTGTGCGCGTGAAGAACATTTATAGCGTTGTCTTGTATTTTTCTATACGCCGACAAATTAAAAACCGTTTCTTCAGCTATAAACGGATTTCGCATTCGAAGAGCGGCGACCGAACTAACTCTTAAAGAACATTTGTCATAATAATAAAAAATATTATAACAATTATATAGTATTAGGATTGTTGTACTTAATGAAGGTCTATGTACAGTAGCAGACAAAGACTTCATTAGACTTTGACTGATGGCTTTATGAAGTTGAAGTTTTTGAGGCAAGTACAGTCGCCGTCGCTCGCGGTGTTCACTTTAACGTGGAACACCGCGAACGACGGCGACTGTACCTATTGCCACTAAAGACGTGGCCAGAAACTCACGTCTAGTCGCAAAGTATAATTGTATTAGTAATGTGGTAGTTTTATTTGAACACTTACTCTGATATTGCCTTTACGTATTTAGATTCTTTGTCTTTTTGAGCATTGAATGACATTCCCATGATTGATTCTGCAAGTAATATATTTATCGTAAAAATAAATATCCTTTGAAAATATCAGATTGAACGACAAAAGTTTATACGAATATACAAGGTAACTATAAAAAATAAAGCGAGGTTTTAAGGTAAGTTTTGCAATTATTACATGCAATAACCTTGAATGTATTTTTGTAGGTTTTTCAGCAGTGCAAACTCACGGTTGATAAAACAAATCATGTGCTGTAATTTAAGTACATATTCAAGAATAATTTACCAGTCACATTGTCCAAAGCCGCAAGAGCGATCAGCGGGAATATGTTCACATCAGTGTCTCCGTCCGCAGACGTCATTAAATTATCACGTAGGATCTGTTCGTTTTTCCAAAACACGGGAATGAAATTTTGAAGTATATTAAAATGGAACGCTGGTGTCAAGAATTTGCGGTGTGAACGCCATTTTGCACCTAAAATGTATTTTTTCGAATAATTTTAGGGAAAAAATTGACAAAAGAATTAAATGTAATTTTATCTTAATCTGACCGGTGTAGATATAGGCCTAAAACTGGGGGCTAATATAATAAGGTAATATTTAAAAATCTGAATACTAGAGCAAGAATAGTACGTAATTAATAAAATTAAATCGTTACTCATTACAATATTAGTTTTCATTTACCTGTGGATGTTAAAAGTCCATCGCCAAGCCAAGCTCGTAAAAACGAGTAGGATCGACCTTTTGTTATAATTTCAGAGTGTGACACTATCCCCTGCAAGATAAAATTTACTAAAAAAAATATTGTTTTATGTGCTACGTAACACAACAATTTTTTTATTTAAATTGTAGGTGATAATTTGACCTCTGTGCGTGAGAGTACTCGCTTTACCTTTGATTTATCAAACACCTTTAGCTTATTTAGACCGAGATAGACTAAGAAAAATTATTATTTATATATATTATTATAATTTTTTTAGTCTATCTACCATATAAATTACAACTAGTCATTTCTGTTGCCTTGCATACTATACACATTCATTCTACGGATGTACGGACTAGAATTTTATCGCATCAATGACTTTTTGTTATACGACCTTGAAGAAAGACTCCGAGCATGCTATCTTGACCGTATATACTCGTAGATCAGTTATAATTTTACAGTTCATGTCAATAATAAGCAATCTATGTATATAAGTGTATAAATTAATACTATGATTGCTATTACGGTATGATTGCTATTTGTGTTGTGGACGACATTTGTCTTCTATTGTCTTAGTGCTCGCTCCCATGCATTTCGCACTGTACTATACAACGTCTTTATATATCTGATATAAAAACTTTTTAAATGCTATACTTTTATTTCATTAACGTATATTAAAGTCGCTAAAATAAATACTAACTTCAATGTATTTTGGATGATACAAAATAATGTATCGACTCGAAAAGAGATGGACACGGACAGCTTCTCCAAAACGTTGCTGAAAGCGATGCAGTAGATTCAAAAACTCTGTAACAAATGAAACATTCGTATAGGCTTTAGATCATCAGGTATATCATCTGTATTTCTTAACGCCGCGGCTGTGAGACATCAGGACCTGTAGTTTAAACTGTACAAGTTCGAAATATAATAACAGTGTTTAGCTAGTAAAATCTATTTGAGTTTTGGACGACTCAAATTAGAATGGATAGTTAACTTTACTAATAAATTTCGTTACTGTAATAAACATGTAAACAATACTTATGGTCACCTTAATAAAATCGTGCCTTGCATAAATTAATAGTAAGTAATTTAAACATGCAATTTTTATTACAGGAATAAAAATCAAGTTTTTAGCTAACGACAGAGTCCAATGGTAAGTTCCGAGCTATGCATTTAAATTTTGTTTTGTTTTGATATTTATATCAAGCCAAAAATAGTAATTTTATTCTTTCAAATTCTAATGCTAAGTTTGATTACTTTATTTACACTTCCTTAATAGCAGTGAATTATTTTTGGTAATAAACTTGTATTACCTTAAAAGTAAAAAAAAAAAACTGATTATAAATCAACGTATACCTTTTTACGAAAAGATTATTTATTGTAAAAATATACACGCCAGCGTTTTTCTTTGCCAAATGTTTTGCATAAATAAAACATAAGATTTAAAGTTGGGTATGGTATGAATGTTTATTTATATCTGCATTTATAAGATTGCATCTTCTTGAGGCTGATAACATAATTAATACCATGTTAATATTTGGTATGTTTAAGTCGTCGGGTGATGTCATTAAACCTGACTTCATTTTTCTGAGCTATATTTTTTCTGTACAATATGTACGTTTTATGTATGTTTAAATTATTATTTTTTCAGACGACCACACAGAACAGGTGTCAAGTGGAAATAATTCCGCATATCGTTTGATGAGTGTGCGTGCCGGAGGTCTTATTCATACTTTTATAAGGAAAGGATGGGAAGTGAATTTGACGGAGGAGGGGACGCACAGGAGAGGGATATTTTCTCTTTCTGTGCGACCCTCCTCCGTCAATTAAAGGTACGCATCTGCGATTGCGGATGTCTATGGACAGCAGTCGCTTCGCCATTTCGGCGCATTCCGGTAGCCACTTGCTTGAATGTCACCTTACAATATATGAAAAAAAGAATGTTATAATCTGTAGTTGTCAAAAAGACAGCCTTTAAACAACAACAGTCGGAAAATGTTACAATCACCCTACAATAGTCGTGTTATAGTATATTTATTTTGTAAAAGGGGCAGAGTTCACGTTCGTTGTTACGTGCTACTTAATTTTACCTGTAAATTGAATAACGGGAACGAAGGCGACTGTACTGTGTAATATGTACTAATTGTTTATTAAAACACTAGCTTTTACCCGCGACTCCGTCCGCGCGGAATAAAAAATAGAAAACGGGGTAAAAATTATCCTATGTCCGTTTCCTGGTTCTAAGCTACCTGCCCACCAATTTTCAGTCAAATCGATTCAGCCGTTCTTGAGTTATAAATAGTGTAACTAACACGACTTTCTTTTATATATATAGTAGGGTGGCCCAAAAAAATAAATTTTTTGTTTTTTTCGATTCTCGTGTGAAAATATGTGAGTTTACTACAGGTTAAAAAAAAATCTTAAAAGGTCGCTCAGAATTTTTGAAAAATTCCAAAATTGCCGAAAATCAATTCGGAGCGACCTTTAGAAAATAAAATTTTGACGTCAAATTTTCAGAATCCTTATATTATTTTACACTTAAAAAGATGACATGACGAGAAAAAAAATTAAAACAAAAAAAAATCTGATTTTCGGCAATTTTGGAATTTTTCAAAAATTCTGAGCGACCTTTTAAGATTTTTTTTTAACCTGTCCTTTGGTGGAGGTTCTTAAAACATAGTAAACTCACATATTTTCACACGAGAATCGAAAAAAACAAAAAAATTATTTTTTTGGGCCACCCTAATATATAGATTACATAATTTTCCAAGGATTTTAGAACCAAAATTGACATTAAAACACCAGATACCCAGCAATTATTAATTGTTAAAATAAATAATTATAATTTGTAATTGTAGAAATTAAAATTGAAATTGTAATTATCTATCTTATTAATATTATAAATGTGAGTGTTTGGATGGATGTTTGTTTGAAGGTACCTCCAGAACGGCTCAACAGATCTCGATGAATTTTTAGAAATTTGACATAGATCATAGTCTGGAAGAACACATAGACACTACTTATTATGTTATTTTTTTAATTCTACGCGGACCGCGCGGGCGATAGCTGGTGAGTTATAATAGTAATAAATGTTATCTATATTACTTATAGGTAACACATAAATGTATACAAGTACCATTATGAAGTTAATTAAAAATTATCGACATCACGCAATATAAATAAAAACAAATAAGTAAGATAAACAAAATGACGAACGATCTTACTTAATATTATACTCGTAAATGCGAGATTAGATGGATGGATGGATTTGTTAGAAGGTATCTCCAGAACGGCTTAACAGATCTCAACAAAATTTGACATAGATGTAGAACATAGTCTGGAAGAAGACATAGGCTACTGTTAAGTCTATTTAATTTCCGCGTGGACCGAGTCGTAGGCAAAAGCTAGTAAAAAATAAAATAATAAACTTACTCACCTGTTGGTTTAACGACGAAGTCAAGTCCATTACCTACCAAAGGTAAAGGTAGGGGACCTCTTATATCACAATTTTTTGCATCCCATAGCAAATTAAACCAAGATATTAATATTATAAATATTACAGAAGTGATTATTAAGAATAAAATCATAGTTAATATTGTATCGAAAAGTTTAAATGGTAAATAAAAATCTGCCACTAACTGCGCATAAACAACCGTCCTGTTTAATAGTCACTTTATAAGTATAGGTCTCACTGACTCGACGCGCGACTGATAGTGAATAAATAATTTATGTTGATATCTTTGTATATTTCATGGACATGACATGTTTACATTTTTATGCATTTTGCGAACTTTAGAAATATTTTGACATTTGATTCCATAAGAATTAAGTCACCGGCTTATAAACAGCTTATATCAATAATGGACATTAGGGCTGTTGCGTATCAATCTTACTTTTTAATTTTTTATGAAGCAAACTGAATAAGTATTAAATCAGTTATTTATAAATAATTAGCTAGATATGATGCTGTTAAATTGAAATAAAATTACAAACATACTGAAACCACAAAGGTTTTCGCATATATAGATCAAGGAAGTCACGGGATGCAACTAGTGCAATAAGCATCTATAGTAACTGAGCACGTGTAATGAATTTAAACCTACCTACTGGTTGCCCTTGCACATAAAAAATAAAAAGACATTTGGCAAAAAGAACCTGTTTCGTCTTTGATATATGAATACGAAAATATACTTCGTAAAGGTGCAACCATCATTGGAACATAAGCAATCCAAAGTCAAATTAGTATGTATTCAAATTATTACATAGTCAAATAGTGGTAGACGCCAGCAATAACAACATCTATTGCACGAATAGGTTGTTTGCTCGTTTGCCACCTTATCATATATAAATAAATAGTACGGTAGTAGGTACGATAAGTATATATAAATATTTTCCAGGTTCTATTTGCACTTGGGGTCAAAATTTGTTTTGGCTTAAATGAATTCCTGTTGTACGGTGTAAACCTCATTCCCAGTTTTGTTTGAACTCTACCTAAAAAGGTTGATGATCATGGTCACTATCATTGGTACACATCTGAGATGTTGTAACCCATGTAATTACCAAAAAAATCTTAACCGAACTGAAACCTTTGCCTTACATTTATTAGTATCTTTTATATCAATAATGGTAAAAAGCATACGATAGGGTTCCGAGGAAGGTTTTGTGGTGGGCTTTGAAAGTGAAAGGAGTGCCTGGGAAATACCTGCAGCTTATTCGTGCTATGTATTGTCGAGCCAATACACACATCCAGTCCGCTGTTGGCGATAGTGACAGGTTTGGTGTCTCGGTAGGCCTACACCAGGGTTCGGCTTTAAGTCCGTATCTCTTCCTCCTGGTAATGGATGCGCTAACATCAGACATACAGGAGGAAGCACCCTGGTGTATGCTTTATGCTGATGACATCGTGCTTGTCGGGGAGGATGAATGCGAGGTGCAGAGCAGGTTGGAAAAATGGCGAGATAAATTGGAGAGAGCTGGTCTTAAAATCAGCAGAACCAAAACTGAACATTTATTCTGCGATTTTGGTGGTCCGACCAGCTTTTCTCCAATCGCTTTAAATGGTGTTGACCTACCAACCTGCTCCGATTTTAAGTACCTCGGTTCACTCGTCCAATACGATGGTGGTGTTGACCGGGATGTGAAAAGCCGAATAAATGCAGGTTGGATGAAATGGCGACAGGTCACCGGTGTGACTTGTGATCCAAGAATGCCACCCAAGCTTAAAGGACAGATCTACAAGTCAATCGTAAGACCTGTCTTATTGTACGGATCTGAATGTTGGGCCACCAAGGTTTCGGATGAAAGAAGATTGCATGTAGCTGAGATGCGTATGCTAAGATGGATGTGTGGTGTGACAAGAAAAGATAAAGTTAAGAATGTGCATATCAGAGGAAGTTTGAAAGTAGCGCCAGTTATCGAGAAATTGAGGAGCAGAAGGTTAGCGTGGTTTGGACATGTTATGCGGAGGGATGATAATCATATAAATAAAAAAGTAATGAGATTGAATGTGGATGGCTATAAAGGTAGAGGAAGACCAAAGAAAGTATGGATGGATTGTGTGAAAGAGGATATGCGTAAGAAGGGGGTAAATTCAGATATGACGGCTGATAGAGATGTATGGAGGAGTAGTACATACTGTGCCGACCCTCCATAGGGATAAGGGCAGGTTGATGATGATATCAATAATGGTCTCGTTTGTTGTGATCGCATTTCAACAGTGTTGCACACACGTGAATTCATTTTGGCGCGTTATTTAAAAAAATCTGTTGTGTTAATTCCCTGTCGTATTACATTATATGTATCTCGTAGAGATTAAAAATTGACGATTGAGTCGTCTGATAAAGTAATGCTATAATTTATTAGAGGGCCGTTGCATAAACGATTGAACACATACATTATTTTTTTTCAAGATGTATTGTAGGATGTACATTTTTTAAAAAAATTATTAAAAAAATAAGTTTTAAAATTGATTGAATCGTCTAAATCATCAAAGTATAACGGTCTTGAATAAAAAAATATTTTATTACCGAATGAAAATGAGAATCGGAATATAACGCCGAATACGTGCATTATAAAGTAAAAACATAAAATAAAAGAAATGAAGTCATCAATGCTATAAAACTTGTTTCTGTACAAGGTTTTGTGTAAATCAAATCGAGTTTAACTGGTCTATCAATTCAACGACAGACTCAACATGACAAGATGATAACGAATAATCGATTTCGAATGCTATATTAATTTTGATCAAAATCTTTTCAAAAATATGTTTGTCAGTTATTCTGCTCTTTGCCGTTTGTTGTCAATGTCAAGCTGTCAATGCAGTTGTTATTGACCTCCGTGAAGTTGGCCCCCTCACTTTAATTTTTTTAACTTTTTTTTACGCAAATCGTTTGAGAATCGTTTGAGAGGGTTTGAGAGAAAAGAAATATTGTTTGAGAGTTCCTACTTTCTCCGTAAAAACAATTTCAAATTCTAGTGTGAAGTTGGCCCCCTCACTTTACTTTTTTTTATTTTTTTCAATGCGAATCGTTAGAGAGTCGTTTGAGAGACATTAAGAGAAAAGAAATATCGTTTGAGAGTTTTTACTTTTTCTGTAATAAATATTTTAATTCTGGGCATCGAAAGTTACAAATCGATTTTCCTTTTTTTCCGAATTAAATATGGCAATCATGCACTTGGACGTTTCAAATTTATTGTGTAGGTAGAGAATGGTAAGAGAGTGATTGAGAGAAAAGAGAAATCGTTTGAGAGTTAATACTTTTTCTGAAATATATATTTCAATGTCGGAATCGAAAGTAACAAATCGATTTTCCTTTTTTCCGAATTAAATATAGCAATCATGCACTTAGACGATTCAAATTTATGGTGTAGGTAGGGAATGGTAATAGAGTGATTGAGAGAAAAGAGAAATCGTTTGAGAGTTAATACTTTTTCTGAAATATATATTTCAATGTCGGAATCGAAAGTGACAAATCGATTTTTCTTTTATTACGACTTAAATATGGCAATCATGCACTAAGACGTTTCAAATTTATCGTTTAGGTAGAGAATGCTTAGATAGTGACTGAGAGAAAAGAGAAATCGTTTGAGAGTTAATACTTTTTCTGAAAAATATATTTCAATGTCGGAATGGAAAGTTACTAATCGATTTTCCTTTTTTTCCGAAATAATTATGGCAATCATGCACTTAGACGTTTCAAATTTATTGTGTAGGTAGAGAATGATTAGAGAGTGATTGAGAGAAAAGAGAAATCGTTTGAGAGTTAATACTTTTCCTGAAATAAATATTTCAATTTCTGAATCGAAAGTAACAAATCGATTTTCCTTTTTTCCGAATTAAATATAGCAATCATGCACTTAGACGATTCAAATTTATGGTGTAGGTAGGGAATGGTAATAGAGTGATTGAGAGAAAAGATAAATCGTTTGAGAGTTAATACTTTTTCTGAAATATATATTTCAATGTCGGAATCGAAAGTGACAAATCGATTTTTCTTTTATTACGACTTAAATATGGCAATCATGCACTAAGACGTTTCAAATTTATCGTTTAGGTAGAGAATGCTTAGATAGTGACTGAGAGAAAAGAGAAATCGTTTGAGAGTAAATACTTTTTCTGAAAAATATATTTCAATGTCGGAATGGAAAGTTACTAATCGATTTTCCTTTTTTTCCGAAATAATTATGGCAATCATGCACTTAGACGTTTCAAATTTATTGTGTAGGTAGAGAATGGTAAGAGAGTGATTGAGAGAAAAGAGAAATCGTTTGAGAGTTAATACTTTTTCTGAAATATATATTTCAATGTCGGAATCGAAAGTAACAAATCGATTTTCCTTTTTTCCGAATTAAATATAGCAATCATGCACTTAGACGATTCAAATTTATGGTGTAGGTAGGGAATGGTAATAGAGTGATTGAGAGAAAAGAGAAATCGTTTGAGAGTTAATACTTTTTCTGAAATATATATTTCAATGTCGGAATCGAAAGTTACAAATCGATTTTTCTTTTATTACGACTTAAATATGGCAATCATGCACTAAGACGTTTCAAATTTATTGTGTAGGTAGAGAATGCTTAAAGAGTGATTGAGAGAAAAGAGAAATCGTTTGAGAGTTAATACTTTTTCTTAAATATATATTTCAATGTCGGAATCGAAAGTTACAAATCGATTTATTTTTATTTCGAATTAAATATGGCAATCATGCACTTAGACGATTTAAATTTATGGTGTAGACAGAGAATGGTAAGAGAGTGATTGAGAGAAAAGAGAAATCGTTTGAGAGTTAATACTTTTCCTGAAAAAAATATTTCACTGTCGGAATCGAAAGCTACAAATCGATTTTCCTTTTTTCCGAATTAAATATAGCAATCATGCACTTAGACGATTCAAATTTATGGTGTAGGTAGGGAATGGTAATAGAGTGATTGAGAGAAAAGAGAAATCGTTTGAGAGTTAATACTTTTTCTGAAATATATATTTCAATGTCGGAATCGAAAGTTACAAATCGATTTTTCTTTTATTACGACTTAAATATGGCAATCATGCACTAAGACGTTTCAAATTTATTGTGTAGGTAGAGAATGCTTAAAGAGTGATTGAGAGAAAAGAGAAATCGTTTGAGAGTTAATACTTTTTCTTAAATATATATTTCAATGTCGGAATCGAAAGTTACAAATCGATTTATTTTTATTTCGAATTAAATATGGCAATCATGCACTTAGACGATTTAAATTTATGGTGTAGACAGAGAATGGTAAGAGAGTGATTGAGAGAAAAGAGAAATCGTTTGAGAGTTAATACTTTTCCTGAAAAAAATATTTCACTGTCGGAATCGAAAGCTACAAATCGATTTTCCTTTTTTTCGAATTAAATATGGGAATCATGAGGATAAACGATTCAAATTTATTGTGAAGATAGAGAATGGTTATAGACTGATTTAAAGAAAAGAGAAATCGTTTGAGAGTTAATACTTTTTCTAAAATAAATATTTCAATTATTGAGATTTGTAAGTTTTTGAAAATCGATTTGTTACTTACGATTCCGAAATTGAAATATTTATTTCAGGAAAAGTATCTACTCTCAAACGATTTCTCTTTTCTCTCAATAACTGCCTAATCATTCTCTACCTATACAAAAAATTTGAAACATCTAAGTGCATGATTGCCATAATTATTTCGGAAAAAAAGTAAAATCGATTAGTAACTTTCGATTCCGACATTGAAATATATATTTCAGAAAAAGTATTAACTCTCAAACGATTTATCTTTTCTCTCAATCACTCTCTAAGCATTCTCTACCTACACAATAAATTTGAAACGTCTTAGTGCATGATTGCCATATTTAATTCGTAATAAAAGGAAAATCGATTTGTAACTTTCGATTCCGACATTGAAATGTTTATTTCAAAAAAAGTATTAACTCTCAAACGATTTCTGTTTTCTCTCAATCACTCTATTACCATTCTCTGTCTACACCATAAATTTAAATCGTCTAACTGCATGATTGCCATATTTAATTCGGAAAAAAGGAAAATCGATTTGTTACTTTCGATTCAGAAATTGAAATATTTATTTCAGGAAAAGAATTAACTCTGAAACGATTTCTCTTTTCTCTCAGTCACTCTCTAAGCATTCTCTACCTACACAATAAATTTGAAACGTCTTAGTGCATGATTGCCATATTTAAATCGTAATAAAAGAAAAATCGATTTGTAACTTTCGATTCCGACATTGAAATATTTATTTCAAAAAAAGTATTAACTCTCAAACGATTTCTGTTTTCTCTCAATCACTCTATTACTATTCTCTACCTACACCATAATTTTGAAACGTCTTAGTGCATGATTACAATATTTAATTCGAAATCAAAGGAAAATCGATTTGTAACTTTCGATTCCGAAATTGAAATATTTATTTTAGAAAAAGTATTAACTCTCAAACGATTCCTCTTTTCTCTCAATCACTCTCTAAGCATTCTCTACCTACGCAATAAATTTGAATCGTCTAAGTGCATGATTGCCATATTTAATTCGGAAAAAAGGAAAATTGATTTGTTACTTTCGATTCAGAAATTGAAATATTTATTTCAGGAAAAGTATTAACTCTCAAACGATTTCTCTTTTCTCTCTATCACTCTCTAATCATTCTCTACCTACACTATAAATTTGAATCGTCTAAGTGCATGATTGCCATATTTAATTCGGAAAAAAGGAAAATCGATTTGTTACTTTCGATTCAGAAATTGAAATATTTATTTCAGGAAAAGTATTAACTCTCAAACGATTTCTCTTTTCTCTCAATCACTCTCTAATCATTCTCTACCTACACAATAAATTTGAAACGTCTAAGTGCATGATTGCCATAATTATTTCGGAAAAAAAGGAAAATCGATTAGTAACTTTCCATTCCGACATTGAAATATATTTTTCAGAAAAAGTATTAACTCTCAAACGATTTCTCTTTTCTCTCAGTCACTCTCTAAGCATTCTCTACCTACACAATAAATTTGAAACGTCTTAGTGCATGATTGCCATATTTAAGTCGTAATAAAAGAAAAATCGATTTGTTACTTACGATTCCGAAATTGAAATATTTATTTCAGGAAAAGTATCTACTCTCAAACGATTTCTCTTTTCTCTCAATAACTGCCTAATCATTCTCTACCTATACAAAAAATTTGAAACATCTAAGTGCATGATTACCATAATTATTTCGGAAAAAAAGTAAAATCGATTAGTAACTTTCGATTCCGACATTGAAATATATATTTCAGAAAAAGTATTAACTCTCAAACGATTTATCTTTTCTCTCAATCACTCTCTAAGCATTCTCTACCTACACAATAAATTTGAAACGTCTTAGTGCATGATTGCCATATTTAATTCGTAATAAAAGGAAAATCGATTTGTAACTTTCGATTCCGACATTGAAATGTTTATTTCAAAAAAAGTATTAACTCTCAAACGATTTCTCTTTTCTCTCAATCACTCTATTACCATTCCCTACCTACACCATAAATTTGAATCGTCTAAGTGCATGATTGCTATATTTAATTCGGAAAAAAGGAAAATCGATTTGTTACTTTCGATTCCGACATTGAAATATATATTTCAGAAAAAGTATTAACTCTCAAACGATTTCTCTTTTCTCTCAATCACTCTCTTACCATTCTCTACCTACACAATAAATTTGAAACGTCCAAGTGCATGATTGCCATATTTAATTCGGAAAAAAAGGAAAATCGATTTGTAACTTTCGATGCCCAGAATTAAAATATTTATTACAGAAAAAGTAAAAACTCTCAAACGATATTTCTTTTCTCTTAATGTCTCTCAAACGACTCTCTAACGATTCGCATTGAAAAAAATAAAAAAAAGTAAAGTGAGGGGGCCAACTTAACACTAGAATTTGAAATTGTTTTTACGGAGAAAGTAGGAACTCTCAAACGATATTTCTTTTCTCTCAAACCCTCTCAAACGATTCTCAAACGATTTGCGTAAAAAAAAGTTAAAAAAATTAAAGTGAGGGGGCCAACTTCACGGAGGTTTGTTATTGTCACTGCCAGTGTGATAATGTCATAAAGTGTAGGACTGTGAAGTTTGTATAAAAATTGTTGAAAGACTGTATTTTATTGTTGAAGAGCTGTATTTTATTCACAAATAATGTCACTTAATTGGTTACTTAACACTAAAAAGCCGGTATCAGTGATCGTCGGTAGGTGTTTGCAAATTGTTGAACTTTGAGGTTATCTAATTTTTACAAATTCAAACTTTCTTCGTAGATTTTGTACGCAATGCCAGTAAAAAGACAGGAGGTAGTACGAGAAATACAAACTGTAAAGTAAGGCCTAAGCACAGAGGGTGGAAAGTGCAAGATGGTCACATTGTACCAGCTGGAAAAATTTTGGCAACCCAAAGAACAACAAGGTTCCATCCAGGTTTAAATGTAAGGATGATCAATTTATTGTCCATATCTGTGTTTTATAACTTCACTGTCTCACATTTCCACAGAATTCAACATTTTCAATGAACATAATATTGTTTGCTGGTCAGGTTTACATTGGTCACACATTAAACCTTAATCTGAAGCCACATTTTATATACCCATAAAAATTATAAATTAATACAAATTGATCAGTTAAAAATCTATAATACACAATCAGGCAATGTTTCCTAATTGTCAAAACAATAACTATGACAATAATAATGATTTGTTTTAATTTCAGGTTGGATTTGGGCGGAATGGTACATTGTTTGCAATGGAAGCAGGCAAAGTGGTTGTAACATGTGAGAAGTTTGAGCCAAACTGGGATCATACATGGGTGCAGCGGAATTACGCTGGTAGAACTAATCAAAACATATTCAAGAAATACTATAATGTTATACCGGAACCACAACACAACAGATTTAAATTAATTGATGAAGTTTAAGATATGTTTTAAGTTTACTTAGTAAAATAAATTAGTAACTGTTACATGTTTTTTTTTCATATCACTATCTTTCACTTTACTAAAAGAATATATAGTCAAGGCATACACAATAGGCTTTTTCCAATAACTATCTGATCTGTTCATTGGGTTTAAATTAGTCAATGGATATCTATATCAAGTTAGCTAAGGCTGAAGTTAATGGGATCCACAGAACTGTGGCAACTCTGAGAAGTCCTGTCACAGTAAATTTATAGACTAAAACCAATTTTAGCTTCCATCATAACATTCTTAGAATAATCGTATTTACAACAAATACTAAAGTAGCGCAATCGAGCGCCAAATATTTCTACTAACATCTGTTTATTTTATTGAAACTTTAATGTTTTCACATGAGTTTGCTAGATGGCGTTGTTTTTTATTTTGTAAGTATTTCATAATAAACATTTTTATCAGTTTACTGCATTAAAGTGGATGTATTTTAAGTTCTATATTTATGATGCTTCATTTTTACGAACTAATGAATGACAAAGACTAGAATACTAATAGCGCAGAATTTAAAAAAGGTGAATTGTATCTCATGTGTTACTCGAGACTTTATTTTTTTTATATGTTCCAAATTTCAATAAGATGCGTTGAACCATTGCATACTTGTCGATTAAATATGTGAATCAAACGTATCCTACTTGAAAACTACCACATTTCCGGGATTATAATTAGGCTATGTGTGTTCTTCTAGACTGTGTTCTACTTCTGTACCAAGTTTCATCGCAAGTCACGCAGCCGTTGTGGAGATAACCTCTAACATCGATTGACGATTTTGTGTTGCGATCATTTACGCACGCATTTTATTGACACACTTGTGGACCGGACCTAGCACGAATATTTGTCCTATCGCCATCGTGTAGTCATAGATAAAGTGTGTACCGCGCCTTTTTATCGAGCGTAAATTGCACCAAAAATCTCATACTAGTTTTGACATAATTGACGATGAAAATACGAAGGCGCTTGTCGCAATTATTGGTGCTAGGCTGACTGTTCGTTCGACTCCAGTGTAGCGCAAGACAAGCCGGAGAAGTTAGCCAATAGAAAAGACCACGAAGGTGACAGTGCAGAGGAAGATGGATTTATTCAGCCCGAGAATGTTATGTATCAAAAAGTCGTTTGCAATTATACCATACTATGTTAGGTGAAAGTGTGATAAAAAATGAGACAGGTAGGGCGACGAGATTGACGATTTTCCGGCTTTGAAATGACTTCCGGTCAGACCGGATGTTACCCGGACGACATGCACTGGACTGTACTATGTACAGCTTATCAACCTTTTGAACTTACCTTAGCTGAAAGTTTTGTACAAATAATTTTTACTTCAAATTCGTCGTTACAAATCATGATTTTCATTAGTTTAACAAGTTTCATGTCATTATTATTAGTTTTAATAAACTTTTAGATGAGGCTACATTTGAGCATCCTGATGCACTAAACTCAGTCAAGGTCTTAAGACTTTCATTTAGTTTTGATAGTAGAACATAATATTTTTCTCATAAAAGATCTATTCTTTCATTATCATTTGGATCTAATGCCAGGATGACCAACTGTATTCCTTCATATTCACGGATAGTAGTGACTAATTTAACCTGGCTGTTCATGTCGCTGGCACTTGAGTAATAATTCGAATGGATAGTATATTTTTGTTTGCAGGCTCTACCATTATAACTCACTTAAAAGTCATTCATATATTCAGAAATAATAATAAATGCGTCAAGTCTTCAATGTAAGCCTGACGACATTTTGATCCCGAGCCGTAGTGTGAGCTCGGAATACCCCCCCTATAACATGAGAATTCTTGGCATCGATGTGTAAGAAATGACGAAAGTGAAAAATAAAGGCGGCAGAACAGCGCGGAATAAAAATAACTTAATGTCGGTGGATCTTCTTATTTAAATATCTTTTCAAAGCATATTAATATCAGAATGACATTAATAAAGACAATCTATATGTAAATACAAATTTTACATAGCCATTAATATAACAGTAGTGAGTTAAATGGCAAATATAAATAAACCGGAAAATGCAATCCATAAGTGCCAGCTACACGTGACAAGTGAAGTTTTGTAGCAAAAAGTTTAATTTAGCCCTTGAGTTATAGGACGGGTGTTGAGCGCGTTATTGGGCGCAAGCAGCCACTGCAATATGCTCGAGAAAAATTACAAGCAGGAAATCTCGAAACACCCCTTCGACTCGCAGCGCAGGGTTGACGAGAAACGATGCCTTGTTAATGCGATGTGTATATATTTTCACACTTGTTTTGTCATATGTTATGTTGACATGAGTTAATCTACTATCTTACTAATATTATAAATGCGAATGTTTGGAAGTATGGATGTATGGATGTTTGTTTGAAGGTATCTCCAGAACGGCTCAACGGATCTCGATTAAATTTGGCATAGACGTAGATAGTCACACATAGTCTACTTATTACGTTTTTTTTTTCAATTCCGCGCGGAAGGAGCCGAGGGCGACAGCTAGTGTTTATTGTAAAGTTAAATAGTTGCTTGATTGTTTATTGTGTTATTTTAGAATGAAAACAAAACACGATATGAAAATTAATTTGTTTTTCAGTGGATTTAACTTTCGAACGTTAAAATTAAGAAAACACCAAACACTAAAGATTTACATTGTAACAGAAAATATTGCTACATACTTTCGAATCAACTTATTACACTAACATTTGCCCACAATTTCGTCTGTGCGGAGTTAGAAAAAACCTAGTAAAAGATATAGCCTTTGTCACCCGGGATTAGAGTAGCTGTCACTGTAACCACATTCTTCAAATCGATTCAATAGTTTCGGAGCTTATTCAATGCATACAATGGTATTAGTATAGGTTTTCTGAATCTATGTAGGGAATAAAAAAAGTAAATAAGTACTCAAATAATTTTTCATGCTTGATGCTTTATTGATTACATGAGTTGTAACGTAAATGATAGTGCAGTACCTTTAGCTTCGCACTTACATCGCTTGTAATCAACGCTTAACGCATTTCAAAGCTGTATTACGCTGACAATATATAACAATTTAATAACAGCCTTAATCGAATAGAAATAGAGTTTGTAATAGATTCACAGAGATACCAATTACATGTCACTCTGGACATAGAGTTGGTAGTGTTTCTGTAATGAAAGCCGGTGACACGTCGACGCATTGTCTATGCTCGAGTGATGTGACAGCGCTGTTTTTTTTTGTGAATGCGTAGTTTTCTTTATGCCGACCTACAAACGCAGCAAACTGGAAACTGCATCAACATGAACTGTGTAGTGTGTAGTGCACTCTGTTAATTGTGCAATAGAAAAAAATAATATTGATGATATTTAACATTAAATTAACACACCTAAAGAAATCATGGTACTTTTATTTATCTTGTAAGCGTTCCCGAATCATTCATTAGAATGTGATAAAACTATGGAAGGGTTTTCAGAGAACGTCTAGAAGGTGTCCACGCCGAATATATATTTTCTGTTTTAACCCTCGTATTAAGTAATAGTTAACTTTTTATTATCAAAAAAACTTTATCACTCTTTTAGTTGTAATTTAAGACAAAGTATATGTAAATATTGAAAGTATAAATACATACCGTGAGTATATTTTGAAATGAAAATGAGGAAGGTACGACCAAGAGTTTATACACACGTTGATATTACTTGGGTAGGCGGTAAATAAAGATGTGTCATTTAACGTGAACGCAGACATAACCCCCGAAACGCTGTCGCCCCTTTTAATTAGTGATGCAACGGATGTCTGTTTCCGTTTCCGCAAGTGCGGAAGTTCCGCGTGCTTTTCAACATCCGTTTCTGCTTCTGTTTCCGCAACTTTTATAACGGAGATAAAACGGAACTTTACGACGGCTGAGAGATCCAAATGCGCGGCGCGAGACGGGCAGTCCGTGCGCGGCCTTTCGGCACTTGTCGCATTTGTTTGTTTACGTACTATTTTGTGAATTTAAGCGCGTAATATTTTCTGCTGCTGTTTGAAACAATCAGTTTCTCTTTCTGGAGTAAACTGTCTAGTTTTTGTCCATATAAAATTTGACAACTGGCAAAATGTGACTATTTCATACTTACGAGTTATTAAATGTACTTTTGAATAACTGATAAACATGTAATATATCATCATCATTATATAGTTAGAAAATATATTTGTCGTTTGTCAACACGAGTGGTTTGGCGAACTTTAATTTGTAAATAGTGTAATTTTGTTTCCTGAAAATAAATTAAAAAAAAACGCGTATTTTAACTTATTGCAGCACAGTAAAAATACATACATTGAAGGCTAAAGGACACCGATATACAACGCCATAATAAATTAAAAACGAATACAAACTGTTTTTACCGAAAAAAATATTTTTGTAAATATGTTTTTTATTATTATTTACACTTCTGTTTCCGCATCCGTTTCCGTTTCCGTTTCTGCTAAAATTTATTTTTGACATCTGTTTCCGTTTCTGGTTCCGGTAAGACACTTCCGTTGCATCACTACTTTTAATCCACCTGCACATGTTTTATGAACATCAAGTTTAACGTATAAAAAAGTTTTGACACTCAACGTGCTGCGCCAATAAACATCAGCCCCATAATGTTTCAGCTATTTCGTTCTTTTATGTTAATTCTTATTGTTTTAATATTTCGAGATGCGGTTGTTGCTTTAAAGTTTACGCACCAAAGATTGAAGCATCGTAAAACGTTTTTTTTTGTTTAAAGTGATTTATTTAAATTGAAGAACGTTAACTTTTAACACTGTTCTTTTTTTAAATAATAATTGTAAAGTATTTATGTGGACCTACGAGTGCCTTGATTTCTAAAAAGTTTTTTCCTCGATAACGTCAAATGTGACGTCACAATTAAGTTAGCTACGTACACAATGTCCATTCTATAAACAGTGATTAGATTGACGTAAACAAATATTGGTGGTTTTGGTGTTTTTATTGAAAAGCTATTAGACGTGTATCGATCTAGGCCGGACGTCAGGTGATTTACATCCCTGCCTTCGTAATTCGTTGCCCTGACGGACGTCCCGTATAAATCAATGTTGGACCCCCGTTAACCGGACATTTATCTCGGCTCGACGATAAAAAACTCCACTGTCAGAGGATCGGCGTTGCAAGTCGCGTAGTCGCGTACATACTTATTGCTACGCTGGTCGCCGGCTTTTAGTAACAAATATATATTGGTGTCGCTTTTGTTTTTTAATTTAACTTTAACGTTGTATTGAGTCTGCCACATATTGTTAGTAGCAAGAAGCTATCTACGAGTATCTATACAATTAACAAAATTAGATTGTCTAATAAAAAAATCACATTTCTATTTTGATCGGGACTTTTACTAGAAGAGAGCTGTGATTTATGCCAGAGTAACTCTACCTACCATTTTTTTTATTCCACGCTTCTGTAGTCGCGTAGCTTGCTCTAGCTGGTAATGAATACCTTTCGTTGTACAATACTACTACAAATTACTTAGTACTACAACAAACGACAAAATATTTTATACGTTATAAGTGTACATGAAAGCGTTTAAATCTCCTTGATATTTACTTTAAATAAAAGATTACATTTCGTTATAAAACAAAACAAATAATGTGAGGTAAAACGAAATGTTGAAAAGTCAAAAAAAAGTGAAATTTATTTATGTACAAACGATAAAAAGCTGAAATTATGATAAATCGTGTGATATTTCAAAGTCGCGGTTGATTTAAGTAATGTAAAAAGATTGTGACATTCTGAATAATATTCATGGAAAGACATAATTTAATTCAGAGAGACGGCCGAAGGCGCGGGCGCGGGCGCGGGCGCGAGCTTCGGCCGAGCGAGATTAATCTCTTGTCTCCAAAAATATGAAAGTAATGAAATGAATCGCTCCAATGTGATTACGTAAATTACGTAAAATTATTATCATTTCATAATGTCGGATAATACGAGTATCCTTTCTAGATTTTACTTGTATTCGAGTAAAATGTTTTTGTGTAATAATGTCAAAAACATTATTTATTAAGTTGTCTAGAATCTAGCTATACCCATACCCATTAACGACGATCAATTCGTGTTTGATAAATGATTTAACAAAATAATAGTTATGCAGCTTTGTTTAATGCTTTAAAATTTTTTGTCATAAATTGTTATCGTTCCCGGCGGCGGCGTTTTAACATCTACATAGAGTTATGAATACTTAGAACTGCTGCCTGGGCCGTCACTTGTTAGGAAATCATGATTGTTTCATCAAAGGTTAGAAGCATTAAACAGTTCAAGTTTTATTTACAATAATAAAGTTTTGAAAGTAAAACCTTTAAAAGGCTCCAGCAAATAGCTTAATGGAGTTAACCTGAAAACGTCATGTCTACGTCGACCCTCTTCTAAGTTGTCGATTCTATTCCTTTTCTTGTGACGTCTTGTTAGACTAAATTTTATCACGACTTGAAAACTTTGACGTCTTAACGAAATAAGGGATTGAAGATTTTATTAGAACTTGCGCTAAATTATTGCAGAATAATTAGGAGACTTGGGTATCGCAGTCAGTCTTTATGGGTGGCAATTTACTATTATTGTTGTTAAATGGTTAATTTACTGTCTAAAGTTTGTTATCAAACGAGAGAATTATGTAGGTTAGAGATTTTTCCTAAAAAATTGTCAACTTAATATGTTACTATTTGATAGCATTTAACTAACCAAACTCTATTTTACGATTAGTTGATTTTTTACTACTGATGACAAATTTGCTTTATAAATAAACAATATAATTGGCCTAATCATAAGAACTTAGTATTTCAATTATATTTTAGCTTAAACATATGTCAACAACACTTTCATCGCATGCTATGACATTACCAGAAGTCATTATTATTTGAAATTTTATATTGAATTGAAGTAGGACAATGCGTAAGCTTCCACAAAGCTATTTTGACAAGTAACAAGGTACTTGATACATACATATTTAAATGTAAAATATATTCTTTAATACCCACGCTGACGTTCATGATGCAAATCGGCGGTCAAATGGTTAAAACACGTGCTTAACTAAACAGTGTCCATACATAGTACCAGCAATTGAGATGAGATGCTATTACTGGAAAAATATGCGGAATATGTAAGATACCTGTTAAATTTATCAACATTAAATTTTTTCTTTAAAGTAATTAAATTACGTATGCAGTCAAAGAAACAAGGAGCAGAAGGTGTAAATTTATTATATCCCTTAGTCTCGGCTGTTGAAGTCATTTTAATGAATATTTTATGTAAATTAAGAAAAATTTCACATTGCTCTTCCGTGAAAATGTTTAATACATTGAAAATATTTTTGAAATTTAATTTCTATTATCTACAACTACAATAGTAGTTTGATTACGATGATTGGTTAATTTTTAAAAGAAATTTGTTATGAAATGGGTGTAGTTTAAATGAAAAATTATTGTTAATACGAAATTCCACAATCTATCTATACATATTGCGTCTATTGCCTGGTTTGTTAATATACGTTCCATTAAGTATTCAATCTGCAATGTTCAAACTAAATGTAGATTGAATATTGTCACTCATCTCATTGAAACGAATCCGATTTGACTGCATCGTTTACAATTGAATTTCCTAAGGAATAAATAAGATTCCGACGTAATCTGGGTATGTCCCGGAATAAAACGGCGCCAGTTATACGAGTGATAAAATTATATAATTTAGCGATGATATTTCTTTTTATTTTTACTTATTCACTATTTCATAAGCTAGTTATTTATTTTGTTTTGTAGATTTCGTTTCACTGGAACTATATTTGTATAAAAACGTATGATCAAATTATTTAAAGGAGGTTTTATGTTTCGTTAAAGTAGTACACGAAGAAGGGCTTAAATTATGATCAGCATCTTTCGTAAACATCTACAGCAAATATGGGATTATTGAACGCGATACCAGACTTCAAAGAAGATTCATGTTCTTCCATTTGACGTCTTTAAAACCTTTATTAATAATTCTCATTTTAATACGAAATGAGCTTAATGTTTACAGTTCTGAAATCATTTTATACTTTATCTGTAATACTCCAAAAATAATGTTAGACACTGTTTAGTTATTAGTTAAACACGTGTTTTAACCCTTTCACCGCCGCTGATTGATATTATTGACGTAAACGTGGTTATATGTTTCACCACAATAGTTTCGGTATAAGTACTTTATTATTCATTGGTGAAAATCGCATTTCGCAAGCTGTTTCAATAACCATGATTTGTCAAAAATCCCAGCCGGGCGCAAGAAACACGATATAAAAGGGTTGACATATGTTTGAGCTAAATGTATTCGAATCACTGTCTAAGTTTTTTATGGTAAGACCCTAAGTATCATATTTTTTTATTTTTCTCATGACGGATTTGATTATTTCTTTCGGAAGTATAATAACAATAAAACAAATGAAGGAAGTTTCGTAATAAATGTAGATATCGGTTTGTTTTCTAAATGCGGTCTCAATAATGAGTTTTATATTCAACCCGAAAACATAAAATCTGAAAAGGAAAGTCTCCGAAGTCCACTCATTGCCAAACCGAACGGTTTCCTGATGGCCTCGTTGGGTATATTTATGCGAATGAGGGTTCAAAATAAATATTTTTAAATTTGGAACAATATGGCGGACAGCGGGTTGCCATAAATCTAAAGATGGTCGTAATCCGTGAACAACGTTTGGAATATTTTATGAAGGGTTGCCACTGCAGTTTTAAGGCTTGAATATATTCTACTGTACGATTTTTTTTGTCCAAAATGTAATAAATAGTACGAAAAAAGGGTTTACATTAAGGCTGATATACAATATCAAAGTTCTAACTGCGTGTATATGTACAAAAATTTCGCCATCTTTCTATTTTGAACCCTGTAAAACGTGGAATTATGTAGACGAAGCCATGAACTCTCGACATAATAAGCTGTTTAGTTTAAGTAGAGAAAACAAACAAAAAAATCATCAAAGCTTAATCTTGACGTAAATTGGTTCGAGGAAAATCTGTTGAAACCAATTTCCTGTTTCGTGCCGGGGCAATAACAAATGTAATAAAAAAATATAATTTTCAATATCGGCTTTCTGTTGGTTGCATTTCGAGTGGGAGCTTAATAATGGCATTGTACTAATGAGTCGGCCGCGTAATGGTAACACTGCAAACGCATTAGTGCATCATTAACCTAAACGGTGGGAAGCAATCGGAATTGCGGGTTATATGAAGAAATTGCCGATTACAACTCGATAACTGACCTATTTGGCATGTTTTTAAAAGCATTCCACGCACTCTATACGCGAAGTACACTTACGAGAGTGTTAAAGTGTTCGGGTAGAACAGAAGTGATACCTTTAAAGATTATCAGGATTAATACTTTGATCTTTATGAATGTTACGTAAAAAGTTTAACGAGTCAGGACTCTGTGTCACTAAGAATACTGCTATTTAAAAATCTTTAAGAAAAACTTTATTAATCTCTGAAATAGTTATTCTAGACTCTATTTGATAAAAGTTAGACATTTTATAATTAGTCATTAGTTCTGATACTTGTAATTCGAAATCATATCGTTTACGTATATATTATTTTTTGATTACGCTACATATAAAACTGAAATTGTCTTTCTTATATGTTAGTGTTTGAAAATTCAAGTTAAAATTCCAGGCATAGTTCCACGAGTTGAAATTAGGAGAAGTTTTATCGTAACTTGGAAAATCAGATCCGATGTGGTAACAAAGTGCGTGGCTGCGACGTCGCGTCGCCCCGGGACGCTTTTTAATTTTCCGCTAGCCCTCAGATTTATATGTTTTCACTTCGCCCGTCAATTTTCGCCATTTTTTTAATTTTAACGCCACGTTGGTCCCGAAAAGGCGTTTCCATTTTCGTTATTCCTCTTTTTTATTCTTTTATGAGTAATTATTTAACCGTACCCCGGTGATATCGAATGACCACGGTTATGGCAATTAACTGTGGACCACGGGGACGGTCAAACAATATTGTAGTCGTAGTTCCGTCGCTTTAACTTTTTGTGGTGCCGCCAATTTTAATTGAAAAGTTTCGATGTCGTCGAATGTCGAATGATTTTTGGAGTGGTAGTTAAATTCTCATTATTTAACATACATACACATCTTACTAATATAATAATTGCGAATGTTTAGATGGATGGATGGATGTTTGTTTGAAGGTATCTCCGTAAAGTCTCAACAGATCTTGATGAAATTTGGCACATATGTAGAACATAGTCCGGAAGAACACATAGTTTACTTATTAAGGTTTTTAAATTTCCTTCGGACGGAGTTGCGGGCGACAGCTAGTAACATATAGATCCAGTCATTTATTAATCATCATCATCATCATTTATAATCTTATGATCACAAATACACAAACACAGTATACTAATTGCAATATTGGTTTCTTTGATTAATTAACAATCTTAAATAATATACCCTATAACTAATTTTTGATTATTTTCTGCGAGAGTTTCAAGGTTTACAGATTGCACAGGGAGAGATCTGCAAACATAAAGTTTCTAATCGCCGGATCTTTTATTCCCTAACTCTGGAGATACAGCCCATTAGCTTTGTAATGGGGGAATGTTCGAAATTTATTTTATCATTTGTTGGCACGTGATGTCATTGTTTAAGTCGCGGCTGAGTGAACGAAAGCAGACGCTTCCTTAACGACGGTATTAATTTACAGGCTACAAGACTTCGAGACCTGAATGCACATTGAAGTATTTTAGTATAAACATTAGTTTAAATAATTAAAATCTTTGTTTGTTGGAAACATTATTTTGATTGCAAATTTTTTTTAAAAAGATTATTCAATGGATTAATAACCTTTAATAATTAATTAATAAATGAATACATTTTATTTCTACGTTCACTGCTTGCGTTTTGTACCGATATACTTAGTCTATGATACTCCTGGGAAGAAGACGAATTACATTTCAATTGGTTCAGTCGTTTAGGCTCTAGACTGTCACAATGGGATTAACATCCATACAAACTCACATACATAAAAACACAAGAAAACTGAATTGCTAAACGTATTGCTATCTCTGTTTTTTTCAATGCGAATGAGAAGGATGGTTATATTCTTATTAAACAAACGTTACGTTGAAGCTTATGTCGGACGTGGAACACAAATGACCGCTGTACTAATTTAAATTTATTCAAAGGTACTTCCTTGTATTTATTGCAAGCGTTTAACGTCTGTGTCGGTGTTACGTGTTGTGGCGTTGCGGTGCTGAGCGTGGTGTCTGCCGCCAGCCTCGTGTCCCGACCCCCACGGAGAGAGACGAATAAATAACAGACGAATGGGAACCGTCTCGCCGCGTGGGCAGAATGTTTGCAGTTGCCTCAATGAAATTCAACACAAGGTGAGAATAATAAAATTATTCAAACCAGAAAATTTTAGTGAATATTACAAAGACTCATTTTGAAAGTACAGTGAAACTTGGTTAAGTGGGACCTGGATAAGTGAGAAACCTCCATAACTGGAACTCATGCTGAGGTCCCAACACTTTGGCACTGAATTACCTCTGTTAGTGGGACGAGGTAAACCTCTATATCTGGGATTTGTTCTTTCGATTTATCATCATAGTTACCTCTATAACTGAGACAGCGAGTAAATTTTATATGCATAAACCTCTGTAACTGAGATACGAGGGGAGGTCCAAAAGTTCGCGGAATGGAGGGGATGGAGTGGGGATAGGGTAGCTCGCTTAGTGTCATACTAATTGGGCACTCATAATTAGTATATATATAACATTTCAACCCTATAGTGCCATTCGTTTACGAGTACTCGCCTGCTGAACAAGTCAATCCGGAAGCAAACTGCAACTATGGAGAAAATTGAACATCGCGCTGTGATAAAATTCCTTACCAAGCAAGGAAAAAACGTTCAAACCATTTTAAATGAAATGGAAGCCGTTTATGGAGATCAGTGCCCTGGTAAAACAATGGTTTATAAGTGGCATGGTCTTTTTAAACATGGTCGAGATTCAATTGAAGACGACTCTCGCTCTGGGCGGCCAGCTGACGCCACCACATCAGACATCGTCGAAAAAGTCGAAAAACTTGTACTCGAAGACACACGTTTGAAGAAGAAACAATTATCTGCATTTGTTGGAGTATCAGATACAACTATTTTGCGTATCCTGCACGACCACCTGGGCATGACAAAAGTCAGTGCAAGATGGGTGCCGAGAATGCTCACGCCGCTTCAAAAACAGCAGCGCGTCGACGCGTCTAAGCACTTTTTGGAGTTGTGTGGAGACGAGCCCGTGCAGATTTTGGAGCGGATTGTTACTGGAGATGAAACATGGGTTCATCACTTTGAACCTGAGTCCAAACAGGAGTCCATGCAATGGCACAAAAAGGGTACACCACCTCCCAAAAAATTCAAGGTGTCAGAATCGGCGGGAATGTTGATGGCCACTGTTTTTTGGGATTGTAAGGGAATATTACTCATTGATTATAAAGAAAATGGTACCACTATAACCGGAGAATACTACGCACTCATATTAGAAAAGTTAAAGGAGTCAATTAAAGAAAAACGTCGAGGAAAATTGGCCAAGGGTGTGTTGCTTTTGCAAGACAACGCGCCGGTTCACAAGAGCCGAGTTGCCATGGCTGCTCTGCACACACATGGGTTCGAACCACTTGTTCACCCACCCTACAGTCCAGACCTGGCTCCTAGCGATTTTTATTTATTTCCAAATTTAAAAAAAGAGCTAAGGGGAAGGAAATTTTCCGACGATAATGAAGTGAAGGAGGCAATTTCGGCCCATTTTGAGGCCAAAGACAAAAAATATTTTTTCGATGGTTTAGAAAAATTAATTCATAGATCGAATAAATGTATTAGACTTAAGGGTGATTATATTGAAAAGGAAAAATAAATTTATTGTTATATTTCATTGACAACCCTTTCATTCCGCGAACTTTTGGACCTCCCCTCGTAACATTGTTTGTTTACTCATTCTTATTCTACCCACAAATTCCACACGTAATTCCAAGTAAGTAAGTACAAATTTTGAGCTTCAATTACCTTCAGTTTTAGTTTCACTTTACTATCATACAGATGTTTATTTGAAAAATGTCAAAACGAAAGCTACAATCGTTATCATTACGTGAAAAACTGACGTTAATATCCGTTATTTTATTTAATGATCGCACCTGTATAACTGAAATAATCTGTATTCTCACCTCTATTAATGGAACCCTCTGTAAATGAGACAGATATTTATTTATACCTGTATATCTGAGACACTGGGTAAGTGGAATACCTCTATAAATGAAACGACATTGCAGGTCCCTTGATGTCTCACTTAACCAGGTTTCACTGTATTAGATAAATTAAATGTCATTATGATCGACATGATGAGCCACCATCGTTGTCATCCACTGTCAATAGTTTCGAATGTCTTATCAGCTGTATTAAAATTGCTCATACTTTGATGACACTGGAAACTTTATTCATGGTATCACCAGTATAGTTCACTACAGTAGTTTAAACCCAATTCATTTCTCTCACCGTTCGTCTTTTGGATTCGATGTTCATTTCAGTCTCTCTGTAAGTATGGTAATCGTTAAACTATTTACGAAATTAAACTCTAGTGGCATTCTTGTTTCCAAATTTTGCACATTGATCCCAGATGGTGGATAATTCTACAAACATTTGTTTTGGCACACGAAAAGAAGAATTCAAACAACATGACTTTTTGCAGCTAAACCAAGCGTCCCGTAAACGTAATGCAGTTGTTGGAGCTTATAAATTGAATTTAATTTACAAGACCCTCAACGAGCGTGCTCTGAACAAAGTGAACCGGGAATATAAAGAACGCAAACAAACCAGTTGCTTTGCTCTCGGCTGTGTGGAATGAAAGCGACTACAAAAGTTGTGAAGTTGCGACATAAATCAAGCCACGACTTACAACCAGTTATAATTACACTAATTTAAAGGAATATGTACTTTAAAACAAACACTGTAGAGTCGTAGTAGGTTGCAAATGCATTGATGGAAATACAGAAGCCCAAGGGAAAGTGTAGTCAAGGAACAAAGATAAGTCGGGATTGTCGCGCGGCTCGTCTGCTAGGAAATTACAACTAGCACAATACAAAGGACTTCCAACCTCCTCCGAGCCTCTACTTTGAAACTTCCAGCCTTCTATCAGCTTAAATCAGAATGCATTTCTAATAAAAAAAAATTAAATAAAATAAATAAAAAATTACCAGTATCCTTTATTCACTGCTCCCGAAATATTTTATTCCGTCATTTTGTTTTATAGAAAAGTAAATAATCAAGAGTGAGTAAAAATACTGAAGAAATAACTGTCATTCTTAGACGACGTGATACAAATTCTACGTATCCCACTTTCGCTTAAAGCTTTCTCGTTCATACAAAATTAAAAGTCTCATATTTTAGTCAGATCGGGCTTAGACGGCGTCCGGTAATCCGATTTCATTCACCAAGTAATGAACACCATTAAACTTACAGATCTCTTATCCAAAGAAGGTTGTATTCCTGTTAAACAAACAAATGAATTTAGAACTTAAGTAAGGGCAACTAAGGTCTCCAATATCGACGTAGTTTTTTATAGGGGTAGCTTAATATGAAACGATAGATTGATTATCAAGGTAAACGTAACCTTGTGTATAACACTTGAAAGTTAAATTTTGTTTGCATTAATCCTAGGCTTCAGCCCCGAAAAGATATGCCGAACCCCAGAGCAGACGAAATATGAGGATTAAATTCGTGTACTGCACTTAACAAGACTAATTTATGCACAGCTTGCCTGCACCGTGCGCTGTACTTCAGCTTAACTAAACTAATTGAGAGGTAATGGTTGAAATTTAACGGCGATATGTTTTGTTTGTAAATTCATTTGCACTTTGGTTTATTGAACTTAGAGCATACGGAAACTATGAACGACTTATTGGCGAGGTTTCTTCCTCCGTGTCACGTTAAAACCAACCAAAAATATATGGTCATAATTTCATTAAAATGTGATGATTGGTGTGACGAAAATTATTTGCAAATAGTTAACGTTATTTGTCTAGTAAAATCATGTCACAAATATTCTTTATAAATAAAACAAATTTAAATTACGATATTATATGAGCCAACATGGAAAATAAATCAACGTTAAATATTGCTATTAAATATTGAGGTTAAATAAAACGAGAAGATTAATGTTGAGCAAGATTAATTTCGCTTTTCTCTGCGGAATAGTCGATCGCCTGCTCATAAAATGGCTCAATAGAATTGCAGTTTTCGCTGAAACTTTTATGCTGATAAATATTCTTATACCTAAGGGAAGGTAAGAAATAAACGCTTACGTTTACGTTTTAGTAAAAGTTACATTAAACTATTCATTTCGATAAACTGTAGATTATAATTCTTAAGGTTTGTTATAATACGGGTGATAAAATTTCTGATATAATGCGCACATTGAGTGAAAAAATTCACAGGATTAACATTAACTATGAATTGAACCATGGGTTTAAAGTCTTTAAGCTTGTTCGCGTTGAATGCGCGGCGCACTAGTACCATCACAATTGTACTTATATAATCCCTTTCAATCTCTTCGAAAAAAAGGATAGACATGTTTTCAAATAGGTGAAAGGGTAGTGGAAACTAATAATACTAGTATTGTACGTTGTACATCTTTGCTTTCTTGTCTTGTAATGTGTCAACATCGAGAGGTTTATTACAAAACATTCTTAATTTTATTATTACCTTTTTCTAATATAACTTTCTAACATTTTTATAATGTAAATGTGTACGTGGTTATTATATTTAAGTGCATCTTCGTATCTCATCCGGAGGCAATTTCACGCTACGTCTTGGTAGGCCCGTCGTATAATACGCTGTCGCAGAGCAAATGTAAGGGCGTTGGAAATTTTTGCACTCATTTTATTCAAACAACGTATTACGTAATTCCCTTATGGTTGAGTTTTTGTTGTCGTTTTATTAAGTCGTTGCCAATTCGGCGGCGATGGATATGAGGTTAGGTTAACATCTTTTTATGGTTTGTTTTCTTTTGTTATGCAAACTCTGTTAAATATTTATATTTAACCTATTTGTTTCAGAATTTCATTTTATCAACAATAACAATAATATAACCATCGAAAGATCGTTTTATTTTGCGTAAGGTAAGAAGCAAACTGTTTTGGTCTTTAATAAATAAAATCACCAGACTTATCCTGAGGAACATTTGATATTCAAAGTCGAGACGTATTACGATGAAGTGTTTGTTTTTTTAAATTGCGAACATCGTCGACAGATTAATAACTCATTTGTAAGGAGCTCAACAAGCCGCGAAGGCTTTCAAGTTTACAATAAAGTCTTTGCTGAAAGGAGATTATATCTGCCTGTACTCACAAAATAAATAATGGTGGTGAAGTTAAGAATGAGTACGCAATTTAGATTTCACTTTTATTGACACCTTAATGCGACAGCTGCGGTGGTGTTTTGTTTTTATATATTTTTTAATATGAAAAGAGCAATCGATTGTTTTAGAGTTTTTTGCGATTAATTATTACTTATTTACGATTTTTTACTTTATAAAAAAATGGTTTAAATATGCGAGTATTATCGTACTAATATTTTAAATGCGATTGTTTAGATGAATGGATGTTTGTTTGAAGGTATCTATGGAACGGCTACACGGGTCTTGATGAAATTTGAAACAGATGTAAAACATTATCTAGAAGAACACATAGGCTACTTAATTTTATTTTTAATTCCGCGCGAACGGAGTCGCGGGCAACAACTAGTATAAGATAATTTTAAGACGCAAGTGTACCGGCTTATATTGGTAGAATTTGTCACAGTGAGTTAATGACCACTTCATATGCGTTTACAATAGTACAAGCACCACAAAGCCTTAGTTCCGTAATGTTCTCAGTAATGATAATGGACTGGAATGTTTTATTACACTCTGCAGCATATCCTCAGAATGCGTGTTGGCATATAGAGATTAAATTCTCTTCGTAGCGCTGCCGCCTGTGGATTGTCGATAACACAAATTAATATTTTGTTTTCATTGTAAAATGTAAACATGGACGCAGATTTTTAGTCCAAAATATTATTTTTAACAATGACAAAATATATCATTTTCGGTGTTGATACGTAATTATGTATTGAATTTATCTTTTGGAAAATTGTATAAGCTTCTCCATTTTTATTTGTACTCTTTACATTTTTAAACGATCGACATTTGATAAAATTTTGCTACGGTATTCTTAGAATTATAGAGTATAGAATATAATAGATTAGGTATGTTTGATCAAATTTTATGTAAATTTGTAGTATAGGTATCTATAGAGTATATAGTACCTATACTAAAAGGTTACGTTATTGAATTTCGAATGGCGAGAAGGTAACTTTTCAATTATGCTAATTGTAGGATCTTCGAAACTAATTACTTCTCAGCACTCAGAGAGATAGAGCCTTTATATTTGAATAGTTTTCAAACATTCTCCACTCTAGTTACACTGCTGGAGTTTACTTAATACTCGTGTTCGCTTCATAGTGCGTGTAAGAGAGTAGTTTGTTCTAGACTTATCATTTATTACCAAGTAGAACTCAACGGCTAATATTCCTTACTCCCTTTAGTCAGAAGGTATGTTCATTTCTTGTTAACCGTGTTTTCACTTATGAAATATCTGTATAAAATCTTTTATTGTATGTTTTTTTCAAAGTGGGATAGCTTTTTTTCAGAAGTAGAGCCCGCAGCAGTATTAGTTAGAGCATGAATGGGCTAGCTGGACGCGTTAAGTGGAAGTCATTCCGCGTTTTCTCTGATGAATGTGCATGCCGAAAGTGAAATTTTAGTCCTCTTCACCTTCCTACCATTTTCTTATGACGAAAAAATGGGAAGAAGAAGCGGATTTGGTAGAGAGCCCCCCTCTACTCATAGGAAGGAGAAATATCCTGTTTCTGTGACTCCCCTTCTTGACCGATAAAGGCAACACATTATACTTTATAATATAAAAATGCCAGGTTGCTATTTAAGAAATTTATAAAAAAAACTGTAATAAACTAATGAATGGATCCAACTAGTAGTATCGCTTCAATATGCACTACTTATGGCGGATATGTGTGGAAGTTAATTAATAGCAGGTCCATTGTATACAAGCGAGCCATTGTTCAGGTGTATCCAATCTCTTGGTACACAGTCATCAAGCTAAGCTGGAATTTATCAATTTAACACTGTATTAATATTGATTTATAATGCTCTGTTTTATTTTATAATTAGCTGTAGCCAGCGAATCCATTCGTGCGGAATAAAAAACAACATAATAGCCTATGTGTTCTTTCAGACTATGTTCTAGATCTGTGCCAAATTTCATCAAGATTCGATGAGCCGTTTCGGAGATACCTTTTAACAAACATCCATCCATCCATCTGAACTTTCTCATTTATGATATTAGTAAGAAAGTAAGATTTAGTTACGTTATTTGAAACAGGAAAACGCTTTTCAATTTCTTTTTAATCTTTTTACATTCCTTAAAATCGTATAGAATCTTTTATTTCTCCAAAATTTTAACACTGCAAGTTGTTACTGATCGAATATGCATCAAAATAGATTATAAGTTAATGCAGTATATAATAGTCAGGTAACTTAACATAATAAGCCGCGGAAGCCATAAGCCAAACTTCTACATTACACGTACTAACAACATTGTACTTTGAATAAACTTAAGCCGTCTAACTTCAGTCTGGCTTGTTTGGAAACTATTCAAACATATAGACTTCATCCTCTCCTATGTTGTGAGCAATCTTAGGGTTCAATTCTTTGTTTTATGTTTATTTGTATATATTTTAATTAGTATTTTTTGTTTCCAGTTTTACGCCATTTTGTAACCTATTTACTATCGTACCATTAGTGTCGTGTGAATATACCATTAGCGTGACATTTCTGCCAATAGTTTTGATAACTTGGCACGATGGCATGCGAAATTGTCTCTTCTGTATATCACGGAATTCAACTTGTGATTCCGAATACCCTAGTTTTCTGCTCCCTCAGTATGCTATAGAGATAGATATTAATATCAGCATATAAGAATGTTTTATTATACTTTAGACTTTTACTTTACTTTTGCAGGCAAAAGACGCACTCGATGAAAAAAGAAATCGTGGCTGCGTAATATCAAGGAGTGGACGAATATTGCCAGCGTGGAACATTTATTTCGCTGGGCCCAAGACCGGAAAAAGTTCAATGAGCTGACGGCCAACCTCCATTAATGGAGACGCACCTAGAGATAGAAAGATAATTTAGATTTTTTTTTTCTGAAATTATTTAGAACTTTTGCCTACGATTAGATTTGAATTCGTTCAAAGATATTAGAGTAAAATAAATGAAAAATTTGTTATTACTCTTTGTGACTTTGTAACTTTTGTAAAAGAGTTGTTCAATGTTGGCGGAACAATACCGTTACAGTGGTGATTTGTCGGAGAGTTAATTAATATATCCGTACCTTTGTTAGGTAACAATGTGTGGCCATTGTTATTGTGAGCCAGCTTCCGTACATACGTGTATTGGTAGACCGGTCTACAAGTTTATTGATTCCATCAAATAAGTAGGTACGAAAATCATATCATTATGCTCATATAATTTAATTTAATTCAGAGTATTACTATTTAATTTTTTGGTGTCTCTAGTTTCATTATTGTTTCTTCATTGTGTCTGTTTATTTAAAACAAAATACTTTCCTACAATTTTCTAAAACAATTAAAATAACTTTATGCATTGCGTTGTTTATTGAAACTTTTAGTACATGTTGAGATGTCTATTTTTATCATTGCATAGCCATTGGTAAAAATAGACATTTCGTAAACGTTACAAAATTTAAAAACCTTAAAGAATCAGTAAATAAATACTTTTCAAATAAACGACACAGTCTAAAGCACACATTACTTGCTGCTTTAAGATATTTACTCTGTAGCAAACGAGCAGCGCGCGGGGGCGCGGGAGAAGGGTGGGGGAGGGCATTGTTTGATCGGATGAATTTTCATCTATTTGCGTAGAGCGGTACTGTTTCCCTTCATTTGGGGTCTGTTATTTGATGATACCGCCATTTGGATGAATTATTGAAGCGCTTGTGCTCTGCGCTTTTCGAAACGTTTTACGAGCAAAATTGACTATTAATTAGTAAGTATTTATACGTCTTCATCCGTGCTGCCACTTAAAAAGAGAAATATGTGTAGTAGTTTATAAAGATACATTTTTTTATATCGGTTTAAGATACTTTGTTAAATATCGGTCTTAATAACTTAATTATATTTTTTTTCTGATGCATCACTAGCTGCTGCCTATGTCATCGTCGTTGAATTAAAAAAAAAGAGTTAGTAACCTAACGTATTCCATATCTATCTTGCAAGTTCTATCAAGATCCATATAGCGGTTCTTGAGTTACGCGGCATTAACTTACGCATTTATAATATTATAGTAAGAATTAAGACAAATATCACCTCTTTATAATAATTGACAATGTAATTAATCTTCTATATTTATCATGCCCATTTATTGTGAGAAAACATTGAAAGTAATTACATGAAATCTAGATGTAGAGGATAATAGAAAATCTCTCACTGACCGCAATGCGCAGTCATTGTAATTTTTCTTTTCATTCCGGTCTAAGATTTCATAGAGCTAGGAGCCAGTAGTTAATAACTGCTCCCATTTGTCTATTGTTCAACGATATTGCAACTCCGATTGGCTTTTATTCTGTGACCCAATTAATTTCTTATGAAGAATTCTTTAAAATACATTATTTAAATAGTGCTTTTTTTAAACTGCATTAATAAAAAATAAAACAGATAACACACCAAAATTATTTCAACAAAAATAATAATTGATTAATGTGTTTTTTTATTGTAAGAATAAATAACATATATTGCAGTTTTAAAAAAAATCAAGTCGTAAAAGTGAAATTATTACTCCCTTGTGCTGTAGCAGCCGCTACAGATATGCGAGAATCTCGTTCTTTTTGCGGCATAACTTTTATATTTATATTATTTCAAGCATTCATTCCGCTGCGGTCAAACGGGCTGCTATTAATTGCCTCCATAGTATGTTGTTCTACTTCTAATTACCATTTTGTTACTGCCACACAGAGCAGTTTATGTACAGACTAATAAATGAGATAAGATTTTCAGTTATATTCGTTGACACTAAATCGAATTAATAAACGAGTATAAGCTTCTTCGCAACATGAAACGTTTATAAAAATTAGTGAACTCACTAATACGTAATTGTATTACATAGCCATCACTTTTCAGAGCGGAATTATAGCAACTTCATTCGAAAGCTTACTGTTCTAGCGCCCTAATCTCACGTAAGCCTCCCTTTGTACTGAACAAGGTAAGCTGATCAATAATTTAGATAAATGTCGGCGCATGAAACGAACCGAGGGCATGGGAAATAATATGAGGGTTGTTTTAATTAATAAAACTTAATCTCGACAAAAACAAAACATCTTGAGTGATTAGAGAAATTCTGTGGTCATGTCAGAAGTTAATACAAAGAGCAAAGACTATTCTTAACCATAGAATTCCACTGCCGTCTTCATTATTGACAAAACAGAAACTAACTATGGTGACGCAGTGACCCGAAGTTGGCCTTGGCCTCCGACAACAAAAGACTCCACTTTCTCCGAACCCGCGCCGTCCCGACCCAGTCTCGGACCTGCAGGTCCTGAAGATACCTATCCACCTCATCCATCCAGCGACACCTGGGACGACCAACTGGGCGCCGATAACTCGGTCGTCCCATGTATGCGCGTTTGACACCACGAACATCATCCATTCTTTCTAAGTGGCCGAGTCAGCGGAGTAGTTGCGCTTTTATCTCGCCAATGATGTTGGGCTCGGCCACCAGTTTCTCGATCTCAGTGTTTTTTAAAACAGAAACTAAAACATGTTAATACATAGAGTAGGTAGGCTTCTTACAAGATTGACCGGTAAAGAGACTCCACAGAATGGCCGACAGATTAATAACGTTAGCAATAATAATAATTGCAACGTTTCATATTTTTTGTCGAGGGTCATTTAATCTTCACTATTTTTTTTACATTTTTTGCAATTTAAATTATTCTGTTAATATGAATATAGTGTAAATATAGAAAACTTATATGAACATTGCATCTCATATATTGCATAAGACCAGTTACTGTCGATTGTAGTCTTTGTTGTGTATGTACATATTGTAGCGGTAGATATTTGAACAGGTCACTGCGTACTATGTCGGGGAATATTAAAACTATATATGTCGCACAAATGTACAGTTAGGCACTGTATCTAAATCTGTTAATGTTTGGCATGGTTATTAAAATAAATTTTATATAATTCGTAATAGCCTATTTATTTTAAAAATAACATCTAATATTTTACACTACAGTATAAGATAAAGCTTTACTAGTAGATATTGAACGATGCAATTTATGTTTAGAAACTGCATTTTTACAGGTCAAAACTAACATGGTTTGAAGTTTCGTATCGGTATGATGTTTTATTCGTTTTATTTTTTCGGTCACTGTCACGGCGAGCGGGTACGCCGCGATGTGAGGCTTGTTTTTTTATTTTCACAGGCAACTCGTTTAGTTACGGATCGTTGCTGTCATTTCAAATAAATTCGTTTGATAAAATACGACACTGATGGACAACAGTTTAGATTTATTTTTCATTTAACTTGTGCCATTGTTATCGATACGCCTTGTGATATCAACAGACCTTCCTACTGATCGATGTGTATGACTTATGCAGCTCGCTTTTATGTTTCGTAGTGCTGTTTATAAAAATAAGTTAGTGTAGGCACAATAACAGCATCGTAGAAAAATTCAATCTCTTTCTATCTTAAGGTTACCTATTGCGATATTTTTATTTCTCGTTGTAGTTTGAATGTAGGAGGCCAGATCTATGCATCGAGTGGATCGCACAAAGCCATGGCTGACAACTGTTCGCATTGTCGGTGCATTGTCAGAGACCCGCAACAATGGCCCGCGCTCTCTCACTATGATTAATGGGTCAACGCTTTACGTCCACGTTGTAAAATATGAAAAGTTATCGCAATGTTAGGCTTTTTATTTAAACTGTTTTCGCTGGATGGCAAGCTACACGGGCGTAGCATTCAAGGTTTGATTGCATTTGTTTGAATTCAGTGACATTCAAAGCTTTTGCGATACAGTTTCCAGTCAACTAAGTCAATGAACAAAATGTTATTGAAATGTTTACAAGAATTTCAGTGCTCTATTTAACATATTCGACATAAAAAAGCGCAATTTTATGGACTTAACCTTTTTATTATCACGTTATATTTAGCGCAGAGCTATAAATCTTGTAATCGGGGATGATGTTTTTACATACAATCTTTTGTTATGTGAAATACAATATCTCGCAGAGGTTTTACGACGTCGGAAATCTTTCATACGTGTAGTCATATATCGTTTTAATAAATAGGTCGGCTGGCATTCCGTGCTCCACGATTGTGGATATTTCTGCAAACATTTCGCATGTTACATGCGAATTCGTCTACACCGCTGCCGCTGTTCTGTACATTTCATTATGTTTACATTTACAACTATACGACTCACAATGTCCTGCTTACAGTTGCATGTTACTGGCAACTGATAGAAATCGACTGGCATGTTACATTTTGAATTAAAAACAATTTTATGATCCTGCAACTTTTATCAAAGATTGCATACGTTCAATAATAATTTAATTTCAGTATGCGATTATTCTTGTACAGTACATGGATTTTTAATTTTGTTATGAAAACTACCCAATCATATCCGGGCGTAGCGAATGTTTCTATAGGCCATCGTAAATCTTGCGAAAAGAATTTGTTACCACCGTTAGTTAACAATGTCTTAAAGAGAATGGAAAGAAAAAAGAATGCGCTTTGCAACTTTTTTTTATTACAATGTGGCAATATAGTTTTTTATTATAATGTGGTGGCAAACGAGCAAACAGCCACCTGATTCGCCGAAATAGTGAAGCGACCACTGCTCATAGGCACTCGCAATTGCAGATGCGATACCTACCTTTAATCGACAGAGGAGGGGACGCGCAGAAACAGAATATTTGCCCTTACTATGCGTCGCGTCCTCCCTCAAGTCCCCTGCCCCTTCCCATCCTTTCCTTATAAGAAATGAGTGTAAAGGGGAACAGGAATAAAATTAGGCCTCCGGCACCACACTCATCAGACGAAACGCGGAATTGCTTCCACTTCACACCTTTCTTCTGTGTGGTCGTAGCAACCGATGTTGTTGTTGCTGGCGTCTACGACTGTTGAAATAAAAACATCAACTGCGAAGTCAATTAGCAATGTAATCCAGCAAATAATTTGACAAAGAGAACGAAAATACTATTGTTGATGCACTGAAACAGGCAGCGTAGCAACGTAGGCCATTTGTCACAGAGTAAATTAATACTGTACATGCTTTTGTTGAACGAACAATGAATGCATTGTTCATTTGATCCAATCTCCTTCATTTTGTACTGCATGGGAATAGCGTTGTACGTTTTGTATGTGCCTTGTGTGACTTTTGTTTGGTTACAAATTGCTTTAATTACTCGATGGATTTTGACAACAGCCTTATTAGTTCCGTATCCGAGGAAGATGAGTTTCATACAAGAGCAACTAGTTTGAATTTTTATATTCGTATGATCGAAATTGTTCATGGTTTGTTATTTTTTTCAATGTAGAACTGAAAAATTACGTAAGCAATTCAATTGTTTCGAAAAAATTCACAATAAGTCGTTCATATAAATGAATCTTTTATTACCTTATATTTGGTCTTAAACTATACATAATAAGTATTCTCATAATATATTAAGTTCGTGTTCTGATGTAGTACTTTGGGAGTTGGTGTCGTTAATTTTGGTAATAAATTAAAGAGACCGTCGCGCCCCGGGCGTCAACAAGCGGGCTGATGTAAAGTTCATTGCGAACTGTTTCAAATCGTGCCGTTAAGTAATATATAAATGTTATTTTCCTTGTATCTAAACACCTCCATAATTTCGTTTTATTATATGTTACAGAAGCTTAAATTTGAATTTACTTTGCTATTTTCTAAGTTAATTTATTGTACCTGTTTAAGTAAAGTCTTTTCTGTGTTTACGCCGTACAGTACAATGAACTGAATGGTTTAATTTAATAAAAAAAATATAAGTAGTATAGTTTAATCTAAACTGAAATGAATGATTTACGAAACAATTATCAAAATTAAATCGAATTGAAAGGGATGTGAAATGCGACGACAATTTAAATAAAAAAAAACAAATGTTAAGTCAAATACTGCAGCGTTCTCATTACTCAACTTGATTGTATGATATATGAGTAATATGAGCCTTGTCACTTGTAAACATGTCACACGCGTGGTGACAAGTGGGCCTCATCTATCCAATGTAACGTCACATCAATGTCGGCTGTCACACGATGACCCATTTGTGTCCACGATGGAAAGTAAGAAAATTTTTATTTCATTAAAATAAACTGTATATTTTACTTATTCAAAATATGGGCAAAATATTGAAGATTTATAAAGTGCACACTATTGAAATTTTATTTTAAGGTCTTTTAAATACTGAGAGGAAAGCATTTTAAAATGCAAACCACAAAAACCTTATAAAGTTTCAGGATAATTCTGTATATATGTATACATGTTAGCCTAAGTGTTAGTGTCTGGGACGACAATTTACAGGTTGATGAGGACTATAACGTAGCCTAATGGGATATTTTGGCTGTAGTTAACATAGTTTCCGCTAGATTAAACACTTAATTTGTTCGCTTTAGATTATGCTAGATGCCCAGACTACAATAAACACGTGTATACAGTCTGTTATGAGACAAGCTGGTATTTAAATAGTTTGATTATATTTGTACACATGTGTACACTATTTTAGAGAACAATCCAATAATTATAAACTACAGCAATGATAGTCATGTGTAGTGCTACAACTTCTACGCCGTAGATCCCCATAATGAGGTTGAATATAGATAGTATTTTTAACGTTGTTTGTTTGCAAAATAATGTTCTAAAGGATGGCATTTTGAACAAATGCCTATGGTATTCGAAATCATAATAATAAAGAAGAGGAATAATTTTATTCGTACTCAAAAGCTAGCTTGTTTATTTAAAATTTCTAGTTTTCATCCTAAAGTTCATAAATATCATCAAATAAACAAGTCTTGAAATTTTAATAACGTAATATAAGATGTTTTTATCAGTGAAGAAAGTTGTGCAAATATCAGAGTTATGACAACCTTAACATATGATAAGGAAAGTTATGAATTTAAAATACGAAGAAAATTTACAAAAATATTTTGCTACGTCCGTGAAAACTTTGTAAACAGTTATATAAAAATTTTGTTACTCGTATAACCAAATTATATTTAATATTATTCTTTCAATTTATATGTACTTATAAATGTTAATAGAAAACTTTGTAATTCAGATTTTCAATTGGATTGCGAAATTACTTTTTTAAATTACCAAAACAAAAACATATTTAAAGATATTATAGTTAGTTATTGCTAATATTTTCTTCACTTTATCTAGAGCCATATGTATTTTTACTAGTAGCGTTAAGACGAGGTTTAACTTGAGAGAATTCAGGCTACGAGGATCCACGTTGTTGTGTATTTTGCTATAAATGAAAGAGACTGCCCGAAGCGAGTTTACCTTAGAAACGGAGAAACCACCGGCGTTGAGATAACATTATTTCTGGCCAACTTTCAAAGAGAATGTTTTAAAACTACACTGTAGTCTTTTGTTTTATTTAAAACAATTTTCAGTTCAAATGTTTATGTGAACTGGGATAAGCAATAGGTTAGTAGTAGTAGTAGTTGTTACGTACTTTAAACCTCATTGATATTGTCTTATTCTATTTGTACTTTATTTTACTATTATCTTATTACATTTTTCCTAGGAAAAAGATTTTTAAACCTACCTACCATTCTTACAGTCGACTTTTGAAAAAAGAATATTAGCTTCTTAATATCTCCAGATGATGTAGTGCTTATTTAAGTGTCTGAAATAAACCGTAAATAACGTAAGTGTTAAAAGCATCGACAATTAAGTGCACATTTCCTCTTTGTTTGTCGACCATAAATATAAGCTTGTAAACTTTCACTGACAACCATTTTGCGCATTCCCATTGAATCTAATTTGTAGTGATGCGAGGCGCAGTCGCAGACCACAATTACGTTAGTGTTGGGCGACATAAATTTGGCAATTACAGACTCGATGGCAAAACATGGCCGTTAAAATGTTACTTTTTATTAACATAGATTTTCGAATTAATAGGTTTGCTAAATATAATATTTATTTTAAGTATGTGGATGAAACTAATAAACATGTAATATTAGAATTAACATATTAGGTTACACGGATAGTAACATTAACAATTTGAAGCTTCAGCTTTTACGTCGTAGATGTTTGCTACGAATTTAGAAGTTCGTAATGACTGTTTCAAAAATAAGCATGATTTACATGCTACGAGGTTCATAACTGTTCTTATAACAATGGAATTTAGATTATTTAAGTTATAAAATTTTATTCTATCATAATTAGTTTCAGTTGAATTTATTCATTGTTGTTCGTGCAACATTTTAGGTACCCGAGGATGGAATAATGCCGTTGGCGACACGGAGACGGCAAATGTGCCAGATATTTTAACTTTCTTATAAGAAACCTACAGAAATATTATTTGGCTTCGTGGAAAACACTTTTTGTACTATCTTTCTAAGGCAATTTATTGTTTGTTTTTACATGAACGCTACAAGTCGTTATGAAACCATTATCATTAAAATAACTGATAAATAAAACATCATTTCTTTATAATTTATTCTTTACTTTTATATACCTTCATATAAATGAAAAATGTATTTATAAACATCGAACAAAAAATTAATACTTTTAGTTTTCTACAGAAAGAAAGAAGAATATTTTCGTCTTAACTCTTTTACGTCTTTATACTTTTTTATGAGAAATGTCTAAAAATATATTTTCGTGTTGTATCGTGTATACACTGTACATAGAAATTTATTATCGCGTCAGGTAATTTCGTCCTCTCTAAGGAAATATGTTCTAAAGTATAATAGGAAGGTTTCGCCTTGAAACCGTTTCGAGATATTTTATGGCTCCAATAAAATATCATCGACGTATAAATCATAGAGTATTACACTGTTACGACTTTGGAAATTGCTTGTTGGGTGCGCGCTAATTTGGATATAAAGTATCTGTTACGTAAATATTTCAATAAAGTTATTTATGTAATTATTAGCTTTATTATGTTGCTATTTATGTAATAAGTTATTTTATTTTCAGTTAATTAAATGAAAACAATAACAAGCCTTCTTTTACGTAACATCTCATACAGAAGATGAGAACAATGTTACGTATTAATAGGAAATATGAGTAAAGTTATGGAGCTTATTTTACTATGTTCATTTTAAGTTAGTACGAATAGCTGTCGTGTGAATTTTGCTTGTATTGTCGATCCAAAGGGTATTTGTAAAGGTATTAAGGCACAAATCATTGCTTACAGCGTGCGTTCAACGCTATTTGTGGCCGAGTGCTCTGTCGTATCATTTATTCAGAACGCTTTATCGCGCGCCGTCTGCTGTCTTCTTGCTTAATTTTAGACCAGACTGACTTACTGTCAGGAAAACTTTACACTTTCTGTACCAAAAGTAGTTTGTATTCCTAAAACTTTCTCGCCAGATTTATACACAAACAAGAGAAACATATTGAGTTATCAATTTAGCAAGTTATAGGAGTTTAAAGTGTAGACCTTTGGTAAAGTACATGGAGTTTATATATTAATATAATACAGTTGTAGGATAATTATGTTTAGAAGTATGTGACCAAGTTTTAGGTTACAATTAGTCTGAGAAAAACAATAAATTACGATAGTACAATAAAGTTAATTTAGATCATAGAAACTTAATAAAAATGTGTTTCTTTTTTCTTTATTTAGATAATTTTCTAAACGAAACAGAATATTATATCATTTACTATCGAGGTTCAACTAGGTGCTTAGAAATAATAGTTGAATTCAAAGCACATCTGCTTTTTCATATCATAACATGGGCTGGTCCTTTGTCTGTTTGCTTGTTAATTAAGGTAAATGAAAGCTCAAGTAAGTAGGGCCGGTGGCGATTTGCATTCGTACAGGATTCAAATGGGGCACGTTCGTTGCATTCGCATTTGAAATGAGCGTATTTTTTAGGCGGTCCGAGTACAAGGGGAATTAAATTAGAGCCCGAACAGTAAACTCTGTCTCGCCGACTATTTGCGTACGTGACGGGACGAAGTATGGACGCACTTAGCTAACAACAGACAACAAATTATTTCTATATATTTAAATTATAACTTTAGAAATTAAATAGTGGTTTTTTAAAGATGTACTGTACTTCGAATAATATTCATCATCAGCCAAATACTGGTTGGACTTTCCAGTATGCTGAAATTTACTTTCCACAATCAGCGATTTTCTTCTATTCCCACTCCCTCCATACGGATCCCTTTCCCTTCACCCTTCGTAAATAAGTGAGAATAACGACATTACAAGCATTAAGTACTTGCCCAGTAATTGAGGTTAACTCATTTTTTTCGTTATTAAGATGCATTGTCTATAGTTCGTAGTGTGTAAACAAATTGCAGTATGTTACAAAGGATACAGTATGAATATTGTTCAAGTGGACCACATTTCTAAGTTACTATACGCAGTGGTAATACTATTAAGGGGTCTTTGTCAAACACGGCAAAGCTCGCTGTGAAATTTCAAGCTCACACAAGCGGTCGCTCACTTCGTTATAGCTGCATCCAATACTCTAATTGACATATCATCGGGGTACCGCTTGCCGCCTATGTTTCGGATTAGTGCGGCGACAGACCGACGGACAATCGATCTGCCAATGCTCTTGTCTATTCTGATAGTGAGTTGCAATAAAAGACGGATTGAGGAGAATTAACATTCTTGATACTAGAAAAAACAAATAATACAACAACACAAACAAATATAAAACAAATACCAAGTCAAAAAATATTTTGACTTGGTATTTGTTTTATAAAAACTGTTAAATATTTGGTTCTGTTGATGATGGAAACGCGGTGTCTTATCCATAGCAGATATATAAAGTATCAGTTACTTTATTGTATTTCTAATACATAAAGTTCTTTTTTGCTTTATGTACTAAAAGTTATTTGAACTTATATATTAGTAGATTTGAAATGTTTAAACTACATTCCAAACTTAAGAATTTTAATGGAATGAACTCTGAAATGTAACTTATCTTTTAGGTAATAGATTGTGGTCTTCTGTTAAAATTGGTAACTTAGTTGTAACTTAATAGTGGATGAAAGTTTGATAGGTATTTTAATCAATTCGTAATGTGATAAGTTCATAAACCGATTTTGTTACGAGCTACCGTAACTACCTAACTAACTCTAGACCGTCATTATAACGGAAAATGATGTAACATAAGACTATATCACTATGAAATAGTTTATTATAGATATTCAATTATTACTTAAAGATAGTTGTATTGACAATAAACGCTTCACGCAAACTGATTTGGTTTTATTAGAAAAGTAACCTTTATATTCTTTTTTTTCTTTTAAATGTAGTAAGGTGTAATAATGTATCGTTATTAGCAATTGGAAAAACCGGTAGCACAAAAAATTTCTTTATGTAGTATAAAGAAATTTTATTCTGGTGTGATTTTTTTTGAAATGTATTGAAAAGGTTTTCTCATTGAGTTAACTGTAATCATTTGATTACAAATAGGCTTTTAGGGAAAAGGATATTATTGTAGACAATAATAAAGGGCCGTTAGGGGGCGCGTAAGGGCTGGTAATATATGTGACACCTTGGTCACACTTCGCGAAGCAAGGAAGAATTGTGACCTCTTGGGCCATGTAAATACCCTAAAAGGTTCTTTACAACATAGCTGTATAACTTACTACGTATCCTTTGTAAAAAAGATGAACTTATTCAAAACTTTTATGTGTTATATACATGCAAGTAGCTGGTTTTCATTTTTTATTTTAAAAATATTATTTGTTTGTAAATAAGTTGATTTTAGTCGATAACAGTTGTTTATGGCCTGCTGATTCTAAACGGTGGAAGCAAAGCGTGTAAGTTTCCATATTTTAATACAGCCTTATCAAGGCTATGTTGTAATTAAATTGAAATCTTTACTGTGTTCTCTTAAGGGATAAACGCTGAAACTTTAGAATGAGTAATGGCCAAAGTTTACTTCAAAAAGTCGATTCACGTCCTTTATTAAGGGTTGCCAATCACATCTCGCGCGAAATCATAACTCAGCTAGACGCCTACCCTCTATCTAAATCTTTAGGAAGGCTTCATCCATTGCGTTTAATTACAGCCCGACCCCAAGCGTTCACCTTACCTGGAGATCGTTAATCTTTCTTAAAGATATATTCCCCGCCTTAGAACCGCGTTCATTTTACGCCCTCAGCGATAATCGCTTGATGTCACACGCTCCGCATCTGTACAGTCTAAAGCGCAGATGCTTAACCTTTCCAATAGTAGCTCTATCCGATGTCTTTGAACTTTCCCCTTGGGTATCGGTCCTTGACTTTACGCGGCTCGATTTTGATTCTGACGTTTATGTTTATTGATTAGCAGGATGGCGGATTTCAATAAGCTCCATTAACCAATTTCGTGTTGGGTATTTTGTTGATTAACTCGATGACGTCTCGTCTCGTAGCTTTCTACTTAATTGGCGATTGGATTAAACATTGATGAGTTATGTCGTTTCATTAATTTCTACTTGATTAATTTATATTTATCTCTTAAGTAGGCTTTTGATAAAATTAAATAAATTAAATCAAATTCTGTATCAATGTAAGTATTACCAAGCATTTAAAGGCAGTAATTAAACTAATAAATGCGATATATCTTTGGAAAAGAAGTCTCTGTTAAATTCGACTGACAACTCATTAAGATATTTCGTACTATCTCATGCTACTCTTTTTTATATTATTCCAGAAACAGAAAAGACTATAAACTAAAAGTAACAACATTGTTGAATAAAACTAGACTAACATTGGATAAACTTTAAAAATTACTGAGTTACATTGGCCATCAAACTATGTCTTGTCTAAAACTTTAAACATAAAAGTGCAAACTGCGATCGCTAACTTTTCGTTTTTAAATTCTGGTACAACTTAGTACACTTCGGTGTGAATAACTGCATTACTTGTTATAATCTTACAAAAATTTCAATGTAAAGACAAAGTTTGTGGTACAGTCACAAAAAATTGTCGATTATGGGCATAGTATATCGCCTACCATTGTAGATAGACATAATTCTTTGTGTGCAAAGAGTTACTCACTATGAATGTTCGATATTTTCTTTTAATTTGTATTCTTTCCCGTATAACTCCGATACATTTAATGAACAAACAAAGGTTTTATAAACCTTAAAGTTTTGGCTTAAGTTTTTACGGCCGGCCTGTCGCCAACCCTACTTGGGAAGGCCTTTTTTAAATACTTTTGTATTATGAAAAAAAAAAATCGTCAAAGGTTTTTCGCCGAAAAAGCTCCTACTTACAAGGTCCATCTTTGACACAAGTCGCACGAGAGCTGGGCACACAGTGCGGCCGCGGCGAGCGCTGTTCAAATACATCCTGCGCCGGTCGCTTTCCAATTAAGTTCAGAAACTGTTTGTGTTCAGTTCAGGTATCATACCTGAATGCCTTTGACGTTCTCTCTCATATTAGTCCGGCGCTGTTTAATGTGTAACTTGCTTTAGTAATTTACGTGGGGGAGTTTCGGACGTTTAATTAGCTAATGATTCCAATTCCTGACGCATTGATTTGTAGCTACGAGATATTGAACAATAGTATGTTTCAAGTCATAGTAAGTTACAAGTGTTTGAAGGACTTTGAAAAGAAAATTACTCTGAATAATTACGCTATATTTTATTTCTATTGAACTTTAAATAGAATTCGAATTTTGTTGGTTATTTTTGAAAAATAAACTTAATTAATATTGTAAATTTCAGATAACTTTACGTTTAAGGAAGTTGTGAACGCGCCTTTCTGAAATTGAGACAATTCGATTCCTAAGTGAGGGAAGTACCATTTTATCTTAACGAAGACTACGTGTCATCCGCTAGTTGGAAAATTTATATATCGAACGTTGTCTGCGTTTTAAAAAATAGAAGAGAACGGAAAGGGCTCTTAAAAGTTATTTAAATTGTGCGACAATTTTCTTCAGTCATAACGTTAAGTGGTGGAGGCGTTGAAATTCCGCTAAATGAGGTTTTAAGCCTTCGTCCCATGGAAGGGATTCACAAAACAGATTTGATGCAGACGGCCCGTCGGCGCACACAATGCCACTGATCCCTCCCTGCCTTCTCCCCGACAACGCCTAAATTATTATATTGTTCTATGACTGTGCAGCGGTTTATGACACTCGAAACGAGTGAGCTTTGTCTATTGTGCTTCTATGTACTGCCATTGTTTACTTATTTTACAAATCGCTTTATATAGATAATTTAGGATTACTTTGATCGATGATATCTTTATCGTTTTGAATTGTTTAGTCGCGTTAATTCTGTATGTGACATGAGCAAAGAGTTTAACAATACTGCTGTTAAGATTTTAATTTGTATTCTAGAATGTTTAAGAGCGATCATATTTATGGGATATTGAACCTTATTATCAAAATGAAATAATATTAGTCGGCCATAGCTAAAACGAGATCGCTGGTTTTACAGATGCAGAAGCATATTGTAGATGTTTTTTAAACTTTAATTCGGTGTAGAGTGACGTGTAGTTGTTAATCTCGCGTACCACTAATCACGAAGTTCTTTAATTACTAAGTCGTGGACGCTTTCTATTATATGACTGTTGAAAAGATTTCACAAGAGCCGGAGCTGACAACTGATTTTCATTTATCCATTGTTGTAGCACTTCAACAATGTTTGCAGACGCGCTGACCCATTTGTGTCCGTGTTGAAAAATATGAAAGTTTTCTCAGCTTATTATTATGACAAGTTTATTACTCTATGAATATACCATGAGATTGGTTCAACGTACCAAGTTTCTATAGAGAACTACTGATTAGATTTTGTTGAAAGATTTTTATTAGGAAAATGGACTACTTTTCTTAGTCTAAGCTCTATAGAAATTGTAAAAAAGCTTTATAAGTGTAATTTCCAGTTGGTGTATTTTTTTCATTTTTGTTTTGGTTAATAAAGTCAAATTTATAATGATATAATATTAGCTTTAGAATACATTAGCCTCGTTGTTAAGCAAACATCATAAAGCAGCTTAAGGGACTGTGTAAACCAGATTATAATTTCTACCTTTGTTTAGTGCCGACGCCAGAGGACATTTTACTTTATACGAATTATTCGCTATTGTTTGACTTATCGGACTGGTCTGTGTGATAAATTACGCCTGTGTCAGTGAGCTTTTTTTTTGTTTCGAGAACTGTGCCAAACCTGTGAAAAGGTAAAGGTATTTTATCATCTTTGGTATAGGTGTAAAATAAAAATGTTTATTCTCGAACAAAAACATGACATTTACAGCGTATTTTACATAAGAATGCATGCCTTAATATCGCTAATAAAAAGTAATCGTTATCTGTTTCACTGATCCTACATAATAATGTATGTATATTTTTTTGATTGGAGATATATGACGTCACAATAAGACATGAATTCATGCACATTCTTATTTAAAGCGCATTTTAGCTTGTAGCTGTAACCTATGTAACTGCATATACAGAAGACAGTAGTTCCTGGAGAAGTTTTCAAAGAAGTCCGAGTTTAGCATAATGTGAAACGCTTAGTCATTCTTACGTTATCACGCGAAATATATTTCGCCGCTACCCCACGTATTAATCAAGCAGTAGTTTTAGTTGGGCGAGAGAAACGTGTAAGTGGCGGCTTGATAACGCCTCAATGGATAGAATTCGATATTTCATTTTAACTTTCCCCATTGTTTACTTGTACAAACAACTTTTACTATTTATAGATGAGCTAAGTTTGTAGTAACAATAGTATGAAATAATCAAATATTAAAACACAAACTCATGTTAAAACTTATTAATAAACAATTGAAAATATTGAAAAATTGAAATTGGAATAATTGGCAAATAAATATAATATAATATTCTGTAGTTTTTGTGTATTAAACTTTGTAACTTCGATAACAAACGCAAATAAAGATAAAGTAAGTTTCCAAAAGTTTATAAGCGGATTGAACTTGTATTAAACTGGTACTGGCAGTGGTAGTTATAGTTAAATCCACAATATAGTCACGACAAAATGTAAAAGAATAAAGCGGCAAGAGCGGCTGAGTTGCTTTGAAACAAACATAAGTCAGTTATCTTTAGGGCCGGAGCGCGGGGGAAGTTTGACAAAGCATTTATTGTCGGTGAAGACGTCGCGAGGAATCCTCGGGGCGGGCCCGGCCGCACGATAACAACTTCTAAAGTCGGCTGATATTTGTCATTTAAAAATCCACATATTTTATATATTACATAACAATTACTTATGTAGAATCACGTTAGTATATACATACTTGTTAATATGAAACATTTGTTCAGCATTTCAGATCATACAGTGCAGCGTCAGAAAAGAGATCCATATTTTGAAAAACTTCAAAATGCAAAGTTTGTATTCCTTTTTAATTTAATTTTAATGCAAGCTTTATGATTTATTCATACACAGTAAAAAAGTGCATTATATAAAACCCTTTTCGTTATGAAGGGTCTTGGGTCTTGACGCTTGTATTGAGAGGTTATCCAAGTAGCGTAATAAAAGAGCACTTTTTCGCAAATCTTCAGATAAGGGAAGGTGAGCGCGATATATCAAGAGATTAGTCGTTCGCCGCCGCTCTGAGCACGGCGTTGAATGTAAAGTGTAGATTTAGTGATGTCCACCTGCGATCACTTTTTTATTTTTAATTTCATTAAAAATTAAAATATTTAATACATTGATTTGAAAACAATAAAGTTAATACTTAGTGCGAGTTTATCATAAAATGCATAAGAATAAAAATAACAGAGATACTGTACTTGCGATATAACATTATTTGAGAGGACATTCTTGCCATTTTTATCAGTAATATTCTAATAACTTTTAAAGACAGAATAATATTCCATACTTAGAAAGGATTTTAATAACTTAGTAGTAGTTATTTATATGTCACAATCTTAATCAAAATTCATTGTAATCCTGTGAAAATTTCACTCATTGAAACATCGAAGTATATAGAGCGCATCACTGGCAGTACATAAGGGTCTCCATAAGTTAACGGCTAGCCGTGGAGCCTATCATATATCAGGTGTACGGTTGACATATTTCGCCGTCATGTATGTACGCTTTGCATACATAAGTGTTGTCAGAACAACCCTATAACTCCCCGCTTTTAAGTTATCTTTTTGATAAGGTGATATGTTTAATTTCATTCGTTCATAATTTTCAATGACTGAAAAAATGAAAGAGTAAGGATCGGTGATAAAAATATTAGAGAAGAAAGAAAACATATGTATTTTTGCATATAGATATAATAGTAGTATGTTTATATAAAATATCTTTGATTATAAAATTAAGCTATAAATTCTCTGAGCTGTCGAATGTACAATACGTAGATTGCACCTATAATTAGAAGTAGAAAACAAATTTATTTAAAGTTTTTGCTCGCGTGCATCGACATAAATCACTTCCACCTGTAAATCACCTTCATACTGTATAAGGTCGAACAAGCTAAAGTTAACTTTATCAACTTGCGATAGAGTTTAGATTAGATTGGTATAATGTTACAGGTATTACCTCCGATGCATGCTGCACGCCTGATCCGGCGTCACATCGGCGCTCGTAACTCAGGCTGGCTTAATTAGAAAGTCAGCGTTCGCTACATTCCTTCTCGAAGTGTGTTACATATTTTATATATCGTTACATTTCTGTATAGTTATTGGAGTAAATTTGTTTGACTGGCGTCTGCCAGCAACAACAATATCTATTGCACGAATGGGCTGGTTCGCCAGGTGCAATACCACGACGATACAGAAGACAAACGCGAAGTGAAAGTAATTCCGACTTTCGTCTTATAAGTGCGTTATTGATATCCAATTTTACTCCTCTTTTCCTTCCTATCCTTTTCTCACAAAGAAAGGATGAAAAGGGAAATGCATCTGACGGAGGATTGGTCGCATAGGAAGGGAAAATATTCTCTTTCTGTGCGTCACCCTCCTTTGTCGAAAGTAACATTAAGCTTTCGTTAAAAAAGTATGAAGCCTTTGGAATTGCAGTAGCTGAGTCCGACGAACAAAAATAGGCTAGTCCAGATTTTTTGTTTTAAAAAAGATTCTTAATCCAGAATTTGATTCATCGCAGTTTGGGAAAATTGAAACTTCCTCAAAAATGTAATAAAAGGCTTGGAGCATTTAAGCGATCAGTGAAAACATTTTTGATATAAGTTACATTGTTGTATATTTTATTTCAAACGAGATAACAACAGAAATATTATTTAAATTTAACAGGGTTCGAGTTCGGAATTTGATAACAGTTGAACTTCTTCCTCACGCCTAAAGCATTATAGATTGTGGATATGAAATTGAATCTTCACTTGTAACATAGACGTTATAAATATGACAAACAAGTCACATTTATAGAACACAGGCAGACTTTTATAAAGCACAATTTTATTTTTTATTAAATGTAGTTGACATTAAATTTAATTTTCTGGTACTATATAAAACAATTACATTATCCATTAATACTTCTAACGAAATAGACACGAATCACAACCTGTACACTGTTTGTTCACTGAACACGACACAGGATCGCATATTTACACAGATCATTCACTTTACTGCATCCAAATGAAAGTACATGTACCTATCAGACTTCTTTTTTCCCGTTTTAATACGTCTGCTTCCCTCGATAAATTGCGACCTCTGTTGGGGGATGTTACTGCGAATGTTTATGTTTGTGATTCCGTCACTGCCTACGCCGTAGCCGGGTTGCTACGCTCTCCGTAGTGTGATGTGTTTTCTTGTTAATTATGAACAAGTCATGCATTGAAATTTTTCATTTATTTATTTATATATGTACATCAAATTTAATTAAATACAATAATTTGGCCAAACTGCAAGAGCAGTGGCGAAAAACTGCACCCTAAATCCTAAGAGTACACTAATATACTTATATAATACTAGTAATGTATGTTGTAATATTATTCTATGAACATTAAAAATTTATTTGAATTTAATCCTGAAAGAAACTTTACATCTCCATATTATTGTACAATTGTAAGTAAACAAAGGTTCTGTTTTTGTCTTTTAAATTAATTTAAGTCAGTAAAAGAATAAACATAATTATGTAACTACTTAAAGCACAGCTATTATACAAAAATGTCATGAAAAAATGGGCTAAGTAAAGCTTACTTTTAACAGCCTGTAATAACTGACAGCCTTCAACGATGAAATTTACGAACGTCAGGTGTAGGCGAGGCTAAGAATCAGAAAAGGCTATAAAAACAACAATCCGGAGGCCAATCGATGACGGGGGGCTTTCCCGGATGTCTCCTAAATTCTTAATACCTCACGTAACTCTCGAGATTAGGGGAGGGAAGACTGCACTTAACTTTTATTGTCGAAGCCTTGAGTCTGCCGAGACAAGCTCCACGATCGATGTTGTTGCGAAACTTATATTGTTTGTTAAAATTAGATTGTTGTTAAAAAGTAGCAGATTTAAAATGAAAAATATGATGGATATTGGATACTTAATTAGTTACCTTTTGACGAGACTAGTGTAATCTGCATTGAATAAGTTACAATTATTTTGAAGTTGATTATTTCAAGAAAAGTTTTTCTTCGAAACGATTTTAATTAAAGAATTATTTCTATATGTAGTGTATGATTTGCAAAACAACTCCTTCGAATTTTATACTTTCAACGTTCAAGTTTAATCACGTACGACATAAATTTGACAGAGTCTACACATATTCGTAACTCGAACATATGCATAAGTCTGCTTATGAGTTAACAATTTCAACATTAATTATCTCGCATACGTCTCGTTCGCCAGTATTTAATCCCATTCAAGGGTTGCGAGGCAAGAGTGGGAGTAACTAAGCCGATTACAATATTCGACTGAGGCCCGTAGCGTGGCGACTTGTTAGGAAGGCTACATTCAAGTTTGTCTTGTTATAACTCGCCAACTTCGTGGCTTAAGTATGACATACCCGGCTACAAACTGGGAAGGCTTTAAACTCTGTATTCGATTTTATATACTGCATGAGCTCGGAGGTAAACGAGGGACGTATGCAGACTCCGGAATTTGAAGTAGGTAGTCTCCAAGACTGTGCTTACAATGTCTCTGATTTGTACGATATGTTGTTTGTTGACAATCTATTGAAATAGTTAATTTACTGTGGGCTTTTGAGACCAAAATCTCTGTTTAAAACATATTCGTATTTATGTTTTGTTAAAAATAACGACAGGGATGACGATATATTTAATTCAGAGATTGTGGTCTCAGAAACCAACGCTTAGTCCAAAAGCTTAAAATTTCCTTGTACGTTGATTTGCAATGTTCACCGAGATAAAAATCTTTATTTATTGAAGCTCTATGAAGTTAGCGGTTAGTATCAGCTAGTACAATGGAATAATATACTGCTATTCCTCCATACATTTATCCATTCAGGCCGTGTACATAAGTCGTAAATCATCCCATTACATCTATTTTAAAATCGAAACACAAGTTAATAAGTTAATAGTAATACCAGTAGTCATGATAAAGTTCCATAGTCGTTATCTAAAGTAAACTGAAAGCTCCAATGTTACTTGTTAGCAGAAAAAAGAGGTACAAATGTTATTATGTCTCGACAAAAATTCCGTTGTAGTAATATTCTAGTCACATATTTGTGAAGCTATAAGAATATAACATGGCTGAAGTAAAATTTTGTTTATGCGATAAAATTTTCCCGGAAAGGTAAATGAAGAACACTACAAAAAACGTACGTGTTAACACAATTCCGGGACCCGCGTCACGTTTCCATTGGATTTGCTTAACAAGATTAGAGAGGCGAAAAATTCTAGACGATGTTCCTGAATTAACATTGTATACGAATGTAGGACAAACGATGTTATGAGGCTACTTCAAATTAATAAGTACATTATAACTTGTTGTAGGTCAAGTTGATGACTAGAATTAGACGATGCGGTACTTATCTATCAAAATGTCTTTCATTTTTAACAGATTGTGCTATTAAGTGTTTTTTTTTAATTTCATCCAGTTATCCTGTACTTCCTATAACTACCACCCAATGTTAATTGATTGACCTGCTATTCTTTAACAGAGTTTTACAATGTTACAAGATTCGTCGATTCATTCAATCGAGGATTAGCTTATTTACCTTAGGTAAGTATATTTATTTTTAATCTATATCAAATGCATAAATAATATGAATTAGTCTAATTACAGGCACGGATTTGTGTAAGCTCAGTAAAGAAATTCAGCATCAGATGGGATATTTGACGTGGAGGCGTTTTAATGGGACGTAAACCGGGATTACTGTATATTAGCAACTTTCACCAAAAAGGATTTTAATCCACGCACGTTAAAAGGTTTTATAGTGATTCTGAAAGTTATTTGTTTTAAAGGTTTTGGTGTGTGAGTTATATTAAATTAATCTACAAATTGTTTTCGGATAAAACACATTACAGTTATATTTATGACATAAAAGATACAGTTAAAATAAATCTTATTTTCAGATTTTTTTTACATTTTTACATGATTCCTCTGATGTGATTATTTTTTATATTAAATCATGTTTTGTAAGCACCATTTAGACTACACATTTTTTACTACTAATTAATGTTGAAACATTACATATATTTAAAAATTAATTTCATATTTATCATTGCTGGCAGTTGAACAAGGTACGCGAGGCAACATTAATTAAAATAAACATTGTACATTCTCCATTTTCATAGCGTAATCATTAAGCCCTTTTAAACCCAATTGGTTACAATACAAAGGACATTTAGGGTGAATTAATAATTTGCACTTTTATATTTACTTATGAATAGTTAAAATTTGAAAATAAATCAAAATTATAGACAATATATACATAGGCCTAATTTTAGTCCTCTTCCCCTTAACAATTTTTTCTTATTAAAAAAGGACGGGAAGGGAAGTGTATTTGGCGGAGGAGAGGCTGCATAGGAAGGGGAAATATCCTCTTTCTGTGCGTCCCCTTCATCGTTGATAAAAGGTAGGCAACGCATCTGCATTTGCGGATGTCCATGGGCAACGGTCGCCTAGCTATTTCGGCGAGGTCAGGTGGCTGTTTGCTCGTTTACCACCTTTTCATATACAAAAAAAAACATAGGCGATTTTTTAATCGTTTAATATCATAACTTTTTCCTTTTATAGTCTAGTTCACTGGTAGAAAATGCGTATAGAAATTAAATCCCCTAATTGTAATTGTATTTGGGATAAAGTTTTTAAAAATACATAAAAAAGTAATTTAACCTATTTTAAATTGTCTTTTTTTAATACTGTAATTATGCCACAGCTTTTATGTTCCTGTTCAACAGCTTTTTAAATTGATTCAACTTACATACAGTGCCAATGAATGCAAACGCACACACGGCTTCTAAACGTATTGACAATTGCACAGAAAGGATTATCTATAATGAATGACGCGCATATGTTCACTTCCTTTGATGTGAGCTCCCATTCAGAACTACCAATATTTGTCTCAAAGCTGTATTTAATTGCTAGCTCGTTATTTTTGGATTATTTAAACAGTGGAATCGTTTCTATCAGTGACCGGCTTGCCCCAAGGGGACCGGTTCAATTTCGATCATCAAACAGTTTTTTTTTCGTTTATGCAACTGATGTTAATTGCCGTTAAATTTTGATACACATTGATATGTACACATGTTAGCACAAATATAAAGAACCCTTAAAAATGTAACTGTTTTTTTTTTTATTTGTATCTTCATTATATAAGTCTAAATGTGTTGATATTTTGTTAATTTTAACTAAATGATACTCAAAGGTTAACGCGCATTCGTAAACTTCTTGCCCAAGCGGAACCACCGCATCGCCCCGTCTCACGGATCGCTGTCTCGCTGTCTATCTTTGCAAGCGAGAAAGACATAATATTTTGCTAGGTTTATGTGACAGTGTGACAGTGGTGGGTGTATGTAACGGCGAAAGCGAGGATGGTGCCGGTTGGCGAGGAGTTTACGACTCCGCGTTAACCTTAATAATTTAGTAATTATTCATCATATAATTATTATTATTTAATAATTATTCTACTTTATAAAGACATAAAATTATAGTTACAAAATGCGATGGATTAAATTGTTTAAAACGAAAAGACTGCAAAAATTTTATTTAATACATTTATCGTTATTTTAAATGGTCACACTTCGGCGTGAAAAAGTTTTATTGTAAATTTTCTAAAATACGTAGTAAAATGTTTAAAATCTAGTTTAAACTACTGTAACCACAAAGTTTACCAATCCGTCGCTCGGTAACTGGCAGAGCAATTACTTGCTTAGACACTTTTAAATTCCACCAACATTCGGGAAATAGAAACGTCAAGCGAGATCTGGAGCGAGGCACTACTGGCTACTCCGTGACTTCTGTTCAACAGTTCAAATAAACCAGAGCTCTCTATTCCTCAATATACGTCTTTTTTAACTTTCATTCTTTTATCTTATTTTTTATGTTCAATCCATTGAGTTCTAGATCAATTATAAAATGTAAGATGATTTTCAATTTAAGTTCGTTCCCAGAGTGTTATAAAAGTACAGTAATTCGGATTTTTTATAAATATAAATATCAAACTATTTAATTTGCATTTATAATAATTTTAAAAGAGTCAAATATTGGTATATTTGTTTTTATTTTCATTATGGCCTGGTATATTTATTTTCACAAATTAAAAAGTTGAAGTTGAAAAAAATATGTCAAGTATTTATGTATGAATCAATAGAAAAAGCTCTCAAATTTTTTAGTTCGAGTTAAAACTTCCAATTTTATTCATACGACCAAATAGTTGGATAGTCGTGTAATAAACGTGATTTTTCATTTAGAAAAAAATTTCAAACTGTCCGGAATAAATCGGTACGTCCTTTTCAATATTTATGATTTGTAGTCCTGTCGTATCTCGGCTTTTCCACGCACTTCCACAACATTGACCTGCTATAACTAAACGCAAAGGGGACATTAAGGATATCAAAATAAAAGATTCCACTGGAAATTTCCAGAATTCCTTTTAAAGCTGTTGAATTTTAAAAATATAATTTCTAGCATCTAATTCGTGAAAATTTTACAGTATTTTCGTTAAACAATCTCATTAATACGTTTGGATTGGTTTTTATGAGATATTATTTAATATTTAACGCTAATTTTATTATTAATATCATGTTTAATGAGGTCTTAATTAGATCCTACGAGTACAACAATAGCTGAATCACATTGATCTTCAATCAAACGTAACAACGAACCAATTCTGACAGAATTTCAGATAACGTATTCAATACAATTGAGATTGACAAGTACTTTAATATTCCTAGTTGAAATCAATATTAATACTTTAAAATATTTATAGAAATGGATACAAGCTTACATAAACGGTTAACTAATTGTATGCATTAAAAGATTTTGGTAGAAATGTCAGGTACAAATCTTAAATCTAGCAATTTATGTTCGAGACTGGGTTATTAGATAATATTATTTATTCTATCTGCATAATCTACAGAGGTTAAGGGATATTCAGTACGCCGTACCAAAGTGTCTATCTCACTAATACCTGTACCTGGTAGCTAATCAACACGTATTAGTTATTCCCGCCACGTACGCGCCCGCCGAGGTTAACGATGTCCCGGCTACACGATGTAATACCGTAACTGGACATCACGACTGTTATCGCTTACGATTTGGTCTTTATGAAACATGAAGGTACAATGGCGGTAAAAGTAAACGTATATATTCGTAGATTATAATTATCTTTTCATGTTTGCTGTATATATTTCACTTGCAAAAACATTTTCTATAGTTAATATCTGTTTTGTATTTATTTGTCCTAACATCGTTCAACGCATGGACGATATGGACGACTACTTACTACTATTTACTTACTATTCAACGAGACACAAATTTCAAGGGTATTTTCGTAAATCATTTATGAATACTGATTAAGTAATCTACACTTATAAAGAAAATAGTCGGTTTTCACGTCATTGCGGCTTACAGCTAACGGTAAAAAGTGTTCTAGATGGACTCAAATCCGCATAATTTAACAGCCTCTTAAATGTTTTGTTACATACATCACTATATAAATTAATAAATTAAGTAACGGCTTAACCAACGTGAGTTAAGCCGTTTCTTAATTAATTAATTATGATGTCTCACGAAAGTTTAAACAATTTAGCTATATAAATTAGTTTTATGAAGATTTTTCTCATTTAATTTGAGGATGTAAAACAACAAAGAGTTCGATTATTTTTGAGTGGCATTTAGTATGTGAAGTAGAACGTCACTTGACAATGTTTGCGTTTCATTATGCTGCAGCCAGGCAGTGAGGGCAGTCTCACTCCGGTGTTACGAGTGTTGTGATCAGGTGTACCGGTTACTTAGCGACTGTTTACCCACCGGAGCGCCCCGGGTCACTACACCGAATTGTGAGGGGTGCAATGGATAGTATCATCAATGGAGTCGTATTATTATTTTTAAAATCTTTACTAAAATAGTTTATAATATTTTGGTTGCCTATGTAGATTTTTGACGTATGTTCTTTAATGAAGCCATCAGACTTATACATGTTTCCAGAGCACAGATGGTACTTAGACCAAAAATAATGATGACAATTATTCTAGTTCGATAAGTTCTCAGACAAAATTTTAGCCCATTAAGCGATCTTAAGATCTAAGATTTTTTAAGTAACAGTATGAAAGTACATAATTAAAATAAATACTTATTTAGTTGAAATAAATAACAATTATGTATGAGTTATTCTAGGTATTTCTCTGTTCAATTTGGGAAATTACGTACGTACGTCGAAGATTACCGCCGCTCGCGAGCCGCGCGACCCGGAAGCTGCACTGTACTAGGGCGCCGCCCGCCCACGGTTATTATCTGGCTGCAACGTCACTTCCGACCTCCTCTCCCCGCACCAAGATCCACTAGCGCCATCTCGCCAGCGCGGCCGGTGTTCAACATTTGAACTATTCCGGGCGAAACAACTTGAATTCTGGTGAACATTTCGCTATTTGTATTTCGAATTGTGTTTGTCCTGGGACTTGGAAAGAACGTAACGGATAAATCTTTTCTAGTATATATTAAATAGGACTTAAAATGACGTATTTTGTTTCATTACACGTTTATATAAATATTTGGCTTCAGTTTTATGGCTTTAGTAACTTAGTTCTAGTTTTTAAGGGATTGAAACTTATACGTTTACATTGTTATGTAATTTGTAGAAAGTATTGCTTGTCATGATCTAATTACGAGTAACATGTTATCTCTTTCCAGTAATCCATTAATGTACTACAATACATGTTCTATGAGAGTATAAAATCGTGTTTCCTTGTTTGCTCAGTTATAACAAATATATGAACATCAGTCTATGTCTAAGGTTACGAGAAATAACGCGTCGGAATTTCGGTAAACCTCAGTATGTTGTTCATCTTCACATCTGTATTCCATTAGCAAATACGGTTTACCTGCTATCAAATTTTCCAATTTACCTTGACCTCCACTCCTCTCCGTGTTCTTTGTGTAATTGGATGTGATAAGGGAGATGCGATGTATTAACAAGGCTCAGAATTAACTAGTCAATGTGGAAGACGCAACGAACGCCCGAGGTGCTATCATCCAGGTAACGAGCGGGAGGAAATAGGGGTGGTAAAATAGTTAGGTGTTATATTTTGACATAAATCAATACTGAAATTAAACTAAAGTAAACTTGGCAAAGTAAAACTATTATCTCTTAATTTTAATAACAGTTTTTCTATGTAACAGGAAAGAACACTATTGATAAAATTAAATGAAAAGAGATTGTAAATGAATGATGAAAATAGTTTATATGAGTACCAAAACTTTTTGTTAACACATTGTTACATTTTACCATATTAATAAGTGCTGTTGTAGCATTATTCAAGAAAATTAAAAACTACAAGTATGCTACTTTTTTCTACTGTAGACGTATATTTGCTAAATCGTAAGGCCAATGACCTGAGTATTATTGTGTAAAAATATATAGGACATTTAGAATTCCGTCATCCCTGTTAATGAAAACATGACATCGTCGGCTTGTAATCTTGTTCGGATCGCGGGCACGAATTTCATAAATGCTCGGTCGAGTTAATGGCTGAAAACATTAACTCCTCAGGGGCCTACGTATTTACTAAGGCTTTGCCTTCGGGGACCACATTTGCATATGTGACTGCTAATAAGGTACCTGTCAAGATTGTTTGGATAGCGAACAATGTGTTGAGCTTTTGGAAATATTAAGAACGGTTTCCATTGTCAGTAAAATTGTTACGCTCTCTTAAAGAAACAGAAATGAAAATATGTTATAATACAAGAAATACAAGTAAACATTTTACGTTACCCGGAAAAATATAAACTTGTAAGTAAAACCTCCTTTGAAAGAAAAAATAGACATTTAGTTACAAGATAGATATATAAATAAACTAAAATAAACAGTTTACCAGTGGTTAAAAGTTTAGTGTATAATAAAATGTAAAATTAGACGGATACCTTTATTGTAAGCTGGCATTAATCCGTAGTAAACTTCATTTTATAATTACTTTATAGAAAAGGGCAGGGTCAACTATATTTAAGATAGGAGCAGCATTATAAGGGATAAACTCTTGCCCTTTTGACCCGATATCAAATATTTTATGAACATAATATGTAAACAAATATTTTAGACGAAAATTAATTGAAGCTTAACTTCTCGGTTACGGTCCCGTATCCACAGGATACGTCAATTGTTCAAAAAAGTATAAGTATTCATCGTTATCTTCTCAGCCTTATCCCACTTACGTGGATTAGCTTACAAGGTTTTATCAATCTTAAAGTTTTAGTTTAATTTTTTACAGGCCGCCTGCCTGTCATCAATTCTACTTGGAAGGATAAGTATCAAAAAAAGGATAAATAATAAAAGAAATAAACAGCAATATTGATTTAGTATGAATTATTTCCATTAATCTAAATGTGGGCCTCCACTGACTAATAATAATACAAAAACGTCATTAGTCACCTTTGCTTTTTGATACCGATAGCGAAGATAACGAAATGGATAATGAGATAGGATCGTACTTTGACATCGGAAATTTATGCTTTTACTTATATTAATATTTTAATTTTCCTTGTAAAGATTAAATTCAAATGTTACACTACTAAATCTAATATTGCGTACAGAGACATATTTGACGAAATTGTTTCAAACAATCTGAATCCGTCCGAAATCACTTGACTTTTTATATCCGTCATTGAAATACGACTCCTTAGGGATTTCCCAACTTCATTATTATTCACCAGTTTCCCTCATGAGAACATCGGCAATAATAAAGTTAGCCAACATTCGAGTGTACGCGGTCATTTTGAGTGTGTACACTTTCCCCCTATGTGGCTTGTCACTGGCGATTTTCATTTACTTTTTCCTTTCATTTTTGTATTCATGAATTTGAAAATACGACTTATATATACTATGTATTATATTTACATATTTAATTCCAATACATTCCATTATACGTACATATATTATTACTACAACCATGTATTTAATACAATTTTTTAACTTGAAAGAAAGGAAAAATAATACTTAATACATAACTCGGGGTTTACACAGCTGAAAATACCGATATAAAATAAACTATTTTCTCTTTTATTTTGTTGAAACATTAGAGATAATAATATGTTTTTTCTGCAGGTATTTCAGCAATGAAAACCGACTTAACAATGACAATTAGCTTGACAATTGGAATAATACAATGAACACAAAGACGTCAAACTAGATGAAGCGACGCTCTAATCAGTCGACTGCTTGTTCAGAGCTCGACTGGAGGACGTATAAAGGCTTTTGTGCAACTGGTGAGGCTCTTGTGACGCTCAAAGATCTGATTTCAATACATTGATTCAACGACCGCTTAATCACATAGAACAATATCTCTATTACTTACTGTGATATGATAAAGTGCTTAGTATTTAATTATGCTTTCTTCATATGTTAATACTTTGTACTACATTGATATTAATCAATTGAAGATGCATAGTATGTTTTAAAGTTTTTCTATAAAAAATATCTCTAAAATAATTGCTTTGAGAAAAATGTAACTGAGACTTTTAAAGTATTTTTTCCATAAAAATATTTTACAACTTTAATTATTTTCATCAAACGACTCACATTCTAATGAGATTGAATGTGGGCTACAAAGGTAAAGGAAGACCAAAGAAAGTATGGATGGATTATGTGAAAGAGGATATGCGTACGAAGGGGGTGAATTTAGATATGATAGCTGATAAAGATGTATAGAGGAGTACGTACTGTGCCGACCGTCCGTAGGAACAAGGGCAGGTTGACGATGAACTTACATTCTCCAGTACTACCAATATATGGATAAAAATTTAATTACTAAATGATGAAAGATTAGAATCAAATCTCAGGTTAACATTTAGAGGATTACTTGAATAGATTAGTGATGACGTCAGTTTTAAAATACGCATGCCATAGAGGTTTTTGTTATGCGGACCACGTACGCATCGCTTTGGAAAAGAGCCGGATGTGTTTGCCTACCCCAATTTAATTTAGTCAACCTCTCTGCAATTAACTAAATAGATTGCGGATACATAGTTTGAATTTGAATACACCATTATGCAAATGTAACGTTTCGATATCACTGATACCTAATTAAGTTTTGTACTGTTTTATTAATTTATTCAGTTTAGAAATAATGTTGGAAATATTTCTTGTTGCTTTTAATTTCAGATATAAAACCATTTGCAATTTAGCTAAAAAGCTTCAAGTTTAACTTACATATATTTATAGTGAATATAAAGTAAACAGTTTTTTTTAATATGAGCTCTAGTCTTTAAACTGGAAATGGAGATAATTTTCATAACAAGTTACTAAGAGGTCTAAAAAAGGAACAAAATATTTAATACTTTTTTTACTTGAAATATGTAGTCATAAAACTTAAGAATTATGTACCGATGAAATTCGAAATATAATTTTAGTAAGAATATTTTCTCCGTCAAACAATAGAAACATCAATGTTTCTCTAAAGAATAATAAGCTGACGTTAAGTATAATGTAGCACGAAACTTTTAATTTAACTTTTCGCTTGGTAAGTGATGGATCGAGGTTGCAAGCGGACTTGCATTGCTCCTCACTATACATCCATTAGTTAAATAGCTTTTCCATCAAGATTAACTTATCTAGCTAATGCCAGACCTTGTTTTCATACAAATTTGGAGTATATTCAAACACTTTATTTAGAATGACATAAAACACAAGAAAGAGTAAAATTCTTGTTAATAAGTTTTATGTTTTACCAAAAACTTTACTGTGTTTTTACTTATGTTTATTTGATTTTGCTAATATGCTATATAATGCATTATGTGATGGTCGTTTCTTTGAGCTCCTGAAACTTAACTTGAGCGGAATTAAATAGTGACGTCATACGATTGGTACTTTTCACCTGGTGTCGTAGCATTATCATTCTGATTCGTTTTTTTGTACACTAGTTTGTTCAATAAAATATTAGTCACAATAATATGAGTCATTTTAACTTTTTATCGCAAGTTATCAACATGACGCTACGATAATTACGTTATAGCAACGATAATATTAAAATTAGTTAAATTATATTCAATTATATAACTTGTTTGTCTGTTGACGTAAAATTTATTTTTACCGTTGTGTATACTTTAAGTTAATGATAAAAACGAGTTTATTTTTCTGTTTAACAATAAATTTGTTAGAAATAATTTCAATACTGTAACTTTGCAAGCTAGTCGCAAAATTTGATAAGGCATTTTACCGATAGATACTTCTGATAAGATACGCGAATATACGTTTTCAATATATTTGACGCTTGCGTCGAATTTTTATCAGTTGGTTTTTACCAGAAGTGTTGTTCTTTACACATTGTAGTATTCATTTTTAATCCGTGTTTTAAGTGAGGAGATTTTAACAAAATGAATTCTGAAACTGAAAGTAAGTTTAATGTATTTACATAATTACAATATGTTTGCCGGAAAAGGGTTAGCGAGGTATTTGGATATGCGGAGAGATGGTAATCGTATGGATTTTTAGTCACTATAACAGAATGCTACAGAATAAAATAATATTTATTATCTTAATAAATGCTCATGTCATTTGGACTTCAAACAGACATATTTGTATATATATTATGACATAGTATCGTGGTCAATTGATCAAAAATTATTATTACTTATTTTGTCATTTTTATATTAATCTATAATTTTGATAAACTGATTTAATTAGTTACTAGCCTTTACCCGCGACTCTGTCCGCGCGGAATAAAAAATAGAAAACGGGGTAAAAATTATCCCATGTCCGTTTCCTGGTTCTAAGGTACCTGCCCACCAATTTTCAGTGAAATCGATTCAGCCGTTCTTGAGTTATAAATAGTGTAACTAACACGACTTTCTTTTATATATATAGATATCAAGGTATATTTATAAAAAAGTGTATCAGGTATTTGTTTCTAATTTTATTAGTATTTTATCAAGATGTAAGAAGAAAATGAATCCGATATGACGGCTGATAGAGATGTATGGAAAAGTAGTACATACAGTACAGTAGTAGTAGTTAGTCAATACTGTGCCGACCATCATTTAAGAAAGGGTAGAAAGATGATTTTTAAATGCTTTTTTTTCAGTGAAAGAGAGAGGTGCACCGCCACCATACTCCGACTCTCAAAATACAGAACCACAAGGTGTTCCACAAGGTGTTCCGCAAGGTGTTCCGCAAGGTGTTCCACAAGGTGTTCCACAACCAGTTATAGTAGGCACTGCGGTTGCTTACCCCACTGCCACCGTGGTACCAGCAGTCACTACTACTGTGGTGATAGGGAAACAAATGGGTCCATCACCGACGGTATACATATGTAAATCATGTAATACTCAAATCATGACGAAGGTGGAAAGGAAGCCTTCGCTAAGAACTCATCTGTTTGCACTGTTATTGTGTGTTATAGGGTAAGTTTGTTTTCCTGACATTAGTTACAAATTAGGTAATAATAATATAATTCTCAAATTCAGACACAAGTAGTTCTTTGTCGAAGTCTGATATGAAAACTATTCATTGGTTCTTTCTTTTTTATGAATTTATTACAAAAAAACTGGCACTAGTGTAAAGTAGGTAATGTTTTGGTTCCGTGGGTGTTAGATTTCATTTTTTTCCGAATTTGAATATAAAGTTGGTTTTGTATTGGGATTGACATAGTAGTATAATCAGTTGGTTCCTTTTTTACTTTTAATTAAGACTCCGTCCGCGCGAAATAAATAAATAAAAACTTAATAAATAGCCTATGTGTTCTTCCAGACCAGTTTTGGCATTAATCAATTAATTAATTTGATTAATTTTAAACAGATAACATTAATCATGATTAGAATAATCTTGATTAAAAAATTAATCTTAATAATAATAATTATTGACGTTAATCATTAATTGATTAACTTGATTATAAACTAATACATCCATAAATGTTATTAATTCTATATAAAAGAAATTGTGGAAAATAATGGCACACATTTCTTAAAATATTTTTGTTAATTATCCTCTTCCAATAAATTAAATGAATAAATAAATAAGTAGTTAATCAAATAATCAAATTTTCGATTAAATATTATTATGATTATTAATCTTAATCATTTTAAATTTGATTATGATTAATTAATCTCAATCAAATTTTTTGATTATGTTCATCATAAATTTTTAATCCTTAATCAGATTAACTTTGGGCCAACACTGTTCCACATCTGTGCCAAATATCATCAAGATCCGTTTATCCGTTCCGAAGATGCGTTCAAACAAAAATCCATCCATCCATCCATCTAAACATTCACGTTTATAATATTAGTATGATTATTTACTTTTGAAGTGATTAGTTATAAGGCCTTTGAAAACCTTTATGGTTATACTTCTTATTTTATATTTGTTTTTATTTGCAGATGCTGGCCATGCGTTTGTGTCCCATACTGCGTGGATTCGTGTAATAATGCTGACCATTACTGTCCCAGTTGTAACGCCTACCTCGGATCTTACTTAGGCTAACTATTTGTGATTACTATATTTGGTTAGGTTTTAATAAATTTATATCAAATAAACAATTTTTTAAGCGATGTTTAATCAATTTTATTAGTAACATGAGTGTTACTAAATTTAAATATGTTTAAACTGAACTACTATTTGATCAAGGACCTTAGAAACTTACTTTGATATTCCACTACTGTGACATATGTCCTACATATGGTAGTCTATGTTTTTTTTCTTAACATAATGAAAGGGATGGTGACATTGATTTTATAAAATTTTTCGACAGTTGAAACGCACTGTAAAATATCGTTTACTGATATGCGATTCATGATTGTAGGAATCTGAGGGTTTATTACGGATATTTGCGATATGCGTTTTCGTAACGTCATCGACAAAATATGACAGAATTTGTATAATGAGTTGTAGTCAAAATTTGTATGATATGATTTGTCGTTGTACTTTACACCTATCAGGCGTACTCCGATAATTATATAAAAAGTAATAAAATAGGAAGGTAATAAGAAGGTAAGCTTAATGTTTGGCTTATTCTTGAGCGGGTAATTTTTTTTAAAATATGATAAGCTTTGTATATATGTATTGTGTATATAGTAATACAAACAACCATGGCCTCTACGTCGCACTACGTACGTCGCACTACTAGTGTTTTGAACAAATTACCAGGTGTTGATTTTTTCTGAGTAATATTAGGGTAAATTATTGATAATATTTATCTGGTTTAGGACAACAAACAATAGTAAAATTGTTGTCAGATTTCAAAAAGGAACATTTTAAACCATCTTTGTAAATAATAAATAATGATTTCAATGTAATGTGTTTTATTTGATATGAATAGTGATCCTTACAAATGTTCACATAAATATGTACGAATTAGCAAGCTACTTGATTATTCCAAAAAAATGATATATATATATTAAACCACTAATTTAACAAGTTTGTAAAAAAAGTCAATTATTTTTACTATTTTGATATAGATTTTATCAAGATATTCTACTAGTTACATTCTATCATTCGATACCGATACAGAAATGATAGTAGAATATGTCAGCGGCCATTTTGCTGTCGTGGCCATCTTGGATTTATTCATAATGTTGTTTTCATTCGTACTGTCGTGACTTACTAAAAGTTTTTTTTATCTAATAATACTGTTTGGAGGCGTTGGCAGTATTTGTGTTTGCCGTTGAACACTCCAGCAACGCTGACTATTATTTCATGAGTCATGCAACATATATTGGATCATATACAAGTTAATAGTCCCTAAGGGATCAAGTGAGACTGGTCGCATGGTATTTTGTAAGCTAAGGAAAGAAGTCACTCGTTTGATGCAAACTATTACAATTAGAAGAACAATTTAACACTAACAAAGGAAACAATGTTAGCTATTAAATATGACTAAAAATAACCTTACCAACATATCAATATTACATTAAAAATACAGTTTAAAAATCTTTTGATTACGCACGATGAGGAAGCGGAGATGTTATTTACTATAAATAACCTCGTTGAGCACCATTGTAACTATTTTTATTGTTACAGATGTTTAGTAGTAGTCTCAACGTCATAGTAAATAGTCGATAATTAAATGCAAATTATCTATATTTAAACAATAGAGCGAGATAGACATACAAAGTGTAATAAGCCAATACGTATACGTACCAGTTATCATTATCTTATCATAGTTTCAGTAATCTCTAGCCAGTGTTGGTTCAGAAACAATTTTATCGAATGACAAGAGTTTGTTTGTGAGTGCGTTAATTAAACAGTGTATCAAGATTTTATTATAAATCAGTAATTGTTTTTTGTAAATGTTATAATGCAATCAAATAGTGGATGTAAGTAGAAAGCTTTATTTGTACTCAATACTGTGACTATATAATTTATTTGGGTAATAATAGTGTAGTGTTTTGTTTACGTGGATTTTCTTTAATGTCAGCTGACGCTGCCATAGATATTGGATATTTCGTTAATTGTTAACGATAAAATGACTTATGGAAGTAGTCATTAAGTTGATTCAGTTCGTTAAATGCATATTTTATTGCACTAAAACTATGAACATGTTAATTCCATTATTTATGAGAATAGTTGTATGACTATGGATTGAGTGAAAAATTCTCTTTTAAGGGATAAATTAAATTAAAGAAGACAAAACGTTGTTGATTATGTATTATCTAATTAAACAAGTAATTAAAGACATGCTACGATTTATTATATGAAACGCTCTTTTTCAAATAAATAAATAATAATAAATAATATATTTCTTTTGTATGGCTATACAATTATTATATTTGTTAGTAACATTAGAATTTGTTTACAGCATTACCTTATATTAAAAACTTAGTAATATTTTAGCTAAGGACGAGACTAGCGTGTACAATGGTACGGACACCTTCCAACATCCACCGACCGCTCCTCCACCATATCCTGGGCTTCCGAACCCCGAGCCTACGAATCCGGGGCCATCGTACCCTGGGTCACAATACTCTGGATCACAGAACTATAGGCAACCGCAGTCAGAACCAGCGTCGCACCCTCGTGTTGTACAAGGGCCAAATGTAGTACATGTGCAGCATGTAATACCGACTGTAATACCAACTGTGGTGGTTGGACATCGGATGGGTCCCAACTCGACGGCCTTTGTATGTAAATCTTGCAACCATCAGATCGTCACTCGTGTGGAACGTAACGCTTCGTTAAGAACTCACTTGGTGGCGCTATTTTTGTGTTTTGTCGGGTAATATATATCTTTTCCTATTACAACGCTATTTTCTCAGTGTAGTGTGATTTAGATTTGAAAATATCATGTATTTTTTTATTAATCATATACTAATATTATAATTGCAAATATTTAGATGGATGAATGGATGGATGTATGTTTGATTGAAGGTATCTCCAGAAAGGTTCAACGGATCTCGCTGAAATTTGGCATAGATGTAGAACATAGACTGGAAGAACACAAAGGCTACGGTTAAGTCTTTTCATTCCGCACGTACGGAGTCGCGGTCGACAGCTAGTCGATAGTAATTTGTCATTTGTCATGTGTCGTAATCAATCATTATTCATCAGTCCTGTTTTTTCAGATGTTGGCCGTTTGCTTGTTTGCCGTATTGCATGGATTCCTGTAACAATGCCGATCACTATTGTACGAACTGTGGCGCATATATCGGATCATACACTGGCTAAAAGAAGATCGGTTCAAAAACCATATTATGTGACTTACAATACTTTTGAATAACAAATATGTGTTTGATGTATTTTAAGGTAAAATTTTTAAACTTTTGCCGCTATTAATAATTGCAAAAATGTGTTTAATGCTTAATTAAAATATTAAAATTAAATACGTTAAATGTCGCTTGATTAACAAATGTTCTTTAAATATCAATTTTAAAACTTTTAAGATTGATTGCAATGTACATGTAAATTTTAATGTGCCTTCATTTTTTGTAGTTTTTATTGAAAAAATTACCTGTACTGGTTTGAACACGTATTTTAAGATAAATTAAAACAGTGTAAAAAATTATGTGCCTACAAAAAATTATCCGCAAATTTTGAATCTGCAAAATATTGTGGAAAAATGAAATCGTGCTAATATTATAAATGCGAAAGTTTAGATGGATTGTTGGAAGTTTTTACAAGGTGTCTCCGCAACAGCTCAACGGATCTTGATGAAATTTATAAGTTTTTTAAATTATTAAGTTTATTTTGATTAGGATGAAGTTGCGGACGACAACTACTGGCAAATAAAACATGTTAAATATTTATATAAACTTATATATTTATCCAAATCACATTAAAACAACAAACAACAAGCAAAAAATAATGTACTTTAATAACACTGATAAAAATAAAACCTACTTTGAACAAAGTTTAAGTAAATAAAAAACTTTGAAAGTAGTTTGCCTATTAATTAGAGAGTTTTTTTTACAACTTTATGTCTGCTTACAGATTAGTAGACACTGTTGTAATTGACTTGATTGTTTGTAACCTTAATCATACTAAACATTATCAACGTTGGTAAGTTCCAAGGTAACAGTTGCAATTGGGACAGTAATGTTCGACGTTCTTGCAAGTATTCATACAATAAGGTAGGCATACAAAAGGCAAGCATCTGAAACGGTAAATTATATTTAAAAATAATACATTACTTATTCTTCGAGTCACTGCGATTATTTAAGTTAATATTACTAATACTTACAAGGATACGAATAAGATAGCAGCTATTAAATGTGTTTTAGTCGAGGATTTGTGTTCGATTCTTGAGATGATGGTGTTACCGCAGCTCGGACACGTTCTCTGCATGTTCACGGGACCCACTGGTATATTCTCCATAGTGACGCTGTAAGAAATAGTATACAATAATACACACACATTGAGGTTACTGATATTAGAGAGACCTGGAATAGTGGACCATATAGGTACATTACCTGTAAAAACTAACAAATATTGACATAAATTACTTTGAATAAATGTAATTGAATTTAAAATGAAATATAACTACAAATTTTTATTCAAATTTAAAATTTTTATTCGAATTATTTTTTTATATGTATATGCATGAACAGTGAGAATTAGTCAACAGTTAGAAGTAAAAAATAAGAAACTCTAAAAGCTGATGTTTTAATTTGTAACTAGATGGCGTGGTTTTTATTTTAAAAATATTAAAATAATATTTGGAACTAACTAACCAGGTTAGGACTGTATAAAAATATATTGTTGCTTATAAAAAATGCGAAGAAATAATTTTATGTAACATTTAATTTAATAGTGTGTAAACTTACCCCATAATGTTGTTGAAAAGGTGTTGAAACTTTCTCCGAGACCAGTCAAATTGAAGACTAGTAAACGACGCGACTGATTACCCACTTGGATGTATGTTACTTAAATGAGATCTCGCGGCTTACTCTATCTTTTTATATAGTTTTAGATAACTATTGATAGTAAGTTATAATGATATGGGATTGAATGTACTGTTTCTTAATGTTCCGTACCTTTATATACAGCTTTTAAAGAAGTTCATAGAGTAATGTTTTTTGTTGATATAAAACCAAAGATACTGTTATGTTGTATAGTGTCAGGGAACTAACCAGTACTGAAAAGTGCTAGACTAAAGTCAAAGTATGCGATAACAGTTCTATTGAAGTCCAGTCATAAGTCCATAACCATTCATAAGTCCATAACCAGTCATAAGTAATCGGAAATAGTTAAATATCCACTTATACATTGTTCTAAAAGAAAATCTTGGCCTTGTAAACAAAAAACGGATAACTTCTACAATAAACGATGGCTGCATATTTATAAAGATAAAGCAGCAAAAAGTATTTACTTTAAAATTTTTGTTGTTTATGAAATTGTATTTTATGGATTTCGAACAATTTCATTTATCTATCAAAGTAAATATTTTTATAATGATCCGGTCAATGTTGCGGGAGTGTTCTGATGCGGGTAACACAGGACCGATCGCCGTGGCGATCTTTGGGCGAGGCCTATGCCCAGCAGTGGGCGTCACGTGACATGAAAAGAGAAATATTTTATCACTACCGGTAATTCAAGGAGATAAGTTTTTATCTATTACTAGCTTTTACTCGCGACTATGTCCGCGCGGAATAAAAAAAAATGCACACATGATAAAAAAGTCCCTATGTCCGTCTCCTAGTTCTAAGCTACCACCCCATAAATTTTCAGCTAAATCAGTTCGACCGATCTTGAGTTATAAATAGTGTAACTAACACGACTTTCTTTTATATGTATAAAGATAAAAATCAATTTGGTGATATAGTCAAGAGTGTTTTGTGTCAAGTTTTTATGTGGAAATATAAAATATCAAATTAAAGATGACTTGCTTTCCAATGATATTTAATAGCTGAGAGTATAGTCAGCCAAACATTAATAAAGTAGTAGGAGCCTTCAAGAATAGCGTATATAGGCATCTACTAAATTAAAGCGTACCATCTTTTAGCCACATCACTTTGATATAAAGTAGGGTCGTAGTCAAATGCTAGTTTATTCCTTATTAAAAACTATCAGTAGTTATTAATGTAATAAAGAAGAATAGGGTTTGAATTTCTCGCGAATTATATCGCGTGTTTTACATCTGGTTTATATCTCGCAGTATCGCGAAATGTTATGTCAAGTGATACAAGCTTGTCGCCTTTAGTTGTTATGTATTCACGAAGTAGTTATGTATGTATACGTTGTTATGACCGTTTTATTGTAACCTCCGATTTGTTTCGTTTTTTCTTTGATTAGTTTTCTTCCTAGGAGTAAAATTCCAAAGGAACGCCTGATATTATATATTAGCAACACTTAACTATGTTAAAAATTTAAATGAAACATTTCTAGGCGACTATTTTTATTTTATAAAATGAGTTCACTATTTAGATTTTATTTAATTACTAGCGGTCACCTGTAACTTAGTCAGGGCAGAATTTAAAAAAAATATAGTCTAACTAAAATAAATATAAAAATCCTGGTCTGAGGCGCTTCAATCGGCTTTTTTGTTAGGTACCTACATCACATTCTAATATGCGCAAAGAAATTAGTTCCATATATTCACGCAATATGGCGAGGGTTTTTATATTTCTGGTCAGACCTACATGCCCGTACACATCATCTACCTACCAGTGAAAGTCCCGTCAACATCGGCCCAGCCGTTTCGGATGTTGCCAGGAACAAACGCGGCTTGCCGCAGACAGACAAAATTAAAAAGAATTGGTTTTTCGCTTTATTTACAGCAAACATATTACGAAATATGAGTGTTTCAAGGCGTGCAAAACCTTCAATTGCACAAATGTCGTTTTGTGCCTCATTAAGTTGAAATAACGAAGATTTGTTGCCCATAGAAATCTGAAACAGTTTAAAGTTTGGAAATGTGTAGCTTCCCTTTAATGGCATAGGATGCAGAACAGGCACAGAAACAGGATTTACCTTTTCCTTAGATTGTAGATGTGTTGTACAACGTAATCCTAATTTGCTTTATTTTGATTTCTTTCGGCTATTACTTTATTGCGAAACGTTTAAAAATGTCATAAAAAAGTGAAGTGACCTTAGTAACAATTGTAATTCAATTATTGAGTTAACTTTACACACGGATGCACACGGCAGCGTTGAAGGTTTTAGGAACGAATTAGATGCCATTCAATTGTCCTTCCTGTATTCGTTGGAAAGAACCGTTAAATCATTATGACCCGACTAACTCAGAAAGTTAATATTTTCGGCGTTTTTATGTATGTAAGTTTCACAGCGATCGCATGTAACCTTTGCGCCAAAATGTTCGAGTTATTTGCATTATTCTTGCGAGTAGGTATCATTATTATCAATCATGCGGGTTTAATTTGTCTTAATTAAAAGTATTTATTTTTATGTAAACTGTTTCTACTAGTTTTTAATTTATTTCAAGAATAGTTTTATTTTTTTTAACCTAGCAGTTCAAATTAATGCAAATAAAGATCCCACATCGGTTTCGATTCCTTGCTAAGGTCAACAGTCGCGGTCGTCCGAACTACATAATGCCAAGGATTTCTGCAATTCTAAGATCACTTATTGTGTAGCTGTGTGTTCATGCTGCCGAAATAATGTTACAAAAAATAATATTATCTCTCTCAAATTTTTCAAATATATTAATAAATTATTATAAGATAATGAATGGAATGAAACTAGGTACTGTAAATAATGTAATCGTGTAAGTAATCAATAAAATAATATTAAGTTAACAAACACTTCCATAGATTTCATTATCTTATCTGAAATACTAGGAACTGTTCCTATCACAATTCTTCGTTAATTCACTATCGGTCTTTCAATCATTGAAATCCGATCATAAATATTTATATAGCTTCCTTTTAACTTGATAACTTTAAAACAGATATATGATTTTTGTACATGGTAGCAAACGAGCAAGCGACTATGTCATTCACTAAAATAGCTAAGTAACCGTTGTCGATTGTATCTGCAAAGGTTGCTGATATATTCTGAAAAGGGCAGAAGAGGGGAGGTACAGGTAGAGGACATTTTCCCTTCCTTTGCGTCCTCTCCTCTGCAGGTACCTTATTAATAGATAAGGTTGAAAAGTAAAAGGAGTAGAATTTAGATTTTTACTAGTAGTTTGATCAAAAGAGAAAAACTAGTTGTCTATAAAGTATTAAGGAAAATGTCGATATTTTTTATATTCTATTAATAAATCTAGATTTACTAAAGATACTGAAGATAAAAACAAAAGAAAAGATTTATAACATTATAATGATTTATTACAATTAATTAATTCATTTACGACGAATCCACACTTTCAGTTTCTCTTCAAATGCAATAATAATTTAAAAAGTATTGGATTTTTTTCTTATAATTAATAAGTTTACTTACAATCAATTTATCTCGCAGAATTACTCTTAGGATTTAAAAGGAAATTAAAAGGTTCTCATTCTCAATCCTTAATGAAAACTCATAGAAATACAGTTTACCTTTTTATAAAAAAATACATTAAATTGTCTACACACACACAAACACAGATAAATAGCTTTAATAGGAAACAATAATAATTATTGGTAGTAAGGAGATATAAAATAGAAATGTAATGTGTAAAGATAAAATTTCATGGCGTAAAAGTGCTAAATATTGGTTAACGTTTATAAAAATATTTTAACATTACATTTGTGTACTGGATTATAAGACGACGAACACTTAATATATATTATAAGGTACTTATAATCTTAAGATAAGATCCACTCGGCTAAAAAAAGAAGAAATATTACATATTGAAACACGTGTTTTAAAGTTTATCGAATAACATGGCAGTAGAAATACACGGTTAAACGGCCATTGTTTTGATAGATGATTTTATAATTCACTATAAAATACTAAAACAAATTGGTCCCGTGTTATCTTTAGCTCAATAGATCTGTTAATCTAATTGGACAAAGTGATTCAATATACACCTAGCTTATCATTTCTGATAAGTTCCAAGATAAGCATTACAGTTGGGGCAATAGTGGTCAGCGTTCTGGCAGCTGTTCATGCAGTAAGGCACACAGACACAAGGCCAGCATCTGGAAAGAAAACCGTTCTTTTTATGACCATCAATTTTATACCATCGTTTTCAAAGATATCACAGCTATAAGATTGTCGGTCCATGTTTAGGGAAATTTCTTATTGCTATTGCTTATCGTGCAATTTTTAATTGATAATGTTTCCTCTGCTAACCTTTTAGTTCATTCTTCCATTCTATGACAAAGGCTATGTTTTTTCATCACATTAGTTGGGATTCTATAGCATAAAATGTCCGATCACAGCTAATTTTATTGTTTAAATATTGAATCGTGTATCAAAAATATAATTCAAGTTATTTTAATTGCAGATCGACCTTGATAATAATCGATTTTTTTTATTCAAAAAAACTATCAATGTTTTTGATTCATAGCGCGATAGCAATGGACGATATGATCATCGATTAATAGTTCTATGCGCATGCAATTATACTCTTTATTGCAAAGAACAGAAGGTTTGAATTTCTATTGTTAATACTTACAAAAACAAGCATAGAACAAGAGCTATTATGTGTGTTTTTGTTGTAGCTTTGCGCTCGACCCTCGAAATGATGGTAGCGCCGCACGACGAACACGTCAGACGGGTGGGGTCAGGTCCCACTGGTGCGATATTCATGTTGCCTCTGAAAAAGTTAGAAAAATAAATCAATATCAATCTTCAACAATAGTTTATACTACAATTTATTTATGTAGCCAGAATTATACTAGGATTCTTGGACAATAAAATAGATCCGTGGAATATTCTCATTGCAAGACGAACTAATACAAATTGCTGATTTATGCTGCGAAATACTGTCGTATTTTTATTATCTTACCTACAAGTCCGACATAGTGGCCTGTTGCCTCTCTGATTAAATGAAATGTGACTCAGAGCACATTAAAGTATTTAGTAGAATTTTTACCTCTCAGAAATGACTCATCTACTTGACATCAGGGCTGGTACTTACGATGTCGTGAAATAGAAACACGCGCAGAAATATCTAAAATTTGTATTTTTTAAGACAAATTTGTGTGTCACAATATCGTCTTCTTTTGGACAATATTATGTAGTGACAGAAAGGAAGTTGGAAGAAATTGACCTAGGTACCTACAAACAGAAGAAAACCCTAAACGATTTTACAAATTTAATTAAAGTGAAATTATACATTTTAAACATCCAACTAGTTTTTATAATAACTCACATAACAAATACCGTGGCGCTCGAATAAACGGCCTCGAAAAATTATAAATAACCACGAATGTTTTTTCCAAACTAACTAATTCCGTCATTGGAGTAATCTAAAATAGTAACCGCAATTGCGTTACAAAGAGATACGATAATTGATCAAGATAAACATTGCTTAGGTAAAACTTATTCATTTATAAACATAAAAAACACATTTGTTAAGAGGTTATAAATTGAACATTAGCATAAAATCTGATGTTTCAATCTAACTAAATAAACCATTGGTTTGCATTTCTACATTAACATGTTATTTAATTAAATAGAAATAGAAATGCGACACATAAAATCACTAACCTGTTGAAATGGTAACAATTTAAAAAGTGAAAATGTCGTTTTCTCTTGCGCCGGCCACTCAGCAACCAGTCCACAACGTTGTTAGTAAGCGACTGCGCGGCCTGCAGGTTACCGGTTGAACGATGTTTGTAAGTTTAGCAAGGCTTCGTGTATCAAATGACTCGTGTACTCAGTACAGATAAGAAATAAACAGTATTAATAAACTTTTCATAACAAGTACGTAAATATTCAGTACTGTACGTCACTTTTATTAATATGTTTATAATATGATTAATAAGTATTAATTGTTAATGAGTTTGTACTTTGTTACATTTTGTGATAACAGTGATACATGAACAGTGATAATATTAAAAAATATTATTGATCACTTTATGTTATCGTTTCTGCGTTAATTTCTTTTTTTATCTCAAATATATTTTCTTCATAATCAGCCAGAAATACCGATATCAATAACCTTTGTATTTATTTAGATACTAGCTGTCGTCTGCGATTCCGTCCGTGCGGAATTAAAGAAGAATACTTAAGTAGTAGCATATGTGTTCTTTCAGACTGTGTTCTACATACAGCCATAATTCTGCGAGATACCTTCTAACAAACATCCATCCATACATTCAAACATTTGCTTTTATAATATTAGTAAGATTTACATCTATAGATATAGATAAATAGAAATGACTACGTGCGAAGCCGCCGTCTTAAATAATAATGACTAATTATTACACAAATACCTATGAAATTGCCGTTCTGTAGTACTGGCCATTTCAAATCAAAATAATTTTTGTTCTGGCTAAGAATTCTAATTTCAAATTAGTTTTATTTTAAAAACATGGAATTGTTTTTCTAAAAGTAGTCATTTGTGTATTGATTAGTGTTACATTTTCATCGCATTTTAATCTTTTTCGTCATCATGGATACGTTAATTATTCTAGTAATTATGGAGTATGAGTACCGTCGTGGCAGCAACGCGGCACAAGCGACACACAACATCAACGACGTTTACGGAGCTAAGACTACAAACCAACGCACCACCTGTTATTGGTTTGCTCGCTTCGTTTCTGGAAATTTCGACCTGAAAAATTAACGTCGCGGTCGTCCGAAGACTTTGGTCGACAATGACGAATTAATGGCGATTGTGGAAGCTTGTTATACACAAGCTATACTTCTGAATTAGCAGCAGCTTTCGACGTTAGCGTCAAAACAATATTGGTCCATTTGCGTCAAATTGGCAAGGTAAAACAGCTTGACAAATGGGTGCCCCACGAACTCAATGATCGCCAGTGCGAAGGACGCACCGAGACGTGCCTTGCACTGCTCAACAGTCACACAAATGAAGGAATTTTGAACCGCATTGTTACCTGCAATGAAAAATAGATTCTGTTTGATAACCGCAAGCGCTCAGCAAGTTGGTTGAATCCTGGTTCAGCACCTAAACAAAGCCCTAAACGAAAACTTACCCCTAGAAAAGTGATGGTCACTGTTTGGTGGTCTTGCTCCGGTGTGATTCTCCCGTCCAGCTGATTTCCTTAAGAAGGCATCAATAAACTGCCACTGCGTTGGCAAAGATGCATTGATTGCATGGGTGATTACTTCGACTAATACAAATAAAAATACATGAATAAAATTCGTTTAAGTTTTTCATACAAAACGGCAATTTCATAGGTAAAGAACTTAATAGTTATACTATTACAATTAATGACTTTTTGTGCATATGAAATATATCATATTAGATATTATTAATTTATCAATAAACAAACTTGTGGATTTAATCGTTCAATGCAATGCTGTGGCCCTGAGATAACGCAAGTACATCTGCTGAAGAGGGAAATATTATTTACTTGAAGTGTCTCTGGTAATGTCGTCATTTAAACAAAATGTATTTTAACACTGAAATTTAAATTAAGTTTCTGGAACATATTAAACAACGATATCAGATGTTTATCCGACAAAACAATGCGGCGATAAATTTTGTTAGCGATGAAAATGCTTTTAGTGGTTGCACACGCAGTTCAAGACCCCATAAAGATCAACGTAGGTATGGAGTCTGTGAAAGATGCAACGTCGGCGGAATAAAAATGAGAGGGCGGTGTAAATTAACCCCCTACAACCACCCACTTAGACTTCCGATGTAATAAACGATATCCTATACAGTATCGTTTGCAAGATTTAATTAGAATTAATTAACAAAAACGTCACGTGATTATAATATTCATCAAATTAGTGACGATAAACAAAGGCTACATAAGAAGTATAACTGGGCCTAATAGATATGAGTATGGCGTCGGTTTTACGTAAATAAATATACATACATATTAATAAAATTGGAGTGTTTATATGTAATATGAAAAAAACATATTACCTTACAATAAAAAACCGTATTTCGTCGTTTGCGTTGCTGATAAAGAAAAACCATATTTAAAATGTCTTTATGTCAATTTCTACGTCTCTCTGTCTGTCTGACTGCACAGCCGCGTTTGTTTCGGGTAATCTCCAAAATGGTTGAAGGAAATTTGATGAGAGTTTGACGGTAAGGTAGCTGATGCATGCCGGCATATTATACTTTTTTTATTTTGCGCTGACGAAGTGAGTGCTAGTACATAAAATATATATGAATTAGTCAGTCATATAGTCAGTTCAAATAACCTTATGAAAAATTCACTGTGATTCGAATTTCTATTATTTTGACCAATGGACCGACTGAAATTAAATTTGCACTAATTTATTTTTAGAAACCAAGGGATTTATTTAATCCCTAAGAATTTAGAAAATTAATAAAATTCGTAGAATTTTTAACCCTCTACTGGGTTATTCTCTAGTTAAACCGCTGTACAATACATAAATATGATAAACCATTTTTATAAAAAGGAAGTTATTTTTGAAGCGCTTTCCTTCGCTGTATTTACACGGTTCGCGGCTATTTGTTCCCAAAGCTCAGACTAATGTTTGAACATTGGCTGTGAAGTGTAAGCAAGACATCTTTACACTATATTGTGCGCCTGAAGAAAATATAGTAGCAATATTAATCTTACTAAAAATATATAAAAATCGGTTCAATTTTAGGTTGAAATTATATATTATTTTAGATATTACGTAAATAAGTAAAGTTTAGTTTAAACCACGAGGAAATATTACGATGTGTTTTTATTTTATAGAATATTATATACATTATTATTTTATTAGAATATTTATTAAAATACCATTTCAAAGTTTATGTTTCTCGCCACAAAAAATAAAAGGAGATTAAATTCTATGTAGAAATAAATTCGGATAAAGATAATTATTTATTAAATTATATTATATATAAACATTCATTTTATCCGGTAAGCGTACGTGATACTTTTGTTCAATTCGATTTATATATATAAAAAAAATTAAACCATTTAAATTTTGGTAAGTGAATAAGCGCAGAAGAATTTTTATTAGTAAACCCTTCGCATTGTTTGGAGTTGACCCTTGTCAACGGTCGTTTTGGTCATGAACCGCTTAGGTCGATATTACGCACATTGTCCCATCTGGATTTTTAATAGTAGGTGAAGGAAATTAAATTATTATCAGTTGATATATTTAATTATATCTTACTTATATTATAAATGTGAATGTTTAGATGGATAGATGAACGGATGTTTGTTTGAAGGTCCCAAACGGCTCAACGGATCTCGATGAAATTTTCACATAGATGTAGAGTATATTCTGGAAGAACACAAAGCCTACCAATTAAGTTTTTTTTAAGCGCGGACGGAGTCGCAGGCGATAGCTAGTTATCTATAATTTTGTGCGGTATAGTTTTGGCGTAAGCAAGCCACGGGTAATTTACGCCGGCTGTTTGGTTAACCTAAACAATATTTGTCCGGGCAATGTGAGTTATTCTATCATTTAGTGTTATACTCCTTGTTTATGTTTAATTTACGTACAAGCTGAAATAAAATTGAATGTGTGATTTTGATTTTTAATTAAGTATTTTCCAAACATTACGTTTACATTTGTTGGTATAAATTATGAATGTGAAAATTTTATCAGGCGCTTTTATTTTCCAGTAGCCGACAAATTATAATTACAAACTTATGCATGCGTGTTCGATGTTTTTTCTTTTTGTTTGGTCATCCTCGACTTCAAAGACCTTCGGTATTATACGGCATAGCACAATTAGAAACTCTGGCTTTATACATCCACTCCACGCTGTCGGTCTATCTAAGCTTGTCCAATTTGATATGTCCTGCAACGTGAAGTTCTTAACACAAGTCTTAGAGCTCCTGGTTCTACTGGCTTCGCCATTGGTTGTCCTCGCACACGACTCCAAAAAAGAAGAGACGTAACCAACAATCATATTTTAGTTTATAACATTGATATTGAGTTAATATTTGTGTATTTATAAACGAAAATTTTGTTAGAAATTTACCGAAATAACCCTTTTGAAATTATTTCATTCAGAAGTTTTAACGGCATAGAACCCTCTTCATTTAAATGCTTACAAAACATTTGTTCATTTTGGAAATTCTCATAAAGGATAAAACAATACGCTGTAAGGCAGTTTCAGAATGGTTGTAATGTCAACGGCATACAATATACGGCTTCAGTGGTATGGATTTTCTAGAACCTTCCCTTTCTTAGTCATTGTGAGTATAAATGGATATTAAAATTTTTAACAAAAGTTTCTGGTACTAAGTGTAACCGGAGTACTGAACTTTTCCAACCTATGTATTGATAAATATTTTAATCTTTGACAAAAAAGAAACAAAAATTATTTGATACAAGTGAATTGGTAATCGAATTCTACAGTAACCATAACTAAGCTTTTGCAGTTTTTGCCGGACAGCAGTTTTTTTAATTTAATTGATGAGGTCGCATGTGAATCTATTTATGAAATTCCATAACTTTATTAATAAATGATGATCAATAAACTACTGAATAGTACGTTTATTGTTCCCCCAAGGTTATTAGGTTTGCATGAATATTCTATTTTGAAATATTCCATTTTGATATATTCTATTTTTAAATATTCCATTTTTAAATATTCCATTTTTAAATATTCTATTTTGAAATATTCTAATTTATTTTTTTGTAATTTCGAGAATGTCCGTTCCCTCTTTATGTTTTATTTTGCTATTTAATTGAATACATTTATTTTTAAATCGAAATAAAAAATAGTAATTTTGAAAACTATAACTATTACTTACTAGATTTCATTTATTTTTAATTACTGCTTCCTTAATTATGTATTACAGAGAGCCGAACTTCACTAAGCCAGCGGGTCATTAATTATCCATAATGAGCAGAATGAGAAGCTTAATGCATATTGATGCCGACATAATTGTATTTTCAAAGCAATCAATATTGGACGTTCATATTATACGTACACAGAACAAAACATTGTAAAGTCAACACGCTGGGCGCCGGCATTCACTACTAATTGATTGCGCGCACCAGATTGGATGGCTTTTAGTGTACCTAGTGTACGACTGCGCTGACTTGCTGATTAAAAAGATATACATCGCAGCTCAATCTGTATTTACATCTGTCTCATCAATTAGATTGTATGATAGTTAATAAATATTATTACGTTTCTTACTACTATGATTTATTTATACGAAAGTAAACTCACCAGTTGATTCGATGAATTTTATAACATTATAAAAATTGAAACCAATGATATAGACAATAAGCTGTCATATAATGTACCGTGAGTTCTGATTTGAAGTTATTTGACACTGTAGGCAAAATAAGTTTTCCCCAAATTCTAATTTGTCCGGTGACAATGATTATACGTTGAACTGTAACCGCTATCACGATAGCAGTTACTGAATAACTTTATTCGTGTAAATGAGATATCGCAGACGAGTTATTTACATTTGAATCGGCCTGAATCCTTTGGCTTATTCACCGCACTCTCGAGTCGATATCAATTTAACGTTTGCGGCGACTTAACTCCGGACCAACGTTAAATTTCCCTTATTCAGTCACGACTTACGTATCTCTATTCTCTATTTAACTCTTAATTCAACTTAATTTAATATTTCACTATTAATTAACCGATTAATTAATTTATCACAACTGAAATAGAATGCTTCAAGAATTTAAACAGGCTGCAATATTGTATTTGGAATACGTGCTTCATTAATTAAAATTATTGGGAACAGTAATTGCATTGTTATTTACGTAATTTGGACATTAACAATTATTTAATTTATTTGTCGAGCTTTGTGTTCAATCCACGTATTTCACGTATATGTCAAACATTCAATACTCAAAAAGGTTTAGTCAGTTGTCAATTAATTTTATTTATTTATCGTTGGTTTTTGAGACCAAAATGTAATATATAAAATTCTCGTGTCACAGTTTTCGTTCCCGTACTCCTCCGAAACGACTTGACCGATTCACATGAAATTTTGTGAGCATATTCAGTAGGTCTGAGAATCGGCCAACATCTATTTTTCATTTTTTTTTTCAACTGCGCGCGGACGGAGTCGCGGGCGACAGCTAGTCTTTGTATAAAATATATCAACATCCCTTAAATTATCTTTGTGAAAACAGATAACTATGTGTTTTATACAGGGATTTGTATCTCAGAAACCAACGATAAGGGAAATAATAGGTTAGATATTTAGAGTATAAATAATTTTAAGATTGAAACTATTAAACGATTTTATCGAAGATTACGAAATTCTAGAGGCAAACAATATTCGATTATAACATTAATTATCACCTCCCACTGCCAGCCATTTTCTTACAGTATTGTATTAAAGGCAGTAAGGAGCTTTTATTACTTGTATAAGATGTAACTCTGATGAGAGAAGTAGGCATACTATTGTACGACTTGTACAGGTCAATGGTTCACCTTGAGTTTCCACAACCGTAAAACTTGAACAAAAACATATTGCTATCTTTGTTTTTTACAGGGAACGAGAGGGATGGCAATATGTTTAATAGAAGTGTTTCGACTGTGGAAAGTCAAGATAAAACGAGCGTCATTCACGTGCGGTAAAGGCTCGTTTACATAAACATACTGCCGTGGCGTCGCCGCGCCGTCTCCGAGCCGCGTGACTGATCTTTTTATGTACACTTCATTGACAATTTATTCAACAACCGTCCATCTAATAGAAACATGGAAGCCAACGCTTATATTTGTTGAAACTAGTTTCACATGAAAAAATTTAAATATTAAAGTTACAAATATAGGAACTTACAAAAACTCTCTTGACATGTTGTGTAGGTACATTTTGTAGACCTTGACTTGAAACGTTAAAAAGTGTAGAAATACAGAAAAAAAAGAAAATACGAAAAAAGACAACTTACAAAAGATACCTACAGTACAATGTAATAGTGCAACAATTTCTGTTTAAAGTTTAGGAACATTTCAAATAAAAATTGCGTAAAAGAAACTGTTAAGCTAAAGCTCGTGCCAAATTGAGATGCAAATTTACGATTAAAAAGATAGACTAAAGTTATATCGTAATCAGTCTTAAACTTCTTGTTAGCTCTGTTGTCGCTTGTCGTTGTTTTTTATTTTGTAAAGTTTTCCTCCCTCACTTGATTTTATTGCTATTTAAATGTAGTCGCTGAGCACTCTGGAGTAAGGCAAAGGACACTTGAAGCGCTTATTTAATGGCCGTCCGACGTGATTCTAAGCGTAATAATCTCGCTAATTTCGTACCGGCTTTGCATATTAAGCAAGTGACGTAAATATTTTTTTTTGTAATGTGCACTTGGCCCTGGCTAATTAGGATTAGAAGAGTTATACTATTTTGAAATATTTTAATTAATATACTGACTTATATTGTTATATCAAGAAGCGTTAAATCCTTAAGCAAAATGGAAAAGAAAAAAGAAAACGAAACATTAATTAAATATTTTTTATGACAATGGTTGTTTACGTCTTGCATTTCTACTCATCAATATCCTTTTCCCTTTGTAGGGTTTGCACAATATGTACTTATTCTTCCATCCATCACATCATGTACAATGTATATTATACATACGTCATATCTATACTCACACAATTCTTACACAAATCCAATCATACTTTCTTCAGTCTTCCTCTACCTTAGTAGCCACCTACATCTCTTTACTGCTTTGTTTACACATCGCTGTTAATTTTATTTTACTATGCAAAATTCGGAAGAAGATCGCCAGTTATTTAAACATACACTATACCCTTCGTTTATCTTTAAGAATAAAGCGTCACTAAATATAACAAGCGATTTCTGCCCGCACCTATATCAGCGTATTTGCTCATCCGAGGGCTGTTTGCAATTCTACTTTTCAAACAGAGACCCTGTTCAATTGACAGAAGCTGATTTTGCAAAACGTTAATTTTCCTTTTAACTTTGTATAAAACGTTAACTTTGTATTTTATTAAAGAAAAAAGTGTTAACCGCTTCACTAAACGTTGGTGGTTCCGTTTTTGATGAACGATTAATTTCAACTGCATCCAACAATCTGCAAATAATATAAATAATTGATCGAAAACAACTGAATATCAAATTTTTTTTACAAGCTTATATTAAGCCTGTTGTTTTTAATTCAGTAGGTAAGTTTATGTCTAAGAATTTAATAATCTATAGTGCATACACAAAATAAAATCAGATTGTTCCCCTGTGGCCAATCAATTTTATGGAATCATCATTTATCACGCAAGTATCAAAGTTATTGTATTAATTTGATATTCACTGCGTATCTACTTTGTGGAAGTAATTTTCAATTATTTAGTTTACATATAATTTTAAGAATTTCCTCCCAAGTAGGGTTGACGACAGACAGGCGGCCGGCCGTAAAATCTTAAGGTTTATAAAACCTTGTGTGCCGACCCCACGTAAGTGGGAAAAGGCCAGGGAGATAATGATGACTGCTTATGTGCTAGTTATGGTAATTTAATATGAAATAAGATTATTTTTTGTGAAACTGTTTTAATTAGTAAATATTATTTATGTAGTAGTTTTACATTGACTACGAAACGCAAGCGGTTTGTACTTCTCGTATTACTGAAAGCTAAAGCAAGGAAAATACAAGTAAATTCTAGACAATAAACAAAGAACTGACTACAAATTGTAGAAAAAAATACTTTTACTTATGTTACTAATATTATAAATATAAAAGTTTAGATGGATGGATGGATTGGTTGAACTTCGGAACGGTTCTACGGATCTTGATAAAATTTGGCATAGATGTAGAACATAGTCAAGAAGAACTCATAGGTTTCTTATTAAGTTTTTTTAATTCCGCACGGACGGAGTCGCAGGCAAAAGCTAGTCATATATCCAGAATATCCGATATACTTATTGCTGAGCTGATATTTATTGCTGACTAATATAGTATAAGTTTTATATTTAGCAATGAGAAAATGGAGATTGAAGTTACGAAAATGATGATTCCATTTTATTACAAACACAAGCTTTATTTTACGAGTAGCAGTAACATTTCACCGCGTGTGCTACGAGCACGCAGATTTTATTGTGACATCTAACATAAACTAGTTTCCTTAAAATTAACATGAATAATATTAATGTAATTTTTATTTAAAATAAACCAAAAAAAAGATATAACCTCAAAATAGAATCCTAACTTCTGTAATACTCCTATCTAAATCCGTTTCTTTGGACTTCTAATAACGTGTAATTTGTTTCTGTTCATCTGTTGAAGAAAAATTTCAAAACCATATGTATTTTTACACTGCAGCGTTTCTATATTTTTTTTTTATAAATTTCACAAGTTTCTAATCAAAATTTAAAGCTTTTTCCAGCACTTAAATGCACTCTGGCTACGTTCCAATACGTTCTCAAATATCGAAAGCTCTATTTCCTTACAAAGGTACGTCGCGATAAAGCCACTTGGCCAAGCACTACTTAATATTGGCTTATATTACAACCCGGAATATGTTTAATTTACTTTCCTTAGATATTACATTCGATTTATAGTTTGGAATTACTTTGAACAAAATAGGAAAATTTTCTCCAATGAATTTGGTAAGTGAGTTGATTTGCGTTTTATGACATAATTTTAGTTTTCATTACAAACGGCATATGCGAAATGATATTAATTTAGATTTATTCCCTCAGTCTCCAGATTCCTACGATCGGTTTTATTAAACTATCCACAATTTAATCCTCATTTTCATATAGCTTTTTTTTTTTCTAAAATGTGAAACGTTTAAAAAACCGTGTCATACACACACGGTTTTTTCTCAGTTATAAAACTTATCTTTTAAAGTAAAGTGACAAAGTACAAAAAAGTAAGTTACTCTAACGCTAAGACATTGCGAGGCATTATTCACTTTTATCATTTCTACGCTAACCGTTGGATACTGAAGTTGGAGGGTTCCTACAGTTTGCTGGATAAAACGGAAATTTACTTCAATTCCTTTTACAAATAGGAGGCGGATTGAGAACTTTTATTCCTCTTGTATTATTTCTAACTTTATAAAAGTTACGTTTTATTTATCTTGTTACGCTTGTAAAATATTTATTAGTTGATATATGGTTAAGGTTTTCAAGAATACATGTAAGTGTTCTAGAAAATTGTTCCAAAAGACACAATGCTCCGAAGATTAACTACAATTGAAATACAATTTAATGAATTAATTTCATTCATATATATTCTTCATAAATTATCTAATTACTAGATAAATGTTATTGACAGGTATTCCAGAATCTTTGGTTTATATTTACGTATACTTAACACTATTTCAGTGATATTCTACGATAACTGCTACGTAGTTTTGTTACACATAAATTAATTTAATATGATAAAACGACGAGCTAGAAATCATCAAATCAATGCAACGTACGTGCTTAATGTGTACTGAGGCTGACCTAATTGGATTTGCGAACCAATTAGTGCTCAACATTCGATCCATTATCCATGAACTGTTCAATATCAAGTCACTTCACTGATAGCATTTAATAATAAATCTATCACTAAATCTATACATCTAAATGTTCATTGAATCTTAAATTTCATATTTATTTATTCATATTTTGTATACGGTATGTTGCTATGGAAAAGACCACAGATCAGGACGTTATAGATGTTAGTATAGTTTTGGGATGCGATAGGACACGGAGATATTACACGCACAGTAAAAGTAGAAAAAAACGTTGCTCCCGACATATAACTTAATATGGTGATGTTCTGGTCCGTAAGCTCATCATATTAATAAATCGACGGACCACCTAAAGTTATTTGATCCGACGCCCATGGACATCCGCAACGCCAGAGGAATCGCAGATGCGTTGCCGGCCTTTAAGGAAGGTACACGCTCTTTTCTTGAAGGTCCCTAAGTCGTAACAAGCAGTCGCAGCGATTTAGTCAGCACGGAGTAAAAAAAAAACTAGCTAAGTTACTCTCGCACACATTAGCTACCTTCTAGAAATCCAGTCAAAATCGGTCCAGCCGTTTCGGAGATTATACGAAATGAACGACACTCCAACATTATTAATTGTATAGATAATAAAATCATATAAACATAATATGTTATTATGTACTTTGCATTTAATTTTAATAGTATGCAATAATTGTAATAATTCAGAAATTTCATTTCGTTTCAACGGCCATTGTAATTATCTCTGACGTATGAAAATACAACATCGAAAATCATCCTCTTAAGTTAAAAGCATTGTTGAACTTCAACTTTATATCAATTAATTTAATGGGTTCGATGTAAAATGAAATAATACTTTAATGGAATGTAAATCGTTGCATCGGCTTACATATGTAATTAAGTATGGTTGATGTTTTTATGTAATATATTCGAACGATACATTCATACAGATTATGTCCGACTGCATGAAGAGAAATATTTTTAATGCGGATATGTAAGAATTTATTAAGATAGATTTTGATGAATAAACTGTCATTCGACTCCTTTTTTTTCCTTGAAGTAATACAGTAAATTGAGTTTATTCCTTTTTTTATTCCTTTAACTGTCCTTTGTTTTAACCTGAAACAAAAACAACGCTACTGCTACTAAGTAGTCTGAAAGTATTATTCCTTGCTTTTTGTACAAAGCCCAACCTGCGAAATCTCACTCCGGGGATATCATTTGTCATAATTTTGTTGCCACGTAAAGCTTCAAATTTAAATAATACTCACCATTTTATGGTAATCGGGTTAGCGGGGCTCTTTGTTTACCATTCAAAATTGAGAGTAACGAGATACTGTGTTCTTGTTTTAAATAATGCATACTAAGTTAAATGTGAAAGAAACCGCGTTGCATCCACTTGTGGTAGATGATGTGCCAACATACCCGCCAACCAGATATAAAGTGTAAACAAACGATTCAAAGTCGTAAGGACCAACTTTTGTGATCCGGATTATAAAAAGCCGCGAGCTATAATTCATCTTGAGATTATTTTCCTTGACATGTCACGTCTTTGAGAATACTACATTTGAGACGTGAAGACGAATGCCATTTATCACCGACGTCTGAAGGGATTTTCAAACGAGCAACTTCACGAAGTAACAAATTTTATTGCTACTCCTTTTACGTCTTTCGAAAGCTTCCGTTTATAACCGCTCTAAGAATTACGTTGATCATACATATGCAAGTACTTTTGTAAATTTAAATCTTACTAATATTATAAATGCGAATGTTTAGATGGATGGATGGATGTTTGTTTGATGGTATCTCAGAAACGGGTCAATGGATCTTGATGAAATTTATCGCAGGTGTATGACATAGTCTGGAATTGGAACGAAGTTCCTTATCGCGCGTTGTGAAAGGGGGCTAGACGGAAAAAATTCTTACGAAAAGTTGTCACGACACTTTTTGCTAGAGACGAACGAGCGCTACTTCACCATGGCAACGACGTGACAATATATAACGAAAATTCATAGAAATAAAATGTACTTCTTGCGAAGACTTAAGTTTTTTATTCATAGAATAAACATTGGTTCCTTCACTAATTAATTGAAAGGAACTTCGTTCCATCCGGGTGTCCCTTGACACCTCTCAAGTTTTTTTTTTTTCATTATAATGTTGTAGCTTATCCCTAAATATAATATTTACTTGGCTTCTTTGATATTCTATAGAATAAATTAAATTTAACAGTAAAAGATTTGCAAGGCTTGGGAAAGTTTTAAATAGGATGACGGAGAATGTAAGATCTGAATGTGGTACTCTAAGGTGATAGCAGCATGCCCAAGATATGGATATATTGCGAGTATGAAGAATCGGACATAAAAAGCTGTGACTAGTGAGTTACAGGTTTATAGCAAAGTGTGGTAGAAGGAAATGGATTCTGTGGTGTCCCTATTTAAACATAAGATCAGGGCAAGAAAAGCAAATTTTCGTTTACGTTGCACCTTCATACAAGTGCAAAAATAGTTGTTGGATATAAACAAGTAATACACATAACAAAATAAGCACGTAGGATATCACGCGAAGCTACGGCGAGTGAAATAAAATTTCTCAGAAACCGTATCGTGATAATGTGACATTTAAATTTACAAATACAAAAACTTAGCCGGCGAACGGTAAAGTCGGTTACATGAAGCGAAAGCCGTAAAGCTAGTTCTTACTTTGTCGACTCCCACAGTGCAGTGCAGTGCAGTGCAGTCGAGCAACAAAAAGTTAAATTGAAACATCCTACGTGGGGCGTTTAACGACGTGCTCTACTTGCATAGTAATCCAATTTAAAGTTTTTGCGCATCTTTAAAATAGTATCATTGTTTAATAAAAACTCTTTTAAATACTTCAATATTTTTAATTTCAAAGGATTGGTTTATGAATATTTAGATGGAGAAGAGAATATGCGTAAGAATAAGTGAATTCTAATGCAAGGACTACTAGAAGAGTATGCAAGAGTAGTACATACTGTAGTGCAGTCTCTGTAATGAAAAGGGCAAGAAGATAATGGGTAATGAACATTTGGTTGAGAAATGTAAAGGAACATTGCTAATTAAAAACCTTTTGATTTTCATGTTACGGTCAAAGTGTTTAATTAGTCAGTATTCAATTACTCAGAGCAAGAAAGTAAACAGTTTAATACCAAATTCCTTACTAATTTTGTTGTAACTTACTCCCTAATTAAACAGACTGACGAAAGCATTTTCGACTCACAACTAAACATTATTAAATATTTAACATTTGCAATACTACGTTTACTTTTGAGTATTTGTTTGTCTGTTACCGTCGTACAGCGCAAATCCCCAGATAGCGTAGTCTGATACAAATGTCAGACCTTCCGTAAAACAGTGTCCTTAAATACAGTATAAGTAATTATAACTGGACAATTCTGGACTTTATTCCTCATTAATAAGGTTGTATATCAACAATGATCAGTCTTCATGTATCAGACTGATCTACTAAAGTATTCTCGAACACACGTCCATGTATATTCCCATTTCTATTTCATCTTAATCCTTAGCTTTGATGTGACTTAAAATTGTCCAAATAAATCATTCTAATTAAAATTTAATTATAACAAGCACGATTTCGATTTAATTTTGGCAAATTGCAAGTACATATGTTGAATGAAAAATGAATATAGATACAGTACAAAATGATCTTCACTCAGTTTTCTTCTTTTTGTAAGTAGTACATTAATCTGATAGAAATACTTTAGCAGTAACTTTTACCTTTATTCTTTTTCTAAATTAATGATGAGAGCAGCTCGTTATCCCTAAATAATTGAGATCAGCGTTTAATTAGTTTCATTGGAGGGCAGAAACAAATTAGTTTCGTTGTCGATAGTAAGATAAAAATCCTATTAAAAGTTTAAACATTTTTTTACAAATTATTTTTCTTTTACAAAAGCTCCCGACAGCATAAAGCCATCTAGAGGGTGTAGATTATATACCGTAGATAAATGTTGATGAAATCAAGATATCACTATTCACAAAGGTAGCTATCGAGACAACCAAAGGCAATTCAAAAAGCGACGTTTACGTCATGACATATTTTAGAACAACCAATTTACGGTTTAAAGAAAAAAAGCCGAAGTACTTGTCAAACATTTCACCAGTTGTGAAATTAAGGCAATCAGTGCTGGGTCACAGTTTTTACACATGAAATAGGAGCACGGGAAATCCCCGATACATCGTTAAGATTGATTGTCACTGTCAGTCAGACAGATAGTGTCGGCTCGTTCGGTACGTGATTCCAATCGTAATTGCCTATTTCAACACATTGACAGCTGCGACGCCTCAAGTTTGTAACAATTTCTCAGGGTATTAGTATGGAATGAAGTTATGAATTGCAATTATCTGTTTTAATAACTTGTACAATGCTTAAACAAAGAAATGATCTTCTAGTGTAATTTTAAAATACGTATTTCTACTTCAATTAATAATTTTACTTGAGGTACAAAAAAAATTAGTGGTTACTAGTGATATACTCATATGTTTTTAAATTCCCTGTTTCATCATAAAATCCTATATCCGTAGAAATAATCATGTTGATGGTTGTAAGCAAAACTGCCGATTCCACTACTGTTATTACGTAGTTAACCTAGATGCGTAACACTTAAGTAAATGGCCAGTAAAAGAGGTCATCTCCCTAAAGGTCAATTCCTTTTGTATACCTTCACCGTCTTTATATTAACATTTTCAATTTAATTCGTACTATATTTTAATACTAAAATTTATTTTTCCACAATACTAGAAGTAGTGGGCCTAGCACGATTATTTGTGACAATCGCCTTAGTATAACTTAGTAATACGCATTTGGATTTCTTCTCCTACTTCCATCTTTAATACTAGTACTTGAACCTACACAAAATATTCCTCCTTCAAATAAATACTCTTACAACTTTATCTATGTAGATACATTCTGAACATAATTTGACGTGTAGTTTTACGCGTGGTAGATTATTTTGAGGGGTGATTAAATCCAAACGTGAAATAAGTCCCTTGAGTCATACAAATGCTTGATGTTGGTAAATCTTGGAGCGTTATCTATGTAGCCACGTGTCGAACCAACCGACACTAGCTTTATCCATCACCCTACATACCCGATTCTTTGATGTCAGATGATAAGGGTGACCCACGAGTGATATTGTGAAGGGTCCTTAACTGCTCAATAGCGCAAACAAAGTAAAACATTCGTATTTAGCACAAGATGCAAGTGAGAGAGCAGAGTTAAATGAAATAGGTACTTACCTTTCATTTAAAAATTAAATTAGTTTCGACGTTTGAAATTAAAGTTTAAACTATCATTGTTAATTACCTACATTAAGTTATGAAATAAAAAAAAACTAATTATTCATTACTAGCTTTTACCCGCGACTCCGTTCGCGCGGAATAAAAAATAGAAAACGGGGTAAAAATTATCATGTCCTTTTCCTGGTTCTAAGCTACCTGCCCACCAATTTTCAATCAAATCGATTCAGCCGTTCTTGAGTTATAAATAGTGTAACTAACACGACTTTCTTTTATATATATAGAAATGATAAAAAACAATTTCCTTAAAAAAAGTGAAATGATATCACGGTTTGAGAAAATGAAGCCAATGTAAAAATTAAATTTAACACTTGAGGAGATGCAGCACAGCTAGCTTGTAACAAGAATTAACCGCCATTACAAATTCTTTTAGTATACGTGAAAACACTTTTTTCTTGTTTTTTCCCGGATGATCGGTGTGGGCGGGGAAAATCCTCTAATTGCAGCGTCGCGCTGCCGGGCCGGCGTGATAAACATGAATAATGTGGCTCCATGTCCAAGAACAACTTGGTTTGTTTACTTTGTCACCTGAGCGACCGCGATAAAGCTTTGCACAGAAAATTTCTGATGAAAATTTACAAGGTTTGTATGTATGTTTTTTTTCGTAACATGTAATACGATAGGCAAAAGTAGGCCAAAGAAAGGCATAGCGTTTTTTATAGTAGGGGGTTAATATCTCTATCATCGTAGGGTTATAATGTAAACTAATATTCGAATTTGCCACCTTAAAATTTTTCAGTAGTAAATCTATTTTTTTAATACTATATGAAATTTTTGTATGTATTTGTCATTTGTTTGTTGTTATTGCTTTTAAAATCTATTTTGGATATAAAAAATATCACAGTCAAAATAATCAGTTTAATATCAAAAGTGTTAAGTTATTAAGTGGCAAGACGTTGTAGTGCTTAATATTGTTTTGTTCATCGTCTTGTGAGAGCGCGATGCAATCCAAGTTGCTAAAATTATTCCCGTTGCCGTAACTTAGCGGATGCATTAAGTATTCAGCTTTTGAACCAGCTATAATTTGATCTCAGCATCTTCTTGCATACAACGCGTTTCTAAAGACGAGTTTCTCTGTTGCATAAATTGATGAAGTTTGTTATATTCTGTCATGAAAACAAACGAGCTAAGTGAAATAAAATCGTGATAGACGTTTGAGTATCCATACAATTTAGTGGTTACATTGCAAAACATATTATAGAAATTTTATTAGCCTTCCATTGTTCTAATGTGGCCATCTGTAGACTAAAGGAGTTGTCCTTAGTATTGTAAAGAGTGAGTGTAATTCGATTCATACTATGTCCATTATAGTAATAGCAGTTAGTCGAGCTTACTGTTTTCTCAAATTAAATATTATGTCTTATATATTATGATCTTACTAAGCATAACTGTTTTAAATATCATCATCATCATCAGTTCACTATACGTCCCCATTGAGGCGCTCGGAGCCTCCCCAAGTTAGGGGTGACTAGCCCATAGTCAACCACGCTGGCCAAGTGCGGGTTGGTTAAATATATGATTAATTAATAAAAATATTTACGATGTCTTATTGATGAAACAATATATCACGATACACGCCAAGTGGAAAACTTCTTAAAGTAATCTACTGATTTGAAATGGAGCCAGATTTGGAATTGTATAACAACAACAAAAAGTTTCACTGCAGTCCCAGATTTATCTTACAAGATCTAAAATTACTTTACTAAGAACGGTCGTCTCCGACTTGAACTTATAGCCCAGGCCTAGAGCAGAACTAATTGACCGTCGGAACGTTTGCATTGTGAATAAAAGTTGTTATGCAAGAATAATGTGAAAAACAATAAGTATGGCGAACAAAGGATCAATTACTAAAGCATTACTCTTACAACTGAAGGATGGAGGAAGATAAAAACTGAGATTGTAATTACATAAAAGATGACTTCCTACAAGTAATATCGTCGCTTTAGCAATAACAATTGATGTACAAGAACTATCGTACTCCGCTATCTCCCCTGACACGTGTTCTGCTTAATGATACCGGCTCAATGCATCACCCCTTGTGTTATTTGAGGATTAGCTATAGACCAACAGTAATAGGTCTCTCGACGAGTTATTCGACTCTTGTGTTGTCTAAAAATATCTACGTCGGGGAATTACTGTTTCATCTAATTCCAGCTTTAACTAAGCAAATTAATTTCATGTTACACTTGAAGCAGTAATACCGAGGAAATAATGTAAAGTATTTTACTTTTATTATCGCCTTTTCCTGTCTATTAGAATACGTGATAGCACAAGTGTTTGTAGAGTGACACGCGATTGGCATTGTGGATGGAGCATTGCTTGGAATTATTGAATCAGATCGTTGACATACAACCTACTATACCTACAATTCTCTTTTAAGTATTGGTTAGTGCTATCCATAGATTTAACATTTTTTTTTTAAGTTTCGTCTGAAAGTAATAAATATATTCTAAATGCTAGGTACATAATACATTTAGAATTTCATAGTAATAAGGAAAGGTGAATCATTACATTCGATACGATATATGTACGATATTTGAAGGACATAACATTTCATATTCTACGAGGTCGAAGGACCTATGTACTTAGATATAATTGTATGGCTGAGTAGAAATTAATTCAAGTAACGGGGGAGGAATTGATTTGTAAACAAAAGCAGACTTCTTTAACACAGGCGCTATATGTATACGTGTCCTTCACTTTATTATGTTCACGATTCAAGAACTCTCTAGTTTTTTTTTTTTCGTAAGTACAGTATATAAATAGAGGGTTATAGAGTATATTTGTAAAAACTACGAAATTATAAAGTTATATAACATTAACCTATCCACATAAGGGCATATTAGCAAAGACTATGGACTAGGTTTTGTCAGGCGAACCTCGAAAATCGAGTCTACGCCGTCGTAGCCTTTGCTACGGATTTTCATAAATCTCAATATCCAGACTGTTGAAATGGTGTAGTCACAAAGGCGAGGTCGTTATCCATTTTAAAGTTACTAATTCCAACACTTATAATTCAAATATCATAATGAACGTGTGCTATAAATCTGATATTAAACTTCATTTGTATATTTAGTTGTAAGGTAAAATAAATAAAAGAAATTTTTTTTTCTCTTTCTCAAAATATGTTCAAAGTTACAGCTATGTATATTGGAATTATGTAAATCAGAATACATAACTAAAACTTGCCGTTTAAAAAAGTTTTGTAATGACGAACTCTGATTGCTCAACCTACCATTTACTTGTTTTGCAAAGAAATTCTAAAGTTTGCAATTCAACCACAAAGTTCAACTTTTTTTCTCTTTCCGTCTTGTCGCCGGAATACTTTTTCCTTGGCAAGTAAAAATAACACTCTTGCTCTTTAATTTTCAAGTCGCAGTTTTGCAATACATTTCTTTTTCTTACTTATTCTTTTTGTTAAAAGTTTTGTATAAGATAATGTTTAAGAAGAAAATTAAGAGGGTAATAAAAACTTTGGCGCTTTGTCTTTAAAATAATAAAGTCTAATCGCCGTCGCCATATTATTATCTAAAATATTCAACATAATAAAAAAATATGTATAGGCCTTGAATCCTATGGTATTTTTTGAAATATAATGTTTGAATGACATGTCCGTAGAACTAAGTATCTACTTCTTTGTTCTTCGTTATCCTTATTATTATATTTAAATACATAACTAGTGGTCGTACTCGACTTCGTCTGCGCGGAATAAAAATAATATAGCCTATAATACTCCCACGAGCATCAGCTACCTTCCCTTCAATGTCGGAGAGAGACAAACGTGGCCTTGCAGACAGACGTACAGACAAAACATTAAAAAAGAACGGTTTTTCATTTCCACTCCATTCCAATTTTATTAACATTAAATAGATATCGATCAAACTTAATATTGTTTGAATTGTGCACGCCGCATGTTTCACTTAGAAGTTTGCTAGTAAATGATTTCCATAGCCGCTGCTCAGTCAATGCTTCGTCGCTATAATGTATTCCTCCTTTGAACCAGCAATAATTTAATTGGATCTCCTCAGTGTATGGTCGCAATAGCTTATCCAAGTTTCGAGCTTGTCCACTTTCAATGGAGGAAGTTTGCCAACTAATATACTGAGAGTTTGGTCTCGTAAACGTTTATGTAGTCAGAAATCATGCATTAATGTTGTTATACGTTACTGTAACATACGAAATGTTATTTAAGATTTTACATAAGATAGTCCTCATAGTCCTTTAATTTGGTGGGATTTAGATGTTATAACTATATTTCATTTAATTTTGTTAAGAAATTTGTATTTGTTAAGTGATCAAAGTCTAATTAATTAAATAAACAGCGATAACCTCAAGGTAGTCGATGGTCGCAGTTTGTTTAACGATAAAATTATTTAAAAAATTTAATCACATGTATTTCGTTTATTCTACTAAGAAGTATATAAATTACTTCATCACATCTAATTTCCTCCTATTCTTTATTTTCTTCACCTTTCACTTTGGTTTCAAATAACATGTGTTTAATTTATATTGTTGAAATATCATTATTTAGGCCACACCATTAATACATCTTACTAAAATTATAAACTAGCTTTCGCAGTTCGACCGATCTTGTGTTATAAATAATGTAACTAACACGACTTTCTTTTATATATATAGATGCGAATGTTTAGATGGATGGATGGATGGATGTTTGAAGGTATCTTCGGAACAGTTCAACGGATCTAAAGATGAAATTTGGCACAAATATGGAACACAGTCTTGAAGAACACATAGACTACTTATTAAGTTTTTTTTGATTCCGCGTGAACGGAGTCGCGGGCGACAACTAGTTATATTTTATTACCCAATGTTTCCACATTATTAAAAGCAACCATTTGTTAGTACTGGTAAATGGATATTTCGGAATGTATGCCAACTATTGTTTCGTAAAGTTAATCACTGAATTGAAATTGCGCCAGGATTTCGATTGGTTAGCAAATACATGTATATGGTTTTTAAATATATTGTAGATTGGAGGAAAACTAGTGGAATTCTATTAAAAATATGATATGTGCGATTATAATTTAATTTTAAAATAATCAACTATTAGATATAGACAATTAGCAAGAAATTATGCCGTACTTTTACCGAATTAATCGTTTATGTTTATTTAGGTACAAATATAGAAAAAGAAATGATTAGTTCATAGAATAATAAAACTTTTAGTAATAAAACAATCCGTTAATTGTTAATTAGGACAAAGTTTGTAATATACTAGAGGTATATAATAAAATAGTAATGTTACAGTTCTGTTAAGTCAAACAAAGCAACACTTTTATGAACTTAATTAGAAAACTTTCCGGGGATAATAAAAAGCAAAAGCGATGGTAATTTACATGATTCTATTAATTTCTTTTATTCAGAATACATTCTTTAATTACAATAAAACAAATAAAACAAGAAACATTATTCATTTCTATTTTATAAACTCAAGCTTTGTATCATTAGTATTATTTTCCCCTTTCTATTTTGTCAATGTCAACTATATTGTAAGAATTTCTGCAATAAAGTAGGTCTATTCAATTTATTGAAATTTTATTATGTTATCTAACTTAATTTTTATGTTCTACTAGCTGTTGCCCGCTACTCTGTCCGCATGGAATTTAAAAAAAAAGTTAAGTAGCAGCCTATGTTTTTTTCCAGACTATGTTTTACATCTATGCTTATACCATGTTTTATATCTTGTAACAAACATCCATTCGTCTATCCATCGAAACATTCGCATTAACAATATTAGTAAGATATAGAAAGATGCTTATTTACTTACTGCAAAACTTATTCTGGGATATTGTAATATTTTTCATTTAATACGTTATCAGTTTGCATTAGTTTAAATCCTTTTCATTTATTAATATTTAACAATATTTCAAAAATCCGGTTGATAAATTATTTTAAACGGAAAACGAGAAAATCTAACTGATTTAGTTGGCACCGGAAATTTACATTGGAACTTTCACAGTTCAGAAGCATATTGAATCGGAAATTCATTTCGAAATACGTATTAGTGCTCAGCATGAATACGTACAAAATTTACAGCGTGTACGAGTGTGAGTGCAGGATAGGTATTAACAAAAAAAATATAACATTTCATTTTATGAGCTTCAATTGTAATAAAACTGTACATAGATATCATAAATTTATATTTGTTTTTACACAATTTTATGAATAAACTTAGTAAATAAGGTGTATATATATTATAAAAAAAATTAATCGTAAGTTCCTACTGCCAAAGCACGTAAAACAAAAAGCATACTATCTCTGTTTCTTATTGACTTTAAATTGGTATTTAAAGTCATTACGAGTACACTTATTAATATTGATGTCATTTTATACATTCTGAAAAAATTACATAACTTCCAGTGGAAAAGATTGTATCTACAAAACTTTACAAGAAATGTTCTACAAAAGTCTACAGTCTGTATGTAAATTGGATCAAAATAAAACTTGTAATGTTAAGAAACTGAAATCTACATAACGACATCAGTAAAAGGATAATCCCTTGTAAGGGTCATCCCTCCGGTGCCACTGACAGACAAATAAAAATGGCTAAACGGACCCATTCCTTCGTCAGCGTATTTGCTCACCCCGAGGGTATTTGCTTCTTTCTCAACCGTTAAACCAACACCTGAGGGTACGAATCGAAGCATCTTTGAAAAATTTACTAACAAACAAGTGTCGATTTGCTTAAATTTGCTTAAATTAATGTAATTAATTGTTTGTGAGATATTGATTTGCCTTATTCATTCATTATTTACGAATTACGAATTTTTCAAGTTTTCTTCTATTTTTAAATAAATATTGTATTAAAATGTATTTGAAGTCGGATAACAAATTGCACAAAATTTGATGCTAAGATAAAATTTAATGTTATACCTGAAAAAGGTACCTCTTGTCACAAAAAAAAAAATATTATTTAGTTACTAATTAGTAAACAGCTTAATACTTGGGTTTTCGTTCATTAATCGTTTAATGTTTTTAACTTCTTCTTAAACAACAAAAATGTGAACATTTTTCCCCTAAACAAACATCGAGTATTCCTGTTTAGCTGACATATCGACAGGCCTATATTCCTGATTTTGCACGCTGAGCACCAAATTTGTCGATCCAACTGACATCTAAAACGTTTTCGATTATTCTAGTCATTCGATTACTATCAGGCTTTTAAAAATCATTTTCTTTATTAATTATTTTCTTATTTCTTTTGGCAATAAGAAAATAATTCATAAGTCAAGTAAGTAAAAAAGTATTGTTACTTAACTTCAAAGTCATACTGTTAATATAATATAACTTATATTTAATTTTCATCAAATTAGAATTAAATTGAATGAAACAAACACCTAAATAGATTGTTAATTTTAGCCGGACTTAGTTGAAATTTGAAATAGCTTCAAGTGCCCGCAAAAAGAGCAAGAAGAGAACTTTCGTAACGTCTGTTTAATGGGAATGCGACGCGAACCCGTCGGCAAAATAATTTCGCCAATTAAGCGGACAATGTTACACAAAACAGATGCTAAAACCCAAAGAATTATAATTTCTCATTTTCCTTGGATAACCAGCAGTGAGTATATATGTATAAACTCGTATTACAATGCTTTATTTTTTATTTTTAAGTTTAAATAACAAAAGCGCGGGAAGTTATCTTTATAATTTCATTCGTTATAGATTCATTAAACCATATATACACATATATACATACCTTTTTAATATCATGTGATAGCATTTAAAAAAAAAATTACTTTCTATATCGCCTAGTCATTTTTTTTAGCTGGCTTTTCTGTATTTGTTCTAGACAATGTTAAGTATTAAAGTCAATAAATAGAATAGAAATTCCTTCACTAACTAGTTATTACCGGTAATTGCATCTTAGCTATCTATGTCTTTTATTATCCCAGTAAATTTTTGGTCTTCACTCACGAACAAAACCATAGAATAGAAAAACGAAGTTATATCGACATCTCTCATTACTTCTCCAATTAAAGCCGCTCAGCCTTCATTTAAAACAAAATGAACCTACATCAATCACGACACGCACGCAAGCTGATATTTAATGAGATTATTTCCTAATATCGAAAGACAATTTCCCGACTAAATACAGGCCGGAGGCGCGACTTGATCGATCGATCATCGAGTCAGGGAAGCAGAGACAGTTTAATTTTTTAAAGGATATTAAAAAATTATCATAATTAAAAAAAAATCATTACAAAACCAAACCTATATATATAAAAGAAAGTCGTGTTAGTTACACTATTTATAACTCAAGAACGGCTGAATCGATTTGACTGAAAATTGGTGGGCAGGTAGCTTAGAACCAGGAAACGGACATAGAATAATTTTTACCCCGTTTTCTATTTTTTATTCCGCGCGGACGGAGTCGCGGGTAAAAGCTAGTATATCATAAAAATAAAAGCAACGTGCAACGTTTTTATAATATTTAATCTGTAATAGTCGAATAAATCAGTACAATAAAAGTCGAACATTTGCTTTGTTTGTGTTGAGATAATTTCCTAATCCATTTCCAAGGGATTGTTGTTATAAAAAAGGAATGGAAAAATGGAAGTAGCCTAAACTCGAGTGAAATTTAAAGAATTCGTCACGTTTAAATTGTTTTTGTTACATGAAAGAGAAAAAAGATATGAAGTAATTGGAGTGAAAGAGACAAAAATATAAGAAATAAATGAGAAAGATGGAGTAACTACGTTCAAGTATTCTCCATCTGTCTCTTATATATACACAAAACTATACAATAACCAACGTTCTACTTGAACGAGGAAAGGAAGCTTCTGACGATTATTTAATGGGAATCCGACGCGACTGTCGACTCCCGCGTTCCCGTAATTTTGGCAATTACGTAGGCACCGGTACGCAGAGCAGACGCAGATGCAAACATAAGCAATATTTTTATTGAATTGTTAAATCGATTTTTTTTTTCTTCAAACTTTTATTTCATTTTGTGTACCGCTTTTAATATGTTACGATGATCTTTTCCATTTAAAACAAATTAAATGATTCGAGTGTTATAATTAACTTTTATTTTTTAGGAGCTAATATTTTTTAAATTATCATGTTATCCTAGTTATTTATTATATTTTCTATCAAAATGTACAAATGAAATAAAATTTATATCATCCCAGTCTTCACAATCAATCATACCTATAATGTCTCCTAAGATTATTATTAGCAAAATTTAAATTATATCGCATATTGTCACAGCCTCTGAGCTAACATTAATTTAATCTTCGTCATGTAAACACTGAGACTTGGCTAAGTCTTAAGTTTGTAGGACTTCCAATGCAACTAACTTTGTCGCTCGTGTGTTTTAGTCATGAAAACATTTAAACTATGTTCTAACACATCTCTGGTACATTGATTATGTTAGGAAACTAAAGCAAATGCAAATCCCTAAGTTAACGTTTACTACTATTGATATATTTGTCTAATTAGATGATGCGTTGAAGCACTTAACTCTTCAAAGACTCCTACGTAAGTAATCATTATTATAAATGCGAAAGTTTAGATGGATGGATGTTTTATTGAAAGTATCTCTGTAAAGGCTCAACGGATCTTGATGAAATTTGGCATATATGTAGAACATAGTCTGGAAGAACACATAGACCACTTATTAAGTTTTTTTTAATTCCTCGCGGACGGTGTCGCGGGCGACAGCTAGTGTTTCATATTTTTTAATTAATTTAATTCAATACTATTATCTTTCTTTATTTGAAAAGAATAATAAACAACAGCATACAGCGTTATTAATAGTAATTATTTTCTGTCTTGTAAGTTTACGTTATACGATTATTCACGTAGGATTATCCCTTTATATTATAACGTTGATAAATTATGCATTCTGTCTTATTGTCTTGACACGCAATATATAAAAGAAATAAAGCTTTTATTAACCATAGAAGGTAAGTATTTCTCACATATATTTAATACAATGGTGTAATAGATTTTGGATCAATTTTATACCCTTTGCTCGGAGACCCTCATGGGTGGAGCCATCGATTATTGTAATTATGTTACATACCCGTGTTGCCCACGCGACAACCTACTGCATCAATCTTAAGGAAATAATTTAAAGCTTGTACATTATTTTATATTTAATAACTTGATTTTAAGGCGTCGCACAGTTTAATCGTAGTTTTATTATTTATTAAAAATACTTAATTAAAATGCTGTGGGGGAAAAATGCAAATAACCTATACTAATATTAAAAAGATTAGATTGTTTGTTTGTTTGCATTGAATAGGCTCCAAAAGTACTGAAATGATTTGAAAAATTCTTTCATTGTTGGAAAGCTACATCATGGACAACATAGGCTATTTTTATTAACAGTTTTTTTTTAATTCGCCTAAGTTGGTGGCAACTGCTAGTATTAAATGTTTTATTTGGATTTCTCCAAGTCCTTAGTCACTTGATGCTTATTTTTATCTCACCACATTATTCTTTAGGCTCGGTAACAAAATGCGGGTAGAAATATAGCATCCATTTAAGTACTTAAACCTTGTTGATTACTAGTAGTTTGTTTAGATACATTTTCATCGGTTAGATATTTTAGTAAATGTAGTTAACTTAATAGGTCCATTTTTAACAATTCCAAGTTAGATATAAAATTTATTTGGGTTAGTAAACTTCGTTCTCCGCGCCTTATTATTTTGACTTGAATATACGAGTTATATAAATACTGATTTACATTAAATAATAGTTAACAAAACAAATCTCTTTATTTAATGAGGCTAATTATGTTTAGTATAAACTTCTTTGTACAACGTTATTTTAAAATTTGTTCCAAAGCCCCTAGAAGCTCGTCCAGTACATCTAACCTGATCTCCATCGATTGCCATTAATGCCTGTAATTACTTCCCTCACCAACTTCAGCTGTTAATCTTACTTAGGATTATACCCTCACTCGTGCCAAGTTTAGTTAAAAATTATAGCTCCCGTAAATTCAGGTGTGCGCCTTTACACCGTGTTCTACACAGAGATTGGTGTTTATTTATTTACAGTTGATTCGAGGTAAGACGCTTTAGAATAATCATAGCGTTATAAAATGATAAGGTAATTTTGGTCGTACAATTTAAAAAGGTTACACATTTTATTTCTGGTAAAAGTTTTTAACACTATAACTTCAGCATAAGTCGTAGTTACGTGGTTACTTATAAAGGCTTTTAAAACATAGTGATATTTTTTTTAATAGGACAACAATATCATATATAAAAAAGGGGCAAACGGTCATAGGATTGCTTAATAGTAATTGATTTGATGCCCAGAGATATCCACAACGCCAGACGAACTACAGAACATTTTATTTCAAAAGGAGATTATTGAAGTTTGGCCTTTAAAGTTACCAATTATTCTTCATTTCTCTTTTTAGCCGACTTCAAAAAGAAGGAGGTTATCAATTCGACTGTATTTTTTATGTGTGTTACTGCGAATCTCCTCCCCTGGTGGTCCGATTTTGATAAAAATTATTTTAATCGAAAGGAAGTGCTTGCAGATGGGTCCCATTTTTTTGATTTTTTTTTAAAATAGCTAGAAGACTAGTAGATTTTGAATTTAGCTTCAAAATTTGTTGCGAAAATTAGAGACATTTTTGCTTTCAGCGCTTATTTATGCATCGTTTCCTCATTCACGTTATACTTCATAGATTGTGTTAAGAGTTAAGAGGAAAGATTTGTTTGTTTACATTGAAAAGGCTCTGAAACTACTGAACAAATATGAAATATTCTTTCACTAGTGAGAAGCTCCACTATCCCCAGGAGACAAAGGTTATATTTATTACTAGTCTAGATATTTTATTTTAATTCTGCGCGAACGAAACTCGGGGAACTGCTAGTTTGTAAAATCTCTTTTTGTTGTAATGTAATCATTTGATAGGTAAAAACTTTAAGCTTGGGGAAGCAGAGGGCATTTTATCATATTACGGGCGGCATCTTGCTGTGAACGCCCTCGTTCATATTAATTGCTTGCTGGGCAATTTTACTTGCTTTATGTTATAAACGAGTTTGTTCGCTGGAAAATCTGCATTTTACATTTTGTTCTGTCCTTATTACAGAATTTAAATATTTACGTCTCACTTTGTAATTACTAAGTTTGTTTTTAATTTACTAAATAACAATTATGTACCTATATCTTAGTTGTAGAATTGTATTTTAATTAAGTTATTTAAGAAATTCGATTTTTAAAAATGCCTTTGTGTACGCTGCTAGGGAAACATTTAGAAAGAATAATGGATCAACATTTATTGGTTTATTTATTTATACAAATTCTTGGAATACTGAAATTCTTATTCTAATAGCAAATTTTTAATTATTTTATAGAGAAAAAAATGATTACTACAAATAGTACTAAAGTTTAGAAGTGTTTGTTAACCATCTCTAAACTTTAGTTAGAGCCGAGTAACGACGTAGGGAGATCTACGCACTATATAGATCAATGACCCCCAGAAGTGTTTTTATCCGCTTATGTCCGATTCAAAACAACTTTTCATAGAAATCGTATAGGTTCATTAATTTTTCATTTCAAACAACTGCTATGACAATTTTAAATAATTATAGATATGATTTACGTAGCTTTATGAAAACACTACTTCTAAACCCAAAAAAGCTTATCTAAATGATTATCAGTAGATAGAAGAAACACATTTGTATAATAAAAAAGTCTAGTTTTTACTTTTCTGTTTTTACTTGTTAGTTCACAAGCAGCTGTATTTTGTCTAAGAATTTTCCCTTAAGTTGCCATAATCAAAAGAAGGTATAAAAATTTTACCTAACTTTTTGACATTTGCATTTTCCCCTTAAAATAAATATACCAAAACATAAGAACCGCCTCCCTATCTGCGGACGTTACGTTTCATATTTGCAGCAAATTTTCGCGCGCGTCTTCCCAACTTCAACTTATTATACGTTGCGAACAGAGGGTGATTCAAACACACCACTTAGACACCAAACAAGGGGATATTAAGTGTAAGTTAAAATTTAAATTGATTCCACCCTCCCTGAGGAGAAAATTCAAATAGTGAGCGGTGTGATCTCGAGCGGGTAACACTGTGTTTGTGGGATTCTTTTTCTGCAAATTGGACGCCTCAGGCCGTTTAGTCACTAAAAGAACGGGGAATAGGACGCATCACCAATACATGTATAAACATGAACAATAATTATACGCTTCATTTGTTAGGGTAGGGCACATATTCCCTTCGTATATCGATCTGTAAGTGTACGTTGAAAGAAAAACATCAAATCGTTTTAGAACTCAAATTCTGTTTTCGTTTTAATTCCCTGCAATCGTATTTTCAACTAATTAAAATTTCCTGCATTTCAAAAGACGAATTAAAGTAGAAAATTTCTTTCGATTAACGTGGTACGCGAAAAATTCGACAGAGCCGGATGAGCGGTAATATCATGCAAATTACGACCAACTTAAGTATGAAAATCATTTTATTTCTTTTACTTCCGTTTACGTTTCAGGTCTTGTCGTAAACGCTTTTGCTTTCGTCGCTCTAAGTTCATACCAAACGTGACCAATTTAAAAAAAAATTGCCTGTTTTATCAAAATCTTTTCAAATGTTTAGTAAATAGAAATTTTTTATATATAGAATACGTATTGTTTGATTTCGCATGTACTACATTAATATTTATGTATGTGCACATAAAGCGATTTAGCATCAAGAATCTCCATTCAATCTCTAAATATTCAATTTGCATCGTAATTCGACGGAAACTTTATGGGGAAACGAATCTTTATTACATTTTAACACAATTTGTTTCGAATTTTCACCTTCCTTGATATTGGCCGACAGAGGGTGTAATACGAAAGGCCATCTTGAAAAAGTTGTGAGACATTACGTTGGTTAGTAATTGAATATATGGTCGTTATGTTTAATTTTTTAAATTAATCATCGTTATCATCTTGATCTTTAAATCAGTTTTGATTGATGATCTAATCCTTATTTTTAGCTGTAAGTAAAAACGCCCCCAAAATTTATTTCTCGGGTTAAGCCGTCTAACACTACATATTATGTTAAAATATTATTTACATATTTAATGTAGAGATTAGTAATATTGCATATTCAAATTTAGATCAATGGTTATCCCTTTTTAAACAACGCTACAGCAGCGTAGCACTTTTGCTACGATTATATGAGTTAAAGTGAAATTTGTGTCCTAGCAATATTTTAATGTAGAGTGAATTAACGTACATTAATTAAATGATCGAATAAAATTAGTATTTCATGTTAAATATAGTGGTTTTAATCATAATAAACTTAATTAATCGTTAACATTTTCATTATATTTTTAAAATGATTTAATATTAAATTCTAACTATAAATATTGCACGGGAAAAGTACGATCATAATCTATAATAAAACGTGTATCAACTTTTTCAGGCTTCGACGGCTCTCGATGGAATTACCGCCATTTCGCGTTACGGAAAACTTTGCTCTTAAAGTCTAAGCCTTTTTCACGGGGCCCTCTTTACACTGAACACTTTATTAATTAATTAGCAAGTACAGACAGTTAATTATGAAATTTATGGGGGAGTGAATTAGAGAATTATGTCGTCATAAATAAATAAATAATTTGCAATGATGGTAAAGTTTTATGGAATTGACAAAATCACTTGAACTTGTTGGGAATTTTATGAGACTTACACCAGTTTTACACGATTATAATTGAAAATTTATTTATTTTATTTTATGATCTACCTATCAAAATTTAAAAACCAGTTTTTCGTAGTTTGTTGTAGTATTTAAAACTTATCGCTCAAAAAAATAGTGTATTTTTGCATCAATTTTAATTCTATTGATTGTAAACAAACGTGCAACTATTTTATAAAGGTGATAAAGCCATGAGCTTTGATGGTGTGAGCGAGCGGGCACCCGACAGTCTAGTCGGGCGGGAGCAAATGGATTGCTTGTCACGAATGAAAGTACACGCCAATTTTCATCCGCACCGATGACCACAGAGTAAATACTAAAACAGACAGACAGTTTACTCTACAGTCAATCGGACCAGAGTTACTGATAAATGAAAAATAACTATGTTACTTAAATTATGTTTACGATACAGATTATATGGTATCTTAATATTTAAATGTATCGTACAAAAGAACTCTTTTTCTGAACATTTAATAGATGTAAAATAGTTTGTTATTTGGGTATATTATATATTGGTAGGATAAATTGAGAATAGTCTTTTTTTATTACTTTTCCATTTTATTAAAAAAAAAAATGCAGTAACAACATATAATCACTATCTGAGCCGGCAAACGTTTTGCCAAATAACTTATTTCTAGCGAATTTCTAATTTAAGTTTTGTCCAAAAAATAAAAATAAATGTTAGGGGTGGACAACAATTATCACTTAGGGTTAAAAAATAGATAGTAGCCGATTCTCAGATGTACCGAATATGGATAAAAATCTTAAAAATCGGTCTAGCCGTTTCGGAGGCGTATGGTAACTAATATTATGATATGAGAATGTTATATATAAAATTAAAAGAGAATACATAAAGCGATAACATTAGACCCCTTTTTAAGAATTTTTTTTGAACGGATTAACGAAAAACGGCGACCTTTAGTTATTATTAAAAACTTGTTAAAATATAAGGGTGAAAATTTTCCTACTGCAAGTAAATTTGTCCATAACTCTATATTACAGCGTCGTGTGTAGTCACAGGGTGTTAATTTTTTGTGCAACACACAGGCTTTAGAGGGCGAAGATTAGTAGGTACTCCGCTATACAAATGTCTATCTTCTATACAGTATTACAGTTTTGTAATTTCATCTGCACCTTTTTGCGTCCCTAACATCTTCAATAGATTATTTCATCATCATCAGCTCACTATACGTCCCTACTGAGAGGCTCGGAGCCTACCCCAAGTTAGGGATGATTAGGCCATAGTCAACCACGCTGGCCCAGTGCGGGTTAATTTCACACATATCATTGAATTTCTTCGCAGATATGTGCAGGTTGCATTACGTTTTCCTTCACCTTTAAGTATTAAAGATGCTCTTAAAAATTAAAGTAATGACTGTTTCACGAATTCACATCTTCCTTAATTGTTTTTGTTACAAAATAAAAGAGACTGATTTAAAAACTTGATTGCAATTTAAAATCTGTCCCAGGTTAATCCGAGACCTATAAAACTTTTAATCTTAAATCTCATCGATTGAAACTTCCCTTTATTCTGCTTGAAGTTTGTTAACGATTCAGTTCAGAAACTTTTTAATACATCTTAATTTACACTTTGTTCGAGGATTTGTAAGCCGGTTTTATTTTAGTTTTAAAACATTTTTAATCCGCTTTTTTAACTACTTTTTATATTTTAATTTTTCTCATTCTTATACTCTTAAATATTCTAGTAAGTAATTTATTCTTCGAATTCGAATTACACAACTTAAAATGAAATGTCTTAAAAGGATTTAGAGCCTGGGATCTTATCACTTTTATAAAAGTTACGATTTTTTCTTTTACTAAGAAAACTATGATACGTTTTTTGTCGTGAATTACAAATTCAATGAATTATTTAATCAATTCTTTATAATATAGAGTATAAAAATATTCACAGATATGTGTAAACTGTACTGTCATTTGCTACCTTCCTTAGTCCCATATGAAGGCACCCTCCGTACTTATAGAATGCTTAAGGTATGAGATGCGCGCGTCTGCCACAGGGAAGGCTCTGGGAGGCTCTGACCCTCCCCTCAGTGACGGTCTGATTGTCGGGAAGGGAGCACGCCAGGGCTGGACTTTCCGCCCACGGAATACGCGATTGTTCGATGTTTTCATTTGGACCGATAGTGATGTACTGTGTTGTGCTTAATTGACTTAGTGTTTGAACTGTATCGGGTAAAGGATTTTTTTGAAAAGGTAAGTGTGCTATTTTGTCCGTATTTTTTGGGTAATTTAATGTTAAAGTTTTTTTTTTACGTTTTATGAAATACTGGCACGAACAGTTACGAACAAAAAAAACATAATTTTAATTAATAATCTGCTTAAATCGACAAGAGTGATTTTAAACTCAAAACAAAATCGAATTGAATCTATGGTATAAATTAAAAAAGCTCATCCTTGAAAATTCAAAGTATATTTAAAAAAATATTATATAGTTAAATTACTGACTAGCATAATTGTTTCATTGACCAATTTAGTACATATCAAGACCAACAACCCATTACTAAATATACTAAATATACTACTAACCGTTGGTTTCTGAGACCGAAATCTCTATATAAAACATATGGTCATCTCTGTCATTATCTTAGACAGTACAGAGGTAACAATATGTTTTAAACCTGGATTTGTTCTCAGAAGCCCACGGTAAATATAACATATGAACATAACAAAACAAGATCAGAACAGTTATAATTTACTCCAATTCTTTATAGACAAGTAACAATACAGACAAATAATAGCTAAAGCCATTCAAATCTATTGTCATCTCCAAAGATCTTCATAAACAGTAATAATAAACCTATATAATAAAACCGTCTCATAAAACCAACAACTCACAGAATCAAATCATGTGCCGTTGCTCAAAGCGCTCTAGATAAATAAAACTTTAAACTTAATTCTTGTCGAGAATAACAATGAGGTTGCGATAAAACATATAGATAAAAAGTTTACAAAGGATTTTAAGAAAAGGCATTATCACAAACTGATACGACACAAGTTTATTTTTAGATAATGATATAGGTTATTTATGCTTTGTACTACTTATTCGAGATATTTAAAAGTGAATTATATAACTTGAAGTATTTTAAGTTACACTGGAGTTGTTTAAATGATTTAAGTATTTAACACGTTCTGTGCCACTAAGATTTTTTTGGGATCTTGCATGTGGAGTCGGTCGCAGTTTGCGTGTTAATATTTTGAAACAAACAGACACGAGATAAGTCTAATAGATATATGGACAATAGTTTTTAAAGATTAACGAAATCGCTAACGACAGACGATAAAACATCTATTGCAATATCCGTTAATTTCTAGAAGAAAACAGTACAACTGACTAATTAAAAAACAGACTTATTAAAAAACAGATATGTTTGTATCACCAATTTAAACACAGAAACGTTTCAAAATAAAAGCATAGACAAAAAAATAAGATATTGACAGCCAGTGATGTGTACACATATAATTTATCATTTCTACTGAATTCGACAATAGTTAACTATTTAATAGTATTAAAGCAAACTGAACAATATGTTTTCATCTGTTTTCGCATCTAGAGTGTATCTATTACGAAATGGCGGTTTGACAAATTGCCAAACATTATTGTACGCGGTGAACTTAATGGGCGCACTCTATTTGAAATATACTCCGCTTTATGTTTTTTTTTCCTTCCTTGAACTTTTATTTCAACAAAGTTTCTCCTTTTAGATGCATTTCAATTAATTATGTACTTAAGACAAATACTTAAACTTCATATTTAATATTAAACGCTGCACTCAGGGTACCTTAGTGTAGATTTAGTTGTGAGAAATCTGCAGTAAAGGATTGCTAACATAAGGATATAAGTAAGACATTTTACTAACATAAAAAAACTTTTTATAAACAAGCTTTGTTTATGTTCTTCTTTAAAGATTTAAAAATTTAAAACTATTGCCTCCTTCTAACTCTATCATTAGCTCAGCAAGCACCATGTGCTTTACACATTAATGCAAAATTTCAGCTCAATCAGTAACCAGAAAGTTGTTCTGTAATTAGTAAAATTTAATGACAAATACCGGGACAGCTGAAACTAAGTAAAAGCTTGTAAAATCACCTATATCATGAGAAATTAAATAAAATATGATTAGCTTGGTAGATTTGAAGGTCGGGAACGCATCTGCGGTTAATAGGGTGTTGCGGATGTCCATGGCCGTCGGATTAATTAATATTGGGCTTCTTAAAATTTAATCATTTTTATCAGTGTAAAACCAAAAGCTTAGTAATTAAAACACGAAATCCAGGACAAAAGGTTTTATGAGTGACTGTATTTAGTGTTCACGGGCCATTGCTTGTAGAGTTAATTGCATTGTTCTAGACAATTTGTGTAAATTAGACGATAAACATGAACCTTAATTGTTAATGTACGTGTTTATGTCCAGTTTGTAATTGGCTTAAATATAATGGTCGTATGTTTCTGAGAAATATTCCACGTTTTATATGAATTATTTTATTTATCTTTATATTTGCGTTATATAGATAAATATACTTATATACTTATTTTTTTATGATCTAATTTTTCCAAATATAAACTTAAACAAAATATAAAATGCATAGTTATTTAAAATGAAAACGCATTTGAAAACTTTAAACGGAAACGGAATTAAAATAGCACAGCGTGTTACACACGCAAACTACGAGCATGTAATTAAGTTAAATTTCACAAATCTTTATACTTTTTCTTCAAGAAATACTGGCAATCTTACTGCCATTACAAATGCGAATGTTTAGATGGATAGATGGATGTTTGTTAGAAGGTATCTCCGGTATGGCCCAACGGAACCTCATGAAATTTGACACATGTAGAATATAGTCTGGAAGAACACATAGGCTACTCGTCATGTTTTCTTCCACTTGGACAGAGTCGCAGGCAACATCTATTATAGATTGTATTAAAAAATTAGGTAGAAAGCCTAGTAATTTTTTCTGTCTTCGTCGGTTTTAATATGGCTCTTATACTCCTTCAATAATATGTATTTCTGGGTCAATTCTTGAAGTAAGTATTGATTCTAGTATTTTGTGCAACGAATAATTCTGAAAACTTAAATAAATAAAAATAACTAAAGCGCGATGCATAAGAGTTAACAACGCCATCTATATACGGTCAAAAACCAGCAATGAAACATACCGACTGACATTGCCATGCTCCTACATAGTGACGTAATGATACAGAGCACATTTTAGTTCACACTAACGTCGAGGGTGAAGTTGGAAACCGACAGATTTTCATATTCATCGCCGATGGAGCGTGCCGGTAAATTATCAGCTCGGCTTTCCTATTCTGCCCGTCAGATCGCGTGTGGCGCGCCCGTGTCTGTTGGTGCTCGCCTTTCGCACGCGATACAAAAATTTCCTAATATATACTTGGCAGATTACGTTCCTACAATTACTCTCACAGTTTCCTCACGGAATCTTATTCTGAGTTTACACAGAAAATATTCTCATATTGTTTTAATCTAAAATATAGCTGTTTTACTACTAAATTCAACTTAACATAGCTTTCGTGTTTTCTTGTTATAAGTTTATTATGCAGCATTGTCTTAAGTCAAGTAATTCACAGATATTCGCAATTAAATTAAAGTTTCCAGTTAAATTATTTTCGAAATGTTACATTTTTTCAAATGCCTTATCCCGTCACAATAATAATTGCTATGTGACTAAAAGTTAATCAGTAAGTTCTAAAGCATTTTTTCTAAATAACGATGTAGAAATATGATTATAATATTGTAATATGAAATTGTTATTGTTAATGTTGACAGGTTGAAAAGTTTCATCGTTCCATAATAGAACTTATACCGTGTACAGTAAAGTTGAATGCAGTTTGTCACCTTTATGAAAATTTAGCGAACGTGTCCTCCCTTAATGAGCATGTGAGGGAGAATTGAATGATGTGTTAATTTGTTTTGTCATGCGATGAAGTAACTCTGTGTTAAGATTGAAGGGAACTCACAAAAGAATTTTCGTCCCACAAATGGTATTACGGTGCATACGATGAAGACATTTGTTATAATAACACGAACTTTCGAACAAACACATAGACTTCTTGTTATTTCTCTTTTATTTATAACTTTATTTTTATATTTATTAGACAATAAAAATAAAGTAATCAAGCCAAAATAATTTAATATTGCCAAAAATAATGAATCATTCTTGCGAAAGGCCAAAAGTAAGAGTTTCACTGCAATGATTTTACAATTATTACTGAGCTCATCTACCATCAAGTGACTTTTGGATAAGCTTCAAACTTAATACTGTTACATTATTAACGTTATCAGTCAGTATACGAAGATGTCCCCATATTGCGATAGTCAAATCGAGATAAACGTTTGCATGACCGTTAACATCGTCCAGTAATTTGTAACATACAAAATGCATTTAGGAAGGTCAAGGCGCCGGCAAACGAGCGGGCGGCAATTTGATTACCACTGACGCAGCGCGCCTGCAAATTGTCCAAGCGCCCATCTAACTTTCCCTTCACTGAATACGGTCTAAACTCGAGCGAGACGAATTATACGACTTAATTGGCCTCGGTCCTGTGGTCGATTGTTTGGAATTCCTATATTAAGATTGACACTTCTAAAGTCCCCCACTCTCTGAAAATTCGTCAGATTTACGTTTCCGTGAATACGAAATTTTACATAACAGTGTTTTGATTTCTAATAAAATATTTACGATTTATTCATAAGGTTGAAATAAATTGTAATTCTTTGGTTCAACTAATGCCCACCCAAAAGGTATGATAGTAGACCATCTCACAGAGAGAAAGGCTTTTTAAAACGGAAAAATAAAGAGAGATTTACTTTATTTCACATGTTCCAATATAACATACATAGGTACGAGGGGAGGTCCAAAAGTTCGCGGAATGGAGGGGATGGAGTGGGGATAGGGTAGCTCGCTTAGTGTCATACTAATTGGGCACTCATAATTAGTATATATATAACATTTCAACCCTATAGTGCCATTCGTTTACGAGTACTCGCCTGCTGAACAAGTCAATCCGGAAGCAAACTGCAACTATGGAGAAAATTGAACATCGCGCTGTGATAAAATTCCTTACCAAGCAAGGAAAAAACGTTCAAACCATTTTAAATGAAATGGAAGCCGTTTATGGAGATCAGTGCCCTGGTAAAACAATGGTTTATAAGTGGCATGGTCTTTTTAAACATGGTCGAGATTCAATTGAAGACGACTCTCGCTCTGGGCGGCCAGCTGACGCCACCACATCAGACATCGTCGAAAAAGTCGAAAAACTTGTACTCGAAGACACACGTTTGAAGAAGAAACAATTATCTGCATTTGTTGGAGTATCAGATACAACTATTTTGCGTATCCTGCACGACCACCTGGGCATGACAAAAGTCAGTGCAAGATGGGTGCCGAGAATGCTCACGCCGCTTCAAAAACAGCAGCGCGTCGACGCGTCTAAGCACTTTTTGGAGTTGTGTGGAGACGAGCCCGTGCAGATTTTGGAGCGGATTGTTACTGGAGATGAAACATGGGTTCATCACTTTGAACCTGAGTCCAAACAGGAGTCCATGCAATGGCACAAAAAGGGTACACCACCTCCCAAAAAATTCAAGGTGTCAGAATCGGCGGGAAAGTTGATGGCCACTGTTTTTTGGGATTGTAAGGGAATATTACTCATTGATTATAAAGAAAAAGGTACCACTATAACCGGAGAATACTACGCACTCATATTAGAAAAGTTAAAGGAGTCAATTAAAGAAAAACGTCGAGGAAAATTGGCCAAGGGTGTGTTGCTTTTGCAAGACAACGCGCCGGTTCACAAGAGCCGAGTTGCCATGGCTGCTCTGCACACACATGGGTTCGAGCCACTTGTTCACCCACCCTACAGTCCAGACCTGGCTCCTAGCGATTTTTATTTATTTCCAAATTTAAAAAAAGAGCTAAGGGGAAGGAAATTTTCCGACGATAATGAAGTGAAGGAGGCAATTTCGGCCCATTTTGAGGCCAAAGACAAAAAATATTTTTTCGATGGTTTAGAAAAATTAATTCATAGATCGAATAAATGTATTAGACTTAAGGGTGATTATATTGAAAAGGAAAAATAAATTTATTGTTATATTTCATTGACAACCCTTTCATTCCGCGAACTTTTGGACCTCCCCTCGTAATAAAGTAACTGACTAAAAGAAAAATGCAGATTATCTACGAAATGATTCCAAAGTATTCTTAGATTTCTTTCCTTGAAGTAAATTATCAATGCAAAGTATCTGCAGTCAGCGACAGTATTTAGCGCAGAGAGGAAGGTAAAAATTATGATCGCAAAAAGTACTTTCGAAGAACCGTCCGGGAGACTCTTTTGAATAATCAATTCGTCACGAGTCGCGGTAAAAATATTATGTCCCCGACGTCCACAATGTCCGCCTACATTGAATAATGTAAGTATTTAACACCCATAATGCACTTTTGAGAATCGGCTGCGCAACAATAGACAATGATTATGTTATAGACATTGTAAAGTTTTAACTTTAACGATGTCCGAAAGCGACTATTGTTTCCGTTGTCCTAGCATGCGCCTAGACAATTTATTCGTGTAACCTCATTGTATATTTTTCAAGCTATTTAAACCCTTATTGCACGAGGTATAAAAACATTATTGTTTTGTCAGAAGTATTTTAAGTTTGCAGGAGATGTATGGGGTTTAGGACGTGATTTATATTCGTCTTTTGTTTTTGAATGTTTAGCTAACATCGGTATCAATGGCACAGCCTGGGAAGGTCGTTATTTTTATACTGCGCGCTCGTATTGTCATCGAATGAGATCGTTAGTACGTAAGCGGGTGGTCGGCTACATTGAAATTCTATTGACATAATAAATCTTTAACTTGGCAGCATTCCAACGATCTTTAGACGGATATTGTTAAACTATACAGTTAAGATATTTGTTCTTAGACGTCAATGATCTGCATAATAATAAAAGTAGTTGCAACAAGAGATTTTGTCATATAAGTCCTTGTAGTAGTGTTATATAAGGACGATTATGAAATCGGTCGATTTGCAATGTTGCTTAACGACTGAAATAAATATAAGTAGTATTACATATCTTATTTAGCTATTTACTCACTATGTATAGATGTTATTCCTAAGTCAAAATCAATACATATCTCCATCATTCCTGTGATAAAAAATGAACGCCCACTTCTTTATCAGAAAGGAAAACGATTGAAGACCTTGTTATTGTGTAAATTTTATGTCCCTGTTACAATTTGACGGAAAAAAACTCATTCATAGACAGACAATGTTTTTTGTCCCAAAATTACGTGTCATCCGCTGATATATTGCGTTAAACACAACAATGAGGACTCCGGCGCGTTTTTCAAAATAAAACTTCGTCTACCTACTCAAACATGTAACGTGTTTTCAAATCACCCACACACACGTAAAAATGTCGCACGGTCCAAAAGTTGAAAGTTTTGTTCGTATAAGTAAACAAAAATCTTTGTTACAACTCATACGGAAAGTGTCAGGAACCGACATTACTACAAGTTATAAAATATACGAGTACTACCTCTAAATTGATTTTATTTACAATGAAATTTTTGGGAATCTCATCTTAACGCTTGGGACGTCATCAAAAAGCATGGGATAATAAAAATTTTGCGATTATCAGCATGCTTGAAGTAGACAAAAATACAACTAGACCTCGTGTTTTCTCTCGAATTAAATTACTTATATAGGTAATTGTGACTAAAACTTATACCCTAAAAAACGATAAAACCTTAACCGATAATAAATGTATTAAGTTATGTAAATTATAAGCATGTAGAGAAAGAAATAGAGTATAACACTCTGCAAATCTTTAAAAATATAGTTTACAAAGAAACGATATATTTGTGACCCTTTTTAGTAATGCTACTAAACCAAATGCTTTTATATTGAATGGATACATTTATTGCCTAAATAAGTTTGATGATCGATTCTCGATCGCATTACAAAACCAACGCGGTATTGTTGTCTAGGGTCGGATGACGTTGACGTCGCTCATTGTATGAAGCCGATGTTGAACAATAAGTTGACCATCTGAAACAGCCCTTTGTTGCGGCAGCTGAATATTTTTATACAGGATGTCCAACGAACCGAATTGAGGCACGACATTTATTATATTGAAATAAATAGTCACAGGATGATATATTGTCGTACATCTATTTATGTTACGTTTAAACTTTCATAGTATTAATACATCTTCAATCGATTTTAATTCATAAAAAATACGTTACGATGTTTTTAATTCAACTTAGACAAGCATTGACAGCTTTTGAAGAAGAGTCAGAGAAATCTAGTGACAGAGCTTAGTAGCAGTCTTTCAGTACGTTATTCTTTTATTGCGACTGAAAATTTTTGGGAATTGTACCGAATGCAAAAGTCCGAAGCAATTTTAATTCGTAACAATGAACGAAAATAGTCCTGCTTTTACCACTCAGCCAAATAACCTCTTAGCTTTAACGAAGCAAGCAATAAAGAGACAGAATTAAAACGTGAAGTGAAGTGCCCTCTAGAAGATTTCACGGACATTCGGCATTAACACTACCGCATTAATGAGGTAGGCAGTGAAACCTTGGAGAGCGTCCAGAATTCCTTGTAAACACTCAAATGTGGGTATCGGAAGATAATGAAAAAGATCTATAATATTCTTGCCAATTAATAGCAATTAATAAATGAATACATGAAGTACCGATCAATTTTTAATAAGTGCTGACGAAATATTCATTTTTTTTTATTTTCCTTTACACTAGAGGAAGATATATTTTCATTTTTATTATTTTAATAATGTTAGTTATTCATATACACTTACTTAAATAGAAAATTCACATGAAATATTATTTAGTCAAAATGTAGCGGTAAGCCTACGCCTTCACTCAATTTATCCACTTATTTTCATTTCGTCTCTTCGAATGAGACATCTCAAGGACAAAGCTCTTAAATTCAAGTAGCGACCACTTACACAACCACGAGAGACTCATAAATAAAAAAAAAACATATAAATGTAAAAAATATCTCCCAGACCCTTGCGGTTTTATTTTTTTGGTTAAGGTCAGATACATGATAGCAGATAGTTAATTAAAAGATGAAATAATAATATTTTTATTTCCAAATTATGAACGTAGCGTACTTAAAATTTTCTGCTGAATATAGACTTCTTCCAATATCGTATATTTGTATGTTTCTGATCGCTGTGACACTCACAACACAATTGTATAGCGAGGGTTTGAAAGACCTTACGCAAGATGGACATATGATCTGGTCAAGGTTGCGGAAGTATCCTGGATGCGGGTAGCACAGGACCGATCATCGTAGCGATCTTTGGGGCGAACTAATCCCAGCAGTGGGCGTCACGAGTCTGGAAAGAAAGAAGTTTGAATGGAGTTCGATAGACCTCTTCTTTCTCTTTTCTCGTCTTCTTTGTACTAATCTCTTCTTTCTCTTGAAAAGACTTGGTATAGTATATTAATTATGATAGTTGCGGATAATAATACATACCTTTAGTCACTTAAATTATTTGAGAACATGCGAGGTGTTGTGTTATTCGTAAACTAGAGCTTTATTTTCAAATTTGTATATTTAGGTATACATTTCAAAATGATATGTTCTGCATTTATACCGTAATATTTCGTAGTAATTCCCAAATGTATGGTACACGTGGTGCAGAATCCTATCACTATCAATTGTTGTATCAGAGTACAAGGCAGCCGTTTGTGATTGTGTGAATTAGCATACAGCGCTCCCGGCCCCGGCGAGAATTGTGTGAAATGTTCCCGCGTTTTCCTGCTAAATTAACATCGTACAATCAGCAATGAAAGTTGATTAGGAAGATTTTTATTCTGCTTAATTTTTTTTTTTTGGAAATACTTAAATATTAAAGCGTTGGTTAAGCGAAATATCTTTGTATCCATACTTATTTTCGTAAGTTTCCGCTAACGAATAATTTGTATAAAACGTATATTCATCAGATTTATTCTCTGTGATAAAAAAAAAAAACTGAAAATTACGTTATGCATAAAGTTAATTATTTATTTATCTTCTTAGAAATGTTTTGCTAACGCTACACGATGTATTGCAGGAAGCTTGGCACTGAGCACTTGAATGGCATAGTTTCCGATCCCAGTTCAAAGTTGTAACTAGTTCAAGCATACCTGGATCTCTGGAGCACCTACCTGTGGATGAAATTAATGAGGAGTGAATTCAGCGCTAACTACACCACTAAACTTTGTACTGAACTTTGATTTTACAATATCTGTGTATGTAACGATTGTAAACTAAATTAATACATACAAAAATGTGACTAAAACAGTCTAAAATCTATTTTTGTTTAACTTAGTAACTAGTGTACATTTATCTGTTTTTTTTTTTTTAACATAAAAAGTGTGATGCTGCAAATAGTACGAGGCTCTTTAATTGTACTTATTAGACAGCGGAGCACAGTTCCATTAAACACGCGAACAAAATAAATGTGCTGTTCATGGAGTAACTTTTTATTTGAAAAACTGCAATTTATATATCGCTTGCAAAATTATTTATTTGTCATTAATTTAATAAATTATTTGTTTTCGGATCGCATTGCGAATTCGTTTGTTATATTGTATTTATTTAATGTCGGTCGCACTATATTATATAACTGTTGTACGTAACTTAGTGAAGATTTCACATAATAAATCTAAGCTACAGTTATTTCTTTAAAGAGAGCATTGTTGGCTCAGCGGTACTTGACTTGCAATCTGCAGATCCCGGATTCGAATCCCGCCATGTACCAATGTGTTTTTCTATTTTCGATTTAAATATGTACATTTATCCGTCGTTCTTACGGTGAAGGAAAACATCGTGATGCAACTTGCACACATCTGAGAAGAAGTTCAATGATATGTGTGAAGTCAACCAAACCGCATTGAGCCATCGTGGTTGAATATGGCTTAGTCACAATAACTTAGGGTAGGCTCCGAGCTCCTCGTTGGGGAAGTATAGTGAGCTGATGATGAAAAGTAATTACTTAGTGACCGCTTTTTAACCCAAAGTGCGGCTGTAATAGCAATCTCTTTAAATATTTCAAACCAAATGTAATTCAAGTTACTTACTAGCATTGTAGCCTTATTGTGTAAGTTATTTCGTAACCCGTTCATAATCGACAAATAACTTTATCTTTACGTTGTTGGTGTATACGCATATAAACATGCCCGTGCGAGCTATCACAACCATAAACGTAGAGTACATAGCGCCGACCAGCAAACAACCGAAAGCTCTATCTCGTCGGAAGATTTTGTGAGCTTAACTTGACGTCGGGGATTAACTGCACTTCCCTGAAAATTACTTCAACATGCAAACTCTACGAACGACGTGACTTTTTTAAATTAGACTGACAGGAATAAAAACATGGCACGTTATGGAATTTCTGTAACAACTTTTTATGAAACAATATGACATAATAGGTAATTTATATGATTTGTGTAAAATTAAAATGAGTTTTCCTTTTTTTTTAAATACATAGGTTTTTATTTATTTATAAAAAAAAGTATTTTCAAACTAAACTCTTTACAACGACGCAAACCGTGCCATTTTTAAGAAAACAACAAGAGAATAACATGGTTCATTATGGATTAAGTTAATCAATTTCCAGCTCTAAAACTTTTTTATTTTGCACGATTAAGATGCGTGAACATGATAATGGTAATTTCAGTGTTTCACAATAAAAGACAACAGTAGTTGTTGTTTGTAAAGAAATTTTGAATTCCATTATTTCTTAATAAAAAACTTGAGAGGTGTCAAGGGACACCCGGATGGAACGAAGTTCCTTTCAATTAATTAGTGAAGGAACCAATGTTTATTCTATGCATAAAAAACTTAAGTCTTCACAAGAAGTACATTTTATTTCTATGAATTTTCGTTATATATTGTCACGTCGTTGCCATGGTGATATAGTAAAAAGTGTCGTGACAACTTTTCGTCAGAATTTTTTCCGTCTAGCCCCCTTTCACAACGCGCGATAAGGAACTTCGTTCCAAAATTCCCTCTTAAGGCTCTTAATAGCAGTTTAAACACGAGGGCAGGATAATGAGACAGAGCAGTAGACAGTGCAGTACTGCTATTGTTTGAAGGCACAAGCCTAGACAAACCAATAAGTACTGTTACTTCTGCTCTGCAATGTCTAATGCTATCCCTGGTGTACCCTCGTGACAAACCAGTGTAAGACCATCCTTGTAGGTAAAAACATTAATTTGTGCTGTATCACTACTACTCTATTATTCAGTGCCACTTTAAACATTAAGCCCATTAAAATGACACGTTGGAAAAACATCAATTTGTCATTATAAATACCCGCATCTTGTGCAACTAAACTTTATCTTGTGTTATTGAATCATCTCTAGTAAAGTTTTGTCAAAAACACTAAGAGCTAAAACTCTTGGACGCTTGCTAAGTTATCTAACCTGACGGACCATCTTTTGGGACGCCTACGAAAGATAAATTGTTCTATCCATAAATATCTAGAATATTCTAGAACATTTTGAATCCATTGTCCATATAATTATATTCCATAATTAAACATTTTTTTTAATAACTGCCATTAAGTTTTAAAAAAACTTGAGAGGTGTCAAGGGACACCCGGATGGAACGAAGTTCCTCTCGATTAATTAGTGAAGGAACCAATGTTTATTCTATGAATAAAAAACTTAAGTCTTCACAAGAAGTACATTTTATTTCTATGAATTTTCGTTATATATTGTCACGTCGTTGCCATGGTGAAGTAGCGCTCATTCGTCGTTAACATACTTACTATAGCAAAAAGTGTCGTAACAACTTTTCGTAAGAATTTTTTCCGTGTAGCCCCCTTTCACAACGCGCGATAAGGAACTTCGTTCCAACAAGAAAAAAAAGAAATCACATTACTTCATAATCATACATACAGTAAGTTTAAACTGATATACTCGTAGCGAGCCTTTTCATTAGATATAGTTCGTGCCGTAAAGGTAAATTTTGCGCAATCAGCATACCTCGCCATGCTGTGAACTAAATTTAAACTAGATCGATACAGATTATTCTCTACATCGGCTGCACTCGCAATGCAGACATTTTATTAATAGAACCCGGAGCTTAATAGCTATTCCAATCTTGCACAAATGGGCTCGTGTATTAACCATCAACTATTCACTCGTGCGTTTTGCGCGCTTTGCAATCGCATGTTTCAAATGACATTTCATTAATTATTATTATGTCATTTGTGGCAAATACAGGTTCAACATACATCACCATATAGCCTTGAATAATTTATTGATTTTTTTCGAAAACTTAAAAGTGTCAATCAATTAAGAAGTGTGATATTAAAATGCATCTAAAAATTCGTACTGTTAAAAAAAATCGAAAGTTATTGATATACAATTTTAATGGCTTTAAAACTTGAACAGATCGAACGATCGAGCTCTGCTGAAAGTCCTTCTTAGAATGTTTTAGATTGTGTCGATTTTTTGTACCATAACTATAGGCGTTAGTTACTATCATCTTTCTTGCTATACTATTAACATTTTATATTATGGAATTAAAGAATTAAAATTAGTATTTATTTATATTACGTAAAAATAAATTGCAACCGATCAAATCTTAAATTCAATGTATCGTACGTACAATAAAAATATTGTTACTGGCCCTTTAAATTTGTCAGTATTATCCTTTTACGTAATCGGATACTTCCTTATTGATGTTAAAGCTCGATCGTTCTCTGGGCAAATGTTCACCGGGGTTGATTTGCCCTCGCGAAAGCATCCCCACCCCGCCCCGCCTGCCGGCCCACGTCTAGACCGGGAGAGCCGTGTTAGTTGCCTTCCAGCCTCTGAGAGGGTAGGACGTAACGCTGTTTGGGCGTATGGCGCGAAATTTGAATGTTTGAATTACGAATGTGACTTTTGAATACATTTTCAATCAAGTGCTACTAGCTTGTGTGCAATTTGTGACGTTATCGTTGGAGTTTTTTGTCAATACTGGGATGTTTTAATATCGTGAGTATTTTTTATAATGTAATCAGTGAATTTTCGTTTTAAAATTATGTAATTTAGGTGCTTGAGATCTAGAATTTGTTTGTACTGAAATTCTAGAAGCCCTAAACTTTGGGAAACCTTTATCTTTTTTCGATTCTTCAATGAAATATGTTATCACTAAAATGAATGTTATGTCGTTCTATGCGAATATGTAACTGTTTCCCGTATTATTATAATATAACTGTTTCCGCGAAACTAAATTAAAAAAAAAAACTTAATTAGTAGCCTACGTGATCTTCCAGACTATGTTCTACATCTTTGCCAAATTCCATTGATACCATTATGCTGTTTTGCAGATACCTTCTAACAAATATCCATCCATCTATCCATACATCCAAATAATATTAATGTATAATTTAAGTTAAAAAAAACTATATTATTAATTTCCAAAATAGTATTATGTAAAATAATACACGTAGAAATAGCACCCAACGTCGTTTTCGTAACCATCACTCGTAAATAGGATTGGCGACGGGACATCATAAGAGCGTTTTTAAGTGCAGACCTATTGTAAAAAATATGTCCAAAAGGGATGTCAAAACGTACTTAAGGGGGAAAGAGTATTTCTCGAAGACATTTTGCAAGGCTCTCAAAAGTTGGAGAGGAGAAAAAAATGACTTCCGGCCGAGCCGACCGCCACTTATCCGCACCGGGGAGCGAAGCCATGAATTAGCAAAAATACACACCGACTGAAATGAAATCCCGATGATAAACTGTTATTTTGGTTAAACTATGACGTTTATTGCTTCAAATTCCTTTACGTTCACGATTTTAATAAATAAAGCTTTCATAATCCTAATCTAAATCAAAAGAGATAGGGGACTAAAATAATCTGAAAGCCAGTTTGTTCGCTGTTGCCAATATTTGTCCGGTTGAATTTTAGATGCTAGTTAATTAAGATTAACCTTATTTCTCTATGGCATAATTCTCTTTTAACATATAAATAACTATATATTTAATTGTAAAGTCAAAAATATATAAAGTACATGATACATTATTGATATCGAAGACCACGTCATCATTATATCATCGAGCGGTAAATAATATCGTATGGTTTGTAGTAAATATTACATCACTTGATGTGTATAAAATAAAGTTAATGGAGGCCCATTGAATCGCTGAATGCTGTCGTTAATAAGTAACGAGCGCCGGTATTGTTCAAAAAACATTGTTTGCTTTTTTATTTTACGTGTGGATGATAAAATTTTACCGTACAATTTGGCGTCCATTGCGGTCGATATAGCTATTGAGTATTGCTTTGTTTTCTAATAATTTTGCATGGGTGTAGTAGTTTTTATTTTTATTCAGTTATGTATTTCAGATGTCTTTTTATATTTAACCGGCTCCTACGTATCGTATCACAAAATTTTGTAATTTGCACAAAATTGAATGTTTTTTAATTTGTTTTGAGCCTGTTTTCTTGATTAATCTAAAAAGTGCAGTAAAAAGTAATGCTGCTTTTCCATGCAATACTTATAATTTTTAAAGTTTTGTTCTGTAAAATTTGAACTACGCACATATCATAAGTACCAACCATTGGTTTGTTAAATTTCTGTTTTAATTTCTTATTCGAAACTTCATTAAAATAACTTTGTTCTAAAGCAAAAAAGATTTAAAAATAAATTAATTTCTTATTAGCTTTCAAGCTTACTTTTATGAATTAACAATCCTAATGTCAGCTCACAAATCTTCTTTTAATTACTGTAACCTCGCCCGCTAAAGTAAAAAGCCGGAAATGTTACAAATAGAAACATTAGTTCTTGTAACCGTGTTATTTGATACATTTAGTTAGACTTGTGTTTACTTACGCATCGACGGATAAAAAAAATATGAACACGCAAGTAACTTATTACTTTTTTAACAAATGACGGCTCAAGTTATAATAAAAAAACAAATGAGAATCAATTATCAGTTACATGTAAATGTAGTTCGATTTTTAAACAAGCGTATTGTGTACGTGTGTGTAGAATAACAGTTTAATTTTTCATTAGTTCTTTTTACAACATAAATATGCATATTGTCCCTTAGCTAACAACACCTCATAAGTCATTTTTATCAACTTTACAGGAGTCGAAAAAAACTGTCTATTTAAAACAAATCGGTGGTTTTGGATTTTTTTTAGTAACTTTTTTAATAAATACGTTATTTAGCTGTTAAGAATTAATTATATCTTTAGTTATTGTCGATTTACTCTGTTTTAACATTTTTACTATATTTCTTTACCTTTCAATGACCAATGGTTAGAGGCGGAATGAGCAGCTCCATCTAATTAAAAAAACACCGCTCAAGTTGAAAACCGCCAATTTTCGACTTGAGCTAAGGGACGATATGACGCCGAAACTTAATAAAATTTTGGTCCCACATTGTAAGAAAACTTGAAACTGTTATGCATATAACATCGGATACTTGTACATCGAATTGTTTTTAATCGATAATTAAATATTAATCTTGCGTCGTACTAAATAAATTTAATATTTTAATTTTATTTAGTTTAAATTAGAGAGCGTGAGTCTAAAGAATGTCATATTCTTATTCCCGCAAAGATTAAAATAATCCTATTTGAACAAAAATGTGCACTAGAATCTAAATAGCCTTAACATGACAATGCGAGATCAAATGTAAAGAGCACAATGTACACAGAGTAGAAATATTATAAGGTATTCTATTGAGATACTGGAATAGTTTGTATGATACAACAGTAAATTTATCTGATCTCGTCTGCTAACCCATTGGTGTTAGAGAGGTCATCGGTAAACCGAACGGATGCATCCCATTTTGTTCTTCTATTTGAGGACGTTTAACATACAATACTTATTATATAAATACGTATGCGCATATTTACAATAAGATATTCCACTTTTAGTTCCTGCTTTATTATTCTTAAACATGTTCGCAAAATGCATGATCTAAAAATGATTATCTTGTAAAGTCACTCCTTAATTTTATAAATCCATTTCTTAAAAAAAACATATATAAAAAGAGTTGAGAATTAAACGACCTGTAAAATTTATTGGTAGTTTTGTATTAAAGGAGTTTTGGTTACGCAAGAATTAGACTCTTTTCCTTCATAAACAACCTTTTTAGGTATAAATTGACGATTATTTTAATACATGTTTACTCCCGCATCCAAAAAACAACATATTACGCTGCAACTATATTTGGAGTAATAGTTACATGTAGATTTAGTAACTCTTTTGTTTGTTTATCTACAAAACAATCTTTATATTCTCTGGTTATCACATGTAAGGCACGAACTTGCTTTAAAACGGCATCAAAATGCCTTTACAAACAAAACTCAAGAGTAATTCGAAAACTGACTTCAAAGTAAATTGATCAATTTAAGGTATCAATCTCCAATTCAATGAGGTCACGTAATTATTCCTTTACTTCGCTATCAGCCCCTTTTCCTAAAAGCCTATCCTTGTAACCCAGATAAGGCGAAGATATCTTTTGACCTCGGTTTATCTTTCCTCAGGATAAGAGAAACAATGAATTTTAATTCTGAGTGCAACACGACTGCTGACGATCGTAAATATTAGCTTATCCAATGTTATTTAGAATGTGGGTGATGTTTTAACAACGTACAGTCGCGAACAAATATACAGGTTTGGAGAAATAAAATTAAGAAATTGTAGCATAGCCTTCTTCCGACCGTTAACTCAGTAGACTTCTACAGTCTCTCCATGCTGAAATTAAATGCAAAAAGAGAGTAAGGAGAGAAAGATAACATATATTATGTTCACTGAAACTCGTTTATTGATTTAAGAAGCAAAAATTAGTCCTGCATTTAACAAAATGTATTTATTACTTGATATTATTGTACGATAAATAAATACGGTACGGTACTGAAAAAAATAACGTCTCCAAGTTTATTCTGGCGGTGACTGTACACAGCGATATCTTAACACTAATATGTATATGTATCTATAAATTGAATTAAAACTTTCTAACTTAATGGATGCTTTAGACAACAAAGTTATACAAATTGCTGTTTCTAATCGAATAAACGTTGAAATAATTGGTTGAGTGTAATTAAAATTAACCACTATCCCTGCTTAGAACAGTTTAATGTTTATTATTCAGCGGCACTTCGTCGACACTTGCCTGTTTACACTGATGGGACTTATCACTTAGTAAACTTAATTTCAGTAAACTGCAACTTAAGGAGTTGTATGTTTAAGATAAGGTTATTAAATATTTTAAAGTTTTATTATACTTGACTAGAACACCAAATGAGCGTGAAATAGTTTAACAATTTTGTACTAAAGACTTATTCAATTATAAATCTGATTATAAGAAAAAAAATTGAATAGATTTACCTGTTCAGGTTTATGGCCAGTCTACACTAATTCTACACGGCGCTGGATTGGAACGATGTAAACTGCACATTAGCTTAAAAACTTTTGATCCGTTTACATAAATTCTTTAATTTATATAAAGCTGTTTTATTAGCGAGTGAATGAAATGAATAAAAATAGAAATAAACAAGGCTGAGACTCGATATTAACTCAAGAATTGCTTTCTCATCAACATAACTAAATAACTAATACCAGCTATTGCACAGTATCATCTCTAAGTTATTTATCCGCGTGACATCGAAATCCAATTCCATCATCAAGTCTATCAAAATCGAATAAAGAACAATTTTCCCCCATTACCGGCTCCGCGTTTCTTCCGTTATTTTACGTATCGTTTCCGAAAGTGAAAGGAGGGTAAGACGAAGGCGAAAATAATAAATCCATATCGAATATGCACAAGAGGGGATGAATTTAGTAAGCGAAATATGATATCCTATGAAATTCGCATGTCGCGCCCATCGGGCGATCCATCAACAATTAAATGTTGTGTTGTCGGCAATACATTATCTACAGGACTATGGTTAATTCTGATTGATGGGAGTAGGCGCTATGAATCCATGTTTTTCATGTTCGCGCGAGTGCCTCTTATACTGTGCGGAAGCTATCACGTAATGACCGATGCGAAAATCTTATGCGTTTCAATATGTTACGACTTTATTGAATGTAAAAATATATAATACCTCATCTAAAAATCGTATGTCAAAATGCTTTGCTCTCAATTGAATGAGATTTAATCCTAATTATTCCATCCGTAGAATAATTATTAGTACAAAAGAGGAGCAGTATTCTAGGCAGAATTGAAGCGGGTTCCCATTGTTATTTTAGATAACAGGAAAAATCTGCAATGCTCGCGGCCACCGCTCCATGCTCCATTGTTGAACCTCATTCCAGTTTACGCGGCAGATTTCATAATATGAAATTGCATTTATCATTTTTCTGAATTCTGTAACCCTAAATTGTTTATTTAACGGGCGTTTCCAATTGCAATTATGTCTTATTCTATTTGATTTGGACCCCGATTGACTTCGTAGGCGTTTAGCGCACGAGGTCGATCGTTCCCATGACTGGGGTGTTACGCTATTTTTGTACGTCGTCACGGTGTAATTTATGGGCATGCGACGTACAGTCCTTCGTGCTTTTAGGGTATGTCCGGATAGCGATCCTCACTAAATTTATGTCCTTGTAAAACGTAAAGTAAGGATTTTTAAGTGCACATCTGTAAATATAATAATAACATCAATGTCGTAAATCAATTCATATAAAAACCAGGTATATAATTTATTTAAAAGTTAAATACCAAGGTCAAAGAATAGAATAATTCACGGCTATTTTTCAATAGAGCTGCAATCTAAAATAAATGCCAACAGATGTATCCGGTGTGTTGCTCAAAAGTTTCATATATCAAGCGATTAAATAAATACATAATTATATAATATAGGTACATAAAAAATTATGTGTTCATTTTTACATTACCACTTTAATGAAATTAACAAATGTAAACAATTGCTTTTGTTTATAAAGATATTTGGTTACCATGAGATCGACTGTATAACTTTTTCTTTTGGATATGTATTGTATTATATACTATGTTTCCGCTACTACACTACAATGTACATAGTTATGTTTCTTTACAAGACGACGGTGTGTTAACAGCCCGAGCCGAGGCTCCTGAGGCCCTCGAACCTAGTTGCTCTTAAACGAGGTTTAGGCTAAGCCCCATGCGGCCACGTCAAGGCCGGTGAAGCTGTCAATACCTCTTCAAGGCAAACAGTGACTACTCAGTCACAAAATAAAACGACGGTATGTGTAGACAACTTATATAAGAAACTTAACATGTCAGTTGAGCTATAAAATGGTTAAATTATTTCACCGATTTGTAGTCAAATTATTTGTCAAGCATCTAGTCCTAAAATTGCTTCCAAATTTAGCGACGAGTGGTTTGTCGTCGGGAATGCACTTCACATGCAAGCGTTCTGAACAATATCGGTATAGCTATAACATGTACTAGAGGCGGCAAAATAAAATACATTTAGTTAACATGATGCATATTTTATTGTTCAGATAGAATTAATAATGTTAGCAAATTAGAAGTTATTTCTACTTAACATATGAATACCACAATATCTCTGTACTTGATACTTCTAATGGTCTAGCTTAATGTTATGGAAAAGCCAATGACGTGTAAGAATAGCGCAGCTGTGACTTTTATGCTCGTAACGTTCCCCACTAGTGGGATGCACTCTTTTACCATCATTTGATATTGCCTTATATTCACTGAAATTGAATTATTTAAATTTGATTACATCTATAAATTAAATTAAATAAAATAACCAACGGTATTTTTTCATGACTTCTATCTCAATGTTTGGAAGTATTGAAATTTTCGTGAAGAGGGAGAAAAATGGCAACAATGAAACAAAAGTGTTCATGATTGGAATGAAACAGCCTGAAAAAAATAATGTTAAATCCCATAAAATAATCAAATGCTATTAATATTAAATGTTCGCAATCAAGTTAAAAACAGATAAAAAATTAGATTTAAAATAAATAAAATACATTTTTTAATGAAAGTAAAATTATATTCTAAATCTGTCATGTCTATCGCAGTGGCTTCTATGGCGCAGCTCCACTGGGAATAGATCGGTAAGTTAAGTATATAAATTAGCTGTCAGAGCGCTAATCGGTCCGACAGGCCGCGATGAAACTTTAGGAGAGCATCAGTAGTTGTCTGAAAGGCCAACGTGTGTGCCACCAAAATAAATGTACAATAACGGCGGCAATTTATTTCATTATCCTTTTAGCAAGGCTAAATTAGAGTGTCTATTTTTACGGATTCTTCGAATTATTTATGCAATATTAATATAAATTGAAATAAATTCCTTTCTATAGTATATATGAATACAATTTATTGATAACTTTATTACGGTACCATACATAATTCTTAAGTAATTTGTAATATATTACTACTCAATTTTAAATCAGCACATTTATCTCAAAGCAATTTTTTATCGGACAGTCGTATCAACCTTTATGCTAGTCGATGTGGGTCCGATTTCGGTCGTTCGGTCGTTTCGTTCGGGAAGTTAACGGAAACTTCACGGACATTAGTGTGTCCCCTCGTTCCAGATTCACACGCTTCGCAGAAAAATGGCATCTGCGGGACGCGACACAATGGCCCAAAATTACGACGGCCGTAGTAATGAGCGTGCCAATGAGATGGCAATAAAGTCCCGCACAATACTGTCGTAATTAGAATTAACTGTCTCATCCTCGCCCACACACAATCATTGGACAAAATCATTAAATTTGTACGCTTATGATAATTTATGTTATACAAAATAGAGACCTTACTTGGTAGCAAGTAGTCTATCGTATATCATTGACTTATATAGTTACAAGAAATCAGAATTTCTCTTACAGACGCTATCTTACACAGTCCTTTCATACCGTATTTGACTTAAAAAAAAACCTTAATTAGCTTCCAAATTTAAATAATACAAGTGATTTTAAAGCCACAATAAAAATTGAATGCAAACAGTTTGATGGAGCTTGTCCTAAAGATTTCTTTCAAGAGTCGACAATCGCTTTTTGTTTGGTCAATTAAAACGATACTGTTTCCTTGAGAGAGTTTGTTATTGAAATTCACGGATTGCCACTCAGACTACGCTTAGAGGGTTTAGTGGGAATTAAGAGAGGAATGGAAACACTGGGCGCATTGTTAGGGTTTTTGGGAACAATACGCTATTGTGGACGGGTTTAGCAACTTAAACATAGTGGCTTTTTGTTTAATATCTTACTTTTATATTTTTGTTTGGTTTCCTATGCAATGTTTACTTAAAGATTTAGTTACGACTTATAGAACAATAGTCTACATTGTATCAATGTATATTGAAATATTACATTGACTTTTGAACCCATCTTGATTTCGATAAGTTTATTGCTGCTCTTCTCAAAGATTAATACGCAGTTTTTTCTTATATCTTTTAGGATGCATAATTAGTATTTCGACGAAAGTATTTTCACTAAGCTTTAGCTAAGTATTTTTACTTACGTCCTATGAAAAACATATGTAATAAACCTTAAATGTTATTTGTATGCCTTATTTTAATACAATAATCATAAGGTTTTGCTACTATGAAATTTATTTTGATATTATTACATATTTACATCTATAATAATCCTTTGATAACATCAAAAAAATCTTGTATCATAAAATAAGTTGTGTAATTATCTGGACCAAATATTACAACGTCAATTCCGTGTCTCATAAAAAAACAAAACGGATACTGAATATTTATTGTTTAAAAATCAAACCTTGTACGTGTATTATATATATTTGACAGGTTTTAGAAAAGAATATAATATTTTGTCATTGCTGTTTAATATAGTAAACCGTGGTGTCAAGTAGTGGATCAAATAAGTTGCTGGTAATTGTAAGAATTGACATATTTAATCACTTAATAGCCTGTTATTTTTTTATTGCGAATTTTAGTATTACCGTTCTAAACAATTGTGGATCAAATTAAATCAAAACTTTCTGATCGTTTTGGTAATCATCGTTTCTGGTATTCGATCACGAGCTTTTTAATTTCGAAATCAGACCACCCAAACATTCTCTTATCACGACATATTTAATTTAAGAGTCAGTCAGTTTTAATATCTACAAAAAACAACAAATATTTCGAATCTTATGCCGTACTATTTTTATTACTTTGAAAGCGGTCACGTATCTCAGATACGACTAAGTAATTCGCTTTATTTTATCAAAGCTGTTTATAGTATTATCAGCAACACAGCGCCGTCCAAACTACATCAATCTTCCGTTTTGAAATTCAATCTGCTCTTTTTAGACCCTCCAATTAAGCATAATTTAAGATAAGCCTTTAATTTTAACATCCCGGGTGGGCTCTTACACTTCGTAAGCCAGTCATTAGCCACCTTTTTTAGGTCTTCTTTTATATCTTTTGTCTTAAAACACATCGTATATCTCGGATATAATCCATAATGCATGAGATATTGTACCCTTCATAGCAATTACGTGTAATAAATCTTAAGTTAGATCAACAGCTGATGCAAGTTTGATTTCAATTTTATATTTATAGGTGAATTTTTGTAAGCTTTATAACTCTTAACTTTGAAAATAATTGCGACGTGGAAAAAATACAATTAAATTAATCGCCCGCGTTCCCACTTCAGTGGCTTAAAGGTCTCTCAACTCAGTTACAGGCATTATCTTTGGAAATAAACGAGCAATTAAACAATCTAATACACTTCAGTCGCCGCCGGCTCTCGAGCGGGGTGAAATCATAAATCAACATGTCGTGGAGTGGTGATAAACATTTTGTGACTTCCAACCCAGGTGATAAAAACAGTCCCTTTTTTGGCCACTGCACCCGTAAAGAGCCTTTACGAGGGTGACATTTTTTATCTCTAACGGCTCCTTAATTGTTACATGGTCACTCTTTACGTTTAATTTCATCCCTTTCGACAAAAAGTGGTCCTAAATAAATGACTTTAACGAGCCGATTTCGGGGGTAAAAAATAAGAAGGTTACGTTGATGTATAATGAGGTTTTGATAGAAGAAATTCATTGTTGATAAACGCGCCGCATGGACGACGATCAAATATTATTTTAATGCCACATGCTTACACTATTAAGTGCTTGCTAATGGTAAAGGTAAATAAAAAGCTCACACTTGTAAGTCTTAAAGTACGACGGCACAGTCTCGTTGCGGATAAGAGGGTCAATATTTTGATAGCGCGCGTGGTTCGATAGTGGAAACATTTGGTCAAACATTGTGCAACATTAATGTTGGTTGCATAGAGCCAACATAACGTAGAGCTTTCCCCATGCTCTGCACACGCGTCGCAGCACACGAAAGCTCACTAAAAATAGACACATCAAATGAATCAACCTCTAACTCGAGAAATTCCTTAACATCAAAGGCGACAGTTACCACGAAACATTTAATCCTTTTATTCGTGCGTATAAACTGTTAATCAATTTAAGTACGACAGTCCTTTTTAATTTTATTGTCCAAACAATAATACATTTGTACAAAACGGTGCCGGAGATTTCTTCGCGCATTTCTTTCTATAACATTTTAAAGAACTGCATGCAAAATATAAATTTTATGTTAGACCTAAATAAATCTAACTAATACAACAATGGATATCTAAACACGAACCATAAAGTTCAGGCGGGCATTTAATGACGTGGAAAATTTGACACCTCACCCACGAACGACCCAAGTGAAATTATTCGGAGGTTTATTGACGGTCCGGAGAGGTTTGAAAGAGCCACTTTCTGGCTCTTAAACGAAGATATAAATCCATAATATGTATGAAAAATTATATTATAGTTACCATTAAAAATACATACAAACAAACACTACATTAGTCTAAATACAATTATTGTTTTATTCTTTTTTGTGGATCACAGTTGAGAAATAAAGTAATGTGTTATATTGATTTTAAAGACATAATGTAGGCTGAACATTCATCCGGTTAACGGATAACTATATAATGAGGTGTGGAGTGCGGGGAAGCGAAATAACGAACACGTCTGCTTTGGATAACGCTCTGATTTAATGTGAAATAAAACTAACACTAGCTTACATACTTAAAGAAATATGACGTTCCCCCACCTCATCTCCGGGGAAGCAAAAGAAAAAAAAATTTATTAAGAAATACATTTTTTTTTTTTTTACATACTAGTAACTCACATTAAGTAAAATATTCAAATAATCATAACCTTCTCGTTATTTTTCTTAATTTCTAGTAGCTTACAACTAATTACATTAATTATGTTTTACAAATGGTTTTGTTCTATTTTTATGAATAATTTCAATTTTACCTTTCCTCAAAATCTTTACATTCGGTTCCTGTTCTTCTACAACTATATATGGACCGTTATACAATGTTTCTAATTTATTTCCTGTTTCGTTTTTTACTAGTAACATATCGTTTGGTTTATAATTAATTTGATTTACATTTTTATCATAATTATGTTTCCTTTTCTCTTTACATTTCAATAAATTTTTCTTAGCATCCTTATTAGCTAATTGTAATCTATATTTTAATTCTAAACTGTAATTATCTGGATTATACAATGGTTCTATGTCTGAAGAAATTCTACTGGGAATTTCACATGATTTACCAAAAACTAGTTCATAGGGTGCGTATTTTGTACTTGAATGAATTGTATTATTATACGTAAAACACCAAAATGGTAGCCATTGGCTCCATGTTTCTGGATGATTATCACATTGTATGCGCAAAAATGAACCTAGATGTTTATGTGCGTTTTCAAGAGAACCAATAGTTTGATGATGATACGCAGTAGAACTTAATTTTTCTATGTTTAGTAACTTACATACCTCTTCCATTGTTTCAGACATGAATTCTTTTCCACGATCGGTAGCAATAACTTTCGGAATCCCAAACCTTAAAATGAAATTATTAACAAAACATTTAGCAATACTTCCCGTTTCCTTATTTCTAAGAGGATAAGCCTCGACAAATTTACTTAATTCACATTGTATAGTTAATATATATTTGTTATCTTCTATATCTATATCTAACGGACCTACTATGTCCAGAAAAACTTTTTCTAAAGCGGAATTCGCTGTGGTCGTAATGACCATAGGTTCTTTAATATACCTAGAATGTTTCATTTTCTGACATTTTTCACACTTTCTAACATAATTCTTAACATCATTTTCTAAACCTGGCCAGTAAAATTTACGTCTTACATTATTAACCATTCTGCGAACCCCAGCATGACCGCTTGTGGGTAGCAGATGATAGTCATTCAAAATAAATTGTTTTTCCTCGTCATTATCTATTCTTTTTACTCCTCTCAAAATACAAATACGTGGACCGGTCCATTTGTCTCTGTTCTTTATCTCTTCTATAAGATTCTTTATAAATAAGATGTTATCTTCTTTTTTTTATTATACAAATTTCTTTAATTTTTAACTTTTCACATATGTCCCTTAATTTTTCCACAAAAACGTCTCGCGTGTATTGTGCTTTAAAATCAAGGTTAATATATAATATATTTTTATTTTTTATAAATGCGAAACATTCAGATTCGACATCAATATTCTTTTTAATTTTTCTCAAATCCTCTCCATTTATTGAAATTAATTCAACAGTATCATTCGGTATCCTAAGTATTTCCACAACTCTTGGTTGATCAGGCCAATCGTTCGGGTTAATACTTGTGATATCGTTTGTTGTTCTATCATCCTCACTTTCATCTTCTCTTTCGGTCTCTTTTAGTATTTTAGCTTGCGCTCTTGTCATAACTCCCAATGTCCTTTCATTCATCAATTTCAAATCTTGCGAAGTTATACTTATCCGCGATAAAGCATCTGCTATAACGTTATCTTTCCCTTTAACATATACTACTTTAAAATCATATTCCTCTAGTGCTAACCGAAATTTTAAAAGTCTACTTGAAGGGTCTTTCATCCCAAACAAGTATATTAAAGGTTTATGGTCTGTCATGATAGTAAAAGTACGTCCATATAAGTATGGTCTGAAATATTTTACACTCCAAACTATAGCGAGTAACTCTTTCTGTATAGTCGGATAATTTAATTCAGCTTTATTCAAAGGTCTACTAGTATATGCTACAACTCTCATATTGTTATTACAAAGTACTGCACCTATGGCTGTTCCTGACGCGTCAGTTTGTAATATAAATTCTTTTGAAAAATCAGGGTATTGTAAAATAGGAGGATTAATTAAAGCATTTTTCAAAATATTAAATGATTTATCGCATTGTTCAGTCCATTCAAATTTGACATTCTTTTTGCAAAGTTTGTTTAAACAATTCGTTATGTCTGCAAAATTGTTAATAAATTTTCTATAGTAGTTACACATCGCGACAAAACGTCTTACTTCATCAACGTTTGTCGGTGTTGGATAATTTTGAATAGTTTTTATTTTGTCTAGATCTGGTTGTATTCCCTTAGAAGATATGGTATGACCTAAATATAATAATTCTGTTTTTAAGAATTGACACTTACTGGGATTTAATTTGAGATTGACTTTACGTAAGCGTTCGAAAATTTCTATCAAATTTTTGTTATGCGATTCTAAATTTCTCCCGAAACAAATACAATCATCTAAATAAATAAAACCATTTACGTAGTTAAGACCTGACATAGCTACTGACATTACTCTAGAGAAAGCGCTGGGACTGATTTTTAATCCCATAGGAAGACGCTTCATTTGATATTGACCTGTACCAGTTGTAAACGATGTTATCGGTCTAGATTCAGGTTTTAATGAACATTGATAATAAGATTGACTAAGGTCTAAATGCGTGTAATAGATTGCACCTGAGAGTGAGTCTAATATTTCCGTGATGTTCGGTAATGGGAATTTATCATCCTGTATTACGTCATTTAACTTACGGTAGTCAATTACTAATCTCCACTTTTTATTGTTTTTATCGTCTGATTTTTTAGGTACTAATAGTATAGGACTGGACCACTCACTTTGTGATGGTTCTATAATATCTTCATCTAACATTTGTTTTATTTGTTTTTCTATTTCCGGTTTTAAACTATATGGTAATCTATACGGTTTTACATAAACTGGATTTACATTTTGTTTTAATTGAATTGATTGTTCACACAAGTTAGTAGTAGTAAGTTTATCGCCGGGTAAATGGAATATGTCAGCATATTTCGAACAAATACTCTGTATACTATTACGTTCGCTCGTACCTAAGTGATCAAGTTTCAAAGATTGCAACAATGTTTTTGCACGTGTAGAGTCCAAAGTACACTTATCGAAAGAACAAACATTATATTCGCTTAAAGGTAATAATTGAGGTTGAAAAATAGGTATTGTTATTTCTTTGTCACTAGTGTTCATTAACCTGATAGGTATTACGTTATTTTTAGGTTTTACTATTAAACCAGCTAAAAATAAATTTTCTTGTAATTCTTTCTGCACAATCACACTGTCTTCTTTCACATCTGAAGTTAATTTTATGTAATGAATAGTTTCGCATCGTGACGGTATCGTTATATAACCTGTACATACTTTAGGCGAAGTGTATAATGGTATCTGACTTTGTTTTTCATTTGTTAAAATTAATATATTTTTCTCTAAATTGATAGTTGAATTAAAATTGTTTAGAAAATCTAATCCAATAATACCATCTGATTTACAAGGTAAATTTTCAAACAAATAAAACTTATGTTCATAACTAGTTCCGTCTAATGCTTGCAAAGTTAAATAAACATAACCTTCCGAGTATGTCTTACCACCTATACCGTTTATAACAATAGGGTCTCTATGTATCGGTATGTGTACCGATAAGGTATTACTGCGAATTGCTGATAACGACGCACCAGTGTCTATCAACCATGAATATTTTTGACTGTCTAAACTCAAATAAACATATTTTACGTTATCATCGCAAGTCAAAATATAGTTTTTAGGACCGAAAAAACTGATTTAATTTAGTAGTTTCATGTTCTGTCGGACTTTCGATTTGTGCCTGATACATATTACGCTGATTTCGATTATCATTACTACGGCTACCACGAAATCGATTTGAACTAAAATTGTTACGAAAACCTCTTGTCGGTCGGTGATAATAATGACCACGGTTATAATTATTATTTATGTACGTACCTTTCGTGTTATTGTTGATACTGTTATGGTTCCATCCGCGATGTGTATAACTTCCTCTTTGCATTCGGCCGCCTCTACCTCTATGAGAAAACCTGTTGTAGGGGACTTGGTTACCTTTTCTTTGTGCATTGAATATGTTGTTAGGAGACGAAGGCTGTCCAAGTTCCTCATCTTCAGCAGCACGCACTGCATCCTTCAGCTCAGAGTAGTCTCGAGCAGATATAATTGTACTTAGCCGCCTGTTGCGTAAACCATCTGCAAACCTTTTAATTGCAAGTTTTTCATTTATAGGTCTCAATATCTCACACGACTTTGGATTTCCGTCGCTCTGTGCGATAGTAAGGCCTACAAATAACTCTGACAATTTATCTCCGTATTCATGAATTGACATATTATTCTGAGATAAACTATTCAATTGGTTAAGTAGAGCAGTTGCTGATTTTTTAGTCAATAGAGAATTCTTAATATCTCGTACTAAAGTGTTTACGTCATTATATTCGTTTTTTAATTTTAATTTAGCAGTTTTAGTTAATCTTGTTTTTAACACAAAAGAAATTAATAATTTTTTCTGTGTATTATCTACTAGACATTCATCGTACATTTCAATTCCATCAATAATTTTTTCAATAGTTTCCTCCGTATTGTCCATGACGGGGATCAAAGAAGTTGCCGTCTTTATATCAAATCTATCCATTTTTATAATTTTATACTGTTCACAATTACTAACTTTATAATTCAAAATTTTATTATACACTAATTCAATACGTTGTTGTAACGTTCCTAAAACATAATTTGTTACTTCTATTCTAATATTTTGCTCATTAAAGTTACTAATAATGTCCTTATACGTTAAAAATAATTTTTGAGCTTCTAAAATCTTACCATTAACATTTTCTGAATATTTTAATCTCCTATCAGGGCCTAATTTTCTTAAATCAATTTGAATATCAGTTAACTTACTTAATATATATTCTAAATTCTGTTCCATATAGTTCTTAAATTAACACTTTAACACGAACGCTACACTTTTACTTCACTACACTTTTTCTTTTTTTCTGCACGTTGGTCAGGCTGCATCTCCACCATCGGTCGAATTAAATCGACCGGAAAGTCGTTGCCGCATTCTTCGAAAGTACTCGGCCTGCATGCGACCTTCCATCCAGTTACGCTCGCTTCTTCTCCAACACTTGCAACCCAAGTATATTGCACCCGCAAGGAAAATTACCAGGGCCACTGTTAATAATATATTATTGGTAATAATGTGTTTTTCTATCTCTGACGTACCAGCGTTGTTAGATCCTGCTGCGTTTTGAGTGATTATCACCTCTTTATCTTCTTCCTTCGAGTAACTTTTACCCATGTTGTTTGTATGCTTCAGTAATTTAATTTTAATTAAATCGTTATAACTTCATATAAGTGGCACCGAGGCACACAGGAATGTGCACCGTGCGCACATATCGGCTATCCGACACTCGTCCACGTCACGGCATGGCAGGGTCGCCATGAGGTGTGGAGTGCGGGGAAGCGAAATAACGAACACGTCTGCTTTGGATAACGCTCTGATTTAATGTGAAATAAAACTAACACTAGCTTACATACTTAAAGAAATATGACGTTCCCCCACCTCAATAATGATAGTGATAAGAAATCCAGAGGTTATCGGTTAATTAGTAAAGTTTATCTTATATGTACATTTGACAGTACATTTTAACATTTCTTATCAAACAATATATTGTATATATTCAATAAAGCTACCAATAGTACATTATATATGATAGTTGAATGAATAATAGAAATATTGTCATGTTTAGATGAATGACTACGTAAAGAACGCTCATGATCTGCTTTTTAGCATATCGCGTCTTTGTCTACTGTTGAAACATCTGTACAATAGTATAATGTCATCTCTTTTATTTTCCAAGAAAAAACGGGATAGCTAGCTTTTGAAAAGTTACGATTTAAATATGTATCAAATACATGAAATTTAAGTTTTTCCCATCATAGGTACTATTTACAACTCCCAGACTACAATTTAAACAAAAGTTTAAAAACAAGTTAACGTTCGTTTAAAGTAAATCCTTATTTGTGAGAAACTACAGATTTTTTAATTGATAAATGTACATATAAATTGTACGATTCTGTAGTTCAAGTTGTGAATTAATTCCTATTCGACGCTTCCGATTTACACGGTTTTTTTTCAAAATTTTACACATTTTAATCTAACTTTCCTTGTATTTCCCACACGATATTTATCACATTTTGTCTTTACTTTTTATAATTTCGACTGCTTTATTTATATTTTTTTTGCAACACAACAGAATGTCGTTAAGTTGTGAACATAATAAATGCTGCTCACAATTTATGTCATTTAATACTTTGGAAGATAAATTAGGGGAGAAATAGAATTAAGGAAAATTATTCCGCATTGCATTACTTGATTAAACACGAAATAATACACGTTCACACATACACACACATAACATGGTCCTTACATATGTACCTATGTATATGTGTCTATACATAAAAGTCAGTAATAAGTTCTAATGCCGTACCTGAGAGTAGATAGACATTTTTTTTTACGATTTTATCTATATATCACTTATTCAGCACGAAAAAAAAACTAGTATTATTTCATAATTGTACCTAAAAGTGGTTGTTAAAATATTGAACATAGTTATATTGAGTAAATTATTAGCACCAGGTATTTAAAAGCAAGCTTAAGCCTATTCAGAGGCCCCAAAACTCACCCTTAACAATAATCTATAAGAGCTTTGTGAGGCCGCTTCCGCCGTATACAATAGATGCATGCAAACTTCATGAAATGGGTAAAAATAATCCAGTGCCCGGGACTAATACATCACGCGAGCTGTCAGTCGAGACCGCACGAACAAAAATAAAGCATTGTTAGAGACGGGCAATGCTTTGTCGGAAACTTTGGCAAAAACTTGTGCAATTTTTGGTAATACACGCCACATATAAAAAATTGAAATGGTATCAAAGTTGTTGCCAAGGTTTATGGAATACATTTTCATATAAAAAATTATACTTTCGTTGAACTTTTCAAAGTTTTCAATAATCAATTTAAGATATATTTGTGAAGTATTGTGTCACTTTTTCTTCATGCTTTGATTTATTATTATAATATGGTTCTAGAAGATTACTTCTCTTTAAAATTGGCCTTGGCACTTCATAAGAACAAAAAAGAAAAAAATTCTTAAACAAAATTTATATTATTTTATTAAATTGATCGCGTAATCAAAAGGAACAATTGCTGTAAAACAACCATTGTAATCTTTTTAATTAACGAAACGAATCGTCTTTGAAAGATCAAATAATTGCCGCAATTAAAAAATAACAGTCGCGATGACAACTGAGCAATGGACTCCTAAAATAGACCTCTGAAATGGATCCCGGGACGGTCGCTACTAACAATTAATCAATTCCAAAATTGGAGCACTGTTCATATTTTAAAAGACCCCGGCGATCAATCGCTCTTTGTGTGGGTCTAATACATGTCGACACTTGCCTTACCCGCTGCGTTAATATGCGCGCTGCCGTCAAAACAAACGTTACTCAAAAACATGTTTTCTTATTAATAATAACACACGTACACTCGAACGGGTGTGATACAAACGTGGGAGTTTATTTTATTCAAAAAAACATACTTTAAAAAATTACCTAGTTATCTTATTCAATCATCAGCGTGTATAATAATCTAGTGCAGCCATAAAACTTGAATTGGAATATATTTTATTTTACAATTACATATTTATAAAATCAATAGAACATTGATCTAAGCTTATGACGATACCTCCCGCTTTAGAAAAATATTACGAAACAGTCATGATAATTCATACAATTGTGACACTTGCCATATAAAGCCCAACATAAGCAAATAGTATGAGGAAATATACAACATTTTTCAAACGCTTGTGAAACTCTTTTATATAAATGTGTGACGCTTCCATATAAATACGAGTATACTTAACTTGTCAGCTATAATATTAATCAGGTCCGCAAACAATCTTCAAATGTTAATAGACTATGTTGACGCAGTGCTGTGTGAAAAATAAACACGATGAAGCTCAAAGCTTAGTGCATTTGCTAAAGTTATCTCAACGGCCGCAACTTGAAAGTAAAAAGTCAACATTCGTATTATGTCTTCGAGTGTCCATACAGTACTAACGATGTTGTTGCCACAAGAAATTTCATCGTCGCTTAGTATGTTTTTATCTATACCATTATTATAAAGAGGAATGATTTGTATTTTTGTATGTAACGAATAAACTCAAAAACTACTGGACTGATTTAAAAATTCTTTTTCCATTAGAAAGCTATATTATCAATGAGTAACATATGCTATATCGATTACTTCGATACTTATTTTTTAATACCGCGCGGAAGAAGTCGCGGTAAAAGCTTTTACAAAATCACAATGGACTTCAAGGTACACTCGAATAAATAAATGTATAATGGACGTGAAAGAAATACCTGAATAAAAACGTTCTTTAACAGTTTTAAAAACTCGGGTTGTTTAAACGCTGAAAGCTTTAAAATAACGGCATACTTTCACCGTCGCTTTCAATTACGCTTCGTACCGTGTACGCAATATAGCTACGCACCTCTACGCCGCGTGGCGCCCGCCGGCCCTGCGCTCGGGTGACGGCGCGACGACGGCCGGTTACATCGAAAGAACTCATTGTTTATATCGGGCGATATTTTTTTTGTGTAACTGGTGCCCTGTCGTCGCTCAAGTGGCAATAAATTACAAACTTAACCTTGGGTACGTTTGTTTTGGTTAACCGTTTAGTTGCTATAGGCATGTGTGCATCGTGAGAACCATCGAATTGTGCTTAGTAAAGACATTGAAAATGTTTAAGTGTTTATTTTTAACCCGTCATTGCACTTAACTCGTCGTTTGAAACTTAAGATTAAAATCAAAACATATGCGTAGTGTAAACAAAAGGTAAACAGTTAGGTTTTTTTAATAAAAATAATGAACCGCTTATTTAATAATAATATTGAAAAGCAAAACAATGAATTTCTGGCTGGATACACCTCCTAAATACACACCAAATCGTGGAAAAGAGTCAGCAGCAATGACATATCATGGGAATTTAATTACAGTTTCGGTTAAAATATTCAAAAAAATTAGATTTAGCCACAACTACGATGAATAATGTAAAATAACATATAAAAAATTGATAACGTATCTTGTTGTACTTCGTATCGTTCAGTTAAACATTAAATGCGAAATGTGTGAAATTCAAATCGAGTCAAATTCAATTTAGTATACGTTAATTTAGCCGGATAATTTCGTCATTGTTTTCAAATTTAGATTAGATTTGCAATACGAATTAAGTTTCATTGGAGCGTAATGTACAGAATAACGAGCTGCGATTCTAATAGCTATTTAACCTGGAATTAATCGAATGAACTAATGATATTGTAAAATATATTCCGAAATACAACGAGTAATAATTAATTTACAAACTGAAAGAAAGACATTTCAATTGTACTACCTTGCTTTTTTAAATTATTAGATCTTAGGATTCGATCTTAGGATCTATAGAGATTAGATTATTAGGATAAAAGACACAATGGAACACATATTTAAACAAGAAAAATAAAACGTGGACTTTTTCTCGGGAGAGAAAAAAAGCTAATTGTAGCTACTTATTTCTACTTAATATTTAGCATGAAAATCCTTATCTTTTGCGTTTCAAATAAAATTTATTAGATGTCACATAATCTTGCTTATATTTATAACTCGTGCCAGCTTTTATCTTATCTCTGGCGGCTACTGCCGCTTCCCTTTGTAAATGTGTACTTTATCTACATTCTTTAGATGATATTTTTAAGATATTTTTAGGGATTTTTCGAATCCAAAATTCACTCATTTTATTGAATTAAATTAATATAATAATAATTAATAATTTCAAGAACCCATCATTGTTCATGGATTTAAGTGGTACAGCTTGTCTATTTTTTATTTTTTATTTTCCGGTTGTATGTTTAACCATGGGTTTGATACACATGTACAAAAATATATAGATCTTTTTTTTGTACATATTTGGCAGTGAAAACTAACAATGACAGTGTACGAAGCACATATGTATATTGCGTTACATAGGCATATTATTTTATTAACTCTAATACGTCTAGTGTAACCCACTCAGCTGTGGCGGAAGTTCACATTGAGAGTAGTTGGGAGCGATTTGACACGTCGAATATTATCACCCATGTATGCTTCTATTGTAATAATATCTACGAAATATTAATTTAAAATAACCCTTGCTTTATCAAATAACTACTCTCAAACAGATTGATCGTAAAATGTACTGTTTACTGTACATAATAAGGCTGATAATTCAATCCAATTGCACGAAACGTTTACGCCTTTCGTTTAAGTTATTGGTTTTCAATTATGTACTCGAGTTTTGATAACTTTAAATGTAATAAGGAAACGTCTATTTTAATATTATTATTGTTATAATACCAACATACAATCACAATAGAGCGTCGGTGACTCAGTGGTTAAGCACTTATTTGTAATCTGTAGATCCTGGGTTTGAATCCCGCCATATACCAATGTGTATTTAGATTTTCGATTTACATATGTACATTTATCTGACGTTTTTATGGTGAAGGAAAACATCGTGATACAACCTGCATGTATCTGCAAAGAAATTCAAAGATATTTGGGAAGACAACTAATCCTCACTGGGCCAGTGTTGTACCCCTAACTAAGGGTAGGCTCCGAGCCCCACAGTGGGGACGTTTAGTGAGCTGATGATGAATACCATAATCTTTTCGAAGTCTATTTGCGTTAAGTTCAATGGAAATTGGTTAAGTAGGTTGCTATAAAAGCTTAAATGGATGTTTTATACTGTTGAGTCTTAAATTAAACATAACTTAGTTTATAACAGTAAAGTAATTAATTGTTTGTTAAAACTGAACAGCATACAACTTATATACAGGTTATATTGTTATAAATTTATTTATTTATTTATTCAAATTTTTACAAACATATGGAGTTACACAGATAGGTTGAGCGTTGGAGCCTGTCATAGTATGAACTGTGTGACAGGCACCGGCGCCTTCCTTTGCAATATACATGGTTAGCGGATTATAGTGTTTTGTGCTTAGTGCGGTATGTTATATTTGTGTGTGTGTGTGTGTCGTTGTGATAAATCTTTGGTATGTGTTCCTCTTATTATATTATTTTACAATAAATACATAATATATTATTATATGACTATTTTGGCTAATGTATGTATATTTAATTATCTATATAAATAACGCCTGTATGCTGATGGGACTTGGGTAATTAATACAATGTGTACGCGATCATATCTCGTTAGTCCGTTCTGTTGTTTGTGCAAACGAGTGTACATAATAATTGAATTTTACGTTGTATTTAAACTACTGAGTAAATAGCGTATAACTGAAATATAATGTAACGAAAATATTACAATGAATATATTAAAGATAAACAATACAAATTTAATTTAAAAGATGAAATGTTAGCTATATTTTATATAGGAACATTTATTTTATTTATATATACTTTCTAACATACATACGTAAACCAGATTAAAATTTAGAACATGAAGAAGGAAATAAGTTGTAGGTAATTTATTTTTCATAAACTGATTAAAAAAACTTTTGTATTAATTTTAATTATATTTTCTTTCTCTGCAGGTGAACTAGAAACAAGAAAATGATGTCAAGTGTTTATTGTGGTTTGGAGTTAGTACACCGAAGTTTGCGGCAATAGACTTCAAGATGGACACGTTGGCTATTGTGACGTCACTCATAGGCCTCATTTGCTTAGGTAAGAATTATTTATTAACTACCTGTCGGCAGCGAATCTGTCTGTGCGGTATTAAAAAAAAAACTTAGTAGCCTATGTAGAACACAGGCAGGCTACTTACTAAGTTTTTTTAAAAACAGAACATTCCACTTTTTCCAATTCAAAAAAATGCCTGCATACTGCTAATAACTCTGGCAGACGAGAAAAAAAAAACACGTAATAGCCCTATTGTCACCGTGAACAAAATTAACATTAATTAAAAAAAAGCTATCGTGAATTAGGTAAATAACTTAACTTAATTTTCCAAATGTTTGCGCAACTCAAGAATTACGAACGGACCGAGGAGTCAGGGTTCAACCGGCGCTAATAGCTCGGCCTTCACCCTCCATTGGGGTTACATTCCCCCACACTATTCGATATTTAGTGCCTCGTCGTACCATCTTAAATATACCATAACCCCACTTAGCGTATTCCAAAATGTGTCCTCTCGATTACCCCAATTTATCACTAACTTTGTTTCATAAATAACAGGACTTAAATAAATTGCGTTTGACTCTTACAAGAATTCTTACTAACCTAAAACTTTTTGATATTGTAGCTCATGATTGTGGAAAATATCTGATGAATGGGAAATTCATTTAATGGCTTTCGCAGTGACTAGTTTAATGTTCCAAAGCTCACACACAAAAAACACCTAAGAGTTACAAAGAAGTCAATAAACAAGTCCCTCGAGTCCCATAACAAACGCGTAAGAGATACTTAGTGACAGAATTCATGAGGTTAACAAAACACACATGCGTAGATTTACCGCCGCATCTGTCTCTTGCACATATTTCACAATCAACACACATCGGAATAGGGAATATATTATGAATATTCCCGCTTTGAACCCAATTCCCCCAGTATATGTCACAGTAACGTAATTATTTTAAACTGCGTATACATGAGTTCATAAAAAAGCCAGGCACCCCGGGCGGTTATCAAAGCGTAAAGAAGTTAGGATAATGTTAAACGACGCCTATCTTTTGTGTCTAATGCGTGATGGATGCTGCGTAAAATGCGGTGAAAAAAAGAGAGAGAATAATAAAAATAAACAGAATCAATCGGGCCCGGTACTTACAATGGGCGGCGTATTGGACGTCATTGTGTTCGAGTTTGAAAAATGGTCCGTATCTCACTGATCTGACTACAAACAAAACTAAGGCTGCTATGAATATCGACACGTGGGACCTTACGTAATAAACTGTTACACTCTTTTTTGTTATGTTTAAAATCTTGGTTTCACACTATCATCTTCCATGTATCTTACAGCGAGATATCGTAGATTAAATCAATGTTCAGGGTGTTCTAAAAACAAAACATTTACAATAGTACTATAGTAATCCGAATTCACGTCTCACAGTTTAAGTTTTGCTCAGAAAGACTAGTTACTCTACTCGTTTTCTTTTTCCAATAGAAACATTTTATGTAATCCTAAGACAACATTTTCAAACTTTTCATTCAAGATAAAATAGGAAGATGAATTTTAAAAAATCCAAATAATTCAGATTGAGACCATTAAATGTTATCTTAACAGGAAATGAGAACATTCATTCGCTAATCACAAACAAACTCACATCATTCTAAGTTCTTAACGACTGGCGATTTTGATCTCGAATGTTCTCGAATATAGATGTCAACGGTTAAAAAACGATATCTTTGGAGGCCATCGCGATATTTGCTAACACACTAAAAGCTTTGATCGCGGTAGCTGTTTGGTATCCTGACTAAATGTCCTATTATCTTTCTTTCATAAATCTTTTTGAGATTTACAACTATCTACAGATAATCACTATAACTTCTGGTCATGCATTTTTAAAATGTTTTTATTTGCAACTTACTTTGAACTTAATATCTTTTTATTTTGACAAATTGGAAAATATGCTAAAAGTTTTACTTAATTATACTAAAAATTTGATTTCCAAGTTAAACTTCATGAAGTCTAAGAAAGTTAGATAAGATTCTGTTAACCTCATTAAAATTTTGTATCTATGGTGCAATAAATTCTACAAGTATTGTATAACTTTTTCCAAATTTATCCGTCATATCATAAATCGAACGATACGACACAATGTTATCGTCGCTATTAAAACTTTTACGCGAATAAAAATAGAACACGTCAAGAACGGGTATCGAAAAGCAATATTATGTCTTGTTGTTACAACTGCCCACGCGCCATCTCTATAAAAACAAATCTATAGAATAGATGTCACAACCGTCGCCGACGCATTTCCGCAAACTGCATAGAGAAATGGCCCAAACTTTACTAATTTAATAACAAATTTTCAAATATAACACATAACTCAATGTTGTAAAGTTCAATATTGCGGTACCGACGAAACTATCAACAGATTTAGCTTTACTACATATAGTTTCCGAAACGCCCGTGTTTCATAAAGACGGGACGTATGAAAGTCGATACTGGCTCAACAATTTGTCTGTGCATTAGGACGTCTTACAAGACAAACATAACTCACGAAATTCAAATTAACCTAATCTTTCCATCCGTTGCACGGAGGCGGCTAATTCTTGACACATGTGTGACTTGGGCGTTTTGTTTTTTGCGTCGTAAAATCTTAAGTGCCATTTTATTAGCCGTGGCGTTCCGTGACCTTTCAAACGATTTAGAGAAAACATTACAAATTTTAACACATGTTTCTTAAGACTCCGTTTGCACGAGGGTAATTGGTGACAGCTGGTAATAATCTATGTTATACATACCAAACCTAAATCAGAGGTATAATAACCTCTGTAATAATAATAATAAAAATCAGTGTACATTCAGTACACAAATTTTTAATAACTCTAAAATATGTTAATGATTGCTTTGAATCCTTTATCCTGTTCTTTATCTAGCCTTAGGTCTATTTCGAAACATATTTAGCCATCTTTTGTTAGTAACGTCCCTCGCTTTCGGACTTGCATTGCTTCGAATGAATAGTGCGTGCAGTAAATGATAGAAGGGTTGCTGATGGTTGCCTTTTATACAGCAATACGCTTACATCATGAGAGCTAAGACGTTATTTTTTTTTCACGTCTCTAGCACTGTATAAATTAGAAGCAAGTAAACATGACACTATAGATAAAATCTCTAAAAATATATACATTATTTAGAGATTTATTCTCCAACAAAACGGGGGCAAATTTTTATGTAAAAGTGCCCTAATGCTCTATATCAGGGCATATATAAAATCAATATAAGCGTAATTATAGCGTAGAATCAGATTGCAAAGAGGGGTCCCAAATTCGAACACGTGTTCCAAACTCGAAAAATCATGATTGGTTCCCTTAGGATGCAATTATGATTTTTCTGATTCATTAGAATTAGAATTTCTTCCCTTGAATTCGCTATTGAGTTACAAAGGGTGACGATTATTGCCGTCAAAAATTTCAAATGAATACCTATCTCACGTAGGATTTTTTGTAACACCAGGAATTGATCAAAGGGATTCAGGAATTCTTTTGATGCTATTACTACGGCCGCGAAAGAAGATATATTGCAAAACGAATTTGGATTTTCTTTGAACCAAACGAAAGTCGATTAATACAAGTGTAACACTATAATTCTTTTGTGAAATTTATTTCATTAAGTGTTAGTTAACAACTTATATGGGATGCTATGAACACGACTATCTGAAATAGAAGCTTGTAATGGGCCAGTTCAAACGGATTTGACATGTTCCGTGTGACTATTGGCCTCGTGTCAGTCGACTTAAATGTGAAACCATGTCTCTATAAACTATTTTTTGTTTTTTTTTTCTTGCGACGCGTGTCAACATGTGCGAGTGGTATAAATTAGCAAGGGGACATGACGTACCCTCGCAAACTTTTTTATAACAAAGACTTTTGAACAATAGAAGCTAACTATTCGTGTGTGAGTTAAAAATCACTCCCTTCGGCGATTCGACTTTGTCACAGTATAGTAATGTTTTTGTTAGAAACTTTATTTTTCTTTTTAAGCGCTTATTTACGGTTACAGTTAATATTTATTTTAAGTGTGAAATGGCAATAGGTTCCCCAAATAATGGCACTCAAACTAATATATTAGTAAATTACGACATGAGTGTTTTTTTTATTTTCTAGAGGCCGCCGTCAAAGTTTTTAAGTCAGTTAGTGTTTCAATATGTCTTAAGAACCCAAGCATGATCGTTGAATGTTCTGAATATTTACTCTTTATAATAAATATTTGTCAGACATAGGCTTTTCTGCAATACAACATTGTACAATGTAAACTATACCGTGAAGTATGAAAAATTTCAAATCGTAGTTTCCAGTATATTCTTAAAGTTTTATTCAGATTGGTTATTTATAGCATCACATCTAATATCCAATAATCGATCGGAATCAAACTCGCGAATATGCAATAAAGTAAGTTTTATGCGCAATAAAGTCACGTATTGCGATCAACATAAACAATATTTTATTTACCTCGCAATCTACTAAATCTTTTACTTTTATCTCCGCTTATAACGTTTTGCCATTCCATACCAGTTGTATGTTTCTTTATGAGCAAGATGTTTTAATTTATTTTATACTAGATGTGTATTTCTCCATTTTTGGTTAACAATATATAAAACCCTACCTAATAATGCTGGAAATATATTTAAACAATAGAATAAACTTCTACATTTTTGTTTAAATGTGAAAAGATAGTGAATCAAAAGCAGATTCAATTACAGATTAAGCTTAGTGATGTACCGCATACAAAATGTTGGGACACGCGAATAAGTAAACACAATTACGTCACACAAAAGAGTAATAGCTATCGATTTTTAGCTTAACGTATCGAGTAAACCGAACGGTGCGTATTTCGTGAAATCGATTTTTTTTGTGCGAATCGATTTTCAAAGTTGTAATAATAGCTCGAGGGCTAACAAAAGATATACATCAATGGTAGTGTCAAAAACTAACATCTGCGCAGTTCTGTACAAACATTATAGAATAGTGGAGGGGACGTGCGTTCTTTAGGGCAACTCTCTTGTGCACAGTCTATGTTTACGACTCATAATTATTGTGCAACGCTTTATAGTAGACTTTAATGATGTACTTCACCTATAATTAAAATTAACTGAGTCTTTGTATGAAAAAATATTATGTTAATAAGCACGTTAGAAGCATGTAAAAATGTATAAACAGAGTTGGTGGATTGAATCCACGTATCAAAAAGACACAATGAAGATGTTTTAATGATTTTATTCTAAAAAAAATAGAAGTTATCACTATGATAAACTTTATAGAGGAAAAAAATCAATAAAAAAAAATAGAATTTTCTAAGGTTCGATTAATGTGAGTTTCTTCTACAGGTCCAGCTGAATGTGGTCTAAACGATGATTACGTAGGCAACGGCGAGGCGCCTTATATAATAGAACAGCCTTTAGACGTCACCGTAGCTCGACATCAACCTGCGACATTGAACTGCAGAGCCGGCGGTTCTCCTACACCAACCATCAGATGGTACAAAAGTGGTACTTTAGTAGTCTCCGATACTCATAGAAGTCTACTTCCCGCTGGAGACTTGTTCTTTCTTAGAGCGACACACGGTAGAGCACATTCAGACGCTGGAGTGTATTGGTGCGAAGCAGCGAATCCTTATGGAACTGCTAGAAGCAGGAATGCTACATTGCATGTTGCTGGTACGTTCACTTAACAATTATAGACTTAGTTCATAAATAACGTATACTTGGGCCTCGCATAGGATTACTGACGACACACATTTGTAATATGAGTTGAAATATTTTAGAAAGAGGTGTCTCCTAACGCACCGAGTTGTGGCCAAAGATTATTTATATTTATTCTCAACTATAGAGTTTTTATAAATGTTATCCAACAGTGTTACGCGAAGAATTCCGTCTGGAGCCGGTGACGACGCAAACAGCGCAAGGTGAGACGGTAATACTAGAATGTTCACCGCCGAGAGGATCCCCGGAGCCTTCAGTTTATTGGAAAAAGAACGGACAAGTTCTACATTTTGATGGTGATTCGAGGTAATACACATTTAAATCTTGTTATTAATGTACTTACAAGTGTTACTGTTTTTTTACTTACTCGATATGCTAAAAGTCTCAAATAGATTTATTAAAATCTCCCTCAGATTTTAGCTCCAAATTTGAAATTATATAATAGTTAGTAAACACTACTAAAATAAAATTTAAATGTTTCATTTCTTTTAATTTAAATTTCGCATACAGTTAATAAGACATAATTAACAGTTGTAAGCATTCATAAGAGTAGGGGAATGTTTGAAGAGCTGAACAAGCAATCAAGAAAAAATCTCAATAGTTCTGACTTATCGGACCCTTTATTGAATGTTAATTTCCTTTTGAATTATTCCTCCCTATATTTGAATAACTTTCGTTACAGCGAACTTTAGTTCACGTAATGAACATTTTTTACTGACTCGGCTTCTTGGAGATACTTTAATTTTTAATATTCCTTTAGGATGCATTTAGTGGATGGGGGCAGCCTCGTGATACAAGATGCGCGACAAACCGATACTGGCAGATATCAGTGCCTTGCTAGAAATGCTGCTGGTACTAGAGAATCTGCTGTTGCAACGTTAAAAATACACAGTAAGTAAACTTGTAACATTACTTTCAATGAAAATGTATAAAATAAAGACCTTCTATGTCTATTTATGGCAAGCCAAATTTAAACCAGAATTTATGTTAGATTTTCACATTCACTATCACAATTTGACTAAATTGCGTTTAGTTTTTATAATAAAGTTCATGTTTCATTTTAATTAAATTTTTCCATAGTTAAACCGTATTTGATCTCTGGGCCGGAGGATATAGTCGCGCAGACCGGAGGTAGCGTGACGTTTCAGTGCCGAGTGGGCGGCGACCCCCTGCCCGACGTATTGTGGCGGCGCACGGCTGGCGGCGGGAACATGCCACTCGGTAGAGTTAAAGTTTTAGACGATAGAAGTCTTCGCTTGGACAACGTCATACTAGGAGACGAGGGAGAATACACATGCGAAGCTGATAACTCAGTGGGTGCTGTGAGCGCAAGCGGCTACCTTACTGTGAATGGTTAATACTTATTTATTTATTTATTTTAATTTCTTGACTATACCAATATTATGACTAAATTTTTATTTCTATTTTAGATCCTCCTACAGTAATTTTGAAACCAAATAGTGTGATAGTCGAAAGTGATTCAATAGCTACGTTCACATGTACGACATCTGGAAAGCCGGATCCGACTATATTTTGGAGTGTAGAAGGCAATCGAACTATTATTCTACCAGGAATGTCCAAAGACAAATATTACGCCTCACCAGTCATTAACGGAGTTTCAACTCTCACAATTAACGATACGAAGAAAAATGACAGTGGAAGCACGATAGTTTGCTCCGCGGTCAACTTTGCTGGAAGTTCATTTATTCGAGGGAAACTGACCGTAACATCGGACGATGACCGACCGCCGCCGATCATAACAAACGGTCCCTCTAACCAAACGTTACCTATAAAATCGATGGCAGTTTTCCCCTGTTCGGCGATTGGCACACCTGAACCGGTCATAGCTTGGTATTTTGAAGGGGAAGCTTTGATACAAAACTATAGAAGAAATATTTCAAACGGTGGCACTCTTATTTTGAAAGATTTAGATAAAAGTGATAGCGGCACATATACCTGTGTAGCTTCTTCGCCCCAAGGAAAATATGTTTGGAGCGGGGTTTTGATTGTAGATACCCCAACAAATCCTAACATACATTTTTTTAGAGCCGCAGACAATTCCTCACTACCGGGACCACCTACGAAGCCACAAATATTTAACATTACAGAAACTAGTGTAACACTTACGTGGAATCAAAACAATAAAATTGGGTCGTCATCAATTTTAGGATATCAAATTGAAGTATTTTCCCGGGAGACTCTTTCGGGTAACAATACACCGAGAAATTCCCGTGGTTGGGTTACTGTAGCAAAACGGATACATCATACACAGTACGTTGTGAAGTCTCTTATACCTGGGATTACTTACATGTTCATCATTAGAGCAGAAAATTCTCACGGACTGTCAGCACCTAGTCCAGTATCTGATTCAGTAACAGTCGGCGAGGATAATTTATGGTCCAATGGAATTTTCTTGAACAGTACTGAGAATAGAAATAATATAATGACAGACAATATCGTAGAGCTCATTGAAGCGACTCCGATCGATTCAAAAACAATAAAGCTTATGTGGGAAATTTTAAATTTCTTTTATCTTGAAGGTCTTTTTATATATTTTCGTCCCTTGGATAATTCCACAGAAGAATATGAAATGAAAACTATTTTGCATTCAAACGATGTATCCGGATACGAAATAACATCTTTAAGGAAATATACTAAATATGAGTTTTTCCTCATACCGTTTTATAAGAAATTTGAAGGGAAACCTTCCAATTCTAGGGTTGCCCAAACTTTAGATGATGGTAAACTATTTCTTTATATTTTTGAAATTGTATCAACTCCATTGTTTGAGTTCTTTTTTTTAATCCTTAAAATCTTTATAATATTATTTTTATTTTTAGTGCCAGATGGACCTCCTATAAATATTGAATTGCTCATATTGAATTCAACAACAGTTCATTTGAAATGGTTTCCACCAGAAGCAAACCTGCAAAATGGCATCATTATCGGTTACAATGTTCTAGTAAATTGGTTAGATATCCCTGCAAATAAATCAATGGTGGCAATAAACACGACAGTTCAACAAGCAACTAGTCTAATAATGACAAATCTAACGACAGGAGTAAGTTATTCCGTACAAATTGCAGCTGAGACATTGGTTGGTTTAGGACCATTTAGTCAAAAAGTGTACTTTAACACAGATTCTCGATCTATAGGATTAGATCCGTTGTCGAGGTAAATACATAAACTATATTTTAAAATGTTTGGCAATCAAGATAATGATCAAAAATAACAATAATTTTTAATTTGTAGGTATCCAATAAATGGCGAAGTGTCCATAGTAGCTGGAGATTTTGTGCTAGAGTCATGGTTCTACTTCCTTATTGGAGCCATAATATTATTCAAAATTATAATGATCGGCGGTATCATTTATGTGCGAAAGCATAATATTTTTGCAAAAAAATCTGCTCTACCAAACATATACGGTAAATATTTTATTTATATAATTCGGGTTACTTTTGAAACAAAAGATGCAAATGTGCAGCTTATCTGCATAGTTTATGTTTTTGCGAAGAATCAACATCAGAATTTCAAAATTAAAAACATTCCTCGGGTGTTAAGGGGTGGAACGGGGTGCCGAGCATTTGTTTGATGGAGGCTTTGCCATGCGACGGGGAGTGAGGGGCGCTAGATTACTTTCGAGTTGAAAGGTAGCACGAGCCCTCTCTCGTGAGCGTAGTAGATCTCTTTCACTTTAAATTCACGTTTGGGGCACAAAGGAATGATATAAATCCAAAAAAATAAAGCAAAATAAATATAAATGTTTTCTTCTTATTCCTCTGGGCGATTCGTTCATGAATTCCTCCGCTTATTATTAAGCCAATTTCACTTGTTTGTTATGAATTTTAAGTTCGTTCGGCTTTGAATTACAAATTTCATGTCTTTATTGTTTTCAAACCAATTTGAAATAATTATTATTACATTGAAGAATAGGAAAGAAAAGAACGATCTTGTACGATCATATGATATGAAATCGTTTTATTTGTATATTATTTCATTTTAATAAGTATGCGCTTGTGATAATTTTTAGATTCCAATGGAACGAGTTTGGTTACTCAAATGAATATAAAAGCTGCAGTATCTTTGTCTCATCCACTGAGCAGCTGCTACAATAAAAATGCGGTAACAAAAACAGAATCTCTCCTATGGATGGAAAACCAACCTGGCTTGTGTATGTCTGGTACACATACAAGTCAGAGCAAAGATAAAACAAATACAGAATATGATAAAGTAGCACAGCCATTACCTGAATATGCTGAAGTATCATCTTCGAGAGTGAATGGCAACGAGTGGAACACTACTAAAACTGTGAATAGCCCCGCAGCGTACGCTTCAGTAACTCTAGTTGCTAACACTCGGCAGTGCGTTAGCTCACTGGTAATTAATATACAACTATACTTTTCAAATAGAGATTCTTGTTGCACATTGCATATTTTTACTGATATTAAAATCCAGATATGCTCCATATATTCAGCTGTATATGTATATCATAGCCTACTTTGTACATTTTCAAATTAATTGGAACGAATGATCTTGTTCTCAATTTATTTCTTACAATTAATTTAATGGTTTATTAATTAATATTTATATTCAACAGGGCTGGTTTCCTCCAGGAAGCAAAAATATAGATAATTTTGATAATTCCTATATGCCGGATGAAGAACTGTATCCCGCAAGTAATGGCGGCTATTACAACCGAAATGTATATAGTGAGAAATACTTTCAAGGACATCCTAATGTATTGAAGTTTCACGACCTTCCGTCTTTAGACAAAACACAGAAGGTCCAAATAAGATATAATCAGAGCTTAGAAGAGAGGAAAAGCGATAAGAATATCAAAACGGATGTTACCCAGTCGTTAATTGGACGACCATGTATTAATTCGCGAAATAATTCTGAATCCGAGGCGACATACAGAGCCTTTGGTGAAGAAGAGTCGGATGAAGAAAACTATTCAGTTGAATTAGCTTACGATGAATTGAATCAACAAAGGCACAGAGCTAAACATCAATACGAAAGGCCTAATTTCGACAACGATGGTACACGGACACTAGCCCGATTGACGTCATTCAGGCACGGCCAGACGGCGCTGAGTGGCGCGTCGCAAGCCCCCCTCGCATCTGCACACCCACCCCCAGCGCCCCACCCGCGTGTTGATTCAGTGACACGGTAGTATCACGCCCTGCCGGTTTTCGGCGACTTGTGCCAAACGGACGTTTAGACCGACTTGTTCCACAAGAGTATATTAATTTAGTGACGTCATTAGAGATCGCAGCTCTTCCTTACACTGTAGAGATCTTTTCGATGTTTCATATTATGTATATTTTCTGCCTTGATTGGACTCCTCAGACACTTTCTGTTAAAAAAAAACTATTTCTCGAATCATGGCCTATTGACACTTTTGTATAATGCTTTCTTTGGTATACGTATTATGGCTTTTTATGACATGATTGTTTATCATAAACTAGTCTTTTGTATAGTTATTGTATTGTAAATATTGTAAATACAATATTATTGGTAAATGTATTTAATGCTTAAAGTTAAACATACTAATCGTAAGATAATTTAAAACAATAATGTAAATCGTAATATTATAAAGTAAATATTATATCTAATGGGATTGAAGAAAATCGATTCGTCGATCATCCGTCTCGATATCGATAAACGAATTTGTAACATTAATATCATTAGAGTAAGTATACAATTCGAAAATAAAATACGCTTGGCAATAATTGATAATAACTTACAGTTCACTGTTATGTAAGTAATGTGTAACTTAAAGAAATTATTATAAAAATCAATTATTGTTTCCCTAGCAAAAGGAATTACTTTGCACGTACTGTTATATTAAAGGCCTAGTATTAAACATGAACACGATTTGTGTCACGATTAGTATAAACATGTTTGCAAACTAAAATGTATTTAAGGTGAAATATTACTTGTTCATAGATTGAATAGACTGTTGTAGAATAGGATAAATCAAAACTAGTATTTTCCTTCGAAATTAGTTATTACTTTTAATTTTATTACGTGTGCCATAAGACTTTATTCCTAATGTAAAAAAAAAACAAATAACATTCGAGTTGTGACATGAATATTCAAATGAAGCTTTTATAAAGTGAAAAATTTAAATCTACGTAAGTTAATGTGATATGAGTTAAATTATAACCACTTGTTATTATGACAGCATAGCACGACATGTATCATTGCATATCATCTATGTTAAGTAAGTTATAGATAAACAATGTTAACTTAGTACGCTTCTAATTCTGGGTTTCGACTACAGTGACATACTTATACATTGTTCCATATCATTATATAGACCGACAAAGTTATCTGACCCGGTGGGCATAAGTCAAAATAAATTATAATACCTCTCTAGACCTGTCAATATCAAAATTTTCACAAGATCCTTGCCGTAATGTACATTTAATGCTTAAGTAGGTTTTACATATTTTATGTCATAACTAACCACGACAGCAGCGCCTCTCACCGGACCAGATTGTTAGACTATATTTGAACTGAGACTATTATGTGTTTGAGTATCACGGCAGTTGAAGTTAATGAATATTATGTACATATTATGTAAAATGTAAACAAAAGCTTTTTTTGTACTTCATTCTTGTATGGCATCAACATCAACTTAAGTGAAATGAACAAAATGTCTACTATACTTATATTTTTATACTTTCATTCTTTCCTTATGTAAATTTGTTTATAAAATAGAACATCAAGCTCAATTGAAAATTTACAAGACATAATCTAATTTAGTGTCACACATTATTAAATAATTAAAAAGAAAAGAAAAAAATAACAAACATTTGTGAACTCTTAAAAACATAAATTATACATTAAAAATATTTAATTTAAAATAAACTGGCAATTATTCTTGAAGCAATGGATTTTAATATCACTGAAATGTATTTCTTGTTAAAGAAACTGTATTTTCTATTTCAATTTGAAACTGTATTATCCTGTTAATTCATATGAAAAAATAACATTGCATCATTTAAATAAATCTTTCAACTGATATTATTTTCTAATGGTCTTGAATACCTATTTTTAATAAAATAATTAAAACATCTATTTCAATATTGTGTTTCATTTCTATTTAATTTGTATGTCCCCTAACTAACCCTATTTTTTGTTTTTGAGACTATAATCTCTACATAAAAAATGTTAATTTATCTTTTGTCAATGATAATTGCTTGCAAAACAAATGTAAAATAATTCTTGTAGCCTTAAGTAAGTGAATTGTAATTTCGATTCTTATTAAGGAAAATAAAGATTTCTTATAAACCATATAATGATAGAGGTGGCGACATTTTTCATACAGACTTTGGTCTCAGAAACCAACTATTATATGAGTACTACAGAAAAAAAATACTCGGAATTGTAGAATGTAGTAGTCAAGGTAATAATTTTAAACTCAATTCATAATTGATGAAAATAATCTATATATATAAAAGAAAGTCGTGTTAGTTACACTATTTATAACTCAAGAACGGCTGAATCGATTTGACTGAAAATTGGTGGGCAGGTAGCTTAGAACCAGGAAACAGACATAGTATAATTTTTACCCCGTTTTCCATTTTTTATCCCGCGCGGACGGAGTCGCGGGTAAAAGCTAGTTATTCTAATAAATATTGACTTACAAAAATCAAAGTATTCGAAAATCTATTCGACTGGCTGCAATATTCGCGTAATTCACCATAATAATTTAAGTCACAAACAATGCCAAGGTATTCTGAAATAAGTAAAATGTTTTCATAACTACAATAAAAATACAAACAATTGCAATACTTGACAAAAGAAACACTCAAACGGCGACAAAAAAATGTGTTTAGCAGACCGGTTAAAATTCACTGTATGCAAATAAAAGCTGGCAACACAATGCTTTGTTATACAAAACTCAATTCACTAGTAACCAATTCATAAGCCAAATCTCGTCCCTGCACTCACCGTAAGTACGTTATTGGCAAGTATTTAAAGCCTGCGGTCCACTCGGCGCGTCTGTAATTGCCTGATAACAGTACACTCAACACATATTAACGTACACATAGCTATCATTAATAGAGCTCCTCTTTGTCTTGTTAACACTGCGCCGACTGTGATTTCAGTTAGCGACGAGTGTTCGCAAATAAATTGAACAAGCATAAGAGTAATAGAAAAATTCTGTCCATTGGGATTCAGACAAACTACATTTATTGCAACTGCACACTCGATGCAGCTTAAAAAAATCACCGGAATACGGCGTTGCTTCCGTGAGACCGATAAACTTTTACAGCGGAGTAAACGTATGAAAATATACAAAGTTTTTTTCTCTCATTCGTTCCAGTTTTGCATATTTTTTCAATAGATCGCGTATACGCTGTAGGGAGTGGAGAACGGGGAGTACGCTCGCCTCGGGTATCGTTTTAATTTTCCGCCAGTCTGACATTTACACAATCAGAATGAAGCATCAATTTTAATGAGCTTAAGTTAACTGATACACAGACTCGCTAGTGAAGTAGAAGATGAATTCCTTTAAAGGGAAATTAATTTGAAGTAAAATTCTTAAAAAAAAGATTGTATCAGCGAATCTCAGCTTTTTGCAATAACATGCATAATGTTCTCTCAATGACTCAAAGAAAACGAATTTAATTTACGAAATCCTCAAAAAAATATTTAAATGCCCTCGAAATCTATCGTTGAGTTTTCTTTGCTTTTACTTTTGTTTGCACGGTTATCAACTATTGTAACCTTTTCAGCGAAATTTAACATTCAATTTTCTTTGTTTAATTTGTACTTCTTTAGTAATACAATCTAAAGCTCTTGAACATACTTAGCCATAAATTTTGATTGTGGATCTCGACTGTAGTGATAATTGTATTGCCACATATAATACTATTGTCCCTCACAATGTCTTTGAAAAAACAGAGACAATAATCTGTATCAATATGTGTCACAGCAGTCGAAGCCCATATACTCAAACAAGGATTATCTCCCCCGGTGATAAGCGGTGCTATCGCAGTTAGTTCTGTCGGAAAATATGAAAAACCTACATAGGCAAAGAAAATAGATTAAAATGAACATGACAGCTATAGTACGAAAAGTATTGTGTGACACTATTTGACATTACTAGGAGGGCGCTATTGAGCTATTATAATTTAGTTTGACTTCTGCCCACCGGGTCAAATAACTTTTTCGGCCTATAACAGGTATGACGCTAATGCTTGGCAGTCACTCGAACCAATGACGGATATAATTCAATTAGTAATTAATTGCTTGATTAAGTTGCGCACTCCACCGAGGGGTGTTTTGTTTTATTACGAGAAATATGATTTCTACGAACGGGGCGATGGTCCGAGCTTTGTTATGGAAAATATTTATGGTGAATTATTAGTTTCAAACTTCTTTGAGTATTGCTTTAGTTAATACTTTTTAATATAACATATATAAAAACTTATAGGCTTGGTTAAAGTGTTTTAGTCACGTTTTCTATATTTCAGAAAATTATATTCTCATATGTTTACTTAAATTCAGTTCATTTCCATGTAGGTACAGTAATTGTACTAATGAGACATAAGCACTAAAAATAACAAGGATAAAAAATAGGGCACTGGATTAACTAAAAGCTCACGATGCGTTATTACACTTGCACACGCACGAACGCATGCACGAATGCATTAAGAGATGCATGCGTACTTTAAATAGAAGCATAAGCTTATTAGTTTTAAATACATCGACATGCAAGTGTAAATAACTATGAGAGATTGGATCCTACAGTAATTACAAGGGTAGCTTAGAACCAGGAAATGGACATAGGATAATTTTTACCCCGTTTTCTATTTTTTTTTATTCCGCGCGGACAAAGTCGCGGGTAAAAGCTAGTTTAAATTTTTTTTGAATTTTAAAAACATTTTTATCTGAAGTAGTCATTATCAAGAACAAAAATACTTGTAACGTATACGAAAAGGAAAAGTTCGCTCTAATATATGGCCGTACCTTAAGCCAAAGTGCCCTTAATACTGTGCTTAAGAGGGCGTAGGCATAGAGATGTTCTGACGCTTTTCGAAACCAACACTTCTAAGCCTTTTAATATCGCAACCCTTACCGTACTTGACACCGTCTCACTTTAATGTTGCCATTTCAAAATTATAAAATTTGCTTAATTAATGTTATTTATAGAAACACACTCAAGTACACACTTTAGAACTTTTAATTAAAAAAAGAATTTTCATTTTAGATTACAAATAAACTTTTGATTTTATGGACTTAGTTGAAATTCCCCCGTGGTCATAAGAACTGAGCATCATCATATCCCTGTTCTTATTGCATTTTTGTGGAGTCTTTGCAGTCAGTTCAAGTCCAATCTTTATATTTCATATATTCCATGTCATTAAAATACTCTTCATGTATGTTCCTTGAACGGATACAACCCCCCTTATTTCAATGAAATGATTCTGCTGCACAAGATAAAGTCCTCGCCAGACGTGATTCAACTTAATTCATTTAATTCTCACATCGGGATCATTGTTACACTTTAACGTCCTTATAAACCGTCGATGATGATTGCCCAAATTTAATTAAGGCCTGCATCCTTTAGGGTTGACACGGAATGGGTTGTAAAGTTTGAATGGCGCGGCACATGGGCCTAGAGTTTTGTAATTTTATTAATGATGTAATAACGGTAGTGTCAGGCGCATGTGTGAGCCCCATGAGCGATAGCGCAGTCGTTAGTTCGGACGGGTTAATAACAGAGGGTCGAATTGGGGATTATCTGTTAAGTCCTGCACTATTCTACTAGTTATTTTGTGTTCTGAATATTGTATTTCTTTATGAATATCGGTGCCCACGATACAGGCTATGCCTAGTGTGGGCATCACAAGATTACCCTAAATACCATAAATGGTAACTTAATATCCAGATTAATTATGTGTAATTTTATGTTAGTATAAGGTTATTATTTTTTGGTTTAATCTTTTTTGTGTTAATAAATAAACTTTCTTTCTTTCTTTCTTTCTTTCTATTCGCGTCGCGCCCGCAAAATATATTGAATTTAATACAACATTGCACTTTCAACTATAATGAACGTAATTTTACAATAATTTACTAAACATTAAATACTTAAAAACACGATTTACTGTCAGCCTTTTATTTCTATTTAACATTATTCTTTAAACAAAGTCTGTAACTTATCTCAACTATAGTTCTTATCTCACCAACTTATCTCACCAACAGTTAAAACTAATATCTGACGTTAATTTTCATAATTTTCTACTTAGAATTGCGAGCAGGCACCGTACTTTTTTATTCTTATAATATCTTTATTGCACCATTTTTAAAATTAAAATTAAACTGCAACTAGTTTACTTTATCTATGACTGTCTTAAATAGCACAATTATACAGCTTTATCTATGTAAATCGCTGACTAGTTCTGAAGAAAATAAAATTTACTAGAACTTACAACGCAAACTTGAGTTTTTACTTTATGTAAGAAATTTAAAAAATACTAGTAACATTGCTAAAGCTTGTGCGGAAAACCTTCAAATAATAGAACAAGGGATTCAAATATACGATCTTATCTTTCCCAAACCGTACATAGAACATTAGGCTATTATTTATGACCATAGTTATACTTAAAGCAAGGTAACATTTGTCTATAACCCTCTCAAGACAAACCAAACTTTGTTGCGTGTCTTCTAGTAATAAATATTCAAAGTTTATGCTCTTTAAATATTGCGAATGCCAAAATACTATTGTAGATGTTTGAATTTCAGTATTAAATCATAGCAGAGCTTCTCATTTCAGCATCGTCATAAGGTTAATTTATTTTAGTAATTAAAACTTATGTTTATGTACAAAACATCTATAAACATACTAGCTGTGGATAGCGACTCTGTTCGGGGTGAATAAAAAAAATCTTATTTAGTAGCCTATGTTTTATTCCATACTATGTTCCACATCTATTCAAAATTTCAGTGAGATCCGTTTCGCAGTTCTAGAGATACCTTATAATAAACATTCATTCATCTAAACATTTGCATTTATAATATTAGTAAGATTTATGCCAAAAATAAAAGAAGATCTATAATTTATTTGTAAAAGTCAAGGTAAGTTTGTAAAATCGCGTTAAAAAGTATGTAAACTTTCTATTTCCTTCAAGAAATTTTAGTGAGTCTTGAAATTAATTAATGATTAATGGTAGGCAACTCATCTACATTTGCGGATGTCTATGGGCAGCGGTCGCCTTGTTGTTGCGGCGAATCCAGGTGGCCGTTTGATCGTTTGCCATCTTATGATATATAAAAGATAACCTTATTGCTTTTTTGTCATCAATCGTCAAACAAGCCTTTAAATTACATCAGCAATAATAAACATATAGTTTAATAATGTTATATGTTTACGTTGTATGTTCTATAAACTGTTGCAACATCAAAGCGGGAACAACAAAAGAGCTGGTAAAAATATCTGTTTGCGCTTCGGTCAGCGATGTCACCGACAGATAAGTGCGGCCACGATCCATCATTGCATTAGAGGGGTCGCTATATTTATTGATTTTACCAATTTTCGAATAGCTTCCATCACTACGCGCGTAACAGTTTTGAAATAAAATGTATTTTACGCAAAGCTTTACATTAAATATTTTAAATTTAGATTATGTTTTCCATATGTAATTTGAAACATGTTTACGTATGTTTTTAGTTACGTAAGATACACGCTAGTCGCAGAATTGCAGAAACCGTAGACTACGCTATTGTTACGGTTTCTTATTAATTTATTATTGATAGTAATCGCAGCTTTATACGAGCAATGCAACCCAAATAAAATAAATGAGATGTTATCAGTTTGTATAAAATGTGTCCCTACTAGTAGCGACTTAGTCTATTCCTGTACAACGTCGTCGTGGCATTTCGAAATGAAAACAAAATGCTGATTTGCATGTGCAAATAACAGTGTAGTGGAATCCAAACAGTAATTTGGCAGACAATAGCATCCCAGCTGCGTCGGTGTGCCTCGAGAAGGGACAAGAATTAGACAATAAATTACTTGTCATTTTATTCAAATGACACGTTTCGGGTAAACTGCCTTTGTTGTGTTTTAATTGCTGTTGAGGAAATAAAATGAGTAAATTAGGATACGGAGTACATTGTTTTATAAATATATTAACTGCCGTGGGATCCCTGTATGTGCAAATTAACTTTGAAGTTAATGTTCCTCATCCATTAACTTTATCATGGAGCATTCTTGTAGATGTTATATGACTCTCTTTAAGTGAGACTGCTCAACTATTTTATTTTTTTATATCACAAAGATTTGTAGTCATTTAGTAAAGAGGCAGTTACATTATAATTTTCTTTCAGTAATGCTATTAATTGAAGTTACGTCAATTCTGAATTTTTTAATTAACATTTCTAACCGTTGTTTTCTGAAACCAAAACCTCTGTATAAAACATATCGTTATCCTTGTCACTATCTTTGACATAACACAGATAACAATATTTTTAAATGGGTATTATGGTCTCAGAAACCCACTGTAATTCACGTAAAGACGTAAGTAGCTTAGTATTAAAAAGAACTAAAAAATAATGTTTCAAGCTACGTTTTTAAAAAATATGCCTTAATTAGTTTTCAATATTGATTTAGCATATTAGATTGAAAAAAAAAAGAAAGCTTGAATGGGCGAAAGTACATAGATTTACGTCCATTCGATGATCGTTAATTGAAGAGCGAACTATTTCTCTGAATAGAAATACAACAGCTTTATCGAATAATATATAGGTTAAACAATATCATAAATAACACCAGACAATAAACATTCGATAAAAGAAAATCTGCAAATGAAAAGGAAACTCCAGACATGCGTATATTACTATCAACGCAACGCCGAAAACATAAAAATGTCATGTGCATAATGCACCCTATAAATATTATTCCCAATAGACAGGACTAATGCTGTTTAGTCTCTCTCCAGAGATGTAGGTCACCAAGTTATCGGCTGACATTTATGAATCGTCCATATCTTACCTTACAAAGTTTACAAATAAAGTTCAATTTCCTTAAACAATAAGATAATTTTAACCACAAATCATAATATGTTTTATTGTTTTGAAATTAGAGTTCATTTTTGTAAGATGTAAATGATAAAAAAAGATATTAACTATAAGAGTATGTGATTTGTGCTTGCATCTATTGCATTAGGGTATCTAATGGAATCGGCATGCGTCTAACCAAGTATACGACAATTTATATGTGCGTATTATAATTTACAATCAGTATAAGAAAGGGTAGATATTCCTTTGTCAATATAATGTTATATTTTGTATGCACAATTAAATCCTTTTTATCCTCCTACGCTATAAATTTTGTCTAGTTTGAGATGTAACATAAAGGGGTCGGTCTACAATACATCTGTGTACTTGATTTACGCATTTGTTCCTAGCTAGAAACACAAAACATTTGCTTAATAACTTTGTTAAGTCATAAATTTCTTTTAAAATGTTGCCACAGAAGAATAAACCTTAAAGAATGTCAATAAACATACTTGTGTAGATTTTCATAATTTATTACATCGTAATTCTCACAGACAATGACGTATGCAATTGTAGGGTATAAAAACATGTATCGATCAATTGCATACAAGCCGTCTAAGACCACCCAGTTCTATTTACACAGTAACCTACATTATAGCAACGCATAAGGGATAGCATCATTAAATGATCTACACAAGGGACTTGATTTAGGGGACAAACCCTCCGTGCCTCTGAATCCATTGACCTACCAGCTTCGTCACAGTGGTGACACTATCTTAATGCAAACTCGACAAAATCTATAAGCTCCTGAAGTAATTAAAATATTGATGATGTTGTTGAAAAGTTGTATGTCAATATTAGCCGTTTAATTAAAGTCAAGTCACGTGCCTGGAACATACGGAAATTGCACCAGTCTAACTGTTTTTTCCTTTCTCTCTTCGTCTTGAATATGTACCATATTGTAGTTATTGGTTTCTTTCATACAGAAATATTCGGACGACCGAACATATTATTCTATATATAAATAATTTCAATTTCCACACTTTATTTCGCTACTCATATTCGGTTATCTATTTTTATACTAAAAATCCAATGGTATAGTTTAAATTTTGTGTAGTAATAATTAATGTAGAAAAGATTTTTAATTAAAATTAAATCGTTTTAAAACTTTCCAATTTTCAAAAAGTAAAAATCTAAGCCGTAAATTCTGAGAAGAATATTAACACCAGTGCGGTTCCAATTTCAATATCAAATTGAGTCCGTCCCAATGTATTGTGACCAACGTCCGAGTGGTCGGAAGTACGCCCGATGAGCGTAGTCGGCACCACCGCAGCTTTTCATTCCTCCCTATACATATATTCCATTCAAATTTTTACCCTCAGAACGTCGGGTACGCTCGATGAGTGCTCTAACGTCCGTTCACTGCAATTTGATGAAGCTAGTGCGGTGTGCGCCATTCAAATTCAATATGATCGACGGGACAATACTGTGATTTAATGGAACCAATCCCAAATACTTGTATACACGATCGCGGCTAGCTTCTATTGCGTTAGTCGTCTGCAACAACGTCCTGCCGAACCTATATTTTTTTGATACGTATTTAACATCGTTGCAGCAAAATCCGTAGCACGCAAAAAACAATGCAACCGTCAATACGACCGGAACGTTTCATTAAACTAATAAATCTGCAAACGGCGACAAACAAGCAAACTGAGTTATAACAACAAAGTCAAATTACCAAAGGAGTTTACCGCAGCCCGCGGGCCGGGGGAAAGCAACCGACACCGGGTGAGGACGCAAACTGAATACTGATGCCGGCTCTACAGACTCCTAACTCTCCCAAGATTTTCGGATCGGGATTTTCCTTTCTTTACAATGGGCCTACTCTTGGGGCATATCAATTGCACGCGGTTATGTCGTTAGAAAGTTTCGAGGAGGGATACCGGTATCGATTTTTATGTTGAATGTCTACTTTTGCTGCGAAGACTGATAACTGATAAGGCATTTTACTACTTATTAATGAAAGTAAGCTGCAGCATCTGTTTAAAAAAATAGAATAGACACATAAGGAGTGCATGGTTAGATCATTATATTTTCTGCTAATTGTCCACTATACAGCTTAAAAATTGTATGAAAAATAGATTCTTGCTATCACCATTTGCCATTTTTTTATGTAACACTCTGGGGAAATAGAAATGCTTTACTACAACTACGCTTTTAATCGGACCCACAACTACAGATTTATAACAAAACCACATGTTAAACAATTATACCGATACAGATAGTATGAATCTCATAAATTTTATTGCCTGCATCAGCGAAATAATTTACGTGGATTTATCTAAATTATCTAGGATTAACAAGACAATACATGCCATATTATACATTTACATAACAATTTAGATGAGTCAGAAAATCGTGTAGGGTAATCCAACTAAGCTTCTAAAACTAAAACTGGGTATCTTGTTGCTATCAAGCTACGTTTTGCTTTTGTTTTTGTTAATTTACTTTTGTAAACTTTTCGTCCGACTGAAACAAAGATTACGATTTCACGAGTATGTGTGTATGGATATAAATATAAAATGCTCTATTGTGAATTGCGACCTCTTACACCGAAAGTATAGTAGTTAATTTTAATATAGCCTATGTCACCCGGGGTATTGTAGCTTCCCTTCAGTGAAAGAATCGAATCGAAAAGAATCAAATCGGTCCAGTAGTTTCGAAGCCTATCCAATACAAACAATCATTCTTCTTTCTTCTTTATTATATTGGTAGAGATAAGCAGTTATAGAGTAGGTATAAGTACCGTTTTATTTTCTACGAACTTCCTAGTATTCGTATTTCATGTCGTGTTTGCAAAAATTGCTTCAGGGGCGCCCTGTAGCAGGTGGTAGTTAGGTAAGATCCCTGGATCACTCCCTGGCCCCGCCCTAACTATGTTCAGGGGCTTGGAAAATTGCATTCGTTATCGCCTATCCGTTTCCAACTGCGCACTATTGCAGTCGACTTATCAATTGTGTATTTTCATGCCTGATCGATTCAGCTACTTTGCTTTCCTATTAAAAACAAATCAATAAAACCAAGTCTATAAATATAAACTAACGTATGTTAAGTTGATAGGTATCAGGATCATCTTTCTAACATTTTAAATACTATATTGTATGAATGGATGGATATTTGTTTGAAGGTATCTCCGGAACGGCTCAACGGATCTTAACGAAAGTTGGCATATATCTAGAACATAGTCTGGAAGAACACATAGGCTACTAATAAAGTTATTTTTTAATTCCGCGCGGATGGTGTCGCGGGCGACAGCTAGTAATTTAATAAATTCGAATGTTTGGATATATGGATGGATGTTTGTTAGAAGGTATTTCCAGACCGGTTCATTGGATCGTGATGAAATTTTTCACAGATGTAGAACATAGTCTTCAAGGATACATAGACTACTTAATAAGTTTTTTATATCGCACGGATAGAGTTGCGGGTGACAGCTATTATATAAATATAATTTAAAGGCATTCAGAAAAACTAACCTCGTGAAAATTCAAAACAATTTTAAGACTAGACTATAGTAAATCAAAATAAATATGATAATATCAAAAATGTAATAATAACCATTTGTTTTTTACACGAGATAAAACAAGATAGGTATATTTTAAAATAAATAATCAAATATAACAAATTCACGAACATTTCAAAGCAGCAATATGTACTCGCTTTCCGTCCCTTCTGTTTCCTTTTACCTCCAACTTCTTTTGTGACAGACGACATCTCTTCTGAATGACCCCTATTCATCGGCCGACGTTCATTCTACTAATGGAGTTGCCTTTTTTAGGTGCAAATAAATAGTTACTTCAAAAAGCAAATGTCGAAGCGGCGGGATGCTAATTAATTAAAAATAGTCCTCGGGCGAATTTAAATTGGGAAAATGTCTTCACTTTTACAAAGAAATTATTAATCTTTGCTTCGTGGTATGTCTTTGAAATTGGTTTTCGTATTTTCTTAATTTAATTAAAAGATTAAAGTAAAAGTTTATATTACTTTTTGTACATACATATTAACTGGACGACATAATACTTTTTTAAATTTTATGTAAGTTTTTATTCTGTATGTATGCTATGAAAAAAGTCTACGTGTAACAGTATAATATAAGAAACTACCTTTTACCCGCGACTCCGTCCGCGCGGAATAAAAAAAAATGCACACAAGATAAAAAAAGTTCCTATGCCCGTCTCCAAGTTCTAAACTACCTCCCCATCAATTTTCAGATAAATCAGTTCGACCGATCTTGAGTTATAAATAGTGTAACTAACACGACTTTCTTTTATATAAATAGATAAGATAAGAAATATGCACCAAATATTTTGCTAAATCTTAAAAGCTTCATAAACTTTGTATTTCTCTTGAGACATAAAAATGTCTGTTATGTATTATAAAATGTGTTATTCGAAAAGAAAACGCCAATTTTGGTTGTCAGCCGAGATTCCAAACGAATCAAGAAAAGCTCCTTTTAAACAGGCATTGTAATTCACATGCCATTGTAATTGAACATTCTGTCGGCCCTCAAAATATTTCTTGATAACTTAGCAATAAAGCGATGTTGCATTTATAATCTCTCCGGCCCTCCGAACAATTTTTGATCTTATTTCGTCCTTTGGGTAATGAAAATTCTAGACATCGCAAGCGGATTTCCAGTTATTGGAGAATGGTATTCCGAGCTTTTAGAGACTTAATAAAGCTTACGTATTTAAACTGCTATACTTAAACGAATAAGTCAAATTACAATTTATAATAAAATGGCAAAAATGTTGGTATCTTTCATGATTTTATTATTTTCATTTCGAGAAGCCCCATAATATTAGTCTATAGTACATTTTTTCGAAGATTACATTAGCAGACGTTTTAAATTTTATGTCAGCAATTGCTTTTTTACGTACTTGTGTATGTAAAATAACAGTAACAAAGATAACATGGGCAGTTATTTCTGATGACCACGTAGGTCAGATTAAATTGTTTAAACTTTCGTGAGACATCATAATTAATTAATTAAGAAACGGCTTAACTCACGTTTGATCGTCCGGTGGCGGCACCGACTAGTTTCGGACCCATCGGGGGTCCATCTTCAGGGCGAGTGTTTAATCCGAGGACTTCGCGGTCGCGGTCGCGTCTCGCACTCTCTCTCTCTCAGTTGAGTCTCTCAGTGGGTCTGAAACTAGTCGGTGCCGCCACCGGAAGATCAAACGTGAGTTAAGCCGTTTCTTAATTAATTAATTAACCACGTAGGTCATTTGGCGGTCAACGTTTGCCACCGTACCATTCAAAAACATTGAGTTATACAGTTGAAATGTTTTGAGTGTTACTAACAAAGAGTAACGGTCCGGTTACCCGGGCAATCTTTTAATCGTGTCCCGGCGCTGAGGTGTCATGAATGAGTAACATCGGGGGCTCATGAATGTTTTATACGTCGCTTGCCATGATACGCGCCGGATCAATGGGTTTTTCAGTTGCAAACGAAAACAAAAAAATCCCTATTTAAATACGAAAGCTTACGTAAGGTTTTTTAAAAAGTTTTCACACTTCAGTTTCAATTAAAGTGTACTGCAGTAATGTGCCAAGTATTAGTAGTTCTGGCTATAGATAGAGCGCACTGTAAAAACTAAAGAGAAGAAAAGAAAACATAAAAATTCCAGGGACAAAGTAATAGTTTTAATAATTTACAATGATCTGTACGAATGATGTGTCCAATTAATTGCAATATTACATTTATGTAAAAGTGTATATTTTTTATTTTCTTTACCAACAAACAGACGTATATTACAAAACAATACACTGTGATTGTATAACAAATCTACAAAGGTTGTAACAGATTTCCCCAATCGAAACGAACCAGTCCGGACGTCCTTACCCTATCCGATAATGGCAACGGATTTATAAAATATTCACATCCTCCAACCTTATTTATGAGCCCTTTCATGCTTACAGGAACAGTAACATTACGTTGGAAATCTCAAAACGGTGTTTTTGTTAAATTATGTGTATAACGTTCTTATTCATTGTGTATGTTAGGAGCGTATGATTAATAATTCGGGTACTACTTTTATACTTATTATTTTGTAAATTCCATAATTTAATGTGTTGTCTGTACGAGTAAGTATAGAAACGTAAAGAAGCATTAAAATTAAGTGAAAGAGGTTCAAGGAAAAGTGAAAAAGGTATGGCTGCTGGTGTTCAGCCATTTAAATCTCGGTGAAATTGTAGTCAGATCTTTGAGTACACCGTTAAATCTTGTTAATTTCTTAATTAAATACACTGAAGTTTTATTGCAGAATTATCAAATTAATTTAATAAGTATACAATCATTTTGTATTTTGTATTATACAAAAATAAAATCGCAATCATACTTTTTGATACTAGGCTGAAATTATAGGCAATGTATATAGATTGCGTAATTAAAAATGACTGTCTTAAAAAAGATTAAATTAAATTATAGAAGTAAAGAAATCTAGGATAAAAACTGAAATCAATTTCATCCGGATTAAAAAAAAGAGTACAGTGTCCGAGGGGAATGTTTCACGAGATTAATTCTCTTGATAAAATTTCACGGTTCAAGAAATCCAACTACCGGTTGCGTGGGGCGATGAACGATACTGATTACATTCGTCTCAGCTACCTAAGAGTGCCACAGAGCAAACAAATATTCACAGAAATAAGTTTGTGCTTATTCAAATTTTAGTTTCAAATCCTTAATTTAACTGCAGCATTTTGTACCGTCTATCATTTGTCGTGCAGTGCATTTAGAATTGCCATCCATCGTAGACTTACTTCCGCACTCACAGTCGTTAACTAAGTCACTGAGGGAGGCACTAAGTGTATATTTAGAAAAAAAACTTCTCTAAGCGACTGTTGAAACACTGAGTACGGTAGTAAGTAATTTAAACACTTCAACACTTCATTTTCATGTTGCATATTTGTTTGTTTCTGTTTGTTTTTGTAGAATAAAGTTTTATAGATTATACTCAAGTATTAAAAACTTATTTGTAAATAATTGAACTTAATAATGCGGAATCAACTAAATATAGACGGCAAAATAGCGCACCGTAGACGTAGCCTATTGAAAACTAAGTTATTAAGTATCTTACTTCATTCAAGTTGATAAGCTTGGAAACTCGGTACTTCAAGTCATGATTAAAAACATTGTAAACCTTTTAAAAAGTTTAATTTTTGCTTATTTCCTGGAAATTACTAGATTACAAGACATTACATTTACAAGACTATACGATACAAATGTATGTAGTTGTAAGTGTGTGATTTGTTTTTTAATTTTAAAAATAAAATTACAGAAATTTGGAAGTTGAAAACGTATATTTATAGTTAATTTCCACCAACTTGATATAATTTTCCAGAAATATCAATTTTGTTACTCCCGTTAAAAGTAAAGACCTAAACAAAAGACTGAACTTTTCATAATTGGTAGTCAAACATAAAAATATACATAGAAGATTTAATTTGTGAAATTAATTCAAAGCGAATCTATCACAGTCGTAGCTCTAGCTTCGTTACCGGGGCTACGTCCCTGCTACGATCGTAACCGGCGCTACGACTGTGCTACGAGTCCCCAGAGATCGAGGCCTTCAGACAGCTATACAATGTTCCAGCATTTACGTTTTACAGCTAAGCTACCTTATTATTTTTAACATCCGTACTTCAATTGATTTCGTTGAGAAATACACCACTTTAAAAAGTTTCGTGTAGTTTTTTCAACACTGAATTTTTAACTTAGACAAAATTGTACACATAAACTACCATCTTAGGTATAAGTTATTATTATTAATTAGTACTATACAAGTTAATTTCAGTATGTTCTCGTAATGAATATCGACCGTAAATATGCAACTGTTAGGAAATTTCAGCCGCAATACATTAGCAATTCCACGGCTATTTATTCTAAGTCTTTTGGCCCATTAACTCGCTAATTGAAGGTAAACTATCTAGTTAAGTACCAAACTGAACCACAAATTGCAATTAACAATTTCCAGACGATACAATTTGTGTTACAGTATATTGTGTGTAGAGATTTTTGAATTTACTTGCCATGTATAAAGTCTTAAATTAATAAACACTTTTCACTAAATCGCATAACAAAAAAAATTACTACTCGTTCCACCTTTATTTTTCTGAAATTATCACAGACTTTAGGTAAATGACAAATAAATAAATTTTATTTCTATAATTTCCTACATTAATCTTTGATTCTATTAAAAAAGTAAGTAAAGCTTCTAACTATATTTGCACATCATCATTTTATCTTAGTTAGAGTTTTCAGAAACTTACCACTTTGAGTTTAACTTGCGTTCGCCAGCGGCTATGAGCCAACCCAATCTTGAGTGTTATTCTAGACAATTAGACCGCCAGCGTCGCCTCACTTTGTTCAACCTAACTTTTGTTAAGGTAATGTATTTGGCTTTTCTTAAGTTATAAGGGAATAGTTGAAACTGTTTAAGTAACAGTTAAATTGCAGGAATGAAGTTAAATTACCTAAAGTACACAACCAGGAACTTTATAGACTTATCTAACTGTACTTCTACACTAATATTATAAAGAGGAAAGATTTGTATTTTTTTATGTAACGTATAAACTCAAAAACTATTGGACCGATTTAAAAAATTCTCTTGCCATCAGAAAAATACATTATCATTCAGTAACATAGGATATATTTGTTACTAGATTTTTCAATTCGGCGCGGATAAAATCGCTGCCAAAAGCTGGTACTTACAACTTTACGATTATAATATCAGAATTTGAAAGAACATTGAAATAATTTACCAATATAATGAACTACGTAATTATTGTTTGATCTTTACGTTAATTTCGATTTTTACTTACTTAACTACATAAATTAAATCGCGTTTCCATGACTCTAAAACACAAAGCGTAGTGTCTTATTTTCAGAACGGTTCACTTTACGTAACTACAAGGGGCTCGACGAGCTATAAATTATGTTGCACAATGTTATAGCTCAACCACGAGACCAGCTGGCCTACTTCCCCAATGGCAGTAAAAGTCTGGTATAGTATTCTTTGCAATCATTTTAAGAAATTTAAAATATAAAAACGCCTGTTTAAAAATAATAGCAAGATCACCTTTTAAAATTTTGCCACTAAAGATAAATTAATTTTGGTGACTACTATGAATGTAACATATTCAAAATATGTCTATCAGTTTAACAATTCTTTAAAGAGTAACATTACGTTTAAAAAGTGAAACTTATATTTTATTTTCTGCAAACAAATTATTCCAATCAAAGTCCGTCTTTCTGAAATGTATTTTTCACAATAACCTTTCTTTTCCCACGATAAAAGATTGCTTTTGTTTGCTTGTTCGAAAAATGCTTGTTTCGATGTCTATAACAGTTACCTAATAAACTGTTTTATAACGCTAATTCGTTGCTTTATTATAAAGGTTTAACGATATTTGCAATTGTTATTGCGCAACCCATGATCAGTTAATTTATTAGTTAGTAGGTAGTTATTTTCGTGTAGAGTTTTTCGTCCATGTTCTGTAATGGGGAAACTTTTATAAACGCCGAAATCTGGAGGACCGTTCATAAATAACTGTTACTGCAAGCTGTTACGCACGGATGAAAATGTTCTTTCCTCTTTGGATTGAAATGAGGGTAGGCCGGCACGTAGGTAATTATTTAAGGCGTTGTATCCCTGGAACCGTTTGACCAACGTTTTTCGGCGTTTAAAACGTGTTATAATGTCTGATTCTGTTTTATTTAAAAACGTTACACGAATAAACATTTTATTATCTCATTTTTCCGAGTACCCTTCATTTACAATTCCGTTTATTATGTTTAAGCGATTCATGTTTTTAACGTTTTATCTTTAACACGATTTATCATTCCCCTTTGAAAGGTTCCGTAAAATTTTATGTACAGAAATGTTTGTAGGCGTAAAAGATTAGGTAATAATTAAAGGTTCTAAATGTAACATCGGGGGTTAACGTGCGAAATGCGCTAACAGATAAAGCCGGACACTCTCTCTTTGAGTAATGGCCGAACAATTCCGGTTGTTGTGTTTCCGGTATGCGGTCCGCAGTTGCCTGCTGCAATACCAATAGTCCGCACTCCATAGTTAATCGACCAATGAATCATAACTAATCAACACGTACTGTAACTGTAGGTACGCTTCAGTAATTAAATTACTTTCCATCTAATAATAATTTTAACTTATTATAAAGTTTTTGTAGTGAAATATTTCGATGACATTATTACGAGAAGTATTTTAAAGTGTTTTTTTTAATACGAAAGAGAAATATTTAATGAGATTTAAGATTTTAACAGTTTCAGTAAATTTACTTATTTTACATTTCAATCATTTTATGTACTGTAATAAATATTTATTTTATATGTCACATAACAAGAGTTTCCAAGCAAACTATTGGTCAGTAAGTTATATAAGTGGTCCAAAAATGTAAATAAACTTCTTGAGAAAAATGTTGTTAATATTTATATCGTGTTATGTTGATTCATCTTTTGTATTCACACGTACAGAATTTTAAAGCGTTCATTAATGTTTTACTTTCTTTCGAAGATCAGAACCGCTCTCCGTTGAAACAAAACTCATAAATATGTAATGTCAGGATGAAATGCGGCCTATGCAAAATTTCCAACCGCGTTCTCCGCGGGTCAGCTTCAATTTAAGCTTTCATAAATTCATATTTAAAAAAACATTTTATTTCAAATTAATTATTACGTAAAAGCATTTAAGTTATCATACTAATTGAAATTGTTTTCGCATTCCTTAATGCATTTCATTTCAGCGAGAATAATGTTCGTCTTCTGTGGAACAAAAGCTTATGGAATTTAATTTATGCGTAGCGCTCGTCTTGTTTAGTAAAAAATAAAAACAATGAGAACAGCATTTAAAATTCCGCACCCTCGAGTTGTCCAACCTTTTTTTTATTACACGAAAACAATAAATGCACGTAACATAATTTTTAAGACTTTTTTTAATTTCAGTTTTACCCTTACGTAGATAATATGTTAACCTAAATTTTCTTTCTACGTATTTTAGACCAGAAAACTAGATAGTAAAATTACTAATATTGTAAATCTTACTTCTTACAAATTTTATAACTGAGAAAGTGTAGATGGATGGCAGCATGGATCCCACTGAAATTTGAGATATATGTAAAACGAAGTTTGGAACAACACAGAGGCATTTTTTTTGATTCCTCGCGGAAGGTGTGGTAAGAAGTTCATAAAGAAGAATTCTTTACAAATATAAATATAAAACAATTTTCATTTTTGCATAAATACATATCTGCAACGTCATTGATCACGACTGATGTTACGTTAACAAATTAGATTTATTATTAGCTAACCTAAAATTAAAAGATGTGTTTTACGATTTTACATCGATTTGAGCCGTTAAATCAGAACTCTTCATACAAAAAATCACCCCTTCCGCTTGACCAGAGTCGCGAGAAGGCACGTCCAATAACATCGTCATATTTTTTTAACATTGTAATATTGAAAGGAAGGAAGGGAAAGTTCCGCATCGAAATTACGGGGGTCGGGTACTGGCTATAAATAATAGGAACAATCTGTGCGTTTGTAGTATGGTAGTGAAGACCGGACGGTGTTGGTGGAGACGATTACGTGCATTCCATTTAACTGCCAAGATTCTCAGACGGTATTTCAGACGTATCGGACATATTAGACATTGCTAGATTTGATTTGCGTAATTGCTGCAAACTAATTCTCCCATGTATATACGAGTAACCGAAATATACTAACGTTCAGACCAACGTGGTACGACTACATTTCATTCATGTTGAGTTCAACACTATTAAGTTTTTATTTTATTGTTTTGACACTAGTGTTAATGTGCTTCATATATTCGAAATTCGTATAACTTCCAGGGCATTATATACTTCTAAATGTTATGTAATATATAAAAATGTGTAAGTTAATTAAGTATAATTACGTAGTAAATATAACCTTAATTACGAAAATATTATACTAAAGCATACAGAGTTAACGGATGTATAAATAATTTATGTGGCAGGGATCATTCAAAATCGATGTGGATGAATATATCAATAATGATCGTAAGTACAGTGACTCGGCAAGCTAAGTGACAGGTGCGGCACGCCTCTTCCTTGTCTGCGGCAAATGAGACGGCCGAGGAGCTCCCCCAACACCATTCTAAAGCTTTAAGAAACTTGCAATCGATGGATATAAGCTGACGTAATACTAGCAACTTTCTCAGCAACATTAAATGTCTCCGTATATAAATAAATCATTGTAGCTAAATGCTAATAAAAGATGTGAAATAATGATTGAAATCGTTCAACTCTTTTATTCATGTTATCCAGTTCTTCCGGAATAACAAAATAAATATTAATCTTTTTACCATTACAGTATTACAGAATATCCATATTTTGTTAATTTAAATTAATTTCGCTTTCAGTTTGTGTTTTAAGCCTTGACTTAATAATCTGTGATACTCAGAAGAATATTAAAACTTTGAATCAATCACCACTGCCTTGGCTTTGCTGACTTTGTACAATTTTATGTAAACTTTCCCATGAATATATGAATACATCTTGACGGAGATATTAAATATTATCCCTAAAATATTAACGACCTTTGACTGACCAAAACTTTCAATATACGCTCACATTTTTTGCAATTGGAACAATGTAACTATTTTAACATCAATACATAGTATAAAACAAAGTCGCTTTCGCTGTATGTCCGTATGTATGCTTAGATCTTTAAAACTACGCAACGGATTTTGACGCGGTTTTTTTTAATAGATAGAGTGATTCTTAAGGAAGGTTTGTATGTATAATAAATGCATAATATAGTAGAGAAACACTGATAAATTTAAAGTTTTCTAATGTGATGTCGTAAATAAGCACGTTTTTTTGCGCTTATATTGCAAACGCTGGCTGAACCCTACGAGATAGACCAAAATAATGTACTACAGTATTGTTCACCTTAAAAAGTTCAACAAAAAAGTCCGCGATGGTATATGTCTATCTCTTAGGGATAACCCAGCATAACCATTTTTATTCTTTTACGAAGTGATTTTAAACAATACAGCATTAATCCTTATCCATTTAAGTACCTTAAATAAATTGTGCATTTATTCTGTAGTAGGTTTATTTTGCATTGCACCCGTGCGAAGCCGGGGCGGGTCGCTAGTAATCTATAAGAAAATGTATCGTTTTGCTAACTCAAACAACGAATAAACTTATATTTAACTAGCTGTTGGTCACGACTTCGTTATCGTGAAAAAGTAGCCTAAATATTCCCGCACATATAAGCTTCCCTTCCAGTAAAAGTCTAGTTAAAATCAGTTTAGCCGTTTCGGAGATTAAACGGAACAAACGCGGATTAGCGAACAAACGGACAGACAAATTTTAGAAATACTTTTTTTTTGTAATAAGTAAAGAATTCTGTTTTGTAATAATTGGGTTTAAATTCTGATCGTAGGGGTCCACTACCGATACCCCTGTGCTAATAAACATTGCTATCTCTGTTTTTCCAAAGGGCATGACAGAGACAACAATGTATTTTTCCACAGGTTCGCCATTCAAAACCGACGTTTAAAAATTACATAAAATTGAAATTTAAAAAAATGTAACAACCGTTATGTTTAAGAGATACATTACAAGTCCAATAATAAATAAACGTGTAAAAGGCAACCAAAGGTACAAAAGATAAAAACAATAATACTCGATGTGTAGAGAATTAGCATAACGCTGAACGCAACGTCCCGTGGGAGCGCACACGTGGACAAACACCGGGACAAACGGGGAGCCGCCTACCTTTCCCACAATTGTAAACAATTTTATAAGATATAAATAATGCTTGATACGTATGGTTAAGTATTACTTTGTTATTGTAATTAAAAATCAGTAGACAGAAACAAAACCTTTGTTTATTTATTTTACAAAGCTTATAAGAATTTATAGTATAAACTAAATGTAAATTTTCGGTGTTCATTTGATGCAAAGTTTTCAATGTTTATTTAACATTTCTATTTCAAAAACTGCCTAAATTTGCACGTTTGACCTTTGCAGAAAGGCAACGTAAAATAAACAAAATTTTACGATGAACCCGTAGGTAATATCGGACCCATGGAAGGTAGCGAAGCGGCTATAGGTAGGCCATTTTGCAAGTGCTGAATGAGCACCGACCGACACGAACGAGCCTAAATACGAAAACTGGTGACTTCTCTACTCAGCGATAATCTAGAGCGGCAGTTTTCCTATCGGAATACTATTCACTGCCTAAATTTGATGCTTATTATTGTATTGAACAAGTCTATTGAATATTTTAAGAGTGAATGAGCTTCGAATTTTTATTCTGAAGAAATGGAAAAGTTAAAAGTATATAGAAAATTGTCTATTAGTAGTAAAGGCATGCGTTGCAATGCTTTGTTTCCAGAACGTAGATTAATGTTAAAGACATTGTTTGTACTTCACTGGTGGCGCCATTTTGAGGTCTTTGTTTAAGATTTGACTTACTTGACTTCAACTGTTAGATTCTCAACTTAACTGAACTCCAAATACAATACTTAATTTATATTAAATCTCCAAGGAACAAGGTGGTTCGTTACAATTTTATTACTTTCTTATGTTTCTTTTCAATGTTCTTTGCAAAATTGAATTACGAAATTACAAAGTTAATTTGCTCTGTAATTTGGTAATTCTGTAAACTTGTTGAGCCCATGTAATGAAGGGACGGAAACCTCTGACTTTGTACGGTAATGTTTTAATTACTTCCTTCTTATTATCTTATAACTTTTGGGCACGTTGTGTTGCCCGTAGCCTAATTAAGATGACTTTTAATTAAGCCCTTTTATAAGGACTGTTAATAAGATTTCACATGTGTTTGTTTTATAAATAGAACGGCTGAATGAAAAGGGATATTTAATTAAAAAAACTTTCAATGTCTTTTCTTATACCTTCACGACACTCTTATGTTGCTTCAAAGAATTCATATGATTATTAAATTTGGCTTTTACTACTATATTAGCTTACACTAAAGAATTGCATATTATTACTACATATAGTCTGCTTACAAACGAGCAAGCGGCTACAAAAATAGTGATGAGATCGCCGACCATAGACATCCACATTTGCAGATGCGTTGTCTACCTTTAGTAGACAGTGGTAGGGATGCACAAATAGAGGATATTTTTCCCTTCCTGCGTTTCCCCTCCTCCGCTAAATCCTTGTCCCATTCCCATAAGGGTGGAAAGGGGAAGAGGACTAAAATTTAGGACTTCAGAAAGCACACGCGTTAGACACATGTGTGGACATTTTACCGATCGAACCCACCCATTCGTGCAATAGATGTTGTTGCGGGCTCTATCACTGTTATATAATCTACTTTCTAACTATATTTTACCAGTTTGTCTTTCTTTATTTTATATCAAAGTTCAATTATTAGAAGAGTTGCTTTGCTATTTGATACGTCTTACTGTGTTTACATATAAGATTAAAAATTTGTTAGGGTCTAAATTGACAATGGAAACTCGGTACAAATCTAATATTCATTTGGGTCGCATAAAATTTCTCTTCGTAGGACTTAGAGACACAAGTTAGTTAGATTTACATACAAAGGGACCATGCTTCCTACAAACACTTGAATAGGAGATGAAAAATGAATATGAATTTTCATACAAAGTAACGATACCAAAAGTTGACTCTGTTACATACTTACCTTTGTTTCCATTAGCTTATGTGTTTTAGCAGCATACATTTAATGAAAATTTAACAATACTGTATTTTTAACCCAATAAAAAAAACTTTTTTACATAAGTTGCCTAAACTTTCCTTAGCTAACAGGAAAGTTTTTTTTTCTATGAATGAATTAAACATTAATATGTTTTTATACACTAAGTAATGTATCAGATTTTTTATTATATAACAATACTAGTCACAAGAAAATCATATCTCATTATCATGCAACCATTTGAAGTCAGTAGTCTAGTTCCCAGGATAAAAGACAGCGCATTATCTATAAAAGTGCAAGCAGACAAGCAAATTGAAAAATTACAGACTACGACCGTAACTGGCCACTTGTAATTGAAAAAAATTATTTCTTACCAGCAACGATACTCAATCGACTGTTCAATTATAGTTGAACGACCTCGATAAATGGAATTGATTCCTAATATCTAAAGACTACTTATAATAAGCCGTTTACTTGGAAATTGTCAATTAATAATTTCCAAGTTTCTTTTTCTTAATTGAATTATATTTTATTAATATCATATTCAAGTTTAAAGAACACTAAAGTCAATAATATTATTCTTATTTTAAAATGTTAGATACTAATTTTAATTGTTTTATTTGTGTTTGTATTTGAATGAACATGGTTGCCTATTATTCTTGATAATTTAAATTTCCAAGTGAATTGCCTATACCTGCGTGTAATAAGGAATTTCGCAATGGAAACCCTTCGGTGTAATTAAGTCTTTGTTCGGCATCAACTTTCTTTTGTCCGCTTTAAGACTGGGATAATAACAAAAGCATCTAGACAAGGGAAGCGCAAACAATGATGTCTGCTGACGCCAACGGAGCCGAGGCAAGGGGTACGGCTACTTTTTATTAGAGCTGTACGAAATCAATACCTCCACTGAAGAATATTTCAAGTGTTAAAAATTTGAATAGTTATTAGTTTAATTATTTTCAATAAAACGTAGGTATGTTATGTATTTGATAAATCACACTATCAATCTCATGCGGTCAAAACTATTGTAATTTATAATGGTCTACGTCCCGCACTCAGATTCGTTAAAAAGATCCTTAGTGTAGATTTAGCATTTGAAATCTTCTATTGCTAACAAAGACTGCAACAATACCTTTCTAGAAAATTTATTCACACAGAATCTTATTGGAGATAGTTTTTCATCTGGCTGATATAATGCTCGATTAACACTCCATAACGGTCAAGCGGAAGTGTGGACGCCGTTCTGCCGGCGAGATAGCGGAAATATATCGCCGGAAGTCTGCGGCCATTATTCAAGAAAGAAAACCTTCCGTCGCCACTTCATATGCGCACTTGTAATTTTGGATCATCGACCAAATAAAATATTTAACAATGTTGTTAATATGAAGTATTTGAATTATTCGTTCTTTTTATTCGATACTTATTTTTTAAAATAGATTATATGTATTTTTTTATATCTTTCACCTCATAAATAAACATGTATTGTGAACATAAAACCTTATTAAACTGTTTAGAATCCTTGTTATGTTTAACTCAAATCACACGAAAACGCTGAAAGCAACTTGTATATTTACCTTTTAATTTATGTGCCTGTACATGAAAGTATATTTATATAAGCAATATTATAGAACATGTAATTTATATGATATCTATAATTGGAAATGTAATTATAAGGGGGAAAAATTAACTTCCGTCTTATTCAAATGTGAGTTGCAGTGGAATGAATGCATCTCTTCCAAATTCCAATCAAAGTGAAAACTTAAAATGTTGAAGACTACTTTAATAATGTGTGTTTGGTTCAAGTTACAGGAGTATAAAAAAGTAACAAAATAATAAAACACATAAGGAGTATATAGTATTATTAAAAAGGTATTTTGAACACGAGGTTTCAAATTTTGTATGGATTAAAACGATAAAACGTTTTTTTATATCAAGTGTGATCTGTATATTACGTATAGTTACCGTTGATAATCGAATAAATTAATTAACATACCAAAATCATCGTAGAAAAAACTTAAGCTTGATTTAAATAAAAGCTACGATAGGTGCTACGGCGTAGCTCTTGTACATCTCAAAATTACGCATGTATCTTTATAATTGTACCAAAAATAAATGACAAAAAAGTTGAAGGCGGTCCCTGGGGGCGCGTCAGGCTAATGACTTGTCCTTCGAGCGGCACGTGACTGACACGCGCCGCAATAACCTAATAGGTACAACATAGGTAAGTAATTTTATGTACACTATTCTATACATTTTAGATATTGTGTACACTGTGAAGATAGTAAGTACTTGAGGGTTACAAACAACTTAAAAATATTACTACTTAATTAACATTTTATTACTGAATAATATCTCGCTATTTAGAATAATTTAATGTGGAAAAAGACTTTGAGTAGCTCAACAAATTTTTTATAATTCAAATCACATCCACAATCTGAAAGAGATTTTGCATTTAATGTCATTTTAAAGACATATCTGAGAGAGAAAAATATCAGGAGGCCTAAAAATACGAACACATATTTATTTATTACTTGTAAAAATACGATATAAAAATAAATAATTTGATAAAATGACCTGCGAAATTTCCTGTTATTTATGAAACCATTATTTATGATGAATTGTCATAACATCAAGCATCAAGTTGACATGAAAGTGCTGTTTATCGGAGAAAGATCGTAGATTTAATGATAAACAAGCTAAAAAGCTGTAGATGGGGGAGACATTAATTGAGCGAACTAGTTCACGTTCCCGCGCAGGGCGCTGTTATCGCTCCTGCTAACTAAAGGGACATACGGCTCAGACGTTTGGCTGGCGAAGATGCGTTGTAGAACAAAAACATAAATCGGGTATTTTGGTACTAGTCATTGTCTTACTTTATTTGTCAATAAAAAAACGTAATTAAGCATTTTTAGAAAAAAAAAATTTAAGAAGTTCAAGAAACAACAACTAGAGCATTATTTAATAATTAAAAAGGTCGTGTTGCACTTGGCTTGATTTCTTCAAAGACTATAGTTTAATATTAAACATCCTGGTATTCCATTTGAACAACAAATTATTTAAAATACGCATGCAATCTTACTTGTTTGTTATTCTATATCGCCGTGTGTGGCGGTTGGAGTGCTCATCGTACCGTGCGACATATCAGAAATTAATTCCTGTTTTGTCGTTCACTTTATATTCAGAGCTTAATGACATACCATAAAGTATAGTATACACCAAAAGCATGCGTCTAAAGTAAGATCAGGAGTGTGCGTGCGGTTATAAAAGGAGAAACACGATTTTGCTCTTACTGGACGTCAGCAACGGGCCTCAACAAAAACCAATATTTGGAAGGGGTTCTATTGAAACGCACCCTTTGGTGCAGTAAAAAACGTGCGATATCTTTTGATTAATGTTGGAGGCTTTGTAGTGATGATTGAATGTTTTTGTGAGTAATAATATAATTCTGTAAAGTGCTACTGTGTGTTAAAGAACTAGAGTCAAATATGTAAAGTAGAAAGTTAGTAGTTTTTGTTAAAAAAAATCATGATCATTCACAACAATTTAGATGTAGAACTTATTTTTTTCTTTTAATATATGCTTTCATATATCAATTCACACCCGCGTAATAAATTGATTCATAACAGTAAAACATATGAATATGCTCTCAACATTTCTTAGATTTATTAAACATATTACCGGAAAATGGAAAAACGTTATTCATGCGCAGGTGTGCTGACGATTTGCTAACTTGCCATATTTTTGTAGGGAAATTGAGTTAGGAACGTATGGGGGATGTCCGGAACGTATTGTGCTGAACGTTGTTACACCGTGCCTGTACTACGACAATATTTTGTTAATACATCACTTTTATTTTCTCATTTGTATGCTATAACAACGTAAAAAATAAATCATTTATTTTAATAGGTATCGACGCATAATTTAAAACAGCAGACATACGAAAACCAAAGTAAAAACCTTATGATGCTAAAATTAAATCGTAAACTGCATAATTTACACACAAGCTGACTTAATAATGACTAATACTATGATTATCCTAGTAGCGAAAATGATACGTTTTGCTCTCATATGTCGAAGAAATATTGCAAATCATGAGTAAATGTTAGAAATACTTGCTAATAGGCAATATACGAAGCCGAAATTGCTTTTGTAACGATGTTTTCCCTGTAACTAATATTGCATTAATCCTATTAGTGGCGATTTCTAATACAGATACATGGATACGCTTTGTTTCTTTTTTAACAGGACGCGGAGTATCGTATCGTCGGATACATTATTAACTACAGTCTCACGTCACGTAATTACTGGTTTTAATAAAGTTTTTTTTTTGTTGTTAAATGTATGTAATTATTCTACATATGTATTTCAAGATTTTAGTAGTTAAAATCATTAAATAGAGTAAATAAATAAATTACATATTATATTTTATTTACGCACTGCAATTAATAGTCGCAGAAATTTTTTATAGCCTGTTAACCTAAAATATATATAATAGCTGGCAATGATAAAATCTGAACGCAGTAATGTATGCACTCTCACCTACTTGGCAGTTGAAACTAGGATCTAGTTGGCAATCAAAAACAGTTTTCATAATAAAACGACATATTCAAATTATTATATGCAGTTTTATTTACACTGAAATTATACAATAGCTGAACCAAAGTCAAAACAATGCCAGAAGTTAAAATGATATTCTTAAATTTTATTTGACTATTTTATTTTAGGTTAATTTTTAATTAGTCGATTGTTTGATCTCCGATGTTTTCTTTGCAAATATTACGCATAAATTCTTTATGGAATTGTTGTGGAATATGTTACATTGATCTACTGAGTTATTTTCCGATATAACATTCTCGTTTGAACTTTGAAACTGCTTATCGACAATATTAAATTCTTGATGCAACATATCCCTATTTCATAAGTCAGATCATGGGATTGGAATTTGTGATTTTGTTGTCTTACAACTTAATATCGAAAAATAGTAAAAAAAAAATCAAAGTAAAAAATCTCAAGGTTAGTGGTCTTTCTTAACTCAATAAAACGTATACCTACAAATTAATGAAATTAAAACAGTAGATAAAATAGAAAAATAAATCCTACTTTTCAGAGTTATATTTTTGTTTTGTGCTCAGTTACAAAAATTAATAAAATCCACCAAACATTTCTTGCAACGCCTTACTTATTAGATTTTTTTCATACAATGAAAGTAAAATAAAATTACTTTAAAGTGCGTTGGTTAAATATATGTTAAGGTTTTATCGTTAAACATGGTCAAGACTTGGGGTTCTGATAAAATAGCAAACGGTAGCATCGTAAAACAGGCTAGCCGGTGTTATTACAGCAGAACCCACCATGTATACTGCTTAAATGACATTTATATTCATATCACCTAGTATTTACATTCCATCCCGCAAGTAATGGTACAGGAAAAGGTTTGGTTCTATTTCAAAGGGAGCCTCCGCTGGGGCTTTTACATGTAAAATCTCTTGCAGTGTTCTTGTTTATATGCAAACAACAATAGTTATTACAGATAAAAGTCATCTTTTTAGTGTCCCGTATTGTTAAATCACGTTTCCATCAAGAGTTTATTGAACCTGGATAGATGATTATTGATATTTGATTCAAGAATGTACAATTCTTTATATAACCAAGAGGTATAAAGCTGACCAGATAAATAGAAAACCTCGCTATACTAATTGTTGCAACTAATTTCTTATAACGACGACAACAATCCAATAAAGATAAGAAGTGTTACGGTAATAATAGTTATAAAACGTGACAAAATCACTATATTTAGTAATTGTTCTATAAATTAGTTCATTGTAGTTAGCATTTTCTTTTACCAGACATAGTAGCGTCTTTCTAACTCCTAGGCGACGGTATTCGCAACATAATGCTGAGCAAAACTCACGTACGAAATACGAAGGGGAAGCTCGGCGAATATGCATATTGTCTGCCGCGAGGAGTCTAAGAGCACTCTACCCGCCGAGACGGTAACAATAGGCCAAGTGTAATTTCAAGTTTTTATAGCTTTATTGTTAGTGCATGTATCGTGCGAGATTTGAGTACGTTTTTAAATCGCATATAGTAATAACTCCGATAGGATTGTAGCGCTAAAAGCTCTATCGGCTTTCCGCGTTTCAGATCTTATAAAAGATTTTTAATGTACTAGATGCGATATGAACATTATGTTGGGTTGGAAAGTAATACTAGGTCGGGATTATTTGAATGGATCTTTTAGCTTGACATAGAAATAAAATACATTTACATCGTCTTTAACGCGTATTTGTAAGTTAAAATGCTTTTCTTAAAGTAATAATAAGTCTCAAAATTTTTCATATTTCATAAGGTAATATGTAATATGCACCTGGTTGATGTAAACCCACTAAATCTGCTTGCTGAAAATTTATCGCCTAATAAATCACAAAGAGGAAGACAGTTGGTCAAGTCTATTTTGTTTGAAGAATTCATAAAATTTAATCTAAGTAAACTAAAACGGATTTTCTTAAATTTTAAATTCATCGGCCCTTGTAGACAAATATTTTTTATAACTTTTGATATAAATATACATTCATCTTTATCGTATATATAATAGATCTACTTATGTATAATAATTTGTAGTAACAACGTTATTTCTGTCTACCTATACTTTATAACAATGGAGCTATTTAGAACGTAAATAGTTCATTTATATTAAACCTAGATAGGTATCAAGCTTAATAACGCCTGCATTTCCTGACGGAGCATTGTTGTGGAAAACAGTGTAAGATTTCCGTTGGTTTGTTTACTGCTTTATGTAAGTACAAAGGTAATTTATGCGATTAAATGCGGTATCAAAAGAAGCTGAGCGCACTTCCTTTGTAAAACGTTACGTAAGAAAACAGTTTGTAGTAAATTCCTTGTCGGATTATTGTAAGCTTTAAATATTTACCTGAAATTTTTATACGTTAATATTTCATGAGATAAAAATGCCACACAGATATCGTAAATTACATCAATGTCACTTAGAAATTGTGCCGTATTGAACATAATTATATAAAAATTTTAATATTTTTTTTAATATAAAATTAATTTTATGTAGTTTCTCAAAATAAATCGAATTGCTTTGCACTCTGAATCGAATAAATATAAAAAAAATAATTAGTAACCTAAGTGTTCTACCAAGCTCTATCACTTTGCCAAATTTCAGCGAGATCAATGTAGCCCTACTGGAGATACTGTCTAACAAATATCCATCCATCCATCCATCACTCCAAACATTCACATTTATAATACAATTAAGAAGTAAGATAAGTCACAAGTACTCTAAGAACTAAGTTACATTTGATGCAAGGTTGTTGAACCCTCATGAACACCCTTTGTTTTAGTATTTTTGTAATTTTCCGGAGCATATGCTACATAATCAACAATGCACAACCCTTATTTATCGTGAATAAGTTTCATTCGAGTCACCCCCTAGACTAAAACATTACATTTTGAAGAAACCTGTGAAGTGTAATTAAAATTCCAAAAGCACCCTCAAAACAATAACACTTTAATATCATTGTTTTTCTGTTCTCTATAAATTTTATGTAAATGTAATATAATATTTTATCAAGATAAAGAATAAATAGAATCCATTTGATTCTAATTAAATTTTTGTTATATGACTTCAACATTTCAAAATTACATTGTAGAAATTACCTTCACATACAGATGATTTTTTGATTAAAATTGTTTAGTTAATTAATATATTTATTTACATAATATAAAATATTTTTTAAAATTTAAATAGTTTTAGTAGAATTAGTTGTTATATAACTTTAATAGTATGTTGAGTGAAGAATTATGTATCCCATCTCTTTGGCAGACAAGGAGTTTGTGTTCTGCCAATGAGGTGGCATACTGGCCATCAAGACCTTTGCCTTTTGTAATAGAAAAAGATAGGTAAAAATAGTAGGAGAATAGCGCGCGGGAAGTTAATAACAGAATGTAGTAATTGTTAGAGTTTTATGGAGTTTTAGTGTAAATATGTGTATAGTTTAATATAAGTGATTTTAACAACGAATAAAGTATTTTTGGTTACCGTGCTGGTGTTTTCAATTTATACAAGTAAGTAGCAATTTATACATTTGGAAGGAATGAAACGATGTATTTGTAGGACCTTAAAGTTCATATAATCTTTCTTGTCTTGTTTTCTGTTATTTGCTGTTCAATAAATAATCTAAAATATTTAGTTATGGCGAGTTCTGTTAGTTATTCAAAACAAAACAAATCCAACCCTCGTCCAGACAGACTGCTGAGTCACTATTTTATGGGAGCGTATTTTGCTAATAGCGCAACATAAAAAATATTTTACTTCCAACGATAGAGTTATTCAATGGTTACTAAGCTGTCTTTTCCCGCCTCACTCAAAGCGGTTAATTAAGCGCTAAGTGAGTCACTTAGTGTAAGTTTCTCATATATCTTTCAGTGTAGCAGTTAAGGAGACGACTTAGGGTCCCTCAAGAAGCGAGCATACCATTTCCTTAAAGGCTGGCAACGCACCTGCAATTCCTCTGGTGTTGCTGATGTCCATGGGTGTCATTGATCACCTCGGCGTTCTCACCGCTCGTATGCTCCTTTCTCTTATAAAAAAAGTTACAAGCTAATAAGTATCGTTTTGCACCGTCTACTAAGTTTCAGCTAATGAAATAACCTTCCAGGTGGAGCGGAGAAGGCAACGTATTAATATTCATGTGGCGCTCTGTCCCTGCTCTTGTAAATGTTTTATTCGTTAACGAGTCTACGGGATTAGGGTAATCATGTCACGTCGTGTGTTAGCCGAAGCCTTCACAATTAATACGTCACGTAATCAATTTTGAGATAACTCGCCAACACATATTTTTAATAAAATAAGCAAACGACTATGTGCAGCCACATTTCTGCAATAGTAAAAATAATTATATAATTTTAAATAATGCTATATTAAATTCTACTTCCGTTAATAAGAACACATTCCTATTATCTCTCATGCTTTTCATTTGTGTTTAATTTGCGTATTATTCCGCCTGAGACTTACCGGGTACAAGGATTATCTGGTGCAGACGTCCCGACAGTATCGTCAGCGGCTGTAGGCTTAAATTTTCATTATGTTTATTGGATAATTCGCTTCAAAAGCGGCGTGAGGCGCGCAGATAGAGAGGATTGTCAATGCAACACTGAGCATTCGGTCGACGCCGACGCTTTTTAGATATCTGTTAAAAGACAGACAGGCTTGCGTTCAAATAAATTGTTAATTTATAAATCAGTGATGAATAAAATTAGCTAAATTATTTCGATATCGATGCTCTTCATTTATTAGCTTGTAATCACATTACTTACCTAACTTTAGTATTTAAAAAGGCAATACAGTCACATAACCAAACAACATAAATATTCAATATTGCTTTCTATTATTAACAGAGGTAGATCCCGCAAAAACAATATTTGTTTCGTGCACAAATGGGTTCGGTCGACCGGTGCAATACCACGACCACACAAGACACGCGTGAAGTAGAAGCAATTCCTCATTTCGTCTGATGTGTGTGTCTCTTTCCCTTCCCACTATTTTCTAATTAGGATAGGATGAGAAGGGAAAGTGGATTTTACGGAGGAAGGGACGCATAGGTAGGGTTAATGTCCTCTTTTTGTTAGTTCCCTTCTCCGATGTATAAAGGTAGGCAACGCATCCAAATTTGCGGATGTCTATGGGCAACGGTCGCCTCACTTTTTCGGCGAATCCAGGTGGCCTGATGATATAAAAAAAATATTGTAATAATTTTACCCAAAACTATTTTTTGCTGAAAGATAACACGAACGGTTGTACTTCAATAAATTAATGTCAACGAGCAAGATTTAAATACAGCAGCACGAATGATAAATCTAAGCAGTCACGGGGTCGCAGATGGTGCGGAGATTTTAGTAAATGAAGCTTTAATTTAAATGTTTGGAGTGACGAAATTTCCATGCAACGTAAAATGGTGCTGTATAATATTATTATGAAGTACTGTTTTTTTTGCAACATTTTTTCTAAGCTTTTCTGTATTGACGGTACAAAAAGCTTTTGCATATTAAAAGTTTAAAAGGATTTTCTCAATACTGGCGTAAAGCAAACAAATTCGACACCTTATCTTACATACAATTTTTCTGCTATCTTTTACCTGAATATATTTATTTATTATTTAAAAAACGCCTAAATATCTATCAAAACCCACCAACATTCATTCATTTAACACAAAAATATACTTATTCTTCAAGCAATACTCATTTTATTTAGAAAATGTTATTTTATATCACAAGATGAACCGTAGGGTATTGTTAATTAAAGTGCGGTGACAGAGTAATACCGCATCCGGGTTTTCTTTGGTTTCGCCGCCTCTGCCGTCTATGTCGGAATGCGAGGCGACTGACCATCTGTCACCGCGAAACCGGGACACAGTAAATTACGCGCCTTCATCATCCCGCGGGACAGTGATCCGACGAAACCTCCGTGACCCGAGCTATGTAAGGCTTTACTGGCTTTTATATACCTCTTTGTATAATTTCCCCTTCAAATGTTCGTTCATAAAAATGATACTTAATATGCTTCGTATCTTCGTCATTTTAATTTTGTCAGATAATAAACAGTACGAGTGAGTATTCAAACATATCACAGACCTGTGCAATCATATCTGCATGAGCTTCTCACGTGTAATCTCGCTCGCAAACTTTCCTGTTTATTTTCTCTACCAATTCCGTTAGAGTGCTTCGTACTGAGTTATCTGACAGCGGTGTGCAGCTTACAACTACCTAAATACATACTATACGTCATTAAGTACTAGTGAATAAGGGTTCACTAACTTGTACAACAAATACTAACCAAGCCGTTACAATGATGAGAGAATTAGAAGAAAATTCACCGTTATCTTTACAGAACTCAATAAAAATACACATAATCATTTTCATTTTAACCAACATCTTACTTCATGTAATTGAATCTTATTTATACTTTTACATGATTAGTTTACTTATCATGTAAACTTATTTTTAGACTTAAAAATTTTCTGTAATTTTGTCAAAATAAGTAAACAAATTGCTTACTTGTTTTGACAAAGTACATTTACTTTTTAAGATAACTATATCTCATTTAAATAAGCCTTATTATTTAACTTACTTGTAATTCTAAAGACGCATCTACAAAGTACGTCTCATCATTTTGTCCCATAAGCGTCGTTACTCTACTTCCTCGTGCCATATCTCTGCAACTTTACGAATAGGCAATTGTGTTGGTTCAGTGCCCCCGCGAGCCCACTGTCCCTACGAACCCCATTGTACTCACGACTTTTAAATGGACTTTGTTTTCTTAATTTTACGACGTTTTCGTTTTTTTCTCCTTTTTTACAGATGCTTCAAACAATAGATTAAAAACTTGTTCAACTAATTACTCAAGCAGTTGAATAAACTTTTGGAGATTCGCGAAAACCCTTTTTTGAACTGTCAGAACGGATTTTTAAGTGACATTTTATTAAATAAATGATACGGAAACGAAGTTAGCTTATCTATTTTTATTAATATAATGTATTTCGCCGAGTGTAAGATTAAAATTTACCTAGGAAATTAAAAACTGTACCGTTTCATTCCGTAGATTTTTTACATAAAAGACACTTGAACACTAAACTGTTACCTACATAGTTGTTTATATGCTTGTACATTGATTAGAACTCAAGTAAATATCTTGTAGCAGTCAAAACAAATAAATACAGGGTGTTAGTCGTAACGTGTTATATAAGGATGTAAATTCAGCTGAAACATTTAGACCACGTCGTGTTGCGACCCTCCGGGCCGGCGGCAGGTCCCCTCGACGATGTGTTTGGAATGCGTTAAATACGGGACTCGTATTCGTTTGTTTGTCTGTTAAATTTGATAGCCCGATTTGTCTATTTTCTTTCAGAAACGGCGTTAAGGACTTTCAAGTTATGCTACTTTATTGCCCAATAGAAAAGGCTATGTGTTTTGAGAGTTTGTATGTTTTTTTAGATGTCCGTTTTTGAACCCTTGTAGAAAAAAAGCTTAACTGATTTTGACGAGTGAGATCACTCGATTCGCTTAATATATAAAAAAAAAAAATAGTTCAATCTATAGTAGGTAATATAAACACACTGGCTGGAAAGTATTACAACGAAAAATGCATTCAAACGATTCAGTTTAACTTACAGCACACCATTAGGGTAACATGATTGTGACAGAGATATGTGCCACATGAATTTTCTTTTAAAACAACTAATGCTCCTTTTAGATCAGACGTATTCTGACAGTTATAAATGAAGAGCACTTTAGCTTAGTAAAAGTTGAAGAGTAATATCTTTAAGTAGTATTAATATGCAATAATTTTACAATGAAAAAAAGAGAAATGTTTACTTTTCAGTTTTCAATTCTATTAAAATGTGTAAAATTTTTCCACCATCTTACCATATTTAGATAAACACAGTTGTTTGAACAAAATGTAACTCAATTTAGAGTAAATGTAGGCACCTTTAAACCCAATCCAATTTATTTGGACAGCAGTGGCGTAATCACAATGATGTTGACAAATAGACTAGCCGCGTCGCTCCGCCCTTTCGATGTTCATTCGATCTTTTCCTGACGACATCCAGTGACAATAACTCAGTCGGTACTTCAGCAGGACGATACGCAATCAATAATTTATCTCCTATCTATATAGAAAATTTTAATTTAGTAGCTAGGTATTGAATACCGCAATCATTGAATACTCTATCAAATGTGCAATACAAAAACCATACTCGAATACTACTGAGTTACTTTTATATGCTTTGTTTTTCTTTTGTTACTCCAACGTCTCCTTTATTATGTAGGGTCGGCACAAGAAAAAACCTTCGTTTTTCGATTAATTTTAAATCCTAAATAGCTATTTTGAGTAGTATCTACATATCTAATTGAAGCGTTGAATCAAATACAGGAAATTTTTAGTCAAAAAAAAAAAAACTAAAATGATGTTAACAGAATTGTATAGTAAACAGTGGATATATTATTCCGTATGCGCGCCCAACAGGGTTTTTCCATTAGAGCTCGCGATACAACGGTAAGTTTTTTCTCAAACCATTCCGATTTTCAACAATCTCATCAAATCGCGGCGTTGAAAGGTACCGAAGGGAACTGATTGAATTGAATCCCCGCTACCTGCCGCTACATTTCTTCCCCAGTTTTCCCAAATCGAACTTTTACCCGCAGTTAAAAGTGTTTAATCAGATTCAAGTTACAGTACGAAAATACTGCAACATATTTACTTCTATTTATTTACTTTTAAAATTCTTAAAAAATATTTACTCGTCGACGGCCAGATACTCGTATGCTCCAAATTTTGAAAGGTATGTTTTAGAATTTTTTTTTTCCCACTTAAGTGTGATTTTATTTGATTCCCATTTGTTTTGTTCTTTAAATTTAAAACATTTATTATTCTTCCGTAAAATACATACATTTATTTATAATAAACTATTCACCAAATAAAAATAATTAAAGTACATAATAATAGATAGAATGCACTATAAACAAGCTGAGTTAAATTCTAATAGGCGCTCTCTGTGAGCCATGTAATTACATATCAAAATGCACGACACATGTCAAATTCGAAATGAACAAACGCTTGATACAAGCCCGTTTCATTTGCTACAGAAGTTCGTACAAATATAAAAATGAAGTTTCTTCGAAACGATATCGATATTTTTTCTAACCCGCTCGCATCGCGGCTTACATCTCATAAGAAATGCATGGACTTCCACTTTATTTATTTACATGGGGTTAGACCGATAAATCCGAGACTTTCTATCGCAAGGGGGACTTTTATTGGACTTTATATTTAGTACACACGCAACGGATCAATAAAGATGGACATGAACTCTTGTCAAACTGATGTGTTTGATTAGTATAAATTCTTGTCATACTTTGTATGTCTCATATAGAAGCCAAGTGTAAAGTAAAAGCAATTTCGCATTTCGCCTAATGAATGGTAAACCTGATTTTCCTTCCCACACTTTTCTTGTAACGATGGGATGGGAAGTGGAGGTTTATTTGGCAAAAGAGAGGATGTATAGAAATGGGAGATATCCCCGTTATGTCGATTAAAGAAAGGTAAGCAAACGCGGATGTCTGTGGGCAGCGGCCACTTCGCTTTTTATGTGAATTTAGACGTTTGTACGTTTGTCACCTTATACTAACATTTTTACCTACGTTTTGTCTCTGTTAGACGTATTGGACTAAATTTGCAGTGTATAAAGCGATAGAAGGAATCGATTCATTGTTACTTAATATAAGATTTAATTACGTTAAATATAGCTAATCACAAAAAACAAAACAGTAAAAGAGTGTAAAACCTTCTATAAAGTAGGATTCCCATTAGCGTAGCGGTTAAACTAAATAGCATTCCCACATGTCCTAAATAGATGTGAAATGCAATTTAACAATCGTTCCATTCCGGGCGTGTAATTAACGAGTAGACGCAGGAGACGCGGGCAATTTGTCATGGAAAGCCGCGAGCGTTCGCTGTGGAAGCAAAACTAAAACATGCATATACGTTTTGTTGTGGCACTTCGCTTAATAATGCAGCTAGCTTAACTTTTTAGTATTGTTTTCTAAAAGCTACTAATACGTTTTAAATTGGTTCCTCGAAAACTTAGTTGTTATATTTTTAAAACTTTTAATTGGCGGTTTTGCAACAAAAAATTCATTCCAGTATTGAAGTTGGGGTGGATTAAGTTGCCCCTTGAATTGATGTTAAGTTCGTAATTTCCTTTCTAGTGCAAATATGAAGTATCATTATTGCGGCGAGTTCGTAACTAGAAGTTATTTTAATTACTTTTAGCAATATTTTTAAATAATTTTATATTTTTTTGTAAGATAGTAGTGTTGTTATTTTACTTTGCGATGATACAAATTATTAAATATAAAATACAGAGCATCCTACAAAAAGTTTTATAATCGTGACAATAAAAAATTGTAAATTCGTCGAAAATATAGTTACACTTTAAATGTTGTTTATAAAGTAACAGCAGCATAAAATATGTCACTTAATAATTATTTTTATTTATTCGTTTCGTAAACTTGGTAATAATTCATTACGTGTTAAACTTTAACAAAATAGAAGACATGACTACATTTACAACGGTCAAAATAATCAAATTAATTTGTTCATATTTCCGTTGTTGGGCGAGGTCGGCTGGGTGGTTCGATCGCGGGCGGAGTATTATGCCTGGTTCACACGAGGGCAGAAAAAGGTGGCAGAGGAGTCGACAGTGCAGGACTGCTCATGTTTAACTAACATGTGGAGACAAACAGTATTGTTTGGGTAATATTGCTTTGTGCTTGAAAATTTACTGAAATAACAGTGTTATTTTATCTCAGCGTTGTGCGGTTAAACAATAGCAATACTCTACTGACATCTGTTCTGAAACTAACATAAGTGTTCGTTTTTACAACCGCAATACTGTATTAGCTGCTGCTCTGTATATCCTGTATGCAATGTTCTGCCCTCGTATGAAACTAGTATTACACCGGACACTGCCCGATTGTTGTGGTCCCGCAGTAATGGACTTAATTCTGATGCGGCTTTCGGCTTTTAGCCGTTGTTTACCTGCGTACGCCGGCACTGTTCCGCACTGTACTTCGCCATAAATCAATGTTTGTCTTTCATAATACCATAAAAGCATTTTCGGTTAAAATATATTCGATAATTCTTTTTAGCATATCAGTGTTATCAAAAAATCATTTATTCAGTTTTAAAACCCCAAAGCAAAGTAAATAAAGCGAAGGTAAAAACGATACTCATATACATACGACAAGCTCTAAGCTTGAAAGAAAGGTGATAAAATTTGCTACAATTTTTTTTCATAATTCTAGATTTAATAGCTTTAAAGTGATTGGAATAAAAAAGTGTTGTTCATAATTATTGTTCTGCAACCTCTTTGATATAAATACTATTGTACTATTACTATTATACTATTAAGATAAGATAGTTAACGTTTTGCTTAAGGTGAAACTTTCCAAAGAAAACGCTGTTATGTTTCGTTATAATTAAACATTCATAATCTCGATGAACTCAGTTGTTCTATATCAAAGATTAATTCGGTTAGTAAAAGTTAGTTGAGAACTTGTAGCGGTTACGGTCAAAGATGATGGTGATAGTATTTAAAGAGATAAGGTGGAGGCTAATCCACAAGAACAAAGGACTGTGGGTTCTTTGCTTAAGGCGAGGGTCTATTATGAGAGTACTCCTAGTTTTGCATGTTATATTTGTCAAAGTATAGAAAATTCAAATTACTAGAAGACTAAATTTAGATTATTGTCTTAATAATTAACAATAACATTTCTCGTCTTCTGAAGAATTTGCTTAGATTTTTTTTTATCGTGATGTAATGTCATTTCTCATGTCAAGCTAGAAAGGCAAAACAAAATTTCTGTATTAAACATATCGTCATACCTGTCATTATTTTTGAGAGAACAGTGATAATATTATATTTTAAACGAAGATTACACGAAGAAACTACATTTATCTTGTATATTATTGTATCTCAAAACAAGTTATGTGAGTTTATGTGAGTGCAATACGTTTTATATTTCGAATGCTTTCAGAATACAACCCCGTTTCCAAATCCTACTCATATCGCGTCGACCGCCGTCGGCTTCTGTGACTGAAATGTTATTATCTCTACTCAAAGGGCTTCACTTTCGTCTCACTGATCTTAACAAATGTTTCTCTTTTTTCATTTAGTCTCGCTTTAATAAGCAAACCATGTACTCGTAATTTTGTTATCAACAAATCTTACAAAGTGAACTTTCTTTTTATCTTCTCGAGTCTTCTTTCCATTCGAAATTAAGGACAATAAGAAAAATATAATCAAACATGATTATTTAAAATTATTTGACTAAATTAAAATCAAAATGTTTATTAATTAAAATACAAATAAGCTTTAACTGTTCGTGAAGCTTTATATTCGTGAGAGCTTATTTTTGAACATCTAAAAGGGAATACATTTAAAAGTCAAACTTAATGTACAAATTTACCTTGAATATTACATAACGCGCGCGCAACTTTGATCCTCGTTGCCGACGCCACACGAATTATTAAATGTAATTTTATATTCAGGTTCTTCACATACTTGATTATTAAAGTTTGTATGAAAATCTTCATTTGTTTTTTATTATACGTATACAAGTACACTTTACGTTATGATACTTTACATTAGCGCTTATATTTCACACTATAAAACGTGATTTTAAATTTCAGTGTTTTACGCAATGTATTGATGTTTTTAACAAAGAAAATTAAAGAAGAATTACTTACCTTATTTACCAATATTTTAGCACTTAAACTTTCCATTGATCAACACCTTGTTATTACGACATCCCTTCGTCAATATTCCATTATGATATTGAATGGCGCGCCTAAAAGTTTTCATACAAAAAAATTACTTTCTGCTATAAATAATAACATTGCTATTGTTGCTTCTACGTTAGTAACTTATTAAATATTTACCTTTTATGCAAAATAATATTTGTACTGTGGATACATTTTGTAAGTAGGTCAATGTGGATTCATATTTCGGTACATGTTCATTCATCATTTTTCCTGCCAGAATTTTCTTGAAAATAAATATATTTCCGTACTGATAGAACGTGTTATAAAACATTTAGGTAAAAGTGCGGACGAGTGCAAACTTAGTAGTATGTTTCTAGTACTAGGAGTACAAGAATTATAATTTCTGAAATTTTATCTCTAATATTATAAATGGGAATTTAAGAGATAGATAGATGGATGGATGAATGGATGTTTGTTTGAAGGTATCTCCAGAATACATACATAGGCTGTTAAGTTTTTTTTTTATTCCGCGCAGATGGATTCGCGGGCGACAGCTAGTAGATTATAAATTAAAACTTGACCATGATCGCGGCAGTTTGTGTAACAGATTTTCTTTATTACTTACTGGTAAAATAAGCGGCTAAATATAACATATAATTTTTCCTCAAAGGTCATTCATGATTTCAAGTTATATAAGTATATGTATTAGTCCTTATTACATACAATCTAATTTTACAATTTATTTTAAGGATATCATTAAATAAAAAATATTGATGTTAACAAAACTACAACATTCGTTTAAATTTATTGGAACGAAGTTCCTTATCGCGCGTTGTGAAAGGGGGCTAGACGGAAAAAATTCTTACGAAAAGTTGTCACGACACTTTTTGCTATAGACGAATGAGCGCTACTTCACCGTGGCAACGACGTGACAATATATATCGAAAATTCATAGAAATAAAATGTACTTCTTGTGAAAACTTAAGTTTTTTATTCATAGAATAAACATTGGTTCCTTCACTAATTAATTGAAAGGAACTTCGTTCCATCCGGGTGTCCCAACACACCTCTCAAGTTTTTTATTTTGAAGAATCAAAACAAAAAACAATTGAAAAATATCACTTATAGGACTCTGTAAAATATCAAAATCTCGACCTCATAGATCACTCAACACAATTTTGAATATACGGCATCGCAATTGAAACCAATGAGTAATAGCAGTTTTTTCAGGTCAGTATTTTTCGTCCATTTTTTTGGCTTTACCAAATAGAATTGAAATTATTTAATCTTGTGAAGCGGTCGTTCTACGGATACGTAAATGAAGAGAGTGTGCTCGAAAATTTTCGCTGACGTTTATTACTTTTTTAACTAACCATCGCGGATTATTTTTAAGTGGTACTGAAAATGTCATCGTTCTATATAGGTATATTCTGAACGTTTTACATTTAAGTTTTTTTTTTTTAATAAATGGTAAAATTTTACCAAAAACGTTGGAATCTTCATCCTTCTTTTTAATTAGGGGGGTCTACTTACTACTAACAACTTAACTAACTTAAGATATAAGCATACTACGAGAGCAAAACCATTTCTAGAACATTTTTACTTAATCTGTAAAAAACAATTTTTAAAAGACTCCAGAATAGAATTTTCAATTTGGTAATAGAAAATAGTTCTCAAGTTGACATTGACATATAGAATTGTTAGGTATATGAATACATGCCTATTTTTTATTTTATTTTAAAAGATCAATGTTTAATTTTAATTTCTGTCCCAAGTAGGTTTGGCGATAGGCAGGTGGGCAACCGTAAAAATTCAGACAAAATATTAGTTTAGACTTTGTGCGCTGATGCCAGGGAGATGATGACAGAAATGGTATACGAATGGTATACTAGATTTTTCCGTTTTCCTTAATTTTTTTGTTCTTAAAACAGAAATTATAATATCAGATGTAAGCAAGCTGCTTGCCTAGAATATAACCGTACGTATTAGTAGCTCAATGACAGTAACGAGGCCACATTTGCAGTTCAGAACATTTGTGGCTAAGTGCACTGTAAGGCCAAAGCGGGTAATTTGGTATGCTAATGCAATGCGAAGGAACTTCCAAATACTCTGTGATTACATGATACTTATACATTTATTACTATTACTACGAATAACACGATGTTGTATAAAATTCTATGATATAAGCGTACTTAAATGGACTTTATCTTAATGTCGAACCGTACTTCTCAAAAGTTCAATTAGCTTTCAAAACGACAAAAAGAAAATAAACAAAACCAGATTTAATATCTTTAATAATTAAAAAAGGAGATGTTTTTAAAACAAAATTGTTTTCAATTAAAAATTTGGGAGATGAATTTTACAAATAAAAAAAAATTGTTCATTAAATTTTTCATAATGGAATAAACAAAAATAAATATAGCTAAACATTCTCTTTGCGCAACAAATTAGCCTTAGGCGTGATGTGTGGAAAAATAAGCGGATTTTTAGATTAATTAAGCTTATCCTTGTTTAGACGTCGGACGTTGTTTGTGCTGGTCCCGGGAAAAAGAACTTTACCTATATTTATTCTGTCTTTCAAAAGGGAATATTCTATTTTTATATTAATGGAATCGAAGATCGAGTCTAATGTATTTACATAATAATGTGCTTCTAGGAAATATCAAAAACATTTGTATATTAGGATTTATTGTCTATATATGTTCATTAAATATAAACGATACATCGAACCTAATGATATATTGAATTACAATATTAAGAAATCGTTATTTCTTTAATAAGAATTTACAATTATCTTAAGATAATTATGATATGTAACAATTACGTAATATTGCAATTGTAAAACAGTTTTTTTGTACAATACATGTACCAATGTGTTTTTCGATTTACATATGTACGATAGCATTTATCCGACGTTCTTACGGTGAAGGAAAACATCGTTATGCAACCTGCACATATCCGAGAAGAAATTCAATGATATGTGTGAAGTCAACCCGCACTGGGCCAGCGTGGTTGACTATGGCCTAGTCACCCCTAACTTAGGATAAGCTCCTAGCCCCTCGGTGGGAATGTATAGTGAGCTGATGATGATGATGATGATGATGATGACAACAGTTTTTTACACAAAATATTGACTCAATGCAGGTAGTAATTATGAAAAATAAAATTTAAGTTGAAAATTTAGAAATTAACAAAACTATATTTCAGTTGAATATTCAATAGTCTTATACAGTTGTTAATAAATTTTACCTTTCAGTGTAATCATGTCGACAAAGAGTATTACAAATATATTAACATAATTACCTATTTCAATTTATATCAAATTGAATAAATAAAGTGAAAATCATTAAGCAAACCATATCTCGGATTTATTGACCACTTGAAAACAAATTCATTATTCAGTGAAATATCTGATTTATTTTTATTGATACTGGTACTGTAAGTAAAGTACTACTGGTATTGGAAGTAAACTACGATACTGAAATCATACTTTATTAACATTTTGCAAGAAACATGTTTTAAACTATTATATAGAAATGATATCTATATGTTAGGTGTTTTTTAAATCATTGTCTTTCATACTATTTTGAATGCTTCAATTAAATTATGTGAAGTTCCAAAAATTTCAAAATAACTTTAACTATTTTAGGTACGTTTTATTTACAGACAAACGAGGGATAATTTAATTACAACGGGCTAACACAACGTTAACTTCAGCAGCATAACGTGAAAAGGTACCTTACCTTGTTACCCACAATGAAAAGCTCACTGAAACAATAAACGTTACTTCCTGATGTCTGTAATTCTATATTTAACGTAGTTGTGTAACTTGCTTGATTAGAATATATAATATAAATATAGAATATAGATAGAAATATAATAAAAGTAAATCTACGAATAGCTAAGAATATTAATTTTTAGAAATATGTCACGTCGTCATGGTCATCTCAAACGTCGTATAGAAGAGCTGACCTAATCCGAAATTAGATTTGATTAGGCTTTAGCCACGCTTGCTTAATATAGTTTGTTTGAGTTCAAACTGTTATTATTTTTATTAAATAAAATGTTTGATAGTTCTAGTTTCACAAATTACACCTGTAATCATGCTTCACAATTTATTTTTGTGTTAACTATCAGAGTTTATTACCAGTGTGGGTAAACCTTATTAGTGTGAGTTTGATGGAGCGCGGAACGATATAAGTGAAATTATATTAGGAATATGACCTTGACATGAAAACTAAATGACTGCATAGTTAAGTGACTATCTAAGGTTTGACTTTTATTTAAAGCTAATTACCTGACGTACTATATCTAAGTGAGAAAAAAATGCTTAAATACAATATTAACTGTCAGCAATTACACACAATTATTAGATGTCAACAGTTTTAAATATATCCTCTCTCATTAGCGTTTATAACTCTCTCACTTAACTAGCTGTCATGAGAGTAAAAAAACGCAAATAAAAAACATACTTTAAAAAAAAAATCAAAACACCAGTCCTCTTGAGGTTATATAAGACTTCTGTGTCTTAAAGATCTTTATCCATTATTAATTAAAAAGTTCATCGGAGAGCGTAGCACTACAGACTTCCTTGTTTTGTAGTGTTGTGCTACAGGCAAACCTGTTGCATAACTTTTCTCTTGGGGCATGAACTCAAGAAGTGGTTTCAACGACAAAATCTTTTTAATAAGACGTAAAAGAAGCAAAGACGGAAAAGAAACAGTTGAACAAATTGTTAACTTTTATTTCATTGTTAAATGAAATCAATTGAAAATCAGAGACACTAAATTATATTTTTGTTTTTAATCAGATAGAATATATACTTATAAATGTGTAATATCGAAAAAAAAATCTTTTTCGCACACACGATTGTATTTGCGGAGCTGATAAGGAAAAACCAATATTCAAAATATTTGTCTGACTGTCTGTATGTCTATCCGTAAGGCTGCGTTTCTTCCGGGTAATCTTCGGAACGGCTGTACCGATTTTGACAGGATTTGGATGGGAAGATAGATGATGCGCGCGGGCATATTTTAGACTAGATACTTTTTTTTTTATTCTGCGCTGACGAAGTTGCGTGCGAACGTAAATAATAGATTTTGGGAGTCTTTTTCTTCTGCTATCAGAGATTTGATTAAGTGTGTTTGATAAAGTGTACTTCAGTTTCATTATTTAGTTTTCTTTAATATTTATGTTATGTAACAATGTGTAGCACATGTTATAACATAATAACATTGTAACAAAGTCATAAAATTTGCATATACCGTCAGCGTAAATGGTTTCGGCTTTTCACGAAGCTTAGCTGAACATAAGAGACTTTGGATCACGGTTCGTGCATGTCGTTGACACATTACTGTCACGTTAACAGCCAATGTTATCCAAATTGACGTTCTAACGACATTTTTGTTGTTACTAAACTATATACTTTATCGATGGGTTAAAACTGTAACAAATATTCTAGTAAATACATAAATTTAATGTCCAATTAAAATAAATGAAAATACTTTAAATATAAGAATCATTTGGAGCACAAATAGTGTAACGAAATAATTTGTAGCCGAAAACAATGGAAAATTTAAGCTTAATTTTATTATAAAATACGCAATTACAATTCGAATTTGCATACTACATGTACAGGTAGAACTTTGACGTCGAAATTTTACAACATTAAGAATTTAAACAGAAAAATATAATGTTAATATAGGTAAATTTTAGTAATGTCTTATAACGATATCAGAAATTCACTCAAGGGCGCGTTTTAATATCCTAATGGATTAGGGCGTACGCTTAGACATGACGTCTACGATTTAAAAATCAATATGGTCGTAGAGCACGAATATCATTGTAGTTTGAGGTGTACAGAACAATGGTTCATACACTGATTATAGTAATAAACAATCTCAGATCATTCTGATGCATGTTAAAGCGATATAAAATTGTTGGTAAACCTATTCACAGTTGGGGAAATTTCTATCTTTCATCCCTGGCCTTATCCTACTCACGTGGGGTCGGCATATAAGATGTTATAAACCTTAAAGTTTTGGCTTAACTGTTTACGGTCGGCCGTCTGCCTGTCGGCAACCCTACTTGGGAGGAATATTTAAAAATTAAATATAATATAATAGCTAAATAATTTAAAATTACTTCTAAAAGTACACCATAAAAAAAACTAATCATTATCCGAAAAATGTTTTCGTCAAAATAGCTTTAAAAACAAATGCTTTTTGTGCATACATAAATTTTGAATTTATGTTTATTTCAGATGTATGCAATAATAATGTTTAAAAATACTCGTAGCCTCACCCCGAGAAAATGAGGGATAACTTAATTAGCACCAGTTTATAATACCCTTGAATAACTTTGGTGAAAATATGTAGAGTAGCGCCCGTAACTACAAAGTTTGTTGAGCAACAAGTTGCTCTAGTGATTTATCAAAATAGATTCAACGTTAGGTTATTTATGGTATTTATTTAGTAGTTAATTTAATAAATTGTATATTTTTGGTTGAATCGTTAGACATATTTGGATTGTTGTTTCAGGCGATGAAAGTTAAATTTGAGTGTTACATAAACTTGATTTCTTACATTTATTTTCGAGTTCTTAAGAATGCTTCTAGTATAAATAAAAAACAAATTTATTCATATTTAATATTTATTGATTCTCTCGTTTTTCTTAATAGTAACCTATTCCGTAACTCGTTCTAATTAAATTTACTTGCGTGTCCCTAATGTAAACGTAGTTCAATGTTCACTGACAAAATGTATACTCGACGAAGTACAGTCATATTAAAAGAGCTGTCAGTTACCACTCATTTTATGTTTATTCGTATTAATACAAAATTACATTGAAAATATAAAAATAGATTCAATGTAAGACACATCAATGGAATTCCAGTGTTAAAAAAGAGTAATGTACGCGGAAACTGAAACCAACTCACTTTTGTCAACTAGCTATTGCCCGCAACTCCGTCTCAGTAAGTTTTTAATAGGCAAAATTAATTTTCAACAAAATGTAGAGCAATAGTAAGAAAAAAATCCAAAAAAATTTAAAAATGTATTGTAAGAATTAATTTAAGTAATGTTAAAATACAGAAATAAAGCCCTAATTCTTTTCTTAACAGAGTAGTTAGTAATTTTGTATTTTTTATTAAATAACGTGTTTATTGGAATTTCAGCTATAAAAGTTCACATAAAATTTAAGGATTTTTTAAATAATTTTTACAGCATTTCAACTTATCTAAGTAACAACTACGTCGAGGACGACATTTCTACTTTAATGTTTTAGTCCATTAAGATATTGGATATGCGCAACTGATTTATTAAGTACTGGCTACGTAAAATGAATATAACTTAAAATAAAAAGAGAAAATTGCTAAATACTTTCGTAAAACATTTTTCTTGCTTTAATAATGATTGAAAAACTGATGAACACTACAATAATTAACAACTGCAAAAAGACATTTAATATAAAAAAATACATTTTACAGAGTACATTACGGAAAGCTCTTCTGTCATCTGATTTATAAACAACTAGCTGTCGCCTGCGACTCCATCCGCGCAGATAAAAAAACTTAATAAGTCACTTACATATGTATTCTTTCAGACTATTTTCTATATCTGTGTCAAATTTCATCAAGATCTGTTGAGCCATTCCGAAGATAACTTCTAACAAACATCCATCCATCCATCTATCTAAAATTTCGCATTTATAATATTGGTAAAATTACAAAATCATTTGTCTAACTATGAATGTATGTAGATATGAAAGATAAATTATATCTGCTAAATATGAAGTTGAATCAGCTAAGTTTATTGTATTTGGAATACATTTCTGTGCTTAGTGAATATATAATTAAAGCGTAAGCAATATTCGCGAATCTAATAACGTCTACGCATCATAACATTACGCGACGCCGCGTAAATTAGCGACGCGTCACAACGTACGTAAGTTTAATTGAAACTACGCACACGGAGTTTGATGATTTATTACGAAGTTAAACTAATGTTAGACATTTACTGGTAATTTTAAGCAAGCAATTATTAGATAAATGGCCACTTATATGGAAAACGGTTTAATGTTTACTTCTGCAATTCTTATTTTTTAACTTTATAGTGTATAACTTATCTTAACTTATCATTTTTTTTTAATTATCTTAATTTATATTATCTTGTGTTAAATTATATTATTAATTACCCAAAATTTGACTAACGAAATATTGTGACAAGTTTTTTTCAAGTGCCAAATAAAAGCTATATTAATCTTTTGAATTTAAAAATTAATAAAATGAACCTCATCTTCACAGGTAAAGTTGAAATTTTAATTGATGTAAATATCAAAGCTATGACCATTAAAATGTTTCGAACGGGCAAGTAATTTGTATATGCATTTGCTGAACCTAAAAGCTAAAAGCCACACGTGAATTAAGCCTATCACAGTGAACCGCGACAATGGGTTACTCCACGCTAGGTGACTACCATGTTACAAATTAGTAAACAGAGCAAACAATTTAATAGGCAACGTGGAAATTTTTCATACAGTACAGCTGAATTGTCCTGTGTTGTTAATTATGTTTTTTTCTTTTTTCTAAGTGCTATTGGAAAATGATTCAAACATTGTACTAAGAATGATGATTGAAGTACGCCAAAATCATGACATATTAAAATATATCTCTCCTTTCCTCCCGCTGAACGCTATCAGACTTTAATGTAGATTCATAGTTTTAAAGGCGATATTATTAAAACATATTTATTTTATCTAAACAATATAAGATCAAAAAGGCGTAAATAGATTTTATACCAACTACCACAGTTTGACTTATTTTATTCTATAAATATTAAATTTTATTGTCCATTTACAGTGAAGAATATGAAATTTCAATGAAAAAATTTCATAAATGTATGTTCCTATTAATTACATTTTTCCGTTTCAAAACGAAACAATGTTTGTTTCGTATCACAACGCATACTCCCCTAGCAATTAACGTCGAGAAATTAAAAATAAAAAGTTTAGAATTGATTTACAACGCATAATATAAAACGCAACAATGAGTTATTTGAATAACTTTAGGCATAAAATTACTGCTGTATATAAAATTCAGCCTTTAAAATTAAATTAACAGAAATGTATGAAGCAAGAAGATTAAATATATAGGTAAAAAACAATATAAGATTATTAGTAATTAACAATGTTATAATTTGTGAACAGGGAAATCCGTAATAGTGATTACGAAGACTAACGATTAATTAATAAAAAAGTGTAAAATTCAAAATATCAATTTTCTTATTAAAGAATTCTACGCTCATAAATAAAAAAATTTAAACAAAAATACTACGAGAAAGAAATTTAAGTTTTACGACTTTCTTACTCGTAGTGTGTTCCTGAGGCAATACGTGTGTGGTTAGAGGAAAAACATCTTATTACGAACAATCCTTGCCCGAGGCAAGGCGGTTAATTTCATTAGCACCCGACCAACGTATCGTAAGATAACTTTGGTGAATACCTGACTCGCTTTTGGGATAATAAGTGCCTGAGACTAATGTGGATTTTAGTTTTTTTTTTATGTATTTTACCGTATCTACCACAGTTAGTGCTCTAAAGCTAGTTTGCAACTATTCCAATTCCTGCTGTCAAGTTCCGTCATCGAATGACACGAGAATATTTTATCTGATTTGTATACAAAAGTAATAAGATATTGTTACAGTTACCTAAGTATAATGTAATCGGTAACAATAAATATCTATCTATATATATAAAAGAAAGTCGTGTTAGTTACACTATTTATAACTCAAGATCGGTCGAACTAATTTAGCTGAAAATTGATGGGGAGGTAGATTAGAACTAGGAGACGGACATGGAACTTTTTTATCTTGTGTGCATTTTTTTTATCCCGCGCGGACGAAGTCGCGGGTAAAAGCTAGTAGTTAATAAAACTCTTAATTTTTTATTTTGAAACTAATAGTAGTTATTTATAACTTTCATTATATTAAATAAAAATAATTATTGATATTATAATTAAAATAAATGCGGATTTTCGTCAACATATTTGCTTTGGAAATTTCCCCATTGTTGTCAGAAATATTTAAATAAAGATGGAAATAAAACATCCGAAATAATATTGTTCCATAAATCCTAAAATTTTATCCGTCGCCTTTGTAATATCAAGAATGTTTAATCTTTTAAAAGTAGATGAGGTAAGCATAAGGAAAATTTTCACACAGAAAAATTCATGAAAGGAAGAAAAGAAAGAATTTTCGTTTAAGCTTTACCCAAGTTTGAATTGACTTTTGTTGCCGTTAGTAATCATAATCTTGAATAATTCATTTTAATTGTAAAGTCTATTATTTTCTTACATAAAATTTAAAAGTAATAAATGTTGATTTTAGACTTCTTTGTGGCAAAGATTTATTCTAAAAACATGTTTCTCGATGTCGAATATATGATGAACATTTGGTCGGATTTTTGATTTTAAGACATTTTCCGTGGGTTTCTGGGATCTTCCTCTTTTAAAAAATATGGTTATCTCTGTTAAATCAAAGATTTTAAATTTTTCTAACGATCTTTTGCCTTGGACAGCATTAAAACTGCTTTATATAAAAATAGTTCAATTTATTAAATTTGCACCTACTCTTGTGGGTTTTCAATAACGTAATGGACCAGAGCTTCAACAGAAGTGAACGTTGTCTGCCATGTAAAAATCAAGATGTCTAATATCTGCGACGTTTTCAGATATAAATTTTGTCTTCAATTTTTAAGTTTTGTCGGTCGACAGAGGTTAAAATGAAGGGAAAATATTTGATACATTTAGATGCTTAATGGATAAATGCTTAATTTATTTATATTAAAATATAGTTGCATAGAATTTGTTATTATCTGGGGAACGATACATTTATTACAACTAATCAACACTATATATTAACCAATGCTAAAAGATGTAATTTGAAAGGAATTCTAGCACATTTCCTCCATCAATTATTTAAAAAATTATGAAATAAAACTTGACTAAAACTTTGATATTTTACGTGGCAACGTCTGAATACGCTGATTGGACGAAACAAATAAATTGTACTTCCACATCCACATCCCGAGCTCGTCACTTGTTTCCGTTTCTTCATCGTTACGTGATCGGAATATCGGAAAGCGGCAAAAAGCTTATTCCGTTGGCACAGCCAAATACGAACATCGCTTGAAACAATCTGAAGTATTTTATTCCTTGAAATCGTAACAAAATACTAGAAGTGTATAAATGTATAAAGATCATCTTAAATTTCTAGAATGATTGACAAAAGTCTAAATCTGCGTATGCTAACTGCGTTCATCTAAGGACAAATGTAGACATAAGCCTGTGACAGGACTATTACGAGTACATACAAGTTATATTAAACCAGATTACTATGAACAAAGATAATTTTCAAAAATTGTGTCCAATATTTTAAATGTAATGTGTAAATGAAGTGACAAAGCAGAAACTACGTATTAAATTATCAGGGGTCCATGTTCGAAGTTAAATTGAAGGTTGTAGGAAAACCGCGGTCGGGTGATTTATTGGTCATTCCAAACAATATTTCATTCCCGGATGTTACAGAAACTGTTGAATACAGGAAATATAACAGCAAACACGATTATAATCTAAAAAGAAAGTTATTGAGTTATAACGTCGTACAAACCGCTCTGAGTTGACAACATGTTTTTCTATAGGTATTTCTGCAGTGGAAACGGCTACACGTCACAGTATGAAAAGGAAAGTATTATACAAGTAAATTTAATTAAAAGTATTGCTTTCCATTTCCTTGTAATGTAAAAATTCTTCAAAAGCGTAAAGTAAGATAGCAGAGATCACTCTATTTCAGTAATGTTTAAAGAAGCAAGAGTTTTAATGAATATATGTTATGAATAAAATAGAAATTAATTGCCTGATAGGAAACACGAAGGACCCTCGCCCCGAGCTCATTTCGTGTCATAACAAACCAATATTCGAGGACGATATTGCTTTCGCAGCCAAATATTTTGCTGCCAGTAATAAAATCCCTAATATAATTACCGATTTGCAAACACGAGACTACATATAGTAAAAGAAAATATAACGTGTAAAAATATAAGATTAAAATAAATAATTACCAACTATAAAGAAGACTGATAGCAATTGTCAAAATATTATTTTTAGGTTCATGCAATAACAATTAAGTGAGACAATTATGAAGTAAAAGGTCAGAGAAAAGACATTTTAATACACAATGATTATTAGAAATAGAAACTATGTAGTGTCAACAATTCAAAAAAAAAATCTATCCAATAGTAGCCTAAGATGTTCTAAGACATTTTATTTTTAAGCAATCTTTATAGAACATTACTTTGTTTTACAAACTATAGTCTAGACTTAGACTTTATTTAAGGTAGGTAGAAAGCTTTAGTGAATTCCTATTCGTTTGTAGTCGTCGCGTCACAGCATCTGTGTCTTTCTAAAACGTGACTACACATAGAAAGTAGGGACTATAAATATTTCTTGCTTTCCGAAGACGTTAAATTTTTATTCAACCAAAAGTAGTGTTAGGAAAATAATTCTTGATTGTATTTAGAAAACAGAGAATGTAATAAAATCACGAGAGCTTTTTGTTATCTATACTAATATTGTAAATAAAAAATATTTGGTTGTTTATTACTTTGTTTCTATACTTATTTCCATTGAATCGAAACTACTAAACTGATTTGGAAAATTCTTTCACTGTTGGGAAGCTACACTATACCTGGCTGCTTTCCTTTTTATGATGTCGCTGGTAACTGCTAGTTAGAAATAAATGAATAGGTACCTATATTATGTTAAGATTATAAATAAATATTAAAGTTAGTTGTAGACTTGATCTATACAAAAACGAGTAGTGTTTTGTTACAAAAAAATTCTTAACAAAATAATTTGAATAAGGAAAAACGTACAGTTAGAAGGATTACTCCTTAGTAGATTTAAGTAAAGAAACCTTACAACTACAGAATAAATTGCCGCGAAGAGAATGATCGATTAACACTTATCAAGTGAATATGATAGGATGCTTAATACGATAGTAAAACGACATCTTGCAAATCGATGTCGAGCAGCTTCTCAAAGCACTTGTGTCGATGCCAGCCAACTGCCAGCAAACTTTCTGTCTCTAATTTTATTCATTTTATACAAATATACAATATACAAATGAATAAAATTTAAGTAACCTCTTTGGTAGTTGCACTTTTTTAAAATATTAAATTAGCAATCTGGAAAAATCAGATAGAGAATCATTGTTTATTATACGTAATTACGAGTTGTTAATACGTATATCCATTTTGATTAATTGACTAGTTAAATCGTGAAATCATTCAGTTCGAGTATTAGTTACAGAAGAAACAACTCATTACAAGGACTTCGTGTTCGAGGCGTATCGGAGTTAATTTGATTAGCGCGCGTTCAACGAATCGTGTGATCACTTTAGTGAGGTAACATGGAATGCGCCCCTGGGATCAGAATGTTAACAGGCCAGTACTGACTATGACGTGGGCATGTCTACAATTAACAATGCTACAAAAGAAACTTTAACTGAGAGAATTTACTGTTGTTTTTGACATTTCTTTCATTATCTTTAATAAAAAGGAGATTAGCATATTTTTATTACACTATTTTCTACAGTAGCACTTCACAGATAAAAAAATAAATTAAGTATTTTAAGAATTATACCAGTTGAAAGAATTGAAGAATACCAACAGAGTTATGTTAAATCATCATCAGCTCACTAAACGTCCCTCCCCGAGGGGCTAGGAGCCTACCCTAATTTAGGGGTGATTAGGCCACAGTCAACCACGCTAGCCCAGTGCGGTTTGGTTGACTTCACACATATCTTTGAATTTCTTCTCAGATATGTGCAGGTTGCATCACAATGTTTTCTTTCATCGTAAGAACGTCGGATAAATGTACATATGTAAATAGAAACACACATTGGTACAGGGCGGGATTCGAACCCAGGACCTCAAGATGGCAAGTGCTTGTCCCCTGAGCCACCGACACTCTTATCGTAAATATCATAATAAAAAAAAAAATGTGGAATACATTTATCGGAAAAATTGATAACAATATTTATATAAATTTAGCTACGGATATCGGAAATCCAACCCAATTTTATCATTCCAATTATGGAAAGATTTGTTACGGGCGGATGGAAATAAAATACATTTTATTACAATTTTATGTCGGATAAAGTAATAACAGATAGTTACCTGGAATTAAGATTGTATTTTTTTCTCTTTTCAAATAAATCTTGAAAGCATGATTTGAGTGATCTTAGATCTGGGGAACTTACCTTTATCTTGGATAGACTTTGGCTAAGGAAATAACTAGTTATTTAATTAGTAAAATAAATGATAATAATTTATAGAATAGTGGGTTTTAATGAGCTATGGTTCCCTGATAACAATTATACATATCAAGATGACGTTTCGTATTCAGTTTGTGTGCATTGCTTAATTGACGCGTGAATTTTCCACACTACACCTTTGTCCAATCTGTTATGTAGATGAAGGGAGTATGTGCGTCACTAACTACGTTCGTTATATCGCATACCTTATACTTTGTAATCCTATTTTATACGAAGCAAATAAAAAATATATATTAGACATACACAGACTATAAAAATATATATCTATATATATAAAAGAAAGTTGTGTTAGTTACACCATTTATAACTCAAGAACGGCTGAATCGATTTGACTGAAAATTAAAAAGCTTAGAACCAGGAAACGGACATAGGATAATTTTTACCCCGTTTTCTACTTTTTATTCCGCGCGGACGGAGTCGCGGGTAAAAGCTATTTATAGTAATAGATGACAACTTTTTTTTAATATAATTAATAGAATCACAACTCTTTGCACATAGCACATTTATTAAAGCAACTTTAAACGTTAGAATAAATAAAAAAACTCCCCTCAATTTGTAAGTAATGTTCACGAGTTACGTTATAAACGTACATAATGATCCCACGGGCGCCATTCATAGGAACCGGCTGAAGTTATATCACACAATCCGTTGAGCACGCGCTAATGAAATTAGCCTCCATTCACTCGCCCCGAGCACAAATCAGCGGTAACAAGATGTCTTCATTTCATCTACACACGTCTCATAAGACTACGTTTCATTATATTGCAATGAAAGTCTTTCTTTATACTTACGTGATCTACAGTTTTCAAGTAAAAAAAAGTTCAGTTACTACACAACAATTAGCCCACAAGTTATTAACATAGTTTTGAAGACGAAGTGGACAAAATCTACGTTATGTTATGTATAATATTATGCCTGACTCTTTTTAAGTATTTAAATACGCATTTTGTATAGAAAGTGTTATATATTTATATATTCTATGTTATTTCTATATCGAATTGGTTCAATATCTCGAGAATCTTTACAAAAATGCTCCAACGTAATGATGTCGTCGAAGTATTGAAAGTTGAATTTAAAGCTCGCTTCTAAAGGAATCTGAATGAACTCGGGGCTCTTATATTTGCATTGAACAGGGTAAGAGGTTGCAAATCTACCGGTACCTATCAAAAGCGTTCCACTATTTTTTGTTTTAAATGAATCTCCGAGCATTGTTTCGGTAACAAGAAAAAAAATTAAACTGTAACTTTACAATACATGCATAAGGCAATATATACTCATTTAAATAATAATTTGTTACAAAAGCTTAATTATTATTTCTTAGATATAAAGAATTAGTAAGAATTTATTTAAATAAATTGGACTAACGAAGGTTAGAGTTTGAAACTTTTAGACTTAATCCAGATCTGTGTACACGAAAAGACTTAAAGTATTTTCAAATCTTTGAATTTTGCCAATTAATTTTATTTGAATAGAGTTAAAAGCAAAAGGTTCTTCGAACACAAGGTAACGTATCCCGGCGAGTTCAGTCGTTAAGCGACTTACGCAATATAATTTCATAGAGGTTCGTGTACAGCGCGCGTTGCCTGTTCGTCAAGATCGTCTTGAGGAAAGTTGCTGCCATTTACAAGATGGCTAATCAGATCTTTACAGTTGACATTTAGTTGCTGACCGATTGAACTACGCGAATCGACGATTCACCGTTTTGTGTACGGAGCGCGCGTAACGCGATTATCGCGAGGCCTTGTGTACAAAGTGCCTTACTCTAAATTTTGTAGCTTTTAAGAAGTATAAATTACAGAAAGAATTACTAAGTTTGTAAATTCCAAACTGGTAAAACAATTTGTAAAAAATATTTCGTCATCGTTTCGACTTATTTACCCTCTCATAACTAGCTGTCGTCCGCGAATCCGTCCGCGGGGCATAAAAATGTAATTAGTAGCGTATGTGTTCTTCCAAGCTATTTTCTACATCTTTGCTGAATATCAGCCGTTTTGGAGATAGCTTCTAACAAACATCCATCCATCTAAACATTCGCATTCCTAATATTATTAAGAAGAATAAAACATACAATCGAAATACACAAACAGTTTATTTAAAACTGCATAGCTTATACACATTTCTGTATCATTGCACGGGAAACACTTGCGAAAATTTAATTCAAACAATTTACGGGATGGCCTCATTTACATAACAAATTGAGCGTCCTGCTCACAGTCACGTGAACACATAGTAATTGGACAAGGTGATCGCGGCACAATGTACGGCTTTTGCTCGCCGACGTAATTATAGGACGGGGAGCAAAAGTTTATAGACAACCGGACTCTTCCAATAGACTGCCTAAATTAATCGATCAATGTAAAAAACAATATTTGAGAAATATTCGTAAGTTGCCATCATTAAATGAACTATGCGCTTCAGTTCAAATAACATTAACAATATTCAAAATAAAGTGTTGAATGGTAATTGTTTAATTTTATAGTAAAATGTATGTAAACAGGAAGTTTTTATTCCAGAAATATTCTGTTTGTTATTTTCTCCAGTGATGGATTGCTTACTGTTATCTTAAGTAGATTTTGTGTCCTAATTTACGTCACGCGTCCGTCACAAGCTTAAAAAGATAAAAGGTAACGATGTAAAAGAATGAAATAACAAAAAACATTGGTTTTTTGTGGTAACTCGTGAATTACGATTACGGTATAATCGTTTATATATGTCTTATTCATTAGAACGAAATTAAAAATACGTCTGATTAGTTTATCACATTTAACTATCTTACTAATGTTATAAATACGAATGTTTAGAATTAGATGGATGTTTGAAGCTATCTCTGGAACGGCTCAACGGATCGTGATAAAATTTGAAATTACATATATAGAGCTTAGTCTGGAAGAACATATAGGTTAATAAATATTTTTTTTATTACGCGCGTACGGAGTTGCGGGCGACAGCTAGTTTAATAATAAATTGATGTGCGTATTTTTAAAATAACTTCAGGAACGTTAACCTGCTCATTCGGTTTATGTGGTTTTGATCCGTACTAATCAAAATAAACTCTTAATTAAAATTTAATTTACGGGACATGTACTTGGGCTAAACCTCTTTATTTATTAAGTATTCGGGTCACTCCATCCGGAGGGCGAGCCCGATAGATAGCTGTTTATCCTTGATCAATCGACGGTTCGAGATGACCCTAAAAGAGATTTTGCACTTCATTTCCGAACGATATTAGGCGTAGATTCATTTTTATTTTTAATCAAAGTACAAAAATTATTTTGATTCCAAATTAATACTCATTCAATTGCCAATCAGAAATGATATTGCAAAGATATTCCACTAATTGCTTTAAAAATTTTGTGTACCAATGTGTTTTACTGGTTTTATTTCTATCTAATATAATAGTCTGCAGGATCTACAATTTACTACCATAACAAAATAAATATGAAAAATCTGTCATCGTAATCATATAAGAGAGACGTATACGCCCTTACAGTTAAATAACGCGGAAGTTATGTGAAAAATCCTCTCCTTTAGGGTCATATTAAACCGACATTTGATCGAGGATGAGCAGCTATTTATGGGACATGCCTCGTAATACGTTGTACTGACCTGAATACTCAATGTTACCGAAAAATAATGCATGACACAACTTGACGGAAGTTACATTTCTTAAATAATAGAGAATAAGATTGTAAAAATGACACAAGGTAAATGAAAAACACCATCAGTGGTTCCGGGGCTTGATTAAGTCAGTTATCTGCAAGTCCTGGGTGCGAATCTCGCTATATACCAATGTATTTTTCGATATTAGATTTACATATAATCCGAAGTCCTTACGGAGAAGGAAAATATCGTGATGCAACTTGCACATATCTGCGAAGAAATTCAAAGATACGTGTAGAGTCAACCAATCTGCACATGGGCCAGCGTAGTTGACTAAGGAATAGTCACCCTTAACTTAGCGGAGACTCAATCAGTAGGAATATCACGCTCTAAACATGATTAGGTGATAATGGAATTAGGAGCAATTAAAACTGTTTTTTATTTTAATTTTAAAAATATCAAAACATTTTCATTTGATTTATGTTTCTTACGATATTACAGAAGCATCATCTTGTACGATTATTTAAGCTTTAGAATTGCTTCACAATACCATACAAACAAATAAATCAAAGAAGCAAACGATTTTTAGCCGACTTCAAAAAGAAGGAGGTTATCAATTCGACTGTATTTTTTTTTTTTTTTTTTTTTTATGTGTGTTACCGCGAAACTCGGCCCCTGGTGGTCCGATTTTGATAAAAATTATTTTAATCGAAAGGAAGTGCTTGCAGGTGGGTCCCATTTTTTTTTTTTTTTTTTAAATAACTAGAAGACTAGTAGATTTTGAATATAGCTTCAAAATTTGTTGCGGAAATTAGGGACTATTTTGCTTTCAGCGCTTACGTAGGCTAAACTATAGGACCTACATAAAAATGATGTATGGCGAATTGTAGCTCTTTAAATGTGCTAAATAAAAGTCCGCGATAGCATATATCTATCTTTTATAGTTTTCTCACAATAACCATTTTTTTCTTTAGAAACATTAATTAAATTCATGCCCTATTTCCGACGCTATTATTCAAGTTCAGTATTAACCCTTATGTAAATAAATATGTTCATTATCAAGAGAATTTAATGTAGATTATATTTGCAATTGAAACTATATGATTCTGTCTAATAGTTTAGGAGATATCGTAAGAATAAAATTACGCGGAAACGAAAAATGCTACATCGCGTTACAATGAATAGCACAAATTTGCTTTCTGGGCTTACGTAGGTCAAACTATATGACCTACATTAAAATGATGTATCGAGTAATTATAGATCCTTAAATTTGCTAAATAAAAGTCTCAGGTGGCATATATCTATCATCTATGGATGTCTCACAAAAACCATGTTATTATGAACAAACTTCGATTAAATTGCACACGAAAAACAGCGTCGTAAGCTTACGGCGCTATTATATTATATTCGATATGAATCCTTATCCAAATAAATATGTTTGATGGCTAGAGTATTAAATACAGATTACATTAGCCTTTAAACTATGTAATTCTGATCAATAGTTTGGAAGATATTAAATTATTAAAAACTACGCGCATTCGAAAAATGCTACTGCGGCGCGCGGCTCGACAAAATTAAAGGCACGCTACGATGTATTAGTTCGTTAATTTTCAATTTGTATACCGATTTTGATAATTATTTCATTGTTTAAAGGATAAGTGGTTATCTGGTGTATTCTAAATTAGTTTTTGAATTGAAGTACACACATATTAAATAGGAAAGTCCTTTTCTTTATTTGTCTTATTTATGTCCTTATACGTATTAAGGAAATTTGTAATTAAACTTCAAATTCACTAAAAATTGAGAAATAAAACAAACATTTTAAGAAAAAAAAATAGCCGACTTCAAAACAAAAAAAAACTATCTCAAACAAAATGCGCTCAAAAGTAACTTAAAAAAAACAATTTCAAACAAAATTCACTCAAAAGTAACATAAAAAAACAATTTCAAACAAAATGCATTCAAAAGTACCATAAAAAACAATCTCAAACAAAATACACTAAAAAGAAACAAAATAATGTCATGAAAACTTCTTTCTTTCTTTCTTCTCTCTTTCAAAAACCCTCTAAACTCTAAAGAAAGTTCTCTTCTTTCTTGTAACATGTCTATATTGTATAATTATTGTTATTTTGGAGTCGGTTTCGGCCTAAGTAGGGACATAAACGTAAGTATGTCTCATACATCTCAAATATAAAATGTATAATATTATATTTACTTTGGCCGACACCGACTACGAAATAACAATAATTATACAATATAGACATGTTACAAGAAAGAAGAGAACTTTCTTTAGAGTTTAGAGGGTTTTTGAAAGAGAGAAGAAAGAAAGAAAGAAGTTTTCATGACATTATTTTGTTTCTTTTTAGTGTATTTTGTTTGAGATTGTTTTTTATGGTACTTTTGAATGCATTTTGTTTGAAATTGTTTTTTTATGTTACTTTTGAGTGAATTTTGTTTGAAATTGTTTTTGTTTGTATCGTATTCGTATTAGTTTGGAGAAGACGATATTTTATCATATTGAGCGTAAAACTACGTCGCTTCCCCTCTGCGAGTAAGATTCACTCAAGTGGAAGATACTAAAGTACCACCGATCTTCATGACTTATTGGTATTTCTCAGCAATAAAACGAAATATGTTGTCTAGAATTCATAACTATTCAAAGCCAAAACAATACCGCAAGGACAATAAAATAACACGCAAAGATATTTTTAAGATTTAGTAGGAAATAAACAGAGCAAGTTATTACGTGCTACAGTCACAACATATTGACTTAGGTGTAATTTATTTTTTATTTAAGATAGTATGAATTATGTAAAAAGGATATGTGTAAGAGTATATAAAAAAGTAAATAGTACATAATGCATACACTCACCGTAGACAAAACAGCAGAGAAATGTTGATGATTAATATTACCTATATTATTTCACACAAAACTCACATTGCATCTCCTCGGTGTGTCACGACGAATTAAACAAATTAATGGAAAACGAATTACTTTTCAGTACTTCTTAAATTAAAATAATTAAGGAAAGGTAACAATTCTCGATAACTTAGTGATTTGATTCCGAAATCGAGACATCTTCATTTCAGTCTCTCCGGTGTAATGGAGGCGGAAAGTGAAGTCATTTATCGGTCTCGGCCCATTGCCGGAAATCGTGACCTTGAAGTTCAAATGCCTTATTGAGAACTTGTGAAATCTTGTTACGATATTGGAATTATGGTGAAATCTCTAATACTTAGAACCTTATGAAGATTACAAAAAATGTATGGAAATAAAATTGTTTAGTGTTTATTGATGTGTAAAAACATTTTATTATTTCAGTTTTTCAATGTCAAGATTAGAGATAATGACACGTTTCGTACACTTTTTTCGACTGAAACCCTGACTTATTACACATTTATAAATCACAATACACATGAGTAAAAGTAAAAGATATGATATCCGTGACAAATATTTGTACACATTTTAGCTTAAGACAATTTTCTTCAGTAATAACGCGAGGTTTCCGTGGAAATAAGAAATGTAATTTCCTTAACCGTGACCTTGTGGCAGAGGTTACAGTGCAAATAAGAAATGTAATTTCGCTGCTTATTGCGGAGCCGACAACATTTCCTAATACTGACTTCCGTTAGTGAGACACCTGTTGGAATATATTATTACATGTTTTTTCTTTTGCTGTAGTATAAAAAAAAATTTCTTCAGCGAGGATTACAGTAAAAATCAGTTATACAGTTAACTGATATATGACTTTAGCATAAACAAATATAATTTTTGTATGAAAATAAACATGAAATAAAAAGTTGTCGGTGTAAACAGATACGATTCAATTGATGATAGTATAGTGTGCTATCTGTGTTATAAATACTAAATACCGAATATTCACTGCTATAGGCATTTTTAAAATAGATCTATGTATGTACGTAATGTAAAAAAAGTCCGATATTACCTCCACATATCGACAGGTATATCAGCGCAATCAAAAATTGTAGCAAAATTTTTCATTATCTTGTAATCCAAAAAAAAAAAGATAAGAAAATTAATTGTCTTGCTTTCACTCTGACAAAGAACATACGCATAAGTCCTAAGCAAAAAAAAAAATACTTAATGTAACAGCGCTTTGTGTAACTTCCTTTTTCCTTGTTCGTCGTCGAAACATTAACTCTCAGTTTTTTCATCATTTTGAGTCCGTGACGGATGCCCGCGGCAATTAGTGTCCGGAAATTATACAAGAAAACAGCCGAGTAATCCATCACCTGTCTGTGCAAAAACTACCCCAAGAAATCTCATAGATAGCTTGCGAATTGGTGAAAAAACTCTATTATGTTACGTCATTTTGTCGACGAATAGAATAAACAACATAATGTTATAATTTTCACAGACTCTCAAGCGGTTATTATTTTATATGAGGTACAATTTCTGACTAATTTTTAAATTTGCACAAACTAAATGTGTTCTTTTATTCTGTCGTGGTTAAAAACATAAACTGTAATATATTTAAGGAGTATCTTGTGCTCATTTCCCAAAGACAATCTTAATATATTGAGGATGAAGTCCGATCATAACTCAGTGAAGATCCACTCAATTGGAAGACACGATAGAGGCAAGTGATCTTCATAACCTATTGCTTTTTAAGAGAATTTTTACTTATTTCTTTTTCTTATACGCTGATCAGTATTAAACTCATACTTTTTAGCCGACTTCAAAAAGAAGGAGGTTATCAATTTGACTGTTTTTTTATGTGTGTTACCGCGATGCTCCGGCCCTGAAAGAAAGTGCTTGCAGATGGGTCCCATTTTTTTTAAATAACTAGAAGACTAGTAGATTTTGAATTTAGCTTCAAAATGTATTGCGAAAATTAGGGTCATTTTTGCTTTCAGCGCTTATTTGACCACAATTTTGTATGTGTACGTTGCGCCTTGAGCTTGATACGGAAAAAATAAAATTTTTATAAGTAACATAATATTGATTCACTCAATATTCAGAGCCAGAAGAAATACAGGTAGTATTAACTAAAATAATTAATTAAAATACTCTGTACTAGTTAGAATACTATTTTAGTAAGCTAAAGTTAAAGGTTAAAAAGTTTATAATAAATCTCACATATATTCGTAGTTTGAAACTACATGAACAATTTATATGTATTTGAATAACAATGTACAAATTCATTTGTTGGCAGCGCTAGTACCATTGTTTCTCACGTTTATGTGAAAAGTAAGATTAAGGAGAGATTATGTAACTTTCTCTGCGAATTTCTTGTTACTTAATGGAGTTTCGTATTTACTTTCAGCACTCGAGATAAGTTCAGAAACCTATACAAGTTAAACAACTGGTTAAATGAATTGGAAAAAGTATTTACTACAAGTAATTATTACAGCTTTTTTTAATGAAGTTTTAAAACGATAAACAATTTTTGTTTTAACATTTATGGCCATCTTAAAACTAGATATCTCATAGGCGACAAGAGCGACGCTCTTCAAGTGGTAACAGTGGTAGACGCCAGCAACAACAACATCAGTTGCACGAATTGGCCGGCTCGCCCGGTCAGTCCCACCCTTTTCTTAAAAGGATAGGAAGGGGAGGCGGATTTGATGGAGGAGGAGATACATAGGAAGGTTAAATGTTCTCTTTTAGTGCGTCTCCTCCTTCGTCGATTGATGGTAGGCAACGCATCTACAATTGCGAATGTCTATGGGCAGCGGTCGCTTCGCCATTTCGGCGAATTCATGTGGCCGCTTGCTCGTTTGCCACCTTGTAATATATATAAAAAAAGTATTTTAGTATTGTTAGCTTAACAAAATTAGAGTAATAATCGATCGCACTCTCGGAGATGGCAAGATTTACAATTGACGGATGTCACGGAGGATGATGATTTTGATCAGATCATCATCACAGTAATAATACTCGAACTGACAAAACGTTTTACGACTTCACTATTCTTAGAAGTCGAATAATTTATTTAATTAGTGATGATTTTTCATTTCAAATGTAATAAAAGATACTAAAATGTTAAACCTGCTAAGAGAACACGAGAGTAATTAATTCGTATCTAAAAGTAATTACATTCCGTTACGCAAAGTCATGAGAAAGAAACGATACAAAGAATACATTAAAATTCATTGAACGCGTCCGTTGTGTCTAAACTTACAAAAACGAATACAAAGAAAAGAATTCAATTAAACAAATTGAAAGATCGAAGCGCGTTGGATGTCGAGATCACTTTCATTCTTTCCTTTTTTTTTTCTTTGTTATCGACATATCTTTTGATATCGATCAATCTATACAAAGGGTTTTCGAAAGCCTGTGAGATTTTATCGGCAAAGTTATTTTTGAATCGTATTACATTTGTTGTATGGGAAGCTGTAGTAAAATAGGATTCTATATCCGAAAATCAATAGAGTCATCTACTGAAAAATTGTTTAATGGAATGAATCTGTTTATCCAAAAATAAACTTATCAATGTAATTGCTGCGCTCTCCATAATTAAGTTTAGTGGTGGTAGGAAGACCAAAGAAAGTATGAATGGATTGTGTGAAAGAGGATATGCGTAAGAAGGGGGTAAATTCAGATATGACGGCTGATAGAGATGTATGGAGGAGTAGTACATACTGTACCGTCCCTCCATAGTGATAAGGGCAGGTTGATGATGGTGGTCGAAAAAGATCTGTTGAGATTTAATATATGAATAATATGTTTTATTTAAGTATATGTTTTATTTAAGTATTTTAGCTCTCATCAATGAAAGGATGACAAAACTATTAATGTAATTTATATGAAAAGTAACTGTCGCCCGCGACTCCGTCCACGCGGTATTAAAGAAAAACATTATAAGTAGCCTATGCACTCGACTCCAGCATACATAATGCCATCCACAGCGCCGAAAACCGCACAGAATGGAGAACCACCCTTCGCGAGATGGTCAAGAGGAGAGGTCGCGACCCTCAGGAGTGAGGAAACGATGCGCAGAGAGAGAGAGATGTACTCCTGCAGATTATGTTCTACATCTGTGCCGAATTTCATCAAGACCAAAGATTTCAGATAAACATCCATCCATACATCTAAACATTCGCATTAAAAATATTTGTAAGATAAAGTATATTTACGTGAACTGAAGCAAGTTAATGGAAATTACTTAATTTGCATTTTAAAATGAAGTTGAAGCGGAAAATGTTGGAATATTACCAGTGATATTTGTTCAACGTCGTAACTTTCATTTGCAGTTGCTATCTAAACACATCCTACGTATTGTCATATTTGAACAATCGTTCCAGTTGCCCGCGGTCAAATTCACTTTGTAGTTCTCTACATAAACTAGCATTCAAACGAAATTGTTACGTACATAACGGAAAATTAAACTAGTAAGAAAAATAAAAAATACCCCTTTAATTGGATGTTTATTTATACAGCTTAAATATCTATGTTACTCCAAAAAATACTGTTAGAAACTGTTTAATTAAACCCTTTGGCCGCTGGAGATTGATAATGTGTAAATAACCATGATTTATCAAAAATCTCCGTCAGGCGCTAGAGTCTGGGGAAAAAAAGTGTTGAAGTATGTTCAAGCTACATTGATAACATGATATAGCGATGACAAGGTTAAAAGTGTAACTGTATTTTTATGAGTTATACAGTAATTTTCTTGACGACCAGATTTTAATCCAATTGTTGTACTACCAACGGATTTTACCCTTCAATAGCTTCTAATTTTCATTTTATCTAACTTGTTAACTGCCCTGTAAAATTCTAGAACTACAAGTTACATTTTAATATTGAATAGCATTGCCTTCAGAATAAATATCTTCGTCTAATTACAAGTTTCCAGATAAAACCTCAAAATGTTCCTCTTGTCTTAAAGAAACACCAACTATTAATTTATTGTTTAACGAATTACGTATCCCAAACAAGCAACAACAAGTAAGTTGTAAACGTGCGTATCAACTTTTAACATAACTTAGGTCAGATGTGTGCTTAGCTAACTTAGTAACCACTTAACTATGTTGTATGTACAATTAAAAATTTATTTGCAAAATAAATCGTTTCAAATACAGACCTTAGTCACCTCAACATTTTCAAGACTATTTATATTGAGTAATATTTTAAAGGCTCAAAAATCATCTTAGAGGTATAAAACTACCAAGATTATTTACGTAGATAGTTGTAGAGCTGATGAATTATTAAAACTGGTTAAGCAATATTTAATTATTACAATCTAACTTAGATTATTTTAAACAAGCCATAAATTCTTTTAAACTTATTTGATTTAAATATCTGAAATTCAAAGCTCCAACCGCTCTTAGTGTAAGAAATACTATCACGGTCTTTCCGGTCAAAAATCACGTACGGTGGCGGGCGACGTACTTCGATGTAATTTTGATAATATTACATTCGACATATGTTTCGGTAGGAATTTCCCATTCTTTGGCAAGTTTGTGAACAGTTTCTTTTGAACACATACGAAAATATACTGTAAATACCAAAGGGATGGTAATAAGTAAATATATATATAAATTCAAATTAAATTACATTCCTACATACATATACATCTTAATCAGTTATTTATGTACATGCCATACACTTAACTTTAAATCTAAGTATATGAAATGGTAGAGTAAAAGCTCTTTTTCCACCTTTATCATGTTGTTTGCAACACAATTTTTAGTAAAACAAAAGCTATTTATTTAAAAAAATATCTAGATTTAAAAACTACTTTAAATATAAATTATGAAAAATGATCTAAATAAAGTATTATTAATAAATATTTATTTTTTTACAAATATTAGAGTTAACCTCTCTCATGTTTATGTGATCACAAACTATTTTAAAGGTAAAGTGGTTATTTAGTTCCGGAAAAGGCAATTTTCTTGTCGAGAAAGAATATTAAACGTCCTTATCTCTTGCGTAGGAGTTTTCAAGAGGGTTTTTATTTAAAACTGAAGAAGAATTACTAGGTTACAATATTCTATAGTAATCTTACTATTATTATAAATACGGATGTTTAGATGGATGTTTGTTTGAAGGTATCTCCGGAACGGCTCAACGGGTCTTAATTAAATTTAGCACATATCTAGAACATACTCTGAAAGAACACATAGGCTACTTAATACATTTTTTTTTAATATCGAGCGGACGGAGTGGCGGACGACAGCTAGTTTTTTTATAAATTTTAATAGAAAGCTTAAATAAACTCAGCCAAATGTTACTACAGCTAATTTAATTCTCAATTTAATTAATTTAAAAGAAAAAAATATTTGGAACATAAATCTGCAAGTTAATATCTACTGAATGGTAAATAGGATTCAAGCCACTTCAAAACTCATCAATCTTCTTTGGAGGAAACTTACGGAATGAATCGGGGCCTTTTTCATTTATTTATTTTTGGTTTTCTTTATAGCGAATATTTGCCTTGTAATAACTACCTTAAAATAAACGTGAAATTTCATATTTTTTCCTCTTTCCCAAAATTATCTCTATGAATCCTTCGCAAGTCTTAACACAAAAAATGCGATTTTCAAGAGTGGCATTTTAAAGCATTTTAATGCCATAGAAGTATGTTTTACTAAGTCTAAGTTATATATAAAATAACATTAAGTCATTTTGCTGAAAAACCACTAACCATCTTATGCTTAGGAGCCATCGCTATTATATTTTGTACGTGATAAGTGATAACATAGGAACTCTTAGCAAAATGAAATTCTCAAGATAGAATTTTTATCTTTCGCCGGGAACTAATATTAAACATTGCTGTTATAAGAACGCTCGTGAAGCTGTATTCAAAATATGAGAGTGCTGATGTAAAAATACGACATCGCTGAAAATTTTCTTCACGTGTTTTCTTTTGAGCGCAACATCCGCGCACTTAGCGCCGCTACTCATAAATTTTATCACAGGAAGCGTCGTGACTGTTAAGCCCTTGACTTTATTTACATTGACGACGTGTTTAAATTTTGAGAATTTTTAACTATGCAATATTATATGTAGTCCCTTTCATCAAAGATGATCTTATATATGATGATGTAATTATATTCCGTCCGCGCTGAATTATATAAAACGTAACGTAGTTTATGTGTTCTTCCAGACTATGTTCTACATCTGTGCCAAATTTCATCAAGATCCGTTGAACCGTTCCGGAGATACCTTCAATCAAACATCCATCCATCTAAACATTCGCATTTATAATATTAGTAAGATAAGGAGTGTCTGTAATTTTGAAAAAAGAAACATATTTCGAGATCGACAAACATTGCCTTTCTGTGAATAGTCCAAAAAACACTATAGTATCTACATATAATAAATGTTTATACTTATTAAAATTTCAATATGCATTTTTAATGTACTCTGAGTTCAAATCGAGTTAAGGATTTATAGTTGAGAGCTATGATATACTTGCGCGGCAGTAATTGAATCGCCAAAGTTTATGATCGCAGACAGAGAATCCAGCGCTTCGTATTAAATATACGACTTCAATATGACTCATGCGCAAAAAACCGTTCAATGTATGAACATAAACAGCGATTGTTAAAATAAATTCTCAAGTTACTTTTTTATTAGTTACATGACTAGAAGAAACAATATTTCCTAATTATTAAGTAAAAAGGTTGGCAACTCCTGGCCATGCATGTAAATGAATAAATTCAAAGATCGAATTAGTTGAAAGCGTTTAAAGTTATCAACTTTTGGTAGAAGTTCCTAAATCGTACATGACTTGAACATCTTACTTATTATTATAAATACGAAAGTTTAGATGGTTGGATGGATGGATGTTTGTTAGAAGGTATCTCCGGAACGGCTGAACGAATCTTCACGAAATTTGGCACATATGTAGAGCACATTCTGAAAGAACACATAGGCCACTTATTAAGACGGAATCAAGGGCGATAGCAAATAAAACGGACAATGTTACAAAAAATGATAAATGACAAAGCGAAGTATTTTAATTAAAAGCATGCATTTAAATCGGTATCCTAGACTAACTCGTACTATTGTGGTTTTTGAAAGCTCTGTCCATTCGGCCGCGGTCAAATTTAGTTTGGAAATACGTTCTAATATTTCGCCGCATGCAGAATTATGTTTAGATTTGACCGATGTACTATGGTTTAAATGACTTTAAAACTAATTTACAATAACTATAGTATACTTTAATACACTTAACTCGTTAGTGTTAGCACTAATACTATTAGTACTTTATGTATCACTCACTGTCTATTCACTTCCTTTAGGTTATGAGCGTCATTACTAGTTAACGTAGTCGACATAAGTGTGGATGATTTCATATATTATAAACAACATTATAAATGTAACTTTAAGAGCAGATTGTGAAAATATTCATAAGCTTATGAACGACGCGCTTTATAACGTCTAAAATAATTAAAAGTCTCAGCTTGAGATGAGCGACCCTAAAGTTTCTCAATATATATTCATATTTAAAGCCTGACCAACGAAACTCCGCGAGTCATGCTCAAAACAAAGTTCAGATTGAGAAATTTACGATGCATAATACTTTGAATATTGCTAGTAACTAAATATGTAGAAGAAAAGTGTTTATTACAAGATCTCAACCTTAACTATTTATGGGAAGATACTTTGCATAATCCTGAGGTAACGGTATTCATTAGAAACCCTTAATTTTGCAATGCTGTTTACCCTCTACATTTTAAAAGTTCGATGTAAAGGTCCCTGTCTAAAGGCATCTGCACTATTTCAAAACAAAACTGTACTAACTTTGCAATGAATTGATTAGTGGTTTTACAAAATAATTAGAATAAAACCTAAGAAAAACATGCGTGCTTAGTTTAATTAGTTTAAGTTTATATTTTTTTCACATTCCACAGTCAAATGTTTAAGTAATAAATCTGCTAGCACTTTTAAAATTTTTCAGTAAAATCCTTTTAAAAATTGCTACGCTAAATAATTACGCTAAGTGCCCGTTTTCATGGGCCTGTTATCAGATGCGCCCTGATGTGTGCTGACTGCGTAAAATAACTCCATTTTATTGAACGATCAGGTAAGAGATTTATTTTGCAATCACGCGCTATCGGTACGGTTTGCTAATTGCATTGGCACAATTTATTTCCCAAAAACTATTTTGTGCAATGCAATTTTTTAACGTCAGCTTTCATATTTGTTGCAAAATTTTCTTTTAATTTACTGCTTTTGTTTTTGTTTACGTACTAACAATGGGAATGATTTAAAAAAAATATAAAATATAATCTTTAAAAGAAATGATATCATCTTATTACATTCCCATCCGTTACTTGTTTGAATAGAGTATATTAAAACTGACTCATATAAACTCTGCCACATCAAAGGCCAAAATTAAATATCAGACGAAATGTGTAAGCAAAGTTAGACAGAACAAGTTTTGTAATATATTCGACGTCACAGTTTTCTCATTTGCATGAAAATAATGAACCTTTAGTAACACAAATATTACAGAGACTATAAAATAAATTATTAATGAAATTGAAAATTTAATACGGTGAGTTTTCACTGCCTGTAACACCTGTACAAAGTTATGTTGTTATTCCTTTCATCTTCTTCAAAAACACAGAGAAAAAAAATAGTTTTGTGCCTTTGCCTAAGTTCTTTTACAAATGTAAAACGTCACTTACACTACTGTTAATAGCAAAATGCGCAACGAGCATAAGAATATTACGGTATGAACCCGCCCGCCACACGCCACCTCATGGTTGGTTTTGTCATGTACACTCTGAATTCATTGGATTACCCACGCGTGATCTTAACTAATTAAACTAAATAATAATTCTTAATTCAAAATTAATTTTACATTTTGTTTAACATAAAAAAGAAATAGAGAGAGAAAATCTCATTTTACTAAAACTTTTTTACACAAGTGCGAACGCAATAATTTTGTTAAATAATGACATTATTATTTTAACTTCCTGACAATCACCTGTAAGTAAATAATAATCGTAAATGAATTTGAATTTACAAACAAATTCAATGCATAAACAGAAGTAAATAGTTTCAAAATAAAACAATATTTTGTCATATGGACCGTAACAGCTGATCCCCTCAAGAGCGGGCTTCAGTGAGTTGGAAGTCTGATAGCGGCAATGATCTTTCAAATATATTACTTTCCGGTAGCGGAACCCTTAATTTTATTTATATTTTATACGAAAAATATCAGCTGTTTTAGAAGTCGCTTCATCGGCAGAAATCGCTTCGCTATTTCGACGAATTCAGCTTGCTCATATAATACATATAAAGAACGTTTATATAAGAACGTTTATAATCTTTAATAACTATGTTTTGTGGCCAGTGACAATACTAATGTACATACAAATCAAGAACAAAATCATTAAAATATGTGTTTTAAAAATCAAAATGATTGTCAGTAATTTATATCATGAAAGTATCCATTTGCATGTATAGCCTAAACAAGTCGCGGCTGTGGTTTTTGTACATTCAGTTCATTTGCCTGCGGTCAAATTCAATTTTGAAACGTGGTCTAATGAGACTCTTTGTGAGGGATTAATACGATTGGCATATATGTATATATATATATATATATATATATATATATATATATATATATATATATATATATATATATATATATATATATATATATATATGTAGTATATATATATATACTACATAAAGAGAAGCATACACGTAAATAAATATCGTATAGTACATATGTTGGTATATATAAACGCACTTACTATAGTTGTCGGTTGTTAATTAGTAAAGATTAGTCACGATCCAGTGCTTAACAATAACTGATTTGCCCCAATTTGTTCCTGATTTTCTAAAATGCCATTATACTGTACAATAAAAAACCTCTATGTTAGTAAAGCCTTTCTTTGTATTTATTTTATCCCATAAAACCGTTCACAGTAATTTTAATTAAGAATAATTAATCTAAGTGATTCAATTCGAAGTAAAACAACAAGAAATAATCAATGAAAAGAAATGGAAAACATTGCGAAAAAAAATTCCAATTAACAACAACATTGATAGATCGAAGCTCTTTGAATGTCAAGATCGCTTCCATTCTACGGCTGGCTTTGTTAACGCTGCGTCTTTGGATTCCAATCCAAGTATACAAAGCGCTTACAGACCGATTGCGGCTAGAATTGTATCGGAAATAATCAAACCGATACACATTAATGTCTTTAAATAGATGTTTTCCTTTGATCATGATAAAAAACATGTATCATCGAAAAATAATAAAGAAATAACTCACCAGTATTTTTAGCAGAGATATGGATATTTATCTAACCCGGTGGGCATAAATCAAACTAAATTATGATAGCTCACTAACGGCACTCTATCAATGACAAAAAAGTGTAACGAAAATCCTTGGTGTAAGCTGTCTGTTATTTTTTCTTTTATGGCATTTTCTGTACCTAAATAGGTTTTATTAAATTTTTACCGACCGCGATAGCAGCGCCTCTGTCACCGGGTCATACCTTGTTACGCTATAATACTACTAAATCATAATAACATTATACCTGAGATCGATTACGTCATAGCAGCGTTCATGAAAAGTGTAATTAAAATGTAAGATCGGAGTATGAGAAATAAATTACACCGGAGCATACAAAGATGAGTCGTTCGTTTATTGCTCGGTACTACAACGTTCTTTATTCAAAAATTTACCGAAATCCTACGGCCAGGAAAATTTTAGTTTTATTTCGTAGAACAAAAAACTTTTAATCTTCATCCACAAAGTTACCACAGAAGCTAATTGAAACGCCACTGCAGAATTTTCTATTTCAAATATTATACTTTTTCATTTATCCTCGACAACATTGTAAAATGGAATTGACCTATTGTTTTACGAACAATGGGAGAATAGTCACAGAAATGCATGGACAAATATTTTATGAGCCTATTAATTGTAAACAATAAACGTAATATTGTACTTCTAGTGACTATAAAAGCTTTATTTATTAATACTTTTTTTTACCTTTTATAATGTATCAAATATATGTTTTATACGTGGGTTATAAAAATAAAGAAGGAAGTTTTAAAGGGGTTCTGTCGAGGGTGTAATTATTAGTACATCGCGGCATTAATAAGTGGACTCATACTCATAAATAATATGTCAAAGTTTCGTGTGTGATAAATAACTAAATAAATTAAAACTTTTATAAATTATAGTTAGACAATTCATGAACAAATTTATTTTTCAGGCGCCTTATAAAATAGTCTGAACTGTGTTCTGTATCACTACATATATTTTCAAGATTTTTCGGCATTTAAAGATTCTAAAAATAGGTCTAACATGATTGGAGGATTATGAGCACGAAGACTCAGATTTTTTAAAACAGGGAACAAAGCAATTCAAAGAAAAGCGATCTCGGTAATTGAAGCGCTGTTACTGCAACTTAGTTAATTGCAGCTTTTCTTAATGATCTTTTTTCCTTCATTGTTTTCAAAGGCGCCATAAAAAGACAAGACATTATTAAATTATATTTTTTTTAATCCTTAATTTATACCATATAAATAGTTTCCTTGGTTATATATATCATAGTTTTCCTATTATTATATATCTCCAGAGATAACATTGAAAGATTAAAATAAAAATCCAGTCGTTCAAAAAATTTTCTAGCCAATTGTTTATATGTACATTTTACAATCATATCCTAATCGTACGTAGAATTAAGTATATTTATATAATAATTTAAACTGATTAAAAACATATCATAGTATCTATAGTAAACTCAATAGAAACTGAAATTTATATGTTATGTATAAACTATGCTAAAGTTCACTGGAGAGTTACGTAATCTATTTGTAATGCCAGTTTCATGAATTTTCGAAACGTCTCAAATTTGTGTGGAAAAAACTTACACATTTTGAAATTTATGCTCTCCATTCTAATCTAGTTTGTTCAGCTTACGAATTAAGTATGTGAAAGTGATTTACGATCGACGATGATTTATATGACTCTTTATTTATATTCCGATCAAATTTATACAAGAGTGCATATAACATGCTCAATCTTTTAAGTTTAACAAATAAGTTTCATAGCCAGACATACTACAGAATCATTATATTTTTTATATTAGCAGATTTACTTCTATCCAGTGTAACCATTCTAACAGAGCTCTAGGCTTGCACAAGGACATGGTTTAAGACAATATTAAAAAATCATGATTTGAAACTCGAACATGCGAGCGAATCTGTCTTAACCATCAGGCTATTGACGCTTCTATTGTATTAATTTAGGTCTTGAATTTATTCTCTACCATCTAGCAAATATATATTTCCGCTGTTAAAATATGATACCATCTATTTATATTTTCTTTTCTTTTTTATTATGGTAACACGATATATCAATCCTGACACCTAATTTTTGGCAAGCTATAACTTATCGTACCTTTCCTTTCCTTTTTTTAGCGCCCGTCATATCTGCTGTATGCCGTGTTGTGAAATTTATGTAATCTTAATTAAATATAGTACGAAAGATACCTAAATCAATCACAAATATACAACTCCGTTAATTTTCTGACTTTTAATATTTTCCGATCAACTTCTATTCGGTTTTATGTCGGAATCTCAAATGAAGTCTACGGCGTAGCAGTCTACGCCATAGCTACAACTACAGTGAGATTTGTGTAATTTGACACAGACATATTTATCCATATGTACATTTAGGCCTTTCGTACACAATGTAAACTATATCTTCAAAAAGTGGCGACTTTAGTTGCTAAGCGACTTTTACAATACAATGTCTTAGAGGTATATACACATTACTGGTCGCCGACATTTCTATCATCGCCAACCTGTTTGTTAAGATGAAAAAAGTCGCTGCAATTTTCAAGATGGCGGAGCAAATCAAACAATTGATCGCTACGTCTATACTGACCGCGTGACGTTACTGACAACTGGCGGTGACGATTCAACATTGTGTGTACGGAGCGAGTGCAACGCGATTCTCGCGACGCAACCATTCAATCTTAGTTTCGACGATTTACGTTGCCTTGTGTACGAAGAGCCTTACACTCACCGGCTCCAGTACAATGTTAAACAAACAAATGAAATCAGAAACTATATCGAACATAACCATTTATTCAGTACATTAATATTAATTACCATTTCAGTAAAGGATGGCCAATTAATTTTATCGTTCCGCTGAATTTATTTCATTCGTATATTTACATAGGACATCTGACCTGTCTGGAATTAATAACACCTTGAACTCATATATACATATATGTATCACGAGTACTACAATAAATCTAAATTATTACTTAATTTAGAAGAAAAATTAGTGAGATTATTTTTTCGTCTAATATTTGTAAATTAATGTACCACATAACCACATCTAAGTGTTCGTTTTAAGTACTGTTTTATTCCATCATAAATAATTATAGTAATAACTTGTTATTAAGCTGTATGCAGTGTAAAATTTAATTGTAACGTATAGCAATTTCACACAAGCAAATTATTGCTCGTTAAAGTGCATAATTTAATTTGACATTTTGTTCTTCAGCCGCGAACCCGTCGCGCCGGGGGAGTCGGCATCAATTTGTATAATGACTCGATTACTGGCTTACAGCAAACAAAAGGCGTATTTAAAAATTATATTTTCTTAATAAACATTATAATTTTCTAATACACTTCAAGTGGTCTTCTTTTTAAAGGTGATACGAGTGCAAGGTTAATTTGTAAAGTTTTCGTTTGTTTGACAAGATGGGTGGTATATTTATTTGAATATTTCAAACAAGCTATATTGGACCGAGTAATTAATTATTTATTTATTCGGTTGATAAATTCAGCAAAGAAATTCTAATAACGCAAAACTGAAAATGTGTAATTCCTTCAAAAATTAACAAATAGTTGCTGAAACAATCTATATATATAAATAGGAATATTTTAACAAGAACTACATTAGGCTCAACATAAATTACTAAATAATATGGATGGCTATAAAGGTAGAGGAAGACCAAAGAAAGTATGGATAGATTGGATAAATTCAGATATGACGGCTGATAGAGATGAACATACTGTGCCGACCTTCCATAGGGATAAGGGTAGGTTGATGATGATAAATTACGTGAACCTTTTTAAAATAGAATGAAATGACCCATTTGCTTTTTGGTCTGAGAATAAATTATAACATTGTCACGTAAATTCATTTTATAAAATTAAAGTTAATTACGTCTATAAAATATATTACAATATACTTTGTATTCCATTTTTGTTCATATGAAGACTTTAATCAAATTATATCATTAATAATGTTCGCTCGTCCCGCACTAGCGGTCGCCCACGGGAGCTCGCAAGCAACACGTCAAATTTAATGTATGAAACAATAAATGTATGAAACATTATCGACAGTAATATTGGAAATTAATAAATTTTAAAAAGCCACCACGTTTTCATTTAGTGTATTTCAACAAAGTGGTATGTATACATTGACAATGTAAGTTCTTAAATTAACAATATTTGTAATCAATCAAATCAATATTTATAATCAATAAAATCAATCATCAGATTATCGAATCAAAGATTCCTATAATAATTATATTTCAACATTAAATTAAACGCAATACTTGCGGCCAATTTACTACTCTATTGTATAACAAATTAATGTAAAACAGAATATGCATTACCTTAGTATAATGGCAATATATTTTAAATAAACATGGACGTACGGTTACTGTCGTCAGTTCCGACTTTAGTTTCGCGTGTACGTCGGGTAAATCCCCGAAAAACATCGAGCAGTAACCGTACGTCTCAAGTCACACGTGTTACAGTGACATTTAGATAATGTCGTGTGATGATAGCGCTGCATTATTGCCGGGGGCTCCCTAACGACGCAGGAAACTCATTAAATACGCGTCGATTTATACCGGCTGGGGTCTACCGTTTATGTACGTCGGCTATTGCATATTTGAGACGTCATTATTACGTCATTAAGGAAACTATATATTCAATTGTTGCACAATATTTCTGAATACTAGTATATCTATATATATAAAAGAAAGTCGTGTTAGTTACACCATTTATAACTCAAGAACGGCTGAATCGATTTGACTGAAAATTGGTGGGCAGGTAGCTTAGAACCAGGAATAGGACATAGGATAATTTTTACCCCGTTTTCTATTTTTTTTTTTATTCCGCGCGGACGGAGTCGCGGGTAAAAGCTAGTCTTATATATATAAAAGAAAGTCGTGTTAGTTACACTATTTATAACTCAAGAACGGCTGAATCGATTTGAGTGAAAATTGGTGGGCAGGTAGCTTAGAACCAGGAAACGGACATAGGATAATTTTTACCCCGTTTTCTATTTTTTTTATTCCGCGCGGACGGAGTCGCGTGTAAAAGCTAGTAATAAATAATAATATAATAGATTAACAAACAAACTATCATTGATTTGTAATTATCGTAAATGTGAACTGTTTAATTGAGAAGAGGCTCAAATAATTAAATGTGTGGCGTTGTATCTGGCAAGCGCAAAAGATGCAGGGAGAAATCCTTGCGAACTTGCCTGTCCTTGCTAAACTGGGCGGAGAGTAGTTGCCGCCTCTTGCGCACTCCTTTTGACGACAAATCGGTTCAGCCGTTTATGACAGGTCAAGCCGGAGTCAGCACTAAAGACCCATATGTTAATAAACCTATACTTTACATACGTCGATCTTACTGTCGTGTATCAAGAGTGAGATGTTTTTTCCTTTTCATATATCTGACGTGCGCAGTTGAATCTGCACCTTTCAGAAACGCAACATCTGTTTACTAAGTATTTTAATAGTTCCATTTCTGATTTAAATAAAATAAGAGTTTTTGCATGATAAAGAAATTGTCCTAGTGCAACAGAATATTATACAAATAGTGAAAGCTAGTGTGTCAGTGGAGTATCCGTCATAGAAATACAACGAGCTTTAGATGTTGAATGTCGCGAAGTGGGCTCTGCTAGTAATAATCTTCGAGCTTTACTCCGTAGCGCTTTTAGCACAATAGGGAGTTGTCAGGGGCGCTCTTTGTTTCCATTTTGTCCTGAGGGCCAGGAAAACTTTTCCTAATGAAGCCAGCCTTCACCAGTGTTATTACTTCATATTTATCTATGATATTTATATTTTCATTAATTGAAAACATGTAAGTTCTCTTGACAAGGTATTCTTAATAGAGATATGAAAAAAAAGATATCCTAATTTTCTTTCTCATAAGACCGTTAGAGAAAACTTCTATATGTATCATCCCTATAACTACTATTAAGTTGGATTTTAGAAGCTTTTTAGAGGCTTCCACTCCTGGGTCTATCATAGGACTCGTAATAAATGACGTCATTGTCAAAAAAAAGTCATTTTCCTAGTACTGAGATCAAGAAACAATTTTTGCAATGATGAAACCAAATACAAATACGTAAGTTTTAAAATTCAATTGGAAAATTGTAAACCATCCAAAATGTTCAACAAAAAACCGGAGTTATTTCTTTTTTTTTTTTTTGTTAAATAATCCAATTGGAGTCTGGAATGCTAAACTTCAAAATTGCCAGTGTTTACCTAAATTAAACTCTTCTTACTCCCATTATGTTTTCGCCGACAACTTTTACATCAGAACTCTTTTATGAGTAATTTGAAAAGGAAAGTTGAAAACATTCTTAACTTAGGCCATTGATAATACAGATAATTTTATTTCAACATTTATCCTTCATAAATAGTGCTCAGTTGTACTCAGACTATTGTCTAAAGTAACTAATAGACTATTAATCAGACATACAATTATATGAATAATATATAATTAGCAAATTTAAAAACTTAAATACAGTATATCATTGATATTTCTGCGGCGGATAATTTAAATTAAAAATTATACTTAATATAGTATTTGAAAAAAATATTATATTCCAAGTTCAAACGTTTGAAATATACCTTTGATCATTATGTTAATCCAAACGGGAATTTATTATTCTTTACAGGATAATCCTGAATTAACCAATCCAACAAACATTTTATGAAAGTAATTTTCCTTTAATAAAGCTCACGAGAAATGAATTCGTTATTTACATCAACGATCACCTCGCCGGGAAATCTTTTATCTTTCACTCAATGGGATGTTTTTACCATAATTTCAAAGAAAATTTCGCTTAATTGCTAAAATATTTTCCGTTGTAAAAATCTTTTAAAGAAAACAACGTTATTGACTTTTAGTCTTTAATCTGTACCGAAGATGTTTTTCTTTTTTTCTGTCTTAATATTGTACAGTATTTTATAAAAGACCTGCTTTATATAATTAAACTTACTTCATCTTATAAAAATTATATTTGAATAGTAAATACATTAAAGTAAAGTTTTTAATCTTGCAGCCAGACAAAAAAAGGAAATAAAATAAAAACGAGCTTGTGGTAGATATTTTGTAACTTTTACATCACATCGATAACATATACTTTAGTACTTTAGTATTTATAGTTGAAAATATATTGCCACCTAAAATAATAAAATAAAAATACAATAATTTAATAATATTAAAAAAAACTTGAGAGGTGTCAAGGGACACCCGGATGGAATGAAGTTCCTTTCTATTAATTAGTGTAGGAACCAATGTTTATTCTATGAATAAAAAACTTAAGTCTTCACAAGAAGTACATTTTATTTCTATGAATTTTCGTTATATATTGTCACGTAGTTGCCATGGTGAAGTAGCGCTCATTCGTCGTTAACATACTTACTATAGCAAAAAGTGTCGTGACAACTTTTCGTAAGAATTTTTTCCGTCTAGCAACCCTTTCACAACGCGCGATAAGGAACTTCGTTCCAAAAGTTATACTTTAATTAAATATCTCATGTAATCTGGTCGCGAACAAATGAACGATTCAATTCAACAATTTAAATTTGCACGTGTTATAAAGTGTATAATTATGATAATGCATTCAGCAGGTAAATCTATGCGCCTCCCTATTCATTTGCTCGTTAAACTGCGCTCTGCAGTCCCAATGCCACATACAGTCGGACGAGACACGTTCAAAAGTTAAATTGCTCTAATTTGTTCACCTTATTGCACCAGCCCCTTTCGTTTGAAAGCCATTGCACAGCGATTTATTCAAGTGATGTACCATTTTTATCGATAAAGTTACATCGTTGTCTTACTAACGAGACTGAACCGACTGAAAGTTGCACCATTTGAGAGACAAACATTGCATGTTAAATAATTGACGCTGTATATCAGCGTATTTGTTGATGTTAACTTTTTTAGTAACATCCCTTAGACGATGTAATAAACGGTCAAATAAGTAAACTGCTTGTTCGGGGCATAGACATTTCAACGCTTTTTTACAACACACATAATATCGATAAAATTTGATCGTCTCGTGTGACCACAGCTAAACGAATACGTTCAGGTCCCTCTCCCCTGATTTTTGCAGTTATTTGCTTCCTTTTACTCGTGAAAGCGCATCTCCTTTGAACCTGTTTGAATTATTTAATCTTTTAATAGAATTACGGCGTCTTACAACAGGGCCCCCTATCCATTCACTCGATAGCCATGCCTTCCTGTAATTAGTTTTCTATACATGAAAAGAACTACGTTTTATGTTATAAACATATTTGAAAATGATGAATGATTTTGAAGAACTTTTCTCTGTAATATTCTGAGGATTTTACCTGGGTTTTCCATAATTTAAAAAAATAAACAGAAAACAAAATATAATATAATACATAACATTAAAATTTATTCGTGTAACATTGGGCAGGAACAGCGAGTTAATTACAAACTCAATTAACTAGAAAATTAACCCTTAATTTGTTTTAAATACGAATTTTATTCCACTGCCGAGATTCTTATTAACTTTTATGTAAAATAAAAACGCTAATGGTGCGATTGCGGAGCGTATGAAATCGTTCCGCGATGTCCTAACGCAAAATAAAAGCTGGTATTGAGACATTAAAGGCATTTAGACGCAGCCACTAATTGGAAGTCAGTGGAGGGAAGTGTGAAGGGACAAATTGGCTGTTTTGGAACGACAATAAATTGATATGGGCCGAGGAAAATTACCATACACCCTACGAACGTATTTCACAATCGCCTTTAATTACCGATGCCCCTTGATGGGGCGAAGCAAGAATGGCTCTTTTCATCAACTGTCATGGGGTTTGAAGTATGAAGTTTAATTAATCCTAAAATTTTTCGAATTCACGCAAAATTTTAAAATCAAAATAGCCATTCTAACCCATCGTTACATATCGATTTTCAGACTTGTGTTTTTATTTTACTTATATTTCATTCATATGTACATATATAAAACTTACATAGCCATACAAAACAGACTCTAAAGAAACACATATTGTATTTGATTAGAAATTGGCAACATTTTTAAAGACTTGATTAAAATTTATTTTGGGCTATATCTCTACCCTACTCTACACTTGCCTAACAGTTTTTATTACAGCGTACAAGAAAAGAAGGGAAAGAAGGAATGTATCGTAAAGTAGGGGTTATTTTAACGTAACTATAAATTAATTTCGTTGCAGGGTATTGCAGTTAAGCTGCCATACATTTTAATTGCTTCCATTATCGGCTATTCAGGAGAATGGCGGCCCGATGACAATGGCTCACCCACAATGTGCTTTGCTGTGAGCCCGTATTAGCGTGTAGCGTGTTTTGATTACATATTTGTTTTCAAAAATTTCTACATATCGTGTACGTAAATTACAATTAATTCGGTGACTTTTTCATCGCTTTAAAGGGAAAAACAGACAGAAAACATTAAGTTATTTGTCAATAAACAAAGTGGAGATCACATTTCTTTCCCTTTCCTTCTACCTCTTCGTCCCTTTGATGCTGCAGATTTTCTTCTCCAACTATTTATATGGTCTAAATAACGCTTTATGCTCTTAAAATGTTAAGTTTATATACAATGTTCAAATTATTAAATCACTATCTGTTGCCCGCGACTTCGTCCGCGTGGAATTAAAAAAAATACTTTATAAGTAGCTTATGGGTTCTTCCAAACCGTACATCTGTATCAAATTTCATCAAGATCTGTTGAGCCGTTCCGGAGATACCTTCAAACGAACATCCATCCATCCATCTAAACATTCGCATTTATAATATTAAAGTATAATTCAACTGCAACATTCACATAATTTACAAACAATCTTCAAATTTCAACAACGGTTTAATTAACATTTTTACTTGCAGACAGTATTTATGTTGTTCAAATTAATGCAGAATTACGTCGAGTGGAATTCATTTTGGCAAGTGATATTAGTGCGCCGAATGACTGTGAAATATTTTATTAAATAGTTGCAAATGCAGTCGGTATCACGTGCATATTATCGGCGCCGAAATAAATAGCAAGTCTACGTATCTTGCTACTGTTAAAAAAAATTCAAACAAAAAAGAACTTGTTTAAAATTAGAATCACCAAAATCTCATGTTTTAAAAAAACGATCGTTGAATCACCAATATTTATCACGATTAAAGATAAAAAAACAGAGTAGACATTTTCATCATTATTTCTCTTTTCCTCGTTAGACTTTCAATTACACCTGACGTGATCGTCTAGTCTCTACAACATTTCCTCTACGTACTCAGAAGAGATAATACTTTCCCGTGAACATTTCTCTTTGCATCGTATAGTTGCCTGCCCGAGGCTGACAAAGCAACTGCGATCTTTATTTTCTCATTATGAGTCCCTTTTGCTGTCTGCCTTTGTTTCCAGTTGAAAATACATTATGAAAAAAACTTAAGCACATTATATTTCTCTGAACAATATTTATGTGGGACATAATTTGATATTGTATTTGTTTAACTACAGAAATATACATTTTGTAGATTTTTTTATTATTTCTTAGACAATAAATTATTATCTTATTATTTTTTAACATGAATTGTTACTTATTTTGTCTTGTAAACATTCTTCTCTGGACTGCAATTGCCAGAAATACAAGGCACTTAAATATTTTAAACCGTGTTTAAACTATTCTACTCTAGTCACGTGGATATTGATACTTGAGTACATTACAAATATATTGAAATCATTAATATAATATCCCATCCAAGAATGCTTCAGTATGTTGTTTTGATTATTCAATGAACGAACACAAATGCAATAATTTTATGTAATGAATTTGATGATATCAATTTCGCTAGAATGGGGCGTCTCGTTGGCGCCAAAACCCCATCCATATGTATTTCCTTATCTTAATAAAGTGCACTATTTCTGTCGTTTTCTTTAATTAAATATTTTTGGGAAAAACAATAAGTTGACAGCACCGTATCATTTTTGTTAAAATCACTGTTTCATAATATAATGTAAGTGTAATAATTTAAAAAAAAATTAAGGCCTTGAAAGCAAAATCCCATATTTATTATACCAATTTCTTTAATTCATATTAGAACATTTTCTTTCATGTATCACTACGCGTTATATAGACTTAACAGAAAGAGAAAAGATATGATTGTTTGTTTGTTTGTAATAAATAGACTCCGAAACTACTGAACCGATTTCAAAAAAACATTTTATTGTAGGGATGTTACACTATCCCCAAGTGCTATAGGCTATATTTTTTTAATTTAGTTGTTTTTAATCCCGTGATGATGAATTCTCGGGCTACAGCTAGTTGTAATATAAAAAAGAAGCTATAAACTAGTTATAAATAGATGTTAAATTTATTTATTTAAAAGCAAATACGAAAATGTATTAGGTAAGCGGAAAACTTGATAAGACGGGTCGCGGTTTATCTTATTTTCGTTATCCGAAGTCTGTCGCAGAGTGCTGAACCCTTTTCCTTTGACAAGAGGAACTAAGAAAGATAAAATGTTCCTTAACGGACATTAAAGAGCTGTAGCCTTGAAAGAAAGCCATAAAAAGACAGTTTCGCGGCCCACCGGGACCCAAAGCCTCTCCAGTACCACCCGCTGAGCCAAATTAAAACGTAGACTTAGGAATTCTTAGATACGACCTTTATGATACTAGTTGGACTTTAATTCGTTTAGAGAATAACTGTTTTTGGATTAGTAAAAATTTTGATAAATTTTGATGATTCGACCGTCTGGTTTAATTAAAAAATTGGAAGCTTAATACCGTCTATAACTATTTTATCTCGAATTCTTTATTAATTTATTCGATTTTTTTTCTCGAATTTTATATGTCATCTGCCGCTATTTTGAATACGATTTAATAAAATATTTCATCTCTACAATAACCTAAACTCTGTGGATCTTTACTGATATCAGTTTACAGTGGCCACTTCGGAACGCAGTTACAACAATCAGAGCGTGAAATTTTATCTAGAGAATTAATCTCTAAAAGTAACTGGGCCCTTTTGTTTCTGTAAAAGTCACTGCACTGAAATTTATTTCAGGATCCTAAGCCAAAAGAGATGACTCTAAACGTAACTGATCGAAAGAATAGATTAAAAAAATGGATCTTTCATCCAATATTTTATATAGTGCACATTTATAGTACCTCTCGTTTAATAACTGATGTTATTAACTAAATGGTATCTTGAAGAGTTGGCGAAATTAAAGTGATTATTCCGACGACAGCACCGCAGTCGCGAGCCGTAAGCTTTTTGTAATTTCAGTGACAAATGAACAGCGCGGTCTGAGTGGGACGGCGAGGCGAGCGAGGGCGTTCAGCTGCCGATGTTGTGCCGGGGAGACTTGATTTTAATACATATAGATGAAGTAGCGAAGACACATGTTCTGAGCAGCTAGTAAAAATATTGTTTGCAATTTAGTTAATCATCTATGGCTACCTGTGGCAATCTTGTGGCTTATCGTATAACATTTTATTTTTCTGAGAAATGTTGTGATTAACTTAATCTTTAAGTACGGCATAATATATAGTACGAAAAGAAAAAAAAATTCCAACTTTAAGTCAATGAATTCGTATTTAAAGATATATTTTTCAATTAAAAAAGTTACTTCGCTGATGAATGGAAAGTTGACGTTGACAAATACTCTTAAATCGCGAAACGAAAATAAATCAAGCAAAAGAATAAATCTCTCAAACCAGACCTTATTAATTACTCGGAATTAATTTCGAGGGAATTGAGAGTATTTCTTAAAACCGGCAAGTGGCTAAAAATTAATGGCGGCAAAACTCGTCGCGCGTCGCTGCGTTCATTAATCTTTGACAATGATTGCGGGCGTCGGAGCGCGGTTCCGTACTTTGCGAGTTGAGTTAATGCTCTCTTACCGTAGCCTATTCATTCGGAATATAACACCGTGTTGCGACGCAAAGTTATAACTCCCGCGCGCAATAAATAACTGCACGAATTAACACACATTCCCTAATTAGATTCATTATATTATACATGTTCAGTGAATCCGCAGTCCGATTAACTTATGTCTGAAATATTTCCAACCGTCTCTTACGTTGCTATTTATTTATGAATTAGTTTAGCTGAACTCTCGAAATACATAATAACATAATGGTTATTATTTCACGATGGCACAAATGACTACATGCATATAGTGAAGTATAATAAGCTGTTTTATATAGGGTATAAAATGCATAGAAATCGAACATTGATATCGGATATGAACCAATTAATAATGCATGCGTTATAATAATAAATATTAATATCATCATCATCATCAGCTCACTATACGTCCCCACTGAGGGGCTCGGAGCCTACCCCAAGTTAGGGGTGACTAGGCCATAGTCAACCACGCTGGCCCAGTGCGGGTTGGTATTTCAGGAAAAAAATATATTATAGTCTACATTGACAAGGGCATTATATACTACACGTACAAAACTACACAGCATTAAATTATCGTAAACACAAAGCCAGAAAGTACCAATTCGTATTTCAGCAGAACACACAGGGCTCACTAACGCAACGCAAGCACTTACCATAAAAACGGAATGTAACATCGTCCCCACGTATTCAGATCACACGTTTACATCTCGCCACTTTTCCAAAATCAAAGTAAAGCACAGAGCAAACACTCGTTGAAAATGCGACGTAAATAATAAAAAGGTACCGCGTAGCACCTGAGAGGCTTCTGTGGGCCCGCGAGGCTGTCATCCTCGCCATTGTAGCCAAGCATTTTCCCCTTCACATGGTTTATTTCAGATTCAATATGCACTAGAGACGAATGATGGGGTGAGCCAAGAAATATAATGTGATCGACGTTGACGTTATACGGTGGTTATTCAGAAAATGGTCTTGAATAAATTTCATTGTTTTATTACTACCTTCGAAAACTCTTTGTATTCTTAAAAGTGCAATATTGTTTTTAGTATCTTAGAATTTATTATTTACTTGCTTTATTAAAAAATCTAGGTAGTCAGGTAATTTAGAGTTCCTCGTTTAATACTTAGTTACAAGTATTTTATCCCACTGTTGCTACAGACCAAGAGGAAATAATCTACGCCGTAGTAGTAGATAGCCTACGACGTAGCAACAACAATTGCAATTTATGTTTTGATTTAATGTATAGTAAAATATACATGAAGGGTTTTCACGTTTAGATTTCGCCTCCATCATTTCTCTCCCAATACCGGCGGACACATTGTTTCAAATTAAAGTGCTACGGCGGTCGAACCAACGTTTCCGCAATGAAACCTGAAAAACCAAAAGTAGGACGAGTCCATTTAAAAACAAGAGTCGAGATTCTTCAAGAGTTTTTCTATATATTTCATGTTTAATTTGGAATGCTTGTTGAATTTCAAAGTTGAATTTTTTTTTTCCTAAAAAACTTTCTACAGAATTTTCAAAGAGATATTTGGAGTTTCTAAAAGATACTAAAAGTTTAGGAAACATAAAAGATAAAAAGGAATATAAATAATTTTCAATACATTTTATACCACCCAATATAAGTTGACGTTAAAATAAAAATAGTTGTTATGAGTAATTGCTGTTGAAATATTAAGTAGTGTTGCTATGGAAACAAAGAAGAAATCGATGTCGGTACATTGTGATCAGCTTTTCTATTTCGTCTCAGCTCACGGTCGCGTCTAATTTCGATACTCTCCCTCGGGACTCTGTGTAATATGTTCCGTCTACGAAAACACATACAACATTAAAAATGATCGCAGGAAAAGATCAAACTATACACTTACGATTTTTTCTATTTTTGGATCATGCTATATAACATTTCTGATGTTACTTATTCAAAATAACACACAAAAATTTTGAATTTACAATTTCATCATCTATCTATCTATACAATTAATAAAACTGGAGTGTTTGTATTAGTGCCTGTAAGTCAAATTTCATGAACATGATGTATTTGCACTACTTATAAATAAAAAGCATATTTTTGTCTGTCTGCCTGTCCGCAATCAGTGTTTGTCCCAGCTAATCTCCAAAATGGCTGGACTGACTTTAATGCGAATTTTACAGGAATGTTTATGAGTGCGGGAGTCACTTGGGCTTTTTTTTTATTCTACGCTGACAAAGTAGCAGGCAACAGCTAGTATAATAATTAGTTTTGGATAGCTATTTCGACACTGGCAACACATCCCAATACAAAAAAATAAAAGCACTAACAATTTTCTCGTATAAAGAATTAACTGCAACATTATGTGAGGACATACAATCTCTTATTGGAAATAGCTCGACAGTCTAATACAAAAGATAGGGAACATTTTTTTATTAATTTTGTACCGTGTTCCTGCTCCGGAACAAAGTGTGCACTAACAATGGCACGGAGCAGGAAGTTATCTCCTAAAAAAACTTAAGTGTACTAGAGCACAAATTGTTCAAGTCTAGCCGGATAGCGGCGTGGCTCGGGCGGTGCTCGCAGACGCGCCAATTGAAAAGTTGCCTTATTTTTTTTTCAACTTTAATAAACACCGGCAACGGATTAATTGCTTTATAACAGACTTAACGTCGTACTAGTTGTGTAATATTTAAGTAAACTTTTTCTATTTAAAAAATTAAGATACCAGTTGTCAAGTCTGCTAACAAAGAGGTAGGCAGAGGTTTATTCAACCTTGAGCATTCATTAATATCCTTGTTGATTAGGTCTCTCTCTCTTCAATGGTTTTTAAATACTTTAACTTAATAAGTTGCTAGGTTGTAGTGCCAAATGTTATACCAACGAATATTTTTTTTTTGCAATCTAATTTTACTGTAGAAGATAGTACCTTCCTTAATAAAAGCGGCCCTAGTAGCTTTATAAACAACAATCGTTCTAGTTAATATAATTAACAGTTTTATTCGCTGAAATAATTCACTATTTGTAAAGAACCTTAACGTCAATTCTTTATTTTGTCAGTGCAACTTATTCATTACCGACGAAATATAAAAGTTTGTTCATACTTATGTAGTAAATAAACACTGAATATAAAATAGGTATTAAGTTATGTGTTTATTAATATGTGTAGTATGAAAATGTTCTGCGAAATTATATCACAGGGTGCTATTCTCCGTGTATGATGCGAACGCAATTTTGAGAACAATCAAGGTAATCTGCATACGCCGTCGATTATCACCAAGCGCCTTACTACTATGGCTCCCCTGGTATAAATCATTAAGTTTATGTTCCACGCTGTTCTATACCAAAGCTTACTATCGGATGAAAAACTTACATTCAATAACTTCTAAAGATAGTTACTCCAATAATAAAATATCAAACGAATTTTTAAAATAAATTTTCTCTTACAAGTTAAAATTGTTAGTGTTTTCACCTAAAAAATCCACATTTAGGTCATAGCAAATCTTGTTTGTAAAATGCACAAGTAGATTTTTCAAAAATAAAGGTTGAAAGTGGAAAATATAAAAACGATAGCAATTATGTCTTCAATAATCTTTATGAGTTCCGAACTGTAACTCCGCCCATCTGTTTCTTGAACACCCAAGACCTCCCATATTTATAGTAATAAAAAAATACATCCGTAAAAATTCTATCTTCTGGTTTTTTTAATCTTTTTCTTAAAAGATACAGTTTTTTCCATTATATTAAGTCAATCAATTTCAAAATCACATTAAACAATTTTTGTGCAAGGCAATATAAAAATTTCTAACACTTTTTAAATTCAAAACAATTTGTTTGCATCATTTTAAAAAATATCTCGCGTTTGCAAGTGAAAATCTGCTAGGTCTGAAAATACTCGCTGTAAAAGTTTCAATATTAAAGTCGAAAGAGCGCTCGTTCAGTAACAAATTCTACTTCCTTTAAAGTACCCTCGTCGGTGCATTTGGTTGTTTCATTCTGTTATGCCAACCTTTTTAGAAGCGTGCAATTGTACGAACACCTCCTTGGTTATTACCTCGAGGCGAAAGAAAGTCTTTGTCAAAGATTCCGTCTCCGCTACTCGCCCTCCCTTCTTGTATTTAAATGGTAAATTATTTTCAAGTATTTTCGGAAGAGAAGTTTTATTGTAATGTTTGATTGCATGTCACTCTGATAGATTAAGGTACGGTCCACAAATGGCATCGCTTTTGTTGTTCGAGGGCTGCATCTAATGTCGTCGAGTTTGGATGAATTTATTAAAAAGTTCACCGTCGAAATGTCTAAAGTTTAATAGTCAAGTCGAGTAAGCGAGAGAGTTTTAGAGTGGCAAAAACTTTAGACAATAGGCCTCATACAACATTTCGATTCACTTCATTCAACTTGGACGCTTTTGATATTTATTACCTTAAAGACCACTTTGATTTACAGTGTACCAAGTTTACACATTAATATGTCCTAACTTAGTCAATTTGCTGTAAACGGCAATTATGTTATAACTTGAATATTTCAAAATGTTTTAGTACTCTTAAGATTAGCGCGCATTCGTCCACTTCTCGCCACCTGGCGGCACCACCCTGCCTTTCGATTTCATGCAAGCAAGGGATGCAAGCGAGCATAAGGTATCATTTTGGTACCATACTGATCTTTACATCGCACTCAATCGGCAACATCAAGGCGGCGGCGCGGCGAGTGCACGCGCCGTCGCGATCGCGACGCCTAGCGGTGCCAGGTGGACGAAGAATGAACGAATGCGCGTTAACCTTTTTTTATTATAAATCAAATGAATCATTCAAAATAAATATAATAACTCATAATAGAAAAATAAAATATTTTTAACTACAACACGATTTTCATGATAGAGCGCAAGAAATTTAAATCCTGAATCCAAACCGCAAAAATTATAAAATTATCTTCGCCAAATTCCAACGGTATACAAAAAACCTAAAGGTGGAATAAAGATAAATGAATTTTAACTTGCGAGTGTTTACAAAATGCGTCGGATGTAAAAAGATTATGTTTGTTGCCCGCCGGAGCTGAAAGCACTTTATGTAATAAAACTAAACGGAACATTCGTTTGTTACTTCACTCTCTCTCTCTCTGCCTTTTATTATGTTCTTACACAAATGAGTGAAACGAGTTAACACACAAGCTCTTAACCTACATTTTACAAAAAGAAATACAAAAAAATCTCATAGATTAAATTCTCCCATCGATTAATTTAAAATTCATTAATTACATCCTAATCAAAAGTAATTTTTATAAGTGACCAAAATGTGTAAAATCTTTGTTTAGTGTATTGGTCCTTTATTTAGCTAATAATGTAAAAACATTACGTTTTATAGTAAGATATACATAATAATATGCCTTGAAATTTAACAGTAAAAGTCACAACGACGATAACAGAAATTCAAACAAAGAAAACGTTACGTTTAATAAGACGCAACACTGGACTAAAACACCTCGGTTTTTGGGCTCGTTGTGTCAGCAAAAGTTAAATGTGGGTTAAAATTGTTACCTTAAATTCATTTATTCCACCCCGACCGGGTTACTGTAGGAACGCTTCAATTGGTCCCGTGACAATCCAAGTTTCAGGTTAACCGGCAAGGTTCTAACAACTGGTGGAATTGGGACAACAATGTTGCATAATGATAACCGGATTTCATTATTGCCTTGTAAAGTTTATTGTTGCCTTGTATGTCTTGCTTTATTAGCAAACTTCACGCTTAATGGATTCCATAAGAACATTTCACTGGAGTAACTTAAAATGAAAGAAGTCCTATAAGGAATTGAAGTCGTTGATTTTGTAAATGTATAATTATTTGGTAAATGATTTTGTAGAAGCAAGAGTTAATAATAGTAAAATACCAAGAACTTTCTTGTACTCGAGATATTCCTGTTGAGGCAACACCGGCCTTAGGATGGGTGGCCAATTCGATACAGTGTATTATGTAAAACATTATAAATATAGATAGAATTTGAAAGTAAAAGTTATTGACATATAAAAAAATACGTTATCAGAAAAAAAATTGAACAAAGTACTACTTTGGCATGATGCCCTTGAAATAAAGCCCATGTTACAGTTTCTCATTTAACTTTGTCCATATGTTGCCAAATTTAAGTGACAACTTGAGCACGGAATTTACGTTAATACCCGAAAAGGTTCCGAATTAAAATCGTTCCTAACTTCGTAACATGTAAAAAAATGGCAGCGACGACCGAGTTTTTATACCAAAGTGGTAAATGTGTTATTAAATATTGTAAAAGTTTACATCATAATGGAATGGCTTTTAATTATTTGAGTTTGAAATCCAAAGTTTGAAAATTTTAAAAACAAATTATTTTCATTATACTGATTATGTGTTTTCTAAATACTCTAAAAAAAAGTAGCTGTTATTTTTTCTACTTCAAAAAAAATATAATATTACAAAAGCATTCAGTCCATTCAAAACAGTTTAATATAAAAATAACAAAATATAAAAATGTTTGCTCTCAATTTGATACAATAATGTTGCTTTAAATTTATAAAGTATCCATTAAAATTTTCGATTGTCGATTAATGATTGCGGTGAATTTAATTAATAATTTATCAAGATTGAATTATTAATAATATAGGCAGTGGTAAAGAGCGTAATTTTGAATATAAATCTGAATATTGCGTTCAGAATCACCTATATTTATTTGCAGTTCATATTTTAATGTGTTTGTTCATGTGGCAATGATTGTTATAATTGACTTCCATTATATGTTATTAATCATTGCATCTCACAAAGGTAAATAAATTTTAAACCAATTTATCCTTATATATTAAACCATACATACGAGTATACTTCAACTTGGAAGTGACTACTAATTACTATAATAATGCCTTCTTATATTTTAAACAAATTTACTTGATTGTTCTCGTATGTTTGTGTATGTATTACTTAATTATTTTTATTTTTTCTCTCCTGTTTGTACAATTGTCTATGTTTAAAACTGTGTATGTGTGACTATTATGTGATTGTAAGATATATCTTTGTTATTTCTAAGAAAAAATTACTGGAAAACCTATTATTGGCCTTGCTTTAATTTATATGTACTGGATATCATTTTTGTAATTAATACGCTGTTGGTTTTCTTATTGAATAAATAAATGCCTGTAAAAGTTACGTTGAGTTTTTATCAAAACATATTAAAAACTGCAAGTTATATTTTTTGGTTTAAAGAAATTGTTATTTAATAAATAAATAAAAATGTTTTTTAATCAGTAAAAAGAAGTGTAAATACGACTAAAATAAAATGGCTTGAAGCGTTAACTAGATAGGTAGGAGTTTATACGTCTGCGCGGGGCTCAGGTGTGTGGAGGGAAGTTTTCAATCAAATCAGCAAAGTAAGGAGAAAAGCGGAAAAGGAAACGGGCGAACTGGCGGTGACTGATTGACAACATTGTAACGTTGAAATGTAGGCACGTTCGCCTTCCAATACCAACGACTTTCCAATTCTTTTCGTTTATCAATATTATATTTATGAATCGAACTTTTTTTTTCACATATAATACTTTAGATATAAACAAAATATTGTACAATCTATAAATATCCAAAAAAAAATGTAGAGAAATGTATTTTAATCTTTTTATGTGTTTTTTTTTTCTTGATTAACCGATAAAAGTTCAGCTATATGAAGACAGGTCCGTTTCTAAACTTGCAGATGTTTTTCAAACCCACATAATGTTATATCGCATAATGTATATTGCATCATATAATAGTTATTATTTATTTCTTAGTTATGGTTAAAAGTTCCAAATTAAAACATATTTTTTCAAGATTTTTCATACAAGATGCTTTTAATACGCTAAAAGCATTTTCAATTATCGCATAAATGTTATAAGAAAGTGTCTCGTCTCTCGCTAGCTGGCAAGTTTAAAAGTTGTGACGTGACCACCGGCAGACACCACCAGTTACTGTCCAACTTTGTCCAGACCGAGTGGCGGATTCGCCTCCACTCGCCGCTCGCCGCTCCGACCCGTTTATTGGAAAAACTTTGAATTTATCGATCGAAAATCGCTCCGTCAAAGAAGTTTAAAAACGGTTTTACGAATCATATGGTAATACAGAGCCACAGATAATTGTCTCTTCTAATAATTTAACTGATAATTCACAATTAAAGTTTATGTTCATCAGTGCTTTACAATTTTTAATTAATTGTACACTGATTTTGTATTCCTTCGTATTCTTCCAAACAAATAGGAAATTTCAATAAAGATTTTACTGTACACAATATTTTAAAACGAGTTTAATTAAATATATACCCTTTACACAACATATTCCGACCCGAACCAATTTAGTCCCATTGCGACTGCTGATTAAATTTTCAGAAACAAACCTGCGAACCTTACCGTACGTGACCACGCATAACTCAAACACTGGGGTGCCAGTCTATCGAGCTCTTTGACTCCATTACAGACCGGACTTAAGGACTTCCCTGAGCGTTATCGTTAAAACAACAAACGTAATATAAATTGCGTCATTAACATAGTGTAATGATTCAGACAGTCGTAGCAACGATTAAAATTATTTTTTAAGTTTTTCAAAACATTTGCATTTCTATTTCTCATTATTTTCTACAACTATGAAGTTATAATACATTTTAAAGTCTAGTAATCCTAAATTAACAGAAAAACTAACAATTTACATTATAAAAGATTAACGTTATTATCATTTCTGTGTAGCACAGATTTAACATTTATTACAAAGTTAATTTTGATCCATAAGTGATGTGTCTATTTGTGAGGTTTTTAATTTAAAGCAACGAAATTAACATTACTTACAAAATATCTAAATAATATAAGTGGTCACGTTCAGGGTTTTTTTAAGAAAACAGTTCTGGATTAATAGAATTTCATCTTATACAGGTGAAGACAAGCAAATCTCGGTTATAAAGATTTTTGTCTTGAAATAAAAAATTTAAACAAAAGTACAATAGAGAAATGAACAATGAAATGTTCGACTATATTTAGGAAGTAAATTATCTCAACAAATAGAAAGATACGATCCATTAAAGGTCATTGTGTTGTAATATAATAGACATTTCCGAGATTGAAAGCTTTCGCGGCGGTTGTAAATAAACCTAAAACGTAACAAAGCGGTTTATGCGCTTTATTGTGAAACCCTTGAACCATTAAACCATCATTTTCTTATCAGGTTTATAATTTTTATTAGAATACAATGACATGTTAAGTTGAAATTACTTATAATATACATACTTACGTAAAAATTTAAAAAATAAAAAGATTAAACGCTTTCTTAAATTACTGAAAAGAACTTTTAAGATATTTGGGATTTAAAAATTAAAATAAAACTGTTGTCATTCTTAAACCTTATTGAAATCACTGTGATATTTAATTTGTTTTATTTAGACTTGCTATTATTTTGAATACGGCAATGCATGGCCGGATTCAGCAAGCATGAAATAAAAACAACTTAAAGCCGTGAATGTAACAATAAAGTATTAAACGAATTTTAACGATTTTCTGTCAACTTCACGGCATGTACATGTAGTTTAACAGCTAAAATTGCACGTCAGGAGCTCATCGAAAATACACAGCTAGTGATAAACACGAATAAGCTCTCAGTCGTCGCATCCAACAATGCGGGCCGCACTCGGTGCTCACTGGCGAGTCACTCGAACGTATTTTAACACGTTTCCGTTGGCGAGATGAATAAAAACCACGCTTTCGTTATTATTTCCAGTTTCAGTGATTTATATTTTTCATAAAAAAAAACTGCATTTAAGTTTACTTTATTTTTTTAGTTTGAAATAAAAATCCAAATCTTACTAATATTATAAATACGCACGTTTAGATGTGTGAATGGATGGATGTTTGTTTGAAGATACATATCTCCAGAATTTTTAAACAGATCTCGCTGAATTTAGCATAGATCTAGAACATAATTGGGAAGAACCCATATGAAGAACAATTAAATTTTTTTTAATACAGCGCAGATGGAGTCAGGGGCGACAGATAGTATGTACAATAAACTAAACAATTATGAAACTAAAATATAAAATTAAAGTAACAATACAATGTTTAAGGTAATAAATTTAGAGGGCTTACTTTATAGACATATCAAATTACGAACGAGCGCTGTACCTACACCCTCATAAACGTCAGAAGTGGACCGGACAGGGGTCTGCGTCGGGTTTCACACTACCGTCATGCCGTATTAGGAGGTAAACAGGTAATGCTCCTTTCCACTAAAACATTTACACGGAGTTAAGGGATTTTTATTTTAAGTTCAGCTGTTGTTTATTCTCAGGCGTGTATTCGAGATTTTGTTTCCACGTTAGTTTGGACGTAGATTTTCTTTGGGAAAAAAGCTCTCACGATTTTATTTGAGTTGAAACTGCACTGTAATACTTAGCGATGTCTAGTATAACATCTAATATAGCTATTGATGGTTAGTGTTACACTAAGTAGGTATTACTTGTGTACTTTTTCAGGCCCTCGGTCAATTACCCACAATCTTTACAGACTTGTGAAGACACGTTTTAAGTCATTCGTTCTACTACCTTATCCACGAGGAATAAACATTGAAAAAATACTAATAAGACATTGCAAAATCTATGCACTAACTATGTCATTGTCTCTTTGTGTGACAAAGTCGTTATGCTTAGTCGCATATCAGATGATAGTAACCTCAACCTTTTTTTAGGTCTGGACGCTGAATACGACAACACACGATGTTTTTCTGAAGCATATAAAATTACCTAACACAAAAAATCGCCGGCTGTGTTCTACATACAAAGTGTGGCAGCTTCACGCTTGTCTTACGTTACCACAGATGTCGCAAGCGCTGCACGTACGTACAGAAGATGTGACGCTGAATATTTATCGCGAATACGGTATCAGGTTCTGTTTAGGCTCAATAAAATCGGAAGCACGCACTAAAAAGATTTCATTTTAAATCTAATAACTTTTTTTTACAAAACTGACAACGACTTCGTACATTAATCCATAAAGACTATGTTACCTGTGTTTGCTGACTTCCTTCGTTCCATTGTGGGGGAAGTGAGAATGTTCAGAAATTCATGCTTTTCCTAAATTATAGAATACAATTTTATATATTTCAAACCATATAAAAACAACTAAGACATAAGTAGGTTATTTAAATGAAAACCGTGTGTTTCCTATAAATAAAACGTGTAACGAAGACCTTGCGAAAAACGTTTCTCTGTAAATGTGTAAATCTCGTTCGTTATCTTAGTACCGTCCAGTACGTCCACTTTAACTGAACAACTTATCTAGATGCCACTGAATCTCTGTGCGGAAGGGTCGTTGAAATATTTTCTTGGAAATTGCTTTAGATAGATACTAATGGAAGGAAAACCCGCTTCTTGGAAATATTGTATACAGAAGAAACCTGTATGCTATTATTTTAATATTAAAATAGAATACTTTAACAATATTATTCATTGTTACTTTATTTTGGAATAGAAAAACATTACGTAATGTTTTGTTACCTCACAAATCATTATAACCGTTGGTTGCCACTGCTACATTGGTACAAATATATGTACATTATTATCATACAAGTTCAAATGTTTATGCAGTGGAAACCAATGGTAAAAAAGCTATAACATAATAATGTATGTACGTAAATAAATGAGTGTACACATATGTAACACTTTTACTTTTTATTACAAGTCATTCCGTTCAAAAAGGACAATCTCATGTAGACCCTAATCAATTCGGGAGCTCGGAAGGCAAATTATATGAAATGAAAACTTCTGGTAATTAAACAGTCCCACAGGCACCGAGGCAATACAAATATCTCGGGTACGTCTCTTGGAGCCATTTCGACGGCAAATGGCGGGTTTCCTACATACTTATTTACATTTAATTTCAGAAAATGTACATGAGAACACGCTCCGTGCTGTATCATGTTATTGCAAATAGCTTGTACAGAATTAACAATATCCTACTGCGCAATTCCAGTTGTTTTCTTAAGTTTTCATATTATACTTAAGCTTTGTATATAAGATTACTGAGGATTTGCTTTTTCGAAACACTTGCACAATGCAAGTGTCATTCCATTCCTCTCTTTCAATTTCACCAAACCGAAACAACATGTTTTAATACTTATAATTTAAGACTTAAGTCAGACGACTTTCAAATTTTCAACAAATATAAAGTAGTTTTCACAATAAAATAATAAAACAAATAACAATATCGTGAGGAAATTGCTTTTTAGATTGATTATACTTTAAAGTAAGTTTTATCTGAGTATTAAAATTCCGTTTGTTTCGCAACAAATTGCGGACCGGGAAGGGCCTCCTAACGAGATAATAACAGTTCCCGCACAGGTGGTCTTCAACGACGGGCAACGCCGGCACACACCTCGAACATTCCACCTACATTCCACGAAAACCTATTGTTTTTTAAGCAAAAATATTGTTACATCAAATACATTTAAAAGTGACGTACATCACAAAAATATTATTTTGCCAATTTTGCGGATTAATTGGGGAGGGTAATTCATCAAAGCATCGATGGCTCAGGGGTTAAGCACTTGACTTGTAATCTGCAAGTCCTGGGTTCGAATTCCGCCATGTACTAATGTGTTTTTCAATTTACGTATGTTTGTTCTACGTTCTTACGGTAACGGAAAACATCTTCATGCAACCTGCACATATCTGCGAAGAAATTCATATTATGTGTGAAGTCAACCAACCCACACTGTGCCAGTGTAGTTGACTATGGCCTAGTCACCCCTGACTTAGGATAGACTCCGAGCCCCTCAGTGAGGACGTATAGTGAGCTCTCAGATGATGAAAAGTTTTCCCCCTTAAGCATTTATATGCTTCCATAGCCTAAACGAGTTGACCGCTATAATACGAAAAAATGTGTATCACGTGTACTATGTACTTCTCCAGTGTCATAGTCATTTAGAACTTTTATTAATAACTAGCTTTTACCCGCGACTCCGTCCGCGCGGAATAAAAAAAATGCGCACAAGATAAAAAAAAGTTTTATGTCCGTCTCCTAGTTCTAAGCTACCTCCCCATCAATTTTCAGCTAAATCAGTTCGACCGATTTCGAGTTATAAATAGTGTAACTAACACGACTTTCTTTTATATATATAGACTAGCTTTTACCCGCGACTCCGTCCGCGCGGAATAAAAAAAAAAAAAAAAAACGGGGTAAAAATTATCCTATGTCCTATTCCTGGTTCTAAGCTACCTGCCCACCAATTTTCAGTCAAATCGATTCAGCCGTTCTTGAGTTATAAATGGTGTAACTAACACAACTTTCTTTTATATATATAGATAAGTTGAGTAATTTCAAAGAAAAATTGTATTTAGATCTAAAAAAAAATTAGCGGCTAATATTATTTCAATTATTTAAAAAAAAGGTTACTTAAAGAAATATTTGCAAAATATAAAATCATTTGGAAGTTACTTGTTTTCTAGAAAAGGTAAATGTTCTTTTTTCGTATTTCATTCAGCAGCGCTATTACCAGGAATAACGTCGTGTCGAGGATTTAACGTTCGTCTGTGAGTACGGGGCACGTACAAGGTAATCCTGTCAGCAGGTGCCCGGCAATCCGAACACTATATACATTGAAATTTAATAAAACCACCCCGCGGCTGCCGAACGCCCCACGCAATTTAAGATTACTCCAACGAAATAAACTGGAGTGCGAAAGTCACGTTGACATTGATTTTTTTTCAATGGCTCGATGCCAAACTAAAATAAAGCCAAAAGTTTCAGTTAAACTAAAACAGTACTATCCGTGAAATTATTTTGTTTGTCGTATTATGTTTTGATAACTATAAATTATTCAATACATAATAAAAAAATTACTTAGTTTAAAAAAAACAATTAGCACTTAAATGTCATAAGTGGTTTTTAATTGTACTGAATTTCATGTATATGAACACAATATTACACTACTTTTGTATCTAAGACAATTGAAATAATTTCTGGAAATAACCGTCTTGGATTATCCTTATAATGATTATAAGCTGAGCGGTTTCGTATTGAAGGGACTTGTGTAAAAAAAATCACAGATGGATATCATTAAATAAATATTACTTATTCCATTCAATATCGAATCGAAACGGAATCGAAATCGAAACCCGGAATCCATTACGCACTACACGGCAACGCGTACAATTTCTTATTTCAGTATGAAAGCCTTCCCGAGGGCCGGTAATAGAGAAAGTTTTTCCTCCTTCAGTAATTGTTAGGGCCGATGTGAGGTAATAAATAACCACAGCCGGTGGCCCTCTGATTGAACTTGCTAATGAATGAAGGATAAGAAATTCGGAAATCGAAACGTTCCAAGGTACACACAGGAAAGGGGCCTTCTGTTAGCCAATTTGAAAAATGACTCAACTTTTTTACGTGGCCTCAACTTTCGCCGAAACATAAACCAGAAAGTACGTTATTTGAATTGTAAATTTGTAACTTTGGCCGTTAGAAGACATTTGTACGGTTTCTTGTTTAGGTAAGTTTGCTCGGTTCTATCATTTAAAACGAGGCCTCTTTGTTGTTTAACTTACAATTTTTTTAATGTTGTAAAAAAAAGTCCATCGTATAGCGAATTTGACACTCGTGTCTTTACAAAAAAAGAAAAGTAATGTCTATGTTTAATACTAAATATCATTTATAATCGTGTTTTAAAAACGAGTTTTTATCAAAAATGTCGAAATGATTTTTTTAACCATTTGTTAACAGCTCTACGATGTCTGTACCTTGTCAACTTATGGTAGCCACTCTTTTAAATTCATTTGATATTTGAATTATTATCACATTGAGAAGTCAAAGAGATAAATCTATTACAAGGGAATCGACGAGCCTATCAATAATTCTGTTCAAAATATGCATTAAAAAATCGTTCTACCGTATATCAAAGGCCGCTCGGTGTTTTCTTAACAAAGTGAATGCGTGATCTGGGCTCCAATGAGACGATCCAAACTCAACCCTTGTTTTTCTTTACAACAACTCACTTTCAATACCATGACCAGGCCGGCACATCGGGGACTCTCGGCTTTCTCCTTTCTCAAAGATAAAACATGCAATTTGTCTTTGCAAAAAACTTTGTGAGAAAAAATGGCTTTGGCAACTTTACTCATTTTTATTGTCTTTTTTGTTTAAAGCTCTGTCTTAGTTAAATACAGTTGTTTTTATTCGAGGATATTTTTCTTTTCATTGATATCGATGAAAATAAAATATGGCTTGAACAATAAAACAATAACCGAAGAATTAAACTGTAAAATTTCTCCTGTAAACAAAAATATTCAACAAAGAAAAGAGAATAAACAAATGAAGAAATTGAACAAATTAAAATTGCCATTAATTTAAAGAATAATGATAAAGATTTGAAAGTATCATTAATGAACGCAAACGAAAATATTTCCATATAAAATTTCGATACGGGAAAGTACTGATGATTTAAAAATAAATTGCTTCCATATTGCGTTCGCTGGAAATTTTATAGGAGCAAATGGAGCAATAAATATTTTGAGTTTCAATTAGCATGCAAGCGAACCCTTCAGGGGTCACGTCAAATTACAAAAGGACAACAGCGGTGCTGTTACATCGAGCCCGGACACACAATTCTCGTACCTACTCGTATATAATGGTAAAACAACCAACAGTCGACGCAATGGCATCATCAATTTATCTGATCAATTTAAATTTAAATTCTATAAAAGTTATTTTTAAACCACTTTAAATAAAAGCAACCAGATTATGTATTTTTTTGCATTTCCTTTTTGTTCTGTTAGATAGGTAAGACGACGAGAGACTTTATTGTTTGGAATATGAATAAAAATCGATTTAATTAACCTACGCCATCCCAGCGCTGTAATTGACAAGCTTTGTAAGATTTCTAATTATGAAATCCATTATTTCATATCAGACATTGGTCAGCGCAAATTATAATCCTCCTATTGCGAAATGTAAGCCTTATTTCAGCTTTTAAATTTTAACGAATTTAATTAATTTACTATCACAATAATTAAAATAATTTTCATAAGCATTTTTCACTTTTTGGATGATTTATAACTGTATGTTGCAGAAAATACAGTAATATATGTCTTTGTTTCGTATACCTTAATACGTTATTCTTATAAAACACACTTATATCCCCTAATTAATAGTCCATTGAAGCAAGAAATTACAAGATATTAAATCACAATAACACACAGATTCTACGAGCAATCTGTCATCAGTACAATAGTTTGTTATAACAAGAACGTCCCCATTGTGGCACAACAAAAATATTACCCCAACTAAAGCAATAACGAGGACCGTTACTTGCCAAGTTTGGGTAACTCGGGCCAACTATTTTTGTCCATCATAATAGCTTAAGTTTGAGATGAGCAGCGACAATCTGCCGGCTATCCTCACTCTTAGACTGTCTTTATTTCTTACTCGGTTTAATGTCGAGCGTAACGGGCTTTATAACTTTCTTTTAATGTTCCATTGTTGAGACATTATCTCGGGTTGTAAATAATGCTGTAATTAATGTTTTCTGTTTCAAAACGGAATCTTGTTGCAATTTAACTTCGTAGAATATCTTTATATCTCATTATTTATTTTATGAATTTATGAAAATATCTCGTAAGATACATTTGTGCTATAAATATTAATTTATCTATTTCTCTGTCTTTCAGTTAAATATTTCACATTTAAGATAACATCTATAAACAATCTTACATAAATTATAGATGCGAAAGTATAGATAGATGGATGAATGGACGTTTTTTACAAGGTATCTCCAGAACGGTCGAATGGATCTCGATGAAATTTGGCATAGATGAACGACTAAAAGAACATATAGGCTACTAATCAAGATTTCTTATTCCGCACGGAAGGAGTCACGAGCGGCAGCTATTCAACAATAAAATCTAGTTTGTGGACATGGCGATGCTCTTCTAAATAAAAATCAAAACATTCCTTTATTGCAAGCTCAGTAAACATAACAATAGGTTATCCTTATTTAACCATTATAGGTAAACTATCGACATTTAAGTTTATTTTATGATTGAATTAGAACCGTTTTAGATCGGTCACCACTTACTTCCGTACAATTGAATCGCTAACTTATCGGTCGCCTGTGAAAATTGTGCATTGTATTCGTCCGCTGAGGTCCGGAGTATATACATGAATAGAAAGCCTTCCACTATTCAGCTCTATTTCCCAATACCAATAAGCTTCTAATAAAAGTTTAGGACCGATATTATTTTCTGTTTTTATTGTTATTTGTACGTTACGCTTATTATATAGGTAGACGGATTCTTCCATTTACTGCTTTCGATTAACGTTAAAGTTTTTATTTTATATCAGACAAATGTTTTTCTTCTGTTCCTTTCGATTTTATCAACTTTATAATTGTAAAAACGTCTATAAATGCAATCAGAATAACATTGTTTAATTTGCCCATTGATATTATAAACAAAGAAATATGAAAATACACTTTCATTAAATTAAAAAAAACGCATTACTCTGGGAATTGATCCCAAATTTCGGCGTAGAAGTTTAGAGCCTACCCAGTTCTTTGATTCCTTCTTTCATAAAAATATGCAATTTTATCCTTTTTGCAATGCTCCAGAGAAAACATAATATGAATACAAAGTTAAAGGATTGATATATCACACGGAATCCTTTCTAACCCGTGTCACTCAATTTTTCACCGTAAATAATCGGTTGCAACAAACGCGTTTACCTCTTGTGTGACTTGAATATAAAATTGCTGGAAAATTTAAATTTTTATTACATTTATAGAAGCGTTTTGTTCTTGTCTTTCTACAAATAACAATGTTTCGAGGAAAATTCTATACCTACAAGTATTACTAGTTTGTTTCGAAGACTAGAGGCTTCAAATCGTACCACGCATGTTGCATATTAATAGTCAAAATTATGTATAATAGCTCTTTGTTATCGTTTTCTAGATAGGTGCGATTTAATATAATGTGCAAACGTTCTGCTTTATAACTTGAGGGGTGCCGTATGTGAGTTGTCCCTGACAAGACGCACAATTTCATGTTTCAAGTGATAAGCGCAAAGGTAGTATATTAATTATTATAGCAAAGGTGGAAAGGGAATAATCGGCTTATCTAAGTTTATCAGTAAGCACTACTATTGGAACTAAGAAACATAGATATATAAATAAATAATGTTGTAATTAAACTATAGTGGAGCCCTCAGCAGCATGTCGCTACACGAATGGCTCGACCAGTAAAATAACACTACCACACAGAAGACAGTCGTGGATTGGAAGTATTTCCACACTTGCTGATCATGGTATCGGTGGCCAAAACTATTTGAATTTGGCTTTTAGTTTGTAGGCTGACAGAAGTATAATTTTACTTAAAGTTATTTATGTGCATTTAAGTACATAATGGACTCTGCTGTAAATTAAGGATTCGCGCTATACAAACAAAAAAATTGCCTATTCAAAGAAAAAGTCCATTAAGCATCAACCTTTCCTGTTTCGTATCTAAATGTGGTGCTAATTTATTTTCCTGACGTTATCTTGATCATAAAGATTCCTCAACACAAAGACAAAATATTTACGAGAGCGCTGAAAAGAAAAACGTAAAATGTAGGCTTTTATAGCTCAAATTTTATGGAAGGCTTGGACGTGGGTGTCTTGAATGAAAGTATTTTAGTCGTCCTTGGAGACATTTTATGTTAACGTGTTCGTGTGGCTATTTTCATCATACGTGTCATATTAACCTTGTGTTTTTTACATCTTAACACTTTCACAGCTTTACATGAAAATCAATTTGAAATTTGGTTTCAAATATAATACTGCTACTTTCGTGTCTTACTTTTTAGAATAGTATTCTCATTTGAACAAAAAAAAATACAGTTCAATTTTCACTTAAATTTTTGTAACTGCTTTCTTTGCTTTTGCTTTTGATTTTTCTTTCTTTGATGTGTTAAATATAACAACATTTTATTATCATGTTACATTAAATTTAGCATAATATTTTTCAATGAAAGAAAGGCATGCTTCATTTTAAAAAGTTAAAAATGAAAGCTTATACAGCCCAGTTTCTTGCAAATTAAGTTTGCAAAGTTTCCAGACGATCTTTTCACAGATTTAAAATATTGCTAAATTTCTTACATATTGTAGTAAGAAATGTACATTTTTAGTTGTACTATTAGTAATACTTTATTTGGGTTTCTTCGGTGAGTTGGACTAACTGCAGTAAATTCGTGTCCTGATGGCACGCAAAATATGCGCTAGCCATGCAGGTGTGGAAATATATGGGTGATGTTTAAATTGTAAAAGTTCAATGGGTTCAGGTCGATGTTAAGCGATGTTCTAATTCCTGGGGCCGTATTCAGGATTAATGTGATGGATTTAAGAGGCCAGCAAAATGGAAAAGTTAATTTTAATACAGCGCTCTCTGTCCACCACTATCTCGTTATCCCTCCCCGTCGAGCCGACGAGCGTTTTCTAAAGGGATTGGCTGTTCATGTACAGGCTAACAAGTATGAAAGAAACTCTCGCTCACTTTAACCAACTCAAAGCGAAACTTTTTTTTTTCTTAAACTTCATTGTTACGTGATTTCATTACTGAGATAACGATGCTTGTTGCCAGTTGTTGCTTTGGCGTTTGCTTCTGTAAAATATAGTACTTACAGATATACTACTGGACATTAAGTTGTTTTAGTAGCATGAAAGGAAGCAGTCGATTTTTAGCAATTTTCGTAAAAAAAAAAGATGACGTAGAGTATGTCACATTTTACCACTTCTTTTTCTTGCTCTCAGCCATAAGACGCCCACTGCTGGGCATAGGCCTCCCCCAAAGTTCAATCCTATGCTATCCGCATTCAAGATACTCCCGCAACCTTGACCAGATCATCGATTAATCTTGCAGGAGGCCTTTCCAAGCTGCGTCGACCTGTCCGTGGCGACCATTCTAGAACTTTGCGCCCAAATATAACCACAACCTTCGCAAGCAGAAGCATTCATAATACCCCATTATAATGTTAGCTCTGAACATCATAATTTTATGTCCCCAAGCACCAAAATTCATATGACTCGATCATTTCTGATACATATTGCTATTGCATTGGAATAAAAATATGCAAGACAGTATCTTGATTTAACCTTTCATCATGTTCGAAGCTGCTTGAAGCATAAGATTCCCATAATAGAAATATCAAAGAGTTCTTCTCCATGTTAACCGAGCATATTGAAGAATCCAATGCTAATCCGTCTGCTGCTATTATTTTCTCATTGTGAGTCGTTTTTATTTATTCCTTCTCTCGTATATCGACTGATAATTAAAATGTCTGCAATACCAGACGAGACGCTACGGCAGCGGCGGCCGTGTAAAAAGTTAGTGTACTTTTATATGTTTTACTAGCTTCCTTTGATACTGTGAAACTTATTAAGTTATGAGAAGAAATAAACTTGAATACACTCCTTAAAATACTCCTATCGAAGGTAGACTAATCAGTATTCATATGTAAACACTGCTGATTAATGTAATAATAATTTTTGTAGTACAATACTACAAACGAAACTTTCATACTTGTTTGGTTAGTCTTTTTCCAATATTTTAGCCAAAAGACCAACTTATTATGTATATAATATATATTTTTAGATTTTCTTTAAATAAATATAATACAAACTATAAAAATTCGCATTAAAATATTTTCATTAAGATTCCATTAGAGTAATATTACCATCATTTTGTTCGCTTCAGATTATTTCATCTTTTACCTCCACATTCTAGGACGTCTAAGAGGATTTCTTAAATACACTCAAGAATTTTATGAAATAGATTTAATATTTTCTAGAACATGCCATTACACTGCTCTTAATGTATTAGAAATAAATATAAGGTACGTTTTGTCCATTATAATATGTTTGCTATTAATTTATGTATTATATTTACTAGCCCTCGCCCGCGACTTTGTCACCGCAGAACAGAAATAAAAACTAGCCTATAATATGCTCGCGAGCATCAGCTATCTTACCGTCAAAGTCCTGTCAAAATTGGTCTAGCTGATACGGAAATTACCCGGAACAAACACAGCCTTGTAGACAGACAGACGGACCAAATTTTTTACATCGAGTGCACGAAATGTGATTTTTTTTCTTGATGTTGGAGACATTCAAATTTTATGAATATGTATAGCTTTATTTATTATTTATTTATTTTATCAATTAATTAACATACATAGTGATATTACGTTAACGCATAACATATTACGCTACATGCTATTATTATACTGACTCGCGAACTATCGAATCGATGTAAAACCATTGAAAGATTATTGTGAAAAAACATCTAATATCTACTATTTGATTTAACCCCCGAATGTCACATTTCTAGTGTTAGTTAATAGGTTATTAATTTCCAATGTTACAAAAAATTTTAAAATTACAATAACATTTAAAACTAGATAAAAAAGTAAAAAAATCGTTTAATCAAACCAGTATTAGAGATAGCTTAAATTATTTACGTTCCCATTTAAAGAGACGGGTCTGTTTAATCCTGTTGAACACGGACAGAGTCCTAATTCAAAAACAAAAAACCTTAAAGTCTGTCTTGTATTGGCATTGTAAGGGTTGATCTGTCTTAATTACTTCGAGTGTTTACCCGGGCTCAATCACTGTATGTTCAAACTGGTGTATGTACATGTTGTTCATTGGTCGTAATGTTGTAATAAATTATATAATAGGTGTTGAAAATAATAATCGAAGTATTTGTTTGTGTATTTTTATGAATATTGAAATGTTATAAATATATTTTCTATAATATTTTGTGTAAACAATGGGTGAAATTTGTATTTTGTTATATTAGTATATTTTTGGAGTATGATTAATTTATTCAAATAATTTAAAGTCAACACTATCTTATATTTAACATGAACTCAAGTTTTATAAATCATGCAACATATGTACTTAAATTAATGTCCATTTATAATATTATCTAGCAAAAAAAGATGAACTTAGTACTAAAAATACGTATTATTCAAACCTTCCCGCCCAAAAGTTTACGACCGCGAAGAACAATAACAATATGAATACAAGTAAGACAAACATTAGACGTCTAAAAGTAAAAGAACATCAATTGGTAAAGTTTTAACCAATTTGCTAGAATAAAGAGAGTTCCAATCAAACTTACTAGAAACACAAACTAAAAGAGTTCGGAACAGCATTCACCTTGGGCAAACATCGCGCGCCACTTTTCAGTCTAGCGAGAATATGAGCTCCCTGTATTTTGAGCGCACCTGGAGTAACACAAATCCATTTAACCAGTTTGTAACAAAAGTTTGTACAAACGTTTGCTTAGGATGACATTAAACAGTAAAACGCCATAATTTTATTGTAATCTAAAAAGTTTTAATTAAAATTAACATAAATGATTTTTAAACAAATATTTCATCAAAGAAACGGTAAATTTAAAACAGTATAAGATATTTTTTCGATACTGAAACAGAGAGTTTATTGCTGTTGACTTACCGTGGATTTCTGAGACATCTCCGTTTAAAAAATATTGTTATCACTGTTTTGTATAAAATAATGACATAGACGACGACATGTTTTATACAGCGATTTTGGTCTCACAAACCAACGGCTAGTGCTCTAGCTAAAATTCCTCGAGCACTTTATTCATGATGTCCTTACGTAAATACCTAAAAATAACCCAAGCAAGAAATCTAGGGTGCAACTTGGTAATTTTACAGACCGCAGAACAAGACTTGACAAAGTCATGGTTTTTGGAAACTTAATTATATAACTTAAACTTATTTATTTCATAGTTACTTTTACAGTTAAAGATACTGTGGTTTTGTGACGGAAATAGATTAGTATTGTTTTATACATTATACACGTCACATGTTAATACAAAGACAAGAGTAATCGTCCGCCATCAAAGTACAAAGCCGCTCTTCGATTTACCTGACGGTGTACGTGAATTAATTTAATATCAGTTACAAGCCGTGTTCCTAATCAATCGAGTAATCGTTGTAATTAATTGGCTTTGACGTGAATACAAGCCGCTTTGATAAGGGCTGCTCGATTAGTTGTGCCGATCAATGCCGAGCGTTGATCATCTCTTGGTACGTGCAGATCAGAACAAAAATATGTTACTAAAGAGACATCTCTTCAGTTACATTGGCTTCTTTATATGTTTTATTGTTAATGATACAAAGTCTTCAATAAAATATAAAATGATATAAAATATAATGTTATGTTTTATCGAAGTGCAAACTTAATTTTTCAATTCCAAATTTAAATTGACGAATTTGTATTAACATTTTAACAATGTCAACTATTATAATATGTATACGTAATTAGAAGTGCGAAATCAAGTTGTTATTTCTGTCGTCCTCTCTATATCACAGATAGGATATGCATATTTTTCCTCGTAAAATTGTCAATGTAATGAATAACGTTTGTAATACACAGACTTCAGTATAAATACATTAAACGACGGGATAATAAACAGCTTATTCCCTTTCCTGTCACATTTATTTTGTAACTACTCGTGACTCCCACGGATCTACAGATAAAGTATATCGTCCGAGGTGGCTTATCGCTATACTCAATTATTTAACAGTTATAACAGGCGTACTAAATCTATACTTAAGAACTCCCTAAGTGACCACTTGAAGACCCTGAGTACCACGGTTTTTTTTTTTCAAATATTATTTTCTTTTACATGCTAATGTGATCCAATAATCCTTTATGAATCGTTTGCCTGATTCTTTATTCCTATAAAAAGATTAATAACTGTTTCATAGCTTTCGTTTTAGATAGTTATTTGAATAGAAAGTAATAGATATAATTAACATAAAGCAAGTAAAGCTTTATATATATTTACCTTAAATAAAATTGCCTTATATAAAATTAATACTTCAGTCACCTCTGAGTGTATTGTAAGTGCATGTTACGCCAGCCTGCCCTTCTCGCCGGCGCCATGGAATGTCCGGACACGTGTTTATTTTTCATTTCCGCCCGCACCGGACCTCCCCCCACACAGCGCTCCACCGCATGGCGCAAATACCCCACGAGGAAACTGCTCTCATGTCAGGTTAACGCATAAAAAAGCAAAAGATACGCTAAATCAATAAGGAAGAAAACAAGCCATACCGCATTGTTTGTCTAAAAAGAACGCAATAACAGACTCGATTATACAAAGGATGCTCCAGTAAATTAACGCGTTTCAAAAATAAGCTATCAAATTTATTTCAGACGATGCAGAAAATGGATACGCGTTTGCGCGCGAACACTTATAATAAGTGCCTTCTATCTACATTTATCAATTGCGCCACACGCCACGAAAATATAAAGCATAATCAACATCAGACCAATATTTGCATTAAACAAAAGTAGTTTACTGAATATTAAATAGGACCAAAAAACTTAGAAACAACTGTGTTTTAAAATCGAGCTATAAAATGATGATTTTCTTGTTTTCTTTTAAAAGTAATGGTTTCTGAACTGAAATAATGTCTGTTCTAAATCTCAATCCTACTTGCCAAGTCTATCAGTCACTCTGAAATCTTATAGTACATTACTTTCTATTCATTGCGATGCCCTCAGGTACGCCACGTGCGTTTTGTTTTCATCACACGCACCCTTTTCATATTTATCGTGTTTGCGTACTCGTCGGGGATGTTATCTATTAATTTTTTAACGGTTCCCTCATCGTCGCTTCATAAAACGTAATGTTTATCATCACATAAACGATACGATCACGTAATGTTGGCAAAAGCGAGATACATTTCCTTTTTATACTGTTAAAATATAGCGCCACAAAACGTGATATGCGTACTTTTTCTAATTTCCGATTAACAATTTTAATCTTATAGACTAATTTGTTTAATCTGGTCATTTTCGTCCTTTTGTTATTCTACGTTTACTAAAATCTCATTTGAACATTCAAAAATTATTTTTAACAAATAATACAAGAAGTTATATAAATAAAAAACATAAAAGTGTTTTCAAACCATAAAAGAAATCTAATGCAAGTGTTAAATTTGTCTAAGATGATCTAAATTCGGAGCGATTTTTTTTTTTGTCATCCAAACCAATTCCTTTGCCTCAATCAGGGAATACATACTTTGCCTCATCTGCTCGCACGAGTTTGTAAATAGGTACAAAATCCATGTGGAGCGAAAGATTTCGCTGGCAGCGCGTACGGCGCATCCAATGTGCCGGTTCGTTTATCTCAATATCTCAGACGGGCACACGCGTACGTGCCGTGCGCGTTACGTACGAGACTGAAATAAAATGCTGCTTTTACACAATACAATTTTACCTACCATTGAATGTCTTACTAATATTATAAATAAGATAGTTTGGCTGGATGGATGTTTATTATCAGAACTCCAAAACGGACCAGGGTGGAATTCAGAATAGGGCTAAGTTTAGCCTGGAATAGCGAATAGGCTAATGATTTTTTTATGTGGACAGATTCGGGGGCCTCAGCCAACATTACTATAAAATAAAATAATCGGTCGTTGTATGGAGAATTTCAAAATTGTATCGAGATTTTATAACGGTAGAAATCCGTTAACCCAAGGATGAGTATTGCACCACATAAAAGGAAGTTTGCAGCTTAAGAAATTATTAATTAAAAATAAAACTCTCGACAAAAAGCATATCTTTATTAAATTAGAAACAACCTTAAAGTTCTAATAGTAATAAATTATACGTAGCATTAAGATAAAGAGCAAATGCTATAATAGTAAGATTTATATGTTTGCCAATAATAACGGATAATTTAGAAAACAGTTTGTACAGTTACAATTCTTTGACGTCTACTATCACAGTCCAAAGCTTGGAATTTAATGCGGAGCTAGAAAATTTTAAACTGAAGTACATAAGCTATGTTTATTGCATTTAAATTCTAGCATACAAGTTATTAACGCACGTTAGTTACGTCACGTAATAAAATTCCAGTAAAATCTGGTTATGACACTACAATTGACTTTACCATATACCAAGAGGCAATTTATAATAATTTACGAATATTTTGAATGAAATTTCTACTTACAAAGAAGTTGATCAAATTTATTATTTTACAATATTACCAATAAAACATTACTGTAACAAAAATCAAAATAAATTCCGTTAAACAAATATGAAAAAAAAAACGCAGAAAGTCATTATTACAAGTAAATAGTTTTAAAATTTGTAACTAGGTGTCATTGTTGTGTATTTTAAAAAAAGAATTAATTGGATGTCGAGACAAGTCTTATTGTGCAATAGAAGAAAAAAAATATTATAAATCGTGAACATTCCCAACATTTTTTTTCGGATATTTTCATGTTGTTAGGTATTAAATAATCGCTTTACTTTTATAATTTGGTCCCAAAATGTTGCTTTAGTTATGTAAAAACCTTATTAAACAAAATTAATTTGAAAATACGCAATAAAAAGTTCGAGCAGTCGTAATAAAATTAACTCACAGTTTAATGCGTTACTTAAAAGGCAAGAAGCAAATACCTGCGTCTATATTTTTTTCAAGTATGTATATAGTCATTAAGGTAATTTGATATTAGAGCAAACGGCATACTGACTATATAATAATATTCAAAAGAAAACCAAACTGTTGGCAATCAAACGCAAATATCAAATTTAAACTCTATCTGTTTTACAATAAGAAACACAATTCACTATCAAAGATTATACTCATACAATCAGACACGTTTAAAATTGACAGAAAACTTAGTAACATAACTTATCAATTAGTCGGTAGTAGAAATTATTGATCTCATAATAAAATATTTTCTAGAATGTAAAATTTTCCGTAATATTTTTTTTCACATTGAATTAAATAATTGTAATTTTATTTCTCTCAACTTATAAATTTGAGAAAAATCGTCATTAGCGTTTTTATGTAAATCTAGAAGTTCCCGGCGACTTCGTCCTTGCGGAATTAAAATAAAAAAAACTAGTAATAAATATAGCCTGTCACCCAGATAGTGTAGCTTCCCAACCGTGAAAGAATTTTTTAAATCAACTCTGTAGTTTCGGAGCCTATTCAATGGAATCAATCAAATCTTTCCTCTTAAAATATTAGTACAGACTACCGGTCGCTACCCGCGGCTTCGTCAGTGCAGTGTGGATAGACAGACAATTCTAATTTTTTTTTCCGTTATCAGCAACACAAATACATCAAGTGAATGAAATATAATTTTTTACATTCTGGAGTATCCGTTTCATTAATAAGTGTAGTTAACATTCAGTTTTACATTAAAATACGTCCAATGTAAGTACCAAGATATATTTAGAAATAAATAAGTACATTAACAACCGTATAATTTATTGAGGTAAGTAAGGTGGATGTTGACAAATATTATCTTTTTGAAACATAAAAACGTTACGTTTTTTTATTTAATTAGAAACGAGTAATGCACTAAATTCAATTTCTAATCTAGATGGCGTTGTTTTCGCATTTCTCTTAACATGCTTGTAAACATTACAATTCCAAAAAAAAAGTTTTAAAATGCATACAGATTCTAAATTGTATATTTTGTTGACCATTCACATAAAATAATAAGTAGAATATTACGTAACTTTTACAAATAGGAAAATACGTAAACTAATAATAGTAATTAACAAACAATTAGCAAAGATAATTAGCAGACGCTAGACGAAAATCATGATGGAACCATTTTTAAGATGTTTTTGATTTGGGAATTTTTACGTAAATATTTCTATTTTAAAATTAAACATAATATATTTAATTCAGATGATTTAAAATGAGGTTTTAATGTTATATATGTAATTTGAAAAAATCAAATTGCTACAAAAATAATTTCTTTTCTTTACTTACTGGATGGAAGTGAAGTGTTGTTTTTGCAAATATATTTATGGCACTAAATAACATCTGAATAATTGCATCTTTGAATTATTTTCTTTTTATTTACTCAAAATAAACCATTTCACAAAATATATCCCAATATATACTTCGACTTAATTCCTGTTGTTTGCATTTTCATTGTAATGTCATAGTTTGAAATTATTTATGTAACTAAATATATTTAAACAGTTTGTGTTTTGTACAAATAATTATAAATCTATAATAATATTAATTTTTATATGAAGAGTACTGTCTCCTTCAAAACATTCAGTTTCTATAGTATTTGTAATACTCATCGGCTCACTATACATCACCACTAAGGGATTCGGAGCCTACCCTAAGTTTGAAGTAAGTAGGCCATAGTCACACTGGCCCAGTGCGTTTTGGTTGAATTCACATATTGATAGGTCCTATGTATAAGTAAAAAATTGATGATTACTTGTCTATGTTCAAAGCTACGTTTTAGTCTAGTTTGAAAACATGCAGTACAAATACACATTTATAGATGTAAACATGTTTTTTTGCTAAAGTAAAAGGGCCTATGCGGCATCTTTTCCTATATGGTTGAAACTTTAAGAGCCTCTCCTGTAAAGTTGTCAATTTGCACATTGGCCCTTATTCGTAAAAGCCAACAATATATCTTTGAATCTTTTCATAGATATGTGCAGGTTGCAATGTTTTCCTTTGCTATAAGAACTTCGGGTAAATGTACATATGTAGATAAAAATCGAAAAATACATTGGTATGTGACAGGATCCAAACCCAGGACATGCAGATTACAAGTCAAGTGCCCCTGAGCCATCGAAACTCGATTTTTTATTCTCGAAGATGACAAACAAGTGGTCACTTGGTTGACTAGAATAGCCAAGTGAACACGGCCCAAAGACATCAGCAATAAACTAAAGTGTTGTAAATGTGCTGTTACCTTTAATAAACAGAAGAGAGGAATATAAATTAGGATAATTCCATTTCTATCCATGCCCTGCTCCACCAAATATGTACTCCTTCCCATATTTCTTATAAGAAAATGGCGAGAAGTGGAACAGGGTATGTTATTTTATAATATACATATTATTATTAACAATTTCAATTGTTATATTGTAACTAGCTGTCGCCCGCGACTGCGTCCATGCAGAATTTAAAAAAAAACATAGCTTTAGTAGCCTATGTGTTCTTCCAGACTATGCTCTACATCTATGCCAAATTACATCAAAATCTGTTAAGGCATTCCGGAGATACCTTCAAACATACATCCATCCATCCAAACATTCGCATTTATAATTTTAGTGATATAATATTCCTTATAACTTTGTTAATAATTGTTCTATTATAATTTGCGTTTTTGTATTTTTTCGTTATGACGAGGTGACCGTTTTGAAGTTTTCAGAACTCTTCATATTTAAGTAAACATTATAAAACTATATAACAGATTTATTGGCATTATTCGACCAGTTTATAAGAGTGTCAGATGTGTTATCTTCTATGTCTAACAAGAGATTATTATCTTTATCAAAGTCAATAGTGTTTGCGACTATGTCATCTTCTTGAGTTTGCAGATTTACATAAGACAATGATTTCTGTTTCTGCTTCAAGTCGAAAATCTCCAAATCTTCATCATCATCATCATCTGACTCCATTGTTAATGGTATTCTGGAAAGTTCCATATTATCTCTTCTGTCATCAGATTGGAGAACACCATATCTAAATTGATTTGTTTCATTGGTGCCATGCGAGTTGTTGACATCATTTTTCTTGCCGCTCCTTCTGAAAATGTTATCACAGTATGAAGTAGTATCAATGAAAAAAAAACTTCAACAAAGTGTGTTCCATTGCAAATAGTCAGCACTGAATGTGTTAAATGATATAACTACTAGTTGAACATTAGTAGTTTGAACAATATAAATTTGGACATGCTATCAAAAATAAGAAAGAAAATCTATATATATAAAAGAAAGTTGTGTTAGTTACACCATTTATAACTCAAGAACGGCTGAATCGATTTGACTGAAAATCAGGCAGGTAGCTTAGATCCAGGAATAGGACATAGGATAATTTTTACCCCGTTTTTTTGTTTTTTTTTTATTCCGCGCGGACGGAGTCGCGGGTAAAGGCTAGTATATATTAATTAAGAGTCACTTCCACTAACTAACTCCAACTTTAACTATATCCTCTTTTACTGTACCAAAAATTCAGTCATAATATTAACAAAAGTTTACCTGTGCCATATGAAGTATGCACCAGCTAAAAATGCAAATCCACCGAAAACAATTAGGCCCCTCTTTAAAACTCCCGGACTGTTAATATCCAGTTGACTTGGTGCTGTTTCATTATGTTTTACTTCAGTGGTATTTACTGCCTTTGGTAAGACTGGTGATGCTTTTGTATCATTTTTTTGTAATTCATTCAGTGTAGTATTAACTGAAAATATAGAAATTTAAATGAAAATATTTTAATTTCTCAATAAATTAACTTTAACAATGTGTAGTCAAGTGGTCAGTTTAATTCTGTACATTGTTTGTTAGATATATTTCATGAAAGTTTTATCAGTTTAAATTAAATGTAACAACTTTAGAAACACCTATGTATATTACATACCTTTCGGAGAATCTTGATTTGCAGTGTTATTTGGGATATCATGACTAACACTGATTTGTTTGTTTTCAGTGTCCAATGACTGTGTTTGTTTAGTCTCTGGATTTGGAATCTTAATATCGTTTCCTCCACCTTCGTTTGCACCTATTTGCTCCTGCGTTTCTCTTTTTCGAAGTTTTATTAATCTCGCCGCATTATGCACTGATGGCCACAATGAATATATACTATCTAACTCTGAACCGCCTCGCCCATACCAACCATCTCTATAAAAATCTTCGGAGGTTGTGGCAAAAGTTAGAAAACATATTAGTAAACCGCACCGGAAAATCATACTAGCTTATAAGGTAAACTAAAAAGTAATTAACACTTCTTCACATAAACAAAAGTTTCATCATTTATTGAAAGTTCCCTTTTATTTCTTGTCGATTTGAAAATTCACAAATCTATGAAAAGGAAGGTAAATAATATAACAAAAAAGTCCACGAATGATTAACCAACTTCACTATTTTTATTTTCGGCTTATATTGCTAAGACAACTTATTCGTGGAACTAGAAATAATGACTTCATCTATAATAATTTTATTGACGTTGACGTTTCAGTTTCAAAGATACACAACCAAAGAGTATATAGAGGAAAAAACTTCTTTCATGATTGTAGACTCAGATTAAGAATTAGACGAAGCCTGACCAAAAATATGACATCCCTGTTATGAGGGCGCCACAATCTCCATTGATATTGCAACATTCTATATCGACAGGTGGGCACAGTTAATCGAAAAGTTAACTTCGTTAATCGTTAATTCGTTAATTAAAAAATTAACTTCGTTAATCGTTAAAGCGTTAGATTCTCGAAAATTTAACGCAAGTTAAAGTTAATCGTTAACAGTTAACCATACCAAAATTATACATACTAATTTCACACTTATTGTGGCGACACTTGTTTAAAATAGTAATTTGACTATACATTCTATAACAAATTAGTATTGGAGACAAGTATGAATGCATTATAGTATATTTCATTACGAGTGCGGAAAGCCTGTCATTGCAAAGAGTTCCGACAAATGTCTACCCGAGCCGAGGCGCAACCGAAGGTGACGGTTGACAGTTGGAATAACAGTTCCGCACGTGTACTAAACAACTATTTTTAATACAGTTGCGAAAAAATGAAGCAATTTTAATAGAATAATAAAAACACAATAAACTCAACTAACTATAATGTTTGAAAAATGGCGCCAACTGTAAAAGAATACAAACAGAGATTTTTTTTGGTTTTCTTCGCCCATTCTGGGTAGGCAAAGGGAACTATGCCCAAACGGACAAGTCTTCAGTAGATTATTTTTATTGATATGAAATGAAAATGAAATTTAATGAGATGAAATAAAATGAAACCTAACCTAATTCATTGAATCAAATCATTGAATCTGATATTGTAACAAATTAGGAGCTTCTTTTTAGACATATTTGCATGAATCATAAAAACTTCAATGATTTTTTTTGTAAAAACTTCGTGGTTGTTTTTTTTTTTCTTTTTAATAGACATTATTTTGACAGTTGAGAAAGAGAACACACGAGTTTGAAAAAGCTAAAGAAGTCTTTCCCGGACGCTCTGATGCATCACAGTTGCATGCGAACTTCACATAATATCAATTATCAACTCGTTCGTTCACCATTCTAGTCGCCGACAGTCGCCTATCATAGTTGAACTTACGAGCGTGGCGTGGCACGTAATTTAAACAAAATGACAGCACGTCTCCAAGTTTCTAATTTAACGATTAACGGACTTTTATTAACGGAAGTTGAATTTAACGGAAGTTAACATAAGCGTTAACACTTTTTGAAGATAACTTAAAAGTTAATCCGTTAAGCAAAATGTTAACTTCGTTAATTAACGATTAACGGATTAACGAGTTAATGCCCAGCTCTGTCTATATCTATACGTCTAAGAAACTAAATGTCATTTAAAAATCAAGTGATGTATACCATTATGCTTATTCTATATTAATTACTAATTACTCTTATAATATTTTCACTCCGCGGATATTAACACCTTTTCAGTAAATGAACATATTAAATTACCACGAACTCAAAAATTACACCGCGATAACAATAAAATAATAAAATATTAACAATAGTAATAAATAAATTTGGCAAATCAACGACAATCGACAATTTCACTGCCTTGGCAACGATTTTTTGAATTGAAATTGTTGTTGCCATGACAAGAAATTAGTTCCGTAACTTTTCCGCAATACGAGCGAGATGTTTGATTTTTATGGGAATCCCATATAACACACCAGTCAATGAGAACAACTCCAATTTTTAATGGTGAGTTTGGTTTTACTCAACTTATTGAATCGGAGTAAGATATTGTATGAACCATTTACCTACGCCCTATTGCGTCGTAAGCGTAGAGTTATATCTACATGCTTGGCGCAGATAATAAGCTATCTCGAGCTCACAACCATGCGACAGATATTTATAAAATTAAAATAATAACGATTTATCATTTATTATTAACTTTTTACTTACCTCGCTCCAAATTGGTGAGTTTAGCCTCTCGAGAGTTACAAAGTTGATCAAAATAGATACATTATTTGTTTTAACCTTTTTTATTCAAATATTTTGAATTTTTTTTACACAGCAAAAGTAACAATAAATAAGTTTAATTTAACTAGTTCTCGTGTTGAAAACATGATGTAATTAAAATGTAAATAAAAACAGAATTCGTATTATTGGATTTATTTAAATAGACATTTATATTAATTACATTTTATAATTTAAAGTAGAGTTTCCAAATTTTAATTTTTGGTATCTATTAAACATCGATCGATTAATTACATGTTACATCTAATGTTACAAACATCATCGGTACATTTTGTTCCAAACATTTAGGTACACAGTAAATATCACCTACAAAATTGAACAAGTTAGAAATAGTAAAGATTTATCAAAGGACTTAATTAATAACATGTTATTTATTTTAACGGCAGTGATAAAACAAGCCAACACTTAGTTCACAGAATTATTTCCAAATGTGTATAGCTTTTATATGCCGTCATCTTTGATAAATAACTAAGATCGGGCACTGTTCGTTACTAATAAATACCAATTAATTTAAACATTAAAATATATTGACAAACCAGTCAAGAAACTCCAACTACAATCACTCAAAACCTCACAATGTGAGCACACTTTACTCTCTGAATCAATAAATTACGTTTAAACCTTAATTTTAATTACCAAATAATAAATATATTAAAAATAATTGCTATTAAGAACTATATCGTACAAAAATTTATAACATAGAAATGATATTACGCATATAACGTCCACTAAGATACCATAATATTCGGTACATACTTCTGATGTAAAATTAGATGACTTATAAAAATAGATTGCACAAAAGATCGTTACGAAAATATTTGCAGTGAAGTATTTAATGCAACGCAATAGAGTGATCGAAGATACTTTTGAAATGTAATTTTAACAAGAGAGATATCAAAATTTTACCTCGGCGTCACCCAGAGGTAATGACCTCGAGAATATAAATACACTTTATTTTAATTCGACACAAATCTAATAACTACTACAACTAATTTGACGTTTTAACATTATCTGTGAATGAGCTAATCGGATTTTAGTGGTGTGCGATGAATTAATAACATTTTATTTTATGGCCCCTTGCAATTGAAAATGTCCTAAACTCAAATATCCAATCGATCTGTCCGAAGCAGTTTACCGCAATCTGCGCCACATACCGGTGTATATCTCTACGTTTAAGTACTTTTAAATAGATATAATTTATTCAAATGTTATCTAATTCTTAAAAGTAAATATAAGTTTTAAACATTTAATAGAATTCTACTTGCTTATCCCGAATAATATGTTGGCTAATAAATCTTCTGAAAATTTAACAGCAATTTTCTAACATTGAAATCACTACTAATTTGAAAGTACTCACAAACATCAAATACTCTATTCATCCTGAAATCTGGTCTGAATCGTATCAAGTTGTTTCTATGTTAAAGAAATTCACTGCATGTTTATTATCGTTTTTGTTCATGTAATATCAACCAATAGTGCTTCACGCCATTGTCAGAATAAGAAAAAAATATGTAAAATATTGTCAATTCGTGTTATGTCTTACCCTAAAATCATGGCACAAAAATTATGTCTAACAGAGGAGGGAACACTTCACAACTGGGATTAAATTGTATTACAAGTTTTCGTTTAATTAATTAACACTCATTCTCAAAAAAGTAATTTTCCAAAACTTTAAATACTTATAGAAAAACATTTCAAGATATGAGCAAATCTTTTTACGTATAAAGAAATAATATTTTTTTTTATATTTATTTCGAGAAAGATATTGATTTTGGGTAAAAGTCTCCGTATTCAGTCTTCCAAGAAAATTAATTTGTAAATAATGTTGAAGCGGTAACCGAGCATGGAATGTATGTAAGAGTAAAAATGATATTTTCAGGACACTAATAACCAACATAATAAATCGACATGCGTGGTAGATGGTCTTTTTTTGCGGCAACGAGTTATGAACTCCAGGAGAGATTCTAGATTACCGAAACATCTCAATGTACTAAATCGGATCCTATAACTATATTAAGACGAAAGAGCAAGACGATTCAAATCTAGCAACAAATTAATTTGCTCTACTTATTAAAATTGCTGTCCCGGACAAGGACGAAATCGATATCTTTCACCCTGAATAGTAATGGGTTTCTGATTGTCGAAGAATGGATTTTGAATCCACTTATGGATACGTTCACTCGAGACGGGCTTTGTAGCTAGTCTTCCAGATCTCAGCAAGAGTGACTGCGGAGTGGAAACGATGGAAGATGCAAAGTGGCAGAGTGAACCGTTGAACCAGTGACCAGGCTACGAAACCGTAGAAATCAAGTTGTACCTGTAGAGAGAATAAAATATAAGGGTTAAGTAACTTTAAAACTGTGTTATTTTTTCCCTGACATAAAACTAAGTATTAAATTTTCATCTCTTTGGATTGCTAGGATTTTGTGAAATAGAAGCTACTAGATATTATTATTACCGGGTTAGCGAGAACTTTCTGGGCCTCAAAGGTGTAGATGAGCCACATGGTGACGTTGCAGATGAGCAGGAAGGTGACAGCCTGGCGCGCAGGCTTGCTGCGCTCCTGCTCGGGAAGATGTACGCGGCGACGGGACACATCAGCTATAAACAACAGCTGGAGAACCACCTGGAATTATAACAATATAGAGGAATAAAAATTGATTAAATTAAAGACAGATCTAGAATAGCTATCTACTACTTAATCGAGAGAGTTTTGACTTGTGTGCTTCGCTTTTTGTTGCCGTTTTAAGAAAGCACATTTTCTTTAAAGATGTTAGTATTCAATAACGTAATTTAACAGTTTGCAATTGCGAATGTCTATAGGCAGCGGTTGTCTCGCTATTCCGGCGAATTAAGGAATAGATCAAGGATCAATTGCCACCTTTTAATATAAAAAAGTAACTGCGTAATTTTGAGGTATATCATCAATTGACAAGAAATCAAAGTTTGGTTATGTGAGTGATTATTTAAAATTATCATTTACCTGGAGCACGCTTAAACATCCAGTAATCATGACGAGCAAGTTTGGTTCGTGAGTGAAAGCGCCCATGCCACCGGCGATGACGCTAAACACGGCGTACACGAAGAGTCCAAACGCAGATACGCGGAGTAAGATGTCGTTCAAATCTGATTGTTCTTCTGAGCGGAACTTCAAAGATTGTACCCTGCGAAGAGGCTCGGTACAGGAAGGATTGGCGCTCCATTTTAATTTACGGCCACTTATTTTTAAAGGTATACAAAGAAAAACCAAAAAATGGTAACAGAACACAAGAATGGAGAAAAAGAAACGTGTAATGTAATAATAGTCATTGTGAAGTCAAGTAACAAAATTATCCACAAACAAAGGAATCGTTATATAAAATGAACATCCACGAAATAGGACAAGAATAATGAGAATTTTGGGACAGTTTAAGTAATTAACAAATTTTAATATAACTCAAGAGCAAACGTGGATGAATAGTACATAAAAATATAAAGGTAAAGCACAAATGTGCAAAAAGTTATTAAAATTTGGAGCAGGGTGAAGGATAAGGAATGAAAGGAAAACAAAATAACCTAAATTAAAAATCACAAAATGATAAAACAAAGTGAAAAGGAAAATAAAAAATGCTCGTGCAGTATTCGCAATACAAAAAAATCGTAGAAATAAAACTTGGAAATTATAAAAAAATGTGTGAAAATCTGACAATTTATTTTCTTTTCGAATTGTTGTTTAAGAATTTTGATTTCACAAATGTGTAGATATTTAATCCTTGTAACTAATAACTTACCGTATGAAGCCAATCAAAATCGCGAAAATCGACAGGACCATGAGAGCGCAGTGTGAGACATCGGCCAAGTAAATCGACAGACGCTTCAATTCGTGATGTCTGATCAAGACGAAGAATAAGATCAAGCAGATAAGTGAAGCGACCAAAAGCAGCAATCCACAGAAGAGGCCCTTGGAAGCCCCGGCGCAGTCGACGCGGTTACCGCGCTGCGCAGCCGCCAACGCCGCCGCCCTGCGGGAGAGAACAGCTTCCAGACGTCTTTCCAGATCTTCATCGTTCGCCACGCTGCAACCAAATATGCATTTGGTAATGCACACGGAAATCAGGCGCGCTTGTTAATACTGATCAACTGACAGTTCTAGTGAATGACTATATGTTGAAGGTAGTGTCTACATTAGTATCTAGTTTAAATTATTACAATTTTCCTAGTATTACGAATGAAATGCTATTGGTTGCATCGCTACTAGAGTGAAGTTTCACTACGTATGAAATATGACAGTTTCACATTAATAATAATTACCTTGGATATCTTCCGATATGTTTCCACATAACGTAAATGACAGCTGCGCCGATAAGCGAATACTCAATGATAAATGGGTAAAGATATGGAGCGGAGTCAGTAACGATGGTACCCATAATTGGATTCCTTCCACAGACAGTCGTATTATCGATGTTGGCAATAAGGGCGGCCGGGTTCAATATATCGAAAGACTCGAAGAGTTCCGTTGAATTAGCTGAGAAATACAAAATACAAATTTAAATTATTAACTTTAAACAACCAGAAATTAATAAAAAACTAAAATTAAGAGCTAAAATAAGGACGGCACATGCATAAAATAATGAATGACAATCGACAGAATTATATCGCATGTGCAAACTACTACTTGATAACATAAAAATCGCAAAGTAACTGTGCAACGGCGGCGAACAAAATGTGATGTTTGAACTCCAACGACAAACCTGGCACATGAGGTGGTTCATCGACACGATATTTTTGAATACTATTTCCCCATTCATCTTTGTCTGTTATGTATGTTTCCGGCGTCGAGGACACCATTGTGGTCACGCTATTGACTATGGGTTTAAATGTCGAAGTATAAAGCCATTGGAAAACTTCCAACATGGCTGTTTGAGTCGGAGTCACTTTATCGGTCGTTATCGGTGCGATGGTTGATGTGGTCGTGAATGGGTTATCGTTCAGCCAGGAGTGTTTCGATTCGCGACCGTGATGCAAACCATTGCCGTACCCTACCGTGTTTTTAATAGTGTCAATTATTTTGGAATTTGATATGAATCCACTACCGGCATTATAATATGGTAAAGGAGTAGTTGCTGAAATATGTTTCGAAAACATTTTTAATACACATTCATGTGTTTAGATGGGAATAGATACATATACTTATGGTGACGTTATTTTTTTATCTAACATTGAGTTAGTACAAGGATAGCAGGTTTTAAACATATAAGTACAACAGATTACATACTCGCCGTTGAAGTGGTAGTAGGAGCAGCTACGGTAGTCGTAACGACATTCAGTATCTGATCACTTGTGCTCTTTGCCATAGATACCGCTGTGTCCGCCATACTAGTAGCAGCCGCGGTTGCCGCGCCAAATACTTTACCAGAATGTCTCAAGGTATGTTTCCGGATGACTTCTGAAAAACAAAAAAAATAATTAAATTGAATAATTACATTAAATTAATAAAATCATGTATTACAAAATGTTCTTACTTCCAAGTATGCCTTCGCCAGGGACACCCTGAGGATTCTTTACATGGTAATCGGTAATCTCTTTCAGAGATTCCAGCACCAGAGTGCGAATCCAAACACAAATATTGGTAGCGACAACGTGCATAAGGCCGAATCGAGCAATTACTTTGAACCGATGGATGTTCAACTGGAATAAACAAACGACGTGATAAAAATACCAATAGACATCATATATTATTTAAAAAAACGTTTTGAAATAAAACTTACTCTCGAATTCATAAAAATGAAATACATTTGCATAAACGTAAAGACCATCTGCAATACTGGGTTTACACCTTTGAGAATGAGATAACAAGGTGAATCTAAAGGCAATTCGAAGAATGTTCCGAATTCTAAGCCATTGTAGATCATAGTGCCTAGGCCAAATGCTGTAAAGTGAAAAACGTAATTTTAAAGTTGTTTTGTTATAAAATTACTTTATGTTTAATTGTTTTACATCAATGTGGAAATTAATTAACAATGAAAGTATTACCAATTGCGCCAATTCTAAGGAAGAAGCTTCCGTGGCTATGGTCGTTCTGCGAAGTCTTTCGCCGGCGCATTGGTCTTGCAACAGGGCCGGCTTCCAACTCCACGACATCTTGTTGCTAAATAAAAAAAAAGAAAATTTAAGAATCAATAGACTTGAACTCGAAAATAATATATTTCGCACCGTAAAAGACTGTAATTAGTAAGGCTTTCTTTACAAAATATATGTCATTTAAATCGATGGTGGTAGCAAAATAGTTTATATTTGGTGTCAAGGAAAAATTCTTTTCGGTTAAAATTGGACGAAATATCTCCAAACTACTTAAGCAGTCTTCGGTCATAGGTTGAAGAAGCAAAGGGGATAGCGGACACAATACAAGCACAATAACCTGACACTAAATAAAATAAAACAGCACATCCAAAGCTCGGTAATGGTATGGTATAGTTTAAGCAGGCTGCGTCATTTCATAATGCCTCACCTGATCAGACGCATACAACTGAGCCATTTGCATTTGTAATTGTTGTTGTCGTACTTTATCACGCATCTTACGGGGATACACCTCCTGCCCAAATGATATGGAAAACAAAAAAATAGCCAGCGTAAACAGAAAAGGGGATCATGCGGCCAGTCACGTCCTAACCAAGCGCTTATACGAATTTTGTGAAAAGCTAAACATAATACCACTAAACTTGGAAACTTAATTGCTTTTATGATAGATCAAATCTTCAGTGGTTATCTAACACAACATAAAAACGATAGGGCGCGACACATGGATCATAAGGTTAAACGAAAAAGATGGATGTGCTGGTGATATGCTATCGTAAAACAAATAATTATTACTGCTAACCTGGAATTGACTTTGCTTCTTGCTTTCTTTAGTCGCCTTATCCTTTCCGCTATCCTTGTCTTTGTCCTTAGATTTGCCATCTTTCTTTCCATCTTTTTTACCATCTTTTCCATCCTTGCCATCCTTTCCTTCTTTATCTTTGGTCTTCTTTTCCTTTTCTTTCTTGGGTTTCTTTTCTTTTGGTGGTGGCTTCGGTTTTGGCGGGCTACCGTTGCAGCAAGCACTTTCTGTTTCGAAAAAACAGTTCTCATTATTTAATCGTTTCTTTTATAAAATGTTTTGAATTACAAGGTATATGTACGTAACGTGAAGTATTATAATTTTAATAAATTCCTCCCAAGTAGGGTTGGCAACAGGCAGGCGGCCGGCCATAAAAACTTAAGCCAAAACTTAAAGGTTCATAAAACCTTCTGTGCCGACCCCACGTAAGTGGGAAAAGGCCAGGGAGATGATGATGATGATGTACGTACCCTGAAGTAGGAAACAGAAGACATAGAGCAAGAAGAGGATGCTCATTCCATACAAGTAGGTGAAGAAACCCTCGTAGTAGTAAAGCGGGAGGTTGTGGGTGATGACATCGCTGATCACGTACGCGATGCACACCACTACCAGTAGTTTAGCGTAAATGAAACTTGAGATGATGAATAATGATGTTCTGAAAAAAACAAGAAATCACCGTTTTAATAACAAAGAACAGTGCAAGTACCCGTTGGAAAAAATCAATAAAAATCCTATATAGGTTTCGTTTGAGTCGACCTCTTTGTCAGCTTATTACCGAATTGGGGCATGAACCAATGATAATAATCGCACAGTAATATTGAATCTCTGTTCCGTCCGCTATAATTTTATAAAAAATACTTTACGTAAGTTATGTAGGTGTCTTCAATGACAAAGAAAAGTTTTTCGGTACGTCGAAAAAAAAGATTAGAAAAATACGGAAAAATAAATATCATAAAATATTTACTTTCAGAAGTTAGGTAGTAAATTGTAACAATAATCGCACTTTGCACAGAAAATGATATTTCTTTAATTTTTTTACCGCAAAATATGCTGTAAAAAAATTAAAGAAATTTCAGGTATTTATGGAAAATCAAATGTCTTTAAATATGTTTCTAAGACATACTTCTTTGATGGTTTTGGCTGGACGCACTTGAGCTCCATCTCTTTGTTTGTGGTGTTATGCTTTTCTGCGATCGCTATATCGCTGCCCTGCTGGCGGTACTGGCCGACGGGCAGGGTGGCCATGTTATCCACCGACTCCAGCTCCACGGTGGCCACCTTCACCTCGGTCTCCATGGGATGTTTCTCCTTCCCCATCGTTAGCACTTCACTCACGACACGGTAATGTCAAAGGGAGTTCACGAGGGCATAGCGGGGTCGAGCTCTTTAAGATTTAGGTAAGGGCGGGACCGCCAAGGATTTTTTTCAAGGTAAAATGAGTCCGGAAGTAAGAAGGAGCGGCGTCGAGACCGAGCCTCCGAGTCGAGTGCGCGGAGAGTTGCGCAGTTGCGGATGCTGCGCGGAGAGGCACGGTGCCAGGGGTGGCACCGACCCTCCCGAAAACACCCTATTTTATATAAATTGCACTCGTAAATGGTACGAGGGGATGTCATTTGGTGAAATTACGTCTTTGATGCCAACGAAAGGGTGGTATGTAATGCTGAAGTGCATGAGTGTTATTAAGTCATACATGACACCCGTATGGGGTCGAGTGCCCTGGTATATTTTAAAGAGTTTTTCAAATACCGATCGAAATAGCGCTTATTATTGTTTGTCATGCAGCGCAAGTTTGTCAAGTTATTATAATTTTTGCATTCAATTAAACATCATAAAATTATGTGAAAGTATACTTGTCTAAGAATATAACCGCATGTAATTTGTAGATATATATTTCCAATTGATTTTAAAATAAAATAATACAAAAAATGTTACGTAGGCAACCCTATCGAGAGCTGGCGTTGGGTCGATAGAGACGCGTCTCTCCGCGAGCTTGGGAGGCTGCGCGCGCGACCCACTGACCCGGTCGTTGCTTCCCAAAAGAAGCGAAAAACGCCCTTAAAATACTGCTCACTTTATGCCAGTACTAATAACGAGCTACTTTGATTAATAACATACATAGATTAATAAATAATCAAGGACATACATAGATATAGATGCATTCTATTCTAAATTTGAACTTTGCTGACCCCTTACTTTGTAGGTTAACGAACTAAGTGTTTAGAGGCAAGTACTACGTAATACGTGCTTTTACTAGATACCTATCTTTGTGATCTATATGTATTACGTCACGTGACATTGTGAGTTTACATTTGTGTTTTATACGGGTCATTGCGTAGTAGTGGAATGCTATCCGACGCTAATTAAATGGTTTGTTGTCTACTTTTTATAAAAAAAGTGTCACTGACATATTTAATTTTTTTAATCCTCTTAAATACTTTAATTATCCTGCTTCCCTAACGGAAGTATAGATACTGAACATTATGTTGTAACGCACTAATAATACCTTATTTACGAATCTTGTTCTAATGAACTCCGAATAAGATCAAATTTAATTAGTAGCAGTTACTGTACCTACTGTGTCAAAATTAACACGCAACTGCTAAAAATATTGGGAAACAAATGATTTCATAACTTAAATCTATATCAGTCACTCCAGTTCTCAAATCTTGTAACCGTACTGAGGTAGACAGATATGTTCAACATAACCAATATAACTGCGTATAAACATTTTACTGATATTGAGTTTTGATTATGTTTAGGTACATTCCAAACCCGAAAGCCAATAGATACTAAGTATATAATTTTCGTTGTAATATTTATAATTGTTCAAGTCTTACGTTGTTTTCTTACCATACGGTATTCAGAAGACTTTTCTTTAACAAAAATCCGTTTTAGCTGCTATTCTCAAAGTGCTTCTACCATAAGAATATAATCTTTTGTGCAAATACAATGAACAATTTGAGAAAATCTTTTGTGAGAAGAAAAAGACGTCTACTTGTGTAAAATATATGTTTCAGTCAGTAGTGACTATTAAAAGTATCAACTTAGATGCCTATCTCTGTAGCATTGAAGTAATTCTATTGTTTTTAAGTTTCGTACTTGTTTTTCTTTTTTGATATTTTTTTAAAACGTTCAATGCCACCTACGTCCTGCGAGTTCACCCTAATATATGAAATTAGTAGAGCATTTAATACTACAGCTTTACCGCTTATTCAAATGTGTCAAATCTAAAATAAAAAAAGTTATAATCTTTAGACACAGATCACTTTAGAAACTCTGTTGTAATCGCAATCTTTAGCGAGCGAATTAACATGTAGACGTCGGTCGATTGAATGCATTCCCAACGCTAAGTATGCGAGACTCACTGACAGTCGCGTCTCAGCAATTTAAATTAGAGTTTAAACCCGTCAATGACATAATAAATATAATCGGCCTTGTATCGTACAATACGCACTTGCATATCGTTTTGGTCGGTTGACTTTAAGTGCACCCATTAATGGGCCTGAGACTCGCACGCTGTTGCTGTCTAGACGGATAAGGCTGGGTGTTCATTGCTCCGTGAATTATTCAATTCCAGTCAGTTACTAATCTTATATAAAAACAGCATGAGCAGAATTTGTGGGATTTATATTTGGTAGTATACATTACAATTGCACGCGGATTTTACAAAAAAGCAAACCTAAGACAAAACGTTGAACGGCTTCAATTTTGATTAAAAGTATTTGAATAGAAGGTTTATTCAAAATGTCATTCAACTATTTCCGTGTAATTAAATTCTTAAATTAGCAAATTATTTATTAAAAAGAAATAGTTGATTTATTGAAAGTTATAAGATATAATTAAGAGATATTAAGTTATCGACAGTGTGCACAGAAATATGCGACCTTAGGTACAACTATATCTTAGTATTAACCACTAGATGTTGCTATCTATTTATGTCCGTGATTCCAGTAGAAATAAACATACCGCAAGAAATGACAGAAGCATAATTAAAGGACTATTATAGGCGATGATAACATCTTTTATTATCTTATTTCTGTCCCTTGTCGATTGACGATTGCTTTAATTAAAAATAATGTTATAAATATTTATTATTTTAGATATTTAAATTACTGAGTTATCCGTTAGTGGTAATTACACGTAGTTTAAGGGAGCTTCCGAATCCGTTTTGCACGGTTATATTTTCAATTACAAATCTCAATAATTTTTATCTTAGATTGTTTATATTCTTTTATTAGCAATAGAACTTAATTAGAACAGGAGCCTAGCAAACACGATGTTTCACGCATTGTTCTGAAAAGTTTTTATAGTTCGTGTGAGCGAAACTAGATGGCGCTAAACGACTCGTAAAATAAAATACACCTTTTTATAAATGTGTTTTATCGTTAAAAAAAGGCATTAACACTAAAATAGAGAGAATTTACTCGTAGTGACACCATATAGCATGTTATGCTAAATCCAAATTCAAGTAAAAAATACTTATTCTAAGCTAAACATTTTCATTGCAACGACTATCCATTCAAATTAATCTTTCCTGACCATTTGACTGAAGATATATGATTTTGTAACTTGTTAGTTACTAAATTTACACATAAAAACAAGTAATAATTCAATATACCATCCTTTAATCCTTACATCCGGGAATCAAGGCAGTGACCGTTTACATGTCCATGTTCGACAACGCACGATTGCTTTCCTGACCGCGCTTAAATAAACCTAACATGATTCAAACAATTTTAAACTTTATCCCAAAGTAGTAAGTTCTATTATTCATCTATGACAACATCGCACGTGCTTCATTGGTACGCGTACCATTTAATCGATTGTCCAACCATGCGACGTAGAGGCGCTTTGATTACAGCTTCCTCTCCTTTGTATATTTTTAACCTTTCCATTGAGGCTTTTTTAATACGTAACATAATAATAGGGCAAAGTAACCCATTTAATAGGTTAAGCGTGATATATTTAAGAGTATAATTATTTTATAATAAAACCGCAGACATTATACACTAGATATATCATTTATCTGTGTTTTTATGAGATTGTATAAATAACGTGTTTTGTTACAGGTGTTAAAAGAATAGAAAACGACTGTAAGAATATAACGTAAACAATTAATATGCTTTATCTAGAAACATTGTATACTATGGACAGAGAGTGATGCGGTCAGAAGCAGTACCATTACGATTCGTAGCACAAAGCGACTAGAAACAAGTTTGTTTTGTGTCGCATTGTTATTATACTTAATGAGATGCATCGTCCACTGCCTTCTCTCAATTCAAAGCTTTCAAATTAATCATTAGAGATCGTACATCATAATGTACCTATGATATTAAAAAAGGTTCGATTAACTCAATTACCTTATATATACCTACTTATTATACATAGAGAGAATTTTATATGTGAGGTCCAGTATGTTTAGTAATTTACATAATGATCTTACCGTGGTCGCATCATCTCATGCTATTATCGCAGAAATGAAATGGAATATTTGAAACGGAATAATATGTAGCTGTGTAATTCCAGAAACAGCAAATGCCGTAGTTTATCTTCAATACTGGATTTCAAGATAATGTTTCACACATTAGGGTACATAAATATATGGCAAATACGTCGCGAATGAACACGTCGCGAGGCACTTGAGAGCTACGTGCGATCAGCCATCTGCATACTTGGCATTTTTGGATACTCACTTAGCATTTTTGGGCGTGGTGTCCGGCTGACAGCAAGCACGGTACCGTAGTACTGCTTCCGTGGGAGACAGCGCGTCCGTCTCATCTGAGGGCGCCTCGCACTCGTCCGTCACCAGCGGTGCCCGCGCCGGCGACGTGTGCGACCCGTACCCGTCGGAATTCAGCTACAACAAACAATGTAAATTGTAAAGTCTACATCATTTTATTATTTAAAGTAGGATGCACAGCTGTTTAACGACCATTGCAACTATAGAAATCATAGATCAAAAGACAGGTCGAAGAAGTTGTTGATCTTTACTTTGACCTTTATACTTCTATGTTTTGTTGCAAGAGGAGTCACTAGCTATGCTGTTCTGAACTCCTAGCATATCTTGTTATATTAATTGGTATCTCGTTAATCACTTAATAAGTATAGTATGCCTCGCTTCCGTCTTAGAATATAAGATGATGTAATGGGAGATGAAAAAATAAACGTAAACTATAATTGCCATATGTGTATTAAAGATAATTTTATTGTTCTTACTAAGCCGTAATACAATAGATGATGAACGGTATTTTTATTATTTTTTTTTTAATCTCAACTACTTAATTGGACTAAAGAATAATTGAAGATGCTGTTACGTAATGATTTGACTTTCTTTTTTATCGTAGAGATATGCTTTACACATGTTATCCTTGTGGGGAAAACGGGTGGTTGGGTAATTTAAAGTACTTAAGACTGCAACGTGTCGTAACTTTGATTGTTCTTTCATAAATGTGCAATTAAGCTTTACCTGTCCATTACTAAATCATTCTTCAAGTGTTATAAATATAAAAGAAACAGTTGTATTTCTGTTAACGGATAGAATACCATTTTAAATGGTAAATTTCTCTCGATGTTATTAAAATAAACAATATGCAGACCTTATAGGATCGGATTTTTATGACAAATTTAAACAGTGCAATGATACAAACGCTAGGTTTTGCCTGGAGGTTATACATGTTTAAACTGTCGAGCAAACATATCGTATTTGAGGACTATATAATAAACGTAATGGTGGTGAGGATGACATCTTACTTTGACGATGGTGCCGACCTGGGTGTCTTGAACTAGTTCGACGGCGCGGTCTCCGGGTCCTTCCCCTGCGCCTCTCACTTCTCTCGCCTCTCTGGCCTCTCTCGTGTCAGGGGTCTCGGGGGGTGCGCCCAGCAGCCGCTCCTTCATCTCGTGGATGTAGGGGCAACGCTGCATCGCGATGTAGAATTCACGTACACGCACCTGAGCAACAAAGAAGAAAATTTTGTCTTTCAAATTCAAAAAAAAACTTTTTACGAAATATAAGCCATTGAAGGTAATAGGGACCGATTGGTCACTAGCTCCTATACTTTTCTAGTTGTTCTTTTCTTGTTGTTTAGTAGTTGAATAAAAACTTTATTAACAGTGGCAAACATGACCACTTATTTGTTTTGTTGTAAATCGAAATAAAGAAAAAGTGAGAAATAAAAAAGCTACTATAAGTAGGTACATAATTCACATACATGACGAATTAACTTTTAAATATCTGTCGCAAAAGTCTATTAACAACGATCGATCTAAAAGCGGTAACTTTCACGTGACAACAACTCATTAAAACTTTTATAAACATATTGACCACGGAACTGGAACAACGAGTTAATAAAGTCGACATTTCTCAATGTCAACTTTTAAATTTATTCGCTCTACTTATTGCCCTACTAGTTATTTTAAGTACTATATACATTATCCAGTTCTTTAACCTGATAATAAATTTAACGGAGCTTAAATTTTACTTCATTCCAATTTTTATATCGCCTCTTTCTTTATAGTAATTATCAGTATTATGATAAGGATTTCTTAATGCGATATTCTTATATGAGATATTCTTCGGTGAAGGAAAACATCGTGATGCAATCTGCTCATATCTGTGAAGAAATTCTAAGATATGTGTGAAGTCTACTATGGCCTTATGACCCCTGACTTAGGGTAGGCTCCAATACCCTCAGGGGCACGTATGAACTACTTGAGGAACAAGAAAATGAGGAGTAGGGTTTGGATGCAAAACAATTGTTTCAATTTACCAATAAGATAATGAATATAAAAAACTGCACGCTTTGTAACTACGATTTATTAACTAAAATGATTCATTTTAATGCATAACTTGTAATTAAAAACTTGTAAACTTCGTTACATAGAGTATGAATGCCAGTTGCATTTTCTAAACTATTTTTATGACCGTTCTACTAAAACTGTGAATAAATGAAACTAGGTTATCCCTCAATAAAATTCTTTCGTCAGTAAAATCCAGATATTAAAAAATTCCCAATGAAAGAGAAACAAATTGAAAACAAATATTTGCTCTACCATTTGTAAAGATTTTGAAACGAATATTTAATTTTTTTTTTTTTTTGTATAAGTTTCCGTCTTTTAAGTGGTTATTATTACAATAAAATGTAGACGTAATAATGATAGCATTAACTCTATATCTTTTGTGAAAATACCAGATTTATAAATGCAAGAATAGAAAAATGAATTACTGTTTATGCAGCTTGTCTACCCCGGTTAAGTAAAAAGACTTGTGTCTTTTCCTGCATCAATTTGGCTTCAAAGATAGTCAATTAGCAGTAACTTAAATCTGGAGGAAAAGGTTGTTATCCAATAAAATTAGAGTGAAACCCTACACTAAAACAAGTCATTTAACTGTGACTAATTGAATAATGATCGTAGCCGTAACTAACAATCATGTTCTCATTTTACTCATTTTGATCACTTACTAAGCTGCTGTGTAAAAAGGCCTAATACTTTTTGAGTAATTATTATATGTATATAAGCACACAAATGTTAACCAATAAATAATCCAAAGTAAAATGTTGATGTGTTGGTGAAACGTCATGTTTCGCTTTTATAGAGCAAGTGAAATGCATGCATTATGTACCGAGGAAAATACTGGGTCCCATCTTAAACGTGGGTGGTGAGTCATCGAAGCCTACGTAATTGGTTTTGAATCTAGTTATTATATACACTCGGTATGCATGAGATGAATGATTTATAAGTAGGTTTTGTTAGATAAGTTTTCGTGTGGGACGTCGTTTTCATATGTTGTAATGTAGAGTTCCAATTCCAGGTATGTTTAAAAAATGATGTCAACATTTGCATTTATTATAATTGATGGAGTATCACCGGGCTTAGCTAAGGTTAGTAGTTCCTTAACTTCTTCAACAATTACTATAATATTGAATACGTTAATTATTTTTAAGGAGTAGTTCTCTCACTCCTGAGGGTCGCGACCTCTCCTCCTGAGACTCTCACGAAGGGGGGTTCTCAACTCTGTGCGGTTCTCGGTGATGTGGATGGCATTATGTATGCTGGAGTAGTCAGTTAAATGATAAAGAAGAAGGAAAAGATGTGATTTCCTTTTTCTTAATCTATTTAAAGGCTATTGTCGATTTTACATGATACATTATTGCGAGTTCTGAGTTAACAAAGCGATTGTTTGCTATCGATTCGACATAATTGAGGTCAGGAGGTCAGTGGACTGTGACCAACATGTAACAAACATAAACTGCCAACTTGTGACCTAGGAACTTGAACGATGAAATTTCAAACTTTGACTCGCAACATAATCCAATCATGAAGAATAAAGAAGCCACTGATAACCATTTCGATGCTACTTCAATTAATAATTTTATATGAAGGCTATGTTTTTGTATGTGACTTTTGAATGAAGCTTTTAATTGAATTTTTTGCTTACTTTATATAGAAAGTTAGTAATTACGTACGTTGTTAATATAAAATATATGGTGGAAATTCTATTGAATTATCGCTATTTTTACAGTTAAAGCCTTGAAATTTAATTTTAGGCCGTTAATTTGATATCAATAATGTTGTAATATTTTATAATCCTAAGTGTAATAATTAGCCTAAGTCATAAAAATGCCACCAGACAACATTATATCACGTGGACGAAGTCGCGGGCACAGCTAGTACATAAATAAACAAAATTAATTGATACATTTGGTTTAGCACGAATATTTGTAACAGTGGCCATCGTATCGTCAATTAGGTATGTCAAAATTAGTACTGTGTAGAATGTTTAGATGGATGGATGGATGGATGGATGGATGTTTGTTTAAGGTATCTCCGGAACGGCTCAATGGATCTTGATGAAATTTGGCACGACGTTGAACATAGTATGGAAGAACACAAAGGTTACTTATTTAGGTTCTTTTAAAATGCCGCGCAGACAGAGTCGCGGGCGACAGCTGGTTTTATTATAATTTTGTTCGAAAACGATACTATGTCGATTGTCACAAATAATTGTACAAGGCCCACTGAACGATTGATTGTGAATACTTTTAACTTCGTAATGAATTTACTTAAAATCTCGCTTAATATTTTGATACGTAATGTATTTTGATTCGGCTTTTGTTTCGTCAAGGCTGAGTGGCCAAAAAGGCGAAGGTTTCATGCCTAATCAATCACAAGCCACACTCGACCTTGAAAGACATACTTCCGACTCGATCGAACTGCGAAATAACTTTATTCTACCTCTGACAAAAATAATATTGAATAAAAAATAATTAGTACATCACAAAATATCTATATTATTAGTTGAATACATTATTTAAATAAAGATTTAATGATAATTTATAAAACATGGTATAACAACTAACGTGATGTTAGTTTGGTATATAGTTTAGTTAAAAATTTTAATCCAATTATATGAAACCTAATTACACTTGATTTAAATATAACATAAAAACTAAAATATGTCATTAAAACAATGAAATTTTGAATAAAAAAAATACTAAATATCGTTATACGCATAAGATTGAAAATCACTGCATAGGTAATACTCTCACTATAACAAATCATAAGTTTGAGTTATATTATTCTTGTACTAACACTCAGGTTACACCGGATATGAACAGCTAGTCCTCAATTCAAATGTGTGAATAGTAGTCTCATACTATATGCGAGCAACGGTATTCAAAAATTTCCTCAGCCGATGACGTAAGTTAATAGTAGTGACGTAGTTATACATAATGCTTTCTTTGCAAATTGTAACTGCATGATAATACAACTGTTGCATTGTAAGTGAAAATTGAACGTTTTTTTTTATTCCAGCCTGTAAGGCGATATGTTATGTGCATACAATCAATCACTTCGGATATGTTTACCTAAATGGTTCCTACGTTGATGTCTACAAAGTAAAAGTTATGTTTTATTTTATATGTATGCTTTATAAAAATAAGCTTTCTACATAATTTAATTTTTTACATCATTATTACACCTTCGATGATCATTACATGGTAAAATTAAAACGGTATATAAAGATATTAAGTTCTTTTGAAGTAAGTGGATTGTAAAATAAATAAATATTTTGAAGACAACTTTAACATTTTAAAATGCATGAATTCTAAGGAGCAACAACAATGAATTTCCAACGAGGAAACTTTCCAAAGTGCATCTCAATGCAAAGTGCACAATGCTTACTGCATTTGTGAAACTTTTTATTTTCTCCTTTAATACTTCGATATTATAGTTTTACAAAACTTTGTTAATGTTGTTAAAAAATTTCACATTTAAAATATAGTTACTGTAAGAAATAAAGGTATTTATATATCCATACATAAAAAAGTAGGCTTCTTTATATTACAAGAAAGATTGAGACCTTGTTTCATGAAAAAAAATGTGTCACTAAATATATTTTATAGATCAGCTAATTTTAAAATTGTCATGACGTAATTACAATGTGCCAAATTGAAAAGTATAATCCGACCTGTATTTGTAATTTGTTGTACATTTTGTTCGTAATAAACCGATACTTGTTCAAATAATAAAACGTAAAACGTTTAAATCTGTTTTACGATTCACCCGGAGGCCTAATTTCAAATTGACGTCGAGAAAAATATGAAATACAATCAAGAAAATGGGTCAACGGTGAAGTAAATCGGACATTAACGGGCAACTCTATAAACAGATTTGATTAAAGTATGCCTATGAATTAGTGCAAGCGGATGTCTGTTGATCTTCTTTTAACAACTTCATTTTTTTCGTATGATTAGTATTAAATGGTGGTGCCTAAACAGCCAGTGATGATCCGTTCTTTTTTGTCGTCTCTAAGTTTTCATAATTAACAAGTTTACTTGCAGACAGCTATTTCATAACCGTTGGATTCCACTATCGAATATCTGTACACAATATATTGCCATCCTTCCATTAAGTGTCTTAAATAAAACAAAGATAAAAAATACATAACACGTGCTAAGGATAAGCGGTGGTGACATGAACTGCATGGGCTTACTGCCAGTTCGTGTTTACATTATGCCAGTTGTATGCCAGCGCTGATTTTTAGCGCTACTGTCCTACTGTGTTGGCTTTATGTAAACCAGGCATTCCTCTGTATAGAATTACTACTGCGACATAAATGTGGCCACAAACTCGACATAACTTTGTTTAATGTCAAGATAACATCATGCTGTCCGTCTATAAGAGGAACAATCCAAATATTAAAAATATATAACATTTTGTGGCTTTGTACATCGGAGTTATTATGGTTACGTAATTTATTTCGTTGTCTTGTTAGTGACAGATAGATAAATACGGAGATAGAAAAACCTTGGAGTCCACTGAACCATTGTATTGACTAACATTACCCTTACTTCTCTGACATTGTTTATTTCCAGATTATCTTAAGTATTTTTTTTCTTTTGTTTGATCTATTGCGAATTTGTAACATTACACAAATTAAGCTTGGTTCAATTGAAATTTATTTTCTATATGCAATTTTATATAAAATCCACTTGTATTTTCCGCATAAAGCGATTTTACTGTTCCGTTTCCTTCAAGTCACAGCTGAATGTATAATTCTTACAAAGGAGGATTTTTAAAATATAGGTGAGTGGGATGTTAAGTGGAGATAATACTCACTTCTGCGTCTTCTCCAGCAAACCTTTACAAGATAATCTTTTTTCTTATTGACTTTGACTTGAACAGTTTCTTCATAATATTGTATTCATATTTCTATTCACCTAAAATTTGTTGACTTAGAGAGAGCCGCTGAACTTCGCCAGGTGATATACTCTCACTAGCCAAATTATGAACTAACGGAAAATTGTAATCTAAACGAATCATGGACCTGTCGTGTCTTGGGCAAAACATCTTTTGAAAAAAAAATACAATTTTGAAATATTATTTTCATGTGTAAGTTTTGTAAGATTAAGAAACGGAATTGTTTTTAGATTAAAATCAGATGAGCTGATGGTTTAATTTACGTTAATTCTCCGTCCCCACGGGTCTCTTATCTCGTTTCTTGTAAATATTAGGTCCTTACATATGAAATTGGCGTTTTGTATGGGAGGAACAAAAAGTCGAATATTTTTTAATATTAATATTTAATTAATCAAAGTATGAACCATTATTTTCTATGCACTTTTGCCATCTCATAGGTAGTTCATTGATCCCTTTACTAAAAAAACCAGTCGGACGGGAATCAATAAAATCTTTGAAGGCGACTTGGACTGCCCCATCGGAGTTGAATTTTTTCCCTTGCAAGAAGTTAACTAAATTTCGAAAAAAATGGTAATCTGTTGGAGCAAGGTCCGGGGAGTACGGAGGATGTCTTAGACTTTCCAATTGAAGCTCTTCTAATTTAGTAGCCGTCTGTTGCGCAGTGTGTGGTCTAGCGTTGTCGTGAAGCAGCAGTGGCGTGGAGCGATTGACCAGCCTAGGTTGTTTAGCTGCTAGCTTTTCCATCATGGTTTGCAATTGCTGACAATAGACATCAGCCGTAATAGTCTGGCCAGATTTGAGAAAACTGTAATGAACAATACCGGCACTAGTCCACCAAACGCTTACAAGTAACTTTTTTGGGGTTATATTTCACTTGGGGCAGGATTTGGCTGGCTGGCCAGGATCCAACCATTCCGCTGAGCGCTTCCGATTATCGTAAAGAACCCATTTTTCATCACAGGTAATTATTCGGTTTAAAATACCTTCATTATTGTGCCGGTTTAGTAATGTAACGCAACAGTCGACGCGCGTTTGCCGGTTTGCTTCAGTCAATTCGTGAGGTACCCACCTTTCAAGCTTTTTAATCTTCCCAATTTGCTTCAAGTGAATTAAAACAGTTTTATCACTAACATCGCAGCCTGCAGCTAACTCGGACGTGGTTTGCGATGGATCCGCTTCCACAATAGCCTTCAACTCTTCATTATCAACTTGAGTCTCAGGCCGTCCACGGGGCTTGTTCTGCAGATCGAAATTTCCAGAACGAAAACGTTGGAACCAAAAACGAACTGTGTTTTCTTTTGCAACACGACCGCCATACACATCATTCACTCTTCGAGTCGTTTCCACAGCACTAGTGCCACGGCGGAACTCGTACTCGTAAATAATGCGATATTTTAAGTTTTCCATTTTGTAAAATGAGTGACGCAAACAGAAAAAAACAGAAGAAAAAAAACAAATGAATGACGGTCATCGAACCACAAATACATGAGTCTATAGCTGTACAAATTTGAATTTGGAATTCCTTACCAAAGAGGAGAAATTCGTGATTAAAGTAGCCAGTACGAAAAACGCCAATTTCATATGTAAGGACCTAATATCACGTTACATGTTTTGCTCTAATTTCAAAGCGGAACCATTTCGCTCGTTCCATTTAAAACAACTCTCGAATGATCCATAAACAATTTCGAACTCTGAAGAGATTAAAGTTTAAAACATAAAAGGTTACGCTATAAGCAGTAAAGTTTGAATTCGGTTGAACCGTCAACGCAAATAGATCGTGGCAAAAGCGGAACCGGGTCTCAAACTAGGTTTGTTTTCATTCCCGCCTCGACGGGAGACATGCGTTTCGCACCGCATTCAGGAAATTAACATTCCTAGTGTTGTCATTTCAATGTTAATTGTTTTATGACTTTATATGTTCATAAAATTTATTTTGTGTTACATATTTATGCCATGTTTAATGGCTCTCAAGTTCATAAGTTTTTTTTAGATGACATCCGACATAAAACCATTCATTAATTTCTTTTAATTTTATTATTACGGATTTAAATTCTTAACCTTACACCAACCTTAGGGCTACCTTATGAATGTCCTTTTTCCAAAATACTCTTACATAAAACTCTTGATACAAAAAAATCTTTTGTTCATTCTCCTTTTTTGTTGCCAGTTAAAATAACTATGCGATAGATGATAGTTAGTTCGAAAGATTGGGCCTCTGTTCTAAACAAGTCATCAAAGGGATGCTAAAGTAATAATTGTCTTTATGTGTGATTAACACGGTCTTTAAGACTTGACGCCAATCATTTTCATTACATGGAAGCATCATCTGAAATATATTCCCCCATGCTGTAAATGATGAGTAGGTACTCCCTTTTCCTATTGAATTTTTAAACTTTTTAAAAAAAAAACCACCATAGATTTTTATGTCTGTTTTTATCTTGTTTATTTATTAGAGCAAAATAAAAAGGCGTGAAGATAAAACCTAAGTATACAAAATTTTAACACGGAAAATAAGACATAACTTGAAAACATCTTTTGTGATTAAGTAAAGAACTATACCCGATTAAGACAGAACAACTATAGTACAACTAATTAGTAGAAAGAGATGAATTGAAAAAACACCTTTCTATTTTATATATCTAAAAATAATTGAAGTATATATTATTAAAGTGCAGGATAAGGCGTTCAGAGGCAGTCTCTTCGAGTCTGTGGACGCAAATAAGCTCGTTAGAGCGTCGCGACCTGTTTGTCGGGGGATAATTTTCTGTTCGCTAATCACTGGCTAATGTCATACCCGGACAGACATGATTAATTTAAATATAAAGAAAAAACATAGGTTTAATATAAACACTTTGCTTTTCATCATAATAGAAAAGATGTTTAGGTGAGTTATGATTCAAATAACAACTATGAGCGAAATTTTCCAAGGGATATAAGTGGACAGTGCAAATACTTCCGCAGCATTTTTACAATTCTTATATTTATTAAATATAATATTTATGATATTTTAGTGTGAATTTAAATGAAAGAAAAGTTATTTATTATATCTTACTAATAATGCGAATGTATAGATGGATGAAAGGATAGATGAAATTTGGCACAGAGATACGCAATAACAGAATCGTTATGGAACATAGTCTGGAAAAACATATAGCCTGCTAATTAAGTTTTTTTTTATTCCGCGAAGACGGAGAAGCTGGCAACAGTATTACACAATTTAAAAAAATTACTATACTAAGGTTTTCATTTGGAAGTAAACTTGAATTTATACGAAAAAAATATAGCTTTAATTTATTAACATGTATTATTTACGCCCTGCCTTGCTTTATGCCTTATTTCTATTCATTTTCATAAAAAAAGCATTTAAAAATTCAACAATTATGAGATGCATTCCTATTTGCAGTAATCCTTACACACCCATCATTTTATTTTTCTAAAATGTGGGTCAGGATTCGCTAGTCATAATGAAGCTGTGAATAGACCGGAATGCCCCGCAGAGCAAGATTTTATAATTTCTGTTGCTTCTCATCTCCGCAGACGCTCCGAGGTACGCTTTATTTGTACTCGCAAACAATTTATAAAAGAAGCGAAAGTTTAAACGCTTTTCAACTTAAGAATTCGCAATCTTTGTATATTCTAATGAAGGTTATTGTTTAAAACTGAAAAAAATAAACTACTTCCTAACTATACAAAACTTTACAAACATGTCTGACTGCAGAACACTCTGAAACACAACACCTTATTCAATAATCCGTTCAGACGCTTAGGCTACGAGAGATACGAAGATACATACTTCCGTACCTGCGAAAAATATCCTTAAGAAATCATACTTATTTAAACATTATACAATAAACAACTACATAAAGTAAATAACTAAATAGTTATTGAGATATATTACTGAAAAGCCCGCGCATTGCCTGCAACTACGTCCGCGTGGAATTTAAGAAAACAACTTTTTAAGTAGCCTATGTATTCTTCCAGACAGTGTTCTACATCTATACCAAATGTCATCCAAATCCATGCAGCCGTATTGGAGATATCTTCTAACATACATCCATCCATACATCTAAACTTTCGCATTCATAATATAAATGAGATTAGATAATTTAACCAGCACCAGTCAATGATATCTCATCAGTTTATATAAACGTACAGATAGAAATCAGCAGGGATCCAATTCAGACATCGTAATCAATATGCAAGATAGCTGTCTGTTGAGTGAAAATTAATTAATTATTGCAGATGTCCATGGGCTTCGATGAATACCTTGGTGTTCCCGCTGCTCGTTTGTCCCCTTTTATATTAAAAAAAAAAAAAACATTTTTGTTTTTTTTTACGTTTTTGTTCGTTTTTACGATCACCATGAGAGCTATAATTAAACACGTATTTATATTGCTATGACAAGTTTTCAACCTACTTGCATTGCCCGTTAAATGTCATTTCACTGATATGGGTTGGAAATAAACGTTCTCAACTGTATTGGCATTTTAGCAGTTTAAGTTCATGATAACAGTTAACATGTATTTTTTGTATTCAGTGTAATTACGATTATTAATGTAAAAATGCACATCTATATAAACTATATACATATGTTTTAATTTGTCAGTCTGATTGTTATTGGAGTTTTCATCAACAACAATGGAAAGAAGTAATTGTTAATGTAGCAAGATGGCCCCCGACCGAGTGCCGAAGAGAGCCTCAATATAATTACTTTATAATTGACGTAACAATTACTGTTCGACATTCAATTAAAATGACTTTCATACAAGCACTCATGTTAATTTGATATCATTACAATAATTATTGCATTTTATTACAACATCTCATAAGGCTAATTTGAAAATAATTTTGACACAAATAGTTTTAAATGTCACTGGACATAACTACTCTTTATGTAATAGTTTTTATCATGAAATGAAACAGCAAAACCTAGCCAATTTTTTTTTTAAATCAAAAACATTTATCGCTAAAAATGTTAAAATTTCCAACGGTATGAAATAATAAGATCTTATACCGATGTTGAGTTAGTCACGGACGGTAAAGGCTTGGTGGATGGATGCAATAAATATGGCACCTAGATCGCCCACCGCGTCGTTGGACTAGACAACTTTATCACAAGCCTTATAGAGAAACAACAATGAACCGTCTTGGGAGAGTCCATCTAAGGTTTTTCATCATCCGTTGATATAATTAAATTTTATCATCGTAATCATTGACCATTTATGTATAACTAGTTGTCGCCCGCGACTTTTGAATTTTGAATTTTAAGTAGCCTATGTGTCCTTCCAGACGTCTTCTCTACGTCTGTTCATAAAGATCCGTGGAGTCGTTCGGGAGATATCTTCAAACAAACATCCATCCATCCATTCATCTAAACTTTCGCATTTATAATATTAGTAAGATTTGTTATGTTACTTAACTCATAATTGAACAATGTATCGGTTTAAAGACATTTTTTGTGGGTTCCGTGATTATTATTATTATTTTTATGAATGAATAATGAAATTAAATTGACTAATAGGTCAAATATTAATCGATAAGATGCAGGCTCTATGAACAAATTATTTGATTTTAAAATATGTTTTTTCGTCGTAAAAGTTCAGACACAAAAAAATATACGAAGTGCTACGAACCCAACTTTAAAGGTGAGGTTATAAAAGTAGATATTTTTAAAAATAAAAATGAAACATCAAACGATTATAACGCAAGAGTAGGTGTTGCGGTGAGGTTGGCGGTAGGGACACTTTTTAAATTGCGAAAACCTTTTCACCGAACCACCATTTTTCGCCGAACCTCACTTTCCGTCCCGCGGAATAAAAAAAAAACTTAGTAAGTAGTCTATGTGTTCTACCAGACTATGTTCTACATCTGTGCCAAACTTTATAAAGATCCATTGAACTATTTCGGAAACATCCATCCATCTAAACATTCGCATTTATAATATTAGTAAGAGTAAAGTATTTAATGAAGAAATAATTCGTCATTAATGATTATGATATTCAACAGATGGTAGCTTTGCATTTGGAAATTAAACCTTATTGTCTTGTGAAAAGCGCTAGAGCTTTTTTCTTGATCGATCGAAATGCAACAGTTTGCATGTGTCTACATTACTAGGTCGCTAGTTGCCTTCAATCTATTTTCACATAACATTTACTATTATTGTGTTCAACCCTGTAATCCACATTTTTTTTATTTCAGAAACGGTGATGTCACGTCGCCTCGAACTGTAACTGCTATATTCTGGGGCATGACATATCCCTTGGCTTGATTTAGTTAGACGGTTTCATGTGAACGCAATCCCACAATCTAATTTCAGTGTAAGAAGCGATATTTGGGTCACAATTTCTCCTTACGCTAGTCTTTATTACCGACTCGTGGTTTCCGTTTATTCGATCGACAGGGCACATATGGAAGTCTTTTGTTGTGTAACTTACATACATAAATTATGCAGCTCTACTTTTTAGTATATTCCTAACGGATCTCTGCTTGACATGTTACTGTATTCTTATAAAAGCACCGCATTAAATAGAGTCAAATTACACTAATCCATTAGCATTTGGTGCCAAAGCAATTGCGATGCAATCGTACAACTAGATTACAACGATATTTGGGGACGTTCGTAGTAAAATGGTAAGAAGAACCGAAAGTAGCCTTTAAAACACTAGAATCAGGGTTGAATTTTGATCACACTTGTTTGGTGTCACCAACCTTTTGACACTGAATTTCAGCGAGGGGGGTAGTATTGCCGTTGACCGCGGGCTCAGAGAAGGTGACGCCGCGCGCGCGGCGCTCGTCGGTCGCCAGGGCGGCAGTGAATCGGTACGGCGCGCGGCCGCTCGCGCTCGCGGCCCGAGACTGCCGGCTTCGCGCGTTTTCCCTCCCGCGCTTTCCCGACGACGCGGCGTGCGCACGTCAAGCCTGCATTGTTCCGCAAACGGCCCGGCCTATTCAAGCGAGATGAGCGCCGCTTGCAGCGCCTCAAACACTGGCTTATGCTACCTTGCCTCTAAACAACTGCGGTCTCCGTCGTGTTCAACACAAAAAAAAAACAGTTTAGCGCCACGTCTTACACAATCACCGTTTTGCCATCAGCGGTGGGGCAAATGCCTTGTAAAGATTGTACGGTACCTTAATTTCACGTCCGCTAAAAGTTTGAGAAGGTAAGCGAGGGTCGATTGTTATCTGCGTTAATAGTTGAGAGTTTAAATACCGGCAAATATATTCTGATTTAACCGAAAGTATTTTTGTGCAGGTGCTTGAAATCTATATATATAAAAGAAAGTTGTGTTAGTTACACCATTTATAACTCAAGAACGGCTGAATCGATTTGACTGAAAATTGGTGGGCAGGTACCTTAGAACCAGGAATAGGACATAGGATAATTTTTACCCCGTTTCTTTTTTTTTTTTATTCCGCGCGGACGGAGTCGCGGGTAAAAGCTAGTCTATATATATAAAAGAAAGTCGTGTTAGTTACACTATTTATATCTCAAGTACGGCTGAATCGATTTGACTGAAAATTGGTAGGCAGGTAGCTTAGAACCAGGAAAGGGACATAGGATAATTTTTACCCCGTTTTCTATTTTTTATTCCGCGCGGACGGAGTCGCGGGTAAAAGCTAGTAGGTGATAAATTATTTTTACTGAAAGTGTTGTCAATTTTAAAGTAAGTAATGAAGCGAAAATATTTTTCCCCTAAAAATTTCACGTGATATAATAATTTTAGATACTCTTAAATGGAAAACAGAAAGCTTTATATCTTAATTCAAAAGTAAGCACGTGTAAAAAAGCCTCCATTTGACACAAATAGCCCGCAGCCAAATATGTAAACAGTAAGTGTACACCGTCCATTATACTCCAGCATAATGGTAGCTATTTCAAGAACGCATAAAATGCCTGCCACTGCGCTGCAACAGTCAACATATTGCCTTAGCCTGCGACAGTAACGTCGATCGCACAAACAATTGACTTTCCGCGTAATGATTCTGACGTGACCCCATTACACTAATGCGTTTACTTACGAGCCCCGTGTACTCGTAGGTACTCGGACTTGCTAGGAAGTGCTCTCATTGTGTAAGCAGCTAACACCTGGACATCAAAGCCCCCTCTTTGATATCCCCTTTGATACTCTTATAGCATCTTACAATAAGTACTTGTGACTGAGGACTTAAACATAGATGTATAATATAATACGTATTAAATTTTTAACATTTCATCTTGTGTAATTTGTTATGTATTGGGTGTAGTCCGTCTCAAGTAAAGAAGACAGTTTTTACCCATTTCATATACTTGAACAAAATCTTCAGGTTGATTCAAGATAACATAAGCACTATCTAAGAAAGGAACCCTTGAAAAGTGTAACAGCTTTTCATCTGTTCTTTTCTTTGATTTCTTTGTTTTTTTCATTCAATGTGGATTACTATACCAGTAAAACATAAAGGTACTTACATAACTTTACTACTGCATTTCTCAACGCGATAACTACTTACTAAGTAACACAAGTGAGTGTGTTTCAAATGAAAGCTGTAAGAAATGATACATTACATGTTAATAATCAACGTAACTGTATCTGATTATTAACTTAACATGTATGTAACAGTACCTTTATATTAAGTTCAATTAAACATAACTCTATCTTGTTGAGTTAATATCACCGTTAAGAATGGGTTGTCTTTCCATGAATTTCCACTGCCGTACCATTTGTATAAATCTCACGATTAAAAACATTAACTTTGCTCAACGTGTCCTAAACATCATTAAAACTATCTTATGTTCGTTCTTTTATCTAAAATACTATGAAGAATTAGCCAAGAACAACGTGTGAATGGAGATCCGAAATAAGCGTCGCTCTTAATTAAAATAAAAACAATTGAATACCTGAGCAAATACAAAAGAAAAAAGTACAAAGTTCCGCCCTTTTACTTTGACCCAGTAACCTGGAATGTGTCTATTAGTTTGTTTTATAATTTTTAATGGATAATTTCAATTACAGAAGTAGCATATAAATTAAACATGTATGTCAGATACATAAGACCTATAATTAAGCACGTGTTTTATATAGCTACAAGTTTTGGAACTAATTAGGAAGGAGGGGAACGAAGTAGGGTAGGAAATAAATGTCCTCGACTGTTTATGTAGAAAAACATATATGGTTCTCATTTTGCTCCTCATGATTGTGTTGATCAATTATAACCCTAGAACATCAATGCTGTGACACTTGTATATTAAATACATAACATATCTTTTCTTCTCTTTCATCCTCTTGGAAAAGAATAGAGACTGCATTATGTATTAACACTTGTTTCACTACAGTCTAAACCCACAATAACAAATTGTCTTTTGTTTCTATCAAAACATTACATTTAACACGTAACGCGATACATTTATAAAATGAGATCAATTGGTGTATAACGACGAAGCTTCATTAACGGCGACTGTGGCGACCTCTTTTTCTCGCTTCAAGGCAACTTAATTAGAAAATAAAAAAAAGATCAAGGTTTCGTTCTCACGGAATATTAATTGTTTTCTTTGTTTAAGCTTCACGCCTGTCTAATCTTAGTTTTATGGTTTACTTTGATAAATGGCGTTATTTCAGTAACCATACGAGACAGCTTTTATGGGAAAGAAATGGTTTTCAACTATCAATTCTTAATACAATAAACTTCAAACAGCTGTCGTAGCTTTTTAATTGAAACTATTGCCACACTCAGAGATGTGCTCACTTTATTAGTACCTAAGTGTAGGTTTTATACTAAATCTGTACTTAGGGACTCTGAGTAAGCACGAAATGATTTTGAATGTGGCAGTTAGTCGATTCACCGTTGTTATACTCAAGTGTTTGTTCCATTTTGATACTCATCGTCATTTGCTAAATGTATAAAGCTCTTGAGAAGTTTATATAAATGTATGGATCTATAGATGTGGTAAATACTTATAAATATGAATACTAATCGTTGGTTTTTGAGACCAAAATCTTTATATCAAAATGTAGCCATTCCTCACAAAGACACAAAACAAAACAGAGATAACAATATATTTTACGGGGATTTGGTATCAGAAACCAACGTTAAGTAATTCTGAGCAATGCGTAGCTTTTTTAACTAAATACAAAATGTGTGATAAGGCTTTCTATGAGACGTGCGAAGTTGAGTGTGGGAGGAATATGTTCAATTGTTTGTCAACGAAAAAAAAATCTTTGAATTAGAAATGAAATGTTGATGATATACAATCAATAAACTTTTTGTTTCTCTTACTATCCCCGAGGAGAAATTTATGAAATACGAAATTCAAATGTAGTATTTTAAATTCTATAAATACAGATAAAGCAAGATAAATTAGTACTATGACTGAAAGTATCAGTGTCGACTGAACTGAATTCTGTTCTCATTATATGATATGATGTAAAATTATTTCCCTTTCAATAGTTACGTCCACCGTAAATCATTTAAATATAGAAATGTCGCATGTGTATCATATTGCTCTTTTACCTTCCTCGTCCAAAACGATAACCGGAAGATTAGTGCAATAGCTTTTAGCACTTCCTTACAAACAAAATGATCCGCCCCACTTGCCTTAATTAATAAATTATATTTTTTTATCATTTTATGGTTAGGTCTGTTTGTTACAACAACGAATGTTAATTGTTTAATTTAATTTGCAAGTTTTTGTGAATTAGATTAACTTAATATGGCGTATTTTCCAAGTTACTGCTATAAATACTGGTTGCAGGTCTTTCATTATATTTCCTCAATGTTCCAAAAAAAACACAATTTAAAAACACTCACATGATTCCTTTAAAGATTCGAACTTATGGAACAAATTTCAAAACATCCACCGCACCCGGTTCAGTTCACTTGCTGCACAAAATAACGAGGCCAAAGATTCTATAAATTACGTATAAACAATTTACTTCTGTGTACACAAACAAACTGTTACATTGTCGATATTAATACAAAAAGCACACGCATTCGTGCCGAGTTGCCGAGCTCGAAAGCGTGCCGGCGAGCTTCGGACGATGTTTTTAATGCGCGAGCGAGACAGAAAATAAAACAACATAAACTTTCGGCCGACGTCGGCCTCTTCCGCGTAGACGGCGCCTTTTAACTACACGCTAGGATAGTGTGGAATATAATAATTTTATCGAAAATCATAATAAAAGTTTTCAACGACAACGAACGAACAAGATTTTTTATGTTTTTAAAGTAGAGACGATAACGGGGGTACCAAAAGAAGATAGTAGATCTCAAACAAACATCGACAAAAGCGTTGTAATGGAATTAAGCTTCTTAGCCACGATCTTGTCGTATATATTATGCAGTTAGATAACAGTTCAAATTATTATTTCTGAAAAGATCTTACAAGTGCGAACAGTAGATTACCTATTTATCATGACTACTACTAGTGACAGGTTTTAACATAATAAATGCTGCATTTTATAAGTATATTTATGTAATTTGAAATTAGTTTTGACCCAAGTTCGTAGCACGTACATAATTTTATTTATAACTCGCATACACACACATAAGTTTTAATGTGAATATCATGAAATGTTGAATTTGTATCACCATTAATCAAAAATAATAGGATCTTTCCGATGCCATCAAATGTCTAATTCTTATCCACAATAAGCTAATATATCTCATTGTATTCTCACGATACGTGAATGGCATGAAGGAAACAGATGGGGGCGGCAAATATGTGGGGTTCGAATTGTCCCATGCTCCTATACTAAGTGCTTTTGTCACACTAAGATATGACGATGACAGTGCCTTCAACTACGGTCACGAAGTACACTATAGGTTTATTTTTATTTTTGATTTGTTTTCGTCTTATTTGTAAGTACAACTTAATGTTTACATGTAGTCTTCCGTTATTCTATTTATTACAACATAAAGCCAGGCATCGTCTAAATTTATTTCAGCATAATTTCGAGTCAAGTATAAAAATAACTCCTAAGTTCTGTTTTTAGATTTTCCCATTAAACCATTAATAAACTTGTAGTTATACATAATTATAATATATTCTGTAAAATACATATTTAACAATTTACTGGTTGGTTTACCCTTGGTTATCATTTGTTTACATTCGAGCACTATTTAACTACATCGGATAAAAGTGGCTAAAAACTTTCATAGAAGTACTTAAATAGAAAACGATCATCTTCAAAGTTAGCTGCCAGCACGACTTCTATTTCCAAAGATAGATAAATATCACAGGTTCATGTTACCATCGGCTTTCTAGGAACATTTTACCCCACATATAACCCATTGACCGCTGTCGGTAGATGAACAAACAAACATTATCTTCGACGCGTGCACGATGTTTACGTGACGGCTTGTTTTGATAGAAGTAGCGCACTATAATACGACCAACACAATTTCGACACTTCCACTTTTTAAGCCACTCTTGCACAAGTAAAAGCCCTTGAGTTTTATTCCATAATAGTTCAAGCAAAGACAATTTCTCGCTTACATATATCATTATCCATACTGGTAATTTTGCAACGATATAAGTTTTAAATTTACGGCGGTATAGTCAACAAGTCGTGACTTTTAGTTGTTTACATGTTTTCAATATTAAATAAATGTATACTTTCTCTCAAAACAAGTAGAATACACTTAAAATGCAACTTTAGAAATTTTATGTGTTAAAATAAACATAACCTGTAATTTTAAACATAAATATACTCATTTTTATTGGTACTTTTTATCATAAAGGTCATTATATACAGGTCGAGATATTTAAAATCAAAAGGTTATCGTTAAAAATTATAACGTATTTTTATTGTTCAAGATGAATGTGTTCCACATTGTAACATGCATTTAATTGTAGACTTTAAATTCTTTATACATTAGAGGTTAATAATCGACAAGTATGATAGAGCTTTCTGTAGAGCTGTCACATCATTTTCATATTTACATGCTATTATTACGCATTGCTAACGACGTAGTCATGCGATCGACTAGAAAGAGGTCATAAGCGATGTCCCAGTTTTATATTTATAATTAATCGATTAGCCGATCGTATATAAATAATCGTAGCTTATATCAAAATGGTGACGCTGTGTATTACTAAAAATAAAATATTAAATCCGATAACCTCGTAATTTCGTTTACATTACTAATAGACGTTTACGAAATGTTACTTTGAAAGAAAAAAAACAAAAAAATTCATTGAACTGCATAACTTGCCTTGTAGTGACGTACTTTGTTCAGTCTTGTTACTAACGGAACATAAATCACGTAGTGTCATATTAACGGGTTCTTGACGCATTCAACTCGAAACTATTTTATGGACGTTACAATAAAAATAGTTCATTTCTTGCTTTGCCCTTTTATGGCTCATTATTGTAACTGTGCACTGTGTGAGCCTGAGACGGTTTATTTTTAGAAGTAGATAAGAATGAAATAACTAAATAAAATTACTATAGACAGCTCTAAAGATTTTTACTCCATGCCTCGTTGATTTAAATGTTCATAAACACAATTTCAAGATAAAACGAGTAAACATCCTTATCATAAAAAACTCATAGTTAGATCTGTGACTCTAACCACTTCATTGGAAGTCAAGTATAAAAAATCCCCAGGACCGACTGCACTCAGCTTGGAGTGTCAGTATCAACCAGTCCATTATTGTAGGTAATCATTTCAATTCTACCACTGAAATATTAATCGCAGTAGCTCCGATATTCCGATGGTTTAATTACTATTGCTACAGCAGGAGTCTAACTATATCCGGCGGAAGTGAGGTCATTGCCCTGCACGTGCAATCAAAATGTAAAACGTCCGTCTGTCACCGATAACATCCCTAATTGCTCTAGATAATCATTTAATGGAGATTGCCTGTGAAGGTTCATAACTTCACGCGATGTTACCAAAATCATAATTATATTAATTGATATCACGAAACATTACGAATTACGTATGATTTAATGTAAATAATTGCATAATTTTAAGCAATATAGTAATAGTATAATACTTGCAAATATAGTAAGACATGGTTCTATTTTAATATATAAAGTTATTATTAGAACCATACATAATGAATTGATACAACTGATAAGAATCAGTGTAGGCCAGATTTCTAGTAAGCCGGAACAAGCTACACGGTCGAGAGTAACTGTCTTAAAATTCTTTTAGTGCAATGTCTGCCTGCTATAAACCTTTTCAACGCAAGCACTCGCTTTAACAGTAGGTATAATTTATGTTCGTCTCCCTTACCTTACCATCAACCAACGGAATTTACTCAAGACGCTAATAATAGGTAAAAAATACTCATTTTTATCATGACCTAATTTATAATGTAAATAAATTCCTTCATAAATTTAAATATTAGTTAATCTTTATACGCACTTAAGTTTTTTTTAGCTTTTTGTTTGCAAGAATCTATGTTACAATGTTTAGTAGTTTGATTACGTTAGGTACTTTAAAATAAAAAAAGATTCTTCTTTACTTTTACTAAAATGCTCACTAATAGTTTCTTAACAAAGACGCTAATATTGTCACAGATTAAACTATTAAGTTTTTATAAAAAATATCTTTAAACTTCTACCGAATCTTTTACCAAATTCTACGAAACAAGAGACTTCTTTTATTTCTTCTTTATGAAAACGGGAAAAAAGAAAAATAAAGCACTAAGTGCAGTCTGTCTAGTTTACCTTGTGTTTTATCGCATTACGTGTATGTGCTCAAGTGCTTTCGCAGCAAACATTAATTCAAGTTCGAGTCTGAGCGCATGCCCGCACAGAAGGTAGAGACAGCCTGCCGCCGCGTGGGGTCGACGAACGCATCATCAACAAACACCCCAACAAACCACCTATAAGCGAAGCCTCAATCAATCGATTGAATCACGCCATCTGTCACTCTCGAGGTAAAACTAATAGTCCGAATATGAATTTCCAGACACTCTTAAGTAGAAAAATAATTGAGTGAACCAAACGTTCCTCCAGCTTAAGCCTATCTTTTGTTTTTTCTGCAACAAAAGCCAATTAAATGTAAAAATAAAAAAGTTTCATAAAACATGCGTTTTCAATTTGCAGTAAAATGCATCTCCGAATTTTTTATCGGCGGGCCCAGACAGAAAAATTTTACGGTCGGAACATCACAATGCATCGTTGTACTTTCATTTTTATGAACAAAGAACAACATAAATTGTAGAGCATGGTTACTTTGTATTGTTCATGAACGAAGAACCCCTTTTTTAATATATCCACCTTAGTCGTACTTCGTCTTTGTTACGTCTACGTTTCTTAATCTGCATAATATTAAAAAATCGATTCTTTTACCATACTAATAATAGGTTAAAACGAAAATTTCAGAATTTTGTTCATACGGTAAATCTTAACACTAGCTTATATTTTCCTTTTTAAATCTATTTGGTTCTTAGTTGTTATTTTCTAAGACCCCGTATTGCTTGCTGCTCCATTATTGATGATTTCGCATTTCGAAAGTGAACTAAACTGTGTATAAATGACGGCCGCAAAAGCTGTTTAAAAAGATGGCTAATTTTTTATATTTTAATGGACATGTCATAATTTTATGAAAATTGTGGATCAGGTATAGCAGATTCTAAATATCTGAAACCATAAAAAATTGTCTTCCGAAAGCATTTTGGAATTAACAAATGTTAGCGTTAACAATGAGGTTTACCTTTTGTTTAACAAGTTTAGGAATTCATTTGGAACAGTGTATATGCGTGCATTTGTAACAATTCTCCCCTCGTTAAAGCGTACCCGCGGGCGCTCCTCACTCCGGCCATCTCTGAGCACTCGCCTTAATTAGCATTTCATGGGGGTGTTTAGAATAATTATCAAATAGGTATAAAGATTAATTGGTATATATAAAATTAATTTAAAATAAAGAAAGACATATCACAATACAAAGTCGAAAAAGCATGGTTAGATTACTTAGTTCATTCTAGATTACTCTAGAAAAGACAGTCAACAACAACAACACCATAACTCACGCTCGTAGCCATATTTTTTTTATTTTTCCAACTAGACACTGTTTAGTGAAACACTTACTTTAACCTTTTGACCGCCCGTGATTATAAACGTCAAAGCTGATATAAAAGAGTATGTTTTACCCTTAAATATGTATCATCCAATTTGCTTCCAATATAATTACTTTGTTATTTATTTTGTCAAGATCATATTTTAGAAATCCACTCATAATTATATTCCAATATTATCGTGTTTCCTGTTATATCTAAAATCAGTCCAATAAAAGGGTTGACATATGTTTAAACTAAAATGTTATTGTCTAATATTAAACGCTAAGTTTTTTTATGGTTATGCTCTAAACGTCAGTCTTTTCAAGTGACTAAAATGATATATATAGCTCTTAACCAGACGTAGTAGCTGCTATACTCAGTCGTATTACAGTCGCTAAGTGATTCTTATTGCAGAATTAATAAGAGAAATCATATATTAAGGAACTACTAATCATTATATGATTGTAAATGCGGCAATGAGTCTCCAATTTAAAGATTTAACTATTATTAAGTTTTTACACTTTACCAGTGTTGAATGGAAATAAATATTATTGTTATTAAATAGAACAAAGTAGACGGGATGATGAGAATTGTTTTCTAAACGTTATTAAGAAATGGTCGTGACAAAATCAACATGTAAACATCATTGTTGAACTGAATGACGCAAGATCACACGTACATCCAGACAAAAAGTTAAATGATTCAGACATTTTTATACAATAGTTACCAACAACAAAAAAATCCGAAGAATATGTATAAATTATTTGATTTGTACCCGACGACTACCGGAAAATTACCACCCATTTTTCTGTGATATTAAATTGAATGTATGAATTAATATGGGTGTATTTTTTCGCAAATAAACATAATATTGTTACTAAATTAATGCGAAAGGTACAAACATTTTAAAATAATAGCTGAGTAATTCATTGTTATAAAATGGTGGGAACTGAATTTGTAAAACTCAGTCATAATGCTACATATTATCATTAATTTAAAAAACGTAATTAACATCCATACTCAGAGTCCTTAACGGTTATTTAATCCGTCCTTTAGTTTGTTAAGGGTCCATTAAGTGATACAGTAACGAACGAAAAATGAGCCAGTCTTAATTCCACAATAAAAAAGCGCGATGTAATTCTCAAAATCCGTTTATTTAAATCGTTAGGCATTTTTTTATTAATGGTTGTTATATTTCACCTTGAGTATTAAGTTGGTTTACTATAAGTACTCTATTACCAAATTACATTGTTATCTATGTAAACTTAAAGGATCCGCCTTGTATAATTTATTCGCACTTTACGCTCATTACAAACACAAAATGCTCAGACATGTTAATGTATGACCTCGTGTCAAGCGCGACTTGTTTTATCTTAGACACGACGTAGCTCTGCCAGCGCAAGATTATCTAATGCGTTTTTTATTTATAAAAAAACAACGACAAATAAAACAGACGTGTCTAGAATCTTGTCATTGTCATGATCTTACATTAAATTGTGTTACTGTATGGGTTATTACAGATTATTAATTAAAAAAAATGTCATTCTGTCTTATTCCCTACCGAATGTCGGCAAATTACTCTATGCATCTCTATCAGCCGTCATATCTGAATTCACTTACTTAGGCATATTCTTCTTCCGCATAATGTATCCATACATTCTTCGGTATCCCTTTACTTTACTAGCAACATTTTTGAACATGTAATTATTTTAAAATCATTATAAATTACCTGTCGCTCGCAATTCCGTCCGCGCGTCCGAATTAAAAATAAAAACTTAATAAGTAGCTTATGTACTCGTATTCTTTCAAACTATATTCTACATCTGTGCCAAATTTGCGTGCGAATGTGCGTTGAGCTGTTCTGGAGATACCTTCTAACAAACATCCATCTATTCATCTATGCATCCATTTTAACTTTCGCATTAATAATATTAGTAGGATATATGTATGTAGTATTTGGTTGCGGGTGTAACAGTAGTAACGACTACCAACTTTAGTAACTCAATAAGCTCAAGGCGAAGTATCGCTTGCCCTTGCTATCACTGCCCACCTCGATTCTTGTAAAAGATGTCAAATATTAAGTCATTTTGTTTTGTAATTGTTAATAACTATTATTTAACTATATTACGAGATTATATTTATTTATATTATATTTAAACGGCGTTATAAGAAACTCTTATTAATTTCTGAGCTTTTTTTCTATCAGCGATAGAAATATTCAACATCTACTATTTTGAATATTATTAATTACGAGAAACGGTGACAGCAGAAGCCATAAAAATATCGTATCGTCCTAATTTTGTGACATACTTAAAGAAGGCTATGTTACAACTATTTGCAATCGATTGTAACATATGAATGCAGCATGAAACCTAATTAAATATGTGTTTACTCAAATAAAATAAAAATAAAATTATATATAATTTAATTTAAATAAATGTCGCTTTGACTCAATCAGCAATATACTCATAAACAAAATAAAATAATAAGCTATTCTATTACATAAACTCATATTTATATAATTTATAATGTAATAATAAGAAAAAAATAAATACAATGTAAGTATTTAGTTACAATATCTGTTTTTTTTCTCTAATGACACCAATTTACAGCAAATGTTATGCACCGTTAGTTGTCATTAGGTGCGCTATTCTGTACTTGAGTTACATTGAAAACAATTGTATTAAAACAACTGAATACAGACAGCCAGTGTGTTGTTAAAAAAACAATCATCAAAGGTAACAAAACAATGCTTACGTTTTCATTTTCTCGCGACGAAAATCACTATAGAAGAAGTCCCATTGTGTCCACACCACAACCGGCTTAATAGAAGGCACTCTCTACAAAAAGTATTTACTCAATCTCTATCAAGAAGCCACTAATAACAGATAATGTGTACTGGCAACTAACAGTCAATAAAATAATAAAAATAAATTCGCGTTCGTGTATCGAAGCGGCGCAAACGCGTGATCAAGGCTAAAGCCAGACGCCAACTCGCGTCCGCGTACACAGCGACACCAACCAGGGTCTATTGTGCATCGAAGCCAGACACGCGAACCCTCCCGACTAAAAATTTTCTATAGCTAACTATACCTCTGTTTCATTTTCCATTGATTTTACGTCGCCTGCAATCACGCTGTGGGCTGTGGGGAAAGTTTGAAAACAAACCATTTCGATGCTCCTGGATATTTTATTTTTTTAATTTCTGATTTAAATACTTATGAAAAAAGAGTTAATTGTTTTGATTGTTGTTGAAAGTGAACAAACTCCTTTGATTTTTCTAAAGCCATTAAATTATTTTTTTTAAACAAAACAAGTTTAAAATTAGAACTTAAAACGCCAGCCAGTGTTACCGCGTCAACCCATAGCTAGCCGATACGTTAGTAGGTTACAATTGTTTATCATTAATAGAAGTACCGCTACTTGTGACCGGTATTAATACAGCGTCTCGCAGACAGAAAGCGTCTCTTCACAGCCTCCGAATAGATATAAATAATAAAGTTTTATAAGCTATATAAATTCGATTGTTCGGTTCAAGGTTGATTTGTAATTATATTCCGTAGAACGAATTCGATAACAATCATTGCGCAAAATGAATTTTAATGTTTTGAACTTGTAATTGTGACTGTACAGTCTTTAATGTAACAATAATCGTACATTTCCATTGTCCAAACACCTGAACCAAACATGTCAACATTATCATTTTCTTGTTTTATCACTATGCATAATATATTACTGTAGCAAATGTTAAGTGATGATTTTTTTATTGATGATGTGATGATGATTGACGTTCAAGCATATCCGTAACACCAGAGGAACTGCAGATGTGTTGTCAAGAACCGAGTGTTCTTATCTAAAGCATTGTAGATATTAGGTACATTTATTAACTTCATTACACGCTCGCCTTTCTTCTATCAAAAATTTAGTTCTATTTAGCTCAAGGACACACGATCGATATTTCGACATAGAACGCAAAGTGAACCTCTTTACTTCCGACTTAATACCTTGTTAAAATATAGTCGAATAAGACTCTCTCCGGTACACAAATCTTCCGAGAAAATTTATTTATGTCTCCCGTTTCGTTCACGTAGACTTTTACTCAGGAAACAAACTTTTTTCGTAGAATCGTGCAAATATTTGAAACGAAGAAGTAAAAATGGTTGACGTAGCAACCTGCAATGGTCCCTTTCACACGGATGACATGCTTCGCAATTTTTATTGCGATAAACATTTTATTTGGTACTGAGAATTGAACTGGTTTTTCGACTAATGTGAAATTTAACACAGCTGCTACGTTTAATGGACCTTTAAGTTAATTTTTATTTTTTCGTATTTTAAACTTATATATGATCAATAAGTTAGTTCAAAAATATATAACTACATTTAACATAAGATTTTCTTAAATGAGTTACTTTGTTAGCTACTCATTGTAGATGCAAAGGGTTATCTGGAAGTTCGATCGCAATTTTTCACCTCTTATCTATTTGATCCTCTTCACTTCTTACTTAGGGTGCTACTGCTTTAAGTTACGAAATTTCTACAATGGTATTAACTACGTAATAAATAGGTTAATCTTCTTCGAATGCTCTATACCTCTAAAGAATGAGGTTATTAAGGCATTTACAAAATTTATTAATAAGTTGAGAATGAATGGATTTTTCAATATCATTTTAAAGTAAATCAGATAATAATAATTTGTGATTGAATCGTCAGAACTGATTCAACGGTTAGCTCGTATCCAACACGTCAATGGACATCCGAGAACATAGTGTAGAGTTACCTAAACAAGATATCATTCGTTGCTCTGACAGAATAACAGATCGGTTGTAAACATTTTTTTTTTTGCCTCTTACTCTGAGTATGCCAGTTAACTTCCTAATATTGGCGTAGATATATAAAAACTATAAGTTTACAATTGACTTATTTTAAGTAGACATAAAATTAAATGTTAGAAACGAATTCAATTTTTTTTCGAGTATTATGATCAAGAGCGCGCTTTTTGTTTAGAGATAATAAGTATATATGTAGTAATGGCTGACGACGGAATTAGGGGTAGAGATTGCGAGGGCACCGCGCACCCTCCCGTGCCCTCAGTACCCAAACACGGCGGGTATCGATTGCACCGAGATGCAGTAACGTGATGCACAAATTTATATCAAATTATGATCACTTTATATTAATTCCCTGTAATAAGATTTCTTGATTATGAAGCTACCGACGTGATGATGGAGTTATTAAGCCTCTTTTGTAGAAGAAGCTTGGATTAAAAAACAATTGCTAGATAGAAAAACAAATAAAAGATAACATACATATCCTAGATTGCTCACTGATTACAGAGTTATTGTGTAGTCTATTTAAAAATAATTTTTAAAACATTTCAATACTTTTAATTTTTACTATATCTGAAATTGTGCCTTCTCCATAATTTCATTGTTCATGTATAACATTGCTGTCGCTGCACTTCCACTGTTACGGGCCTTAAAGATATTGATCGGAATACGAGAGGGGAACTTGTGAGAGAGGTCAGGTAGCTTGATAAAATGTGTGTTTGTATTAAATTTATGCGTATAGTTATAGATTGACGGAAAGTAATTTAAATATAAAATACAGCCTGTTTATTATATATATTAGTTTAGGAAGTGCCTTATATTATAAGGGTGTTTTACTATCCACCTCTGTTAAGCGATTATCTAGGATACACACAGTTGTTTAAAGCAGATCTTTAGTGTGTGTAGATTCCACATAATAAATCAATAGTAAGGGATTCGCTTATTTATAACAGCTATGAGTGTGGAATACTGACCGAAATTTGTAAAACGCACCAGTTACTTTTAAGAACAAAGAATTGATCAACGTCACAAGGTCATTAGCCACATCCATACCTAAAATAATTTAATAAATATTTTCCATATAATTAAACGAATAAATTTAATTCACATGACCTGAATACGTGACCTGAATGTAATTATTGTTGTATAATAACATTGTACTCAAGAAAAGAGAACAAGCGGTACTTGACTGTTCCCCCGTTCATTCCTAACAATACCAAAACATCCAATTTATTATACAATATTAAACTTGAGTCTCATTTTAATTCGACGAACAGACTTTTACTTTTCTTTCTCTTTATATACTTAAATGATCGCTGATCAAATTTTATATGCACGAAGGGATTATGACTTGAAATCAGCCTTTGCGATATTTGTAGCTTTATATTACGACTGAATAGTTATTAATAATGGCCTTACTACAACTATTTCTTATACATAAGCAAACTTCACCACGGCCCACCCTTTTCATAATTTACACGTAGGGCTGGTAAACAAGGGAGCGGGTAAGCGTCTACCCCAAATATCAACCTAAGCTTTGCGCTGTGCTTTTTGTTAAGTAATTACCAACTAGGCTTAAATGAAAAGGGAGGTGCAACCTTTAACCGTCTGCATTTGTAGTGTACATAAAACTATGTAAGTACATTCGTTTGAAACCACTCCGTCTTTTTTACTTGTATCGTGAAAAAAGGAACGAACAATTTTCATTATTTGATTTGTATTTTGTATTTCACACAACTTTTTTATAGATGGTATATTATCTTTTATCTGAATTGCAAGACACAATAATGACTAACCTCCAAGAAACCGCAAACAGCGATGCAATAAAGTAGTGACAAATTACAAACCACAATTAACACATTAGAAATCTCTATCGTACTGTAATTGTGGACATATCCAGGTCAGGAAGCACAAGTGGTCATCCGTAGCGGGAGACTAAAAAGTGTTACATTGGAACATCTCCGCGAAACGGTGGCCAGAATGGTGAGAGTCCGTTGCTTATATGGCCACAGCCTAGTGGCCAGTTGCCGGGATCACATCTTATATGGCGAATCGACACAAATTAACATCACATTTCAAATATTTTCCCTCGATTAAAACGTCCAATAAATCCGTTCAATTGATTCGATCTAGATTTATAGCAATAATAAAGGCAAATAACGAGATAAGGCAGGATTATATATACATTTAAAAGAAAGTAAAATAAATCGTTATTATTTGTTTTGTTTACATTAGAAGCTTTAGATTATGTATAATGAAATCCAAAAAATACATCCATCCATCCAAAAATACATACATCGGTAATATTTTCTCTAGAAAAATATATCTTACTAATATTATAAATGCGACTGTTTCGATGGATGGATGTTTCTTTGAAAGTATCTGCAGAACAGCTCAATGTATTTCGATGAAATTTGGCATGGATGTAGAAGATAGTCTCGAAGAATACATAGACTACTAATAAAGTTTTTTTAAGTCCGCTCGGACGGAGTCGCGGACGACAACCAGTCATTAATAAATTAAGAGCATTACGCAAAAATCAAGATCTAGATTACGCGAAGCTAGTAAATGATTTTTAATATTATGATCGGTTACACATTTTAGGTCATCAATAAAGAGACGTCATCAAACCTGTGAACCCAAATACCAATGCTATATTGGAGACATTATGTAGAGAGACGCGCGAGAAAACGTATTAAACTTCAATTGTGAGGACCCGCATGGCGCATGGCGTATTGGAGATAAATACCGAATGCAATAGTGTAGGACGTATTCATAAGATCACGCTCCGCTTTTATATCAATATGCCGTGATATATTTGAAAAAGGTTGTCAAAACTTAGATATCTTCAAAACAGATTTTTTACTGTCCAAAAATATTTAGCATAGCAACACTTGAAATGTTTTTATTGCCTTTTTTTAATACGAGATTTTTTTTTACATTCGAAGGAAAATTTTTAAACACTAAAACATATGGCCCTTTCTTCAGTTACTTTGTAGCTTTATAATAAACTGAGTTAACTGAATTTTAAAAGTAAATTTAATTTAAATAATGTATGAGGTTACACTTTTCAAAAAAGGACCAACCCTAAATCTTCGACATTCAATTCAAACTTAAATAAGGCTAATAAAACTGGAGTCTGCATTCACAATATAGATGACCGTGTACGTTGAATTTAGAGCATCACATTTCATATTCAAGTAAATAGAACATGATGTAATATCAACAACTTTTTTATGCATTATAAGTAATATGGTCTATAATTTTTAGAGCGTGAAAATAACTATTATAAAAATATAAAACAGTAAAATTTTACGTTCAGAATTGAATTTTATTTTCTTTTCACCTTACTTTCTTTATATTTTCCACATAATAATTACTCTTAGATGTATTTTCCGCAAAAACCTGAATTGCAGAGTTTCCATAAAAATACTCATTTTGAAGCGACATCTACTTGTGGCACTTGTCATCTCTACAATATTGTAGTCTATGGATGATTACTTCGAAGTACCTTAAAATTTTGTTAGATGTCGCTGTATGATAGGTCGGCAATAGACAGCAAAATTAGTTGCACAATAATTTTCGATCACTTTAAAAGTCTGTTAAAAGCATAAAAATTAATGGTACATGTAATATTTTTATGGTATATGATAATCTAGGTATCTTGTAAAATAAATACAACTAAATCAATTCCAAGAAGTTTATATGCTTGGAAAATTTAAACATTCAAGATCTTATAACTATACACAATCTCGCCTAAACAAATAAATAGTATACGAGTATATAATCGAAAAACATTAATCTAGTATCACTATTTATGTAAAACCGGTACAATTAAAATATTCAATAATATTATGCTAATATACGTAAAATACGAAGCATTCAACAAATATTTGGTATGCGCACAATCCGACTTTATAATAAACGATATCAATAATAAAAAATACATGGAAATGTTTAGGAATAATTTAAAAAATTTCAAGAGCTTTAAAGTGTCACAATAATTTTGATTTTCATAATTTTTTTAGTCGCAACTCGCAATAGTTATTCGAGTTAATCGTTGGGTTTCTCACGGGTAATAGAACACGATAATGTAAAAATTAAAATTGTGTTAAGAACGAATTCAACAAGTAACTATACTCGTAATAACAAAATAATCTTGATGTCTAATACAACAAAATGTTAATTATTTCATTCTTTATAATGTAAATAGTACACAGTTACCTTATATTACATTCAAGTAATCTATCTTATTATATTTTAAAAATTGAACATTAAATATGACTTACTTGTATAGTAAGGTATAATAAAATATGTCACTACAGCTATAGATAGGTATAAATTACCAAATCATTTTGTTATGTAGTCCATTCTAGTATATAAGGACAAAAATATCAAAATATTTATGGCCACTTTCATTAGTGAAGAAAAAAATATAGTAATTTTTTTTTTAGATTTTTGTATAGTCTTTCTATTTAGACTTTGGTTTTGAACTAGATAAAATTTCTGGAATAAACTAAATCTATGCCAAATTCATATTGGGTTGTATTCGTTTAATATTGGGTTCGATTTGGTTCATATTGGGCATGTTTCAGATCTCATTGGTTACAAACTTAAGAAGACTAACTGTTAATGAAAATGACCGTAAATAAATCTAACCTACATTTTCTTTTATAAAAATAACAAATTTATTTACAAAAATTGAGTAAAATAGTTATGAAATGTTAAAAACGGTTTTACAAGCAATTATTTTTTTATTATGTATCACTGAAATATCGTTTGAGCAATATTTTACACATTAAAAAGTTTGCTAAAAATTTTCACACACAAGCAACAATAAGTTGCAGAGAAATTATTTATACTGTAATCTGTAGTTTGTTATTCTTTACTACAACGAATTACTTAAAAAACGTTTACAAATGTTAAAAAAGTTGAAATCCTATAAAACAGTGTGGTAAATATTTTGTCGCCATTAAAATGCCGTAAAATAGCATCTAAGATAAGTATTATTATGCAAGTTTATTTCATACATTGAAGTCGCTGTAAATTTTTCAATACATTTTTAAGCTTTATCACGTGAGCATTAAGCCGTTTAGGATATTTTGCCACGTCATATCAAGGAAATTATTTTTTTCAAAATAAAAAAACAATTTTGGACGACACAGCTACACTTAGACTTAATCGCATCAAAATTGGTGTTACGAATTAACCTCCTTTTGGACTCCATAAGCTCACAAACCTATATAAAAACTTTGGTGTTACATTTTGATCTAACTACGGCTAAAGGTTCCGCTAAATCTCTACAATTTTACAAAATTTATCCAAAATACTGACACTAGATTTTTTTGCAAAAATATCGCTACAAAAATTTATCAAATCTGAATCAGACTATTTTACAAAGTATATTATTATCGTATAATAAATTTCTTCACATGTCAATTTAATACAAAAAAAAACATCAAAAAATTTTGTTTAGGTCGATAATATTGTTCCCGCTATGTTTAGTCAAATTTGAAAATTACTCATGATGTAAAAAATATCTTAACAAGATTATATTCTTATGTTTCATCCAAGATTTCATTGTATTATTACGATTAAGTTTTTTAAGTACACACATCAAAAAAAAATTACAATCACTATCAAAATTTTAAATTGTATCTTTATAAAGTTAAATATCATATTGAATATCATTAAAGAAAATAAAAAGAGACACTTTTAATTTCATAACCACAACTTCTACATTTTAAAAATATGTCAACTTTTGCTAGTGATTTCAAACTTTTTTGATGTGTTTAGTTTATAATTATTTTTTAATTTATTCCTCCCAATTAGAGTTGGCGACAGGCAGGACGTAAAAATTAAGCCAAACCATTAAAGAAAACCTGGTAGGCAGACCCGAATTATTTTTTATTATTGTATATTATAATTATATTATCATTTTTTTATTATTTTTTACATCGCAAGTAATTTAAAATTGTTGACGTGTATACCATTAATAAAAAAGTAATAAATAAAAATTAGCAAAATATGTGAGGTTAAAGGTAATAAAATGTAACCTATTGGAAGACATTCATTTTGAATCTGTACGCGTGAACTAATTCTACAGCTGCTTAGACACTTTAAATGGAATGTGGGTACCTTACTACGTACGTACATACTAGACTTATCTTCTAAGCGAGATGACAATGAACACAGGACCTTACGACTACTAAAATAAGATTCTTACTTGCTCAACAATATTTAAAAGACTACAAATATTGAAAAATAACACATCTAAGCGCTAAAAATTATAAAAACCAACCCGTCTAATTATGAAATACTGTTACATTACAAACAACAGAGTTCCGCTACTAGATTAAAGCGTCAATAAAGCTACAAATAAATAACTCTTTAAAATATCTAAATACAATAACTTAACATTACAGCAGTCAACTTTAAAATAACATGGCGGTGATGTGCACAAAGGACAAGGAAGATGTGCACATAATAAAACTTCTAGAAAATTCCAATTCATTTTAGTCTAAGGTTTAAAATTTTGGCGTCATATTAAAGTTTAATGGCTTTATTCCTACAAAAGTTGACGTCTTTTAGTTCTTAAATCGTTAATACAAATGAGTTTGAAAACGTAGCGTTAAGAAAATTTACTGCAATATTTTAAACTTTTACTCTACATTGAATTAATACATGACAAAACATTTGTAGATATTATTAATTGATTATTTCAATAAATTATTTTTTCAAAAGCATTGTAAGTAAATTTGCTTATGTTTTATGAGTAAATGATTTTAGATTAAAGATCCATAAATGTTTTTAATCTTTCATTATCAATAATGTTGATGAAAACTATGGCGTATGACACTTAAATATCTGACACTTTATCTAACATCAATGTACTGTTCTGCTCAATCAATGTATCTCTGTACATTGCTACTCTAGTTTTGATTTAAATCTGAGAACCATAGTCTTTGCTTTAGTTTTATTTCACTCAGAACCTAACCACCTTTCGCTACATGTAAGCTGGCTTCATCTTGTAAGCCCGTTTCCAGATCTCGCATAAGCAAACCGTGGAATGGAATCTATAGAAGATCGCCAGCGGCATTGATACGTGCGTTATTATCGTCCAAGCCCAAAGACCGTAGAAATGCAACTGAACTGGGTGTGACTCGGCTCTAGATTTTTCTAGTGTATTTATAGCCCACATCGCTAAGTTTGTTACCAAGAGAAAGGTAACTATTTCTCTCCCAGGTTTCTTTCGTAACTGCTCCGGTGTTTTCGCCGATCTTCGACTCGCGTCTAAAATGAACATCGTCTGGCATGTCGTCTGCACCAAGGATGATAGAGCTGTTATTAATATCAGTATTGTATTCTTTTCTATCGTAAAATGTCCCCCAATTATAGTAAATGTTCCGTAAATGAACATCCCAGTTTGTGCACCAACCAACAAAATGTTGTCCAACTCTAGATTTCGAGTACCGTCGTACTTCAGGTTTCTAACGCACACCATACCGGCTAAACTTGCCAACGTCGTCATTGCATATAGAGCCAATTCACAAACATTTACTTCAACAACAGCTAGTGTGGCATATTCCTTTCTCGATATCAGAACGAAAAAGAGTATAAGAGAAATTATCGTTAGAACCAAGACTAGAATTCCAAAAAACAACCCTTTGTGAGCTCTTGCGCAATCGACGCTATACAAATGTGGAGATTTCTTATAAGCTAGACCTTCGAGTAGTCTAGCTTTAGCAATAGCGGCTGCGACATCTTTGGAAGGGTATTTGGAAATGTTTTTCCACATGACGTATAAAATAGCCGCACATATAAGAGAGTATTCGATGGTGCAAGGAAATAGGAATGGTGATGCGTCCTGTACCAAAGAGCCCATGATGTTTGTTCGACGACATTCAAAGATGTGATGTGGACCTTTCAGTCCTCGAGGCACGCGGAGATGTGCGGCTGCGGGGTGTGATGGCGGCACTTCTGTTGCCAACGATGCAAATGCCTTCTGGAACGCTGAAACGTAAATAGTTCGAACATAAATTTACATAAATTAAAACTCCATTCGAGTTACTACGCATTGATGTTCTTGCATAAGTCTTTTTTCACTATACAAAATACAAGCGTGTAAATTATAAAACCATATTCTATCATAGCCGCACCGTTAAGCTCATAAATAATAAATATAACCGAACATAATACAAGTACTGTTCTGTGCGCAAGGGTTATCGTGATTCGGATCCTGCAGAATTCTCCCAACTATTTGGGTCAACATTCCTTCCGGGGTCAACAGATAGGAATGCAATCGACGTAACTTCGAAACTCCTTCACGCCGCATTGGGAATTTCAATACAACATTCATTTTCGTTCGTCGCAGGAATAAAAATGGATTTATTATACCGCAAAATGTAGCAAAGTTAAATAAAAAAAGGGTCAAGAGGGAATAAATTGGAACAAAGAACCGCACGGAAACAAATTACGTTGTAGGGCACTGCATAAAAAATGAGGTTATCCCGCTTTAACGCAATAATACAAAAAAGTAAAGCGTAAAAGAAAGGCGGTGCAAGTACACTTCGTACTGTTTGTTTTAGCTTTACAATATCACGTTTAATTTCCTGTAAAAAATGTTTATTTTCACGTGTAAAGGAATAAAAAGGCTTTGTATCTTTAAAGCAAGTAAATATAGGTTACGTGTAAGCGCTTTGTTTGTGAGCTTCATTTTAATATAAGCTTTAGAACGAATAGAAAGATTTAAATTCGATAAAGTGATCATGAACATTCTATAATAACTTAATAAAAGTGTATGTTATAGCAAGCTTAGCTTAAGCTATCCTTCAAAGCTTATTATTTCTGTAGAAAGAAATTGCAAATAATACATCCATTTGAGTAAAAGCACTTATTTTTGCTAATATCTTTATTTCCAATGCCATTTAACAAACAAACACATTAAGGTACAAATAACTTTTAATTAAATTCATTTGCCCGCGAAAGCTTTACGCCGTTCCCGCAATTTATGGTACGCAGTCACAAATAATTGAATTAAGCGAACACAAAGGGCATTATCGAGAAAATTCAACGAACGTAACTTTATATAATTAGCGCAAGTAGATTATCGCAAGCAGGAGCTATTCCATTCATTGACACATCATAGAGGACAGGAACGGAGAGAGCTTATAGGATGATGTATGAACTCATTTATTCGTGTTTTTATTTTGATGAATGTAGTTTGCTGAATGTCTATTCAATTAATTTAGCAACGACTTTCTATGTGTTTTAAATTAACACGTTCAGAGCTATTGACTTCGGTGGCACTGAGTCCGATGCCACAATCATATGAAAAAAATAGTGGCATGAAACGTGTTAAAAGAGCATGTATGACTCTATTTAATAGTTAATAGTTAATGTGAGATAAACTTTGGAAATGATTCAAATGTTGTTTAATCAAAGTACACAGTTTTGTGTTCATAATAAACATATCTTACTAATATTATAAACTAGCTTTTACCCGCGACTCTGTCCGCGCGGAATAAAAAAATAGAAAATGGGGTAAAAATTATCCTATGTCCTTTTCCTGGTTCTAAGCTACCTGCCCGCCAATTTTCAGTCAAATCGATTCAGCCGTTCTTGAGTTATAAATAGTGTAACTAACACGACTTTCTTTTATATATATAGATGCGAATTTTAAGATCGATGGATGGATGTTTGTTACAGTGTATCTCCAAAACGGCTGCATGGATATCGATGAAATTTGGTATCGATTTAGAACACAGTCTGGAAGAACACATTGGCTACTAATTAAGTTTTTTTTTTAATTAGGCGCAGACCGAGTTGAGGGAGACCGCTAGTTTGGTATAAAATAGATAAAGTCAGCTAGTTTTCGAAATATAATCAATCACAATAAAATTTTGCTGTTCCTTATCACTCGAAGCTTCAGCGTTTCAACTTGTACTGGTGTACTAACAAATCGTAAGTTGTCGCGCAAAGTAGCGACAAGTTGAAACGTCACGTTGCTATCGATTATGTGACCGATGGTCGCATTTACTTACAGAGTTTATTTCTGTAACTCGTCTATTTTACTGCCTTACCATTGAAGCTATAATTAAAATTTCCTGCGAATCCATTCCGTAACTTTTATATTAATCTTCTACGCAATATAGAATTGAAAGGCTTCTCTAAAATCCTAAATATTCTTTTTGAGTGTTTTATTCAGAGAATTACCAATTTTAATCTAAAAAGGTTTTATTATTATTATTAAAAGTCTGAAAGAGTCGCTGAACTAAATAGCTAATACTATAACTATATACTAAACATTTTATACCATGTACTGTGGCCCCTTTACACAGTAGCCTCACGACCTACGACCCTAAAACAAATTTACAACGTCGTAGTCAGTTAAAATCTTGGCAGAGAATCAAATTGTGGTGGCCTACTCGTAACGACCTGTTGAGCTGACTGTAAAAATAAGAAACAAGTTTATTTCTATTAAAAAGCCAATGCATTCTAGTGTCCAATGACTTCTAGATGATTTGTTAATCCGTGTCTTTTCAACCATAATGTTTTGCCAATTTTTATTGTGTGTCTATTGTTCTGTCCGCTCTATAAACCCGTGGTTGTATATTTAATCATGTTAGTTTATCAATTGTACTAATGAACTCACCAAGCCGATGCGACAGTCCTATGGTCTTATTCTCAGGGTCGTAGAAAGTCAGGATCTCATGTTTGGTCTCCTGTACGAGCACATTGAGCCACACACTGAGGTTGGTGCCCACCATGTGCATCAGCCCGAAGCGCGCCACTATCTTGTGCTTGTATACTTTCATCTGGAAATTATGTTAATTTGTTTTGAAACATAGTATCCAATACCAATATCGTTGCTGAAAATATAATTTTAAATTTTAGATCAAATTCGATTTGTAGGAAAAGGTTACGGATTTCCTTTCGACACTCTCACTATGCTTACATGTACAACGCGTACCCCTATAATTTACATATCAATACGTACATTATGTTATATTAAACCATCCTAACAACATAAATACCATAAATAATGCATAAATAGATTGGTTGGTTTTTCTAACACAGAACCCTTACCTCGTTATTTAGAAAGATGAAATACATCTGTATGAATATGAAAGCCATCCTGGTGGCGGGAGTGAGCGCCAGCAGCACGTTGTGGCAGTTGGTGTTGCGCTCCAGCTCCCAGTACTGACCAAACTCCAGCCCCGAGTAAATCATAGACCCAATGCCGAAAGCTACAGACAAAAATACGAGGAGATATATTTTTATGGTAAGAACTAGCAGCGGTTGATATTGTTCTGTAAATCTGTTAATGATTATTGGCGCAGACATCAACCTTTAGAAGGAGTGCGTGAAATGAAGAAATTCGTATTACTGATTATTCTTACTCTTACTACCAGATATGGTCACTGAGTGAGCCACTTAGTGTAGATTTAGTGAGAAAATTATCCCTGGGATTGCTTAAGTAAACAACTGAGTTGTGACAATAAGTAATGTAGAATTTCGTATTATATGTCTACGTCTAAAAACTATCCATCACCTTATCGACACTTATTCTCGTCAGAGGAAACTCCTTGGTATTTTTCTTTTTTGTAAATAATAGGAAAAAAACAAAAACTCTTAACTTCGTCAACAAATAATCATTACCAAAAATGTGGTATAAAGTCGAAACAACTCCAAGGGATAATCTTATTAGGCCCAGTTTATTACCTAAATGAATTACCCGGGACCGCCTGTTCCGGGCCTTAAACTTTGCCGGAAAATCATTACGGCCTCTGATTCTGTACAGGTAAACAAAATCAGATCGTGCTTTTTTAAAGAACATTTTTTTCTGTATTCTAAAAGTTTTGAGATGAAGCGTCTAATATTTGCATCTCATTATCACTTTCAAACTCTCTTTTTGAAAAAATAAAGTTGATTTTTAAGTTTTAAAGAACAATTTTATTATCCAGTGTTGAAAATATTATAAAAATCATCAAAATTAGGTACAATACATACTGAAAAATTAACACAAAACAAAGGGATGAGAAACTGCAATCAATAAATAAAGTAACATAACATAATAAGTTAATTCTTTTCTGTAATTACATAGTTGAAATTTCACAAACAAAATATATGTAACTAGTAACTCAAACCTCTAGAGATTAGAGCCTTAATGTGTGAGTAGAACGAATGTTACATTTTTTTGATATTAAATTCTACGTGAATTCCCAAAAGAATTTTAGTGAAAGAACATAAAAATAGCGGAAGAAACACAATGTCTTCCATTTCCCATTGTAAGACGCAGCATAAATGATACAATGGGACTTCTGGGCCTCGACTCGCAAAGAGAAAAATTTACGACGCAAAGAAAATGCAATGATAAAGTACTGTAAAAGGCAATTCAGAGTGAAAAATTATCATCGTAAATTATAAATGAGATATGAGCAATGATAGATATAGGAATGGAATATTTTAAAGCAGTAGATATGTCTTTTCTAAAGAATTAATTTGAATACTGGAATAATAGAAGAATGCAAGTCAAAAATTTAGAAGTATTAGCCACAATTCTGAATTTGTTATTCATACTAGTCACTCACCGAATCATACATTTATATCCAAATAGTCATTCAATTTAATCATTATCTCTAGCACAAGTCTACATATTAAGATAAAAAGTCTGTCTAATAATGACATCAGGTTTAGAAGCCAACTTTCAACAGTGGATATCTTTTGGCTGATTTCAATTTTGTTTATGTAATAACAAAGCGATTATGAAGAAACTTACCGACTGCGCCCATCCTGAGGTAAAAGCTGCCGTAGTGGTGGGTGCGGGCGGCGAGTGCGAACCCCAGTGACAATCGCTTGGCAGCCAGATGTGGTGGCACTGCCGTTGCTGTGCTGCGCTCCGTGCGCGATGAACACGACTCAGACTCCGACGGTGATGAACTTGAATCTGACTCTATCATTGAAGTAAAGACATAATTTGGTGATCATTTAAAGGCGACAGGATAGTGTGACAAGTTCGTCCCATGAAGGGACAATAGACAATAATAAATGAGGATAGAAAAAAAAAATGTCATTGACCAATTTTAATAAAAAAAACTCTTTTAAGGTCAGCTTAGTACTCAAGATGATTAAAAATCATGAGGCGATTTCCTATTTATACACCCATTATATAAAAAATGTATTGTATTTTTTGTAAGGTGAAATATTTTCAAATCTGATTTGTATGTAAATACAAAACTTGGGCCTCGCGTCTACCGACCGTAAATAATAGGACACGGATCAATGTTTACGAAATGTCAAACTAATTATAAATCACTAGACCTAAAATTATCTCCCGACAAGCCCTACGATATAACACAAGTTGAACCCGCCCTTTATCAATCAGATTGCCGCCGACGGGCTTTTCACCTCATTTGAATAACAAAACGTGTGAGAGTTGAATATGAAAAATCACTCTCTACTATATTTATGGCTCCAGAGGTTCGATAGAAATCATGAAAATATTGATATTTTGCGTACATATATGTACATATGTTTCTCAGACTCTAACTGTAATTTGTATTCATAAGAAGGTGAAGAAAGTACCAAAATAATATTTTTATGAATTTTGACTGTGGCTTCTCTAATAAGAAAACACCATTCAAACTCAATTTTACTCCCCAATTTCAGTAAAGTTAAAAGACGATTTTAATTACTTTGACTTGGACTTTCGTAAAAAGCTCTTAAGTTTCTTAAAGCGTGTTCTTTTAGCGAACTTATAGCGCTGCAAACTTAATTATGAGACACGGTTTTCTTAAAAATTGGCAAAAGAATCAAACAAACGACAAAAATAATTGGACTTGAACTGATAGCAATTACTTCATTTATATGTAGTACTTTGCATTGACTTAAATATTTAAGAAATTGTTAAGTTGTGATTAAAATAAAGTTTTCGAACTATCAATAAATTAGGAGCAATCAGATTCAAAGTAGATATTCAAAAGAAAACCAAAGAACTTGAAACATTAACTCTAATCTATTAATCAAAAGAAGGAAAACTACTTAACCTGTACTAAGGTTAAGTAGTTTGCCTTGTACCTTCGTGATAAGTCCTCATTATGTCATCCTGACCCTTATTTAATTAAGTAAAAGATTTGATTTCTTTTCTTATCAAGTAACAGTAAGTTGCAATTAAGCAACTTTTTTTGCTTTATATAAAAGCATTAGTTTTATTAAACTTACACACCCTGTATTACTTTATCTTTCCATAAAATACTTTTGAGATGTCAAGTCAATTAAATTATAAATTATCAGACCACAAAACTTCTGATAAAATAATTAGTCAATGATTCAATCAGAACTTACTATTTAGTAGAAATAATTATTTAAACCAAATATCCATTCTACTTTTTTTTTAATTAACAAAAAAACTAATTGAACCATATCAATAAATCTAAAGACGTTTAAATGAAGGGTTGTCTTTTCCAAAGAGAAAACGGACAAATTAGGTACTCAACCAAGACATTTTAATTAGCTTTCATGTCCAACTACAAATAAAGCTAGAAAGCTTCTATATAACAACATATGTCAGGTTATAATATAATTTTAGGTTAGGTATAGGCATAAGAATCTTTCCCAAATCATTCTCAAGTCTGAGAATGATCACCGATGGGATTTTTAAGAGGACTCACATAATCCTGTTTTCCTCTCAGAATGCAGGATTTCTTCTGATGATTAGCCCCGATGCCAAAAGAAGGTAACGTCGTAGAATACTTACTGGTCACGACTTTGGAGTCAGCGGCCGATCGCGACCTGTCTCGTACAAGCGCCGCGTACATGTAGAGAAGAAATACCATGCTACCGATGTACAGGTACAGGTAAAAACCCTGGTAAACAACAGAAAGAAGATTACATCATACACAAGATTGTAGAAATATCATCAAAAATAATATCAAATCTAATAAACGTTGATATTCGCTTTTAGAAAATTAATTTGAATAAATTTTCATGTATGTATTATTCCACTATTTTATAATATTAGATTTTGTATAATTTTCTAAGAATGACTATGAAATAATCGGCCTCACCTCGTAGAAAGATGGTGGTATGTAAGTGGAGATGACTTCAGCCATGGGAAAGGCCACTCCCATCACAACCAGCAGCTTGCCATACAACGCCGAGAGAGTCGTCGCCAGCGCGTCGCTCCTAGTTAAACATTGTTTGCGTTGAATTATACAGTAGATGGCGCTGTCCTCAAATATTAAATGAGTTAATTTTGTTCCGAAAATTCGTTCAAAGTTTTGTAAAAATGTAAGAGGATAATTGAACAAATATTTAGATTAATTATTGAATGGAATATTTGAATGTATATTTTAATAAATTAAAAAAAATATTGATAGAGCTACATTTACAAATATAAAATAGAAAAAACGCGTCAAACTTCTTAAGATGGAAAAACGTGGAAGAAATATCAGATTCAGGCAATCCGACGATTTGCCTCAGTTTAAGAGTCACAACTTGACTGGCTTCAGCTAACCGCTCAATTAAAGCATTTACAGTAAATTTTCCATTGTATAAAATTATTTACAGAGGCTTGAATGGCGATAAAAGCATATTGTTGCACTCGGGAGTGCACGTAAAAATTACACGCCTTACTTCCCGGCTCCCTTTTCATCATCGGTTGACAAGATGCACCCAGAGATTCCATTCTTCCTTTGTTTATTACCCTTGCATCCGTATAAAACGCTTTTCTCGTAGTAGTTTCGAATTTTTTTTCCAAAATTTTTGTATACACTTTAAAAGAGTAATTTTAATGAAGGGAACAGACAGAAAATACATTTTTACTATAACTTTAAAGTTTTACAATTTTTTTTTTTAACTGCTTGTTCCTAGAATTTACTTCAATGCTACATTTGATAAGTTCAGATTCATTTGAAAATTACGGATTTAAAAAATATGAGGTATGACGGTAACATAAAAGGGGATTTTTGGTTTTGTTTTTAAATGTGATATTTTGTTTCTTTGTTTATCTAAACTCAGTTTTCACCGACGACGTTACGCGAAATGCTTTCGTAAACGAGATATTTACCTACTTAGTCCTGAGATGTCTCTCCATTTTGCATGAAATTATTTTCGCGAGTAGGTGAGGAAACGTGCTCGAGCCTCTTCTACTCTGATTAACTTCAAAACACTTTAAAAGTAATCGCTTTTACTCTAGTTAAAGAATTATTACACTCATGATTTCACTATATTTGGACTAAATGGATTGTAATGCGTTGCCATGATAGAATAATGTGGTTTTAACTTTACAACTTCAAAACTCCAAACGTTGAAATCGATCAAGTTGAGTATCGTACGTAGCTGACAGATCTCAAGCCATTCGGAACATCATAACGCTGACTTCGTCAAAGACAAATAATATAACACGACCAAAAACAAAGATCCCTTTATCGTTACCAAATTCATACTACTTTCACTAAGCAGTTCGGACATGTTCAACGTAAAGCGTTCCACAATAGGCTGGTTTCTAAAAGCTCTTAGCACTCCCTCTGGGGAAAAGGCCCCTTCTCGTAGTCGCTGAGTTGCTATAGCAACGACGTGTTATTGGCTCCCCGCAGCTTTTGTGGGGATACTTCTATATATCTACTCAAGTTGGGACCGGGGTTTCGACAATGATAATATGCCACTGTCCTATACATCGTTCGTTGTGACGTCACTTGAAACAAACGAATTCAAATAACGAGCTTTTGTTACGGTAAAGTTTTACCTTCGTTTTTACACTGAATACAAAGTACGACTTGTTTATTTTTGTCAACGAGGTTCTTTGACAAATTAATTTAAGAAATAATAACTGAATATATTTTTGTTATTATTACTTAATATTATAAAGAAGCAAGATTTGTATTTTTGTATGTATGTACAAATAAATTCAAAAACTAAATACGTATTAAAAAATATTTTGCAATTAGAAAGCTACATATCACTGAGTAACAGAGGGTACATCTATTATTAGAATTTATTTTATTTCGGCGCAAAAAAGTCACGGGCGATAGCTAGTTTTTTTATAAAATTAACAGCGAGATAATCCTAACATATAAATAAATAACACAGAAATTAAATCGAAATGAAGCAATCACTGCCGAAAATTAGAAACTTACTTAAAAGTAATTAATAGAAACTAAAAGCGGGGACACAATAATTGCTAAACTTTGCCGTCCAGCCCGCATTTCAAGGATTTGCGGTCACCATTTAGTTGAACACTGCCATGGGCAACATTTAACATTAACATCGACCTGTCTTTTAAACTAACGAAATGTTCGTCGTTTATTAGTTAGCAATTTGATATATTAGGTCCTTACATATGAAATTGGCGTTTTGTATGGGAGGAACAAAAAGTCGAATATTTTTTAATATAATATATTTAATTAATCAAAGTATGAACCATTATTTTCTATGCACTTTTGCCATCTCATAGGTAGTTCATTGATCCCTTTACTAAAAAAACCAGTCGGACGGGAATCAATAAAATCTTTGAAGGCGATTTGGACTGCCCCATCGGAGTTGAATTTTTTCCCTTGCAAGAAGTTATCCAAATTTCGAAAAAAATGGTAATCTGTTGGAGCAAGGTCCGGGGAGTACGAAGGATGTCTTAGACTTTCCAATTGAAGCTCTTCTAATTTAGTAGCCGTCTGTTGCGCAGTGTGTGGTCTAGCGTTGTCGTGAAGCAGCAGTGGCGTGGAGCGATTGACCAGCCTAGGTTGTTTAGCCGCTAGCTTTTCCATCATGGTTTGCAATTGCTGACAATAGACATCAGCCGTAATAGTCTGGCCAGATTTGAGAAAACTGTAATGAACAATACCGGCACTAGTCCACCAAACGCTTACAAGTAACTTTTTTGGGGTTAATTTTAGCTTGGGGCAAGATTTGGCTGGCTGGCCAGGATCCAACCATTGCGCTGAGCGCTTCCGATTATCGTAAAGAACCCATTTTTCATCACAGGTAATGATTCGGTTTAAAATACCTTCATTATTGTGCCGGTTTAGTAATGTAACGCAACAGTCGACGCGCGTTTGCCGGTTTGCTTCAGTCAATGAGGTACCCACCTTTCAAGCTTTTTAATCTTCCCAATTTGCTTCAAGTGAATTAAAACAGTTTTATCACTAACATCGCAGCCTGCAGCTAACTCGGACGTGGTTTGCGATGGATCCGCTTCCACAATAGCCTTCAACTCTTCATTATCAACTTGAGTCTCAGGCCGTCCACGGGGCTTGTTCTGCAGATCGAAATTTCCAGAACGAAAACGTTGGAACCAAAAACGAACTGTGTTTTCTTTTGCAACACGACCGCCATACACATCATTCACCCTTCGAGTCGTTTCCGCAGCACTAGTGCCACGGCGGAACTCGTACTCGTAAATAATGCGATATTTTAAGTTTTCCATTTTGTAAAATGAGTGACGCAAACAGAAAAAAACAGAAGAAAAAAAAACAAATGAATGACGGTCATCGAACCACAAATACATGAGTCTATAGCTGTACAAATTTGAATTTGGAATTCCTTACCAAAGAGGAGAAATTCGTGATTAAAGTGGCCAGTACGAAAAACGCCAATTTCATATGTAAGGACCTAATATTACAAAACTAGTTCCATTTCAAATTATTTTAACGTATAACAATTGGACATTTTTTATTCTAGCGCAATTTCTGATATAATATCTCACAAAGTATGACGTTAAAGTCTCTATATAAAGCACATGGAACTTAAATATAAACCAAGTAGTATAGAGCACTAAAATAAATCCACCCAGTACCAAATGAAGACATTTAAATTACGGTACATTTTAGTTAAGGAACATCCACGTTCGGCGTAAATTAATTCTCTCCAGACTACATCGTACTTGGAGCCGTGGTTTTGTCTCGAAATGTCTGCCAAGACGACAGTAATCTGTGAAACTTCGTACCGATGTATCTACCCTTTGTGAAGGTCCAATTCAGAAATCTCCGCGGTGGGGCAAGCGAACAAAACAATTCACAATCCTACACTCTTCAGTTAACCCAAATAACAAATGGAGATCTCCATTGTGGTAGAGTATAAAAATGCAAGCGCTGGAAAACTGGAGCATTTTCTATTAGCCTGCTCTGTTGCAATTAATTTGCGAATACCCACATAATTCTTTGTTATGCAGTGTATTTTATTGCACAGAGGTGATGTGAAGAATCACGTCGGTGCAATGTTTTTGTTCTCACCATTTACTACAGGCATCCAAGAGTGTGTGTTGTTAATTTAAGTACTGACACGATATAGTCTATACTGTGTCACCATAAGAGCTTTTCATAAAAGCTCGTATTCACCAGCAAAATACGAGTACAATTCCTTTCGTGAGCTTCAATTGATATTGGAGTGAAAGAAGTTAGTTAGAAAAGTCATTGAAAAAAAGCTGGAATGGTTTCTGGTTTGTTAAAAATATTATTAAACGCAAACCTTTTATATAATGATCAATTGTATTTGTCTCTCTGAAATTTGAAAATGTATTTATTATTCAACATGGTAATCCTAGAACTCAAAGTCAGTCAGTATAATAGGTCATCGCATAACTAAAAATCAGGACTCATTTATTATTCTTCCTTTACATGATTGTGATAAATACTGAATAATTTAAAAGTAGGACTAACTTGAGAAAGTAGAACGTGGTCGAAGCCTGCAAAAGCAAACATGTAAGTCGGTCGTGCGTCCCTACCGCAAGTTTGTGAGGGGCGCTTTGCGACTCCTAAGCTTCAACATTCTGAAATTTATCGCACCTCCGTCCGTACGTTGAGCTGTCGCATTTTTCACTCTGACAGTTTCATCCACCCACCCAATGATACGGCTCGCGATATCCGTGAGCACTCCAATTTCCGAGCCTATTGATACGGGGTGCAGTGTAATGCAATTACCAAAACCTTTCATCGATATCGCTGCGGCTAAAAAAGTTTATTATTACCGACAAATTCAATATTGAATGTAATTCATATTTAAAAAATGAATGCTGTGATGTAAAAGAATCACTTTTGTGGCTTTCATTTTAGTTAAATGGTTAAATTAAAAAACCATTAATGTTTTATAGCGCTTATTTTACAGTCCTAAAACATATTTTTTGGTACCGAAATATGAAAGATATCATATGGAGATATGTGAATTTTATTATTGGTAATTTTATATCAAGCAATACGTTAATGGAAATTTTATTATACATAAATTTTTATGACAGCAACATTTGATTGGTTACTTCCAAATATATGTTCGTTACCGTAGCCACTTCAGAAAATGTAATGTACAAAAATGTTCATGTTTTCGGATAAGTTTCGCCTTTTCACTTCTTTCGTAGTAAAGTTAATATAAAGAAAATTGCCAAGGGAATAACGTTGGCGTATTTATGACGTCTGCTCCTTGGCTGGCAAACTGCCAAATGTATCTGAGAGTGGAGCCACTACACGGGTCATTTGCATTATGTTTTATGTATAATATTATCCCCTCAGTGTTATAAATGGTTAATTGGAAGCAAAGTTACAAATCTAATTTAAATTGTTATACGAATATATAGCAGTTATTTCTTGAGTTCATATAATTTATCAGTTTCATTTAATGCTACAAGATAAAAGATCACGTTTATAGTTCAAGTGCAAATTAATTCTGACACAGTTCCTACGCATTACTCTCTAAAGTTTTTTGTTATTAATCTTTAAGAATTATTAGGAAATAAAATTAAGAAGTACATCGTTATACTTTACCAAAGAAATTAATAAATATACGTTCAAAGACTCTTTTAAAAATCTCAGTGAAATTACAACTTTGTTGACGAAAGATCAAAAGAATTATAAAAAAAACACCCGCATCGAACACTACTTTAACTTTTTCATAAAATATTTAAATTTGTTTAATTCTTAATTATTTAACCTATTTGCAAACTTTAGTTCTAAATACGCACGCGCTTATAATATGCATGTTCTGTATAGATGCGGAAGGTCTTGAAGGGTGACGTGCGGGAGGCAGGGGAGGCTGTGGCGCGCCCGGCCCAAACAGCACCGGCTGCAGCGATAGCGACCCGCCCAGAGACATCGACGGCTGACTTGACAACCTGGGGAAACGTTACATGCTTGAAGTAAATGACCATTTATATTGTGTCTGGGCGCTTATCTACGGGTGATAAATTATGTCAAGACACATCTCGTAGTTGAAATAAAATATTATATTCTAAAAGTGAAAAGAAAATATTTTTTTACAAAGCCTTTTGTAACTCACACGTAAATATTAATATTTAGTTTTATGGAATTTAATTTGAGATTATCTAAATAGATTTAAGCGCGTTTTAGCTCGTATTGTAACTATATGAACTTGTCTTAATAAAGTAATAAAAGAAATAATGTTAAATTAGATAAATAAATTGTCTTATAAAATAAAGACGACTACTATTCCTTCCGGGAATTTCACTTTAAATCCGACATTGATACAGGCGGGAACACATAAATCTCACGTACGGAGCGTTCCATTTCAGTTAGCACTTACCGAAAAGGAAAGTACATCCCGTTTCACTTGTATGTTTTTCCAATTTACCAAATTGAGATTTAAAGCTTCGAAATACGATTTTTATTTTACTTCGCGCACATAAATTCAATAGTCTTAGACGGCAGGTGGTATAGATTCGTACTGGTAATTCGTCGCAAGTGAACTTTCGATATAAATAAATATTTATGAATGCTGAATATTTTATTATAGGTACATTATCTACAACACAAGTACATAAGTATAAATGTTCAATTAATTCTCAACATTTTAACTTTTCGGAATTATTATATTAGTGACTTAAGGAATCTAAATACTTGCTTGAATAAACTCGAAATTCATTCATACAAATAGCGGAAGAACACCTAAATCTCACTCCCTTAGCCCCTGATTTCCACAAAAACTTTTCACATTGTATTCACTGGAAATGTAAAAAGTAAATATCCAATTTTAAAAAGCAGTCAAACGCAATGATTGGCTTTAATTACGAATCAACAGCGCAATCGTGCTCCAGAACGTCGGCCATCTTTGATGTACTTGACTTCATTTTCATTACGAGTTTTATAGAGTTTTTTTCATTTATTTACAAGTTAATTATGTTGAAGTAAAATTGGAACGAATGTTCATTTTCTTATTTTTTCTTCTTACAAATTAAATTAAAGCTGAAATATTTCTCTTATATTTTATTAAGTTTAAGCGAATCTATTGATTTTCGTGTGAATTTACTAAAGGCATGCCATACAAATATTATAAATGTGAATGTTTTGATGGATGGATGGATGTTTGTTTAAAGGTATCTCCCCAACGGCTCAACGGATCTTTATGAAATTTGGCACAGTTGTAGAACGTAGTCTGGAAGAACACATAGGTCTATGAGTTCGCGCGCGCTCGCGGACGCAGTCGCGGGCGTCTATTAGTATTTCATAAAATAGACTTAAAATTCTATCTTTCTCCTTAGTGTAGTAAAGTGTAAATTACTATTTAATGTATGTAAATAATGAATTAACAGCATATATAGCTCTAGAGATTATAGGTTTTTTTTTTACTTTAATTTTTTTAAATCAGGTAATAGTAATTGTTTTTTGAATACGTTTGCAGCCAGGTAATATAAATGTATAAGTGTACGACTTAAATTTTAAAGTTATTATTGTCTGGATAGTTCAGGAATCGGATACCAGCTTATACTAATCCCATGCCTATACCGTTTCAAGACAAAGAAGATTAAGTTGGCTGTACTGTAGCTATTTAACAATAGTGTTTATAGTAAATGTAAAAAGCATTTCTGTCGAATATAACTTTTGTTAAAAATAAATTTATAAATATATATTACCTTAACGGCGACTCTAGATGAACTCGATGCGACGAGCAAGATGGTGCTGGTTGCTGGTGCGACGGGTGCGCGGGGAGCGGAGGGGGACTGCTGTGCCGGCTGAGCGTCTCCGGAGAAACCAGCGCAGCACCAGCCGACGCCGGGCTGGGTAAAGGGGGTGCGCTACCACCAGATATTTCCGACTCCGCCCCTCCAAACGTCCCTCTTGAAACATGCGAGCCACCAGACATGTTGTTCGCCGGTATAGAATAGCAACTGGAAAGAAAATATAGAATAAGTAAGGTTATAAAACAAAAAATCTTGAGAGGTGTCAAGGGACACCCGGATGGAACGAAGTTCCTTTCAATTAATTAGTGAAGGAACCAATGTTTATTCTATGAATAAAAAACTTAAGTCTTCACAAGAAGTACATTTTATTTCTATGAATTTTCGTTATATATTGTCACGTCGTTGCCATGGTGAAGTAGCGCTCATTCGTCTATAGCAAAAAGTGTCGTGACAACTTTTCGTAAGAATTTTTTCCGTCTAGCCCCCTTTCACAACGCGCGATAAGGAACTTCGTTCCAAAAGCCATAAGATATTTTCTGCTCACATTTCTTATATCGATAGAAAACATACTGGCCATATTCTCCAGCATAGTAAAAAGAAGGTAAGTTCCTCTACCGACCCTTATTACCGTGAAAACTGAGTATAAAATAAAGTAAACAATAGAATAACTTTACACAATATAATTTTCAGTAGAAGGGAATGTTCTACAGGACCTGCGATTTGGCGTAACGACCGCGGCCATTACCGCGTCTGCCGACGTTATGTTACACTAAACCCGCTATTGATATCATATTAAAAGGTGTATCTTCTTACAAAGGGTTGAAATAAAATATGTAGCAATTTTGCAAAATGGGGAAGAGTCAATTTGCTTTCACAATAACAAAATATTTTAAGAACACAAAACAGAAATCTTTTGTTATTGTGAATGCGATGGTACTAAATTGATCGACAGTGAGAAATTGAAATTTTTTATCAACTTTATAAGCCTTGCCTATTTAAATTCTACAAGCAGAGGCGCAGTTTTTTAAATAATTTCTAGAAAATAAATATGTAGGTAAAAAGTATTTACTGCATGTTAAGTAAGATATTACATTTTAAGAAAATGTTCCTTTTTTCCTTGGATATAAAAAAAAAACTTAATTAGCCTATGTGTACTTCCAGACTATGTTCTACATGTATGCCAAATTTCAGCAAGATCCATGCAGCTGTTCTGGAGATACCTTCTAATGAACAACCATACATACATGGAAACATTCGCATTTATAATACTACTACTGATTCCATAAGAAAGCCCTTATAGTTTAGATTAGAATACGCATGAGTAGGTGTCAAGATACTAGTGCAGTTAAATTTTGACATCACCGCGAAATCACAAAATAATATTTATGTATCTGTTTACCCGTGTTATATTTAGGAAGAGATAAAGTCTATAAAATCAATTATTGAATCTATTCCGTAGGCAGAGAAAAACAGAGTTTTAAAGGCAATCAATCCTCCAAGTATCTCAGGGAATTAAATTGTATGCAAGCAAGATAAATTTCTGCCGAAGCTTTGACGTTCGCTAAATCGAATACGCCTTTCAAATCCCTCATCCACATCATTACGCTACGGAGAATTTCAACAGAACCCTTAATACGAAGTTGATGCGAACTCGAGAGATATTGATTGCTTCCTCTTAAGAATTCTATTATAATTTTTGTGCTCCTCCATCAATCAGTCCAAGGAAATATACTTCTGAATATTGACCTTTAAAATAGAAATAAATAATTATCTTACTAATATTATAAATGCGAAAGTTTAGATGGACGGATGTATGGTATATCCGTAACAGCTCAACGGATCATAATGAAATTTAGCACAGATGTAGAGCATAGTCCGGAAGAACACCTAGGCTACTTATTAAGTTTTTTTTTAATTCCGCGTGGACGGAGTCGCGGGCGACAGCTTACTAGCTGTACTTGAGTTACTTACTAGTAATAAGTACAAAAAACAATAACTTACTACATCAACTATATCTATACAATTAAAAAAATTGGAGCGTCTGTATGCAATATAAAAAATCGTATATCGCGAACATGATGTATTTGCATTGTTTATAGCGAAAAACGAATTTTAAAGTTTTTTTCTGATTCGTTAATCTGTCTGTCCGCAAGTTCTTTTTTTTTTTTGGGTATTCTCCAAAGAAAATTAGGTTGCTACTTTTTGAATGACTTATTAGTGTCTTAATTTGTGCCTTTTTTGTGTAACTTTACAAATAAGCTATTTTAAAGCTTTTAACAAAAGTGAATAAAAAAAACAGTGAAAACATATGTCATGTGTGAGTAAGACCTTCTCTTTTACGTCCATGTTACGACAATAATTCAAAAATTTGACTAAGCTACAATAATATTCAATTATCGAAAATAGGCATATTTAAAAAAAATGTATTCAATAATAATATGATATTCATTACATTATCATAAACCTGTACCCCGTACACATGTTTTCATGTCATACAATCTTACACAAAGCAGGTGGGGTGTACGAGAGTGATTTTGTTTCAAAAAACCGTCACGATAATAGCAGCGATTCAGGAATACGTAACAAGCACAGCCCGAGGCGCACGTGATCGTACTTCTGATTTCCTTGTTACCTGTGTGTACACGTTTCTGTCAATTAGTTGTTAAGCTTTTGTACATGCGTATATCTCAAATGTATATTTATTTTACCAATAAAGTTATATCAGTAGGCAACAACCAGATAAACATTTTGTCGTTGCAGAAATCAGAGTGCTGTGACCGACTACGTGCAATACAGGACAGAAGAAGCGAAATAGTGATGTTAGAATTGAATTTCAACTAGATCTAATAATAATAATTTCGCTATTAACTTATAGACAATTTAAGTGCAAGAAAAATTATGTTACAATGAAAGAGGCACAGTTTGTTTTGCTCTTATCCTATTTACTGTAATTTGTAACTTACGATATTATGCACTAGTTTGACCTGACCGCCATACCAACACTGCATAGCAACGTAAAAAAGGCATTAAAGTGTAATTAAAAATAACTAGGAAACGTTGAACCCGTTAGTATTTTATAATTAGCCGTACCGAGAATTGCAGTAAACCGGGTCGTGGGTGAAAAATTGAAACACTGCATATAGCGTTCGCCATAAGGTTTTTGCAATATCAAATTAAGTACGAGTATCACCATATTATTATTCGGACGTTCTTACAATGAAGGAAAAGGATCGTGACTCAACCTGCACATATCTGAGAAGAAATTCAAAGATATGTGTGACATCAGTCAGACAGTTGCCTATGGCCTAGTTACCCCTAACTTAAGGTAGACTCCAAGCCCCTCAGTGGGGACGTATAGTGAGCTGATGATATTTTTATCAATTCGTAAGTAGGTACTGTAGTTATTACGCAAAATGCATCAATTTTTAATGTAAATGAAAATAAATGTTTGTATATTTATTCTCTTAGCGTTTTTAAAACACAAGACAAATTTTGATGAACCTTTGGTGGAGTATTTCTAGGTCGTCTGACAATGTTTGCCTGAATAAACCTAAAAGGTTAAAAAATTGTTTATCATGTTCACTGGAGCTTTTTGCTTGCACTATAACATTTAGTATTATTTTTTAAATAACAGTGGTGGTCTACCATTTTATTAGCTTCTCCTACTTACTTTACTATTGTTCTAGACGTCATTATCAGAAAATATTTTAGCTGCAACAACACAGCTTTCAACGTTAAATTATTTCATAAGCGCCGCGTTAATTAACGTTTGCTGGCAACAGCAAATTCCTCAAGAGCCTGAAAAATGTATACTATAATTTATTTTCAAGAGCGACGAAATCGAATAACGGTCGCCGTCGCCAAGCGCGCCATTTCCGCATCCAATATGGCGGCGTTTGATTTCCGCTCCCGTTTCCCGCGTAAACGGTTTACGTCGGATTACATGCAACGTTTATTTTAATCAACCCAGGACTCGAAACCTGCACCCAGGCAGGTATTACCTGTAATCCTATCTCGATCACCAGTTCCAATATTTTATAAAGCATGTTGCTATCAAAAATTTAATTATTCATTTTTAATTACGTCCCAATCAGGCATAAATTAATTTCAATAACCGTATTGTTCGTAATGCTACAAACACAATATTTATAAAATAATTCTCCCAGTCAAAATTATACAGTATACTGTATAACAATATAACAGTACATCGTACTCTCATAAATCATTACGCTAATACTTAATGTAACTTTACGTAAAACTAATTAGCAGTCAATAAAACTGTTGATATTATTCAAAAAATAACAAACGAGACAATGAAAAATAAATAAAAGACAAATAACATTACAAAGCTTTACAAATAGTTACTCTCACAATTAAAACACAGAAAATGCTTGAGTTGGAGCCTCGACGGAACGACACGACACAGACGCGGCGGTAAAAACAATTGTAACTGCGAGCTTTTGTTCTACGATACAAAATTCTATGTTACGGCAAATATGTTATCATCACCTTCAATACATGTACATCACTATCGTAAATTGTTGTATAAAAAGCAAAATACACATTAAAGTAAAATAAAAATAAAATTATTTAAAGGGATTTCTTATATTTGAAACAAAGTCCTTAACTATGATTATTGACTTTCCTGCAAACTCAAAGGTGTTAAAAACAGAACCCTATAAACTATTTAATCTTTGAGATTTCGTAGTAACAAATAATTACAAACATCGCTATAACAGCGAAATTACACGAATAGAATATAAAAGAAATACAACATGAACATTCAACCATAAAATGCTGTACAATTTTGTGTGCACTCAATTCGAGTTTCGCCTAACTGTGTGAAGTCTTTACGCCCTTTTGGCTTAAGCTGTTACGTAGAATTCGCTTTCGCTGGCGCCGCGCCGCCCCGTGATCAATGGACGTCTGTACTACAGACTTTCTTTTACGCTGAACGTAGTTTTTTGTACTTCAGCGATTTTTCAGCAAAACGTAGCTTAAAGCGCAGCCCTCGAGTGCCAATGAAAGGGGGAAAATTTTAACTGTAATTTTTTCCAAACAACAGAAAGTAAATATACCCTCGCGCCCTCAACCTAGACAAGGCGGAAATACGGCAAAGACAAACATAAGCTATTAAAGCCGTATTGTTTACTGTAACATTCTTATACGAGCTTAAGAAAAGATGGATAACAATTAGGAAGTAAAGAAATTTAATAGTGACAATATTTTATTAAAATTGATTTTTAATCTCGTTTTTTAAAACTATATATTTAACTACAGTACTCTGAAGTATAATAAAACTAAATTTCATATTTATAGCCACTTTTCATTCGCACACCGAAAACTATACGCGAATATTGTTTTAAGTTATTCATTAAAATAGGATCGATCAAATCGCGTTCCTCTCCAAACTTCCTGGTTCAGATCGAATTTATGAATATTCGATGAAGCTTTCATCGCGAGACCGAAGCATTTAACTCATTTACTACCGACCGACAGTAGAATTACGCAGTGCATATTTAAAAACAATTATCATGTCATGATTTAAAAATAAAGCAGACAAGAATAAAGTAAGATATTTTAGTAAAAAAAAAATACACAATTTCAATAAAAAATGTTGAAGTTATTCAAAAAAAACTAGCATTTCTTACGTTAAATTATAACTTTTTAAACTATGTATACATTTTTGGTCAAACTACACTTAATACTGATACTTATGCACGGTCATCAAATTCTGTGTCTTTGTTTATCAATCTTAACATTTAAATATACAATTAAATTGTTAGTTTATCGTTGTATTTTATTTTGAATTGACACAATAAAAAATGCTGTCTGTATTAAAAAAAAGGAAATACAAAGATAATAAGAACCTCATCTGGAAGTTTTGTGCTTGTACCAAAGCTTTGTTTGTCTTAGCGACGCAACTAAGTGTTCATTATCGTTTTCAAAAGATCCCACCATTGTCTCCACTGCAATATTATAAATACAAGGGATAGGCAGGATCGAGGACATCGTTATACGGAGGCCTAATTTTATTCCTTTCCCCTTTCCACTCTTTTCGTACAAGGAAAATACGGGAAGGATAAGTGTATATAATGGGGGAGGGGGCGTATAAGAAGGGAAATATCCACTTTCTGTGCTCCATCCTTCTCATCCTTTCCTTTATAAGAAATAGGTGGGAAGGGGAAGAGGACTAAATTCAGGCCTCCGACAACACACTCATCAGACGAAACGCGGAATTGCTTCTACTTCTTGTCTTCTATGTAGTCGTGGTAATGCACCGAGCGAGTCGACTCATTCGTGCAACAAATGTCATTGTTGTTGGTGTCTATCACTATTAAAAACTTAACTGTGAGTAGCATTTTGCTTAGCCATGCTTTAAGTTATGGATTTTTTTTTTTTATTGACTGTTAATTTGAGTTTAATACATAATAATTATAATTATTATTATCAATAATAATTAATAATTATTATTGATTTGTATCTATTTAGCAAAATCATGGTTAATCCATTCAAAACACAGACTACTTGGTTCCTCTATAAATGTAAGAATTGCGAGTTGGTAGAAAATTAAAGACGATATGAATGCATTTTCATTATTTATTATTAATGCGTCTGAACACCAGAAGTTTGGACACTTCACAAGTACCTTATATCGCGTGCGTCATAAACATTTTGTTGCATTTTAAAATTAATCGCCATCAACCCCTGTCAAAGTTCTCGGGCATTGAGCGGTCGTTGACCCGGCGGTGAATTTGGGACGACCTCATGTTTATAACGCCGAAGGAGCAAACACAACAGGAAGTAGGGCGAGGGGCACGGTACCGACGCTAGTCTCTGCTCAGCCAACCTATACTCTACGCCTCGTCCTATTGTTTACGTCAATTTACATTGATAGACGCGTCAACAAACACGTATTAACGCTTCGTTAATCTAATCAAACATAACCCTTTCGCAAACATAAATAAGAAAATACATTTTCGTTTAATGTTGTTACTTCATCGATGTACAAAACATCGTCCAATTTTGTTGACACATTTCCAATGTTAAGTAAAATAGGCACGCCTCTTAAATTGATAATAAAAATTCATAAAAATAGCCTCATATTTTTAATACCGTATAGAGGTAGATCGAATAACGATCAAATTAAGCTTTCTGTAACCTGGAACTTGCGTTAACCTATTTTGCATCATAATTATATTTAACTTTCTGTAAATATTTTACAATTTATTTTTACATTAATAACATTGTAGCTAATCGATTTTATGTATATAGTTAGAAATTTTTAAGAATACACAGTAAATTTTAGGTACAAATTAAAAAGTTGTATTATAAAAACACGTTATACTAATAAAATAATCTTATTAAAAAAAATCCCGGAAAAACATAATAATAAAAAGCTTCTCGTCATCTTAAAACTCTACGAAAATTCATCAACTTTACACTAAACCGAAAATTAAAATTGTAAATACCTTTCCTCCGGAGCTGTTTCATTTCCATTCACTAAAGACTCCGTTATCTTCATTTGTACAATATTTATCTCACTAATTTATGTTATAAAATTTAACCATCATTTGGTATTAACTATTTAGAAAGGCAAATAAAACGGGCAGCGAAACGAACGTGCCGGCGACACTGAGTTAACTTCAGACCCAGCTCGGCTTTGCTCGCTCTAATTCAATGATACACATATTGCTGCAATTTCGTACCACTCTATTATTGCAAGCACGGGGGCGGGACAGGACGCTGCCTCTCGAAGCGAAATTGATAGAATAATAGCACCGAAAGAAGCTTCATACTGCCACATACAACAGTTGTATGGTTCGAATCACATGGGAAGATTTCATATGCTTTTCAATATATCTATTACAAAGCTTATATACATGCAGGGGACGTTCAATAAATATAATCGCTCGAAACGCATCCGCAAAAAGAACAGTCCTGCGCCCGGGCAGAGGGGCTCGAATGGAAATTGCCAGCGAAGGAAATTGTCAATTTCGCAGTCACAGATAAAGTAAATGTTACAATACTACTGAACCATGTGACAAAAAAACATTTTGTACAATAAAAAAAAACTGAATTAAATTGAAAAGTAATATTTTTACGAATCATTTTATGGCAACTGATTTATTTATTAAATTATACGTTCGTAATGACCATTTAGTATTAATTATTTTCAACTTAAGCTAATGCATTTAACCTATTAATAAAGAAAATCATAAAAAACATTTACCAGTTTTTCGTATGAAATTCAAATTATATCCACTATATTTAGAAATGAAGCTTATAATAATTACTCTGAAGTAGAAGTCATATAAAAGCTTGCTACTGTTTTAATTAACATTTTCCAGGCCGCGCTGTAGCGTGTAAGTTAATCCATCTCTGTAGCTCTTCAGCGCTGTAATCTCAGTTGCACAGATCCGAAAGAGTAAAGTGGAGTATAATTTACTGTTAAGAAATTTAATCAACTTAAGGGTGCGTATTCATTATAACATTGCAATACAAAAACTCACATGGTTAGTAGACCCATCTATAATATTTGTACTAAACTTGGATATCGCGGTATTTAAACAAAAATATAGGACAAATACAATATCAGACAATCATAGGAATTATTCTCCAGTATTCAAAGATCTCATTTAAGACACCACTTTTATAAATGTAACCTCTACTTATCATTGAACCTAATACCCAACCGTACAGACATTCTATCCGCTACACTACAGGGTTGTTTTATAATGATTAGTCACAAACATATTCATGGTTGCCTCTATTTATATTACTATTATATACGCCATTCATATACGTATAGGTATGTATATTCGTCTCCCTTGTGCCGGTAAATGCGCGCACCTATGCAGGGGGCCATTAATGTCAATTTAAATTTATGACCGGACCCGGGGCGGGGGCAGGCCAAAGCGGGGGCAAAACGGTCACGTGGCCGTACTGATTTGCACCGGGGACTGCGACAATCATTGTATCAAGACATCGTTATACTAAACAATGCGCAATATCCTCTAAATTTCTTCTAAGTGCCGACATACACGGACTGATACTAAGAGTCGCATGTTAAAAGCTACCGCTGCCGCCTATATGTAGTTGTCCGTTTGCGGCGATCCAAAGACTGCAATGTATAGTACTGTGAGAATTGTTTGAGCTAGTGAACAAAAAATTGTATGATATTTTCCGAAGAAGTTGTTCGTCGTAAAAATATCGAGCTTTCAGTTTATTGAATAACTTCATAACTTATAATAACCGGTTATAACATTCACCCACAAGCAATAACAATATTTAACATCTATTTATCACTACAAGTTGCTGACCAAACGACCCGAAGTCCGAGTCGAACAGTCTCATAATAAACACAACAAAGATAACCTGAAATAAACCAAATCTTCACGAGCATAAAGGTTGATTTCGTAAAGCACGTTAGTTTCACAGCAACCGTTTCATTTAACCACGGCTGCAATAAACGGATACATTATGGAGTTAAAGCTATTTGACTAATATTTGACAATTACCTAGTTTGTCTGTTGTTTAGAGTTCCTTTCTTAGAATCAATCCAAATATTATTTGTTTATGAAGATATTACTTATTTTTCTGAGGTGCAGGTACAACTTTTGTGAAAAGAGTGATAAAAAAAAAAGAAAGCCTTGTCTACACCTAATGGTAACTACATTCCGCACTTACTGCCACATCTGATCAGAAGAATAGAAATCTGCAATGAACAAAATCCTCCACTTTATAAAAAACCAACTTCTTTACTCTTTGAAATGACTACGGATTTCTTTACCACCACTGGCAGTTTTAAGTCGAAAAATACCTTTTGCAAGGTTTATAATTGTATATATTTAACTGAATTTGAAAAGAATAACATTGAATACGCAGATAACGAGGCGTTTCCTTGTGACATGTAAAGCACTCGGCGGCCGGGCGCTAACGACACGTGGCACTGGAGAGGCGACTGAGAACGGAGACATCTCCAGACCTCACACAATAGCACTACAGCGAAGGTCTGCGTACCTACGAGCGCCCTTCACTACGCTATCTGTTACGAGCAACGGCTAATTATATTAAAAGAAATTCATAAACAGTGTTAGAAATTTATTAAAGAGTACAAACCTGCCTAATCTTGACATAAAGTTCAATTATAATTGTAGGTTGGTTTTATAAGTAGAATAGTAGATATACTAGTAATTAAAAAGCCGATTTGAATGTCTACAATAATTACTCGAGTATAATTTGGTCCCAACAGTGAGCGTGGAAAGTAACCAAGGAAGCTGGTACTGGACTTAATAAACGATATGATTGTATAAAAATCATTAACCTAAAATATTAAATTTTAGCCAACATCTGGTTCTGGGATAAGGATGAATAACGTCGTCCCGTAACAAAAGAATGTCGCTTAATTGAAAACAAAGTTCATTAAAAAGGACCATTTTCCTTAAACGAATTCCTAACTTCATAAGAATCGAAAAGCAATAACGTATTAACGACGATAAAACGCCGACACAAAATGCAATTAGTCTCCGGCGGATATCGCTAAGTTATTTTATTAGTCGTGAAAATACGAATTCCAAATGAAAAATATTTTCATGTTACATTGTACGAAATATGAAAATGTATAGACTTTATTCTTGTCTGTTTCGTTTCCGTTTCCCATTTGCATGAATAATATAAATAGTTTTCTCTTTAATATCGTTGCATCTAACATTGACAGTAGTGTCGCATGTTCTGGTCGCTAAGAAAGGCCCTTAGTGTAAGCTTAAGTAATCATAAAATGATTGTGAGTATATGACGATTCTTATGTATGTAACCTATTTACTTAGAAGTAAAGACACTGCAAAGTGAGACACCTTATTAAAATAGTATACAAAATGTTTACGAAAACCTAATGGAAGTAGATAGCAAAGTTTACACCACATGAGTGTTCCAGCCAAGTTGCTTAAAGTATGAGCGTAACCAAAACTTACTGGATGTTTAAAATTATGAACACGACGAACAATAAATATTTCTCAAGTGCCGAGGAAGTTTATAATGTGTTATTTTTAACGGGTAAGGAAACATCCGAAAATAGTTACCCAATATATCTATCTTTATCACCCTCGCGCAAAGCTCTCTACCCTATTTTCTCACGTGATCAGCGTTAGTTCAGCATCTGTGGTTAATTAATCAAACACGAAAGGCAATTGGCGTTGTGAGATTTTATCAAATAGCCCGTATGACCGAACTAAAGCGACAAGTCAAAGCGCCGCGTTTGAAATCTAATCTAATTAAAATATTCAATTAGAAAAACAATGTAGCGTACTAATTTATATGATTGTAAAATTAAAAAAATAATGATTTCGACTAATTAACGAAATATTTCTCACGCATTTTACTTTCGTATGGTAAGATATGAAGTTATGTTTTCTCGTTTTTTCATTTATATATTTTATTACAACGTATAAAAGTTTCTTAATCTTATGTTAAAACCATAATATTTTATACAGTTAGATATGAATTTACTTGAGCATGATACGTAGGAATTATGTATGAATTAATGCTCGTAGGACCGTACTTAACCCTAAGGTAAGAGTAGCCCTAAAATATAAACCACGGTGAACTGGACTGGAATAAACTGTAAAGTGAAAAGCCAAATATCTACTAAAATTGTTAAATTTGAGTACATACATAAAATAATAATGTGAAAACTTTATTTCATACGAGTTTGAGTTTCTTTCCAAAAATAAACAGACTAGAAAATATTTATATTCAAACACAAAAAAAATCTTGACAACTCAGTCTAGCAATTTTTCACGTCAACATTAAATAATTGAGTGGAACCTTTGATAATACATCATAACGATTCAACAAAGGCAGACGTTTCGGGACTAATATATCTTTCAGAGTACAAAAAAGCTTTATTTGATCGAGACGAGTGACGCGAAACAATAAGCGAGGAGCTCACAAATAAAAGAACAGGCTAAATTGATTCATTCCACGTGGAAAACTAGGATAAGGAATAAAGACAATGTTTACACAGTTACGGAATGTTTACACTTTTAATTCATTTATTTTTAATTACGAAACATTTGGTTGAGCTTTGTTTTTATTTATAGTCTATTTTAATGATTTAAGCGTCGAAATTGATTCAATGGAACTAAAAAAAAACAGCTTTAAAGTGAGTTCCGCTCTACGAGTATGTGCGTCCTTTGTAGATTAAAGGCAATGCATTGCAATTGTCTGTGGGCAACTGTCACTTCGTAATTTCGGCGACAAAATGTCGAGAATAGTAATTACATTCGTACGTATCTTTTATTTTTCTTTATTTGAACGTAGTTGTATGAACTGATGGATTTGTAACAAATCTGAGGTAACATAACTAGCTGTTTCTACTGGCGATAAGTATGTATATTAACCCATTGCCATGTGTTTATATATAGGTGTTTCGGTAGTGGAAATACTATCTTACTAATATTATAAATGTGAATGTACAGATGAATGGATGTTTGCTTGAAGGTATCTCCGGAACAGCTCAACGTATCATGTTGAAATTTGGCACAGATGTAGAACACAATCTGGAAGAACAAAGAGGCTACTTATTTAGTTTTCTTAATGCCGCGCGGACGTAGTCGCGAGCGACAGCTTGTGTTCGTATAAGGAAAAAGTACAGCGAAGAAAGTACTCTTATTTCTTAAGACCGTGCCTTCTTCGGATGAACTGTTTACAAATAGAACTGGTGTAATCCCGCACACAGTATTCGAGGAAAAGGAACACACGGTTTTCGGTCTGGTATTTACTACTTCTAAGAAATTGATCATCTTACTGTTATTGATAAGTAGAGATATTAAATATAACATCAGATCTATGTATACATTAGCTTTGTCTGCTTCTTAAATACTCAAAAAAATATGCAAATTCGTAAAATATAAAAAATCCACTACATCAATTTATATAATTTTTCTCTCAATAAGGAAAGTATTGATTACTTTTAAACAGTAAATGTCTCCGTTATGGTGACCCGAAAATAGAAAGTCGTGAAAGTATTTTTGTATCAAAACAATGGCGGTGGGCTTGAGGCAAACGTTTCCGGCAGGACGCGGGAATTCACTGTTACTCGCGAGCTTTATACGTAACTATCCAAACTCACATAAAACTTAAATAACTGCAATTAAATTCCATATAAACTATAAATATTTTAACCGAATAAAAGCAGAAACGAAATTAGTTTTTTTTATTTAAATCAATTCTTTATTTCACAAAGTGTCTACGATAACAATACGTATGCTATTTGTAGCATCAAATCAGTTTGGTTTTTCTCATGGATCAAAAGATTTTTAATTATCTATAGTCTAACCCCACTTTTATAACCAACACAATAACACATGATCGAACATAGTTTGGTAAAAAAAACCGTGTATTTTTTTAAAGAATAAAAAGGGTTACTCAATGTTTTTGTCCAGTTTTTCAACAGTGTAATTCTGCGGTAAAAGGAATTCATACTTCTATAAAGATTTAAGATTTAGAAGCAGGCCATTGGATTATCGATGGCAACAATAAGAATACTTGGCAACATAAATCTATTGCTTGAGACAACCATAGATAATCTGAACAATGACATCACAAATTTCAAAACACACTACTACATTCAAGTGTACCACTTCCGTGCAGTTTAAGCTATAAAGCTCCGTGAACAAAGGCGGCATAGCACAGTCCAAGCGCTGAGATTCAAGACTTATGCTAGTTTCCCACGAGAGCAAAGAATAGGACATTGCTACTAAATTTGAAAGCACACGCCGGAAAAAGTACTGCACAGTCTATTGCTCTGCCTCAATATTCTGCCCTTGTGTGAAGCTAGCATTAGAAGAGAGAACTAGAATCGGTTATTAGCATAAAACAAACTTTGTCTGTCTTCCTGGCGGCAGTCCTCGTAAATATTAATAAGCAAAACTGAGTGAGAGGCGCGGCTTTGTGCCGTCGTATCGTACCTTATATTAAGCCGCCAAATGGATTCAACGCCTGTTTAGAATTTTAAAATCTAAACATTAGTATTATGCTCGTGTCTTGCAAATTTTCCGCCTCTATGCAGATTATAAAACTAATTTGGTAAGCACCAAAACTTCAGCTATTTATACAGATCCATATTGTGGGCATGAATATTTCAAGAATTAGCATTACATTTTATCTCTACTATTCAATAGAGTTTGAAGTATAATGTAAGCAAAATACTTAGAACAATGAAGACTGCTTGTTAAGTACAAAGAATCATAACAAAATGTTATGACATGATTGAAAGTCAATAACTTTTACCAACTCCAACAGGCGACGGGCATTGAAAAGTACAACCAACCCACCAAATCATCGGAATATCTTAAAGCGTGAAGGTAACAAAGGATCTTATCGGAGTTCTGCCGAATCATACTCTATAAATAGGCGACTTCCCCACTTTATGGAACCTGACACCGTAATGTTTGATTTATGAGGCGTGATGGCCTGTTAAGTAATATATTGCTTAGCGGACGGAGCAGACAAGGTTTAGGGGAAGATGTTCGGCCGCGTCAGATACTGTTTTAACTTATGATGAGGTAACAAAGTGTTAATGACATCGATTAGGTACAGATTTTTTTAAATACATTCAACAGAAGATATCGGTAATGATTGTGGTATACACAGCTTTAATATCACAAAATATTAATTAGACCTTGTTCCTTCATCATAAAAGCTCCTTATGAATTTGAATGACTATTGATCAGAAATCACTAACCTTTCATAGGTTAGTGATTTTCCATTGTTTGAGTCAAAATTTCATTTACAAATCTAATCGAATTTTGAAATATTTTATTGCTATCTATTTTACTTGTATTGAATTATTTTACGGTTAGCGGAAGTCTCCAAGACTTATTATTAAAAATATCCTTTGTTTTGATATTATGTAAACAAAAAGCATTAACAAGTGTATTCCTACGACTATTCCTATGATAAATAAGAATCAGATCAGAATTATCCACAAAAAATGTGTTTTTTGATTTAACGTCAAAGGAACTTAGCCTCAATGATAAATATTACATTGAGGCGATATGTAAAAGCAATTGCAATAAATACAATAATATCCTTGTATAAAATAAAAAAAAACTTTTATACTCAACAGAAGTGAATCGGAAGTAATAACGCGGCGTAAAAGTACACGTACAGTTGAAGATCAGTATTACAAAACGGCATTCAGTTCTACATCCCCGTAAATAAAATCTTGTTCGTAAATTCACAAGCCGCTGCCGTAAAATAAAACACCGAAACAGGAAGAACATCCCTCCCTCCCGAAGGTTCAGATGTGATGCGATATATCACTATTACCCTTTCTAACATGTGCGCATCTGTTACTGACGCAACTTGTAATAATAAAATTGCTTGTATGTAAAATAACTCCCTTTTATTACAAATACGTTTGAGGTTATGTTTATCCTTGATGTGGTCAATCAGTATATACATTTTCTTACTTATAATCTTTTAATTGATAAATTATGCTTTTATTTCTCGCAGAAATATCTTTTTGTTATTTTCTAGTAAGTTATCTCTAGTTTAGTTCAGTGACTGATTGCACGTCTTTGCTGATATACAATGAATAATTGCAGTAATAAATTTACTCCATGAAGAAATCTTTGTGAAAAATGAGCAGAAATTGATAAAGGAATTCACGAGAACTTGCTAACCAAACTTATAGTTGGTAAATTACAACTATACCATTTGCACTTTAACAATTTTTACGAACGATCCAATTATAATTCGTAGTAAAGTTCATAAATATCCATAAGTGTATTCCACCTTTGTGTAAAAAGAAACCTATTTCATTGTTAAACATCAAACTCAACAAAATAAAGCTTTCAGTATCACGACCCTATGAAACATGAATACAAGTCTTCTTTGCGTTTGTGATCACTTTAAGATGCTACGAAGATACACGTCTTAAGAATTACACATACTAACGACGTACGATGGGGGAATTTGTTCGGCTTCCTATATAACTAATGATACCATAGCTATGTCTAGCTAGTCTAGCTTGTCCGACCCTATAGAAAAAAACATTTTTTTAACTTTTTGTTTACTGCGCATGTTAAATCAAATGTAATTCTCATAACTTCATTTTGGTCCCTTGAGCTGGACTAATCAGGATCGCATGATACGTAACATTAAAACGCATATGAAAATTTTCATCGCGAGACTTATTTTCCTTTTAATTAAGCAATGTGCTCGCCGTTCGTCAAACGCACTAGTCCGTTCCTTGCGGTGTAATTTAGAGGTCGCTCTCATCTACTCTTGGACGCAGACCGGCGTGAAATTAGCGCGGCGTGTCGCGTCAAGTGTTGGCTTGTACGCCCACTCCTGTCCACACTGATGCCAACATCCACTAACATCAAATAATATATTTATTAAACGTCCAATATGTCATATTTTTTATACCGTCGCGTACAAATGTCTAATCTTATTAGTGTGTAACACTACTGTAAGATTAAGATACATAATGTTTACATCAAATAAAACAAATGTTTACGTAAATTTTGAACACTCTAAAAATTACGGTTCTATTGTACAAAATCAAACACGTACATAATATTGGGATGTCGTGGCTCGCATCCTAATAACCGAAAGCATCTTCCATTGGATTGTCGCAAAGTTTCAAGTTGAGGAACTTTTTTGAAATAGTAGTGACTTAATACTTAAATATTTTAGTCTGCATATAGATGTAAGAAAGTTAATATTTACTGCGCTAATTTAATGTATTTATTTATTTTACTATAAACGTTTGACAAAGTAGCTTAGAGAGTCGAGTCAACAATAAACCGATTGATTAGCTTCCTCGGAGCTTGTAATACGAGTGTTGACTCGTTAGGCCGCGCAACAGGAGCATAAAATTACACGTTCTGTGCCCTGTCACTAATTTGCACCATAATCGGTATAGTAAATATACAATTCCTTGGAAACATATTACTCTCTAGTACTTCTTAACCAAATAAATACGTAATTTATTTATTTAAAAATCTTAGAATCCATAGAAAAAGAACAAAAAATGTATAAAGAAAATTGATATTACACCCTTGATTAAGATGAACCATGTTTTGTCTCGTTTCGGAAATTAAAGGGAATCCGCGTCGTCTCCATAGAGAACTAAATCAAAAGTGTAGTACTTGTACTAAGTCCTAATTCAACTTACGTCTTACCAACTCGAGCATTTATAAAATCACCTTAAAAAGTTATTCTATTAAACTATTCATCATCTGTTATGATTTATGATCAAAGTAAATCATTAGTCTGGCCAGGTAATGGAAGTGAACGAGCCGCAAATAGTTTGCGACTGTATCCGCAACAAGTTAACTTGGCGTTACTAATGCTTGTTCGTGCAAATCTAATTCTAGATTAATAAAACGACAGGAACAAGAATTATTTGCAAAAATATGTGTCTGTTTAAAGGGTAGTGGAAGTCAAAGGTATATTAACTTGCATAATATTAGGCTTGGTAATAATACCTTAATATATTTTAGCTATACTTAAATAAAAACACTAAAAAATTTAAGAAATTAACCGACTAATCACTATGAGAAAAAAAACTATGTTTGAGAAATTTTTCTAATTAATAATTAAAAACCTGACGGTAGAGGTAAACAAAATCTCATAAGCATAATTTTCGCCATAACTTATATTAATCCAAACAAGCGGTGATCTCGGCGCTTAGTAGAAAATTTACGTGAAAATTAAAATAACCACAAAATGGTGAAACAATTTTCTTTTTGCATTTCATCGTGTGGTAATTTATGGGGGTCGTAAAAGGTTCCAAAGGATCGTATCCCCTAATATTAACATATATGTACGTTTATATGCATGCATGTATAATTAGAATAAAGAAGATCAAACCAACATGCTCATGAACATTTACAAGAGCTAAGATGTAATTTTATTTAGATGAAAAGAGGTGAAACTTTTTTTAATCTATAAAATGGCATTATGCTAAATATACAATTAATAGTAAGATTCAATTTTACTAATATATACATAGTCTTTTTACAAAACCGTACGCAGTCTTTCCAAAATTCAACAGCAGGAAAGACGGCGACTGGGTGCAGGCTTTTAAGGAAGGAGTACCTCTTTTACTTGAAGCACCCTAAGTCGGTCTGATTTCGAAATGCCTCGGACGACGATATTGAACAAAAATTTTACAGTTTTGTGTATCACTGGGAAAACTAAAGACTTAAATTATCCAAGAGTTTACGGTACATTTTTTCTTAACGCTAATTTAAGTACTCGTAAATAAAATGTACATCATAATCCTAAGCAAATAAAATGTGCCGCTTGTCTATGGTGAAAACTTTTAGGCTTTGGATTGGAAGATGTGTACGTAGGTGGCCGTTAATTCAAATAGACATTTTGAGTAGAGTATAGTATTTATTTTTGCAGCTTAGTTGTTATCACTTTGATTGACTTTTCTGACGTAAACGTAAATAACGTTAATTTGTATGATCAAAAATGAGTCAGCTGAAGCGATTGAAGTAACAATAAATAATAGTTAAATGTAATAAAATCTGTGCCTTATTGGTGAGTAACTACGAATTAATTCTTTGGAATTGAAGGGTCGTTAAAAGAATCATTAAAAGAAAACCGTAAATCTTATTCACGCCGACAGTGCTAACGCCTTCAATGGTGGTCTTCGTCATTTGAAAAAGGAAATTAACATTTTAACTATGCATCTAAACACACACACTATACACTATAGAAAATATGCATCTCACTTTTATTTATGTAGATAGTCAGAGACATAATATAAAGTACAAGGGAGGATGAAGTACAAATCTAATATCCATACCGTTTATAGAATTATCCTTTGAAGTATAATTCTTATCTAGGGTTTTAAAATGTAATGATGCTACATTACAGTGAAGAGTTTTTGAAAGTTCGCAGCAAAATGTTTGATTACTAAAAGGTAATACTTTATCCCTTAAATCTAACTTAGCAAATTGCACTTTGACATTTTGTTAAGTGTATCTAACAATCAGTTAAGTTAGATTCCAAATCTTTTGAAGTATTAAATATCTTAAATTATAGTTGCTCAATAAAGAATTCAGCTTATCATCAATATCATCGTTAATATGTGCGCGGTTTTTCTCGGTTTAATTAATTTCTAATGACATAAAACGTCATTTAATAAACATATAACCGTGGGTTTTTGAGGTCAAAATATATCTATAAAACATATCGTCATCCCCGTCATTATCTTAGACAAAACAGAGATAGCAATATGTTTTAAACGGATATTTGGGTCTCAGAAACCCACGGTTACTCATTTGTAAAAATTCTTATTTCATCAGATGTTTTAAAAAATATATGTACATAGTTTAGGAAGTAAAACTACTTGAAATTAGACGGGGAGAAGCGCTTTTGTTTTACGATGCCTACAATCTGCAGCATTTTGAAGGAACAAAACCAGGTCATGAGAATAAGGATTTTCCTTTTTCTAATCCTAAAAACCGCACCTGAAGAATGAAGTGCACTGAATACGAAGACGCTTTATATAAAAGATGGTATAGAATAGACACAGATACATAAATACATTATTATCATGTTCAATTTCCGTACTAAAGTAGATTTATTTATTTTTTTCAACATAAATCTGGTATGAAATCATACTGAAAAATTAAAGACCATAGATATTATTTAAAAAATCTAAAAAGGATGCCGTAAAAATAAACATTTATTTTTAAGAACCGAATCACGTTCCGTCAACACTCCACAGAATAAATAATAATCATGCTACTTATATAAAAAAAATCTGTTAGAAATGTATTTGGCGGTCGCAAAATAACAAAGGACACTTGAGTAAATAATGTTGAAAATCGGCTTATATTTTTGTATATAAAAGTAACACAATTTTATTTTGTATTAGCATACTTTAAACGTTAACAAATCCGATACAATTATCTCGCCCGATATAACCATAGAACACAATGAGATCAGCGTTAGTGCTGCTTGAATGTGTGCCATTGATACCCGTCAGACAGGTCGTATCGGATCTAGATGGCTTTCTCCACAGACCCTAGGGTCAGATAACTGAGACCATATGTCAAGCGGTCAGATAAACCCGTTTCAACGATGTTTTATTATATAAATAAATAAATACTAACGTATAAAACTGCAACCGTTTTTTTATAAAATAACGTTAACACATTAGAATGTAAATTAGCACTTGGTGATGAATCTCCATATGGCCTAAGGAGTCAGCAAAAATATTCTAGTTTATTTATTTTACGTAAAAGATAACGTCAAAACTTTAGGCATCAATAACCACTTAACATGAACTACTACAGTTAAACTAACTTAAGTACTTCTATCTACCAACCCAAAGATACATTCTTTTGTTTGTAGATAGAACTAATTTATGGATAGTGGATAGAAGTACTTAAGTTATACCGTGAAAATATGTCAATACTAAAACTAATTGTTAAAATTCCCGTTATAAATATAAATAAACGCCAATTTCGAAATATCCAATAAAATTATGGAAATAATTGAAAAGTTATTTTGATTGTGATTGCTTAATTTAATTGAGCGCCAATTATTTTCCCGCTGCATCCGATCGCGCTGCTGAGGTTTAATTTTAGACCAATAAATGATTTTTGTTGCCAACATAATAATTAGGGAGGAATATTTAATTAGCATTGATGGCGATAGATGAATATCAATCGCAAATATATTATGCTAAATAGAAATGTGAAAAAATAACTCAAGTGATTTTATATTATAATATCTTTTAAGTTTTAATCATAAGAAGTTAACATGTATCCAGAAAAACTGTGACCAAAATAGTTTAATTGCTGTATAGAGCCGTGTAAGATGGTCTGGTATACTTATCTAAGCTCTACGTTGATTAAGTTTTTCCTATTAATCAAATCAATGTCTGTAATTAATTCATATACTATGGATGTAGACTATACGGAAATATCGTAATATATTCGTATTGTTACAACCACAAGAAATATTATATTGATATATGAATCGACCTAGCCCTAGTTTAAAATACACATTACAATGTTATAAATAATTAAAACCTGATTACTATTATCCTGATCTCCATTTCAAGTGAAAATTAATATTTAAAAAAACATGAGAGTTGATTATACTTGCTTTACTATCTGGTGTTGTAAAAGGAAACATTTTGATGGTTACAATTAGAGATTCAACGACTTGTACCAATTTTAGTAGCAGTAACAATTTATAAGAGATCAAGCCGAGTCTGATGTAGTACGAAACTACACCAACACTGCTACTGTTATTTGTAAACACAGGCGCCGGTGCCACTGGACGCATTTAGGCAGTCTTAGTTATACAACCTTGTTTGGTGGGAAAAAGAACGTACACAAATTTATTTGAGGTTAACTCGAATGACATCACAACAACGTGAGGTCATGTTTACTGCTGTACTAGCGGTGCTCTTCCGCCGAAACATTTAAGGCGGTCATAATTTTATAATGTGTAGCAAAATACCTCAGATATAGTACCTTATATCCAGTATAAAGAAATCTGTAAATTATCTACGTTAAAATACATAGCTAATTAACATAAGTCATGGATTTTATCTAATCAAATCCTAGTACCAAGCAGATCTAATATAAGTACTATGTATTAGATAAAACAGTAGGTACTTACTATTGCGCGAGATCTTTGTCGTCAAGTCCGGAAGGTGTCGCGAGGGTATCCGCGTCGCCATCCCGCCCGGAAGGGTGCTCAGGAATTATCCGCTCGATCGTCGTCACCTCTTCAATGTCCGAGTCGATCCCTTGCGCGAAGTCCATGTAAAAGGACTCCCTCGAATCGCTCGAGCCCCGTCGCAACTTTAGCGACAGGTCAGGAGAACTGTCATCCATTTTTCTGGCACTCACACGTATCGGCACAAGAAAATGCTACTTCATTATCTCACTTTTATATTTCTCTTGTTTATTTCATCATTATTTTTGGTGCTAACCCATTTTGAGGCCACTGCACCTTTTAAGTTACAAAACGACTAAAGAAGGTACAATCTAAAAACAAAAATGTACATAGATCTAAAGGAATTAAAGAAATCGTTTGTCTTAAAAAGTTAAAAACGTAACGATGTAAAAAGAACAATGACCCCCGAAAACGATTCGTAACGTTTCCTAAAGCAACAACGTTTCCTGTTACATTAAGCCACGGATCGAGCTCACGAATACAAAGACAAATATACACAATAAAAGGAATCAATTTGTTAAACGATGCTCGTCTATCTGTTACGGTCAAGTCAAAGTTAATACCGCTCTGTAAGGCCTGAATTAATCGTAACCTATCTTAGCAACAATAGTCAAAGTAGTCCGACAACTATTTTGGTCCTTCGAGGTCGGACTTACTATAGTCACAATTTGTGTCATATGAAGTACAACTACAATCAGCTTTTAAAAAAAATTACATATCAGTATTGACTGAATATGAATTCCTGCTTACTTTCTACTATTTTTTAATTATGTATATTTAAATAGGATTAGCAGTTAGATTAGCGTAAACCACATCCGCAAACATGATATCAATCGCCGGCGATCCCAAGGGAACAACAGCAGTGTACCGCAACAAACATAATAATACGCACTAGGCGATCCGGAGCGATTCCTATGCAACACGCGTACCGCTTCGTAGTACTATAGACACGAGCGAGTCACTCACACAACGACGTATGCACCGTAGAGCACGTGTTCGGAGGGACGCGAGCACGACGCGGCGCCCTCTCGCGGCGGTGGTTGGCGCGCGAGTGCCAGCACTCCGTATTCCGGGAGGCCGGGAGACCGGGGGGAGGGGAACAACCCTCCCGGCCCGGGATCAATCACTCGTATACCCCGTATTGGACCACCGATATTTGAATAGGGTGGCATTGACATTGTAAGGTTTTACTCTACAAATTCACTTCCTAGTTCTAGTAATGTCTTTCTCATTACATTAGTTCACTTTACGACTTTTTAAAAGAAGCAATAACAGTTTACTTCCATATGATATCCTTATTTTTAAACCTCTAAAGTAACATTGAGTTTGTTACAATCAGAGTCCTGACTATCCTCACTATACAATCGTATATATGAAGGTTGAATGCGACATATAGCTTGAGCAATAGTCTCTGTTTACTTGTTTTTTGCTGTTTTTTGATTGTTCAATTTTGTATAGTGCTATCCATACTGTTTGATGTAATTTCCGAATACTTTTAGGAAAGTTTTAATACAATTAGTGATTATGTAGAAAGAATAATTTAAATATGTTTATTACGCTAGTAAACTATCAATTCGAACCTATTTTCATAGCTTTTCATTATTTACAAGTAACATCTTATTTTTCCTACTAACGCTCATTGTTCTTTCTAGTGTCTAAAATTTTCCCGAGTTTTAGGCAAAAGGATTAAGAAATAAAACAATCTGTAATCTTACACATTATAATAACATAGTTTTCATATAATAAACAAACTATTATTATACTTATAATATATAATGATATCACAATACTTTTAAAAGTCTTAATATAATTGAATTTTTAAAAATATAGATAAAAATAAAGCAAAGATATATGTATAAATGTGAAAAAAAAAAGTGCTCTGGTCAAAGTATTAAAAATTATTTTATTGCCAACAATCTCACTTCATCATAATTATTATAAAATATTATAGACATATAATTATTCAAGAACGATTTAAAAATTAAACATTTTGATAAACATTATTGACAACATTACAAATTTAAAAAAATGAAAGAAAAACAAATGCTTTACCTAAATTTTAATAACATACATATTATGGCAATACTACAACAATACAAAAAAAAATTAGATGTGTAATTATTGACAAATACATATTTGGCATTCAAAGAGTTTTAAAATACGCGAATTCATGTCTTTTGTTTTTATTTCTTACTACTTAATTTTTGTAGGTTATGCGAGAATTGGAATTTACAAAGTTCAATTAAAATTTCTAAAGGTGATTATTCACTGGAGAAATTCTACACAAATCATACATCTCAGATTTTTCAGTGTAAATGAGAGGTCACAACAAGTTGTACAAAACCCACGTTAATTTGCTTCATCACAAGCTAAAATCCTCGTCTTTAAGATGGTCAAGTGAAATAATATTGAAAATCATTATGTATGTTTCGGATATCCAATCAATCGGCAAAATTAGATTTTTTTCCCATCGATTTTATAGGGAACACCTAATAACAGTAGTAGACTATGGGCCAACCCGACCAGTAAAATACCATGACCACACAAAAGACGTAAAGGCGTGAAATAACCCTTGTAATGACACATGTTGTCATCCTTCACTTTGTCTTTTAAAGAACAGAGACAAAAATATATGTCATTTCAAGTGTAATTGCAGTCAAAGCCCACACTAATACATACAAATATAATCTAAAAAAAATCATACATTGTCAGTAAAAATATTTCTATGCATTTAATACTTTTTAAAACCACAATCTGTTGCATGTTATAATAATATATTGCGTAAACTGGAATATTTCATAACCGTCAAATTTCAAAAATAAAAAAAAACTTGTCGCATTCTTTTTTATATTTTGTAACTTTCTATAACTAGATTGCATCGAGTAAACTACAACTCATAGTGCTAATATCAAATAGTGAATAAAATACAATATAAATTTTAAAAAGCATTTCAAAGGGTTTCAATAATATACACTAACAGCCGCACGCAGAGTTTATTAATGGTCACTTAAATAGTGCTTTAATGTAGATTTCATTCTAAAACTAAACTAAAGCACTTCTTTAACGACCAATTAGAAACTGAGTACGACTGTTACACCTGAATCAATAGGATATTTCTTGAATGCCTAACACAATATTTCGTGGTATACATCTTTCTATAATTTATACAATTATCGTTTATGATAACATGATGATTATTAAATGTAATTAACCAACACAAGACCTCCACGCAAGTCCACCACAAGCCATAGCTCCTATCAGATATATCGCTAAAGCAACGATGAGAATCAATATCACGTACATCTTGATATTCTTCCAGAACAAGGAACGCTGGAGGGTCCTAGCTGACGCACGATATGAGACCGACTGAAAGGTAGAGATTACGAATTACTTAAACATATCAACAAATATATTATCCGAGTTAATAAGGTTCAAAATTTGTAAAAATGTTTTAAAAAAATAAGTCTCAGATATATTGATAACGATATAAAGCAGGGATCCCCAAACTATTTTGGACAAGTGACCCCCTTTTCCAAAATGAACCGTTTCCACAGACCCCCATGGCCAAATTATCTACTTTTAAGATCAATTATTGTTATTATTATTATTATTCATTCTGACTTCGGTCAATAGAAGAACACAGAGTGAGAATTAGCAATGCTTTAAGTTCAATATCGACCCCTTTGGAAATCCCTGTTCTAAAGAATGGTGACATAAAAGGGATAATATTTTTGCTTCCTTACTCTACGTTAAGATAGGTAAGTTATGCTCTTCAATGTCATTGGTATGAATAAGATCATGGAAGTCATACAAAATCCGTACGAATCCATTACGAAACAAGAAGACCACAAAGAAAAAAACATTATATTATCGGTTTTTTTTTTTAAATGTTATTAGTTACATTTGCATTAATGTAATAACTGGAAATACTTTTCCTAGTAACAGGTCACAAAACCTATTGGTGTAGATAGAATTTAAACTGTCGGTTTCCTATTTCTTTCATAAATTTAAACTTAACTGGTAACTTTAACCATCGTACTAATATTATAAATTGCAAAAATTTTGATGGATGGATGTTTGTTTAAAGGTATCTCCGGAACGGCTCAACAGGTCTTGATGAAATTCGGCACAGATGTAGAACATAGTCTGGAAGAACACATAGGCTACTTATTAAGTTTTTTTTAATTCCGCGCGGACAGAGTCGCGTGTGACAGCTTCTAAATAAATTGGCGCCCGACTACTTCAGCCTTGACTTAACGTAAATATGTCGAAAGATAATTTCTTATACAATTCTCTCTTTGAATATGCATTATTAAATATTATTAGCTTCAAATGGCATGTGCTATCTAGTGCCGCAGGTTTTTTGTCATTTTTTTTGTTTCATATAAAAACTTATGTATATTCTTTAATTTAATTCGTTTGGAGAAATATATTATATCAACTTGTGTGCTTAATACTTACATGTGTCGCCAGATTATCAGCTTTATTAACCAGTAATTCTAGTTTTTCGCCACGCATCGCCATGTTGTCTGTAACATAGAAGGCATTTATACTGTTAGGTACTCATATACATAATTTTCAATTTATTTTTTAATAATTATTTTTAGTTTAAATAATAAATGTATTAATGGGTAGATTTCACAACAAAATTAACTTCATGATGTACCTTTGTACTAAGAGAGTAATTCTCTGACTATTACAAAGTACATTATGAAAATAGTCGGTAAAAAAATGGAAAATCATAGATAACTGAATTTAAATAAATTAAAGTCATACCAAAGGATTGACAATATCCAGATGTATGTCTTTATAAATATGAACCTAATATATGAACTTTAATTTTTAAAATTAAAACTAGTATCCGCTCATTACACTTTCCAAAATTTTAATATACAACCAAAATTCATTAGATTTAAGTTAGTACAAAATATTGTAACAAACATACAAGAATATTGCAACCTATTGAAATTTAAAAAGACACAACAAATAATATTGTAAGTCAAAAACCTGAGGAGTATTGAATTTCTTATCATGTGTAAATTATATATCAAAAAAATTCTACTGATATGAAACAACAGAAAAAAGGTAAAAGTATGGGATATTCTTTGTCACAAAAATTGTAATAATGTTTTGATAAAAATCTAACAAGTCCAAAACTAATACCTGTTACTAAAAAAAGTTTGTTATATTTTTAAAATATATACCATATTCTTAAATATAAAATTCTCGTGTCGCGGTGTTTGTAGTTAAACTCCTCCTAAAAGGCTTGACCGATTCGCATGAAATTTTGTGAGCATATTAGGTAGGTCTGAGAATAGGCCAACACCCAACATCTATTTTTCATACCCCTATTAAGTTTTTTTTAACTGCGCGCGGACGGAGTCTCGGGCGACAGCTAGTCATAATATACTAATGTAATTATCATTCAACAGAATTAATGAATAAAATATTACAAAATCAAGAATTAATGAAACAACAGAAAAAAAAATGATAAAATCTAAATTGAATTTATGTTGAATTAACAATTTTTTTACTTCGAAACAATATTATGTAATAAGTATATTTTCACATTAAAAAAAATTATTTAAAAAAGACAAACTTGTTTTTTTTAATCCGATTAAGTTTATAGATACGATTTTTTCACTTAATACCACATTATCATAATACATATTGATTAAACGGCCATGAGAATGTATCATAATGAGGTATAACAGAGGATGTTTCTTCAAGGTCTTAACTATAATCATAGTTTCTCTTAGCAGGCTATTATGTAAAATGTATAATCTTTCTTATGCAAATTTTAATTATTTAAACATTTATTTGCATTTTTCGTATATCATCACAAATCAGCCACTCTTCTAATAAATATAAGATCATTAAGTAAAAACAAGTTTAGTAACTTAAATTCCATAGAAACATTATAATAGTAGCACATTAAAATATGTTACAGACTATTCAACTATTTAGAGTAGAAATTTAATCTTTTTTGCACATCTACATATATAAAAGAAAGTCGTGTTAGTTACACTATTTATAACTCAAGAACGGCTGAATCGATTTGACTGAAAATTGGTGGGCAGGTAGCTTAGAACCAGGAAACGGACATAGGATAATTTTTACCCTGTTTTCTTTTTTTTATTCCGCGCGGACGGAGTCGCGGGTAAAAGCTAGTTACAAATAAATGGATAAATTATACAATGATTGATGAAAAATACTCCACTCCAAAGTGATCATAATTACACCTTATATATAAGATTTCATTACATATCAAATCAGCAAAAAAAAAACAAGGAAACAAGAACAACTAGGCTGACCATAATCTGTGAATCATTAATCATAGTGGCTATTGACATACAAATGCAGTGTTTACTCACAACATGACCCAAACAATTTAATGATAAGAGTTTGATAACAAACACATGCAAATAAAAGTATTGCAAACAGAACAAAGGCAAATGAATACAAACATACACTGATATACAATATAAAGCACTTTTGTCTACTCTGGATTTAATCTATTGAGAATTTATCAAGTAACTTTATATAATAAAATTATTATTCTTTGAACTTTGCTTTTAGCAGGTAAGGTGAATCATGAAAATATTTGTATTATTAATAGGAAACATAAACTAGTCTTGCCAGTTTATGCTACAAAATAAACATTTGAAATGGGACAATTTGATCCTCAAGATTATTGAAGTACAATTGAACCTGAATAAGCAAGAACTGGATAACAGAGAAACTTTGATCCCACTGTATATCAAAACAATCTGCAAGCATAAGTCACTAACTGATAGTATACACAATAGCTAAATTTAGTTAACATTAACTTCACTATCAAATAATCCTTAAGATATCACTGTGTATTAATGCTATTAAAAAAACATTTATTTACATGTTTTTTTAACACAAAACTTCAGTGTCATCAGTGAATTTTTGGTAGGTAACATTGACCCAAAAAAAATAAGTTAACTTTCCATTATGTCCAAATCATGATACTTTATAAATGATTTTTTTTGGAATGGTAATATGTAACATGCATTGTATAAATGACAATGTTTACAGTTGTACATGAATTTGGATGTACTACATAAAAAATCTTACCAATATTTTTAACCATGATGTTTTTCAGTTCATCAAGTTCACCGTGCACTCGGGATATAGTGTCCAAGTCTTTTGACTCGCTGTAATGTGTCATCTCAGTGGCCAGAACTCTTGAAAACTCTCCATTCATAGCATAGGGGATGGCTGTCTGTGCAGTATCCCCAAATGCTGACGTAAATCTTCTCTTGATTTCATTTAGAAAGAGAAATGCTCTCGAACGTTGAAATTTCTAGAAGTTTACCAACAATATTTAATTATTTTCGGTGATTTCAATTAATAAAAGCACAATTCAATTTCAATTAATAAAATACTTACATCGTCAGTAATGCAGAAGTATACCAGTTTGTTTTCGGCAATATAGTGAAATAGGTAATTTCCGTGAGAGTAGGTAAGCTTGTCATCGCGGGGTGGAATCTTTGTTAGTATTTGTTCAGTGACTTCTGTAAAATTTCCAGCGCAAGTTGCATACTTAGCCAAGACAACTGTGCCCCGGGCAACAACGCTAAATAGAATCGGCATTTTGTTTATATACTTCGAATAATTTCGATATTATGGTATTGAGAGTATAAAGACAAACAAAACAATTTATTAGTCACTATGTAATGTATTATCACAAATAATTTTAACTTTTTGCGTATTTATTCTGCTTTAAAACTACAAGAATTTATTTATGAAGGATATTTATACTGGTCACGGTCACGATCACAATTAGTAAAACTGAAATTCGTTATTAATGTACACAAAAGCTGGTTATTTCAACACTTGCTGATTGCTGAAGCACAAAATTATAATTTCATATGACATGAGCATGAGCGCAAAAAGAGGACACTTGTCACTTGTGAGTGTTGCTAGTTGGATGTCTTTAAAAAAATTTGGTAGTTATTAAAATCAAAGTTTTAGTAGCCAGGTTCACTTTAACTTTTGTCTTCAATTCATAAATATCCATCGTAGAAGTATATATGGTACTTATGTAATCTTAATATAGCATATTAAAATATGCATAACCCAGGTATCTATATGCCTCCATCAGTGCCCACCGAGCATTTGCACTGCTATAACATGACATAGAAAAAAATTATGACCAATTTTCTTAATTCTGCACATTTCATGAGAATGTAATATAAGAGAATACACTTTAAGATTGTTTTGACACTTATCACAGACTAACCTTAAGCCCTGGGGAAAAGAAAATTACAAATAAATATATAGTTTTTAAATCATATATTTTTAATACTTATAATGAGTTGAAAGGTTCAAAATAATACCTTAATAGTTATTAGTTTCAAACTAGTTTAATTTTAAATACTTACAACAAGTTAATATATAAATATAATTTTCAACAAAACATATGTTTTACTAAAGGTTTATTTATTATCTTTGGCAATTTCACAATTATTTGTTTTTTGCAGAATGCAAGTTGGAGGAAAGTAACGTTGTTAACAAATTATTTAATCAAAATAGTCATCTATGTCAATATCAGGATTCAATATATCATCACCAAATGGTGTCAAGTCTATTTGATCTAATATAAGATTTTCTACCATTTCTTCTAAATCAGTCTCTCCAATTAATATAGCACCTTGTAACCTCCCATTTTTGAGGACAAATTTTATATACTCAAGGTCAGGAGTTGTACGGAGCAATATTTCATAATCATTTCCCAAGCCTTGACCATTGTATTTTCCTAACAATATTACTCTGTACCCAAAAAGTGTTGTGCAATGGGTGAAAAGTTCAAAGCAAAAATCTTGTAGAACATTTTCATTAGTCATCTTGGCATGCATAGCCTTAGCAGCCATTCCAGCCATCTGTCTAGCCTGGGTCCAAAGCCTTAACTGAAACCAATGTGGAGCATATTCCCAGGCAGCTGTAGCGACATCACCAGCAGCAAACACATCTGCAATAGAAGTCTCCTGATATTCATTTACTGCTAATCCACCATCTTGTCCTCTTTTTGGTTCATGGTCCCAAGAAAAATTAACAGCTGGTTCAACCCCAGTTGCAGATATAACAAAGTCACATTGAATTAGCTTTCCATTAGTAAGCTTTACTTCTAATGGATATTCTTTATTGTTTACTTCCTGAAATGAATCAACTTCAACATTGTAAATGATTTCCAGTTCTTGTTCTATACTATCTCCAGTAAGGGTTTCAAGTTTACGGTACCAATCAGGTCCTAGCGCTGCTGACTTTAAATTCTTATTAATGGATATCAATTTATCATCCTCTGTAAATATGTGTCTTCTTAGTATCGATGGTGCCTGTGGCACTTTAGATGATTTAGTCTTCATTGTGTTTTGAAAAAATTCTGCAGCTCCAGGGTCAATAAAGGTTTTTGAAATATAATCATCTCTAATCACCCATACTTTCTGTATTCCTTTTGTAGCATGAACTATTTCTGATGCAATGCCTCCATTTCCGACTATTACCATTCTTCGTCCATTTTTAAGCTTTTCTTTAAAGTCATTTACAGAATCTGTGTCTCTTATCCCTATGATTCTATCACATTTATTAGAGTCTGATATTAAACGAGGTATACCTCCAGTACAAATACAGATTACTTTGTATTCAATGGTGATACCGCTATCTGTAGTTGCTAATTTATCTTGTGTGTTTAAAGTTTTTAGTGAGTCATAAATAATATTAAGGTTGGGATGAATTCTTAGTAATGACCTAGCTTCTGTTTCAGAAACATCAAACTTTACAATAGTTTTAGCATAGAAACTAACATTGCTTACATTTTTAACTAACGAGGAGGCAGTAATAATTGCAAGACTCTCTTCGGGATGCAAGATAGCTAAAGTTTCCACACATGTCACTCCGGCTATTCCGCCACCAACAACTAAATACGAAACTTTTAATTTAGCCATAATCAAGAATACATGAAACACCTACAGATCGAAAGATGGATATTTCATTAGCATGTAGTGTAGTTATTAGTTAGTAAACAAGTCGCAACTTTTACAAAGTAAGTTACCTATTGTTGTGTCGTGTTTTTGACAACTTCACACTAACAAATTGAGTGACAATGACAACGTCAAATTACATCGGAAGTAAATAAAATGTTAGCTTGGATTTCCGGTAATAATTTGTGATTGTATTTTTTATTATTTGTACAAAAATAAAATAATGTCGTTTTCATATCTATGTAACTAAAAACACTAATTGGATCATTTCTAAATCCTTTTTAATTCAAGACAAGTTGAAAGATTCAGCATTGAATTTTTCAAATTGTCAACGTCAATGTGACACAGTGACACTCAGACCAGACAGAAATCAGTCAGTCAGTAAAACTAAAACGAAACATCAGTACTGCTAAACTACTATAAATGTACTCCAGCCCAAATAAAATAACAAAATAAAGTTATAATAACAATGTAACTTAGTGTTTTGTAGACATAAAAAACATCTTAAGTAAAAAAATATGGACGATAACATTTTATGTAGCTGTTAATCGTCAAAATAAGTATCATAGCTATCAAAAATATACATGCAATTTCATATTTTAACAATGTTGAAATGGATTTTATTCTCCACTGTACCTATTTCTATTTCAATATTTTGGTATTTTCCTGTTTTATGGAGTATAACATATTTGATGTTACTTAGTGTATTTATTGGAATTGGTATCTTTATGTTAACATTTTGGGGCCATATTGCGTTATCATCCCCTCATCAGGCTTCCCTGTTATTATTGGACAAAGCAGAAAAAGAATCAAGGTTTTTGGAAGAGACAATCAGGGTTTGTACTTGATACCTTTTAATTGTTAAATATCTCTTAAATATCTGTATGTGTCTGTTCTCTACTTATTGATTTTTATACAGGAAGATCAAAACTCCTGGGTGTATGTAAGAAGAAAATCTCACTTGGCTGTTATTTTCGGACGCACTGTTGATAGTCAATTGCAACTTTTAATAGACTATTTGATAAGAGACTTTGTTGCTCGTTGGCTGAAGGAGTTATCACACAAGCCTGAGCCTGTTATTGATAAATTCAAGGAGCATATGTGGGGCGCCGTGCAAACACTTTATGAAAGGTTATTGAGAATAGATGCTGAGAAGTTATTAGCTAATGATATGGTAACCAAAATAACACAGCACTTTGAAAGAATAAGGATTGCTAGAAGTTGTGCGTGAGTATTGCATTAATCTTGATACTAAAAATAATTTTATTTTACCTGTAAAATCTTCAAAACTGAAATCCTAGAACACCAGATTTAAAACAGCTTTTGTTGTAAAATTAATAAACAAAATTGAACAGAGGACCAGTGGATATCATAAGGATATTTATATTAGTATCAATAATAGTTAATATTTGGAAACACTGATTGTAAAATTAATTTATGTAATTATTAATTGCAGTTTAGAACTGAACCAACCTCCTGTATTTGCCCTGGCACCACACTTGACTTCCTGTGAGACAGAACTACATTACCTGCGTCAGATTAGTGAATTGCTCATAATGTTCCTAATGCCTCGATGCTACTCCTTAACACCAGTATCCCACCTTCTAAGAGAAATATTGGCTTGCAAAAGTATGTATATTATTTTATATTTAATGATGAATTTCAGCTCTGTGAGGAAAATGTTTTCCTCAATATCAGCCTGTGTTTGTATACTGCTGAACATAGGCCTTCCCCAATGCCTTCCACATTAAGTTTTCTTTGAAGAGTGCAAGTGGTTTTTTTTTTAATTTATTAAAATATCAGATTAAATTGTTTTTATTTTAGTTTTGCAACCAGCTATTAATCTAGTCACAGAACCAGATTATATAAATCAGAAGATAATTCAGTATTTGGAGGCTCAAAAAGAAGTAGACGCTATGCATGTGAGGACACACGAGTATGCAAAAACATTTGAAGATTATATAAGACTTATAAACAATTGCAATAATGTTGACACACTGAAACGGTTACGGTACGTAAGCATTATGTACTTTACACGTATATGTATACTGTACTTTCACTATTTATTGGATTTGTGGTATGAAATTAAAGCAAGGAAAAGTACCTCTTTGCTACATAAAAAGGATAGCTAAAAAAACAAGAAACAAATCGAAAAATTAAGTTAAGATTTATATAAATTTCAAACATAATAAAGACATAAATGTACATAAAACACTGCAATTTTTGCGTTCTAAATGATCATAAAGTGATTATCAATAAATTAAATCTGTGTGATTTATTTCGTTTCGTTACAGTTATGATATTGTCACACAAATAATGCAAGCTACTACATTACAAAACATGAAAAGGGCGAAAGGTATTGATGTGGATATAATTGAGAAGAGTAGCACACAGCATAACATCAGCCGTCAACAACTGGCCGATGCTAAGAAACTCAAGAGATACATCAACCAGCTGACTATAGCTAAGGTTGAATGTGAAAAAGCTTTAAAAAAACTTGGCTGGGACGGCGCATTTCCTGCTGTGGAATCAGATAGTAAGGTATGTCAAAATAAAATAATAAGTTGATTGGGTTGTGTTATGACTGCTCCCAAATGAAGTCTGTAATCTACCTACATTTATAGGTTATCAGCTCGCTATACGTCTCTGACTAAGTCATAGTCAACCATGCTGGCCCAGTGCGGGTTATTATTGTTGTTTTAAATAATGAAATTAGGTCATTACTCACTTATCACATCTTTACATTATTTAGTCTTATAAACAGTACATTATTCTGTCACATACTAACCAAAATAAAATTAGATTTTAAACGATGTAACATACTTATCAACATACTTATCGTAATTATGTAAAACTGCATACTAAATTCTACTGGAATCATGTGATTATTCAGATATTTTTTTAAGATTTCTTTCACTTTGCATTTAGTGTACTAGCTATTGCCCGCGACACCTGCGCGGAATTAAAAAAAACTTAATTAGTAGCTTATGTTTTCTCCTAGAATATGTTCTACATCTATGTCAAATTTCATGAAGATCCATGCAGCCGCTCTGCATATACCTTCAAACATATATCCATCCATCTAAAAATTCGCATTTATACTATTATGAAATTGCAGACGTTTGAAATTCATAATTTGTTTGCATCTTCCAGACCATTCCATTACACAAGGTTTTGGAGAGTGTGACAGGCCGTAGATACCTCTCCATGTTCTTAGAGACGATGTGTTCGCAAGGTTTGGTTGGATTCTGGACGGCGGTTGAGGAGTTACGTCACAGTCCGAGAAGCAGCTGGCATCAGTTAGGAGCTGAGATATTTTACACATATATTAGGTCACCTAGTGCGGAAATTAAAGTTGATAAGGTAAGAATTTTTACGTTTTCGTGGTACAGTAGCCTTTGCTAGTGATATACCAACTTTGAAGTGATAATCTTTTGAACATTATGTACTTTATTAAGGGATAAATACATTACAATGTTTATATTCGGTCAAAACATATACATTGTTATAGATTTGTAACTGATTTAAACAAGTTTTACGGCTATTTATTAGGAATTATGCATTATTTCTGCAAGTAAAATAGAGCATGCGCACACCACTGTACAGTCAGCTGCATAAAGATGTATCATATTACAAAGTATTCATAAACTTGTATCTCTTTGGTTCCAAAACTATATTCGTCCGTATGCTTCTAACCATGAATATGTGATCACCAATAATTGTGTAACAAACCGAACGCCTAAAGTTTTGTAAATATAAACATATTTATGTATCTGACTGTACTTTGAAATAGTCTTGATCTTGACCTTGACTTTGATTTCAACAACTGTAATTTCGCGGCTATAAAACTTGACAAGTTTTTACAAAACAATCTCCATAATATTTCCATATTAAGATATCAGCGGATAACATTTCATAAATCCTCTTTTAATGCAAATACAGCCAGTTTTTGCATCACATTCCTATTACAAATACTCGTCTATACTTAATAATATAGCGAAAGATTAAAAATAAAATTGTTTGTCTAAAATGTCTAATCATATTTTATAAGAAACTAGTTTTCGCCCGAGACTCCGTCCGCGCAAAAAAAATGAAAATCGGAAAAAAAGAAAAAAAAAATCATATGGGTGTAACCTTAAATAAAGTATTTTAATTTTTTGTTATTTTATAAAAAAAAGTATCCTATGTACGTCTCCTGGGTCTAAACTATCTCCCCACCAATTATCAGCCAAATTGGTTCAGTTATTCTTGAATTATAAATATTGATAGTAACACGACTTTCTTTTAAATATAAAAGACTAGCTTTTACCCGCGACTCCGTCCGCGCGGAATAAAAAAAATGCACACAAGATAAAAAAGTTCCTATGTCCGTCTCCTAGTTCTAAGCTACCTCCCCATCAATTTTCAGCTAAATCAGTTCGACCGTTCTTGAGTTATAAATAGAACTACTACGACTTTCTTTTATATATATAGATATAAAAAAGTTATTGTTTTTAGGATACAAGAAAAAGAATGGAGGCTTTCCTATTAGGTGATAAAGGCCCAGAAGTATTCTATGAGGTGCAGGAAACTGTAGTAGATACGATTCAAGAAAAGTATTATTCTTCATTCCTATTGAGTGATCAGTACAAAGCTTTAGTTGTTGAACTTGCCAAAGAAGAAGCTAACAAAGGTAAAGAATAACTAATGCGTATTAATAACATAACATAATAGACTGGTTTTGGCGTCGCGTAATTAAATTTCAATATTGTACCAAAAAAAATACTCCGAAAATATACAGTATGTGAGTTGATACTTCCATCGGAAACAAGAGCGAGATTTCGGTTTATAAATTAAAAAAAACTTAGTAACCTATGTCTTCGTTTAGACTATATTATCTATATCTATGTCAAATTTCATCTAAACATTCGCATTTATAATATTAATAAAATTAGTGATATAATTTGTCTCGGGCTTAAGCAAACATATAATTATTTCATTACTAAATATGTTCTAGATTTAAGTTCAGATAGATCACCAGTAGAGGACCGTCAGATGTCCGCGGAGTCTGCGTCATCAGCGGAGAGCGCGGGCGGCACTGTGCATCTCGCGGACCACTCCACGTACGCGCGCCGCAAGCTCGACCAGCTGCAGGAGAGACACAATAATAAGACACAGGTAATCATGGTTCAAGTACAAAGGTAAGTTTTCACTGTCGTAATGTCTGTGTAACAACAATATTTCTATCCTTATTCCCGTTTTAAATGTATGGTTAAAAAATAAATAAATGTTCATTTCAAATAAGTTCGAAATAAAAATTAGCGTGTTATTACTTTTACAGGTGTGTATTTAAAAGTTAGGTATCGATGAAAGCGATCAACCTGACCAAAATTTTAGATGATTAATCAAACAAATCTGAGGTCAAGTTACGCTGGAAATCAAAATTGTTTAGAATGTTTCTATAATTTTTATTTATGCTCTGATTAAAACGAACATCACTAAATGTCAAATTAAACTTACCAAAATGCATAAACGAAAATCGCATTTAAATTGGTTTTGGCGTTACAGAGATAAGCGAGCACAAACACACAGACATGCCGACAAACGATAGATCAGTGACCTATGTTTATAACAGGCTTTAGCAGCATTACGGGCGTCATTGAAGCCTGAGTCTCCAGCACTAGCGATGTTGGCCAACGAAGTTGAGAGGCTGGCCGGAGAACAGATGCGTCTGGAGGCTCATCTCGCGAGAACAGACACGTGGGCGGAGCATCTCGGCAGGTGGCGGGCTTCGGTACATAGCGCCGAGGTACACTATAGTTAATCGGTTTCTGATGGTTGTTAAATAATTTTATTATTTATATCTTAGGTAAAACAATGCAATCAATATATACGTTTAGTGCTACCAAAGTAAATTTGCAGGTCGCGATGGTGGCATTGAAAGTGTTAACTAAATTTATCCTCGTGTTGAATAGCTTTTATAAAAGAATATACGCGGCAAGTCGCTGAAGTAATAACTAAAAAGCATAAAATTTCTTTAAAGTCCGGCAACGCATCTGCGGTTCCTCTTCTGTGATGTCTATGGGCCTCGGATCAATATTATTCGATCCGTTGCTCCCCTAAAAAATACTAGTTTTAGGTTTCGGTTTTACGCAGGTAATAGACGAGTCGAAGCCACCTCAGTTCGTGATAGTGGTGCACATGGCGGAGCAGGAACCAACGGCTGATGATGAGCGTCCAGAGCAGATATCCACCGGATGGGTGCTGCTCCGGACACTTAATGAGTTTCAAGTAAGATGTGACAAGAATTTAGAAGTACATCTGTTTAATGTATCAATGATAATTGGTTAAATGAAAGTTTAGACTCACATTTAATCTGCATACATTAGTAACTAACATCGAAGGATTTGTTTGCTTTGTATTATGTTTTCTTCTTTTTGCTTTTAGGAATTGCATAGAAAATTAAGGCCCATGTGTTCTGAGCTGAAAAATTTAGAACTACCGTCAAATTCGTTCAAGTTTTTATTTGGAAAGAATGACAGACAATCTTTAGAAAAAGCGAAAACATTGATACAGAAGTATCTAGAAGTAAGTGTAACTTATTTTTTCAGTTTTTGGATTATTTTTATTGGTTCGTATATTTAATAAAAATCTTTGTTTCAGTTTGTATTAGAAGACGAAAGGTTAAACCAAAGCGAAGCTTTATATACATTTCTTAATCCTAGTTCAGAATATTTAAAACAGGGAGATCTACCAAAGAAAAATAAGTTTTCATTTTCTACATTTTTTAAAAGGTAAGTCCAATAAAGATACATTATTTTTTGCTACAATAAAATATTGTGATAAATGATAAATTATTAGAAAAATACATTCAGTGATATCTTTTATATTGTTACTAGTTGTAGCCCGCGAATTCGTCCGCGCAGAATTGTAAAAATAAAACTTTGTTAGTAGTCTATGTGTTCTTCCAGACTATGTTCTACATCTTTGCCAAATTTCAGCGAGATCCATACATCCGTTCTTGAGATACCTTCTAACAAACATCCATCCATACATCCATCTAAACATTAACATTTGTAATATTACTAAGAATTATGGATGATCAGTATATAATGCAATAAATTCTCGCTCACAATTATTTTTACTTACTTTAACATCCATACAAAAAATATTGTTATATAAAATGGCCGTCTACTCGTTTGCCCTCTTAAGATTATCGCGCATTAGTAAAACCTTTGTTGTTAACAAATCAACGACGGCGAGTGTAAGTCGCGACAGTGCCAATTGGACTAGAAGCTTTACTAATGCGCGTTAACCTTTAAACCAAGAAAGATGACAATATATTTTTGTACAGAGCGATTCGGCAGTGAAAATTCAAGATTAAACTGCTTCAATAATTTCTAAAAATAAATTTTTATTATTACCACTTGCAAAACCCCCTTTAGAAAAGTAAAAGTTTGTTAGTACTGATTGAAATTTAAGAAATATGTGACACAATGGCTGTTAAAACTTAACTATGAACAAAGAGGAAATCTCCTAATAATTTAAAAATAAAACAAACAATAATAATAAAAACACATACACGTACACACACATAGACGCAAGCACAAATACAAACACACACATACACACACGTGCGCGCTCGCGCACACATACAAGCATATTGTATAGATAAGTACCTATTTAAGACATAGATTTAGAGAAGGCACTATAGTCCGGTCGCGGAGCAGGAAGAATTTCGTACATTGAACTCGCATTACCTGTCTCTGTCGCTCCCGCGTAAATACAATGAGTCTCGCTCGCACAGAAACAAAGGCCGCCGTCCTCAGGGATTCTAAACCTTTAGTTTGTTTGTTTGCATAATAAAAATTTTATGGGCTCCGTTAGAAGGATTACCGAAAAGGTTAATTATTGGTTAGTTCGAAATGAAATCGAAACGAATATTTGAAAGACGGAAGTGCAGGCATTCATCTATTTTATTGCCGGCTTTCCGATAATTAATTTTTGGTTTTAAAATATTATGCAAATGAATTCTTCACTTCTCGAAATTGAACAATAGAGCAAAGTAACAGTTACTCCGAAACAGAGGAATCGGATTCTGTTTTTTGATTTTTTATTATTAGATACTTGTCTAGATTTTTATTTTTACTTGTATTATTAAATCTAAATAAATGATTTATATAGTAATAACTATATTTTATAAGTTGGTAAATTTTCTTTCACTTTCAAATAATTCATGTAAACCGCACTTAATACAAAAACGTTTGGAACCTCTGTCAGTAGATAAAGAGGTCATTGTACGAAATTCTTCCTGCTCCGCGACCGGACTATACCTCCTGTAACACAGGTCCCCACCTATCACAGGAGGCAGAGTCCTATTGAGTTGTAAAAATTTTTGTGGATCAATAAAACTTATTTTATTTTTTATTTTATTGATGTTAGCACGAGCAGTGAGTCTGGGGGTGTGTGTGGTGCGGGGGGTGAGCGCGGGGGTGAGGGCTGCGGGCTGGCGGCAGATGATGACGAGATGTCCCTCTATCTGGACGGCAACGGCGCAGACACAGCCAGACATCTCAATAACACCACCAGAGGTTAATTATATCTTGTATATTACTGCTTGGTCAGTTAAACCATGCCTTAGTTATTTCTAGCGTTGCCAGGCGCCCGGATAAAGCCGGACATAGTTAGGCTTTTTGATTGCGTGTCCGGCCAAAATAAACGATTTTCTGGCTTTTGTTAGGCTTTTTACATTTCCCAAACGAGAGTGTACCTATTAATACTGAGACAAAATCCTGAATAATTCAGGATGTCCTACCTTTCTACCCAAATGTCCGGCCAAACTGACTGGTCTGTCCGGCTGGTAGGTTTGGGTACCTGGCAACCCTAGTTATTTCTCATACTAAATAGACAATAAAGGTGATTTACTTGGTGTTTGCCGTTGGAACGATTGGTAGGGGAACGGGAAATACCCTATTAACTGTGGGTTTCTGAAATCTAAAACACTTTATCTCTTTTTTGTCCAAGTCAAAGTTTTATACAGAGCTTTTGGTGTCACAAATGTGTTAGTGATTTAATTGATTAATAAACCCGTAGTTTCGATTTTTTATATTAAATATGAGTTAAAAGGTACCCTTTGATTTGTTAGTGACCATTGAACGACTCTAGTGTGACAGTTTATATTTTTTACTAACAGTTAGTTTCCATTGTTGAAACTTGTTTTCATAAAATATTGTTATCCTTTTCATTCTTTTAGAAGTAACAAAGACAGTAATATCATTTAATACTAGTTTTATGACAGTTGAAACTTATCTCCGTAATGATAGGGACATGATATAAAATTCATTTTTTATTTTTACACGAGATGACATTTGTATGTTTAAAGGTGTCATAAAATACACCCACGAAACCAGCGATGGTTCAAGTAAATATATTTTGGCACTAGCCTGTAATATTTATAGTGACACTGCGACTGACCGAGTAATGAGAAGTGAGGTAGACATAGAATGTGATTGGCGTATCTAATTAGAAAAATTCCTTAGTTCTAAATTTACTTTTAATTAATTTGAAACGCCTGTTGCAAATAAATTGAATTTAACGATAATTATACATTAGTTCTCTGTATTAATCGATCTCGCTCATCGCGCAAGTAAATCAGCTTCCACAAAATGTTGACAATTTCACAATTTAGAGCGATAAATAGGACAGTCTAATTAAATAGACAATAAAGGACATTGTCAGACATATTGTTTGTATTATTACCCGTTTCCATTGCACACAACTATAGTTTCCACGATCTTGTGTAATAGAATATCGTCGAAAACGTCAATTAAAGGTCGATCTGTATATCTGATCTGTCAACTGTATCAAGTTGGTGCGACGTATGTGAGCGATGACCTTTACGGTTGTATATATCAGGCGCGGTTGGTATGGCGGAGGAGCGGGACAGTATAGCGGAGCCGCTGTACGCGTTGCTCAGTGAGGTGTTCGATATGCGCGGCGTCTTCCGCTGGCTGCGAAAGACATTGGTCACCTTCGTGCAGATCACTTACGGAAGGACCATCAATAGGTATCCCTTCTACGATACTTTCGTAAGAATTAAATCAAATTACATTTTCTATTTTAAATTTGTTTTGGGATATAAGAAGTCACATACAACTAGACGTATTTTGTAACGTGTTAAAATAAGGATAATATTTTTAGCAAGTAGAACATAAAAAAGAGGCATTGAAGTCTTATAATTAACAAAAATTTAAAGTTAAGGTATGATTTTCATAGACAAATAAAGGAGACGATATCTTGGTTGTTCTGCGAGCACATGCTGCACTATTACACGGGTGTCGTGCTCAAGTCGTGGTGGCCGGGCGGCGTGCTCAGCGAGACCACCAACAACAGAAACCTCAGGGATAAGGGTGACTGTTCATTTTTTTTCTTACTCTCTATCTCTCATTCTCCCTCGCTCCTTCAATCTCTCTTTCCATTTTAACCCACTCACCTTTCTAGATGAATATCACAATTGTTTGAAAAGATTTGAGAAAAGGAACGTTTCTTAATCGAGTATTTTTGATGTGAAACATCTATAGGATCACTTGTAAACCGAATAGTTGGCGTGGCGACCCGTCGCCACGCTATACTGAGGTATACACATATAATAATATTTATTATTATTATTATTTATTTATTTATTTATTTATAATATTTAATATTTTATGCAAATTACTTGTACACACACGATGTTTCACATCTGCCAGGCGTCCCATGACGGCTCACATTTTTTTTTCTTATGGTTTGTCTTTCTTATTCCTTGTATATATAGGTATAGTAGAATTGTTTAAATATTGTATTATTTTATTCTATTTTTATTATTATTTTTATTTCTTTTCACTGTTCGTGTGCACCCTACCGATTTAGTTTACTTAACTTAATTTCTACCCAAAGGTTGTCTTGCAGAGATCGCCGTTTAGTTTTCTTTTATTGTAACTCCATGATAGTGCACAATAAAGTATATTTGTATTTGTTTCTGTCGTATGATTAAGATTCAGCGTTTTAGCGGAAAGTGCTATAAGAGTGCGATGTAGCTTTGTATTGTATCAGAGCACACGCGCACGCTGGCGCTGCAGCAGCTGTCGGAGAGTGTGACGAGCGCGCTGGGCTCGCTGCTGGGCGCGCACACTGCAGCACGCGGCGCGCACAAACTCTTCCACACGCTGCAGAACACTACGCACAACAAACAACTCTTCTATGTAAGTATTGTATACTTACAACACACTATTATACATTCCTACACTCCTATACATTGCCATACATTATTAAATATATGCAGAGCTGGGCATTAACTCGTTAATCCGTTAATCGTTAATTAACGAAGTTAACATTTTGCTTAACGGATTAACTTTTAAGTTAACTTCAAAAAGTGTTAACGCTATTGTTAACTTCCGTTAAATTCAACTTCCGTTAAAAAAAGTCCGTTAATCGTTAAATTAGAAACTTGGAGACGTGCTGTCATTTTGTTTAAATTACGTGCCACGCCACGCTCGTAAGTTCAACTATGTTGGGCGACTGTCGGCGACTCGAATGGTGAACGAACGAGTTGATAATTGATATATGTGAAGTTTGCGTGCAAGTGTGATGCATCAGAGCGTCCGGGAAAGACGTGACCAACAGGACAAAATCTAAAGAAGGTTCGAAATAGTATATTTCATTACGAGTATATAAAACAAGAGTATGTAATAGCCCACATTCCGAACGCTCTTCGTCCCTGCAATACCCTCCAATCCCTTTTTGAGCAACTGTATCAAAACAATTTTTTACTCGTGCTTTTTCTTTAGCTTTTCCAAACTCGTGCGTTCACTTTCCCAACTGTCAAAATAATGTCTATTAAAAAGAAAAAAACCAACCACGAAGTTTTTACAAAAAAAATCATTGAAGTTTTTATGATTCATGCAAATATTTCTAAAAAGAAGTTCCTAATTTGTTACAATATCGGATTTAATGATTTGATTCAATGAATTAGGTTAGGTTTCATTTTATTTCATCTCATTAAATTTCATTTTCATTTCATATCAATAAAAATAATCTACTGAAGACTTGGCCGTTAGAGCATAGTTCCCTTTGCCTACCCAGAATGGGTGAAGAAAACAAAAATAATCTCTGTTAGTATTGTTTTACAGTTGGCGCCATTTTTCAAACATTTTAGTTAGTTGAGTTTGTTGTGTTTTTATTATTCTATTAAATTGCTTCATTTTTTCGCAACTGTATTTAAATAGTTGTTTAGTACACGTGCGGAACTGTCATTACAACAGTTTCCAACTGTCAACCCTCACCTTCGGCTGCGCCTCGGCTCGGGTAGACATTTGTCGGAACTCTGCAATGACAGGCTTTCCGCACTCGTAATGAAATATACTATAATGCATTCATACTTGTCTCCAATACTTATTTGTTATAGAATGTATAGTCAAATTACTATTTTAAACAAGTGTCGCCACAATAAGTGTGAAATTAGTATGTATAATTTTGGTATGGTTAACTGTTAACGATTAACTTTAACTTGCGTTAAATTTTCGAAAATCTAACGCTTTAACGATTAACGAAGTTAATTTTTTAATTAACGAATTAACGATTAACGAAGTTAACTTTTCGATTAACTGTGCCCACCTGTGAATATATGCAATAATCTCATCTCACATCTAATGTATCTAAACAATTGGTGTAGGCCTAGCAGGAATATTTGTGACAATCTTCTTCGTATCGGTGTCGTTAATTATGTCAAAATTAGTATAAGATTTTTCGTGTACTTAACGCAGGACGATGACGATACGATGGCGATTTTCACAAATATTCGTGCTAGACCCACTGTTCTTTGGTCACAATGTCACTTCACTTTATCTCACAATTTTCATGAGATAATTAAATTAGTGAAATAATATAATGACTACCATAGAATTAGACGCTGCTCTGTTTATTTAATTTCGATATTAGATTGAATTGACATAGAAACACGTTTTCTCTGGAATCACCTTTTACTGCTTTGATCCGGTTATAACTAGAAAAAATTAGAAAATACTCGTTTCTAGGAAGATGTCCTCTATGCACTTGTATACTTTCACGTTCATGTCAGGCGACGCGGTTTGTAGTTGCCGTCGTGATATTACAACTTATTTGCAACAATATTTTATTTTAAATGAATGTAAAAGAAACCATATGTACGAAAAATATTTATTTAACACTTAATTTTATGTTTTTCGTTTCGCTAAATAGAAAAATATACCTATAACAGCAACGAATGTTGCAGGTCCAAAAATATACATTATAACCACGGTCAGGATTAAGGCCATGCCTAAAATTATATGCAAATTTGTTTTCTCCACTGACACGATAATTTTCTTCGGCGTCCTGCCCACGTACGAGGTTGTCTGAAATAAACAAAATGACGTCAGAACTTGCAATATTCAACAATTAATAAACGTTATACGGACAGTTAACTTACACTGAACTCCAAATTGTCTTCATTTTTAAGTAATAATATTTTTTCGCCGAGTATACTTTCTAAAATCAAAATGAAATTATTTTTTTTATATATTTTTAATTACATATACACTTTATTTTTTATATACTCTCAACATATGTTAAATGTTTCAAATGGTCATAAATCGACCATATTATGCCTTTTAGGATAATTTTGTATGATGTAACAATATTTATGTTCTTTTAAATGAAATTTAATTATGACATTCCACTGCTAACCGTGGGTTTCCGAGACCAACATCTAATATATAAAATTCTCGTGTCACAGTTTTTGTCACCGTACTCCTCCGAAACGGCCGAAAAAAATTTTTCATTTTTTTTTAACTGCTCGCGGACGGAGTCGCGGGCGACAGCTAGTTTCTTTATAAAACATATCGTCAAAGATAATAACAGGGTGTCATTTTCTTTGCCAAAACAGATATAACAATATGTTTTAAATGGATATATTGGTCTCAGAAACCCACGGTAAATGAATACAAAAACATCTCATCATCTCTTTGAAGAGTTATCAATGGAAACCTAAAAGGAAATAAAGTTTCCACTCACCGCTACATTCGACTTCAATACTATTTATTTCGTCTAAAGCTCCGTCTTGTATTATAATGTTATTATAATCCTGACTGTATCGGGACATCTCTGCTGCTAACACATTCGAGTACTCATCTTTGTTCTTCATTTTAAACCCTTTTTTAATCTCGTTTAGGAATAGGAATGCTCTTGAACGTTGACATGCCTTAAAATTATAACGCTTTGAATCTACCTATAGGTTTACTAAATATTGTTGATAAAAAAAATATTAGTTTCTGTTATTTAAAGTACTAGACTGATTTAATAAATTTATTATCAAAATGTTTCGAATTACTGGAACAATGGGATTTCTCGTAATAACACATTAACGTAGCCGCATGGCTTTGATTCGATTTCTACCACCACCTAGGCAAGAAATAGGCTTTTGGTTATAAAGATAGGTAAAATTGTAAAATTAATAAAACTTTTTGTTAACCATAATTTTCTAAATTGTTACAATTAAAAAAAAAAACTTGCTCTATTTCTTTTATTATTAAGATATAAAGATGAATGAAAACATATACTTACTTTATCTGTAACACACAGAAATACATAGTCATTTTCAACGATATAATTTATCAAATACTTTCCATGTAAATAAGTCATTTTATCAGGTACACTCGGTCGTTTTAGTAACACTTCATTCACAATATCCACAAAATTACCATCACACGAGGCGTACGCACAGATTATATTTTTATTATTTGCTATAACACTGAATAAAATAGACATTTTCTCAAATACAAAAACACACTTTTAATTTGTTTTATTTTACACTATTTTTTTTAAATATCAAAATAGCATAATTAGATGTGTAGTAACGGACAGACGGAGACATTCTTCCGCAAGCTTTCGGCGTTTGTATCATATAAATATATCGCGCACGCGATCTCAGATCTAAAATTGGCTGTAAGTTGTTGACGCTTTGCTGAAATCGTTTCCACGGTATGAAAACTCTCGCAACGGTAATTGATCAAAGTGACAGGTGAAATATAGTTTATTATATAAAATTTTATAAGGGAATTTTCCATTTATAAGTACTAATTAAAAGGATATTTTGTAATATATATAAGATTTGTAATAAGGTAGATATTTCGTAAGCTGAAAAACTTATATAGTCTTTTGTTTTTATAAATTAAATAAAACATTAAATAAAAGTTAATCTGTAATTAGAAAAGGAACTATTAAGGGGATTAAAAAAGTAATCGAACGACAACAATTATTGGTCATTGTTTTTTATCGACAATTTCATTATAATAAACTAGCGTTCACCCGCAACTCCGTCCGCGCGGAATAAAAAATGCACACAAGATAAAAAAGTTCCTATGTCCGTCTCCTAGTTCTAAGCTACTTCCCCATCAATTTTCAGCTAAATCAGTTCGACCGATCTTGAGTTATAAATAGTGTAACTAACACGACTTTCTTTTATATATATAAGATTTCTGCCGAAACACTATAGACTCATATTTGCATCCCTTTCATTTTGCTTGACAAAAAAGAGACAGCAATATTCATTAATCAGCAGTCGAATTCTACGGTAATATCAATATTTTGTTTTACTTTCAGGAACTATTTGAAGTGGTCCTTCTTGAAGTGTTACCAGAGCTCAAAAGATATCAGTAAATATAGCACAAATATATGTTAAAAATATATATGTTACGGTATATTGTGCTAATTAATGGACATAAGACATATGAATACATTTTGTCGACATATTTGTTGCTTGGTATCACAAAATAAATGACCAAAACATAACTTTCTAAATAATATTAGTGTAATGTTTAAAGACTTTAATGATCTGACTTTATATTATTTGGCTTTAACTAAAATAATAATATACTATTGAAATAGTTATTGATTTTATATAATTAATATGACGTATGAAATAATTTATATACCCTTGTATTCTAACATTTACAGGGATTTATTCCAAAGAGACATTTGAAATTTATAATCGAAATAATTAGTTTATTTAAAATATATATTTTTTAATTTTTAACATTAGGGGGCGTCCATAAATTACGTGAGGTGTTTTTTTTAATTTTCTGCCCCTCCCTCCCCCCCTGGTGAGATGTCGTGAGATTTTATTCAACCCCCTCCCCCATCTCCCAATCTCACGTGAGATTTTTCAAAATGTGAGTTTCTTACGTAAACGCGTTGGATTGTCATTGTAAAAAGAAAAAAATAAATTTGCTTCGTGCTTTTATTTACGACTAGTTATGACTAGTAATCAATGTTGCTGAGAGTTTAATTATAAGTGTAATAAAAATTTAACAATAGAATACTTAAATCGTAACTACTTAGATTAAAAAAGAGTATCTACTCTAATTCAGTCCATGGAGAATCATGCACGGTCTCAAGAGAGACTATTGGAACCAACATGTCCATATGATTTTCAGTAAAATCATCTGATCATTTTTTTTTTGTTTCAATCAGAAAAAAAATTGGGTGATATTTGCCGAGACCCCCCCTCCCTCCAACGTAAGATTAGATGAGATTTGACTCGACCCCCTCCCCCCCTTAAACACCTCACGTAATTTATGGACGCCCCCTTACATGGTTAAAGATTTGCACACGTTTATTTTTTATTAACATTATTAATTATTTTTCGGACCTCTCTTATATCTTAATCATGGTATTTACAAATTACGTCAGCATATCAACAATATATGTTATTTTGATGATCAGATCTATTATATATATCTTATTTATAAATTAAATGTTAGTTGTATGTATAATTTTGATGCGCATCTGTATGACATATAGATGGCGCGACTATCGTATATAGAAATAGAGTAACGTATATTTTGATCTCATTTTATATATAAATGATAATTAAATGAATTTATTTTATTACGACACTTAGCTTTGATTGTGCCAATTTAAATAAGTTACAACACGTTCACAATAACATAAGATTCACTTAACACCTTCCATGCTACTACGACAATTTTTTAAATATCTCTACTCGTCAGTTTGTGTCACTGAACGTTTTAAATTGACACTCAACTAATATTACTTTATTACATTACTTCATTCCAAACTTTCGTTCTTTCACAATGTAAATAATATCAAGGTGTGACATCGAACTCATGTCTCATGTTATTGTGGACGTGTATCGTGTATGTAGTACATAATGCAAGATGCTTTTGTCCCGTCGCGCCGCTTGGTGCCTCCTTTACTTTCGTCTTTAGCACAATTTGTGCTCTGATTTTTGGAACTATCATAGTTGGATGCGGAAGGTGGAGGACCGCATACTGTGTAAGGCCTATGTCCATCAGCAGGTAGACAAAGGCTGATGATGATAACTGTAGATACGAAACAAGAGTTAGTTAAAGAATCCTGTGAATATCAAAATTATAGTTAGTTTACTTTAGAGCGGGCTGGGCTCAAAAAGTAAACTTTTCAGAGGGGATAAATTCAAATTACTCTCATCTTCGGTGACCCGTTCTTTATTTTTAAAGGTAAGACGTAAGACATTTTAGATGTCAGCTATATTAGTTTACAGTACCTGATTTAAAATCTTTTCTTTTTATTTTTTTACGTTGTTTTTAACTTTTGATATCTTTCGAATTCTAGTCTTACTTACAGAATTTGTTATTATAACAATAATCCATTTGAGATTATAAATAAATAGTTATTGGTCGTGTTACAACATTGATGAAACCTTGTGTCATTTGTATGATTTAAAATATTTGAGGCTACTAGAGTTTATTAGTATTTTAAGTGCATTTTCATTAAAACAAAATAAATCTATGAAATTTTGGTGTCGATGCATTGAAAAATAGTTCACAAAAGCTCATTGAAATAACGTTCTATCAACTTTTATCACATTTATACAGCATCAGACAGCATCATTTTGTTGTACTTTTTATTAATTACAATCTTGTTAAAGCACCACCTTAGTCGTATCAATGAGGTGAGGAAATTTAGACAATAAACATTTATTCTCAAAATAAAAAAAATATTGTTGTCTAAAATTGGACAACATATGTATTATATATATATCACAATAATTATTGTCTTATAAGACAATTTTAATCTTTTGTTGACATTTTATATGTTTTTTCAGGCCTATATCTTTAAAAGTATAAATTATATGTAATGTTATACGAATTTTGATCTGATGAAGAAATTATTTTTTATCAAAGTTATTTAACTATTTTTAAATATTAAATTTATCGAAGGAATCTTAATTCAACTGTTTTGTCTTTCAACATTTCAATCGTTTGCAAAAAAAGGAAGAATGTTTATATTTAATTAGCCAAAAAACTTGTCGTTGTCCTCACAATGTTACTTTGATTAACTAAAATAGTAATTTCATCAAAAATTTAAAATTAAAAATTCCGATATTAGATGTTTGTAGTTATTTCAATGTATAAATTTAATTATATCATTCCATATTAATATTTAAATATGATTTTATTATTGTAAAGACTAGAATTTCATTCCTTATAGTTATATTTTCATACGAGGATCCTATGTATATGGTTGTAACTCGTTTTTTGCAACATTTATTTTTATGTTTTTCGAACACTTAAATTCTTGATATTACTGAAAACAACTGTTTGTCTCAAATTTGAATATCATGATATAATATAATTGGAATATACATATAACTAAGAAACACTTTTAAATCGTTAAAGTACATTAAAATGGGTCTTCTGAAAATAGCATTTTTTGAGGTTATGACTATATGCTCAGGAGCCTTCGTCTGTTTGACACTGTTCAAGTATTAATTGTCTATGTATGGATAGATGTATTAGCTGTTTTGTATGTTGTCTGCGATCTATCTTCTAAGTGTTATATACGTATGTTGACTAGGTGTAATAATAAAAAAATACGTATGTGTCTATGTACATTGAATGCTGAATAAAATAAAAATATTATGTATATTTTAAACAAGTTGTTTTACTGTATTCATAGAGTATTATTAGTATTTCATTTTAGTATATAAAATAATATATAATCCTTCATTGAAAAGATAGGAAAAGAGTTGTAGTAATCTTACTAATATTATAAATTAGGTGACGCCCGCGACTCAGTCATCGCGGCATTAAAAAATCTTTATACGTGGCCTATGTGTTCTTCCATATTATGTTCTACAACCGTGCCAAATTTCATAAAGATCCGTTGAGCCGTTCTGGAGATTCCTTCATACAAACATTCATCCATACATACATCCGTCCATCCATCTAAACATTCGCATTTATAATATTAGTAAGGTGCGAAAGTTTAGACGGATGGATGTTTTTATGAAGGTATTTTCAGAATGGCTAAATGGATCTTGATGAAATTTGGCACAGATGTAGAACATAGTCTGGAAGAACACATAGGCTACTAATAAAGTTTTTTTTATTCATCGCGGGCGACAACTAGTTAGTAATAAAGGAAGGGTGGTAAATAACTAATGCACAAATATTTCAATAATTTCTATACTTAATTTTTTTAATACAATAATAAATCACACAACAGTTTTAACACCTTACTTAAGGAGGTATTGAAGGTGTAAAAGCTGTTCATATAATTATCTCATTAACACTAATGATTGATTAAAAATTAAATAATATTATACGCTAATAAAAATATTACTGAAAATTACAAATTTGGCACAAATCGCACGATGATATAATGAATTTCGATTTATTATTATTATAAAGATTTCGAAAGTTGATATACGATTATTTGGAAACGCTTTGTGCGCATGATTTTTTTGTGCATAAAATGACGAATGTCATTTACAAATATTATTACAACGACAAAATAAACTCCCCACATACAAATCGAATTATTCGAAATAATTGCCAACTTCTTCCATTCTCGTACTCAAACCCAAAGCTTCTGGTATCACAGCACTCATACTCCCTTCCCTTACAAGCTATGCATTCAAAGATTTAGGTAATTCATCTTAAAACTAACTCGAAACATTATAAAACAATCGAGTTGTGGCCAGTTCAATCTTCTTCGATTCGATTTTGTAGCCTAAGGTTTAAAAATAATTCTTAATTTAAAAATTAATTAAATGTCACAGATAAAAAAACAAGTAAAAAGTTTGATATTATGCAACGCTGGTACATTGATTCTGTATCGATGGAATGGATTTAGTATTGAAGCTTCGTTAAAAACAGTGTATTTTATACACAGCAAATGGTATTGTAAAATACGGGGAATAAACTTTGAATGGCGCAACAAACTCTATAAAATTAAACGTTATTGATGTACAGGACGACAAAGTTATCTGGCCCGGTGAGAGAGGCGTTGTAATCGCGGTTAGTTCTGTCAGAAAATATGTCAAATCTACTTAGACACAGACACATATGACATAAGAAGACATTTGCAGTACGGCAAGGATCTTGTGACACTTTTTTGACATTGATGGGGAGCGCTAATGAGTTATTATAATTTGGTTTCATTTATGCCCACCGGGTCAGATAAATTTTTCGGTCTATACTATCTTTATTTGCCATTTGTTATATTTACAAGTGCCTTTGTTTATAAGAAAAAAACACCAGGATACAAAAATTACTACTAATTTATACATTTTTTCATTTCAAAACATACAAAATTCATCAGTGTATTTAAATAAAGTTTTATATATAAAATATAAATAAACAGTTTTGAAGTAATAATAATTTTGATAAATATTTAACGGCGATAACAATTATAGTCTGGTTGAATTGAAGCAGATAAAAATAATTTCTCTGCGCAAATTTTGAATCTGTAACCGTTACCAGTCCTAAGTCTACCTTAGATTAAATCACCCTGTGAAACTTTACCCGCCCTTTGCGGTCGTCATTAGAACCCTCGATAAAACACAAGGAAATTAATATGATATACCATAACAGAAGTAATGAGGCAATCTATATTTAGTAGGAAAATCCAAAGCATATTTTTAAGACATAAATCTAATTAATTACTAAAGGAATGTACTCTGATATGAGATGTGCAATATTCCAACGCATCTGTTATCGATCAAATGTAAACGAGGTGTTTTACATCGCATGAGTTACAAATAAAATATTATTTACAATCCAATAAATGTGACCAAAAAATCGTCGTAAGTAATTAAAACTAATTATTTACACTGATATTTTATTGTCACCATATTAATCGTGGTGAAATAAATACTAGAAGCTTTGTAAAGAAACCGATCGGAAAATAAGTCCATTGTCTAGTGTCGTTTCTCGATGAGATCTTTGATTTAATCAATAGCATATATATTTTAACTATATTTATCAATAAATTTATACAATATGTACGTACATTCAGCAAACATCCAATGACAGCGATGCGAGGCCCGGATTCCATTCACATCACTACAGAAATTAACATATAAAAATAATCCCAGACCTCAATACATGTAATATCTTTGTTTTTTTAAATAGTTTTACTTTCGCCTTGTATCCTTTCCCGTGAGCCATCGAGAAGAGGAACATGGACTTGTATGAAAATAATACAAATTTTATATATTTTATTTAATACTATGTGTTACACTTATCTATAAAAATTCACTTTTCTGGCGCTACGATACTACGTTGGGTGAATGCGAACAAGTAATTGAAGCAAAATAATCTAAGAATTCACCCATTCTAGTATCGTAGAAGTATAAAAAATATAAAAATTAAGAAAATCTAACAACGCCGCAAGATGACATGATTTCGATATACATTTCGTTCAAGTTTTAATTTTAAAACTAAAAAACTACAGGAATTTATTACTCAGTTTTTTTTTAATAATCTATTTACACATTAATAAAATATCATTTTAGTCTTCTAGACTTATCTAAATTCTACACGATATCCATTTTCTATAAACAATAACAATGTTTTAAGATTCATATTCCCGAGGAATGTTCTAAAATCACACAAACACTTACATATATAGTTATATGACGGAGTTTCAATACTGACAACGAGGTTGAATCGAGATATAAAGTAGGCTGGGACAGATACGTTCCTACAAATTTAGCCTACATTTATTTTTCCAATCAGATTACAATTAACAATAATCTTACTGTATATATCTACGTATATGTCCACTTTATAGATATTTGGAATTGACGAAATTTGGTGGTTGAATTGGCGCCACATAAGTGTGATATATTACAAGTTTTCTTTTAAATTTTGGTGTATAGTCTGTGGTAGCTATTTAGCGACGCGTGTTTTTCTTTGTCATCAGCCTGTATAGCTTTTCTAGGAGCTCTAACATTGATCGCAATTGAGACACCGCCTGCTCTACAAACTACGTGTCATTTCTACAACTGGCTATTCCTTGTAATTGAGATTGTTCCTTTTTCGTTAATTTGCCATTACACTCACGTTGAAATCGGATTCTTTGTTACTTAATAAATTTATTGCGATTGTATTTTAGAATTGATTAATTCGATTCGCAGCGTGAATGTGATGGCACCTTTCACCTTTCAGGTCCGAGTTCAGGCGAAGGGATGTAAGGTGACAGGTTCAAAGTCATCGTGCGAAGGTCGGCGGTGCGGCGGCGGCGGCGGAGGCGGCAACAAGCTGGTGCCTTCCGGGATATACACGTTGGTCACACGTTCCTGATAAAATATATTAAATAATAACCTCCTTAGTTAAATAAACTTGTGTTCTAAATCGCAACACATATTTAGGCACACAGGTAAAAATACTGATACTGATGTTTAACAAAATTTGGCATAAAACCAGGTCAAAATTTGTTTAATCGAAACGAATTTTAGGAGAACATTTTCAATGTGCGCGCAACTATGGTGTACATAACAAACAACGGTTACAGTAATGTTGCTCACTAACCTGGCTCTTGTCGTACTTGAATATCCCTTGGAACCTGTTAGCGCGACGGTCGATGTCGTTTGGCGCGCTGGTGCCGGCCGCGCAGCTATAGTTGGGATTATGGAAGGAGATGTGGCCGCCGGACTCGCGGTAGTTCTCCTTCAGGTCGCCACCACGCCCCGTGTGCAGTTTCACTAAAATTAACAGAATTTATTACAACAGCAGAAATAGAAAATACAAGACCTACACGAATAATAGAAGAGCTATTGTTATTAGTAAACAATGATTATTATAAAGTTAAACAGGTTAGACAATCTTGTCTCTTCACTACAAATGCAATTATATGCATTAATTTAAAAATGCAAAAATAATATTTATTAGCCGTTGTCACATTTGAACAAAAAGCACTTACCGCAAATAATAATAATAGTGACAGTGCCAAGGACGACGCAGCACGCAAGTACGGAGCCGATTACAAGAACAACGACGCTCTTCTCCGGTTGAGGCGTGGGTAACGGCGGCTTTATCGGTACCTCAGTGTCCATGTAATCGTAGTAAGATGGATAATGAGATGGCATTCTTGTGTCGACTCGTAATTTTATTTCTGCGAATATAAATCATATTTTATTTGTAAACAGTACCCTAATAGTCTCTCAAACTAAACGATTAGATATTAATATCCCGACTGATATTTGTTGGATCTCATTTATTTACAACTGTAATATTTGTTTCGTTTTCCAAAGCTGTAGTGTAGTTATACAACTGTACAACTGTATACAACTAGCTGTAGTTTATACAACCTTATCATTTCTTTCGTGGGATTTTCTATTTTTAAAGTCTGAACAATGATGTTTTGTTGCTGAGCATTGTCATAGTTAAAGTACATAAACATTGGAAAGTCGAGATATTACCGGCAGTGCAAGGCCGTTCGTCGGGTACATTTGGGCAGTCGCATACATAGTCTGGTCCTCTAAAGAGGCAGAGATGGCTGCACCCGCCGTTATCATCTCTGCATGGGTTCCAGCCACGCTGTTTTTCCGCCGACACCGCTTTGATCTCCATCAATGTGTCCAGTTCCGCACTAACCGCGGTAACGTTCTTACCAGACTTCTTGTCGACCCTCATCACTGACTTCTTGAACCAATCCGTCCAGTAGATATAATCGTGAAACTATAGGGAGAATTATTCTTTTCAATGTGTGCCAATGACTTTCTTATTTACAGTACAATTACAGATACGTTGAGTTACTTTAAAAACTTCACAGACACAAGATCACAAAAAAAAACGGATTTTTGTTATTTTTAGTTTAGTAGATTTATTATTATTATTAGTTATTATTCATTGTACTTCAGGTTTTTACAGTACCAGCTTATAAAAAATAATTATTTTTATATTAACAAGCTGACTTAGTAAGGATAAGTGTTTTAATTTACCTAGCTTTTTTTATTTATCTTCATAATTTACCCACCTGTGTCATTCCGAAGGGATTTTTCGCATGAGGTACTAATTGCACTCTATGTTGCCCGTTCAGGTCAGATGTATCGATTCTTTGTTTCAAAGCATCTGTCCAATAGAGTCTACGGTCTTTAAAATCAATAGTCAGACCATTAGGGAATCCGAGGTCGTGAGTAACGATGGCTTTTCTCTGACTACCGTCTAGCAAAGCACGTTCAATCATTGGTATCTCGCCCCAATCGCTCCAATAAAGAAATCTATAAATAAGATTACAAAGCTTAACAAAATTTGTTGATTGTCCACCTTTTTAATTGTACTTCATCGTCATGTCAAATACAAATGTATGTATGTATGTAATTAATCACATATATTTTCGTAATATCAATTATGGTAACATTACCCTTTTGCTGGGAACAGCGTGAGGGAACGAGGTTCAGTTAAATTTGTGACCAATGTCTTCCTGCAAGTGCCATCTAAGCGTGATACCTCCACCACCTAAAATTTCATATTTAATTAACAATTTTTATTGGGATTTCTCATCGTATAATTTATTTGATATGAACCGTATAATTACCTTGTATTCATTATCGGTCCAGTACATATTGTTGGCTATCCAGTCAATACCCAGACCGTTCGGCGCAGTCAAGTTTTCTTTGATTATAACATTGGTATCTTTCATGTTTGTCATATTTACAGATCTAAAGACATAATAAAACAATTTAACATATATCATTTAAAGATTCAGATTTTGTAACGTGTTATTAATTTGAAAAATTGTCAATATTGAACAAACCTGATTACACTATAACCGACATCAGTAAAATATATCATTTTTGCTTCCCAATGGTAATCAACTGCAACTGTATTTGAAATGTTCTTTACGGGTAGAGTGATATCCCATTGCTCAGGTGTGTCCAAAGACATCATAGTCAAAGTCTTTTTAGTAGCAAACACCAGGAAATTATCAGGATGAGGTTTACAGGTTTTCGGATTTGAATCAGTATCATTTTCGAAAAGTATTCCTGTCGGACAAGCACAGGAATATCCTTCGGGAGCTCGCAGGCAGAGATGTGAGCAGCCTCCGTTATTATCACCACAAGCGTTCGTGAATACTTGGTCGCCCTGAAATAGTTTCATATTGCACCATTTGTAAAGCGTCCATACAAAAGAAAAGATTGGTTCTGAGATTTAATTGATCATTTTATATTTTTGGTTTATTTTATAGCGATATATTGACAAACTCAATTGTGTTAAATATTGTTTTTTAAATAATAAAATGGCTATATACTAACTTGAACCGCGCGTAGATTCATTAAACCTTCCAAATTCTCTCTGATCTTTAGTTGGTTTTCGCCAGTAGTCTTATCGGCTCTATGAAGAGCCTTGGTCTTCCAGTCCGTCCAATAGATGTGTTGGCCCACTATCACGATGCCATAGGGATAAGGAACTTTGTTCAGAAGGATACGTCGTTCTTTGCCATTGAAATTGGAACTCTCTATAGTAAGCATTTTAGCATCGTTCCAGTACAAGCGGCCTTCGATTCTATCTATAGCCAGACCGTTGGGCCACTTGATATTGCTATCTATAATGACCTGTCTGTGAAATGAAAGTTTTATATGTAAATTCAAAGCAGACTGGAGTTTTCATAAGAAGATAAACTCTAGATTAATTTTCCACTTTACCTGTTTTTACCGTCCATGTCCGCCCGCTCAATTTTAGCAGTCGTTCCCCAGTCTGACCAGAACATATACCCGTGTTCGTAATATAATGCGATAGCGCGAGGAGAATCTAATTTAAGAAATATTATAATAATTAAAATCTAACTTAACCATACATTTATTTATGCAAAGAATCACACATACCCAATCCAGTCCAAATAAGTAGTTTCCTATTGCTTCCATCTAATTCTGCAACTTCAATGCTGTTACGTCCTCCGTCCGTCCAATAAATCTAAATGAAAACGCTTTCTAAGTATGCTCGTTTTAATTATATATATTAATAAAGGCACCAGATATTTCTATTATCTAACTTAATTAATCTTGTTTGAACGTTCTTCAAATAAAATGCCATACCTTTCGTCCAGCGGAATCAATAGCCATGCCGTCGCACGTACGGATGCCGTGTGAGAAAATCGTCTCTACATTTTGTCCGTGCCGGTTAGATCGCTGAATTATTCTTTCGGCCGTATCACTCCAGTAAACCATACCTAAGTAATATTACTAGTGATGAGAATGTTTAAAAAAAATGGACAATCTAATGTCAAGTGATGTTTACTAATTATACCTGTTCTTTGATCGACATCAACACCTAATGTATTCTTAAGGGGAGGCAGTGGCATGACAACATCTACGAGGTACGGAACATCCAAGGACATAACGCGTATGTCAATACGATGTGCAAAAATCAAATAATTCATCGGACCTTCGGGACATGTTCTTTTGTCGTCCTGCGAAATTAATAACGTTACCAGCATTACTTCCAGTACTAAGTATCTACAAACTGTTCGATTTTTTAGCAATTATATAATACATACATTTATTTTTATACCCGTTGGACACGCACAAGATCGCCCATTAGGCTTTAATAGGCAAAGATGAGAACAACCACCATTATTTTTTGCGCAACTGAAACAATAAAATCATGTTCATTATAGCATTCTTTAAGCGGTAGTTAGTTAAGAATAATTTCATGTAACTTACCGATTGGCTACAAATTTCCTTTCAGTATGAAATACTCTGACGTCCATAAGACCATCTATCCCAGCGCCGAGTGTGCGTCGATTTTTACCAGTATATTTATTAGCTGCTTGTATAGATTTCGCTTCCCAATCTGTCCACAGAACTTCATCACCGAATAAATCCATTCCAAAGGGATGTGGAATATTTTGAGCTTTGAAAAAAAAGGTAAAAAAATAAAGATATTTTTAGAATATGTATTTTTAAGAAAAAATTAGACAAACGAGCAAGCAATTATCGATATTTGACCCCAAATACCAATAAACATCTGCAACAACCGATGATACAGATGGGTTTAAATCTGAATCTAGGATAAAAGTAGAGTGCACGTTAGTGTTGAAGAGGCTCTGCCATGTTTGAAATACAACAAGTATATAGTGCAGCGTTAAAGCAATTTTAACACAACGTTGAATATTAATGAAGAATTAAAATAAATCATAACAAAAAAAAAATAGTGCAGTTTAGCGACTTTTATGAAATTTGTGTCGCGATTAGTTTATTTTGTTAATAAATGAAAAAAACACACACATCTTTTGAAATCTACTTTAAAAACTATATCATATTCTTACCAATTAAAACAGTTCGACCAGTCCCGTCAAGATTAGCGTATTCTATTGTTCGGTTGCCGCCATCACTCCAATAGAGACGGTTGTTATCATAATCCACCGCCAATCCGTTCGGCCAGGTCATATCTCCAAAGAGAATCCTTTTCCGATTGCTACCATCCATGTCAGCACGCTCTATACACGGGGTTGCACCCCAATCAGACCAGTACATCACTCCGCCTAAAAATGTTAGAGATTTTGTAAAAATTTCAACTTAAAAGTGACTAATAGTATAATAGAAGCCTTAGACTTAAGCCTATTAATAATTTGAACAAACAAATTAATTAAACAAAAATAAACAAGTAAATTAAACAGAATTTACCTTTCGGATTTAAAACTATATCCCTAGGCTTGTCAATGTCTTTCCAAGCCAAAAGACCTCTCATAGTACCATCAGAATTTGCTACTTCGATTCTGTTACTTCCAGAATCGGTCCAGTACAACTTATCCGTCAACCAGTCATAAGCCAAGCCCGCCGGTGATACTATGAAAATAAAAAGAAGTGTAGAATAATCACTAAAAATCTTAATATATTTATTTTTTATTTTATTAAATGTTCATATATTTAGAATAGTAATCAATTATGAATTATGAGGTTTTAAGACAGGATTCAAGACTTACTAAGATTAGATGAAACTATAACTGTTTGATTAGATCCGTTTAAATATGCGCGATTAATTGTATCTTTATCAACGTCAGTCCAGAATATTGTATTAGTGTTGTGATCCCAATCCATAGCTACGCCATATTTGACATTTTCTAATGGAATAACCTGTACAACAAAACATCTAAAATTAGTTTTAAATAGTTTCTTGTCAATTATAATAAACTACATAGCCGAATTGTGCATAGAATAACACCTGTTGCACGAATGGACCAGGTTGATCGGTAGAATACCACGACCACACAGAAAACAGGCATGATGTGACAGTAATTCCGCATTTCGCCTTATAATTGTGCGTGCCGGTGGTATAAATTTAGTCCTTTTTGCCTTCCCATCCTTTCCTTATTAAAATAGATGGGAAAGATTAGGGGATTTGATGTAGGCAGGGACGCATATAAAGTAGAAATATTCTCTTTCTGAGCGGCCCCTACTCCGTCGATTAAAAGTAGACTACACATCTGCAATTGCGGATGTCTATAGACAGCGGTCGCTCTGTTATTTCGACGAAATCAAATGACCGCTGACTCGTTTGCCATTTTAAATTATAAAAAAATGAATAATAAAAATTAACATTGTTAAATTATTAAATTCAATACAACTTACGGCATCTAATGATTCTATTTGTTTGCGAGGATTCAATAGTTTAAGTCTAATATTTTTCTTGCTAACATACAACAGGAGTCTCTCCGGGGTGTCTTCACAAGTCCGGCTGGATAAATTAAAAATGAAATAATTTAATACAGAGAAGTACTACTATACTGCGTATGGCAGAATAAAATAAATATTACCTAAAAAAATAAAATAATAACCACTACTAATTGAAATATTTTATTACCCATCAGATTTTAAATTGAATCCGGCGGGACACCGGCAGGAGTAATCGACACTGTTGGGGAGACAGAGGTGGGAACACCCGCCGTTGTCATTGCCACAGCGATTTCTGTACGTACGAATTTGCCGCATCGGATGGTAGCTATAAAGGCAAAAATAAAATAGTAAAAGTGATAAAAAATTAAATTATTAGGTTTTTTAAAAATATGCATTCATTCTTACCTGTGGATATCCATCGGAGCAGTGGGACTGGCGTGTACAGTTTGTATTCCCTTTCCAGTATATTTATTAACAGTTGATATGCTCTTTGTGTGCCAGTCTGTCCAATAAACTGCATCCTCAAATACCGTCAGAGCAAATGGATGTGGTAGACCTTTGTTAGTTACCTGTATGATACGTTACATGAATACTATAATTAGTACTTTATTACCAGCTAATTGGTCTTGTAAAGATTAAGGTCTTACCCTTTTCCTGTCCTTTCCATCGAAAGACGCTTTCTCTATAACGTGATGTCTGGCATCTGCCCAGTATATTTTAGATTCTACGTAATCTATCGTAAGTCCGTTAGGCCAAAATATGTTATCAAAAATTATGCTCCTTCTCCTTTTGCCGTCCATATCGGTTCTTTCTATTTTCGGGTTAGGACCTGTAAATTATTCAATTAAATAGTTTAATTATTTAAAAACGAATGAGTATTAAAAGAGTACGAAGTAACTTAAGTTAATCAAAACGTAAACAAACCAATGAATTCGATTTTATGGTATTTGAAGCATTATATCTTACCCCAGTCAGTCCAAAATACCAAAGCGTCACCGGGATGCACAGCAATCGCTCGAGGTTTGTCCAAGTCAGTAGCGGTCAGCACCGCTCGCTTCATACCATCTAACGTCGCAACCTCGACCCTTCTATTGCCCGAATCAGTCCAAAACAACAAATTGTGTATCCAGTCTAAGGCCAAGCCACCTGGCGTTTCTAATCCCCATTTTATTACATCTAAAAATATATTAGCGTGTTAATGAAACTTTATTCCTAACTGTCAGATCTGATTCATACAAAAACATTGGAAAAAAATAAAGTATCCAGAATGTGCAACAAAAGAAAAAAATTAAGTACCGACTATGGGATTATTATTTACACAATAATACACTAGAATCGTAACATTATAGTTTCATTACCTGACATTGTATTGTTAATCAATTCAACCACTCTTATGACTTTCATGTTGTTCTCTGACCAGTAAATGAGTTGCTTTTCGTAATGATAATCCAGACAGACTGCGTTATGGAGTCCTTTTATCACTGGCTCGTAATTCTCACCAGTCAACCACACCTAGGTAAATAATTGCAAAGCACAGATAGTTATGAATGTGACTTCACAAAGTGTTATAAAACAATAAAAAAAGAAGGTACAAGGTTTAAATATTACCTTTCGTATACCAATCCTATTGGTGAACAGCAGTGTGGGTGACTCGCCAATGGGCTTGCAGGAGCGGGCGTCGGGGCGCAGCACGTAGCCCGTCATGCAGCCGCATGTAAAGCTGCCCGGCGTATTAGAGCACGTCTGCGAGCACACCGGGTCCTGCTCGAACATGCACTCGTCGATGTCGCGGCAACTGTCAATGTTATACTTGTATTAAATTCATGATCATTAATGTATCAATTAATTAGATAAATAATAGATACCAAGGAAGTACAAAGAAGGATGAAAAACCTATTTACGGCAATATCCGATTATAACTGTCACAGGCCAAGGCCCAAACTTATTTTATAACTACTTTTGTTCATTAAATTTTCTCTGACATCATCAATTCATTTATTTTTTTTACATTTGATACACACAGGATCAAGAATTAGTTGTTAATGTTCTTGACTAGCTTACAAGTATATGGTATAGTCGGACTATTTTACCTGTGACCATCCTCTGCTAATAAGTACCCCAACGGACAAGCGCAGGCCGGGTGTCCATCGTGTGTGGTGATGCATAGCTTCTCGCACTGATCATCAGGAGTGCAGGAGCGCTTGGTTGGGCACTTCTCCTCATCATCTCCCTTGGGGCAATCTCTCATGCCGTCGCACACGTGTTTCTTGTTCACACAGTTCCTGAATACGGAACTGTACATCGACTTACACATGTACTGATCCTGTTCGCAAGACACTTCGCAGTTCGTCTCGTCTTCGCCGTTGGTACAGTCGCTGACGCCGTCGCATAGCCATGTTTTCTGTTTTGAGATACAATTTTATTAGACATATCGCACAAACTTAATACAGCATATTCCTAAGGTATGCTCTATACAATTGCTTATGTAGAATATTCTTTGACTGACCAGAATACACCTGCGGTCGGCGCACGTATATTCGTCGATGGTGCAGTTCTTTCTGCCGTAGGGCTCGCAGGCCGTCTCGTCGTCGCCGTCCGCACAGTCCCGCTGCCCGTCACACCGCCATCGGTCAGGGATGCACTTGCCGTCTGTACATCTTCAAATACCACGGCAAAATTAAAAAGTAAGTAGACGTAGATAAGTTCATATGATTTGTATAATCTTACTTGAACTCTCCAGTATTACAAGTGCCGGGTAGTGCGGGACAAGCGTCTTCGTCAGTCCAGTCGCCGCAGTCGTTGTCGCCGTCACATTGGAATTCTTTTCTAACGCAATTATTGTTGTTACACTGGAACTCGTTTTCCCCGCACTGCAGGAATTCTAGATCTGTGATAATTTTTGTCAGTTAGCGTTTGCCTTGTGTTATGGATCATTTTTAAATTAATTAACAATAATTCGGCACAGAATACCATCTTAATAAATATTTAACCAAATTATGATTCGCATGAGTGCAAAAGTATAAGACAGAAGCTACTAAGATTTTTGTATATTGTAATATTCCAATTTAGGTTTCCAAGTTCACAAAAAATTATAAAAGACCATTACGGCATTCAGCTTCATCGGAGTTGTCGGGGCAATCAGGTTCCCTGTCGCAGTGCCAGTGCTTGGCGAGGCACTCTCCAGTACCGCACCTGAATTGCTTCTCACCGCATCTGTATAACATTGACATTGTCAACCGAATAACTAATAAACCCCAATGACTGAATATATCACTATAGGGAAGAGTACGAATCGAAAGACACTTATGTCTTCAAAATTAGCCAAACTTTAAATAACAGGAGTTCACAGTAACATAATGTTCTCGTACATAATAGATACATAAATAGTCACGGAGAAATTACCCATCTATCGGTTCGTATTACATATTAGTCACAGGTCACGAGTGTAGTGTCGGGTTTGAGTTGGCACTTCCTGTCTGATTACGATTGCATAAGCATAAGAACAGACGAATTATAAGTACAGGAAAACAGATGTTATCAACATAAAAGAATTTTTTGAGTGGCTTTTATAATTTAAATAAGTCATAAGTAAAACTTTGAGAAAAAAATAACAATACATTATTTGTATCTGTAGCATATTTAACGCGTTGTATTCTGGCTCGAGTATTTAAGAAACATGAAAGGATTTCATGGTAATATTGAAATAACATCGGAATGTAAATATATTATTAGAAAGTTATTTAAGATACCTTTTGTACTCAATATTTTTCTGAGTAAAGATAACATTTGATACAAGATAGCTACTATTACTACTACTATTTTAGACCTAAAAAAAGATCTGTAGACTTTTTGTAGCAAGAATTGAATGTTAAATTCTAGGATCATCTAGGTGCCATTATAAACACCTTTATTTATATAAAGAGGATTTTGGAAAGATATTTCTTTAGATTTAATTTAATATCCCTTATATCAATTAATTGCTCTATCAATTTACTGTCTTAATTGTCCTTAAAACGACATCAAAAGTAACTGAATTTTAAATATAAATTAATAAAATGTATCACAATAAATATATGAATAAAAAACAATTGCTAATATGGTTGGTTGTATGTACAAGTCGCCTACGGATGTCGGCTATATCGGGTCAGTGCGCGGGCCGAGCGGGCGCGTGGGCGAGTTCCTATGGCGCCCGCTCACCCCGAATACCCTGCCTCCCGCATCCCGCATCCCCGCGACCGTCTGCGCGCCTCCCACTCCGCTGGTATTGATCCCCTAGCTGGCAAGCCCCCGCACAATTTCAACGAGCGAAAAAAGCCAGCCGAGATCCGCTATATGCAATTCCAGTTTTGCTTACAAAATTTACCATTACTCTATCGGATTACTGTAATTAACAACGATTTCAAACTCTAAGTAATTGCAAAATTTAATTCTATGTTCCATATCATTTATTATTACATCTTAGAAATATGTATCTAGTAAAAGCTTTCGATTTTTTTACATATCTACATGTTTCCATCCTGTTGGTAAATAATTTCCAAAAAATTAATCCTAGAACGTAAAAGATAATTGTATGTAAAATATAAAGGAAGATGCCTAGATCGTTTGACTTCAAATGTGGTGATTTAAGGTCAGTCTGTCAGGTTTGCATTATGTATGAGAATTACATTTTTTTTAACTATAAACGGCCATTCAAAGAGCCTGAAATTCTAATAAGACTAAAAGAGATGACTGAAATTGAGTCAATCCATTCTTCATTAGATCTAATGGAGTAACTTTACGGTAAGCACTCACTCTCTGCACATTTGACACTAATCTATTTGACACGAATGAACGCCGCTAATACTACATTATTGTACTCCTTTATACTCATTGATTAAATGGGTAATGTCGATCGCATTTTAATACAGCTCTTCTCTGAATTAAACTTCTGCATTATTTATTGTTACGACATCAATAGCGGTGGATATCTTAGCTGTGCTTGGTGGCTTTTCTCATAGCGTTGTGGCCTGTTGTAGAGTTGTGGACCATAAACATCTTAATGACCACTCTAGCTTGAATGTATTTCTATAATTTTAATGTTGTACTTTATTATATATAAATAAGTATTAATATAGTAAAGAGGAGTAGACATAGCATCGTAAATTCTGAAACGCGTCAAATGCAGTCACTTTCAAAGCATAACAACTGCAACTCGGACACTTATCATTTGCGATGTTAATTTATTAGTGCGTGAAGTCACACGTATCTCTGACACGTGGGGTCCGTGCGACAGCTAGGGGACCCTGAGTGCAATTCAATTCAAGTGTACTGTACTTATCTTTAGTTGACTTCCTAGAACAATGTCATTTGCTAGCGATTACCCACGACTTCGTCAGCCCGGAATTAAAAGAAAAGAAAAGAAAAAAAAATAGCTTAAGTTACTCCCGCACACATCATCTACTTTCTAGTCAAGTCCCCTCGAAATTTGTCCAGCCGTTTCGGAGATTACTCGGAACAATTTTTTTTTTCAATATTACATCCAGAGACTCCAAATTTTAATAAAAAACCGTCGTGTTACTACACTCGTATGCACTTCTTGAATCAGTGTGTTCTTAAAACTTCAGACGTATTCGTTGAATCATATCGAAATTTTTAAACGACAATGAATTTTAAAATAAGTGTCCTTTCTATTTGGAAACCATTAAAAATTAAGTGAAAAGTTCCAAAAGTTGAAAAAATAAATGAAAAATGAAGTAGGTTGTAAGTGACTCATCAGTGCATATGATGGTTTACACGTGCCGTCGTGACCTCATCAGCGTCAGCGAAGCGTCGACAGTTAGGGGAGAGCCGAGCTCATTAAACGCAATTCCAAGTACTCTAAAGTGTGAACAAGATCATTCATCTCTCGCACAAACCCTCATTAAAATTTTCCTGAAAGAAATTACTGCATAGATCACATCGATGAAATGACTGTAACTCGCAGACTTTTGAGATAAACGAGTTAAACTAAAACTGCAAACTGAAGTTTTAGCAACACAGTCGTTTTTGGTTTTAGTTGTGTCATGTTAGCTAATTAATAACATGAAATGCCAATTTTCTGGAAATTTCTCGTAATAAAAATGTAATTTGAAGAAGAAAACGTTGCTACTTACTTGCCCTTTGGACAGTTCATTTCATCAGAGTTGTCGCGGCAGTCGTTGTCTCCGTCGCACGCCCAGTCCTTGTGGATACAGAGGCCGTTCGTGCACGTGAACATGTCCACGGTACAGTTAACAGTGCCATCTGTTGATTAACAGGTCAGAATCAACACATGTAGATGGAAGCAAGGAAAAAATCTTTTACTTTTCATTAATTAATCGTCCGTACCGTATACATAAACAACTGTTTAGATAGTAGGAGGTTATCACGACACTTATTCGACGATTAACTAATTTAATGCTTCTTGTTTCCAATAAATAGGCCAAACTGCCCAGCATAAAGTCTGTCAATGCATGCGAAATTCGTGAAAGTTACGAATATGTGAGACTGGTGGGTGGTTGATGGGTTGAGGGGATAGTATTGAGGTAGCAGACTGTTTATTTCTTTGCCTCCACCTGGTCTTTAACAAATGTACCGCAGTGTGTTTCATCAGAGAAGTCTCCGCAATCGTTGTCGCCGTCGCAGAGCCAGGTGAGCGCGATGCAAACGCCGGTGGCGTGGCACAGCGTGCGGTTGTCGCTCTCGTCACACGCGCGCGCGCAGCCTTGCTCGTCTTCCGCCTCAGCACACTCCGCGATGCCGTCGCAACGCTTCTCCATTGGGATGCAGGTACATGATACCTGTACCATAAATATAGTTTTTTTTCCTTCCTATCCTACTAGGAAAGTAAGGATAGAAAGAAGAAATGAATATGGAAATGTCCCTTTTAGAAAGAGGCCGCTAGCGCGTTGTCTGCCTTGAAAAAAATTGTTCTACTTCATATCAAAATCATCATATTGTGTATGGCGTGTCTTATTATCAGTGTTACTAAATATTACCTGACAAGAGAAATGATCTGCGGGACAGGGATGGTTGCAGTCGCCGTCGTCAGCGTCGTCATCGAAGTCTTCCGCTATGACGTCAGAATCGATGGCTACGTGACGATCTATACAAATAAATAATTATTTCTTCCCCGATCGCGTCGATTAGAATTAGAATTTTGAGGCTTTGGGGACTTATCAATCATACGAGCCGTTTCTTTTCCGAATCGTGTACGTATGCTTTGATGTCTGGTTTATACTTACGATGCCAGGAGTCAACTCGTGTGTAAGGGCTGTGAGGTCGGAAGCCAGGCGGCTGCAGACCAGGCGCTATACCGACGGCGGGCTGATAGGGTGCCTGGTGGGGCGGCACGTAGGGCGGCACGCGGCCTACAGAGCGCGTGTCCGCCGGGTCAGCGGTCGCGTTGGCCGGCCGCGGCTGAGCTAGTGGCACGGCTTCTTCCCCGCACACTAATGCACACAAGCAACATTCACTGGGTAATTTCGTTATTGTAGGCAGCAAAAAGGCTAAACAAGGAAACTAGGTACGGTCTTTACTTAGTATAAACATCACAACAATAAGAAGAGCTGCAACTTATTGAGTCGTTATATTTAATTAGTAGGTAAATTAATCCTAGTTCAGTGCGCTTTATCAATTAGCTACACAGAAATCTGCTTTCTATATTTGAAATGTTTGATCAATATGATTTAAATTGAACTATCTGGGAAAGAATTTTAGAACGTACCAAATGAGATTATAAGGGCGGAGTAGATAACGTAGAGTATCTTGACCGACATTCTTGCCGTAAGGTATCGTTAAATCTGGTACGAGGCGAAGCGTGTAGGTGGCCTAGGTGACCTGCGCAGTGCTGCGCGACACAGACCCACGGAGCTGCATGACGACCAGCTACTTCACCTGCGACAAAATCTAATTTAAATTAAGACAATTTAAACGGAAAAGATAACTATGACCATATCCGAAATCAGTTTATAAATAACATTTGTACTACCAACTAGCAATATGATCTACTACTAATAAATTATGTTACTAAAACATCTAAGAACATATAGGGATTTTGAGTGAGGCAATCCACTTAATTACAGTTAATATTTTTTTTAAAATGTGTCAGTGATTGAGTTAAAACTATACATCTTTTTTATTGGATCAGACATAGTTACAAAATGTCATCAGATTAGATTTATAAGTTTATATGTAGTTTATAAGTTTATCCGGTTTATATAAAAACTTATATGACATTACTAAACTTAAAAATATTTAATAAAAATATATCTTAAAATCCATAGATACCAGCATAAAACCATGTTTGTTATTCCTCCGATTTCTTTGAAGAGAAAGTCAAATGAAAATAGACGGGACAATTTTTAAAAGACAGATACTAATCAAGCAAAGTAATTGCACTTTGACGTCCAACAGCTTTTAGACATCGCTAACAAAGCATATGAACACACGTGAAGTTGAAAGCTCTCCGGCATCCTATCAAAAAGGGGACCAAAACAAAGGCTTTCAAGCAGTGCAGTCAATTATTTCAATACAAGGGTGAGGAGTTGTTTACTGACGCGGCAAAATCATCACATAGTATGTGCTGCAATATCTAGAGCCCAATTATCTTATGTGCTATTTAAAAATCCTTTAGTAACTAGCGTACTAAAAATCTAATCAAATTATCAATTTCACATTTTAAACATTCTTACATAGTAAATGGTCAATTACAAATGAGTTATAAAATTTACAAAATTACATACGTGGTTATTATAGAGTAAATAAGGATGTTAGTAATTTTGCCAAAAATGTATTCGCGCAAAGAAATGAGTTGTTTCTTGTAAGGTCGATCGGTCTATTCGAAATATTTTTCTTTTCCCATTGGACCGTTTGAATCCATAGAAACGATCAAGCCCACGGGAACAAAAATCGTAACACGACACCCAATGAAGGAGTTCGTCACTTTCGTTGTATTAGTCAAGCTATAAGGTGTCAGACTCTAATTTTATTAATTTATATCTTGTGTAATCAACATAAGTTCATTGATAAATAACTGATGTGGAATACGTCTAAAATTACTTGGTTGACTATCCTATAAATTATTTATAAATAAAAAAAGTTATACCAATTATTTATTAGAAGACATAATATAAATAATTAAATGCAGATAAACTATATTTCTACATAAAATTAAGATGATAAGTTTAGAACATACGCACCCAAGATAAGAAAATGACCCCCACATCTTTCAATGATAAACTAATATTAATGGGTAGACGACAACGTTTATCAACTGTTATATATAAAATGCTGGCCAGCTACAAGAAAGTCCTTATAGACGCCATATTGAAAAAAAAAACATTCAAACTCTCAAAACGCATGCGTCGCGCAGTGCCAACGTTACGAGCGACTTGTTGATTCCCTTTTCATTCACTACGCACCATCCCGCGCATTCTACGCAGTTATCCTCCGAGAAGAAATATCTAGGTCTTTTATCGCACAACCTTAAATATAACAGTACGACCCATCCTATAAAAAGAGTCACATCTCAACAAACAGTACGACATATACAACGAAGGGAGAGACATTTCTGGTCAGATATTTCAAGATCTCTTTCCGTATATGGAGAGTAGTCAATTTTCAAGTAGAATGAATACATAATTTTAAATTATTGGTAGAAAATATTCACTATTAAAATGCTTACATAAATATCATTTCAAAATAAAAGAATTTAAAACTACACAAGTAACAACGCATTCTAAGATTAACTTAAAGTGTCCTGTTATTGCCAGTTACTGTATGCCGTTACTGCTTTGATCTTCTATTAAACTTTACAACCCTTAAATTAATATATACGATAAGATTTATGGCAAAGTTCCAAGCGGCCATCTAAATTCGCCAAAATAGCGAAGCGGCTGCAGCCCACAGACATCTGCAGATATGTTGCTTACCTTTAATTAACAAAGGATGAAAGCACAGAAATTAAATATTTCCTCTACCTAAGCGTCCCCTAATCTGCCAATTAAAATATGAAATTCGTTATAAAATGTAACTATGTATTTTTATAAATTACTATTAAGTAATAAGGACATTCTAAATATATAAATAAGCTAGCGTCTGTGAAATACTGTAATTTTAGATTTATTTAAGTTTATTCTATATTTTCTATTTATTTGTCACTCACAAGATGAAAGACGCTTACGTTATTATTCAATAGAATTCATTTCCAATAAGTAACGAATACTTATAAAAACTTATCATAACAAGTATGTATTAAAGTAAGTAACATAAATTGATTCGCGTCAGGCTCAGTTTATTTTTAGACCGCACCCGCCTCCACACGGATAGGTACCTTATTATCATTATAAAGTCGTAGTCGCTATGTACCTATGTTCTATGGTTTTATATATAAAAATGTGATAAAACAGATTAAATTACAACAAATTAAAAAAATCAGTACTCTTTACTACTATATAGTAAAATTAAACATTGAACAAAATACTGTCTTTGATATACAATGTTCTTATTTCATTTTTTACTGTCACTTACTTTTCAATCACATTTGTGTCCAACTAAGAATCTACATATAATTTGATTTTAAAATAAATACTGAGTATTTATTGAGAATTATAAAAATCACAGCATAGCAATATTTGCCGAGTACCTATGAAAATTCAACGATCAATACAGGAGGGTGAGACGTGCGCGATCGCCTACGCCCGCCCCCGCGCGCCTGCCGCCCCCGCCCGCCCTGGCCGTCCTGAGCTCATGAAACAACGAAACCTAACACCGCTACCGCCCACGTCTTTGGCAACTATATTTTCTGCTACGTCAACAGGACAATATTGGAAGAAATCACTGAGTACTTGTTTCTTAACTTAACCATTAACGGCATACGTTAAATGATTGTAACTGGTCCATTTTGGCATTATTATTTTAAAAACAATTCAATATTGAATTGTCCATAATTATTCTATTCAGTTATTATCCCAGTAATGTTTTATATTTAAATAAATAGTTGAGTATTGTTATCCCAATAATGTTTTATATTAAAATAAATCTTATTTTACTAAGTAAATATAAAAAATGTACCTTAATTTTTCAATTTCATTTTCATTGACACGGATAATCACAATGTAAACAAGTTTGTCTAAACACGTTAAACAGTCACACAAGAAGTAGCATGTAATTTTCTACTTTACATTGAATTTTTTTTTTTTACTAACGAGAACTCACGAGATGTGTTCTCGTCGCCCGCTCGGCTGGGTACTAGGTAATCTGGAAGGCGCCCCGTCCCTTCCCCCTGCCGCGCGCGAGTCCCGCGCAAGCCCCGCGCAGTCTGTCGCCGATGAATGAAGAACTCCCACCCCTCCACATCTATATAACACCCTTAACTCGCTTACATTTGTATCAGCTACTCAGAATAACATTCGATGGAAATAGATGAATTGCTTATAAATATAGTGGTATAAATTTTATCTAAAATCCACCTACGACTATCAGTTATTCACTTTTTTCATTCCCGACCTAAAGGTCAGATAGACACTTTGTTTTATTTTTGGTGCAATTTATGTGGCTCAGTTTTTCTTACATTTCTGGATGTAGGTAGTATGTTTAAAAAGTAAAAATAAAATTAAGTCGATTCCTATACTTTGAACAGCAAAGAATCTTATTTAAATTACTTAAGTACTATTTTGTAGTAAAAAAATTAAATTAAAGTCAACTTTCATACATGTCATACACTAATAGTTTAAAAAATAATGAGTTGAACTTAAGTATAGTAAAATTATTTTTAATATGTTAAATGTTAAAAACAATTTACTAACAATATGAACAAAAAATAATAAAAAAGGTGATAAATCATCGGAGTTGCATTAAAAAAGTCACAGAAGTGTAGAAAGACTCTAAAAGAAAATACTCGTTAACGATTTAGTTTAAGACAATAGAAATAGACAAGTCGAGATCAACGACATCCCGTATTATTTTCAAAAACATCAAGAACTAAATAGTTGTACTGAAAACAGAGCGGAGCTCTACTTTCGAGATTGTTTTTGAATTCACACATAGATGTCGCTACGACAGCTTAGAGCCCTTATTACTATTGTCTTTGTTATTTTAATATTTGTTTAATCCATAACTGGTACTTATTCGAATAACAACGGTACTATTAATTGATAATTACAGTTATTTTTCCGTACCCCTGTCGACTTTTTCTTTAAAAACCTACTCAATGCTATTGTACGCTAAAAAGAAAACAGTTTCAGATAAAATTATTTCATGTGTGACAAGTCAATAGTTATGTTATAAAAGAAAGAAAAACTCTTTTACAATCATATTTATTTTTACATTTACATTTATAGTAACTTTGGCTCCCGTGAATTGGTTGATCCTCAATTTTAACTAAAATACTGGACATGATTATGTACAATGAATCATTCATTATATTTTAAAAAATTCTACATACTTCTTTTTTTTTATTTGAATATAAAGTTATTATTTCATTTTCTACAATAAGTAACACATTTAAATAGCAATGATTTGCCCAAAAGATTCTCTCCTTTACAATTTTAAAATTTAGTTAATTAAATTATGAATTTTATGGATAAACCTAGAGAGAAAAAATTAACTGACAAATTAAGTTTTTGATCCCATACGTAGATTGAAATGCTTATTTTTTACAGCGACAATTCTTTATAACTAACAAAAAAAAACTCTTAAAACCTATTATTCTGTCAATATTATTACAAGCTGAAATAAACTCTCACATAATCAATCTCCATTTATATGCAGTTACATTATTGATTATTGCTCTTATTATATGTCTACCCTAACAATAAATAACATTCTAAAATATAAATTTCTAACTCGACCCCTTTATTTATTAATAACAATAAAGCGATTTTATTCTTTGGCAGTATCAAAAACATTCGAACATAATGTTTAACTATAAACTACGACTGTAATGTAATTATTAACAGACTACTACTCGTATTAAGTAACATACATTTTAAATTGTTTAAACTTTCGTGAGACATCATAATTAATTAATTAAGAAACGGCTTAACTCACGTTTGATCGTCCGGTGGCGGCACCGACTAGTTTCGGACCCATCGGGGGTCCACCTTCAGGGTCACCGGACAATCAAACGTGAGTTAAGCCGTTTCTTAATTATTAACATACATTTTATTTAGCGAAATAAACATTTTGGCACAAAACTACGCGCAACTACATAGAATTATATTTCATATACTACGTTACAATGATTTATATTTACAAAATTTATTAATATATTATGCTACCACATATTTATTTTATTTTGGCACGTTAAATAAAAAAATGTTACACATCGTTTTTATTATGCCGTATTCCAACACGGTCATTTTCTATCCATATTAATAAATTAAGCGTCTCATAGACAATGTGTATTTTATAACATGCGAGAATTAAAGATTGTAGTACCCTTATATAGTATAGTTAATTAAAAGGTTGCAGTATTACTTGTTAAAAAAGGTACAAGATTATTTTTTTAATTGCAAATAATATTAAAGTATTAATAATAATAAATTTATTATTTATTATAATTAAATTAATATAGGAAATTGAATTCTCAATTCCTTTCTTAATCAAAAATATAAAATACCCAATAGACAGTATTAAATATAAGGAAGCAGATGGGAAAGATGACTCTAGAATATGTGTCGATGACGTTGACGTCTCGGATCTTCGGTATGGAGGCTTTGATGACGGTCGCCCCGCGGCGCAGCGCGTGGATCACCTTCGGCTTGCCAGTTGCTCCGTCTGAATATGTTACAACATATCATAAAGGTAAAATAATGATACGATTAAGACGTAATTGACGACTCAAAAGAAGAATTATAGATCTCTATTTTTTATACGCCATTCTTGTATTCTATGCGGCCATGATATCTGGATCTACCATTTAAAAAATCATGAGAACTAAAAAGGCAGATTCGCCTATAGTCAGTGTAAAAATGAGTTCCTGGAAACTTACTCCTGGAGTTCCTGGAGTGCGGACGCGTGCGATATCGCAGGTGCGTGTGGTCCCGCTGCAAGCGTAGCGAGGGCGGAGCGCCTGCTACTGGCGGCAGCGGCCGAGTGCGTAGCCCCAGCAGTGGCGACACTCGCCCCGCGCTCGAGCACTCACGCAGCGCTATGATCTCCTCATTGCTATGAGACCCTAAGAAATCAGATCAAAATATGTTAACGACATCCATATACGAGTACATAGTAATCGTCAAAATTATCACTATAATTTGTACTAGTTAGTCGATTGTAAGAAGTAATAGACAGGAATTTATTCGAGGAAATGAAATGAATATGAGAATTCCTTAACTATGAATAGTATTATATAAGCCAGATAGCGGTATTGTGTAAACACATTTTTATTGATAACATTCTTAATCTTTGTGTACTTACCACTGGAGCATTTAATGTCTTTCTCCATGCTGGTGCTGCTGGACAATTGGTCGCGGTTCTTTAACTTGGCACGTTTTCTTGCGCGCGCCCCCCAGTACGTGTAGTTGACGGCGGCGTACTCGAGCAGGGCAGCGAACACGAACACGAAGCACATCACCAGGTAGATGTCGATGGCCTTTACGTACGAGATACGCGGAAGGCTGCTGCGGACGCCCGTGCTTATTGTTGTCATTGTTAACACCGTCGTTATACCTGGGAAGTTTGATTTGATTGTTTCATTTCATGTTATTCACGTGGCCAGAAAAGTAAACTTTTTTCTCGCCTCATGAAAAGTTGTTTACCTTTTCGAATAACCACTTTCCTAAATATTATTTATTTTATTATAAAATAACTAGACATATTAAACTACTAACCTAATGCAACTCGCGCAGACGTAGCCTCATGATTTATCCAGAAAGAGACCCACGACAGCATCACTATTAGAATGCTCGGTAAGTAAGTTTGGAACACGAAGTACCCAATGTTTCTGCGAAGCTTGAAACTTAGCGACAAGCGTTGGTACACGCCTGTTGCCAACTTTTCCTGGAATGTTCAGCATTTAGTGGGCAGGCGTACTATATAAACAATTTTGAGGAATTTGCTGCTATAACTATTAGAAACGACTCGTATGTATGATAAACGTAATAATTCAAAATGAAAACTCTCTTTCTTGGTTTGATTTCTTAAAAGGAAAACTTGCATTAAAAGTAATTAAGAATCGATCGAAATAACCAATCTGGTATATTAACCTTACCTTTCTATCATTAGTTTCATATCCGAGTATCGAGAACTGCGGCAATTCTGCGTCCTCCACGCCGCGCACTGGCGTCTCCTTCCAGTACATCACCACGTCCGACACCGTGTAGCCATCTGCATCCGAATTACTTCGTTAGCATTTCATAAAAACACGGAAGAACATAGATTCTAATTCCAAGTCTACTCTGGTGCGGTTTACAATGAGCGCGGGTGTGCTGTGAGCTTTTAGACTGTTTACTACCAAACGTCTACGATTTATATTTTAATTGATTTATAGAAAACTTAAGCTATATTACCTTTATTTTTATTTATAACATATTTATTTTTACCATCTATCTTCAAGGTTTCCCCGTTGGTGCGAGGTGAGGTGCGAGACCTTTAATACTGTATTATAATATGTATATTTTATATACTTGACATTTTTATATTTTCTTAAATCCTAAGTTATTCTATTAAAAAAATATCTTTTAAATCGGTTCCGTAAGCTTTTCAGTTTAACAAGTAGTATAAAATATCTAGCTAAGGTATGGAGGTAATGTATGAAGATGTATGGAGTCACACAGCTTTCAATCTCGACGGTGCAGTTCTGGCTGTCGAGGGGATAGTAGTGCAGGTCCATCATGCAGGCCAACGTAGCGGTGAAGCGCATGCCGTATGTGATGCCGCCCTCGCCGCACAGACGCACCAGCTTGTTGCGCTCCGTCACGTCGTGCAGGAAACTGAACACATGACAACCACAAAACTAACCGATACATCTATTATTATCCGGAATATTTGTAATTTTATCATCTTTAATCAATTTGCTACAATCAGATACAAATGATCTAAACATATAACGAAAACAAAGAAATAAACTGCAAACGAAATCAAGAAATAAAGGTATTTTGGTATTATTTTTTTCAAATAAAGAATAAGCTATCCTTTGCAAGTAGATTACATTTAAAAATGTCTGTAAGTTTTGTTAATTGTACTCGACAACTTAACTCATCACTTTTTATGTCATCTAGCCTAATATCACAGTGCCATTAAAGTATTATCAACAACAGGATTGAAAATAACATAATCATTATACTAGATATATATTTTACTTGCCTATTTTTGTCGTTAGCAAAGAAAGTGTCGGGCACCCAGATCTTATCAGCGAAGTCTCCTGACAAGGTTAGAACCTCGTCCGACAAGCCGAACGCGAGGCGCTCGTCCTTCCAGTATTGGTTCAGATATAGTGTTATCGTGTAATCCTGCAGAATTAATAAATAATGTTAAACTTTAAATTAAAATTTTAATGTAACATACATTAGGAATGAATAGTAGTGACATTTAAAATTCTTAACGATCGGTATTATTTTGCGGTACTCAATAATAAGTCCTATTTAGACGTATTTATGAAAAAAAACCAAACGTACGCCTCATTTATACATACGAGTATTTTTAGCCGACTTCAAAAAGAAGGAGGTTATCAATTCGACTGAATTTTTTTTTTTTTTTTTTTTTATGTGTGTTACCGCGAATCTCCGCCCCTGGTGGTCCGATTTTGATAAAAAATATTTTAAACGAAAGGAAGTGCTTGCAGGTGGGTCCCATTTTTTTGTTTTTTTTTTTAAATAACTAGAAGAATAGTAGAATTTGAATATAGCTTCAAAATTTGTTGCGGAAATTAGGGACATTTTTGCTTTCAGCGCTTACGTAGGCTAAACTATAGGACCTACATAAAAATGATGTATGGCGAATTGTAGCTCTTTAAATGTGCTAAATAAAAGTCCGCGATAGCATATATCTATCTTTTATAGTTTTCTCACAATAACCATTTTTTTCTTTACGAAACATTAATTAAATTCATGCCCTATTTCCGACGCTATTATTCAAGTTCAGTATTAACCCTTATGTAAATAAATATGTTCATTATCAAGAGAATTTAATGTAGATTATATTTGCAATTGAAACTATATCATTCTGTCTAATAGTTTAGGAGATATCGTAAGAATAAAATTACGCGGAAACGAAAAATGCTACATCGCGTTACAATGAATAGCACAAATTTGCTTTCTGGGCTTACGTAGGTCAAACTATATGACCTACATTAAAATGATGTATGGAGTAATTATAGATCCTTAAATTTGCTAAATAAAAGTCTCAGGTGGCATATATCTATCATCTATGGATGTCTCACAAAAACCATGTTATTGTGAACAAACTTCGATTAAAATGCACACGAAAAACAGCGTCGTAAACTTACGGCGCTATTATATTATATTCGATATGAATCCTTATCCAAATAAATATGTTTGATGGCTAGAGTATTAAATGCAGATTACATTAGCCTTTAAACTATGTAATTCTGATCAATAGTTTGAAAGATATTAAATTATTAAAAACTACGCGCATTCGAAAAATTCTACGGCGGCGCGCGGCTGGACTAAATTAAAGGCACGCTACGATGTATTAGTTCGTTAATTTTCAATTTGTATACCGATTTTGATAATTATTTCACTGTTTAAAGGAATAGTGGTTATCTGCTGCATTGTATATTAGTTTTTGAGTACACACATATTAAATAGGAAAGTCCTTTTCTTTATTTGTCTTATTTCTTTCCTCATGCGTATTAAGGAAATTTGTAATTGAATTTCAAATTCACTAAAAATTGTGAAATAAAACAAAAATTTTAAGAAAAAAAATAGCCGACTTCAAAAAAAAACAATCTCAAACAAAATGCACTCAAAAGTAACATAAAGAAACAATTTCAAACAAAATGCATTCAAAAGTACCATAAAAAACAATCTCAAACAAAATGCACTCAAAAGTAACATAAAAAAACAATTTCAAACAAAATGCATTCAAAAGTACCATAAAAAACAATTTCAAACAAAATGCATTCAAAAGTACCATAAAAAACAATCTCAAACAAAATGCACTAAAAAGAAACAAAATAATGACATGAAAACTTCTTTCTTTCTTTCTTCTCTCTTTCAAAAACCCTCTAAACTCTAAAGAAAGTTCTCTTCTTTCTTGTAACATGTCTATATTGTATAATTATTGTTATTTTGGAGTCGGTTTCGGCCTAAGTAGGGACATAAAATGTATAATATTATATTTACTTCGGCCGACACCGACTGCGAAATAACAATAATTATACAATATAGACATGTTACAAGAAAGAAGAGAACTTTCTTTAGAGTTTAGAGGGTTTTTGAAAGAGAGAAGAAAGAAAGAAAGAAGTTTTCATGTCATTATTTTGTTTCTTTTTAGTGCATTTTGTTTGAGATTGTTTTTTATGGTACTTTTGAATGCATTTTGTTTGAAATTGTTTTTTATGGTACTTTTGAATGCATTTTGTTTGAAATTGTTTTTTTATGTTACTTTTGAGTGCATTTTGTTTGAGATTGTTTTTTATGGTACTTTTGAATGCATTTTGTTTGAAATTGTTTCTTTTGTATTGTTTATATTCTTAAAGTAGTAAAAAAAAGCAGGTGACTTTTTTAATTAAGCGAATTCTGCTATGTAAGCTAATTATTTAAAACTGACTAAACAAAAGATAGATTAGATAGACCTCTATAGAAACTTCAAGTTCATATCTTGGGTTGTTATGGTAGTAGATTTATAGGAGAAAATGGAATTTTCGACGTTTATTCTTACTTTATATATGACATCATCTTTTTCTCCCTGTTCTAATCCCACTCTTTCTGGTTTTAGAGTAGTAGGTCCCTACCATGTTTTGTCATTTAAAAATATAGACATAGCCTTCGTTAAATGTACACGTCAAACGGTACATGAAGATATGTACTTTATTAATCTATGAAATAACTACACACATCAAAAAAGTCTAAGCAACACATACTGTTTCAAGTTATTAATCAATTATTTTATCATTTTTTACCAAGTAGGTAATACTTATGTAAACTTTTTTGATCTATAGGACATACTGGCTGGTTGTGAAAAAAAATCGAGTATCATTTGGTTTTTTTTTCACATATTCAAAAGCGAATGCATTTGTTCGAATTTTACAGCGTTTTCTTTGCTTGTTAAAATTTAGTATTCGGTATCAATTTTAAGATTCAAACAATAATTAAAAAAGTTTTGAACAAATTTGAATTTTGAGACATTTTTTACGTTATGGAGCGACGTCATTTGAACGCAGATGAAATGCAGAGAGCTGTAGGGATGTTGCAAGCAGGAAGAACTCAATCTCAGGTATCTCGGTATTTTGGTATCAACAGAAGCGTTATTTGCCGTATTCATCAACGTTAAACTAACACGGGAGATCCTGCTGAGCAGCACCCAGGTCGAGGAAGGTGTACAACAACACGGCAAGATCGATACATACAACTGACTGAAAGACGCCAGCCGATGTTAACCGCCCGAGAGATAGGTTTGAGGCTACAAAATTCAAGTAGTCTTGTTGTTAGCTTCCAAACTGTGTGAAATCGATTGCATGAGTATGGCCTACGAGCACGACGGCCAATTAGCTGCCCACCGACACGTCACAGGAATCGCGCTCGTCGAAATGAATGGTTTAGGCAACACATTATATGGACCCCGAAACAATGGGATAAAATTTTATTTTGCGATGAGTCTCGATTTGGGTTCTAGCCTGATACTAGAAGGGTAAAAGTGTACCGTTGTCCTGGAAATACTGAAAGACTGAGGTGGCTTCAGGAAGTGCATCCACACAACGACTTAACAGTTATGGTATGGGTGGGTATTATGAAGAACAGACGAACTGAGCCCGTTTTTGTAAATGGTAACATGAAAGCTGTAAATTACGTTGAAGATGTTCTAAGACCTTATGTCCATCCATTCGCACAAGCGCTTGGCTTCGATTTCACCTTGATGCATTACAATGCGCGTTCGCATACAGCTTTGCACACACGGGAGTACTTGGCAAGGGAAAACTTCCTGGTATTGCCTTGGCCTGCACAATCGCCAGACCTCAACCCCATCGAGCATGCACGGGACATGCTCCAGAGACGTGTTTTAAATGACTTGGATGGAGTGACAACAACCCAACAACTGATGGACTTACTAAAATTTCATTGGGAGCAATTACCGTAGGATCACATTAACAGTCTCATCGATTCTATGAATAATCGGTGCCAGCAAGTTCTCCATAACAGAGGAGACCACACTTTGTATCAATTTATGCAATTTTTGTACAACCATTTAATTTTACTTTAAGTTTAGTTGATTAGGCACCTTACTTTGTACTACGTACAAACATTCCTTACTCGTAATTATTGGTTATTAAGATTATTAAAAAGTAAATAAAAAAAAACAATTGTTGTTTAATATTAAAAAAAGCATTAATAAATAATAAAAGTACGAAAATACTAAGGATTTAATGCGAAAACACATTGTAAAATTGAAATTTATATGTGTTGCTTAGACTTTTTTGATGTGTATATATTGTTCAAGAAAACTTTGAAAATATTCCGAAGGATCTAGAATCCTTTTAAACTGAAGAAGCTCTAGGTAGGTTTATGAATTAATTTTCGTTAACAAGAGAGCGAGTGGATGTCGACCTCTCGGTGGTAGCGTCAAAGTAAAGACGTTCGATTGGCTGACGCGGCGGTCACCGGCAACCGTGTCAAGTGGCCGGCCTTGCTCTCTTTTTGAAGCTATTAAAAGCATAATGAATTACAGCGATCGAGTCGACAATGCGGAATTTTTAAAACGACCTCAAACATCTTACATTGTGATTCTCACACGGTTGTCATTATTTACAACGAGTTTGGATTTTGGTAAAGAGGCCGCGGACAAGCTCGATGCCAACTGAATTGATGATGTCGCGGAGCGGAAACTCTTTGAACTAACGGTTAGTTATGAAATGCATGTCACGGATGCTTTGAAATAGGTATGTTGAGGTGTCTCTATGTTAAGCTTTCCGCCCCGAAGAACTTGTAGTATAACCCGCCTTGCAATACCTGACTTAGTAAATAAAAGCTCTCTAATGCCGAAGCAATTTAGTTTAGCTTAAGTCTTACTTCGTGCTGCAGTAATATCGTACACCGACGCAGATCTATCTCCCACGTCTCTCGACTGTGTTGTACATTAAATTCTATACCGAGCGTATATCAATTATAACTACGTGTAACTATATATATGTTTGCTTTTACATTTAACATTTGCAATATTATAAATTAGTGTGTACTGAATTAGCAAAGATAGGTTTTTGTTTTAAAGATGTCATTCAATCTTAATAAATATTTACGATATGCAAAGAGCAATATAATAGAAATTAGATTACATTCACTCACCATATTGACCTCGGAAATAGCGTCGAAACTGGCGATGGTCAGGTCCATGCCGACGTAGAGCGGATCGCCTAAAACCAAATTATTTTATGCAAACTGAGAACGCCACATGCTAGATGTACGTAAGTCGAACTACGCTGAAGAATCGAAAAATGTTTACGGAACAAATTCCAAATCTATTAAATGTTTGAGCTCCACTAACCCGCAATAAGTTGCACGCAGCGTACATCACATGTTTTAGCAATTTATATTTTATATTTGTTTTATGAATATTTGTCATTGAAAAAAGCATACGTAGACAGATCTTGTATTTGGTTGATGAAAAATATGTGTAACTGTAGGTTTTCACTATTAAAATACTTGTATAATAACATGTTGTCGATCACTCATTCTTCATAAAAAAAGAACAGATAAAAATGTAAATTTGCATAAGTGTTTCGGCAGTGGAAACTCGTTGCAATATGCGCAATGTTTGATAACACTTTTCTTATATTAAGGCTTACTACCTCCGAAGTTGGGTCGCAGGCGTATGTCGTAACCGTCCAGAATGCGGGATACGGTGTGCGTCACGTTCTCCAGCCTGTCCACAGCCACCGCACGCTCCAACCTGACAACAGTAGGTACCGTCAACAACAAGCAAATAAAGAATTTACTACCAATTCATTTAAAGCCACTTAAGCGCACCAAAAACTTCACGTCTCTCTATAAAAACAAACCGTTTTGTTCAAAGATTTTTATAAAGTAAAATATTTTTGGAAAGAATTTGTTAAGTTTCAAACACATGTTTATCGTGAAAAAATTAAAACGATGTTAAGGGCAGTCATAGAATTTTACATAAAAAGTTCTAGCACACTACGGGCAAAGCCCAGATGCAGAATTCTGTTCCAAATTTCAATTTAATAGCATAGATTGCGTACAACCTTATGGGTCGTTACGTGCGTTTCCATAATGGTCCAATATTATAAACATAGATACTCGTACATATATACATCAATACTCTACAGAAATAACTATAACTGTATTTTTATTGCATTTAAAACACCATGTATAAAATTGTAAACACGAAGTCAAGAATCATGTGCTCCAATTCATATTTATCTCGTACCTCATGACCATTAGCAATTATTAGCCTGTACAATCAGTCGCTTTGAGGATGCAATCTTGCATTCCCCAAGGCCTTTTTTGTTTCGTATTCCCCTTTCTCAGAGAAAATTGCTATCCGTAGACCCATTATTGTTCATGCCGCAATGATAATTTTTTTTAATTAAATATGAAAAAAGGTTTATTACAAATCTGTTATAATTGTACATACTATTAACTTTTAGGCATTTACATTGTATAAATCATACCTACAAAAAGGTTTAGTAACATTATATTATTTAGTGCGTTTGATTTTATTTTCAGTATCATACTTAGCTTATTCTATTAGAATGTATTCGTCATAAGAGTTTTTTTTTACAGAGTTTAAGTTCAAGAGTTTTGCCGCGTACCGTCGGCCGTCGGGAAGTTATACAGATTATCTAAAAGTTGATATGAAAAACGGGCTAAAATAATGATGATTTTTTCATTACTACTTATATTTTTTTTACAAATAGAATTGAATGTGTGCGCAAAAAAAGATGATTGTCTGTTATTTACGATTTTTAAGGCCCACTTGTCAGGTTCACTTTATGTGTAAAAGGAACTTTTTATATTTATTGATGTGTAAGTTTACATAACATTTGCAAACAATTTTGTACTCTGTGTAATACTTATTTGAAACACCTAGTAAATATTAAAAATAGTAAATATATTTTTAACTTGGAACACAGTCTTGAACTTTAAGCTTTAAAACACTTTTTAAACTTTCAATAAAGTCACCAGTATTGTTTTTTTATTAAATGACAATTGTTGAGTCCTAAATTAATTAGAATTAAGTGTGTGAGTCAAAGTGAGTTATAAAAAGTTCAACAACTTACTGCGCTTGTGTTAGAGTCAACACAAGGGGAAGCATAACTCGCGCGAACAAATTTTTTACCAGATGATGGAAACGCGCGCGATGCGTGCAATGCGCGGTCATTGCGCTACGAAAACCTTTGCTTCTGACCACATGCCCACCATCGAACATCACACAGTACGACTAGCATAGCAACTTAACATGAAACTTCCCTACTCTACCATGAACCAGGACTGCTACTAGCATACTTTACGAGAAACTTTAACGAAGTTGTAAAACGCGGTTCGGTTGCCTCGGCGTGAGCGGTCTCGCCAACCGCGAAGCCTCGAGTGATGTCGCGCGTGCGCCATTCACACAAAGCTCACACTACACAATTTTTAAGTTGTACCGAGATACGTCCCGCCCAAATCCCAGCTCTACAAATTCTATAAGCTACTTAAGTTATCCAAGATGCTTAGGAAAGTATTGAAAAGTATATTCAAAGAATTCTTACTTCAACTATGTTAAATTTTGTTTATTCGAAACCAAAATATATTCGAACATTTAGTAAAAGTAAAATACTTACGGATAAAAATAACTAAAGCCTTTTTTTTCAAATGTCGATTCTATTTTTCAATTTAATCGAGTCAGGCAAAACATCTTTTCACTCAAGTTATTCAATCTTAAAAGGAGGTATCGTAATACAAAACGCAAAAACACAAAGTCCAATAAACGCAAATTCACGAGCGCTAGAAGTATTCTTGTCTTTGATCCCAAAATAAGATGTGTCCAATTTCAATATCTAGACTAAAACCCTTTACACAACCTAAATTCACAATAGTTCACAATAGGATATAAAATTTATTAATTTTATTATTATGTTAAAACTACTAAACTAAACTATATACTTATACCAAACTAAGAATGAAAACTAGATTATGTAAAAAATATAAAATATATATCGGTAACGTAAATACGTATTCATTGAAAAGCTGTTATAAAAATAACTGCAGACAATTTTGTGACATTTTTGAGAGATATCAAATTTTTGCTTTATTATTAATTTTATATGAAAATGAGTTATTCGCCAACCTGGGCCGTAATAACTTATTAAGCTGGGATTACGCTTTCCTCATTACGGAACTATGCAAACATTGTTGCGTTATGAATATAACTTTAGTTTCATCAATAATCGATTCAATGTAAATGTTCGCCTCATGAAAAATTAATTGTGAAGTTTGGCCTGTAGTTATCAAAATAACTTTTTACATGATAAAAATTTATGCAAATTTAATTTTATAGGTAAACATGAACGCTTAATTTAAATTTGTATACTAATAGCCCAGCGGTTAGCGTCTGATAACGTTAAGAGTTTTCCAATCCCGATAAGACATCGTTAAACTTTTCGTTTATGAATTGTAACATAGATTTATGTATATGCTGTTTAAGGATATGGTGTAAACTACAAAATAGTAAAATCTGTAAAAGATATGTTCAGATAGAAAAGTAATTTCTCACAATATCATTAATTAAAACACAATCTAATATTTATCAGACATTTTTATGATTTATTCCGGATCACTTTGGCACCCGTTGCTGCTTTCTATTCCACAAGATCCAACACAATTGGGACTTATTTATAAAAAGACTTTAAAGTTAGATCGTTTGATATATCGTATGATTTGAGTGGAAGTGGCAGTGCCGGGTGCGGCGGGTGACGGCAACGTGCTCACCTGCGGATGTTATTTGTCGGCGTCGAGCGCGTCCGCCTTTAGATTAGCCACAACGCATACCCATCTACATCTATACGTACATCCTCATATTCTGAACGTCTAGTCATTCTAAAAACTTAAAATCAAACAACCTGCTATAGAAATGTATTTTTATTCGTTAAAAAAAATATAAGAACTCTTTTTATTTTCACTAGCTAAAGAAATTATGTCTTAATTAACGTTTCAGCAATTAATTATAATTAGCAAAGTTATTTAGGATACAAAAATTAAAAAGTCCTTAGTCATTACGGAAGGACATTTCAGGAAAGGTTTTTGTAGACAACCGGTATACAAAATATACAAACAAGTAAATTTAAACCTCTTTTGCACTAAACCTTATATTAATATATTAAAGAGTATTTTTGTTATACGTCAGATATGTTTCTAACTCCGATCTGTTTGATTCCATCCCTTCCACATCAGTTGTCGCAACAGAACATGTTATAAGGACATCAGATTTCATTTCGATCCTGTGACTCCGTCGACTTATTTTCCGATGCGTGTTTAACGAGAACAAAACAATATCATTGTGAATTTTATACAAAACGACGTGACAAATAATGTGATTTTTGTTCATAGCTACGAGTACAAATGAGAAATTAACGTTTTGATTTACACTTTAATTTGACATTTTTATAACAAATAAAGTATCTCTTGATAACGAATCCTGTACAGATTTACGCTTGAATGGATTCTAATGCAATAAATGTTAAGTTGTATTAGTGTTGAAGAAGTAATTTTACAAACAGAAAAACTTTTATATACTAATTACTGTTACTTACCTATATCAGTTAAAATTCATTAGATAATCATAACTTATAAAAACAAGTTACTAAACACTAATAAGATAAGTATAACATCAACATGATTGTATGAATTTGAAATACGTATCGAAAAATACATTTACTGATAAGTACAACAACAAAGAAATGTATAACTTTACAAGGCCATTTAACCGGCGAAGGAAATCGTAAGTTCGCGTAGGCGCGTAGGCACGTAAGGCGCAGTAATGACGGTAATTTGAAGTAAACGCTGGGTGAGGGCGCCAGACGATTTGAAGCATCACTGATTCTAAGGTGATAATAGATAGGGCCTATAATTGTGGTAAATTTTGATTGAACAAATGAACTTTGAAAAGAGACTTTCTTTTATGTTTTTTTTTTTTGTTGAAAACAAACAAGTAAATGTCTGTAGTTATGTAATACATGATGTTTTTAAAATCAGTTATTCCAGATAAAGTACGTATTTTTATTCTTCAACCTATATAGTATCGACAAATCGGTCAGAACATTTTTCTATTATAATGTGGCAAACGAGCAAACGGTTACCAGATTTCGCCCAAATAGCGAAGCGAACGCTGCCCATAGACATCTGAAATTGCAGATCTATGAGCAGTCACAAATATAGGGTTTTACTTTTATTTAAATTTCCTGTATCCAGCTCTTAAGATATACCTTCAAAGTTTCATTGACAATCGATAAGTAATCAACAACATCTAACACCTTCTTAATAGCACATCGAAGCGGTTACTAAGTTTGCAAAAGCAATTTGTATGCGCTCACTTCTACGCGCCGTAGCACAATTCGTAGCACTTTGTAGCATCTTATGTTCAACGATATTTATAGTTTGTTTTTGTAGTCATCTAGTTCTTAATATTGTTTTCTTTTTATGTTTTGATTGCAAAACAGTACACACGTTATTATTGCGTTAATTTAGTTACCTTTGACCGCTTTCATCCCATTTCTGACAACAAACATAACTCAAGCACATATACCGTAGTCGTCAAATTTTACGTTTTTACAAATATGAAAGACTTGAATAGTAATAAACACAATAATCTATCGAGCATACATGGTTGTTCTTAACAGGTAACTAAAGCATTTAATAGTATTTATATAATTAAAGTCCTCGTTACTTTATAGCAGCGACGCGAAATAACTAAGGGGCAACCTTCCTTTTTGAATTAAGTTCAGTTTCTAAATGTTTCACATTTTATGTAATTTATCCTCTTTATAAATTTAAATTATAAAAAAAGTTATATTAAAAAATTGTCACGAGTAAAAAAGAAGTGAGAAAGATTTAATGAACTTTTGTATTTTTATTGACACAATTATGACATTTTATATGTTACGTCTGCGAATAAAATATATGTATGACAGGATAATAACATATGTGGGTGGGTTTTCATTAATATTTATGAAATAGACCTAAATAGCAAATTAGCTAGGCTTTTGGAATAATAACAATATAAGGGTCCATTCGCACATACCATTGAGGAATGAAATACCTACTTGAGATAATGTGGTCATTTGAACAGCGTTTGTTTGTGCTCTCTCAAAGTTACCGAGGTCCTTTCAAAATGTATTCAATGTTAACTATGCGAGTACCGCATGTGACATTGTCGGCCTCATTTTGCAAGGAACATACCTGTTTCTTGTACCATACTTTACCTGAAAATTAGGTAATTTCATGTAGTTTATTAACAAAGAAAACATAAAATTAATATGTAAACACGGAGAAATTGTTGCGCATTTCATTTTTTTTTTAATGTTACTAATATTATAAATGCAAATATCTAGAATTTAGATGAATGGTTGAATTAATGTTAGAAAGTATCTCCAGAACGGCTGAATGGATCTTGCTGAAATTTGCCATTTATGTCGACGTAGTCTGGAAGAACACATAGTATATAGTAGGCAGTAGTAGTAGGTAGTGTATAATATATATATATATATATATATAGCTATAGATAATTTAGTCACAATTTAACGATTAATTATATTATTAACGATTAACGATTTAATTTAGTCACATATTTAACGATACTTAATCACGTAATATATTTTTAACAAACATTTATCTAAAGATTCGCATTCTAAAATAACTAAAATAGAATATGAAAGATACATTAAATTACCCTTTCAATCAATCGTCTCATGAATTTTCATTTAAACAAAACATTTTAATTTTTTCCTTGTTCAAAAAACGTCGTCTCAATTACCCTCGTTTTCTTGAGACATTCAGCGATTGTTGCCACTTTTAAACTAAAATTCTGAGACTTTTTTAAAGTAACCGTCTACAAAAAGAAAGGAATCAAGACAGAAGAGAAATAAATAATCTTGATATACTTTCAAAACTTTTTGTTAAATGTGTTGAAACAATCGACAATCTAATCAAAGCGCCAGCCGTTCAACTAAAAATTTTTACGTGAAGCAATTTCTGGGAGACAAATAAAATACTAGAAAAATAATACAGTAAAAATGACTTCATTGCGAATAGTTAACAATTAAGTAAATAATTGACAGGACATATAATACAAATAATCAAAATAATCATAAAAATGAATTCGATTAATAAATACAATATATTCTACGGAGTTGTCATTATTAATGTTACTTAAATAATAAAGTCTCATTTTTTATTGAGTTTCCTACAATAAAAAATTAGACTTTTCGAAAAACTTCAGATATGATTCGCGGTATTTTGTACGTGTAATCAACGTAGAGAGTGCTACGCGCTACGCATGCGTAGAGGCGCGCTGTCTCCGTAGCTGTTGACTTGTCGCGCGGGCCGGAGCGGACGAACCGCCTACAGTGCTACCACACACGCGCCAAATAAGCTTACTTATCATTCGGACATCACTTTCAAAAAATTTCAACAATGACCGATTTAAAATTCATCGCTACAACAATAGGAGTTTTATTGGGGTGAGTTTTATAATTTTTACTAACTTTTGTAATTTCGTTTACTTATTTTTTTATTGCCTATTACAATTTCAAAGTATTGTTAGAACGGAACGAAAAAAGATTAAGTTTTATTTTAAACAAAACATGAAATAAAATTCGATTTGTCATTTTAATAGAACTTTCATCGTATAGCAGCAAAAAAGATTAAACAATATCATGTTCCTTTTATCTTCTCGAGTTTTCTGTAACCTAATAAATAATGCAGGATTCTTTAACAAGTTTCAATTCGTTATTGTTGGTATTGTAATTTTAAAACGGAGCCGATCGGTATTAAATATTTATAAGACCCTTGAAACTAGTTTGTTGAAAATCTATTTATAGAACAGTTGTTACATTAATATTTTTTCAAATAAAATTTAAGTTTTATTTTCTTAGATTACATAAAATTGCACATCACCTTTCATTTTTTATTTATATTGTACGTATACATAGGTGTGTATTTGTATGCAAGTAGTGTTTGTTGGACCAACTATTTTATTATGATGTAACACTCATCACATAATCCCAATGGAATGTCAATTAATTAAACTAATGATCTCTTTTTGTAGAGTCAGTTTTAGCTTAAAAAATATATACATACTTTGCCATGTGTGTTATATATTACGCCTCAAAAGTTCAACCCGCATTCGCAAACATTTTTTCTATATCTGATCAACCTCAAAGATCTTTTTTGAAGATTGAAAAACGTACTAGAATGCGGTTTTACTTTTTTACATTTAGATTTATTAGAAAACCAATATTCGTAACTAAAAAGAGTGCCTTTCTAAGCAATATCTTAAAAGATTAACCAAACTATCAAAATGTACATATGTTTTCTTTTAAATTATTAACTTTAACCTTTGAATGGTACACAATAATTTAGCATATATTTTGTTTTTTCCTCCATTTGCTACATCAAAATTCAAAATACCGACGACTTTTATTCGTTTTGAATTCTTGATAGAACATAAAAGAAAAGTTTATTTTAAATTCCATAATATGTACACATTATTATCGATTGCTATAAAATGTTTACCCTTTCACAAGTAAACGTAGTCATTTGTTTATGCCAATATTGAAAGGTTGATATACATTTGTGTTTACATCGCTCTGTACCCGTCGCATGGCTTCCTGCCTTCCTCGGCGGTCACAATACACGTGATAGATTACGTTCGGTACACTATTGTAATACGAAACTCAGTGTTATATCTTACTCAGATTAATTGGAAATTAAATATACTTTGAATTATATCAATAATACTTAAAATCTTTATCTACATCTTGTAAAATTGGGAACAAACAGAACAACTGTGGAATAAAGTTATTGTAATAGATAAAAACTTCTAAAGTATATAATATTTTAGACTTCCTATACTTAGTCTTCATTATTTATATGTTTATAAACTATATTGACTATTCAGTAATGTGAAAGTTTAATAATTACGATTACATTCAATAACTTTATTTTCCTAATTGTTAAAGTAAAAAAAATATATAATATACTCATGAAATAACTATGTAAAGTTCACATTGAGAGAATTTGCTGAAACAGGAAATGAATTTTCTATTTGATTTGCACGGTTGACTGATCCGCGAAAAAGTTTGCTTCGTCAAGACACTATTAGCTTTAACATGTATTTATGTACTATTTTGTTTCCTTAATTCTAGTGACGATGTTCCTTTTGTGTTAGACTTCTTTTGTTTCCACATTTTAAGATGAGACAATACTATCAGATCAACAGTGGTAACTATCAAACAATCAAAATTATTAAAGTACTTAGTTAACCGAATAAAATTTCCTAGAAAGGTTTCAGAGCAATGTTTTTATAGGCATGGTGCCAAGGATTACTATATTTTCGTCGTGTACAAACCAACCTAAATGTCATACAACTTTTGAAACACTTTCAAGGTTGAATTAAAAATGAAAACGAAATTAAAATTTACATTTGTAGGACTGTTTTATGGAAAAAATGGGCAGACGATAAGAAGTTAATTCAATATCATAAAACTTCTTAAGACTTTTGAAAGTCTCCTTAAGTCTTTTCTAAACCTTGACAATAGGTTAAAAAAATTTTAGCAATCAATTTCTTCTTTTTATTATTTATCGCGCTGTGATCAAAGACACTTTGACTGGAAACTGGCCAATGTTGACTTTAGCTAAACCCGATTGAATTTCAAAAACGTACACGAATATATTTGTTACTCTGTGGTTATCTTTATTTTAACAGATATGTTAAAATTGTTAAATTGTACAAAAATAATTGTATTTAAAGAAAATAACGATAAAAGTCTTTGGTAACAAGGTAACAATCTCACTCAACGATTGTTGAGTGACTGTTGACTTGTAAATTTTGAAGAGTAAATGTAGCGACGCCTTCTTGTAAATACCTTCGTCGCGCCGTGAATTGGGTCGACACTTCGCAAAGGCTCTTGTATAGACATCGGTTACATCGTTGGTAAGATAAGAAAGTAGCAGAAAAAATCAAAAATCGAATTGGGATTTAAAATGTATACATTAAATTCGTATGCAACGCAATAAACCGAGACTTTTATTGGCCAATAAGCATAGAGAGATTTTAAGATAGGGGAGTGAAAGTTCCTTGAAAGCAACATGAACGTTTAGTTAAATACAGTTGTATCGTATATTTTAAAGCTATACAATTAAATAAAATGCAAAATACTCATTAAAAAGCCATAAGTAAACGGAAAAAGTCTTGATTAGAGACATTCCGTTAAACGTTTGCTGATTAAGAGTCGAGTTATTTCTCCTTTGAAAGATTTTCATCAATTGTATAGCACCTAAAATAAAAATACAATGCTTCACGGTACTTATTAACTTGTTGTGAGCGCTTTTAATGATATTTATTGGTCTTTTATCATGTTTCCATTTGTTCACCTGTCAATCAATATTAAATTAATTATGACCCTGTACTGAAATTATTTGTGCTTGTCATTTTGCACATTTATGTGTACATATTTAAATACGACTGCACTTTACCACACACGACTGCACTTTAATGAAATAGCGAGAGGGGGTGAAATTTTAAATGTTAAAATGATAAACAATAAAGGTTTGCTTATTTGAGTAAACTATGAAATCAGTTTAATAATTTATTTCCTTTTTTGAATAAAATACAAACCAGGTAGACGTTTAAATGAATACGAAGAGTTTAGTAGTCTTGATCCCACAGACAAACGCCTCATGTCGTTTTGTGGGACGAAACGATTATTATAAGATTTGTTTTTGTGTTAATAAATAAATAAATCATTAAATAATAATAAATCCAAAAATAATAACACTAATAGTTAAATATATAGTTCGTTGTGCATTCAGACTTTGTTTACTTGCCAAGAAGCTTTCTTAATGAAACGAGTGTTGTTTTCTTAATAAAGATCACTTCGGAAGTCGTATTTAATGATCGCGACCGTGTAAGTGGTCCTTGCAAGGGCAGACCGGAGACTTGACAGACTGCCAATTGTTGAGCGATAGATGTCGCTGTTCAATGTCAACCATCACTCGCTGCCACTTGCCACTGCCATATCGATCACCAAGACACGATGACACTGATGTTGTTTGCAATATTTTATAACCTCTTTTATAACGCCATTTAAAATGTGTTTGAAAACATGTCCACATTGTTAATGGATGTACTGAAATTAAAATGAATTTTTATTAATTTGTATGTATATTGCTTGTATGAAGTTATCTTGCTTTCTAAAAACTAGTTTTTTTTTTCTTTTTTCAGAACAAGATCGTATTTTTCTTATTTTTAATCCGCAGCTATTTCTTTTCCGTATTAAATTCAAATACGATGGAACAGGCTTCAATAAACAGGTCATCAAAATAAAACGCAAGACGGCTCCTAAAGGGGCTCTAAATTGTTTTTGAGAAAATCCATCAGAACCGTTGAAAAAATATGTAAGCAAGCAGGAGAGGTTTATTACATGAAGGATTATAATCTAAATGGAACAAGGGTATATAAATTTCAAGAAGTATATAAGAAGCTTAATAAAAATTAGGGTTTATCTAAATATATTATGTACTTAATTATTTATGGTCAGTACAATATTTTCTTGAACTCAAGATGAAATTAAGTCCATTTTCATAACTATAGCTAAATTGGTATGCCAGGAGAAATAACGCAATTGATGACACATTCCAAAACAAAGGCTTAAATTAAACGATTTATTTCGTACCTTACTAGAAGTAAATTATATTTCATTTTATTGTCGTACATCTGCGACCTGTGTTACCGGACCGCATCGCGTCGCTTACAAAAAAGAAAACCCTACGTCTCACTAAAAATAAATTACTTGTTTCGTCACTACCAGCTGTACCGTACATAGAAACATAACCAGAACAAATGCATAAATAAATATGAAATCACCAACTTTGTCATCAATTTATTCTAGATGGGATCGAGTAAACAAAGAAATCTAAACCCTGATCTTAATAGAGATCAGTGAATCTAAAGGTCAAATTGAAAAAAAGAAACAAATAATATTGTTTATGACATCTGGCCGTATTGTCATAATTGACATAACATGGCAAATTTGAATTTAAAATAATTTAACAAAAACTACAATCATCTAAAATTATAAGAAATTTAATAGCTTCATTTGCAACAAATGGATTAATAACATAATGTGGAAGTTAATACAAAAAAAATTAAAGAAATTAAGTTATTTCATCACAACAACATGCAAAGGTATCCAAGTTAAGATGGGAATATCGGTCGCTGGAACATATTTAAATGAATGGTGATTAAATGAATACTCTCCTTATGAAATAACAGAAAAGCTACAAATGAAAAGAATGTTTTGTTTATCGTATTTCGAATAAGTCAAACAGTCGAATTAAGATACTAATTGCCACATCAGTAAACACTCTTCATCGATTTGTAAATGAACAAAATTGAATTGGATGCTTGGTGGTAACCTCATCGAATACTCTAAAACTGAGAAAGAAATTGTATCTTAAAATTGCCATTAACTACAATATGATAAATTTATAATATTATTATATTCACGTCATTGAATAGTTAAAGGAAGAATAATGGAGGAACCAAAGTATGCTGTACTAAAATACTTACCACAATTTGGTCAAGGTATGATGGCAGTTGGCTACGTGCTAGATCATTTCGGATGTTATGAACCGCCACTGCCGAGTGCATTTATATTAGTTGGTCACCTCTTTGTTTTATCAGATCCGAGCACACTATCTGTAGAGAAGCCTAAAGTACGTGTTATAAATATCATATTTTTATTCGGTAATGTTTTTTCGTTCGTCTACGATGTAGTTACTACTTTTCCATGTTTCAATTAATATCATCTGTAATACTTCAACTTTACTATATGAAATTGTTAACAGTTTATTAAACGAAAAAAAATGCAACAGTTTTATTTGTTAAAAAACTAAAACGCCCTCTTACGCCGAATTATGATTCACGAGTCTCTGAGTGACACTTTTGAAGATTTCAGGTGACCATAATAATATTAGGTGAACGATTATATTTACGTGTCAAGCAATTGAATGTTTATGAAAAAATAAACCTCTTCAATTTATAATTTAATGGTAATGCATAGCTTCATTTATTTTCCGAGGTTTTCTTTTAAAAAGAAAAAGTTGTTAAGACAATATCTCAAAGGTTTTATGTCATTTCATAGACATTGTAAAAGAGTAAAATTAATTGTCTTTGATTGTCATCACAGACAAATAAATTTTAATAAATAAATATGTTTTAAAATATTGAAGTAAATCCAAGCATACGTTAACATAATTATCCAGAAAGTGTAAAAAGATGGTTATTCTACGTAAAGTTGAAAGCACAATGCAATGCTAAATTAAAATGAAGATACCTTATTTAAAATGTAGTACAAACCCACAGAAGACAAATCAAATATCTAAAAGGATAAAATTTCATATGCCTGTCAAGAATATTAATTTATCTTTGGCGAAGAATCTATTAATAATATTAGCATACACATTGGCGAATATATTCTCCAGTGATTATCCTTTGATGACTGGAGTAATGGTTATATTGGGACATCTTTTAGCAATAGCATCTGATTCGTGGTCTGTTTACAGCAACTTAACAAATACAAATGTTTCCGAAGATTGCGCGTCGCACATGTTCTTCGTTATTGCAAATATATTTTCAATAATTGGCGAATGTAAAGAAATAGAAACAACATTAATACATCAAGTAATAATATGAGAAGATAGGTGTTGATGAGAATACCTTGACTTCTGGAACTTTCCTCTTCGGTTACAACGGACGGCCGTCCGCTGTAAGAACTTTTGGGCGAGTGACCCCGACACCCCGCACAGTGTGCAGGCGCATCCTCCCTCGCACTTCAGACCCCTTCGCCGCATTAGTCGCATAATAATATAATCCTACCAGATTAAATTGGCGGCTCGGAGTATGGCGCGTTTGCAACTACTATTATTACTATTACTACTATTTAATATTAACATTAACATACTCCCCCCATTGAAAGTTTAACTTTCAATAGTTTCTTGGGTTAATAATGGGCATATTTTCATTATAGCCCGTCGTAGAATTCCTTTTGTTGTTTGGACATCTACAACTGCAGACACCGTCAGCTCCAGGATGCAGTTGCTTAATGCGACCGACGATCCATTTCATAGGTGGCATGTTGTCTTCCTTGATAACGACGAGATCACCGACCTTATATTGTTGGTTGTGAATTTGCCACTTGACTCTTCTTTGCAGCTCAGATAAATATTCAGTACTCCAACGTTTCCAAAAATGTTGTCGCAATTGTTCTAGAAGCTGGTAGCGATTAAGAGTAATCCTCTCCGTCACAGGTGAGGGAAGCGACGTTAGCGATCGTCCAATCAGGAAGTGGCCTGGCGTAAGTGGATTTAGATCCGATGGATCAGCTGACAAAGGGGTCAAAGGACGCGAGTTTAAAATTGCCTCTATTTGGGAAAATAACGTAGATAATTCTTCAAATGTCAAATTGGTGTTACCAGCAATTCTTTGTAAATGGAATTTTGCTGCTTTTACACCTGCCTCCCAAATACCACCAAAGTTCGGGGCATAAGGCGGGATGAACTTAAAGGTGATACCTTCTTCCCGCGCAAATTCGCTAACTGACTGGTTACAGGCTTGGGTCATTCTGTTCAGTTCACCTTTTGCGCCTACAAAATTTTTGCCATTGTCGCAACAAATCAATTTGGGTTTTCCACGGCGTGAAATAAACCGACGGAGACAAAGTATAAAAGCATTAGTTGTTAAATCACTAACGACCTCTAGGTGTATTGCCTTCGTTGAAAGACAAACGAATAAACATAAATAACATTTAGATGATTTAGCACCGCGACCTTTGCGATTTATGATTGAAAAGGGCCCTGCAAAGTCAGCACCACAGTTCTCAAATGGAGCAGCAGGAGTCACTCTAAATTGAGGTAAGTCACCCATTATTTGTTGCAATGGTTTTGCTTTTAATTTTGTACAAGTTATACATTTGTTTACAGTAGTTTTAGCCAATACACGGCCACCTGTGGGCCAAAATTGTTCACGCACTGAACTTAATAATTGTTGGGGACCACAATGAAGTAGTCGATTATGCTCATGCATGAAAAGAAGTTTGGTAAAATGATGTTTGGAATTGATCAAGATTGGATGAATCTGACTGTATGGACAATGAGATGCATTTTTAATACGTCCTCCAACACGGAGAACTCCTTCCTTATCTAAAAAAGGGTTAAGTGACACTATATTTGACTTACGATTTAATGAATTTGTATTTTTTAAAGTATGAATGTCGTTTGGAAAAGATTCTCTTTGGGACAATTTTGCTAAAATTATTAACGAATGTTGTACTTCATCGGTTGTAAGTTCACCTGTCTGACGTGCTGAAGGAATAACTTTACAATTTTTTATAAAACGGAACACATATGCAGTTACTCTTTGTAATTTAGACAATTTGGAATAATGTTGAAATGGTATTACACCTTGTTGAATTTGTACACTACATGCAACCTTTGTTTCAGGTAAATTTAATTCAAATTTAGTTGGAGGCCAATCAACTTCATCTTTGGATAGAAACTTGGGACCGTTCCACCAAAGCTCACTATTGCTGAGTACTTGAGTGCTAACTCCCCGAGATGATAAATCTGCAGGGTTCTCAGTAGTAGGGACGTGTCTCCAAGAGCAATCATTTTTTGTTAAATCGCGTATTTCTTGAATTCGATTACAAACAAATAATTTTAACGTTTTAGGTTTAGTTTGTATCCACCCTAACACTATTGTTGAATCAGTCCAAAATACTGATTTATTTATTTTGACTCTAAGTGAATTATTGACTTTATTGTACAATCTAGCACCTAATAAAGCGCCCATCAATTCTAAACGAGGAATAGTTAGTTCTGGTTTTAAAGGAGCTACTCTAGCCTTTGCACAGAGTAAATTTACTGAACAATTTCCGAATTTGTCTATGGATTTTAAATAAATACAAGCACTATATGCAACTTGAGATGCATCTGTAAAGCAATGAACTTCTATAGAAATTGGAGATGGACACAAAACATGCCTTGGTATTTCAATATTAGCAATATTTCCAATATGTGATTCAAAATCAGTCCAAGCTTTGTTTATATCTACTGGAATCACTTCATCCCAGTCTAATTTTAGTTGCCAAAGTTTTTGAAGAATAATTTTGGGAATTATAGTGCAAGCTGAAAGTAAACCTAAAGGATCAAAGATTTTACAAGATTTGGATAAGATTGTTCTTTTAGTTATTTTTGTATTTACATCTTTACTTGTAGAAAATTGTAATATATCTTTGTCCGGAGACCAATTAAGACCTAATACGGTTGCTTGTTTAGAAAAATCTTTGGTTTCATATGTAATATTTAAATTATCAAAAATGTCTGGCGCATTTGTACGAAATTTTCGGAGAGGAAAACAAGCCTTATTTAATGTTTGGATAACACCTGTTATAATATGTTCTAATTGTACCTTTGAATCGGACCCAGTGTTCAAATCATCAACGTAGAAGTCATGCTTTAAAACTTCTGCTACTGCCAAATCAGAACACTCTTCACCGAGTTGCACTAAGCATCGGGTACTTAAGAAGGGTGCCGAAGCTGTCCCATAGGTCACTGTGTTTAGTTGTAATGTTTTTAAAGGCTGATTTTCCTCATCTCTCCAGAGAATAAGCTGAAGATGGCGCTGAGACTCATCAACAAGAATTTGGCGGTACATCTTTTCAATGTCTCCTGTAACAACATAAGTATTTTGGCGAAAACGTAAAAGAATCGAAAGCAAATCATCTTGCACTACTGGTCCAACTAATTGTATATCATTAAATGATTTGCCGGATGAGGTTTTACAGGAGGCATCGAAGACCACTCTTAATTTTGTGCTTTCACTCTGTTCACGTATAACAGCGTGATGTGGTAAATAGTAACCGAATTTTGGACTTTGAATTTCTGTTAAATGACCTAACCTTTCATACTCGTGAATAAAATCAGCATAGTCTTTTTTAACATCAGACAATTTGGTTAATTTTCTTTCTAAATTTATAAAACGCCTTTTAGCAATGGCATATGAATCACCTAAAGCATCTTCAGGTTTTGCAGATAAAGGAATTGTTACAGAGAATCTACCATTTGGTAATCTTTTAGTAGTTTGTATAAAATGAGATTCACATAATTCCTCATCTTTGGATAAAACATTAGAGTGGGAGGATATTTCTTCCATTTCCCAAAATTTGGCAAGAGATTTTCTAATCTCTTGAGAAAAGTTACACTTAACATTAGCTGATAGTTGTGTTGAGCCGGTTGGACCAGCAACGAGCCAGCCCAACTTTGAACTTTGGAGAGTGGGTTTGTTTCGCCCCGTTTTAATTAAATTGGACTCAACGATATCCCAAAACACATCTGCACCTAACAGAATATGTATTTCAGAAGGACGGAAAAAGTTTGGATCAGCTAAAGTAATATTGGACGGTAAGTTAATTTTAGTTGTATCTACTTCTACACTAGGAAGAACACTAGTAATTTGTGGTATAATAAAACATGACACATCTATAGTAAATGGGCTAGATCTAGACTTTATTGTAATATTACACGATTCAGAAACTTTGCTTACAGTATCATTAATACCAGAAATTAATATTTGGTTTTTATTAGAACATGATAAATTCATTTTATTTTTGGCACTTTCAGTGAGAAAAGATGATTGACTACCACTGTCAAGAAGAGCCTTGCCAAGGTAAGTTTTATTTGTTTTAGAATCAATGATTTCTACTTCAGCGGTACAAAGTAACACTTGATTTGATATCCTGGTAGATAATGAAACTGGAGTTGAAACAGAACTAGAAGTATTAGGATACTCATTGGATGAATTTGAAGGTAAGTTATTATTATCAATAGAAGGTAAATTATTTTTTGTATTCTTACTATTTGGATTATTATTTGGATTATATCTGTGTAACAATGAATTATGTTTTTTCTTACAAATTCTACAAGGCCCCAATTTACATTGAGAATAATGATGACCTTGACGGAAACAATTTAGACATAATCTAAACTTAGTAACTTCTTTAAATCTATCTTCTAGGGTCATCCCTTTGAATTTATCACATTCATAGAGAAGATGACTTTGTTTGCATAAAATACATGATTTATTATAAGCAACGCCAGAAGATGAACTTACAAACGACTTAGTATATTTCTTTTCCTTTGGAATTTGTCTTTCAAGTTTGGTGACATCACCCTTAAATTGTACAGTTTCCAGAAAGTCTGCACGGTTCCTCAAGAATTGGAAAAAATCTTTGAGCGTGGGAGAAGTAGTTGACTCACCCCTACTTTCCTCCCATTTGCGAGCTGTGACACTATCTAATTTTGAAGTCATGATATAAATTACTAAAGTGTCCCAAGACTCAGTAGGCTCCTTTAAATTATTTAACGACTTTAAATTTTTTGAATATGTATCAATCATAAATCTTATAGCTTTGTAGGATTCTTTTGGTAAAGGTTCAAATTGAAATAAGGCCTTTAAATGATTGTTTACTAAAATTCTTTGGTTGTTGTACCGATCACAAAGAAGATCCCATGCTAACTTATAATTGTCTCCGGAAAACTCAATTGACTGTATTACAACAGCAGCGGCTCCCTTTAGAGAATTACGCAAGTAATGGAATTTATTTATTTGGGGAATCATGTCTACTTGGTTAATAAGAGAATCAAAAGTGTCTCTAAATTCTAACCATTGTAAATAGTTTCCATCAAACACTGGTAAATTAATAGTCGGCAGTTTAATATTTAAATTGTTATGAACACAAGAACTCTGAACTGAGCCTTCATGGCTGCATGAACGATTAGCATTAGATGTACTATCTATAATCAACTGTGTTGTTGCAATTAGACTACAAAAGGAATTTTCTATTTTTTCTCTTTCTTTAATTTGAATTTCTAAATTATCATCGCTAAGTGTTTCTATTTTATTTTGAACATCATCAAACAAATCAAATAAATTTCTAAATCTTTCTAATCTTAATTGCAATTCCGAACACATAACCGCAGTAATTTTTTTTGGTTCTATGAGTTTCATTGGTTCCAAATAATTTTGATAAATAGTTATTCTTGCTCTTATTTTTGACCGACTTGAAATTAACGTTCTTAAATCTTCTGCCATTGTAATTTAAATATTTTGGAAACAATAATAAAAAAAATAAAAGGTGAACAGAACGGAAATAAATAAAAATCCCAAACCGTGCTGGCCGCGCGTATATGTTACGCAGCGGCTCGACCTGCAACCAGCAGCAGCTCTGCAGCAGCTGCACCAGCGCAGCCCGAACTCCGGTGATTTCAAAAGGCGGTGCGCAGGCAGCGAAGCCTGGAATTGTCCGTCAAATAAAATTTAAATTGAGTTGACCTTTGTGGACTTTAAAGGAATAGAGATCGACTAGCAAAAAAAATAGTTTGGTTACGCTTTACGACGAAATAAACAGCAATACAAAGTGCAATTAGTACGAATTATTTAGTATTCAAATAAGTAATATAAACTTTTAAACGGACTAATTGTTATTTGCTTTTGGAAAAAGTGACATTTCGGAAATCAACTTACGAATTTGGAAATTAATTAATCGATTCGGCAATTTATGCACTTTAATTTATAAAAAAAAGGAAGGTAGAAAAATGCGTCGTAACAATGGAAAGTCTAGAAACTTCTTCTAAAATATTTTTTAATACGACGGTAGGAAAAAAATTACGTCTGATTAGAATATTCCAATACTACGATGTTACGATATTTTTTGCCTAAAGCAAGAAAATAAATTATCTGCTCAAATAAAACATTTGTTAAAACGCGTGTTAAAATTAAGAAAAAAGACCACTTCCCTTTATGGCTCGCGTCGTCGATGTTCCTTTGGCTGTTTGAATCGTCGTTACCGTTTCGTCCCTTCGCGATGTAAATTGATTTACTTTTGTTTGTCCATTGCGACGAAGGGGTCACTTTCTGCCGTCGATCACGTCGGGGTCACCATAAATGTTGATGAGAATACCTTGACTTCTGGAACTTTCCTCTTCGGTTACAACGGACGGCCGTCCGCTGTAAGAACTTTTGGGCGAGTGACCCCGACACCCCGCACAGTGTGCAGGCGCATCCTCCCTCGCACTTCAGACCCCTTCGCCGCATTAGTCGCATAATAATATAATCCTACCAGATTAAATTGGCGGCTCGGAGTATGGCGCGTTTGCAACTACTATTATTACTATTACTACTATTTAATATTAACATTAACAATAGGAATAAATAAATACACAAAATTTTCAAAACTATGTTGGTCAAACATTAATAGCTAAATTTGTTAAAAAATTTCATATAATTAAGTATTTAGTTGATTACAATTTCAATAAAAATAAAGTTTTGTAAAAGGGTTATGTTAATAAATAAAAAAATTGAAAAATAATATAAATTATAATTTATTAAAAATGTAATTTGGTTGAGAGACAAATTTGAATTGTTTGCATGGCTTGGTTATGTTGACGGAAGAATATTAATATTCATCTCTCTTACACCAGTTAAGTGGGTTTCTGTTGAAAGAACGTCATTAATTTGAAGAAAATATTAAAATTATTTAGGTCTGATATTTTTTAAGCCTTAGTACTATGTTAACTCAGACTTATTTAATGGTTACTTAGGCCGTAGCTTAGGGTAAATTTCTTGAAACGAATCTAACAAACTTCCTTAGACCTAGAATATTTAATTCTGAGTGTGGTAGTAAGAGTGATAAGATTCGAATCGCACCTGGTCAACGGTACGCCCGCCACATTTAATTTCATTGACTTTACTTTTTTCTGTTCAAGTAACTTCAAGAATATATATTTTATTATATTATTTTCTTTCCGTCGAATTTATTACATTAATTAGATTATAAGGAGATAAAAGCGAACATAGCAATATCAGAAGTAGGATCGTTCAAAATGTGCGACACTTTCATATCGCGGAGGGTGCTCGGCCGAGGCGAGGGTGCTCAGTGCTCCTCCACATTGGACACTTTTGTCCTTCCCATGAATATCAAATCGCAAAACAGTCGACGCATTTCTTAAAAAACATTTTTAAATACAATTTTATTTCAATTAAATCAGGCAACACGGCCGATTTCTGAAAAATATATCAAGCGGTAGTTCAACTTAAATTTCCATGAGTGCCAATACATCGTCATGTCAAAATAGTATGAGATTATTAAGATAAGTTCTAGTCACCCACATTAAGTAAAACATACGTCTCACTATACGTCTATACGTCTCCACTGAGGGGCTCGAAGCCTAACCTAAGTTAGGGGCGATTAGGCCTAAACCAACTACGCTGGCCCAGTGACGGTTGGTTGATTTCACACACATTATTGAATTTCTTCGCAAATATGTGCAGGTCTTAAGAACTTCGGATAAATGTACCTACATATGTAAATCGAAATCACATAGGTAAATGGCGGGATTCGAACCCAAGACCTGAAGATTCCAAGTCAAGTGCTTAACCACTGAACCACCGACGATCTAATAAACAACGTAGTAATCAATTGTAAATTAAATTTTGTCAATCCAAAACTTGTATCGGTCAGTGTCGTCGATCATATTTTATTGTTGACCACATTCTTACTTATAAATTTTTGCAATACATTGCAAAAAAGGCCGTATCATGCAATGTTAAGAAAAGTTTCAAAAAGAAATCTAAACAAAGGCACACTCACTGTCATCTTAACTCCCGATTACTGGACGCTGAGAGCGAGGGAGAATTACTAAGCAGTAAATAACGTTGAGGAAACTTTCACTTCAATTAAATGAATAAATTGGAAGGAAAAGCATTTCAAGTTACTCATATGAGTTGGATATTACATTTTCACACCCTGATACATTAAAGGGTAGGCAGAGATCACGGACCTCCATTTGGTGTGGCCAAATGAACCTCCGCAACCCACTTTTCGCCATTTCGGTAGACGGAATGTCACGGGTGGCCGCCTTTTCGCCGTCTTTTTTGCATCACGATGTTTTCCTTCACCGTAAGAACGTCGGATAAATGTACATATTATGTAAATCGAAAATCGCAAAACACATTGGTACATGACGGCATTCGAACCCAGGACCTGCAGATTGCAAGTCAAGTACTTAACTCCGAGGACATTAAAGAACTAACGATTATTTACACAAACCCGTGGATAGATTAAAATTAAAATTCTTCATGACCTATATGGTACCTAGTATTTGTAGCAAGTTTCTATTACCTAGATTTACAAGAATATTCGTGACACAAATAGACCTTTAGCTAATTTCGTTCTATTAACCTCATTTAATTTTTTCCTTTTGCATTAAATTAAACCCAATTAGTTAACATGTACGCTTTTCCGGTTGTCCCATATTAGATTTAAGACTGACTAGGGACGCTTACGATCCGTTTTGTTTAATTCATTAGAGGATTTAAGCACGTTAAGGTTTAATTACAACTAAAAAATCCAAATGAACATTAAATTGCACACGGAAATTAGGAGACACTTTTACACTTTTGGAATTTTAGCGAATTGTTACATTTAAGTTAGATTTCAAATTAACCAAACGATGACAAATCTCTTGTTATAAAATTAAAAAAAATATATATAAAATCTTTATTTTAATCCGAGTAAGCTAATTTTTTTTAGACTAAAACTTTCGCAAGTTTTTCTACTTGAGTTTATTTTTATCATGAATATAATAATAATACAAAACCACTCAAAACAGTATTCTCAAGTAGTTTTAATTTAATTAATTTGGTAAGTGCTTTAGACGAAATTGCCCTAAATCTGCGTTTAAATCTGTTGAGCCAACTGAAATACGAAGATGAAAATTCAATAACTCAATTGAAGTAGCATACGCCTACCTCTTGCCAATCTAATTATTAGGATAGCATTTATTTATAACTGTTGATTATGTAATTTTATTCATTTAATTTTCTTAACAGTGGTAGACTCCGCAAAACAACATCCGTTGCCGAATGGGCCGAATGATCATTGGCTTGTTTGCTACCTAGTTAAACCTAACCTAAACAGTTAACATTAGCTTTATGTAGTACTAGCTGTCGCCCGCGGAATCAATTATTGCTTAATCAGTAGGTATGTGTCCTTCCAGACTATGTTCTATATCTATTCCAAATTTCATCGAGATCCGTTGAGCCGTTCTGGAGATACCTTCAAACAAACAAACATCTATCCACCCGTCCATACATCTAAATATTCGATTTTATAATATTACGTATGGTAATTTAAAAAAAAAGAGTAAATATAGCTCACGTTTTTAAAACGCTCAACAACTGGAAACATATCGACCCCGGGGAGCGTGCAATCAAGAATCATTCACAGAAGACGCCAATCACGGCTTGTCAGTCATATTGCTACAGCCTAGATACATCGATGGGCCACTGCACTCAGTTACTCTGCATTGAAAGTTTAAATAAATTTTCTTCACAAATAGTTTTAAAGTGTTAGATGCGCTTATACTACTCCCGCTGTTAATTTCTAGCTATTCTTTATAATTTTTTTAAGATTTAATAAAATTTAGATAACACAAATTGATCTCTTGTGTTATGTGTGCATTGTTTCTTAAAATTCAACACGTAAAACAATTTAGTACTTCAAATTATTTTCATCTTATAATTTATCTTTGGCGATGCATTTAGAAAGGTATCTGTCATATATCTGACAGAATATTAATTTGAACTATTATTATCTAATATAAGTCTTGGAAACATAAATCAATTTTACCTTATGCCTGGATTTCAAAGGGCATTGGAAATACGTTTCATTTCCTCTATTTCGCAGTGACCTTTACCTCGCACTGATTAAGTCTGATTAGTGCGAGGTGTGCGACGAAGCGATCCAAATTATGGATACCAATATGGATATTAAAGTTTACATATATTTATACGATTCATTAGTAAATGTAAAATTTTTCGTAACTTTCATCTGGATAAAAACTATATCACTTATGCAACATTTAACCAAATTGAAACCATTACTTCATTTAAATCAATTTGGAATAGGCTGTTTTTAACATTAGTTCTCATTTGCTAATTTCTTATATTACATTTAAACAATAAAACTTTTAAAAATCCTCAATCCAAAAAAAAATGTCCGACGTTACGAGACATACATTCTGTCACGTTTCTTAAAGCTTAGAGAAAAAACGATTTTTGTATAATAAATCGTTAATAAACCTTTTAGATTTACTAGTAAACACAAAATACGCCTAGCGTTATTATCCAAGATATTTATGGAATTTTGTAAATGTTAAGTTTTATTTCTAAAGCTTTTAAAAGATAATAATTATATAAAATATATACAGAAGTCCGCTGTTTAACATAACTCAAATACGATAGTAAAATACTGGGCCCGATGCCAAGGTTTTAGTGTACCATCTTGTAAAATCAAAACCGCTAACGTTGCAATATTAAATGTTTAATATACATGCAATTATATTAAATGCATATTCAAGTTCAGCTATTATACAAAATGCTGATTCCGTTTTAATAATAACGGATCTCATTGTTTCTTGGACGACTCATATGTTACAATGTTTAAGTCTTTTCTTTTTAATTCCAATATTTAAGACTTTCTTTTCAATAAAAAATAATACAATAAAAAATAATATCATAAGTTAAAGAAATAGCATACACTTGTTGTATGCTATTTCTTTAACTTATGATATTATCTAAAAGAAAGGCAAGATATTAAAAAAATTGTAGACTTTTCCATGCAACGAAATAATGTAATATTTTTGTCAACAGTTGTTTGAAATCTGACGCAAAAGGAGCAATTTATTTGACAACTAAAAACGGAACATTTCCCATATCACTCACATCTCTGAATTCCCAAGATGACGCGCCGACGCAAGACGCTGCAAGGATTTTCTCGGCAACCACTAAAAATGTCACAAGTCTCCAGTGGGATGACATCTCCGATGATCTATTGTTCTCGAATTTAAACGAAACACAAGATTATGACAACGTTTGGAAAAATAATCAGAAAAGAAGCATCAATGACGCGGTATCGAGAAACATTACGTTGGTTTTGGAAAACTTGTTGAAAAATTACGAAAATTCTCAACTACCCACACATGGAAAAGGTAACATGATAATCTCTTTAGTTTGTAGTTCAAAAACTTTGTCGTTAACTGAAAGCTCTTGTTTTGCAATCGCAAAATAATAGGAAGAAAAACGTTTATTTTCGAAGAATTAAATGTGTCATATATTTTTAAAGAAAACAATTTTAGAAATCCAATCAAATTTCTTCTATTTAAATACAACAAAAGTTGTTACCTTGACCAGATGTGAAGCGCTATCGACGTCAATGCATTGTTTGTTTCATAAATATTAAAATAAAATCAAACACTACAGCGTATTGTTCTCGATATTTGTATAAAAGCGCTCTATTCAAATTAAATCACACCTAGGTCGTGCAAAAACTTGTATGCTCGAAGCGCGGATACCTAATATTATTGCGTTGAAGTATTCCAGTGAGCTACCCTAGAAACTCTTTGATGCAGACTCTATTAAGAGACCGTAATTTTACATCGCTAGTAAAACTTTTTAAGGCAAGGCCCACAAAAGGCTGGCAAAAGAAAAAGAATAATATAATTTTTGCGCGATCTTCAATTTATTGAATTTAGGATTTTCATGTTCACTAGAACTTTTTTTTTCGCAGGCTACCCAACTGTTGTTCAAACAAATATTTTAATCAGAAGCATGGGACCAGTATCCGAACTCGATATGGTCAGTGAGATAAACTTTTATGTTGACATAATCAAATCCTATTACTCTCTAAGAATTTTCCCTTGAAATCGGCTCACAAATCGCATCGTCCTGTATTTAGTAACGGTCCACTAAATATACTTTCAAAAGGAATAAGTTTCTCTCTTCAATACTCTTCGTTTACTCTTCGATAAATTTTCGTACCTTTTTATTTCCACGTAATGACTTTACTAAAGTATAGCTACATACATACTTATTTAAATGCCGTTTATATTTATAAAAACAAAAAACTAACGATAAGGATATATTATCAATTTCATAGCCTAAAGATTCCGAAATCTGATGTTAATTAATATCTTGTCATTGTAACTACGCGGTAATAATTTTAGCTATTTACGCTTCTACATAATATATAAACATTTCATTTTGTTATTGCAAATAGGCGCAACGTTACGCCGCAATTCCTTAACCTTGTAACATATTTTTCTTTCCCTCAGGATTACTCAATGGATTGTTACTTCAGGCAGTACTGGCGCGACACGCGCCTCTCGTTCCTCGGGCCAATTCGCTCCTTGTCCCTGTCCATCAAAATGTTGGAGAGAATATGGCGGCCCGACACGTACTTCTACAACGGAAAGCACTCCTACGTCCACACTATAACTGTTCCCAATAAACTATTGCGTATCAGTCAACATGGTGATATATTGTATTCTATGAGGTAAATTTTTGGTATCCGTTATTTTCAAAGACAAATCATAATCCTACGGAAACAAACTTAACTTTCAAATTTCGTTTAATATTTGATTAAATGCGATTTCACAAAAAAAAAAATTGTGAAACAATTAATTTTTAGAACCGATCAGAAACAAATATCATACCCGTATCGTATCCGTAGAAATTATAAGTTGTAGTGAGTGATAAGTAATAAAAAAATAGTTTAAAATTAAAACAAGCTACTGTACTCTTAGCCACCCTTGCTAATGAGGAGTTATTAAAAGAAAAACCTAATCAAGATCTTATAGATGAGCTATAATTAATTTTATAGAGTTATAAATCAAGATGGCGTCCCATTTTTAATTGGCTGTATGCAAAATGAAAAATTCTCAGCTCTTATTACAAGAGGCACTTGTTCATTTGGTCACAAATTGCTATGAATCTCATTTATCAATTTATTAGGTAGTATTAAAATTACTTTTAATATGAGTGTGTAATTTTAGACTTTTATTATTTTTTATTCGCAAAAGTATTTAAGCTTTCATGATTAATGAATTCATTTTAATAACATTAGAACGTTTAAGCATTTCAGATATTGCTTTATTAATGTTTATAAAAAATAAACAGAATTTAATTTAACAATATTTTAATTTAAGAAAATGCCTTAAAGCTATTTTAAACAGCACTTAATTGAATATCTGGAACGATACCTATCGTTCACTGGCCATTTTAAATTTAAACTCGACGAACATGTAACCGCTTTAAAAAGAATTGATTCGATGTGCCAGGCACTGTAGCCCACAATAGAGCTTACGAAGGATTTGGTCGTAATCCTTTCACAAAACTCATTTCGCATCACTAAATGAGGCAGTTCCGTCTAACACAGTCGTAATTTACAGATTGACGATCAAAGCAAAATGCCCGATGGAGCTGCGTAATTTTCCAATGGACAGACAGTCTTGTCCCCTTATCCTCGGAAGTTGTAAGTATTGTATTTATTTTTAACGGCAAAATAAGTAAAGAACATTAAATTTAAAAGTTACTATTACAAAATATTACCGTCAGATTTTTAGTTAAAATTTTCGATAGATTATGTAGAAGTCGAAATTATTATTTTCAAATATAAATCAAGTCTCGTAGTAATTGCGTTAAAAAATTAAATTTTACTATAATATATTGTATTTATACGTGTACTGTATTGTTTCTGCATGACTTATCTGTAAACATTTTTCGTTATTTTTTCTTAGACGCGTATTCGAACCAGCAACTAGTATACCAGTGGCAGAACTCTCAAAGTGTTAACTTCGTGCCGGGCATGACGCTCTCTCAGTTTGACCTCATCAGTTTTCCTTATCGAAACTTCACCTTTACAAGAAGAGAAGGTAAGTAAACCGTATAAACGACAAACCCACATTGGTAACAATACAATAAGTTTTCATCTTGTTACATTATTGGCTTTGGAAATAAGCACTTCAAACAGAAGAATACTCTTGTACCCTACGTTAAATCAAATGCTACTAACTGTCTATTTCGTTGTATAATATACTAGCTTTAGCCCTCGGCATCGTTTGCGCAGAATTTAAAAACTTACTTTATGATCCGCAGACTGGTTCTCGAGATTTGTAATAAACATTCGTGTATCTAAATTTTCACATCTATAATTTTAGTGTGAAGTAAAATTTTGAGCTTTTTATTGGCCATTAAAGGCCATCGAAACATTACCATAATACAATTTTGGAAACGTTTATCCTTAATTTATATTTATATCACAAAACTACACAATAACCTATTTCAATATGTTTCTGCCGGTATAATTGATTCTGCGCTATACTTATGTATTGACATAGACAAGGGCGACGAACTCGTTTATTACGTCGCCTATACAAATAGAAAATACTTTGCGGTAACATAATTTTCTTATTAACGTTACTACAGATGTTTTTGTCGATACAAAAGATTATTGATTGCGAAAAGGTGGAGCGATGTGTTAGTGACGGATATTTCTTCAATCGCCTTTGGTAACTTATTATTATAACTCCCGCGACTCCCTCCGCGCGGAATTAAAAAGAATGATGAAAGAAGATATTCCTTCAAACAAATATCCATCCATCTAAACTTTCGTATTTATAATATTAGTAAGAAGAAAGATTATTTTACTTAGACCAAATAATTAAATATATACTTAGTTGAAACGTATTCTAGTCGAGAATCAATTCTCTCGAAAGTTAAATTGTCATAAAAGGAAAAAAAAGATATTTAGATATTAAACGGTAATCTAAATAAGTATAATCTTAACCTTAAGTCCACAAACTTAACAATCTCAAAGGCACTTAGTAAACCTACAAGGCCATAACTATTTGTGAAAGCCGCAGAAACTTTCAACGGTCCGATAATTTGTGCGTTGGCGACTTCTGTCGTTAACTTTTTTTACGTTGGCTATTGAGCAAAATAAACCAAATGAAAAAAAATAATGAAAAGATAAAGTATAAACGATTGATTATCTCTCTTGTCTCTTGCTTGCCTTTTACGCATTTTAGGCCCTATGTACACAGGACAACGTAAATTGGAGAAACCAATATATATAGTTGTGTCGCGAGAACCGCGTTACGAGCGCTGCGTACTAACAACGTTGGATCGTCGACGCGAATCGTATATTCGGTCAGTCGAGGCCAAACAACTACATGTCAACTGTATATACTCCACCATCTTGAAAATTGCAGTGACTATTCACACAACGAGCTTGACAAACAGGTTGGGAGCGACTGTCTTTGTCGATAAGGCTGCGCGCTGTATACGAAGATCTATGACATTGTATTCCGTAAGTCGTCTAGCGACTAAAATCGCCGTTTTTCGAAGATTAACATTTCCTTGTGTAAGAAGGGCCTTATGTTTACTCGACAATTTTATCGAAATCCTTGTTGACGTAATATTCCTAAAAGCTTTTAAATGAACATTCTAACCTTACAAAGCGATTACATATTTTTTGATTTTCAATATAAAATATTATCTGATTTTTCTCCCCCAAGAGCAAATGTATAGCGTACGACAGGACTTATAGCATCGACACGAATCAGCTTTTACGCTTTACGGACATATATATTTTATGTAACTTGAAATTACTTGCGGCGAAAACTGCTATTGATTTTATGTTGCGAATGTGGTATTGTGGTATTTAATAGTGACAACAAGGAGTTTCAAAACACGCATGTCACCTAATAAGTTAACTTAACTTTTTGCTGTCTATGGGCTAAATGGCGTTCACTTCCCTATTTTAGCGAAACCTTAGCCATGGGCTAGTTTGCCACATTTTACTTTAATAAAACATAACCAGTAAGTACCAATCAGAGGCAACAGCTGAGACCGGTAACGCAAAAAGGAACGGAAAACAATCACATTTAATATTGAAAATAAAACTTTCATTACTATGTACTATATTCAACTTCCTTTCACAGGAGATTTCTCCGTGCTGCAAGTTTCATTCAATCTGCAACGTCACACGGGCTATTTCCTCATTCAGGTTTACGTGCCTTGTATCCTCATTGTCGTGCTGTCTTGGGTGTCATTTTGGATTCATAGGGAGGTAAAAAATAAACGGTTTTAACATTTTAATATGAATTTCGTTGCGTTTTAGTACATCATTGCGGAATTTTACTTAAATAATAAATATTTATTTTTCTTAACAAACCTCTACTTTTAAGATCATCAAAATGTCAATCTTGAGAAAGATAAATAGACTATTAAAGTTATTTAACTTCTTTAATTCCATAATCCATCTTTCTTTCCAGGCAACATCAGATCGCGTTGGCTTGGGAATAACAACAGTTTTAACTCTATCGACAATCAGTTTGGATTCCCGCACTGATCTACCCAAAGTTCGTTACGCGACTGCTCTCGATTGGTTTCTGCTGATGAGTTTCTTCTACTGCATCGCAACTTTGCTGGAATTCGCTGGAGTCCATTACTTCACCAAAGTAAACAATAGATGCACTATAAATAGTATCCAGTTTTTGATTTGAAATGTAGACAATAAGAATTCTTTTCTACCCAACGTACCAGATGTCCAGAAAAATGTTTTATTTGTATGATTTTTAAAATTATTAAATTTTAAAATATTTCAGGTTGGCTCTGGTGAAATCGTAATTGATGATTCCGAGTGGGAGGAGTTAATAGAGGAAGTGGGAGGTGACGCGTTCGCGGCAAGGCAACTTGCCGCGCGGCGACGGAGCTCCTCACGATCTGCTACTAACTGTGTAAGTAAAGTATCTTTTTTTCCTGCCGTTATCACTACAGAGCGTCGACATAGTAGTATGAACTACTCTTCCTAATACTTAGTAGTAAAAGATGAGTACTGAGGTAAAAGTAACGTTATATAGTTCGAGTTACTATTTTAAACACAGATAATTCTTTACAGAATTTCTCCCTACCGTCACAAGGTGCGTGCGCTAGCGAAAACGAGGATCTACCCGCACCGGAGCAGACATCGGTGCGTCTGACCATGGAGCGCACCACCCAGACTGAAAGGCGAGTGCCGCGCTGGAGGCAGCTGCTCTACTGCCTCGCAGGGGACGACCGCTACCGTAGACAGAGGCAGATTGAGGCAGGTTAGTTACCACCGCTGAACTACCACCAATGTAACAAAGTATTTCAGATATTTAATACAGATAATTATCCACTATATCATGGGTTAAATATGTGCCCGTTCAATTTAAATTACTTAACTGTCACTGATTTTACACTGAAAACTGGTTGTAATAGATGCATATTTTTTTCGCTCCTAAATCAGAACCACATAAATGACTAACTGCAATATAACCTAACCTAACAATGAAATAATCCCAATACGCTTGGATCTTTCTAAGAGATACTTCTTATTGGAGCTTCCATTATAATTTCGTTGGATTTTTTTTTTTCAATCTGTATATTTTTGTAGGCAAGCGCGGTCACATCAACAGCGTGTCGTATATCGACAAGGCGGCGCGAGTGCTGTTCCCCGCCTCGTTCGCACTACTCAACCTCTTCTACTGGATGATCTACGCGTTATCCAGTGACGACTTTGCCTGGAGCGACAATCCTATCAACACTCTATCGCATTAAATATACTTCGATAGTTTAAATAGCCAAGGAATAAGAATTACTCACAAAGTAGTATATTGCATATTATGAGAGGTTTGTGAAACATGGGCAACTAATTGGTTAGGTTGACAATTATAATAAAAAGCATCTAGTGCATTAATAAAATGTTTCATATTACCAAGATATTATCATGTCATATGTTTAACTATTCTCTGTAATCTATATATATATATATATCTATATATATAAAAGAAAGTCGTGTTAGTTACACCATTTATAACTCAAGATCGGCTGAATCGATTTAACTGAAAATTGGTGGGCATGTAGCTTAGAACCAGGAATAGGACATAGGATAATTTTTACCCATTTTTTTTTTTTCATTCCGCGCGGACGGAGTCGCGGGTAAAAGCTAGTATATATATAAAAGAAAGTCGTGTTAGTTACACTATTTATAACTCAAGAACGGCTGAATCGAGTTGACTTAAAATTGGTGGGCAGGTAGCTTAGAACCAGGAAACGGACATAGGATCATTTTTACTCCGTTTTCTATTCTTCATTCCGCGCGGACGGAGTCGAGGGTAAAAGCTAGTTATTCAATAAAACTCGATTCAGATCATACAATATATTTGGTTTTCATTACGGGATAAAAACAAACTGTTTGGAGTATGCTCTCTAAATACACAATACAATATAGACATTAACATGTAACAAATTAAAATAATGACTGTTCATTCAACTTTGAAAACGTCGATATCAACCTATCATAGCCATAAATATTATTAACCTTCATACAACCGAAACATTCACATAAAAAAAAAACATTTTCACATTGATAACATGTTTTGTGCGAACTCGGGTAAGATGTCTTCATCTTCCAATCAACGCAAAATAGGCAATACAAAGCAACTACACAATCAGCGACTCTGTCTACATTTGTGCTAAACAGAAATATATCTTATGTTACATATTCTTATATACCATAATAGCATATCAAAAGTAGCATACATTGGCACGTGTATAAATTAGCAACTGATTTTGAGCACTAGTATCATTGCACGTCAATAAAGCTTGAATTTTCATTGTTTTTTTTTATTTACTCGATACTTAGTTCATGTTTACAATATTCTCTTCGTTAATTCTATTGCTTTATTCGAGTCGATATGTTTAAATTATATATTAAACCTTTTGAACATAAAGCTATACAATAATAAAACTATTTACAATATACCTGCGAAGAAATAGAACAGATAAAAATAAAATCTTAATGTGAAAGTTCTACAACTTTTATCAAAGTACAAACAACAGTAAACATTGACTATGTCAGCTGTTTAAATACGTGCAAAATAATAATTCAGATGTTATCTATTGTATTTATTGATCTATCAAAATAATAAATTGCTATCTCCAGAATTAAGAAACAAATTGAAGTTTACATTAGAGTTTTAAACTTTCAACTACAACAACTCTAGTATTTTGTAAAGATTGGGCTAAAATGTATAGAAAAGTCTAGGATATCTCAATTTTCTGATACTTTCTGAGGTTATGTTTCTCACATGAGTACTGATATTGTACTATGTATCAAAAATACCGCAGCTTCCCACTCGGAAATCACTCGTACAACTTTTGTCATCGCTTTGAAAATACATTGACCACAATATGTTCCTGTACAGGTCTTCAGCAGTGGAAATCCATCCACAATTTTTAATTATCCATCCATAGACAACCATGGAGAAACATAACCTCAAAAGTATGAACATACTGACCTCTATAAATGGACAGGCTATAAAACGTGGTATTTTGTGCTTATATGATTTTCGCCATTTTATTGGTGACGGTCGCGGTCGGTGGCGATGGTGTGAATTCGAATTTCACATGCGCGTTTGAGTCGGAATGAAATAAAAACTGTCATATCCAAGCAAACACCTAACCATTTATACAGATCAGTGGGCCTAGTACGAATATCACAATCGCCTTCGTATCGTTATCGACAAAATTTGTGCTATCGGGCGTAAGTACAATAAAAATCTCATTGTAATTTTGACATAATTGACGTTGACGATACGAAGGCGCTCTTCACAAATATTCGTTCTAAGCTTACAGTGGATGAACATTATTCACGCACTTTTACACTCATTCAGTTGACACATATAAAGTATACTAGCTGTCGCCCGCGACTCCGTCCACGCGCATTTAAAAAAAACTTAATAGGGTTATGAAAAATATATGTTGGCCGATTCTCAGACCTACTGAATATGCTCACAAAATTTCATGAGAATCGGTCAAGCCGTTTCGGAGGAGTACGGGAACGAACATTGTGACACGAGAATTGTACATATAAGATTATCTGTAGAGAGCACGCTTTCGCATTATAATTATACTTAAACGTATTTCAGATTTGGTCCAATATTGTTTATATAAATGTTGTTAGCATCTTATCAAAGCCGTTGACATAGTTTTAAGTAGAAAATAGACAATTTCAAGGCGAATTTTGTTAAAATACAAGTGGAATGTATATTAAGGCTTCCTATTCATAAGTCAGACGAACTACATAGAATTAGAAAAAATACATTCTCTACGATTAAGGATCATAATAGTAGAAATTTTGACAATTTCACTAATAAATAAATAATTAAGACAACGCACATGAAATATTTTTTCATTATTTCCCATTTTGCTATTATTTGCGAAAAACTACTCTTATGTCTTAATTAAATTACATTTTTGTAATTTAGTTTGTAACAAATCACTAAAGTGTCGCGAAAAATTATAGATCTTAAACAAATAGACAGGACAAAAAATTATTTGTTTTTAACGGTACTACAGGATTAAAGGTTCTCGCTATATCAATGAAATGACAAATAAATAAAAAAAAACTATTTTGTCACTAAATGTATCGCCCGTATTAAGCCAACTTTATTGTATTGTACATAAATAATTACAACTACTCTAATTTTAAGTTGACAAGACATAGAATTTGTAAAACATACTTTTTAGGATAGAAACTAATTTATTATTTTTTTATATTTATAGTAGCAGTCTCATTAATTATAAAATCATGCATTTTTTAAGATTATTGTGTATACTCCTGTAATTAAAAAAAATATTTTAATAGGATTTTGTAGATGAGATTTTAAAGGCTTTAAGATCATTACAATTCATTATAAATATTTGATAGTAAGTTATTCAATGCAATAGTAAAAGATTAAGTCTTCGTCTAATATAAACTCTTTTAAGAAAGTTCATAAGACGATTATGTATAAATAAATTAAATAAATAATAAATCTACATTGCTTTCGCTACAGATATGATATAAAAAAGCTGCCAGAAATAACTACACAACACGTAAATAGTTTTTAGTTACATTTTTACAATCTTATGATCTCTTTTAAAAATATTTAGTACCTTGAAATTAATATTGTTAAGTTAATGCTACCATATATAAAGTTATAAATAAAATTAATTCGAATTACGTAGCAGTTAGTTTCTTTTATATACAAAATTGTCTCTAATTCTATATAAATAAAAATTATTCGTTTTCTATACAAATCTCACTAATAATGATTAGTTCATATATATAATTAATATATATAGTATTTCAAATCGAACGATTTACCTAAATCTCGATAGAAATCAACATTTATTCAATCCATGATATCTCTGCATAATTATAGCAACCCTAATTGAATTATGGTATCCCAAGTTAACATTAAATATTGCCATATAACAATCAATGTTGCCATGTGAAAACTTTCAATTTCTACTGTTGACAATACATTGCAGAGATATCTTGGTTAGAATATTAGTCACGAAAAATGGATATCAGAATACCCATGTTGAGTCAGACTAGATTAATGATCGCATATACAGGCAAGGATTACTAAGCAACTTTTCTACTAAAGAAGAAATCACAGAGGAAGTTTTACCACGAAATTACATTATCTATTTTTTTTTATAGAATAGTTATTGTGCTTCAAATATATAGAGCCTTTGTCAACGTTTTACTGACTCATACCACAGACAAAATATCAAAAGATTCATGGCAACATCATAGTCTAATTTTAGACGCTTAATTTTATTACAATGATATATGTAAATAGGATTTCACCTAACGAGTATTTTTCGACAAATATATCACTTCAATGTTACACTTCAAAAAAACTACTCAAAACAAAATAGGGCCCACCGAAACTTTGTCTCTAATCGTGTTTATAAATAACTCATATACTAATCATTGACAAAATGAAGCACTACCACTTCTAGCACACATGTTTATTACTTCATAATGATGTTTTAAAAGTTAACTTTTTTGTTGATTTCAAGTGGGGAGACAAAAAAGTAAAGTGCTTACCCATTTACCAATTTCTTAAATTTTCAATCGTTTGTGATCTCAGTCTTGCTTTAAGCGCAATACTTTGATCACACTTTGTTTAGCTGTGTTTTTTCGTTTCGGCATTATTCCCGATTACAATGCCAGGTTCTCGTCGTCATATGGATGTGGAAACTTCGACAAGGGCAGTTCTTTTGGTTCAAGAGGGAGAATCGCAAGGATCGGTTGCATCTCGCCTTGGTGTGTCACGGCGAGCTATTCGAAACGTATGGGAGCGGTTCCAGGAGACAGGTAGTGTGGCTAGAAGACCTGGATCAGGAAGGATTCGAGCCACAACTGCTCAAGAAGACCGGTACATTCGATTGACTGCGCGCCGGGACCGCACGACAACCGCCCGGACCTTGCAATCCCGGCTAAGGCAATCTACTGGCACACGCGTTAGTGGTCAAACCATTCGGAATCGACTCCACGAGGACGGGCAACATTCTAGGATGCGTGTTATTCGTTTAAAATTAACAAGGGCTCACCGGGTAGCACGTTTGAGGTTTGCGCGTGAGCATTTGCACTGGACCATGGACAATTGGAGGACAGTACTCTTTTCAGACGAGTGTAAAGTCAAGTTTTTTAGCGATGACAGACGTGTACGTGTGTGGAGAAGAGAAGGAGAACGTTTTACTGAACCATGCATGCACGGTACTGATCGTTTTGGGGGCCCGAGTGTGATGATATGGGGCGGTATAAGCTTGTTAGGCAAAACAGAGCTGGTGATCTTGAACGAAGGCACAGTCACTGCAGCCAGTTACGTCGAGCAAGTAATCCGACCTCATATCATCCCATATTCACAAAGAGTAGGTGATAATTTTGTGTTTATGCAAGACAACGCTCGTGCGCACACAGCTAGGGTCACTCAGAGGGCACTTTCTGATGCCAATATCTCGGTTTTACCTTGGCCAGCAATGAGTCCCGATCTCAACCCGATTGAGCATTTATGGGATCAATTGAAAAGAAGTCTTAAAGAGACCCATAGCCACGTTAACAGCCAACAGGACATCATAAACGCGCTGAAACTCTGTTGGGAACGAATACCCGACCAAAACATCACTCATCTGATTGAGAGTGTGCCAGAGAGGCTCAGAGAGTGCATACAGAGCAAAGGAGGTCCTACTCGATACTAAAGAAAAGCTTCCGGCAAGTTTATTAAAAACAAACAGTGACTATAAAAGTTTTTATCGACAGCCTACTTAGTGCTCATTTTCTCTAAAAATGACTATTTGAGTGTATTGCGATAAAATTAAACAATTCAAACGTTATTTTGTGTTTACTTAATGTGTAAAACCCTAATTCAACATCGACTAATTGTAAAAATTTAATAATCATGTATGCACATAAATTAAGGGGCAAAAAGATGGTGGGCCCTATTTTGTTTTGAGTAGTATATATACAGGTGGATTTTTTTTTACCATAAATATAGTATTCCGCTTCATAATGTCATAAAAAAATATAAATAATTAAATCACAGATTCTACGTTTTTTTTAAATATAATTTTCTAATCTAAGTGTCCTTTTTACCGGCAACGAGATATACATTCATGTCGTCTTTACCTTTTACATAGACCCTGCCACGAGGTTCGAAGTCGTACTTGGCAGAGAGAACTGGAATACAAGCTTCGCCTACCTGGATACGTTTGACGACGCCAGTAGAATCCATTCTCGACGCTATGTTAACTGCATCACCCCAAATGTCGTAGTAGAGTTTAGTGGTCCCTATGACGCCCGCGGTGACGTCACCAAAATTGTACCCGATGCGTAAGATGAAATCGAACTCGAGTAAATCCTGATTGAAATTATCGACAACTTTCTGCATTTCAAGCGCGAAATCCATTAATTGGTACAAATGATCGTACGTTCCTCGAGAAGCGTGTCTCAAGTCGGGATTAAGTCCACTCGCAGCCATGAAAGTGCTACCTATGGTCTTTATCTTCTCGACGTGTTGAAACTGCGGCCTCTCCAGCAGTTCATCGAAATCAGCGATCAGTTCGTTGAGAACTCTCAAATATTCTTTTCCCTTCAAGTACGATTCGTCATACATTTCGTTAAAGTTGACTATACTCGCGAATATAATGCCGACGTCTTTATGATTTTCCGAATACTTCGCGGTGTTCTTTAATTGATCGGCCACGTGGCGCGGTATGATATTATGGAGGAGCCAATCCGCTTGGTTTCTCATGTTCTGGACTTTCTGCTTATCAAGATTTGCCACGACATTACTATAAAAACTCAATCGGTAACTGATTTCAAATTCTCTATTAAGGAACCAAACGAGCATCAGCAATAGAGCGACATCCAAGTAAAGTTCTGTTAAATGCATTTTATGTCGCACTCCTTCAAATAATTCAGTACCGTTTCTATCCATCCAATCGTCGTAGGTACCATTCATCATACTCATAAAGGTTAAGTTACGCGCGACAGCTTGTGGATTGGAGCTGAACTGAAAATCGCCATCTATCAACTGAGTATTAACTTCACGACAACCGAGCACTGCGAAGAACAGGAATAGGCCAGCGTATAAGGTGACCAATGTGTTCTTAACAAGCCAATTCATTTGAGTAAAATTACAGAACTCGACTATTCCAATGCACAAGAGATAAACGTAAAACGATTGCTCACCCTTGAGTATAGTCATCGTTGTGTTCATGCATGAAAAGTTGATTAGAACGGCCAATATCGGCAAACTGATCAGCAGACTACCGGACAGATGCCAGGGGAACCAATCCGAGAGCTTCCTGAATATTTTAACAGATCTTCTGATCGTATTGGTGACTAGAGGTTCATTTTTAGTTTTCCACTTCAAGTAATGTCGATACACACAAAGTGATATCGCCAAAGCTTCTATGACAAAGAAAAATATCACCCAACCGTAAGAATGACGCCATTCGGAGTACAATACGAATATTGATATGGTAACAGCAACAAAAATGATCGCCGATACGAGTATATCTAGCGCCGTATTGAATCTGGACGTAGTTAAAGTGGGTGGGAAATCTTCGCTATCATCGCTTCTGTGGGCTTTATCACGATAATGTCTCTCCATTTCTGGTGACTTGAAAAATAACGTGAAAGTGTTTAGAGGTGGTTGAACGAAGTAGCTTATTCCCGACCTGGCGTTGTCTTGGACACATCGTATCAGTTGCAGATCCGATTGCTTACGCAACTTCTGTAGGGACTGCACTTGTTGTTCGTTGAGCGGCGGAGGTAAACGGGTACGGGATGGTACATCATTCAACGATGATTGACTCGAAGTATAATAACCGGAGACTCTGTGCTGCATTATATCATTCTGAGAGGTCGCTAATGCGGTCTGATTCAGTGCGAATATCTGAAAAATTATAACAATAACGCAATAAGTGTAGTATAAAATATATTTTATGTAAATAGTATAAAAATTAAATAAAAAATTTACTTTTAATGTCTGTTTTTTCTTGAACGTTATAACGTTTACATAATGACCGCACTATTTATGTTTTATTAAAACAAATTCTGACTGCAATTTCTACAAGTTATTAAATCCAAATGCAGACTGCTAATGAATTATTACACTATAACTTTAACTATTGTTGTCCCTTACGCGATAAAATTAAAAGACGTGAGAAGAATAAATAAATTATTATAGGAACCATTTATGTCAAACATAATTACAATTTACATCCTTAATACATTTTACGACGATGTTCATGAATAATTTTAACACAACATCCTGTAGATGTTTTCAAAATAGAGGTGAAATAGGATGATTCATTTTTACGAATACAGACACATTTTTCGATAAAGCCCACTTTATTAAAAATCAACTGAGGGTCAAATAAATGTAAATGTCTTATTAAACATTTTGCAGCAAACGTTAGGTTAAAATTTATTTTGCAGCAAATATGCTGCATGATAAATGATTGTAAGCGTACTGCTATACTGTACAATCAATGTTCTGTTGACACGCTATAAAAAGATTGAAATATTCAATGTTATAGATCGTAAACTTGGTGTCGTAACTCAAAGTAAATCATTACCTGGTATTCAAAGTAACAATTATATTGACATTTTAGCGTTCATTCGCAACTGCTTTGAGTTGCTAATACAATAATAAATACATATTTTATAACTATTGAAGATTTTTTTCCATATACTTAGGTACTAAATCAAAGACTGACATGATGAACAAGCTCTTATACAAATCGTATATCAATATCTAATGAACAAGTAAAATCATAAACACATTAGCTGGTAGAATGTCCTAGAAAAGTACTTTTTATATTATAGGGTGTTAAACGAACACGCGGTCATATTAACCCCACCGAAACGACGAAGCGACCGCTGCCCATAGACACAGATAGAGAATATTTGCACTTCCTATACATGATCTCCATCATCAAATCCACTTCACCTTACCATCTTTTCTAAAAAGATGGGAAAGGAAAGAGGACTAAAATAAGGCCTCCAGAATACTCATCAGACGAAACGCAGAAATGCTTCCACTTCACCCCTGTCTTCTATGTGGTCGTGATATTGCACCAGGCCTATTCGTGCAATAGATGTTGTTACTGACGTCTACCACTAAATGAATGAATAATTGACCTTGAATGATTTCAATTTCCTATAAACCTGGCCTTGTCATAAATCTACTATGATCATTGAACATATATTGACCAGCTGGCCCTTAAAATATGGTGACAAAGAAAATATAAACATACCTGTTGTTGTATACTGGACCTTCGGCTGGTACTTCTTATACCGGAGTCCTTGCGACTATTGACAGATGGGCACAGGCTGACCGAGTCATCTTGTACCCTGGGCGACTGAGACGGCAAGGGAAGGTTCAATCGGCGGTCTTTTGGCCGTATTAAATCACCCTGAGTCGCCAGGGTAGAGCTCCGTGCTCTACTCACTGGTGTCTAGAAGATTATTTTATTATTTGTAACATTGTTTTTTTTAATTAAAACAAACATCTACAGACTTGGTCCGTACTATTATATTTGTAACATGAAAAGGTTATCCAATAAAAACACTACCGTTGCTACGATTGCTCAGGTATAATGATATTGTTATTTTAAAGTAGCAGATGTACACCTTAATTTACTAAATCCATTATCATAAAAATCATTACGTAATTTAATTCGATTGGAAAAGTTTCCAGTATTTGCAATTAAAGACAGTAAATAAGTCCGTCAGTCAGTTCATAGGTCACATATCGTAGTGACGTAACTGTATTGCAAAATGCAGAGACTTGCACACCACGAGAACACTGGCTCGCTTACACAACTAACTGTCAAGTTCAATAACGTTACATGTTAAAAATATAACATAAAAATACACAAAGTAACAAATATGTATTATCTACACCAAGCTGTAAATATTTATAAATATTGCATTTAAGATTAAGCACAAAAATAACTACCAACTACTACATAAACAAAATATAAATTGATATATATATTTTCCTTTAATATAAAGTATATCAATAATTTTATTCATATGTTATCTTACAAATAGTTCGTTAAAAAATTCCAACAAATTCAAAGCAAAACAATCTTAAGGAAACACCCAAGATCTTATTTAGCGGACAAATTTTGTTATTTTGTACTCAGTTTGAATTCCATCTGTTCTATTCTACACATTTTGTAAACTTTCGTCACTTTAAAAATGCGTTCACATTGAACGGGAAATACTGGACGAACCTTCCAAATTCAAAATCGAAATAATCATATAACCCCAGAAACCCCAAAACAAAAATCCAAAGTAATGGTATATTAACTTTATTTAAGGAATATGTCTTCCTCTGTATTTCCGAAGTAAAACAAATTAAGACAGTGTATGTTTGGAGCTAAGTGCACCATATCTCTAATGAGAGTACTTCAAAATATGATAAATTAATAAAACACATTAAATAACACATCAATTATGCACGCGCAGATGTATGAACTTTGGTACACTGTTTCTCATCATGTCATATTTCTAATGGAAACTTATCGAGGAAGCAGATTTATTAGTTTTTAGTTCATAATCTTGTGTTCAAGTCGATAATAGAATATGTATGTAGTGTGTAAAGATACTTAACCATAAAAATATGTATAAAATTTTATGCTCTAATGAAATCTATTTCTAAATAAGTTCTAATAAAAAATATATGTAAAACACATTCTATTCATATGTACTCAATCGTTTTCAGCAAACAATCCAACTCTACGTTCACAATAACGTATTTTTAGACTATTGTATTGATATTTCCCGTACTGAGGCTATGTGTGTAACCCACATACCTAGTAATGCCACGCCATTCCGCCGGGTGCACTAGGCCACCCTACTGAACTAGGCCACGATGCCATCTGTTTGTAATTTAATACAACCTATTTACCTTTTTAAAATGCAATATTTCAAATATTAATATCTGAATTAAATTATTTTTTTTTTTATCTATAGTAGCTTCTTGCAGTGAGTTTCGACAGCCGTAATGCTGGCGATTGCCCACATTCATACTACTCCTGAAGTATCCGTGACATAACTTAGTCAACTATTTCATCACTTCACAAATTTTCATTGTATGTTGAATCTTATGTTGATATTTGTTGTTATGTACTTGATACTTATTAAAGCAATGAGGACTTTTATCACTTTATTATACATAATATAGCGGAATTATAAGCACCCTGTATAGTAATTAATCTTTTAATTGCTGACTGAAAACATTTGGTACATATATTGATCCTCGAATTGTGCCCGTGCCAAGACTTAATGGATTTATGTAAATATGAATTTATATATAGTTTTGCAATTTTGTTGCATATTCCATGCAGATAGAGATAATAATCTCAACATTTAACAGTTAATAAACCAAGAGCCTTACTGTGCGAGAAAGTCATTAGGATTATGTCTAAAAGTGAATTGTACACACAGAGCTAGACTAGAACTACATTTACTACATACAAAGTAAATAAACGGAATCCTCCGCACGTGTAATTAACATCTGAACCGAACTGTACCATTTGTTAATGTATAAGCAAATAGCAAATATATTCTAAGACCTGAACGTTAACATTTTGTAAAAAAAACAAAATTTATTACCTCTAAATTCGGCCTCCCATAGTGTGATCTATAGCTACTGCTTCTAGCAAACGGCGACATGTTGCTTCTCGATTGACTCAAATAAGATCTGATGTCGATAATCTCTTTCTCGAAGGAGGCCACGTCTTGTCCCTGCGGCACGTTGATCTTGCTGCTGCTCTGCGCAGGCCTCTGCTTACTATCCTGAGACTCTATTACTATAGGCACTTGATGGTAACCGTTGTTCGACTGAGTAGTGTTCTCATCGCCCCTTTCCAGGTAATGTATCGTTTTGTCGCTAAAGTTCTGCTTCTTCATCTCATGGAGAGGTGTGTCCGAATGTTTCCTCAGAAACCTGGGCACCTTCCAATTTTTCAATTTATTCGTATACTTGCCGTAACTGCCTGAAATAAAACGCATAAAACGCTAACGTGATTTCGTTTATGGCTAATAATATCAGAGCATCCGGAATTATCAAAGGCCGATGCTTGTAAATTCTTATAAATGTTATATGGCCAAGAATAACAAACTAGCGAACGTTGTGTGATTATTTGTTTTGCGAATCATCACGAAAGTAAATAAGACACGTAACGAGAGCACATAATGTGTGTTGAGTTGTCGTTTAGCACGTCGGTGTCGGCGCAAACTATTTGATCGACATTATCTACGTATGTATGAAAGTTTTTCGGTAAAATATTGAGAAAGAATAAAACTATGAAATTTCACTAAAGCGATAAATCAAAAAAAATCCTAATGAAGATCCTGTAGACCATAAAATATTAATTGGACGGTAAGATCTCTAGAATTGGCTATATAACAGGTCTATATAAACTGCAGTGTTCGTAGAAAAAGGTGTTGAATTTCAAATCAAGTCAGAGAAATATTATCTAATATACTTTGTACGTTGTAATTATCTGTATTATTACAAAAGACTAACTGTCGCCCGCGACTCAGTCCGCGCGGAATGAAAAAAAACTTATTAAGTAGCCTATATCTTCTTCCAGACTATGTCCTACATGTATGACAAATTTCATCGAGATCCGTTGAGCCGTTCTGGAGATACCTTCAAACAAACATCCATCCTTTCATCCATCCATCTAAACATTCGCTTTTATAATATTAGTATGATAGTGCTCCGTGAGAAACATAGGCCAATCGATGATCCTTATAAACAACGTTGCAGTCACATCACGTAGAAATTAGAAAAAAAAATACGTCGAATATGAAATATATTACTTTTACGTGCGTCGGTAAAATAAATAACATCTCATACGATTTTTAATTAAAAACACTTGCTTCAGCGAACTATAACGACGAAAACTCTGTATATTTACTGTGTGTCCAATTATAGTAATTCTATAAAAAATCAAACACAGCTTTTGCGTGAATGATTGCAAAAAAATTAACAAGGCAATTAAATAATAGATTGGATGAGCATGATATCTTTGTGGCGCAGCTGATTAAAACGAGAGGCGCGAGGCGTCACCTTCGAGCAATTAAGTGTCACGCTGTTATCTGTGACTTGTGCCTTATGCCTTTGATAACTAAGACTTTTAATAAATAAGAGCACTGCTTCTCATCACGCTATGTACACAATCAGAGCGTGACCGTTAAAATATACGAAACAAAACCATTATATAAAAAATAATAATGAAAATAAGAACATTTAATGCTGGAACAATTTATTAAAGACGATATCTTATTAACTTAGCTTGCTTTTCTTTAGACTAAAGAGTATCATGAACATAATTTGATTTGATCAATCAATCCAAGATCAGTGTTTTTCAGATCTTGGATTATTAACATATTAGAATCGTTAATTAAAGGATGGAATTTACAAAACACTTACCAACAGACGTCGGACTTTTTGATGACGTATCGTTACTTTCGACAAACTCCTTTTCCCTCTTCTCGTCCAATTCAGCGTCGGAGTCAAGTATACTCGGCAGCGAACTGGCCTTCGTGCGAAAGTTGAATGGATTGGGGGAGAGGAAATTTGAGCTATTTGTATCAATATTACAGGTGACCTTGTCGTCTGATGCGTGCGTTTGCACGGTGAACGGGAGAGGAGAATGGTTGAAAGTGAAATTGGACTGCGGAGAAACTGCGGGAGATATGATGAGGCGAGGATTAATGGGATTCGAAGGTGTGATACAGTGATCGTGGTCGTAAGGCGAATTAAGCTGACGTCCCTCAATGAAGTAGGTTTTATGACCTGGATACATTTAACTCATTTATAGACACACAACTAAGGGTCCCATGCTTGCATCACTAAAAATCTACTTACCAAATACCTCTTCGCCTTCTTCTAATACGTAGGAACCACCCAAAAATTTACTTGTTTCTTCTGAAATATGTACGCGGCCCGGTTTACCAGTCGATTCCATTTTATTTGCAAATGACACATCATTGCTCCATACATCAAATTTGAACCTTCGTGTGCCAACAATTCCACATAAAACCGTTCCAGTATGAACTCCTACTCTCATATTGATACCCTCGCCGCGCTCTCTATCGAACTCTTGAATAGCTTCTATCATACCTAAAATATCAATAACTTAATTGTTCACACTTTTCTATATGATTAAATCTAACAAACTTTTATCTTGTTTATACCTACCAAGGCCCATTTCAACACAACATGTTGCATGATCCAGTCTGGGCTCAGGACATCCAGAGACACAGTAGTAACAATCGCCCAAAGTGGAAATCTTCTCACATCCATGTATATGACACAGCTCATCAAATTTCTCAAATAAATCATTCAATATATTCACTAATTCCTCAGCACCTTTGTTACTGGACATCCTCGTAAAACCCACAATATCAGCAAACAATATGCTGACATTATCCATGCAGCTCATATTGAAAGGCCTGAATAATGACTTGATATCACCAGCTCCAGGGTGAGATGTTCTTTGATTAAGTGGATGTTGGGCCTTAAAGTTAGTTTCACCTTCTAAAACTTGCTCCTCCATTAACCAACTTGCCAGTTTCGGTGGCATGACTGAATGTATCATTTTTTCCTTCAATTGTTTTTCCATCTCCAGCTGTCTTCTTACTAATAAACTTTGCCCTACTTTCATAAATGTGCCGCGCATTCTTACAAAAGTCATCAAATAAATATGAACCCCAATTATGTGCACACAGAGTTGGAGCAAAACTCTCACAAACATTCCAGGATATTGCCATTCTTGTTCAGATAAATGCAGAATAATATTAAGGATTTCAAAAACTATGGAGTATAATATCCCTATAATAACACATACAAACAATGGCAGAGGTGTCAATGTGTATATGATCAAAAGTATCTCAATACAAATAGTAAAATGACCCGATTGACTTATATCTGCCACTTGAGGGAAAGATGTTTCCAGTTGTGTGGTCAAAGTTACAAGAGACAAACTGAGGATGCAAAGAGCCAATGCCATTATTAGGGAGATTCGAAATGTAAAAATCTTATAAATATCAGTAAATGTGATAAATAACATTACACAAGTTATCAAGACAACTGCAGCAAAAATTGAACACAGAAATGGCCACTTGACTGTTATGCCATGTAGCCCAAGAACTACAAAGTAGACAAACCATGATATAGAAAATATTAAAATGTATAAAAGTGCAAATCTGAAAAAGAAAAGAATTACATAACTATAAAATAACAATGACTAGATTAAAAAAATTAAACAATCTACAATACAAAGTTAAATTAAAATTTAATATAATAATCAACATACCTGAATCTTAACCTAATTTGCCTAAAGGAACTACTTCTGTATTGGCCTTCAAGTATTTCTGAGTCAAATCTAGGGTTCCACCAGGTTCCTGGGGCTGCTCTTTCAAAGGCAATGGGTATAGCAAAGCCACAGCAGTTGGTGGTGGGGTTGTTGTGTGCCAGATATGCCTGGACATGGGGAGCCAGCCTGATCTGGGCATCCTCCCCTTCAGAGCAGTCCACTTCATGCTTATTGTCATACAACTCTGAGCCCCCATTGCAACTGACACACCCACTTTGAGCACTCATTGTTTTCTTGCTATGTTAATTCCATTTTACTGTGTTTAATTTTGCATGTTTCACTTCAATCTGTTCACAAAAGATAAATATGATTTTCACTGATACTCATAATTTGTTATGGTTCTCTTCATTAAATAATTTACTTATAATTACGTATCCTTAATTTAACTAGAGCCTTTTAATTAAAACTGATATCAACTTGACTCAAAGGGGAAAATTTAAAATAATTTACAATAATCAAAATACAAATAGTAGTAAATTATTGGAATCAATTCTTCATTACATGTCTTTTTTGTATTACATTTTATTTTTGTTAAATGAATAAACATCATTATTTAAAAATATTTCTTCAAATTATTGAACAGCTGATACTCATACGCGATATGCAGAGAAAAATACGGCATAACTGAATTTATAATCGTTTTTAATTTAACAAGATTTTGACTAAGATACGACAAAACTATAATTTCAAAACATTAAATTATTTATTGACGCCTGATAACACAGTTAAATATATAATAGATCATATTCTCTCTTACTTTTTGTCCCAAGGTTACACAACTTCATAAGTCACAACTGTATCAAGCTAAGCTTTAATTTTAGTTCACATAAATCGTTTACTTTTGTCACAAATAAACGAAACAGTTTTTCATTGGCATTTCCTTGAAACGAAAAATATTTAGCAACATCCACCAGCACACAAAACTCTGTTCACTATTTGTGACAATAGTTTCAGTGTGACCATATTTAAATAAAACTTACTGCGTAATCCGCACTCACTTTTCTAAATTCTACTAAAATTTACTTTTTCAATTTTTTTCAGAAAACATGGTTCAAATGTAAAAAACCTTTAAGTACTAATCTCATTGTCATAAAATAAGTTTTCAATGATGTCACAGTTTTTAGAAAGCATTGAAGTTACTATCTTCCTTAAAAGGCTTCCTCACACTTTTTGTGAGGTGTATTTTAATAAAAAAAAATTAGCTTATTCTTTCATACCTATACCGAGAATACATTGAACTGAGAACACTTTTGTTCTATTACGGTGTGTTTCCACTGCCTAATTATCAGTTACAGCAATGGGAATTCACGGCAATCATGTGCTAACAGAATCGTAATTAACGTTTGTAGAGGGTTGCAGGTGATTATGGAAATGGTATAAAATTTATTGTTAGAAAGTTGGAGGCAAAACTTTTACATAAGTTAACTTGTAATATTTTATACTATCAGGTTTCGAACAAGCAAATGGCCACCTTGATTTGCGAAACAGCGAAGCGCCCATAGACATCCACATTTGCAGTTACGTTTCCTTTAATCTATTATCATTCTCTAGAATGGGATGTGCTAAAAGCTGATGTTGCCTGTTCCTATGCGTCCCCATTCCACAATTTACTTTTAAGAAAAGGGCGGGAAGGGGAAGAGGATTAAAATTGGGCCTCCAGGACACACTTTCATCAGACAAAAAGCGGAATGACTTCACACCTATCTTCTGTTGTGGACAGATGTTCTTGAGGGCTCTACCACTGTTAAACTATAATATTAACATAAATCAAAATGAAACAGTATCAAATAATATTGTATATAATTATAATAATTAGTAACATATTAAAATCTGAGTATATCACAACATCATTTTATATCTTAGTTTACAGGAAGACATTTTAAGTAGTAATGTTTATCAAAAATATATCATTTCATTTAAAAAAAGGCACATTATTAGCTCTTATATGTGTTATATGATACATGCAGTCCTATGATTAGCTTAAACTTATGTCATCACAATGATTTGCAAACCTTGTCAATTACTATTGCTCCATATACATACAATTACTTCATACTTTTTAAATTTATCCCTTAATATCATAATCACATTAAATCACAATTAATACTGAACTATTTCCTGAAAGTTAAAAATTTAACATACACAAACTAGAGATTTGTATAAAATTGAAGTCATTATACATTTATATTATTTGGTTTTTAAACTGAAAATATTTCTACTTAATTTACACACAAAATTGACAAAAAGGATAAATTTATATTTAAATAATATATAGGATTTCATTACATTGTAGAATGAAAACTAATCATTGTACATTCCATCAAGAAGGAAATCCATTCTTTTGTAATGTCTGTTCTTCCAAGCTTCCCGACCTCTCTTTATTGCAAGATACCCAACAACAGCAAACATTGGTACTACTAATATTGTAATAACAATTGGCATGATCATACCAGGATGGCTGTTTGGATTCCTTGGTACTTTAGTTGTATGCCCATCTTTTGGATAAGATGTTTCGAAATCTGTTAAAGTTATTTGATCCAATGCTTCATTAGATAATACCAGTGGTTTTTTAGGAGTTTCAGTCTTATTTTTCTCGTTAGAGCCATCTTTGGGAACACTGTTGTTTTCAATTTTCTGACTTGTCACCAGGGGTGCAGTGATTTTCTTAGGTTTAATAATATCTTTTAAAATATCAAGCTCTTTATGGCCAGTGACATTATTTTTATCCATTTTCGTACCATTCGCAGGTACCTGTGTATCTTCTATAGAACTGTACACTACTCCCTTTCGCGCTACCACAGATTTTTCTTTATTTTTACCTATTTCATTATCCAAACTCAAAAGAATGTTGTGTTTATCTTTCGGCAAATGTACGATATCAACAACTGCATTTGGTAATAAAGATCCACCTTCACTTACTAAATTTAAATTTGTTTTGTTGTAATCTTCGTAATGAGATTCTTGCAAGACACTTTTAATTGATTTGTCTCTAGGGGCCTCCGAAGTTATGCTATTTCCGAATACATACGGAATCCACAAAATATTACACAAAACATATAATATTAACATATTGTATATAAAATGAAATCTAAAATAAAAATCAAATTATAAAAAAGAAATAATAACAAAACATCGAACTTAAGCAATTTTGTTCAATATTGACATTTGTAAATGACATGTAAATATTTTGTCAATGATATTGACGTTGATCTTTTACTGAATTTCGTCTCGAAAAATATAAATATCTTTAAGCAATTTCTATTTTTATTTACATTAAATAACTGTGCCAACTGTTATATAGATTTTATACCCCCCTAATACCTGTTCCCACCTGAAAAAAGTGCTCATCTTCTAAAAGAATATTTAAAAATTGAAAATCTTTTTCTGTGTAAAAGACTATTAACAAATGACAGTTGATTGAGATTGACACTGACAATGAGAACATAATGACAATCTCGACTTTCTACGACTTTCAAACGACATATTCTAACAAAAAGATTTGTTTGGCCACAATTTACTGTTTTGCAATGTGTTTGCTACTTAAATAGTTCAATAAATATTCAATAACTGCGCATATAAATAAAAAAAGATGAGAACCCGCAGCAATTCAGGTGTCCGTTTGGATTACTATCAAAGACTTGTGCACAAGTTAATTTTAGATCACCAGCAGCCAGTAACAGGATTATTTCCTGCGAGTCCTCACAATGATCATGCGTGGATCAGGGACAACCTTTATTGTATATTAGCGGTCTGGGGGTTATCAATGGCCTTCAAGAAAATTGCCGATCAAGATGAAGATCGTGCAAAAACATATGAATTGGAACAAAGTTGTGTAAAATTAATGAGAGGTAAGACAAACAAATTTTTTAAGAACTTATTTAAAAAAATGCCATTTTTTCATCCAATCACATCATCTTATTTTTATTACTTCTTATTTTATGTATCTATGTTATTAGGTCTGCTGATGGCAATGATGCAACAAAAAGATAAAGTTGAAAAATTTAAAAGTACACAACATCCAATGGATTCACTGCATGCCAAGTATTCATCAATAACTGGCCGTATAGTGGTCAAAGACAATGAGTGGGGTCACTTGCAAATTGATGCAATTTCATTATACCTTCTCATTCTAGCTCAGATGACTGCATCTGGCTTACAGATTGTTTTCAATCTTGATGAAGTTGCTTTTATTCAAAATTTAGTTTTTTACATTGAATCTGCATACTGTACACCAGATTACGGTATTTGGGAGCGAGGTGATAAAACTAATCATGGCTTACCTGAACTGAATGCCAGCTCTATAGGCATGGCAAAAGCGGCTCTTGAAGCTATGAATGAACTTGATCTGTTCGGTGCACGGGGTGGTCCCTCAAGTGTAATACATGTTCTAGCTGATGAGGCTCAGAAATGTCAAGCTGTGTTACAATCTATGCTGCCAAGAGAGTCAAACAGTAAAGAGTTAGATTCAGGGCTTCTATCCATTATAAGCTATCCAGCATTTGCAGTAGATGACCCCCAACTAATATCTAAAACAAGAGACACTATTGTTAATAAACTCCAAGGGAAATATGGTTGTAAGAGATTTTTAAGAGATGGTCACAAAACACCAAGAGAAGATCCAAATAGGCTTTATTATGAGCCATGGGAGTTAAGAATGTTTGAAAACATAGAATGTGAATGGCCATTATTCTTTTGTTACCTCATACTTGATTACTGTTTTCAAGGAGATAAAAATAATGTGGCTGAATATATGCAAAAGTTGGAAAAGATAATGATAAGAAAAGACGATGGAATGAAACTTGTTCCGGAACTATATTCTGTGCCTGTAGACAAGGCAGATGCTGAACAGTGTGATCCTGGAAGTCAGGAAAGAATACCTCTTGGTAGATGTCCATTTATATGGGCACAGTCACTGTATATTCTTGGAAAATTATTACAAGAGGTGAGCATGTCATATACTCTGTGTGTAACAACAACTATTTAATGATTTTTTTTAATATCAAAAGGTGGCAAACGAGCAAACGTCCACCTGAATCATGAGGTGACCGTAGCCCATAGACATCCGCAAATGCATATGCGTTGCCTACCTTTAATCAATGGAGAAGAGGACGCACAGAAAGAGGATATTTCCCCTTCCTATGCGTCCCCTCTTTTGCCAAATCCACTTCTCCTTCCCATCTTTTCCTAATAAGAAAAGGGTGTGAAGGGAAAGAGGACTAAAATTAGGCCTCCGGCACCACACTCATCAGACGAAACGCAGAATGGCTTCCACTTTACGCCAGTTCTCTGTGTGGTTGTGGTATTTCACCGGGCCAGCCAATTCGTGCAATTTTTAAAGAGATATTTTTAAAAAGTGTTTATTTGCTTAAATGATAAGCCAAAAAATATTACTAAAATATCAACTCAATATTTTGAATGTGTAATATGTATTTCAGGGTTTTCTAGCTGTTGGTGAACTGGATCCATTGAACAGAAGATTGTGTTCAGAGAAAAAGCCGGATGTGGTTGTTCAAATTGTTATATTAGCAGAAGACAATGAGATAAGAGACAAATTGTTAGAATATGACTTACATGTCCAGACAATAAATGAAGTGGCACCAATAGAAGTTCAGCCCGCTAGAGTTTTGAGTCATCTGTACACGTACTTGGGTTTGTATGCACTTGATAAAGTTTTACCACTTTAAATGACAATATGTTTGAAAAATATCTTTGTAAAAAGATAACTGTACATTTTCTTCTTGTTTAAAGCAAAACAAAACGTCTAGCATTATATGTTGTTAACAGAGCTGGGCATTAACTCGTTAATCCGTTAATCGTTAATTAACGAAGTTAACATTTTGCTTAACGGATTAACTTTTAAGTTAACTTCAAAAAGTGTTAACGCTTTTGTTAACTTCCGTTAAACTCAACTTCCGTTAATAAAAGTCCGTTAATCGTTAAATTAGAAACTTGGAGACGTGCTGTCATTTTGTTTAAATTACGCGACACGCCACGCTGGAAGTTCAGCTATGTTGGGCGACTGTCGGCGACTCGAATTGGTGAACGAACGAATTGATAATTGATATATGTGAAGTTCGCGTGCAAGTGTGATGCATCAGCGTCCGGGAAAGACGTGACCAACAGAAAAAGAAGGTTCCAAATAGTATATTTCATTACGAGTATATAAAAGCAAGAGTATGTAATAGCCCACATTCCGAACGCTCTTTCTCCCTGCAATACCCTCCAATTTCTTTTTGAGCAACTGTATTAAAACACTTTTTTACTCGTGCTTTTTCTTTAGCTTTTCCAAACTCGGGCGTTCTCTTTCCCAACCGTCAAAATAATGTTTATTAAAAAGAAAAAAAAACAACCGCGAAGTTTTTACAAAAAAAAATATCATTGAAGTTTTTATGATTCATGCAAATTTTTCCAAAAAGAAGCTCCTAAATTGTTACAATATCAGATTTAATGATTTGATTCAATGAATTAGGTTAGGTTTCATTTTATTTAATCTCATTAAATTTAATTTTCATTTCATATTAATAAAAATAATCTACTGAAGACTTGGCCGTTTGGGCATAGTTCACTTTGCCTTCCCAGAATGGGTGAAGAAAACAAAAAAAATCTCTGTTTGTATTCTTTTACGGTTGGCGCCATTTTTCAAACATTTTAGTTAGTTGAGTTTATTGTGTTTTTATTATTCTATTAAATTGTTTCATTTTTCGCAACTATATTAAAATAGTTGTTTAGTACACGTGCAGAACTGTCATTACAACTTGTTCCAAACTGTCAACCCTCACCTTTGGCTGCGCCTCGGCTCGGGTAGACATTTGTCGGAACTCTTTGCAATGACAGGCTTTCCACACTCGTAATGAAATATACTATAATGCATTCATACTTGTCTCTAATACTAATGTATTATAGAATGTATAGTCAAATTACTATTTTAAACAAGTGTCGCCACAATAAGTGTGAAATTAGTATGTATAATTTTGGTATGGTTAACTGTTAACGATTAACTTTAACTTGCGTTAAATTTTCGAAAATTTAACGCTTTAACGATTAACGAAGTTAATTTTTTAATTAACGAATTAATGATTAACGAAGTTAACTTTTCGATTAACTGTGCCCACCTGTGGTTGTTAACATAATAAATGATAAATTCCAGGACGTAACAAAAAGTTGGGCTTGTCTGGACGAAAGTCGCGTGATGTTGGAATACTCAGTACTAGCAAATTGTATTCTTTGAATGATCGTATATTTGCGTTTACTCCTCAGGTATATTATTTTTATTTCATTTACGAATATGTCTCTATTTTGTCTGGTTATTGATTATATTAATAAATAAAAAAAAAATGATGAACATTTGTTCTAGCACTAATTAAAATCTTTGTGCATGTATGTTGCTATGAATTAGCTTGTATCTTTTAAGCACTTAATAATTTTATTTTATTTGCTAGTATTCTGATATGAAGCGTTTCTACATTGCTTCCGACTATGAGCTGATGGTCGATACTCTCAAAGCGGAAATTAATTTCTTGAAGTCTTCTTGGCAAAACCTTCTCGGGCGACCGCTTGTTGTCTTGACTTTGAATCAAATGCACTTAGGTACTATTTTATTATGTATATATGGCATTTATTTTAATGGCTTGCTATTTTATCCTGTCCAGTTTAATGTGTAGATATAAAAATAAATAATACATGGCATGTTTTTTTCGGAATGTACAAGAAATACTAAAAACCTCGAAAATAATAAACAATATTAATAGTAGTCATAGAAATGTATGTGTATCGTAACATATGTAGTAAATTAACCAGTTATTGATTTCTGAATTAATCTGTCAAAAGGGCTACAGATAAAAAATATAATTGTCTATGTTTTGTGTGTTGTGTTACGTCATAAAATGGCGGTGATGTCGCATGTGTAGAACTTCGACTACGAGGAGTACTACATGTCGCGTGACCCGGCGCTACTCGCCAGCACGTTCACAGCCAACGTCGCCTTTCTCGGTATGAGCTGGAAGCAAATGCTCGGCCGGCCGACCATCACGTTGCTGGCCACACAGTATTTGTTAGGTAAACATATGTAACTAGAAAAAAATAACCATCAATTATTATTATCTATACTTTGCTATACTAATAATCATAATATCTCTCCAAATTTAATTCTATAACTTTTGGTAATTCATAAAAACAATCCGAAAAACCTGCCAAAAAACAATAAATAGCTTTTACTTTAAAATAAAAAATTGTGTAAAAAAAATACAAAAGTTTCAATAAAAATAATGCTATTACACAAATTGTAAAAACAATATGAATATTGTATGAAAAAATTACATAAACACAATTAATTCAATTTTATCTACTATGTTGCTGGTACAATAAAACTTATGCTTTATAATTTATAAAAATAAAAATAGGATACATAACATTGTTTTTTAATTTTCTTTGAAGTCAATAACTCTTAACACAAAAGAGTAAGTAAAATTTTGTACTAACCATTTGTTTCCTGCTTTTAATGCTTTTTGAATTATATTTGAAAATACAATTTAAAACAGTATAGAAATTTTCAGATCAAGGAAAAATACCTATGGCAATGATAACAACTATGAAAAAATTGAAATCAGGCTACATTAATGGGACTAGAGTAACATTGGGTAATCTTGGTGAATTCTTGAGCACCTCAGCTATAACAAATTTGAGTTTCTTGGGCAGTCAGGAGGATGGATATCCAGATAGTAAGTTTTAAACATTCATCTATGCTGTAAACATATATATTTCAATTGTAAATTCATAGACAAAATCGATCAGCGATAGTAAAACCATCAAATTGTGTTATCGTAACGTATATAAATTGTTATCTTGTCTAGTGGGCTGGTATTCTGCTGAGGGTGTCGGCGGGTAACTCAGAGATCCCAGCACCCTCTTCTATTCCGGTCGAGGTTTACCACCGAGGGGGTTTTAGTGGGTCAAACCCCATATAATCCTGTCTTCCTGAAGGGAGGGTATCTTTCAAAGATTCTAGCACCCTAAATTGTTAAATGTTTAAATTTTAATTCTAGTAACTTGTTTGTGCAGATAAAAAGCATTAATAAGGGCCGAGAATTTGCTAATTTGGATTTCAGGAAACTTAGTTATATTGTATAATATAAAATTAGATATATAATGTTATATTTTTTCAGAACTAAATCCCCAAGTGCAAAGTTACCTAGAGGAACACTTGCTGAAGTCGTTCAGTAATAAGATCAGTTTCCTGTCGCGGCCGGCCGGCGCGCGCAACACAAAGGCCCTGCGCCGGCGCATGTCCGTCAGAGGCGCGATCAAGAAGACACGCTCTATTAATGTCGATTGTAAGTTGTAATTGAATTATGTATTTAAATACATAAATTAAGTAGCTTTCGCCCGCGAATTCGTCCTTGCAGAATAAAAAAAAAACTAATAAATATAGCCTTTTTATTTTTTTCAGTTATAATGTAGCTTTCTAATGGTAAAAGAATATTTGAAATCGATTCAGTAATTTTTGAGTTTATTCGTTACATATAAAAATATAAATCTTTCCTTCTTTATAATATAAGCATAGATATTATGTAACTTTTCAACACTGCATTATTAAGGAAGAGGTGCTAAATGATTCAGGAGTAAAGCTAACGTGAAGCGAAGATACGAGGGCCACACTGAAAGTTTTTAGAACTAGCTACTTTTTAAGAATATATTAAAAAAATAAGATTAAATTTTGAAAATAGAACTCTTTGCTAATATTATTGAGTACTAATTTAATTCGTTTGTCATTTGTTTTACGATTTGGCGGCAAATTGAAAGTTGTTGGTGTCAGGCCAGTATGAATTTAACGCGAGAAAATTTTCGTACCATGATTTTGTATGACTTTCGGTGTCATTTAAGTCAACAAGAATGTTATGACAGACTTCGATTGGCCTTTCACGATGAAGACCCTTCTCGGGCCACTGTTTATAACTGGTTTAATGAGTTTAAATGTGGTCGCACCAATCTCAACCACGCTCTGCGTCAAGGACAGCCTTCTGCGGCGACGACTGAAGTTAACATCAGTGTTGTGCGATGTATGAAAGAGACTGATCCAAGAGTAACCTATCAACAGATTCGGACAAGCTTAGGCATCGATATGACTCAAGTGCAAAAAATCTTCCACAAACATTTAGAAATTAGGAAGCTTTGTGCCCGGTCGATACCCCATTATTTCACCGAGGCCCAAAAACTCCGTCGTGTTGATTGGTGCCATGAAATGATACAAATATTTAACGGAGGTGACTCAAAAGCTGTGTTCGACATGCTTACGGGTGACGAAAGCTGGATTTATTGCTATGATCCGGAAACCAAGAGACAATCTGCTCAGGGGGTGTTTCCTTCCAAGGAGTTGCCAACTAAATTGAAGAAAGGTCGAAGTGTAGGAAAAAAGATGGTGGCCTCAATCTTCGGAAGGACCGGTCATTATGCGACAATTGTTTTAGAAGATTAAAAGTTACTTACTGCAGAGTTGTATACTAACAAATGTTTGCCACTTGTCTTGGAAAAAGATCGAGAAAAACGACCTGGAAGTAGGATCCTCCTTCATCACGACAACGCCTCTTCGCACACCGCCGGACGAACGATCGACTATTTGGCGTCGTCAGACGTGGAATTGCTGGGTCACCCGCCATTTAGCCCCGACCTCGCACCTTGCTACATTTATTTATACCCGAAAATAAAAGAAAAACTTCGAGGAAAAAATTTTATGGACGCCAAACAACCAGTGGCTGCGTTCCAGAAGGCCATCGAAGAGACCCCTAAGGACGATTGGACAAAGTGGTCTTCTCGGTGGTTCTATCGAATGCAGCGATGTATTAATGTTAATAGTAATATTCTGAAAATATATAATGTAAATAACAACTTGCTAGTTTGCTCAGTTTTTGATTTTCTAAGAACTTTCTGTGTGACCCTCGTAGCTGCTTAAAAATTTCAACCGAATGGCGTATATTTTATTTTGACATTGCGTAGTTATATTTATAAATATTTTCTATGTTTTCAGCGGAAACCTTAGGCATGGAAGGGGAATATGTGGGCCCCCACCTGGAACGGAAACCGTCTTGGCTTGAAGTTGACCCGATATTGGGCCGCAGTCCTTCGCCCGAGGATGCTAAAAGGAGAGCTTTCACTAAGTAAGTACTCATATATAATCCACTCTCTGCAGTATTAAAACGTATGTACAAATATATATATAGTCATCTGAAGTATATAACGAAGATGATATAATTTTTACTTTTAAAATCGAACCCTTACAAATATTTTAAATGAGAATGTTTGGATGGATGGATATATGTCGAACATAGTCTGGAAGAATACATAGGCTTCTAATTAAGTTTCATTTTAATTCCGCGCGGACGAAGTCGCGGGCAACTGTTATTTAATATTAATCATACATAAAACCTTTTAGAGGGACATCGACTACTAGTTTGGGTGTAGTGCCTCCTACCATTGAAGTGACCAAAGAGCAAACACCTTCACCACCCAAGGAAGAAGGTAAATTATTTGTAATTTTCTTTGGCAATCGTAATTAAAAAAAATTATCATCATCATCATCATCATCATCATACGTCCCTACTAAGGGGCTCAGAGCCTACCCTAAGTTAGGGATGATTGGGCCATAGTTAACTATGCTGACCCAGTGCGGGTTGACTTCACACATATCATTGAATTTCTTCTCAGATATGTGCAGCATCAAATGTTTTCCTTCATGGTTAGAATGTCAGATAAATATATATATGTAAGTTGAAAATCACATTACATGGCGAAATTAAAACCCCAGTAAAATCTGCAGGAGGTTACAAGTCAAGTGTTTAATTCCTGAGCCAAACGACTCTCTCGCAAAAAAATTATGCACCAATTTCTTTAAAAATGTTTCTATTTCAGGTGCAGTAAATAAAAATATATCTTCAGTAGTTCGTAACAGAACAATATCTGAATCTCAAAACGTTGTGTACGCTGAACAGGAAACTGATGAGTTGATCACCATGTTGAGGGAAACTGAGAGTTTGGATGAACAAGGCGATATCTTGCAGTATCTTGTTGATTCACAGGGCCTAGACTTTAATACAGGTAATAATAATAAAAATAAAAATATTAATCCATTCAGAAAGTAAACAATAATAATGTAAAAAAAAACAAACATTCAACATGTTTGTTTTTTTTTACATTATACAGGAGGGAAAAGTACAAAAATTATATAAAAAAAGCAACAGACATGCACATATTAACAAGTATAAAAAAGTTCCTACTAGGTTTGCAATGCTAAATGAACAAGGCCTTTACTCAGCATTGTGCTTATTACTTTTCAGAAATAAGTGCTGATATTCTGTCCATCCATATGATTCCGGGTCGAGTGTTTCGGAACTAGTGTTCAAATTTATTTAATGTACTAGCAGTCGCTCGCGACTTCATCTGCGCGGTATTTAAAAAAAAGTAGCCTATAATATTCCCGTCCGCATCAGCTATCTTCCTGTTAAAATCCCATCAAAATCGGTTCAGCAATTCCTAAGGTTACACAGCCTTGCGAACAAACAAGCAGACAGATTTTCTTTAAATTAGTTTTCGTTATCAATAACACAATACATCATGATTTTTTTTTCGATATTCATACAGACACTAACTCAAATAGGAAACGGCTAAAACACTCGGTGTACATTTGTCCGGTGTCGGCACCGACTAGTTTCAAGCCCATCGGGGGCCCTTCATCAGGGTGAGTGGGGCTGGTATTATTTCGCAGACGCGGCCCAGTGAGCGACGGGCCTCACCCTGATGAAATGCCCCCGATGGGCTTGAAACTAGTCGGTGCCGACACCGAATATATGTACGTCAGTATTTTAGCAGTTTCCTATATTAGTTAATGATAATGTCTCACGAAAAATTAAATAATTCATGCAGACACTCCAATTTTATTAATTCATATAGAGTAGAAGAAAGAATTTTTCCTTTAACTTACAGGTATGCTAGAAAACGGTAAACCTGTAACAGTGAAGGAACTCCTGAAGGCTTTATACGAGAAGGCTTGCACGCAGAAGTTGTGGGGCCTCGTGCGACATACTGCGGGTATGCTCGGCAAGCGGGTGGAGGACCTCGCCAAGGCCGTCACTGACCTGCTGGTGCGCCAGAAGCAGATCACAGTCGGCATGCCACCCAACAATGAACATACCATCACAGCGCCATTGCCTGAAAATGAATTACGTCAGCTTATACATTTGGTAAGGAATTACTTTAATATGTTAAACTTTGAAATGGATCATGTGTTCTCTGTAATAGTTAACTGTTGCCTCCGACTTTGTCCGGAATTCAAAAAAAGTTTAGTAGTCTGTGTGTTCTTACAATGTTCTACATATATGCCAAATCTCATCTAGATTTATTGAGCCATTCTACAGATACTTTCTATCAAACAAACATACATCTCAACATTTTAATTAATAATATTACGTATGATAATCTCCATCCATTCATACATCCAAAAATTTTGATTTATGATATTAGTAGGAAGTAAGATGACTGGATAATAATCTAATAAATAATTTTAAAATTTTGCAAACTAAATTTGATAAACAAAAATTTAAGTTTAATTTTAGTAACGATAGATGGCACTAATTTTAACTAATTATAAATAGATGGCGCTGTAGTTGTACACAACAAGCTTCACTAACAGAAACATTTACACGATCAAATTCACTATACATTTTAAGTTCACTTCATTCATCATTATATTTGTTTCATGCAGTCATTTCGAAGAGAAAATCATGACAGTGAAAATAAAAAGGTAATATAGCTAGCTACAGATAGTAGGCCTAGCACGAATAATTCTGATAATCGCCATTGTATCGCCATTTACAAAATTTGTGCAGCGCCACCTATCTGGTGTAAAATACACCAAAAATGTTATACTAATTTTGACATAATTGATGATACCGATACGAAGGCGATTGTCACAAATATTCGTGATAGGCCCACTGTAGTTTTTCACTTTATAAATTATAATTAATTATACGAAATATTGCTAGTTTATTGCACTAAAACTAAATCTTACGCATTTTATATCACATCTATCACTTGGTTAGGTAAACCAGATATACTCGTATTATACTTTCAAATCTTTACTTTGCTTAAGTTAACTTCACAATTCTATACTTCCATTCACTACATTTAATATTCAACCTTATGTGGGTGTGATAGGATTTATTTTTCTTTATAATTTGGTAACTGGTAACGTAATTTAGGCGTACGGTGACGACGAGAGCACGGCCATGTTGACTCAGGAGCTGTTGGTGTATCTCGCAATGTTCATACGCACAGAGCCACAGCTCTTCCTAGAGATGCTGCGTCTACGAGTCGGACTCATCATACAGGTGATGTCTCAAACTAAGTTTACACTGACCAAACACCAACACAATATCTATAATCTCCGTTTTTTTCTTTATAGACAGGGTTATTTCTTGTTATTTGGAAAAAAAGGTCTCTTACATGACCATAAGATCTCACATTATCTCTGTCTTGAATATTTTTCATTTCACAATACTAGATTTTTTCTTTTTAAGTGTTCAATAATAAATTCCAGAAATCAGTCTATTGTTGATGTATTATAAGCCTTATTTCTAAAAGTTATTACTTACGTAAACAGATAGAAGTTTTAGGGACGTAATTGTGTACAAACCGTCGATAAGGTTAGCTATTTTGTAGGTAATGGCTACGGAGCTGTCACGGACCTTGTCATGCGATGGCGAGGAAGCTTCCGAGCATTTGCTAAACCTGTCCCCTTTCGAAATGAAGAATCTATTGTACCACATCCTCAGTGGAAAGGAGTTTGCTATTAACAGCGGTAAGTACACATTCAGATAAAGTTTCTCGTTTAAAGAAATATACATAAAGTTATATCTATATATTTATGTTATATATAAACATAATATTGCTTGTTAAACTTGTATTACCTGTAATTTATATATTACCAATAAAATTGTAATTGTATAATTTATATAAACACACCATCGGAACTAAAATCTCACTGCAAGAATATATCAGATATTATGTAAAAATTGTACACAAACACTATAAGTATTATTTACATATCGAGTTTGGAATAGTATATTTATTTATAAATGCTAAGAAATGGTGTTTTATTTGCAGCAAACTCCCTGTTTGTTATAAAAGAAAAAATCAATAAGGACAAAGGCGAGTTACATTCCCACGTGTTTGTCTTTCGCTTATGTTTGTGTCAAACGTCATATGTCCATAGAAGTTAATTTATAATTCATCACATGTCCGTAGAATTCTTGCGCATGTCCCTTTTTATTTGCAGCATTTTTTCCTCTAAGCATGCGAATATTAAGATCGCATTTTTCATTCCAATATATGTATGTAGTTTATAAACAAACCATTCATAAATAATTAAAGAAAAATATGAAATACAATACTCATAAAAAAAAAACCAAGATAACTAGCTATCGCCCGCTACTCCGTCTGCGTGGAGTTAGGAAAAACGTAACAAGTAGCCTATAAGTTCTTACAGACTATGTTCTACATCTGTGCCAAATTTTGTCCAGATCCGTTGTGCCGTTCTGGAGATACCTTCAAACAAAAATCCATTCATCAATCTAAAAATTCGCATTTGTATTATTAGTAAGAAGTAAGATAGAATAATAAGACAGTTTGTAAATAACATAAATTGTCAATTTTAGTGCACAATGCATATTTGTAATGTGTAATTTAAAGCCCAAATCATTCCTGTCACTAATCTTTACTACACTTGAATGATATCTCGGTAGCTTTTTTATAATATAAAACTGTTAATAATGTAGGTTATTTATTTAATTATATTTCAGTTGGTCGCGGAAATTTCTCTATTGTGAGTAACAAATCTAATAGATACGGAAAGAAGTCACAAATAGTATTGGAAGGACAGTCTCTGCAAGGCGGGATTGATGATAGTAAGTTTTAATAAAAAACAATATTTATTTGTGTATATTAAAATATATCTGATCCAACATATCTAGTAATAGACTGGATAACACCAACCAAATCGTAATTATTGGTTATCTTAAAGGTTCTAGTTTGAGACTAGTTCGGTCTAACTATGTGAATGCATTTTTGCTATTGATGATTAAGGTTTAAGTGTTTGTAGGGATACAGTTCTATTGTTCCTTGTATAACTAATTTATTTGAATCATTTTGAGTTATCAAGGAATGGTATATAACTTCCAGTATTATTTATTTCTTTAGCACCTATGGTGGAACAGGATCGTCAAGGACAGTGGCTGCGTCGACGACGTCTCGACGGAGCATTGAATCGTGTACCTAGGAACTTCTACCCCCGCGTTTGGGGGGTTTTAGAAAGGGTAATGTACATCACTTATGTATTTCATCACTACATGTCTTATAACAGCGACAAATACTTTAAACTTCTTATCAAACTCTATAAATATATCCACTCTATCAATTTCAGTGCCAAGGGCTGGTCATCCAGGGTAGAATTCTGCAGCCGAATTTGACTCAAGAGATGACATCAGGAGAGTTGAAATTTGCTCTCGCCGTGGAAACAGTTCTGAACTCGATCCCACAACCGGAGTATCGGCAGCTGGTGGTGGAGGCTCTGATGGTGTTGACGTTGGTGGTCGAATATAAAGCCGTCAGCCACTTGGGCGGGATGATCACTGTCGAACATTTGGTGCACAAGGCCAATCAGATATTTTTGGAAGATCAGGTATATTGACTAAGTGACTCACATCTTGCACTGTTTTTACATTTTATGAGTGTTTTCTACCCGATTATCTCAATTTCTGTTCTGCTGTAGGCTGTATTAGTTATTTCAAGTATATCACTTGCTCACTCTGAGTACTGTTGTACTCAGAGTCTTGGTATAAACGAGTTATGTGTGTGAGCAGATGCGCTGTAACGGTGATGCGACGTTGTGCTGCGCGAAGGCGGACGGAGCTGGCGGTGCTGTTGTGTGCGGAGGCGCTGCGGGAGTCTGCCAGCACTTTTATGACAGCGCTCCCAGCGGCAGCTATGGCACCATGACATACCTCGCGCGTGCCGTCGCCACACTGCTCGCTGACACCATGCCACACGACTCGCCCATTGAGTGCACCATCACGTGAAACACCATTTCATCATACCACACAATATCTTTAAAAAAAAAATACGTTTCGTTTCGCAAGTGTAATTTCACGGTATCAATTTTTTTTCTGGTGGCTGAACAGGTAAAATACCTTTGCCTTTTTTAACAAGATGGCGGATGACAGCGATTCAAAAGTTTGGTTGTTGTCGCGCCGCCTCATGTGGAACTTTTCTTCCTTCGTTTGACAGAATATCTTTATTCCGAGATGATTTTAATGATAGTTAAGGGTTTTTATTAAATAGAAAATGACATTTGAACTAACATAATATAATTTTTAATAATATTTATACCAATGATGAACTTAAGAAAGTAAAATAGGTAATAAAAAATGTTAAACACTTGAGCAATGTATAAAAATTATGTATTTCATTTTAGAATTGTTTAAAAACAATTTGATTTTCATAAATATGTAAAAGGCACGAAGCCAGCTAAAGTATTATTTGCTTGAGTATTATTACTAAAATTGTCCTATGACTTGCAAAAATACATATACATATACAATAGCTAGGTCATGTTTGTAACCTTTTTCTTTTTACTGATAATACCAGCTTTATGTCAATTATTATGTATATTCAATGAACGCCTTTGGTTGTTTTTCCTAAAAATAAAAATTTAGCTGTGTAAACCAATGTTTCCTATCAATAGTAGTATAATAAGATGGTAAATTTAAGAAAAGTTTGTATTGGAATGTTTCAAATCATTTATTATTTCTATGATACAATATACTTTTATTAAATCATTTATTTATTTTATTTCAAGCTATGTTTTTTTCAAAATAAAAAAAAGTATTTTTCAATTCTAATTTCTAGAGTAGTAAAACAAAATGACACATTGCATGCACTTATTCAGTTGGTTAAGTTAAAAGGTTAAAAAAAAATCACATCTGGTCTTTCTATTTGCCTTTATTGACAGAATCCCTAACTGTTAATAAAAATAAATACACCATTTGACTCGGCTATCTAGATTTTTATTACAGTTTTCTATAACACAATATTATTTAAAACATCTAACAACACTAATAGCTACGAAACATTCTAGGCTTCATCTTTTTTACCAAAAGGATTCATTTTTGACAGCCATGATGTAGTTGTCCTGAAAATAAACATTTATTTGATTTTAATAATATTGTGTGGTATAATCTCAGTTTAATATCAAATTACTAATGATTAAAAAATGATTTTGAAATACTACATGATTAGTGATTTGTATGTTCTAAACAGAGGTAAAAGAGGTAGGGATAAGGTTCTCATGATGTTTAGTGACTGAGGAACCCCTCCTCCCTCCAATCAGGTAATAATAACGAAGTAACAGCCCGAGCCGAGGCTCCTAAGGGAGCCCTCAAGCCTAGTTACTCTTAAACGAGGTTTAGGCTCAGAGCCATATGCGCCCGGCCACCTCAAGCCAGGTGAAACTGAAAATTAGTGATGCAACGGATGTCTGTTTCCGTTTCCGCAAGTGCGGAAGTTCCGCATGCTTTTCAACATCCGTTTCTGCTTCTGTTTCCGCAACTTTTATAACGGAGATAAAACGGAACTTTACGACGGCTGAGAGATCCAAATGCGCGGCGCGAGACGCGCAGTCCGTGCGCGGCCTTTCGGCACTTGTCGCATTTGTTTGTTTACGTACTATTTTGCGAACTTAAGCACGTAATATTTTCTGCTGCTGTTTGAAACAATCAGTTTCTCTTGCTGGAGTAAACTGTCTAGTTGTTGTCCATATAAAATTTGACAATGTGACTATTTCATACTTACGAGTTATTAAATGTACTTTTGAATAAGTGATAACCATGTAATATATCATCATCATTATTATCATCAGCTCACTATGCATCCCCACTGAGGGGCTCGGAGCCTACCCCAAATAAGGGGTGACTAGGCCATAGTCAACCACGCTGGCCCAGAGCGGGTTGATTTCACACATATCATTGAATTTTTTCTCAGATATATGCAAGCAGCATCACTACATTTTCCTTCGCCGTAAGAACGTCGGATAAATGTACATATGTAAATCGAAAATCACATTGCGGGACATGGCGGGATTGGAACCCAGGCCCTGCAGATTGCAAGTCAAGTGCCACGAGCCAACGACGCCTAATAATTATATCTTTTTCTAATGTAGATTTGGTGTATTTGATACTTAACACATTCACTGTTTACAAAATAAAAAAGGTAACAGCTGGGAGCCAAAACTTTTCATGATGAATTTTTATTTAGTATCTGGGAATGTTGAACATATAGATTAATTAATAATGTTATTATAATTATTTCAATAAAAAAACACATTTTTTGCATTTGAGCGCTAGGGATCATCATCACACATATACACAAACACATACACACACAAACACATACACACACACACACACACACACACATACAGGACATACATATATGTAAAAAATATACATACATAACATAAAGTTTAGCCTTAGCTTCATGTGATACAAGATATTTGTATGTTTGCCTCTGTACGAACGTGATACTAATCACTACAACACTGTGAGAATGAAACTAATACTCTTTTTCGTTAGTTGACTATATTGCCAGAGTGGCCACACAAAGCAACATGGACTCGCTTCAAACGCCGGCGGCTTACTGGCTACTACAAAGTGAACGGGCTCCTCGCTCGGATCCGTGGGGGAGGCGCTGAATAGCTCTGCCCACTCGGATCCGAGTGGTCAGCAGTGAATGTATTAATAAAGAAATATATTTGTCGTTTGTCAACACGAGTGGTTTGGCGAACATTAATTTGTAAATAGTGTAATTTTGTTTCCTGAAAATAAATTAAAAAAAAACGCGTATTTTAACTTATCGCAGCGCAGTAAAAATACATACATTGAAGGCTAAAGGACACCGATATCCAAGGCCTTAATAAATTAAAAACGAATACAAACTGTTTTTACCGAAAAAAATATTTTTGTAAATATGTTTTTTATTATTATTTACACTTCTGTTTCCGCATCCGTTTCCGTTTCCGTTTCTGCTAAAATTTATTTTTGACATCTGTTTCCGTTTCTGGTTCCGGTAAGACACTTCCGTTGCATCACTACTGAAAATGGCTCTTCAAGGCAAACAGTAACTACTCAGTCACAAAAAAAAACCCTCCTTCCTTTCGAGCCTTACATGATTAATGTACGATCCCTAAGTAAATGATGTAATTGCGATGAGAAAATCTGCCACATGGAGGTGCGAGAGTTGAAATGTAACTAAAAACATTGTAATAAACAATTTCATCAGACATACATGTTTTAGACCCAACATTAAGATTTTGTATGATTTTACTACACAATAGCTTCATATCAAGGAAACCTCTTTGCTGGCATACCTAAAATAAAACAAATCAAAATAGTATATTATGTTTAAGTTCAATATAACTTACGAAATTTCTTCAGTGGCATCGTTTTTATCTTCACTTTCTGCCGCTTTTAATTTCTCTACTAACTTTTTACGGTATATATTTTTTAAAGGAACAGGTTTGTTTTGGGCTTCTTTTTGCTTGGCTACTTTAGATAGTGCCTCATACCAGGTTAATCCATACCACTCTATCTCTTCAGGTGTATACTGCAAAAAGTAAAAATAAAAATAAATTTGTAAAAATCACAAATAAATAAATTAAAATGATGGATGTCAATATACATAATTTCTTACCGAAGACAAGTAGGTCTTATATTCATCATATATTTCCTTTTGTTTCTGGGGATTGTTGGCATATCTTGGGCATCCATTCATTAACTCTATTAAAATTTGCTTCTTAAGCTTCAGTGCCAGCATTGACACAAGATCACAAGCTGGAGTCTTTAGCAAATAATGATCAAATCCATAATGGTCATTAATTAAATTAATAGTTCTGTCAGTTACAGTAACAGAAAGATGAGTGTTCAATACTTCAGAGCGGACTACAGTTCTCTTTAGTACTGGCACCCAATAGTGTGGCACTCTACGCCTTTGCTCACTGCGCTTTTGAAATCCTAAAATTAATTACAATGGTTCTTAATATCTTTAAATACAACAAAATTTTAAGACATGAATATTATGTAGATAATAGATGTCCTATGTGTGTCTATCCTATATCAATCAAAACCAAATTGATATAACTTATGTTTTATGATTTGCAGGAAAAGTCTTCATTTCAAATTATTTATATTAATTGTATATATCAAAAACCAGAATTGGTTGCTAAATTATCATTTTGTCTCTCAAATAAAAGCTAACCTAACTTTAAATCGAAAACAATCACTAGCCTTTAATCACAGCTTCTCCTCCCCAAATGCCCTCGTGAATCTCAGCAGGATGTTTCAAGGGTATAGGCACATTCTGCACAGGCAGAGTTTCACCAGTCAATTCATCACGTTTCCATTTACTCTCTTGAGGAATGAAGTGCACTGCTGCAGGCTTTAGAACCTTCCATTCACGCCAAAACTTTTTATATGCTGGAGGTAATTCCGATGCTATGCCAATGTCAAATCTACTTTTCTTCTTAAATGTATTGGATAGCTGGCGCACAGTTGCCTTAAAAATAAATCAACAAGATAAGGTCGTAACAATAAGAATCAACATTTTGATGATGTAATTTTTTTTTATACGGTTATTCCTTTATGCCTTTTACCTGGATACGTGATGATGCCATTTAACTATTTAATAGTAAACAACATAGAATTCTAAATTTTACAACTTGTGAAATAGATCTAAATAAATCCTATTACAGTTCATGCCAATTCTGTCTGTCAAAAGCAAAACCTCAGAAGTTGTCAACGCATGCTTAATTTTTTTTTTAAGTAATACTATAGCTGTAATTTAGTGTTAGGAATATTTAATTACTAATGAAACCAACAAAACCCCTTTTTTATGTAAATACCTATAGATTGGAATGGTGAAAGTCGTTAAAACGTTTAAAGGTTTATAAATTTTGGTAGGCTTGTAGAAGTTAAATAAAATGAAGTTCACTCTTACACATTTTTCCCATGCATTATTTATTTTTGAAATTAATCAAATCGTTTTTTTATGTTCTGTGCTATATTATTAAGTTATTTACTACAGTTTACTTTTTAGTATAATCCCAGTTTATTTTGGAAATTCACCAAAATTATTTAATCTGTGTTACATGTCAACTATCTGTGGTGACGTTGACGTGGATCAAAAAAATGGCAATGGCAAGTAAAAAGTGAATCCCGTGGTGGCAAAATATTTTGTTTACTGTTTACGATTATCTTAATTTTCGTAACTTAGTGTATTGTGTATTCGAATTTGATTGCTATAAATTATAATAATCAGTGAATAAAATAAGTAACGTTTTAATGTGCGCAGCCAATGAAAAAACATGTCTGATAATAAAAACGTCGATAATCGTCCTGAAAAGGATCAAGTGGAATCCTTTGATACCAATTTAGCAGTAACAAGCGATGTGTCCAATGTTGTGAGCAGTGTTAGAAATGTTAAGGTAAATAAAGGCTCTTTGTATACGTTAACTTTATGTTGGATAGGATTCTTGACAAACGTCTTAAGCATCACGTCACGTTCGCTATGATGACTATCTAAATTAAGTAAATACCATACTTTTATTTCTATTTAGGAGCAAGTATATCTGAGCTTCTAATTATTCGTAAACCTTTAAATATCCATTATGCTACTATGTAATATGTAAAAGAAGCTTAAAATTGAAGTAATTATCTCTACAATACTCATGGCCTCCGTATGCCTTTAGGCCCCTAATGATTAACTAGGTCAAAGTGTCAGAGTGTCAATGTATGTTATCTTAATTAATTATTTTCAGTAATATTTGTTGTTAAAAAATATGATCATATGTCAGTATCATATGTTATGCCAGTACAGTAGGACAGTAGCACTCAAAATCAGTGCTGGCATATAACTAGCATAATAATGCAAACACTACCTGGTGCCAGTGAGCCATAATAGTCCAGTGCTAAAGTCCTACTGTACTGGCTTAATGTAAACCAGGCAATATAGGGCTAAAATTACAAATACAATTCCACAGTATTTTTTTTTCTTGTAGCATTCAACATCATCTGAACGACAGAATAAAGTAGAGAGAGCACAGAAATGCTTAGAGAATGCTGCACTTGTATCTAAGCGCATTAAAGAACAGCGAAAAGCCACAGCAGAACTATTAGGAAGGCCATTTGGTAATTTCTTTTTTTAGTATACTTTGCTTTGTATTGCTTGCCAATTATAATAAGGATAATTTCGATATAGGATTACCAATTATTTATAAACTCCTGGGCTTAATATTATTTTACGATAGCTTTTGATACCTGACGAAGTTGATAACTGATTGTTATTTATTTTTAGAGGATGATGTTACGGACACTGCTTCAGAAATGGCGTCCACCATGAGTGAAAGGACAAGTTATTCTGTTGCCACAGATACTTCTACTACTTTATCTGTGCAGGATGCATTGAACAGTGAGTTGTTATTGATGAATTTAATGAATTGTTGTCTAGTGTTTATTATATTTCATAATTATTAATGCAACAAAATTGAAGAGTTAGTTTTAAAATGCAGATATTAACCCCTCCAACGAAAAGAGTTATATCTTATTGGGGATATCCATTGTAGATGTAACTATTTGCTGGAGAGGTCAATATGTAGATAGATTTATACCTTTGACACAAATAGTTTATTAATGATGTTGCAGTTCCTGGTATAAGTGAAAGCTTAGCAAACACCTTGAAGCAAAAAGAGCTATTAATGGAAAGGATAAAGCAATATAAAGAAATTAGTAAAAGACCTATGAGAAAATCAATTTCGGTAAAAAGAGAGTCATCAGATACAACTGTTGTGCAAGAAGTTAAGAAGGTAAATGTTTAACATATCAACTTGCCTCTGTACAGCTAGTCAGTATTGTAGGAAGATGTTTGTTTAATTATTCTACCACTAATAATAATAATATTGTAGCATGATTATGATTTTAAGATTTTAATGTGAGTTGCTTTTTTATATTGTAGATAAATACGATGCTTCTTTTTTTTTATTCTTGCCTTGTAATGTTTTATTATAATTTCTTGTGTGATCAATCTATATCCCATTTAAACCATATCAATTACTAATCTTAATTATGTTTAATAAGAAAGCCTTAAATTTCAGAGTGCTGATAATTCAGATGTAGCAAAATTAATAAACACTGTTAAAGAAAAAGAAAATGCTTTAATTGTTATGCAAGTCAAAATTAAAGCCCTGGAGACTACAATTTTAGATTTACAAGAAAAAATAAATGAAAAGGACCAAATAATTGAAGCTAAAAATAAAGCAACCACTTTGATAACTGACAGCTTAAGTAAAAAAGGTAAGGTGTCATTTATTTTCTTTTCTTTTTAATTTGCAATGTTATTTATATTGTCTCATACAAATATTTGTTTATTATTTTAGAAAAAGATACTCTTGATTTACTTGAAGATACTCGGCAACAGATGACAAAAATGCAATCAAATTTCATTGCAATGGAAACGGAATGGAAAGACGAAAAACAGAGATTACTGGACCAAATTGGCGAAAAGGACGAAAAGATAAAAAGTCTAGAGGAGGCCAACACAATACTAGAAAATTCACGGTTTGAGATTAGTATTGCTCATTCAAAATTAGCTGAAGAATTAGAATTAAAGACAGAAGAAATACTTAAATTACAAGAGAAAATTGAAACTATGACTCAAAAAAGTGTTGATGAATTGTCTTCAGGGACATTGCAGAGTGGAGACAAAGAGTTTACTGAAGAAAAGGGTACTCTTGAAATATCTAATATGGAAGAGTTGACGAAAAAACTTGAATTATTAGAACAGATAAATTGTCAAATGAGGCAGACCAATAAAGATTTAGAAAATCAACTTTTGTCTTTGAACCCTGATCAAAAAGCAACATCAACTTCTCCGGCTAAAAGAACTCCCGCTAGTCCTCATCCTAGCCGAAAAGGTGGAAGAAGTGCTGCTTCCAAAAGTAAATCTCCTTGGCGTGGTTTGTCAACTGACCGTGGACAACAAGAAACAGAAAAATCAAAAACCAAAAGCGATGCAGTCAAACAAGACATGGTAGTGCAATCTCTGAATAAAGATATCTTGGATAAAGAATACTTATTGACACAAAAAGATGATTTAATATCTAAGTTAAAGTTGGAAAATAGTGAAAAAGAAAACATTATCAACAACCTGCAAGCAGTAATTGAAACATCTAAATGTGAAACTAACAAAGTTGATATTGCTATTTGTACTGATCCATTAGAATCCATAGTTACTTCTGAGTCCCATGAAATACAACAAGGAGAAGTTATTGAAAATATACCTGAAGATGTTCAAACTTTAAAAGAAAAGTTGGAATCAGCACAATCTCAAATTAATCAACTCAATGAAGAGATAGATGTGGCCAACAAAAATATGATAAAAGTCAAGTCAAGCTACAAAATAAAGTTGAAACAATTACAAAAAACTATTGACAGCTTTAGTAAAGTATCGGATGCGAATGCTGAAATTGTAAAACTTAATGAGGAATTGCATCAATTATCACAAAAAGTAGCGGAGTTGGAAGAAGAAAAAGGAAACCTGCAGCTACATCTAGTTGACTATGATAGTGGCAGATGTAAGTATTCTTTCAGGCAATTCACTTCATTCTGTAATAATTTACATTTTTTACAAACTGTACAAAAAAATTCATTTAAGTGTATTCTTGTGAATATTGATATGATTTTTTGCTGTTTTTATCCTTAATATCAACTTTATATTACAGTGACTGATTCAGATATTTACAAGAAATTGGTAGAAATGGAAACTTTGGCAGATTCAAGGCTCAAGTCCATAACTTTATTGGAAACACAAAAATTTGAACTAGTGCAAGGTACAGTTGCTATTATTAATTTATGGCATTTAAGTTATTCGGTGTTTCTTGAAATTGTATAAATTTATCAAATATCTATGTTTTTTTTTTTTTCAGAATTACATGTATTGCAACAAAAGAATGATGAAATGGAAGATAAACTAGCGGACATGGCCCAACTGCAAAATGATCATGTTTGCTCTGAAATAAAGTCAGTACAAATGGAAGAACAAATTGATGAATTGGTAGCATCTAAGAAGGAATTAGAACTTGTGATTGATAACCTAAAATTAGATAAAGAACAATCAACGAAAACAATAAAAGCGTTGGAAGAAGAGAAGGATCATTTAATTCAAAAATTAGAAAACTATATGCAAGAAAATATGGAATTAACGGATAAATTTGAGAAATTGAGCGCTGAAAAAGTTAGTTCTGCGGAGTCTATTGAAATGGTAGAATCATTAACTACGCAAGAAAAATTAGAACTCGAGGAGTATAACAGAACAATGGCAGCTAAACAAGACGATAATCACTCAGAATTTAAAATGAATGAGCCAGGCGAAGGCGATGAAAATATTACGGAACTAATTAAACAAAGTGCAGAATTAAGAGATAAAGTTGAATTGTTTACTCAGGAAAAACAAGAAGTGTTGGAGAAAATGAACAAAGTTTGTGCTGAAAACGAAGACTTGCAAGAAAGAATTAAAGAACTAAAAACACATTGCGACAATTTGACGAAAAATATTGATGTTTTAAGCGAAGAAAAAAATACTCTTCAACTGTTAAATGAAGAATTAAATAATCAAATCGAAGTGCTTAAACACGAAAGATTTGAAATTATGAAAGAAAGTGTAGAAATTGCAAAACCAGCAAGCATGGAAGAATCCACGGAAGGAATAAGCACTGAAACCTCACATGATGACAAATTGGTCGGGGATAAAAGTAATAACAGATCAAAATCTGTTAAACAATTGACAAAAGATATTCTTAAACTTAAAGGCACTATTAAAGAACGTGAAGCTGAAATTGCCGATTGTCAAATGAAAATATTATCTCTAGAAGAACAACAAGAGAAACAAAAAGAACTAATGCAAAACATTACAATACTTGATAACAAAGTAAAAAATTTGACAGAGGAGAATTCTCAGTTGAAACGAGAAATAGAAACGGCACAGAAAGATGTCGAATCTGAGCAGCAGTATAAGCAGGCGCATGATGTACTACAGCAAGAAATCCAGAAGATCCACCAAGAATATTCTATGGCTATCAATGCACGTGACACCAGAATAAATGAATTGGAGAATCTTTTAGTGGAATATGAGAAGCAAATGTTTAATTATGGAAACTCTTTACAGCAAAAAGATAAAGAAACTGCAGAATACATTAACCAAATAACAAAATTGAATGACGTATCACAAAAATTGAAATCTACCATTGATTTACTCGAAGAGGAGAAAGCTAAAGATCAAAACGCAGAATTAGTTAAAGCGTTGAATAAAGATATAATGATGTATCAGAAGAAACTCGCAGAATGTGAAGAGAAACTGAGAGGTTTAGAAGATGAAAAAGTACAATTGTTGTCTGTTAAAAGTAGCCTAGAGGTGAAGGCTAACGATTTAGAGTTAGAATTAAAGAATTTGCAAGAAGCTTTAACAGAAAAGCAAGCAGCTATTAAAGATTTGCAAACACAACAACAGAAACACGATGGAGAGCTTTCGTCTGTCATGCTTCAAGCAAAGGAACGCGACGAGGAAATACATGAAATAAAACTGCAGTTAAGGAAAGAATCTATAGAAAACGAAAAACTAAGAAATGAAGTGTCTAAAAAAGTAAATGAAACAGAAGAATTAAAAAAACAATGCAATGAATTAAAGCAAAAAGTAAACGTTGTTTCCCATGACAAAGAAAATTACAATGAGCGTCAGACAATTTTAGAAACCAAGAACAAAGAATTGATGGATAAACTTAAAAAGTTGGCTATTACCCTAAAAAGAAAAACATCGTCATATAATGACTTGGAACTTGATTACAACGATAAGCGAAAAGAACTAGAAGATAAAAACTTACAAGTACAAGATTTACTTTCAAAAGTTGAATTTATACCACAGTTAGAAGGCAAAATAAAAGATATGGAAAAAGAATATGATAATTTACAAAATGAAAAATTATTGCTTGAACAAAGATGTAGAAATTTTGACCAATTACAAGTAGAAAATGAAACTTTACATAAAAATCATGTAAATGCGATTGAAGAAATATCAAAATTACATACATCATTGGACACATTAAATAAAGAATTGATATGTGCACGAGATGATAACGATAACCTAAAAAATCAAATTTCAGCTTTAAATAATAAATTAGTCGAATATGAAATTGAACAGAAAAATAGCAGTAATCTTAGTACAAAAATCACATCTCTAGAATCAGATCTAAGCCAGAAACAGGCACTTATAAACGAACTATCTGTACAATTAGAATCACAAAAAGAACATCTTTCCCAGATTCAATTTGGTCATGATGCTAAAGTTCAAGAGTGTAATTTGTACATAGAAAGTTTGCAAACGGAAATTGATAAATATAAAAATCGTATTTGCCGCTTAGAAGAAAGCATATCTACGATGGAAAACAGAAGACATTCTTTAGAACGGAAAGCCGACCAATTGGATAATCAGTTACAAGAAAAACAAAAGGCTTATACAGAATATACACATCAGGAGGATGAATTAGTTAATCGATTGGCGGTTCTTATCGACCACGATAGAGTCGTTGAAAAGCAGCTTCATGTGATAGAACATGAAAATAGGGAATTGCAGCATAAAGTTCAACATCTTAACGAAGAGATGCTGCGTCTGAAGAATGCCTATTTAGATTTACAAAATAACTATACATTAATGCAAACTAAAGCAGCAAAAGGGGAGGCAGCAGAGTCTGAACTTGTGATATGTCAAAGTAAAGTTTACGAACTTGAAGCTAGTCTTAAGCATATTACAAATGAATACCAAACAATATTAGCGCAAAAGAAAGTGGATATTGAAGAATTAGAATCAGAGTTTAATACACAAATTGAAAACGCTATTAAAGAAAAGAAGATATTGAGTGAAAATCATGAAAGGCTTAGTGAGCATGTTACTCAACTGGAAAGAAAATTACAAGAATACAAAGACACTAATGTTAATTTGAACCTTAATTTACAAGAAATTTCGGCCGTAAATCAAAACTTGCTAGAAAAAAGCAACGAAAGAAAATCAACTGCAGTTGATTATACAGATCAGTATGTTAGTGAAATAAATAAACTAAATGCTGTTGTTAATAATAAAAACCAACAAATCATAGATCTCGAAAATGATATTAAGTCATTGCAGACAAACAAGGTGGCAAAAGTTTCAGAATTAGAAGGTAGAATGGCAGAATTATCATCAAATTTAGCGAGATCAGAAAAGGAAATAGAATTAATGTCTACAGAACTTAAGTTCATTAAAGAAAATAATGAAGAATTGCAAATGTTATTGCTACAAAAAGATGATCAAATAAAACATTTAACGGACAAGAGTAAAGTCGTTTTCGAAATGACTATACCAAAAACAGAAGGCATGACTATCTCCTCGACAATTGAACAAGTAAATGATCAAAGTGGTGTTGATTTAGCAACACTTGAGTCGCAAATTGTACCTGAGTCTTTTGTTGATGAAGTAAAGCCTCCCAAAAAAATAACTGAGAGTACTTTGGTACAATCTTCACATTCAGGTGGCGCGCTGTCTCATGAAGAAGTGCAAGAGCCAGTTATAGTAGCAAAAAAATCTTATGATTGTTATAAAAAAGATTCTGACATGATTTCCGAAGATCCTTTCTGTTCTCAGGAAGGTTGGGGATTTGAAGGTGAAGAGACAGAAGATGCTTCAGCAGGGTATACTTACTTAAATGAGCAAATCGAGAAACTTAGAAAAGAAAATGACAGATTAAAGGGTGAATTAGACAATACTAATGTTAAGTTATCAAAAGTTCTCAAAATCTCAAAAGAACTAAAAGCTAAAAATGAATTATTGTCAAACGAACTTAAAATATCTAAACAGCTGTCAGATAAATCTATTCTTGATACTGCAATCGAAAGTGAACTTTCGAGTAATATTGAAGTTTTGGAAAAACAGATACAAGATCTGAATACCGAATTGGAAAGAGAAAAACGTGAAAAAGAAGCGTTAAGAAAGCAAAATGAGATATTTAAAGATGCCAATGATCGTTTGACGGAAATAAAAGAAAAATTAGATACTGAAATAGAACTGTGGAAATTCAAATGCAATCAAGCGAACGATAAGATATCGTCACTTCAATGGACTACAGAACCAAAGGAATCACCTGCGCCTGAAATTCCTACGTCGCGGAAAAGCAAACCTATTAGCGAAGAAATAGTTAAACTTGAACAAGAAAATGAGGAACTACAGTCAGTTATTGACGAACTTAATGATGTTAATAAGAAGTTAACTGATCAACGTGATGAATTTTCGAACGAAGTACAACGATTACAAGAGAAAATCCAAGAAAACCGTATATGTGACAATTGTGAAAGTCTTCAAATACAAATATTAAGCAACGAAGATTGCATCACGTCTCTAAGGAATGATATCACTAATCTTAATAGTAAAGTAAAAGAATTTGAAGAATGTTACAAAAATGTCTCAATAAAATATGAAGAATTATCTAAACTAAATGAAGAAAATCAAAATCAGTACGAACTAAAAACGCAAGACTTTATTACTAAAATATCTACTTTAGATAAAGAACTTTCTGCAATCACTACATTAAAGATCGAAGCTGATGAAACAATAAATTCGTTAAAATCTGAACTTGAAGGCTTAAAATATGAATTGTTATTAAAAAAAGAAGAAACTTCGAACATTAAAAATGCATCAGAAGCTTTTGCCATGTCTGAAAAGATGAGTTTTATGGAAGTAAAGTGCAACGAAATGAGTAATAATTTAGAATATGCCAAAGAAAAAATAACGCATTTAGAAAATGAAAATTTGGAGTTAAAGAAAAGGATACAAGATTATGAAAAACAAACTGAGGAGTTAAGTTCCAAAATAAAACATCTTAACACTGAAAATGATCAATTGCTATCGACCGTTGCTGAGCTACGGTCATCTGTATCCAGCGCCGTCGATCAACGTGGATATGAAATAGCAGAGTTATGGAAGCAACACCTGGCACAAAGAGAAAACGAATTCCAAAGGATCGAACACGAGCTTCGAACTGAGCTTACTGCAGCCGAAACAAAATATGAACAATTACTCGATAACGTCCAATCGTCTACTCAAGATGAAACAAATAACCTTATTGTCATGGAACAACTCAACTCGTTACAAAGCAAGCTACAAGAGAAAAGTGAACACTTGACTAGTTTGCAAAATAAATACGCCGACGTAATTCATCAGTTGGATATGCTGCGGTCAGAAACCGAAGACGAAAAATTGATCCTTGAAAATAAGATGCTCGTTCAACAAGAGGAATATGAAAAAACTATTAAAGAGCTAACGCAAGTTAGCGACAGCAAATCATTAGAATTCGAAAGCATAATCAAAAACCTAGAATCAGAAATATCTGCCATGAAAAATATCAATGATAATTTAAATCAACAAATACTTGAATTACGATCTACATTTGAAGTAAAAATACAGGAGTTGGGAAAACAATTACAAATAAAAGAAACTGAAATTCATCAAAAATCCCAGGACTATACTATTGCTCTATCACAGCGCAATGAAGAGTTCGAGAATGTAAGGAAGCATCTGATTGAATATGAAAAGAAAATAGAGGATTTGACTTACGAAAAAGAAGCAGAGTTGGCCGTTTTAAGGTTAAAAATGCACGAAAATAAAGAACAACATGAAAATATTCAAAAGCAGTTAGAGGACGAGAAAAATAGTCTGTCAGAAGCATTAAATACAAAGATAATAGAATGCACCAACTTGAATAAACAGGTACACGATTTGAATGCACTTTTACAAGAACATGCGACAAAATCTATAGAGATGCAAGAGGCCTTGGAGAATCAGGAACTAGAAATAGTATCGCTGAAAGATGAAATATCTAACATGCAGGAATTAATGCGATCCTCGAGTAGCAAAATTGATAAGCATGTATCGTTCGCTTCTGACACAAAACAAATCGAAGACAGTGATAAAATAGCTAGACCGTATAACAAAGACCTATTGGACGCAGTTCCTAGGGCTGAATTGGATATAGCGTTGTACATGTTGCATCAAAGAGACGTCCGTTGCGAGGAATTGACGATGGAGCTGACGCAATTGTTAGAGGAGAGAGATACTCTTCAGTTGCGACTGTCCGATAGCTTGCGAGCATTGGAGGACTTGAAGTCAAAGTCTAAAGCGACAGAAGGCGTATCTATGAGCTCCGGTCAAGACTCCATTACAGAATTACCTAGCTTTACTTATGAAAAGGAGCAGCGTATCGTTGATACACACCGCGCCCATACTTCGCGAAGTAGTAGCATAAGCGACTATGATGGAGAGAAACCAAAACTGCAGGCGAAGTGAGTATATAAGGTCTAATCTTTATACAAAAAAAACATACTTCTTACCCATGATGAATTACCGTACCATGTATCGGAAAACTATTTTTTTAAATGTTTTTCTGGCCGCAAGTTCGCGTTTGTTCGGGGAAATTTCCAAAACGTCTGCACCGATTTTGACAGGAATTATATTGGAAAGTAGCTTATGTCGTATGTGGGAATAACTTTGTTTTTTTTTAAATTACATTGATGATGAGCGAGGAATAGCTAGTGAAATGTAAAGTTATTTGAATGTTGTCAAATGTGTTGTGTTGTGTCTGTCTGCAGGCTGACAGAGCTGCGCAGTGTGAAGCACAGCCGCGACGTAACGCTGCGGCAGGACAGCGAGCAGCGACAGCTCGGGATGCGGCTGCTGCGCCGCGACGTCGCCAACCTGCCTCCTGAGGCACTCGAAGAGCTCACACAAGCGCATCACACTCTATGTAAACACATTACTTACTCTCTAAATATGTTTTGTTCCAACTCTAACAAATTACACGCAATAAAATGAAAGGTACTATAATTTTTTTAATGTTATTTGTTTTGTTTACAGCTCGGGACTCTCAGAGCACATCGACTGTGCTTTTGAACTGGCTGCGAGGGAAGAGCACGCCCAAAGTAGTGCACATGTGAGCCAAACAGACCCCGTCTTGTAAACAGCGACATATAGATTGTGTATAGTTGATAAACATATTATTTTATCACCACACCACTTTACGATTGGACTTATGTTTGGCAAACATTTGTCACCAATCCCACTACACTTGCCATTCAAAGTGCACCGAAAACGAATTTAGTTTCATATTTATTATTCATTTATATTTACCTATTTAATTATTATGTCTTCATTTTTTACGATGGTATAATTTTTATTTGCACATAAATAGTTTTTTAAGTAATGTAAATTGTCTATTTTTTTCAAAAGGAAGTCATTCAAAAACGATGAAGTATGAGTTAGGAAATTTGAAGCATTTAATTTGTTTTTATAAATCCTTTATATAATGATTCGTTTTAGTGCCAGTAATGTTGAAATTTAGCAATAGATTAAATTACCTTTTAGAATTCGTGTTTGCCATTTTTTCTTAATAATTCGGTGCACACGAACGAACGATAAAAATACGATATCATTCCTATGTTTTCAAATCTGAATCTTTTGGAATTTATAATTGCAATATTAAATGATGCTTAAATAAATTACTAAAACTAATAAAATTCCAATAATAAAATAAAACACATTATCTCTGACAGGGATAAGTTTCGGCAGTCTAAACACGGTTACGGAAACAAATAAGATTCAAGTCAGTTGCAATATTGACTAAAAATGTGTAAATATTTTCAAATATCTTAACCGCTGACCTTGAGACGCCGAGCAGTGCCATCACCCCGCATCCCTTTAAGCCAGTACCATGTTTCGAGCTACAAAGATATTTGAAATGTACTGTAACAAGACTTAAATATCTATAAATAAGATATTTAGGTTATCTGCAACTGAGAAATACCAATGCCGATACACTTTTATTAAAAACCTATTATCCCTGTTTTTGTATAAGTATTTTGACAGTGTAAACTCATAACGTTATTCAGTATTACTTATTCTTCCCTAACTCTACATACCTTAGCGTTACATTTCAATTTCTTATCTTCTTTTTTAATTTCTTCATTTTAATAATTTATTTCCATACAATTGTTAATCTATTTATCACCGAAAATTTGTTCTGCAAATAATTTTGACGCGCAACGAGGTCATTAAATTATTCCGTTTTTTACAAACAAAAATGGCTTCCAGTTTATATGAGAAATATTAAATAATCCGTATTATTCCAAAAACCTATAATTATAAGAATATATGTTAAAATTAACATGATTTTAAATTGTGCCTTTTTGCTGTTTAATGTATATTAATTTTGTAATAATGCAATGTAATAAATGTATATGAAATTGTCACACAAATGTGTGTCGAATGTTCCAAAATTGTAAATTTTGTTTTTTTTTTTCAATAAACGTTAATCGATGAAAGAGTTTTTGATATTTATTGGCAAGTTAATCATACAGAGATATATAAGGTCCTTCGTACACAACGCAACGTAAATCTTTGAAATTGCTATACCGACCCGAATATCGCGTAGCGCGCTTCGTACACACAGCGATAATAGTCGACGCGAGTTGTCTGTTTTGTTAGTACACGCATCCCGCCTATAGTCAACTCTATATAGACTTGCTCCGCAATCTTCAGAATCGCTGCGACTTCTCTCTCGACTTTCTTGATAAATAGGTTGCGAGCGACTGGCTTTAGGACCAATTAAAAACATTTGAATTGTCATTACAACACGTGCCTGTAGGCAATAAGCTCTAGTATTAAGTCGCTTAGTGACTAAAATCATCAGGTTTCGAAAACTTACATCTCCTTCTGTACGAAGAGCCTTATTAACATTAATCCGTAGAACTGGAAAACTCCTGAGGTAACTGTGGATATTTAGAAGACAGTATGTGTTTTGTACCCACTGTTAGAGAATGGATTGTGTTTTAAACGATTCAAATGTTTTTAATTGTCATTCATATTAAGTATAGGTTGGGGTATATAAGATAAAAATCAATCATTTTTGAGATTTTTTATTATATTTTTAAATATCTACATCTCGTAACGATAATACAATACAAAGAGCAACTTAAACGTAATAATCACATATAAAATCAAAGTAACGCAAGTTTCTTTAGAATTTAGCTTCTTACATAACAGAGGGCGTCCGCGTCCCAAAAGAAAAAGATCACTTCTTTGCAGAATTACTCCGCCAACTAATTTATATATACATTAAATCAAAATCAAGACTTTTTTCTGTCGCATTCATTAAACATTTAAATCTATATCATAACAATATTATCTAATATCCTAAATTATATCAAAAAGCCAGTCCAAAAGCCAAATAAGCAATAACATATATAGTAACTCTTATTCGTAATGCGTATATTTTCCCACATAGTTTTATATAAAGAAATATTTATTTAATGTCTATTTTAACTATGACAAATTTTGAATTACCTAATATAGGTGTAACCACAACCGAATTTCTTATAAATTATATGTCTAGACCGAAGGATCTTTTTGCTGTATATAGGTACTTGATATATTGTTGGTATTACATAGTTTCTATTATATCCTCTCTTTAAAAGTTTACAAAATACTTTTATTATATAATAACTTATGGCACCGAATGCTTAGAGCATAAGACATATTTATATTTACATTTATCCTATGTATATATTTACATAAACAATTTTATGTACTTGGGCGTATATAACTCGGTCTTATATCGTGCCGACATACTTCCCAATTCTTTATATATCAATGGAAGACATTTGACATAAATCTTAATAAACAATACCACACTTTAATTACAAACTGATATAAAGATCTTACTAACAATAAAATAAACATTACTATTTTAGTTTATATTTAAAGTAAATCTGCGATATATGTTTAATATCACATAGCATATGAAAAGGTATTGTTTTTGTCAAATTCTTAAGTACAGTACAGCTCAGGCAAATATCTTGGGGAACAGTCAGTCAGTTATTTTCATATCATCAGAATTCGTCAACAATTTTTTGAACAATTTATTTGTTGGTGAACATAAAAATCAGACTATTATATATTTCCAGCGGTTGTAAGCATAGGAACAAAAAAAACTGTTTACAACTAACTGCTAAACCTAATATCTTAAACATGATGCGTAAATCACATTACCTTCTCTTCTTTTCTAACAATAAACTCAACCGCAATAGGACCCCTAAGTTACATATTATGACTTGAAGTGACTACGATTCGAAAAAAACAACTTTATATCTATCACAATAACTAAGTTAATAACTAAATAGTTTCATTGAACGTAACGTGCAAAGGAACAATGGCAGTGGCGGTGTCCACAATCCATATAAAATATACAGCCTTTCGTCTAAATAATTCAATAATTATATTTTATGTATGTGCAATACGCGAACCATGTCGCTTTATTTATAACTGTAAATGGAATAAGTTGAAAAAATACTATACATATTTACTATATTATAAAAAAGATGAACATTATTTTTATTTTTACAAAATAAAAGCGTATTTTATTGCCTTCCCCCGATGTTAGTTGAAGTCGATCGACATATATGAAGTCAGATGGAATTAATTTTATATTTTATAGATAATTGACTTACTTCTTTTTTATGTTTTAAGCAACAAAACAGATATTTCTACTTATAGTCAAAGAAATCATCTAAATAAAGTACATTACTATATTTGACATTCAACATGAACTGTTTACATAAATTCTTGTTCAATCAATTTAGGATTGCCATTAATTTTGTAGTAATTATTTTCTGGAATTTGATTGCTTCGTTCTTTGTTCAACTCGATCAATTTTCCCTTTGGTCCCATATAACATCTGACTTACTTCTAAATCTATAACAACTATTTCTTTCACTGAATGTGCTTTCACCGAACAAAATTAATCATCTTAAACATTAAGAGGTAGATTGTAATTTCAAAAAGCATGTTACCTAGAAATGGAAAGTGTATGCGCAAGCGGTGCCACATCTACAGTTAGACATGATCAGAGCTCGACGGGCGACGCAATTCGGCGCGGAAAGTTTACTGAAGTAGCACGCGGGGCTTAAACTATTAAACGAATAGGACTTACATTTAACACTCAATAAGGTACCTATGTTAGACACATGTAATCGTCAGTCTTTATATCAGTCCTCGATCACGGATTCACCGTTGCAACAAACGTTGTAGTTTATAGTATTCTCGTACTTATACACATGGTTATTAAAGCGATAGTTCCATGCACCGTAAGCGAGCAGCGGCAATGGTGGAGATGCTCAGAGTGCACGTGGCGCACTTCATTCGGTGTTGCAGCGCACTTTGCGGCCGTGAATGCGCGTGCGCGTGCGGCTAGGGCGCTAGAAGTGCACGTCGCGCACGTCAGTGGGTGTGGCGGCACTGTTGTGCGTCTTTGGCTGCGCGGGCGGCGGAGTCCAGCCCCCCGACGCCGCGCGCGCCTGCCCGTTTGGGGCCGTCGCGACGCGCTCCTCTATCATCACCTGCACCATCTCCTCTATCTGCTCGAGGCATGTCTGAAGGCAGTCCTGTTGAATGAAACGTCATTAGTGAAACAAAGCTTGCTTATTGGCAAATGTATTTTACGAAGGCATTTAATAACATGAGGGTAAATTTGCACTCACCAAGTCGATGCCGGTGAGGTCGCGCAGTCGCGGCAGGTGGCCGTCCATGCAGAGGCCGCGCAGGGCCGCCGCTATGCTGCAGCACGCCAGCGTGCTCGCCGAGTACAGCGTGAACTCGTAATCTGCAACAAACATAAGCACATGTTACCAATATGCTTCAAATCAAATTAAAACGTGGTGGCATTTATTCAGCTTAGGTAGACTTCATTCCACAAGGTGTACTGATTAGTTAAGGTTGTGGAAGTGATTTGTACAATGACAAGAATTTCAATTTTTTCTCCCTCCTAAGTTTTATTTTACTATATTTTTGCTTTCATCAGTATCAGCAATGTACTTGTAACAGCTAATGATGTGTGTCAAAGCTATAATTGGACAATAATGTTGTGGTTACAACCAACGCAAGCAATGCAATGTACCGAGGCGAGGCACCAACGTGTGCTACGATTTAAATAACAAACGAGCGTTTTGCCGAGCGATATCAGTGCGAAACCGGGTCATGCTTGTGTACATAGGTTAGCAAGTTTTGTAGCTGCGGCCGTAAAATTGATGTGTACTTATCACATTATTGCATTAAAATGTTCCATTGTTAAGTTATAGCTTACGACTATATTACGTACACGATTCGACAAATTAAGTTTTCAACTAGGTTTTCTAGCTCACAAAGAATTGCGGTCTTATTATGTGTAATCGAAAATAATAAGTGACTAATTTTTGCCCACAACTCCGTCTTCACTGAATTAAAAAAAACTTTATCAGTAGCTTATGTTTGTGTTTTTGCAGATTATGTTTTACATATATGACAAAATTTCACAGATATTAGTTAAGCCGTTATGGTCATACCTTCTTATAAACATCCATCCATCTGAATTTTCGCATTTATAATACTAACGATATTTAAAATCTAAAATCTCTATACATTTAAAATACGTTACCATACTATACCTAGCGTTATAAATAAAAATCTAACAAGGAAAAAAGACTTTATTCTAATTAATGGGCATCAACATATTTGGCGTGAGGAAATTCCGTTATAGCGGCAGACAGTTAAATGTGAGGCTCGGTGCACACAAGGACCGAGCGCAGTGCGCGCGTTGCCCGCCGCAATATCCGGCAAGTCTCAAGCTCAGAAGTCCTTTCTCTTTGGCAGAGGTTGTCGCTCGTCTGGAGAGCGCGCCTCAAAGGAACCGGCATCCGCCCGGGCCCCGCCGCCACTCACCCGGTACATTTCTCACGGGCTCGCTTCGCCAAAACCATTATAGCTACGCACATACTCATAAAAACGGCCCCGACGTCAACCAATTTGGGGCTGGACGTCTCAAGTTGCACGTTAAGATAATTGGCAACGAAATAAAACAAAACGAGAATTACATTGTAACACCTAAAATCGATTCGATTCGGCCTCGTGTCACCTTCTAATGAAACTTTGGTAATGGAGTTCGGTAAAAATGTGGCTTTAAAATTAATTCCAGAAATATGCAGAAGAAAATAATCGCATCACCAAACACACGGTACCTAAAAAGGCAAATTGCTTATTACCAATACAGGGAATATAACCCCCCCTAAATATTAAAAATACAAAGCCATATTATGCTTTGGCAATTAATCATTTGTCCGCGTAATAGACTCAGTAAATTTTTCTCCTTAAAATATATTCAAATCTGCTATTATTTTGCAAAATAAGTCTTATTTCATTAGTAAGATTTTTCTTTAGGTAAGTAAAGTTAAGAAAAATTAAAAGGACAAAAACATACAAAGTCACTATCACCGCATACGAAGGTATTTAAAACGCGAACTCCGCTTATGGATTACTCGTTTAAAATGAATACATATAAAAACAATGTTTAATTAAATGTAACATAAAAATCGCATGTACTCGTGGTAATTAAGGAGCCTGTATTCCGACACGCAGTTATCGGCGGCTTGGCGGCGGCGCATACGTACATGTACATGTTCCCAAACGATAAAGCAGCAGGAAAATCAGCTGTTTGACCTTGCGAGTCGTACATACCTATCTAATAAATTAAATTATAATACTAATAATTATATCATAAACTTAAATAAATATATTCTCACGCCGTTATAACCATCTATTCAAGATACCTACCGAAAAAATGCGAGCGCTGACAAAACATACGAAGCTTTCCTATAGTCCTCTTCATTCATCATGAAGTAGGTGTATTGTGTCGGCCAGCGCATGAATATCGAACACTCTTTCAGCTTCATTTAAAGGGTTCTTTTCCATGTTTTTTGTTCCATTTGCATGTCGGTATTCCCGAGATAAAAGGCCCGGCGGAGGGAACGTATAAAAAGACAGATGAAACGAAGAGAGCGGCTCATTCGAAGCATTTGCATAATCTGATGTTAATCAAACGTCGCGGTAGAACGCCGCGTTATGACCCAGCTTGGATTCGCTTCAGCTCGGAGCTGCGAGTTCTCGCTCGCAATGTACTAGAGTGAGGGCAGAGGCCGCGCAGGACACACGCATGGCGGATGAGCTCATTCACTGCCTTCCTTATAGAACACTATCGACGGAACTTACAAAGCTCTAAAGGAAGTAACGATTGAACTATCAGCTATAGGACAGTCATTGATGGATATCACGTATCGATTCGAATGGCAAGTTATAAGGTTATCGACTCGTTTGGGTAATTAGCGCAGGACGCACGGCGGTGACACAATCGTCATATTTATTATCCTTGAACATGGAGCAGGAGTAGGTACAAGCCACGGGCTACGGGTGGCGGCGACGGCGCGCGAGGTGAACGCTCCTGCGAGGCCGCGCCGGTAGTTACTCCACTGGGGCCGCGTTTCAAAGCGCCGACCGGAACTAGCCTGTACCGAGAAGTCCGCTACCGATTGCGTCCGCACATGGAAGAACTGCGATAAGATAAACCACTACGTAATCATCGACGCCCGCGATACCGCCGCGCTATAAGCTCCACGGGAATCAAGTTCCCCTCGTTCTAAATTCTGTCGCGATGAAGTTATCGCCGATTAACATGCAGTTCTTTTGTTAGGTAAATCTAATAATTTATCTTGATCCGCTCCGGCTCCACTTGTCAGCTTTCAAATAACCCATTACAAATTTAATATCCCTGCGAATTATGAATCCACAGAGCGAATTGTGGCATTCGAGTAATGATACATAATGCGGGCTCGGTCGATGTGGCGGCGGGCGGTGAGCGGCGGGATGCGGCGGGCAGAGGCCTGTCGTAACGCGCCGCCCTGTTATGTTGCCAACATAATCGGCAACTATTACCACGGCACATCATAAATCTGAATAAGAATAATCATAGTTCACTGTAACATTACGAGCTTATACATTCGCTGGTAATATTATTATCGCTTATCGAAGTACATACTTAAAATGATAAATCAGTAATCAGTGACCTACAAATATAGAACTCGTATTTTTTGTATATGCGTTAACTTCATGTGATATCTCTGAGAAAATATGAGATAAGTAACGCGTGCACTTTGCAAATGGAAATTCAATAAAAAAACTTGTAAAATATTAAATCTGTTTTCAGTCACACATTATTGCGGTTGCGGTGTTCTCAGGACTCGCAACTCAAACTTAAACGCATTACACAGGATAACTAGAGCCGTCTAGTTATGAGCAGCGACTCATATTAACCCCTTTAGGCTAATAGGAGTTGATATCTGAGTAGGTACAGAGATGAAAGAGCTGAAGCGTGAATTTTAAATTAAAAAAACAACTCGAGAGGCGGCGAACAACAAAAACCGTTGCACAAAAACATATGATCCCAGGAGATTGCGGGGAGTGCGGATGCTGGCGGGGTTAGGGGGAGGGAGGGAGCGGGATGAGGGTAGTGGGGGGAGTCCCGAGGCGTGCTGGAATGCGAGCGAGCGAGCGGCGTGGGAGGCGCCGCCGGGACACACACGCCGCACGCCGCCTTTTACTCGGCCATTCTCTACCCTTGTAAACAAACCTATTCGATGCCTCGACTTTCCAAACCAATATAAACAATTCCACGTGTGTTCCTGCGCCGAATGTCAACCGAACTCATAATGCGACACCTTCGTACGGGCATACTTGGGGACGTCTATGTTTACTCATATAAAGTTGTCTATGACTTGTATTCAATAACTAATTGAATAATAATAGAATTACTACATGAATATGTGTCAGTTTATGAAACCGAATAATTAATCTTGGTTAAAATCACCACTCCAAGACCCGTTAAATTTTTTATAAAATTTACAGATTTGTTCATTCGACGACATATAATGAAGTTATAATAAAATTCGTTCATTCGACGAAATGCTTCATATAATGAAGGTATAATAAAAACAACACATAGATAAAGATGCATAAAACCAAACCATGTTTCCAGAGACGTAGGCGTGAAACTTAAAAGGCAGAAAGTGACATCATCGAAACATCAACGGCATGAATCAGGCGATAACTAGAGCGTTCCCATAGCCGAGGTCTCGTGGGATACGCGAGGTTACTGACACATGACACGCACGTGACAAGGGGGGGTGAGACACCGTCGTGACCTGCTATCCCGTGCTAATTACTGCCCCACACCGCAAACAAAGTTAAAACTAACATGGATCCCTACTGGTCAGCTTATGTACCATCACGAAGCGATGAACACCCGAGCAAGTCAACATCCGGACACGAAAATATCAAATAAACAACATTTGCAAGTTTATTTGCGTATAATTAAAGCCGTAAATTGGTAATATCCATTTCAGACAAAAGTACAAATTAGTGCAAAATGACTGGAAGTTTTTTCCCTATTTACGTAACCTATTTTACTAGCATCCTGATCATTTTTTATTTAACATTTTCAACATGCAAATGAAGAAGGAAATAGATTATAATAATACATTGATTGGCTATTAACTGGTTGTTTTCAAGAATTGCTTTGTAATAATTAATTAACAAAGCATCTGATGATTGTTAATATAGCTTTGTCACAATTAACGAGACTTTAATATTAATTATAAGTTATATTTACAACCCGTGCCTATTTTGGGTAGGCAGAAAGAAAAATAAAATTGTTTAAATTACTAGTCGATAGATTTAAAATCGGTTCTATAGTTTTCGAGTACGTACATGGAACGTCCAATAAAAACTACCTTTTACAATATTTGTATGGACTAGCTCTTGTCTGTTCTTTACGGCGGTGGTTAGAAAATCTGCACAAACGACAATTACACAAATTTTTGTTCAATAAATGTCTTTCATTTCTTTTCTTCTTGTTATATGTATTATGGTTCTTGTTATATGTATTATGGTTCTTGTTATATGTATTATGGTTCTTGTTATATGTATTATGGTTCTTGTTATATGTATTATGGTTCTTGTTATATGTATTATGGTCTGGGGACTCACCTCTAGCAGCTAGCGCTATGAAGGTCTGTGCGTGGCGCTGCACCATATCGGTGTTGACGAGGGCTGGCAGGGGCAGGCGCGCCAGCAACAACGGCAGGAAGTCGTGCGCAGTCACGCCCGCCACATCCCACTTCAGCTTTGACAACACCAACAACTCCCAGCTCTGTACAAAAATAATGATAAATAAGTAACGAATGACGTCGACAATACACTAAATCTTGTTATACGATACAATATAGTCAAGTTTAAAAGTGTGTAAGAAATATCACTATTAATATCATAGAAATTTCAAAGCTTTCATAAAAATGGGTATTATACAAGTGCAAACAAATAACATAGATAAGCCACATCAAAATCTATTAAACAGCTATAAAGTAAGTTCGAAATATAACCCTCTGTGTCCATTTACTTTAATAGTGACCGCATTCCATCTCGGCGAAAGCTTTTATTGGCGTTTTTTAATTACTGTTTTAAAATAAACTTACTTATTTTTATCTAATACTAGCTTTTACTCGCGACTCCGTCCGGGAAAAAAATGCACATAAGATAAAAAAGTTCCTATGTCCGTCTCCTAGTTCTAAGATACCTCCCCATCAATTTTCAGCTAAATCAGTTCGACCGATCTTGAGTTATAAATAGTGTAACTAACACAACTATCTTTTATATATATAGATGAATAATGTTTTAATAAATAGTAGATTATTCGTTTTTTAGTCATTTTTAGTAATACTATTTTTAAAATAGCTTACATCGCTGCTTCGCCAGATTTAGTGTCACAAATTGTTAAATTGTTCATTCATTAATTTGGTTACGAACATAATTCTTAAGCACAGACTAAACCTTACAATATTGATCTTTGTAATCTGAATTAAATTAAATAATTATTATTATAATGATTATTTTTAAAACAAACATAAGTACTAATTCATAGTCGTTAATTTGGTCACTTAGACCCACGAGTCACTAAAAGCCCGACGTCTTAATACTACGACTGACTAAGTAACTATTAAACAATTCTCAGTAGAATGTCGTTAGGTATGGAATAACATAAAGGATCTTAACTCTAGTTGTATAATCACGTGTCGTGTAACTGCACGCGGTGGTCGGTTTACAAAAGAAATCGTCTAATCAGTAGAACAAAATTACATTCCTGCGTCTACAATCTACATCCGTCGTATAATCATAACAAGCCGAGTTCCACCCGACTTCCCGGAACGGTGTCTCTCGCACATTGTTACCCAAAACACAAGCCAACATATTGTTTTTATATTCTAACATTGGCCGATTTTTTAAGAGCTCAAGCAGTCAAAACATCATACTTAGAACATCCGACATCCTGCTATAAAACTTAACGAAATATAACCTATAATATTTGTATCATAAATAAAGCGAAGTATAAAAGGGCAACATTGAATATGAGGTTGATTCATATTGTTACGTAAGTTGTAGGAAGCAGTTAGGTCGCTGTTACATCACTCTACTCTGTAGGTTGAACTCATTTATCACTAAAAATGCAATTCTATCCAATTAAGTTCAGTAAGGGCAAATTAGTAAGATACGTCCTTTTTAACCTCTTGGGTCTATAGCCCTAAAATGCTGGTGATATATGTATATATACATACTTACATACATTACTTACTATTTTCATTTAATTCTTAAGAACTATTTTAATGAGTAAATATTAGCTTAAAATGTAAGTCATTTCTATTTATATTCTATTTACACGTGGCATAAAAAACTTGCAATTATTTCTTCTTATCTTTAAATAATACTTCTATAATGATTTGATAGTATTTTTTTCTTATCTCTCTGGGTACAGCTGACCTAGATTTTATTAATTAAAGCGCTAATGTCAACTTCCACACAAAGCTTGCTGTATGAATGGTCGATTTTATGAATAAGTCGATTATTTCGTATCCATACACAACGCACACAGGCACACACGCACATGAGTGATGCATGGCCGTTGACAGATAATACTCGATGTTTACTTAACTCAGGCGGCGGGGTCGCGCTTCGCGTCGCTTTTCGAACGCGATACCGTTCCATTTCGTTTCTCATACCGATAGAGTTTAAAATCGTCCGACGCGGTTTAGTGCTTAGGCCCTATCGCTACAAGATAAGCCGCGCTTGTGAATGAATGAAGTCTCATCGCTGGAACTCGCACGGATCGTGCGCCAGTGCTCGACATAGCACTCCATAGAGGGGCGTCGATATATAGCGATAACGTCGCGGTTGACTTTTTCGACGGCGTATATGATATAAGTGAGAAAAATACAGTTCAAGGAAAAAAAGTTTAAGCCAGGACGGTTAACGACGGTGCGGTATGCGGGTCCACCGCGGACTGAAAGGCTTTTTTCTCCGCCGCTCCTATCGCGACGAAAGCTGTTTAAAAACAATGCACGCATAAAGTATTCACCGCAGATACCGCTGCACGCGACGCCGCCGGATATGCACACGCCTTAGGATTATATTTACGCTTATCTATGCCGCGAAGGGGGGTTATAATACTACATAATACATGCTTGTACTTTTTGTACGCTCTAGTACGCTCGCAACAATGAAGACGTTTCACATTTATACTTTAATGATACTCTATTGTTGGAACAACTATCATGCATGAATTAATTATAGGTGGACTTGTTTCAAAACTAAGTTATAATTTCAAAGTTTTCTAACGTTAAAATGAGTCAAGCACCGTTCGGGGAAAGGCTGGGAGTGGAATGTGGCTCGTAAATATCCAACGTAGTGTTCATTAGAGAAGCGAGACGCGGGCGCGGGTGCGGGCGAAGGCCCGGTCGAGCAGTTATCGTCCGCGTTACAGCCAATAAAGTGAGCTATGCGAGCAGTCCTCGCGAACCACACGCACCGTCGCAGGCCGCGCGATTCTCAGCCTCTATCCGATTTCATCGCGCACTGAAACCGCGCTGCACCGCTGCGAGCGAACAATACGCGACGTCTCGGCCCCGTAACCGTAAGCCCGCATCGCGAGCGCACCGTACTCACTGCTAATATTCCCAATTTATACACAATAGCACATACTAGTACTACCCCACAATACTTTAAATACGACCGTTATTTTGCAGGTTTGTTAATGAGTTGAAATGACAGTTGACACTATCTAAAGATTTAAGCGTTAAGCGATAATAATCGATCGGAAGCCTAACGAGTAAAGCCTGAATATTAAATCCCACTCGGCCATTCGGAACGTGATGGACATACAGAACGGCGGTTGCTCAGCGTTATGATAAGCAAATTCCTATAAAACGCTGACAACGTTTCGCCAATCGTTCGTCGAATAAACTGCCAAAGTCCATTATTGGGCATTTACGATCGAGTCAAAACGACTGGCGTCGTGGAATTTATGCAAGCTATTCTAAATAATGTGCGCTTTGACGTCAGCTTAGGGTCGTTAAGTGTTATAGGTGAAAACGTTTGCATTGCGATGTAGACTCACTACCGTTGTTATCATGCCTTCGCTGGCTATTCGTTTAACCACAAAAAAATCCTCACAGCCGACGCCCGCATAGAGTGGCTTTTATTCGACTCTTACCAGTCTATAATTTTATTACCGCTGCAAGTCTTTTAGTGGCGATTCCATCAATTATTTTACCATGAGAAAAAAAAACTGAACCGTCCAGGGATAAGAGACATGTTTATATTGTTTTATTAACTTGGCAATATCGGCCTGCAGCATATCAATATTAAAATATATAAATTGGTCGTATTTAAATGTTTACGATTTCTTTTAATAGCATTTAACTTTAAAATAGTCTCACGTTTCGAAGTATGCCTGCAGTTTAATGAAAAAGGACCATAATTTACCTGTAGTTAAAAAATTTAAACTATTTTTATTATCTATGTTTTTCAATATTCAATTTCTTATTCTTGAATATTCTATCGTAAGAACATATTGCTATTATAAAAATTGGTGTAATGGAACAACATAAGGGTATAAGATTTGGTGTGAGCGGGTCCGCGCGGGGGCCGGCAGACAGCAAGAGGCCGGCTGCGGAATGTGACTGGTTCCCCGCCCCGCCCCGCCCGCTGCGCCTCGCGCTCGCCCGTCGTGAGAACAATGCGAAGAAAGCACGAATCGTTAACGAAAATCTCTACAGCTCTCCTTTACCCCTCGAAGTTTTGCGTCTGAGGAGGGAAGCTTCATTACACCGGAAAAAGGCGGAGTCGCGCCGTGAGATTTGCAAACAAGACGGTCTCGTAATTTCGCTCATTCTCGGTATTGTTAACTCTCGGTTCATCGTCTATTTGCCGAGTCTTCTAACACGTCTACAAATTCTTAGTCCATCCTGTTCGTAGGTGCTTCACTCGACTAAAAGTTCATATCGTTTCCGTAGAGGAGAAAACAAATGAATGTTAGTTTAACCTTTAGCAGGTTCAGAATCTGTATCTGTACGTTTTTTCGTAGCAATATTTTCGTTTTCAATGACAATTAAGAGATTAGAAACTCGCTGTATAAAATTATTATTGATTGCTAAAGTATTTGTACATTATTTATAGTATTTATATATTGTAAAATAAATAAAAAGTACCTAAAAGTAGAAGGAGAAATACCTATTCGACGCTAGAAGTTTCAGGAATTGTTTACACCACATACAATTCTTCGAAATGTAATAATAGTAGTGAAATAGATTACAATAATGTAATTATGTAATACCTACTGTAAATTGCAAAGACACGAGTAAGCGTTTTACATAGTATTGACGACGTGTACCTACTCGTAGAATAAGCGAGAAAAAACATAGCACATAATTAAGAGGTCAACGATCATGTTTTTTTTTCATTGCATCAATCTTCACGCTTTATACTCAAAGGATTCAATAGATTCTAAATACGTTAAAGTCATGCGAGTGTTTTTCAATTGAAGTCGTGAGACCGGAACCAATCCACTCAATCAATAATCAAAACGTAACTCGACAGAGTCACGGGGTCTTATAACCTCTTTTTACTATCGCTATTGACCGACAAAGATAAAGAGCTAACACCATCGTTCTCCACGTACCCTAGCACACTGGCGACACACTAGCGCCGCGCCGCGGACTCCGTTGCTGTAAAATATAGGATAATGTTTATAACATTGTCCTCATTTGTGTTTAACTCATACGCACTTAGTTGCAAAGGTCGCGACACATAATCTAAACATGTAAAGCGATTTATGTAAAATTAAACGTTGCCTCGTTAAACCTGTGGCGTCGTACGGTAGATACAATATTGAATTTTCTCTTTCGTGAAGCTGGTACCGCGAGTCATAAACTTATGCTTCAATTATAATAAAAGTTTACGTTTGTGTGCTAGTGTATATGTGAGAACGCGCAGGTTTTATGACCGAGGCGGAGGCAAGGAGAGGTCGAGCGGGGGAGGGGCGGGATCAACCGTAGAAACCCCGCATTATAGCCGTCTCGGATACCAAAGCCCTCCCTTTCTTTCAAAGCATCGAGTCTGCAGCAGACCTGGGCGATGGGCGAAGAAGTGACAACCGACCTCTCGCTGCCTCCTTAGCAAGTTACATTACTTACTACATAGAAAACGAGAATAGGCAAGAAAGTCATTGTTAAACAAAACTATAATGAGATGCGTTTGCATGAAATATTAATTGATATTGTCGGCGGCGCGGCGAGTGCGGTCTCCGGCATTCGTCACACATGGATGATCCATTATGAGAACAGAATAATTTTAGTATGCAACAAGTGTGACGGCACCGTTAGAACACTGCGGTTAGGTAACATGCATAACCATAAAATATGCTTAAACTATAAATATGTATATTTTTGTACTTCTATGGCGCCCTAAGTGCGTAATGAAGACTTCTACAATAATCCGTAGACGTGCTACGAGTGTGCTACGAAATTGTATGAACGTAGACAGCAGGTCATATTTATATTAAAATATCTCAGTGTTTATCTTTTAACATTCTCTGTGGTTGCTCAAAAATATAAGTGACACTTATCTAGATAAATATTATATTTGAGGACATAATTAGTTTCACTAACAATTAACCTTTGATTCCATCCCATGTGAAACGTGCTGTATGTCCGGAGTTATAACCCATCCGGGGCCGACATAGGATGTTCAACATTATTCGAATTAATGGACCATTAATTTTCCAATACGAGTGGGAAGCTTGCTTTTTTGATAATGATATGTTTTCCGTAAAGACATAGTTGTGGTCATAGGAAAAGCGAGTCGGCGGGCAGTGACTCAGCGAGCTGTCGGCTGCGTGGCGCGCTGGCAGCTGAGCGCCGCTCCCGTCTTTGGATAAAAACTTAATTGTGAAAATTATGAATAGTCACATTTAAAGTGCGATCTCATTCGGTGCCACGCAAGTCGTGGACGAGTTGAGCGTGGGCAAGCGGGCAAGGTTAGCCGCGGTCGCGCCGACAGCGGCGGCGGCGTGAGAAAAAATATACGGCGCGCTTCGTCTGTAATCGGTCCGATTGAAACGCGGCTCTCGTTCGACTCTTCCGAGAAGGCTGTCGGCTCGTTAGGGGACACCGCGCAACCCCGCCGCCGCGCCCTGCCGCATTCCGCGACAGCAACGCCGATTTCGTATAGATACCCGCGGCTTTTTGTGCCCGGTGACGGCGTAATTGGTGCGACTCGCATCGGGACATATCGAGCGCTTTCGTTGCGAGTGCATTGCGCGTGCAGTCCTCGAAAGAAACGCAATGCAACCGAAGTATAACGTGACGTACTGAGATCCGCCGTGCACTTATTATCTACGGCCGGCGCAGCGACGCGGCGGGGCCCCATCGGGTGGCGGCGCCCGGCGCGCGACCGAAATGCACCGCGCGCTACATTTTATAACGAAGCGCTAGAAATCACTCTGGAACACATATTGCTAGTAGCTTGAGCAAAAAGCAAATACGCTGAAGAGTGCTCACTCTTGATGGTAAAGTTAAATTTATACGCGGACATGGCGTTGCGAAAATCCAGGTGCCAACGCCCTTTATAAGGTTTAGACAATGTGCTGTGTGCAAATGTAGCCTATTAACGCTTTTCTTGAATCTAAAGTGACACGAATAATTGAAAGTACATACATATATACAGGTTTCGAACTAAATTAAATTAAAGTCGACTCATTTCTTTATCACAAACGGTTACCATTTCAAAAGTGTGAAATTCAAGTTTATCTACGATACCAATAAACCACAACAGTATGGCTTTCCAAAGCATTCAAATAATAACGTTCCAAACTTCACATTTATTTTTATGTCACCTCTTAGGATCCACGTATGAGACATAAGTATTTTTAGTGAGCGTGAATTTAGCGTATAAATTGTTTTTATAGACGACTAGATAGCTTTGGTCAGCATCACTGATTATTTAAAAATACATTGACTGTTTTGTATTATTATATAAAAGATCAATGACGGCGTGAAATCATCGGTTTAACTTCGGACGAATCGACAACGCCAGCCAACGTGTACGATCTGTGCGCGCGTTCAACTGAGGTGTTGTATGTCGTCATTTCATTCGATTAATTAATGTACCGTCGCAAATCTGAAATTCCAATCTCTCACGGATGCTTCGCCGGCGGTCGTTGTAGTTAGAAATCAGCAGAGTGAACGACACGAAAGCGTTTAGCTTGAGCGGCGGGCGGCGGGCAGCAGCGGTGCGCGCCGTTGCAAAAACTTCATAATACTTTATGATTAACGAGATCAGCAGTTTCCTCGGACGAGGAAAGCTAATTAAACATTGATCGAATTGAATTTCAATCGTCAAAATGTAATTCTACGCCGAGTCTAGAGTAATGTAACGGGGACTTACACAGAGGTCGGAGAGAGTGATGCTGTTGGCGGTGTAGAAGACGAGTAGGTCAGCGGGCAGGCCGCGTGAGCCCGGCTCCCGCAGCTTGGAGGCGAGCAGTAGACAGGCCGTGCCGAGCAGCTGCAGCTGGCTCTTGCCCACCGCGCACGTGCTCAGGAACCGATCCAGATACGACATAGCCAGCGGGAACACTTCCTCCTGGCAACTCTGGTCCTCGCACACCTGCACAACAATATCTCCGATCAAAATTGATTTATATATACCGCCGAGCCCGGATAGGCAAGTTATCAAGCGAAATTTCTGATAGCCTATATAATTTGTAAGATTTGTGTAGTATGTTCGTCGCGATAAACGCATCGCTTCCCTGAATTCGAAATTCTTATCGGTAAAGATGGTTGTTGAATGTTTTACATTTTGAGTGCTGAATCGAGTTTATTTGCGGGCGCGCCGCTAACGTGTCCACCGATCGAGCTATGGTTTCAAAATTAACGAAGTTTAGAGGCGGTTAGAATTCAAAATGGGTTCACCTTTCACGAGTGAGCGAGTCGGCGGCACGGAATGTAACGGAACTTTTATCAATTTCCGCGACGTCGGGCGGCCGGGGATATTCGATTTACTTCGTGTCGATCTGCGAGACGTCGAATTCATCAAACTTAGTTACCCTGCGCGTTTCAAGAAAGTAGGGAAAGCATAAACAGACGACACCGGTGTGACGGTAAGCCGAGAGCGAGGCGGGAGGCACGAGGCGAGAGGCAAGAGGCGAGAGGGCGCGTTCGTCGCATAGTTTCGCACGGTAACCCGAGGCGGCACGGATGCAGAACCTATTGTAGTGCCGGAGAAATGTTTATAGTGCATTAGCCGGCAGCGGCAGTCGGCAGCCGATCAGCTGTTCGTCTCACGCTAGTCAGCTGACTTGCTCGAATCTCGGATTAGCGCACCTATTGTTCTCGGAATCAGAGCTTCTATCATACGCCGCGTACTGAGAAAATTAATCGCCTCGTGTAGATTTACGACTGAGTCATTATTTCATTCCCATCGTAGTCAACGGTGCACGACAAGAAAACACTATTTTTTTATTGTAAAGATAAAGTAACATACATTTACCTATATAAGTTTAGAACCGTCATTGGTACGTACGTGCGAGTAAATTAGTTTATTAATTATGTAAATGTTATTGAAAACTACTATAATATTTTTTTCTATGAACAGTTTTTAGTTAATTGATAGTAAAAAGATTCGTTTCGGGGACCAGTTTCATAACATTATAATTAATCAAAACGCAAGACGATGAGGTCATACGTCTGCGTAGGTCGATTCGTGACGATGCGGCCGGTACTTCGTAAGTACGAGTTAATTTAATATAAAACATGTAAGTATATATAGACATGTCAGTGACCTTACAGTCGCGGTTTCGGTATACTTGTGCTGAAATTCGGTATGCGACTGGTTTAGACGGTACGTGGCCACGAGGCGACGACGGCGATGGATGGCGCTGCGGTCCCCGCCTGACAGCGCCGCCATCGCGTCGCGCGCGTGACGTCACCGCGCCGCGCTCGCTCGCCCCACGTGGCCGCACTTCACAGCTGACTGCTCCCAGTGCCGAGTGCTCTGCTCTACCCACTGCACTATTGCTTAGAGCTTCTACTACATTTTAATACCACTAACTTTTAGTTAGTTAAATCCGACATACAATAACACCTTTCAGTTATTTTATTTCTTGCGAGATATTTTGTACGATTGCAAGTTGTGTCATACCTTAATAAATTATAAGAATCGATAAGTGGATAATGCAAATTATTCAAATCGCAAAAGTTATGCGAGGAGCCGACAATCGCTTGTATAGCCGGCGACGATAAGTGCGCGTCCGGCGCGGCGTCAGCTGTGTGCGTGTCAAAATCAGCTGATTATTCAAATAGAACGAGCGAGTCGCATCGGTCGGCGACCGCCGCGCTGCGTTCCGGCCGGGGCCCCTCGCGCGCGCCTCGCCGTGCCGCCGCCCGCCGGTACATTCCAACTGCGACCCACCATTATACTACCTACAAAATGTCGCTCTTTGCGCCGAGCTCAGCCCAAAACCTGCACCTTTTACAATAATACCGATACGCTGTCGATCGATTTGTCACTCGACATATCGCATGCAGGTACGGTAAAACAAATCAGGTGTTTTACGGGGCAACCTGTCTCGTTTCCCGGATATGGCATCTATCGATGTTAGTAATATCCCGAGAATATAAAATTACTTTAAAATTATTTCGGACCGTGTCTCAAAATAAAAGCAGATTTGTCACATTCTAATATGATTCTAATATGAAGATACAAAAACACAATCAGCTGATCGTGTAAACATCGATACTGCATTCAACCGGGGACTTTATTACCTACCGAATAGAGCATTAATCATACGGATACTGCGGACACCTTCATACAAGACACTAGAGTGTGGACCATCAGCGCCTATGGGACAGCAAAGAGGCATCTTGCGAACGGTTACACCAGGGTTCATCGGCGTGGGCACACGGGCAGGGGGGCACTCCGGGTGCGCAGGGCGCAGCCGGGAGGAGCAGCAGGGCTACACGTGGCCGACGACAAGATGGCGAACGGCCGGTGTGGGTGCGGCGTGCGCTTGCGCCTCGCGGGTGCGCTCACCTCTAGCATCCACTCGGCGACGAGGCGGCGCATGTGCGGCGTGATCTCCGTTTGCAAGGTGGCGAAGTAGTTGGCGGTGACGGCGTACCGCTCCTCGGCGCGCAGCAGGTTGTCGAGCACGCGGCGGCGCAGCAGCACGGGGTCGCAGCCGGCGGCGCGCGGGCCCATCGCGGCCGCGGCCGGCTCACCCGCGCTGCCGGCGCTGCTCGGGCTGACGCGTTCCTCGCACAGCAGGTCCATCGCGCACCGCACTGCGGCCGGCCGGTCACGGGAGCGGGACTCGCTAGCTCTGCTCCGCGCGGACAGCTGATCGAGCGTCACTAGCGGTGTTGCGGCAGCGACGAGTGCGCGACTCGCAGTGAGCGGCTGAGCGCCGGCGCGCGCCTCGCTTACGAACATATGATCGACGGGGGAACGGGTCGGCGCGGGGAGCGGTGCCGCCCGTGAGGCCCGCACGCAGGTTTCTCCCGATTCGACGCTCGAATAATAATACATAACGCGTTCTCTCGCTCGCTCACACGCCATCGCCGGCTCGAGTCTCACTTCTTCTAGTATTTACAAAATGAGATGAATTCCGAGGATTGATTTTTATAAAAGTGACCACATCACAGTACTCATCCGGTCCTGTATCCCAGGAGTGGCGAGACGACAGTGGTTAATTACGAACGGCTTGATTTTCCCACTGAGTGTGTGAAATTTTACCGACATGGAAAGGCGCGTCGTTAATTACTTAAAAAACTGGGATATCTATCCCCGTCGCCTGCCGCACAATAACTTGTTTAAAACGCACCGCCCGACCGGCCGAATAGAAATATGTAACGAGGATATAAAAAGCAACCTAGCTATATCTAACTTTAGCTTATAGGTCCTACCTACCTACTGTGTTAAGAAACATTTTCTTGCCATATTAGAAATGAAAATTGACATCAAACCTTCATTGTTGCCTTTACGGCCAAATATCAATTACTAGATACCTTCAAATAGGTAGGTCGGTATCTACTTTGTTTATTTTGGATTCAATTAAAGATATAAATAAAAAATATAATATTATAAGTACCTATTATACAATAATATTAAATTATCCTTGACAAAACAACTTACGTCTGTATACCTATATAGGTATTTATATGTTTAAATATCAGTATACCTATATAATCAGAACTGAGCAATGTTTAACTTAATTAACACAATTATTATATCCTGTGCTATACTGATATGCTATAAAACAAAATGATATGATTAAAACTAGAGTGTTCTTCCTAAAAGGTCACGAACGCATCTGGAGGATGTCTATGAACGTTGGATAACTTGACAGTAGGCGGCCCGCTGTTCATTTGTCCCCTTCGCCTATAAAAACGTTGTTTAAGGCATAATTCATACAAGTATCGTACTGTAAGGTTACCGACTATCTAAAACGTGTATCGGTTACAGGCTTAGTGTCGACACTCGGAATCAATTATCTAGGCGATCAGTATAATCTTCGTCAGCTGTTTATCGCAGTGCCGGCGAGGTGACCATGCGTACAATCTTGCATCGGACATTACGTGAACAACTCGAAATTAAGATAACAATTTTTTTGATAGATTTTTAAAGATGCAAGCTCATATTCTGGTGACATTTTTATATACATGATAACATATCTACATAGGAAAACACAAATATAAATTACGCTAGAACCTAAAACTAAAAACCTTAAAAAATGTAATATATTAATATAATATAAATATAATTTATAATGTTAATGATTCGATTGCAAAACAATATGTCTTATTAATATTATAAATGCTGAATGTTTAGATGGATGGATGTTTGTTTGAAGGTATCTCTGGAATGGGTCAACAGATCTTGATGAAATTTGGCACAGATGAAGAGCATAGTCTGAAAGAACACATAGGCAACTAATGCAGTTTTTTTAATTCCGCGCGGACGGAGTCGCGGGCCTCAGGTAGTTTTATTATAATTATGATTATTAACTAAATAAATTTGCGTACCTACGTAATAATTAAAAATAAAAATGTATTTTCATTACATTTTACACTTATTACTTTTGTATAGCGTTGGCAGGCGTCCGGATAAAGCCGGACATAGCGGCTTTTTGATTGCGTTTCCGGCCAAAATAAACGGTTTTCCGGCTTTTGTTAGGCTTTTTACATTTCCCAAATGAGAGTGTACCTATTAATACTGAGACAAAATCCTAAATAATATAGTGTGTCCGACCTTTCTACCCAAATGTCCGGCCAAACTGGCTGGTCTGCCCGGCTAGTAGGTTTGGTGACCTGGCAACCTAGTTAGTGATTTTGCGTATTTGTCCAACCCGTAACCCTATTATGGACATTTATGATGATGGTTCACATTAGGGACGTTCAGTGAGGCGAATACTTCATGTGGCAACTCTAACAGCAACCCTTGAATCGTGGGTTTGTGCCCAATGAAGGTCATCGATTTTTTATGTAATACATTTAGGTGTTGCCAGCGATTTCATCAGTGCATAATAAAAAAATAAAAATAACCCAAGTTACCCCAACAAATAACCTACCTCCTATTAAAAGTCCCGTCATAATTAGTAAAGACGTGGTATTTCCTTATAAATTACGCAAATATAACATATGCACGAAATATTTTAATCCGTAATAACATACAATCCAATAACGTTTGATGATCTTTCGGGGTTAAAAACCCCGAATGACATTCGTCAATCAACTAACAGTAAATGTTGTTATGAGCAGTGTGATAATATGAATACCTATTAAAGCTAAATCTAAATAAATAATTATGAATATTCTCGCATATCGACCTGACCTAATCTAGTAGTTCGTAGCAGCCTAATCATAGCGGTTAAAATCATAGGCGAAAAAACGACAAAATATTGTTTATATGTTTTTATAAATGTTAGGCGAAAAACTCGTATAGGTGAAAATTCACGAACCATTCTCTTCTATTCAATATGCATTATTTATGCATTTTAAGAATTCTTTGTATCTAAAAAATTCGAAGCACTCATCTTTAACTTTGGCAGATTGGTTTTAATTCTTCCGTTTTAAAATGATGGTGGGAGTTCGATCGATGGACTGGAATAATGGAAATCGGACACAATTTTTATAATTAACTAGCTTTTACCCGCGACTCCGTCCGCGCGGAATAAAAAAAAATGCACACAAGATAAAAAAAGTTCCTATGTCCGTCTCCTAGTTCTCCATCAATTTTCAGCTAAATCGATTCAGCCGTTCTTGAGTTATAAATAGTGTAACTAACACAACTTTCTTTTATATACCTCTATGTAGATTAATTTTGCAATTACTGAAACAATATGAAATTCCTGTTATAAGTTTGCAAATTTACTTAAATAGTTATGTGAAAAAAATCATACCAAGTTTTAATAAAAGACATTACCGAGGAGATCTTTTGCGAAGATCCTGAAATACCCCGCGTTTTTTAAACATGCGCATATCGTAGTAACTAATTAATTAGTGTTCTTGTAATTATTTGGACTGTCCTGGCAATTAAATAAAATCTGGTAAAATTATCTGTATGCCTTTTCGCTTATCTAACTTAATTAGGTAGTGAGTATTTATATTGTGCAATATTGTTGCCAGATAACAAATTATGACAATATGTCATGCGTTATTAAAATTATTGTGCATTGAATGCAACGTATGCAAGCCCCAATGTTGTTTTGATTAACAACATTCCAGATGCTTAAATCAGTTGAGGATAAATACCTAATATAACCTAATTAAGTAACTTATAGCTATTTTTATATAAAGCGAGTAACCTGCAGTCAAACTGCGTAAGCAGTTTTGCGGGGCATGGTATAATTGAAAGTGTAACTGTGTACGTGTAACTTTTTCAAAATAAAAAAAAATTAAAAAAAAAATTGTTAAGATTATTTTATTAGTTTTTACTAGTTCAATATAATTAGTTGCCAGTTTCAAATCACTATACCAATGTCCCGATAGTGTTGTTTCGTCATGCACGCTAGTGATAACAAGTCACATCGTAAACAAGGGTGAAAAACAATTTAGATAATCAAATTTCTTAGATACAAGTAGAAAGTATGTATTTCGCTAGAACTATGAGTACAACATAAGCTAAGCAATTTTGCTAGCGAAGAAATTATAGTTAAGTTTTTAAACGATGTTAGAAAATAATATGCAGCATTTTAAAGAAGAAATAAAATCCTAAATTGTTGAAAAAATGTGTTCGAATCTCACTCGCCATAACTTTTTTTGCAATGCTTAATAATTTTTTCATATATTTGTGTTACATTTAACATTACAATTTAAATTTAAACTTAAAAAAAATAACTTTTAAATGAAAAAATGCAGCCAATTGATATTTCATCTATTAGTGCCTCAGTCTTTTTTTTGATTAATTTAATGTTAGGTTATTCACTATTTATTAATTCGTTATTTAAGTAATTTATATCTTTTATGGGAACACTACTGGAGATCACCAACATCAAAGGGTTGTTGATTCTCCGTAGAATTGGGTTGGCTGGAGTGAGTCCTAGTCCTGCGCACTTGATAAATATGTGCTAGCCGTGGAGTTGCGAGTCCTTATATCTTAATTTAATAATGCTACATTTAATTTATACAACGATTCATTTATTTATCATCAATCATTAACATTTTTAACTCGCATAAAGTAAATGACAATGAACTGTGAAACTTTCACTTCATAAATCATAATTACCTTTTAGGCTAAACATCTGTGTTGGTTTGAAATACGTCAATACAGTGTTATTTTCAAACTATCTCATAACCAGTTAGTAACAATACTTACAAAATGTTATCTCTTGGTTACTTTTACTTCACGCGCTTAGTAATAAAATAATAAACATTTCATAAGCCATTCAGTTTAACTTTTATTGTTGCTTTTTAAAACTTCTAAGAAGTCTAACAAATCATCTGTAAATAGTTTAGCTTACTCAAATCCCGTGTAAAAATACAAAGAGTTTCTAAAAAGAGAATTCTTATTTTTAAAATAATCCTAAGAAACTTGAGTAAAACGGTTTTATGGCCGGCAAAACGCCAGAAGAGATGTCTACCACAATTCTATTAATACTTAATTTGTCCATTTTTAACATTGCTTTCATTTATTTATCATATCAACTGCACTGTGTAATTATATAATGTTTGCTCAATTAAAAAAAAAATTAATAAGCACATAACTGAAAACCAGTGCAGGGACAGTTTAGTCTGTCCCTGCTTCGCTAAGCCCCTGCTTCCCTGTTTTCTTTTTGCCACACTTTTGTATCAAATTTGTGCCTTTTTTAATTCTTTCTTTAAGTAAATGTGTAAAAATTAGTTTGCCTTCTATTCAATTGAGGATCAGTCAAAGAAAGTTCTTATAGGCGATAACAATAGAAAAATTAAACATTTCAAAGTAATTATTTATGAAACTATCAGTGAGCGAGTACTATTTAGCCTTTCTATTCATTATATCGGCTGTAACATTATTTTATGTCATCTCATCATTACAATATAAAAATGAAATATTAATATTTGAACATTATAATTATAATATACGCCAAGTATCGCGAATTCATGATGGTTTCCGCAAGTTGTACTTATTATTTATATTTCTCTATAATGATTAGGTGATTTTGTACATATGCCTACGTAATTTAAATTTGCATAATGTGATTGACTGGCTTTTATTGGTTAATCATTGAGTGATCACTCAAATATCAAATCATTACCCAGAAAACGTACATAATACATTAGAAATTAATTAGTTAAATATAATGAGTACAAATTAAACTACGTTAGATGTTTAGCCAATTATGGGAATATAATAATTAAATATAATTTGATAAAAGATTCAACAAAAAATCTGTAACAATCACAACATGATCTGATACGATAGGCGATTCTAGTTTAATGCTTATTCTTTTGTGGTAATTGGCAATGGCAATGACCAAGCAAAGCCGCCGACGGCGACAATATGATTCGCGTGTTGATCGACTTGGTTTCTTTTTTGCGGACCGTACCGCCCCGGTCCCTACAAGCGCGGCACCCAGCGCAGGAAGTTCGCTATAACTGGCCTCCATTAATCACCGACTGGTTGATTTCCTCCACCAAACCAAACCACGAAGGCGACAATTTTATCGTCTCTCACTTATTCTTATTTCTAAGGCGTACGCAGTGTGACGTCATCCTGGATTTGCGAATATTAAATAGCAAACGCACCTATAAATCAACCAGATAGAGGTTAGAATCCCAAGGTGTTGGGTCGGACCTAAGTGCGATTTCTAAGAGAAATATTTGTAGTAAATTATGTTGTCTGTTTACGGACAGGTCACTTAGATAAAATATGTTTTTATCTTTATATTTAGGCTCTAATCTTAAAAGGAATGAGAGATTAAATATATGATCGCGTAAAAACGGTTTATAAGGTTTAAAATTTCAGTTTGATGGTAGGTAGTTTAAAAAATGTGTTCGACCTTTGACCGGATGTTTGTCAATTTAAATGTTGCCTCATTAGGTACTCGCATTGAAGCGGACTAAGTACAAACAATGAACAGAATTCCAAAACATAGGCAATAAAGTTGAATGCTTAGTGCGAGAGGGACATCGGTGTTTTCTTGGAAGGGCGAGCGGCCGCAGCGCGCGGCGAGCGGGCCGGGCTGCGTAATGGAACGCGGCAAAGTGGAATGCAACCGGCACCGTTTGCCCCACGAACAATCGCCTATATCGACTAAAAATACTACACCTACACCCACTTAATGTTCAAAACTTTTATATTTAGATAATACTATAAATAGATTAAAAACGTATATTCCAAATTGTGAGCAACTTTATAACTTTCATGCCCGTAAACGAAAAGGTAGTCAGGGATCACATATTATACACCTCTGGCTTCTACATATAGTGACTAGACATCTAAGCATGTAGGCCCATTGGTAGGTGATCTATGTTACTAAATAAAGAACTAAAGAAATTGTGATCGATCAAAGGTCCCCTGACCGACCACCCAGCAACCTCGCTATTGTGGTTTAAAATAACTACAGGCATAAAATTTGTTAAACTTTTCTCTTGTCTACAACTGGCCGCAACCATTCTACAGGATATGACTAGCCGTCAAATTAATGACGATGTAATAAAAACTCTATTGTATATGAATTAAATTATATCCCGTTTTAATAGTATTTCATATCTTTACAAAATGGGTATAAAAGTGCAAATGTTGTGAATCCAAAAATACATAATTTCCTCATCTGCCATATGACGGCATCGTTTAATTTTAGTTACACTTTTAATTTAAGCTTGTAATTTAATTAAAGATTGTTCTTTCACTTTTATTGCTTATAACATTTATTCCGAAATATTATAACCACAAATTCAGCATAAATAGAACAAAATTGTTGTAATATACCATAAATATTTGTCTTATAACATCTAAAGACCTTACTAATTAACAAATCATGTAATAAATAGCTGAGCGCTTTAGAGAGGAGTACTGTCGTAGCTAGTGCTCGTAATACGATGGTTTATTTTGAATTCCTTTGCCGGACGATTCACATTAACGTTAAGGTCTTCGTATTTTACAAAGTTAGTGGATAACGGTGTACTGGGAAGATGCAACCGTTAGGTAATAGTTGCGCCAGCGTGGTGACTGCTGTCTTCATTATGAACCTTCATTTTTACGTCCTCATTGTCTAAAACTGTCTACAGAATAGGAATATGAACAGTAAAGCTTTATTTGTTAAGCTATTCAAAGTTGCTGGGAATTATTATTTCTTTATTATTTTAAAATGTATTTACAATCCGTACACACAATCGATTAGTGATAAGCAAGTAGAATTGACGATAGAAATTTGTAGGTTATGTTTTATATTTATTTAACAGAAACAAATCAGCAATCCGTTTAAAACATTGAAGCGCCTTACAAGACAAAGTAAATATTATTTTTATGTAGTACAAGTTCCATTAAAACGTAAACGATAAGTGCAAGAGGGTTTTTTCGAAGTCGTAACTGTGCAATTACCGAACCAAACCGCGACAAATAAAAAATCGCTTGAAAATCGACACGGTCAAGTTTCCGATTTCAGAGTTGGATTTAATGATTTAAGTATATTAATATTACAATTAAATAAGCACAGAAACGAATAAATGTGTTATACAAGGAGTTTGTCGGTTAAATTCCACATTTGTTTTAAAATTATCAATTTTGAAACAAAACAATGTATGTCAGATAACTAAAATGTGAATTGGACCTAAATCCTTACTTATATTTAAAATCAATTTCTTGTAAGTTTAATATGTTTTGTTGTAATATTTTTATAAATTAAAGTAATGTTTTACTGCGTAAAATTCGGTAAAATAATGCCACCCGAACACAGTAATTCATACGGACAAAGTCGCGGGCACAGCTAGTATATAATAAAGATTTATACATCTTTGCAATTTGTCGCGATTTCATATAAACTGTCTCCGTTTTTATTGTTATTCCTCTTGCAATAGCTGTTTGTTATTTGTATTTGAAGTAACAGTAATCATTTAAGCCACAATTCTCAATACAGTCAAGTCAGTCAGTCTTATTAGGAAACTAAGACTTCGTACATACTCGCAGTTGGTTATTCTATTTCAACATATAAGTCCAAATATTTCTTATTTACATGTAAAAAATAATATATAAAGATTGCGAATGTTACTCGTAGAATATCGCGGGCGGCCCCGCCATTTTTATTCGTCATTCAAACGAACCGGATTTGTGACTATACAGATAAGAGTTCAAGTGCACCGGAATTCCGAATTTAAAACTAGTTCCGTTCAACGGACGTACGGAGCGTAGGATGAAGTAGACCTGAATGATAACCATATTCACATTATAAAATGGCAAAGAGACCACAGTAAATGGACTCACTTCTTTAGACTTCTTTCGTGATAATAATTTATTTAAAAAAAATTATAATTAAATAATTTTATAATCTATCATTAAAATATATAATAAAGCTGGCATATAATAAAAATTTAGTTATACCTAAATAGGTTACTTAATTTGTCCCTATTTTTATAATTTTGACCTTCAGTTAAACATGTTACATATCGTCAGCGCTGGATCTAAGATTCCTTTTTTGATATTATTTTTATTACTTTGTTTATGAAATGTATATAATTTAGTATTCTAGCCCTTTGTACTAGGCTCGCGTGCTGACACGTTTTACGATCACCTAGTTGATATAGATCTACGCGCTACGAGAGTGCTTGACAGTTTGCGGAGTGGGTGGCAAGACTATTACAACTACAAGCTTTGTAGCGTTTTATTTTAACTTGCCAACATGTGAGATATTATCATGAAATATATCAGACTAGCGACCCGCCCCGGCTTCGCACGGGTGCAATGCAAAATATACCTACTACAGAATAAATGCACAATTTATTTAAGGTACTTAAATGGATAAGGATTAATGCTGTATTGTTTAAAATCACTTCGTAAAAGAATAAAAATGGTTATGCTGGGTTATCCCTAAGAGATAGACATATACCATCGCGGACTTTTTTGTTGAACTTTTTAAGGTGAACAATACTGTAGTACATTATTTTGGTCTATCTCGTAGGGTTCAGCCAGCGTTTGCAATATAAGCGCAAAAAAACGTGCTTATTTACGACATCACATTAGAAAACTTTAAATTTATCAGTGTTTCTCTACTATATTATGCATTTATTATACATACAAACCTTCCTTAAGAATCACTCTATCTATTAAAAAAAACCGCGTCAAAATCCGTTGCGTAGTTTTAAAGATCTAAGCATACATACGGACATACAGCGAAAGCGACTTTGTTTTATACTATGTATTGATAATGACAAAGATTATGTAACTAATAGAACATCAATCTGTCATTCTAAAGTAGTTCGTTACTAGAGTAACTCTCACAAGAAAATCTAATTAAAAAAACATATCTGTGTACCATTTGTGCACGTTTATCGATGACTATTGAGCTATGACTTATAATATTTGTGCAAATTTGTACTTAGTCTAGCCTGAAGTGCTAAGGCAATGCCAAGAAAAGAGTATAAGCTTATTTCTTCAATTGTTGAGTAACCTTGCGTGTATTAATGGATGAGCCGATAAAACACGATAGCTGCATCAATGTCGCGTGAAATGACAACTTAATCTCTGCCTACACCTCTTGATGATAGTCGTTAGTGTTTTTTTACTATTAAATGTGATATTATAATTTACCAGGGTCAATGAAATTGTTTTATTTATGCGATTTGAGCTTCGATCAACACAATAATAAAATTAATACCTTTTTATAGTTTCATTCAATAAATATTGTAGATACACGAAAATCAGGTTTGTCAATCATTTATCGGGCCTCTTTAATCATGAAGAGATCGTAGGACAGTCAGGGCCGAAATGAAAAAAGCTGGCTAGAGACGGCGGCGAGCGTTGACCTGTTGAATGTTTACTGTCCTTGGTGGGCGCTCGGCAGGCGCTCGGCGGCCGGCGCTCGGCAGCCTGCGCCCGATGACGTCACCGCTGAGGTACCGATGGGTTTCAGCACATGCCGCGTCGCGCCGCTACGTCGACTCCCGATTCCTGTTCCATGATAGTACACTTTTAAATGTCAATCATTATATTACGTTATCTTTGTCTTATTTGTTGTGTATGTTATTGCAAAAATTATACAAACAGTAGTTAAAGATAGATAATAATCAAAGTCTGGTTTTTATTTTTTTTAAGGTTATAATTATTCGTTCGCTTTACATATAACTTACGTTAAATACAAATCACTTTGTATTCTTTTAAAGCAAATGCTTAGTGGAAAACTTATAAAACTTACTTTTAGAAGCTACAATAGTAATAGTAGTCCAAACATTTAACTCATTTACCTATACTATGTAACTTTTACAGTACGACCATTAAACTAGATAAGCTGAGCTATGTGGTTTGTAAGAAGGATGTCCTTAATTTCAACAATATAAGGCGAATCTAAGATAGAGAAGACTCATCCGATTTTTTTAAATCGGATCTGTAATTTCGGAGCCTATTGAATGGAAACAAATAATCAAATCTTTTCTCTTTTAATTATTAGTATAGACAACATTTTATTCATTATTATACGCTGAGTCTCATGCGATATCTTTAGGTTACATCGAATTTAGTTATAGATAAAGACAGATACAAAAATAATTAAAATTCTGTGACACCGCGCACAATAATGAGTTCATTGACTCCATACCATCCGGCGCTCAATGAGAACGCAAGAATTTAAGCAAATACGATTATATGACGTAACGTACAGTCGCAGAAAGATGGAGCAAAACATCTCACACGCTAATAAACGTTGATGAACGTCGAGTCTGTAAATTTATATAAAAATACTTAAAATTTCTGCTTCAAGTAAAATATTTGGTAAGCAATACAAACTATAACGTGTACAATGTCATAATATTGCTAATTCTAAATTCCCTTGTCTCTTTTAACTAATACTTGATAGGCAGAAATAGATTTCAATATCTAATTATTACTAATAGTTGGTTTCTAAGACCAAAATCCCTGTATAAAACATACTTTGACAAACAGAGATAACGATATGTTTAAAACAGCGATTTTGGTATCAGAAAACAACGATAAGTTACCATAATTGCTATCAACTAGAGAATGTGATTTAAAAAAATGCTTAAATTTTAACTGACATGTATTTTATTAATACAAGTTTTGTATTGCAATTGTCTTTAATTTTACAAATGCAATAAAAAGTTTATATTTTACAAATTTTATGTTATTGTGCTGATAAAAAAAAGCTAAATCACCTTTCATGTTCCATACGGCGACTACACGAATATGTTTAAATAATAGCGCTAATAAAATTGTAGTGATTTAATAATAGGCGTAACAAATCATGTTAAATTGAATTGTATTACCGACTTCATGAGACGAGGCACAAATTATCTTGATTTTTGTATAAGTACAGTGTATTGTGTATATTTCAAGAAAAGACATGATAGCCTGACAATAGAATAACCTGATCTCTAAAAAGTTCACATTTTGCGAATGGTTTCCAAAATATTGTGAAATTTAAGGTCCAACACATTAAAAATGAAAAACTGTCAGCATCAAAAATAACAAAAATTGTCTCGTCCAATATTGTATGGTAATCACAAAATTTGTACGAAATCTCTACTCGACAGTGCCATGATGTCATTGTGATACTATTTTAAAAATGACATTTTTTATGTTTTAACTTCGCTGCCGTTTTTTGTCGTATCTCTACTTATCTTATTTCTTCGTTTTGAAATATTTCTTAGACACGAATGTCGTTTGCGATTCACGTTAACGTCGTCCATTGAGCGTTGGAAATGAAAAGTGCGTTGATTAAATGCCTTGTAACAGGTCTTTCTATATCTGTTCTGGTGAACGTCGGGAAAAAGTGTTTGTGGCTGTGGTTGAGACGCGAGGTGAATTAGCACGCGTTCGCGTCCTGTGGGAGCCGTGCGGGACGTGGGACTGGACTCGGCTGGTACTTAGCTGTGATCGGCGTTGTCTCACAGAGTTTTTGCGGTGCCGAAGGTCGGTCGAGGCGAGCAGCGCTCGGTCTAGCTGGCGCGGCATACCAGTCTCTATGAATGAATAGTCGCTCGACTGGTCGCGCACATCGCACACTGACGCGCCTTCCGATTAATTTGACAACAAACACTTAAGTTGGCGAAAACCGGAATGATAGCCGGCGGCCCCGTGGGAACCGACGACTCATTTGTATCATTTTATTGTCTATCGATGTCGTGGCGTATTGACGGTTCCGAGCGCACTGTCTACCAACATATGAGTAAACAAAATTAAATCCTTTCCTTTACTTAAAAAAAAAAATCATAATTACAGAAACGCAAAATACTACTGTAAGAATTGATGACGTCACTAAAACTTTGGTATAAGATCTCAGACCTCTCTCTTTCCAAAGTCATTATCTAGATAGTCTATCTGCTATCCTAGTTAGTAAAGTATCTTCTCGAAGGTTCTACATTCATTTTTAGTCAAACAATATCATCATATTTCATTAGCCATCATATTTGAGGACCGGAAGAGCGATCATGTATTCATCACATAAAACCTTCATTCCATAGACTTGACCTTGACTAGAAGTTACGTTGATTAAATCATAGGTATTTCGCATAAGTTATTCATAAAACGTTTCGAAGTATTAAAAGTATGACGGCAACTTATTACAAGTACTTACCTTGGAAAATATTATGATGTCCTAAAAAGTTATACACTAATACATATACAATTCTGTATCAGAACTACATTCTAAAACATACATATGTATTTCTGTTCTAGAAATGGACCTTCAAGTAATGTTTGAATTTAAAAGGGAAGGGAATGAAGTTATGTTTGAATTTAAACAAATAAAGTATGCAAGCAACATACTATGTTCGTCGCAGACAATGTTTAATTAAAAATTAACCAAGGTTATTGTAAATTAAATTTTAAACTTTACTTAATTTAAACTTAGTTTCCGTAAAGGGTTAAGCAACGGTAAATGCTCAGGACGAAAATTCAGAAATATCTTTTGTACGGTTTTGCCTAATGTGCCTTGCCATTTAACTTGCAGCGATTCCCTGGCAGCTTACTAATAAATTCATTACTTTAACAGAAATATACACTTTACTCAACTTAAAGCAGCATTTTAGTAGCAACTTTTAACAAAAATCATGACAAATACGAATTGGCATTCGACATATGACATCATGAGGAAACTTTTGTTATTTATTAGGAATACGGACATATCAGAAGCAATGGTGAATATTAAAAATATATACATACAAGTGTTTGAGATAAAAATAACTGAGATGCAATGTTTTAAAGGAAGGAAAGTTAAGGAATACCATTAAATATTTTTCTATAATTGTAACCTTACATTCCTTTTGCGTCTTGGAATATTCCGCAATTTGCTTTTAATTTTGATGTAGATTTTAAAACTAAATTGAAGATTAACTAATGTAGATCAAACAACTGTTAAACGTGTGTGAATCAATCTAATGCAAGTATAAAGTAGAAAACGCCGACAGGTACTATTTCAACTAGGCCACAAGACCGTCATATATTAAAATATATTTTTATACCAATTCTAGCATTCTTAACAAGCTGTAAATATGTTAAACCTGCAAAAGATAAACATACATATATGCGCATTTACAAGTAAGCATTCCAAAGTATAGTTTTTTAATTTAAACGTTGGTTTCCATTGCTAAATAACTGAACATCTGTATTTAAACATAAAATAATGTGAACGATGAAAATATGTGCTTGCAATTATGGCTTTAATCTGACTACTATTATAAATGCGAAAGTTTAGACGGATGGATTGATGAATGTTTGTTATAAGGTATCTACGGAATGGCTGAACGGATCTTGATGCAATTTGGCATAGATGTAGAGCTTAGTCTGAAAAAACACATAGGCTAATAATATCGTTTTTATTAATTCCGCGCGGATGGCGTCGCGGGCGACAGCAAGTTATATTTCATTATACTATTTTATTTCTTGCTTCGATTATACTCTGTCTATGTGAGGAAGTTAGTGTAGGTAAGTTTCTTCTCTCGTTTCTTGCGATGGTCAAAGGCAAACATCAAAGTCTTAAGCTACATTTAGAATCTTATCTAAACACAATCAAGTTTAATTTCAATCGGGTAATAGATAAAAAGTTAGGCGTTCTATATAAAGCGGGGCTCACGATTGCCTGGTTATTGATCAGTGAAACTCACGCGTTGGAAGTTCCAGGCATTCACTGGTCGGTAATAAAAAGTAGTAAAAGCGAACATTGCTCAACGGACTTAGTTTTTTGTGCTGTCCGCTAAGAAGTATCGAGTATGAATTACTGCATACATAATGTTAACTGTCAGTCGACACTTGGCCAGTTTGAATGCAACGTATAAATATTGAGCTAGCAGTTAGTTACCTTAGTCAGATTTTTATAAATTGACAGTTGCGTTTATTGGCTATATTTGGCGTAAATCGTTTGAACGTCTTGTATACCTTGAAACTTTAAATAATGTTGTAACGATAGTATATCCAACACTATGGTCGACGGTAGGTCAATAGTTATTTGCAAGGAGACAAACTACACCGGTAGAGGTAGGCCTAGGAAGAGATAGATGGTTTGCGTGAAAGGTGACATGATCAAGACGGGGGTGACAATGGTGATGACGGCAGACCGCACCGACCCTACGTAGGTGGGACAAGGTCAAGGAGATAATGATGATGACGACGAAGTTTATATGCCTTCAAGGTACGAGAAAATTTTCCGCGAGTGGAATACCACTAATGGAGGCGACTGTACCTATACATAGTCAAATTGTCATTTTATATGTATAATGTGTAATTGAATTGTATTGTCGTAATATTTGTGCCTCTTTCAGGTCTGTCTTTGAAATACCCTATTAAATTAGCAGGTGTAATTGGAACATTATTTTTAATTACATTTCTTCACCTGCTAATAAAGCAACCAAAAAATTACAATAGTTAATTATAAAATTGAAGACATAAAAATTTGGTGACGCGGTGTCGTAACATGACAAATTGGTGTGTAATTTTTTGTCTGATTGTTATCACTCGCTTTACCTTGATAAAAATTACCACATACTCAGTAAGTTTAGACGTCTGAGGAACTGAACAATTCCGATACAAGTACCTACGTAAACGGTTAGTGTTAAGTGTATGATATTTGATTATCCCTTTAGTTGTCTTATTTTTAGTAGGGATTAAAAAAATTAAGGCAATTTTATTCTCCTAGAAATAGATTAATATCGACATGTAAAATTTAATTCGCATGTCAGTGAAAATGGTATTAAGAATCTTTACTTTTGATCTTTTCATTTGAATTATTTAAATTTTTACTTTTAATTAAAAAATCCATGTTTCTTTTCTGAAGATTTCGAAAAGGTGCATATTCTTTTATAATATGTATCTAATCTAATCTTAATTATCTATTTCAGAAATGACTATGATGCGACTGTCGATGACTTGTATATTGCTCGGCATATGTTTTGTATGTCCATCACGTGAACTCCAACATAAATACATGTTCTTAAACTTAAGTCATATGCTGCTAACAAGATGTTATTGTACAGTTGATAGCTTTACCGCCAACTTGCCCCCAGCGGTTGACCCTGAACCCGGAGGATTGTGTTTATCTGGCGGGCATCGGGGCCCACTATTTCGGCAGATGGTCGCTAAAACGGCCACCGATAACCACGATAGTAAAAAATAACTCGCTGGAATGTCGCGCGTGTATGTACTATGAGCTACAATTACGTATTTTAAAAGTAAACTAAAGTTTACAAAATTAAAATAGCAAATAGTGTTTTAAACAAATTATTATTTTTTAACTTATGGTTTCACTTAACACATTCAACAGTGGTAAAGAACGCAATAACATCTATTGCAACTTAGGAGAGAGGCGTGAAGTCGAGAGAGAAAGCAATTCCCCGTTTTACGTTGTCCGTGTCGGAGGCATAATTAATCCTCTTCACCTTCCCACCCTTTTTTTATATGGAAGGGAAGGAAGCAGGATTTGACATAGAAGGGAACGCAAACGAAAGGGAAATATCTACTTTCTGTTCTTCGCCTTCTCTGTCGATTATAGGTAGATAACGCATCTGCAAATGCAGATGTCTATGAGCAACAGTAACTTCGCATTTTTTTGCGAAATCAAGTAGCTTCTTAGTCGTTTGCCATATTTTGCTTGAAAAAACATACGTATATACATTTTCCGTATAACTTAACTTTACTGTCGCTTGAATGGAGTCCAAATGTAAAATGTCTTTGTTTTGTCCGATGTATCCTTGGATGGAGAACTTTACGAATACATTAATTCTCGATTAATAAATAGGACAACGTTCACTTTAATATATCAATGGGCTGGTTGGTTTTGAAGGCATCGTGTTACAATAAATTGAGTATTGACGCAATAAGTATTTAGAAGACATTACACAGAGTATGTATTACAATCTGTGGGCCTAGCACAAATATTTACGACAAGTTCCTTAGTATCGTCAATTATGTCAAAATTAGTAAGAGATTTTTGGTGTACTTTACACCCGATACACAAGATTTAATTAAAATTTTGTTGATGACGATACGATTTCAGTTGTCTCAAATATTCATGCTAGCTCTACTGTGGTGTCATGCAGTTTTAGTCCCTAAAATGTCTATGTAAATCTGAATTTTATATATTAAACTCTGAATGGTGCTTTTTGATTTAACTTTAATTAAATATCTTTAACCTAGGAAGAAGTAAGGAAGGTTACCTATAAATACCTAGTTCAGTATTTCTCTACGTATTTGAAACTTAAAAAGTTAAGTAAAGGAATCCAATTCAAATGTTGTCTTCGATTCAATAATGATTATTAGGTTACAATATACCAAATCTTTTTTTCCTTTTCTATATAACATCTCATATATTCGTACCAGAATGGTGGGAAGATTCACCGTGAAAGCATTTAAATGTAATCCCAAATAGACGTTATCGGCTCGAGCCGGCGCAGGCGCCCTGCACCTAGGGCTGTCAATTCTCCCGTCGTGACTCTCAAATCCCTGGCTTTGCATAATACGTATTCAGGCAACGAGTTTGATATCGATGCCTTCGAAACTGAGTGGTTGATGTGAAAAATGCAAGTCAATGTAGTTTTTTCGTCGTTTTTAAGGATCATGAGTGGACGTATTTTGTTTCCACGAAAGTTGGCATCCCTAGCTGTACCGCCCAAATACTAATAAAACCAGTTCGAATCGGTTCGTCGAATGGCCTCTATTTCGAGAACACCCGCCGAGTTCTTATCGGGTCGCCTCTGCCGCTACGACATTCGCCGCGAAGCCTAGCGCCCTCCACCCTGTATATACCCCAGTAATCCTGGTTTACCTAAACGTAGTCTACATCCAATTTTTAGCCTTTGTAATTTTATAATGTTCGCTTTTAAAAAAAATTTGTAAAGCAAACGAAAGTGTTTCTTTAGCTAAAATTAAACTTGACACATAAGATAGTAAAATCATTTTTTTTGGGTAACACAAAAATATCAAATGTATTGTTTGAGTTAATTTATATGAAGTATAGTCGGTGGTACATTCGGCGGTTTATGGGCGGTTGCGGATTCGCCTTGAGGCGCTGGCGAGCAATGACTCGCGGGCCTTGAGTGCCAGGCCGCACAAAATGCGGGCCTCACAGTCTCGCCGCCGCCTCACTCGCCTCTACTCTTTACCTATACTCTATTTTTAATACACCAACGCCGCGCCGTAGACGCTATGTAACTTTTTTACGACATAACATTTGCAGTAATTTTTCATTTATAATCTGTAAAAGAGAATTTTATGTTAATTTATGGAGATTATACATACAATTAAACGTAATGACTCCATTTTCATTTTAATTTTTTACATTTCTAATCGTAAAATCCTTTGGACTCGAATGTAAGGATTATATAATTAAGGATACCATTCATAATTAATCCATAGTAACGTATTTTGTAACACTTTAAAGTTAGTACAGCACAAATATGTCTTCACCAGTGCGCTGTCCTATTAATTTTTAATAAATAGCTTACATATTGTTTGTCTTATTATATTAAAGTTTAAATATAGTAAGAAATAGAAAATAGATCAGAGCGTGTCTCGGAGCCATTTATTTTTAGCTTCTTATTAATAATCTTTAGTAACAAACATATTGTGTTGTTCAAATATATTTTATTAAGTCGGTTGTATAGTTATATTTGTAAATTGTATTATGATTACATTTGTGCGTTTCCATTGTCCATAACTTCTTGAAAACTTAATGTCATCTCTCTTATTCGCAACTAAATAAGTTCTTATACAAGTATTTCAATAGTGGAATCGATGGTAATATTTAGCAATATGTGTAAAATATTTGCTGTCTGTTATCACTGACGATGTCGGTCAAATAGGCGATTGAAATGGGGGCGTTATCTCTTTGCTGTACACATTCCATAAGCCACGCCGCCATGTCCTGTTTTACTGATACCAATCTAAACTGAACGCTGAAAGTGCCAGTTAACAGCTTACGTAGTACTCATATAATACTTATAGAACCTAAAGTGAATTTTAATTTATCCATTACTTAGTTTTCTTTCTTAATTACTTGTTTAGTTTATGAACTACATAACTATCGTATTTTATAAAGTTTAAGTTTGTTAGAATACACACAATGCTAATTTGTTTCCTAAATTTCAATCAGTTCTGATAACTTGCTTAATGAACATGATCAGCATTGTGAATTTGAGTACTCAGTAAACAAATGGAACTATAATATGCTTAAAAAATAATCGTCCAACTGTTACTTGACACATTCTTTCGAAGGGTCATTGTGTTGTCACTGTTTTGTCAGAATGCCAAAAAGGACAAAAATTCAAAACGTAAGCCACGCACGTTGTATATAATGCTTAAACTCCCAAGATGAGTCATTAAGGTAGTTGAGTTTATCAACATTACGTGAATCAGCGTGGACCCTTCATTACTTTATGACACATAGTAACAATGGTAAATGAAGACGGCGAGACATTTCATTGTGGTAGCACTTGGTTTAGGCACGTGGTTACCTATAATTTGCAGTGTCTAATTGTGTCGACATTTTCTAATGTTATAAAAATTATGATTCCTTGTAGTATATAAGATTTGTTAATTTAGGTAGCATTAGCTTCGGCTTTTATTTACATTTTGGAAGTTTTCAACGACACTAAATAATAATTCAATTTTAGACTTTTTTGACCGTTTAAACATAAATTAATGAAGGAAAGGAGTGATTCGCGGAACGTAATGTATCAATAGAGAGTTTATTGACCGAAAACTCAGAGTCAAGTTAGACAAGCACTATTTCCTGTGGGGTTAGGGGAGCGGCCGTGGCGTGCGACGGGCGTCGGGGGGCGGCGGACGGCGGGTGCTGGCGGTCAGTTCGCACGCTCCTGCAATGAGTTTTAATTGAGTCCGACCGCAGGAAGCTTCGGCCACGGTCGCTGTGTAGGGTGACCTTCAATTACGCAATTCTAAAAAACGACGAAATGTATAAACTGTTATTTTTAATCTAATGACTTATTAAAATTAAATTAATGAGATTTGTTAAGATTAACTTTATTAATAACGTAATATCTTTTAATATAGTTTTTTCAACAGGAATAGTAACTTCTAGAAGTTAACATGTGTTTGTTAAATTGTTCTACCAATCATGTAGTAAGTAGTAACTCAGCTTAGGAAAATATAATTATAGCCTTGCCAGAAATATAGAACCCTTGCCATATCTATTGTAGGAAAATATGGAACTAATTTATTTGCGTACGTTAGAAAGTTGAATAATAAAGAAACCGAATGAAGCTAGGCCAGAATTTTTATATTCTTGGTTAGGCTATACACATATAAATATTTATTGTAAGTTAATTGCTATATATAAATCTTGTCTCTAGGGTTAAAAATTAAATCTACATCTATAACATATTAAGTCCAAGATCTAATAAGTATACAATTTACTGTACGACACATAAAAAGGTATTTTAACATCGTGTTTGCGAGTATTTCCTGCGTACTATTAATATTTAAATCATGCTTCCTTGCAATTCAATAGACGGATTGGTTCAATAGACATTGATATTCATACACAAAGGTAAACAATGTACAAATAAAATAGACAAGGTGAGTACGGACGTGCAAATTTTGAATGGATTATTATTAAAAATATCGAAGTTCATAACCGTTAACTTATACCAAGAATTTGTTGTAACGAACGTGGCCTAAAGCGAGTTTGAAAAAAAACACTAACCTATCATGCAACTAATAAAGGCCAACTTGATATATTTGAAACTTAAGTTTCTGTTTGGAAAAGTAAAATAATAAGCATTTAATTAATCGCGTCACAAAATTGTAATTGAATTTCTTTAAGACGGATTTCTAATTGTTTTCAGTTTTGTATATGTCGCCGCGAAGATTATTTTGATGATTATTAATTTGATTTGCCTTAGAATAGTTACCTAATTACAAATTAGAAATGTTTAATCAATACCAATATGTAGAACAGTTTTATGTTTGTGAGTAAATAATCTAAAGTTGATGTTCTTGGTAAATAGTCTTGACATTATTCAATGTTGACATGACTAATAATTAATTGTCTTCAATTTCTTAATAAACATCTGATAATTACTTGATTCTAAATTAAATTATGATTATTTTTAAGTAAATTGAATTTTGGAATATTGTTTCTAAATTAAATTATGATTATTTTTAAATAAATTGAATTTTGGAATATTGTTTTGTAAATAGCTAAAAGCTAGTTTTTAAACGTTTCGTTTTGTGAAGTGACGTTTGCCGCGAGTGAACAGAACAAGTTTATAAAAGGCGTAACTTGAGCGTGGAGCTCACTTTTCTGCCGATTTTTGGAGAAACAACATTGTAAGTAGATTCTATGTTTGTTTGATTAAAAAATTATTATTTTTAATTGTTTTACTTGTTTTCATTTTGATGAAATTCCTTAAGTTTGCCTTTAGTTTAAAATACAGCCCTTTATAGCTATAGCAGAGCCGATGACCAGATAAGGTCAGCGGTTCTGCGCTTTTTAAAAAATAGCTGTCCTGTCTCATCTTCGACATCAGAAGTGGGATACTTATCCGCTCTTTCTGTCCGATTTGTTTTATTTTTCAGACTACCTGCATTGAAAAAAAAAAAATTATCCTGCGTGAAACGATGGAAGGAGCAGACCAGAATGGATCAACGGCGCCGAGCGTACCTACGTGTACCGTGTCCAGACCAGACGACGGCGATGGTGGACCAAATACATCTGCCAACGTGGCGCCGCTACAACCACAGGGCAGTAACGTACCTCCTGAATTTTACTTACATATGATAACTATGATGCAGAATATGAGTGAAAAGTTGTCGAAGCAGCGCGATAAAGTTAAAATTACTGATGTATTTTTGCCTTCATATGACCCGGACGGTAACGTTGGAGTCCGCGAGTGGTGTAATCATATTTCCTTAGCTAAGACCAATTATGAGCTCAGTGACTACGATCTCCGTATGAAAGTTACTAGTTTACTAAAAGGTCGTGCAAAAATGTGGGCTGATAACTGGCTTGTCACAACGTCCACGTGGGATGAGCTGCGTCAAAATATTATTACTACCTTTGAACCCGAAAACCGTTATTCAAAGGATGTGCTAAGGTTTAAGGAACACAATTACGATCCAACCAAAGATATTGCCGAGTTTCTATCGCGATCATGGATTTTGTGGAGACGGGTTACAAAAGATAAACTTGATGATAGTGACGCGGTAGAAGCGGTGATAGGAACAATTAGTGACGAACGCCTTCGGATTGAACTCATGAATGCCAGAGCTACCTCAGTGCCAGAACTAATTTCCGTTGCCTCGTCTATTCGTGCTAAGCGTCCCAATTCTAATCATCAAAATCCCAATCAACCACCATCCAAACGTTTAAAATACGCTATTGATAATCGAAACGTCCCTTATTGTAACTTTTGTAAGAAGCCTGGGCATGCTTCTAGTGATTGTCGTTATAAAAATACGTCGGTAGTAGCAGAAAAACATACAACCGAGAAGAATCCTAATGCCTTGACAACTTCGGCACCTAAACAGAATGAAAGTAGGTTTTGCTCGTTTTGTTCAAAACCCGGTCATACGTTTGACACTTGTTACCGTCGTGAAAAACAGATAACCTCCAATGTGAATTCATTTATAAAGAATAAACAGTTCTTAAATACTATGCGTATGCGAGTAGGTGACATAATTATTGATTCGGTGTTTGATAGTGGCGCGGAATGTTCTGTGATGCGCGAATCTATTGCGAATAAGTTGCCTGGGAAGCGACAACAAGTAGTCAATTATTTGCGAGGAATAGGTCCTTTTCCTGTAGTTTCCACAAGTATATTAACAACAGTATGTGTTATTGATAACATTAACGTAGAAATCGAATTTCATATTTTGTCCGATTACGATATGACGTCAGATGTTTTGATAGGTGCAAATATTTTGAACAAAACGGGATTAACGGTGATCGTTACTCAGAGTAGCGCGACTTTATGCTCTCAACCTCGCGTCATGCACATGCGACCGACGGCCGGTTTGTTTGATGATATAAATCACGACTTGAGCAATACGTCAGAGATCGATCAACTAATGACTCTTCTCAATAAATATTCTACGACTTTTACGCGCGGTTACTCAAAAACTCGTGTAAATACCGGTCAATTGGAGATTCGTTTGAAAAATCCAGATAAGTTTGTGGAACGAAGACCTTACAGGTTAAGCCCGGTTGAGCGCGAGAAAGTCAAAGAAATTGTTAAAGAGTTGTTAGACAATGACATTGTTCAAGAAAGTAAATCTCCATATTCGAGTCCGATTATCTTGGTAAAAAAGAAAAACGGTGACGACCGCATGTGCGTAGACTATCGTGAGCTAAATTCAAACACTGTTCGCGATCATTACCCCCTCCCCTTAATCGCAGACCAGATTGATCAGTTGGCTGGTGGCCAGTATTATACAACCCTAGATATGGCATCTGGATTCCATCAGATTCCTGTTGCCGCTGACTCTATAGAGAAAACAGCTTTTGTCACTCCAGATGGTCTGTTTGAATATAAAACCATGCCATTCGGTTTATGCAACGCTCCTTCAGTGTACCAGAGATGTATTAATCGTGCCTTAGGTCCGCTTCTGAGCCCAGGTAGTGCAAACAAGGCCCATAATGATAGCGTAGCTCAGGTATACATCGATGATGTTATTAGTAAATGTCGTGATTTCTCATCTGGCCTGGAATACTTGGAAAGAGTTTTCATAGCATTACGTGACGCAGGATTTTCGATCAATATTGACAAATGTTTATTCTTTAAACGGTCTATCGAATATCTTGGTAACGTAATAGAAAATGGCCAAGTTCGTCCCAGTCCTAAAAAGGTCGAAGCCTTACTGAAGGCCCCAGTACCTACTAACGTTAAACAGGTTCGTCAATTTAACGGGCTCGCAGGATATTTCCGCCGCTTCATACCCGATTTTGCTCGAACTATGGCTCCCCTTTACGAATTGACTAAACAAGGCGCTAGGTGGCAATGGACTCATGTTCATGAAGAGGCACGTCAAAATATAATTCGTCATTTAACTTCTACACCGGTCCTAACCATATTCCAAGAGGGAGAACCCATTGAACTATTTACCGACGCTAGTAGTCTAGGCTTCGGAGCGATACTCGTTCAAATTATTAACGGGCGGCAACACGTGGTAGCGTACTTCAGTATGCGTACGACCGATATTGAAAGTAGGTACCACTCATACGAGCTTGAGACACTAGCCGTAGTACGAGCAATCAAGCATTTCCGGCACTTCCTGTATGGACGTCAGTTCAAGGTGATCACCGATTGTAATGCGCTCAAAGCGTCAAAACACAAAAAGGATTTGCTACCCCGCATTCATAGATGGTGGGCCTACCTCCAAAATTTCGAATTCGAAATAGAATACAGGAAGGGCGAGCGGATGCAACATGCAGATTACCTAAGTAGAAATCCAGATCCTTTGACTGTCAACGTGTTGACCAATAATCTGGATTGGGTAAATATCGAACAAAGACGTGATACCCACTTGCGATCCATCATAGATGCTCTGCATAATGGTGAAAATGTCCCCGGATACCTCCTCGAAGGCAATGTTCTTAAATTTGAGAGGTTAGATGCTATCACAGGTTTACAAAAACTTATTGTCGTGCCAAAGTCTTTTCAGTGGAGTTTGATAAATACCTTCCATTGTGCGCTCAAACACCCAGGCTGGGAGAAGACCCTTCATAAAATAAGGGAAACCTATTATTTTGATAAAATGAGCACCACTATTCGTGACTTCGTCGACAACTGTATTGTATGCAGAACTTCAAAGCAAACATCGGGAGCTACTCAGGTACAATTACATCCCATTGCCAAGCCAGTGGTTCCATTTGAAGTCATACACATGGACATCACGGGTAAATTGGGAACTCTTAATGAACAAGAGTACGTTGTGGTGACGGTGGACGCCTTCACTAAGTTTGTGCTACTACGTTACACTAATGACAAGAGTCAACACAGCACTCTGGCGGCTCTAAAGCAAGTTATCCACCTTTTTGGAGCTCCGAGGCAAATAATCGTTGACGGCGGTCGCGAGTTTTTAGGAGAGTACAAAAATTACTGCGACACGTTTAATATAGAAATACACTCCATAGCACCAGGTGTTAGCAGGGCAAACGGACAAGTGGAGCGAGTGATGGCAACATTGAAAAATGGTCTCGTAATGATCAAAAACTATGAGACTCCAGACTGGCACACAGCACTGGAAAGCCTTCAGCTTGCCCTCAACTGCACTGTCCACAGAACAACAGGCGTGGCTCCACTTGCACTACTGACTCGACGTCAAAACTGTGTTCCACCAGAGTTACTAAGTTTAGTTGACTTGGACAAAGAAATAATTAACTTTGAAGCTCTCGAACGTCATGTGCAGCAAAAAATGACGCAGACGGCTAGCAAAGATAAAGAAAGGTTCGATAAAGGCCGAGCTCGAATTCACCGATTTCAAAGAGGCGATTTTGTTTTGATAAAAAACAACCCCAGAAACCAGACTTCCCTTGACCTAAAGTTTAGCGCTCCTTACGAAGTTCACAGGGTTCTTGAAAACGACCGCTATCTCGTGAAGAAGGTAGTGGGACACCATGGACGGCCTCGCAAGGTCGCACATGACCAACTACGGCGTGCACCACAACCGGGAGGAACTACCCAGATAGCCGTGTCGCCCCCAGATGATCAGCAAGCCGGGCCTTCCAGCGCCGGGACAGCCCTACAACTACAAACCACGTCAGCTGCATTGACGCCCGCAGATGACAACAATGAATAATAATAACGGTGAGAACCTTCCAAGTAATTACCGTCTTGATTGTAGTCAGTATTTATCACAAAGATGCTTCTGGCATGATGAGTCATCCAATAAGCCAACTAATTTATTCTATCATAAGATGCTATTGGCGCGTGGTTGTCCAATAAATAAAAAAAAAAAAAAAAAAAAGATGCTATTGACGTGTGGAGCCGTCAAATAAGCAAAAAAAAAAAAAAAATGCTAAATGCTAAAAAGATGCTATTGGCGTGTGGAGCCGTCCAATAAGCCATTTATGAATCCTATCCTAAAAGAATAAAATGTCCCCTGTGTACCACGGCGTACGAGACCGCCCAGAGCACAGCATCAACCTGTCCCATTATTATCCTTAGGACCTCTGTTCTAAACAGCATCGACCTTTCATACACCTATCCTTTCCCTTTACAAATCTATGAAATTGTTACTGTTGTCATGTGGAATGAGCAGAAACATTGACCAAAATTGTAAATGAACCTACAGTTACATACAGAGCTAAGCTTACTGTTTGCATGTGAGATGAGTAGTAAGTCCTATTTGTGTTATCATTATAAAAATAAATGTTTTCATTGATCTGTAGTCACACGGTGTGAACAGTAAATATTATAATTTCTGCTATAGCCTTTACATATAGGCTTGAGTGTACTGTGGAAGTGCCAGGCCTCACAAAGTTTAAATTTCTATTACAGAAGATGTGGAGCGACGCAGAGCACGCATCGCGCATCAGAATGGCCGTGTCGCCGCGAAGATTATTTTGATGATTATTAATTTGATTTGCCTTAGAATAGTTACCTAATTACAAATTAGAAATGTTTAATCAATACCAATATGTAGAACAGTTTTATGTTTGTGAGTAAATAATCTAAAGTTGATGTTCTTGGTAAATAGTCTTGACATTATTCAATGTTGACATGACTAATAATTAATTGTCTTCAATTTCTTAATAAACATCTGATAATTACTTGATTCTAAATTAAATTATGATTATTTTTAAGTAAATTGAATTTTGGAATATTGTTTCTAAATTAAATTATGATTATTTTTAAATAAATTGAATTTTGGAATATTGTTTTGTAAATAGCTAAAAGCTAGTTTTTAAACGTTTCGTTTTGTGAAGTGACGTTTGCCGCGAGTGAACAGAACAAGTTTATAAAAGGCGTAACTTGAGCGTGGAGCTCACTTTTCTGCCGATTTTTGGAGAAACAACATTGTAAGTAGATTCTATGTTTGTTTGATTAAAAAATTATTATTTTTAATTGTTTTACTTGTTTTCATTTTGATGAAATTCCTTAAGTTTGCCTTTAGTTTAAAATACAGCCCTTTATAGCTATAGCAGAGCCGATGACCAGATAAGGTCAGCGGTTCTGCGCTTTTTAAAAAATAACTGTCCTGTCTCATCTTCGACATATATGATGACTGTCAATTTTATTTTTAATTAATCAAGAGTTAAGAACACCTAATTTTTCTGATTTTGCCGAGTTTGATATGTCGCGGCAACACCTGACCCGGGTTTGAGAGGCAAGTGCGCACCGCACTCTATTTTCGTGTATTTTTTTTTACTTTTGTTTCTGTCATTGTTCATATTTTACATTCGTCTTGTCATGGTAAAAGAAACTATGTATTGCAATAATCTTTCATTTACAGAAACTTTTTTTTTCTTATAAACTATCGAAGTAGAATCATTGTGCATTAAAATAATTATTATTATCTATGCATTATCCAAAGATAGACTTGTATTGAGTAATTTTATACACGTCAAACGAGTAAGACCGTTATTCCCGGATGTTCACACTGAAATTGTCACTAACTAAATAAGTGTACATAAAATATAAAACACGTTTTCGTTAACAACAATTTTATGTACTTACAGGTTCCAATTTTTCGGTGGAATCGCCAAAAAACAGTGTTTCGGAATTACACAAATCTGTAGACGTACAAAAAACCAATCTCCGCGGAACAAGAAATGAACATAACTGTTAGTGCGTTGTCGTTAGGCAAGCGGCCGTCGACTGCTCGGTACGACTGTGCTACGTTTCAAATTTGAATATTTCTTTTTATTATAAAAAATCACTTAGCATTAAGGTAATAATGATGAGAAAGTATTTGCTCGCTACGTAAAATTCTGATTTAAATGCAACAAAAACAGAATTATTACTGTGGAGAAATGAAACGAAATCGGCCCCGTGACTCTTATTCCCGTCTTCAATCGACGCAGGCCAATGGCTGCACTTAATTTTATTACTAATATTAATTTAAATTGCTGCTTTTTAAAGACCAACCTTTCCTAAAAAAACGGGACGCGTGGCAACACTACAGCAGCGAGTAAGTGACGGCTGGCGAGTTGCGTATGTCAACTTCGAACAAATTACTTTGTTTATTGCCTCTCATTGAAAAGTTCGCTCTAAACTTAGCATCTACTGACATCGTCTACTCGATACTGAATGAGAGAATACTGATGCAGTCACGGCCTCGGTACTTGAAATACGTCCCTATTAATTGTCGATTTCAGACAAATTTGCTTTGTTTGTTATTAATTATATTTTAGATACTTCTTTTTGCAATTTTATTGCTTGTCTTTTGTTATCTTTTCGTTGGTAAATAATAGCAAGGACTTCCTGTCAGTATATATAGGTATAGGTAGGAATATTTCGAAGGCCGCGGCCATGTTTTGTCGCCACTCGCCACTAATTCGAGACACGATCGCGCCCGAAGCGCTCGATGCCCATCACTAAACATTTAGAACGTTGATGGCCTCATTTTGCTCCTAATTTTGGTTGACCGTCCTAATTCGTGTTTTAACACCGGTTTGTTTTAAATAAAAAAACTACATACTTTGTCTTTTATTTTAAAAAGATAATGAGATAAACGAGAAGAATATTAAATATTTTTTTTTTAAATTCAAAATATCGATTCAATGTTTCTCTTTACACAATTTTTCTGGTAAATGGCTATCCATTAACATACTTTATATTGATTTGACATTTTTCTGGTATTAAAAACTGCAACAATAGTTTTTAAGTTAAAACTTGTTTTTTTTATTATGATTGGTATTCAATTATTACACACTTCGGCCACCGTTTTATCCTCAAACTTGAGGACAAAATCGTTTAATGACTGAAATCGGACCCGAGAGTGTATCTGCAACCGTACTTAATTCATATTTGTATAATTTTATGTACAGTATTAAGTTTAAAAAGCTACATTTAACTCTCATTTGTTTCTAACTAATTTTACGCTTAAAGAATTTACACAGAATCATTTTATTTCATTAATATTATGCGGTCAAACTTCCATCCTCTGTTCATCAGGGCATACCTCGCGTTCTCTTTGACAAAACAAAGATAACAATATTTTTTATAGGTTATGGTAGTGAAAACTCACGTTTAAATGAACGTCGCGGGCAGAAAATATTTTCATTAAATCTGTTGACACGTGAAGGGTCCACTGGCCCCGGACGACTGACCCGAGTCGTGACAACCATTTGTTATACTAATACAAGGCAGAAAGAACATGGCCATTACCTTTGTCTATTCACTATTGACTTGAACAATTTGCACGACATGCCAGAATTTGTCTTACGGTCTGACAATTCTTGTCCGAACTAGCCATTTTATTTCCGCCTTTGTAACACTTAAAAAAAATTAAGGACATTGATATTCTATTTGACAAAGACTGACCGCCATTTTGATTTTTTTATTCTATTAAAATGCCTTTAATTTTTTATTGCTAAATTTTATTTGACTTTAAAATTGTTCTTTCATTTTTTTTAATAATTCAACCAATCTTTATTCATCTTAAACAATTTTTATTCATCTTACTAATATTATAAATGCTAAAGTTTAGATGAATGGATGGATGGATGTTTGTTGATGGAAGGTATCTCCGGAACAGCTGAACGAATTTTTATGTTATTTGGCGTAGATGTAGAACATATTCTGGAAGAACACATAGGTTGTTAGGAAGTAATTTATATTTCAAAAATATACTACTAAGTGTAGTAAGTTTTTATTTATATATTAAAACTTATTTGCTGTTAACTAGCACGGCCGTAAACTCTTTAATAGCAATAAAGACAAGGGGAAAAACATTTTAAATTTAAAATTCAATGTCGTTTCGAACTTTCAAAACATATCATGTATTTGTGTTAGGGTTGTCGACTTTGTTATGTCTAGGATGTGGAGTGAGAGTATCAAGAAGTATTCCATGACAAGGCAATTAGCGAAGCAAGCGCCATGTGCTGCGTCGTGGGGGTGTTGCGTGGACGCGCAGATGTAACCCACGCGACACCGCGTCGAAAAAATGAAGGCGCGATAAAAAGCCGGCGGCGACGGCGTGAGAACTGCGCCACGTGGCCATTCGGAGCTCATTCATGCATTTGATTCATGACTACGCTCACCACTAACACTTATTACTATCGGATAGTATCAAAATTGAATCGGTATAACACATTTCTTAAGTTAAAATTGTTTTGAGCTTTAAAAACTTGTGTGCACAGTATTTGCACACGCTATTACTATGAGAATTATAATACTAATAAAATTAATATTTTTTTTACATCAAGCACTTTTTACCAAATGATTTAAAAGTCACATAATAAAACATTGTTAAACATTGTTACTAAACAGTATACCTTTATTGCCACAAATGGCAATACTAATCGATATTATTTACTAAATAAATAAACTTCCTATAATTTTTTCATTGTTCAATAAAGACATCTTGTTTACATTAAAAATTATTTTTGTATTATATTATGCCAATTTATGATAGAGCAGAATGTTATAATTTTTATGTGATGGCCGAGATTGTTTGTATACATGTATGATCTTTTTTTTGTTTTCACATTGCTTTTAATTTTCTTATGCCTGGCAAGTTTGACATTTAGTGAAAAAAAAAAACATTTGTGAAAGCGAAGGAACTGCAGAATTTGACGAATTTTAGAAATTTAATAAATATCTAAAAAAATAAAACAAAATAAACAATAGTGAAATAAAACGAACAGTAACAAACGTGAAGCAGAAAGTATAATTTTTCTATAAAAAGGGGACAACATCCAAACTTAAGTGTAAATATAAAGTAAATAATTAAATGAAAAATATACAATAAAAAAGCGGAATGAGTCGGCAACAGTTTGGATATAATGATTAATCTTCGAAATAAAATAGGGTATGGTAACCCTAATAGTAAACCGAGAGGTCCTAGTGCACATAACATTGTTGATGCGGCCGCGGGCGACACAATAGCACTGACACATGTATGTATGTACATATGTATATATATAACTGTTACTGCAAATTAACACAATCGCAAACGCACTGCTCCGCTATTGAGATGAATTATATCCGTTATCGTACATCATACGATATCTATTCAATACTAGTCATGCTAGCAAAATTAAACTATGACTAAATCGTTGCTTATTACTATGCGTGCTATCTATATAAAAGAATATATAAAAGATATATATAAAAGAAAGTCGTGTTAGTTAACTCAAGATCGGTCGAACTGATTTAGCTAAAAATTGATGGGGAGGTAGCTTAGAACTAGGAGATGGACATAGGAACTTTTTTATCTTGTGTGCATTTTCTTTTATTACGCGCGGACGGAGTCGCGAGTAAAAGCTAGTCTATAATATTGTTGATAGTTAAATGTTTATTCCAATTGTTGGCAAGTTGTGTATCTTATTATCGTCCTGTTTATGGTAATTTGTTAGTATTAATGTAAATTGTTTTTTTCTGAAATTTATCGAAGGTTTAGGAATGGTAGTCGTTTTTTTAACAAACTGTAATAGTATTATAACAATTCCAACCAATATTTTACAAGGACATGGTAATGTTTTTACAACGTAACTACATTATTTTATACTTTTATTCAGGCATTTTGGAGATCCGGTTATAACGTTTAGGGGATACAAATACAATGTTGGTGCATATGTACCGAGCTCGGCATAGCGAAGGCCATAAATCAGGCTCGATTGAGGTCGGCCGGACGCGAGTTATTTTTAAAATTGCGTGCACAATATTATGTGTTTAGGTGGAATATGATAATTGCGGGAGGCGCCGTAAATCGACACCGGCGATGGGATTACAGAGCGGACGCCCGCACCGACCGCGCTCACTCGGTTTGGGTTGCCAACTCTACATGGAATACCAGGACAATAAAATAGCTCGGATAGCAATACAATATTTTGGGTTATCAAAGAACGTTAATTAGACCTTTACTCGACACTCGTTAAGTTTATCACAACAATGTGGATAATTTGTTTATTTGTTTTTTTTTAAATCTTCGAAGTAAACAATCAGAACAGCAAAAACAAATCCTGATTAAATTACCAACATTTTTGTGGTAAGTAGGAGGTGAGTAACGTTGTAAAAAACAAAACTGATCCCGGAATGCAGACCTGTGTTGTGTGTTTTTACTATACACATTGGTATGAATTCCCCTTCCAGGCAACCTTACAGTTTAAAGTAGTTCAATAACTGAGCGTGAACTTGAACTACATTTTGTTGATTTCACAGATCGTTCGCCGCTTTTTGGTGTCGAAATGACAAGCATGAAAGTGTTTTTTCATAAATACCAATTAACATTTTGAATAACGTACATCAGTGAAGTCGATCCCGACTGAACAAGAGAATGTTAACCAATTGATAACAACGCTATTATAGCAACAATAACATTCTGATATAAGACATTAACATAACATTTTTTGTTGATTCCTTTGGAGGTGGCCGCGGACAGGTACAAGCTATGAGGGTGCAGAATTCCTTGAATGAGATTTAAATACTTATCTTTTCAACAGATACCAAACTTTAATACGACTGCATTGAGTTGAATTTTATCTAACAAAAATTGTAGTGTATTTGAATGTAATAACATAAAAACGATACTTCAAGAAGAAACCTTAACATGGAAGAAATAAAGTGGACATTGAGTTATAGTTATAAAGGTGCGAAGGTCGGCTTAGCTACTATCAATCAGCGAGGCGCCATTGAGGGTTGGGCGAGGCTCGTGAGAAACCGTAAACACTTACTCACTTTATCTGATAGATTTTTTTCGTACAGCAGCAAGTCCAGTCAATTAATGGATTGCGCCGTTACTTGCTTTATTTTTATTGTCCAGCGCTGCTTAGCACAGCTATCAGGCGATACTAATTTATTTAGAAGGGTTTGACAGGCAGAGTATTATGATAACATGCCTCTACACAAACGACAGATAAAATGCTCGTAAATTATAATCTATCAAAGTGGGCGCAGAAACAAACATATACGACAGAATATTAACAATGTGAATAAAGTTTATTGTAATAAGATTAATTAGGACTTTCTGTTTTCCTTATTAGGATAATAAATCAAATTATAAATTTAAGGAAGATGCGGGGCATCAAGGTAGAAGCAATTCAAATAGTCCCAGTAGACCTAGCAGATAGCTTCACCAAAGAGGTATGTAGCACATAAAAATTGTAATATTGAAATGTGAAGTAGACTTCGATTCGGGGAAGGAGTTTAGGAGAAATATTGTTCGAGATGCTGGCGATTCTAAGCGCTTTAGAATAGAAGATAAATATTTGTGGGGCGCTGTTGCCTGTGCGGCGCAGTGGGATCTGTGTAGGGGGGGAGGGAGGCGCACATGTGCTGCACAAAAAACTGTGTACCAGAGGCCGCGTGTTGACAGTGGGCATAGCTCGCCGTCGCCGCAGACGACCACCCTCCGGGGTGTCCCGCGCGCCGCCATTTAAACAACATTAAATATAACCACCATCTAGCATTTACACTACAAATAAATTAAGTAAGACGGATTAAGTGAAACATGTGCCGTAAAATAATCACCTAATATGTTTGGCTTTACACTATGCAGTGGGCCGAGTTTCGTTTTTTTTATAAGTAAACCAAGGGCATTCATGAGGGCTCGTTTCTGACGCGGCGCCCTTTGATATGTTTTGACTTTTTTATTGTATTCACCACAAATTATAATGGTAAAAGGAATAGAGACGGGACGTAAATAAAGAAATGAAATGCTTAAGAGCCGATCTGAGGAATAAGATCGATTATTAAAGTTGTTATTAGATTCTATGTTATTAAAATAAATATATTGCGTTGTCCCGAACACCGAACACCGAAGTAAGACAGACACCCACGCTCGTGAGAAGTTTCTTATCTGAAGGAAGCCGTTCCTCTATTTTAATAAATATTTAATTTAGTCGGTTAAGCGCGTGAGAGGCGCCTGCGGGACGAGCGCGACCCAGGACATCCAGACGAATCGTAATGACGTGTAAATCTCTGATTAGATATCTCCCCTGGGAACTGACAACAAAACTAAATAGCTGGCTGCATTTTTCCCTTGTCTACATTCCTTCGCATGTCTATAGTACCATCTTACCTGCTCTGAGCATTAATCATTTTTAAATGTAACTTTGGTCAATTAGAAGACACATTTGAGTTAATTTTACGTGTTCATATAAGTTTTGGTGAACTAAGAAACAGTAAATGGAACGCTTCGTATTATTGTCATGGTTACGAGCTATTGTATTACCGAACGGTGTTCTGTCTGATGTTAAAAGTCTTCCGTCATCCAATGTTTGATTTATATTGTTCTATGCCCAAACAAATACCGTTAGCCAAATGAGACGCGTCGACTGCACGCGACGTATTCTCACGGCCCAAAATGGAGAAAAAAATAGAAAGAAATCCACAAAAATTTTAACGCAATAGGCGCTTTGTCTCTACATAAACATCGGTTAAAATTCATGGAAAAAATAGGATTAGATAGTATGGATATGGACTTCTAATAAATGTGTCCCCCAAAAAACTTTTAAGATAGCAAATAAAGAATGATAAATTTTAAGTTAAAAAAAACTTACTTATTATATTATTATAACCTCATATAATGATACTAGAGAACTTTTTGTTTTAGTCAAAAATACCTAAAATAGCAAAAGGTAACTCTTATTATTTCATTTTGTTAAAGAAACCTTAAGATAGATCTAATTTGTCCTTATGTTTAGGCAAAAATATACCATTAAAACATACAATAGCTACATTAATATCCTAGAATTTATGAGAATAAAATGAAGCATACTCCATCTTAAAGGAGCCGTTAAGAATGCGTATATACGTCGATGTGGCTGCACTTTACGCCTTCTCTGAAAATTGATTGTTCCTACTTTCGGTCTGCGGTCTTTTAACGGCCTTTGTTACTAAATTGTTACGTAACTAACTTACTAATTACGTCTAATATCATGGGAAAATACCTATTTGGTTGTTATTGCCAGTGTGACAATTTTACAGATTAACCGTTGATTTCTGAGACCAAAATCTCTGTATAAAACGTATCGTCATCTCTGTCATTATCTTCGACAAAACAGAGATTTAGTCTCAGAAACCCGCGGTAAGACAATAATGTTAAAAAAGAACAAAAATGATATCTTAAAAAATATGCCAATCCAGAAAACATTGTGCAATAATTATCTTTATTAATTTCTGTAGTACTGACTCAAAAAATTCAGAAGATTTTTTTAGTAACATTTTCTTAAAAAAAAAAGATTTTTATGTAACTAGTTATGTGCACATTTATCATGTCACAACAGTTTTTTTATTTATTTATTTAAAAACAACTGCATAGCATCCTTACAGTACGCAACCAATTTGAACCAAACCAAGTTGTGCCATAATGAACGTTGAAATAGCAGAATTGTAAATCGCAGCGAGTTCAAGGCCATCACAATTAGTTCAGGCGTCACAGCGTCATATCAATACATTGACGTCAGTTTCGATTGCCCCAACACATGCCGACAATATTTATACTGATTAATTTAATGAGATAAACTATAATACAGTTTGGAATTTCTAACTCTCCACAATCATCTCACCTACATAGATTTTGTATGGACATGTCCGGATAAATTTAATATGTTTTGATATTGTAATTTCATGTGCATTATTTTTTGTTTTTCGAATTACATTGTAGAAATATGATTTATCAGAGGAAGAGATAATTTTGAAATTTTATTGTTCATAATTACTGTTAGATTTTAGTATATTTATGTAGTAAAAAAGTAGGTAAAGATAAAGTGTAACGCCGCAAAATAAGTTAGATTATTTTGAGAGAATTTATAAGGTAACTTTCTCAATTGTAAAAATAATAGTATGTAATAGTGCATTTTTTGATTAAAGCATGCCGTAGATTAAGTTATAAGGGATTATGAAAGGGATATTTTAACATAAGTATCTATGGCCATCGACGGCTTGCTTACCGATGTTTTCATTTGGACTATTATTACTCTAAGGTTAAATACTACCTACATGTCTGTTATAAGTAGTCCTGCTTTTGTTGTTGTGGTATTTAATATTTATCTTTACTTCCAATCACTCACAATAACGGAACAAGGTTCAATAAATAAATCCATTCCATGTAATTCTCACAGTCCTGCCCGCGGCCGTACTGGACGTGATTCCATTGAGCGCGTGTCTTTCTCGCACACCGAGTATTAACCTAGCACCGTCTCTATCTAAAACTTTGAATGTAACCGCCCCGCCGCGATGTTTCTGAGAATCGAACCTGTGGCATTTTTTTCGAACGCATAATAATTTGATCGGGAAATATTTATGGAAGGGGGTGGCCGGACGTGGAGTCGTCGGACGAGTCAATTATCAGTAACTCGTCGCGGCGTTGGCCGCCTGAAAGAAGCGCAATGGGTGGTTATCCCGACGCAGACGATTCTAAGCAGGAATTTATGGGACCGAGATAGAAATGATACCAGAGAGGAATTTCACACGATTTGATTTTTCCATTTATGTAATCTGTAACCAAGTGTGTGTTCATCCTAACATTTATTATATTACTTTTGACAACAATATTTTTGATGTATATGTTTTTTTAAGATTTTTTTATTTTGACACACATTTCATAAGAAATAATATAATATTTAAAAATAATAAATAGACTTGCCTCAAAAATTCGAGAAATAACAAATCGTTTTTTTTTTTTTTTGGTGGAGATGGCTGAACGCGTCTTTTAATTCGTAGCAAGTGCTACGCCGAATTTGCTACGAGTTTCGTAGCGTCGTCTTAACTTGCATACAGTTATAAATATGTACGCCTAAGCAATATAATGTTAATTAATTAATTGTATTGAATATTGTCTCTACTTTTGTACCCTGAATTTAAAGACAAAGGAAAAAGTAGATTGGACGATGAAAACTATAAGACTTAAACTAGAAAAAAAATTCTTCGAAAGTTTGGTACACGACATTACGACACGACACATCGACATTTAGGTAACAAGTGTAAGTTTTTATTTTTATACAAAATAGCTTCGACCGGCGGACACAACTTCGACCGTGTGTAATATTGTCTTCGGGTAGCATTTTTAATAACTTAGGTTCATTACTTTACTTAACATTATTGAATAATACAACAAAACATATTAAACTTACAAAACATTCACATAAACCTTACATATTCTATTACCAACTTTCATCCCCTATTCCCTATTGCTATTTTGCACCATTGAGGGTAAAACTTTTACAAACCTTGAATGCCAATTTATTTATATCAAATTGACAGCTTAAAAAATAAGTTCAAGGCTACTAACAGTAAAAATGACAATACTTCCATTCAAATTTCCACCCCCACTTTCAACCCTTTTTCGCGTTTAAAGTAGCCTATGTCCGTTCTCAGTCTCTAAAACTGTCTTTGTACCAATTTTCGTTGAAATTGGTTCACTAGTTTTAGCGTGTAAGCGAGACAGAGAGACAAACTTACTTTCGCATTTATAATATTAGTAAGGATTAGTAAGGAAGTAAGGATTATGACGCCATTATCAACGCTATGGTATGTTGAAAACAATCGACACTAAAAGTTTTCATTTAATTTTGAATATTCCGCAGTAACAATGTGATTTTAATATCAGAAACACGTTTAAAGGAACCTTTTTCGTTTTGTTTAAATATACATTAGGTAACAAAGGGACACTATGAATTTCAAATGAACCAGTCCGTGCGTCCATTGAGACAACCGTTACATTTGTATCAAACGGCTGCATAAGAAAAAAGGAAACACTAGGGATAAAATAAACAAGTATCGGCGGAGCGGAGTTTATTATAATCGTTTCTGCTAATTTGTCGCGTTGGGAAGGGGTGACGGGAGGAGGGAGCATGCAGTTTCCGGAGCATGTGCAAGACAATATCGCTGAATGGACCCATTAATAGCACAAGTGAATGAATGCGTAAAAACACATGTGCGGGTCTCGAACCCGCTACCCCACAGACAGAACCACATGGCGTATACATTGTGTTACGCAAAAGGGCGATTATATTTTATTGTACCGTCAGGGATTTCGAAGAATTCTTCGTGGTTGTTATTTCAAAAACAAAAGACATAAATTCATTTTTAACGAAATTCTCCAGTTTAGGATGTTGTTTAAATATTTTTTCCCACTTGTACGAACTAATTGCGTACAGGGGAAGTAGTTTTCGATATTCATAGGGAGGTACATAAAATAAATTTCAGATATTTATGTGGCACTGAGAGAATACAATGAAAATTAATCATCAATATAAGGTGTTAATAAAGAAACGAGACAAAAAAGCGTAACTTAATGTGGAACACTTAGTTTTTCTGTAACTTAACAAACTGTAGAAATAAATACTTTATTCTTTCAAGTAACCCACTTATATTTTGATGTAAATAACTGAATTGTACCTATATGTAATAAATAAAATTATTTAATATACAATCGCGCACTTATCGATCCTGATTGTGAATAACTTTCTATACAATTACCACCAAAAAGTACCAATAGAAAGACAGCTCCAAGCCTCTTCTCTTTGTAAATATTCCACAAGAGTTGTTACTATCCGATAAAATCATCTGACGAGTAAATAAATACCAGAATTCCTTGGGTACTTCCCAACACTCGAAAAAGGATGTCTAAATGATTTTACATTTCCTAGAATATGTATTATAATAGAACTGGTTTAAAAATTAGTACAATGAAGTACGGACGTGAAACGGAGCGTTGTTCTCGGATCATTGTTGGCTTTAAAGTGATATTTTTCGCTTCCTGTGGTGTTCTTCCCGTTTGCTCACGTCCATGAGGAGCCGGCGTGAAGTACCTGGCCACAATGGACAGGTACGAGGCGCAACAATTCGTCGGGCAGGTTAATGCCACCGCTATGCACTTGCTGCGACGCGATGGCGCCGGATATCTTGCTCTATTGTGTTCCCTATTATCTTATAATGCTTTGTCAATGAATTGCTTTGGCTCGTATTTCGACGCGGTGGCGCTCTCCCATTGTCCATCAGATGATTTCGTTGCTCTCTTTATTCGCTTTGTAAATTAACTCTTTTTTGTATATCTTGTAAAAAGAAACTGCAACATTACATCGTTTCATTTTTTCATTATTGTTGCGATTTTTCTTTTAATTAGTTATTTTTAAAATTTCAATACTTACTACATAATACGTATGTAAAGTAAATGAATTGGTTACAAATATAATGTATTATGTAACTACAACAGTGTTTTATTTCTGATCTTTATAATTATAATTACAACGCTTATCAAAACATTGAACGGATACTGTAACCGCAAGCCATCCTGCCATCTATTGGCTTTATTCAATAGCAATAGAGTATCATAATATGCCCCTTAATAAGTTTTTAATTAGTAAAATTACATGCAATTTTGCAATCATTGTAAATAGCGTGTGTTCATCAAGCAACCCGCATCGGCCGTATGAAATGACTTAATTGAAGTTATAAATAAGGCCAATGTTATAATGACGGCGAAGTATTTATAGCAAATAAAGGTCACGTGGCATAATTTTGGCACAATTGGTTCGTCAAGTGATATTAGAGGGGCCGGAATGAACCGAATGGGGTATTATATGATGTGATTATTATGTTACGTTTAATCTTTAAAACGGAAAGAGATAAGGTTATCCCTATTATATTTCACCCCGCCCGTATAGAGTGCGTGACTATCGTTTACTTACGTAGCTTTAATTAACTCGTGTTAGTGGAATCGAACTTATTATATTATTTCACACGCAATTTTGCTCTATAGACGAGTTTTTGTTGTATTGTTATGATTTCTATTTGATATAAAGATTTCTATAAATTGCATTATCTCACGCTTTGAAATTTCAAACGAGGAGAGGTAGAGTAAACAAAAGACAGAGAAAAACCTCGGTATAAGTCGCCAGGGAACAAAGTAAATGCTTTTTTTTTAAATTACCAATATTATATGTAAAATATTACCAATGTTTTATGTATAATAATACTAGAATTAGGAACTAAATAGTATTATTTAGTAATAGAAAATCGGCTTTCACAAATAATAATTTCATTAACTACTAGAGTTATCGCAGTCGAATCGTTGTCGTTTTTTTATCTCTAAAACAACACTATCGCTTACTTTCAATGAGTTCGATTGCAAAATTACCAAGAATAAAAATACGCGATAAACATTTTATATCAGAGTATAAATTAAAAATAAATATTAATCGAAAGTGAACCGACACCCACGAATGTCAAAGATATGAATAATCGGCCAGTTCCCATAAACACACATTCCCATAGTTATCACTTGTCAGTTTGTCCTAAGGTCAGTGATTTTCGATAAGGAATCAGTTTTATTGTGAATGCCATCACAATAAGGATACTGCAACTAAGGCAAACATGTCATCACTGCATTCACATGCATGAGACTAGAGCCGTTGTTATATCTTTAAATATGCTAATTGATCTGTTTTACTTTTGACGTTATTTTAAACAAGATATCAATACAAAAATCTAAAATAATAACCTTTTTTAAACTAAACTATTCACAGCTGTCACTGTTTATAAATATTATAGTCATCGTCGTGGTCAAACGCTAGTTTATTTATTACAAATGATAAACCAGACAGTTTACTGGAGACGATACTTATAGCATATTCTACAGAAGTAAACCAGGGCTTGTCTTGGATTCCTTTATAATAATTTGCCCCAGAGTTTCTTTGTTTTCTCCGTCATGTGAAAGTGCGATAAAATCAAAGACGCGCGACTATATCTCTGATTATAATAAACATGTGTTAAAATAGAACTGTAATTATTATTTATATGTACATATATATTTTCATACATATTTATGTTTTGTTTATCCTCACAACTATTGACATATTATTATTATTTATTTATTTGGCTTATTATAACACTAGCTTATGCCCGCGACTTAGTTGACCCCGAAATAAAATATAATGTAAATAGGTAGCCTATGTGTTCTTACAGATTATGCTCTACATCTGTGTCAAATTTCACCGAGAGCCGTTCAGCCGTTTCGGAGATATACGTATTAAACAATCATCCATCCATCTAAACTTTCGCATTTATAATATTAGTAAGATTTAATTACAATTATAAAATAAAGCGTTCTTAATTTAAAAATAAAATTTTAACACATGTTTTGTAAAATTAATTATATTAGAAGTCGTTTAAAAATAATTATGCTCTACAGTAAATATATAACGGAGAAGAATGCTCCTACGGCTTGCATGCGTGTGCGCACAGATATATGTGTGTAAGGATACACTCACACTATTATATAAAACGTTAAAGCAACATTCCCGACGGGTGCCGACATATTATTATAGGTATATTTGTGTTATAAATTTTACTGGCTGCGACAAGTGTTTGCCTAGTCGGTTGGAATTCGAGGCATTAGTAACTTTGGACGGATAGTGTGTATGCATCTTAATATATCAACAATGAAATTAATGTTCCGAATGTTTTACTTAACAGGACGGTCAGAAATATTTTAATGTTATCATATTATATTTATCAAAGGTTCTTATACACTGGGATCGTTATCAGATCGACAGACAGTGTTATTAATAACATAACGAACATTCTATAGGATACAAGGGTTTACGATTTTTTAAATAATAGATGTTAATTGCACATTCCTGAAAGTTCTGATGTAATTTTAAGGGTGTTTTATGTATTGATAATTGAATCAGATAGTGATAGGTATTATTAAGGTATTTTTCATCAATCTTATGGTACTTGAAAATGCATATGGCACATGTGAGAAACGAACGCCTAATATCATCACACTACTCTATTACCATCGAACCCAAAACCTCTATCAGACAACGCAGACGTATTAAATATTCCTTAAGGGCTTTTTACATCATTCTATAAACCATTAAGTTTTGAATAATGAACGGTTTGAGGACGACGTTGTTGTCTCATATCCTTTTGTATCGCAACCAATTTATCAAGAACTTAAATATCGGCAAGTGATTACTGATGGTTGAGAAGTTGTGTCATTAATTCAAGTTGTTCAGTTTATCTAAGTCTTTGAAAACATTAGACGCATAGATTTGTAATATAAATATACGCGTCTACACTCCGGGGGGTCCGGCGATGTCGACTCTTGTATGGTTCAATGTAAAATTAAAAAGATTTTTTTTTTAATCCAGTCGCATTTAATTGAAAATATATTTAGATATACATATTTAACGATCAAGGAATGTACACTAAAGAATGTTCTTTTGTAAAATAATACGAACGTTTTCAAGGTGAAAAAATGTTTGGTTTCCATTATCGGTTAAATTTGCTTTCAAGCACATGTGACGACGGGCTTCTTTGAGGCTTCGTAAACCACCCTGAAGGACAGTCGAGCGTGGGAGCAAGGCGGGGTGCACACTAATGGTTGTCCCGAATCGACTTATTACTTTTGTATTATTATCCCCAGTTTTTGTTCACCCACAACAATGTAACCATATATTGCACAATGGCGCATGGTGCCATCGTAAAATCTGTTATTGCACATTTTTTGCAACAATTGACGTTATAAATCGCTTGTAAAAAGTATATCAGATTACGAAGTCGCATTCCAGTTAGGTTTTCCGTCCCGTTTAATATTTTATTGGCTTTGTTTTCGCTAAGTAAGCAATAGTTGTCGCGTTAGCGCAAACAACTTTATCTAGAACTGGAATTTCCGACAAAACAACAAAATAATTACGACATTATTAATTAGGCGATTTTAGGCTATTGGTTAACAATGAGAATTAGGCCATGGCCTGGAAATACTTATGCGTTTTGGACATTTTGATTTATTAATAGTTCTGGATACTCATTTATTTTTTGGCCCAATTTTTCGAGACTAGCAAAAAAAGAAGCCCAAATGAAAATAAAAACAGTTAGGTTTATAGTAAAAAGATGAAATAAGACATTTGTAACATAATGGCTTGGATACACTTAGGGTTAAGAAAGCAGAAATAAGTTGTGTAATGGTAAATGATAACATAAGAGAATGAGGGTGTAAATGTTTTGGTACTGTCGCTGGTGGCGCCCGCGCGTGGGCGCAGCGAGGGTGAGGGCGCGGCGGCCGGGTCGCGCACCAGGAATGCTGGTTCGCCATCTCTCACGCGCCCAGGATGAGTTGGATCTTTTTTTAAAGGGCGAAATTCGTGGAAGTATCTCGAAGCGGTCGGAGGCTGGCGCTCGCCGCCCATTGTGGCGCGCGGCTAGTTTTGATCTTATTGTTAATGGGACGCCATGTTTTTTTCAACGGTCTCGGAAAAAAGGTATCGAGCCCCGACGGAAACGTTATGGGCCCTCGAGAAGTGAAACTTACGTATATACATACGTTATACGGAGGTGTTATTTCTATCGTAGGTCGGCCTTTGTTGCACAGGAATGTAGATGGCTCGTCATAATTTTAATGGGCAGTTTCTCAGTCATTCTATGAAAATGATACACTGATACATGTTCTGAATATTCATGGGGTGCCATGCTTGACCGAAGACCTCGTCAAGGAACTTTGGTATGTTTACTAGAAATGAATACTTAATAGAACAAGTAATAGTTCTCTTTGAAGTTTGCGATGTTTCACCGTGTAGGGATGACAGAAACAGTTGGTCGAACCTTTATTTTATTAATATTAATAATGTTTTGATTTTAAATCGAACGTGTAAACAAAACTTTGAAGGTCGTCACATTTAACCTACAATACATTCTTCTTTCAAGACTCTGTTACATGGTGAAAGGTGCTTTCCTTAAACTAAGATCAAATAATTAAATAAGTTTAAGATTCATAATTTTGCTAGCCATATTATTTTTAACAAAGGATTTAAACAATGATCTATTCCGTAGTTCATTGGTAATCATCACAAGTTGGATTTTGTACCACGACTTGAGGGGTATGGAATGAATTGTCTGCAAATAATCAATTAACTTTTCGACCACCATGTCCTTCCACATTTTGCGTACAACAAAATTCTATTTACAAATTCAATCATGGATCTTTCATCAAGACGACATTAAAGAACGTACCGTAAGCAAAAACATCTATATCACAAAAATCTTTTAAAACAAATTTTATTAAACAATTAAACAATCTTTTATAGTTTCCTCTTCAATGGCATGATTTTCATTCAAACCACACTCTAATTACGACGTACATATTAAAACGTGGACGAAATCCATTTGTTCCTATTCCCCACAGAAACGCCGCTAGAATTACTTATAGCTATGATAGGGGTCCATTGAGCGTAAGACTTTAAGCTTAATCATTGCATTCTTACCTTCGAAACAATGATGAGTACCACACACCTTAAGAACTACACGTTGTGTGGCATCTCTTCAGACATGCAACTCGAGCATTTTAGCATTTGTATTATATTACAACGTAAAGAAATAAAAGAATATTTTAATTGAGCTATAGAGCAATGCATTATTGTTTATTAAAACGTTTTACAAAAAATATACATTCATATTTTAAGATAATTGACATAAATTTAACTTAACCTTTTAAGTTATAATTGGAAAGCTCACTTTGAGACATTCTTTATATAATATTTTTTTTAGGTTTTATAAACTAACTTTATCAATGTGGTTATGTCAATTTATAGTTCAATATACGTAAATAATAAAATCAAACATCATCTTTAAACATTAAACAAATAAAAATGCTATTCATTAGAATTTTCATATCGAAAAATTTCAGAGTCGAAAATTTTTATAAATTCCAAGCTCAATAGTGTTTCCCGTTCCTTTCACAGGCCGAGTAATGAGTGGTTGTTAAAATTATGAATGGAGCGTCTTCTTTGTGGGTGTGTGCGTGACCCTCCTGCGCACACGCATCTCACACACGTATGCATAGAACGGCGCTATTCATACATCGCGTTGAATGTGTGAGCGCATTCCTGTGAGGTTTCAGCCTATAGTGGGTTGTGTTTTATACATAGTCATTGTTACTTGTAGACGAAGAAAGTTTATTAAATTATAATTAATATATTTACTACCACATTCATTACTTAAGCGAGCCCTTAGTGTACATTTAGTATAAGAAATTCTCAGTTAAGTCCCGGCTTAAGTAACCAATAAACAACTGTGGATGCGGTAAATTTTAAATACTAAGTTGAAACTTATTATCGGCTCTACAAGACGCAGGAGTATTTTTTGACAAGTGTTACATTTCAACATTCTTTAGTATTGGTACTTTTGTTTGTAATCTGTCTTGATCCTTGATATTATCGAAAGACTTTATGGTAGAAAATACTGGATTAAGGCAACATGTCCATGATTTAATATGTAGAAAAGAGCAGAATTCATGTTTTCATGTTAAAAAACCTGAGTACACAATATTTATAGTATGGTACTGCTAACTTCCAGCTAATGTCAACTATTGTACCAAAAACTGTTATGTTAACAAGCTTTAAATTATTTGGTTTATCCTAAATAATTTCGTGTAATTTAATTTTATACAATGTCATTAGGTAATCTCCGTGGTAAATTGCCTAATGGTATAGAGTATAAATAAAAAAAATAAAAAAATCATTAAGAGAGGGATCGGTATGTATTGTGTGAAAGATACCGGTCTACCCTCATACAAAGATTCCTCGCTATCTAAAGGATTGAGAGAGCTGTTCTCCGGAATAAGGAACACCACGCTTTATGTCTTACCCGGAATTATTTTTAACTACCTAGTTTAAAGAGGTTGGCAATATAGAAAAATATAAACCTATCATAATGAGCAAAAACTGACTATCTTTTACAAAATTAACTTGACTTATAACTTTCTATGCGATATTATGCGTTTCGTCACATTTACAATGAATGAGTGTATTAGTGGGCGTACCGAAGGTAATTAGAGACCTCTTCTCTTTCATACTTTTTAATGTCCTAATTAACGCTTACTAATCCTGGTCACCCTCATTGGGGTGCACTAGTGTGGGTGTATAAGGAGGAATTTTAAGGTCCAATTACTAGCGAGCCGCCTTCCATTAACAACTTTATTTATTGTGGGATGAATAACTTGCGGCTTTTTAATCAATCATGTGGGCTACAGTGCGGCATCCGGTAGACACAATTGTCCAATAAATGTTGAGCGTACGACAGAAAAATTTAAGACGCTACAAAATTATTACGTGCTCTTGTTGCAAACTGATGGCTTGAAACATATTTATTGTTCAACTAGCATTCGTCCGCGACTCCGTCCGCGCAATTAAAAAAATCATAATAAGTAGCCTATCTGTTTTTGCAGACTATGATTTACATCTATGCCAAATTTCATCGAGATCCATTGAGCCGTTCTGGAGATACCTTCAAACAAACATCCATCTAGCCAAACATTCGCATTTATAATGTACTATTGACACACTTTGTCGTCAGTTTAGGAAGAAAAATCGGTAAGAGTACGTTAGTTATTAACTTTTAGATTCTAAATAATGTTGTACTACGTACTCATATTTAAAATATGCCCTTGTTGTTTGGTTGTAATCAACATATTGGCGATAGCGGCGATGGCAGCGATGACATGGCGATGGCATACAAGATAAAATATGCCATTTAATTTTACGACATGATAGACATTGCTATCGCGTCAATTAGACCAGATCTCCGATCTCAGAGTCAATTGGAACTTGTAATGCAGTAGACGTATGTCACGTATTAACATAAAACCATATTTAACTTCGTATGGCCAAGAGTAATGCGCGAACAACTACTATAAATGTCCCATCAATTGAAGTAGAACGCGTGAAATTATTTTTCTACTCTTCCCACAACACATTAATTATCTGGCAACATTGTAAGGTTTCTTAGACTGTTTAATATAGTATAGGCTATAAGTATATATCACAATAAAAATTATTTAGAAACTTATTATTTTGTAGGGCAAGCTATCAGATCACTCATTAGAAGTGTATATCAACGAGGCTAGTAAATGGAAAAAAGTCGAAAACAAGTTAGAAATTACGAAATAAGGTAGATTTGTTCGGTCCCAATGTCAAAGAGCAACTATGGTCGCGGCGCCAACTCAAACTGTCTCTGTAACTTTTTAAAGAGAACACAATATTATATTATTATATTCAATATTTCTATCCAGAATAAATAATATGTAACCGCTGCATCATATAAAAACCTATGAAGTCCTAGAAGGACCTAGAGCAAAAGTTAAAAGATAATTTTTTACTCTGTATGATGAATAAACATTCAAGTTAACCTTAAATGGGGTTTCTGAGACCAAATCCCCATTTAAAACATATTGTTATCTCTGTTTTGTCAAAGATAATGACATGGATAACGATATGTTTTATACAGAGATTTTGATCTCAGAAACCAACGGTAAGTATATCAACTATGTAACCTTACACGTGCTTAGTAATTTTTCAACGTAGCAAATTCTCTTAATAACTGTAAAGATAAACAAGTAAACGTATAGCGCTCGCTCTGCAGGAATCCGATACCTTTAATGGAGCGTACAAGATTTAAAATATATCCATTATTTTACAAGATATAAAGACAAAGCCTACCAGTCTTTTGTACCACTTCTACCGCAGGTAACAAATGATGCGAAAATATCACCTTAACACTGAGAAAAGCCACGGGAGACCGCTATCTTTTATTGGCTCAACATAAGATTCGGGAAGATAGTGACAAAGGCGGAGGCACAACATGAAAACATAACAACCCAAAACCCCACTCATTAGAGCGTGTTATCAACAATCTAAAAAGAAAGCTTTGCAAAGAGGATTTCTTAATTTACTACCCCTAGTTTTTTAATGTTATCTGAAGACATTTTCATATCGAATGATCCAAATGAAAATGTTTTTTTTTCTAGAGTTTTAAACCATTTTCCGTTTAACGATTATTTCATATATAAAATAGGTATTTTCACAAATACGCCCAAAATACACATAGTTTATTAGGTCTCAATTGCGACAGTGGTGTGAGGCCATCGGGAAGAAATATTCGTCGTTTATAAAAACAACCCATAAATATTTTCACAGCAACAATTCGAACCAAGAACTACTGAGAACTGTTATAGGTTACGAGGTTGCCATTTACATATAAATAGAAAAAAATATTTAAATTATTGAGAAAAACTGAAAGTACATATGGCGGCCGTATCTGGTTCATTAGCGAGGCTCGAGTGGCCAAAGCCTGCGACCACCGCGCCGCCGCCGCCCGCCGGCCGCCGCACGCACTCGATCAAAAAACACCCTCAATGTAACATAATATTTCCCAAGCAGCCTTTTATTTATCGGCGGAGTGCGGCAGCCCCGGCCGGGCGGCGGCGCCGCGGACACCGCTTCCCAGAACCGAGCGCAGACGTGTCGGCTCAGAGCCGTTACATCGCTCCCAAAAAAATTATATTTATGTCGACGAAAAAATCCCGGGATACGACTCGGTTATTTATCTCGAAAGCGGTGTTATGGAGCTTTTTGTTTGGATCCCGATTTGCAGGAATCCGCAGGTACCGTCTCCGGGGGAAAATATTAATTTGTTATGTAATTTGACGGTCGCTGGGCGTGGCCGCAGACGTTTACAACCGTACAAGAAAAACGAACCGCTTACTAAATAGACGACTTGACGAAACTAATTATAGTAGATAGTTAGCAAAGTGATACGTATGATTATAGTTCAGATAAACTCATTTTTCAAGTTGAAACAACAAAATACAGGATTTTAGTTTCTACATATGTTTTATAAACAAAATAGACGTGTAAGAAAAATATCACTCACATGTCTCCGTTGGTTACTAAGTTTTAAGCTAAGCTGCTTGTTATTGTGATTAAATTCTGTAACATATTCTATATCTTTCTCTTTCTCTCGTCTTGTAACATATTATATATATATATATATATCTCTTTGATCTACGGATAATACATGTGACATAAAAGTATCCTCTAACATTAGGAACGAATAACTCTATTGTTAAAAGACAAAGAAAGTTAAAATCAGAAATAAAATATTTTTTACAAATTTTTCGCCGAAAATCAATCTTCTTAACAACTAAAGAGCTGCTGCTTTCTAGTAGACAAAGTAAATAATTTAGACATATCTAGCATATGTCTCAACAATAACCTGAGAAATTGATCAGCTCAAATCAGCTTTGATAGCATAATTACTTACTTAGAAAAATACTATTCTGTGATTGATAGTAAAAATAAATAAATTGATATTTTATAAATACTATAAAATATAAAATAAAAAAAAACTATAAAGAATGTGCCAATAATCTTGTAGCTTGAATGCACTTGACACCATAACAAATGGAACGTCTCTCAACAAAGGGCTCGGCCAGTGCGTCCTAAGCCGATTGTCGCTACATCAATGACGTCACTTATAATCGGTTTTTTGTCGCGCCCACTGTAACTAAATCGCGTAAATTGCTATCTGTGACCATTTTTTTTGATGTATTATACTAATTATTGTGACAGTCTCTGAGTCAAGCTTTAAAATTAGAAAAATGGTTTATATTTTATCCTATCAAAATGGTGACAACTTAAAGGGCTTTTTGTTGATTCGGAAATAAATTTTACTAATATCATAAATGCGAATGTTTGGATATATGGATGGATGGATGGATGGATGTTTGTTAGAAGGTATCTCCAGGACGGGCTGCATGGACTTTGCTGAAATTTGGCACAGATGGAGAACATAGGACGAACACATAGGCTAATGATTGTTTTTTTTTTTTAATTCCTTGTGGACGTACACGCGAGCGACAGCTACTTAGTTTGTAATTTCATGACAGTAAAAATATGGAATGAATCAAAATAAAAATATTCTTTACTATTTCCTCTCATATTGTGTATCCAGATATGATTTTTAAAATATCATAGAAAACATACGTTGAGAAAACAAGTTTCTTTTATATTTAAGACAAATTGAATAATGCAACCAACTTGGTTATGTTAATAGCTAAGTACATAGTTTTAAAAAACAGCAGTAGAAAGTCTACTTATTATGATTCATTGAATTTTTTCTAACAAAACAACACTTTTTAAGTGTTTACTGAAAAAAAATATCTGTTATTTCGGTAGAAATTTAAATAAGATTATCTTTTATTCAACTAGATGGCGCTATTCTTCTAACTTTTATCAAGTGTGGAAGTTATTCTTTGCTTATAATTGTGAATTTAGCGGTCATAATGAGAAAACAGTGAAAATAAACTTTACCAAACATGCATAACATATAATATGATTTATTGTAATTTTTATGTTACAAAAATATACATAAAATCACTCACAGGAATCACTGTCACTGCCTGAATATCCAGCCAATAGATTAAGTCCACCACTACCACTGGCAACACTTGGCACATCACTCGATTTAGTCTCTGGTATTTTTTTATCTGTTTCACTGATATATTTTTCCTTGTCTATTATTTTGGTGACAGGTTCGCTTGATTTCTTTTTAACTAGGTTAACCAGTGGCTTCCTTGCTATGACACCTATACTTCTGTTCCACGATTCATTCTTTTTCATATCATTTGATTTTGTAGGTTGTATTTCCTTTTTTATACTCTTTGTTGCTGGTTCACCTTCATCTAGAACTTCTTCTATGATTTCTTCGGCAACTACTTTGTGTTTGTTTGGATTGTTGAATTTTACAGACCTGTAATTATCAAATTATACATCAATTTTTATAAAAGAAAACATTAGTAATAATTTGTTCTGCAATTTTGTTTTTTTTAATTGTTTAATTAAATGGTCATCATGTCGCACATCATTTCTATAATAAATCTCACAAATACTATATTTTATTTATGTTCAACATTATTGAGGTTTTGTCATATAAATACTACAGCTTTAGCTCTTATTAACATCACATTTTATGTACAATAAAACTAATAAGGTGTAAACACCGCACAATACATGTTTTCCCAACATCAGCAATTTAATACATTTTATAACACGCGTCACGGCGTGTCGTCATTACCATTAATAACCATTTAGCCGTAGTTTTAGAGAATAAACCATATTATCTCACTAAACTCGGCAATATTATTTGTATGTATGCACAACCCATACACTAAAAATTACATTACTTTGACAGTAAAATGATGATGAGCATATAAGATATGAGATTATCATTTTAAAAGAAAATAAATCTCCATACTTAATGAATTCATTGTCTTCTCTCTCCTCCCTTGCTTTTCTTTCTTCCGCACTCTCTGATTTATATTGCTTCAACATACTCTCATAGTCAACTGACTGTTGCCGTCTATTCAATTCTTTTAGGTCTTCCAGACTCTCTAAAAGCTCTATCTCTTGTCTTGACTGTTCGGTCCTGTACTCTGAAAAAATTAATTTGCATGTTGGTAACATTGTAATTTTTAGGCTCATACATCTAAATTAAGAAAAGAAAATAGACACAAATCATATGGATTATTATTGAACTTATCTATCTACATAAAAATGACAATTAAAAGATGACAAATCTGATAAATTACTGAAAAATCATTTTCCAATGCATTGCATAGTAAGCCTGTATCTCCACATCCATATGTGTTACTACCAAACAGCTTGTAAATATTGCAAAACCATGAAATATATATTTTTAAGAACTTAAGTTTGTATGAATAACTTGCCTAATAGTTTCATTGGGTTATTTGCCTCTTCTTCTTTCTGTTCCTCTTCTTCCCGTTTAGCTTGCTCCTCAGCCAGTTTCAAAGCCATAAAATTTCTTGTTGCACCTGCCTCTATTTCATAATCTGTGTTCTTGGGGTCTGTTTTAAATGATATCTCTTGCAGACATCTAGTACACTGGAAAAGTAAGAAATATTTATTAACCAAAAATATATATTCCATTGTTATAATAGCAGGAAATGGAATGTAAAGCTTTAAGTGGTCATTTTAAGTTCTATATTAAAGTTGTTACTTTTGCTGGGTAAGTTAAATTTATTTTTTTTTTTACTTCACAACTACAATGGCAAATAGACATTAATACTTACTTTTATGTAAAACCTATAAATCCTAATGCCTAAATAATCTTCATTTTCTACATCTTCTTTACGGGCATTGAACTTCTTTCCTTTGTAGATGTATTCACCGCATGTGACACAGCGCATATTGAACGGCGCCATCAATCGAACAGTATACTGACGATTTTTCGCCAATTTCATGCGAGGAATTTTTGACGGATCGAAGTCCGGGGGATAGTATTTCTGAAATTATTTAAAACATATTTTCATCAGAAGGACGCCACAAAACAATTTAAGTGGTAACATAATATTGCATAATAGTTTAGAATATTTCTTCATAAAGAAATCTACTAAAGAATACGAAGTAATCTATATATATATAAAAGAAAGTCGTGTTAGTTACACTATTTATAACTCAAGAACGGCTGAATCGATTTGACTGAAAATTGGTGGGCAGGTAGCTTAGAACCAGGAAAAGGACATAGGATAATTTTTACCCCATTTTCTATTTTTTTTTTATTCCGCGCGGACGGAGTCGCGGGTAAAAGCTAGTGTTGTATAAATAGCTTTAGTGATGGTTCTGACCACCTTTCGAACTAATATCTTTATAAGACACTCCAGAGAGCCATTGGACTCGTTCTCTTAATTAGAAACATGACATATAAAGTACTTACATTTAAAACTTTTCTTTCAGACATCTTTAAAGATACTTTATTATTTTATCTTAATAAATAGTACACTTTAGCAAATAAAACGAATTGGTAAATTGTTGACAACTGCGAAATGCCACAAAATGTTGACAGTTGACGTTTAACAACGACAATTGTGTCAACTTCAGAATGAAACACTGCCACAGATAATGCCAAAGCAGCGTAGTGATAAAATCTTTTTATGGCATCTATGGCCAGTTATTGCTTTTGCTCTGAAACGCTTTTTTTTTTAAGTCCAATTGCAAATAATGTAATTTCAAAACCCTCTTATCAGTCAAGGTCTAAAACAATTATCTTTTTAATGTTTAAAATCCTTATTCCACTGACTAGAGTTTCTCTCTCCCTTTTCAATAATGCTTTGGTAGTGGCCTACCGAAGCCATTAAAAAAAAACCAAGTAAAGTGCACTTTTTATTTCAATAGTAATCCAACAACGAAAACGATTTCAAAAAACATGTTACTGTGTCAAGATTCACATTCACGAGGACAATTTGGACAACGACGCAATTTTGATGATTCTTAAAAGAACAAAAATTTTCTGGAAAAAAGGAAAATAAAAAGTATTATTACAAAGATAAATAGGGAACATTCACAAATAAACGAAAATAATCAAAAGTAAAATATTTCAGCAGTCAAGAGCTTGAGCAAGAGAATTGAAAGAATTTCCTTTTGAATTTTAATGACTGTATTAAAATGAAGTTACCGTTCTCTCCTAATGCCACCAGCTGCTATCTCATGTTCGAGAGCAGCAATTTTCTCTTCGTGCCGAGTGCGTTGCGCCTGCGCTCGTCTCTGCTGCTCTTCCAGTGCCAAAACTATTTTCTCCAATCGATGGATCTGTTGCTGTTTGCTCTCTAACGTCGAGAATAACTCCTGAATTTCTTCCGCCTTTGCAGCTATTTGTTTGTTTACCTAAAAATAATAAGAAGCGTTTTATTTACCACAAATATCTTATTAAATGACTAATCAAAATGTTTACTCGACATCTTTAGTTCAACTATATATTTAAAGTAATGATAAACAATAGCTGCAGTAGACATACCAGAAACAATTCGGCAAAAGCTAACAAAACGGAACCAAAAAAACAATAATGCGCTCTTCTAACCTCGTCTACAATCTTCATTCGATGTTCAAGATCTTGCTGTAGAATGGACAGTTCACGACTTTGTTCAGTCTCTTTATTCTGAAGCATGTTGATCAATTCTTCCCGGACCTGTATACGCGTCTTTAATTAAAATCGTACTACGGTACATTGTAAAATAAAATTTAATTACCAGTGTGATAAAACTATGAACAAAAATGACTCTATAGATAGAAGAAAAAAAATATCAACAATGAGGTTGATAGTTTTAACAAACCACGGACAGTAAAATAAAGGAGAAAATATGTACTAACACGCCTCGAACATGGTATATAACGTAACCAACAAATATAACAAGTTTTTTATAATTAAATTGACAAAAAATTAAGTATTATGATAGACCTTGATGACCCTTGCCTGGGCACGTGACGTCTTATCCTGCTGTTCCAACTGTTGTTCTTTTTGCATCAACATTTCAGTTAACTCCTCGTTTCTATGAACTGCTTCTAGGAGTCCCATTCTAAGATTCATTATCTAAAATGTATTTAAATGTATGTATTTTTGTGCACAGAAATGATTTTCTGAATCATAAATATGTAATTGCGCTGACAGTTACATTGGGTCATATTTATGTGCTTGATCTGTATGTTAAACATAACACGCGGGTTTTATTTTGATGAAAATTACCTCTTGCTGTAATTCTTGATATGCAGTACTATTAGATGGATCTTGTCCGTTTGCTGAAACTGGAACGCAAGTTTGCATATCTCTTACATATTGCTCATATTGTAAAACTTTTTGTTCACTGGAAATATGAATAAAGCATGAAAACAAATAAAGTAATCTAACCTAATATATTGAGCATATAATTTATCCAATGAAAATTACTTCAAATGTGTAACAAAATAGACGATGAAAGACCTACTTTAGTTTTATGTTTTTCGTCAATTCTCTAATTTGTGATTGCATCTTGCTAATTAGTTCTTCCTTGCTTAGGAGCTCGCCCGCCAGTTTCTGTTGCATTCCCATTTTGTTATCAGATTCCTATAAAAATATATGAACGTATATCGAATTGTATGAATAAAAAATTTTCACCTTCACAAGATTGATCAAAGAACGAGTCTGGTATACAGGACTGAAAGGAAAAAGTTTTTATTTTATACATTTAAACAATAATAAACTGATAGCCACTACGTTGAAGTTTTTTTACACGTTCATCCATGCTAATTTAAATTTTCATATTACAACTACGACAATTTAAATAGATAATGTTTTTTTTAAAAATGACAAAGTATATAATCACTGTGATTTTTGTGAGCGTTTCCAAAAAGCGGACTTTTTCACGTTTGCAAGCAATAATTTCTTCTTCTGTCGATCGCAATGTGTCTTTCGTTGCGATAAGATCTGCTCTTAATTCCATTTCCCTTTCAGTTGGAAGATCTACAATGAAATACACAATAACTATGTAATCTTAAGTAATCACTTGTGTTATAATCGATACCAAGAAAATTAAAAATAAGTGATTCTAAACTGCGATAATTTATACGTTTATTGTTAAAACACGATTTTTACCTGGATTTGGTTTGCTATTTTCAAGGTCAACTATTTGCATTTTCAATTCTTCAATAGTATTCAAACTTTCTCTATAAGACTCTTCGAACATTATCTTCATTTCTGTTTCTTCTTGCTTCCTCCTTCTCTCTTCTTCGAGAGTCGATTTCAGTTCTTTGATTTTATTATTCAATTCCTGTATTGTATTTTGACTATCCGAAACATTTCTTTGCAATTGATCTTTCATTTCATTTAACCTAAAAAACAATTGTAGTGTTCTGTTATTTACAAGATACCTATTATTTTGGCACATACAAATTCATAACTAATTTTATGTTTATATGTATATGCAAGCAGTCTAAGGAACAATTCTTTAAAAAAAACTGATGATTTTTTTGATAAAGAAGTTTGTGTAGCAGCTATGGTAAGAAAAATCAATTCAAAACTCATTACTCTGTCTGCAGAGCGTCACGCTGTTGTATTACGTGATTATTTGTCATCTCCCCAGTCTTCAGAGATTCTTTTAACTTTCTTGCACGTGCTTCTAGCTGCACTTCCTTTTGTCGACTCTAGCATTTAAACAAAAAACAGAGAAAATAAAGTTTAAGAAGAATAAGAAGGCAGAAAATGAGAAAGTCAAGGCCTCTATCGACTGAAGGAATCCATAATATCTGCCTAGACTGTTCGGCTCCAAGCAAGAGTAGTTAGATTCGTACCTGGTCTTCCAGTGATTTTACTGTCATTGTAAGACTAGCTATACTAGCTTCTGCTTCCCGTAGCTGCCGGTCCATTTTGTTAACTCTTAATCGCGTCTGGCGCAGCTGCGACTCCGCGGTCGCCAGCTTGTCTTTAAGAATCGTTTTAGAAGCACGTTCCTCTTCCAGCTCGAAACGAGTATCCTATTACAATGATATCGGTTATATCAGTAAATAAGTAGTTAAAAATACCAATACGCCCAATTTATTATACAGGACTCCGGGAAAACTCAAATCGAATTGTAATTCGATTAGAATTAACCTTACTCAACTAACAAAAGATCGAACTAAATACACCATAAGAAAAAAATGCTTCATTCTGTCAGGATAAACAATACTTTAGTACGCTTTAGGAAACTTTTATGGATATTTAAAACATTGAGGGTACTTTAAATGTTTGTTATACCTCCAGTGCTTTAACTAATTCTGTTTCAGTTGAATTAGCAGTATTAATCTCCATGGCTATGGCTGCGTTAACTGTGATGTCTTGCCGTAGACGGGCAATTTGCTTCACCAGCGATTCTCCTACAGTTATCAATAGCCCACGTTCTTGGCATGCGCGTCTATATAAACAGCATTTATCTTCAATTAATATATAATTTTGAATGTAGTCATTTTTAAATTGAATCATAATTAGATATAGGTAAATTGAAAATGTAAAAGCAGTGAACGATTATTGACGAAAGCATTAGAAAATTAACGGAATGGCTTACGTAACTAGATATTTTATTATATTATAAGCTTGATTATTCAGTAGAGTAAGTTAAATTAAAATAGATTACTTTAATAGTTGCGTAATTCCTTGTAAGGAAGCGTCAGCTTCGGTCTTAAGATCGCCAAGCTGTTCGCACAGGTCAAGCCCCTGCTTATTGTAGATAGTTATGCGGTTCAAGTCCTCTTCGTTTATCGTCTCTTGCTGTTAAATTTATAACATCAAAATATAAGTAAAGCCATTTGCATGACAAGAACAATGATGTACATTTTCCGGCATAACGAATAACTCCACCTCGCTATGTATTTAACCAAGATTGTGTTTTAACTTGGCTCTATTTACACAATAACAATTGAAAACGTTTTATCTAGTGTTGAAAAATTTAGGTAGTAAAAACGTTAACTTAAACGCACTTACGTTTGCTATTATTTCTTTGACCCAATCTATAACCTCTTGTCGTGCGGTGAAAGATTGTAAACATAAGTCGGCAAAACTTCCGGGCAAATTCAACACCTTTCTATCCCATTCGGTTAAAACGTCATCGTCTTAAAGCAAACCAAAATGAATATATTAAATAATAAATGATAATAATTTGCATCAAAATATCATCATCAAACTGCCCTTGTCCATGCGGAGGGTCGGCACAGTAAGTACGATTCTTCCGTGCATCTCTATCAGCCGTCATATCTGAATTCGCTTCCTTCTAACACATTTTCTCTTTCAATCAATCTTACTAATATTATAAATTCAAAAGTTTAGATGGATGGATGGATGTTTGTTTGAAGGTATTTCCCGAACGGCTGAACGGATCATGATGAAGTTTTTTTTTTCACATTGGCTACTTATTATGTTTATTTTTATTTCCGCGCGGCCGCAGTCACTGGTAAAAACTAGTCCATAGATAAGCAACATAAAGTGTAGACAAAAGATGTGATGTTCTTTACGGTTAAAATTTATTTCAAACGCACATTCTATAGTTGCTTTATTTCAATTTTGTTTTTGCTGATGTTAAACTACAATTATGGGTACATACAAAATGTTTTAAACAATATATTTTGTTTTGTTTATGTATGTAATATGTGAAACATTTTCTAAATTTAAGTAATTACCAATAGGCGCAATTGCTTTGATAATTTCGCCCGCGCCCTCCGCGGCGGGATTGCAGTTGCGCACCAATTGTGCAACTTCCGTAGCTGCCCAGTCCGCTACGTTGAAGATCATCAGCTCGTGTTGGTTCAATCCCTCGCCTTCGCCAGATTTACCTTCCTTTATCATACGGTCCCGTAAATTTTGCAGGTTGTTGAATATTTCCAATATAGCTTGCTGCAGTCGAAGTAAATAGTTTGTTACTTGTTACAATTACTTGGTTAAGTTAGTTATAGTTCTTATGATACTAGGAAGTATAACAGTTCAAAATTTTTAATAAGAATTAGATATTAATTTTACCTGTTTCAAATCCAGCTCCTTCTTTAATCTATGAAATTCCTCTTGTTTAGTAACGAACACTGTAGAAATATCATTAGGATCCTGGTTCTCGTTAACTACTGGTTTCTTTTGCTGTGGCTTTGGTCGTACGGGGGATTTCAATGCTGTATTTTTGGGGCGCGGCAGAGCGGACTGGCGAGGGGTGTGCGGACGACTAGGCGTAGGCTTCGCCGCCGGCGCCGGTTTTGATGGCGTCATTGGCCGACTTGACACTTTTGTATTTCGAGAAGAATTCGAATGCACACTTTTAGGTGTTTGAGGACGACTACTAACTTTAGACGAGGGTTCAGTTTCCCCCTTTTCATTTTCTAAAACATGTAAAATTCAGTTATGTTTATATTATCAATAATTTTAAAATAATTATTAGACGTGAGTCTCACCAGAGGTTAGGTTCATTTCACTTTCATTTTCTATCTTGTAATCATCGCCCGTTGTAGTTTCTGTGGGTAAAAAGGTACACTTTTATTTGATGTTAAAATATCTTTTGTTAAATATTACATTGTAGATTATTTACACTTAATTTGAGAAGGAAGTTAATCTTTGAAATGGCTTATGTTAATAAATATAAAACTAAACTAATCTAATACTAATATTAAAAAATAAATAAATAGCAATAGTTACTCATAGAATCCTGCAGTTCGTTTATCGCAGGCGTTTCCGAAGAATTCCCGTCATTTGGTTCTTCTTTTACTTCTTTGGTAGATTCACTTACAGATTCTTCACTAGGATCAATAATTTCACGGAGAATATGTTGCTGTGGTTTAAACAAATATATAATTAGATACATAGAGCTTAAAAGTGATATCTACCGCTGCTGATCTTCTATTCTCATTAACAAAATTTGGTTAAGATTTTTTTTGGGCAACCAGTTTTAACATGTGAAACAACATTTGCTTTGTTTGCAACTGTTTGCTTACCTCTTCATTGACATTAGCTTCTGTGTCTGCATGTGGGACATCAACTACATTGTTAGAGTTTTTATTAACCTAAAGGAAACATTACAAATTAATAATACTTATTTCAAAACATCAACTCAAGTACTTATTGGAGAAACAAACTAAAAAAAAATATATTGTTAAGTATTACCAACTGAACTTTGCAGCCATACTGGAGAAATCATGTTATTTAAAAGTTAAATACCTTATCGTCAGTTGTTGGATCTAAACGAGGTTGACTGCGGAGAGTTGCAGCTTTATGCTGTAAGAAAATAAGAATTAAACGCTCAAATTTGCCAACTTTTGAGAATACAGTTTAGTAAAATAACATGATTAGGATGAAGATTCGGTTTGAAACTAAAGAATATACAATAAGTTTTTAAAGTCGTTCTAATATTTGTACTTTCTCGGTACGGATGAGTACTTCTTAACACTACTGTAATTTATAAGTACCTTTACTTGTGCGTCTTTAGTAAAGTTTTTTCGCGATGCTCAAAAGATTGATTTTTATGTTATTTTTGAATCACTTAAAAGTAAATTAAAAGCAAGTATGTAATTAAATAATAACTAGTACTTAGTGCGAAGTTTGCTTACCTTTAGTGGTGAAACAGGCGCGCGGGTGGTGGCGCTGCGAGCGGCGCGTCCAGAAGACGCGGCAGCAATGCGCGGCGCTGCACGTTGAGGTCCATCTTTCCATCAATAAATAAATATTTTTCCATTAAAGAGCACAAAATTCATACAGATATGATTCTGGATGTGCTAGTGCATTAGCTAAACACTAAAGCCGCATTCACATTTGCCTGACGTGTCGTGTCGTGATGCTTTCTGTCGTGATGGCTACTGTTCACATCTATGTGACGCGTTATGACGCATTTTTAATCAGTTCCGTTATAGCTCTCGGAGAGTTTACACATTCGCAATGTTTTTTCATGAATCATCCGATTCGGATTCAGATTATGAAGAAGATATGCAGTTATTGGCACTGGCAACACTTCTAATAAAACAAAAAAAGAGAAGAAAATATTGGATCATCATCATCATCATCAGCTCACTATACGTCCCCACTGAGGGGCTCGGAACCTACCCCAATTTAGGGGGTTACTAGGCCATAGTCAACCACGCTGGCCAAGTGCGGGTTGGTTGACTTCACACATATCATTGAATTTCTTCTCAGATATGTGCAGGTTGCATCACGATGTTTTCCTTCACCGTAAGAACGTCGGATAAATGTACATATGTAAATCGAAAATCGAAAAACACATTGGTACATGGCGGGATTCGAACCCAGGACCTGCAGATTGCAAGTCAAGTGCTTAACCCCTGAGCCACCGACGCTCTTAAAATATGACCCGATGTAACTGTCGATTCGGAAAATCGTTTGTGTACACAAAAATACATACATTTAAAAACATTTTAAATATTGGATACATCCAGTAAATACAAAAAGATAGTTTAGTTTTAATAGATTGATCCTTATATTGTTTACATTTTGTATCATAAATCGCTTTATATTGTCGTACGTACTCGATCAGCTCGTCGTCCATACCTTCTGACGCGTCACAACACGACACGTGCGCGTGCACACTAGTCCGACCCGCTGTGTCGTGTCGCTGCGCCGTCCCCCGCACCTCACCCAACTGACGCGGACCGGGATCGCTACTGACGCGACACGACACAAGCCATCACGACACACTGCGTCAGAGAAGTGTGCACGCAACCATATTAATTGTATGAGACCGATACCTTCCTGACGCATCACGACACAACACGTCAGGCAAATGTGAACGCGGCTTTAATTGTATGAGACCGATACCTTTCTGACGCATCACGACACAACACGTCAGGCAAATGTGAACGCGGCTTAACTTATAAAACTGCTATGATTTTGATTTCAGGCATTTTTTTAGGCAAAATCAATATCAATGTACGAGTGTATAATGTAATAATAAAAAAAATCCGATCATAAATGGGAACGATTAAGAGGATAGACAATTCAGTACTTTCAAACCTTTTACCTAGATCCCGATAATGTGCTTGGTTGATTTACTTATATTTAGTTAAATTTTATATTGAGGCGCTTATATAAAGGGCTTCGACGTAAACAATAGCATATGGTATTCGAACTCCTCAAGAAGAATATTGTATGCATTTTTTATACTCACGCTCTTCATTTATATATTCAATGTATAATATTAATACTTACGGAACTTATCCTTTTGTAGTTTAGCGGTACTAGCCATAGTTTAAAATCAAAATTTAATTTAGGAAAGATTTCCGAGATTAATTTTAGGTAATCTAATAAACAACTAAATTTTGATGTTATGACATATTGAAAACTATTTGTTAAATGTCTGACGTAGTTCTATTTTTGAAATTACTTTTACTTTAATTTGTCATGACTATGAAGAGCAGTCTTATAGTGTTTTTGCATCCTTTAAAGGCGAGTGGAAACGTATCCAAAAGTTCTATGATATAAACGCAACGAGACAAAGCCTACATTATCTTTTTCATTACACTAAAGAAAGTGAAATAAGTTAAGGGAGATTTAATAGAAGTAAACTAATCGACCAAAAGTCATTGTTTGTTGCCAATACTTCAAATCGCCATCTAGAATTTCAAATAAAAAATCTTCTTAGCAGTGGGCCTAGCACGAATATACGTGATAATCGCCATCGTATCGTAATCGACAAAATCAGTATTAACATTTTTTAGTAGTACAGTAAAAATCTTCTACTAATTTTGAAATAATTGACGATGGCTAAAGCGATTGTCACAAATATTAGTGCTAGGCTCACAGTTGTAATTATGTAGATAGTAGATTAAAGATAAATACACATTTTAATTGATCAATAACAACACGCACTTATTTACCTGAAAAAAGTCTTAAGAAAAGAATATAAAATTAGTTAACTTGTAATCGTAAGACCTTTTACAGATTTGTTATAATATAATATAAATATTGAACAACGTGAGCTTGAATATTTTGGCTTTTTGGTGGCAACGTAAAATACCAAAAAGCAAGACTGGCCATAATTATTTATTTTTTGTCTGTATTGAAATGTCATTGGCATCGTTTTAGGATTGATGCTTTATAAATTTCAGTAAATTGTTTCTATATATTTTAAAAATCTTTGTGTAAATATAATGTAAATGAACATGTCTAACGAATTATCAAATAAACCAAGAATACAAGGTAAGCGTATAGGCAGCGTTCCTGGCAAACAAGTGACATAGAAGGCAACCTACCATGCAATCATTGTCCAATCACTCATATAAACATCTTTACCTGCCTCCATATCTGAAAAACCTGTAGGTATATGTGAAATTTCGGCGATGCCAATTTACTGTTACCTTTAAATTATACTGGATACCCACACTCGAAAGATACCGCTTCAAATTAACGGATGTAAAAGATTTGTGTGTCAAATGTCAGTTTTTTTAGTAATCAGCTGTTACGAGTTCGTCCATCTTGTATTTTATTCATAGACATCATACTTCAGTGATTTTATTCTTATAGTACTGTTATAGTAGGGACCTGGCCTCTATAACTTTATGATACGTTTATAGAACTCTTTGTTGTTATAATGCTGTTATGAATACATTTTTATGAATAAGACCGTTAATGTATTATGTTTGAATTAACGGGTACACTACTTCTTAGCAATTAAAAAATCAATAACAGTACATACAGTCGAGCGCTGGCTATACACTGGTGTATATACCGACGCTGGAAAGCATAAACGCTGTAACCCTTGAAATCGCGAATATGTTTTTCACACGTTAATAATTTCAACCATTATCAAACGATAATGATTTTATTATAGGTTAGCGCAAACTACACAACATTGCTAAATACCGCATGCTTGTAGGCGTATCAGCTCACGAGTTATGATTTTTTGACTTTCCTGTAAAGTTCATACGTTCGGGGTTACAGCGTTTACGCTTTCCAGCGTCGATATTAGCCAAAGAAGACATGTCATGTGGTTATTTAAACTTGCTACTTATATGATCTATATCTATCTTTTATTATTCACTAATGTATCTGTTTAATTTCAGATATAATAGAAGCAGCGAGAATGCCTATAAAATGTCGCATTCCGCGCAGCGTTCGTACCGACAAGCGAGGGATAGTACCGTTTTCAGTTAACAAAGCCAAAGTCAACAATACAGATGTAATTACACTATTTTATGTTAATTCGCCTTATATTTATACTAAAAATTTCATCTCTCATTCATTATGTTTGTAGAGACAGAAATTACAATATATAGTCCTGGGGTTTCAGTAACGTTAACCCATTAAATAAAATTTAAAAAAAAATATTTTCTTACTAAAATTATTCTTCCATAATTGTTTTAAGGTGAAGCAGAGATCTATAAGTCGTAGTAGGACCGACAAGTCGCAAGTCAATGATGTGACACGGTCAGCTCGGCAGGAGCGGGACAAGGTGTCCTCGGCTTTGAAAGTAAGACATATACATATCGCTATTATTTTTGAAAAAAAAAACAGAATAAAAATTTAATTCACGGTTACAAATTTTTGTAACTGCTATTTTTAAATATAAAAAACTTGGAATGTCATATTGAAATAAGATTATAAAGATGATTTATTTTCAGAGACAACAACCAATGATATCAAGACGTATTAGCGACAATTTAAAGAATAAAGCTGCATCGCCAGTTATAATGGTGCCAGTACAACAGGTCAACTGATATTTAAACTATGTCCATAACTTAGAATCTATGTCGTTAAAATATAACCTAACTACAAACGATATATCATAAATAACCTACCAATTTTTAATAAGAATGGTTCCATCATATGCGTAGTAATAGAAATAAAAATTAAATATTCAACGAACACTGTTCTTTTAGCCTAAGTCGGTAAGAATGTTGTACTCGAACAAAAACACAGGGCGTTTACCAGATCAGGTAAAGAATAATTTAATTTGTAATTTATTTACTAGTCTTTTACTCATATTAGAATTATATAACAGGAGACCATAAACCAATATGAAGATATGGAAGTTGAACAGAGTGAATCCAATGATGTACTTGGCTACGGGGATTTATCGGACAGTGGTAAATAACTTTATGTATTACAAATCCATGACTATGTATATGCACTGTAAAATAAACAGGGAAGGAAAATATTTTGGGAGAAATTACATTTCTTTTTTAGATACAAGGAAAACGGAGAGTGAGTCAAACCAAGACATTGTATCCGAATGGGTGAAAAGAAACGACGAGTTTCAAAAAATGAAAAGTGAATTGAATCAGAAACAGGTAAAAATCTCAGCACCGTTAACAAAAAAAGGAATAAACACTTTTTTAAATGCAATTGTACCTAGAATGACTACCACTCTTAGTTATTAATTGATAAATAAATGATTAACTAGTTAGAAAATTACACCAAACGACCACTAATATAATCATTAAACGATTTTTATCGTTTAAATAATATTTTGTATTTCACAGAGGTCAATATTAGATCTTTATGCGTCGCTAAATATAATACATAAGAAAATGGTAGCGGCAGGACACAGCGCAGATGTACCGCTCGCTAAGGACCTGCATGTCATGAACGTTGCCAAAATGACACCGGAACAGCTGCTCAAACTGTGCGCAGAAAGTTCTAAGATAAAAAACAATATTAACGGTTAGTATTCTTCTTCTTCTAGTGCCCTATTATTATGGGAGGCATCAGCTTAGCGAATTTATCTCTATCTTGCCCCAAGCGATACAGGTCTTCGGCGCTGTCAAGTTTTTCCACACCATGTCCAATACTTAATTAGAAGTTGCTGTTGATAATGGAAATTTGAATTTTCACTTTCTTTCGTGTTAAATGTAAAAAAAATAATTCACGACATTTTATAAAACATATTTATAATATAAATAGAAAACTTAAAAAAACTAATTCTTTGTGATGTCCTCTTGTTTTTAAAATAACATAGTATTTAAAGATGTGACAATTATGTTATTATTTTTCTTTTAGTTCTAGACGAATTACCTTTGGATAATAGAATTATTTTGGATAAATTATACAAAATACCCGAAAAATTAGTTGCAACATGTGAACAAGCTTTAGATAATAAGAAAACGATAATCGAGTGGCTTGACTCATTGAAATCGCAGGTAACTGCACCATGTTTTATCAAAAATAACATAATTGTAAAAAAAAAAAACAACAAATTATCTTTGGTTTATTATTTCTCACTTGCTTTTATTAATAATAAAAATTTATAGATTAGTGTACAAAGTCTGAAGCAGAAAATTCAAGAGTACACTATGAAAAATGACATGTTGGCCGGCACTTTGAAAAAGATTAGAAATGAATGTATGACGCAAATCCAAGAAGTGGAATATTACATAAGGTAAGGTAAATACATATATGTAGTAATAGTAATCTCAGTTCTATATTGTTTATGAAAAGTAATGATTACTTTATCGTTAGAGAAAGAGTGAACGATACAATGGCACTTCATTTGCAAACCGAAAACTTGACGTATAAATTGTCGGAACTAAATTCACACAATGCTGATCTTCAGAAGCAATTGAATAATGCAGAACATTTAAAATCCTACACCAATAAAAATAAAGCGGTAAGTCTCGCATTTTTATCTGATGAATAATAAATAATGATTTGGTCAAGTTATGAATTTCATTGATTTATTTTAATAAATCATAACTTAGGAATTTGAAAAGGAGTTAAAAGAAAAACAAAAAACTTTGAAAGATCGCCTGTCGAAAGCTGAAGGCCAAATTAAGATAGAGGCTGAACACGCGAGTCAATTGGAAGCCGCTTTGAATAAAGTTAACATGGAGTTAGAGTCTAAGATGGCCTTGATAAATCAATTACAAGAGCAAGTATGTATGCAAATATTTTACTCACAATACAAGTTGAATTAAATCAATTAAAATCACACGATTTTCACAATGTAAAGGAAATAGGGTTTAAGGAACTAGCAGTTTCCTTCCAAAAACGTGATAATTTTTCTTAATGACTGACATAATATTACACTTGATCACCTGGTACCTAATGATGTCTAGATAGTAAGTAATCTCTTGTCGATATCTTTCATCTTTTCGTTTATAAACACGATCATGTTTTTAATAGAATGAAAGACTGAAAAGAAACTATGATGAAGAATTAAAGAAGTTGAACGAAGCAGTCATAGAAAATACAATGAATTTAGAACAGATAGCACAAGACCGGGAAAAAATACAATTCGAGTGAGTGTTTTTATTAATACAGCAGAACTAGAATAAAAATGGCTGTATCTACTGATTTTTGCAGATGTTTCTTTTTAACAGCTACATATACGATTGGTTTGATATTGCTATTTTTATATGATGATGAGAATTTAATTTAGAATTAAAATTTGAATTATTAACATTGTATTTTTAAATAAGTCTACGCGCGGCCATATTCATATATAAATTATTATTAAAAACAGGAAAAACGACCTTGAAAGCAAATTGGAAGAGCTTACGATGTACTATAACGAATCACTTAACAATACAAAGTTAGAGCTTAAAGCGAACATGATGAAACTTAGTGAAGCTGAAACTAAGTATAATACTGAAATTCAAGAACAAATAAAACTAGCATCGGAGTACCGTAACCAAGTGTTGGAAGCTGAGTTACAAAATAAATTGCTTCTACAAAAAATAGAAGAATTGGAGCACAGATCAGGTAAGCGCTAAGCATCAGATGCTGTACGAATGGCTGTTGCGATATAAAATATTTTTAATAATTGCATATTTAATGCTACTTTATGCATATAACGTTTATTGTTTAAAATGAACTATTATGAACACGGCATGGAAAATAATACCTAAAACATGACTTGTATTTTACAGCTAGCACAAAAGATATGGATATTGAAATTAATACTATTAAGAATGATCTGGAGAAAGAACGATCAGAAACTAAAAACTATAAAAACATATTGTTACAACAGACTGAATCACTTCGTGAAATGGAGGTAATGTTATAAAAATATGAGAATCATCCTTGATATGTGTAATTTTGCTCAATTTCGTTTTTTTAGTTTAACCTCAAATTGTCCCAAGAAGAGAACGAAATAATGAATCGAAATTTATTAGACCAAGAAGAATATATAAAGGAGCTTAAAAATCGGGAGGAAATGTTAAAAGCACAATTACAAGACAGGTATTCAATAAATTAAGTCTTTAGTCTTTTAAATTAAACATCAAAATGAACGTATCAAATTTAAACTTCCCGCCGATATGTCATAAAAAATATTTACTCTAATTTTACAGTGAATCTAAAATGGAATACTATGAGAAAGAGTTGATTCAATTAAAAGATCACATTGTACAATTGCAAGAACAGTTTGGTGGATTAAAAGATATTAATGAATTATATGACACGGTATTATTACATTCTATAAATAGTTACTATTACGGACAATAAGTAAAATCACAAAAATAAGAACATAAAGAAAAAGCAAACCTTATGCAGCTAGCTAAAACAATGACATTCACTGTCTCATCATAGTCAAAAAAATATATTTTTGTAATATTTAACAAATTACTTAATTTCATGTTTAAGTCGACTATTATTTTCACAATGATGGGTTCCAAATCAGTCTGTACAGAGGCATTTTTTGTTTAACTAATCCAAACATTGCACGATATGTATTTTGTTATAATATTTTTTGCTTTATTATTTTAGTTGAAGAAACAAAAAGATGAGCTAATTAAAGTCACTAACGAAAACAATGAAATGTCTGAAACCCTTAAAAAAAAAATAGTGGAATTAAATGAAGCATTAGAAACCAATAAAGTACAAAAACAAAAGTTACAAGAAAAGGAGGATCTCATAAAAACCTTAATAAAATCGGAAGAAGAACAATGTAATATTATTAAGCAACTAAGAAACAATTTAGATGTCCGGAGAAATGAAGATTCTGAGGTTTTTTTTTGAATTAATAGATAAAAAATAAAATACTGGTAAGAATGAGGGTGAGCAATAGAAAGAAGGGTGTGCAAAGGATAATTATATTAAATATAAAAAATTGTATTATCAAAATGTAAAATTGTATATTCCAGGTTGTGAAGGAGCTCCAAATAAAGAAATTAGAAATTAATAATCTTGCTAATAATTTAGAGACTAGAAAACAACAAATATTGCAGTTAGAGAAAATTGTTTTAACCTTGGAAGAGAAAATTCGCAAATCAAACTCGTTAAGAAAAAAAGGCGAAGAGAAAATTAATTTGCTAGAAACAAAAATTGGAATTTACGAATCACAACAATATAAGGAAGGAGTGGTCACAAATTCGAAGAATCTAAATAAATTTTTAAAACTTCTTGAAGAAGAAATCGAAACCCCGATAGATGTTCAAGATGTACACAACGAACAGTCTTCAGAAGGTTATAAAAATAGTATTAATTTAGATAAAGATCGCAACCAGGAAAAACGCACACCTAGCGTTCTTGAGCAAAACATTTTGCTAAAAAAATATGCCTTATCTGATAATGTAGTCAAAAAAGCCACCGTTCCTCAGAAATGTGATTTATTTAATGGTGACCATTTAGATCGTAAAGAAGTTCATACTAAAATTGATAATAGTCATAAAGTAAAAACATGCGGCTTGGATTTAGACACGGATGAAGAACCAAAACGAAAGGTTATTGGTAATCATTTACACGATAAAATATTATCAAGAAACTTACAAGCACTATTGTATGGAAAGCATTTGAACGATAAAAAGGACAAAATGTTTGTTTTGGCTGGTCATAGACTTTAAATTTATTTAATTTTATATTATTTGTATATTGTTTATTGCTTATATTTCCGTTTAAACGACTATGTAAAACTTGTTGATATAAAACTTTTAAAGGTTTACTTTCTTTTTTATTTTATAACAAGCGGTCGCCCGCGACATCGTCAGTACGGAATTAAAAAAGCCTACAATATTTCCACATACATCAGCTACCTTCCCGGCAAAATACCATCAAAAACGGCCGAGACATTTCTGAGATTACCCCAAACAAACGCGGACTTGCGGACAGACAAAAAATGGATTTTCTTTAATAGTGAAGCTACGACATCATGTATGAAATATAATTTTTTTTCTTTGATATTACATCTTCACTTGACTCTTCAATCCAATTTTATTCATTGTATAGATGTATGTAAGTATTAAATCAGTTGGCAAGGATCAGGACAAAACTTGCTTAAAAATAAAATCAAAAGATAAGGTACCGTAATGATTTTATTACTAAAAATTTTGGTAGGTTAGTATTGATTGGAAATAGAATTCTTAATGCAAAATTTAGGAAATAGAAAATCTGGAAATAGAAAACATTTTTTAATTTCGATATGAATTTATAATGATTGATCAGACAAAAGGGTGTTTTGGGATCCGGGGCCCACAAGACGAAGAATTTGTCTTTCCAGCATAGCCTTTCGTCTCTCCAACTGGGTGCGCACCTTGCCCTCCCTCTCCAGCTGCAGGCTCTGCATCAAGATGGCGCTCTCCAGCTGAAGCACCCTAGCCCGCTCTGACTGCAACGCCGACCACGTGTCGTTTGCGTCTTGGCATAGAGACGACACAACTTGCGACGTCTGATGTAAAATGTACATTTTATAAATAAAAAATTTTTATTTTCTTAATACAAGAGCATAGCAATGAATCGGCCCTAATAACAGACCGTAGCTCCATCAAATTCTTTAGGCTCTTGCTGTCCCTCGAGTTGCGCGGCAAGGTCCCGCCGCGCACGCGTTACCTTGGCGAACATGTCCGCCGCGCGCTCGTACCGCTCCAGCATGAGGGCGCGGGACGCCGCCGCTGTCACCAGCGCAGACCGCTCGCGGCTCAGAGTCGCTACTTGCATTTGCATCTCTAACAACTATCACAGATAAACAAACAGAAACAAGAAAATGAGCGCTATCTCTTTCGAATCGCACTTAGGGCCAACGTCGGAAGGAAGATTGTATTCCCTAAAAGGTCCTTCAGTTCCAAATTTGGATTTTACACAGAAGAATGGTGTTAAAGTTTGTGAGCGATAGAGTTGTGTATTTCTCTAAATTATTTAAATTTTAACCAAACCTCAGTTCTTAGATCCTGGTAGGGAGTATCTCTGGAGAAACAGTCGTAATTCCTTAAGCGCTTAACTTCGAGACGTAAAGCCGCTAATTGAGTCTCGTACTCTGACATACTTTGTTCCCTGTTAACCATATGAGAAAATTCCAGTCCTTGTATATATTACCACTCAGTACATTGTAACAAGTTGTGATTTCGCTTACATTATCTTCTCATTCGCTCGCTGTTCGTCAATAATGGATTGCAATTTTGCAATTCTCTGTTCTCTGTCCAATAACTCAGTAGCCATTTTGTTATCGTTATCACCTTCTATTTGCTGCAAAGTTAAAATGATAATAGTATTTTTTAATTATGATATTTAAAACACATATATGTAAAAACTGCTTGCTCGACTCCACCTCTATCTTTTAAAGCATAATAAGTATAAAAAGCTTATGCTAGTACGCTGTAGTAAAAGGAATTGGCTTTTCCAGTTTTTCTTCATTTGTCAAATTTACATACACAGAATTACAAGCTACAGTACAGTAAGGAAAGACTTACTGCAATTCTCGACAGTGAATTTAAAAAGTTATCTTTATCAGTGCGAGTCTGTCGCAGCTCTTCCTCCACCCTGACGAGTGCAGCGCGCGTGTCCTGCAGTTCCTTCCAAATTTCAGTCTCTCCATCTGAAGGCTCGCCTTCTAAACAATTCACAGGAAACCAGTGCAGAATCTAGTCTCACTAGAAGGTTAAAATTAGCTGTTTGTACTAAATATTTTTGCATAACCGCTCTTGTTTTCTTTAACGGTAACCTCAAACAGACACGAAACTGCTTACAATTATATTGTGTCTCTCTCAATCACTTATAAGAGAAAAAATTGTGCATACCTTTAGACGGTAAGTAGTCGAGACAGTGTTCTTTTTCTATGTTTAGAAGCTTAGTGCATCGTTCTTGGATAACAGAAAGCTGTTTCTCCAAATCTATGACTCGATCTTGAAGTGCTGCTGCACGTGATTCAGCTTCTGCCTGTGCTTTCTCCTAAAAAACTTTTAAATAAGGCTAAATCCGATTAAATACAGAACCTTGATATACTGTGTATTTGTCTGTACCATCGACATTACGTTTACAAAATTTGAAATAGTAATTTTAATTGTTAATGTTTCATATCGTAACAATACGTACATTTGTAAAGTTGGATAAGTTTAAAACAATTAAACTCTTACGAAACCTTTTCTGTTAACTTGGCCTGAAGCATATCAGCGCGGTTCCTTTGCTTGGCTACCCGCTCGGAAACAGTGTTTTCAGTGATCTCTAGTTGCTCACGTAGCTCTTTGACACTATATAAAGTTTTCTTGTTAGATTGTATAAAACACGTAGTAACAACTTTAGTAATATTGACTAGTTAAGGTTCTAAATGTAAGATCAATATTCTTCAAAATTAGACTGTCCATCAAACAGGTTTTTACAAATGAAGATTTTTGTTTTATTATAAACTCAAAAAATAACTAGCACTGAGCCGAAGAAATTAACATAGATTAATAACCGTAGTTCGAGAGCATCCCTCTGCTGTGATAATGCCTCGATGGTCATTTCCCCAGTTTTGGAGAGCTCAATCAATTTCTTCGAACGCGTATCGTAGCTCAGTTCACGATGACGATACTAGTAACAGAAAAACACAAAACTTTACTACAGGCGATAAGTTCGTTGTCACATTAACGATAAATAAAAACTGGGAAAGTCATGTAGACCTAATTATTTGCTATATATTTTATTCTAGCCGCTGCCCGAGACTTTGTCAGCGTGGAATTAAAAAAAAATAGCCAAAGTTACTCTGGCACAAACCAGCTACCTTCCAGTCAAAGCTACGTCAAAATCAATCCAACCATTTCGAAGATTACCCGGAAAAAAAGCGGTTTTGCGTGCAGATAGATAGACAAAAATTTACAAAATTGAATTTTTTTTATAAGCAATATACATCATGTTCACGAAATTTGATTTTTTTTCGATATAAACTTAAATTTTTTAGGATAGATTTCTATGAAAATGATGTTATTTACTAGTTGTTCCAATTCCTTCTGCTTGCGTTTCGCTGCCTCCAGTTCCGTCTTCCCTTCTTTGACCTGCTTTTCCAAATTAACGATCCGACTTCGTGCGACGCGCAGCATGCTTTCTGCAGTCGATACTATTTCTCTTAAACTTTCTTTAGCTGTCTTTTCTTTGTTTAGCTGTTCTTGTAATGCCTGTTTTGTAAAATATAATTTAGTTAAAAAATAAAGCTAACTCTCGTGTTTTTATATTCGAATGGTCAAAAGCACTACTAACTTCGTACATTTTATTTTACACTTTGTATACATTTATGAGATCATTAAGTACAAAATGACCGATGAAATTTTCACCAAACCTCATATTTGGATAGATCTTCCGCCTTTCCTTCTTCTTGCCTTTCACCGACTTTTTTCAGTTTTTCTTCAAGTTTATCTCGTAAAATTAAATTTTCATTTTGTAAACGTTCAACTTTCTTTATTAAATTTTCCCGGTCAATCCAAGGCATTCTGAAATAAAGTCACAACGTAGGCAGTAAACAAAATTGACAATCTCAATCGACTTTCCATTTATTAGATAAAATAATTACTTAGCTACTTCAAACGACTGCTTAATTTTAGTCTTAATATTATCTGTCAACGACTCGACCAGTTTCTTTATATTCTCTGTTTGTGATTCAAATTCAGCGTTTTTGTTCTTCCATTCGGTGTTCTGTAAATAAACTAATATTTTACCAAACTCATTCGAAGTTACTTGCTTGCTTAACAAGATCCTTGTTCGTTATATATCATACTGATCTACTTTTAAAGGTACCTTCATTAGCCATTTAGTGACTTTTAAATGAACAAAGGAAAAGCTGCAAAAACCTAAGAACTTATTTATGTCTAGTAGAAGGAATACTGACAGTATGCGCGTTAAGTCTTTCAGGACGGGCCTTGGATCGCCAGAGCTGTAAGATCTCGTTACGACGTATCATGATCTCCGAGTTCACCGCACGCACCTCGTCGGGGATTACACTAAGCAGGGAATGCAGCTGTCGCAACATCTGTGGCCCTAGAAACAAACGACTTCATAAAAAATATTAACTATAGTTTAATTTAGTACTCCATTAAAATAACACTTCATATTGAAGTAATTTGGCTAAACAATCACAATTTGTCACACGATCGATATCTCCATCGACTATGGAAGTACGTACAAGGATATTTAAAAGTGACTGTTTTGAACATATTTATTCACTAGCTGTCACCCATGACACCGACTGCGCTGGAATTTTAAAAAAATAGTTGCGAATGTGTTCTTCCAGACTATTTTCTACATCAATGCCAAATTTCAGCGAGATCCGTTGAGACGTTCTGGAGATACCTTCAAACAAACATCCATCCATCCATCCATCTAAACATTCGCATTTATAATATTAGTAAGATTTAATGTACAATAACTAAATACACACCAAATCCCTCATTAATTTCCATACTCTGTAAAGACGCTATGTCACTTCTTAACAGTAGAAGCAGATCGTTCGCGTGCCAACCAGATATCGAGAGCAGTCTAAGTTCTCCGAGGTTATTGTCGTTTATTCCACACCTAGCCTCTATCTCTTTCAACGATGCGTAAGTTTCTATCAACATATTCTAAAACAAAGTAAATTTTTGTAAATATAAAATGTAAGGCACAATTTACTTTCAGAATTGTTTACTTCATTCTTAACTAGGCCTGATTCGTCACAAAACAAACACTAACTACTGAAACCCCGCACTGCGTTGTTTGTGCTAAATTTGTTCTTTCTATGCTAGTGTAAAAAAAATGTTCCTCCAACAGTCGTCTTTGATATATAAACAAGCTAAACTAAACTAGTAAAACTTCTTTACTCCGACAAAAATACTTTCTTAGAGCACACAATCCCATCCTATCTTGAAATTCATACCTGTTGACTTATAACGTTCTTACGCAGCTTGATAAACTCCCTTCTCTTGCCGGCGTACGAACGCATGGTTTTTGAAATAACCGTCGGCGGCAAAAGTACGTCTTTTTCTGTAAATTAACAAGAGCTTATAAAGTAAATCACACTATTGTTTAATACCTTCGTTGGGTATGTTTAATTCCTCGGAGTATTTTTTTCAAATAAATATGTTATGTTTCTGTACTCATTCATTAATACTAAAAAATAACTATTCTTTCTGTACTAACATTATTTCATAACTATAGCTTGGGTGTAGAACTCTAAAGACATATTTTTTGATCTTCATGTAACGCATTTATTACCATTATCTAAGTACGACTACTTGATATAAAAGTATAGAAACCTGTACCTGTATCCGTCAACGTTAGGTTTGCATAATCATCTTCAGTATGTAAATGAACTGGTGATGTCGGGCGCAACTTATCATCATCCTTTTTAGCAACCTTTACAAATTCACAAACAAATATTAACTGTCCTACGACAATCCGAGGAGAAGGCGAGAATAAACGACTACAATTTTCATGAACTAGCTGAGCGAGTCAGTGGTATTGGATAGGTTAAGAACGTTAAAAAATTAGAAAGGCTTAACAAAGATGGGAATATAATTAGCAGTGACAACGTGATAATCTCTGCTTGTCTATTTTTTTCGCAAATAGTTTTCAAGTTCTACGAAATAATATTTTAAGATTACTGCCATCTGTTATTAAAATCAAACGATTAACCATTGGTTTCCGAGACTAAAAGCTATGTATAAAACATATCGTCATCCCTGTTATTATCCTTGACAAAACAGAGATAACAGTATCTTTTAAGCAGGAAAATTGGGCTCAGAAACCCATTAGTCAAATTACATACATTTGTAGGCGACATACTACGATGTCTTTTGCCAGCAACAAGTTTTTTCTGCACATTCTGTCTCTGTAAAAGAAAACAACAGTTGAGTACTTTTAGTTCTATTCGTTTTTCAATAACTTGTATCCCGAATGAATACCACGTATCTCGCATACCGAAAATTCAAAAATAAAAACACGAGGATTTTTGATTTAGGTGCACGTTGAACAGATTCCCAGAAAAACAATTATTTTTAAATAACCTGAAGAGCTGTATCTTGTATAATTGATGGGTTAAAATATTACCTTTATAATTATATCAGGGAATTTTCTCTGTACCTTTAGGTTGTCAAACTCAACAAAATATTAAAATTTGAAATGTGAACAGAAGAATTTTGTTGTGGTCAAAGTGATATATTTGGAATTGTACAAAAGGTCTGAAGAAAATGTAATAGAATTAATATCATAATGAATATGTTGCCTCATTATTACATATATGCTTGTTTCGTTTGCCTTTATGTTTGTTTCGTAAAAGATAATGAAATAAGTGATGTTATTGTACACAATATCTTCAGTCAGTTTGTTTGTACGGCGACATTGAAGTTTGACTTGTCCCCCGGCTGTACAAACAAAACTGTTTATTGTTAATTATTAATTGTTTCGTTTAACACAAAGTGGACAGTTGAATAACATTTACAATTGTCTTAAAGAAAGATATATTTATTTACCATAAAAGTAATTTTATATGTAAATAACGTTTTCTTAAAAATAAATAGTTCTAAAGTTGCAGTAAAAGTATTTACATGATATGAAGCGATTGCATATAAAAATGTTTGAATTAATAAGTATATAATTATACGAACAATTTATTAAGTAGGTTTAGTATGATTAGTTTAGTATGGTTTAGTATGCAAATATATTCAAAGTACACATCCGCCATGACACGGATAAAACAGGAACAGACAGGGCTTATAAAGTGTTTGATAATGTCTATTCATACGGTTATTTACACGAATACAAAATATACTAACAAATATACTACCTTCGGATTTAGTGGGGTAATTTTATGTCGAAATATCTAAAGAAACTAATGACTTCTTAATTTAAACAGGCTAAGATCTCGTAGACTTTTGATTAGTTTTAAACGCATGTAAAAATTTTAAAAAGGATACTTGATCCTTCCTACACATAGTAACAATAACTTAGGTAAGTATTAATATATACCCGTGCATTTAAATTGTTAGGACTGGCAGATTGCGAACGTTTAACCGGGCGCGATGCTTGTTCCCATCTTCTAGCGACGGTTGTATTTATATCTGAGAAATAAATATATTTTATTTTGATCATATAGTAGACCAGCAAGTGAAGTTGTAATAAAATCTAAATACCAATTTCTTATTTTACTTTCTTACCAGATCTTAAAGAGGTTCCACCAGATTCTAACATGTTGAAATTACGAAAATTTTGTAGAATTATATCAAGTTTTATTATAGCTAAAAACTGTAAAATGTTATTGCGAAGAATGTGACAGCGTTTTGATAGGTTATGAAAAATTGTCAAAGATAATTCCAAAAGTTTGCTTTCGCGATGAAAAAGAAGATTTTCCAACCGTTGATTTGACACTTAAAACTTTTTTGTGACAAAAACAAAAAAATATATACTCCATCTCTTGTACTCAATATTATTCGCTCTTCCTTCAATAGTCTATAAGTGCACCGGAAACTAACAACCATGGATTCGTAGATGTTAGAACGTGGAAGAAGCGACGGAGATGTGCCAGGACCGCGATAAATGGAAGTTCGTAATCTCTGCTTATTACTCTCAGGCTACAGGTGAGATTGAGTTGTTGTTGTTTCTACCTTCAAATATATTCAAGTAGTAATATTTAATATTAATGATAGTTTAACGTTTTCAATTAAACGATGTCGATGACACATTTTTACGCCTTTACACAAATATATCATATTTTTAAATTGATAAGTCATAGATATTTTTGATAATCAAAGTAAATAAGCTATTTAAATAGGTCAAGTACATGACAGATAGCCATGTGACACATTATAAAACAAATTTACTCAAAAATAAAATTCACGTTATCTGTTCCGATTATTTTTAAGAGTGCAGGAGTAACATACACTTACATTTGTTAGTTTTATAGGCATTCTAAAATAATAAGCCCAAATTAAAACATTCAATTTCCACTGTGAAGATCTATTTAAACCTTTTTTACTTTTGAAACCAACGAAACAATGTGATCATTTTAATAATTCAAACGACGATTCCAGGTTTTAATGAGAGTCACAGTATATTGTGATTAAAACATACACCATGTCAATAGCGTGGAAGCTTATTTGACAAAATGTCAGTTACAGTCAGTAAATATTAATAAATCAAAACTTTTGAAATAATTCTCTGTTGAATGCTTGAATGCGGTGTCGTCAACTCGTCTGAAAAGTATATTTGCAAACTCTGACAACATTGTAGTTATTCAACGCAGTTGATATCAATGTAACAAAGAAAAACATTAGCGCTATTGAAATGTTTTGTTCATCATCGAATAAGTGATCTCCGATATTTCTTATAATATGGATGAAAACAAAGATCAATTCGTATTCTTATCACTTTATAACAATTCATGTTACAAAAGACCTTCTTTAGATTGTTATCTATCAAACAATAGTTAAGTAGCAAGAAATAATGTACATACGAGACTAGTCTTTTACACGTGTACATTGAAACATTAAATATCTAGGACATTTTATTTATTCAAATAATTGCAACATATTTGCGATAACCTAAGAAACTGGTGGACATGTTAACTGATTGATATGACGGGAGACTGGATAAGGTTTCTTCATCTGCACTTTTTAGTGTATGTATTCTGATTTTAAACTAAAGATTTACTACAAAAAAAACATTACTGCACTGATAAATAAACACTTTTCTAAAAAAATCCTTTCGTCGCTAGTTTAATTCCCAAGCTTATTTATTGGATTCCGAAGCATATTGTGTTTAGGAGATTTCTGAAATGTATAAAAAAGAAATAACTTATAGCAAGGACTAAGGTATAATTATTTCGATATGAATAAAGATTAAATACAACCGCCTTCATTCAAAAATATTCCACATCATTGACATCATTTATCTATCAAAATGTCGGCTATCAAACACGTTAACGATTAGGATTAGTGTAAATTGCACAAAACCAATACATTTATCTGATCATTCAAGGCTACACCCATGACCAATATTAGGATAATATTCCTTATCGTATATTAATTCCTTCATAGTAATTTAAAATGAAATACCATACAATCCATGATTATACGCCTGTTAATATAACTGATTAATAATTATAATACAAATCGAAAAACTAATCAATGTTAAACGAATCAACACATAAATACTATTTAAAAAGACGTATAGTTGTTTTTTTTTTTCGGAAAAATTCACGCTCCAGATTAAAAAATAACAAATTACATAGAAATCGTCATTACACATATTACAATTACTTTGAATAGCTCTGGCTATTTATTACGCATATTTACATCTTTATCTTTAACATACGAGTATATTATTAATTAATAAGTAGAAAACTTCGATTTTTTATCATTAATGGACAATAATCAAGCAAACAAAACGTGTGAATGTGTACAGTTTACAGTTGTAAAGTATTATCCAAAACACCAATAAGTCATGGCAATGGGCGCCATTGATCGCGTACGAAATGCATAGAAGCGTTTAAAGAATCCTTATTGTTCTCCGTCCACATGCTTCACGCGTATCAACTCGTGGTATAATACCTAAGGACCTGCAATTACTCATGCCTGAGAATATTATAACACTGCTCTGTCTGAGACTAACTATTCTATTTTACTTGATTGTGGTAAAGCTTCGCTGCTGCAGGAACTGTTGCAGAAAAATACTTAATCTTAGAGAAGAAAAATTAATATCGTAGTTAAATAATATTGTAGTAGATGTAGAGATCTAGTAAAACAGTGTTTGATAAACAACCAGGCGATTAATTATACTCTCTAATAACCTACCATTAAGCATTCTAAGTTTCATTGACTTGGACTTCCATCAATATTTTTGCATTATTTTAATTAGTGTAATTACGATGTCTTCATTCATTCAAATGAGAATGAAAATAATTATTTCATTATTACCAAGCACATAAAGAATGCTTATTTATTATTTGATGATGATAAGAATGCTTGTTTAAAAAATGTCCCTTTGTGCATCAAATAACAGTTCACATTCTTTGTTTATTCATTATTCGATTGACAAATAGCTTTTGCCTGCGACTTCGCGGAGAACTAAAAAAAAGGGTGAAATTTATGTTATATATCACACGAGACTATGTTGATTATGTGCTGGACCGTTGCGAAGTTATCTCGTAAATATTTGAATCAAACTTATCCCAGGGGTACCGTAAACATTTCAGGGATTATGTGTTCTTTCAGACTGTGTTTTACATCTGTACCAAATTTCATCATGAACCATGCGGCCGTTCTGGAGATACCTTCTAACAAACATCCATTAAAGGATCAAGATTTTTTTAATTCCTTGTGGACGGAGTCGCGAGCGACAGCTGGTTTACATAATTTTTTAAGAATTCAATCTTGTGAAAATTAAATTGTTATGTAGAAAAGTATAATTTGATCTCATAAAATTCAGTTCAAGGCGTTAAATTAATTGAGAGAGATGATATTTTGAGACATGACTGTTACGGAAATATCGCTGCTACAACGTCCGTGACCTGATATCTTTTATATCACTGTAAACAAATTAGTTATACTAAATTTTTAGCAGTGTATCTTTTTTCTTGTAATTTTTTTAATGATTATGATTTTATTACTCTTTCATTAAAATTAATGGTGAATTATTTAAAAATATCACACCAAATCTTACCTATTTTTCACCATACTTACTTTACAAAAACTTAGTAAAAATTTAAATTTGAAAACTTTTTTATCTAATCTTCTGAGAATGTTTGCGATGGAAGGATGTTTGATATAAGGTATCCCTGGATCTGCTCAACGGATCTTCATGAAATTGGCACAAATGTAAAACATATTAAGTTTTTAATACTGCGCAGGCGCAGTCGCGGGCGGCAGCTAGTGTGTAAAAAAATTAAGAAACTGTATTTAACTGCTGTCATTCAGCCCATCCAAACTACCAATAACGATTAAGATTGTAACTAAAAAAAAATTATTTTTATTTTACAAGATTTAAAAAAAAAACAAATTCAAATAATGCAAGTATGTAAGTTTAATATTTCAATATTAATATTTTTATTATCACTTTTCTTACAAAGTTGCGTGTAAACTGTGAGCCAAGTTTTCTTTTATTTTAGTTCCTGAGTGAGGTAGAGATAGAGTAGTCGCCTTGAGAAGTGGATTTTAATCTCATCCGTTGTTGCAGACGTAAGAAAAAATATCTGTCAAGAAGTAAGCTTTTATTGGCGGATCGCGAGTTAACACAACGTTATCGGGCTAGAAAACTTGGTCGATAAGAACGCGCGCGCTCACACAAGCGTCAGTCGACAATCAGTGCGGCTTGTGGCTTGCGGCGCGGGCGCAGCACTTCTGTACCGCACGTTAACAAAAATATAAACAATATTACACAACTGCTATGTGCCTGGTGTTTACTAAACAGTGTTGTGACAAGGATTGCTTTTATTTTAAGCCGTGAAACGGTAGCTAATTATTAATTCGGTGAGTAGATTTAATTACTTTTAAATTTCTCTGATAACCTTTTATATATTTAATTAATTCAAAGTCTTTTATTTTGAGGTCATAGGTTGAACTAGTTGAAATATATATTTACACATATCCCTGATGTGAGTTAAGAAGAATAAATAATGTTTTACAAACAATTATAGTCTAATTTGACATATTGTAATCGTATAATAAATGAAGATTACATTATTTCGTAAATGACAACTAGAACTTTTAATAACTAAGTATAAATTACGTTAACCAAAATATTTTATTTTACAATAACTTCATATATATCATTTTTTTTTACTTTTATTCACCGATAACAGGTTGCAACGGTTTGCAAAGTTAAGTAACCTTTGTAAAATTTATAAAAATTAAAATTCGGCAAAAAAAATTTACTTCGCTGTTACTTATATTCTCTGGTCAGTTGGTAAAGCGATAAGTATACAAACGCGGATATCAAATATTTGACTGCATCAGAAATAGACGCGATAAGGCTCCGATAGCTCAAATACGAATAACACGAAATCACTTAAAAAAAACTTTAATATATTTATTTTATAAACTCTAACTTTTCGTAACATAATATTATCTTTGACTAAGTATATATTATTATATTATAAATATTATTTCAATTGTAAATTAGGATTTTTTTTCACATTCATAACTATTTTGTTTTTCACACATATCTGTTTTAGTTTTTAATAAACACATCGCTTTTAAAGTATAACAATAATTTGAAAAAACATTATAAGTAAGGCTAGTTTATCAGTAAAATATTAATCAAAGAACTTCTCAAGTAGTTACCAACAGACAAGACATAACAACCATTAGCTATGCATTTAATCTTTTTATTGCTTTAATCTTATAATATTAGTTTTATTTCGATAAAAGAGATTAGGAACTATCTCGTCCAGCCATACTGATAAGCACCTAAAATAAGCTTTAATATAATAAATGTATTAGTTGAACAATAAGGTTCATTCAAAATTTACCAAAAAATGTTCAAAAGGTCACTGCGTTAAAAAAAAAATAAATTGTCTGTATTAGTTAAAAAACGAAAAGTTATTCAAACAAACAGTATGATCACTTTGGAATTTGAACACACAATACCGACCCTCGGTAATAAAGAGGACGGGGTGATGAATCTTCATAAAAAATAAACAATACTAGTAAGAAAATTTATATTTCCTCACCAAATTAACGTTCACGAGAGCTGTTTTTGCTAAAGACTGGAATCGTCCAAACTTTGTTTATAAATTTGACCGAAATTTCAGTACAAAAAAATAAGGTTACGGTTAAGACAAGTCAGTGTTTCCCAATTTGTGTTTAATATTGCCCTTGTATTCCGTAAACATTTGCGACACCCTTTTCGCAATGATAAAGTAAATCTGAGATGCGTGTGCATTGAATCGAAACGAAATCTCACTTTTACTAGAATTAAGATCATTTGATATTGTATATTCTTTAATGGAAAACCGATATAAGTAAAGGATTGTTTTTGTTGGACAATCCCGAGAAAACTACAACAAACGAAGCAATGATCAATCGACGCATAATTGTTCTTAGTGTAGTTTTAATTATTTTTTTCTTGGTCTTCTCTCTTTTTCATCAAAAAAAGCTATATTTATTCATTTTCGATATAATTTTAAAATCGAACGGAATCAAATTATACAAACGTTTGCGACGCGATCGACAACTGTTAGTAAATTTCTATTCAAAAATAAAATATTAGAGTATCGATACCTTGAGCATTTAGACACTTGTTACTAGATAATACCTAGTTCAATGACCTGCCACGTCACATATCTATTTAAATATCCGAGCGTAGACTTTAAAACACCTACTCTTGATTTCCTCACTAGTTTTTCACTTATAAACATAGTTAAATCACTATTCATTTATAAATAGTGTGAGGTCCGATTTATAAATTCCTACTTAAAAAATCTAGTTTGTAATGATGAAATCTAGATTTATTTTTCCTAAAGCCGCTGAATCCCATTTACTGATATTCTATTTCTCTAAAGTTTTCCTAAATATTGTGTTGTACTGGAAAATAGAAAAAATGGTACCGTGTTTAAGCAATATATATTATTTAATTATTTTTAATCATACAAAAATTTTCAGAATCAATTAAATTCATACGTACATACCATATTACAAGCGTGTATTATAAGTAGCTGCGCCGAGTGTTTGGCTTCTTTACCTACATTAGTGGAATGTTTTTGAAAGTTCATCGGCGCAAAAAAGAAATAGGCTAATAACCGAACACGCTTTTTCTCATTCTTCAACAATAACATTCAGAAATAGTCGCTTGCTCTAGTTACGACCTAGTCTATTGAAATCAATAAATAATTCCATTTCAACAATACCTATTAATATGTATCTATACCTATATATATAAAAGAAAGTCGTGTTAGTTACACTATTTATAACTCAAGATCGGTAGAACTGATTTAGCTGAAAATTGATGGGGAGATAGTTAGAACTAGGAGACGGACATAGGAACTTTTTTATCTTGAGTGCATTTTTTTTATTCCGCGCGGACGAAGTCGCGGGTAAAAGCTAGTTATCTATATATTAGTTTTAACCTATTCACTCTCATCATAACCTCAGTTTTAACCTAAGCAATTATTATAAAGTGTTTAAGAAATGTTTTTGTTCGCAAATCCCGATAACAAAAGTTCATTGACGCAACGGTATTTAATTAAACATTCCTTCAGTCTGTAAATCGGATAACTACTTGATTAAATTCTGAATTCAATTATACATGTCGAGATAATCATGAATAGAAATAAAATGACTGGTACCAAATTCATGAACGCCATAAAAATGTGAGACGATTATAAATTTGTTTGCGTTAACGTGTTACGAACGAAGTAGTGTTTAGTTTTTCAAATCGTAATTCCAACTTGTAACATTAGTGCTATATTTCTCGGATTATGTAATACGAAATTACTAAGCTATTGTGAACAGTAAATGCCTATTAATTGTTACGTAAAATAAACAATGATAAGTCATAAGGATTATGCGAAATGAATGGATCCATACAACATCGTGAGACTCGTTCAATGCACACAATTGCCGGAGATTGGCCGTTACTGCTGAATGCGCTCTTCCTTAAACTGCCTGCTCAATTATGTCGTATAACGTATTACTGCCTACCGTTTGAAATAGTTTCCTTACATGTATTTTTACATATAGTAGTTAGTTGTGTATATGTGTACAGTATTTAGTTTCCGTTCATCAGGTATCAGTTTTAAAAATATTTAAGGTTTTTTGTTTTGTACATAGATCTATATAAACACATATTTGCACAAAAATAAATGTTTATCACACCTCCTTTATCATTCATGCTGTAAGGGAATAAATAGTAAAATCTGAAATTATTATAGATTCGGTAATTAATTCGAACATTTAAAATTTAAAGGAACTCTTCAAATCACTCGAACGAACACACACAATAACATCAAGAAGTAAACGATTTTTTTAATATTACTTAATCCTTAATCCATAACAATCTTTTTTCATCATCATCAGCTCACTATACGTCCCCACCGAGGGGCTCGGAGCCTACCCCAAGTTAGGGGTGACTAGGCCATAGTCACATGTTTCCTTCACCGTAAGAACGTCGGATAAATGTACATATGTAAATCGAAAATCGAAAAACACATTGGTACATGGCGGGATTCGAACCCTGGACCTGCAGATTGCAAGTCAAGTGCTTAACCCCTGAGCCACCGACGCTCAATCTTTTTTATGCCTTGCATATTTTTTTCAAACCATTTCTTCATAATGTCCTATCAAAATCGGTCCAGCAATTCCGGAGATTACCCGGAACAAAAGCGGCCTTGCAGACACACAGACACAAAGACAACAAACACACAGACAGCAAACAGATAAAAAATCAAAAAATAGGTCTTTCTTTATCAGCTACGCAAAAACATTATTTCTACGACATATATATTTTTTTCGATGTTACATACGGACACTCCAATTTTGTTAATATGTAAAGACATTTCGTGCCTTTACGAATTTAGTTACGAAGTTAGATTATACAAATTTTATTAGGTCGATGAAATAAGACAGCAAAACATACAACGTAAACGTTCTAAAATGATAGTTGGAAAGTGTGTACAGTGTTAAGTAAATAATAAAGCGGTAAAAGTGTTTACATATCATGTTGACAAATTGATTGGTTGTCGTTATATTGTGAACATTACCTCGATATGTTTTATCACTGCGCGTATCGTAGGCGAAACACGCCAGCGGTTTTATCAACTAGAAAGAGTCGTAACAACAACATTATCAAACGAGCAGATTTGTGTCCGAATTGTAACAAATGATTTTAATATAAGGTAAATATTTCACATAAAGTATTTTTTTGTAGAGATTCATCCTCTAGAAAAGAAGTGTACGCTATTTAATCAGAACAGAGAATTACCTTCGTGTCCCTTGAAAATATGGAGAAGTCTTGGCATAGTAACAATTATCATGTACTGCTTATCTCCCAAATACGATCCGATATTTTTCGCGCTGCTTATTCGATCGATGAAAACTATAACAATACCTATAAATAATTATTTCATATCATTATTATTAACATCCTTATCATAGTTCTGAAATATTTATTAGAGAGTTGAGAGTTTCGTATAAAATAACAAATTTTATTGTGAAATGTCATTGGGTAGGAAATAAACGTCCTCGACTGTAGCAATATTTATAAGCAGAATATCGGTATCATCGTGGCATGGCAATGCGAGCTCTAGTTGCTAACTATAACAATAATATTATGCTAACCAAGATAAACTTCCTAGATTGTTTCTATCGCGTTTAATGTTTAACAATAAAATTGTCTATGTTACTTACAATTTTATACTTGCCATAACTTGCTACCCATAATGCTGCTAGTTTTTCTAAGACTTATCATTATGGCAATTAAATCTGAAAAATTGTTAACATAATTAGGCAAAGTATAGAGCCAAAATTTTTTAAGTTGTAGACTTTGTAGTCAGCGATGGATATCTAAATGAAATGAAATATAAGTATCCCAAACTAGTAAGCCACGCGCATTAATGCATTAAAAACAATTAACGATGCATATTTTATAGTTCAAAATTATTGTTTTTCAAGATATACATTAGTATGGAATTTTGAGTTTTTCGTATATAAATTCTCTTAATATTTAAATGTGTTTGAATAATTAAATCCTAAAGAGATAATTGAAAGTTGATGTTAATTAAACATCAAAAATAACATTAAGGGCTACTTTATTTCCATGCGTTTGTTTTATCTTGTCTTTATAAATTTTATAAATAATTATAACAAAAACTATCAGCAACAGTTAACATTTAAAATAAATTAGATTAATTCAAAAGAAACTGACTTGGTCTAACCACGTTCCATTTTTGTAACATATTCAAGGTATATAGAAGTAAGTACAGTAATCCAAAGTGAATGAAGGCGCGGTCCTTATTAGCAAACCAGTTGGGAACACCGCACGCACGATTCTCAGCTCGCCAATATGTCTCAGATTAGTTTTTGTGACTGAACAACTTTCGATATGTTTATCAACGGATGTAACATAATTTCAATTGAACTAGAATCGTCCCAACATGAAAATATGATATTTTCGAAAAGGTTTTTTTGCAAGGTAAACTGAAACCATAGTTTTGCAGAAACAATGCAATATGGTTCTTTAAAATGAAGATATACCATTATACTTCAACTCTCTTATATTCTAAAGACTGCCTAAACAACTCTGTTGCTTTGCGTCACTGCAAACCGTGTGCCATAAATCTAAGATATAATCGTTATACAGCAATGGCGATGAAAGAGTGGCTGCAGTGGCTGCCGCCACCGCGGTCGCTGCTGGCGCTGCTGCTGGCGGTGACTGGTTTCAGCAGTAGGCTGTTCGCCTCCTACGTCACACACTCTCCCACCCTGCTCGTCGACACCTGCCACTCGCTCTGCAGGCTCTTTGGACTCATCACTACACTGCTCGCATACAAGGTAATAACTTAAATAAACAATAATACCAACTAATACTAAACATAATTAAACATTATTATATAAAAAATGAGATTGGAGCAAAGTCCCACTAATACTACTACTCATATATTCTATGATTATCTAGGGTCCAATATCAATCAATATCGCTTAGAGCTACCTGCTGTAGATAACATTGTGTGACAACGAAACTGATTGCTCATTAAATACACATGTTTGTGTAGGAAAAAAGTTGAGAACTAGTCTCATGTCTACAACATGTCGCCCACGTAATAGCAATAAATTTTATTTTTTAATAATTCAAATTATTTGTGTCCTCAATTTCTAAACAATAAATAGAAAGTGTATCCATAATAGGCATTTAATTAGGTAATATGTCCAAAATATATGGTAGCTAAACATATTAAATTTTAGTATAACTTCTACGCATGGAATTAGAATGTTACGATATTTGCCTAATGTTAGTTATGAAGCAATTGAATATAATCTCTACGATAGTTTATTTTTTTCTGAAACATGGCTAACAATAACTAATGATACCAAAGCTATAAAATCATTAATAATTGTCATAGACTAGAAGCTAGATTTTCATCCTTAACGTTATCTATCTATATATATAAAAGAAAGTCGTGTTAGTTACACCATTTATAACTCAAGAACGGTTGAATCGATTTGACTGAAAATTGGTGGGCAGGTAGCTTAGAACCAGGAAACGGACATAGGATAATTTTAACCCCGTTTTCTATTTGTTATTCCGCGCGGACGGAGTCGCGGGTAAAGGCTAGTCTTTAATGTTTTTAAATGTTGTTATTGCTGTGTATGTACTTCCAACATCAGTCTCAGCAATAGTATCCAACAATAATATATATTGCTTTTGTTCCCAGTACGAGCGAGCTGATGAAGGTGCGGGGCGCGAAGGTCGGCTACGGAATACATTTGGTTGGGCGCGTATTGAAGTGGTCGGCCGACTATCAGTACACGTGCTGTTTGCTTCTTTCGCGTTCTCCCTGGTGGTGAACGCGCTGCAACTCGGCGTCCACTCATCCCACATACAACCACCACGCTATCCTAAAGTCATCATCGGCACTGCTGTCCTTGGCCTCTTACTGTATACTATTAACTACATGCTGCTGGCTGGTAATAATATTTACATTTTTCAGTAATATTTCAGTGTGATAGTTTCAAACGAGGGCAGAACAATGAGGCAGAGCAGCATAGGGCGATACAGAACTGTACTCATTTAACAGTAAGTGGGCGTTTGAAAAATAGTAGTACTGCACTGTCTACTGTTCTGCCTCGCTGTTCTACCCTCGTGTGAAACTAGCAATAGCCTAATCACATCTTGTTTAAAGTAATAAACACAAAGATGTGAATAGATGTTGTTATTTATTGCTAGTTTGTTGCTAGTGTTGTAATTTTAGTTCGCACTAAGAGATCTCTCGATCTACACTGTATCTAGCGTACACATAATAATAGTGCACGTTGTTATAATTAAACAAATAAATACAAAATTAATCACATATATTTTCGTAGTGAAAAAGAAAAAAATATTAGACTGTATGATTTTAGTAAAGATAAAGGCGTATCTACACGAGCAATATTTTCGGTCGCGATATTATTTCACGATAAAAATACATATCTGTAGTGCTCACATTGTCGGCGCCAAACTGTGTTATAAAAATAAACCTGTGTTTACACGTGCGGCCAGCTCGGCTAGTGCGTGCTACGCAGTGTCGATACAACTACACGGGTATATGGCATTTAAAATGGGCCAAAACACAGAATTCAAATAATTTATTTATGAACTAATTAGAAAACAATGACTATTTTGCAAACCATACGCTCGAAAATAAATGGTTTGTATTACAACAACATAGACTAGCTACCAGTATCACAAACAATTAATGCAAAAACACTAAATACCGTTGAACAAAACATTGAATATTATCACTAATGATTATGAAGTCAGTTTTAAAGTTGGATAGGCTTCCATTAGCTCAATTCATCGTTGTTTTTTAATTAATTTAGGCAACAATCAATATACATCAATTAAAAAGTTAATTATTTTAAAAGTGAACTATTAGATTAATGTTAAATGTGACTTATAAAGCGAGCTGTTGTTTTATAGGACGAGAGCTGAGCTACAGTCGCCGGTTGAGCATGACGGAGGGCGGCGGAGTGGTGCTCAAGACGGGATCGGCAGAACCAGTGCTGGCACACGCACCTATCGACATCGTCAGTAGGTCTTTTACACTATATTTACCTAATAATGGAGTAAATTAGGGTTAGCGTTAAAAACTAAATAACGTACTAAAATTATGTTTATTAGTATTCAATAAAACCTTTATCAATGTAAAATATTTTCTTGTTTTACCCAATTTATGAAAGCAGCTAAATCATGGTCAGTTATTCAATTCCTAGTTAGCTTATAATTTTCTGTTATCTTTTTATTATTATTATTGCTTTCTCGTTGAGTTATTATAAATGCGTTAAACAATAAATTATTATATTGCGTTACATACCACAGAAGAAAAAAAGCAAAACAATAATAATATCAAGATTAAACAAGCAATATACCTATATATAAATACAATGCGATACGTTCATGTTATGAAATATTGTTTACAATAATTATAATAATATTTTATTTTAATAACAGTGTGACAAACGAGTTGATGTAAAACGGTTATCGGTAACCATTAACAACTGTATAAATTAATTGGAATCTCAGATGTATCGTTGGTTATTATAAGAAAACTACTTTCGACTTCGTCTGCGTAGAGTTTAAAATTCCAAACAAAATTTCACTCCCTAACCTATCTTTACAAGAAAAATATGAAAAAAGACTAAAAAACGAATACTGAATTTGTGTGCTGAAAAGTGTTTTTGTTAATTTTCAAGTAATTCTGTTGCAAGAATAACGTTGCTCCATACAAACTTTCACTCCTTCCCCCCCAATGTAGACCTTTAGGGAATGAACGTGTTCACCTACGTAGTAACAGAAGCCCCTATGAGAAATTTCAAGTCACTAGGCTTAGTATAAATGGTAATAATATGCTGTGAAAAATATTTCTACACACAAACTTAAGCCCCTCTTTTGGACCTTTATTGGCTCTATACTGACTGATGGCTGTCTGATGAATGAATGACTGATCGACACTATTGATTTAATGTAAAAGTTAGCGTTTTTAAACATTCTCTTACATATATGACTTATAACCTCTTTTTCTAAGCACGCAATCTTGTTATTTACAATGTAAACAGTAAAACGGTTTATTGTTAAAGAAAACTTGTTGTACACATACATATTTAAAATCTTATTATCTGGACCGCTTACAAGCAAAGAGAGAAAGTAATAAAAACAAATCACCGGAAGCAATTCCATTGTACAAGACATGATTGCGTCAAAACGCATTTAACTTAAGTCATGGGTTATATTTTGAAAATGTTGTATTTTCATTCTACCTGTCATCATAAATATTTATAAGGTAAATCCAAATAACATTAGTATTTAAGAAATATACAAATGCAGACTAAAAACATGAACATTTTTACGTTGTAGTTAAATGTGGAAACCGAACTTATATTGCTTTTGGCATTAAGGCGGGCACTTTTTACTAGCTTGTTCCTTTCTTCCCTTTGTTTTCTTTCCTATATTTCTTGTGTTGGTCTTTTTCCTGTGCGATAAAGTAGAAATAAATAAATGTTTTTGACCCAGGTAGCCTGTTTGCGATCGGCGCCGGGCTGACCACTGAGTGGGAACCCGAGATGGCCAGTATAGCAGACCCCGCGCTATCGGCGTGTGCCGCTATAGTTCTCGTCATATTCAACTATCCATTCAGTAAGTATACTATTTTATTGGACATTGTCATCGTGAATTCACACTGTCGAAACACCCGCACAAATTATAATTTCGTCCCACATATAAAACATAAGAATATGTCTCACGACAGCGGAAACTGCCGGTTCGAGGAACATCCTACAAAGTTTTAGGTCGAAGTCAACATTTGAATCAAATTCGTCCAACCAAATCACATGAAATCAAATCGTGTTATAAAAACGATAAGAGATGAGAGAAACTTAATAAGAAACATTTTCCAACCCAAGTCAATCTTACGTTGATTTTTATAAACTGTGTGTCAAAATGAATCAAGGGTTAACAACCCTACTCTTTAGTTAATTTTAACTGCAATACGTTTCGGACAGTACGAGGAAATGGCTGCAACTCATTTATCTTCGCGTGATTTATGATTATTAAAAAATGAACATGGAGATAGCGCTTTGCGTGTGTTTCGTACGCAAATTACATAAATATGATCTCACTAACATATGCGAATGTTTTGATAAAAGTTTTTTGTTGTCTTGTTGTTTTTTTTTATATAAAATCCTAATCTTATCGTGTACATATTCTTTCTTCTATTTTTTTTTACAACAATGCTAAATTTACGGTTCAACTCAATTTCTTTCAATTACATTGTACAAAAGACAATTCTTGCTTTAAATTAAATGATGTATTTCTTTTGATAAAAGTTCACTAAACATTTTTTTGAAAGTACTATAAATGAGATTTACTGTAATTATATCAATGTATTTTATGAATTTAAGGCATTTTTCGGGTATAATCCAAGCGTATAACATGAGCATAAATATCCAGATATTTAACGAATGATTCTGGAATTATAAATTTTATTAGTTAATTTATATATTTTACATAAATCAGTTTTACAGTTTTAGAAGTAAGAAACATTCATTCAACCATCAGACACCAACTCACAAGTCCACAACTCTCACGATTATATTGCTAGGATTGTAACAGGCCGCGTCCGGTTCATTGGGATGTTAAAATTGCTTTCCTTATTAACTTAGACCAATAACCTTTTCAATACTGTTAAGCATGACGTCCATTCGATATTTATCTTTGAATTTGATTTTCTTATATTTTAATACTTCAAGTAAATAGATGTTAGAAGTTCTTTTGCGAATACGTTATTATCTTTTTAAGAACAAATCAAAGTGAAACAAATGACTTTCGTATTTCCCACGCATTCATGCATTCCATGAGTTTTGTTTGACCATAATATTGTTTTATGATAACCTGATACAGATTGATACAATTTCAATCGAGAACGTCATTGATATATTTAAATATTTGTAGAAAATTCGAGGCTATAAATGAAACAATTGAATTTTCGTTTTAATGCACAATAGCAGATCAGTATTCACTTTTCATTAAGCGATATCACCTGCCTCAAGAATAAATCATATCGAGGGGTGAAAGGCTATTCAGGCTATATTCTGAATCAGAAAATTTCCCTGATTCTGAATATATATATATAAGTCAATATCGCAAAAAATGTCGCTTAAAACAAATAGCCTTTCACCCCTCGATATATAAAAATAAGTAAATGTTTATGTATTTAGCGACATATAAAGCAATTTGAGTTCCAAGAACCAAAAGCCTACATGTTTTTACGGGAATAATATCGAAATACTGAAGTTGCCTATAATTTTGAATGATCAAAGCTATATAACATTTACATTCAATTTTATATAACAATTTTGATTCAATTTGGTAAACATGAAACATTATACAACAATTGTTATTTTATAAAATGGTAACGCACGCTACAAGGGCGCTATGACGTTCAGAACAATACTGGACCGTTAGAAAACGATACAACCGTTTATGACGAGAAAGCATAACAGCGTTACATAACATTGCGTGTTACTTACATTGTAATTATGCATTTTATACTGTCTGATAGTTGATTACTTGATTCAGTAAGCGGTAGTTTGAAAAATTCTTGAACCTATACCGGGGACTATTTAAAAACTATCTTTAAAGGAAAAATTTTAAACAAGCATAAGGTACATTACTTCTTTAAGCCTTAAAAACATGAAATAATGAGTTGGTAGATAAAGTACAAACTGGTAAGAAAATATCATATTTTCTGTCCCTCTCGAAGAATTTTATGAATTCTTCGTGATTGGCACACAACTCAATAATGAACGGGTATCCTAGTAATAGCATATATCTGTTGTGTGTACAGTGCGTTCCGCGGGCCTGGTGCTGCTGCAGACGGTGCCGGAGGGCGTGGGGGCGTGCGAGCTGCGCGCGGCAGCGCTGCGCGTACCCGGCGTGCTGGCCATACACGAGTTGCACGTGTGGCAGCTGCACCGCGACAAGATCGTCGCCACCGCACACATCTCCTACAGCTCTCATGAAGTAAGTACCCCTAGACTTGTGCCTCATCATGACCCTGATTTATCATTCGTTATTTTAGTTGTCAATCGCTTCTTAACCATGTCACCCTTCACGCAATCCAATCAATCTTTTCATGTGGTTACTACTTACTCATACAGAGGCAATTTTTTCTCAAACATGGTATGGGCTACCATACTTAACATTTGTACATATGTAGAACATACACATTTTCCATCTATTAAGATATAAATGATGATTGGAAGAAGACGACTAATCGTATTTCTAAAATATTGATAGAATTGAAAACTCTTAGACCAACGCTACGACTTAGGGTCCTTCAAGAAGCGAGCGTATCACCTTTTCAAAGGACGGCAACGCATCTGCGATCCCTCTGGTATTGCAGATGTACATGGGCGTCGATGAACACCTTGGTGTTCCCGCTGCTCGTTTGCCCCCTTCTCTATTAAAAAAAAACTTCTTTAAAAAAAATTCACAGCAATGGCTTGAAATTCAGTTTAAATATGCAAACAAAACCTAGTAGGTAGGGGAACCTGTTGTACTTTGGACAGTTTTTGACATTTTGATTTTTTAAAAATAAATATTGAGGTCAAGATTGACCAAATATACACATGTGTAAAGATAGGTTATTTAATTACTTATTGCATATATCAAATGAAAGATTTTTTTGTTTAGTTGAGAGTTTTAAGCTTCTAAAGAAAAAAGGGAAAACTGTCCAAGGTACAACAGACTGGATGTACCTTAAACCGCACCTGTTGTACCTTGGACACACAAAGTCTGAAACAAGAAAAAGATTGTAATTTGCAATTACAGGTTTACTTTTTCCTATATTAAGAATAGCAAATGGTGGTAGATTATCATATCAACACTAATTAACGATCAAAATAGTTAAAACATTCAACTAACAAAAATATTCTCTTAGGTATCAGTCTTTTGTTATAAGGTAATACACACTGAAGTGTTACAATGTAAACTTATCCTTAAATATGTAAATATTATACTTATTTCCATCAACAATATTGAAGTGAAATGTTCAGTTAACATTTGTAATTAAAAAAAGCAGCAAATATCTAAACTTAAAAAAGAATAACAAAGAATCGTCTCCATTTTTAAACATTAAATTATTGTGATTATTTTGAGATTAAGGCGGCGATTAGTGTTACTGTGTTCCCTCTTTCTGAGCTTGTTACGGATCCAACTTGCTTAACACCGATCGGTGCCAAAATTTTCGGAGGGACATGCACGGTAGATAAACCTGTCGCGTCTATATTCCAAATGTGAGCTGCTTGCAAGTCAGATAGGCATTGAGAAAGTGCTTTCTTGTAATTTTCGAAGGTCAAAACATCCCCGCCATTTTGTTTGAATCCCATTCAGTTGGATACTTCATTCCATTAGACTTTGCAAATTGATATGCCAGTATTTGGACGTCTTTCAAAGTGAGACCAAACTGGAGATTTGCTGCATCTTTTATATACTGCACGAGAAGTTTTTCCTGGTTTTCATTGAAAACTTTCTTCACCGAAAGATTTTTATGGAGATAGGTCATAACACTCTCATCGGAGACATTGTATAATAGCGCCTCAAAGTGCTTCGTGAAATATTGAAATGTTTAGATGCACCATAAAGGGTAAATTTTTTCTCTTTTATTAATTTTATAGCATTTTCCAATATATTTCTGTCTAATAAAGGTCTTTAAAAAATATTTTTGCTCCGCGGCATTTTTCCTCTGACAAAATGTATATTTGTTACATGATAAAATAAATACAAAACAATAAGAAATATTAACTGTTCAAAGTACAACTACCCTGATGTACCTTGGCCAGTGTCCAAAGTACAACGTCAGTTGGGTGGTCAAGGTACAACAGCGGAGGGTTCATTTATAATAGGCTTCGTAAGCACACTTTGGATTGATGTTAGGTTTTAATTACCACAGCATTTAATAGAGGAATAAACCAAGAACAACTTACAAACAAAGTTTTTTTGACAAATAAATATCGTGTTAAATAAATTGGCATAAAGTTCTATCTAATTATCGTACTTTTTAAGCAAAAAATCAATAATTACCTTTTACATAAACACTGACGCGGTGCCGACGTTTCGTAACTAACTTCTCGCGGGAGTGGACAAATGATGTTTTAAATGCAATAGACAAGATTAATTTACAGCCCGCGATATTTTCAAAATAAACGATTGTCTTAGGTACAACCATGTTCAAGGTACCACAGGTTCCCCTACTGATAAGACTGAAACGGTTAAAAATATCAGACATATTCATATCAAATGATACCCTATGGGTAAAATATGAATGGCATTTATATCAGAGACTAACTGTTAACCTTGTCATCATATCACAATGACACACTCCTTACCCGATTAAAAAACGAAGGAAGTACTCAAAAAACTCCATCTGATTATTCCTTAGAATAACAATGAAAAAGTTTTTATCGATACCTACTGTAATTTTTTTTTAATAAAAATCATTTTAACTTTTTTCAGGACTATTTGCGAAATTCTGAACTAGTTTGCGACGTGTTCAAACGACATGGAATCGGCCTAGTAACTCTACAGCCAGAATTTACTCTGACTTCAATTAGTGGTAAATGTTTACAATGGTTACTTTGATTTAATTTTATGATATAAATAGTATCACTTAAACAATGAAACGTCTGATCAAGCTATTGCATATGAAAATAAAATTTCGTTTTTTAAATACCTAACACAAGAAAAAACTTAATTAGTAGCCTATGTGTTATTCCAAACTGTGTCCTACATCTATTCAAATTTAATTGAGATCCGTTTAGCCGTTGTGGAGATACCTATACGTCCATCCATCCTTTCATTCATTTAAACATTAGCATTTTTAATATTAAGTAAGTGGTTGAAGTCAAATGTTGCTAACTTGGCTTGATAAAAAAAAAATTCAGTCGAATTGATAACCTCCTTCTTTTTGAAGTCGGCTAAAAAGTAAAAAAATTTAATGATAATTTTCACAGGTACCGAAGAAGAGCAAAAAGCGTTAGTGGACTTTGCAAATACTGCTTGTTCCTGTCCTTGTGCAAAAGAATGCACTGCGCCACGATGTTGTGCATCACCTCTCAAGCCTGTCATTACACGCATTTAATGGTACAAAATAAAGTAATTTGTTTTTACATTTAAGACACGCAAGTGAGTTATGTGTTAAAAGTGCCAAGCTCAATGGGTACTAAAATGCTGCATTTTTTTAACTAATGTTAAGATTAAAATAATTTTAGATTAGTTTTAGTCTAACCAAAGAAGTTTTACACATTACGAGTGTATTCTATTTGCGAGCTAATATTATAACCACGGTCTATGAGTCAGTGAAAGTGAATAAAAAATCAAGAGTACCGTGGCATTGCCGCGCTGTCACTAAACGTCAACAAGATTCTAGTCTTAGACAGGGGTCGGCAACCTTTCTCGAGTTAGCAACCGTTTTCTCGATGTTATGTGTTGACGATTTGTTAAAAACAAATGGTCTATATATCTATTTAGAAACGTGAGAAATATGTACTAGAATATATTTTTTGAATACATAATATGTGTGAGAGGAAACATTTTATTGTGGCCAACATTGCAGTTTATTGTACTAAATGTGTACTAAACTAACTTCAAACTATAAATGAGATGCTACAAAGACGCAGATTGCCGATTACTGGTCTAAGACCATTTACTGTGAATAGCAAGAAACTTGAGCGGGTGTTACAGTGTAAAATTAGTTGATAATAGTATTGATTGAAATTGGAACCATTTTGGCTTTGGAGATTTTGATATATAGGTATGAAAAATGTATAAAAAATAAGTATCCAAATTATATATTATGTATGTGAGTAATAACCGAGCTAAAGACTTCACTTTGTCTTGATTAAGACTACTTTGAGACAGTTTAAATGTAGGAATTGGGAAATTAGACCACAATGTAGAAGTAAACAATTTTATTTACATACTTTAAACTAGTGCTTCAAAGATTGAGTAACCACTATATGAGATTAAACGAGTCTACTCTACTTGTTCCTAATAAAAGAGCTTAATTTACCCATCACAGTTACAGCTTCATTTGAGTGCCAATTATAATCAGGCTTTATTAAACTAGTATTTATACAATGGAAAAATGTTTTTTATAATCACAAGCTTTTATACAACTCTTTTAGTTACATTTTTCCAGTTATAATCCAGCGCAGGATTCAATGGCTGAAATGGTAAGCTGGATATTAATAAAAATTAGTAACAGTTTACACTGCCGGAATACTTGTATAAAAACATATTCTCTCTTATTATCTTTAAGAAAACACTTTTTCTTTTATAATAGTTTTTCGGCAGTGAAAATTTACAGCAATAGTGAGCGATTACGCGAATCTTACTAATGAAACGTTCAACATACAAGAAAGTACAAATGAACTTATAAAATATATTGGAAAAATACTTTCAAAAACCGATTGTTTTTTCTTTTGTTTCGTAAATTTATTTGTTAAAATTTAATAAGACCCCTTGAAATTAAAAAAGGAACTATTATTCTTCCTTATTTTTATTAGTCTTACTTCCTTATTTTAGTAATTTAGTAATTATTGAAATAGGTACAAGGATTGTTAAACTTCTTTGTTTTCAATAGCATGAAATTATTTTAAGTACGATGCTTAATAAAATATCTCACTGTGGTTTGGTGAGACGTGTATGGACGCATATTGTTCTCTCAGTTTTTTAAAACAAAATGTAAAGGATAACAATATATGTCTAGTGTAGCGATACTTTTGAAGGCCTACCACGAATATTTGCACGCGCCTTTGTAACATCATCGACAAATATGCCATTTGTATGAGATTTGCTGGTATACGTTAAGTCCGGCGCTGCACAAATTTTAATATAAATTTTGTCGATGATGTTACGAAAACGTTTTCTCGAATATTCGTGTTAGGCCCTCTGTTCACTCTCCCGTCGACAACGCGCCAGTTGGACGAGGAGTGGACGAATACGCCTTAACCTTTAAACGTACATATGTCCTCGACGTGCGTCAAATGTGAATTTATTTTAATTAATATAAATAAGACTGTGATGTTCCTAGCAGGCAGTATTAAATAAAATTGCTTGTTAAAAACTTGATAACGTTTTCAAGTACTTTATAATCGTCTTAAGGATTATGATGTTGACGAATTATTAATTAAAAACTATGTACAAAGCTTTGTTGAATTTTGTTTTCGATTTAGAAATTAAAAATATTTTAACTATATTTGCTTTTTTATTTTACTCAAATAACATTATTACAATTATTATGCAATTATTGTATTTTTTTTTGATTATGGATTGAATTGAACTGATATTAATACAATTTCCAATAAGATAAGAACAATATTTAACAATTAATCTTATTATTTTATAAAAAGCACTAACACCACAACAACAATAATTTAATAAGTATCGATACTAAATGTTTACATTTCTTAGATAATGATTTATTACATTTCATAACACCAATTAATAATTAATGACACAGGTACCTAATACTATTTTTTCAACAAATTATAATAACACTACAAATTATAATTTCAGTATCACCTATATCTCATTAAAAAGAAGTGTTATTTGTAAAAGTGAAAAGTCTACGACAATTTCCAGGCCTGCAGGTCCGGCTTTTAATCAACTTCTGACATGGTTTTCCCATTCCTGAACCAGTCTGCTGAAACAATAGTACCCACAAAATTGATTAAAGATAAATTAAACATTGTGAGAAATAAAAAATTGTGAGATACAATTGTTTACATGAGACCCATCGAATACAATCTTATAATCACTATGTGTAGAATTAAACTGAATTCGGAATCAGTTATATAAGAAATATTATGTTAATAAATATTATAAACCCTTATTTTAATATAATAAATATTAAACATACCACAATAAGACGATAGTTAAGTTTGATAGCGTAGTCGCAGTCTCCAACGCAGTCGCTCCATCCCAGCCACGGACCCGTCACACAATCGTCACTATCTATAATATAATACACATATCTATCTACTTTATAATTATAGCTAAAGCATATTTTTTCAGTCTCGTAGATTGAGGTGTTTATCTCATGAGCACTTTTAATGGAAAATTATTTTCTTGTCCATGACGGACAATATTTTTAGCTAAAGCAGTAATATCCACTTTTTGTATCGCCTCCTCTATCGATTAAAGGTAGGCAACGCATCTGCAATTGAAGATGTCTATGGGCAGGGTATGAGGAATCCAGGTGGCTGCTTGCTCGTTTGCCACCTTATATACTAGAGGAATAACAGGATAAAATAGGCAGTGAATTTGAGAGGTATTAGAAAACGTAACTTACCAAGCGCTGGGCTATCGTTCACCATAACTTCATTATCCTCACGGGATGGAGTTGGCTTCAATTTTTTAGTCAGTATCGTTTCGACGTTTACAGTTTGAGCTTTAACTAGAAGCAGATCAAATACATCAGAGGTGACCCTAAAATTCCATGTAAGTATCTAGTTTTTAAAAAATTGATAAATAAACATAGAAAAATGTTGTGTAAAAGAAAGAGTTGTCACTCCACTTTCTCTAAGATATGTCGCTATTAGCTATAATACATATGCTTCGCGGAAAACCGATTTTGTTTGCAGCAATCTTGTAATGGATAATTAATGAAATGATAATGGAATAATTGTACCTATAATAGGCAACGGCCTATATATTAGCTCCAATTACAAGATAGCATTGCAACGTATCCAAACCTATTCAAATTCATTTGCCTATTCTTGCATTGATAGAACAACCACAAATCCAAAATGTTAATATGTAACTTGATAAATATGTTGCCCTACCAGTGGCATTGAGAGTGAGCTGGCAGTGCCGCTGGCACATGTCCCTGGTGCGGAAATTGTTGGCGTTTCCGCCGCAACCGGTGAAGCCGAAGGGTTCGCAGGAGCCGCGCGCTTTGTCGTAGAACCAACGCTCCTCGTACCCGCGGCAAGGGCCAACCGACACCGGCAGCGAACAGATGTCTGCTTATCACCGTTTAAAAAAAAATACTATTTTAAGAAAGAGCTTTCTAAATTATTATATAGGCTGCGAACGGCAAGAGACCACTTGTCACTTACAAACGATGTGATACATTCTATTCATTTCTTCTGATAATCAATTACATAAAAAGTGATGAACTAAGGCCAAGTAGTTTCTATTTAATTAAACCTTGTGGCTTTCCGTCGTGGTGGCAGTCACCATCACCGTCGCAGAGCGCTTCCTGCTGCGTCAGCGTGAACTGACACTGCTCCAGCCGCTCCTGCACCAGCCGCTCCACCTCGGAGTCCTCGGCCGTCGTGTTCAATGGAGCAGGCTCCTACAGGTAAAGTATATATTATACTAGCTGTCGCCCGCGACTCCGTTCGCGCGCAGTTAATAAAAAAAAAAGTGAAAAATAGATGTTGGCCGATTCTCAGACCTACTGAATATGCTCACAAAGTTTCATGAGAATCGGTCAAGCCGTTTCGGAGGAGTACGGGAACGAAAACTGTGACACGAGAATTTTATATATTAGATACTTATTACTGTGCAATTTATAATTACCAAATATCAAGCAATAGTAAGTAAATTAAAGATTTCGTATCAACCGGCTTACCAGATCCTGTATATGGGCAAACCGCTGGTTCCACTCATGCAGCAGGCGGCGCGTGAGATGTCGCTGCACGCGCGGGTCTTGCGCCACGTACAGGCGGCTACGCACGCGCCTGCCGCGCCCGCAGCGCGCAGAGCACGGAGACCACTCGCCCCACCCGCTCACCTCACACTCCCCACTGGGATTATCCTAAATAAATGGTTATATTCTAAATTTCAAAACCGTGAGTAAAACTAACTTTAAGTTTTAACTATAAAAAATATCTTACCACGAAAAACCAGTCGAAGTTTGTTGCATTTACAAATTTTCCGGTAGGTCTGTAAAAACATCAAAAAAGTTTCAACTGCAGTTAGTAGTATGGACATTGTCTATCTCCCAATTTTCATATAATATAGTATGTAGGGTACAAAGAAGTCTAACTTGTTACAAGGTCCGGCGGCGCAGGGTATCGCTTGGCTGAGCACGGTGCGGGCGCGGTAGCCGACGTGGCAGCGCTTGCGGGCGCGCGGCACCACGTAATGTCTGGTGCGGGCGCGCACTCCGCACCCCTCGCACGGCGACCACTCACTCCACGCCGACACCGCGCATGGCCCGTGACTCTCCGCCGGTTCCGCCTCGTACTCCGATATCAACCTGACAAAATACAAATACCAAAATATTATGATATGGTTCTAATACCTACCATGGTTTCTGAATCGAATAGAGACCTGCAGTGAGCCCTCGGGCCGTGGCAGTGGCGGTACTCGGTGAGCGTCGCGCGGCAACCGTCGGTGAGCGCGCGCGCGGGCCATATGTAGTGTCGCTGGCGCGCGGCGCGACCCGGGCCGCATGTCGTGCTGCACGGACCCCACTGTCCCCACGCCTGCGTTGCGCACGAACCCCCGCCGGCCTCGGGTATTGGCTCCCCGATCGGCTCTGGCAACGAGGCATTACATTAAGAAGTAAGAAACTTTGTAGCTTTCCATATGTATTATTACCTGTAGGTTCGCAGCTCTTCTCGTAGAGTCGCAGTCGTGAGAGCCTGAGGCGTGCAAAAGGCCGCATCTCGCCGGCCTGGTTGTAGAAAGGTGAGCGTGGGTCGCGCGGCCAGTCCGGTCGCAGGGCGCGCACAGGCGCTGGCGGTGACGTCGGCTGACGGCGCGCCTTATCGAATAAACAGTGGGAAGTTTAGAGTACAATTAAAATAGCAGGAGAGGGCATTACATATAAATTACAAACATTTACCGTATAACTCAGGCCGCTATCAGTACCGGCGTCGTAGGGATACAGAGGCAGAGTAGCAGACCTGGTCCAGGTACAGTTTGCGTTGCAGAGTTCCAGCGCGGAGACGCCAACGATCCAGTCGGGCGAGGGCGCCAGCTTAGCGGCGAGAGACATCAGGTGGTGCTTAGCGTCTACTCTGAACACCGCGAAGGTGCTCGGTATACCGCCGCTAGATACTTGTTGCCAAGATATACCACGTGCCTTGATTATTGTCCTTATGTGATCGCTCTGGTGACAAGAATGTATATAGCACTATTCACAAATAAAACTCTTAAAAAAGACTAGTGCTAGGAATAGAGAAAGATTATGTTCAAACAAACAGAACTAATAAAATATCCATCTTAAATGAACTAAGGAAGTTAATAGTTATTTGTTACTTCTTCTTTCAGCTCTTTTTCCAGAGCAGTAGTGGCTCCATCATCGGCGAGCCGCCGCAGCCCCGCGCTGGCGGCGCGACCCTCCTGCCACACGCGGTACTGCGCGGTGTGTGAAGCGCCGATTACGTCGCCGAAGTGCGCGCGCGCCACCTCCGGGGGGAAGTCCCGGGGATGAGTGTTCCGAGACCACAAACCCTCAAACGTCACCTGTACAACAGTTTTATTTATAAATTTAATATTTATCCGAAAAAAGGAGGAAATGTCAAAAAAGGTGAAGGTAGACACAATAAGAGAAGGTACAAAATAGAAACAGTATTTTGTTTAAAATTACCTCGTATTTAGCTTCATCACAAGCACAACACGGCTCCACGATAGGAGTCTGTCGGTTCCCGCTGACGGCTGCGGCGGGCGCAGGACACAGCTTTCGGGCTAACACAGACCAAGGTCGCTCTTCCACGCCATTTTTTGGCTTCGCGAGTAACGCACGTGCACACAGCCTAATACAACCGTCTATGGTCGTAGTTGGAGCAGTCCAAATAACCTAAAGATTTCACAGTTGTGTGATAAATATTTTTTTCCTAGAAAACAAAACACTAACTATTTTACTGTTAACAAACCTGTATTTCAGTTTTAGAGTGAGCAGTTGCATTGCCTATTGCCGGTTTGCAGTCCTCATATAGCTTAGTTTGGGCGTCATAAGCTTGGAAAGCGCCTAACGATTGGTTTCTGGTGTTAACTGTATCATTAATGTCTTTACTATCATTTTCGTTTTGTTGTTTGTAAACTTCGGCCCAGATAGTAAACGCTGTAAATGGTGTCGGTCCTTCGCCGCTGTCTACCCCATGTAATGACACTGAAAGCGATGGATACATAAGCTCGCTGAACAAAAATTGATCTAAAACGTAAAGTATATCATTATATTAATACGTAAAGAGAAAACTTTGTGTCCCTTTTTAAGGAAATTGAGAAAAGGGATGAATAAGAAATTTGACACAAAGTTAATGAAGAGAAGAAGTGCATAAAATTGTTTTCAATCCAAAATAAAACAAACTTTGACTATAAATGATGGTCAAATTTTAAACAACGGGCGACTACGAGTTTACATAAAATCGCATAAACTGTAAAAGATAACTGTAAGTATTTTTTACGAATTACCCGTGTACAGTTCTCCGGGTAGATATAAATCAGGATCACCAGCGATGCTCAGCTTGTAATACCTGTCGGCGGGCTGGGCGTGCGGCGGAGCGCGATCGCACGTCGCGGTAGGGGGCGCTGGAGTGCCGCGCGCACTCGCCAACAAGCCCACAACTAACAGCAACATCATCCTCTGATGGGCGTAGAAAAGTATTAAAAATCATTTTTAATTAAAGGTTATTTAAATTTTCAAAAATAAATTCAATAACAATAACTATATTCCAAATTAATCTCAATTTTATTGATTTAAATTATATTTAAAACAAACAACACTGCATAACAAATAATTACCGCATTTAAGTTACCGATTTAATCGTATAAAATAATATTCAAATAATGTACTTAGAATATTTAACTTATTTAACAAATTTTTTAGCTTAAAATTAAAAAAAAAAACTAAGTAAACATGCATTAATTATTTATCGTCTAATTAAATAGACTTTGCATTCAACAAACAAAGGATCCGCGAATTACATCGACTTGGTTATACACGGCAAACAAAGAAAGGTCACTCACCTATTTCACTAGAAACAACATTTTTACATTAACTTTTTCACGGAAATATTGTTCAAATAACATACAGTTAAATATTACTTGAAATAAATTATTAATATTACGATACTGCAGCTGAAAATCAGAGGGAAAACACAAATTCCGCCCGCCTTAGCCGCCCTCGCGATTCCAACTGTGTCAGGCGAACCCTGTGTACGGCATTTTGTACCGGTGTGCCTGTAACCGCGTCATTTTCAATTGCTTCATTAGCTGAGCCGCAATTAAAACTTAAAAAGCCTTGTAAAAGCTACTCAAATGCCGCATACAATAAAAGTCGGTCAAGAAACAAAAGTAAGTCGGTAGTCAGTCTCTACGCTTTAACTTTGAAATAAATACATGCTCTTTTAAAATTAATACAGACTTGGATATATTCAAATTCTTCAAAAAAACAAGTATATGAATAGACTAGTAAACTTTAGTCTTTAGTAGACGATTAGGTACTAGGAAATGTTTATTTTATTTATTTAAACGCACCAAAAGTAGTATATTACCGAAGTTCGACAGATCGTTGTGAAAGTCACCCCTGACTACTTGCTTTATTCAACCTCATATCATATTCACAAAACTGTGTCATACGAGGGGAGGTCCAAAAGTTCGCGGAATGAAAGGGTTGTCAATGAAATATAACAATAAATTTATTTTTCCTTTTCAATATAATCACCCTTAAGTCTAATACATTTATTCGATCTATGAATTAATTTTTCTAAACCATCGAAAAAATATTTTTTGTCTTTGGCCTCAAAATGGGCCGAAATTGCCTCCTTCACTTCATTATCGTCGGAAAATTTCCTTCCCCTTAGCTCTTTTTTTAAATTTGGAAATAAATAAAAATCGCTAGGAGCCAGGTCTGGACTGTAGGGTGGGTGAACAAGTGGTTCGAACCCATGTGTGTGCAGAGCAGCCATGGCAACTCGGCTCTTGTGAACCGGCGCGTTGTCTTGCAAAAGCAACACACCCTTGGCCAATTTTCCTCGACGTTTTTCTTTAATTGACTCCTTTAACTTTTCTAATATGAGTGCGTAGTATTCTCCGGTTATAGTGGTACCTTTTTCTTTATAATCAATGAGTAATATTCCCTTACAATCCCAAAAAACAGTGGCCATCAACTTTCCCGCCGATTCTGACACCTTGAATTTTTTGGGAGGTGGTGTACCCTTTTTGTGCCATTGCATGGACTCCTGTTTGGACTCAGGTTCAAAGTGATGAACCCATGTTTCATCTCCAGTAACAATCCGCTCCAAAATCTGCACGGGCTCGTCTCCACACAACTCCAAAAAGTGCTTAGACGCGTCGACGCGCTGCTGTTTTTGAAGCGGCGTGAGCATTCTCGGCACCCATCTTGCACTGACTTTTGTCATGCCCAGGTGGTCGTGCAGGATACGCAAAATAGTTGTATCTGATACTCCAACAAATGCAGATAATTGTTTCTTCTTCAAACGTGTGTCTTCGAGTACAAGTTTTTCGACTTTTTCGACGATGTCTGATGTGGTGGCGTCAGCTGGCCGCCCAGAGCGAGAGTCGTCTTCAATTGAATCTCGACCATGTTTGAAAAGACCATGCCACTTATAAACCATTGTTTTACCAGGGCACTGATCTCCATAAACGGCTTCCATTTCATTTAAAATGGTTTGAACGTTTTTTCCTTGCTTGGTAAGGAATTTTATCACAGCGCGATGTTCAATTTTCTCCATAGTTGCAGTTTGCTTCCGGATTGACTTGTTCAGCAGGCGAGTACTCGTAAACGAATGGCACTATAGGGTTGAAATGTTATATATATACTAATTATGAGTGCCCAATTAGTATGACACTAAGCGAGCTACCCTATCCCCACTCCATCCCCTCCATTCCGCGAACTTTTGGACCTCCCCTCGTATGTACATATAATTTTAAAAAGTAATTAACAAAAAACCGGCCGGCTGACTTTAGGACTGTCCTCAGACTTTATAAGAATCGAATCGAATGACAGGTCACACTCAGAGCCGGCGAATTTGACGTAAAAGGGAATGCATAAGAAGGGGAAATATTCTTTCTGTGCGTCCCTTCTTTGTCGATTAGAGGTAGGCGACGCATCTGAAATTGTGGATGTCTATGGGCAGCGAATTCAGGTGGCCGCTCGCTCGTTTGCCACCTTATGGTATGCCTTACCATACTGAGTATCTTACCATCAACGATGCCTCTTTCTTGGAATCTTAATATAAACATGGTTTTGTATTTATTGCATAAATAAGACCGTTGTTAAGGTTATGTGGAGTTAAAATAAACAACTTCAAATGTTTAAAAAATTTTATTTAAAAAGAGATTGTAAGTAATAATTAAGGCAATATAAATTCCCAATAAAAATTACATTTAACGATACACATTAAGTCAGAAACGTCTAAATGTCATATAACGTACATAACACTCACGACTGTAACCCCCTCTGGGTAGACTGAAGAGTGCAGAAGACCATCTAGACGTTCAAGAAATGAAAAATAAGAATCCTCTAATCATAATCCGAGATGTCCTAAAGGAAAACACCGATGAAGACATCATTGCCGCCCTAAAAAATCAAAACAAAGGAGTACTAACAGAAAAGAACGATACGGAAAAACTAGAGATCATCTATAGGAAAAGGGCAAGAAACCCACTAACGCAACACGTCGTATTGAGGGTGAATCCGCAAACATGGAAAAAGCTGGTGGAAGTAGGAAAGGTACAGATAGATCTGCAAAGGGTGAGGGTAGAAGACCAGTCCCCCCTTACGCAATGTTCGCTGTGCCTAGGATATGGACACCCAAAGAGACTGTGCAAGGAGACAACAGAAAAATGTGCCCACTGTGGGGGACCTCACCAAAAAAGCGAATGCACAGATTGGCAAGCGGGAACAGTACCTTCGTGCTGCAACTGCAAATCAGCAAAACAAGAAAAAATCGATCACAATGCATTTAGCCAAGAGTGCCCGGTGCGTATGCGCTGGGATAATATAGCAAGATCTTCAATTTCGTATTGCTAAAGGCGCACCGGGCAACAATGGCAACACAACAAGCGATATAAATTGAAGCAGAAAATAAATAGACAACAATATTAAAAAAAGAAACAATAAGCGAAATAAAAACTAAAAAGAAACCAGATTACGCTAAATGCCCAGTCTCATTTATTAAGCGGCAAATCCGGCTGGAATCGATTGATAAATGGGACCGGAGGTACCAAGAAAGCAATACAGCGAGCACCACAAAAGTTTTCTTCCCCAGTGCGTCAAATGCATATGCAATAGTTAGGAATATACAAATGGACCAGATAATAGTACACAAAAACAGGGAATATAATACACCTACTGACTGACTGCCCTATAAATGCAATAGAAAGATTAGAAATAGAAAACAAAATAGATACTGATATAAAAATAGAAAATATACAAAAAAATTTAGAAAATAAGAACAATAGGATAGAATTTATAAAATATTGTAAGAAAGTAGTTAATAAGGCATTATTAAGAAATAAAACAAATAGTGTAAAATAGAGTTAATATACATAAACATACTTAGAACCAATACGGCACTGTAGAAATAAGTAGAATAAGTAAATAAAATTGTAATAAAAACAAATAAAAATATAGATAGTTAAGATTAGAAATAAAATAAGAAAATGTGAGAATAAGATAAATTAAGTTAGAATTAAGTCTTGATTGTGTAATAAAGACAACTCGATTGTTTTATTATACCCATAAGAAAAATAATAATAAAGATGGATAGATTAGCATAGTTTAGAATAGTTCGGTAAACCCAACCGAAGAGAATGAAAGATGAAGAAAGCTAGAAAGACAAAGTATGCGGAATGCAAGTACGAGAGGTAAATAAGCGAGAACTGGTATGCAAGAGTAAATAGATAAACAAAGTCTCTGACCACCATGTCAGAGGAACATAGTGTCAAAAAAAAAAAACCCCTCTGGGTTACAGTCGTGAGTGTTATGTACATAACTGTAACCTGTAACCTACACTCACGACTGTAACCCAGAGGGGGTTACAGTCGTGAGTGTAGGTAGACTGAGATAACAGTTTTACAAAAACATCACATACTAAAGTATGACATACATTTTTAGCTTGAAATCCCCATCAAATTATCTCTATATAAGTTAGTTTAGGCTTAATCAGTTTAAAACTGGAGTACACTACAAGAGATAAATTTAGTGCGATAAAAAAGAAAAATAACAACTCTATGAATTAATAAATTGTTTATAACATTCATATAATTAGGATATTTCTTGCATAACTAATAAAACAAAATATTTACGTTACAAATACACCATGATATACAAATTTCAAAGCGACGTGATTCTATTTACAAAGTTAATTATTAAAAAGTTCAATTTGAAGATATAATGCAAAAAATAAATCATCTTTGGTATTAAATTATAAAGAGATGTGTTTTTAAATAAATACAGGCAACAACGTTAATTAAAAATAACATTAACCGATATGATTAGTTACCGAATATCGAGTAAATATAAAAAGAAGTATAATGCATAATGTTATCATTAATATTGAAAAGTTCTATATTTTACTTGATAAATCTACACTAAAGGATGCACTTAGAAATAATAACTCTAATTACGGCAGTTAAACTTAATTATTAAAAAATAATAGCAGTGCTAGGAAATATTTATTTTATAATTTGATTTTTATGCGTAATTTAATTTACAATTGAGCGATCAGTTAAAACATTTATCTAATGATCGAATTAATTCTTTTACAATTATACAAATACTAGCTGTCGCAAGCGGCTCCGTCCGCGCGGAATTAAAAAAAACGCAATAAGTAGCCTACGTATTCTTCCAGACTATGCTCACCATCTATGCCAAATTTCTTCAAGATCCGTTGAGCCGTTGCGGAGGGTATCTTCAAACAAACATCCATCCATCGAAATATTCACATTTATAATACTAGTAAGATATTATTTGAATTATACAATATTAACAATATTAATGAGAGGAGGGTGGGGTCCGCTAGGTGCCCGGGGCACCTAGCGGCTGTGAAGGTCATGCTGACGGGGCAAGTGAAGGTTGCGCAAAGGTCAAGTCGGGCGTTTTTCAACCCGATTGCCAACCAGATCGAGTCCCTGATGTCGCACTGTGAGCCAGCCCTGCCCCCCTATACTTCCCCAGTAGTCCTAACGCCTGAAAATTTTATTTTATGAGTAGGGCGTTCCCAAAGGTGCGGGCTCCATGGAGGGTGGGAAGCTGGGGAAATGAAACCTTTTAAGACAGGCTATGGATAAATCAAGGCCAACCCAAAACAAACCAAAGGCGACTGGTTCAATTTACGACTCTACAAGCCAACCTGTAGAAGCAGGTCCGAGCAAAAGCTCAACAACAACACCCAGGTAGTTTCCAGACGAGCCAAGGACAAAGCGCCGAAGCAAAATCTGGAGCCAACCAAGACCGGAACCACCGGAGAGGAACCTGCTGGCAAGCCGAAAAAATGTAAGCGGCCTACCAAGCTCCAAAGATACAGAGCAGCTCAACGCAAGGCACGGAAGGGGGAACTACCCAGGGTTACAGAGTCGCCAATCCCTGATCAGGTGTCGCCCCAAGCCGGACCTAGTGGCCAAAGTACAACTGGTTCAGGTCGTAGACCTCCAGAGCCGACCACTACCTCTGGCAAGGGAACGGCCCCTGTGAAGGGGAAGGCACCTCAGCGACCTGGTAAGGAAACCCGAGCCGAAAAAAGAGCTCTAAATAGTTCAACGTCGCCGAGAGGAGACTATAAAAAACAGAAGGTGGAAAGACCTTCCAGACCAACGGCAATCAGCTACAGTGACGCAGTATCCTCAGACCTGAAAGTAGCGGTTACCTGCGCACGATCTGGCAACCTAACCAGAGATAGCGGCAGTACGGCTTCACGCCGCAGCGGAGCACGGAGGACGCGCTGTACGACCTCATGCAGCACGTCAGGGGCATCCTACACTGGAAAGAGACGGCATTGCTCGTCTCCTTAGATATCGAAGGCGCGTTTGACAACGCATGGTGGCCCGCCATTAAATGTAGGATGGTCGACAAAAAGGTACCTATAAACCTGAGGCGCGTTATCGAGGATTATTTCCGAGACAGAAGCGTGGCGGTAAACTATGCTGGCAGGACAGCGCGAAAGGCCCAAACGAAGGGCTGCGTCCAGGGCTCCATTGGGGGGGCCCTTTTCTGGAATTTGTTGTTGGACCCCCTCCTGGACGAGTTGGACAGACTTGGGGCATACGTCCAGGCGTTGCCGACGATATCGTCCTGGTTTTTTCCGGGCACACGGCGCTCGAGATCCACCGGGACGCCGGCGCCGCCTTAGTCTGCGTATACAACTGGGGTGTCGTAAATAAACTCCGCTTCTCCGCTGAAAAATCACTAGCGATGGTTGTTACGCGGAAGCTTAAATACGACACACCAGTCGTGCAGATGGGCGGCGTCGCCGTCCCGATGGTAACTGAGCTTAAGATCCTTGGGGTCATCGTCGACAGTAAACTTACATTTAACACCCATGTTGCCTATGTGTGCCGAAAAGCCGCCAGCCTATATAGGAAACTGTTGACGATGGCCCGCGTGGAGTGGGGCTTGTGCCCGGAGATAATCAGGGCAATCTACGTCGCCGTAGTAGAGCCTACTATAATGTACGGCGCGAGCGCCTGGGCGAAGGAGGTGGATATACTTACTGGCGGGATGGGTCCGAGATCCGGACCAAGCGAATGAGGTTGGAGCCGATGTACACCGTCTTCCAGGCGGAGCTGCTCGCGATAGCCAGAGCTACGGACCTGGCTGTCTTGCGCGGCTTCCACTGCACGGCGGTGCTCAACGACTTTCGATCTTCGCTCGATCTGATCCGGAACCCGGACACGCGGCATCCCCTCGCTACCCATATTCGTAGGAATATTAGGGAGTTAGAGGGGAATGGAAAGACCCTCCGACTCTTTTGGGTCAAGGCTCACGTTGGTGTCCCGGGCAACGAGCGGGCCGACGAATTAGCGAGATTGGCAGCGGCCCAATCCAGGGTCGCCCCGGCCTACGATAGATGCCCGCTCTCCTATGTTAAAAAGCGAGTAAGGGAGGGTGTGGTCCAGCGATGGAACAGTAAGTAGATATACCGGTGGGGCCAGAGCGTCGGTTACCAAAATGTTTTTCCCTGAAGTAGCCGGCGCATACAAAACTTTATAGACCCTGGAAGATAAGCCCGCATGGGCTCAAATACTTACAGGACATGGAGGATTTGCCGCATACCTGCACAAATATAAGCTCAAAAATGACCTGGCTTGTGTGTGCGACCCGGCAATCCGGGAGGAACCGCACCCCTCAAAGGGTCAGAACAAGAGTACATAGAAACACAGGCTAATAGTATTTTCGAGAGCATCATAACTAGCTACCACGAAGCCTGTCCAGAAAAAAACTATGCTCCAAAACCTGGTCAACAACCATGGTGGTGCAAAGAACTGGACAAAAAGAGGAAGCTGGTTAGGAAAGCTCTGAATAGAGCCACGAACACTTCGAATGACACTGACTGGGACGCTTATAAAACGGCAAAGTCCGACTACAAAAAGTGCATCAGAAAGCGCCGCACCGCAGGGTGGCGAAATTTCTGTAGCAATATAGACAAATGCGGTCAAGCTACCCGTGTTACAACAACCTCAACGGCACTAAGGTTGCGGACACTTAATCTATGGAGACAATACAGGATCCCACATACGTCTATTTTGGAGACGCTCACAGCAGCGATGCCTATCGTTGATGCCAAACACGACCTGATCCCCAAACAGTACATCTTTCACAAGAAATACAAAATACACCTCACTGAGGCTAAACACGATGACACAGGTAGGCACAACCACACACCTGATGATCCAAGATGGGTCCAAGACAGACCAAGGTTCAAGGTTCAGGTTCAGGAGTATTCTCGGAAGTCCTGAATATCAAAATACACACATCTTTAGGTCAATACTGTACCATATTCCAAGCGGAATGCATGGGAATAATCTTAACAGCACACGCCATAGCTGCAAGAAAAGCAAAAGATGAAAACATCAGCACACTTACTGAGAGCATGGCTGTGCTCCAGGCACTGAACAGCTACACAGTCAACTCAGGCCTTATAAATGAGTGTCACCTAATTCTGAATGATTGAGGAGCAGCTAACAATATCAACCTTCAATGGATAAAAGGTCACAGCGGCTCCAGAGGCGGTGACGCAGCGGACGAGCTGGCCCGCAAAGGTTCCGGAAGCCGAGCAATCAGCCCTGAGCCCATCGTTCCCCTGCCTTTAGGATATTTAAGATCGCAGATAACAAGCAGAAGTCACGCTCAGCAAAGCGTGCTCAGGGATAACATAAGTGAATGCGGGCAGACAAAGGAAGTTTTGCCGAAAATTAATAAGCGAATCTAAAATAGGCTACTTAAATTAAGCAAGCCACAGCTCAGAGTAGCTGTGGCTGCCCTGACAGGTCACGGCCACTTTAACAAACACCGTTTTTAACTTAGGTTTCACCGACAGTCCTTTATGCAGAGCGTGCATGGAGGAAGAAGAAACGGCATTGCACGTTATACAACACTGCCCGGCAGTGTCCGACTACAGGGTCAGATACCTAGGTCCGCCGAGGTCGCCGCCAGAGATCACCAGCAACATTAAGGGACTGCTGGGGTTCTTTGGCGAGCTGGGCTGGCTGAAGTAACCCACAGCCTGCCTTCACGCAAAATACGCGCTTGTCGTGGAGTTGCGGATAACTGAGCCCCTACTACTAAGAGGACTACTAACTGGATAAGACGTGCTTTAATTTAATCTAATCAAAATTCCTTGTAATGTTTAATTTATATTTGTGTTTAAGAATGACACAGATTATAAATAGGTATTTTATGTTGCCTATGCAACATATTTAATCTGTGGTAAAGATTAACATAGAGTATAAATAATTAGGACTGAGGTCTGTTAGGTGGGTGTTCCCTCATCTCGAGCACATGTTCGACTGGCTGCGGCCGACCGTCAGGACCAACCCGCGCCGGCTTCACCACGCCCGTTGACACCATCTTGTCGAATAAATTCACTAACTTCATCGCTTCGTACTCTTTCTGTAAAAAAAATGACGAATTGCTTTACAAAATAAAATTTCAATATCAAATAATTTCATTTTTTAACTATAATCAAATATATGTAAACCAGTAAGAGGCGCTGCTATCGCGTTTGGTTCTGTCAGAATATATATAAAACCTACTTAGACATTGAAAATGACACAACAGTACAAAGAGGATCTTGTGACATTTTTAACGTTGACAGGGCTAAGAAGCTGTCATAATTCAGTTTGACTTTTGCCCTATATACTAAATTAAACTTTTAACTTAAATGTAAAAATTTGTTTTTTTCGTCTCTTACTTTGACGTGCCCTTTACTTAGGAGGTTTCAATTACACACAAATTTTGAAGAGAAAGAAAGACGAGGAAACGATAATTACATCCTATAATTGTTAAAACAAAAAAGAATAAACCACAATTACACACATATTAGATTATTAACTATTTAACACAAGGATTTTTTGGGAATGAAATTGAACTCATTGACCAAATTGGTAACAATGAATGTGTAAAACAACTTCATACCTGTTCCTCTGTCATGCCTTCAAACGGGTTGACACGTGGGGGGCGCGTGCAGCCCACCACGGGGTCTATGTGGGGCTGCGCTTCTAAGTACTCCTCAGTATCGGAGTCCTCGCTACTCGATGAGTACACCACGGGGCCGCGACCACCAGACAACAGGCCCTTTTGCGCCAAGTGGCCCGCAGCGTTCCCAAAACCAGTGTATTTCACCATACGCCCAACTGGAAAGTATGATATAATGTCAAATTTACTAGAATAAAGAATCCAACTGGATAAGAAGATAATATACTAAAAAAAATACTAAACTACATATACCAGCCTTCAGCTACTTCGCCACTAAGGGAACATATCATAGGGATTTATTTATATTTCATTTGAAAAAATATACAGTCAAACCTGGTTAAACTAGAACTGGATTAGCGAGAAACCTGAAGCGAGTCATTGTCCAGGCCCTACGGTCAACCTAACCAGGCTAAAAACTCGGGTTAGAGAGAAACCTCTAAGATCGAGAAATATATAACCATCCATCCATCCAATTAATTAATATCTCTCACCTTTCTCCTTACACAATATGAATAGGAACTCAGCAACTAGATCTCTGATAGCGGTGATTGGTGTTGTGAGCAGTCTACACAATTGGTTGCGTAGTGTGGATCCCTTCTCCGGAGGACTTGATACATCGCGCAGAGGTGGCAGCACTTCTTGTCTGAGATATTTACGATGAGCCCGACAACTACGTGCACTTTTATTCAATACAGTTAAGATCGGGCACAAATATTCATTCTGATTACTTGTACTCTGGAAGGAAATTATATTGTTTAGCTGTAGCAAAGAATACATAAGTTGGTAAATAATGATGCCAACATTATAAAGTGAAAAAAACATTACTAGAAATTAAATGGATTAATATGTATAAATTTTTACCGTTGTTATTGTGAGACGGTGTAACAGGAACTGAATAAGTGACTGTAAGGACTCCATATTTTTAGTGTCATACACATATTGCGGCTTTTCTCCCTCATTGTAATCAGGAGTTAAGTATGGATAAAACTTTGATGGCACACTACAACACAAGTTATATAACATTGATACAAAGACATCAAAAACAAATATAAATTAATCTTACTGTTATTTCTAATATTATAAATGCGAATGTTTCTTTGAAGGTATCTCACCGGAACCCCTCAATGGATCTTGATGAAATTTGGCACAGATGTAGAACATAGTATATTAGAACACATAGGTTACTTTTTAAGTTTTTTTTTTTTTAATTCCGCGCGCACGGACTCGTGGGCGACAGCTAATTTATTATTATCCATAGACAGCAGCGGTGTTAGCTCTACTAGCACACTGGGCGATACTTTTACAGAACCCCCTTTTTTATCATGACTTTCGAGGTTTTACAGTGTAATGTGAGACTGTATTCGCAGACCTATGGCTCCCCCTTTCTGCCCAACGCCCTAGGCGGTCGCGCAACTGCATCCCACCCTAACTCCGGCCCTGTCTATAGATGTTTTTCTATATGATTAATTATTTTATCCATAAATATTTAATACAACATAAATAAATTATGTTTAAATGTAAATGTAACATAATAAAAGTAATTTTTTATCTAAGTAATGTTTTAATTCTAAGCCAACTATGTAAGTATAGTATTTAACAAAGCAATAGCCTGCTTTATAGAGAAATTAGATAGAACATATGTACATTACCTGACTAGCACATTAACAATATTATTTCGTAACTCATGTAACTTTTGCTCCGATGACACATGTGCACTGAGCAGTGTTGTGAGCACAGGCATTAATCTTAAATAAATTGCCTCTTCCTCTTCATCCACCTGGTCATCTAAGCTATTTTGTAATGTTAGATTAAACTGAATTTTTAATATTTCACAAATTATTGCTTGTTGATTATCCTAAAATGGAAAATTATAATTAAACATTTACAAATACTATTGGTTGAATTCAAACATATTAATAATCAAAGATTTATTTTTATTTTTGATTAAAAATAAGCACTTTTTCTCCACATTAACTTTATATGTCTTAAAAATCACTTTCATCCGTTTGGGTTGTTTCCTTCAGAATTGGTACGAAGTTTACGTTTCACATCTTACTAATATTACAAATGCGAATGTTTAGATGGATGGAAGGATGTTTGTTTGAAGGTATCTCCAGAACAGCTCAACGGATCTTGATGAAATTTTAATATAGAACATAGTCTGGAAGAACACATGGGCTACTTAATAAGTTTTTTTTTAATGTTGCGCGTACAGAGTCGAGGGCGACAGCTAGTAATATTATAATGATAACATACTTGTAAGAAACAATGGCTGTCTCCAGTTACACCACCACATGCACCTGCAACATCTGGATCAACAGATGCTTCAGTAATTATTTCATTCAAACAACTTATAAGATAGTCCATTCCGTGCAATTCACTTTTGATCTTTGCAGATATGTCTTGTCTAAGAGCTGTTAGAATGAAGAGCAGTTTCATGTCAAATAGCATAATGTCATCTTTATAAGGTATGTCTTTGTAAGACCTCAATCTTGCAACCAGGCCTTGTGCAATAGAAGTATGGGCACAAAGTGCTCTCGATACCTCACTATTCAATGCTAAGTTACACAAGCATTTTAAAGCCTCGATAGCCTCTTCTTTCTTTGGTATTCTCTCTGCTGGTTTTGTTTCATCATCAATGTTTAGAAAATTAAACAGACCAGCTTTTTCAATTAATGTTATTATCCATTTCTCACATACTATGGCATCTACTTCAAGTTTATCTCGGCTGAAAAGGGTATTTGAAAACTTGTACAAAGCATGCAATTTTTTTTCTTTCAAACTTCTGTTTTAACAATTTACATTAATTATATAAACAGAAATAAAAATAATAATGAAAGTATCTACTTTAGATGGATAAAATATATAATATCTGATATAATCTTGAGCACCTTAATATCCTGAGAGCAGACAAACACATTGCATGCACAGATTCCAAAGAAGGTTCTTGAATAAGTTGAAATAAAGCAGCCCATAAGGATACTCTGTTGTTGTTCATTGATAAATTTGGAAATGTAAAAACATTTTCATTCTGAAAAAAAAAAATTGTATCCTTATTGTTCCAACATTGCAACACATACAAAATGTGCTAAGGTTAACTTACATCGTTTAAGAATTTCTTTAAAATTTGAATTACACCTGATTTATCACCGATAGATAAAACTTTGATTTCTTCTTCGTTCATTTTGATTTTAATCAGCCTAATAAACTGCTTACTTAATGCAATCTATATTTATCAGATTGCAGAAAAATAATTAATTGGCACTTAAAAACATATTATTTGTATAGTTTTTAAGGTGAAATTAGAAATTAAAGTAGTTTCTTGAGTCAAAGTGAGTTAATTTTCTGAAGACATAACAAAAATTATGCCTATACAAAATAGAATAAATACAGATGTCAAAGTCAAACAATGACAAATGACAGAGGAACAGGAAACAGAAACAGTTTTAGTATTGAACAAGTTTAAAAAATAACAGTTCTTGCTATTTTATTAGCATAAAATAGTACCACAGCTATTTACGACAATTTGTAACAATAATATTGAAGGATGTCTGTTTGGTTTTTCTTTGAGTTATATTAATTTAGGTTTAAGGAAATATTTTATTTTTTGTTTTATTATATTTATTTATTATTAAAGGAAAAAAGACACCGACATTTTTATTTAATAATCCAACGTCTCATAATCGACTAGTTATAATCATAGTTATAATCAAACGAAATTATGTTAATTAATTGATATACATCACTATTTTAACATCTGTTTTCATATGTCATATGTCAAATAATACAATATCTCCGTGCTGGATTTGCACCAAAAATTATAGGATATTGTATTGTATTTCATATAAATAAACGAATTACAGCCTAAATATGGCTGCTGTAGCCTTATCCGGTAATTTAGCCAATAAAATAATACGTAAGTATATCTTCTCTATTTATTGAAATAAATTAGAAAATAAGTCTTACATAATTGGTAACAAAATGTATTTTGAAGTAGTTTATTGACCTTAACGAGTATTATAAGTGTGCAGAGTTGTTTTATAGCAAAACACGGTGCTTTGAGTATTATTTACATAAAGTCGGCATCGTACAGTACCGATGGTAAACCTAACATTGCTGCGTACAAGCGAGGAACCGGTGGCCGCAGTAGTTTCAATGGAATCGTGGCCACTGTTTTCGGTTGCACTGGGTTCGTAGGGAGATACGTATGCAACAAACTTGGCAAGATAGGTACTCAAGTAAGTTGTAATTTTTCTAACAGTACACAATACTTTTATATTGTGATTTGTAAAACATTTATTTGATAAGTTCCAACTGTTTATAATAATGTGGTTGCTCTTTTATTTATCACAGTAATTTTTAATAGTTGCAATTATGTTTTTTTTTCATTAATATTGCCTTGTTTCCAACACACATTCAAAATAAAATTAAAATTTTTGAATGAATATAGTCTTATAGCTTAATATTATTTTCTTAAATTTATAAAGGTATATTGTTATTACCAAATATTTCTCATTGCATTACAGATGATTTTACCATACAGGAGTGACTTCTATGATGCTAACCGACTCAAAGTAGCAGGAGACCTTGGTCAAGTCCTCTTTACTCCCTTTGATATTCGTGATGAGGCATCTATTGCTAAAGCTGTCAAGTACTCAAATGTTGTCATCAACCTTGTGGGACGTGATTATGAAACCAAAAACTTCTCTTACACAGATGTGCATGTTGATGGGCCCAGGCGTATTGCCAGGTAGTTTAATACACATATTACAGATTTTTAACATAAGACATTATGTTTTCTTTATTTGAATAAAAATCATTGTTCTAATAAATTCAACAGAGTATGTATACTGCTGGTTATGATTAAAGCTTATTGGAAAAGTGTTGAATAATATATATTTTTTACATATCTTTGGTAATTAGTGCATAACTGTCTTATAAATAATCAAACTCTAAGCTGATGAGACTCCTACTATTTAAATGTATATGTTTACAGAATATGCCGAGAAATGGGTGTGGAGAGATTCATTCATCTCTCTTACTTGAATGCTGAGAGGCATCCACAGCCATTGGTATTAAAGAAACCATCAATGTATAAAATCAGCAAGTATCTCGGTGAATGTGCGGTCAGGGAAGAATTTCCAACAGCAACTATATTTCGTGCTTCCGATATTTATGGTTCTGAAGATAGATTCCTTAGGTAATGTATAAAGTTAATAGGCCAAGCATATTGAATTGTTGAACAAAGAAACTGTGACAGCAATTTTTAAGGTGTAATTTTTTTACTAAATACTTGCAGATCTTTAGCAACAGGCTGGAGGTCTCATGGTAACCTGGTGCCTGTGTATAAGAATGGCATGGAGACTATAAAGCAGCCTGTTTATGTTTCTGATGTAGCTCAGGGCATTGTGAACGCTGCTCGCGACCCTGACACTCGTTGCCAAGTCTACCAAGCTATTGGGTAAGCAAATTCTCAGATATTATCTACTAGCTGTCGCTGTCCCCACAACTCTTTCCGCACGGAATTAAAAAAAAAACTTTTATTAGTAGCCTATGTGTTTTTCCAAACTATTTTCTATATCTGTGCCAAATTTCATCAAGATCTATTGAGCCGTTCCGGAGATACCTTCAAACAAATAACCATCAATTCATCTAAACATTCACATTTATACTATTATAAAAAAGTGTAGCAATGCTTTTATTATGCATAACCATATCAAATTTTTACCAAAAAAAAAGCCTAATGTATCTTACCAGATACCTTAATTAATCAAAAATAATAATTTTTTTTAGGCCTAAAAGATACCTTCTCGCTGACCTCATTGACTGGTTCTACAAGTTAATGCGTAAGGACAGGGCAGGCTACAGGCGGTACGACATGAAGTATGATCCAATATTCTTCTCCCTGCGCGTAGCCGCCGCAAACATGCTGTCTCCTGCTTACCCATTTGGTGGATTGCACTGGGAAGGTTTGGAAAAGGTATTATTTTTTATACTAGCCACTTTTTTGCGATACTATTCTCAGTACCCCTTCTATTTTACGTATTGTAGTGAAACTGGTAGGATGAGACATTGGCACTGAATGTGTCAAGTTCAAGCCCTATTAGTTGTTATATAAGGCACTATTTAATTCTTACAGGAATCAACTACTGACCGACCCGAAAAAGGTGTGCCTACCTTGGAAGACTTGGGTGTGGCATTGACACAAATGGAAGATCAAGTGCCATGGGAACTGAAGCCGTTCCGTGCTTATCAATATTACTTGGACAAACTTGGGGAATTCCCTCAACCATCACCACCAAATGCCCTGTAAATGCAGTCAAAAATCAATCGCCGATGGCCGTCGTAATTTTATTATCTGTTTGTAGATACATTCAATAAATTATGGTCTTATTAGTAATGTGGTTTGTTTTTATCCATCTATGAGGACAAACTATCTGACCTGGTGAGCGTGTCTAAAACAGGAATTCCCTAAGTGGTTGATATCGAACTTAAAGCATTGTTAAAGCTCACTGTCTTCTTCTATTGACCTAAGTCAGAATGAATAATTATAATAATAATAAATGATCTTAAAAGAAGGTAATTTTGCCACGGGGGTCTGAGGTAACAGTTCATTTTAGAAAAGGGGTCACTTGTCCAAAAAAGTTTGGGGATCCCTAAAGTATGACAGCTCCCTAGTGCCCTCCTGACAATGTTAAAAGTATCACAAGATACTGTAGCTGATTTTGTTCCATTTTACCCATAGACTGTTTTCTGATAGAACTACTATAGAAGCCGCACTTACTGGCTTAGTTAGGCCTTTTGCACTATACCTCATTCTACTTAATTATGAGGAGTACTGGGTGACAAGCTTTCATCTCGCCAAACCTAGTCTGCTAATTAAAAGCCCTCGATGATTGCCACAAAGACTAATCTCTTGGCACAATCGGAACAAAACATAAGTAAGTTTAGTTAATGATAACATGTTATAAGAAACTTGTTCTTTTTCCTATTTCTTTGCCCTTTTCGGGCTATATTTCCAATATACAGAAACTAATAAAAAGCATATTTTGGAATAATATTGTTTATTTTAATCTTATTCAAGGAGCTGGCCTGCCACGTCCATAGCCTCCTCTCTGTAACAATAGAAAGTTATTGATTTATATCAATAAATTATGTCATATTTTATCTATATGGATACTACACATTAAAAAAAAAAAGACATTCATTAGATGACTTTCATTATTTACTAGCATTTACCATGACTTTACCATTTAGCCATGACTTTGTCCATATGGTATTAAAAAAACTTAATAACCTATTATATTACTTACTAGTAAGTAAGCTATTCTAAAGGGTAATCTATCTGTGCCAAATTATATCCAGATTTATTTTAGATGTCCTAAAGTTACCTGGTAGAAAACATCTATCTAAAGTTTTATGTTTATGATAATTAGTAAGATATGAAGTATTCCTACTACTTTAATCATTTGGTAGGCAAATATAAAAATACTCACGAATTCCAAATCAGCAGAGCCAGGGCCAACATCAGCCTTTTTATCATGTGGGGCACCAGGTGTGGTGGGGGCACGACGGTATGCAGACCGGTCCTCTGTGGTACGGGTTGGAGCATCTGTCCTGCCCACTGCACCACGACGCACTGTCTCTGTTCGCACTGACCGCTTAAGTGTCGCTGGTACAATTTCAGGTGGCAGGTGGAGGAATATTCTTAGGTACTCAATACCCTCATTGGTTAGGTACCTGTGAAAATTTAATATTTGTTTTTGGAACTTTGCTTGTTTGATTTTGATTTCTAAATTAATAGAAAAACTAAAAATGTAAATAGAGTTAATTTTGCACTCTTGTAAATTGATTCAAACATGTTGTGATCTTAACCATTGTTGAAAAGCATCCAACATTTAAATAAATAATTTAAAGTAGGCACCTATTCAGAAATACATAACTATGATAACAATTTGGTTTAATATAAACTAAACTACATTTAATTATGCCGTTCGTACCCTTTTTGCCTTTCGGTTAAATTAATTTAAAACATTTTTACTTATTGCAATTGTAAATATTTTGAAAACTGTTGTTACGAATAATTAATTTATATCTTTAACTATGACAAAACACTATAAAGGATAGGACAAACAATAGTCTGTAATTTACTAATTGATATCATTTATGAACTCTGTTTATCAGTTCCAATTTCTTCATGATAAACAATACTTTCCAAAATCATTAATTACTTATGGGAAACATTCATCTTTAAGCTTTAATACAACTAAAAAGCATACTAAGATTAAAACTTACCAGTAGAAATGCCTCCACGCAAATTGTTCCTTGACATAACCTCTAGATTTGAGGGACTGCATAGCTTTTATCACTTGCAGGTTAGGAATCTTTTCTAGATCAGGATGCTTAGGTGCATGGTAGTCCTTCTTGGCTACCATGACTCCTTCTTTGAATAAGTATTCATAGATGGAAACACGGTTTTGTTTAGGCATCAACATCTTGATCGCCTACCTAAAAAAATATTTTTAACACATATATTCAAATTATCGTGAAATAAATTCAACGTACGATAATAGGCATCAAGGTAAAAATAACTTTGTGGGAAAAATTCACTTTTATTCAAAGATTCAACAAATAAAAACAGATTTAACTTAAATATTACCTTCCGCTTATTTTGACAACTAAAAAGAAAAGGCAAATTCTACAACGATTTGAAGTATTGTTTTCTTGCCCTTACAAAAAAGATTTTTATTACCGTCAATATTTTTACATTTCGTACGTAAATTCATAATTCTTATTATCCCAATAATTTGTATCATAATAAACATTAAGTTTTGGAAACAGTACAATTAAATAGCATATTTTTTGGATTTTCTTTCACTACATTTCAAAGAAAATAACTTGATATCCTAGCAACATTGCGTTGACCATAATGTCAGGAACTCAAATGCTCAAATATATAAGAATCAAGAACTGTAAAAATCAAGTCTATGACACGGTAATAATAATACCGTGAGTGAGAGAGATACAGTTATACACAATTCCTGTGACGTGACAAAGACAGGGATAACTATCTTCCGTCCCTTTCTGCGTACCAGGGTTTGGGCTTTGTTTGGAACAAAGGTTGTCCCCTACAAACAACCTAGGTTGTCCCTAACAAAGTTTGACATTCGTGCTATTTTTCGAAAATTGTGAGTACTTAGTGGCTGTAATTGTGCAAAAATATTTTGATATTACAGTTTTAGTAAGGTAAAGTTTATAAAACATGGTATACTGCTGTATCGTCGGTTGTAAAAGCCGTAGTGAGCGAAAAGAGAAAAACATAACCTTTCACTCGTAAGTACTGAAACTACGCACTTATTCACATGTATTCATACAAAATAAGGAAGAAAATACAAACTAGTTGTTCTTTACAGTCTTTGTAATAACTAATATGTTAAAATACGGGTAAAATCAGCTAAAATAAAATAGTATTTTTCGAACATTATGCGCCCAAACGCAGATGTCATTTGTGTCAAATAATATACTGTATATCTGGGAAACAAGCGGCCATATTAAACTTCTTTTCAAATTGGTTGGTTATTACCCGTAAAAATAATACCACCATCTTGTTGTAAAAATTACCCTGAATTTAGGGGAAATAAATTATAGTATGTATAATGTATATAAATGAAACAATTCACATTTTTTATACTATTTTCAACAGATTTCAAAAGGAGTTTTTAATTCTGGTATATGCTGTGTTTTTAAATATTTGATACTTTCTTATCCCGTTGATTTTAAAGAGTATGCTTTTTAATTTGTCCCATGTAAATTTTGTTTCTTAGAAATTACAATCAAAATAGTTTAATATTAAGTAGTTTTACATGTAGTGTTCACTGTAATGATATACAGAGTAATTTAAAATTATATGACTATAATATTGGTATGTTTTTTGTAGCTTTTTATGAAGACTTAGGGCTTCGTGCATATCGAAGAAAAATAGGACATCGTTTGAATGCTCGTCTAATGGACCTAAGACTGAAGAGATGCCGCGCTTTGTTGAAGCAGTACGCGGGAAAAAAATATCGGGAAATTCTTTTTTTGGAGTCACTCAAGACATCCTTGATTAAGGCAGCCGCCGATATTGACATGGACCTCGTTCGTCCTGTGATAGACGACTGGCCGAGCAGATTGAAGGCCTGTATTCAAAATCACGGATGTCATTTTGAATAAACTTTAGTGTCATAAGAATCTATGTTTTGTTAAGTTCATTTTGGTATATAAATGGTCACATAATGAATAAACTTGTTTCAATTATTTTATATTAAACATGTAACAGAATTTATGACCTGACTAAGTATTACTAAAAAAATCTGTTTATGTAATCTTAGTCACATAAACAAAAATTACGCATTGTTTTTTATATTTATTACGTTTATTAATTACAATTTAATTGGGAATATATAAATTGGTCTATATTAAATTATATCGTAATTATTCATTTTCGGGACAAAACAAATAACTGGTAACCCCAATCCTTTTACATATATATATGTATAGTCTATAGTACTCTCTATCTGTCCCTTACGGGTGAACGCGTATGCCATATCTATATAATTCTTCATCTGAGGTAAAAATTGTCCAAAAAAAAAATGTTATGTCACTGTCAAATGAACGTCAAGTCAACAAAAGCGCATAACGCTGCATTTTTTACGTTTTCGTAAATTACTCAATTTTAACCACCAATGGTTTACCTTCGCCAGTTTTAAGTGTTTTCTATCGCACAAAATAATTAATTTCGTTTTTTCTTCTACTTAAACATTTCTCAAAGGGTCTAACAATGGACTTCCAAAATAGACCCGGTGGTAAAACCGGAGGCGGCGGTGTAGCCTCTTGGTCCGAAAGCAACCGAGATCGTCGCGAAAGACTCCGTCAGCTTGCTTTGGAAACTATTGACTTAAATAAAGACCCATACTTTATGAAAAATCATTTGGGTAAGTTAGCTAAACAACCTGTGTAACGTGTTTTTATATATTTTGTTACGTTAATATTAACGAAATTTGTTTTCAGGGTCATATGAGTGTAAACTTTGTTTAACTCTTCATAACAACGAGGGTAGCTATTTAGCTCATACTCAGGGAAAGAAGCATCAAGCTAATTTAGCTCGAAGAGCTGCCAAGGAGGCCAAAGAAGCACCGCAACAATTAGCACCCGAAAAGCCAAGAATAGAGCCTAAGAAGTTTGTAAAAATTGGTCGACCTGGTTATAGAGTAACAAAACAAAAAGACCCTGATAGTGGTCAACAAAGCTTGCTTTTTCAAGTTGATTACCCAGGTAAGAACTAGCAACAATCCTTTTGCATAAGTTTTTAAAGGTCATTAATAAACTCAAATTGTTTGTGTTTTAGAAATTGCTGAAGGTGTGCAGCCAAGACATCGCTTTATGTCTGCTTATGAGCAGAAAATAGAGCCACCGGACCGCAGGTGGCAGTACCTGCTCTTTGCCGCGGAGCCTTACGAGACTATAGCATTCAAAGTGCCAAGTCGTGAGGTAGAGAAGCATGACACCAAGTTTTGGACTCACTGGAATAAGGATACAAAACAATTCTTTTTGCAGTTTGCATTTAAAATTGAACCTTTACGAATGCCTCCTGCCCCTCCTAAATTATGGGAGAATCATGGTATCAGATTACCTCCTCCACCTGGAGCTAATCTTATGGGGGTACCTCCTCCTCCACCATTACTGCCAGTTCCACCTCCTCCACCGTCAATGTAAATATGAGCATAGATGTTTTAATAAGTGTGTTATAATTAATAAATATTTTTCAAATAAATGTTTTGAATGATTTTTTTTCAATTCACAAAAAATATATAACGGTTATAATATGCCCTGATTATGAACTTCACCAGATTAAAATTGAAGTGTGTATTCTAGAAACTGTCAGCAAATTGTATACAAGGAATTTATATGGTATATTGTAAATTATATTAAAAATGCTATTGTTACTTAATATCTAAGTAGAGTATGGTTTTAGTTTAAAATTATTTGAGCATGTTCATGTAGCTAGATTTTATTTTCAAGGATAATTTATACTTCACGGCCAGCCCATAAAATAAATAAAGCAGAGTGGATCACATACATGGTTAAAACTATTAATAATCTTGCATGTCAATTTTAAACAGTACTTATGTCATTCTATCATTTTTTTAGCCATAATTAATCTATCTAAATCAGTATTTCCCAACCTTTTTGGATCCATATCCCATTTTTCAGGATGAACATGACTATTGCCCCCTTATGAATTTTGTTTAGAAATAAATTTCTCTCGAGGCCTAAATTTACAATGTTAGAGAAATAATTAAATACTACTTTTACCTAATAAGATCAATTTCATATAATTTTTGAATACACATGTAAATAGTTTAAATGCAACGGATTTTTGTCTCTAAAACGTTTTTATGTACTTTTTAGCACTGGCTATCATTGTAAGGATGTAGCCTTAAGTTTTTAAATCTCCGAATTGCCCCCCTCTAAATCCAAATGTCCCCCACTGATCTAAATCTTCTAAAACTTTTCTTCGTATGTTGCGAAATTTCAAAGCTGTTTAAATTTTTTATTTTGTTAAAAGTTTTTACTTATTACTGATGCCTAAAAAAATTTTATTGGTTAATTGTAGAATAAACTTATATTTGGATAAAAAATGTGTAAGAATGAATAAAGGTTTTGCGTTGATTTACTTTACTTACCTGGAACGGAACGTAATTTAACGGTTTTTTTTGTCGAAAGTTACTGGTATTTTTGTTGCGCGTTTATTTCGCGCGCGATCTTTTGTTATGTGGACACAACAGCACAGTTAACGAACTTGAACAGAAGTGGAATCCATTGAAATAAAAACTATACTGAACATTTTATATCGCCGAACACTGCAGAACCTTTGTTGTTTAATTTGCTGAGGTTGTCTTTCAGTATGTTTTCAAAAGCTAAAAGATTTGAACCAATTTTGCGTTTAGGTAAGTTATTACGATTTTTTAAGTAATTCCACGATAATAAGTGAAGGTGTCAAATATATTAAACAATTGCGAATCGGTATTAAAATTTTTATTAATTACAAATTAAATAGGTACGAATAAACTTTTCCCAATTCTACTTTTAAAAATGAGATCAGATGAAACCACATTTTCACATATAACGTTAAAAATTTGTCCTGACCACGGTGGTTCATGTCTTTTTTAAAGTAGACCTAATCAGATGTAGTCTCAGCTGATTTTTGTGATCCATATGTCTCCATACGGTTTCATGTACGAAATATACCTACAAAAGTTTAAATAAATATTTAAAAACTACTAATCTAAGCAGACAATACAATCACACAGACATTGAGGTAATATTTGAAATACAGAATCCATTTAAAAGTTCCTGTTAATATCCCAACTATCTGGTAGTACGTTCATTTTGAGGGTGTATAAAACCACTTAACACGAAAATTTCATTGATATTTTACGGACCTAGTAGAGAATTCAGAGCATATTTATACATTGTAGTTAACATGTCATGTATTAAGAACATTCTGATTACAGGCACAAATAAAACTCAGTCAAGCAATGAATCTAGTCAGAAAACGAAGGTATCAGCTCCAAAATTGCAGCAAAAATCTTTAGCCACTCCAATTAAAATTAACAGTGATGCACAATCACATTGCAGTTCTGTGTCCAGTGTAAAATCATTTGTAACGGTAAGATTATCTAATTTATAAATAAAATCAGACTACTTCAAAAATGTAGATTAAATTACCATGTAATGAAATCAATTACACAAATAAATTAACCATGATTTTGGTTTACTTTAACTCTAATTAATGTTAATTGATAAACAAAAATATGGTTGGTGTAACTAGCATTTCATATAGAACTCTTTTTTATTTTCAATTTCCTTGGTGACATATGTATTTTCCTTTTTCATAGTGACACTGTGCATATTGAAAATATTTTCATATACAATACATTATATTCACTTTTCTAATACTTGTCACTTGATTAATAATTTTATTTATTTTAAACTTTTAGCCAAAACCAGTTAAGCCTTATATAGCTACCAAGTCAAAAGTAACAAGTTCATTAAAGAAGACTAATAACAATGATAATAAGAAAAATATTAGTAAAAAACCATCCACTAATGTTCCAGATCTTGTTAAGGAACAAGAAGTTGAAATCAGGTAATCCTAATATTTTATTTATAAACATCATCTATTTTTCTTTTAAATTTTTTTTATATAATATTTTGGTATGAAGTAATTAAAAATATATATGGATTGTTCTAGAAATAAAGATCAAACAATATCAGAATATAATAGACAAATTGAAGATTTAAAAAATGAAATCGCAGCTTTACAAAGAAAATTGGGTGAAACAAGTTTATTAACAGAAACTAATACAGATATTGAAAGTTTAAATAAAAAACTATGTCTAGTAAATTTATGTGATACAGATGTTCAGAAAGATGAGGTAACAGTTGAGAATTCAGATTCTACTGTAAAAAAATTACAGGACGAAATAAGTAAATTAGAAACACAATGTGATAAATTAGAAAAAGAAGTGAGCAGTAAACAGGTGGAACTAACAGCATTGGAAGAAGTTATTGTTATAAGAGATAGTTTGTGTCAAGATTTACAGAACAAATTAACTGATATGAACATTTGCCTTGAAGAAACTAAACAGAGATTAGAGATGGTAAAAGGTCACCATGCATTAGCTCTAGAGGCCAATGAAAGCATAAGACGGGAATACAAAGCAGAATTAGAAAGTTTGAAAACAAAAATGGATGAAGAAAAGCAAGCAATCCTTAGTAAAAGTAAAACAGAGCAAGAAAATATTAAATCTCATTATAAAACTTTGATAAGTTCAATCAGGGAACAAACAATTGCAGAAAAAGATGCAGAGATTGCAGATTTACAAGATAAGTTGGTTACAAAAGAGAGAGAAATGAAAGCAAAGTTAGAGCAAGTTCAAGAAGCTGCAGATGAAAAATTAAAATTATGTGAAATACAGTTTGAAGAGCGCAGTCGGAGCATTCAGGAACATTGTTCACTGAATGAGCAGAAAATACAAAATTTGGAAAGTGAAATAACAGATCTTAAGTACAAGTTAAGTGTTTGTGAAGATCAAAAAAGTAAGACTCATAATCAAGTTCTTTACTTAGAGAAGGAAAATGGTAATTTGAAAATAGAAAAATCAAAGCTTGCTCAGGAGTTAGTGCAACTAAAAGAAGAATCTAAGAAAACAGTAATTGATTACGAAAATAAGATCAATAAGTTAACTTTAGATGTTGAGAGAGCAATAAAAGACAAGAACAAGTTTGAAATGTCCCTTTCCGTTACAAGAGATATTGTACAAGTTCTGACAATGCGTCTGAGGGAGTCCGATACAGAGTTAGAACAGTTGGAAGGCAAAATACAATCATTGACTAACTCAAAAGAGGCAGTGGAAACCGAACTAACGACATGCAAAAAAACTTTAGATAATACATTAATAGAATGCAATGAGTACAAAGAGGCCCTGGTTAATATTCTAAAATCCAAAGCGGCTCTGGCAAAGGAACACAACCGCATAATGGAACACAACGTTACACTCATTGAGAGCCTTCAGAATGTAGAGAAAGAGGCGTATCGAGAACTTGGCACTATTAAAACTGAGCTCATTGAAGATGTGGAAATATTGAAAAAGGAATCTGATTCTCAAATTCAAATGCTTCGTGAAGAGGTGAGTTTTTTTTTAATAACTACATCAAAGGACAATGCATAAGTGAATTAAAAAATTGATCAAGTTGCCAAGACATATAAATTGATATAGATTCGAATTCCGTTGTTGGGTGAGGACGCTATTGTACATTGTCTCTTTTAATTTAGTGTTAATTAATTTGATCATGAATAAATTAGCTCTAGATTGGTACTATTGAGAAAAGAAAATGTTTTTTATGTTTAGGTTGAAAAGAAGCAAAGACTATGTATGGCGGCGCGGGAGCACGCGGGACAGGCGACGGCGGCCGCGGAGCAGTCGCGAGCACTTCTCGCACACGCCGCCAATGAGATAGCTCGCCTCGAGACTGACAATGAGCGGCTACAGAAACAGGTATCGTATACCATCTACTATATTCGACAAGTATTACGAAATTGTTAGATTTTTCTAACATTATTGTAGCTTCAGACATTCTCTGTTTATATCCAATATATAAAATTCTCGTATCACAGTTTTCGTCACCGTACTCCTCCGAAACGGCTTGACCGATTCTCATGAAATTTTGCGAGCATATTCAGTAAGTCTGAGAATCGGCCAACATCTATTTTTCATACCCCCCCCCATTTTTTAACTGCGCGCGGACGGAGTCGCGGGCGACAGTTAGTATTATGTAAAACTAATAATGTATATTTTTATTTATCTAGATTCAAGATCAACAATCGGTCGTCGTTGAGCTATCTTTACTGCGGCAAGAAAATGAAGAACTTACAATGATGATGGTGAAGCAGTCCTCTATGATGGACAAAATGAAGAAAGAAGTAGAACAGTTGCAAGTAGCGCCCAGATCACCTTCCTTCGGCCGAAAAACCATTAAAATTGGAAAAGAAAATATTCAAACAGTCGTTTCTCCTCTGAGGGAACGGAATCAGTTATAAACATTACATTTCTTGAATATTTTAATTGCAAAAAATCTAATTTATTAATTAATATTTTTTGATTGTGGTTTCGTATGATTGTATAATTTATTACCAGTTTTGAATGTTTGTTTCCGACTTTGTTAATTTATTAATTTGTTTAGGTTTTATTCCATTTGAATCATGTACGTTGTGTACTTTTCATACATAATTATGTTGATAAATAAAAATATTGGCATTGATACAATTTTTTCTTTAAATTATAAGTAAGCTTTTTATACCTGAGAAACATATGAGAGGATTTACTTAAAGCTTACCTCAGTGCCATCTTAACTTTATGTGTCTCTTAGATGAAAAAAATAATAATTCCTAGATCCTCAGCATCAGTTTCTGTAGTTTTATATTGAGTACAATAAAATCTAACTGAAATCTGGTACTTCTTACTCCTACTGTCTTCTTCCTTATATTCTTTTATGTAGCAATGTAGAGCTTTATAATGCAATAGATAATTTATTTTGGGTATAATTAATAAAACAACAAAATGTTGAGCCAGTCTTTTTATTTTAGGTACCAATTTACAAAAGAAGCTTCGCGTTTATAACTAACTGCATAATAACTTAAAATAATTAATCAGAGCGAGTGGTTCGTGGTGTTTAGTGTTTCGAGCCTACATCAAGGAAACGTCAGTGTTCTTTGATACCGATTCTGTTGACATCTCGTTCAAATTAACATCCTTTGGTATTTCTACTGTAATTCATTATTACAATATGGTAAGATAAAGTAAAACTAAGAATAATGGCAAGAAACACGTATTACAATGATGGATAAAATTACGTTTTATACATTACAAAAAGCTTTTTGGTTATTGTTATTGACAAAATTACTCTTTGGATTATTCAGACTTTTATAATAAATCACATTCAACAATTACAGACGATACAGATTCAAATAATATCCTAATACTAACATTAAAGTATGATGGGGTACAATTTTATTCATACAAATATTAAAATTACATTGAGTATTCATATCAGTACAATTTTAAAAACTATCAGATTATTATTTCCAAAGCTGTCATAAAGTAAATAATTTTTCATATAAAAAAATCGTCGAAAACATAAAAAAGATCCGGAGCCCGCGGCGGAAGAGATCACTCGGATATTTCATTAAAAATCAGTCTTCTTGCTAATACATTATAAATGCAAAATGTATAAAACTGGGTACAGTACAATCGGTAATATTATATAAACCCGTGTAAAACTAACAAAACTACGAGTACAAAATGGCTCCAAATACATAAGAAGAACTTGATTTATACTTATCAGATCGGCTACGGATCCACCTAACAAACAAGCTGTCAATAAACTAATTCATAAACCATCATTACTTAGAAACATGACAAGTTTTTACTACGAGCTTAATCTAACAATACGTGCACGATAAGTACAAAATCAAATAACTACAATTTCAAAAGAATATAAAAAATACAAAAACGGTGTAAAGTTAAGCGGAAAATTTGAAATGCAAAAAAATCTCAGACACACATACGGAGAATTGGAATCGGGAGGGGTCAAATTAATCTAGATGAGCGTATCTGGGCACGACGTCCTCGCGGATGAGGAGGTCGCAGGCGGGAGCGGCGGGCAGCGGCAGCAGGTCCTGCCCCACGGCCAGCAGCCCGCCCGCCGGCCCCGCCAGCTCGCCGTGCCACACGAAGTAGTAGAACAGCTGCTGCATGGCCGCCATGAAGCGCCGCTGCTCCGGCATCGCGGACTCGAATGTTCCCAAGATGGCCTGCACGTCGGCGTCGATGCCGGCCAGGCCGCCCCCCGCCGCGCCGCCGCCCGCGCCCGCCCCCGTCACCACGTACAGCGGAGCCGCCAGTCTCAGCCGCGCCAGGCTCACCAGCGGACACAGCGTCCGGATCGACGAAATCAACTCCACCAGACCCTCGTATGTTTTATTGAAATGTTGGAACACGGCCTCCATTAAATTTTTCTGGCCTATGTAACTCTCGTTCACCATTTTCTCGACTATATCCGCCGTCCAGTTCATGTGTTTCATCTTCAGAAGATCCGTGTGACCGGAGTGGATCGCCGTCCCGAACACCATCGGCTTGAAAACCTTCTCCTTTCCCTCCTCCTTGGCTTTCTTTTGCTTATCCCAGCTCTCGTAGGCGTGCACCCTCAAGTAGTTCCCGTCCAGGACCAGCCACGACCGTTTGAACTCGTCGGCCGACGGCAACGAGTCGATGTTGTTGCCCAGCCAGGTGTCGGGCGTGGCGGAGAGTATTTCCGTGGGTGTGATACGTCGCAGGCAATCGGCGTCGTTGCATTTGCTGAGTTGTTTAAATTGTTCGTTGTTATTCTGAGATTGCTGGAGGGGTTCTCCCGGGAATATGACGGAGGGTGACGAGAGCCACACCCTGGAGTAGAGCTTCTGCGCGTTGGTGGCCGTCGTGAGCGCGGCGACCAGGGTCGCTCCGGCTCTGTGTCCCAACAGAGTGACGGATTCGGCGTCACCTCCAAAATGCTTGATGTTGTACTGAATCCATTGCAGCGCCACCATCAGATCGCTCAGGCCGTAGTTTCCGGACGTCGCTGGGTATTTTGAGTTGGATAATATGTCGAGTGCTAAGAAGCCAAACGGTCCTAATCTGAAGTTGGGTCGCACAAACACGACTTCTTTAGTGCGAGCGTATAGAGCCGAGGGTTGGGCGGGACCGATGCCGCCGGCCAGGGAGTTGGCGCCGATGAGCACGACTACGGGCAGGGGGTACCCGTAGTGCACGTGGGGAGTGACGATGTCGAGAGTGAGGCAGTCCTCGTCTCCGGTGATGGTGCTGTTCTCCAGCATCTGCATACATAGGGGAGTGGGCTCGTGCAATTCCAGTGTGCCGTTCCAGCACAGCGACAGGTTGTTAAGAGGCTGCGCGTACGTGAATCTTTTCTCTCCGACCGGTGGTACTGCATAAGGAACGCCGTAGAACTTGTAAACGCCTTCGTCGTAGATGCTATAAGCCAAAAAGTATTTTTTTAACAAAAAATTTAATCATTACAAAATTGCGTATTACTTTAACTATGTAGGTACTCCATTATTATGAAATACTATGAAATCAGTTCCCAGCAAAAAGCTGCAATGAGATAATGGGTTTTTCGAATAAAATCGATAACACTGTTATATATCTATACTCTATACAATTAAAATAATAATTATTAGTTGCGCACCGGTAACTTCTCGGCGATGTTTTTAAAAATGGACAAACTAACGCGCAAACAAAATAAGCTACATTTATAAAAGGACCGAGACTTGTCATCATTGAATAGACTCATTAGAGTAGAAATATCCTTAAAAAATAGTCGATAACAATTCACTTTCTAAACATACGTATCACAATAATCACATGGACAATGCATTTCTAAAGCGCCTACAATCCATACAAGTGACGTCATGACCGGATCCTGGCTTATCTGTATTAAGACCGGCGGTGAATTGAGCTGCACTCAATTAATATATCGTTACAGTAACAATGGATGAGCAATGTGCATTTACGACGGAGCGAGCCGGCCTCTTGTGGGCCACTCGAGTACTGCGACATCGCACGCTGTACTAGCACATGCTATATATGCTAGATGTATGTGCTAACGCGGCTAAATTGCGTTTTACTTATTCATGAGCTGTTTTTGCGCACATACGACAGACTGTTGACACTATTTTTACATTGCAGACTTTTGAAGATACCTTAAAGAACTTATTGGATGTAGAAAATTTGTTTTTTTTAAATACTTGGATGAAAAAAAGTAAATGTCCAACTTTAATTCTACACAACAATGTACTCTGTGTTTAAAGGTTATTTGCAAAATCACTTTACGTTAAATTCTATTGAACCATGAATTAGAATTAGTATCTACAGTAAAGGCCTCCTTTAATGACCTTAACGTCTCTGAGTGCAGTAAGTGATTGTATCATCATCATCACTATATGTCCAGACTGATGGGCTTGGAACCTACCCCAAGTTAGGGGTGACAAGGCCATAGTCAACCATGCTGGTCATTTGCGGGTTGGTTGACTTCATACATATAATTGATGTTTGCATCACAATGTTTTCCTTCACCGTAAGAACATCAGATAAATGTACAAATGTAAATCGAAAAACACATTAGTACATGGTGGGATTTGAACCCAGGACCTGCAGATTGCAAGTCAAGTGCTTAACCCCTGAGCCACCGACGCTCCCTTGTGATTGTATACCACTAACTTACCCTTCCACGGCTCCACAGGAGGTTAGCGTTGTGATATATCGTCCGAGGCGAAGAGGGCGCTGATTTGGCGGCCCGGTTCGCGAGGCCACTATGATGCCGATGATCACCGCCAGCAACAGCAGAACTACCACCACACACACCATGATGTCATCTGTAGAAATAAAATCTATTATAGTTAATTAACAAAAAACTACATTTTAAAATTGTTCATCAGTCTGTTCACAAGTTCGCATTTGAAAAGTCTGGACCATATTTAACAGGACTTTAAATGGCTGTTGTATGCTAGAGTTTTTGAGGCCATTTTTTTATCTTCTATACTTCTTACTATACTTACCAATAACAAACTTTCTTTGCCTGACTCTTTCCTTGAGTGGAAGCCGTGTTGCAACTTTACCTTCCTCTTGGTCCTGAAAAGTAAAATTACTATAATGTTTGTTTTTCTATCTTTCTATAATATTTTTTTTTAAAGCAATTATCACAAGATCTATGTATTCTATAAAAAGCAGCAGAAGAAAAAATAATATTAATATTAATAATAATAATTAACTTACAGCAACATCTAACTTAACATTCTCCATGCCATCATTAGTTGTGTCGAATTTATCTTCCAATGTCTCCATAGAGGCAAGAGTGGCTTCTTGAGCTGCATTCCTTTTTTGAAACATTTTAGGATACTTCACATTGAATATGCCTAAGCGTTTTGATTGGTCATTTTCTCTGTCTGTAATGAAACAAAAACATTTAGAATATACCAAAATTCTACATGTATAGAAAAACTATATTTTTCCAACTATGCTTATAATTTGCATGTAAAAAAAAATTACCATTGTCTTTAGGTTGCAATAACTTTGCAAAAGCTTGCAACAATCCTATTTGGGGTTTGGTATTAATGTCTTCATCAGTTTTCTCTAATGTTTTCTCATGTTCTGTGTCTTTTTCTATGGTACTCTCATCCTCCTAAAACCAAAATGACATTTAAAACTATGTACTCTTATATCATTTAAAGTTGAAAGGAAACAATAAAAACCTAAGTAAACTGAACAAAGGATACTGAAATCACCATGCACTGACAGATAAGGTTATTTTAAATTTTAATAATAAAATATCATGTTTTTTTTAAATAAAACCATTAAACATAATGTTACTACAGCATAATTAATCATCGTCGAGAAGATGAATTTAAAAAAGACACATTTCCTACTTTTGTCTTATCCTTTTCCGAATTCCTTGTGAAAAATCCAGGCATTTTTATGGCTCCTATAGGAATATATTTTGGTTTGACTTCCCTGCCTTGTTCAGTAACATCCCCTGCTAATGCCGCCCTCACCGTTCCCTCTCCTTCCATCTTTTTATCTTCAGAATCGTCCAGTTTTTCATTTTCAGCTTTCAACATCATTTCTTTTTCTTCCTCCTCAATTTGCTTTTTATCCAAAGTTTTATTGTCGTTTTCAGAATCCATCTGATTAATATCGACGGTACTCATGGTTGAATTAATAAATAGTACACAAAAAACACAGTATTTTACATGGATGAAGTTTAAACACACTCAAATATACCATGCGGCGTTTCATATAACGTAACTAACTATAGTTAATTGATTAATTCGCAATAAAGTATCATTTTTAAAAGACGCTATGAAATGCAGTAGAAAAACGATTCAACACGCATAAATGCACATCAATGGCGCAAAAAACCGCGCCGCTCCCCAACCCTCGCTCCTTGAAGCCCGTCTAAACAAAGTTGCCATTACAAATAAAATTGGATTGAAATTTTCAAGTTTTCAACCATTAATACACTCTGTAATTTGTATTATTGTTGTATATTGAATAATTTTTATTCAACCACGAGTTTCACCATAACATTTAAATTAATTTATAACTTTATTATGCAAATGTAATTATAAAGTTAATCCAATAATTGAAAGACATACATCCTTACTTAATATTATAAATGCGAAAGTAACTCTGTCTGTCTGTCTGTCTGTCTCGCTTTCACGCAAAAACTACTGAACCGATTTAAATGAAATTTTGTACACAGATAGTCTAGAACCCGAGGATGGACATAGGCTACATTTTAACGCGAAAAAGGGGTTGTAAGGGGTTGAAAGTGGGGGTGAAAGTTTGTATGGAATTATCGTCATTTTTACAGGTAGAAGATTGAAACTTATTTTCAAGGCTAATTTAATAAAGATAAATATGAAATTAAATTTTTGGAAAAATTTTACCCCCAAGGGTGCTAAATAACAATAGGGGATGAAATTTTGTTTGGCAATATATTCGGTTTTGTTGAATGTTTTCTTTAATATGTTTTGCTATTACCCTTACCAATATTTAGTCTAGAGCCTGAGGAAGGATATAGGGCACATTTTAACGCGAAAAAGGGTTTGCAAGGGGTTGAACGTGGGGGTGAAAGTTTGTATGGAATTATCGTCATTTTTACAGTTGGAAGCTTGAAACTTATTTTTGAGGTTGCTAATTCTATATAAATAAATATGAAATTAATTTTTTGTAAAAAATTTACCCCCAAGGGTGCTAAATAACAATAGGGGATGAAAATTTGTTTGGCAATATATTCGGTTTTGGTGAATGTTTTGTTTAATATGCTTTGCTGTAACCCTTACCAATATTTAGTCTAGAGCCTGAGGAAAGACGTAGTTTACATTTTAACGCGAAAAAGTGGTTTGAAGGGGTTGAAAGTGGGGGTGAAAGTTTGTATGGAATTATCGTCATTTCTACAGGTAGAAGGTTGAAACTTATTTTCAAGGCTGCTAATTTGATAAAGATAAATATGAAATTAAATTTTTGTAAAATTTTACCCCCAAGGGTGCTAAATAACAATAGGGGATGAAATTTTGTTTGGCATTATGTGAGGTTTTGTTGAATGTTTTCTTTAATATGTTTTGCTATTACCCTTACCAATATTTAGTCTAGAGCCTGAGGAAGGACATAGGGCACATTTTTACGCGAAAAAGGGTTTGCAAGGGGTTGAACGTGGGGGTGAAAGTTTGTATGGAATTATCGTCATTTTTACAGTTAGAAGCTTTAAACTTATTTTTTAGGCTGCTGATTTGATATAAATAAATATGACATTTGAAATTTGTAAAAGTTTTACCCTCAAGGTTGCAATGTAACAAAACGGAATAGGGGATGAAAGTTTGTATGGGAAGATGTTTATGTGAATATTTTGTAAGTTTAATATTTTTTGGCATTTTTTATAAGTTTAAGTAAAAAAACAACAACAACATAATTCTCGACCCGTAACCCAGAGGGGTAGGCAGAGACCCAGGACCTACATTTGGCGCGGTCCGGGCACACCTCTCTCTATGTTCTTCTACATACATCAAAGCATAGCACGTTGGTTAAATAAAATAATTAGCTCAAGAAAAATGCTACCCAAAATAGTATTTCACGCGGACGAAGTCGCGGGCACAGCTAGTATGCAATAAGATTGTTTTAACATTTTTACCACATAAAATTCTTAATCTGAGCATAAAACTGAGTATGAGGAATTAAAAATTAAACAGCAAACATTGACATTTACAACAATATCAGAAAATGTCAATGCTTAACGAATATTTTATTAATTGTTGTTGCCATTATATGAAATTAATTACGTTTCTGCAGTTTTTTTTATTATCCTGACCAGGTTGCGAAGGTACTAAGTACTATGTATTTTGTACAAAGTTATTTTTATAGGTAGTTGAAAAAGACGTTGTCAATGATCACCTCCAAACTGTTGTGGCTAGTCAATTGCATTGTAGGCGATAACTTTTATTTTTTTAGGTTAAAAAACAACAATCCATAACATCATTATTTATTAATTAACATACATCTAATAAATATAATTAATGTTTTTCTAAAGCTTTCACTAGAAGGTCGTTAATATGATTGACTAAATTTCTTGGATCCATAACCAGACCTGCAGTCACCATGGCATTTGAGAAGAGCTGCTGGGATACCATGTTAGCTAATTCTTTGTCACTGGATACGAGTTTGTGTAACTTCTTTATTATTGGATGTCTGCCAAGGAAAAGTCAAGCGTTAGAGAGTCTTAATGACTGGGTTACATTATGCCAGTACAATAGGACAGTAGCACTGGCTTACCATAGACTATATAGGCTCACTGGCGCCAATTTTACATTATACCAGTTGTATGCCAGCGGTGATTTTGAACGCTACTGTAATGTCATAATGTAAACCAGGCATTTTTTTTAAAACAAAATGTGAAATTACTTACTTTGCGTTTATTTCTAATTGCGGTCTCAATAGAGCGAATCTGTTTTCTTCGCTGAGGTTTTGCGCCTGTGTTCTTATGAAATGTCGTGCGGCGGCCATTTCTGGTATTACAATGACACACGGATGCGTGTCCAGCTTTTGAGTTGTGCGCACTTCAAACAATTTGCCATTTAAGTTTGTTTTTAAGAACGATATTAAGTCGTTAACTTCGTTTTGTTGCAGATCGTCACTACCTGAAAGAGGAAATAAATATTATTAAATGGCAGAGAATTACACTCATGTCTAACCTCTACCTATGTTTAATCTTACCGATGACTGTTTCACTTTTATCAGTCGATTCTTTTTGCATGTCATTTTCAACCGAGACCAAGGAGCGTCGTCCGAATTCTTTAAGTTCTAATAGAACCAGTTCATCATACATTTCATAACAGAACAGCACCTCAAGGTCGCGTTTTTTAAGAGATTCGTAATACGGTGATGTTTCGGCGAGTTGGCGACTGTAAAAACGGGAAGGGATATAAATATTTTTTTTTGATGAATGTTAGCCAGCACTTGACCACAATCCCACCTGATGTTAAGTGATAATGCTGTAACATTTTACATTATTATTCTTTGCATCTAAAATACATTAATCAATTACAAAAAACCTCAAAATCTAAAAAAAGTTTTCTTTTGTTATCTGAGAAAATTTTTTCTGTCCATTTTTACAGATATTCATTAGTTACAATACTTTTGTCATTTTCATATAACATAATAATTGTAACACAAGAAAATCAGGCTTTTGATAACTGCTTAAATATAAATTTAAATTAATTGCTCACCTCGGTGCAGCTAAATAATAAATAGATTTTTGATCATCCTTTTGCCTCGCACAATAATCAGCTAGAGATGTCTTGACTCCCGCTTCTAATTTGGATGATTCAAATCTTAGCATTTTTGCAATTTCTTCCTAGATATGTTAAAAAAAAAAGTGTTCTATAATTTATCGTAAATATTTTAGTAAGCAATTGGTTTATACTATGTTTGTATTAAATTATTTGACAAATTCACAGCTTTCTCTACGAGATCACTATTTATTGAATTTGTTAATTATAATATAAAGTAAATTTAATACCAAGTATTTACCTTCTCTAAAGGACTCTGACTGGTAACAATTCCTTCTTTCAAAAACAACGAGTAATCCTTGTAAAATGCATCAAATCCGACTGGATCTTTCTGAGCCATTTCACACATAAACTTTATAAATCGGTTTGTCAAAACTGTTCGCAGTTTTCTGGAAGTATAACAATATAACAATGATTGTATATTTAATGTTATATAAATTAACCATTAGAAGAAGTATCCATTTGATTAATATGTAATTTTTTTTATATTTCATCTGAATAATTGTAATTCTTTCTAAATTTATATCAAGTATATGAATTTATCTCAAAATAAACTATAATAAAAAAAATGTTGATCTTAAGACAGACAGAAAAAAAAATTATGTAAATAATTACTTACACAATTAAAGCACTATTCTGGAGTAGTTCTCTGCTTAAGTTAAGTGGTATGTCCTCAGAATCCACAACACCTGCAATATTATTTATGAGTTTGCTATAAAAGAAGTGTCTCAAACTAGTCACCCAGAGACATAAGCCTTTGTTCATGTCTCCAGGCGACTAGTATGATGCTGCTGACTGGTCCTGTTGTATGATGAAACAGATTTTTGCTAATGTTATATTATATCTATGTAGTAGTAAGTGTATTCGTCTCCTTGACCTTGTCCCACTTACGTAGGGTCGGTGCACCAGGTTTCCTTCCTCCAAATCAATCTGTCTGCCGTCATCTTGATTGTCACCCCCTTCTTGATCATGTCATCTTTCACGCAATCTTTCATGTAGTGTATTATTTGTAAGTGTATTATTAAGTATATAATTATATTTTAAATACCCTACCTTTAACAAATCTTAACCATTTTGGTAGAATATTATCAGCTTTGCTTTTAATCAATATTTTCCTGGAGTACAGTGAAACACCAACGTCAGAATCCCTGGACATTTCAAACAGACCCGGTTTCCCTTCAGGAACATAAAGAATGGACCGAATGCTGATGGGTGCATCGGTTTTGTAATGCAATGTGAAACGTGGCTTATCATATGAGTTGCTAATAAATCTATAAAATTCTACGTGTTGTTCATGTGTAACTTCTTTTGGTTCCATTAACCATACGGGCTGAAAATATTTTTTAAAAACATTATTTACCTTTGAAATATTTCATTTTACTGAGTCAATCGTTTGCATATAACATAAATACCTTTATTGAGTTGACTTGTTCATTATTTAACAAAATTGGGCTTCCAATGAAATTGCTATATTTCTTGATTATGTCTGAAAATGTTAATTTATAATTAAAAAGGTCCTTTCAAAGATCAGTATTGAATTTAAAAACATAAATAGTATAGTCTTTACCTTTAACTCTTTCATCATCCGCAAACTCCCTACAATCTGTTTTGAGATAAACAATTATCTTTGTTCCAATTGGAACATCATCCACTTCTTGGATTTCATATGTTCCAGAGCTGTAAAATAAAATATTCATTTTGTCCTGAAGCGACAATACCTAATATGAATAGCTAATGTATAGGTTATTTGAGAAATTGTTATACCCAACATATTTTGAAGTTCAAATTTTAGTCTAAAATTTTCAATATGTCTTTGCCTTTGGATTGGATGAAGATGTGAAAAAAAACATACCCATCTGAATTCCATTTCAATCCTGGTGATCCAGACTTACTGCTCCTCGTGTAAACTTCAATTTTATCAGCTACCATAAAGGCTGAGTAAAAACCTACACCAAACTGGCCTATTATTGTATTAGCTTGTTCTGCACCTTGTTTTTTTATCTCTTCTATGAAAGACTTGGAGCCGGATCGAGCTATGGTACCTAAATTTTGTATTAATTCATCTTTCGTCATACCTATACCATTATCCTGAAATAAAATGAAACACTCATTTTTTTTCGGATTCAATTTACATTCTATAGGTGTTCATAATAAATCAATAAGATTACATAAATAAAACTTATATCAAAAACTATGACTGTTCCCCACAAAAGCTAAACACATAATTTATAGCAGTCTAGAGCAATATGTATTTTTTCTACATTCAAGCTTCTTCTTCTTTTAATTTATAGTGGATTTCGTCATTTTTTCGATGATTTCGCCAATGTCAAGGTTGAAGATAAATGAAAGTGAAAAGTGTATGTGATCTAAATATTAAATAGCAAAAGACAACCAAGGTCACGGAGTTGAGTATGCTCTGAAAAATGACCGGTAGCTGATGATACATATAGGCTTATATAATACAAATCTTTCATTGCTAGTTATCATACTATAAGTCTCTATGTAAAATAAAAAAATCTATTATACCTGGAATGTAATAGTTCTATTTTGTTTGTCTGTGATGAGTTTAATTTCCAGTGCTCTATCAGTGTTGTCCAGCTGTGGGGCACCCTCTGCACCACTTACACTTAAATAACGGAACTTCTCCAGTGCATCACTTGCATTGGATATAAGCTCCCTAATGAATACCTACAACAAAAAAATATCAATTGCATTTAAAATAATTATCACATACCAAATGCAAGTAAAACATTTAAATGACTTACTTCTTTGTCTGAATATAAAGACCTTGCTACAATATCAAGTAACATGCGCGTTTCGGCCTGAAATTCTTTCTTTTCCGGACTAGATTTTAAATTTTCAGCTTTTTGCTGATCAGACACAGTACTAAATTTTGCCGATTGAAGAGAAAATGACCCTGTAAAGTAGTTATAAAATCAGTATGTTCGAAAATAAATAATATTATATATCACAAAACAAATAAATTTCAAACAAACCCGGCTGAGTTCTTAAAATAGTAATTCGATTAATATAATTTGCATTATTTCTCGATTGAAAAAGTAACCTCTTAGCGAATTGTATTGATAAACTTGATCTCGCGCGTAATGCTGACATTGTTTAGCTTAAAATATATTTTAAGAATATTTTATACCACTGCTTAAGTTATTATGTTACTAATAACAACTTTTCTTGTTAAATATTTGAATTCTATTACTTTCTATTTAGATATTGATAAAGAAATGAGCGAAAAACAAGGTTTACGGAATACGAAACTGTCAATGTCAATTTTAAATATCGCAAAAATATAATTAAAATAAAGTAATTTAGAGAAGAAATAGTATAACTTCGTGTCTTCTATTGCTAAATTTATTTTGTAAATAGGTTATAAGATTGTTCAATTGTGATAAACAGAAAATGTAAACTTTTTGGGTTCAATTATGCACTACTATTTTTAAAATGAATACGGCTTTTTAAATTAACAAGATGAAAGTTGAGGCAAAAAGCCTTGTATCCATTAAGAATGTTCACGTCAAAAAACCGAAAACCAAGCGTCAAGTCAAGCGTCGTTGATCCTCTATACGTCAGTTTAGTCAGTTCAGTTGATGTTTGAGGACATGTTTGGTTTGGACGTTTAGATTAATACAGAATTGTTTGTGGAAGATTAGTAAATAAATAAAACTTTTTAATTTTCTTTTATACTTTTACTTTGATTTTAACTTTATCGTATCTCTGTTTGAAGTTGATCGAAAGGAAAATATGATATCTGCAGTGTGATTTCATAACTTTTACTAATCCAAAACATTTTAAGTGGCTGTATTAAAAGTTTTGAATTGTAAACGTAACCTGTGGGTAACATACCGTGTGTGTCATGTACTGTGAATTTTGAAACAAACGCTACTACAGTTTCCAAGATTTAGAGTGGTCAAGATTTGCAGAGAGTGTCAATATGAAAGACGTGCTTAAGGTGTTCAGGACGAACTGTTATTTTCTTACAGTGCTATCGCATGTGCGTTGCAGCACTTGAATCAGTAGAATAGTGATATAAGACTGAGAATGAAGGATCAAAGGTGAAGGAGCGTCAGTAGTCACCGTGGAGCACCTGGTGGGAGGCGGTGGCGCGGGCGGGCTGCTGCCCGGCGCCTCGCCCGCCCAGCATCCGCCGAACATGCTTCAGCCCATGGAAGAGATGATCCTACCACCCAAAAGACAAGCTGTTGTTGATCGACTCCGGTAAGTCGGACCATTCAATAAAATAAATTGCATGATTAAACCTACTGGGATTGGTAGTTCAGCAATATAATTCATGTTCATCATTTTAGCGTATTCTTAATCAATTAAAGGTTACATAATTTAAGCTAATGTTTTTAATTGATAAAAAAATAATATAATTTGTCAAGAAATTATGAAAATGTTTATGTACTCTATTTATTTATAAGAAGCATCATCAAAATCTTTGTACCAAGTATGAGTTGCTTACTTACATGGCAAGATACAGAGGAAAAGGAAGTTGGCTGATAGCACAGACAATAATGAAATTAATCATTGATATGTCATAGACAAATTGTTTTGTAAATGCTTATGGATTTTTATTTGTTTGCAGTTTATAGAAATATTCAAATGTACATATCAATTGCTTCTACATAAATAATCATGTACCACAATTTCAGACTCTACTATTTTTTTAAACAGTTCTGTGAGTACTGTTTTCTCATTTCATTTAAAAGAAAATACAGTAAACAGTTTCAGGTTATGGTTGTCTACTATGTTGCTTTTGCATGAGGTTTTATAAATCATAAAAGTACTCAAAGTTCTGTCCTGTATGAAAGTTATATTTCTACAAACATAATTAACGTAGGTGCCATTGCTATTTTTAAATACAAACTTATGCAAATGGAATTTCAAATCAAATATAAGATCTTCTCTTAGCATGCAAAGGTATGTAACTGACCATAGACACTGTTTATATATCTTGTTTTTGTTTTATTATTAGTAGTTTTAACTAAATTTGACTAAATATCTATGTCTTTTTCTCCATATATAATAATATGAATGTTTGAGTGTTATCGGTATGTATTGCTATTCCATTCATTCTCCTTAATAATAGTAGGTTTTATGACAATGGAAACTTTCAGTATTGTTTAAAGAAACATACCTGATAGTTAAGAATATAGTAATCACTTGTACTAGAAGGTTATTGCAATAGATTGCAGACATCACACAATGTGGGGATATTATGTGTAATACTTTTCATTGATTGATCAAACTAATATTATAAATGTGAAAGTTTAGATGGATGGATGTTTGTTAAAAAGTATCTTTGGTACATCTCAAGGGATAGAACATAATCTGGACAAACACATAGGCTACTTATTAAGTTTTTTTTTAATTCCGCGCGGAAAAAGACACGGGCGATACCTAGTTAGGTGATATTATGAGATGACCTTTCATCTTAGGTCAAAGGATGTGATTGTATTCCACTTTTTTTCTCGAATGTCGAAATGTTTAAACTATTTAGCTAAATTGTAGTCCACTGAGCTTAATCATCATCATCAGCTCACTATATATCCCTACTGAGGGGCTCAGAGCCTACCCTAAGTTTGGGGTGACTAAGACATAGTCAACCACGATGGCCCAGTGCGGGTTGGTACTGGGCGTGATATTTTTTCAAAAATACAAATTGTTGGAAAACTTTTTTTATGGTTCAAATCATTTGTAGTATTACTGAGCATAATGATTTTTTTTAATAAAGTCGTTTTTCAAGATACAATTTTCCGATAATATAAAGCATATATTTGAATCTCGGGTGACAATGCCGTGTGTATGTAGATAGTGTGAACACTTCAACATTACGGTGCCGAAGGTAACGGTATCGGGCGGCGAGGGGCGGGGGGCGAGCGGCGGGCGCGGTGCACACGCCACCGGCCCGTTCTATTTACACTGCAGGTTGCAGTTACGTTTCTAAACCAGAACTTTCGGATCGTGATTGTCTTCGATTCAATATCAAATTCTTGCATTGTCAATTAAAGTGATATAAGTTGGCTGTAATTTTTTCTTATTTAATGTAGTCGTATTGCAAATCAAGTACTAAATAATAGTTATACATATCCTGGTGCAAAGCAGATAATGTCAATGGAATTTCAGACTATCCTAATTTATGAGACATGATTATTCGTAAAGTCCATTGCAGAAGGAGTTAAAATCTTTACACCTGACATTATCTTCAGTAAGGACGTTTTGTAGGCTCTTATCAGATAAATTATGTGCGTGCCAATTCAACATACTCGAGTCATCCGGCTTTAGACCAATGATGGATGCTTCCCTCACTTAGCTAATTTATATTGGTGACTGCACTTTAATACGCAGGTGGACGTTATATACGTCCTTTGGTTCTTTCTGAGTGTCATGTTTACAATAATTCAAGGAACGCGATGTTGTTAGTTTTCAAAACCGAATTCGAAAGCTGCTTGAGGCATTAAATGCGACGCAATTAGTAACAAAGAGATCCCATAGAACATGAAACTCTTCTCGGATGGATCGAAGTAAGTATGAATAGCTACGTAAAAATGTCTCAATGGCTACGACCTAAAAATATGAAGTAAGTATGAATGGCTACTACCTAAAAAGTATGACGATTTTGATGCTAATAAGATTTATATTCACATATTATTATGTTGCTGAGTATATTGTACACAAATTCACACTTGCTGCCAGGTATTTGTGTACCTGATAAGAACGTGTTTGTCATCAATAGTCGCCAGTAGTTCGTTGTACTTACGTGACAAATACCTTTGATAAACACACTATATCACGTTACATCATCACGTTTATGACTCTTGAGAATTTTGTGTTATGGGAGTTTGCATTGCCTAGTTTCACATTTAAACATTGTCCTAAAATAAGTTTAGCTATTCTGATGTATGGAAGTAAACTGGGTTGGTAAAGACAATACGTTCAACTGGTTATCCTGATAAACGTGATCATAACGTCTGATGGTGCAATAAAATAAAACTAATAAGCTTCTATCGTAATAAAATTCAGTTGAAATGGAACATTTCCACGAATTGGTAAGTTATATAAAAATGTATTTTTCAACGTTACGAGGAAGCCAGCTTCATTTTGTAGGTTCGTAACCGACCGCCTAAGTTTAAATGTTCTTCTTAGGGCTTCTTACATACAACAAAGAGCTGCGTAGATATTTTTGTCTTGAAAATTTTGCACGACACGCCATTTAAAACTGTTACAATTTTATACTGTTATATAAAAGAGCATGGCTTTCCGATAAGCTTGTCAGAGAGCAATGGTTTTTACGTCTATTTAATCGTGCTTATGTCTGTTTCATTTTGACCTGCGAGCTAAATGCTTTGAACACCTAATATTAAATAGTGAGATCTTAATCTTCGGGGTTATTTTTTATAAAGTATCATATTATAATTACATCATTATCTAACAAACAATCCTGTTAGTGTAAAGAAAGAAAAGAATACTGATGCTTTCCCGCTTTACCACAAATGGTAACTAGTGAGACGGATTATAAAACACTGTGAGAGTTGAAATTATAACTATCTGTAACTAAGTATATCTGATGTCGCGGTGAAAGTAGTAAATCGTGGAATACGGATAAGATCTCTTGCCTAATATGTCGCGTATGCTCCGCTTAGAATGTCACTTGCAAACACTAAGAATACGCTTTAAGAAGATGGAGATCGTTATATTACGACCCCATCTTACTTCCCTAATTATACAGAATTAAAATAAAATATTTGAATAGCATGTGTAAAGTTTTTTAAGTGTTGCCCAACATGGCTGTAAAGTTCATAATGATAACATATGGGACTTTGTAATTTATAAAAACATCTACTTCAAATCTTTAACGGATTTGGGACTTGCAAGTTTGTATTTTATTCACTTATCAAGTGAAAAAGCTCTACGTCAAATGTAAAAAAACCTTTGATTGAGCTTATAATGGTAACATTATTGCTTTAATACCTTATTGTTTAACATTTTTGCTTTACTGAAAGTCAAATAATCTAAATCGTGTTCGATTTTTGAAGATAGCCTGCAAGAAAGCGGGTGGGGACACAACGGCGTGGAGTCAGTGACATAGCGTGACATAGAATCCGGGACTTATCGACGGTTGTTTGCGTAGAGCGACAGCGCGCCTGGTCAATGAACTAAACAAAAACACCTACGACTTTACTGTGCACTGCGCGGTGCGACGTGTGTCGGCGAGCGCGTTCTTACTCACTGGTTAATGGAACACTATACACCTTGCTCGGTGACTATCGTATCACCTTTTTTTTCTTTTGACACCTTACTATACTGTACAACCCTAGAGCGTATCGTTCGCACTGGTAAAGATAGGCGCTTACACCGATACCAGCTATATTAGCATTTTAAATTTATTTAATTTGATCATAAGCCACTACTCCGATAAATAAATGATTTTGCTATAGTCAGTTGTGTGAGTTTCTTTTCATGGACTAAAAATATTCTTTGCGCTATTTTATGTTCGTACTTTCACATTTTATTCATTATTTGGTGAATATGAAACGGTTTAAAGTTGCTATTTATAGACGAGCACATATTATTAATGTGTTTTTTAACCTTAAACAGCAGTTACCTAAAAGGCAAATAAGTAATTTTAGTCTGGGATTTGTTATTTACACAACTATTAATTTACTTTTCGATCGCTAAAATTCTTAAGTAAGGACAATTGATCCTTAACTAAGGCGGATGACCTTAAGTTCACCGGAAATCGATTAATGCAAATATGCAGCAATTTATGTGTCTATCGAACCGCGCTGTATTAAACAGACCAATAAAGCGATGTCATAAGCCTTGTCTAGCGCTTTAAGCTGGCTGGTAGTACTCCCTATATCCCTTCATTTTAATTAATTTTCAAGAAATGAACTAACTGTATTTAAAATCATTGCATAGATTTTATTGTTTATGTTGAAATATTCATAAATAATTAATTAAGTTCACTGTTATTACTATTTATTTTTTCACTATTATTTTATCTAAGGCCCTTCGTACACAAAGCAGTGTAAATCTTTGAAACTAATATTGTATCCCAGTTTCGCGAGTATCGCGTTGCGCGCGTTCCGTGCACACAATGTTGAATCGTCGGCGCTAGTCGTCGATTCGGTCGTTGGGCCTAGCACGAATATTTGTGACAATCGTAACCGGCATGAAAGAACGAAATGGCAGCAAACAGTTCCTGCGTGTATTGCGCAAGTCGCTTAGTTACTAAAATCGCATGGTTTCCAAGATTTACGTCGCCTTGTGTACGAAGGGCTTAAAAGACAGATTTTATTAAAGACGTTTGTTTTTGATTTTAATAAATATCACATAGTTACTTTGTATGTAAAACAAAACATTAACATTTTTAAATTTACTGATTAAAAGTAAAAACCAACAAATTGTTCACACAAATGAATGCACGGTACTGTTGTGTTATTCAAACCCTCATTTACATATGTTTAATATGGTCTTATTCTTTTACGGAGTTCAATGGAACTGACCAACTCGAGGGTACAGTGGTGGATTTTAAATTAATGTAACGTTTCTACGTTATGTAAAACCTGTTTTATCGGCGAACTCTATGGTCCCTTGCATTAACGGTTTTGGGGAATTTCAATTTTGGAAAGGCGTTACATTTTGTGACATTTGAGTTAATTTGACGATTGTAATTCTGTGACTTGGTCATGTTAATTAGTTAATATGAGAACGATTTTAATGTTGTCTATGTTTTATTTTATGTCGCCAAAAGGTTTGATTATTTGCATTCAACATAGTTTTCTCCTATAACTAATACAGAGAAAGTGGCGGAGTGAAGTTGCAACTGGTAACATCGCACGTAATTAGTTTCACCAGATAGAGTTAGGGTTGCTACATGCTGCAAATTTAATTATTTCGTTATGTTTTGTTTATTTCTATATCTATGCTCGTTCAAGCCCTAAAAGATTTGCAAAAGCTTCCAATTATTAGTTGATAGCTACCGGAATTGATCCTATGTAAAAACAGGCGCGTAGAGATCAATGAATGAATACGAATTTATAGAGTTAGTGCATGACGAGAAAATTACCTATATATTAAAATATAGTGCAAAGTGTTTTATTATTCCGGTATGGAAGGTATCTTTTGACATCGTGTTGTTGTATAATTATTATTAGAAACGTTTTTAGTGCATTTATTTTCGAGTGCAAAATTTTAATGAAACCCGTGTACTTTGATTCGTGAAGTGACCTATGAACCGAAAACGTACCTAATTATTTAGCTATTTAAGGTGTTAAACTTTATCGTGTTTTAATTAATTTGCTTTATAATTTAATAGAAACCATGATAGCCTTGACTGGATATTGCGCATTAGTTTTAACGATAATAATGGGTTAAAATGCCCGATAGCTGTAGCAAACCCTTAGTTTAGTAAAACGCTGGCTCAATTTGTATAAAAGCATTACTCCAATTTCCAAAAGAAGAGTATGAGAAAATAGTAAAACCTTATTGTGTCCTAGACATGTACTTGGGTTTTTTGCCATCGACAATATTGGTAACATTATGTGTACTACTTCTGGAGCCTCTTTTATCTATTTTCATTATCTCGCATACTTATATTATTAAATTGGTAAACATTTATGTACTTCGTGTTCGGAACTACTTATTGAATTCGATCGGACTTTGTTTGTGCAAATTTCAGTTTGCAATTTTTTTTATTTGTCTGGAAAGGTTACCATTATTTGGTACATAAATCATGTAAATTTTTGGAATATTTCGTTGATGTTGATTTTCGACGCCTGTAGCGAATATATATTTGTGCTGAATTGGCAACGTCGCGTCAGACGATGATCGTATCAATGACCGCGGAGCGACAACCTCGCTTTGTTCACGAGGATTTGTCACATTACTAACAATTTGTAAGATAATTAAATGATTATAACACATCAAGATTGTTAGAGGAGTTAAATAGGTCGCACGATGTAAATTAGCACATGCTATATTTTGTGTGTTTAAATTATACAGATTGGTGTAGATACAGGTATATCTATTAGCTTGCGGTAATATTTGAGAACGAGTTAAGTTTGTCAAACAGCTGATGCGTTTGTTCGCTATAATCTTTGTAACTTCTGAAGGGATTTGGAAAAATAGTCTTTCATTTAATGGCCCAATTATCACAGAATGCTTTAGGGTATATAGCATTATGCTACGACCCTACAGAGCCGAATAGTCAGAAACGACCGCGAAAAGGAGATAGGTTTTTCCATGTCACTAAAATCACCCTACGATATTTTTTACAATTTCGCTCTTACAAAATATTACCTAAGAAAGCTTTTTGCTTGCTACTATACTAAGAGATAACTAGTCAGCGGGTCTCAAATATTTTTGTTTATAGAACCCTTTCAGAAAGCAAAGAATTCGACGGAACTCCATATTCTAAGTTTGATTATTCTAGGCCCTAGAATTTGTAATTCTTTCCTTTCGTTCCTCGTCTGTTCGCGTCTTAAATTTTTGTAGATACGTAATACTAATCTAATACTAATACGTAAGACACCTATTGAGCTCGCCAGAAAGGCTTTGCCGACCCGGGGCTCTGGGCTTCGGAGTCTCAGAGCGCCGCGGAGCACATTTTGAAAAATGCTGCTTTAAGAAATAAATTATACATTCTCCTATCATCAACGATCATATTACAAAATCTGGCATCGGAAGGATCTTTTATTACTAGCTATGTTTAATATAGATGTCATAGAGTAGATTAGGCATGAAACAGAGATGTCAGTGAGTGAATACCGAGGTATTAGGTTCGAGGCGCCATGCGCTGTGACGTCAGCGCTGATATGAACCAGTTGTGTAACGGCGCATCGTACTTATATTCAAATACAAAACTATAGTGATCGATCTTACTTAGACATGATTATATTATTGATATTACCAATGATAATATCAAACAATGCAAATATCAAACTAGCATTTGGCGCTAGTTTCACTGCATTTTATCCTTTTTATTTAGCGTTGTTACTTTGTGCTTTTCTCATAAATATATACTACAGTTAATTAATGGTCTTAAAATTTTAAAGCATTAGAGGACAATCATTATACGGCAATGGTTTTTCAAGGCTTTAGCGCATATGTGGTCAAAATTATAATGTAAAGGTTTCAAATACATTAACGTAATTTATGACATTAGAATATAACCCCTTTGACAAATTGTGTTATACAATTGTCGTCTAATCGAAATACTAAATTCTTATATGGTGATACGCCGACCACTTATCATTCAGGAATTATGTAATAATATTATATAATAAAAATTTATATCATTACAAGATATATTGAAGCAATAATATAACACAATAGATGGATATAAACATAAATTAACAATAACCTACTTCTTTTTGAAGTCGGTTGAAAAAAAATATCAAAATCAAAAATTGCCACCCAAGTTACGGTTACTTACCCAGTTGTCTTTTTTATTTTCGAAAAACGGTTTCTGTTGATTTAAATATAAAAGTGTCAAATGCGAGCGAAACCGCGTGAAAGTCCTAGTCTGTTATTTACAAACACGACGAATGTTTACATTTGTGTTGTATTAAATAAGCCTATATTGCTATTAGACTTATCAGGTAGCCTTCAGCTACTTTTGTTATCTAGTTTTTATTGCAAAGGCAAGGAGAGGGAATTATCGTGTAGTATGGAATGTCAGAGTTACAGCTCTACTCCTATTATAGTTGCCTTTATTTTATTTATTAACTATTAGGTCTTTTGTACTAATTAATTATGTAATGATGATTTATACGAAATATGAGATATATTTATAGTTTAACTTCAGAGCGTAATAATTTAATTAGCGCAAAGTAGAAATAGCTATTTGCCTAAAATGTTAAGTAAAATATTTTTTTTTATATATATAAAAAGCTAAACAATTATCGTTGCTAACGTTAGACGATCACTTAAAATGTACGTGCGATTTATGAAAATGAAAAACAACAAGAAAAATCCATTAGGTATTGTGAAAAATGTAAATGATTTAGCTCCATTGACGACAACCTTGAGCGCTCGATCGCCGCCGCGACTGCGGAATAAATGAAAACACTGTAGGTAATGTTTTTTTACCGGAGCAGACGAAAAGTCAGCGGTAACATTGGCGCAAGGTGACCGGTCGGGTCGCGGCTGAGTGGGCATCGGCTGTTGCAACCACCACCTACCGCGCGCCTCGCCTGGTTTCGCCTCGACGTCGACGCGTGTACGAGCACATCCGTTGTCAAGTGTGATTAGCCACTTATCTTCACTAAACAACCGGTATTTTATATGTACGCGAATGTTTTACAATATAAACTGTAAACAGATTGGAAAAAAATCTAAGTCTTGTAAATTTGCAACAATAACGTTATTACTTAGAAATTATAGGGGTATCTGAAGTTTTTTGACTTTGTGCATGTTCATGATCAGCTATGACCATATAATATTAGATGAACTTGATTTTTTGCCCGCTTTTGTTTCGTGTCGTTCTTAGAAAGAGGCGAAACTTATTTTTCACCCAATTTGTTCTTTGTATGTTACAAAATAATGAATTGTCTAAATTTAGTCGTATGTTAGAAGTTATAGTTGTTTTAAATGTTGGCAATAGTCATTCAAACGGATGCAAACCTGTCCGATGAGTCAGGGGTTCCGGCGTCCGTGCCGCGCCGTGTCTAATGTTTGCTCTCGTATCAGACAAACCATTGAAGTATTACTAGAGCGCTCTCAATTTTTTAAGGTCTCTAGACCTCCTTATGATTCAAATATTTATGTTTCTATCTTTACTTAAATTAACCGACATTTCATATGAAAATATGACTTGTCTAATGTTGACTTACAGTGGTAAAAAATTTACCTTACATTATTACAAGCTGCCTCGCACAGCCGCATTGTGGAACGGTCTGTCCTCGGCGATATTTCCAAACCAATACGACTTAGGACCCTTCAAGAAGCGAGCATACCATTTCCTTAAAGGCCCGCAACGCTTCTGTTTCTTCTTATGTTGCCGAAGTCTATGGGTGTCGTTGTATACATCAGTTTTCCCGCCGCTCCTTTGTCCCCTTCTCTTATAAAAAAGCTTTCAGTTAGTTTAATTCTCTGAATATTTATTCACTATAAGTTGCCAAGCCTGTTTTAGTCCGTTCCTTAACTGAGGAGTCATTCACATTCGTAATATTACTTATTTTTTCCCATCACAATGAGTGTATATTATGGTTTTGAGTCACAGCAGTACTGTATTTCCAGCTATTTTCCGCTATGGTAACAAATGATTATGCAAACGCGTTGCCGCACCCGATCACTAATGATGTAACCTTTACTTCTATTAAACTTTATTTTATTATTAGAATATTACAGTAATTTTTTTCTGAAATAGGTACTATGAAAAGTAGTAAATTCAATAATCAGTGAAAAGAAAAAGTGTAATATTAATAAATACATTATAAAATCTAAGTCGACTAAAATTGTAACTGCCACACTCAGACTGTTTATTTGTTACTTGAGCAGTGCCTTAGTATAGATTGATTTGAGTCTTATACTTTAGGTACGTGACTAAGCACTTGTCCCTAAATAATGATGGTACAGAGTTGGGAATATCTTTATGTTAAAAAATTATTTGTTCTATTATCTCACAAATATCTACTCTGATTGTCCACAGACGTAGAATAGAAACGTACCGGCGGCGGCAGTCAGAATGTGTGCCGCGATTCGACCAGTCGTTCACCGGCGCGTGCGAGCAGCAGAACTTGGAGACCAGCGCCCTACAGAAGCGCTTCCTCGAAGGCAAGGCGAAGCGGCAAGCCAAGAAGACGGACCGCAAGCCTGATCTGCCCGCTATCAGTAGCAATCTGCACAGCAGTGTGCATGTGAGCTGTGTGAGCTAATTTGCATCTTTATAATTTTATTTTGTCATACAACCTAAGGCCGTTTTCATGTTATCAATTCATGCTATTAATATGGGTAACATAATAATGATATTTCATGTTTTTATAGCTATTTAATAGATGTACCACATTATCGTGATGGATTACATATAAGCCTCTAGAAGCCTACTGCTGGATCTAAATCCAAATAAAGGATTTCCTAGGAGAGGAGTAAATAAATTACTTGCTATCAAAACTTGAAGTTACCCTAACTTTTTTGATGGAAGACGGCCTTCTATCATCTTTTATGACCGTTTTGTTTCATCTTATTGATGCCTTTTTTATATTGACGGTATTTGATATGACTTCCGCTACGCGAATGGACTGGTTATTAGTCAGACGTTTTGAATCGGCGAAATGCTACTGTGATCATGTCACAGCGGATATTCCTTGTATTGAAATAATAGGGTTGTCTCTCAAGAGCTCTTTTATATGGTAAACGGATTTAGCAGTCACAAAGATTAAAACGATAGATACCAACTGTAGCTAAACAAAAAAAAGTATGCACTATTTGATTTGTATGCAAGTAAGAGTCGAACTTTTGAGTGACTAGACGCGGTCGAGTAAACTTTCATGGCTGCGGCACGTGTATCCCGGGCGGGCACGTGTCGCATGTGCTACGCATTTACGTGGCTGCCGCTCTGGAGCTGTGCTGATCTTTGACCGAGTGTTTAAGGCTTAATAATCCGATACCGATATAACCAAGGGGACTCATCTACAATTTTTACCCCTTCGTACCTTTTCTTCGTACCTTTTACTTGTGATTCAAATTAAACTTTTGTACGTCTTCTTATATTTACAAGAAAATCGCCCAAATATTGTTTGTATGTAGCTCTAAAGTTAAGTTACTTTTAAAGACGTTGTTACTTAACAGGGCTTCATCTCTAATTGTACTTTGACATCTTAAGCCAATAAGACAAATAATAAGTTGAGACTATAGTAAAGACTATTCACTTTAAATTAAAACCGAAGCGTTTTTCTGTAGAAAAATGTGATTAACAAGCTAAGAATTGTCCAATATCAATAGAGATTCCCTCCGCTTCGGTATAACGGAGGCTTGTATTGCGCAAATATTTTTGCGACACATTTACATTGTTACATGTGCTTTACTTTCACTAACAAGACGACGATTACGTAACTATTTAGCGACGATGTAACGTTTATCGCTCCGGTGCAACACACGAACGTGATCAAATTGTTATATTTGAATTTCTTCATAGCATAGAAGTACAAACACTTCACCTGGTGTATATCAGACTATCTCCTTTTTTACTAACTGTAAAAGCTATTCATTTGTTATACTTGTTTTATCAATTTGACCGAAACATGACGACCCTAAATGACGTTGTGGAGTTATGTCCTTTACCACTGTTGATCTCGTGATCTCTTTTTCCCTCCGATGTATGCGATTAACCTTCCAATCATGAAGTACTGCGAATGTTTATCATGGATTTTGGGATTTTTTTACCAATTTTTATAGGAATTCGATTATGCTGAGGAGCATTGGTGCAAACAGAATAAATCAGTGATATGCACTACAAAGATGTTTTGCATTTTTTCAATAATATGCAAACAATATTATTTTTGTTATCAACCACATCATTATCACAATCATCCTAAGTCTTTTGTAATCTTGATATGTTTTGAAATTTTATTAGTATTATTTACATGTAATATATAATCTTGACGAAAATTCCTTTCGCTTTAGTTCAGACGTTAATACGAATGTTAATTTTTTTCAATTGCAAAATCTATCTAATCGAAATGTTAACTATATATTCATTTTATGAAATCTTGTTTTCATATCTCTTCCGGTAAACCTGTGAAATAATAAGATTAGTCACATTAAACTGATATTTAAAACTTAATTTGAGTTAAAAACAGTTTAATCGTGAGCAGAGAGGGGGTGAACGAGAGGAAGGCGGAGGGGGAGGGGGTAATTAGCTGCGAGCACGTGCGTAGGTACCGAGCGCCGGATGTAGCCCGACGTCAATTGACTTGACCCCCTGCATCCCGTGCCTCATACGACGCCGACACATTGTAATGACAATCCTATCTTAGCCCACACATTGTTGCTGTTGATAAAAATTGGATTGACTCGGGTCTCATTGATTTTATTATAATTTTTAACAAGCGTTCGCCGGCGATTTTGTCAGCGTAAAATAAAAAGCCTCAGTTACTCCCGCATACATAAAAAAGTCCCGTCAAAATCGGATCAGCCGTTTCGCAGTTTACCTGGAATAAACGCGGATTTGCTTACTGACAGATAGACAGATAAAAAATTAAAAAAATGAATATTTTAATAGATTAGGTAGGAAGACTGAACCTATAACCTATCAATCTTTTCTTAATGCGTCCATTATACCGGCGTGTGAGGTGATGGGGCATCCCATTTTACGTTAGGGTCGTGATAGCTCGGTAACAGAGGGTAGACGAGAAAGCTACATATTTCCGTCCACCCCAATTGGGGTGAGACCTTAGACGTACGCGTTAAGAGAGTGGAAAGCTTTTTATAAAACACGGTGACTTCTAGAGACGTTTTTATTTCACAATTTGAAGGTTTCTTTGTGGCTGTGAAGTCTACAAAAACATATAATAAAATGGTACTATGGTACTAATATATTTGACCTTCGCTATTCGCAAAAGTATACTAAAAGCACATTTATATACAAGATTTAATTGCGAGATACATTAAGCCGTTAGAAATAAGCGAAGTTATAAATATAATTAATTAACCCATATCACAGCTTGTTAACGAGTTAATTATTATGAAACTGATTTGGTTTTAATTAGATTTGCGAAGTAATCTTGATTGTCATTGTAACGTTAGGCGCTTTTCGTGGAATTGCTGCGCTTTGTAAAGTATCGTCAGAGGTATTTCCGAACCAATGAATAACTTTGAAATCTTTAGTGTGCCTGCATTTTTCTTATTGCGGATATTCGTGGGCAGTGATGATATACCTGATGTTATAACTGAATTCCATTGTTTTATTTTTTAAACGAACTAACATAATATACTTGCTTCGTTTCAAATTATGGAAGACACATTTATTGGATGTGAATATAGACTAGTTGTCATAGGTTCATTCTTGTTGCATTTGATAAATAATATTTGGTTTATTAATTTTAATGTTACTTATTTTTCTAATAAAATCAACTTGTCGCTATCATTTATGTATTGCTGATGAAAAGGTGTATACCATAGTTTTATTTTATACATCCTAAGAGTAATGATTGCACTCAGAGTCGCTCACCTTAAGTGTGTTGTTTGCATAATCTACATTAAGCGAGTAATCGAATTTAAATGCTCCAAGAAAAGTAGCTTATTAGTGTAGTGGTGCGCACTTGGCGTCGGCGGAGTGCGGTAGGGCACGGTTGTGCAAGCCGCTTGCACAACTTGCGCCTCGCATTGTCTCGAGCCGTTCACTGCGTCGACCTCCGCTCCTACCGCTTGGCCACGCTCTATCTGATAGATGATAGAGTAATATTGAAGTTATTAATAGTATAAAGTTAGAATATTTCGGCGACTCGGAACATCGTCTCCAACTTAGTTCTGCGCAAAACACATTTTTAGGTGTAGAGGGACGTAAAGAGTTGCGGAGGGAAGACAAAACACAGCGCGCAGATGACCTTGAACCGCCAAAAAGATTTAAACGGCCCATATCGACATTGTGACTATTAAAGCAATACTATGATAAGCATGTCCTCCCACAACAAGTAACATTGTTTTTTACGACTCCTTAGGTAATGGAATATTACAGTTGAATATACATAATACCTTGCTGTGATGTTATCAACAGAGCAATGTTTTTTTACATAACGTACTAGGTTACAGTTAACATATAATCAACGTGAAGGCAACATTAAAAGACCTTTCCTTATACGCGAATAAAATTTAATGTTAGTGACGTCATAAAAATATCTATTGAACAATTAGATTGCGCAAATTTCATCAGTAAGTACAAATTTGTTGATCATGCGACCAAAAAGCGAGTTTAAACACATAGAAAATAAAACAATGAACTATCTAAAGTGAAGGGATATAAGTCCGCAGTATTCATGTCCGAAAGTCAATCAATCAACTCTGAAGACTCATAATAAAAATGAGCAATTGGTTAAGTCATACATACCCAGATGTAAAAAAATTACAAAATCAACTTGTATAAAAATAATTCTTAAAAAATTTGCTATTTTTTTATCTTAAGTAATCTTATGTTTATTAATTTGATTTGCATGGGATATATTGTGTGGCATCGTTCGTGATACATCATTTGTTTATTATAACTACGCAGTTTTAGCGTTCGCACACGTGATGCCAACATCGAGTTCCTTATACTTTGTATGTCTCTTAACCTTCGTTTTATGTTGCGAATGATTTGTAACACGTAGTTTTGTGTTTAGAATATTGACTACTGCACTCAGAGTAATTGAGTAGTGATTAAAAAAGTCCCTTAGCGACTACTTAATGCCGATGGGAGAAATCTACTTAAAGCGGCTATTAGAAGACATACAGGGCGATCAATTGATGGCGATTTCTGTAGAGTTTTACGCCGTTTATAATAATGTATATTATAGTTTATTTTTGGATATAAGTTGTGCAAAATTATAGCATAACGTGTTAATCGAATGCCGTAAGTCCATTTCGCGGCGGAAGTGAAGCTCACGGTAGGCCGGATATTAACAGAGTGTGCGGATTTGCTCGAGCCGCGCCGCGTCCATTTCTATTATGTCTATTTATCATTGTATAGATACATGTTGTCCTGATGGATGTTTTTGTCTTTATTTGATCGCGACTTTTATTTCTTTATTTCAAAGCAATAATTACTCATTTATTATTCTCTAACCGGGGTAAGCGAGTTTAAACAAGCACTCAAACCATAAATATATTATTCCTGTAAAAAAATTATGTTTTCTATTAATTTCAATCATTAAATGTTACTACATTTTTGTTATATTTTCTGTCATTTTGTGCGTAAACGTGGCAATCAGTGTGTTTTAATTGTTATTTGTGCATGCAAACTACAAAACTATATATGCATTACTCGTTAGTAATGCATATATGCATGTTTATATATGCATACGTGCAATGTTTCTATTATTTTGTTTTTATTTCAGCAACAAAAATTCGGATGCGGGGACTATGAGCCACCGGCCAAGTTGCAGTGCGGCGGGCCCGGGAGTGGTGCGGGAGAGGGCCTCACTAAGTTCTCCGTGGAGATTGTGCAGCAGCTAGAATTCACCACCTCCGCTGCGGACTCGCAACCGCAACAAATTTCCACCAACGTGACCGTCAAAGCTCTCGCGAATGCTGTTAAAACTTCTGGCTCCCCGCCGCCACCTCAGCCGCCTCGGGTCCCGTCGCCGCTGGACTGCGAACGAGAATGTAAAGCCGAATGCAAGTCAGAAGTGGCCGACGACGAGTTCGTCGGACTCGACGAATGCGCCGCGGCCTTGGAACGCGACGCGGCCTCTGCTTTCCCCGGCCTGGCCGATCTGATCGGCGAGGACGACGGCGACGATACGTTTGAAGACTTGATAACTGAAATATCGGAGTACCCGGAGTTTATGAAAGATTTCGATCTGGACGCGGGCAAACTGAACGGTGGAGGCGGTTTGGCTAACAGCTTGGAGCCAAACGAGGGAGAACCCGCGAGGCCGTACAACGGTGGCGAGATGTCCCCGGCGGCGCAGACGCTGAAGCACATGGCAGAGCAGCATCAACAGGCAGCCGGTGGGGACTGGTCTCGGTACCGCGGCTACAGCGGCTACCGGCCGCGCCCGCCCCAGCCTGCCATGGACCACCTGCACATGTCGCAGCAGCAGCAGTTACATCTCACGCAGCCTCATCACAATCTACAGGTAAGATTTCCATGCGTAATTTTTCCTCTCTATCACTATTTAAAACAACTTATCTGCTAAATGTTTTCAATCATTTCGTATATTAAACAAAAACAATTCAACCAAAAACTCCTTATGAGGTACAAACCTTGCAGGATTTAAAGTTAACGCTCAATAATTTCCCGCCAAAAATGTAATACAAGCAGGTAGTTATCGAAGCCGCTTCCGCGGACGCAACGAAGCAACGCCGGAAACCTGAGGATTACGCAAACATTGTGGATTGTAAACTGGAAAGAATTGTATTGTATTAATAACAGAATTATTATCTCAGTGAGCGGATTGCGTTTAGTAATTGAAAGTGTTCTTTATTGGTTAATTCATGATAAGACATAAAAAACATGCGAGTCTGGTTCGGTATCGACCGGGGGATTGTGCGCGCGCCGCCCCTCCACTCGATGGATATTACTAGGGCTTCCATAAGTTTTATTTAACTTTTCAGACCTATGTTTTGTAATTCCTTTCGCTTTTTATTTACAGTTGAGAAATTCACTTTACTAAAAATATTTTTTTGTAAAGTCCCACACATTTTTAGGGTGCGTTTTAAGGATTTTTTTTTTACAAAAACTTTTCACTAACTGTAGTTTTAAATAAATTAGAATAATATTATAATAGGGTGATATATTTTAAGCACTATTTAAAGAGACAAATAGAAAGGGCATAATGTCTGTAAGAAACCGAACGTGTGGACACAGTGATCAGTACGAAGGGTGTCGACTGTCGACGCAAGTGCGACCAGCCTGTCCCTACCGTCTTTTTCTTGCTTACAGCTGCTCGCAGGAACCTACGGAAATCGTCCCTAAAAAAATAACGCAATGTGATTTTTTAACTTAAATCAACGCAATGTCTCTTTAATGTTCGTCGGCATCATGTTAAAATAATGATGGTCTATTTGTCAACAAATTGTAGCTAATTGGCAATAGGTTAAAACCCAGTCTTGTTTAATTTAAATTAAAAAAAACATGGTTGGTTTTAAAATAGATTTACACAGGCAAGAAAATTAAATATTATTTATTCCAATAAATTTGCGATTCAAATATGAATCGCGTAGTACTTTTACAATATGTAATTTTTGTTCATCAACTTTATGCAGTAAAACATGTTGCGGGCGTCAGTCAGTGTTCCCGTTTCATTATGACGTAGGCGCCTCTTATAGAACAGTGTATTGAGTACTAAGCTAGACGTCAAATCTCCACTTAAAATGCGGCAAAATATTATCCAAGAATTCTAATATTATAAATGCGAAAGTTCTGATGGATGGATGGTTTGAAGGTATCTCCGGAACAGCTCAACGGATCTTGATAAATTTGGCAAATATGTAGAACACATAAGCTACTTATAAAGTTTTTTTTAAATCCACGCGGACGGATTCGCGGACAAAAGCTACGTTATAAAAAAATTAACCCACGTACTCCTGATGATGTGGGAACTGTAAAAATATTAATTCTAAATATTGCGGATTTATTTTAAGTTCCAACATATAATTAAAAGCTATTCGTAAGTGCAGTTATTTTTGTTAAAAAGAATTAATATCCTTCTATAGTTTGGAATATACAGTACACTATATAGATATGGGTACCTACATGACGCTTTTACTAAGTCTGTGCGTATGATTCAACGCAACGTTCCTTTTATAGTGCTCTAGCCAGTACATAACAATAATCTGTACTCCGTTTGGCAAAACACACATGTCTCGGACCACATGTTTAGCATGATAAAAATTTATATACCACTTTAATATAACCTTAGTATCGTACAACTTTGAAATTAGTAGAAATTCGTAAGAAAAAAAAAATAATTATTAGATAAAGTAACAAATCCTTCATTACTTTAATTGTAATAATAATTTATTTTTAATAAAACATAATTTAAAGTTGTCAAAATATTTACGCTAGTACAGTGAAACTGTTGTAACAAGATAATGCGTTGTACAATCTATTCTCTTGTCGGTTAAATAGATGTTGGGCCGTTGACATCTGATGTGCCTAATTATTTAATGAAACAAAAAGAATGGACTTCCATCCCGCGGCCATGATTGCTTCCTGTTGGAACACGTGTCCGTCCATCCATGACTATCTGTGCACATCTTAATAGAAAAATTGATTGTGTCTATTTCATATTTCATTTCTAAAGTCAATATGTATTTATTTGAATTAGGGTATTTTGCGATTTTTGACAACTAGCTTTTACCCGCGACTCCGTCCGCGCGGAATAAAAAATAGAAAACGGGGTAAAAATTATCCTATGTCCGTTTCCGGGTTCTAAGCTACCTGCCCACCAATTTTCAGTCAAATCGATTCAGCCGTTCTTGAGTTATAAATAGTGTAACTAACACGACTTTCTTTTATATATATAGAAGATGTTAAAAAATATTTCATATCAAGTCTAGTCAAACCCTAAGTATTTTAATTGAATACATATTTCCACTGATAAAACATTAACGACAATACGTGTTGGTTTATTTCTCGGTATTAATAAATTCAATTTATAAATATCCTCGATTAAAACGTGTCTTATCTTCGCTTATGTTTGTGAATGTTTATAAATTGTTCGGATTGCTGTTGTGGTTGTGGCGAATAAAGCGATGTAAATATTGCTTGTCGTTGGTTTTTGGACGAACAGTGGTGCTAAAAAGGCAGATTTTCTGGACATAGGACTTCTCCAATGTCTGACTACAGAATGCGGTTCTTCGCCTTGCGCATCCAGCTCATTTCTGGTCACTATAAAATACACAGACATAGTTATAATTTAGCTTCGAATCATTTATCCGAAGCCAGAATTCCAGTATATTTTTTTAATTATTAATAGATGTTGTTAAATGATGTAAAATTGATTTCAACGCAGTCTTGTAGCGTTTGTACACAGCGCTACAACATTACCTTTGACCTAACCAGCGCGGTGGGCGTTAGTGACGTCAAAGTGTGGGCCGCGCTAAATATATCGGCACTGTAAGGGCCGCTGTAACGCTGCCGATCGGGCCCTGAATGTCAAAGATCACGCAAAATTATATTTTCAATTCATAAAAAACTTACTGAACTCAGCGTCTGTTACAATATCACAGCCTAAATAATCAATAAACCCATCCGACGAAAAGAGTCACATCTCATAAGAGACTATATCTCTTTTCAGATGTGACACTTTTCTATTTCACGACTTAAGTCCATTTTAAGTGTTAAGTGTATAAATACCTTAATGTAATGAGAATATAATTAACTATAATATGTCTATTGATAAGATGTTATAACTAACACGTAGTATAAGGTCATACTTATTGTTTATAATTAGAATAGATTTGTTTAGAAATAGTAAAGTTGACTCTGTTTCCTTGTAAGATAACCGCGAATGCAATTTATTGCTAACAAGGAAATGAATTAATAAATATTGCAAATGATAATACGCATCATTTATTACTTTTTTATGATTGATGGACTTGTGTTCGGCTAGAAAAACTAACTACTAAGGTTTACAATGTTTGCACTACATTCTGACCTTCTTCTGCATGTATTTTGCATATGCAAGCGACAAGGGAGATTGAAAGATCTAGTCAACAGCTGTTCAAGTCATACAGCTTTCGTTATCGTTCCACCCAAAACATCATTATGGTTAAACACGAATGTTATAAAACTGACTGCCGTCAAAAATAGGGTTTCTTGCGTGGACATAATTTGACATGGCACAGGTTAATTCGCAGTGATCATAAAAGTAAGGTACGTTTTTAATCTCAGTGGATATAGTATATCGTCTTTTATTGTCTGATCTCATAAAGATACAAACATTGACAATATTGGTGCAAAAATGTGGGAGCCACAAACGTCGCAATAAACAGCTCTTTTTATCGGGCATTCTGTTTGATCTCCTTTAGTATTCGTTTATCTCACCGCCGTTTAGTTGACAATAGAAATTTTACTTATAAGCCTATCAATGAAAGTTTTTATCATATCATGTCTTGTTTTTTTTTAACTTGCTTAGACGGACTTAAAGTTTGATTTGTTTGTCAATACCTAAGTAGTAATTAAGTTGCTGTTATGTTACACATTCTGCTTTGATTACAGTCTAAACAATTGTGCATCTGAAATGTTTGTTTACTGATGTCTGGAAGTACTGTGCCTTTGACAAAGCAACCTGGATATTTTACAACCTTATTGCTTGACGATTAGGTACAGAATGATATGACACTTAAGCGTCACGGAAGCATGCTATTATGCAATTGTTACCTAGTGGCACGTGTATCGAGAACATTGTTATTATCGACGATAATGACAAATCAAATCAAGGTCTTTTGAGCTTGCGTTGAGGTAAGGATACAAGGAAAACTTACTTATCAGTATAAATGGGTTGCCTTAAATCTTTTCTATGAAAGAGCAGCGTCGTAAGCTAGATCTGTTCATTGGAATTTCTTTAAGAAAGGTGATTTTACTTGTAGGAAGAAAAAGATTGTACATAAGAGAGCACGTTTGATTGATCTGAGAAACTATATACAGTTAACAATAAGTTATTACGATATAATAAACAAAACCATGTTCTCATGGTGCATTACGACATAGTGCAGAGGCGTGGTAGTGATATGTATGGAGTGTGTTGTTTGCAGCTGTGTGCTGTGAGTGATAACGCGCTGGTTGCTCTCGATGTATCGCAATTCGCAACACTCCGCACCGCACCGGCAATGTCACTGTGAGAAAAGCAACTGTATTTATAGCGATGTTATCAGACCGCTGAGCAGTGGCCGATGTAAATTCCAATTGTAAGCGACTTGTTTCTGTTACATTCACATAACTCCGATTGACATTTGCAATATTTTAATACAACATATATCACCTTTGTGTCCAATGTATATTCATTTGTGAAAATGTGTGGGACACGATATGACGTCAGAGTATGCTTATAATTATTCATTGAGTATATAATCGTCTAATAATTTCTATTTAATGTAGTGTAACATATTTAACTTTATCCAATTCCCCTTAAACAATATTTCTAGTAAGGCATAGTTGTGGTGTGTGGTGCTGTTTATTCCTTAAAAGACCATAATATGACAAACATTGAACTACATTTACATAAACTTGTCTAGACAGAGTATGATTCTGTTTACAAATACTAACATTAAATCTCTCGTGTAGCCAGATAACCTTCTTTACAGCAATTACCCTTGGCATTTAGTTATTTATAATTATCTTACTTTGGTTAAATTAGTATATTTTTCCGTAGTTTTTATATAGTGAGGGAGTTTGTTCACTGGAGCCCGCTGGCCGTGTCCTCTAAGTGGTTTCAATCAAGTAAAGTGACTTCTTAATTTTATTACAATTTGTACCTACAAAGACAGAGTTTAGATATTACTTAAGAATAAAGTAATTTATTTTCAAAGCAAACGATTACCGTAAGCCTAGGGACTTAGAATTTTATCGAATTTTAAATATATCATATCGAAAAAAAAACATATTTCGTGAGTATGATTTATTTATAATTTTGACGGGTTTATTTGATGTTAGTTCTCCATTCCATTGGTCATTTTTTTATTTAGTAATAAAAGAAGTAATCTAATCGCAGTAAGCTTTAATAAAAATGGTGCATCGCAATACAAATAAATATGAGCTGCTGTTTAAATGGAATGGTAAGTTATTGTAAAATTTGACTAGGATTGATTCCGTAAGTGATAAGATTCGACTTAAAAAAAATGATTTTAAAACCACGCGGAAAATGTAAAGGCTAAAAGTTAAGTTGGTTGCCTATGTAATTAATAATTTTAAAAAAAACTTGTAATAACTTGTTAAACACCTCGAATTTAATTTTTGAGTTCGAGAAAGTAATTTTCAAGCAAGTGGTGAAATGTATATAGCAAGGACTTATTTTTTAAATTTCAGTTACGATTGAATGATGTAAGTTTGATTTAAGTTAACAGAGTAAAATTCTTAAGCTTTTCTGTTCTGTTTTGTTTCTTTTGTTAAAATAATATTTCTCAAAATTAAACCGGGTAAGGTATATACAATTGCAAACGCAGTTCACATTTTAGTACTAATTACTTTGCAAAGTTCAAATACAAAAAGGTATGTAATTTAGTCGCTTGTGAATTTTTTTTGTAATGTGAAGGCAGCCATAATCGATGTCGTGAGTCGGGATGGCGGCGCGACACCCCCTCATCCCCTTTCATCCTCCTTCAACCCTCCTATGCTATGCAGAAGATACATACTCGATGCAGTACTATACGTCATATAGCTTTTGATATTCATTACGATGACGATCATAAACAAAGTTTTAAATCGGATAAATCCTAATTCAAATTGACATACGTAATTTGTTTGCGTTATTTTGGCAATTTTAATGTTTAATTCGATGCAATGCAGTGTTGCCAGTTGTTTGTAAACATGTAACTATAAACATGTATGATAGGTATCATATGTAGAGGCTCAGAATCAGAGCTTGAAAATTGTTTTTCTTATACAATGGTTTTCCATTGCCGGTATTATTAACCCTCTCTTATTCACTAATGTATTCGGAAAGTTAATTAATAAATCTTACTAATATTATAAATGCGAATGTTTGGATGGATTGGCTGAGTATTAGAACAGTGAGACAGTTGAACATGCACGCCAAGACAAAAGTGTATTCTTTTGACAGTAAATGTGCGTTTAAAACAATAGCAGTACTGCACTGTCCTGCTGCCTTGCTGCACTGTAACTAGGATCTATCAGTGTTACCGCAAGGAATATTTATAGAATAATGCCTTGTTCTACAAAATTTTAAATAAGATCGTGTTGTTGCTAGGTGAAGACGATCCGCACTGAGATGTGAGTTGATATCAGCGATGCCGTTACTCCGTCTGGCCTAACAATGCCTTAGCTTAGTGGACTTTTTGTGCACACGCGATCCCATCCGGTTTTGTTCAAATAAAAAAAAGATATGATCGAAAATCTTGCGGTCCGATCAAAACAAACCTTGCCTAATTCTTGCTATGTTATGTTCTGTTGTAAAAAATGCAAGAGGCAATATATCTCGCTGTATGATCCATAAAACAAACATTTTGATATATACGAGTATGTTTATCTATATTTGTACATAAACACACAGAGTGGCGAATCTCTCCATGTAATGTAAAACAATCAACAAGATAACAAAATGTACATTTCACAATATATAAATTAATTATGTATTCCAATTCGTAACAAGTAACATGACTAAAAATATACAATAAGATCATTTGATATTTCGATGTATATCTACTTAAATGAACTTTAAAATCGGTTTCTAATCTTAAGATTTATTGTTCATAGTAAGTTATTTCATCTATCAGTATCTTTCGCTCCTCTGTTTTAGGTTAAAAAAAAATAAGTTCCATACTCTTGAATAACAATTCCGTGTAATTGTTTACATTAAACTTGTAAATATATATTTCCTTAAAAGTAAATGTTTCTGAATTATCTGTTTATAAATAAAGAAAATAGTAGAGGTCAAATTAAATCAATGGTTTTTTTAAAGTTTGCAAGTGTATATAAATAAAAATACAGTAAAATAAGTTACAACAACGTCTTCAAAATCAAGATTTACGATTCCAAAGTATGACAAAATATAAACGAATATTTTATTGACACATGTTAAAAATAAGTAATAATATATGTTACTAATATTATAAATGCGAATGTTTGGATGTATCGATGGATGTCTGTTTCTGCAGAACGGCTCAACGGATCTCGATGAAATTTGGCATCGATCTAGAAGAATACATAGGCTACTAATTAAGTTTTTTTAAAATTCCGCGCGGACGGAATTGTGACCGTTAGAACACCTATACAACACATAGCTGTATAAAGATATTACGAAGTTATTTAAGTATTAATTTCTCCGATATTTTTTTAAAGCTTCAACATTCAAATAAGAGGCGACCCCATATATAGTACTTTGCAAGTAGAAAACATGTACATAAGCCTTTTCTTCGTTAGGAACATTACAAGCTTCGATTTAGCTCGGCCCTGACACCCTTTTTTCGTATTATCTGCCTCTATTTAAGTGTACGTGCTTCGTTTACAACCTTGTACATGGCCCTTCAGTAAAATACGTTTCAGTTTTTGGTATATACTCGTATAAATTTTACTATGTTGTTAATTTAATTTTTACTGGACTGTTCTTTTTTTTCGACTATGTCTCTGTCCACTCCCTTGTAGTGTATAGTTGAAACATCTTGACGGATTTTGAAGTGTTAGATGTTATTAGATTCTTTCCCTGAGTGTGGCAAGAGTCTACAAGTACGAGGGGAGGTCCAAAAGTTCGCGGAATGGAGGGGATGGAGTGGGGATAGGGTAGCTCGCTTAGTGTCATACTAATTGGGCACTCATAATTAGTATATATATAACATTTCAACCCTATAGTGCCATTCGTTTACGAGTACTCGCCTGCTGAACAAGTCAATCCGGAAGCAAACTGCAACTATGGAGAAAATTGAACATCGCGCTGTGATAAAATTCCTTACCAAGCAAGGAAAAAACGTTCAAACCATTTTAAATTAAATGGAAGCCGTTTATGGAGATCAGTGCCCTGGTAAAACAATGGTTTATAAGTGGCATGGTCTTTTTAAACATGGTCGAGATTCAATTGAAGACGACTCTCGCTCTGGGCGGCCAGCTGACGCCACCACATCAGACATCGTCGAAAAAGTCGAAAAACTTGTACTCGAAGACACACGTTTGAAGAAGAAACAATTATCTGCATTTGTTGGAGTATCAGATACAACTATTTTGCGTATCCTGCACGACCACCTGGGCATGACAAAAGTCAGTGCAAGATGGGTGCCGAGAATGCTCACGCCGCTTCAAAAACAGCAGCGCGTCGACGCGTCTAAGCACTTTTTGGAGTTGTGTGGAGACGAGCCCGTGCAGATTTTGGAGCGGATTGTTACTGGAGATGAAACATGGGTTCATCACTTTGAACCTGAGTCCAAACAGGAGTCCATGCAATGGCACAAAAAGGGTACACCACCTCCCAAAAAATTCAAGGTGTCAGAATCGGCGGGAAAGTTGATGGCCACTGTTTTTTGGGATTGTAAGGGAATATTACTCATTGATTATAAAGAAAAAGGTACCACTATAACCGGAGAATACTACGCACTCATATTAGAAAAGTTAAAGGAGTCAATTAAAGAAAAACGTCGAGGAAAATTGGCCAAGGGTGTGTTGCTTTTGCAAGACAACGCGCCGGTTCACAAGAGCCGAGTTGCCATGGCTGCTCTGCACACACATGGGTTCGAACCACTTGTTCACCCACCCTACAGTCCAGACCTGGCTCCTAGCGATTTTTATTTCCAAATTTAAAAAAAGAGCTAAGGGGAAGGAAATTTTCCGACGATAATGAAGTGAAGGAGGCAATTTCGGCCCATTTTGAGGCCAAAGACAAAAAATATTTTTTCGATGGTTTAGAAAAATTAATTCATAGATCGAATAAATGTATTAGACTTAAGGGTGATTATATTGAAAAGGAAAAATAAATTTATTGTTATATTTCATTGACAACCCTTTCATTCCGCGAACTTTTGGACCTCCCCTCGTATAAGGCAGTGTTTTAATTAAATACTCCATCGTTTTCGACTTCTTTATTAATACAATAACTATAGGTATATTCTAGAACAAATCAGTAAACGTTATGATATAGAGATAAATCTCTTTATTCATTCTTATTAGTATGTAGTGGCAAAATGTTAAGAGTGAGAGGTTCGTGGTAGGAACTGGTTTGTGTCTCGGCATCGCATCGCTCTCGTCTCCGGTCGGCAGCTGTCAACGCTCAGAGTTCACTTGCCGACGCAAAAACATCACATACGCTTACCTGCACAATACTTTCAAATTTATACACAAATTTCAGTAGTACACGATGGGAATATGGTCTCGAAATACGAGTACACTGTCACAGCTAACGAGGATTTAAAGATTATTTATTAAAATTATATAGTTTCGTATATGTTTTTGGTGTAAATCGAAAAGAACGTTCATAACTAAATCCATGGGTAAAATATTCAGATGCATTTTGCAAGGAAGAACAAAGTGACCAGTTCCCATGTGACAAATGCTATCGTAAATTAATTAGGGTGACACTTGCCATGTAACAAGTTCTCCAGTCTCCGACCGGAAGTCAAAAGTAAATTCTCCGTTCAGATTCAACATTGTTGCGCGTTATATAAAATGCACACAGGTAGTAATATAAAGTACGAATAACACATTTAACTCGTGAGAAAAATAAAATAAAGCTTTTAAAATACATTTTGTCTCTCAAATAAACCGGTTCCACAGTAGTCGTTTATGTTACAACCAGAGCTGGGCATTAACTCGTTAATCCGTTAATCGTTAATTAACGAAGTTAACATTTTGCTTAACGGATTAACTTTTAAGTTAACTTCAAAAAGTGTTAACGCTTTTGTTAACTTCCGTTAAACTCAACTTCCGTTAATAAAAGTCCGTTAATCGTTAAATTAGAAACTTGGAGACGTGCTGTCATTTTGTTTAAATTACGCGCCACGCCACGCTCGTAAGTTCAGCTAGGTTGGGCGACTGTCGACGACTCGAATGATAAACGAACGAATTGATAATTGATATATGTGAAGTTCGCGTGCAAGTGTGATGCATCAGAGCGTCCGGGAAAGACGTGACCAACAGGACAAAATCAAAAGAAGGTTCGAAATAGTATATTTCATTACGAGTATATAAAAGCACGAGTATGTAATAGCCCACATTCCGAACGCTCTTCGTCCCTGCAATACGCAACTCTTTGAGCAACTGTATTAAAACACTTTTTACTCGTGCTTTTTCTTTAGCTTTGCCAAACTCGTGCGTTCTCTTTCCCAACTGTCAAAATAATGTCTATTAAAAAGAAAAAAACAACCGCGAAGTTTTTACAAAAAAAAATCATTGAAGTTTTTATGATTCATGCAAATATTTCTAAAAAGAAGCTCCTAATTTGTTACAATATCAGATTTAATTATTTGATTCAATGAATTAGGTTAGGTTTCATTTTATTTCATCTCATTAAATTTCATTTTCATTTCATATTGATAAAAATAATCTACTGAAGACTTGGCCGTTTGGGCATAGTTCCCTTTGCCTTCCCAGAATGGGTGAAGAAAACAAAAAAAGTCTCTGTTTGTATTCTTTTACGGTTGGCGCCATATTTTAAACATTTTAGTTAGTTGAGTTTATTGTGTTTTTAATATTCTATTAAATTGTTTCATTTTTCGCAACTATATTAAAAATAGTTGTTTAGTACACGTGCGGAACTGTCATTACAACTTATTCCAACTGTCAACCCTCACCTTCGGCTGCGCCTCGGCTCGGGTAGACATTTGTCGGAACTCTTTGCAATGACAGGCTTTCCGCACTCGTAATGAAATATACTATAATGCATTCATACTTGTCTCTTATACTAATGTGTTATAGAATATATAGTCAAATTACTATTTTAAACAAGTGTCGCCACAATAAGTGTGAAATTAGTATGTACAATTTTGGTATGGTTAACTGTTAACGATTAACTTTAACTTGCGTTAAATTTTCGAAAATTTAACGCTTTAACGATTAACGAAGTTAATTTTTTAATTAACGATATAACGATTAACGAAGTTAACTTTTCGATTAACTGTGCCCACCTGTGGTTACAACCTACAAAACATTGAGGCATTATTTTTATATTATAAATGCTGAAATTTTACATTTGAAATCATTTATGTATACAGTCAAAATGATGGGGCTAAAATGGATAACTTCAAATATTTAGGTTATTTCAAACAAGCTGTATAACTGCTTAATTTAAGTGCTGATATCTGATGGCACTATTGCTTACATTTTAGATCCCAATATGTAAGCAACTTGAGATTTATGATTAAATATTAAACTTTGCATTTCAGATAATGGCCAATATGTTCCGTTACATTTAAGTAGAGCAATTCAAACATTTAAATCACCTGTTTCCTCCGGGTTTACAGGTATCGGCGGCGCAGCACATGCAAGTGAATAGCGCGGGCGCAGGCGGGCACGTGTCTGTGGCCGCGCAGCAAGGCATGTACGCCAACTTTCAGCACCAGGGCACGCCAACGCCGCAGCATCATCAAGGTGAGATAATTTGTAGTATTTATTCATAATTTTTTCGGCAAATAGAGTTTCACTTTTGCTATAGTTGAGAACTAAAAATTAAGTTATTGTAACTAATCAGACATTAGTATATCTTGGAGTTACTATTTGGCAAAGTTTCCTATGAAATACAATATAGATGAGATTTTAGTAGTATGGCAATAAGGGTTCAGATACTTGCTATAATTTCGTATTTCATGTAATAAATTGAATCATACAGCATCGCATTAGTCCGAAAAGCAAACCCTGTTCGTACGATTCGATAAACAGTCGCGCAAAGTTTATTTTTCATAACGTACTATAATGTACTGAGAAGTATGCGCGCTGCTAGTTTCCAGCATAAGTGTACAATTTCGCAGTAGGAATGATCTTTATTTCGTAGTGCTGCACAGTGCGGCCGGGGCTCAGGTTAGGGTAGCCAACTTGCGGTCGGAGACGCGCAGTGTGAGGTTGACGATCTGAGAGAATGCGTCAAGTCGCGCGCTTCAGGGATGACATGCGTACATTGAAGTCTTTATTGTTGCAATCTTGGCTGCTAGCTGCTCCGTCCAGAAACAAATGTGGCATTGCTCGGGTCCATTGCCTTGTAGGAGCCGGTTTACGAGTAAACGTGGAGTTATTTAAGGTTCGGCAATAATTATGCTAGGTGACTTTGCGTCGTATAGGTTCTGTGCATATGTGTGGAGTGGCGCCGGACAGTACTATTTAGTGTGTCGGCTAACCAAAGTACGATTATTAAAGCTATCTTGTACGTTTTTTGAATATGCTTGTTTTGTTACACGTTCAGAATAAAGTAGAAAATGTCTTATTCTTTGTAAAAATAATGGTATACAAGCAATTACACCCGGTATCTTTGGGTATTGCAGATGACAGCACAGTTATAGAGAGATATCTACCGGTAGGTCGGACCAGTCGAGATCAAGTACAGTCTGAACGTGAGGCCATGGTAGAGCGTACTAATCGCACACTCGAGGCAGTCTCATCTTGGGGACAGGCCAATCTTGTGCGATTCAACGCCGCCAAAACACAAGCGTGTGTATTCACCACCAAAAAGAGCGAGTTCACCCTAGCTCCCACTTTCCAGAATGTGTCCCTCGAATTCACCAACTGTCTGCAGTTACTGGGCGTCGAAATTTCGTCGAATCTTAACTTCGGACAGTTCATAGAGTCTAAGGCGAAGGTAGCTGCAAGGAAACTTGGAGTCCTTTCAAAGGTACGGCGGTACTTTACACCGGGACAGCTTTTGACCCTGTACAAAGCACAGATCCGGCCATGTGTGGAGTACTGCTGTCATATCTGGGCAGGCGCAGCAAAGTACCAACTCGCGGCACTAGATTCGGTGGAGAGGCGCGCCAAAAAGTTGTTCGGTGACCAAGACCTAAATTTAATCAGTCTTGAACACAGGCGTAGAGTGGCTAGTCTCTCGGTATTTTACAGGCTGCATTTTGGGGAGTGTGCGCAGGAATTACACGACATAATTCCACCAGCACCTTTCTACCATCGGACGTTCAGACATACGGCTGGAATCCATCCTTATGCAGTAGACGTGCCGCGCGTTCGAACGAAAAAGTTTGAATCATCGTTCCTTGTGCGTACTGCTAAGGATTGGAATAAGTTGCCGGCGTCAGTTTTTCCGTCCAAGTACGATGTGGGGGCCTTCAAGAGTAGAGTGAATAGGCATCTACAAAGCTAGCGCGTACCATCTTTAGACCACATCTTCACCTCATCGGGTGAGATCGTGGTCAAGCGCTAACTTTTTAAATATAAAAAAAAAAAAAAAAAAAAAACCCCTAATTATTAAAGCAACGAAGTGATGTCTACATACTACTTTTTAGCGATAGTATTAACTAAGATGACATTAATTTCAATATTTTGCAACTATAATAAAATATGAATGAATATAACAACGAAAGTATTATTAGATAAGATACCGTAAGACATTCTGTAACAAATTATAGCAAAGTTTGAGCTAAGCAAGCTAGATTGTATGAGACATAATCATATTTGCTATTACAAAATTTTAGTCGTTATTGTGACGCATAACGAATAGATCAAGGATGGAATGGTCGACCTAGATTTGCCGGACTGTCATGATGCTAAATTAGGTCGATTCCTAGCAAGGTTTTAACACGCACACCTTATATCTAGAGTAATAGACTAGGACTCTATGTAATCCTCACAACCGTTAACAAATGTTGAAATGTTATATATACGTTTTTAATTTATTTTGAAATTAAATATTGGATTCGGACTAGAATGAGTATGATAAAAAGCTAAAATAAGTGTAAAAATGAAATCGTTAGGCCTTTTAAACGGTTTTATTAGAGAAATCATTTCCGATCGTTTCGATAAGGCACGAAGCTTGCGAGACAGGTTTATCCACGATGTATGTATGTAAACCAGTACATTAAATTTATTCGATATCACAGTCACTTTGGAATTAGCAAAGTAGGATTATAATAAAAGTTAAATTATGGTAGATGGCCTTGATCTGCTTCAATGAGACATTCGCAATTTCTCAGGGAGTAGAGCGAACAACTTAGCGATAGATAAGCTCCGAAAATATGTATAATATAATTGTTATGTATTTACAGGTAGCGGTTGCGATACGTATTCAATGTCGCAGTCGCAGAGCCTCAACTTCTCGCAGGCGATGCGCGGCCGCCCAACCGGGACACAGCAGCAGCCCGCCGGGCCGCAGCAACCGCCTCTAGGTAAACACAAACGCAAATTGTAGCTCAGGCTATTGGAAGGAATGTGCCTCAATAGCGGTTAAAAATAAATCATCCATAAGTGACGAAGTTACCATAGGTTATAAGTAATTTTGCTTTAGATGTTTTTTATTTAATATTTTGTACTCATTTGAAGTGAACTTGCAATCGAAACATAGCTATCATTAACCATTATAACTAGGAACAATGCTTAAGTTACATGTTCATCGAGGATGATATAAACGTATTAAATAATATTAAAACGTTGTGCGCGTTTTCTGTATATTATGTAAATTATTGAAATATGAATTAACATACGTAATAATGATATAAGCTATACATTTAGTCAGAAATCAATATCAAAATGTCTCGAAATATTTTTTAATCCATCTCTGAATATTTGTGAGCAATAGACGTAAACATTTTATATTTATGTAATTTAATTTTTTTTTGTGAATATAACAATATTTCCAAAGGAGAACATATGTTACTATCAGGTGTAGCAGCGGCCGGCATATCACGTGAGCAGCAAGCCAAGATGCTGCAGCAGCAACAGCAGCAGATGCTGCGCGCGCAGCAACAACAGATGCGGCCGCCGCCGCCCGAGTACAAGGCGCGCTTCGCCGCCGCCCCCGCGCCCGCACCGCGCCGTGCGCCCGCGCCCCGCGCCTTCGCCCCGCACGCGCGACAGTACGCGCCCGACTGGCGCCACGTCCTCATGCAGCAGCAGCCGCGCCAACAGTTCCCGCACCACCACCAAGGTATCTACCACACACACTTCATACATTACCACATAGTATGCTATCTTAACACTTTTACTGACACAACCTTAATGACTTCATACCAATTTTATACCGGTGTCTGAGGTTCGTCTACGCAGTTTAGTAAAATATATGAAAAAAAAAAAATATTTGCACGAGCGTTTCAAATAATGACTGCGTCGTTACAGCCGAACTGTTGTTACGGTAACTTAGCTACCGTTGTCATTAGGTATCTATTGGATTTTGAATGAATAATAGTTAAATGTAATAATTTAGGTGGAGGATTCGGCATGACGGGTATGGGCGGACTGACACAGCATCAGCAGCAGCAGCTGCAGCTGCAGCAGGCGCGCCTACAGCAACACCAACTGCTGCAGCACCAGCACCAACAGCAGCAACAGCAACAACAAAGGTAACACACCTTATAACTTTAGTAACGGTTTACCGTTCAATTGTCACCTAATCCGATTCCGATCAATTTTGGAAATTAACATGTCAAAAAATTTATGACTGCTAACAATTATCAGTTGAACGTTTACTTTTTTAATTAACTGTAACTCATTATGTTTATTTTCGATTATTTTTGTAAAATTAATTTGATGTAAATCAGTTTTTTTTATTTGTATAAAATTTGAAACAGTGAGAGTGGGACAGATAACCTAAAGACCTGAATCTTGTAGTCGTGTTTCTAAGTTTGTTATATTTGTGCAGGGCATCCAGCCAGCAGCAGTCGCCGATGTCGCATCTCATCATGCAGCAGAACCAGATGATGAGTGTGCAGGGTCAGGTATGTACCACAAATATTTGCATGTTATAGAATTTACTACAAGTATTTCTGTATTGTTAATTCATGGGTGAATATCATTTAGAGATAGCATAATCGTATCAGTTATTCGCAATGGGGAGATAAACTTAAAAAGCTAAGTAGATGGCGTTAGTGTCGAGAGTAGGCTGTCATCTGTCAAAGTTTTTGTACGTCATTATAGCGATTTAAAAATGTTCTTTTTTATTTTTTGTTATAAATAATTTATGCATATTACATATTTTAAAAAATCACTCTTGTTTTCTTTGTATGAAATTTGATGGAAGTCGTTGCTATGACTGCAGTCCACAGAGAACTTTTCATATAAAATAAAGTTTATTTTTTGTGTATCTGTGGTATATTTAGTGCCACTTCCACTCTTGATAATTCTGACATCTATGTGAACAAAAGTGTTTTTCCCCATTTATTTAATTATAATGAATAACACAATTCCCAGATGCCGAACATTCACATGAGCCAGTCGCAGAGTATGTCTATGCAGCAAGCGGGTATGGGCGGTATGGGCTCGCACCAGACCAACCCCATGCAGAGCAACCCTATGCAAAACAACCCCATGCAGGGCCAGACCGGCTCCATGCACGCTCAGACCAACCCCATGCAGAACTCCATGATGGCTCAGAACGCTCCAATTAGTCAGAACAATAACTCGAGTCACGCCTTCCCCTCGCTCCACACGTCTTCCTACTCCGGACCTGCAGACTTCAACTTTGACTTCCTCGACAACATGCCTTCCTCAGACACCAGCAACCTCACCGCTCAAGAACTATTGAACTCACTAGATAACTCCTTCCTTAACGATATCTTGTAGATTCTTTACATTTTACTGTAATATTTTTATAACCTGTTCGATTTAGTATGAGATTTCATTTAAACAAGTAAAATATAGTCAATGACTTAGATTTTGTATACAAAGAAAGAATGTATATTTATTTTATTTTTCTTAAATTTCTTTAGAATTCTTACATCTGTTGTCATATTCTCAACATTGCCAATAATTAAATTTACTTGTATATTATTAAACATTAATCAAGAACGATATTAAGATATATTAAAATGTATTGTTTGTAGAAATATCTAAAATACAGTTAATATGAAATCTCATCAATCAAATAAGGTTTAGTGAATTAATAAGTCAAGTAGGAAATTCCATTTTGATTATTGTATAACAATTTGATATAATCAAAATTTCACGACCAAATGATAAACAAAATCACGACCAAAGTTATTTCAGACAGGAATTTAACATCAGAATTTTATGAAGTATTGAATTAGCTCCGAAGACATGACACTTTCGGACATTGTTTTATAGACTATTTATTGTAATATATCCATTTCATAGTATTTATAAGATTTATGATTGTTAATATGTTTGTAAATATTTTAACTTTAAGATGTTTGTTTATAATCAACTTATAAATGGTAGTCACAGATTACTTTCGCTTAATGTTAACATTCTAATAGATTTTCTTTTTAGTTGCAGATTAGTTTATACAAATATATACAATGTATTTATTTTGAAATTATTTCATATAGCGATCTTAATAGCACAAAAGACATTACATCAATTTTTATTTAATTTGCTACAATATATGTTTTTATAGGAAGTGAATGATTTGCAATACATATTGAAATAAAGAGCCGAAGTAGTGAATGAATGAATGATATATGAGATACTGTAATACTGCACATTTAGATTTCATTTTGGGACCTACATTGTTAAAGGCGGGAACGATAAAAGCTGGACTTAAAACTAAATAACAATATGTAATGCTATCATTAGTTATAAAAAAAAAACACGCAATATTGTAACATAATTGTAAAAAGTTTTATAGCGTTATCTTTGAATTTGCTTTTAAATAAAACGTTAAATTAAAAAAAAAAAACTAAATTAAATTAAAAGAAACTACACATATATTAATTTTTAATGATGCAAAAAATTAAGCTTGAATATTTAATCTATGATAAAAAAAAATTATTGCGTGACGTTTTAGTATACATTTTGATAGCATGTTCCCGCCAAAAATGATGTGTACTCTTGTATTGAGGCGTTTTAGGTTAAGCAGTGAGTTTTGTCTATCCGCCTCGAGAATGGCCCAATCTACTTTCTATTCATATTGCGAAATATAAATTGTATCGACTTACTAAGTTTAAGTTTATTTTAAGATCATTCCTGAACCTAAGATGTAATTAGTAGATTTTACTGTGATGTCGGTCTCAATGGTCAATAGCTAATATTAATATAGTATCAATTATTATAAATAGATAGATTATTGTTATAGTTAAGGATCTCATGTATCATTTAGGATGGGGTTTGCGGGATTCTGGAATATTCTGGATTTTGGTTTTTATTTGAATTTCTGTTTATTAAACAAACATTTTTTTATATAACAATTTATTATGACAAATTAATTTATGAGTACATAAATGTATTTATAATTGGGTAGCGTAAGATTTAAATGAAATTTCCCAGTAGTATATCCTTGTATGGAGACACCTGCAATATGATAGCTCTCTGTTACAGATGTAAACCAATTGTGAATTATAGAAAACATTCCAGAGCTATTGTTAACACTGTTTTAACTTTAGGACCAATTTTTGAATGTTCTTTTGAAAATAATATTGCATATTGAGTATTCATACTTCTTTTATTTCTACATTTAGAACTAGATATATTAAAAAAAAAGTATTTGATGATTTATTTTAATTTAAACCTAATGTTTTAAATATATTTTATTTTTAATTTCGAAAATTCCGTGGAGATAATAACTTACATTATTATTGTGGTGCTATCTTGTATCACATAATAATATTATTTTATCTTATAAATATTGGCAAGAAATACGATTCTTTGGTTAACGGAAGATTTTATTAACCAAATCTTCATCGCAGATTAAAGTATCAAATATACTGATGACACCATCGTTTAAATGCTTACAGTTGATGAGAAAATTTTTAAAAGATTCTATTATTATATATTCTACCACATAATAGAATCTGCTTGATGTTTATATAAGAAATTAGAGAATTTTTCCAACTTCATTTCTAATGCATTTATCTCCACGGCTAATTCTCATACAACTTCATTGGGTCGTCCGTGGAAAATGTTCGGGTTCCGTAACCTCGGGCTGTAGTAATTATTCGGTTGAATATATTTCGTAGTTATCGGTGAGTCGTGGTTTCCCGCCATTTTGCGTTCGTAGATATTTTCATTTGTTTTATTATCTGTTGACTTCATGATATAAGACCGTATGTATCTCCTGCGTTTTCGTAAGCGGATACACGAGAATACGGTTGTCAATAGAAGACCGAGTTTGAAGACGGCCATCACAAATAATCCGAGCATGAAAACCATGTACTGCTCTTGATACCAGTCTTCGAGTTTGCTCAAGCAACCCTGAAATAATTATTTAAACTTTTATTAATGATACTAAGAAAAACTAATATTTTTAAGCATTGACATCAAATTTAGTAAGTATAGGTAAGACTCTCAGATTCATCTTAAGTTTTGGAGCCGAAACAGCGAGGCCACTGTTGCCCACAGACAACCGCAAATGCTGATGCGTTGCCTACCTTTAATCAATGCAGAAGGGGACGCACAGAAAGAGTATGTTTCCCCTTCTTGTGCGTCCCCTCTTCCGCCAAATGCACTTAACCTTCCCATCTTTTCCTAATTAGAAAAGGATTGGAAGAGAAAGAGGACTAGAATTGGGCCTCGACACCACACTCATCAGACTGTACGCGGAATTGCTTCCACTTCACGCCTGTCTTCTGTGTGGTCGTGGTATTGCACAGGTCGACTCGGCCTATTCGTGCACCCAACAAATATTGTTGCGGGATCTACCGCTGTTAAACGTTATGACGCAAGTATCACGTTATCGTGCACGTGCAGTGTCATACCGGAGCGTGTCTATATGTGGGGTTGGGTTGTATATCTTGACAGCGTGACTGGTTGAGCGGCGCGGGGCTGAGGTAAGAGGCGGGCGCGCGCTGCACACAGCAAGATAGAGGCACCGACAGGCCGCGCGGGCCCAGCCGCCGCAGCTGCCACACCGACATGTCGTAGTTACGCGCGTCGCTCATGCCGCAGCACTTTAACTACAATAATAATAGACAATCATAAACACTCATACTGAAATTATATTCTTATTAAATTACATGACTATCATACTATATTTTTGTTCTACTTTATTTTTTAAATCATAGGATCTTACTTGAGTCTGCGCGAGATCAACAGCTGCGGTGAAATCCTCATAGTCTGGGAGCGCGTAGTAGGCCTGCAGTGCGGGTACGGCGCCGCCCCGCGCGCTCTGCAGGCCCACGCAGCGCGGCCAAACCGCTGCTGCCACACCGCACGCGCACTCGCATAGTAAGAGAGATAGTACTACCAAAAAATACTGAAATAACACATATTTTTATTGTGGTAGAGCATGTAATGCATAGTTTATATTTGAAGACAGTGAGACGTCGCTAAGTCTCTATGAATTTAATCAATTAATAAAAAATATTAATAGAAAGTAATTAAGTAAATCGGGACGTAAGTTTGACCCAAGCAAATTGTATTATTTTCGGAATACAGAAAAAAAAATTATTTTGATCCCTGAATATTTATAAAATTTGCACTGTACTTTACAATTTTATTAAAGAAATTAAGCCGAAAAAAAATTATTAAGCCAAATATAAATATCCCATGTTAACATAACAGATTATAAAAAAGAACTTACAATAGTCAGTAGTATATATCCAGGCATATATGTAGCCCAGATGCCGAACGTAGCAATAAAGCATATAGTGAGGCCGCTGGCTAGCAAAGCCAATGCGATATAGTGAAAAGGCGGTTCGGGAAGACTTTCTTCAGGCATCGCTAGAAGTCTTGATAATAGGATCCTTTGGGAGTCGCATAGTAGCAGGAATCCACATATCACTTGCGCAAAACCACATACCTTTAAATAAAAAACACTTCATTTTTAATAACGCAAACACCGTTTTCTTAGAAAACGTAATAAGAATTTATTTTTGTCTTATAAAAGCAATATTTTTGGCGTCAACTGCGCCTTTTTCTAATTTGAAATTGTAAGGACTCTAGTGTCGATAAAATTGATATCTTACAAGAAACAAAGTGTTAAAACATCCAAAAAGCACTTTAGCACTTGCGATCTTTTTAATCTTCATTTGTATTTTTTATACTTGGTACAAATAACGTTGTAAATATTGTTTATATGGATGCAGTAAACACCGAAATGCAAGCTAACGTAGTAGTGAGTCCGCGTGGTATGTGCGATGAATAGTTTTGTCGGTTTTAAGGAGATACGCGTCGTTGAGCAGCTGGGGTGACTAATAATTAAGGCAGGTTTGTTTGAAATTAATGCACGAGTTATTTTCATTTCCACATACGTATGTTAAACATGTCCGTTGTTCAGTTTATAAGATGAAAGTGATTACTAAAATAAAAAAGGGTAGTTGTTAAAAATATTTTTTTATTTATAAAAAAATATTTAAAAATCTATATCCTTTTTCTTAAATCCTCCACAGCTGACTGCTTTAGGCACTGCTGTGATGTCATCTTGTTCTCTTTCACTGGACTCTTGCAGCTCTGAAATAAAGCAAAGACTGTATATTAAACCTCGTAGCAAAAAAGCTTATGATTTCAACCTATTTTACAATAATTATTGTGATAAATTTATTATAATTAAATTTTATACATTTTTTTATATTTCTTACCTGGTGGTAAATGTAATTTTTCAATAACGAATTTTTTCCTACGCAATTTAAATGCTAGATCCAGACTGGGAGGTACATAAGGCACAAGTGAGTATATAGCTGACAACTTAGTGACATGGAACAAGCCATGGTAGTCACTGTACACAGGGTTTGTTTCCCGACTAGAGCCAGCAAATGACTCTATCCTGACTGCATTATCTATGGAATATAGAAGTCTGGGCATTAAATGTTCATCCTGAAACAGATAAAATTATAATTTTCTAAATGTTGAAAGGAAAATAAAGGATTTTGAAAAAAAAAAAATGTTACAAGCTTCTTACATCAAATAAATGTGACGGAATAGTTATATATGCAACTGCCAATGTATCTCTTAGAATTACTCTAAGAGTATATAAAAATTTAATTAAATCTTGTCCATAATCATTGTTTACTTCTCCATCACAATCAGCAGCCAACCAGATTGGTGAGCCAAGTGACTGTATGTTTATACGTAAAATATTTTTGTTTTTACTACTTGTTTGGAACTCTTCTTTTGATACAAGCTCTTTGATATTAGTTAACAGTTTAAAAAACATGTAATTCTTGAAGCCTGAAAGTATTATTTTTCATTTATTACCCCTAGTATACATAAAATGGACTTTAGTATTGTAGAGTACTGAAAAGTTTTGGATTTAGTCACTCAACCTGTAAATGTTGATTGAGTAAATATTCTTATAACTAGTGTAGAGACTGGTTAAGCATTAACTATAGGTTTCTGAGACGAAAAACTCTATTTAAAACATATTGTTGTCTCTGTTTAGTCAAAGATAATGACAGGGATGAAAATATCTAATATATAAAATTCTTGTGTCACAGTTTTCGTTCCCGTACTCCTCCGAAACGGCTTGACCAATTCTCATTAAATTTTGTGAGCATATTCAGTAGGTCTGAGAATCGGCCAACATCTATTTTTCATACCCCCCGCCCCATTTTTTAACTGCGCGCGGACGGAGTCGCGGGCTACAGCTAGTGTTTTATACAGAGATTTTGTTCTCCCACAGTAAATGAAGCTATCAGTTGACAAAACAGTTTTCAATCACAGATGGTTGACCAGCCAATTAATTTGTTGTTACCTTTTACTTCATCTTTGTTTCCATATTCATCTTCATTTAAAAAACAATAAGTGATATTTCTATTTTGTAGAGTTTCTTTATCCATATGTTTGCTTAAGTCAAAATTATGTCCAAATGAGGAATTGCTACCAAAGGAAGATTCCACTTGGCCCAGTCCCTCGTATCTCCATGCTATTTTCATCTCAATATTGCCTTCCTTTGGGGCTACTTCTTTTGGTAAATCTACACATGGCTGTGGCAATTCATTCACCTGTGAATCATTACAAACACATAATATTTATATTTTAAAGATGGGTTAAACAGTATTATAACAATAAAAAAATTAAACTTCTTTTTTGAGCCATGAATTTTATAAAAAAATAGTAAAAAATGTCAACACTGAAACATACAATTATTTTAGGATCTTCATCCGCAGAAGCAATAAACAATGCATGTTCCGAAGTAACACCTTCAGCTAGGTAGTACTTTGTTAGAACTCTGCTGTAACTGCCCAAAACATCTTCCTCTAAAATACAAATAATTATGAAATCTGTGCAATATGTCTACACTTGAATAATGAAACAAAATTAATCATATACACAAATAAAAAAATAACAACCAATAAATGAAATCTTACCAACAGCAAAAATTGCTCCTGAAGGTAAACCACCACCTACAAAACAAAAATAAATAATCTAAGCATTCATTCTTTTAAGTACATCAAACATGAATTTACTTAGTCTCATACAATTCAGTATTGATGAATGTTTAGTTTCTTCATAAAATAAACTTACCAATTATGTGATCCAACGATGGAATACCAGAAGATATAAAAGGTAAATTATTTTTTAGTTTAGTTCCTCTGATACTGTATTGTGAATCCAATTTCTTGTGAAAACTAGACATTATTATAATTTAGAAATAATATGTAATGCAAATTAATGTATGGACATATGGAATAATTCGAGCTCAATGTTTGTTAGGTTATAAAAACATTAAGTAAATATTAGAAGAATGACATTTTATTTCATAACTGTAAAACAGAAGATGCTGATGATATGAATATCATGACACCAGCTTCAGGCTCATTAATTAAATACGAGTTATGAATATAAATTAACATAAACATGAAAGGCTTTTAATTTTTGGTAAATGTCAATGAAGTGACAGTTGTCATTGTAAATTCATCTTAAAAAAAATTGTTGCTATAGTTTAAAATTTGTATTTAACAGCAGGACAGATAAGAAAAACTTTTATTATATTACTCTGTGGATTATGCACTTTCATGCCACATGCCAATGTCACTGTGTTAGTCTTTTTAATCCGCTTGCTTAGCTGGCCAAGTCTTAATTTATTATTTTTGGCTGTAATAAAACCAACTCGCTTTTAATTTAAACAAAATTATTAAAAAAGCCATTGTTTGCAATATGCAGGGTCCAGCCATTTTTATGGACATATCGCTCGAAGACCAAGTAAGCCATGCTAAAATAACCTAAAAATCATTTACTTTGTCGTTTCGAATTGGGAAAACCATTAAAAACGTTGTAATTAAATAATACTTACAGGCACAAGAACTCAGAAAGTATTTTAAAAGTCTTGGTGCAGAAATATCCGAGGAAAAGTCTCCAAAGGGAATAGAAGATGATTTACATAAAATAGTTGGTGTGTGTGATGTTTGCTTGAAAGAAACTAACGAAAATGAAATCGAAGCCATCCTAAACAGTATTGTTTCTATAATGGTTTCCGTAAGTATACAAAATATGTCCTTTTTCATGAACTTCTTATCATTAATGAAGAATTACGATTGATTCAATAAACATGTAATTTTTTTTAATTTCACTGCACACCAAAAACATAGATATTGTGTAGATAACGGAAGTTTTTTTTAATTAAATTTGGGATAGCAATAATTTAACAAATTACTGAAATAAGAGAAAAGAAAGTTTAAAAAAAATTAAAACCACTATAGGTATAATTCTATATTTCAGATACCATTGGAAAGGGGTGAAAATCTTATTGTGGCATTCAGTCAAAGGCTTGGTAAATCACCAGGTCCCAAAGTTGGATTGATAGCTTTACAGTCGTAAGTAATTAAAAAACAAAAGTATATTTTATATACATCTTAATATTATAAATGTGAATGGCTGTTTGTTAGAAGATATCTCCATAACTGTTTAATAGATCTTGATGAAGTTGGTTGATGAAGATATAGAAAATAGTCTGGACTAACATATAAGTTACTTGTCAAGTTTTTTTTAAATTCCATGCAGATGAAGTTGCGGGCAAAATATAATGCCTTATAAAATGCTATATGATAAGAAGCGAAAACAAGTAAACATTTTAAATCAAGTATAATGTTTACATTCGTAACTTCTAACTCAACAATTGTTTAAAAAAAATTACACTATCTTTTCAGTCTATGGAGGTTGTATAATAACTTAGAGGCCAATTCCCCATTAAGATACCATGTGTATTACCATGTGATTGAGCTTGCTGCACGTGTTGGCGCTGTCAAGGATGTGTTCTCAGGTGTGGAGCATCTAAAGAAAGAATTCTCTAGCTGCCCACCCTCTAATGAACAGATGCAAAAGTTATACAGATTACTGCATCAAGTGTTAAAAGATCATAACAGGTATGGTTTTCAAAGAATACAATTTTTGTGTATTCATTGTGTACCATTTATTACTCTTTTTTTGTTTGTATTAATGTTGAAACAAACTTAAGATGGTCAAAGTTTTTATGAGTTATTTAAACATCAGCTTTTGATATTTCTCATTTTCAATCATCTTACTAATATGAAAAATGCAAATGTTTAGATGGATGTATGGATCTCCATGAAATTTGGCATGGATGTAGAACATAGTCTGGAAATAACACATAGGCTTCAAATTAAGTTTTTTAAAGATGGATTCACGGGCGACAACTAGTATTTACATATTTAAATGATAAATTACTTGGTTTTTCAACCTCTTTGTTAACTTCAGTATATCCATGAGCTTCTTAATATAATGATTATTTTACGATTTTTACAGTGAATTAGCTTCAAAGGTCATGATAGAGTTACTTGGCACATACACAGATGAGAATGCATCATATGCCAGAGAAGATGCTATCAAGTGCATAGTCACTGCACTTGCTGATCCAAACACATTCCTATTGGACCCATTGCTGTCATTGAAACCTGTTAGGTTTTTGGAAGGAGAGCTGATATATGATTTACTCACAATATTTGTATCGGAGAAACTTTCAAGTTATTTAACATTTTATCAAAATCACAAAGAGTTTGTACAGTCTCAAGGTATGCTTAATTATGATGTTATAGATTTAAATTATTTTAAAAGTTTATTTTAGAAGTAACTAGTGCTATTTTAGGTTTAAAAGAACTCAGTTCAAACTTTGTTTTAGGATTACAATATAGTAATTTTTAAAAATCTCCTCACCTATCTCGAATTTAAATTAGAATTCTATTACTAAAGATTTTAATAATTAAAAATAATTAAAGGATTTTTAAATATTTAAACATGACATTGGTAGAAGAATGTTTTCTGAAATGATAAATAAAACATTAATGTTTAATTTCAAGGGCTTAACCATGAACAGAATGTGAAGAAGATGAGAATATTGTCATTTATGCAGATGGCGGAGAGCAATCCCGAAATAACCTTTGATGAGATGATAACTGAACTTCAGATTGATGAGAAGAATGTTGAAGCTTTTATCATTGAAGGTAATGTTTTTCACTTTTTTTCTACTGTTTTATGAAAATAAAGAGAGAGTTAAATAATTTATATGATGTTACAACTACCACCAAGAAATGAATTGCATAGATAGCATGATTCAAACTATTTTATAAATCTGAGAAAGGATACTAAGTTGATGCATTTTAAAGATTTTGAATCCTGTTCTGTACTATTTTTAATATTTGTAGTGCTGAAGACAAAGTTGGTGCGCGCGCGCATGGACCAGGCTGCGCGTACAGTGCGCGTGACTAGCACAATGCACCGTACGTTTGGACCTGCGCAGTGGCAGCAACTGCGCAGTGTGCTGCTCGCCTGGCGCGCTAATGTACATCAAGCACACGAATCCATGAAGTCCGTCGCCGCCGCACAGTTGGAGTACACCGCACAGCAACAGAAAGCATAAAATTTCAGACAATAAAGTTTTTACATAACTATTAGTTGTTTTATTTATTCTACCTATTCCACGTGGTTGCAATTCACTTTGAAAATTATAATACCTATTTACCTCTACAAATATGATAATGTATATCTATAGTGGTCCTGCCAGGCACGACTACATTGTGGTATGGTCTGTTCACAGCGGTATTTTCAAACCCGTACGACTTAGTGTCTTTCAAAAAGCGAACATTTCTCTATCTGAAAAGCTGGCAACGCAGCTGCAGTTTCTCTAATGTTGTGGTTCTCCATAGGCGTCGATGATCTCTGCGATTCTGCTGCCACTCTTTTGCCATCTTCTAATATCAGAAATGGTCAGTGATAAAAGCTGTATAAGAAAAAATAAAAACATGACTTAAGAAGTAAAAACAATAATGACAGATGTTTGTTTGTAAACTTGAATACACTTCAAGAATTTTAACAATTATACTTTATAAGATTTATATCAATTGGGTAAACGTTTTAAGATTATTTTAGTGGTTTATTTCATCGGTCTGATGGATTACGATGAAGAGGAGGGCTGTGGTATTCGAAACATCTTCCGTTCGTTTGTGTGCGTGGCTCTGACGCTTCTGCTGGGTCTGCACGTATACTCGTACCTGTGGGGCTCGCAGGACACCATCGAGGGCGACTTCGGAGACATCAAATACATGGTCATGCAACTCACACAGGGTCTATCTGAGGTTGTGTTCTATTCCCATTCTTTAAAGCTAACTTTTATTTTAAATCAATTTTAAGCTTTTCAGCAGGGTAAAGACAGGTTTACACGGCGTGATTTCTGCGATGCGAAGTTTACGATCAGGTATTATCGTGTGTAAACACTCAGGGTGTTTAAGTTTCTTAAATATTAATTCGAATAAAAAGACGGATATCTTAAAGATGTTGTTTCGATACCACGTTATGCATAGGCTACTTGTCACTAGTGCCGCATGATTTCGGAGTTACAGCCTTAAGTGCGCAGAGAATTAATGCAATGGTGACATCTTAGTTTTCCTTCCTTTGCCAATTGCTAATGAAAGCGTTCCCTCATGTCCCATTCGCTATCAATAGTGTATTATTATTATTTGAAGATGAACCGTGAACACGAACGCATTCGGAACGAGTTAGAGAGGATGTCATCAGCGTTGCCGGCGATGACTGCAGCGTCTGGCCGCGTAAAGGACGCCCTGGAACCCACGCGTCGGCACGCGCGGCAATTGATGGACATGGGCGACTACGACCGACAGGTGTAATAAAATAAATACGTTTTTTAAGTTGCAATCTCTACAATATTTGGAACTATAACAAAAAATATCATAAATAAATATAAATACATGAGCAATTTCTGTTTATATTTAGACGTGTACAAGATTTGGTTTAACCCTGTTCAAAATTATTAGTTTCTTTTATAACATTTAGGACTCGAATAACGCTTAGACCTAAGAGTTTTCTACGACATTTCCCTAAATATCCAATAATAAATATATAGATTATTTTGGTAGATAGCAGATTATGCCCTAGAGTCGGCTGGCGCTCGTATACTTGACACTGGAGAGACGCAGGAGTACGTAATCTACGAGTCATCAGTGGGGTGGGCGCTGCACGTGGTGAGCTCGGTGCTTTGCCGCGAGTGCCCCGGCGCCTCTGCAATCTTGCGCCCCGGCACGTTGCCCGGCGAGTGCTGGGCCTTCCGTGGCTCCCGGGGCGAGGTCACTATACGACTCGTGGGCTCAGTCCACGTCACTGGGATGAGCATTGAACACATACCCCCGCATATCTCGCCAACAAAGTAAGTTTATACATTTTAATTACGTTTTTTTGATACTTTCTCGAGTTCAATGTATTGAATTTATTATATTCGTATAGGTTTTTGAAAGTTGGAAATTAAGTAATATTTTTGTTACATTTTTATTAATTCATCAAATCGTTTACAATACAATAAAATTTTAAAAAAAAGGCCAAGAACAACAACTTTTTTTAAAATATAAAAACGAAAATTTCCTTACAGAGAAATATCATCAGCGCCGCGTCTATTCCAGCTAGAAGGTTTGTCCCACCGTGGCGACCCACATCCGCACGACTTTGGCAGTTTCGAGTACGACAAGGACGGTAAGCCTATACAGTACTTTGAGGTGCAGCACCCGGCGTCGGCGGCCTACCTCGTCGTGAGGCTCAAAGTGTTTTCCAACTGGGGACACTCGCTATACACCTGCCTATACCGAGTCAGGATACACGGGGAACTGGCGCCGGGGCAAGCGCCTCAGAAGACAATTAATGATGAAGAAACGATGAATTTGCATTAAATAAATGTTTGAAAGATTTGTTATACGTACTATTAAGCCTAGTATAGTCGATTTATATCAGCACAATAACTATGGAACTGTAGATTTGTACTTAACTTTCTTTTCTTACATTACTTCCATCACAGTCTGTAACAAATTTAAATACATATCTGTACATGAGTTTGTTAATTCTTGTTTGTACTTTTAATTTATAATTGTTTTTTATTTTTATGAAACTTGTATCTACGTCTTTAAAATTGTAATTATGGATGATATTTTGTATTGAGATATTTTAACCACATTTCTATGTTGACATTACTTTTTATTATACAAAATCTATAATAATCATACTTGAAACAATTTGTCTTTAGAGATTTTAATTCATGACCAAATTATGGTATCTCACTCAATCACCACCATTTATATCATAAGGTGCAATAAATTTAATATTTTAAGTAATTTCTTAAACATATTTAATTGTAATTTGAAATAAAGTATAATTATTTAAATTGCTATTTTTTTTTCTGCAATTCTCATCGATCTGCTTCACTCCACTGCTAGCCTTTGGAAATGTTGCAATTTCTGTCAATCAATGTTTTCATATAATTAATAGTATTTTTAATAGCTTCAATGCAGGTGCAAGCGTAGATTTCTTTGCACAAAACGATGTGGACGGTAGCTACCTAGATTTTTTCCAAACCATTATAGCCAGGTGGCCGGTTAGACCGGCCATTGTGTTTTGCACAAAACTAGAGAAAGCTAAAATCATACGTCGATGTTAATCTGGGTGTCCGGCAGTAGGCCATAAAATGCGTCCATTGTGAGTGGACAATACGACAAAGCACATAAATTAACATGAACCGAGTGATCATGAGCCCCCGCCGCGCGCGCACTAATGGGTTGGCACGGCCGAACCCAACTTTGTATCGAAGACTTCAGAGACACGTGAAAGGGTAATAAATCGCAATATAAATAATACTCTTCCAAAAGGGTCAACAATGACTTTTGTAATCTATTGTTGGTTCATATTTTTTTCAATTGCAGAAGATAGCGCAAAAATTAATCTGATTACTTGTAAGCCTTTTCCAATTTCGAGTTAAAACATTGTATAAAGTGAAAAACTTCAAATAGCACTTAAACCGGACAGTTAGAAGAAATAATAGTTTTCTTGTGTCCTTCATTTCTTTCTGTAATGTTGTAAGTAAAAGAGTTTTGATAAAACTGTGATAACCAATTCGTCTCTACTTTTCAGATTTGTATATATGATATTCTTATTCACGAAGTAAAAGTTACCTCTAAAATGAGTACTCATTCTTTCACATACAGAAGCAAAGATAAATAATTTTTCGTTACATATTAGAATTCCAAGTGTGGGCCACAAATAATTGTGTCACCGAGGTATCTTTGTATTGTTTGTAATTGCATTCCTATCCGCATATCTGTTAATAATAAATAATGGTAGAATAAATTCCGAAATAAGAATCGCATAGTTCGCCAAGTTTGAATAATGTTGCCTTATGTGTTTGTTCAAAAATTAAGTTATTAAAAAAGTTAAGTCACTGATTAGCTCTTTAATAAATCTTAATAACGGTTTTTATAAAGATGTCAAATTAAGTTAACATGTAGTATAAGACAGTATTATATTGCACGAGACAAGCGAGAAATTTACGTCATTAACCTACATGATATGATATACGCACATTATGTCTCTGGACAATACTAATGGACTTTGGCAACGTCATGGAGAGATATCGAGGACCTTTTCTTCGGTGATTTCTATGCCCACTGACAAATAGGTAGGAGTTAGAAAGGGTGAAAGCATCTCTCCATGAAATTTATCCTTTTCGTAGCACCGCCTACGTGTACTACTTAATATTAATGATGTGATCTTAGTTGGGATGTCTCTCGCAGTCTCCAACTGACGTGTATTAATGAGCGGCATTCGTGGCTCTCAATGGCCACCTTTATACTTACAGTAATCAAAACTTGCTGTGGCCAATGACAGGAAAAGACTTTAGTTAAAGGAGGAAAAGTATCGAAACGGTGTCAAATAGCAGTTTTAATTAAAAGAATTGTAATAATACTTCAATCTTAAAGAAAAACTCATGACACAGTTGACAAAATTGCGCGTAACTTACAACTCAGTAAAAGTGAATAGTCAGATTACCATACGATAGAAAATCACCACAGAAAACAATACTGATTAGTGCAGAAAATATTATAATAATAAAATTATTATCTACATATTTTGAAATTTCAAAATTCTCAGTCGATAAGGTTTAAAACCACAGGCGTACGGTTTGCAGCATTATTAGGAAGCCACGCGTATCGCCAATAGGGGCTAGGTGAGATAACATAAAGGTTTAGCCGCCAAAATATTTAACAATGTTATAAAATGTTTCTACCTTATCGCTCGTCAAAGGCTTGAACTAGAAAGGATTACGGATAGTTTTATGCTCCAATGTGCCGCTATGGCTTACATTCTTTAAACTTCTGTAGCTATAGGCACAAGTTATGTGCGTTGAACAGTTTTGTTAACGAAAAATAAAATTGAACTTTTTAGATATACTATCGGTATACTATATGGTAAAACGCCTAGAACAAGATTATTATCAATGTTGTTTCGACATTAAAAAAAAGAAAAAATTTAAATAGGAACGTAAAATAATTAAGAGATGTGTGTTAAACTATGAGCGTGTATCATATTGGGATCGTAAAGATTGCTAGCCGTAAGAAGATAAAGGCGGGGTTCAATATTTCGTTTTTAGTTTCTTACCTTTATTTAACCTAAATTTAATGTAGATAAATTTATAACTTAAGGGTTATTAATAAATATATGCGTATGTAAAAGTATGTGAATGTAAAAGTAGCAAGAGGTGTGTCAGGACACCGCCATATGGATGTCCGTGTTTTGCCTACCCTTCTGGGTTAAGGGTGTGAGTTAAGTTGTTGTAGTGGATGTATAAATAAATGATTATTTCAAAGTTTGCATGTTATTTATGGTTCATGCCAAAAAATAGACAGAACGAAAAATTCTTCTTGACTTGGACCATACCAAAATTCTGTTATTTGCGTGGGTGTCGTGCAAGGATTGATTTTAAATAGTGGCAGGAACGTATTGTATAGAAATCTTTGTCCTTTACATCAGACGACACTCTTGTGTCCGCATCGCTGACTTTGCTAAATATCGCGTTCAGGAAATGCGATTTTAACAGCGAAAACATCGGAATTACAAGTCATTATGATACACTTCATTGCCTCCGGGTAAAGCGTGATTGTCATCTTACCCTTTCATTTTATACTGTTTAATCTAAACAACCGACGAACAATAAGCTACCATTCTTTACAATATATCGTTTGTTATATTTCCATGTTTTTGTCAATCTTTCACGTTAGTGCCGGAAGGAGTTTAAGGTAAAAAAATGAATTCTTAATAATTATTTTCTAACGACACTTAGTAAAGAAAAAAACGAATGTACTCGTTTTGTAAGTGTAGTTTTCTAAGGTTTTCATATATTGTGTGAGAGGAGATTTTCTTTCCAGCGCCAGCATTGATAAGAAACTGTAACTAGATCTGATCTTTTTGTTTTTTTTTTAATTTCTTTGTCCTATAAATAAGTAATGCTTTATTCAATGAGGTTACAGTTAGTTCTGAAATGTATTTTTAGTTGTAATGATTAAAAAATATCATTTTATATTTAATGAAAACGTTCTTGACAACAAAATTTTACAAACATTACAATGTTGGTAAAATTTTGATGTGGTTACAACTAAAACTAAATAATTATTTGCGTCAACTCGTTTATTATTAAAAAAAAATTGGCAATCAAGAAGTGGACTTAACTCATTATGAGAAGGGTTCACGGCAGGTACGTCCGTATGGTGCGATCGCCCTTTGAAATATAGAAAAACGGCCATTTATTAAAGTAGAGAGGCCTCAGTAATTATTGGAACCATTCCAACATATTCGCTACCTGCCGACAATTTGCCATTCGCCCCTTTGTCTGCCGGCGTGGCGCCCTAAAGGGTTTCTAATTTTCAATGCGCCGTGTAACTATCCCGCCTTTTATTCGTAAATTTCTCTTTCGCGGTGGTTATGCTGGACGCAATATGGTGCGGTATTTTTTTTGACAGAGGCAAGGGTAAGCAATTAAGTGGATACAACATTGGCTTTGTTCACTTTTTGCGGTCGCTTCGTTTGTAATGGTCGATAATAATTCCACATACATCTCAAAACATAATTTTGTAACAATGTTAAGTACCTGGCTACTGCAATTATAATAAGCATAATGCGGAATTGGATTAAATATTATAACGGATGTAGAGAATTTAGTTGCTCACAATATTTGTATGTACGTACTTATCTTACTGGTTTTATGTAGGTACTGTAATTCCAAAAAAAGTAAGTACAGTAAGCGGTCAGATATTGCTAACAATACTATTGTAACAATTTGTAGTTTCCTAGGTTCTTAGTTTCGGAAAGCCCTGCTGGTACTCATAATTGTAAAGATACTCGTAAATGACAACTTGATGATAGTTTACTAAATCGCATTTGTGAAACTTCGCAATTGTTTGTCTTTTGCGTCGTTTGTTTTTTGGATCTGATCACTATCCTGTGTTTTGGGATAAAGCTTATCTGTTCTTTTATCCGAGTTTTATCCTGACTCGAACAAGAATTCAGTAAACAGTTAGTAAGAGTGTCGGTTGACTTATAATATATTTTGTTCATACACATACATATGTTTCTCAATATCATTTTCCCAACAGACATTTTAATGTAATACTGTTATTGTATACAATTACACGGTCCAGTCAATCGTGTATGTAAACAGAGCTGTAGAGTCCATCGCGACAGTTTGTCCGCAAACAAGGATCGAATGAATATAGACAAGCTTGTGTTCTTACGGATCGCGTTACAACAACAAATATTCCTTGTTTATTTATATCGTAGTGGAGTGGCGACTTGCCCCCGCTACCGAATAATGCGATGCAGTCGCCATGGCAACGCTGCAGCCCCACGCGCATGAGAGCCCATAAAAAACAAAAACAGAACGCAGCAACCTCGTTCCGAAATACCCCGGTTCCTGTCGCCGCGAGTCCGAGCATTCAGTCCCTCCTTTCAAACATAATTTATGATCTCGGGGAAATAAACATAAAAAATAGAAAAAGGAAAAGACGGCACGCACGATAAAAAAGCTCGTAGAAAAAGCTCAGGGTGAGGCCCCGCCGCCGGGCGGCAACCCTTCCGCTGCCGCCCCTCGGCGCGCCCTCGCCCGCCGAGGTAAAGGGTTAGGGCGACTAACCCTCTACATATCGCTATGTAAGCATTACACTCTAATGTAAATCGCAATTACTTTCGTTGGAAAGTAATGTATAACGTTTCAAACATGGCGGTATAATTTTCTTATAGTATGTACGTAGTTTTGATATTTTTGAACCAAACTGAATATAAAATTTTACTTTAATGATTTTAAAATCTCACTCTTATAGTAATGTAACGAATATGCCGAAATTATATTTCGTGAACTGTTTTTGGCTAAGATTTTTTAATAATCGTTCTTTTTAGAATTGTAACAATTTACTGTTTTTTATAGTTATTACCCATCTCCCTGGAGTGGTATGTGAGCGACGATGACTAGCAGGATCGGTATAACGAGTCTTTGATGTTAATGCGCTCCCAGCGCGCCACAACACGCAGTGGGCAAGGATAGTGGGCAATGGGCAGCAAGGAGCATCTTGCAGCCCTCGCGGAGTTCTGTCGTCTCCCTTCCTCTGCACCCTCTCTATACCCCACAAATATGTAGTTAAGCTCAGAATTTTGTTTAGTGATGCTACTACTATCGATACGGCATAATTCTTGTCTATTAAAACAACTTCTTGCCATATTTAGAAAGTATTGTCCTGAATAAATGAGCCTGATGCGATATATCCAGTAAAAATATATATGCAACATGCATATAAGATAAAGATATCCTATTCATCAAAACTTTAAATAAAGTTTTGCTTCAAAACACAAGCCATTTTCGACAAGTAGTGAACATTATTAGTATAAATACAAATCAACATGAATGTCCTATGTATCGATAACACGATAAAATCGTCGAAGCGCATCGTCAGATACAGCACTAGATTATTTTTTACAGGGCTTCCACCCACTGTCCGGCCGTAGTCCGGACGCCGCCCTCCGCGTCTCTGCTTTTTTGGCAATTTTATTTATTGCCGATGTCTCGAGCTTTGCTCCGAGGAAAACTGGCGTGATGTTAATTTCCTGTACCGATCATTGAACATGTTTTCTTTACGCCAGAAATATGACTATGTTGCTACCGTGTATGTATAATATAAAGTCATTTTTACTGTATTTAATAACAGACATACTCGTAATATGTAAAATCAAATTCACTAACACGATAGTTTTATTTGTATTTTTGTGCCTCAATTTTATTACACTTTTGATTTGTCATTGTAAATAAATCGACTTATAGAATGTATGTACATTAAAGTAAGGGTTTTTTTGATTTGTTTCGCAATAATTTGAGGCTATAAGTACGTATAATAATACACAATCATTAAATCCTTGGAAAAATGTCTCTACTTAAGTAGATATTTTAACGTAAAAATTTGAAACGGTGTCTTGAAAATTAAATTAATTCACACTCATCTAATATAATCGTGTTTCCTTAAACGATGCTCTACTTCACGTCCTCCGTGTGACCGGTATTAATAATATCGCTCGCTTATGCGAAGGGCTCAATTCTGCTCGAAGGGGCACTACACTTATTTAAATTCCCATTTTTGTAGCAAATTTACATTAGATTCCACGCACGCCAAGATGTCAAGGTACGTCGTGTCCCTTGTGTTGTAAATTGAGGGTCACACAAAAACCGTTAAGCTGGCTCCATAACGTCCAGCCGCTCGCTTGCGGCGGACAACTTTTTTTTATTGCCTTTTATGTCCGATATTTGAAAAAAATCGCGCATGTTTTTTATAAAGTATCGATCGCCGGTAAATGGTTCAAAGTATGGTTTCAATTTTTCTAAAAAAATGTAAAATTACGAGGGGACGATTATAAACACATGCGCGAGCCGCGTCAAATCTTCAGCCGGCGCGCGTCCTACGTTCGGGGACGCTTTACGGCTTTTTTAAAATCGGGGGAAGAGTGTTTTTTAAAAATAAAATTACACTTTTGTAGCCAAAAACGTGTCCCCGCAGTCGAGTTCAATTGTTGCGTGTCGGATGAGCACGCGTTCGATTTTTACGAAAGAAAGGGATTTTTTTAAGCGCGGTGAACGTCACGCGTTGTCATTCCTTACCGTTTTTCCCTGGCTTCGCTTTATTGTCACATGTCTCGTGCCACGAACCCTTTGATTTTGTCTTCACTTAGCTTATGTCTGAGCTTGCCTCGGGCTTCAAACTAGAGCATGTTTGTACAACATTTGACAATATTTTTGATATTTACTTAACGTTGCGATCAACAAATAAGAAATAACAATTCAAGCTTTTAGTTGACATAAATAAATATTTGCTATATTATGTATATAATACTATAACCTAAAATGTTGGATATATAAAATAGCGAAAACATTGAAATACGCCGAGACCAGTGGTAATAAAAAATAGTGCGGTTAGCCGAGGGCGACACCGAAAGAGGTGAACGAGTCGCAACAACTTTTTACTCCCTTCGTAGGGAGAGCCGCCCTTCCCGCTCTTCCCCCGCCGCCGGGAGGGTCTCCGGAGATGAAAGTTTTGTGGGGTTAACGCAACTAACACATACGTACGCGTGAGACAACAAACGTGCGCAGTTACCTAACTCTAACTTTAATTGTGTCTTTTCAATCGATACTCCCACCAAACCCTACAGCTACGCGACAAACGTCATGGCTCGAGCAATAACTCTAATAGGTGAAATATATGAAGATAACAAATAACTACCTAAGTACATAGATACTAGTTATCTACACTCGATATTTTAAGAGCTGCTTAGATTAATGTCAGGAAAAACTTTAATAAATATACTTTACTTATAAGTATATAAAATTGTTAATATGTATGATATTTTGTAACAACATTAAGTAAAGACAACAACTAGATAGCTCATCTCTCTGACCTGTACGAGCTAAATATTTGATACTTTTTTTTATTACTTAATACTTGGTTGCCTTTAATCTTCACAAATATATTGGACATGTCCGGGGCTAATGTGCATCATGCAATGAAGCATTGCGTGCACTCACCAGTCTCCCTTTGCCGTCCCTTGCTGCAAAAAGCGGACAATTGCATACCACGTTGTTCCTTTGCATAAATCAATAGGTCCAGCGGCCATTGTGCAACAGAATCTTGGGGTGGAGTAAATAAAACTTCGTTACGTTACGATGTTGAATAATAATATATTCTACTAACGTATGATGTATCGTTGGTATATTGTATGTTTAATACTGTCCATAATACTTTTTTATATATAAATATTTCTAGTAAAAGACGTATGTAACGTTTTGTTAATCTAATTTCGCAATTTGGAAGATGTGTCTAATACGTTACAAGATCTTTAAATAATATACGAACAAAAGATGCCTTGTTAAACCTGCAGCAAGAATTGTATCTAATTTAACATATATTTGTAAAATAACATGATAACCAACATTTCGAGAATGTAAAAGTTTGTTCACCACTAAAATCTCTGAAAGAATGTATACAAGAGTTCTGCGTTATGGTCAACACAGTCGCAGTTGGTTTTAAAGAAATTATTATAGATCTACTAAGACTTTGTTCGCTTTGGATTTCTAAGTGCAATACAATTGATTATTATTTAGTGCTTTTCTTTAGTTGGTTTATGAATGTAAAAATACTCATACGTTTCCATTACTGAGTAATTACAATTTGGATTTTTTTATTCCATTTTCTAGACTGACTAACATTATATTACAACTTTTTTCTTTAAGATCGTGTATACAACTAATTTCCTAGAGGTCTATCTCGATTTGTACCTGCTAAACATGTTAAAATGTTTGCGGGTGCTCACAGTTCTCGGAAAGTTGATCGGATGCTTTGATAATATCGTTCCATTTTTTAACACATTAGAATTCAATTGCAAGCTAATTCGTATTTGATTTATTCCGTTTGCCGTGATGTTGTTTTTTCGTATATCATCAAATTAGACTTGCAAACATAAAGCACCAATTCTAAACAATGCATTATTTAATAAATGCTGTGAAAATGTGTCGAAGTGTGAAAATGCTATCTCGATCTATTTTATTGTGTTTAAAATAAGACAAATGCTGCCTTTGTAACTAATTTATTATTTTAAATGCCCATTTATATAAAAGGGACTTCCAAAAGATATTAAATTATTCTGTATTTTGTAACTTTTTATGTAGAAAAAATATACGAAAGACTAATTTGTTATAGTTATTATTTTTGATCCACATACATACTGTATTTTATCAATTTATAACTAAATATTATTCTATCTTTCTGTGCATTAAAATATTTTTACCCGGCTTTAAATTTATCAGAAATACGGAAATCATCGGGCGGAATGTTTAGTTTTGTCATCGATTACGCAAACTGTTTCAAGGGTGCGTTGCGTTCGTCCATTGTGAAAAAAAGTATGAGAGAGTGTATGTATATAAAAACTGCAAGCAGCTGTCGTGCGGCACACATGCGAATTGTAGCACGCGAGGCTCGGATACCAAAGGGCGTATGTACTCAGTATCACAGGGACGTTCGGGCCTTTTGCTTAGCATGTGAGGTTCGTGTGGGGACCCTTTACATAGTGCGCTTCAACGGGAAGGGTTCCACGTTCAATCCGCGCTCTGGGAAGGGTTCGCAAGGACGCCCGCCAACGCGCAAGCGCACGCGAATCTGAAAAAAGTTCTCACAATGAGCACATCGCTGTTTTGTTGCTAATACACTGGATTGTTCGTGATTTTTTTTTGTAAAAAAATCGTAATATCATCAACTCGTTCACGCCCGGCCTTTCAATGGGAGCTTTTTGAAGAGGGAACATAAAAATTGTTAAAAATAAGTAAAAAGTGGGTCAGAAAGGGGTGCTTTTGTGCAGTAATCACTGGTTCGCGTCGATCGATTGCCGTTATTATCTAAAAAATGGTCCGAATTCGATAATTTGTGAACGGCTTTTTTTTTTAAATTACGGAGATCGGGTTTTTTAAACAGCTTTTGTCCGTGGACATGAAAAGATGTTGAAGAGCAATGTTTAAAGAAACAATTTATTATGGCTATTATATTATAGGAACACATCCTAAGTGTTTTTAGGAGTAGATAATTGACTTCGACTACATTTTGCCAAACTGGTGGCATTAAGTTGTAAATTAAAACAAAGTTTCATTAAACAATGTAGAAATCACCTTTCTACTTATGTCTAAAGTATTTTGATTTTCTTTATTTATAATTTACTTTGGTAACGTAACATTACCTATTTTAAATTTCTTAGGTCAAATGTATTACTTAAGAAAATCAGCGTAGGTAGTTTATGAGTTTAAATGCTCTAAAATTCTATGCCTTAAATCGCTTAATTTACCGTTATAATATATGTGAAAATTAAATGTTTTTTTTTTCACATAGTATTTTTTAGTTTACCCCAAATGGTACAAAAAATGAAAACTCAATCATTTATAAATTAGTTCCGCGGACAGATAGAATGGCATTCATCCCTTTATCAATTTTACAATGTGCCGCAATAAAAGGGTACGAAATGATTGTTAGTGGATACGTTTTTTGTATATTTTTTTTTAGATTTTACGTAAGATTTATGTATCAGATATCTGTTCGTAGTCACTTATAATCGCCCTCAAAACATCTAATTGAATTTAACTACGGAAAAAAGAAAAATTAATATTAGATTGAGTTCACTAATATACTTATGTACATACATACCTATATAATAATTTTCAATTACTTTTAAGTATACAAGTAAAGGTCTGTCTTAATATTAGTATCTATAACCGAAACAATTATATTAAAAATATTGTTGTCTTAGCGTACTCATACTTAAGTTTTTCTATTCTCCGAAAAGATATAAAAGGATAAATATTAAATAAGCAAAATTTTTTAAAATTTAGTAATTGAAGTCGTAGTTAATTTGTAATAACATATTTAATAGGTAACAAAAAGCGTACCCTTTTACGTGTAAGCAATTACACGATGTTTACACGGATGTTATGCCTTTACAACTCTTCCCCAACCCTTCCATTGTGAGTTTTTTACTTCAGCACTTGCTCGCCGGACGTAATTGAGCCGCGACTGACAGTCACCACGCATGCATACCACAGTCAGGTAAGGGTTGAAAATATATACGGCCACCGTTTTTTTGTAATGTGTTCTTTGATGAACAACAAAGACATTCAAGGGTATATTAAATAAATTAGAATAAGTTTCTTAATCCGTATTTTCAAATGAGATAGCAAGAATTTTTTTTCAAATATGTCTAAGAAAATTACGCTTTTTCTGTGTCTTTTTCTTTTCTCGTATTATAATTAATAATGGCCACCATAAACAGACCGCTAAATATGCCAATTATGACCGCTTGAAGCAGTCAGCTCCAGTAGCCCCAGCAGCAACAGCATTTAAGTTAGTCCGCGTAAAGCGGGTAAGCAAAAGGGATAAAGAAATAATGTTATAATCAGATGATGTGAATTAAAATATCTTAGACGGCATTATTAACCATCAGGTGAACGTTGGGTGTCCCAACTCGGTATTATAAAAATGTTTAACTTTTTTATCGGCTTATAGTTTCACTTTCTACGCAACAATTCATTATTCAATCGTATTTTTTGTTTTCAAAAAAAGGTTTTATTAAAAACACTTCACAAATATCAAAGGATTGTTTTTGTTAATAAGAAAAAAACTATCTGATAGCCGTGACAGTTGAGGCGAGGAGACAGCTCCGTGGTGTGGTCACGGTGTTTTTGTGAGGCGTCACCTGTTCTCTGTCAGTTAACAACAAAAACACGTACGTAATAGACAAGTTTGTTTTAAGTTAAAAAGAGGCAAATAGTGTGCCACCTAAACAAAAGAATATTAGTAGATATGTAAATATATTATGTTTTAAAGATTTATAGGAAATCAAGCTATGACTACATTATCTACGCTAAGAGGATGAAAATTTATCATACATTCGCTAGATAGCACTTTTATTAAAAATTCTAAAGCCTTAGACTTAATTATTAATTAAAAAGTGTGGGACTTCAGATGTTTGACACTTTGGACTGTTCAAATTACATATGAGAAGATCATATACGAGTAATAACAATAAATATTATCGATCGATATTATCGCTAAAAACACCTACGGCCTTTAACGTTCACTCATGCTCCTGCCTTCCTGCCTCCATGAACACAGGTTGTTGTTAAGCCAGTAAATCCAAAAAATATATATTAATATTCTAAGTGTCTATCAAAAGAAAAAAATGAAAAATTTATAGAGCAAAATATATATATAAAGCAATAAAAAAGGAACTCAATACTGTATTTGGCATAAGGAATATGTGCAAAAAAGAGTACGGACTAAGAGTTTTTAGATGTCATTTATTCTGATAAAAAAAAACATCACCTAAAGTTTGGATGGGGTCTTAAGCATACGAAATTGTTATACTTATCGGGCGAAAGCTTTTTTTTTAAATAATATATTACTTTAGTATATAAAACGACAGATGTGAAAACACATTGCCAAGAAAAGGTTATCGATTACCTTATGATCTAATTAGTAGATATCGAAACAATCGAGCAGTTTGAAGCCTCGCGCCGCATAAATAGCTCTATCAGGATCCGTTTGAATTAACGTTATACGATATCCGTATTTTTTTGTAAGACGAGCCCTTACCCCTTACCCCTTTTTTAATCGGATTTCGAAGGCGCGTGCGCTGGCTTTTTTGTGGCTCGTAATAAAAAGCTGTATCCACCTTACGGCGACCGTTAGGGTCACGTTTTTTCAAGTTTCCAACGCTTTGCGCGCCCGGTGAATGTTTTAATTACGCGTCTATTCTTAAGCTTTGAAGTGAATCTATTAATTGCCCTTCTATTTCCGCGTTTTGAATTCCTGTTCGCGTCTGTTCGCATAATTTACCTCGCACCGCTGCGCTTTGATAACATCGCCGTCGCTTGTCTTACCCAAAAATTTTAAATTTTCTATGAGAGATTCGAGGTGTTATAAACTTTTATTCCATGGCAGCCGAGCCCTTTATTAAATTATGTGATGCGATAATTAATTTAATTACTGTTTAAATTATATCAAATTCATTCATACTATCAGTTTTGTGTAAGTTGGTAGTTGGTTTGAAGTAATGATAATAGATGTTATATACTTATTTGAATACTACATAACTTAGACTTTTTATAAAGTATGTCAATGGACTAATCAAAATTCGAAGCTCTTCTGATGTTAACTCGCTTTCAATATTTCAGTACTTAGAGCTGTTGTTTCATTTTTGTTTGAATATGACATTAATTAAAAAACCGTTGTTAAATAAACAAAAGAGTACTTCCAAGGAAATATTTGATACAATAAAATAAAGAAAAAAGTAGATTTGATAGCATAAACATTCCTCCATAAATACACGTAGTTTATTAAAGATAAATACTTATATGAACGTTTATTAAACTTAGCAAATATGCGACGGTAACGGAAATTTCTTTCACGGAATATCCTGTCCAGAAGAAAGCTGTGGAATGTCATTAATATTCGAAACGTAAAGAGGAGGGATTATAAAATAATAGGAGTAATTTGGGGCGGCACGAGTCCGTCGCGCCGAGCCGAGCCGAGCTGGCCTCTCGCCGGAATGTCTTGATAAGATATGCATGGAAATTATTTTGCTTTATTACATTTTTGAAGTTTGACCTCGAGGACTAGTTAGTTCAGACGATACTGTTTTACGACTTTTTTACAGCCTAAAATATAAATTTTCCAACTTTCTCGGACTATCTTTTATTTAAAGTAATTATCTGTTAGCTTAGACAAAAAGATATTTTTTAATTATTTCATTTTGTTAGTTAACAGTTGTCAACTTTACTAAAAACGTAGAACGGCTAAGGATGTGTTAGAAGGAAAAAAATTCTTTATTATTTTGATTCTTTTATAAAATTAAAAAACAGCGTGCAGTTATTACATTTCTTTCTGTCTTTTTCTTTAATTTTGTAGGTTAGTAGCTACCTCACACTTAAGTTTTTGTCTCTACCTATCCCTATCATTAGATTCGATTTAAGAAATAGTTTTTTTGTTGTTCGTTGGAAGTCAATTGCGGCAATTAGGCGAGCAATAATTACCACATGTTAGTCTGTCCTATCTAATATTAAACTCTAAAGACGGTCATATAAATTCATTCCAACTCTATAATTTGTTTGTAAGAGATACTTATACATATGTCGCGACTCTTTCCCCATCTCTTTTTTGTGTATATTATTTTTTTTGTTTTATTTAACGTTAGTGATAATAGTAACGATTTAATTATTTTCAATACTATGGAAGGCAAAAGCAACTGTGTAACAGTCAGGTATTTAACCGCTAGGTTACAAAATCGATTGATATTGTTTCGGATTCCCTGAAATTAAGGCAAAAGCTTAGACGGTTAGTTGTTTAGTACAACTGGTTGATTTGGCCTGCAATTTGCTGGGACCTTTTCTATTATCTGCTCTATTTTCCATTTTTTTATAAATCACCATATTGCACGACAATTAAAAGACAGTAAAAAATACAAAGAGCGCAGTAAACAAAAGATAAACAAGAATATGGTTATGCAAGCCGAGCGAATTCTTTCTGCGAATTTTAATATAGAGAAAAATTCTTTTGTGAGCTTATAAAATATAGAACAGCAGAGACAATGAAAGACAATCCTAAAAGGGCAACATTTAAATGTTAGTTTATTACTATATTTTTCGCAAAATGGCCGACACGCTTTTAGAACGAACCTTAAAAACTTCAGTGAACGGTTGTAAAATATTAAGGTAGTTTTTTTGCGATGTCCTTTTGTGACTTTGTTCTTTTTAATTATAAGTAGCGCACGGAATATTCCCTTCATAAATATTTATAAGCTGTAAAAAGTCGAGGTCTTTTTATCAAATCGAGGTAGACAGAAGTAGCCATCATTATACTAGTATTCTTTTTTATTTTTGTGAATATGTTTCATGAAAACCGTGGCTTAGCAATTGAATGTTTACGTTTTTAAACATTTAATCTAATTCACTGGAATTAAAAAATAATTTGGATATGTTTTTATAAAGATTCGATCATGTTTTTCTAATACAAAAACGATTGTTACATTCTTTATAATTGTGAAAACTCTACTGCATAGGTTTCATCGTGTTTTCATTTACCTACTTTTGTAATCAGTTACAATTTATGACCGACGAGTCCCGGAAATGATACCATTTTGTCGAAAACAAAGCAAATTGCGGTCACAATTTTTTTTCAGAACATTTACAAAATACGTTAAAATAACAGTATTTAGTAAAGTCGTACTTTGTGTTCTCAAGTCAAACCGTTGAAATTTTAGTCAACAAAATCAAGGCGACCATAAGTCCCTCGAACAATGTGTATACTATACGGTCGAACGTTTTAAAGTAATGGAACCAGAGAGACCCAACGGAGAAACTTTTAAAAGTGAACCCTTGTTTTGTGCGAGGAAACGCGTAGGCATTCTGTGGAGAGATAGGCTGATCAATCACGGAGCCTACCCCTTCTATCCCGCCCAGCGCGACCGGCGGCGTGAAAACAAACGGTTGCTGGGCAACGCGCGGGCCGGGAGACGTGCGGGGCGCGGGGCGGGTGCTCCCACACGACCCGCTACCGCATCAGTGGGCCCCACGTATGTATGACACACAACTTTACTCACTTACTCTACAAATACACAGAGTAGCTAGGAAAAGAACACTCCATCAAAGAGAATACATACTATAGATATTAAAATCAAGTTTTTAGTTCTCTTATAATTTTTACGCAATCACATTTTGAAATTCACAAATTAGTTTCATATTACTAACCAAGTTGTAATGAAAAGAACTTAGAACCCAAAAGCATAGAAACCTGTATTATGAATATATTAGTTCAATAGAAGCAGATTCGTGTTATTTTTTATAGCAACTATTTTAAAGTTTTCATCAGTCAATCAATCAATAACATTTTAAATACTAAATTTTTTTAAACTATGTTTAACAATGATATCACGTAATGTTGACAGATTGCTTTTTGCAGTTTTTGTAATAACATTATCAGTTTTTTTTTATTTCTAATGCCATGCAATAAAAAGTTACAACATTATACTTAATCTGTATTCTAAATAAGTTGTTTGTAGTTGTAATTGAGAAAAGAAGTAGAGAGTCGCGGCGCGGGCTCCGCGGTGCGGTACGCGGGGTGCGAGGTGCTGGACGCGGTGTGGGGTACGCGGGGCGGCGGTGATCCATCATCCCTCGCTGACCGCTGCCCCCACTACATCCCCCCTTTCTTATTTTTCACTTTCTCTACATATTTTAACGAGAAAAACTTTCTCCTTTGCTAAGGTATTGCTTTTAAAATATGAACTAATAGTATTTATGTCTCCCGATTTGTTTTACACGAAAGTATAGTTGTAAAATGATTTATGTAGGTTTTTTTTTAGATAAATAAAATCTACTATATATACTGGTACGTGTTAATGATATAATCAAGAATGTTGTGAACGTGTCTTTAAAAAGCATAAATTATTTTACAATCTTACCGTTGCATACTAAAGGTTGTGACGATAGTCCATTTCAACGACTTAATTACAATACTAATGATCAGATACTAGATTGACCTGATTTCATAAACGTTTATAACCGATAAAATCATCGAATATCTATCCAAAAATCAAATAATTTTCACTTAAATCATTTCATTTAAATTAAGTAAACAGAAAAATATTTACTAAATGATTAAATAATACAAAAACAAAGCACGTCCATATTGTAATGTATATTTCGGAATGCACGTCTCAAATTCGTTGCGATGTGATGTGCGCAGCATCTCGGTGTCTATAATAAATGAACGATTGGGGGGACGCTGGCCATCGGCAGTCCCTCCCTCAATCAATATGATGGACTCGCGAGGGGACGATCGCTCACTGATTTTTTCCCTCGCTGACAGGGCAGCGGCAGCAGGCATGGGCGCGGGAGGATGTTTTTGCGCCCTCCGTGCGCTACAGAAGGGATCGAGCAATTAATAAGTGCGGTGGTCGAAACTGGTGCCAGTTACCATTCGCAACAACTAGGGTCACCATATTTAAGATTCTTTTACTGTTATATTGATAAATTATATACTTTAGTCAGATGATTTGTTTAAATAAAGTATTATTATTATTGTTATGTGACTAAGCTTAAAGCTTGTACTAGGATATAGTTTTCTAACTCATTCGCAGGCCTGGTTTTAGTTTTGAATTTTGTATTCTATTTTGTTTCACTAAACAAATATTTAATAAATTAAACATATTACAATCATTACTCTACTACAGCTTGTTTTTAAGCTATACGTACTTTGTACTTTAATAATCACAATTCAATATAAACATCACAATCGTTATCGTTTACGTTCACAAATCTTTTCTTACGTTCTGTTAATTCTGACGGAAGGTTGGTCACCCTAGTGTCAACGCATTATCTACTATCGAACACTCCTTTTTCTTGTTTACCTGATAACCTTTTATTGCCTTTGCGTTTCCCTACACCAAGTCACGTTGTGATAGATGTATACCTCTATAAATATGTTCGCAGTAAACGAAACCACAGCATGTAGGTAGGTACATATATGTTTTGTATTCGCATATAACGCTAGAGACTTACTTAACATTTCTCTTTCGTTTGTTACTTTGAAAATAACTTTGTAAATTTGAATAAAATGCTTTGTTTTACCATCGTAAAACTAATGAAAAACTTAATGGAGTCAGTGAACATAAGTTATTCGCAGAAATAAAGTAATTTTTGTTTGTAATATAAATGAAGTACAAAGTAATTAAAAAGCAATTACACGAGCTCGTTTAAAAATCATACATTCATAAAAAAAATTAAAAGTAATTCAAGAAAACCTCTGAAAAACATCTCGCAGTTTCAAACATCCAAATCTTAATCTAAGTTTAAAATTTCTTCGGAAATCGGCGAATTTCGCACTAAGTCATTAAAGTATAAAAACTTCGGTCATTTCTGTTGGCGCTGCTTAAAAGCCTTTTTAGGCTGAGAAAAGTAATCTTTCATTAGGGTGGGGAGGAGCTAAAACGGAAGTTCTCTTTGAAAGGAAAATTACACGTCGCCTGTTCTGTACTGCGAACATTGAGGGAGATGAATTTTAATTACGTCAAACAAAGTTGTCTGGAAACTTGCCGCTGCTCCCCCCCCCCCCTACGCTGCCGCTGTTCGACTTGATAGCATTAATATCAGCTCGGCTGTATCAATCAGCGACTCGTTATATATATCTAATGATCCTATTCGTATCCAGTTTTGTATACGAATATTTTTTGCAAAGAAAAGCATATAATTAACTTGTTATGAGTTCTAATTGCGAAGCGCTTACTTTTGCGTAACATGTGAGTATTATCTTATATCATTGTAGTCTATTGATTATTATGTGAGTTGTTTTTATTTTACTGGTAATGTTAAGAATAAGTAGATTTACATAAAGAAATCTCATTATATAAGGTCTTATTGCAAAGGTAAAACTATAATTTTGTACAAACTATTGTCTCTGTCGTTATTTTTCAATATTCTAAATATTTTTACAACCCTTTAGTTCTTATTTAGGAAGAGCTTCATTGTCAACGCACCTCAAAAGCTGAATGTTTTACCATTCCAATATTTCCAATAATAAAATCAGTAGCGTGGAGCGGCAGTGACGATAAATCAGGCACACCTCCAGCTCTTGGGAATGTATCGCGAACGGCGTCGGAGTTAATCACGGCTAGTCGCATTAATTTGATTAGGGTTAGTGGGCGCGGGCCTATCAATCCGCCGCATTAGCATGCCCGCATCCACTGCCAGGGCTACCTTTGCATTGCTGTTGCTTCATTACGTCACTACTGTATTACTCTGGCAGTAAATTCGCCATTAACTAACTTCGGACGTTTATTTGAATACTCTTTTATTTGTGTGTTTTATCTCAATTAAAGTTTAATAAGATCCTACTACAAATATTACAGTTTAATAAATTGCTTGTGACACACGTATAATCCAATATTTCTAAGTTTGTATAAGAATGAGTGGTAATTATATTTAAAGGTAATTATAAAAAAGAAGTAATTTCAGTATTTTGGAATTAAATATTGAAGATTTTACCTTGAAATCAAATTCAGACGATTTTATGCTACGATCTGTCTGACTCGAAAACGTCCTAATTTGTATTAAAGCTATACAATATATACTCATGTGGTTACACATAATATTGTAAAAAACTATATGCGTCATATCTATTTCACTGTTTATTGCTGTCTCGGCAGCCCTGGCGGCTTGTAAACAGTAATTTCGACCGATTCGTGCTGACCACTTTTAGGTCAATTAGGCAAAGTCCCGCCCGCGCTACCTACCACTAATCAGGGCCGCGCCAAACTTTATGCCGTGTTAATTTGACTAATGCGCCTCGAAGCGGATTACTCCGCGATAACATGGCCGCCGTGTAACAGCGGCTCATCGGACAAGTCATTGTAACGTGATATTAATTAACTGTTTTATGTAAGTATATAATTTTAAACAACGAATTGCGACATTTCGAGGAAAATATATCCTTAAACGGGAAAGGTAGGGTTAGGCGCCGCCGCGCCTCAGTTCAGATAGGCCTCCATCAATATAGTTATTTGGTTGATAATACATATAATTTAATCATATGTCCACGTTGCGTTGATTGAAGTAAACATATTATGCAAATTTTCACTAATGAGGCAGAGGTAATTAATCATTGTTGGACTATGTGAGCATTACAGAACACGGCAATTAAGAAATCAACTTGCTATGAATTGCGAAATCGGACGGCCTAGGTGTCGTGTCGGGGGGCAATTAGGTCGTCCTATTTAATCAATTAGAAGTGAAACAATCGCCCTCATAGCGTCCACTTTCTGAATACGCCCCTATCTTTACAAACTAGTGCTTTTTGTACACCGCTTTATCACACATTATGATATTTTAAAAGGATCATTACTGTATTACACAAAAAAGGAAATATCATACGAAAGTTTCATAATTCGAATGTATAGGGGACAATTTTGTGTGTCGTGTTATTGTCCTGCTGGGAGCTACATGTCGTGTTCTTCGTACATAAGTTATTCGGTTTAGTAGAAATTAACAAGCGCTCGGGCGGTCGTTATTCAGTTTTGTACGTAACGTACAAATTAAAGTAATTTAAAAGAATATCCCTTTTATTGTCAGTCCAATGATAAGTTAGGGTGTGATATGAATACAACTTTTGTTATTTGAAGTATGATAACTGAATTTATAGAATGTAATAACAAAGGATTTTTTACGTATAAATGTTATGTTCGAGGTTAAAATTATTTTCCACTGTTTTAATAATTTTTTTAATTACCAAGAAGGCAGAGTCGTATGGTCATATTGAGAGAAAGGTTTCACTTTCGTTTCGCTTCTTGAATTGTTCGTTTTTGAGTTGTTCTTGAGTTGTGAATGTTTAAATACAAAATTTCGTATTTACGAAGGAAAGACAATGTTTTTTTACTATCAATAGTACAAACAGAAAATCTTGTAATATGTTTAGTAAGCAGCATTAAAGAAGATTTGATGCTATCCTCACTGGTACTTGTTTATTTTCGATACTATGCGTGACAAATCTTATGAAATCTACGATATAAGTAGAGCTGATATCAACCTTGTAACTTGCTTTATAATATATACGAGTACGAGGATAGTCTCATTATATTAATACGTGAAGCAAAAACATTGTACCGCTTTTAAAGAAATTATGCGAACGGATTGCGCTGACGGATAAGCGTGAAGTTTGACACAGTTAATCATCATTATATCAATACGTGAAGCGAAAAGTTTGTAACCCTTTTTAAGGAAATTGCACGAGCAGATGAACGTGAAATTTAACACAGTTAAAGTTAATATTCTAGAAATGCATTTTTTAATTAAAAAAATATTTTTTATAAGTTATGGTCGAAATAGTGGGCGACCACTACAGTACTTAATAGATTTGTTATTTTTATGGGTGTTTTAATTTATGATGCGGTTATATTTGAACTTTTTGTAAGATTAACAAGGATCCAATTTGAATAACATTATTTCCATTAGGAAAACGAAGCGATAATTTGTAAATGCAGCACCAGCAATTGATTGTACAGTTCAGTGCAATGTAGGACATTTGAATTAACTTCAATGCACCCAAAATTCCAATATAATAAAATATAATATAACTTATTATAATTCAATATTAGATTTTATGTTTTCAAAATACATTTATGATTTGACTATATTCATTCAAATAAGAAAGGTGGAATAATTATTTAAAGCTTCAAAAAATGTAAAAATTCAAAGCTTCAAAAATTGCCTCAGCTTGTTGCATTTTTTTAATTTGCTTTCAATTTCTGCACTCACTTAATTACTGCGTTTAGTGTAAATTTAGTATGTGAAAACACTAGGCGACTGCTCACTTAACCTTTAGAAGGCTATTAGAGCGGTATTTAGTATTATTACTTCATTTTAGTTATTAGTGTAGTGCAACGTTTAATGAAATGTATTTTGAAGGGTTTTGTATTCGACTGTACTATCTATACATAGGGCAGTTGCCTTCAATTGGTAGGAAGGGTGCAGGGTAGAGTCAGGGAGAGTGCATTTAATTCATTTGTTGCAGTGCGTTGTATGCGGGATCATTTTATGTAGACCCATCGGACAGCGCAATTTGAGTTACGCATCGGTCATTATTGCACATGAAAAGAGGCAGGATATTAACATACATAGTAACTTTGTAACAATTATTGTTTAATATAATTCTTACAAAATCAGCTATGACCTATCGGCTAAGCAAAAAAAAACTCAATGTAATATACTGTTTACGTTTATTTTACTTACACCGTTTTTTATTTACTTACTAACTCATTATTTAAAATACAATGTTTCTTGATGCACCAAACAATATGCAGTATTTTTCGTTTAAACTTTATTAGAACAAATGTATGAAAAGTTAAATGCATTAAATTAAATTTCTAATCTGTACTTTACTATATTGATACTGAAAAGATTTTACAGTTTGGTATATTTTACCCACTAGCTATAGATTGAAAATATGGTTAAGATTAAAAATATAATCTAATACGTAATGTAAACAAAAATAAATTGTAGTATGCCCCGCCTCGCTTGCCATTGGCTGCTTAACCCTTCTCCATATGAAAGGGTTATTATTAGAGCCCTTCATATGCGCGCGCGCAGCCCGCCGCTTCGGGAGCACGTCTTTTACCTTTTTTAGAAGCCATTATGTTTTTTACTGCCTCGACCCGCGTTTTGATTGGATGAAAGGGTTACGGTATAAATAAATCGGTTGTCTCCGCCGACAACTACATAGGCGGTGCTGTGCAGTAAAGGGTTGGGTCATTCATTGTATATTATATACCCGCCCCGGTCGGATAGTGATGGATGATATGCCGTGCTTATCATAAACATAATATATTTATTGATGTCTACTATATTATTAACCTTAAAGTATAAATTCTGTGGATTAAAGTGTTTTATAGGACATCCTGAGGTATGTAATTCTGATAAGCTATTTTTTGTGATTGTGGTGAAAAAAGTTTGGAAAAGGATTTAATTTGTGTGACAATTCTAAAGAAAGCTTTTTAGATGCATTTGCGCGTCCTTATCTTATAATAATATAACAAGTTGTTATTTCTCATCAAGTTGATGAAATGTCACAAGATACGTGACCATCTACGTGTTTTCACAAATAATATTATCAAATGTTACAACGATTTTACAATTTGCACAAAGTTTCGAGGGTCGAAAGTAATCTGATGACTTTTAAAATTAACTTTTGTTGGTTCGAAGCTTTCGTTTGTCGTAAAACAGGCGCGTGGCGAGATACGTGCCTGTGACGATCGCTGCAGGATTTACTGACACACCTTGCCACATTTCATTACGATTCTAAATCCTGTCAACGTGGTTGTAACAACGCCGCTTACATCTCCATATAAAAGGATTAGGTTTTATAACAATTCGAGATTAACACGTTAAGTTATACGATAACAGTCGAGTACTGTACGCCTTTTCTTAGCTTGATGTAAGTTGTTTTGTCAAGTCAACGATATTACGGATCGTTTCGATATATGTACTTTTATAGCTATAATTTAATTACATTAATACTTAATACAGGTACTTTTTGAGTATATGTTTAACATCGACACTATACGATTTTATACGACTAACTTTATACATAATTTTTTATCATTTAAATTAAAGAAAACCAGTACATACAAGAGACATCGCATAAGACTAAATGTGTACCTAATGTGTTTTGTTTTTATAAAATGGTTAAATATTGAAGGTAGACAAAGCCGGGACAGACAAACAAACCGAAAGAATTTATCTCTACAAATCTCGAAATAGAAAATATAAAATATTTAGTAGCCGCCACCAGAGCAACCCTAATATTTTAAAGTTCTTTGAGATGTTAGACGTATCTTGCGGCAGCACCATAAATTATCTATTACAGAGGTTCACTTGACGTGTTCACAATGGCCTAATAATTCTAACTTTGTACAAGTTGTATGCGGTCTCCGTTGGCACAAAGCATACGTTTCGGACTCGACGCGGCGTAGGTAGAACCCTTCCCCACCTGCATTCCCACGACGCCGATTACGTAGAAAGTGCAACCGTGTATTGGAATGATTGAAAAAAATTGCGCAAATAAAATTTGGCTGTCAAACATTCAAATTTTGATCCAAAAGGGTCGATGTTTACGGTTGATGAAAGGATGACTCGATATTGTTGCGTGGGAAAAGAGAAATTATCTGACGCGTATTGCATTTGAATAGTCTTTTTGTTATCTTGAATTAATACAAGTGTGCGTTTCAGTTTTGTGCAACGTACATATTTATACCTGTGTTAAATATGTGTGACTTTTGCTGTTTAACTTTATTATAATTTATAGGTTTGATACAATTCAGAATTAATATTTAAATCAATTTTGTAGAACGGGATTTATAGATCAAACTAGATTTTACCCGCGACACCGACCGACGGAAATTAAAAAAGAAAAAATTAGTAGGTACCCTATGTAGCCTTCCAAACTATATTCTACATCTATGCCAAATTTCAGCGAAAACCTTTTAGCTGTTCTGGATATACGTAATAAGCAACATCCATCCATCCATTTATCCAAACTTTTCCTTTTATAAGTTTGGATTGTCAGCTCTTATACAAAATGTACATTCTTTCTTCATATTCTTTCTGAGACCTAAAATAAATAGATTGGTTGATAAAGTTGGTATATAAATTACTGTTTGCTCTGTGTCGTACGTGTCATTTGTAGCCTATGCTCTTTCCCATCTTAAATAAATAAAATCTTTTCCGAACAAATAAAAAAAAAATATAAATTATAGAACCTAGAGCCAGTTTATTATAAGTATGGACACATGTTATTTAAGCAAGTGCATATAGCACGGCATTGTATTTGACCGTGAGATATTCCCAGAAGCTATAGCAAGGATATCAGTGCATACAATATGTAGGATCTGAAGGATGAAAGGCGGCAGCGCCCACGTGTTTGTACTTAGTTCGATATCGTTCGTCAGTCAATGGCTCATTTGATCCGCACGGCCACAAAAACTGCGAGGAAGGTCAGTGCTGCAGTGAAACTGGGCCTAGTTCTCGAATTGCATCGACCCTTTCACTCTCGTCTTATACCTGCGCTTTTTACTCTCTTCCCGGAATCATTCGTGCTAGGATCGATAGCGTTGATGCTCAAACTGTAACAGATGTTATTAAATCATCTGTTTTGTCGCCCTTTACTATTTAACCACCTAATTGTTTATTTGTTTATTGAATACAACTTTCTTTCCAATAATATTAGACTTAGTTAATGTACAAAAATTGTTTGCCAATTATAAGTTAATCAATAATCAATAAAAATAAATAAAACAAACATATAAGTTTATGAAAACTATTTTATTTTCAATTTTTAATTATAGACACGCTAAATAATTTTGCTAAACATATAAATTGGTTACAATAAATTTTGCAGTCGCGACAGTTTGAGCATCATTGCGCTACGCAGCAATAGGCAACAATGTTTTGCAAATTCTTTTAGAAAGGATCCTAAAATAAATCAAATGTATATGGGGCAGTCACAAAAAGCGGGTTAATTACTCCCCTTCGGACTTATTCCATGGAAGGATCACCACTTTTTTTAATTATAAATGACACTGTAACATTCAAGAAAATAATAACCAACTTTGCAATAAAAATACTTATAACTGTTTGAGCTACAGCATTTTTTCCTGTAACTTTTAAAATATTAGTCACCTTAAATAAGCGTTTCAAATTTTTTATTCAACGCCAAAATTTTCAATTTCCTATATCGAACCTAAAGTTGTATGTTTTCCCAGTATTAAAGACAAGTGATTTTTGGGGCAATTTTATTTCATCTCTCCATGGTGTTTTATGTTGCATTTTAAAAATATACTGCAATGTTTAGATTTTAACTATTTGAAATTATCAAGATTGAACCATTGATGTTTATTAGCTATTTTTAAATGCATTTGTATATTTTTTTCGTAATTCATTTACAATACCTTACTTTCAATTCAAAGATTTATTTTTAAATTCAGGTAAATGATTTCGCATCGTATTTTTGATGAACTATTGTGTGCTTTATGAAAAAGAAGATATGGTTTAAATTTGTAACTCGTAAGGATTGTATGGTTTTTTTAATGTAAATCGATATCGCAGCTTCGATCATTTATAACTCGGATTCGACGCGCAAACAAAGCGGTTGGAAAAAAAGTATCGGAATGCAAGTCGGCGGTGAAACGGAGCGTTATTGCAACACTTGCACTTTCGTTTGATCTCATCCCGAACAACTTTTATGGATATTACTGGATTTTATTGAATAGAATTTATGATCTACGTAAACCGTTTCGAAGAAAGACATTTTAATATCAATGAGTACTATCGTTTCTAGTTTATAGATACGTATGTACTTTACTAAGTCGCAAATGCCTCTAATATAATTCATCCAGATCCAAAAAATCTAGGTCTTTTTCGTTTTTTTTTCTTATGACAAGATTTCAGGCACAATTTGTTATTTTTGTTCACCGTAGCAAGTAATTTGAATAGTATAACGGCTTTAAATAAATAACGTTACACTCTCAAGTCTTTCCTACTAAGGTACTAAAGAACCAATCAAAAATGTAAATACCTAAAGTAAATTCAAAGCTTATATTGTAAGGAAATAAAATAAGGGTAAAGCACACGGTCCGCAAAATCTTTGATTGCTACAAAAGTATGGAGGCACGTTTGTCGGTGTGTGTATTGAATAGTCTGTAGACGGATGATTTCACACTCTAGTGGATTGAAGTGCGTTGTAAACTGCCGCTCTGCTGCACAACTAGACCACAGAGAATTGAAGGACTCTATTGCGAATTTTGTAGGCTGATGATTGATTGATACATATGAAAATCTATTTCATTTGTTTGCGCATATTACCCATATTTCGATGGCTCCTACGTAGTCCACTGCCAAGACTTTACAGGAGAGCAATTTCAAGACCGAGAATTTTCATTTGAGATGGTACGGTCTAGACACTGAACCTGAACTTGACATGGTAGGAAAATTTGGTTCTCCCAATATTTTATATTGGCATACATGTAATTTATTGCAAAGAACAAAAATATATACAAGGTGTCCTATATTTCATATATCCCAAAGTGAAATTGAGATTTAAGTCAGAATAGCTGCAAACAATGGTTATATAACCAAGGACAAAAAATATTAATATGTAACATTTCTGGCGGCATGCGTTGTATAATAAAGCGTTGCAAATGTAGGTAAGAAGGTTATAATCGAAGCTAAAGTGGGTTAAGCAAAAAGCGGCACATGTTTTGTTGTAAAAAATCCTTTGAGGAACGTAATCTGCACGTGTGCGCGCTCTTCAGTACGGCCGAGTGAAACTTTCCGCGCGCGATTCTCTCTAAATATCGAGATAACCTCAAAAATTACATTTCATACACACGTCTCTAACTAAAACTTCCTTGTAAAATTTTACGACAACTTTTTATTAGTTGACGAACATTGGACGGACTGTAAGTAACGAATATTGATGGCTTATTCAACTTTCCACGTAACAAATGTGTTGCGATACATTGTCTTTAAAATGGACAAGATGAGAACTAGTGGGTAATAGAAAATGTGACGATTTAAATAGTATTCTTGGATTTCCCAAGAAAATAAGTATACTTTATCCCAGTCTAGATTTGTACCACATACCTTTGTCTTATACACATTAACTTGGCGTAAAAATGTAAGAACACAAGATAACGAAAAAATAACATAAGACAACAAAGCTTGAGAACGCTAAAGTCCTTCCTGAGAGGGTGAACTAGACAGAGCGGAATCGGGGGTACGCAAAAAATCAAGTCGGCTGTATAGTTTTTGTTTATAATTACACATCCATGGAATAGGAGAGATGGCTCGCATATGGACGCTTGAGAGACCTCGCGGAAAAATATTCTCTTTGTGCAATAATAACAGGGCTGTCACAATCGACTATACTTATAATACTGCAGATATACAACTTTTCCTTTTTATATCAGAATCTGAATATTACCTCAGTTATAAATAGAAACTAGCAAATAAGTACGATCTTTTCATATTTTTATAAGAGAAATGTTCATCACTTAATTAAATTAACCTAATTACAATTTGAAAAACAATGCAATTAAATTACAGGTGATGCTTGCTTCTCTTATGATAAAGTAAAAGCGAGAAAAACGTAGCGACCTCTTCTATTATGCTTACACACTAAAAAGTTAGAGCTTTTGGTATTTTTTATTTTTGAACCCAGTTTGAACTAAATGAAAAACAGCTAAGAACAAAAATTACGTTTGTAAGTATAAACTACTGTGTTATGATTTATCTTCGTTTCTTCAAATACCGCGTTAGCCAGCCCTGAGCGTATAGGGCACGGGTCCCACGGTCGTAACGTGAGCCTCAGTCCGCGGCTTCCGTCCGGCTTTTAGCGCCGCGTCTCATCGGTCACCGCTCAACCCCCGCCACCGGCTACCCGCCCTGCCTCACACCAAGCCACCTACCCTCTCCAGCCTCTACACATATCATGTTCACACCTAAAATCACAACCGTTCACACTTGCTAAGTGTTCCACGAAATGAACCACGCAACATATGAATTTTAAATGTCTTTTTTATTTGAACACTAATGAGGATATAAGTAAGTAGAGAGTAAGTAGTCAAACAACGGTAAAGAAGTGAGATATTACGCGCATTGATAACATAATGCGCAGTCTGAAGAAAATAGTTCTGAAATAAGACGTATTTACACTTCTGAGATTCTTTAATAGTTTCTGCAGAAACATACACCGGTTCCTACTTTTTGTTTTTCTTCTTTGCACAAGACTTAAAAGATGATGACGGTAATCGCTCAATATCTAACCGCCATAAATTAAACGGAAAAAAATAGCAAGTTTAAAATTTCCAGAAATTTAATTTATAAATCATAAATCAATTAAATTTCATAGTCATGGCTCTCAACGCCATTTAAAATCTGTAAGAGCGATTGAAAGCGAAAGTCGGTAAGTAGTAGATAAAGAAGATCCTTTGTGCGGCAGCGGTGCGGTGGAGGCGAGCAGAGGCGCTGTGTAGGCGCTGCGGAGGCGCCTCTGGAAGTCATTAATATTAATTAGGCGCGCCTCGGCCGGACTCAATGCACAGCCTCTTTGCTTCTGACTCGCTGCTAAAATTAATTACTCGCAATCTTTATGTTCCAATTATAAAGGCCTTCGCAACAAATTAAATCTGTCCGGCGCAGGTTTCTTTCGAGAGAGGTTTCACTCTCTTTGTGGAATTGATAAATGTTCCCGGCGAGATGTTCTTTGAGCTCGGCCAAATGTAGATATTCCAATTAATACTTTAATTTACGAGGAGCGGCAACAAAGGGCGCTTAAAATATCGCTCCAACAATTATTTCAACGTCTCTTATTTTTAAATGGAGGCTTGTAATTGTATGTTATTTGCAACCGGCGGTTACTAAATATAAAAGCGAAATTTCTGAACGATCAGCTTTTGCATAAGTACGCGACTTCCGCGTTCGACGAGCAAAAAGTAAACTTCGATAAGAAAAAACTAGCAGATTTCGCTTTCATCCACAACCAAAATATTTAACGGCCGTAACCGGATATCTCAGAGTCGATGGAAACAATGAAAGAAACCACCAACGTGTTATTATGTGGAACCAACATTTAATAAATGCGTTTTTTATTTAGCGTAGATTTTGGTTATCCATTAATTCGTGGTCGCAAAAAACGCCTCTCCGCCGCTGCCGTACCCACGCCGCTGTAATATTTGAATAGTTAGGTGGCGCACTCATTGTTGTGGGAAGATGCGGAAATAGGATATTTTCTTTCGAGAAATATAATATTCCAGCATTATGTTGACCGGCCGCAAAAAGTTTACATTGCAAAATAATTGCACAATCACACTTTAAATCATATTTCTTGCAAATTAAGTTACTTCTCGTTTCATATATAACTAGAGAACACGTATTTACAATTATTGATATAGGTAATATTAATTAAGTCTAATTTAATTTGATTTCTACCTTATTTGCGAAATTTGTTATGTATAATTTTATGGCGTATAGAATAAAAAAAGAGCAGGTAATGAAAACGTAAATGAATGTGACTAAATTCAATCGATATCTGTTTGATTGACGTAGGTGTGGGCAAACAGCGCCTACAATGATAAATCGCTTTTAAATGCTCTTTTACGGCCACTGTATTGTGTACATTTCGGATTAAATGTCAAACTTAGGAAGATGCAGTGGCACATTTATTACGGCGCTATTAATTCTTAAGCCGTGAAAAAACCCGAAAGCATCGCTCTTGTCTGCGCCTCTGCTTCCTTTTCATAAACTGATGTCAAAATTAAAAACTATTTCTGAATTGTAATTGTATCGAAATTTAAGAGTTAGCTGAAAATGTTTACAAAATTAAAGACGGAAACTTCTAATTTACGGTTTATTATTGCGTTTGATAAATGTTCGAATTATAGATGTCCAATGACCTGGCTGAATTTTATATTTACCTACCTAACTTCTTAGAAAATCAACGATTGTTAACGAAAGTATTACCTATGTCTGTTAATATATTTCACTGATTGTGTTGATTTTAGCAAGTTTTCTCATGAACTTTGAAAAACTTCATATATTTATTGCTAGTCGTATAACAATTGAAATTAAGGAAACACGGTGATACGATCGTGAGAGCGTATCTTCTAAGTTATAGTTAAAAACGCACTGAATTTTTTTTTTCATAAACAGGTATCAAATAAGAGATAGATTAAAAAACATAATCAATTTCCTGTCAGCAACTGACCACGCACAAGTGGCTGCAGAGCCTTACTGTGACGATGTAAGATTAATGAATTTAAAATTATGTGAATTCGTATTGAATTGGTATTGGACCTTGCGGATCGGAAGTATGGCGAACTTTGAATGATGCAATTTGCAATGGATTTATTTGCGATGGATTGCAAAAAAACGATGGGTTCGCAAACTGTCCCGCAGCTGTCCGTCTGATGGACGAGAGTAATCCGATCAATATTTTTTTGTCTATTATGCATTTTTATTTGTGCAATTGTAGCACCTCAATCTTAATACACCAAGCTTAGATAAACGTTCATTAAAAAAGTTTATTTGATAAAAATAAATAAATTCAAAGTTAAAAGGTCTGACCTGACGTCTTTTAAAGTAATCAGGGTAAGTATAGATGACAATCGTCTTTTCATAAAGCATATAAGAAATTCGATTTTGTAACTAATTTTTTTAGCAGTTAGATAAACAATTTATTCAAATTGTAGCATGTTTATGTGTACAAATAAATATTTATATTACCATAAAAACATTAAAACAACAAATTTTCTAAAATGTAATAAAGAAATAAACTGAAAACAAGTGTTATCATTAAAACACTTGAAGATTAAAATAAAATTTGAGTACTATTCGACAAGAATAAAATCAAATTTTACTACTGTTTTCGAGGAATATTTATCGTTATTGCCTGTTTATGTGTCGAGTGATTTTTGTACCTTAGTATTGTAGTGACGTTGTATTCTTGATTGAACATTGAAAGAGAGGTTGTTTGTAAGAGGCTGGTAGAGGTTTGTGAGTTGTCAGCGACAGAGACGAGGGCTACAAAGGTCGGCTGTCCGCCGCTCTCGGCGCGTCAAACTATCGGAAAGGATTTGCTGTGTCCGCGACTTAACTGTCATACACACTGAATTCAAATTAAAACGCTGACTTAAGTTGATCTATACTACATATATATAAAGGCAAAAATTCTTTTGTCATTAGAAAGCTATATTATCACTGAGTAACTTAGGCTATATTTATTAGTAGATTTTTTTTAAATTTCAACCGGACGAAGTATCGAGCGAAAGCTAGTAGTATTTTATAAATTTGAAATGTGATTTACACAAAGCACAATATTGGCATTTATCCCGTAAACCTTATTAATCCTGTAGGCTCATTTCTAATTCTAGGTTTACGCTGATGTCTTTTTCGAATAGGAATGTAAACGATTAACTATTTTACTCGTAACAATGTAAAAACTTTATTAAGCTCTTAGCATTTTAAATAACAACTAAGGAAAGCTGAATATGAAGCTTAATTTGAAAATCCGAGGGTCAATATTCTATGCAGTGTGTAAACGACCTTAGCACCACAGGGTGCAAATTGCTTCAACGCGCAAAGAAAAACAGGAGTATTATAGTTTTCCTCTTAAAAATGGCACACCTAGTTATAACAGAAACTTCTGTACTCTATTTCTGAAACTTTGTATTTTGTTATTTTGTAGTTATAATGTAGATATTGATAACTATGTAACTTGAATGTCAAATAAAGTGATTGCATTTAAATACTTTTCTTTAAAAAATACTAAGGACCAATACCCTCAACACGTGCTGTGTTAAAAAAATAAACTGCGACCTTTATAAAATCATATTCTTTACGAACAAAACTTGTATTATTTGAATAATTCAACTGTCAATAAAAATGACACCTGGTCTTTTTTGTCCTTCGATGGTCAAAAATTGAACTATAGATATTGCCAATTTTTTTCCTGGATTACTGTTACTTCTTGCTCTATGGGTCACTTTTTATCAAGTTTTTGATTAAAAAAAACGACATGTGCTCGAAAAATTATGCATCTCGTCGCGTCACAATGGCGTGTGTCTGTGGCAGTGGCGCGACGGCACGAGTGCCTGCGTATTGTATTAAAAAAATAAAAAGTGATTTCTATGTCAAACGGAGGTCACAGCTATAGCGCCATGCGGCTTTTATATCGCATAGAAAATTTTTGATGACCAATTATGAGTAGGGTAAATTTAGCAGTCCATTATATTGTTTATTATAATTTAAGAAATGTTAAATTCTTATTAGTCTTTGTTAATCACCCTCGTTTGTATACGATACATAAATATTTATTTTTTTAAATTTAGACTATTACTACAAGTGGATATTTTTGTTTTTGGATACTCAAAGATAATTAATTGTAGGTAAATATTAAAGGGCTATCGCTATCATTATCGCCACAACGCATTGAAATGGATGTTCTAATGTCTTTTTTTACTTTTTCACTACATATTATAATAAGTATTTGAAAGATCATATATGTAAGGCAATAAAATTCTGTTTAAAATTTTGAAATCTCCTTCCTTTACTCTAGACTGAGTTGAAATCAACTCTTACATAATATAAATGAATTCCTAGCGTTCAGCTTGTTAATGTCCATTGAGGAAACTGCAACCAAATGAAGGATTGACATGAACATCAACAACACCGTCATAATCTCTGTCTTCACGGTTATCTATCCAATCCCATTCATACGATCAATAATAACAGATAAGAAACAGGACACGTCCCTTGTTTGCGCCGGACAAAGAGTCCAAACGCTAAACTTATCTAAGGTTTGCATAGGGATGAAGAATAAAAAAAATTGTGATTTCGTTGTTATTTTAGAATTTGTGCAAGACGTTTGACGTAGGATTGCTTATCCGTACGTCGCGTATGTGATACAAAAGGTGACAGCTCGGGAAGGGGGGAAGGGCGGCGGGCATACAACACAAAGAGGCCGAGACATCTTCAATGGAGCAGGGAAGGAGTGATCGAGCGTCCAGCCGCGACAACCCCGTTGCTCGCTCGCCGGCCATTGCGACATCCGTTATTCCTTCATCTTTGATGTCCTATTAATCCTTTTATATTGAAAGATGAATTGGTGTACGATAAATACACTAGTTGCTTTTTTTTAATGTAGCATGTTTCTGATAATATGAAATTTACATTAGGAGTAATTTGAAGAAGTGTAGATATTTGTTTATATTAGTTTTTACAAAGTTTTTTATCGTCATGTTTCCGTATAGCAAATCTAATTTTGTAGGCATCCAAAATTGTCCACTTTTATACTAAATGAAAGCAGTAAAGTGAAATAAATACGCAAGAGTGACTTTTATCGAGACATGGCCGCAGTACTGAGGCAGGTTACCTAAATTCTTTGTTTTTACTGTATTTATCCGTACATACGAGGTTATAAACGGGCCTAATGTTCGGCTGGGAGAAAACGTAAATCCCGGTTTAGGGTTGAAATAAAAAGAGGAGTTCTTTTAGTGGAATAGTGTGGGATATAACTCACATTTATACGAGCGTCCGACGGCGCGTATCGAGTCGCCTTCGTCGTCGCCGGCCAGTTCACAAGGACAATTCTCTCCAACAGAAAAAAGGAATTATTCATCACACCCGGAAGGGGAGAGTCCGTGACGCAAGCGGAGAAATAGCCACCCGATTTTACCTATCGACACATGTACGATTCTTAAAATATCAAATTGAACTGTATGTTACTTTGAATAAGGTTTATTTTGAACAGCAACCCAATGTTATTTAAGATGTTTTAAATTAAGTCGAGGGTCCAGTTGACTGTTGCCGTTGCAGAATCAAAAGTTTAAACGGCCGCTTGTAACAAAGGCTATTGCTGTTCGGACGCGGCCGGGAATAAATATTCAATGCGAATCCTTTGGAAGTGATATTTCATACGATATTCTATCAGTATTGTCTCCACTCTCACCTGCGATCGACCGGAACGATACTCGGATAAAAGGCTAACATATTTGTAAGATAATGCTTTATTTGCCATCGCTCCCAGAAAATATAAAAAGTATTAATATTTTCTCACGGAATACAATAGTGAACATTGTTGAAGAAATTTATTGATCTAATTAAAATGTATTCACATATTTGCGTGTATTCACTGTAGTCAATGCCGAACCGAATAAAACTAGTTTTAATTACACGTTTTTGAGCAAATTTTTAGGGAAAAAGTTTGTAATTAACAAACGGTTTACATTATAACGGCTTACTATAGACGTGTCAATCTGAACAAACAAGTTCTCAATCAATCATAAGATTGTTACTGAATTACATCGACTCTGGATCAATCGCCCTTCCGTTATAAAACCGGATAGTAGAGAGTTTACCTAAAATTTACATTAAAATCGCCAACAAATAGAAAAAAAGCCGTATAAAATTCGAGGGTATTGTTGTATAGATTCGTAACGGCCGAATGCGTAATAATGCTGGGCAGATATTCACCAAGTTTATAACATCGGCGCTCGCGCACAGCTGTCGCTGTCGCCTCGCATACGGAAGGGAACCGATACTATTGTGCAAAAACAATAACCACCATCGAATTTTACCTGATATTAACATTTTTTAAATATTCTATAGCATTGAATAATTAGCATGGATCCTAACAACAAACGAAGTAACGTGAAACAAAACTATCATAAGGTTTAAATTGTTATATAGTTAGTGGTATCAACGGTTAATTTTATAAGAATAATGAATATTATATTCTAGCATGGGTACTAATACAATCGGAACAGCTTAAACAAGATGATCCTCACGCACTAAACCTTTGGTAGCGAGTGCGTCCATTTGTTTACTTCTCAGTGATACTATAAGAGTTCAATGCCAATTCCTTCCAAGGGAACCTTTAGGAAATGTTTTGTTTTCTTATCTTTAATGATAACTTATCAAAAAATTTCCATATCCAAACAATTCAGAGTTTTCAAACAAACAATAATAGAATTCACCACTGCGATACAAAAAGTTCTTAAACTTGCTACAGGTAGTTTACGAAACAGTGAACTTTAAATGACCAAATAGTTTTCCGAGTAGTTACTTTAATTATTTTGGCATAAAATATCATAGTAAAAATTACGACCTGAAATATTACACTTTAACTATCGTAAAACAATCTAAATTAGAGCTCGATTCCTCGATATTGTCAAGGTCAAAAAGAAGTAAAATAAAACATCAATAAAAACTGTTTTATTGTAAGTAGTTATATAACTTCTTGTGTCGTTTCAATTGAACAATAGTTTATTTCTGCGCATCGTATACCTCGGTGACCGGTTTTGCAAAGATTTGTCCATACCAGACAATGACACCGGTAGATGTCATAAAATCGGGTTGCTCCAATTTGCGAAAACTAATGTAAACGAAGCTTTGTTTGTTTTGTAATAACGCAATAGGACAGGCGGCTTGCGCAGCGCGGCGCACTTTGTTTCAAAAGCTTTTGTTAACTTTCGCTTTTCAATTTTTATTTCGCTACCTAAGTGGGTTGTGACTTGTGATTATATTTTGCAAAAATAGAATAATTTCAATAATTTCTTTTCTTTACGAAAACATTAAACTTGATGTGAAACCGAATCAAGGTTGGTAAGAGCAGTAAAAACTAGACAGAAATACCGTCAATGAAGCAATGGATCTCCAAATCAACCAATATCATTAAGATTTTATGGTTCTTTGATTTATTTTAGTTATAATCCCAATTTGTAAATTTAATAATAGAGATAACAATTATAACAAAATTTAATAAATGGGCAATAGTTTATCATTTCTACTAGTTTATAAATACAAATATATAAATTTAAAAAAAATCTGTAATTTTCATTGTTTGAACTCCAGAGTGTATTCTCTAATGCTATACAAAATATATTCAACGGGTTTACTAAAGCGATATTTCACCAATAAAATCCTACAAAACATTAAAGGGAATGAAAGAAAGTGAAAGTCTCAGATGATTTTCGAGAAGTCCTTTCATTTACTTGCAAAGTGTCCTTGAATTTTGCATGGGCAAGGCTTAATTGCGGTTTCGCGTCTTCAAAGAGTTGGCTCCTTTGAAGTGTACGACGCGGCGGAGAGAACAGCGTCGCCTCGCCTACAACACACTTCTGCCTGCGTCCGCAAAACAAAAGAGTTCTTTTCAATTTCACCTTTTTAAAAGACCTGCGATCGTGTTGATATAACAACTGCTTTTTGTATTAAAATAAATTATGTTTTAACATTTTTTCGCTATACTTGTGTGGTCACAAATAAGTTCAAAGTTTATCTTTGATTTACATAGATAGATTGTGTTCTAATGCAAATTTTTAAGAAAACTCTGAAATGCAATTATTTGTTTACCAGGGACTTAATGTAGTTAAAAAATAAATACTAATTAATATTTTAAAAAAATAACAGTGGTAATTATAAAAATCTGAAGACATTTTTCCCTAACAATAGTTTAAAAAGTATTTTTACTCGTATACCCAAAATCACTCATATAACATCGAAATTTTAAGTTTTTATCCTATTTAAAAGTGATATTGAAACGATAATAATAAATAAAGCTTTTGAAACGAGCATAGCTTTGCCAAAAGAAACAGAGATATTATCAACAAACAACTAATAGTTGGCTGAGCCGAGCCAGTCGCTAATTAATAGCGAAATAATATCGAATATTGGCTTAAGATAAAATCTTTAGCAAGCACCTGCGCTCGTGGCAAATGTTTATCTGCGAATACAAGCGGGACAAAGATCTTGTTGTTGCCTAATTTATAGATATCTTGCAGGAACGAGGGCCGCTTCCGAAAGTGAGGCAAGGTGCGACGGCGTGTGCGAGATAACAAACCCAAACATCCTGCTAAACAATGATGATGCACCGAAATAGAGAGAAGGTTCAAACTTTTTTAAGTAAAAAACCTCCCTACTTAAGTTAATTCAAACAACTACAGACGTTGCACTTTATAGTATAAGGTATATTTTCCGATAAAAATCGCAGTCGCGTGCCGACAGCAGGTGGGAAACGGTCCTTAAAAAACTAACAATCTTTTGCGCTGTGCATTGTCGCGGCGCAGGCGCAGTCGCGTCCAAAATAAACTTTTCTTTACTTAGCGTGAGATGTCATTAGTGATGCACTCGATACTAACAAAACACACATGTTTACATAATATTTTATATAACTTTATACGACTATTTGACTATAATAGATGTCGTAACTAATGATTTAGTTTACTATCTTTTTTACATTATTTTCTCTTTTAAGATCTGATTTGTATTCAACAAAGATTTTGAATAAAAACTTTCAATGATTTGATCATTCTATCGCTATACAAATATAGTTGAACTGTAAATTCTTGAGGTCAAATTGTCATCAATCATCAGAAAACTGACAATTTCTAAATAACTACATATTTCGTCTTAGACTTTGAATAGACATAAGCCTAACTCTTACATATGTAACAACGTATACATATATACCAAATGCTTTACCAGAGATTAAAGGTAATTAAAAATACAATTACTAATAATAGTTTGAAGGGTGTAGCTTCCTTACGGAATAAAAAGCGAACAGAGATGGGGCGGCGCGGCGCGTGCGCACTAAAAACGTATAAATAGTAAAACCCGGTAAAAATAGCGTCCGCGGGCGCGATAAAACCGCTTAATTTACGCGATACGCCACCGAGGCCCGACACTTATGCTTTTTATGCGTGTTGTCTTTGAGTCAATAGATACCACGGGACTTATCGCACGCCGAACTATGTACCGACACAGCTCGGCCCAGTAATTAATGCCCCACACAAATATTTAAGATTTCTTCCAAGTTATTTAAATTTTTTGAAAACTCTGTTTTAGATAATTGAGAAAAAAATTACGATATTGTTACGTATATATTCATATACAGCTATTTATATTGTACTAACAGTCGCACGCGACTTCGCCCGCACGGGATTAAAAAAATAATATGTAATAAATATGGCCCATGCCACCATACACCCGGAGTAGTGTAGTTGCCGAACAGTGAAATAATTTTTCAAATAGGTTCAGTAGTTTCGGAGCGTATTTATTGCAAACAAACAAACAATCAAATCTTTTCTCTTTATTTATTTAATACTATAGATTTATTTAGTTAAATATGTATATCTAAAATAAAATTAACAAGAATGTTAACTGTCAAAAATACGAGAATACCTAACTAAAATTTCATTTTCACTTTAAACTTATACTTCCTATCATTCATCAACTCTACATTTATACGATTTTGTATTGATTATTGAAATTGATTAATTACTTAAAAATATACAAATCATCTTATTTTACAGTTTAAACTCAACAAAAATTGATGAATCCTATCAATAATCTCTTTAGTTTTGTATAAGTAAAAAGCATTGTAATTCGATTTAAAGTTACTAATGACTTGTGTTTGAAATATAAATTGAAGTGAAATTATTAAAAGACAAGTTACATAATTTATCAAAAATATTTGATTACTAACATGTAATAGAGTTAATTTGCTAATTGTCACTCATCAAGAAAGCACAATATTAATTGTCAACTTTTGAAACTCTTTGCAATCCATAATTAAACGAGTCAAATAATGAATATTAAATCACCAAACTACCCATTGATTAGTCATAGGTTCTCGACACAACAATGATTATTTCAACTGCCAAAAATAATTAAAAATTAAAAAATAATATGATTTTAAGATGGTTTTAAACTATAATTATTTTCTTTGTTTTTATCTAACATGAATTGTGAGGTTTTTGTAGGTTTCTGAGACCACATATCTCCGTTTATAACATATTATTATCTCTGGTTTGTCAAAGATAATGACAGGTATTACGATATGTTTTATACAGAGATTTTGGTCTCAGAAACCCACGGTTAGCCATTCTAAAACAAGGAGTTATTCATCTACAAAATACTATTATTGACGCATGAAACAGACAATGGTAAAAAAATACTTTACCCAAATAAATAAACACATTTTCAAAACAGTGCATAAATTTTAGCAACTTTCTCAAATTAGTGAAAGAAAGCACCGCCCGAACCGAAGCCGGACAGAAGCCGGTCATAAATATAAAAAGTGCTTATGAGCTCCTCGTTACCGGGGGCTAAAAAAGTGTAGTAGGAAAGAAACATAATGTAGTAGCGGCCATAAAAAGTGAATGCGTTGCGTGCACGTGGAGTGCACCGGGGGATGCGAGAGGTGAGGCGCAGGGCAAGGGGCGCGGGGTCGCGGGGCAGGCCGGGAGAGGTGGGGCGTGGGGGTGTGTTTACCGCGCGGAGGGCGGCCTGCTCGCTCGCCGGCAACGCCAGTGTTGTGGTAGGTCCCACGGAAAGCGCCCGCATCGCGCTACCAGTCATTCGTGATCGCGACTCCGTACCGACGGAACACGTCATCGGTTATTACAAGTTAATTATAAAAGAGATAATTGGACAGTTAAAGAATTTAAAAGACACTTGAGGCAGTGACAATCAATGATTTATCCGTGTTATTGTATGTGAGATGGCCTTATCGTTGCAGTCGACGCAGAACTCTCGAGGTTTGTTTTCTTTCAGTTGTTTACGAATTTAGTATGTTTGCTTGAGCATGTGTTGAAGCTGAAAGTTTGAAAGTGAGCGCGCGTGACATGCGTGCTGCGGCGGCGGGGATTGGCCGCGCCTCGCGATCGCACACAACATATGCTATTTGCATTCACTGCGAACTTTGTCAGACTCAATGGACCGTAGCCACCGCCGTACGCGTAGCAGTGCGCTACGAAGTAGGTGCTACGACGTCTAACATTACGCTAAGATTTCAATACATGTCATGGTTAATTAATCGATTGAAGTTTTAAGTTTACATTAGCTTTTTTACTTTAACTATCACACATGCATAAAAATTTATAATTTATATGTACTTTTTTATTATTGAAATCACAAAATATTGCTATTTCCTAAAACATATTTATGTTATATTATATATTTTTTATTTATTTATTATATTGCTTCTATATCTTTTTTATAATTAAGCAATTGAACCTATGATACCATATAATAACATAAATATTAGCAAAGATATTTTTTTCCTTTAAATTTAAATAATTTCAAAATTGACATGAAACATGTTTAACAAATCATTTTAAATACATGAAAGTCAAAATATACAGATTTTTTTACGGAACATTTTTGTTTTGTTCCTCCTAATTTTACTAACATTTAGTCCAGATGAAAATTAATCATAGATAGATTATATTATATTTTTTTTTACTTGAAATACACAGTAAGAAAAAGTTTAATACTCTCTTTTTGTAACTTTTACGGACATCATTTATATATTTTAATACAATAATATATTAATGAAATTGAATAAACATATAGATAATACTCATCTCTATTTATGTATATTTCATCAGTTCATATATATTTACTCATCATGGAAAACCATATGAAATTAACATCAAAATTGAATTACGTGATTGTTACTTATATGCTAAACTAAGTAAAATATAATTAATACAAAGGAATGCTACTAATCTAGTATATTAAGAAGGCGAGGGCATATAATTTCTTAATTACTACTTAAACTGTATTAATTAAATGGTAATCAATCTTCTCACGCGTAATGATTCTAGCCATTGTTGTTTAATGGTTACTCAAAAGGTCACTTTGTGTAGAATTTTCATATTAAATGTACACTAAGGCGCTCCCTGTACAGCTGAGTACGGCAGTAAATTGTAATTGGGTTGTATTATATATACTTCCGCAGTTACCAACTCCATTTAAACACTTATATTAAAACATATCGATCCTTTTAAAATATGATGAGAGTGATGACAATCGGTTTTTACACAGTAAAAAGCCACAGTTAGATAATAGAAGCCACATAAGAAGGCGCGTGTAGACGACTCTTAACCCTAAAGCTGCCGAAACCGTAGCAGCTCACTAATCTGCGCGGCTGCTCGCACCGGCAGACCTCGTCATGTCGCCTCTAATCTTGTTAAACACCGAATTAGGTCGTATGTTTTCAGTATAAAGGAAAACTCAAGTGCAATCGTAGTTAACCTTCAAAAATTTAAGCATTTCTGGAACTTCCTAATTATACAATATGTATTTATAAGAATATTTTAAGGAGTATCTAAACTAGAATTTGTTTTAGAAAAACGACTATTCGTTGTTTAGAAAAATAAAGTACCTAACGGTCGCAAAAAAATCTTTGTAACAAGCACTATTTAATTAAAATCTATTCAAAATAGGTAAAAAAAGTATCAATAAAATAATAATCTAATTGACTACAGTTAACTTAATAGATTATCTGACATGCCACACCTAATTGTAGTAACAAAAAAATCGAGTCGAACGGGTAACAAAACCCTTGCGCAACAATATGTTATGTAGTGGCGACCGCGAGTGAGTCCATAAAAGTATTGAGAAAAGAAGGGATATTGACAAATATTTATGGCGTATAAACGGGATAATTACAACTCTTTAGTGCGTAAAAAACGAAGTATAGAAGGGTGCGTCTTTGTACACAACTGTAAAAATTTATCACCATTTATGTCAGCCGACGGGACGCTTTACAAAGGATCTGTTCTAATAAATTCATTATATGTTATTTATTGGCAATTTATAATTTAGATAATAAATTAAACTCTCATTTAGAGCGCAATTAATAAAAATTTGATAATAATATAGTAATGTGGAATCGGAAGAGATCCTTCTAGACAGAATTATTTACCCAAATTCATTAAAATATGTCATGACTAGCATTAGATGTTAAAGATATTCCATTGTTCTCATGTTATTCATTATGTAATATTTTTTATGTAGTTAATTGATCGAATGCGAAAATGTTTGTGATAATTTTTAACTCGCTCTCAAGATTTTTAGTTTGCAATCGAAGTTACAAGTCACAGCTGCATAACTACGTGTACTTTACCTGAATGCATAGGCCGTCGGATAAATTATAGATAATAGTTTATTTTGGGTTTCTTTTGTTTTAACATAATTTTATCACTCCACTACCATCTAAGCCACTTTTAAAAGACAAAGTTATAGTGGTGTTTGATAATATAAAAATTGTTTTAATCTATTTTCGGGCAATATAATTCCTTAAAATTAAAAAGTACACAAAGATTAAAAATGACCAAACTTGTTTGTCAATTACCATAATTACGATATATCCTAAAGTAAAAGTAAAAGGTAACTACTGTTACAAAAATGTTTCACATGTTTTGATGTTAATTTGTCATTTAAAAAAATATGTTTTTAATATTAATGTTACATTACAATTCAAGGTACATCGCGAATAACTCGCTGCTCGGTTTCCAAACACCAAAGAAGGTTATTAAAAAGTTATGGGATAAGGTACGGTTACGTGCCGCGGACGCGACGGACGCCGCCACACAATCACAAACTTTAAAATAGAGCTTTCTTCTACGCAACGCCTATACAGATTGTACTTTGCTTAGTCCCATTATATTTGACCTAAATATGAAATTAATTTTAATAATATCTGAGACTCTAAAATGATAATAAACGACAAAATATTCGTCTTTCAATTAAGCGCGGCCGTTCGGGGGGCGAATTAATTCTACGGCTAAGTAGATAATATGAGGAAAGAGCTCCCTTCTCCGCGCTTCACGCCTCAAGGAGAACTTTCAATTATGATTTTGTCTAATTTTAATTAAGTGCTCTCAAAAAGGCTTTTCTTCGTCGAAATTAATATTTGAATATAATTTGGGTGGAGCGGGCGGGCGGAGTCTGCCGCCGGAGGAATAATTAATTCCATTATGTAGGTAAGTGGTCCGGTCTCACCCCGCTTCCCCGCTCCTCGCGGCCTTCGCCTCCCGGACTGTCACTATGCTGGGCCCTTCGCAGTCGCACACCCATTTCAAATGGACTACTTTAATATCATGCCAGTAGCGTAACCGAACTTGAAACCGGTTGCAAATGCTATATTGATAATGAGTTTTAAATGCGGAGACATAAGGCACGGGTTGTTGGTATGCGACTTGGCAGTAAGCATTGCTAAGGCGGCGGCAATTTGCGCAACAGGTCGGGGCGGAAGCGACCTGCAGCGGCAGCGTGATTGCGACCAAATGTTTCCTCCACGACGTCTGCTTTACCGTTTTTGCTCTGTTTTTTGCCCCCTCGCGCTGATAAGTATGCTATCGATAGGTTCGACTGCGTATTTATTTAGGCCGAAACTAACCCATAACGGAAATGATCGTGACAAAATTTTTGTTCTAACATACAAGCACTTCTGTTATACTGCCATACTTTTCACTTTTATTCGGCATAGTTTTCACTTATAGTCACTAGCACTCGTATTAATTGCTGTACCTAATTGTAATTTTAAATTACATTGAAATTAAGTAAATCTAATTATAGGCAGTTAAAAGGAGTAATAAGAAATAGTATTTATCCAGTATAATTACGATTGTTAACCAATGGTATTTAATTACGATCTTGTTAAATAATACTTAATGATAGAATATAACTAAAAATAAATAATGACTTTCTTTTGTCGTAGGTGTGTCGGTAAGGCCGCTGTCAAGTATGCGTCAGGAGTCGCTACCGATGTTGGCGGAGCGGCTGCTGGCGAGCCGCGCAGCCGCCCTGGTCGCTGGCCTGCCCGCCGAACTGTACTCCGGCGCGCTGCTCGCCGCCTGGCCGCCCTCACCGCCCGCGCCGCTACTGCCCCCGCCCGAGCTGGACCGAACGCGCAAGCGGCGCCGCACACCCAAATTGGACGACAGCGCTGCTACTGCGCCGCCCTCGCCGCCCTCCTCTGGTTCGTCGCCCGGCGCCGCTGACCCACCGCGTGATAAACTCTTCACCTGCAAGGTGTGCTCGCGCTCCTTCGGTTACAAGCATGTCCTGCAGAACCACGAGCGCACCCACACCGGTGAAAAGCCATTCGAGTGCGGCGAGTGCCACAAGCGCTTTACTCGCGACCACCACCTCAAGACCCACCTCCGCCTCCACACCGGGGAGAAGCCCTACAGCTGCCCGCACTGTCCGCGCCATTTCGTGCAGGTCGCGAACCTGCGCCGGCACCTGCGCGTGCATACCGGTGAGCGCCCGTACGCTTGCGCTCGCTGCCCTGCACGCTTTTCCGACTCCAACCAGCTAAAGGCGCATGCCCTGGTGCACGAGGGTGACGCACCGTTCGCATGTCGTTGTGGCGCGAGGTTCAGGCGACGGCAGGCGGCCGCGTTGCATCGCTGTGCCGGCACCGGCTGCGAAGCGGACGCACCCAGTCCGCCTGCCGCCGCGTCTGCCGACTGGCGTTGGGATGACTGGCCCGAGCAGACGGAGCCTGAAGACCTGTCTCTGCCTCGGAGGCCGGCAACCCCGGACTCCCCAACCGATCTTCGCGTCCACGCCGCGTAGTCAGCCCGCACCCCGCGCCTTGCGCCTATCCCCATGCGCCGCCGAGCCGGTATATGAGTTCCTTCTCTGTAGACTGCGCAAAGTCGTCACCTCGCCGACGCCGATAGTTCTACTCGCCCGGCTATTTGTCGTACCGTTATTTCAAAGTATTACCTACCGCTAACGCTCACTCTAATAAATTATTTAAGCTGCCGTTTTTTGCACATATTTCCTCAGTAAGACTCCCGTCGTAGTCGCTTTAGGTAGTCGTCCATTGCATTTTACAGTTTCGCATTTGCAATGTCATAAAAAGACCGCTTTTTCACGATGTTACAGTTTAAAATTTTATTGTTGTGCCATTTGCATAATCGCAAGGCGAGACGATGCAAAAACTAGACCATTTTTATTCTTTTGTTTTGCAACTCATAGAACATAGAACGTTTTACACAAAAGGCATTTTTTGATTTATTGCGTCTTTGTCTGTTTCGCGATAGAAAAACACGTTCGTTATGGTTGACGTTCATCGATCTCGTTGCGACGTCCCTCGCGGCGGCGACGTGAGGCGGCAAGCGCGGCCGGAACCCGCCGCCGCCGCGCCTCGCCGCCGGGAAGGCCGCGCTGCGACATTGCTTATTACTCCGCCGGTTACAAAGACCGGTTAACAATCGGTGATTATTAGGTATCGATTCGGACGAGGTTCTGCGCCATTGTGCGCGCCCTCATCCGCCGCGACTCGCGATTACCGTTCTATAAATGCCCTTTCTTGCCCGATTCACAGATTTTTACAAAGCTTTTCAAATTTTACTTGTTTCTCAATAAAAGCACATTAATTTCAATTTCTCAAATATCGTCAAATGCGTAACTGATACTTTCTCGTGGTACAATTATAGGGGATGGTTATTCGGAATCAATGGAGCTTTACCGGTGGGTAATTAGGAGTAGACGGCGGCGGGCCGAACGGCCGGGCGAGCGGGACACGGCCACGGCGCGACCCAGCGCCCAGCTTCTGTACATAATGCTATCTTCTAATCAAATTATTTATTATTTATCAATTAGTGGTAAGCATTCTATAAAATATATGACTGTTGTATACAGTCAGATAAATGTGTGTATATATTTTGGTAGTAATAGGTAGATCGCTATCAGAGGGGTATTTATAAACGTCAAAATTATTTCTTAGTATCAATATTACATGATACAGAAAAATCTGTTTGGATAATAGATGTTATGATAAAGATTTCTCAATGTCTTAATCGAGTTCATGTACACTCGGAATTGTTCTCGTTAGATAATGAATTAGACATAAGTAACGAAGTATTTAATGTGGATTGTGTATATATGTTAGTGTTAAGATTCAATTCTCAGTGCACATGGATCTTGTTGTGTTTATATGTGATGTATGTATGGTAGCGCTCCGAGTGAGCGGCGGCGAGCAGGAGTCCTGAGCATTGACGCAATTTGTTCTACGGGTATTAGTCTCCTATTAGTTGTAGTGTGTTTATTTTATTCGTTTTCATTGTGATCTCTTAACACGGAATTTCGCTCTGAATGTTTCGCACACATGGATTAACGAATCTATTTTAGCGATATTGATTGTTGATTATTATTATTTTATTTTTAGTCCTAAGTATTCGATGGCTGTAGTGTTTACTAGGATATATCGATATGAAATCTACGTAATAAAATATTTTTTCCAAAGAAATGCTAGGTACAAAATAAAATGTGTACAAATAATTAAAATAGTATCGACTAGGACTCTTAATTATCGATGTTGGAATGTTGTAATTAACTTTAGTTAGTGTAATGCTGTGCGGTGCCATTATCTACCTCATTCGGATCGGATACTGTTTCAGGGTAACAAGCCAAAGTTGATCTTAACACACTGTGTAGTACAGACGTACAAATATGAACCGTGTCAGATGTCTGTGGACATCAATTACCAATTCCACAATATGAGACTGATTTTATTGCTTAACCGTTAATTGTAATTTACTAACCTAATTTTGTTGTTCTATAACTATTCTTGATCTTCTTTGTGTTGTTTTTACCCGTATAAATTAAAATGACACGTATTAAAAGAACACATCGTGTAAAAACAACTAATCCCAAAAGTGACCTGTTAGTGACTTTTAACCAGACACTAAGTTAATTTACCGCTTATAATTTGGATTGACGTGAACGAAGTGCTACCCAATATTTTGTAGTTCAAATCTTGGGTAGCATATTGTTGTCGTGGGTTAAACCTCATTTATAATCAAGTGACCATTATAGAAGTTTAATCTTATAGATTTAAACGAGTGGTTGCCAATGTAACGTACCATGTGTCATTGTAATTTAATCGTGTAATTGGATTTTAACTTGCGATAGATCGCAAATCTATTTCTTATGTAAGGTTTGCAATCGATATGAGTTCCTATTTTATTAATATTTTTAAAATATATTGTTTCCATTCATATTCGTTTATATTAATTAGTTAATATAATGCAGTAAAATGTTATTGCCTATATTTTGGTATTATGTTGCGATTTTGAAAATGAATCAGACGTCGCGCCTCCCCCCTCTCCATAAACTACCTCATCTTCGGAAAACAGGTGACCTTTTAAATTGAAAGGCAAAATGTAATTCGTAAAAGTGTTTTGAATGTACAAATTATTATTATAAGAACTATTTGTGACATAGTTATTATACGACGAATATATGTATTTCATTATCTATGTCCAGTACATAATTATTAAATAAAGAGCGATGTTTGTTATTTATTTTTATTGTTTTTTTTATACACCAACTTACTACTACGTTTCGTGACTTCATTAATTACTGTTGCGTTACAAGAAGAGTAACAATCAATAGCACACAATTGCATAGATTAATTTAACAGAAAGTCCATTTAGAAATATGGTCTGTGGATTTGTCATGCAAAAGAAGTGTGATTGTAACTCAAACTGATGTTGAAAAAGTAATGTCACGTTACAAGGATAAAGTAAAAACACTAGAAACAGAAATTCGAATTAAAGATGTTTATACTAAGAGCATTCGAGTGTGAAGGCCATCTCAAAAACAACTGGTTGCAAATAATAGTAATTGTCAGAATGTGATATCAAATTGAAAATCTACTTCAACTGTGATTAATGGTAATTATGAAAAAAAAACCGCCTGAATCTATTTTTACACTGCAAGGGAGAATGAGTCGATGCAGAGTCACTCTCTCCAATTGTAAACAAAAGAGAAATAATTAGAACAATAAAACAGCCAACAGTATAACAGCCAGTTTTTTTTATTTTAGAATCTGACTTAGTCTAAATTTATTTGTATTTATTTATAGTAATTTTTTATGCAGGTTTTTTTTGACTAAAAAAGCTCAAAAGCACATAAGCTCATTTATTACTTCATTAATTCAATCAAAATGGGTAGATACACTACACTATCAACATAAATAAGTCGTGATAATTTATTGTTTTTTACCAAATTAGGTCTTGTTTATAGAATCTAGAAAAAACATCGATTACAAAAGAATACAGTAAATTTATCTAAGTAATGGGGGCAGCAATAACAAAGGTTTAGGGTGTGATGTGGGTAAGTTGGCTCCATTCAGGAGTTAAGTAGTAAGGGAGGAGTGTAATTTATCTAAGATCGAGCGTAAGTAATGAGTTGTCCCGACGATATAATGACACTCCTGCCATTATATCTCGCACGCACACCAACAAAAGTGCTCTCCACAAATATTGTAACACATACTTCTTTATAAGAATGAAAAAAATGTTTTTAAACATCAGTTTACACAAATATTAATAGTAGAAAGCACTAATTTAAAACATCTCACAAAAAACTCCAAATTTCGGCAACAAGATGTGACAATAAAACGGATATGCAAAGAGAAATCGGTAAGAACATTACCCACCTGTCAGTCGGGCAAAAATATATCGACGTGGTTGAAATTGATAATGCACATGATGCACATCAACTTGACATGGTACATGTATATTGGTCTATACATAATAATAAGTATAGACTATATGTATTCAGGAACAAAAATTAACATAATATAGTGCCTAGGTAAACCTATAATTTGTGATACGTCTCATGCCGCACACTCGCGAGACAAACGCATGGGTATCCGTCTGGTGTTTATTAATCATCCCCACCCCATTCCTTCTCGCAACGTCGCCCTCTTTACAAATAATATTTCTAACATATAACCAAAGTAAAATTTATTAGTAATCTGTATGAATGTAGTGTTTATCGAAAAACGATAAGTTACGACTGACTTAAGTACAACTTTTATTTTTGTCAGTTGCTACGAGTATGTGTAGCACAACAGTGAATTCAGGAAGCCTTGATCAAATCCAGAACACCCGCACAATATTTTTCTTAAGTTGAGTAATGACGATCATGGAGAATGCCCCTACAGATAACAATAATAAGTTATTGTTTTAAAAATGAAGGAAAATTGAATGTCGATCGTGTGAAGTAAAAACTTAATGGTATTTCAATATATGAAATCTATACAGTAAATAAAATTCCCTTATGTGAAATTAAAAGAAATTAAGTATATGATCTATTTGCGTTGCATTTACCGAAAAACAATATTTTTTTAAATTAGTCGGCCTGTCTATCTATTTCGCCATCTGTCCGTCTGTCCTCAAAGCCACGTTTGTTCCGGATAATATCTGAAACGACTAGGCCGATGTTGACTGGAAGGTAACTGATATTTACGATATTAAATCACGCCTGACTAACTAAGGCTATAATATAATAGCTATATATAATGCTAAGGATAATTGTTTTTAATTCTGCGCTGAAGAAGTATCGGGCAAATCTTTTACTCTGAAGAAATAATCACTTATAGTGTGAAGTAAGCTTTAAATAAATAATTTTAAGTTAACAAAAGGCGAAAAAACATTTTCCTATAGCTTCTCAAGTTCTGGCAGATCATTAAACACACAAAAAGAAATTTAAAAAAAATAATGGTAACATCTTTGCTAGAATAGTAATTTAAGAATTCCTTTTACTTATTTTACTTTCTTTTAGATGGATTTCACGGTTGTCAACTTAGTCTAGATTTGGTAATGAGCTTTAAAACAGTAGTGATGAAGTAAATCGTTACAAAGGACGAGAGCTGGCGAATTATAATTTATTTGGAGAAGTGGCAAAGCGCCCCGCGCCCCGCGTTTGTCCCCGCATCCCGCGCCGCCCGACCTACCCTTTGCTTTCGCCCTTCGTTACCTACACACGCGACAAGCGTTGTAGCTCGCAAAATAAAATATTTAAGGTATACACAATTCTAATTTAAATGTTTGTTGTATTAGAGATGAACACCAATAACGTGTTAGGAACTCCAAAGTTAATTTTCGGGTTTCGATCCTTAAAATGAAACATTATTTAAGTTTTAAAATTTTGATAAATTAAGTATCGATGTTAACTACAATTAAAAGTTTGTTAGTTAAAACAGACTTAAATGCATTCTTTTGAAATTAGTGTAAGTAATTGTGTTTTGATAAGTTGAAAGATTTAAGAGTGAAGACAGAGCGGACAACAGAAGAACTAATTTGCATTTATCGCATGGAATCAGATATTTTTTTTAATCGGCAAGAGACAAAAATATCATTTTAACGTTTATTACATGCAAAGGTTTTAATATAATTAATAAAATATTAATCAAACTGTATTAATCTTAAAACTTAAAGTTATAAGAAATTTTCTATTCAGTTAAAACATTTTAGCTTTAAAATATTTAATGAATTAAATGCAAATATAAGTATAGTATAAATCCTGATTTGAAATAAACTATACATAAAAGACACATCTTAATTTGAAAGCATATTTTACCCTTATTACCTTTAAATAGAGCCACTTAATAGAGCCAACCAATAGAGCCACTTTAAATATAAAATTAAAAATAATGTTCAGTGAAATGTGAATTATTAATTAAGTTACAACACTTTGGTGTGGAACTTTATACTTTTCTGTTTTTTCTCTAGGTAGGTTGCGTTCAAAGGAACTGGCGGACGCGGGCGTCGCGGGGCGCGGGGCGCTGTGTGCGGGGGGAGGCCGGAATTAAGAGGGAGTCGGGGGGACCCGCCCTGGATACCGAGAGGAGTTTTAACCAATTAATTTTGTTCCTCAACGCAAACTCCGCTATATAATAAGGTATAAGTAGGCATTAACTGAGGCGCGCCGATAGCCGGCCGGGCCGGGGGCGCAGCGCCTTCTTCTTGCCTCTTATAACGATGTTTTATTTCTTGTTAAGCTCTCCGTTTCTCCACTTTTAATATTTAATGGCATTTTCATGGCTCATGTTTATAGCGCACTTAGAATTCTCAACATCATTGAAGTATGTTTTATCGGCTTTATTGTTGTCCGATGGCGCAGTAACAAAAGTTACGATTGCATAACATTAACATCTCCCAACCTTAACTGTAATGTACGCGCGACTTGTAACTGTCAATAGACGACCAAATCACTTCTCATTTCATAAATAATGTATTTCAGATTATAGATTATTCATATTAAAGTCTTCAATTTTTATTGCAGAATAAGAAATATGCAATCGTTGAAGTCGTTAAAGAACTCAAGTTTTATAACACATGCTCAAAAAAGATCGTCTCGTCTCTATCTGCTTCCACATGGCACCGCTCGTGCTCTCATCTCCGTAACTAACGCCTCCTCCGCGGAATTACATAATTAAAGAAAGCAACACATGCTTCATAAAACACCCACCTTCCCCCGGGCGGACCCGTGACTAAACAACAAAAAGGGTTCCCGTCTCCCGTTCGCTTGGAGTGATTTAAAAATACAACTGTCGACAAAAACATCGCACCGTCGTCTCGCGGGCGCGAGCTCCTCGACGCGTCTCTTAAAAATATTCCTTAACAAACGGTATTGTGTTAAAAAACAGAAACGCACCCGAAAAAAACAAACCGCAAAGTGCGGTAAAAAACTTAAACAGCACGCGAGTACGACGAAACACCCTTTCCCTTTTGGGCGACGCGAGCTACGTTTTTTATATTCGTGGGGTTGAATTTTTTACCGCGATGCTACGTATAAATTAATAAATGAACGTGCTCATAATCTGCCGCTCGGAACACTTTCGGCTTTGTTACTTTTTATAGTGGCTGAGTCTTCATTTGTTTTTGTGTGTTAGAGGAAACGGAGCCTCGCCATTGATTAAGGTACTGGCGGCAGTGACAGGTGGCGATTGAACCCTTGTTTCTGCCTTCCAAATGTAATATGCAAAAAATACTTATGACTACCATACATCATTAAATTTGGTACGAAATGTTATATAATGTTAATGTTATATATTTTGCCACTCATTCCATGGTTTTTGTAAAATCTTCAAAAGATCACCGTCTTCACGTTGAATAGACCAAGATACTGTTTATTACAAGTAGTGCCTCACAATTGTATGGCAAGGTTCGTGCCGGAAAAAGTAACATTCGTTAAGGAGGAAGAAGAAGTCAATCGACTCTATATTTACAATATTATGTACTTGGTTACATTGATCGTATAAGATAACTAGGATGAAAATGAACTAATAAACAGGCCCTTGCTCTAGCTAATAATAATTAATACTAAATTGAACCCATTTTAAAATGTATAATACTGAATGAAATAGGTCAGGTTTAGGTTTCTAAGATTCAAACAACTGTATAGAAAAATTTTAAAATGTATCCTTTTTAATTCCAACAAGCATCTGTTGCGTCAAAGAAAAATACGGAAGGAAACAGTTTTTTCTTTTTGTAAAACGCATAAGAAGTTTTTATCAGCATTCCGACGTTTCGAAACACTTCGTACATAGAATTTAAATAAAAAGTAAAACCGCATTTCAGATCCAAACGTTTTTGTCATATACTGGCTGTATTATTAATTATTTTGGTTAGTTTTACCATTCTATTTATTAATCGACGTAGGTAATGTAATTAATAATTATTAATGTAAACTTTTATTACGTATTTAGTATTTGTACTTGGCAGCAAGCGATTGCCACTTGTTGAGCTAATTAATGTGACATGTAGCGTTGTTACACCATACCTTAAAAAGGCAAAAGATTGAGAATAGTTTTATCTACTATCACTTACTTAAACCTTAATTAATGTATCTTTACGTAAAGAAGCAGGAAAAATTATTGATTTATAGAGACGACCATGACAGTCACATGAGAATGACACTACAATACGTTTATGGTAAAGTTTGAATGAAGAAAAAGCTACAGTTCGCGTCAAAAGAGAAGTATCGGAGGTAAGCAAATATTCTGAATGAATCGGTTACACAATGCATTGCATTATTTGTGCTGTTGTGTCGCGTTCGGGACGCACGTGTGCGATCTCTCGAGACATCGAGAGCTGCTTCGATATAACTACAATCAATTATTACGCTCTATATACCTACCCTTTTTTATTTCTATAAGTCTTGAGGAGTTACGAGAGTCATCGAACTATTGTGACAAAAATACTTGATTATTAACATTAGTTTTCATTGTTGAAGCATTCAAAATGTACTGTACTACTACAAAAAATACTGTTAAACACTGTTTAGTTAACCGAGTGTTTTAACTCTTCCCCTGCCGCTAATTGACATTATTGACGTCATATTTATGGTGAAACATGTCACCAACATGTTTCACCATAAATATGTATCTCCACACTGCTTTCAGTATAAGTAATTCTTTATTTATTGATAAAGATCGCATTTCGCAAGCTTAAGCGTAATAATATTTCATTAACCATAATTTATCAAAAATCCGCGCCGGGCGTTAATATTACAGTTACTGTATATAAGGGTTGACGTATATTTAAGCTAAAATGTATTTGAAACACTATTTAAGTTTTTTATGGCAAGGCCCGTAGAGTATAAAATACATAGCAAACGCAAGTAATAAATGTGTGCCTATAACATTTATTACATGCTGTGTTGCGGCTACCGTTTTCCGCTCGACAAATTGTTGCAAATGTTAATGAGTCTTAAGCCCATATTTGATGCTTCCTTACTAGTCTTAGGGTCATTTTTGAGCTAGCATTGTTATACGCGCCACATATTTAATGCAACATCACATTCATGGCCACAAAATGTGTTTATTTTCTTGGAATAATGTCGCAAATTCGTCCCCGTCCTCGAGCGCGAGGTGGTGTAATAAAAAATCCACCCGCGCCGTCACACACCGTAGCATTTATTTTGATAGTGAGCTCGGTTAACCGCCGTCCATTGTCACGGCGACGTTTGATTATTGATTTTTACGCTAAATAATCCCTTTCTCAAAACCCCCATTGAATGCAATTATAAGTTTCTTAAAAATATTTCCGTGCACAAAAGCCTAAAGCTACACAATGTCATTAATAACGCGTATAGAACTTGTCTCGATTCAACAGCGAGATTTCTCTTCGTATAGTCATCGCACTTTATTCAGGTTTACTTTTAGGTATAGTTCGAAAAATTCTAAATCAAAATCTCTAAGTATGTCATTGAGATTTATTTTCATACAATTCTGAATGATGTCTAATATTTTGTATACATAGAAATCTCTATAATTAACGTACTATAACATTAATTCAAGCGAATTAATTCATATAACAAAATAAGCACTTAACTTTTAATGTTAACAATATTACATTTTCTAGAACTATATTTTTGAAACATTATAAATGTACTCACATTTTAATTGGTTCGCATAGGTTTGTAAAAGTAATATTTAACCTAAAAACGTGTATACATTCCACGAATATTCACAGGAATGAAAAAAAATCATATACAAAATAGATATGTTTTTTCACTACCGAATCTTTTACGTAAAGTTGTTTACTGTCTGGCTTTAATCCTTTAATCTGGCAAGTATCGCTACTGTTGCGGTGTTTCTTACAAAGGCTAAGTGAAACAAGTGTTACAAAACTATTTCACGACACTGTCGTTGCCGAATAGCAAACAAACAAGTTTGTTTGTGTCCGAACCGAATTGTTTAAAGCAACAACGCGCCGCTACTGGGTTTGTTTGCATTTAATCCGTTTGTGATGTCCTTCCATAGATGTTCGCATAATAGGTACAAAGTGTTTGACCGACCGTGTAATGCACGTAGTTTTTGCTTAATCTTCCAGTTAGAAGACGGTCCCCAGTCTTACCTAAAACTTTTTTTTAAATTGTGGCCTCTTTTCATTACTGTATTAACAACTGATTGAGTTATGCATTTTGTTCAGTAGTCCCGGATTCTCTACCCGGGACGTACAAGTGATATAAAATCGTCAGTTTTCTATATTCAAGAAAATTTCAAGAAACCAAGTAGACTTAGATTGGATTTTAGAACATAACTGTTTCTCAAAAATAGACTAACGTTGAATAAACCTCCGATCTCTCCGATATATATTGCTAACATTATAAATGCGAATGTTTAGATGGATTGATGAATGGATGGATATTTGGTATTAGTTATCTGCAAAACGGCTAAACGGTTCTCGGCTAGAACACAATCTGGAAGAACACATAAGCTACTAATTAAGTTTTTTTTTAATTCTGTGCGGATGGAGTCACGGACGACAGCTAGTTCAATTATATTACTTTTCTGTCATAATCTGTTTTAAATTTCTTAGAATCATTTCCTTCGAGCGCGTTTTATTTTCTCGGTAAAATTTATTGAAAAAGAACTCGTAGAAGTGTTTCTTGTGATCATGAAACACTATCCGAGCGAAATAAGATCCGAACAGATTCTTAGAGAAAAGCTTTGCAAGATAATAAATCAAATTAAGGTAAAGAGAGACTCTCTCTTTACATTAAATAACAAATTAGAAATAAGAAATTTTAAATTAATCTAAAGAAATAAACGTAGTTCAAGCTGTTAACATTAAAAGAAATTCGAAAAAGGTAAGAAATAGTAATAATTCTACGACGCTTAACAAAGACTTATAAATAAAGGAAGTGTGATTTCCTGCCAAAACAAATACATCCTCAACGTATTTACTGTAGTCCGATTAAGATTACTTGTGTACTGTTTATCTCTATTTACACATCGTTTCATAAACCATCAATACAAAAGAGAATGGGCAAATTAAGTACATTTTATTATTTATTAAATCGGCGGATAAACACTTCAATCTACCTGGTAACTGCACTTAGACACAAAAACGTTGGACAACGGCAAAAGGGGCAATTTTTTAAAACTTATAAAAAAGACATAACAAAGGATTTGATAGAACGAGTGTTCGCGAAATAACGGGCTTGCAACTTGATAATCTTAACACCTTGATATATGTGGGTTAGTAGAATGTGCAATTCTGTAAAATGTTTAATTTTTTTGTCGTTGTCGAGCACAAATCGAACGGGTGTTGCGTCGGAGGAATCTGACACCATCCGGTTACGTGTTCCAACGCTAACACTATTAACACTTACTTCACATCTAAAAATGATATATAAAACAGCAAATATAATATATGTTCTTTGTCTTCCACGAGTCAAATTCAAATGGCATATAAATAACAGAAAGCAATTTTAGTAGCGCATTTTTTTTCCTATGTACTCCATGTTACTTTTACTAAACTGGGAATTTGTTCAACTGCTTCTCAATATAAAATGTCAAACAGTGCATTTCCAAAAGAAATTATGAAAAGATACTGACTTAATAGTGAAACCGTATTCAACTTACGAGTCTTTTAAAAAAGTACGGAAATGGAATAAAAGAATCAACGACCTTGAACGAAAGTAAAAATCAATAGCGTAAAGAGCCACAAGTGCACTTTTATGGCATCAGCTGATGTGTCCCAAAGAGTTCAATGCACTTTCTATTGTTCTCGACTGCCAGTCCATAGAAAAAAAATATTCATCTCAACAAAAAAATGTGACTACCCATAGAAAAAAAATTCAACCCTTCCGAAGTCGCGTGGCAGGTACCCCATACACAACCCTTTACAAAAAGGCTTATAAAAAACACTCAGGGACGTGAAGGGGTTAAAAAAGGGTTGCTATTACGCATGCGCCACATGGGATCACTGCCCTCGTTTTATATTTTGAAATTTTACAATCCATTCATCTAGCTGTCATTTTTTTTTAAATTCGAATTGCTTTTATTTTAATTAAGAAATTAACAAATTTAAGGTTAAAATAATTACTAAAATTTACATTTTCTTGTAGCATTCAATGCAATTACATTCATAGCATAAGTACGTTATTACCAAAATCTCTTTTCAAGGAAAATAAATAAGTTTTACAATAAGTCCGGAAACCAAACGCGCTTGGACTTACAGCCCCTTCCAGGTTAAATTATACTGTTATATAGTAGGTATATAATATTATTTATATAATACTGTTTTGAATTGTATTTCACAGAAAACTAAGGCAGATTTAAGTCAATGAATAAAGTCTCAGTACGTTTACATACAGTTTGTTTATACTGAGAAGAAATTCTATAAAAGATCTATTCTCTACTAGATAAAGATATGATATACGATACTTTCGAACTGATGGAATTAATAACGCGATTCGTCTCTGATGCGTAGGTAGTTATGTGGTCTATGCTTGGTATCTTCGTCCATTGTGTCGGCCTCCATTGTTCACAGCTCACTAGCGACGCCTACTGAATACTTTTGGCAATGTTGATGTCATCTTACTTGGCAGACAACAAACTTCATTAATGTAAAAAGTACGTTGGATAAAAAACTTGTAACAATAGTTCCACTGTCTTACAATATTTACCTTGTGATAAAAGTAAATAGCAATATTTTCATGTTATGTAGTAAATGACCTGCTACGCGTAGCTTAATAGAATTGTGGATATATAGTTAACTTTAAGATTCCTAGCTTTTACGAAATTGTTATAAACTTTATATATTAAAAGAATTACACGCAACATACAATATATACTAATTACTTCTTGATATTCACGGAGGCGTGAAGTCGTAAATATTTTACTTGTTGGACGAAATAATATTAGTAAAAAATAATACAAACATTCATGTTTTCAACTCCTTATACAAATGATAAAAAATGGTACAAAATATACAATCACTTTAACGACAAACGCACATAATTCGATAATAACACAAACAGTTGTAGAAAAAAACACGAACACGTCTACCAAATAACGCAGTGAAACTATAATTAACAAAGATAAATATCGTTTATTACTCCTAGAAAAGTCGATTAGAAAAAACTACCCCTTTCACCCCACAATTTGTAACCCGTACAGTGGGCGCCGGGCCGCACGTCACACATAAAAACGAACGCAGGCTCATCGCTGTGGAATAGGCTTTCATTTTTACATCATTATACAAATAAATAAAACAATAAGACAATTTTAAAAGACTTTAATTATAATAATATTAGCTTTTAGCCGCGACTCCGTCCGCACGGAATAAAAAATAGAAAACGGGGTAAAAATTATCCTATGTCCGTTTCCTGGTTCTAAGCTACCTGCCCACCAATTTTCAGTCAAATCGATTCAGCCGTTCTTGAGTTATAAATAGTATAACTAACACGACTTTCTTTTATATATATAGATGTTGCGATTGTTCAAACTATTTAAACTCGTTTAATACCTTGTTTAAACCCGGACTATGCAAATAAAAATTATGGCATTTTCTATACTGCTCAGGGACTGCATTTGTATAATTTCCTATTGCACACTGCCCCTGTCCCTATTGGTACCTTTTATTACCGAGTATTGCATTTTAAAAAATGCCGTTTCCATGTTTTCCGACTATGAAAAAAATGTTACAGTTACATAACGTTTTTCCATAATAATAGAATCATTATCGAAAACAGAAGAGCGGGCAGCTGATTTATTAGACGATAATGGTCTCTGTCATAAATAGATTTTTTTTTAATCTAACGCTTTTTTGACGCACGCGTGCACTCGGACACCCGGCTTTTGTGGGGGTTATTTTTTAAAACATTCATTTTTTATTTTCACTGCTTAAATTAAACTATTTAATCTATGATGAATTTTTCAAACTCAAATACAATGTATCCTAGTTGCAAATGAAATGATTGATAATAAGTTATCGTTGCAAATGCTGAACTTAGGCAAATAACTAATTTACCTGAAAAAATAATATGGTATGTAATAAATCATGTAAATTTTAGCCCAAATATAATGTTGAATTTATGGAAAATCAAAGTCAAAACCCACTGCATTAGGATTTTCTTACTTTTACTGTTAATTAACATGACGCTTCGATTAAAAATAAACAAAATAAAACTACCAAATCTGTACTTTTAAATCCGTTTTATAACTTAAAATTGCTTAAGTTAGATATTGTCGTCAAAAACTAATGTCACTGGCACATGTGAGTCGACCTTGACTAATAGACGCGAGCCGAATAGCAATGATCTCGTGTGATTTATAGTGGTCACTGTGATCAAATATTGGCAACATTTTAGAGTGGACTGCACGGCAAGCATGGCCAATACATTCCGCACACGCGTCATTACGCTACCACGGCCAAATGAACGCTTAAAACGGACTTAAAAATTCAGCGATTCCCTGTTGAAAAAAAGAGTTAATATTGATCGTAGATTTCTCATCGTGGGGTGCAGCGGCCGGCTGAGTCACCCCACGGTTTTTTACTCACCCTAAGTTATATTTTTTATAAAACCCCCTACACCCTCCCGGCCCGCTTTAAAGGATGAGTAGTCTCTATGGAAACGGCTCGATCTAATTTATAGGCGGGTGAAAGTACGGATTGCTTAATTAAGAATTTAAAATGTGTCTACCGTTGTAATTAATTAAAAAAAATTGAAGAAAAGAAACCGTTTGTAGGATCCAAATGATCGTGGCAATTTTAATAATACTTACTTTTATAAATTATTCATATTAGGTAACATTTTTCTTTCATAATTTTTTACCTATTTCTATTAACCACTATTTGAACTAAACGTCCTTAAAAATATGAAAGTCCTTAAAAAAAGTTGAAAACTTACATTAAATATTATAAACCTACAATACAGCTTTTTAAAATGTAAAAAAATAGATTCAGTATGCATAATAGAACTACGATTCACTTTCGTGGCAGAGATATTAGCGATGTGATAGCGGACGGTTTATGAATGCGCAAGGGTTGTGAGCTCGCGAGCGGCGGGTCGGCGCGGCGCAGTGAGGGCACGCGCGGGTTAAAAAACTGTGGGTCACGGCCGCGCCGGCGTCAGTTGCGCCCTTTTTGTGGCTACGAGTGCTCGTTCATCGTGTACTTACAAGGCGCAGGCGCAGATCGACTTTACAAAACCGGTGAGAAAATGTCAATATTTTTATAATTAGTAGAATTGAATACTTTAGAGAAAACAGATTGATAGGTATGTAATCAAACCATATTTTGCCATATTGACATCAAATACAATGATGAGAAATATTTTGTAAATGTGTTACGGGGATGGAACAATTAACAAATTTTATTGTCTTATTTTGATGCTTACGATTTTGGTATTTACAAAAGTAGAGTGAATAGACACTCGATATCGATAATATCGGTTAACAATGAAATACTTAAAAATAACGAAAAAACTAAAACTAACTGTCAACCAAGTATATTTTTAATTTACGTTCTGTTCAGTAGTCAATTAGTTAATAAAGCCTTGCGTCGACTTAGCACATCTGATGATAAAAATAATAATAATTAATACAGTATGGTTAATAGAAAAAACAATGGCGACGATGATGTGTAATGAGCCATAAAGAAGAAAACGAAACGTAGAGCAAGGCGTAGGCAAAAAGGGCGCGTTCGGGGCTAGGCAGGCGCGCGGGCGGAGGTGCAAGGAAATGGCGGGAGAGCTAAATTAATTTGCGCGCTCCCGCCAAACAAAGGCACGCTAATGGAACGCGGCGAATGGAAAAAATGCCACCGTCCGCTTTCCGGAGACTTATTTTTTTTTGTCGTCATACAAACAAAACCTTTGACTTTCCCAAATGAATAACATTACACCCGTCGAAGTTTGTCAACGGTTCGCTTTTGTCCTGATTTAATGACAAGAAAGAGAATGAGTGTGGACTTAGTAAATTATTCTACAGAGTTGGAAATATTAGATAAAGTCATATCAGCGAATAAAACGGTAATTTGTAAAAACATAAAACATTACATTTGATAAGAATTGTTTTCTTAAACTAGGTAAGATACTAACACCAAGAGTGGATAGCTCTAACATGATGGATAGCGGCGACTATACATACCTATATGATATTATGATATTTTCAATTATTAAAATGAATGGAATAGATGCGGACGGGACACCATTACTACTTTGAATATTTTAATTAAATTATACAGGTCGAAATACATATCAGGTTACGAAATCATAATATATAAACTTATTAAAAGGCGTTTAATTAACATAAGGTTTAAATAAATAATCTGTATATGCTAGTGTATAGTATAGTATAGTGCTATCTCGCAGGTCGCCAGTCAGGAGTCGCTGGCAATGAGCTCCCGGGAACAATGAGCAATGTTTATCTGAACGCGCTCGCTGAGCGGCCATTTTGTCAAATTAATGCGTCGTCCATTACCAGTAGCACGATTTATGCGTGTCCAATTAAAAGTTCGGAGCGTTGAAGACTCCAAATTAGTGGAATTCGCGCACATTTATCAAGACATCAGACTCGCCTCGCGCTCCGCGAAACTCCCAAATTTAAATTAGAGACGATTTTTACAGCTACCTCCCGTGGGGGGAAGGGGGACGCTACCCTTTCCTTATAACGAGGAAGGCCTCATGCATTTTTATGTGCTTCTTTTTTCGCCGGCGTTTTAAACAAGGGGGTGAGCAAAGGGGGTACCGGGGGTGAACTTTTTTATTCGCGTCTTGATAAGTTAGGGTTGAAATTAGACGTTCGAGTTTCGTTCGCGGAATTCATAATGACTAAAATTAATAAGTTTTTCTTTGGAGGGTGCTCCGCCCCGAGCCGACGACGCGGCACGGCTTCATCGATACTTTTATTTCGCTCCGACGTGACTCTCAGTGGACAGTAATATTTAAAGCTCATTTTGTTTTACCACATTAACTGTACAAGACATTACTCTTTTAAAATCCTGTGATTTTTTGGAAAATAACTATAACATCATGATAATAACCTTAATTTTGTCGACTTTCATTTTAGAATATTTTGATTTTGGAAACTTAAAATTAAAGCTTTTTTCTATTATCATAATTTCATATGAAATATAAAAGTTTTTATATTTATCTAAACAAGAACATATACATTCCAAAAGGAATTCAAATTATTTTTTGGGTAATTTAAAATTTTTCCCCAACTTTTACGAGTGTCAACTTATGAAATTGTTATGTTTAGGTCTTCTATTTCTTTTTTAATATTCTCAAATCATAGTGAGTTTCTGTCGTGCCTATTAACTATGGCGTATAATATGTATATTAAAATGTTATTTTCGTTTTCGGATATAAGAATTCCTATTAAATAAAAGTTCGCTGCACGTTAATATACATATGTGTTAGGAAAACTTGTTTGCATGTAAACACATGAGCACACTTGTTGCTCATGAGCGGGCATGCGCGCTCACGTATCGTCGCCCGCCTCCGCCCCCCTCTCACCTGTCGCAAAGCATCTTAATGCCTGTAACGCATGTTTATTCTTGCATGTCTTCATTATGTCGCATCTTAGTTTCCACGTTGGTACTACCAACTATTATATCCTTAATCAAAGTTGATCGATTAGAAATAATAGTACAATTATATGAAGCACATTTGATCCCAAAGGAAGTTATGTTTTTTAAAAATTTAGAACATTTGTGAACAATTAATTCACAAATAGCAATCGTATATTATACTATTATGATCCATTTTTTCTTTCGAGTTTAATGAATAAGAAAGCTAAGGAATTATCTCATAAATTGAAATCGGATCGCACCGAAAGTCAGATTTCAGCAATTATATCGGAACGAGGCAGTCATTAGGCCAATTAATCTGTGCGCTGCCGAGGCCCGCGGGGTGATGCGGAGCATCGGGGGGCGGGAGCGGGTGATGCTATTATAATTCGCGTCTAATAAGGTCGTTAACAACGTGCATTAAAACAAAACAAACAAGAGCGCCGAGTAGCGAGCGGCGCGGGCGACGGCGGCGGGCGCCATCCTTCCTCGAATCCGTGTCATTAATTTACGTAATGCGTAGGTACGCGCTATCCCCAAATATTTAAGAAGCCTCCTCCGGGAGCGCCCGCTCCTCCACTATCGCGCCCCCGCGTCCCCCGCTCGCCGCCCACCGCCCGCCCGCCGAGAATTATGGCGGCCGCCTTGTAATTATATTTTTTAATTTATCTTCCTTAGCGAATACAATGGAGGCGCCACCCCGCCACCGGAGCGCTTCCTTCTCATGCTGAATATTGTATCAGGCCGCTGAAAAAAGGAAAGAACGCTTTAATTACAAGCGAGAGCGCGGCCGGCATTAAGCCTTAAATATTTGATGTCGTCTCTTTCTTCCCCGCCCGCCTCGCCAATCCCTGCGCGCCCCGCGCCGACGCGCGCTGTCCTCAATAATTAAAACACCTATTAACTCATTCCCTCCGGCTGACCCATCATTACCTACCTCATAAAAAAACCCTGGCCAACTGACAATGTTTTTTTTTTCTTGACTATCGACTTTTTTAAGTTATACCTAAACATTATCAGTAATTACACTCTGTAAGTGTAAGTGTAAGTAGTTCTTGCAGCAAAATTAATACTACTATTTATATTTAACGATGACTAAAATGTCATACAAAGTGATATAGAAAACATCAAATGCATCACATAAAGTTATACGAAAATGGTATAGAATTTGTTCAGTCCACCTTAAATGATCTAAACATATCGGATCTTCATGTCAAAAACTAGATCTGTGTAAGATAAACAGGTGCACGTTGATTTATGTGCGCATAGGAGTCGCAAATGAAGGTGACACGGCAGGCGGCAGGCGACCCGGACACTCGGCGGCGAAGCTAGCTGCAGTACTTAGCGCGGAGACAAAGTATAACGTGACGACCCCCAGCCACCCACTGAAAAACGTCTCTAATATTCTTTTAGAAACGGTGGCATTTACGGGCTATATTTTATCCCGAATTTGCATACGCTCCTTTTTTTCGTTACCCGGTTCTCTATTTTATGGGTGGGTATTTTTTTCATCAGGGAGTTAGGGTACAAAAGGGTAAAGCGCGGGAGCTCATTCTGATAATTAAATTGCATGTAGAGACTCCTGTTGCAACGTTAGTCACTACTCGCTACTTAGCCGGGAACAATTTGTCTCCACAGCTAGTACATGTGCTATTATTACATTTTATATTAAAATAACTGCAATTTTAGGGCTTAAGAAAACAAAGATAGTTAAAACTAAGGTAAAATGTGTTGATCACGAAACATTTACGTAACATAAATTGTTTGAAACTTTAGTATAAGTGTATTATTTTAATGAAAAAAGGTCGTTCGTCAGTTTGTAAATTGTGTCAGTTTAAGTTAAATTAGTGCATAAACGAAGCAATGTGCATTTACGTAGTGAACCGATCTAAAGTGACTAACAAGAGACTATCTTTTTTAATAACATCAACGCCATATGATAATAAATATGTATTACATTGCATAATGAATGGAAAAGATTTAAAAAAACGGTGACATTGCCCGCGCTCCGCGACTAAGCTACCTAATATATTAGAAACACATTATTTCGCGAGGGCGGATGTTAATCACCACACCGTCCCATCGCACCAAAGCCAGATAAAGCTTTAGCCACTAAAATATCAATCTTAGAGATCGATCTGAATTGATTTTTTATTTTATTTTCTTAATATGAAACAGATTATAAACATTATTCGATCACCTTCTAAACAGTTCATTAGGTTTTTACTTTACAATTGCAATATTTAGATCAATTATATATGAGCCAAATGTAATAAAAAGTTAATTAAAAATAGCGAGGATAAGTAAACATAGTTTGAGATCGCATATTGATTTCGTTTTTAAAAACATACAAGCGTATACATGTGATATAAGAATATTAAATTGATTTATGTGATCACAACTGACTACGGTCTTTAACAGTTGTAGAGTCCGCAGCGGTATTAGCAGAATCTACTTCTACAATGCTGTTGTAGCACAGATTATACTACTTTAATCATTACCTTTATTAATTTAATTACTGTAAAAAATGTTTTAATAACTAAACAAGACTGTTAATTAAATCCTAAACAATGGGCCGTAATCTAGATGATATTTAAATATACAAAGGAATGTTTAATTCACAAAGAGTCGTGATAATAATTTAACTAACAAATTAGAAGAAATCTTACCCTGCTTTAAGTCAAATTACCATAATTGCTAATCAAATGTTGTAGGAGCGGCCGCGACGCAGCTTCTACTCTAATTACGAATTCTAATTTCCTCTCTTGTTTTACGGGCCTTTTGAATTTGTAAATTATTGCCATTGCTTCGAGCTATCTAATAAATCCCTACCGCTCTTAAAGATAATTTAAAAGTTTTAAACAAAATCATAAAATACACCTACATTATTTGAAGTTATACATAAACTTTATATCTTTTTTATCGAATATAATAATTTTATTGCCATCTATTTTCATTATCAAAATTTTAACATGAATTTGTTTATAAAGCAAGATATTAAAAGTCTTTGATGGTCTTAGAATGAACTCCTCAAATATCAATAATATTTGTGGACATGTTTAAAGAACATAAACGTGTCGAATATTAACACGAGCCGATTACATTTACGTCAACTTGTTTGAAGTCTTAGTAATTTTTTACACGAAAAAAACATCAAAGTTATTAAAATTAAAGATTCTAAGATCGTCACACACATATATAGGTATTCTTAATTCTCAAACAAGTCTATTTGGAAGGGAACCAATTAAACGATTTCGGCGGGTTTGAATAGCGTAGCGTACTGAATTTGTTATAGGTAGGGTAGGTAGATAGGTAAATGTAGACGTGTTTACGGAAACCTCCGGCAAATATTATCGCGAGACGGCGCGATCTAATATTCAGACGGCGCGCCGAGGGGGGTGGGCGCGGGACGTAACCCTCTCCAAGTTTCAAGCCCTTCCCTTTGCACGCCCTACACTAATTACGTTTAGAGTTCTTAAGCGAAATTACTTAGGCCCCTCACCACCCGCCGCCGCCTCGCGACCCCCTCCCGGAAATGAGGCGCGCTGGAAAAACAAGAGAAAAGCGTTATACCTATAAGGGGCCCGCTGTCTCTCTGAACGTCCCAAATCTGGGCAATCTCTAAAAGATGTTGATGTAATGATTTTTTTCTTCATTTTCGCGAGCGTTCTGTTCATGAGCGGTTGCTAAGTGAAAAGCAATTAAAGCACGGGCGAGCGATCTTCCCCCGACCCCCCGAGGAGACCACCCCGCCCTCCTAGCCTTATTCAATCAACAAAAATAGAATTATAATAAACACGATGTTTCTTGATTTATTCACATAATACAACCGATTAAAATAGTAATATATAAATCATATTAATTGTCACAGTCAGCAAACAAATAATTTTACCTGGATGCATGCAATAACTGTCAGATTAAGAGCTTTAAGACTTTAAAAAACTTTTATGCTGCTTTCAAATAAGTGCCAATTTTTTATACTGCGACAGTGTTTTTGTTTACTAAAGTATACGTAACCACAATACGAGTCGTTTCCGATTTTTCCATGGAACAGACGGCGCAGTTTAATTTCCTAATTTCTAAGTTCCAAAGTAAGGCAGCTGGGGGCTCATCAAGCAATCGGAAGCTCCGCCAGCGAACATTCGAGTGTTGTCGCAGCCACAACAGCCCTGGATAATTTCCTGTTTAACTTGGACGGCTTTGAACGTTTGCAAATTGATTTTTTGTAAGTTATTTAACGTTGCTGAGTGCAAATTACATTATCGTGTAAAGTATAAGTATAGATAAGTTCTTTTGCTCAAATTTTATATTTTTTTCATATAAGAAAGATATATCAAACTTGAAATTCACAAGCATTCCATTTCTAGGCTGGAAATAGTATCCGTGACACTAAAGATTGGTAGTTGGGGGCTTCCGATTAATATAAACTTCTCAATAACAGGCTCCTCAGCAAGGTATTAACATTTAACAGGGTATTTATTTCGTTTAAAACAAAACAAGTGACGAAATATTATTTCATTTACATCTCTTTTCAACGGGAGCAAAAGTTTACAGGCAATTAAAAAATTTCCCCGTTTAAATTAGATAAAACCGGTCTGTAAAGTTGGCAATAAAGAAAGTAATTGCGGCTGTTTAATGAGATTTAAATAATTAATGAGCAAACAAAATTGTTTTTTTTTTCAGCCTGCTACTGCGAGCTGTGGGCAAAGGCAGAGAGTCATAATTGCGAGGCCGCGTGACTTCGCACCCTACGCCGCTTTCAAGAATATTATTCACCTCCGAGGGAGCAGTGAACGCCATAAATAAGTTTTAATTGGTTATTTATGAAATTTCCTCTGTGCTGATAATATTAAATGACATATATACACACTTAATGCAATGTATACATATGTATAACCATCGTATTACGTTTGGTCCTATAAATGTTAGAAATACATTCGATTGTTTGGGTAAATAGGTACTTTAAGTGAGAACGTACTCAAAGTCATGCATTGATGTAAGTTATGGGAAAAAAGAAGTTGTAAATTTTTTATTCTAATCAAAATTAAACGAATAAAATACAACGCAGTGGATTTAGGGAGATTTGCTTAACTTTTATTTGGCTTTAGAATTTTCAAGAGCATTTGATTTGATATCAATGAGACGACCGTTACTCGTAACGTCCACATGACCGCTCGCAAAAGTTTTATTTCTTACCTCTATAATGAATTACTTTTACGAAAAACTTGTTAGTTTTTGCCTAAAATACGTTTCATTGATTTTGTATAATAAAATCGTATTATCGCACGATCTCAACGGAATATAGTAAAAGGAGCGTTTTGGATATTCAAATGATTGACATCTCGCCGGGCGGTCAACCGCCGATTCTTTGCTGATGTCGGCGTTTCGTTAATTTCTCCCTATCGCTCCCTCGGCTTCCGTCATCCATTGTTACACTTTGACCACGATAAAGCCGATTGTGATCGATTCCAGATTCCAACTCGGATACTCGGATTGCATTTTTGTACTTTCGCAACGGCTTTTTAATTGTTACTTTAGAATTGCTACGTTACATACATTTGCATTACAAGACTCTTTGAAACTCATGGGAAAAGTTAAATTCCTTTTATTAAAAATTTTTGACTAGCTTACATTATCCTCATGGTTTCATAGATTTCCAAATAGATAAAAAATTTATTAGAAATGTACAAACACAAAAACATTTTTTTTAATTGGAGAAATAACAAGAGAAAAGATGATCAAATTAGGAAAAAATTAGATTTTCAAACTTTCATAACCTCAAATGTGTTAGCGCTTAAAACCACAATATGATGCCAAAAAAGAGCGAAAACAATTGTCTAATTTAATAAATAGGCGGTCTAAAATTTATAGAAAGGCTGTAAATTAACAACTTTATTTACTTTAACATTCGCTGATTGTTCGACAGCAATGGTACATGCAACTTGTAACAGGAGTCAGTAGTGGTGTGCGCCCGCAGATGGCAAATAGTGTGCCTCGTGCGCCCGCGCGCGCCACCCCAGTTCCAACAGAAGCCCATTGCATTGTCGCCACACAAAAAACTCACCCAGATTGTTTACCTCACTTTTTACCTTTTTTATAAGTCCTGTTACCGCCTTTATGAGTATTTTCGTCGCTGCGCACGCGGCACATTCCTTTGTACGGCACTCGTTGATGCGTTATACGTCTCTATTATGCTCCACGATGTGGGCATTTCGTTATTAAATGTAGATAATCGGTGGATTTATCGAACCCTCTTTATTTTTTAATTTGTTGACGCACTCGTTAATGTTGTAACGATTTAATAGTTTTTTATAATTTATCAAGCGAACTATTTTATGTCCACTAAAAAATCAAGTATTCAACACAAATCTGTTGATTTATATATCCACTCATTTTTCTGTGGTATTTCTGTATTAAGTTTTCTATAGGAATCATTTAAATAAATTGAAAATAAAATAAGCAAGAATTCAATTTAATAATTTATTTTAATAAATTAAAAAAAGCACTTTAGGACCATTTGATTTTTTGAACACAACTGGTCTTGACTTTAAAACACAGAGGCATTGTGTATTACTCTTATTAATACTGTAAACAAGATCCCACATTAAAAGTAGCAATGTTAGCTCTAAATTAGATTGAATGAAAATGAAGTATAAATTAGGATGAAATAACTATTTCTTAAAATCTTTTTCGAACACATAAACAAAAAATTTAAATTGTGTTACAATTCTTAGAAAAGATTTTTTTTCTCTTAAACTTTGTCGTAAATAATTATGTATGTAATTACAAATAATTATCCAAAGATAATTTGCACAATATTTTCAACAACTAAACCATTTCCTTTATACCAATGACTTAAAAATGCAGATTCGGAATTATAGTACGCTGCAATGAATTTGGCACGTAAAGAACAAGAGTCCTGTTACGTTCGGCGTGCCAACTCAAATGCCGCATACATATGTGCCTAGACAAATAAAACACTATGTTGATATCAGCAGGTGTTGAGCGAAGCTAAATACTCATTATATTTCTTTTCCTGCGCCTGCTGCAGCTTCTGCAACTTCTTGAGAAGTCCTTTGCTCACTTCTTTGCCTTCGTGGTCGTGAGTTGGAAGACCCTGGAAAATTACATTTAAATTAGTAACTCAAAAATAACAATAAAGTAATTTTGTAAAACGTTTACAAATATTTTTATTTTAATTATTATTAGACGCTTCTCAAAACTATAAACTTTATAACAATCTCGATGTGTTGTCATATAAAACTGTAAAACTGACCTTATCATCAAACTTAGAGTATTTGTCTGTTTCTCGTTTAAACATCTCACTAGGAGGTATTTTCTTCTGTTCTTCTTTAGCGCGCTGCGCTTCTAACAACTCTTGTTTCTTTTTCTGTTTCTCCGCTTCTATTCTTTTCTTCTCTTCTCTTTCCTTCATTAATTCTTCTTTGCTCACTAGTTTTACGACGGTGCGATCTATAACACAACCAACCAAATTAAAGACAGCTGAAGATTTTCTTTACTGTTTTAACTACATGTAAATCGCGGGTAGTTAACAAACATATTTATTACATTAAAATGTAGCAAGGTATAAAATTATGCCTCCAAACATACTAAGAGTAATATTAAACCATATCTGGCCTCTGTTCCAACAGCTAGAATGCTGCACTGAAACTAGCAGCTGGTTAAGTTTCGCTTTATAAAGGTGTTCCAACTGACCAGCTTTATCCTCGAGCCGCACGCCCAGCTCGGGCAGCACGCTGTCCCGCAGCACGTCGCAGAGCGCGAGCACGTCGGTGGCTGCGGCCGCGCGTGCAGCCTCACGCACCTGCGCCCGGAAAGTGCCCAGCGCCTCCAAGTATGGCATCACGGCCGCTTCCAACTACATTCAGTGGTTCACATTGATTTGACGGAATAAAAAACAACCTATATAGCATTAAGAATGTACCAGATCTACCTACCTAATTAAAACAAATCAACCTCCTCTTCTACACTATGAGGAAAAAATCAATGCATAGAAAACTAGAGCAGGAAGGGTTATTAAAGGAAGAACAATTATACAGCGGTAGATCCCGCAACAACAATATTTGTTGGGTGCACGAATAGGCCGAGTCAACCTGTGCAATACCACGACCACACAGAAGACAGGCGTCAAGTGGAAGCAATTCCGCGTACAGTCTGATGAGTGTGTATCCGGTACCGGAATTCTAATTTTAGTCCTCTTTCCCTTCCCACCCTTTTCTTATTAAGAAAGGATGGGAAGGGAAAGTCGATTTGGCGGAGGAGGGGACGCATAGGAAAGAGAAATATCCTCTTTCTGTGCGTCCTCTTCTCCGTTGATTAAAGGTAGGCAGCGCATCTGCATTTGTGGATGTCTATGGGCAACGGTCGCCTCGCTATTGCAGTGAATCCAGGTGGCCGTTTGCTCGTTTGCCACCTTGATATAAAAAAAAATTATACCTTTGTATACAGTAAAAATTTGCAAGTCAACTCACACCAAGTCCATCAGCATCACCAACAGGGAAGCCTATCCCTCCGCGGGGTCCTTCCACGGCTCCGAACACGTGCAGGATGTCGGTGACGTAGCGCGCGGCCGCGGCCAGCAGCGGGGAGGGCCGCGCCGGCGTCACCCGCAAGTACACGTGGCATGCGGTCACCAGCTCCCGCAGCGCGTCTATTGCGCTACGGGTGTCAATGTTGTCTATAAACGTACACACAATTACAAAACAATACTAAAAAGTATAGTAGAATAGAAAAGTGGTAGGAAACAGTTTTTCTATCTACCTATGAATATGAACAATATGATAGGTCGAGTCTGAGTCGAGATTTACCACACAAGCTGGACATAATACGACCCATTATAAAATAGTAATATTTAAATCAGTAAGTCCGACTGACTGCAAAAAATTATGCTGATTATGATGCACATATCATAATCGGTTCCGTCTAATTTACAAAAGGTGATAATGATATTAACAAGGATACTCGTACAACACCCTTATACCATTTTTATTTTGCTATCAAAAAAAATTACACAGAAGTCGTAATTGACAAGCACAAAGGTTATAAAATTCAAACATACCACACAACGCAGCATGAACTTGCTCCTTAACAGTGCTCAACTTGGCAGCTAGCTGTTGTTCTTCTGGCCCCCACTGTCCTCCGCAACCTTCATCATATCCACTTCTCAACGCATCTTTTACCGTTAAGAAGAATTCCTATAAAGAAAAAAATATATAATATGGAACATGTTAACATCCTAGATTCCAACTCCTACTAAACAACCACTATTATGACTCACATTAAATAGTTTTTCGATTTGTATCGCCATTTCCATAGTATTATCGGAATAATCGAGGGTTTCCTTCCAGCCGTGTAATAGAAAGGCTATCCGTAACTGACGCGCGGTATGTCGCTTCAACGCGTCAGATATTGTGACGAAATTCTTCAATGACTTTGACATCTTGCAGCCGGCGATAGTCAGATGACCCGTGTGCAGGAAGTAGTTCACCCACCCACCTTTATCAAAATGCGCCTAGAAAATAACAATAAAGTATTAAATTTTATATAATCTGTAATGTTAGGTTAAAATCTATTTGGTCGGAACACTGTGTTAATACAAACAAGTTAAACCGTTAATTGGATACTTAACAGGCACATTAAATGAGAGAGAGTACAATTACCTCACTTTGCGCCAATTCGTTATCGTGATGAGGAAACTTCAAGTCAACACCGCCAGTATGTATGTCCAACTTGTCGCCGCAGACATCAGCCGCCATGGCGGAGCACTCGATGTGCCAGCCGGGCCGACCCGCACCCCACGGGGACTCCCACGACGGCTCGCCCGCCTTGCTGCGCTTCCACAGAGCAAAGTCATTGGCAGATCGCTTCTCAACCGTTTCATCTGTTAGATCACCTAAAGAAAAAAAAAATTATTATGCTTTAAATTTGATAACACAACTGACGTCACAATTAATAAAAAAAAACTTTTTTTTTTCATTTATTTAAATTCCTTATACCTATAGGTATAATGTACCACGTTTTTTGTTCTTTGATCTGTTTTAAAAAATGTTTTAAAATATAAATTACCTTCTCCTTCTTGTAAAGATTTAGTGTCACCGTACGCTTCAGGGACAAGACGTGCGTAATGATGTTTGTCTTTACTGTCAAACTCGCTCACATTGAAGTAAACTGAACCATTTGATTCATATGCTAGACCATTGTCAATTATCTTTTGTATAAATGTTATAATCTGTGGTATGTATTCACTCACTCTTGTCAAAACATCTGGTGGTAAAACCTTAAAATATAAACATAAAAGTATATATATATCTTATGAGATAGATAAGTTAAAAAATTAATAAACATTTTATAAAGTAAATATGCCTCTATTCAATTCTGTTATCTATCTTATATATATGAAAGAAAGTCATGTTAGTTACACTATTTATAACTCAAGAACGGCTTAATCGATTTGACTGAAAATTGATGGGCAGGTAGCTTAGAACCAGGAAACGGACATAGGATCATTTTTACCCCGTTTTCTACTTTTTTTTTCCGCGCGGACGGAGTCGCGGTAAAAGCTAGTTTCTCATAATTACATTAATATGCATGTGTTTCCTTATTTTAACAATTACAACACAGTACTGGTAAAGGCACATGCATGGCAAAGGCTATGCATTTTCAAACCACTTACATTTAATGCTTTCATATCCTTATGAAATTCATTTTCCCAATACCTTGGCAGTGCTGTAAATATTGCATTATCTTTGACAGTAGCACCCAGCTTTTTATCTAGCCATTCTGATATTGGATCTTTTGCCGATTTTAATAGATCACATTTTGCTTTGATAATATCTTTATCAATTTTACTTTCCACAGCCTGTTTTAAAGCTTTCACAGCGGCTGCAACACTGTAAACATATATACAAGCATATTACTATATATTTAAAAAGAATTTAATATAAATATGTCATACTCCAAACCCCCACTGGGCTAGCATGGTTGACAATAGTCAAGTTACCCCTAACTCTGGGTAGACTCCAAACCCCTCAGTGGGGATGTAGAGAGAACTGATGATAATACCCAAAAAAATGTATTACAAGATTATTATTTTTACTCTAGTATTCTATCTATACATGATTAATGTATAATTTAAACATTTAGCTTTGAAACAACATGATTGTTTTGGAAATCCTTGATATCTATATATTGTACTTAGTGTGTCAAATAAATCAATAATTTATACCAAAGATATTATATCCAGAATGTAGTTTTTGTCATATTATATCTTCAATGACTCATACTTTCAAATTTTGGATTAAATAATTTGTTTTTAATGACTTGTAACTTTTTAAAATTACCATTATTAAATCTGTATTTCTATGTAAGTAACAATAAATAAAACTGCTTACTTATCTAACATTTTCTGCATAGTGTTCTTTTTATCTGGGTCTCCAGTGTCTTTGACCACTTGCTCGTAGTAATCTACGACAGATGTTGCATCATCAATTGTGTCACTTAGAGGTTTTGCTTCATTTATATATTTGTCATATAAATAATTCTGTCTTGCTCTTTTAATTATTTTATCATCAATATCAGTTATATTCATTACATATAATATGTCATACCCAAAATAATTTGACATAATTCTTCTTAATATATCAAAAGATATATATGACCTGTAAAAGAATTAATACTATTTCAAAATAAAATTTGTTTAGAAAGTAGCTTAAAAGTAATTGTTATGGTTAACAAATATCAATATCCATATATTTTCTTCAGGAGGGTTATGGAGAAAACACATGAAAATAATATAATCCACTTCTAGACTAGCAAATTACCACACACACAATCAAACTTCCATATGTAAAAAAATGAATCTGATTTTTAATTAAAATAAAGAGGGTAAAAAGCATGATCTCATTGAAAATGAAAAGATACTGGAATTTTTAAATTTTTTCCAAACCTGTTAATGCAATATTTAATATGTAAGTTTATAGCATACCTGGCATGACCCATGTGGGAGGCATCATACACTGTCGGCCCACAACTGTACCAATTAACCTTATTTCCTTTAGAGCAAACAAATACTTCCTTCTGGCGTGTTAAACTGTTGAATAGTTTTAGGACAGGTCTTTCCGCCGTCGCAGGTGGGGACCAGATAGGTTGAGATCTTTTAGACATTTTTATATGCTGAAATGTTCAACGTAACCTAAACATATTACTATTCAATATTAAATTAAATGATCACCTCAATATGCATGTGAAGATAATACTCACGGTTATGTGGATGAAAAAATCCCTATGAAACTATCAGTAAATCAATTGCCACGTATAATATTAAAATTCACGAGATAAACTTGCTTCCATTGCAAGTGCAACCAACACTTTGACATTGACATTTGACATTTGTCAGTATGACATTAAAACTTCAAATTCAAATGGCTCTTTAGCCTCAGACAACGAATTATTTATTCCATCTACAAATCTATTCAAACTTTGAATAAGCAGTAGTTGCTAAAAATTTCTATTGGATTAATTTTTCCAACAAACTTTTATAATGCCCACATCACTGGCGATCTTATTGAACAGAATTTCTTTCATTAAATATAAAAAAGACTTAGAAAATTTTCAGAGTTTTGAAGCACTTTTCATTTGGAAAAACCATTTAAAAAGTGCATTTTTTAATGTTTTACCATCTACTACTATCTTCTATAACAAGAATTCCGTTTCTAAAAGTAAATTGGAAGTGTTAAACACAAAAAAATAATCGATATTTCCACCTTGGTAATGACATGTTTACATTGGTTCACATTTATTGCGATAGTTTTTATAAAACCTGCCGAACACTGGATCTATGCTATTATTATTTATTATGCCAACTGGGTTGAAAAATCGACGTCTTTAGCTTACAATATAAAAATCAGTGTTTTAGAAAGACTTATTGTTCACATCTTATAACGCAATTGTGGTTACTAAAAAAATTAAATTGCAAATGAAATTATATCTTAAGACTAATTGCACATAAGATTTATATTCCTTCGAACGCAATAAGAGATTAGGATGATAGTTCAGTGCCTGGCTAAGATTTGTTGATAATCTCAGGTGTTGTGGTGTGTGTATGATAATAATACTATATGGACACCTATGTCAAGTAGTTATGTAGTTATGTATTTGTACATAAATAACAACGCGTTTATCCACTGAACTACTTTGTAAGATTTACTACGTTCTTGTCTACTTTTATATTGTTTTGAATACTTTTACGGCTAAATATTAATCAACATGGCTCTCTGTGTCTGCAAATGCTTAAATGTTATGTTAGAAAGTGAGAAAATCGAAGATAATGTCGATGTTGGGAAACTGGATTTATCTGCGGCGGAACAAAGAGATATTTTTTTCAGTGAGGTACATTTGGTAAACATGAATTAACCTTGAATTTATAAAAGAGTATCGCTTTAAGTATGTCATTAATTGTGATTGATTCCTTATTTTGATATATTTACGTATCTAAAATATAAAGTATGTATATAGTTTAGGTAAACTGCTAATTTAATTCATAAACAAATGTTATTTTCGTGATTTGCATGCTTCGGCTTTATAATTACCGATAAAATATCACATATAATAGAATCTTATGTAATATCTTCAATCTATAATAACAATTGTTTTTGATCTCATTGATAAATCTTTGAAAGATTAGATTGTCATTTTGGTCACCAAATTAATGACACATCCTTAAAACATAACATTAGAATAAGTTGTATATAAATATCTTATTATCCAAATATTTCATGATCTAAAACATTTTATCAAACAAATTATACATATTATGTATCTATGCTAATATATACACTAATTTTTATACACTTATGTGCTTTTTAACTTTACCTTAAAAGCTTGTTTTTGTGATATACAAGACCTGTGTCAAATTGGATCACAATCTATACACAACCAATTGTGTCGCTAGGAAGGATTGATTGACAAAGGTTTAAGGCATACACAAATAAGAAGTTTGAAAACTTCCCATTTTCTATTCAGGCAGGGTTTGATTTACTAAATGTATTCTTCAATTGTAAAACAATTATGTGTATTGTCATTTCCAGAAATTGTTATCATCATCAATAAATGAAATAAAGATCCATGTGGCACAACCAGCACTGGTGGGACGTCAGTCTGTGGGTCGCTGGACGATTGAGTCTTGCCTTGGATGCGCACAAACAACACATGCCATATCCCATGACAGATCTACTGTATTAGTCTCTAAATCAACCCAAGTAAGTAGCATTATACCTTCACTTAACTATAAGATTCAAACTATGTGGTAGGTTTTGGTAGCAGCAACCACATGTCTTGGACTACTGCAAAGTATGTGCAGTGATGTTTCATACCCTAGTATATGATATGTTGTGCAAAGTGTGTTATTTAATATTACCAGCTGTCATAATATTTTAATGAAACTATACAGTACACAATAAGACCATTTTGAATATATTTATTGGTGGCTTTAACAAAACTGATTAATGATTTGTATAGTTTGTAGATATGATTTTGAATCTTTGCCAGAAGATTGAAATGAAACAGATTGAGTTTCTTGGCTATCATTTTTTATCTTAATTAATACATTGTTTTTGTAAAGGTTATGTATGACTATAATGTAATATGCAAGTAGGATTAAACTGTCTTACATGTCTAATCCTGCACCCTAAGTGATCTTAGATCTAAGTGATTTTAGACGTACTTTTATGTAGATTCAACATGTAGTAACATATTTATATAGAGTTGAAAACATATCTTACTATATATAATACTATCTGTCTCCCGCGACGTCGCACGGAATAAAAAACTGAATTAGTAGCTTATGTGTTCTTCCAAACTATGTTCTACATCTATGCCAAATTTCATCAAGATCCCTTGACCCATTCTGGAGATACCTTCAAACAAACATCCATCTATCTAAACATTTGCATTTATAATATTAGTATGGTTAGTCTGTCTGGATGGACTTTTGTATTTATAATCATACTAATATTATAAATGCAAATGTTTAGATATATAGATGGATGGATGTTTGTTATTATGTATCTCCAAAACAGCTTAAAAGATCTCGAAGAAATTTGGCACAGATGTAGAACATAATTGCAAATTATAAAACGCATAGGCTATTTACTAAGTCTTTTTGTAATTACTTGCCAACAAAATAATACACAATAGCTAGTTATATTACAACTTCTAAATTACTATAATAATTTTATTATTCATAATAAGTTATAATTCTTAGATGTTAAACTGATATTACATTAAAATTATGATGTTGTTAATTTTTGTCCAGTTTGAGCAATTGAGCAATATATTGAAGTGATACAAGCAGCATTGTACATTATCCTATTTGTTGACCACTGTTGTGAGTAGCTCTGGTATTGAAATACTAAACAACTGTTGATGTTGCAAAATTACAAAGTTATTAAATTGCATTTTGTAATAACACAATCCTTTCTCAGCAGTTTCAAAGCTGTATTGTAAGTGATGGGTTTTTGCCTAGATTTCAAAAACTTCAATAAAATGATGTAAAAAAACTGATGTATAATTAATTTAAACTGCATGTTTTAATGTATGTTGCATTAAATTGCATCAAATTGTTAATTTACATATATTTATCTTCAGACAACACTGGAGAAGGTGAATAATTTGAAAAAGTCTCCAAACTTCTCGCCAGTATTTAACATGTTAGTGCCGGAGGTGACAAATGATGTTGAAATGAAAGAGAATGTTGATACAAATAATGTTATAAAACAAAACAATGTGTTCCCACCTACACTACAAGCTATTGGTACACTTAGCAAACAACTCAGTCAGACATTGCAGTCGCAGCTCGAAGCTGTAGAGGAAACCGTTCGACAGTTCAGAGATCAAAAGTATGCAGAGTTTGAAGCTTACAGAGAAAGGGCACAGAGGGATCATAAAATTTTATCTAGGTATGCACAATACTCGAAAAAAAATATTTGATAAAATATGTATTTCTAGGTCGAATTTTCAAATATGTTTATTAGTTGTAATTTGATAAACTGTTTGATGAGACTTTACACAATGCGCATCAAGTTTAATTGCTTGAATAATCCTCATAGATGTCAATTTTTTTTTAATGTTTATATGAGACGATGAGATTGCGTCGGTGGCTCAGGGGTTAAGCACTTGACTTGCAATCTGCAGGTCCTGGGTTCGAATCCCGCCATGTACCAATGTGTTTTTCGATTTTCGGTTTACATATGTACATTAATCCATTATCTGAGAAGAAATTCGATGATATTTGTGAAGTCAACCAACCCGCACTGGGCCAGCATGGTTGACTATGGCCTAGTCACCCCTAACATAGGGTAGGCTCTGAGCCCCTCAGTGGGGACATATAGTGAGCTGATGATGACGGTATGAGACTGTCTTTAGAATAATTTCTAGCGTTACTTGAAGACCATGGTCTGTAGAGATCTTCAATTATTTTTTAGTCTAATTAAAAAATTAAAGAAATGAAAAAAAATTACTACTTTTTCATTTCAGTATTGTAAGCAAAGCTCGGCGTAACGTTGAGAACGACAATTGGAGAACGGACTCGAGCCTAGACAACGGTCCGCCCTCACCGCTACTGCCTCCACAACAGAGACGAAGACTGTCATCAATCAAAGATGCCAAAAAAATACAAAATATTTCTAAGGTAAATTTAAATCTTGAGAGTCTGAGAAAAACGAAAAGGCAGATGTCTTTTCACTTTATGTCTGAAGCAAGCAAGGCTGCCACTGAACTTTCATCTATATATATAAAAGAAAGTTGTGTTAGTTATACTATTTATAACTCAAGAACGGCTGAATCGATTTGACTGAAAATTGGTGGGCAGGTAGCTTAGAACCAGGAAACGGACATAGGATAATTTTTACCCCGTTTTCTATTTTTTATTTCCGCGCGGACGGAGTCGCGGGTAAAAGCTAGTTACCAATATAAGAAATTACTTAAAGTTTTTTTGGTTCAATTTATGACATTTAAGGTACCTGGAAGGATAAAAATCGTTGAAAGGTTCTTTAATGTCATTGCAGACGAACACGCAGCTGTCACATGAAGAGGACTCTCTGGATGCGGAAGACATCTTCGACTTGGATGGAATGGACTCACAGCACAACATGATCTCTGATCAAGATGACTATGATTCGGATCGTAAGTAGCAATATTTAACATTTTGAATGCCATGCTAAAAAGTTTTTTTTTTTTGAGACTTGTTTTTTTTTAATTATGCCAGTCACAAAAATGAAAATTGAACTTGAATAATTGATGTGAGCTTTTTTTTATACAAAGATGTGATGTGTGGATGTGGTTGCATACTAAATTTTCATTTTATTGATTTTGTAAGTTTTCGTTTTATTAAATTAGCAACACTTTACATATGTCTACTGTGTTTTCAATGTAGTTTAAGTTAAAAAAAATGTATGTATGATTTTCTATCATATATTAAAGACTGCTAGAACAAGTCGGATGCATTAAGCCAGGGTCAGAGAAAGGCGGGAAAAGAATTAAGGAAGCTTTTACCCAATAAGGAGCCAGTTTATAATCTGATACATATTTGCATTGTTAAGTGGAAAATAAAGCTATAATGATAACTTTCAGAAGGCAGCAATGACGAGGGCATCCACATTACGCGTCCTCGCGGCATGGCGCCTGCCAACATCGCGCGCTCGCTGCCCATCACCGTGCCCAACTTCACCATGGAGCGTACACCAGTTAACGAAATTGACGACTATGTTCGTATTGTTTGAGTTACCGATCATTTATTTGCAAGTTAAAATTTATTAATAACATATTTGTGTTGTATCATCAGGAGGAGCCGCAGGACATTGCTGCGAGCATTAAGGCTCTGGCGCGCTCGGTGCACGGTGACGTGTTCGAGTTGCCGCGCCCTCGCTTCTCCACGCAGATCTAACTCGCTCCGCCCCCGCGATGCGGCGCCCCGCCCTACGCCCCCCGCGACTCCGCCCTTCCTCTGTCAGCCGTTCGTATTTGTAGCGTGTAAGGACATTCCTACTCCACAGAGTCGAATCTTTCATACATGTCTCGGTGTTGTGCATAGAATTTGTTGTTCAATGTGTCCGAGTTGTAATCGTGTGGAACATTGGTGCTTAAGATATGTGATCGAAGTGGCCCTAAGTCGCCAGCTCGTCGATGGTGTTTCGCGAGTGACATCTGCAGACTGGTTGGTTTTAATGTATATTTAATTACTCACTGACAAAAAAATGTTTATAATATATCATAGAATTTCAATAATTTTGACAGGGTGATTCGATGAATAACACAACTATCATTTGATGTTAGTAAGTCGTACACACACAATTGTAGTTCGTAAGCGAGAGGCTATGAAATGTTGTTATCGTATGTAATTGTAGAAAGGCAACCAAAAAAAAAATTATAATTTTTGTTTAACATTTGTGAATCAATCCGCAAATGAAAAGTACTGATTTGCCTTAAAACTATTTCTGACATGTAATTGTGTGAAAGCATTATTTCACTGGATCAACAGTAAGCCAGTTTGCGGAATGTCAAAGAGCATTTTTCGGTGCAAGATTTGTTTGTTAGTCTAAAAAATGTGTGTTTTTTCGCCATTAAATGTAAGAACTTTTTGCGAATATTGTACTGCGTAATATTTTATATGGAGTCTTCAGGTGCTATTTTTTGCAGTAAGCTGTAGGTATTTTTGAGTAGTTATATTTTTTTGATATACACACATTTGTCAAAACTAAAGTCATTTTTTTGTATTTAGTATTAAAAATGTCTCGTTTAGGTATTGCTTATGATTTGTTTTTTGTAAGAGATTGCATATATAATTGTAAGAAATGACTTGTATTGACCGAATGCTCCGTGACAAAGTAACGTAAGGCGTCAATTATTCGTGTAAGGAGAGTTGATCTGGTATAATTTTGCAACGTGCATGTATTTGTCCGTGGCAATAGAATTTGTTATAAATATATATATACACGTTTAAATATATAACTTTACATCTAAGTCATATCTCTGTTAATAGGAACCATAGAGTTTTCTATTAATTTTTACGTCGTGTTATCTTAATGCTAAGTGAAAATGTACAAAAAATATTAAAACTTGCATTTCTTGCTAGTCTCCTAGGGTCAGGAATAATCAATGTATCTGTTCAGTTTGTGGCAACTCGTAGTATATGAGTTAAAATCATGGATTCGTATAGTACATAGTTTATTATTTCCTATATGAATAACAATCATATAAGAATGCCTTTATTTTTGTACCCGATGTTTTGAATGTTTATGTAGATGTGACGAATGGGTCCGGGAGTGGGCTTCAGTGGATGATGATTCTGTTTGTGTCGTTGTGCTTCACAGACTGACGTGAGGAGAGAAACAGTGTCTTCCAGCAGCACTGCTCTATAAGAGTTCGAACAGTTCGTAATGTGATGCAGATCAGTTAGTTTTATTGTACGTGAAACATGATAATAATAAAACTATATTATTGTTTCTTTGGTGTGACGATCATGAGATGGACTTTGAATGTAAAGAGGTTTAGTGATTATGCAATAAAATTTTAATGTGATACCGATTTTTTATTTCAATTGGACACTATTAATGACATTGATGTGGAGTTTGAACTTTTTACTACTAACCTTTCCAAATCTTGAGATTTTCCTAGATATGAATCCATCAGACTTATTTGAATTGACTATTTAAACATTTTTCAAACTACAAAAAATTGCTATAATTTAAAATATTATAACTGAGTAAGCAATCTGTGGTTACTTGACCATAAATTATTTTCCTGAGCATGTATTAAAAAAAAACCGTTGCCATAGTTACAGCGTCACAACAAATGTGACGCTCGAATTACAAATGTTTTTCAACATTACTACGACGTATTATTTAATATTTTTTTAAAGAGTGCTAAAAGTAAAATGTTAGGTTCACGGTATACTACGTCTCGTCATGGTTACGATTCAAAGCCCCGTACTGCATTGGTTATAGACGACGAAGATGATTTGTACAGTGGATTTAACGAGGTGGCTCCGGCTCTGGACACGCGAACGCTACGTGAGGACCAAACTTTCCAGCAAGTGGTGCGGACTGCCGGCATCGGCAGGCAAACGACCAGCCGCATGGGGACAGGGGTAACTGCAATAAACGTCATACTCAGATTCATTGAAAATTAATTGCTTTATACCATAAAAATCGACGCTAATCGAGGCCACTTGCCAATTGACTCTGAGTGGGACAGTCGTAAGCATACTTTGTGCTCTCATAGTTTAGATAACACACGTAACGTCATCATATCCCTTTTGTGTTTACTTAAAGGGTTCAAAACATGATATGCAACTGATAAACCATGACCTAATATAATTTATGGCTCACAAATACGCACTGTAACTACTACAACAACGATCAGTAAACATCAAACAAAACATGTTTACGATGCTATTAATTCTCTTTTCCGAAATAATCAACTTTACAAAGTAGTTGTTAAGGAATATAAACCTAAATACTAAATATTTTTGGCACTTGTGTAGTGATAATATACAGAACCTCATAAGAAAGTGAAGAAGTCATAAATACATTTTATTAATTAAATACCAGTAGACTACATCTTTTGTGAAATAAACTTTTTTACGTAACTAAGGTTGGTTCAAAATATCGTCATATATATCGTCATAAAAGCTCGTCTAATTTTCTTGCCTACCTACTGTTGTACTTTATTTTCAAGATTTTCGTTTCCTCATTATTAATCAATAAAATCAAGGGTTCGTTATTCTGTTTAATTCTAAGGTATTTGGTATGGGCACGGGCAGAATCCGCGGCTCCTCTCGAGCGGGCACCGCGACGCGGCCTATGACTGCGCTCCGAGCCGCCGGGTACACGTCCGCGACAAGAGATACGCCTTTGAAAGATGATCGTCGGGAAGACAGGTTACAGTTTTTTTTTTATTTTCTCATTGATTGATACAAAATCTGTTTCAATTAAACTGTTTCAGTTATTTACTTGATAATAATGGAACTATTTTAGCATTGAAGACAAAATTCAGCAAATGGAGCGGCGTATAATGTTATTAGTTGAGGAATCTTGCATGCTGAGCGCTAAACGGGAGGAGGACAATGAAGCGCCTACGAAAAGAGAATACGATTTAGCTCAAGTTAGTGTTACAAAGAAAATAAAATAATGTAAACTTTTATATCGACTAACATTTACTATTATTTTCCTTATTTACCAAAACTGTTCATGTCCTGATTATACCTAATATACTAGCTGTTCTAAACTTGAGTTTGATTGCAAATTGAGCATATTTTTGTAAAACAATTGAACATTTTTTTGGATAAGATAATTATCCACAAAAGAGACAGCTCAAGCCATTGCTTTTGTAGCTATTGCACGATATTATTTTTATTGTGGACTAGCTTTTACCCGCGACTCCGTCCGCGCGGAATAAAAAATAGAAAATGGGGTAAAAATTATCCTATGTCCTTTTCCTGGTTCTAAGCTACCTGCCCACCAATTTTCAGTCAAATCGATTCAGCCGTTCTTGAGTTATAAATGGTGTAACTAACACAACTTTCTTTTATATATATAGATTTTGATGACCACAGTTTATGATCTGCTAAGTCGCGTTCAACAAAAGGAATAAGTATCCAAACTTACTAGTAAATATTAAGTATTTTAAAATTATGCACTTTTAGGCGTTGTCAAAAGCACAAGAGGCGTCGGCGTTGGAGCGTCAGTTGATCCGAATGCAAGAGCAAGCCAACATGGGCGATACGCATAATTTAGACCTCACATTTGCGGTAATATCTTATCTATCGATTTTTGCACTTCTATGTACGGTAAAAGATCCTACCAAAGTATACCATCTACTACAAATCTAACACTTGAATAAGATGTACTATAATTTTGGTTCAGTGACCGAATATTTAAAGGCAAAAAGGTTTAGTTAATACTTTCTTAATGTTTACATATGGCATTATTGTTAAAATATATATTTAATTTAAGGTTTTATGCAACCTGGCTGGACAATATGCCCTCAACGAAATGTATACAGAAGCTCTTAATACATACCAATTGCTGACGAGAAATAAATTATTTCCTCACGCCAATCGACTTAAGGTAATGTATAGCCTGGCCAGAAATATAACAACCCTTGCCATGTTGCGGAAAATATGGAACTAATGTACTTACTAGCTTACTACTATGTAATGAGTACATTAGAAAGGAATGTAATAAATAAGCCGATTGAAGCACACTCAAGCCAGGATTTTTATATTCTTGGCTAGGCTATAAATAGAATATAAATAAATGTAAATACTATTCTACAATTTTCTTTTTATATTTTAAATTTATCATGTAATTATTGCCGTCGTTACGGTTGTTACCAGGTGAACATGGGCAACATTTACTTTAAAATGGGGGAGCATCCTAAAGCACTGAAACTTTACAGAATGGCTTTAGATCAGACACCTACAGCGGAAAAAGATTTGAGGTAATACGAGGGGAGGTCCAAAAGTTCGCGGAATGGAGGGGATGGAGTGGGGATAGGGTAGCTCGCTTAGTGTCATACTAATTGGGCACTCATAATTAGTATATATATAACATTTCAACCCTATAGTGCCATTCGTTTACGAGTACTCGCCTGCTGAACAAGTCAATCCGGAAGCAAACTGCAACTATGGAGAAAATTGAACATCGCGCTGTGATAAAATTCCTTACCAAGCAAGGAAAAAACGTTCAAACCATTTTAAATGAAATGGGAGCCGTTTATGGAGATCAGTGCCCTGGTAAAACAATGGTTTATAAGTGGCATGGTCTTTTTAAACATGGTCGAGATTCAATTGAAGACGACTCTCGCTCTGGGCGGCCAGCTGACGCCACCACATCAGACATCGTCGAAAAAGTCGAAAAACTTGTACTCGAAGACACACGTTTGAAGAAGAAACAATTATCTGCATTTGTTGGAGTATCAGATACAACTATTTTGCGTATCCTGCACGACCACCTGGGCATGACAAAAGTCAGTGCAAGATGGGTGCCGAGAATGCTCACGCCGCTTCAAAAACAGCAGCGCGTCGACGCGTCTAAGCACTTTTTGGAGTTGTGTGGAGACGAGCCCGTGCAGATTTTGGAGCGGATTGTTACTGGAGATGAAACATGGGTTCATCACTTTGAACCTGAGTCCAAACAGGAGTCCATGCAATGGCACAAAAAGGGTACACCACCTCCCAAAAAATTCAAGGTGTCAGAATCGGCGGGAAAGTTGATGGCCACTGTTTTTTGGGATTGTAAGGGAATATTACTCATTGATTATAAAGAAAAAGGTACCACTATAACCGGAGAATACTACGCACTCATATTAGAAAAGTTAAAGGAGTAAATTAAAGAAAAACGTCGAGGAAAATTGGCCAAGGGTGTGTTGCTTTTGCAAGACAACGCGCCGGTTCACAAGAGCCGAGTTGCCATGGCTGCTCTGCACACACATGGGTTCGAACCACTTGTTCACCCACCCTACAGTCCAGACCTGGCTCCTAGCGATTTTTATTTATTTCCAAATTTAAAAAAAAGAGCTAAGGGGAAGGAAATTTTCCGACGATAATGAAGTGAAGGAGGCAATTTCGGCCCATTTTGAGGCCAAAGACAAAAAATATTTTTTCGATGGTTTAGAAAAATTAATTCATAGATCGAATAAATGTATTAGACTTAAGGGTGATTATATTGAAAAGGGAAAATAAATTTATTGTTATATTTCATTGACAACCCTTTCATTCCGCGAACTTTTGGACCTCCCCTCGTATAAGGTTTTTGTATTTACCAAAATTAACTGTTATTTGTATTGGATTAAATTTTGTAAAAGTTTCGTAATTCCAGGATGAAAGCAATGCATAATATAGGCCTGCTGTTAGTTCGGATGGGTAAATTTCGCGATGCTGTTACAAATTTCCAACACATTATGCACGAGCAAGGCGATTTCCAAACAGGTAATGTTTAAAGTTATAAGCATTTGTATTGACCTAACTTGCATTGATAAACAAGGAAGAGCGTAGCGTTCTAATTTATTTCATTGAAGTTGATACCAATGTATATTTACCAGGTCTGCACCTGGTGCTATGCTCTGTGGCACTGAACGACGCCGAGGCGGGCAAGGCCGCCTTCCACGCCATGCTGGACGTCGAGCCCGCCACTTACCACCACGATATTCCTATCGATGACGTGCGTCTATGTTTGTCATATCTAAAAGTGCATTTTTTAATCTCTATCGACTCTTGACTGCGAAAATCTTCATTTTTGTAAAATTTTGCCTTGGAATCTACATCTTATTTGCTCTACTCTAGGAAAACGACGCCTACGAATGTGTATTACGTGACGTGGTGCGCGGGGACAGGCTGTCACAGTGGTCACGACGCGCGGCCGCGCACGCCGAGCGCTGCCTGGCGCTTGCAGCCGCCGCCCTCACCGGCCCTTCCGCCAGGGACGATGATGTTAGGTATTGTCACGTACCGTCGTATTATTTTTATAAGGTAGAGTTGGAGTTGCTCTAATGATCGCTGACCTCCTGATGAAGAAGATTCCACTTTAAGAACAAGAAGAAAAAAACACTTATTCATTCAAGGGAATGAAATGATGTTATTTAATTAACGAAATATGTACATCTGCCGTCTTCGGTTAACCCGGAAGTTTTGAAATTGAAATATAACTTTTATATTATTAAAATGCAAAATAGTGCATCGTGGTGTGCGGAAGCACTTCGCGGGTACTCTGGCGGGAGCGCGGGCGCTCGGCTCGAGTTGGGCGGGGCGCTGGCGGCGTTGCGTACGGCCGCGGCGCCGGCGGGCAGCGGGGGATCCGCGCTGGCGGCGGGCGCGCGTGTCTTGCAACGCCTCAAGGCGGTGGCGCGCGCGCACCACGAGGACCGGGTGCTGCGCGCAGAGGCTTCAGCCGACGCTGCTTTTGTTGCTTACGCGGTAACAATATTGATGATGGTATAATAATATTAAATGATCTAATAGTCGGTAGTACAAAATATCACTATGACGTTTGCAGCTAGGTAAGTGGTCGGAGGCGAAGTCCCTGAGCGAGGCGGCGGCACGCGACGACCCGTACTCGTGCAGCGCTCGCGTGTGCGGCGCGCTGGCGGAGATGGCGGCGGTGCGGGGCGGGGCCGGGGCCGGGGCGGGGGCAGGCGATGGTGTGCGCGAGGCGGCGGGTGACGCGGCGCGCCGCCTGCTCGCCGCCACACACCTCGATCCCGCCGATCTCGTCGCCATGCATGACTTGGGTAACTACTTCAATCTAATTTTTTTATTAAATCAAAACAAGGAAAACAAAATCCCGAGGTTTTTTCCTTAATTGATCCAAAATCAACGCACAGATCAGTGTTTCTGTTTTTTAATCTATGGTTAACCTATTCTAAACTAATCCATTTGAAAAAACTAATAACGCAGACAAACTTAAGTGTGTAGGTATATTTATGTATGACTATGGAGCGATAAACATGCGATGTCATCTGAAGAGATCAATTCACAAAGTAACATTTTCATCATCCATTTACTGTAGCAGCGAGTAAATTAAACTAGTTAATGATAATATTTTAATTAGCACTATCTGCCATTGATGATTGGAATTATCGTTAATATAAAACGCATTTCGTACTCGTTATATTACTTATTATCAGAAAAGGAATGTCCACGTGGTGCCCTGACCGCATATCCACACCACCTCGATGGCTGGCAATCCACAACCGTGCGGTTTTCGCGTAGCTTTCTACCGCGTACCGCCGCGTTGTGGAATGGTCTGTCCTCGGCGGTATTTCCAAACCGCTACGACTTAGGGTCCTTCAAGAAGCGAGCGTATCATCTTCTCAAAGGCCGGCAATGCATCTGCGATTCCTCTGGTATTGCAGATGTCCATGGGCGTCGATGAACACCTTGGTGTTCCCGCTGCTCGTTTGCCCCCTTCTCTTATAAAAAAAAAATAGTGTGTATGAAAAAGAAAATGTTCTACGAATTACGAATTTATACCATTTATTCTATTTATTGTTTGCTATCTTATTCACAAGATTTCACAAACTTTTATTTTTTAGCAATTATTTTTGTAGATTTTATTATACAATTTTTTAACGCATATGCGCATGAGGTGCATAATAGTTAGTTTTACTCCAAACATTCTCTTTTAAGTTCTGTTCAGTATGATTTCCTCAATCATACGACCTATTCAGACTGCACTAGCGGGTGCGGTGGCGGGCGCGGGCGCTCGGGTCTTGGCGTCTGCGTATTCACAGTGGCGATCGAGCTAGGAGTGTCATTGCACATGTGATAGGTCATTCTCAAACTTTGCTACGTATTTAGAAGACATGGATGAAGATTTGTTTTTATTAATAGAAAATTCATACTTGAAATGGAAATTTCAATATATGAAGTTTGGCACACACGATTTAAATAAAGGAAGAGAAAATTTTCGAGAATTTTATGTATTATACGCTGATTTATTACTATTAAATGTTGTAGATGTTTGCTTTGCCAAATAGCAGTGCGATGTTGTACTGCAGATATAAATTCTTCAGTATTGATATCCATGACGATTGACGACGCTTCGGCGGGTGAATCAAAATGGTTTAGAACCACACGCGTAGTCGCCTAACAGACGCTATATCACTGTGAACGATACGGGCGGACTGAGCCATTAGAAACTCCCGCGCCATGCGCGCCCGCGCCCGCCTCATGAAGACGCGCAGCTCGCGGGAGCACTGTGAACGCAAATGGCGTCTGCATACATTTTGATTTACACGCGCCCGCGCTAGCACCCGCGCCCGCCGGCACTCTGAAAGAGTACATATATAAAAGAAGTGATGATGACGGTGTAGCGCTGTGCATGGAGCAGAGCGGCGAGGTGGGAGGGGCGGAGGCGCGGTGGCAGCGGGTGCGCGCGGGCGCGGGCGGCACGCTGCGCTCGCTGGCCGCCGCCGGCCTCGCGCGTCTCGCGCACGCCAACGCCGCCGACCCGTCCGCTGCTGACCATTGGTAAATCTCTTGGATTGCAATGGCTAACCGTAGTAAAACACATACATTTTAAATTTATATCGGCGAAGTGTAACTGTTTCATTCAAATTGTTAATTTTGTTATTTTCAATCTTGGTATGAGTTTTGGGTAGGTACTATAAATCTCTCTGATGCCTTGACAAGGTCAGCTGCTAACAATATCTGATGCTATGAAGATATACGTAAAAATCGCAATATAAATTGGAAATCGTGAATATTTTAAATTGATGTGATGATAGTATACTGATTAATATGCAATGCATTATGATTACATCTATTAAATTCGAATTTGAGAATGCATTTACATTATGTAATTTTTACAGTTCATTTAATAAATTATTCTTAAGCTAAGGAAATGCTTTAAAATACACATTTAATGTTGGCGGCATTTTTGGACTCTTGCACGTTTTCATTAAGAGATAGATAGATAGATAGAATAATAAATTGCCAAATGGTAAAATTCCATGGCATAAACACTTTCATAAAATGTTGTTAAAATGTATAGGTACAGCATGATCGGCAGCTGGGACGCGGGCGTGTCCTGCGCGCTCGCACAGCTGCACGCCGAGCTGGGCGACCCGCAGACAGCCAAACATCACTACCAAGATGCAAGTTGATCGCTAAATTTATATCTTTACACAGTCACGGTATGACCATATTCTAAGTAGGGAAGAATGACTTAAGTCAAGAATTTTAAATATAAATATGAAGTTGTATGTCGGTAGAAGGTATGTAGGTCTAATTAAGGATTGCAAGAACACCCACTACCAATTACAATGTACCTGTTACAATTTACGTTACAGTTTGTTTTGTAATTTTTGATTCGTATGTAATGTTTCCTGTTAAAGTTGGAATACAATGCAAATGACTATGTCAATGTATAATATAACTTGGAGCTGCAGGCGGAGGCGGTGTGGCCGAGCGAGGTGACCGCGCTGCAGTGGCTGGCGGGAGACGCGGACCCTGACGAGGCGCTGCGGTACTACCGCCGCGCCGCGCGTCTGCAGCCACACAATGTGAGCAATGTCGCTGTTTACTGCTACTAATCATCTGATATGCGTTTATTACCTGCCGCACTTAAATAAGCTCTTGGTACTTTTAGTATCAGAAATCCTTGAAAATGTCTGTATGAACCTCCTGCTGCTACATTTCAAAGATGCCCGATGAGAGGCGGTGCTATCTCGGTTATTTCTGTCAGAAAATATGTAACATATAGGAAAAGCATGACATAACAACTACAGTACGAAAAGGACCTTGTTAATTTTTTTTAACATTAACAGGAGGGCGCTAGTAAGCTATTATAATTAAGTTGAAATTATGTCTATTGAGTTAGATGTCCTTGGCGGTTTATAATTTGTAAATTCTCTTTACTACTTTTAAGATTGGTGGAAATCCTAGTAAATTGTTATTTTGCAGCTACAAAGATCAATGTTTATAGTTTTGCTTTATTAATATACATAGCATGTTTAATGATTGACGTCGACAACAACTTATCAAACTCATGTTTATCGCTTTCTTGTCATTGTTTTGTTATACCTCTGTGAGTGTCAACTTGAAGTTTGATCATATTGTTTGTGTCACAGCCACAATGGGGTCTGCTGATGGGCGGTTGTCTGCGCGCAAATGGAAAATATCAGGAAGCTCTCGCTCTCTATAAGAAGCTAAACGCACGATTCCCAGACAATGTACAATGTTAGTCATAATACTAGGGACTAAATGCTTTACTAAGAATTCTTATTTAGACCAAATTTCAATCCTCTTCCATTTTTTCAAGTTTTCTTTAAGAGGAAAAGAATAAGGGAAAATAAATAGTAAGGAAAATATAATCTTCTTTTATATTCCTCCCTACATCCAAAATATACATAAGGCGACAGTCAAGTCAAGTTACTTGCTCTTTTGCTTTCTTCTTCTAAAAAAATAAATATTTTTAGACTAAAAATAAAATATAATTTTTGAACAAATCGTTCACCAGTCCGTATTAATTGCGGCATGTTCAATTCTCTTTCAGGTTTGAAGTTAATAGTGAAGTTGTGCGGCGACCAAGGGTTATCGGAGACCAGCGCGTGGACCAGGGAATTGCAACGTGCGCAGGCGCGGCTGAAGCAGCAGGAACGAGGTTTGTCTATTTTGATCGAAATTTGGCATATGGCAACACCGCAATGGTCCAAAAAGGCTCATGTTGATTTCACTTTTGTCTACCGAGCCAGTTAAGTTTATAATGTTTTTTCGTAGCATAGGGTGTCAAGTGAACCCTCCTGATTTTTTTTTATAAGAGATAGGAGTAAACGAGTCTCGGGAACATTGAGGTGATTTCGCCAAAGTAGCGAAGTGACCGCTGGACATTGAAATCTGCAAAACTATAATGAGTTTCTTGTGACTTGTATCACCAGCCGTGCTGTCGACGTCATCAGGCAGCGGCTCGTCCGGTGCGAGCCACTCGCCCAGCGATCTCGCCACAGCCACAACGGGTAATCTTATTTTTTTGAGTTCAGATAAAAGGTCACATTACAGATAAATTCTTAATATTTGTATTATATATCTTGAGTCAAAAATTATGGTCTGTATTGTTGAATGTCACCGTAAATATCTGAGTAGATATTTGTGAAAAACTGACATTATTTTATTATTATCATGGTTAGGCTCCATCATTAAAATTAAGAAAAAATTCTCCTGGTTAATTAAAATCTAAAATTACTTATATGTACATCATTGCCATTATTTTGGTCACATTTAATTAGGACTGAATCAAAATTAGTTTTGATTCGTTTGTTTCACAAAAATGTAACCATTAGAACTATGAACCAGCGATACACATGATAATAACCAGAAATAATCGATGTGTACCTCTTAACACCTAGACCCAAGATAAATATAACCGATTCAAAGTGGAATTGTGACCCAGAATTATGTTACATTAGTGATAATACAATGTACGTCCGTTATGACCCGACGTATAAGTCAAACTCGTCGTGCTGGATACCATAATGTTTCTTTTTTATTAATTAAGTACGAAAATATGTAAATACAATGCGAAACTGGTCAAATATATAATAATATTTCTGTCCCAAAGGTTATAGGATTCGATCCGACACTGATATTTCCTTACAAAACATGCAAAAATAAAATATATAGTTTAAATATAATCAAATGTATTTAATAAACTAGCTGTCGCTCGCGACTCCGACCGCGCGGAATTAAAAAAAAACGTAATAAGTAGCCTATGTGTTCTTCCAGACTATGTTATAGATCTGTGCCGAAATCCATTCATCCATCCATCCATCTTAACATTCGCATTTATAATATAAGTAAGATAAGCAAGAGTAACTTGTATTAAAAAACTAAATCTCTTAATGTGTAATTAATGTGTTTCGGCATTTATATTTCAAAATGTCATTTTTTATGTCATTAGGTGGCAAACAAGCTATCGGTCTCCTGATTTTGAAAAAAAGAAAACGATTAATTTAATAAACATACAAAGTATATTTAGACATTTTGGAAAAACCTAAAATTGTCATTTTGTATGAGTTATAATTTTTACAATATTTACTATATATTCTTATCTCTAATGCTGGTAAAGTTATATAACAGAGATCATTAGGTACCTACATTAAAATTATTGTTATTGATATGAACATTAGTCTCGGACCTTTTAATGCAATCTTAAGAATGTAATCACGATTTATAATTTGCATCACAGTTGAAATTGATAACTTATTGTCCAATAAATAACCTTTCACTACATGCAGCTAAATGCAATGAGTGAAAACACAATTATTAATTGTTCTTCCTAGTCACGATATGTCAATAATATAGCTATTTTCAAAACAATACGTATTTTCTATCCACTTATTTGTTTCTTTTGTCAAATAGAAAACTTTCCTGCACATAATAAATGCTCTATTTGGACTTTTTAAATATCAAAAGGTGGCAAACGTTCGAACGGCTATCTGAATTCGCCGAAATAGAGAAGCGACCACTGACCATAGACATCCGCAATTGTATATGCGGTGCCTACCTTTAATCAACGGGGAAGGAGACGCACTAAAAAATGATAATTTCCCTTCCTATGCGTCCCCTCTTCCACAAAATTCACTTCTTCTTCCCAATCTTTCCTAATAAGAAAAGGGTCAGAAGGGAAAGACTACTAAATTAGGCCTACAGCAGGCACACTCATCAGAACCACTACCGGTGAAGTACTACGACCACACTACGTTTCCGTAGTGTGGTCGTAGTATTTCACCGGTGGACCCGGTCCATTCGTGCACCTAACAAATAGATATTGTTGTTGCGGGATCTACCACTGTTGGGCTATACTATTATGGCTACAATTATGTAACTGTGTTTTTATAATTTTCTATACGAACAAAAATAGTTTAAAAAAACTATTTTCATTATTACAGACAACTTTTTATTTGCAAATTGAACATTTCTCTGATTATTTATACTTGTCGTCATTTTGTTTTTGGTACTAACAAGCAGAACATGCGAGGTTCAGCTAGTATAATATAGAAATGTCTGTTAAGGTGGATCCGGCGCTGAAAAAAGAACGATGTCTCGGCAGTCCAGCGACGGCCGCGGTGACAGCGCGGCGGTGCATTCACAACAGTAAGACATCCCTTTATGTACCTTTCCTTATTTACAAAATCATGTTTTTTATGTTATAAAATGTGTGTAAGTGTAAAATACGTATTTTGATATGATTACTCTTATTACCCCTATTTTCTGAATACACTACTTAGTACTTTTGGGTGTCTGAGATTTTTTTCTCCTATTGACTAGAAAAAATATTGTTAAGTGAGTAACATCGCCACTGTCGATAATGAATAGCCGGCTGACTTTTCAGTACGTCGCTTTAAACCGCAGAAGATCTTTTATAATATAAAACATTTCAACTATCATAAATGTTTTATTTTGATAATTTGTAAGGAATACCACTGGTAATAATGAGCAGTAGTAATTCTGTTATGGATTGCTACACTGTGATATTTATTATTTTTAAGATCATGAAGAGGTCATGAATTTTATTGCTAATTAATTTGTTATAGATATGTTTCACAGTGACAGGACCGTTACAAGTTGTAACATAGCAGTTTCTATTGACAAATATTAAGTATTGTGTACTATCATTAACATAAAATTGCCAGCAGCTGTAGTTTACGTTAAGGAAGTCAATCTAAATAATCGTTGTGTACATTAACCGTATTCGAGTGCGATTGACGCCGTAAGAAGTCCAGGCAAGGTCTGGCAACGTCACCGGGTCAAACACTTGAATATTCAACGCATTTCATTCATTTGTCCATTATATTAACGCATATATTATCTTTATACGAATTTACTAGTTAAATGCGCAATAAACTTTCAGATACGGTAACGAGAACCAGGAAAGTGGTCAGGCTATCGGTCGTTCTGTCAACCGCCCAGTGAGCAGGAGAAAGACGGAAGAGTTTGATGACGATCTGCCGCTGCCGCCAGAGTAAAGTTTTTTTGTTATTTGTACTTTTTATAACCGGTTTACTGAATTAATATAATTTTCCAATTTATATTCAAGTTTATAGATGTAGCACAATTCGTATCAAAATTGTTTACTGTTTCAACAAATATCTTGTTGATAAGTGGGTAGCAATTGTTATTTAAGACCATTTCTAAATGGGTGTAAGTTTAAAATTGTTACGATTGGGAAATAAAATAAAATAATTATATTGTTAAGTCATATATTTCATAAATAATTAACAACTCATACAGATTCTTAGACTAGAAATGAAATTAATAACTTACGTTATAGAAGTTTAAGGTCACTTCTCAGATCACTAAAACGTGACAATTTGTCGACGCATTTGCGTTTACTTATCTATATGTAAACACAACTAATAAAGGTCTTCTAATCGAGATAAAAATTGTCAAGTTTTTGTATCATCGGCAGTAAACCTATTGCGTAACAATTTACTTTATTATCACACAGATCAAACATTTGTTCGTACAACAGAGCGAGGAGAGCGAGGAGAGCGAACAAGGAATAACAACACATTTTTGTTCTTATTGTTGACAGATAAAGTGTATTTTACAAATATTAATTAATAACAATTCTAGGAAAGTGACATGTTGTTTACAACGGCTCTGTTGAGAGTTATTGCATTGATATGATAATGTTTATACACTCCGTTCTATAGGAATATCTTACAAGAAACTTTATACTATAACAGACAAACACCTTGGACTGAATTTCTATATAAAGATATTATTATTCTCCACGCCTGGCGACAACTATTTATTCTATTTCAATAATACACGGCTACCGAGTAAAACAAGGTCCGCAACATTCTGATACCATTACTTCAACTATTAGTTTTATAACATAAATATTTATAAATCAACAGCTTTTCGTTAATAGAAAAATAAAAATTATCTTAACGAAATTTGATATCGTACGATGGCAGTATCATAAATGCTCCTCATCTACTTTCCTGTTCTAACTTACCGCTATTAAATAACTATATTTATTTAACGAATTCAGATAACCTTAACGACGTCAAAGTTATCATTAACGTAATAAAACATCTTACAAATTACGGGCCCGTATTCCGAAGCGCTATTTTTAATAGCGGAATGTTCGTCACGATTGTTTCGAGGGCCCAATATCACTTTATAATAATCACTGTACAGCAGTCAATGTGTTATACTTCGCTGTGCGATTGTGTAGCACTATGAGATGACGTGGGAGTACGGGTGCTCTATGTGGCCGTACTGGATGGCGAGCAACGTGTCCTTGATCCTTTGGAAGACGGGGCGCGTCTGCTTCATGGTGGGTATGTATATCTCCTGGTCGATGAAGCCCATGCGACTGATCGGGCTGATAACCACCGCCGTGCCCGAACCGAACATTTCGAGCAACTGCAAAAGAAAAAGAATTTCTAAATACATAAAATATTAACAAAAGAAATAAAAGAAGTACAGCGACGAAACGCTTTAAAATATACTCCAAAAATTGGAACGGGTTTTCGGATGCTAAGTTATTACGGTGTGACATTTATTCAGCACATGCAAAATATTTATATAAAGTACAAATTTATTTAGATTTTTCTATTATATAATTATAAAATTTGTAATTTAATTTAATTCGGCTCATATCAGCTTTTGTCGAAGCTAAATGTCTTCATATTATTCCAGACTTTTTATTTTTTTTTACAATCACCGAGTCCGAGTACACCTTGACATGCGACAAACAAGAAAACGTAAGAGGGTCGCATATCATGCATTTTTATAGCGATTTATTAAAATGTTTTAAGGCTATATATCTTGTATAATAATTTCATATTAGTTGACATCTCATTAATCTTACTTCTTACTAATATTATAAATGCGAATGTTTGGATGGATGGATGGATGATTGTTTGAAGGTGTCTCCAGAATGACTCAACGGATCTCGATGAAATTTGGCATAGATGTAGATCATAGTCTAGAAGAACACATAGGCTACTTATTATGTTTTTTTTTAATTCCGCGCAGATAGAGTCGCGGGCAACAGCTAATAATGTTTATATTTACAAAATGCAAAGGTCTGATTTAATTACTAGCTTTTATCAGTGGTTTCATTTTGTTGTTTTCCCGCTGTAATCGGAGTAAGATTGTATTTTATCACCTATCTGTTTGCTGTCCATTACGTTTAATAACGAATCCATTAAATTATTTGTACTATCAAGATAATTACATCTTACTTACCTACTTATATTATAAATGCGAATGTTTGAAGGTAAGATAACTGAACGGATCAACGGATCTTGATGAAATTTGGTATAGATATAGAAAATAGTCTGGAAGAACACATAGGATATTTATTACGTATTTTTTTAATTCCGGACGGAGTCGCGGGCGACAGCTAGTAAGAACATAAAAATAAACTTAATTTGGCATGTGCTAAATATATTTTCGCTTTCTTGGTTATCTAACCTAGGCGTATTTAAAAACAATTTTAAACTTTAACTGCGCAATAGCACAAACTGAAAGTGGCGCTTAATTTTACACTACGCAATACAATTAGAACGCAAAAAAAACATTAAAATTATCTTATCGCGTGTATGATAATCCTACCGTTAGAAAGTTTGTTAATCAATTCACATTTACAGTTTCTGTCGTCCAAGGCCAAAACAGAACTAAATAAATATTTTTATAAGAATCATAGACTTTAGGTATTTAGATTAACTGTGGGCGGAAAAAATACTGAACAGTGACGGTAATTATCTTATCGGAAACAAATAGACTCGTAGCTAGTGACATTCTTTTTGATAATTTTTGGTTTAAATCTTATACCATTAGAATATTTAAAATTCCTAACTTTTTCCTAACAGCTCTTAAAAGTATTCATCAAGATTCAATTTATAGATTACGAACCCTTAAGACACTACATAAAATGTATGTACGCAGTACGTTAACGTTCTTAAATTACATATTAAACTTTCTTAATGAGTTCCATAAATAGTACCCAAGTGAACAAAAGTTATCTCTTGAAATTATCATTTAAGGCATATTAATTAAACATAATTTCATAAGAATAAAATCCTTTTCTTACCCGTCCTGAATTGTTGAGCTCGATAACTCGGTCCATGGTGATGACTTCCTCCTTCACCGTGAGGTCATCCCACTCGCTGGCCAACTCCAAGATCGACTGTCGCGTCACTCCGGGTAAAATGAGGCCGTTTAGTGGAGGCGTGCTTAGTTGTTTTTCTGTGAAACATTACTTGTTTAAATCATTTTATTCGCATATGGTAAAAGGGCAAAGGCAGTTCGGTACTTGACTTCGATACATTCGAGACTATTCAACGGGATAAATGCCATGGCCTTATAAATTACGCATTTCATAAAAGTATTTATATTTCTGCGTTCCGTTTTTTCATCCTCTGTCCTATCTCTATTTACTTATCATACCAAATATTCATTTGTACTGAAAAACTATCAACTTGTCTACTTTTTCGTTTACTGCGTGTTTTGAGTGTCAGTGGTCCAATAATATCCTGTGAACTACCAGGTCGTTTGCCTCATCCTGATATAATATAATAGGCACGTATAATCACGAAACAAGAATTTGGAATAAGGCAGTCAATTTATTAAAACGTCCAATTTAATTTTTTTCAAAATTTGAAATGTTAATTTTACGAGCTACTAAAAAAATCTTACAATCTTACTAATATTATAAATACAAATGTTGAGATGGATGGATGTTTGTTTGAAGGTATCTCTGGAACGACTCAACGGGATCTTCATGAAATTTGGCACAGATGTAGAACATAGTCTGGAAGAACACATAGGCTACTTATTAAGTTTTTATTTTAATTCCGCGCGAACGGAGTCGCGGGCTACTAGTACTCCCATAAATTAATCAAGTACTCGATGTTCCAATCTGACGCAAGAACTGTGCTCGACCCAATTGCGACGTAAACAATCCATGTTTATATTTTCTACCAGATCGAAAATTACTTAACAAAAAATTATTAAATGTTTTGTCACCCTTTTTCTACAGAAAACCCTATCTACTTACTTTTGTTTTTAGTTTATCAATCCAGTTCTTCATTCGTCCTAATGTTATACGACAAAACTAGTTTGACTTGTTTACAAAATTAAGAGCTGATTGGGGCCAAAATTATTTTGTACAGTGTTAGTACCTATATAATGACTTGCAAAAGATGCTCTGCGAAGGTACTCATCATAAATGTATCCAACCAGCATATACATAAATTTATACAACATATATGCTAAAACATTTAAATGTACTCCTGTATTTACTAGCTACTAAATTTAATTTATAATTTCGATTTCGTAATGATCAATCGCTGTGATTATTCATAAAAAAATTTATTTACAATTTCCATTTACTGTAATCGATGTATGTTTAAAAAAAATAACTTATCAACGACCTGATAATGATAATTTATTTATACAAACATTTACTGCAGCAAATCTTGAAAGCATTTGACATAATATTTTCTGTGCAAACAAAGGAAAATGCTTGTTGATAAGAAATATTATTTACGAGTTTCATCATAATGTGGGTGTTGTCGTCCGCGGGTGTGCGTCACTGCCTGCAGGTGAACGTATCAAACGAGTTCTGCTTGCATCGTCTGATATAACGTGAACGGACACACCTCTTTTTGCGAAGCAGCTATGAGCAAACTTGAAAGCTCGCAACTCGATACCAAACGAATATAACCTTCGCTCTTGTTTGCATCATATGGTGCGATATATATTTGCGTCGACCATATCTTTTTAAATGTATTTCAAATGTTAGTTAAATATAATTCAAATAGAAAATTATTGATTTAACAAATTTTCTTGCTAAATAGAGATCATTTTTATCGGTCCGAACAATCTCTACTGGAAAAGATTTTATGACGGAAACTGCTGTTTTTGTAAATTCCACGTCGCCACTTTTTATATCATCAATATGCTAATTATATTGAGATGTTTAACATTAATCAGTTTAGATATTCAACAGGGAACTACTTTTATCCTTGTCACTTAATGTAGTGACGAAGGATCTTTTTTCCTTTTCTAACTACCAGATCAAAGCGAATACGATATAGATAGATTTATGTTAACCAGTTTGAATCGGCTGTAGTAAAAGTGTCTAGAAAAGTGATGATGTTAGTGACCGCTGTTATTGCTTCACATGAGACGAGAATTATCCGGCCACAGGTCAGCAGCGATAACACTACAATGCTGCTCACATGCCTGCGCATGAACAACACGTAACTAATGCTAGTTTATTGCCTATGCTTCTTATTTTCTGCTTATTTTTGGTCACGTCTAGATCAAGTGATACTATCTCGAAATTAATCTTCCAATATAAAATTAGGCCGGAAAGCAGGTCAAACTTGTAATAAACTTGGAAATTGTACCAAATCACCTAACTCGTGCGATATGTCTCACATTAAGACCGCATTGTACAATTGTAATCAGAATACAGACAAATTGTTTCTCTGTTTACCAGTTAATTGGAACCATTGATTGCTGTGTGATACTTATGTCAATTTGTAATAAAGCTAAAAAATAGCTTACCTCCGTGTTCGTTGATGTAGACCATGAATATGTTCATAGCACCAACTTCAGTTAACTCATGATTGGGCCCGAACAGCCATAATACTTGGTGATGGCCCATTTGCGCCGCACGAGCTGTCGCGTCTGCAGGAGAAAGGGATATTATTCCTTTTTATGGTCTTACATCTAAACTACGTTACTGTATGTAAACGTTTTGAGATTTGATTGTAAGATAGAGATTTCAGAAAAAAAATCGCATTTTTGGTGTTAATTAGGCGAGATAGTTACCGATCGTAGGGCCATAGTTCGATCCGACTTTTCTATTGCCGACGCCGCCGGGGAAGGCGCGCACCACGCTTGGGTCCGCGTAGATAGACACCGCGCCGTCGTCGCTCGCCTTGTAGTACGCGCTCACTGGACTCAGAATTACGAACAATAGTGCGGACTCTGGCGCCATAATACCAAATGTGGCCTGTAAATATAACACTAACTTCAGTAATCGCTTTAGTGTCATGATATTAGCAAATTTGATTCAAATGGCAACGTATTTATGTAACTTTTTAGTTGTGCATAATTTATTTTTCTTTTTAGGAACCCCATCGTGCAAAAAATTTGTACAAATTATTTGATTGGATTTTGTATCTCTTTTTGCAATAATGGAAACTTGTGGAAAACAGAATGATTAATTAATGAGCGAACTTTAAAATGTATTAATAAGATCGAGTCAGTCAGTGACTTCGTATTATTTACGTTTTAGTTTGCGTCCATGTAAATACATTTAACTCGCTTTAATAAGTACCTAATTTATTACAACACTTTTGTTTTCCAAGAACTTGTAAGTTTTAGTCTGTGTTTTTTGTTATTCGTTAATTTCATATAAAATTTCAAGTTTAGCATTTTTTGAAATAGATATACTTTTTTTTTGTTTAAGACGATATTTTTTAAATGCCCGTGATTGTTTATTGGGTCATTATTTCTACTGTATTTACAAAACGAACAGGTAAATTTCAAAGATACTTAAAAAAAAATTGCATTATCATGTATCGTTTCAAATGTTACGTTTTATAACGCTTCAGCCGTTAAAATCCATTTTTTAAAACTGTTTTTCAACGGTCGATTCAAAACAAACCGGAGTCAATAAACAGGTTTGTAGGCTTGCAGTAAACAAAGTTTCAAATTAAACAGTATTACGAATGTTTTACATTATAAGTAGACGCATAAACGAGAAAGGAGAAAAAACAAGAAGGCCGACCAGTGGACAAATGCATCGTAAGATTGCGGAAAATATTCAATGGCATCAATCATTACTCAGCTTACTTCTTTATTTTTTATTATGAAAATTCTAGTAGTTCTAGAAGATATTTAACATTAAAGAAATCGTAAACATGCCTATAAATTTTAATTTCTTGCACGTCACTTCAATTTACGAATTTCACAAGCAAATTATGCTATTTTAATGTATAATGTTATCGTATTAATTAAGGTAGGAAAATTTACTGTACACTTTTAAACTTTTAATTTCATTCATTGTATGTTAATTGAAGATGTTTTAATTAAATACTTTTTGTACATTTCATAATGTATTTTCCTAAAATTTTTGACCTATCAACTACTCAGTGGATTTGATTTCTAGAGAATTAACTTATATTATACAAACTTCTTTTAATAAAAAAATAAACAAATGAACTTTTTACTTATACAAAACATATTTCCTTAATATGAACCATGTTAAAATCTCCGTACCTTCTAAATAGATATCCTTACTTTCTTTCTACATCTATAATATATATATAAAAGAAAGTCGTGTTAGTTACATTATTTATAACTCAAGAACGGCTGAATCGATTTGAATGAAAATTGATGGGGAGGTAGCTTAACCCGGAAACGGACATAGGATAATTTTTACCCCGTTTTCTATTTTTTATTCCGCGCGGACGGAGTCGCGGGTAAAAGCTAGTATATTATAAATGTGAAAGTTTGGATGGATCACCTTGATCACGATGGATGGAGTTACAAGGTATCACCTGAACGGCTCAACTGATCTTGCTGAAATTTGGCACAGATATAGAAAATAATCTGGAAGAACACATATTATGTAGGCTACTCATCAAGACTTTTTTATCGTGCGCGGACGGAGTTGCGGGCGACAGCTAGTAAATTATATTTCAAAATATAAACACTTGTTGCATCGTATGTATTCTCGTGATTTTGGCTTAATCGTAATTCAGTATGAAAATATAATATTATTCTATATGTTTACTGAATATGGCAGTTTCTAATACATAAATATTACGTAAGTGATTGATCTTGAACATGTTATCTGTTTTCTTGGTGTCATGTGTTACCAGCTTTGTGTCAACAATATTATTTTATATGCAAAATATTACGATATACGAATATCCATATTTATATAGACTAATATTGGAAAAGAGACGCTGGGAGATTGTAGAAGTTACTGTAACATTAACTTCTCTGGCTCGTTGCTACATTCGATACAAAATTCCCATATTTGCTAAATTAGGCTACTTGGGCTACTTCAATCCACGTGTTGCCGTGACAATGTGAATGTGTCATAAAAGTTGTATAATATATAATGTATAATCTCGAAATAAATCTTTAAAAAAAAATGTGTGATAATTATATTTATTTGTTTTATCAGTTAATACTTAGGCGTTCCTTTGGCACTTACTGATAACATTGAATGTACCCGAAAATTATTTTCTTATCATTTTTCATAAGTACTGTACGTCACCATTAGAATTACTGATACTTGAACCACGTTTTCATGCATAATGTAAACAAAATTTGTTTTTTACAATGATTTGACCTTTTTAAATCTTTTTTTGACAAAATCGTTATTTTATGTTGCCGTAAAATTTGTATCTTCAAAATAATCATTCTAACGAAAGCTAAAATATATTTATGGTTTTGGAGATTTTAGAAACAAAATTGTCACATAAAATGGTTAAGTTTACAGGGAAAATATGTCGTAACTTATCTTTTACATTCTAGGATTTTTTTATTGTATTTTAAAGTTGAAATAAATGCGAAACACTCACCTCTGTTCCTATTAATGTTGGTCTTATATATAGAGTAGATGTTTCAGAATGTGGAACCCATTCCTGGTCGATTTGAATTAATCGTTTAATACATTTAATTAGCTCGTCGCCGTCGAACATTGGGAGGCCGGACCTCTCCGCAGCGAGGTTCATCCGTCGCATATTTAAATCCGGCCTGAACAATCGGATTTTATCATCGACACCTCTGTACGCTTTTAAACCTTCAAATAGCTGAAAACAAATACAATATCAATACAATGTTCCTTAAAAAAGTGCTATCATGTAATTTAGATCCTTTTTGCTTTTAATGATCTCTTGAACAGGGTTGGGGAAACAAGTTTCATTAAAATGGAACTTGTCTTAAGACATACCTGTATCGCGTAGTGCAAGGCTTTGGCGGCTGGGTGGATGCTCAGCGGCTCGAAAGGCGTAATTTCTGGTTTCTGCCATCCGCCTAATTGTTTGTGGTATTGTATTTTAAGCATGTGATCTGTAAAATATTTGCCGAAGCCCAGATCGGGCGCGTCCGGCTTACGCTGCAGCTGGTAGGGCGCCGCAAGAGTCACTTGTAAGTCATCGTGCTGCAAAATAAGGTCTATGTATCTTTTCATTTTTACATAAGAGTTATCATTCATGATATTTATTACAGTTATAAAGCTTTAAAGTCTCTTAAAATATTTTAGTAATACGTTATGTATATAAATCATTGAAATATAAATCAGTAATTTTTTTTTCATGGTTTATAGTCTTAATAAATAGGTTATCATTTAATGCAAAAAAGTATGTTATCGTACTTAATAATATACACGAAATAATTAGAAAAACTAGTTTGCATATTTAGTAGTAAAGACTTTTAGACGAAAAGTAGAAAATAACAGATAAAAGTAAAAAACTGTTTTATATTAACCTAATAACTGTTAATTTTTCTTGTCTTTTAAAGCGAATATGTCGACATTTCACGCTTTAGCGCTTGGAGGATGATTGTGAGTTTGAATTCAACATTGAGGATGACGCAGAAAACGAGGCAACATAAAATATCTAAATTTGCTCGTTGAACTTATCTCGCCTACCTTGAAGGAAGTTTCTGGCGCCCTGTAGGGGCGTGGCTTGACGTCGGGCGCCGCCGCTGCCGCGTGGGGCGCCACGTGCTCAAGCGCCTGCGCACTCTCTTCCAGCTCCTTGTACCGCAGCGACGAGCTGCACCATCGCACTGTCTGCAGCTTGTGCTGGTTCTCGAATATCCATTTCACTAACAATACCTGTCAATATATTCATAAAGTAATGACTGCGGATGTAACAAACTGCGTTCCTGCTGGCAGTCGGTTTGACGCCGCAGCCCAAAATTCATAAAATATCTATAATCCATTTCTATAAAACCTCTCAATGTAATGTAGCACTCGCTCAAATAAATCGAATGATTTAATTACATTCTTGATTTCACTTATTTTTATAATAACTCCGATTTACGACTTTATCAGAAATGTTACCAAGTAAACTTAATTTTGTATTTGTTTAATATTTCTAAGGTTTATCAACTTGACCAATGAACATATTGTAACCGTTATTGCCATTTTTATACTCGATATAATTGTGTATCTCACGCTACATATACTCTACTCGAACTTTAGTTAAATCATATTCTTTAATATTGAAAAGTGTTAAATGTGTATTAAATAATTAAGCTTTCATTGTAGTGTTGACCATTATATATTTATGTTATAAAAGTTTGTTTTATTATTAAGTCTTGATATTTTTTCTAACTTAAATATTAACCAATAATTAGATTGAGCAAACAAGTTAACTTTTAAACCATAAAAACACGATATACTTCTAACAACAACCAACAATACATGACACTAAAAAAGTAGAGACGTTTCACATAATAAGTTGAGTAGGTATCTTTCACAGTATTTTGGTATAATTAGATGTAAAAATTTTCAGTTTTTATTACTTTTTAAACATAAAAAATATGTTTTTAATACGATATGATAAGAAAGCAAAGGTTAAACGGGTTATCCGCTGGTAAATGATCACTGCCGCAAAGGTACAAACGTGTTCGTTGTTTTACGCGCTTTTCTTTTAACACACAAAGCTTAACAGCTTAATATTACGCTGGAGTTAGTCATTTCGATATATCTATGTTGATAATATCTTTGAGCGAATGTAAGTTTTGAATTTTTTGAATCAACTTGCATATGGTAAATTAGAAGAGTTTATAAATTCGAACCTTTGATACTAATACAACTGTCGTGCCGGACTTAAGGTTTTGTTTAAAAGCTGATAGTCGTTGCACATGTTTTAAATAAAGCTGTGCGCTGTTTATGAAGTTTTCTATCTTACTAATATTATAAATGTTGGTTGTTTGTTAAAAGATATTTACGGAACGGCTCAACGTATCTTGACGAAATTTGGCACAGATGTAGAACATAGTCTGTAAGAACACATATTGTGCTACTTAAGTTTTTTAATTCTGCGCGAATGGAATCACAGGCGACAGCTAGTTTTTTATAAATATCGGAGGAGACAATAGTCTTTTAATGTGAATGTATCAAAGCACATTATAATATAATTATTGATACAATAAAGAGTTTGTGAACAATTTTATTAAAATTTCTGTTTTAATTTTTATAGTTGACAACCTTTACATTTTCCATATTAGATATATTTAGCAATGCACGAAAAGGATAATTCTTTTTATATTAATTGAATTACTGGCGTAATGGATACTTCTATATTATTAGATATTTTTAAATGTATATTATTTAAAAAAAAATTACCTTACTGCGGCGAACTGGCATTTTTAAAACACTATTATATTAACACTCTTAAAATAATCACAAAATATTATCACTTTCGAATTATTTGATATCGAATAAGAAATAAAGTTCGAATATTGTTTAATTTATTGTAATATATACTTTCACAATTTAAATAAGTATGAGCGTTGCTCGCTGCGAGTTAACTGACTTCGCTGTATCTTCAGCACAAACATATATAAAGAGCAAACGATAAGAAGACCGTGGGCTGACCTATGACGTAGTCATTCATAATCAACACAAATTATAAGCATCATTTGATAACGCGAAAACTTTATCAAAATAAAGATTACGCTCTGGGTTATTTATTTTATGGGACAATGTGCGCAGTAGAAGTAAGTAAACAGTCCGAGACGCGGTGGCCGACTGCGGTCTGCGTGGTCCTGTCCTGGCCGCGCCGGGGTCGAGTGAAAAGTCTGGTCGTGTTCAAACATTTTAATGAATATATATAAACCAGCAAATCGGTGTTCTTTTACGCACAGGACAATTTACATTGTTAATTGTTGAAAGTCATATATCAATGCTAAGTAGGTGTCTTACATTTTATCCACAGCTATTTGATTTATTTTTTTCGGAATTGTGGTCAAAATATGTTTTATTGGTCAAAATTATGTTTAGCTTTGCCCCGTTGGAGACTTTGAAAGAGCAGGAAACTGGTCACGATTATCTATTTTTATAATGTATTTTCCCTCCAATATACACATTCACTGTGAATGTTTTTAAGTAATGATTCTTTATTAAAATTACAAGGAAGGAATTCAAAAAAAATCTTCAAGTTTTCTTCAAACTGCTATATTTATAGAAAATATATTTTTGAAGTTTACAACAAAATAGTAATACTAACTAAATTAAATAAGTATTTTTTTCTAATCAAATTCTACATTTATCTAAACATCGAATTCCTATGTCATAGAGTATGTCTAAAAGTCGAATGTGCTTTCCTTCTTTCTAAGTGAGTTAATATAATGGAGGTTGAGATAATACAACTCTATTTTCGTTTTTGGCGTGTTTCTTTAGTAGATGCATTATTTCGTTGTCAAATTCTTTAGGAGTGGGTTGTTTTTCAACTATCCAGTAGAACAAATCCCAGTCATTGCTTGGAGAATTGATGAGACGGTCGTACATCATTGTTTGCTCCTCTGTAAAACTGTCCAAGTACTTTTTGGCAAAGGTGCTCAGCAGTAAATCATTCTCCAACATTCCTCTTTTACGAGATTGATAATGCAGTCTGTGAAATCAAGATTAATACATACAATAACATTTAAGAGTTGTACAATTTGTTGTTATTTTATACAGCAAAAATCAACTACTGTTAATTGTTTTCTAAATTCATATAATTAAATGAAACATATTGCTTACAAAATTATCTGTAAAATATAAAGAGATTTAGAATTTAGGATATTATAAAAGAGTATATAAAGTATATAATTTCAGTATCATTAATGACATAAGTAAATGATAATAAAGCAGTATGGTATTTATAATGAAAATATATGCTCAGAGTTAATATTGAAATAAAAACCATTTCATATTAGAACATTCGACCTTCCTACATAGATAACAACAGTTAATTGATACAATGAGGTATACAGTACATGACTTCCTTGTCACAAATGTTTGAATAATGATAAAACAAGTGAAGATGTTAAATATAAGAAAAACATTAGATTGATAAGCTAACTAACTTCCTCAATTAACTTTAACATTGCACATATTTTCTGCAATTGAATAAAAACTTACATCATTAATAACTTTCTAAGATAGTAGTTTGATTTAAATTTGGTCTGATTGTTAGAAAAAATAAAATATTGATATTCCTAATCAGCTTAACATAAAAAAGTCTAAATTGTTTTCAGAACATATCTTACTAATATTATAAATGTGATAATTTTTATATCTCCAGAACAGCCCTGTGAAACATTTTTAATTCCTTGCAGACAAAGTTGTGGTTGAATAAATGGTTAAACTTTACATCAACAAACACAATAATTAATATGTCCAACTTAATGTAACACTTGTAACATTAAGTTTGACATACACCAAACAGGCTAAGTATTTGTTTAGTACTTTGCTTCAACATTCTGCATAAAATTTAAAGTCTTGATTGTAGACTTTAGTATGGTAATAATTTGAACTGTCTATTACTTGTGTGACAATGCCAGGTTAGGAATTTAGGAATGTTTTCATATACAGTCTTCTTCACATCTTACCTAGCTTTACGACTTTCAAGTGGTTGCGGTTTGTCTACGTTATAAACTGGAATTTCCATATACGTTGTATCCACACCCTTGGTGGTATCACTAAATTTTGCTACATGATTAATTTGCTGCAGCATTCTAAAGGTCTAAAAAAAAGTAAAGGTGTTAAAAATATGAAAATTTCAATTGTTTATTTCAACGCAAATATTGAAATTCACACTTACAGATCGAAGTCGTAGCATTTTTAAGTATTTTGTTAATGGAGTTAAAATATAACTACGCAATAATCGTTTTAAAAATAATGAATTACTAATTTTTATTCATTAGTTATTTTTGTAAAACTGACATTGACATCTTCTTGAAATCTGTCGTCTGTCAAAACCAGTCAAAACTAAATGTTGACAGGTTGTCTGTCAAAGTTATTTTATGGCCAATGCTCTGATGCCAGATCAGTTTCAATAAATGCTCTAATCTAATATTAGTATGAGACTAAAAAATGAAGCACTTGAAATCAACCCAGAAAGTCCTTTATAAAGAAGTCTTAAGTAAAATCAGACAAAAAAGAAGATAGTTTTCTTGTCTATGGTTACCACTGGTTTTCAGTTTCCATGACAACGAAAAAGTCAACAATGTTCAAAACCTTCAACAAAAGTATTTTGCAAGGTTTTACAGCTTGTGTTTTAAATTTTTCATAACTACCCTCAGTATTTCTATTCCTTTAAGTATGTAAAATTATTCATTACTATAATATACTTATTGATTTCTTTATAAGTTGAATGGTACAATATTTAAAAGCCAATTTAAAATGTAGCTTGTAACAATGACGAAAATACGTGATTTTATAATAAGTACCGCTGGTAAGTACGAATGAATTTTTGTACTATGGGCGTAGGCCTGAAATGAATGAATTTTATCTATTTATTTCGGGACCAAAAAGACTATGCCATAATGTTGATTTTTCATGGGATCATTCTAAATAGTTTTTATCTTCCAGAATCTTTTTACGATGTGTCTGATTTAAAAATAAATGATAAAGCTGAAGATGCTTTATATGATTTTTTACATAACTCGCAAACATATTTGCTTCAAACTGAATTAAATAAAGAAGTCTTAAACCTGACCACTCAAGTAAGTATTAAATGAAATAATTTTACATTTGAAGTGCCATATTTGAGATGTGTTTTCTCCCCTGTTGATGAAACCAGTTATCTGTTTTACATCTTGCTTTAATACTAGTAGAAATAAGAACACAATATATCTTTCTAGCCTAATTTTTTACCCTTATTATCCATTCTTATTTCTTTTTAAAATCAATTTAATTTCAGATAAAATGCGACATTCAAAAGTCTATCATCTTTTACAAGACTTCACCGGTAAACTTATCAAAACAAGAAAGTATTAATAATATCAACATTATAACAATAACTACTGGAGCAGCTGAATCTTTATATCAGATTTTGAGACAAATATTTAGTCCATTATTAAGTCTGGTATGCATAGAATATTTATTGTAATTCATTATTAATCATTTTATACTTATAATTGTAAATAGCCCTAGGCTATGAAGTATCCTTCTTGTTGAACTACACTGTATACAGTGTCCCTGCAATGGCCACTATCTAGACTAAATCTTTTTTACTCCATTATTAAATAAACAATTTGATTTGAATTTTCAACCGTTCAACCAATTTTACCTTTATTGTATTTAACAATAATGTACATAATATTCCCCACTATATGTACCTGCTTTCCTACTTAAAACCTTAATCCAAAAAGTAAGTTCTCTCTTTTTCTGGTTGAGAAAACTGAGACAAAAATACATTTTTGTATGCTGTCTCCGCACTGAACAGTCATGGTTTACTTCTACAACATGGTAAAATTTTCGCTATTTTATTAATTTTCAATCTCACTTTTTATTTTAAACCATGTCTTGATTAATATGAAAAATGCATAGATAATAATCAATACTCCAGTCAATTATGTTATATTATACAGTTTCAGTTCCTCGTGTTATTATGATTAAAGATTGAATTTTATTGTCTCCTTACATATAGCCTTGAATTATTGTTTTAATTTATTGTATTTGTATTCTTTATATTTCTGCAACTGCAGTTAGATACCTTCTTCCTGGGTTTTTACAAAAGTTAAAATTAAGTGATACTTATTATTTTTTTTATTATTTATTTCAGGGTGATGATTTGTATACGAACAAATTACAGAAGAACCTTACAGATTTGGAAACTAATTTAAGAATATTGACCCATGGCAAAAATAATGCAAATATAAATGGTAAACACAAAACTTTATAAATTCACTAATATAATTATTCTAGTAGTGGTTACTAATTGTACAATACTATACAAAGTAATATTAAACTTTCCATGGATGTTTTGTTTACTCAAACACCCTTTATTTATCCAGAAATTGTTTACATCAATAAACTAGAATCTATATATATATAAAAGAAAGTCGTGTTAGTTACACTATTTATAACTCAAGAACGGCTTAATCGATTTGACTGAAAATTGGTGGGCAGGTAGCTTAGAACCAGGAAACGGACATAGGATAATTTTTACCCCGTTTTCTATTTTTTATTCCGCGCGGACGGAGTCGCGGTTAAAAGCTAGTTTACAATAAAAATGAATGAATATGTATTTATATAACGATTTGTATTACCATTTTACTATATTTTTGCATTGGCCTTTAACCTAGGACAACAGGATAACTGGTGAAACTACTAGAATATTTTTTTTCAGTTATTTTATCAATAGAAGATGAAGTCGATTATTGGAGAGCTATGGCGGATAAACGTGAAGCATCAAAGAAGGAAAGAGAGGCCGCCTCAAACTATTGTGTACTCTTTGAAGACATTTGTGAAGAAATAAAGTATGTGAACTTTACTATCGCCATTTATTCTTTAAAAAAGCTGTTGATTATAGTGAACAAGATGGATTTTTACCTTATGAAAAATATATTTTGCTGTACACAGAGGGTCTTGTGTGGAAGGATAAGTATAGTTTTTCCTTATGTCAGTGTATTTTCTAAGGTCAATGCAAGCTAGTCCAGTTTACGAGATAAGGGATAATGCGGAGAACATTGGAGGGATTTTGGATGACATTTGGCGATGTACTATATCGCCATACGCTCAACATCGAATGATACACGTTTTCGACATCATTGGTATGTGAAGTTTTTTTTTTATTTACTTATGTAAACTGTTTTTTTTTTTAATGTAATGTATAAGAATATTTTTAGGTCATATAATTTGTAGCGTAACTCAAAAAATATTGAGTGGTGTCGATTTATGGAAGGTACACAATAGTACTAAAGATGATGAAGTTTTAAAATTGATCAACGATAGCCTTAATGTGACGCAGACATGGATTAGTGCCTGTCTGTCACTCACAGACACGTATTGGCCGAACTATGCTCTACATGCTTGGAGCGGGAAAAGCTATGTTCCACAGTTTTGTTTGAATTTTCAGAAGAGAGTGAAAGAGGTAGAAATTGTATTTTTATGAATTTTTAATTACATGAATTCTTCGTATCTTTCTGTTTTATTTAACATCGATGTTTTTCAGATTCATGACCTGCGATCTATTCATAACCAGCTAAACAAGTTGTTGACTAACAAAGAAAGATCTGACTTGAAAACTGATGAATTATTCGAGCCTTTTACAAGTAAATAATTTAACGATTGTCTCATTTTATATCTAAAAGGTCATTTCTAGTCTCTTTATTACAAATTGTGGAATTTCTTTTTTTAGACATAAATATTTGGATTTGTAATGGAAAAAATCCCGCATGGGAAAATGCGGTGCTTAGATTTTCATCAAACTTACGACCATCGGAAGCGAAAATAGCTGAGAAGCTGAGACCTCGCCTCCACAACACCTCTACCAAACAAGTCAGTATATTAACAACGTATGTTATTCCCCCCAGTATTTTAACCCCATTTTCCACTAAACGGATTGACGCCATTGCTGTTTTTGGGAGATATGGTACAAGCACTGCTGTTAGACATAATCACGCGCTTGTAAAGCAGCTAATCGCACTAGTGGAAGAAGAGTTTTTGGGGTATAGTTCTTCAGTATCTTCTTTGTTGATTTTTTTTAAGTAAGAATTGTTTATTTTAGATGCTGTATGAGTTTATGCGCTACAAGTCCCTGATAAACAGGCCAATAGTGAAGCAGGCTTTGAGCGGCGAGCTGGAGATCTTCGTATCATCGCTGGTTTCACTAGTACAGGGCGTGCGCGACCAGCTGGAGGCTGACGACCTACATCTCAACATGTACCAGCCGCCCGAGATGTCGCCCCTCGTGCAGCAGATACAGTGGGCCAAGCAGATGGAGGCTAAGGTATATTGAAAATTTGACAAATGTCGCCTGTGTAAAAGACACCACACAAAGTATAAAGTTTTCTCGTCAATTGTTCAAAAACTACACCCTTTTTAATGTAATAAGAGTTGAAAATTATGAGTCTTTACTCTATTATTGTAACTTTGTTAGTAGTCTAACTTTTAATAAACATTAATAACATTGTTTCAGATAAAAGACATACAGATGTGTAATGAAAACTATTTAAAGGAGTTTCAAGGTAGCGAGGAGGTGTCTCGACTTGCTGAGAAAGTATTGAAAGATATCAAAAACTTTTATACGCAGCTCCACGAAGAATGGTCCAGAGATATTCAGGTTATTGTTTTCACGTACATCAATTCATTTTAGTTTAGGAATTTTTTAGTATAAACCAAAAATATGTAATTGTTGGTAAAGAATAAAATAAAAATAAAAAACTTTTGAATTTCTTTCAAATTTTGTATACCGGTTTAAACGAAGTCGGGGTGGGTTGCTATTATCTATGGGTTGTTCTATTTATAACTTTTCTTCCTCGTCGTTTCTTTAACTCTTTGCTGAAATCATAGCATCGTGTTTGCTCGTAACTCAATTTCAGGCACAAGTGAAGAGTGGGTCGCTGCAGCTGTGCACAGACAAGCCGGTGGTGGAGTTCTCTGAGCAGAGCCGGCTGCTGGAGGTGAAGTTCAACCCGCGGCTGGTGTGGACGGAGCTGGAGGCGCGCTCTCTCGCCGCACTCGGCCTGCCCGCGCCCGGCGCCGCACACGCCATTGACGCCCTCGCTCACTCCTTGAGATATGCTCGGGATTTGCAGCAGGTAAACCTCGCAATAAACTGTTTCATCATCAATGTCTTACGTGGCTTTTTTTGTCTTTGGTCGTTTTATTTGCAAGACAAAAACCTTTAAAGTAACGGAAATGTTTTAACTTGGAACAAAATCCAATAAAATCCTTGTTGAAAATAATACTTATGTGCCAAGAGTGTGACAATTCTAGGTAGCATCATTCCATAACACCTTGGGCGAGCGCATGATCCCTTCTACTCGGCCGATGATGCTGCAGGCGGCGCTGGACCTGGCCGCGCTGGTGCAGGACCACAGCCCCGTCTACTGGAACGATATAGAACAGCTCGCCGACTACACGGAGAAACTGAAGAAGATGGTCCTTAAACTTGAGACGCAGGTAAATATCAAGAAAGATGTAAATATTGTGAGTTTTGTATTTTAAATTGTTTATCTTAATTTTACGACGTAATTTTTATTTTACTTGAAATGTTTCAGAACTCATACTTGACGAGTCAGCACATTGCTATCAGGAATATCGTGGAGAAGCTGATGGACACCGAGTTGCTAGTCAAGCAAGCTGACTGGAAGAATAGCATCAAACATATTAGAGATATCATTGAAAAAGTATGTCATATTTTTAAACCTATGATAATGGCATCAAAAGTAACTATTATTTATAAAATAGCTTATATTAGCCGTTCTTTTTTTACGAAGGCAAATAGTTTTTAATAATTTTCGCCATGCAGGTGGAGAGTGAGGGCTACAAGAACAGTGAGCAATGGCGGTCGCACTGGGACTGGCAGCTGTACAAAGCTCTCGAGTGCCAGTACATCAACACCTTGTTGTCTCTGCACACGCACTTCCCGCACGTCAGAGTCGATCTCGTCTTACGGTACATTATACATAGCACTGCTGAAACAACTCTACATTTTCTGTCTTTTTTTATTTAAAAATAATGAAAGCGATGGGTTTTAAAAGGAAGAGTTATAATTAAATAGTTGTGAACTTGCAGCGGTCGCATGGTCGTGACGCAGCCGGGGCTGGAGGAGGTTCGCGTGCAGCACTACCACCAGCTGCGCCGCCTCGTCTCCCTGCCCGCGCACTTCCTCGGTCTCAGCACCGCCCTCGATAACAAACAATCTATATTTGCCTCTATCGTTGATAAGTAAGTCAATTCCACAAAACCCTTAAAGCCTAATTTAGTCCCGTTTGCCACCCTTTTCTTATAAGGAAAGAATAGGAAGGGGACAAAGTGGATTTAAAGGAGGGGACGCATAAGAAGCGGAATATTCTTTTTTTGTGCTTCCCCTCCATCGATTAAAGGTAGGCAAAGCATCAGCAATGTGGACGATCTTCCCTATTTCGGCGAATTTAGATGGCCGCTTGCTCTTTAGCCACTTAATAATATAAAGCAAACTAACCAAACGATTCGACTTTAACACAAAGAAAAGTTTTAATTAATAATGTTATGTTCTCCAGACACAGTTGGTTGGGCAACAAGGCGGTGCAGCAGCTGGAGGGTGTGCTGGGGGAGCTGCTGTCCACGTGCGAGGAGTGGACGCGGCGACTGGCGCTGGCCTGTGTACCAGACCTGGATGCTCTGTGCGCAGACACGCTGCTGCTCCCCGAACACTGGGAGACTAACTTCAAAGCCTGCAAGGCGTACGGACAGGCCGTCGCTAAGATGACTTTGTAAGTATTGCAACTTTGAAAATTTTAAAATCGTATTTTAAAATCTATTTAAAATATGATTAAAAATGTAATCGAAGCATTTTAATTACTTTAGCAATGTTAATTTGGCTTTATGGTGACTACTAAAACCGTTATATCTTACCAATATTATATAGATGGATGGATCGATGGATGTTTGTTTGAAGGTATCTCCAGAACGGCTCAACGAATCTCCATGAAATTTGGCATATATGTAGATCATAATCTGGAAGAAGACATAGGCTCATAAAAAATAATTACATTTTTTTCAAATTCCTTGCCAACGTAGTCGCGGGAGGCAGCTAGTATATAATATGTATTAAAACTTAGGTTTATGATTTTTCCAAAAATAGTAGCTTTTAAATTAATTTATAGTTGTTTAATTTCCTATTATTTTATCCATTTATGTTTATAATAAATTAAATATTTAATTTATAGCGAGGATGAGAAGATATCATGGATAACTGTGGGTACAGCGACGCTGCGGCGCGAGTTCGAGGCGCAGACACGCAACCTGTGGTCGTGTCTGATGTCCTCGCTACAGACCAGCTGCAGACACGACACTGCAGAACTGGACGCCTTCATCGCAAACGCCACTCTCATGCTGGAGAACAAATCTCTGCCTAAGAATGCTAAAGAACTAGCGGAGATAAGTGTCAAACAACAGGCGTTGCAGGAAAAGTTGCCCCAAGTAAGGAATTTTTAAGTTTAGTATTATACTTTTTTAAGATAATTTCATTTGAAAATCTTTAAATTAAAATAAACTATTTATTTGAATAAGTTAAGAGTTTGTATTGGTGATTTTAGTTAGAAAAAATGGTGGAAAATTTGAAAAGAAAAGGACATATGTTACGCACTTGGGGTGGCGACCAATTTGTCGACCACACTGTGAAGGAGTGGAAAAAGGTTCGAGGGCAAATGCTGGCGCAGCAACAGATGTTTCAGCACCAGGTATATGTCATTTTTTGGTCGTTTTCGCTTTTTTATTGTCATAAAATCATGACAAGAAAAAAAAATTGTATGCAAAAATATTACAATTGATCAAAACCTTAGTGCAAGATATTTTCCTTTCACGTTTTAATGTATTTCAGGCAGAAATAGTAAAATCAAGTCTGAAAGGAGAATGGGAGAACCTAAATACAAGTGTGGAGACGTGGGTGTCGCGCTGGATGCAGGCCAGGTCGCGGCTGCAGAGTGTCCAGGGCGCGGACTATACTGAGATGCTGGACCGCTGTCACTCTGTCTTCGAAGCTCAACAACAATGGGAGAAGTACTTGTCCGAGAGAGACGAGTTGATGTAAGTAATGCTTTTCTTCGAAGTAAGATTACTACTAGCAGTCGCCCGCGACTTCGTTGGTGCAGACTTTAAAAAAAAGTAGCCGATAAAAGTCCCGTCATAGTCGGATTAGGCTTTGCGGATATTACTCAGAACAATTGCGACATTGTGGACAGACTGACAAAAAATTCTTTTAGCAAATATCATGTGTATGAAATATGACTTTTTTTTCGTGTTTACATACAGACACTCCAATTTTATTACTATGTGTTGTTGGTTGTCGACATTTGTTGTCGGTATTTTAGTTAGAAAAAGTTAATGTTTGTAGGAAAGAATGCCAAAAGTTCAATATGGATGTTACTACATCTGATACATGGAATGAAGCTGAAAAACTTATGAAAGAGTTTGTGGATCAATGGACTGTCTTCAAAGAGTATAACGAAGGTATCATTACGTATTTCTTAATAATAAAAATAAGTAATCAAAAAATTATTTGCTTAAATATTTTTTTCTTTAAAATGATTTGCCTTATTATAGTTTCTGAGACAAAAATATAGTATTAAAATATATTGTTATCTCTGTTTTGTCTATGATAGTGACAAGGATGAAGATATGTTTAGTACAGTGATTTTGGTCTCAGAAAGCAACAATTAATGACAATATATAACTTTAAACTTTCGTGGTTTTTACTAATATAATGTTCGTAAGAAACGGGATTCTTACCACGATTAAGCTGTTTGAGCTCCCGATATTTCGGCACACAGTACGCGCACAAATGTGGACACAGTGAGTGTAGTTTGTCGACAAACAAAAAAAAAATAACATCGAGTGCGGACTTAATGTGCAGTGAGAACGCGGACAGTGGTAGTGGTCGCCGAATCAGAAAGAAGGTAGACCGATACGGCTATCTTTAACATTTTTTACACTACCGCACAACACCAGTTAACCCGTGAACATGGCGCATGCAACTGTGCCGAAATATCGGGAGCTCAAACAGCTTAATCGTGGTAAGAATCCCGTTTCTTACGAACATTATATTAATTAATGACAATATAAAGCAAGTCGCATTTTATACACATTCTTATTGTAAATTACTGTATATCTATTCCTTGTAATTATCTATTTTGAATTCATTTTCCAAAATCAAATTGATGATTTCTTTAGAATATGAATCTATTGGTGAACAAGAGTGGTTAGTGTTTCAAAAGAAGTTACATTTATTGGATGAGTTCAGTAGCAAGTGGGGAGCGCGCCTCGAGCCATACACCTCTGTCACTTTGTTCCTCAAACATACACTAGATAGATATAACGTAAGTTTTTCAAATCAGTAATTACGACCAGTACTTTTTGAAACTCTGAGTTACAATATGAATCTAATCAACATCCTATTTATAAAGGTTTAGAGGTTTGAAGGTCGGTGGCTAAGGGGTTAAGCTCTTGACTTACAATCTGTAGATCCTGAGTTCGAATCCCACCATGTACTAATGTGTTTTTCGATTTACATATGTACATTAATCCGACGTTCTTAAGGTGAAGGAAAACATAGTGATGCAACTTGCACATATATGAGAAGCAATTGAAAGATATGTGCGAAGTCAACCTGCAATGAGCTGTGGTTGACTATGGCCTAGTCACCCCTTACTTGGTAGTAGGCTCCGAGCCTCTCAGTTGGGACGCATAGTGAGCTGATCATGATGATGAGAACCTTTATATATAATAACATCCATTTATACCTGTGAATTTTTTAAGCTCCGATGATTCTAGTAATAATTAAGAAGTTTACCTAAAAGATTGATGGGTCGCTTTATATCGTGTAATTTTTAGGATCTAACAATAGCACTAAAGTACTTACGAGGCTCAGATTTCACGGAGCATCATTGGAGGGAAGTGTTCAGTTTGTTAGACATCGAGTACAAGTCACCAGATATACTGAAACTGAAGGATTTATTGAACGCTGCTGACGACATCAAGAAACAAATTAAAGCTTTACAGGTAATTTACAGGCTGAGTTGTTGAATTAGTCATTATATTGTCTTGTACTTTAAACAAAGATATTATCGTATATTTGACTATTTGAAGATAGAAAAAAAAACTTTGTTGTACTCAGAATTTACAGATTAATTTTGTATTTTACTAGTTGTCACTCGTGACTTTGTCTACGGGAATTAAAAAAACTAAATTAGTAGTCTATGTATTCTTTCTACATCTATACCAAATTTTAGCGAGATCCATGCGGCCGTTATGGAGATACCTCGTGACAAACATCCATCCATCCATCTAATAGGCATTTTTGTATAGAAAATAAGTACATCAGCGTCAAACGAGTCAGCAGTGAGAAGTGCACTCAACGAGCTGGAGGTGTGGTTTGCGGGCGCGCGGCTCGCACTCGCCATACACATGGACAAGGCCAACAGGCCTGTCACCATTGTCAAACATTTCAACGATATTCTTAATAAGGTACGCAATATCTGTTGAAACAATGTTATATGAAGGCCTTTAATAGTTTTCAGACTTCTAGAAATAATTTGTAGTGACGTGTGATTTCTATGAGTTGAGAAAAAATATATAATTGTGTAAACCTATTCCTTGCATCTTCGTTTTCGCTTTTATACATCAAAGTACACACGATGAAGAGATTGGTATCTATAAAATTTTTCGAAAATTACTGAATATGTTAAGATTAATTTATGTCCATTTATAAAGTTGTACAAGTAAATTGAAATATAATTAATCAAGTAGGTAATGGCATAGTTTCATTAGTCGTTAGCGCCCGAATGCGTGGTGCGAGAGATTTTCTGTCCACGCATGCGAGATCCCTTTGCATTAATCGCGTTGTGCGAGGTTTTACATCGACCGATCATTTTCCTTAGCCATTTTATTGAAATAGCATCCTAATGTTTAATGGTAGATTGAAGAGAAGCAATGGGTGGTGTCGTCGGTGGGTGGGGGCGGTGGTGGGGGTGGGGGTGAGACGTGCGCGCGCTGGGAGACGCGGCTGCGGGCCGCACGCGACCTGCTGCGGTCAGCGCACCGCGCGCAACGCAGGTATGTCTTACTTCATAACTACTTATCAATCGATTACAGTATGATGTTTTGATATATATTATGCAAAAACAGTTTTGTTTAATTTTTTTGACTATTAATGGAAAAAAACGGGATTTAAGAACTACAATAAAAAATATATATATATATTTATCCCTTGTTAAAATATTAATTAGGTTATTAGGCAAATATAGCTCCAACGAGCATATTTTCACACAACATATTGCTAGTTGGTATAAAATGTGGGCGTGTGTGGTTTAGTTGTCCTAGAGGCTATTGTTGTTGTGTCTTTCTAAGTAAGTTAATTGACACGACTTAATACCGGACACCACTTTATGCTACTCAAAATAGACGTCCCATTTATGTTGGTGTTAAACAAAAAGATTCTGATTCACCTTTGTGACTAAAATAATTCAGTACACTGGACGACATACAATTTGTTTATTTTTACGCGTCTTTTTATACGATACAAAAAAATTACATAAACAAAATTAATTCTAATATCGGTGTTTTTATAGCTTTTATGTTCATAAAACTTTATGTAAATCGGAAATATTTAAATATTGATTGTTTGCTTTTTGTAAAATATATTGGCAATTTGGAGAGTGGCATTTTCAAACTTTGGTATAATACTTTACTATTGTTCTATAAGGTACAGTGTTCTTACTTTTGTTTTGAAAAACAATAGCTTTAAAAACAATTGTTTATAAGAAAAACATTACACATTTTACGGATTCGGTTTAAATTTTGAATGCAGTCATAACAATAAACGTGCCCACAAAAACATTTTTTTATATTATATCAACCATGTATGACAGCAGTATTAGTTAGTCATGATGTCTAGTATCAATCAAATGAACAGTATTAAACGATAATTATTTCTACTGAAATACGTCACTATCGGACTTGTCCAATACCTAAGATATGTTTTGCTTAGACTGTACTGAACACAAGAGCTTAAAAATCAATCCATATAATTTATCTAAGATACATCGGTTTTAAATGTATTCAGGATAGACATCGCTCTGTCAGGATTCCACGTAATAACCATTAACAAAATTTGCGCGTTACAAACATGTGCACGACAGATGTGTCGTACCAAATCTTATGCCTTATTATTATCCTGTTTGTAATTTGTAAGATATCTCAAAGTAGCGAATAACTCATTGTTGCCTTTCTATTAATCCTAATTAAATACTCAAGTACTCACGACCATGACATAAACACTTACTACAGTTAGACGTAGTTAATAGTAGGCAATCTTTTTAACTTATTTAACAGGGGGATTTACTATTTTGTACTACCATCTATGCTATTGCGCTGTGCAATAGGGATATGCGCATGCGCATGACGTAACTCGACACAATAAACCTACTGCAGCGATTATTATGGGATGTGAGGTTCAACGAAAGCGCCTAACTTATCTTGACAACACGCGGTCACTGAACCTGCGTTGTACTTCCTTCTCGTACTAAATTAGATGACAAGCTATAAAGATAAATTAAACTTTAATAATTTCAGCAATATAATACTGGTTTAGTTAAAAGTAACCAGTACATGTAAAGTTATTTATGACTAACACGACTTGTCGTATACCATAAAATATGTAGACTACATAAATTGTCCATTTATTCACTTTTTGCCATTGTCATATTATATTTTAGATCATTATGATGTCTACTTTTTTCAATCGATATGTATTTCGGTTAAACAAATGACGTCATCGCTTTGGTATCATAAGAATAGAGACACTCTTATGTCATCAATGTCCTTGACTTTCTGTTATGTGGTCTCATTGATGCAACATGCAACATATAGGTGATACACAGTCCTAAAAAAATTATTAGTGTTAACAGATTATATTCTGTTATTCCTTGACTTTTTGGGAGATAACATGACAGTCGTTTTAAGATAGAATTTTGTCCTTAATCTATTTTAAATATCGTCAGGTCTGGAATAATTTATAAATCCCTGAAGTTTCGCAGAACACCGCGACGCCGCGCATAATCTGCTAGTTTATATTGAGGGTTTATGAGCAGTTTGCCCAGCGGCAGATAAATTTAGTTCTAACACCCTCATTTCCTCTTTAGGCCTCTTGTGACACCATACATTTATTTAGACATAAATTGATAGCAATATCGTATGCGGCGATAAGTAAAAAAATATATGCTGTTATTTCATGATGTTGTTTGGCGGTTAACGTTGAGCACTTGTTAGAAATACGTTGTAGGTCCATTTGTCAGTTTACAGTTAAAAAATTATTTAACTGATACAATGTTAAAAAATGTGTTCATCAGTTAAGGTCTCTGTTAGATAATGTACAGGGAATAGTTATAAGAACATTTATCTGCCTGAACTTTGACACCATAACCGCGTTTTTAGAATGACCGCTTATCGATGTTAAAGCGTTCATTCACAACCATTGTGACGTTAGGATGCGGGTTAAATACACCAAGCTTACAAATACCAAGGTGTCCTGTAGGCAATTGTTAAAACATCAAGTGAAAAGGTAATGGCGATCCCCGTTATCGACAAACTTCGACGCGTTCGCAATTCTTTGTTTTGGAGGCTCTTTAAGTGAGGCCAAAAGCTTTGAACAATAAACGTAGGACCAATGATTCTTGAGCTCATTTATCTTTTTCGTGAATTGTTCAGTTGAATATAATAAAGTAACATATGTAGCTGTTATACCTATTTGGAATTTATTTAAACGTTTGTTTTTACATTATAAAAGACATTATAGTATTATTCTATGTGATGTTTTGTTTCTATTCCGTTTGAAACAGATAAGGGAGGGGTTATCGGTTAACTGTCGAAATTGTAACAAGTTATCTAGTTGTTAAAGAGGCCGATTTTGGTTTCTAATTTTGCTTCGTGGCCGCTTATTTAAAAAATATTATACCCCTTCAAAGTCGCTTTTAGTTCATTTGGAAACATGTAATTTGTACATAGTACTATTTTAATACATTAAAAAAAATCTTAATTTACTTAATTATGTATTTTTTTTTCATAAAATCTAAAAACGACGTTATCAATGTTTCAAAGTCCACAATTATTAAGACATAAAACATTTCTGAAACCCTTCTTATGATCTACGTTAATTTTCTTATTTTACTAAACTTCAACTTTAATAATACGTAGAAAACATTGTGACATTAGGTCCCCAAAGTTTATTTGATGTCACTACATTAATATTTCAGAAATATTCATTAAAAAACATTCTACCAGAAATGTCATGTTGTAACATTTACCTTATAGAGCACCGAAAGCTGCCCTTTCCGATGTTCAGCACCATGGAATAAGCAATTGCTCACATTTGGTTCATTTAACTATGAATATTCAAGCTGCTTTATCATACTATGGGTTATTACTTACTATCATTTATGTTTCCTCCATATAAATAAAAATTAATGTTTAAATGTGAATACTAAACAAATTTTTTAACTTAATTTTCTTAAGAATACCTTATTCGTACCACATCTTGGAACATTTATATACTGAAAAAAATCTCTCACAGAATCGCTTTTTATTCTGCTCTTTTCAACAAGTTGTACATTACGTAAGCAATCAAAGGTAAAGAGAATTTTGCCACATGTTTGTATCGTTAAATCAATTTGTTGTATAGAGGAGACAATAATTAACAGTTGTCGATTCATAAATTTAGTGAAGGGTATGAAGAGTGTGGATCGCGAATGTTTTATCATTAACGGATGCGCTGGCGGAAGAGTGTCAGCCGCTGTAGTAGGTATCGCCGCTGCTACCGCCGTGTGACCATACTACTGACATATTGAACATTGTCACAAAAAATTAAGTATATAGATACGTGTGCGTATTCCCTTTTTATGCATCACAAATTTATAAGTAACGTAGCTATAAAATAGGTAGATAAGTAAAAGTAGAGACTGTGCCGCGATTTATACTAACCATACAAGTACTTGAACTATTTGACCATTTATTTGGTTAGATTAGATATTGAAGAAAATTTATTATTTTAAAAGGATAATCTTGTTGTGGCTACTAATTGCTACCTACGAAGGTCACAATTAAGGTCAGAAATCTCTCTTGTAATAACATTCTTTTGCAACCTAGTAAAAGTAACTCGAAGCGCAATCATAGGTACATTAATAATCTATATATAAAAGAAAGTTGTGTTAGTTACACTATTTATAACTCAAGAACGGCTGAATCGATTTGACTGAAAATTGGTGGGCAGGTAGCTTAGAACCAGGAATAGGACATAGGATAATTTTTACCCCGTTTTCTTTTCTTTTTTTTATTCTGCGCGGACGGAGTCGCGGGAAAAAGCTAGTAGAGTATAGTTTTAGAATTAAGTATATCGAAATAAAGTTAAATTCGGTATGTTTGTTTTTTATATGACTAATATTTAATTATGATTTATTTGCACTTTTTAATTATAAATCTGATTTTTACATATCCTAATTTATATGTAATACAAAACGAAGTAATAATATTGTTGTTAGCAGAAGGAAGCATGTTAGTATGGCATAATGATCATAACAAAAAGCGCATCCCGAAAGCGTCGTTATTTTTGTTGCCTAGTGCCTGAGAGCACGAGCGCGGCGGGCGGGAGCGGTCGTCGCCTTGTACAGGTCCGTACTCTGTGCTAAAGAATAAATGTTATCCTTTTTTTTAAACTACAACATTTTTTAAAATATCTCAATCTGTTATAACATAGATATTTAATTTTAGAATTTATTAATTTAACATATGAAAATGATAATTTTCTCTTTTTCCGTTTTATTCTTGCATTCGCATACAATCTTTGTAAGCGAATAATAGGTAGGTACGAAAAGATAAAATGATATAGGGCATTATTCCAATTCAAAAAACTGTTTAACACGAACGCGATATCATTATAACCGAGAAATGGACGAAACAAAAACAATACCGACAAGCTAGATCGACAACTTAGTTAATATTAGGCAACATTGAATAAAATAAAAGGAAACGTTTAAAGTTTTATAAGTGCGAGTGTTTGAATTAGTAGCAGTTAGTACCTAGTAGGAATTTAAATAAAACAGAGCTTTTATTCGTGAAAGCGGCCCTGTTCCATAGAATGGAGGCTGAGAAGCGGGGGTGCGGGGGCGTGAGGCACGGCGGCGCGAGAGTGCGGTCGGCGGCGGCGGCCCCGCGCCAGTGCAGTGAGCGGCGCGCGGGAGCCACTACGTGCTATGGCTCTACGCGCATTATTCGTGGCCGCGCTTCTCGCCGGCGGCGGCGCCGTCTACAACCGCGAGCGCGACCGACAACGCGCCGATCCCCGCCTCCTCGACCGCGCGTGTGAGCTCAGCTCTTGCTATCCCGCCACAGGCAATTTGCTCATCGGCCGCGAATCTCGGCTGTCTGCGACATCGACGTGCGGCCTGCAACGCCGCGAGCGATACTGCATCGTCTCGTACTTGGACGATAGACTTCGAAAAGAAAGGGAAACCTGCTTTACGTGCGATTCTACGAACAAAACGATACACAAACCTGATGAAAATCATAGAATACAAAATATTATTTACAAATTTTACCCGGGAACGAGATACAGATCGTGGTGGCAGTCCGAAAACGGAAAGGAAAACGTATCCATTCGGCTTGACATGGAGGCTGAATTCCATCTTACACACTTAATAATACAATTTAAAACATTTCGTCCAGCTGCAATGTTAGTTGAGAGATCTTTTGACTTTGGAAAGACATGGCGTGTGTATCGTTATTTCGCGCACAACTGTGCTGAATCCTTCCCGTTAGTACCGCGACATTCTCAACGAAGCTTAACAGAAGTGGTGTGTGATTCCCGTTACTCCGGCGTCTCCCCGTCTACCGAGGGTGAAGTGATATTCAGGGTGTTACCTTCAAATATAAATGTCACGAATCCTTATTCGGAAGAAGTACAAAACTTGTTACGAATGACAAATCTTAGAATTAACTTCACAAAACTTCACACTCTGGGCGATGACCATCTTGATAATCGAGCCGAAATAAAGTTCAAATATTATTACGCTATATATGAAATGACAGTACGCGGATCGTGTTCGTGCTATGGTCACGCTTCGAGATGTCTACCTATGCCTGGGGTCGAATCAAAAAATAACATGGTACACGGCCGCTGCGAATGTACTCATAACACTCGTGGATTGAACTGTGAATATTGTGAAGATTTTTATAACGATTTGCCATGGCAGCCGGCCGTCGGACGCACATCTAATGCTTGCAAAAGATGCACATGTAATAACCATGCTACCACTTGTCATTTTGATCCAGCAGTTTACAATAAAACCGGAAAAATAAGCGGTGGTGTATGTGACAATTGTCAACATAACACAATGGGTGTAAATTGTGAACGCTGTCGACCTACTTTTTACAAAGACCCCAGTTTGGATATACAAAATCCAGACATATGTAAACCGTGTGATTGCGATCCGGAAGGTACTACAGACAGGGAAGTTTTGTGTGACGATGAGACAGATCCCGCAAATAACAAAACCGCTGGTCGTTGCATGTGTAAGAAAAACATTGACGGAGCAAGATGCGATAGATGTAAGGATGGCTTTTGGAATTTCGATCCACTTAATCCTGAAGGATGTGAATCATGTACCTGTAATAATCTAGGCACAGTCATTGAAAGGGGATGTGATCCTTCAACGGGTAATTGTTTCTGCAAACGTCATGTCACTGGCAGAAATTGCGATCAGTGCCTTCCAGAGTTCTATGGCCTCTCAGACAGTGACGATGGGTGTTTACCGTGTGATTGTGATGTTGGTGGATCAATCGATAAAGATTGTGACGTTATAACGGGACAATGCAAATGCCGTCCGAACGTATCGGGCCGTCGATGTGATACACCCATACAGAACTTCTTCGTAGGGGCTCTCGATTCTATCGTTATTGAAGCTGAATCAAGCCAGTGCGATTCTCAAATAGACGACAATGCAATACAAAGTCAGTTATGTCACGTTGTAATACGAGAAAACTTCCCTGATGGCCGTAAGGAAACGTGGACCGGTCCGGGATTCATGAAAATACCGGAAAGTAGCACTCTAGTTTTCAAGATAAATAACTTAAAAACGAGTATGAATTACAATGTACTAATCCGGTATGAGCCGCAGGCTCCTATGAACTGGGAAGAAGCTACAATTTATGTTAGGAGACTTACGCCAATTGATCCTGATTCGCCGTGCGCAAATGTGCGGCCTGAAGATGACACAATTAATACCTATTTACCAGCAACTCAGCGTAGTGTCTTAGTCAAACCGTCTATATGTTTAGAAAAAGATAAAGAAACTGAAATAAGAATATATTTAGGTCGCCAAGATGGACATTCCTTTAATACTAGAGCCTCTATTTTGATTGATTCAATTGCACTATTGCCTTCTGTCGATGATTTACCTTTCTTGAAGAACGGAAGTTACATGAGGGATGAATTTGATCGTTTCAACTGTGGTGATTCTTATTACTATGATCTTAATAGAGAAAACATACCCGATGTCTGTAAAAAATATCATGCAAGTATAGGATTTTACATAAGGAATGGCTCCGAATCATGTCAATGTGATCTTACAGGATCAAAGAGTCACCAATGCGATCCGTACACTGGATACTGTCAATGTGTTGAAAATATTGTTGGTGCTAGGTGTGATCGGTGTGCTCCCGGTACGTATGGCTTTAGTAAGTTTGGTTGTAAGCGTTGTGATTGTAATAGCATTGGAAGTCTTGACAATTTCTGCGATGCTACGAGCGGACAATGTAAATGTAGAGCTAATACTTACGGCCGAGCATGTGATTTATGTCAACCAGGCTATTTCAACTTTCCAAATTGTCAACAATGTGATTGCAATGGACATGCGGTTGAATGCGATGACAAGACTGGCGCTTGCAAAGAATGTAGAGATTATACAGAAGGTCATCGTTGTGAGAGATGTGTTGATGGATATTATGGTGACCCCAGACTTGGAGTTGATATTCCTTGCCGACCATGTCCTTGCCCAGGTATTAAAGGGGATCCCAATAAAAGCAGCCACGCTGACCGATGTGAGTTGGATCCAGAAACAAAAGATGTTGTTTGCGATTGTAAAGAAGGATATGCTGGGCTTCTGTGTGACGTCTGTGCTGATAACTATTACGGTGATCCTGTAAAAGGCACATGCGAAAAATGTGAATGCAATGAGAATATAGATGTCACAAAACCTGGAAATTGCGATCCGTATACTGGAAAATGCTTACAATGCTTACACAACACAGCCGGTGAACATTGCGAAATCTGTGATGAAGGATATTATGGAAATGCTTTAGAGAAATCATGCTACAAATGTAACTGTTCTGAATTGGGCACCAACTTTACAACAGGAAATTGTGATCGTATAAGTGGACAATGTCCTTGCTTCAAAAATGTCATGGGAATAAACTGCGATCAATGCACAGAAAACCACTGGAGAATAGCTCTTGGTACGGGATGTGACCCTTGTGAATGTGATCCTATTGGATCAGTTTCTCCACAATGCAACCCATACATAGGTAATTGTGATTGTAAACCAGGACATGGTGGTAGGCAATGCGATCAGTGTCAAGAAAATCACTGGGGTGATCCGAATATAGAATGCCATGAATGCGAATGTAATTTATATGGATCAGTGACTCAGCAATGTATGCGTGAAAACGGATCATGTATTTGTAAACCTGGAATTGGTGGTTATAATTGTGATATTTGTGCCAGAGGTTACCTCGGTGATGCTCCTCAATGTTATGCTTGCGGTGAGTGTTTCGACAGCTGGGACCGAATAATCGGAGATTTACGCACTCAGACTGAATATGCTATTGGGAACGCTAGTAAAATAAAAATTTTAGGAGCAACTGGAGCATATACAAGAGACTTTGAAGAAATGACTAAAAAATTAGCAGACGTAGAAAATACACTTCAAAGTGCCAAGCAAGGACAGAGTACGGTAAAAGATTTGCTATCAAATATAACTAGCTTACAGAATCAATTGGCTCAAGCAGACAAAAAAGTTAAAGAGAGTAATGATAATCTTAATGACATAACATCCAAAATAAATTTGGGTAATGTAACACTAGACGGGTTAAAATTGAGTATTGAAAAGTTAAAAACAAAGACTCTTGATTTAGGTAACAACGCGACCAAATTACAAGAAGCCAATTTAGAAGGCGCTCTTAATTTAACTCGTGAAGCTAAACAAAGAGCATCTAAAGCAGCGGATGAAGCTGAAAATGTACAAACAGTTATTGCTGATACGGATCGTCAACTTAAAAATACAGACAGATTGATAGAACTACAGTATTTGAATTTTAATAATACACAAAGTGAAAACGATAAAAAGCTGAACGATTTGCAAGAACAACTGTCGAATTTAGAGTCGCAGATACCGAAAATAAATGAAAAAATGTGTGGGCAAGAAAGTGATTCTTGTGATATCTGCGGTGGGGCAGGTTGTGGAAAATGTGGTGGAATATCGTGCGACCAAGGTGCTATAACAAAAGCGGAACAAGCACTAGATTTTGCAAACAAAACTGAATATAGAATAAAAGATCACGAACTTAATGCTGAAGATCTATTTAGATCTATTTCTCAAGCGAAACAAGATACAATTGCAGTACGTTCCCGAGCAAAAAGTTTACTAGACGAAGCTAAAGATTTTAAAATATCTGCAGAAAGAATCACCAATGAAAGCCAGGAATTAACAACAGAGTTAAAAGAATTTTTATCAAACACTTCTAATACTCCAGCAGATGTAAGGACTTTGGCCAATGATATCTTGAACTTATCTATTAGAATTGAACCGAAAGAAATCACAGAACTATCGCAAAGAATTAATACTACTGTTTCACAGCTTACAAACATTGAGAATATCATAACGGAAACAAAACCAGACTTAGAAAGAGCGAAGGCTCTCAAAACAAACGCGACAGCAGTTAGTAATGAAGCTAATTTGACTCTTGGAATGGCCAATAAAGTTTTAGAAGCTTTGGATGAGGCTCAAGCCGCGCAAGATGCAGCAGAAAATGCAATCGACAAAGCAAATAATGATATCGAAGCAGCTAAGAGTGATTTGATTCCTATTGCATTGGAAACCGAACAAGCTCAAAAAAAAGCGAAGGAAACTATGGAGGAGGTCGAAAAACTTCGTTTGCGACTTTCAGATTTGCAAAAAAATAATTTAAAAATTGAAAGTGATGCAGAACAAGTTAAAGAAGAGGCTAATGACGTAGTCAATAGAGCCGAGGGAGCCGAACAAAAGGCCAGAGAGCTTAGACAAAACTTTAAGCAGACCAATATGTCTCTTGCCGAACGTGCGAACCAAACATTAAACTCCCGAGAACAAGCCCAGCTGTTGCTAAACCGAGCAACAAAATTGGCCAGCGACACTCAAATGCAATTAAAACTTTTGACCAATATGGAAGAATTGTATAATGATCATAATGAACAACTTAATACACTAGAGAAAGAAATTGGTGACCTTAATACTCAAATGAACTATTACTTATCAGAAATTACAAAGCGGTCTGACTACTACAGATCTTGCACAACATAATGTTTGTTTACATAAAAAAAATGTTTTTTTTTATTTTGTGTGCCATGTCATTTTGACCCCACTACATTTGTTTTCTTTTTATGTTTAGAAAATTTATAATATTTAAAAAGAGATTTAACTATATTCATTTTTGATTTAAAATTATTTTATAGTTGATTTCCACTAGTTTACACTCTTAATATATTTTTATGTTCATTTTGGTTACAATATGAATTTCCTATATTATGGAATGAAGATAATGTACTTAGTTTAACTATATAATTGTGATTTTAATTTAAAACGCAACTCAAATAGTAAAACAAATAACTTATAAATCAACTAAAATAGTTCTAGAACATTATGGTCTGGAAATGTTTCATATAATTTTCTATTTTAAGTGTTAGACTGCTTCCGATCGAACTTATTCCAAAGAATTACATGTAGTTATTGTAGAGAGAGTTGTATTAAGTTTTAAGATAATAGATAATGTCGCGTAATATTTTAAGATACTCTGAGTTTTTAGTCTATGTGTTAGCAATGAGACGTATTTTGCATTTATACCTTTTGTATTCATTTTGTAAAAATAATTTATCATCTTGCCCTAGTTTAACTACTAACATTTACTTGTATTTGTTACATATATGTTTTGTTTTTGATACATTTTGTCAGCGGTAACAGTGTAACGTACGAGGCATTTATACTTAATTCAAGTTTATTATTAAAGTTTTCCAACTAATACTTGTGTTTTATTTAATTCTTTTACCTTATTTAAATCAAATATTTCATTGTAAATGTAATGAAATTAAAAAAAAAGGTTTCAAAACTTCTTATTCTTTTCTTAAAGTTCTTTTAATTTTTATTTTAATAAGTTGTAGTTAGGTAAATTATAATAAATATTTCAAAATTGTTCTCTAATCAAAACCATTATTTTTTACACTAAATTTTCATCATAATAAAAAGCAGTAAATGTTGAAATTTGATTTGTTTTCGTTTCCATTAAATTAGAACAGGATGTGTGAAAGCGAAGTATGATAATTAATGATGACCTAATTGAATTTGCTTACATACACTATCAAAAAATACTCAGTTCTTGCAGAATTATCAAATATAAAATGAAATTACAAAAATAACGACTTAAATTCACTCGTAACTTGGATAAAATATAATGTTATGTTTTATTGAACACTTGCAAATACAAAGTTCGAAAAAATATTTTTCAATTCGTCGTGACTTTTTTAATTTTCATTAGCCTCAAATCACACACATAGCTCCACATAAAATCGACTAGCTCTAAAATGCTAGGGGAGTGAATTTTGAATAAAGAACAAAAACAATACAAAGAAGAGGGGAAACTTAATAGAATGGCGTTCTATTTCAATACTTGTACAGTCCAAGCAATAATAATAAATAAAGAAGTTGAACTGTCCAACATTTGAAATTTATGCTTTCATCAAATCCACATTCCTTGAAAAAAATCTACCGAATCGGGAAATGTGAAGTTCTTCGCATTCTGAGGAAGCCACGTTCAAGACGGTATTTAATCTGTATAATTTCAGATGGTTATACTTAGAACCAATCCTGAGTAACGACGATGGCGAGTTGGGTGCGAGATTCCGAAAGGTTGACCAGGGCTTCCGCCAGGTGGCGCGCATCCTTGACTCCGACCCGCGGCTATCCGCCTTGCTGCAGTCCGCGAGACTGCAACCTACGTTAGACTCGATATCAGAACAACTAAACGCTTGTCAGTCTGCTTTAAATCAGTACATTGATGTGAGCATCCTTATTTAATCGATAATCAACATATTTTTTTGTTAAAGAAAAAGTGAAGCTATTGCTCCTTTCCTTGTATGTTCTTGATGTTAAGTGAATATTATCTATGTACATTCTCCGCCTTCGAAAATAAATGTATTCTTAGTTACCTTAAAATAAGGATAACGGGTGAAAACGAAGACAGAATGTCTCGGACATCGTTTTTCATGATTTTGAATAATATATCATTAAAAATCATCTTGTTGGTAGTACTATTGATAACAATGAAATGTATAAGACTCAAATATAAAGGTAATAAAAAAAAGATTACATTTTCAATAAGGCACAAACACTACTTGCAAAAAGTAAAAATAATACAATGCTTATGTAGCAAAAAATAGTTTATTTTTTATTTACAAGTTGAATACTATGAATATAATATAAATATTTTATCAACAATTTTTATACTTTTACAGGTGAAACGATCAATTTTTCCTAGACTATATTTTTTAAGCGACGATGATCTACTTGAGTTGCTGGGGCAGGCTAGAGCAGGTGCAGAGGGTAGAGAGGCTGTCATGCAGTCGCACCTTAAAAAACTGTTCCCCGGTATAACAGGCGTCAAACTCGGACCTTCAGGATTGTCTATCACTGCACTATGTAGCCACTACGGAGAGACCTTCCAACTGGATCATCCAGTCGATATAGACTCTCCTGTTGAAGTAAGTGTATCTGTTAAAAAACAAAAACCTGATAGAAACGAGGTTGCAACACTTCACTTATTGTAGTAGTATACAAATTGATTTAATACTCATCCTCATCATCAACCTGCCCTTATTCCTATGCGGGGTCGGCACAGTATGTACTACTCCTCCATACATCTCTATCAGCCGTCATATCTGAAATCACAGCCTTACGCATATCCTCTTTCACACAATTCAGCCGTACTTTCTTTGGTCTTCCTCTACCTTTATAGCAAAAAATTGATTTAATACTACTACACACAATTTATGTCTCACAGGTGTGGTTAAAAAACCTAGAAAGCGAGATTCGTTCGTCACTACAAAACCTGACACTAAAGTGCTTAGTGACTGGAAGTACTCACGCACAGGATCCGTTCTCTTTACCGACGCAGATACTTTGTTTAGTGCAAAACATACGTTTCACTGAACAAGCAGAAAAAGCAATCATTACTAAAGAACTGCACAAATTGATGACTAGCGTAGAAAAAGAGACCGCATCTTACGCAGCAGCGGAGATTGAAGATGAGAGTGAGAAAGAGAAGCGGCAAGCTGTGATACTGCAATGCACCCACTACATGTCTGTAGTGCGGACTCTCATAGACAATAATATAACTTCTACAAATGATTGGCTCTGGCAGAAGCAACTCAGGTAGTTTAAGTATTATTAAAAAAAAGAAATAACAGCTAAGCTTCATTTTTCAGTGCACACTGCTACCATAAATCCGTCTACAAGAAATAAAATAAAATAGATTGCTTATTGGACAAGAGTTCAGAATAATATCTGGCTGTGATAAATGTCTACCCAGTAATAGTACTGTACCTATCATGAACACAATATTGTATAGCGCTTATTATGTCTGTCTGTTGTAACATAATTCTTAGAAGCAAGAAACTTTCTTAAAGATTTGCATACGTTAAAGATGTGTTTAAATTTTTAGATTTTACTTACGAGATTCAAAAGAAATAGTTGCCGAAATGGGTCTAGCTAAAATATCATACTCGTACGAGTATCTCGGCGTAAACACAGGCCAGTTCGTGCGCACTCAACTTGCTGACGAGTGCTTTTTAATATTAACTCAGGTATTTATGATGAATGCAATTCGGATGTTTTTACACGACAATGTGTCAAAATTGTTATTTTAATTGTAATTTAACATGAAGTATTAAATATTCTTCGTGGTAAAACATTAAATTCTTTTCAAATTATTTATTAAAGGCGTCGTACCTGGGATCAATGGGTAACCCATTCGGGCCGGCTGGTACTGGCAAAACAGAATCCGTAAAGGCACTCGGGGGCCTTGTGGGACGCCTCGTGCTTGTGTTCAATTGTGATGAGGTAAATAATTATATACCTAATCATGTATTTTTATATTTGAACAAGCGTAATTAAATATAAAAGTGTAATAAAGGCCATGGATGCGGAGTGTATGGGTAGGCTATTGACGGGTCTAGCCCTGTCCGGCGCGTGGGGCTGCTTCGACGAGTTCAATCGTTTGTCTTGTGACACGTTGGCGGCCGTGTCTCACCAGCTCACCTCGCTGCTGGCCGCTATGCAGCGCGACACTGACACACAGGCACTGCTCAATGGAAAATACGTGAGTGTGCAAATTTACTACATCTTTAACGAGCTGACGACAATTCATAGATAACTTAGGGAACTTGTAAATATTTTCATGCATCCACATATCACTATAAAATATCTGGACGTGTTTGTATGCAGGAGTATGAGTTGTTGCAATGATCAGTTGCAGTTGTAAAAATAATAAAATGTGATTTATGTACAATTTTTGCTTCCTGAGTTAAACAATATACAATAATTATACACTTTTACAGTAAGCATTTTGATCGATCAATAATCAGGTGAAGGTGTCGTCGTGGTGCGGCGTGGCGGCGACCATGAACCCGAGCGGGCGTGGTTACGGCGGGCGGCGCGCGCTGCCGGCGGCGCTGTGTCGCGTGCTGCGCCCCGTCAGCATGGCGCAGCCGCGCGGGGACCACCTCGCCGCGCCCCTGCTCGCCGCACACTGCCTCGCACACCCGCACGCACGCGCACAGGACCTACATGACGTGTTCACTATGGCAAGGTATACATCAAGAGCCAACCATGTTACATAAAGCATTAACAACATTTCAAAAAAGCCGATTTTTTCTGAAAAGAATCAAAGCCTGTTTTAAATTACGCGATGACAGTGGTGTCAACCGGCATCTCCTACCCTTTTAAAACCTGACAATGCGTACTCTGGTGTCATATTGCTCTAAAATTAAGTTTATTTATTTATACCTGATTATTATACATCAGCATGTTGTTGAGCGGTCAGCGTCACTATGACTGGGGTCTACGCGCGCTGAAGGCGGCGGTGGGCAGCTGCGGCGCTGCGCTGGGTCCACTGCACCACGCCCCCGAGCCCCGCCAGCGCGCCGCACTGCGCCGCCTGCTGAGACTCAACAATATCTCCAAACTCACCAGCCACGATGCACAAAGGTTACCTCAAAAATAAAATTATTCTGGTTTATACGTTTATTTTATCTTGAAAATTGCTAACGTTGTTGCTTGTTTTTTTCAGATTTGAAAGCATTTTGTCCATGGTATTTGCCGGCGTGCCGGAAGAGGAGACAACTGTTGATCCAATAGTTGACGCATTAAACTCTGCTGCTCGAGATCTTGGATTAATTCATAACAAAGATCAGGTAAAATAACATAAATTACTTTATGGTCGATATGAAACACAGTAATTTTTAAAAAACGTTTTTACAATTTTTTCCATAACTTTTCTAACAAATGTGCTAGTTTATAAAGCTATGAGTTAATTAATTTCCAGATCCAAAAGTGTATAGAGTTGTATGAGCAACTGCAACAACGTATGGGCGTGGCAATAGTGGGACCTCCCGGCTCCGGGAAATCGACCATTAGAAGATTACTTAAAGCTGTAAGCTTAAACAATTCAAACAGATAACAATAAAATTCTTATACAGTTTACTTATGAGTTTACGATGACATGCAATGTATCCCAGGCGTTGTCACAACAAGGGCAAAGCATAGCAGAGTACATGATATACCCGAAGGCGATGAGCCGGCGCTGGCTGCTGGGCCACATCGAGCCCGACACCAGGCAGTGGACAGACGGCGTCATCTCCACCGTCGCCCTGCAGCTCGCCACACAACCGCACGGTCAGTACACATATGCAAACGTGGTCACTTAGGGAGACCACTTAATGATTTTGAGTGGTACTGAAAGATTGTTGAGTTCAGAGGTGTCATCGTGGGTGGTGTGCGACGGAGACGTGGAGCCGGAGTGGGTGGAGGCGCTGAACTCTGTGCTGGATGACAACCGGCTGCTGACGTTGCCGTCGGGCGCGCGGGTGCTGCTGCCGCACAACGCTCACTTCCTCTTCGAGACGCACACGCTGGAGCACGCCTCGCCCGCCACCGTCTCCAGGCTCGGTATTATACTGCTGAGGTACTTCGCTCCTTTATATATTTTACAAAAGTGTTTAATTTATTACAAATTCATTAACAGTAGTAGACGCCAGCAACAATAAAATCTATTGCACGAATGGGCTGACTCGAGGTGAAATACCACGACCACACAGAAGACAGGCGTCAAGTGGTAATAATTCCTCATTTCGTCTGATGAGTGTAATGCCAGGGGTCTTTTTAGTCCTCATTCCCTTCGCACCTTTTCTTATAAGAAAAGGATGGGAAGGGGTTGGGGATTTGATGGAGAAATTGACGGCTAGGTTTAAAGCTGTTGATATATTTTGTGTCTACCAAACTATAGACTGAATAGTACAATTTTTTGATTAGACTATTTTTTTTACTATGTATAGTGAGGAGTACAGCTGCGCAGAGGAAGTATTGGAAAATTGGATACGTAAAGCTGAATTGGAATCAGAGTTGGGGAAGTTAGCTCTACCCATACTGCACCAAGCTATTAAGAAATCAATCGGCTGGTTCGAGAAACACAAATCCGATGTCACAATGAAGCTCTACACCGTTACTATGGTATGTCGAATCCAATGCAATTGTAATTTGTTTGTACTGAATTTATATATACAGAAGGAAGCTTTAGTTTTCAAATCAAACATTAAAAACTATTATCACTATCTTATTATTTTATATTAAAGATTGTTAACAAAATTAATATTGTTTCTACCTGTGATTGTTAATTTTGTATATTTTTAATCAAAACATACAATATTTTAATAATTATATTGATTTATTCCAGGTGAAGCAAATATTAACTCAATTCGAATACGCAATGGACAACGACGGAACCAACAATGTCGGTATATCACCAGAAGAATTAGTTTACTTGTCTATACAGAGGAGCGTGTTGGGAATTATAAAAGACAGTGCTCTTGACAGCTTTTATACAGAGGTAGATAAAGTTGTTATTATTTTTAATTTAATTATTTCGGAAACTCTGCTACCTATGATAAGTTGTTGTGGTTTCTCAAATATTTACTGTTTCCGTCGTGTATTTAAACACTTTTGCGCATATCCGACGTTCTTACGCCGAACGAAAACATCGCGTTGCAACCTGCACATATCTGTGAAGAAATACAAAGATATGTGTGAAGTCAACCTGCACTGGGCATTAGTTACCACTAACATTGGGTAGGTTCCGAGCCCCTCAGTGTTAACGTATGCTGATGGTGATGTGTATATGCTAGATATCGTGCTACCTGGGCCCGGCAGTGGGTGGGCGTGGTCCGGGCGGGGAGTGGGCGGAGACGCTGTACCTGTCGCCGCGCCTCGCCCACTGCGAGCTCGTACTGCGCGCGGCAGTCGCCCAGCGTGCGCACGCGCTGCTCATAGGACCACACGCGTGCGCTAAGAAGTTAGTCAAATAATGAAAAAAAAAATCTTTCGCTAATCTACCGCCTTCATTGGTCACCTGCAACTCTTGAATTAATGAAGCTATTATTGTAATAACACTTTTAAATCTTACTTTCAGTATAATGGCCGAATATGTTTTGAAGGAATCTAATTCGACAGTCATAACGATCGATTGTACACCGATATTGGAGCCGGCTGATGTTATTGCAGAATTGAGAAGGGTAAGTCGAACTTAAATAAGTACGTCTTACAACATACAATTACTTTTGTTATTAAATATATTTGTATCGTTTTACAGAGCAACGCCGTGCGGTCCGGCGGACAGGTTGGGGGTGGGGGTGGGGGTGGGGGCGAGGAAGGCCGCGTGACGCTGCTGGTGCGCGAGCTGCACCGCGCGCGCCGCGACGCCTGGGGATCCTGCGCCTTGCATGCATTTCTACTGCAGGTTGCTGCTACTTTATCTAAGCTAGGCTTTATCACATTTCTAGACACAGTTAGACCAGATATGGGTTCTTTGAATATTCAGTATGAAGGTTTTTCAATTGCAATAAATACAATTGTACGTTACAGTTGGTGCAGCAGGGCGGGTTCTGGTCACAAGAGGAGGGCGGGGCGCAGTGGAGCCGCACCGCGCACGCGCACCTCGTGGCCACGGCCCACTCCAGCGCTGTCGCCTCCCTCTCGCCCCGGCTAGCCGCTCAACTACAAACACTTGTCATCACGTAAGAGAACATAATATTGGCAATTTTAATAAAAGATTATAAAGAGATTTGTAACGTTTTTTTGTTTGTTATCTTTTACAGTGAACCAGACGAAGAAGAACTTGCCGAATTAGCAAGAAAAACCATACTGGAAAATATACCTAAAGCGATATCGGGACAAGAAGTGTCCCAGTTGATTGATAACATGTTGGCAATGTTTAAGGAGGTAATGTTTTTTCTTTTAATTTAACACTTTTGCTTAACTTGACACTTTTTAGATTAAATATTTTTGGTTAAATTCTTAGGTAACTGAAACGTTTACTGTTCGGCCACATTATAAATGGGACGCGTCACACTTGAAAAAATGGTGTGAAAGTGTCAGGTGGTACACCACATCCACCTCCGCTGAGTTACATTGGGTACGTACTGACAAACATTTTATACTTACTCGTATATACTTAGTTCAAAGACTTCTGACTTGTTCTACAAAATTAACCACTTACGGTACCAAAGATAAAAAAACATACTTACTGATACTGACAATGCACTTTTCAGTAAGATTTCCTGTGATACTGAATACTCTGTTATCGTGTAACATTATTTTAATGTTTTTATTAATTTACTTGTAGGCGGTAAAAGCGGAAGCGGACTCGTTATTTAAAAACAGACTAGTCTCTGATGAAGAAAAAGCTGAATATGGTGTTATTTTAAAACGATACCTAAAGCATAGTGACAATGATAGGTTTTTCTTCAAACCGCGAGTACGTAGTGACGGTGTGTACCTCGAAGCGGTCGAATATGAAGTATGGTATCAAGATACACAGAAACTTATAAATCAGTGCTGTAAGTGTTTTATCATTCGTTCACTTTATCATTTTTTGTTTTATCGAATCAAATGAATGATAATCATACATAATTTTTGTTTACGCCAGTAACTGAAAGTGACGACAATGTGTTTACTGAAACTGGAATCGAAGCCTGCGTAGAACTGGCCATCCTCTGCCCCGCTATAGCTAGAGCTGTGAGTATTACATTCATACCTGAGTTAATAAAACAAAATACACATTTACAGATATAAATCTTAATATTTGCTGAAGTAAAAACGCCGGCTTATTTTCATATATGGTCGAAACTTTGAGAGCCTCATTCATAGGAGCCATTGAAATATAGTACAAGAATCATGTGATAATGTATTGTTTAGACAAACGGGGGCGTGGCGGTGTGTGTGGGCGGGGCCGGGTGTGGGCGGGGCGCGGCCGCCGCGCTCGTGGCCGCCGCCCTCTCCGCCGCACTCTACACCATACATCAACATAAACAATTCGCTACTACATTTAAAAATGTTTGTATATTCAATATAAAACCTTCATCACCTACTAGAATCGACTTTTATAATGAAAAATATTAATATACTTTCTTATCTAACGGGAAATCACGAACACGTTTTTTTTATCTCTGGTTGTTTGTGTCTGAATGAGGGAGATGGTAATATGGAGAGCTAACTGTCGTCCCAGACTCTGTCCGCGCGATATTAAAAAAAAAAGTAGTTTATGTGTTTTTCTAGACTATGTTCTACATCTGTGCCAAATTTCGTCGAGATACGCTGTGCCGCTCTGCAGATACCTTCTAACATTCATCCATCCATACATCCTTACATTAGCATTTATAATATAACTAAAATTCCACAGGCTCTATCCTCTGCTGGTGAGTGCACGCGTACTATAGTTGTGGTGGAGGAGCGTGCGGTGTGCGACGACACGCTGGCGTACCTTGAGGCGCTGCGGAGTGCGAGCTCGCTGCACGCCGTGCCCGCCGACATCATGCCGGCACTCGCGCACTCGCAACACACTCAACATCTACTCCACAGTAAGAACTTTACATTGAACTCATTCTATACTCACTTTTTAAGATTTAAGTCGAACTTCGATGTATTTTATTGTATTTAATCGCATAGATATGAAACTTATACAGAACAAGCTATGGCGAAACTTGATATTTAATACATAATTTCAGATATAAAGCAACATTTAGCTATTGTCATTTTGCTAAATAAAGACCAAGAGAACTTACCAGATTTGTTTGAGAACTATCCGTTCCTCCGCAACGACAGTTATATTGTGTGGCTGGAACGTTGGTCGGAAGAAACATTGCGGCAAATGCCCGTCTTGATAATACAGAGGTATCGAATTAAATTTAGAGGCACATTTGTGTGGTACCACAGAGCACAGTACGTTATTACGCCATTTTACAAAACGCACGTATACGGTCACAATATCTATTTAAAATGTATTATCATGCACTTATATATTGTTATAAAATGATTTGTAAAGTATAATTATTTATTTAGTATTTGTTGCACTAAATTTAGGTACCCTTCATTTTCCCTTCAGATTGATCCATTGAGGATCCCTTTGAAATACGGAGTCATGAACACTGTTACATGATAAAAAGTTATTGATAATTGCAGGTTATTGAAAGAAAATGTATCGGAAGTTACAAAAGAAGATGTAGACAGTATTCCTATAGACGGCTTCCTCAGTATCTACAACAATGTTGAAGCGGGGTGGCTGCGAACGCCCTCGAGATACGTCAACTTTGTCAAATCGTACTACTTTATACTCAGTAAGAAGAAGACCGAACTCATACAGAGGAAAACCATGCTAACGGTCAGTGGAATACATATTTATATAGCTTTAGAAACATGCTCCTTATTTTTGACTCATTCTCCATACTTTTGCATTGCGTGCATCCTGACTTTCACTTTTTACTGCCTAAACATATTGTTATGTAAATCAAAGCAAAAGGCCCTTCAAAGCACTTCAAGTAGACGTTTTTTACTATGTTTATAGTGCGGTGTAGAGGCACTACAACGTGCCCGGGGCGAGGTGGCGACGCTGCAGCAGCAGGCGGGCCAGCAGGAGGTGGAGCTGTCGGAGAAGCAGGCGGCCGCCAACCACGCCCTGGACCAGATCGGCGCCACAGTGCGCGCCACCACAGACAAGAAGGAGGAGATGCACGCTCTCAAGAAGAACATAGAGATTGAGAATGAAAAGCTGCAGATAAGGTGATATTTTAAATCTTTATATAATTTTTTATAATCAACACTAGTAATAGAGGAAAGATTCATATTTTTTATTTAAATTGCAATAATATTCTATGACTTATAGGAAGAAGGAAATTGAAGCAGAGTTAGCATCGGTAGAACCGGTGATCAAGGCGGCGAGAGCTGCCGTCGGGGATATACGGCCGGAGTCGCTCAGCGAGGTGATTGTGAAAACCATAAGGTTTCAACTCACCAGAGACCTTGCTTACCTTGGTAAAGTCAATAACAGAGCTGGTAGGCGCAGACGGAGCGGTAATTAAGAGCGACTAATCTGCACATGTAGGTGCGGTCACTGCGCGCGCCGCCAGAGGTAGTGCGCGATGTGCTGGAGGGCGTGCTGCGGCTCATGGGCATCGCAGACACCTCCTGGCACTCCATGAAGACATTCCTCTCCAAGCGGGGCGTCAAGGAGGATATAAGGTGGTTAATGTTTTATAATAACTTAAGAAAAAATAAAAAGTTTAAGTAACCATTCTGCTCGTCTGTTAATAGGGTAAATAAAATATAAATAAACAAAGATTGTAATATAACAGAGTATGAGAACGTGTCTGTTCAGATGCCTGGACGCGAGTCAGGTGAGCTGGGAGGCGGTGCAGTCAGTGCGGCAGCTGGTGTCGCGGCGCGGCGCCTCCTTCGAGCCGGCGGCGGCGCGGCGAGCCAGCGCGGCCTGCGCCCCGCTCGCCGCCTGGGTGCGCGCCAACCTCGACTATGCTGAGGCACTGGCTCGCGTCACCCCTCTCCAGCTGCAGCAGGCGCAGCTGCACAAGTACACGTCACATTCTGAACCTATCTGAATACATAGGACATTTTTAAATTCGACACTTTAAATTTATTGAATTAAGAATTAATAAAACGTAGTATGTAGCCTTCGAAACTATGTTCTACATATGTGCCAAATTTCATCAAGATCCGTTTAGCCGTTCCGGGGATACCTTTAAACAAACATCCATCCATCTAAACATTCGCATTTATGACATTAGTAAGATACAAGACAGTACAAGGTACTAGTTGTAATAGAACTACGTGGTACATCTCGATGGTTGTTATAAATTTTACACTAAATTGTTTTCATGTATTTATTCAATTGCATGCAAATGTGTGTTGCAGAAATCTACAGGAGGCGGAGGCGGAGCTATCGGCGCTGTCGAGCGGGCTGAGCACGGTGGAGGAGCGCGTGGCGGCGCTCAAGGCGCAGCTCGGACTGCACAGCCGCGACGCCGCCGCACTCGAACTCAAGCTCAGCGAGGCCAAGAAGACTCTGCACGACGCGCACAATCTACTGGATCAGTTGGCCAATGAGTACGACGCCTGGGAACTCGATGTGAGCAATGTGTCCTCCCTGTTTCTACCTGTGTCGTGTTTTTATTATTTTTATTAATCTCGTTTTATGTTTTCCTCAGCTTCAACACATATCAAAAGAGACAGTGGACGTGAGCGTGCGCTCGCTGCTGGCCGCCGCTTATGTGGTCTATCTGCCGGACTTGACGGAGCCGCAAGCCAGGTTAGGAGATAATATCCAATGATTTGCACACATGTTAACTAATCAACCTTTTTATTGAACTTTAGCACAGTATTGTAAGATATTTAATTTGCTAAGCTTTTTTGCTTGTTAATTTTTCAGAGATTATATAAGAAAATGGAGTAAATTGGTTGGGTTCGAAGACGAATCGTTCTCTGTGATCAACTTCCTGGCGTCGGCGGAGAAGCAGCTACGATGGGAGGCAGAGGGACTGCCGATTGATCAGACTGCTTTGAAAAATGCTGTTGTTATAGACCAGGTAAATTAACAATTTATAGATGGTCCTGCCACCTATGATGGTCCGCCTTGGACTTTCCTTTCCAAAATCCAAGGTTCCAAGGGATATTTAAATACGACAATACTTTTCATGGAAACGGAAAGAAAATCCAAAGAATTTACAAGTAGAAAATATTTTCCTCGCAGGCTTTGGAGGCCAACAAATGTGGGTTAACGCCTCTGGTGTTGGACCCCGAGGGCGATATGGAGGTGTGGCTACGGCGCACCCTCGCAGACACACCCTGCGAGTTCGTCCCCCACCACAGCGACAAGTTGCCCACCGCAATGCAATACGCCAATCGGTCAGTACACTGCAATATAGAATTCTCTTACCACATTTATACATTCCCTCTTAAGTTCATACTAGGTCCTAAAACAGGCCAATAACTTAATTAAACTTATATCTGACTTAAATACAAACTATTTGACTCGCAACAGCTTAGTTGTTTAATCACTATCTTTTTGTTCCTTACTATTGAAAATCCCCTAAGCATATGTACTCATGATATAAATATTTGTTGTTGCAGTTTGAACCGTATCCTAGTGATAACAGAAGTGGAGGTGTGGCGGACGCCCCGAGTGCCCGCGCGCCGCCCCTGGCTGCTGCTCAGTCCCGCCCACCTCCCGCCCCCCACCCTGTCCGCCACCCTCTCCCCGCTGCGCTGTGCCGCCACTCTACACGCACTCACAGGTAGATTTATTTTCATTCTAGTATTTACTCGTCGGTGAAGTAAAACAGTAAACAAGTAAATGTTTCTGCATTTCATTTTTCAGATCAACTCGTCCATTATGCGCTACAACAAAGAAACCCCGAAGTTAATGAAAAAACTAAAGAGATCAGAGTCAAGAAAGCCGCCTTACAAAAGCAACAGTATGAATTACAAGTAAATATTATTTGTATACTTCATTCACTTGCTAATATGTATTTTACCATTAGTGAAGTGAGAACTGAGAGAAGTGAGAACAACAACAACAACCAACTTTTAGTGTGTACTTTTAAATTCAGGGAAGACCTATTTGTTTTTTTTTTTTTAAGGAAAACCTACTAAAAGAGCTATCAAAGAACAGCGACATCCTTCACGACGCCAATCTCCTCGCGTCACTGAACAAGACGCGCACAACAGCGGCGACCATCAGCGAGTCGCTGGAGGCGGCGCGTGCGCTGGAGGCGGAGTCTCGCGCCGCACGCACCACGTACGAGCCCGCCGCCGCGCGCGCAGCTCGCCTCGCACTCGCCCTCAAGGACCTCGCCACACAGCGACCTCTGCTGGCACTCACCCTTCATACTATACAAGAGGTGTTTGTTGATGCACTACACAAAACTGCAGTTAGTATATATTAATTTAATTTAATAATGTAATAGTTTAACCACTACTGATCTTTTGTTGTTGAGTGGGATAATAGAATTTAATTTATAAAAGTGCTAAGATGTAGTAAAATTTGCCTAAATTTAGCCGTCACAGTACAGACAAAATTGACAGACAGACTGAAGGATCTCTTGTGTATGTGAAAAATTAAAAGGTTTTTTTTTTTTCTAGAACGAGAACAATATTAAAATCGACCAGTTTATGAAATATTTGACTCGACGTATTGTGGAAAGAGTGTTGTTGAGTTTGCACAAAAGAGACAAGTATATAGTAGTTCTACATATATTGAAACAAGTATATGAAGATCTGATGCCGGATAATGTAAGTTTTAGACAATAGCATTATTTTGATAAAATGTTGAAATGCATTTTTAAGTGTGAAAAAACAAACTAAAATGTTTCAGTTGTGGAATGTGTTTATTGGAAATTTCAATACATTGGAAGATCAGAACATTGTTAAAGAGATTAAAAACAAATATCTCTGGGTACCAGAAGAATGTGTTAAGAAGTTAGCTCAATTGAAGGTAATTTTTCAATAAGACACATAAATACTGTATTCAATTTCAACTATTCTAATGGTGTTTCATATAAACTGTTTCAGGTAAACAACGAAGATCTGTTCAGTAAGATGTGTCTAGACAATGAGAGTGTGTGGGCGGAGTTTCTGCGGTCGGGCGAGCTGAGCGCCCTGCAGCGGCTGCAGCTGAGCGGGCTGGAGCTTGCCGCCGCAGTCAGCGTGCTGCGCCCTGACGCTCTCTACAGGGCTATTGTTGCAGTTGTCGATGACATCTTAGGTAGTATAAAGTAACATGATCCTCCTCTGTTATATATTAGTGTAATTATTTTTATGCGTTTCGGTCTCTAAATTTGTATTGGAGTAAAACATTGAACTGAATTGGATAAACATTTTTTTTTTCGATTTTTAAGTCACTCAAGCAGTTAACAATGAGTGAGTAGCATATTAAAAATTTAGACAAGTATTGCAATTATTAAAAACATGAATTAATAAGGGATGTACCTTAGGTGGGGGTGTGATGAGTCGCGGCGATGTGGTGGGTGTGGCTGTGAGCTGGACGCGCACTCGCCCCGCCCTGCTGCTGGCAGCGCATGCCGCTGACGTGCTCGCCGCACACGCAAACAAACTCGTACAGGTTATAAAACGCTATTTTAGTTGGGATGTTTGAAATTAATTTTATTGTGCTATTTAATAAAAAAAAACTCGATTTGAACATGTGTAGGTGGGCGTGGCGGAGGGTCCGGAGGCGTGGCGCGGCGCACTGGCGGCGTGTGCGACAGGTGGCTGGCTGGCGATCATTGTCGGTGCTTCGCCCTTCTCACGGGAATTGCACCATTTCTTGATCGAGTACACTCAACGCCCGGTAATATAACAAATTACTAAGCATTTTTCAAATATCTTTCGAATCCAATAATTGATTTAAAGAGCATTAGTTATAATTAGTAACAGTTACATTTACCAGTTCTTTATATCTTTGTCAACAGATTGAAAATTTCAACAGCGATTTTCGCCTTTGGGTGGTAGCTGAAGACCGTGATATACCATCGTACATATCCTCCCTTTGCGTTACTGTTATTCTAGAGGTAAAAATACGACTTTGTTTTGGCGAGTCATTGGCCAGTATTAATAACTATATTTTTTTAAACAATAATAATGGAAATATTTAAGTGTATAATTTTTAAGAACCTAGTTTATGTAAGATGTTGTAATAATGTTGTCATCCAGCCGCCGGAGGGCGTGAAGCAGAACATGTTGGGCACGCTGAGCGCGTGGGGCGCGTACTCTGCCTCGGGCGCGCTCGTGCGTCTGCACGTCTGCCTCGCGCTGCTGCACGCGCTGGCGCAGGAACGACGCGCGTACATACCGCACGGTCCACAATACATTCTTTACTGTTTCTCATTCGCTTTATTTGTTACACTCCATTTAGTTAAAATACTACAAATTAAACATTGTTGTCTTGTGAAGTTTTATAAAATATTCCGGTTATAGTGTACATACAGATTTTCCGTATTTAGTTATGATAAATGTGCAGGATGGAGTGAGTGGTACGCGTGGGAGTGGGGCGAGGTGCAGGCGTGCGCGTGGGGGGCGCGTGCGGTGCAGGAGAGAGTTGCGCTGCAGGTGGTGGGCGCGCTGTGCGGGGCGCTGTACGGCGCGCGCGTCGCGCAGCCGGCGGACTTGCGCGTGCTGGCGGCGCTGCTGCGCGTCTGTCTGGCTGAGCGCGCGCTGGCACAGCACTGGTCGCCGCCCGGAGTTCACCACCCGCTGCCATACATCAACCAACTACAAGTACGAATACTTGCTGTATTGCATCACCATTACTAGCTTTCGACAAAGAGTTTCCTGTAGTTTTCCAAAGAGTATCCTGTTTCAGTTAAAGTCCTATTAGTTATATGATCAAATGTCACCAGGCGTATGTCCCTGCACTGGAGGCGTGGCCGAGCCTCGACCCGCCGCAGCTGCTGGGCTTGCCGGCCAACTGTCGCCTCGCCTGGGAGAATAGCGCCGCTAACAATATAATTAATGGACTCAAAGGTATACAAAAACAAATACAAATATACTTTATTGTGCACTATCATGGAGTTACAAAAAAAAAAAGAAAGTACAACAGGATTTTCACAAAAGGCGGTCTTATCGCTAAGCAGCGATCTCTGCCAGACAACCTTTGGGGAGAAATTAAGCTAAGTAAACCAAATCGGTAGGCTGCACACGAACAGTGATAAGAAATAACAGTGATAGGTATCATCTCATTTTATATTATTCTAACCAAAAAAGTTTTATCCACAGCGATGTCTATTCAAATTGATTTACTAAAGATCTAATTTGTCTTATTGTATTCGTTAGAATTCACGAATACAGTGAACGTGAAAACCGATAACAGCGTCACACCGCTCAAGTCCCTGCTGGCGCTGTGGAAGAAGCTGATGTCGGGCTGCCCGCTCTTAAAGCCCGACTACCAGCCCGACAAGGTACTCAAACGTTTCACATTAAAATCTACAACAATACTGACAACATTGTGAAATTAAAGATGAAAAGATGTTGAATAAAGATTAATTATGCAACTGTTACAGGAGGGGTCAGGGTGGTGGGGCTGCGTGTGCGGCGGAGAGGTGCGTGAAGCCGCGGCCGCCGTGCGCCGCGTGCACGTGGCCCTCGCTGCACACGCGCGCTCGCCAACACATGAGCAAACGCACGCCCTGCTTACGGTAACACACGTTTAATAATCACATACACGGTTCTACATAAACCTACTTTTTTGCTCGCCACTAAAAGAAAAGGACTAGGAGGACATTCTTTTAAACAAAAATGTATCGTTGCATAACATGTAAGGTGCCGGAGGAGTGGCAGCTGCAGTGGGCGGGGCCGACCGAGCCCGCCGCCTATCTGCGTGAGCTGAGCGTGCGCGCGCGCGCCTCACATCAACGCATACAAGAGCAATTTGATTCTGATTATTTGCCGACAGGTTTGCTGATATAATAGAAGACGTTAATTAATGTAATTTATTAGTGTTATTAAAATTATAATTGTTGTACACTGGTTACAGAGATAGACCTACGCACGTTGATGCGTCCTGAGCGCTTACTGTGTGCTCTGCGAGCGCATACGGCGGCTCGTCTTAAGCGCCCGCTGCACCAATTGATACTCACCTCGCACTGGGAATGCACCAGTAAGTATTTTTTATCATTTTGTATAATACCAAAATTTATATTGATTAAATTAATGTACCCCGATGTTATCTGTCTCACAGAGGGTGAAAACGACGAGATTCCGTATCTTGTTGTAAAGGGGTTGCGTCTGAGCGGATGCGAGTGGCGCGGGGCGCTGTGTGCGGCGAGTGCGCGCGCGCCCGCACACTGCCCCGCACCGACACTGCTGCTGCGCTATGTGCCCGTACGATTATAGCATTAGCATATAAAGACAACTAACAATTTAAAATAGGATTCATTTCCTCTAAATGTTGTATTGTAAAATACTCTAATAAAGGTTAATAGTACAATGTTGTTGCAGAGCTCTGAGGCGGGTGTGGGTGTGGGTGTGGGTGTGGGGCGCAGTGTGGAGGTGCCGGTGTACAGTAGCGCGGCGCGCGAGTCGTTGCTGTGGGAAGTGCGCGCGCCGCTCGCCGCAGACTACGACGGCGACGCCGCTGTACTCAATGCCGTCGCACTGTTCATCGCACCCCTCGATTAGATTTATTCACACGCTTTTAAATGTTACATTTTGTTCGTTTGCAAATATTGGTTGTATTGATCATATTAGCACTAATAAATGTTTTCTCTTTATATTGTCTTGGGCTTTTTTCCTTACAAAAATAAACTTCTACAAATGTGCATCTTCCTAAAAATTTTGTATGTTGTTTTAAAAGATTTCTATAATATCCATCATAAAAGATCAGGAAACAATAAAAAACTCTGTAATTTCCAACAATTATTTAATGCTCATAAAAAAATCTTTGAGATATACATTTGAGATATGAATCGGGAAGTTATCTTCCATATTTGTTGCATTAGAGTCAAACAATTTTACAATTAAATATTCCTAAGGCACTATCACAGAACAGCTGCAATAAGGCACTTCATTTGCACTAACACTTAGCTAATACAACATCGTTGTTTATCATCCCAAATACACCTAAATAATACAAACATCTACAAATTATACAAATTACTCGAAATGCATAGGGATTTTTAAATGCACACAATTGTCGTATTCGTGTTTAACAAAGAGTACAATAATATATATAGAAAAAGAGAGCCCTCTCAACGATTTTGTTGTCACCCTAAAAGAACTCACGTCATCTGTCGATATACTCCATATGCTAATATTATATGTGTGTATATATATACCTGGGCCACTTATTTATGTTATATTTACAGACAATATATTTAAACGCATTTCATTTTCGAAAACATACAGAAGAACACAAGATACACAGAAAATCAACAGGAAAGGAATCTTGAAAATTTTCAAAACTTAACCGAAATGGGTTACGACATAACGACATGATGAATTAATGTTCAAATGTTTCATCGGGTATATCGAGAGATGGCAGTATTATTTTCGCGTTGAACCACAAGTATAGAATATTCCTGGGCCTGGTGTCTATACTAAAATGACATTCAAATGTAACGCTAGCAGATTAACTATAGTTTTGTTTTATCTCCTGACAAAATTGTTATAGTAAAAAAAAAATTGATGTGTTAATTTTTTTTTTATTTTAATTACAATTTTTTTTTAATTTTACAGCGGATTTATTTATTACTTTACATCTTATTTCAAGAAACAAGAAAAGAGATATTTATAATTTTGTTTATTTGAATACAATTAATAATTTAAAAAATTTGCTCACGTAACATTTGAACTCCCAAAATAGAATCATTATTTGAATAAAATTAGAGTGACAAAATGCAATTAATTGAAAGCCAAGAAACTATATCAAACGCAAACACAAAGACAGTTCGTATTCCAAAAGTAAAATAAATCAAACGTATTTACGATTTTTTAACTTGGCAGTGATATTCAGATTTAAACAGTACTTAAAAAAATATTGTATACGGAAATTTTAATTGACTAATGTGTATAAGCCATAGGTTAATAACCTCTTGATAGTGTTTCTATCAAATTCGACGTCCAAAAATGAAACCGATTTTCGAAGGTTAAATTTGAGGCGATTTTCAAAGCACAAATCGTCATCTTTTAGATTACAATTCTTTTTAATTTATATTCCTGACTACGGGAATTTAAATGTTTGGCCTCACTTTTGGCCCTCGAACTAAGCATCTGGAGATATAAAATTTTTGCTTTAACCTATAGAACCATAAAATAATATTATCCTACGAAATTAAATCGAATTGACGCTAGTGCTTCCATGGCTCCTAGCCCCGCGACTTCGAGTCTTAGTAGGATAATATTAGTGACTTAAAAATTAAAAATGTAAATATATGCACCTAACATCACTTCCAAGTAAAAATTAAATCACTGAATAAATTATACTCGGAAGCGATACTTTTCCAAATACTTAAAACTAAAATGGCCACATCAATAATAAGTGTTATACAAACTTGAACAATATTAAATACAGTGAGACAGGAAAATAACATTATAAAAATAAATCAATAGGACATTGTATCACACATACATATTATAATTCATGTTCGTCTAAAATCTATATCAATCTTTATAATAGTTTTAAAAACTAGAATTAAGTACTTACCTAGAGGCAAAACATTTTAAACTATAAATTTTACAGTAATATTATAAATTAACATCTATGGAAGTTCGTACGCTACATATTAATCAATCTAATGGACAGTAACATGTCGCAAACTGGCAACACTCGTAACTAAGCCATAGATTATCATTTTATTGTTCGTGAAAATTAACGCCAATTACATTTCCGGATTTCAAAAATAAATATTATTTGTTAATTAAATTTAAAATTTTTAATATTTCATTTTTGATTTAAAATTTATTTTTTTATTTATAACACTGAATTATTAAGGAACTGTAGACTTCAGTTACATTATTACATTTGTGAATTAACAACGAGTAATTGACTCACATGTATGATCATTTGTTACAATACAAAAAAATAAACATAAAAGTTAATAACGTTTTAAAAATTTGTCCTCGGTATAAAAGAATTACAGAATTGACACTTGCAATTTTCCTTGTTTCTTTTTTTTTTCAATTGTTTAAAACACTTGAAAAAGTTTTTCCTAAGTCTTGTTATAATAAATACGTATTTCTTTTTAGATTTTTTTTCGTTTATTTCGTTTTTTTATATTTTTTTTGTTATTATTAGGTCTTAGAGATGAAATATCTCCGACATTAGCTTTCTTTTGTATGTATAACTAACTAGTAACTTTTATGTAACTATAAAAAAATGTGCTTTTTATAAATCTTTAATTTAATTGACATGTTAAGGCAACCCGGTGGGTGCCCAAATAAAAAAAAGTAAAATATTATGAAACAAATGCAATTTTTAAAAGATTTAAAGTTTACAAATGAACAACGAAATTCGCCAAAGTCAAGTTAAAAAAAACTAAAATTATCTTTTAATTTAAATGCAATCAAATATAAAAATCTATTCCTTTATTTAAAAAAAAATACATCTAAGTTTAGGCGGTAAATCTGACGACCAGAGACAATCAAATGCACAATATAAACTTTTATCTAAAAATCGAAACCTACAAAATTATTTATCAACTCAAATATTCCAATTTTATCAATTCCTTACTTCATGGCGGACTTTTGTGATTTCAATAATCTACAATTAAACATCTACGCAAAATAATTACTTTGTTCATGTTACATACAAGACAACAACGTTTGTTTGTGAAGATATCGCGACACTTCTCAAATCAGCTATCATATTGATAATCGAATACAAATTGCATAGCGCTATAGTTAAATTTGTAATAATAAAAATTTTGTGCTTTAGACCATATTTACAAGTCATAAGAAAATTAAAGTCCTCACACATCATAAAACCATGCAAAAGTGATCTTAAAAAAATAAAATATAATAAACATTATCTATAATTACCCTAAAATCTACAAAAATCTAAAACAACCTAAAACTTCGATTTTAGGAATGAAAATATTCTAACAAAGGTTTATTACATTATGACTCTTTGTTCACTGCTTCTCATTATTTGTTCTTATTTCAAATCTTCAAAATAAATCTCCAAAGATATTTTTTTTGACTTGGTTAAAACGGATTTTTTCATTTATTGAAAAAAAACTGTAAATAGCAGTAATAATAATATGTAAAAATGTAAACAGAATCAACTTTGAAAATCGCGACTTTAATTTTCCGAATGAAAATAGAACAAAGACCAATTTCTTTATTATTCAAAGTAAATTTTCTAAACCAATCTCTCGATTGCATAAAAAAAAATTCTTAATTATCCCCATCAATACAGTGGACGAGGAATTAAACTAAAGCATAACACCATCAAATAGCTAAAATCCTTGCCACAATATACGCTAAAAAAATCTCGTTATAAGTAAAAATTGAGCAAGTACGGTATTGCTGAGCGAGGCTATGACGTTAGTGCGATGTTAGCGCGACGTTAGCAAAACGTCGTAGCTACTCAACGCAACGTCAGCGAAGCGCTAGTGCGACGTTAGTAAAGATTAGCGCGACGTCGGCGTGGCGCTAGCGTGAAGTCGACGTGATGTTACCGTGTTGAGTGCCGCGGTGTCTCAGTTAGGGTCAATGAGCGCCATCGCCGCGCTGTTGCACGGCGCTGATGGTTTGCACCACGTTGATGATGAAAGAGGAGCCGTGCTGAGCGCCGCCGCTGCCACCCTCGAACGACGGCTCCCCGTTACCGCGATTACCATTGTTGTTAGGATCCTGAAATATAGCAATAAGTGGTATGTGATATTTGAGGCAGTAGAAACAGGTGAGAGGTAATAGTTGGAGAAAGGTAAAGGAATAAGTTAGCACAGTGTACAAACCTGTCTGGCGTAGGGCGTGCGGATGAGCGCGGTGCCCTTTGCGGCGGCGAGCAGGGCGGGCAGGTCTGCGCCGCCCCCGCTGCTGCCCGCCCCGACCCCGGACACGCCCGGCCCCGCCCCCAGTCCCGCCCCCAGCACCACCTCGCCGCCCGACGATGAACTGCTGCTGCACACAAATACAACTATTTTAATATTTTGTTCATATCGACTTCAAAATGAATAATCGATTCGTTTATGCGAATTCTTTTCAGTTGCAGAAAGCGTAAATTTTTTGCATATGAATTTTATAAGAAAAAGTACAAACTTGTCGTTGGAGTGTGCGGAGGGCGAAGGCTGCGCCGGCGTCCATGTGCTCTCCATCGTGTCCTCGTCGAGGTCGGCTTCCGAAGGGCCCTTCGGACCCTCGCCACCATTCTCGTAACTAAATAACAAAGGATAAAACAGCAATGAGTCGTGTGTTCTGCCCGCAGAGATACATGTAGTAGTTACCGGTTGGGGAGGGGGGCGCGGCGCACGTAGGCGGGGTTATTGTAGATGCGCGCCGCCTGGCTGCCCGCAGAGATACATGTAGTAGTTACCGGTTGGGGAGGGGGGCGCGGCGCACGTAGGCGGGGTTATTGTAGATGCGCGCCGCCTGGCTGCCCGCAGAGATACATGTAGTAGTTACCGGTTGGGGAGGGGGGCGCGGCGCACGTAGGCGGGGTTATTGTAGATGCGCGCCGCCTGGCTGCCCGCAGAGATACATGTACTAGTTACCGGTTGGGGAGGGGGGCGCGGCGCACGTAGGCGGGGTTATTGTAGATGCGCCCCGCCTGGCTGCCCGCAGAGATACATGTACTAGTTACCGGTTGGGGAGGGGGGCGCGGCGCACGTAGGCGGGGTTATTGTAGATGCGCGCCGCCTGGCTGCCCGCAGAGATACATGTAGTAGTTACCGGTTGGGGAGGGGGGCGCGGCGCACGTAGGCGGGGTTATTGTAGATGCGCGCCGCCTGGCTGCCCGCAGAGATACATGTACTAGTTACCGGTTGGGGAGGGGGGCGCGGCGCACGTAGGCGGGGTTATTGTAGATGCGCGCCGCCTGGCTGCCCGCAGAGATACATGTACTAGTTACCGGTTGGGGAGGGGGGCGCGGCGCACGTAGGCGGGGTTATTGTAGATGCGCGCCGCCTGGCTGCCCGCAGACTCGCGCGCAGACCACTCTCGATCCGGCGACGACTGCTTTATGAAAGGTGACGAACATTCTGGAATACATTAGCAGGTTTAGGTACATTTGCTTGTATCGGGAGGTAGATAGCGTAGGCACTCCTATACTTATCGAATATAATAATGAGTTGACTGTACATATCATTTATAAACAATAGAATAGTAATGTTTCTTTAAATTACAAATGGTTAATTTAAAATTAATTCCAACTTTCAACAATAAGCATTAAAATATATTCTCCCATTGCTCTAAGAACAAGTGCGGGTAAACAAACTGTTAATCCCATTTATCCGATGCGAACATGTGTTGCGGCTAGAATCCTTTGAACAGATCTGTTTATAAATATATCTATCAGGAGAAAGTGTATTAACCCGGGAAGTCGACATTCAATGTCAGTAAATGTGTCCTCACTACTTCTAAGCCCGTAGTGCACGTGTTTGTTATTTATATTACTTTTCCTTACTAAACAACCCTTCTAGTTATTTACCTTAAAAATTTGATTTTAAAGATTAACAAAATTGTTAGAACATAAGAATAATACCGGTTACCTTCATCAGTAGGCTGGTAGTCGTTGTCATGTGCGGTAGCATGTTCAGGCGCGGGAGAGTAGACGGGGCCGGGCACGAGGATGGGCGCGGGGGGCGCGGGGGGCGCGGGCTGCACGGCGGTGTAGAGCGCGTTGTAGGGCGGCGGTTGCTCCGGCGCGCTCGCAGGCACCACGCTGCGCTCGCATCGAGACTGCATCGACGTGCTGGTGGCTGTAATAAACACAATACTTGTATGCTGCAACCTGTAGTAGTTCTTCGATTTTAGAATCCAGACATCTCCCGCCATCTCCTACTCAGTTGAGAGAGAGCGACATACAATTCTTCCCAGATCGAAGGAATGCTTCCTTCATAAATAGATTAAATATGGCATAAATGGCTTTCTTATTTTAAAAAGGGAAGAGCCGAAATTAACACAGTAACATTACTTAGTAAGACTAGCTTACTTAAATTTACAGTACAATTTTTTTATAAAGCACTAGCACGGTCTGTCGGCTAACCTAATCTTTAATGGCTAAATCTGAAAATTTCAACAACTATCTGTTCCGTAATACTAGTAGGGACGGTACTCACAGGCGAGAATCTTCAGCGTATCGGGGTGCTTGAGCACGTACCACACGATGCCGCCGAACAGCAGCAAGAGAAGCAGGCAAAGCAGCGTCACCAGCACCCAACCGTACACTGGGAAGCCCTCCGCCTCGCCCGCGCTTGCGCCGGCACCCTGCTCGCCGCGCGGCACACATGGCGAGTCAACGTCGCCACGGTGGTCTATCACCAATCTAATAACATAGAACCCCATGAATGATAAAGATTAAAAAAACTGTTGTATTCGTTTTAAAACCGACCTAACCGTAAGTCCAGTCCTCTTAGCTGCTCCTTTATGAAATGCTAAAAGCGATTACATGGAAGCCCAAAGCATCAACATGACCGCAGGTCTTAAATATTTATGAGACTTACCCTTTGTAGCAAGGTCCGCAATCAGAGACAGATTTGATGCAGGAAGACTGTGAGGGCAGCGATTCCCGCTTCAAATCCTCGCAACGCAGGCACTTGCGGCAGTAAAGCAGATCGGGCTCGCAGTAGAAACCTTCGGGGCAGTAGTGGTGGCCGAGGCCGCAACCAGTGGGCTGCGCCTCCCCTCCAGCCAGGCACAGGCACACAGCGGCCAGCGCCGCTAGTGCCCTGAGACAAAACAAAAAAAAAATTAAATAATGGATGACATAAACATTATATTGGCAATTTATTCTTTTAACAGAGTTAAGAAGGTTGGGTTTAAAGCAATAAGTAACAAGTAACTTTAACTGAGGAGTAGCAAATATGGTATTCTAGTCATCCACAGTCGTTTATCCACTTTACTAAACAAAGCTAGCTATTATCAAAATTCTTCTCAAATTAAATAGGTTCAGATAGTAAGCTATCGCCTTATAATTTTATTATTTAAAAAGCTCTTAAAGAATCTAATTTCATATACATAACAGTGTCGTTAACTTCGAGAATATTCGTAATGGATAAAAGATATTTTCGCAAACAAGTCTAGTGCAACAAGTGCGCACAAGTGGAAAGATGAGTCATTGTAAAACATTACCGGTCGCCGCCACCAGCGCCACCAAGCGGCTTATCTCCATTCTATAGAGATCGGTGCATGCAACTGATATTATTCGCGCAAAAATTCTTTACTGGTGCGAACCGGATAATTGATAAAATCGACATATTTGAAACTCCAATTGATCCTGGACTTTAAGACGTCATGAAAATGTTACTACCAATGGTTTTTAATCAATAAGTAAGCATTCGAATAAAACACAAATAAACAATTGATATTAAATCATTTCACAATGTTAGCAGAGCTTTGTAGAAAAGTGAATAAACAAACGCAATTAAGTGACGCACATGCTAAGGTCAAACTAATGTGGAAAAACGCATCACTGATGCGCGCATAACAAAGAAATCATATCTCCCATGATAAGACACACCTTGTGAAGCAACGCAGAAACTATAATGTAAGTTTGTATATACAAGCTTATGCATTATAAGAAAAATAAAGATTAGATAAGTAAACGGTACACTACATTTTTATATGTTATGTTTTTTAAATATGATACAATTAGGCGATATGGCATTACCCTAGCCTTCATTGTCGGCGGTTCCTTATCTCACCCTTAGTGCGATATTTAGTATCCATGTTTACAGCCTATTATGTTGTTGTATTAATTGCAATTACGCGTAATGATTAAATGAAACGTAATATGTGGTTGAATAATTAGTAACGTTAATGGTTGCATGTTAGAGTAAACATTGCATTTATATCAAATTAATGCGAAACATTTATGTCGATTCTCACGGTTATTAAGTCGAGTGAGCTAGTGATAATGACCGGAATATGATATACTGCTCTCAATTAAATTGTTGAGCCTAAACAACGACATTGCCTTCCATAAAAAAACACTTTTTTCACGAGTTTAAAATTTTAAAGAATGTTGACTAGTTGGATCGACATTTATTTTATGAGATCGTAAATCACTTAATTATCGCTAATTCTGTTAAATTTATCTATGTCTGTTTTATTTACTTTAAAAAATCAAAAATTATATAGAATTAATTGCAAGATCAACACCAGTTAGTGTTTCCACAAAAACCACAATTGATAATTGTCTTCTGCGTAATTCAAGTTCAAACCTTGTACCTGAATGACGATACATGAGTCAGTACAATCGCATTCTGGCGAGGACATCCACATACACCAACACTCATCTCCAACCTTCGCAGTGGTACAATAAAATTACATATCAGTAAAGGCAAATCCAATTCGTCATTGTTTTTTTCTACGAATGACATTTGCCACAGGTCCATCGGATCTTTTGAAAATTTTAGTTAACTTACCAAGGATATTTAATGCATAACCACAATAAGTGTGTTTACGAGGCAATTTGATTAAAGGATCAGAGACAAAGTTCAAATTATATACGCAGTGTAAATGCTATCTACATTAGACATTATATAGTGCATAGAGTGCAACGAGCTTTAAGTAACAAATAGCACGGAGTAGCAAATTCAATAAAAGGAAAACAGAAATAATTGAGGCTCAAGTTGAGGTGCACAAAAAGAATAAAACAATAAGTAGGAGGGAGAGAAATAGTCGCGAGCGCACGCGAGGAAGCAGGCCCCACAACGAGTCGTCGATCTGCTTATTCACAGCACTATTTTAATTTATTCTAAATCCACACGTGTCCTTCACGCGAGGCTCGGGACTAAAACAGCGGATGATGCAATCACTGCCGACGAAAGCTGTGATTAATAACTAAAATAATTATGCATCCATAAATGAAAACGATTATAAAGTTATGATGTTGAGATAAATTTTAAGTCGTAATAACGATGACAAAGATTCACGGGTGAGGTTTGTTTATACGTCCATATCGAGTTCCAAGAAGATCGATCGAATAAAAGATAACGGAATGTATTATAGGTATATTATATTATAGTTTGTAATGTATCCTAAATAAATAGCGATATCAAATTATGTTTATAATAGTTAATCTAAATTTTAGATTCTAAAATAACATGATTATCAATTCAGAAGTTTGTTGTTGTTTGTTGTCTCTGGGTTCTGTTTGGCTCGTGTCCAGCAGAACGATAATAGGCCGCTAAAGACCGCTATAACATAATATACTCTATTTTTTATCGTAAGCGATGTTTATAATTTTATATTTCGATTGCTTTGTAACAACTACTGCAACTATATCACAAATACCTACTTCGACATAAAGGAAAACAAATTTAAATACCGAAGTAAATCATTATGTCAAATGTAACTATATTATAATTCAAATAATACCTAAGTAGGTACTTACCGCAATAATAAAACACTCAAAACCATTTTTTGGTTTTCCTAATAAAATAATAATAAAGAGCGGGATGCAGCAGGCAGCACCTATTGTGTCCGTACATGTTGGGACATGTCATAATTACAAGCCGGTGAATATGTCCCTATTTACCTGCGATCATGGACGAATAACATTCTATTATAACAGGAATAAAGGGTCACATCGCGCGTTTACATTTAAGCAACTACCTGTTTCGCGCACTATTTGTTCGTGGATGTGTGTTTCTTGATCACATTTAAACACTATTACAATTTATAAGTAATATTTTAGATGAATAAAGTAGGTAAATGATGATTATTTGGTAATTTCAGGGTTGCCAAAATAATATTTTCATTTAAAGAGAGAGCTACCAATGAATGATTTTTAATAATGATATTTTCAGTAGAAATAATATGGGTAAAACGTGTAATTTCTTATGTAATCATTTAATGTTAAATAATTTACATGAGTTTTTCCTTTCTGATCGATTGTGGATACGTATAACTTTGTCTATACCTATTACATAATGTGTTAAGTATAAAGATACAAACACAATGTACATAACACTATTGTTACACATATGTTGTCATGCAAATTTTTAGGCATAATAGCCACCTCGTAGTATCGGTGATGACTTGCCAATAACCTTGGAGCTACGCGTACTTATTATTGCTTGAACAAATATCGATGTGGGAGGCAAACATTACGAATATTACATATACCGAAACTACTTATTCATTTGTAACCTTGTGATCAACTGTGTTCTAGTATTTGTGTACTGTTGATTAAATGAATCTATAAAATAATGGAGATTTAAAACAGGACTTTTAAACAAATTGATGTGGAATATTTTCACAAATACACAAACTGAGGTTATAAACTCTAATAACAGCATAAGTTAATTTACCGTTAATAGCAGAGTTGTTCAAATACCTACATAATTTTTCATTGATATCCCCCATTAAATCCGATATAAGTAAACACCTAAAATTGTCATATTTCTCATAAGAGTACTATTAACTACTTAAAATATGATCTATCATTAAAATGTTTACGAATAAAAACGAAAAACTTATACAATTCTAACCGAAATCCAATTGAAATGTGGTGATGTGTCAAAAACCTATAAAACAACAAAAAATACTGCATCCTCAAGTTGTTCAATAAAAGCACGGAGGAATATAAATTGTTAGCGATCGGGCGAAAATACCCTAATCCGGTTTTTGCTTTCAATCTCGAGATGTGGTCCTTTTTTTCTCTGGGCTAGGGAATACGCGGTGAGTCATACCTTCGGCCGGTCGTCGTGCCTAGCACGGCTTGTTACGAACATAGCCGATCGACCCGAACTATATACAGATATATATATTTCGATAGCGCGCGCGCAGGTTAAAGAGAGGGATCATTGGTCGCCAATAATATTATGACGCAATAATTAAATGCTGTTGCAGGTGGTCAATTTAAAAAAAAAAAAACAAATAACACTTAGCACCATGAATTGATTTAACAATAAATCCATAACAGCATATTTAAAAAAAGTTAAGTTATCTGCATTCTTTCAACAAACTGGCCATACACTAAATTTATATAATATGCAAACAATAAATAAAGTAAATGCAACATAACTTACATGAAGCTACATGAATGTATCTAAGCATGCCACAATCCCAATGAAGCCCTAATTTTAGGAAAATCAAGGTGCTTTGGGAATGGAGTTATAAACAATATCTGTTGGTTTCCATCATTGATACACTTGTTTAATAATGTTGTCAGTTACTTGTTTCATTCTATTTGAACAAACATTTAAGGATAACCCACACAGTGTATTTAAGTGTAGGTTTACATTTTTCTATTTGTAATCCAGTGCTAAATTTGATTGCTGGACTTGAATAATGTAAACCAGACATTATGTTTTAATACAAGTAATTGTTTTAGTTTACAATACAGCTGGCTTATGTATTTCAATATAATTTCTAAGAAATTATAAAGAAATGTGTCACTAATAGATATAACCATCTTAGTATTTTTCTAAACTGGTAGTAAGATGAAATTGTTTTATCAGATTTGTTCTAAGCACTCTATTTTAAAATAAGATATGAAAAAACATAGATGCACCTTTCACAAATTAAGAAACCTTTCAAAGTCACTTCTTATTCTTGATTTTCAGTTGTTGCCCAAATATGGTCAACAATGGAAATATATTTTGTTTTTAAATAGAATATAATAACTTTGATAACACCTTGATCAGCCAAAACTGTTTAATGTTTCTCATATAATTTTTTCATAAAAAATGGTTGCTATAGTAAAGGTGTCAATTGGTAAATAAGCTTTTTCAACAAACCAGCAATTTCAGACTCATTGAATAAATAATTCTCCCTTTGAATTCAATTGTGCCTACCATTGACAATGATAACAACATAATAGAAGAAATTAAAAATACATTTGTAAGATTTAAAAAAATATGGAAAATGGTGGGAGATTGTAAACAATTATTGTGATAATAAATTATTATCATTGTGTATGTTCTGAATCAAAACAACATAAAGTTCAGAAGTCTTTAAATAATAGCCATTCTTCAATGGTATTTTTAAAATTTTATTTATCCAAACATAAAATAAGCATTAATATAACTAAACTTGTTTTTACAGACAGAATAAAGTGACTATTGAGAATAAAATGATAAAACAGTGTTAAAAAATAATTAGAAATATGAAAAAGAACCTAAGCTTACTACTTGAAATATTCAGCAATAACTTAGTGATTTAAAAACTATAACAATGACCTTACACCATGCCACTTGGGGTTTCTTATGTTATATTTTTAACAAAATAATAATTAATAATTAATTAATTCTTTTAGGAACAAATAAAACCTAAGTTATATTACTTTGGATTTACAATGGAAATGAGGCCAGGTATAGTTCATATTACATACCTATTATTTTGGTGTTATTTTCAATGCAATTATAAAGCTAAAAGTGTAAAATTTTTGGTTCATCTGTTTTTTTATTAGTTAAACCAGACACATGTTATTTCACTTAAAATAATAATAAAATCGTGTATAAAAAATGTTAACTTTTCAAAAAAAAGACACGTTCATACTTGTTAATGCAAGATTATACTAAGAAGTAAAACTAGAAACGTTACTGAACAAATTATACTTTCATTTGTTTAAGCAAAAATGTTAAGCGATAGATTCGAAATTTATAAAAATAAAAATACTTACTGTGTCATTTTTTATTTTTCTTCTTGCAAAACAAACAAACAGCTGTGGTACAAACACCAACCAAAACACAACACAGTCACTTAAAAGTATTAACAATTAAGAATTAATAATTTAACAGGGCAGTACAATGTGAGGATATAACGAATCTCGATTAATAACAATTCACGCACGACCACCTCCAATTCAAATCTTTTAGCAAATGACAATTGGCTGCTGTCAGCTACAACTTAATTTTCCAAAATAAAAAAATAAAACAACCTGCCTTCCGATATTTACGGACAAGTCAAAACATGTTGATGATCGTGTCCTCCTTGTTTAATAGTATATGACAAAGTGAGATAGAAAGAAAACAAATATGCTGATATTGCGTTTGCGACATGAACTTAGTCAGTTTTTCTTTTTACATGTGAAACCTGAAGTAAGGTAGGACCAAGTATTCTTTATCTGAGGAAGTAAGCTTAAACTTAATTAATCAATTCTATCATCAAATTCTTGTAATCCTACCTAAAACTATAAATTGAAGTAGCAATTTTTGTTGTAAGATTTATTTTACAGTTTCTTGAAATCTAAGATATAAAATATAAGTTATAATAGTGGTATAGAGTTATAACGTGAATAAAAGGTTCAGTTTTATTTTCAAGGATTTAGCTAAGAACAGCGTATTTCTGAGTATGATGCAATCATGCGCTTTGATATTCAAGCATAATTCCCTCCAATTATCTTTATTGACTGCAATATTCATGTTATTTACTCTTTGTTTTACTTAATCTTAGAAAAGTCAATCAATCCAACCATCAACAAGAGTTTTTCACATAGCCAATCACCAATCGATGTTTCAAATGTCAAGTCACCAAAATCAGTACAGGATAAAAATCAATAATAACTTAACTCAACAATACCCGACCCATTTCTTGCTCCGATAGAAATCTAGTATTTAGAATCAAAGAAAACAATGGTGTTTTAACAGATTTTTGTTAAGTTTTTGTTTGTCTCTTTGTAATCTAGTGTTTTTGTGTAATTTTTTTAAAAAATATTGCCTCAATATTTGTAACCGACTTGTTGCGTCGTAGTTGTATGTTAACTTATCATATAATATCATATTTCATTCATATTGCTTTTGAACAAATTTATAACCGTAGATTGTAAACTCTACGTTGGTTTATTATTACACGTAGTTGGCTAATGGAGCCAGTAGACGCTAGAAGTACAACAAACTTAACAGATATGCCACCTGTAGAAAGAACATCAGAAACTTCGAACTTAGTACCCCCGAATTCAGCATCGTCACCAAGCTTCTTAAATCTAGTTAGCAACGTCTGCGCTCTGCTGTTCAATGCTATCATACTTTATTGCTGTTTTAAAGATGGTGTTACTTTGTTCTCATTTCATCCTAGCTTGATGTCTCTAGGGGTAAGTAAAAACAATGTATATCAGGATATCATTTTTTAGATCATGCTGTATTTAAGTCGTGTATTACTTAGCTTTTTGCACTGACATCAGCCTGAACACGTAATAATATCATATAAGGAACAATGTATTTGTATTGTAACAATATTATTTATCAAAGGTAGAACGAAAAAAAATCATGAAGATAATTGTACAAATTCTAAATTAAATTAATTTCTTGTTAATTAATGATAGTGCTGAAATTATAGTTTACATTTTACTTTTTCCAGTGGATCATACTAATGTCATCTGCAATTAATGCTATAACTCCAGGAGATTTTGCAACTGAATGGATGCCGATTCGTCTCCGCAGCGCTCGTCACTGGGTTATACAAATGTTAGCTGGCATAATTATACTTACTGGGTTTTTTGTAATATTATCAAACAAAATCATCAATGAGAAATCACACTTTGTCACCTTACATGCAAAATTTGGATTAGCCTCTTTAATTTTTATGTGTTTAACATCTTTGGGAGGTGTAACTGCTCTATACAGTTTGAAGCTAAAGGACTACATTGCTCCAATTTACACAAAACTATTACATGCAAGTGCTGGCCTGTTGACCTTTACTTTGGGGATAATCACTATCTTACTTGGTACTTTATCACACTGGTGGTCCTATGGCGAAATATTAAGATATACAAGCATGATTTTAGTACTTTTGGTCATGTTATTCACTCTACTTCGGCCGAGTCTCAAAGTATATTTCCGTCTTAAGGAGAGATTTGAAAATATGAATTAATATAAAAATGTACTTGCATGATAACTGATAACGACTTTGGCAAGACAAACTGGTATATCTTTTTATATTTTAAGAATATATAATCATTTGAATGATGTAATAGTTTATGATGAATGTTTTAATTATACAGTATGTTACTATATTTCATATTAGAATAGGTGCTATGTTAGACAATTAAAAGCTTTACAATGTGTACTATGCATATATTTATTAGTGCTGAATAGTACTTTAGTGAAGATGAATATTTTTCTTGAAGACCTTTATCTTGAATTTAAACTATATTTATTCTACACTATAATCTAAGTGGCCCAATTTTAATAAACTACATCAGTGAAGAATTATTTTTATTCAATATTGTGTATACAAATAATAAGTACAATGGAATGTGATTTTTTTTTTAATAATAAATTTTACTAAGTTTATATTCCTTTCAAGTAATTAAATTAATAATTTACAATACAGGTTTTATTGTAGCTAGCTTTGTAAGTGTTTTGTTTTTTTAAAAAAAAATTATATTGAAACAATGCTTGTTTCATGTTCTTTGAATAAGTTTATGATCTGATTGCAAAGCAATTTTTTAAGGATTTATATTCAAGACTTGTTATTTTTGTTTAATTATGAAATTATATAGAAAAATATGTGTAATATTGATTACTTATTTAATGCCAAATTATGTAGCAAATATATAATTTTAAATATCGCGAAATGAAATAGCTATTAAAAATACCTATTTTATATTTCGGAATAATATGATGTGTAGAGAGTAGTTTTGGAATTACTATTTATGCCTTTCTTTTTCTATGTAATTTGAAATTGTGATTTGTGCCAAAAAGTAGATAATTGTAGGTATTTAGGAGTACCTACATAAATTTAGAAATGTTCCATCAAAATTGCATTTACCGAATGTTAAATAGAAAGCATTTATTGTAGTAGAAAGCAACATATTGCATGAATATATGGTGTATTCAATCAGCCTAGTTGTCTTTTATTCTTTGCCCTAATTCGACTACACAATTTTGAGAAATCAATTGGCTAGGCTTTCAAAAGGTTAACAAAATAATACATATTTATATTGTACTTGCTGTCAACCATGACTCCGACCAAGCAGCAATTTAAAAAAAACTTGATTAGTCGCTTATGTGTACTTCCACTTTCAGGCTATGTTTTACATCTATGCAAAATTTCAGCGAGATCCGTGCAGCAGTTCAGGAGATACTTTCTAACAAACGTCCATCCAAGCATTTACGGTATAAGACTATGCAAATGCAAAATTGTCGAGTTTATAAATATTCGGTAGGATAAATTCCCGTTATCCCATTAGCTAGTGATTCGATAAAGTTACTGATTGCTTTTCTTATTAAAAGTAGCCAAACAATTTTAACGCTGTTAATAGCACAACCAAAAAGCCACCATCCGCAATTATCACGAGGCTTTTTAGCTTGGATTACTTTTCAGACTAAAGGCATTCTACAGTGCCGTTTTAGCGCTACCAGCGCCCTGGATGAGTTTCTACGGCACCTACTTTTTTAACATGTTTTTGGTGGGTGTTAACTGTTTAAGCTGTTAAGCTTATTCTAGTTTTAGTTGATCACTATTTAAATACACCTAGTGTTCATTTCGATTAGTTAAGTAAGTCCCAACATGAAGAATTCTTCCGTAGCAAATAACTGCCACTTCCAACTTTGGAAAGTGTACCAATGTGTTCGATAATATCGATCATTAGTTAATAAAGAGATGATGCAGACCGAAAAAAGGTTGTGGGCACATAGGCCCTTCGAACCCAAATGAAGAAATTCGGAAACCGGCAAATTAGTCTAGTAAAAGTAGTAATAATAATTTAGTATTATATATTATGTATAAATAAATTAAATGCATGAAGTAGGTACTAAAAGTAACCTAAAAAATCTCCTCATTTTATAGCAAAACTTTGCCATTGAAGCAAACTGTGTCTATATACCCTAATAGATTAATTTTACTAACATTATAAATGCGAAATCAATGTATGTTTATTAGAAGGTATCTCTAAAACGGTTCAACGTATCTCGATAAAATTGGGCACAGATGTAGAACATATTGGCTACTTAATAAGTTTTTTCTTTATACCGCGTGGATGAAGTCGCGGGCAACAGCTAGTAGCATACTATAATTGAATGTAATGTTAATAAATCTAGTTGTAACATGGCAATAAAAAATATACTTTTAGTAATATAGTAAACAGTTAAATGGCAACATTGGATCCATAGTTGTTAAAAAATAAAAACCTGAAGTGAGCTGAGCATTGTTTTTGATTTGATTGCAACTATTATTGTCGATCTTTCTCGAATAAATACAGATTTAAATTCAAACGTTTTTAAATACGGCAGCGCCAACTTTTTAAGTAAGGTAAAGAATTTGTTTCTTCCTGTTTATAAGTTTTACCTTGTCGTCCAGATTTAAGGTACCCCGAGCTCCTATTTATATTTCATGAAAATGGCGTCCCCTAAATTTAATATATTCTTTGTCTTTAGATGCCTGTCATAAAGCTACAATCATCCGATAATGAAATTTTTGACGTGGATGTTGAGATCGCAAAATGTTCCGTAACAATAAAGACGATGTTGGAAGATTTGGGCATGGATGATGACGAAGAGGAAGTCGTGCCACTACCGAACGTCAATTCTGCAATTCTCAAAAAGGTTATTCAGTGGGCAACCTATCACAAAGATGACCCTCCATTACCAGAAGACGATGAGAACAAAGAAAAACGCACTGACGATATTTCATCCTGGGATGCGGACTTTTTAAAAGTCGACCAAGGCACACTGTTTGAATTAATATTGGCTGCTAATTACCTTGACATAAAGGGCTTATTGGATGTCACATGTAAAACTGTAGCAAATATGATCAAGGGTAAGACACCCGAAGAAATTCGTAAAACCTTTAATATTAAGAATGATTTCACAGCTGCTGAGGAAGAGCAGGTGCGCAAGGAGAATGAATGGTGTGAGGAAAAATAAACCCGATGGTTGTTAAGTTATATTATTAAGTCACAGGTTAGTTTTTTGGATTATCCCTCTAAAAGTTAGTATAATTTATGTTAAAAATAAATTACTTAAAATTCCATGTAATAGTGATTGTTTTAATATTACAAGGCATACTAGACTTATTTAAAATGTATAAAAGTTTATTGTGTTATATATTTCATTCAGTTTAAAATTACTGAGTGTATGAAAATCTAAATTATCTGTAATTATTTTTCTGCAACAAATATTGCTTATCGTCTTTATTTTAAGTTTTCTGTATTTTTCACACTGCTTTAGAACAATGTAAGGAAATAATTAAACATGTCTTTCAAAGAAGTCACATAAATTTTTACTTTTTTAATTTATTTTCCACTAGTTTTTCTCCTAATTTTTTAAAATATAAGATATTCAATGAGTAGTTACACTAGGCTAGTTTACATTATTCCAGTACTGTAACCCAGTACCGCTGTACTGAAATGTATTGTTGTCAATAGTGTTTAGATAATTCCAGTCCAATATAAGAAATTTGGGACTGAATTCCAAAAAGCAGTTTATAAACATATAGTAAATTCAGTATGGCAAGAATTTATTGAAGAGGTAGGTAAATTAGAGTAAAATGAAATCTAAATATGTCAAAAAAAGACCGCTTTATAACCTAAAAAACCTGTTTTCTATCAATTTACTTTTTTCCAGCATTAGATGCATTCTGGGTTTGGAGCTCTAATTATCATTCTGATAAAATTATATTACAACAAAACTATGACATTTAAATCAAACATACAACAAATAGTGCTTCTCAGTCCAGATAAAACCTCACACTGGCATTGCCTTCGGATGTACTGGAGTTGAATGTAGGCAGGAATAAGATGTAGGTAATTACATGAACAGGAATGCTCAATGGCACCATTATATGTCTACATTATGACAGTTGATTTCCAGTGCTGATTTTGATCACTATTGGGTTACTGTAATGGAATCATTTGAACCAGGCATAATGTTTACATGATATTGCAACAGAACAGAATATTTAAATGAAGTGTGGGCAGCTCAAGGTGCTGCGCAGTGCAACCTGCAGCATTCCTTGATACCCGTTCTTCATAGGGTAGCCTCTAACTAAAATTAGGCCCCAATACAACTAAAATTGTGTTCAGACTCGTGTTGTATTCTAAACCACCAAGATGATTGAAAACTATAATTCTGGTTTACATGTATCACACACAGCATTAGGTTTATGTCAATTTAGTAATTAATGTAATTTATTATCTTTTGTTAAGATAAATATAACATTCGTAATCCTAATTTGTACAGATAACTCACATTAAATGTTGCTTGTCTACTAAATTCGGATTTTTTTTCAACTGTGAAGCCCAGATTAATTATTCTAGTGCAGCTATCAAATCCACCCAGGATGGTGAAAATGAGAGGTGTAAGTGGACACTAAGGGATGTCTTGAATGAAGACAATGAATACATCTTATTGACAAATTCCTGAATATATGCGTTTTTTTTTAAACGAAAGCCTATACAAGTTTTGTAAATGTATAAATACTTATGCAGCTGACTGCACATTTTAAAAACTTTGATTTATGGGTAAAAGAAACTTAAATCTTACTAATATTTTATTCCCAAATAAAAGTAATAACTAATGAACAAAATAAATAGATATTATGTCATTCATAACAACAGGTAACTCTTAAAAAACAAACTTATACTGTTTGTATGTCTTAAATAAAAAATTCTATAGATTATGTGATAGCGCGAAAACTTTTATCAGTAGCGTATGCATCAGAAGTGAGAAAATGATCTATGCATGTCAATAAATGGCTATTGAATTTGCCATTCTGAGACTTACATGATGCTGCACCTATTATTAGACCAATGAGAAATGCTGTCACAAGTAAAATAATAATAATATATTCCCATTTGTTTAAGTTCAATAAGGTTTCTTTGCATAAGCAGACAACATCGTAGGGAGATCTGAAATAACAGATATTTCTAATGAAATTACTAAATCAAATATGTAGGCAGTGTGTTCAAGAGTAGTAGAATAACAAGTGATGGTTAACTTACAATGTTATTGGTAAGAATCAAATGGAACTTATCACAAAGAATAGTGTTACTATAGATATAATGTTCTGTGAGGTCGTGGTCTCCGATCTATGAGTCAACAGTTTAAAAAAATCTGATCTCCAATATTTTACATTTAGTAAGTGTAACGTACTTATAATTCAACCGCGCGTTATCGCAAAGAAATCTGTCTGTTTCGTCCAATAGCTTCTGAAGTTGCTGCTGGGCCAAGGCGATGACTGGACATTTTTTATGAAGAATGTTAGCAATATCAGCTTCAGGGTCTAGGTCGCAACTGCAGCCGGCGCTTGCAAGCCTTATTTCATCAAATCTTATGTCATTTCTGGGCGATGAATCGGCCGCGTCAGAATCTGCGTCCTCCCTTGGGCTCGGTGCGTAATTATCTATATTAGAGTCTTGATGATTTCTGAAAGATTTTCTAGAATAACGGTAAATATTTTGAATTTGATATTCATCGGATGCCATTACTCGAAGTAAATATTACGGTAGTATGAAAATCAGTTATAATAATTGCTCGAAATGAATGACAAGAATTGTTTTCGCACCTCTTTGCTTGGCACAGAATATTATACATTTTACGCTTTTTTATTAGCTAAATTGCAAATTAAACACATTTTTAATCGACTTCCCACAAAAAAAAAAAAAATTGAATAGAAATTTTATTGCGTTTCGCAATGGCAGGCATTTGAACACTGAAACTGTACAATAAATACTCGTAAAATCACCCATATACCTCCTTGGGACACAGCAACTGCGTCTATTTCTAATTAGTACTAAAGCTGTAAACGGAAACATTAAATTATGTGGTATTTTACATTTTGCTTTTCTGAACCAACAGAAAGTTCTTCTCATTGGCTTTTATTCATAACGCTTTGAGAAATAATTGATAAATAGGATAAGCGATAGTATAGTAACTTAGGACAACGGCCCCCTGTGGGCAAAAAGATAGCACGATTAAAATCGAAACATTTTTATATCTATACGAAACAAAAAATTCTTTTAAAATTATCTTATTGTATTTAGATATTTTATACACTACAAATGAAGTTAATATTTCATCATAATTTTTATTTATCTTTATGCCGTAATTATATAATGAGATTTAATTCAATGTACCTAAGTCATGTTGTTTTTTTCAAATTCCTTTATTAATGTTAATTTAAAAAATTGTAGAAAAGTAGGTTAGTTAGTTTAATTGTAAGGTTCATACACACTAAACTGGATAAAATAGAATGAATACTAAAAATAGCAGCAATGCGCAATAAGTATTGCAGAAGATAATCCAGATAACCTCATTATAGTCAAGACCTTGTTTCTCGATTGGACAAAAAAAAAAACACTAATAATAATAACAGTGTATTTAAACATGTCATAAAATTTTTACAACGTAAAATTAGTATATTGTCTTTGTTTTTGACTTAAAATAAATTATTGTTCTCGGAAGTAGATACCAACAGTATACTGTTGTATTATTCGGCAGAAATCACGGTGAAAATTTTAATTAAATTACTATTCACAAATGCTGTACAGAGTATTTATAAGTGATAATAAGCTAATATTTAATCCCCAAATGATTGGTGCATAAATTTCTTGGAATATTCGTACACCACGAACAACACAGCGGTCGCCGGTACTGTCCTTATAAGCGTAGGTTTTAATCCATTGTAAAGAGCTAAGAAACCTAAAAAACAAATATAAATAAATTCACGCAAAGATTATTTTGTTTACACCAAATTATAAAGTGAAATCAAGATTTTTTTTTACAAAAAAAAACGATGATATGAACTAGAAAAAAATGTATTCATTGTGATTTGTGAAACTTGTATCGCAACTTGAAGTGTGACTTCAAACATAATCTAATATATAAAATTCTCGTGTCACGGGGTTCGAACTTGAACTCCTCCGAAACGGCTTGACCGATTCTCATGAAATTTTGTGAGCATATTGAGTAGGTCTGAGAATCGGCCAACATCTATTTTTCATTTTTTTTTAACTGCGCGCGGACGGAGTCGCGGGCGACAGCTATTATTAATATATTATTACTAGAAAAACCTTGTATCAGTATGCGATTGTGTATTAATAAAACTAATAGTTATTTAGTTTTATCATAACCAGATGTATATACAATTGTGTTAGATCTAATTAAAGGTAATCGATTTCTATGAGGAAATTGCACGAGAAACCGGTTAGTGTATAAATAACTACTTTTCCAGTCATAGTATAAATCAGACTCACTAACAGCTAAACATGTTATGGACATTAAAAAATACTATTAGAGTGGGTTTTTGAGTCAATTACAGTGGGTTTTTGAGATTAAAATCACTTAAAACATACTGTTATATCGATGGCTACTAGGAATAAGGGCCAATGTTCAAATTAACAATTTTTCAGCTGAGGCTCTCAAAGTTTCGATCATATAGGAAAATAGGCCGCGTAGGCCCTTTTACTTCAGCAAAAAAATAACATTTACACCTGTAAATGTTTATTTTGTTTAGTGCATGTTGTTAACTAAACTGAGGTAGCTTTTAACACAAAAAAGTAAAAATTATCAATTTGTTACTTTGGCCCTTATACATAGGACCAATCGATATCTGTTTCAAAGGGATGGGTCAAAGGGATGACGGTATGTTTTATACAAAGATTTTGATCTTAGAAACTCACGGTTAAAAGGTTATCAGTTTAACGTAAGCATGAGTTGTCTACGTTATTCTGATAACCATTCGATTCAAAACAAATGGGTACAAATAGAAATTGAACTAGACTATCAATGGACATAGAATTCTATACTTGTGCTTGTTTATAATTAAACTAAGTTTTTTTTTCATATTACAAGGTGGCAAAGGAGCAAAAGAGCAGCCATATGAACTCCTCGAAATGGCGAAGCGACCGCTGCCCATAGACATTCGCAATTGCAGATGCGTTGCCTACTCTCAATCGACGAAGGAGGAGACGCACAAAAAGAGAATTTTTAACCTTCCTATGCATCTCCTCCTCTATCAAGTCCACCTCCCCTTCCCATACTTTCCTTATAAGAAAAGGGTTGGGTGGGAAAGAGGACTCTCTAAAGAGGAAGTCCGTACCCATAACCCATATAACTAGTTTTTCCGAAGTAACTCGCACTTTTTATAGCTTGAAGGCAGAGACAGGTGTCGAAATTAGCCTTTCTTTATAACCTAAATATCTTCGAATATATTGATTCGGATAAGCCTTGAGTTTAATAGTAGTTTTGTTAATTATCTTACCTTCTTTCTTTACAATCTCATAGCCCACTGTTAGGAACTTTAACTTTTTGTTTGATATCTGAACACGTGACTTGATAACATCGGAGGGAAAGATCACTGTCCACAGCACACAGCCGCCAACTGCGCCTGCGATCATGGTTTTTACAAAACCTATGTCATCCTTCGACTGTCCCGGCTTCGCTAATAATTCTCTTGTACCTAAAAACAAGTTGTTTATATGCATCATCATCACCTCACTATACGTTTCCACTGAGGGGCTCGGTGCCTTCCCTGAGTTAGGGGTGACTAGACTATAGTCATCCACACTGGTCCATTACGGGTTGACTTCACACATATCTGTTCAGATTTGTGCAGGTTATATCATGATGTTTTCCTTCACCGTAAGAACGTCAGATAAATGTATAATATATTAGTACATGGCGGGATTCGAACCCATGACCTGCAGATTGTAAGTCAAGTGCTTATCCCCTGAGCCACTGACGCTCTTATTACATGCTTAAAAGCTTTAAAATTGCATCATTCAAAAGTGATATTGCTATCTACGTGTAAAGTGGCAAATGAGCAGTAGAGCCTAAATTATGAATGGCATTTTAGATAATAAGATACAATTAGTGACGAATCGATTTATCGCAAGTCATCCGAAATTAAATTGTTAATATTTATATATCGGTTGTACGGATTCGTTAACTTGTAATAAATTAATTCGAACCTTCATATCCACCGAAAAAGAAGAAATATCCCGGCATCTCTCTCATAATAGTCGGTACTAGACCTCTGAAGAGACCTTGTATACCATACTGCTTGAATATTTGCTGAGACAGCTGTAGTGGCGTTATCTAAAATTAATACAACTATTAGCTACAATCTGCCCTTGATATCGCGTACATTTATCTAAAGGCAGTGATAGTGTAGGTACATGTGTAGTATAATAAAATTAACGCTAGCTACACGAGTTATATAAAAGACTAGTAGTCGCCCGCGACTTCGTCAGCGCATAATTAAAGTAGCCTATAACATGCCCCCATCAGCTACCTTTTTGTAAAAGTCCCTTCATAATCGGTGCAGCCGTTCCGGAAATTATTCGAAACAAACACATCCTTACGGAGAGACATACAGACAGACATAAATATAAAATATGGTTTTTCGTTATCATACACATGATGTATTCAGACATTTCAATTTTATTGATATGTATAGAGTATAGATATAGATTATCGTCTATTTAAAATAATTACTATGTACATATATACTATTATATACAAATTATTTTACAAAGTTACACTTGCGATAGAAATGAATGCGCTCAATAAGAAAATCAAAGGAATTGCAGTACACTCGGAGCCTATAAAAGTAAAACATTAAGAATAATCTTGCTAATATTATAAATACGAATGTTTCATGGATGTTTGTTTGAAGGTATCTCCAGAAAGGCTCAATGGATAGATGTAGATAGATTTAGATCATAGTCTGGAAGAACATATAGGCTACTATTATGTTTTTTATCCGCACGGAAGGAGTCACCGGCGACAGTAGTCTAATCTAAAATTGACAAATCTATGCGCTCGTGATAATCAAGTTGTCGCACTTCCAAGTTAATTCATAATCGGAACATTGGACTAGATTCATTGACAAATCGTTAGTTTCGGACACCAAAAATCCCTGTATAAAATATAGCATCATCCCTCTCATTCATTATCTTTGAGAAAACAGAGATAACAGTATGTTTTATACGGGGATTTTGGTCTCAGAAATCAACGATAAGTTATATAGTTTAAATTTTTCAGAATAATGACATGTTTAACAAAATACCCAAAATTCATCATACAGCTGTTTGGGAGCCTTGCACGTTGACCTCTCTCATAGCTTGAAGTTGGCACTTGATCAGTTCTGTGGGACACAGGGTGAAGGACGAGAAGAAAGCAGCCAGGAATCCCGCTGATGCGTTACCCATCATGGAGAGTTGATCTGTGCTCTAAAATATTGTAACATTTTTTTTATTGAACATTGACAAGAACATGGGCATGTAGTGGCTACAATTGCGTGAATGTTTCTAAAAATGGCAGGAAATATATGGAATAGAATACCTATACATATATTTCGCTCGTGAATGAATACTCTATTGAACAATTAAAAACCTTTTGACCTGCAAACTACAAATCACTTTAATACATATTATACATACTAACTATTCAAAATAAAAGGGTCACTGACTTTTAGAATTGGTGCCATTTTACAGCTCACAGCCAACATTTAAATTAACTACAAAAGATTGCCTAGACAGAGAGTTAAAAAAAAAGCAAAAAATAAATGAAGTAATTTAATTTTTGTATTTTTCAATTCCAATTGGTTCCAAAGTGGGATTTACATTGCCAACATGTAGCATTTAACATGCCTAGTAGTAATATACACGGATTGCAGATTTCTATTACAAAGTGTCCTGCCAACGCATTCATTTGATGAATAAACAAACATAAACAGGAAAGGATATAATGATGGAGACATTCTGTTTTATTAAAGCCTGCATAACCCAGCATGAGCTCCAATGCTGCTTTAACTTGTCATCACTAATTAACAAACATGTAAAAGATCGTAAATGTATATAATTAAATATTCGAAAAATTTCGCCTCATTCATAAAAAAATCAAAAGTAAATGTTTACCTCGGTGCCCGTTACATGACAAACAAACTTTTGACAATAGCCATATGCTGCAAAAAGTACAGAGTTCTCTGCAACATTAGCCATAATTGCCGGTGTGGTCCCTGCATATAGCCCTCGGATTATGCCATCATTTTTGAGTGTCTGTTTTAAACAATCATACATGCCTTTATATAGGTGAGGAAACGTTTGCATCTTTACTTTCACTGTATCCAATGGTTGTCCAACGTAAACCACTGCCACACCACCTGGTGCAACAATTATTAATAATTATGTTATTACAATTATTACAGAGAAATACATCACAATATAAATCTTAGCAATACAATGTACAGTACAGTGTACAGTCTACAACTACCACACTTTCAGTGGTAGACACCAGCAACAACATCTGTTGCACAAATTGGCTGGCTCGCTCGTCGTAAATACCATAACCCCACAGAAGACATCTGTGAAGTGGAAGTAATGTGCGTGCATTCTAGAAGCCTAAATTTAGTCCTTGTTCCCCTCCCACCCATTTCTTAACAGGATGGGAAGGGGAAGGGTTCTAGATGGGATGGAAGGAGGTCGAGGAGGGCATGGGAAATATTCTCTTTCTGTGGGTCTCCTCCTCCGTCATTTAAAGGTACAGTGTACAATTGCACCTGTATTTAAGAGAGTTCCAAAGGACCACAATATTTTTCTTGCTTATAGAAGGATTCTCTCTTAACAGAGTTTCTAGTTTATCTAGGTTCTAAGGTATTAACAATCATTTTTGTGTTAAATTGTTATAAAGGTAATTTAATTGGATAAGGGAATTATCCATACCAAGTGATCCAGCTATAAAATCAATTGCTCCGCTTTTTAAGCCTTTGCCCTCTGAGGAGTGTACCATCTTAACTTTTTCTTAATAAACCTGAAAGGAAGAAATTTACAAAACTTTTTCTTGACTAATAAAATTATTATTGGAAGTAGGATACTTGGATGTGTTAAACTCTACGGTACATTAAGTTTTTTCTGGGGGTCATAACTTTCATTCATAATTTTGAAGAAAGTTATGAAAAACCGGAAAAAACTGCATAGGTTAGGTTAAGTTTAGAACATGTTGTATAACATAAAAAAACCAGTTAGGTTATGTTTGAAACATTTTAAATAAAATCGAAAAAATGTGTGAAAAGTGAAAATGTATGTTATGTGTTATCTGTAATATAAATTGGTCTATTTTATATTAATGTGATTATTACAAAAATGGTGAATGTGAACATACCTGTTACTATGAAAAAGTACGATTTTTTTTTTCGAAATAAATTACGTCCCCCAATAAAACTTCAAAGCGGTGTAAAAGAGATGGTTTCCTATCGTTTAAAATTAATTTTATTGAAATTCACTTTTGTAAAGTATTACCAAAAATAAGCACTATTTATAATAGTGTGTTTATAAAATTACACGGACATCTTTTTAAATTCTACAACAAGCGTTTACATTTTAATGAACAAGAATTAAAAAAACTTTCACTACTCACTTTATTAATTGTATTCTTATTTAAAACTAGGGCTTTATAAGTTATTAATATAAAGTTTAATAGTATAAGAAAAAACACACAAAGCTAACACAACCAACAACAAAGATATTACAATTTGAATTGTTGAATTTTATGATTTGTGACGTTTGACATTTTGGTAATATTTGACAGTTGACATTCACAGAACAAAGCCTAAATCGAAGACAAGCTATTTCTTTGAATAAATAAAAGTAACCACTTAACCAAAAAACTTGAACGGCAATTAAGTTATATACATTGTGCAATTTTATATTACAATTTGCATAACTCATTTGATATGCATAGGACCAGCTTTTGTCATATTTTCTAAGTTCTTCGGGTACATCAATGTTTTTGTAAACTGATTTTACAGCCCCACAAGGATCTAATGGCAGGTTTTTGACATTGACAGGGCCTACAAATTTAAAGGGCTACCAGTGAGCAAAAAATTCCTAACTTCTTCCGAAAGTCGTCCATGTGGCAACTCTAAGCAATTTTTTTGTATCTTATGACTTAATTTCTCGTAATTCCTTACTATTTATAATGATACATTTAAACAAATTACAAAATTAGGCGAAATAAAACCCAGCAGCAGCCGCTCCCTTATTTGGTGAAATTTGACACTACCATGACATTATTAATACACATATTTTCCGACTGCCAAAAGATCTTTGTGGATCTATACTCTTTGATGATAACTGAAATTGACAGTAAATGACACTAAATAGTTTTACGAAGTGCGCTTTCGATTATATTTGTTGAAACTTGTTGAAAACCTAAAAAAAATAAAAAAAATATCATCTTTAGCATAATATCGTAGATGTTTTAAAATGAGTTAATATATAATTACATAAAATTTTCTACTACTACCTTAAATTTTACGATTTATAGTTAAATCATGTAACGGTATTTAATAGTCTTTGAAAACATTAACATATGAATGAAGTGTACGAAAACATGGTTGTTTTTCAGCTTTTCTTTATGATTTTCAAATATAGTTAATGCTGTTTCTTAATAATCTTAGTTATATGTATAGAAATATAAAATGCAAATTTAAAACTGAGTTTTTGTTTTGATAAATTTGTTTAATAACCTATCCGATAGCGTCCGAATGCTTTCGATACAGCAGAGTTGTTATTGGAAATAAATATGACTTTGAAGTTGTTTTAACGCAATAAGTAAGTTTTTAAGATATTTGAATGTCTGTTCTTTGAGAAAATCTACGTATTTTAGTGATCAGTGTATTTAATGATGTGAAAAACAATGTGAAAAATTGACGTGTCGATTTTTTAACATTAGTGTTCGGCCGCCATATTTGTCCTTTTAAATTATACTCTTTTATAGAATTACAATTTTCTGTATTTACAAGTTTTGTTTATGATTCAAAGACTCGGTCACATCTATTGTATATTAAATAATACCAATATAGAACACTAGAAACAACGATATAATTGTGTATATGTTATGTTTTTACGAAGTCTTTCGCGTCTTTGTTTAGGTAATCAGGATGGTTGTTGGGTCGGCATCGTACCCTGGGAGGCAAGTGCTTCACAAAATGCAGCCGATGGGTATGACTCCCCGCGAGCTTTCGGACTACGACGACTTAGCAACAGCTCTAATAGTTGATCCATATCTTGGCATTACAACACATAAGATGAACATACGTTACAGACCATTAAAAACCAATAAAGAAGAATTAAAAAGCATTATAAAAGAATTTATACAAACACAGGATTACAATAAAGCATATAACAAATTGGCTAGTGGAGAATGGATGCCAAGACATTTCACAAAAAACAAGCATCAACAAAACAAGTTTAGAGAACATGTTAGTAAATAAAACATTATTGTTGTTATAATTTTTTTTTACTGTAAATTTCAATGTTATGTTTATTTTCAGATTTATCGCTATCTGAGGGTTTTCGACAAAAAGGCTGGATTTGTAATTGAACCATGTTATAGGTATTCATTAGAAGGTAGAGTTGGAGCTAAAATTTCAACAACTAAGAAGTTTTTTAAACATGAAAGGATTGACTTTCTTGTTGGGTGCATTGCTGAAATGACTGAAGAAGAGGAAAAACAACTGCTGCATCCTGGAAAAAATGATTTTTCTGTTATGTACAGTTGTAGAAAAAATTGTGCTCAGTTATGGCTTGGACCAGCTGCATACATAAATCACGATTGCAGGCCTACATGTACTTTTGAAGCTACAGATCGAGGCAAAGCTTTTGTTCGTGTATTAAGAGATATAGAGGTTGGAGAAGAAATTACTTGTTATTATGGTGAAGACTTTTTTGGCAATGGTAATTGCTATTGTGAATGTGAAACTTGTGAAAGACGAGGCAAAGGTGCATTTTCTGTAAAGAATGCTCACAATGATGAGGAAGCTACAAGATATAGATTTAGAGAAACTGATAATAGAATAAATAGGACAAAAGCCAAATTGACACAAAAGTCAGAAAATGGAAAACCTCCTGAAAAGGCTCGAATATCAAACAGACAAGTTTCTAACATTGTTTCCCCTCTTAGTATGAAAGAAATGAAGCAAAAAGGATTGACTAAATATGATGCTGAATTGTTAATAGCTCAGGGGTGTATTGCAGATGTTGTTGATGGAGCTCGTGACAAAGAATCACAAGGTAGTAGAGAATCTTCAGCTTCTAGAAGAGGTGAACGTTTAAGAAGAAGAGCAGACAGTGGTCGTTCTCATAATGGTGTTACTGCCACTGCAACGGCAACTGTATCACAGCCTCATGAACAACCTACACGGTGTTGCAGTATAACTAGTTCACGGAGCAGTTGTGACTCCCATACTGGTATAGTTCTACGAAGTCATAAACGTCTCATTGACTCTCAATCCCCATGTACAAAAGTTAAAAATAGTTCAAAGAGTAGCTCAGAAGTTAAAATTGGAAGAAATAATACTGTCCCTAAACCAGACACAGAGTCGCTTAATTCTATGGATACACATAAAATACAAATTAAACAAGAACTAGATAATGATATTTTAAAAGAGAGTTATCAATCCGAGACTAGTAACATCAGTAAAACAGACACAGAACCAGAAAATAATAACGATAACAAAGAATCTCTGTTAGAACGAGCCAAATCTTGTACTTCTATGTTAATAATAAAGAAAGAATGTTATGATAGTTCAGATAGGAAAGAACAGAACAAAGTTGAATGTGTAAATGATAATGAAACATGTATAAAAAGTGAAATATTTGACTTTAGAGAAAATGTAAACCCAAGTGAGTCAACGGATACTACAATAAGCAAACACAAAATTGATATTCCTCATAGGACTGAAGAGGTGAAGAAGGAACCAGAGACTGGACTTGCAGATAATTCAAATAAAAGTAGTGAATGTCCCTGCACACCACCACAAAGAAAAACTTTAAAGTTAACTTTAAGAATGAAACGTAGCCCAGCAGAAGAAGTAATGAATTGTGGTAGCACAACTGATGAACCAGAGTATGAAGTCCTGCGTCTTGAGGGTGTAGATCCTGAAACGGCTCGCCGTTTTAAAAAGCGGCGACGATCAAAAGAACGACATCGTAAACATAGTCCAATCCGTCCTCTGCCCCCGATGAAAAGATTGCGGTTGATTGTCGGCAACGAAAGTCGAACTATAAATATTCCAAATGCTATATCGGCAGACTGACAGCCGCAACTACCTTATAGTTATTTTTTCCACCGCTATATTCAATTATTAGTTTAATTGATACTGACTAGGATTATTTCGTCGAGTATTTATTTTGTGATGTGAATTCATATTTGGATATTGTGTGATGAGCATCAGATTGCTTAAAGTGATAATTCCAAGATATTTATTATAAAATATGTGAAAACTGTGTTATATCTTTAGCACTCATTTGTTTTTATCTAATTGACCTTTTAGTGAAATGTATTAATCAGAAATGAATTTATTTCAACGTTTCTTGTTTGTTTTTTATGTGTGGATAGAATTCCATTATTTGGAGTTTAATTGAACATTTCCTTTAGATTTTGTTAATTTTGTCATTTTACTACTATAGTAGTGACGATTTTATATTTAATTCTGTTTGTCTTTAACTCTGTAGTTAGTGCCACTGATATTACTGTGGTGTAATAAAATGCAGGATTACAGTAACGATATATGAATAATGTAAGTAGTAATAGTGATACGCCGGGATTACTCTAGTTTCACATGTCTGAGTTACGCGATCCATGTATTTTACGCTTATAAATAAACTTATGGTAACATCTGGAACTGTTTAACAAGCAATTTATTGCTCTATATTTAATTAGATATTAAGGTATTGTAATAGAAATCACCGTATAGAAATATTGATAACTTGTAAATATGCTGTATTTTAGTTGGTTATTGCTTCGTTTATGGGTTTAATTTTTTTGCCTTGGACTTAGATTTGGAAGTTCCTCTTGAAGGGCTAATGTGACCTAAGCCAGGACTGATAGATTTTTGAGGATACTTGGACTACAGGTATTACAATAATGACTTTATCCCACGTAGTTTTAAATATGAATTTGTTATTGAGTATTATGTTTTTCTAAACAAAGCATTAATAACCACAAGTTAGAAAAAATAATTGTGATTTACGTACGCCTTATTTACTGGTACCAGTCTATTTAAGTGACACTTAACATTATTTCTTTTTGTTTAAACATAGTAAAAACTAGTTTTTGGTTTTTAGCTTTAATATTTTTCATACACATTAAAATATGCTAATGTATATATAAAGCATTGATATATTTATGAAACTTCTTATTTCATTTAAAATTATAAACGCCTCATAAGGCGCAGGAACAATAAATTTCAATGATCACAACTACATGTCTATGATATGTACTTTTAACTTAAATCGTAAATATTTAAAATGCAGGCATATTGTTATTAGAAACTCGTATGATTGTATAAATATAAGTTCGCATGTCTAGTGTGTAGGTACTTTGATGGATCCCATGACTTCATGTTATGAATTAAATGTAATTCCGGCTCTAATGTTACTTTTAGTGAAGTATTCGATCTCCATTTGTTGGTATGTAAATGACAAAATTAGGAAAAAAATAATAATAATACCTAATAAATAAAATTTTAAAAATATGGTTTTTCCATGTTATAGGTACTTATTTGCTTGAACACTGCCGCATTGTACAGCCATTTTATTGATTAGGAGTTAGGACATTACAAATGATTTTGAATGCTGTGGAATAATTGTTTATATTTCTTATAATGTAAAAGTATATACTTTACTCTTTCATGATGTACACAAATGCTAGTCCTGGCTCAACCATTGGTGATGAATATTCCTCATGTGTTAGATCAAAGAAAAAAGTTATATAATAATGTATAAATAACACCTTTTGGTTTGTAGCATTTTAAAGGATCATAATTTTAAAAAATAAACAATTATTCAATTGAATGGAAACAGAAGCTGTAACAATTTTATTTTAAAAACCCCGAGGTACAAGTCAAAGACTATAAAGAAGTTTCTTGAGACTATGACTGAAACCTTTAGAAGTAACACTAACTAGGAACACCTATCTAATATTTGCTGTACCACAATTATTTCTACTGGTAAGTGAATTATGCAAGTAAATTCTTTTAATAACTTCCTCTTTTCACCACACAAATATTACAATATTTTTAAATTATACTTTACCCAGGATGTTTCATGAATGAGCTTTTCACCTACTGCCACTGCATTTATCAATGTTGGTGTTTGACAAATAACTTTCGGGTCTTGTTGAAACCGTTGCTGAATAATGAATAGATATTTATTATATCTATTTATTTTACCTTGTTTACAAAAGTTTCACAAATTGGTCATGCAATATCAAGGATGGGATTACATAATTAAAGGAATTAACAGTCAGACACACAAAAAAATGTTCTTATTTAATCCAAAATTAAAGGTTAGAAATCAAGTTGAATATTTACTGTTTTTATGGTATTTTAATTGTTACATTTTACAAACAAATACATTGTCAGAATTAATAACAAAAAAATTTAGTACTCGCAGTTGGTTTATTAAAAAAACTTAATGCAAAAGTTACACATTATGCCAAATGACAATTGAGACCACTTCTAAGGTGAGAGATTATTGTGTGATGTGCAACAATTAGTGGCCATACCTGCAAAAAAAGACCAAAAGCACTTTTATTATCAATCAATCTGTATCAGCATTGACTTAAATTTATTATGGTTCATTTATATTGGAATACAGTGAAGTGTTGAAGTTTCTTAGACTCTAAAATTTCTTTATATATCAATAAAATCAAATTTCCCTTGAGCATCCCATTGAGGTCTTAAAAATTTAATCAATATAGTTTTTTGCTTTTACTTACTTTTGGAACTCCCATTCTCTGTTGTCTAATGGACACACTTGTCGAGTTTTGAGCCAACGTGAAATACAATGGAAGTGGAATGCATGCTGAAAAACAATATTCAAAATCAATATTTAAGAACAAATAAAAGCTTGTTATAAAGGACAATATGTTAACTGAACATTAATGATTCATTTTAAAAATAGAAAATGGACCATATTTTTAAAACTATAATTCATTAATGTTGACAAAATTTCAGCTTTGAAAATATTGAAATAAATTTAATACTATGGTTTTTGGTGTACTTAGCTACTAACTTAATATACTTACATTACAAACTCCCCAAGCAACTGTGCATTCTTCACTAGTAGCAGATGCTTGATTCGCTTGGCATTCTATGCATAGATCCATTATGTGGTTACGACAGATTGCGCAGTTATCAACCACAATGTCTGCAAGTAACTTAATAATTAAAAGAACTTCGTTAACAGTATATCTTATAGGTTATACACCAGGTCGATTGTTTCAAACTTACCCCAAGCCCACAGAGCAACGGCGTTCCACTGTAAATTAGAATTGTTTAATTGAATTTGAGTTAAAATTTGTTTATAAAAACAAAGAATGATAGCAACAAAGAAAATGATGTAGCGCAAATGATGACTTTACCTTTTTTACTTCGAATCTCTTTTTGTCTCCTTTGCTACTGCTTGAAGAAGCCATTTCTACTTCGTCTTCGTCAATATCCATTGCAGATGCCATGTTTTTTATAATTACCTTGTTTTATGGTCCTAAAATGTTAATAAATTGTTAGTAATTTCATAGATGTTATTTGACAATGACAGCTTTGAAATTTGATGTAAATTTGACAGCCAGTCGCATTCAAGTCCAATTCAGTGTTGCTATTTCATAAAATTTATAAATTCCACCAGTAATAAAAAAAACTACACAAGAAAATCCTTCCATCTTCTACCCGCTACACGCGACGCGACGGATGTTTTCCGTTGGGCCGACCGGCCTACCGATTTATCAGCCCATTGGCTTTTTGCTCATTCCATCGAATTCATAGAATCAGTCGGATCGAGCCAACGGAAAACATCCTGCGCGACGACGCGACGTCACGAACGATCATGTAGTTGTAAAGGGGAAATAGAAAAATATACGTGAAGGAAATTTATTTTCATTAAGCTACATGATTTTTCAGTTCAAATTCATTATCGTCGCGAATGCTTGCATCGTTTTTGGTTTTGTACGAGTTCTTCCATATTTCGTAGAAGCAGACTGTAGCTTGAAATCTGTAGCAAACTAAAAGTGGCACCGAGACGTGCGTGATCAACGTCCATGCCCATACTCCGAAAAACTCCATCTGTAAAAGATAATAATTATTTAGTTATGTGTTAAGAAAATTATGTTAAACTAAAGTTATGGACGTATTAAGCTGACTTGTAGGGGATGGTATTCAGCTCTCGCGTTCTTCACACGATTGAGTAGCCACAGCGCAAAGTTGCCGACCAAGAGAAATGTTACAAGCTGCCGACCGGGTCTGCCGCCTGTGCCCGCGCATCGCCGTGACCACGCGTCTAGCACCAGCAAAGACTGGCAAGAACTCTGTATAATTGCACATAGCGGTGCTATTATCCTAAAAACATAATGAAAAATACGAGTTAGAAAAGTTACGTATTGAAGTAATTGGACGAGATTAACGAAGTGTAATTTACTAAATTACACTATACTCTTGGCAAATTTGGTGAGCTAGTGATACTTTAGTAAAATAAAAGTAAACTTGCCTTGTCGCTCGTCGGGCCTCAGGATATCTTTGAATTAGAAAGCCAGCTCCTATGATTTGAAAGAGATAATAAAGATAGACCCCACATTGTGTGACAAGAAGCAACGCGTGCTCCAGAGGCATTGTGGTAGATATTTTGCGCAATGTTAATAGACGCATTCTCTGAATACAGGCACCTGAACCGATCGCCATGATAACAAACAGAACTGTCTCCCATATATTGATCTGTAAATATTAATTAAATACTTATTTTAATTCTTTTGTTTTTAATAAGTTAAAAAAACATCGTAACGTTGAAAATTTTCCTGGAAAAGTATGTTTCGATAAGTTCTATGTTACCTGTAATAAAGCGAGTTCCTCATGTTTGTCTTTTTGGAAGAGTCCATTGAAAAGCATGAGGCTTACAATGGTGCCGGCGAGTACGGCTATACCCATGAACAGACCTTTGTGCGCGCTGCCGCAATCCACAGAGAAGTGATTGTTGGACTTAATTCTAGTACAGCATTGCTTCACATCTTTCGTGTAAATCCCATTCGAATTGACATCGTTTAGAGGTTTCTAAAATTGATTTGTTATATTATATTCTGTTGTAAAAATGATAAGTAGAAGACAGTTGTAATTAGGTGACTTGGTTTCAGTTTGAATGAAGTTTTTCGAAGTGACGACATGCATGATAATAATTAAGTACATTCGTGTACACTTTACTCGTGTACAGTGATGACTTTACTCTTTGATTTACGCAAGTAAATTAATATAATTAATTAATTTCTTATATTTAAATACTTTTTTTCGTTAAACGTGAGAGTATAATTGGATGAGTGTTGCATTCTCCTATCTCCGCTGCCGTGTTAAACTTAATTAGCATTGCTGAATATGTCCACTCAGTTTCATCGCTACGGCGGACAATGAAATCATATTTGTGCGATTTATATTCCCTTTTTGTAATGCAACGGTGACATATAATTAAAAAAAAAACAACATGTATTAGAAAATACGTTTAAGGAGATGAAATATAAAGCTTAATGAAATAACGACAAAAAGGTCAACTTTACCGATCCAGGTACGGTGCAAATATCGTTCCAAATCACCACTATAATGATGGAACAAAGAAGGCTGTACTCGACGCCGCAGGGCCTGAGGTACGGATTGGCTGATCTAATTAATGGCGTAATTATATCAGATATATTACAACTCCAGTTTTCTACGGGTATTGTTATATTTTTGCTTATACTTGTACTGTTGTAATCTTGATATAAGTAGTTTCCTTTATCGCTTGTTGCTATGGGCGATTTAGTTGGTTTATCAATAGTGGTGTATCTTATGAAAGGTAGGCTGTTGTAAGCTACAGCGATAATGTCATCCCTCGTCTCCTGTATGATTACGTTAAGCCATTCGCAAACATTTGTGGCAATTAAATGCATCAAACCGAATCTATCTAGGACCACTCCTCGCATTGGGTCCAGTATCTGAAAAGTTGATAACAAATTCATTTTTGTATATGTATGCAAATCGAAGGTTGCACTTGGTTTTATATCACGAATCATTGGAAATTAGATCGATTTTTCAAGTGTTGGTGTAAGTTGGTGCAAGAATAATGAGTTACGTTTTGACCACTAAAATGTCGCTATAATTTTTTATAAATTTTGGGATAACTTTGTAAATTTATGACTCACATCTGTGTAGGAAAATATAAATACACTTTGTGCCACCATGAATAAGATTCGTAGAGTCGGCTTTAAGGCGACTATAATTATCTGACAGTCTCCGGACAGATCGAAGTACTCGGCGATTTGTAGGCACGAGTAGATAATGGAGCCAACACTAAAACCTGCCACGCCGATATGCAAGTAAAAACTACCGTAACGAGTTCGCTTCACGTTAACTAGGAGAAAAAAAAAACAAGAATTAGAACGATTGAATAAGTGTATTTTAAAATAGGAAATATTTTTAATACCGCTTTTATTAGGAATGAAAAAATCTTACCATCTTTACTTTTCTTCACTCTGCTCAAATGATAAAATGTGTAGGCCAAAAAGAGCATACTAACAACGTACAAATACATGGTAAATATCTGGAAGAAAAAACGTAATACATATCTACAACAATCTCCTAGTAATTTTGTAACATTTACATAATGTAAGTTAATCATATAGCATCATTTTATATCTGCATCATCATTATATCCTTTAACCACTACTGGGCAAAGTCCTCTTATGCAAAAGAGGCCTAACACTTAATATGTACTTACATCTGAGGTAATGTTTGTAACGAGTTCATTCTGTATCGTGCTAGTGACCGGCAATGCCAGACCTAACACTATCAGTAACTTAGCGTAAAACGCTGACAAGACCACAGTCATTGATTCACTGAAACAAAATGAAATATGGAAACAATTAGTGCATTCAGTGAACCTGCAGCTAACGATAATTATTCCAAAACTGTTTATTAATTAGATGAAATTTGAAATTCTTCATTAAATTTAACAGATGCACAGAATTCCATGTAACTGATTTAGTTTGTACAAAATTATTTAGTGGAAATTGTTGGAAGTATCTAAATAGACTTGTATACGATACACTCAGTAAATGCTGCATATTATAAAGTGTTATTAGGATGTTGAAAACTTAGTGGAAAAAAATTAAAATAGTTAAAATAACCATAAAAAGTACATTTCTTCCATAGGGTTAGCACAGAGCTAGCCACGATGATTTTAATCATACATATCAGGTATAAGAGTGAACTCACTCGCCGTGTGAGAGAGTGCTCCGTGGTTTGTTTGGGGCGTGATCGACGCTGGAAGTACTGCTACATGGTAGCACCACGCTCAGACGCGGCAGGTTGTGAGGAGGATGTTCACTGAAACAGATTGGATTCACACAATCTTACTAATATTATAAATGCGAATGTTTGGATGGATGGATAGATGGATGAATGGATGGATGGATGTTTGTTTGAAGGTATCTCCAGAACGTCACAACGGATCTTGATGAAATTTGGCATAGAGGTAGATCATAGCCTGGAAGAACACATAGGCTTACTAAGAACACTTATTATGTTTTTTTATTCCAGGCGGACGGAGTCGCGGGCGACTGCTAGTAAGTACCTAATAAAATGAAAAAAAAGCAAAAGCACCTATAAACATTGATAGGGCAAGTCTTTGTTGTACGGTTAAGATTTATTATATATTTATATACAATGGTACTCAAGTTAAATTAAATATTATCTACCCTTATTGCTCCGGGATTTAGGATAATTATCAATAATTAATTGTTAGGGATGAATGAGGCAAACAAATGGATCAAATATTGACCTTTAAAACAAATATTTAACGATTATGTCGGTATTTACTAAGATTGTTGTTTGAATAGGGGGAAATGTCTGGCTACGTATACGTTTGTACGACCGTTGATTACATTAAAAACAATAATAAGGAATAAGTAATAATTTAAAGGCGTCATTCTGAGTGTAAAATTCATTCGTGGACTAAATTTAAAGCTGCAATCGTGTAGGGTACGGTTACAAGCCGATTTGTTTTTGTTTGATCGAGCGCTCATCGACTAATAGTGTGCTTAATGAAGGTTCGCCGACTCACCTTTCATCCTCAGGCACGGCGAGCAGCGGCTCACTCCGCTCGCGCCACTCTTTCCCGCCCGCGCCGTTCTGATTGGATTTCTCTTTATTTTTCACCATCATAATATGTCCGGGAGCAAATTTTTATTACGCTGTAATAGGAAGCACTTTAATCACACGCCCTCTGCGAATTAATTACCGTTATGGATTTTAAAATCTTGTGCCATCTTCATTTAAGCTGTGCTGTAATTCACACATGTTAATACATCTAGAGCTAGTAGTGCACTGTATGTGGTGATATTGCCATGATCCACATACGTGTGTACGTATGTATGTAAATAATTAGTTATTGGTAATTGTAACGACGACGCACAGTTTGTTTTAAATTAAGGTAAATTTACAGGTGATCCACAATAAGGGAATAAATTCCTGCAAAAAGTAAAATTGTTTTATTAATAGTGTACATAACAAATATAAAGACTAAGCTGAAATATCTTATACATAGTTGTAATTATAGCAACTTTAAGTAGCACTGACTATTTGAATATGGAGAATTAATATTAATAAATGTAATTTATATAGCAATAATATGTTCATGGACGGAATAAACTAACAGCGGTGTAGGGCAGGGCGCAAATACGCTGTCCTTACAGGTAAATAATTAGCGCTAGTGGTGTCACTTTCAGACGGCCATCCTAACGAGCCACATGCAGCCTTCCCCCCACTGTCCCCACTCCTTATCTCCCAGCACTGCGCGATTAATTAGACGTCTAAATCTAAACGATCTTGTGACTTACCGCTTGCACCTTATTTCTGCTCCAGTATTAAATTCTGTTCTAAATATAAAATGTTATTGGACGTTCCGCCTGCGCATAACTTTGTTTACTTTTTTAATCTTCAGTCATTACGTAGCGCCTTGCCGCGTGACGTTTACCTTACATTAGCTTGCAGACTCGTTTATTTATTACTAGTTTAAATACGGAATAAATATGACAAGGTTTTTTTTTACTGAGTTCAAAAGGGCAAGAAGAAGTAACTCGTGATAAATTACGTATACATCACCCATTCATAAGCAACGGCGTTAAATAGTCTAATTTCAGAATACGGCTCCTACGGAGAATAATGGTAGTGGGGATATAGTATGCCAATGTTTATTGTCACCTTATTTATTTTTTTAGTTATTCACAAGTTCATGCCTACAGAATAATAGGTGACTCCAGTGGGTTAGCAATAGCTTATTCTTGCTTATTCACAGAGTGTATAATGTTCATTACAACGTACTAGATAAGGTGGGTGAATTGGAAGGTGTAGCTGAATAATACGATAAAGATCATTTGATTATGTTTTTGAAAATAAAAATGCTGCAAAAGCTTTTGAAGTCCGTGACAACACACAATTACACTTTAACATGGTTGTTTGAGTAAATAACTTTAGTTAAACAATATAATAACTTCGTACAAATGAATAGCGTAACTCCATAAACGAAACAACTCAAAAACAAATCTAAAATTTTGCATTGTTTGTTAAAATTTCCGTGGAACGTGATGAGGCATTTACCGCATTCAATACTAATCCTTTGTCACGAACTACCTGCCGACAATACTTCGCTAATTGCGTTTACTTTAAAACGTTGCAATTGTTTTCGTAAACTAACTGTTGTATAGCTCCCGCGTTACTGAAACTCTTTTATAACTGTGGCGTCCTTCCTAAAATTACTAGTTAAGGTTTTGAATAGAAGTAGTTTGCAGAAGCCGAAGAGCAAGTGGCTAACTTCACTCTAAGTTACCACTGTTTTCTGTCGGAATCGAGAAAGAAAGAGGGGGAAGGGATACACCATCATTTTTCATGTGATGTTTTACAGTAATTGATAGATGTTTGAAAAAAAACACGTGTTTATCAATTCTTAGGTGTCTTTAAAATCAAGGCGTTAAGCGTTAGTAGTTACTAAGGCAAAGCACAAAAAATAATGGGAAATATTGCACGGCTCCAAATGATTTTTCAATGATTTACTTTTATTTTAAAACCTTGTTACAATAAAGAAGTATCTAGATAGTCCAATTGTAAACTAGATGGCGCTAGAAGTCGCGTTGCAATGATAAACTCACTAAGCTCTACGAGATTTTTCGTAGAGCTTTCATAACGTATATTCAATGTAGTTATTGTACAAAAAATATGTAGTTAGGTACTTTGTTGTCTTTACCATTGGAAGAAGTCTCGAAGGAAACTAATAATTAAATACGAATATACGTAAAATACATTTATTTTGTCAGTATCGCATCGAATTAAAATTTTTCATAACAGCGTAACGATTTGTTATTGAAGTTATACATTTAAATAAATTGGTTTGTTCTTGAAGCTGTTCTTCCATATTTCGAAGAGACAGATAGTTGAATGAAAGCGATAAAAGATTGCCAGTGGCATCGACACGTGCGTTATTATTGTCCAAGCCCATGGACCGTAAAACGCCAAGTGTGCTGGTCGGAATTCCGCTCGATTCTGGAAAAAAAAACCAATTAATATATGATGTGCTAATCAGTTCTGTTTTAGAAAGAAACAACCTTTCATGAAATTGTAATCATACTTTACTAAAGAGTTTTTTTCTTCTGGACATGACAAATATTGTACAAGGTTTTCAGGTACAATTAGTAACTCAGAGGAGAACGGTAAAAATTGGCAAAAAAATGTTCCCGCCCGGGATCGAACCGGGGACCTTGTGCGTGTGAAGCACACGTGATAACCGCTACACTACGGGAACTCGTCTTTTATGTTATAAAAAAAAATGTAAAATTCACTTTCCAGCCAATTATAAAATTTAATTCTTGTATATAGTATAATAATAATTTAATTTAATCTTACGTGATTCTAATTACAACATCAAATAATGGTTTTTCTGTTAATAAGGAATGCCGTCTACAATTCTTCTTACAGAATGGAATACATCTTTGCCATTACTTCAAATAGATATCAATGATACCTTTTCCAATGTATTTATGGCCCACATGGCCATGTTAGCGACAAGTAGGAAGGTGACGAGTTGGCGGCCCGGCTTCTGGCGGCGCTGCTGCGACGTGCTGCTGCGACGCCACCACGCATCCAGGATGAACAGAGATTGTAAAATCGTCTGTAAACAACATAAAAATAGTGGGATACGTTTTAATTTCGTTATTCTATCTAAATATTAGTTTTATGGTAATAATTAAGTAAATTTCAACATTGATAGGGATAGAAACAGTTGTTGTAATGTGACCATACATTTAGCGAACGTCACATGTGCACTGACTTTAAGTTTGATTTAGAGTTATGACAATAAAATTCTGTATTTGTTAATGCTTATCCCCTTTCACTGTTCTCTATTTTGATCTCTCTTATGAACCAAAGGATACTTAATTTGACTATAGAACAATTGCTTATAATAACCTGATTCAATGACAAGAGTTCTGAAAAGAATCCAGTGACGCCGGTGCCGTTGTCGTTGTACATGGTGTGGTGGCTGCCGATCAAGCTGAACATGCAGTACACAAACATACCAGATTGCGCCAAGATCAATAAAGATGTATCGAGACCTAAAATAGCTGAAATGAAATGTGAAAAAAATTAAAACAGAAAATGGCTATTTAAATAATCTTTTTAAATTATATCTTAAGTTTCATATTTACTTAGAGAACGTGTTGTTAAATTGATAATTTCAAACGTAATTATAATGTATACGTAAATGTTTTACTCACCCTGAGATTTTCGTTTATACGGCAACGCTCTCATTTGTTTCAAGGCAGTAGCACAAGCTAACAGAGTCAAAGAATAGAGTATCAATTCACAAATATTTACTTGAAATATAGCATCCTGAAAGAGAAAATTATAATTTAATTTCATGGACTTTCATTTACTCCTTTCATCTCTGTAAGTAAGCTCATTGGTCTTGGTTATTTTTTTATCCCTCTATCTTTATGTTATTAATGGAGTAAGAATAAGTTTGGTTGATGTGACCAGTAACGGTTAAACCTCTACTAAGCGAAATTTCTTCGGCGCCTTTGTTTATCATGCTTATGGAGAGATAACAGGATTATTTGAGATGTGTAGTTCGCAGACCTATGACACTCTTCTTGTCCAGCGTCTTGGTCTTTCGCTTAACTGTACCCTATCCTAACGCCGCCCCTGGGTTTGACTCTACTGCAGAATAAAGATAATATGAAGTAAATTACATGTATTGTTTTGGGATTGTGAGCAAGAACGAAAAACATTATGAGAGATATTATAGTGAAGACGATAAGCAGGATGCCAGCGAAGAGGCCGCGGTGCGCGTGCGAGCAATCCAGTGAGAAGTGGTGCAAGGCAGTCCGGCTGCCGTGAGGAGAACTCACACCCAGCATTCCCGCTGTAACAACATAAACAAATTATAAAAACTTTAATTACCGGCCTCATTTTATGTATCTATCTATCTATCATTCGTCATTTCAGTGGTCACTACATTTCTTCTTCCATCCATCTCGTCTTAGGCATACCCCTACCGATGTACTTTTTCATATTTAAAAAACTATCATATTCATTAAAATCATAAAATGTAAAGTACACACTATGTACGACAGATAGTTACCGAATTGTTGTAAGATTTTTTCCGGCGTAACGGAATTATTTCTTGATTTGTTTTTAGGTATGTTAAATTTTCTTTCAAAATCCTCTGGTGTACATTTTACCTAAAAACAAATGAAAGTTGTTTAAAGTTGCTGTAAATTCCAGTACAATAACGATGAACTTAAAGTGGCTTTGCCATTCGTTGTTTTGTAAAGTAGTGTCGTTTAAAGTTTAAAATAAGCTACGAAACGAAATTAAATATACCTCTTTCCACATTTCATACAATATAACAGCACAGATTAGTGAATATTCAATAGTACAAGGAAACAAGAAGGGCGATGCGTTTTGTAACAAGGCGCCCATAATATTAGCTCGCCGACAGTGCAGCTCCGTTGTTTCATTCTGAGATATGTTCGTCTCCGATGGTATCGAATGTTCCAAGTGATGAATTTCGTGCTTTGTCTCTTCGACTAGAACGTACAACCACTCGCACAGATTGGTCGCTATCATATGCATGATTCCGAATCTCTGCACGATTTTATAGCTTCCCGCCCCGATGTCTTTGTTCGTTAGGAAAATGAACTGCATCTGAGCCAAAGTTAAAGCCATTCTCAACGCCGGCGTTAGAGCGGACATGATTGATCGACAGCGATCTGTCATTTCGAAGTATTCGCCGAATTCCAATCCGGTGTACACCATCGAACCAATACCAAATGCTGTAACATAACGTAAAAAATTATATTCGTATTAATTTTTTTTAAGTAATTTAAAAATGTAAGTATTCAAATTAAGGCAATTCAATTAAAATTAAATAAAATTTAATATACTATACTACACTAGCTGTTGCGAGCGACTCCGTCTGCGCGGCAAAAAAAAAACTTAATTAGCAGCCTATGCCCCTTTTTAAGTATCTTCCAGACTATTTTCTACACCTATGCCAAATTTCAGCGAGATCCGTTGAACCATTCTGGAGATACCTTCTAACAAACATACATTCATCCATCTGATGAATCATACGTATTTATCATATTTGTAAGATTTATTCTCGTCTGCTATTCAAACCCGTCATAACAAGTCCTTATTCTGTTAGGATAAGAAGTAGTCTTTACCCATGGCTCCTAATCTCAAATAAAAGCTGCCGTAACGCGAAATTGTCTCCTTCTGTTTATGTTTTTCCCCTGGCGTTGTTTTCCCATTATCTGGATTTTCTGTAGATGAAATGAACATAATAAATAGTTTTGACCATTCAACATACGAAAAGGCTAATTCGCAATTAAAACTAATGTAGAATGGTTGAAGAAGTTAGTGGAATACAAAGCAAAGAAGCAAAGAAGGTAATATCCTTAGCGGTAGCAATTATGCAAACGAGATGCGATTTTAATGTCGCCTTTTGTTAGGCAAATGCGGCTAATTACTAAAACTCATGACTTTACTAGATGTCCTTTTTCATATGACCTTCTCGGAACAATATGTTTGGATGATTGAATTCTTACCGTGTTCTTGGATGATCGAATTAACAGCTTTTTGTCGGACCAGATTCGCGTATTGAAATATCACAAATAGCACCGACACTAAGTACAGATATAAGTAGAAACCCTGGAATAAATAAAAATGTATAAATCCTATATCTAACAGCATTTTCAAGTCAACTTTTTAGACATTAAATTTTCTTAAACACACTCATATGTAATCATGCATATAACGAAGTTAACCATATAAATAATAATTTACCTGATAATAGGATTCCGGTACACCGGTGGCAATTACTTCAGTAACTGGAAACGCGAGACCGAGCACCACTAGTAATTTGGCGTAAAGAGCTGACAGTGCCTTACTTAACGCCTCACTGCAAACCACATGGCATAATAATACATTAATCTATCTCTATTTTGCTTTATACATGCATCGTCAAATTATTCTTGTCTTATTTCTATACTTTCTTAGATAAACTAACTAATTTCCTGTAGTAATATATCAAGTAATTATACGTTGCAATTATGTCATAATCGCATTAAAGGATTAGCAGTAATGGAAATTCCATTCAACTTCAGATGATGGATACAATATTAGCGATATAGTGCAGAATAGAGAAGAGGTAAATGTAGATAGATATAACATTGATGCGAAAGACAAGAGCGTATTTCTGTATTAAGGACAAAAAATATAATGAAAGAATAATTAGCCTCGCGTATATTTTGCGGAAACTAGTAACCATACTTTTCCTAACTTAATTATGACCTGAAATTTAGAATGTGCTGTGTTCATAAATTAGTTAAATAAAGGAGAGATCATTATCCCAAGCTAAAAAAACAGTTATTTTGTTTTTGTTTGGTTAAAAATATGAAATAGTTTTCACAAGTTAATAACATTCACATTTGAGCAGCAGTCAATACTCACGGGAGCATTTTTAGTCTGTCTAATAACAAATAAAGCACCAGCAGAACCATTCTGAATGGTAGACGTGTATAAGCTTCGCGTATTGTCTATTTCATATTGTTGATAGAATTATGTTATCTAGAAGAATATTATTAACTGGAGAACCTCAATTTTTCTTTAATACTTCACGGAATATGAAAATAAAAAATATTGTACTTTTCTAACACGATAACAATGAGATAAAATGTATTTGATGCGTTTATGTATATGCGCCGGTGCAATGTGAATAAAGCATTGTAACCACAATACTCGTAAGAGAAAAATTATAAATCTTTGATACTTAATTAATTCTTTAATTCTTTATATTTTTTTATAATTAATAAATCTTAAGTACCGAGAGGTCATTAAGATTAGAGCCTAGCGTAGAAACGTGTGTGTTTTGTTTTGGAATTAACTCGAAATATAATCCGTATTGTGCTTCAATTAACCTAATTATTATGGAACAAATAGTTCACCTCGACTCGGCCCGGTAGGAAGTTATAGTTAGGTTAAGTAGATAAGCATTAATTGGACAACTTTGGAGCAGAATTGACGAATCCGTACAAATTATTAGTTTATTATTGCAAAATAAGAAAATTTTATTTCTAATCAAAAGGAAACGTTAATGAAAAACGAAGAAATTGTAACTAAAGAAGAAGTCTATTTTTTAAATGAATGCTGTATTTTTCTGCATCTGTTTTAGTTTTACCGGAACGTTTACAGTAAATAGAGCTATTAGTAAAGTAAGTTAGAAATAGTGTAATAGTTACTTACTGTCCCAGTATTTCTGCTGCAGAAGGTGGTGGTTCATGGGTTGTGGAGGCAACTGAAGTTCGGGAATGTGGCGATAGCTCTGACAGAAACCGACGCTGTGTCGCCGCGCACAGCGCTAAAGCTTGCGATGGACGTCGAAATGCGGCGATTATTGCTGACGGACGTCTAAATAACATATAAACTCATGGCAAAATTACGTATTAATTTTTATTCAAATGATAAATTAGTAATATACATATATAAATTCCATTGTAATCTTCTATGTCCTAAACGACTGCACCGATTTTGACGAGTGAGGTGTCAATCGATACGTCATTTTCAGGTTGAATCTAATTAGATTTTAAAAGTTAATGCTATCACACTCACCTCGTGTTAAGATTGGCGGCAAGTTTAGCGTCAATATCACTGGACATGCGTCTGCTGTTCGGCTGGGAGTGTGAATTCTGTATGAGCGGATCCGCAGCGGAGCCAAGCATGGCCCTCGTCCTCTCGCGGAGTCTACCCAGGTCGGAGTACGATGATTCATCGCTAGGGAAATGACAAGAATTAAGTCCTCGCATTTTAAGTTTTACGAAATATTCAAAAGTTACCTATAGAGCTGAAAACTATTTGAAAGAAATTTTTCGATTAAAAACACAGTACCTACTATGGTGGATTGATATGGAATATCGATTTAAAAAGTTTCAAATCATATTAACAAAATTCAGATCAGATTTAGGAAGTGTGGAAGATCGTCGTTTGATCTAAGCGACGTTACAAATATGTTTTATCCAGATTCATATATAAATATTTCTTCTTGAATTTTATACTTAAAACTATTAAAGGTATTGGACTGTCTATGGAGCATAAAGCATGATAGATTAACCGTAGTGTAGTATCGAGATGCACGGTGCACAAAGCAGTTCATAGGTCCACTCTCACCATAAGAGGCTTTGGAGAGTAATTCACTATGGTTCAGGTGGAGGTATCCTCCTTTGTTTATCAAATATTATTGAACATACAACATTCTGTCCTGTGATAAATATATTGCATTAAAGCTTTATTATTTGCGTTATGATTTTTAACTTTAGATAGTTTTATAACAAATAAAATAAGTGCATAAGTAAGAATGGTGATGTTAACGCTGTTTTAGTTCGAAATAATGACTCAATCACTGGTCGTTCACGGCTTTTAGTTTTTCATCAAGAATTATATTCAATGCAAAAATAAAATCTGAAAATAACTGGCGTATACAATGGAAATAGATGAAAAGAGTCGAGAGAAAGGTGTGTTGGGCGACACAAAGCGGTCTATCAAACGTCATAAATATTTTCGAAGCTTTGCCGCCGTTACTGCACCGAAATCCCTTATTGCGTATGCATTTCATACCTTCCTTTTGTTACAGTGTGTTGAAGAATAGTTTTCATTGTTTTTAAGGTACGATCATTTAAAACTACATTGTTGCATTCTCAGTTGATAAGTACTCAGTTAAGATATTAATTTAAATTAATTCTATGTTCTTATCTGGATCGACAATTAATCGTAGAACAAGACTTATTGTTATTTTATGTCAAAATTTAATCTAAGATATAAAATTATTATCAAAGACTTAAAGAGAAATGGAACATCCTGTTAATTTTATAACATTTAAAGAAGAATTTGCATTGAAGTAGAGTTATATTGAACTATTTCGACTTCAGCGCTCTGAGCGCAAAATCTCCAAAATGTGCATCCTCCCGCCGGAAATGTCTCCCTAAGCTTTCATGTATCCGCACCACATCTATTCGATACGTAAATATTACAATGTACATTTTCTCCTTCACAAAATTTATCATATGTTTTATTTTATACATTTACATTTATTTAAATGCCAGTCTTTTTAAAGCAGTTCTTTAGATGCAGGATGTTGAAAGATCTATTCAATTTGTTTAGTTATATATTTGGTTTAAAATACATTTTTCTATATTTTTTAACATGCTAGGATTTTATTTATTGTCAAAGTAATATTCGTTCAAAGCGCATAATTTATTCAATTTGCTCTTTTACTTCCCCTTTTCGCTGTCTATTTGATTTATATCAAATGTTATTTTTCCTCATTGTTGATATTATTTGAAGGAGTTATGTGAGTTATTTATTAAGTTAGCCATAGATTTTTATTAATACGGCGTAACTTTAAATTTTAGTATTTAATTGTTTTATTAAAATTTCTGACGAAAATACTTGTTCATATGTTTATGAGAAAAAAAGAAAAAAATCAGGAATGTTTGTTTAAAATTTTTATAAAATTAAAACATTTTTAGTTTATAATATTTTTAGTTTTCATTATAAAAAAACTATTTTGTTATTAAATTTATAGAAAATAATAGTAGGGATTAAAAGGCACCATAAATATGACACAAATAAATTGCATACTCGTGTAAAGAGATATTTGTCTGTACAGCAAATCCTTTATGAGAGATAAAAGATAAAACTGAGTTATAAGTAAGGACAAAGAAAGCACAATTCAAGACAAACTTTAATTAAAATCCTAGCATACTCTGTTTCATTGTTCACTTGACAGTTATAAAATTATAATCTGTGTGAAATTTATTAATAAAAAATTCTTCATTTCCTTTTAATTTTGTTACAAATTACTAATCTGTATAAGAAAATTGTTGCAATTCATTTGAATTACAGCTAGTGTAATATAATTTTAAGTTATTTTTTTTTTAATTTTAAAACAATTTAAAACATTACAACAATTTAGTTTATGGTAATGATATTGAAAAATATTGTGAAAATTGTTTAGCATAAATTCTTAAGGTGTGTAGATATAGAATATCGATTTTAAAATTTCTTTACATTAACAAAATTCAGATCAGTTTTAGCAAGTCTCGAACTCTGGAAGACTCGTTTAAACTTATCGACGTTACAAATATGTATTATCCATATAAGTATGTTTTATCCAGTAGTGTTTCTAAACAGTAGAAGAATTATTTTTGTTAGCGGTCAGTATTACCATAAGTGTTTTTCAAAGGTTTTGTTTTTAAATACAGTGTTATTTAGTATTTCTTGGTCGAGTTGGCTTTTGTGTACTGACCTTTCGTCGTTTTCTTCATGCACGGTGTCCATGTCGGTGACGGTAACGCTGGGCCGAGCTTCGGTCGCTTCGCAGAGCGGGCCACGTTTACCCGGACTCATCTGGAGACAGACTGTAGCGTTAAGGTATGTTTACAATATAAGTATTCAAACGAAACGTTTTATTGTTGAGAAATACGAAATATGAAGCATTTGAAGTGATTAATGATGTTTTAAGTAGGTTAATTTGGATAAATAAAGTAAATATACAAATACTAGAAAGAAAAAAATATAAACAAAATTTCTTATACGACAAGAAATGTTATATTCCACCCACCTGTCTATGAGATGTTTCCTAGATATTTTGTTACAATATTTTTTCATTGCCTTAATCTTCGACGCGGTAAAGCTCTCGGCGTACGTAATTGAATTGACACGGCACATACGAATCACTTCCACCGAATGTTTTATTAAGCTTTTTACATTTCAACGCTTTTAAAACGTTTTTTTTCTTTCTCAACTAATATTATTGTCTACTAGATTCATGAACGAGTAACGCTAGACTGTGGTAAACGGAACGGTGAGTAGTGATGTTTACAGACGTGTATTATCGTTCAGAGTGTGTAGGCATTCGGTAAGCCTTTAATACTTGTTGACTTGTTCAAACGCATGCTCTATATTGATGTTACACCATAGTATATAATGCTAATAGAATTATACATAACAACGTAGTTATTTAACTGTAATGTCAACACTGGTACACGAGGATTACCTTGGGTATCCACTGCCCATACATCTGTAGAAAAAAATTCTTTACTGTGTTTTTTTTTCAAAGAGCATTACATGATCGATGCTATTTTTTTGAACAGGTCCCTTGTTATTCGAAACACCTATACAATAACAAAGTGTTTGTGTATACTAATACATTATTTTGAATTCTATTCAAACATAAAAGTTCATTGAGTTGTTTTTTAAATCGATGTAAGTAGCATAAATATACAAAAAGCATTTGTGTTTTAAAATAAATATTTATTTTAATAAAAGACAAAGATTAAAGAGTAGTAAGGTTTGTTTGTGTTGCGTCCGCCGCGCCGGGCGCGGGCGGTCCGCTCTAAGGTTGTTAGGTTGTTGAATAAGTTTCTGAATTAAGAGAACTGAAAGTTTTCTCATCTCGAGATTACAGCAAAGTGTTTACCGTTTGGCTGCGCGATGCGGCCGAACGACACCCCTCGCTAGTTACGACACACCAACAGGCACTCGATATTTACATTTTAAATTTAAATTCTGCTATTAAAACTTAACGATATTTATTTTTGATACAAAGTATTTTAATCTATCAAAATAAAGGTTAAAGCTGTATAAAAATACAGTTAATGAGCTAACAATTATAGGTAAATGCAGACATAACATTTTGTATTTTGATAAAATGAAAAGTTATGAAATTATATTTATTTTTTTGTGTTCGAGATATTTTCGATATTCGATATAATATCGATGTCGTGTACATCACTAATGTAACATTCTCGGTATTTTCTTAAAATATTTGCGTGAGTGTATAGCACCTGATGCTGCCGGCGTCGGTGCACTTTAAAATCGTTGTGATTTACGAAAACAAAAAGCCGCTAACAAATGTGGCATGTGAAAAAGTTACTTTATACATTGACGAGTATAACTTTTGCATAGATTTCATCTTTATTTAATATTAATTTATAGAATACTAGCTGTCGCCCGCGACTCCGTCCGCGCGCAGTTAAAAAATGGGGGGGGGGGTATGAAAAATAGATTTTGGCCGATTCTCAGACCTACTGAATATGCTCACAAAATTTCATGAGAAACGGTCAAGCCGTTTCGGAGGAGTATGGCAACGAAAACTGTGACACGAGAATTTTATATATTAGATATTAAACAGATGAATGAGGAAACTACATATATCTTTCAAAAGAACTTTTTGTTTTAGAGATGTTTTTTGCCTTTTTGTTTCTGCATAGTTTGTGGTATATTTTAAAAAGAGACATTTAATTCTTTTAAGTTTTCAAGCTTGTCTTGAATTTATCGTTACTATGAGCGGAGAATTATTATTGGTTCCGTAGAATTTTGATTGTTGAATCTATGCGCATTTGAGAATCTACAATATTTTCATTAATATAAACAAATAAGTATTTTCCCACAACACGCGTTAGTACAATGAGATGATGTATAGGAGATTACAAGTGATAAGAGATTTCTTAATTGATAACGATAATCTCATCTATACTGTAAGCCTCTAATTACAACTTAATCTCAATGTAAACATGGCTGGTAGTGATGCTGACAATGGTAATCTGAGATTCTGACAGATTTACTAGGTTTCCGGTGGTGATAATCAATTTCTGGGCTGAATTTTAAATGTTTATTATTATGCTTATGGCATTAACGTAGAACAACAAGAAAGGTAGAGAGGGTGAGAGAAAACTAGAAATACTCGTAAAGTGACCGCAATTTCAAGCATGCTAAGTGCAAAAACATTAATTTTGTTGATTCAATATGTACTCTATTCAATATTCAAGTAAAAACTTATCGTTCATTGTATACACATAGAAAGATTGTAAACCTATTTTATATTATTTAATATTATTTCTATAAACAAGTACAGTATTCTCCCAGGTGTGGAATTGTTTTTGTCTTTAAAAATAAATCCTTTGCGGCCGGCCGGCGGCAGATCGTCTTTGCGTGGAAGAAAAATCTTGAGCACACAACGCTTAGCTTGATACCAAGCTTTTGTTTTTACTTTCTTTTTAGCCGACTTCAAAAAGAAGGAGGTTATCAATTCGACTGAATTTTTTTTTTTTTTTTTTATGTGTGTTACCGCGAATCTCCGTCCCTGGTGGTCCGATTTTGATAAAAATTATTTTAATCGAAAGGAAGTGCTTGCAGGTGGGTCCCATTTTTTTGTTTTTTTTTTTAAATAACTAGAAGACTAGTAGATTTTGAATAAGCTTCAAAATTTGTTGCGAAAATTAGGGACATTTTTGCTTTCAGCGCTTACGTAGGCTAAACTATAAGACCTACATCAAAATGATGTATGGCGAATTGTAGCTCTTTAAATGTGCTAAATAAAAGTCCGCGATAGCATATATCTATCTTTTATAGTTTTCTCACAATAACCATTTTTTTCTTTACGAAACATTAATTAAATTCATGCCCTATTTCCGACGCTATTATTCAAGTTCAGTATTAACCCTTATGTAAATAAACATGTTCATTATCAAGAGAATTTAATGTAGATTACATTTGCAATTAAAACTATATATTTATGTCTAATAGTTTAGGAGATATCGTAAGAATAAAATTACGCGGAAACGAAAAATGCTACATCGCGTAACAATGAATAGCACAAATTTGCTTTCTGGGCTTACGTAGGTCAAACTATATGACCTACATTAAAATGATGTATGGAGTAATTATAGATCCTTAAATTTGCTAAATAAAAGTCTCAGGTAGCATATATCTATCATCTATGGATGTCTCACAAAAACCATGTTATTGTGAACAAACTTCGATTAAAATGCACACGATAAACAGCGTCGTAAGCTTACGGCGCTATTATATTATATTCGATATGAATCCTTATCAAAATAAATATGTTTGATGGCTAGAGTATTAAATGCAGATTACAATAGCCTTTAAACTATGTAATTCTGATCAATAGTTTGGAAGACATTAAATGATTAAAAACTACGCGCATTCGAAAAATGCTAGTGCGGCGCGCGGCTGGACAAAATTAAAGGCACGCTACGATGTATTAGTTCGTTAATTTTCAATTTGTATACCGATTTTGATAATTATTTCATTGTTTAAAGGATAAGTGGTTTTCTGGTGCATTCTAAATTAGTTATTGAAGAGAAGTACACACATATTAAATAGGAAAGTCCTTTTCTTTATTTCTTTCCTCATTAAGGAAATTTGTAATTGAACTTTAAATTCACTAAAAATTGTGAAATAAAACAAAAATTTTAAGAAAAAAAAATAGCCGACTTCAAAAAAACAATCTCAAACAAAATGCACTCAAAAGTAACATAAAAAAACAATTTCAAACAAAATGCATTCAAAAGTACCATAAAAACAATCTCAAACAAAATGCACTCAAAAGTAACATAAAAAAACAATTTCAAACAAAATGCATTCAAAAGTACCATAAAAAAAATCTCAAACAAAATGCACTAAAAAGAAACAAAATAATGACATGAAAACTTCTTTCTTTCTTTCTTCTCTCTTTCAAAAACCCTCTAAACTCTAAAGAAAGTTCTCTTCTTTCTTGTAACATGTCTATATTGTATAATTATTGTTATTTTGGAGTCGGTTTCGGCCTAAGTAGGGACATAAACGTAAGTATGTCTCATACATCTCAAATATAAAATGTATAATATTATATTTACTTTGGCCGACACCGACTGCGAAATAACAATAATTATACAATATAGACATGTTACAAGAAAGAAGAGAACTTTCTTTAGAGTTTAGAGGGTTTTTGAAAGAGAGAAGAAAGAAAGAAAGAAGTTTTCATGTCATTATTTTGTTTCTTTTTAGTGCATTTTGTTTGAGATTTTTTTTATGGTACTTTTGAATGCATTTTGTTTGAAATTGTTTTTTTATGTTACTTTTGAGTGCATTTTGTTTGAGATTGTTTTTTTAAATATATAAACTAATTTCTCTTTTCAAAGCCTAATAGATTGAATGATTAATTAATATTACCATATTGAATGAACTGATTGTACTGACCGCGCAAGTTGGCTGGATCGCACTACAGTATTAATATGTTAATGATATTGGGTTCTGACAATAATTGATACCAACACCGTATAGATGTGAGGCTTGACTGACGTTCTCGAATTACTAATTAATGATTATGTATCATTTTCGAAACATTATGTTACATTAAAGTTGACACACTGTCGCGAATAGTTGAAATTTTATTATCTAAAAAAATAAAAGTTGTTTGTACTCGAGTCCCTTAATAGACAAAGTTCCTTACGACCTTTTTCACTTCGTACATTATATCCTCCTCCATAATACGTACTTCGTACATTAAATCCTCCTCGTAAAATATATATCATGTGAAATGTAAAACTATGATGTAGGAAGAAGTCAGATTTATTATTTGTCATCAATAATTCGATACGTGTGTACTGAGGCAGTGCAAATAACGCTGCCCGCCCTTGTTAGCGCGCCGCGTCGTGATCTGTGTCAATTTACATGCCCGAGTATGTGATACTTACAAATTATAACCTCAAATTAGTTTGAATATTTGGTATTCACAAATGTATATATTTTTTTTTTGTTATAAACAAAACATTATCCGAAGAGGATTTATTTAACCTGTTTTGAAATTCTACAAGTACGTCAGATCGTTAGAATTATGATGATACAAAAGTGAAAAATCGATAAATAAAAACAGTTTAATTAAACTGTTTTTATTTATCGATTTTTGTAATTACAAGTACTTATTATTAGTAATTAATACTTACTAAATAAGTAATTAGTACTTATAATTATTAAAGGAACTTGTAATTACAAGTTCCTTTAATAATTATAAGTGCTAAAAACGTTTTTATCTATCATTTGTTGCCCGCGACTCCGTCCGCACGGAATTAAAAAAAAGTAATAAGTAGCCTCTATGTGTTGTTCCAGATTATGTTCTACATCTGTGCCATATTTCATCAAAATCCGTTGAGCTGTTCTGGAAATACTTTCAAACAAACATCCATCCATCTAAACATTCGCATTTATAATATTAGTATGATTATTAACTTTTACCTAAGTTAACTCTTGTAAGCCGTGGACATTGTTTTCAGTAATTAAAATTAATGACAACTAAATTTTAAGAAGTATTAAAGGTCACGTACGAAATTACGCCAATGTTGTTGTTTATTTTATAGTTATGTTATTTTTAAAGTATCAATAAAATTAGTCTTAAATTTTACTACTATTATAAATGCGAAAGTTTAGATGGATGGATGGATGAATGTTTGTTTGAAGGTATCTCCGTAACGATTCAATGGATTTTGATGAAATTTGGCACAAATGTAGATCATAGTCTGGAAGAACTTAACTAAATCCTCGCGGACGCAGTCGCGGGCGACAGCTAATTATATTTTAACTTTAGAAAAGAAGAGTGTTGGTGTTTGTATTCATTTGTTTATGTTAGCATTATTCTACACGTGCTGTCTTATTTATTGTAATGTTATGTTATTAGAATATATTACAGGGAATCTAGAGATTTTTTTTCTTTTGAAATTATGACATGTAAAGTTTAGAGATATATTATTTTATTAGATACACCACACTGTTATTTAGACATAGCTTAATTTTACTTGAATAAAAATATTACACTATAATTATTGATTATATATTTGTAAAATTAATAGTTTGTACAAACTTAACAAAGATTTTAGTAAGGCTGATGTTAATAGTGGGGCTATTTTTCCAAGGGACTGAATTTACTTGTATAATCTAGCATTTCAATATTGTATGATTTTTATAAGTTATTAGGAAAATAATGAAAATTACAGTTTAAAATATTCAGTTATTATAACATACCTTCTTAATAACAAAATCCTTTTATCGGTAGTGATTTGAAATAAATGTACACAAAAAAACAAAAAGTATTTCACAGGTATGCCATGGTTTCAGTCCGCTTACTGATTTCGGTGATCAAATCACTTCGCTCGGGTACATGCTAATTGAGCCATCAATTTATGTAGCACGACTCTCACGTTAATACGTCGTGCTGTCAATTTCTTTGCGGGGATGAAGAGACGTCACACATCCCACGTGGTAGATGATACCAGCCGTATTGATCGCGCAACTGCCCACAGTTTTTTTTTTATATAGAGTTTCCGCCACGCTGTCTCAATGCAGATTGACTTCGTGTATTTTTATGCGTGTTTGTACCACTTACATTATTATTACAATACTTATTATTTTACTTATAGGAATGTGAGTACTACTATCGAGCGTGAAGATGTCGATTAAAGGAATGTATTGATGTTTCAAAATTTAAAATACGTAATTAATGTGACGTCAGGTAAATTCTTTTCTCCAAAATTGTATATGTACGTAGTTAAATTTTAAAATGTATTCACATCATCAAATTGCTTAATGAGTGAACATTAGTATATTGTATTTTAAATTGTTTTTACGAGGTAATTCACGTGTGTTCTTAAAATGCAGTGTGATGTCCAAACTCTTTGACGAGCTTGCTCATGTCAGCGTCCGTTAAACGCCATTTACAAAGCTTCCGATTTTTTCGAAGCACTGCTTTAGTGAACACCCTCAAAGAGCTTTGCTGTCCACTACACTGTTATTGCGCGTTACCGTCCTGTGTGCGAACTATCGACGAACCAATCTCCTACAATACCTTGTTAAACTTTTACAAACGATTTTTTACAATAGGCGTTATTTATAGTTCTAAAATTTTTGTTTTCTTTTGTACTTGATTTACAAACAAACAATTTAGACGCCTAAAATGTAAGAAGATTTTAATGCGCTCTGAATTTTATAAACGGCGTAATAATAACTACATTAATTAATTAATTACAATTCCTCCCTTTTGTGGACATTCGCGGCGCAGTTTTACGTAAATATTTTCTAGGCGGCACAAAGGAAGATGCCGTGGTGCCGTGTGAAATTATGTTAGCAAAATGACGTTAATTTTTTTACTCCCCTTTGACGTTCAAAGTAACCGGAATTAATTCGATTTATTGTCTCTTAAAATGAGACTCCGCCGTAATAATATTTGTAAGGTTCACCTACGGCTTGTTGGCGCGGACCAAAAAGTGAGTGCAGGAGCACACCAGCACGGCGCGCCTAAGTGATTCGATACACGTTCAATATGTTTCATTAGGGAGCAGCGGGCTCACTTATTCAATCATATCGGCAGCGAGGCTCCGCGCTCGCCGACAGCGACGACGCCTATCCTATCCGTACACTCCATTCCTTCGCTGCATAATCAGTTTTTCCTGCATGAAATGCTCTACACTCAATTTAAGCGAGCGTTTCGCTCGAGCCTTTAAACATCTGCTTGCGTTCCGGAGCCTTACGTACAAAAAAATATCCTTGTCACTTTCCAGTCGTCGAATTCTATATAAAGAAAGACGGGAGCTAATTACGAATCCAATATCAGTGGGAAGTAATTGTTGTAACGATTTTTCCTTCCTCGTGCGGCGAATGCGGAACGTTTCCGCCGCGCCGCTGCGGAGAAGGAATCGCGTCTTCCCCGACGTTGTCTGCGTCCTGTGTTACAGGAAATGGTAATTACCGCCTAATCTCGCCCGGAGCGCAGGCAGGCCCGACGTCCGGATATGAACTTCCGTTATGAACAATTTAGCGCGCGAAATTGGACGACGCTACGTCCTGCATTCGGGTGAATCACATGATGCGGAGCACACGTGTCTGCATGCTGCATGTGATGGGCCCATTCGTGACTATTCACATCCACGAATAACTTAAACGTCCACACTTTGAATGTGAATCGTATGAAACCTTTAAAAAGCAGTGTCTAGGAAATTGCTATGTCATTCAATTTAAAAAGTGAAGTACTGAAAGCGTGGGCTTTAAAGTTATTATATGGCGTGAATACTTTGTAAAGTGTAAATAGAATAAATGGCTTACTATTGAAAAGGCAATTGCGAGCTTTTATAAAGCATTTTGATATATGCATTTCATTGTCTTGTTCAAAAGTTGAAATTAAAAGCTATATTAGGCGTATTGTAAAGTGATTTTGAGGACCTATTATGTATTTCTTTTTAACAAATGAGTGAACAGATGTGTGTGAGATGCGTTTGTATACACGTTGTAAGGCACGTTTAGGACAGTAGTTACACTAAAGAAACATCGTTTAATAATCTTGTCCTATAAATTAGTTAGTTATATTTTCATGCCTGGAACATAATCAGCGCTTCATCTACATGTGTACAATTTCTGTGGCTGCAAATGCTTATTGTAGTTCGAATGTAGCTAATGATCGTCATTCATCGTGATCTGCATTGATATAGAGCTATTATTGCTGCAACTACAAGCCTCGACCATCAGTCAGTAATTTGACATTGCGATTACATCGACGGCAACTGACTCAAGCTCATCATCTAATCATAGACCTGTGGAGCGTTTGCTATCGATACTGTTGTCTACGAACATCTTAATAGACTTTTAGACATGCAAATAGTTTAATCGACACCGTGTAGCTGACCAGAATTTTTCTGTTGCAAATATTACCCTAAAACCGTCTGGAATATAACATTTTTACATGACAGGACAAGGGATAATTATGATAGTTCTGAATTGAGTATAGAGATAACTAGCTAGTCCGTTCGCACGAAATTAAACAAAAAAATTAGCTTATGTGTTCTTCCAGACTATATTCTACATGTGCCAAATTTCTTCAAGATCCGTTCAGCCGTTTCGGAGATACCTTCAAACAAACATCCATCCATCCATCCAAACATTCGCATTTATAATATTAGTAAGATATACTCCGTGAAGAGAGTAAAGTAAATTTATTTCTAGTTTTAGGGACAACGTAAACTTTGGCAAAACTTTTTAACTATCATAAAAACTCGGAAATGCATCTGATGATTTTTGCTGAAGGTATGTTGCTTATATCGTACAAGGGGATTGTATTTAATTTCTTAGGAGATGTGAACTGTTAGGAATATTGTGACATAAATAAACGAGCGATGTAAAAAATAATTATTCATTTCAGAAAATATTGGTAAAAACCTCAAATAGTCAGTAGCGTCTGTTCTCGTTAATAAAACGTCAGATAACTGGAGTAATTAACTTATCAGGCCGCTATCGACGATTCCGTTCGGAACATTTAAAAATCAACGCTCGCAAATGGCATTGGCGGTGCAATGAAATTCAGGAAAAATGATTTGGATATTCAGAGTGCGAGAAACGAATGGTCGACCGATTACCGGCCGGTGGCTCTCATATAGACTCCAAATGGAGGGCGCTCGTTCAATTTCGATACTTTCACAACACAATAGGCGGGAGTAAGGCGTGTTCGTTCACCTGTCAAATTAAAAAAAGCACGTGCATATTCAACATAACCCGGTAAAACGTTCGTTCAGTCGCCTCCCCATCAGGGACAATGACTTTCAGTCGCCTTTTTATCGTCTACTGAAATTGTCTTGATTTAATTACGAAAGCAATACATGCATATTGTAGTGCTATTGTATTGTTTGAACTTTACATGTTATATTATAAACAAAGCTTTCGCATTTTAAAAACAAATCGAATTACAATTTTTATGTAATTAATCTTTCAACTTTTTATTCCTTTTTCGCAACAGGGAGGTTATTCTAACAGACATTTTCTACACCAACAAGAAGCTACAGTTGTAGCTATATGAAATTACTGGCTTAGTAGTTGAGTTGAATATTGTGTTTTTGTTTTCTTCCCACTTTTCTAAACCAGGTTTTTTAGACTGATGTTAAGACGTGGTCGAAAAACGATTTCCGCTAATTTTTTAAATGCTTATTCACCCTACCTTTGAAGTTACCACGTCGTAACTGAGCAGTTTGTTCCAATCCTTTGCAGCACTCACCATGGAGGATAATTCGAAACGTTCCATCAAAAAGCGCAGAACGCAAACTAATCTTAATTCTTGATATACATATTAATAAAATTAGAGTGTCTGTTTGTAATATGGAGACAAAAATGTTATGTTTCGTACTGATAACGAAAAACCTATTTTTTTAATATTTGTCTGTCTGTCTATCAGCGCGGTCACGATTGTTCCGGGTATACCCTGAAAAGATCGATTTTGACGGAACTATGACTCGCGGCATATTATAGGAAACTTATTTTTTAATTCTGTACTGGCGAATTAGTTGCACTGCTAGTTTGTTAATATAAATGGGTGACTAAGGCGGAAGAACGGGTTCGAACGGGAATATAGTCCACAAAATTAAGAAACCATGTTTTTTTCCTTACAATATAAATAAATACACCTTATCAACCTATGTAATCGTTAAAAATCAGTATCATATTTAGAGCAAATATTTTCGATTAAAGAAAACAAATAAACCGCAGGCGCTTTTCCTATAACGTTGAGTCGTATTTATTTTGTCTTTTTAAAATACAGTACCTCTGATTCTGTATTGATTATTGTTTGAAGCATTTAATTTTTTTTTAAATTTCACTACTATTTAGTCCATCCAGTTATTTCTTTGAATTAACTACTTCTTATAACTCTTCAGTTTCTGACTTACATTTTAGATCTGGTATATTGAAACATCTTAATGGGAGGAGAAACCCTTGTATGAGATGCATGGTCTCACATCTTTTTCCTTTACTGGCAAAGCTAGAGCTAATCGGTATACTTTTTTTTACAATATTTTTAAGGTGCGATTTCGCGGCAAACGGCATACAGCAGCAACAGGCGCAACTGTCGCGCAGCAATTGTAGTCATACATCTATATATCAGAATCAGTGACATACAAAATAATACTGCAGAAATTGCTGTATGCCGTTGCGGCACATGGCGTCGCCACCTTTTAAAACCTAAACAATCTAATCGGGTCTAAATCACCGTATTATCGTCTATCTACGATTTCCACCTATTCAACATATTTTATTACCATATAATTCTAAATTAGTTATGTAAAATACTTCTTATTTGGGAATCGAACCCAAGACTCATGATTTAGATTATGGACCCGATAAGATATTCTTTGCTTATTACTGCATGCTGGGTTCTTTAGTTTAATTTTCTACATAAAAAAGTAATAACTTTATTTAGGTTGATTTGTAGGTTTCTTTTTTACATGTGTTTTAATGAGAAAAAAAAAACAAAGTTTCTTTATTTTAAATATTTTAATAAAAATTTATTAAATTACCACATATGTATAACATTACTGGTTAAATTCAATTTGCATGAATTTATACTTCTTGATACATTTAATAAAAATATGAAATATCTACATTAAACTTTTTATGTGTAAGAAAATCCATGAAAAAACAAGTATTGGCTTAGTATTTTACAAAGGTTTATGCATAGTTTTATTTAAAAAAATCATAATACACTTAAAGCAAAAGGAACATAGTCAAATATTTTACAATTAATTATACATTAAATAACAAGATCAATGAATAAAAGAACGTATGCACACAATATAAAATAAAAATGATACAACGAACATGACTAAATTAGCATCTTCAAAAGTTGCGGTGAAATTATTGAATCAGTCTATACCGAAAGTTGATAAAGTCGTATCGCAGCTGTTAACCGCACATTTTGCAGGTTTCGTCGACAACGAACCATCCCATTTATCACGGTTACATCGTCCCGAAACCCGAATTATGTGAGGATTTTACCGAACCGCACCACATCTTCATTCTTCGCACTTGTTACAGCATAAATCCACCAAAGCTGAGATTTGTCCAGATCATTTCTTATATTAACCTAAATGAAAACTGTAAGAGACATTTATACAACATTAATTTATTTTGGGAATCACCCTAAGAAGTAAATTGAGTGTTTACATAAAGGATTATGAGTGGATACTTATTTATTATTTTAATAGCTTACATTTAATAAACATAACAATTAAAGGAAATATTAAACAATAACTTAACATTTTCTCACTTAACTAATGACCAATTGTTTTGTTTTCTCATAACGCCAGCTACTAAAAGTTTTCCCATTTATTCCGCGCTCATACGTCAAGTGGCTGTAGCGGCGGGTGCGAGAGAGGGTGCGCGGAGGGGGTAGGCGGTCGACGCGTTCCGGCGCGATAAGGCGGGCGGGCTATTGTCGCGGCGTCGGCGCACGTTTCCTTTGCAGCCAGCGAGCCTACCGCATTTGTTGTTCATTGTTCCCTCGCGTAATGAACAAACTTATTCCAGGAGCTAATGCTGCAAACCGACCGCCGAATTCGATGGCGACGTTATCTAGCCGCATTGTCGTCTCGCCATTGAGCCGAGACTCGCGAAACCCGCCCGTTATAGCCTGCTTACCATAGGCCCAGTTTTGTTTGAACGGTGTTAAGAGACTATTGGTTGTGTACTCCGTTACATTAGTTCGACCCGAAGGGTTGTTTGAGTAGGGACCGAATTCTATTAAGGGGCTGTGACGCGAATATAAGATAATTTGGAGTCACGCTTGTTTAAACACGTGTCACATCATCGGAGTAATATTCGCGGTTAACATATCTGTGTATCTGTGTACACTATAACATAAAACAAATACATTTGTGGGTACCGGATAATTGAGATATCTAACACCTTCCTTTAGATAACAAATAGCACCCATTTCTTCGTTAAAATGATTTTAAAATAAATTAATTTAACCGAATACAGAATCCGATACTAATTAAGCAGCCAACACAGCGCAAGAAAACATTTCATTAATTAATACCGATTATAAACATCTAATTGATCGAATCATGTTACATTATTTGTTCATTGGGATTCGATATCGACAATGTGACTTATAACTTCCTAATAAAGCTACAATTTTCAACGGCTAGCATCTAAAATATTATTAATGTTATTGAGTTGAGTTGAGAACTGAATATTATTAGTCCACTTTTATATTTCTATAGTAGGATTCAATTTGTTGTCCTCCGCTTTATTCAACTTCGTATTTTGCATTCTTTGGCGCCAAAATTTCTTATTCATTGGAATACATTCAAAAATTTTCTATCGTAGTAGCGCTTCTTTTTCAATAAAGAAAAAATTCGAGGCGAGCCGACAATAACTGTGGAGGGAGAAAATCGCATTTCGATCGAAAAGAGGGCAAATCTTTTATGTAATATCAGATTGTCATCGCGATTATTACAGGCAAATAGAATACGGCGGATCAGTAAGTAGGTTATCGTCTTGCTTCCTTTGGCTGGAATCACTTTATTGGATGTACAATCTATTTATATATTTTATGCTCGGCCACGTTTTAAATATGCTTACCTCTCCCGTCTCCGGATTTACTTACTGCAATTTTATTTCTTGTAGAATATAGTCAGTGCCTGTCTAATAAAATTGGATTGGTGATGAAAGGAATTGAAAATGTCGTTCAGTTTTGCCATTGAGGTGCTCCTTGTTCTATTTATATTCTTCTAATTTCCTTTTTTCTGGTTTTCATCTCGTCGTATACCGTATTTGTAGTTGAAATACAAAGCGTAACGATTAGGTTATCTCGCTTGATCATTTGCTTCTCGGTGGAACTGAAAAAAAAAACTCAATTAGAAATAAGTTATAAATATTTTGCAACTTCTATTTCACTATTTATTCACGATTGCTGTTCGTTGTAGGAAATTAAAGTGAACTTCGAGGTTCAATAAGATTATAAAGTTAATAATATAAAACAATATTTCTTTCATTAAAACCTCGTTTCATCAAAAATACGCACGTGTTTATAAAAGTGTATATTTTTTCTCGTTTGACACAAAAGAATATGAATCAAAACTTTTATCGCGCGAGGGGTGACGTCAATTTGCGAGAAATGCTTTTCCGTTGACTCAAATTACTCCCCAAACAAATGCCTATCACGAAGTTGTTATCTGAAGTTTGCAAAAAAGTTCGCGGAAACAGTTTCACTATTGAAAATAAAAAAAAGAATATGTAACATTATTGTTACCGAAAACAACTACAGACTAATACTGTAACATGCTTGGATTTCATTCGAGGTAGGTAGCCTATGAGTCAATACGATCAACAAGTAAAATGTGTTTACTAATCTAGATTTTTTTTTAAGTATCAAGTTCTGTTAATTGAGTACTTAGTTCAAAATCAAAGTTTTGGTAGGCATTGTCCTCATCGTCAGAATTATATTTTAAAAATCTACAAATGAAATCCTTCAAAAAGTTTACTCCGATAATATCTTTTGAATATAACGATTCTATATTCATCAACATGGAAGTTGTCGTTCTAACAAAATATTATTTCTCTTGAAGGCAACAAATTAGGTCAACATTTTATAAAAAGAAAAAAGTTTTATGTCCGTGCCAACATGATCACAGGTACCTAAGAAAGGGGACTTTCTTTAAAAAGGTTAAAGTTGACTTTAACGATGAGACTAGAAATATATTTTCCTGCATATTTTGTTGTGTCGATTAAGCGAGGCGTATTATTTGTTACAAGGTATTGATTAAGGCAGAACACGGTACGTCTCGGTGCAGCGAGCGCGGCGGCTGCTGGGCTCAGATGCGCGGAAAAATCACACATTATTAGCGAAGTCGTAGACGCAACGACGACGTATTCATATTTAAATGTCACGTTACGTTCATGCCGTAGTTAGCTCATGTGTAACGGAGTTTGCCTTTAGCTCGTCGAATAAACTTAAAGTCCTTCCTTAAACTTAAAGTTTATCCCGTATTAAATTTTTTATTTCTTTACATCACCTTCATACTAGTATCACATAACTATCGGTAGAAATTCCAAAACTATAATTAAACTTGTTTTCATCCAATGACTGTATAATAAATGTGAGAAATAAAAAAAGGTTTGAATATTTCCTATATGGAACCTTTTTGATAATGTGTAAAATCCATCACGGTTAATGCTTTTTGTATGATGAACGCCTGCTGGTCTGGTATCAATTGCTACAACGTGATGTATATTATATTTCATTCAAATGATGGGCCGGAACCTGAAAAGTATTTAATTCATTAATAATCAAGATTTTAGAAATAAACAGTGAAGAAAAAAAGCTTGATGACATTTTGTATCCTTAATTACAAATACGCGTCTATTATGTCTTCGTCACTATGAAAGAAATAAAAGAAATTTGAAAAAAAAAAATCGAAAAAAAAATTTTTGAGCTTACAAAAAACTACGGACAAAAAAGTTTAAATTTACCATAAATAATAAAGCACAATGATGCCTAGGCCGACGTTTCATTGGTTGACAATCAAAACGATTTACAATATTACAAAGACTTAAAGGATCCTCTCTTAAATATCTCCGCTACAATACAAAGGGATAAAAATGTTCGGTGCAATTTTGCGGGAAGTCAACGTTTCAATCCCGCGCCGCTCCGGGGAGCTAAACCGAATTTATGGTAAGAAAATTAAACTTAAATTGGATATAGCCGAGTTATTTTTAAGCATTTGCATTTAGTCATTAATTACGCCTTGATAAATTTCATGGTAACTTGATCGACAGCGGGGAGAACTCAATTTAGTTTTGCTTTCGATGTAAATATTTATAATGTTATTAAGCTTTTATAATCATTAAAATGTTTTAATTTCAGAGCAAATTTTATAATATTATCTTTGTATTTTAATATTCTATTCTATTGTTAGCATACATAAACAAAGTGTGCCTGAATTATTTTATATACTCATGTAAAATAAATGTTTCGGATCAATAAGCCTATACAATAAAGGGGAAATAACGAAGTGCATTGATTATAATATCTCGTTCTACATTTACAAGTGGAGCGGAACGGCTCTGACATTCAATACTATGACTGTCACAGTTGTCATCCTTCTACAAAGGCTTGTTGCAGCTGCTATTTAATTTATAATGTATTATTTTAAATAGGTAGGATTACAGTTAAAATGCAGTTAATATTTAAGTATTAACTTATGTTTTAAACATTATTTAGTTATTATTATCCATACAAAGTTACAACAGATCATTTCCCATTACGTTTTAGATAGACATACATATACATGTTGGAAAAATATCAAGTTTGGTTATTTTCCATAGCAGAAAAAACAATGCATTGATTGACAACCCTAAAATAGAGGATGCGCTTCGGCTTCAATGGTAAACATAACTTCTAGTCTGGTATTTGTTTGTTGTCATTGTTACAGAGTATCTTTGCATAGTTCAACTCTGCGTTACGAACGTTACCTCGGGAACATGTTACATTCTCCTTATAATTTTTCGATAACTCTCAAGAACATTAAGTAAATGTTTATACAGTGTTGGTATCTAGATAAAACAATTCGATTATTTATTATATGCATAAAAATATGCAGTCAATGTATTACTGAGTTGTAAAATTTATTCGAGGCCAAAATAAAACGATCACGAAAAGAGAAAACAGTGTTGACAGTCAACGCTTTTATCACCCTTTTTAGAAGAGAAATCTCTTACACATATTTAAATACGCAAACAATACATGCGTGGGGACAAATAAAAATAGAATCCGAGTAAAGGGGAAATACAGTATATTACAACTGGGGTGAAAATTATTTTGTCCGTTAAGTGACCCACATTTCAACCACGTGCATCAGTCATCGAACTGTGAACCGTAAAAAAAGATTACTACAAACAATATAGGCTATATCTAGATATCTTGCATTTGCTTATTAACACACATAAATATTGTATTTTGTTTTTGGAAAATATTCAAAAGGATTCGGGTATCGCGTAACTCATTGCTACTTATTCCGAAACAACGCCAGCAAATCTTGTTTAACAAACGAGTAACGGGATCAAGGCAGATGACACGTCATATTTTAAGTATCGAAAGTAAGACGACGCGAAGGCGACACCTGACGTTGGAATCAGGTGTACTCACCACCCCTGTTGAGCCTACATCTCTGCCCTCTTTATTGATATTACGGTATGTGCACATTAAGTACATCACGCGTTTCGTATTGACATTAACACGAGGGCAGCCACAGTAAAACTGTGCTAGCTTACCGTGTGCTAGTAGAAAAACGTTACGGCCTTCAGTTTAACTAGTTTTATGATGTTTGCACAAAGAAAAATACGTACACAATAGTCCGGTACGTTGCTTGTTTACTGTGTAAAAATGAATGTTTATTGACTTTGAAAATGTGTAGTATACCAGAGAGTATTGTGGCAAAATGTTTTTATGTTGTTAAAACACAGCATTGAAACGTAATTCGAGTACATATTGACTCTAAAAGATTTAGTAAACTTTAATAAGTAATTTATACATTCTTAACATCATCTAACTAAAGCATGTAAATTAAAAAAAATACAAAATAATAGACAATTACTGTTGTATTAAAAAGTTTTAATTTCCTAAATTCAAAAAATGCGTAAAATCTTTGATAAATCGTAAACACTCTAAGATGGAATAAAAATAAATAAATCAAATTGTGTACCGATTGGCTTTATTGAGGCAAGTTTTATCTTGATTGCAAGTCGATATTCAAAGCTCGAGTCGGGAGGCTCGAGACGGGGCAAGGAAGGGGGATGGAGCGTCGTAAAGGTGTACCGTCGCCTCAGGATTGCTATAATGAGAGAGCTGTACCATTACGGATAAGAGCTTATATTTCCTCGAAGCGATGCGGTCAGCTTCGCTTGTAATTGTATCCGGTGTGCCTTCCCCGCAAATAGCAATAGAAATGTCCAAGCGCTTACATTATCATGGGTTAAGTTACAGCAAAGCGTTGCCGATGCAATGTCATTTTATTTTAATTGAAAACGAGCGTTGAAATTAAAGGATGGGTAATGGCCGAACCCAAGGTAGGTTCGGTAAAAGGTTGTTTTTGTTACGAGGCCAAGTTTGTTGCAAGTCGCCATCGTCTGACCACAAGTACGAAACGATTAACTAACTTTCCTACACTTTAATTAGCTTGTTACGCTTAATAAGTTGCTAGTTGTTAAGTTTCGTCTGTAAAATAAAGTTTTTTTTGTATTTAACGGACTAAATAATATATTACTGTATTACATAATATTGTATTAGTAAAATAGTATCTTCAATTCATATCTGCCCTGCACATAATTATACTTTCCTCTCATATACCGGATGACTGGTAGAGAATGCCTTTAGGCATTAAGTCCTCCTTGTACTTATAAAAGTGCTAAAGAATAAATAAATAAATAAATAAATACAATTCACTTTTAGATAGATTAAATTGAAATTTAAACCGTTTACGATATAAATATTTGTTTTTTCTTTATAATCCAAAAAGAAAAGAACTCTAAAACAAAGAGATGTATCCTCAATTTCATAAAGACAGATAATCTGTTAAATCCTTTAAAATTACCTGATAATATCAGAGATATGAAAGTTGAAAAGAAAATACGCTGCAAGTATATTAAGTTTAGCACCGTCTACAACCTATTCGGGATTTCCCTGTAAAGCCGTTCTCAATAGATAGCGTCTGGTAATAAGCTCAGCGATGGGCTATTACGGTGCTACGGGAGAAATTCGTAGCGCTGAAGCCTACAGGGTATCCGTAGCGCAACTTTTATGAAACGGCCACTAAATGCGAGCGTGTTGGTTACAATCACAATCGATTAGTTGTAGTCCGAGCCTTGGTCGAAGGCAAATTACAACAATTGTTCAAACTGTCGTGTCGCTCTTATAACAATTGATGCTTTGTGCTACCTGGAATTTTAGATGAAATATTTTGCTTATATTTTGGCAAGGTATGAAAATTTCATCTCTATAAAAAGATGTATTTATAAAGAATAAAAGTTTTGTTACTGGTATTTCTATTTAACTCTAATTTTTTGTATTTAATACCCTTACATTAATTTGAATATTTCTTTTTGTTTTGTTTAACAAACAAACGGAATCTTTTTAAACGAAAACAAACCAGAACTGAAACAACCTAACAGAGTCGGCGCTTCTGAATCAACAAGCTTTTTCTTCACTGGGATAAATTGCCGAGTGCTAATGGTTCAATGTTATTTCAAGGTGTTGGTCGGTAACGAAGGCTTTCTTTTCTCGTCCTTACTCTTTTCATATCGACACTTAAGTTGGAGCACTTAAGTGGGTAATGTACTAGTAATCGCTTAGCTTTTGTGAAACTTATTCTAAGTTTGTATGTTTACGGGCCGAATAGTTTTATATTTATGATGTTAAGTTTCTTGCATATATCAATAATGCAATATATAATCAAGGGTAAAATACCGAGTATTGATAATTTTATATACATTATTTAAAAAAAACTTTTTGTTGATTTATAACCTAGAAATAAACATTATCAATCATGTTATATTAACAAATTATATTCTCTCTTTGATTTTTTGTCAGAATTACATGTAATCAAACAAAATAGTTTGATCAAATATTTTGTTTGATTAGATGCTTCATGCGAATGCAAATCAGCCAATCCTTTGGTCTGTGATGACGTGGAAAATGTGGCTTGGATTAGCAACAACTATTTCTATAAATCAAAATCAAACATTATTCAAACCGAGCTCATCAGTGTATACGAGGATATTACAATGTGTTTCCGAATTTTAGGCGGTTTCTATTGTCTGAAAGTTTATATATAGTTGTTTTGTTTTCTGTTTTAAGCAATATCAATTAATTATAGTACTGGACCATTTATATTAAGTTATCTCTTACTCTATGGTGATAAAGCAGATTATCTAAAGTAAACATTTGTAATTTTTTAGTGAAACGATGGTATCATTTACTCGAATTTTTATTTTTATGAAGCAGATTCTGTGAAAAAAGTCACAAAATATAGCAACGCGTGCATAACATGACTTTAAAAATTGCATTGTAAATTATGTTGTCATATTAAAACGAAATTAGTGCACTAAACGTCGCCGCCGTGTCGTCAGGTTAAAATGAGATGTCTGAAATTGTTATAATGTCTCTTGATGTAATTGAATAAGGCTCGCTTACATTTTACGACGCGCCAAGAGAAAGCCGCGTCGTTAATCTCGGCTGTAAAATCAATTGTCAAAAATTACATTTACCTTACACAGCGGTCGCGTAATTTCCAACTCTGCATGAAGGGGTTACGTTATAATTTCGTGTGTTATCATAACACGGAAGCAGAATCATATCAAAGTAAATTATTTGCTCGTTTAGCGTCGTTCGCCAAAGTGCATATCTCTCTTGTGGTATAGCATTTTAATAATGTGCTTAAAGAAGTTCTCGTAAGGTTTGTTTTTCAATGGCTGCGTTGGGAGGACTGTTTTTATTGAGAAATTTATAGAGCGGCGTTTAAGAGCGTTACCGCACAGGCCGCCGCTGCCGCTCGTTGTGAAGACATCTCGCTGGCCCTTTATTGCTTGCTTGAAATTAATGTCTCGACCTGGTGGGGTAGGATTAACTATTAACTAACTAATATTAGTAATAAAGTAGGTCAAAGAACAATACAATGTTCATTTACTGATTAATGCAAGTTTATGATTATTTCGAGCCATATGCTCGAAATAATAATCTCCTTATGTAAGGAGTTATAGATTTAAAACTTTAAAACGAAGACTTTATTAATATACTGACGAAATCATAGTCATATTGATAGTAGAATAGAATAATGCCAACTTTTATAAATTAATATTTTGCAAATATAGTTTATTAAGAAATGTTTATTTGGCTAACTATAGATGTAAGTAGTAATCTTTGCACACTAAAAAGGAGCATAGAGTTGAAGTGTGGTGACTATATGAATGAAAGTAATTTCTTTTAAATATTTTTTGTTTTGCAGATAACATTTTCTGTTATGCAGTGTGTTCAGTTGTAAGATTGCTCATTTGGGGTGTAGCGGCGCGTGCGCTGCGTGCCGGCGGAAACAATGAAAGCTTTGACATTACTTCCGGCAGTTACCTCGCAGTATCCAACATGGTTCATTTGATCGCCCTCCTCCGTGGCGCGCACGGATGCGGCTACGGCCCTACGAGTATCTACGGCACGCAGGGTTGCTACGGTTTTATCATTATATCTTTCGTAGGAAAATAACAACAATATTTAAGATACAAATAATTTTAGTTTTAACTACTTTAATAATAGAAGGTAATGTGTAACCGACAGCTGACTAATTGAAAATATACACGCAAAAATTCTATTGAGAAATCCTCCCAGGAAAAATATAAAATTTTCTTACAAGCTTATATCTTTTCTTATAAGCTCATTTATGTTTTTTTTTTGGTTTCGTTAGCGCAAGAGTGAATAGGTTCCTTTTTTTTTTTAAATAATAACTGTTTTGTGCTAAATATTTAACAATATCAATATCTTTTTTTATTGCTTCTGGCCAAAAATTTGCTCAATCAAATATGCTAGCCCTAGCCGGGCGATTGACTCAGAACTAGTTAAGTGGCGTCATGTATACCTTTATTTTATTTGAATTCCCTTTAAATAAAATATTCCATGTCAATAAATCAAAAGAAGATTCAAAAAAATATATATCAAAAAAGCCTTTAAAATTACATAAAATTAAATCAAGATTTTACAACTTAATTTAAACAACTTTTGCCTTTTATCCTTATTTCAAAATCCAAAAAAAATATTAAAATTTTCAATACTTTTAATGTTAAATTTTACCAATGCAGGAAACTACCAAACTACAAGAACTACTTTATAAAGGTCAGTATGTTTTCATAAACACGTACTTATATAAATAATAAGAATGTCGTTATGCTTTTATTCACTTATTCAATACGGATAAAGGAACAGGCGCACCTATAAGCACCTTCTGATATAAAACTGAGATATAAAAGAGGTTATTTGGTTTCTCTCGCAATAAAGCGGCATTCTTCTCGGACAATGAAAACAGTACGTCTGCACACTGTACATGGGATCGGACGCGGATCTTCAATGGACATAAGAATGATTTTAAAAAGATTACACCACCGTCGCCGTCGCCGCGATCATTCCCTAGCTTTAATTTTTGATACGCTTATTTCAAGCTTTTTACTGCCGTACTTTTGAAAATATCATCCGAACTTTATTCTTTATACCATTAAGAAATACGTTCAGTATTTATGTATATTTCTAATTTGAAAATTCTGTGTAAGGTATTTATATAAACGAAATTGTACTTTGTATTATTTAGTTTAAAGTCTTGTTATTAATTTTCAATTCAATTGAAATCAACTTATATTGTTTTGTTTTACGATAACAATACTCCGATTCGACCCGATTTACAACAAATTAAGCAATAAACAAAACACTGAAATTCTTAACAAAGTTAAATATAAGATGTTTAATTATCAAATTTAGGGCGATGTTTCTGATAATCTTAGTGTAATTGGCAACGGGATTGCGGTTGACAATAATACAGACAGGGGAGGTAAAGACTACCTCGTTAGGCCGCCGGCTCCTCTGAACGCAATCACGACCTACGCCTCAAATAACTAAAGCTTTAGAACTTTGTTATCATAGTATTACCAATTAAAATAATCAAACGCCATAAAAATCACGTGTTACAAAATTAATTTGATTTCTTAATTAATACAGATAACATGTTAACCATAATTAGCAAAGGTTAACCTTTTAATATTGATAACACATTACGCGGCCCACCGCACTTCGCACAAACAAATATAAATTAAAAAATATAACAGCAGAATGAAATTAAAATGCATTGGATGCGTATTTTTGCTAGAGCAATACCAGTTAAAGCACGCTCGATTTACCTTTATAGAGAGGATTAAGCGAATATACGTGTGTAAGTTCATTTGAAAGTATTAATGGATAGCGAGTAACGAGAAGTTCTTTAAAAATTCTTAATGTTTCGGTGCGGCTAGTCTTATTAGCGATGATAGAAGTAATTGTGGCAGTCTTTCAAAGTTAAGCGGTCACCCCTGAGCCGGGAGCCGGGAGCTTGGCGGAACGCTTATCATCGTTTATTTCGTCTGTGGACTTTATAAAATGTGACTGAGATCGACCACCGTTTCCTACTATCGTTATATTAGCTTTCAGATTACCTTTTCATTAGGGTGATTGCACATTTGGTAATGAGGCTCCACGTATAAATTGCACTAAATTATATTTGTCTTTTATTTAAAAAAGTATGTTCATGTGAGTTCTCATCAAAATATTTGAATATAGTCCATATCTGATAACTTTATTCCAGCTTTACATTTCTACGGGTGTTCGTATTGAAGAGGAGCTATTGTATCATTGATATTGAAATGTTGCGACGTTTTCAAATGGCAGAGTTATCAAATCGGACGGCGTGACGCTGCTGCGGCGCTGTGGCGGTGCGGTGACGTCAGCCTATTCATGTCAACACGTCGCAGTCGCATAGGCCTTCAGCACACGTGCTCACAATAGACATTCAGAGAAGCAGTCGTATTACATCAATCAATGCACGCTTAGATTGGCGAAATTCATGTTAAATTTTCTAATACAGCGCAAAAAAATGACAGTGATATCATTAAACCTTGAAATCTGAGAATATTGTGTGTTACATTTTATAATTCTGATAGACTGTAAATATTTTAGCGCTTTTTACTGGTTTTCTCATGTTAGTCTTTGAAGAACGAGAATAAAATTTCTTGGTACACACATGATTGACACAGTGGGTTTTTAACAAAATACATTTATTGCTTTTGTAATTCTGTAAATAATGAAATTTAAAAAGTGAAATAAATTTTGTGTCGTGTAGGTTTGGATCTCTGATAAAATCGATAATCTATAGATCTCTGATATGTTATAAAATGTTGTATATTAAAAATAAGGTATAAAGATGTATCATACAACTAAAAGCAATAAAAGCAACACTTTACAAATAATTTTTGAATATGTTTCAATTTACACGAAGAAACGGGAATATATCTCGTTCGGGTATATATAGGTATATATATATATATATATATATATATATATATATACAATATATGACAGCGGTGTAAAATATTTTTGATTCACTGGTGATTCGATGCGACCGTAACCAATGAATAAGTTTGATTGGTTTCAAATAACGCAAAGTTATGGAATCGTCAAAACTCAATTAAAAGTAAAGAGAAAATTCTAAAGCAAGTAACAAACACGTCGCATTTTGTAGCAGACTTTAAAGATGTTTTAGTTTAAATAAACTAGAATCTTAAAATAGCAATTTTTATTTTTCAAATGACAAATTAAAAATAAGTTTACCACGACTGTTTTAATAAGGTAGTTAATATTGAAAGACTGGACTTTGATATGAATGATACATAAATGTATTTTTATCTAACATAATCGACAACGGGTTAATTTGTTAACTAATAAGGTATTTTTAACATTATTAATGCAGTAGGCGCTTGAATACAGCATGTGTAAGTGGAATGAGCACAGCCAATGCTCAGCGAGCGCAAACAGAATGGGGACAGGGAGCAGTATGCGTGGAGTGACTCTCTTTCATTACTAGATGACTGGACAGGCAGGTGGAAAGCAGGAAATTCCCTTTGTTAAGTCATGTTACGGGATCGCTCTTGTGGTTTATACTAAGTGTGAAATTTGCTTTTGTTTCATAACCTGTTGAACGGTTGAGTACATAATTATATTTACATTTCAAATTTTATTTTCATGAACATTACTTTGTTTTTAAATTTATATTTGGTATGGAGAAAATGATGTGACACGTCTTAAAAATATACGGAATCAGGTATACAATCTACCGTTCCGATTTAACGTTCAGAGGATGACAGCGGATGGATGTTAAAAAAATGAAAATATCAGCCAACGTTGGCATCAGAAAGAAAAAGATAAATGATGTGGTGAATAACAGAAGCCACAGCGTTGTGACACAAACGTTAAATACTGCTTTCTTAACACAACGCAAGGGAAGCGTTGAGCGAATAATATTGTATTTTGCAGTGAGTTCTACAGAAGCTTTTATGCTGATGTATGAAGATATGTGATTATGTGTTCTTATTTATATATGTAGATACAGACAGATCGACGTTCCAATACTCACGTAATTAGTGGAACTAACCACTAACCTCACAAGTCAATGTAACAGTATTATTAATTAATTAACCAGACACGACGATATCTGTTTCCGACAATACTGTATTCGGTTTTAGATGTGTTTATCATCGTGCTTGTTTAAAATTATGTTAATTTCAATTTTAGTTCAAATGTTTTCAGTTACGATTTTTTTTAACAAATAACTTGAGTTAATTTTAAGATATAAACTCAGTGCAATTATTACAATATTTGAGAGATATATTTTGCTAAGTTTTCAACATTTTAGAAATTTTCTACACCTCCATAGAGCATTTATACTTTCTTGACCTTTAGAAATATTATTTTGGAGTTTTTGTAATGAGTAACTAAAATTCGTTATTGATAGAAATTTATATTTTAAATGACTAAAAATCTACCACAACATCTAAATATAAGTAAAATTTTATTAGTTGAAGATTATTTTATTTGTTTTATTTATCTTTCAGACAATAAGTATATTTATAGATCAGCTTGCTTTACAAAATGCCGACGGGTTTTAAAACTTTCGCGTTTTTATTTCAATTTTGTATGAACATTAAGAAAAGTTAAAAATTATAATTTTTGTGAATTTGAATACAGCGATATTGAAATATTTTAATGGGGGTTTTATAGATTAATTTTTGAAATAAAAAAAACGATCGACTTAATTTTAAAGAAGTTGAAATAATTATTTTACGACAATCGTGAATAAAAATTTAAACAAAAGCAGTTTTTTAACACTTTTACTGAAGTCAGTATAAGTTATATTTATAATGAATGCCGAAGTTAATTTCTTATAATAACAAAATTAATAAGAATATTTTTAGATTTATGTGCATACATAAATCCTTAAAAAATATATCTTATCTATATATCTATATATATAAAAGAAAGTCGTGTTAGTTACACTATTTATAACTCAAGAACGGCTGAATCGATTTGACTGAAAATTGGTGGGCAGGTAGCTTAGAACCAGGAAACGGACATAGGATAATTTTTATCCCGTTTTCTATTTTTTATTCCGCGCGGACGGAGTCGCGGGTAAAAGCTAGTATTAAATAACAAACATTTTTTCCATGAGATATTAATAACGCAAATAAATGTAATGTTTATTTTCCTCTCGTACAAATCATGCTAAATTACACCCTTTGAAGATTGATATACTCCATCAGAGTTTAATACCGCGGCCCGTCGTCGAGACAAATATTACGAAAACTGATCGCCGATTACTTTTCATCTCTCCCTATTCACGTGTGATTAAAATATTTATTGTGAAGTTAAATAAGTTATAAAAAATACTTTAAATATATTCTTATAATTTATTCTTATGATAGCGTCTTGCGTATGATTTTCACGTTTTATTTTTAGTACAGTTACAATATAAATGTATTTTTGAGTAGTAAATAGTTTTAATATTAAATTTAGACATATTTTTTTCATTCGATTTATTTTTTATCGTCTCTACCAAAAAAAATTACTAAATGAGTATGTTAACAACTTTGTAAAAAAAATCAGAAAGCAATTAATTAAATAAGTGACGTTACGCAAATCGCAGGACGTTAAGCGCGCCGGTGTATCCGCGACTTCCTCGAAGAAATTGCTTTTTAATCGAATAAAATGTTCACTTACCACCGAAGACATGGGAGCTCCAGCCGTGGCGCGTCCACTTCGCGCAACCCCGCAAACTCAACTGATTTTGTAGCGCGAAAACTTCCCTCAACCGCGTCATCACTCACCCCATTCGCATTCGGCCAATCAGGCTCTGCCTGGCGGGCGAAGCCTTCCGGTTCCGCCCGAGTGCCGCCGAACGCTTGGGGTGGCGATTGGATCTTTTAATCTGAAAGGAAAATGCATACAAAAAGAAAATAAGTGAGGTGTAAGCTGGCGCGCGGGATGTGGGCCGTGACGTCGCGCCGCTCGCGCAACAGGTATAGCTTTCACGTTCAATTTTTCAGCAACTAACTTTCTGTTTGACTTAACTCTTTTAATTTTGGAATATAAAGAGCTCAGAGTTGTAGTATCAATTTTATTTGATGGATGTAAGCCATCATAGACTTATACAATATAACAATGTTTGCAATTTTCATCAATTCTTTAACGTATAACATTAAAAAAAATATTGTAAATAAGAAACAGATGGGAAGGTTTCCGACTCATGATTTACCTAATTTACAATTCAAATGATTTGTTGATGGGAAACGCCTCGGATTAAGGAGTTAATTTATTCACTACAAAAGATTTTCTCTAATTAGGAGGACATGGAAGGGTCTCATCTAAAAATTAAAAAACAACCACAACATTGAAATCAACATTTTTTTTAATTCAAAGAAAAGTTTTTTTTTGTCAAAAAATAATTACAGTTAATTTAACTCTTAAAGGGAATGTTTGTGTTCTGCTTTTTGTTTCTTATGAGATTACAGTTAACATAGGCCGATTATATTCTGTACTGCTTGTTCTATTACGCGCATTAAAAAAAAAGGTCTTACACCATATCCACTCATATTGTTAGGAAATAAAATTTACGGTTTATGTGCTTACTAATTGAAGACAACGTCCGAGACCTTTTTATTTTATTTTAACATTGCATATATTTATGTTTTTAAGTAAAATAATTTAAAGGCGCACACAACTCAATCAACTCAGCGGTGGTTACACGTAATCTATATTTACATTAGTTAATATACACAATTTTAATACAAGTATTATCTCTAATCTTGTAAGTCCTTTGGGTTAAAACGGGAACTAATTGAAATTTACTTCGGTATTGTTACTTTGGTGGAAGTGTGCATTCGGCCCATTAGATTACTTGTTTAATTCTTGACCACAGGGTCGCCGTTGGTAATCTAAGTTGTAAACTAAATCTTAGGTTCTGTCTCACATATCCCCCGTAAGCTGGGCTCGCTTGCTGTTTGAATGTTCCTAGACCGGCCACGAATTAGTATGCGTACTTCATTCGGCCAAAGCGTCCCAATGGGCGGTGCATCCTTATTCTGTGAATTGCCTCGATTGATCATTGCATAATTTTACATGATTTATTTTTGTCTTAGAAGTACTGCTGTTTAACTTGTGGTTGCATACAATAATTTAAATTCGCAAGAATTTATAAATTAGAAGATTAATGCTTTGTATTTAATGTAATCATCATCAACCTGCCCTTATCCCTATGGAGGGTCGGCACAGTATGTACTACTCCTCCATACATCTCTATCAGCCGTCATATCTGAATTTACCCCCTTCTTACGCATATCCTCTTTAACACAATCCATCCATACTTTCTTTGGTCTTCCTCTACCTTTATAGCCATCCACATTCAATGTCATTACTTTTTTGTTTATATGATTATCATCCCTCCGCATAACATGTCGAAACCACGCTAACCTTCTGCTCCTCAATTTCTCGATAACTGGCGCTACTTTCATTAATTACTTGTATTTAATGTAATGTTTGTTAATTAATACATCCTATGAGATTATGAGTTATGGAATATTAGTTTTATATGTAACTAGCATTTGCCCGCGTCTTTGTCCGTGCGGAATTAAAAAAATAAAACTTTATAAGTAGGCTATGTGTCTACCAGACTATGTTCTAAGTCTGTGCCAAATTTCATCAAGAACCGTTTAACCGTTCCGGAGATACCTTCAAACAAACATCCGTCCATCCATCTATCCCTCCATCTAAACTTTCGCATTTATAATATTAGTAAGATATATTATATCGCATCCTTTTCAAGTATTTTTTTTTTAGTAATGATTTTAAAAATTGATCACCGATGTGCTAAAGCGATTTCGATTTTTGATGTCTTTACTAGCATAAACTTTTCAAATAGTTGCGAGTTATTTAAAGCTTAGTTAGAGTATAAATTAATTTAATATTAACATCATATTTTAATTGTGTCCTTTTCATAATAAGGCTGCAGAGAGGTTCAATTTGTAAGAGGGATCTTGGGATACGTTCATTTTGTGTATTACAGAACTAGCGCGGAATGATTCCGGCAGGAGCCTGAATTATGTAAATATGGATTCAAATGTTGCATTCATACAATAATACAAAGTCATGTTTTAGCACTTAATTGTTCATATTTTATCATTGCGATGTTTTCTTAATTCTCTGCAAAAAATTACGTGTTACTCGTAACTTGAATCATAGACATCATATTATGTTTGTAGGCGGAAAGTGTATGAATGTCTTCGTATTAATGTAGAGTTTGTATTCTCTATGTGAATATATGTTGGGCTTGGTGATGTGAGGTAAACTTTTAAAGTAGTGTCCTACATCTTGATGTACTTGCTATCTAGTGCGGGTCAGTATTGTAGCCATTACCTGTTCCAACTTTGCTACATTGTTTCAAACTTGTTACGTATATACAATATAGTTAAGAGTTAAGTTATCATATAATTGACAAGTACTAGTTTAAGATCTTTTATATTACTATTATTATTTATTTATTTTCGGAAAAAAACATGTTTATATGCATAATATTTCTTAAAAGCAAAGTTGAATTTAAGTTGTTTACTTGTAGATGATTGAAAAATGTTTGTATTTATTAGAAAATACAATCAACTGCGAACAACACAAATAAGTTTTCCGGTTACATTGGTTGTGTGGTAAAAAAAAAACTGCGGATATAAACTAAAGCGTGGCGAACGTCTGTAGGGCTTCGAGACAATTTAAAAATTTGTCGTGAAGGCGTCGTAGCGTTGTCTATATGCGACCGACCGCCGCCGCCCCTACGAGTGTAGCGCTACGAAAGCTACAACAACTGCCATTAATTTTGTAGTATTTCTACGATATTAATTTCGAAGCTACTCGTAATAAAATGGTTTTTAACCCCTTGAAGATTTTGATATTTAACATAATAAGCAGCATTCTAATAAATTATAACTGTATGAATGTAATGTTGTGCTTTTTACTTTTAACTTCTTACAGAATATGGGAAAAATTACCTGCGGATTATTATTCTATTTATGTCTGTAGGATTTTCTTTTACATATTTGACAAATTTGATTATTTTTATGATTTCATATATGTTACTTTTAAAAAAAAATATAAATTAAACATTTTTGAAAGAGTTTGTATTTTTTAGGAATTTGTGTTTTAAGCAGGTATTCTGTCTAGAAATATGCGAGTCTACGTTGCCCACCTGACAGGGCGGTTGGGGTGGCGCGAAGTAGACTTGATTGGAAACCCTATTCCATATTTATTATGGGCCTATTTTGTGATGTTTATTGACGCGCCTGCCAGGATATAACTCGGTTATTAGGAAAATCACTAGTTTAAATTGAAATGTAAAATGCAGTTTTAAATTTATTTTTATTTGAATATTGAACTTTAGGAGTGAAAATGTGTAACTTCATATAGTTAACAACAGAATTTTTTATACCTAAATATTATTTTTTTATTAGATTTCAATTTTAATAGCCAGTTAACTATATATAACAACCTATTTTTGTATAAATAAGTAAATATGGTAAATATGAAATATTTTATATATTGTTAGGAGTGCAAGATGTGCACCTGCAAATCATGCAGTCAGTAATTAAAAAGAAAAACAACTATAAACATTGTATTTACGAATGTGTGGAGGTATAGGTTCTATAGACAACATTTAATGTGAGGTCGAGAGTCTATCAACAACCGAACAGCATGACTTGAAGGAGGTACAAACTTCATGCTTCGTTTGCATTTACCTTATATTATTGATGTCCAGTAATCACATATGTAGAGTACGTATTTTTTAAAATGAAAATCTACATGTCAGATTTTTGAAGGTATTACAATTTATTTATTCTAATTTAATTTTTCAAGAAACAGAAATAAAACACTGTATTATTTCAAGCATTTTTTTTTTACTTTTTAGGATGTATTTGGAATTTTTCATGATAGGATGTAAAATAAACATACTGAACATAATGTTACTTATGTGCACTTTGAAGTTTTTTTCATTTAAATATAAAAAACAATGTGTATTATAAGGACACCTTGGTGTTCCCGCTGCTCGTTTGCCCCCTTCTCTTATAAAAAAAAAGAAAATTGTAAATTAAATTATGGTGACATGGAAAAACAAGAAAGTAGTATAACTATTTTGTAAGTAAAAGTTGAGAAGCGCATGTAAAATTAACTTACTTTCAAGTGCACTTGACCGCTAGAATATGCCTGATTGTGCCCGGAAGCGTTGTTAAAGGCATTATTATCCGGACGGTCGCGCTGCAAATAAATCGTCTACCGAGCGTCGCTCTTTCGATTATCCTCAAATCTTCATTACACCGACATATGCTTTTACACTCCTTTTCTTTGTTTATCTATTGATTTCTAATATTTTATTAAATTTATTAATCTTAATTAAAATTTATGTGAAAGAGTTGAAATAGATGAATATGATTAAATGTTTAAAATGCTCAATTCATCATAAAAAATATATTAATATACGGATTCATTATGTTTCTTTCATCACCTCCGCTTTTTATCGAATATCACGCGTAAATATCAAGTAGTAAAAATATTTGCAATACATATGCTTCTTAGCTGTACTATTTTACTTTACTTGAAACATAATCGCTGTATGTGGAGGTAGTGTTAAATGTGTAAATATTAAAGTTTAATTAGGAAAATGCATATCCTTATTAACATGCCAACATTCGTAGAAGATTCTCGGAGTCGGTCTGAGGTAAGAGAACTTTCATTCGATACGAAACTTTTAATGAAACACGGTTAGTTAATCGTTTCGAGGAAAGTTTTTGACTTATTTAAAATTTTATGGCCTCGTTCATTGCGGATTTCTTAACATTTAATCTTTTGGATTAGTGTATTTTTTCGCAAACTATTAAGTAAATTAATAACTAACTAGAATGACGCACCGACTCAACGTGGGTCTTCAACAGTAAAAGTCTTCCCTTTCTTCGTCCCTGCGTCGTCTCGATCCAGTCGAGATCAGCTCTCTTAGGTTTTCTTATAATAAAATAATAATATTTTAATATGTCTTAAGTGGGAAAATTTAATGTAATTTGCTTAAAATTTCTCGGATTTCAATTAAAAGTGTAACTAGTAAAGTATGCTTTTCAATGCTTTAATAGTACCCTTCTAATCTAAGGAAGGGGTCCATTTTGGAAGACGATATGAGAGAAAAATTCGATTAAAATCTAAATGTCATCATATATAGTTATCCTTGATTGATCATTTGATACCTGGGTATATTCTAATATATAAGTTTAAAAGTTAGGCGAGTACATTTTACCTGACTAGTACATGCTTCAACGTATAGTGAAGCGGCTAACAACCTTAGATGCTGTGCATCTAACTTGAGGATGTAGTTAGCGGAGTTTTATTTAAATACAGGCGAGAGCCGGTGACAGCCGCGCCCACCGGATATTGATTTACAGGGGCCAATGGAGCTCGCATCCGGTTGCAGGCTGTGATACAGTGCCACATAAGCTTTGTGTGCCCACGTTGTGGGTAATTAATTTCCATGAGGTCGATTGCACGGTATGATGGTCACGTAAAATAAATTTTATAGAACACCACAGTTCACTATTACATTAAATCACAAATACTGAACTATTTAAATCGTTTAAAAAATAAATTAAATTGTATCATTTATGTGAGATAATTTGATGAATTAAAATGAAATGATGAATCAGTAAAAATGGCCTACTAAATATGTACAAATATATAACATCAGCTAATGATAAAGGCTTGTAAATATATATTTAAACCTTTTTATTGTCATATAAAATATGTATATATAATATACGTATATATAATACGTGATGAATATATTTTGTTGCCATTTCAATAAATGTCATCATTGTGTGTTAACAATGCTGAGTGAGCGTACATTGTATCGACTGGCTGCAGCCTCAAATAAACAAAAAAGCTATGTGTACAGACAAAACGCATCAATCATAGAACGATGAATTGTTTCAATATGTATATTTGGCTGATATTTGTGAAAATCTAAAATATACAAGAGCGTTTCGAAGTGTTTTAATTCCTACTAAAAGCATATTTGGGTTGAATATATTGAGAAGAAAAGAAGAGAATTGTAGCAAATTTCAAATTAAATATATTGTATATCAATTTATTTTATTATTAAAAAAAATATCATATAAAATATCATCGTGTCACAATGTTAGTTACCAAACTCTTCGGAAACGACTAGACTGATTTTTATAAAATTTATATGCATATTCAGTAGGTCTGAGAATCGGCTACTATTTATTTTTCGTACCCCTATTAAGATTCTTTAAATGCGCGCGAACGTAGTCGCGGGCGTCAGCTAGTATTTTATATAAATTAAGGTTGTGTAAAATTTTGTTGAAGAATATCTTAGTTAAGTCTCAGATATGACTTAGATATGACCCGAGGCAACGGTGCAGTATAAACAAATTGCTCGCGTACCAAGGAAACTTAATTAAGTTTTACTTTCAGAAGCAGTTTTCACTTTGTGTGGTATCGGTTCACTTCTTAGAATATTAGTTGTGAAATTACATTTTAATAATGAAGAATTTTATAACACAAATAAAATATTTTTCACGTTTTTTTCTTTATTAAAAAAGCTTTACCTGTACTCCCATACATAAATAGACTAACAGCAAATCTGTCGTCATCTTCATTATTCTCTCAATCTCAAAGTTTAGTTTTCGAATAATAATAATTGTTAAAACCAACCGTCCGTATAAGATTATCTACCGTCTGCGTACACAGGACACGTTTAACAGGTAAATCCATATGATCAGAATCAGTGTATCGCTTTTAAACGTTTGATATGATATGAACAACATCAGAGGGTCGTTACGAGCGGATGATTCGCACCTGAGCCTCTACACGTATCACCAACACGTATCATGCATTTGTTTTACATTTATGGATATGGCTTTAATTTAAATAATTATTTTATGTGTATTTCGAAAAATTGCAAGATAATTTCCTATATTTCTACACAATTTTTTTAGTGTGAAGTTTGAGTTTCAAGTTTTTGTGAGTTTATTTTCGTCTTAATTATATAACATTGATATGTGAGTTTTAAATGATGGCTAAATGATGTTCAAATGTTTTCAATAAAAGATGAAATTAATAATATCGCGTGAGTCCATTCTCTTGTAACATAATATCGGCTGTACGTTAGTGCATTGTGAAATACAACTCAATTTATTCTCCCGCGAGCTCGGAAATTGGTAATGTAATTGTTTGCGTTCAGGCAATATTGCGGACTATGAATAACTAAATGTTTTGTTTTACTTTTTATTTACTTTCCTGAACAACTATAATTAAAATATGAATTTGTGTGCTTTTAGAATATCGAAGGCTTTTACAGCCTTTGAGTTTGTACACAACTTTTAGTAGTTTGTCTTTTAAGCACCGTTTCCGTGATTAAAAAGATTACTATGTAAAAAAATATTTGAATATAATGTTTTTGTAGAGCCGTGCTCGACAGTGGGAACCGGGTAGAAGCGAAGCTCTGCTGCAGGGGTGGGGCAAGGGATAGCGGGGCGGCGGGGGCACGATTCTCTCACTCGACAGATCACCTGAAAGTGTACCACTTAATAACTCACATCCTCTGCCGGTTCAGTGGGCAGCCGCTGGATCGTCACATACCTCTAAATATGACCGCTGGAGCGTGGAGACACTCGTTGATTAAATGAATGCCTCCCCACAGATAATTTTATGTTTTTATAACATTGCTAGCATAACTGAAGTACTAAAGATATAAAATTATTATTCATGATAAAAAAATACAATATGTATTGTATTAGAGTTGGGAGATAGGCCAATAAACAAGAAAGGGTTAAAATGGCTACAAGGGTTTAGGAAGACCGAAGAAAGCTTGGATGTATTGTGTATAATAGGATAAGTGTAAGGAGGGATTCAGTGCTTTGAAATCGGTAATTCTCAACAATGTTAACAATAAATATTGTTACTAAATGAATGTAGAAAAAAATGAAATAAATTAGAATCTGTGTGAAGCTATTGTTTGAAATGTAAAGTTGTTTTATATGAGCACATAAGCGACTTAACCTTACAATAATAAAGTACACGGGACACGGAACTATTGAAGAGTTTAATAATATTCATTGGGTTGGGGCAATTTTCCGGGCGAGCGGCGACGCGTCTTTGATCAGCATCGACCAGCCCGAGAAGTCGAGCTGACGAACTAAGTACGGCTTAACAACGCCTTAGAGCAACACTTTGTGATTTCATAAATAAATGATAAACCCCTTTTTAATATTAATGCTATATATTATTTCTTAACAGATTTTACTGCGCATTTTAACTTGGTAAAATATACAGATAAGTCATTAATTTCAATCAGTTCGAATAATGGTTTAGTCTCTAAAGAGTCGTATTGTGGAGATTTCTAAATAAATAATGATTTTAAAGGTAACAAATATTTGGGTTGTCCTAACATTTAGAGCATGATTTGGAGTTCGACAAATGAAGTGTATTGGCACAAAAGGTCTATATTTTAAGTTATATCTAAAACAGTTTTTAAATTTATTAGGGTTAGCTTATAAATATTGCAGTGTACGGCAATAGGCCCTATAGAGATATAATGCGCTGAAGTTCTTTGTAGTTGTTCACATGTCTGTGAATATTAAGGTCTTTTACCAAAGTAACGTAATCGTCAAAGTATTTAATTCGATTTTACACTCCAAATGAATAATTTATTTAAGGCTGACAAGCTTTTCAGTTATCTTAGCACATCTTAAGTTGTTTGAAAATACGAGGGTATCAGTATGCATCAAAGAAAGGGTTATAGTACAGGGCCATATCTTAAATGTGTTAATTATTTATGGAAAGATGATCACAAGTGTAACAACTTTGAGTGATGTATTTTAATATGTTTTGGACACAATTTAAAGTATATTCTGAATTTCATAGATGTTTACTGCTCTAATATGGTAAGATTTGACTGTGTTACATTAAAAGGGTAAAGCACAATCCTTACTAATATTAATATTAATATTAATATTATAAATGCGAAAGTAACTCTGTCTGTCTGTCTGTCTGTCTCGCTTTCACGCAAAAACTACTGAACCGATTTAAATGAAATTTTGTACACAGATAGTCTAGAGCCTGAGGATGGACATAGGCTACATTTTAACGCGAAAAAGGGGTTGTAAGGGGTTGAAAGTGGGGGTGAAAGTTTGTATGGAATTATCGTCATTTTTACAGGTAGAAGATTGAAACTTATTTTCAAGGCTAATTTGATAAAGATAAATATGAAATTAAATTTTTGGAAAAATTTTACCCCCAAGGGTGCTAATTAACAATAGGGGATGAAATTTTGTTTGGCAATATATTCGGTTTTGGTGAATGTTTTGTTTATTATGCTTTGCTGTAACCCTTACCGTATTTAGTCTAGAGCCTGAGGAAAGACGTAGTCTACATTTTAACGCGAAAAAGGGGTTTGAAGGGGTTGAAAGTGGGGGTGAAAGTTTGTATGGAATTATCGTCATTTTTACAGGTAGAAGGTTGAAACTTATTTTCAAGGTTGCTAATTTGATAAAGATAAATATGAAATTAAATTTTTGTAAAATTTTACCCCCAAGGGTGCTTAATAACAATAGGGGATGAAATGTTGTTTGGCAATATATTCGGTTTTGTTGAATGTTTTCTTTAATATGTTTTGCTATTACCCTTACCAATATTTAGTCTAGAGCCTGAGGAAGGACATAGGGCACATTTTAACGCGAAAAAGGGTTTGCAAGGGGTTGAACGTGGGGGTGAAAGTTTGTATGGAATTATCGTCATTTTTACAGTTGGAAGCTTGAAACTTATTTTTGAGGTTGCTAATTCTATATAAATAAATATGAAATTAAATTTTTGTAAAAAATTTACCCCCAAGGGTGCTAAATAACAATAGGGGATGAAATTTTGATTGGCAATATGCTCGGTTTTGGTGAATGTTTTGTTTAATATGTTTTGCGGTTATCCTTGCCAATATTTAGTCTAGGGCCTGAGGAAAGACGTAGGCTACATTTTAACGCGAAAAGGGGGTTGTAAGGGGTTGAAAGAGGGGGTGAAAAATTGTATGTAAGTATCGTCTTCTTTTACAGTTAGAAGCTTGAAACTTATTTTTGAGGCTGCTAATTTGATATAAAGAAATTAATGTTCAATATTTGAAAAAAGTTTACTCTTAAGGGTGCTAAATAACAATTAGGGATGAAATTTTGTTTGGGAATATTTTAGATTTTGTTGAATGTTTTGTTCAATATGTTTTGCTGTTACCGTTACAAATATTTAGTTTAGAGCCCGAGAAAGGATAAAGACTACTTTACAACGCGAAAAAGGGTTTGTAAGGGGTTGAAAGTTAGGGTGGAAAATTGTATGAAAGTATCGTCATTTTTACAGTTAGAAGCTTGAAACTTATTTTTGAGGTTGCTAATTTCTATATTAGGAAATTCTAAATAGGAAATTAAATTTTTGTAAAAATTTTGCCCCCAAGGGTGCTAAATAACAATAGGGGATGAAATTTTGTTAGGCAATATGTAAGGTTTTGGTGAATGTTTTGTTTAATATGTTTTGATGTTACCCTTACCAATATTTAGTCTAGAGCCTGAGGAAGGACAAAGCCTACTTTTTAACGCGAAAAAAGGGTTATAAGAGGCTGAAAGTGAGGGTGGAAATTTGTATGAAAGTATCGTCATTTTCACAGTTAGAAGCTTTAAACTTATTTTTTAGGCTGCTGATTTGATATAAATAAATATGACATTTGAAATTTGTAAAAGTTTTACCCTCAAGGTTGCAATGTAACAAAACGGAATAGGGGATGAAAGTTTGTATGGGAAGATGTTTATGTGAATATTTTGTAATTTTAATATTTTTTGGCATTTTTTATAAGTTTAAGTAAAAAAACTTGAGAGGTGTCAAGGGACACCCGGATGGAACGAAGTTCCTTTCGATTAATTAGTGAAGGAACCAATGTTTATTCTATGAATAAAAAACTTAAGTCTTCACAAGAAGTACATTTTATTTCTATGAATTTTCGTTATATATTGTCACGTCGTTGCCATGGTGAAGTAGACGTTAAAAGTGTCGTGACAACTTTTCGTAAGAATTTTTTCCGTCTAGCCCCCTTTCACAACGCGCGATAAGGAACTTCGTTCCAAAAAACAACAACAACATAATTCTCGACCCGTAACCCAGAGGGGTAGGCAGAGACCCAGGACCTACATTTGGCGCGGTCCAGGCACACCTCTTTCTATGTTCTTCTACATACGTCAAAGCATAGCACGTTGGTTAAATAAAATAATTAGCTCAAAAAAAAATGCTACCCAAAATAGTATTTCACGCGGACGAAGTCGCGGGCACAGCTAGTTGATTATAAGTAATAATAATGGTTCAAATGCTACCAAAATTTCCCTTAACCTTTACACGTAGATGAAATTTTGGAATAGAAAAATCTGTCTTGAACTAGTTAATATAATATCACCGAAAAAGTACATTACCTTTATTCAAACTTAAATTTCTTTGAAACATATTTTTATCGATATATATGTGCAAAGAAAAATATATTTTGTTTTATCCTTCTTACTTTTTAAAGGTTTACAAATCGGTCAAGAGAAGATTTTCCCGCAAGATTTCCTACAATTTATCCTACAGTGGACTTTATTTTATATGAAACGGGTGACATATTGGATTTGTTACGAAAAATCTAAAACATTTTTCTCCGCAAATTCAATAAGCAATTTGGTCCACAATATATAGAAAATGTAGTTGATGTGAATAAATGTAGTAACAAGGGAAAAACAACAAAGTGACAAGTGAATCACTTACCTTCCTCGAGAGGGGGAGATTGGCCTTTAACGTCAATCGCTAAGCTTGAGGGTACTTCTGCTCACACTAGCATTTCACTGTTTCTACATAATAACATTGATTGCGCTTTTAATACTTCGAGTTACGTTTTTTATTAGTTTCTAACACAAATTTGGACATAAAATGGTGCTCACATATCTAAATTTAAGTGAAATTTATGTTCAATTTATAAAACATTAAAAAAGGCTGTTATACGTGTGTCGTAGTTGATAAACAAAGCGCGTATGCGCGTATGTCACGGGTCGCGAGGACGTTTCCGGTGCGGCGTCGCGTCGCGCCCTTCCGGCCTGCGCGAGCGCCTGACCTCATCTCAAGCGTGACCATAATCTATTCTGCTCTGATAAATGCTCATAAAACACGCTTTGCGCTTCATATTTATAACAGTATTATTGTTATTTTTTTAACCGATGTGTACCCAAATTAAAGCTATTTTTATTACAAGGGGCATTGATCACATGTGAAAATGCTACGTCACAATTTTTGCTACTTTCTATTGAGTAACTTTAAGTCCACCATAAGTAAACCTTAAGTTCTATAATTAGAGGGTAAGTATTACTGCTCTAAATTTAAGTACCTTGCGTTACGTTTTATTCTATTTAGTTTTTAAATTAAGTAAAAAAGATGAACTTATGTCGTAGGTAATATTTGAGTTATAAAATTAATTTCATACTATCAGAGTTTTAAATTAATAGGAGATGAAAAAGTTTGTAAGCTTAAAGATTTCCTCCTACGAACTGACAAACGAAGTAAGAAGTTAAATAAAAGCTTATAACCAGGATCTCGAGCAACCATGACAAGAGTGGAATGTAATTTTAGGAAAATGTCGAATATTCTTTATTTATTTTAATTTCACATTTGGTTAGTATTGGGATAATATTCTTGTAGAACATAATAACACGGAGAATGTTTAAAATAAAATAATTTTCTTTAAAAGCATTTAAATTAAGTATTATAGTTATTCTCATACATGTTCGATTTATTTTAATTAACGTTAAAAGGTATCCAATTAAGTTTCAGCTTTACAAACTCTACGCCCAACTAATTAGTAAGTACGAAGAGGCTTTCATGATGCAATTATTGTATGCAGTTAAAGTGTTTTTGTGAAAAACAAAAAGGATATTCATTTTATAATGACACGCTAATGGACTATGGTCACCAGAGCTTCAATACTGAAATTGATGCGTTTTTATTATTAACACAATAAACGCCTCGCCGATAAAATGTGCCTTGGATTATATACAAAAATAATTGATTTTAATAGCCAAAAAGAATAGTAATAGTTCTGTTAATATATACTCCTTTGTCTCTCATTTCATATCTCTTTTTATTTTATGGGCGAGAGCAATCACATCTGATGGTTACAAAACTTATACAGTGCTTTTGTTGGTATTTGTTGTTATTATTTTTTCACTTTTTCAATTAACATCCCATTACTTTACATGAGATAAGAGTTAGCTTAAAATTAAGAGATAAATACATTAAGAACAGTATATTTTAGATGACATTTTACATAAAAATGATAAAATATCTGTCCACGTGGATTTGGAAAGAAATTTAATTTTACATATCTCTTTTTTACATACATATTTGGTCACAAAAGGCACAATTATTCGGGAATTGACATTTCTATAAGATGCCATTCACCTGTTTAAATATCGCCAATTCAACTGCTTTAGGTTATTTAGGGAAGATCGGAAACAATTAGATAACAGTGACAATGGTCAGCGGAGCGCATATCCGTGTGTCGTTGAGCCGGGCCGCAGCTTACATTCATTTGCAATGTTTTGAAGTTGACAAAACTAACATTTGCGTTTGTTCATTTAATTTTAAGTAACTGTGGTTTTCAATTTATTCAATTTATTCTTAATGATATTTATTTGATTACTTCTTTGCTTAAATTTTTGCTATGAATTTTGCTATAATATCACAAATGAAAGACTAGAATTTGAATTGAATTATATTAAAGATATCTATGTTGTACATCATAAGATTTTGTCGCAACAAAACCTAGTGGCTGTAAACATGTTTAGTAAATGCGGTGCATGATGACCCGAGGAGGTAACTAGTTTGTGTGTGAGGTCGCGGAGCTAAGTGCGGTCTGCCCCTGGACCGTCCGAGTACTTAACCTAATATTGGGTAATTGCATTACAGGGAGGGAAATTAATTCACTGCCTCTCCGACTCCGTCGGCTAAGGCGATGCATTGATATTGCTTTGTAGCCGAGCTGCGTGCACGTACATGTAACCATGTCATGTACATTAATGTTGACATTATCAACAGTGTTAATCACATTTGTTAACTATGTTTTATACTTATTTAAGGTAATAAGTTAGTATTAACTATTGTAGTTTTATTATAACATCACTGTAGCAATTGCATGCTGAATGATTTCTGATATTGTATATGAATTTTAATCACGATTGTTTGTACTACAAATTATTTAATTAAAGATCAAGTAAAAGTCTTTTCTGAACGTTAAATTTCATCTGAGATATAAATATTTTAATGTCGCTAAACTTTTCTTACTTCGCGGTCGCAGAATTGGCGTTAACTGAGAAATAAATTAAACAAAATAAAATAGAACAGAACAGAACAGAACAGAGAACAGAGAAGAGAACAGAGAAGAGAACAGAGAAGAGAATAGAGAAGAGAACAGAGAAGAGAACAGAGAAGAGAACAGAGAAGACGATAGAGAAGACACTAGAGAAGAGGACAGAGAACAGACAATGCAACAATGTTAGTCTCCCTTTTACATATTACATTTCGATAAGCAGTCAGAGTGCAGGAAAAAAAGCGCAAAAATTTAAAAAAAAAGATTTATTATAAATTTTACTTCAAGAAGCTAAGTCAAATTTTGTTACAAACCTAGGTTCTTGGACTTCATTTCTAATTTTTTTCGTAAATATAGTCCTATCTATTCTTACACTTGTTATTTGTTGTTATGAATCGAATATAAAATATTTTTACGCTATCAGCAATGAGGGCTACATCCATAACCGCTACAGGAGCATTGATATTCACTTGCCAGATATTAAAGGAGTCAACACATAGGTTTAAGTTCATTTAAACTCAAATTTAATTCATTGATTATCATTTATTAGATATAGTTTATATAGTATAGTAGTTTATTATTATTAGATATAGTTTTTAAATTTATGTTACTCTTTATCGTATACAATTTACTAATACTTCCACTGCAGTTTTAATGGTCCGAACCAGGTTTGTATGCAGAATTCCATATATCAGCAAAACAAACGCTGGAGTGGAATCGGTAAAACATAATTAGTGGTAGAGATATATGTCCGAGGATACTCCATAGTATTTTACCATAGAACTCGTATCTTTCGTCCAAACTATCTGGTGATTTATAAGAAAATGAGTAGTGTAGCCACATTGCTACGTTGGCGATGATCATAAACATCATTAGCTCTCGGCCCGGCTTCGTTCTTCGCAGCTTTCTGCTATTACTGCAGCGGCGAAGACCGTCCACTAACAAGAATGTCTGTATGATCACTTGTACCACCTGAAAGAATATACAATTTCTTAATAAATAGTCAGACCATATTAAAACCAATAGATATTCATTAGAGAACGACACCAATTTATGCAAACGTTAAAGGCTTAGTTTGTCATAGGTTTCTTAAAGATTTTTTTTATAAACCCAAAAGTACAGATTAGAATAAAACTTATTTGTTGCTAATGTTTTGTGGACTAGTAAACTTACCATTACTACGAAATCGACGGATTTAATAATGTTTTGTACTGACACAGTAGCGGCCAGTGACAGCACGGACTCTAGGAAAAAAGCTGGCAGACATATGAATAGCAGAACATCGTCTAGCAAGGAGATTGGATGTTCGTTTATGTCAAGCTTGATCGTTTGATTGTAAGCTATGACGGCGGCGAACAGCATTATCACGTGCAGGCCCAGCTTCGTGCAGTAGTTAAGAAGGTAACCCACTTCCAGGAAATTACTGTAATTTAATTTTTTTTTCTCAAAAATGTTTCTCGTTCATACAAGTATAGACAATTGGTGTTCTCTTAAACACTTTTTTTGTAAAAACATTTAATCAAAAATCCCAATTTAATTGCAAATTATACCAATCAAGTACTTAAATAATAATAGAAAATTATTAAAAAAAACTTACTCGCCAACACTGCTGAAGACGAAACCAACAATGAGCATTCCCAAAACAATTACAATTATGATTAACCCTACAAAAAGTCCTCGGTTCGAAGCATGGCAGTCTGCATAAATAACCATATTGCTAGTGTAATCATTCTCTTCATTTGCAGTTGGTATTCTGAAACAGAAACATTTTTAGTGTGCAAAAAATACATTCACATATTAAACAGTTTACATAAGATATACTAACTTGCATATTGAGTAGTTCTCGCCTAAGCTTGAATTCGATTCACTTTTGTCTCCGTCTGCATTCTCACAATGACCAACATTACTCCAAATTATGTAGTATACCGCAACTAAAACATTAAATCAAAATAATAATTTTAAACGAATGCGATTGTGCTATCAATATTTATATTTTGAAAAAAAAAAGCTGAATAGCAACTTATAGTACTATAGATAATATGTAATTGTAAAGTAAATAATAAAATTATATAATCACCTATAAGAATATTGAATTCAACACTAAATGGGTACAAATATGGTGATACACTTTCAAATACAGAAGATATAGCGCCGGACCCTTGGCAGTGTTCGTTGTACAGATTACTGATATCAAATATTCGACTTTCAGCTGATGTAAACACTGAAAAAAAAAAAGATTTTTTAGTATCTTTTAGAGGTTACAATAGAAAAAGGTATTGTTTAAAAACAGTTTAAAAACCTGGATCTAAATTAATTTCGGCTTCATAACCGTTTGTTCTATTTCCATATTTCGAATTCGCATAAAGTGTCAACGCCAACACAGTTTCTCGAACAATGGTCGCAATCCAAAAACATAGACTGCTCCCAATCATATGCATGAATCCGAAATGCGCCAAACCCTGGAAAAATTGAAATATGTATTGCAATAGAGTGCCAGGAAGCGAGCAATAAATTAGCGTAATGAAGATAAGTTCTTTCTCACCTGCCCTCGCAAAATGATCACGTTGGAATATTTAAAAATAAAATATAGTTGAACGAAGGAATACAATGGATTCACGACGTCAAGAACTAATCGCAATACGTCTACGCAGTCTTGATTATTAATGTTGTCGTCAAGATAATAGTTAGCTTGTAAAGTGATCAACAGAACAGAATGCACAAGATGTCCGAGGGCGAAACCTGCAAGTTTTACATTGAATATTAAAGTAACATTAAAAGAAATGCAGAAAAATTCTATGTTAACGTGGTGAAAATTTCAATTTTGTTTGTCCACATAGTAAATGACTACTAGATTAGCTGTGTGGCAATTACAGTAAAGTAAATTTTAGCAATGAAAAGTATCAGTTCATCGTTTCTACATTGAGAGTTAAAAAATAACAACAGTATACCGGCAGCTCCCAATTTAAGGTAAAAACTCCCCGAGTGCCGGCCCTGGCTGAAGCAATAGTCGTGTTTCAGTGACACGAGCAATGCAGATGGTATTTTTAGTGATCGGTAACTATCGGGTGTGCGATCCCCCGCTACAATTGGTCCGAACTCTTCCTTAAATAAATGAAAAATTTTTTTATCAACAAACACTAAAATTTAATGAATTATTTTTTTAAGCTCAACCATTTTACAATACTTACTTCTCGTTTCCTATAATATTCAGAAAGTTTCTCTTCGTGTATTTCTTTGGCTTTTTGATTCTTTAGCGCGTTGCCTTTGTATCTAGCAATATCGAATAGTAAATACATCACGTATAAGAATCCAACGCCAGTTAAAACTAATGAGTATATCTGAAAAGAATATTTTAAAAATAAATTATGTTGGAATTGAGCAAATCTACTAGGACAATTTTTACATCTAACTACTTATTAATGAGAATGTTTGGATGTATGAATGGATGCTTGTTAGAAGGTATCTCCAGAACGCCTGCATTGACTTCGTTGAAATTTAGCATAGGTGTAAATCACAGTTTGGAAGAATACATATGCTACTAATTAAGTTTTTGTTTTTAATTTCGTGCGGACGGAGTCGCGGGCGACAGTGAGTATTTACTAAACCTAGTTCGAACTTTAAATAGGTCCTTTTATCAAATCTCTATAATCAAAGAGTTTGTATTAAAAAAAAATCTCTACCTTAACTTTAACTAGAACAAATTTCACGTACATGTGTTCGATTTTCGCAAAAAAGGGAACAAAGTTTGCACTTCACGTATTAATAAAATGAAAATATTTATTAACTAGGGACTCCCCGTAAGTGACCACTTTAACTGTGGGTGCGGTGGTTAATATTAAAAGATATTAATTTTACCGTAGCTAAATGCATATCCACAAAAGGATCAGCGAGGTTGAAAATAACACCCAATGTCACCAGCAATATAGCGTACATGCCGCTCAATATTAATGTCATATATTTTCTGTAATATAAAAAGAAAAATTAAAAGTAATAATATGCGACTTACTTAAGTTAAATAAAGGCTAACACAAAGATGTTAGTTAATATTTTAACTTGATTTAGGTGAGGGAAGTAACTATAGGTACTTATTTTTTTTTACTACTTCTTTGAATACCAACGAAATACATGTTTGATGTTTGGTGTTCCCCTATCTAGTCGGCTTTATTTCACGTTATATCTGAGTTAATTGCTTTAGTCATCCTTTTCACTTGAGATCGTCATAATTTATAAAGTCATAGTTTTAGTGTTTATACTTACAATGTTAGTCGTTTATTATCTTCTGGACTGGTGGGAGGTGGTGCCTGGGTGTCCAACGATCGCAGAGACTGCGCGTCCATTGTGGTCACGGAGCGTTTTCTAGGGGTTGTGCCACCGCGCACGTCATTAAGCGTGTTGTATACACGATAGCTACCTGAAATATACTTACATAAAGGTTATCAATATAATTCCATCATAAGTGTTAACTTGTGTAGAGGACGTTAAAATTTTTTTTAAATATTTAACCGAGAATGATGATTGCGGTCTAAATAATAGGACTATAACAAATGATATTACATTGTACACAGTTATAACATATTTTGTATACATTATGGTAATAACTTTACACAGGATTACTAACAGTGCCGCAATCATTGTCCCTGTGCCGTTATTGTTATTAAGATACTTTTTTACGGAAGGTTTCGGGTGAACTTTAATTTTAAATGCGTCGTACTAATTATAATAATTACTTTTAAATTGACTATATGTGTTAATTATGTTTTAATAAAACATAGTAAAATTATTTTTTATTTTAATACTTACTTAAAGATTTTACATCTCCATTATTACGTATATTGCCATTATATAATACTGGACTAGCACTATTTCTTTCTCCTGGAAATGTACGATAAATAATTAAGTGATAAGGCAGTTGAAGAATGCGATTTAGATTAATACCAAGGGCGAACACTATCTCTCTTTTAATTTGACAAATTACAAAATATTATTAAGTAAAAATTTGTTTAGTCATTTTAACTTTATGGAACCTTATTACCGTATGGAAAGCGGACGGCATTTAATAATTTTCTGTTATTCAATGCGTTTAAATGTTGTGATTTTTGACAAGTAAATTAATATTACCTATTGGTGTTCCTAAAATCGAATCGTCATCTCTCTTACTGGTAGAATCCTGAAAACATATAAATTGGCATATTTAAATAATAAATAAAAATCAGGGACAATTTTTTTAATAATTCAGAGAACCTAACAACGAGCTACAAATCTCTTGGCATGGAAAGCCGTATAAAAACGGATTAATAACTTCATTAGTTACTTGTTTCTCTCGATCGAAGCCGGCCAGTATTTTACAATAATCCCATTACGTTGTTTCGCGTTCCCATGCTACAAATTTTTGGCTAGCGTTCACAGAAAAATATGCATTATTATTCTGGAACTATCATATCATACAATGAATACTTTGTTCCATTATATGACCTATCAAGAGAACTCAAGGTTCAAAATTGGTCCCTTTGATAGTGTGGATAGGATGTTTTTAAATATTCAAAGTAATGTCCATCACAAAATACTTCACAGTGACGATATTGAAGGTAAAATTAAACAACTTTGTTTTCGATTTAAGTTAAAAAGTGATTACACAGTGTAATTTTGTATTCAAGTGCTGATAGTTAAGAAGATTTACCATGTCGCCTCCTACTGTACTGTAAGTATGTCTCTACAACTACAGTTTGTACTAAGGTCTGTAAATAGCGTTTCTATGAATCATTAATGCTAGTTCCAGATAATCGATAATATTTAACGTATTTTCAATTTCGTCAAGGAAATCAAATCACAAACATCGTGTAATTCCCCGCTCTTATCGCATTCGAGTGACACCAATAAATGTTTCTATTAACTTGGTTAAGCGATGAGTTAGCAGTCAACGTATGGGAATATAAAAATAAAGAGATCGAATTTTCATTAGGTGAGGCGTTGGGGCGGCACGGCTGTCGGTATTTACAGGAGGTGGATGGGCGCGCGAGGGGGTGAGGGTGGCTCGCGGCCGACTGGACTCAAAAGGTTTACAGTTGGCTGCGCGAGAGTGACCCGCCTCACAAACAGGCCCCATGTCCGCTCGCTACTATGGAACTGTACTGGCCCTTAACAACATAGCTTTTTGTCATTTTATTTTTGTAACAAGGGATTTAAAATTCTGTATACTATTTAGTACAAAATGTCTAAGTTTGATAAGCTAAGATATTGCGAGGGAAATCATTTAAGAAGATAGACAGCATTTCGTGTATGCAAATCACATTAATAATCTTGTCTAAAATCTAACCATATTTTAATTAAAAACTAGTTTGATTACCGTCGAGCCAGTAATAATTGGCCTTGATAAATTATTGACCTTATAGACCGATTAGCTTACGATTAATCAAAAAATTAATTTATCATACTGATAATTTGAAATGTAAGTGAACGGAAGTAATAGTTACTCAAAACAATTTTTAACTAACATTGAATTTCCCAATAGAATATCGCTATTGTAGTTTCAAAATTTAGTAGATAAATTTAGAGTTTTGTTTTAATTAAATAATTTAGTCGTATCCACTTGTTTCGAATGCAAAAATCATTACAACCCATTGCGCCCATATATACGAATTCGTTGTTTAAACTACGGTCGGAGCTTAAAATAAATTTACTTTGAAAGCTTGGCAAAGCAGCTTGTCACAAATATTATTGGTGGGCTTATCAAAAACTCAAAGTTTCTCTTGCACTGTAGAGACGAGGTTGTGGTTCTGAGATACTTTTAAGAAAAACATTTAAATTTTTGAAAATTCGAATGAAAAATAATGTGAATAATTTTAAAAGAAACAATTAATGAATAAAGTTAATAAAAGGTTATGACTATAGTACAGGTGTTCCGACAGTGAAAAATCACAGTTAAAAACATCTTAACCACCACTTTGTATTCAGAGTAATAATCAATCCTAAATGATTACTAATTTATTTCCTTGAGTACACAAAGTTGGTGAACAGACTATTAACAGTCCTTTAAGAGATTTGATCAGTACTTTTTAAATTATACTCTAACGGTGCTTACGTAATTTACTTTATAGCAGATTAGTTATTACGCGTTTAATTTATCTTTAGGTGGATTTATTGATAACCTAATCATGATTTATTAGGTTTAGATGATAATTTGATTCATAAGAATTTTTCCGTTTAATATTTAATTTGCGAAAAATTAATTCAATTTGTATGATAAAGAATATCAGTTTGTTGGACAATAAAATAAAAAATAAATATCACGTGATATTTATCACATACATTTCTAAACGCTGACTGACTAATTATACGACAAAACTTTTGTATTTAATTTCTTTCTTTTTTTTTAATATGGTAGTACTAGAATAATTAATTAAACAATTTATTCTACTTTATTAAAAGAAAATAACACAAAAATCGTTGCCAATTAATTTAAGAAACCGAGATTCGTGTATTTGTTTGGTTAATTGTCATTGTGTGGAAAATCTAATAAAAGTAAAATTACGTAGACAGTTATTTTAGAAACCACGCGCATAGTAAGGAGGTTCCTGTCTATGCGGCCCTGACCAATGGTTGCTTGAGTCATGGGATTCCGCAGCCAGCGGTATATTATATAACATATTTTGCTTATTTTTTATAATACATAATACGTATAATATATAAATATTAAGTAAATAAATGAATATGTTTATCTACTTATATTTTTATTGAGGAAAATACGTTTTGTAAAGCAATATCTAATTTAGTGAAAATTACTTTACGTTAAGTATTTCCCAAAATAAGTCAGTATTGATATGATGTATGATAAGAGCTATGTGTAAATCCTTTTATGTGCAAATTTTAAAAGATATAAACTAATTCACTTATCAGACTATGTTGATGCGGGGAAATGCCTGCAATAGTATTACAATATCATGCACACTTATCACACATATACTAAATTTCTGTTTACATGAGAAGATGAATAACTAAATAAAATTTAGGATTCCTAACATATTTGAGCAAGTTCTAGTAATACATGATGCAAGACTCAATATCTTTGAATACTATTCAATGATAATCACTCCGACAGACCAATAGTTAAAAGTGTGGATTGCTGAACACGAGTATCCGTCATACTTGCGATGGATATTTCAAATATTATTTGGATAACTTTATTTAAACAAAACATTTATTTAATAACTAGCTGTCGCCCGCGACTCCGTCCGCGCGCAGTTAAAAAATGGGGGGGGGGTTATGAAAAATAGATGTTGGTCGATTCTCAGACCTACTGAATATGCTCACAAAATTTCATGAGAATCGGTCAAGCCGTTTCGGAGGAGTACGGAAACGAAAACTGTGACACGATAATTTTATATATTAGATAAAACTAATCATGTAAAAACACATGTCCAATGCTAAAAATGTGATGTATATTTCGCTAAGCAGCAGTAAATTATTTTCCTTCTTATGTAAGTTGTTAGGTAACACACGATAATCCCAGACAGTGTAGTTTTTATCGATTTTGGTATTAACTAATTACTTTATGATAAACCTATAATCTCTGTTACTGTTTATTATTAAATCAAGAGAGAAAAATCATTTAAGAACGGCTTAACTTACATATGAACCGGTGATGATACCGACTAGTTTCGGATTCGTCTGGGATCCATCTACCGTTACCCGACGATTACACGTGCTTTAAGTCGTACCTAATTAATTCATTATAATGACTCACAAAATACTAAACAATTTAATCAAAAAAGAATACGAACCAAATGATACCTAACTTGTCAACTTCCGTTCAACCGTTTAGACTACACTAGGCGAAAATTAAATTGATATACTAACATACTCGCAAAATATTTTTACATTGTTATCATGCGGACAAAAAGAAAAAAAAACATGACTTCTATTCACATACTTCTATATCATTAGTATGATGATAAGCTGCTTCAAGATAATAGTTTACATGATTTCTTCTTGAAATATCGAACAAGAAAGGAACTTTCCATGTTAATTTAAAGTGTTCTTATTTTGAAGTTGTATATACATGTTAAATGTAACTATGAGTATGTCACTAACACTTGTATTAAGTGCTACTTCTCTTTAAATGTATTTTAAAACTAAATTGTTATAAGAAGAAGATTATTTATTTGAAAGAAACTGTAATAATTTCATTTTATTGAGACAGAGAGAGAGACAGAGTGCGCGGGAAAAATTAAAATAATACCATGTATTTCATACATTCGTAGGTTATTTTTTCATACTAATAGGAATAGGAAAAAATGGGTATACAATGTTGTGTATTGGTACATTGTTACCTTCTACAGCTTAATCAGTGTCACCGATTTTGAAGTTTCTTTCCTAGAGTCAGTAGAGTAAACTTACTTTACTTAATCGTTGGTTTCTGAAACCAAAATCCTGGTTTAAAACATATAATTATCATACCTATCATATCTTTGACAAGACAATGATATCAATATGTTTTATATAGGGGTTTTGATCTCGGAAACCAACGATAACTTAGTTAACTTTAATAAATTTGTGTCAATACAGTTGGTCGGCTCATTTGATATTTTAATTATTAACTATTAGTTAGAAAATATGAAGCGATGATAAATGAGGCAGTGTCAGAGACTCACAGTGCGCTCTAGGTCGGGTGCGTACATGACGCTGCGGGGCGGGCGGCGGCGAGCGGCCCGCGCTGCGGTCGCCGTCAGCAGGCTGCCTGACACCGGACCAGGCGTCGACATCGTCCGCCGCCTGTCACCACCGTCATCTTCATTTGTAACAACATTTAGTGTTTTGTTTACTACCTAAAGTAGAAAATAATATTATTAGTGACATACTAAAGTAAGACATTTTTTCAACTCGGTGGCCTCCCAATCCGGTAATAATAACGAAGTAACAGTCCGAGCTGAGCCTCCTGAGGGAGGCCTCGAGCCCAGTTACTCTTAAACGAGGTTTAGGCTAAGCGCTATCTGCGCCCGGCTTCCTCAAGCCCGGTGAAGCTGTAAATGCCTCTTCAAGGCAAACAGTGACTAAACAGTCACAAAAAAGAAAACAAAGAAAGACATTTTATAAAGTACACAAAGTCTGTATGCTTAGATGTAGAGCTTGTAGAGTCTCTAAAAATGAGATTTATGTATGTCAGAATCTGACCTATGATAATATCAGTGTAATTGTAACACACGAAATAGTATAGTAGTCGTGAGTTTTAAAATATTTTTGATAATGTGATATCTTTACGTAATTCAACGTGTATGGGAAAAGTTATTTTTATGATACCAAGGAAAAAGACGATGTAACATGTGGCTATAAGAGCCATTATTAAAGATATATAAAGTAAAAACTACTTGTTATCTTGTTAATCATTTAAACACTACAAAACACACTAAACCCCATTTTTATTTTTGATATTTAAATTAAAATTTACATAATAATTACCCCGGGATCTTTTCCAGCGTCTGTAACAACACTTTCGTCAATGTCTTCCAAATTCTGAAGCGATGTTTCCGAATGAGACTTTTTATCACCTAACTTCTTTCTATTCACTATTTCTTCCATCACTTCTTTGTGAGCCACTTTTGGGTCTGCCATTATTTTATCTTACAGTAAAATTAGTTTAAACCAAAATATAAACGATTTATTAAAATATTGTTTCCTTATTTCAATGCAACGAAATATAACAACGCCATTGTAAATTATTAACACGATAAACAGTTTCTTTGTACGACACAAAGTGCGATTTGTTGCTTGCAAATGTGTTATTAAAAAAATAATGATTGTTATCTGTAATCACTTTATATCGAACGAGACATATCTATAATACTGTAATTATCGTAATCAATTCGTCACTTCTTCCTGTGTTTACTACTTTTTTAATATAGCCGTGAATTCGTGGCGACAGGTTTACTCCCTATCAAATTTAGGATCCACGGCAACAAGAGGTTTGTGTACTTTGTTTACAACTATTGTGTATTTTATTTCGTGTTTAATTCGTTAGTTTAATTCGTGTTTGATAAATTTAAGAGTCGTAAGTTTCTTTTTTTAATTTCACGTAAATGCATTTTATTAAAAAAAAAAACAAAAGCCCAAGTTATCTGATAGTATTTTGCTATCGTTCTTAGACATCTGCATCCTCGATAAGGCAAATGGATGGCGCACAAAGATTCTATTAACCTTCAGGCGTTCCATAAAGATGTTTGTTATTGGTTGAATTGAAATAAGGGACTGTGCCTATGAGATAATTATGCTAGTAGAAAATCTATTTTTTATTCCTTAGTGGTTAGAGACACTCTAGACTGGTATGATTTTTTAGAAACTATTACACACCCACCCATGCAATAACTTGATCTCAAAGAAAAGTGTAGAATTTAGTTTTTGACATATGTACACTTTCAAATATTTTAACAGTGAAATCTATTTTATACATATCTGATATTTAAAATATTTAAAACCGAACTATAAATTGACGTCAGCTATAAAACTTATCTAATTAATGACAATATCTATAGATAAAATACAAAAAACGCACTAACGGATTTAATTTCGCAAGTAGATGTTCTAATTTTAGCGCTCAAGGCAATAAAAGTTTATTAGCATTTATTTATTTATACGGTCACAGTTTGTTTTGCTCTTGCGATATTAATAAATGGAGTAGACGAACCGTAAATTATTTATTCAATTGTGTCTTTGATATACATAGATAATTTTTTTAACGATAGATTTAATCTTGAATTTCCCGCGTTCAGTTTACATACAATAAAAATAATATTCGAATTCACGAAACGATAGCTTGTAAATAAATTCAAACAATATTTTTAAATATTTTAAAGTCAATAAAACGAGCAGTTTAAACTTTTGTTATCGGCTGTTACATTTTTTCATTACTTTATCCATTCAAGTGAGTTAAAAACAGCTTGCAGCCAAACATTTGTTGTGAATTTTTTAATAAATAAAAATGGCTGTACATAAAATATGTTTTTGCTGTAATTTTGGTATTGATATAATTAAACCACAAATTTTATGTTTCATATTCTGAAAAGTAAGATATTATATTATTTGAATATAAATACGCCATATAATTATTAAGTACATTTAAAGTATTATCTTTAAACTGACTGTCCTATAAAAGTATATTGACTATTTACTTATTGACTTAAGAATCAACACTATAAATTTAGAATTAGAAACTGTATTAAAATCCAATGAGAAATTATTAATTTCTGTCCTAAAAATAATAACTAATCAAACAAAACAATTAACACGCAGTAACTGGTTCCGGGCTTCCGTGTTCAACTTACAATGATAAGTCGCGGTCATTACCCAAGGACTTTGTTGTTTTGTTTTGATCCATAATATTTATCACCTTCTAGAAGTTGTTTGTTTAATTATGTTTAAAATCTTACTTTAATTTTGTTTGTATAATATAAAAATCAGCAACTTGTTGATGTACTTAGTTTTTACTAAATTCAATTTCACCTTAATTCGATAGTATAGTATACTGAGTGTAGACACAAAAAAAATTAAAAAATACACGATTGTTTTAATCTAAGTTAACTTCAATAAAATAAAAACATTTTAATGATATCATTTAACAAAATAAAAACTATTCGTTCAAAATCTTGCTCAATTCTTCCTTCAATTCCAATGTAAATTCGGAAACGGGGAATGCTAATTCTTGTACAATAGATGTGGACGATTTCTCCTTCACCACGAAGTCTGAAGGAACAACGAATAACTGTTTCTTTTCTCCAGACTGGTCTAGAGATTCAAGGCAAGGCGGCATCGGCATATGAGGCCTCTGTTTCAACCAGTTGTAGAATGTCTTTGTGGAACTGAAAGATTATTGAAAAAAAATCAAAATATTAATGCATCAAAAACATGTATTACTAATAAACACATGATCTTTGAATGAATGTATTTCTTAATCCTAAAGTTCTTTTTTACTCGGGCATGTGGAGGGAGTGAATCCTAAAGTAACATAAATATAAATAAATTTGTAATTAACAGAATATCTGTTGTTTGAAATGCAAAAAATAATAGATAAAAAAAAATTTTATTGGGCCAAATCTATAGACTGATTGAATCCAAAGAATAAAAAATAATCTCATTGGTGGATTGATTCTACGGATTTAATCGGCCCATCGGTACACATAGAATAAATTGCTTCGAATGCTTTTTCTGACTCGACACAAAATTATGATCAATGCAAACATTGCTTTGCTTACGGTAATTTGTATAATTACTTTAAAAATTATACTTACGTCAAATGTTGTATTTCGGACCAAACACAGGACATGGTTTTTAAGTCATCAGGTATCTGAACATTTTGCCAGATCTTCTTGGTGTTGTTCTTTGGAGGAATGTGTTTCATATGTTGCGGTAGGCAGGTAGCGAAGGCGGTTGTGTGCGCCGGACTGCTCTCCGCAATTATATCTGACATTATCTGCCTCTTCAATGCTTTGGGACATGAAGCCTTCACAAAGAGAATTAAATAGTTATTATAAACAATATATGTCTTGTTCGCGCCCGAGATGCGGGCAACCCTATAAGCGGGCGGAGCGGCGTGCGGGTGAAGAAACGTCACTCAAAATCTCAACCGGCTGCCGATGCATACGCGCACCGTATAATTTGTCTTTTTGCAACTTTGTAATCCGAAAATAAACCATTACAACCAAAAAAAAAAAAAAAAAAAAAAAAAAAAAAAAAAAAAAAAAAAAAAAATCTCAACCGGCTGCCGATGCATACGCGCACCGTATAATTTGTCTTTTTGCAACTTTGTTAATTCCAAAATAAACCATTACAACCAAGCAACTGTGTTTGGCCTAAACAGTCTAATTTTCCCCGATATCTTGATTCGAAATAAATAATTATTAACAAGATTGTAAATTTTTGTTCCATTAAAACCGTTTATTAAAATAAAATTCTTTAGAATCGTGTGGGTGTTGTACTTCTAATTAAATAGTTAGTTGTTTTTTGAAAACAACTGAAATATACAGCGAGTAAAATTACAGGATAAATTATTTTACTGTATAAATATTAAATTAAAATTAAGAAATACATTTATTATTTTATCTTACCTTTGGAACTCCCACGTAATCAGCAATACTTTGATTAACACAAGGAAGAATTTTAGGATCAAGTACCAATCCCCTAGATGCATGCTCGTCAAACCACACCTATAAAATATGTGAAATAATTGATTTTATTTAATTTGTTTAAAAAGAATATTGGATTTTGGAATATTGGAGTTACCTGAAATAGATCTTCGATGTCTTCCGGACGTTTGATTTCACTTTTATACTCACCAGTGCCCAGGTTAGACCACCATTCATAAAATTCAGTGGCGATCTAAAAATAAACAATTCATTACGTTTGTGCTAAAAGAAAGAAGTACACTCGTGATTAGTGTAACCGTTGTATAGTTTATTTGACGAATTAAAATAAATCAAACGGTACCTTCTTCGTGGCAATTTCAGCTTTTTTATTAAATTGATCAGAGGCCGATACCTCAAAGCCTTTTTGCTTGAACTTTGAGTTCCACGTGATCATGTCAGCTTCACTTTCGTTACAGTATAAAAAATAGAAATGCGGATTTTTTATTTTCATCGGAACATTGCTGCAAACATATTTGGTTCACAAGCTTTCTAAACATTATGTAAATGAAAAAGTAACATAAGTTTCTTACAAAAAATATTTATTTCTAAAATTTAAATCCAAACATTATCCCGCGACAATTAGTAAACACGTGTTGGTGTATGTTAATGTTAGTAATTAACTGTTCTTTTGAGTTTCTTAGTATATTAAATAACACTCACTCATCGATTTCGCTGGGATGTACTCTTAAGTCTTCGTCAGATTCAGGAAGTGTTTCCTCTGTAGATGCTTGTGAATTCAAGTCCTTAGACTTTACTCTCATTTTTGAAGCAAACTTTGGAAATAGCCTCGTGGTTGATTTGGAGGTTGTCTTTAAGAGTTTTGATGTTTTGCTCCTGAGAGATGATTTCGATCGTATTTTTTTGTACTCAGACGACCTATGAGTGGTCTCGGTCCAATGATCCGACTGCTCCTTCGAATATCCCTCGCTAAGTGATCGTTGGAAGTCGATTACAGAAAAGGTAATTCGACTGCGAGGTGGCGCCTGTTGCTGTATAACAGTAATTAGACAAATATCTATAGAGCTATAATATTATGTCTCGCTCAATATATTATTCGCATAAAATACGTATATAAAATTATTAATAGAACAAAAGTATAAATGTATATGCTTTTTAAAACACTAATTATTATAATAGTTTTGACAAAATTGCAAATTATTTATCTTACTTCCAAAATAGTGGCTGATTTTTCAAAAAACTGTTCCGAAGGTATAGGCGTGACGTCGACGTCTGGTGGTTCATATTTCTTAGATTCCGATGGTAAATTAAATATCTTTGTTATTCTATGGAATATTATTGGATCCAGTAAATCACGAACCACTGTGTATTGTGATTCCCAAAACTGAAATACCAAAACGATAGCAAGATAGAAATTTTTTTTTGGTTTCCAAAGCCAATAAATCTAAACAAATTGTTACGGCTGTGAAAATGTCATGTGTTATGTAACACATATTTTTTACCAGATCACCATTTGTAGTAATTTGGTTGAGTCAGCTGTACTTATAGTACAACATCATTTTATAGTACCTAAACAACGTCACAACTTAAAAATGCAATGACTTATTGTAGTTATCGTGGATTATTTATTTCGGTTAATCACATGTCACTCAAAAATAATACGATTCTTAGTAGTGTCTAGATCCAGGTTAATTTTCGTCTGTAGGATTCTTTTGAGCAACACGCTTTATTTATAGAACCTTGTCTTTCATTTTTGTCCCACCAATTTCAGTGACAGTGATTTATTTCCTTCTTTTTGATGCCATATTAATTTTCGCTTTAAATTCAGTGTCTTACTACCGTACTCAGAGTATTTAAGAGGTTACTGAAATCCCTTAGTGTATATTACCTGTTCATCTTTGTAAGACGCTTCTAAATTTCGTATAACATTCTTCCAATGCATTTTGACGGAGGCTTCGTTTTGCTCATATCGAGATGGTTTTATAACTTTGAGAGTTTTAGGCTTGTCCCAATTTTTGACCAGAGGTCTTTTACCACAAGACATTCTGTATAGTACAAGTGTTTAATATGTATATTTATTCATTCTTTGACACCATTATGTAAATGATATACAAATTGCTTTATGTCAAAATGATGCCATTTCTTGTTCTTTCAAATTCTTTTTGATATCTTTACTTTTTCAGAAAAAGTGTATGTTTAGTGTGATATAAGTGAACTAAAAATTATGTAAACAATTTTTTCCAATTATAATTACAGTTTCATATCCCTTTTAATTTTGAAATGGAAAAACAAATTACTCTATAACACGTTTTCAATGAAAAACTTGTTGAAAAAGTTGTTTGGAAAAAGTATGAAAGACGCCATCTATTAAGGGCTATGTCAACTATGATAAAATTCATTCTGTCGTATTCTTGTCTCATAGCAAAGTTAAAGGCGGTGTTAGTGCAAATATAATATAGATGGCGCCTTAAATATTTTAGTGTTTTTGAACATTTACAGTATTCATGAGATTACAGTTAGTTCATGTATTCATCATGGTCTACAACGGAACTGTTTTCGCTTTAATTATTAGCCCAGATTAATACTAGAAAATAAAATAAAAAGGTTTTGTAAGAATATTGTATTAAATCATAATATTATTTACATAAAAGTATCGAAATGGAAAGTAAGTTTAGACATCTAATTGGTATCAGCTAGTTGTGATAATCTTCGACGTAGGTGGTCAATGGGCGCTGGAGCGTTATTATGGGTGGTAGGAGATGCGTGGTGTTGCAACTCCATGGTGAACCTGGCATTGAGCACAGCTGGGTCGAACATGCCCAGACTGTTCAAGTACGGCGCTCTTCTGTGCTCCGGATGTTGGATCATCCAACGGCAGTATTCTCTTACGCTCCTGTTGAAAAAAAAACAATGATTCATTTTAAACAATTTCAAGTATATCCATGTATTATCCCTTCTTTATAGACGAGAAAAAAATATTGGTGTTCCCTTTGTCGACATAGAATCAGTAATTGAAAAAAATCCTTTGAAATTTGATAAAATTTACCTTATATTTGTGATCCCTTCCCATACAGTTTTTAATGAGACTAGATCTCTGGGAACATGCTTAGCAGATCGCCACTGGTTCTTGGTATCATTCTGCGGTGTTCGCCATTGTTCCCTTCTAGGTAGACTTCGTCCGAAAGCCGTCAGTCGATCTGGACGCTTTTCTATTTTAATATCTTTAGTTATTTCTCGGGCTAACGCAGCATTGCGGGATAACTGGAAATAAATAAAATGGTATATTATGAAAAATAACTGGTTTCCTTGTTTTAATGTTGATAGACAAAGCAAATACTTTTTATGTTTGTAATCTTCTTAATATTAAGAATAAAGTTTTTTAGTTCAAAGTTCTGAACAACGTCTGCAAGCTTTATTCCACATTACTTATGACAAACCTCTATATTCCCTGTAACTTCTGCAATTTTGTTGATGACAGTGGGCATTTCTTTTGGTACAACTTGAAGACTACGTGCAACGTGTGTGTCAAACTCTACCTGCCAAATAGAAAAGTATAACATTTATCTTACTTGTGTACTCTTAAATAACACACATCTTAAAATTATACATACTTGGAATAATTCTTTTATAGACTTAGGTGTGAAGAGTTGTGATTGCTGGTCGCCACCTAAAGCCCTCATGTAGTCACAAAAATCCTGTGCTATCTGTAAAAAAAATCAGTTAAAAGTTAAAGCTTCGAAAGTTATAATTTTGTTTTAAGTTATACAATTTTTAATGTTATTTGTTACGCGGAAATCTAGTTAGTAAAAAATATGAATCATTTATGTTATTGCAGCACATAAAATTGTATTTATTACTCCAATTATGTTTTTTTTTGTAAATAATGTCAACAAACCCTTTCCGTGAGATCATTTGCGCGTTTAATTAGGCTTTTTTCCTCTTCTCTTTCTGGTCTAAGAAACCTGGTGTTCCAAGTTATTTGTTCTCGTTCTGGTTTATCTAAGAACTGTCGATGTATATTTGTCCTATCCTGTTCATCATCACTGTAAGGTAGAAACGAAACATATATCTTTCATGAAAGGACTTTTAATTATACGATGTTTTAGTCGTCTTAATGTTCGGAGAAATATCCTCTTTCTGTGCGTCCCCTTATCAGTTGATTAAAGGTTGGCAACGTATCTGCATTTGCGGATGTTAATGGATAACGGTTGCTCGCTATTTCGGCGAATACAGGTGGCTGTTTGCCACTTTTTGATATTAAAAAAAAATACAATAATATTTTCACTTGCTGTTTAAATTTTGCAGAATTGCAATTATAGACGTGATATTAACCCACAACCGTTTAATGGGTACTTAAACAGTTCCTTATTTATAAATAAGCACTTTCTTATATTTTACTGATTTTACCTGCTACAAATTTCGACATCGGTATCTGATTCTAAGTCTCGTTCAATTATGATTGATTTTCGTTTCGAAAATAATGGCTCTTTTCTAATTTTTGAAGTTTGTTGTTCTGTAAATAATTTATATAAACGGTTAACATGAGCGTGGAATAAATTCATTGATAGCTAGGCCCAAAAACTGGGTACTCCTTACGGGTTTTAGTTGCAATCTTGTCGTTTGATTCTTGAACGATTTCATAATCGAGAATCGCGCAAACTCTTTCACACAGGTCGCTTGATAATTCTCTTGACAGATCTTTTAATTCGTAAGCTTTCAGCTGAAATAGTAAAATTTTTAATTTATAATGGATCAAGAAAATATTTAAACTGAGCTCTATCTAAACTGAAATAACACTGGCAAAACTTACCTGATCTTTGTCTTTATCCAACTTTGCTATGACATTTTTCCAATATATCTTATTACGCCGTATAGCTTCCGATTTTTCATATTTAGAACATTTTACATTAATTTGACTTGAATTCATTTATTTATTTTGATTTTTAACTTTGTCTAACGTTACAGCAAACAAAATGGAAAACCTCAATGTTATACACTCCAAAAAAGTCACGTAAAGACACGTGAATTGAATTGAATCCTAAATATTCGCATATAATTTTTTGACTAACTATTAGTGGATGTTTCGCTATCTATTGATTTAATAAAACTCGCTGTTGCCCAGGAGACTGTTGTTACCGCACAATAAAACTAGGTGGTCGCCATTAGAACTTGAAACTTGTTTTTTCTTCATGTTTATGCGTTATTAGACGGGACATTGTAGAATTTCGTTACTGTTTGTACCGAACATGGAATATGGGATACACATTATCATACATTGTTTCCAGATTGGTCCCAGTTATAGTTTCAGATACGTGTCATTTTGTAAACGATAAAGCAATTTAAAATAATCATTTTATCAGATTTATACTTCTATATTAATATATTAGTAGTGGTAATTTAAAGGTGACTTCTAAGTACTATTGGTGTTTTATCGAAATTACACATAAGTTTCCAAATCTATATCATGTTCCGCGAATATTTTTTTCAATTTTGGATACCTTTTTGTTATTTCTTTTAACATTTTTTGGCGTTTTATACAAGTATCGCCTACAGATTTTGAAAAAAAATTATTCACCGCTTCATTACCAGCACTTTCTTTCAATAAATTATATAAGCAAGGGCATGGAGGATCATATCTTATATCTTCGTCACTGGAACACTGTGTCTCTATGTTGTGATACTTTTCTTTGGTTTCCGCAAATGGCAACTCACTATTAGCTATATCTTTTGCATCTAGCAAATTTTCTGTTGGTTCTTTCTGAGACGGGACACCAAAAATTGCTTCTACTCTTCTAAAATTTTCTTCCGAATAATCAAAGTAGGAGTTTAAATAAGGGAAATAATTTACTAATGTCGAATCGGCACATTTTCGAACCGGACAATCAGGAAGCCGGTGAAAATTTTCAAACAGAAAAGATTCATCTGAGCTCTCACTAGTGCTTGACTGTACAGATTGCACTTTACTAGTTGTTGGAGACATTTCTGGTTGTGGTTCTACTGGTGTACGACATTTACATCGTTGGGAATCTAAAAATTTTTTAATCTCTTCGAATCCATGACATTTTGCGTAAATAAATTGTCTTTGTAACCTGAAATACGGTAGATCCACATCTGAAGGTATAGTTTCCCTGCTACCATAAACTATTGGAGGTGTAGCGGAGGTGTCTCCTTCAATGACAAATGGTTGCTTTGTGCATATTTCATCACTTGGACCTGATTGTTCAAATTTAAAAACATTACTATCCTCAACTAAAATTGAGCTTTTAGATCTATCAGATTCCTTTATATCGTCAAGTTGTAATTGTACTAGTTCTTCTAACTGAAGTAAGAATGTAGTTTGTTCTGGTAAAAGCTTAAGAGCAAAACTGATAAATTTTAGAAACAATTGTAAAACTTTCTTAATTTTTTCTTCCCAATCTTTGTTAATATCCAAAATACAGACATCTTTATCTTTAAGAGACTTTAATAAATCCCTTTTTTGTTTTATTTTTTCTACAATTTCATGTATTTCTGCGTTATGATACTTTTCTAACATGATATTTTTAATTTTACATTTTTTCCTTTCTGTGCACAGAACATATATCGAACTAGTTAGTCTTTCACATATAATTTGCTTATAAAACATGTCAACTGCATTATTACGTTCTCTGAGTGCATAATTTGTTAGTTGATTTGACCTTTCATGTTCGTTTCTTAAAAGAAGGGCATAATACCGCTTGATTTTTTTTATTTCGTTCAAATATTTTTTATTTAAGGAATCTTCTAATATTTTTCTTTCCTTACGCAATTTCAAATGTATTTGATTGTTTAAGTGACTAATTATGTTAGCATATACGCTAGATAGAACGGTCTCGACTTCTTTTTTTACATGCTCTTCCAATTCCTTAAGTGTGTTCTCATAAAATTTTTCTATTTCCTTCGTCATTAAAGTGCTTTTTGTTTTAAATATATTTTGATATTTTATTTTTACTTTTTTATTAATTTCTTCCTTTTCATTCATAAGAACGAATTTCCAACACTCATCATTTTCATGCAATAACTTTTTTAATGAAAGAAGAAATTCCTCGTATTCTTTTTGTAATACATCACCCCCAATATTGATAATACCTTCGTGTGTTTTGCTTTTAATAATTTTTGAAGTAAAGGGCGGTTTCATTTGTATTATCCCGATAAGCAAATCGCTTGGAGATGTCCATATTTCTTCAGCTGAGTCGCTTTGCTTACGGACTTCGACTTTTTGTTCAGTTTTTTCAACTCTCGGCTTCACTTTTTTATCATATTTAATATAAATATCTGCGTAGGTGCTAGCAATAATATCATTACCACTAGTAGTGTTAATAATGTCGTACTCCATTGTGAAAACAAAAACAAATAATTAATAAACGATTATAAAATTATAATTCCAAAATAAAGTAGCGCAGTAGAATCGGTATAAGGTTGTCATTTCTGACAAAAGAGATGAGGCATATTTTAGTAAGGAGGTAATTTGCAAAAAGGATTCATGCCTGTAGTGCTCACACCTTCGTTTTTTAACTAGTAAATATAAAGTGACAATTCACTAGAGATGTGTTGAATAAAATCGGTTATGAATCTTTTCGATTTTCGATGTTTGTTTTCTTAGAATTTGCAATCGAAAATTGCGTGATTATTGTTTTTGAATTTAAAAAAAATGTTTCTTCGTATTCCTACTTTATTCTTCAAAAGTCCATAAAGAAATAAAACATGAAACCAAAAATTGAGGTGTTGACAAACAAAAAGTATTTAATGTTTTTTTGTTAGTGGTGCGATAAAAGTCTGTCATCATCATCTAACTGGCCTTTTCCTACTCACATTGGGTTGGCACGCAAGGTTTTATACACCTTATAGTTTTGGCTTAAGCTTTTACGGCCGGCCGCCCGCCTGTCGCCAACCCTACTTAGGAATAATTTCTTAAAATTAAATATAATATAAACTGAATAATTAAAAGTTACTTCAATAACTTACTTCGGTGCGATAAATAGCCTGTAATACATTCAAAAAGTAATAAAACACCTAAATTGTAGTACTTATTTGTTTGAGTAATTTTATTACAAGATCGATGCTTGATAGTTATGCACGTACAGTACGACACTATGGCAACCGTCCATTAAGTACAACATTAATCCTCATACAAAATTATTTCGATACTTCATAGGCGTCAGTTGTCAAACTAATCATCCTTAAATAGACACACTATAGCCATAACAGTGTACGGTTGCAACTTAGTGAAGTCAGACAATTCAGTTAAAAATCGTTCATTATTGCTAAAGAGTAGCAATGTCTACTAAAGCTATGCTTGTATGTAGTAAATTCAAATTGGTTTATTTCCTCAATGAGCTGCTCTTACTCCCAATGGCAATTGGAATAATAGCGTCAACTAAATTTCGCCCTGAGGAAATGAACTAATTTATTTTGAACACTTACTCTAAATATCTTACCCAAATGTTCTTAAATATATTTGTATTTATTTTAAATAACATACCACCAATATAAATTTACATTATGATGAATCTGTCCTTGTGTTTTCTATTTTATATGCAGTGTGTTGTATTAAAATAGTATAACAACGAGGTAGAACTCTTGAAGTAAAAAAACTTAACTGGGTTATTAAAAAACAAAATTCTTAACAAACTTTTATTAATTACACTGCAATAGTCTAATATTAAAAATGCAAATGTTTGCATGTATGGATGGATTCAGAATGGCTCAACGGATCTCGGTGCAATTTGGCATAGGCTTAGAACATATTCTGGAAGAACACATAGGATTCTTATTAAGTTTTTTTTTTAATTCCGTCCGGACGGAGTTGCGGACGACAGCTAGTAATAGTATAAATTAGTAAAAAGACAGTATCGCTTATTTTGATTTCTATGTCTATCATAAGTATTGGCTTTATATATACATGTTTTATTCTATTATTTAATATTTTCTGCTTCTTCAAACGTGTCGGGAATTTTTCTACCCCGTGTTTCTGGTTGGGTTAATATCAGAAAAGCTGTCATTACGGCCATACCACCGAACAAAACGGACGGTATGCCGGACCAGTACACCATGAGAGGAGGCGTAAGAGGTGCGACAATCGATCCTATCCTGCCCATCATTGAAGAAAAACCCAAAAATGAGTGCCGATGCCTCGTAGGATATAACTCAGTAGTAAACAAATACAGTGATGTGAACACTACACCTGTGCAATATTTTCCCAGCAGATATAAAAATAGTGATATACCATACAATGATTTTGGAGTGAATGCAAAAGCAAAGCAGCAAATACCGCACAACAGATAGCCACTGAATAAAGTTGCCTTACGACCTACCCTGTCCAAAACAAGCACCGCAGTCCAGTAGCCGGGAATTTCAATAAGACTTACTAAAATGTAGTTTAAATACATATTTCCTGATAAACTAACAGCGTTAATTGAAAGACCGTAATAAATAAATGTGGTTGTAATCCAATACACAGGCGTCGTACAACATCGCCGCAACATTACACGGGATTTTAGAACACGGTATACCAGGTTTTTTTCGCCAGTATTTGATTTATTTTGTTTAGGTATGGCTGTTAGAAGAAAATTTAAATGTGATTCTTGTATTTCTTTTCTATTTAACTTGGCGGCACGCAACAACGTAGCTTTAGCTTCATCCGTTTTATTTTTACTGAGCAGCCACCTGTGACTCTCCATAAGTATCCAGTAATAAGATATAAGTAAAAATACAGGCGCAAACAAAACTAAAGATAATGTTCGCCATTCTAGAACAGCGGATGCGATCAATCCTAACAAAGCTTGACCGAGAGCGAACGTCGAAGACATTGTTGCACTAGTATAAATTCTGAATCTCGGGCCAACAATTTCTGTGGCTAATATGTAACCGGCGCTGTATAAACCTCCTCCGATAGCCGTATGCATAAACTGTAGCGTTGCATACATTGCGTAATTTACTGAAAAAGCTCGAACACAGCCAACGAGAGCTACATTAAATCCAAAAAATACCACCGACATTCTCCGTCCAAATACATCGGATATAAATCCTGCTAAAGGAAGAGCGATCATTGCACCCATGCTATTTAACGTACCGGAGAGAGCACGGAGCCATTCCTGACATTCTAATCCAAAATCATATACAACTGTGTTTGTTCTTTCGTATACGTAACTCTCGCAACTAATAATGTTGTTCCTATCAAATAGATTTGCTGGACAAGTGCCATTTAAAATTGATTCAGGAATCTGTGTTATGTTCGCGTATCTGGAGCAATCATCGAAACCAGTAGCAGTTTCCGGTATGACGTCTAGAATCCAATTTGGTGCGTATTCTTGTTGCCTGTCATCGCATATTGGTACTGCGCATCGATGAGGAAGCCTGCCGGCTGTAAATATATAGTCACCCGCCATAAATCCAGAGAAAATAGCAGGTAGCAGAACTAATAAAATATTTCTAAATTGGTATAGTCCGAATTCACCCAACTCTTGGTTGAGGACCCTTTCGAATTCGATTTTTTGTTCATTCTCATCTGGTTTTTCCATTTTTCTGGTTCTTAATAATAGTTAATGAGAATAGTGTATAGAGTGCGATGTGTTACTACATCAGCAGTTGAGTTATTCTTCACTCAATTACAGATTTCGTACAGCTGAAAAGAAAGAAAAAGTTTAAAAAGGCGGCAAAATTAATAAAGACATTTACGGTACATGTTTTTCATTCAAGATTTTTTTAGATATCGATCATGAAAACTTATTTCTTTTGTATTTTGTTTGATGAGATAAAGTAATTTACATATTGTTTATAACTTTGTTACAATATAGTAATGCACTGCGTACTTATGGCACGATTTATAAATATAATTATCTTACTAATATTATAAATGCAAATGTTTAGTTGGATGGATGTTTGTTTGTAGGTATCTCCGGAATGGCTCTACAGATCTCGATAAAATTTGGCACAGATGTAGAACATAGTCTGGAAGAACACATAGGCTACTTATTAAGTTTTTTTTTTAATTCCGAGCGGATAGAATTGAGGATGACAGCTAGTAATTCTGTGAAATGAACCAATTTAAATGTTACGAATAATAATTATTAAACATTTACGTTCTTGCTCCTTGCTTGTAGATTATATATATAAGGAAATGTACGTTTCTTACAAATTATGTATATGAAAATAATTACCCATATTATAATGATTATTTCGTTCACTTCAAACTAAAATGCAAGTTTAACACGATCACTTTTAACTTTGCATGTTTCATTTTGATATACGAAAAATTTATATTAGTTTATCGTAAAATAACAATATGTTTCAAAGAACTGTAAACGTCCGTATATTCAAATAAAGACTATCTGTAGACACGTGTCAGGCAGATCTTTCCACTAGATGTTGTTATCTCGATATGCAACATTTTACACGCTGATACTAGTCTTTATAAATATTTGGCTTATCGCAATAATCTATTGTAACATTTTGGGCAATTAATTTAGAAGAAAATTCGTATCTTTATTGTTAATGTATTATATGATTGTTATCTTTAAATTAAAACACATATATTTAGTAATAGTATAGAATAAAGTGTGTAATAGACCTTTTTCATATTATTATTTCTATTTTAAATTGTACCAAAACCGCAAGGTACAAAGTATAATTGCAGATCATTCGATTTTTATCAGCAGTGATAAGAGATAACAGATAGAGTTCCTTGGTATAGTTAGCACCTGCTGTTTACTATATACTAAATTAATAATATAAAATAATCTTATTAATATTATAAATACGAAAATTTAGATGGATGGATCGATGTTTGTTATCATATCTTCGGATCGGCTAAAAGGATATTGCTAAAATTTGGCACAGATGTAGAATATAGACTGAAAGAACTCATAGGCTAATTAAGTTTTTCCCGAGCGGAAAGAGTCGCGGGCGACAGCTAGTTATACATTTTTTTGCAATATTATTATTAGTTTTATATGTGTATGAGTATAAACGCCATCTATGGGTCAATTTGCAAACTATGTTGTAAGGTTTACTAAAGGTGTTTTATGAAATAACCGATAGGTGACCTGAAATTGTACAAAGTTTTCAATAACATTTTTTTATGTTTCGGCTGTAATAATTGATGTCTACCCATTTAAAGTTATCTTGTATTATTTCTATTCTAAAAAAAGTTCTGAGTTAACAAACATAAGTTCTAAATAAAACTTATGAAAAACTTTGAAGAGAAGTTACCAAGTACCTACTAAAATGTTGTACGATTTTTATATAGAGTAGAAATTAGCGTTACATTGAATAAAAATGTAAGGATTCGGACAATATTTAAGAATACAAATGTTAATTATATTTAAAATCTAATTATTTAAAGAAGATAATGTAGAAATTTTGTTAATATCAATTAAAAGTATAAAATATCAAAACTTTTGCGTTTTAATGCCAAGTTTACAAACATAATGTTCAGCGTTTCATAATATTAGGTTAAGCGTCAGTTCTCGGGCTGTCACAACTGCTCGGCTTGTGTAAATTTAACCGTGTTTATGAACCGAGTCAAAGTTTATTTAAGATACTAAGAATTGCAAGAATATTTATCTTTTAATATATTAAATTTTTACATAAAACGTTTTAAGAGGAAATGATAGAGAAGAAGTACATATGTTCCGGATAAAGTCAGTTAAAAGTACGGAACCAATTTAAAATAAATTTTTCAAATAGCAAAATTTTCTATTCATTTAATTTAGTTCAATGTTCAACTTCCAACGTATGTCATAATATTTTTTACTTTATAATAGTGATTTAAATAACCACATTTAAAATGGCATTATCAAATCAATCGTTCTCTAACATAACGAACTGCAGTAAGAGCAATATAAAGTTAAAAGTGCAACTTATTCGTAGCTTACGTATGCGAAGTTAGAATTCAATGCAGCAACTACATTGAGGAATTTAGCATTTGTCCGACGCGACTCGGACTTACAAACAGAATTTAAAATTTATTTATACCTCAGCCCGAGAAAGCTCGTATATACTCTAATAAGCTTATTTGTTTAAGGAAAAGATTTTTTTTAGTACTTACCTGATATAGTTTAGGATGATTCTCATTATATAAGAAAAATGTAACAAAATATCGTATTACTATTAATATTTCCACAAACATTTTTCTCATTATTGGTAGAAACCGATTTACATTATAAAGAGATTTAATAGTATGTTGTAAAACCTTTTCTAAATAGACTTTTTATCTGCCTGTGACACATTTGCTCGCTTATTTTTCCAGCAACTTGTCTCACGTAAGCATGAAATATTACATCAAGTGACAACACTATTCGGAGCTATGGTTTTCTTTGATATTTTATGTACATTTCATGAAATAAATAATAACAATATAATAAGTTATACTTGTTTGCAATAGATTTTAATGAATTTTAGAAAATATTGGCATATAAAAGCAAGGATTCAATTTAAACGAAGGCACGAAGATCACAAATTGTTCGTTGTACCTTCGCGGTTTCTCACTAAACTATACTCATTTGTTCTTGTTTGTTCTCCTGTATTTGTTTATGTGAGTTTCAACATAGTACAATCATTAAAAGGAGAGTAATCTCAATATGTATCCTTCGACCGCGGTCGACGCGACAAAACGGCCTAGAATATGTATAATTTTTTTCTAAAATAGTAATAAATGTATTGTACTTTGTACAGAGTGTTGTAAGTTACTTCCTGTATATGGTCTCTTTTATCAAATTATGTATATACAGCAACATATACATATTAAATGTTGTTCTTAGAATTATTCATGAGTGGCACTAGTATAATATTTATGCTCTATATGCATATTTACTACTATATTATGAAATTTATTGGGAATTCAGTAACTAGATACTCGTAGTTTTTTTTAACATAACTGATAGCTTTTTAGAACAGCCGATAAAGTTAACATTTACTCTGAAATTTTTGATTGCACTGTACATTTGTACGAAATACACCGTTACCTAAGAATTATGGACGGGTATATTGGGCGGTAAGGTAAATTTACACAAGTGTCGTAACAGCCTACGTCGTCAGCGCCAGAGCGCCATATGACTCCTCACGCCTGTCTTAATGTCAAAGTACACCGCATACAATCATAAATTGGTGAATACAGGGAGACGATTTCACTGTAGAGATGCTAAATAACCTCAATGAATCCTTCCAAGAACGAATTTATTTCAGTGTTAACATGATAAAATAGTGATAAATGGATACGTATATGTACAGTGGATGAAAGCTGAAACTTATCGGAAACTTCATTACAGTAGATTATGCAAACTTTAAAAGTCAAATTTTTTCGATATTTTATCAACCTATTAAATGTTCTTTCATAGATTTATATCATCAGTTTGCCATAAAAAATAACAAGGTCTTATTTTTTACTGGACTCATATAAAAACAAATTGGATTACGTATTAATGGAGTTAACACGGGGAGAAATGTAACAAAAGCACATCAACAATTAGATGAAACTAAAGGCAATAAATTGTTAACAGGGCGTAGCGCAGCACGACGACAACAGGGGAATTACAATGTGTCAGGCTTCGCCAGGTGCTACAGAGAATTGGTTCACGCGGCGTCAATCATTCCCACTGAGATTGATAGCGGATTCACACTATTCAATTTTCCAAGTGCTTCCAAACGTATTTCGCGAATCGTTTTGCCTTAAACTCAAGTGCATAAACATATTTAGTACCAATGTAATATTTAGTTCATTAATATAATTTTAAGCAAATGTAACAATAATCAATAATTAATAACATCCTTATTAGGTAAGGTAGTATTAATAATAATAATTTACTCCAGATTTCTCTAATTACCATATTCGAACTGTACGTGGAAAATCGCGAAGAAAGGTGTCGAAAAAATCATGACGCGGTTTGACATGGTTACTTAAAATCAATAATAAATACAACTTTTTTATACAATATTATAGTGGGACAGTTAAGAAAAATGTATAGCAATGTTTGACAAAATTTATTGAGATTAATAAAGTGAAGAGTATATTTGGCTTTAAGGTAAATTTCCAGCAGTCCCGTAACAAGGTATTATCTCGTCACATATCTCGTCGCGGGTTAATGTGCCCACGTGACTTATGCTTCACATTCCTTACTTCATTATTAAAGTACTGGAAACCCCGATGTTGAAATTAATTTTGAAAGACGTACATTTTCACGCTATAAATAGTTCATAAATTCGAGTTTATCAATCAATTCCAATTTTCATTAAATAAATTAGTTGTTAACTTACTAAAAATTTCAATAAAGCCAGTTATCCACTCACCCTGAAGAAGCAACCCAGATGGGGTTGAACCTAGTCGTTACCAAGATCGAAAACACGAGAGTTAAGCCGTGATCTTTAATTAGAGTCAATTAATTGTTATACAATAAAACTTATATTATTCAATCTAAGAAGACGTTATTTACAACAATTTATCTATACTGGTATTGATATATCACACATACTGATGTAATGGTAACGGATTGTTTGGTTCAAAAGTAAAACAATAATTTGTTACAGTAAACGACCCGCCTTAATTCAGTAACATATTTTAGTTGATGACAAGCTGTCGCCCTGATAAAGGTCGATTTGAAGAGGGTCCCCGTAAGATATGAATTAAATTATTAGCTGACACGTGACTTGTCCGACTTGTTTCGTGTCTCGTTTTGACTTTAAACATCGCCACAAAGGTTTTTAGATGGATATTGTACAGGGTGGTTACAATTTTAAATCTTATGGATACCACAATTAATATCACCTAACCAACTAAGTCAACTATGCGTATATTTTATCATTATTTACAAAAATTCTGACGTAAATATTTTTTTTTTTAATAATTGTTATACCAAATAACTCTACATTTTTAATAAAAAAAAGTGTTCTAAATGTAACACAACATAAGTCAGACTAATGACGGCTAAAAAGTATTTTAATAATGAATTCTTTGTAGTCGGCACGCAGTTAAAATCGTCGTCTTCCTTTTTAGCCGACTTCAAAAAGAAGGAGGTTATCAATTCGACTGTATTTTTTTTTTTTTTTTTTTTTTTTATGTGTGTTACCGCGATACTCCGCCCCTGGTGGTCCGATTTTGATGAAAAATATTTTAATCGAAAGGAAGTGCTTGCAGGTGGGTCCCATTTTTTTGTTTTTTTTTTTAAATAACTAGAAGACTAGTAGATTTTGAATATAGCTTCAAAATTTGTTGCGAACATTAGGGACATTTTTGTTTTCAGCGCTTACGTAGGCTAAACTATAGGACCTACATAAAAATGATGTATGGCGAATTGTAGCTCTTTAAATGTGCTAAATAAAAGTCAGCGATAGCATATATCTATCTTTTATAGTTTTCTCGCAATAACCATTTTTTTCTTCAGAAACATCAATTAAATTCATGCCCTATTTCCGACGCTATTATTCGAGTTCAGTATTAACGCTTATGTAAATAAACATGTTCATTATCAAGAGAATTTAATGTAGATTATATTTGCAATTGAAACTATATCATTCTGTCTAATAGTTTAGGAGATATCGTAAGAATAAAATTACGCGGAAACGAAAAATGCTACACGAAAAGCACAATTTTGCTTTCTGGGCTTACGTAGGTCACACTATATGACTTACATAAAAATGATGTATGGAGTAATTATAGATCCTTAAATTTGCTAAATAAAAGTCTTCGGTGGCATATATCTATCATCTATGGATGTCTCACAAAAACCATGTTATTGTGAACAAACTTCGATTAAAATGCACACGAAAAACAGCGTCGTAAGCTTACGGCGCTATTATATTATATTCGATATGAATCCTTATCCAAATAAATATGTTTTATGGGTAGAGTATTAAATGCAGACTACATTAGCTTTTAAACTATGTAATTCTGATCAATAGTTTGGGAGATATTAAATAATTAAAAACTACGCGCATTCGAAAAATGCTAGTGCGGCGCGCGGCTGGACAAAATTAAAGGCACGCTACGATGTATTAGTTCGGTAATTTTCAATTTGTATACCGATTTTGATAATTATTTCATTGTTTAAAGGATAAGTGGTTATCTGCTGCATTCTAAATTAGTTTTTGAATTGAAGTACACACATATCAAATAGGAAAGTCCTTTTCTTTATTTGTCTTATTTATGTCTTTATATGTATTAAGGAAATTTGTAATTGAACTTCAAATTCACTAAAAATTGTGAAATAAAACAAAAATTTTAAGAAAAAAAAATAGCCGACTTCAAAAAAAAACAATCGCAAACAAAATGCACTCAAAAGTAACCTAAAAAAACCAATTTCAAACAAAATGCACTCAAAAGTAACATAAAAAAAATTTCAAACAAAATGCACTAAAAAGAAACAAAATAATGTCATGAAAACTCTCTAAACTCTAGTAGTTAGTAGTAGGGGCTCAGTTTTCCGCAACTCCACGACAAGCGCGTATTTTGCGTGTCTCTAAACTCTAAAGAAAGTTCTCTTCTTTCTTGTAACATGTCTATATTGTATAATTATTGTTATTTTGGAGTCGGTTTCGGCCTAAGTAGGGACATAAACGTAAGTATGTCTAATACATCTCAAATATAAAATGTCACCTATTTACTTCGGCCGACACCGACTGCGAAATAACAATAATTATACAATATAGACATGTTACAAGAAAGAAGAGAACTTTCTTTAGAGTTTAGAGACACGCAAAATACGCGCTTGTCGTGGAGTTGCGGAAAACTGAGCCCCTACTACTAACTACTAGAGTTTAGAGAGTTTTCATGACATTATTTTGTTTCTTTTTAGTGCATTTTGTTTGAAATTTTTTTTATGTTACTTTTGAGTGCATTTTGTTTGAAATTGGTTTTTTTAGGTTACTTTTGAGTGCATTTTGTTTGCGATTGTTTTTTTTTGAAGTCGGCTATTTTTTAATTAACGATGTCGTAAAACATGTCGCATTTAAATGGGAACAAGCTTGGCTACGTGAAATGTTCATTCATTAACATACTTTTTGTTATAGCGATTAACAATTTGTGCTTTATTTCTGTAAATTATAATATTGGAAAAAACTCAATTTATTGCTTTTTAAGAGGTCATAGATTATAAAAATAAATAATATTGTTGACATTTATTTGTCGTAAAACATGAAGCAAAACAGCTACTTCAGTTATACTGTAGAAATAACAGTTCAAAGACAACAGAGGAAGAGCTTGTTTAGACCCAATTTCATTATCACCGCATTCATCCTACAAAACTCTTTACCTATCCCAAATATAAAAATACATGTTATAAATTAAAAATAGAATTAGCATATTATTTCTTTCTTAATAAATGGTTTTTATTAAAATTTATAAATATTAAAATTAATACAAATTTTTCAAAAGGCAAATTGCAATGGTAAATTGTTTGTAACTAAATAAATTGGTAATTGTAATTGTAACTAAATAAATGCACAGCTTTTAATCAGTACTCTATAACAAGGTTTTTGATGACAGTATTGTTTTGTGCTAGTTTGATAACTTCGGAAAACTTCTAGAGGAGTGTAGACTTAAATGAAGGTTTAAATAAAATAAAGGAATGTACATTTCATTGTCAGATGTCGAATAATAAAATGTATAAGTAAAACAGTAAAAATCGTTTTATAATAATTCTAATTAACTTCAATTATTATAGAAGTTAACACATAAGTGTCTTACGGATTAACAGTCGTAGCACGAATTCTGCAAAAATAATACGAGGGATGACAATTTTGAACATGTGTTTCGGAAGTGGAAATTCAGGGTCATGTTTAGCTTTAAGCCAAAGTAGCTTCCTTATACCAGAATTTGTATTACATTTCATCAACATCTCCCTGGCCTTTTCCCAGTCACGTGGGCGCACAAGGTTTTATAAACCTTAAAGTTTTTTATCACATTTGTCATAACAATAACATGCTTTCAAGCTTTACAAACGAAGTAACGAAATTTACACTCGTATACAATTGTACGTATATCATTTATCGTCCTAAATCCAATTTGAATAGATTAGGCTAATGTAAACTAGAAATCATTAATGTTCTGTATCTCAGTAGCGATATATTTAACAGGGCAATGCAAACAATGTTTCAAGCTGTACAGTGTATAGTGCAGTTGTGCAGTGAGACAGAATGAGATTCCGAGCAACCATTGAAGCTACAACATTTCGGTGTAGCATTGCTTTAGTATTGTATATTCTATACACGTAGCACCCGACGTGGATTGTTGTGCCAAGCGCCGTTCATCGTAATCGTTCTAATGTTGTTATATTTAATTATATTAACAACACATCTAAATATGTTACTGAGTATTACATCTATTTATATTACAACACTAGATCATTATTTATAAATCAAACACTGAAAATTAATATAACATTTTGTAAACTTACCGAGAAGACAGTTGTGAATAGAATTTCCATAGTAAACTAACACAAAACACATGAATAAATATAATATTTTGAGTTATTGTAAACATGAAATCACTGACCTATGGACGGGATGTTTACTTTTATAACCACCGTGGCACTGTTGTAGACTTTGGCACCGCACGAAGACTGTTTTGGCGCAACGCTAAGCGTGTCTAGGTTGCTTTATTTTATACATTGAAGTATAAATTCGTGTATTGGCGGGAAGTCTTAAAGATATTGATTTAGCTAAGGATGTTTTTTTCTGAGCGACGTCTTGTCAACAAATGTGTGTTATTTTTTTATTCCAACGACAAATGTCTCTTAATGTGTTTCATGTACTGAATGATCATATGTTCTCGAATTCACTTTACCTATTATTTATATATTATATATACCTATTATTTATAATGATGCTTTGTACTTTCAACCTAATACAAAATTACCGTATGCAAAAGCAGACGTCGAAATATTTTAATAATACATTCTTTGTAAAGTCGTCGCCCTGTTAACTGTGCCGTGAAACATGTCATTATCAAAGGATAGAGAGCTATACCAACTCGAACGATCATTAACATACTTTTTGGGTAGCGGATTACAATTTTAAATATAACATAAAACATTTACTAAATAGAATTATAACAAATACTTTTATGCATTTTTAATTGAAAACTATGAAAATGATGCGAGTTTTCAATTTCTTCGTTATTATAATTTTAATGTTAAGTAGACTTTATAGTCTAGTTTCTGGCTCTAGATTCAGTTTTTCCACTAACTACTCCTCTAGCCATGTGTTCCTGCTATTACTATTGCAATAAAAACAAAAAAAAAAAAACAGTACCTGCCAATAGATTGTGAAATAATTTACCTGCAAAAATAAGCGTTGTTTTAAAAACCACTAAAACAGAAGTAAGGTCAACGAACTTGCTATAAAAGTATTTTCATCTGCAGTTAACAACAGAATAGGCTCATTTTACTTTTAACTATGACACGTGTTACAAGCTAGTTAATTGAAAGACGACTTTTAATGGTGAACTTTGTGGAATTATTTATGTTTAATGACAGGATGAATTGGCAAATATAGACAAACTAGTTGTTGCCCGCGACTCCATCCGTGCAGCATTAAAAAAATAAAATAAGTAGCCTATGTGTTCTTCCAGACTATATTCTACATCTGTGCCAAATATTATCAAGATCCGTTCAGCCATCCATCCATCCATCTAAACGTTCGCATTTATAATATAAGTATGATATTTCATTAAGAGTTTTTAAATTCATAAATTTTGTAGGTGGACGATAGCTTATGATAATGAACTACCAAAGTACGTTGGTGCTGCGCGCACAAGTTTGATAATAATTCAGGCTTCCTCAAAAGTAGTTGCATCGTACCTTATGCGAGAACTGGGACTTGCAACTTCAACTATTCGCATACAAGAACAATTATTTCTTCTTGAAATTTTCATTGATAAAATGTATTTTTTTGGTATCTATCATAATCAATACATAGTATAAAACAAAGTCGCTTTCGCTGTATGTCCGTATGTATGCTTAGATCTTTAAAACTACGCAACGGATTTTGACGCGGTTTTTTTTAATAGATAGAGTGATTCTTAAGGAAGGTTTGTATGTATAATAAATGCATAATATAGTAGAGAAACACTGATAAATTTAAAGTTTTCTAATGTGATGTCGTAAATAAGCACGTTTTTTTGCGCTTATATCGCAAACGCTGGCTGAACCCTACGAGATAGACCAAAATAATGTACTACAGTATTGTTCACCTTAAAGAGTTCAACAAAAAAGTCCGCGATGGTATATGTCTATCTCTTAGGGATAACCCAGCATAACCATTTTTATTCTTTTACGAAGTGATTTTAAACAATACAGCATTAATCCTTATCCATTTAAGTACCTTAAATAAATTGTGCATTTATTCTGTAGTAGGTATATTTTGCATTGCACCCGTGCGAAGCCGGGGCGGGTCGCTAGTAATATTATAAATGCGAATGTTTAGATGGATGGACGGATGGATGTTAGTTTGAAGGTATCTCCGGACAGGCTGAACGGATCTTGATGAAATTTGGCACAAATGTAGAACATAGTCTGAAAAAACACTTAGTACGTTTTTTTAAAGACGCGCGGACGGAGTCGCAGGCGACAGCTAGTTTGAAATAAATCCTGAAATTTAGAAAGGTATGAACAATAAGTAGAGTATTTATACTACTTTTCCTTTTAACTGTTCTAGTATAAATCTATTTCAGCAATTAACTGAGTTACATTGAAAATAAGAATAAGTTACACAGTTATCAACTAGAAAATGTTAATTAGATTTTTTTTTAATTCATCATAATTTTACTACAGTTGTATGATGTGTTAATTAAATGAGAATGTACACAAGCCAGGCCTAGGAGTTGTCAGTGGCGACTGGGGGTTCATACTCGGGGCGGCGAGGGGGATGAGCGGTGCAGCTCGCCTGATGAATAGTTAATTTCATCGTCTACTTCCGCATCGAGGTCGCCGTCCGCACTACACACATGTTTTTCTTTCACTAATAACGTTTAATTAAATATGTATACAGTTTACAGTGTTACGACGTTTTCAAATTAAGAAAAGAATTTGACTCTGAAAATTCTCGTAATAAATTAACTTTGTAAACTAACATTTTAAGAACTCTTTCCTATATTTTCAAAAAAGGCAAATAGTCTAAATGGTCTAACGGAAGAAGTAACTGATACGTTATTTCTGAGTGAAAAACTAAAGTTTATTATTTGTACTATCGAATTATGTTTAAACGAATAATGTAAGCTCGAAACATACTAAAATACAAGTTTGTTAACATAGATATAATGTTATAGAAGTGCGAAGGAAGTGTAATGACGTCATTAGAGCTGAGATCGCATCGTACAAAGATGCGAGTTGAGCGTTGCATAGACTTTTCCTTGACCGTTTTATTCAGGAAGTGGAAATGTACTTGCCTTTGAAACAACGACAAAGGACATGTATTCCTAAGAAGATATGTGCAGATGAAAATTTAAATATGTTGGTTTTATAATATTAAATTAAACACATTATATTTATAATTTATAGTAAGACTAGCTGTCGCCCGCTGATATCCGCGCGGAATTAAAATAATAACTTAATAAGTAGCTTATGTATTCTTCCAGACTATGGTCTACATCTGTGCCGAATTTCATAAATACCGTTGAGCCGTTCCGGAGATACCTTCAAACAAACATCCATCCATCCATCTAAACATTCGCATTTATAATATTTGTAAGTTTATCACACGTTAGATATTCACACATATTATGTTAGTTAATATTCTGAGTTTCTTTTCTTCTGTCTTCAATAATTTATATCTGACGTATAGGAATAGCCATGCTGTCTCGTTTTATACTAAAACCAAGTAAAGTCTTTTTAAATAAACTAAATGAAACATAAAACATACGCGGTGAATATTGCATTCGCGTGTGGCGCACGTAGTAGGTCTGAATTCGTCGCAGAACATAACATTAGAAGTTTTAGCATCTGTCCAGCGCAGCTGAGTTTATACGCTGAATTGTAAATTTATTTGCACTTTCTCTGCACCCAGTTGACCGTTCGTTTTAAACTTTGCTAAGTATACGTGTGTTATTTAAATCCATGAATAAATGTATAAAAATGTATTCAAACAGCCTTAAAATCATGAACCATTGAATCGACTATTTAATGTTTTTAAACGAATTTGATATCATTGCAGAAACTAATCTGTTTCCAAATTATTCCTAGTTTCTAGAATTAGTTATGTAATAAATTTACCTAATTTAAAAGTTAAACTCCATCAGAACATTAACTTAACTTAAATCATATAATAAAAATTTCAAATTTTCCAAAATGATATAATCTGAATAAAACATTACGGTACCTTAATATGTTAAGGCTTATTATATTCTTATACTTGACAGTTAAGATCTGGTCTTGTTAAACATGAAACCTAGTTCGCAGCTCGACGCTTAATGGACCTGACGTGCCTTTGAATATTATTCTGACTCTCCTTTAAGACGTAGAGGTTAGGTATAAGACACAAGCTAGGTGTCTAAACTACTAAACCTCCCGCATATAAATCAGATTACATTTTCCCCTCATTACCGTGAGATGTAGAAACTAAGGAATATATTTCACTAGCTGGTGCCCCTGACTCCGTCCGCGCGGAATTTAAAAAAAAACTTAATAAGTAGTCTATTTGTTCTTCCAGACTATTTTATATCTGTACCAAATTTAATCATGATCCTTTCAGCCATTAAATGTAACATATTACTTCAAACAAACGTCCATCCATACATCCATCCATTCATCCATCTAAACATTCGCATTTATAATATTAGTTTACAATTACAATTACAGGTTACAATTTTACCAAATGCAACATACATTTTACATATTTAATGCACTTTGTAAAATGATTTACTACAAGGTTCCTCCATACAAATTGTGATGAACTTCTTTCCTATTGTTTCTCCATTTTAATAATAAATTGTACGTTTTGACGCCGAGACAGATTTCTAAAAGTATATAAATATTTATTAGTCGCATCTTGCTTGATAATAGCAATTACTGGATCAAATTACAGTTCCGTTAAACCGAATAACTTATTGATGCGTTGCAGCTTGATGGTATATAGACAACCAATGTTCTAAAATACACTTTTATTTTCTGTACTTTTAATTAATTAAATTCATTTAAGCCGGATACTAAAGAACAAGTATTTAAGTACTAGAAATATTATTAGAAGACACAAAATTCTAAATAATTGACATTTTTTTTTAAATTTAAATACGTAACAGTTTTAATTTTTTTTTATATTACAAGGTGGCAAACGAGCAAGCGGCCACATGAATTCACCGAAATGGCGAAGCGACCGCTGCCCATAGGCATCCGCAATTGCAGATGCGTTGCCTACCCTCAATCGACGAAGGATATTTAACCTTTATTAAATATTTATTGTTTCTATAGCACTTAGTTTGTTATTAATTACTTACTCAGATTGTTTTTCTGTAATCCTAATTAAAAACAATCTCGCGTTTGAATAAATTTAGGTTTTCAGTTTTAATTTATATTTGCGAACTGTGTGAGTTAATGTTAAGTTATATTTATGATGTTTACGTGCTCGCTTCAAGTAGCTGCTAATTTAAATTCAATTGTTATAATTCTTAATTTTTGATAAATAATATGAATACAATGAAGAAGAAAATTGTTAGAGATTGGTTTCTTTATTTTACGATTAAGATCAATCCCTAAATTATTATTAAATATAATAACACTTGGAATCTTGACAATAGCGACGATAGAAATATTTTTAATAAACTGATCATTGTTTCATAAATATGACAAAGGAAAAATTGTTATAAAAATGGGTCATTCGATAAAACAACGAAATATATTCTTACAAAAACTGTGTTTTACGTGAAAATAATTTATCACTTTGTTTTCAAGTTTACCAACGCTCAAAATCAAAAGTTTGAACAGTTCTTGACGTACGTTCAATAAAATAACAGCTATAATTCTGAAACTGGCACGAACTTTGAATGTTTTCTACACGTCAAATAATAAATCTTTCAGCAACGTATCTAACACCAAACTTAATTCCTATGAATATTTCATTTGTTCGAAATATATTTCTATCGCCTCATAAACATACGCATAAGACCAATTAGGTTGAGATTCCCTCAGCTATTTCTATCACGACAACAGGACACACAGAATGTTGAATGTTGAACACAGATGATTCAAATGAGCTTAGGCTTTTTCGTTGATACATCATACTTATAAAATTTGTTCGACTCCATTTACTAGAACACCAGTTCCGCGTAAGAGTATGCAGCACCGGTAGACCTCTTACTTAAAACAGGATCGGTTAGGTTTTGTTACTCGATAAATATTCTATAGATAAAATAATAATCAAAGTATGTACGAATACATAAGGCTTCGTTCTTGCAAAAAAAAAACTTACACGATATAATTCAAAGTTAAGAAAACAACTTAGACAGTTTTGCTAAAACAACATGGATCGTAAACTCGCCAACTTGTAAATCTTTCAGCCGCCTATCAGAGCTCAAAGTATAAACTTATCGTAAAACTTTTATTTATATAATTCACCGAATATTGCATGACTTGTATTAAAAAATGTATTACTAGTTTTGTCTCTATTTATTTTAAGAGTATGTTTCGAAAGTGGAATCCAGTTAGACTCAATCTTTAATTTTTGCCAGAATAGGGCTGTTACGCTGACGTAGGTTTGGTTGTACCTTGCCCTAGAATGAACCCGTCTTCGTACTATCGAATCTAAAAGACACGTGACCTATCAGACTTGTTATCTTAAATTTTAAGATTCAAAATAATAACACGATAAATTCCAATTTTTTAATACATTGTTGCTAGATGACGAAAGATGAAATCTCATTGAAGTGGGCACCAACTTGGTATCTACATAACACTGCCGCAGGTGTGTGAGTGATGTTAATCTTGACATGACAGAGGTCGGGCCTGGTCTGCTTCGATTAGACCGTTTCACTAAACACACGCAAAAGAAACATCTTTCGCATGGAATTTAAGGATTAAATAAAAATGCACTGTTATAAATGCAAGATTAATAAAAAAGAAAATTATGTTAATATTCTTAATATCACATTAAAATGTTAAGTTCTTCATGTACTTATTTAATAACTGTATTCTCAATATTTTTAAACCGTTTAACTTCGCAGCTTAGAGTAATAATTTAGGCCCAGACAGAATTATGACAAAGTTCCAGTGGTCTCTGCTGCATCCCTTAGGTAAATGAGTTCGAGATATGTGTCTGATTTATTACGTGCCACAATACCGCCGCAGCGTTACCCGTTTTTACTCACAAGCTGATTGTTAATTTTAGATAGAACAAGGTAGCTTAGACATGTCCATTCCTTTGTTATCACATTTTTTTGTTTCTATATAGTTTTTTTTTTAATTCGAATTAGAGTTTTTAAAAGATTATGACCATTTTTTCATTATGACCAGTATTCATTAGCAAAACTGTGAACCAGTTTCTTAGTTTTTTTTAATAATCGATAGAAAAAACCAATATATGTGAAAACATTATTAAAATAAATGAGTATTATTGATGAAATGTTAATTGTTGAAATTCTGGTTGTGGCTCGTGATTAAATTTCAATGCGGTGCAGTAAGTCGGTGCGGATCTCGTACAGTTATTCGGCACGCTAAACTCTCGCTGAATTGTTAATCCTTCCGTGGCTTAGTAAAAGTCACCGGCCACAAGTCACGACTGCTTTCATTGCACTGTATATTTTATAGTAATTTATAATTAACTTGTTTTTAATACGTCTGTTTGTATTCGATTTTACGATTGGATTTTTTTCTAATTAACATAGTGATTGAAAACTAGGATTAAGTAAACCAAAAACTGTATTACTGATAAAATAACAAACAAACCACAGTCGTCAACGGATAGAAGACAATAATTTTATTTATAAGACAAACCATTCTATTAATATCTTAACGAAGAAACGGTAACAAGACAATAGCTTAATCGATGACAATGTTATTAAGGTATTTAGTTAACTCGTTCTGGTCACGATTCTGACCCAATTTAATTTGAATGATTTGAATCCACTCAAAGACGATCGACAAGGACAAAATTTTAATGAGACATTACCTGCTAAATTAGATTTAAACTGATTGTGATCCCGTCTTATATTCCAACGCACAAATTAGTTTTTCGAAACGACTTGGAGCATCGACACGTTATTTTGAAACTGTAACTTTTGTCGTCTACATTTAGCCTCTTTACATAAATGGCACAAATAAAATAATAATAATTTTAAACACAAACAATGTCACCTAGATTTGTGTACTTTGTAATTTCTATGCAGAAAAGGATTTAGGTGCTACGTTATTTGATATAAAATTATTCACTTTATAAAAACAACAATTAACACAATAGCTGTAAAAGCTACGTGATTCTATTAAGGAATTCATTAATAAAATACCTTAAGTTTTTCACTTGGTTCATATTAGGAAAGATTTAAGACTCCGTACGTGCGCGCGGGGGAAGTGAAATATTGTTTTAATTTATTTTTACTCTATTTAACGCTTGCATATTTAATAATTTAGGTCTGAGAAGAATAAAGTAGATGCATTGCAGGTTAAATATTTTGCTATAACAAGTATTCTGATTTTTATTGGAATTCAAATTTAACTAGTTTTTCGAGTTTACTACAACCTTTGAATACGCAAAAATTTAAAACTTCAATACCGAGGACTTGTATGCTGACCTATGTAAAAACTAATTCGCTCAGTTGTAGTTTTTTATAAAAAATTAAATTTTTCCGTTGAATGAATAGGATTAATCGCGTTTAACCACATCACAAGACCCGTAATGACGGAATATTGTAATGTGAATACATATCAAAATATAAAGGTTGAACATAAAAATTATTATAGATTTTTGCATTAAATTCGACATAAAACTAGAAGCAACTTTTTTTTCTTTTTATTTCGCATAATGCAATTTATCTGAATAAAATTAGACCAAATAAACATTGGTTATACCAAAGATTACAATAATTTTAAAACATATACGGTGGTAACGAAAGATCTCTAATACTTTTCAATCTTATGTGCCCGATGTTGATGAATTCAAAAGGTTCCTTACTTGAAATCAGGCCCACCTTGCCTTGAAACATACGTATTTTCAACGTAGAAAAATTCCGATGAATGAACCGAAATTAGTAGTAAAAAGCCATCTAATTATGCAGGGTTTTATGATGGAAATTCCTTGAAGAATTTCAAAGTTAATTTTTTGGAAAATATATTGCATAATCAAAGGCATTCACTAAAAAACGCGCATGCAATTTGTCCATGTTACTGCCCACGGACACGAGAGAGTGTGCCTTATAATTTTTCCGGTGGAAGATTGCTACGTAATGCGGGTTAAGGGGCTGCGTGTATTACTGTATTTCCTTAATAGACTACATTTACCATTCCCAACAATTTGTGACAAAATTGTGAGTTAAATTCTCTCGTGCAGGAAATAAACCAATTCGCTTCGGAATAAATTTTAATTTATTTATGCATGGGAATCTGTGCGTTCCATTACTACTACTTATTACATCAATTTAATTATATAAGATACTTAGAATATTAAAGGGTGTTGATTTCAAGGATTAAAAGTTTTCTTCTCATTGAATTTTAAATGTAAACAGATAAAGATTATCTACAAAAGTAAATTTATATTTCCACAAGAGTTGGAATAATTGATGTTATACTTTTGACTAGTTTAAGTGTTAACATATTCTTAAAGCACTATGTGTGAAACGTTTAAAAGCATTGCAAAGTTTGACACAAAATAAATCCTAAAACTGCATCGAAATACGTTTATATCAGAAACGATAATTCAATCTTTATATTTAAATAGGATGTCAGCTTGTACATTATTTATTTGTAAGCGATTGTTTGGTAGAAATTTATGCTGGCACCGACAGGGCGAGCCGGGCCGCTTAGAGCTTTCCTCCTGTTACATATTTCACTACATAAATCACAACTTTATTTCCTTTCGCTCAGTAGATGCCGCGCCGGAGAGGTGTCTTTGAACGGCTTTAAGAGTTCCCAGCCATGCCACAACAAAGGGGCGCGAAATTAAATTATATGTAGTTGGTACGCTGCTATTAATATATCTTGAAATACATTTTAATTTTAACGTTTCCTTCGTCAGCTTTGAAGCGAATTTAATTTTAAGTAATATTCGACTGAATATCTACCATACTTAATCTTATGAACAAGTTTTATTTCAGATTTCTCGCGTATTTGATTAACTATAATGTTAAACTTATTGTTATAATGTTTATTTTAAAATTCAATATAAACTGAAACTACTATTTTTCTTAGCTTTATGTAAAGAAAGGCTTTCCTACATCTTTCCACTTAACTATAGTTACCATTTATAATGAACTATTATTGCACAATACAATACGGGCTGCGTTAATTGTTTAATAGACGCAGTGATTATGATGGAGTGAGCGCTTGCTCATTTTGATAGGGTTTTAGCGGTTCTTCCTGCCAATTAGTGCTGTGAAAACAGCGAGCGCGAGACAAAAGGAGTGGGAGGCTCATGAATTTATTGTAAGGTTACTGGCTTAAGTTATTTAAGTGCCGGCAGAACGGACGTTATTCACGTGCGAGACGCCGCGCAGAATGCAGCTTCCTACGACAATTTATCATGAATCTTTAATTAAACTTTAGCAGTGACTGTTCGCGGGGCTCATTGTGTCTCGCGATACGCCCGCTATATTGATTGTTTGTTGCTCTCTGCAATTATTATAACTACCATCTTTTATGTTCTTATACATATTTAGTTATTCAAAGATTGAACAGAAATAATCTAGTACACATTTTTTTGACAGGCAACTTTATTAATCAATTCTAAACTACGCGAAAATTTGTAATTTTAATTATTTGTTATGATTTAATAGTGCCTGTGGGTTATTGGAAAATACATAATGTTCACCACCTGATGTTATTCTCGTATTACAGACTAAAGCTAAAGGATTTCGATTTGTTTCATTTTGCATTAGAGTATGTCATAGCTATCACAGTACTTAAGTTATAAAGCTCTAATCCCTTTAAGTTAGTAGTTATTGCTAGCTGTCATGGAGTAAAAAAACCGTTTAGGAGTTTTGTGAAATAATATAAGATATAATAAAGGTTTGTCTGGTTGTACGAATTGTGGGAACATCCTTTAAGGCCAAATTAAATGATAAAGTTTCAAAGTTATTCCGAGTTCGTTTATAATGCAATTAAGTAGTTGCGCCGGTTTGCCGGTAGGATTCAATTACCAACTTTGTGAATATTTTATACCAGCAAGACAAATGGCTATCAGGACGGATACTCGACCGGATGTATTTCTTAAATCTAGTCTTGTTGTCAACAGATGTCATGCTCATTGTTATTTAATAAGTTATTTTTAGTTAATATCTTTTTTTTGTACATACAAAATAATACGTAAGAATAAAACATTTGCTAGAAAAAATTACGATTTAGAAAGAGGCTATCGATAATTTTTGGCTATTGGATTTATTTATGAAAATTTAAAATTTGTACATACGAAGTACGAGTACCTATTCCCAATAAAGTATTTAAAATATACATAATCAAATATAGTACATTAAATCTATTATTAAATTTCCTATGAAATGTTAAAACTAATATACTTTAGTAACTTTATTTTTTGGTTTATAGTTTCTAAAAAATGAAAGAGTTTTCTATATGTATTTTATTTTTGTTTATATATTTAGCTATAATATATTTACAACAATATTAACATTTATTTATAAATCAATGTAGATTTACATGTAACAATAGCTCTAGAGTCATAATAGTATTATATGTTCCTGTTTTTTCCATATTCTTTCGCTCACTGCATATCAATTATAACATTGGCAAGCATTCAATTTCAAAACTTTTTATAGTAATACTGGAAGCTAATAGAAACGAACATAAAAGTAATTTACTCATATGAATAGTAATTTTTGGAATATTTTACGTACTTTTTGCTACGAACATCTCAATTCAACTAATACACAAACATTAACTACTTCTAAAGAAAATACGCTCTAGACAACAAGTAACATTTCACACCTGGACAGAAATCTATATGTTTTGTTCACCTAGACACGTTTTGAACATTTTTCTTTATATCTCGACTAGTACGCAGTTAAGTAAATCGGTATAATTAGTAAAAAAAAATAACATTGAAATTATATTGACCAGCATAATTTAGTTTTTAATTAATTAGTTTTGTTTTGTTTGTTCTCTAAGAATTGAATAAATGAGTCATGTCTATTTTCTGGTCAAGAACTTTAAAAAAATCCCTATTTGTTTTTCTTGCAACTATTTCTTATTTGGATAGTTAACACATTCTACAATATTCATAACTATGATCTATCACAACATCGCGGACTTAAGCATTACATAGTTCTGTTAAATTTCGATTATTTAATACGTGAACTTTCAGCGCATGCGCTTTTTATGAATGAAACTTCTTAAACATTTCATCCCAATGCATTTCCGAAAGGCACTAGTTTTAATGTATTATGTAAATAACTTTCTTTTAAAAATCGTTGCGATTCAGACTAAGGGTTGTAAGCTTGAAGTTACTTATGTACAACTGAGTATTTATTTTCATACAACACATTTACAAGGTGTGGCTATAAACAACTTTACAAGGATAAATTACGATTTTTGATTTGATAATTCGATAAAAGAAGGCTTTATTTACATTTCGTCTAATTGTAACAACCTTTGTTGAATAATTCGAAAGTTCATATACCAATCTAACAGACATATATCAGTAATTCTTTAATGTTTAAAATGAAAAGCTTTTTATATAATAATTTATATTAAAGCCTTTTTCAAATTGAAAATAACGAGGATATAAGTTACATATGGACTATATATGATATAGCATCATCGGCAGATGAGACTTTCTTCTCTGGCTGCGCAGGCGCCGTGCGGTGGAGCTAGGAACAGCTTTCCGTTGGCGCAGGCGCATAGCTGGTAAATGTTCTGATGATGCGGGTCGTGCGAATGCGCCGTCGACGAGGGCAAGGGTAGAGCTGACTTTAGCTTTGGCATGTATATACTCGGAGCATCTAGTCGGATCTATAATGAAGAATGCAAAAGACTAAACAGTGAAAAAAAAAACAAAGAATGATATCAAATTGTTATATGCATACTTTTTTGTCTTCAATTACTCGATCCTTGATCACACGTTCAGTATCATTACTTTCTTGAATTAATATAAAATAATCAAAGAATCAATTATTTAACCCGCTAACAAGATTCGTTTGGTATATTTACCGCGCCAGCGATGGAGCGCAGTCGGAAGGTGGTGAGGCAGGTGGCGCTGATGTCACCGGCGCGGGACTCCAGCGCTATGCTCTGCGCCGCGTGCATCTCCAGCGACCTCGTCGGAGACTCCAATCTGTAATCAAAAGTTAATACAATGTTCGTAGCTTCTTTTTAATACGAAAACGTGAAAATCAGATAACTATGTATACTAGTAGCGATGCTCTATCAAAAATCAATGAGGGTTTGTTACTTTTTTCAGGAGATGTAGGTAAGTAAATATAAAATAAATAAGCCGAATATAGGACATCATTAAAGCAGATTTCACAAAATTTACGATATGTACACTAACACAAAATAATTACAAACATACACTAATTGTTTTGATGGCGGCGCTCGGACCAGCGGCGTTTGGACTGCAGTATGGAAGGTGGCGCCAGCGGGGCTGGTCACTACCAGGTTTTCTGCGCCCACCGACACCGCATCAGGCGTCGCGCTCAGCAGCAGCCCACCGCGGGAGTCGCGTACCTCCAGGCGACCAACATTCACTTCCAAACGGTCATGACCTTTAACAGATAAGAATAATAATAAATAGTACTGCATACTACCAATCAACTTCTGTATTACCTTGGGTCCTAAACCTTAGCCTGTACTGAAGGGCTTATGTCTTCTCTCAATAGAATAGCAATGTTATATTCGGTTTTAATAACGAAGGAAAAAATCTCCATACAATACATAAATTTATGTATTGTACTGTAAGTTAAAAAATGTACTCTAACGTAATTTTAATTTACGTTGTTCTAATTTGAGCTATTCTAAGGTATTTATTTTACTTATTTAAGAGCCAGCCAGACAACGAGAAGAAATTTCCTACAGTATTTTAATAATTTAATTGGTTTCAATACACAATAAAATTGTATACTAGTGCACATAAGTTTGCGTAAATTGTCACAGCATAGTTAACACGTTAACTGCGAGGCCATTTTGGCGGAACTTTCAGCCAGTGCGTTTGAGGTCTGTTCGTGGCAAAGTTGAACTTTTTTCCAGTGCTATTGAGGCCTCTCCTGCCTCACAAAATTATGTTTTCGAAAAACATTTTTAAAAAATCCAAATTAGACGATATTTGCTTGAAACTTCACTCTTATGAACTTAAATATGTGCATAATATGAATCTAGCTTCGCCCGGAGTTAGGACGTTTCGTTAATGAATAAAGTAAAATTAAAAATTTGTCATCGGTTCTGCCTCAAATCGCACTGAAAGGAAGGTCAATTAATGCCTCGACTAGTGATGGGATTAAAAGAGAGTTGTAGTTACGATAAATGTTTATTGAGTATTAATCACTGAAAATGTTTTTCATTAAAACATGGTAAACAAAAAGATTTGTCACACTGGACACAAAAAGTCACAATTTTTTTAGTTTTCTTAGCAGCTTGCGTGCCATTCAATGTCAATCTTAATTTTTCGTAGCAACCTACGCAGCGCTTTCTTTGACCACCTCTTTGGAACAAATGATCAGCACATCTGCCGATAGGAAATCTTGAAAAACATCGTATGAGGGAGCATGGTGATTGTTGGTCGCTCGGTTTTCTTGTAGAGGTCGCCTTTGAACAATGCCACCTCGCACGCAATAATCAACTTTGCTACCTAGTAGCATAACATACTAATATATGTCTTGTTTGCGTTTACGTTACCGCGTAGTACATATGTGAGAGTGTGTGTCTGTTTGTGTGTATGTATGTATGTACCTAGTCTTACTAATTTCAGTATAGCAGCCGTGACCACCGAAGAAACAACTCGAACTTTCCAAAAGAAGATAAGACTTCCTACTATTAAGGAATCTGGAATTGTAAACCAGAAATATAAATATAACATTAAAATATATGATGAGTAATAGGTACATCAAGTTCCATGCTGCAGCATTAGCAAAACAATCCACACTTAAAAAAGGGCAAAATTGCAAGGGGATTTTTGTTATTGAAATATTGGATTTTAGTCATGGTGTGACGAGAGCAAAAGCTGTTGCGAATAATCAGCAAAAACATTCAACGTTCTCTGTACAAAAACGATGATCAGCACACAATGGTAAAAATTGCCACTATGGACTAAACTTCGAATGAAACTGTGACTTGCTTAAAATAACAGTGAAGAATAATCCACAACTGAGCACACATTTTAAGGCAACACCCATGTGCAAAACAAAAGAATGATGATAATTGAGTATTGTTAGTGGTGAATGTGCGTGCGTGCGAATATTATATTAAGTATAAGACGTATTAATCGTGCTATTTAAGTAGAATTAGTTAATAGTAGCTTGGCTATTAGTGTTGTGTTTCTGGCTCGTAAATACATTCTGTGTCCGATTTATGCACTTTTGGTTCATCATAGACACAGGCCACCCCCTTAAAATTCAAAGTTGCAGTAATTTAGGTTTTGTATGGTATAAGTAAAATGGTTCAATTTAAATTTAAATTAATTTTTTTGATCCCACAGACAAATTATGTTATATAATTTTGTGGGACATAGTTCTATTTTAGGTGTTGTAAATAAATAAATAAATAAATAAATAAATAAATAAAGTAAAATTTTTACCGAGGTCAACATAGTTTCTCATAACTCCAATAAACATTTTCAAATAAGTCAGATGAAGTACCATTATTTGTTTAAAACGTTAAGGATTTTAAAATAAAGTTCTACGCTCAATCTTTAATAAATCCTGCCAAAACGTCCTCGAAACTCGAAACGTTATCGAATCTTTCCACAACACTAAGCTAGGATGCGCGGCGACCGCGCCGCCCGCGCTTCGTGCAGTGCGGCCATGAGGCCTACAAATTTTGAGATAGATATGACCTCAATCCGCACTAGGCGTAATTAATTTCTTTTCAGTGCGTTTGGGGCCTGTGGGACCTCATTTTTATCTAATTACACCATTGGGCTAGATATAGCAAGAGAAACATTTCTATATATTTGTTTCTGTCGTACTCATAGAAATACTGATTTAGAAGCCTCCCGCACAGAGCGAAACAACCCGATTTTGACTGCCGCACCAGCGAGAAGTCACGCTTTGGGCCTGTTCTGCCTCAATCCGCAGTTAACGTGTTAATTAGGACGCTCGTTGCGTAACTGAACAGTGATGCAGACGCGACGGGTACTGTACTGTCTCGTCATATGTACAACTCACTTATTAATATTTATACGTTATTGACGTATGACAGGGCAATTAGTCCTCGACTGCAATACAACAGGGGAAAGCTCTTAAGCTCCGACATTTTTAGTAGCATCTGAATTATAATTATTACATTTTTCCTTTCCTATTTCCTTGCTACTCATCTAGGAATAGATTTTAAAAGCTTTCATAGACTTTTATATTTTTATTTTATAAAAGTTATAATATAAAATATTTTTTTTTAAATGTTTTAATTACAACTTTAATAATACCAAAAATAAAACACTAACATGACTCTTAACAGTTTCTTAAATTAATTTATTTAAGATTCTTAACAAGTAAGAACGCAGACTCTAATAAGTTTGTTAAATTATTAATACTGAAAAGTAAACCCTTAACGTATAATTCACTTGTATTATACTCACCCAAGAATAATCTACTCTGAACAAATCCTTGTGAGTCTCGCGTGCAGACTGTGAAGTTCCTCGAGGACTCGACAGTGATGGGCTGGCCGCGGCGCGACTTGATGCTCGACGCAAACAGGGAGTCTAGCACTAGAGCTTGGCCCAAGAGCTGCAGACCCCCGGGAACTATGCGTAGCTGACCCATGCCCTCCTAGATAATTTATTACTCATATAAGAAAAAACATAAAGACGACTCCTATTTGAAGTAGGTTAAAAAGAATATCAAATAGTAATCAATTGAAGATAAAAAATAATTAAAATTATTTAATTCGTTATAATTTTTTCGTTAAAACACTAACTTCCGTTTTGATCTCGATTTTTGATAGTTTAAAAAATTTGTAACATGTTTCTTATTTTTACAGCTCCGTTGATCGTATTTATTCATCAGTTATTTTCAGTATAAACATTCCATTAAACTAAAACTGTGTTCACTTACCGAATTAAAATCCAATACTTTTAAAACCCAAAGCGTCAATGCAAGATTAATAATCATCATGAACATGAGAGTCATAACGAGAATGTAAAGGCATTTCTTTCTCCAACCGTATATACCGACTTTGAATTGACTATTGTAACTGTTCCTGATAGAATCTGCCTTCGTGTCTCTGCCTTCATTGTTGTTTAGGATCGGCTCTGGAGTTATCTTATCGGCATATGGTATCCTGAAAAACAGACAAGTTTTAAAGTCAAGTTCTCATTATAGTCTTACATTAAACTTTGATATTTATAGTAAATATTTTAGTATTTGAGTAATTTTAAATTAAACTGCTAATTGTTGGTATCTCAACACTTAATGATATGCTTTAATGAAGTCAACTGGTGACATTTAGTGTAATTTACTTTATTTACTTAATAAATGTCATAAAATAAAAAATAGTTTTCTTCTTTCTTTCTCTAAAATATTTTTCTGTTTATTAGAAACGACGCAATTAACTTTTTTAGAATTTCCCTGGGCCATTTTATTGTAAAGGGATAGATCGTGTTCCATAATTAAAAACACCAGTATATGAAAAACTACGTTGTACCGCGTTCAGTAAAATGAAAATATACCGCCTCATGTAAATGTAAATTTACCAAAAGAAAAGGTAATATATTTTTAAAATTGATCTTTTTCTGCACAACAATGCTAACATACCGGGGAAACAGTTGTTCGAAACACATTCCACTTGCATAAATCATAGCTTTATTTCCTCTAGTTCCTACGGATCGCAGCAAATCTGGTTTTATGTCGCGTACAAGTGTCTTATCTCCCGGCGACATTATTTTTCCTTAAACACTTTTTGATATAATGTTCAAATTTATTGTAAAATGTTTTCGTGACTTATTTTGCAGGCGTACAAGTCATTTTTAAAAAGAGTTTCCATGACGTAGATTTAATAGATATTGAATGAAAAATGAACAATTCTAACAAACTTCAAAGGTTAACTATAAGTAAATGAATTGAGTGAAATATAAATGATGTTTCATATTTTTATGGCTAAAACTCGTTTAAACGCGTCCAAAATGTTAAAAAAATTATCAAAAATAATGACGTACATTCTGATTGCTTATGAAAACTATGTTTTGGTGCGAATTTGATATTTCAAATTTAGTAAATAATTGTGTGTAATGACGATTTAAACTGTGATTTTAATCATAGTTTAAATCGAAGTTTTTCCCTTCTCTTGTAAACAAAGTCATATCCTTGCCGCGACAGGTACTATAAAAGTAAACTACTTGACAGTATGGATGTTCCTTTTGTAATATAAAAATGTACTTTTGCTTTACCCCTAGCTTCATGTAATGAGCAGCAACACGCTTGATTTCTAATAGTCACGCGAACTAGATTACGCTAAAACCGCTGAAATTGCTAAAACGCCTTTCTGTACACAATTTTATACTCAACCTTATTTACCGTTAAAGGTGCTATTGGAATTAAAAAGGAAATTTAAAGGATTCTGCACTTCAAAAATTATATAAACGTCGTATGAAATAACGTACTAATAGGGTAATTATATCTTGTTATATGGCATTATCAGCAATAACTGAGTTTTTTTTTTGAGAATATAGTAAACTAATATTATTTTTTACTATCACATATGAACATCGAAGTGACCATGTTATAGTACCCAATCAAGGTTCGATACTCGCTGACAGTGGAAAAATAACGAAGTTCAAAAACTAAATATGTTAAAGCTAAAAAAGTAAGTGCCTTAAAAAATTAAAAACAATATTTCAAATTTTGGTCAGGAATAAAAGCTCTTTACAAATCCACTGTTTAAAATTTAGTTAGACTCTCATTAGCAGTTAAAACAATGGGTGGCTTGTTTTGTTTGACTATTGCAATTATTCGTATGAATAGAGCGCTGGGCATCGGTGGAACAGCGCGCGGCGGCCGTGCATTACTAGCTTTTAAACAGCTGGATTTTATTTGGAACCGAGTAAAACGCACATTTATTTGCATGGAACGAGTTTATTGTTTTAGTAAATACGGATTTAACAACTTCGATAACCGTAAAAGTTCCGCTGTATATGTTCTACATACAAATAAAAAAGATATTTGTCTATTTTTAATGAACAGTGATACGTAAAAACAGTAGTAAAGGGAATACAATCAAAATAGGTTATACACCACTATTTAAAGTTTTTTTAACACTGTAATATAACGTATAATATAGAAATCTTGTCATAATGAAGACTAATTACATCTTTATTGCCTCGTAGGGAAAGTTTAGTAACACAGACAAAAATCGAACGTGTATGTAACATGCAAAAGCCTTGTGAAATTGATGAAAGAGTGTACAAGATGGCCACTGGAAGTATTTTCGTCATCAAATTGTATTCAAATGTAGCATATGTGTTCTCAATAGATATCATATTTCGTCGAGACGTGTACAAAAGCAGCCGATTCGGTATTCGTAAAACTGGCCACCGTCAGCGGATAAGGGTCATAAATTTACTAGGATTGAGTAGGACAGAAGCATTGTGTACGGAAATGTTGTGCTCATCAAAAGTGCCAGATAGGACATCGTGTTTCTATTATGTGTATCTTGGAATAACATATGACATTTAAATGCTATAACACAAAACTATATATAATAGTTTATTACTCTTTTTACTCTGATCTTTATTATTATTATTTATAAAAATACTGGTGATATTTTATATTATTATTTGAAACATTTTTGTTAAAAGGAAATACTTAAAGTCCGTGTGAAAGCGGTCGTGCACTTTATCTCTCCGTCCAGTCTCCCAACACGTTTGGGGGGTTTACGTGGCATTAGAAACCAATTACAACAATAATGTTGGGCTCTTACAGGACTGCCTTATCGGATTTTTTTTGTAAAAAAAATATAACGTATCAAAAAAACGCACGGCAAATTTAAAATGATCACATCGTAATATAATTTTAACTATACATTTTATATTTGGATCTTTATTTTTCCCTCGACTTGTTTAAATTAAACTAAAAAATATAATGATAATAAATATTATGTTTCAATAGAATTAGTAACGAAGCAAAAAGGAAGTAAGTACTGTAAGTATCCATACTTATAGCCATGATAAAAATATACACACCCTTCCTGCTTTTTAGTACTGGCATTGTACCCCTTGCGAGGTTATCTCATGTCATGCAAACAGCGAGACAATTAATAACTCTATAATAGAACAAATACCTCTGATTGGTCATTTGTAACTGAGAACAGTTTATTCTCAAAGTCATAAAACTATTTACAAAATCATACGTACGTACTGAATATTGTCAAATACTAGATGTTACAATCCCATAAAAGTTATTGAAATAAATGGTGTCACAAATGGAACCGAATAAATTCTGGATACGGAAACATAAATGATGTACGTAGCTGTGTTATCCATAGCTGCGTAGACCGTAGCGGCGTAGCTTCGTAGACTCCGTAGAGTGCGACCCCGACGGCAGCGCGTGCCGCAAATGAGGCATATTAATCATCTCCATCACGGTAACACGATTTCCGAGCTTCCTTACTTTTCAGATATGCGTTAAAAGAAGTTGACTTTGCTTTATTTTCGTATTATTTTCTTAACTTCTTTAACAAAATTGTAATATTTTTAACATTATAGATTAATATTTAAGTATTTAATTTACTTAGATACCTTTATTTAATTGTGTTGTCTTAGAATAGATTAAATACAAATATTTTAGGCACCCTAACCTCAAAAATAGTAATGAGAGAAGGTCCAACAATAAGATTCATTATTTAATCCATATTAAATGCGAACTTAAATTTTTCTTGCATTTAAAATTCATTTGATTTCTTTTATTAGGTGCATTGCGTAAATTCAGTGGCATTTAATGTGAAAAGCGCGGTGGTGGAGTTGAGCACTGAGCAGTATGTGTGCTAATTGAGCGTTTCACCGCCTCCCCCCCGCGCGCTTCCTGTCGCCCCGCATCCCGCGCCGCTCGCCGCGTCGCCGCGGAATGCGCGCCCGCTGCACATTCGTTAGCAATATTCCACTAACGAACCAAACTAATAGCCATTAAGTTGAATAACGTAGCACTTTGCGCTTCGAATACCATACACTGTAGTGACACATGATTCCTGATTTGTACAAACCCCGCTTATCGTACCTATGTTATAAATATTAAAATGGATTACCAATTAAATTGACACTTGTTTTTATTATTTAACGTAATCTAGAATAAAACCGAATTACATTTTGCTCTATGAGGGGTAAGTTGATATAATTGTCAATGTAATATTTTTAAACTTTTTGTGTGATTGATTGAACAGGTTTTTAGTTAAAAAAAAATTAAAGCTTATTTACTACCTAATCCGAAATATATAAATGTGTAAATATAAAATCGCCTACGATAGCGCCGATTCTGATTGCATGCGGCGAATGCAACGTAGCGTTCCATTATGTGGCACATAAATCAAATGCATTGAAATCTCCTTCCTCTTTCGTGTCGGTGAGCCATTGCCGGATAACAGATATTTAAATCTTGCACTTGATAAAATTTGAGTCATACAGTCAAATACAAAATAATCCCCATTTTCTACGAAATTCAAAGTGTAAAAAATATATTTTTTATTCCACATTGAGCCTATAATACTTTGTATATAATATTGATGAATTGGAATTGTCTATGGTAATACCATATTATCTATGATATGACCATAAATGTCAGTAATATCTGTGATAATCTTACTAATATCATAATTGCGAATATTTAGATAGATGCAGGGATGTTTGTTACAAGGTATCTCCAGAACGGCTACATGGGTCTCGATTAAATTTGGTCTAGATGTAGAACACAGTTGGGAAGAACACATAGGCTACTAATTAAGTTTTTTTTTACAGCTGGTACAAATATATTTTATTGCTTCCTTTTACGATAAGACAGTATTATCAAAAACAAACAATAGACATGTGAAATTTTATAAGATCTTACTCAACTGAAAACGACGAATTATACGTCTAATTAATTTGATTAACAATTTTATTCTTAGTATGCTTTTGTGATTAAATTTTACTGTAAAACTTCACTTACTATACGTTTCATTAGGTACTTATTAAGTACACTTATTTCTAAGCATAGGGCATTACCAGACTAAAATTAAATAGCAACATATTAATTAGTATAATATTATATATGTAACAATAATATTATAATAAGTAACACAGCCTACAAGTACAGCCTTTCAAGTTTATATCAATTCAATACAGAATAGAATAAGCTAAGATATTATTAACAACGGTCTTAACACGATGTACACGATCATCGCGGTTTCCGTTAACTGTTGGCTACGAGTACAGAGACATTTGTATTGCATATATTGTCATTGCACACATCCTCTTTAAAATAACAGAGACAACAATATGTGTTTATCTAAGGCATAAAATTATTAATGTTTTTAACCATTTAAATTTTAATGTCGTACTTAATCAAAGATTATCCGTAAACTTCCGAAATGCGATCTCGGCAAACAAATATCAAAGTACTTATAGTGGAAGCAGTTTTATTGATACAAATTTAAAGGTAAAACATTATCTTTTACAACCACGATGACGTCATGTTTATCTGAATAGTGTCTAACTGTATTTCTTTAAGCAATACAGTAAAACTTGAAACTGTCTATCAGTCCATTAAAATAATACTCTTGTATTAAGTTATAATTTCCATAGAAGCCAACGCTCTACTTGATCACAACTAACATAAATATTTAAATTCATCATATATTGAACTGGACCATACGTTGTAGCAAAGCACCAACAAATGTTTTGCGAACAATAACATAGCTAAGCTTTTCCGTACTGCTATGTTATTATTACTCAGAATACAGCATATTCCATGTATACTAAGTTTAAAGTTAACTTGCACGTAGCCTTAAGTAATTCAAATTTAATACTTAACCAAACAAGTTTTCACCAAATGAATAACATAAATCGATTTACATATAACATGTTATACCAATAATATGAGAAAAAATGCTTATAGCCATGTCTCTCAGTGTTTCAGTCATGTCTTAACAATTGTTTAGTTACTTATTCTAGAAATAATTTCATATTAAATAATAAATAATTTGAACAAGTTAATAGTCGTTGTTTAATAGATGCAATCGAAAATGCATAGCTTTTGTAGGCAAACATACGCTTGTGTATAGATGCAAGTGCTACGAATAGGCACGAGGTGTCATGTTCGGGTTAATACCTTGCCTGAGAGACATGTCGGCCCGGCTCAGCATAACGTCAAAGGCAAATTGAAAATTAATTTATGCTCGCAAAATTTCATATAAAGCTCTCTGAGATTGTAAATCAGTCACATGAAACTTTGTGGTGGAAGTGGGGCCATCAAGCCATTACTTAGACACAAATTCTACTTCATATCTCTATCATAATTTGTATAATATACATATGTAAACATGCAAAAATCTATAGATATATTTAAATTCTCAATCGATAGCTGATTAATGATAATATTTTTTATGTGTAATACAATTAACGTATCTATTTCTTAAGTGTTCTTTAACTGTGGGAATAGTAATCTAAATATTGTAAAAAGTTCCTAACTTACCTAACTTCCTTTTACTGATGTCCACAAAAACCTCTTGGATAACATTTTATAATTTCAGTATAACCCTAACTGAAGTCACAAATGGGTAACCCTTATTCGAACAATCGATGCGATCATTACAAGTGGTTGTAACGTAACAAAGCTGAATGCACTCGCGGGAGCGGAGGGTGACTGGAAAGAGTCGTAAATACTCTCGACGCCTCTCACTTATAAATTAGGATCATAAAGCAGTTGCCGAAGTTTGCTGGCGGCGCCGCGACCATAAAACAGCGCTTACGTCTCTTAGGGGATATGCCGATGCTTGTTCCTACTTCGAGATCTTTCAATTCCTTATAATAATTATGAAATTATTGAAAATCTTTATTTTTTTTTATTTTCTAACAAATACGTCTAAAACCATGAATGTTGATGGTGTGCTCTCTAGCGTTATTACAAGAACTTCTGTTTCGACAAGCAATTTTCATGACGATTGGCCACAGGTTTAAATACTAAAGGTTAATTTTTGTTTTATGAAATATTCATTATGTACTATAACGATGTTATATAACATACAGTAGAGTCATCGTTATTAAAAATGAATATATGAAGTTATTTTTTTTTAAAGTAACAAAGTTTCTTCCTGAAATAAATGGCTATTTTAATATTTATGGGCCCACGCAATGCTTGCATCGGCCGCCGCGCCGGTCGCGGACGCGTGTGAATATGAATCAAAATTTCACCAGTCGCTGCCAATTTTCATGTTAATTGCGTTTTATTACTTCCCGAAATACTCTCATCAATCCTGCACAGCACATTGGATAAACAGTAGCTTTACTACACACGATAGGCACATACAATCTGTTGTAGAATTATGTGTTAAATTTTAGTTGGAATTTGCTTTTGAATATTCATAATACGCAGCAAATTAATCTATATCATATATTTAACAGCCATCAACTAATATGATGTGGTCGAGTTGCACTTTTCAATTACAATATAAACTTTCTCACTGAGACTTTTAACTTCAAAATGTAATTTTCACATTCATCATTAACTTTTAAAATACATAATTGGTTTCTCAATATATATTTAAAAAATTTAAATTTGTTTTGTTATAATAACAATAATTTTCCATTGTTGAACCATCAACCTCAATAATAGTAGATAAATCCAGATAAATTCACTTTATAAAATGTCAAAAAATAAAGAGCGAAATAATGAAATGCGAATTTCATTAAACTCCCACTGAAATTTGTAAAAGGCCAATACGTAATAGCGTTACGAATTAATGAGACGTGTTTTAAACTTCTCTCGGCATTCCATTAATTAGCGCCTGATAAATTTTAACTGCGAATTGTTTAAAGTAGCGTTACTCTTGCTAATTTCAGTTGTGAACGTTTTTTGAATTTACTCTGTGGTTGAAATGAATAATTGATTATCATCGGACGTTTCAAAAGTTTTCATCAAAAACACATGAAGTAAAAATTAAAATGAAACGATGACTGACAAAACAAGACAAGACAAAACTAGACAAGATTTTATAGTATTTTAAAAAGAGCGATTCAGCGTCACCATCTTCAGGTATCTACAACTACTGAACTTACTGATCTTTTGTTGTATGAGTAACTATAATTATATTAACACTTTTTTTATTATATTAATTAACACATTACTTGGACGTACTTCATAACATTATTGAAATTACATATCAAGAAAGGAATTAAACAAGTTTCGACATGTCGTATTGAATGAACGTAAAATAAAGTGGCAATCCGTTTAAACTTCGCATAAATCTTATTCGATTTATCCTCTCAATTTGAGGATACCGACGTCATGTTGTCGGACGTGTTGTTACAGTTTGACTTCTACGTCCTCAGTAAGTTAACTTGAATTAACTTTAAAAGATACTAAGTAGTTAAAAATATTAAGTTATTTTTTAAATGTTCACTTTTTGACAATGCAAGTTAAAGCATCTTTTAAAACAATCACTAAAATAAAAATATTAAAAATTTTATCAATTAACCAAGTTATGCCGAAAACATAATTAATAAAATTTACGTGGTACATATTATATATCAGCGGTCACCCGCGACTTCGTCAGCGCAGAAAAAAAGTAACGCATAATATGCCCACCTGCTACCTTCCCGTCAAAGTCCCATCAAAATCGGTGAAGCAATTCTCGAGATTACCCGGAACAAACGCAGCCTTGCAGACAGACATACACACCGACAGACAGACAGACAGACAGATCAACTACGTAAATACATGATGTGTATGAAATATGTTTATTTTCGATATTACATATAGATACTCAAATTTTTATATATTTTTTAATTCTTTTATATTTTTTGGAGTTTAGACTTTATGTCTATACGATAAATATGTATTAGATAAAAAAGCTCAACGAAAAATCCGTTTCATGAAAATATCTATACGAGTGATGTTATTTGGCATAAAAAAATAAATATTGGTACTTTTACCTACCGGTCAATGGCCTCTGTAATACCGCTAAAGCCTGGACGATGTTGTAAAAGCTTTCTAAACCTATTTTCCGTATGCATAGCCATACCTCTTCACAGATTTAGCGCTCGGAAAAACTAGAACTTATTGCATGTGAAATAATTGGCATCAGGCATCTATTTCATTTCTAATTTCTGTACAGTTTATTTTACTAATACATATATTACTTTTAAATACATATATAAATGTATATATTTTATGTAATCGGAACACCTAAATTCATTAAATTATAAAATTCATAATACTTAAAATGCGAGGTCGATTGGATTAAATTGGCCAGTGTTCGTAATACACGAGATATGTAGGTGATTTAAGGTGAGAATTTTTGGTGAAAATCAACAATCTTATCACGTAGTTCGACGAAGGCTCCTCAAGACAATTATATCGTACAACTTCGAGGAGTGTGAGTTGGAATTGGAAAACAGAAGTATTCGCGGGTAAGATTAGGAAATAACATAAAGACACGTATCATATTATACATATAAACGTTATTTATTAAATGTATTTAAACAAACATGAAATGTAGCTAAATTTATAATTTTTTTATATGACATGGTGACAAACGAGTAAGCGCCCACCAGAATTCGCCAAAATAGCGAAGCGACCGTTACCCATAGTCATCCGCAAGTGGAGCTGCGGGGCCTACCGTAAATCGACGGGGGAGGCGATGCACAGAAATAGAATATTTCCCCTTCCTAAGCGTTCCCTTCTCGGTCATATCCACTTTCCTTTCCCATCCATTCTAAGAAAAGTGTGGGAAAGGATAGGGGATTAAAATTAGGCCTCCGGCATCCACACTCCTGCGACAAAAGGCGGAATTGCTTCCACTTTTTATCATGTTTACAAAATTATAAATAATGACTGCTATATTTTGACTATTTTGACCTACATTACGCCGGCTAGTTTATCTTTTCCAAGATATTTGTGACATCTAACTTGACTAATAGCAATAGACTGTTAAAGTTGTTACACAAGCATTCGTGCATGCTTAAACATGTACTCACAGTAACAAAGTAACATAATTAAACAACAATTATGTACAGCAGAGATGTGCAAGTTAAAGTGATCGTGAGATTGTCAAATCGCTTGAATGTAATACGCGACGGCGAGTTTCCCTTGGACTTTACTTACGGCACTTCAACTTAGTTGAATCAAAAGTTGTTTCTAGCTTGTCCCTCTTATAAAGTCGAGAACAACTTAGTCGCTTTTGCTCGCCTCAATCCACTCGTAGTCGAGAATGAAAACAATCAAATAACTCTAATGCAATTAGCGATTTCAGATATAAACTAATTGCATCATATTCATATATATAATTTACGTTTGTGCAAAAATAAAAATACTTTAAATATACTATATTATATAGCATATTTTTCTACATAAATTATCACTGAAAAAGATATATTTAACTATTTAAGGTCATTATCGTCTATTAAATTCTGTATAACAATACAAATTGTGTACGGTAGCATGAGCTAACACTCACAGCACTATGAAAAGACAAGTGAATGTACCAAAGGAAATGAACAAGGTATACGTGTGAATTATTCAGTTTGTCGGGAGCTTACTCTCGCGGGATTGGATGGATTATTAACACTACATCCCTGATTGTTATTGTAAATCGATACCTTTGCTTGTATATTTTATTTATCTCTCAGATATTTCCTTGTGAGAAGAAGTGCTTTTGTCAATACATAATTTTGTTTTATTTGTCAAAAAAAAACGATATTTTCTGACAGATATCGCCCACAGCGTCTTTTAAAAGTAGATCAATGTAGATTCTGTATAAATACACATTAAAGTAAGTAAGTAAGGCAATATATAGTGCTGAATGAACTTTGTACAAGTTTTACTTAAGTTAAATTGGAGAAATGAGAGGGTGACAATAACGATTCAGTACATCGGTTTTGTGGTTCGCAAACAAGCCGAAGCGTTTTCTACGTGACGCGCAATGCCTATAGACGTTATGGACGACGGCCGTGCAACTCGAATCAACCGGCCGTGCCAATGAAATCGACAATTATTCTTACAATATTTACACTACCGAGAATTGAATAGAAAACTAAACTCCAGTTACCGAGAATTGAAAAGAAAAACTATTTTTCGTTTAATTAAAATTCTTTGAGTAAAATAGGAAATGAAATTCATTGTTATTAACAAAAATAATTTAAAATTATATGCCTCAACCATTCCACGACATTCATGTAAAATTTTAATATAACTAAGTTCAGTAATAAAGTGAGCGTTTTAGTAATTTTTTATAAAAATTGTTTTCACTTACATTTCGTTAAATATTTATCCCTAGGTTTTAATCCTTTTAGCTTTTATCTAAATAATTTCCCTGTATAAAATATTTCGTCACGGGTATTTTTAACATCCTAGTCCCAGGTCAAAAGAGATTTTAGTCAATGTTGAAAAAAAAAAAGAAATTAATTTTGCTTGTGTTAGAAAAAAACAAATAAAACAAAAGAAAACAATTGAAGAATTTTAGAAATCATAAAGAATGTGGTATTAATTCAAACATCTATAGTTAATGTAGCATTAAATGTTTTGTAACTGTAATTAACCATTTCTCGTTGAGTTTTCTGAGTAATCAAATTAACTGACATTGCAATGATTTCAGTGATTCCAAATATTTTAATTGACAAACAGAAATTTGGACTGGAAAATGGCGCCCAAATTTTACCTGCATTTGCTGGATGTTAATTCACAGAGTAAATATCACATCAAAATAACAAAAGACAACCTTTAGTTCGCTGTCAAGCATTATTAAAAATAAAGCTATATATAATCCGAATCGTATATTCCTTCTCTATTATAGTTAATGCATTAGCTGACGAAATAAGACAGGTCTTAACATTATTTTTTTATGTTGTGAGGTGGCAAGCATGCTTGTAGCCATTTGAATTCGCCGAAATAGCGAAGCGACATCCCCAAATCTAGATAAACTTCCTCAGTTGCAGATGCGTACCTTTAATCAACAGAGATGGGGACGCACAGAAAGTTATTATTTCCCCTTTCTGTGCGTCCCCTCTTTCGTCAAATCCACTTCCCCTTCCCAGTCTTACCTTGTAAGAATATGGTGGGAAAAGAAGAGTAGTAAATTAGGCCTCAAGCACGCATACTCATCAGAACGCGGAATTGCTTCCACTTCACGTCTGTCTTCTGTGTGGTCGTGGTATTTCACCGGTCGACCCGGCCAATTCATGTAACAGATGTTATTATTGTTGGCGTCTACCACTGTTAAATTTAATTTAATTGTAATACTTTTAAAATACTTATAGACAAATACGTAACCACTGCTTAAATTATACACCGAAGAAATCGTTTTATGTTAATATTTAAATTTACACAAAGGCAGAGTTTATAGAGAGTTTTAGAGAAAGTATTATTAACTTTATTTATTCGTAATTTTGTATGTATTCAGTTTATTTATATTGATTTCTACACTGCAAAGTTATCTCAAGCTCCTAGCAATAAGCAATTAATAGGACAATGAACTGCCAAGTATTTATTATTTTTAAAACGTTTCTTTGTGCAAACATACCATCTTTTTTAATTATATTTCATATCTCAGAATAAATGGAGACACCCGAACCATCATTTGCGTGACTGTTCATAATTATTAAGCCTACGTCGTGATATTAGTAAGTTTTTGGCCTTTATAAAGCAAATTGTCAGTTTGAGTAAAAGTTTCATTCAATTGTATTTAGGAAATTGATCGCTAATGTAGTTCGTTCGACTTCTCGATCGTTAACCTAAATCTTACATTAAAAAGTGTTCACTATTGATTTTATTACTAATGGAATTTAACAATTAAAAGTAATTTAAACATACATTATTATTGAAGGCTTTTAGTAAATTTGACGAAAGTTCTAGATGAATTAGAAAATATTAACTATATTTAATATAACTTAATAAAAACTTGTGTACTATATCAAAGATCATCAACAACAAAAACTGTTTTTTGGCTTAGCACCTGATTGATTTTGGTCAAAATTAATAAATAATTTATTCCTCCATATGAATATACCTACCATTAGTGGTATTTAACAACGTAGTATACGTGTAAACACGAAAGAAAACAACATAGTATTATTTAAATACAACTCAGGGCCGGTACGTGCGTCGGCTCGTAAATCTCGCGACAAGGGGACTTTTGTTTGACAACTTTCTTTTTTATTTCCTCTTTATCTGTGTAATGCAAAAGCTTGCGAATACTCAGGCGCAACTCGGAAACCCGCTTAACTTCAATAAATCAATTTGTTCACTTACGCTTACTTATACACTCGCAGCGAGCAGACTTCGGGACGTGAGAACGACTTTCAATGAAAATGTAAAAAAAAATTCACCGTCACATACTAGCTGAAAGTCTTAATCCATTCGCCAAAGTTGGAGTGTTTCGATAGAGTGGTTTTTATTTAGTTTTTTTATCTGTTACTTCTACTGATAAATTCTGACGCTTTTAAACTCTAAGCAGATACAAACTTTACTAATCGCATAAATTAATTAAAATACTCTTTGACGATCTACTATTCAAATATTAATCTTAGTAACCTACCATTGTATTTGAGCACTATCTGGGAATTAGAATACATTATTTGGCTAGAAAACTTGTTTATGTTTAGTTACGCAAATTCTAAGTTAGAAGGCGTAGTGCCGAGGGAACGAGCATGCTTTAAGAGGTCGGTGTCGGTACATTGTAGCTCTTGACCTCTAACTTGTGTAACAGCACTACATTCCTTTTTAACAATTGTAGATGTTTTTAACTAGCTTAAATAAACCGTCGTTGCAATACAACGTTAAATAAAATATTAAATAAGTCAAAATAAATAAAATCCAAAATCTACATGTCATAAAAACGAAGAACATTTTTCGCTCAGTGATTGTGATGTAATTAATTTTATACTAATTTTAATTGTTATATTTAATTTCGTTTGTAGACTATTATCTAATGTTGTTACAACTAGTCACCATGTCTTTAAATTCAAAACATCAAAGTCGTTCCTGCATGTCCATTTTGCATCACAAAGTTAGATGTGCCCGTAGTTCTATTTTAAATGCGATAACGCCAACTTTCCACTACTCGAAATGTGAATACCTTGTTGCGAAAATGTGACTAACGGAAACTGTACAAGTAACTGTCCTGTCCTTCCGCGGCACACATGCACTTCTCCGCTCACCCCACACCTCCCCGCACTACTCTACACCCGCACGACTACTGCCTTATCCAACTGGACCATACAACACTTTCTATTCAAATTTTCTTACTATAATTCTTTCTCGCATTGTATTATAATAACTTATGTATAAGTTATTAACTGTCGCGTACAACTGAAAAGTAGAAAGTTGTCCCCTTAGATGTAACTTTAGATTAAAATAGCTTCAGTTCAGCGTCGTCTGCCAAAAGATTTGTTGTACTTTTAGTCATCTGATTGTTTTAAAAGTATTCGTGCAATTTTAAAATACGAAAATTTATTTATTTATTTTATTTTATTTTTTTATTTCGTTATTATTTTAGAAAACGTGGTTCACTCTTTATCTTAAATAAAAGATTAGAAGGGTATGTAGTATCAATTATGTAACTTAAAAGTTGCTACTATTAAAATACACAATTGGGAAGTTCTCGTATGTACACAAGTGACTCCAAACATAGTTTGAAATTCTATGATAGAATCATTAAGATAGAAGAAAGAATTTATAAACTAAGTGATAAGAATAATCTAATGAAGCTATTATTTTTTATTCCTGTCACCATAAGAGTAATGCGATATAAAAAAATAAAAAAACGGATTTTGTCTTTTTAATTCAACTCAATTGAATCTAAATCTTATGATATTTTCTGATAGTTTAAAGGATATTGTTAGCTCTGTGATATAGAATTTTTTGGGGGTTAATTTAGGTTGATGGGTGAGTATTATGTTTTTATAAAGTAATTTAGTTAAATATTTAATAGTTTTTTATTATCATATCTTAATATATATATATATATAATATTAAAAGTTAATCACCATCAAACTGTCGTTGTCCCTACGGGGGGTCGGCACAATATATACTACTCCTATATACATCTCTATCAGCTGTATCAGCTACTGTATATCTGAATTAATATTAATGTTTCTATTTAACTACATTTAAATTTAACATGAAACAGCTTTCCATAGTTGTGTAAAATAACTTCTTGGCACATACCTTTAAAGTGAAGTTCGCATGTAATTTAATTTACTTATGCAGCTGAGATATTAAGCAAGAGACAAACAATATTAGAGGGGAACAAATGAACCTCGGCCGAAATTAATGAAGATTACAAAATTCACGGCCATTGAGTTCCGCGTTACGGCGAACCTTTCCAAGTTGCTTGTTAGACTAAATTGAGAGAAATAATAGCTGTCATTTGTTAGGTTTAAACGTTTAAATTCCCCACTCAGAGTGTAACAATCAAAACGATTTAGAAATTAATTGATGCATTTTGTAATATATCTTATGGTACTTACTTTCTGCCCTTGTGGTCTGTGTAGACGATATGGTTTCTTGCAGCTGGTGTTTGTCGGGAACGGGTCAAGGAGTGAGGGTCCATCGCACGATGTCAGTTATGTACGAAGCTTTACGTACGGACACAATTTTGTCCACATTTGTTCCTACCGGACTGTCCGCAGCGGTAAACACTTTAAAACTGTTTGCTTAGTTGCTGACCGTCTCTGTGAAATTATTCTCTAGCAGTTCCATGCGCTCAACAACTTTGAACGACCGGCTTGTTAGAGGTCGATGTTCTCTCAACATTGTGTGCAGAGTTTTGACTTCTTAGCTGCGAAAGTTCACCCGCTACGTTAATTATGTTTTTGGATTTTGCTTGTTACACCATGCCATATAGAACAACAATGTTTTACTTTTCTGCTTTGACTTGAACAATGTATACTGACGAAGTCAACTTTTTATTTGAATGGGTAATATTTTAATTCGAAATTTATATGAATAGAAAAATTATTATGTAGAATGTATCGTAATTAGATACGTAATGTATAGTAATTAAATTGTTCAAGTTTTATAGCAGTTAAAGGACTGTGTAGCTACATCAAGGATTTCACCGAGCATTGATTTTCGAAGAACATTTTTCCTTTATATAATTATGAAAAGTATATAAGTGATGTATGTATATTATGTACTGTCTACGAGTAGGCGGAGCGGTGAATGAGGCGGGCTTATAGGAATCGACAAGGAGGTGGAGAGTAGGCCGTTATTTATCTGTGCCTTCACTTGGAGCAAGAAGACCCGAGGACTCAAAATAACTTTCGTAAAAACTGCGCGTTTGGAACACGGCATAAAAAACAATTATGGAAAATATTAGTAAAAATGTACAAACTTTAAAAACCACTTGTTCTTGGATTTAATTATTTTAGATATAATTTAATCAAGATTTGTGTAGAAATGTTTTCTCATTTCATAAATTTTATTCTATTAGACAGTGTATAAATGGGCTTTAATTAACTGTGGAATGTCGGCGAAACGGCAAATATTCGAGGATCGCGGCGATCCCGCTCAGCACCCGACACGCTACGATTTACATTCTCACTCATTTATTCCTTTTAGAATTTTCTTGCTCATTCATAATCTAATTAAAAGAAATAACTTAATTTACTTTACTGCTTTTAAACTTTAATAAACAAATTATATTATATGTAGTTACAGTAAAAGTATCGTTATGACAACGTATATTGGGTATACATGACTATATTTTTAATTACTTACAATTTCAAATTGCATCGTAACGTAGGAATTAACAAAACATTTCTTAAATCTATTTGATAGCCGCCAGTATTAAAAAAAAATCACGGCAGAAATATTTGAGAGTGGACGACAAATGTTGCGGCGTAATAAGTTAAGGACGCGACCCGACTGCGGACGCGATGCGAAGTTCGCTCGCCTCCGACGCTCACACACGACTGAGCGCTCTACCCTTTGCTCTACTATCATCCTACACTAGATAATACTTTTTTACGAAAATGTACCTTAAGTACAAAGAACTGAGGAGCAATTTTCAATACAAATGAGGGTAGACGAGCCGGCCAAGACTGCGAGCGCGAAAGTACAGAGCACGTTACTAAAATCTAATTCTTCGTACGCGAGAATAATGACGGCTTTGGAACTGAAGATCATTTCGAGTTCGAAACTTTCTTCAGATGATAAAATTGCCATCTGAAAAACTTTGTGTTAGAGAACAGAAGGTTCAATTTTCAGGTGTGTTCGCCAAAGGGAGGCGGTCGTAATGCTCAAGGGGTGGCGCGTAAAATACGCGCATGCGTCTGCCTCTTGAATTATTCTTCAAACTCTCAACTTCTACGATGCTAAACAGATTAGCGTACAGATTTTTAATCAAAACTTATTTATGAATTACAAGATAAAAAATTACAAACACAATAAACATAATAAAAATTATATATATATCGCTTAATAGTGAATAATAATTTTAAAAATATTAAAATAACTCCTTTGTATTTTCTTTTAATAAATTTTTCTGACTTAGATTTGATTTGTATATTATTATATTAAATTGGTGATAATTTAAATAGATTTATTGTAAATATCTTCACTCCTATATTTCTTACTCTTCTATATGTATTTTTAACGTCAACTTACTAAAGTATCTATGAAAATTTAGTATGTATGTCCAAAAATAGATTTGTAAGTAAAACTGAATTAACAAGAATAATATTCTACTCTGGCATACGTTTATCCACGCCATTACGGTGGTCGTGACAAGTTTACCAAAAATAATGTGATGTAATTTATAAACTTTACATCGTAAGTATAAATAATAGCACATGTTAATTGTATGGAATTCGTATCTTCTAGTATTAAATGTTTAGTCTGTTTGTATTAATATTTACTGACATGAAATAACTTTAAACAACACCTTTTCATTACAATTCATGTCCCTTCGAGATATTACTATTGATACGAATTTTAATTTTAAATGTACGATTTTTAAGAAAAATTAGTAATAATAAATTAATTAACTTATAAGGTACATTAACTAATTAGATCCAACATAATTTTTTTTCCTCGCATTTAACTCGGGCTCAGCGCGAAACTTTTGAATACAGCAACCGTTCAATAATTCATAACAAACCATCTTGATAACATTAAATGGTACATTAAGAAAGGTTGATAACGTTACAACGCACAAATATCTATTCAGTTTTTAATTCGTAAACAAATGAGATATAGCGGTGATATTTGTATTTGTGCGAACAGTCCGCAACGGCGGCGGCACTCTGCCCCTGCCTCTGCCGCGATGTAACTTCCAATATGAGCTTTGTTACCGCTTTGTGCCGCCATTTCTTGTGTCACTGCATTGAATATATCGGGTGCTTTCCTTTGTGCACGGAATATTGCTCGTCTTTTGTCGAAATGAACGTTACCTCCCCGCGAGTTGTTTCAACGAAGAATTTCCCGATTGCAAAGTAATATTTTCCCCTTAAGAATTTCGATGTGTTTCTTTCATGTCGAAGATGACTTTACTTTGGATTATATTGTGCCGAGAAATGTTATTCAAACTTTGATTTTTGATATTGAGGTTTTTTGTACGAAATGTTTCCTTTTTATCTTTTGATATATTTACAAAATAAACGTTAGTATCGTTTAGTCCACTGAGAGTTTCTTTGTGACAGTAATCACATTGGATTTGTCATTTCAAGTCCAATAGTCTTCTGACCACCAATTAGGTTTGGATTAGTACCGGCGCCACTGGATGGCTTTATGTAACTAGCACTCTTGAGATCACTTGTTAATTTTAATTTTATTTTTACTCTTTGTAATTTAAATGAAGTATTTATATCATAAATATTAGAGGGGACAAATTATTATTATCAAAAAGTGACGGAAAATAAAACAAAGATTACGTAGGATCTTGTCCGTAGTTTCTACTGATCTTTGAAAACTTTTTTTTTTTTACTTTGCAATTACTGTCCTCATTATCAAACATAATTGAGGCCGAGATAGCCAAAAACATTTCATATATAAAGTCATGGTTTATATTGTTTAGTTTTAAACTTTCCATTAAAATAGATAATTATGAATTCTCTCAACATACACGGTAGCAATTTTATTAAAGCCGGTCTTATGCGGCGCGCGATACTTCTTTACATTACAATGGGACGCTTACTGACACACAGCGCCGTCGCGGTGGCTGCGATGGACATAATATGTGACTATATTTTAGTAAAAAATTCCTTGGATTTCAAAAAACCCTGATGAAAAAACCAACTGCCGCACTCAAAATCATTCAAGACTATTGAAACAGTGGCTTTGTACTGATTTCTTATACTAAATTTACGCTAAGGGTCTCCCTTATCGATCAACTAACGGCACTGAAAATTATATTCATTTATATTTGACGGTATGAACAAAACTATTTCGTAACGACTTACGTACAGCATACCCAACTTATATACCAAGATAAAGCAAATATCTCGCTTCGTAACCATTGTTAACTGTCAAAAGTTACTTGTTAAAAGTTTTCTTTTCAAAATTGTTTTGGGAAATTTGGCACCGTCGATTAAATTTAAATTATTAACTTTATATATATAAAACCACATTAGAAATCGATATCAAGTTATGTCTCTTAGAAAATACAACAGTACAAGTTTGTGACGACCGTGTGTCCCATCGTTGCACGCTAAACCAACTGCTAATTAACACAGGATTACCGAACGGGACCGACCACGGCTATTTACTGTTCACGACTGGATCCGAAGACAGAGCAAATAATGTGCGAGACAAACCAATGCTTTTCGTTAACTAGAATTAGAAGAATTCTCTTTGTCTCTACAATGCTTTAGAATTTACTTTAGGTAACTAATAAAGCACTAGCAATTACAAATTACATTAAAATTATATATAATTTTTTAATTTAACTTTACATACGTATAATTTTTGAACTTATTGCTACATTAAGAAGTTAGAAAAGATGTGATTATTTCTTACAAATACAGTATAAATTTTAAATTTAACAAGTTTACGTGAATATGAGAGGTTAATGTAGTGTAGAGACAGTGATTCTATTTGAGTATTCAGGGAGTGGCGTAGGCTGGCCGCAAATAACAGAAAGAGCAAGTCCTCAGGGCATCGCTTTAGCTTTTCAATTTCCCTTTCGGAATTATTCGTGCTAATCGAATACGACCGCGCCGAGGTCTAGGGACGCGATCGCTATGATTCATTCATGAGACCGATGTTGCAGTTCAACTCGGAAAATGTCGAATTAAATGCTATTGTTTACTTAATATAGATTATATTGTTATTTGAGTATAGTAAATGTAATATAAATATTTTACAGGTGAGTAAATATGACAATAATCCAAGTTATACATTTTTAATAGACCATAATTATTTTCATAGTCATGTCATACAAATGCAATTAATTCGTAACGTTTCAAGAAAAGGTATTTATTTTTATTTGTTAGTCGTAACTAGGCTGAAGCTTAGCTACGGCAACTTTTGTTTTGTGCGACGCAGTCTGCGCGGCAGCCGCGGACGGGCGGCGTCTCACTAGCCTACGTCGCATCTAGCGGGTGGCGCGCGGCTGGCGTGCGAGAAGCGTGCGCGCGGCGTACGGGAGGCGTACGGGAGGCGCGCAGCCAACGTGCGGCAGGCGTGCGGGTACAGATGACGAGGCGCGAGGTATTGTCGTTCCATTAATGAGCCGGGGCTAGCGGGATGGTCGTGCGGAAAAGGAAAATTAAACTCCTGGGCCCCGGGCTTGTGTTCATTATTCCACACCCGATTATTCCGTTGCTATTTGCGAATGCAACGCTAAAATATTACCATCGAGACCCTTGCGGAGCATTGTCGCCTGAATTAGACACCGGAGTGTGTTGGCAATTTAATACGTCAAATTAATATGATAATAGCCTTTGTGTCAGGTCATTTTTATGAATTTAAAAGTTAAATTCAAGCTTTGCCAGTTAAGCAGATCCAGATATGTCGAAGTGTGTGATTACTTTGATTTGTAGTTTTCGTTTTAATAATTTGAATTATTTAAGCTTACTATTCATTCTATTAACAATTCTACTAACTCGATGTTTTTAAATTTGAAAGTTGTGAGGGTGGGTGAAATAATTTGTACCTTTTCACAAGTTTTCATAATTTGAAAATGTACAGTGAGTCAATACAACAAAATTTAGATACGGTAAGTAACGGGTAAGAGCGTGGTATGATTATATAAATTGAACAGAAATTCATGCTTGTTTTAATAAAAACTACTTTTCCCGAACGTTTTCTAAAGTCTTTATATTTAGAAAATAATAATACGATATAACTTTCGAGAAAGGTGTCGTGAATAGAAAATAGCTTGTTTGTTTTTCATTTTGAATACTGATGGTAGAAATTTAAAGTCTGTAGGGCATTGCTAAGATTTCAATTTCCTTTCCGGAATTACTTGTGCTCTACTAATCGAACACGCGTCAGGGGACACGCGGGGGGCTGCAGGGGAGAGGAAAGCGTCACAACCGCAAATTACACTGGCACTCTGCGTACGAATGTTTAAAATGTATTATTGAGATACATTTCTAACTGCACATTAAGCGAATATTTAATGTTCCTTAATAATTCACTTGTAGGTTGAGTTTTAATGAGAAACCGTTACAATGAAATCAACCTACTTGTATTTTGTACTTTCAAAGTACAAATAGAGTCTTTTTCGACATGTTAAATTAAAATATACGAAAATCTAAATAAAGTTAAAAAAACCACGAGGATTATATCTAGAAAAATTATTAAACTTGACACACTTTATAGAGATTTGAACTAAAACTGGGTTTAATTTTGAAAAATTATAAAAGTATCATCGCACTTGGATATTTTTTTAATTCTCAAACAAGTCTTAGAAAGGGTAAAAACCCCCTTCTACGGTACTCCATATGTTTTGTGCTTGGAAAAGTCAGTAAGTTACAGCGTGGTGCGGAGTGCGGGTACGGAGTGCGGCGTACGGGGCGAGGAGGTAGGCGTGCGACAGGCGGCTGCTGATTGTAAAGCGCTCACAGTCGGAGCCTATTCGATTTCACGGCTCGTCGCCCACGATATTTATTGTCATCGGTGCAGTTGTACGACACGGCGCCTACTGAACCGCGCTCGAAAAATCTCCATTCCGTAAATCGGACGAAAACATTCCGATGCCCCACCGACCAAACGGTCGGCTTTTAACAAAAAAGGGCCCGCGCAACGCCGTGCCGCACCGCCCGCCGCCAGCCCGAGGGAAACGCGACGTCAACACAACGCTAACAATCACTTCATGAATATATTTACAGACAGACATCTTGTCTCGTTAGTAAAAAGTGATGGCGTGTACGATTTATCACCTGCACGCGACACAAGCGGCTCCGTTAAGTCGAACTTCCTTTCGAAAACCTACCAACAGTCACGGCCACAATAAAAACGTGAATTCAAATTTAGGTTATAATGATATATCAAAACGGTTTTAAATATTCATGAATCAAACAAAACTAAGGATTCTCGACGTTAATAGCATTGGGTGATAGTATAAAATAAGATTAACTCCGTAACATAAAGGCCAGAATGTTCTTTGTAGTATTGAACTGACTTCAATAAAGTCAATTTCAGATGAAATCGTATATTTTAAGTAGGGTGCGATAGGTAGAGGGTAGTTGAATTGGCATTGGTATGGTGCCAACCAAATGGAAATCGTAGTTTTAATTTGTCTTTTAGCAACACTTTTAAAAATAATTATACCATATTAAACGAACTACTTCATAATTGTTTAAAAAAATTAAAATCGTCGTTTCTTTTCTGAACTATATTTGCACGTGAAATACAGACTCTGCGAGCTGGTCTTTAAAGAAATTAAGCTATTTAAAACGGTCACTAATTAGGTTGGCTGTATAAAGAAGGCTGTTCAAAATTCGTTTTAACGAAACCCAGTAATGAGAGGTCAGGGCAGACTACGAGTAGGTTGTGTGTAAAGCATGCAAACGGTCCGCAGTGTGATGCGTGGCTCTGAATACAACACTAGCATCTGCTTGTTGACATAGTCTAGTGCTACTACTGTTAACGTCATTATTCTAGAGGTTTGTTGGATTAAGTATTCCCTTTAGTACTCAACCACTAAAATTACTACTCACACACAATAACACGATTACCTAAGGAATAATCCATTATAATTTTGTGTTAACATCGTCATGTTATATTATACGAAAATATACTTTTTTCATTACTTATTACAAGTTTTTTGCAATGAGTAAAAAAAAGTAATTGTTAATATCTCTTACGAACAGCAACATTGTAATTTGTCTGTATTACCGTTAAAGAAGCCATAATAAGACATATTTTATGGCTGTCTTCAGTCCCACGTAAGAGGTTGCTTGATTTATTCTTGGTACGTAGTAATTAAATTATCATTGCAAAACTGAGACGAACATAAGTTTTTATTCAGCATTTTTATTTTGATATCATTTTTCTTATAAATTTATGTCGATGATCACATTTTATTAAGTCTATGCACAAAATAAAATAATATTAATATCTTGTAGAGTTAGCAAAAAAGGCAGTACTTGCATTCATTTTGCAAAATTCTAATTCGTATAAATAGTAGAACGCTTTTAAATTCGAATATTAAATAGAAATTGTGCACTGTTACGCCGGCGTTGAAAATAAATTATTTTAATATTTTAGCTTGGGCAAATGATGTTTGCTGTTTCCGGCGAGATTACGAACTAATAACATTACAAAACAAGCTCTTTGCGGGTAAATTATGCATGCCCTTTCGGACCATTACCGCAGCTCCTTTGCCTCTTTGGCCTCCGTTCAAAATCTTACGGCAGCCTCGTGAACTGCAAAATAAATGCTAGCTTAATTACTATCCGCTCAATATTTTTCCTAATTGTTATTTTATTAATTCTATACCTATGTACTATAACCATTTTTTCTTAAATCGTTGATTTATATAGCCTTTACATATATAGTCAGTCTATGAATCAAAATTATTAACAGTAATAATTCAATTTGGCACATATTACGCAAAGTCTGGACGCAATACTAAAATAACAATTAAAATAATTTAAAAAAAATCTTCAAACAAAATAGCGGAAGTATACAGGAAAAGAGGAACGTATTACAGGAATTTCCAAGGGGAGAGACCGGATTAGCTAGATCTTTTCCGAATTGTGGGTAAACATATGAGACGTCCGATCCCTAGAGTAAATAAGGTTAAGGTAACGCGTACTTTTTAAAGGAGTGAAACAAGTTTAAAAATAGTCACTGATTTATTGGTTACTACAACTGTTTCAAGTTTAACATCTTGGGACCAAAAAGGAGGACTATAACGGAAATTGATTGCTAAAATAAATTTGCATCCAGATCGCATGCCATCATACTCTGACTACTAAGATAAAAGCCGGAGAAATCCTCGCCAGCGTTCAAATTCTACGAACTCGGCAGCGGCGCGGTGGCGAACCGTCTTTGCCCGGCGGGTGGTAATAAAAACAGCTTAAATAGGATTTTGACCGCGAGTTCCTCGCCTTAATTAAATCGGATTTGTGAGTGAAAGAAATGTATGTGAAAAATTTGTTTCGATTATGTCAAGGAAACGAGTTTAAAACTCGACTTACTAAGCGGATTATACGTAGCCCCGAATTGCTCGACTCTCGATTCTATAGCAAACATTTTTTGCAAATCAACGTCGCGTGAAAAGCAAAAGCATGCGACAGGAAATAACAGCTGGTTGTACGCGTGCTACAAAAAGTAACGGCGCTACGAACTCAGCTACGAAGTCTACGAACAAAGTTGTCTACGCGAAATGTACGTTAGCATTCAATTACTTATCGCAATAAAGGCCGTTACGTTACAATCTTAACATTTTACTGCTATTTTATGGCGTTATTATCGTAGAAAGGTATTAAATTTAGAAATTTCCAGGGTAACATCTGTACAAACGGGGTTTTGATTATCACTCACAACGCCGTTTCGGTAGAAGAGAATTACCCTAAAACATTTAAAAGCCAGTTGAAATTATTCAAGAAGAACGTTTCAAAAAGATATTACTTTCAATTTTCTTGCAGAAAATTCTTCATGCAATTGAAACTGCGGTGGGTTCGTTTAGTTGTGCCACAGAAAACTAATAAGGGTTTTTTACTTTCTCTAACATTTTACAAAAAATATGTTACAGGTAATGCATTGGACATATTTGTGCCTATAAGAGACACACAAAATTTATTTTCGGAGGACCTATTTCGTTAGATAAAAATAATAAGATAAATTCTTCCCACTTTTTCCTTCTAGGATAATCAAATTAAATGCTATTCGATAATGAATACATTATTCCTCTATTAACATTCGAGGTCGATATTTAGGCGGTTCCGACGGACCTGGTGTACGTAATAAAATCGCTCGTCCTTTATCCGTCATTCAGTCCTTAGAGATTTCTTCTGGGGGGGGGGGATAATTTACGTCGATCGTCCAGAAGGGGAACGTAACTACCTAAATGAAACTTTAAGCTTTCATTCAGGCCGGTTGTGATTCGCGGTGTCCCAACTTCGAGCAATAAATTTTAATAGAACGTCGAAGAAATCTCGATGTAAATTATCAAACTTAGCTCACTACTGTATAATTGCTTTTCACTTAAATAAATCTAAGGGGCTTTTAACTATAACATGTCACCTTTCCTGTCCAAACGTAAATAAAACGTACATATTTGTTTAGTATATATTTACAGCACACCACGTGTACGCAGTCTTTTTAAATTTTACAGCGGCGAGCACCGGTGGTGATGGCGTTACGTGTCGATGAATGTGAATAAAGCCTTTGACGCCTTTTGCCGCTTGCATTTCGAGTCAGACACTTCAATTTCAGTTTACACGCAATCACGACCAAGGACTGCATATTTTAAATGAATATTTTATGCTTTCAGTGTTTTTTCTTCCTTTTACAAATATTGTGCTTTTAAAATTCTCGATAGAGTGAAAACTACATAGTCTAGGATAGGACTGTCGATAAAAATATATCTATCTACTTTTCTATTTATCATCTATTTGAAAATGGCTTATATAAACAAGTACTGTATCTTAATTTTTTTACGTAAGCTTACACTACAAGCAACCCTGGTATTTGTGTTAATACTTGATATGATAAAAAGATTTTTTTTTTGATGATATGAACTTTCCCGCGTACATGTAAAATTGGATATTTGAAGGCTTGTAAACATTTTATCTCAATTTTATACTGTTTTATAAGTGGTCTATATAAGATAGATGGATACTACCAAGCAAAACTTAGCACCAGGTAGTCCAAAGTATGGTATACATTTCATTTTACTATTCAAGTCTTAAAAGGAGATGCTTTTATCATGTGACTATAAAGGAGAGTGGCGGCGACGGGCGGCGGGCGGCGGGCGGTGAGCAAGTTCGGCGTTAATTCTTGTTTACTGCGGACCGCTTTTAGTGGCTCGCTTCGGAACGTTCAATGCACGTGACGTGCACCAGATTCAATTCCCACAATATCTAGTATGTCATAAAAACATTACCTCCATTATTTACATGTAGTTGTCATAACCGTAGAATTTCACTGTTCTGTCACTTGTATTAGAACATAATATTAGTCTCTATTTTGTTAAAGATGACGAAAGGGTTGATGTTATGTATTAATACAACTTTTATGGCAATGGAGCTCTATGGGAAGTTTGTCAAAAATATTCACTTTTTTATTCAGACCTTCATTAAATTAAGGCGAACAAAAGCTTTTACAAATTTTACGGATTTGAAACTAACATGTTCTGTATTGTATAGCCGATAGCTTACAAAAGTGAATCTTATTATTGTGAAGTGAAGTATATTAACTTAAAAATACAATAAATCATAGTTTATAATTTCATCAACAGTCCTTTGTAATATTTTTCTCTGGCAACATTTAATTTTACCATGTACATTGAGTTATTTGAAAATTACTTTCCTTTAATCCATTGCTGCGTATCACATTTAATTTGAAAATATTCTTTTGCGATCACCGAGCTGGAAAATAACGGATGTTCTTAGAAGAATAAGTCGGTGTTTTGAAGAGGGTTGAAAAATAATTAATCATTTGTTTTTTATGGATCCAAAGGTTATCAGTTCAATTTGCTATCTAGAAACGAACTTCGCTACTGTAATTAGAATATTTTAAAACTCAAATACAGACTTCATTCTATTGATTTTATTCACGCAACAACATAAATCAGAATTTAAACACAGAAAAGCAAGCCTATTTATTTAGTTGGGTAAGATTTAGATTTATTTACAACTAGACATTCTATAGTAAGAATTTGCAAACGCTTCACTCAACTGACTTTGAATATAACATTAATAGCTACCGCCTAAAACAAGATAATACCTCTAAATAATAGACGCCATGATGCGCATTTATATTGAAGTAAATCTTATTAGGTACGTCTAAATGCCACGATAATATCATATTGTTTCGAAACTCATCATCCACGATTCATCTCTTATGCTCGGAAGGGCTCCATCCTCAGGGACGACCGAGGTTTGTGAATATTCATAGCATTATCACAAACCATCTTGAAAGACTTAAATGTCTACATTATTTCGTAATAATGTACCAAAATTACCATATATTTTACCCTATTCAAAGCAATTTTTTTACTTAATAAGTGATTACTTCTCGATATAAAGATTTCTAAAAACCACCAACATTATTAAAAGTTATGATGTGTTATTATAAATAGCCGAATGAATGAATTGAATTGACATGAATGCTGTTTTATAGCAGACTGACTACCGTGATCTCTAATTATATTTAAATCGTTTTGACTGATGTACAAGATTTCGCATGTTCCTACCACTTACAAATCCACTCACTTCATTATCATGTCTACTACTGAAATGTATAAAGATCTGTATAAAAAAATAGTATTTTTTGTGAGCTCCACTCAAAATATAACCATTGTAGTTCTTAAAAGTCCGTCAGAGTTATTCGTTATAGTATTTTGCGATGTAATTGTGGTGTTGATTTCCCCCGAGACTCGCAATTTTTCCCGATCAGACGGTCTAACATGAAATACACAATGGACGGGTAAACAATAATTATGATTCAATTCGCTTTCGTGTCCTTGTTTAAAATAATATTTCTATTACAATAGTAAATTAATTTTCTTTATCAATAAATATAGACCTTTTATACCAATTGGTTTCATTTGTTTGACTTCTATCGAGATTTGTATATTTGGTATTGATATTTTTTTAATACGTCACTACTTACATTTAAACCACACAATGACTTATGGGTATTATTAATATGATTATCAACATCTGAACGAATTGCAAAGTTCAAACTCATGCCGCCCTAATCAGGGCTTCTGCGGCTTTGACCAGGTCACCAGTTCATCGATATGCTTGCATTAAGTATAAAAATCTATGAAATGTACGACTAAAACATTATTAATCATATAAATTCACTTAATGAAATTGATTCCAATGATGAATAATAAATTATTAGGTAGTAAGTATTTCTTAGAGTCAATGATTGTCCTTGCATACGAGATGTGCGGATGAAGCGAGAGGGGCTGCGGATGTCGTCAGCTGCTCTTATGTTCTCGCCCCGCTAATTACTCTCCATGCAGCTCCTCGCAACTACTCTGCATTTACATACTTACCCACCTACTTAACGATACTGCAATTTGTTCACACTAGTTCATATTATACTGCTAAACAAATTCAACACAGTTTTCAAATTTCCCATAGTCCTACATAATAGTAGATTAATTGGGTATTCTAATCTGAAAAAAATGTATAAAATGTTGTCACAGTTTATTGAATCTTTTTGAATCATGGTGTCTAGATTATGGTGTAAACGACTCTCTTTAGAAGTAAAGCACACAAAAAAACAAAGTAATTACTTCTTTGATTGTCAGTTCCAGAAACTTGACAATTTACCAGAAATTGACGTACCCTTTTAAAACACTAGACTTTCTGGGACTGAAATGGCCTAAAGTGTAGAGTTTTTTATAATACGTCTTTATTTTTTGTGTCATTATTTCACTTTTAGAAAGTCTCCTCCAAACGTGTACATTAGAAATTGATATCACTCCAAACAAGAGCCGTCAATTATGTTCTAAATGTTTACATTAATAATTTTTTCATGTCAAAAGTTTGAAAGTGCTGTTAATTTTACCTAATATCCATAACAACGTTTACGAGCCTGTCACACGATAAAAAGATGATGGATATCCCCCTAACAAAATAAATTATGTACTGTTTGTATTCTAATGCCGACTGGATAGCTCTATTTAGGTCATTTTAAATGTAAACTTTGCCTTTTCAAATGTTTCTGTAATCTAATATATCAATTGGTTCATGCTTGTTTTACTTGTAATATTTAATGTCGACATAAAATAACCTTCTTTTTCTTCTTTTCAATCGCGTTACGTCCACTGCTAGGTATAGGCCTCCCCCAAAAATCGCTACGATAATCGGTCCTGTGCTACTTGCAACCTATTACACCATTTTTTGGCAGAAAGTATGTCCATTTTTTTCTTAGGATTTAAATAGGATGAACTCAATTTTTGTTCAAATTCTGGATAATAATCCTAAGATCACGCCTGGGATAAAAAATTATACATATTATTTTACATAGAAAGAAATTTGCAATGACAATAAAATGATAATAGTCTACCAAAAAAATTATAGATTTTAAAGAATTTTTTGTTGGTTTTCTATCAACACGATCAATCACGCGTACAATGGCCGCGTCCCCTAACACACGTTCTTAAATAATTTGTCAAGAGCCGCCCAAATAGTATTTTACCAGAATAGTGTACTTATCCTATTTTTCACGATACCGGTTGGAGACTATTTTTCAAATACAAGCTATTTATTATAAACTGTAACTGTTAATTTTAAAATTACTTAAAGATAGTAGATAATTTTTTTTATTAAAGAATACTTAGCCAAATCAACTAATTAGGAAATTATAATATGTAATAAATATATATATAATGTGATAGATTGTAATGAAACGATGCACCAAATCTATTATATTACATAATTAATATATATAGAGAGATCAGTAGATAATAAAATTTGCTTTAACGCCCTCTACACAAATATCTATGTCAAGCTTTAACCCAAAATAAAAATTACCTCACAAACCAATGCTCAAAAGGTATGTATTTTTTTTTAAATTGAAATCGGTCTCGATCGGAACGCATAGATCAAACGCGAGCTAGCACGAAACCATTACACTTTGTTGACATCAACGAATGCCCTTTTATATATTCACCCCGAGCACACAAAGATTGAGCCGTGAAATTGAAAATGGTTTCTATGACCAAAAATTTATTCCGTCCACGTTTTCGTTGTATCGTCACTACATGAAGCTATCCTTGTTTCGTGTGCCATCAAAAAATTTTTATAACATTACTGGTACCGCTTCGAGAAAAAAAAATTACGTTCAGATGAAAATGAGGATCATGCATCACATTTGTTCACGCGTGGCGCAACAATATCCCTCCAGCAATAATAAACAGTACGCTTCCCCCTTTTATTATATGCGTCAACCAGATTTTCCTGATTAATTTTACAAAATTAAATAACACTTCTTTTATACGCTTGACATATCTTATTCGATAGCACGTCTTCTTGCTAGATTTTTATTTTTTAAGTAAATGATTTCAAAAATTCAAATATTAATAAAAACCCCAGTAATACTTTCGTTAAAGAAGTTGTTATTAAATGTTTAATTGAATTAAAGTGCAGATCAATAATTATCCTGGCTCAAAACTTCATTGTAAAATTTTTAATAACATTCGTATTTCAATTTAAATCACATTAAAAAGTCTAATCGCAACATAATATCGTTGTTTATAATACATTGAATAAGTTATGAAATGGCCGAAAGCGGCGCGAGGCATTCCTTTAACTATGTGTATGTTTGTGACGGCTTGTTATCTCCGTCAGTAGTTACTCCGGCGGGCTTCAGGTGTCGGGCGTCGAGCTGTTTACCTTGTAAGTATTGGGAAAAGATCGAAGCTAATCCCTACGGGTGAGAGCGGCGCAGCGCTGGATGTGATAGATACTGAAAATTGCATAAAATCCATCAACACAACCTCTTTGTGCACCGACGCTCACATAAACGCATTTTTCCTTTCTTAGCTAATTCAATATCATCGTTTATTTACAGTTTTATTTTATTTATGTTTAACAATTGTAATGCAAAATATTTCAGTAGTGATTGAAGAGTCTTTAGTATGTTGTGGTTACAAAATAATAGCTTCATTATCAGTGAAATACAGTTACGTAATCGTCAGCTTTGCGTATTGTACAATTAACCACATCGAAAAACAGATTATAACTGACAATCATTAACACCTTAGCTGCGGCAAGTAAAATCTTAAACCTTCGTCTGGTGCGGCGGCGGGCCAAAGTGTGCCCCCAATGATTTTTCCGCCAGTGCGTGGCAGGCGTTTCTCGACCCACCAGCATAAGGTTAGATTAAATCGCTATAACTTTGCGAAAACATAATATAGGTGTGTACTTTTTGGACTGTTAGAAAAACCTTGAACCCACCTTCTTTAGAGTTGATTCGCCCCGGGATCTGCCAAACAGGAAATGAGAAATGAACCAGGGAAAGTGGCGGGTCGATATCGACCAGCACCGCACTAGAAAGTATTTTTAGTAGTGATGGAAAGACAAAAATAAGGAGATATCGAAAATAAAATAGAATTGTAGAAAAGAAATGAAAAATAGTTTATTTAATTATTTATTTATGCTTGTCTTTAAAACATTTCGCACAAAGATTTTGTGTGCACATCCTATTTTTTTTTTCTTGAAGGAAAATATCTATTTTTTTCTTGAAGGAAAATATCTATTTTTTTTTCTTGAAGGAAAATATTTCCTCACTGCTGTCACTATCACTTTTATCTGCCTCGCGAATTAGTTTATTTTCCAAAATTTGTATTTTTCTTTTGTTTCCTGCCATCGTGCGTCGTTAATTTTACGAAAAGAAAAAACGCGACGTACTGTTCAGTGAGATGGCTCAACACTAACTAGCGAAGCGGGGCGCTCCGTGCGGTATCGGGTCGCCAACCGCCTGTTGGGACGGCGGGCCGCGATAGACCCCTGCCGCACCGAGTTGATATTTTTCACCGTCAGTGCGTGGTAGGCCGATAAAGGCCTGCCGTGATTTTTTATGAGAAAATCGTTCCGCACCAGTGAGAGGGACATAGTTTTCTTCGTCCGCACCAGCTGAAATTCCGCGGCAGGTCGATCTAGGCCTGATCCGCAGTGAACGTGTTAATCGATTCTTTTGATCTTTTGAATGAAATTTCGTGTCACTTTTAATACTACATTTTATTTCATCAATAATTTAAACTTCATGAGAGAAAAAGTGGAATTCCATTTTTTTTCTATTTTTGAATCTTCAGTTTTAATATAAACTTCTTTATTTCAATAATTTACGAGAGCTTTCGTGAAAAAGAAACTTCGTAGATATTTTATCTGTACGAAAACCGAAGCGTACACATCTAGTAAAAGTCAAAAACGTATTCAGACAAATTGGATAAATACGTGTTTTCGGGCCGCGCTCGTCCGCCGTCGTTGTGTGATGGATGGCCGTTATAATGCAGCATTTCTCTCGCAGCGACCCGTCGCGTCCCTGCGCGAAGCATTCATTTCGCACGATCCTTTATATCTGAATTCTTAATGAAACAAAAATTGCAAATGTCGTACGGTGTTCTCAACCGTTCTCATGAATACTAAAGACGGTATTTTGTGGATCGTTCCGTTTGCGAGATCGAGTCGTACGTCGCATCAGTAACGCTCACGAGTCTGATTTGTCATGCGACTAAAGGAACTCATTACCGCGTACACGATTTACTCCATACGACGCCAGTAAATCATAAGGGCTGATTTAAAAGAATGATACGTGTCGTCAGAAAACAATTGGAGAAACGTGACTGGAGCCCCGATACGCGGCGGGCGATCGCTACGCCGCTACGACGCTACGTAGCTATGCCGCGGACCGCCCAATGCATACTAAGTAATAACACCGGTTTCAATTTTGCTTTACTTCACCCCGTCATACACAACATGTTTTATGAAAAATGCTTTATGCTTTGATTTTGTAATACGATTTATATCTTATAAAAATGAGGATAACTTAAATGAGCTAAAAAGAAAGCATAATAATTATAATTTTATGAGTATGTGTAGAAGCAATAATGTCTAAAATCATGTAGGCTTTTGCTTATTCCATTTGTTCCTTCAAACAGTCACAAAAATGATTAGACTAAAATTAAAACAAAAAGGTAATTTTGTTCTACTTTGTTTAAATTAATTAAAATTAAAATTTGTAGACATTTTATAGCCCTCAAATAAAGTTATGAGATACGTCGTGATTGATATCCATATAAAGCAAGCGAGCAAAATATTAATAATAAACACGACTTCAGTACATTTGGTGGGCGCAGCACCTTTGAAAGTAATTCCATTTAAATAACGTATTACCAAGCAGCGCTAGACTCCGCGTGACGCCTGTTAGCCCGTCTCTCCTCCGGCTGCTTTAATGCTCAATATAAACGTAAGAAAAACCCTTTTATATATTTCATGATGAAATTTAAAAGGCATGAATTTCATTTTTAATTACGTTCTCCGTCCTTACCGAACAACCAAATTCAATTTGTCGTTTCAACGAACAGCGAAATATAAAGTTGAAGTAATATGCTTAAAGCGAACTATTCAATTAAAGTGGCTTCAAACCGTGACGTCCCCGATACTTAGTATTCAAACGTATGCAAATTACAGACGTGCTATGCAATAAATGCCGACACACGGATCACAATTCGACAATTGCCATTTCCGAAGCAATGCCATTATCTGTAGGTGTGTGGCTTGTTGTGCGTATGCAAATTAAGCTGTAGGCTATTTTTGCTTTTAACAAATATAAATTAACTATACATATTCTTAGATATTACTAACTGCACATTGTCTAATGGACGATGTTTTATTTTTGAAAATGTAAAGTGTTAAAACGGAGTATGCAACAAATTCCAAGAAATGTTATATTTAAAATCTATCAAATTTCAAAATGAACTTTTCAAGAATTGAATAATATTTAACATACACCAAGACTTCTCAAACAATAAAATTCCTTTGAATATATTCAATAGTCGGATCTTGTTAAACGACATATTTGGATAAAACAGTGTGAATTGTCTAGGCGTGTTCGGTTGCGATAGAGCGGATCTTGCAAATCGGAAGACCACCCGTACTCGGGCGGGCCTTAAGCCGCCTGTTATGTGGGCCGCTGTGCTGCATCCCTGCACTAGACACACACTTAAAGATCAAGGAATTAATTCACTTACATAAGTGTTTATTCATTAATTACCTATCGGCTATGGTTTAATCAAAAACCACATGAAGTAGTGATAAAGTATATAAATAAGTATTCAAGTAAATCTATTAGGAACATATTGGATGATACGTTAATAATTCCAGCACTAGCAACCTTTTTCTCAATATGAAATGAAGGCTATAGATTTGAATCTGAAAGTTTTGTATTCCCAAAAGATTTGTTCTAAGAAATGAGCTTTCAGTGTCTCCGGTTTCGATCGCAAAGAAAAATGTGTGATTTATAGGCCAGTAGGTCTGTTATTACTTTAAAGCAGGGATCCCCAAATTATTTTGGACAAGTAACCCCTTTTCGAAAACGAACTGTTACCTCAGACCCCCCATGGCCAAATTACCTACTTTTATTATTATTATCAATTATTATTATTATTTTTCATTCTGACTTAGGTCAATAGAAGAAGACAGAGTGAGAATTAGCAATACATTAAGTTCGATATCGACCACTTTGGGAATCCCTGTTTTAAAGGAACACGAACCCAGTAGCTTAAAAGTGATCTAAACACGTAAAGTTAAGGTTGAAAATGTATATGTAGAAAAAAAATCTTAAAATAATAATCTTTATTATATTGTCATAGTAATTTGTAGAATTTAATGTAACACTCAATTTTAAAATGGGTAGTTACGAACTGGAAATGAAAAGAAAAACCAGGTAAACTAAAACAGACACTTTTTTACTTTATTTTCCACTTCCCGTCCGTTTCCACTTCCAAGCAAATATGGGACCCACTCTATCTCCGAGCATGTATATGATTCTCTGTGGATTTACCAACACGTTTCGTGCCAAAAAAAGTCTATCAAAAACGCTGGCTTGGTTGTTTAGTTTACTCCGCAACACCTATGGCTGCTTTAAGATTCATTTAAAAAAGTTTTCATGTTAAGTATCATTTCATGTAAACACCTTTGAATGGGGAAAAGTAAATGAAAAACTGCATACTTCTCGTATAGGAAACTCATAGCACGCTCTGTTGGTATTTATTTACCTTCATAATTTCACTCTCATTAATACAATGAACTCGATGATAAAAAAAAACAATAAAACATACATTTCTAAAATAAACAACAAACCACTTAAAACCCTTAATGCAGACATTAACAACATGATTATTAATTCTGTATTCGAAAACCAAAAAACAAATGTCTGAAAGGAGAAAAAACAATTTAATATTTCCGAAGAACAAACTGAGCCAGAATCAGACGGCCAAATCTTATTACAATGAATGGCATTAAATTGAAATAAGAACTAAGAACTGAAATTGAAACTCTTATAAGAGAGTCTTAGAAACAACTGTATAATCAGCTTTGCCTCGATTAATATCATCGTACCCGACGGCCGTCGTCGCTCGCTCCTCGCCGCTACCTTTTTGGATATTGCGAACACAAAGAACTAAATTGTTTCCTTCATTTGTTCAAGGTCTCTTTTGTTTTGGATGCAGATCTCGCCGCATTATTTCACGTTGTTTTCATTAATATTGCATTTTACGTAATGAAATGAACTTTTGTGCACGATTACCAGTAAATAGAATATTTGTATTTTTATATACTTTACTTTCATAGATGAAAAATTCATGTTTTTTATTTTCTATGTGTCAAATTATAAATACACTAGCTGACGGCCGTGACTCCGGCCGTGCTGAATTAAAAAAACCTTATTTCATAGCCTATGTGTTTTCCAGACTATGTTCTACATCTAGGCTAGATCCGTTGAGTCGTTCAGCAGATACCTTCTAACAAACATCTATCCAAATATTAGTAAGATTTATTTTTATAAATCAGTAATATATTCAAAGATTCTAGAGAAGGCACAATTAATTAAGTCTCTACCTTTAAAATCTATTAATAACGAAATTGTTAATTCAATTCCCCAAAAAGTAAGTACTGTAGCAACGGTCTATACAATTATTACTCAATACTGTAGCGGCGAACATTCGACCCACAAAATTAAATTATACATGATTGATACTTTTTAACTTTATTTAGTGCTGGTGAGCGGCCATTTTATTGACATTTGAGTTGATGGATAGCCGACACGTGTAATACTATTACTAGTACAGAAATGGCAATCATGTCGACATTTGTTCATTATTTAGTACATAAACGAAAAATTCTACTATAAGTATTGTTTTATATGAAAGAAAGGATAATCATCATCTCCTTGGCCTTTTCCCACTCACGTGGGGTCGGCACACAAGGTTTTATAAACCTTAAAGTTTTGGCTTAAGTTTTTACGGCCGGCCGCCTGCCTGTCGTCAACCCTACTTGGGAGGCATTTCTTAAAATTAAATGTAATATAAACTAAATAATTTAAAATTACTTCTAAAAATACACCAAAAAAAATGAATAAATAAACATTAAAAATACAAAATCTTTAAGCTCTTGTCGCTGTAGTTACTGATCCCCGTATACTTCAGTAGTACTGTTATTCTTTACCACCTCTATATTCTTGATAATCGTCTTGCATTGAAAATTAAAGAAAGGATAAAAAAAAATATTAAGGCATTTTAACCGTGATATTAAAACTTTTCGAGGATATCTAAATTCCAATGTTGCAGCAAAAGTATTAGACCGATAGAATACTGTCTAAGGCGAGCCATAAACTTAAATAGGAATAACAGTTGAAAATAGTCGGGCGTGTTCAACGAGTGGTATTCAGCGTTGGTCTTGTGCCAAACTATGCATGCAGGGTAATGTAATTGTTTGCTGCTACGTCTAATGCACTTGTAACGACAGACCTATCGCTTTGGAAAATGCCACACAATATTTAGATAAATTTACACTAACGTACTTTGTATCGTACGCCGACGGGAATTCATTGATCGGGCTTGATTTTCAGAAATAACTTCGAACACAAGCAAATGTTTATCGTTCACGTGGAATTTAGCTATTTCCAAACATATGTATCTATATCTAACCTAGATAACATGCAAAATCTGATTTTAAATTGGGAAAACTAAGTTAATTCTTTTTACTAGTTCCCGTGCTATCAAAACGACTATTTGGTCTAAAATATTGTTTATATAACTTATTAAATCTCAATTTCTTCTAATAAATTAAGTGTAATAAGTAGAAATATGCAATTTACTAATAATACTAATACCATTCACGTTAATAAGCATTTTAAGGTACATTTTTATTTTAAAACTATTTATATGAATAAACTCGAATATGACAATCCATCCAAAAAATGTTAATTAAAACAAAAGAATTGGACAATTACAATAATTCGATCTCTCAGAAGCATAGTTATGCTTCAACAAAAACAAGCAATCGAATAGAAACGACAAACATAACAGAGGGTCCACCTTATCCATAACTCATAAAAATGAACGAGCGATCCAAACAACGACTACAAAGACAAACACGCGCCGACAAACAAGTCTAGCGCCTACATACAAATAAATAGTACTTCGACGTCATATTGAATTTAGTCGGTCCCCTTCTGTGTACTCTGGTAATGCTTTTATACACAGCCTGCCTTTGAAATTTGATTGAAGGCGAACGAATGTGCATTCAGCTATTGCAAGAATTTCACCTCTTTTGTTCATCCGTGTTGTTTATTATTACACGGGCGCATCAAACCCAGCACGTCAAAACGGCGCGCTCGGCAAAGGCAGCGACTGACAAGGCATTTTCATTAGATTCATTACCGTAGTAAAAACTTAATAAACTTCCGACAAAGAATTTCTAATTAGAAAATGTAGCTCTTCACGACATAGCAATATTTCAGGGCCGTGAAGGTATTTCCAATAAAGGAGTGAAGCCAAGTCATAATTCTTCAAAGTTACGTGTAATGAGACGTGGATATTACAACATTCTTATAAGATTGCACGGCATGAATTCATTCAAGACCTGCCACTATTCATTGTTAGTATGAGAACGCTTTATAAAGTTTTAACAACTTGAGAAATACTTACAATTAAAGTACCCATTGAAAGCTTGTACTTTGCAATAAGAGATATTTACTAGACTAATAATTGATTGAATAACATTTAAAAACTTATGTTTCTTTTAAACAAACTGGTCCATAAATTCTGCATGCGGTTAAAAACCACTCTTTATATTGGATTTCTTACCTACGTAGAAATAAAAAAACAGCATATAGACTTTTAATTTAATTCATATTTGAATTATTTTATAGTCATATATAGGTATATTACAATAGTAGAAACAGTTTCGTATTCCATCGATTCAGAAAAATATTCAAAGGGGTTCTGTTTTCGTACTATCTTTTCTCAGTTAAATGAAAGGTGATTTCTTATAAGCGATATATGAAGCAAAGGTATTAAATGGAGAGTTCAAAGTTAGTACGTTATTCAAACGGAAAAAGGAACGGTGTGGCAAATGGTGCATAAATTTATACTTTGAGAATAAATCATAAAAATGTAAGTGTCACGTAGCAAATGTTAAAACGTCCGATAACTTTTATAGAACCTTTAATGAACCGGATAGTTTGAAACTTTAAGATGTACACACATACAAAGCCTTGTTCACTGTTTTACATATAAAACGTACCTAACAAAGAAATAAATTTACTAAATACTTATAGGAACATTTGTTAACAAACTCTTACTATTATTATTTACATCCAAGAATATAATATCTATTTTTGTATAGGTATTTTTCAAACATCGTTATTGTAATAGAGTTTATAAGAAAGAGATCGTTTTCCAGTTATGTTCTAACAAAACAATTTAACAGCGAGGCCATTAAGGTAAGAGGATCAAATTGGTTCTAATAGTCTCTATTTTCAATCTATTGACTGCAATATTGTTCCACTTACCTTGTGAACGTTCAAATTCTAATATAGCATTTTAATTTCGTTGTAACATTTATGCGAAGAAGAGTTGTTATCATTTAAAAATTCAAACCCGTTCAGACTTAAAGCTTTGGTGTTAAGAAATCATGGCTATCTAAAAGAGAATATGAAGCTAATAATTTCAAGTGCATAGCTTAACATTTACATAATACGACGCGTGTAGACAGATCAGCGACCTCAAGCGGCGCCCGACTGCACTATCGCGATCAGAGTCTTTCCGGAAGTGGTCACGTAAAATTTTACGTTTGAGCTCTCGGCATCATAGCACCGACAGCTCAACCAACCTAATCCAATCAAAGGCAATGGCGGAAACGACTGACGATTTCACACTTCGGCCAATACCATACAATCAATACATTTATTATTGCAGTATTCAAAAATCTATTCCAAACTTTGTAACAGATTATATGAGGACAGTTATAAAATTTTTACTACTATAGAAAACTGTTACTAGGATTATAATATAAAGTAAAAGAGCTCTATTTCGCAAAATTTTATTTCGATTTGCTTAATAAAACGTTTATTATACCTAAGAACTAAGTGATACCGGTGTAAATGGTTTCTGCTGCAAAAAGTTATAGCTATAAATTTGCCAGTACGTAATTACATTTTACCTTATAAATCTTCATTTTATTTTTATAATTACACATCTAAATAAGTGGTATTTACATAACACTATAAAAAATTAATATTCCCAAGCTAATGTCACGAACTACTTCGTCTTTTTGTAAAAAAACCTGAGCTGAGGCTGATATAATATTGTGAAACAATAATTATTATGTCTAATAAAAAACAAATCAGATGCTCTAATATATACGTAAGGGTGCAATTTATGCAAAGGTATTGGTAAAATATTTAAATATTCCAGACGAGTTTATCGCAGGCGGCAGTGCGACGCGCCGTCGAGGGCTGGAGCGTTCAGCTCTCGACCTGCGGCCTACACTCTGCTGGCCAGTTATTAGGGACCGTAAATAACAGTAAGTAAGCCTTCTCCTACCTTACTTTATTCAACATCGCCAACGTTTTACTACGACCTCATAAATTTACTAAGAAATGACTAGCTCTATTAGACCTATTTTTGTTTTCAATATTTTTTTTAAATAAATTTAAATCGATCAACGCTTCTGGCACACCTTACTATCGACAGTCAAAATCTATTAAAAACTAAACTTGACTGAACATTTTAACATATTTAGGTTTAAAACTCTACGGTCAGAATTATATTCATATAAGTAATGGTCTCATAAATATTTCAATTTGAAATTTATATAATAATAAATACAACGATAAATATATTTCTTTTTTTTTCTAAGTTAGGTAGATAATACAATAACGAGTGCATGAAAGCAGGCAATAAAACGATTTGTGGCGTATTAATAAAACGATTAAACTAAGCTCTCCATGGTAATCTGGGAGCGTCGCGGCACGCGGCAGATGGCCACAATTCTCAAACTTTGATGACGAACGCCGCCGTCTCCAGAACAGTAACAACCGAAGATTAATACTTTCGTTTCCTACTTACATTTTAAAGCTGACAAGCTCTTACTTCTTCAAAAAAAATTTTGACTAATTAAATAATTTCCAGTTTGTTGTTTGAATTTATGAGCTTTTTTGCCTTTTAACGATTCCAGCTAGTACAAGTTGCAATTATTAAATAGTAACTTGACCGTAAATCCTAACTGGTGTTAAGAATTAGTTGGGTTACTCATTAGTAACGGCCTAATTATTCTGTTCAATGTTAGAATACAGTAGTCGTGAGTTATTGCTTTATACTTACTTTGTTTTTAAAATGTAAAAAGGGGAAACTAAAAGGGGTAACAAAGAAATAGCAGTAATTTGTATGATGACATTTTTAACTTTGTACGCGAAGTTCAAGCTGCCATTAAAGTTTCATTCGAGCGTAGCGTAATGATAGGCACATGTCTAACGAGGGAGACGTCAATCGGTGTCCGTCGTTTGATGAGTCGTCAAAATTACTTCCTATGTTGTTAAGTGCAGGAAATTGTGACTCCTCCATCGACACACCTACCGAACGCCATTTCACCTCTCAATATAACTACCCTTATACTTCTTTTCACTTTCGAAATCATTCGATGAACCGACCAATTTTTTTTCTTCTTATATTCCAATTAAAGCTATGTGTTGGTACTTGCAGCATATTTAATGCAATACATTCAACATTTGATTTTATATTTGTAGCTTGAAAAATACGTACATTATCGGAATTGCAAAATACTTGAAGTAATGTTATTATTTATGTGGAATCTTTTCTATTTATTTTTTTAACTTTTAAAGAATATTAAGCAAAGTAAGCTTTAAAATGTCGTGAAAAGTTAATGTTAAATACATTATATAAATCGAATTTAATATCCCTTAAGCTTAATATGGTTACGAGAATTTACTATTTTAAAACCAAGTCTCATATCGCACAACGGTTACAACATTGTTAAAATCAAAATTTATTGTCCATTTTTAAAAGCACGTGTAAAATTGTCCCGTGAACGGATAAATCCACGCCGAAACGGTAAATGTTGCCCGAGGCAATATCTCGGCAACACCAGCTGTGGAGTAATGGCGCCGACACTTTACGCGATGCGATTACGACCACCTAAACATTCATTACAAGTAATGTCCGTCATTTATCTGTCCTAATCACTGTGCGGGCGTTCGCCTTCTTTTACTTAAAATCCATTATTAAACTATTTAAATTGCACAAACATCAAACAATAAAATATTGACCTAAACCCATTTTCTTTGAATAAACAACTATACCGGTATATAGTTTCATTAGAAGACTAGCAGGTGAACATCGCTAACTGTTTCACGGTTTAATCAAGCCCCAGCGATCAGGTAAGACAAATAGTTAGTTCATCTGCATCTATACGAGTCGGAGCCACCGCAGCCGACAAACGCACCGATATTTTACCTTCCACCCGTGCTCGGCATCGTATAAAATAAATAAGTACCGCCTTTACAACAACGATCTCTGAATTTCGAATTGAATTTAAAGTGTTTGTGGTACAAATTTTGAGAAGGTAATAGAATTTACGCTGAAATCGAATGGGTTATAAAAGGCCGATGCTACAAATGGCCGAGTGCTCAATCGTGTTAATGGGAAGAACCGCAAGTGCAGTCTCCGGGGAGACACTCACTAAATATTTAATGGTTATTCGGATCTGACCCCGATACACTTACAGACAGATTCACGTAAACCGCCTTAAATTATGAGCATAGGTTATTTTGTTTGTTTCGGTTTTTATCTGTATTAGATGATAGCGTGAACTTAATATCAAAGTACATAGAACTAGAGGCAGTTAAATACACTATCATTAAATTTATTAAAAGGCAAATCCCTTAAGTTCCATTAACCGTAATTTAACCTGTACATCGTTCAAAATCACCGAACCTAAGCCGACCGACGACTCTATACCAAAAGAATTTCAGGAAAGTGCGAGTGCAGTAAAACAACTTTTTGAGCCTTATTTTCTCGTTCCGAAATTGCAGTGGTTTAAGCGAGATTTCATTTGTATGGAAGCCGGTATAATCTGGAATAATACCGCAGTAGCGGCACGGGCCTTCAAAGACGCCACTCGTCCGCGCCGCAGTCGCCTCACTCGCACTACTCGCAGCCTGTAATGAGTTTTTTATAAATGCGCTACACATTCACACGCCGCGACTATTTCCACGGGAGTTGACGTAGTGTAAGTATTATTCAAATACTAGTTTCATTCGTAAACATGCCTTTTGCATCCAATGTCTCATTCAGTTTGAGTTCTCAATGGGAATGATAAAAGTTTAAACGTAATTCTCTTTTATCTTCGACAAATACACTCGCACTGCCTGCTAGTGTAGGGACCCAAATCCAACTGAGCCGTCTTGATTACTGCGACCCGTGCGCCATTCCACGATTCAGAATTGGACGGATTATGAGGACTTTAAGGGCGATGACGATTTGAATATGAACACTGAGAGTATTTTTGAATTAAACGAACACTTTTCTCTCGAAAATCTTTTTCTTCAATGTGAAAAAGGTTGATTACGATTTCTTTGTTATGTTGATTTGTTTAATACAGAATAAATTACATGCTTATAACCGTGTACCGACAGATTATTACTTTTTCTTTGTGCAAACAAATGAGTTGTATATGAGTTTATAATTTCGTACTAAATTCTTTTCTCTAATTATTTTATTTACCCGTATCAAAATTTATTTTTGGAACAATACAAAGTCTCATATTAAAAAAATCTAAAGTAAAGTCCAACTCAACACATGTTTCCGACCTAGGCCAGCATCACACACAACACATCTCATTTTTGAATTAAAAATAAATAAAAATATTTTCACATATGCAAAAATTAAGATGCTACGAACTGCAAACGCGTGAGTCTAAGCATTGGAGCTAAGGGCGGAAGGAAAGCGTTGCTAATTACTGACGCCGCCTCGAGCAGCCAGCGCTCGCATCCTGCTCCACGAGGCAGGAGCTCTGCTTACTGCGAATCGCGTATGTTCGTTATGTATGAGTACTTACGCCTTATTCCAACGGATATAGAGATGGCGAGTATTTCAACGAACTGTTGCTGATTATGTTTGGCTTTCCACTAACTTTTTATATGGAATTTAAAGAGTTTGATTGTAATACATAAGTTAAGATGCATCATGGAGAACATAAAAGCAAATTCTAAGTTAGTTTAATTAATAGCGCGTTGCTGAAATTTCAGAAGTACCTAATCAGTTAAAAGTCTACGAAGTCAAGCTCATAGTGCAACGTTTAAAACTTAACGCATAAGCCAGTATCTTTAACTTTGTTTTAAATGAATACACCCTTCGATAATTTTCGCGTAACGAGAATTTCTCTATTTAATAGATTATTTAATAGTAAAGTAATATTTTATAACAGCTAATTGTATTTAAAACGTACATAATGGTATGTTAAATGCCCTATTGTGTATAGTTAAAAAAGCTCTACTTTGAAAATTAATTTTTACTTGATTATTTTTAATAACTTTATCTTTTTCTACTTATTATCAATCTTAGTTTTCCTCTTTCTTACAGCCTTAGTATCTATGGATTTTTTCCCTGGCCGAAGTATAACCTAATAAAGTGCAAACTGCTTTCTCATTAATCTATTCTCGGATGGAAAGTTAATGAATGAGGTAACAAAAAGTTCAATTAGAAAATATAATATTTAAAAATATAAAAGAATCAAGATTGTTAACGAATAAACTTAAGAACGGATCGAACTTTCCACTGATACTTTTGTAAAGTTAAATAAACATAATATGTAGCGATATATAGAATGTGCAACATTAATTCCCGATTTTATTTTCTACACTAATTAAAAATGAAAACTTAATTATGTAGTAAAGATGTTTTCCACGTAACACAGAAGACGAAGTAACAATTTCCAAGTCTTCTAAGTGTTGTTATTACTACGACATTAACTAAAACCAATACTGTTACCTTTTTTAGGTTAAAAGTTTAGGCTCCACTTAGAAATGAAATCATACACACTGTATTTTTTTATCGCTACAAAAGGGTACAAAAGAAGCAGTTAGTTAGAAACTACACAAAGAAAAATATCCATAGATACGGTATGATCTAAATATGTTCATAACTGGGACAATAAACCTAAGGCATTAAAATAGCTCATGTATCTAGAACAAAAGGTTCCAGTATTAAAAATCAATACAAAGGCATATAGGGCACTAAGATGAGAGCTCTAATGATCTTTGTTTATAAAAAGCGCAAAACAAACGTAGCGGAATAGTTTAATGAAAATTATTTGCAATGGATTCATTAGCAAGTAACGAAAGAAAAATATAAGGATTCAGTCATTTGTAGGTTCGGTAAGCAACACATCGTTGAGTAAGCTACAAAGCGCGGCGGCAGCGGGAACTAAGCGGGCGAGGGGTGCACCATTCATAATATTGTAATAACGGCTCCCAGCAGCAGTTATTTCGTGCTTAAACGTTTTACTGCGGTCATTATCTACCCGCTGAAAGGATATGCAAGCGATAAATTGTACAGCGTTACCTACACGTACGTATTATACTTATCTCGAAATCTAACCGCGGCCGACGTCTTTATAGCGGAAATAATTTATTAAAGTGTAATTGATCTGACGATTTATATCGTTCCTCTTCTTTTTGCCGTATTTCGTGCCTTTTCTGGGGGTTTGATAATAATCCTTTTAGGATTATTAGTACCAGCACGACGCTAAGCCGAGCGAAAGATATCTTAAAGTACACATAAAGGGGACGCGCCTTTCCTTCAGCAATAAAGAGACCATTTAATCGAAGCTTATCTGGCCGGAAGCATTCATTAGATGATTGCGCCATTACTAGCGGACTTTGTCGGGACTCCACCCCGCCGGCCAATACAATTCTTCATTCGACTTATTCTTTTCTAGTTTTGATATTTAAACAGATGTATTATTTTACGAAATTAAACCTTAATTGTGAAAAGTACAACATCACGAACGGTATAATTAAACCGAGCCAAATTCAGAGTCAACTTTGGCGTGTTTTCAATGTCTCCTATTTTATATCTAACGATGCAACAAACATCAAATTATGAATTTTTACAACAAAATACCAATCTTATATATAACATAAGGTTAAGTAACATGTACTTAAGTTTTCATGTATTAATCTTGAGATGTTATTTTATTTCACTCGATAACCGGAAACATAATTAAGCAAGGAAAAATAACAAAAGGTGTGAAAAATTCCGCTTGGATCACGTATGAAACAACAATCCTATGTCAATAAGAATTCGCTCGTATTAGGTGAAAATAAATATTATAGTTTTTGACGGATATAATAAAAATATTTACTTCTTCTACTTTACTTATAAAATTCTTACTTATAAATTACACCGGTTTCACTTTACCTCATTTATTTAAGTAAGAATTATATTATTAGAATCTATTCTTAAAAATAATGGTATTTCATACACTATATATATATACCCTTTGAATTGGATTGTTAAGTCATTTGTATGCTGATCGAAGTCATAAAATGATGTTCCATTTGAATTGAAATTGTATTTTACAATATAGTGTAGTATTATTGCAAAATAATTTAGTCTGCTTAATTTTACTTTGCGTTAAAACTGCTGAACTAATTTAAAGTTTTGCAGCGCACTCAAATTTTATGCTTTACAATGTACTATCTTTGTATTAGGTGCTCCCTTTTAACATAAATATTTACCATTATACACAAACAAAAAATTAGATTGTTTATTCAATACACTGTTCATCATACGACATACAAAACATGTACCGAATGTGTCTAGAGAAGACATGTACATGTACATGTAGTACCAAATTTGTACAGAAGGCTATTTCTACGCGAAATGCATTCTATTGTATTTGTAATAGATCTCCGTTATAATACTGTAAACGAAGAAAGAAAAGGAACAAGCAGTGCAAGTGCTGTAAAAAGATGACATATACTTACTACATTTAAAATAATGAGATTAATTTTAGATAGGTTGTCACCCTCTAAATGGAGAAAACAAGTTTGTAGAAAAAAGGAGACATGTCTTCTGAAGTAAAGAAACCGCACCTTTACCAAGGAAGTAAATACATAAACACATTATAACATCAATATTTTATTTAAAAAAGCAGCACAAGATAGGCAGGACAGGGCTATTCAAAAGCACTGCATAGCAGAGAGCGCGAATCGCGCTCGCCGCGCCACGCCGCCGGCAGGTGGTTTAAATTACCGCATTTGTTACACGTTTACACGAAACTGTATCAATATTTCATGCGGATTTACACGACCTATAGCGCCCTTTGCATTTTGCTATACGAAAAAATTCAACCACTCGTGATACAATTAAGCGAACGCTCGCTTTTATCTCTGAAAGTTGAAAATTAGATGTACTTAAGTTTAAACAGAGAATGCATTCAATCAAAATCTATGTTATATTATATTCAGGCTTGGTCCTTTAGTTTAATAAAAGTTGAAATACAATATTTTTTTGATAATGAATGCACTACTCTTATTTTTTAAACACAATGTAAAAACATTAGTAAAGAAATGCGGTAATACTTCCGTAAGTCCCAACGTTCCTCGCTCCGGCCGTCTTTCTCCGACACCGCACTAAGTTGAAGCGCTGAGCACTGTGTTTAAGACACTGAAACTAATATTTCAATGAGTCTGCGGCGCTGAAGCCCGACAATGACAATTCACTCAAACGTAAACGCGAACTATTTCCATAAGAAAGGCATTGCAAAAGTTTTTCAATTTTCAAGTGACGCAGGTATGATGGAGAACTTTGGCTTCGGACGCACCGCCGCGGCGCTCTCTTCACTTTCAAGCAAATAACAATACTGTACCACATTGAAATTCGAGATTTCGATTACCACGTCTTTTATCATTTGAATATTGTCTTTTATTTATATGACAAATATTTGTATATCAGTTCTTAAAAAAATACAAAGCCTCTCATACTTACGGTTTGCAGGGTATAGGTAACTATAGTTATAGCGAAGAATAAAATTAGCACAAGTTGGTAATGATGTTCATTTAATTTTGAACCCTAAAAATTAATTTAATCCACAAACGATTGTTTTTTATTTTACCATTAGGTGAATCCACTTGCTTTGAATTGAAACATCAAACATTTTAAAAACTTTGCAGAGATCACAGTAGATTGGTCGTAATTGATAGGCTAAATGGCAGACTGGGGACGGACGAGGACGCATTATGCAGCCTCACGCCGGGATCGCGGGGATTGTTTCCTAAAACAGAACCAAGAGCCGACGCCGTCTCTATTAAACGCGAATCACGTCTACGTACTTATATCATAATCACTACATCAATAATATACCTATTTTTATCCTTTTTTTGAAGAGTTGACAGTATTTGTATAGCTCATGACCTTTTTTCTCATTTTTTATTATATATTAAAGCCAACAGCTAAACTACCAACACTTTATGAAATGGAAATCAAGACAAAATTGCGAATAATTTGTCAGTTGATTTCTATTATATCAAAACAGTATCGAAAGTTACTTAAATTAAGTTCTAATTTGAAAAATTACAACAATAAAAAAGCTATAAAAGAAATACTTATCATTTGTACCAAATCACAGCGAGCATTTCTTTTTACTATCTCAAAAGAACCGACGTATTGTCCCCGAAGGGTCACATTTATCTACTCGATATAACTTCGATGAAAACATTTGATGTCATCAAATATGACGTCATAGCTTTTTTAGAAATCATTCGAAGCTAAATGATACGAACAATTCCTCTTTTATTGTTCACTATCTGTCGCCCGCGACTCCGTCTGCGCGGAATTGAAAAAAAAAATCTTTATTAGCCTTTGCGATCTTCCAGGCTATGATCTACACCTATGCCAAATTTCATCAAGATCCATACCTTCAAAGAAACATCCATCCATCCATCTAAACATTTACATTTATAATATTAGTAAGATTTAACCGTATATTAAAATATATCAACCCTTTTATATTTAACAGCATTAGTCTGTACTTGCAATTAAAAACAAACAAGAACATTTTAAATTAAAATTTAATTAAGTATTTCTTTATGTCAAGGTTTTTTATTGGCAAAGATAATATTGCATATTTTTATATTAAGCTTAATGTTTTGTCACTATTTAGTCATTTTTCTGTATAATAGTTTTATTGCACAAGTATTTACTATATTGTGTAAAATGAAATTTTCTTAAGGATTATAAAGCTTTTTATTTTTTATAAATAAAAGAAATGTTTTTTTTTTCTTGTCTTCATTAAATAAAACCCGCACTGATATATACTGAGTATATATTATACTTACGTATGTATGAATAACTAAAAACTCTCCTATTATTTAAAGAAACTTCTTGAATCGTGAAGGATCCCGCGTACTTATTTCCTTAAAATAAAACAACAGAAGTTCAGAAACTGAACAGAACAGCAAACTAAGTCGGTAGATTGAAACTTCTTTTGAAATGCACTCTTTAAATATTTTTAATTAAATATATTTTATATATGTATTATCAATTTATTTTTAGCAGTCGATAGCTGCTTAATATAAGGTAGCTATTTCATTTTTTACATGCACCATCTGTTCGATGGCGGCGAGGGTAAATTATGGTTGTCACTCATTTATGCACAGATGCCAAAATATTTTAAGATTATAGAGGTGATATACTTTCTAAAGGTTATATCATTGAGGAATTACTTTGCGAAAATGTCGTACGCATAAATTGTGTTTAGCATTTTTCATGCTATAACTAAACGTAACTTGAAAAAGGATTAATATATATATAGAAAATAACTAGCAATAAATATAATAATAAGATGAACAACTCAACTTTTTTACTTTTATAAGACGTGGCTGAATTAAATGAATAACTTAATTACTAGGTAGAAATTAGTAACAATCGAGATTTGTTTGTAAGTTTTATTTTATAAGGCTGCATAATTTATCGGGCGCGTGACCTAGAGGTCACAGTCGGCCGCCTGTAATATTTGTGTGACCCACACAGTTGTTTGTTTAGACTCTAGGTGCACTCTCTGTATGTCAATTCTATGTTTGTACATTTCTCATTTTAATGCGTCGTTGTTAACTTCATTCATTCATATCATAGGTGTGTTCAATTATTTATTTTATTCAGTTAAAAGTTTGTGTCAATTTTTTTCTGTAAAAATACTTACTAAAAACTATGACCAGTGCAAATTTCTTATGCATACAGTGATTTACAAACGTTTATGAAACGATTTAATTAATTAAAAATAAGCTGACTTTTTTTTTAAATCAATATTAATGCATAAAACAAAATAAGGTTATGATTATGATTGAAAAAAATAGGACATATAGGTTGTATATTTTTAGAAGATCAAACCGTGAATCAGAAAAAACAGAAACTTTTTCCTATATTGAAAAATAAATACTAACACTTCTCTCTACCATCATAGTCATGATAATTAAATGTTGAAACATAATAAAACGTACACGGGAAAGTAGCAGGTCGCAGCGAGCGAGAGAGCGCTTTAGCGAGAGCACCGCGCCGGGCGCCCTAAGCCCGCCGCCGCCCGCTGCCGCCTGCCGCGTGTTGACACGGTCGCATCCAGATTAATTATTAACAAAATTGTATGAAACCGTCAGTTAATGATAACGTTAACTAGAATTCATAATAAAGTGGGAGCAGCTGTATTCAGAGCATATCCCAGTTATGTCCCGCGCGAGACAGGCGCCTGATTAAAAATGCAACTCTTCACAACGAGATGAAATCGGCAGAGGCGTCTCTCGCGCACGCTGCGTTCAGTGTTGTTGTGGCGCTCGAGCGGGCAGGTCTCGCGGAGCGATGACGCGACGGCCGCTCGACAACTTGCGCCGGTAGTGACTTCATCAATCAAAATTAATTTATACTGAATCAGTGCTGAAGCCCCACTGCAGCGGAACAAGTGGGAAAAGTACATGAGTTAGTAAGACTACTTTCTTATATTTATAACTTTACTCATTACTATTTGTAAACAATCTGTAATAAACTATTTTTTTCTTTCTTTTAAGCATTGCGTAAAAGAATTCACTCATTTAGTTAACATCGATGTCCATAAAACAAAAACGTTTTCTCCGAATAACAGGAATGTCTGGAGCGTCAATGTTTTATTTAGGTGGAAAGCGCAGCGATATCCGCTCTGGTTCTATTTTCGCACTATATCGTTTATTATGAGGGTCGGCGCGGCGAGGCGGCGGCGGCGGCGAGGCGACGAGCAGCGAGGCGCGAGGGCGCCACGGGACTCTCGCGGCCACTCCACCGCCTGATATTATATTCTGGAGCACGCCCGCCTTGCCTCTCCTGCCTCGCTTCACGCTAGATATTTCGAGTGTTGCTTCTAGCACCTATGAATTTATCTAGTCTTAGGCTGAGAATTCGCCCGGTGCAGCCGCTTGCATTGTGGAACAGAGCCTTCAAAACACGATACGCCGCGACGCGACACTAGTTTAAAATACGTGACACAAGTAGTGAGTTCGCTTTCGTTCGAATAAAATTTTTACTTTTTCAGTAACAATATGTTTCTTTGAATATTAAACTTTGATTTAAAGTAAGTTTCTCTTAACTTTTTACAGCTTGTTGTTTATATTTTTTTCGTTTACTCTACATTATATGAATTGTAAGTGTTGTGTACTTCTGGTTATATTTTATCTATGATATTTAGCCCTTTATTATGTAGGTATAAGAAGGATATTAAATAGTGGGACAAACAAATGAAAATAATGAATTTATTTTGGGTCACTGCTTGGTAAAAAAAGCTTTATTGGATACATAGCTGTACTCGGGTCTGTCACTTCTTAATTCAAGTTATATTTATGCTCACACTTCACCAACTACATATATATCTATATATCAATATAGATTAATATTGCTCTATTACCTTAATTTTATTCATCCTAAATAAATGAAATAACAACTTTTCGACTTATAGATTTAAATTTAAATATTAAACTACTGCAAGACGATTTTAATAAGAAACATAATCTCAAAGTTTCTTAACCCGTTTAAACCTTCTATTTAGTTTTCAATTACTCTCAAGTCGAGACGAAAGTGCAGAGAGAATATTTTTACAATTCGGTGTCGTTGTAAAATCCATTTTTAAATGAAAATTTGTGCGAAAGCGTTTAAAAATATATAAAGTTAGTAAAGTTACAACAGGCTGTCTATTGTATTGACGTGGAGGGTCCTACAGACAAAAGACCTGTGACGTTGATAGGTCTAGAGGAACATTGTCTACGGAGTCATGTTAACGCCGTCCAAATGACTTTTGATAACTTATCTTACTAATATTGTAAATGCGAATATTTAGATCGATGTATGGATGGATGGATGTATGGATGTTTGTTTGAAGGTATCTACGGAACGGTTCAACGGATCTTGATGAAATTTAGCACAGATGTAGAACATAGCCTGGAACAACACATAGGCTACTAATTACTTTTTTTTAATTCCGCGCGAACGTCTTCGCGGGCGACAGCTAGTATTTAAATAAATTAAATTGTACTATGCAGTTTAAAATCATCTAATTGTCAATCACAAACTTAATATATTTTTAAACTTAACACAAGATTGACCTAAATTAACTTGTAATATAATAACTGACATGTGGTTCCTTACATTAAAGTTATTCAAAAGTTATTTTGAATTTGCATTAAAAATGTGACTATTACTCGTATCTAGGACTGGGTAGAGAAGTGCGACGCGGATTAGAAATAGCATCAAAGTGCAATACGTTGCTCCAGTCACGAGCAATTAATGAAATGGAAACTATTTTCAAAATTTACCTTTGTGTATAACTTGTTGCCTAAAAATAAAATCGATACTAAGTGAATCATCAGATGTTACAAATTACAAGCACGACGACTTAAAAATCTTTTGTATTATTGTACTTTTCTTTATATTATAAATACTGAAGGCATAAGAATATATGTACAAAATATGACACACAGTCTAATACTTAGATGTGTTAAACTTAAAAATTAGAATTCATTGTCCCAGTTTTTTTTTTTATAAAACTATGTCTTTGTTATAAAATAAAAAGAAAATATACCGACGAATTGAGAACCGCCTAATTAACGTTTAGCATGTATTAGCAAGAAAGCGTAATATTATCACAGAATATTATTAACTAGCGGATACCCGCGACTTCGTCATAGCAAAATATAAATATAGTCATTGTTCCAATAAAAGAGCCGGCAAAGTGGGTCCAGACGTTTCAGAGATTATCCGGACAGAGACAAACAGACAGATTGATTGACATACAGAGAGACAAAAGTTTAAAAATCAGTTTTTCGTTATAAGCATTGCAAACTTATATATTATTTTTTATAAATATAAAAAAAAATCCAATATTACACACAGACAATCTTTAAAGTAGTTTGTTTGTAGTCTGTCTGTAGTCTTAGTTAGTTTTTTAAACTTGTTACCATATTCATTACGTGCTAAGCACTTGCTCGCATACTGCTCATAACGAACAACACTACAATGTATTTTTACCGGTTTTCTGAAACTTATTGTAAAAGCTTGCCGCATTAAGTAATATTTCGAATAGTTATTCTGAAAGTTTATTAAATGCTACTTAGTTAATTATAAAATTTGTAAAAGGTTTACTAATGTGATCACATACACAGAAAATTTTAACAATACAGTTGTTATTAATTAATAATTTACATATTAACATATGTAACCATTTGGATTATTTTGATAAACAGCATTAACGGGACATTCTTTCTCAGTTAGACTGTACTCGTAGCTTCCAGCTGAATTCTATCTTCCAATCTTATTATTTACCAATTTCATTTAAGTGTAAATTTTCTTTCAATATTAGTAGGATATAAAGCAATTGAAACATCGCTCGCTAACCTTGTTTCAAATACAAATATCTCTACCAAAATATTCATAACTCAACTAAATTTCAGCAATACTAAGAACGTTCATCAATAAATCTACACGTTCTAATGTTTGTCTAACTTACACTAATGCTCCATTAAGCTGTGACGTCACTTGTTGATAAATCTGTGTTACAGGTTCATAGTGGATCTCAGTAAGCTACTAAGCTAGCAGTTACACGCGATGAGCGAAGAGGACGCGCAAGCGAGGACTGGCGGGATTCATGGCTGGGGCTTTACTCCAACCGGAGACCCGCCCCCCGCATCAGTAGGCACAAATGACCCCCCGAAATCAAAATGTCTCCCAGAAGCAATAACTAAGGGTTGGAAAAGAACTACATTATACGGAATTTTACTTGTATTAATGATAATTATATTTTTAAATATAGCCCTAACTTTATGGATAGTTAGTGCGTTAAGGTTAAGTGTGGTAAGTCACATATTTACGTTATGTTTGAAAAAGTATAAATCTGGACGTTAGTAAATAAAGACATAATATGAGACATAATCGATTAAGTAACATTAGTTATTCCAATTAACTCTTGCAAAATTTTAGTCATAAATTAAATAATTATCTGATTTGGGTAATAAATAGAAAACAAATTTAATTTCAGAAAGGCATTGGTCCTATAAAGATAATAAAAGATGGGATACAATTAGAGGGCCAAGCATGGATAGTAGACAAGTTGGTAACGTCGACAATAACATCGCCAATCGCTCAGCCTATCACTCTGCACTCGTTCCGGAATTTCACCGTCCTCGTCTCAGATCCTAATCATGTTGAATTAGCAAAGATGTTTATAAGTTAGTAAACCAGTTTATGTCAATATCATATTAAGTGTGCAATATGAGAAGTTGCGTTTACATGTACTCGTATCTATAGCGCTAACATTGTATGATTTATTTTACAAATAACGTTTTAAATCGCTTTTAACTACATCTTATGCAGTTTTTACATAGAATCATTAAAGGTTAAAAGAACAGCCGTAGTTTACCTGATAAAACCGTAAAATTGCTGCATGTTGGTGAATGCACAAATCCGATAAAATGTGCAACGTGCTCAAAAATTGCGGAAATCATACATTTTCCACGAATAATTATAAAATATTCAATTCACAGAGAGAGATAGTATAGAATACAGTGGAAGAAAATTTGAAGTGTACGACTCTAAAGGTGGGAAGGTATTTCATGCGTCGCGCGACGAAGTACGTGTATTTGCAGAGGCATTCGCAGTCGATAGCGAAGCAGGCCTCACCGTGAATAGTGCAATCCAAGCACCACTCGTTCGTGCGCCGCCGAGCTCCAAATTGCAGTAAGTCACTCATAAACGGAATGACCTAATCCTTTCCTACAAATATTCACTACACGGTTAAGGTTTTTAAAAAAAAAATTATGGTTAAAGGTACCTAAAGTACCCATTGTTTTTAATATATTTTCTCTTAACATCTTTATTATAGATCAATTTTAACACTGGATATACCCTAACATATTTACATAAAATTACTTTAGTTGCCAAAATAATTCAAACTATTCCTTCATCGAACGTCAGCCTGATGAGAAACGGAAACAATTTCAATTAACAGAACTGTCATTGGAAATAGAAAACAGCAACTATTCTATTCATGTCGTACAAATGTTAACAATAAACTGTAATGAAACCTCCGATACAAAACATATTAGTTTGCGGGACTGCTGACAAAAGTGACACCTCGTTTGCACGAACTTGTGCGCTGGCTGAGATAAAATAGATGTTAATACTACGTGCTCCACAACCCATCTGTTTAGTACGGCGGCGTACGTTTAATAGTTTGTTGTGCTTTATAAATTGCTCACGCTGAGACCCGTTCATATCCGTATGTTCCAACTACATTCTATTATTTAAGCGAGGATAAAGTAGCTGGTAACCATCTAATTTTGAATCATAACAGAGATGAGGGAGACATGCGCGTGCGATCTAAATCAATTTAGTCAGTAAGTATTAGTCATTCTATATTATTTCCAGATTGGAATCGCTTACTAGAAGATTAGATTTACGAGCACCGCAGTCCATATACCTGGAGAGCAGAGCAGGTGGCATTGATATTACTTCGCATAGTGATATTCATCTCGATTCTATCGTTGGTGCTGTAAGTAGCAATAATTTTAATTAAAATATTTTCAACGTTCCTTTTAACTATTTTATCAAAATAGTAAAGGTAATTCGCTATATGATTTGTAAGTAAATAATTCTCTATTGAATTTGAATTTGTACATTTAAGTTCTCCTTTAAGTTCTGATATATCACATTTCAGATACGAATCGATGCTCCAAACATCGTAATAGATAATCTCAAAATAGCAAACACTACTACCAACTCTCAGAAATATAACCGAGCTAACAAAGTGTACCAATTGTGTGCCTGCGCATCCGGGAAGTTATTCCTTGCTGCGCCAGATGCTCTTTGCGGAATACCTGAGAACGATACAGAACTATGTCGATGATAAACATTCGTACATTTAATATATGAAATATAAATATATTTCAACAAGCACCGACAGCCTTGAAGCGTCTATTTGCATGGGAGTTGAGACCTTCTACAACTTCGTCGTCATAAAATGATTATAGTACATTCCGATACAAGAAATCAGCGGAATATTCCAGATATCATTTGTTATGGCAGCACCGACCTTAATTGCTACAAATATTTTTTTTTGTACTTAGAAGTAACCGGATTGCAGTTTTTGCATTTAACATTATATCAACAATATACATGAATTTTCATGGAATAAAATAAAAAACGAGAACGCTAAAAATTTGAATGTTAGAACGAAAAACGAACAAAGCAATATAATATAAATCATATTAAAACACGATTTTACTAAACTAGTTACAATATTATAATATAGAAAATTATTTAATAATAATATTTGTTTATACAATAAAATACATATATTATCACGTTAACATCCTTCAAATTTTGCACAGACGAAATAAAAATTATGACATGTTAAATGGATTTGATTTTGATTTAACATTTTGCACCATTTCTCAATTATCACAACATCGCCCCAAAACTTATTGTATAAATAATTTCATTTTATTAGATAAAACATAAACCCCTTATACACTAGTAATTGAGGACAAACCGCAAACTGTGGAAAAGAGTGGCGCCCGATGACTTCCCGCTTTATGTAGATTATGCCGCAGGTGTCCGTTATGTGGCGCTCTTCGCACCGCATTGTGTTCAAACTCACTTCTAAATTATCCAACGTTCATTTATTCATTAGCCTTCCAAAGACATCTCTGTACCTCTTGTTAATCTTATATTAAACTGGCCATTTGATACTTTCTTTTTATCAACAAATTTACTTATAAGGATGTTGGCCACAAGAATTGTCCCATTCGATCCAATGTCGCATTAAACCAGTGCATTTGTCGGTCCGCATCTTGTGTTCTTAGGTTACGATTTGTTGCATAATTTTTTGTTACATAATAATCACCCATCTGTACGTCATGGTAGCAATATCTTCGCTTGATTGGTACTCAAGTTCGACAAATTTATAACTTTAGTTTCTTCGCATTGAAAGAATTTAAAATGTTACCTAATATGTTATTGTCCGAGTAAATGTTTCATTCAAGACATAAAAAAATGATGGCGAATATCGAAAATAGAAATAAAATTCTTATTTCAGGAACAAATCGGTCATAAGTGGAATACCTTGAACAAGTGTTCAAAAATGTGTCCCTTTTATAGGTACTCCGTAAATGTTTGATAGGACTATCTCGGGAAATCTCTGTCTCCATTCACAAAGGGTCTGTAGTCCAATAAAAAGAAAATCCCGTATATTATTCTACGTTGTTTTCTCGCTTCCTTCGATGAGAACTTTTATTTTTATGTTCGCTTTTTTATCTTAAAGGCGGCAGACATCTATGAGAAAAACCACTCCTTTAAACCTTTTCAATACTACGTTCTATTAACAGTGCATAGATTACAGTCCAGTGATAACAGTGAAATTTTTGGTGATATTTTTTGTCATAGATCCAAGTTAGAACAATTTGTATAAAAACAAAAGTTGATCAAAGTGTGCATTATATAAGCGATGTATGACAAGAAGAGAAGCGACTATTTTCATTTAAAGGTTAAGAAATAAATAATTTTAAATCGACATTAGAATTTGTGATCATATCACAGTTAGGATTCGTAAAGATTTTTCCGAATAATACTTTAGTCAACAACAATAACAAAGCTTAAATTACAAAGAATTTCGGTGAGGCGGACCACACAAAGCCCAAATGGGAGCGCGTAATCAGGAGGGCTGCGATCGCACCATCCCTTCCTTCACCCGCCGAGCACGGTGCCCTCCACAAAGCCCCTAATCAAAACGTAATACTCGCGCATGGATCAGACTTTTTTATTTGTTTCACGTAACACCATCTACTTGAATAAAATGCAACGCTTCAGCGGTAAACAGTTAATATTTTTAAAGAACAATTATTTCAATCACTAGCTGTCGCCCGCGAATTTGTCCGCATCATCGCATTTATAATATTACAGAGATTAGAGACTTCAGTACCCAAGTGATGCACCATTAGTGTTGTAATTTATGCCTACACATTCATCATTATCACCTTAATTGTTATTTTTAGTTACATTACATCATCGCTATCTCCCATGCCTTATCCCACTCACGTAGGGTCGGTGCATAAGGTTTTAACCTTAACGTTTTGGCTTAATTTTTTACGGCCGGCAGGTCGCCTGCCTGTCTCCAACTCTTTTCTTTTCTAAATAATTATACCTAAATAATTCAATATTAGTTCTAAATATACACCAACAATAAACATGAGTATTTAAACAATATAAATGGAACAAAACTTTAAGCTCTTGTAGCAAGGTAGTGATCATCATCATAACTTGAGTAGCACAGTCATTCTTTTCCACCTCCATATTCTTGATGATCGTTGTTGTTGGATTACATCATAAAAGGCTAATATCTCCATGTAGATATCAAAATAAGGTCGCAAAACCACAGTAACTCAACTGGAATACAAAACATATTTTGCAATTGCATTTTAATCGTGGCAAATCTAATGACATTGCCATTGGGTGTTATTATATTTGAATGAATAAACGACAGGGCAGACAAGGTGGCTCAGTGTATCGAGTAATATAAATTTCTAGCGGTTCAGCGATAATTTAGAATTAATTTTCAAAACATTGTGATGTTTTATTACGTTAAGAGAATGTAAAATAATTCGTAAATTTAATTATTTAATATTATCAAACTGTTCAAACGGTATTTTCATACTAATTAAATTCCGACGTCATCGCCAAACGCTTTTAAATTTCATAGAATGAGGCATCCAAAATGCAGCCTTCGGAGTGTCATGTGTCAAACAATATTTGATACTTTAAGCATAAATAAAATATTATATTTATACGACGTGTCGCCCGCGAATACCGTCCGCGCGGAATTAAAAAATACATATATTAAGTAGCCAATGTGTTCAAAATATGTTCTATATTTATGCCAAATTTCATCGACATCCGTTGAGCCGTTTAAATACCATAAAATGGGGTGAATAAACGGAGTGTATAAACACAAAACTAGTTACTAAAATCAGTCAGGTTTTTTCTAGTCTCCTTCATCATTTCTATTCAATCCGCTTTATCGGTAATCATAATAGACATACAACGGGATAAGTGATCAGTACTAACAAATTCTAGCAAATTCTATAGAAAGGATAACAACCAATCTACTACTAGCGTAGTATTTACATAACATGTTTTAATGTTAAAGTAAAAACACATCTGAAATAGTACATCAACCTATATCTTACGAAAAAGGGGAAAAAGGTTGTTGTTCACATTATGTAGATGAGTAGCCAGGTGCTCGTTATGCGACACTGCAGCGGCATTCAATGGAAATAACGCTGAACTGACTCATGTAAGAAATTATATGTAAAGTTTAAGAACATCGCAAAAAATACTTTTAAGCAAATCTCAAAAATTAATATCTCAAATTCATCAAGTCATAATCGAGCGAAAGTCAACATCATTGTCTCAATGATTGCGTTCTTAAATGAGTACATATTTCATGGCGCACAGTTCAAACACGATTGTACGGAAGGAATATCAGAGCAGTAATTAGAGGAGTCCTTTCTTTTTTAAGTGGTGCTGAGCGTAATGACGAAAGGGTCGTCGAGAGTCAGTTCCTTCTTCCGGCACAATATTAACTGCAGTGGCAGTAAGTCATGGCATATTTTTCAGCTTAATTTTTTTTTACAGTTTTGGTGCAAAATACAAGTAACTATTGCCAATAATTTTAAAACTTGGTAATTTTTCAGCTGGTTAAAAGTGAAATATATAAATAAACATTTGACCCTTTCTTTACTCGAACAAATAAATGTTCTGGATTTATATTGATGAGTTATACAAGAAACTAATCAAAGATAATACGATATATTAAGGGTTATGTGTGAAATATAATATAAAATTATTGTTGTGTTCGTTAGCGGTATTATTTACGCTCGAGAGTTAACCGCAATAAAACTTTTGCACTTTTTCACTTGTGCTTGCCAACCACACGTTTCCTATAAATTGAAACTCGCGGTCTCCATTATCTCTACAAACCTGTTTGTTTTCAAACTTTGCACGCCTGTTTTAATCCAACACTTCTGATGAAAAACATTTAAAAACTTTCTCTACCGCTTCATTACCATTTTTCTTTTAATATGTAGCGTTGTGATATGATGTGAGCTGCTTGAATATAAATTTTAGTAAACAGTTGCCAATGAAGTTTAATTATATTTCAAGTCTTTTCCGGCCTTTGAGAAATGATAAAACTTGAGTATTTGATTCTTCTACAATTCTAACGAAGAGTTTCATGTACAGAATTAACGAGTTAATATAATCCTCTTCATTTGCTTCAGAACCAATGGAAAGAAATACATTATTATTTACGAGTTTATCCCAAATACGCCCACTTGTTTTACAATACGACAATTTCAACGTTGTTAACAGACACTTCAGTTTATTTACAATTTTACGAAAACCGTATTTAAAATACGCGTACCTTTTAAAAGTTCAAATTGATTTCGTTTTCATTGAAATTGGATTTTTCAAAGTTCTAATAAACCACGCTTGTGATAAATGGAATTTAAAACAGAAGAATTGCACTGCACGATTAACTTGATACGAGATTCAACAGAACAGCCGTTTCGGAGATAACCCGGAATAAACGAGGCATACAGACAGACAGACAAAAATGTTCAAAATTGGTTTTACGTTATTCTCAATATAACAAAAACATAAACGCATCACTCTACGAGTAACCTGGGTTTGGAATTCAATTAGTTTTAATACAGTAATATTTAAATCACTATGAATTGAAATCTTGATAAGAGATAACTTTAGAAGATTACACAAATTAACACAATATTTATCTGCAGTAATCAATTATTCTATCAAATAAACGAACAAAGTGCCCCTTGATCAGAGTCCCAAAGTAGATCGTGCCTGGAATAAATATTATACCAAGAATCATGTCAAAATTCTTGCTCTTTTTTTGAGATTTTTTTTCATAATACACAAAATTTTAACTATGACATAATGGTAAGAAAAAAAATATTTTCTGCAATCTAAGAAACATACTTTATGAATACTAGGGTCGTCTTCCTTGATAGCAATGTTAGAATTTAATTTACGCAAACTGATCAAAAAATGAAAAATCAAATAAATAATTTTACTCAAAATAAACCATTTGTATTTTATTTAGCTATAAAATGCAGACATTGCAAATGTATTTTTGTGCTTATCATAGATTCGGACACTTTTCTATTTTAGTTGAATGCAGCAGCTACGATTGCTGGATAAAAATAAAATCAGTAAGTACGAAGGTTTGCACATTCAGTGTCTCGTCACCATATAGTGGAAGTTCGGAGAGATCGTTATGTGGCCGCTGCGTCGCATTCGCAAAATTCGCACAAGCAAAAAATGCTCTTAGACCTCCAGAGAACTCATGCATAAGAAAGCGCGTATTTTATATTCCATCGTTTAAAAGTTGAAGGTTCATTGATCCCGATAATTTTATTACTACAACGTACTTCTCAGTCTTATCCTGAAGAAATGGTAACGTTTGTAATATTTGCAACTTTTTATAACTACGACCCCTCTAACACTGTGCACTATACCTTAATTACTGGTACTGAATATTATCGGCGTTTAAACCCTAAAATAATTGCAATAATTCCCGCTTAGGCTTTTTTCCAAAAATACAGTTACAGATGTGTTGTTTGTTGTTCAATAATTTATACTCCTAGCGAATGTCCGTTCGCATGATTAGTTTTTAGATAATGATATTGCATTATCTCACAGCAGGAGACATGATTTAATTTTCAGAACAGAGCCTATAAACCCGTAAGTTTACTGTGTTTAAGGGAAAACTTTTTAGTCCTACTACTACTAATAAGCTTTTCTTCTATTAGTGATATTTTAAGAATACACAAAGACATATAGAACAAGAAAGGAACGAAGAATTTGTCTTGTGCAGCGACGTTTTATCACAATCACACCTGACCGTGATAATCTCACGGCTGAGGCGGAATATAAAAGGTAAACGACGTGTGTGTCATTTTTTCTCGTTACCTTTTTATGAATATTTTTCCGCCTCCTGAGTACTACTACACTTTGTCAGCAGAAAGGACAAATATCATTTATGAAAAATGAACAACCTCGACAAAAATCCGTTACGATTATGTGAAAATTTTTTTCAGCTTGTAGCTTTTTGATTTACATACTTTGTATAACAATAGAATAAAATCTACAAGTGTATCCTTAATCGTTGAATATCTTATCGAATACCACACGTTCTTGGGCATCAACCTAAAGTTCTCGTTTTGGAAATTTGATAATTTTTATATGTTTATGCCTTAAACAGCATTTGTATGACCGAAATATCAAAACTTGTCCAAAAGTAATTGTTATAAACTACTATTAAATGTTAGTTTTATTTATATCAGTTAAAGTCGTATAACAATCTTTAAATGCAAATACATTTTTTATTTCCTTTCAATTAAAACATTTAGTCCTGTACTAACAACATTTCAGTCACAAAGGGCTTAAAATTTTAATTAATGCTCGGGGCTAAATGCAATGAATGAAAGTCGTTTCTTTGACAGTAAACACCCCTAACGTGCTTGTTAAAATTAAGGTCAAACTAAAGCATTTTATTCTGAAGTTTATATCGAGTTCAATCCTATTTAATTAACAATACTCATATCACAGACACAAAAGCACAAACAAATGCAAATATTAAATAAGGGTTAGATTACAGACATTAAAAGGTGTCTTTTCATTTAAAATAATGACATTATTATAATTGAAATAAAAAGAATAGCATATGGGAAGATAGTTAAACAAAATGAAACACAGTAAGGGTGAAAAGAATACTATAATTTTGCTGACCAAAATACAAATTGTTTAAAATCGTCACTACATCATGTTTTGACAAGTTGTCATTGTGGTGTTAATTTCTCCAAATAATCATGGAAAATACGTATAACTTTATTTATACAATAGTATTTACAATATAAAATAACGTTACCGTAAAGTGAAAAGAAGACTTTCCTTAAATTAATTCAAGACACGAATATTTTTGGTCCGCTGATCTCCAAAGTTTTACTCTTAATTTTTTTGAATTAATTAAGGATAACCTTATAAATTAATTACTGTTCATCTTAGGAAATAAACAGACGTAACGTTAATCTAATAAAATCACTCACCGATGTAAAACTTTATTGTTTTTAAATTCCTATTAGTTCACGCTCACGAAAGGATTAATGAAAAGATAGTGACAATAATAGAGAACCCAGTTCTCTAGGCTTGAATATAAAACCAAATACTTTAATAATAAAAAACAAAAAGGCTCGGGAAAAAAAACAATTATTTAGTATAAATAACAGAAATAGCAAACATCGAATTCTTTCAAAAAATCAAAGACATATTAACTTCCCTAATCATTTTATAGTTAATAAACTTTGTATAATAAAACGCCATTTTCCTTTTCTTCCAAATTATCGTGTAGTAATAAGAGTGATCAGTGAAATTCATCTGTTTATGCAAACGCCAGCTAGACTTCTTAGCATAGTAATGTCGCTTTGCTTCAGAGGTCAATGTCAAGCAAACTGCGGTCTCCGGACGATATTATACTCGTCTAATGTATAAATTATATATCTTGTACATTACCCTTTATTTAATATTAACGAAAGTATAACATACCGATAATAAAAAACACTAAAATAAATTTAATTAAAACATCAGGTCAAGGGAACGTTTTAATAAATTTAAATTCGCTGTACAATAATAAATTGAAAGGTTTGAATATCGTAAATGTTATCTTAATGTCATCATTTTCAGTGACAAAACTTAAACTTAAAATAAACTTGTCTAGTAACGTAAAATTACTTTTGTACTGAGTAAAGTTCGAAGAGAAACCGTTGTAAATTAAACGAAAGGCAGCGAGCGTACTAATCGTGGTTGTGGTTTTTGCGTGTTCATGCTAACATTGCCAAGTCTCCTGCTTGATTACATGTTACAAGAACTATAAAACTACCTCTTATTAAAAACAACGTAGTTGAAACAATACTTTACTTTTTGAAAAATTAAAAAAAACCAACAGCAAAATGTTTAATTTTTTTGATAGATTTTATTAACAGTCCATTTGTTTTTACTTTTAGCTAAGTATGTAATTTATTAATAACGAAAAATGTTAATCTTTTATTGGAAAAATGCACACCTTTCATTAAAAATGTCTAAATTTAAAAACATTTAAAGAAATGGACACAAAAATGTATAAAAGCTCGCATTTCAAAGTCAAAGGAGCGATACATATTGTATTCAGCCCGAGGTATTAATTAAAAGTGCAATTCCTTTTCACTAATAAATGATTATTATTATTAATTTTATTAAAACATTTGATCTAATCTTATTCTTTGAAAAAAAAATGTACAAAAAAAACGAGTGATCGCGGTAAGATATTAATCAGTTTTCGAAGTACGAGTAATGTAAAAACCATTTTGTTGTGTGACGAGATATTGCTCTAAAACCTCTCTTCTCTTCTAATTTGTACATATTAATAGGTTCTTTTTTTGTTAGACAAATATTCGAATAACTTATGGCAATACTTAATATAACGGAAAGTAATATAAAGAGTTGTATGCAATAGCATATAATAAAAAGAATACCATCTAAATATCAACTAAACTATTGTTTCGTGGAAAATGGTTTTCCTTTTTGCAAACGTTAAAAGGTTAATCATTCGCATAAAACAGCACAATTATGGATGTTCCCTATTCACGAGCCACTTTGAGTCAAAAATCTCATGTTATTATAGTCGTAAAGTTCGCCCTTTGCTTGAATAATGACATGATAAATTGCGTTCGCGATATTTTTGTGCCTTTTTATAGGATCAGGTCGTTACCAACGGCCATGATGCTTAGGTCAGACGGGACGAGGCATTCTTTGAATTAAAAGCTTATATGCTATATGATTCCTGCCTTATAACTTTCAATGTTTCATATATTAAAGCTTAAACCAAATTGCCGAGAATAAAAATTCTATATCCTACTCTGCATCTATTTTCGCGCTGATTTCAGGAAACGTACATTCAATTAACTCATAAAAATAAACGAGCACATTTCTCCCTATAGAAAACGGGAACAGATCGTGCCTTGAATAAATTTCTTCGTAACCACAATTTTAGAGTCTTTTACCCGCGGTTCAGAATTAAATTAAAAAAACTGATTAGTACCATATATCTTTCAACCTTTTTTATTTTTTATTCTATTTGAAATTAGAATTTTAAGTTTGAACTTACAACTGTTTTGCGTACAAAAAATAAGGACGGAAACAAATGAAAAAAAAGATGTTTCTAAATTTTAAACGACGTGTCACATTGTAAAGGTTATCAAAAAACAGTTTGATAAATTATTACATCTTCCCAAATTATCGCCATTATGTCACTACACTAAGTGTAGTTTGTTGATAACATTGTTAAATTAAGTTTGATAATAAATTAAAATTATTTGGTTTACGCGGATAATTAATACAGCTGTTATGAGCACCTGCACAAAATACCTGAACCTGACTATCATAAATATCGCTTAACAAATTATGACGACAAATCACATCCGCCGTTGTACACTTATTTAATTGTTTGTTTTTTTAATATCAATAAAGAGTAATTTTAACTTTAAAAATAAAAACCTAAAAAACATAAACATTATTTTTAGCTGCAGCATAATAATCTAAAATATTTAATCGATTCTCACAATCCATAATGATTTAAATATAAATAAATGTAATTTTAGTGTGAATTGCAATCTCAAACAGCAATACAATCTGTGAAGGTGAACGTAACACGTTCGCGCGCTGTAAGACGGGCCATGTGAAGTAAGTCCTTATTACAGCCCTCATTGTGCAGCACAATGACGACAATCAGATAGAATTTATTACAACGACGTTCGCATAAAAATTTGAACTCTGGCATTCTATATGATTTTTATGCCTTTACAACCTTGTGCACTTTCATAACATTCTATACTTATAAAAAACAATGTTATAGCTTATTATTATTAGAAAACGCCTTCAAGTACGCATACTTAATCCGTTGTCGGCACCGACTAATTTCTAACTAAGTGAGAACGAACTGGACTACACGAATTAACAGTAGTAGAAGTAGTAGTGGTAGTAGTAGTAGTAGTAGTAACCATTTACTAATTAGTTGATAACAATGTCTCACTACTGTTTAAATAACTTTATGTTTGTTTATCTATAAAAAACCATTTCGATTTGTAACATTTTTTCATAAAAAAAAGTTTCATTAGTTCCTGAAACAAAAATGTAGATATAAATTCTTTATAATTTTTAAAGAAAGTCTATTGGAACATTGGCTTTGCAACATTTACAATGGATAAAAAGTATTTAATGTTGGAACTGGGACAATACAAACGCAGGCTAGGACGGGTACGCCGGGGGCGGCGTGGCGGAGGAATTACTTATTGTGGTTTTTTTTACAGTACAATGTAACGTGCAATTGATTGGAATCCTTACGAACTGACCGCTGTTGCACTTTCTAGCTCAATCAGCTGGTAAATAATAAAAAAAAATCAGGATTAAAGATACATAATGCCTATCCTTTCCATATTTATTTCAAGATAAATACAAAATTTTTCAAACATTTGTGATTCTTCCTAAATTTTGGAATATAGATAAAATTTTAATTGATGTCAGAAAACTTTCTCGCTTGTTAAACAATTTAAACCACAAAAACATCTGTACAATCTTACTATGCGAAACATACTTCTGCAAAAGTATTGATGAGTGGTTCTTTGGTTACTTAAAATATGCACTGAAAAGACTCGGGCAACGATATTGCAAAAATAGGAATTGTATAAAACTTAATTGATAGACTTCGTTTGGTGGAGTTTTGTATATATGCAAAATTAACGTGGTGTCAAATAATTAGTGAATCGAGAATACACGTGTAATACTCTATTAAATATCAAATAACGGACAATAATTTATCATTCGCTGTATTGCAGGCCACATTTTGAATTTGATACGAAATAGCTTTTTTGATTAATAACATAATTGTTCAAATTGACTTTATGTAAAAACAATATTTTTTAAATGATGCATCGGACGATATATTTTTGCTCTTCTCCTTCTAATACAATTCTTAAAACAATGAATTAATTGGCTTAAAACAAAGTAATTTTAACTGCCAAAAGAAACTTCGTTTTTTTTTTGTGTGGCAAAGTAATTACTACTCTATGTAATTTTTAGAATCCACACCATCTGCGCATCATTTGAACAAACGAAATTTAAAAAGTTATTCTGTTAAGTAAGACTAATGGATATATTTGGCCAGAAACAGATGCCGGAAATAAGATCTTGGTGAGTCTACCAAAATCCGTCCATAGTGATATTTAGTCTAAATAAAAAAAAAATTAAATAAGGGTCAGATAATTATATTTGTCTTATTCAACTAATTTCAATAGTAACTAATAACCTACTAGGTAACTAATAATTACTATTGTTAAGCTCTTTCAAAAAATAACTGGTTTATAGATTTTTAATTATAACATTTTGAAATAATCCAGATACAAATTATCGGCTATATATTTTATTAAACGCACTTAATGCTGGCAAACAATTTAAACGTTTAATGTTCTCTTTCTAATCTAATGAATGTTGAATACAAGTTTCAGCTTTTATTCGATTTTCTAAATTAAAATTGTTTAGAGAAATATTCGAACGTTAGGATCAAAATAGCGTTTGTTTGTAGAAATACGGGTACGAGCGTTGTCTGGCCGCATTAAAAGTTGTATACTATACGCCAAAATGCAAAAACTTCTATTGCTCATAATACATTATTTATTCTCACATAAAAATTGTCTTATTACAATTTTTTGGTTACATGTGAAAGAAAAGATGTAATAATTAAAATTTAGTCGACCTATTATATATATTTACATAATAAAATTAATTCAATCAATTTATAATATAAAAGTTAGCTTGACAAAATCGAGAATTAACGAGAAAAACAAGTTTTTAGATATCCTTACAATGCGCTGTTTACTTTGTGTCGCGATGTGACATTTAATCATAATCACGGCGTAGCGGTGTAATCCTGGCTGGATAATAATGGCTCACGGGACACAAATAGATAAAACGACTAACAAATCATTTCTTTGTGACTTATACAAAAATTTCACGGCTATTTCCATTTGAATTTAAAAAAAAAACTGTTGACATTCTCGTATGTAAAGCACGCAAAATGAAGGTGGCATAGAAAAATAAGTCATATTTACTGTTTATCTTTTGCTGATGTAATTTAGATGAAATAACATTATTTGTTGCAAAATATTGTAAGTAATGTTGAAAACAAATGTAGCATAATATCTTTCATAAAAAACGTTAAGTACTTACTTATATTTTATTAGTTAAATGCACTTGCTAATAAATATAAATGTTTTACAAAATTTAGATATAACAGTTGAGCTTTGTTACCGTTAGACTTGTCAGAGGTGGGGCCTGATTGCGACCTTTCTGATTACACCTCGGCTCATACCTTGTGTACAGCTAGCTCCGGAAATCTTTTGTGCTTCGGCTTCGGTTTGAGCCGTATAGTTCATCATAGAGTACGTATCTCTGCTCATAAATATTTAAAATACCAACAAATGATTTCAAATGATGACAAAATAGAACGCTTGGACGTCTTAAAAGCTCCATTTGTTAAAAATGAAAACAGATCTCCGACAAAACTTTTATTATACATCGAATTTATAATAAATAAAACATTTTTAAAAAGTCTAACTATTACTTGGCATCAATACAGTTGAAATAATCAAAAATATTATTTTCACGTTAGAGGCATCTTATAATAAAATTGTGTCATGAAAATAACTTATCACATCCAAGTATCTCAAGAAAGCATTTTCGTTTGTATTTGTATCGTTTTTAGGTTTTCTCGTGGGTCCCGACACACGAAAAAATGATATAGGAATTTTCTGATTGAGCTTCCTTAGATAGCCTTAGATTTAACTGCGAGCTAAATTACTATAATGTTAAGGACCTTTTCAAAATGTCCAAATAAGTAATGAATAAGCTTATTAAAAGTTATTTGTCAATTAAAATCTTCGTTGGCCTTTTAAAATCTCCAAATGAGCTATGAAACACAATCTATTTTCATAGTTAATTTATTTCTTAGTTTGTTGGTTATGCAGAACATTACTTAGACGTTGTAAAACAGGCCCTATGTCAAATTTTAAATTCATTCTAATTCTTAATTTTTGCAAAACCTCAATATATCAGTTGAAATAAGATGTCGAGAGATGTTTGGGTAAAATAAGCCTTTGACACACAGAGACGGGAAATGATTACTCCCTTTCTGAGTATACGTTGGTGGTTTCATTTCTTGTGAATATCGGACTCCGGAAGTCTATTGTTGCAGTATTGTGGCGCATGTTCGTACCAGTATTTGTGGCACTGTACCAGTTAAGCTTGCAACATATTGCAAGACATGTTTAATTCACGTGTCCCATGTTATTTGTACTTATAAATGTGGTTTTGTCTATTTCCAACCCTTAACGACTTATTAAACATCTTTATATTATGGTAAATTTTAATTTAAATGTTATAAAATAATGTCTAAAAACAGTATTAACCAAAAAAACACAATAATCCACCTTTCTACAAACCCTTACAAATTGTCCCCGATGTTTTTAGAAATTAAGCCATAGAATGGTAAAAGATCTCGTTCGAGTAATTTATTCCAGGCACGTACTATGATCATCCAGTAATGACATGAAGATTTTCTTCCTTAATGCTATAAAATACTTTATACTATGATAAATTTTCTTGATTCATATTTAATAAAAAATAAAAAAATTGAGCAACTGAAATTCTTTTTCTAATATAAAATTAGTGAACTTACAATATTTTTCATGGGTACGGTATTGAATCTTTTCTATTATGCAAGGATTACTTAATAAAGAAAATTATTTTGATGTCTTATTAAACAAGGGAAATGCGGGTGTAACCAGCGATTGTGCAATGAGGAAGTAAAATCTCGTTAAACCTGCTGGATAAGCCTATTTTACTTAGATTTAATGGTTTTAATATAAAATGTTCACTAATTATCTTGTATTTTCCTTGAAATAAAATCAAAAGAAATATAATTAACTAACTGTTCATGATCATTATTTTTTGCATGAAGTTAAGTTACTTAATTTTAAAGAAAACGATCACGGCAGACAGAAAGTATAGCAGGTCTTCCTAAAGTATTAAATAAATTAAGTTAAACAAATGAGTAAATCTAATAATAATACGAAGTTATTCTTATTTAACTTCTGTTTTTTTCTCCGTAGCCAGATAACCTTGAAAAGGTATTCTTAGGTTAAGGACCATTAACAATTGCGTTCACCTTCCACCTCAAGTTAGTACGAGAATTAGTTTTAAAATTAAGTCCAATGACACTGTCAAACTAACCTAATAGGAAAAGTAGTTTCTACGATGCTACATAATATTTAATTAGTTGTATCGGATTTACCTTCCGCGGTCTCACGTTGTGAACGTGAAGTACATAAAATAAATACGAATTAAAATCAGCTTGCTCCTTGTGCGTGTACAAATGTAAAGTTAAAAACTGTCCCAGTAACCTGAATAATCTTTGTTTAACAAAATGTCTCGCCTTCTTTTTATATCTTATTAGTATCTTAAAGTTCAATAAGAATATTTATGTTAAAGGATTTGATGAAATTATTTCAACATGCACACATTAGAATACATATCGACAATTAAAAGACTGTTAGTGAGTCTTGTGGATTTACAAACAAGTTAAATTTGAATTTTTATCAACGAAGACATCGTCTTAAATACGAGTATAAGCAATGAATTCTGAGCAAGCAACTCTCTCCAACTGCTGAACTATAACATTGTCAATTAAAAGGAATAAAAAGTGAGATTACGACCTATTTAAGCACTTAGCCAACTTTTCCTTAAAAAAGATGAATAAAACTATGAAGTGGAAATAATGACGAAGTAAAAGTTTAAGTGGAATATTAATTGAACCGTCGGACATTTTGAATTGAAAAATTAAGAAAGGATTTATGAAGAATACTTTACTCTACGCTAATACTGCTTAGTAAATGTAATGCTTTTGTTATATTTTCGCTTAAGATATCTAATAAGAAATATAGCCTATATCCGAGAATAGTCTAGCTTTCTAACAGTGAAAGAATTTTTCAATTCGTTTCTGTAGTTTCGGAGCCTATTAAATACAAACAAAAAAAGTTCCTCTTTATAATATTACTAGCTGTCGCCCGCAACTCCCTACGCGCGGAATAAAAAAAAACTTAATAAGTAGCCTATATTTTCTTGTAGGCTGTATTCTACATCTATACAAAAAATTCATCGAGATTCATTCGACCGTTCTGGAGAAACCTTGTAACAAACATCCATCCATCTAAACATTCGTATTTAAAAAAGTAGTAAGATGGAATCGAAGTATATTAAGAATGCAATAAAAATAATATAATTAAAAGTATGGTTCAATATAAGAAAAATCCGTAAAAGCCACAATAAACATAATTTTACTGTTTCTTACATCAATATAATGAGGTGTCAAATTGGAATACATAACAAAACATATGGTTTTTCTTACATCACATCATTATCACTTACGTAAAATGTTAAGTAAGTTCTTATATATAATTATATTATGTAAATATTATTCCATTTAAGAGATAAAGATTGCTTCAGGCCTATATTTGTATGTTTATCATTTTAAATAAGAGTTCAAGTTCAACTTATCATTAGAATGAATCTCCTCTTGTAAACTTCAAATTACCGTTTGCACTTTGATTCGTGTTTTCCCATTCTCTAAACATATGAAGTTATATAAACTTTTTTAATCACATGAGGACTAAGAAAGAAGTAGTAGTAAGTAAGAAAGAGGACTAAGATTAGACCTCCGGTACTACACTCATCAGACGAAACGCGGAATTCTTCCACTTGACGCCTGTCTTCTGTGTGTTCGTGGTATTGCACCGAGCGAGCCGGCCAATTCGTGCAACAGATGTTGTTGTTGCTGGCGACTACCACTATTAAATCTTAGACTATCGCCTTGAATGATTATAGTTTAAAAAGGAAAAGAGCAGCTCACGCCCATGATACGGCCACGGTGGCCACGTGACGACCACTGCTGGGAATAGACCTCTCCCAAAGATCGCCACGACGATCGATCCTGTGACAATAATTGCATAATAATAATTATAAACAACTAAAGTAGAAAATCTTAATAGAATAAAACTGTATTCAAACAAGTAAAGTGCTAGTAAACTTTTAGTTAAGTTAAATGTTATATTTAGTTTTAAAATAAATTAAACTTTCACATATTCTTATTTGTGGTCCATTTTTTAACGATAAGGACTAGACATTTACTACATCCTGTTTCACCATCTTAATGTACACGCAATAAACGGAAAATAAACCTTCCTACTTCACCACGCAATCTAAACACTTTATGTGACTCGGTTTTTATATTAAAACAGTAGTGTCAGTTTTATTGTAATTTGAATAGAAATAGCAGATATATGTTTATAGAAATATATATTTGTAGAAATATATTTCTTAAATATTGTTTTAAGAGGTAAAATAATATAAATGCATAATATTAAGAAGTTTCTTTTGTTTAAAGCTGCTTGCACTCTCTTCATCCATTCTACATTTATACATTTAAAAATATTGTACATCCAATGGCATTACGATAAATTAAGTTTTTGTAAATTAAAAATAAATAAATATATATGTTATAAAATGTTTTGAGTGCAAGCTTTTTCACCTTTCATTAAAATGAGTTAAAGTTTTCATTTACGATGCTGTTATTTATTTAACAATAATAACTTTTCAATAATAATTTTCATCAAAGCGGTCCAAATTGTTTCAGCTCATTAAAAAAAGTATGAAATTAAAGACGTGTGTACAGGACAACGTCTGTCGGGTCCGCTAGTGTTTATAGAAATATATATTTGTAGAAATATATTTCTTAAATATTGTTTTAAGAGGTAAAATAATATAAATGCATAATATTAAGAAGGTTCTTTTGTTTAAAGCTGCTTGCACTCTCTTCATCCATTCTACATTTATACATTATTGCTGTAGCCCGCAACTCCAACCGCATGGAATTTTAAAAAAATGTAATTAGTAGCCTATGTGTTCTTCCAGACTATATTCTACATCAATACCAAGTTTCATCGAGATCCATGCAGCCGTTCTGGGAATACTTTGTAACAAACATCTATACATCTAAACATTCGTATTGATAATATTAGTAAAATGTTTATTTTTGAATTTGAAAATCAGTTGTAGATAGGAAAAAAAAAAGAGCTACGAAAGAATTATTTCCTTTCTGTGATACAGTTGTGAAAGATTATTTAATGTTTTTTCCTCACCCGGATTGTAAAATATAAAAGTTATTGATAAATATGCTATGAAATCAGCGCGTTCGGCGTAACGTTTTATTTGTTTGCACAATCCTCCGCCTTACATAAAAGGGCTGTGAACATTTATTCGTACGCGTTTTTCGTTACGACTCTACAAACAAGGACAATTGTATCGCAAACATTCAACATTTTTTACTTATGTATGATACAAGCAAGCTATAGAAATTTTTTTGTCGAACCTAACAAAATTCTTGATACTAATGCAAGCAGAAAAAAGAAAAAGACATTGTAACACATCTTACTTCTTTCAACTCTAGAGGGGTAGCTAGAAATTTATAAGTGATCTTTAAATTTGACGAGAAACTTATAGCATAATATTGTAGAAAGAATAGTGGCTAAATTCGAATTTGCAATATTCAACAACTTTGTATTATATCAGTGACACGGTTTTGTTTAGGTCGCTGCAACTCATTCGTTTTGCAAACTAGGTTTTTAACTTTAACAACTTTGCCGCGTACGAGTAACTATATTTGCAAAAGTTTCGCGACAAAACTGTTTTTACTGTTTACCATGAATTAAAAAAAAAAACAAAAGTATAATTGAAAAAAAATTGATTTAAATATAACTTATCTGTTACAAAACTTGAGAGGGATTTTGTGCAATGGAATGGAAAATTGAATCAGCTTTTTTGTTCGGATTACGGCTCGCTCCTATCATGTAGAACACTCATTGAAACTGTTCTTAAGTGTTGTCCTTTTATGTAGATACTCCTATAAATGTTTGATAGGGCCATCTCGGGAAATCTCTGTCTCCGCGCGAGAAGGGTCCGCCGGCAAATAAAACGGAAATCTCAAATATTATTCCGCGACTTTTCCTGGTCCTCCTCGATGTGAACTTTTATTTTTATACTCTAACGTATTCTTATCGGTAGTCAGACACGCTCTCCCAAAAATTTACTGACAAACTGATTCGCACATTCGCACAGAATAACAATTGTTATGTTGTTCTTTTTTTTTATTTAATATGTGTTTTATTGCTCGGAGCAGCTGTTTACTAAGCTTTTGTAGTTCACATCTATTTAAAATTACCTTCAAAATATGTACATACATACAATATACATTTACTGAGGTTTATAAGTAGATCTCATTGATATTTCAAGCCTAGCCAGCAGCCATAGAGCTATTAACTGTTAATCCTTGGTGTAAAGTTCTATATAATCTTTTTTTGATGTAAATTCATAGAGTGCGAATGGGTGCCGACACAGGCCCAGGCACGGCACAGGTACGATGACGCAACGTAACTGCGATAACATTTACACAAGGGAAATTCCAATATCGAACTATTTGCGCTTTTTCCCCAAATGGAATTTCTTTGTGATGTACACACGATAAATATTCTAAGAAAAATGTTAGGTTCAAACTTCCAAAGCAACTTAAGGAAACTAGTCGAATAATACAATTTTTTGAACGATTGCTAGAAAGTTTTTTGTTTCTAAATATTTTTTCTTAATTAATTTGATAAAACATCTTCTATTTTAGGAAAAATGCGCTATTTTAAATGTAAAGCATTTCTAGGTAATGAAAAGTCCTTGTTTGAACACCACTGCAACGTTAATGCAACAACACTGTATGTTTAGGACCACAGAAGACGACAGAAAAACGCTATTGTATTATAAATTAATAAACTTAAAGTTAGTAACAGTGAGGACGTGGCGGCGTTCGTCATAATATTGTAATCTTCCGGCGGGGAGAAAATTTCATTAACGCGTCGCATGTTCAATTACCGAATAGTAGGCACTGCCCGAAAACAACTGACCACGTACTCATATATTGATTGCTTGTTGGTTATAAACTTACTTAAAATAATATCACGATAACAACTTATCGACCATGCTAAGTAAACTTGACTAAAAATTTAAAAAAAAATGCGGCATACGCACCGATGGCGATCTCTTGTGTCAAGTTTGGCCAAGACCCACATTGGGTCTCTGCACCAGCGCAGTAAGTAAGTACCTGAAACAAGACAAATTTATATTTCATATAATTATTTCATATGGTCCGAGCTTACTAAAGTTGGTACGTGGTATATTCATAATAACTCTGTAACAACGATATCAAAAAAAAATATTAATAAAAAAATAAATAATTCAATAACAACACAAAAAATTAGATTTAAGTATATACTTTTTAATTTTTTTTAAAGGATAGAAAAGAACAATACTTTTTAAAACAAAAACAACATCGTGACAAGAGGATTTTCTTATTAACCGCATGATTTGACAAAAACATAATGATTCTGAAGAGTACATCATCAATAACAAATTAGGGGTTTTGCTCCATTAAGAAGAGGATTTTGTAATTTCCATAAAGGAAAAGGAAATCATCATTAAAAGAACGTAAGGATAAAGTTTAATTAGTAAATATCAGAAAAAAAAATATTGAACTCGAATCATGCCTAATTCTGATGGTAAAGAATTTGATGATTGCTTTACATTTACATTATCAGGATACATATCCTGATAAAACTTGTAAAGTAATATTCCAGTAAAAAATAATTAAATTAAAAATATTTCACTTTAAATGACCAAAATATTAGGTCCTTACATATGAAATTGGCGTTTTTCGTACTGGCCACTTTAATCACGAATTTCTCCTCTTTAGTAAGGAATTCCAAATTCAAATTTGTACAGCTATAGACTCATGTATTTGTGGTTCGATGACCGTCATTCATTTGTTTTTTTTCTTCTGTTTTTTTCTGTTTGCGTCACTCATTTTACAAAATGGAAAACTTAAAATATCGCATTATTTACGAGTACGAGTTCCGCCGTGGCACTAGTGCTGCGGAAACGACTCGAAGGGTGAATGATGTGTATGGCGGTCGTGTTGCAAAAGAAAACACAGTTCGTTTTTGGTTCCAACGTTTCCGTTCTGGAAATTTCGATCTGCAGAACAAGCCCCGTGGACGGCCTGAGACTCAAGTTGATAATGAAGAGTTGAAGGCTATTGTGGAAGCGGATCCATCGCAAACCACGTCCGAGTTAGCTGCAGGCTGCGATGTTAGTGATAAAACTGTTTTAATTCACTTGAAGCAAATTGGGAAGATTAAAAAGCTTGAAAGGTGGGTACCTCACGAATTGACTGAAGCAAACCGGCAAACGCGCGTCGACTGTTGCGTTACATTACTAAACCGGCACAATATTGAAGGTATTTTAAACCGAATCATTACCTGTGATGAAAAATGGGTTCTTTACGATAATCGGAAGCGCTCAGCGCAATGGTTGGATCCTGGCCAGCCAGCCAAATCCTGCCCCAAGCGAAAATTAACCCCAAAAAAGTTACTTGTAAGCGTTTGGTGGACTAGTGCCGGTATTGTTCATTACAGTTTTCTCAAATCTGGCCAGACTATTACGGCTGATGTCTATTGTCAGCAATTGCAAACCATGATGGAAAAGCTAGCGGCTAAACAACCTAGGCTGGTCAATCGCTCCACGCCACTGCTGCTTCACGACAACGCTAGACCACCCACTGCGCAACATACGGCTACTAAATTAGAAGAGCTTCAATTGGAAAGTCTAAGACATCCTCCGTACTCCCCGGACCTTGCTCCAACAGATTACCATTTTTTTCGAAATTTGGATAACTTCTTGCAAGGGAAAAAATTCAACTCCGATGGGGCAGTCCAAATCGCCTTCAAAGATTTTATTGATTCCCGTCCGACTGGTTTTTTTTAGTAAAGGGATCAATGAACTACCTATGAGATGGCAAAAGTGCATAGAAAATAATGGTTCATACTTTGATTAATTAAATATATTATATTAAAAAATATTCGACTTTTTGTTCTTCCCATACAAAACGCCAATTTCATATGTAAGGACCTAATATGAGATATTGATATAGTACGATGTCGATAGGTATTGTGTTGCTATTTGGAGGCTCTTCGCGGAGAGTCAATTTCATTACCGCGCTGCATGTTCAATTACCAAATATTCCCCGAATATTGATTGGACTCAGTGATATCGGGGTCGATCTACGCACTGCCTGTATTAGTCGATTAATACATCAACTAAACTAATCAATGTGAACCTAGGAACGTAGTAACTAGGATAAGTATTGTCTACATATCAGGAGACTAATGTTTTTCACAGGTATATTTGTAGATATATTATATACTAGCTGTCGCAGGCAACTTCGTCCGCGCGGGAAAAAATGTAATCAGTAGCCTATGTGTTCTTCCAGACTATGTTCTAACTTCATCAAGATCCATTGAGCCGTTCCGGAGATACCTTCAGACAAACATCCATCCATCAATGCATCTAAACTTTCGCATTTATAATATTAGTAAGATAACACCTGGATCGATTTTGACGTGTTAAGGCTTATTTACATGAGTAAATTAGTAAGGACACAGATATAATAATGTTGTTTGATTAAATACGAAATAGTAAATCGCATTATCGGTATTCGTTACATATCTAACTCAATTAATCCTTGTCCTGTGCGCTCGAGCGAGCCACCTCCGTCAAAGTCGCCGCTGCAGTTAGATAAATAATTCCACTCGTTCTTATACCGCACCGCTGCAGCTAAATTACATTTGCTACAGTCGTCTGCTTCGCTATTCGCTACTCGTAAAACAGACAAACTCTAACTATAAACGGTTTTTTAGAATTCATTGTGTTTCTGTAGTGTAAACAAAAATAAATATAAAAACATGATGAGGTGGAAATTTTAGTTGAATCGCTAAAACCAGTTAAAACATTAAATCAGATTTAACATTAGTATAACTAACTCGATTTGTAGATTTAGCTAACGCAAACCATGATATCTATTTAGACATGTTACAACTAAGCCCTAATAACCACTGCTAAGTACGTTATACATTTTAATTTCTCATTTTTAGTATATTATAGAGCAACAAACAACTTGTATGTATTAAATAATTCATTGAGTAAATGGCGCTTGAAATAATGACTGCCGATAGATCAGTTGTTAAAGCAATAAATAAGTGTAAATGTTTAGTTTGTCTTTTTATTTGGTAATTCAAGCCTTCAATACTTTTTAACAAAATGCTCATACAGTTTGTGATCAAAATGGTTATTTTTTATTTTGGTATTTCTTATCATTCAGCCATTACGATTTACATGATGTCTCAAATATTTGTTGAAGAAATAGCGTGGTATCTTCCTGCAATCGGTAATTTAAGTAGTACACTTATCAAATATTGTATAGAATTCATAATGAATTTTTGATTGAAATGTACATCTTAAAACTTCGTGTACTATTGACAACAACCTTGTCAATGTTAAATTATTTTAAACCAGTTGACGTGTAAACACCTTCTTGTGACATAACTAAAAATACTATAAAACATTGCTATTTTACACGGGTCCATGTTAGGTACCATTGAAAACAAAAAATATAAAATGTATGATTTCGAAAATATTTGTTTTAATAAAACTGTATATAGTTACTCAATAAAAAAAACATAATGATATAACTAACGTTAGGTCAATACTGATAAACTATTCTTATCTGCCTCACTCATATACTATCACAAATTATTTTGTTTATAACTGTTGTTTATTGAATCAATCAGGAACCAAGTGAAACCCAAAACACTACTCGTAATTATGGATGTAGATGGTAGGCTAGGTTATGAGATCGTCAAAAATTAAATAGAAGATGAGAACTTAGATCAATGTCACCAGATCATAAATTCACCATCATCCTTCAAAAAGCTAACGTACCTCTTTCTCAAATGCTGCCAATTGCAGTTCCTCTAGTGTTCTGGACGTTCATGGTTGTCGGTGATCATCCCAGTGTTCCCGCCGCTTATTTGCCCCCTACTAGTTAAAACAAATAAATAAAAAAAACATATGATAGAAGTAATAAAAATATTTTCACCAAACAATTTGTAGGTAGATTAATAATATGCTCATAAAACATTATGTACTAGGTAAGTAAATTGTTGATCCAAAGTATTTTCTAAGAAATTACGTCGAGATTAAAGGCTTCTTGCAGACTCTCGTGTAAGGGAAAATTAAATATGAATACCTTTACCCTTGATATAGAATATTCCACTTCGATACGTTTACTTTGAACTTGGACGAACTTCTGGTGGATACCGCATACTTTTTTCTTCAATATTCCCCGCAATGGGGCTTAATCTTTAGTTTTTATTGAAATTCCTTGAGGAAAATTATTGAAATGAAAATAATCTTGCCATTATATTTAATACTATGTCGGTCGACCGAGAGGGTAATGTCAAAAATATTATTTTACCCTAAAATATTATAGTACCTATGTGTTTAGAAGTTTATACATTTTATTTTAACTATTAATGTGTAAAATAATGAAATTGACGAGCATTCATATACAATCAAATTAATTTGCTGTTGTTGTTTATAAACGCGTCATATATTTTATAAACCACGTGCATTTGTTTTGTTAGTAACTTTTATCCTATAAATTAATCAAATTAGCCGTTTTTAAATAAATAAATGACTACATGTGTACTTATAGGTTGTAGAGAAACATAACGTACATACAATTGTTATTATATCAAATAATTTATTAAAAATAACACATTAATATCATCCATATTCATTGTTTCCGCATTATTTTTATTTCGCTGTTTCCTTGGTTCGGGCATAGACTTAAGAGTAAACGGCGGGAATGTCGTCCTTGCTCCAGTCGATGTCAATGGTCTTGCCGGTGCGCGCGCTCTGCTCCGCCGCGTTCGCAATCTTGCTCACCGCCAGAGTCTGCCAGCTCGTCACCTCAGGCTTGTCGCCGACTGTAAAATTGGTGTTATTATTCTGAGTTTAAGTATACTATTCTACCCTTAATTTTCTTTTCACAGAAATTTATTGCACACTCATATTTCTAAAGATTTTAACATTTCCGCATTATTTGTTTATGTACCCTTCACAATGTAGTGATGAATAACTGAGTACTTAAAGAAAAAAATCTTTTGTATTGATCTTTCCGCTTTTTTTCAGATTTACTTTTTCTGCATACTTTTTAAAGCTAAGCGAAACTCAAAACTCACATTGGACAACATCTAAGAAATGCTCGAGTTCGTATTTGTAGGCGGCCTTGTAGCGGGACGGGAATGAGTAGAAGATGGGGTTAGTCTTGACGCCCTCGTGGCCCAGGTAGCTCTCCAGCGACGGGCAAGGCTTCTCGTTCTCTACCTTCAGCATACCTGAACAAATTATAAAGTAAATCTACAATCTTTTGTCTGAGAATCTATTTGGAAACATTAATCATAATTTATGTAACAAAGCATTTTTGAATTATAGATGCAATTCTTATAACACAAAATTGATTTTAATTTTCATATTTCATTTATACAACTAATAACGTTACCCTTGTTTCCGAAAACTTCTAGCCTCTGGTCGTATCCGTAAGCGCTGTAACGGCTGTTGTCGCCGATGGCGATAGCGCCCGAGGGGAAGGTGAGGAGGAAGGCAATGGTGTCGAAATCGTCGATGGCCTTAATCTCAGGGATGAGCGCGGTGGCGGACGACTGCACGCGGATCGGAAGCTCGCCCAACACCCAGCACGCCATGTCGATGTCGTGCACGAGGCAGTCGTGGTACACACCGCCTGAAATCACATATTGTGACATATCCTCTTCGTTAGCACTTTCACAGTAGAAATAGAGTTTAAACGCCTGCACTATTAATATTCCCTGAATATACACCTACTTATAAATGTAGTTTGTATATACCTATCCGGTCTTGAAGTAAAGAAAAACAGAGGACGTGTTTGAAGATATCAAGCACTGTTTTTACATCTGTTACAATATATATTGTTATCAAAACAGCATATAAATTACCGGATGTCTTCAAGTAGTCAATGGATGGCAGCGGGGAGTCTCTGGCTGTAACTTTGAGGATCTGTACGTGTCCGACGGTTCCCTCCCTGACTCTTTCCTTCAAGCTCCTATAGGCGGGGTCGAAACGACGGTTGAAAGCTGAGAATAAGGTTTTTCCCTTGCTCTTGGCGGCTTGGTAACACTTAAAGGTGTCTTCGCTGGACTCCGCGATGGGTTTCTCGCAGAAGACATCCTTGTTATTGGCAATCGAGTTTACGACTATGTTGTGGTGAGTGAAAGTTGGACTGCAGATGAATACCACGTTAACGCTGCGAAAAGAAATGTAGTTTACTCGAATCTCTGTCTCTGCTTATAATTATAATAATAAATTAGTTTAAATATTCTTTGATTTCCTAAAATCAAAGTAATTTATTTTACCTCTTGTCTTTGTACACCTTTTCGCTATCCTTTGATGTGATAAATGTAACGTCATCACTTAACTTCCAGTACTTCTTAAGTTCATTAAACCTCTCAACACAGTCATCAACGATGTACTTGAGGATGATGCGCGGGTTGTTTATGATGTTAGAAAGATGGATGGAACCTGCTCGGCCGAGGCCGAAGATAGCGCCTACGACGGGTGCCACCGTGGGCCTGCCGTTGTCCTTTGTCATCACATTATTCAAGTATCTGAACAACAAAAACGATTAGAATCTTTAACATTTTTAATAAATTCAACCAACAATTCAATCAAATATTCAACCATTAAAGTATGAAGTACAATCACATACTCCGTGAAAACGTAGTCGACGTCCGGATAGGAGGGAGTGACGTTGTAAGGCGTTGGTCCAGCGAACTTATTAGTAGCCATTCTGAGGTTTTTATCTGAATATAAAATATAACATCTATATATATAAAAGAAAGTTGTGTTAGTTACACCATTTATAACTCAAGAACGGCTGAATCGATTTGACTGAAAATTGGTGTGCAGGTAGCTTTGAACCAGGAATAGGACATAGGATAATTTTTACCCCGTTTTCTATTTTTTTTAATCCGCGCGGACGGAGTCGCGGGTAAAAGCTAGTTATTAATATATATGCGTAGCGTACTCTAAGTGGTCGGACATCCATCCATCCATCTACTTTAGCCTTTATCATTGTCATCCATTGAACTCCATCGAAATACATCGAGATACGACTTTGGTAACATGATGAAAAAGAAAATAAAAATAATATAATATGTAGGTATATTTAGATATGTTAATGACAAAACTTTTAAAAAATCGAAAGAAAACTAAAAAAGTAAAAAAATATCAAACCCGAGCGAAGATGTGTGGCGAAGAACGTTTGGTACCCCAAATGCGAAGTGCAAAAGCGTTTATATAGTTTAAATAGACATGGCGCGGTATATATCTTCACTTCTCACATAACATAAGATAACCTCCCCGTATGATAAATTATCAAATCAATAAACATATACAGTGTACACTCCATTTAATGTCGCTCAAGGGACCGAGTATTTTGCGACGTTGTATCTAGTAACGAAAAATATACTCTTTTATATGTGTCGATGCATAGAGTTTCATCATCATCATCGTCATCTCAGCCACATATCGCCCCGTGCAAGGCGTAGGTCTGCCCCAAACATCGCCACGATGATCGATCCTGCGCCGCCCTCATCCAGATACTCCCGCATCAGACACCAGATCATCGGTACAACTTGCGGGAGGCCTGTACTGCGTCGAACTGTCTGTAGCCGCCATTCTAGAAGATTGCGGCCCAATCGGCCTTATTAAAATTTTACAAAAAAATTACCATGCTATTAAAAATACACGATAACCATTGAAAAATGCCAGGTGTAAAAAATATTGTAATAATAATAATTAAATCCCATTTATCTTTTATATAAAACTAGCTTTTACCCGCGACTCCGTCCGCGCGGAATAATAAAAAAATAATAATAGAAAACGGGGTAAAAATAACCCTATGTCCGTTTCCTGGTTCTAAGCTACCTGCCCACCAATTTTCAGTCAAATCGATTCAGCCGTTCTTGAGTTATAAATGGTGTAACTAACACAACTTTCTTTTATATATATAGATGTTCATGTCACAATGTTAGTTCCGTACTCCTCCGAAACGAAACGACTTTACCGATTTTTACCAAATTTTATATGCGTATTCAGGTCTGAGAATCGGCTACTATCTATTTTTCATACCCCTATTAAGTTTTTTTTTAACTGCGCGCGGACGGATTCGCGGGCGACAACTAGTTTATTTATATATTTCTCACGTAGCTTATCTTATCTTAACCTATTATATAAGTTTTATCCGTTCTGGGTTGTATATTATTTGTAAACTATATACGTACCAACATGATATTTTATGACCTGTATAATAGACGTAGGTTCATTTGAATAAACTAATATTTAAACGAATTTTTTTATATAACATATGCACCTATTGCTAAGAAAAATAGTACAATCCAACCAATTATAACGAAAAAAGTTGTACCTAATCCCATTACGTATCACGCACGAACTAACTTGATTTACAAGTAATCCAATGTTAGTTCACTTTAACGTTAAAACAAAGTGAAAGAAACCAACTTTTTCTTTACAAAAGATGCTTGTCATTATAAATAATCTAGTCTTGAAAACCTTATGGCCTGATATATTCTTATTATTACAGTCTCTAGCAATAAGAATATACGATCGTAAGACATTTCTGAAAGTGAACCACGCAAAATTTGCAAGAGACCATCTAAATTTGCTATCGAACAACGCTTAGTCTAGAGATGCTTAGTCTTATCAATATTTAGTCTAGAGACTGAGAAAGGTAATAGGCTACATTTTAACACGAAAAAGGGGTTGTTAGGGGTTGAAAGTGGGGGTGCAAATTTGTCTGGAATCATCGTCGTTCTTACAGTTAGAAAGCTTGCAAATTATTTTAAAGGCTGCTAATTTGATGTAAATAAATATGAAACTCAATTTTGTAAAAAAATTACATTCAAGGGTGCAATATAACAAAAGGGAAAAGGGGATGAAAGTTTGTATGGAAATATATGATGTTTATTTGAATGTTTTATAAGTGTAAAATGTTGTTGTAATTTCCTATAAGTTTAAATACCTAAATTTGGCGCAGTTCTGGCACATCCCTCTATGTTTTTTTACATCCATAGACCAACGCATAAAACGTCGGTTAAGTAAAATAATAAGCAAAAAAAATGCTACCCGAAGACAGTATTTCACGCGGACGAAGTAGCGGGCACAGCTAGTTTCAATATAAATCTTAAATTGCTGTCTTAAATTCTAAATTTATATTGTTGATTTTGGAGGTTTGACATTAACATAATCTGTACCTAACCACAGTATTACTATCTAATCTATGTAGATTTACATGTTCATTACTCACTCTGTTTTATATACTCTTTGCGGAAAAAGAGATAAAAAGAATTCCGGTACTTTCCACATCGCTATTAATTTTAATTATAATAATTTAAATTATACGTAACCAATAGTGAGTATTTACAGTCTTCCGTAGTGTTCTGATCAATCTAAGTTATAACTTGAAAGTTAACACAATTTCTATGGTGACAAATGTTACTATTTAGAAAGTTCGAAAATTATAATAACTTACAACTTAATTTTGCAGAATAATGGCTAGCCAGTGGGGACAAAAAGCGGATGAATTGGAAATTTCTAATAAAATAGGAGGTTTGGACTTAGTAAAGAAAAATGAGAATCAGAAATCAGACACAGACGATGCACCTGATGCTGCTAATCCAGCTGAAGCTTCGTTGTTGATGAAAATAATCAGGCAAGGATTGGTTGAATCAAAGCTAGATATTGAAGTTCAAAGAAAAGACCCGAATTCTCCATTGTATTCAGTAAAAACATTTGAAGCGCTTCATTTAAAACCAAATTTACTAAAGGGAGTTTATGCAATGGGTTTCAATGCCCCATCGAAGATTCAAGAAACAGCATTGCCAACACTACTGGCCGATCCTCCACAAAACATGATTGCTCAATCCCAGTCAGGAACTGGTAAAACTGCTGCATTTGTACTTGCTATGCTTAGCAGAGTAGACCCTACAAAAAATTATCCGCAAGTGCTTTGTCTTAGTCCAACATATGAATTAGCAATACAAACTGGAGAAGTAGCTGCAAAGATGGCAAAATTTTGTCCTGAGATCAAACTTAAATATGCTGTCAGAGGTGAAGAAGTGCCTAAAGGGACCAAAATCACTGATCACATAATTATCGGGACACCAGGTAAAATGTTAGACTGGGGTGTCAAATTTGGAATGTTTGACTTGAGCAAAATTAAAGTTTTTGTATTAGATGAAGCAGATGTGATGATTGATCGTCAAGGACATCAAGATCAGTGTATCAAAATACATAAATGCCTTCCTCCTACTTGTCAAATGATGTTCTTCTCAGCCACATATGACAGTGCAGTTATGGTCTTTGCTGAAGTAATTGTGCCCAATCCAATTATTATTAGACTTTTAAGAGAAGAAGAATCTTTAGATAATATTAAGCAGTACTATGTTAAATGTAAAAATTCAGATGACAAATACAGAGCTATTTGTAACATTTATGGTGTAATTACCATTGGACAAGCAATCATTTTTTGCCATACAAGAAAAACAGCAGGTTGGCTATCAGAAAAAATGTCTAGAGATGGTCACTCAGTAGCTGTCCTGTCGGGAGAGCTTACAGTTGAACAAAGGATAGCAGTGCTGGATCGCTTCAGAGCTGGCTTAGAAAAAGTTTTGATCACAACTAATGTCTTGTCCCGGGGCATTGATGTAGAACAAGTTACTCTAGTAGTTAACTTTGATATGCCCATGGACTTAAATAAAAAAGCAGATTGTGAAACATATTTGCACAGAATTGGAAGGACAGGTAGATTTGGAAAGGCAGGCATAGCAATTAATTTAATTGATTCATCTCAGGCAATGCAAATTTGTTTAGACATTGAAGCACACTTTGGTAAGAAGATCCATTTGTTAGACATTGAGGATGCCGAAGAAATTGAGAAAATTGGAGCATAAGTTACCTGTCTTACATTTTTATATTTTCAAAAATGTATGTATTGCAAAACATACAAGTGAAGTGCTATAAAATCAAATATTTCAGCAGACTTGATGCACATGAAAGTGATATCCCTGAATGATTAATGCTTGTTCTCTATTTTGATATCAGTATAACTAAAAAAATTATCACAAAAGTGTATTTTTTAAATACATTAAGATGTTCCTATCCTGGTACTACCAACTAATGATGTTCTTATATTCATAAATTTTATTGTCAAACACTCTTTTATAATGAAACACAATAATAACTTAAGAGTAAAGTTAAAAGGTAATCTTTGTTAAGACAAAATATCCCATCACTAGAAATCACTCCATTTTACAAAAAATCTGCAATTTCTACCACTTGGTTGTGTAAAACCACTTTACTACACTCAAGAGTGAAATCTTCCATAACTATCCAATAAAAGAAACAAAAATAAATAGGACTTAATTTAATACATAAAATAATACTACATGACAAATTCATCATAATAATTTTACTAAACACTTATGTAGGAAATAAATAACTATTGTTATGAAAAACATAATATATTGAAATTTAGCGTGCTGGCTGCGCTGGACCCTCAGGATTTGTTGCTCCTGAGATCATCACAAAGATGGCAATGGGGACTATGTACATCCACTGTAAACAAAAACACATGATTGTTAAATAATTATGTTTGAAATGCTAGGAAAAATCATGCCACCTAAAAAATATACAATTTAAGATTAACTTTCCACAAATTCTTATTACATTTTGACCCACAATGAAAACTTACATGTTTAGGATTTTTTGAGATGTAACTATTTTTGTTACATGGTTTTGATGTAACTAGCTATCGCCCGTGACTCCATCCGCAAGAAATTAAAAAAAAACATCTATACCAAATTTCATCTAAATCCATTGAGCCATACTGAAGACAACTAACAAACATCCACCCAAACATTTGCATTTATAATATTTGTAAGACTTGTATTGAGCAATTATTTGTAAATCTAAAAGTTTGATAAATACTTTATTTCTGTACTCTGAATATTATACTAGCTATCTCCTTTGATTCCATCCGTGTATTAAAAAAAACTTAGAAGCCTATGTGTTCCTAACACAATGTCATCTATGCCAAATTTCATTAAGCTGCTTTGGGGATATTTAGTACCATACATCTATCAAACCAAACTTACGCATTTATAACATTAGTAAGATTGTGTGTTTTGTACTCACATATTTAGCTAAAAATGATCTATTGTCTTTCAACTCTCCCTTTTCTCTAGCTTCTCGTTCACGTTCAAGTTTTTGTATGTATGAAGCCGTATCAGGTCTGAAAAAAAAAAGTCATAATGAAAATTTTGCAAGTAGAACACAATAAAATTGTTTAAAGTCAATGGTAGTCATAGATTTAGAAATACATACGTTACAGCTGGCTCCACATGGCGCAAGTAGAAGTTGGACTTAATTTTATATTCATTATTCACACTTTGCGGGAATTGATACTCTGATGAGTTATTAACTTGGAAGCTAACTGCTATGACTGCTCCATTAGGTAGTACCCAAGCATTTATAACATCTGTCAGTCCATTTTCTAGAAAAGCTTTAGCTTTAACTGAAGAAAAAAATTCTGTTTCTTTGGTATCTGCTGCTGTTACTAAAGACCTTATAGTGTAAAAACCATCAAAGTCTGCTAATTCCTGAAAATTTAAACTAAATTTGAAAAGATTATTCTTCATGATTCAGTTATGCCATATTAGAAATCGATTACCTTTAATTCATTTATATGTTGCTGTTGAAACGGTATTTGTTCTATTATAGAAGCTCCAGCTCTTAAACTCTTTAAAGAAATATTTCCCCTGGTGCAGTATTTTTCACCATTACAATTGAGTGAATGTTGAATTTTGATATTTAACCACCCATCGTAGTCTATGCAAGCCTAAAGAACATTAAACTTATAATGACATATAAAAAATTAGCAATATGTATTAGAATTTGTAAAGTACTTCAGTCATAAGCAATACAATAATAAGTATCACTGATAAACATACTTTTTGAATTTAAAAATAAACTATTGTACTTTACCGCAAATTGAAGCAGAAGAGAAAAACCAATTGTTATTAACATTTTCATTTCATATAATTTACGCACAATTTTTATTCTAAAAAACTATTTTATTTATTTTGAATTTCTGCTAGGTTAAAGAATTATTTTATGATTTTCATCACAGAGGAGCACAGAAAGAAAATGATAACCATTGTCAGTGTTGCTATCATCAACGTTAATCTTTAGCCCAAACAGAGACGCATACATTTCAATTATCTTAAGCTGTATTTAATTTATGAAAATTATGATGTCGTTAATTTTACACAGATATTTAGGGGTAAAAACTAAAATATAGATCAAATGCAAAATTATCTTTATATATAAATTATCAAATGCAATATATATATATCTTAATCTTATATACATGGAATGTTTAGTGAAAGTGGAAAGTGGCAACAGAAAATGGTATTATATTATGTTACTACACTTTGATTTTAGCCAAAAGGCCGAAAAGCGATGGGGTATTAATTATGTTAACGTTATAACTGTTATAACAATTACCCATAGGTGGGCACAGTTAATCAAAAAGTTAACTTCGTTAATCGTTAATTCGTTAAATAAAAATTTAACTTCGTTAATCGTTAAAGCGTTTAATTTACGAAAATTTAACGCAAGTTAAAGTTAACAGTTAAAGTTAATTTTTGTTTATATTACGAGTATAAGGCGCAAGCGGGAAATGGCCATATGTATAATCTCCGAATCGTATGGACCGATTTTGTCGAGACTTTCAATAGAGGCTTAGGCTATTTTTTTACTGCCCTTACGAAATCTCGGGAGATCGCTAATCCTATCTATAATTTAGTTATATAATACTAAAAAATAATTTAGACAATAGGAGCGATGTACTAATGCCTGTACCATAATAATGACATAGCATGCACTAATTACACACACTTATATACTACACTGACAAATACGGACAATTGACTTTTTCAGTCAATTTTTTTATCGACAATCCGACGTCACGGAATTAATTAGCTAACTAAATTTAGACAACACTAATTTTCTATTAAACAGTAAGACTTGTGATAATATTCAAAAAAAGAAAACAATCAAAACTGTTGTGCAGTATTTACATTTATCTGTTACTATTTGCACCCGGATATTCATTTGCTCATACTCCAACAACTGAACATTTATTTTTATGTATAATTTGATAATATTTTTTTATTTTATTTTAGCTAAGGACCCACGAACAGACTTATCATTTTTTACGTACTTTTTATTTATTAATATAGATTTATTAATAAAACTTCTAACATCAGAGGAAACTTATTATAACATTGATAAATAAACTATAGGTATATAACCAATTTACTATACAACTGAGATGCCATCGATAACTTCTATCATCTAATGATCTATCGTCCGATCTATTGTTATATGTTAAATCAAGTTAAATTACTCTCAGTGTAAAGAGCATAAGTTACACGACATAACGAAAACAACCGATCGCGGGTGATGTCTTCTCTCTTTCTTATCACCTATAAAATCGTTATAGTTAATTAGTAAGAATATGGTTTTGAATTATTTTCAACGACATTCGATTAGTTTTAAAATAAACTTTCGATATACGTAATAAAATCGATGTCTTTTTGTAAAGGTCACTTGTGGCAACATTTCATATATTAAATTTAGTATAACACAGTTTAACATTATTTCACTAACATAATTATTTTATCTTTTTCCTCATTCCTTCTCGTTTTGTCGTATACTTTTTTTTGTAAACAAACAAATTATCTTCGCTATTGTCTTTGCGCAGCGCACGTGCATCCCCGACCGTTAGAAGGGTTGGGGCCATAAATCCATCGAGTTCGTTATCGCATTCTCTGTGCGGCTGTCCATTTGATCCTTTGTTCATATTTTTGTTGTTTTTAAAATTATTTTTCGTTGACTATGAAGAAGCCCCAAAAAAACAAACGACGGTAATAAACACCTAAATCCCTTTTGTTTTTGAGGAACGTTTATTGCGTGCACATTTCGTCTTTCGAATTTTTAAATTTATTTTTCATTGTTTGTTTCTTATCTACGCAATGACAAAAAAATCCTATTTGTACGCTTTTTCAAATGAACCATAAACTATTTTTTTTATATTTTTTGTTGTCTTTAAACTCCAACATTAAAATAAACATTTTTGTCTGCAACAAAGTTTAGTTGTATTTTAGGTACGACGTTGAAGAGTAATCTCGATTATTTTGTTTGCAATTCAACGCAGAGTTTATCTCTTTTAATAGATTTTGCGTCTCACGTATAACAATTATTGTATTAAGAGTAAAGTGTTTTCGAACCTTATGTTGATTTTATAACAAAGTCTTTTTCTAAAAAAAGTGATTTTAAATAAATGAAAACCAGTTTTATTGTGAATAAAATGTAATAAAGATTTTTAGAGATTATTTGTGTAAATGTGAAATAATTATTAAACTTTGAAGGTGTCTAGCGCCCTTACTTCGCAATATTTGATAGAGGTAAGTTTGTTTAAATCGTCACTATTTTCTAAAAAACATTCTGTGGTACTCTTTTGATCACGTCTATCCCGGCCGCTCGGTGTATTGTATAACATGCATCACACTCTCTCGTTCTCTCTCGTTCTCGTTCACCACTCGACTCGTCGACGGTCGCCGAACATAGCCGAACTGTCGAATGTAGCCTGATGCATAATTTAAATAAAATGACAACACGTCAATAAGTGTCTATTGTAACAATTAACGGACTAAATTAACGGAAGTAGAATTTAACGGAAGTTAACAAGAGCGTTAACACTTTTTGAATTTAACTTAAAAGTTAATCCGTTAAGGAAAATTTTAACTTCGTTAATTAACGATTAACGGATTAACGAGTTAATGCCCACCTTTGCAATTACCAAATGTCATTCTCTCTTTTCACACGTTGACAGTGGGTATGTTCCGATATACACTGCGAGCACTGCACAGTGCTATCACTGTAGAAAAATTCGTTCCGTTATGGACTGCCAGTAGACTGCCGCAGTACCCTAGGGAAATATATGACGTCATAAATCGCCGCCATATTCTACTGTGAGCACTGGCGTTTTCGAGGTAAGGTACTCGCAGTACTTTGATCACGTGATCAGTCAAAACCACCCGAGTGCCTGACATCTTATAAACAAAGCTACAGTTTAATCAGAAAATGTTAAAGTTCTGTAATTAGTTTGGATTAATAAATAAAACAATGGAAGAATTGCAAAAATTAACCTTATTAGACAGTGTTGATAATGAAAAACATATTTTTAATACTTATTTTTATTACATTATAAATTCAATTTATAATTAATATTAATTAAAATATTTTTAATTTGACAGTACTCCAAAACAGTTTTTTTTAATGTACTAGAAAACTTGAATACACTCATTTGAATGTCGCGTCAAAAAATGCGGCTGACAGTATACGAGATTGCGTTCCGTTTTAAATCGTAACCAGTATAACTGGCTATAATGGAACGGCTTCACAGTATACTGAATTGACGTCACACTCTACAGTGGTCGCAGTGCATATCGGAACACACCCAGTAACACTACTGACACCAACTGACACTGACATTAGATAACAGAATAGAAGATTTGAATATACCATCCCAAAGTTATGAAAATAGTTATCTGTAAATAAATGCAATAATTAAAACATAAGCATATATTGTGTATCAAATTAAACTGGTAATGTTAATTCTACTAATTTGGTAAAGTAGTGCATTAGAAGGTTGTTCAATAACTTCGTACTAATCATAATGGAAGAAGTAGATTCAATAATATTGCACTTTCTTCGTCAATTAAAAGTGTAAGTAAAAAAAACAATTTATTTTGACTAAACTAAAAATCTATAATATTGTACTTTTTGATTGAATATTAAGTAGAGATCGACTAGCCACTAGTTAACAAAACTGTACTTGATCATGCCCTCGATTGCTATGTACTCACAAATAAAACTAATGTTTCCAAACTTGGGAATATATAAGATTTATTTAAGTACTTGTGGTTAAAATACTAAACTCAAACATAAATAAGACTAGTATAAAGTTTTTAAAATAATGTAAAATACTACCAGTTAGTCTCAAACATAAATATTTGCTAGCAGTTAACAATCGTGAACATAGTTCACTATTAATAAATATTTGATAACTTGATTTTTGATATTTTATATTTTCAATATACAACATTGTTTAATTTATTTTTCTATTTTGTCTTTTTGGAGATCCCACAGTAAAACTATTAGCATACAGTTTTGTTGGTCACAGTGTCATCCTATGATAAATACCTTTCATAATTGTAATCAATAAAACATAAATATGATTAATTTTTAATTTTATTTTTCAGAAACTTTAATGATGATACCAAAAGCCTAAATGATCTATCAGTTGATTTGATTGTTGAGGCAGCATCTAGATGTATAAGCACAATAAATCCAAATGTAAAAGTACCAAGTAAGTTGCCACCCGGTGTATCACAAAGGATTGAAGTGGCTGCTCAAATTGCCGCTATTTGTAAGGTATCCTTCCTCATATTTGTTCCTTATGACTTCAAAACACTTTGAAATATAGTATAAAGGCTATATTTAAACAACTTTGCGCCTCATAAATTGTCTTCAATTAATTTTTAATAGGACTTGGGATACAAAAATGATGTTGGTTATCAGACATTTTTGTATTACAATGAAGCTGAATTGAGACAAGTTTTCATGTTCCTGATAGAAAAATTACCAAATGAAGATAGACATATGAACACCACACTACCCACAAAAAAGAAAAATGTACTACTGAATGAAATTGCAAACAAAATTGATGAAGAATTGAATACTATGTGGATACCTCCTAGTTGTAAACCCAATTCCCATACAATAGGTGATTTCATATCAACAGAAGGTAAGGTTATGCTATGTTATGCTGCTCTCAGATTGAATAGTTAGCTTATCATAGTGAAAAAAGGTGTAGTCTAAATTTAAAAACTGAAAAATCACCATTGGTATCCTTATTGCCTTTGATTACATAATACATCCCAAAAATTAAGTAGAAGCTGGTATTTCCATAGTAATACAAAGTATATAAATTACATAAACATTCAATACTAAACTTTCAGACAAATTTACAAAACCTAAAGAAATAAGTGATGTAGAAATTATGGAGAAATTACAAAAACTCAATGAAATCACTAAAAAGAGTACAACAGTAATGCAACAAAATACAGATAATATTGTTACTGAAAAGAAAGTTGAGATAAAAAAAAGCCTAAAAGAACTCAAGGAAACTGCTTTTGTATTGAGACAAAAATTGGACACTCTTGAAAGTGAGAGAAATATTATGGATGTTGAATATTCACAGGTAAATTGTTTACTAATGTTGAAAAAACATTTACTCGATTTTTTTATTAGATAAATGTGGGATAGCCCATACTGTAGAACAGTTCCTATTTGAACACATTCATGTTTTTTAATAATTATAATTAACCTTATATGTAAGGAAACTCTTAGAAATTTATTATAATTATTATATTAATTTAAAAAAATACAATAGTTTCTGTTCTTAGGCAACTAAATTCTGTGAAAAAGCCGAAGCTGATTTAAGAAATGTAGAGAATATTTTACGAGATATTGGTATATCAGATATTGAAGATGGAACAATTGAAGACAAGTTGGAAAAAGTGAGAAAAAATATAAATGCTTTGCACAGCAAGAGTGAAAATCTAACCTCAAAAAATTTAGGTTTGAAAGTTGAGATTGATAAAGTAAAAAGTGCAACTACTTTATCTGAGGTAAGTAAACTCCAGAACCTTCAAATGTCACTATGTAAACTAGCATTAATTAAGGATTTTATTAACTTGTGTAAATTTGCAGTCAGAGCGGAGTAAATGTAGAAACATCTTGGTCAATCTAAAAGAGACTGCTAAAGCTTTAAAAGACGAATGTGAAAAGAAAGAAGAATTGAGCAAACAACTTAAAATAAAGTATGAAAAATTAAAAGGAGGTAACAAAAGGTTAAGTAATATAATAATTTATTTGTTAATATTTAAGAATTATTTTTACATGAATCAACTTATTAACAACTGGCAGTCGCCCGGAACTTTCTTAGCGCAGAAATAAAAATGTTTTAAATTATGTCTGCTTTTCGAAGCTTAATGTATTTCAAGATGAGTCTGGTAATTTTTAATCTTACATTTTAATGGGTATTAGTACCTTAGTGCACTAATTATTTGAATTTAATTACAGACATGTTTACACAGAAAGGATTTTAGAAATCATAGGAAATGTAGAAAAGCAAAACCTTGAAATAGGAAACATCCTTCAAGATACTAGAAAAATACAGAAAGAAATCAACACTCTTGAGGGACAACTGGACAGGTGTTTTTCAATTGCTGATGAAACATTATTTAAGGTTGAAAATTATTTTTTAAGCTTAAAATAATATAATTGTAAATACAAATATTTTTTTATTTATAAATTATTACAGGATGCTAAAAAAGATGATCAAGCTAAGAAAGCCTACAAATTACTAGCTCTCTTGCATTCTGAATGCAATTCTATTGTGTCCTTAGTAAATGATACGGGAAATTTAGCCAGGGACATAGTAGACCTGGAGGATAATATAAAGGCTGAGAAGTCTAAAAGAACTGAAGATATATTGGAGAAAATACAACTGGATCTGACAAAACTGCAAAAGGAATCATTGTAATTTATATTGTTATTATTATTCATATTAACACTTATTTATGAAGTTATTAGAAGTAATAATAAATAAGATATATTGACTTAGATTTTAAATTTCTTTTATTGACTTTGACTACTCAACTTATTTACGTTTTGGTAATATTTCAGGTGGAATATAATTCTCATCGCTTATGTCTATGTCACTTTTTTCTGTACTTGTATGAAGCTTTTCTTTACTTTCAATTTCCAGGTCAATTTTCTCTTCATTTTCAAAGAACCATAACTTTTGTTCTTGCACTTCCAATTCCTTCTGTTTCTTTTCAACTTCTACTATTCTTTGAGCTCTGGCTAGTCTCTGTATTTGGTCATTAAGTTTTTCTTCTCTTGTAGATAGCCAAATTTCAAACAGCTAAAATTAAAAAGCTAATTTTAACAACAAATTACACCAATTATTGTGACTTGTAAAATATCTTAACATCGAGTTAATCTAACTAGCAAAACTGATCTGTTAGAACATGTTTTAAGTCATTGCAGATACTTCTTATCCCATATGACAAAACAGTAGATAGAAGATAATTGACTAGTTCAATACCTTAATATATTTTAAAATTTAAGACATCTAATATTTTAAATGCAAATGTTAAGATGGAAGGATGTTTGTTAGAAGGTATCTCCAAAGCGGCTGCATGGATCTTGATGAAATTTTGGCATAGAGGTAGAGCATAATCTGGAAGAACACATAGGATAAAATTAAGTTTTTTTTGAACGGAGTCATGGGCACCTGTTATGTATATACATACCTTTTGTTGTGATGAAATATCATTTTTCTGTGTTTTGTTAATGGCATCTTCAATTAAATTTTTAATAGATTCTTCTAAAGTACCATCAGCTTTTGGACATTCACTTAAAAATGAAATGCATTTTTCCAAAGAGTCTTTTTCTTCACATTTACTGCTTTCTTTCTGCAGCAAATCAATTACTTCGCTGTATATTTTAAATGACTTGAGATTTTTAAAGTTTTCACACAAAGTTAAAAGGGAGTCATACTTTTTGTAATACATCCATCCTATTATTTGTAGATTATTACTGACATTATTTTTATTGTGTCTAGAGATCCAGGCCAAAGTTTTACCGGACAATAACATTAAATCTTTAATATCAAAATGGTCATCATGGTAGTAGTTTCTAAGAAATTTGATTCTTATTTTCTTTTCTTCTATTTTCTTTTTTTCTTCTGCTTTGGGAGGCTCTGGAGGTGAATCCTTATAATTTACTATATATTTATAACATGCATATTGACTTAATGTGCATGTTATTTCATTAGTAAAATCTTCCTGAAGCATAATAAGTGCTGCAACTTCTGCAGCTAATTCATATTTATTTGATGTTATGAGTTTGTCCAATAAAATATTAGCAGCAAAGTCATCAAGAAATACACCATAGTTTAAGGGATCCTTAAGAATGTCAATTAATTCTTGTTCATTCCCAAAATCAATATAACTTCTAACTGTGGCATGATGTGTTGATTGCAGTGTGTTTCCAGTTTCAGCAGACAATCTCAGTTTGTGCAAAAGCTCTTTAAGTTCATCAAGATATGTGGGCTCTTTTATAGAATTCGCAAATATATCTACATCTATTGCACTAATAACACCTTTCGCAGCATAACTTTGACTCAAAGTAGTGTAAAAATCATTCAGATTGACATTATTTAATATAGGGGAAGCCTTTTGGGCATTCCAAGCTGGTTCACATTTATATTCTTTTGATAAAAATGATCGCTTTTGGATCTTTTTTACAAAGATGTACCTATTTAATAAACATTTGTTTCCACGAATCAACATATTGATTTCAACTGCTTAATTGAAAGAAAAAGGTTTTTATTTTGCTGGTTGATAAAATTGATGGTGGTTAATTTAAAAATAACATGTATCAACAAATGGTTACTTGTTGTTATTTAATTAACTTAGTAACATAAATTAAATTGCACAAAAGTAATAATTGAAAACATTCAAACAAATTACTAGAGTTTCAGGTTATGTCTCCCTGTCACTGCCAGATGTCAGATCAGGTTACTCCCAGTTGCATAGAGTATATATGAAAAAGCGAGTTTGCAGAACTAGCTAACGGAAATCTGGAACGTTTTTAAATGATCAAAGTAAAATTAATCACTGAAAAGTAGTCATATGTAAACGGCTCTGAACCGTTCAACCGTTGATCCGCTGTTCAACGGAAAAATTGGCAGCACATCACGGTGTACTATAACTATGTGAGTCGTCGAGCCGCGAGCTGCCTGTGACTAGCAGTTCGCTACTCGAAACCCAACCAATACCTCAATGTAGGTACAAATTGAGTTGAGGTGCACAGATCTGCACCACATATGAGAACCGTGAGCTACAGCTCTTAAATTTTAGTTACGCTATTCAAGTCTATAAGCTATAAAGTTGTAATAATGATTTAAAAGTTTGTTGTAGTAGCATTTAAGAATTGTAGTATAAGAGTGATATTCATATTCATAATTGTTTGAAAGATTATTAATTTTTAACAACTAGTTGTCGCCCGCAACTCCGTCTATGCCAAATTTCATCATCCGTCTAGCCATTCTGGAGATATTTTCAAACAAACATACATACATCTATGCATCCATCCAAACATTGGCATTTATTATATTAATAAGATATGCAAAGAGTATATAAAAGACAATAACCTTACCAATTGAAGGTATCTCCGAAAGGGATCAACGGATCTTGATGAAATTTGTCACGGATAAAGAACATAGTTTTTTGATGTGAAACATCTATAGGCTCACTTGTAAACCGAATTGTTGGCGTGGCGACGCTTGCCGTGGCGACGGGTCGCCACGCTATACTAAGGTATACATATATATATCTTTTATGTGTAGTAGAGTGTACGGTGTGGCGACGGGTTGCCACGCTATACTGAGGTATTGTTTTAATTATTTAAATTACACCCACACGGAAGTGTCCACTAGCACAGTAGCTGTCGCCCGCGGCTCCGTTCGCACGGAATTTTGCTATATTTAATTCCTGTAATAATATTATCTTTTATGCATATTACTTGTACACACACGATATTTCACATTTTTTTTTTAACTCGGCGCGGACTGAGTCGCTGGCAATGGCAACAGCTAATATTTAATATTTCTAATATACAATTTGCCATTATGGTTAACTACCGTACTCAAAAGACGGAGTCGGGGGTGACAACTAGTAAAAGATTACATTAAATGTAACTAAATTTTAGTTTAGGCATAGGGATAAAATAAAATATTTTTCTTTAACATTTTAACCAAAGAGTTTACAAAATTTTAACGTCAGTTTTCACTTGTCACAATTTGTCACGCCGTGGCTCTTTTCCTGTCAAATCAAAAAACCAAAAATCCTCAATCGTAGTAATGTTTATAATGTAACTTTTAAATAAAATGAATATATTTGTACAATGAATAGATTCTCTTGCGTTGACGGTAATGGTTTTATGTTTTTCACACAATTCAAATATTGTAGCCTTATTAAAACAGCGATCCTGATAACTGTTCAATGACGATGACTGATTTGTATATAGCCGTTGTTTGTTCTTCAAATATGAATCGGAGCATGGAAGCTCATGCGTTCTTAGTCAAAAAAGGGTTTAAAGTTAAGTCGTATGGCACTGGCGAGAAAGTAAAATTACCAGGCATATCAGCAGACCGACCTAATTGTTATGAGTTTGGAGTCCCTTACGATGATATATACAACGACTTATTGGAGAAGGATAAAGCATACTACACTCAAAATGGATTACTTCATATGTTGGATCGAAATCGTAGAATCAAACCCTATCCTGAAAAATTTCAAGTTTCAGCAGAGAGATTTGACGTTATTATTACTTGTGAAGAAAGAGTATATGACCAAGTGATAGAATGGTTTGGTTCAAGACGTTCAGTCTATAATCAGCCAGTTCATGTTATTAATTTAGATATACAAGATAACCATGAAGAAGCAACAATAGGTGCTTTCTTGATAAGCGATATGGTCACTAAAATGGCACAAAGTGACGATTTAGACAATGACATAGATGAATTATTACATGACTTTGAGGCTAAGTGCCAAAGGCCCATTTTGAATTGCATTATGTTTTATTGATTGATATTAATTTGCTCATCTTGATGCATCAGAGTTACTTTTGCTTTCATAACATTTGTTTATTTAGTATTAAGATTTGAGGACAAGCCTTATTGACTTATTTAAATGTATTAAAAGCTTGTACATAATTTTTCACATAAGCAAATGCAACTCAGGTTGTAACTAATATTGGTACAATAAATAATATTTAAATTTGTAGATGTGTTCTCTGTTCTTCTACCATGACCTTTTAACCCTGAATTTTCCAATGAAACAATGTTTTATCTGGGATAGCCAAAACGTAATATGGGCCGTGACATGAATAAATGTTTACAAAGCAAGCATAAATCCATAACTTAGAAAAAAAAACAATTGCAGAATTAAATAGTTATCCAAACCAATCCTCTCAGTCTAAAAGTGGTCTGTTTCCATGATGTTCACCTAGAGTGGCCCCTTCTAGCCGTACCTGGCTTGCTTCTAATTCACAGTGGATGACCACCACGTCAGTATGTAGTAAGCAACTAAATTTTATACGTGAACATACTTCAAGAAAATCTGTTTAAAATTTTACAAACCTTCAATTTGACACGACAATACGACTACAACGCAAAAGTTAGTTTTATAGTATCGTAAGTTACATAGAAGACAAACTTATGTCGATAAATTAGTAACACAAAAGAGAGACGATACAGGGAGTAATAGTTCGTCGTCATCGTCATACATTTATATATATATATGTAATGATGTAAAAGAAGAGAGAGAAGTGGGCCAAGACTACTTGAAAATCCCGAATCAGTCAGTCAGTCTACCCACCTTACCTAACGGTCGTGATGTTATTTTTTATCATTTTGAGTTGATTTTTATAATCTGCAAAAAATTTAAGACAGCTGTCAGATAGACAACAAACAAACTGTCAAATTTGGAGCAGAGTAAAGCAAGGCAAGGCTTAAGCATAAAAATATGATTTAACCTCTATTTTGGTTTTGAAATCCAATATTTAAAATGAATACAATTTTGAAACACCTTTGTGGTGTCGGATTAACATCAAATCATGTTTACGGCATTCATACAAGTGCACCGATTGCAGCATGGGCTAAAGCTAAAACTCCACGAAGATTTTTGGAATACAATAGAAAAATATTCCCTCCGCAGGCAATCGGCGAGGATCCCAGACCAGCTGTGAGTCGTAGCCATTAACAATTTAACATAATCAGATTGGAGTTCAAAAAATGATTAATCCATTCATATTCATTTTACGCTCTTTTTTTTAAAGTTATTTTATAAATGATGAGTTACAAGGGATAATTGTGCATTCTTCTTATAAAGAAAGGTTCATTAACCATTACTTTTCCACACAAGTATTTTAACTAATTTTGGTTGTCTTTCAGTTTGTATGTCACCAGAAAACTAATTTTAAATATAGTCCAAAGAAGCTTTGGTATATTGCTAGCTTTGTTCGGGGCATGACTGTTGATGAAGCTATAAAACAGCTTAGTTTTGTCAACAAAAAAGGTGCTGTATTTGTTAAGGAAGCAATACAAGAAGCCCAAGAACTAGCAGTGAAGAATCATAATGTAGAATATAAGAGTAATTTGTGGGTTGGTAAGTATCTATGCCATTTTCTTGTGGAATTCTAATAAGAGAAAAGTGAGAGGTTTTATGGGTATGTTACTTTGCTTTGTCATTACCTGTTTCAGCCGAATCCTTTGCAAATAAGGGCATGATGATAAAGGGTATAAGAAGACATGCTCGAGGCAGAATGGGAGAAGTTCGTTATATGTACAGTCACTACTTTGTTCGTCTTGAAGAAGGCAAACCTCCCAAAGATTATTACAAACGCAATGAATTAACACCCCAGGAACAGCTTGATTCATGGTTGGAGCAAATGAGGAAACGAAAAATTGTTAATTCATACTAGATTACTTTTTAATAATATATTTAGAATATTAACTGTAGTTATTTTATAGTTACTGCTCCTCCTTTGATTTAGCAGGTTCATAAGACAACAATAAATTTTAACATGATTTAAAACTTTTACTTGTCATTATTTAAATGTTATCCACAACTATGTTTTTTGTGTCTGTGTTTGTGCTCCCCTCTCTCCATTAAAGGTTAGCTTGCAAATGGCAAGTTCATAACACTATACATGCCTGTAGCAGTAGTAAAGGTGCACCATTTGCCACCTTGTATACAAAAAAAGATACCTAATTCGCTTCTTTTAAGTTGCTAAATAAAACTCATTCTGTACCAGTATGGTATAACCAGAGCTGGGCATAAACTCGTTAATCCGTTAATCGTTAATTAACGAAGTTAACATTTTGCTTAACGGATTAACTTTTAAGTTAACTTCAAAAAGTGTTAACGCTTTTGTTAACTTCCGTTAAATTCAACTTCCGTTAAAAAAAGTCCGTTTATCGTTAAATTAGAAACTTGGAGACGTGCTGTCATTTTGTTTAAATTACGTGCCACGCCACGCTCGTAAGTTCATCTATGTTGGACGACTGTCAGCGACTCGAATGGTGAACGAACGAGTTGATAATTGATATATGTGAAGTTCGCGTGCAAGTGTGATGCATCAGAGCGTCCGGGAAAGACGTGACCAACAGGACAAAATCAAAATATGGTTCGAAATAGTATATTTCAATACGAGCATATAAAAGCACGAGTATGTAATAGCCCACATTCCGAACGCTCTTCGTCCCTGCAATACCCTCCAATGCCTTTTTTTTCAAACATTTTAGTTAGTTGAGTTTATTGTGTTTTTATTATTCTATTAAATTGCTTCATTTTTTCTCACCTGTATTAAAATAGTTGTTTAGTACACGTGCGGAACTGTCATTACAACTTGTTCCAACTGTCAACCCTCACCTTCGGCTGCGCATCGGTTCGGGTAGACATTTGTCGGAACTCTTTGCAATGACAGGCTTTCCACACTCGTAATGAAATCCTTACTTCCTTACTAATTCCTTACTATTCCTTACTAATATTATAAATGCGAAAGTAACTCTGTCTGTCTGTCTGTCTGTCTGTCTGTCTGTCTGTCTGTCTCGCTTTCACGCCAAAACTACTGAACCGATTTAAATGAAATTTGGTACACAGATAGTCTAGAGCCTGAGGATGGACATAGGCTATATTTTAACGCGAAAAAGGGGTTGTAAGGGGTTGAAAGTGGGGGTGAAAGTTTGTATGGAAGTTCCGCCTACTATTGTTTACTGAACCGATTTAAATGAAATTTGGTACACAGATATTCTAGAGCCTCGGAAAGAACATAGGCTACTTTTTAACGCGAAAACAGGGTTGTAAGGGGTTGAAAGTGGGGGTGGTAATTTGTATGGAAGTATTGTCATTTTAACAGTTAGAAGCTTGAAATTTCTTCCTAAGGCTGCTAATTTGATAGATATAAATATGAAATTAAATTTTTGTAAAAATGTTACCCTCAAGGGTGCTAAATAACTATAGGGGATGAAATTTTGTTTGGCAATATATTCGGTTTTGGTGAATGTTTTGTTTAATATGCTTTGCTGTAACCCTTACCAATATTTAGTCTAGAGGCTGAGGAAAGACGTAGGCTACATTTTAACGCGAAAAAGGGGTTGTAAGGGGTTGAAAGTGGGGGTGAAAGTTTGTATGGAATTATCGTCATTTTTACAGGTAGAAGGTTGAAACTTATTTTCAAGGCTAATTTGATAAAGATAAATATGAAATTAAATTTTTAGAAAAATTTTACCCCCAAGGGTGCTAAATAACAATAGGGGATGAAATTTTGTTTGGCAATATATTCGGTTTTGGTGAATGTTTTGTTTAATATGCTTTGCTGTAACCCTTACCAATATTTAGTCTAGAGGCTGAGGAAAGACGTAGGCTACATTTTAACGCGAAAAAGGGGTTGCAAGGGGTTGAAAGTGGGGGTGAATGTTTGTATGGAATTATCGTCATTTTTACAGGTAGAAGGTTGAAACTTATTTTCAAGGCTAATTTGATAAAGATAAATATGAAATTAAATTTTTGTAAAAATGTTACCCTCAAGGGTGCTAAATAACAATAGGGGATGAAATTTTGTTTGGCAATATGTGAGGTTTTGTTGAATGTTTTCTTTAATATGTTTTGCTATTACCCTTACCAATATTTAGTCTAGAGCCTGAGGAAGGACATAGGGCACATTTTAACGCGAAAAAGGGTTTGCAAGGGGTTGAACGTGGGGGTGTAAGTTTGTATGGAATTATCGTCATTTTTACAGTTGGAAGCTTGAAACTTATTTTTGAGGTTACTAATTCTATATAAATAAATAGGAAATTAAATTTTTGTAAAAATTTTGCCCCCAAGAGTGTTAAATAACAATAGGGGATGAAATTTTGTTAGGCAATATGTAAGGTTTTGGTGAATGTTTTGTTTAATATGTTTTGATGTTACCCTTACCAATATTTAGTCTAGAGCCTGAGGAAGGACAAAGCCTACTTTTTAACGCGAAAAAAGGGTTATAAGAGGCTGAAAGTGAGGGTGGAAATTTGTATGGAAGTATCGTCATTTTTACAGTTAGAAGCTTTAAACTTATTTTTTAGGCTGCTGATTTGATATAAATAAATATGACATTTTAAATTTGTAAAACTTTTACCTTCAAGGTTGCAATGTAACAAAACGGAATAGTGATGAATGTTTGTATGGGAAGATGTTTATGTGAATATTTTGTAAGTTTCATATTTTTTGGCATTTTTTTATAAGTTTAAGTAAAAACCACAACAACAACATAATTCTCGACCCGTAACCCACAGGGGTAGGCAGAGACCCAGGACCTACATTTGGCGCGGTCCGGGCACACCTCTTTCTATGTTCTTCTACATACATCAAAGCATAGCACGTTGGTTAAATAAAATAATTAGCCCAAAAAAAAATGCTACCCAAAATAGTATTTCACGCGGACGAAGTCGTGGGCACAGCTAGTATAGTATAATGCATTCATACTTGTCTCTAATACTAATGTGTTATAGAATGTATAGTCAAATTACTATTTTAAACAAGTGTCGCCACAATAACTGTGAAATTAGTATGTATAATTTTGGTATGGTTAACTGTTAACGATTAACTTTAACTTGCGTTAAATTTTCGAGAATATAACGCTTTAACGATTAACGAAGTTAATTTTTTAATTAACGAATTAACGATTAACGAAGTTAACTTTTCGATTAACTGTGCCCACCTGTGGGTATAACAGTGGTAACACATTTCTCTAAGTGGAATACCTCCTACGTATAAATATACGAGGAACTGGGTATTGATAAAGAGTTGCACGCCAACTTAACAAAGCTCAGGTTTGCCTGGGCAAGAATTGCAATTTTAGGATTTCGCTTCCTATTACTCTTTGTTACTTCTATACCAAAATACGCATACAACCATTTCCAATTGCTTACAAATATCAATAACCGCCTGCAATTGCTTGAAATCACCTACTCACACCTTCATAAAGCCTGTGTAATCGCCGACACTATGCCCGTGCATCTACTTGTAGAGGAGAGAAAACTTTTGTTTAGCAGAAGAAGCGATCCGCGGAGAAAATTACGAGATTTGGCCAGAAGACAGATGATCTTCAAATGGCAGCAAGAGTGGATCCACTCAACAAAGGACCGCTGAATTTACAAACTAATTGGTAAGAAATTGATAAACCACAAGCACGGGGAAGTGAACTTATACCTCATCCAAATGCTGACGGGCCATGGATTCTACCGTACCTACTTACATCGTTTTGGGCACGACGCACTCCTAGATTGCCCACGAGTGCGTCGTACCAGAAGATCCAGAGCATGTGTTTTATGCCTGCCCAGCCTACTCCACGAATAAACTCCGGAATGGTATCGGACCTACTACAGTCGCAAACTTGGTGGATGACATGCTTACAACAGAAGAAGCATGGAATAAAGTTAACGAATACGCCGCCTCAGTACTAAAGAAAGTACGCCGGGCTGAGCAAATACGACGAAGAGCCAATGCAATGGACTGAAGGAGCTAAAAAGCACAAAGAGCTAGAAGGAAAAGCATGACTGCTGAGAACGAACCACCCCTCCGAAGTAATACCTGACGGTAGACCCAATTGGGGTACAAAAAAGTCCATAGAGAGGGTTGTTTTAGTCGGTAACGAGACTCAGGTTATGTGAACACTAATAAGCCCGACACACCGGGCATGTAGCTCTTGACGGTGCCCTAAGGCATTTTTCCATCTTTAAAAAAATGAACCTTCACACACCTGCAGTCAGCAGTAACCACCTACAACTATATAAAATAACCTGTAACCACCTACTTCTATTTGCAATGACCTGGATCCACCTGTAACCAGCAAATAACGTGCAACCATAAGAAATCACCGACATCTAACTGTAACCACCTCCAGATCATTGCAACCACTTGATCACCTAAAACAAACTAAATCGTCAACGACCGAGCTCTTACTGATCGGCTTGACTTTCTGGCCTTGCAGAGGGACGCCAGTTTCCTCTGAATTTTTATCGTATACATCGCGGGAATTGTTTTGAGGAACTGTTTGGAAGGATTCCTGCCGCCGAGTTTCGTCAACGGATGACACGATAGACTGCCAAATATCAACCACACAACTTGGATGAATGGCATTCCTCAATGGTGATTTTCTCGTGGAATTTCCTGCCACGCACAGCCGGGATGTAGACCTCGGCGATATTTCCAAACCAGTACGATTTAGAGTCCTTCAAGAAGTGAGCGTGTCTCTATCTAAAAGGCCGGCAACGCATCTGCAGTTCTTCTGATGTTGCGGATGTCCACAAGCCCTTGTTTGCCCACTTCTCTTCTAAAAAAACAACTATCTGCAATCACTTACAACTGCAATCTACTGAGATAACCTGAATTTTCCTGAAGCCACCACTAATTTATCCAGGAAGCCATCATCTGCAACCATCAGCACTCGTCGGCCAGTTATTCGAGACTGTGTTGTATATCTGTGCGAATTCCAATAAGATGCGTTGAACCGTTGGAGAATTGTGGAAAAAATATGCCAATTCCAAACCCTATATATATCCCTCTGGAACCTTAAATTTTTAGGGCATCTAAAGTATAACATGTGTTATTCGAGATGTTCGAAATTCGTGCCAAATTTTAATAAAAAATGTTAAACCGTTGTGGAGTTATGGACTAAATAGGTATGTATAAGCAAAGCAACCGCATCCCATGGGAACCGTTACTATTTCCGGGATTAAAAGTATCCTATTTGCTCTTCCAGACTATGTGATGCATCTATGCCAAAATTCATCGAGATCCTTTAATACGTTGAGATCCGTCCTCCCGTCTAGACATTCGCATGTATAATATTTGATACCTAGTTATGTTTTTCAGGTATGCACATACCTACACTTAAAATGTATATAGATAAATTATATGGTTATCAAGATAGTATAGATTGTTATCCATAAAACACACACATGCATACAAAGTGGATAATCCAATTAATACTTGATTCCGTGATTATTTGCCATTAGCGCTTTCGCGGTGGGTACACATGGAGGAAAAAATCTAGTTATATAGTATGGTTTAACAAAATATTTTAAATGCAACCATTTAGTGTCATTCGATAATAAGAAATGCAAATTTGTGTGGTGTGCGATAGACAAAGATGTTTGAGTTAGTAAAAGTATATATTTTTCTTGTTATCAAGTAATAAAAGCTTGAATAGATACTATAATAGAACATTCAAACGATTAAAGATTTTTGAAGCTGATCTTTATTTAAGGTAATCTACCTCATTTTATTATCTCATATTCATAACTGTTGACGCTAACGTGGGACTAATCGTTATTAATGTACTGTTTATGTGATGCTGAACATAATTTTTAAAAAATGTTTTACCTTGTGTTTTTTTGAAAAACATAAAACTGTATCAAATTGTGATAATTATCAACTTAAATAGTAAGCAATTACTAAGGACATTTAGGTAATTAGTTGCAAAAATTTTCCTTCCCAATTTTTTTTTTAGTTAACATTGGCGGATTTCGGTAGTAGTAGATAGAAAATTTTTGTTCACTGGTAGCCCTAAACACTTATAGGTCTAGCGTTGCCAGGCGTCCGGATAAATCCGGATATAGGCAGGCTTTTTCATTGCGTGTCCGGCTAAAATAAACAGTGTCCGAGTTGTCCGGCTTTTGTTAGGCTTTTTACATTTCTTTCGAAATTCTCCTTGAACCAAAAACAAACCTTCAGCAAATGTTAGCAACTAAGAGCAAAGAGCCGTAACAATTGCTTAGTATTTAAATTTATATAACTAGGATTACTCAAGACAATACAAGGGAATCTTTATATTTCATTAAAATGATGTCTATGTTATGTTGTGAATAGAGTTGAAAAAAAACACGCTTAGATGGTTTGGACGTTTAAATGATAAATGAAAGCAGCAGCAGAGAAACAAAGGATATTTGGCAGTGTTGATCGGGGTCGGGGCCGTCCTATATGGGCTTATACCGTCCAGATTTGAATTGGTTGCGGACGTGAGCTATGTTGTAATTTTGTTCAGCATTCACATTAATGAGCCGTCGCATGTAATCACCATCATACGCATCGTCCTTAAATTTGCAAATAAAACTATATAAATTTATCACACGTTACATTTTTCTGGAATTTAAAAATATAATAATGGCAATATTTACTGGAGCAGCTACCGCTCCTTCATTGGTTGGTCACAATTGGCAAGCAAACCTGTCAATATGACAGACATTGTTAGTTCACATATTTTCCGTTTGCCATGTCAAATGCGAATAGGAAATTAAGATACGTCACTATACTCGTACTGTTTGAAAGTTCAGTGACCAAAGCAACTTCTATTCGTGTTCTCCCTATATGTATTATATTGTTTCTATACGTTCATCTTTTTGTTCTGGCTACGTGGACAACTTTTAAAATTAATCTTAAACGTACTTTTTTTGCAATGTATATTTAAAACATATATAGTTCTCTAAATGTTATTGTTTTGTATAATGTAGTGTTGGCGCAAGTCTATAAATTATAAACCAAAAATATGAAATTTATTGCTCGGTAAACTGTAGTTTTTATTTGCATTTTGGCATATTTAATAATATTAGTTCCTATGAAGTCAATAGAAAAAGACGGACGGGAATTCGAAGAAATAGGCGATACCCAAGTAGATGAAACAGTGGCCCCAGACACACAACTTAATTCTGAAAATATGGACGGAGACGCGAAAAAAACACAAATTTATTCAAGTAATAACAGATTAAGACATGGTAATGGTAAGTTTGACTAGTTTCATTCCTATTTTCTTTTTAAAAATACAACCTAATGAGTAAGGATGCGACCAAAAGTTTTTTCATATCTATATAAAATATGCGCCAAAATGTGCATACTCTTAGTTATTAATTTTCTGCAGCTTTCTAATGCAGTTTTCATTAAAAAATATGTGCATTTACAGCAGGGTACCTCAAATATGTAAGCTTGGTTGTACTCACCATACAGAATGCAGCGCTCGGTCTCAGCATGAGATATGCACGTACAAGGGATGTAGTCATGTTTTCATCAGCAGCAGGTAAGATTGAAAATACCTATAAAAACAAGCGGCAATAACCAACAAATTTAAATATGTAAACTCAAATGGGGCTAATATTTTTCATGTATAATTTGCATATTTGTTGTTTGATATAATGAAGAGTTTTGTCTCAGTACCACATACTGTAACCTTGTGCAATTATATTCAGTGAAATTAATTCCACTTATTGCCTTTTGTTATCTTCCTAATACTTAATTGTCTCATTTACAAGGATAAAGGTTTAATTCCTTGTTTATTTTGCAGCTGTATTCATGGCAGAGATTGTCAAATTATTAATATGCATTTTACTTGTGATGAAAGAATCAGGAAATGTAAAAAAAGGTTTCCATACAATGTATGCAACTGTTGTATTGAACATTAAAGATACATTGCGAGTTTGTGTGCCATCATTTTTATATGTAGTCCAGAATAATTTGCTCTATGTTTCTGCTTCTAATTTGGACGCCGCTACATATCAGGTGAGTTATATATTTAAAATTATTAACTAAGTTGCAGACCATCGACGCTGGAAAGCATAAACGCTGTAACCCTTGAAATCGCGAATACGTTTTTCACACGTTAATAATTTCAACCATTATCAAATGATAATGATTTTATTATAGGTTAGCACAAACTACACAACATTGCTAAATACCGCATGCTTGTAGGCATATCAGCTCACGGGTTATGATTTTTTGGCTCTCCTGTAAAGTTCATACTTTCGGGGTTACAGCGTTTACGCTTTCCAGCGTCGATATATATTTTTTTTGTTTATAAATCTTCAATTCCTTTGCCCGAATTGAAGATTTTACTTTGACTTTTTATTTTATTCAGGATAGTTTTATTTCAATAAATCACCAATTTTAAAATGTAATATGTTTTTTTCAATTGAAGAATAAATAATTTTAACTATTTTGGAAATCCGTGATTCTTTCAATTTTAATGTATGGCGGGAAAATTGTTTTTCTGTGTTCTTATGATGAGAAGTTATTTATTTTTATTGTTTAGGTTACGTACCAGTTGAAGTTACTTACGACAGCATTCTTTGCTGTGATTGTTTTAAAAAGAAAATTGAAAAGATGGCAGTGGTGCGCTCTCGGCTTACTGGCGGGAGGAGTTGCGCTAGTGCAGCTGTCGTCAGCCGCGAAGGAAACAAAAACAACGGCTAATTTGCAAGATCAATCTAAAGTGATTGGGTTTAGCGCAGCTTTAGCGGCCTGCTTTATATCTGGATTTGCTGGAATTTACTTTGAAAAAGTGCTGAAGGAATCTGACATATCTGTAAGTTTCAGTAATAATACGTAATATAAAAAAATATTATCAATTTCTATGTAGTTTAACAAAAAAAAAAGTTTATACCACTGAGAGAATGGGCGCAAATATCTGTTTACCATTTTAATTTTCGCTATACGTGAAATGTTTTGGGTTTCCGGAGTAATTTTAATATGTGTGTGTTGTTAAGGTTTTATCAATATTACATAAAAGTTCTATTTAATACAATTTCAGTGTCTACATAGGAACATAGTATGATAAAAAAATATGTTTTTGGATATCAGTATACTGATGTCATACATATACATAGATTATCATAAATAAATACATAATACATATAGTTATGGTAAAGTTGGATTATGTTACTTGTATAACATTAAATTTATATTTTATTTATCTGCACATAGAACATGCTAAAACTAATTACAATTCAAGGCTAACGGCAGAACTAATCAGTTGGGTAACGGACATTCTTTTGTTACGAAATTATTACCTAAAATCATTAGAATGCATTTGTATTAATAATTAGTTATGTTATGATAATAGACGAAACATTTCGCATTTTGATTTTATCAATTTTATCAATATCACAATCATGACGCATGCCGTGATTGTATCATTCGTTTGTTTTAGTAAATTAAATCTTGCACATATTATAAACTAGCTTTTACCCGCAACTCCGTCCGCGCGAAATAAAAAAATAGAAAACGGGGTAAAAATTATCCTATGTCCGTTTCCTGGTTCTAAGCTACCTGCCCACCAATTTTCAGTCAAATCGATTAAGCCGTTCTTGAGTTATAAATAGTGTAACTAACACGACTTTCTTTTATATATATAGATAGATGAGAAAGTTCGATGGATGAATGTTTGTCTGAATGTATCTCCGTAACGACTCAACGCATTTTGATGAAATTTGACACTAATGTAGAACATAGTCTGGAAGGATACTTATTAGCTTATTACGTTTTTTTAATTCCGCGCAGACGGAGGCGCTGGCAACAGCTAGTATTTAATATTTGTAATATATAAATCACCATCATGGTTTTCTACCGTATTTAAAGTCATTTAAATGTTGCTTAAACAGTCGCTAAGTGTAGATTTTTTGTACTAAATTTACATTAAGGGACTTCCTTAGTTTCCACGTAACGAATCTTAGGCAATAAGTCTGTCACATAACATTTATTTGGGAGGAATCTGCAATTCTCACTATTTATACCATTAATATTTGTTTAATTATATTTCTATCCAAATTGTAAGTTTTATTTTTATTTCAGGTTTGGATGCGAAATGTGCAGCTAAGTTTATTATCGTTGCCGTTTGCTGCAATCACATATCTCATAAAAGATCCTGCGAAGGATTTATTGAAAGGATTCGATGGTTTCGTTTGGTATTTAGTTGTATTGCAAGCGGCCGGCGGTTTGATTGTGGCCGTTGTGGTCAAATATGCCGATAACATATTGAAGGGTTTCGCAACATCCGTCGCTATTGTCATATCATGTGTTGCCTCGATGTATATATTCGACTTCCATTTGACTGTACAATTCGCTTTAGGCACAGTATTGGTAATAGGCTCCATATTTTTGTATGGATATGTTCCTAAAAAGAAAGAACCTCGTACATCTTTGAGTGTATGACATTATTTTTATACCGAGTTCGTATTATTTTATCGATATATTTGTAAATATAGTATTGCCAGCTAGTACTAAATTGTACTTAATTTCCGTCGGTTTTTTTTTAATTAATTAGATTGACTATGTAACGGTTGCAGCTGCGCTAGTTTCGAGTACAATATTAATAGAAGCAATTGTATAGAGGAAGAGTGAAGAAAATACCTACAAGTATGATTGGAACAGAACATCTTGTAATTCTAGTATATTCAAATCCAACAAAAAGACATCTGCCAATATCATTAAAATATTGGGAGTATTAATGATATTATTTTTACAACGAAGTTTATAAGGTACTGATATATTTTAAAAATATTTGTGTTTTATTTTGATTGTGAATAAAATCGACTTTTTATATATTTTTTTAATAATTAGACTAGAAACATTGCCTTTATTTTTCTATAAGTAATAATTTAAAATAAATGTTTATATACAGTATTGGACACATTTTATTTCTTCTGGTTATTGTATTACTTATGATTGAAGTTGTGGCACGAATTGGCGATTTTTTTTGTTAAATATGTTTTTATTACCTTCATTTTACAATACATAGGTGAACGGAGGTTTTGTGTAAACTATAGTGATGACCATGGCGGTCTCAATTGATGAGACCGTTAGCCTTTCAGATAAAGTAGGTCATGGCTTATTACCTATTTGTTTGGATTATGGTTACCACGTCATTGCAAACCGACATTGAATTTAAAAGCTTTATGTACATCCGTAAATGTCATTGCCGAATCATTTGTACACGTTGTAATATTTTATTTATTCAAATCAAAAATATAAGATTGACAAAATATTAATATACAATCGATTGTCGAAACCCAGTATCAGTAGCTTACTTGGTCTTACGTAAAATGTTTTTTGTGGAATATTCTCCCTACAAGGTATTTGTGTGCCAAAAATATTAAATCCCTAAACCAAAAAATACATGAGTAAAATTTTGAGAAGAATCTTGACTATTTCATCATTGATAGGAAAATAAACTTACAAGCAGACCTTATAAGTAGCTCCATGTATGTTTTTAAGAATTAAGTTTCATTATTGAAAACTTAAATACAAATGAGGGTTAATATTTTTATTTAAAAACGCCTTTTACATTTGTGATAGCAAATTTTCCAAAGAACAAAAGGCAATCTTTTTAATGAAACTGAGTGTTGACTGCTACGACATATAAGTTTTAAGTCAGTAATTATTGGTAAAAGTAGATTCTTACCTTAGGTTCCATTGCTGATACAGCTTTACAAAAATCACATTTGACATTCTGCTCGAAAAATCGACATGACAGTGCGTTTCTGAGTTTTACTGAAAAAGACGCCCGCTCCCATTAACAAAATGCATTCGCTCCGAAGCTTTAAAAACGAATAGAATTGATACATGTCTTATAGGAAGTTATTGTCAGTTCTATACATTTTTTAAGTTCGTTATGGAATCGATTCAGTGCGAATGTACTTTGTCTAGGGGGCAGGCCCCTAGATAAAGTGGACCTCATAGATATGTATACTTCCAAGCATACTCCTAATAGAATATCGCAATTTGAGGCACAACAGTGAAGGCGATGTCCAAAGTGATAAAGATGAATAAACTCGCAAAACAATCGAGCACTTTCCTCTTGAGCCCAGCAATGTGTGTAAAGCAGTTCACTTGGCACAAATAGATTTTACACAAATTCATTAAGTCTATGGAAGGTTAAAAAAACACTAATAACTTAAAAAAATTTAATTATAACAAACATTAAACAAAAACCACATTTTATCTCTATTTATAATTGTTTATTTAATAATACATTCTACAGACAATAATTTAAATGAGCATAAAATTTATTCATCATTTTCATAATCAGCAGGGTTCTTGCGTGTGCGTCTGTGATGTTCCCTGTCAACTCCTTCGTAAACTAGATAGCCTATAATGAAAGCTGTAAAAGCAACAATTAATTATTTTAACTCTTCAAGACTTCAATGATGATCATGTTCTTTTACTGAGATTTTACATTTCCTAATAATAATCATACTAATATTATAAATGTTTAGATGGATGGATCAATGTTTGTTTGAAGGTATCTCTAGAATGTCTCAATGGATCTTGATGAAATTTGTCACAGATGTAGAACATAGTCTGGAAGAACATATAGGCTACTTATAAAGTTTTTTTTTTAAATTCCGTGCGGTCAGAGTCGCGGTCGACAGGTAGTAGCCATATATAATCTATTTTCTTTTTTTAATTTAATTTTTGTTAGTCTTATACAGGAATATTTTTATGAAAAAGAATCTTAAATGTCAATGTCATTACATAATTGTCAATATAATAATATATAATAATTAATATTTATGTTTTGTGGAAAGTATTTTTAAGTGTTTATTACAGCAAAATCTTTGGATTACTTCCTATGTAAGGTAATCATAATCATTAACATATAATTTATCAAAGAAAACTGATGTGTATAAAGCTGTGTAGAGTTGATTATCATTTTCAACCCCGGACATTAAACAGCTACCAACTTATTTAAAATATGTTAAGTTACTCCTTTGACTGAGTAGGTGGAGTATTTTATGCAAATTGTACAGAAGGGTCAAAATTAAGGTGTTTGACAAGTATAGTAATGTTAGTCTACCTTTGAAAATAATAGCCACTGCTTGGAAATTGAATTGAATTGAAAATAATGTTTCTTTGATGTTCTAAAAATTATCTGATGACTACTACTTCTGACAGTTACTTTGTTATGAGCTTACGCAGACTTATCATTCTGTTATTCTTATAGGGGTACATGGAAATATGTATAGTAACTGTTGTGAAGCTTGTTAACTTATACAATTATGTAAGTTTTACAAAAATGTTAACGTTCAATATACTCATATAATTAAAGTAACTTACGTGGAGCAACTCGAAACACATTTTCACGAAATCTGCGGAAAATGTTCGGCAATCCGTTGGATATAGCACCAGCATAAGCGCGCTGTTCATGTGGTGATAATTTGTATGAAATCAATCCTCTGATTTTAGCTAATTCACCGAAATGCTTTCCCATTTTTACTTAATTTAGGATAACTTCGAACCAAGTTTTCTCCTATGTATTATATAAGGACTATAAGGAAAGGTGAAGTCAAAGACTATAAAAATTAAAAATATGGAGTCCAGGAGTAAGCTAGGTAGAATATTATAAAAGGTAGAATTAATTGGTAGCTTATTGCGGTTATGTGATGGACTTAAAAAAACAACAGAATGATTTTCTGAATCAAAAAAACTTAAGGGTTTTTGAATATTTCTGTTTATTAGTTTGGTATCAAAGCTTTTTTTTTTTTTAGTTTTTAAACTTTTTCCTGATTCTACCAACGTCTGTCAATGATTTGTCATATGTCAGTCAAAAGACAGCTGTCATCTGTCAAAAAATTGCGATTAATAAATTGACATGTAGACGTGATAAAGAATTATTTAAAGAAGAGATGTTTTATAAGGTATCTCAGTTTTCTTCAATAGTGTATGATAACAGTCGTGTTTAAAATAAATGTAAGGTAGAGTTAGGTGGTTGTAATCATATAAAGATGTCGTTGGCTTGTTTAGCAGCAGGGGATACATTTATACCAGTAGAGATAGAAGAGGGCGATATCCATACTGGAATTTTTAAAGTTCTTGAAAAAATTAGACCGGATTGGCCCTCGGAGAGAATTACATTTAAGGTACAAAATAATATTCAATTGGTAAAATGTGAAACCATGTGTGTGTGTGGTGAATTCTACTAATTTTCATTCATAATATATTGTTTCGCAGCTTTTCACTGATGGTATTACAAATAAACTTGTGGCGTGTAACTTGAGCAAGAATATTAGTGAAAGTGATGATATTGTGCTCGTTCGAATTTATGGAAATAAAACGGACTTACTTATAGACAGAACTGCTGAAATAAGGTATGTTAAAATGTTATAATAATATAATTTAATAATTTATTAATATACATTTATTTTATTTTACATAAGCATTTTGATTTTCTTTTAAAAGATGTGCTTATTTCAGAAATATCACTACACTTAATGTACTTGGTTTGGCACCAAAAATATATGGTGTGTTTAAGAATGGTCTTGCCTATGAATACTTTCCTGGGGTAACTCTCAATACTGACACAGTGGTTGATTCAAAAATTTCTACAATGGTGGCACAACAGATGGCAAAAATGCATAAAGTGGAACTTGGAAAAGAAGTAAGAACATCAACAGTATTAAACTAACTGTGACAATTTTTCTTCTACTGCTTTTTACTATTAACATCTGTTAAAATCACTACCCATATTTATAAAACACCCATCTAGTGAGATCTCATAAGAGATCTGATTTTTTTTGATTGGATGGGTTGAAATGTTAAAAATATATGAAATAAGAAATTTTGTAAGCTCCCTTTGTGACAAAGTTGGTTGACCTTTAATAGTATTATTACCAAAGAGTTGGTTACAGCAAGATTAGATTTTTCAACATCCAACTTTGATAACATTAATCCTATTCATGATACTTCTATACATTAAAGGATTACAATTTTATGGAGGTGATTATATTTGCTAATTATTTTTTTTCTTTTTTGTGGTAGATTACAAAAGAACCTATGATATGGGATAAAATTGAACAATTCCTCTGTTTAATACCTGAAACATTTACAAAAGAAGAGAAACAAATAAGGTAATGGGATAAAAAACATGACATTTGCAAATTATGATTTAAAATATGAATCATTGAATGGATAAAATGTATTTATTTTTAATTTTTTTGTTACATTATCCATGTTAATTTAATTTAATTTTTTTTATGAATTTGGTAATTTCAAAAGTATTAATATAGACATTTTATCCACTGTTGTAGATTTGCAAATAGTTTTGGATCAGTAACAAGACTAAGGATAGAGTTTGAACGGCTTAAATCACAATTAATCAAAACTGAGAGCCCACTCGTGTTTGCTCACAATGATTTGCTTCTAGGAAACGTGATCTACAATGAGTCCAAAGGGACGGTCTCATTCATTGACTATGAATATGCTGCCTATAACTACCAGGCTTATGATATAGCAAATCACTTCAATGAATATGTGGGTGAGTACATAACTTGTAACATTTAATACATAACAATCTATCTATATATATAAAAGAAAGTTGTGTTAGTTAAACCATTTATAACTCAAGAACGGCTGAATCGATTTGACTGAAAATTGGTGGGCAGGTAGCTTAGAACCAGGAAACGGACATAGGATAATTTTTACCCCGTTTTCAATTTTTTTTTTATTCCGCGCGGACGGAGTCGCGGGTAAAAGCTAGTTATTTTATAAATATCTCTCTGTCAATTCATTATGTAGTACATACATTTTAAGTCAACCAGTTTTAATTGGGCTTATGAAGATAACAAGCTACTAGAGTATCTAAAGTTCAACAACTTGTGATATCTATAGTATACATAATGTATTATGATAACATACATCTTAGTTTAGTAATAAACACACATATAATAGGAAATAGAAAATGTAAATAACAATTATATCTACATCTTATTTTATAGTTGATGTACAAACATATCTTAAGCACTTAACTTTGATAACTAACTTGATATTTTCTAATACAAGCCTGTGGTTTGTTTAAATATCTGCAAAGAGATAGTAAGAAGGATTTGCACATGCTAACATTGTGTATGATGATTCTGTGTATAGTTAATTTTGACTATTGCATACATATGAGAACTCTTATAATTAGAATAATATTGTTAAGGTTTTTATCTTAATTTTTAATACAGTCAAACCCGGGAAAGCAGGAGTCCAAGAGACAGCAATATTTTTCTTGTTCCTGAGTTTGTTGTTTGTGGTGGTTGTCCGTTGGGACTGAACAATGCTTATAGAGGTTTTTTGTTTAACCTGGTTCGACTGTATTTGTAAAGATCAGTTTTGATACGTCATGTGAGCAGTCATGAGTTTATCTAATTTATTCTGATGGCTATACTTATTAAATTTCCGGTTGTTAATTATAACTTTTCAAATCAAAATAGTATCATTCCCTGTATGTGGCTGGCTTCAATTGGTGTATTGTACATCAATAAAATGTATGTTCTCTTAATGTAAAGTTCTACTGAGACACATTTTCGATTACATATTGTAATGTCTCTCATCATCATAAAAAAACAGAGATAATAATAATAACTTTGCACAGGTTTGACTGTGAAAACTTATACCCGGTTTATATTATTACATTATTTCAGTCCAATCGATCGAAATCGCTGTTGGATTACAACTGTAAAAATGTAAACGCACATTGGAACCTACACAGTTTTCGGTTGTAATTCAGCGTTATGGTTACTTTTAAACGGCATATTAGTAGCTCATAATATTTAATAATAGGCGTAAACAGAGACTGTAATTTTTACCGCAATTAGGTGTTTGTTGTACATACTTTGTATAAACTAAAAAAGATTTTTAGTAATGAACTAAGTCTAAAATTCGTTATGTATTGTTAGTGATATAGATACATGATATAGGAAAAATTTCATATCGTGTACATGACAACTTTAGTCCAAGTAAATTGTAACAGCGACATTAAATTGATAAGAAAAAAGGTAAATACTTTATAATAGTCCACTTCACATCTGTTACATAAGTGCTACGCGCACAACAAAATGTTAGATTGTTATGCACGTTTATTCGTTAGTCAGATCTTAGTGGCTTGGTGAATTTCATGATCTAATAATAAAATTAACTAAAAAAAAATATACAGGAAAAGAGGTGTGCAACGGAAGACTAACGTAATCTGCGTTGTTCCGTCGTGTACGTCTTTTCCGGATTTTTTACTTCTGACGATGTGTTAAATTTCATGTTTTTTGGTTGAGACGAATGTCCCTATTACCAGACTTCTACGAACTCGATTTACTTCGGTAATGAATATTTATTTCACATAATACATACGAATTACTAGATAAATTAAATAGCATTCTTGTTCATGTTAAAAATGCCCAAATATAAACGTACGATGACCTTCTTTATCTTTTACCGTTAACCCTCAATAACTTTTATCTTTCAGTAATACATTCTTGTATTAAACCTAATTAAATAATAGTCGAAGATATATATAAAAATAAATAAATAAACAACGTTTTTACAGGTTTGTCTATAGATGACATAGATTACAAGCGATATCCAGACAAAGAGTTCCAAATGTTTTGGATTCGTACATACTTGTGTGAATATTGCGGTGAGAAGCCCACTGAGGAGGAGGTGGAGAAAGTGTACAAGGAGGTGCAGCGACTGTCGCTCGCCTCGCACTACATGTGGGGCATCTGGTCGCTTGTACAATATGAACTCTCAGATATTGACTTTGATTTTGGAAGGTAATAATTTTATATAATTTAGTTTTGTATGGATAGTTTAGTTACTTTTTTATCATGTCCGTTATACACGTTAGCGGAAGCTTGCGGAAGGCGAGGTGCGCGCTAAAGTACGTCAGTTTTTTGTGAATAAAAGAATGGGAAATAATTTGGAGAAGTTATGAACACGTCCGTCTGTAATGTTTTATATATATTTTTTTAAATTATGTTAACAGGTATGCAGAAATACGGCTGAACAGATACTTTGAGCAAAAGGATAAAATTTTAAGAGAATTTATATAAAAAACAATTATTTAGTTCTATGATATATACGATTGTATATACGAATCTTGAGTATATTTTTAAGTTATTGTACATGATATTATAATATATTCCATATAAATAAGGAATTGTTTACCCATGAAAATCAATAATAAATGAAAATTAGTACAAATACAGCTGTTTTAATTCTTTATATACCTTTTTAATTTGTCAGTTAAATGAAATTCTCATCTTTTGTTAAGGAAAACTTCAAGAACATTCACCTCGACCTCGTGTTAAAATCCGAATATTGCGTTCAATGCACGTGAAATAAGCATTCGCTTAAAATTATTCTTCTCGTTTATTGTTATTCTGTGTATGAGCCAAGACTAAGTCACATGCGGTGATTTGTATTTAAAAAATGTACCACGTGTATGACTCTTGAGTTCAGTTTTAATTGTATATCGTAAGGTTTATTTACAATTTATGGACTACCCAGGTGAAAGAATGAAAAATGTTTTTTTTATATCTAATAAATTATATCATGGATAACATTTTTGTAGCGAATTGTTAGCATTTAGTAACAGGTGGCGGAGGCGGCGGCGGCGGCGGGTTGGGGTTCACCTCGTCGATGTAATCTTTTGGATTTTTGCGTTTCGACCGCCGATGTAAATCGTCTACGTAGAAATATATGAATGTGCCCAAAGCAAACGCTGAAAAATAATTACTTCTATTATTAACTTATAATTAACTACCTGTCGCCAGCGACTCCGTCCGTGCAGGATTAAAAAAGACGTAATAAGTACTACGTGTTCTTCCAGACTATTATCTACATCTATGCCAAATTTCATCGAGATCCGTTGAGCCGTTCTGGAGATATCTTCAAATAAACATCCATCCATCTAAACATTCGCATTTATAACATTAGTAAGATTGTCTACTTACAAGTATATTATTCAAAAGACGAGACAGAACAATTAAAACATAACAAAAAACAGATGCATCATTCAGAATCTGCATTAAGTTCACTTACGTGGCATCCAAAATGGTAAGGTCATCAAAGTCCTCGGGACAAAGTTGGGTAGTCCTTTAGTTAATGCTCCAGCGTACGCTCTTTGTTCATAAGGTGATAGTCGAAAATAAAGTATTCCTCTTATAAAAGCCAAATTTCCAAATTGCTTACCCATATTTTCAAAAAATATCTATTATTCTATTTGTAACAACGATTGACACTTTATAACTATTTATATGTCAAATTTGAACATAACATAACAAAGTTATAAACAACCAGCATCGTAAATTAAAATTTTCAAAAAATTCACAAACTCTTTTCAAATTTATAAAGAGGTTAATAAACAAATAAAACTCCTTTTATTTTTGTTAAATCATTCATTTACTAAGCTTTTATAACATTAAAAATGCACAATTAACATTTGTATGGGTGAACCATTTCTTTTTAAATGTACAAGTAGGCCAAAGGAACTTAAGAGCATTACATAAAGTAAAAAAAAAATGGAATAATACCGCTCATTGGAACTTCATACATTGTGGGAGATATTTTAACTAAGTGATTTTAAGCACATTACTTATTAATTTGTTATATGTGTAGCATAAATTAAGGGTTAATTTTCACTCGGGTTAAGTTAACGGGAGTTAATAAACCCTACATTGAATCTATAAATCTAAAATCTCTAAAATGTTCAATTCACAAGTAAAAGCTAGTAACGAAAAATTCTATGGATACTGATTTATTTTTTGCTATCGTGAAAATTCAAAACCTATTAATTATGTCATATTAAGATAAAGAAAGGCCCTTCAAATATTTTAAAATTTAATTGCTTTTGGACACAAAAGTTAAAAGTGAAACATTTATATTACATTTTAGAAAATCTCATAATTATTTTTATCCAAGGCTTTTAATTATTACCTAGAATAATGAGATTAATATAGCAACAATAACAAGAGATGATAAACGAATAATTTAAAATCACGTAAAAAACAATGTATTTTTAAAAAAGGGGCCAATCTATGCATTTTAATCTTAAATCATTTACAAATGTAGGAATGAAAATTAAATGTTCTATGAGCTACATATTGTATTAAAAAAAACCAGAAAACACAGAAAATCCAATCGTGTATTGCAGTGTACGAGACATTGAATATGCCATAACTATATTTTATATAATAAGCATAGTAAATAATTTCGTTACATTTCATTACATCACATCTAACTACGAGCGCAGATACCCTTCGTTATAACATTTATAAGAACTTAACTTATTCCCCGATAAGCATACTTCGAAGGATACGTCGCATTGCATCGATAAACGTTCAATAATTCACTATAATAATAATAAAAAAAAATGAATTAACTAAAAAAAACGTACCGGACCGTACGGTTCACGATATACATAATACAGTACATAATGTAAATATATTAAATAATAACCAAAAAGAAACAGTTCTAATACAACACAGAGCGATTTATAATTTTAGTACATCACGTGGTTGAAAACCGCACTCGTGACGTCACAACTCGTGACGTCACAACCGTGACGTCACAACTCGTGACGTCACAACTCGTGACATCACAACTCGGCAATTACACGTGACATTTGACAAACCAGTTGTCCGCTTATAATAAATATTCGTTAATTTTACCAATCAAATACTTGCTGTTGACGGACACCTTCGATGTTGACAACGGAACTAAGACAAGTTAATCTTTCATCAAATAATTAGCAATAGCTAAACATACTCCATTTCTGTTATACTCATTATCATATACATTCCTCTCTCTCGCACCGCATAAGCTGATAATCCTTATGTTAACTTCATTGATGAAGTATTATTTTAAATTATTAGTTGTTTTATGTTCGTAAACATCGTACATCCGCCATACAATGTTCTGAGACAGTGCAATTGATACATAAGACTAAATAATAAGCTAAATGCATGTAACAAGCAATTTTAAGTACGTCAATCGTTCCTTAATGTTATTACTGAGACGAATTTTTGTCTACAAATGTGAGTATATTGAAAATGTTTTGTAATTTTGGTAAATCGACATTTTTTATCACAAAAAGTTCTTGTTTTAATGATAATTAACTCGTTGAATTAAAATTTACCATCTTTTCGCTACTTGTTAAAGTATGGAAAGTGTCCCTAGTAGTTAAGAATCACAAAACTAATACAATTGGTACAAGTTACGGATAAGTGTTAAATAAATAATAATATTAGACATATCGAGACACAAAAAAAAACTCAAGTTGGCCCACTTGGCAAATTAATAAAAATTAATAGTTTCATCGTCAATATGATAAAACGAGCTATTTATATAGTTTTAAAAACATAAATGTGAATTATTTAGTCTTATGTTTAGGTGTGTATGTAATGTGAGTGTACGTATGGGGTGGTGGGGGGGAGGGGGATGTCTACTCGACATCCATCTGCTCGTGTGATTGTGGTGGTGCTTGAGGCGGGGCCTGCTGCTGGCCATCGGGCTGGGCGTCACCTGGCGCAGCGCTCGCCGGTGGCGGAGTCTTCTCTTTAGGCTTCGGCTTGTTCAAGATCGGGTTGACGATGCTCTCGAATGACTGCAAATGTTTCACGATATAAATTTATAGAAAACAGGCTCCAATTACTTTAACAGAAATTTTCATATTAGCCTACGTCCAGCAGTGGCTTCATGTAAGCCAGATATAATCAATCTTATTTCTTTTATCGCCCCTACCTTTGAAAATCAATTTTTTTCAGCGCCCTCCATTTTTTATACACTCCTAATTTCTGGTGCAATGGTAATTAATGTAAAATAGCTCTAATTTTTTCACTTTCATCGATCGTATTCCTTTATCAGAAACAGCTTTATCAGAAACTTGTTACAACTTGATTGCGTACGTTGTGTGGGCTATCCTATGAAATCTAAAGTATGTTAAGAAATGTTAAGTATTTTAAGTTTTTATTTTTTTTATTTATTTATTTATTTCGTGTAACATTGGGTAACACATATTGGAACATTAATTTTTTCACATACATACAACATACATTAATTTTAGGAAAAATATTACACCCACATAAATACTAAGAGACTAATAATGAAGATAGTCTGTCACCGGTCTTGTGGACGTGTTTTTATAACATCATACAGGGTAGAAATATAAACTAATTATTCGTTATTGTGTAGTAGGTGGATTTTAATTTTAGTGAAATTTAAAATACTATATAAAGTAAATTAAAAATTATACATCGCTTCCCTAACCCACATCAACGCCCCCCATTTTTTCTGGGCTCGTTATCTCCCATATTAAGAAACACTGATGTAAAGTGTGAGGTCGTGTAAGAGTATGTCACCTGTCGCTCCTGGCGGATCTGGTGCGTGGTGTGAGGAGGTGCCTGGTGGCGAGGAGTGTGTGCCAGCGCCTGCCGCGCGCTCTCCACCCAGCTCAGCGCGTTCTTGCTCGCCTCCATCACCTTCTGGATGTCAGCCTCGCTCAAGTGCGCATACTTCGCGTCACCGGCCCTAAAAAAATATAATCATTCAAAACATTAAAGTTTTATCAAATGCATACCAGAAACGTGTGGTTAAAAGTTTTTTATACACAGAAATGTAGAATGTAGTTGATAATTTTATGTGGTTTTTCATTAGTTTTTAATAAACTATGACTTGTGTACATAACTAGAACTGATTTACCATTTATAAAATTGAATTGTTTTAAACTAAAATTACGTAAGTCAATATTATACTTTTTTCTAAATTGCTCGGTAATCAAACCTTCACATTTGAACTGTAAGATACTTAACCATTCCACAAATGTAAGGCGGTGTGAATATTTAATTCATTAGCTTCATGACATGACATATGGCATGTGATATCGATCAAATATCATTGACCTACATAACTCAACCTACAAACCTAACGTTACTATGGAGATAACACAAGTACACACATCGACATACTACACACAGCCAACTGATTATGTAATTTATCTTACTAATATATGTAATTTACGAACTAGATTAAATTTCACAAAAATTTAGTAAACGTACTTTTTAAAGCGAAATATTTAACAAAACTTCTTTAAATTATAAAACATTGTTATGTAACATATGCTACTAGCAATATACTTATTTGTACGCAAAATCAAAAGTAATTTCTCTTTTAATCATGGAATGCTTCTTTCCGAAGCTTTACTTTCAATGAATTCAAACGGGCTATGGCCATTCTCATAATTGATCCTAACTTTGAAGTAACAAAAAAAAATAAAAGCTTAGTTTCTACTACTATCTACATGCAACCAAGAGTTCCGGGAAGCCCTAATGACAAGAATTTGTGGATATGTTTGTTTGATTGACTTACTTGAACTGATCGACAGCCTTATTGGTGAGCTGTATGGAGAGGGCGAAGTCGTCGAGGGCGCCGGGGCGAAGCTCGAACTCCAGTCGCCGCTGTTTAATGGGCTCACCCTCCGTTCGCAGCTCAGATAACTTGTCGCTGTACACCTATATAACAAACAAGCTAATTAATTTAAAAAAAAAAACTTAAATTAATTCATAAACTATATTGAGTTAATTTAAATGAAGACTACTGATGGGGAATAAGGATACCGACCTGTCTGTTCTGATCCTCGCCTTCATCATAGAGCCACTGTTCGAGGGCGTCAAGGTGAGCGACAAGACGATGGCGCTGCTCCTCCGCCACGAAGTCGTGCAGAGTTTCGCCAGCGCCCAGCTTGCCGCGCAGCTCGTACACGTACTCCTCCAGCGCATTGCGAGCATCCGCGCGCTCCTTCTCCTGACGATCCTGCGCCTGCATCTTACCCTACACAATAAACATGCAAATATTGTTAATGTTCCATCCATTCAGCCTCGTAACGCCCACTGCTGGGCATAGGCCTCCCCCAAAGATCGCCACAATGATCGGTCCTGTGCAACCCTCATCCAGGATACTCCCGCAACCTTGACCAGATCATCGGTACAACTTGCGGGAGGTCTGCCCATGTTAATGTTAAAACATCATTATTTTTAAACTACTACTGAGGAACTTGGGATAAAAATATCGCTATTACAGACTCTGGACAAAAAATTGTTTGAGACGATTTTTCTTTCATCGTAAAACAAAAACTATTTGCTAGTAGAATGAATAATTCTTCCAATTTGAATAGCATTACAGTTGAATCTTGTTAATTCAAACCTGAATTTAATTTAAGTTATAACAAGTTCCCTACAAAATCTCTTTACATTACGAATTAAATCAATACATTTTTATACACTTGGTAACTCGAACGAAAAAATAATTTCTATATAACAAAACGACGCCTTAATTCACACTTACAGACGCTTAACACTCGACAATTCAAAGTTGCAGAGAGAAAGTGGCGGAAAGATTGTTAATACATTTTGCGACAAGTTCAAACTTGTATCAACATACACAAGCCTTTGTTTTTGTTGATTAGTTTGACTATTTGATGCATACTTCTCAGGAATGGGTTTGTTAATAAATATTAATTGATCAACACTTAATAATTCGAAGTTTTATTTATTTTCTCTAACAAATTTCGAACCATTTGATATTTCAAAAACTCGATAATTCGTATTATTTTAAGAGTCCCTCGAATTTCCAATTAACGAGAGTCGACTGTATTTTGAATAAGAGCATTACATCTTTCCAATACATTGAATTGAATAAAATGGCGTAATTTTTTTAAAAGTTATGATAAATCATTACCTCTTGTTCCATGTACGCGTTGACGTCCTGCTGCGAGAAGCCGTGCGTGCGAGCGTCAATGGGCAGCTCGATAGTCTTCACCAGCACCTTCTTAGACTTGTCTTTAGACTTATCCTTTTTATCATCATTACCTTCCTGTAAGCATACGCACAAGTTCATAACTCTTACATTTATCATATCCCCACCACCGTCACAGCTTGGAACTTACAATTAAATCACAATACTTTTTTTTAACAAAATAAACTAATTTAGCTATAGATTTCCAAGCAATGCGATGACCCATTTGCACCTAAATAACACAACAAGCAGAAAAACCAATTTGCATCATAAAAATTTATTACTATTAGAGGAAGTAGGAAAAACAATATCAGGGGTATAACAAAACATGCGTGGACACAGAGTAACTCCGCTGTAAACTTCAAACAAAAATAAGTATCTTCAAAAGGAATTAAAAGCCTTATGAGAACACTGTGCAAATGGGGCCTCAAGAGAGGGTGGGGAAAGAGAAACAAAGGTGATGTTTGTTGCCTTCTACTAACACACATGAATATACTATTATGAATTTATTTTGAATAAAATAAATCAAAACATAATGAAACGGTTGAAATCACTAAACAACCTAAAAGTAATCAATTCATGCAAATATATGATTTAAATTATCTGAATGTGTAAACAAATTCAATTTTTATAATGGAATGTACTGAAAAGAAAACCTAGAATGTGTTCATTAAACATTGTTCAACAATATAAACAAATATTTAACTTTAATGATAAATTGTGTATGAAGATGTATGTATGTGTATATGTATTGGGCGGCGAGACGGAGGGGAGGATGGATTGGGGGGGGGATGTCGGGTCGGCAACAAACATCACGAACACTGGACAAACGCTCTACCAGCACATACCCCGCTGAACCACTGGCCTACTCTCTGTGTCCACGATTGTTTTTCCTGCGGCTCGCCCTTCATGTTATCTTCTCTCACCTCTTGGTTGTCGGGGCCGTTTTGCTGTTGCTCTTGTGACGCTCCGTTAGTGTCCATTGGTGCTTCCTGATCTCTGTTCTCCTTCTCGTTAACGTTCTCCATGTCTACGTTATCCGTCTGAGAGGAGTCCGGCTTCTTCTCGACAAGCGAGGCGGACGCGACGGTCACAATGCCGTGGATGTTCACGCGCACTTTCAGTTTCACTTTCTGCGACTCGCCCTCAGCGGTCGGTTGAACATCTCGAATATTCCATTGCCCTACATTAAATAATTATTTACTAGACTGGACAGACACCATCATCAAAATAGACAAACTCCAATGATTATAGCCTTACTTTGCACCGATCATGTCATAGACCTATACAAATAATACACTAGACTAATTTAAAATACAAAGTAAATGTTATTATAAATAAACTTACCAATGAAATTATCCGGATAGGGAACTTGATCAGAATAATAGGCGCTGACTGAGAATGGTTCCTTCCTGTAGAAAGTCAACATCTTTGAAAATGGAGCGGCATGGAAAGCTGGGAACACCTGAAATTAAATAACACACATTGCACATCAAAGTAGTATTAGTTACAAAATGAAAATCTTGATCTGTAAAACATTTTATACTTCCAGATGAACAAGTTATCAGTACATTGAGGAGCAGAAGGTTAGCGTGGTTTGGTCATGTTATGCGGAGGGATGATATTCATATAAACAGTGTAGATCCCGTAGTAGTATTTTACAGTGGTAGATCCCGCAACAAAAATATTTGTTGGGTGCACGAATGGGCCGGGTCGACCGGTGAAATACCACGACCACACAGAAGACAGGCGTGAAATGGAAGCTATTCCGCGTTTCGTCTGATGAATGTGGTACCAGAGGCCTAATTTTAGTCCTTTATCCCTTCCCACCCTTTTCTTATTAGAGAATGATGGGAAGGGAGAGTGGATTTGGCGGAAGAGGGGACGCATAGGAAGGAGAAATATCCTCTTTCTGTGCGTCCCCTTCTCCGTTGATTAATGGTAGGCAATGCATCTGCATTTGCGGATGTCTATGGGCAATGGTCGCCTCGCTGTTGCGGCAAATCCAGGTAGCTGTTTGCTCGTTTTCCTCCTTTTGATATAAAAAAAAAGTAATGAGATTGAATGTAGATGGCTATAAAGGTAGAGGAAGACCAAAGAAAGTATGGATAGATTGTGTGAAAGAGGATATGCGTAAGAAGTTGGTAAATTCAAATATGACAGTTAATAGAGATGTATGGAGGAGTAGTACGTCCTGTGCCGATCCTCCATAGGCACAAGGGCAGGTTGATGATGAGTTACCTCCATATCACCGTCCTCGCCTCTGGCTGCGTCCCAGGCAAGACGTACAGCGTAGGGCTGGACATCAGACACGCTGAACTCTCGCACACGTACTGCAGGGCTCAGCATGGCGCACTGCAGAGCCGCGCCACGAGCCACAGACTCGTCCTGCAGACAACATATAACAATACAGGCCAACTTGCCATCTCAAAATATTCAACAGTGTTTTTGCGTTTTTCCAGTGGTAATCCAGCACTGGATCGCTGGACTTGAAGAATCTAAACTGGGTATTATGTTACTTATGAATAGTATTTATGTTACCTGATTAAGAGTAGTTGAGGCGTTTTTTCCAAACACTTGCTCAATTAAACTCTTGACAGCGGGAATCCTAGTCGACCCTCCAACAACCTCTACTGCATTGATATCTTCTGGTCTCAGTTCTACAAAGTATTAAGAAATAAGGTACATTAATAAAATCCGATAAAATAATTTTTAAATAAAACTCAAAATTTACCTTTTTGCATTCACAAAAAATACAGACAAAATGAGACCCACTTCGATTTTCAAGTCAGTTAAAAATTCAGTGGCAAAATGTACATAAAACATTTAACATTATTACATAATACATATATTTCAAAATATACATTAATTGTATTGTTATTTTGGTGTGTAACTAACATTTAATAAGCTAGATTTCAACAACATAATAGCTGTTTAAACAATTAAGCTACAGTATTGAAATGGCCTTGAGATATGCTGGTAAATTTTTTTTGTACAATTTGATTAACTTGAAAATAATTCTTATTATATAGAAAAATGATGAATACATACTAGCATTATGTAAAATAGCCCTCAGAGTCCTTTCTACTCTTGTGAAAGTCTCACTGCAAAGTTGTTCCATAGTGGACCGTTGCATTTCTCCTGATACATCACGCTCCTCCATGAAACATTCAATATTGAGTGGCAAGCGAGTGCTATTGGCTGACATCTGTTTCTTAATTTTCTCAACTTCTTGCAATAGACGTAGGAAAGCCCTGAAAATACATACTTTGAGAACTGTGCAAATTATATACATTTCAAAAACTATATACACATAATATTGATAATCGAAATGCTGAAAATTCTGATTAGAAGTTAACAACTTTCTAAATAACTTAATTCAAATGGTTCTCAAGGGAAATTATAAGCATACAAATAAAATTTAATCTGTGGTTTGGTATGACGTCATCAAATTCCTGACCACAAAGGAAATACACAATTACATGTTATATTTTTATCATGTAAAAAATAAATTAAAATCCATCTACAAGAATATTAAAGGGATAGCAAACCTTTGATTTTTTTTAGGATCGAGTTTAAACCGTGTCAAAAAGTCTTGACAGAAATATTCTGCTAAAGCCATGTCTATGTCTCGTCCACCACAATAGGGATCCGTAGCAGTGGCCAGTACTCGAAGTTTGCCTTTGTTGAATGCACATGCTGCCACCTACAGTTAATAAATAAAAACAATTAAAATTGTGGCAAAATTATAAAATTGATGGTTTTAAGCAAATATATTTAAATAGTACAAACCTGAAGTGAGCTATATCCAAAATCAACAAAAACAACATTTCGTGGCTTCTCTTCTGGAGCTGGTAGGTCTTGTTTGTAAATACCATATGTTAGAGCAGTTGCAGTTGTTTCGTTCATTAGACGTAACACATTTAAACCTAAAATTTAATCATATTGTCTTAAAATTTTAATTAAAAAAAATCGAAAAATATTTTTAAACATTTCCCTAACTTAATTATTAAATAAGGATGTTAGATGAAAACATATGCATAAAATATTGTAAGTACAGTGTAACATCCAGAATAACTATTATGATAAATAAAATTCTTGGCAACTAAGGTGTTGAAAATTAAAGTCCAGAATAAATCAACATATGTAATTTTTGCCTGATAAATGATAAATTTTGTCAATAAAGGTTATATTTTATTTGTTTACCAGCTATTCCAGCAGCATCTAATAAAGCCATTCTTTCAGCATTGGTATAATAGCTTGGTACCGAAATGACACAGTCGTTGATCTGTGTCTGTAAGGCAGTTGCTGCTATGTCCTTCAACTTTGTAAATAGCATTGCTGTAATCTGAAATAGTTTTTGATTTTGGTTATGTAAGAAAAATAACACTTATATATAAAATATGCACATTTTGGTAAGTGGTTCTGTATTTTGTATCCTTACAAGTGCTCTTAGCAACCTAGAATTGTCAAGGTCTCACATGTCAATTGGACATAACCTAATATGAACTAAGTTTAACCAAATGCATGTTCATGATTTTCTGTACTTATTAACGATAAATGATTGCTTTTTTTATACAGTAACATTCATACCTGTTCTGGACTGAAAACATTGTCTTCCCCTAGATAATTAACTCTAATGCCAATCCCACCATCTCCCCTTTGCTCAACTTTGAATGGGAAATGTTTTAACTCTTTTTGTACATGGGGGTCTGAGAATTTTCGACCCAAGAGTCTCTTGAAACCGAAAACTGTGTTCTTCATATTTGTCACCATTTGGTTTTTTGCGGCTACTCCTAATATCCGATTTTTCGGTGAGAAGGCGACACATGATCTGAAATTGGTTTGAATCGATTTGTATAACAGAATACCTTTATTTTAAAGTATAAGCTTACCGTTAAAGTAGATTTTGTTCGTAAGTTAAATTATTCCATCATAAAAAAGCTTAGTCATTGTAATGTATTCATTTGAATTTTCACTACGATAATTGACAGATAACTTAAGGGTTTGATTAATTTATAAAATTAGATTGAATATGCTTTAATATATTAAAAGAACTTCTTATTTAATTATAATAATGTCAAGTATTATTTCCAGAACTGACAACTAACTAAAAGAAATGTTATGTCAGAAAAATAACCAAAAATATGAAAATGTGATGTATAACTCTTAAACCATAAGATTACTATTTAAGGTAAAAAAAGGTTCGGAAAAAATATTACTCACGGTGTACCCCGGAGACTGTAATCGTTGGCTATTGTCTCAATGCCACCTGCTTTTGCTACCGCAATATAACAGGATTCGTTGCCGAAATCAATACCTATTACGGACATTGCAGCCATTATTTAACACAAATTGCAATTGTAAGGAGGGATTTTTTGTTTCTCACTAATAATCAGTTCACACAAACACGTTGCCTTCAGATGACAATCAGTCAATCAATCGCAAAAAGAACGCCGGTTAAATCGCAAGCAAGACTGTTTAACAGACAATGTATAACAAACCAATACCACTACAGACACTTATTCAATTCAATGTTCAATGTATTTCATCTACCCGTTACGCGAATTTTCTAGAAGCACAGATAAAAAAGTACTTAAATTATTTAGAAACACAAAAACTTGATAATTTATTTAGAAAGGATGCAATATAAATAAGATTCTAAAGTTATATTAACTTCTGAAATTATGTATTATTTGCCTAAATGTCTGGATTATAGGTCTCCCAGGAAAATAAAACGCCTCGACATGTTACGGAAAATCAGAACTAATTTCTTGTAATGGCAACAACAATTTCATTTTAAAAAGTTACAGCCAATAGGGCCAATAGGACTATTACCCAGGCCAGAAAAAAAATAATTAAAAAAAAAATAAAAAGTTTGTTGCCATGGCATTGGTATTTGTTAAGGTTGATTGTCGTCGATTTTTCAAAGTATTTTATTGAAATTGGTATTTGTTGATCTATTGTATAAGCTGCAAATTATTTGTAACTGCGTAGAATAAAATCATATATGCACTGAATGTAAAATAAGTCTAAAATATGGATTTTATTTTTAAATGACATTTTTGTTAGACGTTTTGACGTAGAATGTTGCAATATAAAAAGAGATTGTGGCTCCCTCGTGACAGGGATGCTATATTTTTGGTCAGGCTATACCTAGTGCGCGACAACCTTATCACTCGGCCTAGCACGAATATTTGTGACAATCGCCGACAATTATATTTTTGTCAATTATATCAAAATTAGTATGATATTTTTGGTGTGCCTATACGCACAAATTTTATTGATTTACAAGATACGATGGCAATTGTCACAAATATTCGTGCTAGGCGTTATCGCGATTAGTTGTTTCAGAGAATATGTAAAACTTCTCTATAAATGGATAGGTCCTTGCTTGGAAGTTACAGCTTTTAATTTGTTCTCACTTAAACCCGCCCGCACCACCGCTACCACCGTCGAAACAGTGATCGCCAAAATTGCCAAAAACAAATAGGAATAAAATAAAACAGCTTGTAGCCTGTTTATGTATGTATAGAGGTAGATGGAAGAACCTATATAGTGTGTCTGTTCAAATAGTACCAGTTTGATAAATCACTAGAAATGGGTTGAATAAAATCGGTTATGAATCATTACATCTAGAGATACCTTCAAACGTTCGTTCGTGCAACGTGTGTTGTTGTTGCTGGCGTATACCACTGTTTAAGATAAGATATGTTTTAGTACGAATCACATCATTAACTTTAACCGATGTTTTAAGTAGCTCAGTCACTTTGAAGCTAAAATAGATGTCAAATGTATTCTTTTAAATTGGCCCGCCTATAGTCATGAGCAATGACATGGAAGGAAGTTTTTATTTCAAAACAATTTTAAAACAACTCCGAGGGGATTCTCCACTGCAAAAGGGTTCTAAAGGCCCTTTATCCGCCTCTCTTTGTACTCCGGATTCTGTGTCCATCAATTATAAAACTACGAAGGCGGCTGTTACCAATACTATTTTATACAAATTAATATATGGCAATAAATTGGAAGACTCATGACTTGACATTGACACTTTGATTCCAAGACTCGAGGAATCGATTGTAATTAAAATCGATTCGAAAATATATCGCGGCTTCACTTCATTTGAAAAACTTTTTTTAAATCAAACAAAATAAGTGGTTTAATTTGAACACCAGTTTCTGGAGAAAACAGAACGGAAATAATCCATTGAAAGAAGATTGCGTTATAAATACCAAGTACCAAGTTAGGTTAAAGAGAGATTAGACAATAATACTTTCCGGTAAAGGTTATCATTAAGGCACATTGGTAAGGAATAAGTATTACTTGTTGACTTGTACTGTTGCATGACAACGCGTTCTTACTTTACGGGGTCACCTTCAAGTGAGCGCTCGCCTTCACGTACAGACTGTTTGCAAAAACGATTATTTAATTTGCATGGTCTAATTAATCCTGTTCTTCCAATATTACAGGTACATATAAACCAGTCAGTATGACGAGTGAACCATTAGCGAAACGTACCAAAATGAGTGCTCTCGACCAGTTAAAACAATTTTCCACGGTTGTAGCTGATACTGGAGATTTTGAAGGTTAGAATTATAGTTATATTCTTGAAATATGAGATTTGTAATAAATGTTTTCACTTGGTTGGGACGAACCGAAAAAGTAATTTCCCCAACTTGTAACCTTGAACTTGGACCATCCAAACATTTAAATAAATAACTTTGTTGCTTTGCTGGTGTCTTATATGTAAAAATTTTAATAACATTTGTTTGCATTTTTTAAACTTTTTATGTAAAATAAGAACTATTACAATTTATTATGTGCAGCAATGAAAGCATATAAGCCAACTGATGCAACTACAAACCCAAGTCTGATTCTGTCTGCTGCTGGAATGGAACAATATCAGCATTTGCTGGACAAGGCTATTAAGTATGGAAAAGAATGTGGAGGGTGAGCTTTTTACTGTTTTATTTTAGTTTATCTAATATAAAATTATACTAATTTTAACTTCTGATGTTTTTTTTCTTATTTTTATTATAAGAGATATGTCATTTTGACTTTTTCAGAACTATTGAGGAGCAACTTAGCGAAATTTTGGATATGTTAAGTGTTTTATTTGGTTGTGAAATTTTAAAAATAATTCCGGGACGTGTATCTGTGGAAGTGGACGCCAGGTAATTATAATACTTGTAAATAGATTTATGATGTAAAAATAATAATAATTAAAAATTTAAATCATAATTATTTGATCATGCTTCTTATAATGTTAAAACAGTGAAGAATTTCTGAAAATATGTTGAAATACAGTTAACATCTTTAGTAAATTTTGTTATCAAAACCACACTCCAATTGAAAATATGGCTATACATATTATGTAACATGTTTAAAAAAGTTATCAAATTTAAGTAAGAAAAGTATACAAAATATTTCATATGTTTAATTTAATCAAAGTCAATCTAAGAAATATAATAGTTTTCAATCAATCACTTACAATGTAAGAGCCTATTTCAATTTAACATTTAGCTGCCAGTCTATTATTTGTATATAGTGTTAATTTCCACTGGCACTACATACTATACAAAATATTAATTCTTAATATTTTGTATTAATTATTAATAACAGCTTCATGGAAATAGGTACTATTAATGCATTTAAGTAAAAATCAAATTATTCTTAAAATGCTTTACAATTAATATTCTTTAGCCTTGATTGTTAGATACATTGTATGACTTCGGTTATTTCTTGTACTATGGTGATAACACATGATGTAAATTTCCTTACTTATTGTTTACTCTGTAATTTTCCTCACTTGCAAAATATTAGTCATTGTTATTAGTTTACTGTTACTATGAGACTGAGGAAATGTTTTTATGTTGACTATTCTTTTTCATACATACCACAAGGCTAAACATAACCATGCAAATATAAGAATAAGAATCGATTTTGAATTTTTTTTGCTATGTTGAAAAAGCATTGAAACAAAAAAAGTATAATTTTTATTTGTTTTGTTTTTAAATTATTCAAACTTTCGTGAGACATTATCACTAACTTATATAGAAACGGCTAAAACACTCACGTCTATATTTCCGGTGTCGTCACCGACTAGTTTCGAGCCCTTCGGGGGCCCTTCATCAGGGTGAGTGGGACTGGTATTATTTCGCGGACGCGGCCCGTCGCTCACTGCAAGCAGTGACGACACCGGATATATAGACGTGAGTGTTTTAGCCGTTTCTATATAAGTTGTTTTGTTTTAATTACAGGTTGTCATTTGATAAAGATGCAAGTATGTCAAAGGCGATTAAATTGATTGGTATGTTTGCTGAGCAAGGCATCAAGAAGGAGAGGATTTTAATAAAGTTAGCGTCAACATGGGAAGGTATCCAAGCTGCTAAGTAGGTATTATTATGTAATAAAGACATTTATTCACACAAGTATTGATTAAATTTGACTAACTAAAATTAACGTGTTTACATATTGTTACAGAGAACTTGAAAAGAAACATGGAATTCATTGTAATCTTACTCTACTATTCTCAATGTATCAAGCCATAGCATGCGCTGAGGCAAATGTTACTTTAATATCACCATTTGTTGGACGCATTTTGGATTGGTAAGCTAATGTTGCTGCCTGTTTAGTACATTTGATTTGGCACATTGGACAGAAAAAACCACTTGTTCCCGACGTGCCAACTCAAAAGCCTTGTACTATTTGTATCTCCTTTCAATAGGTATGTGGAACATACAAAGAATACATATGAAGCTAAAGACGACCCTGGCGTGTTGTCGGTGACTCGCGTCTACAATTACTACAAGAAGTTCGGATACAACACTCAAGTAATGGGTGCGTCATTCCGCAACACCGGTGAGATCCGGGAGCTGGCCGGCTGCGATCTGCTCACTATCAGCCCGAAGCTCCTGCAAGAGTTGGCTAATAGTGAACAGCCTTTGAAAAGAGTAAGAATCATTTGCTTATTAATATGTTTCATAATTCAAACCATCTGACAGCAGTTAACATCTCTAGAAATAACTGTTTTCATCTCAATCAACTTACTGATTTACAATCCCACTGTAGTGAGCTCTTGGATTTATTTAGTAATGTTCTATAGTTGAATTTATTAACACTAGTTGTTAAACACTTGCATAATAAAAAGTAATTTTTGAATGTTGGTGTCTTTTGTAGAATCAGACCGTTAAAGTTTCTAATAGTTAAAATTTAACTGCCACAGTCATAGTGGTCTCATTTAGTTAAGATTTGTTGACCTATTGACAACCCTTGAGTGCTTTAGTTTACCAAATATTTATATTTTACTCCAATAACCTCCAATAACTGATAATTTTGAGTTAATATGAAAAACCTTTGAATCCATTTATTTTGTAATTTCTAGGTACTGGACCCTAAGGTTGCTGCTAAAAGCGATATAGAGAAAATATCTCTGTCAGAAGCTCAGTTCCGTTGGCACTTGAATGAAGATCAAATGGCCACAGACAAACTTTCTGATGGCATTCGGAAATTTGCCGCTGATACCAGAAAGTTGGAATCACTCGTTAAGACTTTGCTTGCCAAGAAGTAATATACTAAAATATGGGCATTATAAATGGGTGGATGTTCTAGATTTTGTTATATTTTTATATATTATGCAATTTTGAGAGGTGGAATATCTAGGAATTTGTTATTTATAATAATAGCATGTTTGGGTCCAAGCTATATATAAAAATAATATGTTTTTTCAAATAAATATTTGATGAAACTGTAAGATAAAATGTTTATGATCACTTTTTTACATATATTAATATGAAGTTTGTTGTCATCTTAAAAGTTTATTTGAGTTTATTAATTGGAAATAATTATTACTCTAATATTTAGCAAAACTAAGATCAGTGAGGTTTAGTTCTTTATGAATTTTGATAAATTTGTTTATGACTTGTTTTGAAATCTTGTTTCTTTGTCAATCGTTTTATCAAAGTAATATATTGTGTATAAGGAAGTGCATATGGATTATGAATATATTTTTTTATAATTTCTTTATATTTTTTGCTGCATAATTCTTACGCATTTTTCAGTTTTTTACATTTTATATACTTAATAGGATTAATACTAAGGATACAGTTACTTAAATATATATGTTACATATTGTATCATATTTTATGCCTTCGATTTTGATACATTCCTATTTGAATTTATACATTGTATACAACTTTTTTTTGGATCATTTGTAACTTGTTGCATTTATGATATATTAAAGTACATTTGAAGGTCATCTTCGTTTTATTATTTTATTCCTAATACAAATTGGCTATAATAACTGCACGTTTAAATTGTATTACTCCAAAAATACAGTTAGAGACTGTTTAGTTAAACAAGTGTTTTAACCCTTTGACCGCCGTTAACTGATATGGACGTGAACGTAGTGGTGACGTCGGGTAAAAGTACTTTGTGATTTGTTTCTAAGTTTTTTATTGTTAAGCCCTGCAATTTGCATTATATCTATGTTCATAAACAGCTAAGTTGTGACTACCAGTGTGATGGTATTCATTGCTCATAGTCGGAGTCGCTCGAAGCCTGAATCGCGTTGCTAGGTCGACTAGTGAAACAGGCGTCTTGTTCTCGGTCTGTCGTCTTCTTTTAATCAATTTTCTTTACTACTCAAACTATTAATCGAACTGTAAACCACCGATTTAGGGTAACTCACCCCCTGGGATTCAAACTGATTTGTATACGATACTAGCAGTGTAAGGTATCGGTGAGCGGGCGCCGGGTGCACTAGGCCGTCCCTCGACGCCGCGCGCCGCTCAATCGATACGCTGCTCCAGTTTCAGCGACCTTTCTGCCTGCGCCCTAATATCCGTCCTGATTTTAATTTCACTGACATGAAAATCGTATTCAACGCAACTAATATATGTATTTACGTAACAAAATTTTAAGATGTGAGAAGTTGACGTCGGTTTTTTATTTATTATTAAAAAAATCATCACACCCCCAATAAAAGGGTTTTTTTGAAAACAAAACACTAGTTTTTGTTTTCAAAAAAAAAAACAGCGTATTTTTGTCTAACGAACGTTATCGAAATATCATCCTATTAACTTAATGGACAAGGTAATAGGTCATCTGTACCCTTCTACAAGAGCCGTTCTAAGTAGTTTTATCTCTAGACTCTTGAAACGTTCAACAAGGGAGCCAAGTGGCTTTATAGGCTCTTCATATTCCAACTGTACTAAAATGGCACTGTATGCTAAATAGAAGTGATGGCTCAGTGGCTGAGAGTAAAATTAAAAATATAACGGTATAGGGTTCTATTTCAGGCTATTTTGTATACAAAATAATTTAATGCTTTCGGAAAATAGATTAAAAAACGAATATGAAAATTTTTCTTAGCATGATTTTGTAGGTGAATCTAAATTGTGGACAGTGAGTGAATCTGTACGGGTAGTCTTTACTATCAGCTAGAGATATGTATTGATGCTTAATTGTTTCAGAATTAATAAAAATACAACAAAAATCAACAAAATCACTACATATAAAAACAAAAGTGATTATCAACTACGTTGCAAAACTTTCAGGACTTGTAATGATTGATCAATAAGGTTGTTGTTATAACTGATTTGCTAAACATATCATCATCAACATCAACCTGCCCTTATCCCTATGTAGGGTCGGCACAGTATGTACTACTCCTCCATACATCTCTATCAGCCGTCATATCTGAATTTACCCCCTTCTTACGCATATCCTCTTTCACACAATCCATCCATACTTTCTTTGGTCTTCCTCTACCTTTATAGCCATCCACATTCAATCTCATTACTTTTTTGTTTATATGATTATCATCCCTCCGCATAACATGTCCAAACCACGCTAACCTTCTGCTCCTCAATTTCTCGATAACTGGCGCTACTTTCAAACTTCCTCTGATATGCACATTCTTAACTTTATCTTTTCTTGTCACACCACACATCCATCTTAGCATACGCATCTCAGCTACATGCAATCTTCTTTCATCCGAAATCTTGGTGGCCCAACATTCAGATCCGTACAATAAGACAGGTCTTACGATTGACTTGTAGATCTGTCCCTTAAGCTTGGGTGGCATTCTTGGATCACAAGTCACACCGGTGACCTGTCGCCATTTCATCCAACCTGCATTTATTCGGCTTTTCACATCCCGGTCAACACCACCATCGTATTGGACGAGTGAACCGAGGTACTTAAAATCGGAGCAGGTTGGTAGGTCAACACCATTTAAAGCGATTGGAGAAAAGCTGGTCGGACCACCAAAATCGCAGAACAGATGTTCAGTTTTGGTTCTGCTGATTTTAAGACCAGCTCTCTCCAATTTATCTCGCCATTTTTCCAACCTGCTCTGCACCTCGCATTCATCCTCCCCAACAAGTACGATGTCATCAGCATAAAGCATACACCAGGGTGCTTCCTCCTGTATGTCTGATGTTAGCGCATCCATTACCAGGAGGAAGAGATACGGACTTAAAGCCGAACCCTGGTGTAGGCCTACCGAGACACCAAACCTGTCACTATCGCCAACAGCGGACTGGATGTGTGTATTGGCTCGACAATACATAGCACGAATAAGCTGCAGGTATTTCCCAGGCACTCCTTTCACTTTCAAAGCCCACCACAAAACCTTCCTCGGAACCCTATCATATGCTTTTTCGAGGTCTACAAACACCATGTGCAGGTTTTTATGCACACGCCTATATTTCTCGCAAAGTTGGCGAATAGCAAAAATGGCATCCGTAGTCCCCCGTCCTGGTATAAACCCAAATTGGTTCCGAGTTACCTCACTCTCCTCTCTTATTCTTCCGTCCACCACTCTCTCCCAAGCTTTCATACTGTGTGACATGAGCTTTATTCCTCTATAGTTGTTACAGATTTGTACATCACCCTTGTTTTTAAAAATTGGCACCAGCGAACTCCTACACCACTCATCTGGAATCACCTCTTCCTGTAACAACTTGTTGAAGAATAGAGTCAGCCACACCAATCCGTCCGCCTTTAGGAGCTTCCATACTTCCACTGGTATTCCATCCGGCCCAACTGCTTTTCCGTTCTTCATACCTTGCACAGCTTTCTTTACTTCATCCACGCTAATCTCTTTCACCATACCAATATTAACCGGCACTTTTTCCAACACTCCACTCCAAATATTCTCTTCGTTCATCAATTTTTCAAAATAATCCTTCCAACGCTGTTTAATATCATTATCATCCGTCAATACATTTCCTTCATCGTCTTTAATACACTTGATGTGGTTTACATCTCTTGCATTCCTTTCTCTCTCTCTTGCTATACGGAACAGGCGTTTTTGTCCCGGCGGGCTGTTCAGGGATTCATATAATTTATCTTGTGCCTGTGCCTTAGCAGTTGCGATGGCTTTCTTAGTAAATCGCTTACACTCCTTATATAACTGCCTTTTATTCTCTTTCAAATCCTTATCATTATCATCCACACCCTGCCACTCTTTAAATGCTCTCTTCTTTTCACTCAAAGCCTCACGCACATTTGCACTCCACCACCAAGTTTCTCTATCAATTTTCCCTTTACCTTTTGTCTCTCCCAGTATACTTTTTGCCACATTCCTAACACAACTGGCCATTTCATTCCAAATATCATTTACTGTCATCCCACTCATATCATTCATTTCTATCATTTTATCCACTACTTGCTTACAAAAATCTTTTGCACATTCATGCCTTTCTAGCATACTCCATTTTATTTTACTGGGGGTTTTAGGTTTGTGCTTGGTTGATTTTATTTTAATTTTGAATTCCGCTATTAAAAGTCGGTGCTGACTTGTTAAATTTTCTCCCGGTATAATTTTGCAGTTTTTGACACTGTTCAATTTGTCCCTTCTGGTAAGGATATAATCTAATTGGGTTGCTTTACCGCCACTTTTATAGGTTATCAAATGTTGATCTTTCTTTTGAAAAAATGTATTTGTAATTGCCAAATCATATGCAATAGCTGCATCTAGTAAATACTCTCCCTCATTGTTTCTTATCCCAAACCCCCAGCCTCCGTGCACTCTCTCATACCCTGTATTCGTTCTCCCAACATGTCCATTAAAATCACCTCCTACATACAATTCTTCATCTCCTGGAATATCCATTAAAATGGAATCAAAATCTTCCCAGAATTTTTCCTTAATACATTCATCGCATCCAGACTGAGGCGCGTAAACACTCATTACATTCATAATCAGATCCCCTATCATTATTTTAATTACAATCAATCTATCATTCAGTCTCTTAACATGCGTCACACAATTTTTCAGTTCGCTATCCAACACAATGCCCACTCCATTCCTCTTACCGTCACTTCCACAATAGTAAAATTTATATCCATCACCAATTTCTCGAGCTTTCGATCCCTTCCACTTCGTTTCTTGTAAACAAGCTACATTTATTCTTCTCCTGTTACAAACTTCTGCTAACTCTCTTCCTCTACCTGTCATTGTACCAACATTCCAACTCGCAATTCGTAGTCTTTCAATCCTGTAGCACATACTGTAATAATGTTTTGGCTTTAAATGTTTTCACTGGCCGGCCGCCTGCCTGACGCCAAACCCTCCTAGGGACTACTTATATACAATTTATTAACAACTATTTTATTAAAATACTTATTAAAATAAATATTACAATAAATTATAAAACATAAATCATAAAAGAAAAAGAAAACAAACACAAAGGCACAAACTTAAAGTTAAAGTCAAAATAGATTAAAAATTATTGCTAGAAATAAAAACAACCAAATAACAAAAACAAACAGTCCAAAGGAGATCTCCCTTCACATGAACAACTTTTATACCATATACTTCAGTGGTACTGGTATTCTTTACCACCTCTATATTTTGATAATCTGTCTTGCATTGGTTTTTCAAAATTATATCCATTGTCCATGATTCATTGGTATTCACTGAGAGATATTTTGATATCTGACGCCACACTTATCCTGTTGACGCTGAATATAAGTTTAAGGCCCTTCAATTTCAAATGACCAATCGTTGGCTGGGTTGTAGGCAGTAGTGTTTGTAGCACCAAAAGGCAATAAAAAGAGATATTAATCTGTATTATTTGTGGCCGTTTCCGGTAATTTACACTTTAAATACATTTAAAAATGATTTTTGTAATTTTAAATAATTATAAAATTTTGGTTTTATTTGACATCTCTGTCATGTTGACACATCATCATCATTGATTTGCTAAACATATGTTTGATATAAAATATTTTGAAAATGATTAGTTTAAGAGACGCATAAAGTACTTGCAATGTGAATTAGAATCCGACGAAATGGCAAATGTTTACGTAACCGCTCGCGTCATAGCCGCCCCGAGCTGTACAATAAAGTATGGATAGGTGTAGTGAAGTTGGGCAGGATCAGGACATTTCCATGTGATTTTCGCCTGGAGATGCCGGGAGCGCGGGGGCGCGCGAGGCATTCGGGGTGGGGAGCGCGGTGGAGGCTTGATATTGACCTAGATGTTCATTCAAAGTTCGGTCGATGCGAAACTTGACATCTGCGCGGTGCTGCGTTTTGTATTTTTTCAATTTAATGTCTATACAAGGCGATCGTATGATTAGTATTTGTTTATATATTAATATTAAATAAATAAGATTTTTAAGAGTGTTATTTGTGTAGGGCGTATTTTATTCGTGTGATGTGTGCGTGAACGACAGGTCGTGCGGCGTGAGCTCGCGGAGCGGGATGTAGAAGCGGTGCTGAGTGCTTTCAGTACGATCGGCGCTTCAGTGATCTCTCATAAAATGTTTCGGCACCACCAGCGTATTGCTTAATTTCGATTTGTGTTTTAAAATCGAAAATGGAGAGATCAGATCACATTCCCGCAGTCGCCAAAGACATTCCTGCCATGGATTTTCAATATCCAGATGTGAGTATCATGTGTTACGTACATAAAATGATAAGAAAATTATTCGCAATATATTAAAATAAATTATAACATAATTATTACTTAATTAAATAGTAATGATAACTTTATTTAAATTAATACATAAATAATTGCGTTTGGATTATTTATTTTACATTTAAGCAGGTACTTATTTATATTATTAGAACTGATTTTTTTGTGAAATCCATTTAAATTTATAAAATATTAGAGCTTAGAGAATCATGGCTAAGCTTAATTAAGCCTAATCGATGTTTTATTAAATTTTGATCAGAAAAGTAATGAAGGCAGCAATTGCATTATAAATATTATCTCTTTCACATGTAATATATGTAGCTAAATATTCATTTATTCTTAAACACAGTTTTAACAGTTTTCCTCACAGAGATAACAATATTTTTAAAACATTCAGGTTCGTTAAGCAGAGTTTAGAGCAGGTACTAATCGGGCGATGAATATCCTTTTTAATTTATATTATGAAAATAAAATAAAAGAATGTGTACAACTTATTTGGTTAAATATACATTTTATACCTTGTCTGAGAGGATAAAGGTTGTTCTGTTATTTTATTCGGAAAACTTTTTACTTGGAGAGTGTCGGATCCTTCGGGAGTTGGAAAGTGTGATGGATTAGTAGGTGCCAGAATATAGATGTATATTGTTTAATACATATTTGTTGGTCCTTTTTAGGATAGTAAAAGAGATAAGAAAATTCATACATATTATCGTTTTAAGGCGTAGAAGGTGGAAACTGATATCGCTTTTAGCTTAAAATATATCAGAAACACATAAACAATGGTAAAAGTATGTCAGAATCATAAAAATAATGGTCGAACGCTTATCGTGGTTAGAGTAATTTATGCCGTCCAATCCTGACCTACCGCAATAGCAGTTTCGCCTAGAGGTTTGAATTATTCATTTTTAACATAGGATTTTACAAACAGCATAGTCTAGTTGAAGATGGTGCTTACTCGTTCAAATCTATAGTTTGAACGGTTTTGTTGGTGAGTCGTTTGAATGGAGTCAGAGTTGAAGTTAGTCAGAATGTTAAGCAATCGTGCGGTTTACACAAAAAAAAATCGTTTATTTTAACAGTACGATTGCTGTTTTTACACTACCAGTAAATACGAAAAAAACTAAAACGCTTAAACTTCGTTTGAACAAAAAATATGCTTTTGCGTAATCATGGAAACTGACAGAAAAACTGAATTAATATAAAATTCACTTTATACATTTAATAGTTCATGAAGCATTTTATATACCTATTAAAGCAAAATATATTAATTAATCTTGCTATCAGATCGTATCTATCGTGCGTTTAAATTAAAACCTTTTATAAAATTATAACACTAGCATGACCACCATATGCAACAGTCCGATGGTATAAAAGTAGTCCTTTTAATTATATTGCACTTTTGCTGTTTTGGTTCTCGTTTGAATGAAATAACGATTCTTCTATTTTAATAATGTCATTCTTAATCATGGTCATCATCAATCAATACATAGTATAAAACAAAGTCGCTTTCGCTGTATGTCCGTATGTATGCTTAGATCTTTAAAACTACGCAACGGATTTTGACGCGGTTTTTTTTAATAGATAGAGTGATTCTTAAGGAAGGTTTGTATGTATAATAAATGCGTAATATAGTAGAGAAACACTGATAAATTTAAAGTTTTCTAATGTGATGTCGTAAATAAGCACGTTTTTTTGCGCTTATATTGCAAACGCTGGCTGAACCCTACGAGATAGACCAAAATAATGTACTACAGTATTGTTCACCTTAAAAAGTTCAACAAAAAAGTCCGCGATGGTATATGTCTATCTCTTAGGGATAACCCAGCATAACCATTTTTATTCTTTTACGAAGTGATTTTAAACAATACAGCATTAATCCTTATCCATTTAAGTACCTTAAATAAATTGTGCATTTATTCTGTAGTAGGTATATTTTGCATTGCACCCGTGCGAAGCCGGGGCGGGTCGCTAGTGAACAATAAAATTCGTTGTCATATTATGTTAAAAGTTAACTGTAATTCTTGACATGATTTGTGACAGTTAAAGTAGCAAAGTTTAATTTCGAAAAATCAAACTAGTACTAGCCAGAAATGTGTGCGAAGATTTTTTAAATATCTTTATTTATTTGAATGCTTTTAATACAGAGCAGGGAAAAGGCAGCAAAGGAACGCAGTGGCGGGGAGAGCGAGCCGGAGCGCGGCAACTGGACAGGTCGCTTCGACTTCCTACTGTCGCTGTTGGGCTACAGCGTTGGCTTGGGCAACGTGTGGCGCTTCCCTTACCTCTGCTATAACAATGGAGGAGGTACTGTTACATATAAAGCAAGAAACAAAAAATGCGTCACTTTCTGTTTCATCTTTTTGCTTCCCTTCTTTTTAAGTGACCCCTAGTTTATATTTTCTATACGGCCTATAACCTCGCATGATCCCCCAATGTACTATGCCAACTTTTATTACGTTACGATTGACATCATACCCACCAAGAAGATGTTTTATTTTTTTATCTTTGTTTTCCTCGATCGCGACGACTGTTGACTTTTTCAGCTGTTGAAGTTTTCACTAGAAGTTAACTGAAATTGTTGATTTGTTCTAATAAGGATTTTTTAAGAAGTAGGTACTTATAAATTTCTTATCGATTAAAAATAAAAAGTAAAGGAAATTATTAATATTTTTTCCACAGTACACTCACATAAAAATATCCGAAGTTAGTAACATTATGCATGTTTTAATATGCAGTGAAGCGGAGTCCGGTTTGTTTCAAATGCTCTCGAGAATCATATTATATAAGGGGAGGAGGCGCCGCTCGTAGCTTTTTATGCAGATTTTGAAAAGAACATCGCATAAAATGTTAACTAAGCATTTTCTTAATAACGCCAAAACCATGCTCATACATAGTAAAATTCAATGGAAATAATAAATTATAACAATCCGATCAAATTATTTTTACGTTCAGAAGGTTGTAATCACAGACTTATTAAAAACTGACAAGTTTGTCAATATAAACATAAAAAAATTGAAACATTGTCACTCAGTGACATGGTAAGTATCATTTCTCATTTCCAGGCAATTCCAAATTGTAACATGTCTTAATAACTTGATTTTTGATTTCAATCCGATATATATTTGGAGTCTTTTTATGAAGTAAACATAGTAGAGTAGTAGAGGCTTAAGTTTTGTGACGTCATAGTTCTGCTCTTTGTCAAACTTATTGGTATCCTCGTAGAGGCCGTGAAGCCGTCCGTTTGCTGTAACAAACAATTGCTACGCACTTCCGTGAGTTTGAAGGATGTTTGCGAAGTATGAATCCAATATGGTTATTAGATCAAATACAACTTTCGTATTTGCATATAACCTTGAAATGTCTTTTTATACTCAATAAAGGTTGTAGAGCATTTAGTACATTTTATCACGGTAGTGGTAATTGTACCCTTTGCATGATGTATTAACGATATGTTAATTAATATAATAAGTCTAGCGAGGGACGCAAATAGGATACTTCTCAAGTAGATTAAACATTCATAGGTATATATTTAATATATAAGTGAATCTTAGGGCGTAGTTTCATTAATCTATATCTCGGTCGTTATATAGCATGCGAGGCTATACGTGCTAACGTCTAATGAAAATGATCGGTCGATGTAAAGCAAGCGTTGCGTTGTGCGGGAACTCAGTTGGCGAGTATAATACGCGGTAAGGACTATGGCCCAACGCATGCCGGCGCTAACGACCAATGAAAAAGATTCTCGCATGCGAGTGCTATAGCATGCGTGAACTGGAATGCCCCGCACCAAGCATGCGGGCTCTAACGACTAATTAAACTGCGTCCTTACTAGTATATATGTTATGCTGTGTGTAGGTACGACCAGCAGTTATTAGGTGAGAGTATGTTAAGCAACCCCTGCTTTGGTAACACTTTTTGGCAACATTAACGTAAATTCAGTTTTATAATTTTGCCCTCTATACGGCGTGCCGTGGCTGCGCGTAAAAGCGTCGGCAGTTTGCCAAACGCGTTTCAAAATATGAAACTTAAAAACACACAATGTTGTCTTTCTACTTTTTAAAACTAGACAATTTTTTGTAGGTATATACAATTCTTAATTCGAACTTATTGAGATGAACTTTGTTTTGTTCAATTATAAATATTTATACCATGCTAGACCGTGGATACTTTTTATTCGTAGCTACGCAGGAAAAGTCAGTCAAGATATTTAAGATCTTTCTTAGAAGTCTAAGAACGCAGCTTTATTTTCTGTGTTCTCCTCTTAAATTCGTTCGTTCGTAAATCCGTTATCTTTTTAAATTAAGGTGATTACATTTTATTGATATCTCCTTTAATGATATAAACTATCCCTTCCTTTCAATAGTTAAAACAATAATTTCTTCAAAAAAATGATATGGAACAGTATAGAACACAAAATAGTAATTTCACCCTTACAACGAAAATACTGAATTTTGTTGTACGATATATTGAACGTTGTTGTGAATCGAAAATTATAACTTTGCGAACTGCGGCCATTCAGTGCTTTTCCTGTTTCAACTTAACTGTTTTTGTTCAGCTTGCTTTTGTTCATATTTCACAAATAAGCGGGACTGCTTCCTAAGAAATGCTTTATGTAAAAACTGCGCCGAGCGGTATTTCCGCCCTGAGTAGACGAATGGTGTTATTTCACTCTTTCTTCATACAGAAGCTGAAAAATATAGCTAAATATTAAAGTAAGCGTTGAATAAACATCTTTATATAAGCGTTTTAGAATGTCTCTACACCCTCTTGTCTGGAAGATATCGCAAGTATCAAGGCCGTCTGCTCTGTGGGCGATGTATTATACTGGCGGGAACAATTATTTTATTTTTAATATATTTGCTCCTCTTGCGACCTTTGTATGTTCTTTTGACTTTGATCTTTGTTATTTTTTTTATATTCAAGAGAGGTATTTTTAGATCTGAAAGAAATATAGTAAAGTGTCCACAGAGGTGGTATCAAAGCACGTTATGCTTATTTTATTTGAATCTAAATTTGTAATGGCAATACAAACAATAATGAAAATATTATATATTTTTCGGTGATACTTTGGAACGTTTCTCCGAAAAACATTTTTCATACATATAGTAATTGATTCCAGGTGCGTTCCTGATTCCATTCACGGTGATGCTGATCATAGCTGGTTTACCACTGATGTTTATGGAACTGTCATTCGGGCAGTATGCAGCGCTTGGCCCCGTCGCCGTCTACAATAGATTCTGTCCTCTCTTCCGCGGCCTCGGTTACGGCATGGTCATAGTCTCCAGTATAGTCATGCTCTACTATAACTTGATCATCGCTTGGACTATATATTATATGGCTGTGTCGTTTGTAAGCATTTTTTATCAGCTGCCCTGGCAAAACTGTGACGCCGAATGGAGCACAAAGTGTAAGTGTTATTCATGTTGTTAAGTTTGTAGTAATTAAATTGATGTTAATATTTTGAGAATGCAAATTAAGTTGCATTATTTCATTATAATTTAATATTTAATAAAAATAAAACTTATGTTTTGGTTTGGAAATACAAAATAGTGGCGAAAAATATTAGAGTTTTCTAGCAGTTTCATCTCTTTTCCGCTATGTTACTTTCTCGTTGGAATGTAAAATTTTCTTTTTTAAAAATATGCTGGAGTATTTAGATAGCAATTTCTACTGGCATATTCGCTCAGTTTAACGTGGGAATCTGGACTCTGTGAAAAGATTTTGAAGTATTAAAAACCATAATACATAATTTAGCTTTATAAAAGGTGATTTCGGCTATGCTTTATCACCTTATTTTTTTCTTGAATAAAATAATTGGTGTGACTTTCAATTATTTGCATTCACTAACCTGAGATTCCAGGATGCCTTTGTCTAAATTTAAAAAGCGATGTACGATAAATTGGCAATTATACTATTCGTATCAAACAAGATTGTTAATATTGAAAAATACTTCATCATCAACAGCTCACTATACGTCCCCACTGACGGTCTTGGAGCCTAAGTTAGGAGTGACTACGGCGTAGTCAACCACGTTGGCCCAGAGCGCTTTGGTTGACTGAATTTTTTCGCAGATATGTGCAGGTTTCATTACGATGTTTTCTTTCACTGTAAAAACGATGGATACATGTACATATGTAAATCAAAAATCACATTGGTATATAGCGAGATTCGAACCTGGGACTTTCAGCACTAGACTTGCAGTCAAGTGCTTAAACCTTGAGCCGCCGATGCTCTCAGTTTATATCAAACATGTTTACATCTATCATTATTTTAGATTGCTATTCGTACGAAGAAGCGGATGAATGTGAGGCAATGAATGGAACGTATTACTTAAGACAATGTCTCAATCAAAGCTATGCCGCTCTACAAGACACAGCCGCACTTGCCGATGTCGCACTCAGGAAGCCTCCCGCAGAAGAATATTTCACGTAAGTGTTATAGTTATAGAGGTTGATAAAAAGCTCTTAATTACATTAAATTTTATATGTGATATGGAAAAACATTCTAAGATATGATAGAAATATGAATAGTTTTTTTGTTTTTTAATTATACACGTTGAATAATGAAGTAACGATTGCTACATCTGCTTATCTTACAAACTGGAACGGATATGCGACCTTATGTAATAAAAATTATAAATCAATATTCTAAAAGCGTCCAGGTCATGACGTATATACAATATTCCGACGAATTATACGCATTTGATTTGGTTTAATTAATTTCAATAATTTTACGTCCTCATTACTACGTGTTCCAATTTAAGGTAAAAATAATTTGCCAGGGTTTTCTTTGATTTAATTCCTTTTAAGGGCATATTTCACTGCAGTGCACCAATCTTATTTTAATAATCTTTAAGTATTTCAAAGATTAGGTACACGGTAAGAGAGATTATTTTCACAAAGTTTACTAGTTCAACACACGAATTTAATAACCTTTTGATATTAAATTTAGTGTACGATGATCAAAACTTATTGATATTTAAAAATGGCTCCACGTTTCTAAGTTAATAATATCTATGAAATAATATAAAGTATTGTTCGAAGCGAATATTTGTTCACTAAAAGCTTTCAACTAGACCATAACATTAACAGAAGTGTAATCACCTAATTGCATTGCAGAGTTTTGCGACACGAGAGCGCTGTATTTTCGAGGTCGTATTCTATAGCGAAAAGTTTCTGTATCACGTATTTTTTAATTATATATATCGTCATTTGTTTTGTTGAATATTTTATTATAGTGATTGTACTATACAACTTTGTTATTTCGGTTGAAAAAGGGTTGAATAATACTGGCCGACGGTAAATATGCAGACAAGCGTGCAGCGTATTTTTTAACATGTTTTTCAGTCAATGTTTGAACATTACTGAAATTATAAAAATAATAATTCTCTTTTGGGGCGCTAACAGCATTGTTAAATTTATGCTTTCAGTAACAAAGTTTTAGGATTATCTTCGGGAATTGAGGAAACAGGCCAAGTTCGCTGGAGCATGGCTTTGTGTCTCTTCGCTGCTTGGCTAATCGTATTTCTCTGTCTTTTCAAGGGAGTCCAATCATCAGGGAAGGTATGTTGAAAATAAAATATTCGCGACAATACATTTTAGTGTCTTTATTTATTGAATAGTATAAATAAATTAATGCCACTCCACTCTAACATTTTCATTTTTAATTTTTAAATGGTGTTATATTTATCCATTGTTTAAAAATTCATTCGATTAATTGCTGTGGCAAGTTGATTACTTAGCGAACTGCGAGTCATTCATTTGTATATATAAATAAAATCGATATTACATTTTATTTACAATAGACTGCCCATCGGAGTCTGCGGAATCTATTTTATAGCAACCGAAATATATTTCCTCAATGAAAATAAAAATAGTTCTATTAGTTCAAATTTATTATTTTGGCTTACAGGTCGTTTATTTTACTGCTCTGTTTCCGTACGTGGTGCTCGTGATTCTGTTTTTCCGTGGCGTGACCTTACCGGGAGCATCTACTGGTATTCTGTTTTATTTGACACCAGATTTTAGCCAATTGGCTAATGCACAGGTAATTTAAAAAAAAAATACTATCTAGAACTACAACACTTTTAGATCACCATAAAGTACTGAATGCTGAAAAAAAAATAGTAGCTTATAATTTTACTCAGAAGCAAAAATCTAGTATTTATCTTTTAAAAGTTTCCTCTAATTTACAAAATAAATTTAAATATTAGAGTAGAAATATTATACAACACTACAAAATTTAAAATAGTAATATTTATAATTTTTGAGGTTTTAAGTTATTTTTTTTAGGTCTGGGGAGATGCGGCGGTTCAAATATTCTTCGCCTTGAGCCCGGCCTGGGGAGGATTGATTACACTGTCATCTTATAACAAGTTTTCCAACAACTGTTATATGTAAGAACGTGCTATTGAAGGAAAATAATTACTTTTTGTTCGTAACAAACAAATACAAAATACTTTTTTTTTCTTTCTTGGCAATTTTCCAAACACTCGCAGTTGATTACGATATATCTAATGTTGGTTGTGAATTGTGATGCCATCGTACCCACTTCTTTATCGATGGCCTGTTCACTCTTCTTTGTAAAGTTCTCTTCAAAAATTTTTTTTAAATGTGTAAGCGTAGTATACATTTTAACATATGTTTTAATATACTTGTCTTTCAGAGACTCTTTGATCGTGGCGGTATCTAACATAGCGACGTCGTTCTTCGCGGGTCTGGTCATTTTCTCGGTGATCGGTTTCTTGGCGCACGAACTGAACGTCGGAGTGGACCGCGTGGTTGATCAGGGCGCTGGACTTGCCTTTATAGTCTACCCGGAGGTGGTCACCAGGTTGCCTGTGTCGCCACTTTGGTCTATTCTCTTCTTTGTGATGCTACTGACCCTAGGTCTGGATTCTCAGGTATGGAAATCCATGACAGTTAAAGAAGTCTCACAGATTTGCGATTTAATTAAAGATAGAAATTACTCGAAGGTATCCATTAAAACTGTCGTTTAATTATCGTCGTTTCAGTTCGCGCTAATGGAGACGGTGACAACAGCAATACTTGATCGTTTCCCGAACTTCCGACAGAGGAAGGGATGGGTAGTGATGATTGTTGCTATATTTGGCTACTTTGGAGGTCTTATTTTCACCACCAATGTAAGTAATCCATTTTTATTTAACGCACAGTCTTTGTTAAGATTGAGTCGTCCGTGTGGTTAAAGAAACGAATTAGCATGTTTGTTAAGTCCCTTAACCAACAGGGATGTGCAACAAGATGGCAAAGATGTGTGAATATCTTACTGGTTTATTATTATGTTGATATGCATCTTAAGCTTCGTGCACAAGTAATGCTTTAGCTATTGTTTCCAGAGCGGAATGTACTGGCTGCAGCTGATGGACAAGTACGCGGCGAACTGGTCGGTGCTGATCATTGCTATCGGAGAGTGCATCCTCATAGCGTGGATCTACGGCGCGGAGAAGTTCTGCCGTGATATCCAGAGCATGATCGGCCGTCAGTCCAAGCTCTGGGTCATCTTCTGGAGCGCTATGTGGCGTATCATAACACCCGCTGCACTAGTGGTAAGCAGATTTATTATTAAGAATTATTAATTTTAAGATTTTTTCTATCAATGCATTAAGCCCTTTTATTATAAAATGTCACTCACTCTCCCTCACATCTTATTAAATTCGTGCAAGATATTTAGTTAGAATTAAATAAATAATTTACGAATCCTCGCATCGCATATTTCAGTTTATATTGGTGTTTAACTGGATCGAATACAAGCCAGCGTCTTACGGACAATACGTTTACCCGATGTGGGCGGACGCCGTTGGTTGGACGATCGGAGTGCTGCCTGTGGTCGTGGTGGTGCTCATGGCTGTTGACCAGATCTGCAGTGGACCCGATGATCTCACAATAATGGAGGTATATTAAATATGTTAAATATTTTTAATAATCATTTAAAAGTTCTTAACGTATGTGATCTACCATAACTTAAAACAAAGTCAACCTTAAATCGCTGTGGCATATTTTCAAGAAAACAGGTAATTTAGTTGGAGCTCATAACACAATCGTGAACTTGTCAACATCCTATTAATACTGATGTATTGTTGATGTACAGAAAGCTCGCGTGCTGTCGCGTCCGACAGAGGAATGGGGCCCGGCGGGCACGGGGTACGTGCTGAGCGCGCCGGCGACGTGCGCCATGCGCGCCGAACCCGAGTTGTCGCCGCCCGTGCTCATGCTGCACGGCCGGCCCGTGCTACGCGAGCGCGGAGCATGACCCTACGCACACCCGCTTATTGCAATGCGGAGGATCGACAATTCTGTAAGTAATTTCGAACTAGTTTATCTGGGTGCTCGCCGGGGCGAGCACGAACAAAATACTCTTTTCTCGAAGCGCTTCAAGGCACTTTGACACCATTTCAACTTAGTTGTAGATAAAGTTAGAAGGTTTAAATTAATGAGATATAAACGAAGTACTTGAAAATAAATTATATATTTTAAATAGATGAATATAGTAACATTTAATTGTCAAGACTTTACATTAGATACTAACAAAAACGATTAGCGTCTGTTTACATGACGTCTGACAAATTTTTGTAGAGGCTGATTAGCAAGAGTCGGTAGTTGTTTTATATTTTACATTTTTTATTGAATCAGTTCTCTAAAATAATTTATTAGTTTCTGATCAGTAATATACTTGGATTTAAAAATTACAATGTGTTATTTGAACTTTACTTTTCAGTCATCTCAAGATGGTGTAGAAACTACATCTATAACAAGTTCAGTTGAGAACGAAGTGAGAAAACAATCATCTAAAGCAAAACGCAATTCGATAAAAAGGAAAATGCCCAATTTCAATGACGATTCAGATGACACAGTTAATGAACCGCTCTTGCAGCCAGAAAACGATATCAGGGAATTTAATCAAAGTGCCAAATTTGTTAGTTCAAAACCTAAGACTGATTCAACAAACGAAAGATCTGATAATGCAAACATTGGAACTAAAATACAAAAGACTTCCCCGGAGAATTCTTCGGAAAATAATACTTTTAAAAGTATTACGACAGATGTTGCAAGTGCCAGCACATCCGTAACAGCACCTATTCGTAACTATATGAATACAAATATATTTGGTGTCATCGACACTACCGCCTCCAACTCTACAAAAAGTACATTAATTGTAGAAATCGATAATACTAAGTCTTCTGCTTACAGCCCAAGTCCCTTAATTTTTACAACGGCTAAAATACATACAGACAATAAAACAAAGGACTTGGAACCTCTTCAAGTAACGCCGGTTCCAATTTTATCTACTATAGAAGGTAATGTAATTAAATCTATTCCAAGTACATTTCATAGCAGCGAAAAACATAACGACGGAGTAAAATCTAAAAGTGAAAATCAGAAAAAATGCAATTATGAAAATGAACAAAGTATCATTAAAAATGCATCTCATATAAAAGAACATTCAGAAACCATCGGTTCAAATATAAAATCAACGGTCGTTTCTACAAATGAAGCAAAACCAGCACCAGGACAGAGTACTAAACAAACTTCACTTGATATGACTCTGATATCACAGGCTGATTCTAAAATCCCTATTGGAACCTCCAAAGTTGATGTAATAATTTCAACAAGCACTAACATATTACTAGATGAAAAAACTCAGACTACGGCTGTAGATACAACAAAGAAAAATGTGTCAGAAAAATCTTTGGTAGAACATTCCAAATTTGAAATACAACAAAAACCTCGTAAAACAAATAACGAGAAACAAAGTTTTTTGATAGACGAGAGTCAAAAACAGACTTCTAATGGTGTTACTCCTCAAAAACATTCTTTAAATGCAAACAAAGCATCAATTTTGACATCAAGCAATAGTGAAAATAAGTCGAATAAAGAAAAAGCTACAAAGTCTGTAAGTAGTTTACCTATAAACAAGCAGTTGCAACGACAAAAGAAAACAGTTGAAGATATTTCTATCTCAGATGCCAAAAATCAAAATATTGTTTGTGATCCTAAAGTAAATATATCTCAAGACTCCACAAGCTTACCTGAAAACAAAATAAAGGGTAGTATAATTAACCCGACTATGCCAAAAACCTCTTTAGAATTGCCAACTAAATGTAGTAGTAGTAGTATGTCCGATTATTCTGCAGTATCCGATAAACCTACTTTCGTAAGTTCTGTGCTAAAAGGAGAAGTAAACATTTCGGACAAAACTGGCCCCGCAACTTCAGTACTATCAGGAAAAGGAAAAAATGTAGATAAAAAGAGTTCATTAATTTCCGAGCCAACAGAGAAAAAAAACATTCCAGATAAAACTGGTTCTTTAATTTCTGTGCCAAAAGGAAAGACTGTATCTTCAGATAAACCTGTATTTTTAACTTCTATAACACCAGTTACAGCTAATTCAAATGACAGATCTAAAAATATAAGTAAAACTAGCCCCTTAACGTCTGTGCCTTCAGGAAAAGCCAATAATATTGATAAATCCGGTTCTATGAATTCTGGGCCAACCGGAAAGACAAATACTGCGGATAAACATGTTTCAGCATCTTCTGTGCCTATAGTGAAACCGAATACAATAGAAAAACCTAGTTCTTCAACTTCAGTGCCATTGAGCAAAGAGAATATTGAAAACAAACCGGATTCTTCAAGCTCTGTATCAGCAGTGAGCACAAATAATAATATCAAACCGGGACCTGTAGCATCTGTGTCGTCAGTTAAGGTAAATACCGCGGGGAGTTCAACATCTTTAACTTCGGCGTCAAAGGGAGCGGCAAATAGTACGACTAAGCCTGGTTCTGTAAATTCTGTATTAAGTGAAAAGGTAAATACTATAGAAAAGTTTGCTTCTGTAAAATCTACACCAAAAGAACAGACTAATACTGTTATATCTAGTTCTAAAAATACGGCGTTGGTAACTAAAAGCAGTAGGAAAGACCCAGTAACCACAACTTCTGGGTCGAATATTTCTAAACCAATTACTGCGAAGTCGTCCGGAAAAGAATTAGTTGCCGAACTTAAAAAAGTTTCCGAAAAACCGAAAACTAAGATTTCACCGACGTTAAAATCAGAATCCACAATTGCACCATCTGATAGTAAATCTAACAAGAGCATTCCTTTTACGGCTTCAACTAATGTCTTGACAAATGTCGCTACTTCGGTGGGGAATAAAAAATTAGGCATTGAAACACATGCGACTAGTTCAAGTTCTGTTACGTCATCAATAAAGGGAAGTGTAGTCAGTAGTTTGCCTTCGTCCTCAACTTCTGCTAAGAACATAATCGGGACGAACAAAAACATTGAGCCGATGTTTAGCGAAAATAATAAGGACAGTAGAGCTTAACAATTAGACTTTATAATTAGATAATAGGTATCTCGTGATTTGTACTAAAAAAAATTATTAAGTTTATTAAAATTAGTGGACAATATTCCTTGAGAATTTTTACGCGTCGCGAAATGTTCTATTTCAATTAGTTGTATGTGCAAAAATTTCTTCTTAAAAATAAGCAATGATTATCCCTGAATAATATTTGTAGAAATTTAAAATAGATATAAATAGCACGTAGGAAAAAACAATTATCAGCAATTAACATTTATGTTAAAAAAAAATAACATTCTGAATAGTTGTTTAAGAATGGCATGATAATAGTAATATGAAAAATGGTTTGCTCAGTGAAATGTGTGTATGGAATTGATTGAGAAATATTTAATGATATATGTTTTATCATTATGTTTTTTAAATCCCCGCATTATTAATTTGCTATTAAATCTCAGTAAATTTGAATATAAAACAAATGTGCATAGACTCTCGTTTTAGCAAAAGTCAGCGAATCAGAACACTAAATAATTATTTTAATCCTTTAAAAGAGGTTAGTGGTGCTAAGAAACACAACAATATTTTTCATAGACAATATTATATTTTGAATTTTTCGATACCATTTAGAGATGAAGTGTACCATCTCACAAGTCAATTGACAATTTATATAAATATTGTTTAGTTTTAATTAATTATAATACAAAATCTCTACCTATTCTATTTTAACTACTGACGTCGAGAGAATATTACACTCAGGGTAGTAAGAAATAGTACGAGATTTATTTAATTTTTATATTTATATGATAGATTTAAGTAGCAAGTTATTTTAAGATTTTCAGGATAATCTTCCTCTACTTATACTTTACTCATTAATAATTGAATAAAGTTTTATAAATATTTCATTCCTATAAAAATACCCTGTGTTAAACACAATATCAATTGTTAATATTCAAATACTCCATCTGAAGTCGAGTGTAAGACGACAATTACTAACTATTCTATTTTAATTAGTTTTTTGCTTAAATATTTAAAGCAAGCAGTGTTTTTATGTTTGCAAATTTGTATTTCTTATGTGATTCTAATTTCAAGAATTTTTAAATTGAACAGTGGTTGATGATAAAATAATTATTATATTTTCAGTACGCTTATCTTACAATTTTTAATTCCTTATTAATCCGATTCTAGTTATGTTAAAGAGTTTTACTAAGTTAAACTCTACAAAATTTATTTATTTCATCTCGCTACGATATACTTGTACATTAAATATATATTTTTCTATTAACCAGACCCAATTAGACCTAATCTTAGTGTAGGGCAAAGCTCAAGTTTTTTAGATGTAATTTTGTGTACGTCCATTCTATTAATCCGTCTATTTTTTGCAAAAAATTACTTTGAAACATTGGGTAACAGTTCTTTTTAAAGCATCTAATAGTCAATTTCGCTCCAACTTCTTCCTATGAAATTATTGAAGGCAACAATGCCAAATATATAAATGAAGACATTTTATATACCTGTTACTTTAAGTATTTGTTTCCTATCATTAATTATAATTAAGTGTAATAATTATATTCATAATTCATTTCCTTATAGTTCACAAAAAGAACTGAATGTCTAAAATAAAAAATGGTTGTTTTAATTCTATATATCGTAAAATTTTAACTTTTGAATATCGTTAATTTTGTCCGTAAAATATTGTTTCTTTTTGGATTACTTTTACAACACCTTATATGAATGTACTTATCTACATATATTTTCGTCTGTTAAAGCTAGAATGTGACTTTTTAAATTAAGTGAAATTTAGTCCTAACATAATTAATTCTAACAAATCAATTTTCTGACAAATTCTGATGCCAATATATGCGATTTTAACTAATATTAATTGTATTGTTTTTATATAACTAGTTTGAATTATATGAAAAGTAATGGATGTAAAAATATCAATTTTATCTTAGTAATTCGAAAATATGCTCAACCTTTGTTATTTCTAGATTTTATGGACGACCGAAATGCGATATAATATACACAAAAGTATAATAAAATATAACATAGTGTTATAACAAATAGATACATGTTGAACAAAAATATCCGTCATTGTCTTACGATCCTAAATATTTTTTTGTTTATACAAAATGAATAAATATCATAATATATATCTACATGTTAGACAACTAATATATGTGACATTTTAATATTCTGAATAGGTAGAGATGAACATTTCAGAGTTTTCTTACAAGTATACTAATAACTATTTTATTTCAATGGGTATATGTAATGTTTGAATAGATCAGACTTATTACTTCAGATTCTATGATTCATAAATCTGTATGTTTCGCATATCTGTAATTTAAATTGATGATAAAATTATGTCTTTAGTCGTTCTGGATTTCAGAAGTAATTGATAATAATTATAGATGAAATGACTAGTCGTATTGGATAGTAAGTTTTCAGTAGTGAATCTAACTTTAAGAAAGTTCATTGATCTATACATGTACTATCTCAATTTGAACCTTTGTATATGATTGTAGGTACGTAGTACCATATCTACTGTTGTATCAGACTTAGCTATTAGAATTGTCGTTTAGATATTTTACTCAATTTCTAGATTATTAGAGGATAAGTGAAATATGATATCCAATTATGTTTTGTTATTTTAGATGAATTTATTTTGATAACTAACAAGATTTATCCAGTAATGTTATACCCCATGTTTACAAAAGTAGATCTCGATTGTTTTAACCTAGTTATATGACAATTTATTTAATGAACCGATCGTGTCCGAGCACAATGTTTGCTGTACAATATGTGACACAGTGACATTTGAAGGGATGAACACTAGGAGTGTGGATTGATCAACAGAGGGCGTTGACGACTCCTTGAGAAAAAATACGTATGTTTCAATACAAGCCTAAATAGTTATTGTTGTTAAAATTGATGTATTTTAGAGGATTATTGATTAAATCGATGTTACATAGATGTTTATTGTAAATATAGAATGTAATAGAGGTGAGAGCAAGAATGAAATGTTTTGAATGTTATTAGAAGGCTGTATTTTTGGGTGATATTTTAGAAATGGAAGACATCATATCTTTGGTAACATTATTTAAAGACATAATGGATGTCGGGCAAGAATGGTAATGAAATTGGAAAGATGTGATCAATTGTAAGGATTTTAGTTTTAGTGTTGTTGTGCTATTAATAAAATATGTTCAGATGTGGTTATTGATTGTTTTATTTAATTTTCCCGATCATCGTATAACTTTCTTAATGTTCATTGATTAATATGGAAGAACGGTGCGGCATACTTCTAATAGATTTCTTTGATATTAGCCGTCGCAAGCGACTTGGTTAGTGGAGATTTTAAAAAAGTAGCCTAAGTTACTTCCGCGTATATCAGCTACCTTTTAGTAGAAATCCCGTCCAAATGGGTACACCCGATTCGGAGTACCCGGAGGAATAAACGCTGAGACAAAATAAAAAAGTGGGTTTTCATTAAATTTAACGTAAAAACATATGTACGAAATATGAAATTTTACGATAAGACACTCCAATTTAGTTAATATGTACATTGAACCTTAACCTTATCATTTCATTTAGAGAGCGTTGTCGCCTGATTTTAATTAACACTCGATGCTGAAAGTTAGAAATGTCCAACATTAGTCGCAAAAAAGCCGATAGTTTTTGCAATAAAACATATTTGTTATCAACGTGTAAATAAAGGTTGGTAATATAATATATTTCTTCTCTTCTGCATGTCTGCTGAAATTTTTTAATAATTAGTTGTGGCGGTATTACAAAGCTAATGTTACGCAATCAAATGAGGCGTATAGGGCTTATTAGTTATTTATTTATTTATAAGAAACGAAATGTAAAATAGAAAACTTGTTGTGTTAACAAGATGTCGTTTATTAAGTTAACGTAATCAATTAGCTTAATTTACCCACTTTCCAATTTTCCGAATAACTTTAAAGGGGCCATGTTAATGATTGAAAGTTATGACATCACAATACGGAAGATCACAGTTTAAAGCTATGGTTGAAAGTTTTATCATTGGCGGAGGTTTAGATTAGGCCTCACATCAGCACCGGTTTACCCTAGGACTCTCATAATGAATCCCCCAAATAGTTTAGGTATTGGGAGAACCCGATGCTTATCTAAATGGAAATCGCATTTGTGACGCACTAGTAATTGCAAATTCATTTATGAATTGTACTTTGAAATGAAAGATTGTACACGTATACAAAAGTTAACAGATACTATGACGTCATAAAGTACAAGATATGGCACTAAATATTCTGACTGCCAAAGAAAGAACAGTGTGTAGCTCTTTATCACATCAGGTAAAATATTCAAGAGATATTTCTTACTACGTTTGAATTCTGAGGTTCTTCTTAGTCGCTTCTTATTAATCATTTCGTCAATTATTTTTCGGTATGAGTTACAATAAACATCCGGAAATGGACCACGAATGCCAGCGTTGAACAATTTTTCCGCTTGGCACAGGACAGGGATGTGTTCGCTGAGCTGACGGTCGCTCCAGTAGAGACAATAGAATACGACAGTTATTTTTGGATCGTGTTTTAGTATCGAAAACTATAAATACTATATTTTCCTCTTCTATCGTATCCATGAAATCAAATATTATTTGGCGGATATATACTTCCTAGAGGGAACAAACAAGTTGGCAAATTACTTTCCGGTTAATTTGTTGCATGTATACAAAATATAACTTACATAATTAAGGTAATTAATTGCCGCTTCCTTTTTTTAACATTCGAATTTAATTATAGAGATTACATGACAATACTTGTCATTCGCAGATTTTTAATTAATACCATGGTTACTTCTGCTGATAATATTTTATATACTTAAGACTAGCGTATTTTAACTATTCTTGTAGTTTTTGTCACTTATCTATTCTTTCATCGCATATAATCATTTATACATTGTAATAATTTTACTAAATATTGTATTTGTCGAGATAACGAATCAACTTTGCTAGCAACAAAGACAACAGCCACTTCAAATATAATACCTAACTAAGTATTTATTAATCTATTTATTATGGCATAGGTTATAAAGCAACATAGCTTCAAAGTTGTTTACGTATTGCGTCTAGGATAAGGAGATTGTATTTATGTTTATGATTGCCTTATTATACCTTCACAGAACGATAAACAAAGGTGCAGTAGACCTTTCACTACTTTAATTTCAATAAAAAAAAGAAAAATAATATGTAAAGTTGTAACTAAAAATAGTTTTACCCTTCCGAAACATTTACTTTAGAGTTTCCGTTAGAAATGACTATATTTTGCGCGCTTTTAATTGTGCATGTCATTTTAAGAGAATTTAAAAGTCTATTCTCTAAAGTAATTCTAAAGTTAAAACGTAGATATTTAATTTTTGAATCATTTTAAAGTCAAAATATTTTATTATACTAAGTATGTGTGCTTCATGTCGACACGTTTTTCTACGATGCATGTACAAATTTTTGACATCCATTCGGCCAGGAACAGTTAGCTACATGCCCAACATGACTTATTACCTGCAAATTAAATCAGTAAGCAAAGGCTTTTATCGCTTGTGGTTCGGTACCTTCGTGACGACGAACTTTCTTCGGTTACCTCTATTTTATTTTAGCATTCGCGTCGGTCCGTCGCTCGTGGCGGACGTGTGTCGCGCTTTCTGTTTATTCCACCCGCTATCGTTAATGCCGCCATAATCCAACCGTGAATTTGTTTTTGGTACCGTAATATTGTCGGTCACATCGGTGTTAGTTTATGACTATATATTCCGGAGAGAAGTGTAACAGTGTTATTAAATTCGTTCAATGCTTCCGTTCGAGTGAAATGACATTTTGATCAACAGCGATATAATGTTCAGTTACTCAAATTTTAATGTTGGTGAAATACAACACTAACTTAGTCGGTGAATTGGACTGAAAAGGTTTGTAATGTTTGTCTTAAAAGCAACTACTTTTTATGATTATGAAAAAATGGTTCTTAATGCTTTGTCATTTTCAGCGTTTATGACTTAGCATGACTGGTTTATTCTGTTTGTTTATATTTATTAGTGATTGTCGTTAAGTCTTTTTGTTAAATACTCTAATTCTATTTATTTTATGTTACCGTTTATTTTATTATATTTGAGAGAAATCTATATGTACTGTGTATTCAGTTTAAATCTTATCCATTTGTCTGATACCTACAAGAAGATAATTTGAATGATAAAATGTAACCTTCATGTCAGGATTAAGTAAGACGCATCAATATAACTATTTGACATAATTATCAGTGAATTTATAGATGGAACGTAGAAATAGAAATACATTTAAGTACTATTTATACATTTGCATATTGTACTGTATAATAATTTCAAAAACGATTTTCGTGGTCGCGTTTATCAAAAACACCGCTAATTTATCCAGGTTTCTTATCGTCGACTTTTTTTTAAGTTTTTCATCCAAAATACATATTTAAAGCAAATTCTGTTCATTCATATTGTAACTAAATGTATTTAATGCATTTTCATATCACATTTTTGATAAATTTTACGACTACCTTCATTTAAACGGTGGTCATCTTCAAAGGAAAAAGTGTTCTTTTAATGTGAATTTGTTCAGCTGATTTTCAAGAACCATTTACTGGGAATCATTACAACAGGATGTTTCTTCATTATTCGAAATTGAATCGCGGTGTAAAACTATTAAATTGTTTCCTTTGTTATAAGTAAGGTAACGGACAGATAACAAATAACATGATTTTAGATTGCGGGTAAATTATATTATAATTTAGTAATTCGGAAATTGTTTCGTCCTGTTTAACATAGTTTTACGTAATAGGCATTTAAATACATACAAATTAGTAGGCTCAATTAATGTGTTTTAATTAGTATTAAACATAGAGTATTAGACATAGATAAGATTTCGTAAGCGAAACTGATTTCATTGAGTTATTCTCTTCGATTATTATGCGGATTATTGTCTCTTGTTGGTCGAAAGTTATTTTTTCAACGAAGGAAGATTTAATAAGGGTAATTTGCGTATAGTTTGATACTGTAAGTCCAGTTTTTTCGGAAATTTGTTCTAGGGGTTTACTTTTACAACGTTTAGTTTAGTTCGTATATTAATCGTGTTGACAAATAAAGATATGTTTTAATTTAAAAAGCTTTGTACTTAAATACTCTAAGCGTTTAAATATCACCTGACAGAATAATTTTACAAACACATGTTACCAATAAAAGACATCAGTAAGAAAGTTGGCAATAATTGAACATAAACGTCGCATAGTCTTAAGAAGGTCGAAAGAAATCGTTTGAAAAAGCTGAAGAAGCCATGAATGGATGGAAAGTGAGCTGACAGACGAGATGAGATAGTTTCTGTTCACACGCTCCTCACTACTCGCCGGAGATAACTAGCGTGATAATTTATTCATTTTGAAATGAGCGCTCGGTTACGTTTAATCTGGAGATGAGTTACACCACTTATGATTGTTACCATTGTAAAACTAAATTGAATTTGGATTAGAAATGTGCCCTTCGCTAACAATGACATTGTTGTTACGACATCATGCGAATTTATTATTGTCTTTTACATTTTGGTTTGTTAAGTTATTGCGTAAACTAGCAGAAAAAAAATTTGTTTCATTGTGTGGCACGAGTTCATCTTTAGGAATACTTTATACATTACATTACACTACATACAACATTTCAGCTTAAATGTTATGCAGTTATTGTACACATTAAGAAGTAGAAATTGGCCATAAAACTTAGATCAATGACGTCATTGGGCTTACCAATGAATCGGTAAATTTCTTTAATATCGACATCTATTTATTGTTAAAGTATATTTTGTTTTCAACATTGTTAAGGATACAACCTCCTGTATCTGGTTTTTATCCGCATATCAAAACGTGTTTCATAATCTGATATTTGTTCCGTTACACGGATTTGGGTTGTTTTTTTGACGGTGAATGTCTTTGTTTGCATTTCTGTGGATACGTTCAAAATCCATTTTTAAAGTCATTTCGTTCTATGTATCTTAGAATATTGTGGAGATATAGGTATAAAATACAAAAAATAGATTTTATCATAATAACCAATTGGTAATAAATATAATTTAATTATAGCTGTTGAAATTGGCAGCTATGATCTTTTCCCATTTTAAGTAACAATCGTTAAAATGTATGTGAAAAAAAAAAACAATAAAAATAACAGGCAATGAAATATAAAACGCTGAATGCATATTGTGTGTTCCAATCGCATGTTTAGGTTACATATACACTGGGAAATTAATTATCATATCAATTGAGTGCAACAGGAAAACCAGTCTTCTTTTGGTATAACTTATCTACAAAAAGGGTGAGTATTCGGCTTGTTTGTTTTTCTTTTAGTGCGGCGACCGGCGAGCGAACAATGCCGCCACGCAACTCTTGCCTTTGCTCGACTCGAGATGGGCACGATTGCGCAAGGATGCGCGAATGTAACAAAGCAATTTTCTCATGGTGATTAAGCTTTAGTAAAATCTTTTACTTTTTTAGATTTGGAAAGTAAAGCATATTTTTAGAGACGTTATATCATTTTTGTCATAATTAAGTATTTGATTCAGTTTTTTTTAATATCTATTCATATCATATCAGTTTTTAATGATTTTGTATATTTTATAACATCAGAAACTATCGCCCGCGCAGAAATAAAAAAATGATTAGTAGCCTGTGTTCTTCCAGTTTATGTTCTACACATATGTCAAATTTCAGCGAGATCTCGTTGAGCCGTTCTGGAGATATTAACCAATATCCATCCATCCATCCAAACATTCGCATTTATAATATTAGCAAGAAGTAACATTAGTAGTGCTATTTAATATTAATGTAGTGATTTTCATCTTTCACCATATATTTTGAATTACATCAGTTTTTCTATTGACAGTCAATAATTTATGTAAATCACAAAAGGAATTAAACGATAAAGTATGTAAAATGTTTCTATTATATTTATCCCGTTCGTTGGTGTGGTTTTCTTTCCGACCGCTTACGGTATTCTTGCTAAGTAGGTACCGATGCACTGGCAGGATTTACAATTCATAGAAAATAGTTTTCTTTATTTTCAATAAGTTTCGATATGAAGCACTTAGGTATGTAAAATTAATGAAAAAGTGAAATTTACTAATACAATTCTAGAATCATTTTTGAACTTTTTTTTTGCTTTCATTAAATGAGATTTGGATTCATTATTTTAATCATATTAAGCATAGAAGCATAGAAGATACGTGGAATTGAGATTACATTTGTTTATCCAGGTGGGTGAGGGATTTAGGGAATTATAGTACTAGTAAGTTAGTATCTATCAATAGCAGGCGGCGCGGCAGGCTGGCGGGCTGGAGGCTCAGAGGTCGGAGGCGGTTAATTGGCGACGAGTCTCAGCCGGTTTGTCCGCCTGTTATTTTACGGCATTTCTGCCTCAGTCTGACTCACATAGTTCTGACTGCATACCTCTAGGACTTTTGCCCCTACAGCTCATTTTACAATGCTCCAAACGTTTTTGTACAGATAGAGGGGAACGTAATACGACCGTCATTCTATGCAAAGGCTTCTACGCTCGCAACGGAAATAATGAATCCCTTCAATACCGGCCCTAAAAGTTTTTGTTTTGTAACTAAGCAATATCGATTGTTATTATCGTGCGTGTTCGATTCGGAATGTTTGTAAATTTTAATGTGAGCTGTATTCAATTGAACACAAATTACGAGCACGTTTGCATTTAAGTCTCAAAACAGTGACTTAAGAAATATGTAACAATAAGGAAGTATAAGTGGAGTATCGTAATTATAAGTATTCGTGCGATTTTAGAAAAGACGTATTTTAGTGGTTAGTCAGCCTCAAGGCCATTGCTCTCAGTTAGATGAAAGAAAAAAACAAGGAACAGTTGTTAGCCGGGGTGAGGGCGAGGGGATTCACGGTCGAGCGAGCGCCACCTGCGCGGCGCAGTATCGCACTGCTCGCTGCCCGCCCGGTACAACGTGGCCTGGTCTGGCCCGTCGTGGCGTGCCTGCTATGTACCTAGAGTATCAATGCTATATTTAGCAAGCCCTGTTTTTAGTTTTCCTTAGACCTTGATGGAACTACTTTTTATCTATGTTTTAACAATTTCTTATCGTATTTCATTCACGCTACTTTACGTTGCTAATGTAATTAATCAACTTTATTTTCTTTCTTACCTTATTGAGTTTTGAAAGTTTTTTCTTCTTACTATTATATGGTTTAAGATGAATTCTAGATAAAAATGTTTAGGGTTCTATCACGTTGAGGAAGACCTCTACATAGCATTTCTCCTTACCTTCAAGACCAATCAGATACATACATTTTGATGATACGATTTGTATAGCGATTAGTATGTTTTTACTAAATGTAAAACATACAGTAAAAACCGTTGGGTCATTTACATTGTGTTATACTTTCTCCTTCGGTGCTACTGACAAATGTCATCAGACCAAATAGTTTTTGGACGCATCACATTAGCATAATTTTTACTAATAATTGTGTTATAGTGTGTGTGTGTGTGCGTGTGTGTGTGTGTGAGGGGTATTAAATTAATTTAAGACCTATAATGTTATCATTCTTACTAATATTTTAAATGCGAATGTTTAGATGGATGGATGGATATCCCGGACGGTTCAACGAATCTCGCTGAAATTTGGCACAGATGTAGAACATATGGAAGAACACAAAGGCTACTTACTTAGTTTTTTATTCCGCGCGGACGGAATCGCGGGCGACAGGTAGTTTAATTGTAGATCAAAAAAATAATATGTTTATTTTTTAAATGGATCTCTCAGTCTTTAGCACATTTAATAAACGGATCTACATATATTACCCATCTTACTAGTATTATAAATTCGAAAGTTTGGATGAATGGATGGATAGATGGATGTTTGTTTGAAGATATATCCCGAACGGTTCAACGGATCTCGCTGAAATTTGGCACCGATACAGAAAACATGGAAGGACACATAGGCTACTTACTAAGTTTTCTTTTTTTTTTGATATCGCAAGGAGGGAGTTGCAGGTGACACATAACTATAATTAAAGAAAGAACCTTGTTACACACAGTCGACGAGAAATATCTTTGAGTATGTACGTATCATGTATGGATTTTTCCGGTCTAAGCGATGTCTTACTACGGCATTTTCCCATTACCTGGCGACAGATTACCGGATTCGCCTCGGCTTAACTCTAAGTGGTGCTTATAGGATTTATATAGATTTTGTTGGTTATTTATTATTATATTTATTTTATAGAGACTTATTTTGTAAATTCAACACTTAGACAGGTTTTATTGTAATTTTTATTACTCATAAACTCATAATACTAAGAGACTATGTAAGGGACCAATTAAATGATTGGAATTAAGGCAATTTAGAAAAAGGATAACATTCAATTTATGTTTTTAATGTTCCTAAACTGGTATCAATGTAAAGAAGTGATTTATCTCTTACTGTTGTATTAAATTTAAATTTACAAATGAAATGAAAATGACGTTGATCAAGTAGTCAAAATGCTAATGAATCGAAAGTAGGTTTAAATCATAAATATATTAATCATTATGTTAATCTGGGAACTCCAAGTTATGACATAATATTAAAACTAGATTAAAACTATTTATTATTTTCTTTAACTATACATAATCAGCTTTCCAATTAATCAATATTAATTAAATCTCCAGTGCATATTATTAGAAAATTTGATGAATTTGATAATTTATTATCTGTTACATAATACATCTTCGTTTGATTAATTATTAATGTTATATATTACTTCTATGTAAATAATTCTCAGATTAGGAATGAGTATTGAGAATGGTTTATGTTTATGTATAATGCGATAGTACATCACATAATAAATGTTATCGCATAGTTTTATTCAAAAAATGGAATATTCAGATTTTAATCCTTGAAATTCAATGATAAAAACCATAAGGTGACTTTTCATCTATGTTATTTATTTAAAAACATATTTTTTAATGTAGTAATTTTATAGCTTAGTTACCTACACCTATCTTACTTACATAATAAAGGGAAAGTTTGAATGTATTTTTGTAAGAAGATATATCCAGAACGGATCAACGGATCTCCCTGAAATTTGGCATAAATGTAGAACATAATCTGGAAAAACATATAAGGCAACTAATAAAGTTTTTTCATTAATTCTGCATGGTCGGTTTTACGGGTAAAATTTAGTTAATAATATTTTAGGCGTCAATCGTCAAAAAAATTCATTCAAATTATTAGTAGTAGTTAGACCTGTTAGTGAGATAGCCGACCTATATTTTCGATTGTAACAATATTATTTACCTGTATCAATAAAATATGTTAGTCATAGTAATATCTAACTAAAAGCAATAATCAATAATGTTGTCAGGGGCGCATGTTACCGCGCCGGCTGTTACGATGAAACTCAAATTTTGTGTCAAGTGTACGTTTTAAGCAAGTCTATCGGAACTTTCACTTTCACACTTTTTGTCATTTTTTTATTCGTATAATCGACTCTGTCATTGAACGTAAATGTCTTAAAACAAAATCTTATCCATACACCTTTTAAGTGACAACTTAATAACTCGATTTTAATGCCAACAAATACGTAAAAATTATCTATTTTTGATGTATATAAATGTAGTATAATGTTGTATATGTACGTAGTAAATGAATGTACAATAAATAAACAATTTAGCAGATTCATTTACTGTATTTGTGTGTAACATTGTAATTATATATAAAAAAACTAATGTCATATTTTTCCAATATGTGTATCTACCTAATGGTACATGAAATACATAAAAAATAAATAAAATGAATACAAGTCAACGTTCTTTAATTTCGTTTTGCGAAAACAAAAATATTTCACATTCACTAGTACATTTTCGTTGATAAGGAGTAAAAGACATAAACGCGTTACGTCACTTGTTCCAAATAAAATGTACGTATCAATGACCTCGATAACTCAAAAATTGATAGATAAGAATTCCAACAATTGTATTAAAAGCTTGAGATGCTCATTATAATAAACAGTAAGTTTGTTTTGAAACATACGTTACAAAGACACTTCTTAATTTTTCGATTTAATAGCTATGATGTCTGAATATGTTGCGTGTTCATGTACCTTTTCATTTAAAACGCTATGTAATCGTTGATAGCTCCATGGAATCCCTCATTATATGTGATAGGGTACGGGACAGACTACAGTTAGCATAAGAAACATTACGCCAATGACGCTGTTTTACGGTATTCGAAGTAATTTGCCAACTCATTCGTGGCTATGACAACGGTTTCTACTCCAAAATTATTTTTGGATGAGTTTTGTATTTGTTTATGTTTCTAAAGTTAATTATTTTTACCAATAATATTACTTACTTGGTCACAAATTCTCACAATATTACGATAGAATAGAAGTGTTAGAATATTATCAAATATTAATTATTTAGCACCATTGTCGAGATTTAGATAATACAATATTGAGACGGTAAAATACTTGGACAGCATTCTCCGGTGCAAATTTATGGTGACTATTAGCTTTAACCGCCGCACTAAGTAATAAATAAAGTTGTCTGGACAACTCACTTCAGTTGATTGTAATCTACGCTTAAAACTATGGCTTCAGGTGGGAGTACGGCGAAATGATTTATTGTTACAATAAGATGCCCTGCCTAGTGCAAAAAATTTATAGCTCGAGAGTCTGGACAGTTGCGTCGGGAGAAAACCGGTTCGTCGGCTTTACTATGCAATGCCTCGCAACAGCCGTGAACTAAAGCTTTATTAAGAAAATTATACTGAGCTAAGGGTGGCTCGTAACAACTGAGCAATGCTTTTGTAATAATTCATGTAACATTTTAAATTGCATAACAATGTTTCAATAAATTGTTTCAATGTTGGGAAAAAATAAAACCATTACTTTAGGTAGATAGTTGTAGTGATCTATATCTCGTTAAGAATCGATCTTACAATTTTAGATTTATGATCTTTATAAAGGTAACAGTTTACACTAAAATAACTTTTAACTGTTCTTTACTTGGTCCATTAAGTTGAGAGTTACATGTTGTTAAAATTAATGTCATCAAAAAAAATCGGTTCATTTTAATATAATTTTTGAAGGTTAAAATGCATACCAGGTGGCAGAAATTATGAAAGATGTTTACCAGATACTGCAACTGCTAATTATGAGAAATTTTGGTTTTGTCTTTCCTGGTCACAAATTTAAATGTTTAAAATAACAGAAATAATTGTAATTTGCTTTTATTTAAACTTTACTTACATTTATACCTGTTTAATTATATTTTGTTAAAACAAATTATTATGACAAAATGAACATTAAGAAAATGGATAACTTTTTCCTCAGCCAAATATTAATAAATAAATATGTGTCTTAAATTAGGATAAATTAGTACTTAACGTTATTAAAAATTTACGTAATTTTTTTTCAGAACACAATTTTCTTTGATTAATTTTCAAAGAAATAATTAATGTTTACCGTGGTCCTGAATTGGGCACTTTTATATTTTAAAGTATTCAAAATAATAATAGTCATATACCTTGATATAGATATGATGCGAAGAATATCACTGTTTTTATCTTGATATTAAAACAGGTTGCATTACATACGCCGCGTGAAACAATAGTTCAAGGTAAATATAGACTGTAAATTGCTTAGGAATGAAGGTCCGGCGAATCAGCGACTGTGACGGATATCAGTGACGAAGTGCGGCCGGAGTTCGCGGCGAGGTCGTTGCTCCTCCGAGGAGCTGCACTCCTGCCGTCTCCTAGCCTCCTTTGCCCTCGCCTGCCCTCGCCTTCCCTTCCCTGCCCTCCCTACTGCCACCTCCGTGACCCCGTACCTTTGTACTTTAGACAAATAACTAAAAGAACTAAACAGTCATAGAACAAGAAAAAAACTATTCGTAAATGTGCATAATACTGCACTTAACTATATTAAAAAGAAAAAATATTCTTTGTGTAATATAAAATCAAAGAGTATTTTAAGCTAGTTTCATAAATTTCACCATTTATTTATTGTTCTTACAATAAAAAATGTTGAAATTTTGAATTGAGAAGACTCAATCTATGTCACTTTTATATTTACTCGTATATACTATATATAGATATTATAGTTAATGTTAATAATGTCTTTGACTAGGAAATCATTGTTAAAACGTTGTGGTCGCAATGGTTTAACACCAGTTTACCAAACTGAATTTATTGCATACCGCTGTATTTGTTATTCCGTCCAAATTCCATCCCCTCGACTATGAAGCATTACCAATTTAAATTAGGATGTTTAATTTCTCTACATCATTTTGAAAGAAAATATAATAATTCACCTTCTGACGTCAAAGTTCAATAAACTTTGATCTTGAACTTAGTTGTCTTTTCATAGTAGCGTTCTGAAATAATGCGGCTGTTTTTCCTTCTTTGTTTTGTGATCTCACCAGTTTCATTATTTATTTATTTAGAGACACCAACAGGTAAATTATAACACATGCACAATAACTAATATAACAAAAGCAAATTAAGAACTGAATAATAATTTATCCAAATTATAGATGTACACATCATACAAGTATAACAAAGCAACAAATGGAAACACCAAAACTTTATATAAACAAAATTAGTAAGATTTATGTGATGAAGCTAATTATGTAATAAAAAATTATTGATATTTTAATCTGCTTTAAGGGTATAACAGTAAAAATAGGCAAATTATTTTACATGTTACAAATATAATTAGTTTTTTAAACACAAAATTTATCATTAGCTTTTTTTGTAATATGCTACCCGTTCGGCATAAAAGTCAGAAAGATGACATAATGTTGTCTGAAACATGTTGACTTTTAGAGCTCAGCAAAATGTTGTCTTTTCGATAACTTTTTGTCGATGTCATTTTAAAGCAATCTCAATGATAACTAAATGATGACTTTTCGAGGACATATTTTTTTAGCCGACTTCAAAAAGAAGGAGGTTATCAATTCGACTGATTTTTTTTTTTTTTTATGTGTGTTACCGCGAATCTCCGCCCCTGGTGGTCAGATTTTGATAAAAATTATTTTAATCGAAAGGAAGTGCTTGCAGGTGGGTCCCATTTTTTTGTTTTTTTTTTAAATAACTAGAAGACTAGTAGATTTTGAATAAGCTTCAAAATTTGTTGCGAAAATTAGGGACATTTTTGCTTTCAGCGTTTACGTAGGCTAAACTATAAGACCTACATCAAAATGACGTATGGCGAATTGTAGCTCTATAAATGTGCTAAATAAAAGTCCGCGATAGCATATATCTATCTTTTATAGTTTTCTCACAATAACCATTTTTTTCTTTACGAAACATTAATTAAATTCTTGCCCTATTTCCGACGCTATTATTCAAGTTCAGTATTAACCCTTATGTAAATAAATATGTTCATTACCAAGAGAATTTAATGTAGATTATATTTGCCCTTGAAACTATATCATTCTGTCTAATAGTTTAGGAGATATCGTAAGAATAAAATTACGCGGAAACGAAAAATGCTACATCGCGTTACAATGAATAGCACAAATTTGCTTTCTGGGCTTATTGTTAATAAAACTTTTAAAAACCAACAGCGGCCATTTTGTTCTATACGGACCTCTCACTCATCCATTAAAGAGTGATTGTTGACAAGCGTGAATTGCATCGTAATTCGTTCGGCATTGCTAAGTGTTTTTATTGAATTATTACAACATAAACGTAATATTTTTGACTTAACATACTGGTTGAAAATATAATTAATAGTATTTGTGATTCTTATTATTCAGTTAGTTATCAAGAATTTAATTGCCGAACAAATAAACTTGTAAGTATGAATATAGGTTATAAACACATTTTTTCATATTTTATAACTAATTAAATTATTTAAAATTGTTGTAAGACGATGCTCGTCGCTATTTTAATTAAATTCAGTTTAAATATTTTACTTTTTAAAATATTTCTAACTTTAAACATTTGTATACAATTTTGTTCATTTAATTCATACATAATAAAAAAAACTTATCAGCATCGTCTTTGTAAAAGTGTCTGATAAAATTTAGAATGCCCTAAAATTTAATGAATATTTTCAATTTCTGATTTGATATTTTTTTTAGGATTCAACACAAGATGTATTTCGTAGTTTTTTGGGATAAAACGTCTGCAATCGTACCTGCATCATGGGTAGATTCAGAATCTCGAACTTTCAAGTGGCCGAAAACAAAAAATCCTACCTTACTAATTATTCGAGCTGATAACCCTAAAGATAATTGGATCACTTATAATTATGTTCAACTCTGCGGTCCATTTGGTAAAATTATTTATACTATACAGTAAAATATGTAGTTCGTTGATCAGGAATAATTGGTTATAATCTCTTCATGTATTTCTGTACTTTAACTTTCAAATATGGATATGCAAATATTTGCAGTATCTCACCCTTATATCAATAGTGAGATAATAATTAATTAAACTATCATTATTTTTAGCCGACTTCAAAAAGAAGGAGGTTATCAATTCGACTGTATTTTTTTTTTTTTTTTTTTTATGTGTGTTACCGCGAAACTCGGCCCCTGGTGGTCCGATTTTGATAAAAATTATTTTAATCGAAAGGAAGTGCTTGCAGGTGGGTCCCATTTTTTGTTTTTTTTTTAAATAACTAGAAGACTAGTAGATTTTGAATATAGCTTCAAAATTTGTTGCGGAAATTAGGGACATTTTTGCTTTCAGCGCTTACGTAGGCTAAACTATAGGACCTACATAAAAATGATGTATGGCGAATTGTAGCTCTTTAAATGTGCTAAATAAAAGTCCGCGATAGCATATATCTATCTTTTATAGTTTTCTCACAATAACCATTTTTTTCTTTAGAAACATTAATTAAATTCATGCCCTATTTCCGACGCTATTATTCAAGTTCAGTATTAACCCTTATGTAAATAAATATGTTCATTATCAAGATAATTTAATGTAGATTATATTTGCAATTGAAACTATATCATTCTGTCTAATAGTTTAGGAGATATCGTAAGAATAAAATTACGCGGAAACGAAAAATGCTACATCGCGTTACAATGAATAGCACAAATTTGCTTTCTGGGCTTACGTAGGTCAAACTATATGACCTACATTAAAATGATGTATCGAGTAATTATAGATCCTTAAATTTGCTAAATAAAAGTCTCAGGTGGCATATATCTATCATCTATGGATGTCTCACAAAAACCATGTTATTATGAACAAACTTCGATTAAATTGCACACGAAAAACAGCGTCGTAAGCTTACGGCGCTATTATATTATATTCGATATGAATCCTTATCCAAATAAATATGTTTGATGGCTAGAGTATTAAATGCAGATTACATTAGCCTTTAAACTATGTAATTCTGATCAATAGTTTGGAAGATATTAAATTATTAAAAACTACGCGCATTCGAAAAATGCTACTGCGGCGCGCGGCTGGACAAAATTAAAGGCACGCTACGATGTATTAGTTCGTTAATTTTCAATTTGTATACCGATTTTGATAATTATTTCATTGTTTAAAGGATAAGTGGTTATCTGGTGTATTCTAAATTAGTTTTTGAATTGAAGTACACACATATTAAATAGGAAAGTCCTTTTCTTTATTTGTCTTATTTATGTTCTTATACGTATTAAGGAAATTTGTAATTAAACTTCAAATTCACTAAAAATTGAGAAATAAAACAAACATTTTAAGAAATAAAGATAAAATAGCCGACTTCAAAACAAAAAAAACTATCTCAAACAAAATGCGCTCAAAAGTAACTTAAAAAAAAACAATTTCAAACAAAATGCACTCAAAAGTAACGTAAAAAAACAATTTCAAACAAAATGCACTCAAAAGTAAGGTAAAAAAACAATTTCAAACAAAATTCACTCAAAAGTAACATAAAAAAACAATTTCAAACAAAATGCATTCAAAAGTACCATAAAAACAATCTCAAACAAAATACACTAAAAAGAAACAAAATAATGTCATGAAAACTTCTTTCTTTCTTTCTTCTCTCTTTCAAAAACCCTCTAAACTCTAAAGAAAGTTCTCTTCTTTCTTGTAACATGTCTATATTGTATAATTATTGTTATTTTGGAGTCGGTTTCGGCCTAAGTAGGGACATAAACGTAAGTATGTCTAATACATCTCAAATATAAAATGTCACCTATTTACTTCGGCCGACACCGACTGCGAAATAACAATAATTATACAATATAGACATGTTACAAGAAAGAAGAGAACTTTCTTTAGAGTTTAGAGGGTTTTTGAAAGAGAGAAGAAAGAAAGAAAGAAGTTTTCATGACATTATTTTGTTTCTTTTTAGTGTATTTTGTTTGAGATTGTTTTTATGGTACTTTTGAATGCATTTTGTTTGAAATTGTTTTTTTATGTTACTTTTGAGTGAATTTTGTTTGAAATTGTTTTTTTACCTTACTTTTGAGTGCATTTTGTTTGAAATTGTTTTTTTACGTTACTTTTGAGTGCATTTTGTTTGAAATTGTTTTTTTTAAGTTACTTTTGAGCGCATTTTGTTTGAGATAGTTTTTTTTGTTTTGAAGTCGGCTATTTTTTTTTTTATAACAGGCATATGACGAAGCGCGTGAATTCGAATTAGATGCCCTAAATCTGTCTACAAATGATGATGAAGGTTTTGCTGCTATTAAAACAAATAAAAAATTAGAAATGGTAGATAAAGGAAAAAGAAACTGCAATAAACCTTTACGCTCTTGTGATACAGAAGATGAATCGACGCCTATACAAAAAAGTAAGGATCATTAGTTTGAATTTAATTGTAAAATTTTAAATTGCATGAAAATTGAAAAGAAAAATGAATAGTATTTGTTTTACCTTTACCTAAAATTTTGTATATAATAATTCTAATATTAATTTTATTTATTTTATAGAAACTAAAAGTAGAAAGAAGATAATATCATCGTCAAGTTCTTCTGATAATGAGGGTATGTAACAAATAAAGTTGTTCAATTATATATAACTAGCTTTTACCCGCGACTCCGTCCGCGCGTAATAAAAAATAGAAAACGGGATAAAAATTATCCTATGTCCGTTTCCTGGTTCTAAGCTACCTGCCCACCAATTTTCAGTCAAATCGATTCAGCAGTTCTTGAGTTATAAATAGTGTAACTAACACAACTTTCTTTTATATATATAGATTATTTTGTTCCTTATTAATAAAACACTTTATTTTCAGATAGCGGAATAAATAATATACCAATGCCACCTGCCACGTACGTGAGCCAAAAGGATCAGCAACTACCACCAACATTTAAAACTCCTATATCATTACTTGAGCCGTAAAAGTATTTGTAATTTTAATAATAAGATTATTTATATTGGTATGTAATATCGTTACTATTCATTGTGTTATCAAATAAACAATAATTAAACCTATTTTCCATGTCAATTTTAATTTTACACTAGCCTCTTAATTTTAACATAAAAACGTTAACTTTATGATCTCTAGAAAATTTTATCTTTCTGATATCTTTTTAATGATCTCTAAAAGATGGCACTAGATGGCTCATAAGAGAGCTTTATGTTAACATTATGTTAACTTTATGTTGACTTTTTGGTTATCATTTCTGATATCAGATCTTGAATAATGTTAACATTAAGAGAACTTTATGCTATCTTCTTGCCGAACGGGTATTGTCTGTATTATTGTAATTCAATGTCAATACAATTGGAAAGGATCGAAGTAGTCCCGTTTTATGACATTCAGTATGGACAATCCGAGACATACATAACAAGTAACAACACACGACTGCGGTACGTGATTGATGTACACCATGGAAATTTGAATGCAATTGCGGTGACACACATTTTATAACATTCCAACAAGACTTATGATCTGTTACATGAACTAGTAATGTTACACTTGCATTATAACGTAACATGAGATATAAATTCTGAAAAAATTATGCTTATCTTTGTAATAATTCTAAATATTTTATAATCTAATTTATGAGAGTACAAAAGTATTGCACATTATATGCTTACTTACATTATCCATACGTTTTGAATTAAATCAAACTGTTAATGGACTCATATGAAGACAATATTGGGAACGGTTACGAAGATTACTAAAAAAAACACAAATCAACTTGAAAACTCAATACTGAAATTTATCTGATGATAAGCTTTTACAGCAACCGTTTAGATATTTTAAAAGGTTCTTGAAATTCGTATCTAAAGTTATTACTGCACAAAGGAAGCACACAAAGTGTTAGTAAGGCTTCGTATTTTTAGGTCAATTCTGGATGATAAGTATTTCCTCTTTGCTTACCTTTAACTATGATCGAATTGTTCCATTACATAGATAATAGCTTCGCTTAATATTGTTGTTGCTTAGTTCTACACCTGTTGTAGTGATAGTGTTACATGTAACTGAGAAATTGATAAATAAGGTTTCTTTAAATAATTTCCCATGCGTTATTTGAGAAGATTGCAGATAATTACTTGACTTAAAGTATTATTCGATGGACAATAGTACTTTCTGATTCCAATACTAATCTATCTATATATATAAAAGAAAGTTGTGTTAGTTACACCATTTATAACTCAAGAACGGCTGAATCGATTTGACTGAAAATTGGTGGGCAGGTAGCTTAGAACCAGGAAACGGACATAGGATAATTTTCACACCGTTTTCTATTTTTTTTTATTCCGCGCGGACGGAGTCGCGGGTAAAAGCTAGTTTTATAAGATAGCATATAAAGGAAAAGACTATTCAATATCGCTATTCATTTTGGCGACTAAATTCGTCGTCATTTGTGTAATTGAAATTTCTTCGGTCATCATAAAGCACATCAAAGGCTTAAGTAATGAACATTCATATACTTTGTCATATCTTATCAGTACATCAATATGCTATGTATTTTAACTCTGTGTTCCGGCCTAGTATAATCCTAAGCGACTTGTCATCTTGTAGACTTAAGTCTAGTCTTTTTATGATTAGCTGGTTTATGACACTAGATATATAAAATGACGTAATTTACACACACGCACACACATACTGTGTTGGCAATAATAAATGAGTGTTGCATTTTTGCCTTCAAATGTGAATTGCGATGTACGTAACTCAACAAATGTCTCGTGTGAAAATCTTGAAGACGTACTCATGCCCCTTTTATAAAATGTCTTATTTATATAGTTACAAGTTTCTGGCAGTGAGGTTTTTAATATTTATTACTATTTTAATACTTATCAAAAAAAATGACAAGCGGACAGGAGGTCAAATTTATGTTTCACTGATAAAAAAAAATTAAACGAAATGAGTCGTATGGTAATTTAAATAATCATGACATCTGATAGCAAATAATTACTTTCTCATTCAAATATCCCACATTCTTAAAGATTTCACTTGTCAAACTAAGCAATCTCCAAATCGTATAGTAAAAAATAAAATCGTCGTTGAGTTTAACTCAACAGACTTATTTTACTAGCTTACTGATATGTAGGGCATTTGATTTCTTTCCTAATGTTTTATAGTGGCTGTAGGATTTTTGTCTAATTAGTTGTTGCTTGTTGTAGCTGCACGATGTACTCGACATCCACGGCGTCGACGACAACGTCTGGGTCTCGCGGCGAGCCCGCGGTGGGCCCGATGGAGCGACGCGTGCGTGTCGTGCGTCTGCTGCGGCCGCGCCGCGCCGCACCTGCATTCGGTTTCGCTTTGCGCGGCGGCCGCGAGTATGCCACCGGATTCTTCGTATCCAAAGTCGACATTAATTCCGAAGCACATCTGCAAGGATTAAAGGTTAGTTACTTATCAAACCTGACCTACAATAACTTCTATTTCGATTTTCACTGTTTGCCTTCTACCGACAGTTTGTATAGTTTTGTCACTTACCTATTAATGGCGTAGTTAGCAAAGTAGAAAGAAACTAAGTTCAATAGTAAGTGGTTAGTTTAATTTACAAGTTTTTTAGTATACAAAATCGCTGGACTATAATTTGGTAGTTTAGATACTTAAGACGATGTATGTTGCTGGTATGTGATATAATGCATTGCGCCGAAACAATCAATCTATGAATGTATTCGGCAGAGTTATTGTTCTATGTTCCTACCGATTTTTTTCGCAGCCGGATTCAAAAGAGCATCGCATTGTCTTCTGTCGTTGTACGGATATGGACACGAGAGAAAATTTATTCAACACCATGTGACATGTGAAGCGTGGCGCAATTTCTCACGTTTGAGTCCCACTGCTGGGCCGATGCGAACACGTCGAACAATTAACTCAGTGGGCTAGTTTGCCGACTTCACAATTGCTCGGTTCCGAGGCTGAATTGTCGCAAGACGCATACCACTCTTGTTATTGTTTTTTTTGCTCACGTAACACTGTAGTTTCCTCTGTGTAGAGGGCTACCGAATCGCTGAATCAAAGTACTACTTCGTTCACTTTCAATTTTTGTTTTTTTTTATACTATAAAAATCGAGTTTTGTCGAAAGTACGAATGAGTTTTAATTAATATTCTCAAATTATTCAATGTAGAAAAACGGTTTATTAAAAATACACTGCTACTTTTATTAAAAATACACTTAAACAATATTATCAGGCATTTATTATTTAAAATTTGTGTCAGCCCTAAAGACCGCCCATCGTCAGATACCTCTGTTTGTATGATCGCTTTATTTTCGCAATCATTTGGGTCAAGTTTCTCATTTACGATTTGGAGTATTGTTAATTGTAATACAAACCGGGTTACGTAAGACATGTCTTAATACAGGGGTGTAAGCGTAATTATTATTTGTCAATTAATCATAACAACATTTATACGACAGCAGAACAGTGCATTAAGAAAAATAGTTTTGTTCGTTGTGTAATAGCAATAATTAGTTTTCAATTGTTAAAGGTAAAAAATTAGACGCACACTCGCATGCTTAAGAATTAGGATATATCGTTGAAACTGTCTACTTTAGAAAAGCACTGGCTAATCACATTCAAAATCTTTTACGATAACGATTACCAAAATTTATTTTACGATATCGATAATAAAAAAATACGTAGAACATTTTTCAAAGGCCGGCGATAGTAAAATTTTAATTCGCATATTCGAATGCAGCAATCAAGTTACAATAAGACTGTTATAATTACAGCAGTAAACACAATAATTCAAATTCACCGCGGCGCAGATTAATTTTCGCATAATTACTTCCTAACAATGAAATTGCGAAAATTCATGAGTACATCCGTTATTCTGGCGGCACAATAAGTTGTTTGGCTTTTACAAGAAATCTTGGGAAGTCGGATAATGAGTACATAAATATATAAACATAACCAAAATAAAAAGCTTAGAAATCTTTTGGCAGCGTTCGTAGAATGTTTATCTATAATACAATTACTAAGCAAGTTCATAAAATTATTTCGCTTAGTGTTATATTTTGCACAATAGTAGTAAGACGCTTTATAATTTAATTACACATTCCATGCTAGATTCTTTCCAAGCTGTAAAACTTATTTAGCATCTGTTTAAACTTATATCCGTATAATTATGTGAGTTTATTGACTTTATATCCCGTGTTTTAGCATATAATTAAAAATGTCAGTAAATATGTGGCAATTTGTTAAGAAAACGGAAACTAAAACACGGCTATAACGCGTGTTGAGTGAAATTTTCCGCGCCGTAGGAGAAATGATTTGAAGAAAGAAAATACTATTTGTCCCGCGTAAACGGCCGTAAGTACAGGAAGAAGGCGAGTTGTGTGTAATTATACGACAATTTAGAAATAGCTCAGCCAGCATTGAGACTGCGTGAGTCAGTTTATCTGCGCTGGTCAGCGTCAGACGCCCACTTTCTATACCGTGTGAGCCTCTGTGTAAACTCTTGTGTAATATTTGCTAAAATAGAAAAGCGTTACAATCCTATGACATGGAACGGCGACCGAATTTGTGCTGTTTGTTTACGATAAGACATATAAAATTAATTTAAAAAATCGTGATTCATTCTTGTAAAAAAATCTATTGTTTCAAAAACGGTAATAGATTTAAATCGTATTAAAACAAGTTTTTACATACGATTTCGTCGATCTTTAACTATTTATTAAAATAGTATTTACAACATTCGTAACGATGGCCGACTTTCTGGTCTGTCTTTAAAAATCACTTTTACTTTTAGGTTATAACAACGTCTTGCACTACAGTGAAAATTCCAGTTTAAATAAGACACTGCCAAGCTTTAATGACCCAAAGTTGTTTAAAATATACAAATTAAATTTATTCTTAGGTCAGTATGCCAACAGCCAGCATTCTACCGGATATTTTCTTTCTACTTACATATACGAGATGCAGATATTAATAACGATAAATATATTTATGAGAAATATAGAAATTATACAATGGGGCTTAAGTTTTGTTTTCTTTCATTCCTCAATGCTTGTACGAAAATCTTACTAGCCAGTACTTTTTATAATATTCGATTGTAATCAGCCACCATTCCGTTTAAAAAAAGAATAAGTAGTAATACGGCTAATACAGTTGGGCAAGTATTGTTAGGAAACAAGAGAGATGGTGGGTATTGGTGTTCAGTGCTTATTGCATCGGTTGCAAGCAATCCAACCGGTTTATTTGCTAACGCTATGAAGATCTGACAACGAATGCTTCAAGCGCAAAATATCTAGAAAACATTACATCATCGGCCTAACACATAAATTAATATACTTAAAGAGAAAAATAATACTAATATGGTTACAAGAAGCTGTTTTCCTTTGAGTATTACATTTGCAGATGGTCGATCGAGTGCATACTGATGTATTTACATATTTATGCAGTCCCTAATCCGAAAAGAAACCAGTTTCTGGTTAAGGCTATGGAAGGCAGAAACTATTTACGGCTTAATAAGGAATTGTAATATCATAAATAGCGTTATAATATAGAACAGTTAACAAAGTACTTGCTTTTTTCCTACTTTTGCTTTAAAACATGGTAACGCGATATTGTTTCGTATTGTAAATATTTTTTTTACAATTTAAAATCCATTAAAAGTTATTTCAATAATAATTGTTCAAAATTATCGTAACATTTTTATGAGCTTAAATATAAATCTTTGATTGGTACCTGTCAAATATATAATCAAAGATCTAAATCTACGCATATAAATTTGTAGTCATTCATTTAATAGCGTAAACGATCACTGAATCTTCAAAATGTACCTGTATCCAAAAGATTTTGCGCAAACAGTTTAGTATATACGAGTATACCCTCATACATTTATTGTTAGGCTATTAATACCGTCTAGTACTTTTATAATGACAACAGACACCAAACAAACCGCACAGCTGGTAAAATAAAGTGGGCTTTATCACTCACTGAGTCATCGATAAGGTGTAAACAGTCGAACACCTCGTGTACACAAATGAACCACTTGACATTGAATTTTACAGATGTTGTTGTCACACGTAGTTTTGCCAATATGTTATTTCACGTAGTATCAAGAATATTAGAATAAACCGTTATTCTCTAATAGTAAAGTTTTAATTAATTTTGCAATATGATAGAAAACGTACGCCAATTTGTTTAGCGAAATGTCAAAAGGTATTAAAATGGCTTGGTTATTGCTGTAAAATCTTCGTCAATAGGTTAACGTAAGCCGATATTGAAAGGCTTTAATTCATTGCGAATTCATTCATTTCTATTCGCTGAATAAGATTTGATTGACACGTGTTTAAGAACATGTTAATTCGTGCCGTTTAGAATTGACATTGCAATGATTTTTTAATTAAGCGATTTCCGCGCGCAAGTGTACAATATAGAGAACGCTAAAAATGTAACTTTTACAGCAAGTTTCCAGTCCCAGTAGATTTGTCTAAAAACATATTATCATCTCATTCAGTTAAAATTAAAAGAACTGAGATAAACCAATAATTTTGTGTAGATGTTTCGGTAGTGGGAACCGACGGGTAAACTGTAACTAACGGATATTGTATTAATGAGATAATGCCGCTGCACTAATCGATTTAAATGCGGTTGGTGCGGTTTTCTCAAGCCAAATTCGATCGAAATAACATAGCTTCTCACAACTGTTATAAATTCACTGTCAATTATACAAGCCTGGGGCGTATATAAATTGTATTTTGTGTTTGTACTGATAACGGTATAAAAAGAAGTTATTGGTGCAGAAATAATAAAATCGATTACAAATGTTGTCAGTATAACTTGTTGAAGTAAATTTGATGTTGATTTGTTGAATGTTGATTTTCAAATTTACATAGTATTTGCCGAGAAATATTAAAATGTAAATATGTCAGAAGAAAGAACAATTCTGATATCAGAAATACAAATAAGTCTGAAGTATCATTTAATATTTTTTTACTCAGCTTTCGAAAAATGTGGCCTCGATATGAAGTAAGACCGTTCCTTAGGTAAGGTACAGACGTATAATAATATGTCCGCCCTTCATTAATCAAGAAATCGTAATCCATCGATTCTCCCGCGTCGGTGAAATAAAAAAACAAGGAGGTAGATTGAAAGTCTGATCGAAAGTTGCCAGCTATGTGGGCCACGACTGTCCGGCTTGGCCGAACGAGAAGAAAGTGCTCCTCTCTCGTCACAAGTCAACGCGTCACCACCAAGAGTGGGACTGTGACGTCACTGCTTCATTCATCAAACCAATCGCGACGAAACGATCACATCACTAAAACTCGAAGCTAATCGCACGCTATGCTGACGTCACGTTAGTAAATAACTTCAAGAGTGCTAGTGCTATAGAAAAAAGTAATCGTTTTCAATGCTAATAAAACTGTTCTTCCAAACATTGAGATTAACAATAAGATCTGTCCAATAATTCTTCATATGATAACGTAGCTGCGTAGCTAATTCCGTCGAAATTTAAAACTTCACTTAATTATCATTTAAACTGTAGAATTATTCGCATTGAGATCACGTTCTTGTTAAATTTCACACGTCGTTTGTCGTCGTTTAGTGTTAACCCAGTTGTTTATATTCCGACACTCTTGTGTCCAACACTTTCTGAATATAAACATGTTTACTTTAACACTAACGTTTAACTTTATATGTTAACAACTTACTACCGCACGCAGACTTAACTAATTGGTTGCTAAGGAACTGACACAGGCGGGTTATGTTTTTCGTACGTAGATTCCATTGTGACGACCTAGAGCCTAAACACGATTAGCGAGGCGATATTCGATTCGTATTCTTCCCTGGATTGTCATTCGACCAGTCAGTTAGGGTTATTGTTTTTTTTTGTAATTTACAACCAAATTGTGTTTTTTTGTTTCGTATTATCGTGTTCTGTATATTTGTATTTTGTGTTTCAGGTGGGCGATCAAATAGTGAGTGTGAATGGATACCGGGTGGAGGACGCAGTGCACGCCGAGCTCGCGCATTACCTCACCTCGCAGTCCCGGCTTAAGATCAAAGTGCGACGTAAGTTATCAATATTATCAAACCAATTTTTTCATATGAAGCTCGAGTGCGTCCGTCAATTTGTCCAACGATTCGTGTTGCAGTCGCATTCGCGCCAGTGAAAATGGAATTCATAACTGCTATAAAAATGTTTTGGCTACTTGCTTAGAAAATTAGTCTAATGCAGTGACTAGACCATACATTACCACTATGAGTCGATTTGTATAAAAAGCTCCTTCCAAGAAGTCTAAATGCTGACATCTTAATAATAATATGTTTTGATATAGCTGCGGAATAATTTTTGATATCCAAACCATTTTATTATTAGTCGTTTCAAAATTGTGACAATGGAGAAGGAAATAAGCATATTGCATAAATAATCTGCATTTGCGGATGTCTATGGATAACGGTAGCCTCGCTATTTCGGCGAATTCAGGTGACTGTATGCTCGTTTGCCACCTTTTCATAATAATCACTGTCAAAATTTCAATAGTAAAAGTATAAAAATATTCCTTAGCAACATTGAGGCTACTGTTTGTAAAAATACTTAAACATTGTTAAGAAATAAACACACGATACATATAATTGCAGACGCATACATCGAGACGGTAGAATAGGTTTGGAATGTTTTATGTCTGCGTTTGCAAGTGCGTTATTGTTTGTTATCCGATTAAACCGATCGTTGATCCCACAACAACGCAACTCATACTGACCGTCAGTATCGATTGTAGTGACCAATTTTTAATCAATTTTTCATTCATGGATCTATTTTCTTCATAGAATTGCACAAGTTAAATGCTTTTATTACTAAGTGGCTATTTAAGTATGTAATATCAATTTCTTTGTTTCAGACGTGGGAATGATTCCGGTCAAAGAGTGAGTACATGTTTTGAGAAATACTTGTTTTTGTCTTATATATGAGCAACATGACAGCACATCCGCTGCGCTCCCGGTCTTAGTTATAATTGAAAACTTGTTTGGGAACATCGCTACAGGTTCCTTTAACTTATGAGAAAGATCCACACTCACGCAACTTCACAATGTTTAAAACGCATCAACACCAAAACAAGCATTAGTTTTTAGTACCTTGCTGAATACGAGTAACCCGTTACATATGGGTATTTTTTAATGTTTGTATATGTTTAAAAATTAACGATTAGATGTTTTCAAGTAAGTCTTAAAAACTATTTTCAGTAAATTAGTTGATATCGAAAATTCTCTAAAATGCCAAATAATATTATATTTACATTTATTGTAACGTACTCGAAAATATGTTTAATTGGAAACATTACTCATTGAAGTCGTAATAACAATGTATGAAGCAAAACATAAACTATATGCGATTCTCCACACCAGCCGTGTTTACCTACATTGTGACTGTACAATGTTGTTTTGAAAATGATTTGTGTTTCTAAATAGCGTTCTTGTGAATCCATCGCTTTATCATTTCTCAAGGAAGCAAGAAAATAAATAAACAACCGAACTTTCTGTTTGTTGTGGTCTTTTCATCACCGAAACATAAACTAGGGAGCTAATCTTGCAAGAAATTGTTCAGTAAATAGAAGAAGCTAAATTATCGCGACTTATGATTTGAAGATTCAATATTTCAAAAGTAAATCTATATATATAAAAGAAAGTCGTGTTAGTGCTATTTATAACTCAAGAACGGCTGAATCGATTTGACTGAAAATTGGTGGGCAGGTAGCTTAGAACCAGGAAACGGACATAGGATAATTTTTACACCGTTTTCTATTTTTTATTCCGCGCGGACGGAGTCGCGGGTAAAAGCTAGTTATATTTAAAGGAAGGCAATGCCTAGAGTAAAAATAACGCTCCCAACTTGATATGATTAAACGTCTACTTATTAGCGATGCGATTCTGGTTGCGTGCGATGTCTATAATTAGTACCAGTAGTATGATCAAACCAGACACAGCAGTCTTGTTTCGAGATGCGTGGCTAGTCGTATAAGTGGACAGCTAGGACACCATTGATGATCATGTCTTTTTCTCGTAGGAAGGATCACGAGCCGCTCTCTTGGCAATTCGTGTCTGAGCGCGCGTCGCTGTCATCTGCCGCGTCTTCGTCACCCACACTGTGCGATCTCGCCGACCGCCTCACCGATATGCGTCTCTCCATACTGGTGCCGCCACGCGCCAAGCTTGGCTGCGGGTAACTATCATATTTTAATTATGTAATGATATATTATTTAAGAACAATATCTTTCTGCAGTTCCAAAAAGAGAAGCTGGGTAATAATTATATCGAAATCGACACCAGAACTTTAGTTAACAAATCATACCAGGAGTAACATAAACAATCATACGCCTGAATATTTTAAATAGCAATGATGTTTAATTTCGATACATTAAAAAATTGGGTAAAATTATTTATACTTATAAATATTTAGAGTATTTTTTCCAGCACGTGCGTTAAAAAAACAAGTACGTGTCTGATGATTTTAGCAAAGGGACAATAAGTACACTGCAATAATTATGAATATCCTTTGCAATTTTATTGCAAATGCTTTTTATTCATAAAATATTTTTTTGTTCTTTTTCAGAATATGCAAGGGCCCCGACTGGAAGCCTGGTATCTTTGTGCAATTTGTGAGGGAAGCTGGAATAGCGCGGGAGGCCGGCTTGCGGCCCGGTGATCAGATTTTGTCCTGCAATGGTCAAGATTTTGCCAATATCTCCTTCAATGAGGTGCTTATTATTAACAGTTACATACTTTTAATTGAAAAATACCCAAAAACGAACGAATTTATTATTATTATGAATAAAAGAAGAGAATTTATTATTATTCTAGATCTAACTTTTGTATATTATTAGTGCTATAGTTTTATTATTGCTGAAATAGTTTGTAATAATTTAACAAATAAAATTCAGTGCATTGTCCAGAATCAGTTAACCACTTTCCTGTCATAGGCGATATCAGCAATGAAAGTGAGTGGTCGCCTTGAGCTGGTGATCCGCGAGGGCGCGGGCACGGAGCTGGTGTCTCCGGAGAGCTCGGGTTACAACAGCTCGGCGTCCTCCGCGGCCGGCGAGCGCAGCCCCGCCCCCGCGCCCGCACCTCTCCCCCTCGCCCTCGCCCCTCCCGCCGCGCTGCGTAGGAAGCTCGCCAGCGTCGCTGAGGAAGCCGCCGACAGAGCTGACAGGTGACACATTGTTGTATTTCATCCTCACTTCGTAATATTCGTCCTGATTGATGTGAAATTACGAGAAGTTGAATTCCGATGTCTAATAGCTACCTAAACTGAGAAACAAGTTGATTTATATCCAGACCAGATATATTTAACTTCTAACGAATCATTTGAGAAGTTCACGTTCACTACATAATTAGATTAAATTTAAATTCAATGACCCAGCTGTCTCAATTACGAACTTTTATATATTTATGTTTTAGACTTTAAGCTTAAAATCAGCTGTTTTTCAGATTAACCATGAACCGAATAAAAAGAAGAACTTGGGACAGTCTAGATTTCAAATGGAAAAATGACGATACGCACAACTTCGACGCACCTTCTGATATAGAGCCCGACTATGACAGTCCCAGTATCCCGAACAATCCACACTCGTACGAAAAGAAAACAAACTTGCGAAAAAATAAAACAGATTTCGAACCGGCGCGAGTGACGAGTCCATTAAATCGAACTATTATAAATTTAACGGAAGATGGCGCCACTATTCAGTGTAGTTATGATAACAACCAGACGCCAAGGAAGAATGTATTTACGAATGAAACGAATAGAGATAAAGAAAAGAAGACTATAGTGGTTGAGGTGCATCACGTGGCCCCCCCGGCGTGCGCCAACACGCACCTCAACTTCCCCCCACCGATGAAGAAAGAAATCAATTCTGACACTTCAAGTATATCAAGTACGGCCACCTTATCTAGCGCTATCGCCGAGGAAATACAAAGGCGGAAAATGGTAAATGTTTCTACAATTATAATCAAGTATTTAATTTATTATGCATGCATCAAAAATACTAACCAGTAATTGTCCTTATACGCAACTTGACAGTCTTGGACGCATTTATATAAGGCAAACTAGTTACATCAAGTTTGCATTAATCAAAATCCAAGTAGGCTGTTTAAATTTCAATTAAGCTGTTTGAATGAAAATATGTTTAAGTTTACATCTCAATCTTTCATCATGCCAAATCGCTTTAGCATGATTTTCTAAATAATTCGACACAGCAATCAGCAAGAAGAGAGCATACATTTAGAAATTGAATTGAATTTCTTGATTATTTATCCATTGTGTAAATAACCAAATGCCTTTTAACAGAACAAGAAACCGCCTGTTGAAATCCCGCCTGTATTAAACCAAGTTAAGAAACCGATCGCACCGAAGCCAGTTGACGATAAGAAGAAACAACATGACGCGTTGATGGACGAATTCAAGAAAGTCCATAGAAAAATGTTCGCCAACCTAGATGCGAATGATGCGACGCTAACGGAAGATTGTACAGATGGCGTGGTAAGTTACCTTGAAATGATTAATTTCCACAGACACCGGCCATCAGACAGACTACACATTTATAAGAAATCATCGAAGTGATTACATGAAAAAGATCTACTAAGAAAATATCAAAAAATAATTATCGATATACGTTTAATTGTGTTAAATTCACTATTTGTAAGTTTCGAACTTTGTTACTAATTTACATTTTATTCGTAACTGAAGTAGTTTTTCAAATTAACCTAGTCCTAATTTGGTGAAATATATTTGTAGTAGCTTAATAAGTGAAAATTAGTGATGCAACGGATGTCTGTTTCCGTTTCCGCAAGTGCGGAAGTTCCGCGTGCTTTTCAACATCCGTTTCTGTTTCTGTTTCCGCAACTTTTATAACGGAGATAAAACGGAACTTTACGACGGCTGAGAGATCCAAATGCGCGGCGCGAGACGCGCAGTCCGTGCGCGGCCTTTCGGCACTTGTCGCATTTGTTTGTTTACGTACTATTTTGTGAATTTAAGCGCGTAATATTTTCTGCTGCTATTTGAAACAATCAGTTTCTCTTGCTGGAGTAAACTGTCTAGTTGTTGTCCATATAAAATTTGACAACTGGCAAAATGTGACTATTTCATACTTACGAGTTATTAAATGTACTTTTGAATAAGTGATAACCATGTAATATATCATCATCATTATATAGTTAGAAATATATTTGTCGTTTGTCAACACGAGTGGTTTGGCGAACTTTAATTTGTAAATAGTGTAATTTTGTTTCCTGAAAATAAATTAAAAAAAACGCGTGTTTTAACTTATTGCAGCGCAGTAAAAATACATACATTGAAGGCTAAAGGACACCGATATCCAATGCCTTAATAAATTAAAAACGAATACAAACTGTTTTTACCGAAAAAAATATTTTTGTAATTGAGCCGCTTATTTTGAAAGTGGCCTAACTCCATTTATCTTCAAATCGAGATATTGAAAGGTTTGCGTTTCAATGAATTTAAAAATATACGTATAAGATACTAAGGAGTCATACTGCTTAAGCGTATCTAAGGATGTTAAATTTAAAGTTCCTGTTAAAATAGTGGCAATTATAACGTAAATAACGTGCGTTTTCTTATCAAGAATGGAGTTGGGCCACTTTCAAAATTAACAGCCAGATTCATTATAAAATTTGAAGGTGCCCAAGTCCATTCAACATAATTTAAGATGTTTCAAATAAAAAAAAACAATACGGAATTTGTTTTGCATATGTTGAAAACACTTCGGAAACATAATTTATGCGATTCAAAACATTTTTTAATTACAGAACATAGAAAATTACAAACATAAATTTATTACAAAACAATTTACTAGACTACCCCGACGTGGTAATAAATTCAGAACTTTAAAATTTTCATTTTCATTCATGGATGTCTCATAAAAAATTTTAGATGGTTCATTTCTGACAAAACGCATCGAACATATTCTTAACCAGTTTACTGATTCTCCATCAGAATTTTTTACTCTTTTAAAAATTGCGCCTTTTAATAATTTTGTCGATACAAAATCTTCCTGTCTCATTTCATTTAGAATAAAATTATTACCCTTCCGAATAATCTTGGGGAACGTACAGTAAATCATTTTTTAATGCCATTTCTACCACGGCAAAATCTCTATCATTTGGTAAAAACGAATGTCCTGATATTAAAATTTTATGATCTATAATTTCTATATTATTATCCAAAGCTTGGACAATTTTCAACCACATTAAAGCTACTTTAATGTTTCTATTTTGCCCGGTGCACATGTCACTGTAAGCTATGATGTGTTTTTCACTTCTTAATTTTTTAATATGTTTTAAGATGCATGAAACAATAACTTGATGTAACTATAAACGGAGTTGGGCCACTTTCAAACTACACGGCTCAGTTATTCAATTAATCCGGAAAACTTATGTGTAAAAAATGTATCGTATTTTTTCTGAATATAAGCAATCTGAAGTGCTTCACTGATAAATAACATGAAGTTGTACATGTAACAATGGTAACCGGCAAAAAATTGAAAAACGGAGCTAGGTCACTTTCAAAATAAACGGCTCAATTATGTTTTTTATTATTACTTACACTTCTGTTTCCGCATCCGTTTCCGTTTCTGCTAAAAAAAATTTTTGACATCTGTTTCCGTTTCTGGTTCCGGTAAGACACTTCCGTTGCATCACTAGTGAAAATGGTATAATAACGTAATGGGTGACAGTGTTATTGTCGCTTACTGTAAATTTAAAAGATAAAATTAACATGAACATTTCGTTCTTGCTTACCAATACACCTTCCCTTTCACTATTACTAAAAAATATTTAAAGTTTCCTATTGTTCTTTTATTGCAAAACTTTAACGCGGTAGTCACTATTGTGTGCTATTTCATTTAAGTAATAGTGCATAAAATTATGAACTATCGTTACGAAAAGTGGTATAATATTGTACTAATTTAACGTTACCACATTTTTCTAACACTGTTATGCAGTTGTTCCGTTGCATGGCCGTCGTTTATTTCAATGCACTGGTTTTTCATAACGTATAATATGAAATGCGCGTTGCTCAGATTTTAAAACACGGCCACTCGATTGTTTGATACCTGGATTTTTTGTGATTAATGGAGGGCAAGTTAAGTGGAAATATGGGTTATTGCTATCAAGTAGGAAACAATTGTTACAAACACCTTTTCGAATAAAAATGTAATGATAACAGTTCTATCACATGTGCCAATTATGGTAAGGTAACAGTTTCAAAATTACTATACCAAAATTCAAATTTGCTAAAGTAATGAAATAATAGTAAGAACCTAAGAGATTTTAGACTAAGATTTCATAGAGATTTACCCTAATAGGAAAATTATCGCTTGATTACCTCGTTATCCGGATGATGTTTTCTAGGACAAGGAATTAGACAAAAAATATACTTTAACAAGAAATTAAATCTTTAGGAATTATTTAAAGTGACTATTATACGGCATATAAAAACTGATGATGCCTCTTCAAGGTAAACAGAAATAATAGTCGTTGCCGTTACAATTGGTTCCAATAGACTAGTTAATGAAGTTAACTGACCTAGATGAAAGCGAAATCTATTTATTGACTAGTTACAAGAATTGCCTATAACTATAAGTAATGTTAAATAAACACTTTTTATGCAGCATAGTTATTAATTACTACGCAACTATTTGAAATTATTATTTTACGTTCTCTAAATGTTTACTCGAGATGTTTATAAATTAAATCGACAGAAATATAAATCATTACAGTTACTGACCGTAAAGTATTGCCATACGTACTTACTCTTTTAATACAAACTCATACAGCATATCCGCATAGTCTATTTAAATTTAATATTTCATGTACGCAGATTTCCTAATGCTGTAGGAAATTAAAATTTGCTTTCTGATTTGTGCAATGTCAGTACAATTTGGTATAGCGAGAATTACTCAATCTTTTAAATCTAAAACATCAGACAGTTATACGACTTCGTTCCACTATCAAAAGGAAAATATTGTTGGAAATCTATCGTTAAAAGTAACTCGAAAACTAAAAGAATAAGAGCTGATTCATACGGAATACATATATCTTTAAAAAGTTAGTTGTACGAGGAAAGACCATCTTTTTTTCTTTTTTATCTCCATTATTTCTTCAACTACAGAAACTTGTACAAAGTTTCCTTACCTTTCCAATAGAATGTTTTTAAATACAAAATATTTATCAAAGTGTTTCCTCAAACCGATGTGCAGAATTAGTTTTTTGACTTTAACCGAGACAAGCGTTTTGAGCCTGTTAGTTTTGTTTAAAGTATTAAACTTAATATGTTAAAGTATGTTTGTTCATATCTTAATGCTCGATCCCATTAATGAGATGCCATAGTAATTACGACAAGTTAATTTCTTGGTATTTTGTAATACGCATGTTTCTTATTATGTCCAGCTTAAGGAGGTTGTGTTTACTCCAACCTCTTTATACGTGATGTAATAAGTTACGTCGATGATTGCAATTTACACGAGGTTGTTACTTCATAAGGAACAGGTGGCATTTTCATGATACTGAAGAAACAGATTGTTTTATGTGGAAACAATGCAAAGTAATAATTTATTATGGATATTCAATATACTCATTCAGTATTTTATTTATTAAACAAAAATATATTTTCAAGGAAAAATAAAAATAAATTAAAAATGACCATCCATATAGCAGTTTGGTTAACGACAGAAAAGTAGGTCGAGCCGTTTAATATAATTAATACAAATTATTTAACGATTTTGAATCGAGAATTGTTACAAGAAACTAGTATCATTATGTAGTGTGTTATTTGCATTGTTTTATTTGTTAAAATATCAAACGCAAATTGCTCAAAGATTAAAAAAATAGTGTTAATTAAATAATTGTGGCCATTCTCTTTCAAATTCCCTCCAGTACGCGGTCACTTTAATAATCCTACCAATATTATAAATGCGAATGTTTGGATGGATGAATGTTTGTAGGTATCTCCAGAATGGCTTAACGGATCTCGATGAAATTTGGCATAGACATAGAGGTAGAGCATAATCTGAAAGAACACAAAGGCTCTTATTATGTTTTTTTAAACTCCGCGCGGACGGAGTCGCGGGCGACAGCTAATCATCAATACTTTTACTCGTCAAAACAATTCATCTTATAAGAAAATTCTTCATTAGGGGCAAGAATTAAATTTGTTGTTTTAAACATGTCATACTGACTAAAATATAACCCCATTTTCATATTACTGTTTCCCAAATTTTTCATTTGAGATGTTTAATGTGAATGTTTCTGTAATGAGAACTCGCATTTATATTCCTCTAAAATAATGATCAATCTCTACAGAACCAGTACACAATCCGTCCGACCGTCTCGAAATATTTTCAAGCTAAAATTACAACTATAAAAACTGGCATCCTTTAATCAAAAAGTTGCTGTTATAAGATTCTTTTTTTGTTTCGTTTAGGTTTAGACTTTGATGATCACTGAATGATTACGGGTTTCGCCAAAGAGCCACTACCTTCTATAGTGAAGTCCCTACTTTTTTATATATTCGATTTTTTTATCTTTTTTTTGGACTACATTGCAATTGCGGTTAACGATTTTTGAAATTGTTTTCTTTCAATTTTACTTTATATAACACACACATAAAAAACACTCGAATTGATAACCTCCTTCTTTTTGAAGTCGGCTAAAAAGTTCATAAAAATATAAATGTGTTCTTATATGTTTTACAAAAATAATTAACTCAACATTAAATGTATTGTAGTAAACTTTGGAATTTAAAGATTTGAAGTTATTCTTAATAATATTATAAACACTTCACATTAATTACAGGATTAATGGAAACGTAAAAAAACTATCTTATAAATCTCGAAACATATCGCATACATATATGTAAAATATTAAATTATGCAAGTCGAATGAAGCGACTGTGAGGGCAACGCAATCTGAGGTTCTGAGGCGTGTTTGTTCCGAGAAATAAGGTTCTGATAATATTTTGGTATTTCGCGAAGGACTTGTAAAGTTGTACCGCCACCCAGTCGTGATATTCGATTAAATTGCTTTCTTTTTAAGCAAATGTAAAAATGTAAACAACAATACTTATAACCTTTACAAACATCAATATAATATGTAAAAGTTTTGTTACATAATACGGGCTTATGTATAAATCAGGGAATATTAAAACAAATTTACTCTACGTCTAAGGAGGAATGATGAATTAACGCTATGACTAGTTAAATAGTTATTAAAAAAAAAGAAAAAGTAGTGAAATTTTAAAAAGCTGTAAGAAAAAGGTTGCGTGTACGGCCAGTTCGCTTATTGTATGTACGTTTAAAAATGTAACGAAGAGAGTCGTGACTTGTGATAGAACAATTACATCTCTTAATAGAGACTACAATTTAATTCCAATATATCTTAATTATCAACGACATGCAATTCATCAGACTTATCTTATAAGCTTTTGTGTTTTATTGAGGCTAGAAGAATTAAAATTAGCTGTGCGTCGAGTTTAGTTATACGTTGTAATTTTTTTGGTGAAAATTCGGGATAAAACTGAGAAAAAATACTATAAAATAAAAAGTTAATTTAATATAAAATATCGAGCAAATTGTTCCATTTAAGAGATTCTAAGAGAGAGCTAATTAGAGCATAAACAAGAGTAATTATTATTATTGTATCTCATTCATTTATTATGTTACTTCCTATATAATACATTTTATTAAAAAACAACTAAATACATGAATACTGCAAAATCGGCGGCGGAATATTATTATAATTATTTTTATTACTCTTAATACATAATGATTATTATCTAATTCTTGCTTAGTCATTTTAAAAAAGTATTGACCCAAAAAGAGATGCTAGCTAAGTTGCACATGCTGCAAAATCATAGCATTCCACGTGTAAAAGAGAAACAAAACGTTCAATTTCATTTCAGATTACATGCAAAATGCGAAACAAGTATGTCAACACCAGTGATATTCTTTTTTACATATATATAATCTTAGTACGAGTATTAAAACTAAACTAGTGTATATTTGTTTAAGTATTTTTAATACTCATACGCATGGCTACAGCGAGGGAATTAAGGGAATTCTAGATGATTAAATAACACGAAAAAAATTGTAATGAGAGATCTAAAGCAAGTAAAACAGTGCAGCAGATCGGACTGTTTTAAGCAGTGCTTTTTGGTATCACTTTTCGAGTAGGTACATATTTAATTACTAAATATCTTAATGTTTTAAAATATTTCTACGAAATTAGATAAAAAGAATGATTCCCACCTGAGCGTTTTGTTGAGTAACGTCATATATTAATTTCATATCGATTCATTAATGTGATTGCGATCAGCGTTATCGAACTGAATCATTTTAGTTTAGCATTTGACCGATACGAATAAACAATTCGGCGCATGAAGGATAAACCCAGATTTATTAAGCAATTGCTGGTTCGACCTTTGCTTCATCGTTAAAGATTTTCCGATTTTTGTCTCTGAATTTGAAAAGTAAGTGTTGTTTTCCAATAAGACTATGCTTCAAAATTTGGAAGATCAAATAATTCCGTCCTAATAAATCTCTATCTGAAGTACTAAATAAATAAACATATAGGGCAAACCAATTTGAAGTTATCAGGGTAGTATTTATTATCATCCGAGAGGCGGCGTTTGTGGTCAGCGATAGCCGTGTGTTTACTGACCGAGTAGTTTTTTGCGGACGCCATCCACTGGTAATTTCTGCGGACTTTACCTGGCCGATACAGTCAGCGCAGTGATTGCGCATCGAATGACTCCGTGATAACGAGCCGCCCCGCACTTGCCTTCACCTGTATTGTATTCAAACCTGTGTTATTGCCTACCAGTTGCCTCTTAGCGTTCGCGGCTAGCACTCACAATGATAATATAAATTCTCAAACCGTAAAAAAAGTATTTTCACTCGCGCCGCGTCGGGAAATTATCTGTGACCTTCACGCGCTCTTGTTTTTATTAGTGAGCATTTTCTATACACTATCGGCGTAAAACCTCATTAAACGAATTGCGGTGTCGGAAAACGATAAGTTAATTGTGCATTTTGTTACGTAGCAACGCGAATGTGCAGTTGTTTCGTTAGTGAATTGTGTCGGTCGTAATTAAAATGAAGAAAAATGTCAAATCAAAGCCGTTGTTTGTAATTCAGTGTTATGAAGTAAGTACAGTCAGCTTCATAAATATAGTGGCAGTCAAGATATCCAAATATATAGGAACACCTAAAGTGATCAATTATATAAGTACAACCAAAGTCATCAAATTAATTGAAGCATCCACTCTGCTCAAAAAGATCGAAGCGTTCACATCGTCATATATATGAGTACATTCAAAGTGCCCATAATTATAGTAACAGACAGAGCGTCAATAGTAACGAAGCATCGAAAGTATGCAAAAATATCGTAACATTAGACAAAATTGAACTCTGTCTCTATTCACTTAAGATACACTTTGAAATATACTACTTCTGTTAAATTCATTTGACGCTTTGTATCAACATAATAGGTTGTCTAATAAGTTCGTTCCGATTTTTAATAGGTAGCTTAGAATAGACCCGAATATATTACAATTATCAAAAACATATGACATGTTTAGATAACACATCTATATATATAAAAGAAAGTCGTGTTAGTTACACTATTTATAACTCAAGAACGGCTGAATCGATTTGACTGAAAATTGGTGGGCAGGTAGCTTAGAATGAGGAAACGGACATAGGATAATTTTTACCCCGTTTTCTATTTTTAATTCCGCGCGGAAGGAGTCGCGGGTAAAAGCTAGTACATACTAAACGAGGATAACTTCAGCCATATTATGACAAATGGTAGGACACGATTCGTTCTTTTCTATCAGTTTTATAAAAACTGATTCACTTAATTTTTGCCGAAATACATTAGACGTTTTGCAATAAAATCGAACAAATATAATTTAAAAGACGTATGCCAAAACTTAAGGGCCTTTAAAACTTCCCTTGAAAATGGGCACGAACTTATCGGACAACCCAACATTTTTCTTCTTATTATTATAAAGTTTAAAATTTATAAATTGACGATACATGACAGATACCTAATCTATATCTATATATATAAAAGAAAGTCGTGTTAGTTACACTATTTATAACTCAAGAACGGCTGAATCGATTTGACTGAAAATTGGTGGGCAGGTAGCTTAGAACCAGGAAAAGGACATAGGATAATTTTTACCCCGTTTTCAATTTTTTTATTCCGCGCGGACAGAGTCGCGGGTAAAAGCTAGTAAGTAATATCAAATTTTACTCTGTCACAATATGTGCTAGTTTCAGTGTTTTACTATTTTCGCCGCAGTACGTAAGTTTAATGGTTCGAATCCCAGGCTTACAAGGTTTTTATTTTTCAATATTATCAATCACATACAGAGCTTGTTTTTTTAATGAAAAGGAAAAATCTGGTAATGTACTTAGAATATGTTTTTTACTTAACAAAAACAATTTTAATTTTTTATTTTCGGGGTATTAAATATTTATATAAAATTAATAACGATTAGGTTCGGCCATCTCGGAATAAAGCGAGTGGGCGGAGAGTGTTTTCACTTGTCATTGCGGTCATTGAAATTGAATTCTATTCGTATATCCATATCCTTGAAATACACTTTGAAAGTATACAAATTCTGTTAAATTAATTGACAATTTGTATCAAAATATTTTTCTCTTACTGTTAGGTATCTTCAGTCCGGTTGCAGTAGAATTTTCCAAACATAGATTTATTACACGTATTCGATGTCGCCAGTGACAGTCCGCGCGGATTTAAATGACAAAACTTACAATAACAAACGTGAACAATAAAAAAACATGCTAATGACGACTCGGTTAAAAAATGGGACAAGGAATATTGTGGTTCCTTAATTTTTAAAGATGTCGTATTCGACTACTAATGAAACCAATAATTGTTGCGATAAAGTTCAATTTTATATAACGCTTTGATAATAAAATTAAAAACCTTAAAAAATTAAAAAAAAAGTTTGGGATTCGAATCGCCAAAACTGCGTATTACAGCGAACAGTTAAGCCGTAAGGCCAAACTGGCATATATGGTGCCAAATTAAAATTTGATATTGCTTATCTATCTAGTATCTGTCATGCGGGACGTAAACTTGTAGTAAATAGCAAAAAAATGTTTTGATTATAAAATGTCAAATGAATTAAACAGAAGTAGTATATTTCAAAGTGTATCTTAAGTGAATAGAGACAGAGTTCAATTTTGTCTAATGTTACGATATTTTTGCATACTTTCAATGCTTCGTTACTATTGACGCTCTGTCTGTTACTATAATTATGGGCACTTTGAATGTACTCATATATATGACGATGTGAACGCTTCGATCTTTTTGAGCAGAGTGGATGCTTCAATTAATTTGATGACTTTGGTTGTACTTATATAATTGATCACTTTAGGTGTTCCTATATATTTGGATATCTTGACTGCCACTATATTTATGAAGCTGACTGTACTTTACAATGCGTTGTTAATTTTATTGTATTATAAAAAATCAGGTTATATTGGGCACTGCAATAATATTTCATATGTACACAACTGGTATGTCTACAAGTTATAGCTTATCAATTTGATGTTTAACGATCGATAACTTTGATTACACTATCACTGTTAGAATATTTCAAAAACTCGTCCGATGTAAAATACTACAAACCTGTTATTAAATTTTTGAAATTAAAGTAACATTTAGGTAAATTGATTAGCTGTTTACTTTATTTTCGTTACAAGATCGCGAATACTTGTGATACGATTATATCAAATCTGTTCTTTTCCATGTAATCATTTTTATATACGAACATTTTATGTACTCTACCCTTACATCGCAACGTTATCCTTTAGTTAAGCGGCGGCGCATGAAAATTACGTCATTCACTTGTTTCTCGAGAGTGTTTTGCGCTGTAGCCTCAGCGGAGTATGCACAAAGTTCAATGTCAAAGACCCCGATCATTAAATAACACGATTTTGACCTCCATTATGCAGGTGCTGGATTTAATGTTTGCTTAGAATTATCGCTGTTAAATATTTGTTTTGTATAGCCTTTAAAAGGGCATTGGAACACCGGACGTATACCGGATATACTAGCTCTATCGCAATACATGTAAGGGGCTAATTTTAATTAATGCAAAATAAATAGAGGTGGGTTATAAACCACGATCTTAAGTTATACAATCATAGTTGCTATTGGTTCCGGAGGGAAAGATTTTTGAATCGTTTTTAGTGTGCTAACTACGATAAATCAAATTGTCTTAAACTTGAATAACTGATAATGTCTTATGCGGTAGCTAAAGCAGCAAAACTAACTACTGTATTTCTAAGACCTTTAGCCACAACATGAGTAGTAAAGATTATCCATGCGCCTATCTAAGGTTTACGTACATTCATTTTTACCTTCAATGATTTAACAAAACTTGTTTAACTATTGTATTAAACGAGAGGCATAGGCAGTGATTTGTGATGCTTTGTTTAAATTATCCGCATATTACGAGTATAATACGAAAAAGTACAAAAGACTTTTGTATTTCATACTTTTCGTATAACATGGACACCTTGGACAGCAATTATCTTAGGTGAAGAATTTCAACTACGATTTGTTCCGTCCGGTTTAGAAAGTTAAAAATTCGAAAATGAACTGATGAAGATCGTTTTCAACACTGATAATAATTAAACAATTTGCGTAAAGAAAAAGTTGATTGTCATAGTTTTCTGTATAATTTTAAGTAAAAGACATTATTTACAACAAAATTAACTTATTTATTATATATAAATTATTTACATAATTTTCGGATTATTTTATCGGTAATTTAAAATACAAAACTTAATACACAGTTTCTTCAGAAGTTTCCATACATGTCGAGATTTTAATTGAAACATTATCACAGCTGAATTACTTGTAATACTTTACTTTGATGTACCTACCTTGTTTAAGAGGACAGTTTCAAACGACACTACTATGATTTTTAGTTCGTGCTAGACAGATATACTACATTTTTTATAATTTATCACTCAGATATAATTAATTTCTAATTGTTTTAAGGATCGCCAACCAACACTGCAGATAAAGAAAGAAAAAATCGAACCAGTTCTCCAAGAAGAACCTGTCTGCAATGGGGTGAAGACGCATAAAGATGTCGTAGATTGCCCGCCACCCCCACCCCCTGTAAGTACAATTGACAACTGTGACTCTATTTTACTTATTTCCCTAAAATGGAGCATGGATCACTTAACATTAGGTAACCATATGTACCTTTGTCAACTTAAAAAAATTATAAGTAAATACTTATTACATTTTGCAGTAAGTCGTGACTGTAAAATAACATTACTCCTTATCAATGCTCTTATAATTCATACTCAAATGATAACGTTTATCTTTCAGATGCCAATAGCAAACGGTCATCAAAACGGCGAAAGTAAAAAAGTTGAGAATCTAAAACCAAAATCTGAAAAAGTTGATCACATTATTAATTCAAACGTAAAAAAGGTCGGTACCCTCAATCGCACGCCTACACCAGATTATAACAATAAAGCAGACACACAATTGCAGTACAATTTGAAGAACATCAAAGAAGAAAATGCCGAGATAGAGTCACTCGAATCGTATAAATTAAAGAATCCTCTGAATGTACAACCAAAACCACCGCATAATTATTTTGTGCGAGCCCCCAATGGAACGGCGACTATGAAAAAAATCGCAAGACCCGTATCAGTTACGATAGGGGAATACGTTAACAATGTGGGAAGAAGAGAACCGTTAAAACTTGATTTCCTCAACGGTGACAAAGTAGACGGCCATTTAATCCCAGACGATGAATCGATATCAAGTAGACTGCAATCAGAATTAGCGCTTACATTGTCTAGATCCAATTTACGTAAGAAGACTGAAGCCCTCGTAAGTAAAAATTCTTTGAATTGTATTTCTTTTACCCTCAATGACCTTAATGTTTCCTTCAAGGCTTAACACATAAACATTTTCAGGATAAAAATGTCAAAATGTCTGTAAATAAGGTCGTACATAAGAAAGAGATTGTATCTTTAGATAAGAACTTTCACGTGAGATACGGTAATAATATTTTACCGCTGCCTCCGTCCATCAGAATACCAAAAGTCTCCAAAACTAAACATTGATCGATTCGTGCAACAATTCGTCCTGTTATGCTTCTAGCTTCATAACTTTATGGATGTAATATAACATATAAAGGGAAGTTTTCAAGCGACTATTAATGAAATGTAAGATAATTAAAAATAATAATTGCACTGCACTTGTTGGTCAATTAATTAAGTACAAGGTTGACTACGTCTAACAGAAATCCGCTACTAATTTCACTATTAATGATACATATCTGCTGGTAACATTTACACAGATATGTAGATCTCGTGTTTTATATACCGAAATAATTCATTAAACATATTATGGTGAAGGTTATATTAATAATACGTGTTTAATATTCCTATAATCGAGGGCGTGGGAATGTATAATAATAACATATGTAAAGATTTGCACTTTTTGTCACGTTACTTTTGTATTATTACTTTTATCGGAAAATCAATATTTTTGCCATAAACCCCAAATGTTAGATAAATATAAAATCAGATCACTAATAGTCTAAATAAAAATTGAGGTATTAAAAATATAAATATAATTCTAAAACTGTCCTTTTAACGTTTAAAATTATGAAAAAAAAAAAATACGGACTCTTCTTAATATAAACACAATGATAGTTCATTCTTAAATAAAATATATTACACTTTGGAAATATAAGTCATAGGACTATGGAAATGACTATTACGATACAAAGTTTTCATAAAGAAGAATTCATATGTTATATTTTTCTTATGTGTGTTCCTTAAAATCCAAGTTTTCAATGTATATTATGTATGTATATATATACATATATACTTGTATACTTATATAATTTATATCTTGTCTACTTTTAAACGTGTGAGTTTTACAAATTCTGTTTATTATTTCCAGGCGGATGCGGGGCGATGACGTGCGTTTGCTTCAAATAATGTCGCAACTATTTATTATTAGGCAATTTTAGTGCTAGCATTGTAATTTTTCTAAAGTATTGTATTTTATTTGCCTTTCTATAATTTAACGATACGTATAATTACAATAAAAATATATATATAAAATATTTAAAGACTATAAATATTTGATTCGAAGAAAATTGCAGACTAAAAAATTACCGTCCATTACGTATATAATAATATTTGAAAATGTGAACTTCTTAGAATAGACTATAACAGATTAGGTGAAAATATTTATTGGGAAAAAACGAAATCATCATCATCCGGCCCTCCTCCATGGGAGTCTCGGTATCTTACATACATCTTTATCACTCGAAGATAGTATGGATAGATTCTGTAACCTGTGCCGAGTATAGGGTAGGGAGCGTTTGGGCCAAGACGCTGAACAGAAGACGGCGCCACAGGTCTACGAATATCACAGTCGAACATTTCTCTGTTTAATCAATCCACCATGTTTAATCCCCCCAAAAATACACATTCAGTCTCATGAATTTTTTGTTTATTTGCCCATCAACTCTTCGTACAATAAAAAACGAAAAACAGATTAGATATAGATAAAAAATATAGGAGAAATGTTTAAATGAATATAAAATGATTTGGTTAAATTAATAAATTTCAACCAAAGTTATTTGCTAGGTATGTGTGTAACGAAATAATAAATCAACTTATAGTTATTTTTAGTAAAACACTGAATATATTTTTGAATACGTTTAAATAATTAAAATGTGAAGTATAATATTGCATCAGAAATATAAATTATTGCGTGGAACACCTAAGTCATTATAATAAAAAAGTGTGAATGCAATTCTGGTTTTATTTTCCTTTAAACGTTACCATTTTCCTATCTACGTGAACTTGTATGACTTTGTTTTTATCTTTTTTTTTCAAGGCGAATGAAAGGGATGGTAAGTTACTATGGCCGGCGTTTACGTTGTGTTGTTTATTTTATATGGATAGGGTCTGATTTATGCATATGAAATACACAAATGGAGTTTTCCGCGTAAATTCAACGTTTAAAAGTGAACCATTTTTGAAGGTGTGTGAAAGACAATTCAGTGTACTAACTAACTTTGCTAAGTGTTAGGTATTTCATGATAGAGGATTTTAATGTATTTCTGGGTTACAATTTGTTCTTAAGTATACTACTTTAATGAAAATAATAAAATAAATACAAAACTACTGTGAACTCTTATTACAGTTAATATCAATGTAAACCACTGATAGCAATGTAACCTTAACGTCAGTAAATCTAAACCACTGATTTGAAACATTGACTGACATTTCATATTGATATTATGATAAATATTAAATATAATAAATCTTAATCGTCAAATCTGTATGTGTTTATTATGTTTGAATGTACGGGCGTACAAGAATGAAAATTCCTCATCATTGCACACCACTTGGCAATTTGACATTCCGGTACACTGTAAACCATTTTTTAAAAAAGGTTTTTGTTTAAATTGAAATACATACTCTATATTTCATATTTAATCTGCAATAAACTTTACAAAAAAAAAAAACTATTTGACACGTTTATATTTTCTCATTTGAAATAATTTTCAAAAAAGTCAACTTCTTACGAAAACGCTATACGAAATAGGAATTATATTGAAATATGGTTTATGGGAAAATTAAAAAACTTCTGCCTGATAACGAATTGAATTCAAATGAAATTGTTCTTATAGAGAGCCATTTTCTTGAAACTAGCAGGAGTGGAAAATATTTGCGCTCAGTCATACTTGGTAATTTAGGCACAAACTTTTTAGTGCTAACTAGTATTTTTAATAATCATCGATTTCCCTTGAGATTTATCCGGATTCTTCGATTTCCTTCCGTTAATAAAAAAACTCATTATGCTGATAAATAAGAATATGTTTTCAGGATTAACTAATGCGAATTTTGCAATTGCTTCTATGGTTTATTGCATTAAGTTTGAAAATAATGAGGAAGATATGCCAAAGTACAATAAACAATTAAAATTATACTATTTGTATTCTCTTGATGTTATTGAAATAATTATATTCAAACAACACATGCGGAATTCACTGAAAGCAGTTACTACACACGGAGTAAGATATTTTGAAATGGCAAATAACCCTAAGAAAAAGGTAACACAAAAATATATTTCATTTCAAGTCATACCGATGTGGTGTTGATAAATTATTTCTTTCTGTTTAAAATACAGATATATTGGGATTTATGGTGCAGATATATAAAAGAAATAAATAGTACAACTAAATTATGGCCGTTTAATCGTACATTGGATGTTAAAATAATGAAGGTAATAGAATAAATTTGAATTCAATTTGTGTGCCTATTATGTACATTTTTATTTAGTAATAGATTTGTGTATTTTTCTTTAGCCGACTTGGTTGGACAAACATTTGTATTTAGGTGAAAAAAGAGCGATAGAAGACAGAGATCGTCCTGTACCCGTTCCTGGCCTAGGCGAAAATGTCGAAGTAAAATCTCTCTATGTAAAACCGCAATATTTTGGACATTGGGACGAATCAGAACATTGGGTACAATGTGGTTATAATGCCATGATTTCTGAGATCTAACTCGAAGTTATCAATTCTTAAATCATTACAAAAAATCATTCAATAATTACGGAATAAAATTGGAAGCTTATGATATAGTGCTAACAAAAAAAATTTACAAAAAATTCCAATGTTTAATAGTGGTGTGCGATATGGGCATGCACCAATTTTATTTTCACTGTCAAACAAATGTCAATGTCAATTTGAAAGCTTTGTGTTTTGGGGTTAGAAATTAAGGTTATAAACTGTTATAAAGGCGAATATAATAATTTATGATAAAATCTTTCTACTTCGTTCAGTATAATGAGTATTGAAATGAACGTTTATAATTTTAATACATTTCTGTTTTGATACTTATGCATACTTTGTTGAAAAATCGAGACTAATTTTCCTTTACCATTTATTACACTAATACAAAAACATTTGTTTCAAGAAACAACTAATTTTTATTTCATAATGACAATAAATACATTATTTCGATTTTCACGTTCATTGTTACGTTATCAAGGCTTTAAACAATCTCATATAAAAGTGTATAATTATTGTAGATATTTTCATAAAAGTTCAAGTTTGTGCGCGAAAATGTTTATGGAACATGAAAACAGTTATGCTTATAATATAATGGAAAATAAAGGATATGCGATGAAGCTAAATAATAAACAAGACCAGGTACATGTATCTAATTATTCTTTGGAAGAATTGTTATCAGAGAATTGGTCTAAGAAACCACCACATACTATTTTTGAAACTTTTTCTATCCTTGGTGTATTGTGTTCAGAACATAATAAATGCATATCTGATAAAGTCTTTGATGATTTTATTGATAATTTAACAGATAACTTGACAAAGGCAAGTGATGCTGAGCTAAAATTAATATTTTATTCTTTGTTAAAATGGCCTGTAGCAGAATCTATAAAAACAAGAAATTTCATAGAAGTTTGGGCAGCACTTGATGATGAATGTCTAAAAAGATTAAGAGACTGGTCATATGATGAAATGCTTGAGTTTATCACCTTGTTTTACATGCTTAATGTTAACAGAGCAAGTGATTATTCATATAGATGTTTATTAAAATTAGCTTCAAAGGCAAAACATTTAACAGCTTCTCAGCTTGTAAGAACAATGTTCTTTATTGGTATACAGAGAAAATCACCAAAAGATATACATCAATTGGAGATCTACATCAATGAATGTTTCAAAGAATTTTCTATTGATGAACTCGCAATAATTTCCATGGGATTTTTCAAAAGTAAAACTCCAATAAGAAATATGGATATAATAGTCAAAATAATAGATATAATTTCAAATAATTCATCCCAAATACATGAAATTTCACTTGCAGCTTTACTGAAAATAATTAGATATTCAATGAAGGTTACAACTGGGAACAAAATATATTTGTTATTAGATAAATTACAAGCAGAAGTGCCCAGGTTATCAGTAATGTGTAATGTTCATGTGGGGTTGTTGGGAACATCAACATTGACTTTACATGAAGGATGTTTAAATGCGATTTCAAATAGAGTTGCTGATGCAATTTCAGAGACTAGAATAAAAGATCTAGAAAGATTAACATTGACTTTTGGCACATTTAATTACACACCACAATCAAAAAACTTTCTACAAAATATAATTGCAGAATTGAAAAAACCAGAAAGAGAGGTTGAGCGTACTTTCTATGGTAGATCCTTTGTTTGTTGCGTAGCCTATCTTGGCCTTTTAGGAATACATCCTGAAGAACTTATAAAGCTGGTGTTTGATCCATTATTTTTGCAAAAAACATATGGTAAACACATTATAACATATGGAAGAGAAATTTTGACACTACACAATAGGGTAAAAATATTTTACAAAGACTCTAACATTAAACTTCTCAGTGATAAAGAAGCAATTATACTAGCTAAAAAGTACACAGATTATGTCCCTAATGAAAATTATAAAAAACAGTATAATGTTTCTGAAAGAATGTTTTTAGATGTTTTAAATATCTTGAAAGGAGCTAGAGGAGATGATTTTGTGACTGGTGGTCATATTTTGACACACCATCAAAGAGGAGGTATGTTATTTTGAAACAAGTTATATTCATCTATCTTATCTATATATATAAAAGAAAGTCGTGTTAGTTACACTATTTATAACTCAAGATTGGTCGAACTGATTTAGCTGAAAATTGGTGGGCAGGTAGCTTAGAACCAGGAAACGGACATAGGATAATTTTTACCCCGTTTTCAATTTTTTTATTCCGCGCGGACGGAGTCGCGGGTAAAAGCTAGTCTTATATAAACAACAGTATAATCGAATGCGTCTCTTTGTAACTACAGAGAATGTGAATGAAATTATACTTCACTCTTGACCCTCCTGTTACCCGCCTGTCCGCGACTTTGTCAGCGCGGAATTTAAAAAAAAGATAGCCTAACTTCCTCCCGCATACATCAGCTACCTTCTAGTAAAATTCCCGTCAAAATCGGTCCAACTGTTTCAGAGAATAAACAAAGAAATGCAGCTTTGAGGACAGACAGTCACGAATAATTTAAAAATTGGTTTTTCGTTTTGCAACGCAAATACATCGTGTTCGCGAAATATGTATTATTTTACGATATTACACAAATTTATTAATTGTATTTGTAGATCAGACAGGGTTTTGTTTTTAATTTGGCTCTTTTTTTATTCACAGATATAATTTTATGCAATGATCATAAAGGTTGTGCAGTGCCAGTGGGAGATGCTTTTGATAACAAACATTTTGGGCTGCTAAGAACACCGCCTAATAATAATACTTGGATTGTTTTAATAATTGGTGGAAGAAATGCATTAATTCATAACACCAAAATACCAAGTGGCCTGTTCAAAAGCAAAATAAACGAACTTAATGCTTTAGGATACTGTGCGGAATTGGTAATAAAATTTTCAACTTTAAAATATTATTTAAGATAAATATACTTTTTTTTAATAAAAGTCGTTTTTCCAGGTTTTATGGGAAGAATTTTCGAACCGGAAAACCAAAGAAGAAAAATTAGAATATTTAAAAGTTTTGATTGATAATGCTGTTAAAAATAAAAAAATAATAATATAGATCTACGTCTTTATAATAAAAATATGTAAAAATAATTTAGTTACAGAAAGTAATATGTATTTATTGACAACTAAATTACAATTATTGTTTCTATTTAACGTTTGCTCCATTCTGGCTCTTTCCCTGTATATTTCCTCATGTCTAAACTACAAAACATTTATTTAATGCGGTCCTCATGTCATGGACTTCTGAAACGTGCCTGGCAAGTAACTATCAAAGAAAAACCAATTTGTATTATTGCATTAGTGGGTCAGTGGTTTAGCGCTTGACTTGTAATCTGCAGTTCCTGGGTTTGATCCACAGATTACAGATATGTAGCAAGAACCCGTCATGTATGTTTTTCGAATTTCTGTATTTTAATTTTTCCGAAGTTTTTACCGTATATTGTTTTATCTATGTTTATTCCGAATAGAATATATTATCTATGTCAAAAGCTGTTTTTTTTTTACCAGCCTTTAAATTCTACTGGACATGCTATATTTCGTAGCTCAGATGAAGAATTATATAGATATGGCATGCGCGTTCACCCGTAAGGGACAGATAGAGAGTACTATAGACTATACCTATATATAAGTAAAAGGATTGGGGTTACCAGTTATTTGTTTTGTCCCGAAAATGAATAATTACGATATAATTTAATATAGACCAATTTATATATTGCCAATTAAATTGTTATTAATAAACGTAATAAATATAAAAACAATGCGTAATTTTTGTTTATGTGACTAAGATTACGTAAACAGATTTTTTTTAGTAATACTTAGTCAGGTCATAAATTCTGTCACATGTTTAATATAAAATAATTGAAACAAGTTTATTCATTATGTGACCATTTATATACCAAAATGAACTTAACAAAACATAGATTCTTATGACACTAAAGTTTATTCAAAATGACATCCGTGATTTTGAATACAGGCCTTCAATCTGCTCGGCCAGTCGTCTATCACAGCACGAACGAGGTCCATGTCAATATCGGCGGCTGCCTTAATCAAGGATGTCTTGAGTGACTCCAAAAAAAGAATTTCCCGATATTTTTTTCCCGCGTACCGCTTCAACAAAGCGCGGCATCTCTTCAGTCTTAGGTCCATTAGACGAGCATTCAAACGATGTCCTATTTTTCTTCGATATGCACGAAGCCCTAAGTCTTCATAAAAAGCTACAAAAAACATACCAATATTATAGTCATATAATTTTAAATTACTCTGTATATCATTACAGTGAACACTACATGTAAAACTACTTAATATTAAACTATTTTGATTGTAATTTCTAAGAAACAAAATTTACATGGGACAAATTAAAAAGCATACTCTTTAAAATCAACGGGATAAGAAAGTATCAAATATTTAAAAACACAGCATATACCAGAATTAAAAACTCCTTTTGAAATCTGTTGAAAATAGTATAAAAAATGTGAATTGTTTCATTTATATACATTATACATACTATAATTTATTTCCCCTAAATTCAGGGTAATTTTTACAACAAGATGGTGGTATTATTTTTACGGGTAATAACCAACCAATTTGAAAAGAAGTTTAATATGGCCGCTTGTTTCCCAGATCTACAGTATATTATTTGACACAAATGACATCTGCGTTTGGGCGCATAATGTTCGAAAAATACTATTTTATTTTAGCTAATTTTACCCGTATTTTAACATATTAGTTATTACAAAGACTGTAAAAAACAACTAGTTTGTATTTTCTTCCTTATTTTGTATGAATACATGTGAATAAGTGCGTAGTTTCAGTACTTACGATTGAAAGGTTATGTTTTTCTCTTTTCGCTGACTACGGCTTTTACAACCAACAATACAACAGTATACCATGTTTTATACACTTGATCTCACTAAAACTGTAATATCAAAATATTTTTGCACAATTACAGCCACTAAGTACTCACAAGTTTCGAAAAATAGCACGAATGTCAAACTTTGTTAGGGACAACCTAGGTTGTTTGTAGGGGACAACCTTTGTTCCAAACAAACTCCAAAGCCTGGTACGCAGAAAGGGACAGAAGATAGTTATCCCTGTCTTTGTCACGTCACAGGAATTGGGTATAACTGTATCTCTCTCACTCACGGTATTATTATTACCGTGTCATAGACTTGTTTCGTAGTGATTTGAGCCTATTTCACTTTCGCCACTTTGGCGCTGACGGTAGTGGTAGATAGCGGTGTTGGAAACTCGAACTAAATAGTACAGATACAAAATTAGCCGATAGTAACGTCATCCGGCGCTTTAATCGGAGTGAAATAGAAGTTTTAATTTATAGTCCAGTGAATATCTATAGAAGTCAGTGTTTTTTATCTGCGATTTTCGCGCCCGCCCGGCGTTAGATTTGTCAATCGTCAATAACTTAGAGTAATAAGACGTATTGGTTTTATAAAATGCTCTTTCGACTTACTATAATTTGATTTTCATATTTTAAATGAAAAGTGTGTAACTATTTATAAGTTACACCCCAATTAAGCATTGTTAAAATATAATTATATTTCAGCTATGTCAAACACAGAGGAAGCAATGGAAGCTGCAGAAGCAGGAGAGAATTCAGTTAGTGTCCACATTTGTAACTCCTTTGTTGTACTTGTCTTGTTTTTATTACAAACGCAATTTTTATACTGCATTAGAGGCAATTCGGGGATAATATATTATATGTTTATTTCAGAATGGATCTTCTAGTGACACAACTTCGTCAAGGGGAAAAGAAGGAGATTTTGAAAGTAAAATTGAAACTGATCGTTCCAAAAGATTTGATTTTTTGCTTAAACAAACTGAGATTTTTTCACATTTTATGAGTAATACGCCAAAGTCTGGAAGTAGCCCACCGAAAGCTAAAGCTGGGAGACCTAAAAAGAACAAAGACCCAGAATTACCTGGATCAGCTGGAGAGTTAGTACACTTTTTCATACATTTTAACTAACAAAAGTATGATTTTGTAGTTTGTCCTGTTTTTCATTTAAGCCAGCAACAGTATTGTTTTTGTAAACGAATATAATATATTTTTATAGTCATCGTCATCGGAAAACAGAGCAAGAAGAGGATGAAGAACTTTTGGCTGAAACAAATACAAAAACTAAAACAATTTTCCGATTTGAAGCTTCTCCCCCTTACATTAAGAATGGAGAAATGCGTGACTATCAAGTCCGTGGTTTGAACTGGATGATATCATTATATGAGAATGGTATTAATGGAATTTTAGCTGATGAGATGGGTCTTGGAAAAACTTTACAAACAATATCACTGCTGGGTTACATGAAACATTTTAGGTATGTATCATATTTTATTATGCTTAGATTTTGTGTGACAGATTATAACTAAAGAAACAAGATCAATTTTCTTATATTTGAATACAAGAACATAGAATAATTAGATTTATTGCAATTAAACTCTAAACTGCATAATTATAAACTTTGGATTGGTTTTGTATGAAGGAAAACAACTTGATTGACTAATTACTGCTTTAAATAATATATAAAATAAAAACATCTTTATTTTATTTATAGAACAAATGGTCAAATGAACTGCATTAGAAATGGAATATAGCTAACAAGCCCCACAGTACTATTTATGTTTAAAATTAATTTCCCTCCAATGTAGATTTGAGTATTCTAGTTTTGGGAAAAAATTATAATTTAAAATAACTTTTCAGTTTTAATATTTAATTGTTTACAGAAATGTTCCCGGACCGCACATTGTTATTGTCCCAAAGTCAACATTAACAAATTGGATGAATGAGTTCAAGAAATGGTGCCCGTCACTTAGAGCTGTGTGCTTGATCGGTGACCAAGAGACAAGGGTAAATGTATAGCTTACTATTAGGTTTTTTAGTTTCAAGTTTGAAGAAGTGTTCATACTATTGATCATTATGTTACGTATTATGTAATTTTTCACTTCTTCCACAATATTTTTTAATAAGGAGCAAAATTTTATGTAGTGTAGACTCACAAACTTATCTGACCTGGAGGTCTAAATTAAACTAAATTATAGTGCCCCTCTACCAATGTCAAAATTTTATCACTTTGTCTGATTGACCCTGTGATGTTTAGTTTTGTGAGTCATTTTCTGTGCCTGAGTTTGTTTTACATATTTTATGACGGAATTACCTACAATAGCTTAGCTAGTTGTCACATCTTATTATTGCTTTAAATCATTCTATCTTCTGTTTTATTAAGTGAAATAATTTATGATTTTCTTTACAGAATACGTTTATACGTGAAACACTTATGCCTGGTAATTGGGATGTTTGTATCACATCTTACGAAATGATCATCAGGGAAAAATCTGTTTTCAAAAAGTTCAACTGGCGTTATATGGTGATTGATGAAGCTCATCGCATTAAGAACGAGAAATCGAAACTATCAGAGCTCCTTCGTGAATTTAAAAGTATGAATAGATTGCTCCTGACTGGAACACCGTTGCAAAATAATCTCCATGAATTGTGGGCGCTACTTAATTTCCTTTTACCCGATGTATTTAATAGCTCTGATGTAAGTTTTATAAATTATCAATGATATTTTTAACATATTTTAATAGCATAGTTCCCTCCCTTTTCTTATAAGGAAAGGATGGGATGTGGACGTGGATTTTTGTAAAAGGGATGATTAACAAAGGGAATTATTCCTTCCTCTGCCTATTAAAGGTAGGCCATCCATCTGCAAATATCTATAGGCAGTGTATTCACTATTTTGGTGAATTAAGCTGACAGATTACTTGTTGGCTATCTTGAACAAAAAAAAAATGTCTAACATTTTGAATTTATTTTTATATTAATATTTATTTATTAATGATTATTATATTATTTTCCTCTGAAAGTATTAGATAATTTTGTAATACTTTCCTTGTTCTACACCTAACCTACAAGTATTACATCTTCGTATTTTTAATTACTATTTGTAGGATTTCGACTCTTGGTTCAATACGAATGCGGCACTGGGTGACAACCAGCTTGTTTCTCGTTTACATGCTGTTCTAAGACCATTCTTACTGAGACGTCTCAAGTCGGAAGTAGAAAAGAAATTGAAACCCAAGAAGGAAGTTAAAGTTTATGTTGGCTTAAGTAAAATGCAAAGAGAGTGGTATACTAAGGTATTGATGAAGGATATTGATGTTGGTAAGATAGATTTGATGTATTTTATATGAGATTGCGACATGTAAAAGTATTGGCATAATGTCTTTAATTCCTTGCACATAGTTTTGTTTGAAACAAATAATTTACAGACCTTTGGCCATGCGGTTTCTAATCCTAATGCAATTTAGACATATATTTCATATTTGAATGTGCTGTCTTTATTTTTTACAATACAGTAAATGAAAATTTAAACAATAAGAAAAATATATTGTTCAACTGTATGATAGAATACTTTATAATATTTAATTTAAACTTGTTTCAGTGAATGGGGCTGGTAAAGTGGAAAAGATGCGCTTGCAAAATATTCTTATGCAGTTGCGTAAATGTTGTAACCACCCGTATCTGTTTGATGGTGCTGAGCCCGGACCACCATATACCACGGATGAGCATCTTGTATATAACTGCGGTAAACTTGTAATCCTCGACAAACTTCTGCCGAAACTCCGCGAACAAGGATCCAGAGTGCTCATATTCTCACAGATGACAAGAATGCTTGATATTTTAGAAGATTATTGTCACTGGAGACAATATAAGGTAAATAATTAGAACCTCTTTTTATTTGGAATATTATTTTTAGTTATATAGATTCTCATATGATGATGAACCTGCCTTTGTGCCTATGGGTCAGCACATTCTGTACTACTCCTCAATACATCTAATGCTAATTAAATAAAGTCTAGATAAATAATTAAATATAGGTAGAATTAAGTGTTTGCTTATATACAAGAAAGTAACAAGGCACAAAGGCTTTTGAAAACAATATTTTGTTGTTTATTAATTTAACGTTTATTTCCAGTATTGTCGTCTAGATGGTCAAACTCCCCATGAAGATAGGAATAGACAAATAGAAGAGTACAATGCAGAGGGTAGTGAGAAGTTTGTCTTCATGTTGTCAACTCGAGCCGGTGGTTTGGGTATCAACTTGACTTCTGCCGATGTTGTCATTATTTACGATTCCGATTGGAATCCACAGATGGATCTGCAAGCTATGGACAGAGCACATCGAATTGGACAAATGAAACAGGTTAATATCTTGTAAATTCAGATTTTCGCTATGATTAATAATTATTATTCCCACTGATTTGAAAAAAAAAAAAAACATTTTGTACAGGCGTTTAGTTAAATTTCATGATATGTTTGTGTTGTAATATTTATTAGAACAAGCACACAATTAAAAGTACTAAATATTTATATTTTCCAGGTTCGAGTCTTCCGTCTGATCACAGATAATACTGTGGAAGAGAAAATCGTTGAGAGAGCCGAAGTGAAGCTTCGTTTGGACAAGTTGGTGATACAGTCTGGTCGGCTGGTGGATACCAAGAACCAGCTGAACAAAGACGAAATGCTCAACATGATCAGACACGGAGCCAATCATGTGTTCTCATCTAAAGACTCCGAGATTACTGATGAAGATATCGACACTATATTGGCTAAAGGAGAAAGCAAGGTACATATATACTGAGTTCAGTACTCAGAGTCGGGTAAATATTACTTAATGCCATTTGTGTAAATGTCTTATATTAAATCTACACAAAGGGCAACCTTAATGTCTGCGTGCGGCAGTTATGTTTCAATTTAATCAATCTCGTTTATTTTTCTTTTGCAGACTGAAGAACTAAAACAGAAACTGGAAAGTCTGGGTGAGTCGTCGCTGCGGGCCTTCTCCATGGACACACCGGGTGCCACCACTGACTCCGTCTATCAGTTTGAAGGTGATACCACTTATTTATGAATTATCTTAAAACACAACACTTTCAACATAGTACCAATAAAAACTTACCTTTGCTACATTTATTTCAGTATTGATGCTAATCTTATATATATAAAAGAAAGTCGTGTTAGTTACACTACTTATAACTCAAGAACGGCTGAATCGATTTAGCTGAAAATTGGTGGGCAGGTAGCTTAGAACCAGGAAACGGATATAGGATAATTTTTACCCCGTTTTCTATTTTTTATTCCGCGCGGACGGAGTCGCGGGTAAAAGCTAGTAGTTTAATATTGAACTAATTTTCAATCAATACCTCTGTTTATAGGAATTAAAAATTACATATTAAAATCGTGAAGGTAAAGTAGACTGGTCTATGTTTTAAATGTGAATCATTCTTCAGAACAGGAATTTGGTTAAGTATAAAGCGGACATGGAGCGGAATGTATACACTTGATTTATACATATTACACTATAATATTAATATAATTTTATATAATAAATGAATGTAGGCGAGGACTACAGGGAAAAGCAGAAAATAATCCCTGTGGGTAGCTGGATAGAGCCCCCGAAGAGAGAACGTAAGGCCAACTATGCGGTGGACGCTTACTTCCGCGAGGCTCTGCGCGTGTCCGAGCCAAAGGCGCCCAAGGTACAGGTAAATAAGTGTAAAGAGCTAAGGACTTATGTGGACCATTCTCTCGTCTCTGTCTCTATCTCTCGTCTCTCGTCTCTCGTCTCGCTGTCACACTTCTATAGAGGTGATCAATGCTTGATAAACATACTTAGTTGTAAAGAGCAGGATCTGGATTCACTCCAACCAATCCAACTCTCCAAAGAATCCCAGCGACTCCTTGATGTTGTTGGTGATCTCTGGAAAAAAAATGAACTTATTGGTATTTGTAATTAGGTAGTTATTATATTTATCATATCAAGTTGTATTCTATTTGTTGCCATAGAACATCTAAATTTAATTATATTTTGTAATTTTAAAAAATGTTGTAGTAATAGTAACTTATTACCAATTATTTTAAACATAGATCTTGTGCTAGTCTGTGACTTTTAAAAATTAATCTTATACAATAGTACAAAAAAGAAATTCATCATAATATGAGAATGGCTTTCAAAAATATATACAAACAGCTAATGTTACTTGATTAGATGAAATGTTGACTTACAAATCTATTAAATTAAATATTAAAGTTAATCATTGATCATTTCTAAATCATTTACATTTTACATGTTATATTAGCTCTTTATACTGTAGTCTATTTACATATATGTTTTTCTGCATTTTTTTTATGTCAATAATGATTTGATCCATGTTTTATGTATTGTATAATATTAGGTCCTTACATATGAAATTGGCGTTTTTCGTACTGGCCAATTTAATCACGAATTTCTCCTCTTTGGTAAGGAATTCCAAATTCAAATTTGTACAGCTATAGACTCATGTATTTGTGGTTCGATGACCGTCATTCGTTTGTTTTTTTTCTTCTGTTTTTTTCTGTTTGCGTCACTCATTTTACAAAATGGAAAACTAAAAATATCGCATTATTTACGAGTACGAGTTCCACGGTGGCACTAGTGCTGCGGAAACGACTCGAAGGGTGAATGATGTGTATGGCGGTCGTGTTGCAAAAGAAAACACAGTTCGTTTTTGGTTCAACGTTTTCGTTCTGGAAATTTCGATCTGCAAAACAAGCCCCGTGGACGGCCTGAGACTCAAGTTGATAATGAAGAGTTGAAGGCTATTGTGGAAGCGGATCCATCGCAAACCACGTCCGAGTTAGCTGCAGGCTGCGATGTTAGTGATAAAACTGTTTTAATTCACTTGAAGCAAATTGGGAAGATTAAAAAGCTTGAAAGGTGGGTACCTCACGAATTGACTGAAGCAAACCGGCAAACGCGCGTCGACTGTTGCGTTACATTACTAAACCGGCACAATAATGAAGGTATTTTAAACCGAATCATTACCTGTGATGAAAAATGGGTTCTTTACGATAATCGGAAGCGCTCAGCGCAATGGTTGGATCCTGGCCAGCCAGCCAAATCCTGCCCCAAGCGAAAATTAACCCCAAAAAAGTTACTTGTAAGCGTTTGGTGGACTAGTGCCGGTATTGTTCATTACAGTTTTCTCAAATCTGGCCAGACTATTACGGCTGATGTCTATTGTCAGCAATTGCAAACCATGATGGAAAAGCTAGCGGCTAAACAACCTAGGCTGGTCAATCGCTCCACGCCACTGCTGCTTCACGACAACGCTAGACCACACACTGCGTAACAGACGGCTACTAAATTAGAAGAGCTTCAATTGGAAAGTCTAAGACATCCTCCGTACTCCCCGGACCTTGCTCCAACAGATTACCATTTTTTTCGAAATTTGGATAACTTCTTGCAAGGGAAAAAATTCAACTCCGATGGGGCAGTCCAAATCGTCTTCAAAGATTTTACTGATTCCCGTCCGACTGGTTTTTTTAGTAAAGGGATCAATGAACTACCTATGAGATGGCAAAAGTGCATAGAAAATAATGGTTCATACTTTGATTAATTAAATATATTATATTAAAAAATATTCGACTTTTTTTCCACCCATACAAAACGCCAATTTCATATGTAAGGACCTAATATATTAAAGCTTATATGTATATTTGTATATCTTTAGATGTGAAACATCTATAGGATCACTTGTAAACCGAATTGTTGGCGTGGCGACGCTTGCCGTGGCGACGGGTCGCCACGCTATACTAAGGTATACATATATGTATATTTTATGTGTAGTAGAGTGTACGGTGTACTACTTGTACACACACGATGTTTCACATCTGCCAGGCGTCCCATGACGGCTCACATTATTTATACCATTTGTCTGAATTTTTGCATTATTTAACATATAATTTAGAAAAATTTATAGTAGAAAGCTTTGTTATATTTTTTTGTTTATCAGGAAAAGGTAAGTACTTTGATAATTATATTTTGCTATTAACTTAATGCATGGTATTGTCTTTAGTAAATGTAGTTTCATTCATTGTATTTCATTTTTAAATAATTATTATGTTACAATTTACTAACAGAGGTCTTTCTTACGCAGGCCCCGCGACCTCCGAAGCAGCCGATAGTTCAAGACTTCCAATTCTTCCCGTCGAGACTTTTTGAACTTTTGGATCAGGAAATTTATCACTACAGAAAAACTTTAGGGTTAGTGAAATACGTTTAAAAATTTTTCCTTTTTTTCTTTGTGAAATAAAAAAAAAATTATGTGAAATTAAAAACAAATTATGTATTAATAAAAAGATCCAACAACTTTGAACAGATACAAGGTTCCTCGGAATCCTGAGCTCGGGCCGGATGCTGCTAAAATTCAGAGAGAGGAGCAACGGAAGATCGACGAAGCCGAGGCGTTAACAGAAGAGGAAATACAAGAAAAAGAACAACTATTAACTCAAGGTAACAGAAATTTAATTTCTATATTTTTAATTCACAGAATTCTTTATTGCTATGTAAATTTTACTTCAAGTAACCAGCATTTATTTGACTTAAATTAACATATTTTTGTTTTGTCAGGTTTTACAAATTGGACTAAAAGAGACTTTAATCAGTTTATTAAAGCTAATGAAAAGTATGGCAGAGATGATATTGAAAACATCGCGAAAGACGTCGAAGGGAAGACACCAGAAGAGGTATTTAATTATTTTTGAATTAAATAAAGAAACAAAAAAAATTGAGTCATTAATAATTTATAATTGTTTAGGTTATGGAGTATTCAGCAGTATTCTGGGAGAGATGCCATGAGCTTCAAGATATTGACAGAATCATGGGACAAATAGAGAGAGGAGAAGCGAAGATACAAAGAAGAGCCTCCATAAAGAAAGCGTTGGATGCTAAAATGGCGCGTTACAGAGCCCCATTCCATCAGCTGAGAATCTCATATGGGACGAACAAGGGGAAAAACTACGTCGAGGAAGAAGACAGGTGATTTGTGTACTTCTTTCGAAAAACATTTTGCTTTGAGAGTAATTCTGCAGAACCAAGTGGCGTCAATGTTTGACTTATATTATTTAAGCTTATTTTTCCGTACATAAAACAATACTGTTTAATTAACCCGGTAATTAACTTGATACAGATTCCTGGTGTGTATGCTACACAAGCTGGGCTTTGACAAGGAGAATGTGTACGAGGAGTTGCGCGCGGCTGTGCACGCTGCGCCACAGTTCCGCTTCGACTGGTTCCTCAAGTCTCGCACTGCTGTTGAGCTGCAGCGCAGGTACAGTCAGGGCTTTTCGTAGTGTTACACTTACAGAAAAATTGCCTTGTTCCTTGCAATTAGACAAACTCCGTTTGCTAAACTTTTTTTGTATTTATTTATTAGCTGTATCCTAGTTAATGTTTCCGCGTTATCGTTTCAATGCTTACAAAACGTTCATAACGACTGTCGCTTTTAAGGTGGAATACCGAGAGCTTCTCAGATAGTACACCAAATAATTCCTACTTTTATATATTTTTTTAATTTTGGCATCACAATCGTAGGTAGCCAATATTTATACATATTCAAAATGCTAACAAAGCCTTTAATATACATATTTTTGCATTACAAAACAAATTAAAAATCCGTATGTTATCTGAAAACATGTTTTATTATCGGCTCATATTTTTCAGATGCAACACTCTTATCACTTTAATCGAAAGAGAAAACCAAGAGTTGGAAGAAAAAGAGAGAGCAGAGAAGAAGAAGAAGACTGGTACTACGAATCAGAATACTCCCGGCGGGAATACTACCGGCAAAGGGTCTAACGCCAGCAAGCGTAAGGCTGAGAGCACACCTGATGCGAGTCAGAAGAATAAGAAAAAGAAAAAATGAAACTGACAATGCCGCGTGAACAATAATTGCTAGGACTAGTTCACTGTACAAGTATATTTATAACTTACCTCAGTTTTTATACCTTTTTAGAGATTACTCAAGTATTTTTTTCATTTCTTATTGACAGTAATCATTCCATTCTCTTAAAGATGTTTTTTTTATTTAATTACATAGTTTTTAGTATTCTACTCTCTACAAATATAAAGTAATACCATTTTTTTTGCTGTTTGTGAACGCTACTCCGCCCCATCAGATGTATGCTTTTAGTTCTGTGTTGTGAAATTTTTTAAATAAATGATACTAGAAAAAGCTTGTTTTATTTCTACCATTCATTGATATTATACACAGACATAGACAGATTTTTTATGCTGTCAATTATTTCCTTGCATTAAAATATTTTATCGTGTTGCGTTTCGCAGAATAGCGTATATTTGCGAAAAATAATTAAGAAGGAAAACTAATGATTATTTGACATGGTCTCTGTTTCTAAAGTTATTATCCACCTACAAGTCGTATTGGGAAAAATAAAACTGATGTCGTACGAAACAGAACAGAGAAGAGGAGAAAACGTTTATTGTAATAATTCGCGCACAATACACCAATACATAAGTAGATCCTTTAAATTTATTGTTGAAATTACGTTAATACTGTTTAGAGTTTTGTTATGTCAATCGCTGTGTTCAATCGTTGAGGTGCAGCTTCTTTAGTTGAGTGTTGAGGGAGGTGGAGGGCACAGCGCGCGCATGTGGTGCGGTGCGCGCGGGGTGTGCGGGGTGTGCGGTGCGCGCAGGTGGTGCGGAGCGCGCAGGTGGTGCGGAGCGCGCAGGGGGTGCGGGGCGCGCAGGGGGTGCGGGGCGCGCGGCAGCCTCGTCGTCTCAGGAGGGGCTGCCGTTGTCGCCGTTGTCCTGGAAGTTATTGGCGTTGGTGGCGAAGGGTGCGCCCAGACCGTACAGGTGCCCGCTGGTGCTCTCGATGTTACCATCGAAGAATATCTGTATAATCAATGTTGAAGGTCTATGGTTAGTTTAGGATACATGAACAAATTTTGACAGCCCTTTGGTTAAGATGGTTGAAAGTTATTTAACAATGATTCTTAAGAGCGAACAATTTACCTCCTTGATTTTGAAGAAGGCCATGCCGGTGAGCAGGGAGTCAGAGCCGGCCTGGTGCTGGGGGCCAACGCGGCGCAACTCCAGTTGGTCAGCCACCTCCTGCAGTCCACCCTTCAGGTTCTTGCACAGCTTCATCAGGTACTGCAGCAACAAAACACCTAAAAAACTGCTTCCTTACATAAGATCAATCTATGCTAAGGCAAATCTAAAAAAATAAGTAAGAAGCTACAAAACTTTATTTAATTTAATTACAAAATACTATGCTACAAGTATTATATACTTAAAGGATGAACAACTGATGTATGTGTTTTTTTTCTTGTTTAAATAAATTGATATTATTATTATGAGTGATAGCAAAGAACAAAGTCTAGCTCTAAAATGCAACACATTGCATACAAATCTATCCTTCGCCTGCGACTCCGTCCACTCAGACTAATTTCTACATACATGACAAATTTCAGCAAGATCCATGCAGCCGTTCTGGAGATACTTTCAAACAAACATCCATCCATCCATCCAAACATTCGCATTTATAATATTAGTAAAATTAAACATAAAAATAAATATGTTAGAACTTACTTTGACATCATAGATTGTTGGGAAGTACATACGCAAAATTTCAAAGAAACTACTTTCCTCTTGAGGCAGATTCTGATCAGTGAGTAGCTTCAGCAAATAGCCAAAATCATATCCAGAATGGAAGCTAAGCCAGCTTATATTATCCATCAGTACAATTCCTAAAAACAAAGAGAATGAAAAAATAATGTTCACATAACACCTTTTCACCCTAAAGGGGGAGGCAGAGAGAGATAGCCAATCGCTATCTACTTTTCACCAAATTAAGTCCCAAATTTGACAGTTCGTAAGTCTATCGCCATAGGCCGGAAACTGAAGAAACCTGAAAACAAATATTATCTTGGTTTTTGAAAAATTTCGAAAAATTTTGCCCCCGGCCAGGAATAAAACCCTATACTATACTGAGAACCCTTGTAATTGTACTATTACCGAAGGTAATCAGAAATATACTTGTATAAATATGTGTGTAATACCTGAAGTCATCAGCAACTCTGCAAACTCTAACGGTTCTATCCCATGTTCCTCATGCTCTCGGAATTGCAATCCAGAGTTTTGCAATAGATCAATTGAATCTTGAGCATACATATCTTCTCTGTTTCCACATGAAAAAAGTTAAAATTAATAATATAGGTATATAGAAATAATTAGAATAACTTGGTAAGATGTAGGTATTTTATTATTAACTAGCTGTTGACAGTGACTAATAGCCTATATATGTTCTTCCAGACTGTTCTACATATATGTCGATTTTCAGTGAGATATGTTTAAACATTATGGAAATACCTAATAACTAATAACAAATATCCATCCATCCATCTAAACAATCACATTTATAATATTACTAAGATATAATCAAAACTAGATACTAGATTAATGTATGGAATCATTTTTTTTTATAAAAATCATTCATTTAGTACTTGCATGACTATTGGTATGTGTAATAATTGCAGAATTCAATGCAACAAACATATTTGTTTATTGATATATATATGACATCATTGTTCATCAAAACAATGTGACTTAACTGTTAACTTTCACTTAACGTAACTCTGAAAGTACTTTTTACATTTATTTCCAATGCCACAAAATATGATTATCTATATATATATAAAAGAAAGTCGTGTTAGTTACACTATTTATAACTCAAGAACGGCTGAATCGATTTGAATGAAAATTGGTGGGCAGATAGCTTAGAACCAGGAAATGGACATTTTTACCCCGTTTTCTATTTTTTATTCCGCGCGGACGGAGTCGCGGGTAAAAGCTAGTGTTTAATAAATTTGAAAAACAATCACAATATTATAATGGCGAGGAAACAACAAACATTAAGCTAATAAATAATATTATATTGAATAAAACCTTATACTTACTGCAAATTAAATTTAAAATTGAACTGCCAAGTGGTGCAGCCTGGAGGGGTCCTACCATTCTCATCCATGAATGTAAGGCCCAGTTGGATTATTCTCAAAAGATCTACATTGCACCTTCAAGAAGCAAACACAAACAAGGTTACAGTTTTGTATATTAATTAATATTTATCGATGTTATACAATAATAAGAGACAAAAGATCTAGAAGAATCTATCTTTCATATTCATCCATTAGAAATTGATATTTGGGCTGCACACAGCATACTTCTATTTGACGAAATCTTTGTCTAGGACCAAGGTTCATTATCCAGGACAGCACTGTTGTATAGGCAATTCACATACAATTATGTGAAGTACCTGTTTCATGAGTACTTAGCTTTATCATCCAATATTACCTCAGTAACTGATACTGATAATCAGCAGTAGATCTGAATTCTCCGATCGGCCTAGCTACTACCCCAGGAAATTCAGTATCCATAGCCACCCAATGATATTTTTGGACAACCTGCAGATAGTAAATTTATTTAGTTCAAATAAAATCGTTTGTTAGTAAACTTGCTACATCTCTCAATTCTGCCATGTTTGTTAGAACTAAATTATTACACATTTTGGTTTACATAGGACTATAATAAAAGTTTTACCCGTCTAATAACATAAAATTCTTCGTGCAGATTATAGTTCCATACATTTTTAATCGTGATTTCATCTTTTAACGAATTTGCTCCAAGTAAATTAAAATTTGTGGCCGACATTTGAGAACTCATATTTATGTATTACTAATAATACTTATTCAAATTCTCTACAATTTTTTGCACAAATACACTTATCAAACGATTAAGTTCATTAAACGCACTGTTTTGGTAATGTTTGTATTTTCTTATAGGAAAGGTATAAACTTAGTTCTACTACTACCAAAAGCAAAAATTGCTAAAGTTGTTTCGAAATCAAAATCGATTTCAATTTCAGCTGAAGAGAGGCAAAAGCACATAAAGTCATACGTCCACATTAGATTTCATTAATTGCGGCGCATTATTTTTCTGTTTTCATAAATACAATATATTTAACAACATTTCTTCAATTTTTGGAAGATACATGTATGTTTTTTTATATTATTGTAAACATGTAATTAACATGAGACTTAATAGTCGTACACTAGCGCCGCGTGGCCTAAAATGACATAAGTGAATACATACCAACTTACAGAAGCAAGTGGTGGTCGTCGCCAAAGAGTAACATAAGTAAACTCTAGTGCTCATCCCAGTCGAAATTCGAGCGTAATTCATAATCAAAGATTTTTCACAAGCTCTTATTTAGTTTCACCTGCCCAGACATTTGTCAACAAATCTTTCAAATTAATATGACGATAAAATGGCTAGGACTCCAACCTTTGATCTTCTGTATCATCTTCTGAAGGTGCTTCTCTATGTTGAATTTTGACCGCTAACATAGTAAAGAAATGCTGGTCCAGTCAGGAGCAGGACAAATTTCTGGAGCTGACTGAACACCCGCCAATCTATATAAAAATCTTATTTACAGAGCTGGGCATTAACTCGTTAATCCGTTAATCGTTAATTAACGAAGTTAACATTTTGCTTAACGGATTAACTTTTAAGTTAACTTCATAAAGTGTTAACGCTTTTGTTAACTTCCGTTAATAAAAGTCCGTTAATCGTTAAATTTGAAACTTGGAGACGTGCTGTCATTTTGTTTAAATTACGCGGCACGCCACGCTCGTAAGTTCAGCTATGTTGGGCGACTGTCGGCGACTCAAATAGTGAACGAACGAGTTGATAATTGATATATGTGAAGTTCGCGTGCAAGTGTGAAGCATCAGAGCGTCCGGGAAAAACGTGAACAACAGGACAAAATCAAAAGAAGGTTCGAAATAGTATATTTCATTACGAGTATGTAATAGCCCACATTCCTAACGCTCTTCGTCCCTGCAATACGCCACTTTTTGAGCAACTGTATTAAAACACTTTTTTACTCGTGCTTTTTCTTTCCCACCTGTCAAAATAAAGTCTATTAAAAATAAAAAAACCAACCACGAAGTTTTTATGATTCATGCAAATATTGCTAAAAAGAAGCTCCTAATTTGTTACAATATCAGATTTAATGATTTGATTCAATGAATTAGGTTATATTTCATTTCATTAAATTTCATTTTCATTTCATATCAATAAAAATAATCTACTGAAAACTTGGCTGTTTGGGCAGTTCCCTTTGCCTACCTACAATGGGTGAAGAAAACAAAAAAATCCTGTTCATATTCTTTTACGGTTGGCGCCATTTTCCAAACGTTTTTGTTAGTTGAGTTTATTGTGTTTTTATTATTCTATTAAATTGCTTCATTTTTCGCAACTGTATTAAAAATAGTTGTTTGGTACTCGTGCGGAAATCCTGTCATTGCAACTTGTTCCTACTGTCAACCCTCACCTTCGGCTGCGCCTCGGCTCGGGTAGACATTTGTCGGAACTCTTTGCGCACTCGTAATGAAATATACTATAATGCATTCATACTTGTCTCTAATACTAATGTATTATAGAATATATAGTCAAATTACTATTTTAAACAAGTGTCGCCAAAAAAGTGTGAAATTAGTATGTATAATTTTGGTATAGTTAACTGTTAACGATTAACTTTAACTTGCGTTAAATTTTCGAGAATTTAACGCTTTAACGATTAACGAAGTTAATATTTTAATTAACGAATTAACGATTAACGAAGTTAACTTTTCGATTAACTGTGCCCACCTGTGCTTATTTATTAAGTAAAAGGCATTCGTTCTTACATATGTATTTTTTATTAAAATAATCCATTATTTAAAAATTGTTTTCACATTATGCATTAAACATTTTAAATTGCAATTTCAACCTTTAGTATTTAACTAAAAAAATAATAAAATTGCAGTTGTTACTTAGTATCAAACTAAAATGGAAATGGCTAAAACGTTATGGTTTTTAGACTTGTATTCAAACTTTTTAAAGTGAAAAACTTCAATCATTAAGACAAAAGTAATTTAATTTACGCTGTACGAGTTCAATTGCAATTAAATTTTTAAATACTCTCATGAAACAATGTCATAAATTGCGCAAAACTGCCTTCATTATGGTACGTTAAAAGGCAAAACTGCTATGTAACTCAATTTTGGATTTCGCCGAGCATTGAAGTAGGAAATTAAGGAAATGAAAGTAAGTGCCTTCTCTGAACAGGAAATGTCGTTAAGTATGAGTGACATAGCTATTACTTTTTATTACTAGACCGCGATCCTATTACCACTACTTATGTTTTTCTAAAGGTTTCATTTAAAATATTACCTGTCTCGATAAACAGCATACTTTAAAAGTTTACTTAATTCATCGCTTTTGGTGCCCAATGTTTTTAATTCTTCTAATAGTCCGGGAGCCAGGTACATTTTCGGTCAATTATTTCTTCTCGAGCGAAACTTCGTAAAATGCATAAGGGACTTATACTATGAATACTCGCGACCGTCAGCTGCGACTCCGTGGGTGGGGTGGGCAGTGGCAGCCTCCCACTCATGGAGATAAATTTTTTTTTCAGTCATTTCGTCCCATTTGAAAATTTATCAGAGTATAGTTTATGTAGTATTTTGAAAGAAAAACATAGTCATAGAAATTTTTTTTTTCTCATTGATTTCCTCTCAACTAAAAATTTACCTGGTGATCGTTTATATGCTACTATGAATGAAAATTAATGTCAGCTGCTGTTGCGTTACAGCTTTCAAGGTACCAGCTGACAAACTTTCCACTGAGAAAATTCTTTCCTTTAAAATACTACATAAACTATACTCTGATAAATTTTCAAATGAGAGGAAATGTCTGAAAAAAAATTTTTTTCTCCATGCGTGGGAAGCTGCCACTGCCCACCCCACCCACGGAGTCGCAGCTGACGGTCGCCAGTATTCATAGTATAAGTCCCTTATGCATTTTACGAAGTTTCGATTGGGAGGGACTTGTTCATGAAAATCTGTCACTGGCTCCCGGACTATAACTATGGTAACATGAAAGGTTTTAAGTTTCAATTATAATACAACCGCATTCAGTGTCGTCACCGACATCAAAGCTTTGAGGTTAATGAGCAGTACTAAACGAAAGGTCAGGCCAATGTGTGGAAGCTTTTGAGGCAATTAAATTGCAACATGCACGCCCAACATCAATAAAGTGATTTATCAGCAAGGAGTAGCAAGGAAATAAACTTGAAGCCATATAATGCATATATTTGGACTAGCTTCGGCAGAAAATTGCACTTCACATTTTTAAAATCTAAGTCGCTGGTGGGTGTAGTGAGTATGACTCAATAAAAATTAAAACTAAAACTTATAGTAAATAATTTGGCCATAATTCAAATCTTATGGAATCCCATCAAAACGACATCGTTCCAGAAGAACATAACATTATTTTATTAATATCTGTGTTTTTTTGAGCGAAAAGATGTTTAGAATAATTCTTATGTAATCTTACTAATTTAAAAAATGCGAAAGTTTTGATGTATGTATGTATGGATGGATGGATATTTATTAGAAGGTATCTCCAGAACGGTTCAACGATTTTTAATAATAAATAAAATAAAATCAAAACGAATAATCTGGACGAAAGATTTTTTATAAAAACTGCGCGAACGGAGTTGCAGGCGATAGCTAGTTTTCTTACAAAGGTGTATTAGGTAGGCATCACTGATTTTTAGCTTAGATAAGGGATCTTCGTTCATACACGATTTTCAAATCTAATTTTGTCAAGATATTTATTGATTTCAGTAAACTATCTAACTGACAAATTATCTAATTCAATGTAGTCAACATAGAAACAGATAATTAAAACAGTGGTATTTTTCATTATCATTAACTATTGCTGTTAAAAAAAAATTCACAGTTACACCTAAATTAACTCGTGTTAACTGTTATAATATATATAATATATGTACATAACGAATCAAAATGAAAAATGAAAATTGTTTAAACGACCATAATTTTGTCTAGGGAGCACGGGCTCCATTTGAAATTTCTACCTAAATGTTGTTAATGTTTTGAGAGCGTCGTAATGACAGTTTACTTTTAAATAAAATAGTTTGTACAAACTACTGTCATTAAATCAGAGTGGATAGATGCATATAATAGTAATGCTTAGTTCACACACTCACTTGTCAAGCACCAATCGTTGCCGGTAATCATTATTTTTCCCGACACGACTAAAAGAGGGATAACATTGAATGGTACGACCAATTGTCCTCTAAATTGAGAAGTTTTCCAATTCGATTTCTGTTGAGATTTATATTTGATACGTTATCTTAATCGTCTATAAAGTATAGTAGTACGTCGATTAATTAATCTGACGTTTAAAAAGTTTTAAAAAGTTCTAATCTTTTGATAATGTTAAAAAATCCCTGATCGATTTTAATGAGGTATGTATGAACCTTCATGATAGGTAAACTTCAAACAGAACTACACAGGCGAATTCGACAATAATAACCTTTGGTTTCTGAGCCCAAAATATCTGATTAAATCGTTATCGTTATCCCTGTCGTTATCTTTGACAAAACAGAGATAACAATATGTTTTAAAAGAAGATTTTGGTCTCGGAAACCCACGGTTTTTATGTAGTTTGCTCACTGGAAATAAACATTGTTTTGACGTCAAAATGAACGCGTGTCGTAGGGGGCCAGCAAACACTTAGGGCGCGTCACTAACGTCATCCAATTTGCAGCCCACCCGCGACTTATTTGATTGATCGACCGCCCGTTATCCGGATCACCCTGTATATTTGTTGACATTATTATTCCGCTCTATCAATCATTTAAAACAACAAAAACAAACTGAAAATTAGGGTTATAATGATACTGAAATTTTCACATACTTAACTATTAACTAGGTATTAATCAATCTGATGAGGGAATGATAGAAAAAAGGAATGAATAGAAAATCGCCTGAGACAAAACACAGATCAGGAAATATAAAGATTAATATGCAGGTCTTTCTCCAAAGTAAATTGTTTAACATAAATAGATGTACAGTGAAAAGATATACAGATCAGTACAAATTGCGGGATCCCGCCGTACGTGCGTTGAATGCAAACAATTCTCTTTGTTGTTGTAAACGATAGGAAATCAACTCGCCAAAAAAATTTGACACAATTTAATATTTCTAGTTGTCATCAAATGTTAAACGTTTTAGTTCAAGACTCGTGAGAAAAGGGTGTTACAGTTTAGGTGCCGAAGTAGAAACATTCTTTGAAGATTTATAATTCAACTAAAGTTTGAACGTTAACCGGGTGCTTAACCCAAAACAAAGTTATTTTTTTCTTCTTGCAACAAAACATAATATTATTTTGCTGCTCTTTGGATAGTTGCAGTTATGCTGCTTATATATGGTACGGGCTGTCCTGTTTATTTTTTTTGTATTAAAATAGCATATAATAATATAAATAACTACCCTAAAATGTATTTCTAAAACATCATTTATTTTACTTAACCTTAACGATTTAATTAAATCGACTGACAATATTGTTCTCTACTAAGCCCAGCTTTAATTAAGTAGGATTTCAATTTTGTTTTCCATTAAAATGGTTGGCCATTATTTAACGTAGTTACAAACTGACAGCGCTCAGTGTACAATAATTTATTTTAAACACTCAACTGAACTCGTGAAATAATCGAGTTATTTTTTTTCATAGTCTGTATTCTAATTAGTTATGTTTGAAAAGTTACCAAGTATTTGCCTATAAACATTTATAAAAAATTAAAGATTCAAGGCAAATGAATTTTTGACGGTTTTCATGGTAATAAAAGAAATGGAATGTTCCTGAAGATTTTGCCTTACGAAAACAAGATTTGTCGAATAACATTATTTTTCGAGCCACATCTGACAATGTTCAATGAAAGAAGATGTTGAAATCAGTGAACACGTTAGGACTGACATGGCTTGGAATATGTATTATAACTGGATGATATGGAATTTTATAACGTGTGTTAAGGCTTCGACAATTTAAAAATATTAGGTACTGTCGTTGTGTTTTGATAAAAATTTCAAGTAATTTATGTAAGCATTCGGTCAATTAAGGCAGAGCTGGAAGGAGAAATGGCTGAAATTTAATATTACGTTAACAAATCTAAAGCTTTAATTTGAACGGAGTAAATCCAACTTGCATTCGACGTTAAACAAACTACCAATTAGGCAAATTGAACCGGCCGTCCGTTTGTATTGATGTCGTAGCTATGTAAATGCGTACCACGGCGTTGTCGTTCATAAATCAATACATCGAAAGATAAAATTGAGTGAATTATTTTGGAGAAAAATTTCCAAAGTATGGTTTTTTTGTACGTTTGTTTATACGACATAGTTTGTGGACAGTCATACGTCAGACGAGAGCGTTTCTTTTTATGATAGATATATGTACCCTTTTCTTGATGGCAACAACAACATATGTAGCACGAATGGGCCGACTTGCCTGGTACAACACCACGACCACACATAAGACAGGCGTCAAGTGGAAGCAATTCCGCTTTTCGTCTGTTGAGTGTGTTGTCGGAGGCCTAATTTTACTCCTCTTTCCCTTCCCGCCCTTTTCTTATAAGGATTCGATGGAGGAGGGGGGATGCATAGGAAGGAAAGATGGAATTGATGATACGGCCAGCGGTCGCTTTGCTATTTCGGTGAATTCAGGTGGCCGTTCGTTCGTTTGCCACCTTATGATATAAAAAATTATTACTCTAAAATGACTAGTACTTAATTAATTTCCGAAGTACAATTCAAACAGGAAAATTATTTAAAATTCATTTAATGTTGCGGCATCTTGTTATTTTTGCATAATGAATTTCCCCCAAGTTTTAAAATGGATAAAGAATGTATAGCACAATCGGATCGGACACTATCATGGCTCTCATATTACCATTGGCTTACTGAATAATCCGATAAAAGAAATATAAGGAATTTGAGAGAAATATCGTGGGATATCGAGTATCATTTTACGGTAATGTTATTTGGCTCTTGGATCAAATCTCTTTCGATACAGTAATATTGTCTAGCGAGAAATGTGAACACAGAAAGGCAACGTAATAAAGGCAAAGATAAGAAAGCTTATTAGACTCAACGTTTCAGAAAGGCTTTTTGGGTGATATGTGATTTGTCGCCCAGTTATGTAAGTATTAGATATATTGATGTGTACGTAAAATAATTTTTAATCTCTCCTGTTATGTTTTTGAAGGAAAGATTTTGGAATAGAGCGATATATAAAGAGTAGTCATCATTCTACTAGTGTACTGAATCCTCTATAGGTCTAAAACCGTCACATAAGTAAGGACGAGAAATTTAGAAGCGATTTTGCTAATAGCAATTCGCTGCGGAGATAAATATCTGGCAAAGAATTAACAAACAAGGGACGTAACTTTAACAAATTTTGTGAGCTTATTTTATAACTTAGTGTTTATATTAATATTTATATTCGTAAGTGAACATTTTACTTGTACATGTACAGAATATGTGCCTTTAAATTGAAAGAAAGATTAGATTTAAGAGAGAAAATTTGAGAGCTACTAAAAAGGGTATACTAAACTAGGTATGTTGGGTTTACTTGAGAATGTAAAGGTATGTGGATTAAGGATGTCCATTAAATGTAAGACCCCTCTTCCACTAAGAGGCGTACACAGAACCTTTTTGCAATATCAAACAGCAGTGGTGAGGCCGGAGTTACACCAGGCGTACTAGTGGCAAAGGGGCCTAAGATTACGTTGACACGTGCCCTAAAAAAAGGACAAGTGAGAACAGACCCGTTTTATAGAGACCATTTTTCCAAACAATTTTCCATTTTGAAGCCATTTGAAACTACTCAGATAGATTGTGTAAGCATGAAGACACGATTACAAGATGAATAGTTTCCTAGGTTATTGTACTTATGTTAAAGCCAACCACAGCTGCGTTTGTATGTAGCTTAAGAAGTATCATAATTTAGTACGGTCTTCTTGCTCATTTGTTGTAGTCATATTCAACTGTTAGGTTTAAACTGACAGTGATACCAACAAGGAAAATTCTTGAATAAGAAATGGTTAAAATTATACTTATAAACTTTGAGGTTATATGGTTTTAAGCATTCATACACGTCTCTAATGTCGTAAGTGCACTGAAGTAGTTCAATAAAGGTTTACTTTGTGAAGATATGTTCTGTGGAAAGGTGAAGGGTCATCCGGTGCCGGACATGGCCTTTGATTAGTGTAATCCCTCAATCTCTTGTCATTTGACCCGTATAATTATGCAAAAACCCTTCGCTACGACCTTGATAATTACTTTTCTTGATTGTATAAACATACATTGATATAACCGTGATTTAAATTTTATATCTAAAATATGCGTCATACTTAAGACTGGTGGTAAGCGATTTATGTACGAAAACAAAAAAGTTATGTTAAGTAACTATAGTTAAACAAGGATATCTGAACCGGTGAGAGAGGCGCTGCTATCGCCGTTGGTTCTGTAAGAATATATATAAAACCTATTTAGTCATAGAAAATTACAAAAGAAAAACAATGACATGATACCTACAGTGCAAAGAGGATCTTATGACATTTTTTGGACGCTTACCGGGGGCGCTAGTGTGGTGTCGGTTCAGATAGCCTTGACGGTCTATATCAGTCTATATAAAAGCGTATAAGTGTAATCAAATGGTTGTATCTTTTTATTTACTACAAAGTTTTGGAAAAAAACTTGATGTAAAAGATAAAACGGTCGCATTTGTTCAAGACAGAACGCATTAAAATTTAAGTAGGCATAAAACACATTAAATCATAAAACAGACGATATCTAGTGAAACATTCATCAACTGGTTACTGCGGCAATAAAACATTGTCTCTCCCTTGCATATCGTCCCAGATTTACTGCTCATTTCATTTTTACTCGAGGATTTGATTGTGTATACTTTAATATGTTATGTCCCATGTTCACATGATTTCACACGCTGCTGTACACTGACTATGAAATTTCTTAAATTACTTTTTACACAAGAAAGTGAACCTTAAGTTGATTTAGAAGCCAAATCGTTGGTTTAGACCTAACAAATCGAACGTTTGTCTAAACTACTAATCAACTCTAACAATTACTTGAGGTACAGATACATTTTCAAGATATATGTATTTATACAAAGGCTAGCTGAAATTTTCGTATTTCACCAACAAACACAATTGTCTTAGTTATCTTATTGAAGTTGAAGTAAATGATAGTAGAAAATACATCATTCGAAGCAACGAGAAAATGAACGTTTTTCTCATTAAACTATGAAATGGATTGGTGGTCGTAAATCTTTTGGCATTTGTAAAATATGTTTCGCTTTAAATTAGCCTTTGAAAGGTACGCTAGTTTACTGTAACATTAACTAGAATCTCTATTCGATTCTGTTTATATACAATTTAATACTGTACATAATATATTGCATAAAATTTATACGTACATTTTATCCATTTACAATATAAGAGGAAATGAGAAGCGGATAACGTGATTGAAAAACGGAGTATTTCCATAATTAAAAAAGTTACGTGGGTGTGTAATAGATTCTATCCACCATATTCAAGTATCTCTCCGCTAGCTGAGTCTAGCTCATTACGTGTTTTAAGAGCGCTTGGAATTAAATTATTTTTAAGTGCTCTTAAGATTGCCTTTAACATCTAAAGTACGTTGATTTTACTTTGATTTTTTGTTTAATTTCTATTCGGTAGTATCTTTGCAAATCCTTAGCAAACATTAATTTTCTCTGAGTTACCAAAAAAATGTAGCCTTAAATTTAACCTTAATTATTTTTATTTTCACGCTTACAACACTACAATAAACTAATCGGAGCTTAAGGTTAATTAAACTCTGATTCATTTTATACTCTTATCCCACTCAATCGGCGGTATCGAGTCAGCGGCGTGGCTGCAGCGCGTGAGCACCGCGGCGATGTCGAGGCGAGGCGGTGCCGGTTGGACGACAAGTAGAGCAATGTACGTTAACCCTTTTACAAATATAAATGATATTATTTTGAGAAAAATTATACACAAATATTTCTTAATTCATTACTCATACACTACAGTAATTCATAATGAATGACTGTAGTGTATGAGTGTAATAGTAGTAATAGTAGGTATTGAATATAAAGCAATTCAATCAAATCAATATTTTAAATGCAGAAAAATTTCATCAACGTTATCTCATCTTCTGGATTTATGCAGAACGGTTACGTGGTAGTGATTACAATTGAAATTAGCAACATTGTTGGCAACACAGAGACGTCTAGCTGCGGGCTGCCGGCTGCCGGGGACAAAGCGGACTGAGGGAATTACACAGTGCTTACAAACAACACCGTCTGTTTGAATACACTAGTTGTGATTGTCTGAATACGCCTTTGTTAGCCGAATTAATTCTTCAAGGAACAATAAGGGGATTGGTACTTTGTGTCTAACTTAAATGTTATTTAATGTTTTTGGTTGGGTATTATTGACAAAAGACTCTTTTAAGTTGTTTTTCAATTAATTTAATTAAACGAAAATATTAAAATCGGTTCATTAGTTTTTTAGTGTTTTAATATCGGATCTGATATTCAATTAATTTTGTGTTGTATATCTTTTCGTTATTTTAGGAGAGTTATTCAGTTTACAACACATTTTCATTAAAAAGAACCATAAAAGTAATAGCTAAAGAGGAAAGAAACGCGACCTAATTCCGAGGTAGTCGTTGCGACACAATACATTCAGAGACACATTTCGGTTTAAAATATACTCTGCGGGAACATTTCACCCGCTCTTGGATCTTAACCTGCTTTTTATATCGATCTGTCTCGCTTTCAATCATTAATAATTTCAGGTCTACTCAGGTTTCCAAGTTCGTTAGGAAAGATCATTTTTAAATGTCTACATATGTTACTACAATAAGGAGAAAACTTGCGATTATTTTATTTCATTTTACAGAAAGAATATCGCTTTGTCGAGGTAGCTAATTAAAATAGAAAAAAAAATGACAAAAAAAAAAGAAATAGACTCCAAAATAAAATATTCTCAAAGAAAATGGAATAAGAAGGAATAAAATAATATCATGAGTATCCTCGAAATACAGGAAACTCGCTTCTTTCAATTATTATGTACAAGTACACTATGCAACAGCGAGTTTTGGATTTCTGATGAGAAAAACGTCATCTGCGTATATCCAACATTTGCTGTCGGAGTATCAGTGGAACAGACGGGAGCGCGATCTGCTGTTTCCAGAGTTGAAGCTCAAAATGTCTGATTTTGGCCTCATTATTCAAGTTTTATCGGACCTGACTTCAAACACAGCTGTAAGATTATTACAGCTAGTTTCATAAACCGAGAGAAAGGCACTTTGGGATTGACATGTACTGTATGGAAAAAAGTCCCAAAAAGATTAAAAAAGGAATAACTTGTATCAATTGTAGATTTCTGTCAATAAAGATACAAGCTGAAGGTAAAATATAAGTCGAATCAAGGTTGAGTTCAGGAAACTACGTGTTAAATCTTAAATTCAATTCGATCAGTATAACACGAAATTTGCATGGAAATATTGGAAGCAGAGTTGAACAAACGAATTCATTTGAATATTATAATGAATTTGGGATTTCTGTTAGCGACACCTGTGACCTGTAAGGCTCGTGTAAATGTATGTCGAGATTCATTCGCCAAGTGTCTAATTACCTAAACTACACATGAACAAAAAATGGCATGTGAATTATCTAAGATTGAATATTATAATTTAAATTAATAAAAGCTTTTTTCACTGGTCATAGCCAAAAAGTTTCCATTACTTTCTATTTATTATTACTTCTTCTTTTATTGAAAATTAACATGCAAAAATAAAACGTATTTATAGTATTTGATAGATCCTACATTTCCTTACTTTAGGTACCCAAGGGAAATCTTTATCGTAGTAAATATTTTTTATAAGTTAGATTATGTTATATAATGGTAGGGGCTAAGCTTTGATCAATGCATATTTGTCTGTATATGTAGGGTGTGAAAAAAAGTTGCGGAATCACGCAAAACGGAAATCCTTAATCTCTCCCGACCTCGCGAGGTCATGGTCACAAATATGGCCACTTTTACTTATTTTTTCTCCCTTTTTTTGGCACATTCATAACGATGTTCATTTATTGACATAGTTCAAGTTATTTTCTTTAAAGATTTTCTGATAAATAATTATATTAGAAGTTATTTTAAAAATCCTTATTATATAGGATTAAGAAGATGATGTCTATTATTGATACGTCGTGATAGTAATACGTTTTATAAATAAAAAATAATAAGACAAGTTTTTTTAGTAATAAGTGATATAAAGTGATGCTTCCATAAACTTATCTTAATACAAGTCATTCTTGATACTTACAATAATTCGAAGTGACAATGACAGTTTATTGACATGTTAATTGAATTTTATATCCCTTCAATAAGCATGGCAAATTTAATACTAAATTACTTTACAATTATTTTACACTTTTCATAAAACTTTTAAGATATAATACATCATTTTTGGTAAAAAAGTTTACTAAAGAAACGACATGCTTTTTTGTGAACGTTACGTATTCACTCAAATGTTAAAAAGGGATTGAAATTTTTAAATCTTCTCGTATCTTTCTTTCCTTCCTCAGTTTACGAGTAACTGAGTCTATGATTTTAAACCTTTTTTTTAACTTAATTACCGATAAACAGTATTTCTTTTAGAGGAAAGGGGGAAATGCTTTTTAATAAAAAGTTAGAAGTCGCTTAACAATGCACTTCTTTGAAAGTAGGAAAAGGTCAAGCCAGCGGTGCGATGTGGCGCGACTTAACAAGCTCTAAATTAATTTTACCGGCGGAATAAAGTTATTTCTGTTATTCGCAATTTACTCCGAGGGTAAGCTTAAGAGGTTTTACATTAAGCATGCCCGTTAGCTTTTTATAACCGAGAGTTATGAGAATTGTATACGGGATTAATGCCACTTGTATATCTCAGACATTGTTTACTTAGAAGAGTAATCGGGAGATGGTTCTTTCTTATTCTCTCACGATCATATTTTATTTTATATTTCGTTTATTAATACATTTAAGTGGTTAAAAAGAGGGTCAGTAATCGTTTTAATGTGGATTCTGGGTACAATTGTTTGTTGTATTTTAAATCCCATATTTAAATTTCAAATATGTAAAGGTCCATGTAAACTGAGAATAAATTTAAATGGTTACAACCGTTAAAATGTTCTTTATTTAAATGTCGCAGTGCCTTTGAATTTCGTACTTCATTTGTTTTCCGGTAATTGTATAATCGTTTAGAAAATAAACTTATTAAAACGAAAATTCGAAAGGGACTTAAAGGATAATATTATCCGCGGTTTCAACTTCAGCAAATTAAGTCTATCAGAGGGTCGAGTAAAAGCCATTTCATTCTAAAACATGATTTCCATTTTAAATTTCTTCAATAGTTAAAATTACAAAAGAAGTTTTTATAAAATCTATTAAATTTGACATTACTAATTGAGGGAAATCAAATATTTAGAATATTGGAAAGTCAGAGCTGAATTAATAAATTAAATTACATTTATAATTCTCTTAAAACTTTTTAACACTTTTTCCGTTAACATACTTTTAAAAAATTATCTTATTCCATATAGTAATTAATTTATAAACTATTTTATAAACATTCCAACATTTTTTCAGCGAATACAATGCAATACCAAAAATTAATGATTAGTCATTAATTAGAAAGCTAATTCAAAGGCTGCTATAATTGATATAAATTTTAGAATATAATATAAATTTTAGAGCCACTTGCCATTAATTTGCAGATAATATTAATAACCCTACAGAAGATAGAAGATATCCACTTAAGACACGACGTTAAATGAAACGACAAAATTTTAAGAAAATGACTTGTAATTTTTCGCTTTTATGTCAACCTATTATTTTCAATTTAAGTTAGTGAATATTATCATACATATTGCATATAGGAATAGAAAGATTAAAGATTTGTTTAAAATAATATACACAATAGATTAAACTTAATTTAACTGAAATTAATTAAAACCTATTTAGTAAAAGTAAAACCAAGGACATTAAAATATTTTAAATTATAACTTTAGCTCTCCTGTTTCAGTTTACAGAATTTTAAATTGAAATAGTGCTGTAAATTTGAACTTTAATTATTGGAATAAAAGCTAACGAAAACCTCGTTAGCTTTTATTCATATTTATTAATATTTTAGTTTGTTGAAAACTAATAAAAAGTTTCCTCGGCGGACTCATTAAAGGTAAAATTAAGTGAAACTTTAGGTAAACTTGTATTTTATTAAGAAGACGGAGACTTAAAAAATAATAATAAGGATTATAATTATTTGGTCATTTTCATGTTTGGATATAAGAAATTACAATATAAATATTATAATTCTATATTAGAGGCAAATTTAATATTGAATGGAAATAAATAACATTTCGGTCATAATAAAGTATTTAAAAATATAGAATAATTTATCCCATAGTCTTCAACAACAAAAGCAACTTGAAAATAATGTAAGATAAACATTATATAAGAGAAAAAATAATACGTCTATCAAAGTGGATAAAGAAATGTGGGCGTTCTTTGGCTACAGCTGAGGAAAGTCAAAAGACGTACAAAGTGAAGTACGTCGGCATAATGGGATATTCAGTCTGCTAAAGTTAATGATTCTGAACTTATCTCTCAAGCAGTAATCAATCATTCAAACTGTTTTTGTTAATACATACTTCAATCAAGAGAGTCCGAATTGTATTACGACATGTAAAATAAATATTATAATCTATCTATATATATAAAAGAAAGTCGTGTTAGTTACACTATTTATAACTCAAGAACGGCTGAATCGATTTGACTGAAAATTAGTGGGCAGTGGGCAGCTTAGAACCAGGAAACGGACATAGGATAATTTTTACCCCGTTTTCTATTTTTTATTCCGCGCGGACGGAGTCGCGGGTAAAAGCTAGTTTAATATACTTAGGGCATTTATAAAGTTTTAAATAATGAGTTCTTGATCTAAATAATGTTTTAATTCTCAATTTTAAAAAGTGCTTTTAGGAAAATGGATCGAAAAGTTGACTAGAATCACTAATATCGAGTTTATAAGCCCTGCTTTTAGATTAATATAGTTTTAATTTGTTTGTAATTTCTAATAAGACTATAATTTAATGTTTAGAGCCAGCATTAAATTTGTTTAGCTTCAAACTGTTTTTTTTTGTAAAAAACACTATCGATGAAGTTGACTGAAATAAAATTAAAAATATTTTTTCATCAACATCTTAAAGTTTTATTATTTTAAAGGTTCTTAAGTAAGTAAAGATTTTTCTCGAGTATACAGAAATAAAATGTGGAGATATCCGTTCTTTAATATCAAGCGCAAACCGCAACTGAGACTATAAAAACAAAGTGATAGAAGCGATAAAAACGGGTCAGCTTAAGATAAATAGATATTATAGTACAGCGGAGTTGTTTTTAAAGACTTGTATTATATAAATTAATCTAATTAACAATACAGCCGTAATAAATCTGTATTAGAACATTGCCCAATAGCAGATAAGTTAATTTGGAATGACTGGATCATGGGTGTAAGATCTGATTGCTGCACATGCTAGTTAAGTAGGTCAAGAAAGACATGTTATGTTACATTTCGATTATAAATTACTTTCAGTAAATCGTATATCTTAGCGTCCTACTGTCAGTTAGGCAACAAATATAAGTATTATAAATAGCAAAACATTAACAGTTACTAGGCACTAACATAAATAACGTGAGAAGACGAAAGCCAAATTCGAATTCGATGCAACTTTAACGTGACGTGACGAAATCAGTTCTAGCTAATGTATTAAAATAAGTAAAGTATTCAATTTGTTATATCCCGGAGTAGATTTATTTTGGAAATATTCTCAATAACATATAATATGATACGAACAATACAGTAGACGATGATAGGACCTAAAAAAATAATCTGACTTTATTATATGTTGTTATTTTGTTGTAAATCTTTACGAAATTAAACCAAACTAGTGAGCGTTTACTAATTAATAAGAATAATTTGATGATAAAGTGATATATAAATGTGATAATTTATTAACCATGACCTAACTCAAGATCATTACAATAATGGTATTCGCAATCTGGCACCAGAAGTACTATTAATGTGCAGTTGTTGGCAACGAGTTTAACCTCGATACCCTAACAAACAGGCGGCATTCTCACAGAATACCTAGTTCAATGCTTCGCCTGTAATGAATTAGCCCGTTTTCTGTATTCAAGTTATTTAGTAACAATCTATCTATACATGTAATTAATACAGTTAAAGTGTCTGTATGTAACATAAAAAATCATTTAAAAAACCATGAGGTATTTGCATTACTTTTAACGAAAAAAAAAACAATTTTTTAAAATTTTTGTCTTCCTGTCTGTCAACAATTCTGCGTTTGTTCCGGGTAAACTCTGGAGGCGCAGGATCGATTTTGACGGGACTTTAAATGGAAGGTAGATGATGTATACGGGCATATTATAGATTTCTTGATTCCTGCGCCGACGAAGTCGCGGGAGACCGCTAGTATCCCAGTAATGAACAAAATAGTTCATAACTGAACTACAGCGATACTTGTATTAATACGTATTATCAACCCTTTCATTTTCTTTGTCAAAAAAGAGACAACGATATTTATTGATAATAATAAACTAGTTTCACTGCAATCAAAACCCAAAGTAACGAAACACACTGATATTAAAAAAAACTTTAAACAAGAAATAGTATTCAACCACTTTGTATAATAAATGAAGCAAGAAAATGCAAGCCTAGTTTGGATTATTAAGACGGTTACTTCTCAGAGGTCATTATTTCGTCTCCTAAGTAACAGATAATTACTCATCTTAAAAGGATCGGACGTTAAGTGGATCAGAGGATAGCCGCTTTATATGCAATACTCGGAGAATAAACCTTTTATTTGTCTTACTACAGAATATTTTGTTCTTTTAATAAATAAATAAGGCTTATCGTAGATGTGTTTAGGCCCAACTTAGTTGTGTAGAGGAGTTACATATTTACCTAATAATCTTACGATTGACTATCGTTTCTTTTCCTTGTATTCTTCCTTTCTTCCCTATAAAGGATAGATAACTTTTATTGTTTGCTAAGGATATTTAGAGAAGCGTATGGCAATAAATATTAATTGAACTATATGTTTGTCTCCTTATCGTATTCGACATTACAAATATAAATCAAATATGTATTTTGATTTTTTCTTGTTATTAATTTTTTTTTTGTGTTATTTTGATGGAGTAATTAGAAACCTTACAATATTGATTAGTGACAAGAATAGCTTCCTTTTCTACTTTGTAAGAAAAGGTATCGCAATAACTTACGTGGAATTGTCCGGTCTCTTCGTTCCCGTCAATCGCAATATATTACATCAATAAATTAAGTGACCTACTATTTCCCCATAATTTAATCAGTGTCAAATTAACGTTTAGAGATTTTTTAATGATAATTTTAGAGATATGTTGCGATTACTCTAAGGAAAAATTAAATTAATAGCTTGCAGAGATTTGATTCAAAACACAATTTATTGCAAGTAGTAAAGAACGCGGATGCATAACAAAATAAACAGAATAAGTATATCACGTTATTCAATCAATTGAAATTGGATTACTTGTTAGTAGGTACTATCGGCGAATCTGTCGGTATTCGATTTTAAAAGCGACAGTCGACTGAACTATTCATAAGCATTGAGACGAGGACGCGGAAAGAATAACCAATAGGATGCAGATTTAAATGTGTCTGTACATGACTAATTGCTTTAATGCTACAATATTATGCCTTCGTTTACGCACCTCACGGCTATCTAATTGGTTATTTAGTAAGAAGAGGTGGAGTTTGTTTCTATATTTGGAACACCGCTTAGAGCGCTGACTGTACGTCAGTGTTATACTTTCTAATAAAAGAATCTAACTCCTAAAATCTTAAATTGGCGATAATTATCGTATTCTATACATTATTCAAATGTGCAAATAAAGAATGTATTATATTTTAAGACGCATACACCTTTTCGGAAAGTCTTAGATCGAGAAATTGTATTTCCATGTTGAGGAAAATATGACTTTAAGTTCTAATAATTATGGTTACCGTATTATTATTCCTTTGAAATTGTTCTGCAATCGATTAAGGGCCGGAACAAGTGACGCGTGGCCCGGGCTCATTGCCAGGCAACGCGCGTGTCGCGGCGCAGCGGGCATCTAGAACTGTTTGATTGATTTATTAATCACATCGACACATGTACATTCTTGTTCACGAGCGTGTTATTAGTTTTGAATCAAACCTTTCATCAGTACAAAACAATGCGTTCGTATTCGCGTTAATCATACTGCTATGATATAAATAGACTTTTATATCAATTTAATGAAATAGATAGAAATAGATTTAGATACAAAGAATATGAGACATGTGGTAAATTTAGTGATAGTAAGGTAAGCATTGCAACACTTAAACTTCTTTTTTTATATCATAAGGGGGCAAGCGAGCAAACGGTCATCAGAATTTGTCAAAAGCAACGCAATTACAGATGCATTGCTGGCCTTTATAATTGGAGGAGAACACGCAACAATCTCCTCTTCTGCCAAATCCACTTTCACTTCCCATCTTTTCCTTACAAGGAAATGGGACTAAAATTAGGACGCAAAACCTTTCCACCAATTTTGGGTTGAGTTAAGGTATTAGCAGAATTAACATTAAATTAATTATTATTCATGTTGTTAGTTTCATTGATCGCATTCAAGATCAATGTGTCAGTTATGTCAGTTACAACTCGGCGCCAAATAACACTATTACCACGTTTCATTTGGCAGCCGCTGTCGCCCCGATAGTGTCATTAGAAGAGGTCATACGACCCAATCGAGGCGATTTTGAAAATAACGATCATTTGAACTAGTTTTCATGAACTAAGCAACTAAGTATGAGGTTTACCTATCATCAAGTCATCGAATCGAAACTTCTATTTCCAATTTCTCAACCTTTGAAGTGGTTTTACGAGGTAACGTAGAGTGGATTTGGTTCTACAGAAACCTTTCCTAATAACTTGTTCAAGAAGAAAATTGTCCGAAAAGGGTATAGATTGAGTTAAAAATCTTTTTATAAAAAAAATAATTATCTAACGATTCATAAGAATGTTAAGAGATATAAGCTAGTTTTATGGTTATTAATGCAATAATAAAACTGATCGTTAATATAACCTTATGCACAACCGTTAAGCTGTAAAACGTGACTATTTCTCAACAAAAAGTCCAACTTATCCTTTCTGTCGTCATAAAATATTTACAAACTACACGTATACTGCGAATAACAAAATAATGGTCCAATTAGATACATGTTCTTATTGTTTAGTACGTGTGGAAATTGCTGCCACTTTTTTAAAAATATAGTCTACTAGCTTGTGCTTTAGCAAATAATTACTTATCAAATATAACGCTAAATTTCATTTGCTTGTTCAATAACAAGGCATATTGTTGAAATGGATTACTATTTAACAGTTAGTGAAGGAAAATTCGTAACCGATTTTTAAAAAAATATGTGCAAAATAAAAGTAAATAATACACGTACGAACAAACTTGAAGGGCATTCGCTATAAAAATTGTTTATGACAGAGGAGCTGTAAAGTGGGCAGATATGATTTTTACTGTCTGTAACTGTTATTCTGGAGAGAATTTTAAGAACTCCAAATAAAAGATATAACGAGTAAAATAAAGAGGAAATGTACAAAATGATTTTGAATGTAAATATGTCCTAAGGTTTATTTGTATTATTACGCATATGTTTTACTTTTCTTCAATTCAATTAATTAAATTTCTCACTCTCTAAATTCGTACAATGTACATTTAAAAGCAGTAGTAATGAACAAAATATTACAATTCAATTGTCGCTGACAGTTGTCCTATGAAACCAAACAAGTTCATAATCTGACAATCTTCTTATTTAATAAATATACCATAGCTTACGACATGCTTTTAAATCTTTATTTGCTTACATATTTCACATTTTCAATTTGTTACGTAAGGGGATTAAAGCATAGTCCGATTTCAAAGGGAACTACGCAATATTTATTTAAACTAGTTAAATTAAAAATAGCATAGCCAACATTTCTTCACACGTGACGTTTTGTAAGTGAAATCTACGTATTTAACAAGTAACAATGCACTCTTCGATTTTGGATATCTTGTTTATGTAATAAAAAACTAGAAAAACGCTCCTAAAGCTTTTTCTCAATCGACCAGATGAACATTAATTACCCTGCGGTGAGTTGGGCGATTATATCCCTATCTAACTATATAATACTAGCTTTTACCCGCAACTCTGTCCGCGCGGAATAAAAAATAGAAAAGGGGGTAAAAATTATCCTATGTCCGTTTCCTGGTTCTAAGCTACCTGCCCACCAATTTTCAGTCAAATCGATTCAGCCGTTCTTGAGTTATAAATTGTGTAACTAACACGGCTTTCTTTTATATATATAGATTATGTAAAAATAATGAATTTATATCCGAGATAATGAATGTTTATGAACGAACGAAACGAACGAATTGGACGATAATTATCCATTGCGATCAGCTATTGATTAACTTCAGTGAAGCGACCAATCAACTCTGTAATTAATTTGTTTTTATTCAGTTAATTCATTTATCAAAATGCATTATGGAAAAGTAAACGAGTATTATTAATGATATTTCATAATAGAAACCTAAGAAGAAAGAATAATATTTTATCTAAACAACTTTGTTATTAGAAAACATCATAACAACATTAATATTTTTAAAGTGGTGGGGATTTAACGCAGAGTAATAGCTTGGTATAAAAAATAAGTGAGTGCAAGAGAAATATAGTAATGTTTATTTTCAGTTACTCTTGCAAAATTGTAGGCTCTCAGAATCGATGGATTAAATGGAATGATAGGGGTGTTTAATTCGGAGAGCGGGACCACAAAAATAAAACTCTTGATAGAACTTCACTACTATATTTAAATTTTAATCTAAACATCTTATCAGTGACATTTTCAAATAAAACACCACCGTGATTTAAAAGATTAGTAACTCCATCTATTGATTAGCTTTAACATAAACCGCCCACCAAGGACACACTTTGTCCTTCATTTTATTATAACTAAACATCAAATTAAAATAACACTAACATAACATGAACAAAAATATAAGCATTAAAGATAAACCGCCCACCATGCCACAAGCTATTTGGTCAGGACACAAACTTTACTCATTGGTCTTTTTTTTGTGCCATTGATTGTCCTGATCGAAACTACTCTGGTGATATTATCCTTTCCAATATATTTTTCTACTATAGTGCCTAGCTGCCACTTGGCTGGTGGTACGTTGTCATCTTTGATTAACACTACTTCGCCAAGTTCAGGTTCTTTACCTTTGTGATACCATTTGTATCTTTGGCTTATATTTAAAAGGTACTCCCGACTCCATCTTTTCCAAAAAATGGAGACCATTTTTTGTACCATTCTCCATCTATCAATTCCTACGACCTCACTTTGATCTTGATCTTGATCAGAAATGTTGATCAAGGGTTCGCCAACCAAAAAATGGCCGGGTGTTAGTGAGAGTGGATCATTCGGATCACTACTAAGCACTGAAAGTGGCCGCGAGTTCAAGCATGCTTCGATTTGAGTCAAAACCGTACTTAGCTCCTCAAATGTCAGCGCACTGTCACCAATCGTTTTTCGTAAATGATTTTTAACACTACGCACGCCAGCCTCCCACAATCCACCAAAATTAGGTGCGTGTGGAGGGTTAAAATGCCAAGTAGTTGATTCTAATGTTAACAATTGGGCAATTTCTTCTGGCCAAGACCTTTGGGCCGCCTTAAGCATATCGAATAACAACTTATTTGATCTTACAAAGTTCGTGGCATTATCACTATATAGATCTTTGCAATTGCCTCTTCTAGCTATGAATCGTCTAAACGCAGCGATAAACCCTTTAGCAGTTAAATCCGAGACAACTTCAAGATGCACTGCGCGTGTGACCATACATACAAATAAACATATGTAACCTTTGTACGCTTTAGATCCTCTTCCAGGTGAGAAACGAACATTTATAGGACCGGCGTAATCAACGCCCGATGATTTAAATGGTTTACTTGGCTTGAGTCTTACATCTGGAATTTGTCCCATCAATTGAGATCTGTTAGCGGATGAATATCTTCGACACTTGACACAGTTTCGATAATACTTTTTGACTTGAACTCGAGCATTGATGATGAAGTACGTATACCTAATGTAATTTAGCATAAGCTGTGGTCCGCCGTGGAGAGTCTTAAAATGAGCATCTTGAATAACCAACCACGTAAGATGATTCTTAGCAGGCAGTATGATTGGATGTTTTCTCTCATACGTAAGTTCAGATCTCTCCAATCTTCCACCGACTCTTAACGTCCCCTTAGAATCTAATATCGGACAAAGAGTATGTAATGTACTCCGTTTTAGAACACAACCACGTGATTTGATAGAATCGATCTCTTCTTTAAAAGATATAGCTTGTACTACACCCACCAATGTCAACAATGTGTCGTTCATCTCTTGAACTGATATGGAACCCGTATTTGTCATTTGATTACCTTGAGACGTTCTATAATGTGACCAACGTCTACAATATGATAAAACCCTAAGCATTCTTGTTAGAGATGAAAATCTTCCTATCAATCCTTCTGAATCATTTTCTTTCATTACATTCGCTAATAGACATATCTTCTTACTCGTTTTTTCTTCTAAACTTGTGTTCTTAAAAATTCCTTTACTGTATTTGATTTCTTTGTCACTTAACCACTTTGGACCTTTTTTCCATAGTTCTAAACCTATTAACTCCTTTGCTTTAATACCTTTCGATGCACAATCAGCAGGATTCTCTTCGGATGGTACATGTGACCATTGATTGCTATCCATCTTCGTGAGTATCTCTGACACACGGTTGGCGACGAAAGTCTTCCATTTACTTGGATGACTGCTTAACCAAGCGATGACAACCGATGAGTCCGTCCACGCGTGTATATTCTCTTTTGGTAGCTGTAACACCTGTGATACATCAGATAGAAGTTTGGCCAGTAATACGGGAATCGATACCTGCTTAACAGGCGCAACTTTTGTTCTGGAACGGAGAAGGTTGACAATTACCTCTCCTTGATGATCGATTACTCGCGCATACACAACTGCAGCATAAGCAATATTAGAAGCGTCGCAGAAGCCTTGAAGTTCCAGTCGTTTGTTGTTTATGCTACTTCCAATCCACCGAGGAATGCGAAATTCTGCAAGTGTATAAAGATCTTGACGATATGTGATCCATTCCTTCAACATGTTTTCTGGAAGTTCTTGATCCCATTCGATTCCAGCCAGCCACAATTTCTGTATGAAAGCCTTGGCTGTGATGATTGTAGGAGCCACCCACCCTAACGGATCAAACAGCATTGCAATGTCCGAAAGCACCTTGCGTTTGGTAACCGGAGTAGATAATGGAGGTAACCTGACAACATATTCAAACCTGTCCTCACATCTATTCCAAGTCATTCCTAATATTTTTAGCGTCTCATCCAATTTGATGGGTATAGATTCTTTATCTGTCATTCCGTCTTGTCCAATGAGTTCCAACAATCTATTAGAATTACTGCTCCACTTTTGAAATTGAAACCCTCCTAACTTCATAAGATTGCTCAACTCTTCAAAAATACTAACTGCTTCAGACTCAGTCTCACAACCTGTCATTAAGTCATCCATATACAGATCGTTTTTAGTGATTTCTGCTCCAATTGGATATAACAGTTTCTCATCTTCTGCAAGTTGATGTAATGCCTTTACTGCTAGATACGGTGCGCAAGCTGTCCCAAATGTCAATGTTAACAACTGATAATGTTCAATCGATTCTGTCCTATTAGGTCTCCATAAAATCCGTTGATAATTCACATCTTCTTCATGAACACGAACCTGTCGATACATCTTGATCAGATCAGCTATAATAGCGATTCTGTGAATACGCCATCGTAACAGGAGATGTTGTAAATCTTGCTGTAACTTAGGCCCAACAAGAAGGTTGTCGTTGAGCGACACATCATTTACGCCTTTGCAGGAAGCATCAAATACTACACGGACCTTTGTCGTGTCTCTATCTTCTTTCACCACTGCATGATGTGGAAGGTATACAGCCTTGGGATTGTCGATGTCGTCTTTAGGAACAGGTTTCATGTGATTTAATGTCTTATATTCTTCTATAACTTTAGCATATTCTTCACTTAATTTTGGATTTCTGGCGAATTTATTCTCTAAAGACATAAATCTGTCTTGTGCTATCTTCAGCATGTTACCATATTGACATTCTGGGTCAACCGAGTTGAAGGGTAGTCTGACGACATATCTACCATCTTCATTTCTGGTTGTTGTCGAAGCAAATATCTCTTCACATTTCTTCTCCTCTTCTGTCAATATCTTCTGATTTGTTTCTGTTTCTTGCTCCAACTCCCAAAACCTTTTTAATAAATCCTCTGCTCGGATTTGTGTGTGCATACTTATGACTCTTTCTGGTGAGCCTGATTCTGACATCTTTCCTGAAACAATCCAACCAAGAATTGTGTCCTGTGCGATTAATCTTCTTGTTGGATTCTTGATTACGTCGCCTTTTAAAATCTCACAGTAGACTTCAGCTCCGAGTAAAACGTCGATCTTACTCGGTGATAAATATGATGGGTCAGCTAGAGGTAACATTTCTAGCTCGAGCCAGTCAGGTGAATGAATAACCTTTGAAGGAAGCATAGTTGTTAGGGAACTTAATACATAAGCGTTAACATTGATAGAATTGTAAGGAGGATGGCGTGATGTGATATGCAATGATACCATATATTTTACTCTAGTATGACCATCTCCCACTCCAGACACCAAACCATTGATTGGCTGGCGTTTGAGTCCTAACAACTGGACAGTTTCTTCCGTGATAAAAGACGCTTGCGACCCTTGATCAATAAGCGCTCTGATTACATGACTAACACCATTAACTGACATAGCCCTAACGATTGCGGTTGCTAATAATACTTCACAGGGTGATGATTGTTTCGCAAACGTTGATATGATAGTAGTGCTCTCCTTGGATTGAGTTTTTATATTTTCTGTGGTTTCCTGCGCTTTCTCCTTCTCTTGTTCTCGTTCTAGATGTAGTAAAGAGTGATGACGTCGGCCGCATCTACGACAGCTGGTTGATTGGTGACATTTATTTACAGAATGATTTGGTGCCAGGCAGTTAAAACAAAGACCTTTTTCTTTGACAAGCTCCGATCTTTCTTTAGGTGTTAAGTTTGAAAACTTCTTGCATTGATATAAGTAATGTTCACTGTGGCACATCCCGCAACTTATTGTTTTCTTATTTTCTATAGCGTGAAATGTCTTTGCTTTCCATGTCGTCGGCGTTTGTTTTACTCCTTCTAACATCTCCATTGTTCTATATCTTGTCTCCAAAAAGTCCTTTAGTTGGTTCCATGATGGTAGTTCATCCATACTAATCTGGCTTAAATGAAGTTCCCACTGCTTACGGCTTTCCTGATCTAACTTAGTAACAACAACATAGTTGATAATAGTATCCCACGATGTAATATCTATTCTCAAATTATTTAACGACTTCAGACAAGCTGATGTTGTATCCAACAATCGTTTGACAGCCGTAGATGACTCTGTGATAGTTTTTTGTGAAAACAGTGTCTTTAGCACCTCATTAGTACTGAAGCGTCTATTATTATATCTTCGTGTTAACTGAAGCCAGGCTTCATGGTAGTTGGCTTCAGTGATTGTAAGATTTTTTAACACTTGTTCAGCTTCTCCACGAAGGCAGCTCTTAAGATAATGCATCTTCTGAACCGATGTTAGTTTTTCATTATTGTGGATTAATGATACAAACAAATCATGAAAAGACTGCCACTCCTCGTATCCAGATGTAAATGTCGGCAAATTTATTTGCGGTAGCCTCACATCACAACTGGGTGAACTTGCAATGACATTTGTGCTAGTGGCTGATGTTGATGACTGAGAGAAACTCTTTAAATCTTCCTTCATTTTCGAATGATAGTCTGTATATAATTCTTCCACTTGATCGTATAAGTCTTCCGTAAAATACTCCAATTTCGCTTGTTCACTTTTATCTATGCTTCTTGTAATATTGTCGTGATTATCTTGAAATTTTGCCCAATATGTTTTTAAAGATTCTAAACGTGTTTCAATGTATGATGAAGTTATTCGCGCCTTCGGAGACTTAGAATAGTTGTTGATTGCTTTCTTTATTAATTTTGATAGCTCTTCTTGATTACTAATAAGTGACTTTGCCATTTTTAAATTTTTTTTTTTTTTTTCTTCAAGATACACTAATTTCTAAATTATTCTAAGTATTTTATGTATGGCAAAATCCACAAACTACACGTAACACATGAAATTGTCCAAAGTCCAACACTTACTGCAACATATTCTAAGTCTATGACCACTCACGTGAAATAGTCCGGAGTCCAGATATAAACACACTGTTCTTCAGAGTCACATACACTCACTGAAACTTTTTCTAAGTAACTGTTCACTTCACTGATCACATTTCACTTGGAACTAACTGAAGCATTGCACTGATTCATTCAATCGTCCCGGGTTTCGGCACCATATTTAATTCGGAGAGCGGGACCACAAAAATAAAACTCTTGATAGAACTTCACTACTATATTTAAATTTTAATCTAAACATCTTATCAGTGACATTTTCAAATAAAACACCACCGTGATTTAAAAGATTAGTAACTCCATCTATTGATTAGCTTTAACAAGGGGCTTTGGTGGTGTTGCTCAATGACTTTATAGGTGTGAGGCGATCGGGCAACGTGTGGCTTCATTATTAAATAAATTACGGCTCGAATAAGTTCCATAGTCAGCAGACTTCATGCAACGCTAATAACTATGTTTTTTTTTTATATGGTAAAATTATTTTTAAACACAGTTAAAATTGAAGTGAAAATTAAAAGTGAAATTCTTTTAATTTTTATTAGGGTTGATGGTGACAAGGGTTAAATTATAGGGTGAAAGGCATCCAATAAAGATAAGCTAAATAGTATAAAAAAGAGATATTCACTGTAGCCGTTAGGTATTTTATAAATTCCAGTCGTATTCCTATTCGGACCAAATATATGTGAAAAAAGTACGACAACTATCTCAAAATTCAAAGTAAATTAAATTGAATTAAAAAAATAACTATTAACCGTATATCAAAACGGACTTACTTTTTGCTTATTAAATTATATTTTTATAGTTAGTAATAATCCTTATAAATCAAGTGTTAGTTTCCATTGAAGTTAGAATCTTGAATTTTCTTACTGAAGCCTCAATGTATGAACGGCATAGCATGCATTGCTTTGAAAGTATTGTGAAAGTGGGCGAGAGTAGAGCTCGGTATTTCAGTCTTCAGTAGTCAGTCAACCGTCGCGCGGTTTGGTTGTGTTCACCGTAACAATATCAGCCATGAATATTGCGAGCGATAACTTTAAATTTTTATTTTAGATATTCAATCACTTCGTATTATTGTTTGAGTTGTTTTGTGTTTTTTTTTGTGTTTCATTTTCTTTTTTAGTTTTGTTTATTTTGTTAAAATTATAGTGGATGGAGAGTCGAGATTTTTAATTAACAGTAAGTATTTAAATATTATTTATTTTAAAATACCATAGTGTTATTTAGTTTAAAATTAATGTAATTTAGAAGTTTAATATTTCACTTAGAATGCGTGGATTCTTTTGAATAAATCAGAAAAGTTATAAAGTCCTTAAATCTCACAACACAAAAATGTTAAATTACTAAATATAATTATAAATTCAACTTCAACAGAATATTCGATATATTATAGGAAATAGCGAGATTCAGTCTGTAAATAAATAAGAAATGGTATAAGTAGATGTGGGGTAAAATATATTTTCTCAGATAACACGGCTGTAAAATCGGATTAGTTGCCATTCAATGGCATTCTCACGTTTTATAATAAAGAGCGTGGCGGTAAAACATTTTAGTATTATACTTTTTATTACTTCGCTGTGATGGATGGGATGAAATTTATTGGTATCCTGCAATATGAACTAGTGTTAAACGAAATAAATATAAATTTCATGAAAATATTCCATTAATTTCTTTTGAATAATTGCCATATTGATTGGGTTCATGAAAAGTATTTGATATGACGTTCAGTATAAAAATACACCCTCTCTCACGTTCCGTTTCGCTAATTAAATTATCCTAATTGGATAAAGATAACGAGGTGATAGACTTAATGCTTTAGCGGTCTTCTATTGCGATGGAATACAAATATTTCTGTTTATGATTGCTAAACTGGCAACATCGGAAAACTTTTGTTTTTTCTTGTATTAGTGAATTTTAATTGCAGCCGGTTTTCTAATTTCAATTGATATTTTAGCAAATGAAGGTAGTAAAGTAAGGGTACTTCAGTATTCGTTATTAGAATGACAGCTGAAATGGCAATTAGTAGCTTTCTTAATTAGGTTAATTAGTATCATAAAAAAGGTTAAGAGTTTGAATAAGTTCACTTAAAAAATTATTCGATTAAACAATTTTGTTGCTTAAATTGGCTCTTTAAGTTATCAAAAATTCTTTAATAATGTTATTGTAGGAATACCTTTCGCGTTCCACGATAAAATGGTGACCCCTTAGGTATATCACGAATATTTATTTAATATAAAACTCGAGGAATTGTCGTCTTTACAGGATCGTTTATTTCGGGTGTTAGAGCGACAAGAGCGTTGACTCAGTGAGATTACGATTTAAATATAGGCGGGGGAAAGTTGCCAAATCATTGGGGAAATGTTCGGGACCGGCCTGCACGGATCGTCGACGAATTATCCGATTGTTTTGCGCAATCTATCCACTATTGAATCACTAATTGGCCCGAACTAATTATATACTTGTTGAGCCCAATTGATTTATACTATTTCAATCGAATGAACTTTGACCAGTTGATTGCTTGGGTTATATATATGTTTTATATTTTAGAATAAAAGGGTCTGAGAATAACGTCAATGGTAGGTAGGTAGTGGATGATGTAAAGGTTAAGACGTCTTCATATTGAGATCAATAACATATCGTAGGGCAATATTAAAAAAAACCTGAAACCGACGAACCTTTACTCGTATATTTACAGATATATAGAAGTCATGTGTATTTGCAGAAACGTGTTAAATTAAAGTTGTTCTCAGTGTATCCTTTTGGCTATAGTCTGGGTGTTTTTATTTTTTATTACGTTTTTCTGTTTTTTGATGAGCCTAACTACAAGTGGTTTATTTATCGTACCAGTTAATTTAAATGTATAAATATTAAGACTACAAAGAAAAGCTGGAGCTTCTCTAGTTTCAAGGCATTCTTTTGCCATTTAAATTCTTTTATTATTTTTGTCAGGTTTATTGCTTCGGACTAAACAATTTCATTATTTTACGAGTATGTATTAAAAAAAATCATGATAATTTGTCTTTTAAATTTTATTAGCTGTTGAAAATTACAAAATCACCTGTCTAAACTTGGGTTTAGACTTTTTTTATATTTCTCTTAATTTTAATAAAACTATAAATTTTAACTATTTATTTTTATTGATTAAATTATATTGGCCTTGAAGAAGTGACACATATTTTTCAAGGTCAGGGACGCTTATTTGAAATATCATTGTGGACATTTGCTTATTGACATTATTTACATTAGAACGAGTCGCTTTACCTTTAGCTACCGTGTGAATAGTAAGATTTTTTTCAAGTACACAATGTTTTGTTCCTGTAAAAATTAAAGCGAATAAACGAGCTCGCACTTTCAATGGCGTTTGCTCGCTCGCGACTCCGGCCGCTATGATTAATGGAGTATAACCGCGGGGGAGTTCTCAAGTCCTCATCTCTCTACATTTTTATTTTCACTGAATGTTAATATAGAGAATGTCATTAAAATAAAACACATTTTGTATTAGTTTATTTAAAAAATAATACATAATTAAAATTTTATACCGTGTGAAATACTATTTTAAAATCAACTTTGTTATGTTTCAAATTATGAACATTTACGTATCATATTAGAAACGCCTTTAAAGTTGACCTTCAAATTTTAAGTCTTTTTCGGTTTGCTACGTAATATTTACATGTAAATATCAATCTTTAATGAATTAGAATTTATTGTTTTTAGCGTATGCAAATGTTATTAGAGAAATATGTTTCCGTTTCCTAAATCCCGCAATTTATCATTTCGTTCTGAAATCCCAACGCATGTGGTATTCCAACGATTCGGAGTTCGTTTTTCCGTTGTTTTGTTTTTATCTAAACAGCGGAGGTGACGACTGCTGTTGACAGATGTAATTACTACTTGTTCACAAGAAACTCAGTCATACTGTGACTTTGTTAAACAAAAAACTTTGAAATACTTTCAAGAAATTTAATAAAACGACCGTAATTGAAAATCGAGTTTCTTTTATGAATAGGTATTGGTAGAAAAATATAAATAAAACCTAAACAAACTGGGGCTTGTCTAAAAGCTCGTGTGTTAAAGCGCTTTCGTAAACAAAAAAAAAAATCGTCTTACTCATATATCTTTGATATTTTAATTGACATTGACTGTTAGTTTGTGTAGCTATCACTTTTGTGTTTTAAACTGGTTCATGGTAAACAGGGCATTGCATATACGACATACTATGTTTAGTTTGCGTGCTTACATTCAAACGTATATCACTTGATTTATTTTATATTCATTGAACAATCGTAATTTACTTACTATTATAGTAATAGGATTTAATAATTTTATAAATTTCTAGTTGGTCTTTTATTTTATTTATTTACAAATAAAACCATGATTTAATGTATACGTTGAATTTTGAGATATCTATTGAGCTAAGGGGAGGAGGTATATACCTCTAATAAAACTTTACGCACTTCGATTACTGAAAGTGGTAACATGAACGTGGGCGCGGCCAATCACTAAATTATACTGTAAACTTGTATTCAATCAAATCTCCTCTATTAGTCCTTCGTTCTCAAAAACTCAGTAATTCCCTAAAGTCAGTAAAGAAAACTTTGTTTTCCTTTGAAAAGATGTATGCAAAGCCAAGCTTTACGTTAGATTGACGTTAGATTTCATAAAAAAAACAATCACACTTTTGCCAGAGTTACTGTTTTCAGTGAATTTAAATTAATATAAAATGAACTATTTGAGGTTACGAGAACTTTTAATTTAGACTTGTTTAACATATTTAAAGTATCATAGAACGAAGTATTTGCATATTTCATTTATAGGATAAGTACTGAATTGGATAAAATTGGGAAACTTGCCCCTTTAAGAACAAATGAAGACATAAATTAACAAAGTTTTGGTATAAGACTTAAGGGCTGTGGTAAGGTAAGCACACAAACAACTCTGCTTGTACGCAAGTCAAGCAACTTGTTTAAAGATCAACATGTATTTAAAAATTTTATTATTACATTATGCACCTTATTGCAATTTAATTGAAATTTTAATGAATTAAATCACGCTTTTGAAGACTGTACTCCAATAATGGCGAATTTTCTCGCTGATGATGTGAAGATGAGGTGGTCCCCATCCTTCTAAATTACTTTAGTCCAAGATTTTCGTAATTTAGTTACTTTGTTTTTGTCCTTATTGACCCTGTTTATAGTTATATTTTTATATTTCGAGTAGTGTTGAGATATTGAAAAGGTTTGGTTTGAGGAACTCCATTTGAGAGTAATTCTGTGCATTGATTTGCAATTTGAATACAGATGTTTTAAAAAACATTGACAACTTTATTGTAATAACTTCAAAAGAGTTGTATATCTCAAAATTTGTTTGCACAGTTAACGTTATTAAAATTAATATCTAAATCCAGTGGATACCTTTGTTACCTCAACGTGATAAAATTTACGGTGAGGCGTTGACACCTACGTTTATATTATCTTAATTTCCCACCTACATTGACATTCGTGAAATTTTGAAATTTGGTTACGAACTGTACAAAATTGAATTTTAATCTCCTTATCATAAGAGTAATTTTAGATTACTCTTGTTTGCATTATTATTAATTTTAATGGAAAGTCGGTTGATACCAAATTATGATGCTCGGGAAGCGGAAATGATATGTTAACAAAATAACATTGTCAGAAAACTGAAATTTATATAAATTGGAATAATATTTGATTTCATTTAAAGCCGAATTGAAAAGTAAACTAACGTGATTATTAAAAATATGATTTAGTTAATAAGACAATAACAATAGTTCCGCATCGGCTGTGTCAGGATAAATGTAGTTAAACATAAAGAGAACAAACGTTACTGAAGAGGTCGATCGAAATGGAAATAGATTAACTCATTTATTCGTTGATCTAATCACGTAGCCGCGTTTAGAATTGTAAAAACGTAAAAAAATTATGGTTGTTATTGACTGAAAAGATAAGTTAGAATTTATTGAATATTTGTTAATATTCGAACAATAAAAGATTGTATTTGTAGCAAAGTACCTACTCTTCAGAGCGTCGGTGGCTCAAGGGTTAAGCACTTGACTTGCATTCTGCAGGACCTGGGTTCGAATCCCACCATGTACCAATGTGTTTTTCGATTTTCTATTTACATATGTACATTTATCCGACGTTCTTACGGTAAAGGAAAACATCATGATGCAACCTGCACATATCCTCAGGCCGGTTGTACTGTGCGCTGTGCGACCGGACCTTCAAAACTAAGTTCGGATTTGCCAGTCATCTCCGATCGCATTCTCGGAGATAGCAGGATTGCAAGGTTCCCCATTGACGGATTACGTCACGGAGAACATCATCATCATCATATCTGAGAAGAAATTCAATGATATGTGTGAAGTCAATCAACCCGCACTGGGTCAGCGTGGTTGACTATGGCCTAGTCACCCCTAACTTGGGATAGGCTCCGAGCCCCTCAGTGGGAACGTATAGTGAGCTTGATGATGTTCTACTTTTCTGTGGCTATCGTTTTTAAAACGACACTTCCAAGTTATGAGAAGTCACAGTAAGATGATAAAGTAAAAAAAAAACTTCTGAGTTGGAGTAGTTTGGCTTTATTTGATGCAATCAGCAAAGGACGCTTAAAAATAAATAAAATAAGTAAATTGTCTTTGTGTGCTGCGGTTAAGGTTTTATTTCTTGTATAAACTTGCACGACCTTAATGGAGGTACATTTTTTGTAGAAGACCGCATTTTACGTCCGTACGTGAAAGCAATTCCCCATAGAGATGCTAGAATGTTGAAGAATTTGTAACGTGCTTACATCATTCATTGTATATTTGATATTGGATAATAGAGTAATATTTTTGGCAAAAAGTAAAATCTCTTTGATCTTAAGTAGCAGGTACAGTGCCCTTTTATATTAGCTTTTCGCTTAATGTTATTTGATTTCTTAATTGACAAAAATGAAATTGATATTTTTTTGTTTTTAAATGCGATCTACATTTTATTATTGTTCAAAAAATTATAGCACATTTCGTTCGTTGAAATTAATATCGAAATAATAAAGAGAGAAAATGTTTTCGTATTTCTCGCGTGGGATTAATCATATAAAACCCCTAATGTAAAATCTTAAGAGGTAGCATTAACTTTTGTACAAAATAAAATGTATGTCATGGTCGTACTTTCCTCCATTCAAATATCATTAAGAAAGTAAAAAAAGAACAGATCGGGGTGACTGAGCGCTCGCGGAACGAGATGAGAGGCGAATGAATGGATAATATGGTAATTCAAATTTGTTTTGTCTTTTGTTTTCGATGAGACGAGTAAACGATCATTCCAATACAGTTCACTTGAATAAAATTCTAGAAGCTTGCCAAAGGGATGAGCACGCTGCAAAATTACATGTTGTGTTTATCTTATTGGTTATTTTTTTACTAATGAAGCGCTTTTGATAAAATGTTATAGCATATTGCACACAGTTATACCTCGAACCTCCATTTTACGCTGTCCTGACACACATCTCTTAATAACATTACTTAATACGAAACACTTAACACTAAACACTACAACTTAATACGAAATAAGATTATCAAAATACTATTTTAAAAACAGAAATGATTAATTCGCATGTGGATCACAATTTTTACGTGCAAACTATTTATATACATTCAGAGAAACGACAGGAAACAATTAAATATCATTCACTGGCAGCTTATTGAGTGTAAGCACATGAAAATAAATGTCTTAATACATCTTTTAAAAATCCTGGTGATTTTTTAAATGCAACGTGTTATTACTGGGATAAAAATTCGTTTTTCAATTCATAAAAATTTGCCTAAAACAACATACTCGTACAAAACATTAGTACTTTTGTTTTTTTCATAGATTATTTACTCTACAAGGCATTGAAAAATAAACTTATAAATGCTTGACACAGAACTTGTAGTTTACAATAACGAATATTGTTATATTTTAGTTTTAAACATTTTAGTAGTATATTATAGATCGATAGTATATTATAGATATAGTAGACAATTATTGATCTAACAAATATGTATAACTAGTTGTCGCCCGCGTCTCCGTCCGCCACGGAATTTAAAAAAAAAAACTTAATTAGTAGCCTATGTGTTCTTCCAGACTATGATCTACATCTATGCCAAATTTTATCAAGATCCGTTGGAGATACCTTCCAACAAACATCCACCCATCCATCTATGCATACATCCAAACATTCGTATTTATAATATTAGTAAGATTGACAAAAAAAATATGAAAAGAAATAGGTATGAAATGATCTTTTCATCATTATTATTTCATTACATTGGGACTCTGAATTGTGACGCCTTCCGAGCACGAAGTCCCCATCTGGTGACGCCGGAAAATAAACGTCATAAAATTGTTATGTTCAAGAGTAATTTTAGAGTGCTGGTCCATCTCAATTAAAAAGGTCATTTTCGTATAGCATAAAGTTTGCGCACATTGCATTGTGAACTAATTTATTTTACGTAGCTAGTTTGAAAAAGTATTAAAAGGTTTGCGTATTGCTAATACTCGTGATCTCTACTTATGATAAATACAAGACAAACTATAAGTAATAAGTTTGCATTGTAAACGCAGTTAATGGTACTTATAGTGCGGAGATTTGGCCAAGCTGGAAGTATGAGATAAGAAAATTTCTACTCTGCTGAAGTTAGTTGAAATGTTATCATTTAGTTAGAAAATCGCTAATAGTGGATGATAATAGTGTCAAACAATTTTCGATGTGTGACGACAAAATAACCATTAATATAACTAATAATTATTTATATACTAGCTGTCGCCCGCGACTCCGGCCTGTATGTTCCTAGACTATGTTTTACATCCGTGCCTCATCAAGATCCATTGAGCCGTTCCGGAGATACCTTCTAACAAACATCCATCCATTTATCCAACCATCTAAGCTTTGAATTTATTATATTATAATAAGATTGTATATGGCGAATATTCTCATTCTTTATTTAAAACTTATATATACTAAGTACATAAATGAAATCTTAAATTTGAATACCCGTATACCTACAGTACGGAGTGCAGTATTGTGACATAGGTTATTTTAAAAATTTACAGAGTGATCCAATCCCTCGCCCACGAGTTATATTTCATTAAAACAAAGCTTAATAACAAAGTAAAGTTCAAAACTTTTTGATCGAATGCCGATAAGATCAACGTTCATAAATTGTTTGTTCTCCGAAGCCATGTATTTGTAATTATTTCATTTTGATTTATTATTTACCAATAGAATTGTGTAAATGTTGAATGAATACATTTGGTAGCTTGGCAATTTGAATCGGATAGAATCAAATAGTTTTTCAAAAGATTTCATTTGTTTGATCCACACTTTTATTTCGCCATTCATTTCCTGGTGTTCCTTTTGTGTATTTTTCTTGAATAGCGAAAACCAGTAAAATTGAGACTCTTTAGTAATAATTTAGATTAACGGTTCGATTAGGTAGCGCCGTTAAAGTATTGAGGCAAATAAATGTGGTACAGGTGTTCGATAACTAATGACCGGTCCGGTCCGCTACGTAAAATATAGAAAAATTTACGTTGCCAAAGGTATCGTTCCAATAGATTTATATCGTTTTTAATATTCTTAGGCTAAAGATTCTTTTTTTTGAAAAGCCAGTATACAACTATACTGAACAAGCTCAGTGAATAACACACGAAAAGTAGCACTGTCTTTAATTATAATGGTAATATTTATTTCTGTAGCCATCTGGGCGAAGGGTTTAACCGTAATTATTTTCCCGGGCAAATACAAATGCTGAATTCCTTGATATGGCCTTTCGATTTCTTTTCCTTTACCCTTAATCTTTACTCGTTTATTATTTTCGTTCTAAGTTTATCTTATTTGGGTTTATGGTTTTATTAATCGAATGATTTTTGGACAATTGCTTTAACCTTTAGAATTGAGTCTTTGCCGATAAAATTTTGTTAAGGTCTGATCAAGTGATATGTATATAAATTACTGTAAGGATATACTATACAATAATACGTTTGGTTTTTCAGTTTCGGTTTCAACATAAAACAGTATGGTTATTTTTATTTTGATACTCTGCAATGTTTTAACATTTTTAATTGTTCTTCTGGCACATTAAAACTCTTGTTGTTACCGCTTCAGTTGGAATTTCGGTCATACATTATGAGGTTTTCAAATCCATTTCATCTGGCATTCGTCCACTCGTCTGTTCTATTCTGACGCATAATAACATTCGTTACCGACATTACTTGGATGTGTTTAATTCTGTTTCAAGAAAACTGATGAACGATTAGAATTTCCGTTGGTATCATATTTGCTAAAAGTTGCCCGCGACTTCGTCCACGCGGGATTATAACAATCTAGTATAGTATATCACCCGGGAATAATGGAGCCTATTGAATCTAAACAAAGAATGAAATTGTCAAATTTTTCCTTTTCATAATATTTTTATAGCATTGATATAAAATAAATTAATACTAATATACTTTTTTGTCTTTAACGTTTTTTTTTTATTGTTTAATACTTTGCTCCGAGTAAAATATCATTTAAAATAAAAATCTTGACCAAAACACTGTTCTTCTATATTGCATATTTATTTTTTGTATAGATAATTGTGTTGTTTATTCTTAGTGAAGCTTATCTCTAAAGATGGACTTTTTCTAAAAGGAAAGATACAAAAGTAAGCGTTATTTGTGTGAGTGAAGTTTTTAAGTCGCCGTTTCTAAACTTGATTAGAAGATGGCACCAGAAGAGAAAAAGAACACAATCGTCCTAGTCCACAGGATATCTGTATTTTTCTTACTTTGCACATGTAATATTATATTAAATATGTATTTTATTTAAGCGATACTTTCTTCGTTGCAAGATATATATCGATTAAGAGTTTTACATCCAATTAATAGATAAATGCGCGCTTACGTGCCTTTTATTATAGATTCTAGAGCATCTTCATGCTTCAATAGATACGTTAAGCTATTGATGTTAGTTATTTTACATAGATATTTAACTAGGAGATTGTGTCCGTGGTCATCCGAGCAAAATTCTATTATGCCAAGATTTATGGTTGCTTATTATTTATATTAGAAATTTTAAAGCAATCAAGAATCGAATATAAAACTCCTTTTAATAGCTCACAATTTTGATTTTTGAAAGAAACCATACAAATTTTCTCTCTGATAATAATATCGGACTGAAGTCAATATATCTCTTCTGTAAATAACTGATGTTCTGTCTAAAGATTAGAGATGTTATTTTTAATCTCTATATAAAATACAATGACCACTAATTCGAAACACGTTGCAGTTAACTATCTAGATATACGATAGCGTAAATTTTTTATAGAAGCACTAAACTTGTTAGCGTTTTGTGTTATTGCCTCGTATTATTAAATTTTATTTATTTAATTTTTATTGCACGTAAAATTTGTACATAAACGTGGAGTAAATGCCAAAAATAATTCTCCAGTACTGTTTTTGTGTTATTACTTTTTATTGTTAATGATATTTCTACTAAATTATATAGCAAGTAGTTGAAATAAAATTGCTACATTGCCCACCTTATATTTATAGTAGTAAAAACAATTTATAAAATTTATTTCGTACTTCAGTTTTGTTAAATTTCAAACACATTTCAAAATATTTTTTTGTATTCATCTTTTCAGGTACTTTTTCGCATCCGTGGCATGCTCATATCGCACCGTTTCTGTAGACAGAATAGCCACGATTCCCAAAACACGACAGAAGACACCGAGATGTACGCGAAAACGAAAAGATAAGAAGTACGTGAAGGACAAGAGTCCTACAATGTTCTCCCTCTCGGAAGGCTGCGGCTGCGTCAGCTTTCGCGGTGGGAGACGGACTCGTTCAATGGGAGACGACTCCTCTTCCTGCCGAAGTTCCGAAATAGAACAGGAAGTTCCCAAGAAGTTGGGTAAGAAAGTGTTGAACGGTGAATGCACAATGAAAGCATTGGCACCGTTCCTAAAGTTTTGGAAGAAGGATGACGTCAGCATGACTAAAGCTGAAAGAAGTGAGTGTTGCATGATTTAATATTTTTTATTTGATTTTCGAACATGTTTTTGTTCTGCTATTTTTATTGTGTGCGTGTCATTTTAATGGTAGAGTGGTGACATTTAATTTGATATGTGGTTAGCGCTAACACATTGGCTACAATCAAAAAGTTTTATGTGAATATTTTTTCTTCTTCGTTATCAGAAGGTGTATATGTGTAGTGGTAGCAGTAGTGGTGGTATTGTGGCATAAATCAAAATATCTTTTTTAATTGTTCACAGAATAACGTTATGCAGGTACAGGCAATATTCTCAGAAATAATTTTGACCTTTTATACGAATGTCATAACAATGTTTCCAAATTTTTAAGTTAACTGTTTGACTATTCTATGACTTACTTTACAAACATATCAATCTTACATTATAATATGTGTCGATTGTCGTTTCATTACGTCATGTCATCTCAAAATAGAAATAATACAGCATAATATTCGAATGAAATGGCGTCGAGCTATTTTAGACTAGACATTTATAAAAGTACAGGAAAAAGTGTACAAGTTCGTCGAATTTTGATCAACGCGACTTTCATTAGCGCGAAGTAGTTCATTTCATGAAAGTTGTATCAGAACCTTTTTTCATTTTGCTAAAAAAAAACTGATATAATTTCACCAATGTGTATACTATTTCAATCTTATTTTACATATTAAATGTTAACCAAATCTTTTTAAACTTTTTTCGGGTTAACACGATAAACATTTTTATGTTTTACTGAGACAAACAACATTTAATCTACTAACAAAAAACATCTAAACTTTTCCTTAATCCTATTTATCTTGTAAGAAGTTTTAAGAAGTCTAGAACAAAGTTTAAAAGTTTCGAAAGTCTGTTTCAGGTTTTCATTTTATTTCTTAGTATAGTTTATAGAATAAAGAAACAGAATGTAGCAAAGTTATGAGCTTCCATTCTCACTGCCTTTTTTTTTGGAACGGAGTTCCTTATCGCGCGTTGTGAAAGGGGTAGCCCCCTTTCACAACGCGACGACGGAAAAATTCTAACGAAAAGTTGTCACGACACTTTTTGCTGTAGACGAATGAGCGCTACTTCACCATGGCAAGGACCTGACAATATATAACGAAAATTCATAGAAATAAAATGTACTTCTTGTGAAGACTTAAGTTTTTTATTCATAGAATAAACATTGGTTCCTTCACTAATTAATTGAAAGGAACTTCGTTCCATCCGGGTGTCCCTTGACACCTTTCAAGTTTTTTTTTTTGTATGATAAATATTAGCTATCATGTTTGTTCATCTGATTCACTTGATCTCCATTTTTCATTCACATTATAAAAGTGTCGTTTTGTTAACAATTCCATTGTAGTTTTGTCGTTATAAAAATGTTGAAAAGTATTGTGTAATTTAGATTGTATTTAAGATATCCAAATGGTCTTGTTTTTCTGTTTATAATTCTCTGTCCTTTATTGGCAGCTTTGTGTACCACAGACTGAACTCGTAAGGTGTTTTTTTTGTGACAGCGATGAAAGCGGCCATCTTAATCCAGCAGTGGTATCGACGGTACCTCGCTCGGATGGAGGTGCGCAGGCGGTACACCTGGACCATATTCCAAAGTATAGAATACGCCGGTGAACAAGATCAAGTAAAAGTAAGTGATTTATTTAAAATTAATATTTTTCGTATAAACCCAATTATGCTTTCATTGTTTTTCGACAGTGTGTGTTAATTTTAACTCGACGTCAAGTTTTGTAGCTATATGTCTCGGGAGTGTAGAAACTGTTCCCCAGTAGGTATGCAATGAGAACGATGGGGGTTGATTACTCAGTGTGTACACGCTAACATGATATCGACATGCATGCAGGCGCGGCGTGCCTGACTAGTTAGTGTCACGCGCTGCGGGGCTTCATTAATCATAGAAAGAACGCAACATGAACGTCATATAAATATGAATTTAAAATTAATATGTAACAAAGTAAATTGAAGTAGAATTTCATTAGATTTAAATTATTCTCATCCTTATCCATTACCTATGAATTAAAAGAGATAGCAATATATTTTTGTACAGGAGTTTCGGTGGACAGTCACGATAAGGAAGAATATGTATTTTCACAATGCAGCGATGTTCCAATGATATACGGAATCTATTTAGTTCGCAACATGTATGAGTAGTATTTTATTAACATAGTGACAGTATTCGTGCAGTAGACGTACCTACGTGTATGAGAGGAAATTACGTACTCTTAAATATTCAGTTTGCTTCTTTAATCGATTCACTCAACGATTTTAAATATTTTAAGATCGCTTAACAGATTGTACTCTTAGAACTTGTGATGTTATCTTGTGGTATACAATTTTATAAATCTTTCAATTTGATTTAATTAAAGAATTAGGTAGGTAGAGTTTCTTTTTTTTGCTCGATTATCAGGAGGCTATCCTTAAATCGGTATGTTAGATATCATTGTTACCTATTGTTCCCTAAACGGTCATAACGATTTTCAAGCGTAACGTTTTCATATTTATTATAGAGTTGGGTTACATTCTTAGAAATATGATGTTTACATTAGTTTGTTTTTCAGTTATACAACTTTTTCAACGCCCTGCTGAGTCACATGCGTGAAACTAGCGGTCGCCCTTCCTCCGAGAGGACCTCGAGAACAGCTTCTGTTTGTAAGTTATTGAGTTGTGTCACTTGTTTATGAACTTATAACTAAAGCTGTTTTCCGTGAGATTTTAGTTTTCAGAGATAATACTTCATGTCCTAGATGTGAAACTTGTATTTTCGAATCATTATTATTTTGTATTTAATATGGAGGATGTTTCTTAGTATCTTTTATTAAATCAGATATTTTACAAGTTTAATCAATTATTGCTGTTAAAATATCAATGTACAGTTTATTTGAAATTCCCTTTGAATGTATTTATTTTTTAAAACAATAAAATGTTAGTACATAGCTATGCAATCATAAGAATGAATAAAATAGCGCGTGTGAAAGGCGCCCTGGGCACTTTTCCATTTCGCTTCAAGTATACACTCCGCTGACTTACACATATTGAGATGTTCTATCGACTACGGAGAAAATGTGCTGTGGAATGGAAGCTATATAAATAGTTAACTTGGATAAAAATATTGAGACCTCTTTATATAATTCTGTGTTTACATATGTCGTCGGCGTTAGCTCGTATATATCCAGTGTTGGTTGGTTGACTTCATACATATCTTTGAATATGTGCAGGATGTTTTTCTTTACCGTAAGAATAAATATATGTACCGTAAGCAAAATCAATTCATTTAAAATTATAATTTTGTAAAGCCATACAAGTTATGGCATTTATACTGTTACATACATATTTAAGTTATTACTTTCTATTTTCATATGAAACATGTAAAATTCAGTGCGAACATATCCGAAATACTTCTAGTAATTGAGCATTAGTCGTTTAGGATGACGCATTTATGTAACATATTCGTAGTCTATTACAATATCTTTGGAATCCATTTGAATATACTCGTACAAGACGTTGATAAATACATTTTATTTTAGTGGAGCAAGTATTTTCTGAGGAGTCTGACGAAGGCGGGGGTGTAGACGAAACAGCGCCCCCGAAAGCCGCCCGCGGCCCCGACATCGACTTCCCGCTACAAAGGAAGGATATCGACCTACTGATTGAGGCGTTTAGGAAAAAGAAGGTGTTTACATATACTTACATTGCATACGACTTTGAAGGAATGTATGCAATACTTTTCGTATTCTATGAAAATGATCATCAAAATCAAATAGGAAAGAAATGCAAGCATGAAATCTTAACTAAACTTACACATGACAACAGCCTGTTGAAATATTGCTTTAATTCGATACGTATTTCAATTTCTAAAGTTCGTATACATTAGTCAAAGCGAACATGAGTCCAAAAGGATGTAAAAACACGTTACAAATTTAGTTGTCGTTCCAAACAGCGTCGTAAAACTGCTTAATATTTCAGCATCGTCTGCACCCGAAGCACGTGGCGCAGATATTGAAAGAGGCGACGCAGATGCTGAAGCGGCTACCCAACATCAACGTGGCGACTACCTCCATCTCTAGTCAGATCACGATCTGCGGAGATTTGCACGGAAAGCTTGATGATTTGCTAGTCATTTTTCATAAGGCAAGTACAGTGTGTGGAATTTTCCGACCTCGCCTCAAGGAAACGTACTGTAAGTACGGGGTACATAATTTTATGAAAAGAGCGAGTTTTTTTGAACCAAACTATTTTCAAGACTTTAGAAATATGCTTAGCATAGTCTAAGCTCAACTTTCGAATCTGCTAAGAATATTGAATTGAACTAGTTTAAAATATATCCTCCTTCAATCTAGTTATAAAGTAATTTTGCTACAACAATAGTTAATACTATTGTATTCTATTGCTGTTGCAATAGTTCTTTTTGATGGAGCCAACCAATAGAAATGCATTTTATAAATCGCTATTATTTATTTATTCGAACTTTTTAATTATTCACGTTATCCGCACCGACGTTATTTCGTTATATCGAGGTGCATGATAGAGGGTGGGTGTAATCAATGGGTAAGCTACGGTATCTACGCACGTGTTCCGTTCTGTTCCATTTGGAGCAATGACGTCATATGTGACAATAGTTTACGACGTCGCTTGGTGCGTGCTTTCTGTAAACATTCGTTACGACTTGTGTGCGAAATGTAGGTCGCTAATTCAGAAATAACTAGTTTAATATTAATGATTGCATTTAATTTAATAAATTGAAATCTGGTTTTAAATAACATCTGAATTAATTAGGGTAAATGACTAATTGATAGGACAACTAGGGATTGTCAAAATGATAAAGTGAAAAGATTGCGCCAGTCAGAAAACTTTGAACATGATATTTTAAAAAACATTGTGTTTTCATTGTGTGCATTGCAGCTTCAGAAATAACTATGAAAATTGTATGCAAGAGAAAATTATAACCAATATATAGATCATATTTAGTAAAATGTGTGTTTAATTAATGATTAACCTTGACTGCCAAAATGCTTTTGGAATCTTTACTGTCGTAATAAGAAGATTATAGGTATAGTGTTAGGTCTGTCTAATTAAGGTAACTGGATATACATTGATCAGTAATCAGATATCTCTCGTTAATCCTACGAGGTATGAATGCGTCTTAATCTCATTTACGAGTCTACTAATATGGCTTGCAGGATTATTTACCGTGCGTAAGTCCATTTGAATAATTCAGAAATAAATGTTTTTTTTTGTAGCGAAACAGTCTTTATCAATATTAGAATTAATTAACCTAAAATAATTTCTGAAAGACATTGGAATTGCTAGGAATCTTTTCCATAAATAGAAGCTCGGCATCTTGAATTGAATTTATAAAACCGTTGGCACAATCAAATAATGTTTTGTATGAGATAAATCATTTAAGTAATTGCTATAATTAAATAGACGACAACATTGATGGAACGGCGCACGCGTCATTCAATTTATAGACTTCCTGTAGTTGTATTGATTCACCGATTGTTTGTTCAGTCGGAAGACATAAATTAATCCATATGGTATTCATCTTACAGTGAAATACTAATATCAACTTATAAATAAGAAAGTTAATAACTGCCTTTTGTAAACTTAAAGCTATTTAAAGATTTTGAACACAAAAGAAAGCGGTATTTTTTACATAATGTGTTTCATATAACGACGAAAAGCTTGTCTGTACTGAGAATGTATAAACAGGTAAATCACGTTTTTAAGGATTCGGGTATATACGTTTTAGATAATATCAAGAAGGTTTTACCCAACTAGTCGACGTTTATTTTATCGTAATGCACATAAATCCGTCTCGTGACCCAAATTTAAATATATCTGCAGTTCGTGACAAGATTCGGAATGTTTCTAGAATTATTGAGATAATCTGAAAATTAAATCACCATATAAAAGAGTTACCTAACGAAATTATAAATTTAATTTTTAATTTGATAACGGTAACATGCTTTCTTTTTAAATTTTATGTCGATTAAATGAATTTAAATTTTTTGTTCAGAACGGGCTGCCTTCGCCAGAAAATCCATACATATTTAACGGAGACTTTGTAGATCGAGGCAAGAAGAGCTTGGAAGTGCTTCTCCTTTTGCTGGCTTGCATGTTAGCTTTTCCTGGAGGAGTTTATTTGAACAGAGGCAACCACGAAGACCTCATTATGAATTCTAGGTAATAATGTTGAAGTTTTCAAGTACTTAAAGTTCATTCACTTTAATGCTTCGATTTATGACATTTAATGATTAAAATATTTAAGTGATTTTTAATTTTTTCTTAGATACGGCTTTATAAGAGAAGTTCATCAAAAATACCGAGTGAGTATCGAATTAAATAAAACACATATATTCCCTTTTTATTTGATAGTGTTTGTTAATAATATATGTTTTGCACACAGCACAACGCTGAACGTTTGTTGAAGCTTATAGAAGGGGTGTACCGCTGGCTGCCTTTGGGGACCATCATTAACAACCGCGTGTTCGTAGTGCACGGAGGCATCTCTGACACCACCGACCTTGATATGGTGCGCAGCCTTGACCGCGATAAAGTACGTCTTCTACATTTATAAGTATTTTCATTTCTATGACGTAGTCTCTTTATGACGTACTTCATTTATATAACGTGCAATATATAATGTGCAAATTTTTAACTTTAACGTTGGGTTTATAAATCTGAACAGCGATCTGATTTATAAAGATTAGGTAGGTTTATAAGTTTGTACAATATATTGACGGCCTAATTCGTTTGTTATTAAGTTTATTGCTTTTTTTAGTATGTTTCACTCCTTCGACCGCCTGTAGCAGAAGGTGGAGCTCCTGGCGCTGAGCAAGTTGACAAAGTGGAGTGGAAACAGGTTGGCTATTATATTTTTATTTTGTTTTTGTTAGAGTATAATACGTTTTAATATATTTTGATTTATGGACATTGAGATTTGGTGTCGGAGGCCTAATTTTAGTCTTCTTTCCCTTCCCACCCTTTTCTTATAAGGAAAAAATGGGAAGGAGAAGTGGATTTGATGGAGGATGCACAGGAAGAGGAAATATTCTCTTACGGTGTGCGTCTCCTTCTCTGTCGATTAAAGGCAAGGAATCTGCAATTGCGGATGTCTATGGACAGGGGTCGCTTCCCCATTTTGACGTATTCAGGTGGCCGCTAGCTCGTTTGCACCTTAAAATATTAAAATAAAATTGCAAAAAATCTTCACCGTAATTCCTGTAATAATGACTTGTTTTTTTGGGATTTAGGTGAAAGAATAACGATGCAAGATTATTTTTAATATTTACTTACTTTAAAAACATCGGTATGACAATTTGAAGTAATCTGGTGATAACGGTTCAGACCATAATCCATAAATTAGGACCAGAATTTATCATTGTTGAATTCTTTTTAAAGAATAAACCTTTGGTAATAAATCAACATGACTAACGCACCTTTAGATAACTTAAAAATTTTATCGGATAAAAACGAAAGTTTTTAAACTCCATATTAAAAAATATACACTGAAAATTGATTTAATATTCGCTAAAATTTGTTGGTCGGTATGAATATTCTTACAAATTATAAGATTTAAATTAAAACCATTTGTAAACTGCCGATGTTCGTTTGGTTTTAATTTATTAACCGTAACCGAGTGCAGCGGATAATCGCAGCGGCATTTAATTCAATTTTCATACAAGTTCATCGTATAGACGTCATCCGGGCGTCGGATTAATGGAATTTGCTCGGCAAATTAATAGATTCTGAAGTTTGCTCGTTCTCCGCCGGTGCTCGTCCTCGTGTAGTTGCTAGTGAATTAATACAATTAAATATGAGTACGTAACTATGTTATTGTATCTAGTTCCTGTACTTGTAACGGTGTCATATACTTTTAAAATACATTAAATTATTATTTACTAACTGTCGCCGCGAATACGTCCGCGCGGAATTAAAAAAGAAACTTAACAGACATCCATTCATCCATCTAAACTTTCGCATTTATAAAATTAGGAAGATTATGACATATTATTTCACGCATTCTTTTCCTTTAACACATCGTGACGTGTAGACGTGATGTGTGGATTCGAAAACGTTGTTAATCTTCTCCCGTATCAGCATCGTAAAAGTCTCACAATCATAATAATAACGAAGAAGTACGAAGAAAAGTAATTATATTTTATGTATGTGGTGATGGCGTCACTTTGCACCATACCGAGCTATCCCATGGGTTAGATATGAACTAATAACGCACCCATACAGTATTTAATTAATAAGAAATATTTTTATGTGACCGTTACGGGTTGTAAATAAAGAATTACGTAATACGCTTAAATAGATAGACTAGCAAAACATCCAGCTCGATTATTCACTGGTTGTTTATTTTATAGAATTCTAAATACTAAATAAATATTACCATTAAGATATTTTTCGTTCTAAATTGTAAATATTCTCCATATGTTAAAGATATTATTATCGGAATCTTCTTTGATTTAGGTATTCGATATATTATGGTCGGATCCTCAAAGCACAGGCGGATGCGTGGCGAATGCGCTCCGCGGCGCTGGCACGTACTTTGGCCCTGATGTCACAGTCTCTTTCTTAAGAAAGAACAAATTGAGTTTCATCGTCAGAAGCCACGAGTGCAAGCCTGGCGGATATGAGATCCTGCACAATGGGAACGTAAGTCCTAATATCATGTAATTTCCGGTTTAATTAACTTCTCTGGAACTCGGTTCCGTGAAATCCTTTTCCATCACCGTGAAATCTGCCATCAGCGTTCGTCACTATATGTACTTATGTAGTTTCATTGTTTTTTTCATAGGTGATAACAATTTTCTCTGCATCAAATTACTACGAGTTGGGCTCGAACAAGGGTGCTTACCTGAAGCTTTGTGGCAACTCGCTGGAGCGGCAGTTCGTTCAGTACACAGCGGCTGTGTCTCGCACGCGTCGCCTCACGTTCCGCCAACGTGTCGGCCTCGTTGAGTCCTCTGCCATGCGAGAGCTACACAGCCATATTGTAATGGCTCGCCGGTCGCTTGAAGCGACCTTCCGAAGTATGGATTTAGATCAAAGTGGTACGTAATTTTTACACACACATCTGCACACTGACATCTTTTCAAAGTTGATTATTTATTGTTTCTTTGCAAATACTGGTTCTTTGTGTTTCGCACATGTCCGAATGATATACGAATGACTTCTTGTGATGTTTAATTACTGCATTCCATAGAGTATGAGATGAGCAATATTTCAACGTGTTTAAATTGGTGAATTCGTAACATTTGCTTAGACAATCGCAATAAAAGTGTGCTACGAATGTGCGAACTCTTTGAGATGAGACAAAATCTTTTATTATTCCATTGGATATGTAGTTGATTCAAATGTATGTATAACAGGTTTTATATCAGTAAGTGACTGGTGCTACGCAATGGAGGAGACCACACACCTGGGTCTGCCGTGGCGGATGCTGAAGGACAAGCTTGTGCGCACCGACCCCGACACACGACTTGTTCGTTACATGGATACGTTTGATCTGAATGCTAATGTGAGATTATTAATAACAAACAAATCAGTAGATGTTGTTATATCTTAAATACAAAAGTTTGACACTACCAATGTTTGCTTGCAGAGAGGAGGACGAAAGGCAGACACACAAACAGTCGTGGAAACGTTGTATAAAAACAAAAGAAGCTTGGAAGCAATTTTCAAAATTCTCGACAAAGATAATTCTGGTAAATACGTAGTTATTTTATGGTACTAAATTTATACACACTTTCGTATACTGTCACTAATATATTATTAGGTGAAATTGTAATTTCTGTAGGCAATTGGTAAAATAAAATAATGTTTGCAGGCTATATAACCCTGGAGGAGTTTTCTGAAGCATGTCAATTGTTGGGAAAATATATGCCGAATCCGATGACTCAAGAGCAATTGGTCGATATCTGTCGATTGATGGATATCAATAAGGATGGACTGGTCGACTTGAATGAATTTTTGGAGAGTTTCAGACTTGCTGAGAAAAGTCTGCACGAGGAAGAGAACGAGTTGGCTGAACTCCAAGCCACCTGACAGGAACTTGACCGCCTCCCGAGCAGGACGGCGGTCGATAAAGATGAAACTGGTGTCGAAATAGAGTTGTTGAGAGTTGAAGATGATGGAAACAACGAAGTAGCAAGAAGAACTAGAAACGGTCAACCTCATTTAACCGGTGAATGCGTCGCACGATACTCGAAAGATACGGATGAAATCCAACTAATTGACAGCGACGAAGTTCCAAGACGGCCAGGCTTGTTAGAGAGTGACATGTAAACAGATGGCGAAAAATTAGAAATACAATATAGGTACTACCTTCAAGCTTGTATTCTTTAGGTAGTACATCGAAGATCGGGATTAGAGAGTTATGTATTACAGTCGCTTTTATGTATTTTTAGCATACTCCTATAAATATATGTGGAAAAAGGACTACTACTACTTGTTTTATGACACGATATTTCTCATCTACTTAAAAGAAAACGCTAAGTTTATTTATGACTGTAAATAAAACATTAGAGTATCAAAAGAAACATTTTAATTAAAAAAGTAAGATTTCTTGAAATGCATTTTTATAATGTTTAAGTGACTATACGTTAATTGTAGTTTTTAAAATTAAATTTTTAATATTCTTAAAATCATGTTTGAATCATGAATCATCTAAGAATCATGTTTAATTATCTAGTTTAAGTATTTAATACTTCGTAATACTTGCCGTGTATCAAATGAATATGCAATGTACACGTATCAAATATTGCAAAAAAAAATTAATAAAGATTATATATTAATTGGTGCCAATTTCATAAAACGATTAGTTCATTATGTCGTCTAAAGTATAGAACTATGTCAGACATACATGTCTATTAGATACAATCTATGTTTACGAAACACAAATAGTTCAGATGAACTCAGTTCATCTGACAATGAACAATGGATCGGGAACAATAACAATTATTTAAGTCACAACATATTTGTCGTATGAGTCAATATTTTATATCTAAAATCAATTAAATGTCACTTGAAATTTAACATTTACATAGATGTAGTTCTTCATCAAATATTTTAATATAATATTTAGGTAATTAAGAATAATAAAATTTTCTGTATACACTTTTAAAATCTTTCATATTACTATTATGTCTAAAGACCTAAATCTTTGTAATATTTAATATTTTCAAATATGATAATTTTAGCATGTGTCTAGTCGTACTTAGAAATTTATTATATTATACTCGTACATATCTATTTAACAAAAATATTAATCATTCCAATGTATCTTTGTCACAAATATTTCATATTAAAGAGTCTATTTAATATTATAATATTAAAATTTCATAGAGTAGACAACATTTTCTATTAGTAAATATTCGTAGAGAAAAGTGTAATTTTTTTAACAAATTCTTAGCCAATGTGCAGACATTTTCAAACTCGCTTTATGACGTTAGAGACATTACAAAAATCTTAATAAAATATTGGAATGTGCTATTTTCAACTGTCCATTAAAATGTGATACGGCTATGTCGTGGTTTCATTTTGAACCTTAGCCCAGAATTCCATCGCAGTAACACCTGCATTACTACATCTTTTACATTCTCGTTGACAGAAAAGAGACAATAATATTCCTAACAACTGTTGCTGCAGTCGAAACTCATGTTTCTTTATTTTTTAGACAACGACACTGAAAGATTTAGTATTTTTTAAGTTTTTAACTAATGTTTGGCATTCGATTTTGACACGTTGTTCTATTAGTGTAATATTTTTATTTGATGCCCATGTTGGTGTGGTTGTACATAAATGTATTATCGGTCATTTAGTGATGGCGACCATTTCGGATTTTTCATAGAGCATTGTACTCTGTTCATCAAGACTTTTCATTTGATGCCCATGTGGGGCTTGTGCAAAAATATATCGATATGTCATCCGCTACTTTGTAATGGCGGCCATCTTGGGATTTTCATAATTTACCGTACTCTGCTCATCAAGCCTATTCTTCTGCCCTTTCATTAAATACGTTGTTATGGTAAATATGTGCATTTATATTAGTTAATCGTGAAATATGTATTTATGTTTCTAGTTAAAAAATCAAAGTTAAGAGGCACAACATTTCTTGTTGGTGTTTTTATTTACTTTAAAATACTCAATAAAATCAAATGCAGTTTTGTACTAGTAAATTAATGACAAAGCAGTACAAGTCCTGTACAAATGTCTTTTATTTCGCTGCCAAACATTCGAGCAGTTCGATTCTTTTGTTAAGTTGTCAGGCTCAGAGATGTTAAACTAAATAATACTCAAAAACTAAGTATGTGTTTAATGTACGAATATTGACTTAAGAACGGTTAAGTAAACTAAAGTGTTCTGTTTTGATAAATATCAATATCCTTGTCATTAAAGTCTATCCGAAAATCATCAGGATTAATGCCCGTAACACTCTCGACCGTAGGAGAATCGGAAACGTACGAGTGTTGTGGTGAGTGAATGTGGTTACTTTAATACGAGTCTTTTGGTTTGATTAATGAAGCAGAATCATTATAATATTGAGACAACTTCGTTTTCACTTCATTTCTTTTCTTGCATTAATTTGCTATTCTTTCACCGCTTCACTTATGGTTCGTTTGCGATGTTGTGTGCAACAGGCGTAAAACATTCGCCTTTGTCTGACATAAGTCTGCGACTAAATTAGCCCACCCATCTGCTGATTGCGTACAGACATCATAAAAAAGAATAATGGCGATGTGTTATTTTAGAGTTTGCCTAAAGTTGGTTATTTATAAAAATGAATGCTCTTATTTCATATAGTTTAAGTAAAATTGTTCACTAATTCCTTTTTTTCTTTTCTTTCCAGTTTATCTACCACTCTTGTATTATCACATGTAGAACATAGAAGGCATGTTAAAAACTTTAGAGGTTTCCGTCTGTAACATCTCAGTTAGTGCAGAATCGACAAAGTAGTTTTATTTATCTTCCTTGAAAAATAACACTAAAAAGTCCGTGGTGTATTAATTAATTAGCATTACAGTGCAGCTGACGGCTTACGTTACGTTTCCCACCCATGTCTTTCTCAGAGCTGAAACATTAGCAAGTCATTGCATTAATGGAGAGTCTGCTGTGTTAATTTTAATAAATTATAATTTCGTCCTTGGTCCATACCGTCTTAAGATTTAAACACTTGTTCTGTTAAGATAAGTTTATTGTACAAGTTTAGCACCGGTATACTGGTACAGCACAGTAACTGTATACAGCAGTTATAGTAGTAGAGGAAATAGAATTTTGAAATCGGAATGTTCCTTAAACTTTAAAATGTGAAGACATTCTATAATGTATGTGTCAGATTGTTCGGAATAGTCGCGATCTTACGTCATGTTAATGACCTTATGATTATCAATTTGGCGGTTTTAAAGGTTAGAGAAGGTAGGTCGACTTATTTTTATTCTCCCGTACAAGCGGGTAGTTTTGAAATCCCTTTCCGCTATTGAAGGGCGCGGGGCCTGCGGGGGCTGTCAGCATCGGAAGTCGACGGGAGTAAGTAAAAGAGCACATCGGACGTGTCGATTACTTAGCGTACAGGGTCGCTAAGTTTACGGTTCCGCGTTCGGTCCGATAACGACGCGTCTATAGCATCACGGGAAGCGGTGCATTGGGTGCATCAGGAGTGCAGACTTTCTGGCGCCTTTACACTGTATTACAGTGACTTATTAGACTCGACTGACACCGATAGAGTGAACAGGCATCTGCAGACGGTGAACAGGGATTCGAGTTGGTAGGTGCCACTTCACATACTTACAATATTACGCCAATCCTCGCAACGCGTAGTTTAAGGACGGTTGTGTCGTGGGACGAACCCGTACATGACGGGTTCGAGTCCCAGTTCGAGTGAAAACAGAAAGAAATAGAATCAACAAAATATTGCACGTGAATGATCGATGTACCATTTGCAAAACAAAATGACTACACCACCCGTACTACACCTACACAGTATGAGCGAGCGCTGAAACAAATGGATGACACTTGTAACATACTGTAGTACACAATATGAGCTTGCGATTCCGGCTAAAACCAACTATTTGTTCTCTGTTTGCTCTGCTCGAGTTTGCTGCTTTGAAGAGAAATATTAGATACTGCGGAATACGCTACATACATTATTTACGTTTCTTTCTATTGTTTTAAGATGTCAAGTTTTCACACGAGGACAATGGATTTATTTTTAATTGAACGCATGAATAAGATATGAAATAAAGGAGTGTAATGATAAAATGTGATATAACTCATTGAATGAACATTTAATGTTTGTAATGTAAAAATAATGTCACGTCTGAAGTAGTACACATTTGTCCATGAATTACTTATATATGAGACGGTTCGTGAGTTGTTATGTCAAATATGAGACGGTAATACCATCATCGAAGCTTTTCAATATGCAATATAAACTCTTTATAACGTCACTCAAGGGGTTTAGTACTTTGCGACGTTATAAAGAGTGGAAGTTAAATGGCAGATGTAATAGATATTACATATTTTACTATTCTAAATTAACATTTATTTATTAATTTACTATCAATTATCTTTACTCCTCTCTATTGAGCGTATTAATAAAACCTTTTCGTCAATTCACAGAGTTTCGTTGACTTGCCACGTTCTAAAATAATAGTCATACAAAAACTGAAGTGACGTGTCTTGACGAAAAAATATCGTCCCTATTGCCTCTCTAGATCTCCCTCTCTTCTCTAAACGAGGCCTTGATCTTTATAGGCCTATGACGTAGTACTTGTATATCAATCGCTTGATATATGACGTGAAATTAGACATTTCATGTTACATTTATATTGAAGACATGATTGATGTCATACATGTTGAGCTATACATTGATAATCAATCAATCACACATTAAAATACGGTGCCAGAGAAATAAAATTATTTCACTGAAATTTGGCAGTGCGCAGATAAAGGCTAATGATAATGATACATGTAATTTGGAAATAGGTGTTGTTTTTTTGGTTGTCGTATCTCAGATTAAGTCAGGGTTAGTTTAACATTGTAGTTAAAATAAATTGAGAATTCGCCTTTTTATCTTATAGGAATTAGACATGATTTAGAATATTACTCTCAGATATATTGCAAATAAATAAAAAATAAAACTAAATTAATACCACTAATTAATTTAAGTGTAAACAAATCCTAATCAAACGAACAAATATTTACTAATTCTCATACTCATACTCAAACTCAACATGGAAATGGAATAAATTTGTTATAGTTAAAACAAATGTGAGCAATTAATTAAAACAAATTACGAAGTTAAATTGAAATGAAAACCTTTTTGAAAACAATTTAATCGGGTTAGTATTTATTTATTAAGCGGCTTTAGTTACTTTTTTTTAATTTGTTTTGTTTTTATTGTAAAACATGATTTGATTTCTATAATTCGTCTTAAGTTAAAGGCACATCTGAAGAAGTTAGGTCGGTTACAAAATGTAGTCGATAAAATTTCAATATACAAATTACTCCTTATTTACGATATTTACGATGAAGAATTTTTAGTATTACCCTAAATGAAAAATGCTTTAGCCGTATTATTTTAATATTATTCTTAATATTCGTTAACCAGAATTATCTTACTAAAATTATAAGAATGTTTGGATGGATGGATGGATGAATGGATTAATGAATGTAAGTTTGATAGAAGGTATCTCAGGAATGGCTGCTTGAATCTCAATAAAATGTGGTATAGATGATGAAGATCACAATCTGGAAGAACATCTTAAGTAGTAATTACTAAAGCAGCGGAATTTCTGGGCAAGACGTTACGTAGAGAAACCACATGACATATATTTTACATGCTTAGTTATTTGAAACGGTATTACTTGATGTTGACGTTTAGAAAAAGGTTATAGTAACGGTTTTAGAAAGTTTCTCTATTTATAAAACATTTCATTTTATAAGGGCTAGTTTCATATGGTTATATAGATAAGCATCGTTCTAATTTTTACCTCGGGGTCAACATACGCTTACTCTTTAACCACACTACTAATTACTCATTGGTTTATAGAAAGAGTTTATATCGGGTCAAACTTATGTTGTGCTGTTGAAGAATATATTTCAATTGCTAATCCACAATGGTTCGGTATATAAAGCGGTAAAAAGGGTAAGATGTACCAAAAAAAACTTTTCGTAGGGGACGAAAGTTAGTAAGAAGTTTAGTCCGACTAATAAACAAGCGTATGTTTTACGGCAAACCTTTTTCTTTTTTATAACAAAGACGTGGGTTCGTGGAAATTACATCAATAAACTATCGCCTTAACAATATTATAGGAATATGCGATAAGATGCTCATCATCGTTTTCATGGTCTCATCCCACTCACGTGTGGTAGGCGCACAAGTTTTTAAAAACCTAAAAAATTAATTAATAATAAACTAAATACTTATAGGTAAATCATTCAAAATCACTAATAATAAACATAAGGAATTAAACATTATAAATAGAAAAAAAAAATTATTAATCTTGTCGCTAGATAGCGTTCATCATATACTTCTGCGTTACTGTCATTCTTTACCACCTCTATATTCTTAATAATCGTCTTGTACTGATCTTTCAAAAGATTATTCACTCCAAAAAATAAGGTCATTTTAGACATTTGACGTGGTGTGCCGTACACGACGGGTTCGGGTCCCGCTGCACAACCTGCCTTAGACTTCGTCTCACAAGGCCTGGCGTAATATTGTAATTATATGAAGTGGCACTTACCAACACGATGCCCCGTTCTCCGCCTGCAGGTGCCTGGTCACTCTGTGTCAGTCGAGTCAAATAAGTCACTGTCGTACAGTCTAAAGGCGCCAGCAATGCTGCACTCCTGATGCACCCAATGCACCGCTTCCCGTAAGCGGCCTATAGACGCGTCGTTATCAAACCGAACGCGGAACCGTAAACTTAGCGACCCTGTACGCTAAATAATAGACACGTCCGATGTGCTATCAAAACTGGCGACCACTCCCGATGCTGACACGATGAAGTCTGTCGACTCACTCTTTCCCCGCACAAGCTCCCGCAGGCCCCGCGCCCGTCCGTAGCAGAGAGGGATTTCTACCTACCCGCTTGTGCGGGAGAATAAAAATGAGTCGATCTACCTACATAAAACCTGTATAGGTCAACCACGAAATTCAAAAATATAGTTCGTCATTGAGGATTGATTGATTTTCTGTGTAAGATATTAAACTTCTGACGCCGCCCGACATGACGAACAAGTATAAGATCCGCCCATAATGTAAATCTTTTCCGTGTGACTGACAGTAATCAATTTCTCATCCTTATCCTGTTGTCCGCCGAATAAAAGTTTAAGTGTACTCTTCAATGGTAAATGACCAACCGTTGGCTGGATTGAGGTAGGTTGATTGTAGCTCCAAAGGGGGCGGCAAGTCAATACAAAGAAATATTTATCGATATTAGTTGTACCTGTTTACAATATTTTACACATTTTAAAATGGTTTTTGTGGTGCTTAAAGTATTTACAATTTTGATTTTATTTGACATGACATAACATGACTTAACTACTCATATGGGAAAATCTGTTATTCTTAAATAATAATTTCGTTTTTTTTGTTGAAAAACTTCTGTTAACGTCTTTATTATGATACATATGTGTACACGTATATCATATATTGTAATATGTTTATTGCATAAGTCTGTACCATATATGCCAACATTAATATTAGTAAATAACATAGGGGTGTCAAATTTATATATTAATTTTAATTAGGGCAAAGATTAACTAGGGTACAATACTTACTACTACTGCAAAATTTAAATTTAAAAAGTTATTTTATGAATTTAAATTACAGGTATTTAATGTGAACGCGAACACTGATGTACCTTTAAACCTTCCAAAGTTATAATTGCATTGCAAAGTCTAAAGTGCAAACTGGCTGTTTCGAATTAAAGTTGTTTTAAGCTCTATATTGTTTTACGAGAGTTGTATTAGAATAAGTTAGAATAATAAATCAATGTTTATTCCTGAATTCCTTTGAATTGTTTCTCAATGTTAGATAAAAGAATTAGTAAAAATAAGAATTACATATAAAATAGAATACATTATCTAAATGATCGACTAATGGAAACTCTTTTTTTGTGCACAAATCTGTTCAGTGCATTAGGAACGCTTTGGACAAAAAATAAACATTGATTTGATATTTGTATGAAGGCATGTAAGAAGGCTTTATATGTCAATAAAGAAAGCAGATTTTCATAAAAGTCTGAGGGATGGTAGAATAAATTTATAAATCCAAACTGGAATATATGACTATTTGAATTTAGTGTTTACGTTCCCTAGAGCACGAATGTAGTCCATTTGTGCTCTTATTGTGAAGTTGTCTGATTCAGCCTTTGTTAATAAAATAGTGACGTTTTACTTACTAGAAATGTAATACACATTCAACGTCAAATAAACGTGAACAATAACAAAATTAAAACACGATAAAAATAAATTGTCTATGAAAAGCTTAAATGATTTCTTGACCAATGTATATCTGAATGCGCATGTGTTATATTGAAAAAATTACGACGTTAAATGTCAATTGAAGCATCAAAAATTACGTCCTAATTATTTTGTAATCAAGAAAAATGAATGTTAGACAGACAAGTCATGTCAATTTACTTAACAAAGAGATAATCAAAAAGGAAGCGACTCAATTCTTCCCTAACTGTTTCGTTGTATTGTTACTAAAATGACTGGCTTTTTATATAAGTTAGAGATATTTTTAGGAAGAATTTCTAAGAAATAGGGACATCAGAGCGTCGTTGTGGTCGTCAAAGCTAGATATAATTATTCCATAACATTATGGTTTGCAAATAAATGAAGATGACTAATGTCTTCATCGTTTACCGCTTACAGGCTTCCGGTCACTTTACTAGGCCAAAACTGAGTCAGTAAATCAAGATTAAATCTGTTACGCGCGAGCCATAATGTCTTGATGCAACGTAACCGCGAAAATAAATTGAATAATGAAACATAATTTTTTTTATTTAATTTCAATTCATTTTCAAAAAGGATCTATTATACCAGATCATATACTATTGTATTTGAGAATAACATGTGAAGGTGCCTATTTTTTTATTTCAAGAAGTCCCCCCCTAAATCCCCGAGGCAGGGCGGCAACCGAGAGATATTGAACTAATATTTGTTGTACTAAAGCCGAGCCTTATTCGATAAGGTAAGTTGTGTTTTGTTTGACTTGGAACAAAAGTAAACAATCAACTAAAACAATTTGCCAAATTTGCTGGCACCTATAAATATATATAGGTAATTGTTTTTAATTGGATTTTGGTTTAAAACAATTGATTGTGTTATCGAAACCTTATCCTATTATGCAAAAAATAAAAATTAACTATCATGAAAAAAAAAAACACGTTAACACTGATATTTTGCACCTAGGTTATTAAAACGAAAACACCACGAAATACTAAGAAATAATAAGAATATTTATAGAAAACCCAAATCAAAGATCTTATAATTAAAATTGTTTCGCTTTGTTTGCTTCCTTAGCAAATATTCCAAATAGTTTGAAACTCAATTTTGATTAAAAAAAGTTTACTGTTTTACTTGTTAATATTACATAAATAACCACGGGTTTCTGAGATCAAAATATCCGTTTCAGACATATTGTTATCTCTGTTTTATCAATGATAATAACAGGGATGATGATATATTTTATACAAAGATTTTGGTGTTAGAAACCCACGGTAAGAATGCTAGTTAAAAACTTTACTAAGTATCGACAAGCAATTTACCAATAAATACGTTTTCTTACTTATACATTTTCCTTCACATTTCCACCATATTGAGGGTACATGAATTATTAATTCCCTTCCCTTAACATAAGGCTTTTAGCACTGATTTAATGCTGTGCCACAAAACCATACTTTCCTCTTGACAAGAACATTAATTATGCGCCCCTAATTACACGCTACTTAAGAGCTCGATGAATCCTAAAATCATTTTGCAGTAAAATGATACGATATGTTGTTCCCCTTCGTGTAGATAAATTAACTAATATTGTAGTAAAATGCCTTATTTTCTTTCTTCTTATTCTATTGACAGGAAAATGTCTAGTTTTCACAATCTTTTAATTAAAATCTTGGTAATCCCAAATGATTTTATTCGGTACTGCCTTGACGTAATTCAAAAGATCAGGTACCCGCAAATTAATAATTCATCATTTTTCAAAATCAAAATTTATGAAACTTTATAGAGTTTATGGTAATCCGATGTACATAAATTTCTTTAACATTAATACGAAAGAGGATAACGTTATATAAGAGTAAGATAAAATCGAGGATCGATGTTGAAAACAATAAATAACTAATACATAAATAGTCAATTGAATATCACCTCAATTTATATACTGCCTTTATGTCGACTACTAATTAAGATAATACTTTTTTAACAGCTTATATTTATATCCTTGTAGATAAAAATAAAATAAAACAATTGCTTTTTTGATTTAATATTAATTTTAATATCAAAAAACAATTGCCTGATATTATTTCAACGGTTTCTTTGTTATTTGTTTCGGGTCGCGATCTGTTGACCTTGGCAAAATGCTATTTGTCTGAGAAAAGCTTAGTTGTGATAATACGACTGACTCAGTTGCCTCTGTGAAGCATTTTATACGAACAATTTGTGACTTATGTACACTCGACTTGGTATTAATACAAATAAAGTTGCTTTGATAATTAACTAAATAATTAGCTTGCTATTCTTCTTCGACTAAAAAAAAACTTAATTAGTAGCCTATTTGTTCTTCCAGACTGTGTACTACATCTATATCAAATTTCATCGAGATCCAAGCAACCGTTTTGGAGATACCCTGTAACAAATATCCATCCATCCATCTAAACATTCACATTTAAAATATTAGTAAGATTAACACTTTTTGTTTTGTCAAACGATTAAGTTACTTATCAAATAATTACGTAACTAGTACCTTTGAATATTTTGATCAATTTGTAAATGTGGAGCAAATTGGAGGTGTAAAGTAACATTAATTAATTAGAGCTGCTAGTAGAAAATTGAAAAACGTTAAAGGTTAATGTATTAAATTTTTATTCGTTGTAAACAGTTTGACTGTTTCGAATTTCTTAATTAAACACGGAATAGCTTTACGAAACGACATTGTTTTACGGCTGTCGCGATTGAAGAACGCTCTGCCTGTCACACATAGCCGTGATAGCGTACCAGAACTGAAGCAAAGCGTTAGTATGAAACTGTCCTATATTTGATGCGTTCCGTCGACAAGCTTAGTTACTAACGAATGGAATTTAATATGGAGCAATCTCTGCATTCAGTTTCGTTTACATGTATCGGTGTGTTACAGGCGTTAATAGAAGCCACAAAAGCGTGCACACGCTTTAACATGCAGCTGTCACGCAACGAAACTGTTTCAAATAGTGTGTCGTAAAGACTGATTTTAGGTGCTAAAGAAGATTAATTTTTGCTCTCTCCAGTTATTATCCAGTTAGTAGTTATTTTAACAAAACTCTTAAGAAATGCACATGCTGATTTTTGAATATATTTGATACATAGTCGAAAAACTATCCTATAAATTGTCAATATTTCTTTAAATTCAAAATTAGCTCTAGTTTACATTATTCCAAGCGAAATTATAACGAAACGTAATTCTCCATTTTATATCCTTACAATTATTAACAAAACGTAAGATCCTTAGGTACTCATTTACTAAAAAATCTCTCTATAAAAACAAAAGGTATTCATAAGAGAGTTGTAAACTTTCTGTTATGTATGGTCAATGCGTAGTTTACTTATCTCTGTATTCCGGCGGCGCCACCAAATTGCCTTTATTTCGGTTACACTTTAGATGAGACGGTGCAATTTCATGAAGCTATGAGCTATTTTCTGAAGGATATAAGCTTAAATTGTAGGAATTTAGCAAAATAGACCAGCGTTTACATTATTTATTTCTCAGCAAATAAATCGCTTCGGAAAAAATAAAAATAATCGAAATATCCATAAATTACCAAAAATTTTACTGGTATTAACAATGTCTAGTGATATTTCTATATGCCTTCATATCTACCTTCTCCAAATCCTTACTAATATTATAAATGCGAAAGTAACTCTGTCTGTCTGTCTGTCTGTCTGTCTGTCTGTCTCGCTTTCACGCAAAAACTACTGAACCGATTTAAATGAAATTTTGTACATAGATAGTCTAGAGCCTGAGGATGGACATAGGCTACATTTTAACGCGAAAAAGGGGTTGTAAGGGGTTGAAAGTGGGGGTGAAAGTTTGTATGGAATTATCATCATTTTTACAGGTAGAAGGTTGATACTTATTTTCAAGGCTAATTTGATAAAGATAAATATGAAATTAAATTTTTGGAAAAATTTTACCCCCAAGGGTGCTAAATTACAATAGGGGATGAAATTTTGTTTGGCAATATATTCGGTTTTGGTGAATGTTTTGTTTAATATGCTTTGCTGTAACCCTTACCAATATTTAGTCTAGAGCCTGAAGATGGACATAGGCTACATTTTAACGCGAAAAAGGGGTTGTAAGGGGTTGAAAGTGGGGGTGAAAGTTTGTATGGAATTATCGTCATTTTTACAGGTAGAAGGTTGTAACTTATTTTCAAGGCTGATAATTTGATATAGAAAAATATGAAATTAAATTTTTGTAAAATTTTACCCCCAAGGGTGCTAAATAACAATAGGGGATGAAATTTTGTTTGGCAATATGTGAGGTTTTGTTGAATGTTTTCTTTAATATGTTTTGCTATTACCCTTACCAATATTTAGTCTAGAGCCTGAGGAAGGACATAGGGCACATTTTAACGCGAAAAAGGGTTTGCAAGGGGTTGAACGTGGGGGTGAAAGTTTGTATGGAATTATCGTCATTTTAACAGTTGGAAGCTTGAAACTTATTTTGAGGTTGCTAATTCTATATAAATAAATATGAAATTAAATTTTTGTAAAAAATTTACCCCCAAGGGTACTAAATAACAATAGGGGATGAAATTTTGATTGGCAATATGCTCGGTTTTGGTGAATGTTTTGTTTCATATGTTTTGCTGTTATCCTTGCCAATATTTAGTCTAGAGCCTGAGGAAAGACGTAGGCTACATTTTAACCCGAAAAAGGGGTTGTAAGGGGTTGAAAGTGGGGGTGAAAGTTTGTATGGAATTATCGTCATTTTTACAGGTAGAAGGTTGTAACTTATTTTCAAGGCTGATAATTTGATATAAAGAAATTAACATTCAATATTTGAAAAAAGTTTACTCTTAAGGGTGTTAAATAACAATTAGGGATGAAATTTTGTTTGGGAATATTTTAGATTTTGTTGAATGTTTTGTTCAATATGTTTTGCTGTTACCTTTAAAAATATTTAGTTTAGAGCTCGAGAAAGGATAGACTACTTTACAACGCGAAAAAGGGTTTGTAAGGGGTTGAAAGTTAGGGTGGAAATTTGTATGAAAGTATCGTCATTTTTACAGTTAGAAGCTTGAAACTTATTTTTAAGGTTGCTAATTCTATATAAATAAATAGGAAATTAAATTTTTGTAAAAATTTTGCCCCCAAGAGTGCTAAATAACAATAGGGGATGAAATTTTGTTAGGCAATATGTAAGGTTTTGGTGAATGTTTTGTTTAATATGTTTTGATGTTACCCTTACCAATATTTAGTCTAGAGCCTGAGGAAGGACACAGCCTACTTTTTAACGCGAAAAAAGGGTTATAAGAGGCTGAAAGTAAGGGTGGAAATTTGTATGGAAGTATCGTCATTTTTACAGTTAGAAGCTTTAAACTTATTTTTTAGGCTGCTGATTTGATATAAATAAATATGACATTTGAAATTTGTAAAAGTTTTACCCTCAAGGTTGCAATGTAACAAAACGGAATTGGGGATGAAAGTTTGTATGGGAAGATGTTTATGTGAATATTTTGTAAGTTTAATATTTTTTTGGCATTTTTATAAGTTTAAGTAAAAACCAAAACAACAACATAATTCACGACCCGTAACCCAGAGGGGTAGGCAGAGACCCAGGACCTACATTTGGCGCGGTCCGGGCACACCTCTTTCGTTCTTCTACATACATCAAAGCATAGCACGTTGGTTAAATAAAATAATTAGCCCAAAAAAAAATGCTACCCAAAATAGTATTTCACGCGGACGAAGTCGCGGGCACAGCTAGTATAATATAATTTAACAAATATGTGTAACGTTATTTGTATTGAGAATTTTAACTAGAAGAGAACTACTTCCTATTTTACTGAATTCGCAAACTTTGGTATTTACGTTTAATAAAGTTAAATGTTCCGCAACAGGTTTGCAGCTAGGCTGCTTGTTTTAGACCAATTAATTAGTTTCTAGTAATTATCATTTTACATTATATTCTTGTTCCCATTCAAATTTACGTTAAGAAAATATATTATTCATGTCTGCGAGTTCATTCGTAACAGATCTAGATCTAGGTCAAATTATATTACTAAGTACTAGCAGTTGACCACGACTTCATCTGCGTGGAATTAAAAGAATCGAAAAAAAGAACAAAAATAGTAGTAATGAATATAGCCTATGCTATCCGGGCATAATGCTTCTCAACAATGGAATTTTTCAAATCCGTTCAATGGTTTCGGAGCCTTATCAATGCAAACAAACAAACAATTAAATCAACCCCCTTGATAATATTAGTATAGTACATTTGCTTAAGAAGTTCCAATAATGGATTCAATTGTGCAATGAATATTTTATTCGATTTCTCTGATCACTGAATGCTAAATTATCTTACATTTCCGATCGTTTAAGATAATGGATCGAGCTTTTAAATGTTAAATCCCTCATTTCAAACTTAATTTAAAAACGTATATCTATTTCTTGCCTTATTGTAATAATATAAATATTTCTACTTCTACTTTCATTTATGAATACTAAGCGAGGAAAAGGAGTCAAAAACTTGCTTTATTTTGCTTTTACTACATCGTTCACGAAAAAGGCAAGACATATACATGTCATTTAATTGTCAAGTTAAATAAATTCCGATATAATAATAATAAAAATACTCTCTCTAACGAAAAATCGCTAAAATACTTACATTTGACTCACGAGGTTAACGCCATGTGGCGTATGAAATCGACTACCAATATTCCGATAGTCGTATCGGTGAATGAACTGATATCGAATAGCTTCGACCAATATTGTTAGAATCTCTCGCAAAGGCAATTATTTTGGAAATCGTGCGTATTTTCAGGAGGTCCCTTTCTCTGCAGCCCTCACCATTGGTTGATTGAGTCATAAGGTACCGCAGCTGATGCATGTTATGTTTTATTTATTTAGTTGTTTTTCTAATAAAATGTATTGTATAGGGAATAAGAAAATAAATTAGTGTTGATAAAAATACTCTGTAAGCTAATACTTATTATGTTATCGTTCGTTATAAAATGTGAACATTTGCAACTTAGTTGATTATCGTATTTTGTAACAGCAGTGTAAAGTTAGTTGTCGTGTTGTAAAATCAAATAACTTACGTACAAAGTTCTCTATCTGATTTACGTGACGTTTTATAAGTTCAAGCTATAAATAACATTGTAGCGTCTTACACCATATTATATAATATTGTCGTAATTTCACTATGAATTTTTTACGTGTCAAGTTTAAAAATAGTTAATTTTGAATGTACTAAAAATTTGATTAAAATGTAATTATTTTCAAGCGCTTCCATAGATTCTATCTACTAGATAGAAAACTCAAATAAATCGTTGGGGATAACAAAGGTCTATTGTACAATGTACCTGCTGCCCTGTATAGCGACCCATGTTACTTTAATACGGCCCTGTATAAAGTAGGGTCGTGGCCAGATTTAGCATTAAATTTACATCAGGTAGGAGCTTTGTCTTTAACAAATTTCTACCTAAAGTCATAAACTGCAGATGCTTATGATTGTAGAGTTTGACTTCACCCGTTAGTAGCCAGTAAACTAGCAATATCTAATAAGGCTGGTTGTTTTTTTATTTAAATATACTCTTATATAACCAACATCAAGTACTCAGTGAATAAATAACAAGTTTATTGAGTAATGTTGGCACTAAAAGTAAAGTGCAAAAAGGACAATAATTTAAAACGATGTCATACACATTTTACAAGCTTTTATTTAGTTTCACCATAGTTGGCCATAGGAACTTCACTATGAAACGAAACAACCTCATTGAGTTTAGGCTTTCTGAATTGTCTTGACGAATTCTTGTAATTTTTACTTCTTTTTAACAAGAACATAATAGAAACTTATTTTTTGTAACTTTTTTTAAATTGTTGAATGGATAAATTCACGAATCCGTTCAAGCTGTTTTTTTTTGTAAATAACGTCAAGGTAAAAAATGATGCCGAGAAATCAGAAAAACGAAATAAAGGGAAAACGGGCTTTGGTCGTAATTATTTTTCTTGACCTTTGCAACCTTTTGAGACTACTTGTTAACCTTTGATCATATAAATCATCAAATACTAAAGTCAAGTCAACAAAACGGATAGATTGATGCTCTGTGACATTTCGAATATTCAATTTTCATTTTTAAATTATTTTTGAATCAGTGTTTTTTAAGAATGACACATGATTACCGCAACTCCACGGCTGGCGCGTACTTTACGTAGGTAACTCCTTATATTCTTTTTTTTAAAGAGCATGATTTGTGTGACCTTATTATTTTTAAATCTTCATCTACAGATAGGCTAGGCTAGATAGACTTCTTTACAGATATTTCAGCAATGGAAACTCTCTGTATTAGTATTAAAACAAGTGGTTCGTTCATCAATATTTTTTAACTCTTCTATAGGTATTCCAGTTACCGCCGGTGCACTTTGATTGCCTATACAGTACGTCCATGTTTCTGCAATAGCGAGTACATTTAAATTGAAAACTCGTCCAATTGAAATACGAATTGATTCATCATGGATCTTTTATTTAATTCTCGCATCGTATTTTTATCATCAATGATATATTTATAAATATATTTTGCCTTTTTTAAATGAATAGACTTTTAGGTACATTCATTCGGGAATTGAGAACACATGTTATTTCTTTATTCTTTTTTGGTTAATTAGCAACAATGATCAACAATTACGATCGCTGGACTGGAATAGTGTAAATGGGATATAACATTCAAAAATCACACTTCATGTCTTTTATGGATCGACTTCCTTTTATGATTTAGATTCACTCTTCCGAAATCTTTAACAATTCCGATTGCAAAGAGAAATTGTTTGTCTTATCGAACAATTTAACACATTCGTTCTAGTGAAAGAATTTCTTACTTTAACATGGTGCGAACTGTAAACAGATAGAACTGATTTTAATATCATTAAGTCATTAAAATACTACTCGATGGTTACGTAGATAATATAATCTATACTTAATAAAAGAAGAAAGATTAAATTTTTTGCTTTCTTGAATAGGCTCCAAAACTAATGAATCGATTTGAAAAATAATTTCACTGTTGGGCAGTTATACTATTTCTGGATGATACAGGATATATTGCTTTTATTTAATTTAATTGATTATATTTAATTACGCGTGGACGACGTCACGGGCAACTGCTAGTATTCAATAAATAGACTATTTATTACAGTGAAATATATAAATAATTGAATAAGAACTTAAATTAATAAAGCAAATCGTTTAAAAAAAGACAATCAATGTAGTAATCGCTGTCAGTTTTCGCTGAGCTTGTTAAGTCCCACGGGACAAGGGTAGGGAGGGTCTAGCCTATTGTTGTAGACCGTGCATGAATTTAAATGAGACACAAATAACTAGAACACTCCACCTGGGATCTGTATCTGCTTTGGTTTATGTAAGTCAAGGCTGAGTGACTTTGTATGATAGAATTTATTGAGCGTTTACTGTTTATTAGTTTTGCAAGATAGACAGACAGATTTTCAGTACTGTCAGTGGCCAACACAGGACTGATGTATGTAGTAGGGACGACTAAAGTTGTAGGCGATCGATTCTGCATTGGGACCACATTTATGATTTATAATGACTAAATAGACTCTACCTCTCGTATGTTTTGTACCTTTTTCGTTTTATTTTTAGTTTATTAAAAGATGAAAATATTAGAACGTAAGTACCTATGTGAAATTGTACACAGCGATAAGTCCATTTTTACTTTTTATAATTAAATATTAAAAAGAAAATAATGACTAAATTTAAAAACAATCAAATAACTTTATTAAAATACAACCGACGTTCCGGTAATTTTAATTAGACATATAAATAACAAAAACATCACCCGACCTTTTCAAGTCCCTGACAAATAACATTGTCAAAATACACGTCTACATTTGAATATGAAGGACTAATTAAACACAAGGGAGTTAATTTTATAAGGCTTCATTATATACCTTTAAACATTCTAGTGTTAACACTCGTATAGGAATAAATTATTATAAATTATAAGTAAGAGTTATACTCGGATATAGCTTACTGCTCTGATAACGATTAAGCAGGTTATCCATATTATGTCAGTTCGCGGGTATCCCTAATTTCTTTCATAGTATACGGCAGTTTGTGTATGGAGTTAGCCTGTCATCGATGTGTCTACAAGAGACATCTAATTACTAAGATTCATTCCATTATCAATTAGTATTTCATTTCACATTAGTTGAAGATTAATGGATTTTATTACTTTTTTGCTATCTTTAGATGTGATCAATTAATACTGTCAGGTTCACTCTTAGAAACAAAAGAAACTTATTCAAGTTTGACAGTTTTGCTCCAAAAAGTTTTTGCGTGAAATTATAATTACAGTAAATGTGAAATGGATTTTCCCGTTGGGTTTAACCGTACAATGAATAAATAAAGTACAACGAACGTATGAAATGAAATTTAATTTGTTGTCCGAAATGTTTGCGGTAGGCTCAATTATAATGTTTGGACATCCGAAACAGTTACAAGCTAATAAATGTGGTATTTTAATTTTATTATCCTGTTATCAAAACATTATATTTAATATGTATTACTACTATAACTATAATTATGTGAGAAAATAAAACCGGATTGAATGTTAATAGTTGCCTACTTACTCTTCTAACAATAAAGTTCAATTATTTTTATCGTTACACTAGCAGTTTCCCGCGACTTCATCCACGCATAATTAAGAAATCTAGTAATAAATATAGCCCATGTCACTCGGGGATACTGTAGCTTCCCAATAGTAAAAAGTAGTAGTAGTAGTTTTGGAGCTTGTTTAATGCAAACAAACATTTATTTTTTCAATTTATATCATTATTATAGATGAATAAGGTGAGATAGACATCTGCTTTAACTTCCTCGACTCTATAGAATAAATAAGGGACTGGAAAACTTGAACTAGGATATCTTGATATCTTATGCATTTTAACCTGTTTTCAACTTTAACCTCTGCATAGAAACTTGAAAAGATGCTAAAAGTTGAACAATTTTATAACTTGTAGGAAGTTATTTTAAACTTACATAAATGTTACTCACAAAATATCGAAGGTTGTTGGATGTTAAAAGTTCAAAGTTTTCGATGTGCTATTCGTGTGCATGTTGAGTGAAGAATTATGTACCTACTAGCTTTTACCCGCGACTCCGGCCGCGCGGAATAAAAAAAATGCACACAAGATAAAAAAGTTCCTATGTCCGTCTCCTAGTTCTAAGCTACCTCCCCATCAATTTTCAGCTAAATCAGTTCGACCGATCTTGAGTTATATAGTGTAATTAGCACGACTTTCTTTTATTTGAAAAAGAAAGATGAGTAGAAGAAAATCGCACGGGAAGTGTTAACAACGTGATGTAGTACTTATTAGTGTTTTGGATATAATTATTGTAAATCTTACTAATATTATAAATGTGAATGTTTAGATGGATGGATCTTTGTTTGCAGGTATTTCCATAACCGCTCTCTGTATCTTGATGAAATTTGGCGCGGTTGTAGAACATAGTCTAGAAGAACACAAAGGCTGCTTGTAAAGTTTTTTTAATGCCGCGCGGGCAGAGTCGCGGACGAAAGCTTGTATGTATATAGTTTTAGAATAAGGATTTAACAACGAAATAAAAACATTTTGCTGTCATCCTGCTGTTTTCAATTTATATTTATACAGTGTATATTATGTAAGTTTAAACATAATTTGAATTAAATAAAAGTTATTTTAGTGAACTATCGAAAAAGGTGTGAACAATGTTAAAGTTCGTAAACTTGATGCTGCTAACAAAAGTTTGAGATGGAAGGGAGCGAAAAGTACTCGCGAAATACATATTGTGGTGAATTAAAACTAATAGTGATTGCTGGCTGGTTTTAAAATAAAGGCAAACCATATAAAATGAGTATTTACTACCTTCAAATTTAAATATTAAATTAAATTAAATAATTTCACATAAGTCTAGAGAGTTGTAACAAAAAGAGTAGTGTATTCATACTTTTGGTATTTTTAAAATTTAAAACTAAACTAGACTTGTTGGAACAATAACGCTTGCGTTTCTCATATCTCACTGGACTCTTTTATGTTTTTTACTGAAGCCTTCGATCTAAAAATAAACACTTCTACATACATTGTCGATTGTTAAAAATGTTTCTTATGCATTTCTTTTATCAAAAATTTATATTTACTACAAGCTTTAATTTATTGAAATATAAATTGTTTTTATAACTTTAGCGACCCAGTATTTGGCAAAAAGAGATAAAATATTTTTTTACAAACATGTTTAGCCAAATTCAACGTCACGAATCTACATAAAGTAATATTGAAAAAATTCACCACAACGTAATATTTATCAGCATAAATTTTCTATTTGTATGTAAGGAAAAATTTAGGAACGTAAATTCTTTCGTTATTTAACGCAAGTTTTCCCCCGAGCCGTAGCCTTTGTGTTTTATAACATAGTTACAGAGCTTACTTTGAAGCCAGAGTCAATATTTCTACAAAATTATTTAGTAATAAAAAAACTAACATCTTACCCAATTTTCATTCGCTATTTTTTTAAATTATTTAAATGCACTAATTAATGGCAATATGTACAAAATATTATACATTTATGACATCTGCAGTAAAAACGTGACTGACTAGCTTTTTAGTGAAAAATCAATACAATTTATAATTTGTATTCACGTTGTACAATTATTATAATTTTACATTTACTTTAAAACAAAAAAAAAATCATTTCTTTTTCTGCTTTTATCAACAAACTGTAAATAATTTGATATGACATTTGAAATAAAAGATTTATAAATTGCTGGAGTCTGGTTTATATTACGATGTGTCTAGACTCATTAACGACGAAAATTATTCGTTGGTGGATTTTGATAAAAATTTTGCTTACTATTTGATAATATTTCAAAAATGATTATTTAGTGTTAGCAAAAAGCATATATATATATATATATATATATATATATATATATATATATATATATATATATATATATATATATATATATATATATATATATATATATATATATATATATATATATATATATATCTATATATATAAAAGAAAGTCGTGTTAGTTACACCATTTATAACTCAAGAACGGCTGAATCGATTTGACTGAAAATTGGTGGGCAGGTAGCTTAGAACCAGGAATAGGACATAGGATCATTTTTACCCCGTTTTCTTTTCTTTTTTTTTTATTCCGCGCGGACGGAGTCGCGGGTAAAAGCTAGTATATATATAATGAGTCGTGTTAGTTGTATTATTTATAACTCAAGATCGGTCGAACTGATTTAGCTGAAAATTGATGGGATTAGAACTAGGAGACGGACATAGTAATCTTGTGTGCATTTTTTTATTCCGCGCGGACGGAGTCGTGGGTAAAAGCTAGTACTATATAACATAGAAAAATACATTCTCACTCTTCTACATAAATCTATACATACGTACTATTAAAGCTAAAAACGGGTAATTCTCGTTATATAATAATATCTATGTCAATATCCTGAACAATAAGTCAATATTGGCTTTAGTTCAACGTTAGCATAACATCGTTTAATTAGTTGTGAAGCTTAGTTATATGTGAAGAAGCTATTCTATTTATATATATTGTTGTCTCTATTTTTTTCAAAGAGTATGCAAGGGATGACAGAATGCAATACGATTATAAGCGATCATTTGATTGAACACAAAACGTTGAACGGTTTTTGACATCTTTGATGCCATCATACGAATAACCACCAATTAAAAAGTATTACATTTTTTACAAATAATTTGCCTGTCTATCTTAATTTATGTAAATTTAATTTAAAAAATCTTTGTTCCTAAAGCATGACATTTGACTATAACCTTGACGTGACTTTCCTTGTAACAAAATCTTTACGCGCCGGCCCTGCCACAACCTCTTTTGCCTCTTCAAAGTTTGGAGATTTGTCATATTTGTTTTTACTTTATTATTAGTACTATAACCGAATTATTACCGAAATTAAGCGAGATATCTTTTGAAAACTAAGCGACATCTATAGAAAATTAAGAGATCTGTAAAGAATTAAGCGACATCTGTTGAGAATTAAGCGACATCCATAGAGAATAAAGCGACATCTATAGGTAATAAAGCAACATGAATAGAGAATCAAGCTTCAGTTTCTTTTTTGAATACGTTGGACAAGACAATGCATTTTCTGTTTGCTAGGTGGCGCTTGTTTAAAATATCAAAATTGCCTTTAAAATATTAAATTTAAAATGCTTTCCGATTTTTCCTTTCCTTTACACAATTTTATTTAATACATGTTCACATCATTTTTAAACAAATAATGAAGTTTATTTGGACTTCAATTGTGGTAGATATGTTGTTTCGTCGCAGAAATAAAAAAATTGTTTTATGAATATTTTTACATAACCTACTTTAATGATTATATCAACTTGCATACTATATGTATGTACATAAATGACAAAAATATATTTCGGTCCAGGAACAAAAAGTTATCATAATAGAATAAAGTAGACTGAATTATAACAAAAAAGTTCAGCACTCGCATATATTATACTTTATGCTTCCTCATTGCTCTATACCTATTAGCATAATTTTTAATCCCTTTGCTCCAAATCAAGTATTTCCGATCCATCGTTTAGTGGGTGATCTATCCATTGCTGTGCTGTATGTACTGACTCCCATACACATTAATAAAAATAATATCGGTTTGCATTTTGCATCCGAGTCAGATTGTTTTAAATACTACGTTTAGATCTGTATTTAAATTTAATTTCAAAACAGCTAATATAAATATATACGAAGGTCTTTCACATTTAGAGCAATATAAACGATTCGCATGTTTTTGCCGCAGTTACTTTTTATCCGCATATTTAAGAAATTCCCGCCAGCATTGTTGCAAAAAATATACAAAATCTATAATTTGAATATTTGAGGTCGATAGCCAATTGGTAGCATCTATTAGGATAATTTATAGCCGTTTAATATCAACCGAACCCGCAGAGATTTGATTTTTGACGTATCTTTTTTTTTTTTTTGGCCATAAATACGGCGCGGATCGCGTGTCGCGTGCTGCCGGTTGTTTTTTTCTCGGTTTAAGTTTTCGGGGGTGCTTCACAAAAAATTAACCGGCCAGTGACTACCGGAATATAATTTCTGATAATTTAATAAATTATATGCTTTATGGTTGAGGAATCGGACGGTAACTATGGGTTTATTGTTGAAGTCGCTTACTGGTTTTTTAAACGACTATGTGTAGTATTATCTAGTCTTATTTTTCAGTATGTTAAGCATCAGGCAGCTTATAGAAAGCTTGGACTGACAGTATAGTAATCGTGGCCACTTTTCTTTAAACAATTAACCATAGTTAAGTGCATTGAGAGGCATATGTCCCCTTTAAACTATAATCAAGTAATAGTTATACTAAATTAAACGGCCAATGATAAGATGACTGATTGCGGACGGTCGCAGTGCGGGGCGAGCGCAGGGCTTGTGCGGGGCGGGTGAAGGAAATTGCGCGGTCGCGCGCGCCTCGTCTCACCGCGAAATCCGACCCCAACGGACTGCTGGGGTTATTATTTCTTTGCACATTGTTCTAGTTACTGGCTCGTATCTATTTCGGATTTACCTAATACAATAGAGCCAGCTCCTAAAAGTAAACTTTATCTGTTTTAGTTCTAAGTTAAGTACTTTATCTGTTTAGTTAAGTTTTAAGTCCCAAAAACAAATTACTGAGTATTGTAGCACGATAGGTACTTACTGGAAATATGGATTACTTACGACGCTTGAAACCTCTATTCCAGCTTTGTTAAAATGAACCCGAATTGCTATTCTTTTTTTTATAATTATTGTGCTTACATAGACTTTAATGTAAACATATATTTTTTTCTTTTTACAAGTATCAGACCGTATCAGTGAGGTATATATATGAAGAAACAACATCAACATTGTAGTAAGATTGGTTCATTTTGTATTTTCTTAAACTCGTTTTCATCGCATGACATTAAAACGATGTGATCTGATTTTAGGGTACCGATGTCCAAAATAATTAAGGAACAATTCATGAAAGTTAATTAATGACGTAAGAAAGGGTTATTTTTTTACCAAATAACGTCGTCAATATGTCTAAAATAATTCATCTTGGTTTTAGGCGATCCTGACTAATTCAAAATGCAGTATTTATCTCTATTTCTGTCTATATGTATAGTCTATAACTATAGAGAAGCCTCCGTTAAAATAATCAGCCTAAAATAAAATATATCTTAATCGTTGCTTAAGATACCGGTTAAGTCAAATAGGATCCTAGTAATTTTTTGAGGTCGAAGGATTGTTTAGTTTTTGTCAGTCGAACATTTTTAATTAAAAAAGAGCTATCAAATTTGATCTTTTAGGTCTGAGTGAAACTACTTATTTTTCTCTTGGCTGTGAGTGATGGAATGCTGCATGCTCACGCGGTCGCGTTACGAGGCGCCCGCTGCTGCAGCGAGCTCGACCTCTTTTTTGCCTCGCCCCTGACAGATCGAATTAAAATAAACGCTCCGATAACGCGTCCTACAATATTATCAGCCTGTATTTAGTTACGTGAGCGTGTGACGCGCTATGGGAACACGGTAGGTGGGTCCGTAGGTGCCGACCGTTTTTGAATTGTTACACATTTTTTTATAGCTCTGATAAAACGGGTTCGATTGTTCGATGTTATTTTGTTACCCTAACATTTGATCTACTGTTTTGAGCAAAGTTTTTATAAACATAGGGAAATCAACAAGTAGTAAATATTGAAATTAATTGAACCAAGTGAAAAATAAGTATTAATGAATTTTGCTAATTATTAAAAACAATACACACCAACGCAAAAAAAGAGTCAGTCCTGAGTACCACTTTCTACTTTGATAAGCTATAAAATATTAAAATTAATTTAAATTACACTAATATGATGACATTGTTTTAGAACCCTGTAAAATGTTGATACAAAATGAAACGCATCCATGCATAAGAGCTACTGAATTTAAAGGAAAGGTTCTCCCCTTTTTCCGCTAAACCGTTACGAATTGTCAGATGGTCCGTTTTTTGTTTCGATACACCTATTTCACCTTAATTATGAGTGACTTGTGACTTAAATGAATTGAAAAAAAGAGGATAAACAATGAAAAACCATAGCGTATCTTTGCGTAGTGATATGTGCGGAAAAAGTAGGTATGTAAAGTTAAAATAATTGTCGATACATTTCGCTTATTGGATTTTATGCGAATAAAAAGTGAAACAAAAATACTTAAATATTCTAGCTAATTAATAAACAAGAGAGTGAAAAAAAACTTTGATCATGGCATCAAGTATAAGTCTAAAGGCATTGTTTAAATACCTTACAGTTAATAACATTTACAGCGGTGTATCTGTAATATTATTTACTTATTAAAAGCCCAGTAGCAGAATGATTGCGTGCTTGCGGTTTCAAAGTATTCATGACAGAGATAAAGATGTCTGTGTTTGAAAATATTCATATTTTTTCATCATACTTTATTAAGAAGATTCTTGTAATTAAAATTATTAATCTTAAGGTTATAACTAGAACTGTCCACGGTAGTCTTTGGTTGTAGAGTTACGGTTAATGAGATAAGCGGTCATTGAACAAAAAAAGAGTTTTTTAATATGGCGGATGTAGTGTTAGTCAATTGTAAGATATTCCCTAATTTTATACGGACATATAATTAATTTATTAAAAATTCTTACACGAGTGTTATTCGTACGAGAACGTTTATTAAATGAAGCTACTTTTCACGTAGTATTTTAATTTATTGTAATGAAGAAAAGAGAAAAAAGTATGATAAGAAACAACATAATCTGTCTTTTCTATGCATAAGTCTGATTCGAGAATCAATGATTTATTTTTAATTAAGAAAAACTTAATTTTAAAAATGATGGTTACAATAAAAAGTTCATTTACACATAATCGCGCTCTTGCACACGACAAATAATAACATAAAATCAAAAGCAATTTCATCTTAATCGCACTGAATACTCGAGCGGAGGCAGAGCGATATCCAGCCTATCAAGTTACCTAGGCTACTGGGCATCTCTCTTAGGCGCACGAAAATGATTTAAGCAGCCTTCTCATTAATTAAAACGGTACTCTATTTAGCAAACAACTAAGTTGAAAATACATGAACGTTAGCATAGGAGATAAAATAAAGATTGACCGCATAATAATAGTCGCTTGGTTGATTTTATGGAAACACGATATCGTGTTGGCCTCTCACAAAAAGAATAAAACGGAACCCGACCGAAATTGTTTTAATCGTCAGAAGCCACACGGCACCCGGGATTAATCTGTAATTATAAAATGACGATAACATTATACGTTACGTTCGATAAGTAATGATACATAATAGGCATTACATAGACATGGTCCATAGTTCATAGTTCAAGGAATTGTAAAAATTAGTAGCAAATTTAAAATCAGTAAACTTGATAAGTAACTATGTGTCAAAATTTAAATTTTGTTTCTTCTTGTAGCGACTCAATTGTTTGTTTTTTAAACAATAAGTAATTATTAGCCTTAAGAAATATGAGTAGTGACACAAAAACATTGACGGGATCGGAGGTGACACCATACGATTTGTTTGATCTAACGTACGCGAGAGTCAGCTACCGATGGTTTGCTGGCTTACCTACCGCCGCTTTCGCCGCTAGAAAAACTCGTGACTCCCGCCTGAGACGTACGGGATTCCTTTGGGGCAAATACGTGTGCCTAATCGTACGTAACAATTTATTTAATTCAGAGCCAGTCGAGATGTTTTGTTCTTTTCTTTTTTTACTCTGTGGCGTGTTTGTTCGTAATCGGGGCTTCTGTTCTAGAATCATCTCGTTTTTGTTCGAATATTTTTAATAGAGTTCAGATGATACTTTATTAAAAATACGCTCCTTTGATTTTAACTTAGCCTTGGGATTTAAATTGCACTGAAGGATCGAAGTCGTCTTGATAATTTAAGTTATTATAAAATCCCAGAGGCCAAGAGGTCATTTTGTGATCTACCAAGTTAAATTAAGAATTTGAGCGATTAAATAATAAAATATTAAAATAGGATTGTAGGAAATCAAACTCAGTATTATTGGTTATACGACTGCAAAATATCAGATCTTTTGACTGTAGTAATCCTTGTTAATAAAATGATGAGATGACGCACAACACGGTCTTACCTGAGATTTCTTTGAATCAGAGGTCGTGGTGCACGCGACTTTTGTCTGATACGATATCGTTTTAAGTTCAAAGCGTTTATACAAACTTGCCGAAAAAACATTTAACGTATTTATTTTTCATTATTGTTCGTAAGCTTAATATTTAGAAATATCCATTATAGTGACCAAGAAATGCCTACGTTGTTTTAATTAATACGAAACAAAAACACTTGACGAATTAAAACAGCTGATACGATTAGTGTCTAAGCTAAACACAATGTTTTAAGCTTTTATTTTAAAAGCTCGATAAATTTGCTACACAACATAACAATTGAATTATATCTGCCAAAGTAGCAGGTGGAATTATAACAAAGGCTTTAGAGGTTAGATCAAGTTGACACCAAAAAGCCGAAAAATGTATAGCATCTCCTGTCAAAGTTTTGTAAACCGCACAATAAAACCACAAACACCTCTTTATAACAGCCGCGTGGCGAGGATTTTAAAAACGTTTACCAAAACACGATCAAATACTCTTCACAATTACACAAAATACTTTTTTGGTACTAATAAAATCTACCCCCATCATCTAGTAATAGTGAACGTTCTAACATTATCAAATTTTAATTAAATACATCATAAAATTAGTTCCCGAAACGTTTTATTTCCCTAATAAACATATCATGTACAAGGATCTTTTTTTATCTAATAAAATCTTATTTTACTAACAAAACAATCTTAAACAAACTTATCGATTTATATCAGTGGTAAAATCGTCACCTTAAGAGGTCTATAATGATACCTCATTAATATCTTTTGTGCTTTTTAACAGCATAGATAAAAGTTCCAGGTGTCGATTTTATTGCCAAGATTTCGGACTTTTTAAAGATAGTATTCACAGCTTTACAACGTGTATTAATAGTCACTATTTGAAAATAGTTTTTTGGCTCGCATATGTTTAACATATGAGTTCAATTGTGTAAAAATATTTTTAATTTTCTCATCCTTTCTGGATTGGTAAGTGACATTATCAAAACTCTATCTTTGGCTTCTGTCGCTGTCTTTTGTTATATTACCTTTAGTGCTTTTTATTTTCTTCATTTATGTATCTCTTAGTTTCATTATACTCCTGCTTTAGACTCCTTTATTTTCTATCTACCTTGCATCGTACTATAATTTTCATTGTAGTGGTCTAATTCTGGTTTATGAGATTGATGTTTAATGATTGAAAAGAATAAGTACTATTATTGAAATTGAACGACATGTATTCATTAAGTAGTATAATCTATGCGTGTTGTAGGTCCTGTTAACATGGGAGAGGGTTGCATTAAAATCGGCGTTTGCACCTGCGTCCGATTGTTATCCCCCCCCCCCCCCCCTTCAACGCTCCGCCGTTCCGTCACACCGCAGCCCGTCACCCCCAGCGGCCGATGTTACTTCTTATGATGGATGGCTCTAATGCCAACTGGATAACCTCACATTTTATTCAATTTTGTAGTTTTATTTGTTTTTATTTTATTAATTTATTAAAAGCATTCTAACCACAAAGGTTTTATACGGCCTTTATGAATTTTAATCGCTTCAAAAAAAAAAGGTAACTTTACTGTCATAGCTGTCACCCGCGACTCCGCCCTTGCGGAATTAAAAAAAACTTAATTTGTAGCTTAAGTGTTCTTCTAGACTATGTTCTACATCCATGCCAAATTTCAGTGAGATCTATGCAGCCGTTCTGGAGATACCTTGTAACAAACATACAGCCATGTATGTATGTATGATTATTCTTTACATTATAGTTTTTTTTAATTCTATTTATTCTTTGATAAATTCCAAAGCTTCCCTCATTCGTGCGTAAATCAGTGGCAAAACAAAAAAGAGTAAACTGTCGTAAGTCTATTTTGACGTACAAGATAATAGTACAGGACAGAGTTAAGCGTGGTAGCACTGAACTAAAGATTATTATAGTTCATTTGTCCGTTCCAATGAATGGAGATGCCCATACCTGACTCGAATTATCTTTTTACTCGGCGAGCAATAAAGTTAAATAGGGTAGGAGGCAATATGGTCGGTAACGATGGTCAGACGATGCATCAATTGCTCGCCGCGAGGGGTCGGCAGGCGCCGCTTCGCATGTCACAAACTTTGAAGACTGCCTTTATCCCGCGTTTCAATGTATCGATGTTTTATGCTTACTACTTGCGATGTTAATTCGATTTTATTCCTGACCGAGAAATATTTATAAGTGAGGTGTACTTTGTTATCGATGTAAAATAAATATAAACTAAGAAAAGTAAAGAATAGGGTCTTTTTTATCCGGCTTGCGTTATAACCGTCTTCTAGATGAAATGAGGTGAGGAAAGGTATTCGGATGATTATAATTACTAAACCACTCTGTTTAGTTAAATAATTTTGCGATATCTGTTTAATAACACTTAAGTGGGAAAAACGACTGGGTACTGATGCTACTAGAGATATACAGCATTTTTTTAACTTTGTTAACAAGCGTGTTGTCGACACCGTTATCAGAACATCCCTATGCATTTTGATTGACATGGGAGGGTTGTCAGAAGTGCAGTTCGAGGAAATCTTGCGCGGCGCGTCGCATTCCCGCGGCCGCGCTGCGCTGCGCATGCGCGAAACGCCGACGACCAGACCGATCTAAGATAAAAGCCCTTTATGACGCCACACTGAACGTATCCCAACAAATTGATTTCGAATTCGAACTTAAATGATTGTTTTTTTATGATATTTAATTTTTGATCACGAGTTGTTAATTTTATAGAGTTTTCTTACCATCGATTATTTTAATATTTTTTATGTTGAGTTGTATTCAATTTTTGTACATTTTTCTTTGATACTCACCAGATATTGTCCTTAGATTTAGTAATATATTCATATTCGTTGTGTACCTAATGTCAATACTGTTTTTTTTTAATATTAAAAACATATTGTTTTATTATAATTAAAATGTTTTGTTACTATTAACAAGATAAAAAACATAATGTTAGTTACAGATATTTTATAATTGCGCACGGTATGACCCAGAACACGAAGAAACTTGTAAAAAAAAAATTGTTACCAAAAGCTACGATTAATACGCTAGACGGCGCACGATCAAGATAACTGATTATTAATTGCCGCTAATTACTGCTGGTGTTTAGTTCGACACCATTTGCCTTTGCACCAACAAAAAAATTATTCGACAAAAACCGTGAAGAAAGATACGAATGCTTTCCTCGCCGATTCACCTGTTCTTTCGGCTTAGTATAACAAAAGGGTACAGACATCACAGTTTTTTGTCGATAATAGCTGAAGAATAAATCTTTACTGATAATAACTGCATTTGCGGCCTGTTATTAGCTACATAGCAGCGTCGGTATAGATTTAATTGTGATTTATTAATTTGGGACGTTTTTATCTGCAGGAAATGTTTTTATTTTATGTCTTGTGAGTTTTTTATCTCGTCGGACAGATTTCCGCTTGCTTTTGTTGCGGACGCACTTGTTTTGATGCTTCTATAGATGCATTATTCTTATGATAGTAAAAAGTATTTTCCTTCCTATCTTACATTTAAATTTCGTATATTTCTATACAAAAGAATTTATTTCAATTTAACTCTTTAGATACAAAAAACACACTTATATGATGCAGAAACATCGCCACTTAATAGGGACAGAGGTTATTCCCGATCAGGTAATGGAGGGTTTAGGTAAACGACATGTGATTTATTCGCCAAACATATTAGTTGCGAGGATCACGCGGGTGGGGTGAGACCGGGAGGGGCCGGATGCGGACGCATGCTGCCGCGATAAATCCAGGCTACGCCGCCGGCGCTGCTTTCGGGGTCCATCAATCATTTCGCGTATGAACCACTTCGCAGGCGGTTTCATGCCACAGATCACTTATACCGAATTTATTGTATTGCGTGTAATAAACAAAAAGTCACAGAAAAACTAATGTAGGTTTATAATTGTTTTGGTATTGTTTTTTCTTCTGATATTTCGAATTCAACAATTAAATATATTTTTAATGATAGTACAAAGATCATTTGGTTTGAGAATGCGGGACTCTGGGATTAGACAACATAAAATCTTATACATTTTATACCACCTGATCTAAGTTAATTAAATATGACATACACTCCCTTATTTATACTGACGTAAAAAAGCTCTTTGTATCATTACTTTACATTACATTCGAACTGCACATATTAAAAAATAAGCTGTGGAAGAGTTTATCTGTCGGAATCTGTGATACATGATAACTTGAGGCGAATCCACATTAATTCAAGTTGCTCGCACTTAGCGCGTGAAATTCACTTAACATCACTTAACCAACTTAAGTGCTGTAATACCTCCTTATTAGGGTTTATAAATATTATTCAATAATCCTGTATGCTGTATGATCAACGACCGCTGTTTACTGGTCGGAGCGAGGAAGTGAGTCGGCTACCGCTTTTTTGTAATGCGACTAATACCTCCATCATAACTAGATTTCTTGGCACATAAATTATTAAATACTCGTTACGGCTTAGGATTCTTGAATTTATGTATAATATATACACAATGGAAGGATATGATCTAAATAATGGCAAAATTCGAATTAAGATGTTTTTCAGTTCCTTTAATATATTTAAAACGCATTTTATTTCATTCTTTAAATTATCTTTTAACGTTTTGGGGAAAAAAGTAACATTTCGTTTATACAGTGGTAGATCCCGCAACAACAATATTTGTTGGTTGCACGGATACCACGACCACACAGAAGATAGGCGTAAAGTGAAAGCAATTCCGCGTTTGGTCTGATGAGTGTTCTTGTCGGAGGCCTAATTTTATTCCACGTTCCCTTCTCATCCTTTTATTATAAGGAAAGGATGGGAAGGGGAAGTAGATTTGATGGGGGAGGGGACGCATAGGAAGAGGATATATCCTCCTTCTGTTCGTTCCCTCCTCTGACGATTAAGGATAGGTTACGCATCTGCAACTGCTGATGTCTATGGGCAGCGGTCCATTCGCTGTTTGGGCGTATTCAGGTGGCCGCTTGCTCGTTTGCCACCTTATGATATAAATACAAAAGTATTTCTCACAAATAATAACCTTGTCTTCGAAACGAAGTTACAAGTTTTGTATTTCAATTTATTTTTAATTGCTTCACATCTTTGTTTGATGAACAAACAATAAAATAAGTTTGTAACGTATAAAAACAAAGGATAGTTAAGTTGAAATTGTAGCATGTTTTGGTTGTGCAATTGAGCGCGGTGAAGGCAACAAATTGCGCAGTTGGCTTTTGAACCCGATGAGTGAGCCTTCGCCGGCCGCCGCGCCCGCCGCGCCTCGCCGCGCATCTACGAACAGGTTGTCTTCTGACCTGGCTTCAATTTTATCGATGTGATTTAATTTTAATGTTTAATTATATTATTTTTGCTATATTTTACTTAAACGACAATGAGATGCCTTTTTAGGGAAAGATTAGATCTGAATAGACAGGTTAGAACGTCTGAGATGTAGACTTTGCCAAGAGAACATTTGCCAATCATGTCCTATAAATAGTTATATTATCAGAAGTTTTTTTAAGAAACTACAATTGCAGATACACAACTTAAAAAGGTTGAGGAATCCAAAGTAGAAGAACAACAGATGCTAAATTCTAATTATCAAAAGATGTAGAAGATTTAGTCGAATCAGTGCATGCATGGGGGTTGGTTTATTTGGATACTCGCAGTTTAAATCGACAGTCACAAAGGACTTGATAGAGTTACATCACTATAACTCACAAAAGGTGCCTTATCCAATAATGATACGATTAATAACATTGTAAAGCAAACGTCGATAGAACAAGTCCCGTATAAATCGAATGGTGATCGAGAGCCGAGTACCATTATCCTGTCGATACTCCGAGCGGCGCGCACGAACATCGCTGACTTACACCTCTATTTACTGTCAAATATAATTCCTTACTCGTGTCGCTCGAAAGTTCGCGGATGCTTTGAACATTGCAGCTACCCTACAGATTACTCCCTAGATAAGCATGGGTTCTATTATCTGGTATTCTTGACAATTAGATTTCAGTACGGAGTAACAATACTGTCACGACATAGTGATCAATAAAATAACATGATATAAAAAATGTATAGGAAAATGCAATAAAACAAAGGAGCAATAAAAATATCTTTCAAATACAAAAAAGGTAAACTGAAAAGTTTATTTTTCAATTTAATCACATAGTTTGTATAAGAAAAAATTTTTCCGTTTCAGACTTTGATATATCGTTATGTAGTATAAACAAACTCTTACTTCTTCTATTTGTAACCATGTTTTACACCTATACATTTAGAGTGGCATTCACTCCAAGTAAGTGTATCGGTTTGATATGATGAGTGATTAGTGGCGATGGTTATAATTTAGGCTTAGCTGCACGACGCTGCTTGTTAGGCTCACTTGTTATGCGCACGCTCACGTCACGAAAGATTAAGTGCTCGCTAACTATAGAATTACCTTTAGTAAAATATTATATCCATACGTTAAATTGCTTTACATAAATAAATCCCCACCTCAAAAAATCGTTATGATATTTGTTAAGATTTATATAATTATTTTGCATTAATAATTGTGATATACCTTGCCATTCCTATAAAGTGTCCTATTTTGTCTTGATTTATATTATGATGCAAATGTGTAGCTTGATAAAAAATAATGAAACCTTCTCTATATTTGATTAGCCACATATAAACACTAAAATATCGCCTACCATTTATTTATATTAGTATCATTTCTTTATCAGTTTATCACCGATTGTCTTGAGAGGTGCTATTGATGCGTTACACAGGTTATGTTGATAAATAGGCGATGACTAAATGTAAATACGATTGGTTTTTTGTATCGACTGCGAACGCCTGCGCACGGATCTGTTTGGCCACAAGAATTCGAATTGATGCACTGATGATGTGTGCTCTAAGTATTCTTGTCATGATAAATATGAAACTTTATTAATGATTCCAAGGCGTGTGCGGGGCAATGAAAATATAATTTGTTAACGCAATAAAACGGGCATAGACGTGTTCTGCTGATACAAACGGCATATATCGCGGCAATCAGTTCATAACATCAATTCAGTGTAGTTAATGAGACATGTATAAAACATTCAATGGCTTTTATGTGTCAGGAATGCTCTTGAATACCTTTTCATACTTGTTAACACTGAATGCTTCGATAAAAACATTGTTATGCCGTACCAGATTGTTAACACCTTTACAACGTAGAAATATTTTTTTATAGATATTGCTATCAGTATTTGTAACTACAATTGTCATGTCGTCCAAAGCTTTTTCCACATAAAAAAACTTAATTGAAGGCGAGCAAGATTTTTGAATTGCTATTCTGTAATATATATATCACAATATTTTGTAGGGTGTTTGCAACATCGTAACTTCGAATTTGAGAAATTGTAAATAATAAGAACTGTTTTATAACTTCAAGTAATCATTTGCCTATAAACTGGTGATATTCAATAAAACAACCCTTTGACCGTTGATGTTAAAAAAAATCTGAGTCCAATTTATTCAAAACTCGCCACGTCTTTTTTGTGGAGGTTCTATTAACTGGTACAGAAGTTCATAGTTTTTTGTTCGCAATCAACGTGAACGACATCTTTTGTTAATGCGTGTATGATGTATCAGAGGTCTCTTGTCCCGCTGCGGTCCAAGCCTTTTGAATGCTCAACGTATTATAAGACTATTTTGACACATTGCGTTGTATTGTTTAACTTTTTTAAGGCCATAAATTAATCATATCGCTATTGTTAGTTTGGAATTTGTAAATTTGACGAAGATACAGTGCTGCGATATGGGATTAACTTGATTTTATGATTTATTTCATATCTTTTGTACGATGCACTTTACTCGACAGAACGAAGTGTATAAAATTCTTAAAATTTTTACTTTTTTAACACCTTGTAGCGTATTATTACGCTTAATAGAGTTTCTTACAAGTATGTAATGTTAGAAAGTAATAGCATATGTGAATAGTTCGAACTAAATCTATTTTTTTTAAGTTCTTGTTTATATTAATACGTAAAGTGAAACCTTTGTTTCTCTTTTAAGGAAATTGTGTGAACGGATGAAAGAGTTTGACATGAAATCTTTGTTTATGAATTATGGTCGAATTTCGATAAGCGACGACTATTTATTGAAAACACTCTTCAAATATATGTTTAAAAAGTAGGAACTATTCATATATTACTTTACAGTATTTTAGTACAATAAAGTATGAAATTAACAGTTAAAAGTATGTCGCTTAGTCGGCTTATTTCAAAGGCTTAAAGTTTTAATTTATGGTAATTGTTTAGCATGGACTATGCGTAAGTCGCTATGAGTTATTGTACGGAACTGACAACGAAAACCTTGCAGGTTCAATAGAGTTAAAAATAATTACGAAAATTACCAGACGCTAGCGACTTCGTAGCATGTATTTATGTATATATTGCGTTTATCCCCATTATTTAAAACTTAATATTCACATGTACACTTGGAGATATCTACTTTCTTTAAAGTTTAAAACTAATTTTATTTATAATCTGGGTGCTTAGATAGCGCACCCGTCGTGCGAGAACGGTCGAAACACTGTTTTCTTGAAGCGAAATTACTGACACAATACAACTATATTCATTACGTGAATGACCTGTCTGGACTAATTCCTATATCTAGTAGTGCTACACGGAAGCCCGCTACTGTGTGACTCCATTGTACGCGCACCTCCTTTCAATTAGTTACCACACTATTTAGCTACGGTTCGCTCTGCCAAAGAGGCCGATCTCTATTGTCACCTCTCGACAAATATGCCGACTACACCTTACCTATTCACCGGTGAAAATGTGCCTTTTTATTTTGGTTTAGTCAGATGCGCGACGCGGCCGCATCAATGCTAATGTATTCAACACTCCAACACTCGCACACTGAAAACTGCCTGCTGGCTATAAATCTAACAATCCATATTTAATTATTCCAACTACATTTATTCCAATATTATAAAGATGAAATATTTTTATTTTTGTATGTAACTACTGAAGAGATTTCAAAAATATTTTTGCTATTGGGATTGAGTGTCATATTTATTGGACTAAAATTATCATGTTAATTTGATGACGTCATTTTGCAAATGAATGTTAAATTAGTCACGCATAACAATACATAAGGTCGGCATTTGTATATATGTGTTTCGAGGTGTTATCAAACAGCTAATGTTCACTGGGCATGTACTGCTTATATAGCGCGGTCCCCTAATGCTTACTCATTGGCGAGCTTTCCCCTGCCGCGAGCAATTAGCCTTTTATTACGGCCCCCATTGGTCCGAACGAACAAAGCTTACACATTGCGACTGCACAATAAAGTGCAGATTAGGAAGTTGTTACATTATTACATAACATAACATGAAAAAACGTATTAGGTACAAAAAAAGTTATTATCGTAGGTTATTTTAACTATTACATATCATGAATGTATCAAAATGTTAGTTGTTAACATTCTAAAATTACGGTAATGTAAGGCAAAAGATTTGGAACAATATATATGAGCTGAACGTGTGGACATTTGTTCTCCTAATAGTAACCTTATAAGTAGACAGAACTTCCATCATGTAAATATTACTGTATAAATTACTAACTTATCGTTATAAAATTAAATAACGTTAATTAAAAACAAATAACTCTAACACCGTTACGTTTTAAGTCAACTTCAATATGTAATATTCTGACATCGTGTTTGAAACAATGGCTGGTGGCGGTTGCCCCCTTCACGCTTATCACAGCCATCAATAAATGCCTTTTTTTTTATTTAATATGTTATGTGAAATTTCAAATTCAACCATTAATAATGAACTATCAAATGCGACGAAGAAATTCCTACATTATTGATATAACGAAAGGATGTTACTTGTAAGAAAGGTCTCGTCAGTGAAATAATGAAGTCAAATTTATACAGACTTAGTTTTTTGCTCGGGTAATTTTGGGCGACTATTAGATTTGTATGTTGATCGTTATGCTAGATGGTCAGCTTAGTTGATGGCGTTTTAATTACTTATAACTAGCATTTAAAATAAATTTAATATCTACTGTGTTGTTGTAGATTTGGCTTTTAAAATAAGGAATTGCTAGATAAGTACCTAATTAATTCGTTGATTTTAAACTGAAATTCGATCACCGACGAATGATTTATCCTTGCATTTCCATTAAACTATTTTTTTTTCATGATTAGATGATATACGCTGCGAATTTTTCGCAAAAAAATGATAAAAATTAAGAAGGATGTACAAAATATCTGCAAATGCCAATAAATAATTAGAAGATAATGGTTTATTATGTTAACGCACTATTAACTTTGGTGCAGTCAAAGGCTACTGTTTATTTGTTAGCCCGAAACGTTTAAAACACCGCAGGGCTGAACCGACACCTGTCTCTATTGTTTGAGTCAGATTCTTTTTGGTAAAAGTCCCTTTAAATTATCATGTGCCCTGGGACTTAATGTTTTAAAATTCTAAGTGTCGGCCATCAAAATATCGCAAGGTGTGCATTTGAATATGATTAGCAGCTTGTCAAAAATAAGTTAGTGCTCTAATGTATTCAAATTTAATCAGGAAAGGGTTACATTTATTTGGGGAATAATTATTGGCCGTAGTCCTATCAAATATTACTTTTTAATTCTAGTTTTTGTTGTCCGCATGCAACGTCAGATGCCTTAATAATTCCGGTTTTAGGATACATTTTGAATATACTTAGCAATATTGAACAAGCTTTTTCTTAACACTGTTTACACAAGGGTTTTTCAGTAATTTATTTTGGAACTTGAAGGGTACTTTTACCGGACATTTAGAAATAAAGATTGGTAGTCTGGTCTGCATTTATAGTAGAGTACCTAGGAAATTAACATTCGCTTTGACTTATTTAATATATTAAATATTTATACAAGATGAGTCTCAGAATTATTGAAATTATTCAAATTAATATCGAATTGAATGAAACTTCTAAGATTATGTTTATAAATATTGTTTATTTAAAAATACATCGAACCATCGAATGTTGTAAAGCAAGTGTTGTGTAAAACACTAAAACAACCATCGATGTAAATTAAAGTTTTTGTTTACACAAGCGTTAATATAACGATACCACATTGTCAAACTAATTAACAAGATATAAAACAAATTAGCAATAATGATACGTAATCGAAATTAATTGTAAGCGTTTTAAACGGTTCTTCGTTGAAAGGAATAGTTTGTTAGATGAAGATATTCCTTGTAGATGTTCCGATAATTGACCCTTCACTAAACGGCTACAAATGTCCGCCTGTTCTTGGGGGGTGCTAAATCGACCCGACAATGCATTAACATATCCGACTTTTATCGTTTTGCATAATTACACCCGTTTTGTGGATTGTTTAATGAACGTTAACTACATTTTGTAACTTAATATAGCTCACATTTTGCACAATTTACATATAACGTGCCAGAGAATAAGTTTAATTTTCCGGTTAAGAAAATATTAAACGAGTTTCGCTGTAGTTATAAATAATACTTAATTATTAGATTTTATATAGAGCGTCGGTGACTCAGGGGTTAAGCACTTGACTTGCAATCTGCAGGTTCTGGGTTCGAATCCCGCCACGTACCAATGTGTTTTTTGATTTTCGATTAACATATATACATTTATCCGACGTTCTTAAGATGCAGGAAACATCGTGATGCAAACTGCACATATCTGCGAAGAACTGAAGAAGCGAAGAACACGCACTGGGCCAGCTTGGTTAACTATGGTATAGTCAGCCCTAACTTAGGGTAGACTCCGAGCCTCTCAGTGGGGACGTGAGCTGATGATGAAGATGTTGATGATGAGAATTTATATATCCCTATTGTAACCAGAGAGAGAACCTCGGTAAGATGACATACGTTACCCTAGTAGAGTGACAAGTATGTATTTTGTTGAGCAGAAAGTGCGCCGCTTATTATAAGGATTTAAAGTAGCCTCAGCACAAAATGGCCTCGTACTCGTAATTAAATGTGGCCTTTAGTAGTAAAGTAAATAGTAGGCTTAAATATTCTGCACATAATTGTCATTTTTATGCGACTTTAATGGCAAATTAAACTGATTAAGTCGGTAATAGTAGGACACATATAAGTGACAGCAATTGCAACGCAATTGCGCAGCCACTGTTCATGTCCTACAATCAAGGTGATGTGACAATGACGGTGAATTGTCACTGGTGCACTTTGCAGTACATATTATAAGCGATTGTAGTAACAATTGTCGAACATAAGTAGGTGTAATTCATGTCGAACTAAATCATAAATTTCCCTAGATTTATTCGAGGTTGTAAAATAAATATAGGTATGTAATTAAAGAAATAACTATGGTGCATGTGTGAATACTTAACAATCAAATCATTTCGTCGCAACATTGTATATTCGTTAGCTTAATTTCTGCGTTTAGAAGCTTCAAGCGTAATGCTAAAATATATTCGGCTTAAGAATTCGAATCTAAATTTCTAATACGCTGGGGTATGTCCAGCTGCTCTGCAATACGTGACACGAAACGTCTATATCCATGTTTTTGTTATACAATACTACTATACGTATGAATTTATTCTATAAATTATTTCAAATCAATTAAATAAGTAAGCACTGAGTCATTTTAAGAATGAAGACTACAGTTTCAGTGAATGACTTTGTCTACGATTTATTTTAATATGTACTTAATACATTCTTTTCGGTTATAAAAATAGTTTTATTTCAATTGAATTGCATAGTTAATATATTAAAATCAAATAATTTATCAAACTAACTGACAGAAAACATTTTATCCCTCGTTGAAAGCATTTATTAAAGTCTTCATTTCGAAGCTTCGTTAACTTAACACGTGTAAGCAGTCAGTCATACAAGCCGATGCTGTCATAATATGCAAATGTGCCTATCCCCTCGTCGAGGCATCTAGCACATTGCGACGTAGTCCTACGTCTCGTTTGAAATTCGTCTCGTCGCGACTCCGATATGCAAATGTTGGGCGACATTCGAATACAAAAAGCTCGAGCGCGGTGGCAGCGAGTAAATCAATCGATCAGCGCCGGATACGGCGGGGATACGTCTTCATTGTGTTCATTAGTGTCGTCGTCGTTGAGGGAGCCCGGCACGACTACACCTGCCTCCAGGATATGTCCGGCATTCGGCAAAAACTTACAGAATTAAACAGTGAAACTTGTACGATCGATAGCGGCACAGTATCGTGCGATCTAGATACCTTTAACAGAACAAATAGTAGAATTACATTAAATATGTGTAACCAATCAGTGATCCAGACCTAATTGAATTTTGTTTAAAGTTTTTCAGCAACGTATTCTGTATAGAAAGAAAACTATTGTTGCTTTTTAAACTTTGTTAAAAAATTTTTTTTGCTATTTCGTATTATTAAAAAGTCTATTAGCGGTAAAAAATGAAGAGCAAGAAATTAACTGATCTATTAAGTATATAGCAAAACCAGAAGCGTGACGATTAGACTTAAACGTGATTGTAGCCGGCAGAGTATAAAGGACACGCGGTCATTATAATATGTTTCACGGCTTTCAAGAAGCCGCAGCGTTTAAACGACTCGAAAACACAATGCTATCAGATTGGAACCGTTACACGAAGCTATTATGCTATTAACCACCCTAATTACAGATCAAACTTTGTAACCACAAAAGCTTCATCTCGCAACGCACTTTCGACTTTTGTGTCGTAAAATTCACGGTGTGGGTGCGATCGTTTAGCGGTTTCCATAAATTGCTTTTAGGTTCCACTTAAAGCTATTAGCATCATAAATTACAATAAAAATATTCAATTGTTTGCTATCGATTGTTACAAAAACTCATTTGGTTAAATTATTAAAAAGTCACTTGCCCGAGATAAATCTATAAATTAAATATTTTTTAAGATTGTTAATTTTACCAACATATTATATTAATGCACTTTTCTTATAAGAATTATATGATACTAGCTATCGTCTGCGACTTCGTCCGCGCGGAATTAAAAAATAATTTTTATTAGCCTATATGTGTTCTTTCAGACTGTGTTCTCCATCTATACCAAATTTTGTCGAGATTCATCCATCCATCCATCCATTCGCATTTATATTATACATGAGATAAGCAAGAAGATAATTTGTATTGAGAAATAAAGCCGTAAGTGTATTTCCAAACTTGCCCGAATCAGGGATTTTCAAGTAAACAACATAATCAACATAAGGTTCAGTGACACACATGTTTTCCTTTCCTTTTATTGTACGATTCTTAGCGATGATGATTATTTCACAAAATATTGCAAGAGAAATCCTATATTTATTAATTTTTTTGTGAAAGTTAAAACCACAAGGCCCGAGTATTTTTCATTGTGATTTTATATTGTTCTCATCATTACGGCTATGGTAGCCTGTTCTCAACTTGGCACATTTCAACAACAAAACGGTATTGTTAAAATAATTGCATCTTGTAATTGTACTTTTCACAAATTCATTTTAGTCTGATAAATCAAGAATTGCAATAACATTATTAATCAAATTAGTATAATAAAATGAATGCATTAGTCTGATTTTGAGATCTATTTAAAATATTGTTTATCGGTATTCGTTTTTTTTTGCTTTTTTTCAATTAATTCGAATTTGAGTTTCAACGAATTCATAAAACAGTAAACATAATCAAATCGCTTTTAACTTTTTAACAAATTATAGGTATGTTACTATTTAATTCAGTATGTGTATAACTCAAATATAATTGGACATCGTCCATCGTGCTATATGGACACTATGCCCTTGTTTAGCGAACAAACTTTACAATGGCGTTTTATCGCACCCCGTGGAACATGTTCTGCATTCGCGTATGTGCTTTAAATCTAAGCACAGGCGAGCCATAAACGTAGTCAACCGTCCATTTACTCGCTATCACGTCTACAGTCAGTGGACATGGGGCTAAAAAGACTTATGAAACACAAAAAGTCAAAACTCACTGAAGAAGACAAGGAATATCAAACTCTATGGTCAAATTTTATGGTTTACTTTACCTTAGAGATAAAATGGTGTATCGTAAGCTTAGTAAACCAAAGAATGGTATTAGCATAACGATCCGCGCTCAACTTAACGCAGCAAGCTCGGTGAAGCCGAGCCGTGACTCTGGTCGCTATTTCCACGGCGGCGCGCGGGCGGCCGACGGCGCCGTTCCGTGAAAAGCGGCGCGTGCAGACATCACGGCCGCACCTACTTAGTCTACATTTAACAAACTATTGTAAACTTACACAAGCTTTGAGACATATGTCAACTGTTTTGTGTGTCCTTACCTTTATTAAATTTTTATGATAATCGATGAATGCAAGTTGGAGGTAAAATTCTGATGCATTTTTGACTCTTTTCGTGGATTTGTTTATAAATAATACCTACGTTAACTTTTAACATTATTTTTTACATATACTGGTTTACGGTAAAAAACTATCGTCGATAAAAACACAAGTGTAAATAATATTTTTAACATTTAAATATAGTAATAACATCTGACAAGCTGGTTATAAATTAACTATTTTGAATACATATTTACATTAACAAAGAATTTCTTTGCCTAAAATTATAATACAATACCCCAAGAACACATACGTCAAGTTCGCCTCGACCGGTAAAAGTCGCATTTCACGTAAATCCAATTTGTGCGGCTCGTACGAAAGGGCGATTCGTGGCACGATGTAATTATTCACGTGTTATGACATTCCATTTGCATATAATCGCCGAGACGGCGGCCGATGCGTGAGGCAACCGCGGCCTAACCGTGGGCCATTCACACGAACCGCTGCTATCTTGATCTCAGTCGACCTATGAAAAGCGACCACTAATTAAAAAATAAACCACCTAAGACGCCTCGTGAGTTATTCACGAAAGCGACCGGAAGAGTTTTACTCGTCCGCGATCCCCACTGGTTACGAAATGCGGACGAAGGCAATTAGTTGAAAGATTAAAATTAGATAGATACGCGCACCGAGCGCAGTCTCTTAATGAAAATAACTAGATATATCATTCATGTACGTTTCGTAGGTATACAGTGAAAAAAGGGAATGATTTCTTTTACAGATAGTTCATGTAATTGAAATGAATCTTATTTCTTACAAATCTTACTAATATCATAAATGCGAATGTTTGGACGGATGGATATTTGTTAAAAGGTATCTCCAGAACAAACTTAATGTATCTCGATGAAATTTTTCATAGATGTAGACCATAGTCTGGAAGAACATATAGGCTACTAATAAAGTTTTTTTAAATTAATTCCGAGAGGACGGAGTCGCGGGCGACAGCTAGTACGTATATATACATAAATTACTTATAAAATGATGTTATCTAAAGAAAGAACAATTTACATGTCCTTCAGCAACAGCAGTTAAACAGGTCGCAATAGCGTACGAAATATGTATGCCTATTTAAAGAATTTTCGGTTTAAAAAAATATTTCACAGCTTCCTTAAATTTGAGGGAATAATCAATTTTATTTACAAAAATAAAGGCAAAGTAAACCTCTGTATTTCATTTGAAATCTAGAAAGCGTCGAGTGTAGCATGCGTTCGTGAGTGCGTGCGTGCGTGTGCAGGCGGGGCTCGAAATTTGCATAGACTGCATCACTCGGCGCATATCTATGCATATCCTAAACCCATTGTGCCTAGTGCAGACCGCGAAGCGAGCAAAATCACCTACTTCATTTGCGAAATGTTACACCGATAGCAAAACAAACATAGATACTGAAAATTTTAATTGAAATAACAAATGGTAACCTGGAATGAAGTTTAGTAGTATTAGCAGTTTAGTAGTAGGTAACTATAATTAGGATTACAATATTCGCAACGCATCTAGTCATCGTTGGTTTCTGAGACCGAAATACATAAAACATACTGTTATATCGGTTTTGTCAAAGGTACTGAGAGGGATGACTATGTGTTTCATTAGGGGTTTTGGTCTCAGAAACCAACGATTAGTCAGTCATTTAAACATGCGTCTTTTGTTTTGTAATTAATGTTAATTGTCAAAATAAAACATTAAGTGATAGTAAAAACGTACATAACGAATTTATACTAGATTACCACGGTATAAATAAAGAATTGAACGAAAATGCGTTGTTAATTTCAAAATCGATAATCTCTTTCCACCCCATACGAGAGCTCCATTTTGTAAGCTGAGTGTTCCGCTGACGCAGCTACCAAAGTTGGCTTCTGACACCAGCACCAATGCCTCCTATCCTGCAATTTCTGGAGATCTATATTGGATTATTAAAAATTTTATTTCTTTTACTTTTAAAAAATTACGGTGTTAAATTATTTAATTTCTTATTTAATACAGTATTTAATTTTTTTGCGGCCTGTAGTTGATATAATCGTAGAACATTATGCAGCTTTAAGATATATGTTAGAAACGTAGGTATATATGTGGCATTCGTCACTGTACACCGTATGTGAAATGACGATTAAGAACAGTTGTAAGTAGCCTTTGTTTGATCTCGTGTCTGATAGGACAACCATTGTGCTGCTAACTGTATACTTTCGCGGAGTGTGCTGAACATTAGGGATGTATTATTACACGTTATTAAATTTCCTATCGTCTTAAAAAACTTCATAATTGTAGACAAAAATTGATATTCAAAGGTATTGTTAGTTATAAAAAATTACGCACAAGTATGTATACCTTTAATAAGAAAAATTAGGTGACTTATTTGATTGACAAAAATAATGTTGAAAGTAAATTACTGTTCATCTCCAGGATTTTAAAAGCAAAAGGTAGGAAGTTAAAAGCAATTCAGTGGTAAAATTTTATAGGAAAAAGTACAAATGTAACTGGTATACAAGCAATCAGGAAATTGTTCAGTATTTTTAGATTTGACATGTGAATTTATTATAAGAACAAGCCGATGTCTGAAGTGGTCGTAATTACGTCAGTTACGTGCTGATCGATTCCTTAACAATAGTCACGAGGCTTTGGTTTATTAAGTAGCGTCTGTAATATAAGAGACTTTAGATAAACCCTCATTATCCTTTCATATCGTTTAGTAGCTTGTAATTACGAAATGGTAGTTGGGTAATTAAACGACGGTGAGAACCGAAAGCTAACAATGGTGAAGGCATTAGGCGGTAGTAAAACGGATACGTGACGTTCGTTCTACATTCGGGAAAAGTGTGGTTGGTTAATAGTTAATGCATAGTAAATGGATGTAGTAGGTACAACTTGATAGTAAAAATTAGATGGATTAGAATTAGAAATCATACTAATATTACAAATGTGAATGTTTCTGAATGTTGTATGTGCATGGATCTCGATGGAATTTGGTATAGACGTAGAACATAGTCGGGAAGAACTTTTAGGCTACCAAGTAAGCTTTTTTTAAATTCAATGTAATCGACAACTAGTAACGAGAAAAGAATTAAGTCGTCGTTTTCACTATTGGGCTTAGTTTACATACTAATTATCGTTTATGTAGGAATTTTCGTCAAGTTAGTAAGCTCGCGATACAGGCGCGCTAAGCTACTACCAGTGCGAGGATTTTGGATTATTCTGTTTACGGAAAACTGATGTTTGGCTTTTGATTTAATGGCACGTTTTACTGTATATTTGGATATACATGAATTATTATTACTGTTATCAAAATACTAATTGTTCTTAGTAGCAAGAAATAAAAGAACAACGTAATTGTAGTAGATCTAGGCGATGAATACACCGTTATAAAAATAAACAGCAAACATAAAGTGTTTCTTATAAGCAATGTCGCAAAAATTCCTACACATTTCACATTGAATAAAGCCACTTGAAGCAAAGTTTTCTTTCCAGAGCCTTTCTAATGATATTTATTACTTTCACGAAAATAAATTTTACTTCAATAGTCTTTAAATTAAATATAGGAAAAACAAATCGTCACAAACAATATTATTGGTGTAGTTAGTGTTTAGTTTATGATTGGTGTAATTAGTATTGAAGGACAATTGATTTCCGTTACAAAATTTCGTTACTTCTAAATTGGCTTACACGATGAGCGGGCACCGCCCTAATGGGGGGCCCTCGGACTATATAATCTCATATTTACATAGTGGGTCGGCGGCGTCAGTTGCGCGGCTTTTTTGCCCGTTAATGTATGTAAATGGGAAACAATTAGGCGAGTTAAAACACGGGGTAGGCAGTCTAGGCAAGTGCGCCTCGCGCCCCTTCCTTCCAAACGCCATATGTTAATGGGCGGGCGGCTAGCGGTTGCTTTTTATACAGGATGCTTCTATTTTTTTGATTTTAAAAAAGCAAATTAATTTAGTTTCATATTTCTGCGCTTTATACTTCAAGCCATACGTAATAGTCGCTATTGTTTCTTCAGCCGTTTTTTAAGCTACATGCTTCGGTTCTTTACTCAATGTTTTGTATAAGGTATGCGCAGGTTTATTTTATAAGTAATCGGCCAACAAATTTCGGAATAGCATTCTATTATACGAGTATATAACATAATAGTCAAAACGAAATCTTTTACAGTATGTCACGCCACTAAAATAGTAACTTGACTTAGTTCTAAGTATTTTACTATTCTTACTAAGCGATTGTAAGTATCGCAAAAGGCAACTAAATGAATTTCTGAGCGTATAAATGATGTATAAAATCAAATCAAATTTCTACGCTACATTAAGTTCAGTTTCTTAGTTGCCATATTTTAAAAGAACTGGGAAAAATTAAGCTAGCTGTATGTAAGTTCTATCGTATTTTCGTGTCCTCAGATTGCATGGCTATGTTAAAATAAAAAGACCAAAAAATTGGGTGAATGTTTTCACGATTCGACCTCAATAACAATATACGTAGAATGTGCTGTAATTAAAAATGAAGGTAGCGTCTTAGTCGACAAAGAAATTATAAATTTTCTGCCATAATTTTTTATTTAAATTAACAATTAATTTAAATGTTTTTCCTTAAGTATTTAGTAAATAGTTAGCTAAAGGCTTTTAATTGTTATTAAAGTGGTTTATTTAAGATAATTGACCGTCATCATCAGATACCTTTTGGTACTGAAAGAAATTAACCTAACTATAAAAATAGAGTATTGATTACATTTTAGTTTAAACATATCTCTTATAGAAATTGGAAATTAGTAGAAATCATGATTATCAAGATACGATTATGCGTAGACTTCGGAAATTACGATTTTGACAAATAAATAACAATACCGGAGATACATGTTTAAGAGCAAAATATACCTACTCTTTAAAACCAGGTTAAAGTCCATAATATCAATCACGTTTCCCGCGACTCGGTGCGGGGTATTAAAAAAACGTAATAATAAGGCTATGTGTTCTTCCAGACTATGTTCTACATTTGTGCCAAATTTCATCAAGATCCGATGAGCTGATCCGGAGATACCTTCTAGCAAACATCCATCCACCTAAACTTTCGCATTTATAACATCAGTAAGATTAGATCTATTTATAATTTCTGTTAGTGTTGATTTTAGATATAGGTAATTTTTATGGAGAATGTATAATTTTTTTCAAGTAATTAAAATTCGTAAATATTAACCGTTAAATTAAATATAATTTATTATATAAATAACTGAATATAACTATCATAAATGTCCACGTTAAAAATAATTAAAAATTTATAGAATTCAAATTGTAGAAAAAACAGATCTATGTATATTGATCATAAAAAAGTTTATAATTTGGTGTAAAATGTTAAATTCAGGTTGTAACATCAAATTGAATTTGTAAAATCAAAGAATTATGATCATCGGAAAGGAATCTTACAATTAAATTCGTTTGCTAAAACAACAAGACGAGATCTCCTTCGTTAAATTTTATCGAATATGTTGGTGTCAAGCGAGTCGAAAGCTAAGGGGCGGGGCTGCGCGAGGCTCCACCCCACCGCATTGGGGGCGGGACTAATAATCGTAATGCTCGTAGATACCGAGCCTACGGTGACGCCGTCATAGGATACGAAAGGACACGATTATAAAACCACTTCCTCTCTGATCGTGTTGGCGGACTAGCATTGATGGCCGATCATGAAATAGACATTATGGATGAAAGATATTATCGCTTGAGATAATTTATTATAGATTTGGTACAAATTTCGCTCTTTTTACATAACTACTGTCATAGTTAAATTATTAAAAAATCTTTATTGATAACAGATAACAATAAGGAAATAAAATTTTTAGTTCAGAACTTTGTGATTTTTTCGGTTTCGGTTTTACTTGTACTTATTTAAGTTCTGAGCTAAAAACTTTATACCTATAAGGATATGTTTTTCTACATTTGTTCTCCCAGTAAAAATTACCGTTAAGGTTGGAAATATTGTCCATGAAATTTATATTTACATTAGAGCGCAGTCCGACTAGTCGACAACAACGTCGTTATACAGCATTCGGGGATTCCCCGCATACGGGTTAGCGAATATTGAAAATGTTCGGTCAATGTAAAGCAAGCCTCGTGCGGGGATTCTGTTGGCGAGTACCTATAATGCGCAGTAATAAAAAGTAAGGACTATCGCTCAACGCATACAGGCTCTAACGACTAATGAAAACGGTTCACGCATACGAGCGCTATGGCATGAAAGAGAAATCTCTCGCAACACGCATGATATATAAAATATTGTTAGAACAATGGTTTGGTAAATAAGTATGTATATTAATGTTCAAAAAATAAGTACATATAAATTATTTCCTCTATTTCTAACGTAGTACCTAATTCATGATTTAAAATTGTACTTTATACCTAAATATAATTTTCTTGGACGGTTAAGATGACACTTTTTGGACGATTAGGTTTTTGTTTCTTATAGTCGATGTCTTTAGAGTTAAAAAATAAAATCCTCAATGAAAGAATCAAAGCTAGATATTGTTGTGAACCCTTGTATTTCATTAATATGTTTTGTTATGTAAATATCGTATTTGATAAAGAATGTCTGACAGCTTAGAAATACGTATGAACAGGTAGCCCAATGTATTCCGATACGAGAGAAAGACCTGCTGCCAAGTTCACCGCGTGAATAGACGCGGGACGATGGCTTTGTTCCTAAAGGTACCTGTCAGATCACATCACAGCCACTTGGGTGGTCTCCGATAGATAGCATAAATATTTTGAACATATTATAATGGAAATGGGCGACGCCTGTTCTGTCGCCGCGCCTTTGTCGTATGAACCAAGACGAATTTCGTGCGACGCGCCTTCCTTTTAACACCGATGTAAGATGATCCGCGACGTTGAAATACTGGTATATACAGGTAAGGAGAAATTGCTTCCTTCATTACTTTCATGTGTCAAGTTATTCTGGACGCTTAGGTCTGCACGGTTGTTGAAGTGTTTCGTTATTGTATTTACGGCAACACCTTGTTCCTTTGTTCCGTAAATATGAAGTAGGGGAAATGCAAAAATGTTTATGTAGGTATATAGTTAAAGGTGCCTATCATATATCATGAAAATACATTGATAGGAAATAAATAGCTGGGAACATTAAGAAAGGTATATTTCAGTATTATAGTCGGAATATAAGTGTAAAAGGAGAACATGGTTGGAAAGCAGTAAAGCAGTTTTTGTCTGGTTATGTCTTATAGTACTATTTATGGCATCGGTAGGATCCACACGAGTAAAATAAAATATAAGAGGTTATTACAACAAAGTCACTGTATAACATACTCTGGAAAAAATAATCACAGAGGATTATATAATTGTAAATCATATACTTTTCGATCATTTGATTATTTAATCAACTTTAACTGGGTTTAATTTATAAATCTATACTAAAAAAATGTCAATATCACAAACAAAAATACCTTTTTGCTAAACTTAAAATATTCAATTGTTTTATTTCTTCTACTATTACGCACGGCTTCGCGTTACCGGCCAGTACGAACTCCTTGGCAGCCTTTGCCTTGCTACGAAGGAGGTTCGATGACCATCAATATCTAGTACCTATTATCCCGGGTAAACTTTGCTTTTTACGCACAAGTCTATATTAAAGTTCTATGAAATTTCAACAAAGGACATAATGCGGTATGCTAAACATTAGATAAAGCGTATAGTAGTTATAAATAAAACAAATAATCGACATAACGTCTAGTTAACTTTTAAAACCGTTAAAACGTAACATAAATTCGTGTCATTAAATTTAATGTGAACTAATCTCGGAATGTTAATTGCACTCATCAAATCTTCACTCGAAACTATTACAACACACCTTTGCTCACAAATAAAATGATAACGCTAATTTTAGTATCACTGGTGCAACGAAACCACTTAGAGCTCTCCGGAGTTTTATCGCGCGGACGAATCGATACGGACATACAGGCAGACGGGCTCACTCGAACCCGTTCAGTAACAGGGAGGCACCTTACGACTCCCAGATAGGGACTTGTCTCCCGTTGGTGTCAGATAAAAGTCGGCGAGAGCGCCGTCACAAATAAATATATTCATTAGGTAACACCCACGCGGTATCTTGGCACTAAATTCTACCCGCGTCGGCGCCTGTCCGAGGAAGCTGGCCGCACGGCCTGACTCAGAACAAAATAAAATATATAAAACATTCACTCCAATAACGACCTTACGGATATCATTAAATAATAGGCCATGAAATCACGCTCGCTCTCTTTAAAGTTTCTTATTCAGTTAAACAACAGTCACATATTTGAACATTGTTAGGGTAAAAATAAAGAAATATGAAGAAGTACTTATCTGTTCTCTAATTTTGCATATAACTTCGTGTGCGATTTTTGTAGTCATGGTCATAGCTAATTCGGGATTATCTCATCTTAATACTATAAATGCGAAAGTTTGTATGTTTGTTCGATAGTATCTAAATGCTTAACGAATCTCTGACATTTAGCACAGATGTAAAACTTATGCGGGAAGGACATATAGCGTTTAATTAAGATTTTTTTTTTAATTTCGTGCAGATGGAGTCGCCGGCGACATCAAATATAAAAAAGATTTTTTTACTTAGACCCATGTAAGCTGCAATAAGGACAGACTTATGTACTTAAATAATTAGAAATCTTACTAGTAAAATGAGTTTATAAATTTTTTCGACATTGTAAATATGTACACTGAAAACATCGAAACCAAAAATAAATCCCTCAGTAGGTATATAGTCTTACTTTATGTTATAAATGCTAATGTTTAGATGTATGGATGGATGTTTGTTTGAAGGTATATATACGGCCATAACGGCTCAACGGATCTCGATGAAATTTGGCATAGATATATAGCATAGTCTGGAATAACACATTTACTAAAAATTAACTTTTTTTTAATTCCGTGCGGACGGAGTCGCGGGTTACAACTATTTTACTGAACTTTTTTATCTCTATCTTTTGTTATAATTTATCAGTGTTCAATTCATTGCCGGGATGTCTACTTTGTCTATTATGACAGTGTTTTATGTTTGTACGTTAATCAGCATCAACATAATGTCTGGTTTTCATATGTTCTAAATTCTAGCTCCATGCTTGATTTATATCAACTGTATTTCTGGCTGACATTTGTTTGATTCAATTAAAATATTTTTATGCCGCCTTAAGTAACGTAAAAATATAGTGAGATCACATTTTCATATCTACAAATAAAAGGTGTGAAAAAAGATTGTAAAATTTAAATTGAAAAAGTTAATTTGTTATCAAAGAGTAAAAGTCTTCCAGTACATTTATTGTTAAAGTTTGATCACAGTATTGTCAACAGAAAGCAGATACGATGTTAACTGGACCATAAGGTCAGTAATCCGTTTCGTATTACGTACACATGTTTGACTATAAATAAAATATGAAAAAAAAATGATGCGTAAGGCCAGGTAAACGTTGAAAATATTAAACAAAACGAGTATTGCTTTATAAAACATTTTCTAGATTTTTTTATCTCACTTAGTATAGTAATAAATTTAGCTAGTCTGATTAGCGAATTCCACAAGGTATCGGGAAGGAGGCGAGCATTGATATCGTGATTTTATATATTTTTATCATTCATTTTCTCTTGTTAACTTTGCTATAAATGTATTGAAAATAGTTTTATCCAGTAAGGATTTAAAAATCTTCAATTACTGTCATTGATTCCCTAGTGAAAACCTAGTACCGGGTAGAAATTCATGTCTATTGCAACGTTACCTATATTAATCGCCTAAATTGAATAAAATCAAATAGAAAAAAAAAACAAACTCTATCCGCCGCATTCTTATATTAAATCAAAGTCTTCTAAACATAGTGTTTCTCAGCATTATTGCTTTAATTTTTTATTCATTGTAATCATATAAATACAACATAATATAAGTAAGCATATATGAATGTAAAACATAAATTGGAAACGTATTGCCTACATAGAATTGTATTGTACAGGCGAGCGGAAACCACAAAGATCGAGATTGCCACAAATTAAAGAACCCCAACAAAGAAAGTGTATTTATGATCAAAAGAGTCGATTGAAAAGCGACTACCATGCACGGCAGTTGCACTTCGGCCGGGACCTTCCGGCGATTCCGATTCCCTGTAATTATTAATAAAAAACCCCGCACTGATAACGTATTCATTGTACTTCCAGCAAAAAGCCGACTAAAATACAACACTAATTATTGTTTTGTATAACCTCCAGAATTCATAATTAAGCCTTAATTTAAATCCTAGCCATTACTGCAACAGATTGCTTATAAAAGCCGCCATCTGACGGCTAGGTTTCTTTAATATTTTATTGTTGGAATGAAAATGTAAATACACACTTTTAAAGGTATCGAAGGTATTCAACATAACTCAATTTATTTACGTTCAGCGAATCAATAAGCAAATAACATATGGGGTAACAAAGTATAGGTAAGTACTCAACTAAAAATGAAATCCATGCTTTTCGACTTAATTAGAATGGTGTACGGCGTTACAGCGACTATTAAACTGGTAAGCGTGGTCAACTTGAATCGCGCTTAATTAACAAACGAGTCATTACTGTTTTTGTCTCCGACTGCTGACGTTACGTTACACTTGAGTAAACGAGAGAGGTATACATTAACACCTCCGTTATAAAGGAATGATAAAAGATCACCTGTGCTCACTACTGTAATTCTACCACCGAGCGGTCGAGCACCTGTCCCTTTCATACGGTTCAAGCTTAAGCCGAACCGAACGAGTGTGAGTAGGAGTAGTTTCCAATGTATTCACTTTTAAAACAACTTATTGACCCTCATTCATTCTAAAGTAAAATGGTTTCTATTGCATTGGAGGTAAGACTAAAAATTTATCTGTAGATTTGAAATTCAGGACGGAAGGCTTGCAATGAATCGAGCGCTGCTGTACTTTTGACGCGTTCGGAAATCGAATTAAGAGCGTTAGAGTGAGAGGTGCGCGGAGGTTTGATACGGTGGAGGTAGTTTTTGTTATTGTTCGTCGGCGGTGATTTTTTCCGAGGCGTGCTAATGGGAGTGGGCGCGTGAGTGGGCGCGCCGGCACACCAAGCGCGCTCTTCAGTGTTCTGGCTGAGCTTCGAGCGAGCGCGTGCGGCCGGCTGCCGTCACTCGTATGCTTAAGTTGACTTTAAAAACCAATCGAGTAGCGGCTATTTGACCGGCTACCGTGGACTGTACCCGTGCCGGTGTGAAGCGTTTGTTGCGTATGCTAGCGTACAGTTGGGAGACAGTGGGTCTCTACCATGTTGATATCTGCGGGCAGCGGCCCTACGCCTGAGTTCTCGCCCGCCTCGTGCTGCGCTCCCTGGAAGATGGAGCCGGCGCCTACGGCGTCTGCCGCCATCTCGCAGACCCTCAATATATCACCCAACGGTAAGTTATCATAAAGTCAATTCTTCATTTCATCTCGCTAGTAGTTTTTATTTATCTATCCATTACTACCATATATGTTTTTCCTGTGTCTCGTAAAGTGACAAACTTGCTTTAGCTCAGTTTAATTTAAAATATCAACCAATTAATAAAACATTTGAACCATTAAACACTAAAATAAAAAAAAGCATAAACAGAAAAAAGTTGTAAAGTTTTACCTGAAAACTCTAATGCCGACGCTAAATGTAACAAGTTCACAAACCATGCATTCTTTGTGTACTTTGTACACTATAGTTTTATTAACTTACTAATAACTAGAGTGTAAAGCATATTAGCAATATAAAAAAATAATCATGGAATGCAAAAATAAATGCAAGTATATTAAAAAAAAACAAACACAATACAAATGGAGGTGTCTGTGAAGAGGTTTTTAACAAATAAATTAAATAAATTATCTGTGTTAAATTTCATTCAAGTGTAGTTAAAATGATTACTAAATTATAAAATTTAAATATAATTATTTAAAGTATAGTTTTATTTTTATTCATGTAAGTGATATGAGGTGAAATTACATTTTGTATGTTTGATTTTTGAAAATTCACCTTGAAAGGTCAAAGGTAAGAAAGTTTATATTGATATATATATATTTTTCCTATTTATGAATTACTTGAAAATTTACATAATATTTAGATAAGTACTTATCAGCACAAAGAAAAACTTATTACAGGATTTATGAAAATCCACCCTCCAGGCGAATTAAATCGCGGATGCCTGTTTGGTGTAAAAAATACTACCCTCCTGACTGCTATCTAGTCGGTTTTATAGCAATTTGAACTGTTTAAACTTATTTGCAAAAATAACATAATGTCATTGTTTAAGTTTCTAATGATAAAAGTAAACATAATTTCATCAGCCTGAGTTTGGCCACTGCTAAACCTTTCAGTCCCCAATGCTTTCCACAGTAGGTGTGCGTTCCTTCGCCTCTTGTCTTCAGCCTCAATTCATTACATAAAAACTAAAGTTCAAATAAATATTTTAATACTCTAGTTTCAGCATTAAATGCTTATCTGGTTAGAAGTAAAACTACTTAATATTTCAGTGTTATGGCTTGCATCAGTTACACTAATTCAAAGATTAACCTGTTAGTTAAAGTTACGTTAAATATGTCCGGTCATAGATAGAAACGACTCTAGCTCTTATCAGATTGATCTGTCGGCGATAGGGCAACGAAAAAAAGCTGCTTGTCTGAATACAAGAATGATTTAAATAAAATCTTAAGGTAAATTAAAATAAATTGGTATTTTATATGCGGAAACTTCAAAGCGTGTAGTCTTAAGGAATTTTAATGTTTATTCATTACTATGTGTAAACATGTACACTATCTTACACATATTTACAACTAAGTTACACCAATAAGGTAGTCAAGAATTAAAGGCCTAACTCACAATTTACCAATATGATTTGGATTATTTTGACGGGTAACATCAATTGATAATTTTGATAAGGAGGGATATAGCCTATTAATTATTATTAAGATGAATATTAAGACAGACGAACGAAAATCAACACTTAGTCAAATGGCACAAGTAAAAGTAAAAAATTTCATGGCGTTAATTTTTTTAACTCTATTTATAATAGAACTTAATCTTTTATGTCATCTAGGATCTCGTGGTTTAACGACATATAGGGATTGTGGTCAATAAACTAGTTAAAAATGCAGTGCTTCAATCATTAACAGCAAAGGGCACACAGGATGTGGTCAAGGAAGCCACCGCTCGGTCGTTCCAGCGCTAACAGTGATAGGTTATCTGTTAGTTTCCATTGATTGAAACACCTGTGCAAAAATATATTGCTATCTCTGTTTTTTCGAAGAAGAATGAGTGAGCGAAGAATATATTTTTTGTACTCAAATACCTATATATTGTTTAGGTAGTGTAACCTCACGGTAGTGTTCAAGTCCTGTCTACACTTTCACTTCACTATGCTTTTAGCAAATAAATACATTTCTGTTGAACTATTTGTCATTTATCCTTAATGTATAAAATACTAAAGGTATATTTCTAACTCATTCAATGAAATGAGTTGTCAAAAAGAAATATTTTTTTCCTGTACCTACCTGAAGTTTAATTATTTTATTGGGTACATTATCACAACTGGTACTCAGTACTACTTATTATAATATTTTTTATTTATTTAGTTATTAAAAGGGCTTTGTCGCGATACGACCGTACCGCCCCATAAGTCTTCTAATTAATAATACACCAATCATCTACATTATTTCTTAAACATATACATATTATCAATCAACTTAAACACCATCCGGCATCGTCCGTAGACTGGTATTTATCTGACTGACATTACACCCAAAAATCGTAAAATAATTAAGCCTAAACCGTTGGTTCCGAACACACTCCAATACAACATGGTGGATGTCTTCCACCACACGAATTATAATACATATTATAAAAGTTATTATACATAGATATGTATGTCTCGGTTTGATATAATATTAGCACGGAGCTTCCGAAAGCTACAGTTCGATAAAACAGTAGAAGAGATATAACAATGTTGTAATTACCGTGCATTCATCTCAGTCAATCACATATTTATGATCCACTTACTGCGAAGGCATTTTCGGTACGTAGCCGAGTCCGGCGCAGGCGGTCGGTTCGTTTCGAAAGCCGATGCAATGCGTCGAGTCTCGTCATTTGTTTTGTCGCAGAGGACAGCTGCCGCGATGAGTGAGCGAAAATTTAAGTCTAACAGGACATTGCAAGCATTGTATTACCGATCGAGCTAATTAATCGATAGATCGGTCGCTAGATTGTTCGGTAGCGCTTCCGGTGAAGGCTGATCAATATTCCCCCTACTGTTTGAGTTACAATAATATGCAATGTGTATTTTGTAATAGTTAGTTATTAGTTAATGTTTGTAAGACAATAGAAAAGGTTTTGTATCTTTTAATTATCTATTGATAGGACCTATCGAAATTGATAATTAATCAGTTATTTAACTATTCATATTTATAAAAAAGTAGAAAATGTAGTGAGCGCTATATACAGGCACATTCGTGTATACTTTTTGCACCTTTTTTCTTTGTTATTCTTCTTTCTTAAACTACAAACTACTCCACACATAAACATTTGAAATTACTTTTTTTTGCTTTGTAAATTATACGGCTCATATAAACACAATCTAATAGGCCGTTTCATACGACACTTCCATTCACTTTCGTAATACACATTTTCCTTGTTTCTCTTACATAATAAGTTGTTTGTGAATGTTTTTGTACCTATCATTTTTCTTTTTATTTTTTACCTGCCAGCATCTGTTGTTTTCCGCGTCATTTGATGAGGTAACAGGCTAGCAGCCTGTGACAAGGGCTACCTCTTAAGACTCTCAGACAAGTAATACGTCTAGTTCTCTAAAAAGGTAAAGTAAGGCATGAATTGTTGGCTCAGTTAATTGAATTTTTATATTAAAACGCGTAGTATAAATATTTATTTTATGGTAACTCTTTGATGTAGTCTTAATTCACCACTTACATGTTTCAAAACAGAAAAAATATAACGCTGCAGAATGGTCCAACTTCATGTCATATTAAGATATCGTAAATTAATATTCACTTACTATTTAATATCGAAAGAGGTTCTGCAAAATATTTGTTCTATAAATGGATGATGAGGGGATTCGATTTTTTTTGTTTCATTTTGTATGTTATATTACAATTAAGCAAAACTTAATGTTATATTAATAAAACAGCAAAATTATCAAAGTTCTGATTAGAAGTTACTAAACAAAAGCGTTACTAAAGACTCTTGATAGCCAGCGGCCAACTTCGCTCCGCGTATTACATTTCTCATTTTTTCTAAGAATTTAAACCAACGCGATTAAAAGAACACAAAAACAACACAACTGCTACACGGTATGAAATAAGCCAAGCCTTACCAGAAACTTTAAGGTACATAATTCTGCAAGACATTTTATAATTGATTCCTTTTAGATTTTTCTTTTATTATTTTAGTTAAAACTGTATCCCTTTTATCTGGCCGTAAAAATTAAGCCAAAACTATAAGGTTTATAAAACCTTGTGCAACGACTCCACGTGAGTGGTAAGGTCAGGAAGATGATAATATCTGATCATTCACAACTGGGAAAGTAAGATAGAAAAGAAAGATTAACGTGTTTCTTAATAACATTTTAAACCATTCCAAAACCAAGCAGTTTGTAACTTGCAACTACAATTCATATAATTGTTATACACAAAATTTACAAAAAGGTTTTCATTTAAATTAAATTTCAACAAAAAATTGTGTTGCCATACATTTTATGTATATATATGTTATACATACTTCTATATAAGATTTCCTTTTAAATTTCAAAACGGTCATTATAAATGACTTAACAACACCAATAATTCAATAATACATTCAACACCTTTATTATAATTTTATAATGTGATTCAGATTATCATACTTAAATTAATTTCAACGTCGAACTTTACACAACATTGCCGAATGGATTTGATCAGGTGCTAAATCTAATTAACATCTAAATGGTAAACAAGCATAATAATCAACAGCTTTTTGAAACAGTGACCGATCCGCTTAATTAAATGAAAATTGTCGTACGGGAGGTAAACTTAGCTACATCATTAGTACCGCATATTTAAGTAAACCAAAGACACTTGATAACATTCTGTGGCGTGTCTACAAACAAATGACGCAAATGCTCAAAGAAGTCTTACAATGCCAACTTGACATTTTTATGTTCGAGTTATTTTTAAAAACATATATTTTTTATAGATATAGAACTAGATATCTCGGGTACCATAGAAATTACGATTCTTATAAACATGATCAAGTATCTAATTTGTATAAAAATTATCAACAAGTATAAATAATTTATCATAGAAAGGTTGGCACAGATAAATAACTCTTAGAAAATGCTTTCTGTAAAAAACATAACCTTTCTAAAGATGGAAAAAGTTTTATTTTACAGTTACATTTCAAAAACTAATCAAAGTAATACTGGAATTTGATATATAATATTACAAATGGTCGCAAATTTTTCCAAGTTTGCTTTTATTAGTTATTATCACAACGACAGATCAGTATTTTACGACCATATAGTCGTCATAAATAAAATAAATTCTATCTTACTCTAAACTTTATAGTCAAGTTGACATGCTGTATTAAGAAATAAATTAGATAAACCAGAAAACGTTCGGAAAGAAATTTTATTAAGCCGTTTTCTATTAACATGTGACATGTTATTACATGAAGAACACGTCTAATGTAAACAAATCTGTATAAACTAGACAATAATATGTTCTCCGAAGCTAACTGTTCTACAGTTAAGAGGTAATAATTCTTTTAAAAAAAATGTATTGAGGTCGTGGTGAAATTGTTGTGCGCAATTGACATGTGATATCTGTGTACATATTTAGATCCTTGACAGGTAATGGGCCATATCTCACGGATCCGAGCAAATATTTTCCTTAAAACGAGAAAGTTATAAACGGTCACCTTGACTTTAAACGACAGGTAATGAAACAGCCAGATGTCAACCAATTTTATGATGTCCTAAAGAAAGTTATTTTTCATATTACTTAGAACGGTATATTTGATCCGTTTTATTACATTTAACTGTAATAGATGTTTATTTATTCGTCGTATCGTTCGTATATGTAGATTTATTCGATAAAGCAAATTAAATGTAGTACAAACGAGAGAAATGCGTTGAAAAACATGTATATTGTTTTGCAAACTACAGGTCGTCGTTACCATACATTCGCAAAAAGTTAGCATCGCGGTGGGCAAACTGATTTGATTTATTTATTCAATGCTCAGTTCCGCTGTTAAATCTGAATGTGACTTATAAATTTGCGGATTCCGCCTACACCGGAAAAGCTATTAAAGGCATTCGTTAAAGTTAAGGATCACGAATTACAAATTATAGGGCATCGTTGGCCATTAAGTTGAACTTACATTTGTGGTTATTCTTGAGGCAAAATAAATAAGAAGAAAATTTACTTGAGAATTTGTAACTTTACAGTATTTTAAAGTTTTTCATACACTTTGAAAGACTTTTAAAGGCATATGCAACTCTTGTCGTTGCTTCCTAATGAATTCGGTTGTGTTTTGTGTTCACAAATCAAAGTTAGGTAAAAAAATTGCATATGGTGGAACATTTTATATATTATTCTTAATGAGTTCTCATGAAATATAGCTTCGAATAACCAAGTATATCGATACGATTAAGGATTTTTTATACTGTAAAGCAAATTAGTATAAAGTAGTTCGGGTGCGTATTGCCAATCATTGCGTTTTTGCCTGCATAACAAGACCTAAGGTATATTGAATTTATTTTAATTAGTATAACTTCAATGCAATGCATTTACATGTATAATTATCGTCTAAAAATGGTATCGAAAAAAAAATGACGGCAAAATATTTCGAGAAATTAACCGGTGAGACGCCACCACGTCTTGATCGATGTAAAAATGAGTGTGATGTCTAGACTTTAAGCTTACTTGAGGTAATTACGAGTTATACGATAAGATAAAACTGCGCTTTTTGGCCTGACAATTATTTTTTTATATTATACTAGCTGTCGCCCGCGACTCCGTCCGCACGCAGTTAAAAAAAAATGAAAAATAGATGTTGGCCGATTCTCAGACCTACTGAATATGCTCACAAAATTTCATGAGAATCGGTCAAGCCGTTTCGGAGGAGTACGGTGACGAAAACTGTGACACGAGAATTTTCTATATTAGATTTAAATCTTGTTGAGTAACACAAAAAACTAGTCTGAAAACCTAGGTTTGAAGTTACAATATTGGCGATGGCTAATAAATATTGAGCATCTTGATGACATGATTTTATGACTTCCGGTACTACAATATCTATAATTCATTTTAACACTGTGCTTGCTTACAACTTTTTCGGGTTTTTTCATATCTTTGACTTATATCGTAAGATTATTGCACATTATTAATATCAACAAGTATCAATATTAAAATCTTGTCTATCTCTGATTGAAACCTGCTACCGTGTAACGTAATTTAGTAATTGCTTTTGTTAACTCACTCCAAACCAAATAGTCACATGCGTATTTGGTTACATGATTTGAGACACGAGGAACGTGTGACTGCTCTGTTAATAGTTGAAAATGTTTATACCCGAATACATGGCTAGTCTCTTAAGTTTTTTTTAATATTTAAGTCATCTAAGAATGCTGATGACTTTTCCTTCTAATCAAATTTCATAGCCTTAAAAATAGAAACTGCATCAATTATCTCCACTGATTATTATAAGTTTGAGTTATGGTACGAAAACAGACTCATAATATATTATTACACCTGTACCAGCATTTATATTTTACTGGTAATTTAATGATAGCGAATGAGAGGTAATTAAATAAGTAGCAGATATTTACCATAAGTTGCTTCTGCATTTAATTTTTTTTTAATTTCACAACTAGCCGTTGCCCGCGACTCCGTCTGCGCGGAATTAAAGGAAATTATATTATTTATTGCCTATGTGTTCTTCCAGCCTATGTTCTACATCTGTGGCAAATTTCATTGAGATGTGTTGAGCCGTTACGGAGATACCTTCAAACAAACATCCATCCCTTTATCTAAACATTCGCATTTCTTATATCAGTAAGAAGTAAAACAAAATTAAAGTGATACCTATTTATTAAAAATATTAATAAACCTTAACATGCGAAAGTTAACATTTTACTTAGAAATAGTTTAGTATTTATCGTAAAGCAAGTAATAAAACAGTAATTATGATTGTAAGTAACAATTTCATTGGTAATGGCGCAAAGGATCGGAGGCGTGTTATTAGTGAACACAATGAAAAGGCGTGTGCTCTCACACCGAATCAGTAGAGCTATATTAATTAACAGTAATCACGTTTTGTTACAACTTTCCCCTCATTCACGAGCGCTTTTTTATCGCGCGGTTAAACTCGGCTTGTGCGGCTCTCGAGCATAAACGCTTGAAAATCGCTCTTGTTCCGTTCGCCCAGCACACAAAATGAAACATAGCGCTATAAAAACGTCGCGATTTAAAAGCGATGCCGTATGAACAAATACGTGGAAATACATTTGTTCTATTTGAACTCTTTTATAACACGCGATAAAAAAGCGCCTGTCTGAAAGAAGGTTTACAATTAAATGTATATTCTAACGAAATAAAAACTGTTGTGTTTGGTCACACTATTTTTATTGCATTAAACTGATACAGTAAAACTCATGAAAATATTTTGATTAACTAATAAATAATAAATAAATAAAAAAAACTTGAGAGGTGTCAAGGGACACCCGGATGGAAGTTCCTTTCGATTAATTAGTGAAGGAACCAATGTTTATTCTATGAATAAAAAACTTAAGTCTTCACAAGAAGTACATTTTATTTCTATGAATTTTCGTTATATATTGTCACGTCGTTGCCATGGTGAAGTAGCGCTCATTCGTCGTTAACATACTATAGCAAAAAGTGTCGTGACAACTTTTCGTAAGAATTTTTTCCGTATAGCCCCCTTTCACAACGCGCGATAAGGAACTTCGTTCCAATAATGTAGTACGTACTTGGAGAGTTGGATTGGCTGGAGTGAATCCAGATCCTGCTCACACGCAAAATACGTGCCAGCCGTGGAGTTGCGGAAATCGAGCCCTTACAACTAACGTAGTACTCGAATTAATACAAAGACATAATTAAGAAAATTATATTTCAAAAATAGTTAACGCTTTTTAATTCACATTACAGTATAACATTTTAATACAAATAGCGGTCTTTGTTTTCAGAATGTTTTGATAGAGCCTTGACAAATCGAATTTGATTAATTTCGACGTGTTAGTTGTCTCCTTTAATAACCAGATTACAGATTACAATAACCAGATAAATAAATGATGAACTACTAGGATGATCACAAATGTATGCGGAATTTTGGCTAATAACTGTGGAAGAAGCATTTTATATGTTTACAAAATAGCTACAAATTAAAATCTGTTTTCAAAGAAATTCAGTCAATGTAAAATTTATTCTGTATCTTACGAAGACCTCATGTTAATAGAACCAGAACATGTAAACAAATAACATTGTATAAGTTAAAACGGTATATAAATGTGAAAATACTTTCACCAGAAATGTATTTTTATTATGATGAATAAATATTTTATTTATTAATATTTATACCTTGAATGGGTATCGTTTTCAGATAAAATAATAGGTTATTTAACGCGTAAACAAAAATAACGGATTAATAAAATAATATCGCATTTAAAGATCTTTTACGAAGCGATGGTTTTCAAATTTTATACAATATTAAGCAATTTAGAATTTGTGTTGTTCGTTTATTGAGACATCTTTTTGTGAAATTTTACGATACAAAATGGCGCAGATTCGAAGTAATCAAATTATTGAGTAAAAAACATGTCGATAAGCTCTTTTTCCAATCTCTATAATAATAAACACTTAATAAGTTCTGGTTATGTTTACCATTTGGAATTATTTCATTCTTAATAAAAACAAACATGGAATCGAGGTTAAGTAGTCAATAATCACAAGCGCTTATAAACATAAAATTTACAATGCGTTCCGTATAAGCTGCATTGTAATCTCTTTAAGGCGTTGCATAAAAGGGAAATGTCATATAATGGCTTCATAGTTTGCTTGCTTTTTATTGTGAGTATAAAATTGATTTTAACTGCCGTCTAGATCAATAAGATAGCAATTAAATACATTATTTACTTGTTGTTGTACTGATTATATTATTTTAGTATTTTAAATGGTAGAAGGCAATATAAAGACAACAGTGGTAGATCCCGCAACAACAATATTATTTTTGTTGGGTGCACGTATGGGCCGGATCGACCGGTGAAATACCATGACCATACAGAAGACAGGCGTGAAGTGGAAGCAATTCCGCGTTTCGTCTGATGAGTGTGGTGCCGAAGGACTTATTTTACTCCACGTTCCCTTCCTACCCTTTTCTTATAAGGAAAGGATGGGAAGGGAAAGTGGATTTGACGTAGAAGAGGACGCATAGAAAGAGGTAATATATACTCTTTCTGTGCCGTCAACTGCAATTTTTGATGTCTATGGGCAGCAGTCGCTTCGCTATTTAGGCTTATTCAGGTGACCGCTTGCTCTTTTGCCACCTTGTGATATAAAAAAATATGGATAAGGAAAGTTATGAATGTACTTAGTTAGGAATTATTATTACCACATAATACCATAACGACTGACCGTATATGAATTAAATTTGGAACAGATAAATTACAGTACGGAAAAAGAACGGCTCTAAAAGGATATATTTGATTTTAATATTCACACAATTATTCGATAACTCCGCAACCAAATAAAAAAATTAAGAAGTGTCGAATTCCAGAGCAACATATACTTTTCAATGTATTTTAAACAACTATCAAAAAGTTTCGTATTGTTGCTTCTAAGTATGACGTTATAAAAGAATGAATGATTTAAAATCATTCATTCCATATGAATACTTTTGTAATTGAATAGTACCAACGAGCCGTAGCATGTAAACATGATCGTGCTCTAGTTAGACAGGCGACGTAGAATAATCAAATTACTGTGAAGACATCTTCGCGTCTCAAGGTAACAGGACAAGTGTTACCCGTCAGAAAACTAGCATTATCACACAACTAAAATCTATTCTTAATATAAACCTGTTTAAGCAAACCGATAAAATTGTACATATTGAATAATATCTAATAATAAAATAAGAAAAAGTTTTCACTAAGAAAATGCAATGACCATGAACAAAATTAAATCTTGATTCCAAGTTAAGATCGTAAGGCAAATCACACTATACAGAAACAACAAAAATTTAAATTATAAAACGCCAAACGAACGAAATCAGACAAAATCGATTAACATCTAGAATTAGAGCATTTCACGGTATATTTAATTTCGCATCTCTTAAATTATATATCAGGAGTCATAAAACAAGTTTATTTGCATAATGCTTATGAATTTTATACAATGGAATGGAATTAGTCATGATATTGGCAACCATCGTGTGAGATTGCTGCGTCGCTGCTATATTGATATTTGTACAAAAGGAAGTAATTTTACGCTCCATGCTGACATAAACAGCGGTAAATCCTGCGTTAAAAACTTTTTATTTCCAAATTAAACTGCTTCATATTCTGCGAACACTTGTGTACCCAGCTTGCATCTCCCGATATCCACTCAGACTTGTGCAGGTGAAATCGACTTTGCATTAAAGAAGTCAAGACACGGCAATGTCTTTTTTATTTTGATCTCAGATGCGGAGTTTACTCTTATTTTAATTTTGTTTACCATTTTAAAAACCTTAATCTCATGAATGTACTCCGTCGAATAAATAAATTTCATTATCTTTAATTAAAACTTACCCTTTAAAGATCATAATCCATAATTAATTAAGGCTACGCTGGCAACTCGTAAAACGTAGGCCGATTTGCATCTCGTGTTAATTATGTAAATAAAATCATTACTAGTCGAAGTGTTCGACGTAAAATAATGAAGTCATAAAAGCCTAAAAGCTAGCGGTATATAAATAAGAGAGAAGATCGTGCGCCGGAGTCGACGCCAGTCAATACATTCTAATCAGTGATTTATTGCCCCTAATCCTCAGCTCAGCACAAATAAGCTATCTTGTCGACTTAATGTTGTATCAGCCCAGGCGTGAAACTCCCGCGCACCACTAAGTGGTCCTTCCAGTTTCCACTCGAAATATTTTAATAAGGCCTCGCTACTCACGCACCCAAATAAAAACACACGCACTCGGCCACGGCACCGCGGACCAACTCAGATCTCGCCTCGGCTTGTTCCAGCTCCCTTTATTTATAATAGTAGTGACACTAAGGATCTACATTTTTGCTCTAAACGGTGTTAATTTATTGACCGTGGGCAGATAATATAACTTTTTTCACCCATTATTAAAGCGATTACACAAGAAATTATACGTCTAAGTCCACTCCAGACCGCTCAATGGGTCGTTATCAACCAATGGAATCTGCACTTTACAACAATGAATTTAAGCTTAAATTCGTTTGCACGGAATTGAAAACTTGGATAATGCCTTATTTGACGAAACTGCCTTACGGACTTGCTAATAAAAAGTGTTAAGTTATGAACGAGTTATGCTTCTTGCATTAATTTCGATGCTTAACCTGATAAACAAATTATTGTACATTAAGTTAATAGCTTAATTTATAATTGAAAGTGTTACGACGTATTCGTAAGAAGGCATTGTTACGATCGCCTTTAAGGTAAGTGTCCGCAGTTAAGGACAAATTGCCGGGACGAAGATAATGCGATATCCATTAAGAACGCGACACCTTAAAAGTCGGGGACGTTTTAATTTTGTCTTTGTACCATCTTAACGGAGCGGGTTGCGTATAAAATTTTATTGATATAATCTTCTGCATGGATTTACAGAATTGCATTTGCGAGTGGTGTTATAAAAATTTAATAGGGTTTGTTGCGAGTTTTCAGTATCAATTTGGGACTGAGGAAATAATACTAATATTATAGGGTAAGCGTGCAGTGCTATCATTGTCGGTGATTTCACCATGTGAAATTTCCCACGAAGTTAATTTTTAAATCTTTTACTATTATGTGACGATATAATAAACTTACGATAAGTATAAATAATTGTAGAAGAAATGACAGAGATATCGTACAATAATTTGATAAGTAATGCGGCCCTGGAGGCATTTGCTCAAAGAAATGTTGGAAATTATCAAGAAAATGACACATTTTAACGCTGTTACTATTTCTATCACTTTTTTATCGTAATAAAAGAAGTTCTGCATTTAAGTTTCCTTATTAAAAATCAAAAACTTGGATAGAAAATGTAGAAAAAATTAAGCACTAAAATCATTTTTTCCATTTGATGAATTTATTTACTAAATTAAGTCAATATTTTGAGTCGAGTAAGTGTTATTTTAATTTTTATTATTATTTTCTGATGTATTAATGTTCTTACGTGCAAGGGGTTTTATCGTCTACCGGGACGTAAAAAAAACGACATCTGACGCCCGCATTATCTTAATGGGAGTGTAATGAAACATAGTGCTCGATTGGTAGCGTTTGCATTTCATATCAGCTCGTTTTACTATGAGTTTCCACTGGCGTAACAATTATACGAAACATATTGTTATAGTGTAACCAAGAATATAAAAATCTTGGCCTTGGGGAACATTAAAATTATTAGTAACATTATTAATTATACCACTTTCTAATAAGGCCTTAGTTCCATATTTTTCCGCAATATGACGAGGGTTTTTAAAGTTCTTGTCAGGCTATACCTCAGTTTTTGGAACGAAGTTCCTTATCGCGCGTTGTGAAAGGGGGCTAGACGGAAAAAATTCTTACGAAAAGTTGTCACGACACTTTTTGCTATATCACCATGGCAACGACGTGACAATATATAACGAAAATTCATAGAAATAAAATGTACTTCTTGTGAAGACTTAAGTTTTTTTATGCATAGAATAAACATTGGTTCCTTTACTAATTAATTGAAAGGAACTTCGTTCCATCCGGGTGTCCCTTGACCCCTCTCAAGTTTTTTTTAATAAAGAACAATAGTGATGACATTGACTATTAATAATGAAAATTAATAATACTTAAAATTGAATACGAGCTATAAACATTACAGATATGTAACAATTAGCAGCTTTTAAATGTCAATATTACATCTCAATTAAGGTAAAACCACTGAAATATCCTATTTATTTAATGCACATTGACAAGAGTAATTCGCTGTTAATCTCATTAGTTCATTACCTATCTACGCAATGCTCTTCATTCAGCTGACAATGTAGCATACTACAGCTTACAATGTTTATTTTCTTTGTATTTTTTAAAAATTACCTTTTACTAATTTCTCTAAATGTTAAAAATATCTATGTTAAATAAAAAACATATAAAAAGAAATTAATTAATTACGTACTTATATCAAAACTTTCAATTCACACATTGTAATTTAAGTCCTTGATACAAAAACACAAAGCACACACGATAAGGTTTTCTCACTTTAAGGCTTCAGTTAATTAAGTGTTAAGTAACCGCCAAATTTTTCAAACGGGACGCAGTAACACAATCATATCCGATGTTATTGTATTTTAGGAATGTATAATTTTTGCATATCTGGTTCTTAAATTGTGTATTAGTAAATAATAATAAATAATTTTAAACCTATTCTATAAACCTTTGAACAAATAACAAACAAGCTTACTTGAATCAATTGACATGTGATGCTTGTGGTTCATAGATATGAACATCCATCCTCGATAAGAAAACAGGATCAAGTTGCATTTTGCGTAATTAAGTGACGAGACAGACAAGATGTTTTGTGGCGCCTAGACTTGGTACGATCTTTAGCACGATCTTTAGACATGAAATAGTGCACTTTTGACCATTTTTTTAAATTCTACATTACCTCTGTAGTTAGTTCTAGAATGAGCGCAATGAAAAGAAGTTTTAGTTCAGTTGATTCGGATGAAAACTCACAGCTAAATATTCTGTTGGCAGCGTCATACCTATATGATGATGTCCATCCAATATGATCTATCAACAAAAATACAATACAAACAAAATACATAGATAAATTGTTTCAGTACCGGTGTCGCCGTCTTCTTCGGGTGGCGGGGCTGGCGGAGGGGCGGGCGGTGGGGCGGGCACTCCTCTATACCCCGGCGCGGCGTCGCACCCGCTGTCCTCGCTGTTGTCGCAGCAGAGGCTGCTGGAGCTGTCCCGCTTCGGCCTACGTCACTACGACATCGCGCACCACGTGCTGTCCCAGCAAGGTGCTGTAACCAAATTGCTCGGTAAGATTTGACAAGTGGCTAGTGCTATGGCTTACAAATAAGCTTATAAATATACCCACTAATAAGCGTAACCGGCCACCATAGCTTTTGTAAAAAAAAAACTTTCAATAGGATTTTATCTTTAAGTTTCTCGCGGCAATTTTGCGAAATAGGAATAAAATCCCTTAACTTTACGCCGCAAAATGCAATTTTTAAAGGTAATCCTGACAAAAAAAAACTTCGCTGAATGGTACTAAACACTGAATACAAATTAATTTAAACGAATTATAATAAAAATAACATTCATAGCATTTTACAAATAAAATTAAATTTATGAGTTAGAGGACTTGCAATGCTTGACTGCATATATTAATTGATAAAACGACCTTCTGCCTACTGGGTATCGGTTGCACCGCAATTAACTCATATTTCATTTCAGCAAAATACTCCGGGCTACGTTCTGCGTTATATTGATTCATACGGATGATCTTTAATGTGTTACTTATCGATTCATTGTTGCAAGGTGCAAAGTTATTTCCAATAATTACTGCTTGCATTATATTGTAATCATTTTAGGCACCATTTTTTATACCCGACCACGCCAAAGACGTTTTAAACATTAGCTTTATTTTAAAGGCACGTTATCTTCGTGTAGGCTACAATCATGTCTGAGTGAACTTTAACAAGAAGCGATGTGATCCAATGATTATATACACTTTCCAGTAGCATACTCTTTAGTCATCGCTTGAGTGACACGAGCGCTTGTCAAGTCAATTTAAATTGATAAGGGGCTCCAAAATGTGAGCAGGCGTTTAAATACTGGAGATAAAATAAAATGAACACTCACAAATATAATGCCGTACAAAAATAACCCAAACTTATTTTAGTTGATTTCCATTTTCAACTATCAGATTGAATATTAATTAATCACGTAATAGCAGTTCAGATTTTAAGTTATTGAAGTTTTTTTTGCATTCACATCAAGTACTTCAGTACTAGTACAAATAATATAAAAATTTATAGGTCCGACATGTCATCTTTGTAATATAAGATCAGAACAGTGTTATTGCGATATAATTTTTTTCTTTTAAAAATATATCACAATCTTTTGTAGTCCAAAATTTATAAAAACAAATAAAACAAATCCACCTGGACTCCAAGAACATACTCACGGACGAAAATAACCGATTATTACCAGCAAATTATAATCGATACCTCGGATTGTCAGCATTCAGTGACCATCCGGTGATTTGTCGAAAGCGCCGTGGCTCGATGCTGCATTTAACTCTGTTCTAATTATATAGAGCCGCGGCAAAAATCTCAATCGCTATTAATCAACGATAAGCCATCGGCGTGGCCGCTGCGAGAGCACCCTATTGACGAAAGCTTAGATCCTAATCGATACATAAAACTCGCAGCGTGTTAATTATAAGCCACTGGGCTGCGGACTCGCCGCGAGCTCTGCATCAATCCTATCTGAACAACGATGATGCCTCGTCTGTAATCGTTTGTTTGTCCGCATCCTTTGTTATGATTGCAGTTGCGTTTTGATAGCAATCTTTATTTGTCTGTCGATGTCCGGTGAGATTCCTCACGTTTTTGCCATAGGTTATTTTTACTGTAACCCGTTTTATTAGCATATAATTCAGTGTCTTAGCTATCGATGTTTGCAGCATACTAGACTTTATTAAGTCTGATTTAAGTTATGAAGCTAATCAGACCTGGGGTCAGCATTTAATTTTAGCTAATAGCTTTTCACTTAGCGTATTCATTTAACACAATAAAATACTCGACTGATCAACATCTTTTATCAACTATTTCCATGTAACTACACGCACTTATTTTTTCTATCGAAGCATACAAGTTTATATAACTTATAGTTTTGTACTTTTTTTATACAGAAAGTAATTTGTAGCAAAAAATACTGTTTGTAAGAAAAGTAAGAAGCACTTCTACAAAGTATGACTGGTATTTACTGTAATAGTCTCGACACGCGAACCGCGCTGCTTTACTATCTTGAATCAAATGTTGGTCATTAATTAACCTAATTATTTTATTACCATTAATTGCTCTCACATTAACATCGATACTGCCGAGATTGGTTTATCACTTCTACTATTACTAACAACGTACACAGTTTTAAGAACTACGAAGGTTTGACTTTTTTGTCAATCAATTAATTCATTATTGGAAACCTTGCAGAAGTTATTACTTTCTGGGATATAACAGACACCTTTTATATTCGCATTTCCTTAACATAACACGGATTTAATTGATAAAAGTTCATCAAAGAAGTTTGTTAAATATCCAAAGAAATTATTCCAGTCAATTAAAGCTGTATAGGACAGTCAAACAAAGCGTACGTTGGGTTCGCCTTCGCCGCAAACACTTGCCTGTATTTGAGGAATTAGATTCAGAAGTTGCATATAATTAGAACACATGCTTGCATTGTATTTGTTCAAGAAACGTGAAAGGACGATTTCAAAAGCACTGAAGCGTACCTCGACCGACATATAATCATTTTGAACGTCGATCTCACTTGAATAACTGAATGTATAATTCGTGAAATTATTAAGTCGCCGCAACATTCAATTAACTTAACTCCTTCCTGTGAGAATACAAACATAATTCTTTGTTGACTAGAAGTAAACGTGTCATTTACTATTAAAAGTAACGCTTGAGCATCATTGTTTTAATTTGTATTGTATACTCATGTCATTATATTTTCCTTGAAAGAAAACTTTAATCGTTGATAGGAGAAAGAATAAAACATTGGAATTCATTTGTTTTTCATGTGAATCACTTTTATATAGGTACAAACCAGAAGTATCTTATAACTATGTATTGTTTAGAAGTTCTGAAGACGTATAAAATGTTTTATAATCTGCAATAGTGTGTATTCGTGGTGTCAATCAATATTTGCCGTGGGTAATTTGGTAACGTCAAGTGTTGCGTTCCCACGGAAGCCGGGCTGCGATGCGCCCAGGGCCGTCATGTCCCACCACTTACGTATTTAACATATACCTTAAACTTAGCTTTAACTTAAGAATCATTATCTAACGCAAACGTTTTGTGATCTGACGGCGTGGAAATGGGTACGCTTCATGATTATAACGTTATTTAATTTTATTTTCCAGTTACATCTTTAAAATTAAGATATTGTATGAAAAAGATTTTACGACTCAAAGTTGCGCGATGTTGCGCCGATGCGAAGTTGTTTTGGTACATAAAATATATTTTGATGTTTATTCTTTCTTTTTATGGTTTTGTTTTTGTTTCATTTTATGAAATTAAAATAAACTGGAGTAACTCAGCGCTGGAACATTAAATTTTAACAGGTGTAATTGATTTTTATACCCGTTAAGTTATTCATGATATTTGTTAATATACACCGAAAATACTAGCCGAAACGTTCCGCAGTTTTGGTATGTCACAGAAGTGTTTAAATAAAAACAATGATGATCGTCTACCAATCTAACCAAAACTCCTATCTCTTCCAAAATTTTAAACCGGATGTAAGCAACTCTTTCAAAATGATCAATGTCGAAGTTTTCATTACAAAGAAATTATTTAGAATCAAACAAAGCAACCGAAATCACGAAGTGAGTAATTTCATATTAAGACGGTCATTTATTTCGTCGCAACCAAAATTTCGTAGGTAGGTAATGATACCCACTCTAGAAGATTGTACGCGGATGGTCGCGGCAACTAATGAAGCCATATTTAGTCTTTGGTACTATAATCAAAATTGAATTACCAGGGTTGACATTCTCGCTACTTAAAACATTTTTCTTTTTCTGCTCCAATTATCGTAGCTTGGATTTTAAATTTATAATGAACATCAGTCGCATTATTCGAGCCATATTTTTAGTGGGGCGTCGCATTGGCGTCAATCGTCTATTTCTAATAATACTACGTTAAGCCTTTTACTTTACCTTTTGACAAATGTACCTACTATTTCCTGTGATTTTTTGACAGGTAATAGTTTCTTCAAGACAGGTTGCTGTATAGGACAAAATTACCAATATACATTTATCTACACTTTTCGACGGCCCAAACACTGCTGATAAAACTCTTATTCCTTCCTCGAAGTCTCCGTCTAAAAAAATAGACAAAATGACATCATTATGTCATATGAGACACAGTAAAGCTAGCGTTTTCATCTGTCTTTGCAAAGTTTTTGGCGTAAATAGGTGAAAACACTATCTTGGAAACGATTACAGTACGTGTTAAAAATACACAAGAAGAGGAAACGCCGAAAAAGTAGTATACAATCACGAAGTAGGTAGTTAGTTGACTAGTAAATGGTAAGAAAGATAAAACATCATCAACATATGATACAAAAGAGTGCAGAGATTAAATATATAAGATAACTGGAAATGTAAATATTTCAGGATGCAACCAAAATATTAATGTGGTACATTCTAAAAAAAATTGATTAGCCCCTCCCACAGAAGCAACGTGTTCTACATTAAAAAAAAATCCATCAATCACTGAATCAGGCATCGTTAACACGCGCGTTGCATTAACTTCTATAAATCAGGACCACTTGCCTGGAGATTCTGATCTATTAGTTCGATGACGCAGCAGTTCTCGGCCTCGGTTAGCGCCAGTTAATACCAAGCGTCACTTTTTAATACAAATTTAATCAACCGCACTGGAGCCCTTTCTGCATCGTTTACAATGTTCTTGTCCTGCTTTACGGAATCACCGTGTAATGATTTTAAGCGTCCATAAACCACTTTGTATGGAAATTTATTGGCTGACGTTTAAGGTACCTACGTATTGTGCTCTTTGGGACGCTTATTGCCTTTAAAGTTTCGGAATGATTAATTGTTTGACATTATTTTGGAAGTATTTTTTTTTTATTTGAGCGCACATATACTAGTAGCGTAACATCAAATATTATTGTAAATGTTGTGTTATAAAAAAAATGAAACGACTCTACATAGTAGGGTTTATTTTAAAAGTATGTAATAACTTTTTTTTTTCAAATAACCGTTTCAAGCAGGAGATGTAAAAATATGATCATATGAAGATTGTCTATTATGTTGTAGAATATTAAGCAGCTATTGTACTATTTGTAATAATTTTATCAATCTTTATAATTTAAGATTGATTACTAATATAAATTTGTTGGATGTTTGGTAGAAATCGTGCAATGTAAACAATTTATGACGGCGCAGTCTGAGAGAGCCGTATCGAAGGCGGATTGAGCGCGCCAGGAGCATTAAAGTTTCCCGCAAATAATAACAATTTAAGAGGTACCTCACACGATCTAGCCACGTAGCCGAGTACGGGTAATTGGCCCCGGTCATGCGATTACGTTTCTAGCAGATTTAATTATCGCGAAATGATTAGTGTGCCGGCCTCCCGTAATTTACCTATCAATCAAATGGGGAGCGTTCCGCTTATTGGCGCTCAAACGCAGACAAAACTACGATATCGGTTTTCAATCACTCTTGCAAAACACCGGCTGCAAACCGAGAAGTCGACTTGCAAACCAGAAAAGCAATATCGCCTTCTACACTGCGACATGAATAATTACTTACGCATTATACACACTTAGCTGGTACCGTAGTATACTTATCTTACCTCTTCGGGCTCTGATTTACTAGAAAGCATTAAATAGATCGGGAATATTACAAGTATCTAATAACAAAATCAAGTCACATTTCGAACAATTTGAAAAATTTATTAGTCCAAAGCACTCAATGTTAATCGCAAAACGGATTATTAGTTATATTTGAAATAAAATTAGGTATTATATATTTAATTAATTAAGAATTAAACGGTTTTTTTTTTTAAATTTGCTTTGAGGTGCAATTCCGATGTTAATATAGTCTGTAAAATGTGGAACCACAATCAATAATTTTAATTTAAAAATATTTTACACGGTAGAAGGTCACAAACAAAAATTCCTCCAGAAGGAATGATCTCAAATTTAGACTGGTATAAAAATTAAAAATGGCCGACTCGGGTGTACGTGATGAAGGTGAGATACGGTTTTTTTTACCGCACATCACCATCTACGGACTTAAGCATTACTTTTATCAAGACATAAAGACCTTTATGAATTTATCTTGAATGGCGTTGACAAAAATGAGAATATAAATAATGTGTTGAATTATTCAGCGTGATCTGTATGGAGGCCATCGGTTGCCGCAGGTCGGTAAAAACCGTTCGCGCGCCCGCCTGCCGGAATGCAACGCGCTCGATGCCTTTTTGTCTGATTGTCTTTGGCCACGCACTCATCCATTATCTAACTGAATTAGGAACTATATAAACCTTTTCTTTTTACTCAACTCCTCACTTTCTTGATTTAATAATTTAATAAACTGTTTTGTTAAAATTAAGAATTAATTGGTTTTACTCCTCTTAAGCGTTGAAAAACAATTTTCGGGTCACCAATGTTAAAAAATGTATCGATTTTCTGTCTAATTAATTATTATAGAAATAATTTCGCTGTACAAGTAAAAAAACTGGCTGTCAAAGCTAAGGATTGAACAAAAAAAGATTTATCCATAGCTTTTGTTTAAACTGAGCAACAATACATACATCGATCGTTAATTGCGTTGTCCCTTCTTAATCTGTCGCATGATTCAATTTGCTTGACAGTCGGCGGTACAAAATAAAAGCCCGTATAATCTGAAGTATAAAAATGAATTATAAATTCTGCTCCCGCTGCTCCGACTTCGTTTAGTCGTTTTCATTGTTTCTGTAATTAATACTAATTTTCAGTTCCATTGTTATTCTACGCTGACGTTCTGATTATCAATTTTTTTTTACCTTTGTCAGTCCACCTTCCCTTTGAATGTTGCGTCGTCACCGAGAGCTAAAGACAATTAAGGAGTTTGAATCTTATATCAATGACGTTTAGTGCCGATCGATGATCGAGACTATTTTTGTTGTTTGAAATTTTATTGCTTCGGATCCTCACCGCATACTCACGTTTGGCGCTCAATGAAATTGCATCGATTGTTAACGTGTCGCAATTAGTGGAATTTTTACTGTGGATCTTGAGTTGATTTTAATGTTTAGTTCTGTGTGCGGAGGAATGCCGCAGGTGTCACTTTTTCGACACAGTTCTGTTTTTGAAATAGCTCAGGTAGACGTATGCCATTGACAAAGATGTAACACGTTTAATCCGAGCGTGAAATTAGCTCATTTGAAAATAGTTTTGTACTAATTCATTATTGATTCTACGGCGACCAATTTATTTAAATATAGATATCCTTCATGCTAAGCTTATTACAATTTTCAGGTACCCTCCGACCGCCGGGACTCATAGGCGGCAGCAAGCCAAAAGTCGCCACACCCGCAGTTGTGTCGAAGATAGAACAATACAAACGGGAAAATCCAACGATCTTCGCTTGGGAAATTAGAGAACGACTTATTTCAGAAGGTAAGAAATATTAACTTTTAACTAATTAGAACATAATTCATAAAATTGACCAAATAATTAAATGCGAATCTAACTTGGAATAATTCGTTACACGAATTCGTGTTGACTAAACTATGCCATTGTTGTTGTTGTTTTATTAAATTTAAATTTTTAATTTATTATTAAAACTGAAACTATTTTTACACCGGCTATTTTGCAGTCCTAAAATATTTAATAAATACATAATTAAAATGTATATATATCAATAATACATATCGATGTCTACGTGTAGGAAATAAGATCTTTATCTTAAGTCAGTTACTGAAAATTTTGCAACGTATTACATTAGCAAAGGTAAAAATATATTAACATTAAAAGGACGTACAAATAACTTAATTTTATAAAATTGTATATATTCCTATGTGTAAATATATTATCATTCAATCTTAGAGATCACAAATCAATCAAATCGAGCTTTAGTATACCTTAAAGCAAATTTGCGTAAACAACAAACCTTTAAGAATAATGACAAGAATTTGTTTATGGCTGATGCAAAATATTCCCCTGCAAAGCGTTACTCGAAGAACGCCAGGAGCGATCACGACCTAACCGTTAGCCGCCGTTGATCTCGTGCTTCCAAAATAATGTATACTTGTTTTATAAAGTTTGAATCGATCATTACATGAAAATTATATAAGTAATACAATGATGATATACCTATATTTGTTCATGATAAAATTCAAAAAGAATTGAAAGATTAAAAGTAAGCCTGCGTCCTTAAAAAAAAACTTTAGAGGAACATAAAAAAGTGCATAACCAAATACTAACAAGTAAGTAGTTTTAATAACTAGCCAATGCTTGTCTATGAAACCTACATAGTCCCGTTATCTTACTAATATTATAAAAGCGAATATTTAGGTGGATGGATGTTTGTTTGAAGGTATCTCCAGAACGGCTCAAGGGTCCGGAGTCCGCAAGAACTCTAGGCCATTTAATAAGTTTCTTTTAAATTCCGTGCAGACGTAGTCGCGGGTGTCAGTTAGTGAGAAATAAATCCTAATATCCTATCCTGATGCCAGAAATTAAAGTTTAATTTGTTTTTATTTAGATAAGTATACCAAAATTAATATTTTTATGACTAAAAATTCGCTTACTTTTTAGGTATACCGATAAAGAATTTCAAGCATCCGCTTTTTGAGGATATCAAAATTTGTAGGATGTGCAACAAATATAAAAACTATGCTTTCGCAAGTTCTAATTAACTGTTCTGAATTCTTAATAGTTCAATAAAATGCGCGACAATTGTTTATCCTTTTTTTTCAAAAGAAATTTAATTTAAAAAGAAGAAAAATTCGCGAACTCAACTTAAATTGAAAAGCGTACCGCTATTAAGTTTTTGCGCTCGTGCAAAAACTAGCTAAATATTTAAGTCGCATAAATGAAATCAATAAAGCGGCAAACTCGGACAATGATCTCTTTGAAGCGTTGTGTCGTTTTATTATATTAGACGTGCTAGAAAGAAAGAATACAGTAAGGTGACCAAGATGTCTAAGTAGTTTCTTCATAAAGGCTGTAGACAATTTATTGAATGATTATATTATCTTGTGTTACAAGATGTGAAACAGAATCTGTTATTTGCTTTTTTTATATAATAAGGTGGCAAACAAGCAAGCCTGTCAAATTCCCAACCTTTCCTTATAAGAAAAGGGTGGGAAAGGAAAAAGGACATAAAATAAGGCCTCCGGCACCAAATTCATCGGATGAAACGCGGATAGGTGACCACTAGTACTACAGAAACAAAAAAAAACTCCTGTGTACAAGAAAGTAACGTTCAGGTGTGCTCACGTTTCGAATAACACTTACGTACTCAAGTAATAGGATTTGGGTATTGGTTTAATGAACTTTACATATATAGTGTCAAATAGTTTTTAGGGAGGTCAGCAGGTAAAGCCAGTGAAGTGCAACCCCGAATATGGTCTAATAGTTTCGTAAATGGCCGCCGGCTTACCGACAGCGGATATCTTGTAATACGAGAAGCTCTATTGGTTTTAATGCTACTATGAGCAACGAAAGAACTTTGTTGTTGTTATGTACACGCCATATAAGCCTACTCTGTGGTTACGATACATAAATTATATAATATACACAATAAAAAAGTTGATAGAAGATTCTGTGATCTGAAGAAAAAACACCTCCTTTTTGAAGTCGGTTAAAAATTAGGTCTATTTGAAAAATAGAAACTGTTGATGCATGGTGGTGCATGTGTTGTTGGTTTTTAGTGCTGAAATATTAATGTTAAAACTTGCTATACATTTTCAGTTTTAACTGAACAGTTGAAACTGAAGGTGTTATCAGGCTTAAGAATGTTGGGGGAACTAATTTTATACGAGATTAAGCATCAGTCATCCTAGGCTAGGGCAGCGCGACAGTTATTACGTTCCATACAAATATCAGCGACGCACAGGAAATACTTGTGGGTGTTCACTAATGAGCATTAAAAATTGTTTTAAGGTTAGATCTTTCACAAAATAGGTTTTAAGGACTAATCCTGTTTACTAATTCTAATATATACATACAATGGTGTCCTAGTTCGTAACTTTGTTTGAGGATTGCATAAGTAATCGTTCAATTAAGCTCAAAATTGAATTACGACTAAGTTAACGAAGTTTTATTACAAAACTGATATCCTTATAGTATTGTCACTTTATGGCGGAATGCTAACAGTTTACACATATAAATAAATCATCAATATTCCCTTAATTATTAATTCAGAAACTATTATAACCACCTGTATTCATGCTTTGCTATTAGCACAAAGTGAAAAGCGCACGTATATAAAATCTTGGTATGCTAATGTACGTTGGGTCGTGCAGTTTTACTGCTGCACAGTGGAGTCGAAGAGCATGATGGGCGGCTTTAGCTTGGACGCCAATGAGCCAATTGCCATAATTGCACCAATGACACCTCTTGTGCCCATGCGTGACAATAAACATCACATTTATACACAAGAAACGACTCAGCTGCTTAGTAAAATATTGAGCAATTTGAACAATAAATATATGTAACATTAGGTTGAAACTACATTGGCATAGCTGTATAATGAACGCCTTTATAAAGTGCAACGTTGTGCGATTGCGTTTTCTCTAGCACTGAGGCAGAGGCAGGGTGCGTGCGATGGCTGGTGGAACAGGTTTTGCTTACGAGACCGTTTCTGGTTTACGATATCACCGCGGACCGGATTAGAGGACGATAACGTTCGCGATGGGATCACTGCGCTAAACAGAGTTGTTAAATTGGTCCATGCTCATTAAATCCACAGGTGGCAACGTAACTTCTGAGTGCAGCACCGCGTAAACATCGAATCAAAAATCTAATTTTATATTGAAGTCACCCACGTTATGTCATTTTATTTTTCTCGTTATCATTTGTTTATTGATTCCTACTATTATTATTGTTCACACTCTTCCTATACAGGGTGTACGAAAAGTTGAACTTGTATTGAAATTAAATGATTTTCATACTATATCCGCGTGAGGTGTTATTCCCAAATTACTGAATATATCCCGGTACAAAAGTTACTCCGGAGATTTTAAATAGAAACTAGGTACAAAGAGTCTGGGCTCCGAAAAAGGGGAAATACTTTTTTTCGCGTCGTGTCATTTTTTTATTTTTTTATAAAATATGTAAAACTTCGCTTATGTTTTATATTAAAATTGTAAAACTGACCTTGTACCCTAGAAATTTGAACAGTCAAAACACCACATTGACAGTTTCATCAATCATCATGGGCGATAGAGGACGTGAACGATATTTCTTTTAAATTTTACAAATTTGAAAATGGATTTGCGAACAATCGTTTTCGAAAGGCCCTTTGGCATATTCGCGCTTCAATTAAGAATAAAGGTAACAAAAATTTGCACTACATATAAGTATCGTTGTAACTTGCCAGATTGTAATTGTGACCAGCTTGTATGAGCTTCGCTCGAAGAAATATTATTGTTATGCGACTGGTTTATGTTTTTTTGTTCAAAAGTTGCCTGTCATTACCGTCATTTGTTGAAATGTATTTAAAATAATTGCGCGATCGCGGTGCGCGCTCATGCCTCCGTTGTATGCGAAAATTGCACGCGATCTCATGTCACTTGTTTTGTTTAAATGCTCACATATTTGTCGTAAATGTACAGAAAATATATGTACTTAAATGTATATTTATGTTTTCCTTCGAGTATAAACGTGCAAATAGAAAAATACGTTAATGTTGTCAACAATTACATAAATTACATTTAATTCATATTTTATCTTTGACATTGCTAAATATTAATTTTGGTGGTATCGAAAATAATACTACAAATATTTACCAATGTTGATAAGATTGTTTTATTAAATCTTTATTCTAAACAAGGTATACATTCTTAACATACTGAGTTGTACGTAGTTATATTCTAGTATATGTAGACGAGCTTGCTGTGTGTTAACTGGACCGGCCCTCCTGCTGACAGAAGCGCCTCGTCATTTTATTGTAAGTTAAAAGAGAATCAGATGTTAAAAACTACAAAAATTCGTTTAATTTACTATTCTAAACTTACAAAATCTCAAAATCAATTTAAAAATAAATTACCTTTTGGCGTACATTCATAGATGTTACGTATGAATTAATTCTTAATTTCAAGATATTTTTTAAAACGTTAACTAATTTAAGTAAGCCTTGCTAATTCAATAAATAAAAAGTAACTTATTAAGTTTGTGTTGTCAACAAACTTTTATTATTTGCAATGTCTGGTAATATATTAGATCTATGGTTCATATAAAAATATATAAGTAATAGTAATTTAATCAAATTTGTAACAAATGATCGCACTCACAATGCCCAGAGTTTTTTATTGAGACGCGTGCCTCGTTCTCAGCTCTCTTATGAAACTAGCCAAATTGATTAAATTTCATAACTGAACGCCGGCGGTACACTTTCAATTCAGTCTTTTTATTATGGCTTATTCAATTCTGCGGAACTGTTTATTGATGTTGTTAAAGTAAGCTGAATTTCGATCTCGCCAAATAAATTAAATTAACGGAGTTATGACATCAATACATACCTACCGTTTTTTTATATTTTTGTTTTTGTTCTTTAATAAATGTTATGGAAGTATGAACCTGAAAAAAAAGAGGCTTTTATTCTTTTCAATTATATATACAGGGTGTCCGGTAATGAATGGATAACCTTGAAATGTCTTATAGTACAACTTATGGCCGTTCTGAAAAAAATACGAAACATAATATATCACAAGTAGTACCTTTGATATTTTTTTTTAAAGAAAAGTCGATTTTTTTCTATCTTATTTTACTGTCTTGAACACTATGACCAAAAATGAATGATTTCTATTGATTTTTTGTTGTTTTATTATTATACACTAACTGTGCTAATAGATAAAAAGTAAACAGTATGAATAGCTTTTGTAGTTTTTATTTAAAAAAAATCGCAAATTAATTTATTTCTGAAAAACATGCATAAAATATTATTTAAGCGAAGTTCAAACCTCTTGGGTATGAAAAAAATGTATGAATGTATGGGTGGCCAATAATTTTAAAATAATGTCGGTTGCATGTAGATTTTATAATGGTATAATTCATAAATGTATCTTCCATAAATAGTGACTTATTGCCATTAATGTAGAAAAGGAGAAAATTTGACTAAGTAACAAAATTTGTAATATGGGAACATTTTTTAAATTGAATTGTCACTGATCATTAGGAATTAATGAAAACACATCAGAAGTTGATCATACATGAAAACAGCTATTTTTAAAGAAATTGAAACCAAATTAAGCATTAGAAATTAACTTATTTCAATGTAATAAAATAACCAATTTTAATGTAAAAATGGTTACTTTACTAGCGTGAAATGGGTCGTGTGACCTTCATTTTTTATATCATAAGGTGGCAAACGAGCAAACGGCCACCTGGATTCGCCACAATAGCGAGGCGACCGTTGCCCATAGACATCCGCAAATGCAGATGCGTTGCGTACCTTTAATCAACGGAGAAGAGGTCGCACAGAAAGAGGACATTTCTCTTCCCTATGCGTCCCCTCCTCCGTCAAATCCACTTTCCCTTCCCATCCTTTCCTAATAAAAAAGGGTGGGAAAGGAAAGAGGACTAAAATTAGGCCTCCGGTACCACACTCATCAAACGTAACGCGGAATTGCTTCCACTTTACGCCTGTCTTCTGTGTGGTCGTGGTATTGCACCGGTCGACCCGGCCAATTAGTGCACCCAACAAATATTGTTGTTGCGGGATCTACCACTGTTAATTGTGTTTGTTAAAACTGTTTGTTCATATTTACTACCTGTTGTCTTTTGTGTTATATTAGACAAAGACGGGTCTGAATTGAGTAAGCGGGAGAGAAAAGAGCTAAATGTAAATTTTGTGGCTCCCACGTTCACCGGATCTAAATCCATTGGTTTTTTCTTATTGGGGCTTTCTGAAAGAGGAAGTATACTGTAGCCTGTGCAGTCTTTGGACGAACTGCGCAGTCGTGTCCGAGCAGCCGCAAAAAAAATATGCGAGCGAGCGATGGTATACAACACTGCTCAGAAGATCATTTATTCAAAGATTTAGGGCATGCATAAGAGTGGGAGGCAAACAATTTGAACATTTTTTGTTAACTAATGAAAAATAAAATAAATATTTTAATTTTAAATGTTGTTTTTCATTAATTCCTAATGATCAGTGACAATTCAATTTAAAAAATGTTCCCATATTACAAATTTTGTTACTTAGTCAAATTTTCTCCTTTTCTACATTAATGGCAATAAGTCACAATTTATGGAACATACATTTATGAATTATACCATTATAAAATCTACATGAAACCGACATTATTTTAAAATTATTGGCCACCCATACATTCATACATTTTTTTCATACCCAAGAGGTTTGAACTTCGCTTAAATAATATTTTATGCATGTTTTTCAGAAATAAATTAATTTACGATTTTTTTTAAATAAAAACTGCAAAAGCTATTCATACTGTTTACTTTTTATCTATTAGCACAGTTAGTGTATAATAATAAAACAACAAAAAATCAATAGAAATCATTCATTTTTGGTCATAGTGTTCAAGACAGTAAAATAAGATAGAAAAAAATCGACTTTTCTTTAAAAAAAAAATATCAAAGGTACTACTTGTGATATATTATGTTTCGTATTTTTTTCAGAACGGCCATAAGTTGTACTATAAGACATTTCAAGGTTATCCATTCATTACCGGACACCCTGTATATCTCATCAGATCAATATCTTATGTAGAGTTTAAATAGATTCAAAATGTTGCATTGTTAATTATAATTAATTATTATTATAATTGTATGTAAAAGATACGTACGTGAAACGTACTTTATATTGAGCGCAAAAGAATTTAATAGCACACTATAGATCCTATATCTTCATCTGTCAATAAACCGTGTAGAGAATGGAGCGGAGCGGCGGTAGGTACCTACGTGTTAATTGTCGATAGTCTTCAGGAGCGCAGTTATCAAAACAGAGCGGCTCATCGAAACCGTCTAAATTTTAATAAGGTGCCCACTACCGCCTTTGTTAGCGATGACTCGGCGGTTTTATACAATAGCTTGCGCAACTTATCGACTAAATCGATATCGGTTTACGAGGCGTTACGGCCCGCTCTAGCTACTGACCACGTTTTGATTAATTGCATTCTTAAGCCACAAATTGTAGCGACGTGGTGCCCGCTGCCCGCTTTCTGCCGCCCGCATTTATTTACTGGCGCCGATTGATTAGCGAAACCGATGACGTGTAGTTTTACAAGGGGCGTGTTAAGTATTTGGACTAATATCTTTTGTATCACTTTTTTGCTTCAAAAACTATCCTGGGGCAATTTTTTTTGAAGTAAAAATCTTGTTGCCACAATCAATGAGGGATACAAACCGTTCCTAAATAGTTAGAAGCTCTCAAAGGTTTTTTGACATTTACTAACAAGGCATCGCTACGTTAGGTTATATTGTTCGACAGAAATAAATCAAATCGATCTCCACACAGCTTCCAATAAACCGATACATTTATTGATTTGTTACAGCATTAAATTGGTTCCCAGAGAAGGATCACACTTACAATGTTGTCCGTCGTTTTAAGGGTCACGCTCTTGATTTCGGAACGATCTTGTCGCCTTTTAAATGGCTACGAGGTCATAAAGTTTTGACATTAAATTTGGAATGAAGTCGGTCTTACGATGTCATTTCACGTGAATAACTTTAATTAGTATTCGACAAGATTTAATGACGATCAACTCATAGTAGAGTAGAATGAAGAAATGAAACAAGGTGTGGCTTCTAAGTTAATTTATTGCAGAGGACCACGTCTGTTACTTTGCCTATTCATTGCTAATTGAAAAGGGGAGTGAGGCATGTGCGTAGTGTAGGCGTTTAGCGCAACGGTTGCGGCCCGCGGCCCCCCGCCGGCGCGAACACCTTTTTACTCGGTCCACGCCGCGGGTGCCGCTTGATTGCCTCCGATCTCATCGTTTTATGTTCCTCATAAAGCCTACAATAATTCATTTAGACGACGTGACGCCACTTACTCGTTAACTGGTTCCTCTCGCACACTAGATGAGGGATTTCAGTATCGAACTGTTTCAACATTTGAAGAAAAGTTGTACGATTTGTCACTTTCATAGCGCTGCTGAGTGGCTCCCTGTCTAATCTATGTACCTCGGTTATTAACGGATCACTAGTAATCTTTCACCACTCACGCCGCTTTTTCAACTGTAAACCTTCTATTTTATTGATATTATCCAAAATAATTACAGCACTTCTTAAACGTTATATTAATAAATGTTAGGTAATAATTATTAGTAGTCTATTAGTGACATCATCTTTAATGCGGTTGAAATCGGAATGAAGATTTTACGTTCAAGTTCAATATCCATTTACACTATAATGAGCCTAATCAAATTTTTCGTAGGAGCCGGCCGACCGGTGTATAATAAATAAATTCATTTCGAACCATTAGGCACGAGATCCGATTGTTAATGTCTCAATTTAGAAGCGGACGTAAATCTTCAAAGGCGTGACAATTACTGTTACTTTCCAGCAATACAAACAAAAAGGTTTCCGTCAATTATCGATAAATTAACCCGATTAAACACTCCAAAGCAGACGGCGCCCGACTGTCTTATCTCGGAACATGCCACGCTTTTAGGCAGGTACCGACATACAACACATCGCCACAGAAACATATACCTACATTTTTTTAACGAATATGCTTTTTATTACGATTTCATGGGAGCAACATTTCCCTAACATGGAAGACAAATTAAAAAGCAAACGACGGTGAGGAGACTTTTTTTTTTGTTTTAATTGTTGACTACTTTTTTATTCTATTTTAGGTGAAACATTACAACTGTCTTTGTCCATTTCATACTAATTTTATTAACATCTTTTATGTGTGCCATAGTATGATATGTAAAAAACCCTATCTGGGAGATAGGATTTTTATATCCTATCTGTTGACATTATGCTTAAATGTATTTTGAATATTTTCATCACGAAAACATGAAGTTGATTATAATTTCTAAGAGTCAAATTTATTAGTTTTATAACATCTTACATGAGTTATCGTTGGCCCCAGAGTCCAAAATCTCTATATAAAACATATCACCATCCCTCTAATTACTCGTATCTTTGACAAAACAGAGATAACAATATATTTTAAACGGGGATTTTAGTCTTAGAAACCAACGATTAGTCGAATAATGCGCTAGCTAATCTATAATAAATATTTTCTTATACGTATTTTATTTTATTGTAGTATAAAATATAAATCAATCCGGTTTCATTTAAATAACTATTTAAAGCAATTAAAATATTTAAATCATCTGTATGCAATAATTCCAAGAACAGTTACGTTCCAACGTAACGAGGTGTTTTTATTTGAAGTGTCTAAACCTTGTAATAGAAGCAGACCCTATTGTGACTAATCATGATTGAACGACTTTAGACAAATTGCATGACCGTGACTAGGCATTTAGGGATCGATCCGAGCGGGTCGATCCCAAATCATTAAAAGAACAATTATAGATATCACATTCCCACCTGCAACTTGTTGAAGGATGATGATCTTTTCTAAATAAATACTTCTACTGGCTCTCCATTGTTCAAATAATTATACAAGTACGAGAATAATCTTACTAATATAATAAATGCGAATGTTTGGATGATGGATGGATGTTTGTTAGAAGAAATCTTCAAAACGGCTTAACGGATCTCGGTGAAATTCGGCATTGGTGTAGAAAACAGTCTGGAAGAACAAGTAGTCGCAGGAGAGAGTTAGTCGTCTTAAGAAAGGATTAACCATCGGCTATGTACGTTTTTCTGATCAATAATTAACGAGTAGGAGATGTTTTTTAATCATGAATTTTTAATTTAAATATTTTTTGAATTATTAAATAAGTTGCCGTCCTATTAGGAGGTTTTCAATGAATTGTATTTTATTCAATAACAAAGGTATTCGCAGCCGATTAACGTGTACGAAGTGAGAACTGGACCTTAACTGTGCGTGATGGAAAACGGTTGCGGGTGTGAAAATGATATATTTTTACATATGATATTTTCTCAAATGTGATACATATAAAACTTACATTCATATAAGAAGAATAATGACGATAGTGTACTTAAGCTAAACTATGAATATCCGCGTTACTTAATCATTGACTTATCCCCGCACTATTTCAGTGAATCGAATGATAACCATAAAAAGCCGCAAAGCATATTCTCCTTGCTTAACAAAAACCCAATTTAACTGTTCACTTAAAGTTCATTGAAGTTTTTTGTTTGAGCGCAACAAACAAGGAACCAGATTAAAACGGCCGGCTCTTAGAAAACGTTACAGAATTTTCAACGGTTTTTCTTCTTTTTAAAAGAGCTATACTCATTATGATGGTGGATATCGATTGGTAAATTACGACCGGTCATCCATTGATGTATTTCTTTGGCGCTTTAATTCTCCGATGGGAACAGAAGGCTCTATGGGAGCGGGCGCGGCTAACATAACGCGCCGATTACGAAGCAAACAAATTGTATGGATCTTTTTGTGCTTTCGACGTGTTAACAATGAGATATCCGACGCAACTGATCATTACCATTATGCCATATAAGGCTTTGTGTTTTGAGTAAATTATAACAGATCCGGTCCTCGTTTATTTATTCGATGTTCTTGTGTACGATGTTCGATCGACGAAACAATAGAGCTTCATTAAGTACAGTGATCATTTAATTTTTTTTCTAAAATTTATAGCTTAATTACTGTTTTAGGGCCAGCATAATTTGAGACTGTTACACAATTGATTGAAATAATTGATTTATTTTAGTATACCAAAAATGTTTTGTATGTTTTGTATAAGACATATGTGGTAGGAAGTTTTTCTATGAAAATGGGCATAATTAATGGCAATTTCGAATCAAGGATTTGATGGTAATATCTGGTGAAAGATTTAGTTTTCTTATGAACAACAACTCTTTAGGACAGATAATAAATTACCGTCGTAAAAATGTTATATTATGAATCATCGGTGGAAAATTACCTTAAGGAGGGTGATCTGACATCTTTGTCATAAACAAAGTCGTATATTAAGCAATTATAAATTGTTGTCCCTAGATATAATTAGTTCTTGTAGAAATGACCGCAACTTGAAATAGACCTAATTTAAGTAAATACTGGCAAATTGCTTTGAACATTGCAAAATGAAAGGACGTCAAAGCACTTAACAATAATAATGTCAATTTGTGTCGATAAACACTGCAACATGATTAAACTCCGCAATAAGAAGGGAATATTTAACTCGTATATTGCTAATTTTCATAATTGATTTTCCGGTTTTCCTTGTCAAAGTACGTCAGTTATTAATTGCGTTACTAAAGGAAATGTATGAAAATTGCTTTATTAAATCTTTTTGGTTGAATGTTGGAAATCTAAAATAGGCTGTACCGAAATTCCGGTAGGAAAAAATAAGTTTTTCATATTAAATAATTAATATTCTTCAATAACAATACTTACATGTTATTTAGAAGAATACGTTTACACGGAATCCAATTCCGTAATCGCTTAAAAGAGCAGTAGTAGTATGCTTGAAGCACCTGTATGCCCATGCAACCTGATCAGTACCCCAACAACGAATTCTACGACAATTACAAACGGACAGGCTATGATTAAATTATGGCACTTATTCCGAGTGTTTCCTGAAAATAACATGAGATGGCTCTGGCAAGGCTGCGCCGGCACGCAAGCGCTGCACGCATTAGGCTGACGACGTACGTAGCTATGTTACGACAAAGTACAAATAAACATGATACCATAATTTGATTAGGTAAACTATAACTAGAAGAATTTGGAAAAGATTTTCACTTACTCCGATCATTGTACACCTTATTTCTAATTTCTTTTTGTACTTTTTAATTACAGAATATCAAGTTTTGTTTCTATTCAACCCTTGAATTCTATTTACCTCGTTGTACTGTACATAAGCGTACTCTTCGTCGGGTAGTCTTAATTTCTAGTTAATATTAGTATTAATATCGCCCCATCAATAAATATATGCTCCTATATACAAAATATTAAATCTTATTCGATAAAATTAGATAGGTGCTGGAAATGAATGCGAGGGATCATTAGACATTTCTTTACGACCGATACTAAATCGTATTATGATTTAAAAAAACGAAATCGACCAGTGTAAACTGGCCTTAAACTACATAATAGTGAACGATTTTAAAACGCGACCAATGAATGACGCATCGGTTTTAACGCGCTGCTGGTCACTCATTTTGCGCGCAAACTGCAATTATTCTTACTTTGCTTAAGAAATATCACTGACTACCATAATTATGCCACTGTACCGTTTATGTACTCGTAACAGATCATGTACATACAGCCTTAGCTTTCAAGATCACGACTAAAATGTAAATAAATTTAATATTAAAAACTAACAACAGAGGTAAATAATTATTTAACTATTATGGATCTGTCTAAAGCTGAAAATTATATGGGACTGGATTTTAATGTGTAATTATTTTGTTTTGCCATTGAATTATGTTAACGGAAACAGCGAGCGGCTTGTTTTGATGATTAGTTATAAATAATACTAATTTATCTATAACCAATGACGGGTCAAAGAGTAAAATCATCATTTTCAACACGCTAATGCCACATCGATTAATACATCAACTGTGGGTATGACTATTAAATATTAGTTCTTTATCATTAAAATTCAAAACACATTATTTTTCTTTTAATGTTTTGTCCGTATACATTACAAAAGCAATTTGGATTAAATGGACGAAATAACTTGCCTTTGTAGAGTCAGAAGATTTTACTTTACCTGACAAAGTATTAGTGTGAAGTATAATGCTGATTTTAACACAATTTATGTACTTTTTTCTGGATAACACGATGCTTACGTTTTACATTTATCAGTTCTCATGTATTTCTTATTTTGCAGGTGTATGCACCAACGCCACCGCACCAAGTGTATCATCAATCAACAGGATCTTGAGAAACAGGGCGGCGGAACGAGCGGCTGCGGAGTTCGCGAGAGCGGCTGGCTACGGGCTGTACGCTGCTCCTCCTCCTTATGGAGGATTCCCTTGGGGAGGTGGTGGGGGTGTGTGGCCACCCGGAGGACTTCCCCTTCCGCCGGGAGTACCTCCGCCGACCGTCGGGATGCAACACCCTGACGCAGTTCAGCAGGGATTTTTGTCGTCTTCGGGACGTGGTCTTGTCGGTGAGTACGACGTTTGAATTACTAAAAAAACTATGCCAATTTTAACTTTTATACTTGTAGGTTTGAGTTTCTTTCAATTATTTCAGTTAACTTTATTATTTGTGCAGATGTCGATGGAGATGATTCTGGATCTCTGGACGGCGAACAACCGAAATTTCGCCGGAACCGAACTACATTCAGTCCTGATCAACTAGAAGAGCTCGAGAAGGAATTCGAAAAGTCTCACTATCCTTGCGTCTCAACTAGGGAACGCTTGGCATCAAAGACCTCACTTTCGGAAGCCAGAGTACAGGTAAATATTTATTCTTAATTACACTCAAAACATAACGAGACATTATAAAATATCTGTGAATTCAAAGTCAATTAATACAAGGTGAAATAAAAAAGTCAACTGGTCTCGACTTAATCGAATGACTGCGCTATCGTTTCATTTCCATTTACATACATGAATTTGTTAACACGGCGAGAACAGAATACTAATCACGCTTGTTTACCGTTACTGACAGGTTTGGTTTTCCAACAGACGAGCCAAGTGGAGACGCCACCAGCGCATGAACCTCCTCAAGCGCGGTGGCGGCTCGCCCTCGCACCGCCTGCCCCACTCCCCCTCCCGCTCCCGCTCCCGTTCCTTGTCCCCTACCCGCGGCCCCTACCATACTCCTCAGATGGGTGGCGAGAATAGCGCGTTCAAAGCTCTGTCGCATCAAGACACGAACGCACTGAAGGCACTGTCCCACCAGGCGCAGCTGGAGAGCAATGCACTGAAAGCGCTCACGCAAACACCCTTCGACGGCGGTGCGTTTAAGCCTCACCCCGCACTAGAGAATAGTGCGTTCAAGGCGCTCGTCCCGCATTCGGCGGCTGCGGCGCTTCTGGCCGCTCAGTCCATACAACTAGCTCGAGGTTACGAATCTCATTCAGATTCCGACGAGGAGATAAACGTTCATGACGAGAGCGATGATGAGGGCGACAGACAGAGGAACAAGACGAGGTCCAGATCGCCGAGCCCGTGCAGGCAGCGACCGTTGACTTCTAGCGACCTGCCGCTACAACTCACCAAGCACGACCGTTGATGTTCCAAGACTACATAATTTATTTGTTCACATGTTCAATATACTAAAACCATTGATATCGAATATTATATTTTATATAAATTTCATCGTAAGGTGTTAACACTCCTGTTTGCTTGTAAATTTATGTAAATAATGTAGAGAATTAAGTTGTTGATTGTTGTAATGGAGACTAATGTTTAGTTGTAAAAGCAATGCACAAACGATGTCGCTTTATTTATAAACTTGGTATTGTATAGACGCTATGTTGTTATTATGTTAATGATTTAAGTTATAAAATGTGCTTAGTTAATTTGAAATGCATATTGCATTATGTTTGAATATATGTTTTGGTAGTGGTATTCAATTAGTAAAATGGTTGAAGATGTAATAGATTGCAAGGTATTAATTACCAAAGTATCAAAATGGTGTAATCACGGTTGGTACAACTCAATAGTTCCTACACACTTTACCGTGTTAGCCAGGAATATAAATTAATTTAAAATAATAAAAAATAATACTGATTGATATTTAAATATGTATTCAACGTTCAATATTATTAATGTAATTTACAAAACGATAGCACCAATTAAATAATGTAATAGTTAATATTGTACATAGATAATTATTGCTAGAGCACTGTATTATTTATTATCTAAATGAACATATTTTATTGTACAATATAGTAAAGATTTTACAAACGTACCTACGAAAATAAACAAATTATCTTATTTTTGTCTTTAATTTATCTTTATGTAAAATCAAATCATCATCAAATCAGTATATCTTGATTACTTTATTTATGCTCAAAAACTGAAGAAGTATTCTTTCTAACAATGATGTTACCTTTTTTTTATAACAACACCTCAAGTCATATTACAATATACTTAACAGACATGTATCAAGTAGATAAGGGCAAAAGATTAAGCAGAAAAACTCACAACCAATCACACGCAAGATTTAAACAACACTCAGTAGTGTACTTCTACTGTAAATAAATGGAATGGAATTGGTAAAGGACAGAATATGACTACATTTTAAAATTTATAATTCTTTGATAGGTACTAAAACTTGGCTGCAATGTATTGGTACAATCAAACTAGTTGCAAGGCAACACCTAAAGCTAAAAATTCTAATTCATAGCCAGATTCTGGGACTCGAAATATAAATAATTCTTGAGCTGACATTACCCTAAAATTATACTTATCGAAAGTGACACTAGATCCCAGCGCAGTATAACCACTTACTGCTTTGTTAGCTTCAAAATATTTTAATTAATATAAACAGTTAATAGTGGACGTCAAAGTACCTTATTTAAATAAAATGGTTAAATCGAGTATGATCTGTGGGCAATCACAGTCAAAATAACTTGATTCACAGCATTATTATTTGATTTCCCTCTTGTGTTTCATAATAATTAATAACTGACTCCTCAAATTGGATTTTACCTTTAATATTTATTTTTAACATTCTTTAAGACACACACCTTTTAATTCTCAGTCGTTATACTCGTATTCGTATCATCGAAAACAATTATCCTTTTTCGTCCATTGTTAGTAAAAACGTTCCCGAATTGGTCTTCCCGGATATCGATAATCACATTGGAGAGAGTTCGGAACAAAAACATTATGGTGAAATGAAAGCCGACAGAAAATCTCTGTATGATTTTGTTTTGTCGATATATGTGGTCTAAGCATGTATCAATTAGAAACGTGAGGGATTCTAAATCGAATTATAGCACGTCGGGTATTCTTGAAATTTACTTTAGCTTAATTCTTCGATATGCGACTTTGAACGGACATGCAACTACAAAGGAACTGCCGCAAGTGATATTGTTTTATTCTTGATGAAAATATTTTTAACATATTTAAGACATATAATATTAGTACATACAAACAACTCTACTAGACATCTCGCGTACTAGACCAGTGTAAGTTTTTCATTGCTCCATTACAAATTGTATTATTTGGTAAAAAGGACAGTACAGAAATTATTTATGTAAGACTAATTAACTTACAATTGTAGTATATTGTAATTTTATATTGCTTTGTTCACACTTCACTTTCATCTTGACCGTGATCAGTTGAAATGTAATTGAAAGCCCTACAAATTTTCGGTCTCGGTAACATTTTAATAATTGTTAAAAGCAAATAAATGTATTAAAAATAATGTTAAGAGTATTAAAGACAGTATGATCAATATAAGTCACTTTTCGAGATACTCGTATTTAAGAATATGTGTACCAACTGCGCTTGCCGCGACAAATCTTTTCTAATTCAGAGATGATCATTATATAAGTAACTCTTTGTCATCCTGAGGGCGATCCTATAAGAGACTCGCACTAACCACCATTACATATGTGACTCTTTGTCCGTCTTAGGACGTTCCTGTAAGAGCCTTCCACCAACCCCCATTTTATAATAATTGCCAGTTAGTCAAATTTGATCGCTGATGTCATTTTTGCAAATCAAAGCGTGCAATTTAGTGTTTTGTGTTATAAATATTATGTAGTGTGAATGGTATTACGAGTTTTATTTAACATTTACAATAAGAAATGGAAAATTTGAAGACTACAAGTACTTTTGACCAGTGACCAGTGGTATACCTATCTGTAGATTTTATTATAAAAAAAAGTTTCGAAATCTATTCTCTTGCTACCAAACTCCGGACACTCTACTATGGCATGCAGCACGGATTCGCCCCGTGCCGGATCGCAGATACACGAGGGGCTCGTCTTACACTTGAACCTGTGGCGTCCACAATAACGAGGGCGAGTCTACTATGAATATTACTCTAAGAAGAAAACAAAACCGACCCACGGATGCAAGCTACTTAAATGATCAGTCAATTGATGATATTGTTGGGAACACTATGAACCAAACTATTTATAGCATTGATGTTATGTCAACCAGCCCAAAACATACTAAAAGTCAACATATTACACTAGATAATATCAGTAAATTACTGGATTCAAAATTGGAAATATTTAAAGCCTCCTTGATAGAAGATGTTAAAAGTTCAATCCAACAACAACTAAGCAAAACAATAGTAAAACTCCAGAATCAGATGGAACTTACAACAACTAGCCTAACAGCTGAACAAACAAAAATAAAAGAAAACATAACTATTATTGATAAAAAAATTGAAAACATTGAACAACAACTAACTCACTTAAAAAATACAAAAAAAATTGTTCTATATGGCCTCATTGAAAATCGTCAAGAATCCGAATACAATCTTATAGATAATGTGTCCAGAGTGTTCCATGACATTATGAATATTAACATAGGGCCATATATAGAAGAAGTGAAACGTATAGACAAAATTCCTTATGGAAAACGCAAGAAACTTCCAGAACTCAGGACTAGCAATAGGACCTTTCATGGATAGTAAGGCACTAAAACTCGGAAACGAGCTCCGGCAGAAACTACGAAAAGCTAGACAGAATGGCGATCACGGTGTTATAAGAAACAACAAACTTTTTATTAATGGAAGAGAATGTGAGACAGAAACAAACTACGAGCATAGACAACTACTAAAAAGACTTGACTTATCCAAAGGTACTGGCCCTGATAATTTGCCTCCTATATTTTTGGTAAGGTGTGCAGAACCCCTTTCGCTACCTGTTAGTATCATATATAATGAGTCTTTAAAATCGGGAACCTATCCGAACATCTGGAAAGAAGCCAGAATTGAGCCAATTTACAAAAAAGGCGACCGTAGCGATATAACGAATTATCGACCAATTTCACTGATTTCAGTTTTGCCGAAAATGTTGGAAGCCATGTTGCGTCCAATTTTTGTTTGTCATGTTAAGCGATTAATTTCTGATGCACAACATGGTTTCACTAAATGTAGATCTACTGCCACTAATTTATCCAACTTTGTAACCTTTCTTTCAGAATCAATTGACTCTCGTGTCCAAGTAGACACAGTATATACAGACTTCTCCAAAGCCTTCGATAAAGTTAATCACTCGCTACTTTTGGAAAAACTGGCTAACTTTGGTTTTGGAGGGTCAGTACTGTCGTGGCTTTTATCATATGTTGTAGACAGGTTATGCATCACAGCCTTATAGATCTACATCAGGTGTCCCTCAGTGTCCCTCACCAATTTTATTTAATATTTATATAATTGATGTCCTAGAATGCATCCACGAGTCGAAATGTTATATCTTTGCTGATGACCTAAAGATTGCGAAAGAAATAAGATCATGAGCATGATCATGAGAAATAAGACCCAGGGAAGGCGTATACTGGTGGACGCAGGACCTTGCGGTTTTGCGCGCTGCCAGTAACGCCGCCCGGCTCGCCTTCACCCGTTGCCGAAGACGTCGGCATCGAGTGAATGGCGAACTGAAGCGCCTTCAGGATAAAATGCAGGCAGCCAAGAAGGCGCTCACCGCCGCCATCGGGGCCGCCAAGGACGCCGCTTATGCGGAGTTCTTGGCGACCCTTGACGCGGACCCATGGGGGCGCCCGTACCGTATGGTACGAGCTAAACTGAAGAGGGCGCCCCCCACGGAGGATATGGAGCCGACCGTCCTCAGCGCGGTGGTTGAGGGGCTGTTCCCTGACAGCCCCCCATTCGAACCACCGCGCATTGCACCGCCAGATGCGGAGGAGGAGGTCACCGCCCTTGACGCTCCTCTGGTAACAGAGGAGGAAATGGATAGGGCGGTTGGCCGGCTCAGGGGCCGGAAGGCTCCGGGACCGGATGGGGTGCCCGGCAAGGTGCTCCCCATCGCCCTCAAACACCTCGGAGCCCGCCTCCGCTGCCTGTTCAGTGATTGCCTGGCAGCGGGGCGCTTCCCTGGGGTGTGGAAGGAAGGACGGCTGGTGCTCATAAGGAAGGAGGGTCGACCCGCACACTCTCCTTCCAGGTACCGGCCACTCGTGATGCTGGATGAGGTCGGGAAGCTGCTTGAAAGAGTGGTGGCTTCCCGCATCATCCAGCATCTGGAGAGGATCGGGCCGCAAATCTCCGAGAACCAATCCGGGTTCCGGTCGGGGCGATCGACCTTAGACGCCCTGACCGCCCTGAAGAGGTTCACGGAGGACGCGGCCCAGAGGGGGCAGGGGGCTATGGCGATATCTCTGGATATTGCCAACGCCTTCGGCTCCCTCCCCTTCGCGGTGATAGAGGAGGCACTCCGATTCCATGGAGTGCCCCTCTATCTCCGGAGGGTCGTAGGACACTACCTGCAGGGGCGGGTAGTGTCCTACTTAACAAGGCGAGGGAGAGAGGAAAGGCGGATGGCCTCCGGTGTTCCCCAGGGGTCTGTTCTAGGACCCCTGCTATGGAACATCGGTTTCGACTGGGCCATCCGCGGAGAGGTGCTGCCCCGGATGGCGGTTATCTGCTATGCAGACGATACGATGATCGCCGTCCGGGACACCACCTGGAGGAGATTGAGGCGGAGGGCTGAGGCCGGAGCCACCCTGGTGACCCGGAGAATTGAAGCGCCGGGCCTCCGGCCGGCGCTCTCCAAGACTGAGGCCCTATGTTTTAAAGGGCCGAGGTGGAGGGTGCCGTCGGGGGCAACACTCCTGGTCAACGGGGACGAGGTCGGGGTCAAGGCCAGTATAAAGTATCTGGGCCTTGTCCTCGACGGGGGGTGGCGTTTCGGGGAGCATTTCCGGGCGCTAACCCCCCGGCACGTAGGCGCGGCAGCAGCCCTCTCGAGGCTCCTTCCGAACCTGAGGGGTCCGGGTGTACAAGCAAGGCAGCTGTACACCATGGTCGTCCGCAGCATGGCCCTGTACGGCGCGCCGATATGGGCAGAGGCCCTAAACGCGTCGAACAGGGCCCTCCTCCGCAGGCCGCAGCGCGTCATTGCAGGACGTGCCTGCAGGGCCTACCGCATGGTAGGCCATGCGGCGGCCTGCGTCCTGGCCGGTACTCCCCCGTGAGAGATAGAAGCGGGAGTGCTGGCCGAGGCATACCGGGCGCGGGTTGAACAAAGAACCCGGGGAGAATCTCTCGCCCCGGAGGAGCTCGCCCACGCCCGGGAGAGGAGAAAGCGGAGGACCATGGAGCTCTGGGTGGAAGGCCTAGCGGACGTCGAATATGGCGTCCGCACAGTCGAGGCCATCCGCCCACAGCTCCCGGAGTGGTGCGGAAGGGGCCACGGGTCCCTCACCTTCCGACTCACGCAGGTGCTGTCCGGACACGGTTGTTTCGGACAGTATCTGCGTCGGATCGGAAGGGAGGAGACGGCGTCGTGCCATGGGTGCGGCGATGAAGAAGATACGGCGCAGCACACACTAGAAGTGTGCTGCGCCTGGACAGAAGAACGCCGCACCCTGGTGGCGACGATAGGCGAGGACCTCTCACTTCCTGGCGTTATACGCGCCATGTTAGGAAGTGAGAGGTCCTGGGACGCCGTTGCCTCCTTCTGCGAAGAGGTGATTTCGCAGAAGGAGGCACAGGAGCGGGAGCGCGAGAACGACCGTCTGGCGCCCCCGCTCCGACGCCGTAGAGGGGGCAGAAGGAGGCGGCAATTCGCCGCCGCCCTTCCCCCCACAAACATGTGAGAGGGCGATAACGCAGGCGGGGTCACGGAAGTAAGCTCACGCGTCCCCGTGGCCCCGCCATAATGCGTCGGAGGGCAGTCAGGTTTTAGTGGGTATTCCGGTCGCCTTCTGCGGCCGGCGAGTCCCACACTCCCTACGCCATTGCACAGCCCGGCGTAGGGGTGCGTAAATGCATTTCCTGACGTTAAAAAAAAAAAAAAAAAGGTACAAGGAAGCAATATTAAAATGTGGTTGTCAATAATAGAAAACTACATAAGCTATCAAAATAGAAAAAAGGTCCGCAACAAGTAATAAAATAGCATTATTTAAAAATTCATTAAAAGATATCAAATGGGAGAACATAATAAATACAAACTCAAACTTAAATAAAAATTACAACTCATTTAACACAGTTATCCAAGAACTGCTAAATAAACACATACCAGTACAAAACATAAAAATAAAAAATAAACCCCAAAAACGATGGCTAACTATGGGAATAAAAAAGTCATGTTCTAATAAAAGATCTCTAAGGACTTTACTAAATCAAACTAATAACACTGTTATCCACAATTTTTACAAACGATACAGTCAAACGCTCAAACGCAGTATTAAAATATCAAAAAAGTTAGAATTCATAAAATAAATGGAAAACTCTGAAAACAAAACAAAAACCATGTGGAAAATTATCAACCAAAAACCGGAAAACCTAGAATAAATACTCATAATAACAATATCGTGTTATAGTGTGATATAGTGTAACAATAAAGTCACCGAGTTGTCCTGTAGAGATTAGCAACATCTTTAATGACTATTTTGCAACTGTCGGTGCAAATCCAAACAACAAACACAACCCTACAGGTCGACCTGTAGTAAACCCACCAGTGTGCTCCTTGTACTTACGTCCTGTAGAACAAAAAGAAACGATCCACATCATACGTCTAATGAAAAATAAAAATAGCTGCGGTATAGATGACATTCCACCAACAGACAGTGTGCTGAACACCTTTCTATTCCCCAAACCTATTTAATAAACCAGAGTTTTCAAGAAGGACAATTTCCAAACGCCCTAAAACTAGCATTAATCAAGCCGATCCACAAAAAAGGCAATACCTGTACCCCTTCCAACTATAGGCCGATAGCTCTATTACCAACATTTTCCAAAGTATTTGAAAAAGCTATGTGCAATAGACTATATAACTTTTTAGAAAAATATAACATCATTGACGATAGCCAAAACGGATTCAGGAAATCGAGATCCACCACACTAGCAGTATACAAATACATACAAAGGGCCCTACAACACATAAATGACAAAAAATATGTACTAGGAGTATTACTTGACATGACGAAAGCTTACGACAAAGTTCAACACAATATCCTGCTAGACAAAATGTACGGTTCCGGTGTCCGCGGCCCGGCATATTCATGGTTTAAATCATACCTGGAAAATAGATCCCAAATAGTTCAAATAGAACACTACAACTCTGCCACCGCTAAAATAGAAACAATTCGATCTCGAGAAAGGAAAATAACATGCTCTATCCCACAAGGAAGTGTACTGGGGTGTGTACTATTTTTAATTTATATAAATGACTTACCAAAAACACTAAACAAAGAAAAAACCTTGCCAGTTCTATTTGCAGATGATATATCCATTTTAATAAAATATGAAAATATAACCGCACCTAATCCTATATTACAAGATACATTACAAACTGTAACAAATTGGCTCCAAGACCATAACTTAGATATAAATTATAATAAAACTAAAATTATGCATTTCAGAGCACATAATAAATCCGCCCTAAATATAAACACAACTTTTCAAAATACAACCCTAGAAAGTGTAGACACCTTTACACTGTTAGGATTAAATATTGACACACATATTAATTGGAACACATATAGAGTGCATTAAATCAAAGCTGTCCAAATTTACATATGCTCTTTTTCAATTAAAATGTAGCACAGACGTAAAAACAGCACTATCAGCGTACTATGCATATGCATACTCATGGCTGACATATGGTGTAATGCTCTGGGGAAATAGTGTAAATAGCCAAGATTTATTTATATTACAAAAGAAATATACCTTTTAGAATAATTGCTCAAATAGACAATCAAGATAGTTGCAGACCCTACTTTATTAAATATAACCTACTAAATCTTCCCTCCATATATATTTACGATATTAGTTTATTTACATTTAAAAATATAAAGACTTTTACAAAAGTAAAAGACACACATAATGTTAACACTCGTCACAAACATAAATTACACTTACCGCAATCTAGAATTAAAATGTTAAATGAAAGTCCCTATTATATGGCTGTAAAAATTTTTAACCACTTACCAAATGAAATAAAAGAAGAAGTAGAATTCATAAAATTTAAAAGAAAATTAAAACATTTTCTAAGTAAGAAATGTTTTTACAATATTGAAGAATACTTTAAAAATTCAAAACAATTAAACCTCTAAATAAACACAAATAAGCATACACACATAAGGCAATAAATAGGTAACATATATTAAATAATATATAAAATAAAAGTAATTACTTACATGTTGAGAGTGGCGGGTACCTTTCAGTTCTAGCCACGTCTTGCCACTCCGAGTATCTTCTTCAGACTGATCGTCAGACTGACGTGCAAGGGTTTATATAAGCTCAAGTCTGTCCCCACCACGCTTGATTCAACACAACTATTGTTTAAGAAAAATAAGTCTATCCACCATTAATTGTGAGTCTCCCACCAACCACCATTATATATGTGATTCTTTGACCATCTTAGGACCTTCCTGTAAGAGTCTCCCTCCAATCACCATTATATATGTGACCCTTTGTCCTTCTTAGGACGTTTCTTAAGAGTCTCCCACCAACCACCATTATATGTGTGACTCTTTGTCCATCTTAGGACGTTTCTTAAGAGTCTCCCACGAACCACCATTATATGTTTGTATTGTACTACCTTACAATAACATAATAAACTTTTTTCTACTACCCTACAAATTCTCCTACACCTTACATAATAAACTTTTTTCTACTACCCTACAAATTCTCCTACACCTTACATAATAAACTTTTTTCTACTACCCTACAAATTCCCCTATACCTTACATAATAAACTTTTTTCTACTACCCTACAAATTCTCCTACACCTTACATAATAAACTTTTTTCTACTACCCTACGAATTCTCCTACACCTTACATAATAAACTTTTTTCTACTACCCCACAATTACATTATGTTATACGCGTTTTTAATTGTGGTTTCATTTAAAAATAACTACTTAATTTAAATTAACTTTGATCATTTCTCTAATATTGTTTGTTTAATTGCTTTACTTACATAGATAGTCTTTTGTTTCATTATTTGATTGTTTATGCACCGATACATTATACAAGTTGTGTTTATCTGTAAGTGAAATTACATGTTACCTGAAACCTGTTGTAATAGTGTCTAAAAGTGATGTATGAACACATGTACTTTTGTTGGTAAACCAAATAAATAAATAAATAAACAAGCAGAACACAAGTCATACTGAAACGCAGAAGCTAACTGAACTGCAGCTGACGTCAAGAGCAGGACAGACACAAATGAAAACTCCAGCGAACAAGACGTTTCGTTACTGAACTAAATGTGATTTTTCAAAATGCACAAAGTATAGGCAACAAGTCAGACTTAATAGAACATTTTTTAATAGATTTAAACATAGATATACTATTACTATCAGAGATATTGAAAAGTAAGGATTATTGCGACTCTATTGTAATACCTGGATATAAAATAGCTTCAATCTTTTGTAGAAAAAATTATGATGGTGGAGGTGTTTGTATTTTTATAAAAGATACCTTAGAATATATAGAAAGAAAAGATATAGCTGATCTTTCCAAAGAATTTGTATATTAATAGGATTATATAGAGCAGATCGTCATATTAATATATTTTATGAACAGATCGAACATCTCTTATATAAGCTAAATACAAAAAATAAAAACAAACATATAATAATAGGAGGAGATTTTAACATAAATATAATAGCAAATAATAAAGAAGCAAAAAAACTCATAAATACAATGAAATCGCGTAATCTTACTCAAATAATAAATAAACCTACAAGAGTTACAAAAAAAACAGCCACTTGCATAGACCTCTTATTTACAAGCTATACACCACTCATACATAAAATAAATGTGCAAGACTATGGTCTCTCTGACCATAAAGCTTTAAATATAAAAATAAAGACAGCTAATATTCACACTAATAATAAAACACGGTACGTTAAAAAAAGAATATTTACTAGTAATGAAACGAACAAAATGAAATGAACAAACCAATAACTCTGCAAATGACTATATTTAAAATAAATAACAAATAATTAAGAAATAGAAAGAACAAGGGTAATCGACAGCCAAACGTCAAGAAGCAATATTAAAATGTGGTTGTCAATAATAGAAAACTACATAAGCTATCAAAATAGCAAAAAGGTCCGCAACATCCTCCCCCTCGTGCAGCTAAGCACAAACTGGTTATTCAAACCAAGGTCAGTCAAGGCCTTAGGTGGAGAGCCTAACCAGCTTTCATACGGGTCAGTGTAGCGTTCTCCCTGCTGTTGCAACGTCCACTACCCTTATCGCGCCATTGAATTGACAATGGCTTCTGCCTCGGCTAGTAAACTGCTTAGGGTTTCTTCTTTCGGAGCTCGTTCGGTTAATGTTGCGTTCAGAGCCACCTTTACTGATCGCACCAAGCGCTCCCAACATCCTCCAAAATTAGGTGTCGCAGGTGGGCCCGGCATATTGCTGGGGTAGGGCTTTTTTGCCCCGCGAACCATACACTGGGGTGGGGAAATGGGAGGGCGGACCCCGGCGCGCACTAACCTCCCGTCGGGGAGGGGTGGGGGGGTATCCGTCCGAAACTAGGGGTGGTGCGCCGCCCACCATCCGGAATGGGCGTCACCCGGGGGTGGAGTTTATATCGGCCCTTCTCGTGGGAACAAATATGGAAGAATTAAACAAAACCAAAAAACAAAGAGAGGGAGAGAAGGAGGAAGAGAGACGGGGAGAGAGAGTGAAGAGTGAGGGAAACAGAGAGGGAAATGAGCAAGTGGTCGTCCTTAGCGCGTCCTGCTCCAGTGACGAAAGCACCAGTGGTGCCGAGGAGGAAGCGTCTGCGCGGCGGCTACGAAGCCACACCAAAAAGGCTGAGCCGGCGCCAAAGGTGACCCTGAGGTTCATCCCAGGGGAAAAGAAGAAAAAGAGGGCCCTGAGGGACTCGTCCGGCGAGGAGGCAGGACCAGCCGTAGCGAACAAATTGTCCACGGCGGCCAGAGGCCGGATACGAGGCAATGCAGGAAAGCATACTTTCCTGAAGGCGGCAAATGAAGACCTGGCGAAGGGGTTGGAGAGCGAATCGGGCGACTCCGACCCCACATACCGATGTTCCTATCGGCCGCCAAGCTCGACTGCAACGAGGACGCAGCCAAGCAGGGAGCAGCAGGGCGCCGGCGAAGAACTGCGCAAGCTCCGCGCGGACAACGCTCGACTAGCCAAAGAGCTTGAGCTGGTCCGCGCGGAATTACGCGCCTTTAAGGAGGCATACTCGGAGTCGCAAAAGCGAACGAACGCGATTGCGACTCCGAGGGAGGCGCCCGAGGCCCAGCCGGGCCTAGAGGAGGTGCTGAAGAGCGCCCTGGAGGAGATGAGGCGCGAACTCCTACAATCTGTTGGCGGGATGGTGAATGCCCGCCTTCAAGGCTTAGAGTCGCGCCTCCCCCCAGAGCCAGTGGTTAGGCCCCCACTGGCAGCGGACAAGCGGCAGCCGCCGCCGCCGCCCCGGCCTGAAGCCCGATCCGGCCCGGCAGCAGAGGCCATAAGAGGAGACCCGGCGGAACCGGCTCAGGCCCCTAAGGCCAAAGCCAGGCCGGCCAGACGGGGGCCCAAAACGGGCCCCAAAGAACGACCAACTGGCCCTCCACCTCCCCCTCCCCCCTCTCAGGAATTGAGAGGACGGGCAGGGGGAGCCCAGCTACACAAAGCTGTAGCGGGCCAGGAGGACAACGCTCCCCAGGCATCGGGGAGCGAAGTCCAATGGTCAAAGGTGGTCGGCCGAAAGGCTAAGAAAAAGGGCAAAGCTCCGAATCCAGCCGGAGCTCCCCCCCAAAGCGATACAACCCGGCGGGGGACTGTGGCCACCCCCCTCACCAAGGCAGTTAAGATCGTAGCCCCCAAGACGGCTGCTATAAGCCTCACCCTTAAAAAGGACCCTGGAGACGGTGAGGATCCGGACAAGCATGACCGGATCCAAACTCATGGAAGTGGGGGGGAAACCCCTGAAGAGACTGCAGACCGCCTAGCCTCCGAGCTAACAAAAGTTATTGGGGACTGGGCGGACATCGCCCGCCCGTCCAAATTGGTCGACCTCAGGGGTCACTGGCCTGGATGAGACGGTGACCCGTGAGGAAGTGGCGGACAAGTTGGCGACGGCTGGGGGCTGCCCCTCCAGTGCGGTCAAAGTGGGTCTCATCAGGCCCAACTTCTGGGGTGGCGGCTCTGCCATTGTAAAGTGCCCCGCGACGGCTGCCAATGCAGTCGTCAAAATAGGGAAGGTGGCCATCGGTTGGACCATGGCCACCATCAACGCGGTATAGGCCCGGCCATTAAGGTGCTTCAAATGCATGATGCTGGGCCACACTCGCGCCCTATGCCCAACGGAAGCGGAGCATTGTCAACTTTGCTTCCGTTGTGGCGAAGCGGGGCACAAGGCGGCCGCCTGCGAGGCGCCCTGTAAATGCACAGTGTGTGCCACCACAGGGCGCCCGCACACGCACGTGATGGGGGGAGACAAATGTGTACCCCCCACCGTGAAAGGAAAGGTGACCAGGCTGCGTCCTAGCCCGCCGCAGCCTAGCCCGCCGGCCGAGGAAGCTATGCAGGTATCTTAATGCCCGGACACCTGCATAGCGAATTCCTGCAGACCAACGCCAACCACTCCGCCTGCGCACAGGACCTGCTCATGCAGGTCCTGACGCATGGTCGGCGGACCCCCATCAAGGGATGGGGGTCGAAGAAAGGGCCGTCGGGTTCCGCCGGGACCTGACGGCCATCTGCGACGCCGGGATGCCCCGGGCACGACGCTTCGCGCCCAGGGAAGGCGTATACTGGTGGACGCAGGACCTTGCGGTTTTGCGCGCTGCCAGTAACGCCGCCCGGCTCGCCTTCACCCGTTGCCGAAGACGTCGGCATCGAGTGAATGGCGAACTGAAGCGCCTTCAGGATAAAATGCGGGCAGCCAAGAAGGCGCTCACCGCCGCCATCGGGGCCGCCAAGGACGCCGCTTATGCGGAGTTCTTGGCGACCCTTGACGCGGACCCATGGGGGCGCCCGTACCGTATGGTACGAGCTAAACTGAAGAGGGCGCCCCCCACGGAGGATATGGAGCCGACCGTCCTCAGCGCGGTGGTTGAGGGGCTGTTCCCTGACAGCCCCCCATTCGAACCACCGCGCATTGCACCGCCAGATGCGGAGGAGGAGGTCACCGCCCTTGACGCTCCTCTGGTAACAGAGGAGGAAATGGATAGGGCGGTTGGCCGGCTCAGGGGCCGGAAGGCTCCGGGACCGGATGGGGTGCCCGGCAAGGTGCTCCCCATCGCCCTCAAACACCTCGGAGCCCGCCTCCGCTGCCTGTTCAGTGATTGCCTGGCAGCGGGGCGCTTCCCTGGGGTGTGGAAGGAAGGACGGCTGGTGCTCATAAGGAAGGAGGGTCGACCCGCACACTCTCCTTCCAGGCACCGGCCACTCGTGATGCTGGATGAGGTCGGGAAGCTGCTTGAAAGAGTGGTGGCTTCCCGCATCATCCAGCATCTGGAGAGGATCGGGCCGCAAATCTCCGAGGACCAATCCGGGTTCCGGTCGGGGCGATCGACCTTAGACGCCCTGACCGCCCTGAAGAGGTTCACGGAGGACGCGGCCCAGAGGGGGCAGGGGGCTATGGCGATATCTCTGGATATTGCCAACGCCTTCGGCTCCCTCCCCTTCGCGGTGATAGAGGAGGCACTCCGATTCCATGGAGTGCCCCTCTATCTCCGGAGGGTCGTAGGACACTACCTGCAGGGGCGGGTAGTGTCCTACTTAACAAGGCGAGGGAGAGAGGAAAGGCGGATGGCCTCCGGTGTTCCCCAGGGGTCTGTTCTAGGACCCCTGCTATGGAACATCGGTTTCGACTGGGCCATCCGCGGAGAGGTGCTGCCCCGGATGGCGGTTATCTGCTATGCAGACGATACGATGATCGCCGTCCGGGACACCACCTGGAGGAGATTGAGGCGGAGGGCTGAGGCCGGACCGACCCTGGTGACCCGGAGAATTAAAGTACTGGGCTTCCGGGTGGCGCTCTCCAAGACTGAGGCCCTATGTTTTAAAGGGCCGAGGTGGAGGGTGCCGTCGGGGACAACACTCCGGGTCAACGGGGACGAGGTCGGGGTCAAGGCCAGTATAAAGTATCTGGGCCTTGTCCTCGACGGGGGGTGGCGTTTCGGGGAGCATTTCCGGGCGCTAACCCCCCGGCTCGTAGGCGCGGCAGCAGCCCTCTCGAGGCTCCTTCCGAACCTGAGGGGTCCGGGTGTACAAGCAAGGCAGCTGTACACCACGGTCGTCCGCAGCATGGCCCTGTACGGCGCGCCGATATGGGCAGAGGCCCTAAACGCGTCGAACAGGGCCCTCCTCCGCAGGCCGCAGCGCGTCATTGCAGGACGTGCCTGCAGGGCCTACCGCATGGTAGGCCACGCGGCGGCCTGCGTCCTGGCCGGTACTCCCCCGTGAGAGATAGAAGCGGGAGTGCTGGCCGAGGCATACCGGGCGCGGGTTGAACAAAGAACCCGGGGAGAATCTCTCGCCCCGGAGGAGCTCGCCCACGCCCGGGAGAGGAGAAAGCGGAGGACCATGGAGCTCTGGGTGGAAGGCCTAGCGGACGTCGAATATGGCGTCCGCACAGTCGAGGCCATCCGCCCACAGCTCCCGGAGTGGTGCGGAAGGGGCCACGGGTCCCTCACCTTCCGACTCACGCAGGTGCTGTCCGGACACGGTTGTTTCGGACAGTATCTGCGTCGGATCGGAAGGGAGGAGACGGCGTCGTGCCATGGGTGCGGCGATGAAGAAGATACGGCGCAGCACACACTAGAAGTGTGCTGCGCCTGGACAGAAGAACGCCGCACCCTGGTGGCGACGATAGGCGAGGACCTCTCACTTCCTGGCGTTATACGCGCCATGTTAGGAAGTGAGAGGTCCTGGGACGCCGTTGCCTCCTTCTGCGAAGAGGTGATTTCGCAGAAGGAGGCACAGGAGCGGGAGCGCGAGAACGACCGTCTGGCGCCCCCGCTCCGACGCCGTAGAGGGGGCAGAAGGAGGCGGCAATTCGCCGCCGCCCTTCCCCCCACAAACATGTGAGAGGGCGATAACGCAGGCGGGGTCACGGAAGTAAGCTCACGCGTCCCCGTGGCCCCGCCATAATGCGTCGGAGGGCAGTCAGGTTTTAGTGGGTATTCCGGTCGCCTTCTGCGGCCGGCGAGTCCCACACTCCCTACGCCATTGCACAGCCCGGCGTAGGGGTGCGTAAATGCATTTCCTGACGTTAAAAAAAAAAAAAAAAAAGGTACAAGGAAGCAATATTAAAATGTGGTTGTCAATAATAGAAAACTACATAAGCTATCAAAATAGAAAAAAGGTCCGCAACAAGTAATAAAATAGCATTATTTAAAAATTCATTAAAAGATATCAAATGGGAGAACATAATAAATACAAACTCAAACTTAAATAAAAATTACAACTCATTTAACACAGTTATCCAAGAACTGCTAAATAAACACATACCAGTACAAAACATAAAAATAAAAAATAAACCCCAAAAACGATGGCTAACTATGGGAATAAAAAAGTCATGTTCTAATAAAAGATCTCTAAGGACTTTACTAAATCAAACTAATAACACTGTTATCCACAATTTTTACAAACGATACAGTCAAACGCTCAAACGCAGTATTAAAATATCAAAAAAGTTAGAATTCATAAAATAAATGGAAAACTCTGAAAACAAAACAAAAACCATGTGGAAAATTATCAACCAAAAACCGGAAAACCTAGAATAAATACTCATAATAACAATATCGTGTTATAGTGTGATATAGTGTAACAATAAAGTCACCGAGTTGTCCTGTAGAGATTAGCAACATCTTTAATGACTATTTTGCAACTGTCGGTGCAAATCCAAACAACAAACACAACCCTACAGGTCGACCTGTAGTAAACCCACCAGTGTGCTCCTTGTACTTACGTCCTGTAGAACAAAAAGAAACGATCCACATCATACGTCTAATGAAAAATAAAAATAGCTGCGGTATAGATGACATTCCACCAACAGACAGTGTGCTGAACACCTTTCTATTCCCCAAACCTATTTAATAAACCAGAGTTTTCAAGAAGGACAATTTCCAAACGCCCTAAAACTAGCATTAATCAAGCCGATCCACAAAAAAGGCAATACCTGTACCCCTTCCAACTATAGGCCGATAGCTCTATTACCAACATTTTCCAAAGTATTTGAAAAAGCTATGTGCAATAGACTATATAACTTTTTAGAAAAATATAACATCATTGACGATAGCCAAAACGGATTCAGGAAATCGAGATCCACCACACTAGCAGTATACAAATACATACAAAGGGCCCTACAACACATAAATGACAAAAAATATGTACTAGGAGTATTACTTGACATGACGAAAGCTTACGACAAAGTTCAACACAATATCCTGCTAGACAAAATGTACGGTTCCGGTGTCCGCGGCCCGGCATATTCATGGTTTAAATCATACCTGGAAAATAGATCCCAAATAGTTCAAATAGAACACTACAACTCTGCCACCGCTAAAATAGAAACAATTCGATCTCGAGAAAGGAAAATAACATGCTCTATCCCACAAGGAAGTGTACTGGGGTGTGTACTATTTTTAATTTATATAAATGACTTACCAAAAACACTAAACAAAGAAAAAACCTTGCCAGTTCTATTTGCAGATGATATATCCATTTTAATAAAATATGAAAATATAACCGCACCTAATCCTATATTACAAGATACATTACAAACTGTAACAAATTGGCTCCAAGACCATAACTTAGATATAAATTATAATAAAACTAAAATTATGCATTTCAGAGCACATAATAAATCCGCCCTAAATATAAACACAACTTTTCAAAATACAACCCTAGAAAGTGTAGACACCTTTACACTGTTAGGATTAAATATTGACACACATATTAATTGGAACACATATAGAGTGCATTAAATCAAAGCTGTCCAAATTTACATATGCTCTTTTTCAATTAAAATGTAGCACAGACGTAAAAACAGCACTATCAGCGTACTATGCATATGCATACTCATGGCTGACATATGGTGTAATGCTCTGGGGAAATAGTGTAAATAGCCAAGATTTATTTATATTACAAAAGAAATATACCTATTAGAATAATTGCTCAAATAGACAATCAAGATAGTTGCAGACCCTACTTTATTAAATATAACCTACTAAATCTTCCCTCCATATATATTTACGATATTAGTTTATTTACATTTAAAAATATAAAGACTTTTACAAAAGTAAAAGACACACATAATGTTAACACTCGTCACAAAAATAAATTACACTTACCGCAATCTAGAATTAAAATGTTAAATGAAAGTCCCTATTATATGGCTGTAAAAATTTTTAACCACTTACCAAATGAAATAAAAGAAGAAGTAGAATTCATAAAATTTAAAAGAAAATTAAAACATTTTCTAAGTAAGAAATTTTTTTACAATATTGAAGAATACTTTAAAAATTCAAAACAATTAAACCTCTAAATAAACACAAATAAGCATACACACATAAGGCAATAAATAGGTAACATATATTAAATAATATATAAAATAAAAGTAATTACTTACATGTTGAGAGTGGCGGGTACCTTTCAGTTCTAGCCACGTCTTGCCACTCCGAGTATCTTCTTCAGACTGATCGTCAGACTGACGTGCAAGGGTTTATATAAGCTCAAGTCTGTCCCCACCACGCTTGATTCAACACAACTATTGTTTAAGAAAAATAAGTCTATCCACCATTAATTGTGAGTCTCCCACCAACCACCATTATATATGTGATTCTTTGACCATCTTAGGACGTTCCTGTAAGAGTCTCCCTCCAATCACCATTATATATGTGACCCTTTGTCCTTCTTAGGACGTTTCTTAAGAGTCTCCCACCAACCACCATTATATGTTTGTATTGTACTACCTTACAATAACATAATAAACTTTTTTCTACTACCCTACAAATTCTCCTATACCTTACATAATAAACTTTTTTCTACTACCCTACAATTACATAATAAACTTTTTTCTACCACCCTACAAATTCCCCTATACCTTACATAATAAACTTTTTTCTACTACCCTACAAATTCTCCTACACCTTACATAATAAATTTTTTTCTACTACCCTACAAATTCTCCTACACCTTACATAATAAACTTTTTTCTACTACCCTACAAATTCTCCTACACCTTACATAATAAACTTTTTTCTACTACCCTACAAATTCCCCTATACCTTACATAATAAACTTTTTTCTACTACCCTACAAATTCTCCTACACCTTACATAATAAACTTTTTTCTACTACCCTACAAATTCTCCTACACCTTACATAATAAACTTTTTTCTACTACCCCACAATTACATAATAAACTTTTTTCTACTACCCCACAATTACATAATAAACCTTTTCTACTACCCTACAATAGTAACAGACATAACGTCAATAGTAACGAAGCATCCAAAGTATGTAAAAATATCGTAACATTAGACGAAATTGAACTCTATCTCTATTTCCTTGAGATAAACTTTGAAATATACTACTTCTGTTAAATTAATTTGACATTTTATATCAACATAATAGGTTGTCCAATAAGTTCGTTCAGATTTTCAATAGGTAGCTTAGAATAGACCCCAATATATTACAATTATTGTAAACATTAACATATACTAAAAGAGGATAACTTCAGTCATATTTTGACAAATGCTAGGACACGATTCGTTTATCAGTTTTATAAAAACTGATTGATATAATTTTTTGCGGAAAAAAATAAGACGTTCTGGTATAAAATAAAATAAAAATATTATTTAAAAGACGTACGCCAAAACTTATCGGACAACCAACGTATAAGTAAGGGTTTATTGTTAATAGTACTAATAGAAATATTTTGAAATATCAGTTAAAATGATAATGTGGCAGAACGAGAACATAAATATTCATATATATATATATATATATATGAATATTTATGTTTGGCTTATGGAATTTTAAAAAGAATATCATTGAGGTTTTTAGTAATAGGTAATTTGTTGTATAACTTGAAATACGCACATACACACATCAACTTGCGCGCCTATATTAAAATATAAATTGTAAATTAATTTTAAACTACAAAGTGTAAAATCATTTAAGCCTTATGTTCTGTAATATTATTAAGGTATATATTTATTGTAAGGAAGCTGTTGATTTTTTCTGGTACTGATAAATAAATATATAAATAGACATGCTTCCGAAATAAATGAACATGCCTGGCTGCAAAAGCTTACTTTGAGGTAAATTTAAAAAACAATACGAACATAACTCATGCCCGTAACTCATAGTAGGGATAGGCAGGGACATTTGACATTTGATATGATTCATCTACTTTTGTTCGTTTACATATGAAAATGTAAAAATGTATTAAAATGTAATAAATCGATATTATTGTTGAAGTATTCATCAAATAATGCGATATTTTGTTGTTTGTGGTAGTGGCGCGGGCAGCAGTGTCGCGCTCGGTGCTTCAAACGACACAAAATTTATTGTTATTGGATCGGCGCGCGTACATGCATCTACACTCCGCGGCTATCACGAACTTACAACTTTATCGAAGCCGCACTATTCTCAAATGAAATAAAAAAACAGAACGCATTCTCGTTCTGCCACATTATCATTTTAACTGATATTTCAAAATATTTCTATTAGTACTATTAACAATAAACCCTTACTTATACGTTGGTTGTCCGATAAGTTTTGGCGTACGTCTTTTAAATAATATTTTTATTTTATTTTATACCAGAACGTCTTATTTTTTTCCGCAAAAAATTATATCAATCAGTTTTTATAAAACTGATAAACGAATCGTGTCCTAGCATTTGTCAAAATATGACTGAAGTTATCCTCTTTTAGTATATGTTAATGTTTACAATAATTGTAATATATTGGGGTCTATTCTAAGCTACCTATTGAAAATCTGAACGAACTTATTGGACAACCTATTATGTTGATATAAAATGTCAAATTAATTTAACAGAAGTAGTATATTTCAAAGTTTATCTCAAGGAAATAGAGATAGAGTTCAATTTCGTCTAATGTTACGATATTTTTACATACTTTGGATGCTTCGTTACTATTGACGTTATGTCTGTTACTATTGTAGGGTAGTAGAAAAGGTTTATTATGTAATTGTGGGGTAGTAGAAAAAAGTTTATTATGTAATTGTGGGGTAGTAGAAAAAAGTTTATTATGTAAGGTGTAGGAGAATTTGTAGGGTAGTAGAAAAAAGTTTATTATTTATTTATTTATTTATTTATTTATTCGGAGAATTAACAGACACAAGTTTATGTTATAGTTACATGCGTACAATCTAATATATAAGTACATAAAAACTTATATCCTAAAATATTCTCACTGAGACATACATAATTGGAAAAGAAGCTACAAAAAAGTAAGATTACATACTAAGTGTAAAGTAACAAGTAATAATAACATGTAAACAGTCCAATCAAACATATTCTGCCCGGTAACAAATTAGCCACGTTACGATGAAAACAGTAAATTATATATTTACAAGTGTATAATATGCAGGGGTAATTTAACTACTTAATTTAATATTATATACTTAATTACTTAACCTTACTACTAAGTGTCATAAGCCCATTACAGATAGTAATAAATTGAATTGTAAGTATACCTACGTTTCACATAGATACATTTATCTTAGCCCACAATAGCATTTATTTCTTTTTTAAATTTATATAAGCTGTTGCCGAAAAGGTTTGTAGAACCAAATTTTATATTATATGATTTACATATTCTTTGTAGAGGAGCTCGCTCGCCGGCGTTAGTGGAGCACGAAACTGTGTCCAGTAACGCCGTCGATCGCGTTCGTCTAGCGGGGGTTCTGAAACGAATTTCTGCCAACAAGGCAGGGCAGTTATACTTAGCATTACATATGTTGTACAATATAGTAGCATCTATTTGTTGCCTTCTATTTTTAAGTGTAGTTATACTAAATTTTTCTTGAAGTTTTTTATATGATAAAGGTTTTCCAAACAAGCGAAGATGCACCGCACAAAGAAATTTTCTCTGTATTCTTTCTAGTCTTTCTATGTAGGTATTATAATGTGGGTTCCACACTACTGATGCGTATTCTAATTGAGATCTAATTAAAGTTTTGTACAAAATAAGATAGCTTGAGAGCTTTTTAAATGGTTTGGTAATGCGTAATACAAAACCCATCATTCTATATGCTTTTTTGATAATATTTTCAATGTGATGATCTAATATTAATTTTTCGTCGATATAAACTCCAAGGTCTTTTACTAATTTTACCTTCTTTAACAGTATATTACCCAATTTATATGTATTTACAATGTTCTTTTTATTTCTACTAATAGATATTTGCATGCACTTATCATAGGCTAAATATAGTTTATTGTTTTTACAATACTGTTCCAGACGATCCAAATCTTCTTGTATCAATATACAATCATTGAAGTTTTTGACAGTTTTATATATTTTAAGATCGTCAGCGAACATCAAAAAAGACGCATGTTTGAAACAGCTCGAGATATCATTCACAAAAATAATGTACATTAAAGGACCGAGTATGGAACCTTGTATAACACCAGATGTAACTTCTGCCTCATTGGACATATAGCCGTTTATAGTAACTTTTTGAATTCTATGGTCCAGGTATGATATAAACCACCTTAACAAATTCCCCTTAATACCATTATAAGATAACTTTTGCAAAAGAAGTTTATGGTCTACTTTGTCAAAAGCTTTTTGAAAATCGGTGTATATTACGTCGACTTGGTTTCTACTATCCATAGACTTGAACAAAAAATTGCTATATAAAAGTAAATTTGTTGTTGTTGATTTGTTTTTAACAAACCCGTGTTGTTCCTCGATTATGTGTTTTTCTATATGTGGATAAATTACATTATGTATCAAACATTCAAAAACTTTAGGCAAACATGATTGACCAGATACAGGACGATAATTGGTAACATAAGCTTTCGGCCCCGACTTATGAATAGGTGTGACATGAGCCATTTTCCATCGATCCGGGAAAATTCCCTCCGTCAAACTTTTATTAAATAATAAGTACAATGGATACGATATCACGGCCCTAATGTTTTTAATAAATATAGGTGGAATTTTGTCTGGACCTGGCCCTTTGTTGACATCTAATTTTTCTAGTTGTTTTGCGATTATTTCCTCGGTTAACAATATATTGGTAATATTACTTGCGCTTATGTGTTCACTTTCCATATTTAGTTCCTCTGCATTTATACTAACTTTTTTTTCGAACACTGAATTGAAAAAATCGGAAAACAGATTAGCCACATCTTGTGGATTATCGGCAGATTTGTCTCCAAAAAACATTTTATTCGGATAGCAATCATCTGACTTACGCTGAGATGATACAAAACCCCAGAATGATTTCATATTTTCTAATAACAAATTTTCTGTAGAATTGGTGTAGCACTTGAAGTCTGTTTTTAGTAATAATTTACAACGCGCCCTGAGTAAACTATATTCGCGATAATCCGCCGATAATCCATAAATTTTCCACTTGCGCCATACTTTTTCTTTACGTTTAAGTGTTTTTTTCAGTGCTGATGAGAACCATACAGGATACAGAGTTTTTCCTTTAATCTTAAGTGGGACATGGACATCAATTATCTCAAATAATAGATCATAAAACGTATTAACAGCTGTGTTAGTGTCCAAGTTACCTAGTTTTGCCTGCCAATCAATTTGCTTTAAAGCGTTAATTATTTCTGGGTAATTTGCTTTCCGAAAATTATATGTCGAAAGTGAGTTTTTTTCATTACATGGGGAGACCTTTTTCTTTTGCTAAAGAACTGTACGGAGGGGTGATAATTGTCAATTTTTGTTAAAGGAATAGCTGTTTCAATATGTGAAATGAAACCTGAAGTACAAAACAACAAGTCTAAAAGTTTATTATTCGAGTTTAATATGTGGTTGTATTGATACAAACCTAACATTTCACATGTTACAATTAGCGATATACTTTCCTCATTCAGACCTGATATAATCGGTTTTAAAGCTTTGTCGATATCCTGAGTCCAACCAATGTCGGGCAAATTGAAATCACCTACAATACATACTTCAGTTTTTTGTTTAGTAAACTTATTACAAATACTTTCTAGATTTTCCAGATATAATTTATACAACCTAGTTCCAGATTTTGGGGGTAAATAAACAGCGTTTAAAAGAACTTCATTTTCAGGAGTGGTTAACAAAATATAAATCTCCTCCCATGGATATTCTCTGCTAACTAGGCAGCTAGACTGAATACTTTTCTTGACTGCTATCAATACTCCCCCTCCGTCAGTTTTGGTTGATTTATTTAGATCCCTATCAGCCCGATATACGTTGTACCTGGTGTCAACAATCTCTGTGTCAAATATGCCTGGCCTTAACCACGTTTCAGTGAGAATCAGAACGTCAAAATCTGAATTTAGTATATTCAAACGTAACTCACTAAGTTTCGATCTTAACCCTCGGCAATTTTGGTAGTAAAATGAAAGTGTATCATGTATCATTTGTGATAGAACAACTATGTATGAATTTGTACACACAATGTATAATATATTTTTGGGCACGAGTTAGACATAGAATTACACACATGAAATTTAATTGGGCTTTCAACGTTAGATTATTTAAAATTATATAGGTTGCGTAAAGCTTTATCAACGTAAAGAGTACACAATGAAGAATGGTGAGATAAGAATGTCGATGTAGTCACAACTTCTCTAAATCATCCCCTTGCCGAATCGCAATCACCTTCGATTGATCATTCTTGCGGAGCAGTATGGTTGCATTTTTTATCCACACGTATTTGTAGTCTTTAGCGACTGCCACTTCTCTGACTTTAGAGAACAAAATCTTATTTTTGAGGGTAAGGTGTTCGTTAACGTATATTCGCTGTGATGAGTCACCTCCAGAGGCATAAGTAGTGGGTTCGCCTGGCTTCAAAGACGTAGTTGCTTTACGTAGTTTCTCAAGAGTAAGGTTTTTCCTAATCCTTGCTGCCGCTATGACCTCGCTTTTAAGGCGCCTAGACGTTAGTTGTACTATAATATTTTTGGGACGATTAGTCGAGTTGTTATTGTGAGCAACACGGTGGCAATCTCGAACGCGGTCTTCCGTGATTGGAACTCCCAACAAAACGCCAATTGTCCCCACAATGTGTAATAAATTTTCGTTTTTGCTCTCCGGTATATTTTGTATTTCGATGTTACATAAGCGTGACTTCTGTTCAGAATCATCGACTTGTCTCTTCAAGAACAATAACTCTTCACTAATTTTCTCCTTATTTTCTGATAGTTGGACTATATCTGATTCTAGCTTGATAACTTTTTTATTTAAGGCACCTACTTCAGACTCCAATTCCACGATCTTCGTTCCCCACAAGCTCACTGTTGACGTCAGGTTTTTAAGTTGTTCAGTAAAATCCGCTCTAAGGGATTCAATATTGGCATTTATGGTAGAAAAACTGAGATCAAAGTGGGCCTTTAGTTGGTCAACATCTATATTTACAATTGAGCGCGGTTGGTGTGTATTGTCTATTAATAAAGGCGGCATTGGGGGACTTTTGCCAGATGCGGATTTGCTCGAGCCACTTTTACATGGCACACACTTCCATTTTGGTTTATTCATCGGTAGTATTTTGTTTAGATCTTTCTCTGATAAGCCACCACAAGAGTAGTGCATCGAAACTCGGCAACTTGCACATTTAAGTACTTCCTCCGCCTTCAAAACATTACACTTTGCGCATTCCATTATTAGTTTACTTCTTATTTTAGAATAGTGGGTAACAGCTTATTTACCTGCCGACAGTCGCAAGTTGATATCAGTGATCAGCGGCTTATTCGCGGCGGAAAGGTCGTAAGCGCCGTGTAAATTGCGTCGCTTACGCGTTTTTGTCGAACACTCGCGGAATCACCAGTAGATTGATTGAAATTTAACTTTAAATTCACTTTTACTTAGATTTAACGAATCCAAATTCCTAAACTATTATGAATTATTATGTGTCTCGATATTAGTGGTTGATCAATGTCAATTTAACACCAAAACTATTGCAGATTCACTTATAAATAATTATTTACTTGGAGCACAGATCGAACGTGCAAGTAGCATTATAACATTCAAATTCATGTTGGTTTTGTTCATTGTTGTTCAAATTATGTAAGGTGTAGGAGAATTTGTAGGGTAGTAGAAAAAAGTTTATTATGTAAGGTATAGGGGAATTTGTAGGGTAGTAGAAAAAAGTTTATTATGTAAGGTGTAGGAGAATTTGTAGGGTAGTAGAAAAAAGTTTATTATGTAAGGTGTAGGAGAATTTGTAGGGTAGTAGAAAAAAATTTATTATGTAAGGTGTAGGAGAAGTTGTAGGGTAGTAGAAAAAAGTTTATTATGTAAGGTATAGGGGAATTTGTAGGGTGGTAGAAAAAAGTTTATTATGTAATTGTAGGGTAGTAGAAAAAAGTTTATTATGTAAGGTATAGGAGAATTTGTAGGGTAGTAGAAAAAAGTTTATTATGTTATTGTAAGGTAGTACAATACAAACATATAATGGTGGTTGGTGGGAGACTCTTAAGAAACGTCCTAAGAAGGACAAAGGGTCACATATATAATGGTGATTGGAGGGAGACTCTTACAGGAACGTCCTAAGATGGTCAAAGAATCACATATATAATGGTGGTTGGTGGGAGACTCACAATTAATGGTGGATAGACTTATTTTTCTTAAACAATAGTTGTGTTGAATCAAGCGTGGTGGGGACAGACTTGAGCTTATATAAACCCTTGCACGTCAGTCTGACGATCAGTCTGAAGAAGATACTCGGAGTGGCAAGACGTGGCTAGAACTGAAAGGTACCCGCCACTCTCAACATGTAAGTAATTACTTTTATTTTATATATTATTTAATATATGTTACCTATTTATTGCCTTATGTGTGTATGCTTATTTGTGTTTATTTAGAGGTTTAATTGTTTTGAATTTTTAAAGTATTCTTCAATATTGTAAAAAAATTTCTTACTTAGAAAATGTTTTAATTTTCTTTTAAATTTTATGAATTCTACTTCTTCTTTTATTTCATTTGGTAAGTGGTTAAAAATTTTTACAGCCATATAATAGGGACTTTCATTTAACATTTTAATTCTAGATTGCGGTAAGTGTAATTTATGTTTGTGACGAGTGTTAACATTATGTGTGTCTTTTACTTTTGTAAAAGTCTTTATATTTTTAAATGTAAATAAACTAATATCGTAAATATATATGGAGGGAAGATTTAGTAGGTTATATTTAATAAAGTAGGGTCTGCAACTATCTTGATTGTCTATTTGAGCAATTATTCTAATAGGTATATTTCTTTTGTAATATAAATAAATCTTGGCTATTTACACTATTTCCCCAGAGCATTACACCATATGTCAGCCATGAGTATGCATATGCATAGTACGCTGATAGTGCTGTTTTTACGTCTGTGCTACATTTTAATTGAAAAAGAGCATATGTAAATTTGGACAGCTTTGATTTAATGCACTCTATATGTGTTCCAATTAATATGTGTGTCAATATTTAATCCTAACAGTGTAAAGGTGTCTACACTTTCTAGGGTTGTATTTTGAAAAGTTGTGTTTATATTTAGGGCGGATTTATTATGTGCTCTGAAATGCATAATTTTAGTTTTATTATAATTTATATCTAAGTTATGGTCTTGGAGCCAATTTGTTACAGTTTGTAATGTATCTTGTAATATAGGATTAGGTGCGGTTATATTTTCATATTTTATTAAAATGGATATATCATCTGCAAATAGAACTGGCAAGGTTTTTTCTTTGTTTAGTGTTTTTGGTAAGTCATTTATATAAATTAAAAATAGTACACACCCCAGTACACTTCCTTGTGGGATAGAGCATGTTATTTTCCTTTCTCGAGATCGAATTGTTTCTATTTTAGCGGTGGCAGAGTTGTAGTGTTCTATTTGAACTATTTGGGATCTATTTTCCAGGTATGATTTAAACCATGAATATGCCGGGCCGCGGACACCGGAACCGTACATTTTGTCTAGCAGGATATTGTGTTGAACTTTGTCGTAAGCTTTCGTCATGTCAAGTAATACTCCTAGTACATATTTTTTGTCATTTATGTGTTGTAGGGCCCTTTGTATGTATTTGTATACTGCTAGTGTGGTGGATCTCGATTTCCTGAATCCGTTTTGGCTATCGTCAATGATGTTATATTTTTCTAAAAAGTTATATAGTCTATTGCACATAGCTTTTTCAAATACTTTGGAAAATGTTGGTAATAGAGCTATCGGCCTATAGTTGGAAGGGGTACAGGTATTGCCTTTTTTGTGGATCGGCTTGATTAATGCTAGTTTTAGGGCGTTTGGAAATTGTCCTTCTTGAAAACTCTGGTTTATTAAATAGGTTTGGGGAATAGAAAGGTGTTCAGCACACTGTCTGTTGGTGGAATGTCATCTATACCGCAGCTATTTTTATTTTTCATTAGACGTATGATGTGGATCGTTTCTTTTTGTTCTACAGGACGTAAGTACAAGGAGCACACTGGTGGGTTTACTACAGGTCGACCTGTAGGGTTGTGTTTGTTGTTTGGATTTGCACCGACAGTTGCAAAATAGTCATTAAAGATGTTGCTAATCTCTACAGGACAACTCGGTGACTTTATTGTTACACTATATCACACTATAACACGATATTGTTATTATGAGTATTTATTCTAGGTTTTCCGGTTTTTGGTTGATAATTTTCCACATGGTTTTTGTTTTGTTTTCAGAGTTTTCCATTTATTTTATGAATTCTAACTTTTTTGATATTTTAATACTGCGTTTGAGCGTTTGACTGTATCGTTTGTAAAAATTGTGGATAACAGTGTTATTAGTTTGATTTAGTAAAGTCCTTAGAGATCTTTTATTAGAACATGACTTTTTTATTCCCATAGTTAGCCATCGTTTTTGGGGTTTATTTTTTATTTTTATGTTTTGTACTGGTATGTGTTTATTTAGCAGTTCTTGGATAACTGTGTTAAATGAGTTGTAATTTTTATTTAAGTTTGAGTTTGTATTTATTATGTTCTCCCATTTGATATCTTTTAATGAATTTTTAAATAATGCTATTTTATTACTTGTTGCGGACCTTTTTTCTATTTTGATAGCTTATGTAGTTTTCTATTATTGACAACCACATTTTAATATTGCTTCCTTGTACCTTTTTTTTTTTTTTTTAACGTCAGGAAATGCATTTACGCACCCCTACGCCGGGCTGTGCAATGCTCCATATCCTCCGTGGGGGGCATAAGGCTTAAATGATTTTACACTTTGTAGTTTAAAATTAATTTACAATTTATATTTTAATATAGGCGCGCAAGTTGATGTGTGTATGTGCGTATTTCAAGTTATACAACAAATTACCTATTACTAAAAACCTCAATGATATTCTTTTTAAAATTCCATAAGCCAAACATAAATATTCATATATATATATATATATATATGAATATTTATGTTTGGCTATCCACACTGCTGCAACTAGCGTGCGGATAGTCGTGGGGGTTTTCGCGGAAGATCAACGCAGAGTGATCCAGAAAGGAGCACCCAGCATACAAAGCTGAGGTAGGACCCTATCCGGTCAGCATTGCAACGTTAATTATAAATATTTCTTTATTCTGATGTATGTAATTGAGATTTAATTCTGTGTTATGTATTTATAATTATTTTGTGGTTAAAGATTATTTTATTTATTTTATTTTAGTCTATTCCTAACCTTGTGAATATAATTTTAATATAAATACAATACATCATTCTTTTATTTTTATCGGACATGTCCATTCAGAATCAAAGTTATAACTACTATCAAACTATTATCGTGTTATCAGTCATGGGAAACTTTTCCGGTGGTTCATAATAAGCCCACGTATGTAGTATAAATATAATCCATACATTAAATCGACTGAGTAAATTCAATCTCAATCGATTAAGACAACAACGTAAACCATACGTATACCAATTTCCTTTATTATTCAGAGATTTGTTAACATCATTACTAACTAACATTGTTGTGATCTAGTTATGTGTGGTTATCGAATGGATGAAAACAGATTATTTTTATCACAAGGGATTGAGATATTTAAATAGAATTTGAGGCTCTAGCCCAATGGTGTGTCGTAAACCTCACTTAAAAAAAATATGTTATGTGGCATTCAGAGGGTTAAGTAATATACCTAAGATATAGCTCGCAAATATGCCTTGATGGGATTTTGAGAAGATTTTGGGAAGTTTGAATTATTACTATTTTAAAATCGTAAAATTACTGTTTTTATTCCTGGCTATTTAATAGTTCCGAAATAATTCTTATTTAATTAAGGTCGTTCTCCAAAAAAAAAAAAAAAAGAAACAAACGAAAACTGATAAAATTGTAGGTAGTTTCCCATAAAACCATGAGCAGATTCGAAATGTAAGCACATTAAGTTATCGCTCAAATTATCTCGATGTGTGTTACAATATTTATTTGTTTCTCACTCGGGACGGGTCCGGCGATTGTGGGCAGAGTGTTCTCTCCCAATTAGGTGGTTATTGACGTTTTACTGTTATCAGGTAAATCTTCAAACGATGGCTCTTATTCGTAGTATTACTTTTAAATATAAAACGGATGCATCACACCTAATTAGGTATACGGCAATATTTTAAACGAAGCCGACCTTCACGAACTGAAGTTTACATTGTAGTAAAACGAATTCAATAAAAGTAGAACCTTGTTACTTTCATCTATTAAATGGAAAATATGTCAATAAATTATAGTTAAAAGCTGCCAGCACTAATTCCCAAATATATCTTTATTATTGGATAACAATATTATAAGTATTATAACAGATGTCTACTATAGATATGAACATGAATTCAATCCACAAATTATATTAACTCTTGTAATTTCTACCCGGACTATACATACGAGAAACGTCGATACAGCCCAAAGTCGACATTTATCCCTAAAAGGGAAGCTGTTAATAGAGTCATTCAACGTTACCGGCCGAATTATCTACAAAGAGAGAAGTCGGTTCGGTGTCGGTCGGAAATATAAATTTATTTGGTGGTTGTCGCCGCGACACGGGCGCCCGCGCCTCTATCTCGCCGCGTAATCTTGAACATTGGCGTTAAAGAATTTAAATTATACGCCGATACAAATGAACAGGCGACCTCGTCTTATTTATTACCTTAATCCAAATTATATCGACTAGGTTTTTTGGATTTTGAGAACATTGTCACGTAATTTGTAGTATTATGGTGATGTCGATATTTTGAATGCGCGTGTGCCTAAACAAGTTCACATTATAGTAATAATATATGTGACAGTATGTTGATTGTAACAGAACGGAGGTGTTGATGAAAAAGGTCGTCGTCGTGTCGATATAAAGAATACTTAAGTTATAACAATAATTTAACTATGACTCGCAGCAAACCTAAATGAAGTCATTGTACGGTCATATATTACAGAACGCGGCGGCCTAGCACTATAAATTTGAATCGCTAATATTTCTCTTGCCAGGTTCTAATTAAGTTCAGCAACCAATTCACGCATGCGCATCGATCGGGATTGCCTCAAGACACCATTAGTCTTATCACAATATTCGCTTACAGTATATTCTTAACATGTGCGTTATTAAAACTTGATTTAAATTTCCTGCATTCAATGAATAGCTAGTGTTCAGTGTTCATAGTTTAATTTTCTTTAATCTATATATATAAAAGAAAGTTGTGTTAGTTACACCATTTATAACTCAAGAACGGCTGAATCGATTTGACTGAAAATTGGTGGGCAGGTAGCTTAGAACCAGGAAAAGGACATAGGATAATTTTTACCCCGTTTTCTTTTTTTTTATCCGCGTGGACGGAGTCGCGGGTAAAAACTAGTCTATATATATAAAAGAAAGTTGTGTTAGTTACACCATTTATAACTCAAGAACGGTTGAATCGATTTGACTGAAAATTGGTGGGCAGGTAGCTTAGAACCAGGAATAGGACATAGGATAATTTTTACCCCGTTTTCAATTTTTTTTTATTCCGCGCGGACGGAGTCGCGGGAAAAAGCTAGTATTCATTAAAGTTAGATATATTCATACTAAAAAAAATTAAAAACAAAATATTAACCATGCCTTTTATTATTTATTTATAATTTTTGTTATAAATACAGAAATGAATTAACAAAAATCAAGACATTGAATTAAATTACTTCTATGTTAATTGCTGGCGTAATTTTCGTTTGGCTTCTAGAACCATTTTCAAATCATTTATTTCTTTTGTCGACACATCGATAGATGGCTTTGGAGTTTTTTTATTGCTTTTTCGTAGTTTCTTTCTTTCATCTAAATAGTCAGCAACTTTCTTTCGTGTATCTTCCAGTGACTTTTTTGCTGCAACATGTTGTTCTTTAATAAATTTGCTTTTTGCTTCTAACTCCTCTTTGAGATTCATTTTCATAGAACTTAACCTTTCTTGCAGTTCTACCATCGACATTTCACATAATAAGCCAATTCCTGATGTTTCTGTTAAATCTATGATTTTAGGAAGCTTGGCTCTCTTGGCTATGATTGACAAAATTTTAATTTCTTTAATCATTTGAATTTTCCTTTTTAACTCTTCCTGTTTGGCTTGCAAGGATTGTAATTGCAAAGTTTCATTTTCCTTTTTAATCAAATCTGCCTCTTCTTTCTTCTTCTTAGTTACATTTTTACGGGCCTCTAACACATTTAATTCAATTAAGGATAGTTTTTCAAAATGCTTTCGGTTAATTTCTATTTGTTCTTGATTCCATTTTTCCAATTCTTTATTCCATAATTCTTTTTCTTTCATAAAGTCTTCATATTTCTTTTTATTTTCATCGTGAACTTTTTTCTTTGCCAATAGTGCCTCTTCGAATGATATTTGACCTTGTATATGTTTTTTTTCTATGTCAAGTATTCTTTCCCGTTCCCTTTCTTCACGGTCGTATTCCTCTAACTCATGAAACTTGCTTAAACTTCTACAATCTCGTAATAAATCTTGCAACCATTGTATTTCCTCTCGTTCAGTTAATTTCATTCTTTCATTATATCGTTTAAGCGTAGCTATGTTTTCCTTTACTGGCATGGATGATGTTTTTTTCCAATTCCTATGATTAGATTTTGAGAAAGGCTTTTTCCAATCTTGTTCAGGGTCATTTTGTAGGTTGATACATTGTTTTGGTTTTTCAAAATGACGTTTTTGAGGATAGTGATACATTTCGCTTTTTATTTCATTCAAGATTTTCATGGCTTTTTGTTTGTTATTATCAAACGCTTGTTTAAGTTTTTTATCAATTACACTTTTTGTAAGCATGCGTCTAGCTTTCTCACAAACTGAATTTGGCGGAGTTGCTGGAATAGATATTTTTTGGGGAGCTGAACCCTCTGATCTCTTATTTTTCCTCGTCAAGACATTCGGTTGAATTGGTATAGTCGGTGGTTTTACCTTTAAGCTTTCTATTTTAGTCAAATATTCCGCATACATTTGTGCCATTTTATCCATCGCATGTTGCCAGTTAGAAAGTGGCCCTATTATATGTTCGGTAATATAATTTGTGTCATAAATTGGCTGAGCTATTTTCGATATCTGATCTAGAAAATCAAGTGTTTTTAAGGAACTTGTGAGTGCGTTCAAAACATTTTTACGTAAATTGAACAAACATTTGTACAATAAATTCATATCAGATGACTGTAATTGAAAGATTAAACCATGTAATATAATCAACAAGTAATCTTTATCGTCGTCGTTTAGTTCCGATGGGAACTGATCAACTGTCTGTTTTAAGAATTGGTCATGTTTCATAATACCGAGAAAAGTCTCCACAATCCAACAAAGTTTTGAATCATCCGTAGGGTCGTCCCAGGATTCAATATAGCATTTCATGTATTCACAAGGTGATGTATCCGATGAGTTGTAGAAATCGGTAAGAATGTCTTTTATTATTTTCACATTTTTTGATGTATATAAATATACCATGGTTGTTATAATAAGTTCTCTGGTAAATATAATGATAAAATAAACTTGTTTGTGTCATTTATGACACTGCCAAGCACGTGACCGTGACTAGCGTATAAAGGTAATAACTAACATATAACTTTCTGTAAGACCAGTATTTTTTAGAAACCTATAGTATATCCAAAAAGGGATTATATAAATATTTACATTAAACAAATGTATTATGACATGTTTCAAAACTATGCAATCAACTAAGATATTAGTATAAATTCATAAGCTATATGTCGCAGCAGTATTTGTTTCCGTTTGTTATATATTCACTGTTAAATATTGATTTAGTTTTATGGTCAAACACTTTAAGCATAGAGTGATCTGACCCGATCAGTTGAGAGAAACGGGTAATACAATTACAAATTTGAATACCCGATACTCAATATAATAATGAAGCGAGAGAGTCAATTGCTAGTCAATCATTCTTATACTATCTTCACATTATGCTCCCGTCGCGGTCGCCATCGCTCTGGTCGGTCGGCGAGAGTATTTAATTAGGTAGCCAGTCTGTTTTCGCCGGCTCTGTCATTAATCAATCACTCCGACGCAAAGCTATTATTCGACAGTTCGACACCTCACACCGTACATCGCCGATACACACAAAGTGCAAGTCATACGGGACCTCTTAAAATATAATAATCGTGTTAAAGACAACCATAAAGGCCATATTCGATTAGAGAAATTTTAAACAGGTTGCTGTCTTGTTATCTTCACACCATTGTCGGGCGGTAACTTACACGTCATGTTAGTGGATCTGTGCGTTTCCATTCCCTTTATAATTATTCTTCCTTTAGCTGTCGGTAATCATTAATCGACATTTAACACTGGACGCTTTGAACTTCTGTCTGTATCATTGTAATTATAACATATGAAATAATTTAGTAATAAATGAACATTATGTATTATTTAATTTGAACGTTAATATCTTCAAAGATGTAAAAAAAGTTTCCAGTTGATCAAGAGCTAATGCCTGATCTCTAAAGAATTGGTTCAGTATGTGATTATTCAAGATTTAAGATTTATTGTACCGTATTTGTAAGGAGAATCGGAGTGTCATTTTACTTATGTTATTTAAAATGTTATATCGGTTTTCTTCTCTTACATATTGTTAGATTCTAAACAATATATTAATGTTTTCCTAATCTTAAGCTTTCGCAATTTTAACAATAAAATCAAATGTTCCTTCAACCGTGTGAAAGAGCGGTGGCTTATTGACTCTGTCAAAATTTATTCAACTCTGAACACAAATCAATTTCAATGTGATATTAGCTGTCAGTGCGTGTCAAATTATCGCCCTCAGTCCTCAGTTAACGATGCTGCGGCATCTTCGCGCCTCTAACAATCATTCTAAAGTATTTTGTTGAAGAACACATCGGTACTATTATGGTTAAGAATTTCATTTAACATTTAGCTTAATTAAATTGATTAAAAAAAAATACGTCTTTTACTTTTGTTATAAGTAGTGTTTTTTTTTATATTTATGAAGCAAATAATAAAATACGTTTAAACTAATATGGTTTGAAAATAAGGTTCAAGTGACTTGGTAAATTGGCAAAGCTATCTTTTAAGTACAGCAAGAAAACTATTAGGAAGATGTAAGTCTTACAGAAATACCTATTTTTCTCTAAAAAGCACTGCCTTAAAATAAAAGAGACTTAGTTATTAAAATACTTTTTAATAGTGTAGTATCTTGTAAATCAAAAATATTGTTAAAAGATGATATTTAAGCAGTTAAAATTGTCGATAGAATTTCTCGCGTATTGAAATCATTAATTTCTATCAATCTCAGTGATCATAACTTTAAAAGGAAGACAGAATTACCGAAAGCTTATTAACAAGGCCCACCTAAGGCGAGCCTTCATCAATCTCCGTGGCCAGTTACAAAGGTACCTAACAAAGAATTATGGCTCTTTATGTATGCTCGCTACTATGTAGGAGAGTTATTGCTTCGATTTAATGATCGCTCGGTGATTAGACAGCGCCTTCCCTAGACCTACACATTTATCACATAAATCTTTATAACAGAGGATATTAAAGACTTAAATATTTCAGTGGTTTAATACGTATAGTCTTCATAAAATGAGGGGTTCCTTTTTTAGGCTTGTTCTCATAGGTTGCAATTTAGTTAAGAAGGATATTACTGAAGTATCTAGAGTTGAATGTATAGTTTAATAAAATTTAAGACCAATGTTCTAAGCTATGACTAATTACCTAATTGGAAAATATTGAATTTTTCAGGACTTAATTACGTAGGAATCTAAATTCAAAGAAAATAAATAAAAAGACAAGTCCACACATTACATGATAGTATTTTGTCAGTCGACAGACTAAGATGAAACTTTTGCTTTATTTCATCGTAGCCAGTTAACATATAATTTTTATTGTATTATATTAAAAGTTGTAAAACTCCTAATAAAAGTTTTAAAAAGACAGATGACATGGCCTGTTTAGACTAAATGAGTCTAATTAGAGGGCACTAAAACATTTTAAAAACGTCGAGTCATAATTATAATAAATGTTACGAGCCAACTACAAAATCCATGTACAATTTTGACGCAGCACGCTCGATGTCTGAAATAAACTTTGATGACCGCCGATGTTATTTATTTGTTTAGTAATTTATATAAGGTTAGTTACTGTTTTATTGACCGCATTAAATCAAGCCCCAATAAGGCGACCATTCATGTTTATTTTTACGAAGTTTCTGCTCGGTATGCCCAATAAATTATTAACTTGGTCACTTTTATCACGGTCCGATGGTACCATTTATCAGACGTCGATAGATTGTGGATTGTCCCGATGATATTAAGCGAGATCTATTTGGACCGTAGTTAATAATTCACTAAAACATTAGTGCCAGTTTGGTCTCCACCGGTTCGATCGAGCGTGTGTAACCTATGACCGCGAGTGAAGTTGATTCGCGTTTATCAATTAATAATTTCACTATTAAAATGTTATTCCCGTTTACCGATGACAGGCAATCAATATAAAAATTAGAAACATGCGCCGACGCGAAATGTTAAAGCGATTGGCCGGGTCATGTTTGCCAAGACCAAGTCGGAGAATCCTAAACATAAGGTCGTAAGATGTTACTGTATGTAATTACTCAGATAAGCTCATTTATCGCTAATCACTTAATGTGTTTACTAAAGTATTAACTAACGGGTTTTTTTTAGATTTTATAGCGGTGACAGCAAATTTATTCAAAGAATGCATTGAAAAATGAAGACAAACTTGTGTAAGTAGCTTTAACTAATAAAATAGATATAGGTCACTTATTAAAGTCTTATCTAGGTCAGTATCCCAGCTTTTAACTTTGCAGATCAACAACTGTTAGTAATAAAAGTAAAATTAGCTAAAAACCCTTAAACCATTAGCTTTATATGCTGATACTGATACATAAGGCACTACTTATGTACTTGAGACGTCTTAAGATCGACGTTCAGTCATTTTTAGGTCTATCTAATAAATGTTTTTTATTTGAACAATTAATAGCCAAAAAACCTTCAAAAACTATTATTTATACGGCTTATAATTTCTACATTATTTCTTTTGATGTCCTATCCATATTAAGATCGCGTTTCACGCGTGATCACAAAGTGGCCCATCTCGTTCGGTTTTATTGATTGACAAACGGAGAGTTCGATTAAATTCTCGCGATTCGAGCCAGGCATTAGCTTTACACGGAGTCTAAAAAGATATATCCACTAAATATATCTTTGCCTACATCGCAAGCCAATTATTTAATGTGTGGAATAAATCTTCAAACGTATGCCAGCAATGGCGGCTGTCATCGAAGGTAAACTCAGATAACAAAACGATAAAATAATTATTGCATAATTAAAATTCGACACACATCTAGCAATTAATTTTTGTCATACAACATATTCACAAGATCCGTTTTGTGATTATGATAATGTATGTATACCTATTACATAATGTTTAAACTTTAATGTATGTAGTGTTTTGTATTAAGAATTATGTTGAACATTATTGAAATGAAGTCTTACATTATTTTTATTCGACTTTTAATTTTACTATTTAGGTAGTATTAGGTTAGGTAGGTATTTCAAAGAGACCATACTAAGACACTAAATGGGTTTATTTAGTGAACATTTTTTTAAATTAAATTACTTGTTTACATTTGACGTATGTAAATGAAAAGGTAGAAGAAAATTTATAGCTTTCACATTTAAAAAAATATTACAAGCACCAAACACATAAAAATAATATGTGATTAATTTAAGTAAACATTCAAGAATCAGTAAGTATCTCACAATGTTGCCCTTTTCATTACAGAGAGGAATTGAACTAGATACCGTCAATAAACGAACGTTATGCGCTCCAATTTAATTAATTTAATAAAAATAATTTAATTACGGATCAGTTCGAGATTCGTGCATACCTTTCTACCTCTCGCAGTGAACATTCATCTTAACGGCTCAATAAAGGTGCTTGTACAAAAGAAAAAAAAAGGAATTTTAATTTGTTTTGTGGATCTTTTCTGTTCATTAATTAGTATAGAATTTATTATCAAGTTGCAACGCTAATAAGATGAATTAGAATATGGTCCGTGTCCTAGCGAGGATATAAATCTTATAATAAGTTTTTATTGGGCCCCAAAAATCTCTGATCATGACGAACCATTCAAGTGTAATTGGGTTCAGCGGCTCCACATAAAATATGAGTTCATGGCTTAAGGTTTTATAGAGAACATAAATACTTTATTGTGGATTCGTCGATAGCCCTCTGGAATGCTATACCTAACTCTGTACTGTATAAAGTATGAACATTAAAACAAGGGCTTCTGTTTTGGATTCCTCTTTTCAAACAAAAAGTTCTAAAACATACGATAAAATTCAACATATTAAGTTAATAAATAATAATATTTATTACTGATAAATGTTTAATAAGTTTCGTTTAAGGCTTAAGTAATATTGATGCTATCTGACTAGAATTATTAAGCTATTAAATAATGACCCATAATATAATGTGGAGTAAATTAAATTCAGCACATTAATTTTATTCGCCAAAGATTATAATTTGATTTCGAACTTAGTGTTTTCTGTATGTCGAAATATATTATCTTTACTAGCTGTCGCCTGCGACTTACATCTGTGCCAAATTTTATCGAGATCCTTTCAGCTGTTCTGAAGATAACTTCAAGGAAAGATCCATCTATCCATCTAAATATTCGCATTTGTAATATTAGTATGAAATAAGTTAGTACGATAATGACAAAGAGGTAAATGCAGAAAGTCTTTACGCTTCTGTTGTTATATAAAGCATAACTGCAATTCGGAGTGTGAACAAAGACACGGAGACAAGACACGGAACCCACTAATGTAGCCATTGAAATTTCCCGAGCAAGTTCCACTTCGAATGAGGTTCATTTGAGCATAAAATTACATTGTCTCATCGACATTGTCAGGTGGCAATGAACTGCACTTTGACATAAAATCCCTTTCGATGGTATAAATCCATTTCATTACCTTAATAAAGGGTGATTGAGAGATTCGATAGGGAGCCATCATTTCCCTTGACCATTTTCTTAAGTCATAGTCGTTAACATCTTTATGCCTCGCGACTATTTTATTTTCTGTTACTATTTTATTAACACTTTTTTCACTAGTCCAGGTCGAAATGACGTCTAAACAAGTTTGAAAAGGCTATACAAGTTTTCATGGTCATATTAAGTTATCTCTTGTATAATTTAAGTGTAAGAAGAGTTAAAAAAAATTTAGGCAAGTTACAAATAAAATTTTAAAACCTACTTAAATTTTTGTTCTTTTAATACTGTTAGTGCAACGGTCTATGTGATTTTTTTTTAATAATAACGTTTTCTGTTTGTGTAACCTTCCAATCTTATATACCATTAATTTTGTAAGCGTAACCAATAAACAAATAACATAGATAACCTTACAGTTCATGATGGGAAATGCTTTTTAACTGTTGTTAAATGTCAGTTAGTTTGTCCCAAAATAATTGTTAATTTTTATTCCTAATTTCTGAGAATTTCTAATATTGTTTTGACATCTGATTATACTCTTGGTTTGATAGTTAAAAACAAAACACGATTTTATGTAAACAAAATGTATTTTGTTTACTTAAAATTCGTAAATTCAACTAAATAAATAATAAACCATTTAGTCCTTATTATTTTGAATACTTTCCTTTGACAGAAGATATCGAAAATCTTTATTTTTTTGTGGTTAAATTATGTCGAGATATGTAAATTCGTGAAAGGTTCACGAACAAAAAATATCGGATCATGCGTGTAACAGGTGTACTTTTGATTTCTAATAATTGTATTGGTATTGTAATTATGAACCTGAATCTGGTATTAAATTTTTTGTTCAAGATTCAACCGACCGCAAACTTTCGACTTTCCTTTTTATTTTTGTGGTCGAAAACATCTCGGTTATTACGTGTCTTAAAACGCAAGTTATATTTCCATGTGGAGCGTCGCTGGCTTAGGGGTTAAGCACTTGACTTGCAATCTTCAGGGGTTAGGTTCGAATCCCGCCATCTACCAATATGTTTTTCGAATTTAAATTTACATATTTACATTTATCCGACGTTCTGACGGTGAAGAAAAACATCGTGATGCAACCCGCACATATTAGCAAAAAGAAATTTGGAAGATAGGTGTAAATTCCCGGGAGATAAAGACGGCGACGTGGCACGCAACCCATCACGTTCTGCCAGCCGAAATGGCGAAAAATGAATTGCGGAGGTTCGTTTGGCTACGCCAAATAGAGGTCCGGGATCTCTGCCTACCTCTCTGGGTTACAGGCGTGTGTTGTGTTATATTTACACAAATTGGTAACCGTACTACCAGCGAACTGGAATTATTTTTAAATCCTTCGATCATGATGTAAAACTTGCGTCAGCTTCGTACCAAATATCCTATATTATAGCATATTAAACTTTCTTTGTAACCTAATATTTGCTCCAGAAAAGATACAACCTGCCATGGCTAACCCTTGATACGTGACGAAGTTCAGTATTCTCAAAATTATATCTCCATTGATATTAAAAAGTAATATTATTGAAACTTTAATTGTTTTTTTTATCTGTTGCTTTTAACTTAATAATTAATTGCTTAAGAAACGTTTGACGTGAATCTTGACCTCTATAACTTGGGTTTACTTAATAAGTTAAACCCAAGTTGGTGAGTTCATCAAAGATCATTTAAGATTGATAATAATAACACATTTGTCAATATTTAACGGTCATTTTAATTTCAAGGTAAGTAAATTATTAACTAATATTTTTGAGAAACTTTTTTGCTTTTTGTAATGTGAGAAACATTTGGGATATTGTAGAAGACGATTTATAAGCAAGTTAGTGAGAAAGGAAAACATTTGACGTCGAAAAAAGTCACCATTTTGATGTATAAAGTAATTTTAACATTAGGGTTTTTCACCAAATTCGTCAGATTTAGAAATAACTACCTTGATCCTAATAGGTACATTAAAAAATTAACTCAAAATCATTAACTGAATTTTTTATTTTTATAATAATAACATTAAAAAAAACCTGACACATGGTTGTAAGATTCTAAGCACTGTTCGCTAGTAGAGTGAATAGGTAATAATGAAATGTTATATCTTGTTGTAATATCGGGAGCTTCTGCGGTGCGCGGCGTGGGCGCTACCAGGATGTAGGATTTACGAGCGCACTAGCGCCCCCGCTCTCGACCGCACCGGCTTTGACAGGCTTATGTCGCTCTATAATTTTATTGCCAATATTATAGTAGCATTATCGTTACATCCTGATCATTCTGCATAAGGTTTTTGATATTAAAATTTAGTTGATGTGAATGTAAACTTATGATTCAAAAATTATCGTGTTGACCAAAGTGAATAAGACAATTTTGAACATTAATTTCTTGCACGCTACTCTGAAAATATTTATGAAATTTAGAAGCAGTAACGTTTCCTAAAAAGTCTCTATAACTTTACGAATAGTTAAGATATAGCTCGACTGCAAATTAAATAATTTGCTGTTGTAACTTAAAAACATGCGTTTTAAGTTATAAATGTATTTTTATAACTTCACGCTACTTCGGTGTAAAATAAATCATATGGTGCTGATTGGCGCATATTGTTTGCGGATTGTGTCGCGTACGGCGGTAGCGCTGCGCTCGCACCCGAACGCCAGGGAGTAAGCCGATTGCTTGCAATGTTGCCAGAGTTTTATTAAAATCTGCAGAAAAAATTGTAATTTACATATCTTACATATTACTGAATGAGTTTTCCCTTTTTTAGTATTATTTTAACCTGTTAATTTTATAAAGCACTTCTTATCTCACATCAAAAATTACATCTTACAAGTGAGTTCGTGGAACCAAAAAAACTTTTTTAAGTTATGCAAATTTTTACCACTATTGCAAATGGAACGATGATGAAGTAACTATAATAAATAATGGTACTTGATTACCTTTTTAAAGTATCTTTCCTATGAAATCAAAAGCACAATGTTAAGTCTTAAAAAGAAAAGAAAATAAGGCATAAGTATATTATGTGTGAACTTGTTATAAAGTTTTATACACATTTATAGGTGCGTTGTATTTTATTCATAATCTGCTCAGAACCGTGAAAGTTTTTACACACAGCAATACTGGTTACAAGTTTTACGCTTCAAAAGCAGTATTATATTTCTCCTCGGGTAAAGCTTTGATTTATTTGCGTTGATGCAATTATACTACTTGTGCGTGCGAATTTACATTGGTCTCTCTTATAATTTTATTATGCGTTAATATACTGGAAGTATCATGCAGTAGCAGCACGCATAGGACGTCTTTATTCGGCCAAGGCGGGTTTGCATACTTTTTATACTTAGTATTCACATATAAGTAGCACTCTGAAATTGTATAAGAATACTGCATCCCTAAGAGCATTGTAAAAAAGCTCTGCAGTATATGAGAGAATGTTGTTCAATTATTGAGCTCGCTTGGTGTAATTTTACATGTATTTCAATGATTTGTGTAGGTACATCAAACGGTCTATGGCAGTGCAGACCAGAATCGAACATGTCTATGAGCAATAAGTATAATAGTTTAAAAAAACAACGCTACAAAATTTAAGATATTTATATTTGATTTAAGATACTACGTTCATAGATATTGAAACGTTTAGATTATTTGGATTAAAATGTTTCAATGAAAAAAAAATGAAGTTTAAGAAAGTAAAGATAATTTTGTTGACGAGTGTATAATGGCTAAATGGCATAGACAATTTTATAATTGACGTAAAGACGATTCCCTAACGATTTCCAAAAGGTGCGGTGTGCGGTCGCCTCGGCCGGTGACGAGAGTCGATTGATGGATGATTACGTCTTCATCCCGAACTTATGTCCTGGAACGGAACGCCGTAACTTCACATACAGCGACTCTACACGTCTTGATACTTATACTTTTACAAGATAAAATTTTTATTTTATCCAACAGTTTAATGCAATGGCCGTTGCTAAAAAAATATACTTTATCGCATTTTAATGTTATGAAAAGAATTCTTGAGAATGAAAAAGTAATCAATCTAAAATCAAAGTAAATCAATAATTAGAGTATTGGTTTTGTAACAAATGCAATTAAAAAAACAACCATGATGATGTTACGACGTTCAACAAATATACTGCAAATGCAACTGTACTTATTTTATTTTACTTCTATTAAAAAGTGATCAAGATTTTCTAATCCTCAAATTATACGTCCAGTTATATATACCTATGTCACTCACCGTGTTGTTACAGGTCGCTTCGCTTGTAAAAAAAATCTCTTTCAAATGTAAATCGGCACAAACCGACAAAGCAAATTGTCACAAATAAACATTGATACATTCCGTTTTTTATAAAAGCCGTACAAAAAACTCCAGCGCATCACTAAAGGGTCAGACTGGGCCAATCAATCTCGGAATATTTCTTTTATTGATTTTTTGCTACTACCCATTTTTAAAGATGTCCGTGCAACTGAACTGAACTTTGATTGTTATCCGTGAGACTTGATCAAATGCAAGATAAATTCTGCTTTTAATAACTTAATCAGTTGTATTTGTTTGAAAAGAGAATTGTTAGTCTTTTTATTATTTTATTACGATGCTATTGTTTACTTTAGTTTCAACTGGGTTATGGCTGTCAAAATATTTTAACATACAGACACTCTATTATAACTGCAACAACATCGAAATGCAGAGCTTGAGCATTAAATGGATGTTAACCAATGTCTCTGTATGTATTTATAAAATCTGCTTAATTTGTTATTATAATCATATTCATAATGTTATGTAGTTTAAATAAATTGTAAACTAAACGTCTTCAATCATGCGCAAAGCAAACAAAGTGACAATATCAACTAGTAGACATCACAAAAGGAATGTCTTGTTATACGAAATAAAAAAGCATAGAAGAAATTTAAATATTTTAATCCAAATATTGATTTAACCCTATCAGCGACGGAAGCAGGTGCGCGACGCACGCGCTGCACTTACAATCAATGAGCCTTTCCTAACTATGAAATTAAATGATAATCAAGCTTTTTCACATTCGTCTAAAGAGTTTAATAATCACGTTTTGTTTGTTAAGCCAGGGGTTTTCAACATTTTAGTTTAGATGTTAATTATGCAATGATTTAAATGTAAGCTTGCACTAATGTTAAGTATTTCGAAAGCTTTTATGAAGTCCTGAGATAACATAAGGGAGAAAATGAATATTTTAAAAAAAATATATCCAAATAGGAAATATTGGTATTTGAACCTCACTTCCATCTAGCGTGATGCGTTTACTCCTGAACTACGAGTTAATTAACGTTTAACTGTCAATAAAATTTTATATTCACCGGTTCTATAACTACAAATTATACACAATCTTTTTACCGTATTTATATTTAAATCGAAAAAATAAGCCAGAGACTACTTTTTAAAAAGTTTTATCGGTTTTGTAATTAAATTTTACAACTCCTTAGATATCTTTCACATTAATTAAGATTCAAAATCATAATAGTTTATCACGTATATTTAATACAACCAATTCATATAGCTTTTAATATTTGATAGGAACCATTAGGAAGCTAGCCAAGCTAAAATAAAATACAAAACCTAGTGACAATATGGTTAGGTAAGCTCATGAAATATTTGACAACTCTTCTTCAATATTTCGTGTTCGTCTCCACTTAATATCGCCTAAAAAGTTTAGGACTTAGCCAGGGTGAGAGAAAGGGTTTACACTTTTGTGGTACAATTTACTTAGAAACTTGATATAGTTCTTAACTCTTTTAAATTTGGGCTTTGATACAGTAATTTCAATTTTTCTAGAATAGATATGTTATAGATTGTAACAATCCTATTAGAATTTTATTGTATTTCTAACGCCATCTGTTGGAAAATTATAAAAACAAAAATATATGCTCGTATAATATACCTTACTAATAAACAATGGATACATTAAAATATTTTTAATTAACGTTTTTAAAATTATTTACACAAATTATAATAAGGGAAAAATCTTCACGACTTCTTCGAGTATTTGTAGCTTACAAATACTAATTGACTCGTACCATTAAGATTCATTTAGTTCATATAGTTTACGTGGAAGGTATAAAAGTGAAGCACCGTATAAGCATTTAAAACATATTTTAAATAAGATTAAAAAAATAAAATGTTTAGGACTGCTGCAGATTGCGCGTCATTACTCATTTTAACGGTTTGCCGGCACCCACGAGAGGGTTGTACGTCACGCATCACTCTGATGTTACGGATAGATACAGGATAAGGTTGTTTTAGGCAGATGCGTTAAACTTATAATTCGACCATATCAAAACAGAAGACCGAAACGCTTTTAAGCAACTTAGTTAAGCAGGAAAAGGTTTTTATGTCTAATATGCACTATTTTTTAATGCAATAACTATTTTAAATAAGTTTAAGTAATAAGATTGTAAATTCAAAGGTAAATAAAAGTAAGAATAGTTTTATATTTTAATTATTTTAAAACACAAACTTTGGATAGTGATGGTAAAAAGTTAAACACATATGAATGTTGGTGCTTGTGTTTTTTTTATTTCGTACAACTTAATCCACTCATAAGAACTGGACGTGTTCGGGGGACGTAACGAGGTGAGAGTGAAACTATAAAAACGTGATAATGTTGTCATAAACTCGCTCAAAAGTATTAAAAAATAACGGTAACATCTCTTGGCCGGCTGGAGTTAGTTGTGTTACAGCGCTGCTGACAGATATAGACGCAATTCTAATAAACGTCACTTTCTTAAATTGTTCGGGAAATTGTTACTTATGAAGTTAATAATTATTTATTGGTCGTACGATTTGTTTCAAAGCCAGAATATTTGATACGATTTCCTTTGTTTTTGATTGGGAAAAATGACACGTAGTGAACGACAATTTTTGATATGAATGGACGGATGAAAGAAATAACTATTAAAATGAAAGAAGGAAACATAATTTTACCTACATATAGGCCCTTCGTAAACAAAGCAACGTAAAGATTAGAAAGTCGGCCATTTTAGCCAATAAGCAATTTACGCAATGCGATTTCATAGGTTTGTCTACAGGCACGGGTCGCCGACATTTTTTTCTTTAGTCGCCGAAACCAGTCGCTGGCAACTTGTTTGTCGTCGTGAGAAAAGTTGCTGCGATTTTCAATATGAGGGAGCAATTTTTAAAAAAATTGTACAGTCGCTTTACCTGTACTGATCGAATAGACATCTCGCATCGACGATTCAACGTTGTATGTATGGACCTCGAGCAATGCGATACTTGCGACGACGCAAGGATACAACATTAGTTTTGAAGATTTACGTTATCTTGTATTAAAGAAAGGCCTTAAAATTAGTTGACATTGAAAATGAGATGATGTTGTGCATGAACTGCGAGATTTGACAGTGAGAACTACCTCAATATCTTTATAGAAAATTGCTCTCTTTTTGTTAAAGAGTATAAAGGGATGGGACTATGTATTTATACATGTTTTCGGCAGTGAAAACCCACGGTTTACAGAACTATCGTGTTAGACGACCGATGACTACGCCTACGTGGCTACTAATCTTGTCACTTTCAATATTGTCACAACATAATAAAACATTAGGTACAAAATTTTCAGTAAAGATTTATGATGACAAAAATTAAACTCGATGACCATACTTTTAACTGTTTAAATTAAAAAAAAAATATTTTATAGAGAAGTTTATAACAAACAATTTATAACAGAACATTTAATTAGCAAAGGAGTATTGCCTGATTAAGATGCATCAAAGAAGGTTGCACAGATCCTATGTTTTTGTTCGGAAGACAAATTCCATTCCCATTTACATATTATGTAAATACGCTTTTAAGAAGGAGGTTCGCTTATTTTTCTGTTAGAACTTAGTCGAGCAATGCAGCTCCGGTTTTTATTAGTCCCTTTAATCACTTCATTTCACATTACCTTGATTACACCGAATTGATTCACATTATTAAATTTCTGATTTACTTTATACGTATTTTAGTAGTTTTAGTGTATGCACAATGTAAGTATTAAAGAGCTAAAAATCTTATTACATGTGTGAAGAATCCATCATAATTTAAAGTACGACTTTCGATAAGTCAAAAATCTCTATCATTCCCGTCGAATCTTTAAATAATAGGGCAATTTATCAGAGGAAAGCGGTTTGCATATGTAATCCCTTAACCAGCCGAGGGCGACTTACAATGTGTTTGTTACATATGGCGGGGACAAGAGTTGCTTTCTTATATCTTAAACCATTTTCTATTTTTAATATAGTTGTTCATTTATTACGCAAATAAATATATTATGTGTATAAACTTATTTAAAATGAGTTAAATATTAATTTAGATCCTAGGTAAAAGTAAAATAAAAATATTCCGTAAAAATATTATACAGTTGGATACCTTTTTTCGGTGATGAAGAATGATAAAATACAAACTTGAGAGGTTAATATCGATCAGTGGGAGTGCTTAATGCTTAATCCGAAATGTGGGTCTGCTCCATACATGGCTGACATTTATTGCGAGAGCCCGTTAAATGTAAACAGAAACTTTACAATATTTATTTCGTCACACCCTGTATATGGCCATGCCAACATTTAGCTAGTTAAAGTTATGTGATATGTGCCATAAATGTCGATCAATTCGAACATGTTCAGTGACCATTGGATTTAATGTTTAAATGTTTTGAATAACACAATGTATACAACATTTGCTTGTTTTCAATATATTTTTAAAATTGTTATAATTAAAATAGAAACGATTAACTAATAAATGCAAGGAAATGTAAATCCAAAAAACTTGAACTATTTCAGAAACTAACCAATTAACTGAAAAATGTCATTTAATTTTGATATTTTTTATGAGCTTCTACGAATATCATGCAAACAATAAAAATAATATTTTTCATAATAAATAATAAAAAAATTACTATCAATACTAAAAAAAAAGCTATTTTGAAAAAGAGTGCTATTTCACTGCCATCTATGAAATAAAAAGTGGAATCTAGCCTATTACAGTGAAGAGAACATAGATGTCGCTGATTCAGTGTTTTAGTGCCATCTCGTGGTGGTTTCATCGGTAAATAATCCACCATGGTATGTTATTATTCCCTAAGTGTTATTATGCGTAACATAGATGGCGTAATGCCTAAATCATGAATTAATTTTATTCGTAATTAAAGCGTTATTGAAAATAGATTTGTTAAATTTTAGAAATTTTAACGTTATTAATGTGATAATATTCATATTTTAAAGGGATCTAAAATTCCCGAAATTATCATATTTAGAAATGATAATTATTAATTTGATTAACAATTAAACATTTTTAAAACTTCAGAAACATTTGATTCACATTAACACCAGAAAAAGTAGGTTCATTAAATAAACAGAAAATGTTAACGCCAATTTTAATTAAAGCAAAATTGCATCAAAAAATACCAATGCATTTATTTATTTCGAGTATCCGATGCGACGGCTGATTGGAATTTCAGTCTCAGTGATTCACAGGCGTACGCTCGTTTATCAAACATTAAAGGTCTGAAAATGGATGCCTACGTCGGCTTCGGCAGGCTTTTCATTTGAGGACACAGTAAATGGATGAGCCACAGGAATTATGAGCAAAAGCTAGCAATTTTCTAGAAATTTCTATTATTATTCTGCAATAAACTATACCGTAGTATCTTATAAGACAAATTATATTACAGTGAAATTCTGTCTTACTTTAAAGGCCTTTTTTTAGTAAAATCCAGTTGTTATAAGATTCTAGGTACAAGTATCTTACGAGTATGTGTCGTGATTCCTTACGACGCCGATAGGCTTTTAGTGGTCGTTACTAAGTGCTGTGTTTATTTATTTTTGCGTCAATTTATTGTGATACAATTTAACAACGAAATAATCTGTTGCAATTTTATTGTGTCAAGGCACCGATTGGTTTTGATTTTTTTTACAAATTAAGCAAGTAGCGGGATGGCCGAGGTAATTATAGAAGCTTTGAATATCTAGTTTTATGCTTATTTTTTAATCTTTAATTTCAATACTAATCTATATACCTACATATTAGGTCCTTACATATGAAATTGGCGTTTTTCGTACTGGCCACTTTAATCACAAATTTCTCCTCTTTGGTAAGGAATTCCAAATTCAAATTTGTACAGCTATAGACTCATGTATTTGTGGTTCGATGACCGTCATTCATTTGTTTTTTTCTTCTGTTTTTTTCTGTTTGCGTCACTCATTTTACAAAATGGAAAACTTAAAATATCGCATTATTTACGAGTACGAGTTCCGCCGTGGCACTAGTGCTGCGGAAACGACTCGAAGGGTGAATGATGTGTATGGCGGTCGTGTTGCAAAAGAAAACACAGTTCGTTTTTGGTTCCAACGTTTTCGTTCTGGAAATTTCGATCTGCAGAACAAGCCCCGTGGACGGCCTGAGACGCAAGTTGATAATGAAGAGTTGAAGGCTATTGTGGAAGCGGATCCATCGCAAACCACGTCCGAGTTAGCTACAGGCTGCGATGTTAGTGATAAAACTGTTTTAATTCACTTGAAGCAAATTGGGAAGATTAAAAAGCTTGAAAGGTGGGTACCTCACGAATTGATTGAAGCAAACCGGCAAACGCGCGTCGACTGTTGCGTTACATTACTAAACCGGCACAATAATGAAGGTATTTTAAACCGAATCATTACCTGTGATGAAAAATGGGTTCTTTACGATAATCGGAAGCGCTCAGCGCAAAGGTTGGATCCTGCCAGCCAGCCAAATCCTGCCCCAAGCGAAAATTAACCCCAAAAAAATACTTGTAAGCGTTTGGTGGACTAGTGCCGGTATTGTTCATTACAGTTTTCTCAAATCTGGCCAGACTATTACGGCTGATGTCTATTGTCAGCAATTGCCAACCATGATGGAAAAGCTAGCGGCTAAACAACCTAGGCTGGTCAATCGCTCCACGCCACTGCTGCTTCACGACAACGCTAGACCACACACTGCGCAACAGACGGCTACTAAATTAGAAGAGCTTCAATTGGAAAGTCTAAGACATCCTCCGTACTCCCCGGACCTTGCTCCAACAGATTACCATTTTTTTTCGAAATTTGGATAACTTCTTGCAAGGGAAAAAATTCAACTCCGATGGGGCAGTTCAAATCGCTTTCAAAGATTTTATTGATTCCCGTCCGACTGGTTTTTTAAGTAAAGGGATCAATGAACTACCTATGAGATGGCAAAAGTGCATAGAAAATAATGGTTCATACTTTGATTAATTAAATATATTATATTAAAAAATATTCGACTTTTTGTTCCTCCCATACAAAACGCCAATTTCATATGTAAGGACCTAATATAAAAGAAAGTCGTGTTAGTTACACTATTTATAACTCAAGAACGGCTGAATCGATTTGACTGAAAATTGGTGGGCAGGTAGCTTAGAACCAGGAAACGGACATAGGATAATTTTTACCCCGTTTTCTATTTTTTATTCCGCGCGGACGGAGTCGCGGGTAAAAGCTAGTTATATCTATTTGTAACCGTTGTTCATGTGATGTTTAAAAATTATGTGGTGGAATACATAGTGAAACCAAAAAATCACTTCACGTGTCGGATCTATTGTAGAATATAAAAATTTTGACTTTCTAATGGTACATTTATTAAGAGTTTTTCAAAGTATAGTAATGTTAATCGCATATATTTTAAAATGTTCACAAACAGACGCATCAGTGTCACTTTTTAAGGTTAATTGCAAAAGTTTTTAGGACAATACCAATTTTTGCGGATATTAATTTTTTATGTGTCCGTACCGTTCATTTATTGGTTGTTATGAGAACTCTAGAGAAGTGTGTGTGTGTTGTGTGTTCGAGGATTTTTGCAAACAAAATTGGCTACATAAGCCACATGCGAGCACACCAACGTCAAAACCGGAGCTGAAGACAGTCGCCGTGGCCGATATCGGCCGGGTGAGAAAGAGTCAACGTGTTTCTCTATATACTCAATTTTCTCGTATTTAACAAATGATTCTAAAAAAAACAGATTACACAATTTAATAAAAGCATTTAGAGAAAAACCAACATTACCTTCTTGAAATTGTGCAGCCACTGGCAATGCAAACGATACGACGGCATTCTACTCGAATTACACGCTTGGGATTCAAATTTAATCATCATGATCGTATAATTCTATGTATTTTCAACTAACCTTTTATTGCAACAATTCTTAAGTTGATATTATTTTACTCTACATAACGATGAACTATTCAATTTGTTTTAATAATTTGAATGGAAAATTGAGGTATACTTTAAACTAAAATTCCTCAAAACTAAATTAATAGACTGGAGCCAGATTTATACAGGAGATTACAATGCAGTTTTTTATTTTTATTATTTAATTGCTTTGCAGAGTTAATATTTTAATCTTAAATGTGACTGCTTTTATTTCTAGGTTCGGGTTTGTTACTTAAATAACTTAATGTGAGTATGTTACATCTTACTAATGTTATAAATGCGAATGTTTAGATGGATGTTTGTTACAAATTATCTCCAGAACGGCTGCATGAATATCGATGAAATTTGGTATAGATAAAAAAATAGTATGAAAGAACACATTAGCTACTAATTAAATTATTTTTTCTCCCGCACATACGGAGTATCGGGTGACATCTAGTATAGACATAATGGTGACACAATATTAATTAATCTCTGAATATCCTTCACTCAACATGATGAAAGTTTTTATAGCAGCACTCGTGACTTTATCTCCAATTTATTCAACGCACCTTTTCGAATTGAAGATACTTGTCCATTAAATTCATTTATTTACCTGTCAATTTTTACTGACTACTTTTCTATAAAATTTTAAAAACATTCTTAACATTTACTTGCTGTATTCTGAATAGTCTAAAATAATTAGGTGGTAATAAAGTATTAAAAATATAAAGATTTCATTGAATACAGTTTTTTTTTACTTTATTTTCCAGTTAAAGTAAAAAAATCAATCATGACTCGAAAATGTTGTATTTTGTCTACACTAGATGGCACAAGTAATTAAAATAGTTATTTGTAGGTTATAATGTTACGTCATAGTTTACCTTAAGTGAAACTGTTTGAGGATTTAGCATCTCGTCGGTGCAACATCATTTAAAGTTTTAATTGCTATCGAACAACCACCATGAAATTTTTGGCTTGCGCTGCGAAAATGTATACTAATCAGAGCTGGGCATTAACTCGTTAATCCGTTAATCGTTAATTAACGAAGTTAACATTTTGCTTAACGGATTAACTTTTAAGTTAACTTCAAAAAGTGTTAACGCTTTTGTAACTTCCGTTAAACTCAACTTCCGTTAATAAAAGTCCGTTAATCGTTAAATTTGAGACTTGGAGACGTGCATTTTGTTTAAATTACGCGCCACGCCACGCTCGTAAGTTCAACTATGTTGGGCGACTGTCGGCGACTCGAATGGTGAACGAACGAGTTCATAATTGATATATGTGAAGTTCGCGTGTAAGTGTGATGCATCAGAGCGTCCGGGAAAGACGTGACCAACAGAACAAAATCAAAAGAAGGTTCGAAATAGTATATTTCATTACGAGTATATAAAAGCAAGAGTATGTAATAGCCCACATTCCGAACGCTCTTCGTCCCTGTAATACGCCATTTTTTGAGCAACTGTATTAAAAACACTTTTTTACTCGTGCTTTTTCTTTAGCTTTTCCAAACTCGTGCGTTCTCTTTCCCAACTGTCAAAATAATGTCTATTAAAAAGAAAAACCAACCACGAAGTTTTTACAAAAAAAATAAAATCATTGAAGTTTTTATGATTCATGCAAATATTTCTAAAAAGAAGCTCCTAATTTGTTACAATATCAGATTTAATGATTTGATTCAATGAATTAGGTTAGTTTCATTTTATTTCATCTCATTAAATTTAATTTTCATTTCATATCAATAAAAATATTCTACTGAAGACTTGGCTGTTTGGGCATAGTTCCCTTTGCCTACCCAGGATGGGTGAAAAAAACAAAAAATCTCTGTTTGTATTCTTTTACGGTTGGCGCCATATTTCAAATATTTTAGTTAATTGTGTTTTTATTATTATATTAAATTGCTTCATTTTTCGCAACTGTATTAAAAAATAGTTGTTTAGTACATGGGCCGAACTGTCATTACAATTTGTGCTAACTTTCAACCCTCACCTTCGGCTGCGCCTCGGCTCGGGTAGACATTTGTCGGATCTCTTTGCAATGACAGGCTTTCCGCACTCGTAATGAAATATACTATAATGTATTCATACTTGTCTCTAATACTACTGTTTTATAGAATTAAGATTATTTTTTATTAATTGTTATAATTAAAATAATCAAATTACTATTTTAAACAAGTGTCGCCACAGTAAGTGTGAAATTAGTATGTATAATTTTGGTATGATTAACTGTTAACGATTAACTTTAACTTGCGTTAAATTTTCGAGAATTTAACGCTTTAACGATTAACGAAGTTAAATTTTTAATTAACGAATTAACGATTAACGAAGTTAACTTTTCGATTAACTGTGCCCACCTGTGATACTAATAATAGACGAAAATCAATATGTTTCATCAAAAAAATTATAAAAGTAACCTCTGAACGCTGCGTAGCTAATTACATACAAAAGAACCAATTTATTTTATAGAAGTTATGTGTAACCTTAGAACTCCACTGCAGTAACTTTATTACACATCGCCATCCTACATATTTTTATCCTTTTCATTTGCTTTGACGAAATAGAGACAACAATATGTATAACACGTATCATCATTATAAATGTACATATGTAAATTGAAAATCGAAAAATACATTGGTACGTGGCGGGATTCGAACTCAGGACCTGCAGAATACAATTCAAGTGATTGAACCCTGAGCCACCGACGCTCTCATATTATACAAGTATCACACCAGTTAAAATTGATTGTAATTATGGGTTACGTCTTAATATCAAATTACACTTGATTTTTTGATTGCTGTTTTATTAAAACTATTAAACTAACTAAACTATTTGGTTATTCAAATGACCATACTTTTATCTTTCGCTCGTTTACACATTTATATAGTTGTATTTGTTACGAAATGATTTTTAGTTCAATGTGAATATACGTGTTGTTCATTTTACGTTTTTACATATTCAGTATTGTGTAGGAATGGCCATTTGGACGTCGGAAGGCTTTCAGTTCGCCGTCGTAGGTAAGTGCCTTCGTTATTTATTCCCCATACGGTGATCGTATGTTGCTGTATTTTGTAACAAGAGTGCCACAGCATGGCTATAGAAATAAAATAAAATGTACATCGAAATTATTTTGGAATTTAATTATACACTTTGTATTATATAACAATTTCATGAAGTTGGTTAATTTTATTTTAATAAGAGGTAATCTTATCGATTTAATTAAATTAATATATTGACAAGTGAGCGGTCAAACTGTCAGAAACAGATTGGCCCCTGACACCTTACCGCGTAATCGCTTAACTTTCTTGAGCTATCGATGTTTTTGCAAAGCCTCGATGGAGACGCTTTCGATCTTAATATGTATTTATAAGTATATTTTCGTCATATCTTTCGATTCGTAATATTTTATCACTATTTAGTTTCTCTTTAAAACAGTTGTGGTGGTTAAAAGTTTTCCTTCCGATAAATTATGTTAAAGAATATAAACACTGTGCTGTAATGATGTCAAAATTTTCATAGCTATCGACCCTTAAGTTTTAATTCTAATTAATTATTATAATAATAAAATAATAATGATTAAGCATTTGTGCCAGTTGTTTAAGTTTAGCATCAAACAATCTCGTTCTAGTAATACGAGATGATCTATTTCAGTGCACCGTCGTTTAAACTTTTAATTGCTTTGGAACTGCGACCAACAATATTTTCGTTGTATAAAATATACATAATTACATATTTTTAATACTTATTAGTAAGATGTTGTGTTATATAAATTTAAATAGTATCTTACAGTTTACGTTTACTTAATGTTATCCTATTCGTTAAAGGCCGGCAACGTATCTGTGACTCCTCTGGTTTGTTGAAGTCCGTGGGCGGTGAATTCTTTTTACTAATGTTACCCCTGCTCTTGTCCCTTTATTATAGGAAAAAACAAATCGTAGAAACCAAGATATCAGAAACAAATACGATTAATATATTGAAAAACTTTCCTAAACAGCAACGAAACCTCTAATATCACTTAAATGAACACTTGTTGAACGTGTAATTAAACTATATGATTCTAAGAATTTCAAAACTAAAGATTATGAACTTGGCTTTGTTATTGTTTGTAAAGAGAAAGTTGATTAATATAATTTTATCCTTTAAGGTCTTGCTATTCATTGCTATCTTTTTGGAACGAAGTTCCTTATCGCGCGTTGTGAATGGGGGCTAGACGGAAAAAATTCTTACGAAAAGTTGTCACGACACTTTTTGCTATAGTGAGTATGTTAACGACGAATGAACGCTACTTCACCATAGCAACGATGTGACAATATATAACGAAAATTTATAGAAATAAAATGTACTTCTTATGAAGACTTAAGTTTTTTATTCATAGAATAAACATTGGTTCCTTCATTAATAGAAAGGAACTTCGTTCCATCCGGGTGTCCCTTGACACCTCTCAAGTTTTTTTCATAAAGCAATGAGTTAGAAGGTTGTATATGAGTTGCCTAACTTTGAAAGAAAGAGGAGTGGATGTACAGAAAGTGGATATTTCCCTTTCTGCATTAAATAAAAAGAGAAAATACTACAGGGTATCGGACGCGTAATATTGAATGGTAAATGTAGAAGACTGAAACAATTTGTTTATATTGTTCTCCAGAGGCAAGTTGTCTACATATCCGTGTGGGGAACTAAGCGTATCTTGTCTTGTAACGTTACAGGAATAACTTTGGGATTTTCCTTTATTAAATCTCACTACATCTCTTTGTTGTCTACGGAGTTAATATATATTTTTCAGTTGTAAGAGCTTTTAGATGTTTTACATACGTACTAAATTGTATTACGAGCAAAAGAAAAACTTCTAAGAACATATTGACATAGAATTGAATGTCCATGGTAAGTGAGTATTAATGTTTTAAAGATTATCTTTATTATTTTGAACATTAAAACTTCCACTAACTTATCACTTAAATTTTGTAAACGCTAGACATTTTAGTTGTTAAGTTACTCAGGTAATAGCTCAGTAATTATCTTGTATGTTTGTATCAGAGAAGAAGAAAGTTGATAGCACTTGACTTGCAATCTGTAGGTCCTGGGTTCGAATGCCGACATGTACCAATGTATTTTTCGATTTACAAATGTACATCGAACACATATGGATTTTCTTACGGTGAAGGAAAACATCATGATGCAACCAGCACATATCTCAGAAGAAATTTAAAGATAAGTCTAACATCCCGCACTGAGCCGGCGTGGTTGACTATGGCCTAGTCACCACTAACGTAGTGCAGGCATCAAGCCCCTCGGGAGAGACGTCTAGTGAGCTGAAGAAGATGATGTTTGTATGAACAATAAACCAATAAATGTAGCAAAAAAGCATAAAGCCTGTCTATTTAAAAATTATGGTTAAGCTATAAAACAGATTTTTTAGAGCAAAAAGTTTGATAGTATAGCGGGTAATAGAAAACGGCGCGTTCTACAATAAATTGTACAGACTTATTCCAGGCTTACACAAACAACATTTAGTGTAATGGCCATTTGTACGTCGAAAGGCTTTCAGCGCACCGTCTTTGGCAAGTGCTATCGTTATTTATTTCCACTGCAGCTATACAATAGCGGATGTACCTACGGTTCGGCTCTAGAGAATATTTCTGTTTTAAAGCCGAAAATCATATTAAATTATTAATAACTGTATGTGTAATCAAACTGTACATGAATTTAATATTAAAATTTTATCTTAATACTTTGTTATAGAAATGACGTACATATTTTGATAAATATACAATTACCAAAATGTCATATTTTTCTTAATTTCGAGTACAAAATCTCTCAAAACTCTTTATTTATTTATTGCTTATTATAGAAGAACATAGATATGTATAATTTAATGGTGAAACTTTTGCTATCGCTCTCTACAAAAACTGATCGTTTTCAGAAGTTTGTAGATTAAGAGGTGAGGTGTTAGGGGAACAGGTCTGTTTGTGGCAGCCACACCGTTCACTTGTTAAAACGCTCCCGAACTTTTGACCCTTGCTAAGGTATCCAAAGATTAAGTGGTAAAAAGTTTTGACCAAATTTATTACTCTCTACCTAGAAATACATTCTCGGTGAAAGTTTTATAGAAAATACTAATAAAAAATATAACTAATGAGATTGCCAATTGAAGTCATTTGATCGATATCTCGAATTGCTGCTAATTTTTCCTTTTCAAAAAAAAAAAAACTAAAATAAAATGAATTTGAAGTTTTTATTAGAATGAGTTGAAAAGCCTGACTTAAATAAGTTATTTTAACTTCGTTGCTGAATAAAATATAGGAATAAATAATGATGACGTGAATGCATTTTTTGGTTTCATATTCAAAATCCCACGTGAACAAAAAAGTTAGACGGGTAATGAATAAATTGGAACTGAAGCACGCATGATTCACTTCAAAAACTCCAAGCATAGGGGAAAGTTAAACGATTAATCCACAACGCGAGGCGCGATCAAGTCTGTGTGTGACATTTATAATCGCCATTTTGTTAAAGTACCCACTCTTTATTTTACGGTTAGCTCTATTGGAATTTTTATCAAATAATTGTGCTTTAAAATGTAATTTGAAGTATATTAAAAAGTTATCTAACGTTATTTTTCTTAATTTTTATTCTTAGGTTTAAAAATATGAATAAATAAAATCTTTCAAAAATATACGCACGAGTTATCGTAATGTCATGTTAAGTGTGTGTGGAATAATTTATTGCAGAAAGAATTAAGATCGTACATGCGTTGTGCAAGATAAGCCCTTTAGGAAGAACGCGTGGGAATTACCTCAGCTGCTGTCGAATACGAAAATGGAGAAAGAAACTTTTAATATTTAAGTAAGAACTCCTCGGGTTAATATATCAAGGAAATGAATTAGGAGTGTGTATACTGATTTATGTTCTTCACCAACTTCATCCATCACTTCTAAATTAAGATAGTCTTCGAGACCGTCCGTCGTAATTTAATTATGATGCTGAAGATGATGATGATGGTTATAATTTAAACTTATTTTCATACTCATCAAGGTCATGATTCAAAGACAGCTTGTGCTGAATACAACTGTGTGACGTAATTTTCACAGCAAAAACAACGTGTGTATTAATTTTTTTTTTATAAAAAAGAAGGGTGCAAACGAGCAGCGGGAACACCAAGGTATTCATCGACGATTGATTAATTTAATCAATTAATTTGCATTCAATGCGAGCTTTGAAATAGTAACATTTTGTTTTATAAAAATAGCCAGGAAGTACTTAATTGTAGTATATCTGGACTTTTGGATTTCATTTTAATTGGCGACATTTAATCTATTACTAAAACGCCTACTACTTTAAAATAGCATAACACCAGTCAGGACTGAGAAAAGATTGGCTTAGGTGCAATTACCAATTCAACTCGGTTTGAACTTTATCGTTTGGGTAATGATAATGACTATGTTTATTAAATGCAGAATAATAATATTTTGTACTTCAGTCTATATTTAAATAATGTATTTTATAAATAGTATATGAAAGCGTCTTGCTTTTGTCTTTGTTTGGCTTCAAGCTCCTGGGTGCCATTCCAGAACAGATGCATAATTTCATGGCCAGTTTGTTTTCATGGCACGTACCTCGCCTCTGCGCTTGATAATTGAGGAACAGCAATATCCTTCAATACTTTGTTCTACATGTTAAAATTATAAATCAGATTATTCTAGATTTGTTGTGTATCAAGTTTGTGTTTACTTGTTAAAAGTACAATGCAGTATTGCCATTATCATTTGATTAAAATTAAATTTCAAAGAAAAAGGTACCTTTTAAAATGACTGAGTTTATTTGATTGAATCAAACTTGGATCATGTTTGTAGTTGATCTATTTTATTTACGAAAATAAATCCAAAAAGAGTAATAACATTAGCAACTGAAAACGCCAGGAAAGTTAAAAAAAAAGTTTTTAAAATTAGAATTGTCTTTTTGAATGCATAATCCCAACAAAAAAACTATCATTATACCCATGGGTATAATAACTGAAAAGTAACATGCCAGTTCGTACATGAAAAAATCCTAAAGGAATTGTTTCATGTCGGAGGTGGTGCGGCGAGCCACCAGCTTTTATACTTTTGTTAGTTCTTTTATTTATTACAAAACAAATACATTTATGTCTGCTAACAAGTTTATAGTTTTAAGTATTTTTTTCCGTATTTTTTAGTCACTAAAATGACGTGGGCTTAGAATATTTTGACCAAGAAAAAATGTTTTATTATGTAAGTATATATCTTATTATCTTATCTTATCTTATCTTATTATCTTATCTTATATATATATATCTTTCTTTCTTTCTTTCTATATACTAATTCTATGCCAATACAATATGATTGTCAAAATGCCGCGCTAGGTCGACAAATGATAACTAAGCAACCCTTTTGGTAGTCCACTTAAAGACTTTGAGTGCAGAAGTTCTTAATTATTATAAAAACGAGAGCGTAATCTAAAAAAATCTACACATTTACGTTACTTAGCGAAATGAGCTACACCTGAAGGATAAGGATAAAGCGTGGTCGAGAGTTAGTTTGATTGGATGTTATTTGTTACCTTTGTAGTGAGCATTAGCGCAACTAAGTGCCGTTATACCAAGCGGAGAATACAATTTAAATAGACAAATCGTTTGTGAGAACATCACCTTGTAAGAAAGACTAGACACATTCTTTTTTGAAGGAAACTTTTTAGTAGCAGGTGCAGTGACAATTATTCTACTTTATGATAAAGTTAAGTAGCCAAAAAGTAATGTAAAGATAAAAGTCATATTTTATAATGAAATAGGAACCGATTTAAACTATTAGTTGACTTTAAATTAAATTCTGATTCGCTGCTTTGGTCTCTGAGAAGTAATCTTATTATTTTAATGGGTTAAATCTATAGAGTCTTTCCGAGTCTTTATTGTCAAAATAAGGGTCTCGTATTTAATAGACTCGTAGACGATTGATTATTATATTTTTACCTTTTGTAAAATCTAAAAAACATTATGATTTGTAGAAATTTCGAAAAGGTTGCAAGTATATTTCTTTAGTAGTTCAGAACGTGCTATGAAAACGAACGGGCCATGAAATTAAACGTTTCCTCAAATACGACAACCGAGAGCAACAATAGACGAAGGAGCCAGCTACTTGCGCTCACATCTTTGGAATTTTACTTAACCTCAATTTCTTTATAGATAAAACACATAAGATTTTAAAGTACATTTCATAGATTTTTATAACAATCATACCTTTAAAGGCATATACTTTTATACTCCGATTTTAAGTTGAACAGAAATAAAACATGATAAATTCGGAATAGAATTTTAGGAATTTCGGGGAGTCTGCTTTAAAAAATTTTAATATAATATAAAAAGTTCGGTATTATATCAAGGCTCACACTCATATCAAGGCTGTTCCAACCCTGGTGCGGTATCTATGATTAGCTCATTCGTGATCGCCATACCGATTCGTCGAACTGGAGGTAAAAGATAGTCAATATGTCACTCGGAATTCTACGGAGAGTTGGTGCCGGGTTGATAGATAGATGAACCTTTATACTTGCTTTATTCTATTCTACATCTACTAACAATAAATGAAGCGAAATATGCTCCAGCGCTGTAAGCTTTTTTAGAGAAATAGATAAACAAACCAACCGCCGGGAATATCTTTACATACAAAGAAATGGAAGGCAAGGATTGAAGAGAAAGCACCATTCATTCCATATTCAAATGGCATGGTATCTAGGGGCAGGGGAATTTTTACTTTTATTAAAGGTATTTTTTTAATAAATATTATTTTGAGATAAGTATGTTTTATCAATACTGAAGAGAATATTCTATTTACAATGAATATGCGTGTCAAGAAGATCATAGGTACATAAATTAATTTAAAAGGTCGTCAATTATTTTGGTAGAAAAAAGTCCGTATAACTAAATTCGTATGAAGTCATTATACATCTTATTTGCATTAATCGAAAGATAGAAGAAATTCAATCAGAATTCAAAGCCGGAATAAATATTCATACTCAATGATCTTGCGATATTGCTTCGGCTCGTTCAGTCGATGAATTAAAATTCCACTATGAATAGCTTTGAAAATAAAGTTAAGAAATAATTACGGCATTAAAATATAATATTATTTATTTTTATTACATCTTCTTATTTGTCATAAACGACGTTCAGGTCATTTATGTATACACAACATTTTTTACTGCATAACTTTATTTTTATTGAAATTATTGTATTTAGGAACATTTCTTGATTCACCTTTAATCAGTTACTGTAAAAAATTATTAATAAAAATCTAAGCTTATCTATTATTTCTTATAATGAGCTTTCAGTGAAAGCTTCATTTCATCCCTTAATAAATGCGCGGCGCGTATCTGCCGTTTTCAATTTTAATTAACACGTACACATAGGCCCCGTAGCGCTGCTTTCACGTTCAAAGCCCAGCTTTGATGATTATGCAACTATCGAATCTGAGCAACGCTTTGCTTACTCATACCTCGTACAAATACTATTCAGAAGCTTGTCTTTAAAACATTCCTCAATTATAAAACCTGATGAATCTAATGAAATCATTTATATAGATGGGACTATTAAATAACTATTAATAGGATTATTTTTACTAACAGGATAAAGTAATAAGACTCGTTAATTCGTAAGTACCGTCGAACACGGCTTCGTCCGCGACGATGTGTTTTCAAAATACCTGAAAAAGATGCTCAATTTTTATAGTCATCATTAGAATTAAATTAAATATGTTTATGAAAAACTTCTTCGCTTGTCCGATGCAGACATGTTACTTATTGTTTCCTCAGTTTTCAATTTTATTCGCAGTTCAGTTGTTTTTATTCAAATCCCGTTGCAATCCCTCTTATAATTACAAAAAGCTCTGGTGATTATGTCGATTACAATGGGACCAAAAAAAAGAAGCATTTGAAAAGTAAAAAAAAAAAAAAATTAATGAAAAAATATAAGGCTGTTTAAAACCACGCCACTGACAAAACATTAAAATTTTGTTACAATCTCATGACAGAAATTCACGGCTGACCCTCATCAGAGTAACAATATAATAGTGAAATGATATTTGTGAAATGTTGGCATTCTATGTTGTTATTATCCACCATTGTTACTAATTAGGGTTTAATTGTTTCATATGAAGATATAAATAATTACAGTGTTCCTTTCAAAAGTACTTCAACGTCCGAATTCTCACGTTTAAAATGGTATTCACATTTTAAATAATCACCTAAATTACGTGTCAATGAATTTTTAAAAATTAATATTATTGAATAGAACCAGCAATATAGATATTAAAGACTAAAGTATTAAATAGCAAAGCTAACCTGTGGAAGGATATTAGATTTTCTAGATTTAGTTATTTATGTAGTTATTTTTGTAACTGTAACAGAATTTTATTCAATGACATAAACAAATATGAAACATCTTATCTCGTAAATAATCTTTTTACGATGAAAATCTAATATTTACGATGTAATACTTTTTTCTTAATGGCAAATGGTTTTCGATTTTCCAGCCAGCTTTATGTGAACGCTAGAGCCTTTAGCAAACATAATAGCGACTACAAAAGCTCTCGAATGGAGCCAATCAAATCGAAGACAAGTGTTAAGTAAACAATAACTCCCTTGTTACACAATCTGTGGATATGATATTTGTAACAATCACATTTCCCGATTCGTATTTTAATCAACACGTTGTTAGAATAAAGAGATCTTTCCCCACCACACTCAGTCATAAATTAGGTATTGAGAGACTTGCTTAATGTAAATTTAATTGGAAAAATCTGCACTAAACGACGTATGTAAGTAACCAAAAAACTTAAAGCAGGCATGAAGTGTGACAATAAGGGTATTGGTAGTAAGGTAGCCTTGGACGATAACATCAAGCAAAATTGTAAACTCAAGCCTTCGAAAATATGAAAATATCACGAAAATGTTAAACAATTTAAGATAACTAAAAACAAAATCTTTGTAAAGTTAACTTTAGAATTTAATTTAATATAGTTATAAAAAATACTTCACTATTCCGATACGGCTGACATGTAAGTTATTGTTTCCTCAGTTTTCAATTTTGTTCGCGGTTCGGTTGGTTCCATTCTTGTTGCAATCCCTCTTATATTTACAAAAGGCTCTGCTGATCATGTTGATTAAAATAGGAACAAGAAAAGAAGCATTTGTCCTAACGAAGTTTTTGTCCTAATTCCACTTCTCATAGTTTGGAACATCTGCTTATTTAAGTGATTCAAATTACGTTCTTGTGTTAGGGCGAGAAGAAGTTTTTTTTTTAATTGTGCGATGAGAAATAGAGAAAAGTTTATTTTATCAAGCGATTATTTAAAATGCTGGTATCTTATATTTCACCGCAATATTACATTGGTATGTGATAAAACGTATCCCTATACATCATAATAACATCGCTCTAGATACATTGGATAAATTCATTTGAAACTGGGCATTCGATATCATCACAAAGCAACGAGTATGATACAGACAGCAAAACAAATAGCCGCCATTTCGTTTCTCGGATCGGTTGCGGTCCGCGGTGCCAGTAAGTGCTATATGAGATTGATTGAAATGAAACAGTCATGTTATCCGCGACTTATAACGACACCACGCGACGTATATAACAAGTATGGCAACACATTTGACGTCATAACATTTTCAAACAGTTATATATTAAGATTTCTTATAGTTATAAAAGTAGGGTTGGCATCAGGCAGGTGGCCAGTCGTAAAAAATTAAGCCAAAACTTTAAAGTTTAAAAAATCTTGTGTGTCGACTCCGCAAGAGTGGAAAAAGGCCAGGGTGATGATGATGATGACTTCTTATTGTTATAAAATGAAACATGAAATATAATAATGTATACCTTTTTATATTAAAAGGAAGTAAACGAGCAAGCAGTCACCTGATTAGCCGAAATAGTGAAGCGATCACTGCCCATAGAAATCCACAATTGCAGATGCATTGTATACCTTTAATTTAAGCTTTTGTACATATAAAGTTCGAATAAAAAAAAACAAAAATTATAATAATAAATAGAAATAATAACATAAATAATATTGATAAGTATTAATGTTTCATCTTTCACAGTGCCTTATATTAATTATAAGATTTTTTTCTACGATACATTAGAAACATCATTGGAAGCGTAGCATTTTTAATGCGAACGACATATTTATTTTTACATTTTAAAAAGACAATTATTGTTTTTTGTCTTTTTATTATACATCAAAAGTTAGACTAGTAATGGTTAGTACTTTACCTTGACATAAAATCCTGTCTAATTTTGTATGTCCCCGTACAACTCTAGGGCTAAGATGATCGCGAGGAGATGGAAATTGTTCCGACGTCGAGCAGTTAATTTCACGGAATATTTAGTTGCTAAGCGAAAGGAAAACTTATCTATTTTATGTAAAACTTTTAATTTTGGTAAACATTTTTTAAAGACGTATTTTTTTGTGTTAAATTTGATTCCATAAGGTTTTTAAAAAAAAAATATTTCAAAATCATGTTTTTTGTAAGTTTGTTCGTAACTGCGAAAATAATGTTTGTTAGAGATTTAGTGTCAAAAAGATTGTTCCCATAATTTCCTTCCTCTTTCGATTCTGTTTATTTCACCCCACGGTATCATCGCTAGGAAATTGCCTATTGGCGAAAAGATCTCTATGTTCAAGAAAGCATTACTAAAGGAATAGAAATATATTTTGCTTTATTTTGATATACTTATTCATAACATAACACCTTTTGGATCTTACTTATGAGAGAAAAGTGGTGATTTTTTTTATTAACAAACTATGACAAATGATATGATGTATGTAGATGTATGATATACTCAAAAATATAATATATGTACGTAAATAATAAACAGTCAAGCTGTTGATCTAACAATTTTTTTTATCTATGAAATTTACCTACTCTCTTGAATTAATTCATATGCGCATAATACTGTAAAAAATGTACCAGAATATTGATGACATTTTATGTTCACTAGAATAAGTATATTTATAATCATTTTTCTAGTTACACATAATTTTACTATTTTCTCTTCTCTTTCTCTTTATTTTAAACCTTAAGATTAAAAAAATAACTTTAGTAACTAGTTAAAATCCGTCTACTAATCATATCATATCAGGCTGTGTTTATGTTATATTTTAGTCGGTTTAACGGATTACAGTGACCATAGGACAACACAATAGTGACGATTAAGTTAAAATTAGTAATTAATATACATATTTAAGTTATAACAAATAAAAATATTGTTAAAATGGCTATTTATGTAGCGACAAACAAACTGTTGTAGTGAAAAATTATAAAGAAAGAAGCTCTGTGTTTAAAAACTGATAAAATGAGTTAAGATCGTATTTAATAAAAAATTACATATCTCTCTACGTTCACTACATTTGCATGTTTGGTTGTAAAACAACTACATTCGAATAAATATTTAAAGTTACTTTTATATAAAATATCGCAACCACAACGTTATTTTTCATTTCCGATTAGCTTCTTTCAAACCTCAATAAATGACCACAGCATCGCCGCTATTTCCATTTTTAATCAACATGAACGCTAGAGCCTTTTGTAAATATAAGCGGGATTGCAGCGGGACTTCAATGGAGGCAATCGAACCGCGAATGGAGAAGAGATCCGACCGATTAATAACACACATGTCGGTTAAAATTAAATGACTATAAATAACATTAAAAATTAAAGTACATCCACAATAAAAATAATGTTAAAGTTTAAACTTTTTCTTTTTCTTTATTATACTTTCGACATAATTTTGATTTTAAAAGTTACTCTTTAACAGAAGTTGTAGGCTGCGGCTACTTAGCTCAGTTTTAAGTGAAGTTAATAGGAGGCCGGAAACCAAGCCCTGCCGTGACACGCAATTGCACTCGAACTGACGAGACGTGCATCTTTGTGGCGTCACCACAAATTGTAATATTACTTTTAATTAAGTAGTACAATATTTTATTCGAAATCATTTTTATTCATGCTTCCTAGTTTACCTTGTATCTTTGTTAGGTACAGATTTGTAACTAGAAATAAAGTTACCAAAGATTGCTTCGCTTCGAATGAAATAAACTGAATCTTTTTAAATTCGTTAATCCCAATCTATAGTTTCCAATTTTCATGACATTCAAATCTTGTACAAAATACGATAAGCGCTCTCTTAATATTCATGAAAATATTTGGCGGCGAATTGCCTTAGTAATTACGCGGCGAGATTAAACTCAATTAAAATTTGCTTATCACGGCTATAAAGTGATTAAAACTTTTAAACGATGCAGCGCCGATGAAGATCATGTAATTTAAACGAATATATTTACATTTAAAGTTCTTGAATTTCCTTCAGCAAATGCCCAAGTTGTGTTTGAATATTTTAAAATTTATTACATGTTTTATTTATTAAACCTTGCTTATTAAGGGTTTTACGTAATTTAAAGTGGAATGGAAACTAACAACTGTTTTGAAACATACAGTTCACAATGAAATCTTTTGGTTTCTTTATCATTCGTTACCATCATCATCATCATCATCAGCTTACTATTCGTCCCCACTGAGGAGCCTACCCTAAGTTAGTGCTGACTAGGACATAGTCAACCACGTAGGCCCAGTGCGTGTTGGTTGACTTCAGACATATCTTTGAATTTCTTCGCAGTTATGTGCAGATTGCATCACGATGTTTTCCTTTACCGTAAGAACGTCGGATAAATGTAAATTCGAACCCAGGTCCTGCAGATTACCAGCCAAGTATATAACCCCTGAGCCACCGACGCTATCCTGAGCTACTAATCGCATAAACATTTTAAAACTAGCATTAACTTAAGAAACATTTTTACTTGTTAATAAGTGATAAGTAAAAACCAGTACTCAATTTAACGCCGAAATACTTGTATATGATGACTAAATTGTATGGTATTCAAAAGTAGATAATCACTGTATAATAATATGTACACAATTTTTTTTAATTTTTATTTTCTTTAAAGGATAACAAAATCATATGAGTACTTTTATATACGTTAAAAATATTCTCAAAACGAGTCTAAGTAAACCGGCACTGAATACAGTGTTCCGTAATTATCTTAGCGCAAACAACGTTCATCGTAATAGAATTAATTTGCATCCTTTTCTGTATTAAGCTCGCTAACAAGCTTACAAAATATTTCTCACTTTGAAATTTTAATACACAGACTTTAAAATCTTTGTTGATTATCATCACACCTATGCAAATTTAAATTTATCTTTAAAAAGATTTCAGAAAAAGTACCACGAATAGAATAACAAATTAATCCTTTAATCAAAACACCTGTTTATTGAATTCAGGTGACTTTTAGAAGTGATTTATCTGGATAACGATACTTCCGAAAAGAGATTTAATAAAAATAAATTTAGATTTTCATAACTACATTTCACAAAACAGAGTCTTCTCGACTCTGTGTCTATCGGTCAAAATTTATGATTAACTATTAAGTTACTGCGATGTCTTGCTTGATATTCAGCAATTTGAATACTAAATTAGTGACAGCCGTAGTGAAAGTGCAAATGTTTGAATAATTTGCTATATTACTTGAAGAAAAGGGCATAAAGGTACGAGGTGTGTCGGTCCATTTTCATGGAATCGTTTTATGGCATCTCCGTACTAAGGTAAATCACTCCCGGGGGCGGCGAAGAAGAAAAAATCTACATGTACACGTTAACTTCCAGGAATTTGCTTTTCTCTTCTTCCATAAAGTTATTTATAACATCTTTTTGATGACTGACTTGATTGATAAGTTGATTATTTAATTCAGCTGTGATTTATAAATAAAACGTATATTTTTAATCCTAATGTACTAAATAGATACTATAAGAGAGTAGTTGTACTGAAAGTTTACACTTACAATCACGTTAATCAACATAAGATAAAGCACTAGAAGACTAATAGCAAGTTAAGACAATTAGAAATTTTAAATTACTGGCATATGCTGTTTCAAAGAGCATATTTCTAAAACAATGTTTAAAAAAACGTAAAATCAAATTGTAAAGAAACTTTAATCAGCGGCCATTTGTGACCAGTTGAGGGAGAAGTTTCTCGAAGACCGGAAAATGGCCGACAGCTTGACATGCCTTTGCACTAGGACCAATGATGGGGAATGGAGTGGAATTTTAATACCACGAAAAACTTTTCGTTTCTTTGATTTCGTGCCAATTCGACTTCATTGTTTATTTTGCCTTTGTAAAATTAATTAAGTTTAAAAATATACAAATGTATCACAAGATAGGTTCTAAGTACGACATCGAGACTTACTTATCATTTGTGTAAGTTAGGATGTAGTGGAAAGCTATTGCAAAAGTATATGGTTCTGCCTGACTGATGAAATAATGAAATTTAATAACAATTGTTTTTGAACCGAGTAAGAAATATTTTGTTAAAAGTGCACAATTTTTTATAGTTTTACTAATAACACTTTTTTAGATTTGTGATTTCACAAATGACATAAGACGATATTATTTATAGGAAAACACGCCATTTTCTCATTTCGCTTGTAGCACATATCAAGTTGATTTCATCTTGTTCACTGAATGGAATCCACGGATAAGTTTTCCCCGACGTATCATATAAATAAATTGTTTTCAGTCTTTATTACATTCACTGTACGTATTACATTCTCTCGCGTTTTTTCTTCACTGCCCTACGTGACTTTTGTGTCCTTGATTTTAAACATAAGGTGGCAAATGGTTGAGGAATATGGAGTAAATTTAATGATTATGTCGGAGAACTTTAACAAAAAACTTAGATAAAGTAACACTATAACGTTAACCAATATAAAAATTAAACTAATAAAAAATTCGATTATTTAAAAGTCCGTTCGAGAAATGTTTAATTCGTGCAGTTTATATACAGTTATTTCGTGTACTCATTTAAAATTTATAACAATTTGTAAAAATGTAGAGAAAACATAATAACGAAATGTGTCATTGAACCTACGGCCGAAAGGTTTTATTTCGCCTTCATTTGTCCAGTGCAAAATGTAGAGTCCAATTTGTCAGGCGTACAGGGAGATTAAGCGGTTACAGAGAAATGAATACGGGAGGGATTATTTCCTAGAGCTGGATGTTTCTATTACTGCTGCACATGAATTTAATTACAAAAAAGTTTCATAATACTTTTTGTATCATAAACTACAAGAATTATTTTCTTTTTCTGATCACATTTTTCATCATTCATTTTAAATTCATAATAATCACTTACAAAACTTAAGAACCGATGCGACGCATAATATAATATTCTGTTGGCTGGTTAATTGGCTTAAAATGACCGTTAGTTAAACTCCAGTTTGCATCGACTTACCAACATTGGGCGAATTTATGTTAGTGTAATTGGATGGAATGATTCTGATAGTGTTTTTAGTTAGCTGTAGAGGAGATATTTATAAATATAAAAGAAATGGTATTTATAGACGTACAGTATTACGTCATCGATTTCGACTTTTACAATACTCTTACAGTTGAATTGCGATATATTAGTTACATTTTAAGGTATATTTCAAAGACGTATCACGTAAATAGCGGAAACTACAAAATTTTGTCGAATCACATTTTCCTATAAAACATTTGTCACATTTATCATAGCGATGACAGTAATAGGTGTATGTTTTCTATACTGTACTTTTCATACTGTAACTAAATTATTTTCTTGTAGACACTGTATTTGTTATTAAATTTACTTTGAATTATCGATGAACATAATCTAGACTATATCGACGCTGGAAAGCGTAAACGCTGTAACCCCGAAAGTATGAACTTTACAGGAGAGCCAAAAAATGATAACTCGTGAGCTGATACGCCTACAAGCATGCGGTATTTAGCAATGTTGTGTAGTTTGTGCTAACCTATAATAAAATCATTATCGTTTGATAATGGTTGAAATTATTAACGTGTGAAAAATATATTCGCTTTTCAAGAGTTACAGCGTTTATGCTTTCCAGCGTCGATATGTACATTTTTATTGTAATATAAAACACATTTTCATTATTGAAACCAATTTCACGAGATTTAATAGATTGCTAACTTAAACTTATAAAACCTTTACTTGATACACGCAACACATATATTATTATTTTTTTACAACTTTTTTTTATTGTCATTGTTCTATGCTATATTAAAATAGAAGTTATGTTAAATTGTATACTTTGTATTTATACTGTAAGACTGATATATAGTAAAACATACAGTTTGTTGTATATTTAGATGAAAATCTACTGTGAAACCAGGCTGTTTAAATTGTGTTTGAAATTACTTATTATAATTTTACATTTTAACCCAATCGTTATAAAAAATGAAAGCATGAACCACAGCTTGTACGATCCATCAAAACGAGATATATTTTCCTTGTCACACATAATATGATTAATGTTCGGAAATGAAGTCGATACCCTCCTAAGCGAACATGTTTCGATAAGGGCAGATCACCTTACGATTTGAGATATTTTATTTCAAAAGCAATTTATTTTTATACCCATTCCAATGACCGATTGAAGTTTGTTTTGCATTTGTATTAACAACAACCTTATTATTGCACTTATCCTGTTACTTATCGTTTTTTTCAAAGTCAAAAAAAAAGTCGTTTTAGAATCATTTTATACACACTTATAACAGGGATTTCTTGTTTTAATATGTTTTGTCAATCAGAACTGTGTTTATTTAATTTTTACATAGATCTTCATTTAGGGAATAAAAAAAAATTTAGAGTGACAGGTTGGTGGCAGTAGAAATCATTTCCTTTACGTCAATCATACGCCAAGCGTGTCCGGAGGAAGTACTTCAGATAATGAACGAGAGAGTGCAATCAAATTACATGTCTCACAATTTACTAGCACTTTAAATAAACCAATCTTACTAATATTATAAATGCGAATGGATGGATGTTTGTTTGAAGGTATCTCCAGAACGGTTCAACGAATCTCGATGAAATTTGACATTGAGGTAGATAGTCAGGAAGAACACATAGGCTACTTATTAAGTTTTTTCTAATCCCGCGCGGATGGAGTCGCAGGCGACAGCCAGTATTACATAAAAGTTCAAGTATACAATAGAATAGAACATATTCAGATAGATTTTCTAGTGGTAAAAATATTTGCGGTGTCGGCTTTACATATGCAGCTTGTTTTACCACGATTCAATTCGCCAGCCGTCGAATATTAACGCTGACTGATTCCGTTGCGTATCTATCGGGACATAGGTTTTGGTGTTTCCGATTCGGCAACTCTTTTAGACTCGCTTGCTAATGCCTTTTGTGGTGACATTTTGGCAATATCATTTTTTTGTATTAATTTATTGCATTTAGAGATAACATTTTATATTATTTATGTATACAAGTAATATTTTGAATTAGATAAAGTAATATGAAAATGTTACAGTTTAAAAATGCAAATTAAAACTACTCGTAATTCCAGAGGGTAATCAAGGTTATGAGCAATATGCAGGCAGCTATGCCAGCTTATCGCAACATATTTTACGGTATAATTTTCAATCTTGTGAACTAGATAAACGTGTTTTTAAATTGAAGCCAAACTTAACTGCGCCATTTTTGAATTAAATTACTAAAACGATATTTGGTACATTTTTTTTCGCTTTGCAATGCCTATCGAAAAGTCCAGAAAAGTATTCCCACTAATTTATGGATTGCACGGCAGTGTATGATTATTGAAAAAAAAAAAAACGATAAACAGATTAATCTGTACCAGTTTAGATATAAAACTATGATCTTAGTAAATACTAAGTAAATTAAAATTCAATAAAAAATTGTTGTATTCCTAGTTTTCGATTATATATTATTTAAAGGCTGTCTTCAAGGTGGTACAGTGATTTATCGCAGTGGGTCTCGACCGCTAACGACGGCCGACGTAACCCAAACGCCCGCTGATTGATGCCCTACATTTGTTTTAACTGATTTACTTAGGAATTCGCACACATTTGTACAGGTCGACGCTGAAAACGTGCCAGCAAACTGTACCAGACATTCCTATAAATTTTGCCCTTAACTTTACCCAACAGTTGCTGATGTAAAATCTTCAACAAAGAATTACTAATGGATTGACAAAATTGATAGAGTTTAGGAAGTAACTAAAACTTTTTTTTTATATTTTCTTTTTTTTATCTTCCTTTTCTTGAGCGTACCATAAAGATCATCACACTAATTGATACATATCTATTTTCTTATATTTGTGCTATATCGGATAATGCAACTGCCAATCCATCGTTCCATCTGAGCAATAGCGACTGGTACTTCGAACCGACAAGTGTAAAGCTCATAGTCTGATGAAGTGCAGTATATACTTCGTGCGTATCACTGGCAGTTTAGGTTAGTGGGTATTTTGATATATTAATTAAACAATTAATTAACGAGCACATGAGACACTGTATCATTTCTCATCGTACCATAATAGGGTCACGTCAGTGAAACTTGTGCGTTCATAAGTTCTATTCACTTTAAAACTATTCAAGCTTAGATAAATTAATGACTTGTATTTTATTACTTTACCCACATCACAAGAGATACTTCGATTTAATTTCTGATTTACTAAATAGAGTTTAAAATGTATAATATGTCAATTAAGAAGCCTAATGTTTATTTATTTAGATAAATATGAAGGATTACTAGTAGTAATAATCAATAACAAGTGAAAAGTAACCTATTACATGTCTTGTTGTGGTATAGTAAAATTTCAATTCAAATTCAATTAAAAAGTCTGTTTGATTAACTCCAAACGTAAATCGAAAAAACTCTACACGAGCAGTGATTGCCTGTTACGTAGCTTCCAAAACTTAAAGGTTTTTTCCTTGTTTATTTTAATCCCGATAGTTTCTATCTAAATATGTTTTTGCTTTACTAAAAAAGTTTACAGCTTTTTAGCCGACTTCAAAAAGAAGGAGGTTATTAATTCTTCTGTATTTTTTACATCAATAAGAGCCTGTTTGTTCTTTCTATTTTCATTTATTTCAGTGTTAATTAATTTAAATTTATACGTGTAATGTTTAAAGGGAACAAAAATTCAAACACCCAACATATTGTATAGTACAGAAAGATAAATAATGCCTTACCCTTAGTGAAGTACAAATATTTGATAGAGTAATAATGTATGTATGCGATACATGAAAGTTATTCATGCCATTGCCAAAGGGGATCGAAGTAAATTTTCATAATCTTGCGGTTTGTGTTACTTGTTAATATTAGTTTATTACTCTTGCATGTTTACAATAAAAGTAACTACCCAAGTTACACGTGCGTTAATTTAATCACTATAGAAAAGACTTTAAAAATACAAGTTTTAAAGTTATCTGTCATAAACACGATTTTATACTAAAATTAAAATTGATAAATTAAAATATAATCAATGTGTGATATGCTAAATGGTAAATTTAATATTTAATCTGAAAGAACTATTATCATCATCATCATCAGCCGTCGTCTACCCACTGATGGCCTTCCCCAATGCCGTCCACTGTATGCGGTCTTCCGCCTTTCGTAACCAAAAGAACTATATCTCCTTCTCATTACGTCAGTCTGTTGGAGCAAAGTTAATAGAATTAGTATATTAGGAAGTCATTGGGAGAGATTATTAATTACAATGAGTTGCAGTTTAAACATTTCGCTTTTGCTTATTAGTGAAGTGGGAATACGTCCAGCCGGGCAGACGCGACGTGTGACTGACACATCGGAAATGATGCCAGTTCCTATCGCAACGCGATATCTCTGTAAAAGATACGGTCAATACATGCGAACATCGTTTTTCACCTTTTCGGTAACTGAAATCTAGAGACCGTAATTACATTGGTTTGAATCACACTTAGCAAAAAGACTTCTTTTTGTTACAGTCAATGGCTTCGATTCTTGCCCTTTTGTCGCCAGTTCTGGAGTACCTCAAGGGTCCCACTTAGATCCAATTTTGTTTTTAATTTTAATCAATGACATTTCAACCGAAATAATACATTGCAAGTTCTTATTATTCGCCGATGACCTCAAAATCTACAAAACGATTAACTGCATGCTAAATTTAATCTACTAAAATTAATTATCTACTGTAATACCTGTATTGTACTAACTAGAAATAGTTATCGTTATTCAACGAAAAGACAATATTTCGTTCCTGACTTCTGTTAAATAACTAATATAATATTAAAATATTAACCACATACAGTAAATATTACGAAACTCTTTATATTCAGAGTTAATTTTTTAACCCTGTTAAATAAATCAAATAATACAGATGAAAAGATTACTAGTAAATTTACATAATCTAATCCATTTACACCATATTTTATGTACCTATTACTTTCACTTTAGTGATAGTAAAATTTAAAAATAAAGAGACAAAAATGAACGAAAAGTTGTAAGAGACCAGTAGACTAGATATTATGCTAGACGGTTTGCTAGAAAATTCAAATACTAAAATTAAACAAGAATTGCATAATATCTGTGAAAACCATTTTTATAGATCTGCCGCTCTGAATGCCGAGATTAAATTTATGCCCCGGGGTTTCATTCGTACAGAATGGCTGCACAACGTCTGCGCTCCGATGAGGAATAAAGAATAGGGCTATCATTTGAATCTTACTTGTCAAGTGAATCTTACAATTTATAATTATTTCATGCATTATATACATGTACATTATGTGCATTATGTACGTGAAATTAAAAGCGAGACAAGAATTAAGAAACAAGACACTTATAAATAATCAACACTATCTGAATTTATGTTTGGAAATTGTAACAGTTTGTGACTATGGGTATGACAGTTTATGTCTAGTATTTTAGGTCTACAATTGTTTGAAAATTTTACAATAATAAATAGCTCACTAGCTAGAAATTTTTCGATAAATTTTTATCTGTTCTGTCCAGAGCTGAGGTCGTTTTGTGCAGATACTGAGACAACAAACACTGCACACAAAGCGGCGGTGCATTCAAAACATGGGCCATCAAGAGCTAAGTCAACTATCCATCGCTCTCTATTTGCACGCTATGAATCCTAAAGGTCTCTCTTCTAAAGTAGTCTTGCTCGAATGCTAAGCGATATCACCGTAACTTAATTAACGCAGAACTTTCATGAAAGACGACTCTTCAACGGTATAAAAGTAATAAATATTTATATCGAATTTTATCCATATAATAATTCGAGTTAAAAAAAAGTATCGATTAATTTGTTAAATGTAAAATTATTAAGAAGATAATAAATATCTTTTAACTATAGGGTCGAAAAAACGAAAAAAAATATATAAATACACATGTACATAAAAAAAACTACAAGAATCACTTTTGTTGCTTTTCAAATCATACTTTATTATAGAGAAGAACTTTCTCGTATATAATTGTTTTTATTACTCGTATAACTATTGTAATAAAAGTTTGCTTAGACTCTCGAGATTTTCTACAGTGATAAAATTAAAATCTCATGAACACCGCTGCCAGACACGCGATCCAGCTTAAATCGTGAAACTAACAAACGTACCATACGATACAATTAATTTGATTTATTTTTATCAACATATGTATGCTTATTATAGTTAACACTCGTTGCATTATCCTTAATGAAAAAGACTATTAACATTTAACGTCTATTTTTTAAACAATGCGTTAGTTATTGTTGGATCGAAAAACAAAAACGCATTTAGACTTACACTTTTATTAATCAACATACAAAAATGTGTTCGTCAATTACAGCGTGGGAAGACATGACAGTTAGTGAGCAAAGATTAATTAAGAATTTACTGGCATTGGGTACTTGCTATTTGAGCCTACAAATCTCCCCCTCACAATGCTAGTGTTAATATATTCCCATAGCTCTTCGAAGTTCTTGATGTCTGTTACCAGTCAGACCTTTAGTAAGAATATCGGCCAGCATCTTTTGTGTTTCCATGTACTGGACTTCTATTTCTCCTTTACTAATATGTTCTTTTAAGAAGTGGACTCTAAGGTCTATATGTTTGGTTCTGCTGCTGATAATTGCATTCTGGCAAAGTTTCAATGCAGCTTGGTTGTCATTGTAAATCTTTATTTTTCTTTGTTTCTGAGAAGTAATGTCTTTCAATAGCAATTTTAGATGTAAGGCTTCTTTCACTGCATCTGATAACGCCATATATTCTGCCTCTGCTGTAGACATGGCAGTGGATCTCTGTTTCCTAGACTCCCAGCTTACTATACCTTTTTCCATTTTGAAGCAATATCCTGTGTAGGATTTTCTGTCTATGTTACAGGAAGCCCAGTCAGCATCAGCATATCCATACAGTTCCTTTTCTTTGTCTTTTTCATATGTTATACCCATCTCCTTTGTTCCTTTTAAATATCTCAATACTCTCTTTGTTGCTTTGTAATGTTCTGGTCCAAAACAATTGTTGAATTGGGATAAATAGCTTACTGCATAAGCAATATCTGGTCTGGTTGCTACTGCCAGAAACATTAAAGATCCTATTAGCATTTGATAAGGTAAGTTCTCATCACATGTATCTTTCTTCTCTAGTTTTAAGTAAGCTTCTATAGGGGTGTTCACCGGTTTGCAGTCTTCCATTCTGAACTTTGTAAGTAATTTTTCAATATATTTCTTCTGTTTTATTTTTATTTTTCCTTCATTCTCTTCTATCTCTATTCCAATAAATTCTTTTGCATTTCCAATATCTTTCATATCAAATATTGTTTTTAATTTTTCCTTTATTAATTCAAATTTTCTTTTGCAGGAATAGGCCATCAGGATGTCATCAACATATAGACCAAGAATTATTTTTGCTCCTTCCTCTTCTAATATGTAAATACAAGGGTCTGCAACTGATGGAACAAAACCAAGATGTTGAAGTTCTAAATCCAATTTCTTGTACCATTGGCGACCTGACTGTTTCAGTCCATATAAAGCTTTTTGTAGTTCACATACTTGTTCCCCTTTTATTGTTGTAATGTCTTGTAACATTTCCCGTGCTTTAAGATAGATTGTCAAGTCTTCATTTGAACTTTCCTCGAGTAAAATTTCTGTTATATAATCTTCAAGTCTATCTGGTTTTTTTAAAAATAATTTTTCCTCCAAATCTCCATTTAGGTATGCGGTTGTCACATCAAGTTGATGTAACTTCAAGTCTTCTTTAACTGCAGTTGCTAACAGCAATCTGACGGAGCTTAACTTTGCTACGGGGGCCCAAGTCTCTTTATAGTCTAAACCAGGTGTTTGAGTGTAACCTCGGGCTACTAATCTTGCTTTCTTTGTTTCATTTTCTGGACCTACTTTCTTCTTTAGTATCATTTTATAGTCTACAACTTTCATATAATTTTTCTTCTCTACAATCTTCCAAGTATCATTTTTGATATGTGCTCTTATTTCTGTTTTGATTGCATCCTTCCAGTCCTCATGTATCATCTCATCTTCACATTTGAATGTTGCTTCTTCTGTATCTAATTCATGATATTCATCTGATGATTCTAGATCAAGTTCATAATCTTTATGCCATGCAGGGGCTTGCCTTCTTCTATGAGATCTTGTAGCTACATGTTCACTACTGTTTTGATTTGAGTTTTGTTCAACTTCATCTTCTATTTCAGGTTCATTTCTTTCTATTTCAGATTCATTTCTTTCTATTTCCGGTTCATTTCCTTCTATTTCAGGTTCATTTCTTACTCTTTCAGAAATATCTTTGTTGGCTGCTTCAATTGTAACATCTACAACAGGTACTATTTTTATATTTCTGTTGCTCACATTTTCATGTTTTTTATTTGTTTTAATAACAGTTTTTTCTTTTTCAGCTTGCAGCTCATTCAGGTCATAGAAGATTCCATCATAGTTTGTATTTGGATTTTTGTTGTAATACTTCTTGTCAATTACTTTCACATCTCTGCTGATTATAACACCACTTCTTTCTGGGATATAAATCCTGTATCCTTTTGCATTTTGGGCGTAGCCCACAAATACACCCTCAATAGCTTTAGGTTTAAATTTTCCTTTTCTGTTTTTGTCAAGGACAAAAGCTTTACTTCCAAACACTTTGAGATGCCTTCCTGACGGTGCACGACCGGTCCATTTTTGATAAGGAGTTGTATTCAGTGCTTTTGTGGGGCTTCTGTTCAATAGGTAGTTTGCTGTGTACAAAGCTTCTGCCCACAATTGTTCAGGTATTGCACTCTCAATCATTAAACATCTCGCTTTATCTAACAATGATCGGTTTTTGCGTTCGGCTTGTCCGTTTTGTTGAGGTGTGTAAGGTGATGTTAGTCTCCTGTTGATTCCGTTTTCCTTTAGATATTCATCAAACTCATGGTTACAATATTCAGTTCCATTGTCTGTTTGTAAGTTTTTTATGTGTTTATTGTGAAATTTTTCAACTTTGTTCTTATATTCTTTAAATTTTTCAAAGACTTCATTTTTGTATGTAATGAAGTAAATGCAACAATATTTTGTATAATCATCAATAAAAGTCACAATATATTTGGCTCCTGCCAATGTTTCAGGCTGTATTGGTCCACATACATCGCTGTGAATTAATTCCAATGGTTGGTGCGACTGTGGGCCTTCTACTGATTGAAATGGTAATCGGGTCATTTTTCCTTTTATACATGTTTCACAAACCGGTAAGGTTTCATTTTTTATTTCAAGACCTTTTATCATGTTGTTGTTTGCTGCTAGCTTCAGATCATTTTCATTTAGATGACCCATTTTTCTATGCCAATTTTCAATATTTGTGTTATTATTTGCAGCATAACTTATGTATTCCTCTCCAGTTATGTAATATAGTCCATTTATCTTAGTAGCTGTTAATGTAGTTTGCCCATTTTCATCCTTGATATAAGCCTTTTCTTTTGTAAAGATTACTTCATTTCCTTTTTCTGTGATTTTTGCCACAGATAGCAGATTTGTTGATAAAGAAGGCACGTACAAGGTGTCATGCAGGTTATATGTTTCTCCATGTATCTTTAGTTGTATAACACCCTTTCCTTCAACCTTTGCTTGAGTATTATTTGATGCCAACTTTAGCGACCCATTTTCAGGATTTATCGATTTAAACAAATCTTCATTTGCACTCATGTGAGAAGTACAGCCACTATCTAAGCACCATGTATTCGGTTTTACTGCAAAACAGGTAGGTGTGATGTAAAAATTTTTCTCTTGTTTCCGTTCTTTATTAGTTTTATTTTTATGGAAGCAATAATCTACACTATGCCCCTTCTTTTTGCAGTATACACAAAACTTGGTTTTCTTTTTGGAAAAGAATGCACCTTCAACAGTCTTTGTATTTTTTCTTGCTTCATTTTCCTCCAATATTTTTATTTTTAAATCTTCTGGGTTTGGCAATGAATCTCTCGACTCAATTGCAATTCTGAAATTGTCAAAACTAGATGGAAGGCTGTAAAGCATCATAATACTTAGAAGCTCTGGATGGATTTTAACGTCCATGTCTGCCAGCTTATCAACAATATCAAGGAAGTTGTTTAAGTGGTCTCTCACTTCTTCATTTGGCAATATTTTCTTTAACACTAGTTGTTTGAGTAATGTCGCTTTTCTTGCTGGTCCAGTACTTTGATAAATTGATTTTAGCTTGTCCCATACTTGTTTAGATGTAGTACACCCTTTTATTTGTTTTAGTTCGGATGGTGATATCAGCAGGAACAGCTCTGACCTGGCCATCAAGTCCTGTTTTGCGAACTCCACTTTCTCCTCAGGGGACGCTCTGCTTGAGAGGATTTTGGCTCCATTTACGTATTCCCACAAATCATTTTTTATTAATACGGCTTGGGCTTGCAGACACCACGTATCATAGTTATTTTTGTTCAAGGCATCTACACGGTATGATGACGTTGACGAAGTCATTTTTCTTTGCGTTTTGTAGCAAACCACGCTCTGCTACCATTTGTTGGATCGAAAAACAAAAACGCATTTAGACTTACACTTTTATTAATCAACATACAAAAATGTGTTCGTCAATTACAGCGTGGGAAGACATGACAGTTAGTGAGCAAAGATTAATTAAGAATTTACTGGCATTGGGTACTTGCTATTTGAGCCTACAGTTATCTCTATTAAATCTTATTTGCCTTCTGTTGTGTTATATTTTATTTGTTTTGTAAAATTTACCTTTTAGAATAATTTATAAGACCAAAGTAAACACACTGATAGAGAACGCGATCAGCATGTCTACTTTATCCTCCCGATTATACGTCGGCACGTAGCCGGGATTCTCTGTTGGAGCGCACAAATTTTATAAAATTGAACTCATCCTTTAAAAAGACACTTAATGTTTATTCCTTTAACAATATCAGACATCTGTGTGTATGAGATTGTAATTCATAAGTGTCTAAAAAATACTCCTAAAGATTCATTTATTCATGATTTAATTAGAATACAACATTTGTGGCGTGTAAAAAATATATCCTTTTAAGTCGTAAAATAAACATTTTGTTAATTTCAATGAAAGTTTAACGTAAATATAATAAGCTTCCGACCGCTTTTTAAAAGACATCCAAAATTTAGCTGAGCGCGCCACTTCACTACAAAGTGCTCTCCTTCAAAAGGTTCTGTCCACTGATAAAAATTCAGCACTTCCACTAATAACTCTAGAAATAATGATTTAAATTTTACGGATCATTAATTAAATTGCTCTTAGCATTATAATTAGTAAAATAATTTTTCATTTCAATTAAATTTACATCCTACTTTTTTGGTTTGAGTGTGTTGGCTATGTCAGTGAACTAAAATGAAAAAAAAAATACTAGAACATGACTCGGCTTACCTGAGTGATATTTTTTTTTCGTTTCAACTGATAATTTCAACGTTAGAAAACTTCCAAAGTTAACAATAGATATGACCAGTTTTAAATCCTATATTTTACAATACCTGTAAAGTTATAGTACAAATAAAAGAGTGTATTCTACTTGCTCATTGCAGTGTTAGGCAAAGGAGACAGGAAGGGGAAGCATTTTATCTGTGCCGTGCCTCCGGAACTCGGGTAAGAGTGCGCCGGCTTCTGTCTTCACTTCCGGTAAATTCCTTTAGGCGCTACATTCATACGAGTAACTTAAACTGTTAACTTATTTGTGTTCTAATACAAAATATTTTCTTCATTTTCTATAAATGCGTGTTTTAAGATTTGTATATTTCGAAATAATGATGCTAGTAGCTTCTTGACGATAAGCTTGCATGAGTAGATGTATGGATGTGAAAGGAAGAATAGAGGTGTGGGAGGACTGCTGGATATGGAAGTCTCTGTCCGACTTACAGCCGTGAGTTGTGTTTGATAGTTTGATCTACAATAAACAAACATGGATTCTATTACTAAACGCGTGATGGATCCATTTTAAACTGTTGTCTGTTTTTATTAACAGGTGTTAGAAATTGCCTAGATCTTTTGTTAAATCTGAAATAGACTCCATAACATACATTTACCCTAGCATGCATTATCCATACATTTTGTTTTTAAAAAAATGTTTTACTACTCTTCTAACATCGGCTCAAATAATATTTAACTAACCATATTACAGTATAAAAATGTATGATTTGTAGCTACATCAAATAAAAAATGTAATAAAATATTTAACATTATTTTATAAATTCACTCTTCGCAGAAGCGGACTAAAATTCGCTTTAGTTGAAAGCGTTTATGATTCACTGCACATTCATATTTCATTGAATCATTTGACAGATGTTTGTTTTGAGACAATTCGAGCGTGTACAAAATCATTTCAAAATACTTGTAACATTAAATACATTTTAAAATTTTATTATTAACTTGTTATCGAGTTGAGACAACTTAATTAATTTTGTATTGTCCCATTATTTCTTTATTTGTAAATAAAAAATAGTTTCAAATATAAGGCAAATGTTCTTTCGTATGTCCATGTCGTATATTACAATTCTCTAAGTCATACACGTAAGTAATGTTCGTCGTCCAATTAAATACCATTTTAAAAATGTAAAAAAAATATCTTCACTTTATGCCTTTTAATGAAATTCACTTAAAATACTAAAGAAAAATCTCGAGTTCTATTTCATTTTCCCAAATATTCAAATTATGAAAAAGTATTCTATCAATAAAGTTTATAAAACGGTTGTATTTTAGTTTCAATATTAACTGTAACATTTATGAGAAATGCGCGGAAACCTAATGATGTTATTTCCTTTCACAACAACGGCAATGCAGATTCGCTAAACACAGTAACCAACCGGTAAGCTAACGATGGGTAAGTCATAAATTGTAACTGCTATAGTAATGTGCTACCGATGCTTACCTTGATTTAAGACTTCGTCGAGGTTGAAATATACCTGATTGTGGTAAAGATATTATATTGCATTCATGTTATTTAGTTTTAAAACATTTAAATTATATAATGATAATTTTAAATTAATATACACTTATAAACCTTGTGAAATAAGTTAGACCGTCATACTAAAAAATATTTTTATTTTCATACAAAATGTATATTTATGTAGACTAAGGTATTCTTACTCCCCTTATTTCCTACTATCAGAATAAACATTTTTAATCATTATATACAGCCCGGAAAACCCGGTCCCCCTCAATCGTGTAGACAATCCTAGCAATCAATTAGCTTGATTGCCCAGATATGACTACCTTTGGAAACAGTTAAGAGTTTTTTTTATTGTAATTAGTAATATTAAAGTTACTACATCTATTACCCCACCTCCGTCGATTTAAGGTAGGCATCTGTAATTGCAGTTGTCTATGGGCAGCGGTTGCTTCGCTATTTTGGCGAATTCAAGTGGCCTCTTGCTCGTTTTCATAATATTTTTTTTCTCATAATCCAAAAAATGTCATGTTACTCCATCATGCTCTTTGTTAAATCAGAGGTACCATTTTTTTGCAGGTGTGTTGTATTAAATCATCGACCTGTAAACTACAACATTTTAAACGCATCATCCAATATTTGTGTTCAATTTGTTTAAAAATAAATCCCTGCAAAAGATTCACAAAAGCTTTTAATTAATACAGCCACTTGTCTGGTGCCTCACTTAGAAATTAAAAATGTAGTTAAAACCGTGTCAATAGCGGGAACGCATGCTGTTTCAATTAATGAAATACCAATTCGTTAGCTCTTTCGGTGTATTTAAACATGCGGAAACACGCTCAAGCATTTGACGCATTTGGTAAAATACATTTTACAATCTCTCTCGCTTTATCTAAAATGCATCTCCATAAAAAAGTAACAACAATATTAATGATTATATAAAATTATTATGTATTTCAATTCGACGTTTGTACTTTCTATTTTATAACACAAGTCATGATAAGTCTGGAAATAAATGAACCCTTTTTGAAATATTTGTTTTATACATACTGTAGGGTTTGTACATTGATTATTTCGCTGCAATCGAGAAAATAAGAAACAATATACTGTAACAATTGTAGGCATTGCCAGGGGCGAGTTTTCATGATTTATATTCTTACAGTACAGCTGTGAAAAGGCAGACGGCTTCGCGCCAGGAATTGTATTCGTTTAAACTACCAGCGGGTCGTTAAAAATTAAGGGCAATGTATGACAGTTAAAATGTAAAAAAATATGAGTTTTTCTTTTATTCATTATTTTATGAACTTGAAAATTGCTATTACTTCACTGATTGTAGAGTCTATTGAACACATTTTTAATACAATAGCGTTGACAATACAGTATAATGGTTTATGAAAATTAGTATACTTTTCTTTAGTAACAATAATACGATGCCAATGTTTAATATAGTTATAAATTGTATAAAAGTGTAAACAGACTACTTGAAATTTTTCTTGTTTATAACATTTTTGTTAAACGATACAGTCCTTTTTGAATATTTTATGTAAATATTCAAGATTTAATCTGAGTAGAAAGATCAGGTAATAACATCATTTATTAACTAGCTGTCGCCCGCGACTCCGTCCGCTCGGAATTAAAAAAAACGTTATTATTAGCCTATGTATTCTTCCAGACAATGTTCTGTATACATGCCGAATTTCAGCGAGATCCATGCCGGAGAATCCTTCAAACAAACATCCATCCATCCATTCATCTAAACATTCGTATTTATAATATTAGTAAGGTATTAGTTTTTTTACACATTTACGCTAAAAATCCGGATATCCGACGATGTTATGTTAGTGTTGTATGATTAAGGATAGAGTTTACTATAAGAACTCTCGCTTTGAAGGTTATTTTTTAATTAGTCTTATATTGATACTCGTCCATGTTTGATTTATATTCAAATAAAATCGACTTTGACCAAGTTACGCTGATAGCGTGTGAATATTTAAAATTCATTTATTTGGCTACGTTTGAATTTTGATTGAGTGAGTTTCGGACTTTTCAATAGTGCAATAAAATTAAGTAAACATCATGCATTATATCTTATTCCATGTTTAAGTACTTACTTTAATTAATATCTTATAAAAAGTTACTACAGATGATAATGATTTGGTACAGTAATAATGATATGTACTCAATGTAATTTAAGTTATTTTTAAGACGTAAAGTATACTTATTATTGAAAAGGTATATTTATCAAATAAAACAAATGACATACGAAATATTTTTATTCGCCTTTGTTACAAATACGGAGTCTGGGATCGTATGAAAAGCGTACTCTACCTCATGATTAAGAACAAAACATACTAAAAGCAAAAGAAATAATGTGGATATAGCTCGTATGCTTTCGAAAGTCGTTGCAACTTTAAAAAGAGCAACGTCAATCTCGTTCTCAATTCATAGACTCACGTGAATATTTTTTTTTATTAAAATTTAGCTTTGTTCTTTTATTTTAACGGAGGGAAAATTTAGTACTGTTGTTAAATACAGAAAATAATACACAAGTACTTAAATAACTGTCATCTATTTATCAATATTAACTTAACAAAAATAAAGTTAAATGATTCAAATCCACCTCTAGCATTATAACATCATTGTAACAACTTACATATGTCCAACATTGTTTGCAAAGCGGTTATGAAGGCTATTAAACAAACTTCCAAATTTACCACGACTTACTTGTTTGTATGCATATAACTAAAATAGTTCCTCATTTTCGATTATTTATTTACTTGAGTTTCTGACTTCAAGAAAGTTATGTACCACAATATGTACATGGCATAGGTAACCTTAATGTTGTAGAAAGGTCTGGTTACAGCGGTACTTCATAACATAGCAACTGCAATTACTCTGATGTTGCAGGTGTCGATGGGCGTTAGTGATTTAACGGGCGCTGCTCATTTGACAATTTAAATATGGAGTAAAACCCTCCGGAGTATTATACTTGCTAATCCGTAGAAAATTATATATAGTTGTCGCTGATATATTTTAGAAAAGAAAATGCACTGTAGATTAATTTAAACCTACCGGGAGTAAGCTACATTTCTACTTTAATTAAGTTTTCAACCCCTAATAGAACCTGTGGTTACAGGTTTTATGTATTTTTTTATTTATTAATATTGAAATCTAAGTCAAAAATCAAAGTTTAATTTATGAATATTGGCTGTAGTAGTTGCGATTAGTAAATAATCTACAAAAGCAGCATTTTAGTTAAATATTTTAAAATAATATTTGATGGATTTCTGATGCTTTTGTAATGTACAGTCTGACAATGGGAATTTGTAAGTTTTCCTCCTCGGAAACGATTGTTCGCTATGAGACATTTGTCAAAAAAATTATATGTACTAATATGGTTTGATATACATCGACGACGTTTCCTTACGACTTTGGAGTAAACAGAGACATATTTCGGAAAAACATAATTTTTTAAATCATTGTTTTTTTTTATTAATTACGTTATAAAAAATACTAATAAATCATGTGAACCACGAAATGTTCTCTCACATATCGAATGTACAATTCGTAACAAAACTTGTTACATCAATTCACAAACATCTAAAGAAACCCTCGGTTTATTTGTTACTCTGTAATCAGAGACGCTGCAAATAAATGGCGGTAGTTAGTCGAGCACCGCTGAGGGCAGTTTCTAAGATTTATGTTCCGGGAAGCAAAATTCGCGGGAAGAGAACACCGTCCGTCGTAAGTGCTGTGTATCCTGTACAACTTTGGGTCACTAAACTAACTCTTCACATATCTGTTAATTCATTAGACGTAAAATGAAAAACAACACCTTTATGAGCTCGGACAAAATTGTAATTTTAGTACATTTTTTTAAGGATTACATTTTTTATTAATTAATTTAATTGAGTTGATTTGAGTTAGGAGACTTTGAATATGAATATATTTCTGTTAATAATAAGGAAAATTTAAATTTAATTTAAAGTTAGTTTAATATTTGTTTACAAAGTTCCGGGGTAAAGATAAACCGCTTCCCTCTTCCTGTTAGGTTCGTTCCTAACATCCTGTGAAATACGCGTACAAAGAAACTACTTTATTAATAAGACAAATAATACATTTTTAATTTTATAATATACCCACCTATTATTTATGACTATAATATATATTAAAAAGAGGAAAGATTTCATTGTTCGTATTGAATAGGGTCCTAAACTACTGAACCGGTTTGAACAATTCTTTCACCGTTGAAAAGCTGCACTATCCATGTTTGCTATATTATTTAATGATATATTATACAACTATATATTAAAAAATCTATTAATTTCATAATCTCGATTAAAATTTTATTAGGTTAAAAACGAGTTATGCATGACGAGATTTAATTAAATGGCGAAAGGCCTTACCTACTTTATGATGCCGAAGCTCTCGGACAAAGTATATTAAGTCAATAGAATCAATCGGCCCAATGGGAATTCTCCACACTGGGACAATCGATCGGTGGGCCGATCGGTCCAACGGGAAACACTCATTATATTGTCTATCTCATTATCTTATTGTCTAAGTAAAATATTACTAAAGACACTACAATATTACGCACAGTAAAATTGTATTGTCGAATTAAAATCTGTATCTACATTTTTACTTTAAAAATCCGCATAAATTTAAAATATCAGAATAATTTTCAACAGAATCTCATACAAATAGATAAAAGTCGTTTCGTCGGATACAATGAATAAATGAAGTGGTGAAACCATACACCGAGGGAACCACGGAATTCAATTTCGTTGCAGATAAAATAAAAATGTTACAAATTGTACGATATTTTTAATTTCGAATGCGGTGTTAGCCCTATTTGTGACATAGATTTTTTACTTATGAAAGTGCAGTCGAGGAAGTTTATTTCCTATCCACTTCAATGAATTGTCAATTGACATATCAATTAAATCGAAATCTTGTCACAACATAAATACGTTCCAAAATATAGCTTTTATGGTGACAGTTTGTTGTATAATATTCGATTCGAAATAGGAAGCGAATTTAGTTCTTTAACTATAAATATTTATTACTACTGTATTATTGACGAATGTTTAAATGTGAAAAATTATAGATTATAGAATTATATAATTATATTACAGAATTACAGATTTTTTATATCTCTTAAGTTTAATTATATAACTGCTAGAGCAATGTAGATTTTATTAAAGCAGCTGAGATGAAGATCTCGTGGGATTATATTATTTATTGGTAATCTAAATCAGTAGTGTCTCACTGGCTAGCGTCTCAAGGGAAATTAATATTACAAATAGAATCGAAGAACTTTTTAACCGTGCTTTAAATAATAACAATTCTTATTATTATTTTAAAAAAAAAACTTTAATGCCTGTTAGTCATTTTCCATCTTTTTTATAGAATTCAATTTAATAATACTATATCCAAACAAAGCTTTCATATATTTAAACCTCCCTAAATAGTCAGCGACGTAGGTAACTAAAAATATTAGATTCTTTACAATAACACTTCTATTCTCTATTCTTGTTCAATTTTACTTTCCTTAAATTTATTTTAATTTAACTTAACTTTATTTAATTTATCTTACTTTCACTTTAATTTAAATTTAAAATTATTTTTTGATCCTGCAGTCAAATTATTTTAAATAGTTTTGAGGGACTTTGTTCTAATCGTAACATTAACAACGTATTATAAATAAACTAGCTGTCGCCCGCGACTCCGTCCGCGCGCAGTTAAAAAAAACTTAATAGGGGTATGAAAAATAAATGTTGGCCGATTCTCAGACCTACTCAATATGCTCACAAAATTGCATGAGAATCGGTCAAGCCGTTTCGGAGGAGTACGGGAACGAACATTGTGACACGAGAATTTTATATATAAGATAAATAATATTTTCAAACTATAGATTTTGATTTGATTGATTGCTTTAAAAAGAACGAATTATGTAAAAAAAATTACGGCTTCCTGATTGCTTTAAGGCTAAAACTAGTCAAACTGTGCTTTGTATTTTACTATGCATTTCCATTACCGTATTTCAATAAGTATTGAAATATGAGACGTTTTTATGAGTTTTACGACGCGACCGCCTAGACCATTTTTATTACTGCATCTTTGTTTCCTTAAAATGTTATATGAAGCGTTATTTCTTCTATATATCTACGTGTTAGGGTTTTAAGTAATTTTAAAATCGTTATGAACCATTTGCTTGCTTTACATTACATTACGTTCAAACAACTAACATTTTCAACTTAGCTAGTAATTAAACATTATACAATAGTAATCCTCCTCATACTTTTTTATGAACATTAAGGTTCATAAAACCTTGTGCTCCTACCCCACGTGAGTGGAATAAGGTCACGGAGGTGATGATGAAGGACTTAGGGTCCTTCAAGAAGCGAGCAAATCTCTTTCTTAAAGGCCGGCAACGCATCTGCAATTCTCGTAGTGTTGCGGATGTCCATGGGCGTCGATGATCACTTCGGTGTTCGCGCCGCTCGTTTGCCCCCTTCACTTATAAAAAAAAAAGAAAAATTAATCTTATTAATATTATAAATCTGAAAGTTTAGGTGAATGAATGAATGGATTTTTGTTAAAAGGTATCTCCAAAAATGGCATAACCGATCTCGACGAAATTTGACATTTATTATGTTTTCTTTTAATCAGCTAATTTTTCAAATATGTAAAATAGGCACGAAACAAATACTTAATATTAACTCATAGAATAAAAAAAAACTCAGTATTATAACTGAACGTTAAATGTAATCAATTGTTTTATTAATTGACATTGCAAGTTGGGTATTTAGCATACTATTTAAAAAGTAAGTACTCATAGTATGTTATTTTTTATTTGTTTTCATACAGTTCTATATTATTTTTCATTTTGAATAACGTCACATGACGTATCGACGATACAAAGGCAACATGATACAGCAACTGAATCAAATCAGTTATTCCACTGATGTTTTTATTTTCCCGCGCTTGAAATTGAATTTTGCGGTTTCGGATGCATGAATAGAAATCTCATGAATCAGACAGGCTCATTGTAAAGAGAACATATAAGTAACCACAAAGCGTGTTAATTTAAAACATGAGTTATTTTGTTAATAATCGCCAAAATTAATGAAATTCTTTACATATAGTAAGATTCCAAAACATTGTAGAAAAAGCGTTCAGAACCAGACTTTTTTGATCAGAGAAATTTACTATCAGTCACATTACACATTACTAATCTAGCACATTAATTAAATGTACTTGAGTCGACGGCAGGAACTTTTTTTTTTATAAAATATAAATTGTATTTATGGATACATACATATACAATTGTGTTTTAGCATATGTCTGTTACATAATGTAGAGACACAGGAAGAGGAAACACTTTATCTGTGACCTGGAAGATGCCCGCTCGCCTCTGTCCCGGCTTCCGTTAAATTCCTTTAGGCGTTGCATTAGCACGGGCAAAATTTTCTACAGTACAGCAAAATCGACATTCAATAGACATTTTACTCTTAAAATTTTTTGTTTTAAAATGAATAATAAACTTCATGAAATAAGAATAAATTTCTTAGTAGGTAGGACATTAAAAGGAAAGATTTATACCTAAAAAAACAACAGTCATAAAGAATTAATGAAAAACAGAACATCACGCCAAAGAATTTTTCTTGTATTTAAAAAAATTAATTAGTCACAAAAAACACTTGCAACAAAAGTCAAATGTTTAAGAATCTAAAGGACTTAATTAACAGTTACTACCGAGTTCTTTCACATTAAGCAATTGCTCGATTTTGGAAATAAATAAATATCTTCCAGAGCTCCTATAACAAAGGGCTTATGATGGACATTATGCTCCAAACAATATCGATTCTACAATGTAGACGGATGCTTCCGCTTGATGCATTTTTGATGTTTTTCTGATATGGGTCTATCGAGACAATCTATCTAAATGTGTTAAATATACATAATGTTAGTTTAATAAGGACATGACGGATCAATTTTTTTAAAGAGTAGACCACACTTCATCTTAAAATATCTTTTTCGGTAACTTTATATGTAACTAGCTGTCGCCCGCGACTCCGTCCGCGCGCAGTTAAAAAATGGGGGGGGGGGTGTTATGAAAAATAGACGTTGGCCGATTCTCAGACCTACTGAATATGCTCACAAAATTTCATGAGAATCGGTCAAGCCGTTTCGGAGGAGTACGGGAACGAAAACTGTGACACGAGAATTTTATATATTAGATTATAATTATATTATATTGTTATTAAGAGAAAAGAGTGAAAATAGAAAATTCAGTGTAATGAAAAAGATTTCGTCGTTCATAAATAAAACATTATAAATCATGTTATTTCAAAATATTTTATCATCTCAGTGGTAGCCTATCAGCATGCACATTTAAAAGAATGTTCAAAGAAAGAAATGTTAATAGTTGGCCATGTCCATATTTTGCATATAACAATTTCTATATTTCAGAGGACGACGTCTGTGAGAGCCTATCAAATAAAAACGCTTCTGTGCATAGATAAAAGGCATTTGACCTGTCGTCTACGAAATTGGATTTTGTTCGGATAAATTTCAATAACACAGTTTAAGCTTGAAAAATAATCACGACCCTATTTGTATAACTTTTGGAAACATAGACATTTTTAATACATTTTTACTTAATACCTTTTAATTATGTACCACTTTTTATGAACAAAAATCTATTTCAAAAGATTTTTTACAACAATATTATATGTTTTAATAAATTAACACTGACGCGACGCGACCGCGAAGTTCTCGAAATAAACACTCGCTCTGAAGATGGACCTCCCGACGAATTCGAAACTAATCGGTGCCGTCATCGGACAATCATACGTGAGGTAAGCGGTTCTTAATTAATTTATTATTATATCTCACGAAAGCTTAAACATTTATGGTTTTTTTAATAAATTTTCAATTACTGTTAAAGCGTTCTTATTTTTTAGGACAGTGCAGCGTAGTATTGGGCAAAGACGAATTGGATAAAGGTACGGTGTGACGCATTGAAAACACGGGGAATCAAGAGCTAAGTCAACTTGCCATTGCCCCTTGTTATTTGCACTTTATGAGCCACTACTTCGCTACCATATTTGCGAACCAACTCCAGAAATTTTCCACAGCTAAGTATTCATTAATTAGCTAAAAAGGTGTACTTCTATTATTTTTACTGAGAACCTCTTTAAAAGATAGATCGGAAATGTTTATTTTTCATCGACAAATATTCTAAAAGCTGCACAGTCTTGATGATTATTCTGTTTCTTTATTTTATTAGATAACCTAATTTTTAAATTGTACATAAAGATATATAGAGATACATAGATACATTTAGCTTTGAGATTAATACTGTGTCTAGTTATGATATCCGTTATTAATAAAAACACCTTTAACCAATTTTCTGCAATAAGTTTTCTATTAACGGTCACTATAACCCAACATAACATTCGTATTTATCATCAGATGCAATTTCATCTCAAGCTGTCATTGTTACAGGAGAATATAAAAATGATGCTTCCAAATAAAAATGTCTGCAATAAATAAGGTCCGTTGTCTGCGACTGAGGACGACCTGCATATGTCATCTTGACAGTACAACTATTTTATAATGTTGTAAGCAAAAAGTTACGTTTACAAAAATATAATATCTTAAGATTATATTACACTATAGTGGATTGTGGTTGGGTTGTGAACAATTAGGCAATATACAATTTGCACACTTCCATCTACACTACACTTATTTCTTTCAAACTAATATCAATCTGGCCTCTTATTACTTATAAAAGATACATAAGTTAGCCCCAGTATTACACAAGAAGCGTTAATAATGCTCGGCGCATAAAAATTCGACATTTTAGAAAGTCGACGAATTTGAGGCACTTACGATGTGTTCAATAAGTTGAATCTTTTCATCGCATCAGCACCTTGTTAAATAAATTGTCTTTGGTTTATTGGACTTAAATTATTTAAAAATAGGCAAAAGTTAAAAAAAAACAATAAACTGTGCTTGTTAATTTAATTAAAAAAATATTTTTATAACAAGGGTCTGTTGAAATATAAACAGTAACAAGCATTTTGAATAATGTAGTACGATACACAATACTACGAGATTTTATTGTGAACCTCCATAAAACAATATTGAATGCAGCTATGACAAATATTTTGCAAGCAAGACTAAAAGTCTCGCAACATTTTGTAAATATTTTTAAAAAGAAAACGTATTTTGTTTGGACTTTTTACGACAAAACATTTCTTAAAACACAAAAAAGCGTGCTTCATACCGATGATAATATCAAACATCCTTAAATTAAATAACATTTAATATTAGAAATTTTGTATTATCAATAAATAAAATGTAAGTAAATTCGAATATAGTGAACGAATAAGTGGTTAGTTTTTTTTACACCAAGAAAAAATGATTTAAAACATTCTCTTTTCGAAAAAAAAAATCATGTATACAGACTTGCACAGAAGTATTTTTCAATGGAGGTAATCACAAATCGACACAAAATGAAAACAACAGCAAACAATTTGTACCCGTACGTCATGTGCTTTGTTTTTCTATCGTATTCTAACCGGAACATAGCGAAACCACTTGTGTGTTCTACTCGTGAGATTAAAAGTCTGCGAGGTACAGTTGTTGCGGTGGTGCGTTAACTCGCCCGCTATATGCACAAGCTTTCGCTACACTTACGCTATATTGTACGCCATATTATTACTACGAGTTGTATTCGAACATTGGTTTTTGTATTATTTTTATACCGACAGAAGGAGTCTAAATACTGTTTTTTTGCAACTTTTGATATCTTGTCTATGTATTTGAATTTTGTGCCTTGTATGTGTTTTATGTGTGGTATAATAAATGTTTTTATTTCTTTCAGTACCAAAATTTCTTTTGGTATGTAGATTGATGATAATGTCAGCTAACTTCTTCCTATCTTAATTACATCACTGCTAATAATAAGTAAGGTTGTAATTCAATAACCAATATATCCTATTTAAAGAAATACACGATATAAATCAAAATATAACTGAAAGTGAAATAATAATAATGTTTAAAAATGTATCAATATACAACAACCTTAAATTCTCCTTGCAATTAAAACGTGTATTTGGTGTTTATTTAAGACTGTAGATGTAATATAATACTTTCACGTAGCATCTGAGGAGAGAGCAAGCCACTTCAGCCACAAAGTTTTCGTTATTAACGGGCATAAGTTTACAATGAACTACTGGGAATGTTTGTCAGAGTGCGATAACACAACAGACAGCTTATTGTACCCATGTTTATTGTCACTTCCTACTCTAACTTGAATTAAGTTTATTTCAAGTGATGATCTGTTTAACATTCACTGAGATTTATCATTTTACTACTACCGACTTTGCGGTCAAACTTTGTAACAAATAAATTTAAATTATTATTTAAAACAAATTTGGTTTTGAAATTCATATTCTTCATTAGTCATTCATCGTTAGTCATTGAAAGAGGCTTAAAATAAATAAGCTTGACTAAGGAAACACAATGACCATCCATGTGTTTGATATGCAATTCCGTCAGCGCCCCCTAGTGAGAACTAACTACACTAAGATATGACATATACAAACTTCTTAGATTATAAATATGCTTTTTAAAAATATATCAGTACAGCATGAAATTTTCACGGTTAGCATACTTGTGTGAACTTTTTAAAATATCTTTATTCGAAATATTCGACCGCATTAACAATGTATTGAACTCCGAAAGTTAAAAGCAATAAACATCGATACTGAATAATTCATTCGGCGGAGAATCATTGAATGGAAGTGCTTTTGACATCAGCTATTCTTTACTGCATACTTACTTACTTCTGAGTGATGGGTTCCTTTTGTGCTCACAGCTTTTGATACTCTTTGTAAATGAAGTGAATCATTTTTCAAATTCCATCACACTTATCTCTTCCATACTGAATGCTATCTGATTTTTAAATAATTTTAACAATAAATACTTCATAAGATTAATTTAAAATTCATAATTTATCGATGTTACCTACCGGGAGTAAAGTACACCAATAAATCTAATACAAATTTTGACATATTTTGTCGATGACGTTAAAAAAGCCATTGTTTAAATATTCATGCTATCTTCGTAGGCACAACTAATTGTGAAACTACAAAGCTACGATACTACGAAAAAATTTTAATGCTACGAAAAAATATTGATACTACGAAATGCTACGAAAGTGTACGAAGAAGCTACAAAGCTACGAACTCGAGTCATTACGAAATTTAATAACATCACACTAACTAAAGCCGGGCAACATGGAAGCTATTTACTGGCATAGACATCATGATGACGGTTGATCGGTCAATAAATAACACTAACAGCCAAAAATATTTGCTCGTCTGACTATACTAACAAAGTTAAATTAAACGTCTATTAGGCTGACTCCCAACAATAGCTGCGATTTCATCACCCCTGTGATTGACTTGAGGAAATTGTATTCTTAAATAATATTACTACAATTATGTATAGGAAGAATATATTTTTTTAAAGTATTTATTTATTAGGGAAAAAATAAAAACGCAAAAATTATTAAATTATACATTCTTTTACACATGATATTCTATATAAAACACGCTTTAGGAGAACACAATTCATCCAGATTCCACTTTTCTAATAAAATGCCACAACAGGTGATTTTTTATTAAAAACTTTTTACGAAGATGCAACAAGAATTCTGCTTTAGATAAAATGTTGCTTTAGTGTTCTGTTATTGTGAAATATGTCAAGAAAATAATGGCGTACAAGTTTTGTAAAAGCGGCAAACGTTTACAGAGATAATGTCGGGAAATGTTGAAAATACATATAATATGTATGCCCTACGTGTGCTTAAATGCTATTGTGTTTGATTTATTTAATAATTTAGGAAAGTATAGTTTTAAAGTCTTTTTTCTATCAAACAATTTAAAAAAATCTAATTAAACAAACATGTATACATTTAACATCTAGCGACTGAAATACCTTATTTTTTTTATTTATAAGTAAAATCATTAGGTATTAATAAATAATATCAGTGTAGCCCTATTATCGACATTCACAAACTTATTACTTTAATATTTTTCAATTTAATTAAAAACATTATTATAAAGTTCAATGAAATTAGTTAATATATATCTTTCCTCTAGAATAGACGTATTAATTCTATTTCTCACAAGAGTGCTTTAAAATAAATTCGCTTTCTTACACTGGGAGAAATTTCCCGTGAAATTAACTTCAGGATTCAGTTCACACTGGACACCTCTCAGGTAGAGAAGACAAACGGCCGCAAAGGCAATAATTTCAAAGTGGAACTAGTTACGTGAATGGATACTTTTTAAACAAGAAAAAAAAGAAGATGCCGTTATTAGATTATGTTTGTTTTAAAAATATTACAGTTATTATACTAAAAGTTCTTACTTGAGATGATTTTTTATTTATAAATATTATTTTGTTAAAAGTAATTATTACTGAAAACTGTTTTTATGTATCATAATAGAAAATAATGAAACAGGGAAGCGACATAGACTTCCGCAATTGCAGATGCGTTGCCTACCGCTAATCGACGGAGGAAGGGACGCACAAAATGAGAATAATATCTTCTATTCCTCTGCATCGCCTACTCCGACAAATCCACTTCCCCTTCCCATCCTTTCATTATGCCTTCCTAATTTAACAATAGAATTAAAAATACAGATTAAATAACATCTGTTAATTATTACTATTTAAATAATTTGTATGATAGAAAAGCATTATATAACGAATAAATTATGTAAATCTGTATTCATTCATAGAGGTGATATATGTATAGAGGTTTTGTTAATCATTTCCTTTACAAAATTAATCATATATCAATTTCCAAGAAAATGAGAGGAAAATGAGTGCGTGACTTGAGCGGTAACACCTTGTTCCTCCGCTGGATACTTAAGGTTGTCGGCAAGCGTCCATAAAAAAGACAATTTCCCTTATTGCCGCAATCTGTTACACATGTTCCGCACAGGGTTATGTCTACAGCAGCCCTCATAAACGACAAAGTAAACCATAATTTATTGCTCAAATTTAGGGACAAGCAACCGAGTCATAAATTGCTTTACTATATTATTTCAGAACACATTAAAGACGATTAAGAGGAAAGTTATTACAGCTATTGACCATCGTCAAATAGCTACTAGTTTGAAATCATGTAAATAGAAGACGATATATAGTATATGTTACTGGAAATGTATGAAACTTAGGAATTATGAAAGATTCTAGGAAATATATGGAATTCTGAAGCAATTTAGGAAATGTAAAAAATAATGTTTCATAAATTATTATCTCCGGAACTGCTCAACAGATCTTGATGAAATTTGGCACAGATGTAGAACATAGTCTGGAAGAACACATAGGCTACTTAAGTTTTTTTTTATTTACGCGCGGACGGAGTCGCGGGCGACAGCTAGTCTGTCAATAAAATAAATGAAAGTCGTTGAAACTCACGATACACATAATTTTAAAGTAGGGGAATATGTTTTTTGTTTCTCAATAATTCTTTTGGAAAGTTCTCTGCCCTTGTCAGACTGGACAATTTGCAGGAGTACCGTGTAAATTAAAGGAAACATGCCAAATAAAATTAGTAAGCCTGTTGTCTAAAAAAAAAATGTTTTGTAATCTTGGTACACAAGTGTATGAATTTGTCACAGCCATCATGCTGAGACTGAAAATCTATCTAACATATAGTCTTCTCGTCATGACCAATTAGTATACGTGCCTCGAGTAATACATATATCATATAACTCTTTGTCACACGCTTAGTAAAACAAGTACAATAGAAAAATATTCTGGTCAATAGTAAGCACATTGTAACGACGAAACAACCAAAAATCGCAAAAAAATATTTTTTGCTATCTCCTCGTACCTATTGACATCTTAAATGTGATGATGATGATTTCCTAGTACTTTTAATAGTTTTAAGATGGGCAGGAATTAAAAAAGGATTAAGTATTGCTTATAAAGTAGGTAAAATGCAATATGTTACCTTATACAGAGTCGCGGGCATAGCTAGTTTGTTATAATAACATCAATTCAAACAGAAGTAATTTCATTCGTTCTTAGTACGTTAGTAAGTAGTCTAAATAAATTGTGTGTTAAAAATTATCATATAAAAAATAAAATTTAATTTAAACATTAATACTACTGAAAAATATACATCTGTAATGAATATACAACGTAAAGAATATAATATTTAACGTAGAAAAATATTGGTAAAACTTTTAAAAGTCTGAAACATAGCTTCTGTTTTATTCATGGTCTGACATGTGGCGTTTTCTTCGTTCTACACAGGCTTTCTTCTTTAACAAAATAAACTACATTTCACTTTGAGTTCGGTCCTTTGAGAGACTGCATCACATGTTTTATGAATGAGTTCCTATGCGGTTACGTTTAATAAGTGTTTTATTTCTTTTAGTTTGCGTATCCACGGCTTTGTAAGTAAAGTAAAATGTACTGAACTATTTTTGTAAGTAAAAGAAAAATTCCAAAGCGACGATCTTTAAAAATGCGTTTTTTTTATTCTGTCTTACACTAATTCTTAAAGCGAATTTAAGATCATCCCCACTACAAAATTTCTGTAGGCCGTACCCTTAGCTACTTGAACCTATATTTATCTCCTTCTAACACAGAAAAACTCAAGCCAGTTTTCAGTTTAAGTACACCATCGTAGCTTTAACTTACTTTAAATTTTAAACCGTTTTCCCTTGTGAAAAGACACAAAATTGGATAAAGCCCTAATTCACTTACATCCTTTTAACGCCGCATCAAAATACCTTAGGATATCTCGCATTCGAGAAAGTTGTAAATACAATTGTTTTCAAAGCAAATCACACCTTACTTAGCTTAGTCGTAAAGTAGTGATTGCGAAATCAAAATATTGTTACTTTTACAATTTACGTGCAACAATGCGTGGGAAACTTGAAAGGTAGGCTGGTGGAAATGCGTTGAATACGGTATCCAGTATAATATGCCTTCAGTTGCTTCGCGCATTCGCTTGCGAGTGGACTACATGTTAAATTCTATCGTGTGCTACGTGGCGGGAACTTTTTGCATTGTCGTAACCGAACACGTCGCCTTAACTTAAGTTAAAATAACTGGTGATTTATTCTAAAAGACAATAGTTATAAAGTGTTAAGATTAAATATTATTGGCGTGTTATCAAGAACTTTGAAAATTAAAACTGGTAGGTGGGATATAATTTTACAATTATTGTTATAACGTATCAATTAAGAGTTTTAAAAATGTATTGTTAAAAGGATAATGAGCAGAAAATATACTAAGTTATTTATACGTTAAATGTTTTTGAGAGAACAATAAAGAAACATTATAATAACTGACTGAAAAAAAATACTAAGTAGTTCCTTGGTAATGTAGTGCATTTAATACTTTCGAAATAATTTATTGTGAAACTGTAATATATTGCGGTATCCTAAATCACTACAATAACAACTGTCACTACTAAATTAGGACCCTAACTTTAACGAACAAGCATAAATTATCTCCAAGTTAAGAATTGTTTAAAAATAAATTAGAAGCAATGTAGATCGTGACGACAATTATGGATATAATATATTTGAACAACTTTATAAAATAACCTGGAAAACAAAGCTTGATTTTATTAAATTATGTGAAAATATGTACACATTTTTTTTAAATTTTAATGTAGTTTTTAGTAAATAATTAAAACACTATTTTTTGTGTTTCTAGATAAGTGTTTTTAAAAGAGTAATGAACTAAAAATAAATTAAATGAACATGATCTAAAATGTATTATTTGAATAATCAGTCGTAATTGTTAATTAACTCTACGAACTTTATTTTTGTTTTATTAATCTATTTTTACTTCATAATTCTTTTAAAATACTCATCCAGAAATACAAAAATAGGGTATTTCTAATTTTGCACATTACTTAAAACAACTTATGCAACGTACGTCACTTAAATAACAATTTATGCAACTTTGAATATTACAATATTGTTCAAAGTTGCATAAACGTAAAATGTCAGCAAGTATATAAAGCACCAAAGTATAAAATTAACAGCTTAACTAAAAAGCGCAAATGTAATAGATGCGTGATAAATGGAATTTAGTAATCTCTGTCTATCCCTTTGGTTTACAGGCGTGTAAATTTTCATTAGTTTCCTCATAAAAGGTAAATCTATTTTATTATTAATCTATTAAGAGAATTTAAAATAAAAATCAAAGCCATTTTACTCGAACGCATTAATATAATAACTTCAAAGTGATAAGTGCCTCGAAATTTACGAATGGAAACATTATTTCGGACAAAATGAAAATACCAAGCGATGCATTTGGAATCGCGAGCTCCCGGCGGAGGCTTTAATTCCCTTGACTGTTGCGAATCGGCGCATGTTTTTTCATTAAAACGCATTCAATACGACGACGACGTGGCTTTGAAAAAGCAGACCTTTTCAAAATATTTCCCTGACATAGCCGACGCGGATTCCATTCCATTTTTGTTTTTTTAAATATCTATTGACGTATTCCATTACTTTCGGAAGCGAGTTATTATGATCTTTCGTAATGTTTAATGGAAATTATACCATGAGGTTCTATTTGCGTTTGTGTTCACACTATTCGTGTATATTTAACAATGCGGCTTAGCCGGCATTGCGCTTCGCTGTACGACCTCTTAGGCGCTGCACAGTTTACATTTTAAAATAACAAATTCTACTTTAAGCACTTTAATGAGAATATAACTTTCATGTGGAATTTTCAATACCCATTTACAGTATATAAATTGCTTGAATATACGAACTGTTTTTGCACCACTTCGATACATAACTGAGTAATAAATATACAACAAATTTTGAAAATAGAAATAGAGTGTGATTCAGTTCAGAACGTCTGATTAAAAAAAACTCTTGATGATCCTTACAATCGGCACGATTCTTGAAATCTTTTAGAACTATTTATAAATCCTTCACATAAAGCTGATTAAATCCGCCACCTAATTGAATATAATATAATACGATGTCAAGAAATTTACCGTATCTGTGTATCGAACAACAGAAAGGTGCGTTAATTAGAATTGCTGGTTGACGGGCGACGTTGTAGCGGTTTAGTTGCGGTTACGCTGACACCCTCACCTCTCCATTAGAACGGAGCGTAGCAGGGTTAACGACCAGTTTGCGTGTTACCGCACTACTTCACGCTTATTTATATGATGAGGCGAACAAACCTGGGACCCGACATTCAAGTGTTACAACACACGCCGCTACCTATCAAATTTACATTATCAGCAAGTTTGTGAAGGCGAGCAGGACCCTCGGGTTATCGCCGTCGATAAATATTAGCGGAGATGTTCATGACTATACATGATTTAAGGTCTTAGCTTGAAATTTACTTCGGTTTCGACTTATCAATAGCTTTAAAATTTCCGTAGGTACTACCTAAGTATATTATAATTTAATTTTCCTATTATCCTATTAAGGTTAAAAATGTATCTGCAATATGTGATTCTCTCCTGAATTTGACTTAATTTCTTAGACTGAAAACGATACAGTGATATTTTTTTCATGAAGATTAACGCAAAATAACAAACAAACATGCCTATTAAAACATTTCTTGGAAAATGACATCTTAGCTATACGTATAGTTTAGTATTTTAAAGCTCTTTGTTAAAAAAAATCCCCATAATAAAAAGCACCTATAGGAGTATAAAATCAATGAATAAAATATATTTGGAACTTTTTGTTTGGTAAACAGAAGCTACGAATTTGAACAAAAAGGTAAATTTGAACAGCGAACGTTCCATTGTGTATAGTAATTTAGAATTAAAAAAAAAACGAATGAGGCAAATAATGAAATTAAATACCTAGTATCTTCCTGTTATTTCCTGCGAATAATGTAAAAATAGTTTCAATTAATGAGATGAGATTACAACATAAATTAGATCATCAGTTATTCAAATACTTATATTAAAATAAATATAAAGTTTTTGTCTATAAAATAAACACACTTCAGCATAAATATATTTAGTTATGTTAGCTAGATTGTGTAGATAAAGCTCTTAAAAACTTTTACTCGACGTTTGTTCATTGTAATTAAAATTGAATCGATTGATACACATTTGTCAGTAGTTTAATATAATACGTGCAAGGACAATATAGTATATTACGTATAATTATATTACCACATAATTTAACTGTAATTGCACATGTCGGATTGGTGACTAATTACTGTACATAACTCGACGTACAATATCTTACTCAACGTCCAATGAAATTGCTATAATTTGATATAAAACTTATAAATTATATTAATTAAAGAATTGACATAGAACTAGATATTTATTTAATTAAAGTAATTTTAATAGCACAAAATTTAGATAGTCTTGCGTTAAATTAATTTATATAAAAATTTAAGTCCAGAATATACTTGCGGAGTGTATACTGGCGCGAACAAAAGCGCTTTAAAGTGAACGCAGTCGCATCCATTGGGAAATCTTGCACAAATCTTAGAACACACTTATATAATGCAGTGTACTTGACAATACACACACATAGAAAAGCTAATGAAGGATTGAGAAAATGGTTGAAAAGTATTGTACCTATATTATTGTACCTAATTTTATAGCTTAATTAAATATTTATTTTTAATAATAACAAAACCGTGAAGGTTTCATTTGTTTAATTATAATTAATATTTAAACTTTTCTTTTATTTGTTTCAGGTTAAAACTTGAACATGACTTAAAGAATCATAGAAGTCGCAGAAAAAGCAAGAAAAATGACCGACTTAATTTTAAATTATCTGTGAATTCCGCCATACAAATTTAAATATTATGTAGCTTTTAAATATAACAGAATTGTCCAATGTCGGATATGAGAGATAGAGTGTCATAGACAATGCCTAGCTACCTTGAAGCGGTTATTATTACTACCTTAATACAGATTTTACTTTCCTTCTCAGGTAAGTCCATGTTATATTGTGCGCTAGTAGTCAGATTGCATTTTAGCTTTGTAAAAAAAACATAATTTATTTATGAATTGTATTAAAGAAGTGTGTGTCAGGAGTAAATTCAGATTTTTTTATGACTGAATATCAATGTTTACCTAAAAGTGGTATTTACAGCTTCACAGGGCTTGTTGTAGCCGAGCGCAGATGGTGCTTAGCCTATACCTCGATTAAGAGTACCTTTGATAAATTCATATATGAAGGCCGAGCAAGATGTTTGGAAAAGTAGTACAAACATACCCAGGGAACAAGGCATAATGATTGTGACGAATAAAAGAATATAAGTTCGTTAAAAATTTTAAACTTTGAATATACAATGTAAGATTTGTTTTTAGTACTCGTTAATATGTTAGAGCTTTAAATAAAACTAATTGTTGGTACGTTTCTTTGTAATAAGACAGTGCGGAAAGTAAGCGATGAAACTGTCGGCGGAAGCAGCTGTGTCGTTCGCGTGCTGTTTACCAATTTATCACTAAGCTGATTATATATAGGCTCTTTCTTGTGACGTGCTTTATGACCTTGTTTACTCTCCTTCCATTGTTTTATACTATTTTACTTTATTTGCACACCTTTTAAATCAAAGACAACGCCGCGTAAATTCCTTACGTCAACATCGCTAACAAAGTTATTTCTTTACAAAGTTTTCCTGCTGTTATGATACACGATTTTAACGTAGTCGAAAGGAATTATAAAGCTTTCATTTTAGCAGTTACTTTTATTATTTAGAAATCCTCTGAAGGATGAAACATGTTTTGTTAGCAATAAGCCATTAAGGTGAAATAATAAAGTTATAAATATATGTTAAATTAAACTGAAAATAATATTTGCCATTAACTAGAAACGATAGTTCCTATTTTAAAATTGATGTTTAGTGTGTTTTTTTTAAAGTAGGTGTGTAAGGTCGGATTGTCACCGTTCTATTATCTAAGATTTCTTAAAGATAATAATTACATACCCACATAACAATGAGGACGCATTTGTAGTTCAAAATTCAAAAGAAAAATTATTACAGAGAAAACAACGGCCGAATTAGAAAACTAGAATATAAGCATTGCGCATAAAGTTGAAAAACAAATTGCATAAAAGTAAACAGTAGTCACAAAAGGCGCGCCGCAAATTGTGTTTTCAGTGGTGTGTTGCGAGCTCGGTGTAGTGCGGAGCGGCGGGCACAGGTGGCGCGGCCGGCCTTAAGCTCAAGCGAGCCGCCGCCAAATCCGCATACGACTTTAATTTAACTTCGCCCTGTGTATATTGTCTCCGTACTAAAATTTGAATTATAATTTGAACGAAATAATATTCTTTGCGCAGATTTTTACATGAAAAATTATATTTCAAGAACGTTTAAGTACCGTTACACAAAGAGCTTCATTAAAAGTATAAGTTTCTAAGAATTTAAATTTGTTTCTTAAAACAAATAATTCAATGATCTCCATGCCTAATATAATTTGGCTTAAATCTACTAACCCATTATAACAATTAAAGGCAATGCAAATATAGCAAGCAGTGTATCTATTCATCTTTAAATTTAGACGAGAAATACTTTATACTGAGATATACTTTCTTTGAATAAAAATTTAAACTATTATCTCCTTGTAAAATGTAAGCACAAAATGTAAAAAAATCGAAAACACCTTAAAGATTACATTCAATTTCATAAAGACAAAAGAAAATCCATTAGCGTCATCGCAACAACAAATACTTGGAGGCGAGCAAATGCAATATTGTAAAATTTGCATAGGTAGGGAGTTCACCGGCGCCGCGCGCCGCGCGCCGCCCGGTGCGCTCTACGGCATGAATACCTAACACACTTACATCAATATACGGCCCCAAAATATTGTTCTCTTAAGCGCACAACCAAATACACTTCCACTATTGTTACCAAGACTAAAAACAACTATATTTGTAATATTATAACGAGATACTGAAATCTGTCTTAGGGAGTTATTTATTAGTCATCTTATATTCATTTGAAGATCCCGGGCCGTTATCCAGTTGCATTAGAGGATGACCACCATGGGTTTTGGTGATTCAAGTATCACATAACCGTGTTCTTCCCCAGAAAGCAGGATTTCTTTTGCAGTTTTTTTTTTTTGGATACCAAAGAAAAGATAGTTATATGTTTTGTTACCCTACTTAACCTTACTGGGAGCCCACTAGTATTGTTTAACTAAGTAATCATCATTGGACTGTATGCATTCACAAAAACTTGAACGTGTTAATAAGATAGATCTTTAAACTTATCAAACTGGTGGAAGAGGGAAAGGTACAGAATATACGCCTCAGTTGAGATTTCTTGATGCGGGCGTTGAGAGAGACGATTGCTCTGCAGTCTTGCACTTGCCACGCAAAGGATGCCCAATGCACCGTGAAATTGCCTATTTTCCGCGTGATTTTATTTATTCATTTCATACATCAATGACATTACCATTCCTTTGCTAAGTTCGTCTCGTATTGAGCCTTTAAAGTCAGACGATGTCTGCCTTCACATCTTTTTTATCGTAATTTCTTAATTAAAATGCACGTTATATAACATTCTTAAAATTTCACGAACTTAAACTATGAATTTAAAATGTGTGAACTTTGAGTGCTATGTGTCCCCACCAGGTACTGCAACCGGTCTTAGTTCAGTTATGTCAATCAAAATTCAATGGTATCGCACTAAACTTAAAGTTTAATTTAGAACATTGAAGTACACGGAGATGTACCATTTGCCATACCCGAAACGGAAACTGATTCATTTCCGATGCATGGTTGAAGCTCTTTGTAGAGTCTGTACGCTGCGATAACAATTAATAAAGTATCGCCGATCTAAGATTAAAAATTTGACTTTACAAATAATATCAACAGTAATTTCTTCAGTACTTTAACTTTGTATTTATCAATGTATTTAGTTGAAAATATAAAATTTTTAAATAATTTCATCGTCCTCAAGACAAGCGTCTTTCAGAGTCAGTGGAGAGTTAAGGGAGTAAAACAGATGCTGACTGGCGGCAAGCGAGTACTTGCGTCACGTAGAAATGCCGTCTGCGAAATGCAACAATGCATAAGAATTCAATCTTATATTTCAGTATGCAACCCGCTTTAAGTAACAAAAGATTCAACTACACAGATGACTACAAAACTATTTGAAACACATGGCGCATGTTTCAACCAAAATTATATGAATGAATACTTTCTATATGTATTTATTTTTATTTTAAATGTCTAAAAAATAAATTAGTAATTAAACTTAAAATTAAAATAATAAATGTAAAGTTATACAATTTCGTTGAATGATTTGTTATTTTTCGTTATAATGAAGTAAAAGTAATAATATTTAATTGAATTTATTATATCATAACTAAATACAAGCAATGTTAAACTATAATGAACTAAAATATTTGATATAATGATGAAGACATAGTCTCAGGTGCTATTACAGCGGTAAAGTTGCTTTAAGCTACACTAAATTCTACCTAAAATACTGTCCGGAGTCTCGTAAGCCTAGTTAATGTACATCGCATCATTATGTTGTATGCATTATGTTGTATCGTATGATAATTGAGTTAGTATCTTAAATTAAATAATCTATACAGATATCAAAATAGGAAAGATTTGATTGTTTGTTTGTTTTGTATAAGCTTCAAACTACTGAAAAAGGTTTATGCTGTTGGAAAGTTACCATGTCCCCGGGTGACATAGGCCTTTTTGTTTTAATTCCGCGCGGACTAAGTCGCGGGGTAGTGCTAATTTAAAATAAATGTAATATAGTTATTTGACAGATTTTTTCGATATTCTACCAACCTGTTTGTTTTAAAATCAATAAATTTGAAGTTAAAATGACACCACTTATTTCCCCTAATTTAGTAATAATCACAAAACAATCACCGTATAATAACTTTGTTGAAATCGTATACATTTTGTAAAGCTGTCTGCCAACGAAATGGTATCCTCCGAATAGAAGGGTATTACAGTAGGTGAAAGTTTGTTGAGTAGCATTAAGAGATTAAGAGTCGACAGTTCAGTCGGCCTGTATCGAGTTAGGACCGGCAACGATCTCACTGCGACACACATTTGCGATGCAAGCGGCGCGTCCGTGGCGAACTTCGCCCGGCGAATGCAAAAATTTAAATTAAAAACATAAATCAGCCATGTATCGAGTAAGTTTCCAGATTGGTATACATTTCAACTGTACATTTCTGAATATGTATCAATGTTGCTGTTTGTATTTTTTTTTTTTAATTTCATGTTACCAAATGTAATGATTTGTTTCAACAGTTCAAGTTACCGAAATAACTATAACGTATATAGTCTCACTGATAAAAACTACAACTTTTAAAATATTTATTACAAATGATTAAGTCACATAGTTATTTAACAGTCACTTAACAACTTATTCCACGCATATTCAATGTAAATACTCTTATTAAATGAATTTACGTTATGCGATTGTAACCATAAAACTTTATCGTCAAAGGTTGAACTTGTGTTTATTTTCACAATAATGGCTAAATAAATGTGGTCTTTATAACTATGATATCAATCTTTGAGGCGACTAGTATAAATCCTGCCAGTATTAACTAAAAAAATTAAGTACGAATAATAAACGAAAAAAATAGACTTTATTTAAATTTATCATGGATCTTTTATGTTATGTTTATAATTATTCAAATTACGTAGATATAAGAATCTTGTATAAGTTAAATTTCGCAATTATAAAATATTTATTTACCTTCATTCCTAAAAAGAGTGGAATATCTTATGACAAGAAAATTTACTTCATAAATAATTAAGGAGTAAGAATTTGCTTCCCCGAGTATTTCCGAATTAATTGCTCCAAAATATTATGGGTATCATAATTTCATAATCTTAATTAAGAGTACTTTAGGAAGGTCTGATAAGAAAATTTAATCTCATGCAAATCTGCTACGGTGGTGTTTAATTTTGTTTGTGAAAGATCTTATTTTTATATCATAAGGTGGCAAACGAGCAAACGGCCATCTGAAGTCGCCGAAATATCGAGGCTGCCCATAGACATCCGCAATTGAAGATGCGTTGCCTACCTTTAATCGACGGAGGAGTTCCCTTGTCCGGCAAATTCACTTCCCCTAAGAGAACGAGGACTAAAATTAGGCATCCGACATAGAACTTCTGTTTTTTTAACTGGTGACTAAAGAACGAGAAATCACAAGAAGTGGTTCAAACGGGGCGAAAGTTATGGATATGCAGTAATAATGTTAATTTAAATTGACATTTATTCAAATAATTTATGATCAAATAATTAGTTAAAAAAAGTACCTTCGCATCACTAACATTCTAAAATTTAGTGCAAGATTGTATGTGAACCTCGCGTAATCTAAATTAAGTATTTGGAAGTGTTTGCCTAAACTTATATCAAATTATTACTAGTTTTAGTATTATGTACTCGTAACTTGAGACTCAAGGTGGCATAATTTGGCCCTAATAAGAATTGTGCAGACTTAATTAGATGGAATTTGATTGCAGCCGTGAGCGGCGTCAGCTGGGAGGAATGGTGGACCTACGACGGAATTTCAGGTGAGTGCTCAACTCGTATTTATTTACACAATTGTTGTATTTATAAATTGTAACATATTATAGAACACCACAAAAACCTAAATAAAACTCGACACTACTACATATTGCGCTCTCTGTTTTGTCTAAGCGAATGAAAGAGGTTAGGCATGTATGTTAGGGCAGTAAAGTTCTACTGTTATAAAATATGATATTAGAGAAATAACTTTAAAATCGTTACTTTGCTTATATTAACATTTTGTAAGGCTTATAATCTCACTTGCTGCGCCCTAAAGGAAAAGTTAAAAAAAGAAGCATGGGTCAGGTGTTTTTGTTCAGTGTTTCTTGTTCATAGCTTTTAGTACAAAGCACCGGAATCGGAGTTTATTGACCTACCTCAATCCCTCTGTGAATATTCTGATTGTGAGTAGTATCAATTTCTCTGCGCCGATAACATTTTGACGGTTTACGTGACGTGAAATTTATACGGGCGATTTATCTTGCATTCATATTGCGTTTCGCACAAGTTCGTGAGGTGTGTTATCGTATTAAATTGTCTTTCCTATGTTGGAAATTGGACTTGTTCCAACGTAGATTATATTATGGAATACTTATATAATATATAATAACTTACTAAGTATGTTAGTGAATATGTGAAGATTTGTTTTAAGTTGCAAAGGTAATTATTTTTGGTACACAACTAGAAAGTACTGATGGAATCAAATGTTAAGTAAACAATTAAATACGATATAATACAGTCTACATATAAATCTATTTCTTCGTATACAGATTTTTAGTTGCATTCGTTTTCAAATTAAACTTTATAAAATTATACCTTATGTGTATGCCATTTTGAAAGAATCGAAACGGATACAAGTTATATCCATATCTCGTTGCATTAAAAGTTTTCCGGTTTAACTCTAATGTTAGCCTTATTATTAGTTTGGATACACGAAAGTTAGCATTGTGTACCTAACTCACGTCTAACTGGATGTGAGAAAACTTATAAAAGTTACCTACATATGTATTGTGCGACCGAATTTCTTAACCATTATTGATTTTTACAAATGTTCTTTAATACGAATTACATCTATTATAAGAATAAGCAATGAACATAGTTGTAAACAATTAAATAAGAAACATTTCCTGAAAGATATTGTGATACATAATAATGATTATGGAAGAAGTAGGTACAATACACTTTACATATACTTGGTGATGATATTACCAGCCATACAAAATAACCAATAACTGTAGTCATCGCAAATTACCAAAAAAAAACAATAAAGGAATTGTCTAAAGCAACGTTCACTTAGCGCGTGGCCATAAAGAAGGCGGGACGGTAACCGCAGCGCTGGCTTACTCATGCAATTTTCAAGGTCATAAATAATGAAACCATGAACGCGATCCAAAGTACTTTGGCTTCTTTTACGCCGCAGTTTTCTGCCATATTGAAATACCTTGCAGACGCTAATGCCTTTACTACCCCCGCTGCACTACCACTGATTGTGCCAAGTTATCTTTTATTAAAAAGGTTGAAAAAAAATGGTAAACAGTAATTATCAAATCTCCGTTACTGTTCAAGTAATATAAAATAGTTAGTCGATTTAAAGGCCTCCTTTGTGCCTTGTTTCGTATCTAAATTAACTTTATATTTAAGAGTAATTTCAATAATAAATTGAATCATAAATAAACTTATAGGGCCAGCTTTCTGGGGTCTGATCAACCCAGAATGGTCCCTGTGCAACAAAGGCCGCCGCCAGTCCCCCGTGAATCTCGAGCCGGAAAAATTACTCTTCGATCCCAACCTTCGCTTTTTGCACATAGATAAACACAGGGTAAGTATACGTTAATTCCACAAGTTTAATAACTTTTAGAATCTACTAAATATTGACATAAATTGCATACGGATAGTACTTATATTTTAATAATATATTTTTTTTATTGTAAAATAGACGTAATTACGGAATAGATTTTGTACCCAAAGAACTCATATATTTTTATATTGAAATTTTTTTTATTCGTATTTCTATCAGATAAAATTAACATCTTCATAATATTCCAAAATGAAAGCAATATATCCATTAATTCGATTGACATATTCATGTAAAATATACTATTTTATTGAATGCAAAAATGAATAGAGAATGGTATAAACAAATCAAAAATGTCGATAGATAAACGGGCTTATAAGCAATACGGGCCACTCGGTGATATTCACTGTGGAGAACGAGACGCGGCATCACATAAACATCACGGGCGGTCCGCTCTCCTACAAGTATCAATTTCACGAGATACATATTCATTATGGACTTCACGATCAATTCGGATCCGAGCATGCCATCAATGGATATTCATTTCCAGCCGAGGTGAGTGCCGATATCATATTTTCTGTTTTTCTTATTGCCGCTTTATACACATTCGTATCAAAACATTTATTATACTTTATTGTTTATTGGTAAATTAAATTAGAAGCAATAAATACTAAGCTTTAGTTATTATACATTTATTTATATATGTTTAAGGGATTGGTGTTTTGAACTTTGTCTAGTTTTGTATTTCTCTTAAATCCAATTTTTACAGTTAAAGCACAACATTTAAATTATCACATAGAGTAGCATTTTATTCAGTGGAATTAGTGACAACAGATTAATATAACAGTAGCAAGTTTAAACACAAGCGCCAACACTAAACGGTATTGAGCGCACAATAATCCATTGTTGTAGTTCCGCCGAAGTTCGTTCAGTAAACAGAGAGACAGACGGCACTAATTGATTGCAGACACTTTCTAATACAAACATTTCAGGTGATATTAATTGTAACTACATACCAATTAAACCACAAAAGCAGTATAACATTGAATTGTGTTTTGCCTGTTGTTAGTAACAATGGAAACTTTTTGTATAAGGAAATAACGAAGAGTTATTTTTTCAATCAATTCAATTAGATGAAGATCTTAATTGGGAGACCTATAAGCTACATAATATGCATTTGTGGTAGTGTGTTATGTGGTATTTCGTAAAGTTTAATTAAAATTAAGTTAATTATTAATTAAAATTAAGTTAACTATTATGTTAAATAAAATAGATAGTCTCCTAATTTGCAAATATTATTCTTAATGCAAAATATAATAACAAAAAGTAACATTTTCAAGACCGCCGTTAAAATAAATCAAGTTCGATTAATTTTATATTGCAAATAATAAGACGCAAGCAGAGATTTCTTGCGTGAGTTTATCAAAAGAATTCGTAACATATGTTTTGTTCACGCATCGCCCAGTCGCGCCACACTTTCCTCTCGGAGACGCTCAAATCCCAAATGTAATCCCGAGGAACGGCTGCGAGCCAACTCAAGCATGCCTCCTGTTTATTTATGTGACAAATTCTTACGCAAACGCGTTAAATCTAAAATCATGTGCTTATCCTCTCGTGTATCCGATTTTATTCGTCTGTTTTATCTCTGATTTTTTAAGTTTCTGTATTAATATAAAAAAGTAAATTATTTTTCAACTTTAGAATGGCTTATCACATTCATTTTGTAGTTATTGATCAAGCTATTAGAATAGGTGAAACGATTATTTTTTGATGTGAAATCGTTTAAATTGGACCCTAATAAGAATTGTTAACAAAAATTAAAAACATCCGCGTCACAATTATATTTTTAGTTCTCCTGTCATATTTTATTCCGAGTGTTAATTTTTATGACTATTTCGTAATTATGTTCACTTGATTTTTAGGTAAAGTAAGTTACAATTTAATTAAGATTAAGCAAATGTTTAGTTACTTGTCTGATTACAGATACAAATCTTCGGTTTCAACTCGCAGCTTTACTCAAACTTTTCGGAAGCTTTGCATAAAGCTCAAGGAATCGTATCAATATCATTGCTGTTGCAAGTCAGTAACATTTCTTTAATATTTTTTTTAAATACGCTCCTGAATGAAAAAAGATTAAAAAATATATACTAACTGTCACACTCATGTAATTAAATCGCCTCTATATATATCGCTTAAATTTAATAAAAGAAAATTATAGTAAGGGCTTGCTCAGTATTCATCTATGAGTGTGGCAATAAGTAAGTTAAAGCACGCAACAGTGCTTGAAAATAATTAATGATAAAGGTGCCGAAGCGTGATTCTCGTCAAAGTTATGGATTATCGAAAAATAGAAGTGCGCTTTAACACGATCGCTGGTATCGGCGAAGCGTTATCAACAGGGCCGCACCTTTTTGTAGCTTCACCCAAACTGAAGGTAGTTAATTAAGGAAATTGGAATTTTCTGTGCGGCATTGGATGAACCGGCGAAGCTATTAGTTCAAATTAAGAGTTGTCTGCTAAAAATGTATAAATACAACAGAATCCAATTTTTATATCATTAATTATTTTGTGCATTAGATGATGATTAAAATTTATTTGAAGTTGCATATTTTTTACAGAAATTAAATTGGCATTTATGTAATGTTTAGAAATAAAATTAAAAACTGCTAGTCCACTATTCTACTAGATTTTTTATTTTTATACGATTTGACAAACCAGCTATTAGTTTCTCACAATTATTAAGTCTAGTTTACACTGAGTTAACTCTATAAAGACAGCCGTTAACTTTCAACTTCAAAAGAAAAGTAATTATTCGGTCGTTTTACGACTTTCCTTAATTAAAGTTTGAGACATTATTATACAATCGTTATCTAGTGGTAAGCTTTAGAAAGTTATGCTACATTTGAGTTATTTTGAACTATTTTCAAATTCGTAATTTTTTTCAGTTGGGAGACCTGTCGAATCCAGAACTTAGAATATTGACGGAAGAGTTAGAAAATATCAAATATGGTGGTAAGTTTTATGCGTACAAATTTATGGTACTCTTTATTTTACCAAGATATTAACTTTTATGTTGTAGATAACTGACGAGATACAATGACATATATCGTTATGTACAATCACCGGGATAAAACATACTTCTCAGTTATCTTAATAACTTATCTGGCATATTTTTATACTATATGATAATATAACTAAATTCTGGAATTATAAATTCAAGCATATGCATACATCTTACATGTTTTGTGAAAGGAGGTACACAAGTTATTTTAATTAATAGAAATATTTAATGAAAGGTGCGGAGATGCCAGTGAACAGGCTATCAGTGCGAGGTCTGCTACCCGATACGGACTACTACATGACCTACGACGGGTCAACGACGGCGCCAGCCTGCTTCGAGACCGTTACCTGGATCATTATTAATAAACCAATATACATCACCAAACAACAGGTATTAACTGACGTTATATCACAATGTATTAAATGTAACAAGTATATTCTTCTCGTTATTGAAGACAAAATTAATGAAGAAAGGAAGTGAATGCATTTAAAACATTATGTTGTGATCTATAGAGTAAAAAAGGAACAGAAAGAATGAGAATATAAACGAAATAGTGCATCAAATTGTTATACAGTCGGGCTGTGGTCGAGAGCGTTATAATAACATTTTCATTTGCGCTCACGCTACAATAAACAACTCACGTCCCGCGCCTTTAGACAAAGACTCCGCCGTGAATTATGTACGTGTTAAAAGTAAACTGAAAGTAGCTCGTTGTATGGCTGTTATTATAAATCATTGTTTATGTTTTCCGTTTGTGTTGGTTGGAAAATTAAGTGCTAGTGGAAACTGGTTGCAATCTCGCGGGGAGTTGACTGAACGGCATGCGGTTCTTGCCTGAAGCGCAATATATCGCTAATGTATACATTCACAGTTCTAATTTCGTGTTAAGATATTTCATAACTGACATATATTCAAATTTAGAACACTAACTTCCATATTTTGTAACGTAATTTATTTATTTTATAGGATAACTTCGGAGGGTTTTATGTCGATAGTTAAAACATTGCTTAAAAAGATGTTTATTTACGGCCCTTTTTAAACGTTGGGTGACAGTTTTTATTTAATACTGTGACTATTATGTTAATTGATTTATTCTTACATCAAAGCTTACTATATCGACATACAACATAACCCTTTAATGTTTAAAATAACCAATTAAAAATGCCATTACATTATACATTTATAAAACAAATCCTTACAATAAAGTAACTACAAGTTTTCAATGCTGAAACTTTAAACTTTAACTTTAACTTTACAAATAGCAGATAAAGTTATTTCAACTTTGATTACAAACTATAATTACAAACAAATTGTTTGATATAAAGGAAAAGCGCGAAGCGAATGAGATAGCAAGTATCGCGTGTGTTAGGAACATTAATCCCGATAGGGGGAGCTCGGCGACGGCGTTCAGACCTTACCTGTACAACGCTCGACACTACATTAAAGGAAGAAGGAAATTTCAATTTACTTGAAATCGTTTCTGAGATTCAATGATTTACCCGTGCTTTTGGGAATAACAATAGGAAACCGATTACTTTTTTTCGGAATTCGTAGTTTTGTTAAGGTTTACTGACCTACATACGTGAATCAACTTACGGTGACTAAAGTTTACTAAAATCTTATTTATAATTAAGATTATAATGATTTTTATAAAGTCTAGTAAATTTGTAAGACTCGCCAGTAAAATATATTTTTTAACTTCTACTTAATTATGTTACAGTCGAAGTCATTAGTAAATGTTCCAAAAAATAGGGAGAAACTAAATACATATCTTTTAAAATCATTGTAACAAAATCTTTAACTTTAGCTACACGGACTACGTCGCCTAATGCAAGGCGACGCTCGTCACCCGAAGGCGCCACTGGGCAACAACTTCCGCCCTCCGCAGCCGCTGCACCATCGAGCGGTTAGGACTAACATCGACTTCGACTTGAGCAAGGTGATACTTTGATTTCTTTTATTCTAAATATAAGCTTTATTACAATATAAGAAGAAATAAAATAAATCTACGTAACTCTAGTGATTGCAATGTTAATAATGAAAGAATATCCTTTAAGAGAACATTTGTAATTAAAACATGAAAAATATCTAGTGCAAGAAATAAAAAGTTGCAAAAGAAAAATCCTTTATGATACCTTCATCTCTTGATTACGAGTATGTAGTTTTAATATTTTAGCTCTTTATAAACCCTTGTAATTCATACTCTCAGTCAGCCTACTTATTTTAACATGTTACTGAAAATGTTTTCAACAACCCTCCCTTCAGCAAAATTTTCATCGTAAAAGTTTATGCAGCTCTGGTTTCAATAATTTAGAAAGTTGTTAATTGCCAGCAGCTTTTCACTTCGACTGCGCGCGCTAATTTATTACGTGCATAAGGACAGGCAACGTATGAAGGGTATTAAGGTTAAGTTGCCAACATTCGGGTTATCGGTTTTAAAAATATATGAATTATATTCGTATATTCTTGTTAAGCGTTATTTTCTAAACATTGAATTTACTTTCTAAAAATTGAATTCTTCCTTAATTTCAGATTTTTACATTGTAATGATTTAAAAATGTTTGCTTTAATACCCGCTACGAATATCTACGCATACAAATTAAACTGTTAGGCAGAAATTATGGACTGCCTTATTAGCTTATATACCGCCAGTCTAATCAGAGACATTTAGAATCCCCGCGACATTATTTTTCTCATTTTTTTTTAATGCATGACTCCAAATTATGGTCGCCACACCAGATATTAATACAATTTATTGATTTAAATAAGTAAAAAGTAATTAAATGATTTCAGTATCCTGGAAAAACCTGCCCAAGTATGCATCGGGATATGCATTATAAAGGTACGAATACACTACTCTTGTTTTTAAAATGTGATATGCATAATATGAGTCTTTGTTAATTTATGTTTTTTTTTCTTACAGCCAAAACCTGGACACAATATTAAATATACGTATATAATGTTTGCTAACATAGTCGTAATTGACTCGTAAACTTTATTCAACGATGTTTATGAACATTACTATGTTTAATATAAAGTTATATACATATAATATATATGTTATGTGTACAGTCTTATCGAAATTTTTTGCTTATGATAAATGAAGCTATTAAGTGTACTGTTAAGTAGAAAAATGTATTATAGATAATGTATCCTTACTTAAATTAAATATCTAAAGATTGTAAGAATTAAAATTAGTAAAAATGCCTCTTAACGCGCAGTTTATATATATTTTCGGATAGATTATGCGAACTAAGTCTTACTGTCGATAAATACTTATGTACTAAAGTGTGTACAATGCTAAAGAATAAAATAATTTTTTTATTTAAAATGTGTAAATAGCGAATACACAATTAGATAGATGACAGCTATATATCATATATTATATGTCATATCTGTAACATATCAATTAGTATTGTTAACCCCATTTGGCGTTGTTATGTACTCGTATTTTCGTAAAAGAATTGACATATTTTTAATGTTCAATAAATTGTTGGCAGTTATTATGAAAAAATTTTTAATATTCTTAAAAAAAATAGTTCTTATAGATGGACTGTATCCATTAGCGTCATTTAATAATTGCTGACAAGGATCCACAGCTTTAACTAATCGATAAATACAATCGCTTAAAAGTGGAATGATGATGATGATGATGATCAAGATCATCATCAAGAGTGAAGTAGCATGTATATAAATAATGAATGTCGTTACTGTCGGCTTACTACCTATACCTTGTAGAATTTGGAATAGTTATTTGAATAAATGATACCTCTTGACGTTCTTTTTCATTTATTTCCCCTCTCATTTCCATCGTCGCTGCAAAATTATCAAATGCTCAAACGTTTAAGGCAATGGAAACCATTTCGATTCTATTCACAGAGCCTTTTAGCAAAGTCACAAAGTCAGCGATCACAAGCTTAAAAATATACATCGACGCTTTTTCAACTCGACGCCGTGGAACCGTCTGTTTTAGTGTTTTCTTCACTTCTGTATTTGAATAAGATGCTCATTTGAATTCTATGAGAATCGAAATTGCTCTCTTTTTCTCTGTAGTAACTTAATTTAATCGAGTTTCTTCACGATGTCCTTTAGATTAGATAACCTTAGTACGAGCTGTGAGCGGTTATACAATCATTTCTCTTTTTTAACTTTTAACCTTCTGGAAAATGGGAAAAATAATACGAAAGTGGAATTTAAGTGTAGATTAAATCCCTATAACTTTTTATGTTGGGACCTTAATAAAATAATTAAAGGGCAATCAATATAAATTCAATGAAAAGGTTTTCATTCTAATTTTATTAAAAATACGAGTAGTCTTTCCCAACAATTATTCTGAAGTGAGATGATAATTCTAATCAATTAAAGATACATTTCATTAATTTCGCTAAGCGACAAATTGAATTTTATAGAAAAAACAACTAATCTTGAGACATTTTATTAAGAAAAATTAAATTTTTTCCATTACTTCTCAGATAAAAAAATAAAAGGATGTTTACAAAATCTGCTAAACACTCGAGGACCGGAGCACGTCTTAAGGACACTCAAGCCCAAGTGTGAACTCCGATGTGCTCGAGCGTCGAGATTATTTGCGCTACATTCATACGAAGTCGCGTGACGGGCGCCATGTGTTGCTCGCTCATTCAGTTGCCTTTTTACCTCGGAATTAGACAATCGTAACCGACATATAATTCAGTTTATATTTTCTTCGATATTTGCCACATTTTTGTTTTAGCGACAATCTATACTAAAATTATAAAGAAGAAAGATTTGATTATTTGTTTCCATTGAATAGGCTTCGAAAATACTGAACAGATTTGATAAATTCTTTCACTTTTGACCAGGTTTTAATTCAGCGCGGACGAAGTCGCGGGATACTGCTAGTAGTTCGTTTTCTTTTTTCTAAGACTGTCCTACTTAAAACAGTGGTCTATGATATTTGTAATATAATGTATAAAAGCGCAAACAAACTCGATTTAATGGCCTCTACAGTTAAACTCAAAATATTACATTTTAGCTGATTTTTAGTTTTACATTCAATTTTTAATAGCTCTAATTTTTTTAAGTTCTGCCGTTTACGAATTTGATATGTAACATAGGAATAAAGTAAAATCGTAATATAAGCTTATTTCCATAGTTTGAATTTACATACACTAAAATATGGGTCGAGCCATTAATTAAAATAAAATTAGAAACAGTTTGACTGTTTCTCTCCGGTAGTGACCAACTGATCCCCAGGGGCTAATACTAAACTACCGACCATGCAGTGGAACATTGTGTATTTTCCGCTTTGTTCGTCGTTTTGTGGCCCCTGTTTATATTGTAAGTTGTGTCACATAACTTTGTGGCATTATGAAGTTAAATTCTAACTTATACTAAACAATAAATAGTCAGACTTTTTTTATAATTTAATTTACTATGCATAATGTCCGCAGACATCTTATAGCTAAAAAATACGAATAGTGGGTTATCATATATGAATTTGTTAATGTGTAGATCAGTGTATACCTATATTATGTGTATAATCTGTATTTCCATAACATCACTAAGAAGATAAAACATTAACGTTTACTGAAACATAAACGGATTAATGTGCGTACAACGTAATGATTCTAATAATTATTAGATTGATTGAGAAGTAAAAGGTTAGCGTGGTATGGGCGTGTTATGAGGAGGGAAGAATCGCATGTGGCAAACAGAACGTTAAGTATCAGTGTGGAGAGGTAGGCCTAGGAAGAGATGGATGGACTGCGTGAAACATGATCAAGAAGGTGGTGACAATGGAGATGACGACAGACAGATTCATTTGAAGAACGGAAACCTGGTGTACCGACCCTACGTAGGTGGGACAAGGTCAAGGAGATGATGATTAGATTGATTAATTTATACTAAAAGTTTTTACCTGTAACATATAAATCTATAACAAGGCGTGTAACTAGGTGGAAACAAAGGGTATGCCGCGCTAACATCCTGTCTGCATCGAACTTTCCCAAACTTCAATACGTTGATCTCCTGATTTTAGGTCTGAGTATGCCAAAAGATGCATCGTAGTGCTTATAAACTGGAATTTAATTTTAAGTAAAGTAACAAAATAAGTTATTTTAATACTAATGTAATTGAACCTAATATAATCAAGTACATTTGGTATGCATAATTAGCTATATGCTGCAAATATGCTATTATCAGTCACTCAGGAATGTCCTTAGTGTAGATTTAATGAGAAATCTACAGTGAAGGATTACTTAACTATACATGATGATTGCGGTAGACATAAATATAAACTAGGCGCAAAGAAAAAGAAAAACTGTAATAATACGAAACTAAATTTTAGCATCACAATGTCAACATCGTGAACGAAAAGAAATTCTCCCCCTTACACAAATATTTTCATAAGAAGAAATCAACTTTTATACCTTCACTAACTCTTTATTTATTTGGCTGATCTCGAGGGAGAAAAAGTTAAAAACAGCTTTCACCGGCCGACGCGTTTGAATAAGTTTCAGTGAAGTTTTATTGAAGTTGTAACATCGGCCCGCTTTGATATATGAACTCCGGCCATCTGTAGCGAACACCGAGCGAAGTTAGTGCACTCGTAAATTATTCAACCCCTCCTTACGTGTACACTGACACATCGAGCCCAACCTTTGTCTAACAATGTAATGTCTTACATACAACATGCTAGCAATTGTCTTTGGATTATTTTGTGCAAGTTTCATCAACACAAATTAGGTAACTTGGCCGTCCTTAGATGTTTTAATCTAATGGATGCCTCAATGTAGTCGTTTTCCTTAGTTAGTTTTAATTGAAATACAAAAACAATAAAAATACAATTTTTATAATTATATAAATCACATTTGGCATTGCTTTATTATTGCCATTTAAAGTTAAAATTTAAATTAGGACTACCTCCCTTCTCATTTTTTCTTTTCGGTGATTTTAATAACAAAACAAGGGTCCAGGAATACATCATATATAGGTACAGTAATCTAAAATACAAAGTTCTAATTTAAGACATTAAGCTACGATCATTTATTTTATTAAATTAAATATGTTATGTTTGGCACCAACTGTCAATGTGGTTCATTAAATTAGCATTCTAATAAGCTCCATGCATCAGCATAGTGTCGACTCACAAAGGAGCATCCCTCAAAGGCTAATAATATTGCATACTCTGCGCTATGAATTCGCATAACTACAAGATACTAATCTACGTCGCTAAGAGCCGAGTGCATCTAACCTGAACGTCGGATACCTGTACTCTGTATGTATACATGAATATTGTATTTTAAATAGCTAAAAAAATAAACAGTGCGATGTAGGCAAAATGTATTGTCGTTATACGTAAAGCAGCAAGAAACTTAGAACAAAACTCGGTCTAAAGTTGAAAGCTTTATATTATTATACTGATTTTCTTTTTATTAAGAAAAAATATTATTACTACTCTCTTCTATAACACAAATGCTTCTTTTACAAAGTTTATGTAGAACATTTATAACCGGGGTATGTTTATTTGTTTAGCCTTTTTTATTTTTCTTTCTGCCTGTATTTTATTGTTTCTGTTGTAATGTAGGATTATCAGTATGCATCTATTCTGCTGAAGACCTCATTAAAATGCATCGAACTATAAATCACGGTCCGTGCGGGACCCTTTACGCCCTGAAAGTTTTATTTCTGTTTCATTTTGCTATCCATAGCTGCCTACTAATAAATTCCTAAGATCGTTACGGTAAAACACAATAAGTAAAGGTAAAATTTTATCGTACCTACTTCTTTAAGTTATTTTACTAAAGTTGGTCATAGCTTCAGATAAATAGTCTAAGATTCAATTACTTAAATCATTCCTACTTCTATAGTATATCTTATTAATTGCGTAGATATATATATTAGGTCCTTACATATGAAATTGGCGTTTTGTATGGGAGGAACAAAAAGTCGAATATTTTTTAATATAATATATTTAATTAATCAAAGTATGAACCATTATTTTCTATGCACTTTTGCCATCTCATAGGTAGTTCATTGATCCCTTTACTAAAAAAACCAGTCGGACGGGAATCAATAAAATCTTTGAAGGCGATTTGGACTGCCCCATCGGAGTTGAATTTTTTCCCTTGCAAGAAGTTATCCAAATTTCGAAAAAAATGGTAATCTGTTGGAGCAAGGTCCGGGGAGTACGGAGGATGTCTTAGACTTTCCAATTGAAGCTCTTCTAATTTAGTAGCCGTCTGTTGCGCAGTGTGTGGTCTAGCGTTGTCGTGAAGCAGCAGTGGCGTGGAGCGATTGACCAGCCTAGGTTGTTTAGCCGCTAGCTTTTCCATCATGGTTTGCAATTGCTGACAATAGACATCAGCCGTAATAGTCTGGCCAGATTTGAGAAAACTGTAATGAACAATACCGGCACTAGTCCACCAAACGCTTACAAGAAACTTTTTTGGGGTTAATTTTCGCTTGGGGCAGGATTTGGCTGGCTGGCCAGGATCCAACCATTGCACTGAGCGCTTCCGATTATCGTAAAGAACCCATTTTTCATCACAGGTAATGATTCCGTTTAAAATACCTTCATTATTGTGCCGGTTTAGTAATGTAACGCAACAGTCGACGCGCGTTTGCCGGTTTGCTTCAGTCAATTCGTGAGGTACCCACCTTTCAAGCTTTTTAATCTTCCCAATTTGCTTCAAGTGAATTAAAACAGTTTTATCACTAACATCGCAGCCTGCAGCTAACTCGGACGTGGTTTGCGATGGATCCGCTTCCACAATAGCCTTCAACTCTTCATTATCAACTTGAGTCTCAGGCCGTCCACGGGGCTTGTTCTGCAGATCGAAATTTCCAGAACGAAAACGTTGGAACCAAAAACGAACTGTGTTTTCTTTTGCAACATGACCGCCATACACATCATTCACCCTTCGAGTCGTTTCCGCAGCACTAGTGCCACGGCGGAACTCGTACTCGTAAATAATGCGATATTTTAAGTTTTCCATTTTGTAAAATGAGTGACGCAAACAGAAAAAAACAGAAGAAAAAAAACAAATGAATGACGGTCATCGAACCACAAATACATGAGTCTATAGCTGTACAAATTTGAATTTGGAATTCCTTACCAAAGAGGAGAAATTCGTGATTAAAGTGGCCAGTACGAAAAACGCCAATTTCATATGTAAGGACCTAATATAATATACTAGCTATCGCCTGTGATTCCGTCCGTGTGGAATTAAATAAAAACTTTGAAAGCATATGTGTTCTTCCAGACTATGATCTACAAATTTCATAGAGATCCATTGAGCTGTTCTGGAGATACCTACAAACATCCATCTAACCATTCGCATTTATAATTTTAGTAAGATAACCTACCTAATTAAAAAAAACAATGAAATGTTTGGTTTGGAATTACAAAAAATCGGAATAAAATTACATTCAGATTGAATTGATTTACGTTTGTCAATTTTCTTAATGTAACTCTTGCAAGACGGAGTAAGTCAAGTGTTCGCTCGACTTCAGACACCGCCTATTCAAAAGGTGCCCTAAGCGGAAGGACACGAGCCGTAAAATAGGATTTCACGCATCTGCTGGTGTGTGTGAGTAAAAATATTCGGTTGACATCGTAAGAACTCCAACATGATCATTTCTAAACAAGTCTTTATTATAATATGACTTATTTCCTTATATAAAATTTGTTATGTAAATAAACCTCGTCTGGGGCCACTTTTATAAAAAAAAACATTAATAGACGCTTGTAAAATTTTCTACTACTACTTCAAACCATTTCAAATATCTTAGTCGCGGTTAGCGCTTCTCAGTTTTTTTTTTCCTTTTTGTAAAATTTTCTACGATATTTAAATACCATGAATTTCTTTCAAAATGTCAAAACATTAAATGTGAACTAGTATTATCGAAGCGGAAAGTTTCGTTTCGAAGCATTTAAATGTATCAGAAGGAAGTCGTAGGTGACATTGTTGAACATGTTTTCTCGCTCACTAATTCCTTTAGCCGATGCGATCGAGGCATCTAACTTTTCTTTGAAATTCACACTACTCTGTATAAGATATTTCTTACTCGACTTTTCACTTCCTTCGTACACGAGTAGATTTCTAACGTTTGGTATCAGTTTGGAGAATGTGGAAGCGACAAAAAATTTAATAGCGGTCGTTTTTTTGTGTGAAAACTTCGAGATTAATTTATTTTTGAGCGTAATTATTCAACAATGGCTATACGAGACGTACACTTATTATTTCATAATGTTACTTACTGTAATTTTTAATTATTTTAATTATTGTAATTATTAATTTGTAATTGTAACTAACTTGTTCAATAATGTTTGGGCAATTCATAAATTTAAAACTATCGTTTCAACGGTTGAATTACTCGTTCGTATATGGTTCCATTATAAGATTGGAAATTTGTCTACAGCGCTTCGTGGTCGTAAGAATGCCACAGGAATGCAATGCCACAGGTCGTTTCTTTTATGCCCACTTTAATGTTATTTTCCCGTTTATGACACTATAAAGACGATATCGGCCACTACGTGTAATGAAATCTTTCGCTCGATATCCGCTGATAGCACTTTTATCGGATATTGACATACCCAACAACTATATTTCAACATTGTATTATTAAATTCACGTAATATTAAATTATTGATTATTGAAATTCCTTAGACTTTACACGCTCTCTTATATTTTAGTTTAACTCCAGTATAAAATCTTCTTAGTTTTATTCAAAATTATCAAAACATTATCAATAAAAAGTTGTCAAAGAACTAAGTCATTATAAAATATACAATAATTGTAAAATATACGTATGAAGTGTGCCAGGACCGCGCCAAATCCAAGTCCGTGGTATCTGCCTACCCCTCAGCTTAACGGGCGTGAGTTATGTTGTTGTTGTAGTAAATAAAACAGCTCAATTAGATTACTAGATTAAAATATACATCAGTTTTTTTTCTACTTGAAATACAGGCAATGTAAGCTGGAAAAGTTTTTAATTAATCATTGATATTTTTCCAAATCGTATACATCAAGTCAAATGAAATAAAATGATGTAAACCACGAGCGGTCTGTTCAAACCAAAGATGAATTATTCAGAGAGCTAGAAATGGTTGAATGGGCTATCTATGAAAAATGAAATACGTTCACTGCTCATTTCCTTTGAGACTCTTTTCAAACCTTTTAATATTATATTAATATTGCTGCCGTCTGGATCTAAATATAATTATGTAATATAATAAGTGTATTTTTAAACTTTTTATGGATTTTGATGAAATAGTCTTTTAGATGTAAGTCAGAATAAATTTAAAATATTAATTTAAGAATGTAAGTGGGTTAACGCTTAAAACTAGATGCTGAAAATAATGAAGAAAACAATGACAAAATTAATAATTTAACATACGAATAGCTTAAACGAAGATATTACACATCTTTCACATATTTATTACTAGTTGTCGCCCGCGACTCCGTCCGAGCGCAGTTAAAAAAAATGTAAATAGATGTTGGCCGATTCTCAGACCTACTGAATATGCTCACAAAATTTCATGAGAATCGGTCAAGCCGTTTCGGAGGAGTACGGGAACGAAAACTGTGACACGAGAATTTTATATATTAGATATAGGAAAATATACAAATTAAATGTAACAATCAATTCACTTACTTGCAAAGTTATTGAGGAATCAAGTTAATAAGCGAGATACTGAAGGAACAAAGTGCTTCGTTTGCACCAAGACCAATAGTCGGACAATGCATTAGTTTAATGAATATGCTAAAGTCTACAAGCTCTAAGTTATTCCTCAATTCGCTTAGTAACTTAGATGTAAGGAATCAAATCGTAGTCTTAACTCCTATGATTGCATGATATTAAATCAAATAAAACCAAAGAGATTTTTTTTAAAGAATAGCTATTATAGACAAGTATGGCAATAAACTACAGCCAGTTTTAAACTAGCGTGTACCATCTTTCGACCACATCATCACTTAACACCACTTAGAATCGTAGTCAAAAGCTAGTTTAGTCATCAACAACAGTTGCCCGCGACTTCTTCCACGAGGATTTAAAAAAAAAACTAGTAATAAACATAGCCTATGTGACCCGGAACTGGTGTGGCCCAAGAGTGAAAAATTTTTCAAATCAGTGAAATCATTTAAGAGCCTATTCAATTTAAACAAACAAACAAACAATCAAATCTTTCCATTTTTTAATAGTATAGATAAAAAATCTATCCATAGACAATATTGGATACTAATTTAACTTAATGGATATTTGTGGGTAGCATAAAAGTACCCTGAGTCATAAGCTTTAATTAACATTGTAGCCACAGCTTATACATGCGAGTAAATGTACCGATACCGTACACCCATTAGTAGTCACTCAGCTATGTTCACATTACTACCAAAAAGTATAGCAAAATATGGATATATTTTAAGCATTTTACAAGTGTTTGCTTGTAATACGTACAAGTAATGGAGACGATGACTCATTATATATAAACTAGCTGTCGCCCGCAAGTCCGTCTGCGCGGAATAAAAGAAAACTTAATAGGTAGCCTATATGTTCTTCCAGACTATATTCAACCATGCCAAATTTCGTCGAGATCCGTTAAGCCGTTTTCGAAATACATTCTAACAACATCCATCTAAATTTTCATATTAATAATATAATAGTAAAATTTATAAGTATGTGTATAAGACACTAAACTATATAACAATTGCAATAGTCACTATACAAAAGAATTAATTTTACGCAGTGAAAAGTAACTGCGTAACAAGCTAAATATATTTAGCGTAATTATAAATTCACACAAACCACGTAAAAGTTGACTTAAAAGAAGCATTTTGCTACCTAAACATTGGAGTAACAAATCCCTTTAAACATATGTCGGGAACGCTACGGGAAGTTTTGGGCGGTTAACTTTTCTGGTCTCTTGCTTGCGCAGGGATTAAATTTATAACTTTCCTTGACTATCCTCATAAACTCAAAGTAAATGTACGTGCACGGTTTAAAATATATTATCTTACATGCAATTTTAATAATAAAAAATATATCAATAAAAAAAAAATATAAAATTAAAATAATGGCAGATTTAAAAGTAATATTCGATAATATGGTTCAGTAAATAATCATGAGATAACAAATTTAAATAGCGAGAGATTAAAATATTGCCTCCAAAAAGAGAAGTTATCTATCAACTTTTCTTAGTAGCCTTTATTATTTTACTGCTTCTTTTGTTTAGTTGTCTTTTTATAGCAAAAGGATTTATAAATAAAATTACAAAATAATTTAGAAAAGAAAAGGGAATAGAGGTGAGCGAGGAGCGCCGGTAGCGCCGCGTGCGCCGGCTCCCACGCTCAGCCCACGGGCACGCGACGTTTATTAAACTCTTCACGTTTTGTTGCCTGCTGAGAGATTTATTACTTTTAATTATTACTCATTGTCCGCTAACGGTTACCCGTCTTATAGGCATCTCGTTTAAATTAGATGCTCGTACAAAAGTGATTTACAGCACGGCGTCAGTAATCTATGCCAAGAAGAAAATTCCGTGTAATTCAGATATATGAATAGCAAAAACTACTGGAAAAAATAAACTATCGCAAAGATACGTAGATATTTAGACACGTTATAAGACATGTAAATTTTGAATTTTGTTCTTGTGCAATAAAAAATTACATTTCAACATTACCACCATTCTAAGCCTTCATAAAATTTGAAACGTGATAAAGTAATGTCCATGTTATCGTGGCTAAAGAAAGTAAAACTTATAATTTATCGGTCGACCTTCACGCCCAAGTCATGTTTTTATATCTTATACACTGTTAGCTTTTACATAATTTTCATAACGATCAGTGCATTTAATTTTTAAGCCAGTGATTCATTTTTAATCATTCAAACGCTATTTAGTGTTTTAGGAACCTACAAGTTTAGCAAAACATTAAGTTAAAATACGATAACGACTTAAGAAGATATATAAAGAAAGATTTTTGGAATACGTCGTACTCGAAATGACTAAATATCATCATCATCTTCAGTCAACTATAAGTCCCCACTGGTGGGCTCGGAACCTACCTTAAGTAGGGGATCAGGACATAGTTAACCATGCTGGCTCAATGCGGCTTGACTTCACATATATCTTTGAATTTCTTCGCAGATATGTGCATATTGCATCATGATGTTTCCTACTCAGTGTAAATATACATATGTAAATCGAAAATCGAAAAACACATTGGTATATAGCGGGATTCAAACCCAGGGCCTGCAGATTACAAATTAAGTGCTTAGCGCCTGAGCTAGCGCGCACTTCGGTAACAATATCGGGGTTAACAAATTCCCACCTTGAAACTGTTACTTTTTTAATGAATAAAGATAAAAAGAAAACATTTTAACAGTTAATCACACAATACATTTTAGTCCTGTTTGTAACTTAAATGAGGTAGATGCGATGTTATTAGTTTCAATTAACGTTGCAACCTCAGCACGTGTATGAGCAATTAAATAGAGTGATACCTTACTTCCATTAGCGTTAAACCAGCGTTGTTTACATTCATGAACTAACATGCTCATTTTGTAGGTTAAATAAATACTGGCACGGTAACTTTATATAATGTCTCTTTTACTATATTAATAAAAAAATAATCGCGCCTAACAGAGAGATAAACAAAGACTTTACTTATATTTCTGCGTATATATACGCATCCTCTTCACATTTATGTATATTTCACTTTTAATTATTTATTCACTTATCACTAATCCACCGACATAATTAAAAAAACTTGTTTCACTCCTTGATGTAAACTATACTTAAATTTTATTTTTGATTCTATATTTTAATCCATTTCTTATGTGTTCATGTGGCTTACCTTTCTTATATCGATACGAATTCAAATACTTTTACTTATACAAAAATATTCTTGCAATGTAACATTGATAAGAACGTGAGAAGAATCATAAGGTATCTGATAAAAAATCTATGCATTTATACGAGTTCACTGAAAGAGGAATACGTACTGCTTGAGTTTCATTAACATACAGTTTCACATCTTGAACAACCTGTATGTGTGTTAAGAACATAATAAATGTTTTAAAAAAACACATTTTTGTTCACTCAAACTGCTGTCTTCACTTTGCGTTATATAATAAGCAAGTAAGAAATAATTATGGATAATTTCGCCATCTTAATTAAAGGCTATTTTGGCAAATTTGCAACACTTTTTATTAAAATATCTACTTTGTTTTTTTTTCTACTTGCAAAACCTAACCTAAAGCATAACCGCTCAATGTTTTTGTTTGACGACAGGTATAATTAGAAAATTATCGCAATATAATGTTCTCTAGTTAAATAAGCTCAGCCATTTATATTATAAATCAAATGTTAATACATAACATACAGTTTCACATCTTGAACAACCTGTATGTGTGTTAAGAACTTAAAATTTTTTTGAAAAAAAAACTACGCTTCTGCGATTCCTCTGGTATTGCAGATGTCCATGGGCGTCGATGAACACCTTGGTGTTCTCGCTGCTCGTTTGCCCCCTTCTCTTATAAAAAAAAAAAAAATTATTACGAAGGATAAGTAGAGCAATATCAGAAAATTAAAGAAGTTAATAATCGCACTCTATTTCTAAATTCAATTTTGATATCCAGCTAAAGTCGAGGTAAGATTAACACCCTAACTGTTGGAAATTTTCCAATCAGCGCCTGTAAATTAGAAAAGTTTAATATGAGTTCAAAGTCCAGGTGTAGCCATTGCTACAGTTCTGATTCCGTTTTAAGTTTTTAATCAAGATTTTCCTGCCGTGAGCGCCATCTATAAATGAATTATAGTTTTATACGTGAACTTAGTACAATATTTAAAACAATCAATGTTCTGTAATATTTGAATGAAAAATTTGATTATAATTTTGATTGGAGATGCGACTCCAACAAAACTAGGAATTCATGTTGTACAGTGGTGATAACAAAATAACACAGCAATTATGAACGCATTGCAAATTGGTATTTGGCTCGATACAGCGCGCCACCGCGCCCCTTATTAGTGGCCATTAGCGATTTTGGCAAAGCTACATCAGCGAGCTTCTAATATATGACTCTACCAGAATCCAATACCGCGTAATTATTACCACTTTTATTTTAATTGTTCCATTTAATTTGATCAACTTTTCATAATTCTGTTACATTTTTTTTGCAGTGTTATTTGTGCACCTTCATTATAGGTACTCGTAGTACTTACTTAATTTTTTTATTTAATTATTAAAAGCATAACTTGTTGATTGATTTTCCGTAGCGAATTTTTTTTTGTTCAAAATTATGCATAGCTTTTTTAATGCCATGAAGTTTTTTTTTTATTATTGTTAATTATTATACTAAATTATGTCTGTCTACGATAGTCTAATAACTAAAATTCATAAGCTTAAATCCTTCAAATCCAATCTATTCAACCTCACAACAAAATCAAGACTGGATTAAGAGCAACTTGCGGAAATTTTCCAATTAACGTCTGTAAATTAGAAAAGTTTAATATGAAACTACAAACCAAGTGTAGTTAATACCATTGCGATTTCATCATCAATTTGATACAAACTTTCAGTTTTTAGGCTTAAACAAGTCTTATGGGAAATAAAAGAATCTCGTACATTTTACAGAAGACCGAATATTTGTACTAATTTCATTTGACAGATATCAAAGACTAGTCAAATGTGTAAATTATCATATTTATGTAAACATTGCTTTGGTATTATTTGAACTATGTTAAATTTGGTAGAAATCACATTTATGAGAAATTAACTTGCAATTTACTGTTACGCGTACACGACAAAATCATGTAACACGTACCAATTTGCAGCTAATGGGTAAACAACGCTGTTTTATTGTTCGGTCGCACATAATCTGCAAATTGATTGTGGTTTTAAACACCTGGATACTTATAATAAGAGTTGCTAAATTGAAAACAACATTACATGATATACGGATTTTACATTTTGCCCACGATCAGCTTAGAAGCATTTTTTTTAATTGTACTGGCAAAAATAAACGTTGCGAAATGAAAAACATCGTGGTTAATACTAACATACTATTAAGTTATAAGAAATAAAAAGTGTACGAAACTAAAATATAAAGAAAATAGTAATTTAAAAGTTTTTTTTTAACAAATACATATAAGTGCTGATCTGATCTTGTCATTGTAAGGATCCAGTACGGCTCATCGGATCTTGATGAAATTTGGCATAGGTGTAGAACATAGTCTGGAAGAACACATAGGCTACTATAGGCTATAGGATATAAGTTTTTTTTATCATCCCCGCGGACGGAGTTGCGGGCAACAGCTAGTTTTAATAAAGGTTATATTAATGTTGTATTAAATTTGCTTAATTTCTTAACCGCAGTCCCCCATATTTTTCCCAAGTGCGTACTTGACTGCTGGCAGGGCTCTTATATTTCGAATTTATAATATGACTGCTTAAAGCAGCCCTGATTTCAAGTGCCACGAAGTGATAATATTTTATAACATTAATATCTACGTATATTTTTCCTATTCTATACTATGCAAAAGTTGAAAAAAACTTGAAATTGTTTCAATATTTTCATTTTGGCGATTTTAAATGTAATTGCAGTAAGCCAGCCAAAATCTACAAACATTATAATTCATTACCATATTCTATTCTCCATTCTTTATTTTACTTCACATACAATAACTCAAGAAACCAGAATCTGTTTTTTGGAAATACCTAACTTATATTAAAAATGTATGAAGGAAAAACAAAAAATTAACCTGCATGTACAGTTGCACTATTTATACAACACTATGGAGATGATGAGGTACTGAAAATTGATTTTCAGCTTAATAAAGCGCACCATTTCAGTTATTAACAATTTTGGCAAAGCCTCACTGCGAGAGCCTGTGGAAATGGAAACTATTTTAACTATGGAAATCAAATTATGTTTTGAGTGATTTGTTTACTTTACTTAAAAAGCAAATACTAAATAACATACACCAGACTAAATACAGTAACTTTATAGCAAATTCTCACTTAAAATTTATTTTTTAAGTAGTTTTAGCTAAAGGTATGTTTTCAAAAACGTCAGACTGATTATTCGAACTTATAAATCATCTGTTAATTTTCCTGAAGTAGAAAGTAAAAAAAAAATCATAATAAAAGTGATATAACGCGGCATTTTACATACAAAATTATTTTTGTAAAGAGTATTTGAAAGCTTTGTCAAGTACCGAATAGACTGCACAGAATTGTTTTTTTTAATTTGTTACTACAATTTACAAAGAGAAATAAGAAAATAAACAGCCGAAAGTTTGAGTCATCGTTTACGTTAGATGAACGTTGCACAACAAACTCTGTGCTTAAACACACAACAGCGTTGAACTGGAGTTAGTTTATACTTTAACTAAGCGCTCTGAGAAAGAATAATGGACAACAAGACGAGACTCTTGCTTTGAATTGTATGAAATTGTTCGTCAACGATTTATAAGTCGACTTTAACTTTTTGTCTTTTTAAATTTTTATCGCAAACAAAAATCGTATCGATTTCTCTGGGAAAATGTACCATAGAAATAACAGTATTGTTTATAAGTTTTAATGGTATTTTCATAAGCAAGTCTATGTGAATATAGAGTTCCATCGACAATGTAAAAAAAGCATTGATTATGGTTCACACAGTTACAAAATTTACTAATCCTTTACTTACTAGAGTAATGCTGGATTTTGCTACATTCTTTCCTTTGGTAATTAATAAATAAACAAGTGATTTTATTGGTTATATATAATTACAGGTCATATAAGTAAATGTTAAAAATTCGATCTTATGTACCTCACTGTGTACTTAACACAAAGATAATGTTCATTCAAATCAAAATAACTTTTCACAATACAAATAAACAAACATTTCATGTAACATTTAGATAGTCCTCAGTTACGCAATGGATTGATGTTATTACAAAAGTTCGGGAGTTTATTGATAGAGTTGCTAAAGTAATTTCCTTTGGGTCTCTGTTGTCTAGTTTTAAACGATTATCAAGAAAACATAATTAGTAAGCAATGTTTATTATGATGTAACTGTTATCAAAGTAAAGTATTATTGATACGCATATTTTATTCAATATTACGAGTTTATGCTGAGCTTTATTTAAGTGTATTTCAAATCATAAATATTACGATAATTTGTATGAGGATTGATGTTATTTCAAAGATTTATCTTATTCGAAAAGAAATCCTACAAACTTATATATTAAATACGAATCCAAGAAATTAATGAGATTGAATAACAAAAAAAAAACGATTTTAGCAATCAAAATCTTCGCTGCTCAGTCATGTAAGAAGGAAATAGCTTCAATGCATTTGTTCGTCAGATAAAGAGAATTTTTCATTTTAATTTGAGCATCGATTTCAATCACAAAAGATCAAAGAATCAACTTTCGGCCCATTTATTCATTGTTCAAATTCAAAACGATGAATTATTCAAAGACCTGGAAATGTTTCAATTGGCTAGCTATAAAAAATGAAACGGTTCGTTGGTTTCCCTCTTACCTAAATTGTCTATTCATTTTAAAAGACGAATCATATTTGATCAGTCAAATTATCTTTATGTATTTTTTGTATTTCAAATTTATGTGATTTATTTTATGACATCTATATAAGTATTCATCAATTTTATATTCATCTATTTGTCATTTTATACATATAAAGAATATGTTGTTCTCCTTTAGTTTTAAACACTCACCGTATCATTATTTTTTCAGCCAGGTGTGGCACGAAGAATTAATTCAAAAGTCGTGCAAATTGTGACCATTAATATTTTATTATTAATTCGGCTTCAACTCAGCATTGCACAACTGACGCAGGTTTAACTCATGAATGGATTTATTTCGAATAACTTTACTCTTATATTGTTCTTACAAATCGTAATAAAATAATTTAATATAATAGAATCGGTACAATAAGTAGATAATGTGAATGTACAGCAAGCGGGCTATTCGATTCGAAACAAAGCTAACGAACCGTCGAATCAGGTAAACAAGAGCAAGACGACCGTCTTGTTTACCTAAAGTGCCTTTGCTTCATTAGGATCCAATTCGCTGACAACAATTTAAATCCAATCTGAGAACATAGCACAGCATGCTTTCTAATATTACAACATAAACTTTAGCTAAAGATCTTAAACCTATTTACTTCATTATATTATTCAGTGCCGAAAATTCATTAAAAACACATTTAAGTCAGTGTTTTAATCGAATATACTTTATCGCCAGTTATCATAAGTACACATAAGACAAAAGTAATTTGCCCTGCATTCAAATAAACTAGCATGGGGAAGAGAACAAATCTGTTAATTAACACTCATTCGTGCGTAAACTTTTAACTAGGTGTTAATTTATTCGCATCGATGGGCACTGTTACCTCTCGCTACTTCCGCTTCAAAATATCATTTTCACGATAACATTAATAATGAACAGTAGCATTTACTTTGACATCTTGCAAATACAATGAAATGTGCCGTATACGACGGGTTCGAGTCCCACGGCTATCTGTCTTAGACCACGCGTTGAAGTGGATGGCGTAATATTGTAAATAGATCAAATGGCACTTACCGACACGATGCCCCATTCACCGCCTGCAGGTGCCTGGTCACTCTGTCGGTGTCAGTCGAGTCACATAAATCACAGTTAAATAGTCTATAGGCGCCAGCGATGTTGCCCTCCTGATGCACTCGATGCACCGCTTCTCGTAAGGGTGCTATAGAAGCGTTGTTATCGAACTGAACGCGGAACCGAATATTCTAGCGACTCTGTACGCAAGGAAACCGACACGTCCGATGTGTAACACTTTCTGTCCAACTTCCTTCCAATCAGCAAGCCCCCGCAGGCCCTGCGTCCAACCATAGTGGTGAGGGATTTCTATCTACCCACTTGTGCAGGAAGAATAAAAATGATTCGAGCTACCTACATTAACCTGTAAAGACGAACCGCGAAATTCGAAAATATAGTTTGTCATTGAAGATAACGAACCACAGTGCATCTGTACCGAACAGCAAGGTTGTAAAGTTTATTTGAAATTTGTATAAAGATCCCGCCTAAATCTTAAGCGTAATTAAGGAAACTTTTTATCTTTAATTTATTCTACTATGTGTGGATTTTTTTTATTTTAGTTTATTTGTAAACAAGTTTACTCTCCTTAGTTTTATACCTTTAATAACTTACATATTTGTTTCTCAATCATTCGTATTCACGTTGTCAACAAACGCTTGCACTTGCACTGTGCATTTGTCATTTCATTGTGTACAAAGGGAATGTTTACGTCACAGCTCTACGCACGAGTTTCAACTGATTCAAACGATATGCTTTATGTACGAGTAGTGTATTTCCCAAAGACAATCTCATTTTTGGTAGCTTATTCATTAAACAGTAACTAAAATTATAAATTTTATTTTGATGATAATTTTTCCTCGCTTTGGTTTAGTGTCTAATATTAAAATTGCGTCTTAAATAAATCATAGTCGATTCATGCTGAGTTAAAGTTTACTTTGTAACTTCTCCTAGTCAATAGTAAGTAGTATGGACTACAAATTGCTAACTCTTGCATATTTAACATGTAATAAAAACAATACCTATGTAAAATTTCACTGAAAAAACACAGCATCAGAAAACCTAACAAAGTAAAACAATTACAAGAGATGTACGAGTGAAAATTGAAAACATAATAGATTTTATAGGCGCTTAAACTGTGAAAAGTGTTGTAAAAGTGGGCCAAGCACGTTTTATCGGAGAACGCAAAAGTGATGATAATGGCGGCTAATAAAGAAGTGATGCAGGGCCCGATAGATTCCGCAAGTTAGTAACTTTTCGGAAGTTGTACCGCTATTAGGCGGGTACAAGTGCGGTCACCCTGGCAACTGCCGCTAATGTTAAAATAATGACAATCATTTTAATTTAAAATACTCATTTCTTACATTACAAAATATAGATATTTTTCAATAAACTATATTTATGAATCTTTAAATAAACTTGACGTTTCTTATTTCCAAGCACCAAAATATCCTTGTGCTATTTATCCACAATTAACATCCAAGTTTAGTTGACAAAATTACCATTCTTGATGAATGTTGTAAATCTTTATGAATATCGGTGCCCACGATACAGGCTATGCCTAGTGTGGGCATCACAAGATTACCCTAAATAACCATAAATGGTAATTTTATGTTACTATAAGGTTATTGTTTTTTAGTTTAATCTTTTTTGTGTTAATAAAAAACTTTCTTTCTTTCTTTCTATTCTATGTGTCGATGTCGTTAGGAACTCGTCTACTTTGATTATGTAAACGTATTAGTATTGGATTTGAATAGAACAAACAAAGGGATTATTCAAACCAATGCGCTCTCGTGAGCAATTGTGAATTCGGAAAATCGTAAAAATACATTGAAGAGGGTAGAACTACAAAATGCAGGCAGAAAAAATAATCATGTTATCATCTAATAGGCAATTGCTAGGATTGCATTCTTTGCGGTATTGTGTAAAAAATATAATTTCAGAGATTTTAATCAACCTTGAGTCGTTATAAAGTAAAACAGGAGTTGAATATTTTCTATGGAATATAATTAGTGTTCTTGCTATTAAAAGAATTATGCGTCTGTTTGTAGACGACATCGAAATATCGTAAGAGCATGCTGACTGAATAGCTTGCATATTTGGAATTGACATAGGTCAGTATCTAACCACGTCTTGTCACTCCGAGTATCAAATTTACATTGCGTACATATTTGCGGCTTAGAATGGCAATGCCACTTTGCATTAGCAATGCCTACCGTCACAAACACTTAGTCTGTGGTCAGATATTCCGTCCCAATGTTGTATACATATACCACAGTACACTAAATATAGATGTAAGATAATAAAGGAACACGAAACATAAGTCAGATTTAGCTTACAATTCGGTTTTAAATTAATTACGACATAATACGACTCGTTTGTTATAGTGAAGATAAGTACTTAATAATATCCGTATCTTTGTCTCCTAAAGCTGCAGAAAAAAGGAAACATTAATTTTACGGTTTTAAACCGCAATCCTTTCAAAGTTTAAAGCATGATTTTTATTTTGTCTTTCCAAAATAAACAAATTAAAAGCGGCCCATAGTTATTCCGGGAGGCGACTTCATTAGAAAAGTTTGGTTCCCTCAAAGCTTAAGCCCCTGCCGGTATTAATAAAGTTTTGTTTCGGGGCCGCTGGAAAAGAAATGTGTTAATTATCTGAGGTTAACTCCTGCCATTTGTCACGTGATCACTTGTTCATGGACTTTGGTAAGTTTTGTTTACATTAGGGATGATACTTCTTCGTAACAAAGTAATTACTTAAGTAAACTTTAAAACGATTAACATTTCAAAAACACGTGTCGTCAACTGTGTGTTTCGACTGGAGTAAAATTTGCTCTGATACATATTGTAGTAAGAAATATGTTCTAATACAAGAAAAATTTTGAGAAATTTTACATGTAATTCCTTTTTAGAAAGCAAAGTCTTTCCTTTTTCGTTTATACGTACTTAGGCATGAAATGACGCTGAAATTACCACAATTTTTGTATCGGCTATAATTTGACAGGCATAGCCTTATCTAAATTTTTTATTTTCTCAATTTTTATACATCATAAGGTGGCAAACGAGCATGCGGTCACCTGAATCTGCCTAAATAGCGAAGCGACTGCTGTCCATAGACATTCGCAATTGCAGATGCGTTGCCTACCTTTAATCGACAGGGGAGGGATGACGTCGCTGACAGAGGATGTATCCTCTTCCTATGCTTCCGCTCCTCCGTCAAATCCACCTCCCCTTCCCATCCCTTCCTTATAAACGTGGACGTGGACTAAAATATTTACCCAACTATTTTATTTCTTTTATCATACTTATTTGTAATTATTTTATTAACTGACGAGGAATGTAAGCGTATAAGCATATAATTAATTATCAACGCATTTAACAAGCTGCGGACCGCGATTGAAATTCTGTTAAACCGCTGTGATAACGTTGTGACATACAGTAGAATGTACCCGTGTATTTACGCTTCACTCATGATTCATTAATAATATTATGTGTTAGTTTTACTTTACATAATTTAACACTTCGTACAGTGATACAAGTATCATTATTTGATCAACGTTATATGCATTTATATTGTTTTATCAATTAATATCGCCTGCCACAACAAACAAATTTTTGGCAAAGGAAATAGTGTCAAGTGTACAAATAAAGTATTTCGTTACTCCTTCCTTCCTTTACTAGTATTTTACAGTATTATTTTTAAACATTGTACTCTCTTGACCGATTTATTTAGCACTAAAATAGATAAACTAGTATTTAAGTTTTAAGAAGGGAGTGACAAATAAAATGACAAGTCATAAATCAATCTGGAGGACGATAACCTTCTGCGATGACACCAAATAGCGTGAGATAAAGACAATTATTATATTGAGGTTACATTTTTTACTCAATCATATTTCAATAAAACTCATGTTATTTATTTTTAATTTAGAAATATGTTGCGGAAAGATTATACTGGTTTCCGATATATACCCAGGTGCACAGAGGTAGTTTCTTTTCTCATTATCTGACGTGGAGCAAACGTAATTAAGCCACGTGCCTGAAAATGTTATTCACTAGAGTCTAAATGTTGACAAAATTGTCTTTATTTGCAGATTATATTACAGGGAGAGAAAATCTTTACTCGATTAGATAATAAACTAAATATAAATAAGAAAAATTAATTGTCTGAAAGAGTGCTGTTAGAAGATATTTATTTATACATATTCCTATCCTTGTTACTTCCTGAAAATATTTTCAATTTAACACACATAAGTTTTCCAATATATGAAAAAAAAAAAATCTATGTATATATCTGAATCTATTGTTATAACTGCTGAAGATCAGATTCTAAGAAACTGTTTATTGAGCGGTTTCTTGAACTACAAAAAGTAAACAACTGAGAGTAAATAATTCATAACAAAATATTTATTCTCAAGCAACGCTCAAAGATAACAAAAACAACTATTGTTTATTATATTTAGTTTGAGATATCAAAAGACTTGTAGCAGAAGTGGTAAAATTGAAAAAAAAATTGTTTTTGTATCCTTGTACAGTATCGAAGTTTTCTGAATAATTTTATGAAGTCAAGAAGCCTTTTTACTGCTCTTTTCATATTGTAAAAATAAAGATATTTTTACAAAATCTTACTTTTAACATGCACGTATCCACACAAAATTTAATGTGTGTTATGATTTCATAACTAAGAATTTAATTATAGATAACCTCGTTTAACTTGGAATCAACTTTATCAAATACATTAATCGATTGTTCATGGGTTTAATACAAAGAGAATCTGCACATAACAGCGTCAGGTGCGCTTAACAGACTGGAGCGGTAGGCTTAGCTCCCGTTTTAGTGCATAATAGAGGCTGCCAGCCCGACATTATACCTGTATATTGATTAGCCTACAACACTTAGATGTACATATGTGACAACAATACGAGCAAAATTTTAAAACCTTGTTTAACAATTTTTTTTCCATATCTTATTATTCACCACTCGGCCCTTTCCCCTACGAAGGGTACTACATAATATACTACTCACCAATCTCTATTAACCGTCATATCTGAACTCATTCCCTTACGTATATTTCCTTTCACATAATCCATACTTTCTTTGGTCTTCATCTGCCTTATATTTTTTTTAAATCTCGTAATTACACAAAAGAAACTTTGGTCCATGCGATTGAATTCCTTTTGACAAAACCATATTTCATTGTTCGTACAATGTTTAGCAACAAATCTAGATACTCTTACATAATATTTTATAAAATAAACACGAGTCGATAAAATTTAAAGCGCAGAGCAGAGCAATTTTATCTTAGGAAATGAAATAGCTTTTCAATCATGATAGAACTTGGTAGTCTGTTAAGAAAAAAAGTTGAAATACTCAATTTGCCAGCTGGTAGTAGAAAATCATGACTACGGTGCCGACTATATTTTATTAACTATGTTTTACTTTAACATAAATATATAATGTTTATATTTTACACGCATTCATTCCCTTTTAGTAACAACTATCCTTTGCTTTAATTATATCCATGTTTTAAACCCATAACAATTTAAAAATATATTCCATTATTAACCTATAAAAGGAAGGAATATTCTTGAAGTTACATATTATAAATAATGTGTTATCTCTATATTCTATTAATACTCTACTGAATAAATTCTAATTGCATTTTGAAGCTTCGAATTAATTTAAAATAGAGTAGCGTCGAGTGCAAGAGACTTGTTTTGTAGTACCTACCTGCAATAAATTGCAATTAGGAAAACAGTTGCTGTCTTGTTATCAAGTTAGCAGCCGACGAGTGTCTCTTCAATGTAGACATACTTCAAATCAACGCCTTTCGAGTTAATAGTTATGGTTCGAAGCACAATAACGACAGAATTATACTTTGACTTTATTAATTATAATAAATAATTGTAATTATTTTATATACAATTATTTATATTAAAAATATAATGCCAAAATGCAGGCAAAAATTAATTAAAAATAAAAAATAAAATTTTTGCTAGTGCACAAACTGTAGGCGTCCTTAATACATCCTACCAAAAATTCTTCAAAATCTGTCCAAGGATTTAGGAACGCGCAGAGAAACAAACAAACATACAAAAGATGACTTTTAATTATATAAAAGAAGAAGAGAGATATATGAAAACGTGATATATCTGTATCATGTTGATATTTCAGTACATTTGAGTTGCGGGCAATCGGAATAGAGGAACGTTTTGTGACCGTGGGGAACAAAGATAATGCGTCCGTCACAGCGTCAGGTGCGCTTAACAGATTCATGCGATAGCCTGCGTTCATTGTCTGCGGTCTAAGTGCATAATTGTTGTCGGCTTAATGGACATATACCTACATATATACAATTTTCGAGGATTTTTCTATACCTAAATACATATATCAACGAAACACGTGTTTCTACCGCGTGTATAATAACAATAAGTATTTATTTTATTATTAATTTATTAAAAAATAAAGTATTTATTTGTTATCTGGATACCATCATAAATCTGTGGTCACATTTAAAACAAACGAGTAAAACTCTTCATTAGGGAGGGATGTAATAAAGGCATGGCATCATAAATAAAGGCATGACATAGCGGTATGCGTCCTGACAACTGATTGTAAAAATTAGGGGACGAAATTAAATACTGGGATCCTGGAATATTCTTACACGTTACCTTGGAAACGTTTGCAGCTAATTTACATTTCCATAAAAGTGATAATTTTTGTTTTAGGTCAAGAAAAATATGTGACTTAAATTACATTACGACTATTGTAGTGAGTAATAAAACTAGACATACTAATATTCTACTTATATATAGATACTAGACACAGATATCCATTTGTTCATTTATCATGGCATTATTTCTTTTTTTTTTTAAAGCGTGTAAAGTTATTTAATGTAATTTATCACGACATGGCAATGAAAAAAGCAATTCGCTTTCCATAAAACTAATTCAGTTCAAAGAGCGTCTGGGCAATAAAAAGAGTGAAAGTGGGAATTAAACCTTTAGCAGCAGAAGACGTGAGAATCCTAGCACCTGTTAAATAGCAAGGAATAAAGGAAGGCCTATTAAGTGCTCACACCATGCGAGGCAATCTAACGAACTACGCCATTTTGGATAGTTCCTTTCCAAGCTACGTAACAAAAAGAATTTAAAGTATTCCTTTACATTTCTTAATTGATGTTTATTTATGATGTATCACTCTTCGACATTAAGATATGCAAATAAAAAAATCGTCGACAAAATTTGTAAGAAAATCCTACAATCATCCTAATAAAAATACACACGTAACATCTTGTTAATAAAACATTATCTTTAATACGCGAACAGCAAAGACGTTCACAAGAATGGAGTTAAATGAGAACGAAACGAAGCATTTCATAATTAAATTAGCTCGAACAAAGCTAAGTAAAAGGTCATACTTCAGTTTACAATACGGAGAAGCTAATAAAGGACATCTTTGAATAAACCGGTTAAAGAAAGCTAGAAGCCAAAGCCGGGGCACAATGCATCAAAACTTGGAAGTTTTCTATTGTCGATCTTGAATTATTTGCTGTTGTATAATAGAGAATCTTGAATGATAAATAATAAGATTACGAGCAATCCGCCTTTCGAGTGGATCCGAATGTATTTTGTATTATTGATTCTACGAAAACGGGTACGAAAGCTCTATTAAAAACAAGCATTTTGTTAAAAAAATCTAGAATATTCCATTATTCAAAAATAGTATTGTGTTTTGCAATTAAATGGTTGATTGGATTTTTTAATAAAATATAAAATAATCCATTTAAATCAAAAGCGCTATGGTGTTTTATACATTACATAAAATTTTAAAAATGTTGCTTTAATATAAAACAGGAAAATAAACTTGTGTCACGTATTAGAAGGGAACTTGTAATGCTCCATAGGTCGGAAAAACTGTCCAACTCTCACCACTCGTTCCGCAAATGGGGCCATTTATAACGCCTCCTAAACTTTAAGAAATGGCTTTGCTTTAACGCAAACATCGTGCTTAATGTATCTTAAAGTGTAACTGAAGCAAACGCCAACACATTATGACTACGGCTGTTGGTTATATGTCTGGTAATTAACAAATAGAATGTTTAATGTGCTACAACTTTGATATTCAACGTTGAAAAGAATACCATAACAATTGAAATTTCTATTTTTATTACAAAATATAACTATAGTACTAAATTGTAGTAGTAGATAGTAAATAAATTAGTAATTTTACATACTCCTCGTTTACCATACGTTTAAAACCAGTAATAGGCACTTCTTTACGTAATGCTAACATCTAACTGCCGCACTCGAAGTAGTAAAAAGAGTTTTCTTCGTATCAGTGACGCCACAAGCATTATTGGGTAGGTCTAAAGAGATTTAGGGTTGCACCTCATTAGCGCAATTTAATGCATCGCCCGCGGCGTTCACATTATGCCGACGCTCGTATATCCCACTATTTCAAGTACATAACCGGTGCGGCATCCTGCATATTTAAACAAGGTGTCGCGAAGACGTACGCTAAGTTGCTGTACACCATTAAATGTTACCTTAAAAATACTTCATAAGTGTCTTGTTTTTAATTTTACATTTCAAAAATTACACAAAAAATTGTACACATCGCGTTAGAAGGATACAACGTATTCTTATAGGGTAATATATAAGAAAACCCAAAGAGAGCGTATTCACATCTATTCTATGATTTGTTTTTAATGTAATTATTCAATTTAGTAAGCCCATAATAATGATGTTTAAGTTTTAACAGACTTTTAATTCAAGCGTCATTTTAAACACAAAACCATAATTCCAGTCGTGAAATAATTTATGTACGCAGAAACAGGAAGTAGTGTTGCGTCGTCATCGTCGCGCAGGACTCGCTGCCACCACATCAAGCCTCACTTTCACTAAAAGCCTGACGTTTTCATTAAAACGTTTCACTATTGTTATTATTCACGCTGCAAAATTTATTCATAATTACAAAATTTTCAACATTTCAATGCAAGTTGTATAAAGGAGTTCATTTCTTTGTAATACTTAATATGCTTTCTATATTTTCGCTATGAACATTGTAAAATTACTTATAAAAACCTACCTATAATTGATAATTAAACTTAATAACTAGCTGTCGCCCACGACTCCGCCCGGGTGCAGTTAAAAAAATACTTAATAGTGGTATATCCCTAAACAGTATTTCACACCTATGGGACGTAATTAATGTCCAATTACAACATAATTATATATGCAAGGCGGATAATCCTAGGAGAATATTTGTCACATCCGGTCCTATAATAAATAATTTACTATTGGAAAATACAATCAAATAAACTGCTAATTATGAGAGTCAAAATACTTCGTCATGTTTGTAATTCACATTGCCTTTAAAATTATTTACTATGCATTTTAAAGACAAGCTAAAATACACTCTTTTTAAAAGCTAATCATTAATTATGGATTACTGCATATGTAAATAGATGGATGGATGGATGTTTGTTTGAAGGTATCTCCGGAAAGGCCGAACGGATCTTGATGAAATTTGGCACGGATGTAGAACATAGTCTGGAAGATCGCATATGCTACTTTTTAAGTTTTTTTTTCAATACTGCGCGGACGAAGTCCCGGTCGAAATCTAGTTCTTCTATAAAAGAAGACCTGTATTTAGAAGATGTGTAAGATGGTTATTATGGTTTCTTATTCTAACCTTAATATAGAATGTAATATCACGTCGTTTAATAACCAAAAACTAGTTTAAAGTAATAACAGCAGTGTAAACGGTGTGCTCTACTCGTTTTGTTCATAAAGTGTACAAGTTTATAAGATAAGATAATCCGTTCAAAATTAAATTACTCTACAAAATACTGCTTCCTAAGTAAGCGTTTCCTTGAGTAAGAGAACATAACTATTTACCAGAGGTTTTAATATTGGTTGGTCACAATATTTTACTGTTATAATAAGAACTCTCTTACATTAAATCATCTCTTATACAATTCTACAATACAATTATACATTTTATTTCTATTGTCAGAGTATCTTTGCCCTACCCTACCTAAGCTAGGGGTGACTAGGCCATAGCTAACCGCGCAGGCCAAGTGCGGGTTGGTTGACTTCACGCATATTATTGAATTTCTTCTCAGATATGTGCAGATTGCATCACGATGTTTTTCCTTCACCGTAAGAACGTCGGATACGTATGTAAATCGAAAATCGAAAAACACATTGGTACATGGCGGGATTCGAACCCAGGACCTGCAGATTGCAAGACAAGTGCTTAACCCCTGAGCCACCGACGCTCCACTTACACCCCAATACGATCATTATTATACGCGATTCCTTATCCATATCAATATTAGAAATCAATGTATCGTGTAAACATCTGAATTAAGACACGCTTAGAGTACAAGACTATTTGTTATTCTGAAAAATATAACTTGTAAAATACAAAGTCTCATTCAATTTCCTGTAACGTCTCGTTAGCGCAGTTTTAATGTTAATGTTTTACCTTTAGAGTTTTTATTTCTCACAGTTGCCAGTACTAAAACATTTTAAGTAAGTCATCGGAGACAAAGGACGTTTATACAAAAGTGCAGCGTAAGATTTGTACACCATGCATCATTAAAATTCACTTTTAATAAAAGCCTGGCGCTCTACTTCGGAATACTTTAAGGCTTTATTGTTTCCAGTTAAAATTTTACAATAAACGGTGGATTTAACATATAGAATTACGTGCAAATTTATGTTTTTAAAGCTTTATAAGACTCACTTCTCGGTGTCGTTTCCTTACAACGTAACGTCCGTTAGTCACATGTTTGAAAAAATATGATGAGTCAATAGTTTGGTATAGTTATCAGTCGCGTGACAATACAGTCACTGGAAGGTTATTCCGAGCTGTGCCAGGTCATTGTTTAAGTGTTAGAATCGTGTTAAATCACGTGACTGATAATTTCATGTCAATAAAAAGACTGACACAATGTTATAAAACCGTTTCAATGTAAAGAAAAAATTTTCCATTTTATTATACAATTGTCCCCCGATACGACTTCTGATAAAACAATTTCTTTCGGAAAAATGATAACTCTATTGGCCGGTGTCAATAGGTACATTTGGAAAAGTGTCACGTATTATTTAAATCGTTTGGGACGAGATGTGTCCCGACTGTCTAAAGCAGATGGCTACCAAAAATATATCTTTATTCAAATACTTCAATTATTACAACAAGTGAATTTATAAATATCACTCAATTTTTTATCTTGTACCTTTTTATGTTTTGCTGAAATCTAATTAAGAATTATGTGGTCTGTTCGTTTCGTTAATTTAATTTATATATAATATTATACTAACCTTAAAAACTTAGCTAATTTGAAGTTGTCTTTGGAATCTTTTAATTTAATTTATCTCCCAAGTTCGATGACAGACAGGCGGCCAACTGTAAATATTAAACCAAAACATAAAGGTTTGTAAAACCTTGCGCCGACGTCACGTGAGCTAGCTAAGGCCAGGGAGAAGATGATTACTGTCTTTGGGTAAGGCTCAGTAGTGGGCGTCATGTGGTTAAAAGAAAGAAAAAAAAAATTGTCTTATCTGAAGTTCTAAGTTAGAAGATGAAATCATGACTAAAAGAACTATCCAAATTAAGCTCAATTAGGTAAAAAAAAATCTTTGTAGAAAGCATTACTATTTTAAATAAAAAATTAATATATACTTATTTTTCTTTTACAATTAAGCAGGTACTATTTTTGTAAAACGTGGGCTTTCACAAGAACTAAGAATTGAAGGAACGAAAGTGTTATAAAAATAACATTCATTTATATTCGTTTTGTTGAATCCTTGAGGGTCGCTCCCACAATGAAATACAATACGAGGCTAACCTAACCTAAGGCTAACCCACATTGATAAAAGACGCTCTGCACAATATTGTTTAAATTAATATTTATGTTGTATATTTTAATTATTAATCATCTGAGCAAATATATTTAATATCTACCAAAAATAATAAATTCATCATCATCAACCTGCCCTTATCCCTATGGAGGGTCGGCACAGTATGAACTACTCCACCATACATCTCTATCAGTCGTCATATCTGAATTTATCCCCTTCTTACGCATATCCTCTTTCACACAATCTATCCATACTTCCTTTGGTCTTTCTCTACTTTTATAGCCATCCACATTCAATCTCATTACTTTTTTGTTTATATAATCATTATCCCTCCGCATAACATGTCCAAACCACGGTAACCTTTTGTTCCTCAATTTCTCGATAACTTTCGCTATTTTCAAACTTCCTCTGATATACACATTCTTAACTTTATCTTTTCTTGTCACACCACACATCCATCTTAGCATACGCATCTCAACTAAATGTAATCTTCTTTCATCCGAAACCTTGGTGGCCCAACATTCAGATCCGTACAATACGACAGGGTTTACAATCGACTTGTAGATCTGTCCCTTAAGTTTGAGTGGCATTCTTGGATCACAAGTCACACCGGTGACCTGTCGCCATTTTATCCAACCAAAAATAATAAATTCTAAATATTTATTTGTTTAATTAAACAACACCATTTAATTGACAACTGCATATGATTTTTATACGTCTATTATTCAATATTTTATACCACATTTTATGTAAAATGAAATAAAATCAGATTATCTTTAAAGGATTTCCTTAATTTTTTCACATTTGATTTTCCACTATATTCAGTTTCTTTTACTAAAAAAACTGAACTGTGTCTTGACTCTTCGAATATATTACTTAGCATTTGAATAAAACAAACAAAGGGATTGTTTGAGACAATGTTTTCGCAAGCGATTGTGGTTAGAGGGTATCGTAAAAATTCAAGCTTGGGTCTTGACTACGACAGCACAAACATACTTATGCAATCTAAATTCACTAACATACAAACTTAAAGCTAAGACTATAAAAGTAGTGAACCAGTATATTCCTACTAAAGCCGATTAGAATTAAAATAATAATAAAAAAATAATGTAAATGCGAACATTTCTTACTTTCTACTTTAGTTTATATAAATTAATCTAAATAGGTAGGCCAATATGTTGCGCTCTGCATCGTCTTCCGTAACGTCTTTTTCATGCCAACATGGATAATTCCTTTGAAAGTTTCAAAACACATGCTTACTTTTAATGAATGTTCCAAAAATTTAACATTATACGTGTGTTTTAAATATGCAACGTGTTACCGCGACTGACGTGCTCAAAATTTTACAACGCTTGTCCGTTAGCATAATAGAATGAGGGGCGGCGCGTCGTGGACCGCTTGCTGCACTAACGAGCTATGCGGGTATATCGCGAGCCAAACTTATTATACATTTCCTACTTTACACTTCGCCTTAACGAACAAGCAAACAATATCATTAACCAAATAATTTGCAACTATTGTGTAAGAATTGGCATCCATCAATGTGATTTAATAATATTGATATTGTGTCTATTAAAATCATCATCATCATCATCAGCTCACTATACGTCCCCACCGAGGGGCTCGGAGCCTACCCCAATTTAGGGGTGACTAGGCCATAGTCAACCACGCTGGCCAAGTGCGGGTTGGTTGACTTTACACATATCATTGAATTTCTTCTCAGATATGTGCAGGTTGCATCACGATGTGTTCCTTCACCGTAAGAACGTCGGATAAATGTACATATGTAAATCGAAAATCGAAAAACACATTGGTACATGGCGGGATTCGAACCCAGGACCTGCAGATTGCAAGTCAAGTGCTTAACCCCTGAGCCACCGACGCTATTAGAATAATTGCTATTAATTACCATAAGTGCATCATATAATTTTCAACTTGACTGTTCTGTCTAGATTTGAGTCGCTCGTAGGACAACTAATTCAAAATGATCACGAATAACATTATCTTACGTCTCAATAAATTAGAGTTTTAAAGGAAGTTTTCAATGTTTTTCTTTAAAATAGTATTTGAATCAACAACTTCCTTTAAAAAAATTACTATCAGGATTTTAAGGTACTTACTGCAGTGGTATATAATTCAGAATAATCCTAATTTAAAATACTCTAGAACAATTTAACTGCGCCTATACAAAATTTGTCGATGAACACAAAGAGACTATTCATTACAGAATCTTAGCTATCTAACCTCGTCACGTAATAAACACGTGCATTGTCGTCTTAGTGTAATATTCATGTCGTCTTAATGGATACGATCCCGACTAATGGTTCTCTGAAAGAGTCAATCGGAGAATCGGTTGTTGATATCATGTTAGAAATATTTAATTGAATAAAAATTGCAAAGATGTTTTAAATAGACAAATATTTTAAATTATACCTACCTGTCACTTTTTTACGGTATCATGAAGCTTTATCAATCACAAATCATTGAAATGTTTTGCAATTAACATAGAAGTTTAGTTCGCGTAATAAAAAATCAAAATGAAGAAAATTAAGTACCGAGAAAACATTTAGCATCAGAGGTAGAAGTTTGCGGTGAAGTGTAAGACTCCAGTTCAAACCCTAAAGCGCTTCGGACGAAACAAAAAGGACAAGGAAGCTTTTAAAACATAAAGAAAACACCACAGACAAGTTAAGCGGAAAGTTAGCAGACTTTACGGTTCTATTTTTACTTAAGAACGTTTCGTGATATAATAAAGTATATATCATTTTCATTGTATATTCACACAAAGTGTCATGACGTCACATACTTCAACTTTAAATTAGTATAATTTAATTAACCGTTAAATTAAAATTACTTCAAAAGTACCATAAATATTGTCAATGTTTAGTTATTATTTTTACGCTTTAATCGATACTTAAAATAGCAAAGTTTAACAGAAATGCATTAAGGGATAATTAGAGCCAGTAATTGAATAGCTCACGGGCTATTGGATTTAAAACAAAGCTAACGAACCGGTGTATCATGTAAACAAGAACAAGACGACCGTCTTGTTTACCTAAAGTGCCTTTGCTTCATTAGGATCCAATTCGCTGACAACAAAATTTCTGTTTTAAATAAATGGAATAAATGGCTTCTAATATTTTCCTTACGAAAAACTGGTCCAGTAATTAGTAATGAGTATCAGAATTAAAAAATAAATACATTTGTTTTTGAAGACCGTAGTAAAAAGTATCAATTATATTAACGATATAAATTGTAATATTTGCTTGCCTCAATTTAATTTATTTATGAGCATAAATCAATGTCCAACTTTTGGTAAGCTGTGTGTCGGAGTCTAAAGCAAATGCTCTTTACTTAGAAGCAAATAAAGACTAGTGTTAAGAGCATCTTTACTACACTCTGGGGAGGCGAGTAACCGTAAGTTATGATGGTATTTTCTCCTCCTTTATGAGAAAATACGAGTTTCAGTTCAAAGACAGCAGACTGTCGAGGTAAAGATTGTATTGAGTTAATCTTTCGACTTGGGAAATGTAATTGTGTTTGTGCTAAAACATATTAGATGTAAACCAAGATTAAATAAAACATGATAATAGTTTACATCTCTTGTAACGCTTGTCAATCTCTCCTATTTTGTTTCCCGCTTTCTGTTATATCTAATCTCATTTCAATTTAAATACACATAAAAGCAATGTCTAATTAAAATTACCTAATTTTTTTAGAGTAAAATGGTAAACAGTTTAACGCCAAATAATTGTGAATGTTCCTATTGTAAATATTGAATCATTGTAGCAAATATTAATATTGAATTCGACGAAGCACTGAATGATAAAATTGTTACATCGCTCGTGCTCTTAAGTCAATTTGTTCGGCAAAGAACTTCTTTTCAAAGTTAACGTTTGGATACCAGGAGAGGAAATTTACATGTTATTGAATTTTTGTTCCTTCGTTAAAAGTGATCCTTTATTGGGAAATGTGACTTGGAAATGGCAGAGCATTGATTATTTTAAGATATACATAATCTACGGCTTTATTGAACCCTTTATTGAAATTTAACATAGAACTATATAAATCAATAACCTTTTATTTAATTTATACGAGACTATATTCTGAAAGAGACTTAAAAGAGACTTCAAAATGTTTGCTTGAGTTGATTTGACATAACTATATAAAGTATGATATAATAGCTGTCGCCCGCGACTTCGTCTGCGCGAAATTGAACGTAGTAAGTAGCCTATGTGTTCTTCCAGACAATGTTCTACATCTATGCCAAATTTCATCAAGATCCGTTGAGCCGTTTGGCGACTAAAAAACAAAATATCAGCGAAATTGAATTGACGATATCAAGGTGATGACTAGACTTATTAGCCGACTTCAAAAAGAAGGAGGTTATATAGAATTTATTGTTTTAATTTTATTTGATTCTACTGGAACAGTTGTTTAAAAAACATTGAAAACTGTATATTGTCGGAATACGCCCGCATGAACATAGAAGCACTCGTTTCGGCTACCCTAATGCGATGTAATGCAAAAGCGATAAGATGCGAAGAAGGTTCGCGAGCATTGTAAGCGCGTTGTTATAGAAACGTGAATGATGTGGGTATTCTACACTATCCATTCAAATTCACCTAATGGATCTTCACCACACATCAATTTAAGGAATAAAAATACTTATCATGATGAAAAAAAAGTTATTCATAAAGCTTGTTATTATTTTGCAGGGACAATTTTGAAGATAAATCAATACTTTAAACATATAACATTCATACAGTTACCTTTTAATTTTATGAATTCAACAAATTAATCGTAACGTGTATTTGTTTTACTATTTAGTCGTAGGCTTTGGTTTACACTGAAAAAGTTAAAGGTTAAGCTTTCAGAAATGCTTGTGCCGACACTCTTTGATATTGGCTCCCTTTGAGAACAAGGACAGCGTCAAATACAGGCACAAAACACTATGGTTGTTTTAAACTGACGGTCCCAGTTGATTGCTTCTAGCTACAATGTCATACACAAAAATGATTTTGCAGACCAGGTACGTAACCTCAACGACACATAACTCTCCATTTGTTTGTCTTAATTTAGTATTTTGAGATGTTTTAATAGTTTAACTCAAAGCTTTAAATGTTTTTTAAATAAAATATATCGGAAAATAAAAGATAATAAATTTGTTTTAATTATTTAAATTGTTATAAATTGTAAAGTTTAAACGTGGGTTTCTGAGACCAAAATCCCCATTAAAAACATATTGATATATTGATATCGATATCTCTGTTTTATCAAAGATAATGGATGACGATGATATGTTTTATACTGATATTGGTCTCAGAAACCAACGGTAATAAATGGTATAAAATTTTAGTTTTAGTTTAGCCTCTCTGTTTTTATATTCATAGCTAACGTAAAAATAAAGTTTAGTTTATTTTTTTAATTTAAAAGTTATTTTTAACAATAAAGTCACTCGCAACAGCTCGAGTGCAGATCAAAGTTGAAACAAATTATATGCAAATTCTCCTCTCCCGGTGCCTAATTAAATGCTTCCAAAGAATTACTTTACGCAGCGAGATGTAATAAGGATTTCAAAGGACATAAAATTCATTATGTTTACAATCTCGACAGCAGTTACTTTAATCGCTTATTTTTATATATTTCTATACTTTTAATGAATTACTAGAAGACTAGAAGAATTGAAAGTTTTTGGTAGTTTTAAATAAAATTCTGACGCACGTTTCTACTCATATAATGCTTCGATTCAAAGCTTTGGTGACGTATAATGTAACAATTATAAAATACATTAAATAATTGTATAACATTTTGCATGTGTGTTATACGTGATTCCAACTACTCCTAGTTTGACAATTACATGAACCTGTTCACCTTAACTTCTATTCTATTTCACTATTTCAAAAGATAATTAAACAAAATCAACTTAGTAATATTCGTATAACAGTTACCAAGTAACAACTATATTCCATACTTTATAATCTACTAAAAGGGAATGTAATACGAAGCGCAACTTGCATCGACAAAGTACAATTCGCAAAGCCGTAACGATTGTGAGGATTTACGTAGAGATATTGCTCCCGGTATGAAGCGCCGGGTTCCGTATCATAGGATTTGTAGGGGGAATACTCTTTATTTGGTTGCAAAGCCCGTAAACAAAACCCGACATTGATTCTATGCCGATTTTTAAATTTGTCTACATAAATCTTTTTATGCTTGAAGAAAATATAAAGATATTAGGTCCTTACATATGAAATTGGCGTTTTGTATGGGAGGAACAAAAAGTCGAATATTTTTTAATATAATATATTTAATTAATCAAAGTATGAACCATTATTTTCTATGCACTTTTGCCATCTCAAAGGTAGTTCATTGATCCCTTTACTAAAAAAACCAGTCGGACGGGAATCAATAAAATCTTTGAAGGCGATTTGGACTGCCCCATCGGAGTTGAATTTTTTCCCTTGCAAGAAGTTATCCAAATTTCGAAAAAAATGGTAATCTGTTGGAGCAAGGTCCGGGGAGTACGGAGGATGTCTTAGACTTTCCAATTGAAGCTCTTCTTATTTAGTAGCCGTCTGTTGCGCAGTGTGCGGTCTAGCGTTGTCGTGAAGCAGCAGTGGCGTGGAGCGATTGACCAGCCTAGGTTGTTTAGCCGCTAGCTTTTCCATCATGGTTTGCAATTGCTGACAATAGACATCAGCCGTAATAGTCTGGCCAGATTTGAGAAAACTGTAATGAACAATACCGGCACTAGTCCACCAAACGCTTACAAGTAACTTTTTTGGGGTTAATTTTCGCTTGGGGCAGGATTTGGCTGGCTGGCCAGGATCCAACCATTGCGCTGAGCGCTTCCGATTATCGTAAAGAACCCATTTTTCATCACAGGTAATGATTCGGTTTAAAATACCTTCATTATTGTGCCGGTTTAGTAATGTAACGCAACAGTCTACGCGCGTTTGCCGGTTTGCTTCAGTCAATTCGTGAGGTACCCACCTTTCAAGCTTTTTAATCTTCCCAATTTGCTTTAAGTTATTTAAAACAGTTTTATCACTAACATCGCAGCCTGCAGCTAACTCGGACGTGGTTTGCGATGGATCCGCTTCCACAATAGCCTTCAACTCTTCATTATCAACTTGAGTCTCAGGCCGTCCACGGGGCTTGTTCTGCAGATCGAAATTTCCAGAACGAAAACGTTGGAACCAAAAAGGAACTGTGTTTTCTTTTGCAACACGACCGCCATACACATCATTCACCCTTCGAGTCGTTTCCGCAGCACTAGTGCCACGGTGGAACTCGTACTCGTAAATAATGCGATATTTTAAGTTTTCCATTTTGTAAAATGAGTGACGCAAACAGAAAAAAACAGAAGAAAAAAAACAAATGAATGACGGTCATCGAACCACAAATACATGAGTCTATAGCTGTACAAATTTGAATTTGGAATTCCTTACCAAAGAGGAGAAATTCGTGATTAAAGTGGCCAGTACGTAAAACACCAATTTCATATGTAAGGACCTAATATAAAAGCTTATGGATATATTCTATCCATTTGATTTGATGGATGTTTTTTTTTATTTCAAAAAGTGGCAAACGAGCAAACGACCACCTGGATTCGCCGAAATAGCGAGGTGACCGTTGCCCATAGACATCCGCAAATGCAGATGCGTTGCCTAACTTTAATCAACGGAGAAGGGGACGCATAGAAAGAGGAAATTTCCCCTTGCTATGCGTCCCCTCTTCCGCCAAATTCACTTCCCCATCCCATCCTTTCCTAATAAGAAAAGGATGGGAAGGGAAAGAAGACTAAAATTAGGTCATTAGAAGGAATGTTCCTTGTAATAAATGTACAAAGGTATATTAGAATTTTTAAAAACTTCTTAGTTTTAAGAAGTCTTCAAAAATTGTTATCTGTCAGTCCAGTCCGATCGTATTAAAAAATTCCTTTACCCATAAAGTCATAGGAAATAATGTAAATCAACCTCCTTATCATTAATCTTATAAGGAGATACATATTTGGAAAACACATCAATAATTAAATACCTTTAAAAATGTACATTCATAACAACGTCAAATAGGCATTTGTAATGCACGTAAGTAGCAAATCCTATCGCATTAATCTGATATGTACACCTGGCGCTGAGACATGCGCTTTAACTGCACACGTCACAGCATTGTATTTTGCATGCATTGTATAACTACTAATGGAATAGTATTGCAGTGCATCAACGTAACGCTTTTGGAACGAAGTTTTAGAGATAATCTTTTAATATAAGAAGAAATAGGTCGTAATATCATAATATAATCATTATTTATACCGCAATACATTTTACTCGACTTAAAAGTTACTATGAAATAAAACCTTGAATATCAATTAAAAAAACGTTATTTCTTCCTCGGAAAGAATAGAAAAATTACGGTATATGATGTGATAATATAGAACAAACGTGTAGTAATATTCAAGTCAGAGATTTCAAATGTCAAGCGTTGCGAGGGTGTCAAAATCTGAGCAAATGTGTTTATGCAAATTACGTACAACATTAACATCGCTCCTTCAGGAAAGATAGCTTACACACGTGTTTGTTTTGTAAATAACTCACAGCTCGCAGCCGAGCACAAAGCGCACCATTACTTATTTAAATTAACTTTGGATTCTCGAGTCGAATATTATATATAAGCTAATTTGTTGTCTTCACAACTGATATCTTAAACTCAATTAATTACGGTATACTTAAATAGCACTTCATGTGAAAAGTTGGATTTAACCTAACCATAGTATTATTTTTATCTTAGAGCGATAGTAAATACTTGATTCTGTTTCCAACCAGTCACACACGCCACCAAGCACTCGTAGCACTATTTGCTACGAATGTAACATGGTCATGCTCAAAACTTAAGCCAACAACATTAATCTTAAAACTGCAATAGTAGTAGGGGCTATGTTCTAGCAATTACATGACTGGCGCGTATTTCGTGAAGACTGGAATTTATTGTTGTCCTATTATCTATCATCATAATAAAGAAAACCAATAAAAGATAATAAAGAAGAATAGAGAATAATAGAGAGAAATAAAAGAATACGTGTAAAATCTCTTGGTGCTATGTAATACTCAGAAATTCATGATTTTTTTATTGCTATTGGTTCTTACGCTTTTCAACTGTTCCATTTTATTTTTTTATTATTTATATCATTATTAAATTTAATTCATTATATCTTACCAAAGATTTCTTGTTGTTGTAATTTAAGTTACCAACATTTCTAATTTGTTTTTCTATTTGAGCATTGCAAGATTTTAATAAAGGCTTAAATTAAAATGTTAAAAATACAGCACCGAAGAAAGCATAAACGTTGTTAACTAACAAGTCACAATTTTAATAAGAAAGAACAACAGCCGCTTCCTTCGTTGAAATTTTCAACAGAAACTGCAAGCAGGATTGTTTCATTTGACGCTCACTTGTTTTAACTTAGCTTTGACTTCTTGGATTATTATTATAAAATACCGTACAAAATACTCAACTTTAGGATTTAAGTCATGATTTGTGAAAATAAAATTATCCATCGTAACCTAATTATGAGTTTCGAATATTCGTCGCGATGAAACTAAGACAAAATGTATTTTTTGCTACTGTTTCAGTGGTGGAAAACTTACGTCATATGTTTCCATACCAAAATTGTATTATATCTATCAAAATTAATTTGTCTATCAGTGCTCTGTCAATGTAACTAACGCAGCATAAATATAAATTAAACATAAATCAGTAACGCAAAACAAATCACACAGCTGCGGCAAATAATGCAAATTTGATTATTCAGCGCGAATTAGTGTGCTATTGAAGCAAGTAACATCGCCGTCGACACTAAATTAACTCGAATACAACTGTGTATCAAATTAAGGTTAAGGTTCCAATCGTCTATTATTAAATAAATTCTACATATATTATGATACAGTTTTCTTTTTTTATTTACAATTACTACTAATTAAGCTATTGAAAAAAATTGAGCTGTTGGCATATGGAATTAATGGAGTTAATACTAAATCTTATAAACTGCGATACAAATTATTAATTGATCGAATTACAAACAAATACTAATACGAATTGTTTATGCAAAACAAAGGATGTAAATAAGCGATGGTGGACATTCAAAACATGCGGTAAATCTGACGTGCGTCTAGCGGCGGCGGCGCATTCAATTTGAATTCGTGCATTATGAATGCGACAGGTCATTTCGAGCTCTGGGTACGTTTGCCGCATCTAATTACGCATAATGCCTTACTCCATACACAGATTCATGTACCGATTTGAATATTTGATTAAAACCTACATTGCACAATCAAGTTATTAAGAATTGTAACTATATATTTTAATACATTTCCTCAAATTTTTTCAGGATCGAATTAATCAAATCACTACTTCTGAATGTCCACTAAACCGATATCTTACCGTTTTCATTGGATAAAGAAAAATAAAGATAAAAAACCAAAAATAAAACAACACATTTAACCTGTAAACTTTCCTTCATATTAGGTTCGTTAAAATTTAACCAACACAGTGGTACAGTGGCGAAGCTCCTAAGCACCATCACTGGTTTAGTTCGCACATTAGTACCTCTTAGTACACAAAATTCGCTTAAAAAGTGATTCTGGTGTAAGTGACCGTCATGGGAATACGGAAAAGCTTTTATAACAGCTTTTTGTAATTCATTTTATAAAATTGTACATTTATAAAACAAAAAACCGGATAAGATCTTTCTTATGGTTACCTTTAAAATAGCTTAGTAGAGGCTGCGAGTGGTTAAGAATATACAATGTATGTTTAGTCCGTGTCTAAATCGGAAGCTTTCTAGATTAAGTTTTAATACTAAATGAATATACTTCAATGGTTGAATAAATTGGAGTACATGTCGATGTACTTTCATTATTAATGCATCTAATACTTATTTCCTAAAGCTTCGTTAATAAGTCATGAAAGTTGAGAGCTTTTCTTGCTATCTTGAATTTAAAGCTAAAATCTTTTTCTATTAAAAATTAAAAAATCTGGATCTACATGAAAAAAACGTATTATACGTTAAATTGCATGAACATAGTTCTGTTTAATAACTACGTACGCAGGACGCACAAAGACACAATTCCACCTTAATTCTATAACAAATTTTCCACATCAAACTAAGGTGCCTCCTTTATTATTTTCTGGGAGTCTAGTAAGATTTTTTATATTGAAGTCATTTTAGTTGCTTTTTTGTTAACCTGTACACAAATTGAGAATAATGTAGTAACATTGACGGTCACTACCGTCAGGATTTAACAAATATTCAATGTTATTTCTATTATGCAGGAACTTATTATCGGTGACGTAACGTAACACGTTCGTATTGTTTGAAGTACAATCAAATATTCAATGAAGCTGTCCAGTCAATCTACGATGCAAGACGTAATGTGCAATTAGATTCGGTGCCCGCTCCCAGCGCTAACGCTGACCTGGCGGCTTGGCGGCGGCTATATGCTATGTGCTAACTCAAATTGAATGAACAGTCAGACGTTTGTCCAATTTGCTAAATACTAACAATAATTTGATCAATATTACTTGCAACGGGTAATTACAAAACAATGTGGTTTAGGTTTTATAGTTATCAGACAATTGTCATGTAATAAAAAACAAAAGACAGTCATTTTATAACACAGGTTCTCGCGGTAAAGCTTGTATCAAATTGTTGTATAACATGCATATTCCATTAAAATAAATAAAACATTCTTGAAGTTAATTCTTAAGAAATAAATCTTCACGTGATATAATATGTTCATGATTAATGTGTGAATATGATGGAGAGTTGTTATCATCGCCTTGAGTCGTTACTTCAATTATGCTAAACTAAAGTAATGCAGCAATTCCAAGCATAGAACTCACCTGAGCTCTTCCAACCAGCCGGCGCACTGATTACTGTAATCAAAGAAAACGCGCTAATTAACTAGGGTCCCAATTTTCTACGTCAAAATCTCACGTACCCTTACGAGGCCTTAGTTATTTGCAAAAATATTACAATAATATAACTAATATTTTACAATCTTTATAAACAAATCGTGTTTAACAATAATTATTTACATGTTTCGTATTTTTGCAAAGTTAAAATTTCAATATAGCTTCCCTGTTTAAGAAACTAAAACATGCAATAGCACAAAGTAAACCTTTTGCCTTTGAATCTAATATCTAGCTGAAAAAAATTAAATCAAAAGGGATAGTGTAAAATAAAAACTGATTTTACATTTATTAGTATAAATTTTAGTAAGCAAATAAGTAGTAAGATTTCATACAGTGAGGCAAACCTTTGAAGGGATTACGTCATGCTTTTGATTGTTGCAGTTTATATTTGAACTCAAAGCGAACTCCTTCTGCTTGCAGGGGCGCTGAATTAAATCTCAAATCATAGGCTTTTCCCTTTGAAGTCTAGTCTGAATTATCAAAGAGCAAGACGCTCCGAATAAACTATTATTAGAAATTACTATATGTTCATTTAATTATGAAAATTGGGTAATGTTAACGCCAAAATTAAGTTTCAAACCTTAATATATTTATTGTCACTTTAGTTATTCTTCTTTTTTTACTTGTGTTTTCTTTTTAACGCAAACTTTATGGGTTTTATTTTTCAAAAATAATATTTGCGCATATTTCTTTTTGCTAAATATTACGAAAATTAATAAAAAAATATAGATTTTATCAAAACGTCTTATGAAATCAGAAAAGAGACATCGGTTGAAAGTGTCCAAACAGTTTGTTCAGCTCTAAGGCAGTCATAACTTACATTTAACTGGGAGCCGGAGTGTAATCTCGGGACGAGGAAGAGCACAATAACCTACACTCTGTTATTTTACCTTTATCCTTTCTTATTTCTAAATTATCAAGTATCTGATAAAAAACGAAAACTGTTTTCTATATATTTAGGGATAAAAATAAGTTATGTTGAATATTTGCTGTATACATTTGTAATTAAATGTGTACTTTGTTACCGAGTAACATGTTCATATAAGAATCCATGACTAAAAACGACTTTTAATATTGTTGTAAAGTTCATTAGTGCAATTCAATGCTATCCCTGTTGCAGTGCTGAATACAATATGCGAGCCGCCTGCAGCGGTTTAAAAACTCCTAGGTTTTGACACGTTTCATTAAAAACCGGCAAAACATTCCCTCACAATTGTAAGCCAGAAAAGTTCTTTTGAGAAAGTTATAATTTTAAAAATACGCTCGCATTTAAATCTCACTGTTTCTTAAATTTGCATGGATTTTATCAAAAAATATTAGAATTTATACGTGACAGCAAAATGTGTAGAAAAATTCCCTCCCTAAGCTCTGCTTAACTCTCTTGGTAACGGGCGTTTTATATGCTATTTATGATTCTATTTAGTGTGAAAGCACCCCTTTGTAGCAAAGATTGGAATGACGCCAGAAGATTTCGGAAAATACAAATTGTTTATTCGTATTTGACAAGTCTCTTGAGATGTTCCCCAACTTGTAAGCTTCGAACTCTATGGTCAAGAGACAATAATAACGCAAAGACGAAATATAAATCATACTTCAAAAAACTAAAATAGCTCTCAATGTAGTATGATAAAATAGTTCATAATTTTTGTAGATTTTACGATTATTTTTTTATTTTCTTTCGTACAAGTGAATGAGTTTTACAGGTAGAATAAAATTCCAAAACAAAATAAAGGTTTTATGTTGCTTACCCCGTGACTCCCTCGAGGGCGATACAATTTGGAAGAACAAACGACCGAAAAAAAACTGAAGTTTTACTTAAAATAAACAAAAGCGTAATTTTAGTTCAAAAAGCATTCAATTAGGTTTTGTTTACTTTTTTCATTTAATAATCATTGTAAGATCATGTCATCTGAAATTTTCTATTGTATGTGTAAAAGCTAATCTTATTACTTGTACATCGTATCAAAAATGAAAGAACACAAATCCAAAGAGTTGGCAGCTGTATGGCTATTCAGTTAACTAAAGGTTATGTTGTTGCACCATTGTGGCAAAGTAATTGTCAGATATGTGCGTCACCCTAATAACTTCCCATTTTTCGAGTCACGATAAATATTTGAGGCAGACTTTCCTGTTTCGTATAATGTATTAAAAAGGGCTTAGTTGCAAGGCGCAGGTTTGCTTTTATATCAATAGATATAGGGTTACAGAATTTTAATAAAACACGAAAATATTCTTAATATATTTTTAAAATCTTTAATTCGTCCTTTTGTTTTTCCACAATATAAAATCTAAGTTGTTTTACCGAACAGCACCACTCTAAAAATTATTATCTACTACGTATATATGTAAATAGTTCTGTTTTATTCGACTTTAATTTAAAGTAATTAAATTTCATAAAAATCCTTTGCAATTCTGAGAAGGAAGAATTTAATATTCTCTCACTTTTTCCATTTTCATAGAATGTAGCTTTATAAAAAAATAAACATCTAGACGAGCGGAGATTAAACTTATTCTGAGGTTAAATTCAGTTTTCTAAAGTTGCCTCTAACGTAAGCTGACGTTACATTTGGAAAACGGCATTTCGTATAATTTATAATACATTTTAAAATTGTTATTTTCACATTCGTATTTGTTTATTGAATGGTTGTTTAAAATAAACTATACAAAAAATAACACTACTTATTAATTAAAAAACGAAAATACCACTTTTAAGAAGAAACATACGAATCGAATGACACCACGCGCTTCAAAATTAGATCAGCCATTTAGAGTTCAGGAGCTCACAGTTGAATTAACATACACACAAACCGACATACATAATAAAAATTACGCGTGAAAATCATTAGCTCCGGAGTCAGTCGGATAATAACATCGAGTTAATCTAATCCATAGCACGTTCGGCGCTGTGTTATTGTCTCATATTAAATATCCTCTATCTTAGTAACCTTGTAGCATCGTTGGCGTCGTATTTTCTCATAGATGCCCGTTTGAGCGTCGCTAAGGCGATCATAACTCACACTTAAATATAGCCCGAGGTGTAATCTTAGGACTTACAATAATCCCGCCGCTCGATCTTTAAAGTTCAGTCTCATTTTCCTTTTCATTTTAGTTTAAAGATTGTAATGAAATATTAGCCAATCAAATTCAATAATGACATTATGTTTAAAAAGAAAATGTTTCCAAGTGTTATGAAAGCAATCTTACCAACATTATAAATGCGAAAGTTTAGATGGATGAATGTTTGTTAGAAGGTATCTCCGGCAAGGCTTAAAGAATCTTGATGAAATTTGGCACAAATGTAATACATAGTATGGAAAACACATAGGCTACTAATTAAGTTTTTTTTTTAATCCACACAGACGGAGTCGCGTCCGACAGCTAGTAATTACATTATACTTCTAGTTAGAATAAAGACGGTAATTTCTGTTTGTTGATATTAATTATATTATTTTAATAAATATTACTACGATATAGATAAGGTATAAAAGACATTCAATCGAATGGCAAATCCATGATTAATTTCATCCCGTTTTCGTTTGTTGTAATTTGAACTGGCAGTCAAAGCGAAACCTTCTGCTTTCAGTGGCACTAAATTAAATTTCAAATCATAGTTCCCCGAAGTCCAAATTATAAATGGACAAAATGACAAAAGCAAAATGGCTTTATAGATTTTGTACTACTGGTTGACTTTATTAGAAATATTATATCTTAGGTTTCTTCCACTATATTTAGTTAGTAATTTCTATAATACCTGTACATTAGAGTAGCAACTAGTATCGCCATACTTAAGAAGTAACGTTACGTACACTGAAGACCAAAATTAACAATGCCTTTGTGTAAATAAACTATGGAAATTAATTATTGAATGTAAACAACAAAAGTGTTGAGGTAACATTACGAGTTTGTTTTTGACATTCCAATGTTCTTTGATGCCTCATCTTTGTTCTATTAATATGAAATCCAAGTTATTGTGTTTAGGAATCCAAAGTTAATTACTTTAAATTTAAACAATTGTTCCTAGTTTGTAAAGTTGCATTTTTTAATTTAACATAATGACATACATTTTTCAATTTAGCATAGTTACCAAGCTTTGATATCTTTTTAAATATTAATATGTTATGCACTTCATATTCTAAATCTATGAAATCAAACATATCGCAACCCGATCGTTAAAATCGATCTCAAAAGTTTCCATTCAATTAGTCACTATAATGGCTTCTGGTTGATTAGGCATCGTCATAAATTTATAACAGGCTTAAATCGTATATTCATTTCATACATTAGAATAAAATAAAATGATTTACAAGTTAAAAAAAAACTTGAGAGGTGTCAAGGGACACCCGGATGGAACGAAGTTCCTTTCGATTAATTAGTGAAGGAACCAATGTTTATTCTATGAATAAAAAACTTAAGTCTTCACAAGAAGTACATTATATTTCTATGAATTTTCGTTATATATTGTCACGTCGTTGCCATGGTAAAGTAGCGCTCATTCGTCGTTAACATACTTACTATAGCAAAAAGTGTCGTGACAACTTTTCGTAAGATTTTTTTCCGTCAAGCCCCCTTTCACAACGCGCGATAAGGAACTTCGTTCCAATAGCCAAACAACTTAACATCATTCCTAATATGTCAACATTAAAAGGAGTAAAAACTTTTTTAATATAACGATGTCTCTGGTTAGCCACTAAAACGAATGCCCAAAAATTATTACTTTTAAAATACAAAAAGATAACGTTACCCTTTTACAAATATACAAATTAGATCAAAACCATTTTCAATCGTCATTTTATTAAGAACAATAGAAATTAAAATTAATGAATTACTTTAGAAACGGAGAAAGTTATTACAGCTTTTTTCTTAACTACAATGCCGTTGAAATAAAGAATTTTAACGATAAGGAATGAAAGACGATTTTGTTCGTAGCTTTATACGCTATCATACACAGGATACTTGTGGGTGAGGAACGTGCGTTGCGGTCATGTTCAGGAAAATTGAGGATAAATTTCAATTGTGAAATAGCGATGTATTGGTAGGAGCAAGATATTTATTGTTCACGTTTATTTTAAAATCTTACGCTTAATTAATTATATATAGTCAAAGTCTAGATAAAATTGTAATGTGTATGAAACGTATAAACAAGTACATACGATTGACATAGATTGATTACCTATTGTATGAATTTTATACTTCAGAGGAACGGAAGTAAATAAAATGTTATGTGAGGTTGAATTTTTGTATGGGCCGTGAGCATGAAGTGCCACCTCACGTCTCACGCGCGGCCGTCATCGCATCCTATAAACGGTTTATAACGAACGTGTCAATGTTACAAAGCTCCCTATTTTCACAGATCCTTCGATATTGAAAGAAATATCAAAATAACATGTTCGATATCATATAGATTGAAAAATAATTGAGTTTAAATAAATAACATTTTCAATTGTTACATTAGGATTTAAATATTAATATACCTTAAAAATTATACTAACTTAAGTGATAATTTAACCCCAGAACTCCATACATTATTTTTGACAAAACAAAATTGTGATGTCTGGGATGTGTGAGTGAAACGACGGTTGGTTTTGGACTGCTTTATTAACACATAATGAGACGGTACATTATATTAGACTACCCACATTATAGCCATACACTACAAAAACTAAAAATATGTATTCATCTAAATGACACTGCAATTAAAACCTAGTTACACTAAATCGAACATCCGTTTTAAACGATTATTGTATTACTAAAAAAATACAGTGTGCACACTGTTTAATTAAACTAGTGTTTTAAAAGATTCACAGCCATTGATTGATATCATTAAGGTCAATGTGGTCATAAGACTATGTTTTACCATTAAATATACCAAACGTACTTTTGTCAGGATCACATTACGGAAGCCTACGCATAATCATATTTCAAAAACCATATTTTCTGTTAATGTGTAATATCAACGTTCGATACAAAGGTTGACATTTGTTTAAGCTAAAATGTAATAGAAACACTGCTTAAGTTTTTTATGGTTAGGATCTTTGTGTTTTATTATTGAATGTACCTCATAATACTAACGTGCAATTATCTTTACATCAGCTTTGTCATAATTGATGTAGCGATCCATTCTACTTGAACACATAACTTCGTCACAGCTTGTATTATAATTAGCTCAGTGAATGCAGTCTTCGGCGACTTGATATGAGCACCATTTGTTTCGTCGACGAAAGGAGATGAAAACATTATTCAACACTCCGTTTCCTGGTTTATTTACTGAATATAAATACACCATATTAATCAACCTGTTTATTAAAATGTCAAATTTATATTCATTCAAATTATCACTTTTAAAGACCTTTTCATTTTTTAAATAATGCGAATATCAAGGTCATCTTAAAGACAAATAAAGTAAGTAAATAACGTCTCATTATTACCTACCGCTGAAGTATATTAAACTTTTTTTATAGTAAAATATTCAAGTTTGACTTCGTTGATTTAGATAAATTCGCACGTCTAATGATGCAATTTGTTTGGTAGATGAGAGAAGATGACAACAATTATTTACTGACACTTTAATGAAATACCTTCGAAAAGAAAAAAATACAATGCTTGTAAAAGTAGCAGTTGTGTACATATAAATGATCTTATACTAGTTTTTACTTTCCATTTTCATACTAAAATTACAAATACAACAAAAAGCAAAATTAGCATAAATGTATTCGATTCATACTCCATAACGAATTGATAAATCAAGACGGAGGCGACTAAAGTCGTAATAACAACGTTTGTTTACTCGACAAGAGGAGATGAGAAACAATATTTTAAACTTCTCTTGTTTATTAGACGTGTAAAACGTGAATTATTCATAAAATCCCGTTTACAAATTTACTCCAAGTATATTTATTACCGAGCTTTTCTCGGCTATAACATGGCCTAGTTTACTCAGTAATTGTAAACAGAGAGCCTAGCACGAAAATTTGCAAGAAAGTATTGAGAACATAATCGACAAAATTTGTATTAAATTTGTACATCGGCCGTTAAGTACAACGACAAATCTCATAGAAATTTTGACATGTTTTGTCGATTACTTTACGAAAATGCATCTCGAAAATATTCGTGTTGGACCCTCAGTCCTTACGATCGTGAAAGTTTCGTATTTTTTATTTTATTAGTTTAACAGTTTACTTGGAACAATGTAAAGGGTTATATTAACAAAAAGGCCTCTCTAACCTTTTTTAATTTACTGTAGTTCATAATCTTTTCTTCTTTCTAGATTTTAGGAAGTTAATATTTATAAAACTTTCATTGAAGATTGCTTAAATAATTCCCATTTAATAAACCTACTTCGAAGCAGTTAACAAAGTGGCAACGAGATATAAAAACTCTGCCTTTCTCCTTTACTTAACGAATAAAAAACGTTTGATACCTACTACTCGTAAATAATAGTTATGTTTTTAAATATATATATATATATATTTATAATATATAAATATATTTATATATATAATTATAAAATCAAATTTCCAAGTCAGTATATTGCTGACAACCGTCTCAAACAAGGAACTAATTCGTGTCGGTAATCATGATACGACATAAAATGTAACATTTACCCTCATAAAAATAATTGGTTCAAACTACAAACCAGTAATAATCGGCATAGAATTAAGTCTATTAACCTGGTGTAGGCGCGACGTGGGAACCAGACCATCTGCTGTGACAAGATCTGATTTGAAGGTACATTCTATTATTGTATTGATGTGTGTAATATGTAGCAAGCAAGTAAAGTGTTATGCAATATTGTAACATTTTTGGCAATATTCCAAATTAAATAAATAATGTGATTGAAACGACATACTCTCGACGTCACAAAACACAAACTAATTCACTCCTTCAGCTTTAATATTAGATACAAAATGAAGTAGGCGGCGGATAACGAGTTAAATTAATTATTGTCAAAGCTATTACGCCACATAATAATGAAGTGAAAAATAAGATTTCAACTCCGTGAAATTTATTAAACAAGTCAGGATTTATTTAATCAATTAAAAGACACGTAAATTATACCTACCTTTCAACAAAAAACGTACGAGAAAATTTATGTTACTATTTTTCACTTTTTAAATAATAAGAATTTATATTTTTCACAGGCTTAAAAGTTAAACAAGTTCCAAGTTTATTTGAATAATAAGCGACTTAACAAGTCAAAAGTTATCATTTTAATTCACAAAACAACAGCTTATTCATTTTTACACTACATGAAACAATTTTATAATGTCGTTACACTCCGGCCCGCGCCGCGCCCTGTCGCACTTCCAAACATCCGGCGCGCTTTGATTTTAATCAGCAGAACTCACTTTTGAGATTATTCAATTTTTAATCCCCTTGCAGTTTCTTGAGACTTTCTTAAGCGTCGAAATTGATATTAGCATTAGACTTACTTTCTGCTCACCTCGTCTCTAAATTTTATAAAAGGAACTATCTTTCTATCACATTTATACGTACATTAAGAAGTTAATCGTCACTAATCAAAATACTCAACTTTCGGGCTATAAAGATATGATTTTTTTAACTAAAATTTAACATCCTTTATGCACGCCGTCGATAACTCTAAACTAGTTTTATACAATGTACCTATATACTACCCCCAGGTTTAGTAAAATGTATAACACAAAAACAAAACATATGTAACATTTAATTATATTGGCAATAAACAAAAAAAAAACTACATTTTTACTTAGACGATCCAAAAAAAATAAAAAAAAATACAAAAGGGTAATAAATAGGCACTTACTACTTTTAGCCAGTTACTAGCCAAGTCAATAATCTAACTATCGTATCTTTTAAATGAGCTTACACATAATGACAAAAATTCTAACATCTGTTTGGGAGTTTCCAAGATTATGCTGCACATACATCTTGAGACAAGATCTTTTTTTAAACTCTTATAAAATACGTCACAACGTAATTTTAAATTTCTTTATATTCTTGTATTTAGCAAACTACACGGAGTAATCTTATTCGAGATCCGCAGCATAATCAAGAAAACGTTATTTATTTATACAAGTTAAGTTTTAGATCGCATCGTAGATGTTTAAGTTAAGTAAGAACAAGTTTCAATTAAAACAACGCGTCTCTAAGACACAGTATTATTTGGAAAATTTTTCTATTTATATCAGAAAAAAAGAAACTAAATTCACTTTAGGATTTGTACATGATTGTAGGCTCTCGAGTCTTATAAACTTAAGGAATGGGTATAAAGTCCCATTAGTGATTCTAAAAAAAATTCATTTAACATATTTTCGGCTCAATTTAGCTTATGCGTTAGTTACAAATGATTTTTACCTCATACCGTCGCCAAAACAAATTACTCGTAATAACCTGGAAGACGGAGAAATTATATTTGGTAATTTTGATGAAAAATTTACAAGAATGACAACAAAAAATCGCTGTTATTTATTTTTACCTTTATATTTTTCTAAAATGATAAATATACGAGTATACTGGACTCAGAGACAGACAATTCTATCAGTGTGTCATTGAGAAAAATTTATATGTTATATGTTAATTTATATGTAATAAATAGTTGTGGCCCGCAATTCCGTCTGCGCGTAATTAAAAAAATAACTTAATAAGTAACCTATGTGTTCTTCCAGACTATGTTCTATATCTACGCCAAATTTCAGCGAGATCCATGCAGCTGTTCTGAGGATACCTTCTAAAAACAGAAATCCATCCATCCAACTAACTTTAACATTCATAATATTAGTAACATAATGTTTGCTAACAGTTATTCCTATTTTTCCAGTTGACGAAACAATTCTATAATTAAGTTACAGTCAACGAGACAAATCAGTTTCGCCTCACATCGCACTTGCAAATATCCGATGCGCTCTGACTTTAATCAGAGAAATCGCGTTTAAAATTATTCTCTTAAAATTTATAACAGATATTCAATAATTTCGAAATCAAAATCATGAAATATGGAATTAAATAATGCAAAATTATTTATAGTGAAAAAGGAAATAATATTAGCCTCATCTTCGAAATAACAAAATACTGACCAAATACGTCAGAAAAATATATTTTTGAACATCTATAAAAGTCACTTGGCTTGAATATACAATTCACAAGTAGACAGCAGTGTTGTACTGATTTCAACGATATAAATCATTTCGTATAGTATCGATCATTGCTTAAATTTAAAGCTATTGCAGTATTAATATAACTTTGTGTGTATTTCTACGTGGTTATAACTTTGTGTGTATTTCTACGTGGTTTCCCGTACGCCGATGGTATCGTGTTGGTAGTATTTTCTAATGGTCGCAGGCGCTCGAGCGATTGAGGCGCGCTCTGCAGTCATAACTCAAACTAACAGCACGACGCAATCGGGCTCAAGGAAGCGAACTATGTATGAAAATCTTTGAGCCTTTACCAAAAAACATAATGAAAAAATTTTTCTCTTATACTCATAAATACAAAAAAGTAAATGTCCACTAATGTAAAACGATATTATACTTTTAAGAAAAATATAAACTTTTTTGTGTACTCTTGTTTAAAATAGTTTTATTTTACTCTAAGACAAAATATTGTCCTATTTTCACTACACATTTTAAAAAGTTTCAATTTTTTGATTGTATTTTGTTAAACTTTTAAGAAAAATGAAAATAAAAAAAAGTTAAAATTGTAAAACTTTTAAAACTCAAAGTACTTTTCACAGCTTTGAAGAAAGTTATATTCTTAAATATTTTACATATTGCAATTTGTGGTTCGATGGCTTGTTCTGTTTTTTTTTTTTTTGTCATTTTGAATATTCCATTTCATATTTACAACAGTATGGCTTCAGTGCTGAGCCAGATGATTTTTTTTGATTAATAGGATCGACGTGGACAATCCAAAATAGGATATTGGAAAGTAATAACTCACGCACTAGCGTCGTTCACCAATTTTTAAATTTTATTCCTGACCAAAATATATGGATATGAAAGTTTGATTTATTTTAACATATTTTAGATGCTCAATTAGACAAATCATAAATAACAAAAACCAGTTTAAGGAGCTCCTAACAATATTATGGCAATATATATTGTGTAATTGTGTATAATGATTTAAGGCCAATAACCAATAGCTATTGGTTATTGTTTGCCATATTTGCAGTTTGCCTTACACGACAGGTTCGGGTCCCGCGGCACAACCTGCCTTAGACTACGCGTTGCAGTGGATAGCACAATTTTGTAAATAGATGAAGTGTCACTTACCAACTCGATGCCACGTTCACCGCCTGCAACCTGGTCACTCTGTCGGTGTCATTCGATTCAACTAAATCACAGTTAAATAGTCTATAGGCGCCAGCGATGCTACCCTCCTGATGCACCCGATGCACACCTTCCCGTAAACATACTACAGACGCAAACCGAACGCGGAACCGAATATTCTAGTGACCATGTACGCTACGAAACCGACTCGTCCGATGTGTAACAATTTCCGTCCAACATCCCACGAATCCCGAAGTCTGCCGACTCACTGTCTTCCCCGCACAAGTCCCCACAAGCCCAGCGCCCGACTGTGACGATAAGGGATTTCAATCTACCCTCTTATGCGGGGAGATTAAAAATGATTCGAGCTACCCACATAAAAATTGGATAGGCGAACCGCGAAATTCAAAAATATAATTCGTCATTGAAGATGACGAACCACAGTGCATCCGTACCGTACATGCATGCAAATATTTTGGTAAATCTTAAAGTGAGTTTTAGAGAACATATATCTCTGTATTTTGTCTGATCAAACAAATGTTTCACATCAACGGCTGTCCATTTCCTTATACTATTATATTCCGTTCGCAATAGTTAGCAGCGAATCTTTTATTATTGTTTGTTAAAAGTATTTTACATTTTTAACTTCTGTGTAAAAAAATCGATCAAACATAGATTAAAATAACGAAAAAACTTGTCCAATTTAAATGAAAACGGATGGCAGGACAGGTGAGTGGGCCATTTGTTCTGCAAGTGATGTTCCACTTGGAACAATTGAGTTATTTGTGTTAGCCCGCCGCGCCGTGACAACGCCGCAACATGACTTTATTTTACATTTTGTTTGCGTCAGCCGCGATGTGTGCCATCAATTCTTCTCCGATTCGAAATTCCAACTCAGTTCATTTAATATTTTTGTACAAAAAAAGAGACCTTTTTTGTACATTACATTTTTTTTATATGAACAACATAAAATATCTTGTTTATTGACTGAATATTAAGCTGCCTGGCGCCTAAAAAAGGACACTATTTTCAATGAAACTCTTTAAATTTCATCTTCCAATTTTAGTAGGAATGAATTAAGTATAATTACTCTGATGATTCTCTTGTTGGACATGCTTATCGTCAACCTTTTTTTTTTAATTTTTGCATACTCCATGCCTCGTGGAAGACACGGTAGTTATGGGGGATTCTTCCCCCGACAGGGAGCATACTCACTAAACCCTTCTGTTCCCCTCATGGCCATATTGTGGGACACCACGGGATCATGTGAATTTGCGACAGCGACGCCCCACTGATGCCTATCGTCAACCTAACATTTCTACATTTATTATTTTTAAATTTTTACAATTTATTGCAATTTTTTATTTAAATTGCTAACCAAGCCCGTTATGCATTTCAATAGAGTTAACTTCAAACTTGTAACTTTAGAATGAAACGGTAACCAATTAGAAAGCGGCCTAATTGCCCAGACGAAACTTCCTTAATTGTAAGCTCTTGTGTTTTTACCGCTACTTGAATTGAATTATGACTTCGATTGCATTTCAAAACTTCTATAATAATATTGTTACTTGACTTTAGATCTACTACTGTACTACTCGACTTAATTTAATTAAACCAAGAATAATCATAATTTTTCAGTGCTTTCTACTAAATGCAAAATTATATAAAAAAATCACACAATAGATACATAGGTTTTTTTCCCGTTATCCCCTGACATATGTGGGTCAGAGACTTTGTTACATATTAAATTCTTATACTGACTTTCTTACAACTTTGATAGTATTTAATTTTTTGCTAAATAATGGTGCAAATATTGTGCTATTGCAAAGTGCGGCTTTCTCTCTGTGTATGTTATCATACACACAAGGAAGCCGCACTGGGACATTGCCTTTTTTGCCACAATATTTGCACCATTATTTTACATTTATCAGATATAATAACGGACCAATACGGCTTTGAGTACGTGTAGTCTGGTTTTACCGGCCTATGGAAGATGGCTACTGTACACTTCTTCCCCCGCTTGGAGAAATAGGTGAGTTCCAACATGCCTGCTGCTTTGTTTTTCTCTTTTGGTTTTATTACTAGTTAAGATACATAGGTTACGATTAAACATACAACTGCAATTTTATTTAAATTACTTCCATAAAACATTGTCACACGAAAAAAATAATGCAGAAAAGGCGATTGATTGTATACTTTGCCTGATGATATAATACTGAACGACATTCAACTGAATTGTCTCTATTTAAAAACAATTTGTAATCATTAACAATGTGAAAGTTTGGAAAATAATATTAAAATCATAAATACTGCAAAATACTCAAAAAATTAAAGTAATAAATTTAGCTCACGCTACGCTGTTCATAGATTAAAACTTATTTTATTCCTAAAAGATTAACCAGATTTTCAAATACATAATTAATTTAAAAATAACCAATAATTTTTTTCTATTGGTATAATGTTGTATAGTATCGAATGTAAACAAAACGCTTTGTAGTTAGGGAGGCAGCGGCGGGAGCGTTGTGACAGGGCCGGACTAACACAAATAGCTCAATTAAACGGACCGGTGTCACAATATCGCTTCGTTAACAAATGGACCGGCCAGCGCTCACGTACCCCAAGTATCACGTTCAGAATTACGCAGCGCGGCGTCCCTTTCGAACATTTTTAATTCATCGAAAATAGAAAAATAATTTTAGTATGAATATTCATAAAGGAATGCTCGCATTGGTTGACTGCAAATTATGTAGACAGTAATAATGATCATTTTTAGTGACTAAAACAAAAGATGAATCTATTCATGTTGGTATCTCGCATCCCTGTAGTGATATGTTCATGTGAACATGCTCTTAATCGTGTTCATATCTACTTCACAACGTCTGTCGGCCACTACATGAACTAAATGTAATAAATATATCTAAATAGCAACATGTTTATTAGGTACTTCAATATTGACAAATAATCGATAATCTGACGTCATCAATTTCAATGAATACTTGATATGAGCTATCAGTATGACCGATGTACACATTGACGACTCTATTTACCTTGTACTCTATGAAATATATATTGTCTAGGAAAAATTACACTTAAAATTATATGTACCTATGGACAACAATGTTGTTTTTCAAACAACATAAAAAATACTGATACGATTAGTTTCATACAGAAACGTTGATTTTTTTGTTGTTAAGGTTGAATTTGTTGCAGAAGTTTATTAATCTTTTATCTTTGCCACAAATATTAAACCACATACATCAACGCAAAATGAGTTAAAAGAAAAAGTTAAAACTGTCCTTGAATTTATACATTTAATTTTGATTTTTACTTTTTAGCCGACTTCAAAAAGAAGGAGGTTATCAATTCGACTGTATTTTTTTTTTTTTTTTTTTATGTGTGTTACCGCGAAACTCGGCCCCTGGTGGTCCGATTTTGATAAAAATTATTTTAATCGAAAGGAAGTGCTTGCAGGTGGGTCCCATTTTTTTGTTTTTTTTTTAAATAACTAGAAGACTAGTAGATTTTGAATATAGCTTCAAAATTTGTTGCGGAAATTAGGGACATTTTTGCTTTCAGCGCTTACGTAGGCTAAACTATAGGACCTACATAAAAATGATGTATGGCGAATTGTAGCTCTTTAAATGTGCTAAATAAAAGTCCGCGATAGCATATATCTATCTTTTATAGTTTTCTCACAATAACCATTTTTTTCTTTAGAAACATTAATTAAATTCATGCCCTATTTCCGACGCTATTATTCAAGTTCAGTATTAACTCTTATGTAAATAAATATGTTCATTATCAAGAGAATTTAATGTAGATTATATTTGCAATTGAAACTATATCATTCTGTCTAATAGTTTAGGAGATATCGTAAGAATAAAATTACGCGGAAACGAAAAATGCTACATCGCGTTACAATGAATAGCACAAATTTGCTTTCTGGGCTTACGTAGGTCAAACTATATGACCTACATTAAAATGTTGTATCGAGTAATTATAGATCCTTAAATTTGCTAAATAAAAGTCTCAGGTGGCATATATCTATCATCTATGGATGTCTCACAAAAACCATGTTATTATGAACAAACTTCGATTAAATTGCACACGAAAAACAGCGTCGTAAGCTTACGGCGCTATTATATTATATTCGATATGAATCCTTATCCAAATAAATATGTTTGATGGCTAGAGTATTAAATACAGATTACATTAGCCTTTAAACTATGTAATTCTGATCAATAGTTTGGAAGATATTAAATTATTAAAAACTACGCGCATTCGAAAAATGCTACTGCGGCGCGCGGCTGGACAAAATTAAAGGCACGCTACGATGTATTAGTTCGTTAATTTTCAATTTGTATACCGATTTTGATAATTATTTCATTGTTTAAAGGATAAGTGGTTATCTGGTGTATTCTAAATTAGTTTTTGAATTGAAGTACACACATATTAAATAGGAATGTCCTTTTCTTTATTTGTCTTATTTATGTCCTTATACGTATTAAGGAAATTTGTAATTAAACTTCAAATTCACTAAAAATTGAGAAATAAAACAAACATTTTAAGAAAAAAAAAAATAGCCGACTTCAAAACAAAAAAACTATCTCAAACAAAATGCGCTCAAAAGTAACTTAAAAAAAACAATTTCAAACAAAATGCACTCAAAAGTAACGTAAAAAAACAATTTCAAACAAAATGCACTCAAAAGTAACATAAAAAAAACAATTTCAAACAAAATTCACTCAAAAGTAACATAAAAAAACAATTTCAAACAAAATGCATTCAAAAGTACCATAAAAAACAATCTCAAACAAAATACACTAAAAAGAAACAAAATAATGTCATGAAAACTTCTTTCTTTCTTTCTTCTCTCTTTCAAAAACCCTCTAAACTCTAAAGAAAGTTCTCTTCTTTCTTGTAACATGTCTATATTGTATAATTATTGTTATTTTGGAGTCGGTTTCGGCCTAAGTAGGGACATAAACGTAAGTATGTCTAATACATCTCAAATATAAAATGTCACCTATTTACTTCGGCCGACACCGACTGCGAAATAACAATAATTATACAATATAGACATGTTACAAGAAAGAAGAGAACTTTCTTTAGAGTTTAGAGGGTTTTTGAAAGAGAGAAGAAAGAAAGAAAGAAGTTTTCATGACATTATTTTGTTTCTTTTTAGTGTATTTTGTTTGAGATTGTTTTTTATGGTACTTTTGAATGCATTTTGTTTGAAATTGTTTTTTTATGTTACTTTTGAGTGAATTTTGTTTGAAATTGTTTTTTTTATGTTACTTTTGAGTGCATTTTGTTTGAAATTGTTTTTTTACGTTATATTACATGATATCTTACCACCAGTGCTTTATTCTCATCGGTGTTTATACTCTAATCCTAAAGCATTCGGTGTAACAATTTGTGGGTGTTCATTATAAGATTCTCCGAGGAATTTTATGGAAAGCACAAGAAACCTCATATTCGTATTGCAGTAGGAAATAGAACAACCATTAAAATAACGTTATTTAAGCTTGATTACGTTGTCAGACACACAAGAGCACTGACAGTGGGGTCTTAGACGGGGGTTTGGTCGACAGGAACGTGGACAATGAGTTCCAGTACAACGTAATCCGCTGGCTTTTACACCGACAACTTAGTATTCATGTCATTTACAAAGTTACACTATTGTATGTAATTTAAATCATAGTGCATTATAATTTCTAGTTTACAATTTTCAATACACATGGTAGGAGCTACTTTCGTATACCAGACTTGGAAAACATTTATCATTGTATTGACATCTTACCGAAGTCACAATTTCTATTTATCTTTTTTCGGGTCCTATTGTTTCTTGAATAGTTTAATTTAGACTACCGTCATCACGAATATCAGAAAGATCAAAATAATTGTGGTAAAGCACAGTGTAGGTGAGAATGATCGTTTAAGTACCAGTACCTCACGTAACATGGGTAAAGTAGAATCACTTTTTAGTTCTAGGTTTCTGATTTCTGGAATGACGGAATGCCGATTGTATCCAATTCGCGTCGCCTATTTTCAGCATTTGTTAACATCAGGCATATTGTTGCTCTTTTTCAATGTTGCTACTGTTAGGTCATTTTATTAGACTGTTGCCTTTTAAATTTTCTGAGCTGACCGCGCTCGCCTAACTTCTCCTTTGTAGACAGGTGTCTCGTTCGCCGCCGCAATAAATAGCTATTTAGCAGAGAGTGCGGGTGCGGGCCGCGCTCCCGTGCGGTGTCGCCTGACGCCGGAAGGTGTTCCCAATTTGTCGCCCGGAATGAGATTGTCGCCGCTTTCAGCATTAGGTAAGTGGCTTTCACATTTCACTTTACGCGAGTCAACTCTGATTTATATCGTTACATGCAACTTGAACATTTGAAAAGTCTATAAAAATTTAAGTGTATAATAATATAATAATAAAACTAAATCAGCTCCAAAGACAGAGACACAAAACTTGTCTCTGTTGGATGTAAGTCTATTAACTTTCGTAATACAAAAGTTGGTTCATAGCAGGTAATCCAAAATAGAACGGGTAGACACGAAATTCCCGATCATTTAAGTGTGTGATCAGTTTTTAATGTAAATATTTTTATGGCAGATTCTCGGTAAAAGTGAAATTAAATTATGATAGCTTACAGTTAAACAAGGATATGTGGCCCGATGCGAGAGGCAGTCGTGGTTAGTTCTGTCAGAAACGTTATCTAAAACATAGGAAATGGCATAAAAGATAATAAAAACAACACATGAAGGCCTTAAGATGTACAATAAGGATCTTGTGACTTTTTAAATTGACAGGTGGACGCTAGTGATCTATCATAATTAAGTTTGTCTTATGACCACGTGGTCAGATATCCTTGCTGGTCTATACTAGCGCCCTGTCAATATAAAAAAATGTCACAAGCTCCTTGTCTTACTGTAAACCTTGTCATATTATTTCTTTTATGTCATTTTCTACGCCTGTGTTGATTTTACATATATCCTGACAGAAGTAACCGCTATAGCAGCGCATCTTACCGGCCCAGATAAACTTGTCGCACTATAATGTCGTTGAATTGCTCCTTGACTTTTAATGGGGCAACGACATTCGAAATATTCTACGTACTGATAAGCATATCCAACTTTGAACTATCCATTTTAATTATTACATTACTTTAATAATTTTAATCGATTTTTAAGGCTCCAAATATAAATAGGTGACCCTAGATTAGTATTAGAGATACCTAAGATGGACATGTCATTGGTCATCATTTCTTTAGGATTTAGTTTGTTCCCGAGTCCGTACGTGCAGAAAAAAAAAAATAGTAGCCTATGTGTTCTTCCAGACTATGTTCTATATTCGTAGCAAATTTCACCCAGATATGTAGAGCCGTTCTGAAGATACTTTCTAACAAACATCCATTCATCCGTCCAAACAATTGTATTTATAATATTAGGAAGATTTAAACCTTAAGAATATTTTTCATTTAATCAATGAAATAGATAATTTTAAAATATAAAAATTTAATTAATAAAAAAAATGTTTTTTTTGGTTTTGTGTTTTACTAATATGGACATTATTTAAGGTTATTTCATACGATTACGTTTTTTTTTTAAATAATAGGTATAGTTATTTGAAAAGAAGAACAATCTGAGATTTAAAAATGGGTACTTCACGGACTATAATTAGTTTAACAAATCATTATGAAATAACTACCAATATCAAATGTTATACAGAAAATTATGATTTAAAAAATATTTACCTCACAGGTAAAATAATTTATTGCACAAGCAGAACTTTTATAACTATTAACTTAAGAAAAATAAATAGGGGATTCTTAAAATGAAACAACATGTAAAGTCCGAAACAATACTTTGTATCTGAAACAGTTAATAAAGTAAATAAAAATGCTATTACAACCAATAGTAAAATAATTTAAAATGCATTTAACATTAGCTTTTAAGAGTGAAAAAACGTGCTTGTAATTTTATACCTTTTGTGCTTACAAGATACTCTTGGTACATTGTTAGATTCACATCGACTTGTCAAACAAAATGTTTTGTTTCATAAATTGCATCTAAAAAAAACATCAAAATTAAAAAGTAGGTTTACATCTTCCATCAGACGTGCGCTCGTATCCGGTAGCACATGCGCCTCTGAAATTTTCTCTTCCAGCTTGTGGATCCGCTTTTGTGTTATTCGAGACACCCTTGGGTGTGGTCACACTGGCCTGTGTTACCTCTGATCTGTCAAAAACTATCCTGTCAGCATCTCTGCTATCGGGTTTAGACACTTTCACTGACTCTCTTGGATACTGGTTATTTTGTTTATTGTTCGATTGAAAAACATTCTTTATATCGTCTCCGATTTTTTGTGCTGATTCTTGAATTTTCCCAAACAGATCCACGACCACGTCTCCATTTGATTCGGGACTTATTACAACTATCCCGACACAAAGTAAAACGATAAGCGATAGCTTCATCTTGCTAAAAACGTGTCTTTCTTCTCACGGTTCTTTAGAAAATATAGTCTTACAATTAAGCTACTTTCAAGAATATGAATAGATAATGTGTGACCTAGCTGACCTACAGCGAGATCTTTAGTCGCTTGTGATAATTGTTGCGTTCCACGAATTGATAACATACCATAGCACTTCAAGGAAATCGCTACTGACAAAAATTCTGGCTATTTTATTCATTTAAATATTTCTTATCCCAGCGGATGTTTTATCTGAAATGAAACTTATAGTTATTTATAGCTTGGTCGTGTACTTGTAGATATATTATTACATAAAGTGACAAAGTAATATGATATATATTCGTATCATATAAGTTATATTGCATTCATTATTGTCGTTATTACAAGTGTTGTGCACAAGTGCTTTTAATTCTGAGTTCTTTGATATAATGTGAAAAGTACCTTCATATGTATATGTTACAGCAGTAAATAGTTAAATATAAGAAAGACCTATTAATATGAAGGTATTTTTGTGGGTGTATGTTTTCTAGGTCATGTAAGACGCAACACACTTACCTTTAAAACGGTTGTCTACAGTTGCCTAAATCATCTCGCCTCTGTCCATCAGGACATTCTAGCACCGGCACTCTTATTATTTGACCAGTTTTGACCTTCTCGGTAGTTGACGTCGTGGCCATGCGCAATTTATCATGAAAATTGAATACAATACCACTTTGTCCCCTTGAAAACGTGTATAGAGATAGAATAATTACAAACAACACAATCTTTGCGTCCATTTTATCGACTGTTATAGAACAAACTGCGCGTCAAATTCGATTATTGTGAAGTGCGGCCCCCAATCACCACCGTATCCTACACGCGCCGTAGATATCCTTCACAGCACCGTTCGTACAGCTATTAGTGTTCAGTGGCACATCAATCATAGAGGGGCCAGGTGTGACGCCTTTGTTATCACCTCTATTTTTATTATTCTTTCCAAACTTGTGAACAAAGAACTCCACAATGTCCTTAACGGGGTTGCTAAAGGCGACAGTGACGTCTTGACTGGAGACCGGAGCGGCTTCGGGGTTTAGCAAATCAAAGACTACCAAACAAATTAAAATATACCGTATAAAGCGAATCATTTTAATGTTCATTTGAATATATTCACTGATTCACTCACACTAAAAATAAAGGAATTCATCGCATATTAAATTTAAACTCGATGGAGTCTTTATCGATACCCACGCACAAACAAACACGTTAGAGCGCTTACAATCTCTTCGCAAATGATTTGAACAAACAAATATTAAATGAAACATTCGTATGATAATATCGAGTTAATTTTGTCGCCATGTGTGTATCTATTAATGATAAATAGAGACTAAATGGTTTATCTATTACGGTAGCGGAATAGATAAAACCAGACGTGCTTTGGAAACTATGCTTTTACCTCTATTATACCATTTTTAAGAATATTACATTACATATAGATGTATGTTACATTACAATAGATACATGTTACATTACATACATATTACATAGAAATGCTTGAGAAAATGCTCTAGTGTATATTCACCTTTACCATCCGGCGGTTCGGATATAGAATCTGTAACTTGATTTTTATAATACAATCAATTATTATCTACTTCATAAGAATTTTTCTTTTGTAAAATGTACAACAATATTTGTGACACGTGAAATATCATTTAGTATAACTTACTTTAATCTCATCAATTTAAAAAAATATCTGCTGATATAAAGTTGACTTTTCCGTAGAATTATTTGTAGTATAAATAACAGTCAAATTCTTCAAAGGAATACGGCATTTCATACACGTGAGAATATTGAGACGCGTCGTGGAATTTATACCGACTTTACATTAAAAGGATTCCTGTTGTATGATGTTGTAATATAATATTATCATAGGAATTCTACAGATGGAAATTATATCAAGTTTTTATGACAACAATGATTTTAAAATTTTAAGAAAAATTCGATTTTTAAATTTGCAGATCCTGTTTAGAACACAATCATTATTGATACAAGTACTATTATTATTTATTTGTCTTCCATAAATAGATATCACTTTTGTCCTTTTTTATTCAATTTTTTTTTTATATTGATAAAGTTACCGCTCGACCACGATCCCACCAGATGAGGTGATGATGTGGTCCAAAGATGGTACGCGATAGCTTTGTAGATGCCTATTCATTCTACTCTTGAAGGCCCCCACATCATACTTGGACGGAAAAAAATAAACAAACCTATGCATCTTCAATGTATCTGATTGTTTAAAGTTAACAGAAATCATTTCATATCTAGGAAAGATTTTATTCCTTTACTTTCTTCTACATTCAGTATATTTTGTGAATATTTTTTTGTAATTACATAGACCATTATATCCCACTTATATCTAGTCCTTTTATAGATAAATATTCATTGCTTTACCACTCTAATCATTTTTCCCCTTCTATTTAACTAAAAACGTCATACATACAAAATTTTTGTATTTTGTATGTATGACGTAGCTCTTCGACACGTAAACATAAAATCAACCTCAACGCAAACATGTTGGTTATGAAACTATCAAAGCTAAAAGATTAAAAAGCAGCTACTAGCTAGTGAAAAAATGTATTTATTTAAAAATATTATTTTCAAGTTACGATTACAGAGAAAGCTCGAAATTCATCATTATAAAAAGCTCGTTAGTAGCGTCCGCAATACAAGCTCGGTTCAGCGATTTTATTCGTTCGGTAGAAATATAACTAATTTTCACGAGTATACTGACTGACCAACTTCATAGTTCTTGCCAAATAACCTAGAAATTATGTTTCAAATCTATTGCAACATAATCCAATGCAACCCACATTAAAATAAAAAGAAAATTCAAAAGTCAGATAGATCGTGTTAACCCTCGCATAGACAAAATGTTGACATATTTATTATATATTTAAAATAAACTTTTATTTTTAAAATACTTAAAGTAGGAATAATCTGCCTAAAAACACTATGAGTCCATGACCTTGCCACGATCTCAGTAAAAATGTCAAAAACATGTGTGAGCAGGAGAGCAGAGGCATTTCATTATTAAAATACCTCTTTTCGGGGCGACAATATTTCAATTACGTGTTGTGACAACATTTGTAATTAAAACCATTCAAAGCGTGCCTTCGCAAAATGTTGAGTCCTATGCAAAATAAATATATTTATAATACATAATATAATTTTAATTATTAATAATAACATCATAAAACTTTTAAAAAAATAGAACATTGTAGAAAAAATAAATAGTGCTAAAAATGTATATTATTCTGAAAGGGAGCTTAAATTTATAATAATCAATATCTACGTATTGTTAATATGATAGTAAACAACGAAATAAATTGTAATGGCGGCCATGTTATAAAATTAAACGAATCCGGATCGAGATCTGCATCGGGAACAATTTATGGATTAATTAACTCGTATGAAGGCTTTTCACATGAACAACAGAAACGGTTCACGTTTTAATTTTAATTTTTATTAAAATCATTGAAACGTGCTTCGATAAATGTTTTTATATAAAAAATAAAAATACGGTGTCTTCCCTTAAGCTGCTTTATAATGGATTATACTCGTAGAAACATGCTCTAAGCGATACATAAGTTTTCATAAATGTTATACATAAAAATCTTGATAATCTTCTCGTGTCTGGTACTGCCATTCTTGAAAAAAAATTAGCTCTTAAAATGTTTTCCTTTTTTGTGCTGAAATAGAAATAAAAAAAAATATTCTTATTATATCAAAAATTACTACAAACAACAACTAATTTGACGGAATTTGACCATGTTACGTTTATATTCATGACAAAAATAGAACCGTGTAACAACCGCGTAATAACCTTTAAATATTCAAGAGTTTGTTGTTTGTAAAGAAGTTTCCTTGACCTGGCTCGAGTAAACTTACAATAATTAAGTCTGAACTTAACGCACAATCTAAGCTAGCGATCTAAGGTTAATACACACATTTATAGTCATGTCGAAAAAAGTTTAGTTTGCCTGTAATTTAATGCTAGCAGGCTGGAACGCACCGCCGATAAGTATAGCATGAAAGTCATCAGTGACGCACTTAGACGAAGGGTAATTGCAAACTGTTATACTCTAGTAAACTATTAACAACAAAAACAAAAAATCCCGATTTAGATATGATATGAACTGCTGCCTTAAAAATAAAACGCTTATTTAAGTACAAATTCCAATTTAATTCTTCAAGCTAACTGACATTCGAAGGAACTTGAAAACTGAATTGAAAATTATATACATTGTGTCCGTTTAACACATGGACACAATATAAATCTATCATCAATTTCACAGAAATTTAACTATTCATTCTTTCTTACAAATAGTCATACAGATTAGATACTAGCCGCTATAAATTCTTGATAAAAAGGTGACATTACTTACATGATGGGAAGATTCATTTTTTTTATTGTCATTACATTTTTCATTATCTTCTTCAGAAGATGATGATGAAGATGACGATGAAGAAGATGAAGAATCATCTTTACCGCGGCCCTGTAATGTTAAGCATAAAAATTAATTTTCTGAATCTTTTTGGCTTTACTCTAAAAATCTAAATAATTAAAATTCAAAAACTTAGCAGCCAGGATCTCAAAACATAGATTAAATTATCTTTCAAATTGAGACATACTTTTAGTTGCTAACTTGCCGTCTAATTTTTCATCTTATGTTCATAATAATAACTCTTAGTTATTCTCAACTCTCTAGAATGTTGATATGACATGTTAAATAATTGTTTATTAAATGGAAATAAATAAAATTAATATAGAATTTGAGATTTGTTACCATACTTACATATCTATTAAACTGGAAAAAATAAGACGGCAAAAGTTGGGGGAACAGTTTCATCATTATTGCTCATTAGAGCCGCAATTGAGGCTCGCTTGAAGAAACCCGCCGCCGTAACGCGAACATTCTCCAAACAAATTGGAGTGTTCCGCTGCGTACACTACAGCAAGCCTCTAGGCAGCCAATATATATAGGTATACCTCTAAAAACTTTTGGTAATTAAAACCCGCGTATTGAACTATAAATGTAATTTAAAATAGCGCGTTTACTAACTACTAAAATAGAATGTACCAAATGAAACTGAAGCATATAAAAAACCGAACCGAAGCAAAAATTTTTTTTTAATTTAAATGTTGAGAATTGCTTATACTTTTCTGATGTGTGCATACATTCATCATAAGACAAGTGTACCCAAAGGTACAAAATAATCGATCTAAAAACTAAATTCAATTACCATACCTTTTTTCCATCATCTTCTTCCGATGATGATGATGATGACGAAGATGAAGACGATGAATCATCCTTGTCTCTATTCTAGAATAAAATGGTAATGTGTTTAAGTATTGTTGGTTTGTTACATAACAAGCAAATTAATACATATCGTAATATATAGATCTAAACAAAGATAATAAATATGAACATCAACAACAAGAGCATAACCTTTGCTCTGATCTAATTTAGTTGTATTTACGATAACCTCCTTTGTATTCAATAAGTGTGTCAATAACAGTTTAACCTTATTTACACAAAATATTAAGGTATGTACTATACTACCTACTGTTGTTGTACTATATAAAAAAATATAGAAAAAGATCGTCGGTGGCTCAGGGGTTAAGCACTTGACTTGCAATCTGCAGGTTCTGGGTTCGAATCCCGCCATGTATCAATGTGTTTTCGATTTTCGATTTACATATGTACATTTATCCGTTATCCGAAAACATGTGATGCAACCTGCACATTTATTTCTGAGAAGAAATTCAATGAAATGTGTGAAGTCAACCAACCCGCACTGAGCCAGTGTGGTTGACTATGGCCTATTCACCTCTAACTTGGGGTAGTCTCCGAGCCCTTCAGTGGACCCACAGTACAGTGAGCTGATGATGATGTAATTATTATTTATAAGCTAAGGGGACATACGAGCAGTGGGAACACCGAAATGTTCATCCACGCCCATGGACATTTGCAATACTGGAGGAACCGCAGATGAGTTGAAAATAAAACGCTTGCTTCTTGAAGGACCCTAAGTAGTAGCGGTTTGGAAATACCGCCACGGACAGACCATTCCAACGAGGCAGATAGCTTCGCGAAAACTGCACGGTTTTGGATTGCAAGCCATCGATATGGTGTGGATGCTATCTGGCGGTCTGCCGTGTCGTCCGTTGACGGAACTCGACGACAGGAACTGTTCCAAATAATTCTTCAGCAATGAAACACCGTCTAGTGATACATCCAGTGATAAAGTATGGTGTATTTTTACTTGTATCTTCTTCTGGTCAAGTTAGCGGGACTTTACATAAGTTTGGCTAAGAAATGATGCTGATTTTAGTGCTCTATATCCAACAATCTAATCTAACAGGTGTTAAAACAACGATGATGATCAATAATTGAAGTTAAGTCTTCAAAACACATTTATACTTCTTCTGTTACTTATTAAATCATAGCTCATTTCAGGGTCTAAAAGCTACAGATATCTTCTAATTAAAGTAAAATTGTATATTGTCGTACTCACCTCACTGCTACCACATGATGAATGAGAAGTTTTCTGTCTGAAAACAAATGACATGTTCTTTTTCAATTAAAACTAATTAAGCCAATTTAGAGTATGTTCTACAAAATATGAGGTAATAGGTTCACGTTATTTTTGTGAAATTAATGTTTTTTTCGTTCTTAAGTTCTTATGATTGGTTATTAGTAATTTTAGTTTTGTCTTTATTAATGTAAAAATATGTCATATCAATAAGTAGCAAATGTCTCAAAAAAAAATTTCCAAAATTAAAACTTACCCCGTGGAACAGGACCTGGCGTCTGTAACCGCCAACAGAACCAACGTACACAATATTAAAAGCACACCTTTATTCATGATGGACTCGTTCGAAGAACTGAAATAGTTGTTATTGAATTATTCATTTAATAATAAGGAGTAACTGCCAAGTTGTAATTTACAAAAAAAAAAACAAAATACTGTTCGATACAAAAGAGAATTGTTGATAAACAAGTAATATTTATTTATATATTTTACTCACCTAAATTAAACAGGTTTCTTACAAATCAATCAACACGCCTGCTTATGTCGAAATTAAGATTTGCACTACAAATCCAAGCAACTAGTTTGGGGTACGACAACAGTGGGTCACTTGATAAGCCGTAGATAGACAACAAATGCAATGAAAACATCGCATTAATAATGCCAGTGCCTAATAACATTAGGGAAACCAAACTGCCAGTTAAGCTTTCGAACAAACGCGTGCTTTGTTTTTTTTATATAAAAATATAACCAATATTAATTTGACAAAACCACACCTTTAGTTACTTACAATCTCTTGCTACTACTTAATATCAAAGTAGAACGTGATTACACAAAAGGGCTAACTATGTTATAACATCCTTTAGCAGTAATTTTTTTCATTTGTTTTTTTTTTCTCTCTTGTTAAATTCTTAATGCTGCAAACCAGCAGATGGGCACCTCTGAACGGGCGCAACACGGCCCACCGGGACAGGCTGAAAACCAGCTCCACAAGATTATGCCTTGCGGTACATGCTGAGTCTGCAGCCCATTGTTGTCATATTTTTTTCTGTTATTAATGCCGAAATATTGTATTCCTTATGATGACAATAAAGTAGATTTCTTTTTATGATTAATTCAAAAACTTTATTAATCTTTTTAGTAAGACTGATAAGTATTAAACGTACTCGTATCATTGTGATTGAGAATACAATAAGAAAGCACTTCAAACGTCCCGCTCAATTATGTGCGGCTTAACAACATTCTTCGATAAACGCTTCACCGTCAGCAAGAAAACAAGCTCCTTACACAAATAGAAGGGATTTTAATATTCTTAAGTAGTGATGATACTGCTGCGCTCTCTATAAAGGACTTGCAAAGTAATCCACTGAAGGCGCGGGCTATCTCGCAAATCTGCTTGGGTCATCGCAACCTTTTCAGAAATAAACAGGTTTTAGTCCTATAAAAAAAAACACTTATTTACGAAATATGAACGACTATTTATTCTTAATCCGTTTTAGGGATCCGTAGGCGAATTTTATATCATCTAATATACTTTTTTTTTACTTATCTTTAAAATTACTAATCAATTCTGATATTCTGGAATTATATGCAATTAGTGTCCGACTATCAATATCTTTATCCTTAGAAAATTTATTTCTTAAAAATATTTATATCTCCCACCGAACATCGCGCGACTTATTCTTTTTTTTACCTGAATTAACTTATTTTTTAGTACAAAAGTAATAAGAAAAATTATTTACTAAAACTTTCAAATACAAATCTTTCTGAAATTTTATAAACATTTGAGCTACAAAAAGCGAGTTTGGTAAATACAGAGTAAACTTTAAAGATCCAAACAGCGAACCCTTACCTGCTTTGGTACTTATTGAATTTAGCTTGAATGAGCGCCGAATGTATTAGTCGCGAGTAAAATTACAGACCGGTTTAAACTTTCCGATGGAAGGGAGTTCGAAAATGGCATTATAAATTTAGCAGTTTACAATCACTGCGCTACTCGGCGGAGGCAAAAAACCTTCGCGGCAAACTCGTTCTAACTTTTCCTATTTTTCTGCGTTAATTTCACCTGAACCCATTACACTTTGCAACAATTCTTAGTGCGAACGTTTCTATTAGGATGTTTAAATTGTATTTTAAATGGCTTTTTCAAAGTTTCGAAGGGACCAGAAACGATTGCGTTTTTAATACAGAACAAAAATCATTTTAAGTTTTTATACCCCATGAAGTTTTATGAAAAAACGATGAAGTTTTCTTAGTGGCCTTAATATGTATTGTGTTTTTTACAGCTTACGAAGCTGGTACCTTTTTACCGTCATATCTTATATATATATATATAAAAGAAAGTCGTGTTAGTTACACTATTTATAACTCAAGAACGGCTGAATCGATTTGACTGAAAATTGGTGGGCAGGTAGCTTAGAACCAGGAAACGGACATAGGATAATTTTTACCCCGTTTTCTATTTTTTATTCCGCGCGGACGGAGTCGCGGGTAAAAGCTAGTTTTGAATATCTCCATACCTTTATTAACCTCGTAATTACGTTTCATACTAAATCAAGTGATTTTTAAATTAATTGCGTCATAAGTCTGTACGTACGTATACTTTTAACTAATATCAAAATGTTATTAATCGAGAAATATGATTATCCAATTGTGTGTAGGCTGCCTTAATTACAGCGAATCAACTTACCTGTAACGAATGAAAACGGTTGTCGCAATAGTAACAGAAAATTGGTAGCAAAGTTGAGCAATGAAATGTTAAGGATGAATAAGTTAATTGGGCCCCGGAGCGTATCGGCGGCCTGCTGCGGCACAGAGGAATGCATTTAAATTGGATTTTAAGAGTAGAAATCACCGGCGCCCCGGCCCCGCCTGCCCCAGCCTTGTTAGACTCAATCTCAAAGTTTACGTAAACGAATAAAGCTTCCCCGTGGAACTGAATTTATTGATATCAATTCGACTGTGCTTTTTATACTTATGTTGCTATTCATCTGCATCACAATGTATTTTCAGTTCAAGGAACGGCTCCGAATTAATTATTCATGCATACGATTATTAAAGCGCTTCAGGCCGTTCTGGCAAAATTTGCCGGAAAAATCAACTTACTTTCTATTAGGAAAATGATACCAATTTTTTCATTCTGTTCGGGTGTTAATTACAGACTGATCAATTGTACAAGTCATTTGTCACGAATGTTATGGAGCGATAAATATGGTTATCTTAACCAATGCGTATGCGTTTTTTGATATAAGCTCTAGTAGAAAGTTTGCTCGGGCAGATTGTGTTATTATTTTCTTCTTTTTTCACAGTACTGTAATCGTTTTTATTTAAAAAATATGAAAAATAAATTGTATTATCTTAAATATTTCTTATACAGTATTATAAATTTCGTGAATTTATAAAAAAAATGTTACCCAGCTAAACTGCAGAAAAGACATTTAACACTACAAGTATAACAAATTAAATCATAACATTAAAATTATTTATAACAATGTATCACAATTTATCCGGTAGGTGGCAGTGTGCATAAGTAATACGTCCCGACTGAAGGAACTTCAGCAGAACAGTGGGTTAGCAAGTTCGGAAAATTTCAACCATGAATATTACATCTTTTAACCCATAAACTTTTAGTTTCAAGACTTCTCTATGTAGGAAACAGGAACAGGTAAATAGTAAATGGTTATATACCCATGGGTAAAATGCCTACCGGACTTTACCAATTCGTGATTTGTGTGTAATTTTAAAATAGAAAAAAAAAACGCAGAACACACATTGTACACGCTCGTTACTAGAAATTAATTACAAAACAATTTATTTTGTTTCAAATATAGTACCAAAAAAGAAATCAGTTAATAAATATAAAAATTCCATAAGGATTTAATTTGCGTAATACATTTTGCTACGCTCATTACATAAATGTAATTTTAATTCCGTCCCTCAAAATACATCGACGCAAAATATCGTAACGGTTTGGTTAATTCCGGGGAAAAACGGCGCGAGTGCCCTCGTAAATGTTGGTTGAGTGTGTAGGGCTGTGGCTGTTGCTGTGGCAAATCATTACGGCCAACAAAAATTACTCCATAGGTAGACCTTCTTTTGTCGCTTTGTAATTTCCTTAACAACATACATTTTCGAGTCAAAAACCAACGTCATTTTAGGAACTTATTTTACATTAGAAAATATTTTTATATTTCAAAAGCATGTTTTGTGAAAAAATAGAAATTAAAAAACAATATTTCATTAATAAAAAGAACTAAGATGGCTCCCTACTTTCTTGAATACTGAAACGGAAATATCTTTAAAGAAATCATACTCTGAATATCTGACCAGTATTTCTTATACATATAATAGCTTACAATTATACTTCATCGTATATTATTGAAATGTTAATATTAAAATCATTACAGGACATAAATAATATTGAAAAATTTAATGTGTAGAAAAATAACAAAATTCAAGTGTTATTTTTAAGATTCATAATCTTTTCAAACAAGGATTCCGTTTTTTATAACAGCCGACCGATTAAAAATGATCGGTATACATAGGTGAAAGTGTAGTAATTATAAAAAGTACACATATAGCAGCACAAGATTATAATAAATGCGAGAACGCAGCGGTGTTGTGTCGGTGCGTATCTCCGCGGAAAGAAAACGGTTTTCTTTACGAGCTATTCCGCTGAGCCAATATTTCTTCGCGACAGTGCGCGCCATCATAAAATAAAACGAAAAATTCCAGAGCGCAGCCCCGGGCCGCCATGAAAATCATAAGAGGCGAGGTTTTATTAGCTATCGGCGCGGCCAGTGCCTTCCTCAGGTGATTAATAACATAAACAATACCTATATGCTTTTTACAACTATTGGATGGAGTCAATAAAACCAGCGAGAATGAAATCTATCCATTCGCAGTAAAGATTTTATGCGGAACAGGTATGATATCAAAATAGACTTGAATATTAGCAGTTTACTTACCAATACTATAAGAGGTTTGTTTAAGTTTTGAACGTTGTCACTGACAACAACCTGTATTTTCCACTGTTTTTCTTCAGGTAATTTCGTTATTACATTCATGTCATACTTAAGTGCGGTCAGAACGAAGCGATCGATACGATGTTTTCAAACAACACAACCAATAATGTTCAAATAATACTCTTTTCCTGATAACATACGTTAACTGCTCTCGGTAACGACGTCTATAAGCGGATTGAGTGCACTCAGAATATCGTCCTCTTGAAAATACTCCAACAACAAATGCTTGACAAAATACTCTGCCAATTATTTACTTCCCCTGCTTCGAGTATTCAAAATAAGAAATGACTTATACAGGTTGTTCCCAAATACGTATAGGTAGCGTACAAATAGTTACATCATGTCGAAAAAAGTATGTCACAACACATCATGCTTAAGAATTGAAACTTTTGTTTTCCCCAAAGAGTTGGAACAAACTACGACCAATTATTTTGTAATTTTTGCCCCAAATGGTTGGTACTCCAAGTTTTTGTGCTTAGGATATAACCAGAGCTGGGCATTAACTCGTTAATCCGTTAATCGTTAATTAACGAAGTTAACATTTTCCTTAACGGATTAACTTTTAAGTTAAATTCAAAAAGTGTTAACGCTCTTGTTAACTTCCGTTAAATTTCACTTCCGTTAATTTAGTCCGTTAATTGTAACAATAGACACTTATTGACAGGTTGTCATTTTATTTAAATTATGCATCAAGCTACATTCGTAAGTTCGGCTATGTTCGGGGACCGTCGGCGAGTCGAATGGTGACCGAGAACGAGAGTGAACGAGAACGAGCGAGTGTGATGCATGTTATACAATACACCAAGCGGCCGGGAAAGACGTGATCAAAAGAGTACCGCAGAATCCTTGTTAGAAAATAGTTACGATTTAACCAAACTTACCTCTATCAAATATTGCGAAGTTTAGGCGCTAGACACCTTCAAAGTTTTTTAATTATTTCACATTTACACAAATATCTCGAAAAGTCTATATTACATTTTATTCACATTAAAACTGGTTTTCATTTATTTAACATCACTTTTTTTTAGAACATGATTTTGTTATAAAACCAACATAAGGTACGAAAGTACTTTATTCTAAATACAATAATTGTACACTTATATATATATAGATAAACACTGCGTTGAATTGCAATCAAAATAATCAAGTGTGCATAACTCTTCAACGTCGTAACTAAATTACAACTAAACTTTGTTGGCGACGAATATGTTTATTTTAATATTGAAGTTTAAAGACAGCAAAAAATATAAAAAAAAATCGTTTATGGTTCATTTGAAAAAGCGTACAAATAGGATTTTTTTGTCATTGCGTAGATAAGAAACAAACAATGAAAAATAAATTTAAAAACACGAAAGACGAAATGTGCACGCAATAAACATTCCTCAAAAACAAAAGGGATTAAGGTGTTTATTACCGTCGTTTGTTTTTTTTGGGGCTTCTTCATAGTCAACGAAAAATAATTTTGCATTTTAAAAATATGAACAAAGGATTAAGTGGACAGCCCGCACACAGAATGCGATAACGAACTCGATGGATTTATGGCCCCAACCCTTCTAATGGTCGGGGATGCACGTGCGCTGCACAAAGACAATAGCGAAGATAATTTGTTTGTTTACAAAAAAAAAGTATACGATAAAACGAGAAAGAATGAGGAAAAAGATAAAATAATTATGTTAGTGAAATAATGTTAAATTGTGTTATACTAAAATTAATATATGAAATGTCGTCGGCACAAGTGACCTTTACAATAACATAAAAAACAATCTCAAACAAAAAGCACTGAAAAGTAACAAAATAATGTCATGAAAACCCTCTAAACTCTAAAGAAAGTTCTCTTCTTTCTTGTAACATTTATTGTATAATTATTGTTATTTCGCAGTCGGTGTCGGCCGAAGTAAATAGGTGACATTTTATATTTGAGATGTATTAAACATACTTACGTTTATGTCTCTTCTTACTGCATTTTATTTGAGATTGATATTCTTTTGAATATTACCATAATACGAGTATGTCTCACTGTTTAATAGAAAACTTGTGTTGTCTAAATTTAGTTAGTTCTCTAATTCCGTGAAGTTGGATGGTCGATAAAAAAATGACTGAAAAGGTCAATTGTCCATCATTGTCAGTGAAGTATATAAGTGTGTGTAACTAGTGCATGCTATGTCATTAATATCGTACAGGCAGTAGTACATCACCCCAATCGTCAACATTTTATTTGAGTATATTATATAACTAAACTATAGATAGGATTAGCGCTCGCCCGAGATTTCGTAAGCGCAGTAAAAAAATAGCCTAAGTTCTATAGAAAGTCTTGACAAAATCAGTCCATATGATTCGGAGATTATTCGTATGGCCATTTCCCGCTTGCGCCCTATATTCGTAATATAAACCAAAATTAACTTTAACTGTTAACTTTAACTTGCGTTAAATTTTCTTAAATTAAACGCTTTAACGATTAACGAAGTTAAATTTTTATTTAACGAATTAACGATTAACGAAGTTAACTTTTTGATTAACTGTGCCCACCTATGGATATAACACTTTGAAAAGTGTAACCATCATGATAGCTTAACAATTTTTTTGTTAAAATAGCAGAGCGTTAAATTAGATGAATAAATGAAAGACGTAAATTGTCGAAGGAAATCATAACAGAGATTTTACTGGCCGACATTCGAAGGCGGAAAAAGATTCTTTCAGAGCTCAAACAGAAGCGAGGCGATAATAACAATGTCGTCACTTCCTCAATATCATTCCTCCAATATTTCTAAAGCACGAGATTCCCAATAAATTTTTATTTCTTTGATTTTTTTCGTTTTCTTTATGGGGTCGTTGTAAATTAAGCTCCTAGACCTATAAGGTTTTGAAAGCTTTTTGCTATCCCTGGAGATCATATTACATTTTTATTTAATTGACAGAGTTCATAAGATTTACGAAAATATTAAAATTCAATAATTACACGAATGCTATTACCCCTTTACCCCTTTTTCTTTTCATTAATAAATCTTAACATGTCTCCGAATAAGTAGTTAAAACAGATCAGGGCAGCTCAAAGGCAAATTCTTTTTACCAAGGAACTTGTTTTGTTCCAATTACGTCGTTTGTCCAACACCCAGCGTGTTTACAAGTTGCTTTACGATCCATCTAATTACTACACAATTGGAGACGGGTTTATTTGGCATATAGCATTAAACAAGAAATTTGCTCACTGACTATTCTATAACAAAACAATATTACTATATAATTTGAGTTTAAACTATATTGTACTCACTACACTGGACTATAATTTATAATAGCAACGCAATTTAACCATCTGCGAAACAGGTGTTGTCGCTGTACTCGTCAGGAATCCAAATGTGTCACACCGCTATGAAGAGCAGCTTATATAATCAAAGTCAATAAAGCAACCGTATCCATTGATAATTCTGCAATACCCAAGCATACACCGGAAATGAGGACAACAACACGACTAATAATAAAATAGGAACACAAATAGATTTCTATAGCCAAATTAAAAATAGATAACAAGTGAGCAAAATGATTAACGGCCTCGTATTGAATCTTAAAAAAACACACTTCGTACACTTTGGAATACCAGGAAGTACATGCCAGGAGCTTTCGGTCTCAATCGGTAGTACTAGTATCAAACAAGTCAGCTGTACGTCATTTTTAGGTTTCGAGATTGACCGCGGTCTCACGTGGGGCTCGCACTTAGACAAGTTATGCGCTAAACTAGGCGCCGCGTGCTTCGCATTGCACCGGCTCTCGCGAGTCGTCCCCGCTGATGTCGTCCGCACCTGCTATTTCGCGACCGTACACTCGCTGCTGCAGTACGGCACCGAGCTGTGGGGGCGCGCGGCCGACAGGGAACGGGCATTCCGAATGCAAAAACGCGCGGTTAGGGCGATCGCTAGGGTACCGCAGACGACTTCGGCAAAACCGTTTTTTATTTCAAACAAGATCTTAACATTGCCGTCGTTAGTTATTTTCCAGGTGGCGATGTTCACCCGTCAAACGCTACGCGACTTCAAAACGCAAAAGGAATCCGGTAGCAGCAGTATGAATACTCGCGGCGCGGACAAGCTAGCTCCAGTGGCGCATCGACTGGCTAAGACGGAGAAGTCGACTCACGTCATGGGGCCTGCTGTCTACAACCGCCTGCCGGAGCACGTCACAGCGGCTACCAGCCTCGCGTCTTTTAAAAATAAACTAAAATCATGGCTTATTCAGAAAGCGCTGTATAGCTACGAAGAATATTTTGTCTAAAATTATGCATATATATATATATATATATATATATATATATATATATATATATATATATATATATATATATATATATATAGTAATTGTGTGCTCATTGTTATTCAAAATATTTGAGTAGTGAGATTTTGCTTTATAAAATAGGTAGATATTATAGCTTTTACTTGTATGACCTGTAATTTATATATTACCAATAAAATTGTAATTGTAATTGTAATTGTAATTGTAATTGTAATCGATATTCAAATAGAGACTTAAGGTGACCGACATTAGTATTTGAAGTAGTCCGGAAGGCCGGGCCCGCACCGGCCGTCCGGGAGATTGTGCGGTACTCTGGGTATTTTACCGGTTCGCTTCACTGATCCCTTTTTACTCGCACATCATTATTCAAGTTAAATGGACAGGCTCGGTCAGGTTAGTGGATGAGTAACGAAAACTCACAGTAAAGAGTAAGAATAATATATCGACCGTGCGGGTAACAGATCACTCTCGACCAAATGTTGCTTCTCAACACTAGATATTCAAACTTATGTGAAAATTTAAAACATTAAGAATGCGACATTAGTAGGTCCAACATTGATTTTGTACTCATCATACCGAGCCATACTATGGTGCGTTTACAGATCTATTAAGTCGCAGTTAAGAATTCAGGTTCGAAGCAGATAATGGAACTTATAGTTCTCGATAGTATTTCACCGACAAGCTTATATATAACGTGATAAAATATAATATCAATGTACTCGTGTACACATAAGACATGTAATGTACTCATTTTAAGGTTAGAAATATGTACACAAAAATTCAATCAGAGCCATACTGGCAAGAATGAAAACATTGAGTACATTTCTCTCCATGAACGATGTGAGCATCTCTGAACGCAGACACAAGTAACGTGGGTCCCAGTGCTGCGGCGCCGAGACGGCGGCCATTTGCGAACATTCAACAATCGCATTGCATCCCTCCAGAGACCTTTTCATACGTCTTTTCTATGCTACAGAATTTGATACAAACATTTGATTGATACAGACACAAAACACTAAATACGAAACGATTAATTTGTCTTCCATTTCAATTATTTTGTAATATCTCGTGGCGTTTCAGAGAAAGCTTTTTGTTGTAGATGAAATATGCCCAATTCGTTTTTTTTTTGCGAAGAACGTTTTAATAGCTGTCACTTTGTGTGGTTTTTGCACAATTCATCAGCATTTGTTAGCAATTTACACCAGCAAATTGTTTGGTAAATGTTAGACAAAAAATCCCGTCCCGAATAGTTTCCATTTCAACATATTTTCGGTAAGCACAAATATATTCATGTGAATGCCTAAATTTGTCCGTATTACGGGACAATGTGCGAGCACTTGACCCCGAAATGATAGACGATTCAGACGTAAGTGATTTAAATAAATGTCTGTTATATATTTATCTTTCATGACAATTTTTTGGTATGGGTCTCCAATTTACTTACGAGATTTAGATTTCTGATGTAGTTTATTTATTTGTAAAGTGAAATGAAGATTAACTGGTTATTCTTTAAGATCCATTTAACTACTTGATTGAGCTGTCATGTCCAACCGATGCCTTCTTTTTTAACTAAAACAAAAAAATTAAAGGCATAGATAGAAAATATTTGACAAATTAAAAGACAATATACTAATATTACAATAATAAAAAAGAATCGTTAGGTTTAAATAAATACATACAGTATGAAAAACCAATCTCACCTGTTTCCAAAACGTGCAAGTTTTGAACTAATCGCATTTGGTTCGAATTCAAAGCAAAGTATTCGAAATATAGAAACTGGCGCACAATCGAATCACTCTAATTGGAACTAAGTCGGATCAGATATTGTGTTGGAATTATAAATGTCATACTCCTTACTATATTTGGTCATATTAATCAAGTAAAAGCAAAAAAAAAATGAATGTACTGTAGTGTAATTTATTATTGAATCTACGCACTCCCTTCTTACACATATCCTCTTTCACACAATCTGTGCATACATTCTTCGGTCTTCCTCTACCTTTATAGCCATCCACATTCAATGTCATCTAGGAACTATATTTATAAGAATCAATCCAGGAAACGCCCAGAAGCGTTTTTTAAATTTTTTGAGTTATGAACTTTCTGCACAATAAATTGTATTGTAATAAAATATATTTAGTTTTTTACATTCACTCTAGCTGAGTGAGCTGAGTCCATAAGAAAAATATTAATAGTCCAAGGTAAATAAAGTCGGTGATTATTACGCAAGGAAAGCGTGCAGTCATCACTCTATGTTGCCATTAACGTAATAGTGCCTGCCGTGTGAGAGATGACCTACGTGCCCCTCAAATGAGATCACATAATTATCGCGTAAATGAGTTTACCTAAGTAACAAATTACCTTTGCCTTATTAAACGCCTAAAGAAATTCGCCGTATTATTTGATAAGTAAGATAAAGGTGCAATCATTACTCCTTATTACGTTAAGTTAGCTTCTTACAGCTACTACGTAATCTAATGGTTGGCCAACATAAAAGTCATAAGTTTAAATGAGTATTCACCTATTTAATACGATCTCTAGAAATTATCAATATTAAAAAAAAAGGAATGAAATGTGTAAAATTTGTTTGTGTACATTAACATTAAAATATGTGAATTACAATGCTAGAGTTAAGACATAAAACTAATAATTTTCAGTTTTTTCTTTTTAATTTTGTGTGCCCAATAAAAGTGGGGTGTTCTTGTAGCAATGGGGGCAATTAGATAGCTCGTAAAGCGACTGGTAAACACGCCGGGTGTCGGCTAAACGACGTGATTGGAAGAAAACAAGCCGTGACTTAGGGGATATCGGCGTCGTCGCTAAAGACAAATTGTTTGAGGAAGACATTACGTCACGTGGCTTAATGTAATGTGATCTCCTTTCAACGACTTGTTTATAACGTATCACACGTTTAAGAAGTGAAAACACCTTTTCTTCATCGCTCACGTCGTCTTATAAAAAAAAATATACATATATCCTCATAATATGTAGTAATATGTAACTCAAAAAGGTAGGACGAAATATTGATTTCTATTTGGCAAGATGTTAGCATACCTTGCTTCTTCCTCAATCATACGCGCATACATACTATGGACGCCAGTAAATGATCCATTTACAACATAAACTCGTGGTTTCGTCATGAAAATTATTTTATTTAAGAACTGATATAGTCATTATTCAGTACCCAGCAACTCACAGTACTATATTGCGCAGTGAAAAGTAAGGGTATGGCATTATTCATAGCAGACTTTACTAATGCATTTTATGGTCGCGGAAAATATTTACGAGGCGCAGGTGAACGCAAAAAAAACGTCGGCAAGCTCCTAATCTTCTTTTATATTAGGTTTATGGGCTACAAAACTCTTAGTCTGAAGAATTCTATTTTGGTATTTGATGTTTTGAGGTCTGATTGAAATTTAAATATATAATATAATTTTGGCTGGCGCTATCTTACTCGTTGTTAAAACTGATTTGGTTTTCATGTTTGATCCTCGAATATAACTATACAAACTATTGAATGCATGCATGAACATAAACCAGATATACTAGCTTTAAGCGAAACTTGGATTCAAGACGGTGAAGAAAAACATATTTCAGTCATTCCCAACTTCCACTTTAGATATACCCCGAGGCGCACTGGCCGTTGTGGAGGAGGAGTAGGGTTCTATGTTAGCTCTGATTTGAATATGCGTATCTGTTCTTACCCGACTTCGGATCTGGAACAGATGTGGCTCGAGGTATCAGTACTAGGTGGAATCAAAGTAGCAATAGGTACAGTGTGCAGAAACGGCACTTACAATCGACAACTCCTTGGATGCTTTAAGCGAAGCAATGTATAGTTTTGCACATTGTGAACACATTGTTATAACAGATTTTAATGTGGACATATCACAACCTAGTAAAGCCAATACAATCAAATTTTTAACCCTGTTAAAACAACGAAACCTGCATCAATTAGTAGAAGAACCAACACGTATAATCACTCTCATAGACTTAGTCATAACTGATACACCAACAGTACACGATAATATAGTAGTCATACATATAATCCTTCACTTAGTGACCACGCAGTTATGTTTTCAGAACTGAAAATAAAGCGCAATAGAGAAATTACAGTGTGTTATTAGACGATCATTACATACTGTTGATTGAGATATATTGTGCTCCGACGTCCTACGTGAGATCAGTGACATAGATGAAGTACACACAATGGAAATCGATGAACTGGTATTTAGATTCAATACGATAACGATCAATGTTTTTGACAAACACGCGCCTGTACGTAAAATACGACAAATTCGAAATTCGGCGTTAAGACGAGCGTAAAAATCCAACCTAGAATGTCACCGCATATACTAATAGAAAGAGCCTTAGGAATTCGGTGTCGAACGCAATTCACAAAGAGGCTTTTTTTACTCATTCTCTTCTGTCTTCTCTTCGCTTCTGTCTTGTTCTGTTCTGTCTTCTCTTCTGTCTACTCTTCTGTCTTCTCTTCTGTCTTCTCTTCTGTCTCATCTTCTGTCTTCTCTTCTGTCTTCTCTTCTGTCTTCTCTTCTGTCTTCTCTTCTGTCTTCTCTTCTGTCTTCTCTTCTGTCTTCTCTTCTGTCTTCTATTCTGTCTTCTCTTCTGTCTTCTCTTCTGTTTTCTCATCTGTATCTATTCTGTCTTCTCTTCGCTTCTGTGTTGTTCTGTTCTGTCTTCTCTTCTGTCTTCTCTTCTGGCTTCTCTTCTGTCTTCTTTTCTGTCTTCTCTTCTGTCTTCTCTTCTCTTCTGTCTTCTCTTCTCTTCTGTCTTCTCTTCGCTTCTGTCTTGTTCTGTTCTGTCTTCTCTTCTGTCTTCTCTTCGCTTCTGTCTTGTTCTGTTCTGTCTTCTCTTCTGTCTTCTCTTCGCTTCTGTCTTGTTCTGATCTGTCTTCTCTTCTGTCTTCTCTTCTCTTCTGTCTTCTCTTCGCTTCTGTGTTGTTCTGTTCTGTCTTCTCTTCTGTCTTTTCTTCTGTCTTCTCTTCGCTTCTGTGTTGTTCCGTTCTGTCTTCTCTTCGCTTCTGTGTTGTTCTGTTCTGTCTTCTCTTCTGTCTTCTCTTCTGTCTTCTATTCTGTCTTCTCTTCTTACTTCTCTTCTCTGTTCTGTTCTGTTCTGTTCCGTTCCGTTCCGTTCCGTTCCGTTCCGTTCCGTTCCGTTCCGTTCTGTTCTGTTAAAGAACAGTTCTGTTCTGTTCTGTTAAAGAACAAAGGGCAAGGCTTTGTTGGTCTTGGTCTTTTTTTATTGCAAAACATATATGTATTGTTAGTGCCTAGATGTTAGTGTGAACCATCAAATTTATCTTATTCCCCTTAATATAAAATAATTGAAACAAATTTATTCATTATGTGACCATTTATATACCAAAATGAACTTAACAAAACGTAGATTCTTATGACACTAATTTTAATTCAAAATGACCTCCGTGATTTTGAATACAGTCCTTCAATCTGCGCGGCCAGTCGTCTATCGCAGCACGAACGAGGTCCATGTAATAGCGAGGATGGAAAATGACCTCGTTGGACACACGGAATACGGTTGCTCGCTTCTTTACTACTGTGTGCGTACACCTTATCATTGGATGTATCGATGGATGTATGTTTTTAGAAGGTATCTCCAGAATGGCAAAACGGATCTCAATGCAGTTTGGCATGGATGTAGTACATAGTATTGAAGAACACATAGGCTACTAAGTTTTGAATTCCGCGCGGATGAAGTCGCAGGCGTTTGATAGTTTGATATTTTTTAATATAAATGAATAAAACATATTTAATATTCGCAACATTTATAGAAATCCAATAATTCTAAGAAAATAAAACAGTCAACATGTTGGTATCGAACAATAGAGGCAGGTATAAGACTTTGCTGATCCCGTCCGACATACGTTCCACAATATGCTCTAACCGCTCTACGTAGCTCCGGCAGTGGACGTGTGGAGTGCACTCAGCGTGTAGTACTCACCAAAATGCTAGTCGTACGACAAACACTTGACAAAATACTCTGCCAATTGTGTAGCGACCCCGCCCTCAATTGTTCGAGATGAAAAATGGCTCATTCGGATTGTTCGTGAACAAACGCGTGGCTTTCGGGTCATTACGCTTTGTTTTAGAAGTAAGCACAACAAAAAAATCGTTGTAAAAAGCTAAAAATTTTTACGCTTCCGCCCTCTACAACAGAGAGCACCTAAGCAATATTTAAACTACGGCCAATTGTTTCGTTCCCGAAATTCGTAGCGTAAAATGAAATTAATTTTTGCATTGTTCTCTACACCATTGTTTAAATAACTGCAAAGATTGACTGTTTGTTTTTTTCTTCAACGAATTTCGAGTCTATCAACACTGGCTAATGCCAGATTTCTGACATAATATTATGTCAAAGTACCACTTGCAATTTTATTTCACGTTTAGTAAAGATCAATCGTTTTAATGTTAAAAAAGTTATAAACATAATTGGCGTACTTAAATAAGTTATATTGATCAAGTACAAAAATAAACTGATTTGTGACGCAAATAAACAATCTTTTAAGAAGTGATTAAACAATCACTTTAAACTAATTCGAGATACGGCATGTTTTTATAAGATGCTTGAAGTGTGGAAGTCTACGTGATACCTTAGACCTGTTTCTAAAAATGTATCATTATATTAAATAGCTTAAACACACAGTCAGGAAATATTTAAGAGAGTAATCATGCAGTAGATAAATTTCAAGTATCACTCATCTCCGTATTAGAGACGTGCTAACTCTCAGAGCTGCCTTAAAACTCATCATATTAAACTAACCGAGAGGGATGAATGGCCATTAATTAATTAAGCCAAGCCCTTCGTGATTCCTCTCAGAGGATCCATTCATTAATTAATACCATGTGCTGATTTGTACGAGTATTTTTAAAACCCTACTTGTTTAAGTTTATTTGCAACGATTTATAATAAGAGAATTGAACGAAAAATAAACTAAATTTCTACTTTAATTAGTCTGAATACCCTTTATAATAAATTTTATTGGTGATTTCGCCATTACGTTCATTATCACCAAGTACCAAGAAAACATGATCATCTCCCTGGCCTTATCGCACTCACGTGGGGTCGGCACACAAGGTTTAATAAACCAAGAAAACATCATCATCGACCAAATATTGTCTATTACTGGATGTAGTTATACATAAACAAACTATTTAGACTATAGCCGATTTCAAACTAAACACGAATGACCAGATAGGATTTCCTCAATGAGAAAAACAATAAAAGACCGGAGTCATACCTAGAGAAAAACTAACCTCAACACACTTTACAATCTTTACTAACAGAATCAACGGTGAAGAAACATGAAGACGTGAGTATATAATGTTATATTTCAAATATTATGTAGAACCTAATGTCGCGTGTTATAACGCTATATTCCTAAGCCAAAGGCGAAGGTCTTGTCATTATTCATAACAGACTTTACTAATGCATACCATGGCCGAAGCAAATACAACGTACAGGTGAGCAAAAAGCGGTGACAACCTTACTTTAAAGTTAGTTTTACTACAATACAAAAGAGCTTGCATTTCATATGAGTACATTTTGTACTTAATATATACCTTAATTAAATAAAATGAATACAAATAGCTAGAATTATACTAAAAATAAACACTTCAGGACGCCCCCGACGTTTAATCCTTTGTAATATGCAGAAATCAAATTTCTTTAGCTCGTTATTTTTCGAAGGGCAACTCTAATTGCTTGTTATCTTTTATTTTAGCGCCAAAGCTTTAAGAAGCTATTCTGTAATCCCAGTATTAAGAATTATGCGTGGTCGGGGATTTGAGACGTGTTTTTCTTTATTTTCTTTTTTCACAGGGCAAACCGTCGCGTCCCGCTATCCTCGGGGATTCTATTCCGAAAAACCCCCATAAATATTTCTTACAGTATTTGTATCTTCCTTGGAGTATCGTTAGTAAGATGTTTTCTTTTTTTGCGGAATGAGTTACCATCTGCTTATGGCAATGTGCAACTGGGGTATAAATGCTTTTTTGTAAAACGTATTCATATATGAGATTCCGGTACGTGATGGAGTGATTAAAGCTCGGCAAAGGCAAACTTACATATAAAAACTTATGCTCTTACTACTCTTATTACTCTTTATAAATTTGAGATTTCTTTTTATATAGATTTGTGAATATTTAGGCCCTTCGTACACAAGGCTACGTAAATCTTCGATGCGTCGCGAGTTCAGTCATACAATGTAATAGAGGTTCGCACATACGAGTAGCGCTCGTTGCCAACATTTCTATCTATCATCGTCAAAGATAGTCACTCGCAACCTGTTGAGAAAATTTTCTGCGATTTTCAACATGGCGGAACAAATCTATACAGTTGAAATGTAGTCGCTATTCCTGTACTAACGACGAACACACACAACGCGATTCTCGCGACGCAACCATACAACTTTGCCTTATCAATTTTGACGATTTACGTTGCCTTGTTATTAGATATACGTTCACCTTAAAACATAGATTTTCTCTATCAAAACATATTTTATAAACCAAAGCACAGCAAATCTTATTTAATCCTAGAATTTTGCCCTACAAGAAATGATCACTATCAAACAATAATTACACTAACTGTTCACAACGTCATAAAGAAGAACAAAACGAAACGAAAACTCTGATTGAGAAGAAAAATAAGTGGCAAATAAACTTAACTTTTACAATGTCGTTTAAAAGGGACGGTGTAATACGACGGCGTAAAATGAAGATAACACTCAAAACGCAATACCGCGGCTGTCCTACGAATGTACGTAACATTATCCCGTGGCCGGGGTCGGTCGTACTAATATATTAACGCTGACTACATTCATTAGCAATTTGTTGAACTCTAGGGATAACAGTTTCAATGTCATCGTATAGTGGAATAATGGTTAATTTAAGAAACAAAGAAACCCGACTCACTTATAACACTCCTGGAAAGAATATGAATCGATTGACATCTCATTCTTCAATATTGATAAAACAGACGTCTAATGCTACAGTTTTTTTTTTACTAAGAGTAGGAGGCAAACGAGCAGCTGGAACATCAATGATTACCTGATTATAAAAGTCATTCCTCGTCTCAGAAAAGCAAGTCAAACAAAATACTTATACTGGAGTCGTCATCGCGAACCGTCATTGCCAACTGTTACCACTTTCCGATCCCGTTTTATACACTTTGGCGTTATTGTTTGGATCTTAGTACCAATAAATTTTACTGCATATATTTTGAAGGTATCGAAAATTCGAAGTTAATTGTCAATTTACGCTGTTCGCGTTTATAGTCTCGACAAAAACATCTGGCTGGCTGATTGCTTACGTTTTTATGTTCGTTTTGAAACTCTGCCAGCGCGCAACTCGCAAACATTTCTATTTTTAAGTACATCATAAATGCAATTATGAACCTAATAATTTAAATACATAAGCCCTAAAGTGAAATTATTAAGTTAATACGTCGAACATTTTATCGATACAGAGACCTTTGGCAAATGTTTGAAGCGGTAAGTTTGTGTGAAATACGAGATATTCTTTCAGGATCGGCCCTGATTAAGATCTTTAAGACGTTCCGGCACCTTGCCTGTCTCCATTAACTGATTAGCTTTCTTTCTAACCCCATTACTTTCCGATCACTTCCTTTCTATACGAATCTTATCTTTTCAAAGTTTTAAGCTCTTTACTCAATGCCTTTAAATTTTATTTTACCGTATATTATTGGTGTTTTAATATAGCTACAGATTTTTAAATATTATTTGCATTAGTATATTTAAAATATTTTTTTCTTTTAAAAAACCCTAAAGAAAGAATTGTTTGTATAAAGTTGTCTTTTTATAAGAGACAAAGATTTACTTTTAATGTGACCGATATAAAACTGTGGACCTAACCCCCGCCTAAAAGCAAACGCGTGTCGTAGAGTCCTTGAGGGTATTTCAGTGACCACATCCCGAGGGTCAACTGAAAGGTTTGACCATACTACGGCATTTGTAATTCAAACAATGCTCTCACACGAAACAAATAACCACATAAATTAATTTTAAATCAAGTATAAAGAAATCTCTATAAAAACAATTCACTAAAAAAAAAGGATTAGGAAAATGAAATAAAAATTAATAGAAAGAGGAGGGAAAAAGTGCTCTTATGAACTTAAAGTGTTTATTCTAAATTAGCGGAAACTTCGATAGTAATCAGCTTCATCAGCACAATCGCAATGTTCAGTTCAATTCAGTAACGAATATACGCGGAGGATTCAGTGGGAGCAGGATATAGCATTTGAATAGCCCTACGTTAGTTATTCAGCGCGTGACCGGTCCGTGGCGCGGGCGGCCCCGCTCCCTCGTAAATCAAACTAGCCATTCGCTATTCGCTTATGCATTATACAATTTTATTTGTGCTAGTCCGCTGAATAGGTAATAAACTATGGCAGGTGAAACGTTCTGCCGAATGCCGCGAGAATTTGAATCGTACGCAAACTTGTTTACCGGACATAGATTTACTATGCGTTTCGTTCCGGACGAGTTTTGCGTGTGTAATATTTCTAATATTTGCATATTTTTTCTGCTTTAACCCTTATTACATATGTAATGTTGTGAGCAAATGTTTTATAACACTCGTTCTAAGGATTATGTTTTTATGTATAGAAGAAACGTATCCTTAGTAGCACTATTTTTATGTTGGAAGATTACGAAAGAAATTTTCTAGTAAAAAGGGAAAAGGAACAAATATCTCCACTGTTCTTAAAACATCTATCATAATGTCCAGCAGTAAGTAGAGTCATACTATTGTAAAAAGGGAATATGGAAAAAGATGGATACTCGTAATGAATTAATAAATATTGAACATTTCATGTTTAATTTTCTTGCTCGTACCCAGAAAACAAAGTATCGTTTACCTTACAAAGTATACCTTATAATTTGTACCTATAACTTAATTTCCACTACTAGCACTAGTTTGTTAATGAATACCAACATTCTGTTCAGATCGTTGTAAAATTCGAGTATTCGTTGTCAGACTTTATCCGGGCAACTATTAGTAGTTAGTTTTGCCGAGGTCTCTTCATCAGGGGGCGCGGCGGAGCGGCAAATTCACTCCGACCCTCGTTCCACACGTGGCTGCCTGCATCTCAGACGCGTCTCACGATTATCCTTACGTTTAATGTAATTGCTTAAATTGTTATACCGTTTATTTTACTTAATTTTCCTATAATTTTATAAAAAAATATGATATATATTACAACATTTAAGGAAAAAAAAGGCTGTAAAACTAGAAATTTAAATTTTCTGTGAGTTGGGTTTCCATTTCGTTTGATTATTTGTATCCACAATTACAGTTAATTAAACTTTAACTTCGTTTATTCTTTAAAACTTATTGTATCTTTAACGTAATTTTGCTTTATTAATAACGGCACTGGTTGTTTCGGTCTTTTCATTAATAACTTCCATATTTCTATAAAATCGTGAGAGGAATTTAAAAGCAATTTAACAGAAAGAATTGTGATATAAACGTGCTGCCAATTATAGTTACAACGGGCAATTAAATTAAAACATCGAAATTTCGAACATTCTGGAGCGTAATCACCTCTTGTTACAATTATCATTATCAATAAAGCTATTGATTAATTGAAAACAATGCAAAACGCTGATCCCCGGTTATTTTAATGAAATTGGAAGTGAAATGATCATAATTACGGGGAATGTTTTTACTGTATTGTAACCCTCGTTGGCGGAATCACCTGCCATTACCATTGCGACAAATATTAACGACAAATGACACCATTCACTTCAGTACACCAGAAAATTGACATTACAGACTTACAATTTACGAAACTTTTTTTAATAAGTAATGACGGAACATTATTCTTACTAAATATTGCCAATTAACAATGTATTTGGGCAGTGACAAACAAAATAGTGTCCTGGAACATTGAAAATAAATTATTTTTACGATTGTATAACAAATACCGCAAATTCCATAGAATAATTCTATGAATTTTGCAATCTAATATATAAAATTCTCGTGTCACAGTTTTCTTCACCGTACTCCTCCGAAACGGCTTGACCGATTCTCATGAAATTTTGTGAGCATATTCAGTAGGTCTGAGAATCGGCCAACATCTATTTTTCATTTTTTTTTTTTAACTGCGCGCGGACGGAGTCGCGGGCGACAGCTAGTATTCTATATAATTATTCCATGCTATAGTTGAATATGATTCTCATGTTTTCGAGGTGTTGGTTTTATAATAAATGTTTGTTTTCCAAAATGGTGTATTTTATATCAAATAAAAACTGTGTTTTCAATATGAATTATACCTATTAAAGACTTTTCGAGATTTTTAAATTAATTGAAAATATTTTGCTAAATTTAAAGCCCTCTAGCGTCCAAACGAAGCCACTTGGATATAGGTAAGTTGGGTTAAATAGTCATATTTTCAACCAAGGAATCTGTATTACTTTGATGTACACGTATTTCCCGGGCTCCCTGTATATATAAATATATATAGAAATACATGTCAGTAGAAAGATATTTAAAGTATGGATAAAATGGTCTAAAAATATTTATGTACGAATTACTGAAAACAGCATACAGCCAAGCCCTAAGGACGCACTTTGTTCTTACAAAGAAGTTTCAGAAGTTGTTCAACAGATGTTCTGCGTCACTTTTATACCCAACACTTGTATAATAATAACATTTCTTTAGTTTTTGTTAGGAAAATAAATATTGTAAGTTTATTATGACTAATTCCACTATAGATTAGAAGGTTGTTTGTGTTAAAAAAATTATAATATTTTTTTTATAATATGCTAATAAAATATTCAAATAATTTTCGATGCTGGCTATTATTCATAATATTGAAGAAAAAATTATACTGTCTTACTTATTTTTTAGCAGATCATACTTGTACTGATTTACTTGGGTGTAGTAAATACCAGCTTTTGTGTTCCTATTCGAAACAAAAGCGACAGCTATAAAGAGAGTGATGTAAAAAGATTATAATTAAATGCACTGCAAGATTTTAAAAAGAAACTTCGAAAAACTCTCTCGTGTAATGGAAATCGTGCCCCACGGCCCCGGGGGTATCGCGGACTCCCAACACAAAAGATTCAACAAAAAGGTTCTGCCGTCACATGAACATTGTAAAACTCGCCCTCTTACTCACTTCTAGCAACACACACAAATACAAACTTTAAGCCCATTGATTAAGTTACATTTTCGACCTGCGCTAATTGTGTACGAACAGTTTTTTTCCAATCCGATAATGCGACCTTAGCATCGGGATCATGGTTTACTACAAATTGTATTAGAGTAGTAGATTTAACTATTTACGCGTGTCCGAACTGAATACCGGCTACCTTTACAACCTACAAGGAGTAATAAAACTAAATATAGGTTATAACTTTTCATTGTTTTAATTCCGTAAGCTTCATTAATACCTAAGATGAAAATTTTTATGCAGAAATATTGTTCCTTCAACAGAATTATTTAAATTAGAACTACGTAGTAAATATAATTTCAATATAATAAATATTTCATTTTTTATATCCTCATGTCTAAAGTTCGACATTTTCAAAGTTCACGCGGGCAAAGTCGGGAGGTGCATCTAGTATTTGTAGATAAATTAAAGAAAATTTCATGTAACTTTCCAGTTCGTTTCTAGCAAAAATTACAAAATGAAAATTACGTGGTAATTTACTTTCCTCTGCGAAATTACGAAACAATACACGTGGAGTGAACCGTATTACCCTTTGTCGATTGCGGTCCAGACAAGAGAAATACGTAAACCGATACGCGATATATTGCCGGCATTATGTAGTGCGGGCCGTAATTGAGTTATCCAGCGAGTTGATCCGAATGAGTAGTTATATGGGCGAGTAGTTAGTGATTATATTAGCTGGGATACATCACTTGCGTCCAGAATGCAGCCCTCTCGCCGCTCCAAGCTTCTTCACAAATCGATTATCTCTGACCGTCTCGCATTCCACGGATATCGTCTTGATCTCGCTTCCACTATGAAGATGAGTATTAAATATTTATCTAGATGCATCCATGCTCTGAATATTTTGTTGCAGGTATTACTAGTCTTGCGTTTCTCTCTCGTTTCAATTTTTTTATGATACTAGATAAGTAGAAGTGACTGCCCTTGTTGATTGTAGAAGCTGTAGCTTATTTTTATGCTTTTTTACTTTTTTAAGATGTCATATTAGTTTTTAGTAATTAGATGATCGGCACCTTAAGATGACACATTATGGAGATCTGTTTAACCCGAACTTATTAACAATTTAAAAAGGCGCCAAAAGAATAATTATTACACTTAAGCAATAACACTTAGATGGCATATGCTCGCCCTAATGCTCTGTTATTTGACGATACGATAGTATAATAAGCTGAAGCTTTCTCCCGAGCAGACACGCAATGGATTGTTATCTCACCGAGGCCTGTATCAAATCTTGAAAATCGCTCGGTATTGTTGTCTTTTGTGTTCATGTCCGCATTCGTTTTCCATCGCACACCATTATTCACATTAAGTGGACAGATCTCGGGTCAGATCCAGGCGCAAGAAAAGCACAAAAAGTGCCCGCTTTATCCGACCATGATAAATCTACTTCAAATCCGAGAATAGCGTCTTTTATGAAGGAAATTGAAATAAACCGACCGTGCGGATAACGGCTAAGTAAGAAGATCGGAATCCTTTTAGAATATATCGGCGAATCATTTTCATTCATTACGATGTTTTAATGCTCTATTATCATATTAATTTTTTGTTCATTATTATAGCGACAATTGATATTACTGGGCTGATACAGTGTCCTGCCCTATGTGTATAAAATCCAATATAAATTTACCGGACACCAGTTGATTAGACATCATATTAACAACCTATGTAATATTTTTAACGTGTATTACTGTACAAAATGTTTAATAAGATTTCTTTTTTCGAAACAACATACATATAGATTTACGTCCCTACTTTTAGTGGCGGGACAGAAATCGAGCGTGAAATGGTTACCACACGGAGCAGTTGTCTCGTGAACAAACGAAATAGCAGATCGCCGGACGGCGTTTGGCGGAAAATTGGCTGGCGCAACTGAATATAGCATGCTCGTAACTTTAGATAGGTCTACGTTTATTACTGGCAGAGTGAAATAGAAAAGGTCATGTAAACTATTTTTATTGTACCTCGCATTGCTATCACGTTCATATAAAACGATTACATTTTGTTGCGGTTTAATCTAATGAGTAGAGTTCCACTTGCAAGGCCACTTATAAAATAATTTAAGAAGAATTAAGCAAATATTGCGTGCATGTAATCCTACATCCCTATTATTTTATAGATATGCGTAATTAAATAATACTTAATTTTGGAAAAGAGCTTTTACCAAAGCACCTACTGCTGAAATCAAACCCTCAATATCTTTAATCTGTACACCCTGAATTTTTTTATGTTGTGTCTCAAATCATCAAATCTCCCAATTGTAGGGCCTTATTGACCTTTTTTATAAATTATGTATGATAACATCAACACAGCATGACAAAGAAAACCGGGTCAGACAATTAAGTTTAAAAATATGTTGCGTATAATTGAGATAAGAATTAAGGGGAAGTAAATTTTTCCATCTTGCTATTTAATGCAACCTGTTTTATGAATATCAATTGTTGTTGAATAATTTTCCTTTTTTAAAGTGTCAAAGACCATTTGACAGTAGCATTTTTAGTGATATTTTGATGTATATAAGATAAAATAAATTTTTGCTGAATAAATTGATGTTCCCAAAATTATATTGAACATGTCAAATAAAGAGAAATGTATGCAGTTCGATCCAAGTGATGATACTGAAATTGTTGACAGCAATGTAATGCGTCAATCTTTGTCTTCCATCACAAGAGAACTACAAAGGTCAATTTTCTACAAGGACTATAAGTTTTAGTTTGTTATTATTAACCGTTTCATCGTTGTTTTAAGTCTGTAGTCGTGTATAATAAATGAGCCGCCAAAACCATAGGTGCACCAGTTGACTTTAATCAGGTCTCCACGACCTTTATCTGATCATAAAAGACCCTTTGACACTTTCATCATCATCATCATCATCTCCCTGTCCTTATTCCACTCACGTGGGGTCGGCGCACACGGTTTTATAAACCTTAATGATTTGGCTTCATTTTTTTCGACCGGCCACCTGCCTTTCACCAACCCTACTTGGTTATGTTATGAAAAAAACCATTCTTAAAGGTTTAACTGCTATCCCGGAACTTTCTTAGCGGTCTATTTTATCTATTTTCAGATTTCATTTCAAAGATCAAGATTCCAACGCTGACCGTGATGTATTTGAAATCGTTAAGCAATGCAAAGAAAATTTACAATCAAAGAGGAAGAAGATGAAAACATTGAACGAAAAAATCAAAACTGCTTGCTGTTAGTACAACGGAAAAATTTTTACAATAATTAGTAACTACTAGTAATTTACTCAAATTGAGTGTTAATTTTTGCAATTTATTTTTGTAGTCGTAGCAAGTACGGTTATGTCAGCTAAGGATAGAGAATCTGATAAAATGAAAGCACTTGTTGAAACTATAGAAAACAATACTGTCAAGGTTATTCAAGACAATACAAAATTGAAGCAAATTATTCAAGACCTAACCAAGGAAAACTTAAAGGTTTACAATAAAATCGACAATCTTAATAGCTGGATTAAATTGGGATATGAAAAATTACAGAATCTCCGTAATCAACCTGTAGAAGATATAAGCCTATTTAATAAATTAAAAACGATAATATTTTATTGTGGTCAGTATTATGCCGATTACCAAAATGAGGTTCAAAGATGTGAGCAATTAGAACAAAAAACGCGCTTCTACTATAACAAGCTAAAAATTTTAGAAAGTGATTTTAAGAATGTTACTAATGAAGTTAAAAGTTTACGACATCAGAATATGAAGCTACAACGCATAAAATATAATGACAAAAGACTTATCACAAATACACCAGTAGTACTTACTGGAAGTACAGTAAAAATTTCACAGAAAAATGCTTCCGAGGAAAATCTGTCAACGCTTTGTAAACATGGAAGAGTACCGGAACCTTTTGATTTATCATTGCATTTATCCATTGTTCGAAAACTGCTTCATGATCAAAGCATAATGATTCAAAACTTAAATCAATTGTCGGAAGAAGTTAATGCATGTGAATAATAATTGTAAAAGTTGAATAACTCATTTGTTATTAATCATAGTTAGTGATAAACTTTAAACAAATCTGGCGAGAATCAATGCGTATCATACTTGACAAAAAAGCTCCACAAAACTTACCTACTTCACACATTTAAAATACAGCTGGAATGTAAGGTATGTATTAATTTAGTTTCCTCGTATTCATACTTTTTCCATTTCTTCACAAAGTTTCTAATGCGAAATATTAGTTAACTAGCGCTTGACCACAATTTGACATGACCTTATGTTAATTTGCAGTCAAAAAATGGTGCGCAGTAATAGGTAGACACCTATTTACCTATACTATTGAGGGCACTGCTCGATATTTTGTTGACCTCTCTTGTTCCAATAGTTCGAATGACATCGAGACACTGACACTGAGAATCTCGTTAAAGTTTTGGAAATTTCAGCTAAACTCATTATTTTCAGCTATCATTAGTCAATTACAGGTATACAGGATACTAATACTTCATAACCGAGTAAATCATTTTAATACGAAAATAATTACAAAGTGGGCTAGTGACGTGACAAAGTTACACAAAATTAAAGTTTAAATATTTTTAGCTAGTTATAAAATTTTATTTAAAAAATCTAATAGTGCTGGCACTTAACTTACATTCTTGATAACGTTAACATAATGGCATGCATGAAAGAACGTTAGTGAATTAAGTGTATCGTATCTATCATGCGACGACATTTATTTTTTGTTACAAAAAATTAACGCCTCAAAGTTGACACGAAAAAAAGTAAGTTGACATATATATATGCTTTGAATTTATTAAAAAGTATATATTCAATATTTGACAAAAGTGTCTATTTTTTTAAGAGTACCTACATTCCTACGACAAATATTTAAACATCTTTATACTTTTCACTTTTAAATACTTTATATTACATGCTCTATGGTTATAGTTAAATACTACTTTGATTTGACTTTAGGAAATATTTTTAATCTACTCTAAAAGTCTATAACCTAAAGGTTTACCAAAGTCGAAACTCGAAAGCCAAAAGCCAAGCGAAATACTTCTCTGTAAACGTATATCGTTAAGTTTAAATTGAGAGGACTATAAATAGATGTAATGAATGTTATTTAGGTGCAGAGCAATCGGATTCACAAGGTGCATCAAGCTCACAGAGCTGTTGCTATTTCGTTGCCGGTCAGTAAACGCAAGTAAAATGTCTTTAGAGAAAGCAAAACAAGTGGCTGCATTCCAAGCTGTGGATGAATTTGTGAAAAGTGACTGCATCTTTGGTGTGGGCAGTGGTTCGACTGTTGTGTATGCAGTGCAACGTCTTGCAGAAAGAGTTGAACTCGAAAATCTTAAGGTTGTATGTATACCAACTTCGTTCCAAGCTAAACAACTTATTATAAAGCATAATCTGACGCTCGGAGAACTCGACACCAATCCTGTGATAGATGTTACAATTGATGGCGCAGATGAAGTTGACTCGAACATGACATTGATAAAGGGTGGTGGAGGATGTTTGTTACAAGAAAAAATCGTTGCTTCCTGTTCAAAGAAACTTATTGTCATAGCTGACTACACCAAAGATTCTGTAAGACTAGGCGATAGATATAAAAAGGGAATACCTATAGAAGTGATTCCTATGGCTTATGTTCCAATTAGAAACAAAATAACACAAAAATATGGCGGAGAAATAAAGTTACGGGCTGCTATAGCAAAAGCTGGACCAGTTGTTACAGATAATGGCAACTTTATTTTAGATTGGATGTTTACTAATCAAGATCTGGATTGGGAGGATGTTTGTGCATTTGTAAAAATGATACCCGGAGTTGTAGAAATTGGTCTTTTTGTGAAAATGTGTTCTAAAGCCTATTTTGGGCAACCAGAAGGTACCGTGGTGGAAAGATCTGCTTAGGTTTTATATGTTTCTATTGTAAATTATAAGGGTAAATCTCAATCAATTTTATATGTTCCTGTTTTTGTAAAATAAACATTTTTTGAATAAATATGTTTTACTTACTTAAAAAAAAAACAATCAACTTGTGACTCAATCCTTTCAGTCTACTGCAAGGCATAATCATTTAACTAATCATATAGTAATATTATAAATGTAAATGTTTAGATGGATGGATATTTTTTAAGAGATCAACCAGAATGGCTCAATGGATCTCAATTAAATTTGGCATAGATGTAAAACATAATCTATAAGGACACATACAAATTAAGTTTTTTTGATCCCACGCAGATGAGTTGCAGCCGACAGCTAGTATTCCTGAAATCCACTTTGTCTATCCTCAAATTGGCAACCTCCACACATAAACATTTTATAAATTTAATTAAAAAAAAATAATATACTTGAATAATTTAATACTTTCCAATAGAGCATACAAAAATCAATTTTTTTTATAAATATTTCAAGTTTAATTTATTAAATGCCAGTAATAAGCTTTAAAGTAAAACTTAAAATCTACTAGAAACTAGACATAGACAATGTGTTATGCTGTTTACTAATTCTTATCTCAAATTATTAGGATATTATTTTATTTGGATTATTATTTGAACAATGTTTAAAATAAACTGGAATGTGACTAGATACTTTAAAAGCTGAATTGTTGCTTACAAAATACAAAGGAAATGAATACATTTATCACAGACTGTAAATAGTTTTGCAACAGATTTCTTATAATTAGTGTGTATGTGAATTTTAATTCTATTTGTGCGCAAACAGAGTAAAAAGCAAAGATGTCATATAAAAATAGGTTTTAGTAGTTTGCACATACAACAAGTATAACATTCAGTGTAAAAATTTAAAATTTTACAACCATACAGTTAATATTTGCTTGCACAAGGAACAATTAAGCACAAAATAATTAAATACTGCATATTTCAAACTTCTTAACACTTTCTATGACTTTAGACCACTATTATGAATGTTTAATGTTGATTTTAACTAGGTTATAGGTGTTTACCAGGGGTTTTGTTAGACCAGGGATCCCCAAACTATTTTGGACAAGTGACCCTCTTTTCCAAAATGAACCATTAACCACAGACCCCCATAGCCAAATTACCTACTTTTAAGATCAATTATTATTATTCATTCTGACTTAGGTCAATACTTCTATTGATGAAGACAGAGTGAGAATTAGAAATGCTTTAAGTTCAATATCGACCCCTTTGGGAATCCCTGATATAGACCGTAGTTGCATACAATAATTATAATTTAATGTAACTGGCCATATAATTTAGTATCAATCTACAACTTAACAATACAAACTACAAATAAACCATATCAAATGTTCATGTTTAAAACAAAAATGCATTAAAAACTCAAAATTTAAGATCTATTTAAGACATTAATACATTAAAAACTGAAAGAACCTTAAATGTAACTACACATTCTTACACAAATTTTATTTGAGATTTGTGATATATAGATCAATCAGGCTTTACTTATTATTACTAATAACTGTAATAAATAATGAAAAGTTTTCAATTATTAATACAAACTAGTTTTTTTCATTATTCTTAAAAACTCCTCCTGATTAATTTCACCATCGCCATCTCTGTCCGCTTCATCTATCATCTCGTGGAGCTCTTCATCTGTTAAATTCTCACCAAGCTCCTTTGCCACCCTCTTCAAGTTCTTAAAAGATATTTTGCCTGAAATAAAATTATTTTTCATATTTAAGATTAATACTAAATATACACAAAATAAAAAAGACATACAAAATTCTATTTAGAGTAAAAGGTATTAAACATAAATGCCTAGCAAAAAGCTACATAAATCAACTTTGAATGAAAGCTTAAGTGAAAATTTATTGTTTTTAGTCTAAGCATTAGTGATAACTATATCTCACCAGTTTCATCATCATCAAAGAGCTTAAAAGCTTTCATAATTTCTTCCTTAGTATCTTTTTCGGCCATTTTTACAGTCATCACATCAAGAAAATCTTCAAATGCTATTTTCCCATCACCCTTATCTATTTCTGCAATCATCTTTTTGATTTCTTCTTTCTTTGGCTCAAAACCGAGGGCTCTGATGGCCACTTTCAATTCTTTTGTATCAATTTTTCCTGTGTTTTCAGTATCAAACAAATCAAATGCTTCTTTTATATCACGACGCTGTTCCTCGGTCAATTCAAACTTAGGTCCTGACTTTTTACGTACTCCACCTGGTGCGGTATTATTTGAGTTCATACTTTTCTTCTGTGAATTGTTCACTGTCGTTGTCTATAATGTAAAAGCGAATAATTTTTTAAACAATTTCACATTTTGTAAATAAAAATGAAACCCTGAAGCATAAGAAATAGAATAAACAATTTAACTAAAAAAAAGAATATTTACCGACATGGATAGTATTTAGTTTATTTAAATAATCCGTACAATCTATATTATAGATAAATGTAATCAACAAACGATTAACTAAGCTAAGGACTTACCATTGCGATGTGTTTTATTAACGTTGATATCTTACTATATTGTACTGTGTGGAAATTGTCTATTAAGTAAATCTCTAAAATTTTTGTCGTTTACTATAAAAAATAACGAAATTGAAATATGTACCTCTAATCTGAATATATATTCCTGGAAATGGACAAATTATTAAATATATTTATTAACGAGCCGGAAATGTCATATTCTTTGACAATTACAAGTTTTCTTCACTGGTTTTGAGTTTTGACAGTAGATTTTTTAATGGCCTGGTTACGAGACATTTAAGCCGTGCGAATAGCAAGAAAACACACAAGATGGAAAAAGCGCTGGGTGTAAAAGGTCCTCGAAATTTAAAATACGGAGTTAAAAAAATATCTTTCATTCATAGCTTCGTTATCTGTTCAGGCAGGTCAAAAATATCGCAGTAGGTCACATCATAATATCTATGCAGTATTAACAAGGTACTTTTTTAGCGTCATATTCAAGATAGTAAAGACTGTTAAGACGTTCATCTTCTATCGTTTGTTTTCCTAATTACAATGAAGAGGTAAAATGTAATATTAAACAACATTTTTTTCCAAGAAAATTATTTTAATTACTGCTTATTCTATTTTTTTAAATTACAATCATGATTTTGATAACATAACATTCATTTAAATTGCATTAGCTTATGATACTTGTGTGGCATTATAAATACAAATTTATGATTTTAGTAATAAAAAAAACATATGTTTCATCTAAATATTTTAAACTAAAATAAAATTCATATGAAAAGAACAATTATTTATAGTTATATAAAAACAAATAAATTGTCTCTGTTATCAAAATCTAAAGGGCTACCATTTAAAAACTATAATCTCTTACTACATTTTTAAAATGATTTGTAAATGACTATATTTAACAATATGTTGTAATTCATAATGTAATTGTATACCGGTAATATGGAATACAAAATGTCTAATATGTTTAAAGATTTTAAAATATTACATCATAAGTATTTCGATTCACTGTTGTAAGGCACTTATTAAAAATAATAACAAAATTTATAAACTACTAGTGATGTAAGAATATTGGGATTAATAATTAAAACGGTTGTCTAATATAATTGCTACTTATGTATTAAAACTAAAAAAATATATATTCAACAATTGCATTACTTTTACTGTGCAGCAACTGTGGTCAAGCGCTAGCTTATTCATTATAAAAAAGCAACATAGTGTGGTGGGAGGAGGGAGGATAAGAGGGGGTTATTTCCGAACAGCTTGCCAAACTGTCTCTAAAAATTATTTCGCATTAAATTAAAAAAAAAATATTACTAATTATAGTTGTAAACCCATGGAAGGAGCTCAAAATAAATTATTGTTTTTTAAAGAATTACTACTTGGCGTACTACAGAAATTTGATTTTTGGACTCGCTAAAAATATTATTATTATTGCACTCAACATTTTATTCATTACTTAGCCGATTGTGTTTTATTGCGAATTCTTAATTCTCGCTACAGTACAACCCCCAAAAGCATTTAGCCTATGTATTACACTTATTCCTATTAATCACAGAATATAAATTTTCAAACAGGTTTCATATATCTAATTCTTTAATTTTTTCTACTGATTATAAAAGCGGTCAAAGACTTTTAAAACGATCGCTGGCAGAATCAGAGGCACAGTTTATTACGAAGTAGTAGACCTAGACTATGAAAAAAACCTAGCCTGTCATTCAAATACTACAGCTCTTATGTTATGACAACAATCAATGATGACAATGTCACATTTTAACTACTTTTTTCCATAAGTGTTATTCATCAATGTGGCTAGGTTTATTCCTGGTCATACTATACCGCTATGACGGAGTCGGTTAGCATCATAAAGCTGCACGTGTCATCGTGAATTTCAACCATCTGAGCACACATAAGAAAATTATTGCTATCTCTGTTTTTTTTTTTCAAGAAAATGAGAGGAATTAACTGACATGACGGTCGATAGATCAATATTTAGAGCGAAAACCTGATACACCATCTCTGAATGGAATAAGGATAGGATGAATAAGAGGAATGGCAAATTGTGACTCATGTGCTAGGTGAGTATGTGTCAATGGCCGGCGGGTAACGTGCCGAGAGACTTCATGAGGTGGTAGCAGTGCGGCAGTCGACTACGATGTCCGACACGCTGCAAGCTGGCGGCGGCCTGTGCCAGCATGCCAGCGCGCTCGCCCGGCGCCGCCAGCACACCAGCAGGCAAGTGTTTGCACGCCATGTACAACGCCACCGCGCGCTCACCCTCCCCACTACCTCCCTCCAGCGCGCGTTCTACATTACAATTATATATCAAATTATTCCAATTTAAGATACAAGACAAGTTGCTATTTGGCAAATTTCTTTACCTTTTCCGCATATAATTGAGGAGCGATTGAATCTAGGACGCAGGCTGCCGTCTAGCAGCTGCTGAGTGCGACGTGGCGCCGCGCCCGCCATCATGCGACACACCGCCGACTGCAGGAACACACGCGACGTCACCCACTGGACGTTGCAACCGAAACATAGACTCGTTTAAACGTCGCATTTTGTTCAACGTAACGAGTACTTGGATTCATTGTCAATTAAATATTAATTTGATGGTGACAACTGACCGGTAGATTCTGCGACAGCCTCCTGAGCGAGTGCAAGTCCCTTTGGAAGGCCTGCAGCTGTGCGTGAGGTGCGGGCGGAGCGCCCTGCCCCGCGCCAGCTCCCGCCTCCCACACTCCCGCGCGCACCTCCAGCACCCAGTCGCAGCACAGCACTTGCATCAACTAACACCACAAACTTCACTAACTATTCTTGACTAAATTCTTTAACAATATTGTAAGGCCTGGAGAAATCTTTAAATTACAAATAACAGAACAGATTTTCAATAGTGACCGCGACAAATTCTATTTGTTTTACGTAAAAGATAACAATACACAACTCTAATGTTTCTAATTTTTAAGAATAGCAGATAAGATTTACGGTAATCAAAATGCAAACACAATAAAATAAATCAAAATAAATACAAATTGTAGCAAAATAAGGAACCGAAACGATGAAAGCAACTAAAGCGAGAATTGCCTTGTAGTAATATTGCACAAAAATGGTAACAAGTGCAATGCAACTACAATGCACTCCCGCAATAGTCAACATGCCGCTACCTCCACAACAAGCATCTTCAATCAAGCTAAATAAAAAAAATGGTCTTAAAAAATAATGTAGCTGTAAATGTAAAAACATAGCTGTCAATTAAAAAAAACAGGGAAAACAAAATTATTTACCTAAGATAAAATAATTTCAAATGCCACTATGTCTAATATACAAATCTAATTTAAAATGATAAAGCAAAAAAAGATAAATAGAAAAATATAGGGAACTTTTTCATACCATCATAAGTTGAGTTGGTTTTCTGCAGCAATAATACGCCAATGAATCTGCTAATCGGGCTCCAGCAATATCACACATCTGTACAAAATAATAAAAGACCTCTTGTCTACAACTGCAACTAAGATTTTACATAATTCCAGTCCAGCGGTCGAAACCATTATCGCTGGATTGGAAGAATGTAAACGTAAAAGTGAATTTTCATGACAAGAAAATCTAGATACTAGATGATATAATAAAAAATACATAAATTTTTATTCACTACACAACCACACAGTTTTATAACAGAACAAAAAAAAATCCTTAAATCTATAAACACTCTGTATACATGGAGATTAGAAAACTAATCACAAACTGTTGAATATCACACTGTATCACAAATTAGAATTAAATAAAGTATAATATAAATAAATAAATAAAACCGCACCTTGAGAATGGTTTGCGAAGTCCTCTCCCTGAGGCGGTCATCGGAGCAGTGAGCGAGGCTGAGCAAGGCGCGCCGGCTTTTGTATGCGGAGTGCAGCGCTCTGTACAACACTACTGTTTATTATTACTACCAAAGACAATAGTTATATAATAACCAAAGATATAAACTATGTTCATGTTTATAAAACAATATCGAACTAGAAATTCTAAATCGGACGTCTGTGAGAAGAGCTTACATTGAACAATGAGCATTACTAAGCGTTTATTATAACTTGTCATAAATTTTATTTTCGAATTCCGATGAGAGAATCGATTGTTCACAAAAATGACGGCGAGTGGTAGATATTTTATCTTTAACGTTAGATATTAGCTGTCCAAACGCCGCGACTGTTAGTCGGAAGAAAAATACGAGGAAGTTAAAGATTCCAGACAATCCGTATCAGGAGTTATGAGGTACCTTATTTCGCAAATTTTTTTACTTAATTCGACTATATATTTATATTGTATTCTTTAATTCCAAAAATTATTAATGATTCATAATTTTCTACTTTTTTTTTACCAATTTGAAATCGACACAACTATTTTTAATACAGTTGCGAAAAAATGAAGCAATTTAACACAATAACAAAAAGATAACTTTTGGAAAATGGCGCCAAGCGTAAAATAATATTAGCAGACATTTTTTTTTGTTTACTTCACCCATTCTAGGTAGGCAAAGGGAACTATGCCCATACAGCCAAGTCTTCAGTAGATTTTTTATTGATATGAAATAAAAATGAAATTTAATGAAATAAAATAAAACCTAACCTAACTAATTGAATGAAATCATTAAATCTGATATTGAAACAAATTATAGTAGCTTCTTTTTAGAAATATTTGCATGAATCATAAAAACTTTTATAAATTTTTTTTCGTAAAAACTTCGTGGTTGATTTTTTTTCTTTTTAATAGACAATCGTCCCTGCAATACGTCACTTTTTGAACAACTGTATATTTATAAAAAATATATATATGTACATTTTTGTACATTTAACTAGACACAAGTGTAATTACCCAGGCAGGGGGTCCTCGCAGTTGGCGAGGGTCTCTGGCAGCAGCTGCAGGCGGTCGGCGAGCTCGGCCGCGCGCGCCGCCTCACCCAGCAACCACGCCGCCGCCACACCCACCATGTTCGCCCACCACTCCATCACAGGGTCCCAACAACCTGCACATCGCAGTACAATTTATAACCATAAATATAGTCAGTCACCACAGAGAGGCCCAGAGACTAACCAATTTAGGAGTGACTAGGCCATAATCACGCTGGCATAGAACAGGTTGGTTGACTTCACACATATCTTTAAATTTCTTCTCAGATATGTGCGATAAATGTATATATGAAATACGAAAATCAAACACATTGGTACATGGCGGGGATCGAACTTGGATATTTTTTGATTACGGTCCTGTCTGGTCAAGGTTTTAACGACTGCCAATATATGAAGTTTAGCAAAGACGAGGTGTAACTTTAATTACAAAGTTTTGGTTATGAAAAACAGTATATAATTTTTCTGTAAGTTATTCGTAATATAGAAATTATTGTACCAAAAATTGTGGGCTTTCTTATTCTGTTTGGGAAAAATGAGATAGCAAACGTTTCACTGAACACTGAACGATATTTTTAATACATATTGTTGTCTCTGTTTTGTGAAAGGGAATGTAAGGGATGACAATACATGAGTAGTGCACAAACCTGTATGTTGCGGCGAGTCAGTGGAGACATCGTCCAGTATGAGTTTGACGAGATCGAGCACATCCCGCGTGCTGCTGTTCTCGTCCGCGCTCAGCAACATCTGTAGGCTCTTCTGCAGCACTTCCACGTGGTATGCCTGCACACACACACACCATAATATAATGTATTTCAATTAAAATTGTTCACGTTAATTATCTAGATCAGGGATTCCCAAAGGGGTCGATATCGAACTTAAAGCATTGCTAATTCTCATTCTGTCTTCTTCTATTGACCTAAATCAGAATGAATAATAATAATAATTGATCTTAAAAGTAGCTAATTTGGCCATGGGGGTCTGAGATAACAGTTTATTTTGGAAAAGTGGTCACATGTCCAAAATAGTTTGGGGATCCCTGCTTTAGATCTATCAGAAATCGCTGGAAATTTGATCTCACAGATTGTATCGGCTTTACTGGTTTTTTACCTTATTTTTCAATTTGCAAGCTATGACGTCATAGTATTGCATGGGATCATATATATACACACTCTCTCGTTAGTTATTTGTTACATTTAGACAATCTTAGGAAGTACATTTGTTTTACTATAGACGCAGTTAACGTACCCGCATAGCGTACGCGAGAGGGTCAGCAGGGCTGGGCAGACGGGAGAGCAGCGCGTGCGGCGCGCGCTCGTAGCTCCAGCGCCGCGTGCGCAGGAACCTCTGCCCGCGCGCACTGCCCGCCCACCGCAGTCTCACCTGCGTCTGCGCACTCGCATCCGAACACGTGCCGCACAGCCTCAAGTAGTACCTGATGCAAACAAACACATAGTTCACCCGAGTTAATACGCGTAAAACTATAGAAAATTAGTTATAAAGAGTGCTAATTATTTGAGAGATGGTTAATCCTGACACATCACGGATCACGAGAGAATTTCTTGTGGCAATGCAAATTCAATTATTATTTCCTATCAAAAAATACAATAATCCCTACTAATAAACCTTACCCGCACAACCAATTTCCAATCTTGGGCATGTAGTCCTTAAACACCAGTGCAGCGGTGACATATGTGTCAGACATGAGCTGCCTGTTGCCGGTCACCTCGGCCAGGTTGATGGCCTGCAGCGCCAGCAGCACGCGCTCGCTGCGGCCCTTGTGGCTCGACAGGATCTCTAACTGCGCCAGACGATTAGAAACGTTCGCTACTTCAGCGGCCCAATGACGTGTCGCTCGTCTTGCGGGGCTACAATAAGAAGAATAATTTATTTAGTAAACAATGGTACAGTCTGCAGAAGTATTAACTGCTGCAGGAATGTTCAGCTCGACTGGTGCAATGCCACGACTTGACAGAAGATAAGTGGTAGTGATTCCTCCCCACACTTTATTAATCATGGGATAGGAAAAGGAAATTGGTTTACTTTCAATTGCAAGCCTGTAGTTTGTTGCAAACGTCTAGGTGTAGCTATCACTTCGTTCTTTGAACGATTCTGCTCGTTCGTAACTAGAGTCAAAATATATGTGATACCTATCGGTCCACAAGTCGCCCGCCCGCCTGGCGAGGAAGCCGCCGAAGGGCAGCCGCTGCAGCATCTGTCGCAGGGCCGCTGCGGCCAGCGCGGGCAGGCCGGCGCGCCCCGCCCCGCCCGCTTGCACGCTCTTACCGCACACGCTCAACGCGCGGTGCAGCTCCAGGCGACCGTTACTTAGATCACCCTAATTTCATTTAAACTTGTTGTATTACATTTTGTAAATGTATTAACTGCATTCGTAAAACGTGTGATGTTATCACATACGTCCCCACCGAGGGGCTCGGAGCCTACCTAAAGTTTTTTGCAAGTCAAGTGCTCAAAAGCCAAGAGCCACCGACGCCATTAACATACACAACAAACAATTAGTGCCAAATGAATCGAAAGAGCAACCTCAAAATATACACAGTGATACTTGACAGAACTAAACATCGCCTGTAGCTATTTGACGCACAGAAAGAGGATATTTGTTTTTCCTATGCGTCCCCTCTTCCGCCAAATCGAAGTGGATTCCCATCCCATCCTTTCCTAATAAGAAAAGGGTGTGAAGGGAAAGAGGACTAAAATTAGACCTCTAACATAAACATTTAAAAGCCTTTGGGTAAGTAAGACAAAAATATAAGGTTCAGAAGACATGAAGGTATCCTTACCTTCTTTAAATAATTATCAGCTTGATGTTTGTGATTGTAAAAGAGACCTGCTTCTTTAGATTGTGATTTCGGAACAGAATCTCCATATACCAATAACTTTATTAGACACAGTGCGAGCACCGCAAAGTTAAGTAAATATATAAAGAAATTGTTGAAGAACCATGAACCCCAAGTAATTCCAACTGAGTCTGAAAAATTACGGAAAAAAAATAATCTGTAAAAACAGGAATTGAGACAACCAGTTATTGCATAAAATGTAAGAAGAGTCTTTTTTACTATATTTATAAGTTAAATTAACTTTTCATTCTCCAAATCTTATAGTTTACTAAAGTTTGTCAGTTTGTTATTGCCCGCAATTCCGTCTGCGCGGAATCAAAAAAAAAATTAACCAGTAGTCTATGTGTTCTTCCAGACAATGTTTTACATCTTTACAAAATTTCACCCAAATCAATAAGGTTTTCTGGAGTTACCATAATATATGTAACAAATATCCATCCATCCATCCAAATATTCATATTTATAATATTAAAGTAAGAATAGGATTACTATGTTACTTGTAATTTTACTATGATTAGTAAATTCGAAATATATTGAGGTAAATTTTGCAAACAATGGTAAATACAGTATAGACAGTAAACCAGCAAGGTTCCTAACCAGTGTACAATATTCTGTCATGTTAAAAGGGTGCAACAACTTACCAAAGTTTTCATCTGACAATATTCTTCTCTGATCAATTCTTGTTGAATAAACAGTTGATGTTGATTCAAACATGAATGCTCCAAAGAAGGCACTGAACGGATTAAAAGCAATCAAACCAACCATAAATGCACAAAGTGCTAGCCTAGAGTGATCACCCATTCCAATAACTACTTTGGAATATTTGTCTTCAACCTGAAAATCGTAATAAATAAAATGGTGAGTAATGACATACTTCAAAAATTAGATTAATTTCTCTAAAATAGTTCTAGAAATTTGGAATCAGATCCAATTATGTATTTATATAATTTAAACTCACAAGGTGTAAAAAAATGACTTTTAGTAATTTTTAATAAATTTTTCTGTGAGACTGCTCTGTATAACATTGCAAATATTGCAAAAATCATTTACACGGAAAAAATAATGCAATCTTAAAAAAGGGGTAGAAGCTCAATCCATACAAAGTCAAAATGAAAAAGACAAATACATATAAGACTACCTTGAATTCCGGTGAAGATGGTGAATCACTATCAAGTGAATGCGGTGACTGGTACGGTGAAGAGATATCGCTGTGTGGTGGAGTGTAGGCTCCTTCGAAAACTGGCTCCTTTACACCAGACTTCTGACAAGCCAACTTTAACGCTGCATTCTCTGATTTCAATCTGGTATTCTGATTTTGTAGGTACTTGATGTATTCTATTGTTTTTCTTAATATTGCAGATTTGTTCAGCTAAAAAAAAAAAAACATTTTCAAAGCTTTTTCTTAACATATTAAAAATCAAAACATTAATTGCATGGCACTTTTTGGTTACCTGTTTAAAACACCTCTTAATTCTAAAGCCGTTAAAGCAAACAAAACCAAATAATAACCTAAAATTATTAACGAAAAAATATATATAACCCGACAGACTGAGGTTCTAATGGATGAAATAGCGCCAACTATTTTTCTGCATTTTAAAGGAAAGATTTTAAACTTTTTAATTTAAATGCAGTAAACTGTAATGTTTTTACAACACCTTATTATTAAGCTTATACTCAAAAACATCGAAATTCTTTTTGCAATGAAAACAAAAGTTATTGCAAGTGAGATTTAAACACATTCTGTTTACTATTTTTTAGAATTACATCCCTCACATCTACTGTGCTTGTGTCAATATAATATACCCTATGACATATCAGGAAAGGAGATGAATCGAATGATACCACACTCTACTCAAATTGGTTTAGTTGTTTAGGCTCTAGGCTGTCACAATAGAATTTATATTAATATACCTATAAACCTGAAAAACATTACCCTCTTTGTCAGTGGTGTAATAACCATAATTTAGGATAATTTTAACATTACCTTTGCATCTTCACCAACAAGCATATTCTTCAATTCAACAATTCTATCATTGATACTAGTTCTGTATCTCCTTTCAATTGCATTATGAGCACTGCGCTTAACCTCTTTAACTTTCGGAACACCCAAATTTGTCTGGTTCAAAGCAATCTTATCTCCATCAAGAACTACAGGGATCCCAGTCAGAACTGTTGGTGTGTTATTACTTGCAAAGAATGTATGGATTGGTCTGCTCTCAGTGGTGGAATTTGTGTTGGTCAAAATGCTTTGAGTGGTAGCTGAAACGAGACAAATAATTTTTGTTTATACACCCATTACCATTTAAAATTAAATTTTTTATACCTACCTGGGAAACCACAAAAAGTAACAAATTAAAATCTTTAAAAGGATGAGAGACCTAATAAACAATATTTAGTCATTTTATTTTTTGATAGTAAAACAAAAAAAAAATCTTTTCTAGCAAAGATGACTTTTGGGTGATAGCTAATTATTTTTCATATGTACAATAATTAAAGTAGTTACCTTGTATTGGTTCACTTGTATACATCAGTGTTTGTGTTTCTGGGCTAATAATATTAGATCTCAAAATAACTGGAGAGTAGTTTGCATCTTGAGTGTTTAGAATAAATGGTGTCACAGTCTTTGCATTACTTGGTATCAAAAGTGGTTGATTAGGTTGATTTGTTTTATTTGCTTGAGTCAGTTGTGTACTTCCATCAATAGGAACAAATGATGTTCTGCCGTCGGGAAATTGTTGTAAATTTGCTCTTGTAATGTTTACATATACCGGGCTTTGAACAACTTGTTGAATAACCATTGGTTGCTGCGGAGTGATTTTTGCTTGGCCATGTTGGGTCACATCAGGCAAAGGTGCTGCTTTGTTAGGTGGTGGCAAATTATACCCTTCATTCCTACTATAGACACCCAGCACTGGACTACTCTTTGGTTGTGACACATTATGTGCTGGTTTACTATTTTGTGAGTATTGAGAAACTAATGGGTTTCCATTATGTTTAGGTTGAGGAGATTGCTGCGGTTTAGTTTCAATTTTTGCACTATCAACGCACCAATCTAAACTAGGACTATCATTGACTAATGATAGTTCTTCTTCTAATTTAGTCATAAAATCCCCGTCGTACCCATTAAGAAAATCTGAAAACATGCAATAGTTACATCATATTCGGTAATTTAAAAGAAATTATCATAACTACGGAAATTATTTACCTTCTAATTCAGTTATATCGTCTGTATTGAAGGCATCGTTAGTAAGAAGTAGTTCCTGATCCATTTTAATTAATTCTTGAAAACTAAATTAATTTATTATCGTATTTATCGCAACATTCCAAAAAATTATAATTTTGCACCTTGTTTACGTTTGGGATATTTTGACAGAACTGAATTCGCCAATCAAAAGCAAGGTTAAAGTGGTGTGATTCTACGTCTAAAATAGGCTCATTCATGATTCACCGACATTTTAGCAAAGTATGAAGAAATACATTGAAAAATACTACTTACAAAATATTTTTATTTAGTTTTATGATATTTTGCTATAGTAAATTCGGCCATTATTTATAGCTTATACAATTTCCTTAAAGTTTATTGTTTTGTACTTTTGCAAGTTGTGTCTTAATTTGATCAAACCAATAGTTAGTGCTATAAATTCATTATAGATGGCTCTTATTTAAATTCCGTAAAGTCACCGTGATTTCGTTCAAATCATTAGTTTTACTGGAAATAAACTTTTGTGTTTCTTTTATTAATTAGTTTTTAAAGGTGTTTTTTTTTTGTTTTTAAAATTTCTTTACAATGTGTCTGTTTAAAGAGAGTTGTGTGCGTTTAAAACTTATAGAAATAGAAAAGTATTCCCGTGCAACTTTATGTTGTAGTGAGCAGGGTATGTCTATTATTTTTTTATCTTTTAGAAGCATTTGGAAGTATTTTGAGCAAATAAAACATTACACCAAGATACTTCTAAAGTTTTTATATGTAAACATTCTCAAGCAACAAACTCTTCTTTAAAAAAATATAGTTAACTTTGTTATTCCTTAATACACAAACCTCCCTTAGAACTGCTAATTCTGTTTTAAATTAAGGAAATAAGTAAATGTAATAACTTTCTATAGAAGTAGGTTTGGATTTTTGTTTGTTATCTTTCTTACTAATACATTAAATGCGAAAGGTTGGATGGATGGATAAATGTTTGTATAGGTATCTCTGGAACGGCTCAACGGATCTTGATTAAATTGTTCGCAGATTTAGAACATAGTATTTTTTTAATTCGGCGCGTCCGTGCCTCAGTCCGGAGTCGGAGGCAACATCCAGTAACGACATAAAAGTGGAAATTGTTAGAAACCCTATAGTACAAGTCAAGTGTTACATTAAGCACATATTCAAAGTCAGCGCCTGGTCAATATTTATCAGCAAATTTACTTCGACATTCAAAACTACATTCACGTAATAGCAAACATGTTGGTATTTATTGAGCTTGAGTTAAAATAGCAATAGGAATTAAACGAATCGCTCGTCCATATTTCTTTTCAAATATCGATAGCTTGTACGCTTAAAAAATGCAAGCTTTGCAGGATAGAGCTTTCACATTTTTTTTTTCAAATTATGTTTACCAGATGGCGGTAAATTGCAGTTGTAAACTATCACTCATGTTTTCGTTAGTTTTATACAGCTGAAAATGTATCTACATTTTTTTATTGTATCTTTCAATATTTATTATTTGACACTACAATTTAATTGAAACATATTTTTCATTAAATACCACTTGCTAAAAAATTTTCGCAGTGTGCCAAAGATATGAACTAGACCGATTTTTTGCCCTGCAGTAACGCTTTTGGAAATTATCCGATTTCGAGGGTATATTATTTATTGTGATCTTCTCCTGCTCTGGTCTAGACAATAGCCTAAACCAAAGTCAATATGGAAGAGAAATATTTTTGTTTCGTAAAACGTCATATTAGAGCAGTCAGGGTTAATCATAAATTTTGTTACTAACATTACTTATTAAGCCTTTACTAACCCTAGTATAATAATATGTATCTTTGTAGTCTGAATTAAATAAACATTATTATTATTATTATTATAAAAAAATACCAGTAATTCCAATTAGAAACGACTAATGCGGGAATTAAAACAACGTATAAGATATTAAACGTTTAATTTATATATGTAACATTATATTATCTGTAAATATAGAGTTCTTATTATAATATGTAGTTACGAGATAAACAAACTCGATTTAATTTAAACTAATTGTAAACATACATAGCCAACTACTTACAAATACATAAGATATTTTGCATTCACAACTAAATGATGAACTCCAAGTGCATAACATCGTACTTAATAATATATGTATAGGCACAAAATAGGTATTAAAAATCACATAACATCTGAGTTAGTTAACAAAACATTGAGGTATATTATGACTGAACAAACATGAGCGTAACAAAATTCATTTATCTGTATCGAATACATGCGATGTATTTTCCAACAGGAGGCTTGTACTCTTTCGTACTAGATTTTATATATTTAAAAGGAGTACAGTGAATCTTTTGGAATGTCCATAACACGTCTCGAAACGAAGGCACGGTACTAACGTTTTCGCCATGTAGTATCTGGTCTACACGACCAACACGGGACCAACTTAAATATAAAACATAAGTAAATACTAACTCGTATCTATGGCATTTTCAAACTAGACTACAGTAACAAATCAGTCTTCCAATCAATTACCAAAATAATAAGTAAGAATATTATAATACAATTAACTTAAATTTTATCAAATGATTAACATAAATGTAAATTTATTTTATAGCAATTACAACATAATTTTAAAATACAATATAGGTTATTATTCTGCAAAATTAAGGATGGAGATGTGCATTTTTTTACAATTTTAGGTTATCGATTTCATAAAATCTTTTAAATTAATTTTTACGTATTAAGGTTTTCACGAGTCATTATCAATTATCCTTTCATTAAAATTATTAGTCATTTAAATTATGTTAAAATATTGAGCATCCACACCTACTTAGTGATAAAACACGCTAACTCTAATAAGAAAGTTCGTGCGAGTGCAAATCAATCGACGACAACGTGAATACATCTAGGCATCAACAATGAACAATTATGGCAAATCGCAAACAATTATTATTAATCTTAAACCACAACTTTAGGAATTATTAGGTAGATATTATAAATACGTCGCTTGTTGTAGTTGTATGAGCGCGCACGCGACACGGTGCGTCGCGAAGCCGCAGAGACGACGCGGCGGCACCGCGCGGTACTCCGACTAGAGCTAATCTGCAGCAAACGTGAGGTAATGGCGGCGTTTCAGTCTATAAACATCACAGTCGCGGACAACAATTGCACGATAACACGTCGGTCGGGCCAGCAAGGCGTCTCGGCGCGGCCGGCGCGGCCCGCCTCACCGCGCCCTTTCCGGTCCTAGCTTCGATTATAATATACTTACTCGCTAATTAAAGCTAACCTATTCGCTAACCCATTAACAAAGACGTAAATGTTATAAAACATAAAAAAAACCAAAAGAGAAGAAAATAAACAAACAAAATCACAAAAGACACGCCACGCCGTTGGACGGAAATTTTATTTCGTCGACGGCTTCGGTGACGTTTAGAAATAAATAGAGAAGAAGAGAGGTAGAATATAAGTGGCCGCGGGGCCCATTGCAATCGCCCGGCCGGAGCGCCCGGCGGCAGCCTAGCGGTCGGTGCTTACTCTAACTTTGTACGCCTAAGTCAGTCTTTTCCAATGTTCGCAATCGACTCTAGCGGCGATTCAATCTCTTTCGCTGCTGCAGTCGAGCGCAAAATTTCGCGGCGGCACGATAACTCCGGCAGGGGGATCAACGTCTCTGCGTCGCGCAACCGAGAGGTCTTCGACATGGTCGTCGTCGGGCGGTGGCGTACGTGGCGAGTGCGGTGCGGAGCGAGGCGGCGTGCGGGGCGCGAGCGCGGCGTGTGCCGCCGCGGCCAGAGCCATGGCGTGCAATGCCTCCCGCCCGCCGTCCCTTGTGGCGCCTTCCAATGCTTGTTGCAAAAAAGATGGATCCAGCAGCGGTGTGGTTGGCGAACCTTCGTCGTTGCCTCCCGTGCCACTTAAACCATAGGGGAAGGCGGCTCCGTTCGTTTCCCTCTTTACGCCTCGGCTCATAGGTCGGCTCGTTGTAATACCGAGTTTCTTAACTTTGTCATACAGAGTGCGCGAAGGTACTCCGTATTTTCGCGACGCTTGCAACGCACTCATGCCGTTCCTAACGCATTCGATTGCAGACATTATATCGGATCTCGTATACTGCTTGTATCGTTTCCATTCCGGTTTCTGTTGCGGCGGTACGTAGGGCGCTAGACCTGCTCTTACGTCTTGTTGGAAATTCGGCGGTGGAGGTGATGAGTGGAAATTGCGGGAATTTTCTTCTTCGAAAGAACGTTCTGTGTACGGTGAATGAGCGTCTTCGGAGCGATCGGATCTGTTGTAGTGGGGCGAGGAGGCTCTAGAGGACAGTCTGCGAGGACGATAATCGAAAGGGCGTTGGGGGCTTGGGGGACGGTCAGTTTCGTGAGCAGAACCGTTGGAGTGAAGGCGAGGAGGTACGTGCTGATTCACAGGATGGCAGACTAGAGACATCGGCTGAGAAGAATCAACGGGGGTAGTCTGAGCCAGGACGTTGCGCAAAATCGGAGTATCTCGAGTGGCTAACATGCTGGATAGTTTTTTTCGCTTTAGAGGGTTCATATCGGGGGATTCGTAGGCGGCGGACAGCACTGGCGCGGTTGGTGGAGGCGGCCAGCGACAATTAGGCACGGGAACGGGGACGGGAGGTGAAACACTTGAGGGCGCGGCGGGCACTACTCTGGGCGGTGACGCGGCCGGCGTACGCTCGCTGCTGCCAGGCCGACGGCGTAGTTCGGTCATGTCGAACAGGCCCTTAACTTCAAGCTCCTCCGCCACCTTCATAATGCGTGGGATGTGCGCCTGAGTCACGTTCACTTCACCCGTGTACATGTACTCGAGTAGGGCGCGCATCTCGAAGTCCTTGACGCCGGGGAAGAGGATGCTGCAATGGTCCATAGGCACGTCAGCCAGAATGGACTGAAAGTACGGCGAGTTGGCTGCTAGCACAACTCGGTGCGCTTTGAAGGTGACCTGATCATCTACGACCAGAGTGCAGTCGACGTAAGTCTCGACTTTGATGAGCGCCTCCAGAATCTCCACCAGGTTAGTTTTGTGGTGGTTCCACTTCAGGCAAAACGTCTGTTGCCCTTCACTGCTACCCATTTTTCTTAAGTGCGCTTCTGTGAACAATAAAACCAGTTTTTATATGACATATTTCTTTTTAACTTAAATAACTACAAAACAATCAGTTCACTTATAGTAGGCAATAGCAACAACTAAAAAGTGCAACTAAAACAGTACAGTAATACAGACAATGCTTAATAATCGATAGTTATCTTTTATTATTTAAGGTTCGACCTTTAATTTATTTGAAATTAAACAGATCTAAGTAATCAATGTCATAATAACTGACCTATCGTTTAGAGAACCGTAAACCAAAAGTTTGAACATTAATATAAATTATATTATTAAAAAATAATATTAAAAATATTAAAGACTATTTTCCAGATAGTAGTAGATATTTGATTTAAAAAAAAAATACATACCAGATAACGCAATATTAGGATTATTATTATTACAGAGTATTTCTAATTTGAAATAGATTTTTTTTTAATAATAATAGACCACATTTGTGAAATTATAACATTTTTATAATATTTAATCAATTGAAATTTCAATCAATTTAAGTTGAAATTAAACTACCGGATACACGACTGTGCAAAGACAACAATAGATATTCAAGCGCCAATAGTTCGATCTTAAAAGTTACGGACTGCGATACATGAGGTCGTGGGTTCGAGATTGGCATGTGAATTTCTTTATAAATCATGGAAAGACCTAAGCTTAATCGGAATGGTTAAAATAATTAATGGTTGTGAATTATTGCTATAATTAATATAATATTAATACTAAATTAAAATCACAAGAAAAAATATTTTTCTTAAAAATAACATAACGTCAAAATAAAAATTAACCCAAAAGAAGCTGTACCTGGTAGGACATCACCAAATGTAGTAGTGCCTGGATACATGTTGCGTGAGTTTGACAAGCGATGTAGTGCGTACTAGTGATGTTCCGCGAATGTGCGCTTTGCACCGCGCCACTGAGCCGTGTGTACACACTAGACACGTACGTCGCGGCCTACTGCCGCTGTTCGACTGCACCGCCCTTCCCCATTTACATATTTTGCCTCAAAGCCCTTCCTCGCTGCCAAATTGACTTTTTACCTTTTATTCGACAGGTAAATCGAACATAGGGGACCGATGAAAGCCGCTACGATGCCGGCCCTCTTCCCATGTAAACTTGTAAATTCTGCATGAGTAATCCCTTTGCCCATAATACCAAACAAAACAAGATATCGCAAGCTAAAACCGACCTTAAAACTCCTGCGCCGAGAAATGTAAACTACGCAAAAACACCTAAATTAAAAATAAAATAAGAAAATAAAATTTACATACCTTAATTTCCAAATATTAAATGCACTATCCAAAAAAGCGAGGCAGACGTCGCGAACGCAGGAACGACGTATGATAATTTCGCATTGGCACTATAGGAAAGTTCGTAACACGATCGTTGGTTAGTTTCGCGAAGGGCTTGCTGCATCAGCCCTGCGGGGGCGGCGTGCTCTGACGAGCGTCTGGCGGTGACTGCTGGTTGCAGGCGGGCGCTTGCGGTCCTCCGCGCGCACCGCCCCCGCCTGCGCCCCCGCTCTCTGCCCCGCGTCCCTGCCCTGCGTGCGCTTTTTACGCACGACGCGCGGCCGCGGCCCAGTGCAGTGCAATTGCGTGCGGGGGCCGAAGCGCGGCGCGGGCCCGACGAATTGCAGCGCCGCCGCCACGGAGGGCGCGCGCCGGTGTGCGTGAGTGCGTGCGCGCAGCCGACACACGCGCCTCACACACACCAGTGCTCCACGTAAGAGACCGTAGATTAAAGCCGAATTCAGCTCATAAAAAGCCGTAGCCTCGCCCCGGCCCTTTGTATGCTAACGTTGAACTTCGCGTCGTGCCATCGATACCGACTATTTTGTTAGTTTGCGTTGCTAATTATCATAAAAATCAACTTAATATGCCCTATAGCGGTTACATTAGATAAAAGCTTAGTAGTTTCGTAAATTTTTCTGAACCCGAAATTGGTGTCATTTGTGTAAAATAAAATTTTAATTGAAAAGAATCGGAAATATTGATACATATAATTCATTTTAGATACATTATCTTAGACTATCGGAATAATCTAAAATGAATATTAATCTAAAAAGATTAAACTACGATCAAGAGCTTTCAGCATCACCAACTCAGTAAAAACTAAAATATTACCTACAGAGCAGAATAACAATAACGAATGCGCCTGTAGTGTGATCTACGTAAAATGTTTACAAAAAATAATTTAAACGAAACTACTGAAGAAAATACCTCAACATTTGGGTGTGCATGGAACGGCCCAAAACTTTCCAAAAGTGCGTGAACAAACGCCGCGAAACGGGGTCATTGACACATTGCCTGCAGAGGGAACGCCAAAATAGCGCGAAATGCACTCAAAAATAGAACAAGCTGTGTGCAATATTTTTTGTTGAACACGGCCCGGCTTCCGTTGATTCTCACTTCTATAGGTACTCCCAATTTTATTTTACACCATGACTACGAAAATTGTCAAAATATATATAGTTTCTGATTGATAATTTATTCATTTCACTGACTTCAAGCTTTACTTATCAGTCCTGCGTTAACGAGGAATTTTCAAGTTGGCTCATTTCTGTTAGATTAATCTACAGTTCAGTGTATCGTATATATTTTTGAATATTATTTAATTGAAGGAAAAGACGATGTACAAATAATTTACCATCAAAATGTGTTACTTTTGAATTCATAGTTATAATGTACTAGCTGTCGCCCGCGACTCCGTCCGCGTGGAATTAAAATAACTTAATTAGTAGGATATGTGTTCTTCTAGACTATGTTTTACATCTATGCCAGATTCCTGTAGCCGTTCTGGAGAAACCTACTGACAAATATACATGCATCCATGCATGAATTAGTTGTTATTATTGAATGTTAGTAAGATTTACCTTGTTATTTGTAACAATTTTATCTTTAGATACTACCGACCTATACCAGAATATTATTTTGAACTAATAACTACAGTGTTATTCGCGTTATTGTTGTTAAAATTAAAGAAATTATAAAAATAAAAAGGTTTATGATGATTAATCTAATTGATTCTCTTCGTTGGGAATTATTGAATTTGTAATAATTTCTCACGGTGTAATTGAAGTTAGAAATAGCGCGCTGTAAACAAAGGCAGTAAAATGCCACGAATAATATTCGTCACTTGAGAGATGCATTTTGTAGTGCACTCGACGCACTCGTTTGCATATCGATGACGTTCTCATGCCCCTCCTTCCTTCCCACAAATAACGATATAAATGACTCACAAAACAACTTTCTGTATACATATTATAGCCTAGGTTATTGTCGAATCAGAGACGGCACTATTATTCTATTTGATGGTAAAATATAAATAATAGGTACCTACTACTATCACTAGAAGTACTTGGAAGGTTTGGATTTCTATGTTTTTAAATTGAAAGAAGTTTTTCACTAAAACAAAATTTATAATTGCAAATTGTCTTTATTTATCAATTGTAGTTTAATTTATCAAACGTTTTAACAATCAATCAGCGGTCAACCACACGACCGTTAAAATCGGTCGACTATTTGGTTATTGGCCTCGAAACACTGATGCAAATGTGTCTTTGTTAAATACAACTAACAGTATGACCTCCGACATCGCCGTATATAATTACAAGTGGTATAGAAATTCGCAGGTTTATTGCCTTTTATCGACGGGTACAAACTCTGGCGAGGAAGTAAACATATTTGCAATTCACATTTATTGTAGTTTCGGCGACAATTGGTGAACAATGGGGTTAAGCGATGCATAAAGCGTATTATGCTAATACCAGCATAAGCAGTGATGTCGAGACCTATCCCACGGCGCACGCGCAGCAAAAACAGCGAACGAAGCGGGGGTTGAGGGAAAAAAGCTAATAAAAAAGCAATAATGCGATCCCGCATGGTGGCTCGTTGACGATCCGAAATTGACGCGACTGATGAAGCGAAAGCTAGGGACCGACAATGCTCTATGCACAAATTACCCTCTTATAGATTGTCTATTACTATACTAACCCTTCCTTAATAAATCCAACGGCAATCATTGATTTTCTTTTACAAATGTTTCTTTGTGTTTTATTTTATGTGCAATAAAAGTACAAAATACCATAAGTGCTAAAAAGAATCGAAGGTTTTATTTCTCATGTAATATTTTATAGACACACGAAATATAGATTGCGGAATAAAATTTAAATATTTACCATTTCTAAGATGAAGTGCAAGTAAATACTTTGTAGTATTCGGAAAATACGAGTCATAATATATACAGCAGACTACTAAATATTGTCTTAATTCACCTCTTTCAACAGTACAAAGTAACAGATTATTCATAAATCATATTTTATTAATATCTCTCGTATTTCTCACTTTTCATGTGTAGGTAACGAATTCTTGAAAAACTTAGTCAAAAGGGCAATAGTAGTTTCTGGAATGTACTGAACTACTTACCTACTTAATGTACACATTAGACAATATGAGTGTACAATGTTTTCATTTTAATTTTGAGTGAATTACAACTTGATAAATAAATTTTGTATGTAAAATATACACTGTTGATAACATTGCATACTGTACGTATTGTTGGCAATGGCAATTAATACATTAACTTTGCATAATTAGAGAAGGGTTGTTGGTTGGGATAAATAGATAATTATAATTTCACGGCGAGCCGCGGCCTCGGCATTTGTCACCAGCATCCTGCCACGCGCCCTCTTTGAATTTATTATATTGTATTATATCTGGGGTGATCAAAACCCCTTAATCCCTTATATTAACTGCTGAGAGACAATTAAATGATTCACACAGAGATATAACTCTAACTGGGCACATGAAACTAACCCTCTCTATTATCTCTGTATTAATTACCTTATTCGTTTATAATTTCTATCTATCTTTGTCTACGTAATTACATCCTTTTTTTGTTATTTATCCTTCTTTAGCAAATCATTCGATACGAATGCATTGATTTTAACACTCACTTCTTCCTACTAGAGTGAAGATATTCTCTAGATAATTCCCATTTAGATTTTTGCAAAAAAAACTATAAAATTATAATTGAAACAATTCGATATTGGAAAAAGAACTTAAAATTCGGTTTTTTCAATTAGAAATATTTTTTAAAATTGTGTCGCACATAAGATTATAATGTAGATATCAAAGACAATTTTTAACGTAACGGCATGCGCCTAGCTGTTCCCTAGTATTATTACTAGCATCAAGTTCACCCTTATAAAAGTTTGAATTAACTAAATACAAGTAAAATGGTGTGTGGGTGATAGCGGCCGGCGGGCGCGGCAGGAGCGTCCGGATGCGGCTCATTGTAGCGAAACTCCCCGGACACCGCGCTGTGAAACAATGCACTCTTTCCTGCGATTGTCCGATCTGCCAGGAACGACCTTTGCTATTACATACTAACGCTCTTAATACATTATTTTATATAGTAATTGATATAGGGTGTAATTGCCTTTACAGATTCTTTACTCATGAGTCTACTTCATCACACTTTTTTAAACATATTGCATGGTTGTTTAGAATAAAATATTACTTTTTTAAATTCAGTACATTTATAACAAGGTGGCCGAGTGGAAAACTAGTCAACCTTTAAATTTGGAGACCTCGGATTTCCGAACGACGACTTACTGATAAATGTTATCGAAGTTGTAGAGTTTCGTCGCGTTGTCAGCTTAGTTTTTTTTTTTTTTGTTGTAATTTTTTCTGCTTGAACGTTTTTCTTGATTCATCACTTAAAAAAATATTTATGTTAACAAAGACATGATATCGTAAAAACATTATTTATAATACAGTGTCAGCAGTCATAACCACTATATCAAAATTTGGTAGAGATAATATCAGCTTGTGGCGGCGGCGCGGCGTTCCAAAATGGGACAAGTCAAGAGGCTCGATGTAGAAAAAAGACACTGCTATTAAAATAAAAAAACGGCGGCTCTTTTATATATTTAAAAATATCGAAAAACACCTTGCAGACATAAAGGCGCTTCAAGAAACTTGCAAATATTTTTTTCTATTGCAATATATTTTACAATTGTATTGTATACTGTTTACATATGAATTGTTAACTGTTAACAATAAAATGTTAACTACATCCTACAATCATATTCATATAGTCATATGCACATCACAATGTACCTATATTCACAATAATTCGCTCCTCAGTCGGCCATCTTGCTTTCCACCGAAGCTCGACAAAATAAAACAACCGCAAGCTCTCGACTTTTTTACTTTTTTTATACAGGATCATTTTTCTTACCGGAATTATTATCGTCGGATGACGTTTAAAATTAAAGCTTTTGGGTATGTGATAAGGTTGCAATTAAAGTTTCTCTGTTGCGCCGGAGTGGACGTCCTTGGACGGACTCGATCTGCTAGCGCGAGATCGCCCACCGTTGCACGCTGGTCGTTGCACTGATACGATACTTTTAAAAGCCATTGGAAAGTAGAAAACGTAATCGTCGAATATTTTTTCGGGGTTTGGTATTTATTCGATTCGGAATAATTTAAAATTAGTTCTACATTTATTTAAAAAGTTATAGTAATTTTGCGTGTTTGTTATGGATTGAAACATTACAATATAAATAGGTAGTTGAATCAATAGGAAACACTTTAAGAGTTATTGATTTTTTTCTGGAACAAGAAAGGGTTGATAGTCAGTTATAACATTTTAATTAAAACATTATTTTATTTCCAAAATGAGAGTATGTCCAATATTTAATATAATTATAGCAATAATGGAAGAATAGCTCTTTACATCCTACATATTATTCCATCCAGCGGAACAATGACAGGTAATTACAAGCTGACTTTTAGGCTGAAATATAGTTTCTTTTTAAATAGGGAACATTATTTTAGTTTGGCAATAATTTGAATTAGCTATATAAAAACTTTTCAATATTTGAAGTTAGTACGTAAAACACACTAACTTCAAATACGACTAAATCTTTTTAAATGATTTTAGATACGATGTCGTAAAAATCCTTCAGTTAAAATGTAGTAAACAAAGTGGCAGCAAGTTTTCGTCACGCCCATCGCTAATGAGAGATAAAACGTTCTACTAATTTATGCGACTGTCGCCAAAAACTTAAAAAACCACTTTCGTAACTCTGCACGAAACTGCCATTTACAAGTCCACCTCGAAAACACCGTATAAACTTTCCATTTATTCTAATATCTACTCTGGTTAAGAAACATTTCTTAAAACGTTGCCTTATATATTACTTGACCAGATTACTACTTATTAGATTACTTGACCAGATACGATAAGTCAAATATAAAAATCACACATTTGGAGCGAAAAGAAACAATGCGTTTTACCTTTAAAAGTAATTTACATGCATTTTAGAAATTGGCTATAGTGGTAAGCAAGATTTTAGGTTACAAAGCTGACAAAATACGATGAAATAGGCAAAAATACGTTAAAAGGCAATATAAATATGTTTATTATGACGTACGAGAACTATGACAGCTTCAATAGAATACAGGGATGTCAATTTTTATAGCCTTTTGTCTTCTTCAAAATAATTATAGGTACTTCTGTATATTTTTCTAAATAGACCCTACTTAAAATTGGACAAAGATAAAGCCATATGAAGGAATTTAAAACATTTGCAAATATGCTCACCACTAGCCTTCATATCGTTTTAATTGTAAAAAAATCAATACCTGATGGTCATGTCGGTTATTTCCGTCGCGCGTGCATATCGCCACCGTGGGCTAGATCCCGGCACGATATGCGACCGTCAGACTATAATTACAGGTATCAATCGCAAAAACTGGTCTACTTAATACGACACCATAAAGATGAGTAATGTTAAACCTATATTATGAACGTATTCACTCGACCGCTTTTACAGCTGTATACATTGTGATTTTGCAGTTTTACATTTCAAAAATAAACAGTGTATAATTATAACTTTAATAAACTTGATCAACCGGAAAAGTTTGGTTTTTACTAACACTACTTAATCTTACTAATATTATAAATGCGAATGTTTAGATGGATGGATGGATGTTTGTTTGAAGGTATCTCCAGAACGCTTTAACGGATCTGGATGAAATTTTGTATGGATATAGGATATAGTCTAGAATATAGTCATAGGCTACTTATTAAGTTTTTTTTTATTCCGCGCGGACGGAGTTGCGGGCGACAGCTAGTGTAATGTACTTGGAAAAGTAATCAAATACCAACTACCATTTTAACGTCAAAAGGTTATTTTTCGATTATTTCTTGTTAAAATCAACAGTTTTCTCCCTGCCTCTTTTAGCGCGTATTTATATGTTTATTTAAAATCGAATAAAAAGCAAAAGCCTCGTAAACCAAATTTGATAGAGATCCGATGTTCCCGAATTTGACAATACTGCGCGGTAATGTCCAACATATGCGGTATCGAAATTGTTATGAATGTGTTTTGTAAGCGCTTTATTTGCAAGCACCCCTTGGCAATATTGACATGGGGCTGTGGCTAAAATTGTATTTTTATTATAATCGCTACGCTTGATAGAGTGGCGGCCGGTTAGGGAAAATATTAGGGTTGTTTTGGTACAAATAGACAGAGTAAAACCGTATTAAATAATTACCAATGAATAATAATGTCATTTGATATTTTAAATATTCTTTAAAAAGTTGTGACCGCTCTTTGTTTGCAATTTTTTAACAAAATACCAGCTTTCGAGCACAAAACATCCAAATGAAAAATACTATACGATGATTTAAATATATTATTTTTTGCTACCTTGATGCAGCAAGAGAACGATTAAAAGAAATAATATGAGAGAACCTACAACTGCAACTTGTCAAGTAATTTTAACCGATGTAAAATGATTCGTCATAAGTCAATGATGATTGGTGTTGGAGCATGCTCATTACCCTGAATCACAATATAAATTATATTTAACTTAGTATTCGCTGAATTTATCGTTTATGTTATGTTTGCTATGGTCCTTTTTTTACATTCACAAAACATCACCGCATAGCAGAGCATCGCCACTAAATATCATTATTTTGAAAATAACCCGACAGTTTTATTATCTAAATAACAGCAAAAAACAAACTAAGCGAATATCTCTTCCTGTCCGAGTCCAATTCGACCCGCATCAAAAGGCTTAATGTAAACCCCTTTTCACATTTTTATGTCAAAAAAAAGATCGTACATGACTATTTCGTTGCTAAATGCGATTTGATTCTTTTTAGGATTTACGTCTTATAAACGTGACACAACTTATAAAAGGCGAAGAAAATTATATTTATTTTATACTATCTTTTGCTCGCAACTTCGTCTAAGCTGAATTAAAAAAAGCATAGTAAGTGGCCTATGCGCTATTCCAGAAAGTAATTTATCCAAATCCGAATAAGTAAGATTAAGAACAATTAAGTTATTAATAATTAGTTGTTTATAAAATGATGATCAAACAAACATTGATTAGAAGTCCGTCATTAAATGTCTATATTTAGAATACATATTTAAAATGATCCATGTCTATATCGAACCCAAGACAAAGTTATTGGTTATACTGGAAACTACTAAACCACTGTTTTTAATTATCACATAATAGAAATTATTATTGACTGTCACCAGGACAACAGAAAAACAAAAACATCGTTTTTATTTACGTCGCAAAAACCTTTTAACGACTGTAATTTACAAGTTATCTGATATTGCATTTTTGGTGTGTTGTGTCGTCGGCGATATTGCAATTTGTCATTTCGTTATCGTGCACTATCTGCCTGCAAAAGTTTCTCCGTACCGATAACATTATCTCTCACTACAATCCAGTACTGTATTATCGTACATCGTAGAGCCGTAGGCATATTGCAGAACAAAATTATTATTATAATAAAATAACATCCATACGTGAGGAACAGATAAAGATTTCGAAATATTGCCACTTTCGCACGCACTGTATCAGTAACGTGCAGTAGTATTGTATTTTAATTATTCAGGTTTTGCAATATAACGTCTTGTTGCTTTCCTGCTACATGAATTAAAATTACTAACAGAATAAATATAAAATACCCATTAAAACAACTCGGTAACAATGACGTAATATTTCACTGTAATAATATAACAAAATATTTTTGATAGATCTAATTTACATTGTATTTATTTTCTTATCTTTATAACTATAACTGAAAAGTTAACCTAACTACTGAATGTGTTATAAATAAAAACTATAATTTTAGTCTGTAAAGTTTTAATAGGTTATTGTCACATTGTGGCTACATTAAATGAAATTATGCGTGATGGTCCTGCAATAAATCTATGCAACCTAGGAACAGTACATTTACTATTTTCATCATTACAAAAGTGCGTAACGCATATTACTGTATTTCACAATGAATATCACGTATTGTGAATTCTATAAACAAGTAATTCGTTTGCGAAAGTAATCTTTTTCTACGCAACCGTATTGAAAACGTGCGACGAGGCGGAGTGCGTATCGCGCAAAATGCAATGCGCACGCACGATGCGTTCGCGTTGATAGAGTGCGTACGTTTTGATAACGTTACTATTTGCTGATAACAGCATACAGATACCGCACATTAGTTTGCCGAATTCAGTCGACCATAGAAAAATAATTCCCTAAATAAGTTTCGTCAAAATTGTGTAAAGAGCAGCGAAGTATCACTAAAGTCATGTCTACGCACACACGCATACGTATCAGGTGTAATCATACAGTCACACATTTAAAGTAGAGTACAAAGACCTTTTCGCTCAGTAATTCGCACAGTTATACAACATTGTCGAACGAGAGGGTATCCCCGACCTATAAAAAATGCACAGTCGTTGTTTGCATCGTCCACTTTTATTGTGCAGCCACCGTATGATGACAGACAATGACGAATGTTTTGCAAGTTGGCACGTGCCCTTGCAAAAAAAACTCTTTGTTGTGGGCGGATGGTTACGTCAATTTCGCACAATTGTACCAGGAGATAATGACTACTTAGGAAGTCTCAATGAAAACACTGCAAAAAAATTACTGTTGTACCGTTTAATAACTGGTTCTTTAACTTTGTTTTCTCATTATCTTGCGTATTAATTGTATTCTTTAACCGTTAACTGTTAATGGCACGAATTAAATAACAGTTTTGCTTACTGCAGTTTTTAAACTTTCACCGTAATAAGTGAATTAAATATTTGTCGGGTCTCTGATAGAGTTATTTGCTTACTTAAAGTCAATCTGATTGCTTAAAAAAATGTTTCCTAAAAGTTCTTGTTTGCCTTTTTAGAAATGAAATTGCTAATTTAAAAGTTGAACAGTTTGCGAATTTGTTCTGAACCCTTGAAATTTGTTAACTCTCTTGTTACTAGGATAACATAAGTTATGAGGAGATAATTCGCAAAGCAGCCACAAACCGTAGGTATTCTAAAGTATATATTTAAAGTATATGAGACAAACAATTCTATTAGGGTTCAGTTCCATGCATTTAAATCGCAACGAGATACATATGTGTAAGTTTAAGTAATGATAACAATATATTCCATTTTTTATAATATATTAAACGATAGCAAAATTACCAAAACTTTGAATGACAGACAAATTATGCAATTCTTAATTGAAATTTTTGTAAGGAACCCTTTTATTGTTTTTTTTTACCAAGAAACAAAAACAAAACCAAGTTCGAGCGCTTGTACCTATCGAACCGTGCTGAATCATTTTCTGATGTTTAAGAGGGCGGTGCCAATCCACGATATTACTTATCACATATAGTAGTATGTGTATACATTTCGCACACAGTCGCAAAATTCCAGTTTGTGATAAGATTCTGTGCGCCTGGTACAACGTGTGACTATATACGTCGATGATTACGTACCCGGATATTTTAGGAATTCTCATACGTATTGTGTTACGTATGAATTTCGTGTCTGATTTAACCTTGAATAATCATCATTTTGATTAATTATGTTTGTCTATGTCTGTATTATGATATTTCTATGAATTGCTATTTATTTTTATTAACTTAAAATAAAAAATAAAAATATTTATACCTATTTCATTTTGTAGTACTTTTACCTTTAAATAAAGTTAAAATGTCGTGAAGAATTACGCGATTTTTCTCATTTCAGTTGTCATGAATCCATATTATGTATATTGTAAAAGTATACTGGAAATATGTGAAATGACTTTTCCAACCATTTATATCCCAAATTCATCAAATGTGAGGAAATGTTTAACAGAAATTAAGATTTGATATTGTGGACTAAATGTTAAAGAATGTTGAAAATTAGTCGTGATTAAAATACACATTTCAAATCTCTTTTGTGCTGTCTAGTCTGTCATATTATCTAGTGCGGAATTTAAGTCGAATTATTTTTCCTGGTTCTGAAGTAAATTAATAACATTGAGTGTTGATTGTTATTGCTAATTCAAGAAAACATATGCAGGAAATTATAGTTAAATACATATAGAGTCCGCCCGTTTATTATGAGGCTATACTACGCTTTATTTTTTAAGATCTTTGTCCAATAGTGAGTTAAATATAGGCTGCTGCTAAATACATCTCTGCCCACTCCTGGGTCATGGGCGTGTTTATTTTAAAACAGATACTCTATGTTTTTTTTTTATTTTACTATGTTCTTTGAGATGTAACTGTGAGGAATTTTTTGTTTTCTTGGTAAAGATCGATTATTATCCGAGTTTAAATTACTGCATATAAGTAATCATAGACATGAAGAAATCTTGCTACTTGATGATCAGTTGTAGAAATGTAGTTTAATATTTTATAGTGCATTTAATGAAAACCATTGTCTCAAATGACAAGTTATTATTTTGCAAGCGTATTCACCATATAGGGTATAGACAACATGGTATCTGAAGATTTTAAAACGGCAAACAACGGCACAAAGTTTTAGAAATGATTTTTTTTTTTTTTAGTATTAACACAAGAAAATATTTAAGAAGGGTGAAGCACATGCTTGTTAGTATAGTCTGTTCAAGTCTTTTTGTTGTTGAATAAACCCGACAAGGCAATTTAATTGTGAATGGTTAATTACAATTTGACGTACAGTACCAATTTTGCCAGAGCTATAGGTATACGCTGTTTGTAGCTCAAACAGATCTGGTAAACACGAATTATGAGCCGACGAGGTTGCGTAGAGATTTTGAGGCCAAGGTCTTACGTCTGATATGTTGATATTTTTACATAGCGATAAACACTTGTTACGTATATGATGGTTACAAATATATTTATATTATTTTTTTTTGTATGTAGAGGTGAAATGTGTTCTTCAGAATAGGTCCTTTTATAAAAAAATAAACTGTACTTTTCTTTAAAATTAGGAAACTTATACAAATTTATAGTAAGTACCTACCTGTCTCGGTAGTTTTTCCTAAACTTTCTAATGAATCACGAAGAATATTTTTGTAAATTTAATATTATATATGAAAAATATAACGGCATTGTAATATCTATTTTTATAGTATACACAATATCTATCAGTATAAATGGCCTCATTTCGATAAAAAAAAGTGATTTAAAGATTGTGTCCATTACATGGCTGACATGTTTTTAGTGCGTTAATTACGTCAACCCCTTGATGGAGGTCGTTATTGACAGCGAAATATTGTAACCGCTGCCGGCCGGTCGGCCCCGTGACCAGAATACAGGCCATGAATAATTGAAGTCCACCGGACCTCACTACCACCACAACCACCCCTGGCTCCACTTTACCATTTTATATGTCTTACCATACTAATGGATTCTATGTATATTGATAACTATAGTATTATTTTGTCATACAGCAAAATATTACTAAAGCTAAAAATGTTAAATAAGCATGCAAATCAAGAATCAAATAATGATCCATAGGAACTTATGCATGGAATAGGGGTTAAAATATTATCAAGAAAAATTACAAATACTTTAAATGCAATTCCCAGTAAAGATAATACACTAGAGAGAAAGTACACTATATATTAGAATACCTAAAGATATTTCGATTATATTTGCCTTAGTACATAAATGTAAATTGATTGAAATTTTCTTCTATAAGGAAAGTTTCCATTACTATAAATTTTCATACTATTGGTCATGGTAGCTCAGTCCTTTAGTACTCGTAATTATAGAGTAAGATTTCGTAGGTCGGTGCGTTGAGGGGCATCTATTTGTCTTCTACACGCAAATGTGTCGGGAAAATTTGTTTAAATAATTGATAGGAACGTGTCATTTGGCAACCCCCTTTACCCCCTCATTCACACCACAAACTTTACCGACCACCTCGTGTCCTTTTAATGTATCGTAGAAATACGATCACATTGTAATCTACTCATTTGATTATTAAAATACCACCCTGTATTTGTCCAATGGTTGAATTATAATGCTTTTATCCAATAGCATTCGCTATAGCTAAAATAGCTAAAAACACACAAACCGTATACTTCTCTAGGAAACACTATAGTGGTACTCATGACTCAGTACAGACCTAAAATAAAGAGATGGTTTATCTCAAACGAGTTGGTTTGCAAGAATATCGGTACATAGTTTTGGTATTTTTTAACCTAGATCTTTAATTTTGTCTTTAAATAGAGTCGTACCTTATAGAGAGAGGCAAGAATTTAAATATTATTACGCTTAAAATGTATAATGTCAGAGGCCTGCTCACTTTGTCTTTGGAATTATCTTAAGACTTCAAACTCAGCTGCGAAAAATATGATAAAAACGCATGTAATTAGAAATACTAAGAAAGTTGCATATCTATGTGCTTCTTTATTTTTAAATTTTATACCAATACGGGATGTGAACGCCGCCACGCACACGGTGGTGAGTGGCGATGCCCCACATCGATATTTCGTACATTATTGAGTAGTCGCGTGCGGCCTCCCGAATTTCAAATGTTTGGCGATTGATGTGTAGATTGACTTTTGTCATTTGCCTCGACAGCCTCGAACGGTTGAAATACTTTTTATACTGTCCACAAATTGTTGGGCTTCGAGTAATGGACTCGGCCGATTCGAATATGCCTATTTATTTATTTTTTATATCTGATTGGTCTATGATGGATGGAAGTTGTCCGTTGTTTTCTCATGGGCCCATTTACTGAAAAGCTATCGATTATCGTTTAAATTATATTTTCAAGCAAACTTTTACAGAACGTAGGCTAATAGGTTAGAATGTTATATTTGTAATAATAAACAATTGGTAGATATTCATGTTTTTAGGTAAAATAACTAAAATTGTTTTCTTTTCCGGCAAAATATTAATACGAAAATACAAAAGGAGTTGTGCAAATGAACAAATGCGCATTGTTGTGTTATCTCTAACATTAACAATGAGTGTTAAAAATGTATTGAAAAGCCCAATGTGTTGTTTTTTCTGCTTCATTCTTTCAATCATATAGTGAGGTTAACTCGTAGTTTTTGAACCGTTAAGCAGCATTAGTGATAAGAGTTGAGTTAAAGTTTTGCAAATCGAACGGGTGTCCGGAGAAAGGTTTGGGACGCGAGTCATAAAAGCGGCGCCTTTAAAAAGGATGATATAAATTGTCGGCACCTTTTATGCTCATCGTTGTGAATAACTTTTTACTTCGTTGGAAAGTTTTATTTCGATGAAACAGTTATGTATTTTACTGATGTTTGTTATGTTCAAGATTTTGGCTCGGTTTTTATCGGGATACTCATCTTGTGGGGTAAAGTATCCCGTTAAACACTCACTAATACGTACTCAGTATCAATACCAGTATTAGATGAGTTTCAAGGATTGCTTGGCACAATATGCATAAACACACGAATTACGTATTCGTAAAGGCACACTCTACCCACCAATAGAATGCAAAAATTTATTAAGTTGATAATTTTTTATTACATGTTTGTCGACGTCATCGAATACTTCTTAGAGTTGTAACAGTAATTAACATTAAGATGTTTCGAGTTCAGAGGCGGCAGCACACGTTAGCGCTCGTGATAAATAGTGAGCGTCTCTAAAGACGTTTCACTTATCTAATAACGTATAATAAATAACCCGGCCTCCATTATAGTCATACGAGAGAGAAATGCCTCACCAGCAAGTACCGTTACGGTCCTTAAAAACACAGTCAAAATTATTATAAAGAGAGAAAGCATTTAACAACGTAACCCTTTACTGGCAATGCACATTTTCTGCGGAGAATAGCGCAATATTTTATTGCTTTACTACCCATCTATAATATTGCAGAACTCCGCAAAGACACCGACTCAACGTCTGAATAAAAAGGGGTACAATAAAAACAAACGGAAAGGGTTTATACAATGCGGAAAAATTACGCAATGCTCAGTTTTATGACTTTGTTAAAAGGCGATTTGTATACAAAAAACATCAACTTCGCAGGTACGAAAAAGTTTCTATTGTGGCGAATAGGGTCGAACGCGCCTGAAACGTTGAGGATGCGGCGCGAATACTACGAGAGACGACCATTCACTAAACAATGAACGCCACATTTTTTTGCGTAGGATTATTTTGGAACAACAATTGATCTAATAATGTAAATCCTAGGCGCCGTCAATGTTGCGCAATTTAACAATTTTCGCAACCACAACAATAGATATTTCGCACGCCTAAAAAGTTGTTTAATAGCCTGTTAATTTATCGTGGAATAATTTATGTATATTTACACAAAAACAATGAAATAATTATCAAAATCGGTATACAAATTGAAAATTAACGAACTAATACATCGTAGCGTGCCTTTAATTTTGTCCAGCCGCTCGCCGCACTAGCATTTTTCGAATGCGCGTAGTTTTTAATTATTTAATATCTCCCAAACTATTGATCAGAATTACATAGTTTAAAGGCTAATGTAATCTGCATTTAATACTCTAGCCATCAAACATATTTATTTGGATAAGGATTCATATCGAATGTACTATAATAGCGCCGTAAGCTTACGACGCTGTTTTTCGTGTGCATTTTAATCGAAGTTTGTTCACAATAACATGTTTTTTGTGAGACATCCATAGATGATAGATATATGCCACCGAAGACTGTTATTTAGAAAATTTAAGGATCTATAATTACTCCATACATCATTTTTATGTAAGTCATATAGTTTGACCTACGTAAGCCCAGAAAGCAAAATTGTGCTTTTCGTGTAGCATTTTTCGTTTCCGCGTAATTTTATTCTTACGATATCTCCTAAACTATTAGACAGAATGATATAGTTTCAATTGCAAATATAATCTACATTAAATTCTCTTGATAATGAACATGTTTATTTACATAAGGGTTAATACTGAACTCGAATAATAGCGTCGGAAATAGGGCATGAATTTAATTGATGTTTCTGAAGAAAAAAATGGTTATTGTGAGAAAACTATAAAAGATAGATATATGCTATCGCTGACTTTTATTTAGCACATTTAAAGAGCTACAATTCGCCATACATCATTTTTATGTAGGTCCTATAGTTTAGCCTACGTAAGCGCTGAAAGCAAAAATGTCCCTAATTTTCGCAACAAATTTTGAAGCTATATTCAAAATCTACTAGTCTTCTAGTTATTTAAAAAAAAAACAAAAAAATGGGACCCACCTGCAAGCACTTCCTTTCGATTAAAATATTTTTCATCAAAATCGGACCACCAGGGGCGGAGTTTCGCGGTAACACACATAAAAAAAAAAAAAATACAGTCGAATTGATAACCTCCTTCTTTTTGAAGTCGGCTAAAAATTACACTTGATTGAGTCTTTATCAGTAATTATTTCAAAATACCTTCAAATGTTACATAAAGACAAAAAGACTCAATGAAGTGTTCTAAGTCACTTAGAGTACCTACATCTGAAGACATCGTGCGTTTGGAATTTACACTTTACAAGAAATAGTTTACTGTCATATTTAACGGGCCACATCTTTCACTTAACGAACCCTTTGCTCGGAAGAACCCTGGGAAAGCATTCCTTTGTTTTGACGACATTGAGCCAATAGCTTGTGGTTGGACTTAAAAATAACATAAAAGATAAAAAAACATAGCAACTTGTAAGTGCAACCAGTGTTTCATAAAAGTTTTATAATATTGCAACTTATAATGTATTAAGAAATTTTAGACTATAGTAATAATGTCGACAAGAAGTAGCCATCGGATTTTCCATTTTTCAGACAAAAGCAGTTTCACTGTCCAATGTATAACATTCACACAACACGAGTGTTACAAACAGAAAGTTCATACTTTGTACCTATATATTGGGAGATATTTTTACATCAAAAAGATTTTACATATAAGGCCGTAGTGTTATTTTTATTTTATTTTATTTAATATTCGGACAACTTACAGCTACCTAATAATTAAATTTTGATATAAATATAAACTTAAGGCTAATTAAGTTGTCACAGATTTGTGTAAATGCAGGTAATGAAATTAGAGGTTATATGAGTGTATTTAACGAGATTTATTTTTAAGTTTTTTTTAAACGAATTTTTCCTGTTAATTAAAGAACGAGTGATAGGCTGAGGTTTAAGTACTCGTTTTAAAACGATACACTGAGGCAGTTGGCCCTTTGAACTTGATCTTATTATCAAATGTGGCTACGAACCCGAAAATTATATCAGCGTCGTTGCCGCATTCCGCGTTCCCGCACACATTTACAGAGTGTAGTCCCCTACACAAGCAACACGCAGAACGCAAGTCTTTACCATGATGAATTTTATAACAAAGTAGGTTAGAAAGAAAATGTCTTCAGTACACCGGTTATTTGTTAATTGATTTGATTTGGCAATACAAATAAATAGGTAATGCATTAATCACTCATGTATACATAGATAGTACAGACCATGAGACATTCGGACTACGTTCAATGAAAACTAACAATAATCAGATAACATATCAAAACAAGGTTGATACATTTGTAATGAAAATAAAAACAATTCCGTACTAAATTTAAAATTGGAATAACACAGTACAGTCAAAGAATTAAATTCGCTTCCCACTTAGGATCGAATATAGTACAGCAAACTGTCATCACAAGAGCTAAAATTTAGCACCCATGTGTGTTAGTATGATCAGCTTTCGACCTAATTAAATTGTGAACATCAAATGATATTTTACCGAAATGGGTAGGAAACAAACGTCCTCGACTGTACATATGTATAACTTAACAATGAATATGTGTGTGTAGGGCCGCACGCGCACAGATATACAGGAAAGTTGCGATGAGGGAGCGCGCGCGGCGGCGCGGCGGCGCGGCGGGCGCGCACACACGCATGCGCTAGACACGAATATTGCTCGCTATGCTAATGCAGCGGAGATTGGGCAGGTCGTTGGCCGCTCCCGGACGCCACAATACAAAGTCTTTCGGCAGAACCCGTCGTCCACCCTCGGTTCTTGCTTCTCGCCCTCGCGATCGTTCCGTTTCGTTTGAATTATCTTTAGATCCTTTAAAAATTCCCAGACGCCGCAATGTCGATAACGTATGCTTGATTGTTAAGACTATATTGCAGACGGGTCTTCTTAACATTCAAGTCGTACTAAAAATGTTATACTTATGCAACATTGTAATTACTTTAGGTCATGGTTTATTTCATAAGGATAAGTTAGTTCCATAAATAACATTTTAAATTAACAACAGTACTTTTTTGCAAAATGATTTTACCGGGGACCATTATGAAGTAAAAAAAACTCTAGAACTTCACAGTTTATTCCAATTGCTGGTTCTGAATCGAATTTTTGTAGTGGGAAATGAAGAAGTTAATATTTTACTCCGTTTATATATCCATTTAATGCAATAGCAAAGCTAAATTAACTTTAGAAAGTCTATGCGACATGCAGACGATTTTAAAATTGGTTGCTGGCGCGTCATCGGTGGGCAGTGACCTTGAGTGCAGCGCGGGCGCAATAGATTACTTACGCACACATACACTGCACTGTAATAGGCACTTACATTTAACTTGAGGGCCGATTGTCGCATTTAGGAGCGACTTTCAAACGCGATAACATGTATTATACTAGAAGTTATCAAGAGACTTTAGTAGGTATCTTTTATTTCGTACTGCACAAATTCTTAATGAGACATAATGGTCTAAAATGTTTATATTTTATTGTGTGAAATGATTCCTACCGATGTTTCCGCATATTTTAGTGCGATAAACTACAAATTCTACCTTGACGGCTGATATTCTTCAATATTTTACATTGAATTTCGCATGCGTAAACCAACGTTGTCTCGCATCATCCTCGCACAAATTTTGTTTTCTTTAGTTTCTACGCCCGCTAGTAGCCGGTAAAGTTTACCTCCTGTGTTTAAAAGTATTTGAATGTTAAGATAGCAGCAGATCGAAAGCTGTGACAACAATTATATAGTAGCCCTTCGTCACGTTTTTAAACTGTTTAAAAACCAATAAAATCCTAACTTAATTCAATGTAACGTACAGTTCCACATCAGTAAAAGCGTTACAAAGTAGAACACGACCACCTAAAATCCCTCGCCTTTCCAATAATCGATTTCTTCGTACATGACTAAACTTTCAACGAATGAAAATAGACCAAGCCTCGTAAAAATTGCATCGATTCTGTATCGGCTTACATGTAGTTTTATCTAGGCGTAGGTGTACAACGCAACATTGTTATGTTTAATAAATTCGGTTAATTTATTTTTTATTTTTATTCCAACTTTAACCTGTTAGGTTTTATAATTACCTCCAGTACTAGAATTTTCAGAAAAAAAATTGTTTCGGTTACGAACTGAATCCGGAACTCTCTGTGCCGATAAGTAATCTCAACATTTTGGTTTCGGTGACAGTGTCGATTACGAAAAGACAACGATGCGTATAAAACGATCACCTATTTGTTTGCCACAAACATCTCGAGACACGCGTCATGACAGTGTAAAGAGATGCATCTCAGCCGTACCTTGTGAAAGTGCACTCCGCAGCCTTCTCTGACCCTTTCTCTCGTCTATCAAATACGCAGTCGTCCGTAGTTTTTTTTTCTAACCGAACATTAACAGATTATCCCTGGCATTTTATTATAATACTCTGTGTTAGAAATAAATTTAGTTAATAAAATAATCAGTATTATTAAATTATTTACATTTTTATAGATAGTTTAGATGGAGAAGTGCTCAATCTGGTCGAGTTCATCTGTGAAATAACAATAACTACCAGAGTATCTGTATGCCTTTCTTCACTTAGGTTACGAGTATTGCTAAAGAGACCGATCTCTCACAACGAATATAAAATTTAGTAATTCTGTCCAGTTGTTTCAACAAGTTGGTCCTTATACGAAAAGCTAAAATTGTTATCGTATAATTTGTGTAGACGTCCAGCAGTTTCGACATGCGATAGGTGTAGGTAGGTAAGCTCGGCAGTCAGCAGTCGTGATATCCTGGCAGGACGAGAAGGGGGCGGCGGTGCAGGCGGGGGCGTAGGGGAGGCGGGGCATCTAAACGAGTGGTTATTTCGGTATGCACATTGCATACGCCGCCATCGCTGCACTTGCCACTAGAAATAGTCAGGTCAGGGACCGCGACCACCGCTCCGATCCTTCACCAAGGTCAAGACTCGGCTCGCTGCCACCGGCCGCCGCACACGTCCCTCATGCACCCCGCATCCCTTCTCCAGCCCCCTCATCCCCTGCACCCGTGTCACATTACCTCACTGGCCGCGCTTGTCAAACCTAAAGTCGGTTAATAGGCCTCGTGATAAATACACGAGGTATTTCAACCTAATACATTTCTCCGACAATTTATTTATTGTCTGTTACTGTTATTATGTCAGACAATAAGTTTAATGTAAGTATTTTATCGAAAATAAACATTCATCGGACACAATGGACGTTTCTTACGAATTCGTTCATCGTTGTTAATGTTAGCAAACGTGACCTTACAATATTAATCGATTCTTAATTGCAAATAATCATTAACATCGCGAGATAACAAAGAACTCGGTGAGGGCAGTGTCCATTATATTTATAAAATTCGCGATAAGCGTAATTGTGTAACTAAAGTCTCGGAAAACGCAGATACTCGGTATGTACCGCAAAAATTTGTCACCCTTTTACCGTACCTGATACATTTAATTCATTCAAACTTGCCTTATTTTTTCTTCGTCATTATCTTTAATTGTGAAAATTTTATAATAGTGCAATATTACAACATCGATAACTATTAAAAATAATTGATGAATCCATTATTTTTTTTTTATCTCAAATGCCAGATTGCATTTTAATTATTTGTGTTATTAATTTTAGTCTGCGACGTTATTGCAATAACTGATTACATTTTAAAGTATTTTTCGTACTTGAGGAATCATCAGTAAATAGTATAAAACACGCCAGCAGTAATATAATAACAGGATTCACCCTCGTATTGGTTAGCGTTAATTTTTATGGCTTCATCTTCCCCTATCGTTGGTCATCGACACCGAAATGTTGGTGAGTCCTTAAAGCCAAATGACACTAATTAACAATCCCTATCTATCATTACAATTTTACCAGCATAGCAAAATATTGTACAATAAAAACAAGTTTAATGACTAGAAATCAAGAAAATCTACCATTTGAAATCTTTTTTCTACTCAAGACTTCGTTTTAAGTAGCTTAAAGTTATCGTAACAAGACGTATTTGCAAACAAAAGTTGAAATAGGATTTTGTTTAATGCTTTTCTGTAAAAAAAAATGTTCAAATTTTAGGTTGATAAATTTTAGATGCGCGGGCGATGAGAAATGAAGCAAGACATCTCTAGTGCGACCGGCGCGGCGTCGGCGATGCGATGTTGGCGAGGACATTGCACTTCTAATGCCTCCCCCCTGCCCCCGCCCGGCCGCGCTTTGGTCCTTCCCCCCTGGGCCCGCCGAAACTCGCTAGCCAATGTTGCCCCTCCCGACCGGATTTCACTATTTAGTCACCCGATGGACGTCGAATGTTTATTTGGAGGATGACTACGCTATTTCGAGTGGACGGTTCTTAACATTCAACCCGATAGGTTATTTAGCATTTTAAATATTATTTGAATATTAATGGCGCATAACGTATTGCAAACTAATCATCTGTTTATTTTATTATTAAAAAATTTCCCACAGTTACGAATATAAATAATCATAAAATCTGTTGGAAAGTATGAATAATGAGACAGGCAATTGCAAATTAAAACACATAATATGAAAATACAGTTTTTACAGACGTATCGTGGAATAAACGTAACAATAAACAATTATGTACAAAAGTAAAGCTTGCAAGTAGAGCTTGCTACTAACTAGAATACTTTCGTTAGATATAAAAGTACGTCGTGATGGTGTCTGTTTAACATTGAATGAGGGGATTGCATCAAAAAGCAGAACCGACGCGACGCATAGAGCAAGCGTCTATTGAAGCAGCAACACTGCGCTTCCCGTTACGTCTATGTATCGCGATACATAGTGTCTATTTACTGACTGCGCTCGCCTCGTACCGAAGTCAAAACGGTTCCATCAAATGCATGATTTTTATACATTGACTTACTTTAAAATCAATATAATACGCAGTATTTTAATAGCAATAGCTATAAATATTTATTGTATTTAGTAACTTGCTTGGAATTTCACAATAATTACAAAAATCTTGACTTTAGTTTGTAGTAATAAATAAGATTTTGTCTATCTCTCACGTCTAACCCAATGTAGCCCAAATTATAGTAGATATGAAACGCTATTATTTTTTTGGACTTCAAATATTATAATGTTTTTGTTGACGGTACATTTCGACGTGCCTAGTGTGGAAGGCGGCTGGCGGCTGGTGGCAGCGAGTGGCCTGCCTCAACCGGCGGCGTGTTGTGGCCGCGCGCGTGACGTCATGCCGCTTCCTGCCTTCATTTTTAAACGATTAAAAAAATCATAACAAATACACCAATACGGCAGGCCACCGAAAATATTGTATCTAAAAATAACACACTTGTATGTAAATCTTGCTTAGGTGATTGATTATAATATGTTATGAACGATGGTGAGGTTTAGTATAAATTTGTATTTGTGGGAAGGCCATTTTCAACAAATTCATATCGCCCGGATATGTATAAATGATGCTCTATACTTTGAACATATAAAGTGCCGTATAAAGATTTTGTCTTCGCAGTTCTATGGATACCTTTAGAAGACAGCATAAAATACAAACATTAAAACGCATAGCTGAATTTAAAATGGAACGTCTTTTATTATTTCTGTTTTATTCTAGGTATAAATGATTGTTTATATTACAGTAGCAATATACATGACGCTTTAGTTACCAATTTGCTTTAGATAACACAAGACAAAGGACAGCCGTGCCGAATGTAAATCGGACAATCGCTAATGTGGAATTTGTGTGTACTGAGTACATAAAGTATGACATCAGACGTTCAAAGAGTTTTAAAAATCTGTCATAACTCATAATACGTACCTATTTATGGTAGGGTCCAGATGTGGCCTAAAATACTTTTAAGTAAAAATCCTAGTCAGCATAGTAATGATTCTAGCCTTTCTATTCTTCTTTTTATTAAGGAAAAGGGAAGTTGTTTTAGCGGGGGAAGTGATGTATAAGAAAGAGGAATATCCTTAACACACCAAGGGATAGTTGAAGGAAAGTAAGACCAGAATAACGTTTAACAGGATGCCAAATATTTGATACGCAATAAGAGGAAAAGTACTCCCACACAATGCGACCTAGGTCAATAACGTCCGAACATTGTTGACCGTTGATAATGTTATCGTGCTATGCAAATTGCCCTTTAAATGGCCAAATCGCTAATTGAACACATTGTTTACTGCTGCCATAAAGTAAGCAAGCAAGTGTTGATAATATATTTCTATTTGTTGAATTATTACGCGAAAGTTCTTAGAAGGAATAATGAATATGATATTAACGTTAATGTAGGACAATTTAATATTACAGTACAATCTCATCATTTTACTGCCATTCAGTTTAATGATTTGTCATTAAAGTGAATAACGTCTAAAATTGGTAAACGTATAGTTTATTCTACCTTTATATTTAATTCTAGTATTTTTATTTCAAAATTTGAAAAAATAGATTACTGTCAGTGTAAGCGGCCAACACGTGTCATATAGCGTTAAATAATTCATACCAAAAACCTCTTTTCCTCAACCTAAATCAGGCTAAATTGTTCCTTCGCCCCTCGATTTTAATTGGGAAAAGGATTAAAGGAATAAAAAAGCATTCCTTTATATTTAGCAATCGCCCCTGTAATTACAGCGGTGGTTTCCTTAATTACAGTTCCCAATAAAAAGATTGGTGCTTCCTACTTCCCACACAACGCACAAGGCGAGGGCGGCGCAGCTCTGCGCATGCGCGACATGTGCGGCTATCGAGCTTATTATTACATACCGGTAAATATTATCAAAATACACATTACATTACCTTGTCATAGACACAGAAAGAAACAGAGCTTACTTATTCAAGTCTAGAGCCAATGTCACATTTAATAACACACTAAAAGTTATTCGCGGTTACTTAGAGAGACCCTTAACGTAGATTTGTGTGTGTGATATCTTTGTAACCATTATATGAGTTTGATTGTCGCCGTCAGATACAGGGATCGTGTAATTGATTGTCTTTAAGAAAAGAAATGTTTTCATCCACAAGAGTATTAGATTGTTGGTTCTTTTGTGCATTTCACAAGCATAAGATATAAACAATTTATAAATCTGCATCTTTTGATAAACAATGTTTTTCTTCTTTAAAAGAATATGGTTGAGAAATTTCTTATATCAATATATCAAAATCTTTATTTTATCAGAACCATATCTAATATTTAGTTACTCTGTGACATGGTGTAAGGTAGTGAACAAAATAAAAAGACTCGTCAGTAAGTTCCGGGTGCAGCCAGGACCTGCGACAAACAGTTTATTTCAGTCGTCTTCCCTTCCTCCACGCCATCTCCGATTAATTGATCACATTCTAATGTTACATTAATTAAAACTATTTTTAGTTACCAACTTAAAAATGTTCATTAGGTACATGGTAGTAAAAATAACTGAAGCTAAATAAAAGCATCTAAAATAGCTTGTCTGGCTTATGTATTATCTAATTTAGTACCTATTTTTAATAATCTATATATATAAAAGAAAATTGTGTTAGTTACACTATTTATAACTCAAGAACGGCTGAATCGATTTGACTGAAAATTGGTGGGCAGGTAGCTTAGAACCAGGAAACGGACATAGGATTTTTACCCCGTTTTCTATTTTTTATTCCGCGCGGACGGAGTCGCGGGTAAAAGCTAGTATCTATATATATATAAAAGAAAGTCGTGTTAGTTACACTATTTATAACTCAAGATCGTTCGAACTGATTTAGCTGAAAATTAACGGGGAGGTAGCTTAGAACTAGGAGACGGACATAGGAACTTTTTTATCTTGTGTGCATTTTTTTTATTCAGCGCGGACGAAGTCGCGGGTAAAAGCTAGTTTATAATATACTGGCGCAATAATTATTAAGTGTTTAAATGAACTAAAATATATCGGAGTTTTAAATTAAATTCGAGTAAAGCTGTTTATAATTTAAAGAGGCGATAATGTCAGGTTGTACATTGAACTTTATTGTTTCGACTTGCGAAACATTGAAATATCATGTATATGTAGATTAACAGCATAGAAATTGCAGTATTAACGATATTGTTGCAGCGTTGTATGTTAATACGTGTGACATTTGCACTGCATAAATTATGTTAATCGGGCTTTATAAAGCAAATCAAGAACAAGTGAAGTTCATATTAAAATTGTAATGCCTTTCCTTGTCTTTTAATTTCAATTAATTTACCTATTTTATAAGATATACTATATTGTAAGAGCGTCGGTGGCTCAGGGGTTAAGTATTTGTCTTGTAATCTGCAGATCCTGGGTTCGAATCCTGCCATGTACCAATGTTTTTTTCTATTTCCAACTAGCTTTTACCCGCGACTCCGTCCGCGCGGAATAAAAAAAAATGCACACAAAATAAAAAACTTCCTATGTCCGTCTCCTAGTTCTAAGCTACCTCCCCATCAATTTTCAGCTAAATTAGTTCGACCGGGTAGGCTCCGTGCTGCTCTACGGGGACTTATTATGAGTTGACGATGATGGTTTGACCATAGATAACACCGAACCATGAATACACGATCGAAATCGAAAATTTTATTTATTTTTGAACTAGCTGTCGCCCGCGACTCTGTCGGAGCGGAATTAAAAAAACTTTATTAATATCCTATATGTTCTTCCAGACTATGCTCTACATCTAAGTCAAATTTCATCAAGATACGTTAAGCCGTTCCGGAGTTAACTTCAAACCAACATCCATCCATCCACCCACATCCACAATTGCATTTATATTACGAGTAGACTAATACAATGTTGTTAATTAATAGGAATCGTCGTTGTCATGTAAAGGTGGGTGGACAAGGCGATGCAAATTTTCTGCAATAAGTAGATAATATAGTGCATTGACTAAATTTAAATAAAAACACTTTTTTTGTTATTTATTTAAGATCATTTCGTTGGTTAGAACCTTCAAAATTAAACAAAAATCTTCACAAACATCAGCCATACCTAAATCGAGATATAATTTGTTAGCGGACTAACAAATTCAAATTTCTAAAGAAGTTGGCTGTTTTTTTTATTTCAATGATATTTTTGTGGAGACAAGTTTTTGATCTTGAATTCGTATGTAATGGCATATATTGCAAAGTTCAATGTCGTAGAGAGATGGAACGAGTTGTGTCTCCCATGAGGTCAGCGGTCAGCGGTCAGAGGTGGTTAACGGACTGCCCGCTGGCCAGGGGTTGCGAATAACTCGCCTGTTCCCCACTGGACAACGCATCCATCAAGTAAATTTGATTTTTTTTTTGTGAAAGGAGTCTTGAAAAGATGAGCGAATATAAAGAATAGATATTTCATCTATTATTATATTAGATTCTTTATTGATAAAACTAATTTATTCTTACCATTTTACTAAAATTTAAAATTCATCTTATTAAATACAAGTACAAATAACAATATTCTAGCATAATAATCGTCTTAGAATATGAATAACTGTATATAGTGAGTAAAACGCAGAAAACGTATAAATTTGCCTTTTTGAAAATTTACAAATTTTACAGCAATATTTAAAATTGTTATTTAATACATTTTATAGCAACAATGTAAACATTTTATTAGCAAGGATATTGAAAACACTTGCATAGAAATTCTAATGATTATGAAAATTCAATGTCACGTTTAAGTTCAAGTTCTCAGTCCCAGGAGGTCGCATCGGTCAGAGGTGACCAACGGCCGGCCCGCTACGGAATTTGCACACGAATCTTACCTTTTACCTTCACCCCACACTTGTTGCGGCCCATTGTTATTTTACACAATACTACAATAGCACCGAACATTTTTAGGAATAACCCAATAACATGAAAAAATTGCACATTTAAAACAAGAAAACATTAACCTTTGTAAGGTTAAAAGTCGGCAAAAGTTCATTATGCGTTTTTTTGTTTTTCTAACATATTACAATGAACGCTAGTTTTGCAAACAATAGCTTTTAGAAATTTTGGAGTTTCGTTGAAAAATTCATTATGTAAAGAAAAAAACTAAAATTAAAAGAATGCAACAAATAGTATAAAAAAAAACGAAAAATGCAAATAAATTTGATAAAGACCCTTAGTACACGTAAAAGTAAACCGGCCTTGTCCAAGTTCGTTCGTCACCTATGACCCATGCTTGACCAGTAGCGTCCCTCAAAATCTGGCAATAGACAATCACATAGCCTTGGTATTGAACGTTAGCCAGATTCAAAATAAATCAATGTAGATTAAATATTCCATATAAAAATAATAAAAAAACATATCGCCGAAGTATATTTTTAAATCTTCGCGTGTTTTTTTTTTTTAATTTGATCGTTTTAAGTTATATCTGATTATGTTTATTTAATGAGTCATAACAAAATGATTTCATTAGCCTATGATTTATTATGATTAAGTTCATTCAACTTTACATTTAAATGTTAAAAAATAAACACATATCAAAACTTTATGGAGGTAAGCAAATACATTTTTATGTAGCGTTACATTGCTTTAGGAAATACGGAAAACTTCTAAAGCAAAGTTTTCATTCCTTGTTATGTACAAGTAGTGGTCAATATATTTGTAATTTTTTTGTATTTTCCTTATTTCTGTACGCGATATTTGTATAGAGACGGCTTATTTTCACTATATAGATTTTAATAAAAGCTGCAGTAATTTTTAACGTCACATCAAATTTAATATTGTTGAATTAAAAACAGCGGTCACTGGACAACGGTCAGTTCCCCGATTTACGACTCTTTTATTTACTCTAAGCCTATTAAACCCTTTCCATTGTTATATGTTCTTGAGAAGGGTAATTAATATGGCGTGTATTGTGCGAATCCAGCACCTTTGTTCTTTGTTGTTTCGCCGCTTTGTACGCCGGGTGGTTTTTTTGTGCGATATTTCGTTTAGATGATCATTAGTCTAGTGGGCAGTCCGCCGATGACCAATTCAAAACGGTTTTTTCTCACAACGCTCATGTGTTTGGGAACCGTTGTTGTATGCATATCGGACAAAATAAAACTTCAATTGTTTTGTAATAAAATAAATTGTATTAGCGTATAGTGAAAAACACGAAGAAAATACACAAGTGATACAAGGTGGAAAAGTGGTACTAATTTTCAATAAGTCCGTTTAGAAAATCACCAAAATAACTCTATAACTGAAACGGTGTCTTAATATTTCTTTTAATGTAAACAAGTAGTAAATAATAATAAAATTACTTTCAATAAATAAAGAGACAGTTTTCCGCAACCAACATTAAATTACAAAAATTAAATCAATAATAAAATTTACGTTGAAAAATCAGTAGAGATGATTAATAATAAAACGTTATTCGCACCTTAACGATTTCTCAACGGACCAATATCGGTAGGGTTTGCCGTGTGCAACATTGCACCGCGCTGACCTCTGATCTCTGCTGCGCTTCAGAAGCAGTCGTTAGGCAATTGTCCACGGACTGGTTCCATTGATTATATAAAATTCAACCGATTGCCTATATAAAACGTACTTTTTTATTCACTAGCTATTGAATATTTGCTTATAGGCACACAGTTTTATCGTATAAAGATTTAAATGAATACGTGTTAATTTTAGTCATTCGCTAAAAAACACACAAATTGTTAACGTTGTTTTGCGTTAAAGTTCAATGTACTCTTATATCTCTAATTCATTCAAAGTATATTCATAAAAATAAAGCATAAAAACATAGGTAGTTCTGAACGCCTGGTACGCAATAAAAAACATGTAGGTATATACTATCGCGCAAGTATATACCTACGAAGGACGATCGCGAATCATCGAAGCGGCGAGCGTGTGTTGTTCGCGAATCACCCGAGAGCAAGAGGATCGCCCTCCCGCCGCGCCGGCCAATGAGACTCCAGACGCGCTCCGTTGCCGACCGCCGCTTACTTCCTCGCGAATATATTGGCACATGCGAACCTCGTATACCTACATAGCATTGTATTACCAAAGTCATATTATATAAACATGTTGACGTTTTATCTCTACGGCTGTAGGTATATAACTGATTATGTACTTTTTATCAATGTCGTAGAACTATACCGATTTATGCGGTCTTGGTAACTCAACGTCGATTTGAATTCGTTCTACTAAAACAATAGCTGTCAAAACGTCAAAGGAACTCTTTGCTGTGCCGGAAGTATAAAAAGCTTGCAAGGGGAGTTTATAAGAAGCGGCTTTAAGGGATTACTCCCGACTGGGGACTTCTGTAGGGCTTTCTAAGTATAGCGAACTGTTAGGTGCGAACGAGTCAACCCTTCCGTGTAAAATATCAGAATTAAATTGTCTTAAAACATATGTTTGTTTAACACTGATCCCCGGGGACGGCAGGAGTAACACATTGCTCTTGAAAATAATTAATATTGCGTGTCAATGTTTTCTACGAAGTAACAGCCAGAAGATTTATTACTTTTTGCTACATTTCAATTGCAAAATTAAGTTTCTGAAACAAATCGAAGTCCTACGTATAAGGGCCAAAGTAACAAATTGATGATTTTTACTTTTTTATGTTAAAAGCTACCTCTTAGTTCAATTAACAACATGCAATTAAAAAAATACACATTTACAAATGTAAATGTGTATTTTTTTACTGATGTAAAGGGGTCTATACGGCCTTTCCTATGTGATTGAAACTTTGAGATTCTCTCCTGTTAAGTTGTCAATTTGCACATTGGCTATTATTCGTAGGAGCAATCGATATACAAAATCTTGCCTAACTCGTTCCGATCTATTTCTATCTATCTAATTGTTAGATTGCAATTCGATGGGCACTACATTTTGGAAAGAACCACATGTTTAAATAGGAAGTAGGTAGTCACTTTATAACTAGTCGATTAAAACTTAAGTGAATTTCGTAGTATGTGTACAAAACTATGAAATGCAATAAAATGCCATAAAATTATTTTTAAGTACATAAATATAAAGTATCCAATTATTTTAAGCGTTATCATCTCATCAAAACAACATGGAAACGAGAAGGCAATTAAGAAATACCTACAAGCAATTCCAACCCCTTCGAAATGTGTAACTGCGTAAAACACAAGTTTAAGGGGTTGCAGTCAGATTAGCCCTCCAGTGTTGCGCTCAGCAAAAACACCGCACATGGGCGTATTTCAATTAGCTGTCACCTTGTCAACTCTTCTGCTATTATTTTTGTGAGCGCGCTGGCAACACTTGAGAACCCCCGATTGTTTATAAATAGTTCTTCTGCTATTGAACTTCATGTTTTAAAATGAAATTTTAATATCGAGTGTTATTTCTTAGAAAAAAAAAAACATCTTTGCTTATATAGACGTCCTTAACCAAAAATTAGTTATGTAATACAAAATATTTCTCGAAACCATGATCATTTTACTAAAACAAAGAATTCTTTTCATACCATTTAATGGAACAAAAAATAAATTGATACGTTCAGATCCGGGCATATTTATTGCGGGTTGTGTACGCGTATATTCAATTACCAACTCTTTAATGCAAAGGAAGTTCATATAAGTAGGTCAGACAGTCGATTGCACATGCTGTGAAAGCCGCAAAAAATAATACCCCCTTTATATCGCTTTGTTTCTACACACCACAAAAAATATTATTGCCCGCAATTTGTACCTACCCTTAAAACCGAATAGTGCTACTATTTTAATTGGTACGTGGGTATATTGTAATCTTATCAAGATTCTTATTAAAATGACTACTAGGATTTATTCAATTTCATTTAAATAATTCTATTAATGTGAAAATTAGTGTTTTACAATTAAAATTTAAAGTTACAATTTAGTTACTAGATTTCAGTTCAACAAATTTGTCTTAAAGATATTCAAATGTTTCTTAACAAATATATGTTGCTAAAAATATTCATCGAATAATATAACATTTTAAATTAAAGTAATTGAATTACAAATTTTTTACTTGCATCATTATTTAATAATCTAAAATATCTTCATCAAAAACTTGAATGGGCCAAGTAGAGATGAACGTAGTATAATAAAACAGTGTTTTATCAATTTTTTTCTCTCCACGCATACGTTTTATATTTAACCCTTCTCAAGGCCCTCGCAGTATTTCTTTGGCCACACATCTTTTTTGTCTATCACCTTTTTAAATGGCACATGCGGAGAGAGCGTCTTTTTTGAACTCGGAGACGTTAAAATGCAATATCATCAGCCTACCTGAACATCCTTTGAACTCTATTCTCTTAATAGATCGTTTCTAATCGATTAAATCCTGGAAAACTTGCATATAAAACTATCTACGTATTGTAAGTTTATACGTGAAGGGTTGATATAAACAAGCCCTTGTTTGTATTTATAAAATTTTTCAAAATTCATTATGCATTTATATAATCATTTCGATGAAATTCAAATTCGTACAATAGTACAACGTAAAGCGTCATTACATTGTAATTCAGAATCAGATTCAGATCAGGACGAAATTTGTAATTGATATAGAACATAGTCTGGAAGAAAACATCGGCTACTAAGACGGAGTCGCGGGCGATAGCTAGTTGTTAAATAAAATTAAAAATTTCTTTAGTTTCTTTAGATAAGTGTTCTTAAATTGAGTTAAACTAAGCAGATGATATACCAATAAGCAAAATGTATTTTGTTTAACATAAAAAAAATTGCTATTCCCCTGTGTGTAAATTGTAGCTTAACAAACAAATATGCAATTGCTCTAAAGTCTTAGAAAACGAAGTCTTTTAAGCAAGTTGTATCTCAACACTTGTAGGATTTTGTAGGCTCTATTCGCAAAATCCCGTATCCATACAAAAACAAACGAACGCCAAAAACATTTGATACGTCCGAATCCGTAAATTGACGGACAAAAAAACCAGGTAAAAAGTCATATACCGATATAATTGTCACAAATTAAAGCAAAAAATCTTTCACAAAAGATATCAAAATTCTGCAAGCCACACGAGCAGGTAGAGACTTTATAAATTTCCAAAATTTTTTGTTCCGAAATTGTGCAAAAGCGTGGGAGGGATCACGGAATAACTGTACCCGTCACGTTACCTCGGCCTACGACCCCTAACATAAATCAACCGTTTCTAAACGAAAAAAAAATTGCCGAATTAAATGTTAGTTTTTTACGCACACAATCCCAACGTTTCGATATACATAAGACGACAACAAATGAGTAAGCAACGCACCTAATTTAATTGAAGTGACCAATCTACATCGGAAATAATCGAAAGAGTTCTTTGGGATGCAAAACTTAGAATATTATGCGAAAATAATTCATCCACGGGTAAATAATATTAATGTCCGATGACTATAAGAGTACAAAGTACCAACAATATAGGTAGGATTGCTAAATTAAAATAATAGTAAAATCTCTTTTCGTACGTGTCTTAAGGCAGAAACCAAAATCGTATAAAGATTAACACATGAGGCCGCAACGTTTGCCATGTCACTAAGCAAACATTTGAATTACAAAGAATGTTCGTTTTTACCCGCGAGAGGATTCCGCGCAAAAACTTTTAACGCAAACACAAAAAGTTCTACAGTTTCTGTTACGTGATAAGTTTATTTTGGAACGGAGATCAAGATTTACATGCTTGTTTAGCTATTTATTGCTTAAAGTTACTCGTTCCCGGATTTGGAGAAATCTTCCTTTTATCGGTAATGATATACCGATGAGTACAAATTATAAATCGAAACCATCTTTATTATCTGTTTTTACGTTTTCTATAATTCTTATTATATCGGAAAATAAGCATTAGTATCATTTATTTAATTTAAATACATTTACTATATATACTTTTTAATGAAAACTTAAAACATTAGTAACAAGAATAATGAGTAATGAAAGTCACTTACTTAAATTATTCGTCGCGTAGCTGTGGCGACGCGAACATTTGCATGAAGTCGTTGAACCCTTCTGAAAAAAAAAAACTCCCCCGACCGTTTCAGCATATCGCCTCGGAGCGTTCTCACGCCTCGCTCCGGAGTCAATCCAGCAAAAACACTGCGTCTTGTACAATATACTACATACAGTTCTTATACACATGCTAATGTTTGATCTATTGCGCTCCCGAACACACTCGATGTTCTCTGTTTTAAATAACGTTTCAAATAATACTTTGTCTGAGTAAAAATTTGTATTATTTTGTTTATTATGAATGAAACGGAAAAGGCAAAGTTACTTCGATTTACGTAATCTTATTTTCTAAAGAAAGGGAAGAATAAACGACGGTCATATCGTTTCTCTGACTTCAGAATATCTTCTGCATAGTCGCTATTTTCGGCTTTTATAGAAACTTACTCTTTACTTAGGTAGTCAACTCTAGTTTTTGTAACATTATATATATTTTGAAGCAAGCAATTTATTTTTTACAATAAAATTTTGGTTAAATTCGTATTGTGCATTATTATTTTCTAAGCAAGCGATTAACACAATCAATATGCACATGACGCCGGAAGTTGAGTTACACCGCCGACGTCGTGTTTCCGGTCCCCGCTCGTCCCTGCCGCGAACTCTCATTATTCTTTCAGCAAATATATTTTGACTACCGTCATTAGATACCTCTTTGATAGACTAATATCTTTTATTTCAACTTTAAGTTTTTTAAATCATTAATCTTATATTAACGGCATTTAAACAGCATTTTTGGGACGAGTAAGAATCTAGTATTAATTAATATAATAAAATATCAATTAATTTTCTAATTAGCATTTTGAAACCAAATTCAGTTAAGTATTTAATGCGTTCAAAAATAAACCGAAAATATTAAGCGTAAAAACAAATTTGATTAGAACATTTTAAAAATAAAACTGAAATTTAATAGAGCCTATTTACTACCAAAGAAACAGTTAACCTTAACAATAGCCACGTACTGCAGCTTTTCTTTTTTCGCATTCAAAGCTAACGGTATACAATTGATAAACCGATCTTCGTAGCTGTCAGCACTTCCCTGATTCGCCTTGAGGATTGTGGGAACAAATTATCGCAAACACTTCTGCCATTATCAAAAAAGCCTTGCACAAAACATCGTATCAACTATTTATTACGAGCAAAAAATTACCACTCCCACGCCGTGAAAGGGTTGAGTATGCACCTGACCTATATTGCACTTGCATAAAAAAGTATGTTTTCATACGCTTTTTATGTCTCTTTATTCCCCCAGTCATATCGTTTGAATACAATACTATTTGTAGGATTTTTTTTTTGTTTGAATACTATTTGTAGGATAACTATGATTTTGGAGAAACTTTTAAGGTTTTTTTTTTCAAATTTAATACTTACTGTTCGTAACTCTTGAGATTGTTGTCCTAATGTTGTACAAGAATTACGTGTAATATTCTCCTATTATGTAATGTAAAATATACTTCAATCATTTATTCACTTTGTATAGAAATTGTAGTTTATTCGAGTTGTTAGAAGAAACGACATTAAAAATTGTTGGACCAATTTGTTCTTGTTATTTTATCGTGGCCACCCTATGCAAACGCAAGGGAGTTGCGCACACAATGGAAGCGCAACGCAGGTAGCGGGCGCGCAAAGGGTTATCCGCTTATGCAAAAAACGCGATGCGATCCGATTAACACTGGCACTAAACACGATTTGGCTTTTTTCCAAAGATAACTATTGTGTTTGGCAGTTTATCGCACTTATCTTAGACGTGTGTTAATTTGCATTATTCAATATTCATAGTACATTACTCACTAATAAATATCTTAATTATTTGATGCTTAAATGCAGTAATTCTTCATTTAAAAAAGAACGATAGGTAACAAAAACCAGCCTTAGTTACTTTTCGTTTTTGTATCAGGCACAATTATGTGTAAAATACCAAAAAAATATATATCAATATCAATTATTTAACTTGTCCAATATAAGTATGCTAATAAAACCTAGATTTATGTCTATAACCATAATAAAGCTGTAGTTGTTGAATTCGCGGCTTTTCACGTGTCTTATTAAGTATTCATTGAGGACAGAGCGAGCTAAGGTGGGTGAAGCCGTCCGGCTGGTTGCGAAATGAATAAATAGTGGCGCGAAATAGGGGCAGTTCCGCACGTAACGAGCGGCGCGACTTAATAATGCACAACGTACTTATCCATTCAATGATCTACGTTTTAAAGTGATGTTTATGAAGCTCCGTGTCTTCTATGCCTGGTCGGTAGTAGCTCAAGGCATTCGTGATGAGCTTGGCCACCGATACGATAATGGCCCAGCAAACAGTTTCAATCGACATTTCGCGATCGGTCCCTTACTCGGTTTCTCATCAATTATTAAATTATTTCGCTGTCAATCAAGGAGCCAATTTTCGCATGGAATATTAAAGTTGATTGAACACGCGAATTATTATAAAACAAACTTTGAATTTTCACCATATGTGAAATGCATGTTTTGAAAAGGAAGGAGCTTCTATAATATGTTGTTTGCTAATTTCAGTATGAGTTTCTAGTTATTTAATAAAAAGCTAACAAACTCAATGTGACTGAATTATGGTTTCTACGTTTAACGACCTAGAATTAATTATAGAATTTTAAACATTTGATATTGTAACCGAATTAGTATCTTATAAAAATGGAATGTGAGTCGATGCCAGATGACTTAAAAACTGCATTAGAGCGATCTGTCTGCGCGAATGTATAAAAAACTGAGTGGGCGAGCACCATGTGCAGTCGCAGGTGCCCTCCGTTCCCACACAACCCTTTCAGCGACGCAACCCATCCCCGCACTCCTCTCACAAAACGTCTAAAAACTAAACAGCTAAGAAAACTCTACATCAAGCAATTATCAACCTTATTAGAATTGAACTCAGTTTATTTTTGCTTTTTCTTGCATAAGTTCTAATGCCCTTTTTATTCTACCCCAATCATTAGTTCCAAATTCTACCTGTTTCGATTATATTTATAGACGGCATCGTGTCATTAGATTTATTGTGCAATCTTCTTATTTTTTGCTCTTGATTTGGATGCAGCTTATAAAATTACATATTTTAAGAAAATTCTATGAGAGATTCTGAAATGCTTCAACATCATAATTATAACACAAACACAAATTCATTTGAATGTCACCGAGCTTAATAAAGTCTCAGTCACTAATCTCTATAGATGGATATGTCATTTCTTGAAAATGACAGCGTTTGCTACGTTCCGACGTAAACGCGCCTGTTGATGTTATTGATAGCTAGTTAGTATCTAGTATTAGTTCGAGTCCTCGTGACTACTACCAATCACTATAATCAGCGCCAAAATGGCGAAAATAAATACCAAGGCTTATTGCTTGTCCATGTATGGAGGTAAGTGGCCTCATTTATGTTACAAGTGTAAATTAAAATTTACTACATAGAACATGTATTACTCCTTGCTCAGTTTCTGTGACAAATTGTCGGTTGAGTTGGATAATGCGTTCAACAATTTCGACTGTACAACGAAAATAAAGCCATTTTCACATCATGAATAACCATGTGAAAATTATATCTACCCGGTTGTAAACTTTCTGAAAAAATGCTGATAATAATTTTTTTCCTAAAAAGCTGCGACTTCCCGTTATCATAATGATCTTTTAAAAATGGAATGTGTTTTGTAGCCAATTAAAGCAAAAGGGACACCGGCAGTTGGGGCCCCGGGCGTCCGCAATAAATCGCAACCCTACACGAACGTTTCCGTTCTACTTGCAATGTGAACAAGCCTTTATTTTTCATATAAACGGTTCTATAGCCTAACTAAGGATAAAAAAACCTGCCTGGGGGCACTGCAGTCGTCTTCTTTATTACATCAATTTCTAATGTGCGCAAGGAGCAACTAGTGCAATAATTTTTCGCAATATGTCGAGGAATTTTGTATTTTTGGTCAGGCTATCAGAGAAAGGTTTTAACTGAGTGTCACTAATATTTGCACATGGCAATTGTTATGAGCTATGATAATAAATGTATTTCTTCTGTTCTTTGAATGTTTTCAGTGGAGAATCAAAGAGGATAGGACAGAAAGGAGTTACCAAACATAAGATTTCCTCTCTGTCTCAAAAAGGCTTCTATTATAAATGGTCACATACATTTTTATGTCTTAATAAATATCGAATAATTACTGGCTACCTACCATCGATATGTTTCTTATCTAAATGAAAGTAAAATGATCGTAAAATTGTCAAAGTTGCTTTTGATGCAAATTTATTTTTTTACTCGTTTAAAAATGGAACGCATTCAGCCATCTTGTTGATGGGCATAGGTCCATTAATTAAGCTTGTATCTATAAAACGATGGAGGGCATTTTAAGCAATTCAAGTTGCGGTGAATTAATTTGATGTGCGTGGACCGCGCCCTGCCCCTATTGGCCGGCCAGCCAAGCTGCGCCGTGCAGTTGCAGATCATGTTGATATTCTACGTTGTATTTAGCGGTTTCACATCTGCCTATAAACGCTATGTTATACTAAAAATAACTGCAATAAAATACTTGCAAAACATAAATAAAATTTACTGAAGCATTTGAAAAGAAAAAAAAAGCTGATTCTAAGCGATATTAAAATGAAAGAAATTATACACGTACCGAAATTGTACTTTTGACTACATTATTTATCTACTACAGATAATATAGACAAAGACTTCATTGACATTCAACTTCTAGAGCCCTTCCAAATAACAAATAGTCCATCAAATTGTGTTACCTGCCCGTGCCACTTGAAAATAGATTTAAAAAAATATACAAACATTTTAGACTCTAGGCAAATAAGGAAACATTTAAAATTGAATCTGATATGTGCGGCGAAGTGTTTCCGGACGTCATAGTTTTCGTTAATGCAGTTTGTTTGTCACGTGATAAAAAACGTATGTCCGAGGGTGACCGGGGGTGGCCGGTAAGGGTTGAAGCGCCCCGCCACAGCGGAGGGCTCGGAGGACGCAAACAGGCAGATGGCCATGGCTTCAGTTACTTAATCAACATCGTATTCAAATGAGAATGCATTTGTGAACTTAAATATATGCTTAATTAAACAGCGGCAATATGACACTATCGATCTTGACTTATCTTAATTCGATGTTTTCCAATTAAATAGGGTTGGTTAAGTGGGTAACCACGTCGTTTTTGATATGAGTGTAATTTTTAGGGTAAAGACAGCTGAAACAAAAGCACTACATTATAGCCATCTCTACTACATAAAAGTCATTATTTCATATGGATAGGAAAATGTTCGCGTTATTAGTAATTTATTAAATGTCAAAGAAAATATACTATCTCGGAGTAATGCACATAACAAGAGAAACACAAAATCGGCTTATGATCTCTACATAGTACATTTCATTGAACAAGAACAAACCCGTTATCAAAATGTATCAATAGATAGTAATCCATAACAATCGCCGAAATCGAAAGTACAAATGAAAGCAATAGATATGTATTTCTGTAAAGTCACTGGAGCACTGGGTAATGATAATTGTTCCGTCGAGACGTAACAACTAGTCATTTCATTTGAAATCGCTTACTTCTGTACTGATTTACTAAAAATATTATTGCAACTGAGATGTCCATTGCTGTTCCAGTACTGAATTAACATTGTGGCATTCAAACAAATGTGTCGATGTATCATGCTAACATGGTTTTGAAACTTTAACTTTTATGTGGTAATAAAAGTGTAGATCACGATGCGTTATGTAGGTAACGGTGCATTAGTGACTGAGTCACAGGGAAGGGAACTGACCTAGCATGCTGCGGAGTGCATTGACGCCGCCGACGCATTTATCATCGGTATGCCTCTTGAGATAGTGCATCGGCTACGCTCCTTTTAGTAATGAATAACGCATCTGTTTCCATAGAGCTAATCAAAATCCATTTCTAGTTTGAAAACGTCGCATCGATCATTGGGTAGACGGACGTATAAGAATTTTTTATATCATTCCTTATCCACTCTACTCTATTCAATGACTGAATAGTTACCACATTGTTGACGTTTAAGCAAAGCACATCGCCCCACATGTATTGAGATTGTTCAGGTTAATGTAAATTCTAGTGCACAGATTGAAGGAAGGTCCAAAAGGAATATATAGACAAGGGAACTTATCTGTCACAGTGAAATTAATGCAAGCAAAGCTTGTAGATACATTATGTAACGATAACTATATAATATATAACAATATACATACTAACATTTGGTTAGTAAGTGCTTTTATTTATCTAAACCTGAATTTTTAAAAATTCTAATAAGAATCTTACAAGGATTAATACTTTAAATTTTAAGATGTATTTTTATGTTAAAAGTTAGCACACGAGCAAGCGGCCATCTGAATTCGCCGAAATACCAAAGCGATCGCTGCCTTCCGCAATTATGCGTCAGATGCGTTACCTATCTTTCATCGACAAAGGAGGGGATGAAATCGACGATCATCGTTGATGGGATCGACGGCTAAAATCAGGCCTCCGACACCACTCATCAGACGAAACGCGGAATTGCTTCCGCTTTATACGCCTATCTTCTCTGTATCTTACACTTACTCAATATTATAAATATTATAATAAATAATATAGCAATTTAATGGTTACATAAACATAATTTCGTAATATCTTAACCTTAATTAAATAAAAAACCCTGACTGATTAGACTGCAATGGATCGCGCCATCTACTTGGTGCTTTATAAAGCAAGATTTAAAAATAAAAATAATATTTAATCTACACAAAAACTCTGATTTTACATAAATTCTTTATTATTTCACAATATACTCGAAACAACTGTTATATTTTTATGACACTCCGGAGAAGAAGACGAATTGAATGACACTTCTCTCACAAAATTGATTCAGTCGTTTTACCATCTTTGTTGGTCGGGTAATAAAAATTACCCATAATTATTATTTTTTCACAGATTTTTCAAGTATCGCGTTGAGATTTTGCAATGCCAAGCTTAAAATAGAAATTCAATTACTTGTTATTATTCATCTTTCAATGTCTTTTGTAATAAATATTTATGTTACCATGAAACAACAAGAATGTTAACAAGAGATGTTGTTCTTGACGCTATATGAATATTAGCGACACAGCCACGGAAATTTTATTATCATTTGAAAATATAATCGTGAAATCGTCAACTTGACCGTAATTCGTGTGATCTAGCCAAGGTCCTATGCGATGATAAGACATGTTGGTTTCACAATAGCAGAATTATTTGCGGCGGGGCGGCGGCGGAGTCGCCTTGAGATGCGCGCCACAAACAACTGAAATGTAACACACTCGCGCACGAAAGTCATTACGTATCTATGTTAGACTTACTACATTTGAAATTAAATAATGTTAAATGAACAGCAGGCTTATTCGACATTTTAATGTAACATAGTACATTTAAGGTAGAGAAGTACAATTAAGATCAAAGCATTCTTGTACTACTTTTCACAACTTATAATAATAGGTGAGAACGATAGCAGAGGTTCGAAATTAGAGTTGCAAGTTTTTAAGAATCTCTTAACTCGGACAAAATGCGAGTAACGAATGAATCATAAAATACTAATCTTAGCACAAGTGAGCTTATTGTATTGGAAAATATTCGCAGCTTTAATAGAGTATACTTATGTACTCTGCTATATGTGGTATATAATATGAGCATACGTGTGGTGCGGGCGTCGCGTAGGGCTTTCATCGACGAGCATACATCGAGCATACGTCGCGCTGCGCACACGGCTGCGCGCGTGTGTGTAAGTGGGTCAATGGCGGCGCGTGACGCCGGCGCGGCCCTTTGCAGCGCGCAGGGCTCTCGCCTTGAACCGCCCGCCTTGTGTGCCAGTATAGTACACACTAACATATTTGCTCTCATTTCTATGCTAAAATATGATCATATCAGTCACACCACTCAGAATATTGCGGACCTATTGATAACAAGGGTTATGTCAGTCATGAAAACTTAGAGCATACAGAGTCTCACTTGATCCTGACAGTGACAGCACGATCATAATTTCAAGCGAAGCAAATCAAAATGTAGTATTGGAGCCTACCTGGAACAATTGGATCAAGAACTTCTTTCAATTGATTGAAATGAAATACCTAATGTCTGACAGACGACATCTCGTGAGAGCTATCATAGGTTCCATCGCGAATATTTTTGTACTATGCCCTCTGAACTTATCCTCATCTATTTCCACTTACTCTATAAGTAAACCTAATTCTACATCTGGCATAACCTTATCTTCGAAATTAACGCAGAATAATCATGGCCTCGAAACAGTAGATGTATGTATGTAGATACTTGATGATACTGTCCTTATATTTAATTATATTTAGTTACGAATTAGAGGAAACTCATGTATGTGATATGAACAGGCACCTTGAAAGTAGCACTGTGGCAGTCAATGCGCACATCAAGGTGCTAGGAAACGTGTTAAACTGATACTGAAGATAGACCTTTAATAAGCAACTTCATAAGATGTTTATTTTGCATGTTTTAAGGGCATTTGTCATTTTTACAAGAAATTTTTGTAGGAATTCTCATTGAAGATGACAATAGTTTCGTATACGGCCACATAAGGATTAAAAATATATTTGGTCTATACCAGAGAATTTTTACACTTTTTTTTTTTTTTCGTCGACCTACTGGTAAATTTAACTGGTTTTGGTGTACATTATGATTCTTCAGTTTTATATCCCGCCGGGTCTTCCGTGGACCCCTGGGAGACCATCTGGACCACTTTGAAAATCACTGATGGACTGATCACTGGTCTTAGACCGAGACAAATCTTGTCAAAACTATACAGATTTTATTTGCTACAGCCACATCATCTTTATATTAAGTACTTCAACCGTGATATTCTGTTATGTAATTGTTAGTCGGCTACACATCCCACGTCGCGGGCAGATTCGTACTTAGGAGGCGAGCGTTGAATTTGCATAAGAGCTCCTCAATGCTAATGTTGTAGGTAACCGAGGTCTGACCGACCTTCCGCAGACACCGTCGAGGCCCTTTGATTCGCCACTGACGCCACTTAACACATCACTGACCTTAAATATTTTGTTGAATAAATAATATTAATTCCGATACTAAATTATATATACGAGTACATATTTTATTATTATCAAAAACGAAATATATACCTAATATGAATTAATTGTAGATCCTTTTTTCGTAGTTTTGTCTATTTTTTTTTAATGGTTAAAATCATGCAACTATATTTAATAACTATAACTAACTAGATTTAGTGGTTTATGACTAACATCATTTTTAATATATGATTCAATTTAATGAATGCCAAAATTAGTGGTGTGCCCAGTAATTCAGTATAGGGCCGGCTCAGAGGTTCCTTTTTCAATCAATTTATCTTTGAACCTATTTTCATTGATTAAATGCTAGGATTTCCTAGAATAGAAAGACGGAGTAGGCTTTTATGACAGTACTTAAATAACCAAAATACGTTACTATTATGCATTCATAATGTCCAGTTAATCAGGTTTATAAAACAATTTACTTTTTTTTAATTTTAGCAAAATATTCATAGTTTTTTCCGCTTGAAGTTTTAGTATTGGCCACTCGCTACCCGCTATCAGTTAATAGAAGTCCGTACTCTGTATTCGCGAGGCTGGGTTGCGCAAGGCTTACACGTGTCGCGGCGCGGCGCGACCTCTGGCGCACACTTCCGATTCGCATGCACGTATACAACGCTCGAAAGCCGATGACGTTGCTACGGAAATAAACTTCACGAATCCTCTACAGAGGTTTTTATTAAAGAAACGAACACAGCGCCATGGCGGAAAATTTTGAAAACCAATTATATTTTTGCAGTTATTCTAAAATTATAAAATCTTTAATTATACCTTTTGATTGTTATTATTATTTGTTTTAAACTTATAAATAGAGGAAAGCTGTTAAAAATATTTAATTGAAATAAACTGTCGGTTTTATTGTTGGTCGAAAGCATTTTTATTCACACGTAATTTGCATATGATATTCGAGCAATAAAAAAAAAACAGTGCACGATAATTATGGATTCACAATGTCACAGAATAAGGTCGACCATTCCCTTTGTACTTATGATTTCCGGTTTAAAAAATAATCTTACTAATATTATAAATGCGAATGTTTGTATGGATGGATGTTTGTTTGAAGATATCTCCGGAACGGCTCAACCGATCTTGGTGAAATTTGGCACAAATGTAGAGCATAGTTTAGAAGAACACATTGGCTACTTATTAAGTTTTTTAATCGCGCGTAGACAGAGTCGCAGGTGACAGCTAGTATTTTAATAAAGGTCAATAACACAAGATACCGATGCGTAAAATATGTGTATAAAAATCCTTAATTATGTTTTAATTCTAAAAAAAAAAATATCAAACCTTAAGACAATGAAATATTATTTTCAATTGGTAAATGTGGAAAAACACTAAATTTATAGCGGTAGAGGTTAGAGATGTTTTTCAGATACCATCATTACCGCGAAGGTCTCTAACAGAATTTTAAATATTGCCAGTGTGACCTCAATACGAAAATAATTTCGGTAAACAGTTTTTTTAATGTTCACTGAAAACTAGACGATTCTGTCACGCGTAGTTAAAAGTTTGCGAGTTCAGTAAATTAGACTCCTCTTTTAATCTTAAACTACTGGACCCTTGGGTTAGGTTAATATACAAAATAAGTTAATTGCACTTATTTTATAGTTGTTATACCAAAACTGAAAGGCGAAAAAGAGCTATTTCACGCAAATTTTGGTGTACATTTTAATTGAACAACACTAAACTGGTAGCTTCCCCCCAACATTTCATCGTTTTGGGCTAAAATCGCGGACTAACGTTGCTATAGCAACGACCGCCGTGCGAACCCCAAACAAATAAAGCTTCCTAATTTTACTCACTTTACGGATGGATTCATGTTTACGAAGATACAGAGTCTAATTTTAAAATCTTCTTTACCTGAATGGGGTAGACATATGTCACAATCATTTTCTATTTTACGAATATAATAAATGCGAAAATTTAGATGGATGGACAGATGTTCTACAGAACCGCTAAACGGATATCGCTGAAATTTCGCATGGATGTAGAACGTAGTCTTAAAGTACCTACACATATGCTATTATTAAGTTTATTTTTTGATTCCGCGCGGACGGAGTCTCAGGTGATTAAAAGAAGGATTAGGGATGAAGTTAATGTTATTATGTAAAATATTTTATACTAAAAACTATTTATTTCTAGGTTGTAGGTAGGTATATGTTCAAAGAAAAGTGCCAAACCGAATAGTGTAGTGGGCAGTTGCGCATTCCGGGCCAAAACAACGTTAGATGAATATCAACACTGCCATTCTTAACGGGACCTCGTTTGACTTGTTTATTGCGATACGAGCGCTGATTGTCGCCATATTATTCTGACCTATTTAGCTTTATAGCTCTTATTAACGTTCCATACTTTTTTAAATCCGTAAAGCGACATTTAACACCGATGTGTACGAATATTAAAGTACTTTGAAATACATAAAACAGACTGAAAATGCGAATAAAAATTTCACGAAGGAATTTTAAATTATGTTTTAAACATTCAAATATATTTTAATTTTGATTTTTGTAGCAACAAATTGGCAAGATAATAGCTAGAATAAATTCTCTATCTAATCAATTATATATACTGGCATCATGGCAATTGAGGTTGGCGGTTAGTTAAAGTACATAAAATCCTTCGATAACACATAAGTACATAATTCATGGCAACTTTTTAATTTAAAATTAATCAGTCAGGTCGACTAGTAGAAGCCCTTCACACACACATACGCACCACTCACACATGTATTAATAGCGTGTAAGTATGTAGCACAAGCGTCAGTGTGTGCATGCATAAACGGCACACGAGTGAAGCCAAGACTTTGTTTTGGTGTTGAGATTCGCGCGTGGAGTTGCGCAAGCCCATTGGAGGCCATTGACTCTGTGGACGTGCACGGCCGCCATATTGACGGCGCGCCCGAAGCCTTTAGGGCTGCCAACTAAATTCTGAAGGTTGGCATTGAAACGGCCAAATAATTTATATTTAACTATTCAAAGATCGTAAAGCCACTTCACGTAATGTTAAACTAGGTGCTACACTAAGATTTTCCGAGTTAGTACGATAAAACTTTAAACATAGGTTCACATACGTCGGTATAAGTACTAGTGGAAAATGATAATAGTATGAAAAAAGATTATCCGATGTAGAAAACTAGACAACTAATAGAAAGTTATGGTACAAGATCATGACATGTGGCTTTTGAATGTTCACCTCCTTTAAATTGCATTTCATGACTATAATTTTGATTTTAATGATTACCAATGATTTATAAAGATGTAACTTCTAAGAATTCATTTACTTCAGCTTAATCTATTTGACAAAGACATAAATACTTATACGTATCCATGTTTCTGTCATGTAAATATTGTATAACATATTTTGAGGTCATGATGGTTACACGGTACAACCCTATTGGTAATGGAGCGCGAATCCAGTGCCTTCTGTTCGCGCGCTTTCGTAACATGTTGACTCGGACTGCTCGCGGCAGTGGCGGCCATCGCGGTGCCCACCTCGCTCCACAGATTAACGGCATATCGATAACGAGCTGCGAATAACCCGATTACGACCAATATCGCATCATGACCAAGTAAAGCAACAAAACAAAAGCTAATTTAATATCTAATCGAATTATAGGAAACTAGCTTTTGACCGCGACTATTCCGCACGGAATTAAAAAAAAACCATAACCGTAGCCTACGTGTTTTTCCTGACTGCGATCTATATCTATGCCAAATTGTATCAAGATCCGTTGAGCCGTTTCGGAGATACCTACAAACAAACATGCATCCATCCATCCATCCATCTAAACATATTCGCATTTATAATGTTAGTAAGATTATGTCTGTGCAATAGATAATGTCATGTCATATTTCATACATGTGAAAAACGCGAACTCTTCAGTTCTCGTTCCCATATTTATACTTACTCGTAATCTACAATAAATTTATAAATAAAGTTATTCGATTAATGATTTTTGATTATATCTGAATTTTAAAAATATTAATTAAGTATTACCAGAATTTTCTTGATTTAACAATTAATTCTCTTAAATTTTCCTAAATTTGCTAAGCTAACGCTATCGCTTAAGCTAACGACATATTAAATTATGCGTTAATTCCCTTTTTACATTAAGTTGTTATTTAACGGAACAATACGTTGTCACTTTAATTTTTATCAGAATCAATTCAGCATTACGTTAATCAAAGAGAAAGTTTGAACCAGAGTTCAGAGTAGATATTGAGCACTTAAACGTCTTTACAAATACCGCGCGAACCGCGTACAGTCTACATGTCAAATTCGCAACATATTGATCAGCGTCGCAAAATCAATTCTATACGTTAGAACTAAAATTAAACTATTTCATAAGACGAGCGCTGAAAATTCCAAGATATTTTCATAAATAACATCAACCATAATAATGTTGCAACGCTAAATAAGTTGTTAATGTATAATGGAAACCTATTTTTCCTGTTGTACATTGCGCAAGAATATTCGCGAACAGATAACGTCGTACGTACGGCGTTGCCCCTCCGTCCTCTCGCGACTCCGATCCTCCCGTCCTCTCCCTCGCACTCGCCGGAGCGCTACAAGCCCGTCCCACTCTGACGCTATGACATAGATACCGATAGGTACAGTTGCGAAAGAGCGCGGATTATATAGCAGGTGGAATGTGCCGCAAACTAGTTCAAATAACTGCTTTCACGAATATATATACTTTATTTAAATGCATACTTTTTAATCTGTTCACCGAATGAACAATTAACGATGTTAAAAGACGCGTTTTTGCTTAAGTACAATCCAGTACGAAAGAATTTAATAGATTCCTATAATTTTAATTTGCCTACTATTTTTCTATCTTTCTACCTATTTCTTTCGTCTGATAAAAACACTCCGTAAACAACGGAAAACGTTTGCTATTTCTTTGCTATATTTGTATTGGGTCAGACAAACGAAAGTCATTATTTTCATAAACGATTTTAGAAACGTCGAGAAAAAAACAGCTAGATCAGATGTTATGTTAAAAATTTTTACGCGTTGATTGAACCAATCACTTCGTTTCGAATCACACATAAATTTCACATATTTTTCTCTCATCACAGTTGCGGCTTTGTAAACTTATTCTCTCTAAATATTTCTCGTGTTATGTGTGTTTTTGTGAGTATACCATTAGAAATAGTAACGAGGCAATTTATGCAGCCAGCACCATCATCCTCATCATATGTCAGTGTACTGCTAAAACACTTCTTCACTTTCCTCAAGATTTTCAAATACAAAATCATCGACGAGACTGTATATATTGGCTTGCAAATAATTCGCAAAGGGCGGAGTTAGCCTTATCCAATGCATTGATAATGTGAACGCATGCGCTTTAGCTCTCTATTCTCGAGGTAGTCGGTTTGTATGCGTGTACTCTGACCCTATTTCACGACGCGACACGCCAGCGATAACGATAAGATAAAAGACAATCGATATTTTCGCGCGATCCTACACTGGTCATGCCAAAGGTCACTGTTTATTTAAAGTTTTTTTATTTTTATATCATGAGCAAGCGGAAACTTGATATCACCGAAACACCGCCACCAAGCGACCGCTACCGATAGACATACGTAATTGGAGATGCGTATGCCTACCTTCAATCGACGGAGGAGAGGACGGACAGAAAGAGGATGTTTACTCTTTCAACGCTTCTTCTCCTCCTCCTCCGTCAAATCCACTTCCCCTTCCCATCCATTTCTCATAAGAAAAGTGTGGTAAGGTAAAGGGGACTAAAATTAGACCTCAAGTACGCACACTCATTAAACGAAACACGGAGTTACTTCCATTTCACGCCTTTCTTCTGTTTGTAGTCTAGGGTTTTAACATTAAACAGATTTAGTTATACCACAATCCCGCAAAAACTCGAATTGTTTAACTACATCAATCGGAAAGCTATGCAATACCGGACTATACTATTGTACAACCTTTAATAAAAAGTGCATGTTTAGAGATATGCTGAGGTTTTGAACCAATATCTTGAACATCTGAGAAGTCTATCCTTCACTGTCATAGCGACTGAGCTATTCTCATATATGAAAATCACTAATGTCTAAAGGTCAGATAGTACTTAATTGAAATCTAGCGATCAATAAAATGTCAAGGTCTATTCTATTAAGGATCGATGAAGCGAAATTAAACAAAGCTTATTAATCAAGAATAATTTACATTTGACTCAGATTCGCTTTTCAATATACTAATTGTCTACATAAATAAAGTTTATTTCAAAGGATTCACTGTATTACGTTTTTATTTTATGTGATTGAGGACAAACAAATTATTTATATCGTACATCAAAGGTCATATACAACGCCATACAAATATAAGTAATAGTAGTCAATGTTATTTGTCGAGCGTCTAAAAAAAAATGTAAATGACTGGCAATTTTATTTAAAATACACTGAAATTTCCTTCTTTATAGAAATGACATAAGCGACATCGAAAATCTTACTAATCTTATAAATGCGAATATTTAGATGGATGAATGTTTGTTTAAAGGTATCTCCGAAACCGCTCAACGGATCTTGATGAAATTTTGCATAGATGTAGAGCATAGTCTGGAAGAACACATAGGCTACTTATTAAGTTTTTTTTATACTACGCAGACAGAGTCGCGGGCGATAGCTACTCTATAATTATTACTACTTAATAATGGATTCTTTAGGCGTATATTCGCAACCGATAAAACCCACCTCTTATTATGTTTTCATTACGCTACGACTAAACTGTCTGAATTGCAAAATAAGCAGGTGTTTAAAAGCCCCGGATATAAAGTATAAGGTTGTATAAAATTACTTACAATTCACAAGGTAACAAGTACATAATTTAGATATTCAATTTCCTTGGAAGCGGATCGGTTCGCGCCACTTTGCCCGTCACGACGACGACGTAATGACATTGACGTGTTCTAAATTATAAATGCAAAAGCGCGGTACTAGCGCACAAACGTGATACTTGGCCACTATATTATGATCATATATACATCTGTAGCATATAGTGTGTCTCAATTGCTGAAATTTTGGTATAAAAAAAACATAGTATCACCTCAATTTGGGAACGGAAGCTCACAGCTCGTTACCTAACAAACCGTGGGTTACAGAGACCAAAATATATGTATCAAACATATCTTCCCTGTCATTGTGTTTGACTAAACAGATTATAATATGTTTTAAACAGAGATTTTTGTCTTAGAAACCGACGGTAAATTGTAAAATATTGCATGTGCAAATATTTCCTTGAATTGTTTAGTTTAGGTGATGGTTAAAGTATGAACTGGCTAATGTGAAATGATAAAATATGACACAATGTATGTCATAGCTATGATGATATTTGGACCGTTTATTTTGAAAGTGGTGTAAGTCCGTATTCTCTTTTTATATGTCCATATTCTTTCGAGAAAATTAGAGGTTAGCATATCTGTTAATTAAAATATTCAGGCAAATTGTATGAAGTCTGGCAATGTTTCTATTGTTTTATAAATATTTAATATCATTATGTAGATTTGTTTTAGGCGAATTAGACTACAACAATACATATTTATGGGCTGTAAGTGGACTTACACCAATTTCAAAATAAACGGTCCATTTATTACCTTCACATTACGTACATTATTTTATGTTTATTACGCCATAGTATTTCAAATACTTAACACAAAGTTTTACACTTACTTCAAAGTTTTGAAGAAACACAGTTCTTAAGTTGGGTATGGTCTCGAAATGTCGGTGCTCAAAGATAAGAACTTAAAACTTGTTCTAATTGTTATGTAAATAAATGTAGTTGTAAAATGAAAATTGATAAACTATATGAGGATATTGTGCGTGTTCTTAGTGATGCAGCAAAGAAATGTAAAACCTATACAAAGCGTAAGAAACCGGTGATAGGCTGGAACGACTATGTTAAGGACGCGCACAGGGAGGCTAGATTGAATTTTAAAATGTGGGTTTTGTCCGGAAAACCTACATCCGGATATACTTATGATAAAATGTGTAAATCCAGAAAAGTATTTAAATCCAGGTTGAGGTGGTGTCAAGATCACCAAGATCAAATAAAAATGGATCGGCTAGCCTATCTCCATTCTCAAAAAGATTTTAAAGCTTTCTGGAAAAATACCAATAAGATAAACGCTTCACCTGGCCTACCTGTAAGTGTCGACGGTCTTACTGACTCTAAAGATATTGCTAATATGTTTAAAGACAATTTCTTAGTCAACCCTGTAAAAGAAGCATTTGAGATGCACGATGCTGAGACCTACAATGCCAAGGTGACAACATGTATAACGGAGGAGGACGTGGTACGAACAATAAAGTCAATATCCAAAGGGAAATCTCCCGGTCACGACGGGCTCAGCATCGAGCACCTTTTGTATGCGGGGCCTTATGCCCCTAGAGTCCTAGCTATGTTTTATTCTCTGTGTCTAAACTATTCTTATCTGCCATCACAACTTTTAAAAACTGTGGTTGTTCCTGTCGTAAAAAACAAAACGGGAAATCTAACTGATAAAAATAATTACAGGCCTATATCACTCGCGACAATCATGGCGAAGGTCCTGGACGGAATACTGAACTCGAAGCTGAATAAATATGTGAAAATTCATGATAATCAATTTGGTTTTCGACCAGGACTTTCCACGGAAAGTGCGACCATATGTCTTAAACACACAATAAACTATTATACATCTCGAAAAACTAGAGTCTATGCTGCCTTCCTCGATTTGTCTAAAGCATTTGACTTGGTTTCCTATGACATACTCTGGAAAAAATTGGATGAATTAAAAGTACCAAGCGATATTGTTAGAATTCTGCAAGTTTGGTATGGAAATCAGGTCAATGTTGTCAAATGGTCAGACACGTACTCTGATTCGTATAAGTTGAAGTGTGGCGTAAGACAGGGGGGTCTTACCTCCCCTGTCTTGTTCAACTTGTACATCAATGGCCTGATCGTTGCGCTGAGCAGTCAGCATGTCGGCTGCCATGTTGATCACGTCTGTGTAAACAACATCAGTTACGCAGATGACATGGTACTGTTGAGCGCATCGGTCTGTGGTCTGAGGAAATTACTCGCAATTTGTGAAAACTATGCAAATAGTCACGGCTTAATTTATAATGTAAACAAAAGTTATTTTATGATATTTGAGAAAGGTGGTAAAAACAATGATAATGTGCCTGGCGTTAAACTCTGTGGTTTGACCTTGAATAGAGTTTACCTGTTTAAGTACTTAGGGCAAATCATTACCACTGATCTCAAAGACGATTGTGACATAGAGAGGGAGCGAAGGGCGTTGTCTGTGAGGGCCAATATGATCGCTCGCAGGTTTGCCCGATGCTCAAAAGAAGTGAAAATCACTTTGTTTAGAGCTTACTGCACGAGCTTCTATGCGAGCAGCCTGTGGGCGACATACAAGCAAAAGTCTTACAACGACCTTCGCGTTCAATATAATAATGCCTTCAGGGTGCTGATGGGACTGCCTCGCTTCTGTAGCGCATCAGCGATGTTTGCAGAAGCCCGCGTCGACTGCTTTTATGCCACAATGCGCAAAAGATGCGCATCCCTGGTGCGCAGGGTGCGAGCCAGTCCCAACAGCATACTTAGCTTAATAGCAAGTAGGCTAGATTGTAAATATATTAATCACAGCCTAAAGCTGCATGTGGCGCTTGGTTTATAGTTAGTTATTATTATTGTTACTAACATAGTTCGTAAGTATCCTACTAACTAAATAATGAGCTTGTATATGCTGCTTGAAATAAAGATTATTATTATTATTATTATTATTATTAATGATATTTTACCAATTAAGAAGGATTTGCGATACTTTTTTTGCAACTTAAGTTAACGTATAATTGAATGATTAATTAACTAGCTGTCATTAAATTTGACACGGCTTGTTTCCCACTTGTTGAAAGAATATCGAATACACTCACATGTGTTTTGGGTTTCAATCATTAACAAACTCCATTAATGACAAAAATGTCAAATTTAATGACATTTCTTAAAATTTGCACGAGGAGCCACAACATGTGTATGTTTTTTTTTTAATATTGTTATTCTTTACGATACATTTTTATTTACGTATTAAAACTATGCCCACTACCCCACTAAACTATTTTAAGGCTGTCCTGTATCAGTTAACCATTTGAAAACTTTTATTAAAATATTACCTCGTATTAAAAATAACTATAAATATAAATAATCGCAAAAAGGGTTGTTATAGCTTTAAATTCTAACACATGCGTGTTTACTGTTTTGCCAGTGATTATAAAATATATTTTATGCATTGCACATGGCGTAGGAAGTGAGATCTCTTAAATCCAAAATCGATTTTGTTTTACGAGGTTTGTACAGCGGGAGCGGCGTTCTGATGCAATTTGTTTATTCTTAATGGTAACTATTAGTGAGATTTGTAACTAAATATAGGCATTAAGTTGAGTATGTTTTCGTTACAGATCCCAGATATCGGTTTCTCCTTCGGGTAGGTCTGGGCAATGATCAGTAATAATTAATGAATTATCGTATTTATGTTTTGGTACTATGCGTTATTGTATAGAAAAATGTTTCAAAACCAAATAGGTTTGGTACTTTATCCGCTATAAGTCTATGCAACAATTAGATTGTGTAGATAAGTATTAAATCACTAACCTTTTCCCGCGCAGTATTGAAAAAAAAAAACCTTAATTGGTAGTCTATGTGTTCTTTCAGACTATGTTCTATATCTTTGTCAAATTTCTGAGATATCAGAAATTCAATCATCCATCACAACTTTCGCATTTATAATATTATTAATATGTAAATTAAGCTGTTAACTTTTAAAATAGCTAATAATAATATTTAACCGGGTTTTTTCACTAATGTATATGTTGTTCTTATTGGAGTTAATCTAGAAAAAACATTAACCGATTTAGAAAGTAAATCGCAGACGTGTTGGCGGGAAATCTCGCTGGTCGCATGTATAGTATGTGTAGTCGCGAGTTTTTACGTTGATTTTTTTAACGTCTGACAAAGCAGGTTGACACAGGGACGGACTCAATATATCCATAATATTTTTGGAATTTAAATTTATTTCTTTGGAATTCCATTAATTTAAATTGCCATCTAGTAATGTAAAGCAAATCGAACCAGTTAAAAATATTCTGTATTTCTATTCTAATTTTTTTAGGTTTATTTTTAATAGGTAAAAGTAACAAAAACCACACTTACCATTTTAAATTGCAGAGCTCGTGAATGGCGGGAACCGCAACGTCACTTTATTGCCATTCAATTCTCATTCTATAGTATTCTTACTCTGCGGAGTTAATCCCGCTGACAAGTGTATTTTAGTATAATTTTTCAAACTCTTCTATTGCTAAATCAAGTAGATTTGTAATTTTTTAATTTAGCCATATTATATTCGTTTCTGAACACCTGTTCATTACGCAAGGAGTCAATGTGTATAATACAAGTATAAACGACATTGTTGGCAGCGTTAATTCGGATCGCGATCACGCACAATCCGCCCCGCGGTTCTGTTGAGTTATTTAATAGTATTTTTTGTGCGTTAGCGGGCGATTGCGCTCCGCCACCCTTGGGCTTCGCGCAAAAAACCCTCCCGCTCACGAATACTTCGAATGTTGTTTTGGAGGTGCACGGGAGGGGCAGGGGGCAAGGAAGGGGCAGATCACTATCGCACGCACTCCACTGCACGCACTATCCTGCCGCTGCCCACTTTAATTGTTACGTGCGCCGCGGACGCCGAACTAAATTTTCGTCTATTAACACGATGAAACAGAAATTTGCCGATTAAACAATAATCTCATAGCCCACTAGCAAAATAAATCCCATTACCTCTCTGTTTATAACGTGCATTAAGCAGCAATGGTTTCTTTCGCGCCATTTTGTAGTTCTAATGAGAATTCTATTGGAATTAAATTGGATCTTGAAGCAAAAGGAATAGTCACTCAACAATTCTTGCTGGTTAATAGCTTACAGTATGTTTTATATAATAAACGCAGTGTATGTTTTTAAAGATTTTATTTATATGGAGTAAAAAAATATCTAGAAATAACGTAGTATAATAGTAGATGGTTTATCTATTCCGAAATTTTTGTTAACTTATTGAACTTTTCAATTGTTTTTTACTTTAGTAAGCACTGTCAGAAAGATCTTAAAGTGAGAGTATCTAAGCTAAAATTTTATTGTTATGTACTTTTTATAATAAAATCAGATATTATTTCATACCTTTCTTAACGATTTTCTTTTCTTTCCTGTTTACTTAATTATACTAACATAAAACTTTCTTAAAATAAGACAAAATTAAAAATGGTCCGCATGTGTCATAGGTTGGTTTGCATGAATCAGACGCGTCAACATAACAGCCACGCTCTTATCGCACCATCGCTATGGCTGTTTAAAATAATAAATGATTTGGAACGAAAATGCATAAATTATAACATTTAAATTGAAAACATGTTTTTAATTTAATTAATCTGCTTCATTGGTCAATCATTTTGTATTCTCTACAAAGCACCAGTACGGACATATAAACTATCTATAAATATAGATACTTATTTAAATACTATTTCCTTAATCAAGCAACAAAGCGCAACAACTGTACATGTTCTGTTATTCAAAACAGCAGAGTCACAAAAATTCCTTTTTATCCTTTCTTAAAATCTGATCAGTTCCAACGCGTCATGTCATGCTTTTCCATCATTTTGTATCGTTATGATTCTTTCATTATCATTTTTTAGCAAACTAACTTTTAACCTTTTCTTTATATAAATGGTTACTAGTATTACAGATTTTAAGTTGCAATTAAAAAGATTTAAAGACAATATTTTTTCATCTTGTAACCCAGTTAGATATGAGAATTCATTAGGACCCTAATGTGACGGGGATCTCTTGTCACAGATATATCGTTGATGTCCCATCTTATCTTTTTTTTGCACCAAAAACCTCAAAATTAAAACTAAGTATGGCTTATTTTTTGAAATTCAGATTAAGTCACATTTGAGGCTTAGTAAAATCACTAACGCCCAAAAGGTTATGAAAGGTGAGATGTTATTTTTGACTTCAATATAACATAACACAGTATGTGAACAATCCAAATAATCCAAATTAAACTGTAAATATACATTTACTAACCATAAGCGGTCGAGTTTCTTAAATTTTTCACGTTTTAACTTTGGGTGCACAAAAATGCGTATGGGTTGCGTGAGGGCGCCGCCACCGGGCGCTGGGGGAAGCTCATTAAGGTAAAAAGCCGAGTGCAAACGTCGACTAATGGCGAATTACACGAAGGGGAGCCCTGCGATATGCCGAACGGAATACGCCGCAATACTCACCTTCGTACCTTTACCTCCTAATTAACGCACAAGAATCGTGCCAACGAAAAATGTGTCCGTATATTTTATAAAGCGTAGATCAACCACTTTTAAGAGTAAAGCGATTGAAATAGTCTTGCACGTTTCAGATTTGTAACTAAGCAATGCAATACAATCATAGCCTTTTTAACACTAAATAGATTAATTAATCAAATGTACACGATATTTCGTAGAATGCGTGGAGCCTTTAATTTTTCAAATCATAGGTCTTCAAAAGACAATTGTTTCAGCCTAAGGTACTCGAAGCCCACCTCAGGAATCCCAATGGATTCTTTAATATAATCCCAAAATCTTAAATATCTGAGATAATTTTAGTCACAGTTACAAATTCAATTGTGTTGACATTTCTATACTAGTAACGCCGTTTTTTCGAACACAGTTGCCTCGAAAATGAGGTAGGTCATGAATCACGATGCTCGAATGCACTTAAATTCCATTTTAAAACGTCTACCAGAGGTTTGTCTGTTATTCGATTAGTATTTTCATTTAATTTGCTATGTTGTGATTAAGTGAGCCTTGGACGTGATAACCTAGCTAAAAGTATGAACGTGGTGCAGCGGGGTACAGCGGGCGGTGGTGTGAGGAGGAGGACTATCAGCATTTCGGCGCGTCCGCGTATCGCCGCCGCCCTCCCCCCGCGCACGCCTTCCCCGTCCCCCGCGTGCGCCCGCACCGCGCCGAATTCGCCCTGTGCCCTGCGCCGCACGCCCGCGACGATCCCCTCTACGCCATGCTAACCTTGAAAATAGTTTTTAGTGACACGAGGGTATTCACCCCGAACCCGGATTCCGGGCCGCGTTGCACACTGCTCGACTCGGCTGCTTGTGTTGTGTTGTGTGTAATGCAATAGAATTTCTTATAGGATATTAGACGGCCCTGGTCAATCGCTGTTTCCCGCCGAGACTTTTAAACGAACCGCGTCGACCGAAGGATATTTGATTATGTAAAGTTTTTTAAGTAACCCCTCTCTATGCTCGCCCGCCTTTCCTGTTCCCGAACTTTGTGTGAATTTAAATTTAAGGTTTAAATGTTGAAATTTGGTTGAAATGGTTAATGGTTGAATGGTTAAAAAATTTAATTATTTAAATATTGAAATTTTGCTTTACTGACATTAACTCATGAGTAAGAATACTTACTTTGACTAAGATTGGTTCACAAATTTTTAACTTATTAAAAACGTTTTAAAAATTAAAACACAATAAGTATTTTGGGTTCGATTCTTCTAATCCTAATTGCTATGTTTATTGTTTAGATAGATTCCTTATATAAAAATCATGCTAAGTTTTGTGCTGTTCATATCAAATTATATTAGATTCTGCTCTTCAGTTTTGGTAGTGAGTTGTGACATATTAGTAATATTAGTTGCTTCTGTGTCTACTCTTCATTCTCTCAACTCATTATATATTACAGAATCGAATAGTCGTAAAAGAAAACTATCATTGTTTGTTGTTTTATGTATGTATGTATGCCTATGTATAAACCAAATAAGTATCAGCTATAAAATAATGGCTTGGGATTGTAGCTGCAGTCCTGAACAGGCCGTATAAAATTCCGTCCGTAGCAAAACAAATAAGAAAAAGGAGGACGATATTTACCTGCAAGCGAGCACTGCAAGTCGTGCGCTCGAGATGAAAATAAAGCAAAACGATCTTACACATAGTGAGCTGCGAGCAACCGGCAAGGCAAGGAAGGGTAGACCGGCAAAAAAACTTAAAAAACGAAGCGATGCCGCGGCCCGCTCTCCGCGTCCGCGCCTACGCGAACCTCCCCTTCTCCCCGCCCCTCCGCGTCTCCGTCTTTGCCTTTAATCAGAACGCATCTCATTAAAAAAAAAAACAGTTGTTACCGGTTTTTTTAGCGCAAGACCTTAATTAAAATGCAAAAAAGTTAATGTACTCATTTTAATTTAAAGGCCGTTGCAAATTATCATTTAAAAAATCAGAACTCTTTTATGAATTTCTTTTATTCGGCCACAATAACGAATCGGCCTCGCACAAAGAAAATTGCATTTTAAACATTATTAATTAATTCGAGAAGCTCCCCTAGTAATTAAATAAGATATAATTATGTACAGACTTATTTAATGAGGTTCAAAATATTTTTAGTCGTCATAATGAACACCAATTAATGTAGTGTTGCAAGCATCAATGAGACAATTTATTTTTGTTTCAATGTGGTGTTATGATAAGACAAATAAGATTCAAATTGGAACAGTGCAGATGTTGTATCTCCTCGTTAGTATTGGTATTGAGCTTTAACAGCTGTCTAAAAACATCTCTAGTATTTTATTGAAAGAGCGTAAACAATAAAAAATTAGATAGCAAATCTTTTGATCATTTATTCACTGATCAATCATCGTTGACCGACGAAAACGTTTCACGATGATGACTCGTCGAATTATGTCCGAGCAACCCCCTACTGCACAATGCACATTTGATGGGTGGGCAGCTGGTTGCGATGAAAAAAAAAAAACTGCTTTCTAAATTACTGGCCATATCAAAAGGCGGTTTGTTATCTGAACACCCGCCCAATGCCGAGATCATATCGGCCAAGACCATGCTTCCGTTTATATAAACGTTAATCTACTTGAATTAACGACCTTCCTTTTGGTTGGCAAGTGCAGCGACAATTTTTTTTATACCAACTCTTTATTGCTTTTCACTTTTGTTATCACAAATACTTTTTATAAATTTGTAAGTTCCCATGTGCCTTTAAAATAAACATATAGGAATTAATGAATAGGCATATATGTATTATAAACTAGCTTTTACCCGCTACTCCGTCCGCGCAGAATAAAAAAATAGAAAACGGGGTAAAAATTATCCTATGTCCGTTTTCTGGTTCTAAGCAACCTGCCCACCAATTTTCAGTCAAATGGATTCAGCCGTTCTTGAGTTATAAATAGTGTAACTAACACGACTTTATTTTATATATAACTAGCTTTTTCCCGCGACTCCGTCCGCGCGGAATAAAAAAAAGAAAACGGGGTAAAAATTATCCTATGTCCTATTCCTGGTTCTAAGCTACCTGCCCACCAATTTTCAGTCAAATCGATTCAGCCGTTCTTGAGTTATAAATGGTGTAACTAACACAACTTTCTTTTATATATATAGATAATATATAGGCAATAAGACAAACAGGATGTCCACCTACCTATTGTATTTTTAATGCATACTGCATTGGAAAGACATGATCGCCCGTGATCTCTTCAAACTGCTTCTGCGTACCCACAGACGTAATACGTCTCGATTTCATTGCATCAGATCTGCCATAACAGTTAGTACTTTTTGTGCCAGAAAAAAATCTACTCCCTCCGCAAGTAAAGAACCGACCACTTTAGGATAACTTAACTCAAGTTTTTTTAAATGCCTTGAATGAAGTGTTTGAAGGCTAAAGGTCATCAAACCCTTATGCACGCCTTATAAAGACGACAACTGGTAACAATTTCGTTTTAGATAAAAGCTGCGTGCAGTCGTCAGGGCGCTGGCATCGCGAGGCAGCGAAGCTCAGATAAGGAACTGTTTACAATGCTTGAGTCAATGTCCTCCTCTTGCGCGCGCACAAAGAAAACCTTGGAGTCGCTCAAAACCGCGCTCGCTTCCGCCATCGACCTTCGCCTAAGGTCTCAGAGGCTGTTGATCCGAACCACTGGGAATCTTAATCGTTCACGTACGCGCTAAACTGCCTATTGTAATCTTTATTCTGTTTTTGTAATGTTAATGAATTATTTGTGATTCGTACTATGCATTGCAACGAGGCTATCAAGTTTTATAGAACACAATTTTTCTTCTTCGTAATTAGCAAGCATTTATTCTGTAACCTTTGTTCGCCCTTCCCAGTATAACCTAGTTACAACCGCTTAGTTAGGTTGGTCACAAATTTAACTAAAGGTTGACATCTTTGATAATTATGAACATAGCAAAATTAACATTTCTTTACTTTTTTATTGAGCTTTAACATATTTTAGTGTATTCCTTTCAAACGCTAAGCTAGATAAGAGCATTTACATTGATTACATTTTTGTCTCCAGTTTGGATACTCAAGTTTATATAATGAAGATATAAAAATAATTAATGTATGTTATCTATTCCATCGCATTTTAACGACTATGTTCCAGCGCGCCCCTAGCCGCTGTCTCGTAAATAAATTGAGGCCTGCATTAGTGACAATTGTTCGCTATTGCCCCGCACTCGCTTGCACCTTCCTCCTCCGACTAGCGCCAAGCAGATATTGCTTTCATTAACGCCGGAAACTTACATTTTTTATTTGTTACGATCTAATTAATTGCTCTGAGGATATATGACAAATCCCGTACAAAATTTAGTAAATATTTTTACACAATCTATGTTTTAAAAAGCTATATATCGTTAAAAAGATCTTAAACACAAACATTCGAAGTTCGGTTAAAACAAGTAGGTTCCAAAGATTTTAAGCTCTAAGAAAGGATCAATGTAAAGTTTATGAATAGACAGTTTTAAAATTTGACCAATATCAATGAAGTCTACGAAATTATTTTTACGTACAATTTTTTTTACATTAAAAAGGTCGGAGTATTATTTCTTTAGTACAAGACTGTCTGGCATAATGTTTGTGAAATAGAGAAATATATTTGAAAGTATAAAAATGTTCGTGCTTTGGTTTGATAAGGTGTTCATGACCACACTTCGCTAGCCCCAGACCGAATTATCTCACGAACTGTATCGCAGGTCATTGAGTCTGCCTCTATTTTGCACATTCATGCTTTTTTGAGTGAACTTGATTATATATTTTATATTTCTCTTTTGTTTTTAACTTTATTACTTGACGTGACGTTGTAAAATGTACATATATAATTTTTTTATGTATCCAAAAGTTTTAAATCTTGCAGTTAAAGTTTTGTTTTTCGTATGCATAAATCGAGACTTATAGAACACTAATAAAATATGTTTTAGTATTTTTATTAACAAATTTAGAAGAGAGAGATTTGTAAAACCAACTTGTAAAATAGAGAGATTTTTTTTAGCAATATATACATTTACTTTTCTAAATCTTATCACTACGTCTTCTAGTTTTTTTTTTTCTTAAAATAAAGATAACAGGACAAGGCATTTTATCGTACCTGCTGGGCCTACTGAACTTCAAGATCAGTTTGCATAAAAACTATACAAAAAAATAAATCGCAGAAACGTAGTCCATTATCGTCGTGTTATAAAAAATGCGAAACTTTTTTTGTGCTAACGGTCCTGTCCAAATTAGGGCGTGTAATCTTCTTTTCTTTTACCATTTTGATCTATAGCATTAGATACGTTCCCACAACACCGTTATATCGCAATATATCATAACTAATTTAACTCGATTTAGACAAAACGGAAATATATAGTCCAGGAGCTACAACATTTTGGAAAGCTAATTATAGAATGAAATAAATAATAATGGTGTCAAATAAAACACTCTGTAGTAAAAACATTAGTAACATCTCCTTCTTGTTATGTCTGATCAAGCGTGTCGTTTTCAATGTTGCTTTTGTATGGAGGGTTTATTAAAAAACAAATTTCAAATTCGCGGAGTATTGTATGAAAGGGAAAGCGCCTGTTGTTTTTCTATGAACACAAACTTCAGCAATTTATTTAGTCTGTCATACTACAGTATGAAAAAGTGGTTACTTTAGTATAAAAAAATTGTGAAAAATAAATTTTACCTTCATGTCTTTCTTCTTAATTTAAATAAACTTTTCCAATGTACCAGGTATAAATCAGCGAGATTATGGAATTTATAATGTTGTGTGTGTGAGTGTGCATGATGAATAGGGTGTATGGGATTTCACCGCAGCACAAAGAATGCACAAGTCACAACGGCACCTGTGTCCGCGGGTCACCACTCACCTGCGGATTGCGACTTGCACTGAGGTAAAAAAAAATTGGTTTGATATCTCGCGAACTTAAAAATACCCTACGTTTTTATAACATAGAATAAGTTCGTTATGGACATTTACATTTAACTAAGTATAATGTAAAAAATAACTGAACGATTTTAGTGTTCCTTAAGTTATAGTTTTATGAATTTAAATTGTAATCATGCTGATGATCTAAAACCTAGGGAAAGACAATAACTAAAATGTAGTTCTTTTCGCGCTCATAAACAGGGTGGTAACGACGTTAAATCGAACAAGAATACGAACGCAATTCTATTTTTTATACGGTAAAAAAGTTAAAATAGACATCGATATTTTCGAATTACCTCAAAACCTTGAATTTCTAACACTGATAACTATTAGACCATTCCGTGCATATGTAAAAAGTCTCTTATTTAGGTATACTTACAATATACAAGCGAAACCTTCAAACAGAATAGAATAATATTCCGGTAAAAAAGTCAATATCTGTAAGAAATCGAAAATCGACTTGGAGCGAAGCAAATCTATAGAGCGATGAAGAAGAACAAGCGCGCAAGTCATAACTAACAAAATAGCTGCATCACTGTTCATTCGAAGCGAATAAAGTTTATTAGGAGACCGGGATAAAGGTTTGATACACAAAAAATACATCGCAGTGAAAGGTCGTCTTGTGTCGCTGCGAACGTTAACAAAAAGTATGGCGGACCCCTCTCATTCGATTTTTTTTACGTTTTGATAGAAATGCGACGGCAGGTAGATACGAACGCACCACTCGCAAACTTTGTATATTTAACGACCCTATCTACTTTTTATCCTTTTATTGGATTAACTTTGAACCACTCGAGACCTGACATAGTGGACCTATGCACAAGTAATTTGTTTATTCCTAAAACTGCTGTAACGTTTCAGTTGTACTAAATTTAAATACTACGAGTACGAGGCAATCAAGGTATTAATTAATTATTCTACTCTAAGAGTTCATATTAATCTTCCATGTCCTTTACTACCTAATCGGATATTGTAGATTGTCAGCTCATAATGTCCCCACCGAGGGGCTAAGAGCCTACCCAAGCTATGTTAGGCTATAGTCAACCACGCTGCCCATTGCGGGTTGGTTGAGTTCACACTTATGTATCTTTAAATTTCTTCGCAGATATTATGTGTAGGATAAACGTCGGATACATCGATGGGTCCTATTATGGGCTAATGCAAAAATGTTTACTTTTTTGTGTTAAAAGCTACGTTTTAGTTTAGTTGACAATATGCACTAAAATACACATTTATATAGTATGGCAGCTTATGTGGCATTATTTTAAACGCATAAACGCCAAATGGATATTTGAGATCATACACGAGAGTTTCCCGCGATTTGTGTACTTCATCGGTCATCAATCAGTGGAAAAATATCAAATCCACCAATTAAAACGACATTATTTATAGATAAAGTGCATATTATAACTAATCAGAAAAAAAAACAGATTTTTTATCATACACAATACATTTTCGTCAGTACTCAACGATCAACAAAACAAATACACAGCACTAGCGCCATCTAAATGAATCTCTTAAAAATATCAAACTAAAAGCCGTATTTGGTCATATCCAAAGTTAGAGATATAAGTTAGAGATATAAATCAAAGAAATTAATACTTCACACACATAATATACGTATGTTGCAAAACAAAATCGGGTAATTTAATTATTATGAATTGTGAGTTCTTTTTAAATTCTTGTGAACACGCGAGCGGTTAATATTAAAAATCCTGCCATCTCGTGTCTTGACTTAAAAACAATTTTAAGACCGGAGAAAATATAATGGAACATTACTAGCAATACCTTATAAGATGACATTAATTGAGGTTGTATTTCATGCTTCCTTGTTTTTCGCAAATTTCTCGGGTAAACCTTGATAAACTATGATTATGAAAGCAGATAATGTAGCAGATATAACTTCATTCTGTAAATTCTGGCTAAATTGAAAATTCTCCTTGCCTATAAATAGTTCTATTCATATTTTTTACAAGTAAAAACAACAAATGTTGCGAGAAGTTGAAATCTGGGAAAATTCGTTTACGTCTAGTGGAAACACTTTTCGCCTGTCAAAACTTTTACATGACATGATTAGACAATTCGAATGGATTTTTCGTTCAAATGAGTTTAAATTACCGGCGACAGTGATAACAGTTGATAATTTTTTACGAGGTAGACTTATAAAGCATATTTACAAGTCATTAGGTCTATATTGAAACCCAAGTTATAAAATGGTTTATTCTAATAAGGTAAGTCGCTTATTACCTTTCGCATTTAATTTCTAAAGATACATTTTTAACCTATGTCCTAAACATATTTTCAAGTAACAAAGTATACTTAACTAGATCTTTATTTTTAATTTTAAGACTACCTTAAATCTAATGTTATATTTTACCTTAGCCTAATGCTTTTATAGACAGAATTTCTACGTTTTTAGGACTTTCCTGCGTTAAAAAACGATAGATTGTTAAGAGCAGCTACAGGCAAGGAAGTAGATAAAGTACCGGTATGGGTTATGCGTCAGGCTGGTCGCTATCTGCCGGAGTTCCAGGCAGTTAGAGCGCAACATGACTTCTTTACTGTTTGTCGAACTCCTGAACTGGCTTGTGAAGTTACACTTCAACCTTTAAGACGTTATGAACATTTGGATGCCTCAATCATATTTAGCGACATCCTTGTTATCCCTCAAGCTCTTGGTATGACTGTGGAAATGCATCCAGGTGTGGTGAGTAGAAAACTATTAACTTTAATGTGTTATATTCTTTCTTTTTTTAATATACTATGTATGTAATATAACTTTGCAATTGCAGGGTCCAGTGTTTCCGACTCCCTTACAAAGTCCCAGTGAAATAGATCAATTGCAGGAGGATGGGGCTGTCTCCAGATTAACCTATGTCGGGGATGCAATAACATTAACAAGACACAAAATAGAAGGCAAGGTGCCTTTGATTGGATTTACTGGAGCTCCTGTAAGTCATTATTTTATTGAGTTGTTTACTATTATAAATTGAAATCAGAGAAAAATTTAAGTTTTCAATGAGCTTAGGGGATCCCTTTGAGCCGTTGATAAATCTAAGACTAAAAAATAATACTTCTGTAAATAAATGTTTATTCTATAACCTTTCCTTTATTCTTTATTAAAAGTCTATAATAATAGTTAAATATTTCTTCCAATAGATTTCATGTAACTCTTTTTGTAATATTGTTTCATATTAGCCTGATTTAATTTTAATTAATTATATTACAGTTCACACTAATGGGATACATGATAGAGGGTGGTGGAAGTAAAACAATGTCTAAGACCAAAGAATGGCTTGAAAAGTACCCAAAGGATGTCCACAAACTGCTCAGTTTGCTGACAAGAGTTATAATTGATTACTTAGTTATGCAGGTAATAAGAAACTTTTAGACATTCCATTTCTACAATTTTTGTATGAATATGAACTTGACAGGCAAGTCAGTAGAACTTAATGTGTTAAACATAAAAACTAACTCACTAGGGTGATGCAGTGACCCGAAGTGGGCCTTGGCCTCCGAACATGGATAGCTGTATTTTTGTTTATGAATTTGGTTGGTTTGGTTTGGTTAATAGCTAAAAGTGCATACATTTTAGCTATTGTATTATTTCGTCAAGAAAATTGCAGATAACCTTTGTTAGCATTAACTGATTATTTTGGTTACCAAAAATAACCTGTAAACATATTATTCTTCCATGTTTTAGAATATAGGTTACATTAAAATCATATAAAAAGGAAAAACAGGAAAAAATTTAAAGCTTTAACAAACACACAAGGTTAATTAACAAACTCCTAATATGGGTAAAAGCATCAAAACACTGCATACCTTAAAATTATTTTAAAAATGTACTATGCACTTCAAGGTCACGTTATTGTTAGTGTTTAATTCAACATAAAAAGCTTTATTCTTACTGATGTACTAATTACATACTTTATTAACTAAACTTGTATATTTAAAGGTAGAAAGTGGAGCACAACTACTACAAGTATTTGAATCAAGTGCGGATCATCTTACAAAGGAACAGTTTGCAGAAATATCAGCTCCATACTTAAAGGATATAAGAACTGGGGTTCAACAAAAACTTGAACAGAAAAAATTGGAACAAGTTCCTATGGTAAATTTACAAATGTTTACTTTTCACTTTACTCGAAAGGATTCCAATATATAGATATATATAGATACAATTTAGATGCAGGGCTACATGTTATTTTTTAATTTTCATATTCCATCCATGAAGACAATGAGTCTTTGATGATTAAATTTTCTTGTCTTGTTTTGATTTAAATTAAACCTTTTTTCTCATTGCTTTAGGATTTACTATTGTATGAATGTCTTAATATATGTACAACTTATTCATATATTTTATGATATTAAACCTTTAAATATTAAACCTTAAAATATAACGCATTAAAGTTAATAGTTCAAAGATTGTCATCCCTAACTTGGGGTAGGCTCCGAGCCCCTCGGTGGGGACGTATAGTGAGCTGATGATGATGATTAAACCTTACAGGACCATAAGATTTCCAAGACTAAATATACCAATACAACACAATACTTTAGCTACAATAACTTAGCACAGTTCTTTTTTTTTAATTAGTTCAGAAACATATTTGCTGCTATGGAGATATCTTTTATTTTGACATTCAGTAAAAAAAATATTGATTAAATAATAAATAATTGAACATTCGATAATGTTTTTTGTAGATAGGACAAATAATTCCCATGAGCGTGAAAGGGTTAAAAGTATACTTGTAACAATTTGAATTACAGACAGTGTTTGCAAAAGGCGGAGGTCATTCCTTAGATGTGCAAGCAACATTAGGATATGAAACGATTGGATTAGACTGGACGGTGGACCCGGTGGAAGCCAGAAAAATTGTTGGTGACAATATTACACTGCAAGGAAATCTGGATCCGCAGGATTTATACAAGACACCAGTAAGTTGAAAATAGTTTTATTCAACATTATTTTGAATCGACTTGAAAACATGCTGCATTCTCAAGTTTTTCACAGCCAGTGAGGTAATAAAATTTTGTGAATATTTTAGCACAGAAAAGATGGTTATATTTTAAATATCTCTGAGTATGGAACCCCTTAACATAATGTAGACTACTTACCTTTTTTATAGTAAAATGGAACTGTAGGAACTTGCGTCATTATTTTATTTTCCAAAATTATTGATGAACAAAAACCCTAAATAAAGATTGACATTATTATTCCATCAGAAAACTAATGTCAAATTTATTTACAGGAAGAAATTAAGCAGATGACCATAGATATGGTGCAAAAGTTTGGCAAACACAGGTATATTGCTAATTTAGGGCACGGGATAACACCGCAGACCCCGTTGGAGAGTATGACAGCATTTACTGAGGCCGTTCATGAGGCACTTTAATGCATGAAATTTCAAATAAAATGTATGTTTGGATATGGGATGGGAATATGTTTTTTTTTTATATTCTTAAAATAAATTGCTTAGTATATATGAGATGCTTTAATGAACTAAATTGTTACATTTGTTTGGAAATTATATTTTGTTATTTACATTGAATATGTTGTTTTTGAGTTCTGGCTTGTGGCTGGCATATCTTCGTCGTGACTCCCGGCAGACTTCTTTACATACTAAAAAAAAAAAAAAAAATGCGAAATTTTAGGTGGATAGATGGATATTTTTTGACAGGTAACACCAAAACCATTAAACAGATCTAGAAGAAATCTGGCACAAAGAAAGATTACTGTCTGGAACTAGTGAAAAGTATTTTTTTTAAGTTTTTTGCTTTTATTGCAACCCAAAAACAGTATAACATGAAAAATAAAGGCAGTTTAATCTACACAAAGACGGCTGACTAAAGTTGTCTTAGAGTTGATAAGCGGTCACTAAGAAAGAACTTGTGTGTTTATTGAGTAGTTTCTTAACTTATCTGCAAGCAGTAAAATGTTTTAATCCATACCTGAGGGTTGACTTGTATTTGTTCGTCCATTTCCTGTATGTACTGATGCAGCTTGGTGCAGGCGGCCATCTGCTGCTCCAACACGCACAGTGTCTCAGGCGATGCATACTTCTCCGGGCTGTCCAGGAACACAACCATACCATCTTTTTGATTGATCATCGCATAGATTTCACCTTCTTCAATCTGAAATTATACAGATTTAAGCATTGTTTAATATTTTTAATTTTAAAAAAATATATATTTTTTAATATTTTTCAGACAGTAATAAAACTTTAAATAATACTGTTCATATCTGTGTAATAAAATGTGACAATTAAATTTATTATTATTAATTTGTTTATTATTATTTATTTATTGTTATTATTTAAAATATGAATGGGACAGATGTTAAGTTAAAAAATACTAATTTACCATATTCAGTATATAAGACTCCGCCTGCGCCGGTCCAGTCAATTGTACGCGAGATGCGACATCACTTAGAGATAATGTTAAAAATGTTTTTGTCAATCTCTGAATGTTTTTCTTATACATTGAGTTTAGCACCTGGAAAAAAAGAACATTTTAAATTCCGTTACATTCAATAAATACGAAAAAAATGCCCTGTCAAAGAAAATCATAAAAGAAATGGTATGAGATTTTAATTTTCTGATAGGTTTTACTTTTGTAGCATTTGGGAATTCAAAATTACCATTACACCTGTCGATAATAAAACGAAAAACTAAAATCAGGCACTTTAGAAGTGCAGTGAAGGTTTATGACTTTTTGATGTGTAGCTTCTTTCCGCCCTTATTTAAATCAAATTCTGTTATGGAATGACTTTACAACTGTAAAAATCTTGAGTAGATTTTCTTATAATTTGAACTTACCTGATTAACTAAACCCATATTCTTATCTCGCACGAATGTCTCCCTGTGTTTTACTGCTGCATGTTCACTAGTAGATAATTCATGATATGCCACCGACAATGGCTTCAGAAATCTACATACTACTTGAGATGTATATTTAGGCATTGTGAGCATCTGAAAACAACAATGTATATATAAGATCTTTCGGAAAGTCATTTCGTTTTTTCTCGACTTAGGATTCGTGTATTTTCGACGAAGATGCACCATGTCCTGGAAAGTCGGTTGGAGCTGATAAAGGCATTATTAAACATAGAAAATAGAAATAAAAACGAAGTGACTTTCTGAACAACCCAATACATAACATAAAAACCTGACTAAAATTTTATTAATAACAAATGGATGGATATTTGTTTCTAGGTATCTCCTGAACGGCTAAACATATCTCACTGAAATTTGGTATAGATGTAGAACATAGTCTGAAAGATTAAGTTTGTCTTTTATTTCTCGCAAAAAGAGATGCGGACAACAGTTTGTATCAATACTTGTTGCCCTGTAACTCCAGGATCTTAATATAATTTATAACAGAATTACTCTGAGTTTGGATATTATTACAGTTTTTTTTTATGAAGTTGCGGGCAACAGCTAGTCTTAAACAAATAAAGATCCAAGATGCCTAATTTATTTGTATAATACAATACAAGAAATTAAATTTACCTTTCCATGCAAAATCAATGAGATTAAAATGTACTTCTTGTATGCCTCCAGCATTATATGTGAAACGACCAATGCTGGAACTGTAACAACTACTTCAAAGAAGTATAAAGCACGGTCGTAATTCTTCATGGCAGTATAGATCATACCTCCATAGTAATAATAAAGCAGAAAATGCTTTGAATCATTGTTACCACCAAGCTGAAAGACATTTAAAATATTTCATTAAGGACCTAATTCATAATGTCCGAACAAACTGCTAGATAACAAACAAATTAATTGACACATAATACTTCTTGTCCCACATATAATAGTTTGTGATTCACAGCTTATTGGAGATTGTGAACTTTATTTGACAAATGAGTTCCAAGTAGCTTATTCAGGACTTACTTGGACATTGTACACAAAAGAGAGAAATCATGTATTCTGATATTTCAGTAACCTTTTTGAAAACTGTATCAATCTTCGTAATATGATAAATGCGAATGTTTACGTTGATGGTATGTTTGTTAGAAGGTATTTTCAGAACAAATCATGATGAAATTTGGTACAAATATAGAACATAGTCTTGAAGAACACAATAGTCTACTAAGTTTTTTTTATACTGCGCGGACGGAGTTACGGGCGAAAACTAGTAACTTTTTTATATCTATAAATGCTAATTTTTTGCCTTTAGAAAGCTACAATTTAAATACTTACCTCTGATCCAATTCCTGTTATATCAGTATCTAGAAATTCAAGAGCTGGCTTCATACACTTAGAGAGAAGACACAACTGACACAGATCTGCATGCACTGAAGTTAACTGGGAATCAAACAATTGTATCTTCTTGATGGCTTTTTTCAGAATTTCAATGCCCCTTATAGGCTGCTTAATTTCAATAAGATGGTCTGTAAGTTGATGACAAAGTTCCGCATCTAAAATTTAAATTAGTTGAAATTATAGTCTTGTTTTATCTACACAATAACATTGTAACAATATTTGTATTAAAAACTATTCGACTAATTCGAAAATTTAAACTAGATTACAATTAGAATACTACATTAGCCTAACATAAAAATAGTAGGGTAAATTAGGCTATATTTAATATATTTTTTAAATGTTTAGAAATAAAATGTACATAGGGGCAAAGCTAGAAAAGATTGCTAGCACTAGTGAATATACTAACTACTAAATGGAACAGTCACATATTTTAAAGGTACCAATATTTTTTTTACCAATATTGAGATTGAAAGTTTATAGTATAAAATGAAACTTACATAAGTCAGGTTCTAAGCGTACTTGTTCACCATTACAATTTGTAATAAATTCATGAATCTTTGAGTACATATTTGTTTTATCAACTTCATTAGCTCCCTAGAAATAAACAATGTCAATTTAATGAAATCCTTAATTTTTAAATTGAAATTCATGACAATTTCAATTAGTGAAATATAAATCTATTAAACTTGTTACCTTTTTTTAGAGAACCATTTATCCTATTCCTTACCATAGATTTCTCTATAATTTCATTATGCTTTTAGTTTACACAAATCAAACAGTTTAATTACAAACATTATCATCAATATTTTTATTCATTTTTATGAGGTCTTGGTAACTTAAAATCACATACACAACTAACCTGTGGATTGGAATATTTAGCAACAAGAACAGCCAAAACACCAAGAGAATGCTGCTGAATATCGAGGGTCTCCAACACTGTGTTTAAATGAGCCTTGTTTCTTTGTAAGACTTCATCCGATTTTACTATTAATTCTAGTACATCTCTAAAATGACCTACAAAAGTATTGCGTTTTAAGTCTCCCTTAACAGTTTCTGAGACCAAAATCTCTGTTTAAAACATATTGTTATCTGTTTTGTTAAAGATAAAGACATGGATGACGATATGTTTTATATACTGATTTTTCTCAGAAACCAACGGTTAGACTAATGAGAAATCGATTTCAACTGGACATCTGTTAATGACAAGTCACCAACATTTTAAGTTGTATAAAACCTAAGTTACTATCAAAGATACAAGTTATCATCAAAAATTAATAAAAACTATGAGCCTTTTGAACCGGTGTATACCAATAGTTCAAACATATCGAACATACCAGCTGCTGATGATGTTCTAACATTATTAACAAACTGCTCCAGCGGTGAAGCCATAGTAAACAGGTTTAGTTTCAACAGTAATATTAGGTCTAATCTTTCTTAAGAAATTTATATCAATATACTAATTTCGGCAGCGAATTTCAGCAAATTTGTTGACAATGACAATTGACATTGACAAAGATTGACGACATTCCTTTCACAAAGACGACAGCAGTACAGTAGTACGTATAAAATTGTGGATTCTATAACAAAACCAATGGCTTTTTTATAATTAAAAAAAAATGAGATTTCTGATAATCAATTTGTGCAAAAAGATAAAAGAAAACGACTCGATAAACTATACTATTTATGTTTTCCATCAAATAAATTGAATTATCATGTTTGGTAATGAGTAAAAATTCAGTGGAATTTTATTGCACCGATTTTGCCTATTAAACCTTTATACGATGATGAAATGAGTGAAATGACGATGACATTGCACAATCCTGCGTCTCTGGTTAAAGAACCAATACCAGAAAGCTAATACCTTAATAATAATTCTTAATCTGAGGCTAATACCTTCCCAACTTGTCATTGTCAGTTAAGTTTCGCTTGTCTGTTGTCATTTCAATGTGACACAAGTTGTTTGTCATCAAAATTTTGGTGAAGTGTTGTGTTTACAATTTACTACCAGATTTTTGCTCACAATTCTTTATAATAAGTAAAAATCCTCATTATACTATAGACATTGTTATCAAATAGAAATATGGAGGCTGACCAATCAGTTAAAGATACGTTAATTGTTAATTTAAATAAGCAATTAAGTGAATTAGAATTATTGAAATCTATGTATCCCAATCAGAATGAAATTATCATAACTGATAGCAATGTATTCGAAGACATTAAACGGTTTGTTGAAAATAAAAGTTCTAATATTCCTAACCACCTTGATTTTATTTTGAAAATTCATATCAATGGGTTAAAATTAGAGATATATGTTAACTTACCAACATTTTACCCAGACGAAGAGCCAGATGTGTATGTAAGGTGTAATCAGTTAAATAGACAGCAAGAAACTAATTTAAATTCAGAACTATCAACATACATTAAACTTTCTCATGAGAATGAAGTATGCTTATATACAGCCATTTCATGGCTACAAGAAAATATTGATAATTTCAAAGTGATAACTGAAAATGTTCCCAAACCTACACCTTCTGTCTTGAGTAGTAAAGATGCCACTTTTGTGAGGCTGTGGATTTTTTCACATCACATTTACAGTAGATACAAAAGAGAGCAGATCATAAATAAGTCTAAAGAACTGAATTTGACTGGATTTTGTTTACCTGGAAAACCTGGCATCATATGTATTGAAGGAATCGATAAAGACTGTTCAGAATGGTGGAAAGATATAAAGTCATTGAATTGGAAGAAAATATCTATAAGGAAATCAGAAGTTTTTGACATAAAGGATAAAGACAAACAGCAACAGTTTAAGGACTTCCAGGAAGTTAGTTTTCAAAATCACTTATCTAAAAACAAGACTGCTTTTTCTAGATTTATGGAGGAGCACAATCTTAGTCAGGAGTTTGGTGAATTTTTAGGAATTTAACATTGTAAATGATAGTCTTATTTTTGAGTTTAACATAAGAACAAAATATGTACAATTATGTTAAGGTTTTTTCTAAGTGCTGATTATAACATGATTTAACCTATTGTATATTGTAAAATATATCATCTACTGTACTATCTGTGATTTAGAACACTCTTAATTGAAAGTGAAAAATTATGTTTACTTCAGACACTTATAGTCTGCTAGAATTAAGAACTTTTTATATAATTTTAAATAGAAATATATTACTAAATCAAAATGTTTGTAAGTAAAGATTAATTAAGTTATTACACTGTTAAATTTAGCATACTATTACTTGATTCTAGCCAGGAAGATACCTATGTATTTCTAAAGTTGTCAAACTATTGAGATGAAATAGGTGCATGAAATTAAAGCTTTAAGATGTTATCTGCTCCTTGTTCGTGAAATGTTCTACAAGGCAATAAGATAACGTTAAGTAAATTGAATAATTTATTATAAAATATAAAATAGTAATATTATAAAAAGTTAATTAATAAATTCAAATGTCTTATTATTTTATTATTTTCTCTTAATATTAACGTTTTTCCTTTAGGTTTCTGCATGTATATACTATATACGCTCTTTGCATATAAGCATACACGCTCACGTAGGCTATGAGGATATATTACGATGAGCAGGCATCAAGCATCAACCATTTGAAACTAACTGCTAACTACCACGCTTGAAGACGTTAAATGCTATTATTGTCGTAGCATTGACAACACTGAGCGGCAAACCATCACTGCTGATTCGTCAGTGGCGCATTTATACGAGTTAATAAATGTATTATCTATGCAATCGTCTAACTCTGACTGCACTGATCTCTATAAATGGATAGGCGATTGCATAGAAGTGACAACTTTTGTTTTGTTGCGATTTAAACCGTTTGATGTTACGTGACAGAACATCGTCGCTACAAACCACCATCAGCGCCAAAATTGCGGAAATCAAAGAGGCACAAGATACTACGTCGTATAGCCAGTCAGTTTGTAGAGGTCAGTGAACTGACTGACAGTGACAATCTTTCGAATTCGAATTTCTCAATATCAAGTCAATCTCAAAATATTGCATTTTATTTATATATTTTCAACTGAATACGATAATACTGTATTATTTTTAGTGAGGTATAAACATAAAATGTTTAATTGTGCAATGAGACAAGTAGAAGAAAGACATGTAACTTATCAAGTGGATTTAATGGTTTGGAGTAACCGGCTGGATTTGGTAGCTATTAGCAATTTCAAAGGCAAGAAAACAAATCATTAATGATATACAAAAATTGTCAAATCGTAAATACAGTGGCAGTGTCCTATCTGGCGCCCCTTGTAATCCGACAGCCCATCTTTATGCTTCATAAATTGATTGATTTATTATGATTTTATGCATGGTTTTTGATTATTTGAATACATATGTACAAAAGTTTGTACATAATTATTTCCTAACGTAAAGTTAATATCTTTTGTATGATATATAGCATTAAAGGCGTTAATTTAACTTTTTACTTCAGAGTATTACATGTAGAATCTATATTTGATCTGCAATTTGTCAGGTTACAAGGTACTCTATTGTAAAAAAAATCCGGAATTTATGTAGTATCCAACAAATTTAATAATTCAACACTGCCAAGCAAAATTTTTGTCAGATTCCCGCAGGTCTATTGTATGAAGCTTAATACAATTATTTGCTTATATTTAAAAAGTAAAACATATACATCTCTTTCACTTAATTACTATATTTTTCTTGTTTTAGGAGAAGTGCAAGTACATAGATTACATTGGCAAAAAGTTTGGAATTTACCTGCACCAAAAGAAAATGTAACAGTACAAGCTATTGCCTGGAGGCCCGATGGCAAGGTATTAAGAGGTTTAACTAATTAAAGGAGAAATCATTATTAATAATAACTATACTAATAATAATAAATAAAGGTTTTTAAATGACTTCCCTATTTGAAGTCTATTACCATCAATTTTGGTTAAATATTTGTTTTATATTTTTAGGCGTTAGCAATTGGTTACAGTTTTGGGATTGTGTATGTTGTTGATATTGAGGACAAAGAGATTCTAGACAAATATGATTTTAGTGCTGAAAATCCAGAAGATCCATATGATTGTAAGCCTGTAGGCATTTCCTGCATCACTTGGGCTGTTAAAGCAGGAGTATTAGAGAGTGCAACGGAATATAATGTTTATGTAAGTAACATGTTCATAAGTAAATATAGCTTTGGAAACTTAAAACAACATTAATGTTGTAATCATGAAATTATTGATTCTAAGTTCTTTGAGATTGACAATTAAAAATAAAAAAGATTCATAGCCATTTTTTCAAACTTATCCCTGTTGCGTTATCAAAATAATCATCTTCTCATGTTCTAATGGACAAGCTATGTGTATTTACTTGTGCAACTAAATTGTCTTAGTACAATAATAATGTTTTATTAACTTTAACCTTGATATAAATTTCCAGGATGATACAACAATATTCTTGCAAAAACCACCATCTGCAAGCACTTCATATAAAAATCAAGGCTCTGATGATATAGTCAAATGTTACAAAGAAATACCAGAACCATCGCAGTTGAGCATGTTGATGATTGGATATGGCAATGGAAATATTTACATGAGCGTATTTGGAAGATATCCATATGGAACTATACTTTTACCAGAATTAGTCAATGATGAATGTGGGGAATATAAAATACTGGACATCAACTTGTCTAATGATTTTAGTGTAATGCAAGTACTTTATTTAGACAAGATTACGAAAAATATATACTTGTCAGTAATAAATACTAGTGTATTGTCAGCATATTCTGAAGAATTGTTTGTGGTGGCAAATAAACATTGTCAAATTGTACAATTATTATCACATCTTGATCAAACAATGACTTCAATAACTGAAGCTTGGGAACATATCTTACTAGAAATGGATTCAAAAATGGCTCATTATGCATCTTCAGTTCCTAAAGGTGGAGTTTCAGCCGACCTACTGGAGTTACTAATGTTAGGTATGTTGATTACTATAAGAGTTTTTAAATGGAGTTGTTTTTAAAAATTTTACAATGTATTGTTATAATTTTTAGGTGTACCATCCGATGAACTTGAATTGTTCTTACTTCAAGAGTTGACTGCTAAAGGGTTGAAAAAGTTTGGCAGTTCGGTGGAGTTAAGTTACTCTACCATACAAAAGCTTGTTCTTAAACAGTTGAATATTGTAGGACACAATTTATCTTATTACCTTTCAGATATAAGAGGACTTACTAGAATTCCAGATAGATTTAAGGTAAAGATTGCTTTAAAATGAAGAAATATTAAATGGTCTTTAGATAGTTTGATGTGGAATTTTTTTTCAGATTCTAGGTTTGGATGAGACTATGGTTACTCGATCAATCAGAGCTTGTTGTGCGTTTTTAAACAAATGCCTGGAATTACAACAAGTTATTGATGTGTCGATGCGGAACTACAAGGCCTTCTTTCGATGGCTCTTTGTAGTAATTATCCGTTTACTTGATGAACAGACACCTTGTGAGATTGTCAAAATGACGCAACAAGAATTCACTCATATAGCTGAACTTCTATACAATTTTGATAATGTACAAACAGAGGGTGATAATTCATCGGAGAAACCTGTGAAATTCAATTTAGAAAGATTAGGACAATATTTGCAAGATCAAGATTTAACAATACTTCCTGATGATGAAGATAATCCCTGGCATAAATTTCTTAAAGATAATTCGTGCTTAGTAAATGACAGTGATACAATTTTTTCAATGACTGAATTCAGAAGATTTTCTTTGGTACAACAACAAAAATACTTGAAGGATGCAATAAATCAAGTGTTCGATGTAACTGGAAAAAATATAGGTAAACATTTTTCTGTCATTTATAATACTAAATGCTATGAAAATCGAGGCATTGTATTAAATCCAGAAAGAAATTTAAGAATATCACAGACTTATGATTCAAATCAAGATAGATTTGTGATGGGTTTAGTGGACCTTAGGAATGCACCTGATCGGTTATGTTTTATGTCAATTCAAATTAAAGAAAAATCATGTTCAGCAGTTGCAACCAAATATTACTTTTCATCAAGTTTATTGCAAGAAGCTAGTCAAAGCCGTTTAGAGGATGAGTCAATGGAAATAATGGATGTACAATTTTATTCAGCCGAGTACCTTTCTGTACTAGTAAGGCATCCACGTCATGAAGATAACTCTATTTTCATACAATTGCCAGTAAAAGTTGCTTTAGAAAATGCTAGTGATTTGAATATAAAATCTAAAATTTGCGTCTTTAATGAAAAAACACACGAAAAGAATATTTCTTCATATTTAGATCATAGTGTTTATAAGATACTTGAAAAAATGGATGGATTTCGGATAGCTGTATCAGGTGGACGTAAGGTATCTGTGGTATTATCGAAAAGTCATAGGAAAGTCAGAGTTTTCGAAATGGAAGTAAATGGTGATGATGAAGAGGATGAGACATTAGACGCTACACCGCAGTCACAATCAAGTCATGCAGGTGATCAACAAACACCTACCAAACATGATGCTTCTACTGAAGATTTTAATTAATGACTAAGTAATAAATTATTTTATCCTCACATTGGATAATTTTATTTTAAAAATAATTTGTTACCTACTTATTAAATTTTTTGTTGATAGGACATCTATAACAATATAATGAAGAGGAAATATTTGATTGATTGCTTGCATTGAATTGAAGAATTCTTTCACTACCACAGCTTATATTTATTATTAGATTTTCTTAAAATTCCTCGGCGGACAAAGTCACGGGCAATAGCTAGTATAAAATGAAACAGAACATTCGAGTTTTCATTATTTTTAATTTCATATATAAATAATGAATACCTTATATTAATCTTACAATTTAAAGTTACATTAAGACATGCCTGCATTTTTGCAGTCCTGAATGAACTGAAGATTTCAACTATTATGCTATTAAACTGTTAGTCATTCAAAATAAAAACTTTATAATTTTGATATAAATCTATATAAGACTAGGACTTGGTGTTTTTATCTGGATATTTTCGAATACTGAATTAAAATCGGTGTCTAAGCCCTGATTGTCTATGCCATATAACAAATGTTCTGACGATACATTCCTGCTGGGCCCAGCCACTGGAGTGATGGCCTTTGTTGTGCGGTTGTAAATTTCATCACCATCCTCATCTTCAACATCATCCACTGCAAAACATTGTTACTAAAATTACATACATATTAACAACAATACAAATTTTATGGAACAGCTTATACTAGTTGAGTATTAAAATATTTAAAAGCCAAATATTACAATAAAAATAGTAGATGTATTTGTATTTTCCGTTAAATTGTTTTAAATTCATTCTGAATAAAATTAAAAAAGATCTCATACTCCATACCTGGTACAACTGTCCGGCCATCATACTTTCTCCATTGTTTTCTTAAGCGATAATACATTATAGCACAGCCAATCAAGACAATGATAGAGACCACAATTGCAACAAGTTTAACTGCATCAATTGCTGAAAATGATGAACCTTTAACTATCATCTCCACTTCACCAGCTGAGATCTTTGAACTTTCAAGATGTTTTGACAGGCACACATACTGGCCAGATTCACTTGGTGATACATTCTGTAATTAAAGTAAGTACAGTAGTTTAGAAACATATAGAGGACAAACTTACATTTATTTTTCACAACGATAAGCACATTTTGATAAGTTCATAACTAGTGTTATACTTACATTTATCCGTAGTTTTCCAGATAGAACTTCATATTTATATTTCCTCTCATCAAAGTCATTGTCAGGGCCGATCACTTTTGTTTTATTGAGAAGCCAAAACATAAAATTGTGCGAATAATCATTACTGTTACAGTTCAGAACGGCAGTGGAACCTGCAGGCACTTCTTTGACAATGGAATTCTTTACAACTGTAATATCTGTTGCCATTTTATTAAGTTGCTGCTTAACATAGGATGATTATATCATCAGTTTTGAAGCATTTATGACTATGACATTACAGTGCACACATACCCTGTGTCAATGAATCTGTGCCAAGTTTAAAATTATCCGCCATTCCCGAGGTCACATGTTTTCACACAAGAATGTATAAGTCTGATAAATTGTTTATAAATCATTTTTGTTACTACACTAATAACGGCTACTTCTGCTTGAATGCTTTATAAGGTGCATAAACACTTCAATACATAGTACTGGTAATAACATCCAAATAGGCGTCATGACGACGTAGATTGGAAGATATAATTTTGTGTATTCTAATTTTATACATATAATTATTTGTGCCGCCATTTTGAGTCCAATTGCAGCAATATACCAAACATTTTTATTAATTGTACCTCTAAATCTTTCTATACCATTTCGACAGTGGGAAACCATATGAAACAACACATAAATCAATAATATACTGTCGTATACCCACATTGGTATGAATACTATAAACCAATTCCAATGCGTTCTTGACTCTAATCTTAAACATAATAAAATTAAGAATACTAAGAATATAAACCAAGTAAAAAGAGCTCTATGTAATATCGCCATAATTTATATATAAAGAAACTTTATAATGTATAAATAGATTTTTTTTCTATCAAACTGTATTGACGTAATTGACAACAAAGACTTTGATAGCTTGACAGTTAAAAGCAGTGCTATATAGCAAAGAGTAAAAGTGGTAAAATAGCGATAAAGTGGTATACAAATTGGGTTTTTAATTTTATTTAGATTGAACGGAATGAACATTGAGGTATACTCGCTAAATTAACTGTAAACCCACATTAATGTAAACTCGAAACAATTAACGAGCCAGCCGTTTTCTAAAAAGATTTTAAAACTTAATACTATACCGACAAAGACAACTCACAAAAAATTGACATTGACACTGACAAATGAATGACAAGTGAAGGCCGGCAAGTGATAACTGAGGTGATAACCGAGTACAAATGTGTTGATATGATAACGACGTTTAAAGTTTCTTTTTGGTTAAATTAGGCTATAGATTTTAATAAGACTGTTAAGAAAATACTACATTTACGCTAATCAATTTATAATATTATGGAAATGTCTTTCGGTCTTTAAAATTAAGATTTAATATACAGAAAAATGATTAATCAAATAATAGTGCTTCTTACTACATTTAAATTGTTTTTCATACCTTTATAGTAAGTAAAAAACTTTTTATTACTATTTACTTATTACTTAAAAAAATTAATTAAATTCTTGAGAATTTATTCTAAGTCCATGTTAATTGTTTCCAGTCATTCAACAGACTTTGAAGTTCATCGAAACTGGTTAGCCATAACTCATAATCTAACAATAGACCAGTGGTATTACGAGTCTACATCAGAATGGACATTAGATTATCCTCCATTCTTTGCCTGGCTGGAGTATGGACTTTCCCATATAGCGAAATTATTGGATCCAGAAATTGTAAAACTACAAAATTTAAACTATGAATCACAAATGACTATAATATTCCAACGTTTGTCTGTAATCATTCTAGATTGTTTTTATTTATATAGTGCAAAATGGTAGGCATTTTATATTTACTTTAATAATCAGTATTAAATGTTAAAAGTTATATATTTTTTATTGAGCCGTGCTTTGAACTTGTTAAATTTTATTTTCAGCTGTTCAGACTTGATAACCAATGGGAGGTTATTGGTGTTTATATTGTTGGTAGCAAATCCTGGATTATTGATGGTTGATCATATACATTTTCAATATAATGGATTTTTATATGCATTTCTTCTTTTTTCTATTTTCAGTATGATTAAGGTAATTTTAAAGTAGTTTTAATATAATTAGAAAGTTGAGAGTATATAGTGAATTAGTACAATATCTTTTGAAATTGTAACCAAATTTACTATATTATTTGTTGTTAAAAGAATTTAGTATACTAATTATAATATTTTTCTTTCAGGGAAAATATTTATGGGCTGCTTTTTGGTTTTCTGTTCTACTAAACTTAAAGCATATATTCTTATACATAGCTCCAGTGTATGTAGTTTATTTGTTGAGAGCATACTGTTTCACTGTAGCGTCCACAGATGGCGTGCATACTGCATGGTATTCATTTTCTTCAAGGAATTTGTTGAAGTTGGCATTTATTGTGATAACAGTTTTTACTATATCCTTTGGACCTTTTATCCACCATATACCTCAGGTAAACATCTATTATATTATAGGTTTCTAATTTTCACAGAAGCATTTATCATTTATATTATTTTAAATTGTGCCATATTGAAAACTTATCTCCTTCATTATTTTGTATTGTAATTCTAATTTCAAGGGAATAAAAGTAAAATTTTTAATTCCAATTAATAATTGAATGTATTATTTCAGATTTTGTCAAGACTGTTCCCGTTCAAAAGAGGATTGTGCCATGCATATTGGGCACCAAATTTTTGGGCGTTGTACAATTTTGGAGATAAAGTTTTACAATATGTATGTAAGTAAATTTGTGCATCAGAAAAAATTGTCTTGTTTTGTAACTTGTGTTAAAACAACAAGGCGTTTAGCGAATCATATCATAGATTATAGAGTTTCACAAATGTTGCCATAAAATATATATGAAATAACTATTTAAACTCGTCGACATCGCCGTCGCCGACGCACGCAACGGCCACCGCGCCCCCCGCGCCCGCCGCCCCCTCGAGCCGCGCGCTACGCGCTATGGCCCGCAGTGCGAGACGCGACGCGACCGCGAAGTCTTCGGATTAAACACTCGCCCTGAAGATGGACCCCCGATGGGTTCGAAACTAGTCGGTGCCGTCACCGGACGATCAAACGTGAGTTAAGCCGTTTCTTAATTAATTAATTAATGAAATAACTATTTTTTTTCAGTACCGATATTTGGAATATCAGTGTCATCGAGCGAGGCGTCCATGACGGGCGGTCTAGTGCAGGAATACGACCATGTAGTCCTGCCATCCATAACGCCAACTGTCACATTTATATTAACTCTATTATCTATGGTTCCTGCTCTAATTAAGTTGTGGAATCTATGTGCGGATAAGAAATATAGAGCTATGAGTTTTATAAGGTATTGTAAGAGTTGTTTATCCAAATTTTGTGTTATGACAGTTTCCATATATTTTTTGTATTTTTCAGATGTATTACAGTATGTGCAACTTGTTCATTTATGTTCGGTTGGCATGTCCATGAGAAAGCCATATTGATGATTCTAATACCACTAAGGTAAGTTTTTATTTTTATTTCGTGAATTTAACAATTTGCAAGGCGGAAAAAATTAAAGTTATTTTGTTTCAGTTTCTTAGCAGTATTGGGAGATGTCGACGGGAGATTATTCTTGTTTCTGTCTACAGTCGGGAATTATTCTCTCTTCCCATTACTTTATCCTAAAAGCCTAATAGGAATTAAGTTGTTTTTACTGTTAACACATTGTGCTATTGCTTTTGGAAATTTACCTGCGTTGTACGTAGTTCCCAAAGTGAAAGGTACCAAAAGAATTCGAAAACTTCGTTTACCAATGTTGAGTAGAATTGAATGTTTGTATATATACAATTTGATAGGTTTATGGGTTTATGAAAATGCGATCCACTTTATATTGGGCCTGGACAAACGGTTACCGTTTTTACCTTTAATGTTTACATCTGTTTATTGTGCGTTAGGTGTTTTATATTTTTGGATTCGATATTATTATTATTTTTTAACGTTCAACTTAAGTATGGTTCCTATACAAAGTGTGGAAAGTACGCCACAACACAATAAAAAGATTAAATAACGTCCTTGATTTGTTTTATTTAAACTTTATAGTTTATTTTTTAACCTGGTTCACAGAGTATGTCAATTCCTGCACTATCCAATATTCGTAATATATAACATCTAAGGGATAAACTCACAAAATCCGGAAAGTAGATATGTCAAAATACGTAAAATTTACTCAATAATATCAGGTAGAGATAACATGGCCATCTTGACCATACGGGGAATCAGCCATCGTTTATGTCAGTCTAAACTGTTAATGTTTTATTTTTTTACTATTGGGTAGTAGAGGTAGAGGTATAAATGGTAAAAGATTAGTAAAATGTTTGAGGTACTAACATCCCTAGACATTTTCTTCTGCAGTATTTTTAGCGTGGCAAAACATAAGTATGATTACTCATAAATTTACATTTTCTTTTATAATAAAGAATATCGAACATTTACAAAGTACAGCTTAATTTTCGAGAGCGAGAATTGCAAATAATCTATTTATTTTGGATTGAATACAATATTTAAAGGGATGAAGGTTAATTAACATATGCAGGTGCTTAAGATGAATGGAACATTTAATGTAATACAATGAAGGCTTCAAAGGACACGTACACGTGTTTACAATGAATAAAGCGAGGCGCATCGATCACGACATGAATATTCATCGCAGGGTGACGAGCTGACGAGGCGCTTGATTACACGCAAATGGCTCAGAGTTTAAAGAAAATATGCGTGAAGTATCTATACGAAAACTTTATTTGTTTATCTACTATACCAGCTATCACCCGCGGCTTGATCCATCTTAAATAAAAAAAAAAAAGAAACGGTTAATACGGTAAAGCCAATACGGTAATACAGACTACAATCTAACTCTGTTCCAAATTTCAACCAGATTCGATCATCCGTTCTGAAGTTTACTTGATTAAAAAAAAAATCATCTATCCAAACTATTCTTTTTATAACATACATAAGTAAGATTTGTAATATATACTACTATTTGTACTAGCTCAGCTAACTTTATTTATCAAAAACAGAGATAATATCAATTAAATCACGCAAATGTGTGGTATTTATTCTAATTTCGTCACATATTTTTATTTGATATATTTCCACACGAGTGCATAGGTAAAGTTATTGGTTTAATTTAATCGTTCGATTCGTCGGTTTGGAAGTTTGGAAATAAAGGTGAAATGGAGTGGAAAGAGGTGCTCATTCAGATTTGTGATTCAGCGTTTTGTTAACGTTTTGTACAAATGGTTCCTTGAGTAAAAACAAGCAAAGAAATAAAAATATGATTAAGTAAACGTAGTTTAACAAAAGCCGAATCAGTAGCAAGTACATAATTTTACTAATACTCGTATTATAATATGCGAATGTTTGAAGAAGAAGGTATCCCCAGATCGGCTCAACGGCTCTCGATGAAATTTGGCATTGTTGTAGAACATAGTCTGGAAGAACACATGCTTGAATTAAGTTTTTTTTTAAATACGCGCGGACGTAGTCGCGGACGATAACTAATGATTTATAAACTTGCCGGCTCGACCGAGGAAATTTCATGAAATGACAAATTTAGGTTAATTTATTTTAACGTAATTAGGCAACAAGTTAAGACTTAGCCAACGTTAATGTTGATGAGTACTTATACATTCATGACATTCAGTGCTAAGAGACAAAGAAACACTTGAATGGTTTTGAGTTTTTAACAAGTTGGACAGTGTTGAAATAAAACGGAATATCAATATTCTTGCAATGTAAAGGCTATGAGTAGGTTCAAGATTTTAATGTTAAATAATATAACCTATCTAAAATAAACATTTGAAAAGCAAACGAGAATCGTCAGTGAAGTGTCGCTAAGTAGAGGCTCATCTGATCACACGGCGGAGCGCACAGGATCAAAGCTGGGCAGCGCCAGTCCCGCACAGCCCGAGAGCAATCGCCTGTGCTCAGGTTCATTGAATTAATATACATGACACACTTGTTCCCTCACCGTTTATTTAAGGTAACTTATTTTGCATATGCCACACGAATCAACCGCGTATATATGGAATGCTTAGAAAATTGTTTATTCAACTATAAAACGAATAGAATACTAACGAATATATAGTGGAAAACAGTGAGAGACAAACAAACTTTTTAATTAAGCAAAAGTGCTTTGACCGCGATCACCTTATTGTGGAAGCATAGTAACAAATAGGATACTTTGCTTTGTAATTAAGGTTAATACTAAAGGTAAAATGAATATTGCTCTATCTAAAATACAATAGTTTCCCTTAGAATTCTATTATCGAAAGTACATTTATCGAACATTGCAATTCAAAGTTGAAATATTTGATATTCATGCGAGACTGTCCATCTCGAATCGGTAATAACTTTGAACATTTTGTAAGTTTTAAGGTTTGAAGTTAGTGCATTCAGTACATTAACATAACTTTATATTCAGTGCCGTCGGTCGGTAAGAACTTACTGGTGATGTCGTAAATTTTGTCAAACTTACAAATACGCGCTTCGAAAATTGTAATTCGCAAGTTATAGCCGCTGTGAATCACGTACATTCATAAATACGTTCTGAAGGTAATAATGTGGCGGCCGGGAGACGTGCTTGGGAAGATTTTTGCCCTTATTGGGACAAGAACTGTTGCTTGTGTGTTTATGTCATTACTTTTAATGTCTACGTATGTATTTAACATTTGCGGCTCTAAGGGTTAAAGTTTATATTTAACCGCAAAAGTTATTTATATCCTAATATCCGTGCGGCATTAAAAAAACATAATAAGTAGCCTATGTGTCCTTCCAGGCTATGTTTTACATCTGTGCCAAATTTCATCAAGATCCGTTGAACCGTTCCGGATATACCTTCAAACAAACATCCATCCATCCAAACATTCGTATTTATAATACATATTAGTAATATCAAAAATCAAAATCCTTCTAAGATCAAAAAGGTTGTTATGGTCACATAAGTCTGCAAATTCTCATAAAATAAAAAGTCTATCCTTTAAAAACCTGGAAAGGAAAATGTTTATAAAAAGTTGTCAAACTTGACAGTTTATAAATGAAATCGTTTGTATCATATTTATATTGTTTATTTTAGTGAATATAAAGCTATTGCAATATAAATATTATTATTGATTGAAAGTAAGAATTCAATAGTAATACAATGGCTGATGAGGAGGAGGAAGGAGGGTTCGGTGGTTTATATGAAGACGGGCACTGGGTCTGGGATGAGGATATACAAGCTTTAATATTTGTTAGGTGAGGTTTAGATAGTAAAAATATCGCATATCTCAACCTAAAGTAAAGATTACATTTATAATTTAAGATGCGACAAAATTTGGTTGATGAACGACAAACGATAAGTGTGGTTAATCTAACTTATTAATATTATAAATGCGAATGTTTAGATGGATGAATGGATGTTTGTTTGAAAGTATCTCCGGAACGGGTCAATAGATCTTGATGAAATTTGGAAATGGTGTAGTCTTGAATTTAGAGCACTTAGTCTGGAAGAAAACATAGGCTACTTATTACGTTTTTTTTAAATATGCGCGGACGGAATCTGGGGCGACAGCTAGTAAAGTTAAATAAAGTTGTAATTTTCAGTGATCTCCCACCAAAACCTATAGAAACAATTCAAATACCAACTAAGGTGCCAACAGGAGCTGTTGAATTTAGAGACGATGTAGATTTAATAGAACAGGTATTAATTTTATTTACTTCCAACCTTGTAATAACATCATTCAATTTCGATCAGTATTTGTTTCTGAAAATATTTAAGAATTAATGTTGAGTTTTCACAGTATGTAGTGGTGTAGTCGTAGATCTTCTATTACGATTAATTCGCTAGTTGTAGTAATCGTGCTTTTTGTTTCTGCATTAAGATACGTTTTAGACGGCGATACCAAAGAAAACTGAAACCTGGACAACCTGATGTTATAACTTTGCAGGTACGTAAAAATCAATAACCTTACATTTTGTAAACCTTTTTTATACTATAAGGGGCAAACAAGCAAGCGGCTACTTGAATTCGCAAAAAAAAAAACGATACGATCGCTGTCCTTAGACATGCATTTGCAGATTCGTTTCCTATCTTTAATTAGAAGAGGAGTGGAAGCATAGAAAGGGGACATTTCCTCTGCCTATGCGTCTTCTCCCCTGAAAAATCAGCTTGCCATTCCCATCCCTTCCTTTTAAGAAAACGTGGGAAGATGAAGAGGACTATAAAATATGGCACGCATTTCCGACACGCACCATACATACTCACTCACTTCTGTATGGTCGTGGTATTACATCGTTTAAGAGGGCCATTAGTGCAAAAGATGTTTTTGGGGGCTCTACCATTGTTAAAACCCCATACGTGTAAAATCATCAGTTATTTATTTTTTCAAATTCTTCACTAAGTGACTTAACGCTCAATGTATTGTATTGCAATATTTTGTCATACAAAAATTCTATAAACCATTATGAATTACAGGATGTGAAAGATGTAGCACTTTTCACAGCGCCGGTCAATTTGTTGAGCCCGATGTTAATAAATATGCTCCATTTGCCTACCACGGAAAGATTCATACGTGCGCTTATAATGTATTCGCAGTATTATTTACAGGTAAACATGGATGTAAATCTATGTATATAACTTGTTTCGGACTTCGTCGTATGTAATGGTTAATTTTAAAATATTGCTATAGATTGCAGATGAAATGGCGCGACGTATGTTAGAGCTGGAAGCCAAAGTTCGGACGCCATATTGTGATATGGTAGAAAATGAATTTCGAGATAATTTATCAGATTTGCGGGTGCTCATAGCTAAGGAATATAGCACGATGATTATCGGTTTGTGTTGTTTTATGAATATACTAGCTGTCGCCCCCGACTCCGTCCGCGCAGGATTAGAAAAAATAATAATGAGTAGCCTGAGTGTTCTTCCAGACTATATTCTACATCTATGCCAAATTTCACCAAGACCCATTGAGCCGTTCTGGAGATACCTTCACACAAACATCTATCCATCCATCCATCATCAACTTTTGCATTTATAGCATTGGTAAGATGTCTCCTGTTGCTTCAAATATAATGCTGATAAATAATAGTATAAAATTATATTAATAAATTTAATAACCTATCTACTTTAGTAGTTTTTGTTTAAGGTGGTGGGGATACGCGAAAATTTCATCACATGGGCCCACAGAAAAAGAGAAAATCTCTATCGGACAAAGACGCGCATCTTTTTGAAACTTTATTGCGCATGACCGTGCAAATTGTGTGGTTGGCTCTAGGCAGAAAAGCTTTCAACCAGATAGGTTTGTAGCGTACATATTTAAATCACATATGAAATGTTATTTGATTTAAGCTCCCTAAGTTTTAATATTTTTTGATCCTTTGTGAAACAATAACAACTTTTAGGAATTATTTCTTTATTCTTTAGAATTGGAGATAAATCGTATATTTAAATCGGAGATATTCAATGCGGTGGAGCACACGCTGCACACTGACTACGTGGCAAAGATGATGAAAGAGGAGCGGGAGGCGTTGCTCGGTATTTGTCTACGTCGCGATAAAAAGCTGAACACCCGCTCGCCGCTCATGAACGAAGTCTTCTGTCATAGAGATATTGATTTCCGTTTATTAAGTCTAGGGGTTGTTAAATATAATCAGTGAGTATCGATTAAAAATTTAAATTACCTGTAGCCGAAAATACCGACTAATACCAGTAAGTCTTTATTTTTTGGAATAGACGGAAATTGCCACAATAATGTTGTAATAACAGATTTATACCCCGGGCCTTAACATGATTATAAATAGCCTACAATGACCTTAGAACGGTTAATGAAAATCAATAGTTCAAATAAGCACTTTCAAACTCGGATTTATTATATTTTTACATTGTAGATATTAAATATTACTTGTGCAGATATTCAGCGAGAACATTGTATATGAAGCGAGCAGTTGCGGGCCCCGAGGAGTCGCTGGCGGAATTTGGCATTGTGCTTGGGATTTTGGGCATGCCGCGTTCCATCTTTGACACCATGCTGAGACCGCTACCTTCGGCCGCAGAAGGCAAATCGAAAGCATCCATGTCAGTAATATTTCTGCCAGTAATTACTAAGATCGATGGTCTTTAGGATAGTCAAGAGCCGATGTTCATTTCTTTACAAACACCTTTAAAGATCAGAATCAGAAGCGCATACGCAAGTTGAAAGAAAATGTCTCTTCACATATGGGAGTAACATAATAGATTATTTACCTAGTTGTAACTAGTAGTTGATTACAGTTAATATCATGTGGTCAATATTTGAAATTACATATTTAAATGTTTATTAATTTACCAATTCTTTAATACAGGTCGTCCACAAGTTCATACAGCGCTAGCACGAAAAGCTCTGTATCAGTTAAGAAAAATGTTATTTACAAATTATACTCAGACATTGTTTTACCAACTAAGGAGGCTAAGATGTAAGTGATTTTAAGACCTTATTTTACTACGAATAATAAATGTTAATGAAAAGAAAATTAACATCGTGAGACCTGCTACCGTGGGAAGTGAAGGTTTTTTGATTTGGATATTTAATTATTATTTTATCGTGAACTAGTTTAAAAACTCAATATCAATCAGTTGTACTCAGGAAGAGCGATGTAACAATGACTTGTATTTGATAATTTGTCAAATTTATTTGCCAAATCGAGGTAATGTTCGTAAGTTATGTTTATGATAATTTGCCACGATCTAAGGGATGATGATATAATACCAAGTAAGGGGTAATGCACTAATATTTTCATTTAAAAAAGAAAATTAAAATATTTACAGGCCATATTTCCCGTCGCATTTTCCGGATGCAACCGAGGATATCCGGCCGTGCAGCGACGTGCAACGGCTCCGCTGGCTGAATCGACTTGCCAGAATCTTACATCCTTAATATGTATACCATTTTGTGTGGTATGGTTAATCAGTGGAAGAATTAAATTTATGCTTACGTAAATATCGTAAGTTTTATGTGAAGTTTATTTTGTTATTTACATATTTATTTACATTAAAATAATTATTTTATTATATTTATTTTATTAATGATTACCCATTAACTATATTAGACTGGCCTGAGTTTGTATGTGAACATCACATTGTAACGATTCAAGAAGAATGTTTGAAACAATTACTAATTGATTGAGTTTAATTTCAAACCTTGGCTTCAACATGTATATAAGTATCAAACGTTGACTTTTTCATTTATTCTTCGATAAATATACAGGTATTAGTGTCAACCTACTTTTAAAATTAAATGTACTGAAAAGGATTTCTATTCACGAAAGGTTTCCATCAAATATTAAAGATTCTTCTGACAGCGTAATTGCAGTACTGGAAATCGGTTTCCGCCACTTAACCTGTCGGAAAATGATCTATGATAGATAAGTCGTAATTTCTTGACATTTAGGCACATGTCCAAATTTCCTAGAAACATTAAAATGTTTTATAAGTTTACTTCCTGACTTAAGTATCTGAACCCGGCAATGCTCTTATAAAAATAAAAATTAAGTCATATTTTTATTTTTGAGCCAGAAATCGTTTAATAGTGCACAGAATACCCAACCAAAGTTTTAATGAAATCTTATTGGTTAAGTAATGTTTAGACGACAAATGACAAAATTTTACGATTATTTGGAGGTATTCATATAGAGATATTGTTGAATACTTAATATAGAATTATTGAATACACGATTGTCTTAGTGTTCTTTTAAATTGTTTATATATTCTTGAAACTTTGTAGTCTCTTCCTTCTCGATGGTTCTGCATATCGTAGCCATTTTAAGCGCTGTTCGTTCTTCTTGTATTTGATTGTGGTAGGTTTACCAGGAAATGAGTCTGCCAGATCCTCGCTATAGTAAAAAGTAATAATAATAATCACATTTTAAATTATAACCTACGCTTACATTATGAATAATAAATAATCACATTAAACACCAAATATATATATGACAGTGAACAATTAAAACACACGCACAATAAGAAAAAATTAAAAAAATGATCTTAATAAAAAGTACAGTATAACTCACGACAACCGAACAGATGATAAACAGAGATTTAAAGATTTGTTTCACTTTACCTGCGATCAGATCGAGACTCAGGAAGAATTATATCGGGATATAGCGGTAAATTGAGAAAAGCACCTTTTGTACTCTTTCCTGCCGAGGATCGACTTGAAGACATTCTGAAACGCAAGAGAATCGACATCATCATCATCAATGCTGTAATGATGATGAGCTATTTTTGCTTATTTTTAATTGTTTAACATGAATTTCAATTGTTTTTCAAAGAAAATCGGATCGCTATTCGGCAATTTTGTCTTGATAAGTTTTACGTCATTGAAACTTACCGTGATAATGTCACTGAATATAAAATGTTTACAATACCGTGAAGCAGTTTTTCGCAAGCTTGCAGACGAAGTACTGGCACCCTGTTTCTTGACCTCGCGCAGCATCGTGTCGAAGCGATCTCGCGGCAAACCTATGATACCTATGGATAGCCCCACCTTTTCTAGTTGCGGTTCAGGAGTCACCAATATATTTTTGAAGTACAGAAGTCGTGAAGTTAAACTGTAATTAATAAAATACCTTAATAGTGACATTATTCGTTGTACTTTCATAAATAAGGTTATATAATAGCGGAATTATGAATCGACAACTTTTGGTTCGTTCATTTTTCTGTAAGTATATTACGAAAATCTATGTTAACAAATTTCAACACTGTAATAAAAAGAACTCGAGTTAAACATGATACTTCATGTGCTCTCGTGTAAAATTTGCCTTTACTTAAGTTTACGTAGGGATCGTCGAAATGTATACTGTACTAACTGGGCGTATTCAAAATCGCCTAGTCCAAATAATCGATAGTTTATAGCGTTTTTATCGCAGGTGATTTCGCTTAGCAAAGGCGAGTGTATGCCTAGAATTTGCTCCTTGTGCTCGCAAGTGCCGTACAACACGGAGTGCTCCGCCACAGACATATCCTTCTCGAAGTCAGTTTTCAGAAAGTGCTTTACAACGTTGAATGTATTCGATTTGAATACTCTTTGTATCTCTAGTTCTGAAATTAATATCAGTTTTAACTACAGTTATGTTAATATTAAAACGTCTTTTTACTACCAATTATTTTCCAACCAATACAATTAAATAATTTTATAATTCCAAGCTTTGAAATCGTACATCATTAGATGTTATATTTAACTAAGTGTTGTAAGTATATTATAAAAATTACCAATTTGTTGAAAAGATTTTCTTCCGAGAGCCACCCAAGCAATATGAGTGCTTATACGTAAAATGGATTCGAAAATTACACTATCTCTTTTTGACAAAGATTTTGCGGTCCCAAGTTTATTATGATGATATTTGAGATATTCTCCCGTACCTAGATGCAAATAAGTTCTCTGATAATATATCTCTAATATTTTATTCAATACATTTACATCTATATTAAACACGATAAGATCCAATCCAAATCACAAAAAGAGACATTGGTTATGAGTCCTTAGCCCTCCCGCCTGACGTTCAAGTAACGCAGGGATTAAGATGGATACATCTCCTTGGTTAAACTTCTACATAACATGGAATTCTCTTTAGAAGACAGCTTTTCTCGCAACGATTCTTAACCAGTTTAATACATAAACATTTTAATGAAGACGTAAAGCATGAGGTTTAATAAACGAAAACACTTTGCTGTTTTTATAGTGTGATAACAATTCGTGACTATTAGCAGTGAATCTAATTTAATATTTACCTTGAATCATTGAACAGTACTCCTTTGCCAGTAACAAGCGAACGTCTCTAAGATTTTCCTCATATCTCTCTTCGATTTTTTTACCTAATCTTGTTCTAATTTTATTTTGCAAGTCCAAAATTCTATCTGCCATTATTGAAGCGACCTATATTTAAGGCTTTCAATGGTTAATTAATGTTGAATTTCGCACTACTTAATATTTAATTTAAAAAAGTGTTTTATGAAATGATATAACATACCTGTAAATAATACTGGCAATAAAATATTAAGGCTCGTAGAAATCTGTCTATGATGTGCATGTGTAGCACATTTACAATGTCGCGGGTTATTATTGGTTTTGGTGCGCAAAAAAGAACAATATCTTTAATATCCTGAAACACATTTAATTAAAAAAGTCACTGGTCATTAAATAAAATAACTTAATTCTTAAATATTGCTATCAAAATATAAAGAGTGTTAGTTTCGTAAATCCTTAAACAAAATCGCATTTGAAGTAAAAATCTGTTAGCCCTATAACAATTTTGGGATTTGTTTTAAATGAATAAATAGAAGACATGTTACCTGTAGACGTACAACATCATCTTCGACGATTTGTCTTTGAAAGTGTTTTTTAAACCTTTGCTAAAAATGGTACTATTATTACTTTAGACATTACATAATTAATTATTATCAATAAATAATCCTGCAACATATTTACCTCTTCCAACAAATCTACTTCGTATTTAAATTCCATTTTCCGAATACTCTGCGGTTGTACTTCATGTACATCGACGTCTATTGTTGTCACCTCTCTGTTAATTAAAATGAATTTGCTAAACAAATTGTGGTATAGATGCTTTTAGACATCGATAATGGGACAACAACCTAAACATTATAATAAAATACTTCTTGGGAATGTGTAACCTAAAACTGCCACACTGTGACACATGTATTGAGTACTAATTAGTGAGTTTTCTGATATCTAAATGTGATTTAAATATTTCAACTATCATTTAAGTTGGGATAGAATTCGTAAATCTCTATCACCTCATAAAGACCAATTGTTTAGCATCCTCACTCCACTCCCAATGACCCTGTTCAAAGGGGCGCAGCACGAATTCATCTTCGTCATCATCATTCATTTTGTAAAATGTAAATTATATAAAATTTCTAAATAAATATTAAAATAAACCTATCAAATAAAAAAATAATAACCCAAAAAAATATAAATAAAATGTAAATATTTAACAAAATAAATCTATATTTTTTTACAATTCATCCAAAATGACAGCTGTTCACTGACAACAAAAAATCTAAAAAAGGTTACATTTTTTAAATTAAATATCCGAGGACGTAAAAGTTACATTTTTCTTAACTTTCTTTTTCTTTCTTCTTACAACATAACATATTTATTTAAAAAATAAATTGTATTGTATAACATTTTATTGCTTGGATTTTACTGAATACGTTGACGAATCCAAAAAGTAGCCCCTTTTACAACTCCTGTATTCCATTTCACAGTTCAAATGGAAATTATAAAACGTCAGCCAGAATTGATTTTTTATTTATATCATCTCAAATTGTAATGGACGCTCTTCAGCGACATACTATTTTTAATCTTGATACAATTTACCAGTGCTGGACGCAACAATATTTGTTGTTACTGGCGTCTTCTATTGTTATACGAATTGACTCGCCCTGTGCAATACCACGACCACACAGAAGACAGCCGTGAAGTGGAAGTAATTCGCATTTCGTCCGATGAGTGTGGTGCCGGAGTCCTGATTGTAGTCCTCTTTCCCTTCCCACCCTTTTCGGGGGTAGTGGATTTGATAGAGGAGGGAATGCATAGGAAGGTGAAGTAATATCTTTCTGTGCGTCCTCCGTCGATTAGAGGTAAGCAACGCATGTGGAATTGCGGATGTTTGTAGCCAGGAGTCGCAATTTCAGCCTTAATCTCTAAACCTTGTGCTTAGAGGATACCGTTATCCGATGATAATCATACTCATTATTTTATAAACATTTCTATAGTTTATATATGAACGATCGCAGTAAATATTAGACTAATATTTATCGATATTTATAATGGATTAGATAAAGGGCGCTGGTTGCTTTGAAGGTGTCTAACAGACTGTAAGCGTTATTCGTTCATCCGTTGATGAGTCTATAACAAGTTCATTCACTGTCAACGTTCTGGAAACTCGGGCATGGGTGTATACATATTTAATACATGCACGTCACTCGCTTTATTTATGCTATATTACATAACTTATATGCATTTGTCTTTTATCGTGATTTTAAAAAAATAATTGGGGATCAAAGTACAAAAGTTATTTCCATTGCTATTCCAGTGATGGTACAGTCGCGTTACAAATTTTTATTCTAGATGTATTCTCCAATATTACGTGAATCTGTATCTTTAATACTGTAGAGTTTGTTAGCGGTATCATGTTTTACGATGTGGCTTACGCGTTGAATATGTTAGATAAACATTGACAAGATGGCAGGCGTGCGGCCGGCGCCGGACAAGACCTATCGGCTGTCGGCACTATTGACTGACCTAAACCCTAGATTGATGCCACGCAATCACCTCTCCGTCTTCAATAAGTAACACCATAAATTGTCAACCAACTGTGGAAATTCAACGAAGCGTGCTATATAAAAATAGCAAACATTTTTAGATAATTTGCACGTGTCAAAAACTGTTCCATTAGCGCTTATCAAGTAGACCGACTTATATTCTATCTGATATGAAGATTTTCTTTAAAGAGTGCCCATGGGATCTCAAGAGTCTAAAGACATTGAACAGACTGAAATCATTTTACATTACTTCAGTTTTATTTCTGATTTTCTTTGAAGAACATCGTAACTATGTCTACAACCTGCAACTATTCAGTGCAATAAGCAGTTAATATTTACGACATGTTTAGTGTCGTTTCTACGATGAAGTCTAATCAAAGTATCGAGACCGTGGACTTACAATCATCAAGACCATTACATCAAGACACATTTTCTCTTGTGCATTACTCGTCAAAATGTTGGGAACCAGTATAGGGTATTATTTAAATAATAACAATAATTATTTGACTTTCCTAATACTTTTAAGTAACTAAACGAACAGACGATATTTGAATAACACTGATTTAATAGTAGATTAAAGAATCTAAACAAACTTAATGGGATATTTTTTTTACAATAAATGAATTATTATATAATCATTTGAATTAAGAATTGTACTTCGTGGAGGGTTTTTCGGTATTTAACCTTCTATCTGAGGAGAAAATTTGATTGTTTCTATTCCTGATAAATTTTACGACTAAAAAAAATAATCACACAGAAGTTTCAAGGTGTAACAACGTCATTGTAAGTAGAGAAGTCTCTGTGAAGGATGTCAGGAAGTAAGGAATGCTAGTGACGTAGAGGAAATTACTTCTTGGCAATGCACGTTGCAGGAATCGATCAAAAACACACTTTCACACCAAGAATTGACGTGTTAGTGTACGTGATTACTGTTTTACGTGAATTACGTTATAAAAACTCAATCATAACTTATTTGAATATTAAAACAAATATTTTGCGGTTGAGATAACTTGGGAAGGTATTGTGGCTAAAATCACATTATTAATGGAGTTAGAAAAATCCAGAAATCCATAAAATAGCAAGCACTATTTTACGAAGTAGAGTATATCATAATTTATAAAATATTTCCATTAAAATATTAGTTCTCTAGATTTTTTAAAGAAAATTTGTTGAAAATTTTTTTCCAATATTTTACAACGGTCATGATTTTCTTGCAAAATCGAAGTCCTTTTGTAACAGATTAACGGACAATGGGGCACCGATTGCATCGTATCGCTTTAGGTGTTTTATTTCGGAGCATTGTAGTGCATTGTCGCGAAACGATCGCGTCCACACAATGCCCTGCTAATGTGCACCCAACTGCTCGCTGACTCGTTGACTTGCTCATACTGACCTCAATTTATATTGACTTAAACATACTCTGATATCAATCTGTTTTAGATGCAATCGAGTCTTTGAGTAATTTGAATACTGCCTACATAAATACCTTTCTATTAAAGTAAATTTTAATCCGTTAGGTTGTTGTTACCATAAATTTGTTTTTTTTTTTTAATTTATTATTGTTGCTCTACATGTATAATGACAGTGTGGACTTATCCAATTAGTTTACATACAAAAACGCGAAATACATACAAGCAAATAGTTTAGTGCTAATTCAAAACATTACTCTTCTTTTAATCGAGCAAAAATATTTAACATATTACCGTATACTGAATATGCGCTGCACATTCTAAAATTTTAGACCGCAGCAATTTATTTTAAATGTTGCCATGCATAAAATGAAAGGTTTCAATGCTAAAAACGATGTACAAAATAAAGTGCATGTGCTGTTACATAGTAAATAATTCCGGCGTGAGCTCCGTCGACAGCACAATAAAAAGAACAACGAAATTTACCCGGCGCCGTTCGCCGCATCCAACACCGAGCTCTCTTAAAGTTGCTGGCGTTAAAAAATACCTTCATCATATCACGCTATAATTTTAAGGTATGAAATATAAAACGTCTCATATTTTTAAATTACATACTACTTTTGATATTTTTCTAAGAAAACTAGATAAGATTTATATTCGAGCACACAGTGTTACTTTACATTACTAGTGTAAGTATGTATTAAGCGTTATTAACGACCAATTTTAATGTAGTGCCTTATTTTGCATTACTTTTTAGACTTTGAGTTACTTTGTAGACCATAGTTTCCTATGTGTGTCAAAGACAGTAGGTAAAAATTAACGAGTTAATAACAATACCTAGGGTTTATTTGCCGGTTGTTTTGTTTTTTAGGCTGTAGAATAACAGTGTTGCGGTTGATTTGCTGCTATTAATGATGGCTTGTAAATTACTGTTTAGCTTTTGTTTGCCCAAGTGTTTGTTTTTTTAAACATACTATAAATTATTTAACAAAACTAGCATTAGTATGTCCTAACTTTAGTTTCTCCTAAAATTAGTAATCTAAATAATAACCTTTAGTATGTATTTCTTTTATCAAAAAAAGTTTACTTATTACATGTATTACTACTTCGGACGGAGTATATATGTCTCTGGCGACATCTTTACTGCCACAATGTGAATATGAAAATGCATTTTTAAAAAGATGGCTATAAACAAAAGCGCAGCGAAGGCAATTACAGAAATAGTGGCTTAGATTTAAAATAGTAATAATCCAATACTGATAAAGAACCATTACGAGGACACTAATTAGATAGTGGAACAGGCACTATGAATATCAAACTAAGCTGGGTAACACATGCCACAGCGCCTCATAAAATGTAGCGACGTCCGATTTGTGGGAATAGCGTATAAAAATTTCAAAGAGCCGGTATACGAGTTGCCTGTCCACGGCTGCATCACTAGTCCACATAATACATGCAAATTGGACCACTTTGCTGACTGGTGTGCCTAAGCTCACTCGCTCTTGCACTTTTATGTAAAACCGAAGCCATTACACATGTAAATATTGTTAAACGCTACTCCATTCACTCGTATTTCCCAGCATTATTATGTGACGTTCCTTTTATTGATTCAACTCAAAAAGTAAACAATGTTATAGCTCATAGCCCAATGTTTGTATGACAAATAGCTTCAATTAAATTAAATCCTTTTACGCTATTTCGAATTAAAGCCTGTTATTGTGAGAAATTAAATTTCATTGTTAGAAGTTTGCCACAATAGAACGTAACGATGGCAGATCGCGGCTTTTCCGCGTGCGACTGAATTGCGACCATTTGGCACAATAATAAGCTTTTGTATTTTGAGTTATGTAATGAGTATACCTAATCATTTTCATAAACAAAACCTAAATGTTTGCACAGAAAAAAGTATACTCAAAAACAGTCGTTAAATAATCACTAAGTCTTCACTACTCGTCTATTGTAACTCTTAGTGCGGCACTAATTCTTTACTATAAAAAACATAAAACTAAACCGAGGTGAACGTGGTGAGAGTAGTAGACATAGTACCCCGTGTCGAAGGTGCTGGGTCTGAGATTAGCCGCGTCCCGTCACGTCGACTTCATCAATTATCCCTCGCTCCATCTCTAAGGTTGCGTAAGACCCGCTACTGCTCCGCCACGGGACTAAAGACTCTCCTATATTCCTGACTTAAGGAAAAATAGCAAAGTAAGGTATCTCTAAGACAATCTATAAAGCATTGTGCAGACTTTAGAAATTTCTTTACAATTAAGCTAGACAACATTTCACTAACCTGAAATTTTGCTATTCATGATTAAGGCTATGTAAATAAAAATCAACATTTTGTTTGTTTTCATACACATTGTGCAGGTAAACTATTAATAAAACTTAGTACAAATGTTTCTGTCCCAATACCAAAAGACACTAAAACGGATGGTTTTTTTTTTCAATTTTAATAACGAAAATTTTTGCTTTGCAAAAAATCTATTTTATTCATTAAGGCATTTAGAATACAAATCAATGAATTAATATTAAGGATAATATCACTTAAGTAACACTATAGTACTTATAAAAACATATATTATTATAATAAATATATTAAGTTGAATTAAATATGAATTTGCGTGTATTTGATCTCGAAGCTCATAAATAATTCTCGTACGACACGATGAGATCCCCTCTCGAAAAACAACGCAATTTAAGTCTTATTTTTTGTGAGTGTATTAAGATAAAAGCTTATTTCGAGATGCTGAAACAGACGTGTATACTGCTTATAATCCTGCTTTCACCAATGCTTAAAAGAGAAAAATAATAAATAACATAATCCTTAAACAGTTAAAAGAAATCTTACCAACAGAGTAACTTCATTAGTTCTAAGAATAACTCTCCAAACGAAATCGTATTACAGACGAAATATACAAATGATATTTGGAATACGTGTTTTGTCCTAAGAAGGACAATGACCTTTCATCTTGTGAGGGAATGAAATAGAATAACTATACAATTGATGTCTGGTCGTACAAATGAAGTTGGCAAATGAAAAGCTCAGGCTGCGACATCGTTCTCGTACACTTTACTATTCATATAACTCCTGGGCCTTTGTGATTTGAGTCGAATCAACGACAAAGTTTGTTTCAGGGCTTGTTCTGCTCATAATCTGAGGAAACTTTGTTGCAGTAGGGTTTAGAAAGTGCCACGGACCTGCTCGGTTGTCCGAGTGGGCGGAGAGGTGAACTCCGACGTGGCGCGTCCCCGGGTGGTGGATAGGGGAACGCCCCGGCCTTCTGCCGGGGTAGGGCTTCGGCCCCGCGAACCAAACACTGGTAGGTTAGCTAGGGTAAGCTAGGTTAAGTAGGTTAAGTAGGTTAGGCTGCGGGTCCCTTGTGGGCCCGCAGAAAAGAGGGCGGCGCTCGCCACAAGGCGAGCGTCTATTAGGTTAAGTTAGGTTAGGCGGGCCCCATGCGAGCCCGCACATTAGGTTAGGCTGCGGGCCCCTTGTGAGCCCGCAGAAAAGAGGGCGGCGCTCGCCGTAAGGCGAGCGTCTATTAGATTAATTAGTTATGTAAGTTAGGTTAGGGTGCGGGCCCACTTGTGGGTCCGTACAAGAGAGGGCGGCGTCTCGCCGCAAGGCGAGCGCCTTTTAGGGTTAGTTTAGAGTAGGCTAGGTTAAGTTAGTTAAGGTAGGTTAGGGTGCGGGCCCACTTGTGGGTCCGTACATGAGAGGGCGGCGAACCCGAGCTGAGTAACTGCCCTTTTCAGGGCAGCGAAAGGTGAGGGTGAGCCTTGAGTGTGGTGGGTGGCGCGGCCCACTAGGGTCGCGGCCGTCGGTCGGGACGTGGGAGCACGACCTCGGTAGCACTCTGCTTGCAGAGCTGTTATGCGATGGCGTGTGATCCTGCGTCCCATCGCGTAATCCCGGTGGCCATCACCGGGACCGCGGGCCCCTGTCTTGATCAAGACGGGGGCCAAGAGGTGGGTCTCTATAAACCCTGGCGGCACCAGCGGGGGAGGCGGGGATTCCGAACCTGCATTGCACGGTGTCGTCTTGAGGAGCGCCTAAGGGCGCAGAGAGGGCCCCTCCCGGGGCGGTCAGTGGGGCGTCGCGGTGGCAAGCTCACGCGATCCCGTGGCGCCCCACAGTATGGCCATGAGGGAACAAGGAGGTTTAGTGGGTATGCTCCCATTCGGGGAGAGAATCTCACATAACTCGCGTGTCTTCCCCGAGGCACGGAGTATGCATTAAGCATTCCTCCTTGTATAAAAAAAAAAAAAAAAGGGTTTAGAAAGTGCAGTCCATGATTTGTGTACAACATTTTTATTAATTTTTTTTCATAAAAATGATCGTAACGTTAGCTCTCATTTGTTCAATAATTGGGAAATCTTGAAAATACGTATGATATTATGTAGTCACATTTGTAAAGCTTAAAAGAGGTAAAGATGGAAATTCACTGCTATACCATTCAGGCCGAACATACTTTAGTACTTTGAACAGAACATAAATATAATTTGGAATATACGACTTTTACTGATGTTAGTTTGACTATTAAAAGGTCTGTAAAACGGTGCACTATAAAATTCAGTTACTAGTTATATTGTAATAAAACGAAATCTTATGGAATAATTCAAACTGTATTGAAAATGCAAGATAATTTTTTTTTTTTTTTGTATCAGATAAATTCAAAAACTGCTGAACTTTATTTCAAAAACGTGTTGTTAGTTGTTATTAGAGATCATTCCTATGCATTTTGTTTTGTTTTTTTTCTTTTTTGAGCTTTCGCTGCAGCGGTTAGTGCATATTTATGTTTTGCTGAGTTAGTAGAACTAATTTGAAATTATCATTAAAATCAGAGCAACTACTTATAAAAAAATTTAATATAGGATCCTTTAAAACGTTTTATTTTAAAGTGATATAAATTTGTTCTGTTTAATTTAACGTTATATTAAATAAATGTAGGTGTTGTTGGTACGAGCGGCGGCGGTGATCATTGTTGCATTGTTTATCGCTGCACAATTATGGCGGGATTGGCGACCGACCCGCCGCTGAAAACAAATTGAATGTATTAAGCTCAGCACAACTTTATACTCTGTTTATACTGCACACTTTACGACTCGATGTGCGTGTTATTTTGTTTTACGCTGGTATTATTGTACCCGCCTAGCAGTAAAAGCAGACCAAGCCCTGCCCCCTGCTGATACTGCCATCCATTTTGATGGTTTCAAGCCACGAACTACACGAATATTATAATTATACATAAGTACATAATAATTGGAATTTTTTAATTGTAAAAATAATAACCGTTACTTTATAAAATTTGAAAAAATGGTAAATTAGATAATAAACATTCAAAGCTGCCTAAAGTTAAGAACGTTCCGAGTCGTAGCCTTCGCATATATAATTGAACATTTTAGCAAAGACATAATATATTAGGGAGGCGATGGGCCGAGGCCGCGGCGAGCTGAGTGCCAGGACCTTTCTTCTTTAATGGATGCCCAAACCTTCAACCGCTTTTATTCGCGGAATCTTTCAGAAAATAAATGAATCCACGCCGTATGTAAATCGAATGCCGTCTAAAGTTTTTATTGAAAAACTTCAAGCACTGATGAAAATGGAGCCGCGATGTTAAAGATCTTTCCCCTCCCGAATGCACGACAGATGCTATACCGACTTTCAAAAGTTAATACTTTTTAATTTTGTACAAAGTTAAGTCGTTATGTTACGACTATTCAAATTAAATCTTAAATTATTTATTAATTCTTACTGGAAGAATATTCAATTGTAATATTTGGTTTAAGAATTACTTAAGTTTAAATATTCACTGAACACATTACGTTAGTTATGTTACTTTAAGTTTTAGCATAGAATGCTCTTCATTTTATTCAAAAAGTGCCAAAATTAATGCAAATATTTTTTTTTTACAGAAGCTAAATAAGTTTAATTTACTATCGAAAGTCAACTGCGACATGAATCTATGAATATGAATATGAATCTAAGTGCTGATTGTTTAGCCAGTTATCTTTGAGATGAATGGAGTGCTCAATCTCGCTGCGAAAGGCGATTTAGTAAACGTTTATCAACGTAGCCATAAATTTGTTCTAATAGATATTTCATGTTTTTGTATTCAAATAAATTATTCGAAATTATTTCACCGTAGACGTGGTAACGACTTGTTTAGAATTCCGTCAATAATTTACGACATGGTAACGTTGAGTCACGTTGCGTACCACGATGCTTATTATTAAACATATATAAAGAAAACTAAACTGCTTACTTCCTTTCGCGTGCTTACAAACATAAAACTTTCTCGTGCGTATCCTTACGAAAACATAAATTAGGTAAATTTACTACTTTTTATACGAAGCATCCCCTTCATTACAATATGTTCGTAACGACACCGAGGGTCACTGCCTAGTCAAATCTCCCCTCGGCGAAGGGCCACGAATCGGTCGAATTATCAAAACTTTTTAACTTACAACTTTTCCTTAAACGGATAGAGCGAAGCGAGCTTTTTTATCGTGCAGATCGAGACGGAGTCGTACCGACAACGCGCCGGCATCCTCTCCCGTGAAGGATACATGTCAGGGGTAAAAGCGAGGTGTAGTCTGTCCATCGTGTCTTGATGCGTGCGAGCCGGTCGCGAGTCGTGAGGCGGTCCGTTAATTTCGAGTCGAGTCGAGCGAATCGGGTTCAGTTTCAGTTCAGTCTCTCTCGCTGCGATGTCGGCGGCGCACGTCGGTCCGCATCTCATCCGACAACTCTACGTAGCTACGTTCGCGCCGATACTTTTTTCCCGGCTAATAAATCACGCGAGCCGAACAAAGTAAACCCTCACGAACAGATTATAACTCGATACGAGATAACGAGCTCGCAGTACAGCCGCCGTGATTAATCACTGAAAGTCGACTCTAAACAACCAACGGAAGCGTAATCTCGGCTAGACTCGATTTAGGTGCGTAACGTAAATAGATAAACATTGTTGAAGTTCTCGGGAATTGTTTGTTGATTTAACGCACACAATAGTTGGTTTGATTTAGTAGTCGTGGAACGGTGATGTCGTTCGCCGTTTCCGAGTACCGGGCTAGGCCGTGTATTAGGTGAATGTGCGAAGATCAAACCGGCACCTGGCAGGATGGGTGGCGGGCAGTGGATCGGGGGAGTGCTGCTAGCCATGGCATGCTCGGTGGTGGCGGATTCGTGGACCGCTTTCCAGGAGCAGCCGTGCTGTCGTCCGGTATCGCATCACCGAGTCCGGCATCATAGAGGTAAGTGTACATTGCTACAAACATCCTGTACTAAGTCTACTACAAACTTTTCATATCTATTGCATGAGCAAAATGTGGGGCTGCTTATCTTATCAACGGGTAAATAAAGATCTATGATAAGCCGTTGTAATATTGGCGTACTAAAATGTTCGGCATATTATATATTGGTATACTGGTCCTTTATAATCCAATAAATAATTAAAATAGTAACTACTGGTAGCACTAAAAACTGTAAAAAATGATAGAATTTTCATTGACCACAATTTCACAGCCACATTTGTCATTGACTGTAATGAATTCCAGTTTTTGCGGTAGCTAAATTTAAGTTGTTGTCTTCATAATCTTATTAGTTATTACCAATAAAGTTTCTATTTTAATATACTTATTTGCTAAAAATGGCAGTTTTCACAGTGATTTATTTCCTGAAACGATAATAAATGCTATGATTTTTGCGCTACGAATATGCGACAAGATCGCCTTCTAACACACTCTTAGCTTTGTTTAATATAGGTACCGGCTTATCTTTCGTAATTAGGTTAATGAACATAATGCCTTCTTTTTTATATCTTGAAATAACAATTTAATAATTAAAAGGTTAAAAATGAAATCTCACGTTACTACATTGATTTAACAGCTGTCGTATTTTCTTTCAACGCGTTTCCAATACAAATGCAAACAAAGACTGTTTATCTGACTTTAATTGATGCAATATTATGAAGTTCGGTCGTTGGATTATTATAACTTTATTTTACCAGAATTCTTAAGAATAATTTCTGTTATTAACTGATTGTTTACGTAAAAAAGGTCGGAAATTGTAAAGAAACATAACATCTGTATTCTCTAGTCCCGTCACCGATATGCCTTACGTTAGCGATAATTTATTTAAAAGTTTGACTTTAAAAGCGGACTTATGTGGACTTTCGGCTTATTCAAATTTGGTGGTTAACTCATCGTCGTTATTAGGGAAAGAAAAAATACTCTGCAAATTGTCTATAGAGCTAAATACCTCTGGCTTTAGACCATTTATCCAAAGTACCGTTCTTTTGTTCATCAATGAGAAGTTGAACCTTTTTACTGTTTTAAATGTGTGGTATTCTATACCTTATTAGCTTTATCTTATATATATATATATATATATATATATATATATATATATATCTCTCTCTCTATTAATCAATTTTCATTCAAGTGATAAATGAGCGTCTAAACTCCTAACTATTTCATCGCCGTTTGGCTCAGGTAAGTAACGATTAACGGAATTAAAGACTACTCAAGCGAATGCTAAACTACCACAGCTCTAAATGACGGCAAATAACTTAGTACCGTGTAGGTGTAGGCAGAAGCAATCAGTAACTTTATAATTTCAGTTAATTAAAACCGACACTAGTTGGGAACTCCACTATCACGTCATGCGCGAGCAGTTATATCGACTTCTGTAATTATAATATGTAATTTGTTTAATATTGCTATTTTGTTTAATTAAAAAATTATTGCTATTGTTTTTTTACTAAGGTTGGAATTAAATGTTCATTTTTTGTGTTCACGCATACATTTTCAAACTGACACTGAATGTTAAGACAGTTACAGTAAGTTTATATCAGTCTAAAATATATCCAGTATGAATAAAATATTTTTTTAACCAAAGCTTGTAACAGTTTAGGGATAAAATTATCATTTAATCCTAGCCGTAAATGTTTATTTTACTACTCATCCATCAGATTTTTCATTTCGTTTAAAATTAAGCCTTTCTTTTTATTTCGTTGATTTTATACTCGAAACTCTTTGGTATTTATTTATCTAAAAAGCTATCCCTCATACTGTGTTCAAAATTGCTAAGTATTGGTACTTAATTTGAATATAAACAGTATATGAATAGTTGAAACTGTTAAAAGAATTGTATTTGAATATTTTAAGAATAAAAATCTTTAACATATATTCGCATTATCAATAAAAACTTTATAGCAACAATATGCATGCAGCAATCGTGGCGATCGTACTTTTAGATTAAAACTTCTTCCGTTCCTTTTGCAACTGTGACGTCATTTCCTTTTGTTCTTGTCTGTGTTCTCATGGACGTGTATACCATTAAATAAATCATTTTTAAGATTGTAATTAAGATCGGATGTTTTAAAATTATCCAAACCTGTTATAATACATTTTTACGATACTGAATAGCTAAGATCAGTAAAGAAATCGGTTATTCGGATAAATAGTCCGTAAAATTAAAATACTTGTAACTTAAATTTGACCTTTCCTGTAAGCTTAAAGTCTAAGTATAATTCAAACATATGGCTACGTAAGCCACTATAAGCTATAACTTAGATTCTTCAAATAACTAAACTTGTTATTTTTTCAGATTAAACAAAAGCGCTATAATTGACGAAATATTCATGACAAACAAAAATAATCGTTTAGTCAAGAAGCATTCTTTTTTTCTAAGGGCATTTTCGTGTCTGTATAAATATTTAATTTTCGGCTATAAAATTCAAATTGGCAAATTCCTTTCTGCCGTCCACACAGTCGGAACGGCGACAATTTGACGTCATTAGCACAGAACAGGGACATCGTACTGACGCGCCGACGAAAAAAGCGCCATATTGAAATAAAGAAAGGTAATAAAATATTTATCATAATAATAGCCATTTAGAGTGACGTTGAAAGAAAAAATTAGGCATAATTATGTCGGAATGAATGAGCTACTGTTGAATGGAGTATTAGTTACGAATGATCGCTCAAGCATTAATAGCATATATGTGTTTCCTTCCATTGTAATCTATTGTTTGTCGAAAAATTTAATATCTACAAATATTAAGTTTATCCATATTATTAGGGTATTTAAAGTGAAAGAAAATGAATTTTAGTTCTGCTAACTTGTTACACCTCTTGCGTTGGCTTCAAAGTTCATTTCGACTAGAAGAATGAGCATGTTTGCAATTCACTTAAAAATAAGGAATTGTAAACCTGATCGCGAGAAGTCAGTCGAGCAAAAAAAAAAACGTTTTGAATGTGAGATGGGTCTCGGATGGGAAGTGGAAGGGCGGCGGGGGACGGGGAGGTGTGGGGGGGGGGGGTAGATGGATCACTGCAAACCGGCTCCGCGTGCCCTCGCGCAGGTAACTGACTCCCGGCTCCGGTCCACTTGGCTAAATTAAGCCATTAAAGATGCTAGTTTAATCGAACTTTAAGTTACGCTCCACAGCTCTATTATGATGCCCTCGAAGCGTCGTTATGTTGGTATTTTTATAATGGAAACATCCATTAACTAGATGTTTGCATGAAGTCATTATGTTTTTCTTACGAAAGTACAATTTATCATATTGATGATGTTTTAAACATAGGACATAAAAACCAATCTTTATACTGGGACATTCAATTACTTACTGAACGTATGCTTTAATTTATAGTTTCAATTGTTTATCTTTTTATTTTTTGTTTTAAACTTCTTTTGAGGTGTTGGATTCAAATATCATTTTAAAATGATGATCATGATCGAAATGTTACAATATATTAAGACTTATATTTGACAATCTTTGCTAACTAAATATTTTTTTTTTTAGAGTCTTCAGGTAAAACAAACTTAGATCTGTCTGATAAGAATCATTAATACATTACATTACATTAACTTTTACTCTAATCAATAACTATAAAACAAAAAAAAAAAAACAATTAAAATGTTTTAAATTTTCCCGAAGTTCAATGCCGATTTTAATCCTAACAAAATTATATCAGGCGAGATTATTATAATATACAAAATACAGTCATGATTAACTAAAAAGAGCCGGGCTTATTTTTATCTCTTGGGAGCTCTGAAATATATCCCGATAAATCGGTTTACTATAAGCGTAGATTTAAATAACATTGAATACGGAGCGTATTTCTCTCCATTAGGTTATTAAAAAGGACAGACTTTATGAAGCAAAAAATTATGGTCGAGATTTAACGTGTGTACATTACACAGATAAAATGCAAAGGTACTTTTGTAGCTACGACTTATTTAGTTTTAAAAGCAAAGCTCCTAAGCCTTTGATCTTTTATAGCGTAGCACTAACTATGATAGTTGTATCTAAAAGGAAAGTGTGTAATCTGCAAAAAGTACATCGCAGTTGTGCAGATGTTTACTAATTTGTATATAACATTAGTGATGAATTTGTGCGAATGGTAAATAAGTTTATTTATATACTGATTCATTTAGTTATTTCGATTTTTTACAACTATAAAATTACATAAAACAACGTCTTGTTAACGAATATGAACATCTGCGTGAAATTAAAGCCCTTGTAGTGTAATAGACATAGGCGTTTTAATTTTTATAGAATATTACAGTACATATGTAGGTATGTCGGCGATGTTACAGCCAGACGTTTATATATTAATATTATATAGTTATATAGATTTCTATAACAGGAACATTGCGTTACTGTTATGATATTCAATTTCATTACATTGTCTACGACAACAATACACGTCCGTGGTCAATATCAACGCATTATTACTTAGGCCCTTCGTACACAAGGCAATGTTAATCTTCGATACCCAGCGATTATAGTCTGTAAGCGAATTACGCAATATAATGTCATAGAGGTCGCCGACATTTTCTTTGGTAGCTAAAGCTAATCTCTTGCTACCTGTTTGTCAATATTATCATGAGAAAAGACGCTGCGATTTTCAAGATCGCGGAGAAGACCTGGAGAATATACAGTTGCTATTGTGTCGCGATACAACGTAGTGTGTACGACATGCGGTACTTGCGACTCATGTATACAATATTAGTCTGGAATATTTAGGTTTCCTTATGTATAAAGGGCCTTATATGAATTTATATAGAGACAACAGTGTTTGCCTTTGACAGGAGAAATAGACAGTTTTATATTATACTTATAATAAAGTGTAATGGGAAGATGAACCTCAAGTTAGTGTGAGTTTTCATTGCCGATACAGATGTTATCATCTCGTTGTCCTTATCCTATTCTATGTAGCTTATCTAAAGTTTTTCCTCCGGATCGTACACTCATTATTTAAAAACGTCATTCCTCTTATTATTTAAAAAAAATATAAAAAAACATATACAATGTTTCGGCAGTGCAAACTCACCTTTATATGTTAACAAATACACGTCGAATAAACACCAGCAAGAAAAGTAATATGATACTGTTTATTCTTATCAGTAAACCGATCTCTTTGTAAGAAAACATTAGGTGCTAGACACGTAGGTATAGATTGTTACGCTACAAATGTTGTGTCTAAGCATTTGTATTGCACTAAGCAGTTCACATTATACTGTTCGCAACATGTTCCAATCGTAAACACTGTTGCATTATGTTTACAAAACTGCTCTGAAGTATAAAAACTAAAACTGACGAAGCTTACGACATTGCAACTCAAAGGAATTCCTGTACACACTTGAGCAAATTGTTGCAGGTTCGAAGACCGCGGAAAGTTCACGATCATAGTGTGTAACGTAACCTTAAGCGAGAAGGCAAATACAAAGGCTGGAACCGGATTGTTAGGGGTACGCTTATTCCCGACGGAATTATTCTAGTACAAGCTTACAAGCTTATTTTCAAAAATTTGCTAATTATAAAAAAAATAAAAAGCAATATGAAAATACAGCAATGGCAGGATTGAGGAGGATCGTTCACCACTTCAATCGATTCGTCTTGATTAACTATTTTAAATTTTCTAAGAACGTGAATTTTTTTATGCGGGATGCATCAGTATTTGCGTTATTATTAATCGACTTCAAAAGGAGCAGGTTCTCAATTCGATTGGTATTTCGTTATACGGTGATACATAGATGATCTATTTAAGTTATGTAGGTACATATGACCGTTAACTCCATTCCAAATGTTCGCTACATATATTAAGTCTGCCGTAGTATCTGTCTTATTGTATTATTTTACCGTTATGATCAGATATATTGAGGTGCCGGCATATACTGGGCTTAGCGTGTGGTCTGACAGAAATCGTTCCGACAGCGAGGCTCGATGTTATCGCCGTTTAATATGGACTTATACACCGCCAGTATGTTCGGAATTCGACCATTATATGGCCTTAAAAACATCGCTGACGTGTTAATATATTTTCAAAAATGTATTATATTAAAAATAGATCTTTCGTTCACAATTTAGTGCAATGCGCACGCAATGTGATGATGTATTATCCGTAATTTATGTAATTAACCTTGTGTTTCTGAGACCAAAAACTCCGTTTAAGATATATTGTTATCTCTTTCTTGTCAAAGATAATGACAGGGATGACGATATGTTTTATACAGAGATTTTGGACTCAAAAAATCCTCGGTAAAAAAACATTTCGGATTATTAAAAATTGTTAGTTTTTCATTTAACAATTATATGTATAAAGATTTGTGCACTAAGACATTTTAAAACAGCTTTTAAAAGACTAAAAATAAGTCATGTCTCACCGAGACTGGTATTTGGAGTTATCAGTCATTGATTGTACGGTTGTAAGCAAAGGAAATTATGTGCAATATCTATTTACCTTGATATAGTCCTATTTTTGTTTTTAACAATAATTAGAGCCCGACGCCAACACAAAAAATATTTCATCTAAACTCTAATTATTAATAAGATTACTCTTAGAATTAATTGAATCAGTTAATCAATTCGTAGGAGATTTAGGTGAGCTGTAATTACAAATGTAACTGTATTATGCTGAGCTCTCGACTACCTCGCCTGGAGTTTACCTCTAATTAATAATTATTGCCCTTATTAGAACAACAGTTATAAGTAATTTTTGTGGTATACTTAGTAAAAAATATATCAATAAAAACAAGCCAATGAGTAAACTCTATGCACACTAGAGTCTGTAAGCACACTAGAGTTAAGTAATAAGCTCGTATTTAAATAAAAGTCCAACTGAATTTAAGTATAAGTACATCTTCAGATATTATGAATGACGCATCAAATAATTTTCTATCATCTCTATGTTATTTAAATAAACAGACTATCGAATAGATTTCGGAAACAAACTAATTGGATACACGATTGGGATTGAATTTTAAAATGGATTCGATAGATAACTAATATCCCGGCGTGCTTTACCGCTGTGCGGGATTTGTATGTTAAATGAGCTTTATAGATCTTGTTGAATTAGCGATGGAGGGTCGATGGAGAGCGACGGAGAGCGACGGCGAGCCAGTGTAAATTGGACTGACAGACATGCACCTCAGATTGACTGACGTTGAACCCCTAGCCGAGATAAACCGCTACATGTAGATCGTAATTTGACACGACTGCGGTATAAATAGATGCCTAACACGAAGGCATTTTATTTCATTCCACCATTACGTGAAATGCGAGATCAAAGCGTTTGTAGCTGTTACGTCTATTGGCATTCTATTCAAAGCATTCAAACCCGTTTTATTGAAGATTTTAAAGATTATGTTCAACTATTTGTTGGCTTTGGATATGTTTATAGCACACTTTGCTTTAGATTAGTTTTATAAGGATAATTGAAGTGAATGTAGTGTGGCGGAGACGTGCGAGTCATTTTCTTGTTGTCGCATGTACAAGAACATTTTTTATTACTTATTCTTTTTTATCTAAAATGGAATGCACCTTATATATTTTGTTACATTTTCATATACTATAATTATGTTTGATCATTATTTTAAGACACATTACTGCAATACATTTAAGTACATTAATACTGTCTCCATCTAAATACAATGCAAACGAGTAAATCACAAAATTGCTGTGGGAACATTGCTGCTTTTTTTTGCAATAAAGTGATAAACATTCGGAATGAACGAAGTAGTTGTAATTAAGATAACTGCTATTTAAATATTAGCTGGCTGTTAACCGATAAGAATTAGCATGACTGCACAAAGACCGTCCTCACAATACCTCAGTCGATATAAGCTGAGAGACCGTGGACACTATCGCGTACCCTATTTTAAAAAGTAACGGTAAATCTTATTGTATTGTGGGCGGCTGTGATTGCGAACTATTTTGCCTTTACATGAAATACAGTTAATAGACCTTCATTCCTTTATTTTCGAGTTGGTGTACTTACAAATGATTATCATCATGATGTGAAAAATACTCTCAATAGATACAGCCAATTGTAACAAGAAGGGTTTTAAGATGGCCGTTTCTTCAAATTCTGCTAGAACAATCAATGAAAGGTAATATAGGTTATTCAATCATTTCACTTGTCTTTTTCTAAATGCGTTTTGTAATAATTTATTGCATTGTGGCGATTGCTTTAAAAACATAAATCCAAAACGTTATGTCACTAATTGACATAGTTAAGACATCCCTTGGTATGACGGCATGGAGGGTGTTGTCAGTTTTTTCTTTTTTTTCTGGATGAAAGGTAGAGCGTTTGACTAGTAATTTTCACGTCAGCTGTCGATTTATATTTGATATGATAAAGCGGTATTTTTTAACGATTAAAAGAACATTTAGTACTAGTAGAGATTCTGGTCGAGTATTAGTTAAACTTTATAAAATAAATTTGAATCAAATGGTACCGAAGAACCTCAACTATTTCGAATAATTATTAACGTAGTTTAAAACATTCACGCGAATTTTACCGCTGGGCTTTAAATTATTTAAATTTTTATCATTTAATTTATATATTGCACAGAAACGATGTACTTATAAAAGCACTTAAATATAAGTTGTTTTACTTCAAGCTGCGGAAATAAATATGTAAAATAAAAATTTTAAAAATCAGTAATTTCATTGCTTTAATATTTACTTTATTAAATATTTAGAAATGATATAAATCGTGTCATTTTAAAATGGAATATTTTTATAAAGTATTTATGTTTAGAGAACGAATATCATATTGTATATCTACCACCACTCATTCTAGTTGTTCTAAGTATTAGTGTTGCGTACTAAATTATTTATTACTTAAAATCTATTGAGATTCGTTATGATCAATAACAGATGTGCCAGCCAGTTATAGAAAGCATAGTATTATTAAAAAGGATAAGCAGTGAATCGAAACAGTCTAGTGAAAATAGTTTTAATACTAACGCAATACGCTTAATTATAAAAAAATAATGGCGTGATATAATATTTACTAGAACGTCTAGGAAAAAATAAAATTCATTAAATTTACCTCTAATTTTGCCTTTGTTGTTTAAAATAGAGTTCTATGTTTGATTGCCGGAGTTGTCAAATAGTAATTATAGCTTTGTAAACATTAATAGCGGCGTTATTCTACAATGTACAAGACTATAAATATGAACATCTAAGTCGTAACTAAAAAGTCATAAGACAAATAGGAATCCGTATTCTTCCAATTAACAAGCGTTGCCACTGAATCATACAAGCTTTGTATAATTTCGTCAAGTCGTCGTGGGTGTAAACTTGTGTGATGGGTGGTCGTTAAATAAACTGAACGTAAGGAGATTTCAAGCTTAAGTCATATTTTATAGATAGCACCTATATTTAACAGCAATAAACATACGGCCCGAATAGCAGGTGTCTAATACATAGTTATCTAAAGAGTTTACCAACGCAGTTAAGTCCGGCCAAGACTGGTTGTAAAAGTGAGAATATACGATTGTTTGTTTTATGAAAGAACTACTCTTTAATAACGCCGAGTATGTTTCACGATTTAATTTTTATGTGAAAGCGAGTAAACTGTATTAACTATTCCATAATTTAAACTTTGACAATAAACGTAATGCCAGTTAAGTTCACGCTTTGATTCATTTAGTGGCGACCTATTTGGCTCGGCGACATCCCTCGCGCTTGCCAAATAAAGGATTGGAGAATCAAAACTCTTATTTAAAATGAAATTCAAACAGTTCCTCATATTTTAAATTTCTTTTCCTTGTGTTTCCTGGAAGATTTACTTTCTAGCATACGGTGGAAAAGTTCAGTTTCAATTATGTATCGGAAGTTTAAATATTTTTAGACGTTTTTAATAATTTCTTATATTGTTGAATCAAATAGGTTTACGTTTAAACTACTGTGATATTTTGATGATGAAGTGCTTCGGTTGATCCAGATTTAAAATTAACCTAGAGTAGAATTAATTCTGGGATGACTATACGATTGAGATTCCTAAGTTTTATCAATAAATACGATTAATGTTACAATAACATGACTAAATATAAGGCAGAACTTTAATTATTATTTCAAACGTGTATTATAATTTTTTAACTATACAACTTCCTATACTTAAGTGTAAGATACATATTCTGATATCGTGTCGCTAACAGCTTTGAAATCAATACGTGCGGTCTGTAACAGCGCCAAGTTGGTCGACATAAAATAAATTAACGATTCAGTGTTGGCCGTTAAAAATTGATAGAGCTAAAAGCGAGCCGTGCAACACAGCGGCGACGGCAATTATACTACAATTTTTTGTGCAATTCATACCTGCCGGGTTTTGTTTATGACAACGCTTAGTTGAGTGGAATGATTGTGTAAAACTGTTGGACAGACTCCAACGGGTGCGAGGCGACACAAACGGCGTAAATAAACTCAAACAACTCGAGCCCGACTCACCGGCAACGTCCAAAACGTATAAGAACAGATTACTTTTATTGTCGTTTCATTCATGAATTCCATTAGTGTTATTTGTATTTAATATTGTTTTAAAAAGTTGAACATTTTCCTTTATTATATAACAAGTTGTAGTCGTGTATTATTATTATTTGTGAACAAAGAACGAACAATCACATCTAATTTAATCCAAAAATAAGTGGAGCGAAAGTGCATAGAAAATGCCATGTCAACGTCCGTCGTATATGATCGCAAATGTCCAAGCTTAAAATTTCATGGCGACATTTGAAGCCGGAGTTTATTTTCAATTCGTTGTATACTTCGTCGCGAGTTATTTCTGTGTACAATGTAGGTAGGTACTTTTGTCTGACAATTGCTTTGACTATATAAAGAATCGGATTAACTCAATACACACTACTTTTCATGGGGAATAAGGTAAAGGTGACAATGATACACACAAATGTTTTCATGGAGGCGTACTGACTGAAAAATTTACAAACTTATGCAATAAGCAAACAATGCTTGCGTTGACAGGTCCTGTCTCTTAAAGTCAGAGGACTATTGTTCCTGCAAGCGACCACGCTTCCAATTTCTCTGCTTATTTTTGATATTCTGTTTCCTCGGGGCGCGATCGCGGTAATCTAACGGAAATGATAAAGAGAGCCAGCGATATCTTGGCAGTAAACGCTACGATATCATGAGACAAATAGGACAACTATTTTATATGTGTTGCGTGCGAAATTACGCTTCTATGACTTTATGCTATTATTTTTTGTGGATGTTCAATATCGATACAAATAAAGAAAGTAGCTTTTACCAAGGAAAAGTTTTCATGGTTTACCAGATTTTATAAGACGTCGCTCGAAAAATATTTTATTTAGGCACATACATAGGAACTGAATATGTGCGCAAATAAAAGGACGCACGATTTTAAACTGGATGTGTTGTAACCATTTCATTATTATTATAGAGAATGTACACTGAATCTGAATTAAACATCTAACATGGTTGTATTTATTTTATTCACTAACTAGCTGGCGCCTGCGACTCCGTTCGCCCAGAAAAAAAGTAATAAGTAGCCTATGTGTTCTTCCAGAGTATGTTGCACATTTATGCAAAACTTCACCAAGATCTGTAGAACCGTTACGGTGATACCTTCAAACAAACATCCATCCATCCATCTAAACATTCGAATTTATAATATATAGTAAGATTAATATATCAATTGTTTTAACTTAAACACGTTTTATAAAAAAATACTTAATGCGAGTTTTTAAATGACAATAGCTAAAATTCATAAATTGTCGGATATATAGACTAAATAGTCTTAATAGATATATAGGCTGGTATTGCACATAAAATGGCATTATTGCGTGTCTCTCGCCTGGCAACGCTCCAGCTGTTTCAATTTTATCCCGCGGGAGACTCTTTGTAAACATCCCTAAATGATAAACGCATAATTTAACGCCCCAGCGAAACACGAAAAATTGTGCATCCATTTATTTTCTAGATCATAGGAGCGTGAAGACGTTCGTTTATTTAAAATATGACTTCGAGTCGAGTGTAGTGCTTTGTTACCAAACATTTATTTATTTTAGAGTTAAGTTATACCAACTTTATTGGATTTATAGATAACCATCTAAGGGTATCTGCGAATTTTAGTATGGCTTATATATGATTACCATTCTACTCTTCGTACTTTGATGTTCGATTCATGTATTCAATTGCAATGGAACAACAATAATAGGGGCTCGGCTTGGCGGCAGCGGCACGGCGTGGCAAAGGTCGAAGATAGCATCGCAGCCTTCGTCGCCGCGGCACATAAATCTGCCTTTGATAAATATTGGTGTGCGTCCAACTCCGCAGCGCATTACCCCACGCGCTCACATAGTTCCTACTTGTATGCCTTCAAATAATAACACTATTTATTAAACTTTATTGAATAAGCTTCATGTGCAATGTGATGTGCAAGTAATTAATCGTGTGAGGTCATTACTGCAGTTTTAAGAAAGAAGATTGCAACTGATTCGTAAAACTCACCAAAATAATAAGATCTGCTTTACAAATCATTCTCACAATAAACTTAATGATTTCACAATATGTTATAGGAATTCTTACCGCTGACATGTCGGTGTAAAGTCTCGCATGAATCACGGTTCAACGTACTTGTGCAATCAGAATATGATCTAAACAATACTTTATCTTAAGTAATGAATACATTGTACTTAATGTATTCTTAGTATTATTCATTGAAACAATAGCTCGTTTAATTTTAAGTCTTTCTTGTAATAATTTGCAATTAGTTTTGACTTTGTATGTTTTTTTTTATTGTATTCAGATAATAGTTTTTATTGTTGATATTGATTAATTTCATGTTGAGATAATTAATATTTTGATGGTCAATCTGTAACCGTCTACGTTTAAAAAAATATTTTACCTTACCATCAAGGATTCGATACGCATTTTCGAAGCGAGAGGATGACCACCCACTTTGCCTTGGTATAATTATAAATCAAGAAATAAACAACAATTTTTTTTCCTTATATAACCATCGAACCATGGAATAACTTAATGGAGGTATTAAAATACAATAAATGGAAATTATTTCGCAACATCTATGTGATATTAGTATATTGCTATAAACGGTAGTATTCTAGTATTAGTAAGATGTTTAGCACTAACAAATCGAATCAATAAATCAGCGTCTAATGTTAGTTTTAGAGAGGCTGGCGGTTCGGAAATTGAAACAGTAAGCTTTCGATACTTACTGTCGTATAAATAAACGTCGGTACTTTTAGTTTATTTTGGATTTAGTAACTGGGGAGGGAAATAATTAATGTGAAGGCAATATTTAAGGTTTCTAATTACAATATTGCTATTTAAGTCTGTTTATCGACTAGTTTCTTTCACATATTTATACTGTAGCAGTGTATTCTAGTGAAGCGAACATACTGTATTTCTGTAATATTATTTAAAAGTGTATTTTAAAATAAATAAAATCTTTAGCTTAACCAAAACTATTACTATTATTAGATTACATGTATTTTGTATTTTATCAAAAAATAATTAAGTTTAGTATAATTTTTAAATGAGTGGTTATTAAAAAGCTCTAAGAACTCAAAAGAATATTAAAAAATTAAGCTTTCTGTGTAGACAAAGAATGCGCCCAGCATAATGTGAAATGCTAATGCTTCTATTGTAAAATTGGAAAGAAATTATAAGGCTTATTATACCCGATATCATTCAAAGTTTATGGTTTATTTTTCTTTAAGACACTGGCAGTTTTAATTACATACGGCAATGAAAATATCGATAATTGGATATTTTTTTGAAATAAAGCAAACATAAACAATTGTACTTAAGCTATAAAGAAATTTAATCAATGATATTCTAGGGCACATCCGAAAAAAAAATGTAGACGTTACTGTGAAAGGGATCTTAGGTTACAATGACAGTACAAATATAATGTGGTAATAATTTTTGTTCGAGCGTCCAAATACACCGAAATGAATTCGCCAATGACAATCAAATTTAGTTTAGGAAATGTGTTACTCTCTGTTTCTTTGTGTTTGTTGTATCCTTTAAAAACGTTAAAACGTTTTCATTACTATCAAAGCTTATTGGAAACGCTAGGCTTTTAAATTTCCGTTTATCCTTCTTTCTTAGCTTGTTCACAACATCATAATCATCAGAAATTATGACAAAGAATGTGCAGATACAAAAATGAAATCCTTTATCGTTCCTGTGTTAAATTGAAGAAGTGGCAAAGATTTTAACGTCATAATTCTCAATATAGAACGACGCTTATAATAAAAATTATTTGAAAGCTCTCGCACGGCTAAAAGTCGGCAATTAGAGTGTTTTCTTTCTTCAGACGATAAGTTAGTTAAGTAATAGGGTTCATTTTCAAGTCGGTGAAGGCAGTTCATTAATCAGCTTGGACTGACTTCCGTCGCCGCAGCTCGACGCGCGCCACTCGCCGCTCGGCGGAACTACTGATTATTTTTGATTGTTTTTGATAAAATACACAAAGATAAATCAAAAATGTCATACACATATATTAATCGCGCGTGAATAAATCACGTGACCCTTTTATATTTGTAATCTAAAAACGAATATGTATTATATTTTTTGAAGTTTTATCGATTTTGTTTTAAATTTTTATTTAAAACACGTGTTTGCGATTATTAAAACGTTATCCTTTAAATTGAAAAAATATAAGTAAAGAATACAAATACACAGTAAGAAGAGCATATACGATTGCAGTACATTAGTTTTACACAAGACTTTTAAAAAAAGCTATCATCAGTAAATGCGTGCGTCCGTGTCGCATGTCACCAATGAATGTGTCATGTACGGAGCGATGGGATATTGATACCGCTTCGTCGCTCCTATCGACGTGACATCTGATGGATATTGTAAATCTCTGATCGTTAGATAAATATACTGATTAACCGCGGACTTTAGCTCCCGTATTAATTAATGGTGCGAGATATAAAATTTGTTAATGTATTTGTCAGCGAAAGTGACGGTGAATTTGAATACCTCTGTAAATAATTGGCACAATTTTATTTGCCATTTAAAGTTGTTTGAGACTATCTAATTTTGTTTAATTAATTTTATAACTTTCATGTTATTTTAATTAAAATTAAGTTATAATATATACATATTGGTATTATGTCTTAGATGCTTGTGAGATGGTTCCATATTGGAGCTATATCATGTTTATCACGGCTGACTGATCATAGTAGAAAATTAATTTAGGTATAAGGCGCCTCGCTCGGAGCGAATGCGTCGTGTATCCATCCGGATATTCTTGGAACAGCGATCGGGCAACTTGTATTCATGGGCACATCACGACTGCTGGAATTCAACGGGCTTGCCTCTGCCAGTACTGATCCGTAAAATTGATTTCCATTTGGTAGTGGCAAACGATGTCCTAATCAAAAGTTTATGACTTACCACAATAACAGATCAACGTTATACGATTGATATAACTTGTCACGTATGCGCTAGATGATTGAAATAACTCATGTTAAATAATTCATTTTAAAATAATTATTATTACAGAAAAATAATGTTTGTATCGCTAAAGTTAGAAGTCAAGTTATTAGTTTATAGCACATAGAGACAAAAATACTTTTGAAAAGATATAAGAGCAAATAAAAATATCTTGTTGCGAGATTAAAAACGGGTTTTCTGTATACATACTTTTTAATATTGAATTAGATTGTTGCATTATAATATTTTAGATATTATAAGGATGTTACGTGTTTAACCTTGAAAATTTAAAATGCGATTATTGTTTGTTCGTCATAATGTAAAATAGTATTAGAAACAAATTGACATTTTACTAGATTCTTTGATTTGAACATCTGTTGAAATTTGGAGTGCGACACAATTTTAGAACAAAGAACAGGCAAATTGCTTTCATGAATACGTAGTTCAGGACTATACATACTCTCTGCACGTTGCTCTGTGTTCAAACTGTGCTTCGTGAACGAAAAAGCTTCCTCTGTTAAATTATAGTTTATTTAAGTCATCGTAAGCTCCTACTTAAGTACGTATGTTAGAGTTTGCGGTGGGAAATAAATTTGTACCCCTTTATTCATATTGAAACGAAAGATTTTCCAGTCTGCTATCTTATGTTAAGAGAGATTTCTTTTATATTGTTTTATTCGAGACTTTCTTTAGGTTTACTTTTGTCTTTTAAAGCTTTTGTGTTACTCCAGGAAGATTGCACGAGTTTTTAAATTTATTCTCATTTTTTTATTATGTTGTTTTATTTTACATTCGTAACTGTAACGAGGGTAATATTTCGGGTAATAATTTCTTCTGTTGTGTGTTTTTTTTACTTGTTCTCAGCATAGTAAACAGCATCCTTTAAACAGTGTCGAAGTATTTCGGACACCAGTCGGTTTCACTTCAGTCAGATTGTGAACATTTGTAAAGCAGCTGTAACATCTGAGCTCAAATGAAAATAGTTTGACTTTAAAGTTTTCAGGATTTTAATTAAACTCTTCGGGTCTTAACCAATTTTATAACGTAACTAGATGTCTGATGTTTCTGAATTCAAAAAAAAACTTGATAATTAGTCTATGTGTTCTTCCAGACTATGTTCTACATTTGCGCCAAACGTCAAGATCCTTTGAACTGTTACGGAGATACCTTCTAACAAACGTCTATCCATCCATTTATCCATTTAAAGTCTTACAATTATAATATTAGCAAGATAATTTAAAGATATTTTAAAGTCTAATAATAGAACAAGATATTTTAAAGTCTAATAATTAAAAACTGTAAAAGCATATTAAAGACATTGAGCGGCCCCTTTTATTATGCATCAGTTTATTTGCGACTCAATTCTGATGATCAATTTAAAACATTTTAAGTAGACTCGATATAATACTTTTTATGTTTAAACAAATAATTTCTGTTTCAAAATATACTCGAACATTTGAATATTTATAAAACTAAAGTTATATTGGAAATAAATTTAAATATATCGTGCGTATCAAACTTTAAATGGATTCGATAAAACCGTGATATTTAACTGTCGTGACATTTCCATTACGGCATATTGTTATATCTGTTACTCCAAGAGTATAAAAGGGATGTCAATATGTTTCAAACAAATGTTTCAACAGTGTAAATCCGTAGGTACACAGAATCTGTTTTAAAAAGTATCCAGCGGCAGTCAGCAGAGCGTCGAACAGTCACTTGCTAATGGATTAGTTATGGACAGCGTTTTTTGCTGGTTATAAATGATGCAACGTTATAAAATTCATCGCTGACAGAATTCATCCAGCTCTAGAATGTTTCAGGTAGTTTTTCGTAATTAAAAAGTTCTTAGAACAGGTTAAAGTTTGTATTTAAGCTTTTGGAAATGAAAATAATGTTTGTAATTTTGACAACTATTATTTCAAATGGAGAAACATGATAAATTTAGTCTTTTTTTATTTTTACTGAAGTTTATAAAAATTATTTTATCTTATTAAGTAAATCTATGAGAAAAGTCCTCCGTAATTTGAAAAATAAGTATCTAAATAAATCATTAGGGCTTTATTAACGAAACATGTTCTTTATGATAGTAAATCTTATAATGTCACAATCTTACTTCTTACTGATACTATACACGCGAATGTTTGCATGTATGGATGGATGGATTGATGTTGGATATCCAGAACGGCTAAATGGATCTCGCTGAAGTTTGGCCTAGATGTAGAACATAGGCTAGAAGAACACATAAGTTACTAATTAAGTTTTTTTAACACCGTGCGGACGAAATCGTGGACGGCGGCTAGTTTAATTCTAATTACGACCTAATTACGATCTCATGAAAAAAGTGAGAATTCTTTCTTCGTTTCAGTCCGTTTATCCGCAGTATTCATGAATGGTGTGGTAGTCAATCACGACTGAGTTGTTTGTTAGGCTCGGTCGCGAAGACGTAATCGTTTTCGTGAGGGACCGCTGTCGTAAATCTGCCTACACCAGAATGGGTTAAACAGCGTTCGACCAATAAATTGTCCATACGCCATTTTACGATGTAGTCTGAAAGGGAACTGGAGAGACCCGCTTCCAATACGGGAATCAATCACTCGAACTTTGGCAGCCATTTTCAGATTTATTTTTAAATGTTTGCTGTCGCTTGGACAGCGTTGTTATTTATTTAAACTTTATTTTTTAAAGTATACAGTTTAGATTTATCATATAAAATGTTTTATTTAAAAAAAATGCAGATTTTTGTTCAAACTTCATATAACGTTCCAACTAAGCTCTAGAATAAGGTTTACGACAATTGTCGAATAGCGGGATTCGATCCCTCTATCACGTTATCGGAAATCCGCACCCTTTACCATTTGGCTATTGGCGTTTCATTGTAAAAATCTATATCATAAAATTGGAGTGTTTGTATCTAATATCGAGAAAAAAGATATTTCGCACACGTGATGTGTTTGCATTGCAGATAACGAAAAACCAATTTTTGTCTGTCTGTATGTCTCTCTGCAACGTCACGTTTGTTCCGGGTAATCTTTAGAACGGCTGAACTGATTTTGACGGTACTGGGAATGAAGCTTATTCACGCGGGCATTTTTATAGGCTACTTTTTAAATCCTGCGCTGACGAAGTCGCGGACAATGCTAGTACTTTTATAAATTGAAATCGTATTGAAATTCCAAGATCTAAATACTTTCCAATTATCTCACCAAAATTGTCTGCTAATTTTTTGTGTTATTTTTCATCAGCGCCTAACATGTCGAACGCTAATGCCAGCGAGCGTATCATTTTAATGCGGCTGTCGTGTACATCATAATTGTCTGCATTGCACATGTCGGTTCCGACAAATTAGCGAGACGATGCAGCGGCGCCGGCGCATCTCCCGCAGCCGTTTAAATTAAACTACGCGCTGTTGTTTATTTGACGACGTCTTGGAATGAACGTCGCGGTGACGACGAAGTTCTCTTCATTAAGATAATGTTACTTTACTGCTTAATTATGTGAATTTATTGGTTTTTGGTCTGACTACGAACCTAGTAGGTCTAGTATAAAAGTTATAATCTTGTTAAATTTAATATTTAGTTAATAGTCTTAGTTTTCTTGTACTATAATCAATTTGTTTAAAACTTCAATAACTAAACGATGTAACGTACTATCGCCGGCGAGTAATTATTGTTTATTTCGACTAGCAAAAAAAAACTTTAAGACACGGCAGTCAATTTAATGTTACCAAAGAACTGTTTAAATAATCCAAACACGAAATAATAAAAATACCCTAAACTTGAAAATGAAAATCCCCGCTGAATATACCTAATTTCTTGTGAGTTGATGTTTCGCAAGCCCTCTCGTGAATAACAAAACAGTTTGATTTTTCTAAAGGGAATCAATCAGTAAATGTTTCATGCCTAATTCAAATGCAAGACAAGCGTCTCACCTCAAATTCAATTTAACCTTTTTCTTTGTAACTTTAATGTCACACAAAGATATACAGACGTTGTAAAACTTTAACAGAGTTAGAATTATTCGCTGAATAAAGATTTGTTTTACATTTGATTCTCGTATACAGTCGTGTACACTCGGGTGTAGGAAGACGACTACTACTAGGAATGAATTTCTTTTTTTTCCAGCAAGCGTTCGCGACGTATCCGGTCCTCTTTCGCGACAGTTAGAACCGTTGTATATCTGTATTATTTCTATCAAACAACTGGCGTGAGGCGAATACAATTATCTAGGTTTGTCTAGTTAATTCTATACCTATATATACTGGTGTGTAATTAGCGCAATGTTATAATTGTTTCGTCCCCAGTGGTTAAAATATTTCTCTATAAAACTATGTTGTGTTCAATATCGCTGACCTAGTTTCCACAATAACAAAATACAATCTGAAATAATAATCCGTCGATACAATTCAAGCAAAATGACAGTGGTGTGTTCCCTGCGGTATTGACACTATACCATGTTGCAACTACGATATTCAGAGTAGTTTGTTGACGCGTTCATATGCATATGCCAATGTAATTCCGAAACGAAAATCTAGAAATGCATATCCGAGGCCCGGTTGCATGTGTCATGTCTGGCTATTTGTAACATCGCAAGTGATGTCATACTGTGTAAATTGTAAGCACGTGTGATATAGGACATATAGATGTCATTTACATTGATTGAGACATACGCCGAGTTCTAAATAGGCCGCTTTATTAATAGATAAACGTTCGCAATGTTTTAAAGGGAACGGCGTCTTCAGCCTTTTTATGATGTCGTTTGAATTGAACTATTCTTCAATTGTTTTTTATTGAAAATACAATACTTAAAAGATAACAGCATAAAACTAGTTTAGTATGGTTTAAAGTGTAAAGTACGACTTAAGTTAAAAACAAGACGACGACAAGTACGAAACGAAGAAGATAACAAGACAAAGATATTCATCTAGTATATTTGTCTGTAAATAAGGGAAAACTCTTTTTCGAGAAAAGTGTAAAAACATGAGTACGCAAAGCCAGAGAGAGCATACAAATATCGCTGAGCTATTAAAATGTTTAGTTAGAAAGTGCGCTCTGCGGCTAAAATAAGTAACATTTGCGTCGAGGATTTATAGTGATACGAGAGACGGTTGTAGATTATTTATTTTGTGTGTATTAAACATGCAGAGAGCAAGCAATGTAACGCGCACACTGCGATGTGGCCGCGTTGCTACTTAAACTTTGCTAAACGGCCGGTGCCACTGAAAGCCTTCTAAACTCTCGCTGCATTTTACGTTTTGAATTTTGTGTGTTGGAATAATATTCGAATTTTATAGTAGGCAGTTCTTTGAGTGTTTATTGCTTTATAAAAGCTAGAAAATTGTAGGATTATTCTTTGTTCTATTTTTCCTATTTTTGTATAAACTTTGAAAACTATTCCTATTGAACCATACTAAGCTTTATATGAATTTAAAGAAATAAAATTAAACCTACTTGAAAAACGTTGAAGTTTTGAAAACGATCTCTTGGATTTTCAAACAATTATGTAGGTTATTTAAAAAGAAATTCAAAAGGAAAAACGTTCATTAATTAATCGTTCTTAGAGAATCGGTCAAGAACAATAAAATAATGAAAATAAAGGACAAGAACAAAACATTGCAGATCAAATCATCTGCTTATATACATAGAGGCTACATTGTTAGATCATCATAAAACGATAGTTGAAATAGTTGGAGCTTGTTGTATTGCTGCATTAAAATAAGTCACAACTAGTTAGTGACGTTGAGAAGGCTGTCGGAACTTCGCCGGTCGAGGCCCACAGTGGCATCGCCGGAATGCCGGGAGAGGCGGTGTGCAACGTCCTGATGGGATCGACTATAAATTCTAAGAACCATGAGAAGTAGTTTCGAAGCGAATTCACTTTTTAATTTTTACGCAGCTTATGATTTTTATACTTTGGAATTTAAAGAATAATCCATCATAACGTTCCATACAAAGAATAAAGTCGATAAAAAAATTTAAATAAAAAGTAACTTATATTATACATATTGGTAATAGATTGCTTGCAGAATACATAAACAATTTATTTTATGAGATCGCTCAAATATATTTTTATTGAACATAAACTATATTTTTCAGGCGTCAAAATTTCAGCATTGAAATATTATTTTTATGCTACGATTTATTTTATAGATCAATTGAAATATTACAAAAGATTATTACCGTGTCTATTTGTGGCATCCGGTTTTGTACTCTATTAAAAATAAATAGTGCCCGGATATTACGCTATCACTGCCCGCATAAGATTGCAATTGTTTTTAACCTCAATTGATATTATATCTGTCAATTGTGACTGTAAAGCTTACGTTCGGTTACATATATGCGAAATCACACATTTTTTACATTAAAATTTAGTAGAACGGTCACCTGATTTAGCTAATGTAGCGAAGTGATTGCTGTCTATAAGCATTTTGATGAAGAACAAGAATTTACTCTCCAGGACACACATGCAAAACGCGGAACTACTTTCAATATACGTCTGGTCGACTACGCTATTGCTGCAGCAGCTAATACTGCTGTGGCCTCTACCATTGTTATAATACATACAAGCTTATCCGCATTGGTGAAGTGATAATGGTATAAAATACATAATAATGTAGTAAGATAAGTAATTCTTTGGATAAACTTACTTGTTCTTTGTTATAATGAGTAAAGTAGTAACAAGTTTCGTAACATTGATTTATGCTACGTCAGTCAAATCTAATATATATGCTAAGTTGAAATAATAACAAATCAACATTATGATTTTTACCTGTATTTTTGATACGAACTTCCATTATGTTAAAGTATTATAATGGTTTTAGGACGTTGAAGATTGAGTAACGCCGTCAAGATTTTTAGAATGTCTCCATTAGCTCTTTTACTCGATAGTCCTAATGGTTTGACCAAGTCATTCCATATTATAAAGGTTGTTTTAATCTATATATATAAAAGAAAGTTGTGTTAGTTACACTATTTATAACTCAAGAACGGCTGAATCGATTTGACTGAAAATTGGTGGGCAGGTAGCTTAGAACCAGGAAACGGACATAGGATAATTTTTACCCCGTTTTCTATTTTTTTTATTCCGCGTGGACGGAGTCGCTGGTAAAAGCTAGTATACTATATATTTTTATGGATTATTTTCACACTTCAAAAAGCTGTAGTTAATATGTTTTTGATCATAATATATAATACATAGAAGTGAAGAATATTTGATTTTTACCAGAAAGACCTTTTTAATTGAACTTTAGTCCCATTCGAACCCTTTATGTATGTTTTTCAAGCAGTAACTTGAACCTATTAGTCTATAGCAATAAATAATTAAATAGACGCAGATCCAATATAGCAATAATAGGAAGAAGTTGCGGCAGAATGTAGAGCGTGGCGGCTACGGGATGCGGGCGGCGGCGGCGACCGTCGCGCGTCTCTCTGCCGTTTTCATTAAAGATACATTACTCCTTTTATTCGTGTTTAGATTGCAAACTCTCACAGTCCTTTGTCTCATTTAGCATTTATTTACGGCGTATTCAATTTAAATATCGCTCCTTCCCCGTTTTATCGCAGTAGAAATTACCCGACTTGGACCTCGCCGCTCTTTTATTTATATTTATCAGTTTTGTTCTCATTGCTGTCGCTATGATTGCGTCTCACTCGAGGAAACACTGATTATTTGATCAAATGGATTCTTTAAGGAAAGAGTTTACGTTTATTGGATTATTTTGTTGGCGAGATAATGTTTCGAGTTTTAATAATTACTGTCGGAGGGATCCCGTTTTATTTTTATTGAGGAAACGGTCACAAACATTTTTTTTCTTTTAGTTAGATCTACTAAAGTAAAGTAAAGCTTAATTCAACTTAAGTAAACAGAATGCATTGGAACAAGCTATCTGAGAGTAAATGCACAGTAATTGACAACTCAGATCTCTTCGTATTTACTTAATCATTGAGGATTTTCTTCAAATTAAGATTTTACAGCGTCCGCCCGTAAGTTTGCAGAGGCGTAATTAAAAGTTAAAACTTGTATTAAAGCGAAAGCGCGGCGGCGGCGGAGTGCCGCGGATGTGCAGAGCCGTGCCAAGTGTCGGATTCCGCACGTGCCGCGAGTCCGCAATGTTCAGCCGGCTTCTTCACTCTGGCTCACTTTGGTCTGGCTCATTCTGTCTTTCTGTGGCTCATTCTAGCATACACTGTCTAGCTTTGGCCTCATGCTGTCGTATCTTCCACCGACTTACCTGCGCTCCAACTCGTATAAAGTGGGTTAACATATTAAGAGATAAAGTGAACCTTGTGATTTTATATTCCGTTTTTATTGTTTCAGTAATGTTTTAAAATGTAAATATTTCTTACATGCAATGCGAAAATACTTTAATCAAATCTCTTGATGGCTAAAAATATTCGTTTATGAGCTTACATTTCATAACCCTTACATTTATAAGCAATAATAATTTCCGAGGGCTGGCAAAGTTATGGTATTTTAATTAAAATTACAACTCGTTTTTGGGCAGAATGGGCAGAGGCACGCCGTACGTGTTTTATGCACGTGACATCCATTGTAACAAAGTTTATGAGAGCTGGGTTACCAGAGTACCCACAATAAGATATTCACCGGCAATACGCAAGGGCTGTCGGCATAAACAATTTTATAACTTTAATGTTGGACCAACTCATAACTTTCCATATAGCAATGTTTGTGCGTTTGTTTTAACCGAATTGGATGTAATTTGATGTTTGATGTTAACTTCGCATGAAAAAGGTTTATTTTGTGTACCCTTTTTTGTAAAATACGTTTCTCAATGAAATTCAATTTCACATACAAGGTTGGTAAAATATATGATTTATTTATCTTAGGTTAATTTGTGATTACTGCTTTGCAACATTTTTTTATGGTTGTACGTGTAATACTATGCGATGCATTGTACATTTTAATACATAATGAATTATTCCCTGTGGCATCGTAGTCCATTTGCTTTTGTACGCTTCCTGCATGGGCCGGTGCGGCGTTTCAGGAAAATGAAAGTCACGAACTCGTAGTGGGCCCATTTCGGGATCGCAACAAAATAAATATATTTGGACGAATCGAGTCGAAATTTGCAAGTCTGCCAAGAATATTTGTACCAAATCGTTTTCCTATAATTGGAGTACATGTGAATTTTGTATTCAGTGGCGCATTCACCGTGGATGGAATTTCGCCATTACGCGACCACCCCGTCCTCCATCATGCGTGCTTATTGAAGTAATTTGTGTTACCCGTATGCGACATCTGGCTTTTCACGGCCGCATTTATAACTTTTTCTTTTCTTTTATCATCTCAGAATTATATTATCATGCATGGGATGTGTGCACATTTGTGAATGACGTGGTATAAAAAATAAATAAATATTTATAAGAAAATAATAGTCACGCTTTATGATCACTGATAAAAATCCAAATGACTATGGTCGTATTTATCTGCAACTTCATAAATTATTAAGTCGACCCTCAAGAGAATTTGTCAGTTTACTGTCTTTTATAGACAGGACTGGCAGTAAAATAAATTGATCCGCCGGGGCCTGTACTGCTTCGTAATGTACGGACAGTGTAAACATGATCCATTTAGACAGGAAAATGAAGCATTTTAAATAAAAAAAATTGCTTCGTGATTCTTGCCTAAATACAATTTTTTCATTAAATTAAAGTCTAGATAAATGGTATATTAACTTAACTAGAAACTTTTCTTGACATTGAGTTTAGACCTGCTGTTTAATTTATGATATTGCGTTTGTTTGTGACAATATTTATTAAGTAAACTTTTTTGAAATAAATTGCCACTGATAAGATCAGGATAAAACGTCTCTTTATTTCTCAAATACCTGGTACTAATTATGACATATCCAATCATTTTGACATTTAATCTCTCACGCGAATACCAAAAGCTATTTGCCGCATGAAATACGTCATAGTGCCGTGAGCGTGGACATAAACAAAAGGAGTCATTTGTTCTCACCTTCCTTTGTCGCTGGGAATGGCTAAACAATACGCTTGTAGGAGCGGTCGGCGGTCGACGGTCGTGCGCCGTGCGCCCTGCGCCCTGCTCGGTGCTTCAGGCACGACCGCCCGCATTCAAGATCCTAAAGCGAATGCATTGTGCATCGTTTTATAATAGTTGAGTCAAGTATTCATCGATAAATATACTGGACAATGAAGTTAGATAGTCAATATGTATTTTCATTGAAGATAGATCTTTCAGTGGGACATGTTACATTCCATATTTTTATTTTTCTAAACTAGCATTTTCACCACCCTATACACAGCTCAACAATAAGCATAGTTTTCCCGCTAATAAATTCTGTCTTAACATCGTTCATACATATCGAAGGTTTATCATATTGTGTACTGAATAGGTATTAAAGTTGGCCACCGTAAAAGTATCGTGGTAGCTTTCTGTGGGAAAGGAAAATGTTAAATATTGAAGCGATACCGCATTAACCTCAGAGATTAGATTCCACAGACAGCTGCGGTTGTCAGGAATACGGTCAGAATTTGCGGCTGCACACCTAACATGAAAGTAAACAAATCTTGAAAATATGACACTATATAATCGGTTCCAAGTAAATAATATATATTAACTAGTCTTATTACATCAACAACCAGACATTACAAAATATGTAGAAGAAAACATTGTGTTATCTATTGTGGAAAAATCCTTTTATTTTTGTTTGTGAATTTATTTTTCATGTTAGTTTTCTAGATCAGGTTTAATAAATAAATGTAGCGGGAAGTAAAATAACTGCATAAAATAAAGAGTTAATTCCGAAAGATGCATATTGCAGTGGAACAGTATCTTTGTTGCTCTTTATTTTTGAATTTTACCCAATATTAAAGTTGTTCCCAAAGGAAATGGCCGCAGAAAGAGTGTGGATAGCGATGCAGGCGAGGCTAATTAGGTAACGTAGTGCCGGAGCCGCGTTGGGAGGGGACGGGACGCGAGAACTAACAACATTATTACGTCGTTTCGAAACTGCAATTACAAATGCAGTTGTTACAATTGCATTGTCGTTTAGCGTTAAACTGTTGCCATATGCTCCGATGAAATTCTTCTAGTTGTATTATATTTTGTTTTGTTGGTGATCGTTTCTTTGTTTTTAGAATATATTAAATTTCTTACTGCTTTTCCCCTCACGCAGGTGATGGTTGTGTTTTTCACGAGTGTGTATGTTAGTTTGTATGTAAATACGTTATGTGAAGTCAAAATTACAATATTATTTTATTTGGACATAAAACCAAATTATAAAGTGCTTCACAGATAATATTATTCCACCATCCTAATTTTATTACTAGACATTAAACAACAAAAAAAACATCGCATGTGTCGGTTTTTTTGTGCAAACGCTCCCCACGTTACCTATGTAGGTGACTATCTTTCAACTTCGGAGTGGAGGTTGTAACAATTAAGTCGCACACACCGCGGGGTCTGTATGCAGATAGGTGCGCTTTCGGCAGTACCAGTAGGTAATGTATGCGGAATTATTATTTGGGTAGAGGCTGTCGGTTGCGGTGACATAGCTCGGGGCTATCTGAATCACGCTCGGCTGGCCACGAGTACCGCAGACGTCGCGCCGCCCGCATCTACACCGTTGTATTTACCTGCCATGTAGCGACGAGCATAATTACATCCATTGAAATTAGCTTAACTTATACATTCTATAGTAAGAAATATATTATTAAGTATTATACATACATACATGAGGTGCGTATGAGTAAATAGCAACATCTAGAAATAGGATAGCAATATCTTCTTTATAAGTTGGGTTCAAAAAACACAATTGAAAAACAACTTGCATACATTAATTGTGTTGTAGGCCGTTGTATCACTTCTAATTATTTCAATGTTCAATCATTCTTTTTATTTTCACTAACAACAAGATTAATTAACATAAGTATAATGTTATATTGAAATTGCTCAGGAAATGATGTCTCAATTACGTTAAGTATTAATGATACGTCTCAACTGAAGCTTTCGTAACAATCTGGAATCTTATTATCTTATACAAGTAAATTATCTATTAAAATATTCAGCAGTCTATTTAGAAGAACGTCGCGGTGTTGGCTGACAGGAATCCAAAAGCTCATTTCACGGCACTCGCACTCATATTTTACACTTCAAAGTATCTTAACTTATAAGTAGGTATACATCCTTGCTCTAGCTGTTAAACTTAAAACGTTCTTATGGCTAAAATATAAAGTTCAATTTACCGCGGTATAACTGTTGTAGTATTTTAATATAACAGCTAGTTTCACCGTAATGTATGCTTGCATATAATTTAGGACAAGAAATGAGAATCGCTTAACATAATAATGGCTTTAGATATAAATTACTCACATGTGGGTGTTTGAAGCACATTCATTGATTAATTTATTTGCTAAGAAAATATATTTCTATGAATCTTCTGATCCTGCTCCTTAAAGATACAATGTTTTACAGAGTGAATAACAGAGCACAGTGAATAGTGAAATAAGGCATATAGCCGTTACTCTTTGTTATTGTAATTTAACTAAGACCTACTTTGTTACTAGTCACAAATGTATAACTGTATCTGCTATCTTCCCTGTATAACCTCGAAACAAAGACAACTAAACTAGTCCACACATTCACTGACCCGTGTAAATGTATTGTACTACAAGCAAACCGCTACAGATTTTCTCACAATTAAAGAATAAGAAAAAACTTTTTACGGTAAAAGAATTTTTCAAATCAAACTACTCGGAATAACAAACAATATTTTCTCTCTACAATATTATTATACATAAAAGCAATTTATGTTGCTACTGTAAATATTTCCATTGATAAATAATGAGGAACTATCCTCTTTTATCCTATCCCCTTATAGCATAGGGTTCTTGAGATTTTATTACCCTGCATTGAAGACTTTAGTAGATTAGGCTTTGTACTAAACTGCTTATCTCCCCTATTCGCCTGAATGTCATCTTCCGTAAAATGCATCTTGAAATAGCAGATATGATTTTACGATCAAAATGTTTTTCGAGGGTAAATAAATAAGGACCTAGATGGAGTTTCATTGCGCTAACTGTATAATAAAATACTTATCAAATATGTTAGTTCTAAAAAATATTTTTTTTCCTCACGATCAAAATAAGAATAAATATAACAAATTAATATAAACGCGGTAAAATTTGGTAACAAATTGTTATTAATTATTTCTGCCTATTTCGACACATTAAAAGTAGTGCTTAGTTAAAGTTTATTATTTATTTTTGATTATGAAAGATAAACTTCGATTACGCTTACTTATTTTATGATTTGCAACACAGATGGATCTGTAGATGAAGATACAAAGAGAACACATATGTTGATTTAATCAACGCGGGTATAGGCGGGTCGCCGTAGCCGGAGCGACACCTCAGTAGCCGGAGTGGACGGCGCTAGTCAACCCTGGAGCCGCTGACCTACATCCGCTTTGGCAGCTCTCACAATCGCCGCTTCAACTTAATTGTCCCGACACTCGGAGCTCTCCTAACGATTGCGCCGCAATCGCTCGATTTGAGGACCGTTGCTGAATATTGTGGCCGTCGACGGTCGACGGTCGACGTTTTCGAGTGCCGACCCGGCGGATATCCATACCGAAAATCGAGTCAATTACGTCAGACAAGAAAATTAACGCCGACGCCCACTCTGTTGTCATTCCTGAATTTATCGAAACGAAAATCAGGACGACTTTAACGACCCGAAATAGAATAAAACGCGACACATTGTCTGCGTGGTTGCGGGCATATAGTATAATGAAAGAGGGGGATTACAATTTGCCTTTGTGACGGCGTCGTCCAATTACATTAATCCGGCGTACCCGTGTCGTGGCGCCGCCGCGACCGACTTGATTAAAAATTCTATTAGTCGAAAGGCTCAGACATCTTAATAGATAAAGTGCACTTCGCTGTGTTGCCACGACTTATTATGATATCACTAACACTGTTATGATATAAATACGTTATGTATAAAGTACAGCGAACACATACTCGTAGTATAAAATAAACTCTTCATTGCATAAGAGGTAATTTGATCCGTAGTAGAGTGACTTCGAATTACTCGAATAATTCGAATGAATGTTTCTTCAACCAATGTAGAACCCATTAATATATACCAAATCAAGTAATTTTACAACTGTTTAGCTTGCTTTCCGGATACATTTCAGTAAAATCAGTAAAAAATATGAACGATTTTAAACGATTAAATATTATATGTTGTATACAGCTTTACCAACGACTGAACGTGACCTTTATCCGTTTGTGTGATATCATTTCATTTTATTTAAAGAAAACATTTTCTTACCTAACCCAATACCTACATCTATTATTTTATGCAAACAAAAATTCAATTCCGTTTGTTGTTTGCTGCAAATACTAGCGTGAAATGAAAAAAGACTAAGTCGTATGCGGTCGCTATAAATCAATGTGGAAACTGAAGTGGTTAAAAAAGGAAGCGAGTCGTATCTGTAAAGTGGTACCGCATCTGTACGGAGGTGGTCGCGACCGGACAGATTTACGCGAACAACACTGCGGTATCGCAACTGATCTCACACTCTGCAACCCAAAACTACAAAGCTTATGCTAGTTTCACACGATGGCGGAAGGAGGCTGTTTGACAATAAGTGTGCGTGCAGCCAATACTAGACCTGCTCTGTGTTCCTCTCTTTTATGCTATCGTGTGAGATTAGCATTACCGCACTATAGAAATAATTTCACACAAAAGGAGACTGTTTAGTATAAAATTTAGTGTTAGAATTTCACCGCAGCTTGGAATTTTCTGTAAAGTTCTTACGCTGGCGAATGTTTATCGGTCCTGTCTTTTTGAATGTAAGCGGACTAAGATTCCGATATTGGTGTAAGCTCTTTCCAAACATACAGTTCTATAAATATTTCCTGGCGTTTTATGTTTGTGTTTTGGTGATAGTATAATAGCATAAGAATTTATCTTAAAAAATATGTTCGTAATATTTTAACTGACAGTTTGAGGCAGATTATAAAAGGTAATAAAATATTTTTCTCCATCGACAAGAGATCTAGTTTATTCGAAATTGTAATTATTCTATTCGTATTTATTTATTAATTTACTAAAGAAATATATTTAATGTATTTAGCTAAATAATGTATTGATTAAATACATTTTTGCAGTCAATTTTTGCTCTACTCGGTTTTAATTGAGCATTAAAAATGAATCTATGAGCTCGATGAAAATAGTACGTGACTAAAATAGAACGGTAATTGCGCCGTGAAAATGTCTCTTTTGGAAAATAAAACAAATAAGGCGTTTAGTTTAAAAACATCTGCCGCTTGTGCTCACAACGCGCGCGCTTCTGACTTGACTGTGTTCTTTTGCCGGAATGTTCTATCATTCCATATTTTCCGGCCGCTTTTCTGCTTTTATTTAAAACCACTCTCAATTAATATAAATGCTGGATAATAATTCCAATAGTTTCACGATTCATATAATAAGATAATCGGTTCATGATTAACATAATTTTAAATACTTTGATAATCACTCTAAAATACAGAGATAAATAGAAAAGCTCGATAAAATAACTAGTAGTATGTAAGTATTCATATACGTATGTTCAACAGTATATACTGTACTTATGACTTGTGGTTCTTACAAACCTACCAGTTTAAGAACCCAAAGTAAAATAAGATTATATTGTACATATTATAAGTGGAGTTTAATAAATAAATAATAAATAAATGACGACTTGTACACACATTTAGTTATTACCCATTAAACAACCTCTCTTTATGTTATGGTTAGCTGTAAGAGAACTCTTTTAGAGTTAAGCTCTCCAGTACATCACTGCATTTCTTATGTAATGTCACAAAAATGATATGTGTACAAAGTTTAAATAAAACTAGTAGCGGTAATTCATTGATAAGAGCGACAAGAGATTCCTTTTTCAATTAGATAATTTCGGTGACAATAATAGACAATTAATTTGGCTGAAATGGAATCAAATTTCCAAGGGTAGAAAAATATATTATTAGTGTTTTAATTAATTCACTTTAATTTTTCTCCTCTATTTTCTTTTTTTCTTCTCTTTATATTTTTCTTCTCTTTCTATTTTTACAAATCTTCAGTACATTCTATTAATATTATAAAAGCGAATATTAAGATGGATGGATGGATGGATGGATGGATGGTTTGTTTGAAGGTATGTATCTCCGGAAAGGATCAACGGATCTTAGCAAGAACAAAATTTAGCACAGATGTAGAAAGTAGCCTGGAACAACACATAGGCTACTTATTCCTTTTTTTTAAATTCCGTGTGGACGGAGTCGCGGGCGAAAGCTAGTTATACATAATTATAAAACGTAGGTACAATTGTTTAATAACTTTCGTAAGCAGTTCATGATTGTGAATATAAAAGGAATGAGGTTGTAAAACTTGTTAAAATACCACAATGGGCGTACAAAAATAGTCGTTTAACAGGCGATGCGATGGGGACGGAGAAGGTAGGTCTTGGCGGCACACGAACGTTCCCCGGCTTTACTTGTTGCGGCGCGGCGGTTAACTGCGCGATATCTGCATAATGCCCGCCGGAGCCAGCATCGCGATCCTACACCTCATTACTATGAATTTACATGTTAACAGCCAACTATCCAACGACTAACAAGCTTTATATTAATCTACATCTATACAAATTAAAAATATTAATGTAAAATATGTATGACTATTATGTGTTGTGTTGATAAATGGTTAATTAGGCAGTATTGATAAGACTCTAATGATTCTAGTGATTAGATTCTAATGATTTTTTTTTATTAATACCATAAGTTCGGAATATCTGACTTAGGGTTATTTCACATAACTATAATTTATTTGTAAAAGGAAAACTGTATTGTAAATTGAAAATGACCAATTATTTAATTATCAAAATGAAAATTTACTTTTTCATACAAAATAAATTACATTTTATTTTTACGTTGTTTATTAGAATTAGTTATTAAAATAGTTTTTTTTTCGTAAACAACACGTTTGATGAAGCCACTTATTGTTACAGATCTTAACAAAGTAATGACAACATTATTAAGTAATACCTTTACCGAAGTGTAATGTGAACGTTGAAATGTTTCGTTAGAGGCAATTTAGATAGAATTAGAGTGGGAACTGTTACAAATGTAGCATACAGTACTACCGTTAGTGAAGATAAGAAGCTTTTTAAGAAATTAAGATATAAAACCTATTAAACTTAATGTTTAGACATTAAATATTTACGATACAAAATGGTAAATGAAGACTGGTTCTAGTTTAAAATTATGACTTTTTGAATGAAAATACTTTCTTACAGTTGCTTTAACGAGATAATTCAAAGATCACTTTCTACATATTAGTACACAGTTATTTTTTAATTAAAGATTAAATGTAAAGTAGCATATATCTACTTTTTTATACAATTTGCATCAATGTCCGCGACCGGTTTGGATTACGCCCAATGAGCTTTTTTGTTTTTAATTTGCATATTCTTTTACTTCTTAAATGTGATCAGTATAGGCAACAGGTTACATTACGTTTTTTTCTGGTAATTAAAAAATGGTTCAGGCAACAGTTGAATGGCTTAACTAGAGCGTGTATTGGTGTTTTGACATAATCACTGCCCTGTAGATATGGGACATCAGGTCAAATTGAACTGAGCTCACGTACAGAATACGGACGGTATCACGTTGTGTTAAACTCATTTAGGGCTCGCAAAGTAGGCACCACGTACTTATTAATTAGAAGAGCGTGACGCGCGCGCGTGCCCCCTGTATCGTATAAATCGCTGTACACAGTTCGTTAGATATTCAAACAATGACTTCATTAGCGCTGTAATCGCTGCGGTATTCAACCGCTGCTCGGACATTGTTACCAAATGTAAACGTGTTTGATCAAATGACGGCCTCAATGATGATCACGTTTTAATTTCAAATTAATTTATATTTGTATATCACATTATTACATTATACAGAACAGAAAAGGATACATACCTTGCCAAATCCTTTTCCCCATCCTTTCTTTACTATAACATGAAAGGAAGGGGAAAAGGATTGGAATTGGAGAATCAAATGGTAATTTTTGAAAACATAATTTCGTTGTCAGTAGTTAGTCCTACGAATAGTACGGATCTTTGCTTAGATTTTCAACGAAAACAATACATTTTGTGAATTTTGAAAAATCACATAACGAGCCCGAATGATGCTCAATCTATACAGACTGAAACTCGAATGCAATTTCATCACATAAATTAGAACCAGATCAGTTAGTTATATATAAAATACGAAATTTAAACAGCGGCGTAAACAATTCGAATAAATATTAACAGTTAAGCGAATTTAATAAAAAAACAACTTAAGCAAATTGTACTATGTTAAACACACTCAAGTTTTAATCGGGCTTGTAAAAACCCGGATATTTAGGGGGTTGTAGGGTACGAGGAGAGGCCAGAGACATGAAGTGGGAGGGGGTCACGTAAGGTAGCGTGCGTCGCGGCTGCACCTGCCAATAATCACCGGCTATCGTAACAACGGTCATAATTAGCCGCCGACTGAAATTGCAACCGACTACGGTTTGTTTTCGTGGAAAATATTTATCGACGCGAGTGGATCTACTGCGTTTCGTTAACACTACATTATTGAAATACTAAATCAATGCTATTTAGCTAAAAGAACTACATCGGAAGTCTCGGCTTGGAAATTAAGCTAGTTTATTGTTAGGATAATTTATTTAAACGAATTTCTAAGGATGTCACATTGCCCATACTGACTATCTGGTGTATAGCATAGTTTTACGACTAGGTAATGTATTTTGTAATTTTTTTTATATAACCGAGCCAATACCTATAAGCAAACGAGGAGTCTTTAATTGGTAACCTTGGCCCTACAAATATTTTAAACTCTTGTGTGACCCTTGCATGATATAGCAGCTCTCTAGGTGAGAATTATCTCTTTAAAAAGTCGCTTGTCTCCGACATAATTCATGATGTAGAGTAGTACAAGTTGTGATCAGCTTATTCAAAAATTTTATAAATAAGATAAAAAATTAGGATCTCTTTTATAAACATTGGGTAATCCAGTATGTCATTTTATACGAAGACTTGTTAATCAATGTCAATATATCGTCGAGTTTGTACACAGATAATATTCCTTTTCATTAACCATATTTTGACAGACAACAATTTACATTTGTCAGAATTATGGGCTATTTGGTTGAATGTCGATATTGGGTATGCAACCAGTCAATTATAACATCAAGGGAAATATATTAATTCACTTATACTCGCCGCATACCACAAATCAATTTCATGTGTAATTTATGAATTACTAAAGAATAAATTGTGGCAAATGATAAAATGTATTCTTAACAATTAAACATTTTGTAAATTAAACCGATCAATTTTCAGTTTTAAAAATAAATCAAGTTTCAAATTTCGAATTTCGAAAACCGTGGGTTTTTGAAACCAAAACATATTATTATCTCTGTTTTGTCAAAGATAATGACAGGGATCACGGTACGTTTTATACAGAGATTTGGCTTTTAGAAACCCACGCTAAATAAATTTGCACGGCAATGAAATAAATAGGTTGTATAGATATTATCTACACTTTATTATAGGTATATAAAGAAAACTATTTTTCGGTTTCATATATATGAGATTTGAAGAAGTGAAAATATAGTGCAACTTTTTTTTCTTTTCAGATCACATACGCGAGTTTTCATGCGGAAATCTGTTTTACCGCACATTATATATGAATGAAGAGAGAAATACGCTTTATGTTGGTGCTATGTAAGTACCGTTTTCAACTTCACTAATATATTTTAATGCTCATCTACTATTTTTTTTTATAATTTGAGATAATTAAGTCTTATTAATGCGAAAATATAATGTCATCATCGTCGGATAAATACGTTATTAAAAAATACGTTGAAATCGAAGGTCGAAGAACAAATTGGTACATAACAGGATTCGAACCCAGGACCTGCAGATTACATGTCAAGAGCTTAACCTCTGAGCCACCGACGCGCAAATACAATGTAATAATACATATAAAAATATGTTTCATAGTCCTATATATTTAATCATTCTTCGCAAACAAAACAAGAATGCACATATTATATAATAATTTATTTAATTATTATTTTGACTACATCTATTTATACAAAATCATTGATAGGCAATGTTTCATTTAAATTATGTAAACGAATTTTAGTTTGAAGTTTAGTTCATTGCTCTATAAATTAGAATTCGTTGCGTTATTAATAATAGGTTTATTAAAGAGTTGCGCATAAATTTAACAATCGCCACAACAATTACGACTACAGAAGTAATGGCTAGGAAATTATTCATTTAACGTATTATTAGGCATACGCTAATATTGACTTGGAGCTTTTGTGCTATTCAACGACACAGTAATGATCCACCGCCGCCGCGAGGGAAATGGGACCGAGACATGAAAGTCAATTATCTACAATCTCTGTCAATTTTGTTTGTTCAGTGCCGTGAAAACCGTCACGTTTGATCGTGCGTGGCATAGCGTGTTCTATTTATAATAGCTCAAGTTATTTTATTTATCCTTTAGCTACGAATTCCGTTATTAGATTTAGTATATACTGTTACATTATTCGCCTGATTCGCAATTCTATATCAATGTTATTTTGTTAACAGACTTATATTTTGTATTTGTAACATTATTATTCTGTACACAATTTGCTAGTATGTTTGAATTTTCACAAACAATACTAAGAACATAGTTCTTTTTCGAAGTTTTATTTTGTAGTTCCTTAGTTCTTCTACACTAACTAGAAGTTAAGAACCTATTTGCTACAGGATAAAGTACATCCAAGCTTTCGGTGTTAGTTGATACTTCTAAAATGTTGTATGTAATAGCACGCAGTTTGAAGAAAATAATAAACTTGCATAGTTTATTCACACGTCATAGCTGCTGATGACGAAAAGTGATTTTTATGTCAAGTGGCAAGGAGCGGGCGGCACCTCTCTCTGCAAATGGAATTGGAACGCTCTCAACAAACACTTGCGAGCAATCGATCGGCCTCGCCACTGATCACCAATGCTATGGGCTTTGCATTCGTGTTCAATTTACTTCAATTCACTATTTGCAATTTGCGAAACAACAAACTAAAGTGGTATTCGAATTGAGGAATAAAAATTCAGGTTTCAGTTTCCTTTTATACCGAGTTAAGGGTATTTACCTACTACATACAAGTTTCTGTAGCTTTAATTTTTGGTCCAGATTTCTACAGATTAATACATATTATATATTTAGTTAGTAGTATGTAACAGTTTTGATTATAGATTTATGTAATTTTGTAACTTTCACGCATTCAGGAAACATTAGTCTTTAACTAAAATAGCACATAAATGCATTATAGCTTTAATAATTTGCATCATTTACCGGGAAGCGTAACATTAACATCCAACATTTAGTGCGAATTGCTATTTTCGTAACTAATGCTGGTTTCATACGAGGAAAGAACAATATACAGTGCAGTACCTATTGCTATTATTTTACAAACATTTTGTTAGGTTTGTGCGTTCATACAATAGCAGTACTGCACTGTCCTACTGCATTGCCTGGCTGTTCCGCTCCTGTGTGAATGTAGTATAATTTAATGTGACTTCCTCTGCTTTTGTTACAGGGATCGAATATTCAAACTGAACATGACGGACATTAGTCAGTCACATTGCGAGGTCAGTATACGTTTTATATAAATAGAAGTGATTCGCATCGAGGTACTGTTTCATAATGAAGATAAAAAAGCTCATGTATGCTCACTAAGTTTCAAAGCACGACACTCTATACATGGCGTGCGAGCTTTTTAACCCATCTCTACGCCACATGAGTTTTTATTAAAGTAATTTCACTTTAAAGGAAAAAACACTTACAATTACGCGAAAGCTTGAGCTTGGCGCTCTTTAAGATTTACAAAGCAAAGCTTTCTGTGACTGCCGGCTTTAAAAAATCAACTATTAATGGGGCTTTTTTTTACATTTTATAAGCTTCTACAGTCTATCTATAATTTGCAAAGAAATTGAGACAGAGCATTAAGTTTTAAGAGTGTTTCGAAATAGTTAACCTAGGGTATGATTTTGATTTAGTTGAGAAAATCGTTTGTTATAGCGTGACGCATTGGTTCTGGAGGCGAGCAATGTAGCGCGATGCGTGAGCAAGGGAAAATCGGAGCCGTTCGAGTGCAGGAATCACATCCGAGTGCTGCAGCCGCTCGGTGACGGTGACCGCCTCTACGTGTGCGGCACCAACGCGCATAGCCCCAAAGACTGGGTCGTCTATGTAAGTACATTATTGTCATTTATGGCTAACGGTCACACTCACAATAGTATAAGGAATGCTTAAGTTATTCAGTATGTAGAGTTAATAGTTATAATTCATTAAAATGGAAGCGAAATTCAAATAAGAACATAGTGTTGCAATTTAGAAATTAATTAAGTTTATAAACTCGTCCTACGTCGAAGATGTATTTCTCGTGTTGTTGTCATTGCTATTTTTGTTAGATATTATTATATCTCGTATGGCGATTTGAAAATTTTTCCAAGTTTTCTTTAATTTCTAATTTGAAAGTAAACAGAAAGAGCTCTGAAGAATTTTTAACTGATTGAAGTTCTTATACCATAACTCCAATCTTTTATAATTTTATGAATACAAATACTCTGGACAATAAACATATAACTAGTGTAATTGAGTCTTATAAAAACCTATACGATAATTAAAATTAAAAAATTAAAACAGTGCTGAACTGTAAAATGTATTTTAATGGTTCGTTAGAATTTTATAACTGCTTCATGGCAGTGTTTTGATTGGCTTGCCAGAGATTATTTCTTCAATGTTTTTATTAACTGCGCTGAATAGATTCGTGTTCCTGCGATGTGAGCGCTGTTGCGGTAGTATAAGATAACAAATGAGTTTTGTTTATCTTTTCTAACCCACACCTGGAATAAGACCGCAACGGAATACGATCCAGTAAAACTCGTTAAGGAGTAATAGATAAATTACTATGGTACAAAATTATGTGGATATTTCATTTAACAAAGATAATTTAAATAAGATATTTTGTTAAATTTTTTGATGTCGATTCGCACCTTCTATTTTTCCCAATTTGTTGATAGACATATCTGACTGAATATGAATGCTTAACTGGATGTATTTCTTTTAAAGTTATATTTTTTATATAGTTAAATTTAACACATCTTCCACGGCACGAGTACGTGCCAGGAGTGGGTCTAGGGGTGGCGAAATGCCCTTATGACCCTGCGGACAACAGCACCGCTGTATGGGTCACGAGAGGCAACCCTGGCGGCCTGCCAGCGCTCTACGCGGGAACCAACGCAGAGTTCACTAAGGCGGATCCAGTCATTTTCCGCAACGACCTCTTCGACTTCCGGACAGGACAAAAGAGATTTAATTTTAAGAGGACGTTAAAATATGATTCAAAATGGTTGGACAGTAAGTAATTAAAGGCATTTAAATTATTTATTAGAGTAAATGCCACTAAAAAGGCAAAATATTTTTACAAGACTTGTTAAATAAATCAATTAATATAAACAAAGTGGCATTGTAAGTTATTGTATTAGCCCAAGAGTCATTTAGTTAGTTTCCATAAATTCGTGAAAATAGTTGTGTTTAATATTGTGATTTTTTTAGAAACAAATTTCGTTGGATCTTTCGACGTGGGAGAGTACGTTCTGTTATTTTTCCGAGAAACAGCAGTGGAATTCATGAACTGTGGAAAGGCGGTGTATTCTCGAGTGGCGCGGGTTTGCAAACAAGATACGGGGGGCAAGCACATACTTAGCCAGAACTGGGCCACTTATTTAAAAGCTAGACTCAACTGCAGCATACCCGGAGAGTTCCCTTTCTACTTTGATGAAATACGTAAGTATACATTATAAAGAAATAAATATTACTAAGTCTATAAACCACTTGAAAAGTTACTATTAATATCATTTCACTATTTACCTAGTACATTATTGGCCTATCTCAGTTTTATTTTATTTTTTCTTGTTTTCCAAAAATTATTTATTGTATTTACAACTACCTTTCGTAAAACTTTTAAGTCTAAAAGGTATTTTATATTTACTTCAATTAGTCTATCATTTGTTTGTTTTTGATGTAGAGAGCGTCTATCAAATGCCTGGGGATACCAGTCGTTTCTACGCGGCGTTCACAACGGGAGCAAGCGATGGCTTGGTTGGTTCTGCCATCTGTACATATACTATGGAAGATATACAAAACGCATTTGCTGGACGCTTTAAAGAACAGGTAATGAAGGTTTTTTTTATTCAAACATATAAAAAAGTAACATAGTATTTAAATATAGTGATCTTACATCTCTGATCTACTGAAATCTGGAATATTTTCAATATTCTGCATAAATCGACTCATCCGATTCAGTTGAGAAATTAACTGCTTTCATTGAACTTTTAACCTTAATAGCTTTTATCAAGATTATTTTGAACATATAGCATTTAAATGTTTACAGTTCAACAAAATCCAAAAGTATTGATGGAAATTTCTTGTTTATTGATTACGTATTTGTTTAGGCGACGTCAAGCTCGGCGTGGTTGCCGGTGCTGAGGGCCAGAGTGCCGGAACCCCGCCCTGGCACCTGTGTCAACAATACTGAGGCGCTGCCTGACAATGTTCTTAATTTTATTAGGTGAGTGTTACGAAAACATCACTTCTTTAACTTCCATATTCTTTATAATCTTTGTGCAATAGATGGCTGTATTCAGAATCATTTAATGGGCACTAGGGCAGTCCCTCAAATTGAAAAATTTACACTAAGGGACTGCTTGAAGAACTTTTAAAAGAACAAAGTCTGAGTAAGGCTAAGCCAAAAATAACGGAAATGTGAAATATGTAAAATCAAAACTCTTATCAATGTTTACGCAACGTCGTTAGTAAAATTTAGAATTTTAGACGAGATTTATTAGTTGGCTATCACTTAGATAATGCTTATTTAGGTTTGGTAAATTTAACCTATTCCAATTAAGGGTGTATGGATTAAATCTCGAACAGCGCGTCCTAATGACTTTTATCGCAAGTTATGGAAGATACCAGTATCGCGTTTGACTGCGAAGACGGCTGTAATGACAATGATAAACGTATACCTAAAATAATGTCTGTTAAATGGAGATGATCGAATTATCGTTGATTTCTGAAACCAAAATCTGTGTATAAAATATATCGTCATTCCTCTCATTATCTTACTTCTTACTAATATTATAGATGCGAATGTTTAGATGGATGGATGGATCGATGTTTGTTTGAAGGTATCTCCGGAACGGCTCAATAGATCTTGAAGAAATTTGGTACAGTTATAGAACATTTTCTGGAAGAACACATAGTCTACTTATTATGTTTTTTTTTTAAGTCATAACAATATTTTTTATACAGATTTTTGTCTCAAAAACCAACGACTAAAGTAATAATTAATCATGCTATTGAATTAAATATATCACAAAGCTAAAAATAATTTTGTCTTAAAAACAATAAAGTACATTGTATAATTAATACAGAGCTGTCGTTCTCGTAAAACGTTTTATATGTTAAGGAAATTGGGTTAATGGAAAAGCAGAGGATTTGGTCTTATATATCTCGGAAACTAATCTCATACAAGGGCATATCGTGCATTAAATGCGATGCGTGCTCTCTTAATTGGGTCACATTCATGTATCTTAATTGATGGCGGAATACTAAACTACTACTGATTTATTATTAACAACGATACCAATGATATATAAATAAAGAAATCGACTTCAAAGATGAAATAAATAATGTGAAGCGAAGACAAACCCAATATAACATGAATATGATTATAATATTCCGTAATCTGATGATATCTAATTGATTATTACTTTAAAAATTCTGAACAAATATCATATTATATATAAATACTAGCTGTCGCCCGCCACTCCGTCCGCGCGCAGTTAAAAAACAAACTAAATGGGGGGGGGGGTTATGATAAATAGATGTTGGCCGATTCTCAGACCTACTGAATATGCTCACAAAATTTCATGAGAATCGGTCAAGCCGTTTCGCAGGAATACGGGAACGAAAACTGGGACACGAGAATTTTATATATTAGATTTCTATAGTTTTAGGTAACTGGCAGATGTTTACTTTCTGACAGGTCTCACCCCTTAATGGACTCAGCTGTAAGACAAGAGGGTGACGCACCAGCCTTCTACAAGCGGGACCTAGTGCTGACCACGTTGGTCGTAGACAAACAGTTCGTGGACATGCTGGGAGATGACATCACATACACCGTATTCTATGCCGGCACTAGTAAGTCAATGTTGGAAATACTGTTTATTATGGTTTAAATATAAATCTGTTACTTAGAACCAGTATCTAATAGAAAATCGGTAACTACAGAGATCAATAGGTAGAAAGTTACGTATCGAAAAGGGTGAGCGTAATTTGTAATTCGCCTTTAAACTTTCTTTAACAAAATACCAAATTAAAAAACCTAAATTTTAATTTAACGTTAATTTCATCATACCTTTAAAAATTCAAACATAACATTGCATTGTACCACATGATTTCAAAGACTTACTTTGAATTAACTTACATTGAACTTATGAAGGGGTTGAATTGACGAAGGGAATGTTACTAAGGTAGCGGCGAGGTATACAAGATAGTGCAGTGGGCTGGGGGTGGGTCCCGAGTGTCTGACGTGTGGCGTGCGGCGGGCACGGAGGCGGTGCGCGCCCTCGCGCTCTCGCGACGCACACACGCGCTCTACCTCGCCACAGACAATCGCCTTCGACAACTGCCGCTACGAGCGTGCACGCATCGGTGAGTAACACCCTAATTGTGAACTTTTTTGATGTTATTACGATAGAATAGATACGTATATGTATCCGCCCAACTGTTTTAAAAGTAATTAACAATTTCAAAAACAAAAATAGACCCTTTAATTAGTGAAACGGAGTATAAATGTTTATTCAAAGTGTTGTTACAATATCCTCATATATTAGATAGCTTCATATATTACAATAATACTTGCAGATATTTTTATAATTGACACCTAAAGTCGCCATGACGTGGGTTTTGAGGATGACAAAATTGTGTTACATCAGTTTTAATTTTTATAGAAGTGGTTGATGAAATATCTTCTTTTGTTGGACGTTCAGAATAATCGATTGATTAACAGACATCACATTTCTTTCAATGACGTAGATACGACAGCTGTGTACGCTGCGTCTTAGATCCGTACTGTGGGTGGGACAAAGAGGCGGGAATCTGTCGTCCGTACACACCAGGCCTTCTCCACGACGCTACCAACTCTACGCCATCAATCTGTGAAGCCAGCGCCCCACTGCGGACAGTGCGAGCTGGGTATGGACAGAGCGTGCATATGGCAGCTTTCGGAAAGACACCCGAAGCATTGAAAGACCAGATCGTTGTTTGGTATCATCACTCGAGAGAAAAGGGACGTTACAAAATTAACTATAAGTGAGTAGATATGATCGGTAATAAGTTTAATTACAAAAGTGAATTTATAGCTTATCAAAATAGTTTTACACCATTTCCTTAGTTACCAGGAACACAATAATAAGATAATTGTACCTAATTACTATATAACCTGCTGCATTTATACATTTATTAGTTTATTTAGGGTACGTTTATGTACCAAATTCGCTTTTTTACACGATGCCGTATACAATTTTGAATATTTAATTGTTTTTTTTTATTTTAGAAATTTTCTCTCATTTGTTTTAGTTGGGAACGAATACTGCAGACCTCTGAGCGGGGTCTAGTGTTATTATCAGTGACGGAGTCAGATCGAGGTCGCTACGAGTGTTACTTCGGTCCCACGCTCATCGCCTCTTACAATCTCGACATTGACACCCAAAGGTACATTGCACTCATTTCGATTTGAAAATAAAAAAAAACTTTAAAGATATTTCTGAATGTTAGTGTCTAATTTGATAGTGTTTAATTTGATTTGATAGTGATGACATTTGACATTTTCCAAAAATGTATGAGACAAGAATCTCTGGTTTTAAAAGATGTCAGAAAATCAGAGGGAGAATATGTTCCACAGCTGGATGAACACGACGAATTTATGTTTTTTTTTAAATGTTAGAAATATTCGTGAACTACGAACGCGTTAGCTGTAAGTAGTGTGTACAAACGAAGCTATAAATCTACGATCTTTGTCTCCACGGTAAATGTTTGTTGTTGTTGTTACGGGAAGTTAGGACAACTTCCAGTTTTTGTGGCACCTTGTTGAGAATTTACAGACGCTCATTAGGTTTTATTTAGGTGCGATATAAAACGTCTCGTACGAGACTTGTTTGTTCTCACGTACAAGTTTAACGAGTTGCTTGCTCGTTAGCTAGAGAGCTATCGATGAGCTTCGAAGAACAGAATGACATAACAATCGTCTTTACTAAAGCATCGAAATTATATTTATAAGTAATATTAGTAGCAAGTTCTGTTACAACTACAATTTTTAACATCATACTTTTAAATTGGAATGTGTTATATTTCTATTCAAGAAAGGCTTTTATAAAACTTATAGTTTCATATTCAGCAGTTGTAATTTTTTGGTCGTTAAATTTCAGATTATCATACAGTCATTTGATATTTATCGTGATATTCTGATATTTTTCGTCACTGTCTTCGTAGCTAATTATCACTGAGAATTGATAATTTAAAATGTTAGTTTGTATTACAACCTTTGATATTGTTGTAGGTGTAGCCAACCGAGTAGGTCACAAGAGTATAAACAGGTGTATTCGGACTGGTGTCACGAGTTTGAGAAGTACAAGAGTGCAATGAAAGCCTGGGAGTCTCGGCAAATGGTGAGAGAGATTTTGTTTACAATTACTTTCATATTACAAACTGGCAGAGTTGTCCGTAGCGCTTGAATTAAATTATATTTTAACTAGATGTTTAATATTATATTTGAAAATGCTTTAAAATTTATATTATTATTATTAAATGCGAGAAATTTCATGTTGCACCTTGTGTACTATACTCTACTAGAATCAATTAGTATCTTGAGATTAGATTGAGAGAGATTCATTCTATTTCTAGTTAGTCTTGAAACTATATTGAGATATGAATTATGAAATAATTTATTACTAAAATATATGAAATATCAAACAACTTTTTCTTTTCTTTTTATTTTTATATACCTTCTTTTTTTAATGTTTTTATTAATGTCACTGTTTCTCTACAGCAATGTTCCAAAAGTTTGAATTCATCGAGCCAGCAAAACAATATGGATAACGAGATAGTCGCTTCGTTGCGGTGATAGTGTTCATCGAATCTGAATCAGTCCCTAAATTTACACCGAGTCCGCTCACACGTAAACTATACGATATTTATTACTCTCTCACTTCTAGATCTCAGAGTGGTTCAATTTGATTACTTATATTGCTAAATTTAAAGTAAAGCACTCCTCTTCTACTCTTCGTGGCCATTTACAAGTGCAGCAGAATGTCTTTTAAATACTAACTTTAGTATGCAGATAAATACAAAATATAAATACTAGAAACCCTTATCATCGTAACAGATTCTTCGTCATATGTATATTTGTCATCTACTTTAGTCTACGTGACGATCATTTTTCATTATTTTGTTTTGAAATTCGCAAGAAATAGATATCTTATGCCTTTCGAAATAGAATACATTATTATCAATCAATTACAATTTTTTTTAAGCGGAAATGTTAATTTGAGATTATATAAAGCATTGAAAATAATTCAATTTGTAAGCTCGATTCAATATCGAAGGATAAATAGCATTTTGAAAAGGAAATACGATCCGGTAAAAGATAACTTCATAGATTTGTCGGTGGTTCCGGTTACTGAGCCGTTTGATTGATGACGGCCTTTATTTAACTGGGGCTGCGATTGTTATGTTTGGGAATTGGGAATTTTCTTGTATAATTTTGCTAAGTAATGTTGTTAATATCGAATAGTTTACGTTACTCAGCATTATCGTAACATTTATATGAATCGTTCAAAAAAATAAAACGACTGAGTACCGGTTTGTAATTTTTTTTTTCATTATTTAGAGTGTCATTAAATTAATAATGATAATGATGTACGTATAATGTTGTGTTGAAATGTAAATGTAAATATAACAATAAGTAGGGATGGTGATAATTCATGAATACAAAATGCTGTGATATCAGTTCAAGTTTGAGAATTTGGTTGGAAAATTCCACAAAATGCCTATGGATTTGAGTTGTCTATCCTATTGTATAAGAGTTACGTATCCTTATAGAGTGACATTGTAATATAGTATCGACGCTGGAGTTGGCACGTCGGACATCAGAGCATTCCTATTTCCAACGTGCCAAGTCAAATGTCAGTTACTATACATTTGAAAGAGAAAGTTAGAGTATATAACACTGACAATACATTGATTACAAATGTAAATAAGATATATATAAACGTTTAATCTCTATCCCTTTTCGTATATGACAAATATGATTTCATATACAAAGCTTGAATATATCCAAACAAATGTTATGTGGAAATGAAATACAATGTACGGTATTAATAATTTAAACTCTTTATAAAAGACCAATAGGTACCTATTTATGCATTTATTGTAAGAAATAATTTAAATATAATTCGTGCACATCCCCAATTTAATAATATTATTATAAAGAGCAATATAAACGCCAATATAAATATAGATAATAATCGCCTCACTATAAAAAGTTATTTTTTAATAATAGAAATGAAATTCCTTTGTTTTACGGTCGCATTTATTTAGGGTAGTTACGGTTATAAAGAACTTTAGTGTTGCGTGTAGTAAGTTTGTTCAACTTATTGTGGAGTTCGTATAAAATGGCTTAAGTTTCAAAAACTTGATGTTATTTAATATTGTTTTATTTCTTAATGAAGATGTGTTGTAATTTGAGGCCCATTTTCGGAGTTCGAAACCGAATTTAATAGATGTTGTTCGAGTTGTTTTCAGTTAAGTTAATTTTTTAGATAATCTCGCTAGTATAGTGCCTTGTGAAGTATGCTTAGTATTCAAATTAGAATCATAATGAAACTTTAATTAATTATTTTTGTGAATAGAAATTAATAAAGTCATAATTATAATTGGCAATTAAAAGCAATAACCTCCCTTAATAATAATGCCAGTATTAATAATGTAATTCAAAATTATTATTGTATTATAAATAAAAAAATATATAGATTGCTTCGATTACCCATTGTATTATTAAGATAGATATAGACTGAGATAAGGAATTGGCTTTTGATTTGTTGCCATTGCTCTGTTATTCATTGATTTTTTAACGCAATAGTTTCGTGACAACTTATATTATTTATGATAATAAAGTGTAATAACTACCGTATAAATATATTAAAATGATGAATTTCAGTAGAGAGATCGCTATTAAAATATGTAGGTATGTTTATTGTAAAAATAATGTTAAGTTAGATAGTAAGCAATTGTTTTATAAAAGGAAAATAAAATAAATTATTTTAGAATTATATTATGTTTTATTACTTTTATCTTTGTATTAATAATACAAATTTTAGTAACTGTTAACACAACAATTTTTATAAATTAGCTTAAAATATTTCTCCTCATTTTTATTATATAAATATATAAATCAGTACTAAAACGTTTATACCATTCATTATTCAAATTATCTACATTTCGTTTTGTATTAGTGCTATTTGTAAAAGAAATTCTCTTTAAAGTTCGCTCGTTACAAACGGTCTCGTATATTTTACGGGCAATGAAACAGTAATTAGAGTATCGCAAACGGCGCCTGTCTTAGATTCAGCTAACATCATAGAATTTAATTATCAAGGGAGGCGGGAACGGGAATAATTGGCAAGTCGCCGTAACGGCCGAGCTTTACGGTCAAATTAATAGATATTCACCGCGAGCCCCGAATCTGCGAATTCATTTTGATATTAATTACTGACCCAATATAGGACCGCTAATGTTCTTACTTAATTGAAATGGTCAGTTGTAAAATTGTCTTCGCTGTGAGCCGTGCAAGTATTCTAATTGGGCCCAGCTCCGCCAGCAGTTTGTTAATTACCACCAAATTATGAGCCAACAGTTGGCACAGTGTATTATTTTATATTACATCGTGATTTAATTTAATTTAAAATATACGATGTATTTATTATATTTATAATTTAATTGATTTTGATTTTTTTTTACTTGAAATGTCTGTTAGCTAAATAATAATAATAATAAACTTATTTATATAAATAACGTGTATCACATTGTATAACATTAATATACCAAGCGGAATCAAAATGTTTGTACTATATCCTAAATGTAGTCCGACATATTGTACGTGTAACAGTAAAAAGTGATATATTCCATATGATTGCTAACAATACGGCTCGGATAAGTTTCGCTTCGTTGACCTCCGCCCTCTTTACTTCATTCCTATAATGTTTGATATATGATGATTACAATAAGTCATGACAGGGACTGAAACATATATTTGGAAGAATCTTGGAAAAGTTATTTTTCTCTGCGTAAGAGCACAGCAAAAATATGGTAGCTACCAGTTTCAGTAAAATCTGATGTTAAAAATTAGTATGCGAGATTTAAAACTTTTAATTTACCGATATTGAAAATCATTTTGTTCAATTTGTGAAACAAGCATTTAACAAAATCCAGGTACAAAGTCGATCCATCATATAGATAGAATGGACAGTCACAAACGGATTTTCCGTGCAAGTCAAGGATTTATTTCATGTTTGACAGCAAAATCCCGCTGGGAAATGGCGTTCCCGCACAGAGACCTTCTCAAAAACGGTTCACTTAATAAGCGCTTGTTGTAACATACAAGTAACATGACTTATAAAACTTTATACGACAAATACGATGTTGGAAACATCCAACTGGAAAATAATATAATATATTTTTTAAATAATGAAATAGAAAAATGTGTTTGTTTATCTAGAATAAGGTAAATAAATGCAAATAGAAAAGTGTTTTTAGTTTTTGTAAGGTAAAAAACCTAAAAATATCAAAATGCCTATTTTATGTTACTTTTATTTTCATTTATTTTAAAGGTGGAAGCTACAACACATTTGATACATTTATTCTAACTGCTAAATAGTACCACTTGACGTGAGGCTGACAGCGCCATCTATAGTTATCTGCTTTGCATAAGATAAATGTCACTTGTTTTCAAACAAACGTCGTTTGCTCGCAACCTGGTACAAACATTGTCCTGTATAATTTGCTTCAAAAATTATGTTACAACAGCGTGGACATTTTTAAAAAGTTGTTTTGCTCTTTAAAGAGCAGAATGTGTTAAAAGTGCTTTTATTATTATATTCTTTTCTTGTGTTACTTTTTAATCATTAAAACGTATCCTTTCGTTCGATATATACCTAGTAGATATTATAAAGAGTTACCCATTTATTAGACTGAGTGGAAATTAAACTTTGTTGTGGCATTAATGTTATATGCCTTACCATATTGATGTTTATTGAGATGATCCTTAGGGATTTTTTGGATTAATCTGTCGCTCAAAATTGGAATTTACATCAATATAAGGTACTTACTCTGTGAAATTATATAGATATGGACCGTTTTAAAATTATCGTCTATATTTTTCTATTTTTATTCTATTTTTTTTCTGTAAAATTATTTACATTGGAGCTGCCAGTATCTCTACAGCTAGAAGGAAGATAAAACAATAAATTTCACAACTAAGAAGCAGTTCTAAACATTAAATAAAGTTGTCGAAGGTACATTCAGTGAGTAACTCTACTAATTAAACTTCTTAATCTTGAAAATATATATAAGTGGACTTTCCTCGAAGCCTGTCTCTCTCAATAATAATTCAAGTACCGAATGAATCTTTGGCTCAATAACAGATTTAACGTTCGACGGAAAATTACCATGACTCATCTTTCAGTTCAAAGTTTACAATGAAACGAGATTCTAATAAAATATGTGTATTATTTGTTAATTATTAATTATTTCTATTTACGTATACACTTAATTCATCAATTATTTATCTTTATAATTAATACTATGTTTAAGTTAGTATCAATTAAATTATAGAGATAAACGTTATTTTCCAAAAGATTCGTAAATTCACGCATGAATAAAACCTAATTCGCATTCCTAAATTTAATTAAATAACTACACGAATCAATGAGCAAAGTATATTCATTAATGAGAAAATGCCCCAGTAGTGTTTATTTTGAGTTGATTCTCTTTAATATTGAAATTAATTAGCTCTGTTCAATGTATTACAAAGAACCCTCACGTAATCTGTATACTCAGACACAGATAGAGTGCCCACACAACACAATACAAAAAGAATTCATGAGATTAGACTAAAACGTCACGTAAATATTTGAAGATGATAGATATCAAACAAGCTATTTTAACTTTTAAGCTATATAAGTTATAAGATACGGTTATTAATACATTTTATATCAATTTTGTTAAAAAAATAACACATTTGATTCTGATGTAATTAACCTAATATATTATAATTGAAAAAAATCAATTAACAATATTTATTACTTAATTATTATTAATAACTTAAGTTATTATTACGAAATAAAATTTCTTTGTAATACCTATAGACGGTCGCGTTAAGAACGTCATTACTAATTATTTCGGCCATACAAAGTTTATTCCACTATACAACTTCATAGCGACGAAGTATTTAATACATATCAAGACATTATAAGGTAAAATAGTGCAGATTTTAAATATAAAGTTTTGGTGACTGCAACTTATTTGATGTAATTTTTAATAACCTGTGTACTGGTTTATAATCTAAATTTTTGTTGTAAAACTTGTGTTTAATACAAGACGTAAGAATATCTGATAGAAGCCATAAATAGCTGTTTGTTTTTTTTGTACTTCCCTCTTAAGAAAATAATTATATACAAAAACTATTGTATAACCACTTTTTTGAATTCTAAATTCTATAGTTTTTGGTTAGCGTTTGGTTATATTGTTGTCCCTCTCTTTCGCTATATAAAACATAGACAACATTATTTTTTAATATAACATTTCAGCAGCGAAAATTCACGTTAAAATGAATACTATCGATGATGGCTAAAACATAAAATGTTGAACATAAAACGAGCATAAACAAAACCATGATTACATTTCTTTTGTTTTAGTTAACAACGAATGTTCCATTTCACAGATTTTACGTACGATTTAGCTTTCATTAACGCAATAAAGTAGAGCAGCGTGTCGTCATATATATGCTAATTCACCTCATGAAATTTGAAATTATATTGTGAGGCTCAATTAAGCTCGCATTTCACGCGGTGGGAACTATATGTTAAAGTTTAAAAACTCTATATACTCGTACATATAAAAAAACATTGTACTACTTTATTTTTTACACCTATCAACGTATTTTGAGGCAAAGACGAAACAATTTTATACAAATTACAATTACTATCTTCTTAAGATACAGTAATACGGGTGTAAAATATTTATGCGTTTTAATTTTATATTATTTAAAAAATAAATAATAGTAATAACTGTCTACAATAAGTTTATATAATAATAAAATGTAACTAAAGTTACTAAAGGAAATTTTCTTTATATCTGAGAACAAAAAGAAAAAAGGTTAGATTAATACGACTACCTCTTAAGACTTCTCAACCCAATCAAGATTATTTCCCAATTTAAAGGCGTTAAAATTGCCTGATAAGCTTAAGACTTAATTACAGAATTCATCGTGATTTAAGATGAACACTTCTGTGGAAATCCCTTTTGTTTTTTTGTTATTTCTTAAAGATGTTCTTTGTTCAACTACGTTGTTTTTTTAATATAGAATAAAAATAATATAAATATAGTACTTGTTATTTCTTACCTCTATCAATGTTTGATAAATAGGATTGAAAATCTAATAGTTTAAAAAAAATGATAATTACAATAAATAAAAAAGCAAATTAATTAGTTTGTTTTAACTATTTAAAACTAATTCAAAAAGAGGATACAGTGTTGTTTTTAGTTTGTTTCGGCTCAAAATACGAGGAGCTATTCACAAAACCACAAGCGCCGCTTGCTCTACTTACACCGGTGCCCCTATTTGTTCGCTTTCATTTCTCTTTTCACTTACCCCTTACTTCATATGTTTACCAAATCTCAAAATATGTACACATAGTCTATATAACGGTCTCCACTCCTAGAATATCTTCCTAATATTTCCTGAAATAAACTAAGATAAAGATAAATTTTTCTATGGGTTTTTCGGCGGTGTTTGTGTTGTATTTTATTTGAATCTGTTTGCATATAGTAAAAACGCTTTTTAAAGTTATCTCGTTTAATTGTCAACTTAATTGTATTAAATGAAAGATGCTTTGCGGAAAAATGAAGTCGAATAAATATTTTATTAGGTTTTCATTAAGTTGGTACGTACCGGCTCTCAGATTAATTCACAGACCGGTAGGAACACAAGAGTTATAAGTTCGACGTACATAAAATTTCTAATTCCACTAATGCATCAGAACTTTCAGTTATTCCAGTTCATCTGTATGGAGGGCTTACGTAAGTTATGCTTACGTTTTATGAATAAATACACAAGAAAATACTTGAAAGGGTATGTGAGGGAAAGTTAAATATCTCAGAATATATTGTGTATGTAAAAACTCTAAGGCACCTAACATAATTTTACTTTGATTAAATTTAAAGAGTTTTCATAATATACGTCCTGAGATTAATTTATTTCGACTTTATTATAAACGAAATATAAACGGCTAACACTCACGCATTTATCCGGAATCGGCACCGACTAGTGAGAGACGAGCACTCATCCCTAAGAAGGGCTCCCCAAGGGCCCGAAACTAGTCGGTGCCAGCACCAGATAAATGCGTGAGGGTTAGCCATCTGTATTTATTTTATAATAATGTTTCAAGAAAGTTGCAAAAAATTAATCTCAGGATATATAGGTATGTGAAAATTGACTGAATTTATTCAAAATAAAATTATCTGTTCGGAGCTTGAAGTTCCATGCATTTGTATTATTATAACTTAGATTTTCACTACATTCTTTTTGAAAAACTTTTTTTTATTAATGTATTAGATTAATAACAGATTTGAACTGAACTGTTATAGTGATGTGACACGTGTTTGGGGTCGCAGCGCCCGTTAAAGCTAAGGCTGTCAATGGGCTAATAACAGTTATCAAGTGAACGGCATTACTCCAGATTACAACAGTCGATTTGCATTTTATTATGATGATCCCCACGCTTTAACGGTCCTCGACAGGCTTATTACGAATGCCAAGCTTACAATTATTATGAAAACTTTATTTATTTACGTTCTGTGCTATTTTTATTCTACCCAAATCGATTATGGCAACCAAAACAGTAGATCGGGTGATCACCACATCTATACTAATATAATAAAGAGGAAAGATTTAATTGTTTGTTTGTTTGCAGGCTCCAAAACTACTGAACCGATTTGAATAATTCTTTCACTGTTCGGAAGCTACACTATCCGACATAGGCCATATTTATTACTAGATTTTTTACGCGCTGACGAAGTAGCGAGCAACTGATAGTAACTTATAAAAAGTATCATTTTTAGATTTTTGCGTTCTCATAGAGATATATTTTTCTTATACACAACCCAACTTTATTTATTAATTAACTTGCTTTAAACACATTATTTTCTAGCCGTGGAGAATTGAATAATATCGGAATTATGTCATCGTAGTGTTTGTTACGCTATGTAAGCCCTTAATTAAGACAGGATTATTAAACTTTGTGCAGTCTTGAATCTTAATAATCTTTGAGATTTAAAATAAATTTTAAAGAACAGTAACATTACTCTTAACTTTTATTGTAATTCTTGATTTTTTTTTTATATTATAAGGAGACAAGTGAGCAAGCGGTCACCTGAATTTGCCGCAGATGCGTAGCGTAAGACAGAACCCCTATACGTCCCCTCCTCCGCTAAATACATTTCCCTTCCCATCAATTCCTTAAAAGAAATCGGTGCAAGAGAACGTGGACTAAAATTAAACCTCGGGAATGAACACTCGTCAGACGAAACGCGGAAATGCTTACACTTCACGCCTGTACTGTGTGGTCGTGGTATTTCATGGTGGAGGTATAGCCGGTCCATTTATTCATCCAACAAATATTATTGTTGCGGGATCTACCGCTGTTTAAATAATTTATTGTTGAAATATCCAATTACAAAAAGTCTAGTGTTTAGTCTAGTCTACTTGAATACTGAATATAAGGGCTCTGATAATAGAGAGCGATCATATCTGTTTCATAAACGCTCAAAATTCCATTTCTGATTTTAATCTTAGAAAAATAACGAATATGCTTCTTATTAACAGTATTAAATATTAATTTCATTATTTCTTAATTAAAACGCGAATAATAACAATAATTACTTGAATATTTTGAACAATTATAGGAATACTTTCAGTTAAATGTAGCTTAAATTATAACACTTATGAGGCTCGGCGGCGTAATTCCGGATTAAAACGGCATTAATTTGCATTTTGTTTAAATAATCTATGAATGGAAATGGATTATCATAGTTAATAGTTGAGTAATAATAATTAATCGATTTAAATACTTTTAAATACAAAGTGTGTAAAAATATTAGTATTAGAACTGAAGGTGACAAGTTTTTTTTTTCTCAAAAATGTTATTATATTTTCATACATTTTTCATAATTTTCAATACATAAAATATTAAAAAAGTTTACAAAAAGCAGTATACAAAAATTTAAATACACGGTTTTATTATTTTAATCTTTCAGAGATTATTCGTATAAATATCAATTAACCTAAATAAAATCGTTTGAATTATATACAATATTATTTGTATCTTTCCGTATGCCTTATTTAAACGTTACTTTCAATGCATTAGTGGAATTAGTAATCTGCTCGTGATAACTGATGTATGAAGTTTCTTTGGCACACGAGAATTAATCAATTTGCGGCGCTAGTAGTTATATTTACTGCAATTATTTAGCTTGGTGCACTACTAAACGTTAATTTTAGACGTTATTTCAAAAAACTTCGGATTTTGTTTAAGAATATTTTTGCTATTTATGGTAAACATTCGTAATTTATATAACTTATTAATAAATATTAATTATCATACTACTTGTACATAGTGATAGGATAATCTTTTTTTATCTTTAAGATCATATAAGTTTCCCATATTAAGATTTATTATTATTGTTGTTTTAATTTAAGTTAGTTAAAAAATCGCAAGGCCTAGGTATTTAAATTACCTCCAATAATAGTGAAGAATTTAATTAAGACAATACAATTGTTGGAGTAACGAAATATGTTTGTGGTATCGTTCTATTCTGCGGGTGGCTGCGGTGTTTCGGAGCTCGATCCTATCTTGTATACAGCTAATAATAGATATTTTTATATAAAATAAAGCAAAATTGCACTTTATAATTGTATTCATGTTTTTTATTGTATAAAGATGGATAAGAGTAAGTAGGTGTTGAATTATGATGCTACACTATTATTACAAAAATGAACCTTTTACAAAATTGCCATTATTACAAAATTGGCTAACATCTATCAAGTTATTTAGAACACATGTTGTTATAAATGATCTAACTTATTTTGATACTTATAAAGTAGTTAAAATATTATTTAAACAAATTAAGAATCTGTGTCGAAGATATAAATGAGATGAAAGGAATAGGGTTGATGAATAAGGTATGCGTGTCGGCATTCGGGCCGAATTCGTCGATCCACACACGGCAAAGTAAAGGGTCAACGTGTCAGCTCTGGCTCCAGAAATGTCTGCAATCTAACAGATTACATTTTGGCAAACCAGAGTCTGTTTCTACAAATTGCGCTTTTGTGTATTACAACTTGTACTACATATTGTAGTTATCAAACCATTGAATCTAATTAGATAAAGGTAAAATTATGCTTATACTTTTTAAAGTTACACTAGCTGTCGCCCGCGACTTCGTCTGCGCGGAATTAAAAACAATGGAGAAAACTGTGGTCAAGCGCTAGTTTGATCGTTTGTGGCGATTCATCGTAGAGGCCAAGGTCTACCAGCTAGTCTCTTAGTCTACTAGTGGTGTCATGGAACTGCCGATAAGAAATAAATTAATTATAACAGTAGCATACTTTGTTTTTAATATAATTCATCAATTAAAATTAACCATTAGTAAATTACAAATAGTGTATTAATATTTAATCCAGCGTTATTTTTAAAGGCGTTATTTGCTAATATTTTCTAAACAAAATTTAATAAACTTGATTGATGATATCGTAGTGAACGATGGTTCATTTTTCTAAATAATTAAAGTAAGGATGTAAAGCAAATTATTTTTGAATTATTATCATATTGGTCGTCGTCATCAGATCTTAAGGCAGTAATGTTTCTGCTTCAATCTTTGCTTTGTACCGCCAAATTGCAACTTGAACTAGAACATTGCGCAAAATTACGTATTCTGACTGTATATGAACTAACATTGAAAGCACAGAAATCTCGCACTAATTAAGTTTCAGTCCTTTTGGAATAACGAATTTCTATGCAATGGAGTATGAACTTTATATTTATAATATTTTGTTTTACATCTATATATATAAAAGAAAGTCGTGTTAGTTACACTATTTATAACTCAAGATCGGTCGAACTGATTTGACTGAAAATTGGTAGGCAAGTAGCTTAGAACCAGGAAACTGACATAGGATAATTTTTACCCCGTTTTCAATTTTTTTTTCCGCGCGGACGGAGTCGAGGGTAAAAGCTAGTTCATAATATATTAGTAACTAGTAGTTCCTCGCGGCTTTCTTGCGGAGTTACAAAAAAATCTAGTACTAGTATATATGTAGCCCGTCACCCAGGGATAGTGTAGCTTCCGAACAGTAAAATTATTTTTCATATCGGTTCAGTAGTTTCGTAGCAACACAAATAAACAAACCAAAAAAAAAACAATCAAATCATTCCTCTTTATAATATTCGTATGAAAAAGGGAGTACATTTATGTCAGGTATTTTTATTCATTTAGAATTAAATCATAACACCAAAGACAGGGATATTAGTAAACATCAAAAGCGAGAAATTTTGATGTAACGTAGACATCGTATCCTTAAATCCAACGGACATTTAATGATATGTGAAAATTATTCAAAATAAAGACTGACAAAAAAGAAAATTTCTAAATCCGTAGAGTCAAGCATTACGTGGCCTAAAAGTGTATTTATATTTACGTCCCTTCAGTTGCGAATGTAGACACGTCTAGACAGACAAATGGTAGACTCTTTTATTATGAACATTCCTCGCATGCGGATGAAGCTTTGACCGGTCATAATGTGAATAGCGAATTATTTCATCCGTATTTTCATTGCATTATGGCATTTACTCATTTCATGTATTTGGATAAAAAGTTGCTATTACTAACTAAATTAATATTTTCATTGGTCTTAAGGTAAGGCTGTTAATGTATACGGATATTAGTAATCGTTAATATTCAATAAGCGTTACTATTTGTTTTCGAATCAAATCATTTACCGAACTCACTCGAATTAATAATCAACAAGCATTGTTAAAAGTTATTAAATTAAAAGACGCACTTTTTTTTAAATAAATATAGTACACAAGAGTTTTAAAATTGTGATAATCTTGCAACTTAAACATGTTATATATAGCCAGATACAATGTTGGCTATTTGCACGCATGTTGTCGTAACCAGCGCATTATGTAACGTGTAAGTCCGCCATAAACCGCCTATGCATGATCCGATCCCTGTTAACACAAATGTTTGATTAGTGAACATGTCCCGGCATAATGTTAATGCTATTGATTCTCAGTATTAGACACTAACTATGATGATTAATAATATTAACAATCCCAAGTAGGTATATAAGAATAATAATTGAAACATTAACCCTTAAATATAATGTTTTTTAAGAACACCGATATATTAGTGCAAAAAGGGAGTGCATAAATAACAAAGAGATTTTTAGTAATTATTATTAAAGGAGTTACAAATATTTTTTTGTTTTATTATTAAAAATATCAGAAGCTTAAGATTATAATAGTAATACATTTTAATTAATAAAGAATAAAATCTCATTTCAATTGAATAAAGAGTCAAAATATACTCGCGGGGAAATGTTAAGGATCGTTTGCTGACGAGCAGGGGTTGATAATGACGTCGAAATAAAAAATGCGGCATCCCAAAAATTAGCTCAAATTTTCTGATTACACCACTCTGAAAATTAAATAAACAAAACTCGAGGGCATTTCGACATTTGGAATGAATACTTGTTTTAAATATAATTTCTCAAACGATATACTGGCTGACTTTAGATTCCTCTTATATGCAAAGCATATTTGGAGGACAATTAGTGCCTAGACATATATAAGTATAATAGGCGATAGACATACTAGAGATTGCCAGTTACATTGTTACTCAATGGAAGAAATACTTACCGTTGGTTTCTTAGACCAAAATCTTTGTATAAAACATATCGTCATCCATGTCATAATATTCGACAAATTAGAGTTTACAATATGTTTTAAACTGAAGTTTTGGTCTCACAAATTTACAGTTAGTAAATGATAGAGTAAGTTGTCTTCAGTCACGTTGTCAGGATACATACATTAATCTAGCAAATCAAATTATTATCTGAATAGGTAGTAACACAAAACAAATAAAGGAACTTCTAAGCCAGATAGAACTAATTGATCAATCAGTAATCACCGTCGGTTATCGATTTGTCCCAAATACAAACAATAGAATAGCGGAATGAAATTCCAGCGAGCTCTGGGGATTTACATTGGACAACGGCGTTCATTGTTTGTGAACGGATCGGAAATAATGATAATTTCACTACCTGATTTCCCTGTTATGAATACGGTTTTGATTTTGACTTAGATAAAACCATGTTATATGCCATAGAAATAATATAATGCACTAGATGGACAGCCGTTGATGTCAAATACAACGTGGTAATTTCACTTTTATTTGGCTTATTATTTCATTTTTTAACAATGGGTTTCAATCAATTCGGTCAATTCTCTCACTTATAAAGCTCTTCAATTTTAGTAAAATTCATAGCGATGTCTACAAACCTGTGCCAAATAAACACGTTTTGTCGGAAATAAAGTTAAACTAATTACTACATAATATTATTACCTAAAAAGCATTTAGCAATGTTTAAAATTAAAATATTTATGAAGCTAGTATGCTAGAAGCTATACTTGATTATACCGTCTATTTTTAATTCATATCATAGTTTGCGACTTTAGTGGAATATCAAGTGTAGATAATGATACTCGTCAATCTTGAAGATGAATGAGAAGATGTGTAATTTATAGGTTATATATGAAGTTAGTAACTTGAATAGAAGGTGTTGTAAGTATTTAGTAGAAGTAATAACTGGAGTTTCGATGTAAATTTACTAAGATTCAACTGAAACCGCTCTTAAATATATAATAAAAGAAAAGTTAAACGCATTGTACTTATATATATTTATTTTTATAAATGTTCACACAAGAATACAATTACTTTTCCTTTAGTATGTACATGTTATTTAAGAAAGCAGTATTGTAACGATGAGTCACCAAGTCTATCATCAATCCGTTCCGATTGATTTGCTCTGTATAAAACTTTTGTCATTTCCGCCAACGTAATTATGAAGAAATGAATCAGCATTATAACTATATAAGCATATTTATCATTCTATGAACTGTAATGTGTTTTATAAACACAAGAACCATTTAATTGAATTGAAAAAATATATATTTTTCCCTTGCATTTAAATACGAGTACTTTGCAGTATGTTTTATTACTCATCATGTATCTGTTATCGTGAGGTTCCACTGTTACATTTTTACAAAAACAAATATTATCCTTTTCTTTTTGTTAAATATAAATACAGATAAAAAATATATTTTTGTACAGTTTCGGTATTGTACATAGTTAAAATATTATTGTGAATAAAAATGCTTTGGTATTAAAATAGTTAAACTTTGAAATCACTGAATCGAGTTCAATTGTTTCGCTATTATTCAGCTTTATTAATTTTAATGGCCAATATTCTAAAACCACTAGGTACAAAATAATACTCTGTTACGGTGAAAGTCCTTATTTTATATACGAACAAAGTATCTACATTACTTGTGCGTATTACTCGTTCTTTTCCGTAATCCTAATGGCAAATATCAACGCCTTGAGACCTCTCAACATCTCGAGACTGCTCGGCCCAAATTAAAGTGTCCCTTCGCAACATACCTCTTTACGCAAATCAGATTAAGGGCTTTATCCTCATCTTATACCTATTTCATTATCAAATGAATTAGAGTTTTTTTATGTCATGTTTTAATGACAAAATATATTTAATGAAAATTATTACAATAAGACACCACTATCGTATTTATTTAAACTTAGATTAGCTCTATTGAAAAATATATAAAATAAAACATGTTACATGGAGGGGCCGTACTTCTTTTAGAGGGCGAGATAATGTTTGTAGCGTTAAAAAATTGTATTAACCTTGCACAGCCCTATCGGGGCAGCAACTAATTTCATACAAATTTTCGTGCTAGGCCCCCAGAACCCTTAAGATTGTATCGTCGCTTACTTTGAGAAATAAAATCAATATTTTAGTACTATATTATTTTATCTACTATTTCCCAAATCCATTTACCTTCATATTCGTATTTATTAAGCTCCTTCAGTTTTACTAAAAGCTAAAAGCACCAACTAATTCATAATCTAGCAAAAAGCCTGATTAAATAAAGAAGTATGTATTAGTTAAACGGAATATTAATTTGTATAAACCGATGAGAAGTTTCATGTACTATTTCAATGGTATTTTTGTAGCATTACGTATTTTCTTAGTAATCTTTTAAATATTGAACTGTGGTGTAATTAATATTTATAAACTTCAGTTTTATACCTATAATAGTATCGGACAAACAATTAAATCTCAGTGTATAAACTAGCATTTCACTCATCTCTCCAGCATCAAATGATTGAAATCATCGCTTTGCAATGCAAACTGAAGTTGGCTTTTGGACTTTGGCCATGTTTCAATAAAGAGAGGATCGGCTGAAAATTTGCAAACAAAACCGTACGCTAAAGCAGACGATGTATTCATGAAGACCCAATTGTTCTCGTTAATCAAAATGATCAATCATCTAGCGAGTTTAGTAATGAACCAATTTCAATAATTGCGTATACATGTTTTATCAACTGTTTTATTTAAGTTTATAAACATAAATGTTTTTTTTTTATATCATAAGGTGCCAAACGAGTGAACGGCCAAGTGAATTCGTCGATATAGCAAAGTGACCGCTGCTCATAGACATGCTCGATTGCAGATACGTTGCCTATCTCTAATCGATGAAGGAGGGATGCACAGAAAGAGAATTAAATTGTAAATATAATTTTTATAGGTACCACTTTTTTATAGCTTTTATTTTAAACTTTATTCAATTAACTGAAGCCATTTGACGTAAACGCATACCAGATATAAGTGAAAAGTTATATTTAACGGATATTTGGTAGGCGGCCAAGCGCATACTTATAGAGTAGACAACATTGAGTAAAAAATATTCCATTTATGAAAATAGCAATTACTTTAATTAGAGTTTATTTTCTGCACTAACATAAAAACATCGCTAATACGGACATTTAATAATCAGTTTGTTGGGGTTCAATTAACAGTCGATTTATCTCAATTATTTTTCGAAATAAAGAATGCATACGTACTTATTGCTTAAAGCGGCGAAATTTTATTTTGTTCACCTGATGAACTTTATATTCTCTAAGTTCGTAGAGGCAGAAACTTCTCTTGACCACATACAGTCGAACCTAGAAAAGTAAGAAACCTCTGTAAGCATTGTGTCTGTTTCTAAGGACGATCTAAATAAGCGAGAGACTCGGGTAAGACAAAAAACGCTATTAGCGAGAAAAATATTCACCGACTCTTAAGACTTAATTCACAATTTAGAAAAAAATAACAGTGTGTTTGTGCGGTTTATGTAAAAAGTCCTTAGATGTGCAATTAATAACTTTCTAAAGATGAAAACTCATCAACATATATAAGTGCGCCAGTTTGTGAATTGACTGTAACCGAAATTACGGGCTTAGAAGAAAAAATACGAAATCGTCACTAATGAGCGAGGGACCGTGAACTCGACAAACGAGCAATTTTTGTTACAAAACAATCCTCAAGAGTGATCAAGTTTAAAACATTTTTGCCCACTTTCAATTTTGGAAATATGAAATGAGAGAGATTTGTATCGTTAACTTTAAGAATATAGGTTTTTTCAAATTTTTTGCTAAAAATTATCAAACACATAGATTTGTTAATATATAATTATTAGCGTAACATAAGCTTAAAGCGCTAACAAAACTAATAATCTAATTGATATTAGTGAAAATATTTTCTATTTAACTAGCAAAGTTTCTGGCTAAACTAAATTAGTTTCAGCAGATTCCAGTTAGCCAATAAAAGTAATACATATCGTGTATGATTTGAGATTTCTAATTCCACTAATGCAAGATTCCACAAACTAGCACTTTGTGTAAACAAACAACGTGGTTGTTGTTTTTGTAGACAAAAGTATGATAAATTCTACAACTTAGCTAAATCTTTCTAAATAATTTCAACATTTCATTAATTTAGAGTGGTATCAATTTTATTCGTTCTATCCTAAAGCATTAGCAGTTGTTTTTTAACATCTTTGATTCTCTGATTTAATTTTAAAAATAAAACAACAGTATGCAAATAGACCCAAGAATATTATTTTCATTCATCTCAGGTTCATTTTTTAGTAAAATAAAATAAAAAATTCGTAAAATAAATCGAAGTCCGAACTTTATCATGATGTCCGTGTTGCGTCGTATCTCATTTACGTTAGCGAAGAAAAAGTATCGGCCATCATTCTTTATTATAAAACACCGGGAGAATTGTCGCGTGCTAAATGTCCTGCTTTACATTCAGACAAAGATTTATTGCAATGCATTTGTTATCGAAAAATATCCAATCTGATAAATCGATAGCGTATATTGTGAACAAAAAGTGCCTATTGTTATATTTACAATTATATTCATCAAAAAAGATCTAGTACCATAAGAATTAATTGACAAAAAATGTTTAACTGCGATTTGTAAAACTAGGAATAGACTATTAAGACACCGAATTTTGTACGTAGTAATATTTTGTCTTACCTATCAAATAAAATCGTGCATCATTTGTTACACTGACTCACTCACTTACCCCGCTGGCGCTGCAACTGAGAGTAGGTCTTAACCTGATACAAGAGAACTCCAATGCCGCCTGTCCGGCACCGTCTTCTGCCATACGATTGCTTGCAACTCGCACGGGTTCAGCTTTGAGGTGTCTCATTGGTGTTAAATAATTAATATCTCCATTTTTTAAACTATGCTTTACTATTATGTAATATTTATACTTTTAATTATTCAAGTATCAATCTAACTTGGACTTAGAAAGTAAAGTTAGCCACTAAGTTAAATTTCTTTTCCAATGTTGGAAAGGTAGCCATTAAAATTTACGTTATTGACTAAATGCATTAGTGGAATTAGCAATCTCATATCCAAAAACGTGGATTCCTAACGTCCGTCCGACATACGAAAATTAATTAAGCATTGCATTAATGCTGTCAAGAAACGTACTCTTAATTACATAACCCTTTTGATTTTCACTTGTTTTTGTGTTCTGAAAATATATAAAATGCCGCAAAATTAGTTAATGAATTTTTTAGTTTTTCATTTGCTGTTATTTCTATTTTTCTCTCTGTAAAAGTAAGATAATTATATATTCTGGATAGATATTTTGGCGTTGGATACCCATAATCATGATAAGTGTATATAACACTGAAGTATATTATTCTTGATAATTAAGGAACAAATATATTCAAATATAACATTTAGTTAGAGAAACGACATAAGGCCAACTTTCCCTCATCACATTTTCGTCTAATCAATAGTAGTGCTGTCCGCCAATGGATAGCAAAAGCACGTATCAACATAATTACTTTCAATTAAAGTCCGATAGGCGTCCTAAATTAACATAAAGGTTGACTAAAATTTTATGCGATCCGAAATACATCATTTGGATAGAACATAACATACTATGAAGACGATGTTATCCATAAATCATTCCTATAAATTGGCTTATATAGTTCCCGATATCCGGTCTTTTTATATTTTAACTTCTATATTTAGAAAAATTATTTACTTTAAGTAACATCACACTCTTTAAATTAAAAATTATGAATTCTAAAAACGTAATACAAAGTTGAAAATGCTGCTATTGATTGTTCACAGCTTTATCATAACATTTTCTAGTTATTGATGTTGAAATGTTTCTCTGTTATCGATATCATTGTTTCCGATCAGTTGGCGAGCTCGGGCGTCGACTCACAACGCAAATCACTAGAGATTATTTGGATTTCATTGCCTAAGCCTCATTCCATTAACGAATCGGTTGGCAAAATAAGATTAGTATGTTTTTCATTTTATTTTCGTATCCGTGTCACTTTCGCAAATCTAGTAAAAAAGTTTCACAGATTCATTATTTGGTGTTTACGTACATTTTTTTTCAATGAACATTACACATTTTTCAATGAACCTCATATTTTGCGGTATATCCTCCTTTTGTAAAAATAGAATTGCGCATAATTCGAATAGTATTTCAAATTAAACTGCTTTTCTTTCAACGTTATCGACTAACGAATGAATTATTAAATACAGGCAATGAATTCCCGATAATCTGTGCCGGTTTAGAACGAACGACGGCCATTGTTGGCTGTTCGATTGGAAACAATGCTTATTTTAGCATCCCCAAGCGAGAAGCATTTACACGTCAGTTAAAGTGAAATGCTATTCACAAAGTTAGAAACGTTCACACTGACTTTAATATAAATTTAACTAAATAATGACACAGAAACATTTACAAACAGGAATCACATTTTGTAGACAAAAATACACTCGAAAACTACAAAGATTATAACAATAAAAATGGACAATGGAATAAAAATGGTTTTAGAATAAAGAAATAGGAATAAGAGATCTATTCCTTCAATGATATCATCATAGGGATTTTTCAATAAAGTTACAATATTTGAATTATTAAATGTAACCAAAACTAAAACAAATGTATATAATGAAGCAATCTCCCGATGTACATGTCTCCTACCTAAATTCAAAATGAAAATCGAGAATAGAAATGAACGAAACAATTTCTCGGTAACAAATCTTAGATGACGTATATTTCTTATAAGCGTCTTCGATATTGCCCCGGTATTTGTTGCAAGAAAAATATTTTCCTCCTTCATTCCTGTTGGTGGCTGTTTGTGACGTCGATTATATTTATGGCTGTTGTCTTATAGACCAAATGTAAGCCGCATTTTTTTTTATTTATTCATACGAAATTACTATCGCCATGGCTGCGAGAATTTCTTCCGAAAACATTAACCATTTCATTTTCATTTATTAGTAGAAGATAAACGAGAATGCATCAATGTTCTTATAAATATCAGTTGGAAAAGCGAGCCACATATATATTATATGCAGGAAAGACATCTTATTTCCTTGGCAGATTACAAAATTCTTCGTCCTAAAACAATAATGTTAAAACACTTCGAAAGTTTCAATTAAACAGATAAATCATTTAAATAAGTTGCACGAAATATTTTTGTATTACTATTTCGTTAACACGAACTAAAAATAGATTAAGTGACACAAAGAGAAGAGGAGTGCTTACGATTAAAGCATTACCCCAATTTTTATTAGCCAACGAGTCGCATTTAAATTGTACACGTTGCTTTAAATTGTCGCCGGAGGATTGCACCTGCAGAGCGACGAAATCTGTTTTGGCGCAAGCCTCATGACCTACATATTTTAGTTTTGGCTTCATTCCTAAGGGATTATCCTAGCTTATTACTGCTCTATATTGTATGCATTTGTGCAACATTATGTTTTTGTACAAATTGACACATTAAAATTACATTTTTATACGAAACTAGGATTTATAGTGGAATTTACAGAAGATCTTTTTCGTTTTCTGTTTGCTACCGTTTTTTAATCTACAATTTGATTTACTAACAAAAACATGCCACCATTAATTTTGATAAAAAAAAAATATTTAAAAATTATTTCAATAAAAGGTATTTTCATAAAAAAACCATTCGTATATCCGCTACGATATATCGAAACGATTTTCCAACAACAAATCTCGAATGACTTATATTTCATAAGCGCCTGCAATTCTTTAGATATTTGTTGCAAGAAATTATTGCCCTTTGCATTCTTCATTGCTGTGTCTGACATTCACAATATTTATAGTCATTGTGTTGCGATTCCCATATTGCTGGTCTAGATGTGGATGAATTCAAATATTGTATTAAAGTTTCTGAGATAACAGAGGGAACAAATCATCATCACCATGTTGGAAGTGTTATCCTATCATAAATGTACACTATTATTAAGAAAAAAGTACTCTATGAAAAAAGAGAAATATTTCACTTAATATATTATAAAGCTTTTTGCGTAAAAATCTTTTAATTAAACATTATTTGTAATATTCAATGTAAGTGTACATGATACTTAAACAGTCATAACAGGATTTAACCTGTAACCGAGTTCGCAATCTGTTTTGGCACAAATTTACTGACTTGCATAATCTGTTTGGCTCGCCCTCCACTACATTTGCATAAAATTTTAATTTAAAGTATCATAAATTAAAAAGGAATATATTAAAATATTAAGCTTATTGGCCAACAAGATAATAGGATAATAATTGTCACAGTTTTATCTTTCCAATTAAAAGATTTTAATCACAGCGAGATATTAAACAAAAACTTTACCTTTTGTAAACATAAAGGAACTTTAAAAAGAAACTCTTACAAGTTAAAAAAACTTTGCAAAATTTTAATTAGCAATGAATATAAACACAGAAAATTAATATTTGTCTTAGTTTTCTCTATTCAATTTCTTTGTTAAAATATTCTACCAGAATAGCATGTCGCCGCAGAAGACGAGCCTAATTACGTATGTGTCGCCAGCATTCCAGTGATTGATTATATTAGTATTAATGTCCACGACTATTACGGATAGACGAAATTGATCTTATATTAAAAAAATCCCACCCAAACTCAGAGAATTACACAGAGAATGTGTTCCATTTCATAGAATTTATACACATGTCTTTCGATTATTTTATTGTACATGTCAGGTCTCACATACACATTTTTCAGTTACTAGTTCTCCTTATACTATATTTCTTGAGTATGTTGTGTATTTAATACAATCAATTTTTTTTATTAAAACTGATATGTAGGAAACATTTATAAGTCGAACCCTTATATCGAGCTAGCTAAACTATGTCCGTCACATTGCTTGCGCAGGGAAAAATATATGAAATCAAATAACAGAAGGTGAACGAATACCAGTCAGATAAATGTAAGCCAATGTCAAATTTTATATCTCGTTTCAGGCTTTATTTCGTGTCACATTTCTGTAAAAAAACTGTATATGACCTAATAAATTTTCAACTTACTCGGTTCTTTCTTTTTCAAAAATTTTTCCGTTGTAACAATTATTAAAAACCAAATAAGTTTTATTATATATTTTATTTATTAGTTTTGTAGATGAACGAATTAATAATTATTACCAAGTCAATAATTTCATATTCGTGAGAATATATCACATTTAACATTTTTATATCCATTTTCGGTAATAATTACCCTTTATACTATGTGAACGTTATTGAATGTACATTAAACAAATTAGACATTTTTTCTAAATAATGTATTTGCTAACCTGTAACGCAAATTTTATTTATTATTTCAATTAAAAGGGTCAGGAAATAAAATTGGTAGCGACCCTCTCAAAGCGCGTGGCGCGAGCATTTTGTTTCAATCGTATTTCTCTTTGGTCGATCTCGCAGCGGAAATCACTCAATCTGACAAACGAATGGACTGCACTTGTGCGTGAGGGGCTTGTCCTCTACACCTATACTATTTTTCTGTTTTTGTATACGTTTTCACGTTTTTATTACAGATTTTAAACACGAATAATGTTGAGAGCTCGTCATGTATATTTAAAAGCCACGGAGCTTCAATCACGAGTGTACCTAAAAGTAGCACATAGAACAACTTGTTATTCTCGTGTTTACAGATGTATAATAAGTTCATCCAAACAAAAGGATCCTACTTTGATTCTTAAATTTCGTAAATCTGTAATAACCAGGACAAAGAAACTGAACGCGCGGGGCCAGGGGTAATAATGTTCTAAGTTTCCAATTATTTCTGTAGAGTACGGCCATTAAGTCGTATAAACCGCTGGGTTGCCGTAATCCAACCACTTTTGTTATATTTAAACGAGTTTCATTAAGAATCGGCTGTAAAAGCGGAGCTGTTAAGAGAAATGGACTGGAAATATCACGCTTCACTTCGAATGACCGTAATTGTCGTCGTATGAAATGAAACATTGCCCGATGCGATGCGCTTTACAATCCTTTTCAAATGTTAAAATATAAGTTAAAAAATATTATTTCATGTTAAAGCACATCGGAGATACACAAGCGCTAAAAAAAATTCAAACACAAGGCAAGTCATCCAAAGTGCGAAATAAAGTTTTTGAAAAACAGCCGCGGTAACAGATTTTTTAAATACTAAGGTCTTTTGAACAATTTTTTTTCACTTCGTACATTGATGCACTACTTCTGTATATTTACTATGAAATCTCAACCAACACTGAAAATAAACATAGCCGTTTGTATGTTCCAAGTTCCACTAAAGTCAGATTTCAAGATTTGCAAATATTAAACTAAAACTGGCCGCAAGGTAAATCAGTCGAATGTTGATACTTCCGCCTCGCCTTCCATGTTTACAAAACAAGTTATATTCGTCCATCGTACGTGTCGTTCTCATAAATCAAGACCCGTAAATATGTATGGAAAAAAAATACTTAAACATTACTGCACACTTTTACTTCTGAGTATGTACCTTGTAAGTATCGTTCCTTTTTCTATTAATTACTTCGACTTATATCTTAAAAAAAAAAACACGCACTTTCTGGATAGCTCATGATTTAATATGTGGATAGGACATACATTAATTACTTTTAACATATTTTTCTTTTTTTATCTACTCGTATTTACATGCGCACAAAAAAAAACAATTTTAACAAATTTATGGAAAAAACTGCGAAATATTTTTTGGTGTTTTTAATTTAAGAGCAAATCCGCTAACCTCAACCCTTGAAAGATTTGATTAAAAGCATAATACTATTTTGAAATCTACCTTGTTAATCTCAACCAAAAGGTAAATTGAGGAAAAATGATTAGGTAAGAGAAAAGAAAAATTTGTTTTAAAAGAAGAGGGAGCGACCAGATTGCGTCCAAGACGGAAGTAATAAGGAAGGGGATGAAAGTTAATTTCAGAAGATAGGAAGAACAACATTATAATGAAACTACTTACGTTTTAGATTACATTTTATCAAATAAATATGTAAAAAAATGGACATAACAAAAAAACCTTTTCATTTTCTACTCCGTAAAATACTTGGCAACCTCGAGCCTGCTACACACATTCAGTTTTAACTGTGCAATCGAACTCTACAGTTAAAAAAAATAAAGTTAAAAAGAAGGTGTTTAGGCAAAACTTGAGAACTGTATAGTTAAATTGACAGTTAAAATTTTGGTTGCACAATTCGACTGTCCAGTTAAAACTGAAGGTGTGTAGCGGGGTTAAAACGTAAGTGTTACTTAAAACACATGGCAAAAAAAACATATAATAATCTTGATTGATGTGAGTTGTTTTTTTAAATAAACTTTATCGAATAAGACTGCCATGATGATTAAGATCGAATTTGCTTCAAAAAACCATAACGTCGTCTTGTCTCATTTGCATAACATCCTGAAACAAAGTTAAATGTTACTCTTGGTGCTTGCAATTATAGTACAATTTAATAAGTGCAAATACTGTTGATAGAGTAAAAAAAACTTGAGAGGTGTCAAAGGACACCCGGATGGAACGAAGTTCCTTTCGATTAATTAGTGAAGAAACCAATGTTTATTCTATGAATAAAAAACTTAAGTCTTCACAAGAAGTACATTTTATTTCTATGAATTTTCGTTATAATATATTGTCACGTCGTTGCCATGGTGAAGTAGCGCTCATTCGTCGTTAACATACTTACTATAGCAAAAAGTGTCATGACAACTTTTCGTAAGAATTTTTTCCGTCTACCCCCCTTTCACAACGCGCGATAAGGAACTTCGTTCCAAAACCTGCTCTATTAACTAAAACACAAATCAATTATTTTTGTATTAATTATATTGTATTTATATTTACTTTATATTGATGCACTGGTACGATTATGTTGCTTTCTTTAGTCTTGTTTCTTTTGATCTGTGTCGGTACTGATTTTGGTCCATTGATTCGAAACTTGTCTTCATAATATGCTATTAGCTTTATCATTAGTATATCACTTAAATTAGGTTTCCTTGCGTAGGCTATCTGTAACAAGATCATTATACTATAAATGACATTAAAAATAGTATGAAAAATATAGCTATTTATTAATTATTAATAATAAAATTGTCACACAATTTAACGGTATTACCTGAGGTTGTCGAATAATTGTTATTATTATTAGCATCACTAAAATTATTATAAAATGTGATCTACACATTGCGCGCGCATAACTCAAATGAGTAAAAGATTTAAAGGACCAATTGAGACGAAAAATAAAATATTTCAACAGTTGTCGATACAATAGTAGGTTAGATTTTTTTAATCCATTGTTCCATTGTACAATACGTTGTTATCCTTTATAACTGAAGTTTTACATCGATAATTATAGTAATTGAGTTACTTAGTATTGAACGGTGAAGTTTGTTATGTTTATTTCTATAATATATAGGTATATCATATAATGTATAATTTGCCATTCGTATATAATATTTATTAAGTTTATTTTGTTGTATATGGTGTAAAAAATCTGTGACTATAATAATTTTCGTTAACAAATGATATTAACGTTTAATGTTTATGAAATTGCAGCGTTTAACTCAGCAAGAATTACATACAACGATGTTACACGTAAATTGTTGCAGCGGAACGCGGCCGCGTTTGCTGGCCAACTAGCACCCTTCACGTGCAGCATATCGGATTATTAAATATTACCTAATTTTGTTTGTATTCAAAATTTTAACAGAAAGATTACATTTTAAAATGTAAGTATAAGTATGATTATTAATTAGCACTTGGTTGTCTATAAAGTAAATTTTTTTTTAACTTTTATTAAGATTAAATCGGGAAAGGAAAACGATTTTCTGAAAATTTCCATGCTTGATAATTCTTGCTACTGTCATACTGCAAGCGTGTAGTAGTAGTGTAGTAATAATATTAAGAACAAAGATTGACAGGCAAAATACGAGGCTTAATATATTTCCAAGGTCCCATGTACAGCGTGATTTCGGGCCTGAAGGGGTGTGGACAGCCTGCAAGTTAAATATGTCATGAACACGCGGGTCGCTCCTTCACTACGAAGACCCCGTTTATTTATTTTTTTGCTAACATGTCCGGAATATAAACTATATAAATCAACAAGCTACTGCGCAATCGGTTACACTGACACTAATAAAATCACTACAATTAATTTAATACACTTAATAGCATTGTGTTTTAGAAATTTAAAAACGATTTAAAGTAGGTCCAATATTAAGATTAGACTCGAACAAAGTTAGAAGACACAAAAGATACGTTTAGGTGCATTTCGTTAAACGTATACAGAAGGTATAACGTACGGAAAATAAGAAAGACAGCTATAAATTACAAATAAAATTAATTCGATGGTAAAAGAAACTTCAATTGTATTGTAGGACAACGCTTATTGATTTTTATCTTCAATACAATTCGTTCAATTCTAAAACAATGAAAATAACTGGAGTGTAAGAGTAATTAGTAGAGTTTTGTGCGTGCAAGCGTTATGCGGTCTCATCGGGGACTAGGCCCGACAATAAACATAAATATTTTTGCGCCGTTATACTGATACTCAGTTGCGTAATTAAATTCCTCTGAGTTGTACAAATAATTTCTCGTAAGCATTCAACGTTGAGTACTTTGAGGATTTAAGACACAAGTTATTTGCCAAGTTTTATGTATGTTTTGTACATACCCCGTACTTGCAATGATGATTTAGTGTATAATAGTTATATACTGAATGATAAGTAATATACACAAATCTGATACATCAGAATAAACAAATTTTCAGTGACGGATGGTACGACGGCTTCCTTTTCATACTTGAACACTAATTGAAACGGAATAAATAACGCAGATACTGTTTTGTATTTGCAGAGGCCAATTCTTATGTAGCGTTCTTGTTTTTTTATACCACAAATATAAAAATAACCCTTGTAAAGTTTATAATAATAATAGAATTAGTTGTTTTTGTCGGAGTTAGTATAAATTTGTAATATGCGTTCCGCAGACCGAATGGGGAATAACAGTAACTATTTCCTATACATACACGAAAGTAATAAAAACTATTTCGATAGCATTGTTGTCGGTCCATTTTCTTTCTTATTATGTTAAATGCTCAAATGTATACTTTGTTATTTATTATCGTATATCTTTACTTTGGATCATTTACTGTATGGCCCCAAAAAATACACTTAGACACTGTTTACTTAAACACATGTTTTAACCTTTAGACCGCGGGTGATGATTGATATTATGGACCTCATCGTGGATACAAAATAGTAATCTTACCCTTAAATAAGTTAACTAAAACTGTTACTGGTTTAAGTAAGTATTTTGTTATTTATTTATCAAGATCGCATTTCGGAAGAATAATCTCATTGTAATAACTATGATTTATAGTAGAGTGCGATACAAGTGTAGACATATTATGTTTAAGCTAAAATGTTATTGAAAAATATCTCGTATACATTTTCGGATGTTATTTTCCAAAACGTAGAAGCAAATAATTCACAATATAATTAAAGCTAATTAACGATTTGGGTTCTTATTTTAGAAGCATATTTATGGGCTTAATGATTCTTTGTGCGCTTCGATATTTTTTACGTGGGGCTCAGGCCCGCCTAAAGATCGGTGCACACATTCACTTAGCACTTTTTCAATACGGATGCTGCTGGTGCCGGCGGAAATTAAAAATGTCTACTATAGCTAAACCCTACGGCTAATGTACATATTGACGTATACAATACACGTACGCTTCAAAACGGTAACATGAGCCATCATATAACTCTGCTTTCAAAATAATACTAGCGTAAAATGTTTTGAATTTAATTAACTACAGTTTGGAAAATTTCAAACAAATTAGGGGTTAATTTCAATGGAATTAAAAAAATGCAATAGCTGAAGGAACAGCAGAGGGTTGCTATCGTTAAAAAATGACAAAGAACAGAAGACGTAGATGCTTGAAGTAAAAGAAGGGGTCCAACCATTGCATCAAATCTTTTGCTTCATTTTTCTTTACATGATCCCAGAACGTACTATTTTCTCAACCTTTTATCCGAAGTAATGTAAAAATATTCGTACAAGTATAGTATTTTTTTTGCCAAAAAATTTGGTAACAGGCAAAAGTGCTGACAATAAATAAATATACCGAGGCACCGGGCCGTGTACGCTTTAATAAAAACACAAAGGTAATTCAGCTGCGAGTTATTGCCGAGTTAGAAATGTTTGTGTTCAACTGATTTAATTGGTTGCCCCAGGTTAACTGTTGTTCAATTGTTTAATATAGAAGATCCCTTGGTGCAGTGGTTGGACAACGATTTGAATTATTTCATTTCTATTCTGTTTGGTTAACTTTTGTTTTTAGTACTTTTTACTTTCTTATAACTTATTTGTCGTACTTTATGCCTGAACCGCTGTACAAATCTTATACAAATTTTGTCAAAGTTTACCTTAGATGACAAATAATACTAGTTTTGTCTAGTAATTTCATCGTGGAAAAAATAGTGTACAACTGACTATTTGAAGTCCACAGAGGTCAAAACTAATTCAGTACGCGTTTACACTCTACGAGTAGCAAGCCTACAGGAAATTAAAAATATCTTTAATAGTGTTCGTGTGTAACACATAGAACTGAATGAAAGAGTTCTGCGATATTTCAACTACGAACTAGAATTCAGTGTTAAAAATTTAATATGAACTTCGTAATAAAAAATAAGTAAGTTAATGCGTTAGATAACTTTATTATTAACTAGCTTTTACCCGCGACTCCGTCCGCGCGGAATGAAAAATAGAAAACGGGGTAAAAATTATCCTATGTCCGTTTCCTGGTTCTAAGCTACCTGCCCACCAATTTTCAGTTAAATCAGTTCAGCCGTTCTTGAGTTATAAATAGTGTAACTAACACGACTTTCTTTTATATATATAGATTATCTACGAGTATTATAACAGTGCATCAGTTTCACGAAAAGCGAATAAATCTTATCATTTTTGTATTACACAAGATGTAAAAAGATCGAAAGATCAAAAGCTTTGTAAATTTGATTAGTGTTTAATATTTCTTATTTTTAAATACAGTTTTACTTCTTATGTTTGAATTAAAAAGCTTTTATGTTGGTTGGAAAACGCCCTTCTTTTTACATTGTTGCTTACAGATGAGATTGGAGAGGTCTTCGTGAAGTTTGATCGAGGTTCGCTCTATCCTTTCTTGAGTTTTTCAAGAATTCATGACATTGACAACAATCCCGCTTAGATTTATTTACTTATTTATTGTGATGAAAAATATTTTGTACGAACAAAATCACCGGCTTAAAGTGTATTTTGCAGCTAAGTTTTAGTGATTGTAAAGTGCATAATATTAAAATTTAGTTCAACTTTTTTTTTAAAGTGCAAGTATTTTATCCTATGTTTGAATCTTCCTATTAAATATAACATTTGCAACAAGTAGAAGAATTACGGAAATTCATTTAAAAAAAAAATTCTTGTTTCAAAATTTCATCGAAAATAATTTACTGAAAAGGTAATTTTGGTTTAAAGTTTTCTTAAGAAACTATATAACAAGAGCACGTTGAAGCAGAAGACACGAGATTGATTTAATTGCCGGAACCACACCCAGGAACATCCGCACGGTCTCGTAATTTTCTTTAGAACGATTTATTACCATCTCTAGTACTTGATATAAGAAAGTATTTAATATTAAGTGCTTTGAAAATTCAAGTTAATGCATAAATTATTATTTCGAAATATAAAATATCAAAATTCTACGCTTCTTCGGGTGTTATAGTTCACTATACTATAGGCAAAATTGCGTGGTATTTACCCTTTCAATTCTCTTTCAAATCACAAATCTTGGCTACAGTTAACTTCTAGAGTAAAACAGTAATCGCTCAAAAACTTATGAACAAGCAATGCTATAGAGTTTATCTATATAGTAATGATATATTTACGTAAGATACAATGTACACTAATAAAATAAACCAACAGTTTTCCGAATGATTTTTTAAAAGCCTATATTTTTAGAATTTCAAGTCTCTATACAAACGATTGAATTAATAGTTTTCAAAACGGAACCACACTGGTCACCGGAAATTAAAAATGTCTGTTGTGTACAATCCGTACATTCATAAAGGTGAAAACTGTTATCAAAATCAAATTTTTACCGTGAAAGGAAATTGGAAACGATATGGGCATGATATAAGAAATGATGCAATTTGTATGCAAGCATCGTTCAATATGTTACTAGTTATTTTATTCTTCAAGATCTAAATCTATCCTATTCCATTCTTTCTTTTTAATTCTATTTTTCTATGTCATGTCTTTAACTTTATGTTTCGAAAGATATAATATAATTTTTCAAAAGCTTCAAAATGGAATTTACTTTCTTTGTGAACTTCTGAATGCAATATTGAACATGAAGTTATTTTGATTCGATTAAATTGAAGGTAATATTGATAAAGATCACGTAGGATACTTTGTAGAAACTACGAGATATCAAGTATGAGAATCGCATTTGTTTACTATACCGTAAACAAGTAAGATTGGTATCCTTTCCATTATTGCATTTGTATTCATGGCGCATAAATAACGGCGCATTTTATGTGAGTCGCGGAGATTTTCCTCTTGTTGTGTAACGATGTGAATTTAATCCTGGGTTTTCATTACTAATACATTAACACACCAACATGTTGTCTCTCCCATTCTTTTTGAAAAAAGTGAGACGGCAATATGTCTTTAAATAATTCGACAGAATAACACGGTAACGCGGACGAACGGGCGGCGGTAATGATTGCCAAAGTTTGATTGAACTTAACCTAAACCCTTTCAAGTATTCTGTTTGGTCATTGAGTTTACAACCCTCGCTGATCACAGCTTACTGATAAGAGGCGCGTATTTATTTTACACAGTAAAAGTAACCTATCAATGCCGACTAACTATTGGTTTTATTATTTATTTGAGAGTAAATATTGGAGAATTGTAAATACCCGAATTACCAAATTTCTAAGACCAAAATCTAATATATAAAATTCTCGTGTCACGGGGTTCGAACTTGAACTCCTCCGAAACGGCTTGACTGATTCTCATGAAATTTTGTGAGCATATTCAGTAGGTCTGAGAATCGGCCAAGATCTATTTTTCATAACCCCCCCCCCATTTAGTTTTTTTTAACTGCGCGCGGACGGAGTCGCGGGCGACAGCTAGTCTCTATATAAAAATATAACGTCATCCCTGTCATTCTCTTCGGCAAAACAGAGATAAGAATACCTATGCTTTAAAAGGTAACTTTGTTCTAGGAAACTCACAGTAAGTCACGTTGGATGTAATATAGATATTAGGTAGAGAAATTTTATTATCACACTCATTGTAAATTATACTGATTAAAACCAAAAAAAAAGTGTACAAAAACCTTTTGCGAAGTTTACTTTTACGAGATCGAAAAACTTGGGGGCGCGTAATTTTACGTTTATTTATTCGGGAGCCACAATAAGAGGACTCTATTGTGTTGTTCTTGATACGCCCTTGTTACATTGTCGATACAAGATATGAACTGGCCCTTACAAAGTTTGATTGAGTTTCTCTACAACCCTTTTGTATATTTCTCGGAATACTAACAAGTTCGGCACCTTGTTATATGTTTATTTAGTTTTGAATCATTTTGAGAAGACGTTCGTATCAGTTATTTTTAGCATAAAGATTGATGATTGGATAATTGAACCATCTAATTAGAAACCAATATTTATTTCCACCGTAGGTTAGTCTAATATATAAAATTCGCGTGTCGCGGTGTTTGTGGTTAAACACCTCCGAAACGGCTTAACCGATTCTCATGAAATTTTGTGAGCATATTGAGTAGATCTGAGAATCGGTCAACATCTATTTTTTATACCGCTATTAAGTTTTTTTTAACTGCGCGCGGACGGAGTCGCGGGCGACAGCTAGTGATTTTATAATAATTCAAAGCATCTTTGAAACAAAAAAAAAATCACAGCTATACATCAAATGTTTCAGTAATGATAAATTATAGCAAAAGAAGAAAAACAGAGAAAATTCTTTTTCTGATTTAATCGTCAAAATCTTAAGTAAATTAACAGTTTGTGTAATGAAACAAACACAAGTACATATGATACCTAGTTTCACATCAAAACTCAAGGCGATACAAATTGCCTAACTTCTTATTCGTGTGTGAGTTAGATTAAAGATGATGTGGTTACCATAATTGCTTAAGTTTGATTCAACTCGTCTTCAGTTCGTTCATGTGCAAGTTATTGTATTTAAACTAGAAACTTGAACGTAGTACTTTGAAAATATATCTATAATTGAGGTGTGTAGGTTCTGAAGTCGCCAGTAATTATACATATGTTAAATACTATTGCGGCCCAGGTTTTAGCTTTATAAAAGTATATTTAATCAAGCCTTATTCGGTCACGAGCCGCGCATTGTATCCTAAATAAATATCAATAAAGAACACAATTTAAATAACCTTAATTTTTTTCCTTCATTTAACAATTTTTCTTTCTCAACCGTATCCTAGAACCATTTGAAACTTTAAAAAGTAAACACAGTCCTTGTTATATTCAAAGTTGGATTATTGTTTGAAGTAAAAGTATTATGGCTTAAAATATAATGGAAATAATCTATGATTAAAAGTGTTCAATGTAATCAATAAGTCACTTTATAAAGGAGCTCAATATGAGAGGTGCAAAGTGGAGAGTATACAATGCAAAATGATCGTCTCCTGGCAAAAGTGAGCCAAATAAGTGGCCTAATGACTCATTGCATATTCACATTTGCTGCAGTGAGGCAATACGGAGCGAATTACGCCTCGTTTATTTCCATTCAATGCATGGCAAAGTAAACTGTATCCTATAAAGCAATTCTAAGCTAATTTTGTAAGGAAATATAAAAAAATAAAGACCTGTTATAAGCAAAGCTTTTTTGACATAGATAAACAATTTGAGAATTACATTTTACTTCAAGAGGCAATGTGTTCAAAAATCATGTGTAAGCAAACATAGGAGATTAGCAGCAGCCTATCGACGTTTCTTTTGAAGGATACTATTAGTTTAGAATTAGTATAATCACGTTTATTTATTTTCACATGTGATAACGAGACAGAAAACCTGACGTTTTTATTTAAAAGAATACCAGAAGCCAGTCTTTGTAAGGTGTCACTGCAATCTACTTAAATTAATACAACATGCATACCAAATAAGGTCGAGTACATAATGTACACAAATATACACGTCGACCTTAGTTAAAAGGAAAGGAACGTATAATACGACTTCGGTCCGGAAAACAAAACAAAGCAATAACGTTTACGATTTGTTTTTTTCTAAGACAACGGAAATGAATACGAATATTTTTTGAAGACTTGCGAAATATGTAATAATAATAATCAGTATGTTGTAAGTATAACACATTCCAAAACTTATTTGGAAAATAATATAATGAAGTTTTATATATGTATTATTAAAATGAGGAACTTTTCCTATTTCAAATATTGAACTTATTTGCCGGAGTGACTTTTATCAACTGATTAATATGATTATCTATGGATACATATGAGGTTCCATCTTGGTGGATCCTACCAAAATATATTCCATTAAAATAACCAACAAAATAGCATCTTACAAAAGAAGCGTCGCTCCTTAATATTCGTGAGATTTAAATATTTACATACTACACCGACAAGTGACATTGACGAGGGTAGATAGAAAACGTTGGGGACTTTTAAAGTTTCCCACTTGATTGAGAAGAACATTTTTCCTCAATATTTCAAGATTGAATGTTACACATTTTTTGTAAAATGTTACGTGAAATTTTAATATCATCTTATTTAAAACAAAACCTCAGGGTAACATAATGCTATCTTTAAATTTACATGCTAAATACATAGTTCTTTATATACTAATTAATTTTATTTAATAAAAGGTACATCGTAACAAATTAATGTAAAACAAGTGCAAACAGTTTGACCGTGGGAACACGTTTACATTTACTCTGGCTGTCGCCCACGACTCTGTCCGCGCGGAATTAGAAAAAAAACGTAACAGTAGCCTATGTGTTCTTCCAGACTATGTTCTACATCTGTGTCAAATTTCGTCAAGATCCCTTGAACCGTTTTGGAGATACCTTCAAACAAACATCCATCCATCTAAACTTTCGCATTTATAATATTAGTATGATGAAACGTAGGATACATGTACAGAAAAGTCACATAATTTTTTTAACGTTCCCATTTTGCAAGTCTTTAGCAGTCACATTTTATTCTGTTGTATAGTCCTGGCCGAGTTTTGTGCTCTTAGTCATTTACTTTACTGTTGATTATTTTTTCTTCTTTTTTTTTTCATTTCATCACTATGTTACGAATAATTAAACGTAATTTGTTTGAGCAACGGACTCACCGCATGTTATTTTATCTTGCTTGAACACAATACAGGGTGTGGTTACCAATGACTACTTAATAAAGATTAAGTGGTCGTGAGTATAATAAAATTAAGATTTTAATTATGGTTCATATATTTTATTCCCACAAAATATATATACAATACTCGAAAGACTTCGTACTTAAATTGTTTATTAAGGTTTAATTAGAATTTTGTTGGTAATTAAGAAGTTTCATAATCAACAGCGTAATTATCTTTAAAGGCGTTATTTAGATACGAAAGAATTATATTTCACCAGCTTTAACAACAGTTGCCGAGTTAGGACTTTTAAACAGTTTCCAAGAGATATTCATTATAACAATTTTACTTGTTTAACAAATTATACGGAACCACAATGGGACCAAAATTTAAAATTTAATTCAACTCCTTTAATTCTTAAGACATGATGTAGATTTACTTTAGCATAAATTTAATTTCGCTTCAACAATAAATATTTTGTACGAATTAAGCAAATTGGTTTGGGTTGATTTCTTGTAAGAGCATTAAAAAAAAGCATGATAATACTCTAATAGTTTGGTTATTTAGTAACGTATGGGATTTCTACGAATATGGTTCGTCTTATTTTGTTGGTAGATACAATGATCAGAATAGGACTCCATCTTAGTCGCGCGTAATTACGCACATGTCACCGGCACCGCCGTGATTGATTGTATCGCTAATATGCCGCACAATTCCTCAACTGTGTGGAACTTTGGCATTACGTATACAAGACTAATGTGTGCTAATAGTTTCGAGTATTTTCTTACTTGAGGTACTGTGGGTTTCCAGAGCTGAAAACATACCGTCATTTCTTTTAAAAATAGAGGTTTCAATATGTTTTAATAAAGGTATTTAGACAGTGGAAACGCTTACACATTGATAGGAAAATTAAGGATAAGCTACAATAAATGACAATCTTAAAGTTCTTTGAATTTCTTTATATTCTAATGTGGCAAACGAGCAAGCGGCCTGCTGAATAGCAGACAATCGACAATTGCAGATGCTTCGTCTACCTTCAACTGACGTTGTTCTACCACTGTTATATTTGTAAAAAATTTGAAGCTCAATCAGACTTAAGTTCTTATAATACTTCTTAGAATACTTATTACTCCGTTTCGAATACCTATTTTATATAATTATCTATTTCCGATTATTTTCTTATTACAAAAGGAGGAAGGGGGAAGAAGGCTAGCATTGGCCTCTGACACATACTTTACAGTGTATGCACTTAGTTTAGTAGTGAGATGTGACAAGTTGGTATTAAGTTGTAGACATCAAGGTTCTCCGTAGCTTGTGGCTTATCGCATTAACGTCGCACCGAACCACTTAACGCTATGAGATCGCTTGACACGCGCACTCTAACCAACACTAAGTTAAATGCGATCAACAGCATAGATTTAACTTATGTATAGTTACACTTATTGTCGTTGTCAATTAAATACTCGCTTAGCGTAGATTTCTAATACTAAACTTTGACCACTTTACGACATTGAATCTTTGATTTTAAATATTATATTTTAATTTGAACTGAAAAAATTTGCTGCACTTTTTTTTTCTTTTTCCTTTGCATCGAATTAAGTCCTTAAGTTTATAAACAATTATTAAAATGAAATGAATTATCAAGAAATGCATAAGTACATGTTTATTTTAAGGATGTAAGTATATTAAAACTTGAATATCTTTGTTATGAATGGTTATCTCTTGCTCAGAAATCGTGCAAACTCAACAAAACAAACAAACAAATTGCCAAATAAACAAGCGAGCATTTCCAAGATATTATCACACAACGCTGTTCAGTTTCTTAATTTAAACCCATTATAAGTTTAAACAAACTTTGGCGAAGATTAAGAGTCGGTGTTAACAATGTTTGTACTGTAAAGATATGTGTTAGCAAGAATTTATAAATTCGGTAACGTGAAAATGAAAATGCTTTATCACTTAAAAGGTTCTTATATTATAAATGCGAAAGTTTAGATGGATGGATGTTTTTTTGGGTCGTCTTGGAATTTGTAAAGGCAAATCAATGTACGAACGATCAAATTTTAAAAATTTATTTCAACTTTTTCTAGTATTCAATTTAGAACGCTCAGTTGTATCCATTTCTCCAAGGTTAGACAGAAATCGACATAAAGCAAAAGGTTTCGTCTCGAGCTTCGGATGGAAGTGCAAGCGCCTTGATAGATTTATTATTTCAATTATCGAGCCAGTGTTCAGAGCTACCTACGCTGAGACCAGGTGCACTAATCTTCTTTTATTTTTAACACGTTCGCAGAATCATTTTAAGGTTTCAAGGAAAATTCGTCTTAAAAAAATCTATATTTTTATTTCTCCAAAGTAGAATATTTTTTTAAATTCAATTTTAATTTATTACGCATTAAGTTGTAAATTTAAGTGATACAAAATACAGATTAAGATAAAAGTTAAATAAGAGGTAGTTAAGTCGTTATTAAATTTGAAAAAAATTAAAAAATAATTTTTTTTAAACAAAACTATAAATAATTTTTAACGCAATAATATTTATAATTGTTAATCCTGAATCTATACTTTTTGGTAACTTGTTACCGACATAAATCACAAATATAATAACTAAGTCTGCACGTTTGGATCTTCTTAATTTCCGACAAAGTTTAAATTAAGCCTTTAATGAGTTAAATTTAACAAACTGTATGACGCTCTGGCAGAATATTTTGGAAGTGGTTTGTTTATTAAGCGATTTATTTGTTTGCTTCAGGAGTTCGCATACTTTATAAGCAAGACATTATAATTTACAAGCCTATTAATGGTTTATCAAATCGATACTTACTCGTAGATATATTAATATTTCGTATCTAAAAAACTTCTTTCTGGTACTATAAATGTACTTTTTTTAAACCAAGAGTGAAGAGTAGATAGTACATAGTCCTTGGTACATTATTACATCCTTATTGTAATACTGGCTGTCGCCCACGACTTAAAAGAAACTAAATTAGTAGCCTATGTGTTCTTTCAGGCTATGTTCTTCATCTATGCCACATTTCAACGAGATCCATGCAGTTTTTAAAGTAACTTCTAACAAACATCCAAACATTCGGATTTATAATATAAAGTCCCAGGGATTGAGACTTTTAATTTATATATCCCTTTTAAGACAGTATATCTGGATGATACCAAAGAAATCCGCTGCGACATTATTTACTATGTTTATTTAGTGTCACTGAAAAATTGTCTTAAAATAACATTTTAAATTAGTAAATAAAATCTTTAATATATATAGATATATATTTGAAGTGGTTATAAAATCAAATAAAATCGGTTCTCATTCAATCGTGTAAACTCGAACGGCGAAGCTCTTTGCAGCGACGCGACGCGACATCGTCTAACTTTGCAGTTTATATGAGCCGTGTAATGGCACCTTAAAGTAAATAAAGCTTTGTATTTGGTTCGTGTATCGGGAGTGCCTTCGGTCCGCCCTTTCGCTTTGTCTTCGTCGTCATTGCGATTTACTTGCTATTCTGTTAAATTAGATTTTTTTACTAAAATTATTGGTCTATGTTATAGGTAAACATCAGCTTACATATAGATATATCAATCCACTAGCTGTCGCCCGCGACTTCGTCCGCGCGGAATTAAAAAAAACCTAATTAATAACCTATGTGTTCCTCCAGGCTATGTCCTACATCCATGCCAAATTTCAGCGAGATCCATGAAGCCGTTCTGGAGATACCTTTAAACAAACAACCATCCATCTAAACATTCGCATTTATAATATTAGTAAGAAGTAAGATAGTAAGATTAGTAGGATTATTAGTCTAAGGTAAAGGCATACTGCATTTATTTTCTTCTTTATCTTTTACAATTATATAAGTACCAAGTAAACCTAACAAAATGACTTATGTTTGTGTATTAGGTAGGTATACTATTGCAGTGTTCGCATTATCGTTTTTTCACTTTGTACGGGAAATTAGGCACATTCTATTGGAACATGCCGTGATTAATTGTAAGAGATTCTGAGACATTGTCTGTCATAAGTCTTATCCTGCATTTAGTCGGCCGCCGGTAACTTATATGTACGATTCTACATAAATAATACAACTCTTTTTTTATATATATCACAAGGTGGCAAACGAGCAAGCATTCACATGAACACGGCTAAATAGCGAAGCGACCACTGACAATAGACATCCGCAATTACAAATGCGTTGCCTACCTTTAATCGACAACGGAGGGGACGCATAGGAAGAGGATATATCCTCTTCCTATGCGTCCCCTCCACCGTCAAATCCACTTTCCCTTCCCATCCTGTACCGTACACGATGGGTTCGGATCCAACGTACCGTAGACTACGAGGTGCAAAGAATGGCTTGATACTGTAAATAAATGAAATGGTACTTACTATCTCGCTGATCCGTTCACATCCTGCAGGTGCCTGGTCACTCTGTCAGTGCCAGTCCAATCAAATAAGTCACAGCCAAATAGTTCTATAGGCGTCATCGATGCTGCCCTCCCGATGCACACGACGCACCGCTTCCCGTAAGCGTGCTATATACTCGTCGTTATCGAACCGAACGCGGAACCACATATTCAAGTGATCCTGTACGCTATGAAACAGACACGTCGGATGTGCAACACTTTCCGTTCAACTTCTTTCGACTACCGATGCTGACTCTCCGAATTCCCTCGACTACCTGTCTTCCCCGCATAAGCCCCCGCAGACGCGCGGTGAGGGATTTTTATCTACCCACTTGTGCGGTTAGAATAAAAACGATTCGAGCTACCTACATTAAACCTGTATAAGCGAACTGCGAAATTCAAACATATAGTTCGTAATTGAAGATGACGAACCACAGTGTATTTGTATGAATAGGGGTAGAGGACTAAACGCAAACTCATCAGACGAAACGCGGAATTGCACTTCACGCCTGTCTAATGTGTGGTCGTCGTATTTCAACGGACCAGCCGGCCAATTCGTGCAGCAGTTATTGTTGCTGGCGTCTACCACTGTTAAATAAATTTCTTAACTTCATGTACAAATAAAAGAGACCTTAATCCAATAAGCCTTATTTATTAGCATTAGAGTTTTTTTAACTCAATAGTTTTATACAATCCTTTATTATGTATAAAATAATATATAACCCCAACAATCCTATATCGAATCATATGTTTAAACTTGAATTTAGACTTATTAAAAATCTGAAAATAAGGACAGACATTTTATCACATTTCTTAAATAACAATGAAATCTAATAACATAAATTTAATCAAAAAAATACAAACGAGAGGAAAGTTTTGCTTTGTTGCTGGTTACGTATGCGCGGCGTGAGTGGCTTAAATAAAACTGTATGTGACAAGCTCTTGTGCGGATAAGCTTTATAAAGTACGATGCACATTAAAGTGTCGTATGAGCAATGCACCTGGAAACGAAACCGCTATCCATCGTGTTGCAACGTAACTATCTAATACTTTAAGTCAAATATTCTCTAAATACCATCTTGTCATAATAGTATTTATTATTTATTGATGTTGCTTAAAATTTTTCATTTTTAGTTTTAGTATGAAAAATGTCCACTAAGTTAGTCGGAATGTAGCAGTAATTCTACAAGAAATCTTGTTTTAATTGATACTTACATGTTTTCAGCGCACTTTTTATGCTTAATTTCTCCGTTTTTCGCAAGTTTATGAAATTTATAATCATTTTAGTAACTGTGGGTCTGTGACATCAAAATCTTTGTATTAAAAATATCGTCATCGCTGTCATTAAATTCGATAAAACAGTTTTAATAATATATAAAAACTCGTTACGATTGTGGAATTTTCAATGCCACAAAAATAAGCATTTACTTGTGCGTTTTTATAAATAACATTTATTAATTTATTGAATTTTCTATGTACATATTTTATGAATTTACATATATTTTGTTATATTGTAGTACATAAAGATAGAATGATGATATAAGGCGTAGAGCTGTGATTATATTATAACAAACGCAAATGTGTTTGTACTGAAGTAAAGTGGGAAGGCCGACGTCAGATTTATACGGCGCCGCGTACGTGCTTTAATAAAAAACATAAAGGTAATTCGCGCCACGAGTTATAGCCGCAATACAAATATTTCTACTCTAAATATTATGAATGACTTTAATCTTTTAATCCACTTTAAAGTGAGAAAAATGAGAGACGACAGAACAATTCCGATTTTTTTTACAAATAAGAAACGTAATGAAATTTCTTTTATAAAAATAAAAAGGTAGTGTGAATTTCATTTATTTAACACTATGTTACTTTAGATTACTAAGCTAATATCAATGCGTCCGTTTTTCTTTTTCTTCGTTATTAGTAATGTTGCCCAAATTAAAGGACCATAATAAGCGTATTTAGTCTACCATGTCCCAAAGACCTGTTTAATTTATCTTTCCAAGTTTATGTGTGTCAACCTTAACTGACAAACAGTAAATTAAATTTCAAGGGATAATATTTAAGTCTGTAACGTTTCAAGAGCTGTTTGCTGTTAAGTGTCATTTCCAGCTGACACGTTTTACTTATCAAGGTATTTTAATAACATTAATCGAGAGTTTTCACCGTTACAAACATGTATCTCAGTTTTTCAAGTATAATAATAGAGAAGACAACATGTTTTTGTTTTCATATGAGTTCTTCGTCAGTAAAAGCCTACTGTAATTTTTTACATTAAATTTATAAGATCTTGAGTAATTTTTCTAACAAAATGCTTTAATCGAAAAAATTTACCACTAATTTAATTCTATGATTTAAGTTTGATGATAATTTACTTTAATACATTTTACTGAGGACCATTAAAACTTATTATTCCGTAAGCTCTCAACGAAACCCCTAATTAAAAAAGGGCTGAAAAATTGGGCAAAGGTGATTTATATTTGAAGAGACAAAAACTTTTCAAAGTGCTTTCCCCGAGGTAGAAGAAAATGAATAATAATTTGATGCCATGAAAAAAGTTTCAGGTATAATAAAATCTAAGCAGAGTGCGCGAGCCCGGCTCGGTGAATATTACGGTAATATATATCAATTACACACAAGAAAAAGAACAAGTCGCTCGAAGTAGCTGTGAAAACAGATTACAGACATAAGACAGTAATAAAATACTCGTTAAACTGAACGAAAATAATTAGCGAGATATGAAGTTAGATTGTTAGTAGATTTGCTCACTTTAATTTCCTGATTTAGTGAACAAAAAAGACTTGTAAAAATGTAACACTTGAATTATTATTAAAAGACTAAAGTTCACGCGAGACAACAATCTTATCTTAAGGTATTCTTCTCTTGAGCACAGGTTTTGATACGAATTTTGATGTGAACATTTTTTAATATAAATTAAAAACAAAATACGATAAACTGGTAACACATAATCATGACGAATTTTAATAGTTATTGTAAATAAAACAACAAAGTCAACAAAGAGATCCGCCTAGGGGACGTATTCAATAGAAGCAAACAAACCATACTATGGATAGATAATATGATGAAGTGAGCCCTGTATCAATCGGCCTGCTCTTTAGTTTAACAAAAGTTTAGATGTGACAATAGTAAAATGAAGAAGTTATAAAGTAGTTTCAGTTTATTCAACCGGCTAAAGTTACAATAGGTACCATGAGTTCGTTGCGCGGCAATACGACAGCGGGAGTAACCCAAACTTTAAAAAGATTATATGACCCGTGTAATATGCTTCAGAGCAAATAAAGCTTGGAATTGCTTCACTGTTTCGTGACATTTGCTGCTGCGCTTCAACTTCACTTGTCAGTGCACTCAATTGACAAAAAAATATTATCTTAGATTCTAAACAAACCTATTTTTTATAGAAATGGATAAAGATGCATTACTTGTTTTCACTTATCGAATGGACAATTTATGCAACTGTGGTAATACAAAGATAGGTTATGCTAAAATTACTCGTAACCGAAGAGCTTGTATGCAAGGAAGGGGCGTTTGTTTATTAATAAAAAACTGATTTATTTACATTTCTGGAAATAAAAAACAATAAGTGCCAAAATTACTTGGTGCAAATCTCGTAGCTTTGTACCTTGACAAAATAGAGCCTTAAATTGAGCGCGTGTAGCCGAGCGTCTCTGTCACGCCCTTCCGCTGTGTCTCAACTGCTATTACAATTTTATTAGGCGTCAGAGGACGTGAATCAACATATTCTATACTGTATTAACGCTGCATATACTTGACATTATACATATGTAATTATAATTAGTATTTTATGTACTTTGGTTTTAATCTTAAATCTAAAAATGTTGCTACGACGTAGCGCAACGCTACGAAAAAATATTCTATTAGATGAAGGAAAATATTTAGTATTTAGTTCCAATGATTGTCTTAATAGTTTAGTAGTTCATAAGAAATATCCTTCATACACATTCAATAAATGCCTATAATCCATGGGTATCATTGTTCTCGTATCTAAATATTTTTTATTCTTAGAATTATTTTCATTCTTTCACCATTATAGTTAAAGTAAGTAAGTAATACTTATAAATACGATGTAAACTTATAAACATTTCAAATAGGTCCATTCGCCTGATGAACGGTGCTAAAAGTTGATGAAATTTTCCTCTGGGGCCATCTTTGCTTCGCGTCATTAAATAAGGAAGGTGTAATTTTAAGTCAAGTATTCCTACTGTAATCGTAAGATGTCTAAAGAGGTTTGCTATCCGATCTTATGAGATTTTTAAACCAATGTAAGAGAATTCGCATTATTTAATGATATTGTAAATTTTTCGCACATTATATTTGAAATTCAAATTATTTTTTTCAAAATGTTATCTCAGAAACAACGAGTCAAATTTATTTGAATTAAACTGTCTCCCTGACAAAATTTCTTACATAGAGATTATACTAGGAAATCAGAATTCGTATTATAATTGTACAGCTTGTGTTCATTTCGTTAGACTTAGAAAAAACCTACTGAAGCTATTTACTTACAATAAATTGTTAAACTATTTTTGTGAACTACGGTTGTATTTATTTTTTGTGTCCGTGTAGAGTGTATACTTTGACATGAGACACATATCGCATTTATTAGAATATTACTCGTACATGATAAAAAATATGCAATGAGGTCGTCAATCAATAATGAATATTAAAAACATATTGAGAGATCTTAAAAGTATTGCTAATATGAGACTAGAAAAATAATTAACTCGTACTAGGTACTATTTAAAGTTTGTTGCACTGAAGTAACTTAAATACACTACTATGTCAACACTATAACTTGTAACGAACCATATATTTTAAGGTTAGAACAGCTATTCAAGTAACAAGTAGAGAGGACATCATTTTCCGCCATACAATGTTGTATATCAAATAAAATGTAGTCGTACAACCTTACTACATCGTGAAGTCAACGCTATTTGGACTAGAAAAATCCATCAACAAAAACTGAACTCATAATAATTTTTAATTTTCTACTATACTCGTAAAATTTGTCTGAAAGTACATATGTGTATAATTATGATATTACTAAAGCAGGTCATTGATTAAGCAGACCATTTGATGATTATTATAATAAAAAATTAGAAAAACTTATCGCATACTAAATTAAATAATCCTTTCAACGCATTCAATTTGTTCTTGATATATCATTATTAAATTTTATTAAATGAATGCTTACGCTAAAGTTTTTTTAAAAGCTTGGGCTATCAGAGCACGGAATGACTATTAACAAACGCTTTATTCTGCGTGCAGAACACGTATAATTAAGGTAATAAATTCTTGGAGAGAAACTCGACGCTACCGACCTAGCGAGATGTGAATATTAAATTACTGAAAATATTGGCGTTTAGTAAAATGTTTTACACGTTCTCACGTTATAATTGCAATTAAAAATAATTATTCGAATTTAAATCATTCCTACGGGCTATATTTTTGCATTCCATTTTTAAATATTTAAAAAAAATCGTTAAGGCACATCGGCATAAAAGTTAAAGATTTACTGCTTAGCATATTTTTTATTAAAACTATGTTGGACGTATCATAATGAAGCGAAGGATAAGTTGATGAAATGTGGTTAAAATAAAGAAAACATTGTAATTAAAATAATTTTATGTATTTAAAAGTACAATATTGGTACTTATTATTTGTAATAAATCATCACAACGTACACATATGTGTGACGTGTTAGCGAGCGGACGCCGCACATTATTATGCACTTGTAACCAGATCCCGTCAGCGCTTCCGACGGCGATGAAATGTTCACGAGATAACTCGACCGCGATCAGACCTACAACTTCATTCAAATAATTACATTTAGTTTAATAATCTGCACATTAGAATTATCATTATTACATTATTCCTGCCATACACGGACTAATTAAAGCAATACAAATATGACATAAAATAATACCATTAAATAACATTTTTAATTATCCGTGCATGTATGGCAGCCAATTCCAATTTTCTTTAAACTGACGTATAAAGGTAATATTGCGCAGTGGTTAAAACTTTAGGTTCTAGGAAGCTCTCACGGTAAACCTAGGTTAGTAATGAATTAGTCTAAGACTTAGACTTAGTCTAAGACAAAATAATTAATCAAATCTATCGTCAACTTCTCACAAGCAAATACAATGAAATTTGAATAACAATATTCAATTTAGTCCATAAATTAGCATTCTATGCAGCAACACATCTGATTCGCTCGCGGCGGACACACGCCACTCGGCCAGTTAATAAACATGGCCTCTTATACCATACATTGATGCCATTAAAGTAAATGAAGAAACAAATAAGTAAATAAGAAACATAAAATACAAGATAAGATCTACGATTGTAAAATCCTATTTTATACAAAAATTTAAATTAATCAATTGCTAATTGAAATGATCAGGATCCATTTAAATAAATAATTAGTAGAAGATCCCAAAAAATACATTGCTCCAGATTATGTAAAACTGTAATTTTCCAATAAGTACGTTGAGTTAAATCAAACCGATCGATTGCTAACGCAAAATGAAAATATGTTATATTAAAATCTTTTATGCGAACATGTTAATTCAATTGGTTCCATTGCAATTCAATTGAAATGAATGTATTGACTACGGACAACGCGACGACTAAGGCGCCCGCGGCGACACAGGTGCGGCCTTTCCTACGCAATGCTATACGAACGTGAACATCGCCTGCGGGTAGGTATTCACTAACTGTGGTAGAATCTTTGAAAATATCAAACGGGGCTCTTAAAAAAAATGTAATTTGAAGAAATAAAAAGGCCTATCAGTGCCTCGGCACAGAGCGAGCCACAATGTAATTTACTAAAACCTGTTTAAAAATCATATCTTTTTAGCTTGAGTTTATTTCTTTCATATAACAACGCATGATCCTCAGTTCATTAACAACATGGAGTAAAATTCAAATATAGCATTACGAACATCCAACGCCTAGCCTACAGAGGATTAAACCTAATAAATAAGTTGATAAGGATAAATCCAAATTCAGCAAATACTGGAACAAGTTTTGAAATTTTAATACCGACAAAACCGGAAGCAAACACCTAGCCTCAAACGTCACAATATTAGACATTTCAATTTCCGACTAGCACCGCGCTTCCGTAACGCAAACATGTAAAATTAAATATTGTGCACGAGTGCGGTGAAATGTTTCCAATCTAAATCCAACTATATATTTCGTATGGATGATTGCATCCAAATATTTATTACTAACTGTCTTCCGTGACTCCGTCCGCGCGAAATTAAAAAAAACTTAATAAGTAGCCTATGTGTTCTTCCAAACTATGTCCTACATCTGTGCCAATTTTCATCAAGAGCCGTTCAGCCTTTCCAGTGATACCTTCAAACAAACATCCATCCATCCATGTAAACTTTCGCATTTATAATATTAGTAAGATTTTGATAAAATTTGTCTGACATTAATTTAAAAAAGTTTAGTTTTTTTGTAAAAAGTTAGAATCTGGGTAAAAATAATAGATTTTACTGAATCAAGCTGTTAATTACTATAGTAGTAGAAATATGGTAACTTTAATATGTTAAAGTTGTATAAATTACAATAAAAATGATGTATGTGTAACTTACAAACAGCCTATATCTGAATAGCTTTGGTTATGTTGGTAGTATAATAATATGGAAATTTGATTGCCTTACGTTCATTTAAGCATTACGAATTATTTTAGTATTCAAGTACCAGCCTTTTTTTAATATCAACCGTTGTATTAATCATAACTGTTTGTTGTACCAAGCAAATGTAAGATTTAAGAGATTGAAAATGTATAAAATAAAGATTTCATTTTAAATTTTTAATCAAATTAAGATCAGGCTCTATTCATGATAGCGTAAAAAATATATACAACTTACGAAAAGTAAAATAGATATTAAAATCGTTTCGGGTCTGGAGAATTAGAAATTTGTTGTATTTGACGTATAGATATCGTTTTTACTTCTATTTTTGGCATGTTGTGTAAAATTAAATTGATTAAATAAAATCTTCGGAAAAAAATTGACACAGAACAGAACAACACAAGTCAAAACAAATGTCGGATATAAAAACGCCATTTAACTCAAAATAACCGTGTGAATGCGTTCAGACCACGATATTTAAAAGTTTCAGCATTTTGTACTCTACAAATCACATCAAAGGTTTTGAAAGGTACCGCCAAAAACTTCACAATTTTAAGACCGCTTTTAGGAATGCATTAGTACTTCATATTTAGTGTGTGAGGAGCACTGGCTAAGTGTAACTTCAAAAACGCCGCTAAAATGCCGCCAAAATTTGAGCGTTAGTGTCGCAGGGAATTACATCGTGGCTACACACTGCTTGTTTTTAATATTATTTGTTTGCAATCAAAATATTTTCAACTAAAAATAGTAGATTAAAAATAATAAGCTAATTATTTCAGATTTGAAACGACTAAATGGAAAGTATTAATAATTAATATTATTTTTCTTACGTTAACGTGACTACGGAACTTATTCTGTAAACGCAGAACAAAAGTAATAATTAAAAAAGAAAGTGAGGGAACATATAGATCGACAAGGATTATCTGACCCGGTGGGAATAAATCTAACTTAATTATGATAGCTCACTAGCGATCTCCTTTCAATATCAAACAAGAGTCACAAAATCCTTTTAGTACTGTAGTTGTCATGTCTTGTTTTTCTTTTATACCACATTCTATGCTAATGTAGGTTTGACATGTTTTCTGAAAGCATTTACCGCGATAGCAGCGCCTCTCTCATCGGGCCAGATATCCTTGTTTGACTATAGTTTACTATTAATCAAATGCCAAACACCGCAATGACTCGTATATTAAGTGCTCTAATACACTAGTAAAAATGAATAAAAATTCGTTAAAACGACGTGATAAAATTTACTGAATAACTTTGGAATAATACTGTTTAAGTTTAATAGTAGATGTTTTATAAGTAATCTAATATTTTATAACTTTTTTAATTTAAAATTGCGTTCGGTTATAAAAGCAGTCAAATTCAAACTCATACTGCTTAAAGAAAATTCCAAGATTCTTTCAATTTTACGCATGGTAGTATATTCCAAATCATTTGGTTTTATTTGCAGGCGGGAGTTTAAGTAAATTGGCGAGCTTAATATTATATTTTTATTGAAAATATGGCATAAATAAAACGTGCTGTACAAAAAACTTAAATAAGCAGAGGTCTTAAGATTACTTTGCTATATTTTTGTATGTTTAACATGTTTTAAACGTGTGATAACATTTATATGGATTTCCAAACTCTGCAAACAATTTCACCCAACATTTTGATTATTTTAATGGCTTTTTAATTATGTTCATAGTTAAGTTGTATTATGTTATGATTATGTTTATATTTAGTAATTTAGAGAAACAATTACCTTTTTTAATTCGCAGTAACGAAACGACCATTGAATTTCGACGTAAAATTTTGAGGCGGCGTTGTAATAAACATTAACAGCGAGCACTTTGAGCTCAACTGTACCTCGCCCTATAATCATACCGCCTGAACAACTTTCTGGCTTAACACTAAAGCTCGTTATCGTTACTACATTTCTTTGTAAAATAAAATATAGTGACAGAATAAACCAAAACCAATATGTTTATACTTATTGTAATATTATACAGCATAGTAAGGAATAATGTTTATAAATAATTTTGGTATAATATATAAATTATAAAAATTATGGAGCGTCGGTGACTCAGTGGTTAAGCACTTGACTTGCAATCTGCAAGTCCTGGGTTCGAATCCCATGTACCAATGTGATTTTCGTTTTACATATGTACATTTATCCAACGTTCTAACGGTGAAGGGAAACATCGTGATGCAACCTGCACATATCTGAGAAGAAATTCAAAGATATGTGTGAAGTCAACAAACCCGCACTGGGCCAGCGTGGTTGACCATAGCCTAGTCACCCCTAACTTTGGGTAAGTTCCGAGCCCCTCAGTGGGGACATATAGTGAGTTAATGATAATATAAATTATAAATCTATAAATGCAGATATACATATGTTTGTATATATTTTATATAACAATATCTATTTGAAGTTTCGATCAAGTCTTGCTTCTATATGTTATAGATATTGGTACAAAAAACCACAAACACCCTAAATATTCCCCATAATTTCATTATACTTCAATGGATTGTGAAAATAAATTTAAGAAATAATTTTATTCCTATTGAAAAAAATGTTCCTTCAAAGTAGAATATAACTGTTCCAAGTACAGATTGCGTTTAATTTGAACTTGTAAATCCCAGTTGGTTGACTGTCGCTTCCCGTCGGGGCAGGCCAATTAAGTCTCATTGAATTCAGGCGTACACGCCCAGAACAAATTAAAACATTTTGTAGCAAAATGTATTTTTACGTTAAAGATATAATTCCTTCACTAATATTTGAACATTTATAAGCTACAAATAAAAATTCTAAAGTTAACTCAAACATAACTTTAAAATAAAGTAATTATTATTTTGGTCGTACTATTAAAATATTTCAAAATAGAATTAAATACAGGATCCTCTCAGCAACCATTGAAGCTAGTTAACAATTCAAAGTAATCAATCAACGACATGCGCGTTGTATCCAATAGAGACGGAATTTCATTACCTAGGAACAAAAGACGACAATTTCATGAGTAAATTGCATTGCGCGATAATTGCCACAATACATAAATTCTATGCACGTCGATACCATGAGTTTCATCTGTAGCCAGCACATTTATTTTACAATTACCCGTGGTTGTAATTTACACACATTTATGTATTTCTTACCCTCCGCAAGTCAACTAACTAACGCTAAACAACGTCTACATTAGCTAAGGGCCGCAACATTGCCGTTTGATGAATGTGCCTGGTCGACCGGGTATCTCTATTTGTCACATTTTTATTTATTTCTTTTTTACGAGAAGGGGCCAAACGATCAGCGGGAACATCGGGTTGATCATCGACGCCTATCCGCAAAACTAGAGAAATTGCATATGCGTTGCCGGCCTTTGAGAAAGAGGTAAACTCGTCTCTTTAAAGACTAAAAAAATTACCGGAGAAATGTTGATATTACCGTTAGTTTCTATTGTCTAAACACCGGTTTTAAACATTTTGTCATTCCTCGAAGTCTCTTTTAAATGATGTACATAATATGATTCTTTTTACAGGAATCTGAAGAGACAATCTGGAAGAGAAACTACGCATATGAGTACCTATGTATTTGTTTTCCTTTTACATTTTATATTATGTTATTAATATATAGTAAGCTTAAATAAATGCTTAATTTTAAAAAAAATGTGTAAATACTGATCTTATTTTTATTATTTAGTTATACCATTATTTAGTTTATTAAGTTCACCTTTTACTGCTATCTTCGTTAGACTACAAACGCCCCAATTAAAATCTAAAGCCCTTTTAATTGTTTTAATAGAACCAGTTCCGAGAGAGTGAAAGATTTCGGAATAATTAACTCTGTTGCTACTTCTACGAAACATTATAACTAAAATACTGTTGCCTTTAATGTTCCGATGTAATGTACTCATGGAGTGGACATAAAACTTTTCATTCTTTTCAAATTTTAATAAAAATCATCACTCATAAATTTTAATTATTTTAATTCTTTCCATAACTTTTATTACATCCTTGTTTTAACTTTCGAACAACGTTTACTCTAGTTGTTCATTCTTATGACTATTTCGTGGAATTTAAAATAGGAATACGAATTAGAAATGAGACAAGCAAATGACGTCCCAAAGCGCGCCCCGGGCAGCGTAGCGGCGTGAGCAGGATAGTTCTAGACGCAGAGAAATTATCATTAAAAAGTACCATTTGCGCTGGCAAGTGCAACTGTATTATGCACCATACATGTGGAAGTTAGAGCACATCCTAGTCACAATTTGCAGCAACAAGCAAGTTCTTTCTATTTTTAAACCGTGACTCGTAGAAAAATATTTATAGTAGATTTTTCTTTTTTCTAAGTTCATTTTCTTCTGAGTTTGCATGCACATTTTTAAGTTAAGAAGGAACTATTATTGTAAGGAAAAAAATAGCGGCCGTATTGAATAAAAGATGGAATGTTCCCCAGATATATGGCTGCAGATGTACACGTTATTGTGTTAAGAAAATCCCGTACATCAGGTCTAGGTGTAATTAAATCGCGGCCGATGGAGTACAAAAGGCGGTGTCAGGTGTGACTCGCCCAGACCAAGTATAATTAAGGCAATAAATTTCTACAGAGCCACATAAGCCGTCCCGCACTCGTGACAATTAAATTGCCTTAAATTTTAGTATGTAGTTAGCAAACACGGACACCACGCCTCTACCCACCGCTGCTTGTACCCATTTGTAAGAGATTGAAATTAATAGAAAACAATTGATGTTGAACAAATTAACCTAACCATTACGTCTTTGAAACTTAGCATTTTTTAACCATGATACGACTCTGAATATGGCAGTCAGTGATACGTTTAAATTATTAAAAAAAACATAACAGTACTCGTCTCCTCGACTCCACTCTTCAGTATTCAGAACAGTTTTGTGAAAAATTAAAATGGTATATGTATGTCAGGGACACTCGTTTAGAAACGTGTTCTATTTTGAATGATATTAGCTAAAGTGGTGCTATTTTGGTTTTGTTCTGTCACTAAAAAAATGCAATATTTTATTAACATTATGTGGCTTATAAAAAAATGAGCAATCATTTACATGAGTTCATAATTACTTCTATAACTTAGATAAGCTCGGGTCCCTCAATTAGACTCTAAGCAAATGTAGAAGTAGATTTTGGCGGGGTTATGACGTCTTTGGTTTTTCAATTGCACTTAAAAGCAAGAAGTTAAATTAAAGTTGAATGCTTATTTTTATTTTGAATTTGTATAAAATCAATTAAGAGATTTTGTATAATCATTTATTTTTTCATTAAAATCACTAAATCCCTCCTGGAAACAATTTCGTATGAACATAATAAATTAAGCTTAAAATTAATTTATTAAGATTCGCCCTTTTAATAACGAGATATTATGTTTATTATACTTCGATTCAATAAATTAATATTATTTTCGGTTGAAAATATCGTATTGTTAAATCTATAAAAATCCTATTTTAATAGTGGACTATACATATAATTTTTTTTTCTCATTTTCATACAATTTTTTTCAGAAAAAATGGCGTAAAGTTCTTTTTTTCTAACAAAGGGATTTAAATTAAGAGTAAATCTTACTAATATAATAAGTGCGAATGTTTAGATGGATGGATGGATGTTTGTAGATATCTCCTGAACGGTTCAATGGATCTTGATGAAATTTGACATAGATGTAAAACATAGTCTGGAAAAATACATAAGCTGCTTATTAAGTTTTTTTTTTTGATTCCGCGCCGACGGTGTCGCGGGCGACAGCTAGTATGATATAATTTTTAAATATTTGTTTTACATGCTTCATTTTTTTTACAAAGTATGTGTTGGGTTTATACACATTTTAGCATTGAACTTTAGGCAGTGGAATCTGACGTTAACGTAAGTCAATGTGTTAGTTGGATCCGTCCGTATGAGAACAAAAGACGGCAGTTGCAGGTGTAAGTTGGTAGAAGCAAGTATAATTGAGGCAATAAATCTCGACAAAGCCTCGTAAGCTCTCACAGTTCTAGCTAGACAAAGCAATTAAATTACTTGAATTTTCCTTATTACCACGATTACCTAATTTATCTAGATGTTCAATGATTAAAAAATCTACACAGATAAAAAAAACTATCTACATTATAATGAAGAGATAAGTCATTTCTTCGTTTACAATGTGTAATAAATTCTACTTTCGTACTGATTTTCCTATTCACTATTTTTCTTCCTTTTTTACTTATTTTTTTAGTAGCGTGAAATTATGTAGTTAGTGATTGCTATTATTGCTGAGTAATAAACTTTACAAGAGTATTTGAAGTTAAGTACTTTTGAAAGTAAGTAGAAACCTCTAATTATATAAAATGACTAAATAGTCTTATTGCTACGAAGTTTCGTAGAGTTCAAAAGGCTACGAGAATACGTAGACTTTATCTATGATGATAATCTTAATCATAATATTTTTTTCTTTCAATATGACAATAAAACTGGTTTTGTTCTACTGTTTAACTATAAAATAATCTTGAGAAAGTATAACGGCGGAAACGTCCAACGATGGCTTTGTTACTTTTATAATTGTTTTTGTCAAGTAGAAAATATTAAGAATGCTACAGAGGTAGTCTCGCGATGCCCCGGGGATATGTGGAACTAGTTCTATGGAAATTTTAAATCATATATATGTCAGGGGCTACCCGTGTGGACGTCATATCTTCTATTGTTTGTATTTCGTTAAAACTGAGTCTCCACCTTTTTTTAAATAAAAACATTTTTTTCCCTAATTGTTTTTCAGATATAAAAGTAATTTTTCTTTCAACGGCTGTATATTTAATGTTGAATGAAGGATTCATTTTAATGAATAAAAAGATTTTACTTTTAAAATATTTATCATCATCATCAGCTCACTATACGTCCTCACTGAAGAGCTCGGAGCTTACCCTGATTTAGGGGTGACTTGGCCGTAAACTACTCTAGCTCAATGCGGGTTGATTGACTTCACATATATCTTTGAATTTCTTTACGTCTATTGCTATTTGTTAGTTATTAGAACTGCATAAATTATACGAAAATTAACATATGGACGCGAAGGTATTGAAGGTAAATGACCTGCCACAAAAAGGTAAGGATATCGTGAGAGGAAAAACGTACAAATATTTAATAAATATAAAATGTATTGTGCAATATAATTCATAACGTTTTAAGATACTTACATAAAATTTGATATAACCTTTGCTGTAACTCATAAAAATACCCTTCATTTCCTGTATGTATAACCGAAAACAATTTTCAACATTCGCTCGCAGTTCGTACGATTATTTTATGCAGACTCGTTCATTTTAATTTCAGCCATAACTCAAAAACAAATGCGGCAAGTTCGAGATTAAATAGGCGCAGTGAAAGTAATTAAAAGTCGATGTACGTGAATGATGTGTGCTCGATGAAAATGCTAGGATTTATAATTATCAACTAAGTCGTCCATGGTAATTTTCAATGCTTTTAAATTAACAAATTTTATTGAGTGTGATTTTTGGCAATGAGTTTTCATTCCAATGCAAAGAGATATATAATGAAAATTTTAATTTATATTATTTACTAGTAAATTGACATGTACAAGCTAATTTTTGGCATGGTACGGTAAACAAAATCTAGGTTTTATTTACTTAACGACTGATAAGTAACGCTAAGATAAAAATCGTAAGAGCTCATTTTTATATCACAAATGTTTCAAAAAAACTTTGTCCAGAAACTTAAAGCACTAAAGTTTCTTAAAATAGAATCTATCCAAGTTGTTAGTATAAAGTACGTTTCAAGTAAAGTCAACTCCTAAGTTGAGCAAGTTAGACCTGTTGCCGGTCACTGAGCCGTTAAGACAATTTTCTTTAAAACTTAATCTTCTATGCTTCTCGTATACTTGGCGTTGGGTAAAATGACGTGGTACTTTTATTATTAAATAAAATAAATGTTCCTGTTTGTCTCAACGTTTATTTAAATCCAAACTAATAATTTAAAACATTTTTTTAAATGATAGTAACCGTTGGAGATAGAAGGAACTTACAAGGACGTATATCCGGTTTCCGGCGTAGACCACGATTCAATTTTGTCCAGCTCCCGACAAACTACATCGATTGTTTCCATATTCCGGTCACAAAAGGAAACTCACTATTCCACTATAACCGTACCATTCACTAAAACGTTTTACTTCTAAAATTACTGATTGGAGGCACCATTAAAACTAATGGTCATACTAAACTTATATTCGTTAAGGAAAAGCGGCATTAAGCACTCACGTTTCGTTTATTATCAAAAATGAACTATACAATTATTTAGGTGATTTGAGTTAAGATTATAGAGGCCTACTTATTTTTACTTTATTGTAAATTAAATTTAGGGAGTTAAAATAGATCAAAATATAATTTGCAAAAATTCTTGTTACTTATATTTTCTTTTTTGCATGTAAAGAAATTTAAATCCTCGGTAGTTACATTTTACACGCCGATATCGATGACACATATTCACGATTTTTAAACATTTTAAAGTAGAAAAGCGTAAAAATAAAAACTTTACGTAAACTTTATGCATATTTAACTATAGAAAGTTAAATATTTTAAATGTAAATAAATTTAAAGGAAAAACTGCTAAGATTGAAGTGTACGTTATATATATATATTTGTGTAGTTTATTTCTTAGTAGAATCAAGTTGTCCCTACACATATGTCCGCTTTCCGCCGGCGCCGGTGAGGCACAATGGCAGAGCCTCTGTGATTTAGTTTTATTATCATGCACCCTCCATTCGCTGTGTTCCAGATTATTCAAAGAGAGGTATGTAAATACGCTTTGGTATCAAACTATTTGCATATTTACTTGCGCCGTTGCACAACTACAAATAGAAAAGTTTTTTCGTTGTTGTACACTTTGAATTTTATTTGCAAGGATAGCTTTAGAATTTTCTGTGATATTTTTATAAAGATTTTATTTTCTTTGACAGATACGTTTTTTTAAATATGAATTCTAAAACACTATGTCTGCTTTCTGCAAAATACTTGAGTCTTTTACAGACATACCTCCACGTAGAATGGTACAAATGATTTTTTATTTATTTTACGTCTTGTTGATCTAAATAGAAGTGTTTAACTTGCAAATGTAGCTCATACAATGTATGGATACGCCATTAACGAAAGAGGAATGGCTTCATTCTGCTATACATCATAGAGAACAATACAATTTAAAGGTTAAGTTAAGGCAATAAGCAAGTTCAGCCGTGACGAGGAATCCGTAGCGGTCACGGGTTAACCTTCACGTTAGTATGAATTACACCGCATTGTAATTCCGTGGGTGGCTCCTTTGAATAGCAGTTACCCAGTCTGCCCTGTTATTATGGGTAGACGCTAAGAGCACCTGAAATTAGGTGCTTTGAGCTGTTGTTTCGTGTTAGACTCCTTTTATGTCCGCATATCCTCCGCAATTTCAAGAGTCCGTTTATGTTTTATAGCCGTCTATTATCTATTCATCGTGCCCCTTGAACTTATCATCCACTTTATCGTAATATGAATTTATGCGGTGGTTGAATTCAGTTAGGGAAATTGTTATTCAACGGCCTTATGTTTTAGGAGTGACCGTTAATCGTATAAAATTCTGAAATAATGGATCCTTGCAAACTTACTTTAATAAAAAAAAAAACATGTTTCGTTGTATCCATAAATACAACGAAACATGTTTTTTTTTTTTTTTGTATTTATGGTTTTAAATAATTTGAGATAAACTATGATAAAAATATTGAATTTTTTTGGATTACCTACTCATTTTTTGATAAACAAAGTAACATGTGTAAAAACGGCTATGTAAAATAATTGAAATGGTACATATTTAAATTCGTAGACATCTTGTAGCGGATTAAAAAAAATCATTAAGATCACTTAAAATCTCCTCAGCTTGTTTTTTGTTAAAATGCATTGCTGTTTAATTTGAGTCGAAAGTGTAAAGGTTATATAAACATTGGCGACTACCATATAAAAAATGTTCCGTTGAAATCGTAAAACGATGTGTTCTCACGATGAATCGATGCCGTTAACCTAAATCGCTGGAAACTGCCTCCACTTTGACCAAAGAGGCGATCTTTCGACGAAACGTGACCGAACGAGTCAATAAAAACCCCTTTGAAAAAACTCAACTGCACTGCTGTATTAAATAGTCAAATACTACGCAACACCTAATTGTGGAATTCGATTGTTGCAGCACTTATATAAAGACAATCGTCTTTTTGACTGTCGTTAGAAGACGTGATTTACTTTGTAAGATCAATATCAAAGTAAACTGGGTATTATAAATACTGTCGAATTTTTCGAACTGTAATAGCTTAATTGATCTGCGGTCTATCACAAGAAATCGCTTGCGAGGCCAGAGGTTATCTTTGGTCCTCACGAATGAATTGTCATTCTGAAAAAATACTTTATGACCGTCAAAATTTTTATCATATTTTAAAAGAAAGATGTTAACTTACTAGAGTAACGCAGCGACGAAGTGTGCTTTGGCCTCAAACAATAAAAGACTCAAATTTCCTCTATCCTGTGCCATCTCGACCCAGTCTTGGAGTTTGAGCTTCCTAAGGTCTTTTTTTACCTCATTTATCCTGCGATTCCTGGCGTGACCAGCTGGCCGTCTCGAGTACATACGCATGATTTAACATTCCGAACAACATCCATATTTTCTAAATTTTTTTTTTTACTGTACTTTGGTAAATAGTATTCATGCTGCATTTATTATATTTAAACTTTATACTTCAGATATATCTTACAGTGCCAACAGGTACAGTTATTTAATAAAAATGAAAATATTACATTGTTACTGAGCATAAAAGTTCGTCCGATCCCCTTGCAAATAATATTTCTCAATAATTGCATGTTTACAAGGAATATATCGATAAATATCAGAATAGTAAGGCACGTAGCGAGCGATCGAACATCGCAGGCATTCGACTGCGGATAACAATAAAACTAAATCATGGGGAAGTTATCTGTCTTAGGCGTAGACGGGAGCAGAAAAGGAACATGTGCCCGAAAATGTATTACAGGGGATAAGATGTTAAATCGTGCAGCGACAATATCTTCCATGTTTTCTAATTTTGCTTATTTTCCCCTGTGTTTTGTGCACTAAGATTGTCGAAGTTAACAAACCTTCCCGTCATTTTGTACCAAGAGGTTTTAATCACGTGTTTTTGTAAGTATGACGCGTTCTTACGTTATAGTTTGTCATTCAATTATTATTATTAATAGGATAAAAATGTATGAAAAAAATGATTTAGATCGTAATCCAAAAATAAAACATGATCTCGTATCATGAATCAATTCTGTCATAATATTATTATTTATACAGGAGTTATTACCCGCAATGCAAACATTAACAAGGCAATAAGTAATCAAGACAATAGATAAAGCGTAATAAACCAAAATGTCACGTGCTGATATAATTTGATGGGTGCCCTTTCGTAAATTACCGCCTACATTAATTTTCGATTAGCGAGAATTTGGGGGTTTTACGGCAAATTTACGATCCGATATATTGGCGTATCATTTAGTAATATCCGGATTAATCGTCTTTACACGGAGAAAATAGCCTACAAAGTTTTCTCACACGGTGTCATTTAACTACATAAAGGGTTCCATTCAATAGAATTAGTATCGGATTAGTTCCCACAACAAATAAATCCTTTTGACGGTATAAATGTGTAAACGTCAATGCCCTTTTCAAATTATATGTATAAAGGTTCAATAATTAAAACAAAGAGCACTTTTCGTCTTTAAAATATTCTTGTGTCAGAAAAAAGTGTTACTGTACATACTACATATATTTATACGCATAAAACTCTCTATCTCATTCTTCACGTTGATAGTATCTTAAATCCATTACGTTCAGAAAGAGCAAGCTGGTCAGGTGTAATTATACCGAAATGAGTAGTCGACTGATATCCGCGTGGTTACATATTTCCTCCCTCTCATAAATAGTCAGGATAGTTTCCTCAGATAACTTAATCAAATCTTCGTTCCCTCATCATCGGCCAACGGCTGGGAATTTTATCTGAGATATTCATAAATTTTCTTAACCTTTGATACTAATTTTTCCACCTATAAGTCGTCTTCCAATAGGATTTTTGCAAGAATTTTGTTGATTTTAAGTTGTAAAAAATGTCCGATTAAATTAATTATTAGAACAGAGACATATGATTTTACAATAAAATATAATTAAAGAAATTATAATGAATGAAAGATGCCTCTCCCATGAGAAATGTCCTCTTGCTTACAATAAACAAGAGGCTTGTTTTTTTAATAAAAAATATTCAATCGCGACCGGCGAGTCAGCGGTCAGACACAAATAAAAGAGCTCAACGTTTGATATGAAATATGCAGGCAACTCGGTCCCGAGTTCGAGCCTGCCCACATTAGTTATTCAATATCGGCGCGGTACATTTAACATGAACTTTGTTATACGCTAACAAGAAAGTGTGGGACTGCCAACTGTCCCAAACGGATAGTTTAAACAATACGAATAAACTTAAAGTCGATTGTCAAGTCAATCTCTCTGATCTTTTAAGAGATCTTATTATAATTGTATAATTCTTATTTTTATTATATTAATAAATAAACTCATTTTTAGTAAACTTCCTAAGACAATTCGTTGTTAACATTATTATGGTTAGTCGAATCTTTATACCTTCTAATTTACAAATTTAAAACATTTTCAACCCTTCTTCCAAAAAAAATGTACCCCACAAAACAGTTAATAAATATTTTGTATCAAAACCAAAATATTACCATACAAGATTAAGGATCTATGCGTTCACTGAAACGGGCAATTCTAAAGGAAGGTGACACTGAACGAAATAGAGACAGGGAAATCCTTCACTCCAATTCAATTTGCACGGCAAGACGGTGCGAGGGCGTAGCGCCCTCTACCCGTCACTAGGCCGAAACAACTCCCTCTGTAATCCCTCAAATCCAAATTAGATTTTCTTTCACAGGCTCGCACTATTCACGGGCCCGCCGCATCGTCGCCTCGCAATCCCACGGCCCGACTTAACCCGTACTAAGATTACACCTCATACAAAAGTAGACTAAGCAATAACATGCATGTGTTGAGCCAAACAAGTTTAAATTCACTGTTAACTTACTTTAAATCGCTTATAACTATCTAACATGATTTAAAATGTAAACGATTAATATTAAATCCATCTATTTAAATATACTTATTATTATTATATACATAAAACTTTCTTTTTTTTAGTAATTACGAACACAATTGTGCCTTGTTATTTATATCAGCGAGTTGTATTTACGACAAGCAATTAATTTCCATTGTACAAATTCTAATGCGCACACAAAAAGCGGCCGGCGTGACAAGACGAAACAATTAAACAAAACGATGCGATAATAAGCAGGCTTTACAAATATTGGGGCAGATTTAACTGGGTGTAATGCGATAGTGCGGCAGGCGAGATCGCGTGCAGCCCCACGCAAAGGCACGCACTTGTTAAACGACTTCAATAGCAGGTTCTCGGATTCGTCTGTATATTTTTCACCTTAGAACTTCACTTATGTGGAACGATTTTTATAATTCACCTTTTTTGCTTTTTGATTCTATAGAACCTGTCGTGTGGACTAGTTTTAAATCAAATTGAATATAATTTAGACAAATAGATAATAATTTAGACACAACTTTCAATTCAGACTTTTAGTATGTTATATTGAAAATTACTATTTTAATAATGAATATGAAAGAAAATAACCTGTATTTAGTACTCATGTAATATTAAGTTAACGACTTTTGATGCTACAGTCAATTTTCCGGCAACATAAATTAAATTTTAAACAAATTATAGCAAATAAAACCGGTTATTTAAAACTTTTGAATAACGTTTAACACTATTACACTTTATTCACATTGAAGTATTTGATACTTTTTATTTATTAATCATGTTAATAACATGTACTCCTATTAAGCATACTCGTGAATCTTGTGGCATGGCAAGGCCATCATGTGCCACCACTCAGCAAATTTTTAGCGACAGCAAAATGATTGACGATTTTTAATAAAAAACGACCTCACAAACATTAGCTCAGACTCGCGTCCTTCGTTTATAAAATTTCATTACATCACTCGAGTACATACTGAAGCGAAGACTGAGTGCAGTGACGTATCGAAGCCAAACTGGGGCCAGATTTCTCGAAATTTTCACAACGATTGTATTTTCATAAATGAATTTTCCTTTTTACGTTCGGCTTAACGAGTCAGTATATGTAATTTACAGGGTCGGCGACATTCAGTCCTCGAAGTATTAAATTGAATGCGAAAGGAAATTACATAGGTCCACATTGACGTTCGACTTTCGTGGAATCGTTTGTCCCTCTAAAAACAATGCCCAAACGGAAATTAAACAGATATATGTATGAAAATAGCGAAGAATTCCCGAATCGACACTGATTTATGGAAAATAAGAACGAATTAAGTTCATTGGAGCGTGGAGGTGATCTTTATCAATATTATGGAAATGTCATAAACAAAAAACATCGTTAACAGGAAACAGAATGAAATTGGATTGTTTAACCAACGTGTTGTAAAAAATATATAACAACATACTTAAACTACAAAAACAAGTCTTAAATAATGTATATAAACTTATCTCTAAGGAATATTTAATATCACATTTCTAGTATAATGAAGAATATTTTTATCTAGGTTAAGAGCTGAAATTTAGTTTCAGTTTAAGACATTTGAATTATGGTATTAACAATATACAAAGGTATCTGTGGGTTTCTTTAATCAAGATAAGTATAAGGTTTAAACCAAAAGTTTTCACAGCGAGCGGGTATTCGCTTAGATCGTGCAATTCTGCGTCCCGTCGACCTATAACTCGAGCTCTACCTACGTGGGATTAACACTGTCAGCCACATATTGGCTCTCAGCGGTGAAACTTTACTCCGACCTATCTAAGATGTTACTTTGTATTAAGACTCTGAGACCGTTTCTATTCTTTTATATAAAGAAAATGATTGATTTTCCTGTATGCATTTCTAAAAATTTATGGTAGAATGATCTGAAGACTCCCATCATAACATGTATGTAGAAAAAAATCTCTTCCTATATAATTTTCCTTATACAATCATTATCTTTGGTTTTCTATTAATGTAGACAGTGCTTATGGATCCCCAAATTCACGTATTATCCGATGTTTACAGAAGTTCCGTCAGCTGTCGAGGGCTAAGTGTTCGTAAGTTCGGGCGCGAAGAGCGGAGTTCGGGCTGGCGCCGCGCCGGAAGTCGTTGCCGCGCGACGGCCGCCGGAAGTGACGCCGGATCGAGTTCCTTCGTTATGTCGCCCGGACAGCTCCCGCTGAAGCCTTCAATCTTTTCACTTGAAGTCTACGTGAATGTAAGTATATTGTAGTAGGTTAATATATTTTTTATTTATGAATTAAATGTAAACTAACTTCCCTAGTATACCAGATAAAAACTTTTTATACAATGTGGATCGTAATAAAATTTAATTATACTTTGAGTATCAAATACTGCTCCTTACAACAAAGATATAAACCAAAATATGTTATGATGTTTTCGCAAACAACATCTAAAGGAAACTTCAGTAACATTGTCTATGTACGACGCCATAAACTAGGGGAGGAAAATAAAAGAAAAACAATTTTTCCCACAACACTTACACGTGTCTTACGTCTAGCGCGAATTGGGAGCCGGGTCGGCGGCTGATCCCCCGCAATCTGTCCCGAACAATAAGTCGCTCTCTAACAAAAGCCGCCCATTTGAACGACTCGGAAACTTTTGTAAGTTTAGCTCTTTCTTCGCGGGGTCTTGGCAGCGGCCGCGGCCCCACAATGCCCGGAGTAATCGTTAAGGCCATACCGAAACGCATAACAAAAACAAAACGCACTCAAAGTAATATTACTCAACGTTTTGGCAACGACGGCTAATTTTACGAACTTTAGAATCTTGTCAAGTCTTTTGAGATTCACCAGTTTTATTACTTGAAATGTATTCGTTGCTTTGTGAAACAATTGAGTCTGTGGAGATTTAGAACACAAAGGCAAATTGTTTTATTACTGCAGAACATTACAACGACTTGTTATGTCGAGAAAATTAGAACATTCATTTTATTGATACTGAATAATAATTTAATAATTTAAATATTCAAAGAAATTAAATTTATAAATTATGTTCAATAATCATTGTCGAATAAGAACACTGTTATCAAACATTTTAAAATGACATTTTACATATATTGTATAGAAACAAGCCTCTAGTAAGGGTAGAGCTCATTCCAGAATATACTAATAAATAAAACGAATTAATGTAAGTTGGCTTTTGACCGGTATTTATATACGTAGCTTCCGAGTTCCATTGACGCTTACCCGGGCGCCGCGCCGTCGCCGTCACGGGCTGCTTCGTTTCTCTGCACCGTCAAATACTAAAACTTACTCTACAACAAAGCAGCTTTATCTTAGAATTTTTTTATTAATTCTTGTGCATATCTCTTTTATCATATATCTACTATTTTAGTTTCAAACACCTTACTTACCTATATTCTTTTCATGCTGTTTGGCATCACGAACACCTAAACTTTCCTTCTTAAGTACCTCTCGCGTCGGATTGTATAATATAGTATAGGGGCGATTTAAAAAAGTAAATATAATATAAATTGAAATTTAAAATTACCCTTTAAAATTAGTCACAACTTACAACCAACACTTACCATCAACCTACCCTTTTCCCTTGGTGGGTCGGCACAGTATAACTTCTTACGTATCCTCATTCACACAATCCATCTTAAAACACTTTAACTTATTTTATTCACTCGTAAAATAGAACACTATTTCATCATGCTTTGAAGGGATGCCGTTTCACCTACCTCAGCAATACCAGTATATTCGGTAATAACAAAATAATATGTTTTGTAAGATGGAATTCATATTTCATAAGCACTGCTACGCATAAGATATTACTCAGAGAATGGTGCTTTGCCTTTTATATCATAGTAAAGATAAGGGCGGCAGCCAATCGCAAGGGAGCTAACACGCGCGATGTCAGCCTCCTCTGGATTCATTGTCGACATTTGCGTCACATATTTCACGACCGGTACCAGTGAATTTTATATGTATGAAGACAATCGGATTTTATTCCTAAACATATGGAGGGCGATTTGTTTCATTGCACGATACCAGTAATTGTTGTTATTTTCGAGTAAAATTCGTGCGTCGAAACGTAATAGCGTTATCCTTTCAAAATGTATTAACTTATTCCCGTCGCGCCACATCAAAGTTTTATCGAGAAAAACGATAAAAAATTTCATAGATACATTAACTCTGAAGTCCATCACAAGCGCCGTAAAGTTTATTAAACGCTATTACTAATTCAATAGTTCATTTCAACATCTGTAAGTGTTATGATGCCTATAAAAAACTCATTTGCGCTTCGCTTTAATGGCCGCCGCCCCAACACGCCGTGAACTGCGATATAACACTGGATTATTATCAACTTTAAATTAAATACCATAATTCTTCTTAATGCCGTCATTAGGTACACTCCTACCACAACAAAAACATTCTAAGAAAATCCGCTCGCAAGATCGTATTAACATAACCACTTTGTTAAATGAAGTCGAGATAATTTGTGGGTGAACTTCGGCCCGTAATACCTCGCAAATTGCCAGATGAGACTGTATGAGACAACTGTTAGTTTTAATTAAACGGCCTGCTAACAGTCGCGGGAAGTCCTCAGAACGACCGAATTATTCTAATGTTATAAGCCTCCTTGTGTCCCGAACTTATTGCAACTAAAATTAATACCGAACCGAACTAATATTATTGGGTAATCTTGAATCTAAACGAGACATCTATTACAATATGTCTAGATGAAATTGTTTGAAGAAAATAAATTGTAAGGGACGTTCAAATTATCGTCAATAGTAACATCGTGAAGTCGCTCGATTTAATGAAAAGTATAAAGAAAAGACGAAATTGCCGGAACAAGATAATCTCCAGTTTCAATTTGAGAGACGACGGGGCCGAGTGCCTTGGGAGAAGTATTTCATTAGATGTAAGGAAGCAATCAGCTCGCCGGTGAGACAGACACCTGTATTGGTCCAGACGATACTTACCAACTCGTTGTAAAAGGAGTGGTTCAAAATTGGTAGCTAAATTATTATTGTACACGACGGGTTCGGGTCCCGCTGCACATCCTGCCTTCGACTACACGTTGAAAGGGATGGCGTAATATTCTAAATTTATGAAGTGGCACTTATCAACTCGATGCCCCGTTCACCACTTGCAGGTGCCTGGTCACTCTGTCGGTGTTAGCCGAGTCAAATAAGTCACAGCCAAATAGTCTATAGGCGCCTGCGATGCGGCCCTTTTGATGCACCGCTTCCCGTAAGCGTGCTATAGACGCGTTGTTATCGAACCGAACGCGGAACCGTGAAATTCTAGCAACCCTGTACGCTAGTTAATCGACACGTCCGATGTGCAACTCTTTCCGTCTAACTTACTTCGACTCTCGACAATGTCTTCCCCGCACGAGCCCCCGCAGGCCCCGCGCTGTGCCGAAGCGGTCAGGGATTTCTAACTACCCGCATGTGCGTGAGAATAAAAATGAGTCGAGCTACCTACATTAAACCTGTATAGGCGAACCGCTAAATTCAAAAATATAGTTCGTCATTGAAGGTGACGAAACACAGTGCATCTTTAGCGACCAATTATATAAAACATTATTCAAATGTGTATTTTAATATTTTCGCACAAGATCAATTCTTGATATTGAGGAGTAATCATTAATCATCATTAGTTATTTGCATATTACATAAGCAAATAACTAATACATAAATTACGTTAAACTAATTAATTAAATATATTGGCGATATGTAAAGGATGACCAAGTCAAAATTTATTTTCATTACTGCTCCAAATATTATAAAGAATTAAAGAAAAAGGGCAACCACTCTCCTATGAAAAATGATCAATTGCAATTGCATCAGAGATCGTCTTCGGACTAGGGCGTGCAGAATTATTGCCAGCGTAGTTTGGTGAGGCGGGCCGCTTGTCAAACTTTGGTAATTTAACTTCAAAACAGGTTCCTGACGGTACACCGCAACGAACATTTGTTCAACCGCGTTCGAGAACTAAAACAATAATATGATAACCAGACTGCAATCAAGAGATAGAAATGTAAATACATACAAATGTAACATACGAATTAATCTTACACAATCATTAAAATAATCTTAAATCTCACAGTTACAGTAAAACGAAAGAAGATGATTAATCAATTAAAAATATTCTACTTTTTTTTTCTACTTATATGTCTATCGAGTTATAAAAAATAAGACACAACAATTCTTTAAGTACTTAATGCAAAATTTTATAGCTTAAATAATGGAAAGATTGTCGCTTGTTCCGGCGAGGATTTTTAAATTAACGCAAGGGACATTTTATAGCGTTGAAAAAAAAGAATAAAAACGACAACCCGAATGAACCCTTTGTTGCAATCCATCCAGTGTGAATTGATAATGGCCGTAGGCTTGCAAATATACTGGCGATTTTTTCACTGTTCGCCATTCAGAGCGAAAACAAAGTTATATGGCATACGATTCTTCGCGTATTTAAAATCAATTGTTTTTAATATAATGTAACCCTTTACCTGCCATATTTAAACCATTGAATATTCGAACAAACAAGAAAGTATGGTCGCATAAATTTATTTTACGCAGGTCCCCCGCCATCCGTAGAATGGCTAATTAGAACATAAATCTGTCTTAATACAAATCCGTTCTTTTCGCGACGAAATTTCACGCCGTGTGAAACAGACATTCGAATTACACAGACATACATTATGTAAATTGCTTTTACAAATGTTACGTAAATCAGATGAAACATTTCTGCCTATTGTTATACCTGCTCGAGTTTTTTTTAATGTAAAATACTGTCAAGTTCTTTTGTTCCTTGCACTCTTGACCACGATCTCCCTGGTGATTAAAACTCTTCTCTGCATGAAAGTGAGCTCTTACAGAAAACTAAGTAGTGAGTTCAATATTGTTTCATTATGCTATTGTAGTGCCTTAATATAGTGTAGCCCTTTTCTCATCCTTTTTCCCGCATTTTCCTTTTACTCATAAACAAAAAAACATCATGATATGAAAATATGGAACATAATTTTTATTCTGTTCCCTGCACTTTGTTAGTAACGCAGGTAAAAGTAATTAGAAAATATTTTGTGATAAAATTTATAATACAATTGGGAACACTATCCGAGTAATACTTCGTTATAAAATTTATGATGTCAATAGGTTTAGCGTTCTAAAACTATGTGTGTTTTATATTCTGCGCACATCGGACCTGTCCTACGTTATTGCAGCGAGCTCGGATTTATGATGGTGTTCATTTTAAAATAAAGCTATTCTTTCTAAAATATTGTCATCCGCCTTAAATAATTCACGTTATGACTCCCTCAAGCGACGTTATTTAAATTCAAAACGATAATCACATGCACACGATGCTCGTTTTATTCTCGATTCAATCAAGATACAAGTATTTTTCTTTTGTTTTAGTGGTGTACTTCTTTTATTATGTTATTATTTTATTACGGTTTTTATCTTAATTTTTAATTTAAAACTCATGACAAATATGGATGATTTAATGCATCTTGCACAAAACGGTTCAAACGAAGTGTAACTGTGGGTTTCCACTGCCGGAATACAAGGACAAAAAATGTTAACATCTCTTTCATTACTCTTAATAAAAATAAAAACACATACACGTACACACACACATACGCAAGCACAAATACAAACACACACATACACACACATGCGCGTTCGCGCACACATACAAGCTTACTGTATAAATAAGTACCTATTTAAGACTTAGATTAAGAGAGAAGGTACTACCTCCTGTAACACAGGTACCACAGGAGGCAGAGTCAATTGTAAAATTTTTGTGGATCAATAAATTTATTAATATAAGGAAGAGAATAATATGTCTTATTCAGATGTTTCGTAAGCGAATATTGACGGTGTATTCTGTAGAGAAACGCATATTTAGAAATATATAATCGTCTTGTGATAGTTCAATATTTACAATGATATTATGGTTTAAAGTGAGGGGTGAAGGTCGGTGGGCGGAATAAATTAATAAACGCTAAGCTCACTGAATTCCACCTACACACATATTTTACTGTAACGTATTTAACTTTAGCGATTTAAACGCTCGACCCCTGCTATTTATAACATTTCTTGATAACTCAAGAACTAACTTCTTTTAACATTATTAACATTTTTAAGCAGCAATAGGCTCATATTTGAAGAGAGGACTTATAAATTTCGAAATTCCTTATTATCCTTTACATCATTTTTTACGATTTTTAAACTTTACATATAATATGTGAATACAGATGTTGAAAGGTACAAGAGCACCGACTTTTTCAAACGATGTTTTTGAGTAAATACGAACAGTGGTAGACGCCATTAACAACAACATCTGTTGCACCAATAGGCCGGCTCGCTCGGTGCATTACCACGATCACACAGAAGATAGGCGTAAAGTAGAAGCAATCTCGTGTTTTGTCTGAGAACTTTGCGTTCCGAAGGCCTAATTTGGTCCTCTTATCCTTATCACCTTTTAAAAAGTTAAAGTAAGGTAACGCATCTATGGATGTCTATGGGCAGAGGTCGCTTGGCCATTTCAGTAAATTAAGGTGGCTGCTTGCTCGTTTGCCACCTTACGATGAAAAAAAAACACGAGTCAAAATAAATGTAAGACTTTAATGTTGCTCGGTTGTTTTGTACAACACATACCTTAGTATCGTCAGGTGTTTCTGTTCTCACGAAGCAATTAACGTATACCTAAACTGAAGGGTTTCGACAAAAAGGGTGGCGAAGAAAAAGTCTAATGTTTTCTTAACCTTTATTTGACTACTGTAAATAGATTCGTACTTTATGTGCTAAAGGCAGACAGGAAATATCTAACTCAGTTGTTCCCTCTCAACATTTTACTTTAATATTCACAGTAAAACAAATATTGCGGGTTAGGATAGGATTAACGCTGCGTGACGTGAATTCCTCTAGAAGCTCATACAGTCACCGCGGAGCTCGCGCATGCAGTTCTCAAACTGGGCCATAACTTTACACGCAACATTAACTTGGGTAGAGTCGCGACAGGGGCTGCCATGGAATTAGATTTTGAAACATTCTAAAATTGGCTTTCAAATTTATTTTACAAAATAATTAAGATGAACTGAGTACATAAGTACATAGTTTCTAATATCTTTATAAACTTTATTAAATCTTTTATTTGTTAAATTTATCGCAGTTACATGACAATTTTATTTTCATTATTAATGTAATGCGACACTGCTCTTGAAAGTATATCTTGGTTCAATGCGCTGCTAACACAACCCTAAACTGTTAAGACTTTAGAGACAATATTGCAAATTGCAAACCGACGCTGACCGTCCGAGTTACGAAGTAATGCTTGATCATAACACAACTTCTTCGATTGGTCGCTAGTCGCTTAACTCAACACAAACTTTGATCTTACAGGCATAAAGACGTCAATACTGAATGCATTCTATTTACTTTGTTCCGAAGTCAAACAATGTTGTTCATACGGGTTCAACGGGTTAGCACTACCATAACATTCATTCAAAAATTCAAGTTAACATTATTAAACATAAGGAGGTATTTAAAAATTTAAGCAAAAACGATCTCACCTCAATTTAATTAAAACGTTCACAGAAAAATATTCTGAATCATTATACTATAAAAAAATTAAACATTTACACAAAATACAAATCTCAAAATGACAAAAAATTTTAACCATGAAACACTCACATGACTCAGTGACAATGCTTTTAGAAGTAGCGGTTACTAATCTCCATTTGGCATGATCAGTTCTTCCATACATTCTGGTCTTACTATCGTTTCCATTAGTACTCGTATGTTACCGAAAACAAATTACTACCGTGCGTCTAGTCTAACAAATTATAATACTTTTTCAGAAATGAATCTTAGAACTTCCAAAACTAAATCGAAAAATATACAAATAATATGCTATTTCATCTATAAATATATACTTATCTTCGTGTAAAACTTGTGTAAAAAAATCTGTATGTTGCTGTGGTCTAAATGGTGATACAACACCACTTCCTTTTCTAAGATTTAAATTTTTAAATAAATATAAGGGATTTAATAATCAACAGCATAAAATATTATACATTGACTATTGAAAATCCAAGCTCTTCTACACCTTTCACCAGGTAATTATTAGATAAAATAACTCTCCAAACATTTAGGTACCTTTGAAATGTATACCTTGATTAGTGCTCTCAACGTCGAGTTTATCTAATTAACATAAATCTAGAAAGAGGTGACAAATAATTTGATTTGTTTAAAATCACATTCTGTTTGAGAATAGTGAATGTGTACGGCGGTGTCCCGACGGGCCATCGTTTAAACTAAGTGCCTATAATTCGCAAGAGTTTACCCTCGCCCGCCCCCGAGGGAATCCCGCTCAGCCACTTTGAAATATTTCTGACATAGACACGTATTTACTAACCTGTACGTATGCGCTGCTTTAGTCACTTATTTAGTCATTTACTAATTTATGTGTTAATTTACCGCACCATTTAAAAATGAATATTTTATCCTGAACAAATGATTAAGAATTACTTAAGAAAAACAGCGTATTGATTTTAAGGAATTAGTTCTATTAATGCTTGTAGCTGATAAATAGCATGATTGGGGACAAAATAGCGGTGAAAATTTTTTACCGCTATTTTGTCCGCTACTAATTTTTTACTGCTATTGGGGAAATCAAGAAACTTTTACTTAAATTAAACTCCGCAATTTGGATTAATGAAAATAGCGCCTTCAACACACAAGGAAAACGAAGCATCATTAAGGCTGTTCCGACTTAAATACATTAATACGTAATAAAACGTAACTAGAAGCGCATAAGTCACATTGCAGGAACAGGGTTGGCGCTACTGGGGTGACCCGACGGCTCGTTTTATTGGCGTCACTAATGACTTGCTAATTCAATTTCACGGACGCAGTCCATGACGCGCTGCTGCCCCCGCCGCACGCGCCTCTCTATCTCTACTCTACCAGGCTCGTCTGCATAGGGCTGTCACTTTTTGAGAAAACCTTTGCAACTATCATGACATAGCAGAGGGCCTAGCATTGTATGTGTCAATCACGATCGTATCGTCAATTATATCAAAATAAATAAGAGTTTTGGTGTACTTTACACCTGCTGCATACATTTTAATACAATTTTTGTCGATGGCGACTATCGCAAATATTCGTGCTAGGGCCACAGAACTTAAAGTCAACTCTATGACTTAAGTTAAAATTAAGTTGATTATTTACCAGGAACAATGTAAAATAAATCACTTGAAATAAAAATGTCACAAGATGCAACCATATAAAATTAAACCCCGCGTAGTATAACCAAACGATATAAAAGGACAAACTAAGTCAGAATAAAACGTTTTTAACTGCACATAACGCTGTAGGTAAGTAAATATATTTTAACAATAAGGTAGAAAGTTATACCTCGTGTTCTTTACGTTCACGTTAGGTACCTTAGAAGTTGTTGCATCAAGAACTTTCAAAGTGATGTGTAACCGCCTATTGATTAATATGAAGCTGCTAGTTCCGAGACGCGGATAGAGCGGCGAAGTTAACTTGAAGTGTATGGTGTCACTACTTCCTACGTAACTTGAGTATGCATACTATTCTATGTCACTTATAAGTTTAGACATAAAAGTATATTGAAGTCAGTTTTGAATTATGTGTCACAACATATAACATTTTTTTATTCCAATGGTTCTTCTAAAGATATTTGTTTTGCAGCAATGTGTATACTGTATACGTTAGCATTTCCGAGTATTTTATTCGACAGTTTCCAGTTTAATCCGGCAAAGTCTAGTTATTAAATGGAACTTAGATTTGCACAATTAGTACTGATAACGTTGGGGTACCATTGCACAAGTATACGTAAAAAAACATCTTGTCTCTATTATTTCAGAGAGAAGTTTATTTTTTTCTATAAGTAGCGAATTTTAGTGAATTTCATTGATATTATAATACTTTATTGAGAGCAAAGTACTTACATTGTTGTTCCTGAAACATTCATCATCTGATCATATCCATTAGCAGAGCTGGGCATTAACTCGTTAATCCGTTAATCGTTAATTAACGAAGTTAACATTTTGCTTAACGGATTAACTTTTAAGTTAACTTCAAAAAGTGTTAACGCTTTTGTTAACTTCCGTTAAATTAACTTCCGTTAATAAAAGTCCGTTAATCGTTAAATTAGAAACTTGGAGACGTACTGTCATTTTGTTTAAATTACGCATCACGCCACGGTTGTAAGTTCAACTATGTTGGGCGACTCGAATGGTAAACGAACGAGTTGATAATTGATATATGTGAAGTTCGCGTGAAACTGTGATGCGTCAGAGCGTCCGGGAAAGACGTGACCAACAGGACAAAATTAAAAGAATGTTCGAAATAGTATATTTCATTACGAGTATATAAAACAAGAGTATGTAATAGCCCACATTCCGAACGCTCTTCGTCCCTGCAATACCCTCCGATCCCTTTTTGAGCAACTGTATTAAAACAATTTTTTACTCGTGCTTTTTCTTTAGCTTTTAAAAACTCGTGCGTTCTCTTTCCCAACTGTCAAAATAATGTCTAATAAAAAGAAAAAACCAACCACGAAGTTCTTACAAAAAAAAATCATTGAAGTTTTTATGATTCATGCAAATATTTCTAAAAAGAAGATCCTAATTTATTACAATACCCGATTTAATGATTTGGTTCAATGAATTAGGTTAGCTTTCATTTTATTTCATCTCATTAAATTTCATTTCAATTTCATATCAATAAAAATAATCTACTGAAGACTTGGCCGTTTGGGCATAGTTCCCTTTGCCTACCCAGAATGGGTGAAGAAAAAAACAAAAAAAATCTCTGTTTGTATTCTTTTACAGTTGGCGCCATTTTTCAAACATTTTAGTTAGTTGAGTTTATTGTGTTTTTATTATTCTATTAAATTGCTTCATTTTTTCGCAACTGTATTAAAAATAGTTGTGTAGTACACGTGCGGAACTGTTATCACAACTTGTCCCAACTGTCAACCCTCACCTTCGGCTGCGCCTCGGCTCGGATAGACATTTGTCGGAACTCTTTGCAATGATAGACTTTCCGCACTCGTAATGAAATATACTATAATGCATTCATACTTGTCTCCAATACTAATTTGTTATAGAATGCATAGTTAAATTACTATTTTAAACAAGTGCCGCCACAATAAGTGTGAAATTAGTATGTATAATTTTGGTATGGTTAACTGTTAACGATTAACTTTAACTTGCGTTAAATTTTCGAGAATTTAACGCTTTAACGATTAACGAAGTTAATTTTTTAATTAACGAATTAACGATTAACGAAGTTAACTTTTGGATTAACTGTGCCCACCTGTGTCCATTAGCTTAATGTAGCTCATAAAACCTTTGTGCCTATATTATGACGAAGAACATCGAGTAATTCTAAGAAACTTCTCCAAGAGTAATAAATATAGGAAAATCTTTTAGCCCCCTGAGCCCTTCAATCCGTATAAAAAGGTACAGTATCCGTAGGTAACCTTACACATTTTTTGAGATTTACTAGACCTCTGATAAGTTATTTTTTTAAGAAAAACTAGAAGAAATGAAACACATTATAAAGTTTGCTCTGTTAGTTTATTTGTAAGCTATGAAATAGTTAATTTCATCTTTCTTTTCAAACTTTGAATTTTCTCATACTTCAATTTCACAAACATCCAGACTAATTTGTTGCTGATAAAATGCTCTTGTTTGAGAATATAAATCTAATAGAGCCGATGCATTCATCGGCTACAACTGGCACGCATCCTGAACTTAATATTATGTACTGTCAGCGAAGCGAACTCCGCTGAAGAAATAACACACTTTAAACTTAGCGAATTCAATCACAGGCAGACGTTAACTTTATTGTATTTTATTGTTTTCTTTTTGCGAATGTACAGACTCGCCGCTTGAATTTTATTTGCGCGGATACGACGAACAAAGTTGGATTTTTGTAAAATACAATTTATAGCACTTTACCAGTTGTTCAAGTGGAAAATTATATTACCAGGATTTCTGTTATCGAAAATTTAGTAGTAATGCTAAGTCTTCGTTTTGTGTACTGCGTATTTTTTTTATTTCCCACTTACGGTCTGATCCAGACGTAGTAAGACTAATTAAATACCAATGAAGATAGGGATAAGTTTTTTTGTTACTTACTTCTAGTATGCAAGTTACAAGACGATACATTTGGTCTATTTTTAATACTGGAAACAATCACAAACACGGCAGATGGTTGTGTGATTGTGTCGTAATATAGTTCTTTACATTCAGTATCTAAACCACACCTTCATTTGAGCATTTGAATCTAATTGTTCACTGCAGTCTTTTGAAGACTTAAGGAGTACAAACGTCAGATTAAAATTAGAACTCAAAACATCGTCAAAACGTTAACGCACAATACGATGTCGGAAGGGGAGATGCTAAGCTAACAATCGCACGGACGGTCGCCATGTCTCAGTGCCAAGAAATAATCTCCGAGTTGACATTAACATACATCATGTACTGAGCAGAGCAGCTGCCAAAACTGTCTGCCGGAGTCCCGCTCTCGTTCCCGCTCGCGACTCACCAACTAAAACAATATTAGGTGCTTAGGAAACTTATCCTGGCGCATTGCTAAACTTTGTCGTGTCGGGAAGTCACTTCGTACAATAGCTTTAAGTCTGCGACACACTACAGCAAATCAATTGACAGAAATATAAACAGTACGTTTTTTTTAATCAGATTAAACTTAGTAGATAAGTTTTGCATTTAATTTTGATTTCAAGCGATGGGTGATTAATTTTTTTAATTCATTTAAGATATGAATTGCTATATTTATCAATAGCAATGGGTTAAAACGTACGTTTTTTTTAAGTAAGTCAAGTAAACAATAAATGGGGAAATACAGTTTTGACAGTAATTTATTTTCTGTTTGGCACCTTAGTGGATTCTTGTCCTTATTTAAAAGTTATCGGTAAAATGTACATGAGTTAGGATTTAGAAAAATTGAAGTTTTTAGCTGCTTTCTTTCAAATAAGTACTAAGATGGGAAGAAAAAAGAAATAATGCAATTCCTATACCGAGAATAATACCGAAGTTGTCATTAACATATTGGATTAAAAAATCTTGATCATTTTACTACAAATAATTTTCTACAGATATCACAACAATTACTACTGTACTTACGGAAATAGTAAAATTATGAAATGTTAGTTTCAAAAAACGGCTTCCAAAAGTATACTAAATATTGAAGGGAAGTGTCAGTCAGGATTTAAGAGATTTTTATCCCTCGAATACAGAGAGCTTGTAAAACAGAAAATATTTTCTTTTGTAAGTAGTTGTAAGACCAAGTCGATAAACCACATGACGTTGATATTTCGTAAGAATAAGGAAAAACAGGTAAAAATATTTAATATTTTGTTTTCCTGTAATTTCAATCATAATATATTTGTTCACTTATCATTATAATTTGTGTTTTTTTTCTTGTTTTACTATTTAAGATTGTAGTGTAGTCTTCCTCTTACATTTTGACTCTCGAACTTCAGTATTGTGTTACTTAACGTCTGATTAAAGATTACATAATATAAAATATTTCTGTTATGTCGAGTATGTTTGGAAAGTGGAGCAATGAAGTTTTAGGGCCGGCCGGGCTCGGCGCGCGCTCAGTTTATGTAAAGGTATGCCAGTAGATACCACGGATCAAGGAGGATTAGTCCCGCACAAATCTCTATTTAGTGGTGCGATCTCTGCCCAACTAAACTGGGCCAATTAAAGCTTACATGAGACCGACCTGAATGTCGATACAACATTGACGATTGATGTCATTTAAAATCTATATGTATTAATTTTGTTTGTTAAAATATTGTAGTTGTAGTTGAGTTAGTTGTATCTTGTAATTGTGAATTTTAACTGTTGTATACTGTATAGATATAGAACAATGAATATCCTTTTTATAAAAAAAAAAAGGAATAAGACGACTATGTTGTTGTTGTACAGGAGATACATAAGGTAAAAATTATTAACAATTATTAATAATTAAACAAATACAACAGTAAATACTCTTTACTGTAATAGAATAATGTTTTTATTTAGTAGTTTCTTATTAAACTCAGAGGACGAAATACAAAAACATTAAATAAACTAACGGATGTTTATATCCTGCAAAGGAAATACGGTCGCCTTATTAAGCAACAAAGCGGCGATGTAATTAGCCCCCAAATCCCCGGCCAATTCCAGTGTTTAAGAAAGATAAACGAGAGCAAAGAAAACTATTTCGTCGAAACTTTGGCTGCGATCACAATACTTGGATAATTACTACCTCAGTAATCCGGGATAACAGGATAAACTGTTATAAATACGATTACATTTTATATCTTTATTATCATAACCTAAAACATACTAAACAAAACATAAAACATTAATTAAATATCTATGACTCGGATGCGATGTTAGAACAAAACGCAATTTCAATGTGCCCTGTTAAACTAAGATTTTTGTTACATAAAATGTTTTACTGTGTTAAATACTCTAAAAGAAATTGTAAAAAATCTCCCAATTTTTTTTAATTTGTGCAAAGTAAATTTAAAATGGCCCTTCTTCCAACTTTATACCGGGACAAATTATATCTCGACTCGCTGGCAGTGGTGGTATACCGCTTGCCGTTTGGAAACATTGCAACAACTACAAACATCCGTCATTAGTTAGTATTATTCAGTCGGTTGTTTGTTTTTTTGCGTCTGCCATTTAATGAAATGCTGTTTAAGTTACATGTTAAAGCTTCTTTTATGTTCTTACTACTTAAAAAGGGTGCCCGTCGCTTCTTAACTGTGAGACATAAAAACGTAGGTTTTTATAAAAGAACTTTAGAACACTTTAATTATATTGAGTTAAAAGTAATCGTTATATTTATTTCTTTCCTGTACAAAATCTTATGATAACATCATAACTGTAGATATATTGTAAGTTGGAGATGCTATTTAATATTCACACATACGTAATATAATATCCAAACTGACTTTCACATTATAATTTCACACCGCTTTCAAAAGATGAAAGCTTTTCACATACCAAACAGATTAAGTTTTCGTAACTGACAGTCAGTATAGTCTTGAAATATATTTACCTAATAAAACTCAGCATAGATCGTACAGCAAGAATAGAAACGCCATATTCAGGAACAGACGGTGCCGCGGCGGCGGCACTCTCTGTCCGTAGGCTCGACGTAAGTACGTGATCACTCTCTAAATATTCCGCTTTATTGTGCAATCCTCTCCTTGTCATGAAGACGCGAAGGCTGGCGTCTGAATAATTTAAACGGTCGCCAGCGAATATACTCAATTTATCCAAATTGTCTCCGACCTGGCGCGAGGGTGGAGTTAAAAATGAAAAAGATGTCAGCTTCGAGTTTCGCCCGCACCGATTCGTTCCGCGAAAAAATATGTAACAAGGATACGTATTATCCATTTAAGTATATTTGTCTTTGTCGCGGTTGATTTATGAAGCGTGTTTTTTTTTGCTGAATTATTGCGAATGACATTTTAATAGAATTTATATAAGAACATAGTTTTGAAGTCACTATTTGTACTTTGGTGTACCATGATAATTTTGTAAATAATAAATATACTACATAACATTTATAACTACTAACTTGAGTCGCTGTTTGTTAACTGGATTCTAAAAAAAAATTTGAAAACAAAATTATAATAGAACTTTCTTATTTGGTAACAATCGCATGTTTGTAGACTATTAGGCGGCGCGGTATAATCACGTTAACGTAGTTATTTCATATCAACTGACTATTATGCCTTATCTCAACAATTAAACTCTTTTACGTCAGCTAAAGCATAACAAGATCATTTATATAATTTCAATTTTAGGCCATTTGTAGATCTGCATGAGGACACAAGTAAAAAGAAAATCTAAATACATTTAGGAAACTTAAAACTGTTTGTTTTGTACAGTTCACGCTATTTAACTAGGAACTACTTAAATATATTTATATCATTTTTGTTCCTATTTTCCTTTCTAATCTGTCAAAAACAAAAAGTATGAAACACAATAATTTAATACAAATTGTCATATACTTTTATGTAATAAATATCCCGTGACATTTTATTATCCCAAAAGGACAGCAAATAAAACACCTTTAGACTAGAAAATTTCGATTTCTATTTTTATACGGGAATAAATTGAAGAGGTAAATCAAATAATAACGGTAAATTGTGTTAGAGTCCCTGGTTCGGATAAATCATGGAATTGTCGAGACAAAAAAATAAATAATTTCATTTTGTTGATAGGATTTAACTGAATGTTTGTAGGAGTTAGGATGTTGAAGGTTTATATTTATACATACTTTATGTAAAGGTGTTAAGCGGAACTTATACGGTTAAAGTTTTCAAATTACATAGAACTGGGGTAATTATTTGCGCCGATCTATATTGTTATTATAGGTTGTATGTCACAATCGTTTTGTCCCAGTGGACTTTCAATACGTTCTAAAAAAATATGCACAAACCCGTCGTTTATTATGTTGCTTAAACTAACAAATCGTAAAAAGGTAGACTCAGTTAAATACATACTTTGTAAATAATGCCGGTTTGAATATGAATCTTCGAGTTCAAAAATAATATTTAAGGAAATAATTTTTCGTCGAATTCCGTATACTTCTTTAGAGCTGTTTGACAGATGAAGGTTACCTTATATGAAACGCACTATACCACTTGTATAATTTACAAGATCACAAAGCAATATTTTATCTTTAGAATCTGAACATATACAGTTTATCATATAAGAGATAAATTCATTATCTAGTTATCAGAACTGAATGTCTGTATGTCAATCCAATAAAAAATGACATATTTCGTACACATGATTTATGGCTGATCACTAAAAAACATTTATTTTTATTTTTGTCTTACCGTTTTAGAAGGGACTTTGACGGGAAGGTGGGCATATGTGAGGACTCACGTGGGCATAGTATAGGCTTAACGAATTTGCAGGTTTTTAAAAATAAAAAACAAACTTAGGGTGTTAATTTTTTAATTAAATAAATTGTTACATCTAACTTGCGCCAAGCAAACTAAAGCAAATAATTCAGTATTGAATTTCTAGCAAAACTAAAGTTAATTAAATTTCTACAAAAGAACAAACTTGTGCATGATAAGAAAATAAATGCAAAAGTTGAAATCACTTCCGCTAATAAATGAAATTATAAGTTTATTCTTTCGCAGTCTAACTAAATGAAAATAAAATAGTTATTTGTGAAAATTATTTCATAAGCATACACTTTATTATAAAATTATACTTGGAAGTGTAAGAATCAATATTTTGTTATTTTCATAACACTTCCCATCTTACAAGTTTTCAATATCAAACAAATATCTGCTAGTCACTTTTCATATGGAGACGGTTGTTTGCATTTCTATCAATTCCAACTAAAAATAAAAATGCGGATTTTTTAACTTTATTTCACCTTAACAAGTACAGGATGATTTCCTAAGTTTAAAAAAAAGATCATTCATTAAAATCGGAACTAATTTAAAACGGCTACACTTTCGTATAATATACGTAAGTGTAGCCGTTTTTAATTACTTTATAATTATAACCTTTTTTATAAGAGAAGGGGGCAAGCGACAGGAACACCAAGGTGATCATCGACGCCCATGGACATCCGAAACACTAGAACGTAGGAACATTTAAACAATTTAAATGATAACTGGTAAGTAAGACTGGTAGTTGTTAACATGTAGCAGATATTGTTTAACAATGAGGTGATGGTGGTGAGGAGTTAGCAAGGACGGCGGTCTGGACCACGGCGGCGCGGCGCTGACTTCAGTATGTTGTCTACGCGCAGGATCATCTCTGCAGCTTCAGCAGCCGACAGCAGAACTTGCCGCTTCACCACGTACGACTCAGTTATACCCAACGCTTTCATGTCACCCACGCATCCGTTCTCCATGTCTGTTATAGTCAAAAATTATTGTAACGTGTGAATAGTGTTAAATTACTAACTACTAATTTTATTACTAACTAGCTGTCGCCCGCGACTCCGTCCGCGCGCAGTTAAAAAAAATAAAAATAAAAATGAAAAATAGATGTTGGCCGATTCTCAGACCTACTGAATATGCTCACAAAATTTCATGAGAATCGGTCAAGCCGTTTCGGAGGAGTATGGCAACGAAAACTGTGACACGAGAATTTTATATATTAGATTTTGATTGTTGGTATATTTTTAGAATTTTGAATTATTTAGCTATTATTATTTAGTCTCTATTATATTTAATTTTAAGATATTCCTGCCAAGCAGGGTTGGCGGCAAAACTTTAGGATTTATAAAACCTTGTGCGCCGACACCACGTAAGTGGGATAAAGGCCAGGGAAATGATAGTGTATAGAGAAAAAATATGGTTTAAATGCAGTGACAAAAAAATTACACGAAGTGTGTTTTATTAACAACTCTTTGTAACATATTGTTACTAAATTCCGAATAATGTCATAGAGATAGACGATTTTAATAAAACACAATCCATATCAAATAAGGCAACTTAAAAAAGCTACAGCAAACATTTTCCTAATTTGTAAATAAGCCACCTACTAGTATATTTTTATCTATTAAATGAAGTATATGGTACATACCGAGTCCCATGGTGTTCTCTCCTTGTGCGTGATGTGCGCGGAGACGTGCGATGAGGTCGGCACTGTCGTAGCCCGCATTATCAGCTACGGCGGAGGGCAGACGGCGCAGCGCCACCGCGAAAGCCTCCGCAGCGATAGCCTCCTTACCCGCAGTACGCGACGCCGCCTTCGATGCGGCCTCCGCCATCAACATCTCACTTGCACCTAAGTTAACAAAGAAAAACATATTCCTAAGCCAATAGTGCTTCACTGACACACTCTTTAATAACATTTAAGACATTTTTATCCAGTATTACCTATCAAAACTTTTTTTAAATATATATTACAAGGTGGCAAACGAGTAAACGGCCACATGAATTCGCCGAAACGGCGAAGCGACCGCTTCCCATAGACATTCGCAATTGCAGATGCGTCGCCTACCCTCAATCGACGAAGGAGGAGACGCACAAAAAAAGAATATTTAACCTTCCTATGAATCTCCTCCTCCAAATCCACCTCCCCTTCCCATCCTTTCGTTATAAGAAAAGGGGTGGGAAGGAAAGAGGACTAAAATTAGGCCTCCGGTACCACATTCATCAGACTGTACGCGGAATTACTTCCACTTCACATCTATCTTCTGTGTGGTCGTGGTATTGGACTGGGCGAGCCAGCCTATTCGTGCAACTGATGTTGTTGTTGCTGGCGTCTACCACTACCAAAAAACTATGAAAACATTGTTAAAAAGAAATATTGTAGGAAAAAAGTCAATCACTTGAATTAACTATAAATCTATTATGTTCCATATAAAAATGTACATATATAAGTACAAGACTCACCACCACCGAAGATGACCTTTGGTTCCCTGACGGTGGCAGCGAGCACGCAGAGGGCATCGTGCAAAGAGCGCTCCGCCTCGTCAATGACCTGCTGTGTGGCCCCGCGGATGACCACGGTGCAGGCAGACCCCAGCTCCACACCAGAGAACCGGATTAGGCTCTCGTCACCGATAAGCACCTGAATTATCCAAATTGTTGAAAATAAATAGCAAAACAAAGATAAATTTGAATGTGACATACATTTGACAAAATCGTACAACCGAGAGAGCTTCTGAAATGATTAAGAAACCTTTGGTCCAAAAAAGTTCACACTTTTTGGACCAAAGCTAATACCAAAAACAATATAATTAAACCAGTTAAAGCTCCTCCATAACCATTTATGAATTAAAATCATATATTTATTTAAAAAACCTACCTGCTCAATAAGTTTGCAATGTCCAAGTTTGACTTTCTCGGGTGTATCAAATGTGGAAACAATTTCACCACCGGTGACGAGAGCTAAGCGCTCAATGCCGTCAAAGTCTGCATGTTCAATCGCCATCACACCCGCATCAGCAAACAATTGTTCAGGGTAATTGTAAATAAGTTGCCTGTAAAAAGTGTTTTTAACTTTATCTTATTGTGAGGAAAAATATATTGAATTTGATACATTCTTTTTACACATGGATATGCAGTTTTTTTTGAATAGTTTATTCTATGAAATACTAACCTGTTGATAAATACATTACATTTGTGAGCCAAAATTTTATTAACTTTATCCTTCATCTTTTCTTTCTCAGCAACTTCTAACTCTGCAATTTTAGCCATAGAATCCACCTTAATGACAGATCCAAATATTTTGATTTTATCGGTGTCCATTGGTGTATTGGCTATAAGAATGTTTGCATTTTCAATTCGCTTTGGCTGATGCACTCCAACCTTTAAAAAAACAATAAACCTTATATACAAGAATATTATACAGGCTTCAAACTATGTTTATTTTGTTTTGCTTAAAATTTATCCTATCCTACTAGAGATAAAAGATAATATTTTAATAATTACCTTTTTATTCAGAAGAAAACCTTCATCTAGGAAAGATTCTTCCAACAGACCTCCACTGATCTTCATAATCTGTATAGCTTTAAGGTTGCCAGAACCTTTGAGACGAAGTACTGCATCAACTGCCAACTTTGTAAAATGCCTGAAAATTTATCATTATTTTAAATTAACAAATACAGTCAAAATCTGTTATAATGACATCGAAGGGACTACTCATATTGAGTCGTAAAAACCGATAGTTGTAACAACCGGTGACAGGTATTAATAGGAAAGATATGTATATAACATTCAGCCAGGACCTTTGATTTTGGTCAATTTAACCGGTATGTTGTTCTAAACGATGTCGCTATAAACGGTTTTGACTGTATACTAAAAAAATAGCATTGCCCAATTAAAAAAAATTTAAGATTAGTTAAAACTCTATGCTACTTAGAAAGGGAAATTAAAGTATACTTTTTTTTTAATTTTCTTCATTTATATTTTATACTCTTTAATTAGCTTAAACTTTACAATTAGCAGAAACTTTTATATTTTCAAGACAAATAAAAATAAATAGGCCTAGAATGAAGCTACTGAAAATTACTTAGGCTTAAGAAACAAATAACATTATAATTTCCAAAAATTATAAATATTCTTAGCACTTACTCTTTGTGATTTGACAGAATCTTAGAGCTCAGTGTTGTGCGAGCAATTTTTTCAAGATCAGCACGTAAAGAAGCCTCATTCATATTTGTTGTGTGATCATAACTGGCTTCGGCAAGTGCTTGCTTTGCAGCCGCACTAGCAATGCGCCAGCCAGCAATTATTGTCTGTGGATGAAGCTTCTGCTCAATCAACTTTTCCGCCTCCCGCAGCAATTCAGCAGCTGGAAAATATAATATTAAATTCAATGATCCCAAGTCACCTGGCTAGTTCCACCTACATGTGAAAAACATTATACTGGTTCAGTACTATTTTTTCAATCTACCAATTAGTTACTTTTTTAATTTGTTTTTGTATCTGGAGCTGAAGATCTACAACATAATAATATCTTGAATATTAAAGTCATACCTAATACAGTAACCGATGTTGTGCCATCACCAACTTCATCATCTTGAACTTTTGACATGTCAACTAAAATTTTTGCAGCAGGATTGTCAATTCCAATAGATTTCAATATAGTAGCACCATCATTTGTTACTTCAACCTATAAATTGAATCATTGAATTATAATCTCTGATTAAAAAACAAACTCACTGTATAAAACTCTGTAAAGGTAAAAAAATCATACCTGGCCAGCATTTCTGCCACTAGATACTAAAATCTTATCCATACCCTTTGGGCCCAGAGTACTTTTTACAAGATCTCCAATAGCTATAGCTCCAATAAAGCTAGACATTCGAGCAATCTCTGCTTTTTCTTCTTCAGCCTCATTCTTCAGTATTCTGATTGGATTTAGTGACACCTGTACGTATTTAAAGAAATTTAGTCAAAAATTACCACATGTGCGGATAAAAAGATCGGTATAACTCATCCATGGCGCACTTGTGATTTAGACGTTGCAATTTATAAAGAAAACACTTACCATTTTGTTATTTTTTTAGAAATCCTTTTTGCAAACACTGCTTTATTCAACAAATATAAAACCTAACCAAGGCGAATATTTGAAACTATAGAAATAAATTACCAGAGATCAACATGCATGAGACATGAACAAGAGCCGCACAACTTTTTTCGTGATCTTAAACGGTGTTGCCACACATAATATATAGTTTACAGTTTATAGCATACAGATGATCTGATATTTTTCGATTTTTCTAAAAACTACGAAGCTTGAAGTGATTTGAAGTACCCTCTTATAGCACTTTTAATGAGTTGTCAAGACCTTTTTCAGTCCGAACTAGGAAGATAATTAAAAAATCGATAGATTAAAATAAAATTTTTATTACGCTGCATATCGTTGACTCATTTTGAAAAAATAATTTGAAGGCTGTCAAAAGGAAACGTTATGTCCTCCGCCATATTGCCTTATTTATATACGTGACAAGTATTATCGTTTTGGTTCATTATTTAGTCTAATTCTTTCTAATTTTGTTGCTTTCTTTTAAAAAGTTAACATCCAACAATGGAAGAACAAAGTGGAACATCTGCGCCGAGGGTAAGCGATAAACGCTTGGCACAAACTCAGGCTAAAGTAGATGAAGTTGTTGGAATAATGCGTGTCAATGTTGAGAAAGTATTGGAAAGAGATCAGAAATTATCCGAACTAGACAATCGCGCAGATGCATTACAACATGGAGCTGCGCAGTTTGAACAGCAGGCCGGTAAGCTGAAAAGGAAGTACTGGTGGCAAAACATGAAGATGATGCTAATTATTGGTGCTATCGGTGCGGTTCTACTTATTATCATTATTGTGTGGGCTACATCCGGATCCAGCTCAACCCCCGCGCCACCTCCTCCACCGGTTACTGAAGCTCCTCCAGCGGCTGGTCGATAAATGCACAAATGTTACATTCATTCTGCATTACAACAATGGTAAATATGTGAAACTTACACTTAAAGACTATTAAGTTTAGTAACATTCAAATTATTTTGGAGTTACAAGTAAATGTTGTCTTTGACCCTTTGTAAAAAAAACCTTTGTACAATATTGTTATGGGTATCATCAGCTTACATATATCCGCATCCAGCAGCTTGGAGCCTACCCCAAATTAAAGGTGACTAGACCTTAGTCAACCATGCTGGCCTATAAATTCAGTGCAGGTCAAATCACAATAATTTAAATGTTGTGAAGGGTAACACTGAGTAATCTTTGTATGTTCTAAGTGAAGCAACAAGTGAGACTTCTGGTGGAGTCTATCTTCTAATATTATATGCTAGAAGCTCACCATATAGTCTTTAGTTTTGCAATCTTTAAAGTCTGCTAATATTTCTATACACATCTAAGATATGAAAGTTGTAACATTTATTTTAAAAGGAATTTACCCTTGTTATATGCAGAATGAGTAAATAGACTTACCGAAGTTGATTTATTATCTACAATCACACTTTTCAAATTAATTCTATTATGGAAATTTGACCTATAACTTGACTGAAACCTATGAGAAACTATATTTTATACCATATTTACCTTCAGACTGTTATATTATATATCTTGCAAATTTCTTATACAATAGCTTTTGATATGTGTCTACAAAATTATTAATGCATAGGAAAAAGTAATTTATTCAGGTAAATATTTATATAACCTGTTGACTTAAAGTCAAATATTAATGTTTAGATCATAGCGATATTAAGTATTACTAGGTGTTGCTTTATGTATGGCAAGCAATTACTGAAAAGTGGCCAACTTCTACAGCATAAAAATTATATATTTATAAAAATTACTAATTGATCATACAGAGCTTGTACTGGCCAGTTTGATTGGAAGAACTGAATTTATACCATTATTAAAGACAAAAAGAGGTTATAATGTGGTTATTGTTGCTTATTGGATATATCTGCTTTTAAATGTTGCCTGTTAAAAATGTTAGAAAGCACAAATTGTATCATATCTTTAGCACAAACTTTATTTGATTAAATAGATAAATATAGTAATTCACAATTATTTGTATAGTATACATCTATATACTGGTTTTAAGATTTCTTATTATTTGGAAAACATACTGCATTTAAGAAAATAGATGAGAAATAGTGACAACATATGGGACCAAAAGCATTACTAATTACTACAGCATCTGAGTTCCATTCTGTCTGGTTTTACCTTCAAGCTAAGTAATGTAAAATGATGTTGTTTACTAAATTTATATTATACTGTATTTACTTAGTTGTTTTGTATTGTATAAGATTATAATTAAACTATGTATTCTTCAAGAAATGGAAATTTATTTTATTTAAAGTAACCTTATAACACAGTCTAGAGAGTCTTTATCAACTTTCAGATAAGAAATATATGGGCAGTGATTATTCATAACACAGTAAAGTCTAGAGTTAGTCCTTCAACTGATATTTGAATTTTCAAGTTTTAATATAGATATTAATATGATAAAGCATTAACACAGGATCATAGCAATCACTGCATATTGAATAGTTCTTTTTGTAAAACCCCTATGCTTACGACAATCTTTATGTTATATAGTTTCACACCATTTAACTTAAATAAGTAAATTGAAAAAAAATGTTAGGCGAGTAAGGGACAAAAATTGCAAGAAAATAGCAGGTGGTTACCATGGTAACAGTAATTCTCAGCCAATGAAAAAAGCCTTTGTTGGCATTTGCAAAAATGAATAATGAAATTCAATAAAGTGAAAACTTTGTATCAGTTCTTTATAGTCAAATTTAAAACAGTGGTTGCATTGGTATTTAAAATATCTCAAAATTCATTACATCTTTAACATCTGAAAATCTGTATCATTAAGGCTTTAAGAAATGTGCTAGCTAATCCACAGGGCCGGACTTCACTTAATGCTTTAATGTGTATGTTAGTGCTTAAAATCTCCTTACTTTTAAATCTTAGGTATTATAGTGTTATCTTATATAGTACATATTTCTTATTTGAAATATATTTGCCAAAGAAGACTTAGAGCTTTTGTTTCATGGATGGCAGTTAGAAAATGTAGCAATATATTTTATGTAAGGATAATTAGGGAGAAGGATCTTTTTCTGGAATTCGAACATATTAGTTGGACAATCCATTGGGCAGATAGATCGGCCCAACTGAAAACACCCGTTGGCACAAGCAATTTTGATCATTTATACTTGTGAGCTTCTTACCACAGTACAGAAATTTGTATGTTAATAAAAGTAACATGCAAGGAGGGAAACTAGTTCACAACATACTACAGGTTTGCGTATTTTTCATATGTATTCCATATACTATGACTACAACTTATGAAGTCACAAAAACTAAATAAAATCAAAAGTATATCAACAATGTTTTATGTTATTAGTTATGTCTGCTTTTTGCGAAATAGATATTTGATTTAAAATTTGTTTCAAATTTTACTGCCACACACATGGTTTCTTAAGTATCCGTTTAGTTTTTTCATTGGCAATTGATTTAGTTGGTAATTTATGTTAGTTTATTGGTAACTTGAACGGTCAATTATTGTTCATTATTGGTAATCACTTTACAAGTGTATTGCGGTATTTACGTAGTCTTTGCTTAATAAAATAGATGGTGTCTTGATCGGATTCAATTTACTTTGAAGTATCGAAAACATGTTCGTCCGTGCTATAATACATATTACTATTTGAGAATAAAATATACCAGCTTGTTAGAAAACTACAACTAGGCTCCCCAAATGTGGTTACGCCAGCAACAACATCTGTTGCACGCATAGGCCTAGCCCGGTGTAATACCACGACCACACAGAAGGCAGGCGTGAAGTGGAAGTAATTACGCGTTTCGTCTGATGAGTTTTGTGCCGGATCCCTAAATTTAGTTTTCTTTTCCTTTTATTATAAGGAAAGGATTGGAATGGGAATTGGATTTGGAGGAGGAGATGCATAAGAAGGGGAAATATTCTGTATTTGTGCGTCTCCTCTCCGTCGATTAAAGGTAGGCAATTCATCTGCAATTGCGGATGTCTATGGGCAGCGGTCGCTTCGCCATTGCGGCGAATTCAGGTGGCTCCTTGCACGTTTGCCACCTTGTAATACGTAAAAAAATGTAATACGTTATATTGCCCAGTGGCATATATTATGATCGATTCGGGTGTCATTATAAAGGCATCGGTTTGGCTGAGTCAGCCTACGTTTATTTCGAAATCGATGAGTAGTTGGGTCATTAGTGGGTAGTAACCAAAGTAATATTTTTAGCGCAAAAGAGCAAACCTCAATAGCTAATACATTTTTGAGATTAGATGGTGTATGAGTAGTGATGGTGGAATGCACGAGTCTTTTAGTCCAACTCGATAGAACTCTATACACAAACTACATGTATAAAAACACGAAGTTTTCAAATAGTCCCGTATTTAGTTATACACTATAGAACAATTTTGGTTCTATTGTCAAATTAATCACACTACAATAGAGTACCTGCATCAGAAGTTTAACCTTGAATCTTATTTATGTGAATCACAATGCTCGTCGATTAATTTCTTATGTCCGTTGTATTTTTAACAGTGTATGATCGTTTGTTTGCCATTCCGTACATTAATCGAACAATCACGGAAGGCGGTTTCTACACCCACTAGTTTACCTGTACCCACCCGATGCAACCTTATTAGGGATTGTATAGTTAGAAAATACTTGTCTCAACTCTAGTGGAATTTTACTCTATAAGGTAGTGTTTACTGCTTGTCAACAAAATGCGTAACACTATGGTTACGTAATTAACACCCAAGAATATTAATTATTTATTGTAAATTAAATAATTCACTAAACGAAGAACGTAACCTTGCTTCATCATTATTTTGAAATAATAAAAGTCCCACGAATTAAAGACACGAGGATAACTAGTGACAAATAATGTACTTTTATGGATACTACAATGTACGTTGACTTTCTCGTTGTTTTTAACTTATAACTAACCAATGTTTTATGATCGGTTGCAAATTGCCATTGCATCACGGCCGGGCTGGAATCATGCCGGCCCGGCGCCGCGCCGAGGCAGCGGTATTACGCACTACCTATTACTGGGTATTTATGATGTAACCTGATTTATAGGCATTGAACTACTATCTAAGAAGCCATACCACAGTCCAGTTAATAAAAAAACGAAATTGTAAAAAAACACTATTTTCGGTTTTCTTCGTAATAAGTTAATTCAAAGATATATAAAGACGAGTATATACAAAGTGTTGGGTATTTAGGAAATATATTGGGTCAAAGTTACATTACAAAAATACACATACTCATTTCAAAATACACATTTTAAATACATAACAGCTGCTACAACTCAGTGGTTTAGTACACTTGCACTTAATCCATTGCGTGTTCCATACTGAAGCTGAAGCATATGTTCTTAGCATGCAAGTATGACGGATAGCAGATATATTTGAAGCTTAATTAGTTAATTGAAATGCGCAAACAATTTGCTTTCATTACATCCAATTGGGTCAAAAGCCGGAGCGTTGCTAACAAACTGAATATTCACGTTGAATGTAACACAGTTGCTATGCGTTAAAATTTCAGGCCTCGGATTCCGGGAGTCTGTTAGCGTCCAGCGTTAAACATCGTTAATGTCTATAAATAGATTACATTGTCGAGACAGTCACTCAGATATGACTCACGAACTGTCATGCAGTGGCGAAGATGAATTAAAGTCCTTTATGTCTTTGTGCCATCTGAATATAATTTATATTTTCTATGCTATGTTCTACTAAATTTAAACCAAATCTGACATGATCATTCATGATTCGTTGCCGGTTGCCGTCCGTATTATACAATGGTGCGTCATTATTGTCACGGTCGCGACGACGTGGGATCGCATCAAATTACGTCGAAACGAAACCCAAGAGGTTTCTGGTGAAAAATGCGGAAAGACAGCCGTGGCGCGCTCCGCTCTGTTTGCTGTCCACTGATGCCTACGACACTCACCTTGATCTCGGGATTTCGTCACATTTAATTCTCTATTAAGGTCATTTTATCCCACTGTTTGTGTTAGAATGACCTTGAAGATGTTTTACCCAAAGGTGGGCATTAACTCGTTAATCCGTTAATCGTTAATTAACGAAGTTAACATTTTCCTTAACGGATTAACTTTTAAGTTAAATTCAAAAAGTGTTAACGCTCTTGTTAACTTCCGTTAAATTCTACTTCCGTTAATTTAGTCCGTTAATTGTTACAATAGACACTTATTGACGTGTTGTCATTTTATTTAAATTATGCATCAGGCTACATTCGCAAGTTCGGCTATGTTCGGCGACTGTCGGCGAGTCGAATGGTGAACGAGAACGAGAACGAGCGAGTGTGATGCATGTTATACAAATACAATACACCGAGCGGCCGGGATACACGGGATCAAAAGAGTACCACAGAATCCTTGTTAGAAAATAGTGACGATTTAAACAAACTTACCTCTATCAAATATTGCGAAGTTTAGGCGCTAGACACCTTCAAAGTTATATCACATTATTTCATTTTTAAATTATCTCACAATTACACAAATATCTCGAAAAGTCTTTATTACATTTTATTCACATTAAAACTGGTTTTCATTTATTTAACATCACTTTTTTTAGAACAAGACTTTGTTATAAAATCAACATAAAGTGCGAAAACACTTTACTCTTAATACAATAATTGTTATACGTGAGACGCAAAATCTATTAAAAAAGATAAACTCTGCGTTGAATAGCAATCAAAATAATCGAGTGTGCATTACTCTTCAACGTCGTACCTAAAATACAACTAAACTTTGTTGCAGACAAAAATGTTTATTTTAATGTTGGAGTTTAAAGACAGCGAAAAATATAAAAAAAAAAATAGTTTATGGTTCATTTGAAAAAGCGTACAAATAGGATTTTTTTGTCATTGCGTAGATAAGAAACAAACAATGAAAAATAAATTTAAAAATTCGAAAGACGAAATGTGCACGCAATAAACGTTCCTCAAAAACAAAAGGGATTTAGGTGTTTATTACCGTCGTTTGTTTTTTTGGGGCTTCTTCATATTCTACGAAAAATAATTTTAACAACAAAAATATGAACAAAGGATCAAATGGACAGCCGCACAGAGAATGCGATAACGAACTCGATGGATTTATGGCCCCAACCCTTCTAATGGTCGGGGATGCACGTGCGCTGCGCAAAGACAATAGCGAAGATAATTTGTTTGTTTACAAAAAAAAAGTATACGACAGAACGAGAAAGAATGAGGAAAAAGATAAAATAATTATGTTAGTGAAATAATGTTAAACTGTGTTATACTAAATTTAATATATGAAATGTCGCCACAAGTGACTTTTACAAAAAGACATCGATTTTTTACGTATATCGAAAGTTTATTTTAAAATTAATCGAATGTCGTTGAAAATAATTCAAAAATATTCTTACTAATTAACTATAACGATTTTATAGGTGATAAGAAAGAGAGAAGACATCACCCGCGATCGGTTGTTTTCGTTATGTCGTGTAACTTATGCTCTATACACTGAGAGTAATTTAACTTGATTTAACATATAACAATAGATCGGACGATAAATCATTAGAAGATAAAAGTTATCGAAGGCATCTCAGTTGTACAGTTTGATGCGTTGAGATGTATCACTGGATTGGTTATATAGTTTTTTATCGATGTTATAATAAGTTTCCTCTGATGTTAGAAGTTTTATTAATAAATCTATATTAATAAATAAAAAGTACGTAAAAAATGATGTCTGTTCGTAGGCCCTTAGCTAAAATAAAAAAATATTACCAAATTATACATAAAATTAAATGTTCAGTCGTTGGAGTATGAGCAAATGAATATCCGGGTGCAAATAGTAACAGATAAATTTAAATACTGCACTGCACAAAAGTTTTGATTGTTTTCTTTTGAATATTATCACATGTCTTACTGTTTAATAGAAAATTTATGTTGTCTAAATTTAGTTAGCTCTCTAATTCCGTGACATCGGATTGTCGATAAAAAATTGACTGAAAAAGTCAATTGTCCATCATTGTCAGTGTAATATACCTCTATAAGTGTGTGTAACTAGTGCATGCTATGTCATTATTATGGTACAGGCATTAATTAGTACATCGCTACTATTGTCTAAATTATATTTTAGTATATTATATAACTAAACTATAGATAGGATTAGCGATCGCCCGAGATTTCGTAAGCGCAGTAAAAAATTACCCTAAGTTCTATTGAAAGTCTCGACAAAATCGGTCCATACGATTTCGGAGATTATTCATATGGCCATTTCCCGCTTGCGCCTTATACTCGTAATATAAACAAAAATTAACTTTAACTGTTAACTTTAACTTGCGTTAAATTTTCGTAAATTAAACGCTTTAACGATTAACGAAGTTAAATTTTTACTTAACGAATTAACGATTAACGAAGTTAACTTTTTGATTAACTGTGCCCACCTATGGTTTTACCAATAGAATGTTTACACATTTCTTCACAGTGATCTTTATGTTAACTTAATTAAAAGGTTGTTACATTGTTTTGAAGTATTAAAGTCATGATGTACAAAGCTTCGGTTTTGAGAGTTGATTACCACGGTTATTTCTTTTCGTTAAACCGTTAAATCTTTCAAGAGGCATGGTAATCGTTAATTAAAACAAGGTACGTGCGTGGGATGACACTAAACAGTGACAGGTGTTATAAGTTAACCACAAAATATAAATTTATTTTCTGTTTCTTTTATTGGTTCTTCAGGTATCTTCTGCTTTTCTGCTGTTGTCCCACGTCATCGACCAATCAGGAAAAGGGAAATAAATTCAAGTAGGTATAATTTTAATCGAATGGTGCCAAGATAGAAGACTAAATACCAGACATATGCGCTAATGACGGTATAATTACGTTGATCGATTTAAAATGCAAAGAGGTTTAATCCGAGAATAATTATGTGTCAATACGGACGCCAGCTTAACAAATCAGCGTTCCTAAAATGGCGTCTTCGTTTGGATAGAGTGCCGGCCACGTTCTATTCCTAATTCGCAAGAGTCATTCACCTATCCTCATTATAATGCACAACGCAAATAAAAAATATGATAGCCTTAGAAACAATTCGTTAGTCGATAATGGGAGATCAATAAACGCTTTCCGTTCGCAGTTTTACCGTAAATGGAACCACATATTTCCACATTTATGTGCAATAGTTTTTTTAACCACGTTTTATTGCTTTCGTTTCATTGGGTTCTAAAATAATGGGTCAATGTTAAACAAAACTTATTTTATTATTTTGCTGTTCAACTTTTATTTTTTACGGACTCGTTCGAAATTCAACATTAAACATATTAACGGGTTATTTTTTTATACATTTAAATGATAAATCATAATCCTTTTTAAATTAACTTTAAAATATCTTTTGAAGTTAGTTTATATTAAGACAGTCGAACCTGGATAAGCGAGAAACTTCTACTAGCGAGAGTCATTGTCATTGTGTTTTAGCCCCTAAAACTAGCGCGAATTAGACACCATTTTATGAAACATTGTTAAATTAAATTTCTGTAAATTTTACAATGAATTGTGCATAACAACTATGCTTTTTAGGTGTTATTTTTTAAGTTTCGGGGAATTTTGGTACTAAGAATGTCTTTGTGAATATTTGGCGCTTACTTTTATAATTAGTCAAATCGATATTATTATTACAGAGAATTTCATAGGCCGTGATTTGAAAATGATCTTAATTGTTATCTTTTTTTTTCAAAGTGAATAACCGTAACCGTCACATTGTCGTAATATAGGTGTTACGACAATAAAAAATTGCCGTTACATCTATAGAAAAAAATAATTCGTAACTAGAGTAACTTAAAAATGTGAAAACTTATAAATAATGAAAAAAATTAAGAATAAATTATAAAACATTTCTATGCCTAACAATCATAAAGTTCTACTACTACTAGTACTACTACTTCTAGTTTGTTATCTCCAAATTTGCTGTATAATTTATTAACAACCGACCGTTCCAATACCTCCATAAGCTAGAAACACGGGATAGAAAGAAACCTCTATAAGCGAGAAAACTATCGCAGTCCCTTGGACTCCCGATTTTCCAGGTCCGACTATTCGCTTTCCACCAGCTTTATGTGTATGGGCTCAAATAAATTTTCTAAAACGATTATGTAATAGTGCAAAAATTATTAGTTTCTATTAACCATTTATAATTCAATCGACATTAAAAATTGAATAGAAATCCAAAAAAAATATATTCCAAATGCACAAAACGTGTGAAGGCTTAAAACTGTGAGTATAACGTACCCTACGTGCGAATATTGCGACGGGCTAACAATGCTAATGTGATAATGTTGCGAATCTGCATAGAAATTGCAAGGGGGATCTTCAGAGATCTTATGTTGCATCCGATCACGATGTGATGTGAACGACCTCTTGTTTATCGCTTTCATCGACATTCCGCCGCCATGGCTCGGCGCGGCGATCGTCCTAACATCGATAGCCTCGCTGTAACGCTTTAGCACAAAGCGGTATTCTTATTGTGAAAACATAACGGTAACTATTTATTATTTTGTTATTTGCATGTCCATTTAACTATAATCCTTCTTATTCCTCTCCCGCTATAACAGATTGCATTTTTTTAATGATTTGCGCTATGAAGACAGCTTCCTCTGAAGAATTTCTCGGAACTCTCCTATCAGGACTAAGCTCCAAGTTCTGTCTACAACATTTTGTTGGTGGTATTCCGTAGCTGTTTGATTTTCCACGGAGCTGTTTCCAAATCCAAATTACTTAGTTCCATCAAGAAAACATCGTTTTTCTTTTTAAATCCAACCAAAGCAAAAAAAATTTAAATACGAAAAAATATATATATTGGCTTACTTTTAAATTATTTCACTGTCTTCATATTTTGGATGTACAATTTACGTACATGCATTAAATGAAAAATTGTTTTCATATTGAACTTTTCGATAAGAAATGTGTTAAATATGCAATAAAAAGGTCAGTGACCTTTGGTAACTTATGTTGATGTTTACCATACGTATTTGATTTTACCCACTGTGACATTCAAATGTATTTTTAGATATGAATGCAGTTAAATATGATAATAGTGTTTTGCGCAGAACATTCGTCATCTTCACCTTGAAACATGAGATAGTCTAACATGAGATAGATTTTCAGTTATTCCTCTGGATTTACATATATTCCTTCTTTATATTATGAGATATTGAATAAGAATTACGCTAAAACTTCCTAATTTAATAATTTGATCTCATTTAACGATATAAGAAATCGTATAATTTTGAATAGGGACTAGCCAAGTGTATATTTGAGACGTGTTGAACACCCCAAAATAGATCGTCTTATGTTTCCGGTAACTGACGTTTATGCATGTCAGGTTAGGGTAAAAGCTTTGGGGAACATTGCCCAATGTTTACTTTGTTCAAGTCACGACTAGGGTTAAATTTGAAAACACCATTTTAACTTTGCTTGTAATGTTGCGCCTGTTTTATGTCTTGCTGTGATTTATTATTTAGTTGTGTTTTGATAGTAATAGACGACGGTTTTCTTGACTAACGATAGTTAGAATTACTAAGCAACAGTTTTTAAAACTTAAGAAATAAAATGTTATCTCTCGACTCAATACATTTTCTCTCTTAAGTGTTATTGTTAATGTTAACCAATGATTTAGTGGATTTCGAATCATGAGAATTTCATTAGGTTACTACAGTTATTTTAGTTAATTAGATAAAAATTTTACCAAAAAACAACGCGGAATCATTATTTTTATCTTGCGTCCAAATTCTTGGATTAAGACCTAAGAATTTTTACAAGGAATGTCAAATGTTTAAGGAGAATGACGTTAGGCCAAGGAAAGTTAGAAGTGTAGAGTGGTATAAAGAGAGAGTTATGTGAGATTTCTACTCACTAAAATTCGGGAACGTGGGACACGCTACGTCACCGTCTTCTCGGAAGAACCGAAGTGATCTGAGCCAAGAAATAAGACTAATAATTACAGTTATTTTTATTATAAATCTTCTTGGCCACGAAATTATTTTCCTCAATTACTAAGGCTATCAAAGAAGTTGGACATTGCTCCAATATCAGACGTTAAATAAATTTGTCATTCGGCAACCTGCCAAGTTCTAGTGGTCTCAGAAACGGTGCATTTGTACAGTCACAGGAAACAATGTGCACTTTGTTGCGTAGATGTCTACGGTTATTTTCGAAATAGGACTAACAAGCTCTCGATATAGTTGAAACATGATACTGCACCTACTTGATCGATAAAGAAAATAGAACGAAAAATCCGTAGCAAATTAAACGCTCATCGTTAATAATAAGTAGCTTAATAGTAATCATTTTTCCTTCAAGTATGTACCTATAATAATACTTTAAAGATCTTACACAATATCATCGTATTATGTCATGTATATGCCTGTCGGTAGGTTACTATCAGTTTATTTTCATAACTCAAGACCGTTATCAAGTGTTATTTCTAAAATAATAGAAGAAAGTCGTTCCCATTGTGTCACTAAAACTAGAACGCAGTTATTTGTGTCAAGTGATTTAAGGTGTTGATCGCACCAAGTGTTATTGATGATTGCAATTGCGATTGTCCCTGCACTTTGATACATTTACATCTTGAACATAAGTAGTTTGTATCAACTATAGTAAAAAGTTAAAAGTAAATATAATAAAGATTTCCACACTACATAAACAGTACATATTACTTTTTTTTATTTTAAAAGAACATGAATCTGGTGTAAGCACGTGTAGATTGAGACATGAGTGTTGTAGCACTGATATAGTAGTAATCGTATCCTGAGTTATATATATCGACAAATTACGTCACGTCTTGTTTTCCCGAAAACGTTCCAAATTCCAAACCTTCTCTGTCAACAAGTTTAATAAAACATTACATTATTCATATGCGATTTGAAAGAGTTATCGAGTACTTTGCGTAAGAAGCTCTCAGAAGTCGGGAGTTATTTTTATCGTATGACTTGCTAAAAACAGTTACGACATTCAGTAATGTATTGCACAAATAATAAAAGAATAAGTACTTGTATGGATCATATCGATTTAATATTTATAAAATACGTAATACCAGCCTTGCCACTTTGTCTGACCTTAAATCGGAGAGTCAAAAGCGATAACTTAATTTTATTCTACATTAATTTTTGTTCATATTTTTGTACAAGAATTTTATGTTATATATACTCGTATTGTTTATAAATGTGTATGAAGTAATCTCGTTGGTAATTCATCTATATACGAGTATATAAAAGAAAGTCGTGTTAGTTACACTATTTATAACTCAAGATCGGTCGAACTGATTTAGCTGAAAATTGATGGGGATGCCTTCCCTTTGCTTAAACCTAGGAGACGGACATAGGAACTTTTTTATCTTGTGTGCATTTATTTTTATTTCGCGCGGACGGCGTCGCGGGGAAAAGCTAGTTTGAAATATATTTCAGTGCAATTGCGTTGCAACGGAATCAATATCTTTAAAATTTGTTCACACTTGGAAGTGGACAAATTATTCTCGAATGTTTCGTTTTATTTCTGGCCAAAGTATATCGAAATGATCAGTTATACTAATAAAAAGTTCGGTTGAAATGTAGCGTACACAAAATATTATTATTAGATTATAATCTTAATAATATTTTAAATTCGAAAGTTTAGATGCATGGATGTTTGTTTGAAGGTATCTCCAGAACAGCTCAACAGATCTCGATGAAATTTGCCACAGATGTAGAACATAGCCTGGAATAACATATAGACTATTTATTACGTTTTATTTAATTCCGCGCGGACGGAGTCGCGTGCAACAGTTAGTAGATTATATCATAATTTAAATTTTATTTCTTAGGCATAATTCTTGATTATTATTTATGTTCAAATTGTAATTCTTCATTAAATATTTTAGTGGATTTAAAGTGGTCATGCGCATAGCTTGTGGTTTAAGACAATTAATTTATGGTTGTGGCGAGAATTTACTTTATCAATCTTGCAAGCTGATGAAGCTAAAAGAAAAAAAACCAACGAATAAAAACACGATAAATGAACAAGTATAAGATTGGTCACCTTGAAAATGAAATATTTTTATGAGTAAACTATGACTTCATTATTTTAACTCCCTATAAGTATAACGCAGAAACGTCTTCTAACAGAAAAGAGTAATGTGTTATGACAGAGTAGATCCATTTGTACAATAAGTACATCTGTAGCGTGACATAAAAACACAGATGAATCCGCAGGAAGTGTGTTGTATGTTGAATGAAGTTATTGAAGTTATGTGTGGGTAGGCGAAGGTCGGCTCGCATTGTTCGGTCGTTAGATAACTTCCATCTGTCTCATACTATGTATCTACTGCGACATAATACGTCATTTGTTCACAAGGTGACAGCATCTAGTATACACTGGCTTTCCACAGAATAGCACAAGGTCACCGAATTACTGTTAATTTGTTTATCCGTTTATTCGTCTCTAAGATGGCGTAATAAGGAAAAATGTAAACTGGAGATCACATTAATAATTTATGAGGTTCTTAATTGTAATAACATTGATTATAACAGTTAATTTATGAGCAAACTGACTTATTTAAGCGGTGGAACAAGGCATGTCAAACCTATACTTAGCAAATGTGCCAAACATTTAGCAGAAAACATCCTTTAAAACGGCTGTGTTATTTCAAGGAAACTACCTATATGGCGATAAATGGATTAAGACAACTTACATTATCACGTCTTCTCTTATCAGTGGGCCTAACACGAATATTTGTGACAATCGCCTTCGTATCGTCATCGTCAATTATGTCAAAATTAATATGAGATTTTTGGTGTACTCTCGCCTGATATTGCTGCTGCATTAATTTTAATACAATTTTTTTTCGATGACGATTACTACAAATATTCTTGCTAGACCTACTGAACTTGAATTTCACTTACTTTTGCATGAGTATTCTTAATGTAATTTTGTATACCTTGTTACAAAAAATGCTATTAGGTACAATAGTAAATACGACTTTAATACAAATATATTTCTTGTTAAAGTATATCGATTAAATTATACGATAACATTTAAGTCCTTGTAGCTTGAAACAAGGTCGTAAGTCCTAGTTGTCATCAGGCATAACCAATGCTTTTTCTTCTATGTTATAGAGACTATAACATAACATGTATCATAAACAAGAGTATTAAAATAGATCTTTTTCCTTACTCAAGTGCGTGACCAAGCTGAGGTTGTGATATTGATTAAACTAATTTCGTATTCTACGTTGGTGTCGCATGATTTATGTATTTTTACGATTATTTTGTTGATGTGGCCTTAATGTTGAAGAATTACATCGTATAAGAATTATAAAACAATATGTAAAAATGTTGCTAGTCTGATGAATAAAGCCTTGCACAAGGGGTTAGTGTGGTCACTCTGGGAGTTAGCAAAATGCGACAAAAGGACATTATTGTAGGCTAGTACGACTCCTGAAAGTACTTAACCCTGTGACTACGTCGTAAGCTGAGATTACGGATAACAACATAATAACGTCCATAGATATCACATTGCTCTGGCTTCGTCTCATCAACTAATAAACATATGCATGAATTTATCTGCATGCCCCCAACAATTAGTATGCCGAAGAAAGTAGCAGATGATATTGTTCCGTCGAAACTATCACAGACTAATTTAACATAGAGAGCTTCTTAGTTTAGTTTTATTGTAACAAAACACTGCGGAACTGTTTACTAAGCATTAAGATTCTGAGTGTGACAGTAAGACATCAGTGTTAAATACAATGACAGCTACATTATTTATGCAAACATCGTCTTATTTACTTGCAAATGTCAGGCTCATTATAACTGTATGTAGTTTTTAAAGTTATCTCAAATAATTTATTGAGTGTAATTTTTTTATTTCGGGTAAGGATAGTGGAATATTCGCGCACCGTATAAATGGAATTCGCGTATCTCTACGTGCATATCTTGTCTTGATGCCTCTTATCAAGTTTTTTTAACATGTCCAGTAATGTTTGCTTTACACGATAATTTGATTTTATAATGTTCTAAGTACTGCATTATGGTTAATTAACAAATTTTTAATTCAGGTAGTATACATTTTTATTGATTGTGATGTACCTATAGATACTAGGAAAAGAATTTCAAAGAGTTTATGTTTCGTTATTATTCCTGATGTATAACGATAGCTATACTTCAGTAGAGTAAAAAGGAGTGAAACTTTTGTTTGCTGTTATATTTGTGTTTTTTGAATTATTCTGAAAGATAAAAACATTAATTGTTAAGATGTTTTCATGAGCACCTAAAGAGCGTTCACAGTTCACTCTTAATCTCATACTTACCCATTTTCAATCGATTATCATAGCATCTATAAGTTACAATTTCGAATCTAACAGTCTTAGATTGATCTTTACCTTGATTTAGTTCAAAAGATCTAAGGGTTATAAAGTGAATTTTTTATGCATTACTGGATTCTAAAAATAATCACGTATTTAATGATACCTAGAAAAATCTAGCAAAATAATAACTAATTGAAGGTGGGCGTTGTAGTGAATCGTGAAAATATTTTGGCGCATGACTGATACGATACGTGTTAGTACCGAGTCATATCGGTATAGCATCCAGCGAAAATATCCTGGTGATTAACTCGGTCGATTAATATCCGACGATTGCCTTAAACAGCCAAGATAGATCCAGATGTAATGATTCATCAATTAAATTACGTTTGGGTGTCGGTGTGACGTCGGTGTCGTTGGCGTAGCGTGTCGTGGCAGCGGTGGCGGTGGCGGAGCGAGTACGGACGTGGAATGAGCGAGAAACCTAGCGCGGTGTGGGCCGCACGCGGAGCCGAGTGACGCCGACCGACGCTCAGACTCGATGCTATTTAAAACACTGCGCAAGCCCCCGGCGCCGAGTCGCAAGCCGCAACTGATCAGTCCCCTCTCGACGGTCGTATCGTGCACCCACGCCGCGAATTGTGTTTACCTAACATAACCCGTGTGTTTGTTTAGTTTCAAACGTTCCTATATTATACGTGAAAAATGGCTGACAGTGGTCTGAAGAGAAATATCCCCATCAAGCTCGGCGATTTCTCAGTCATCGACACTGAATTCTCGAGCATCAGGGAGAGATTCGACGCCGAAATGAGAAAGATGGAAGAAGAAATGAGCAAATTCCGTTCGGAGCTTATGAACAGAGAAAGCAACAATTTCTTCAAGAGCACAACAAGGTATTTATATTATTTTTAATATGAACATAAAAGTAATAAAAATAATTCTATAGGAATTTATAGAAAATATTCTTGTTAGAAACAATAATTGATAAAATTAAAGAGGGTACATTTATCGCGTATCAATATGAAAATTAATACCACAACTTCGAATTATCATTTATCGATAATCAGTAGTGCTTAATTGTGCAATTCGCATTATAATTCCGATCGCAAGAGATACGACTGCCGGCCCTGTTTACCTAAAAGGGAATCTTGTATGAATCGGGAGTTTTGCAATCGCTGGCCCCCTCGGGCGGCCTCAGAGGTGACTCTACGAAAGTAGCTTTATTTGAGACGTTCATTATTCGGGATCATTCCGCGGAACGGCATCGGCTGCAGACATCACTCGGCTCCATTTAAAGCGAGCGATACGTAGCCCGACGCGGTGATGTCATAGATGGAAATAGCGCCGGCCGGCGCGCCGCGAGAACAATTGCTAAGCAAAAAAACACCATTTCACGAAAACCTTTCGCTAAAACCTAACGGATGTTCGTTAGACCATTTGAAAGCTCTACTAATTTATTTACATATATATAAATGTACTTTGAATCACGTTCCTAATTTTGAGCTAGAACATCGTTCAGAATAGCAATTTATTTGATACGTGGGTTGACATCGATAAATACAACAATGTAAATGCAATATGCTACGTGAACGATTTCGAAACCTTGGCGAAAACCAGTTTACGATAATTTTATCAACATGTGGGCAGACTTTGGATGCAGTTCGCACAGTCTGAAGTATAATGTTTATACTCTGTAGTTCCGATACATGACCTACTTGGAGCGAAGTATGTTTCAGGCGCGGGCAACTTGTGACGTAATCGCCGCCCGAAATTTAGGGTCTTGGCAAATGCAGTGGGCATCAAAATCGATGCGTAGGATTGAGTTTGTCAGCTTTCGCCATTAACTGCTACAATATATTTAAACACAAAACTAATGTAGTTTTTAAACTAGTCTTCGGATTAAACACTCGCCCTGAAGATGGACCCCCGATGGGTTCGAAACTAGTCGGTGCCGTCACCGGACGATCAAACGTGAGTTAAGCCGTTTCTTAATTAATTAGTTTTTAAACTGTTCAATTTTGTTAGTTTTGCTCAATTCTAACCACTGTTTGCAAACAGTAGTAACAATCGTATAAAAAACAAGCTCTAGCTAAGATACTCCTTTTTAAATTAACATATTAAATATAAACAATACACTAAAATAATAATTTGACACATATTGAAGCACAACATTTTTATTAAATCAAAGTACTGCACGCTCAACTATTTGGTCGCAATTGCTCAACTTCTTAAGGCGTTGTTGAATAAACTCGTCCGCCCATGTTGCGGCACAATGTTTTCCAAACTATGTGGGTTGCGCTTGTTTTTTTAGTGCAACAAGAAATGAACAAACACCACAAGTGGGCAGCCAAATGTCGATAAAAAACAACCTTGTTGAGTTTAATTAAAACAGTTGTTTTTTACACTATGATGTATCGTTATTAGCTTATGTCAACTTTAGTTGACGTCATAATGGAATTGAGGTGTTTACTTCTCAGAAATATATATGTTTTGTTTATATACAATTTAAGTATATTATTTATACTTATATAATGAATATAACTATTTTATTGCTTTACACAGTTTCACTATGCCTTTTTATAAATCATATTTTACTACATTAATCAGTTCGAATTTATATTTTTATATGCCTTTTATCCGAGTATCTTATGCAATATGCTTGATATAATAAAACTAACAGCCTATATTGCCTTTTGCATGTCTTACAATTTCGAATCTGTTTCCACTGGAGGAGTAACCAAGTCTTCTGAGAGGTAAAATGTAATAAATTTGTATCAAATAAGGTACACATATGTATGCACACTGCACAATTTAACTCATTAAATTTATTATTATTTATATGCAAAACTAATATCTAATTTATACTAATATGTTCACACGCTTTATATATCGATGTTATCTTATTTTTAGCCGACTTCAAAAAGAAGGAGGTTATCAATTCGACTGCATTTTTTTATTAAATAAAAACAATAAAGTTTATATATCAATTATAGAAGCGTTTAAATTTATAAATTTAAAACTAAATCCGAACTGACAAAGCATTTTATCGTTACAATTTGATTACTAATATTTACCTGATAAAATAACCCGATTGTAATATAAGGAATTTCCAGTCACTATCAACTTGCGTGACAATAAAACGTTATTAATCTTCAAATCCATAAATTATAAAACTACCTGCATATTTTATTTAAATTAATGTTCCATGCGGATAAAGTGCAATTTTATATAAGTAACTTATGTACAATGGTATATAAAATACGTTTGTACCTATCGATCAGTAAGATTACATAAATACGAGTGATCGATGAAGTCATTTGTTAACATAACCTTGCTGCACACTGGTATGACATCATCCAGCATGTGATGACCGGTGATAATTAATATAACATGAACACAAATGTCTAAATTTATCACTATACATCCTCGTAAAAACACTAACTACACCGTGTACATAAAATAACATCACATTTTATCATCTTGAATAGGGGCTTTTAGAAATGTTACCGATTTTATGCGACTTCGACCAAATCTATCACTGCTGAATCAAACTAACGAAAGCAAGATGTCATTGGCAGAACATAGTTCTTTGTAAAGTAAACCTAAATCGAGGCTTTATTAAATGAATTCTACAAATATAGATAAACGGAGGTTTCGTTGATATTTATCACTCTTAGCGTAATAAAAGTATGTAAAAGTCCAAAAGACACGCATTATTAGAGGAATTGTATGAAAAGAAAAAAGGTATTTTAGAACATGCAGTAACATGTCTGGAATTTCAGCTCACAATTTAAAATGCTAATGCAAGATACGAGTACCGCTGAAACCGCGCTCGTTATGAAAATGTTTCGTAAAATATTACCAAGAATATTCGTCTGTAGTCGACTACCGACAAATTCATTCGCTGTATTGAATGCGCATGACTCATTCGTTTTTTTGAAAAGACGCCACAGTAATTTATATAATACATTTCGCATGTCTGAAACGCGTTTAGCCATTACAGTATAATTGACATTAACAAAGCACGACATAAAATCTAGGCAAAAACTAAACATGCAAATTAAATTGTCACATGGACAAGGGAGATGGATAAAATTGTATTGTGCGACAATAAATTTAAATTTCGGTTTATGATATTCGCAGCTCGTCCACGACGACACAGCACAGTGATAGCAGACAGTTGGCCGAGCCCAGCCACTGGGACAGTCTCAACTCGCCACTCATCCAAGACGAAGGTGACGGCAAATCTCTTAAGCTGCGCTTCGACGTCAGCCAATACACTCCCGAGGAGATCGTCGTAAAGACAGTTGACAACAAATTGCTAGTAAGTATAACAAGCAACTACTACTACACAATTATGTACGCAAATGTACAGTGGATTTGTTTGATTGACACCTCTGAAGGTATTAATCCAACAGTGTGACTTAGTCAATCTTAAGTGATGAAAATACGTAGCGATAAAGACAAAGAGAGTTAAAACTCCCAGTCAATTGAAAAATGTTCATGTTCATGACTTCTAGACTTATAATGAACGACGAAACCTATTATTTGGGAAGATGGAATTCTTCTTTTAGTATATAAATAAACGTGAGAATAGGACACTGCCAAGAAATACGAAATGATCTCAAATTCCTTGTAATAAAATCAATTTGTATATAGGTCAGTGAGAACGTACCGACCTAAGTACGTTATTGAGACTTTAATTAATCTTTATACGTTGTCACCATTCCGTTGATGACGTGATGTAGGTCGTTGATAAACATCGAAAGTCACCTCGAAGCGTTTCGCACCGGCAACGTGCCAACGCGCCCATTAACGTGGGCTTTTACAGAGGTTGATGAACGAATGAGTGGCGTGCATTTATTCCTGCACTGATAACATCTAATGCAACTCGCTAACTGTTCCAGGTACACGCTAAGCACGAGGAGAAGTCCGACACAAAGTCCGTGTACAGAGAGTACAACAGAGAGTTCCTTCTGCCTAAGGGCACCAACCCCGAGGCCATCAAATCGTCCCTGTCGCGCGACGGCGTGCTCACTGTGGAGGCGCCTCTGCCGCAGCTCGCAATCACCGACAGGAACATCCCTATCCAGAAGCACTGAGCACTGCGCTCCCTAGTGGTCCACTTCGACACCAGCTATTCCATACTACTGTTAATAATTTATTATAATTTACGTTTTATAAATTACTATAAGAAATATTTGGATATTATTTGATATTTATTTCGATTTAGATGAAAGAATCTCAATGTTTTTTTGTATCAATCGCGGATTTTTAATTCCGCTTCCTTTTGCGCATCGCAGCGTATCGCACCGAACATATTATGTTGCTTTAGTGTCGATGCTTGTACTGTGATCGAGTGGATTTTGGCATGGTTCGTGCATTTAATTTATTTTCTGATACTGCAGTGGTATGAAAGAAACGAGATTGGTAGCACGCGACGCTAAAATTAGGCGGAATTACAAAAATACGAAATTTAGGGTTAAAACAGTCACGGCTTAAGACCTACTATATGGAGCTTATGAATTCGTGTTCACAATGAACTTAGTTTAAGTAAATTTGCTTAGACAACAATAGTCTAGCCTCTTGTAATATTTAAAGTCCATTCACCTTAACATAATTTAGAATGCAATAACAAACGGCATGTTATTACAATATACATTGTTAACAGCTTTTAACTTGATACACATTTATATTTTAGTACAAACAGTTGTTATGAAAGTTTAGATGTCAATAAAAAAAAGAAAATCACAAAGTTGTTTTAATTTACTTCATCATTTATTATTACTTCTATCATTGGGCTATGAACTCTTAAGTTTAGCAAAAGGCTTTTTGCATCTACTTCAAATGTAATGCAGTGTCAAAAGGCTTAAAGTTGTGGCCCTTGTACCATATATCGTTAAGTGATTAGTTTTTGAATATTTTACAAGTACCTAAATACTCTTAATTCGGCGGTGCTTCGAACTAATCTCGATTATATTTTGTCACCAATAGTAAAAGATTAGTTACATAAGAAAGTTGTTTTGTCTCGTTTTGTAACGAATTTATGACAGATCAATAACTTTATTAATTTTACGAATTCACAGAAGATAACAATTTTATAGAGTTATATGTTTCCGTTGAACCCCGGATTTCCAAAAAAGGATTTATCCTTCGTCATAAGTGTTTTTCAATTTTATTTTGCTATTTCGATGGATCCTATATATGAGGACCAAAGTAACAAATTGATGATTTTTACTTTTTTGTGTTAAAAGCTACCTCTTAGTTTAGTTAACAACATGCACTAAATAAAATACACATTTACAGGTGTAAATATAATTTCTGCTTAAGTAAAAGGGCCTATGTGACCTATTTTCATACAGGTTGAAACTTTGAGAGCCTCTCCTGAAAAGTTGTCAATTTGCACATTGGCCCTTACTCGTAGGAGCCATCGATTTATCGAATGATTTTTTTCTATTGAAGCTTTTCGCCAATTTTAATTACATAAAATATGTAACACATAAAATACAATAGACGAATTTTTTTTATATTATTCGTAATTCAATTGAAAAGGACAACTTTCATTAGCGAAAACAGGGTATTTGATGCGTGTGTGTGTGTGCAAACATGTCAATTAACTTTAAAAAGGAAATAGCACTATTAACTCGACAGCGGCAATTTATAGTACATTTTGTAGTGGCAATTTTAGTAAATATGCTTGCGATGATATTCTTTAAACCTTTGTTAGCTTTGAAATAAAAAAATGAAACATTTTACATTCTCAGCTCGAGTCAAGAAAAGAGAACTTTGCTGTACTTCTAAAATTATTCATATTTTATTTGACATTAACCGTGCCTTTTGTATATAATAATACTAACTTTATTTTAATCAAATTTAAGTAATGAGATTATTATCTCAGTATACATTATAATTTCAAAATGTTTTTATATATTTATTAGACTGTTTTAAACCACAATTTAAGAGAGTACTGCTATCTCGTATGATCGAACAATTCTATTATTGCATTGGTATTTATTACTATTACTAAAGATCGACTATAAACAAGTCTAAATCAAGTTGACAAATTCAAAGTACACATATCAGTGAGTTAGTTTGGGACGCGCATAATTTCGAGTGAATTTCGCTTCACTGCCAAATGTCAGTCAACGTAAATAGTCGACAAGGCCGGTGTGAGTTGTGTTAGTGTATTATGATTTACAATGTCGCGTGGGCGGCTTGCATCGAGCTGTTGCTATGTCGATAAGATAATGACTTTTTTTAGAAATACTGTTATTTAGCGACTGTCTGAGCGGATTTAAAAAAAATAGTAGCCTGTGTGTTCTTCCAGGCTATGTTCAGCGAGATGCGTTGAGCCATTCTCGAGATACCTTCTATCAAATTTCGATCTATCTATCCAAACTTTATCATATCTTCTAATATATAAAATTCTCGTGTCACAGTTTTCGTCACCGTTCTCCTCCGAAACGGCTTGACCGATTCTCATGAAATTTTGTGAGCATATTCAGTAGGTCTGAGAATCGGCCAACATCTATTTTTCATTTTTTTTTAACTGCGCGCGGACGGAGTCGCGGGCGACAGCTAGTATTTTTCTATGCATTTTATCCGAGTATCTTTATGTAATATGCTTGATAAAATAAAACTAACAGCCTATATTGCCTTTTGCATGTCTTACAATTTCGAATCTGTTTCCACTGGAGGAGTAACCAAGTCTTCTGAGAGGTAAAATGTAATAAATATGTATCACATAAGGTAATATATAAAAGAAAGTCGTGTTAGTTACACTATTTATAACTCAAGAACGGCTGAATCGATTTGACTGAAAATTGGTGGGCAGATAGCTTAGAACCAGGAAACGGACATTGGATAATTTTTACCCCGTTTTCTATTTTTTACTCCGCGCGGACGGAGTCGCGGGTAAAAGCTAGTTAGTAATAAATAAGACATATAGAGCCAAGGCTAGACTTCATTACTGTTGTTATCAAATGGGTTATAGTTTTCTCATAAAGTGCTATATGAAATGTTAAAAAAACATAAAATAATTTTTTTACGATGGATCGTGATTTACTGTTGGCGATATGAATGTACATCGAGAAGTGCAGAAACCTGCCTTTAATTGACAGAAACAGAAGAGGTATATACAAAGCAGGATATTTTCCTTTTTCTATATTGTATACTATTATTTGTTACTTCTTTACTATTCGCAAAAACATCCTTTTTCCATCCATTTTTTATTGAAAAAGTGTAGCAAGGATATAAAATAAATGAGAGAAAAGCATACATACATACTTACCTTGTCATATTCTTGTAATTTATGTCGTGTACAAAAACATAAAATCCCAATTAAATAACATTTATTTCCTTAACAAATTAACAACAAAGTTTTTGGCATTATATACGAAGAGAGCGGCTGTACATACGACGATTATCTCCTTCACGTAACTTACAGCTATGTCTTTTGCAGTCTTTTCTTTGATCAGATCAGCGGGTTGGGGATTTGATTTACTAACCTAAAAGTTTAACAACTTTGTTATTGACAAAAAAAAATATTTAAGATAAACAATATATGTGAATGGCTACAAAGGTAGAGGAAACTCGAAGAAAGTAAGTATGGTCGATTTTGTAAAAAAAGAGGTTACTGCAGATGTAATGCTGAGAGAGATGTATGGAAGAGTAGTATATACTGTGCCTACCCTCCGTTGAGATAAGGGTGGTTATATGATAATACATACCTTAGCAAGTAAATTTCTTAAAATTGTAATCTCTTTTCTAATACTATTTATATTACATTGGAACTTTTTGGCAGCAGCTTTAAATCTATTTAACAGAGGCGAATCCGGTGGTTCGTATTTAATTTGGTTTTGAATTCTGTTGTATTCACGCAGAGTGTACTGTAAAGTTGCTTCTAAGATGTACATCTGATACAAGTGCGTCCCGAGCGTTGTCAGACAATCAATGACGCTGTGACAAACAACACTATAGTTAGCTCATTCTTATACAAGACAGTGTAAATCTTCGAAACCAATATCGTATCCTTTCGTCGCGAGAATCGCGTTGCGTGTACTCCGTACATACAATATTGAATCGTCGACACAAGTCGTATATCGGGTCAGTACATACATAGCGACTACAAAATGAAAACTAAAAATCGCAGCAACTTTAGTCACGAAGATCTTGAAAAATAGGTAGCAAGCGACTAGTTTTGACGACGTAAGTCCAAAAAGTCTGCATAATTCGCTTTGCGACTAAAATCGTCGGGTTTCGAAGATTTACGTTGCCTTGTCTACGAATGACTTTACAGAAACTGTAAATTAGTATATGTAAGCTAATTCACAGATCTATTTCTCTGTGAGTTTGACTATTAAATCACAGTAAGGGTTAACATTTTTTTGTACACGGTATTTTGACAATTGAATCAATAAATTAAGTTTTTGATTAGAATCCGGTGTAGTAGTTGTCCTAGGAGTCTTTTCAATGTAGAATTAAAATATTTACCTATATTCGTTAGTTTTTTTCGTATAAAGTCCAGCGACTGCATTAAGCTTCCAGCCGCGCATGTGGAAGTTCCTCAAGCCCTGTCGCAGCCTCTGCCGCTCGTACGGCATTTCCACACCTAGATCTATCATATCCTTCTCCTCTAATAGTAAAAATGTTCTCAAATCCATGCCACTGTCCATAAACAGTTGCGTTAGACGTTCAGAATTCATTCCGTATAATAAATTAGGTATTTCACTAACATAGTTTGGCCTGAAATATAATATTAAACCTATATTCTGAATAAAAAATTGAAATTATTAATTCACATTAAAGACATGCAGTTAAAGAAGGCGACAGAGGTAATTTAGTATGTTATTTCTTACCTTTGACCATTCTTTAAACCAGGATAAAAATCATGCCATGACGCCACATGATTGAAAATATAATTGTTCTTGTCTAAATCATCATTTATATTGAGATGTTTTTTAATAATATTCGTTATATCTTGGTAGTCTTGTAGGTTAGCTATTTCTAGAGGTGTGCGACCAGATTTATCTACTTCTTTCAATCTGGCCCCGTGCTGGATTAGTATTTCAACTATATCGGGCTTATTGTGATGTACGGCCCAAAACATCGCCTGGAAATTTTTGTATCAAGCATTATACTGCCCTGATAAAGGGATAGACTTCAGTCTACTACAGTACGCTCAGAATATCTTACATTGTTTACAAAGTTACAAAGGTTTTATGAGCTATTTATATAACCTAGACAATATATAACATTTATTAGCTTGCTAATACACTGTATATATATAGTCCAGTACAAATAATGAAATGAATACATAACTTCTACCTGATAAGCAAGTTACATATTGCATTAAGGGTAATGACGCATGACGTTTAAAAAACAAACATGAAATTCAAGCACGTTATACGTAAGTAATAATCTTACAAAGCGAAAACCAAAAATCCGCGGTATACAATGAAGAGAATTAAAGTTTAGTGGAAGAAATATAACTGCTGGTCCATCGAAATATAAATGAAAAAATAATTACGAAGAGGAAGTTTTGGAATCTCTGATTTAACATTATATTAGACGATGTAAAATTTGTTGTCTTACCGTCCATCCTTGTTGATCCCTCATTTCAACATTAACATTCTTGTCCAACAATAGCTGGACGACAGCGGTGCGTCCATTACTTATAGCTCGCATGAGCGGCGTCTGTCCAAATTTATCCCCGATATTTAATAGGCAGCCTTTTTCAATCAGTAATGATATGATGTTATAAATAGTACTATCGTCAGCACTACTGTTTGAACACGCAGCCATTGCTGATGTCATTGAATCTGTAAAGATATTCATAATGATAAATATCTTTACCAAACTACACTGGGCTAGCGTGGTTGAGTATGTCCTAGTCATCCCTAACTTGGGGTAGGCTCCAAGCCTCTCAGTGGGGATGTATAGTGAGCTGATAATGAAATATCTTTACACTAATTGTTATCTTGGAGAGGATCTCTTGTAGCGGAGTTCTAATTAATCTGTTTGGCGAACTATTCGCCGTGTTTCGTGAGTTTTTAACGAATTGTCCGTAGTTATTTAAAATGTTTATGAAAGAATGTGTGTCATCATTTATACGAACCCGCATGTAAATTGGGATCAGCGCCTTTATTTAGTAAAAATTTTACAATATCTTCTTGAGCGTGGAAGGAAGCGTGCATTAAAGGTGTCCAACCGCTATCCAATTTCACATTTACTCCATTATGCAAATCTGAAAAGAATATTGATTCATATTACGATTAATGTATTCATAAAAGTAAAATCAATGGATTTGCCTTTAATAATTGTAGATAGTAAAGATAAAGAATGGGCTGACCGTTGATTTCTGAGACCAAAATCTCTGTATAAAATTGATATCCTTATCATTATATTTAACAAAACAGTTGTAGCAATATGTTTAAAACTGGGGTATCGAAAACCCACGTTTAGTCATTCGTCATCCCAACTAATGGTCAGAATTATATTTGAACAGCTAATATTGGTTCCTATTGTTAATTGCGTTGCAAGCATAATGGAAAGTTCTAGCAACACATTAAGTGCTTTTCCGTGTTAATAGGATAAGTATTTCATGCCGCCAACAATGTAGTGATAATGCACGATACAGAAATTTATTCTCTGTCACCAAAGCCAATAGACATTTCGGAAGTACTTCTTGTGCTTCTTCCGTGCCATTATAAATTACTTTTATTGAATTGATTTTTATTAATATCATTTTTTTCGTGCATTTGATACAGAAGCTTTGCAGTTGCCTAGAAACAAATCCTTTTAACTGCAACTCAACTTTTTTTTATATGAAAAGGTGGCAAATGAGTTTTGAGAATTTTAATTTGATGAAAACATGTATAGCATCCTAATTTTTAAGCTGTACAACATTTAAATCTGCAACATTTATTTTTATTTTATTGTACAAGTAATTTAAACGTCCGTATTAATCAAGATCAGAATCTTTTTTAATGTAAAGAAGTGTTCAGTGAAATACTTGATACAATTGCCAAGCTATTTGGTTTTGTGTTATGGTAATTGATTTAATTACGTGTGATTGGTTGAGGACGCACGTTAGTCGTGTGAGCGTGAAAATATTCGTGTGAATGCACGCCGCTGTGCCAACAAACGTACCACCTTGTACCGGTTGGCATCGTTAACTTTTTGTCTCCACGCAAATAATTTCATTAAAGTCATTCCATCCTCATTGGATAAAGAATGAGTTTTTTTTATTTTTATTGATGAGAAATATATCCTTTTATTATTAGACCATATTCCATTTTGAAAATTGTAATAAGCAAATGTAATATTTAAGGTATCCTACAAATAATGGTACTTTGATAATTTAAGATATTCAACAGAAAATTTCCGAATGATGATAATAATTATTTAACATATCACACTATTATAATTGTTATTAATAAATTAAAGCGTAATTACATCAATTTATTGAGTATCTGAAGAGCTATTTATTTATAGACATACTCGCTTTTACCCCAGTTAAAGAAAAGTAACAACTAGGTAATGTGTTTTTCTAGACTATGTTGCACATCTGTGCCAAATTTCACCAAGATCCGTTGAGACGTACCGGAGATACCTTCAAACAAACATCTATCCATCCAACCATCTAATCTTTCGCATTTATAATATTAGTAAGATAGTGGGGAATATTTAAAAACTGCCCGAAGTAATGTGTTGCAGATAAATTGCCCATGTGTATAGTAAAAAGGCTACTTCCTTATCCTATCCAAACTGCCGCTGCCTAATAATCTAAACTTTGTATTTGTTTTTTTATTTATTGTTGATGTTTATGGTTCAGGTACTAACTTCACATTAATAGAGAGTTTTTTTTTCACATCACCTTCTTCCACAATAATTTAATCATAACCATGAAAGTGAAAGTTTGGATGCACGCATAGATATTTGTTACAGCATATCTCAAAACCGGCTAAAGATCTTCCGGAATCTTGATAAAATTTTACAGTAAATTACACTCAGAACTAACATATAGACTACAATTAATATTGCAAAAATGTACTGTTCCCAAGAGATAGGTTTTGTTTATATTTATATAATTACTCTGTAGCACAATGAAAAATGTCTAATCAGCAGCAGTTGATATAAATGACATTGCTTTCACTAATAAACATGGGTAATATATAAAAATAACATACCATATGTAATTATGTCCTCTACTTCTTTCAAATTACCATTCAATATGGCATCTTGAAGTCTGTTTTCTATTTTTTTCTTTTCATTTTGTACAGGAATATAGGTTCTTATCTATAAAATACATTTTAGTTTGAAAAACAGAAATATGTTATATCAAAAATCTAAATACGTACTTGGACACTGATATAAAATGACTAATATCACTTAATATCACTTAAATTTGAATATGGTATGGGAATATGGATCTCAATTCCTTCTTAGATCAAACTTTTATATTGTTCATTTGAATTTGTTGTTTTGGTAATATCACAATGATATGTACTATAATATATTCCAACATCATCATATATATAAGCTGCTCATTATCATATAATGGAAATCATTTAGTTATCTTAAAAAATATGAAGTGGTTGTATAATTTTAGTTTTAACTTACCGGCTTTTCAAAAAACCCATAATCGTCACTGTCTGTGTCCTCATCAGAAAATCCAGCTGGCCTAAATTGTGCCATTTTTCATTTCAGTATTTTCATTTAAAAAACGATTTTACTAAGTTCCTCCCGTTTTCTCTATTTTCAAATTTTTTAAGCGTTCTCTATTTGTTTCTTGTCAAGTAATAAAACAATAAAAGAATAAAATTGATATTTGACATTGACACAAGCAAATGTCAAATGAAGTTTGTGTCTATGGTTCAAATTTTTTGAGCACAGAGTTTCAAAGAAATTTACAGATTAAATAGAAAAATAAATCTCACAACAATTAAAAAGTTAAAAAGTGTAATAAAGTTAAACTAAAAACAAACTATCTACTTCCAGTTGAGAAAGAGCACGAATCGAATGAAGACTCACTCGTCATTATCGGTTCATCCGCTTATAGTCCAGTCATTTTAGTAAGTTCACCTCGGAATTCGAGATACCCAGCTGTAAGTCTGTAAATACTTGTATATTGATACCCTAAAAGTTGTCTCAAAACCTACATATGGTAGGGTGTAAGCAACTATTAAATTACAAGGTCAAAGGTCACTAAAATCGGTTTTTTGCGCTTTTTTTGGAAATATCTCATTTCCTATGGGTTTTTTGCTATTTGTATTTCTGATCAATATTGTAGAATACAAAATTCTCTACAAATTTTGTTCAAAAAAAAATTTTATACGGTGAACCGTTTTCGAGATAGAGGGCGGAGAGCGCGCGGTCACAGCATCACTTCCCTCCGGCCGAAAACGCGCCATATATAGTTGATGAACTATCGCTAAATCAATGATTATAAATATTTATCAATTTTTATTAACTTTTATATTATATTTTATGATTTTTATCCTAACTTATCCACTTTTTATTCAGTATTAATTTATTTAACAACACTTACCTGCCCATGTAATTACAGAATTGTTAATGAAAATATAGGAATTATATTTGAATTTTAACCTAATTAATATTAATAACTTCTTACATGATGAAAAAAAACAAATAAGTTACGAATTAATCTTGTTATTATAAAATATAATTGAATACAATAATTTTTATTGAAAGTAAAAAAATGGAAAAAAGGGTACAAAAACTACAATTTATAATTTTAATAATCTTTTTCCTCTTCATCGTCGTCTTCTGGCTGCTGGTAAATTTCAAACTGGTCTTCATTATCGTCTTCAACGACATTTTTCTCAAGTTCTTCCATGATTTCGGGGTCAAAGGTTCCTCGTTAATGTCTTCTGATATGGTAGAGCATTGAGACAAGCTTGCCCATTACATTGGCCACAAGCTAAAGAGCATTGCAAGCCCGCTTTCCTGCATCCGCATCGCGAACCACAACCACTCTTGCAGTTGCAGAAAATTGTATTTAGCAAATCTTCTGGAGCAGGTGGTAAAATTGTCATGATAGGCTCCAGAAAATCGTTTCGCATTGCCCAACCCCATACCTGGGGTTCCAAATCATGTCCTAACCAAGTTTGAATTTGATAATATACACGGTTGAAATGTTGATGAGCAGCTGCACTTGTTGGTGGAATATTTGAAAGCTGCACAGGTTTATTAAGTTTTGTAGACTTGACGTAATGCATATAACGAAGATGATCGAGACTTTTCACAGATTTCGGAGCATTATAGACTGCCAATAAGGTTTGAGTTCCACTCTCTAATAATCTCTGGGCCGAACAATTTTCTTCCTCAAATGCTGCAGCTAGTTCATACAAATTTGTCAGTAATTAATTAATTTGACAAATATTTATAATCATTGATTTATCGATAGTTCATCAACTATATATGGCGCGTTTTCGACCGGAGGCTGAAGTGATGCTGTGACCGCGCGCTCTCCGCCCTCTCTCGAAAACGGTTCACCGTATAAAAAAAATTTTTAAACAAAATTTGTAGAGAATTTTGTATTCTACAATATTGGTATGAAATACAAATAGCAAAAAACCCATAGGAAATGAGATATTTCCAAAAAAAGCGCAAAAAAACGATTTTTGTAACCTTTGACCTTGAAATTTAATAGTTGCTTACACCCTACCATATGTAGGTTTTGAGACAACTTTTAGGGTGTCAATATACAAGTATTTACAGACTTACAGCTGGGTATCTCGAATTCCGAGATTCTTACCTAATTTAAGCTTAAATGACTGGACTATTAGATTACAGGAGTGCATAGTGGAATTGACATGTTACTTCTTACTTAACATACTAATCATACTAATATTATAAATGCGAATGTTTAAATGGATGGATGGATGGATAGATGGATGGATGGATGGATGGATGGATGGATGGATGGATGGATGGATGGATGGATGGATGGATGGATGGATGGATGGATGGATGGATGTTTGTTTGAAGGGATCTCTAGAACGGCTCAACGAATCTTGATGAAATTTGGTACAGATGTAGAACGTGATCTGGAAGAACACATAGGCTACTTATTAAGTTTTTTTATTACTCCGCGCGAACGGAGTCGCGGGTGACAGCTAGTATATAGACAAACAAATCCAGACTCGTACTTGCAGATATAGAATTAGTTAGAGAGGTTTGTAATGACCGTGTCAAATGGAGGTCCGTGGTCTCTGCCCACCCCTCTGGGTGACGGGCATAAGTTAAGTTGTTATTGTTTTTATATATATATATATATATATATATATATATATATATATATATATATATATATATTTTAAGCCAAGAAATGCTTACAAATTAATCAGGGAACATCACTTGAAACAAAGAAGCACTCCCACTTAGTTTGAAGATTTCCAAGTAAAAAACTGTGTAGTACTGTTCTAAAGCTTAGAAGTCATTCTCCGCGTCGGAAGGTAAGGATAATAGGCAACAGTTCCAATTAAGCGACGACGAGGGCGTTTGTTAACATTTAATTAACGTCAGGGAGCTATTGTGTCGGCGTCGGGCTCCAGGGCCGGCGAGCTTCGTCTGTTGCGTCTTGATGAGCCCACAACTCATACCGTTTCCTATTACAACAGAACTCTTGGTGTGACAATCTAAAGTAATTGCTTTGTTCCGTATACATTGCTGGTTATTTTAAGTTCGCATATTTTAAAATGGAACATAGGCATCAATGTATTATGAAGACATTTGAGGTAAGGCTCTGCAAGAATATGAGAGTAGAAGCCAACCCTGCAGTCCTAGCAGGTGCCGTTTGCTAATGATGTGATGCCGTAGGGCTTCTACGCCGTTGGCACGGGAACCCTTATTCGTACTTCTTCAACTGTCCTTACAGTTTCATGTTTTACAGACACCTTTAATTTTTTTTTCTTAAAGCTGCTCTTATCTGTGTTTCATTTTTTTGAATTCACAAAAGAATTGCGTTCGAAAAGTAGCAGTAGAATACATTCAATATCAAACTGTAATTAAATTAACAAATAGTCCTAATTACAAGTCTTATTGTATGTTGCTGATTGTATAAGTAGGGATTTGCTCATTTCCACTAATGATCAAATAAAATGTATACGAATGTAATAAGGATTTTTCTCATAGCGCTGAAGGTAAGAGATTTGATTTATAGCAGTGGGCCGACAAGGCGCTGACCGCCGCCCGGCCGGCCTGGGCGCGTTATTAAACTTTTCCCCATATTAAACATTCCGGAGACGAATACATTTTATTGTTGGCTCGGACCGACGTCAGAGGCCCCTACAAAGCGAAACTCAAAGACGGCAATTGCGAAATAAATTGAAAGCAATTTGATATTGCGTTGTAAGTAATAGCCATCACAAGCCCGCAGCCCTGTCGACGTTATTGTATGCAATATGTTGTGAAAGAAAACTGTGCAATTAGTTCGTAATTTAACATTGTAAGTCGTGAGCTTTTATAAAATTATGAGGTTAAATATAATGGGTGGTGTAGAATGCATACAGTCGGCTCCACAGGCCTACTGATATGAAAATTACTTTCTCCTTTTTGATACATAAATTCTGATGACATGTTCTTGTGATTATTGCTCATTTTGAAGAATAATATGAAATTCACTTCATTTACTTGTTTAATACAAATATCGTTGTAGTGAGAATAATTACGAGGATACGTATTCTTTTGAAATATGTATAATTGGTATGTAAAGTATTTTGTTCCTGGAATCTTTATGCACGATATTTTTATTAAAAATTCATTCAATAAAAGTTTCAGTAGAGTAATTTATTTGACATATAATAGTACTATTTGTTGAAAAATAATAAGTAAATGAAAGTTTTTGTTATTACAGATCGTGTAGACAACATCTGACAGCCAATTAATTACACTTTAAGGGTACTGTTTTAATAATTGTACGGTTTTTTTTGTGAACCCTCTGTAGGAACGTGTAGATAAACCATCCAATTAGATGTCGGCTTTGTTAACTTTTAATTAAAGAAAATAGCGAGTAGTAAACCAACATTAATTACCGTATTAAATGTTTAAGAATTCACTTAAATATTCAATTCTAAATATTTTTTTGCATAATTAACATGTACAATAATTTAAAATACTTTAATCGCTGATAATATGATCTATTGTTTTTTTTATTTAAGACCATTATAAATGAGGGAACTACTTTTTGTAGATTGAGATAATTTAAAATTTACGTTATAAAAATTTTATAGATTAAAAAAATAATAGCCTAAAATATTCCCGCAGACAATAGCTCGGCCTAGTCCATTCGTTAATTATCCGGAAAAACGCGGACATGCCATCCAATATTATTAATTGTATAGATATGATTTTTTATGACTGAGGATTTTGCCGAAACCTGCATACAAATATTGTTATCACAGTTATCTACTCTACATAGAATGAGAGAGAGCATCGTAAGTTTTCTAGTGAGTGTTTAAAAAATGTTGTCTGACATGACAAGTGCAATTTTTGCCGATCATTTATTTTTTTATGCTTTTGGCCGAATAACATTCACGAAGGTTTATGTTCCCGGTCGAATTCACATAGCAAAGTATAGTAGCATATACAAATAAGTGAGTAGCTTTACAAATGTCTTTATATAAGTTATCGAGCTGGAGTAACAACGCTAAGTGATTGGATCGGACCATTATTTTGTATCTGCTGATATCCAACTCCTTTGAATCATTCAAGACAATGAATATAAATACAGTCTTAAAAAATATTTGACCGCCATGTTTACAGTATCTATACAGTATATTTAACGTTAGTCATTTCTCTGTATATTTGTTTTATTATTTAAATAGGATAATAAATTTCATTTATTGAATAAATGGAATAATAAATTAATCTGTTTATCGTCCAGAGGACTAGTTATATTTTATATCTTTTAAGTTAAAATTTAGTGCTTGAATATATTTTTTAATCAATCACGAACAATTTACAAATATGTAAAGAGGTGTAATTTAAAAATGTTTTATGAAATAAAACTCTGTAATAATTCCACTAACAGGTAATTCGGTTAAAAATCTTAAATGAAATCAAAAGTGTTCCATAACATCCCAAATATAAATTAAATTATGTTAAATCTTGTATTTGCAGAAATTTGTGTACCATATGTTTGTATTTTAAAGATAAAGTGGAAAACACTAACTAATGCTTGATAAAATATTTAAAAAATTTACAATTTAAATGCGTCGTGATGTATTTTACAATATTAAAAAATAACATGTTATTCAATTAGTAACATAAATAGTTTAAGACTTCAATTGTTTTTAAAGCTTCTGTAGATATAAAGACGGATTTAAATTTAAATTCTAATCTATGATACGTTTCTTAGGATTCCATTTATTATATTAATATTCATATTTATGATAAATCGTAAAGTTTCCTCGTATAAAACTGTTCAAGAATATCGCAAATAGCAACACTTATAAATTTAATATCCGTTTGCATTCGTATTTTAATGCATGTACCAATATTGTAAGGAGCGAGAGAGTTACGAGGTAGACTTATGGCTTCCATTCAGTGGAAGAGAGATAATGCTCGCAGGCAATCACATAAGTGGATCAAATAGCTTCAGTCCATTTGGATAATGAACTCGCGACCGGAGCTTCACTCACTGATTTAATTCATTTTATTATATGGACTATATATTTGAATTGAATATATTTAAATAACATAGTTGACACACATAATTATTGTTTAATTAATCATCATATTTATTTATTAATGAATGGGTTTACTATAGATGTTTGATCCGGTTTTAAACTTGGTGACGCACATCTTCCATTTCTCCCCTTATTCTTGCGCAGGCTCAGGTCGCCTCTACAAATAATTAAATACATACCGAATCTATTGTGAACGATATTCTCTCGCGGCAACTACACGTCTTGGTACGATATATCACGATACTGTTTGTTCTATGTTTCAAACTATACTTCGATACTTGTTACGTAACTTTAATGTCTAAATCCGAGTACAAAGGGATCACTTCGTATGAAATATTGTACAGTGCATTGTTATAGTAGATGTACTCTGGAGACTTGTGTCAGTCTCTATCTATTTTCCGTGGACCAATGTTAACATTTTGCAGTCGTCGTAATCCGCACCGTGTCAATCACTGAAACCGATTTTTTCTAAACAATGACCCAAAAATGATCGATGAAGATATACATAATTAGGATAAAATGATTTTTAAAATGTAATGTGGGTTATTCAATTACAATGCTACTATATTTTAGGGTACATTTTTGATTTTGATGTTTCCTACCAAAGAATCTGAATTGAGCAAACATCGTGAGTTGCAGTTGCGCATAGAATTGAAAATGATAGAAGTTGTTCGAGATGAAATAAGCCGTATATATTACCACTTAAAGCGTTTTAAATAAGTTTAAAGAATATTATTATATATTGTATGTAATTTTTTAAGCGCAAAATCGAGGCGTGTCCTAACGCAATAGCCGCGCTTCCTCCGTACAGTCTATTTCGGCGAGATCCATTACTTCAAAGTGGCGGCAAGAAGCAATCTCATTGAATGACCGTCTCCCTTCCACCCGCACCCCATCAGATAGTAACCCCCTCCACCCCTTGCTGATCCACGCCAATCGGTAAATATGCGTGTTAAATATGTATGCGCCGTAAGAACCTTGTAAGTGTATTAGATTTCGCTTGCTATTTCATTCTGTCAAGTAACCAACTAATCTACGAGAGTGTGTGAACACCTTTATCGAGATTAACTATTTAAATTGCATTTATATTGAATTGATCAGATGACGAAGGATAAATATGAAGTATTTGCGTATCAAGATTTATCTCGCGTGATCTTGGAATGAATGTAATGTGATCTAGAATCAAAACTAGTGTATTACTAAGCCAAGTTACTTCGGGCTTTTGTTATCCATTGAATTCGATGCATTTGGCTTACCCAAATGGTTGAACCAAATTCTTTCTTATTTTTTTAGTTACTGGAAGTTATTATGTGGGACAAATTACATAGATGTAGACAGCATTTCAGATAAATAAACCATTTTCTAATTCAAAAATACTTTATTTTGTAAAATATAAAAGTACATCACTAGTGATTCCAACGATCAAGTTTAACGACAATTAATTAACTATCTTCATTTTATGGATTACAGTAAGTATGTTTATCTCTTAAAAACCAAGCCTTCCAAATGTACTCCTCGCATTAAATCTCCAAGATTTAATAACTTATATCTTGTAGCGACGGAAACTCGGAATGCACTTTGGAGTGACTAGACTTTTCCATTAGTGGCAATTATCAGTCACAACAGAGGATCCCGTGCTTTCGCCAGTGTAGCTGGCCCATCCCGAGACGGAACCTGTTAGAGATAACGTCATAAAGTCGCCGATGCAGAGCGCCGGACTAACGTCTTCGGCTACCCCAGCCCCGGGATAATGGACTGTACCCCCACCCCGCACTCAACCCCGGTACCTCTGCCCGCCTTGCAACAAAGACAATTTGCAAAATGTATACCGACGCTGACACCAGTCTAAATGCAATGTTGTGTTTGAGAATGGATTTTAAAAGTAAGCCTTTTGCGCCACTAAGAACCCTTTCAAAGTAATAAAAAACTTCACTCACATCTTAATGCTTTACTTTTGAACTCGATTATGGAATATTGAATTATTCCTTTCTTTTATTTGTTCTTACAGTCCAATGTTATTGAATTTACAACATGAGACGTAGGAATAAAGCGATAAGAGGTTCGTAGATCATTCCTTTAACTAAATGCATAGTTTTTTATAACATACAAACGTTCAACTAATTTAAACAATAATATGGTCAAATCAACTACAAACTGTCGATTTCTATTTTACATTGTTTTCTTATCTTGCCTATAAATATGCTAATTATGTTTATTTTTAATCTAATGTCACATTGTTTTGAATTGAAAGCATTCAAACGAGAACAACTTCAAGTTTTATTAATGTATTATCTTTTGTGAGGTCGATCGGCGTAAGTTACCGGTTGGTAATCGGCTTATGACAGGCACATAAGGCTGCTAATGAACTAATGGCGTATCAAACCGCCCGCTCCACTGCGCCCCGCCCCGGACTCCTCTCTCGCCTAATGGACTAACGTTGATGTTCCGTCACTTCACATTTGACTAGGCGGCTTTTACATCGCCACTTACGTAATACACTCTCGCACTATATCTGCCCAAATAAAAACGCACGCTTCGTAGCTTTTATCGCCTAAACTGACAGATGCGCTTGCAAATGTACGGGTTGGTGATGCTCTTTTTTAATTGAAAAACCATTAGCTACAACGATGGATTTTTTATTCACTTTTAATTGTCTAGTCAAATTTAACATTTTACACCGTAATAACAAAATTTTTTACATAACGCCGACTCCACCGACATTCATAAAATTGGCAAACACAGACTGTCTGAGGTACACGGATTTAAAATATTTTGACAAATGTAAAATTCTACTTCTTCAGGCTTCCGTGAACCTTGCATTGAAATAGCCGATAGGGAATTTGATTTCGGGATTTAAGATTGCGATGCGGGCGGATCAGCTGCTGTGTCGGGCGGACACTTCGCATCCCCGATCATATCGCGTTCAATTACTGAAGACATCGGCGGCTGAGTGCTCCTGTACTTACTACTATACTAATATTATAAAGATTTTATTGTTTGTTTGCATTGAATAGGCTTCGAAAACACTAAACCGATTTGAAATTATTTTACTGCTGGGAAACTGCTTTATCATAGGCTATATTTATTACTAGATATTACTATATTTAGTACTAGATGAGGTCGCAGGCTATACTGCTAGTAACTGATAAATGTGATTTTCAGGACGTTACTGTGTGTAGGTACTAATGGAGTAATAAGTAGTATTTAGTTTAGAACAAGACACAAACAAAAATTATAAATGAAATAAACATATAGGAACGTTTATGTTACCGTAATCTACGGAGGTAAAAAATGTATGTCAATGTTCAAAATACATCTTTATCTTCACTATCAAAACACTATTTGCTAACAACATTATTATGTTCGCATTTCCTTGACACGGGAATCCGAAAGAATCCCGAATGGTAAAAATGCGACATCTTTTTAGGCTTACGTCTAGTGTTGAGTGGCTTCACAAATGTCGCTAAAAGCTGGACGTCATTGTTTATCCGGCTAACATTAGGCGGGTAACCGGACACGCGCGCTCTGAGTGCGCTACAAGTATCCGCTTTCAACTCATTACGGTTCGGACGTGGTGCGTGGGCAGCCCCCCCACAGGACCACCCTGCCCTCTCCACCCGGCCGCCTTTGTCCTTCAATCCCTCTTACAATCTTCGATCCAATTTCGAATACCCATACGTCTGTTGTTGCTTGAGATGTATCGTATCCGATGACGGACGGGTTACGAGACCAAGGATAATTATCTTCACAACGTTCCCAATCAGTAAATAATATGTTATTTCTTACGAAGTTTTTTGAATAATGACAACGAGTAAAGCTTTAAGAATATATTAACTTAATGTTGTTATTATTGTAATGCTATCTAATAAGGTTTACAAGTTAACATCAGTTCATTTAATCGCATCCTTGAAAATTATTGCTGCTAACAAATTCTCTTCACAAGGTAATTTCTATTTTGTTATAGCTTAAGTATTTACACCAATATTAAAAAGACGATGGTTGGTATGTGGATGTGGTAATCGGTAATATTTTATGGCTTTAATCAGAACCAATGTGTTTTTCAGGGCACCAAAATGTATGCACAGAATATAAAACCAACCCGTCAAATCTGTCAGTTGAAATTGAATTTAAAAATGATTGCCATGACCCGAATATTTCGACAAACAATAATGCCAACAATGTCTTATGAAAACAAATGGAATACATCCCTGAAAATAATTACATAGGGTAGATGTACCGTTTGTGGCCACTGTTCCGTTTGTGGCCATTTTGACATTTATAACTAAATATTAACTGTTTAGTTATTTTTATTGTATCACGTAGTTTACTTTAGGATTTTTTGATATGTTGGCAACGCTGTGAACTCTTCTCTTTAGCCGTTACGCGTATTGTGTAAAAAATAATTCAAAACATTTCTGGACGTGTGGTGTATCTGAGAAATTTCATCGATTTCTAATAAGAATCTGCATAACGACCCTGGTAAGTAAATTAGTGATATTTGTCGAAAATCTTAATATTCTTTGAATATTTTTTATTTATACTATTGAAATAGCTTAAAATTAGATAAAAAAACATTAATTTACTAAAAATAACCTAAAATATTAATAAAATAACCCATGGCCACAACTGGTACAACAAAAACATACAAGCGCTACTTTTAGTCATGCCATGACCACAAGTGGTGCATGTATTTTCCAGTTTTGGCCATCATATTTATTTGCTTGACAACTTGAGTTACTCGCGTGTATATTATGTGGTTATTAATTTTAAAATAATTAATAAAAGATGTTAATCATTAAACTAATAATTAATTCTTTAATTTTTTCTATTTTAGATATTAAAATGCCATCGAAAATAAAAAAGAAGACCGTGGAGAAAATTCCAAAGTCTTCTCAAGCGACAATCAGCAAACCTAAAAGGACGTTTTTTAAGTATTCTGAAGCTGATTTAAAAAAGGCTTTAGAGTTAATCAAAAGTGGAACTGCTATTGCATCGGCATCTAAACAATATAATATTCCTAGAACGACATTGCGTAATAAGATGAAAGGAAGAGCTCCAGAATCTTCAGGTCGCGTGGGTCCGGAATCTGTACTTGGTCATCATATCGAAGAAAAATTGGAAGAATGGTTGTTAGGGACTAGTAAGATGGGTTTTCCGATAAATAAGGATTTTTTGATACACTCTGTGAAACAATTAGTGGAAGCAGAAGGGATGAAAAATCCGTTTAAAAACAATATCCCTGGAAGAAAGTGGTTTGAAGGTTTCCTTAAACGTCATCCACGCGTTGGACAAAAAAGAGCTGAACATCTTTGCAAGGTTCGGGCAGTTGTCACTGAGAGTGGTATACGTTCTTGGTTTTCGCATGTGGCCGAAGAGCTTGGTGAAGATATTAAAATTCTTGAAGATCCTAGACGGGTTTTTGATATGGATGAAACAGCAATACATCTTGCGCCAAAGGGTGGTCTTGTTTTGGCCGAAAGAGGAAAGGCTGTCTACGACGTAGCTGGTAATGAGAAAGAAAACGTAACGACGTTGTTTAATGTTAATGCTGCTGGAGAGTTTGCACCCCCATTAACAATATTTAAATACGAACGATTACCGAAGATTTGTGTTGATTCTGCTCCAAAGAATTGGGGGATAGGGAAGTCGGAAAACGGATGGATGACTAGTGAAGCTTTTTATGAATACTTTACAAATGTTTTTTATCCATTTCTTCAAGAGAGCGAAATTGAACTTCCAGTGATTGTATTCTTAGATGGTCATGTCTCTCACATGTCGATCCATCTAAGTAAGTTCTGTAAAGAAAAACAAATAATCCTATGCTGTTTTCCGCCACACGCAACACATATTCTCCAGCCACTCGATGTATCTTTTTTTTTCCCGTTAAAACAACGGTGGAAGAATTTGGTCCGTAATTGGCGAATCGAAAATAATGGTGCTGATGTGCAAAAACAATGTCCCAGCTTTTTTGTCAAAGCTCATCAATGAAGAAAATTTTGTTAATGTTATTAAGAGTGGATTTAAAGCTTGTGGCATATGTCCATTCGATGCTGACGCGGTTGATTACACTAAATGCGTTGAGATGAAAGAATCTCAAAATAATCACAATATTTTTAACAAATCTGATTCACAAAAATCATCACAAGTTTCATCTCATCGACAATTCGTTGAAAGTAAAATTGATGCAGAAGTTTTGCAACGATTCAAGAACGCAAGAGCCGCAGGCATTGGTTGGGAAGCTGATGATAAATATGAGCTTTTGTATGATCTTTGGGTCAAGGCTGTAGAAGATGATAAGAATGTTGATATTGAACTGCAATCTTCATCGTGCCTCACTCTCGCGTCTAAAGATGTCTAACCGCGAAAAATGTCTAAAAATTAACTTAGTTCTTTACTTGTAACAGTTTTATTATTTTATGTTCAAATACGTTAAAAATAAATTGATATTTTGCTAATTAATTGAGTAAATATTAATAATATTCCATCCACCAAAAACTTTTATTTATTATGGCCACAAGTGGTGCAACCGATGGCCAAAAGTAGTACTTCTATGGCCACTACTGGTGAAACAGCAGGTATGATTAATTATTTATATTTTTTTAAACTAAAGTAAGTTTATAAGGTATTTGCTTTTAATTATTCGATAACTAATGTATTAAAGATATCATTTATCCATATTACGTTATTATATACTTTACTTAAGTTAATTAAATTCTAAATAAAAAATATGGAATCGCTTAAAGTGGCCACAAACGGTACATCTATACATGTTAAAGCCTAAATGAAATGCTATTTTACGTCAAAATAGAACGATCTGTGAGCGAAATAGTTTTACGCCCATTTTATTTGTTACGAAACGAGCTCCGTTGGCAGACTATGTCAGTGATACAATCAAGAGGATTTATACCAAATTAACAATAAAAGAAATTGCGACTGCTGCCCGCGTCAGATGTAATCTCAAAATAGAGTGACACGAGCCGGTATCTTAATCAAGTATCCATTCCGGAGAGTTAGAGGCGACGGAGCCGTCAGTTATGGCCGATCCTGCGCGGGCTGCTGGTAAGGTGGCCTGACCCACACAATAACACTTTGGATAAATTGACTCCGTCGAATTTACTGGCGCAGTGATAGAACCTTTTTTGCCCTAATTAATTATAACATTGCTAAATCCCTGTGTGATTCTTTTCGTATTTTGGCTATGTTATTAGAAGAAGTGAGACCATTAAAAACATAATCGTAAATACTTAAACAATATCATAATGCATATAAACCACCATGTGGGTTGAAACACTATTTTTCCCAAAACATCTACTTTGAATGGACTATTTTCCTAATTAAGCATTCAAGCTCATGACGTATAGCGAAGGACAGTAATTATGAATTCACATTTAAAACTGGAGGCCATGGTTGTCTTGTGTGTTCGAGTAAGCTGTACGTAATGTAGAATAACATAGAGACATAAAAATAAAGTACACAAGAAATAATATTTACTTTGTAGCTACAAGTTACTACAGAAAGTTGCCAATGTACAACGATGTAACAATGTACAAAGTTATAATATATCAGTCGGAAAGTGCCTTATTATCAACGATGACACTAGATGAAAAATAATTTTCGTAACAAAATTATGTAAAAGATGTTATATCGATACAATACAATTTGATGAGAACGTATAATAAAATGTTGTAGAGCACGCCCGAATTGTACGTTAAAGGCAGTTTTATTAGAAAAATCACAGCGAGTCGCGGTCGCAAGTTGTAGACCGCAATAACATAACCGTTTGGACAAATTGTGGCTCGCCGGGCCCGGGGCCGGGATTAGCGGCTTTATGGAACAATTCACGTATAGAAAGTCAGCTCTGGTTTCCTGATAATTGATATCAATGTCCCACGTACAATAGCGACGGATTAATACCGCATTTATCTGTGTTTCATTTTATATCCACAACACAAGTTAAGCTGAACCATCCTGTAAGCAAGTTTTACTTCTAATGGCTACCTCTAAATGTAAACGACTAGTCTGGTCTTACACTTCGATGCTTTCCTTAAACGTAATCTCAACTTTTTAATTAATGTTTCCTAATTTAATTTTTAATTAAAATGTTAAATCGGATACTTGTAATAAGCACGAGCAAATTAGTTTTTTTTTCTTACCAGACCTTTTTGAATAGTAAACAAACTGAATAGGCCACCCTAAGTAAAGTTTAATCCGTTTTTATTACAAAGAAAAGAAGTAATTACTCTACCCTTACCGCTGCAGAGGGTTGGCGCTCGAGGTAAAAATTTCCATAGATTTATCATAACCAAATTAAGTTTATAATTAAAAACAGGAGTTTTGTATAGACTTAATTTGAATATGTAAATAATATTTTCAACGTGTAACTTAACATAAGAAATGATCTTTTTTCTGTCTTCGAGAGTTGGACAAAGAAAAGGATAGGACACGGCAAAGTCGTTCGCCGGAAAGGAAATTAGATTTTTTTATAGCGAATGAAATACGCAGTTGGTATTGTTTGTTGAGACGTTATTATTTTATGAGTTAATACTAACTTAATCTCGGAGGAATACGCTCGGGCGGAAACTGTTTGGGCTTCATTATGTAACGCGTATGAGCACAAGTTCCCTCCGCAATTATCCTTCCCCCAACAACAAAGGATATAACCAAGACGATGGTAATTATTCCATTAACTGGGTAAATAATGATAAAGCTATCGACTTACCACTTTGTCCAATTAAATTTAGTATAAAGTAAAACTTTAAATTGTGGGTAACATTATACGAAATATTTTACACTGTGTTTTAATGAGCGGCATTTAAGTACAAAGAGTCGATTATTTTTACTAGGTTCAAGAAACTAATATAACTTATGACTCACATAAATATAAGCATCGCAAAAAAACTTCAAGTGGGATTTACAAAAAAAAATCACTACCTCAGTACGTACAGTTGTATGCCATTTTAGGTTATACAGTTTTTAACTACAAAAACAATATCAAAAAACGTAATATTACCGATACATCTAATTCTCCCATGACCATGAATGCCTAACCATATCACGAAAATTAACTGGCAATATGATCGTGACAAATTATTTCTTCCCTGAACTGCATTGCAGAGAATGAGTACAAGAAGTTATTATTAATGTAGTTCACTAAGGATTTCTTGCTTTAATTTGCTGTGTGCTACTATGTAAGCGCTTTACTAGTAAAACACCAAACGGCTCCTGATCTTTTTATTCTTTGAAATACAGTTATGTTTAATAATATATTTCAATCCTATTAATAACATAACCTCATTCGATATATCTTTTATTTTTCTAATGGTGAAATTTTTCAATAAAATTTTAAGTACTTCGTAAGCAATTATTTAACGTATCTCAGATCCTGATTTTCTCATATCTTGGCTGCTATAAGCATGTATGTTTCTTGACAAATAATAATTCTAAATAAATTTAGCCTATAACTGGTTTCGTACTTAACTTTAACAAACTTACGAGAACAATAGAATAAATTAGTTAAGCTCTAAGTTACGACTGTCAGACAAGGAGTTGCTACTTTTAACTAACTTGAAATTAATTTCGACACGAACTAAGCACTAAGTTACGTTTAGTCATTTTTTAACTTAAATAAAAAAAAAACAAAAGAAAAGAAATTTATTTTTGTTTTAATGTAACGCTTGTAAACCGTTTGCTAAAGAAAATTGCAATTATCTCGGTTGCACGCGAGTTGCTGCAACTAATGAACAAGATTTAAACGATAACGAGATAAAAGGTAAACACAGTTTACACAGCGTTAAAGGAAAATTTACTTTGAAAAAAATATAACTGTCACGAACTAAATTAACAAAAAACAAGTGATAGTGATTAGGACAAAGAATGAAGAACGAGGTTCGAAGAGGATTATTTATTTAATCTTACTAGTATTATAAATGCGAATGTTTATATGGGGCTGGGGATGGGATTAACGCGGGCGACGCTAGTATTTTATATTATTAAGATATTAAATAAAAAAAAAAATAGTACATACATATATTTTTGAACTAGTGGGTTATTATTATAAACTGGTATACGGGGACTTGTATGTATTATTATTAATATGCAAGTTGATATAGAAATATATATAAATTATTTTTACAACTTCAACTTTTAAATCTACATTAATTAAAAAGGAAATTTATACCTATACGTTTCTCATGATGCGTATTATAATTTAATTAATTCGTTAATTTACATGATATTAATTCATAAAAGTTAAGCAACATTATATTAATTAACGAGATGAGAATAATAACAAAGCATACATTTCTTAATTGTGGGAAATAAAATACTTTTAATACTGTTTGTTGAGTGCTTACTATTGGATTGGAGAATACTCGTTTGTTTAATGCGTAATTTATATTTTTACGAGCAATGATTTTAAACCTTACACACTGTTGTTCTTTGTATATAGGTATTTTATAATTTTATTAATTTTAAGAAAATAAGCGGCTTTGTTAAAACTATTTTATACCAAAGAATGAGGAAAGTGAAACAGGAGTAAAAACTGAGAATTAATCCACTAACCGTGGGTTTCTGTGACCAAGATTTCAGTTTAAAACTTAATTGTTAACTCCTCTTGTCAAAGACAATGACAGGTATAATGGACTCTTAAGTAACCACCGCTTATCTTAACGCATGTAGTACATATAACGTTATAGTGTTGTTTAAATTAATAAAAAGTCTTGTAAAGTTTAAGTCACTTAACAGCCCCTAAAAGGCATCAAGGCGGGCGTCCCCGCTGCCCGTCTAGTTCGCTTGTGCCCGTTTATAAACGGTTTTATTGCTTTCGGAGCAACCGAACATTATTAAACTTTTCCAATTTCGATTTATCACGTAGCTGTCGGAATTTAATACCGCCCTACCTTCGGCGGAGGCGATCGCCCGTCGCGCGATTACAATACACGTCGTTAATAATACCGGCCGAGTGCGGCGCCTGCGAGTCAGCTCCTTGCCGATTATGATATCCTGGTATCGCGACAATTCCTTATATTTCCTATCTTTAAAAAATATTTTAAACCCACAATTTCGCGTTCTCTCTAACCTTTATTTCTCACAAGACAGCGCCCGCCGTAAAGAATTGTGTGTAATATTCGTTTAACTTCTGTTGCCCGCCGCCTGCCCGCGCAACGCAGCGTAGTACGTTTTACGGTAGTGAATTTCATAACAAAATGAAGTCTCATATCAGCTCGGGTTAAAATTATGAAGCTAAAACTGAAGGTTATTAAAAACGTGACTTACATTTATATGGGTCATATATGAAATTTCTCAGGCAAATATCTAATATGTGTATCTTTATAAGATTGAATTAAAATACGCCATTTTCATTCCTGGATGTTTTATAAAAAGAAAATTGAAAGCAAAAACTTTGAATTCAGTTATTTTAGTATGAATAGTGCGGCGGAAAAAATTGATTAAAATAATAAATTTAAAAGTTAGTAGCGTTTGACCATTAAAGAATAAAGGCGGGTAGGGCATGCGCGGAAGCGGGAGCGGGCGCGCGCGCGGGCGGCGGTGCAATCTGCTCACATTCATAGCGCCAATCAAGCAACAACCCACCGCCGCCCCTACAACGTACCTCCACCCTGGACAGGGGCGGATTTGAAGAAATCATTCCGCAACCAACGAGTCCATGTTTCTGCTTGTTTTCTTATTACAAACAAAACATTTTTGGAAAATTTTGAATTTTGTTTTGCCATCAATGAAACCAGTAATATTACTAGTCGTTATCTGTAACTTATTTAAAACAATCTTAATTTGGGTTACGATTGCTTTTATGTTCTTATATGTTCTCATTTTTCAATTTGTTATTCATCGTTTTCTAAATTTTTTCATGTGATCAACAAATATTAAAGTAATAAATCATATGTTTTCATTTTTTTGCTGTTCGTAAATACGTCTCTGTCCAGCGAGCTCACGTACGACCGCTCGTAAGTTCAATGGAGGTGTTGATTAAAAATATTTCCCATGTGCGGGCGGGTAAGGCCCAATTGGGCTGGCAATCAGCCGCCCGCGCTCCCCGGCCACCGCTAATCATGCCCGCTACTTGCCCTCGCCCTCACACACCGTTTTATATCGATACTATGAGCAACCTGTTTGTCTACGAAAAGAATAATTTTAAAGTTATAACACTTTGCTTTGCTTTGCTTGTTTGAAATAATTTAAATCAGTATTACTTGATTGTCATAATTACTAAACATTTTTGAAATTAATAAAGTTGTACTAAATCTAAGTCTCTAATGAAATTTGAAGCTTTTTATTAATTAAAACTTTTTAATTAACGTGTGAATGTATCTTTGATTTTAAGAAAAATTTTTGTTTTGCGCTGACAAAAATCATCATTGTCCAAAATTTTCGGCTAACACAAAGCATTGCTAGCAGTGAAAAAAAGAGCAACATTCATGCTCGTGGTACCTGATTGGCCTGCAATATTATGTCACCAAAAAATTATGCTTTTGCTCACTTTGTAATCCGACTATATAAATTGTTATCAATTTATGAACTAACTGAATTATTGATTGGTATATATCAAACTAAACGCAAAACACAACTAAAAAAAACCGCCGATAAATGAAACGTCAACTTGTGACTATTTACTGACGGTTTATAGTAAATCTAGTAAGATTGAAACTGCCTAAGTTTATTATCGGACGGTGACATAAGCATTCCATGGGCCGTTTCAACCGTTTCTTATGGAGTTTGATTTCCTTCAATTTAATTGGGTTCAACATATAAGTGTATTAAAAGCAAAAAAGGTCAGCCTCTTGAAATATACAAATGTACTTAAATGGTCCTGTTTTACGTCTCTATTTGCGTTGTTATCTAAGTTTTTTGTTGTTTGTACATTACTTCAAAGGGCATTAAGAATTAGTTTTAATATATTAAACACCATATTTGTTAGACTCATTCAGTTTATACGCAATTCCAAACATTCTTTTTATCGAAATAAAAAGAAGTACATATGTATAAAAACCTATATATTACGATGACGTAATTCTGAAGGACTTGTCAATGACAGGAAATGCAATTAATTGTCACCTGAATTTATGTGACCATTAAAACAAGTTGTTGTTTAAAATCCAACACATAAAATAAGTAGGAATGTACTAAAAATTATTGTAATAATAGGTAAAAAAATAGACAGGAAGGAAAAGAACATGAAGGTACCACAACTCATAAGACCACAATATTGCAAAAATTATAACTAGGTACTCCTACAACAATCTGGAATGCTTTGGCGTTAATAAAAATAAAAATTTCATCTGTTTATGTAATGAATTAATAATACTCCTAACACTTGGACATTACTGTAATTAAAAAAATGTCGACAACTTATGAAGAAATGCGGCTGTTTGAAATGTTTTAACACTACGTATTATCAGAAAGATAAATGCTTCTCTGTTTTGAGTTGAGCTCATTTTTTGTGTTTACATAATATATTGATAATAATCAATAAAAAATGCTAGTACAAAGCTTTTTATACGCAATTGATCTAAATTCATTGGAAAAGCTGTTAGCTTCGCATCCGTGGCTTGCGCTCGGGGCCGCAGTGCGCATGCCGCGCTTTTTGTGCGTCACACCGTCTAACAAGATTGAAATAACACGACTTTTAAAGCGCAATTTACTTCGAGGAACGACAAAATATTTGTTTAATCACGTCTTCTACAACAAAATACGTTTAACTTCGCCGCAATCTTTTTTGGATTCGCTTAAAAGTGGCCGTAAAAATTTTAAAAATGTTTTCGTGTCCGCAATTTTTTTATTGCTTAAGTAGTAAAGGTACAGGCTTCTTTGGTCTTTATTCTGTTTCAATTAGTAACTATCGTTAAAAATTACTAATAATAATAATAGGTAAGTGAATCTTACCGTGGCATAAAATACCACCTAACCTAAAAAGAAATCATTTAAGTAAGTCAAGGAGAGTGCATATTTTTTTTTAATGTTTTACTTAATTTTAAAAATATATTCCAACCAATCGAGCAAAAGTGAAACTTTCGTTTACTAAAATTATACAATACGAAATTGATCTTACCTTGATTGTCACAACCCTAAGAGATTAGGAACCGTTTATTTTATTGAGATAGTCACATATCGCGCGGCAAGTTTTTACACGGCCAAGTCCTTGTGCAGAACATCCGCGCAGCTGCACGATAGCGCTGCGTTTAACACAGAATGTCGTAATTCCTTTTTATTAGGAATTAATTAGAAACGTCTCGTCTGATTCAACAGTTAAACACAGTAAAAACGCTCAGCCTTCCTGTAATAGCTGATTCTTGTATGTAATTTGCATCGGACAGAGCTTTATTAGAATTTTTAACATTATTATGTTACGTTCAATAAATTAATGTTACAGTTTTTATTTTATTTTATTCGCAATACTATTGATAAACTTGAATTTGAATAACAAAGCCTAAAGCAAATAGCTTTCATTCAAGTTAAAATATACCCAAACAACTAAAGTAAATGATTGTAAATTATCTCAATCTTTATTTTATAGGTATGTACCGAATGTATTATGAAATGCATGTACTTAAGCTACTTAATTTAGTCGAGCTGAATTTGAAATGAGTCCAATCTTAACCATTAAAGTAACATACGCAATGAACATATTTACGACTAATAAATTTTAGTACAGTAGAAGTTATGGTATGGTTTTGAGAAGTCTCTTTTCGGGTTTTACGATTCCGCGTGCATTTCTGTTGCCATTATACGAGTTATTTAATTAACTATAAAAGCACATTAAGGGTATTATGTTACAGCCTCCAAATGTAACATTTATAACACATTACTAAAGATATATTTGAAATGTGTTCTGTTATCTTTTGCTGGTAAATTATAGTAAGCGATCACACCTGGTCACAAGCGACGCGTCACAGAGAGAAAATTACTAGAAGAAGATGTTTATGATAGACTTTACCATGACGTTTTTGTAAGATGGTTTTTGCATTGGAAATTCAAGGTTATGTTAAACAGAGGAAAGGCTATTTGATAGAAAGAGCGAAAGTGGGAACACAAAACCATAAAATTCTTTTAAAAACTTTGATAAATGCCGATCTACTGATTTGGAATAACTAGTTGGTGGTTTTCTAGAATATACTGCTAAAGAAGGCTCGGACCCTCAGTATTAATGAAACGATGTACATAAAGACAGTTGGTCCTGTGGGTAGTTTTAAATATGTGATGTACAATGTACATTATACTACTATAAATACGTATACGTTTAATGTTGGTTATATCAAAGCAAGTCCGGGGCAAGATGACCGCGCACTCAGTTTCCTTCGCACCGCTCACTCTTGCGGAAGTCTTTGATATCGACAGATTAGACTGGAATGTCCATAGATAATTCTGTTTTTTTAAATCATATCTGACAAAAGATGTAGTTCCTTGTACAAGTTAGGCATTAAGATTTAGCTTACTTTTTTGTGTGTGGCAAATTATTGCAACTTTTTTTAAGAACAATAAAGTTTGACTTTTCATTTACAAAGCAAATTACAAATATCCATGTGACTATTGCAAAATCTGTTATTTTAAAGTAATAGAAAAAATTGTGTTTATTCGTAACTATGTATTTTTACGCTTAAATTGATTTAAATAACATAAAAATTTATATTTACATTAAATAAGAGTAACTGAACATTACACTAGAGATCAGAATGTAAAAACATAAAGCGAATTGGTAAATAGCTCTCAAGTCGTATCTCTACAGTTCCCAACCTCGCGAAGCAATACTTTTAATGGATTTTTGCCTTTATTTATACGTTACGATGTGCGCATAATGGATCAGAGGAACACTTAGAACATTCTATAGAGAGAAGAGTACATTTGGTCATTAGATAAGCATTTCAAGCAATAACAAAAGCACCGCAATAAATAAAACGCTCTATAAAAGCAATACACTATGTAAGAGTATTCATTAAATCGTGTTGCGAGTAATATGTGGGTCTGTAAAAACAATTAAAGTTGTATAATGAATATCCAGCAAGTTGCTAAGTTTCAATTCGCAACTTTGAACATTTTAATTGAATAACACAGAGCGGTTAGTGCCGCATTGAGTATCGTTAAAACCTAGTTATTTCTTTCAAAACTAATTTAATTAATGAAAATTGCATTCGTATTCACAACAACCGAGGCGAATAGATGTTAAGTCGAATTTGAAATCTTTTTTGAGTATTTTGACTGGTGTTCATCTTTAATAACTACCTAACTGTTTGTTTTCGTAGCTTCGTAGATCAATATTCCTTTTTAATTAAATAACTTTTTCTAATAGCCTTTTTTAAATTATGGTATGTATCTGCTCGTAATAAGTACTTACTGTTTAAAATTTTCAACAACTTGTTTATCGCTTATGACATGTCACGTTCCGTAATAGCGTTTGCCCTGTTCCCACATGTGTGTCAACTTGAGGATGTATAGCGCCCGCCGCCCGACTCCCGCCGCCCGCCGCCGCGCCGGTTCGGCCCAAGTGAGTTAATTAACTGGGAGCGTGTAAGGCGACGCTCACGGCCGCTCTAATTGCGCGATTATTCCTCCGCGACGCCTAACTGCTGGATGAAATTTAATTAAAGTTTGTTGTTCAAATAGATTTAATTAAAGTAATGTCGAGAGCGGAGCGCCGACGCCGTTGCCGCCGCCGCGCGCCTCAATCCGAGTGAGTGCTGCGCAACTTTTCTAATTCATTACTTCTGAAAGCGTTCCCGTGATGCCGAGCACTCTTAATAATTTGTATTGTGTAGTTATTGTGCAGACCGTCCCGCTGAAACTTGCCCGGACGTCGGCGATCGTGTTGCGTCGTATCGCTTCCCGCCCATCTCGACCATTCATTGTAATGCCGGACAATTTTATAATTGAATCCTCGTAATCCATGTAAAATATTAAATAGCGCGCATTGAATTATGCATAATGCATTAGCCGTTGATTACTCGATATTTCTCCATTAGCGATATGGTCGCTTCGCTCGATATTACGAGTACATCGGACAGGCCTCTCGAATACGAATGCGAAGTTAAAAGCGGGCATTAAGATAAAAGCTGTACACGATAACTCTTATTAATTATTAATAGGAGTGTCAATTAAGACGGAATAAGGTCGGGAAGACCTTCTGAAAATAGGAAATATTTATCTATCCAAAAATAACAATCGTCGCTGTAGATTCGGGGCGGCAGTAAGCGAGGAACGATGTTCCCGTCAATTACGGCTAATGGAAAACTTAAATTATGATAAAAGCCGGCGGACGGCGTACGGCGGACGCTGCGTGTCCATATCGGCTCGAGCTGCGCTAATGACGAGCTTGTCTTCCGTGCCCGATGCTCGACGCGTCCCGGCAGCGCTCGGGCTGTGCTATGCTCCAAACTACAAATGGATGTATCTAATTGGTTGTTTTACTTCACTGCCGCTGTGACGATGTTACCTTAATTGGTAGTCACTTGGTATTAGGATATTATCTCAATATCAGTTGTAGACACAATGACATGGTATAAAGCAGCTCTGTTATGTTAACCGCTGAGCGAACCATTTTCCGAAAAAGTCGAACATGTAGGTGATCAAAATCCACCTAAATTAGCTTTTTATGAAATTCATATTTTTAAAGTTCGGTACTTAAATTAGAAATAATAAATTCTATTAAAGAAGAACCCATTCGTAGTATTTCTATAAGCAGCACATTAAAGTGCGACTAATTTGGATCTGTAGCATTTCCACTCAAACGGTCCGTTAATTTTGTAAATTGATATAATCTTTTCGCTGCCGTCATGTGTCCATTAGTGACGGCAGTTACGTGGTGACCACTCCATTCTCTGTCAACTTGGATTAAATTGGCTTTGCTCCAGAAATGTAATTTTAAGTCCACTACAGCTTTCTTGGACTAATGAATGTTTAATGCACGACCTAGGGGAGTGCTTTAGATGTGGTATAATGTTTCTCATTTTAAAATTAAAATAAAAAACTACCCATCAACAATGGCTTCCGCATGATAGTAAAAACAAGATTTTAAAATTTCTAAATAAATAAAATAATTGTTTTATAGTTTCTGTTTACTCAAATTTAAGCAAAACTTTTTACTTAATATTTTGTTGTTTCGTTGTTCTATGTTTGTACACGTTTTTTTATTCATGAAGAACTAAATCTCGAAATCTTTATAACATTAGGTGTCACTAATTAGGGTTTTTGCATAAGCAATTTATGTCTATAGTGACTTCAACTTGTAGAAATATGACATATATCTTTAAATTTATAGAATAACCTAGCCATTTTATGCTAGTATGTAGCAAAATTATACAAAATAAGAAATTAAAACTAAAAAAAACAAACAAGACAATTGCTATTATTTACTCTTACACAAGGAAACGTAAATCTTCGAAATTACTATACTATCCTTGCGCTGTGTTGAGTTGCGCGCGATCCGTCCCCACAACGTTGAATCGTCGATTTGGTCTATTTGCTTCTTCTTCTTCTTCTATTTTGAAAATCGCAGCAACTTTTTTCATGACGATCTTAACAAACAAGTTGCGAGAGACTTTTTTTAGCGGTTTAAGAAGAAACTGTTTGAGACGCGTGCTTGTGTACAAACCTCTATGACATAGTATTACGTTAGTTGCTTAGCTACTAAAATCGCAAAAAAAAAAGGTAAAAATATATTTAGTAAAATCCAATACCTACAGTTTAGATTACAAGTAAAACTCGACATTGTTCGTACAAAATGAGCGCTAAAACTATTTCAATAAATGCCAAAGGATTTATTAAGTAAGACACGAGCGTATAGTAGAAATTGTAGCCGGGCGGTGGGCCAGTGTCCCGTCGACCGCCCTAAAAGCTCCCGCCGTGTCGGTCTGTAAAAGCTTCGCAGGCCGGCAAAAGCTATGTTGGGCAGCTTTCCGACGATTACTCGCGACGCGGAACCTAATTTGATTGCTGTTGCCCATCAATTACCTCCACCCTGTGGATTTTTTATTTAGTTTACGCGCGATATCTTGCTAATTTTGTTCGTTTCTAGCTGTTTTATAAAAACATGGGATTATTGAATAAAAAGGTTTTATTCTATTTAATAATTAAATTATAGCAAGTACTTTATGAGTAACATTTTTCAAGAGAATCTCTCCTAGAGCAATAAGCAGAAATAAAAAAATCACGGTGTTTGAAAAATCACAAGTGATTTTTTTATTAAGCGACTTATGCTGAAAAGATTTGATAGCTAGTCTGTGACTTTAAAGAATATATGTAAAGAAATAAGTCAAAGCATTAATGTCACGTTCGTAGAAGGATATCGTACAACATTATTTACTTTTGTACATTTGAACCGATCATAGCTCAGTTCTAGTAATGATAATAAAGTTATACACTTCATAGTCTACACGTACGTCAAGCATGTCGATTTATTTTTACACGTTCCCAGTGACCTCTTTAGCTTTGTTTCCATTTGATTGCTCATTGTTCAAGACGTGGCAATCCATTGTCGAACAATTAGAAGCGATTGTTATAACAAACGGCCCATTAGTCACCCGCAATACTCTACCTAGAGTTATGTCAAGCTGAACTGTAATTATTTATAACCAATTAGGATTTGGAATTCACCTATTTACTGTATTTTCAAACACCGTTCAGTTTCACTCTACAATACTCTACGTTACTAAATAATGAAGGTGTGGGAAAGTATAGTAACAGCTAAAATATCATTTATTTAATTTTCTAATTTCACTTTTTACATATTTCTCGATAACTTGTCTATACCTAAACTCTTGAAAGCTTTAATTTCAAAATAAATTCTTTACTTACGGATTTTATTTAACGAGACAATTAAACATTGTAATCCACAGGCAAAATGTACCCACAGACTGTAAACTTGCAACACCTGCCTTTTGTTTACTATAGGTATATCGACAGTTCTCAAACGCAAAGGTGGTCTTGTTAGCCAGTGCTGAAAACTAAAACATTTTCTCCTTTATAGATGTTTGTTTAACTGTTTGAGTTTGTTATGTCTGTTTTATGGATTTGACCTAGAGTTTATAGGGTATTTTTTAATGGATTGAAGTATTTAACTTTCTCTGTTTATATAAATGTTTACCCTGCGTTTGGTAAATGTAAATATTTTGCACTTACTACACAAAATATGATAGGTAACAGTAATGACATGAAATTAAATATGCAAAGAAACTAAAAATTAACAAAAGTTAAATTTAACAGAATGGTAATCTCTAAAGTGTAACCAGCATTAAAATCTAGCACATACCTACATCAAAACAAAGTTACAAAGTTTATTCGAAAATAGATTTATAATTTAGATAAAAAACAACCCTTTGTCGTAAATCTTCGTTTTGAGGGCACTCCCCTGGTTGCCTCAGCCAGTATCGGTATTCTCGGCGTTGACATATCGAGTGACGTTCAGTTTCGCGGTCACTTGGAAGACAAGGCCAAGCTGGCCTCCAAAAAGCTGGGTGTGCTCAGTAGGGCGAAGCAGTATTTCCAGCCGGGCCACCGCCTACAACTGTACAAGGCGCAAGTTCGGCCCCACATGGAATACTGCTCGCACCTCTGGGCTGGAGCACCCCAATACCAGCTTCTTCCATTTGACCGCATACAACGGAGAGCGACTCGAATCGTCAACGACCGAGGTCTTACCGATCGGCTTGATACTCTGGCCTTGCGGAGGGACGTCAGTTCCCTCTGCATTTTTTATCGTTTATACCACGGGGAGTGTTCCGAAGAACTGTTTGGAACGATTCCTGCCGCCGAGTTTCGTCATCGGACGACCCGACAGACCGCCAGATACCATCCATACCATCTGGACGGCTGGCATTCCACAACAGTGCGGTTCTCGCGAAATTTCTTGCCGCGCACGGCCGCGTTTGTGGAATGGTCTGTCCTCGGCGGTATTTCCAAACCAGTACGACTTAGGGTCCTTCAAGAAGCGAGCGTATCACCATCTTAAAGGCCGGCAACGCATTTGCGATTCCTCTGGTATTGCAGATGTCCATGGGCGTCGATGAACACCTTGGTGTTCCCGCTGCTCGTTTGCCCCCTTCTCTTATAAAAAAAAAAAAAGATTCAAAACAGCACTTGGTTTACAAAAAAAATAAAAGCAGTTGCCAGTATCGTGTGTGATGCATATAAGTAAAGAGTGGATTACTTTACCTTGTCTGCCAGTCAATTTCCCTGATGAACTACAATTACGGAAATTGGAAGCAGAACCTGCAAACGTCGACTTTCCAATACCCTAGCTTACGTTATTAGTGTACGTGATTTTTGAAGGATTTTACTTTCACAGTTATTTATTTGTGGGTATACTAATTGTCTTAAAAATTAGTTAACTTCGATCATTACTTATGACTAAGGTGTGGATAATAAAGCATGAAAACATTATATCAACTTAAGATGTATTAACAAAGTTATGTGAAGCTTTGTCTTGACGATTTGTTATTAAAATATTGCTTTATCTACATAATTATAATGAGACTTGATAAAAATATGTATCGCCGGTTTGCGAGGAACGCGAATGCCATATGTTCCCCAACGGAAGCGAAAGTCTTAGCTTGTACTCCATCCATCCATCCATCCAAACTTGCACATGTCAAAATTCAGTAATATTTAACGACAAAATAAATTACAATTATTTATTTACTATTTCCACGCATAATCTTTTAAAAAAAGGTTATTAAATATTTCATAACTTAAATAAAATTCAGCTTAGTTAATTAGCTGCTACTAATTAACAGAAGTTATTTCTCATTACCATAATACTCCGAAAAATCCATTAAAACGTCGCGTTTTATAATAAATTTATTCATAACAAAATAGGTTATGAGCTAATAACATTTAAACCAAATTTAATTAAGGTTAGTGACGCTCGAGCGAGTGGTAGTCAATTAACTCCATACGACTAGGTTTCCATTTCAAAAGTGGCACTAATGAGACGCATGTGCATCGCACCGCCACTGTATCACTCGCGGTAATCTTTTTAATTTTCAAATGGACTGTCATGTGCTGGAGTAATTCGACGTGTCGATTTTTAAAGGGGTACCAATATTTCTTCAACAAACGGTGGATATTTGTTGTCTGTTTGATAATAATTTGAAATACTTCTGATGAGTTTTGATGAATTGTAAATGAATTATAGAGACATTTAACAAATCCTTAAGTGTAACATTTCATCAAAAATCGTTTTTTTCACATATTTAAGTGTAGAATAATTGTCTTTTAGGAATCATCCTTTAAGTGATTGTTACATTCTTTAAACATCCTTGCAACTTTACGCATCTCTTTCGCGAACAAATTGCTCCGCACCGTCGGAGGAGTCGTAAAGAAAATTGCGATACAGTTGATAAATAATTTATCTGCAAGACCGTTCCAGTCACCCAACGCCGGGGTAACTCTGCCTACACACTTCTACCTAATAATGCTTTCCTTTTGTACAATTTTGTTACAACGCCGTTCGCACGTTCCTGGCCTTTTACGGCCTATAAGTGGAACGCAATTATATTTATGGACGAGAAATTGTTAGGAAACTAATTTTCGGGAATATCATTTGGCTGGGATACATTTCTTCTAATGAGTTACGGTTATACTTTTTTAACAGATATCTAGCGATAGAGATCCATTAAAACGCATACAAATATACACAACGCTAAAAAATGATCCTTATATGCATTTTAGGTACTAAATACATATGTATAATAATAACTATTCGATGAGGAAAACATCGCAAGCAATCTATCCATAACTATATTTCGTAAAAAGTTTTCATCATTTCGCTTACAAAGTATAAAACTATTACATCGCGATGGTTTTCAGAGCAATGTTAATTTAACTTGTCGCAATGCGAAATGTGTAACTGACAAAGTTCCAGCGCTATTGTAGCTTCCTTATAAACTTTGCAAGCGGCAGTTTGCAGCAACGTGGCTTAGCCTGCCGTTTGCAGGAAGCCTACAAAACAGCTTGACTCATAACAGCAGTTCATAGCGCTCCATCTGATTTTGTTTCAGCGATAATGTCATCTTTGTTCATACGAACCTTTTTATTAAACGAAATTAATGTATTAGTAGGAAAATGACATTTTTCTAATTCCGTAAAGATCTGGTGTCTTTATTTTCACCAGCGATGTCAGATAAATGTCTTTTGCTTGTAAATTTAACTTCAATGAACTGTGTAGTTAATTTGTAATCAAAGAAAACTTACTGGATTTCAGATCCTCATACTTACAATACGCTTCTCTTCTAATTGGCGGAGTTAGAGTGTTAGGTTTCAGAGCACTGGAGCCTAATTAGCGTGCGCTGTGGTCTCCAGTTACGTTGCTAGCCTGAAATTATCCGATAGAACAACTTTATGTCGATCTAAATTTATCCTATCTCTTCTTTTACATTTTTTTTGTTGTAAGTCCTTGATTATTGTTCATATTTACACGTCAATTAGAAACGTATGCATCCGATATTTATTTGCAAAAGATTGAATTTGAAGTTGAATTTTTAAGAATTTGTTTTTCAACTTAGTCATTCTACATTTTTTTTCCATAATATGAGTTTATTATTTCTCTACATTACCATCTGTTGCACTTGTTCCATCGCTATAGATCTAATAGATAGTACGTTATGTATTCAGCAGTACTCATTTGATCGTGTTAATTAGCAGACAGTTGAATTACAAAGCAGAGCGTGTCCTAATTTGCGAGATGCTTTCACAGCGTGAACATGTGCAGTGTGAAGAGCATACATTCCAGACATCTATTGATCAGATCTTGGTTTACATACTTCTGGTCCATGACAAACTCATGATATGTCATTGAAATTCCAACTTTTAAAAGTTTGGTCTTCGTTCATGTAAGGAAATGTTGCATTTTTATGAACTTTGTATAGCTGCGGTTAAAAATAGACTGTCAATAAAAATACTTTACTTACTTACTAACCTAACATTTGTTGCATTGTTTTTATGAAATAAAATATATAAAATTATTGTAATATGCATAAAATCATTGTAATATTATGCATAATTACCAATTTAAGATTTCATAGATAAGCTTTATATCAATTAACATATTATTTGTCACGATCTAGTTGCTTTAGTTATAAAATATTTATGGGTCCGTGTTGTAAGCCGGTGTCGCTACCGCAGCCAAATCAATTAGGTTCGTTTGCGAACAGATTCAATAAATACTGCTATCGTTAATTAGAATCAATCGTGGGATCGCGGAGACCGATCTGAAATCATTGCGCCCCACGGCGACACGTAGCCGGACTGGATAGCGCTGCCAATACGCTCTTTAAGGAACAAACCTACGTCACTATTGAACAATTTTAGTACTGTTAAACACAACCAAAACAAGCGGAATAAGAAGAAACCCTAGGTATCAGAGTTAACAAAGATTTGTCGAATAAATGAAGTTGGTTTCATAAAATATTCTATGGAATCACTTTACTACGAAGCTATACAATAATTCAAGCAAGTTGAATGAATTTGTAAAACGTAAACGTTGAATAAATGTCAACGGGTCAAAATTATCAAAAGAACCACAGTCTTGTAAAATTATTCAAGAAGGCGGCGATAGGCAAAGGTATATCTTATAGGTCCAAAACAAATAAAAATGCTTGTCAGAGAATATCTTGTAGTAGAAATTTATTTCTATGACTATCATCGGTGACTGTTATTTCAAGAGCTCAGAATTTTTAAAGGTCCATTATCAAATCGGCAGATACGTTTATACAAAGTAGTTAAATTCGTATAATTTTATATAATCAAATACGAGTGGATAAGAGTAGATCATTCTATAATAAACTTTATAGCCTTTAGAAAGGTTTTAAATATTTATTTAATGCAAATGTATCGCTTAATATCTTTCCGATATTGTTGATCGTCTTATCAAAATAAATTGTAATTTGATATAAATTAATTGGTGGAATTCAGTTGAATATTATGCAGTGTGGGAGCGACTAAGTGCTGGGATATCGTTACTGAGGTAAAGCTCGTTTAATTTATCACGAAATAATTAAATATACTCCCAGAGAGATAATTATATTGTCCGGAAAACGGACAAGGTAATAAAAGGCAACAGTTTTAGTATAAAGTATGTGGAATATGAGTTTTACTTGAACAGTTTGAATGACTAAACTTATTTTAATGATGGTGATTATTAATTTGGAATGAAGAAAACAGCCAATAAATTTTTCTATACCATTGGATATCTTTGGTAACCATGTGGTAGTTACAACAGTTAGTTTCGATGTCTTACAGTAGTTACTTTTAGGAGATACATATAGGCTCTTATTCTTCTTCTTTTCATCCACGTGACGCCTATAGGCTCAGTAGATTGTCATATATATATATATATATATATATATATATATAGGAAAAAAATGTCTCTTTAATTTTATCAACGTTTCATAAGGCTTTATTGGTGTTAGTGAAAAATTAGTTAAATTAGACTAAATCTTGTAGTGAATAAAAATTATTATTATAATTATTCTGAAGTTTGCTTTATATTCGTCATGTCGCACTTTTCGGAGCTGATTTCAGTGATCAATTTGCTACACACAACATGACCTAAGGGTTGCCAATCTTTTACTCAGTCTTATTAAATAATAAATCCAAATGTAAAAGTAGTTGAGGTAGATAAAAAACATTACTTTTACTGAGTTTACACATTAATTGAAGGTTACAAATTAAGTGGTTTCCGACAGGTGTCTTATGTCTTTTACAAGTTCCTAATTATTGAATTCTGTCATAATTTTCTTGTTTTCTTGCGAAAATTGTTGAATAAAATAATGTTTATATTAAAATTTCATATCACAAGATATAAAAAATGTAATTAAATATTCGAGTTTATAGTCATTTTCCGTTCACTTCATCGCATAGACATAGAGTATTAAAATGAGATACATTTTATTTGATCAAAATATTAATTTAAATAATAGGATTTAGATTAACTACAAGAAGAATGCTGCAGTAAAAGAAAATGTGTGTAAAATGTTAATGAATATTTTCGCATATTGATTCAAACGAAATCGCGGTAAGTTACATAAGTGTTTGAAATAGAATTCTTTATAAGAATACCCTTACCAGTATAGGATTTATAGTGGTATGAAGATTTGTCACAAGCTCGGGCAGCAGCGAGGTCGGAGCTTTCGAGAGAAGCGAATGAGATGAGCCGGGACGGGGCCTCAGCTATCTGTAATTAGGATCGAGTAAGTAAAGTGCTCGCAGACACTGGGGACATTCTTCAACAAAACGAATTTACTATATTTAAGGATATACGACTGATGTTTATATAGATTCAGTCTTTTACAATACTTACTTACGCTAAACATCGATGTAACATAAATATAATCGACTACCCAACGGTTTCAAATAACAATCAAAGCAATTCGAACAAGAAAAGCGTTAATGGATTGTTGTAACTGACTTGGCTTAATTAAACAAGCCGGGAGTCGACACTCAGACGTATAATACAGCTAATTAAAGGCGGGTTTACAGAGATCCGAAAAAGAGGCACTCAAACACGCTTAGTCGGTATTATTACGGTGTGTTCAGGAGGCTCTGCAAATAGCCCTCGTCGCGGAGGGTGCTACTCTCAAGTTTCGCGTTTAATTAGACAGATAGAGGCGCGGACGGGCCTTATTAGTATTGTCTACGGGGGCCCAATTAACACCCGGGTGCCGCCGTGGGTGGTTCCAAGTTCATTTTAATAATCAAGGGATACGGAGCTTCGTTAGCCGAATAACAGGATCGGGTTCGCCTAAAAAAGGATATTTTAACCATACAGTATCTCTATCAACCCAGTAGTGAGAGTATTTATATTCCAGTTGGAAAGCATGGATTCGATGTGCCGGTATTTTTAGTGTATTCCCTTGGGTATTACACGATTAGATCTATCATTAAGATAAACGTGTTTAAAGTAAAAAATTCTTAAGTATTGCAAAATAAATTGCCTCTAATATTTACGTAAAACGATAAAATTCGCTGTCTATCTCGCTAGGATCAAAAGTCTGAATAGTTTAATAAGACAAACATCTTCGTTAAAGTTAACAAATGTCCATGGGCGTAACGAGCGGGACTGGCTCTGGCCTTTCTAATTACATTACCGACTTCATGTAACAATATTTTTTTCCATTCAGCCTGGTGATAAATTACTTCACTAATTACTAATTTCGTCTAAGAATATAATTGAAATATATAAGCGGTTGTTTTAATTAAATTTGTGTGGGTGTTACTAATTACGTACAAGTTGATGGCCGGATGCAAACTATGTCATGAGCTTTGCAGCTGGTTTTTCTTTTTTTTTTCTTTTTATATCTTTATAAAACTCTCGCTAATGAGTTCTCTTCGTTAAATTTTTACACAAGTATTTTTATAGCGCTTCGCCATTACTGTAATATTGAATAATAATTATTTTTATTACATTTAGTGCTTCAAATTCTAAATTGGCTTCATTAGCGAGGTTCGCCACGGCTTTTTTCATCTCTTTTTAACTCAAAAGGGAGTAGGTAGATACAACAAATGAAAAGTAATAGTTATTGTGGATACGCTTAGATGCGTAAGAATCTCTAATCTGAATTAACAATACAATACATTTAATAAAAATGTAGGACGATGAATTTAGGTATAGGTAAAATTCCGACGTCGGCGCACAATTTTACGACTTAACCGTCAACTAATTTTCATTTAAATTCGGGGTCCACTTAATGAAATTATGTCGCTAATACGAGTCTTTGAATAAATTTACTTAATGAATGTGACTTTTGTGTTATTAAAGATATATTTTGAAATTAATATGTTTGTAATTAATACAGTAAGTTCGCGTGCCTTTTAACTTTAATGGATGGAAAAGCACAGTTAATGAAATTATCGTTTGTCTCATGTACCTATATCCGAGTAAAGCCTGCTTATAAAATATGGTAAATCAATCGATAGCAAAAAATATAGAGTATAAATGTCTATATTTATAAAATCGACCACTAGGCCGTTGATAGTGTAACCTTTTTTTTCTTTAATCATATAAGTAATGTAGCCTACAAAAAGCTGAATGTGTCATAAGCCATTAAAGAAATCGTGTTAGCGTTGCTCTCAACATATTAAATGTATATAGTAGCTGATATAAATTTTAATAAGAAGACATAGCTTCAAGTTTATATATTAACATTCAACATATAAGGAAATAATGTAATTGACACCAGTTTTAATGTAGTATTTATACAGAATGGGTGATTATAGCGGTCGAAAGAAGTGCAATTCTCCCGATTCGATGTAGCGCCGAGTCAATTTAATTTACAAAGTTGTTGTTCGAGTAGGGATTGAGCTGCGGTGCCGCGGACGCTTTTAATAGTGACATGCGAACCGACATCTGTCATGGATTCGCACATAAATTATTACACACATCGGCGATCGCTCCTCTTATACTTTTTTGCCTTGCACTCTCGACAATCTCATTTAATGGTTTAATTTTAGCCCCGGGGAATAGACGATTTATACTTTAAATTGCCTCGTGTTTAGCGAAATTGTTTTTTTAATTCCGCACCGTGGGAGGAAGTCGTTTTTTATTGGAGATTGATTTTATAAAAACTAATTGATTACAATAAAGAATAAAGTCATAGTGCGTATAAAATAAATGGTAATCAATGTAAAAAAAAAAACATTTTAGAAGATATAACATAAACAATACACGTTTCAAGATATAACATAAACAAATGTTTAGTTATTGTCTACGTTAAAGTTGTCAGTAAGCAATCCCCATTTTCTAGAAATAAACCAGGAACGCATTATCATAATAATAAGTTACGAAAGCCTATCGTAGGTTGATTAAGAATTTTAATATGGTAAAGTGGGGCATGCCAGAGGATAGCTATTCAGATGCAATAAAAGTAGGTACGAAACTAGCGGCTTAATAACCTAAGTTTGTCGCGAGAGGTTCCGCGTTTAAATTCCATCGGCTTGCGAGACAACACTTCGCCTCTGTAATTACACTACTAACTTTGTGCATTTAATTTACGCACGCTCTCTTCATTAACTAATAGTTTAATTTATTAACATACCCATAAATTCTCATACCGAGAGGCGCGTTGAAAAAACACTCGGCCGCTTAAATATTTATGATATTACTTTTCTTATGTAACGATATTGCTGCTGCGCTAGTCTCATAACACTGAGTGGTGAATTTTAATTTAACTTGCTCTTTGTTCGGAATTTTTTAAATTAACTTCCAAAAGCAGATGAAATATTTGATAATAAATATGTCCTCTTGTACGATACTGATATGGGCAACAAGGACAAAGGAAATTTTAACTGTTTAAATATTTCTTTTAATTCACATAATTCTCTGGCGATTTCGTAAAAGTCATTTATTACTTTTTCCAATAGCAAGCCATCTTTTCCTTCATGCAGTTCATGGTTCTATTCGTATTTTGGACCTTTTTCCTGCGCCTCCTTTCCAGTAGAGGAAGCTAACGCTCTTCCCGTAAAATCGAGAAGACTTTTGTGATTTTTGAATCCAAATGTAACCAACCACACGTAATAAAAAATGTCTAAATATATAACACTAACTTAAGTGTAGCAAAAATAAAACATAGAAAATCATACAAAAATATTAACCAAGTTGCAAGTTTTACAACTTAATAGTAATTATATTATGAAGACGGGGCAGAGTTCACTCTAACCTATGTTTATTTTAGCATTCCCTCATCAAGTTTATGACCTTAGCGTTAACGCGAAATCCGCGCGGCGGAGTGGCTCATGAAATCCCGCTAATGGATCAGGCGAGGCGATGCTTTAAAAATATCCATCTAATCTCGGAGTCGATTTAGCTAAAACATTCCCGATCCATGCCCGCGCAGAAACGGGAAATGGGACGTCTCGCCCACTTATGACGAGGCCTGCTCCACCGGTTACATTGTAAGCCTTCACTTAACCCGTGTCATCGCTTAGAAAATTGTTAGTGAAAAATTATGTCTTTTTGTTTGCTATTGTCCATTTCTGATTTCGTTTAAGTTAATTTTCAGCTTGCTGGAAGCTTATTGCTTATTCGTTCTTGAAGTTTTATGTCTTTACGTTGTTTTTAATTCATGGAATAGGGACCAAATATTTAATTATTATCATTTGTGGCATTATCATTTTTGTCTTACACTTCTGTGACTTCTATTTACCCAAAAACAAAAACATTTATTTAACGTTTACACACAGCGGTTAAGCAACTTTTCCAAAATATGAAAAGAAGATAACGATACAGTTTTTATTCAAAAAATATAGTATGTTTCTCGGACTATGTAGAAATATGACATAATTGGGAGTTATGGTTAATCCTTGGTTAGCGGTGCGTTTAGGCCCGCTTGGGGAGGTAGATGGTATTTATTCAGCATTAGAAAGCAGGCACTCACTGTTGATGCGGCACTGACATATCCGTTAATGCCTTTTCCATTTCCCCGCCACCCGCCACTACACGCCGCGTCACCATCCCTTCCCCGCATCGCCCCCGCACAGCCCCGCTCACTTTGACGTGACGTCTTGACCGAAATACTTCTTGTCATCCTTACAGATTGTTTTAATGAAATGTTTAATATACTTCTTTAGTCCTTGCTTAAAATAATTGTATACTTTCGGAGCTAAAAAAAGTCTTACTCAGAGTCTTGTTTGCTCGCATCACTTTGTCTCTCCTGTGTTGAAGTCTGCCGAGATCGGTATGAAATTTGAATAGTTACAACAATCGTAACCAATTCTCACCTTGCTACTTTCGTTTGGTTTGACAATCATAAATCAAATAACGCATTTAAGACACACTTCGCATTCGGTATTTACACAAAATGTAAATAGTGCTCGCGTTTAACCTGACCCAATAAAATTAAAAGTGTTTTATCTCAGTATTGAATCAATTAACGTAATGTACGCTAAAAGGCACCTACTTATAAACATAGTGAGTGATGAAAAGTAATCAAAACTAATTGCTTGAGTGAGATGAACAAAAAAAAAGATAACAAGCGAAGGGACCCCGATGCACAGCCCCGCCTGCAGCGCTCGCTGCTCGCCGTTTGCCCTTTTGATTGCGCATTATTTGCGTGTTTATACAGTTAGATCGCTTCCTAGATTGTTGCTATTGTAATAGCGTTTTTGTTGGCGCGGTTTTGAAGGGGGCTTTAATTAAAAATGCTTGTTTAGAGAAACGGAGTCGAGCTGCGTTCGTTTGTTAGGGGCGCAAACAGAAATACAACGTTTTGATTGTCTATAACTATATGGTTAAGAATACATGCCATATTGTGTTGCATGATACAGACACAGGAAACAAAAGAATTGAAATCATCAGGAGTATATTGTGGCCTATCTTCAGCAAAGCTATGTTTAAGGACTTGATCAGATATATATAGTAAGTAGATGTCACAGATTATCACCGTTGTTTTATTTAAAATCATGGCTTTAAGACCCAGAATTTATAAAGTTTAAAACGATGTATATTATTATATTTAAACATTACGCTACATGTTGTAAAATTTAAGAAGAAGAGGGCATTTGACCGGGCCGGGCCACCCACTGCGGCGGCCGTTCATCTCCCCAGCGCATTTATATATTACTCACGGCTCAAGTATCCGATTATATAACACGCAAAATTTCAATTACAACTTGTAATTAGTTTTTCGAGAGTTTTTCTTTCAGTAAGGGGGAGTGTGGAGGAACCGCCGTGCGAGCGAGACACAGCTATCTGCCGTGCTGCTCACTCCTCAGCGTGCAGCCGCAAGATTTGAGTAATGTCCATGCCACTTATTTGATTATTTTTATGCAATCTGCGCTGGAAAATGAAGGATTTATTTTCTGCATGTTCACCTACCGTTAATTAATTTTATAAAACGCAAAACATTTCGTAATAATATTTCTCATTATATTTATAAAAGGCATGAAATTAAAGATTAATTGGACAGAAGAATAAGAAAAATACCGTGTCGTTATTCGCACGCAGTGCAATTTATTTAAAACAAGAAATAACTTAGGCTCTAGAGGCTTGTTTATTTGTAGAATTGCAGGGTCTTGGAATACGATATTAAATTTTATTTTTCGTTTCAGTTATTTGACAAGCTAAAATTTTTAACAAATATGTAAAGTTCCAAATTCAAGAAAATTGTATAATACGTCACCAGACGGCAAATATTAAATTATATACGTATTTTGAATAATGTTAATGAACATTTTAGCGTGTACGATGTTAGCTTCCGTTAGCGTGGCTCGACCCTCGCAGATTGGCAGTTGGCGGTTGGCAGGGCGCGCAGATTGTCCGCTAATGCACGGAAGCCGGTCCATGCGGATTAATGGCAAGAATAATGGCGATCCCATTATGGATTGCCGCCAACATACTTTAGTCATGAAAAGAACCGAAAGTTACATTTGCGATACTCTGAATACTGAGCACTCTTGGACACCCGAACTCACCCCTCGCCGGAAGGCACACAAAAAATCATGGAGTCGTAATTATTACTCAAACCGAAAACAAACAAATAAAACACATTGTTTAGTTTAAAACGTGTTCACTTAAAAACCCTCGAATAGTTTCAGAGATTCCTATGTTTTGTAATATATTTTGTAATTGTCCGTGCTCTTCTTTTGAAAGAATTTAAAAATGTTTCCTTCAAGTATTTTTTTTATTAACAGCTTGTTTTTAAGTATCCTATATTTACAGCACTGTACAAAACGAACTTAATAAGAAGTTATAAATTTTACTACATTCGTTAAGCTAAAGAAATAAAAAAAGTAAGTAAAACTTATCCTAGAACTCCAGTGCAGTGACGTTTGTATTGATACATATTGCCATCCCTTTCGTTCTCTTTGACAAACCGGACGCAAAAATATGTGTTAATACAAATATCACTGAAGTCGATAATCACAGTTAGACTTTAATGAAGACGAATTTTGTGAATTGTACATAAATAAGACTGACGTCTCTATGACATTCGTTGTTCGTTTGACACACTGTTAAAGTTTTAGAATGGAGTCTTTTAAAACAGCTTTCAAGAAAATTAAATTATCAATAGTGATTATGTTTTACCGGACAGTCCGGCGACGGAACATGAATGTTGCTAAGCTTAGTAGACGGGAAGACGGCAATTAAATATAGGCCACATGTTGGAACATCGTGTTAATTAATCATGAGTTTTCAACCTAATTAAAACCGGTACGCGTTCGTAATTATATTTATTTCTTATGGCTTTCAAACGTATCTGACTGACACGGCAAGATACATTCTTAAGATAGTAAGTTTAATACGAATTGCACGCATTACTTTAATGCTTTGTGGCTTTTTATAAACACGAAAGAACTGGTTCTTAGTAAGCTCATAAAAATTAAATTAAAACATTGTTTTATAATCGTCGGAGAATGAATTAGTTTCATTTAAAATTGAAATCATGCGAGAATGTATCTTTTGGTACTGTAAAAGTAAAATTAGTAGAAGTAGAAGTAGGACATACGGATGACAATAAACTTTTACATACATTATAGTTATCTAATACATACAGATTACAAGCATTTCGCCTGGCATTTGTTAAGGTTGCAGATTCCTCGTTATTACTAATATAAGATCTATGTTCTATTTTATCTCTGCACTACTGGTAGTTGCTTATAAAGTTCGTTTATTTCTACTGGTTGTCGCTACTCTGTGGCGCATAGTTCCCGAGTTCCCGCCGCTCCCTGCAACCCTGTAGCCCGAAGGCCGGCCCAGCGCGCCACTAATTGGCAATTTGTTCGATCCTTAGATCTGACATAATGATGTGAGTTCGTTTATTTAAATGATTCGACGGAAACTTCTTGCCTTGCGCTCCACAATAAAGTATCTTCAGTTATATTCAATCATACCAACGTCTTTTTAGAAATAAATCAACGCTTAATGTGCCACACGCGACCGACTCTCGAAGGCTAAAAGTATTTGCTCGTTCATTTATTACGTACTTACGTGTTTTACAATATGAGCGGTACGAGGTTTTGTTAAATTACTTGTGTTTCGTATTGGAAGGGCTCGTTTTCGTGATTACAATTAAGTTACTAATTTAACGACAAATAATAACTTAGTTTATTATTTAGAACAAACCACGCATATGGGAATTAACTGTTTTCTTCGAATTTATCATGAAAAATGAATAGGTCGAAAAAGGCTTCATCTTTCCACACTATTTGAGTTCAGATAGAGTAATCACACGGTTTTCCTTCGTTTATTTATTGTTGTTTAAAATAATGTTCTTATGGAGATCGTCCGCCACGTAACTCTCGGTTTTTACGAGATAACATTAACAATGAAATTTATATCACCGAATCGTAAATATTCATGTAAGCACAAAGACAATCACTTGTCCTTGATTAATTTATCAGATCGATTCGATTCAGATCATGTGCATTGCAGGAAAGCTTAGACAATATGTACATGGACATTTTTTGTTATACTATAAATAGGTGCCTTGTCGCGTCTAATTTTTCTTAGGTCTCTTTGCAATAAGTATATTAGAATAATGTTTATCATTGTACCACGTTAAAATAGGTTGCGATGGTTATCAGCCTGAAGTATAGACTAATTAATATGGCTTTTGAAATAAAGCTTCGCGACAAGATACGTCGGAAAAGCAGTGGCGCGGTGGGGAGAAGAAAAAAAACGAAATTTAATTAAAAAAGTTAAAGTGAGTTTTCACGGCAGAGCGTGCGCTTCGCGGCTCACAATAACTCAAGCGAATTCTATTCTTTCTGCGAGCAAATTCTTTTGGGAGCGCGCTCGGCCTATAATTAACCAGCTTTAAAACTTGTTTGTTACAAATGTGCCCTTAAAATATCGTTTGCGAGCATCATTTCGTTGTAAACCGTGTACAACATTTTTTTTAGGATAAGCACGATATGAATTTTGAAATAACAAGAATATGCTTACCATCAAAAAACGCTTGAAACATTTTTCTATACGTAAAATATAAATATTGTAATATATAAATGTAAAAATCTAAGGAAAATAAAAAGATAGGGTTTAAAGGAATTTACAAAAGGTTAGCATAAAAGATGTGATTAACGTCAATTTACAAACTTTTGGTATCGTATTATAATTAGCTATACATATTTTTGCAGACCTTACGTACTTTTTTTTCTTCAATTACCGCGTTTCACAAATAGAACCCAAGTAGTCGAAAGATAAAAAAAGCCCTTTCATCAACAGCATAATGTTTTTGTTTGTCAGAAAAATATTCCCATTAAAAAAAAGAACAAAACACGTGTGCGTATGGGGTCATTAAATGTGTACTTATCTCTTGCGTTTATTGGTTCCTATTAGAGATGTAATTTTTTTTTACTTTTGATAGTCGATACTTGTAAAATCGCAGTAAAATAGTTTGAACTGCTCTTGAACCAACATACTAGGTACAATAAAAACGTATTTTTATACTAAAATACCTATATGACAATTAAATTAAAATTCATTTAACTGTTAAATTTCAAAACATATAAGTATTTTTCAACTTATTTCATTGTTGTTTAATTTAACATTTGACAAACTTAGTTTTACTTAAATATATTAAAATATATCTGCAATAATATCGATAATATAGTTATGTCGATGTTCACAATATGTACGGCGCATCACTAGCAGTCAGTGTTACGCACACATTTTTGTGAGCTCATTAAAATTACATTACTGCTCTTATTTAAGCAGCAAACAACTAAACGACGACGCGACGCTGGTTAATGCGTGTTGTCGTCGGCATGTTATGGACATGTCCGAGCTGAGCACTGACAATTAAAAGTAATTTACGTTTTAGCTCAACTTGTGTCTCATTTGTGTTGTAATTACATTTAAATTCTAGATTAACTCTTCGTGATAGAAATATAAATGAAGAGCATGTTTATATGCTCGCTATTATATTCAAGATTTGTCTGTTCATACATTTGTGGTAGGTAACCACATCAGCTATGCCGTTATCATATCTCTTTTTATTTAGACTGTTATTGTTGTGATCGTAATCATATTAGTAAAAGATCTCAATAAAAAGAACAATAATGTCTTTAACAATTTTATAAGACATTATAATATGAGTAGTTTAAAAAAAATATCTTAAATATCTTTCACGCAAAATACGCGCTTGTCGTGGAGTTGCGGAAAACTGAGCCCCTACTACTAACTACTACTATGAGTACCTACTTTAAGATTAAAAGAAAACAATCTTTAATAACTGATTATAACCAGTATACACATTAATACTTGCCACAGTACTAACTCTACGCCAAAAAAAAAAGATTGGGCCGATTTCTTTAAATCATAAAGAAAATGAAAATAATTAAATGAGTAGGTGTAATTTTATTTCCGAACCAACATTAAAATAAGTGTCTTAAATAAGAAAACGTCACAATAAGGATCTTATTTTTTTATGTAATTTAAATAAATAATATTAAAGAGTTTAGCTATGTCTGCGTAACACTATCGTTTGCACATAGTCTTTATCTAAAAAGATACGTATTTTAAGTGATTGGAAAAGATTGTGGTTTGTCGAGATGAGGTCCGGACTCTTGCCAATTAGCACGACGTAAACAGCCCCAAGTTCATTCGAAAACCCCAAAATATCTTTTAAAGTCGACGAGTTTAAGTGCTTACACAAATGGATTGATGTATTTGATCGACCACCGAATGCAAAGTGCTTCGTTAATGGAACTAAATAATAAGTAAGTACCTTTTCTTTACTTATCGAAGTGAAGCTTGTTTACACGTCTTAAATTATACGCGAAGTTAAAACAACTTGAACTGTACACATAATGATTATGGACTTCTTGGGTTGCTTCATTTATTTACTTCGTTTTTAAAACAACATTAACCAATAATGTCTAGTTCTATTTCGGATTTGAGAGTAAGAAGTAATATGTAAAGTAGACAGCCATGACTCTACCTTTTCATCTAACTTTTTAAAACTTTATTGTGCCAAGAAATGTTTGCCATTTTTAACCCAGCAGATTAAAAATATTTCTTAATTTCACTCTATTGCATAAAACTTAAAAGGTTAAAATGTAGTTAATGACTATAGGTTCATGTCAATCAAAAACAAATTCGCTGATTTGTCATAGCAATTTCTTTATTTAGTTTCTAGTTTTCTTTCCTTTAGAGATAAGTAAAACACCTTGATGTAGATGTACCTTTTAGTCTTCTCTCTTTGTTTGTTAAATAACCTTGGTTTGAGTGACATTGCTAGGTTTTCATGCAACATTAGCCGTTGAAATTAAGTCTATTGAATATCGAAACCAAGTAATATGGGTGAAACAAATGAAAAACACGTTTAATCATTAAATAAATATATTTATTTACAGATTAACATAAAACTGAAAATATCTCCGTCCATGTGTAAGATAGTTCAATTTTATTGTTGTCTTTATAGCGTAATGTGTGTAATATGGAATATTATCTATCCAATATTGCTATAACGACTCTTCGGAAACTTTATTATACATAAATACAATTTTATCGTAAAAATCTATATGTTACATTAAGTTTATTAACCTTAGAAAATTTAAGCACAATTTCTAAAAGATTCTCAACAACTTTTTATTATAAAGAAACAAGATAGCGGAAAAAGTGTTATGTCAATGATTTGTGGAGGCGCGAAAGACATTCACCGAAGCTATGGCAAAAATTATAATTTTACAGAACGCTTTAACAGCAAATATCTATATTTATAGAGCGGCACTTCTGACTTGCGTCTTCAGTGCACAAAACTTATCACTATACTTTATTTGTAAGTCATCTGTTTTGACTAAAGTTATACAAACAACGGGGAAGTTATCTTTGGTAAAAAAATAACAGCGATATACGTAACCGATAAAAAAATAAAAGAACCATTTAAAAAATTATTCTCAATAAAATTTCATACCTTGTATGATAACAATATTACATTCGCTAAATGTACATACATACATACAATTTCATAACAATGAGATCGATTTAATCAATTAACTATTTTAGTGTGGACCTGAATCGTTGTATCAATGTTGTAGGTACAATGTATAGCTAGTGAGTTGTGAAACGCTGGAACTAAACGTGATACAAGGTATATTGTTTAATCTATTGTAAATACGAGGAGTGCCTAAGTAAAGATGCTGGCAGATCGCGGCCTGCTCTGCCCACGCGCAGCACCGCACTGGCGCTATCTTAACATGTAGTCTCAAATCGTATACATAATGGAAATATCGTGTTCTGACAACGTTATCGTCTCATCCCGGACATTTTGTAAAGTGGCCACATATACACGACCCGCCTCCTAGCCTAATGTACGCGGCCGATGCTTTTAAAATATGTCCGTCGAGACTCTTCGATGTACTTAATTCTGCACTTAACCACTTACGAGGGGCCACATCGCCGCTTATGAACGTCTCTAATTAAATTGCACTTTATACATTCTTAATAAGCTGCCATCGAATGATTTTCATTACGTCATAAGAAGTCTATGATACAGAAATAAAGCGTCACACCGGAAACGGTTTTGCACACCGCTGGTCTTAGATAAAATTAAACGCCACATAACATTTAAATTTGACCGGATGTTTTTTCATGTCCCGCTCTAGAGACTGATCCGACGCGGCCCCAGCTCGCCGCCAGGAATCAGTGAGGCTTTACCTAGAAGAGAACAAATTGTTACTATCGCAGTATTGTATTATTACGTTGTATGTGTATGTTTTCAGCTCACAGACTCAAGATTGTAAACCACTACATAAAGTGATAAGTAGATAGATATCACTGCTATATAAATGTTAAAAAGGGTAAATAAAAAAACACAAGAGTGGGTGTGTCGTTTCGAATGCCACGTAGATGCGATACGTGAAATAGTGCTTTCGATACGTAGACAGTGGCGGCAACATATGCCACAAACAACGACGCGACGCGCGAAATCTCGCGTCGCGTTAGTCACTCATAAACGTCATAACACAGCAACGTCATAGGCTGATAGCATTTCAGAACTATGTGTGTGTTTTGGTGTAGCAGTAGGTAGATGAACCAACCGAGGCGAGCAGTCGGCGCGGCAGTGTCGGTCATCGTGCGGCATCGCATACGGGCTCAGGGTCGGGCGGGCTGCCGTAGCCGCTCGAAGCATCATCCGCCCCCGCGCACCCCGCTACCTCTTTCTCCACCAGCGCGCCGGGGTACCCGCCACTTGGTGACTGCATCAAACATATGTCATATCAATTAAATGTCACATCAATTATCAGTTGTGAACTTCTCGTCATGTTGGAAACGAGTAGTAGACTAACATAATATGTTCATTATGCATGTACAAATATTGGTGTAAATTTATAGATTTGAAAAGAAGAAAGGAAGGCAGAGGAAAGTTACGTAACAGATAGACCAGAACGGAATAAGAAGTCAGTAGTTATAATATGTGAAACATTTGACACAGAACAATGTGAACAATATGTTCCTATTCCTATAGTTTTATTGACAGCATATTTTATGCTCGCTGGGGAAATGTCATAAAAAAAACAAAAAAAAAACGCAAATATGGGTAATTCGATTTTGGATGTTGGCAATTCTCTGTGCGAGCTCCCAACAGTAGACCGTGAGCGCAATCAAAAAGTCGATTAGAAATGTCGTGCGGCTGAATGGGTTCCCTCCACTCGCGCGGCTCATAAAATGAAATAGATTCCCCCACATTCGCATTCCGACAAGCGTTCGTACGAGAAAGATTAATGATCACAAAAGAAACATAATAAAGTGGAGATAGAATCTTCCACTAACAGTGTCCTTGCGGGACTTATTTACTTCGCTGAGTCGACTTTTTCACGAGCCCTTTATTTAGAACGGGAACACTTTGAATGTAAGACGATATTTAATAAAAAGGTTTTAAAAAAATGACAGAATTAATCCTTTCCGTCCAAACAAAAGCTTTCATATAGGTCATGTGGCCATTCTGCCTTTAAAACGAATATTAAGTTACTTTAATTTTATTTGAGCTGGTGTTATCTTAAAGCTTAAAGTATGCGTAAAAATACATCAACACCGTAACTACATTGTACGTAACAAGGCGTATATTTTGTTTTAATATCCGAATCTGTGTAAAATTGATAATATTGGAATAATAAGGACTTGACGCTTCCCTCAAGCATCGCGAGGAGCTATTATAGTAATTTAGTATAAACGCGACAACAAACTCAGAAAACGTGTTTCTACTCCCACAAACAGTATTGGTACACGTCAGAGGAAAGTAAAGTAATTATAGGAAAGAACTTTATGAGCCAGTACCGATATTGTGAGAACAGACAATATGTTATTCATTAAAAAGCTTTGTGGCATCGTTGTTCTATTTTTGAAATTCAATCGATAATTATAAGCCGCGAATTAATTAAAATCTTTCCACGTGACCTGTAAACCTAACATTGTTATAATTACATAGTTTGGGAGATAATTTGCAAAGCTGGTGCAGTGCGTAGCTGATTAGACATGCCTCTAGTACGTCAAACGGTTTTAGATATACTACGCGGTTTTATTAAATAAATTTTGACTATACACGCCTATTTTGTAATTACCAGAAAAATTATAGCATAAACTGTTACCGATATTTAAGAAATAAACAATATGCAAATTAAAATTAATAAATATTCTACAAAAAAACTAGCAATAAATATAACAATGTGTGTGCAACACACACACACACACGCTAAGATAACGCTTATAATAATAGTTTACGCACATTATATTCATAAAAAGCCGCAATGACATTTACCTACTCCCTGCCCACGTACTTCAGCCCGCTGCGGCCTGGCCATTTTCATTAATAAAATGACTCGTAGTATTATGTTTGTAAAAAGTATTGTCTCCATGTTTTTACATGATTTTTAAAATTTCAATTTGTTAATAACTTTGACATCGTTGAGTAAAATAATAATGACAACATTTATGTAAGATCTTATATGTATTTTACATTACCTATTTTTTTTGTGGTAACTACAAACTAACTAGTAAAAACAAATGTTTCAAACCAAAATCTAAAGAGTAAACTTTGTAAACCTCTAACTTTTCACTAAAATTAGTTTGTTTACAACATTTCTGTGTAGATTTGTAAATACGTGTAAATAATTGCTACAGATATATTCATATCGGGCTCTGTGAATATAAAGATATATGTTAGCGTATATAGCAGCATTGTAGTCCTGTAGAACTAAGATGAAACGCCTCGTTACCAGTAATTGGATCTCCGGTTCTCGTCACATAAAACGCAGCATCGTTATTCTGCTCTATCATACGTACGTTTACGTAAAAGTAAAAAGGTCTGCCGCCTATATAACCTTTATACAAAATTCTTTATATTTTTAAATACACAATTAGCGATAAATAAAGGTAAAGCTCTTACGCTCATCAGATGGTGTGTATAAACTCAACACACGTGTCTATATAAACAGATTCCGGATAGTTCCTACTACCAAAATGGTGATTGTCAGTCTGGATGTTATTATGTCTTCGTATATACTCTAGTTAGAGCCTATGTAATATTTTCCTATGTCAACATTCCGTATCACACCAAATACTTGGAACTACCTGCCATTCTAAGCTAGTTGGAGAGGCATCTGAACTAGAAGTTAAAAGGTGAGTAGGTACCAAAATAAAAGAAAAAGGTAAGGTATAAGTAAATATACCTGTAGTCCACTAACTTGTCTTCGTATATGCGCAAGACCGCTGGGGTTGGCGGCCATGCTAGCGAACACCAGACGCTCCTCGTAGTCGTATTCGCACAGTATCTTGTTGTCGCACAAGTAGAATCTATCGCCTACGCAGAACCTGAACAAATAAGGTTTATGATCGTTGATATCAAATGCTAGGGTAATTTAGATTCTAAAATTAGTATTATTAAATTTATCCTTAATATCATTCAGTCGATGTTATATAAACAAAAGAGATTTAAATAAATTAATTGTAGAGCGAATATTCGGAAAACTTCCCTACAGATAATCATATTCGTCAGTAGAGCAAACGTTACTAGCAAATGCCACTTTACAAGCGTGTAAACATTTTGGTTCTGTTGCCCGTCTACTGATAAAAAAGATGTTGAATGTAAAATTTCATGTAAAACATTAAAGCTTACCTGTGATTGCACTGTTGACAGGCGAAACATTCTAAATGGTATACAAAACTCTTCGCTCGCATAACCATTTCGAAGGCTGGAATGACTTTGTTGCACGCTACACAATTGCCCGTCGCACCAAATAACCTGTTAAACAAACCAAAATAAGTATGAAGAGCAACGAGAAAATGTATAATCACAAATACCTAAACAGTAATAAACATGAATTGGACAAAAACATTAAGATACAACAGTGAAAAGCATGTTTATATCCATTATATAAAATTTACTTTCAATAAAAATAATTGAAATTGATTTTATCTGTTTAATGCCTTAGCAAAGAGGTTACTTAAAAAAACTTTCAAAGGTTTCTAAACAGACGATAGGAAACTCGACCCCGATTATAGCCTACATAATCTTAGTATCCAGTAATTTTGAGAAACACGTATTGTTCATGGGTAACCATGGTAACATTATAAGTATACGTTTCTTTACGATTACACCGGTACTATAAGACTTCATGTGACATAACGGTCATAATAATACGGTTGGACATGAGCAAAGGATAATTGATCGCCGCAGTAAAATTTTGTGTAAACAATTTCCTGTTTAAGCCTGGTTGATTTCGTCGATGATTACAGATAGCTTAATATCACGTTTCAAGTACTGATCATGTAAATGTTTTATGGGAAAAACCTTAATTAAAGGTTTTTGAGTAATGAATATGGGATGTGAAATTCGGAGAAATTTTAATACAAAAGGTTTTACTTATGTCAAAAAAAAATTAAACAAATGACGACGATGATCAATTGATTATTAAAAATATATAATAAAAAGCTTTATTTAAAAATGAAGTAACCGTGAGTATATTGGAAAACATATTAAGAGCACCTTTGAAGCAAAGTTACCTAAGGTAATCTCTCTTGCAGAGCATGAGGTCTGCCTTGTAGTAGAGCTTGGAGCCAACTTCGCCAAGTCGGCAGTCACAGCAACCACACTTGAGGCAGTCCTCGTGCCAGAACCTCTCCATGGCCTTCAGCAAGAACCTCTCAGTGATGACCTTGCCGCACTGGGCGCACAGCCTCGCACCTCCTGTCGTCCCGGACACATTGCTCAGTGTATATTTGTTCTCTTCTTGTTGATCTGTAGAAGAAAAAATAGTTTAAAAGAAGCTTCTAAAGAATATTGTATACGGAACTTTGAATGACACTCCGTCATTTGTAAGAAAACAAAAATATAGGATAAATAAACCTATAAAGACTATTTTAATAACGTCTGCTCTGGAAATGTTTCTTCAAAATATACTCACAGAAATACTATTGCTAATTTAAGTTGATTTGAGTTGTATTAAACTTTTAGATGTTGATATGTGATCGGCCATTTATTTATAGGCCATCCAATAAAAAGGTAGTCTGGTGTTTATATTTATAAACATAAAGACTAGACTAAATTCATAAAAGTCAAAGAAGAAACTAGGAGTGTGCTGCCTGCTGCCGATAATAAACTAGGAGTTACCGATGTTACCTTGTTTTCTTTCTATCTTTAATTAATATACATTCTAATTAATTATTTATATGCAAGTTTATAAAGCGTATTAATCAGTAATAAATAAATATATTCTGAATACATTCGCTGTATTAATATTGAACATATGTTATCGCAATAAACGGATATTAGCACTTAAACGAGCCGTTAGAATTTAAATAAGGCAAAAGAATGTTCATTTGCAATAAAAATATACCGAACGTTCTAATTAAGACTTGATTACTTGAAACTCCCAATCAATATAAAATGTTGCTTATCAAATGGCGTTCGGAAATTCTTAAGATTTATATGACTTAAATTTAACCTTCACATTTTACATCATCAGACGATTTTAGCCTTAAAATACTTGTAAATTCTTATGCCTTAGATGTTTAGCGATAAATGTGTAAACGCAATTTAATTGGTGTTACGACGCTATTAAAATAATCTTTGAGAAAAAATGGATCCCATCCGGTATGTTAGGAAAAGCCGGAGCAATAAGGCATTAACACATTGCGTAAATTATGTCTTACAGAGGTAATGAAATATTAACATTTCTGGTCTCGACAATTTGCTACATAATGAATACGATAATCAAACATAATTTATTTAATTTAAAACTGTAAGCACACACTTAGTATGTTCCGAACGTATTCCAAATTATTTCCCACCACAATTAATCGATTTGAGAATTAATGAAGAACCACCACAGACCGCACTCATAATGAACACCTAAAACTATTTGTCGGATCTGTTACGATGTTTATATTCGTAAATAACTGCAACGACGCAGCGATAAATATTAAATCAAGTATTATTAGCATTCTGTTTCGCTACACACCGTCTCTTTGTTCATAATATTCTAGTCTTTATAGCATTAATCTCGCTCGATTGTTTTCTTCGTAATTGCATCAATTAATTCGAGTAGACGCGCAACTCGAGTCGTTAAGTCTTATAACTGACATTATTAAGATGCGCGTACGCATTCTTCTGAAGCGGAGAAAAAGCAACAATGTGCTGCGTGTACTGCTATAACGTCAGACATATTAACAACGTTCTATAAAACTTAATGCCTCTTTGTTGCTCTAAAAGGTTTAATTACATTTCTAACAACTCCTCATAATTGCAAATATACCTGACTGAATGCATTAACATACTAACGCTATTGTTTTTTTTTAATCACGTGATGTTAGTATAATAGAAAACAGTACATAACATAATTTTGCATAAATTTATATAATTTTTAATGGCAACCAAATAAATATTATAGTAAGTAATAATTAATACATGTTATAGTAAGAAGTCTAAAATAAATTTCGTATTTATGATGCACAATGAAAATAAAGTGGATATGATCTTATCCGATATAAATAAACATCATTCTCGTATAAACCTCTTCCGCAAACACAAGTCAGAAGGAAAATTGAAGTATGATAAAATCATATGATTCGATACACGGCACAGAATAAACACTGGCGTTAGTAAACAATCAGTACCAATTTATCGGAGCGACGTCCACATAATAATGGCGGGTACGTCCAACCAATCGAGGAGCCAATTGAAGGGGTAACTAGGTGGACATAACTCATTGCAATCGATCACTGGAGCACGGCCCGGCCGATACGTCTCCTTTATTGAAGCCGACGTCGCGACAATAAAGTTAATTGGACTATATTAATGACGGTTCGTTAATAATAAAATAATAAAGATGATGTAGAGCGGGAGTCGCAGTGGGCAATTAGCGCGCTGCGGGGAGTCCGTACGCCCACGCCCACGCTCCTACGAGATTGTTATGTGCGGAACTATAAATCTACAAGCATCGCCTAACAATTAATTTGCACCAAACATTACAATTAGCAATACATTTTATTTTCATTCTCTTAACGTGACTACAATGTATTAATCTTACTTGCTAATATTATAAATGCGAAAGATTAGTTGTATGGATGGTTGGTCAGTTAGATGTTTGTTAGAAGGTACTTGCTTAACGGTTCAACGGCACTCGATGAAATTTGGCCCACATGTAGAAAATAGCCTGGAATAACACATAGGCTACTTACTAAGGTTTTTTAATACCGCGCGAACAGAGTCGCGGGCGACAGCTAGTTATGGTATTGAGAACCGTACTCTAAATTTGAAAGGTTTTGCGATGACGTATTTTTAGACTAATGTTAAAAAAGAGTATCTAATTTAATTATCTACGTTTAACATAAACATTGACGCTGTATTAGATATGTAAATCTAGAATAAACATTTATTTCTTAAGTTTGATTATAATATTATATTTTTCTTGACAGTGTTCAGGTTTAAAATAATAATGTAAAACGTCATATTGATATTTATGTTTATTTTAAAATATTTTGGCTTGTATAAGAGACAAAGTTGTACAGTATTATAAAATTAATGTGCAATATATACCACTAAAAAATCTGACTATAATAAAAGCGAAGGCAACAATGTAGCCACACTCATAAAGTGAAATGATACGCTTTAAGTCTAATGTAATTTAATGCGATGTATTGATGCTTACTCATTACGCTGCGGTTATAATGGCGGATCGATGATGCGGTACAATCGCGTACTTAAATGCAAAAGTGAAATAATGTGCTCTGTTTCAACATCATAAGGTTCTTTACTAACAATAAATGTTCTCAAGGAAAACATTTTGTTTAGCAACTTCACATCAAAACAACTGCACCGTTTCCCCAAGACTTACCGCAAGAAGGCAATAGTGCGTCCGATTGCAACGCGATTTATCCATTTCTGGCTACGCATGCTATTTCTGCCGTAGTTATGGAGCGAATCCAGCGAGCTATAACTACTTGATTGATTTTATCGATACATGGAGTCTCTCCCAACACAAAACTACGTAGACTTAAGTGTTAAATTGTAGAATCGTAGCGAAGTAATATGTGGACAGTCCGTAAAAGGGCCTAAAAATTTCATTCCTGTTAATTTTTATTGTCTCTACTGTTCGTCTTTACTGTCTGTTCTTGGACATCATTAACCAAGTCAGTTTTTACTTAAAAGGACTAATTGTCTGGTCTAGATTGACGGCAATGGTCATCTATTTACTTTGTTTAAGTATACGTTTTAATTAAGGTTCTCTCAATGTTCTGTTTTTTCTACAATTTTTGCTTATTTGATCGGAAGATACATCTATAAAAAATATTTGTTACTATACTTACAAGAAGGAATTGAGAAACGCAATGTTATCTTATGTTAAAATCTACTTCCAATACCATATTTCTAATAACGTCTTTTACAGTTCGTGTAGTCTTCCCTTAAGTCTTACTTCTATTTAAGTTAATTGAGTTCAGACAGTTTTCAAATTAAATTTTGCGGGCTAACTTAATTCGAGCTTTGGCAAGCGATCTATACGTTCATGTGAAATGTAATACAGATAATAAAAAATAAAAGGCGTGTTAATAACGTGAAACGTGTATTAATATCGGCGAGGGAAGCCGCTTCGTATTATTTTCTTTTTATTACCGCCGAGAGAATTTGATAGAGACTTGGCTACCGAACTGCGAAGACAGTATAATTTTGCCAACACACGCCGACGGTTCTCGCAAACGTATTAAGGCACTGAAATGAAAAGAAACCAGGGAATGGATAAAAAGTAATTTATTTTGGAGTTGTTTGGTGCGACAATGGCATGCAATGTGTGTGGTCGGGGCGACAGTGTGCCTGAATTCTTATTTGATGCTATTGAACATAATTTTTGGCTACACTATTTATATAAAATGTACCACGAGTTTATGGAAAGCCCTTATAATAAAGTACCATTAATAATAGTGGCTAATAATATCTTCAAATAATTTGAACATGTTCAGACACCCACGTCAAAATTAATGACACAAATGTACACAGACCTGTCCATATAAATCCATTAATTGTTTTAATCTAAATCAATAAGGTAAGTAAAGACATAACTCTGCATTGAAACATTTTTTTGCGTGAACAGTGGACTTCCACAAAAGACGTGGGGATCATTTAACGCGCGCCGCATTAGGTAACGCCGAGTATTTAATAGTTCTAGTCGAGTATAACCGTATAGTTTCAAGTATTCACGCGTGTCGGCGACAGTAGGCAACATTCCTCGGATTCAATTAAATGCCAGGTTATTGTAATGAACCCGCATCACGACCGAGCCGCAATCATTCCGTGCAATTTGCAATCGTTCATTGCGTTTTGCAATTAACGTGGCCTTCCCATATCGTTATATTATGTGGACGTGTACGTTTTGTGTAACATTGTAATAATCGTTTGTTTAGAACTGACATTTTTATTATATTTTTAAAAAAGAAAGAAAATGTCAATGTTTATTGACGTTTCCTGAATAATACAAAGAACCATTTTACTTAATTATATTAAACTAGCTTTTTCCCGCGACTCCGTCCGCGCGGAATAAAAAAAAATAGAAAACGGGGTAAAAATTATCCTATGTCCGTTTCCTGGTTCTAAGCTACCTGCCCACCAATTTTCAGTCAAATCGATTCAGCCGTTCTTGAGTTATAAATGGTGTAACTAACACAACTTTCTTTTATATATATAGATTAACGGATGGAGCCGAACTTCAAAATTAAAAGAAACACAGTTACTGGCTGTTTTATTGCTTAAACATAATCTTTTTCCATCTTGTTCCATAAATCCGACACTAGTTATAATAGCACAATGAAACGCTTTACATTATAACGTTATTTAGTGCAAAACTAATGCATTTACGTTATTTTATAATTAGAGCGACTGTGTGCGGGGCGATTCTAAATGCTTTTATAGCTTGTATAGTTTTAGCAGTCGGTCAGTCATTAAACAATGGAGTTAATTGCACCGTTGCCGTATCCATTATGCGGGCTCCAATTAGATTTAACCAAATACGAGTTTCACTTTAATAAAGAGTGAAAAAAGCAATTAACATCGCCTCACTTTCTACATCGATGACATGTTACATTACGATTAACATCATTTTTAATTTAATAAAAGTAGAATTATTAATATAGGAAATTCAACATACAAATTATGTTATTATACAAATATATTTGTGTCCTAATTAGTATTTCAAGAAGTATTCCACAAAAGTCCTACGTACATGATGTAAAAAAGTGATTCACCATTCACTCTACATAGTAAAACACTTTATTTGTAGTAACATACGTTAAAAAATTAAATAACATACATTAAAAGTGTTTCATTCAGTTCCGTTCAAAGCAAAACTGAACCTTAGGAAATCGGCGAGAACGCTCCGTGCAACTGAAAGGCCCGACTGAAATCCAGCGTCGTTAACATTTCCGTTATTAAAAAAGTATGAGACTTTGTCATCAGAGAAGTTATTTTTTTTTTTTTTAATTAAAATTATGAAATTGATATTGCCTTTACGCCGGCGCTCGCTTCCCCGACTCAACCTTGTGAAAGTTTAAATTAATTTTTGAATTAAGCCTAATAGCAGTGGTAAACGATTTCTAAAGAAAGAGTTTTCTGTTTGAGCAATTAAAATTTCAATTATTTTATGGCAGAATACCGTGTCTTAATTGGTTTTAGCTGTGGAAATTGTAGATAAAAGTAATTGTCTACAGGCGACGAGTGCTCGTGGGGCCTAAATTAAAAGCCTCAAAATATTTCTTTCAACAAAAATAAAAGCGGATAATGAAACAGACTTTAAAATCTGAAGGTATAATTTATACAGCCATGGACTTCATTTTTTTTCTTTCTTTACAATAAAATAAACGGAGAACGATAATAAGTCAAAAAAACATCCCTTGGAAATTATGTATTTGTAGATATTACTGTTTTTAAGAACACAATAATTAAAAATACGCCAATAACTGTCATAAAAGTACATAATTAATATACTTCATTGTTTTTATTACTAGTCTATCCCTTTTAATATAATAATTATGCTTACGATTGTTGAATTAACAATTTCAAGGTGCGGCGAGTAATCATTGCCTTTATAACTATCATTAAAAAGATAAGCCTATATTGAAACTTTCGAGTCCATAAAATCTATAATTAAGTTGTTTATATTTTTATTGAATGGTAGAGTCGTGTTTCTCATATTTTAATTGAAATGCTACTTGTCTTTAATCGCTGCAGGCCGTGACCAATAACTATTTATGACTGCAACTGTACCTCTTATGTTTCTATTTTCAAATACTTGTCAACTGAACTGTACTGTATTATTTTTTGATTAGATTAATTTATTTTAATAAGGCTTTTTATATTAAGAAGTGGAAAGATATAATTAAAGGGAATTATAACTTTATTTTAATGGAAGTTAAACAGGACGCACGATAGGTTATTAGCGCAGGAAAAATGCACCTTGCTACTATGAAGTCATGTAAATATTTTTACTTTCAATTATAATTAGTTTATAAGCTTAAGAAAGCTGTGAATATCCGCTGAAATCATTTGTGTTCGTCCAATTTCGTTTTAAAAAATAATCTTCTGTTTTCTGCTGTAATGACTAATACATCAATCGTAATATTTGCGTTCATACGTAACGTTAGTTTTTTTTATTATTTCATACAAGCGAATATAAGAATTATTTTCGAGAGAACGTTACATAAGAATTTTATGAAGTCTTATAACTCGATCCACGTATTGGGTTTATTGTGAATACATTACCCGGGTCGAAGTTTTGCCGAGTCGAGACAATCTACGTCATAAATTATTTTCTGAGAGAAAGGCTCAAGGCGAAACTTAAGCCTGACATAAGTGGGCAATAAACTTCAACCAATTTAGAGATTCGCATCTGGAGGCTCTTATTAAAGCCCGAAAGTTAGTCCTTTTCATCCATCACTCGTAATACGTATGTGAGTTATTGTATGAAAAATTGAAGAATAAATTGAGTCGCTGCAGCGGCGGCGAGACATAAATCCCAACTGAGCCCTCAATATTGTTTTAAAGGGGAAGTGGCCATAAATTTTATCAGGGCCGCCCAGCGCCGCGGGCCCCGACCCACTGTCTCCGCAATTTTCCGGCCATGCTTGTGCATTCGCGGCTCATGTGAATTTGTTGCGTTATTACTGTACAAATTGAAATCCTTCGCCGCGCCGCGCCGGCCGTCATGAACAGGAAGTGTTTACCATTCGATTGCCCTTCCAATATACGCTTTTTAAATTTACTGTTGCTTGCAAACAGCTTTCACACACAGAACAAAACTAGCAAAAATAAGTAAGTAATAAAATGATTATAACACGTTATCAACATATTTCAAACCGTAGAAAAACATAAACGCTAAAATCCTGATTAAATTGTTTTTATAAATTTTATGTATCCATCGTTGGAGTGTTGCATAATAACTTAAACGTAGATCTCATATCTATTATTACCTTCTCAACTAAAAGCTTCAGTTTTAGTATTTTGTTTCCGAATATTAAATAAAAACAATTTAGGTTTTTATTGGAAGGCTCCGATTTATTTCTACCAATAACTCGATATTACACTGTGAAAACAATACGATTACCCGTTCAAAATATATTACAAAGAAACTCGTTAGTTATTAGATTTTCCACTTTCTCGAATGAGCTTAATGTCTGTAATAACGTGAAACACGATTTTGATTATGATAAAGGCTCATAAAATGCCGCGAAAACCAGAAGGGAGACCTTTTTGAAGTATCATTGTTTACGATTATGTATCTTGCGTTTTGTTTTGCTATGCCAAGATCTACAATCGATTAAATATGTAATTATATAGCATAACGTGTTTTATTTTTACTTTTATTGTTTTTCCAACTTATATTTATTATTATATTTTAAGACCAATTTTCGTAGCATCATTCTGTAGAATAGGTAAACTAAAAGTATACAAAAATAATTATAATATATAATAATAATTTATTCATCATCATCACCGTTTTCCGTGTATTTTGTAAGTAAATTTGATCTAAGGTTTTTTTGAATGATTTGAAATTATGTTATTTTGTTTTACAACTTCAGCTTTATTTGCTGAAATGTGTCCAAATTAATATTGTACGCACACACGCGCGTAGTACAATAAAAAATCGCTTATTTTTATCAATACTATCTGGGTGTTGGACATTTCGCATAAATGTGATATTGCAATATCGTTCATCCCCTTTTTTAATATCACGACGGACGCTGCCGGTCGGTTTATGACACAACCCTTCCCGCGTTTTATTCACGACCTGTTTGTCCTAATATTATAAAAAATTGACATCAGCAAACCAACTATGTATTCTTTTTTGGATACATTGATGGAATGTACTTTGATATTACTTTTTCGAATGCCTATACGAATCTATTGACATACCTACATAGATACTTTCTAGTTTCCATAAAACCAAAAATTGTTCCCCGTCGAACCTGTATGAGCGAGTAACCTCTTTAAGCGAGATACATTGTCCGGTCCCGACGGACGACTTCGATAAGCGAGAACTCGGGTTAAAGAGGAACCCCCCGGACTTATTTTATAATTTGATATTACTTATTCAGGTTCGACTTTATTTCGTATGTGGACGTTCGTAAGTTCGTCATCATAAACATTTGAAGACAGTTAGTTGTCTCCGTTTGATAAGAGCATAATTTTTTTCGAGGGTTTGTAGTATGTTAATCTATCTGTTCTATTGAGATCTCCTAGATCATGGATGGCGAAGCTTTAAGACAAACGCACGACATAGACGTGCCAACATAGCTTAGGGATCACTCGCATTCTTTCCTCGTAATACTCACGGTCACGTCACATAATCACACTTTTTCGTAGTGTATAAAAAAAATTGTGATCAGTGACGTGCCCAAAATATTGCGTCGCCTGCCATTGGTTTACCATACCTGTCTTAGATCAACGGCTTGACCGATTTTGATGAGTGAGATGTAATTCGTATTCCCAGGGGTTTCACGGGGTTTAAGGTTATCAAGTTTTTTTAAATTAATTTGACTTACTGGCTGCGGTGTCCGGCTTGTGCATGGCGGGGGGATCGCGTATCATGGTGCAATCACTCTCGCATCACCCACACACAAAATTATCCTGCAACAAAACAGAGTATAAACTTCACCTGTACCTATATGTAAATATAGATTTGGTTCTATTTATTAATTTCTGTTTGCTTTTATTTATTTTTATATTGGCTTATATCTATAAGATATTTTAAAAAAATGTTACAATTAGCTAAGGTCATTTAAAATTACTTTAAACCTGCAAAAATAGTCTACTTTCGTACTCATTTTGTACCATATATGGCTCGTTCATTTATAAAAGTTGACATTTTTTATATTTCAATTTAATAAACTAGTACATGTTAATAATTACTTTAAATTTAATTTTCTTTTTGATGTTAAAAATAAAGTTGTCAATAATAAATGTTGTATATTTACCATGTAATAATATGGCATTAATGCATTAATTAATATTATAGACTATTTTTGGAAAAGTTGACCTTGTTTTAAAAATAAGTGAAATTAATTTTTATTTACCTGACATTTATGAATGCTAGCATGTTTCGTGATTCGTGAGAAATAATGTTGAAGTCTTATGTTTTTTTTTTTACCTTTTTGTAATGTTTTCAATTTGACGTAAATGTAATATTTATTAGCCTAAAATAAATCTTTAAAGGTACAAATGGAAGTATTGTAAATGCGGACGTCTCAGAGTAACCTCATTAGAATAAACGATATCCTCTTCTCACGTCCACTACGCGCAAGACCTTATTACTACGACGAACTACCGTCAAACAGCATTACTGTTTAGTCTGTTTACTTAAAAATAAACCTTAGAGCAAAGCCTCAGGCCTTAACTTTGAATGTTTATAGTACACTTTAAACTGATTATGTAATTTTAGCTTTATTTCACTTAGTATAAAGTTTACAATGGAAGTAATGTTAAGAATAAACGTGGTTTATGGATCGTATTTGGTCCTTATAGGTTGAATTGTCCATGCAAGCTGTAAATTGAAACTCGACGGAGACGCTAATATTTCTCACGTATCGATGTCGCCTCAATACGGTCAATTTAACAAACAAGTTTTTGTTCTTTCACGAATTAATACACGTTATTTAAATTACCAAGACAGATAACGAAATATCGCCATAGCTATTTTGAACTTTGTAGATTAATATCTTTAATGAAAATGGAATGGCAATTAGTTCTGACATATAGCTTACAAAGCAAAGTTTATTTTTTTAATAATTTACATTCTCGAAGAATAAAATTTAATTTAATGAATTAAAACTCAATGTTTAAGTAATGCGATAGGCTATTATATTTAAATAACTAAAGTCAAATCATGTTACATAACTATGTAACCGATTTCGTTTCGAACCGAACCGACATTCGTATTATTTTTTGTACATAATATACGAGTATTATAAAATAAGGGTAGCTAATGTATGAGAAACGTGTTTTACCAAAAATATTTTGGATTTCACTAGTTTTAGAATTAATTGCGATTTGTCTATGGTCTAGGGTTTAGCTCAAGAATAAATTCTTTATACTTTATAACTTTGCCTTTTTTGGTCAAGATCATAAGGTAAGATGGGGCAAGGGGCAATTTATTCTGCTAAAGATCTGCGTTTTCTGTTACTCGGACGTTGTCCAATTCTAAAACACCTGGATAAAACATGTTTTTATTTCTTTTTTATTCGAAGAGAATTATAGAGAATGAACTGTGTTTCAATAGTTGTAACCCACATTATGCTGTCTCTTTGCGTTAATATTTTTCATGACCAAGGAAAGCATTCAACATCATCTTTCCAAACATCAAGCGATTCTAATATAAAAGTACTATATAAATGTGTTGAATGATATAAAAACGCCATCTCACTCAATTGGAGACGAGAAAGATTTTACAACCGCATCGAAATTCCCATCAGCACCTGTTACAAAGGCGGCTATCAAATTACCCGCGACACATCCGAGCACGCCTCCAACCATAAATACGGTATTCGTTATGCATTTCTCATATTCATGAATCCGTTTTATTGGCCCCCAATAAAATATGAACATCTCAGAATGGATATGAGAACGGGCAAATCTAATATGGATTGCCGTGCGCCGGATTCGGTACGATTGGCAAGCGAGGGGCACAGGCAGGGGGAGGGGATCGCAGCTGGGTCGGTCGTGAGACGTCCGCCTTTGCCAATTTCGAATTATAAAACACGGGAAGCAATTAAATTTGTATGGTATTATGATGATATTTAATATCCTTTTATAGCATTTCATACGAATTGACACAAACGAATGAATGTTGTTAAATTGGCATTCATCAAGAGTTAAATTTAATTAAGTTTGACATTCAAAGATAGATTGTTTTTGTATTTTATATAGACACTTAATAACACGTAAGAATTTTGTAACTATCTCTTTTTTGTCTGTAAATAAAGGTCACCATATCAAAACCATATTGCGCCATATATGGAAGAGTTTAATTGAACAACAAATATGAATGTCAATCTTATGATATATACTTAAAAGGAAAAAATCGTGGCCAGCATCCTATTATAAATGCGGAAATTTGGATGGATATTTGTTAATATCGACAAAACGGCTTAACGGATCACAATGAAATTTGGCACAGATGTAGAACATAGTCTGGAAGAAAACAGTGACTACTTGCTTTAGTGCGTACTAAATTTTGTTCCGCACGGACGAATTCGCGGCTAAATAGATATATAATAATTTAAAAAGATAGGTCAAAAAATAAAGATCCGTAATCCATAATCTTATTACAAAGTAAATGACTTTCTTCTTTGCTTTTACACTGCTTCCTTATATATTTTATAAGCGCTTTATATAGCTTTATAAATGTGATACTTCAAAGAGAAACTTCCAGATTAGTTCGTAAAGGACAAATTATTGCATCCTAGAGTTTCTTAAGAAGTGTAATCCAAACTTAAAGGGCGTTGTCACAATAAAGAAGCCGCAAAAAGGTTAGTCCGTCCCCAACGTGTCAAAAATTCAACAGAGAGTATGGATAAGTGGAATGTATGGCGGACGACGGGATCCCGAATAAAATATTCTATATGAAATCGTACGTCACCGGTTCCCGACTTGTTCTCACTGTGAGTGCTCCGCAGAAATCTCATATTTATTCGCTTTTATGTCACTTGCAGCCCTTTTGTGTCTGCATCGATTTACAGACATCCATTAACGGATTTGGATTAGAATATTTGTTAACCGAATCGGTTAGTTCTCATCTACAATATTTTTCAAGAAACAGTAATTAAACGGGGGTTATTCTTACAATATAATGTACATTATTTTCACTGGATACTTATGCATACCCGATTTAAAGAATACAATTGCTTATTACTAGAGGTAACTAAATTTAGTTAATGAAGATATTTATTTATGCGACAGCAAACGTGTATGGTCTCTATAAACAACATTAAACATTAATAATATCATATTTATCTATCAGCGAATTAAAAAATACTACAATGAGCTATGAAATGCTATAAATTAAATCCTTTTTCAAGGTATAAGAGCCATTTTGCGTTGAAAATTAATTCACATCTCCATTATTATTGCATTATCAACACGATCAATTAAACAGCATTACGTTAAAATTCACCCCAGCCATTAATTACGTGGCAACCGACGGCGCACGATACGTGAGGCATAACATGGACATTACTCCGAAAACAGATTTTTTTTTAAAACCATATTCTTTTGAAATGAAGTTTGTGTAAAAAGTTTTATAATGTTAATAATAAGAATTATTTTAATTATGTTTGTTATAACAAATTAAGTGAAACAACAATTTGATCCATTAAGGTCAAAGTAATCTGTTAGACAGTCCCTTCTGACTCGCACTGATCGAATTCATTATTCACCGGCAGAGAGCAATTAAAGCTCCACTAATCAATCTCAAACTTCAGCCAGAGCTGAACTCTAATCAAGAAAACTCCTATTCCGTGAAAGCTTTCCGAACAAAATTTAACTTAATTAAAAATGTAAATTAAATTCCTAGCCGCTTCCACAGCATCGCGTCGGCCGCGCGCCGCCGAGCGCTCGGGGCTTTTGATTGCAGCTAAAAGGTTTGGGATTAGTGCGCGAAAGAGCTTTCAGTGCATTTGTAGAGCTTTTAAGTGGGAAGCTTTCGCTTAAGACACTTACATACAATGTAAATTTTATGTACCACCTTAGAAGTGTAAGGCGTCGCTTATGAAACGAAATTAATTTGCCGCCATGAGTGGTGTATTTGTGGTACGCGTTTTATGTGTAAAAGCTTTATTAATTAATATGCCTTATTGAGTGACTAGGCAAGTATTTTGATTACTAAAATTATTCATTACACGTTACAACTTTTATCTAATATAGCAGTTGCCCGCAACTTTGTCCGCGCGGACTTTAAACAAATCTAGTAATAACAAAGTCTATACCACTCGGGAATAGTGTAGTTCTCAAAAAAAAGAAGAAAGAATTTTTTAAATCGATTCAGTAGTTTCGTAACAAACAAACATACAATTAAATATTTCCTTTCTAAAATACGAGTATTAATAATAATTATATGTTATAATTTTTTCTTAATGTTGATATTATAGTAATTGACGAAATGTGGATGATAACGTTGTTTTCGCTTTAATGTATAATTTTTTTTTTTCTACAAATTAAAAGGAAAGAGCAGATTATCCGCACTCTTTGCAGTATTTGGATAGAAATTTTTGGGACGTAGCTATGACGGAGGAGTTGGAAAATAAACCGCCCGTAAAATTATCAATTCCGAGAGAAATCCGGCGCTCGGGTCCGACTGTGAACGCTTAGACTAAAGTCTTTTACATTGCTATTCCTAGATATTATTAGTAAATTAAGTATTTCAATATAACATACTAGAGTATTATCAGATACATTTTTGGTGATTAAAGTTAGGGTAAATGCGATCATTTTTTTCGTAATTTGAGCATAAGCAATGCATTCGCGTTTTTCTGAATTTAATTTAATTCAATATATTTCACCTTTTGAAACTGATCCATGAAAATTTTATTTAAGTCATTATTTTGAATAAATACGTTTTTTGTTATTTAAAAAGTCATATTTATATAGCATCACACCGCACCCCCCTGGGAGAGCGCCAAAACAATCACTGTTATTCAGCACTTAGCTCCACGACGCAGTTTCATTATACAACATACTCCCGTCGTACATCGAAACATCGCCGACTTTTTACAAGGACGATGGGATCGTATAATTGGTCATTTTGGGTTTTGTGATTGCTTTATTTTCGTCTACTTTCATTTTATGGCAAAATAGTTATTTTAGCTTGGTGTAAGAGTAGAGTAATTCGATATTATTTTCATCAGTAATAAAAAACTACTCATAAATACAACGAAAATGCTCGTATTTCGCGACTCGTGAACTATGCGGGGTCGGATATATTGTCCTGTAAGCAGTGATCACACGCATTGGCCATCCAATTACAAGGAGCGGTGAAGATTGCATGTCTCCATTCGGGGCGGCAACGTGAATGGACTGATCAACGGACTGCATAGATCCGTGTAGCGCTCCCGCCGTCCCTCGCCTTTTGAACTCAGATCATCGCTACACTCACCCGTGAAATTGATTCTCGTGAAAAGAAAAGACGCGAAAGATAAATAAAAAGGAAATAGGAAAACACAAGCTAAGATTTGGCGTGAAATTGTTTTTCAGCACCCGACCGCCGCGGCTCTAGCGGCACCTCGACTCAAGAATTTCCCAATTACTGAATGTAAATATATTTCACTCTCATTATTACTGTAGGTCCTACTTACATCTGTAGGATCTGCTTACTTCGTTTTTCGCGCCTAAACCGCGTTATTGAGGCAACACTGCTAAGGTAATATGATTAATATTAAAATAGCAACTTGAATACACAAAATATTTGTTACTTATATTACGAGTATAACAATCAGAATCGCTTCTATTATAAAATAGGATAACAAAACTAGTCGCAATAATAAATCGGTGCGTGTGTCAGCGTTGGATCGGTCGAATTGGTATCTTAAAACACTGTGACATCTCATCCACTACGTGATCCATTTGCCGAAGTAAGAAGCAATCTCATTCAATACCCGGCCGCCCCGGTCCGCATCCCGTCCCCTGCGGCCAGGGCTGCCAACTATGAGATACTTTGTGAGAGCCATATAAAACACAATAAAATTTTACACTCCTTTTTAACTACTTTCCCGTAGTTATAAGACTCTGAGTAATGCTTTATTGGATTTATAATGTTGACAATTTTATGACACTTGGGTTATTTTTCTTCATTGTTTTGATATGTTGAACAAATAAAGACAAGGTAGGAAATTGAGAATATCTATTCCCAAGCAAGAGAAAGCATCAATTATCCTAGACATTGTGCTAGCAAAAAAGTACTGTATCCGAATTGTCTCACATCGTTTTGTTACAAGAATAAATTTTATTTATACATTTTTAACAAAAATAAAATAAAGTAAAAATTATCTTTATTAAAAAGATTATGTTGACAACCCTGATAGGATAGCGAGTATCGCTTTTCTCGATTGTATTAGATTCAGCTGCCCTTTTCATCTACATGTCGTTCTCTCCTTGGCTCTCGAGAGGTCGCCTGCGGTGGATACGCCCTCTATCTGCACTTTAAATACTCCTTTACAAACTGTTACTATATAATTTATTCTAGCCCTTTTAATTCTTATTAGAAAAAGAACTTAATAGTACTTGGGACATGATAATAAAGAATTCATTTAGTGCTGCCCATAGAATTATAAACATTAATGATGAATTGACTGTACATATAGTCATAATATTATATAAAATAAAGAAATAAGTACACTATGTATAACAAATATAGCAATTGGGACATAGACATATATATATATATATATATGTTTATTTATTAAAATGACCATTAAATGTATTTCAATGTAGCAATCCCATTATTTTATTATTTTAAGTGGTAATTTTGCATCACATTTATTTTATTGCCATTTAGAACACATCTATAATTCATTAGATTCAAAATGAACAAAGTATTTTATTATAGGATTTGAATTTTTGTTTTAAATCAGTAAAAATGTGCAAACGTTTGTTTTCTTTTTTCTAGGTATAAATAATTGATGTTGTTAAAGCAGATAACTAGGTTAATAGCTATAACCAAATCTATATGAATTATATTTATTGTCTCCGAAAACAAACTATGTAAATTTTATTCTAATGTTGTTCAGCGTCATACAATATTTTAACTAAATTAACATTTAAATGTAAACATTTCAAGGCCTATAAATTCCTTTTTGATTTGAGAAACTTATTAATATTTAACAAGATATTTTACGCCTTAATTCGCACTTTTTTCCTTCAAAAAAGACGGCATAAAATATGTGCAAACGTAAAGAAATGTACAAGTTGTGAAACTATGAATACGATTATCCACACAATTCCAAAGGCCGTCATCCAATAAAGCGGTAGGTAGCGAAGGTATCAAATCTTCGTCCGTAGTGAAATTGAATATTTATCTGGGTAGTATCTCTATTCCGGAACAATTTTTATGTAGGGGGAAATACAATCTCGAGATATTTGGGAGGGCCACTCGGCGCGGATATTGGCAAATACCTTGCCTGCATTACCTTTATTGCCTCGCGACGCCGCGCACCCGCCTAGCCTGATCCTATCATAGATTATTTGAGTAATATTCAATGTTTCTTAATGTAATCGGACGGGCTGAGGGACTGATTTAGAACAATCAATAGAAATACTTTTTGTTCCTTTGTTATTCATAGGAATGTACCTGATTTAAGACAGCTGATGTTGTCCTGTGCAATTATTAAATTCTTCAAATTATGCATGTAATCACTGCCGACTAAGGATTTATATTTGGTTTATCTCACTTCTTTGGAATAATGTAAATGCGAGAGTTTGGATGGATGGATGGATGGATCAAATGATCTTACATAGTCGGGGGAACACATGGAATACTCTTTAAGTTCTTTTTTTTAATTTTGCGCGGTCGAAGTCGCGGGTGACAGTTAATACTAAATAATTTTGTAACATAAGCAGGCAATATTGCAAAAGTCGCACAGAATTAACGAATACATTCACATGTGCGAAAACTATAAATCATATTTTGTCGCGTTACGAAAAAGTATTGGCTAATAATATGTAAATTGTGGATTTTTCGGATGTTAATATAAGTCTAAATTGAATTTCCACAGCGACTGGAAAGATATCTCATAAAGTAACTTATGTCGTTTGGACGTATGATTTATTTTATTGATTAAACTTTGGATTCTCCGAATTGCTTCAGTATATATTGAGAGATTTAAATGTGGAGGCGTATTTTATTGTTTTTGTAATATTACTGGTTATATTTAAAGCATATAATTTTATATTCAAAAATATATACCTAATTTAGTAATATAAGAAACCACTTTAAACCACAATACATTTTTGAATCCATTCTTTTGGTTTTTATTCTGTCATCTTTACGACCCGACAGTAACGGTAAGAATAAAGAACAATTACTCCTCCATCTATACTTTAAACACAAGTGAAAGCTCTTATATGTAATAACATACTCGAAGTAATTAGTGTACTTTACGTCTGGAATACTTTAAGGCGTGCCATTTAATTTTAATTGCACACGACATTTAATTCAATATGTCACCATATCATTTATAACTCGCCTACCGGTCCACTATAATTTAAAATGCTTTAAAGTTAATTTAAATTGTTGAGATACGGTCAACGTGGTGGGCATAAAAATGAAGATTAACCATTTTATCTGACAGCTGTTAACTGGTTTGGTCGGTAACCATAGAAACTCTATCACGCTTTTTTTACTAGGTAAACAATTTTTGCACGACAGACAGATAACGTTTTCGCGATTACGTATGTTAATTCAAATTATTTCTTTCCTTTTTTATTTTCCTTTGGGTTTCTTTATCGTTATATTTATTTTTGAATTATTGATTATTTTAAAAATTATAATTACCTTAACATAACTAAAGGTTCAATTTATTTTAAGAAAACAAGTCGTTATTATGAGTTAAGTTTTTTCACAATCAGCATAGCACGAATTAAAAATAATTACCAATATGTTGTGGCAATACGTCGTAATTAAATAAAAATTGTTTATCTCTAAAGTGTCATACCATTTAAGAGTTTACAATTCTGCCGATTTATTTAAAGGTAAAGGTTTCGGAACGGGTTTTTATTTATTTTTTTCATTAAAAAAGGAACAGATTTATTTTCTATAACTTGGAGTAACTGTTATTGATTAAAAAAATCAAATATAATATAAAATTATTAGCTTAAGTTTACAAGCTAATGGAACGGTATCAACCTTTATGTTTAATGTAAATACCTTGTTCTGACGTCAATAATTTGAATTATATTTTAAATGTGAAACAACTTTAGTGGTCAAAACATTCTAATAAATTATATATGAAAAGAAATAAGTATAAGAAAAAGAAGAAAACTATTACAGACATTATGATAATGCTATTGATAAGTTTCATAAGTTGGTGACACTTTTTAGACAGATTTGATACAATGAGATAGAGAGTTTAAATTCAATTATATTGTAACCTTTAGCCTTCAGACGAACGAAGCGAAATCAAGTGACATTTTGCACAACATTTTTTCTTTTTTAAATCGTAATTAAGTCTTGTTTATCTACAAAGCGAAAGTGTTGTTAATACTATAGTACCTACATTATCGTCAATTAAGGCTCTAATTGGTTTCCGTCAAGCTAAATCCGATTAATACTTGTTTTTGTCCAACAAGCAGAGTCCGGTTTCACCGTCTATAATTTCTGATTGACGTGAAACTTGGTGAACGTTCTATTCATTACTGTTTGAAACGGCATGAGCTTGCGATAGCTAATTAAGGCAATTAGAAGCTCTCGTTTACCTCGAGTAACTTTAAATAATCAATAATACTAACATCGTCGTGACGCCCGGTTGTTAGGTTTAAAGATCGTATACTTGTGTTAAGCAGTTTGTTCTGACCTTTCCGCTTTAAAAGGAAAACTTATCACGCATAATTGACTGCAATAAGTTAAGTATAATTTAGTTGAATTTTTTCCAACATTTAATTTTAATCGACGATATACATGCTATTTCATAAATTTTATTAATAATGTTACAACTTTTTGAATGCGATAATTATGTAAGTTTTATTTCCTTTGCATTTAAAATTGTTTAAATTAAAATCGTTATAAACGATAAAAACAAAAAATAAAACTAATTACAACTTCATAGATCTTTCAATGTTGGCATTTATAATTTTTTAGTGATAATAAAAAAGTAACAAGCGCTTAATTAGGCGACTGGTTGTAGGATGGTAATCGTTATTTATTGACGATAAATTGTTATATTCATAGTGTTTGGAGCGGAAGACGCATAAATTGGACGTGCTAGTAGCCGTCTGACACCTGTGATTGCATTTACAATGCTAATTCCAGGCACAATATCTCGTCAACTGGCGGTGTCGCGCCTTGTTTTCGCAATCGGTTCGCGCCGCGCCGCACCCCGCATCACACCGAATCGCAGATAAAAAATATTTGGAAATTTACGATACCTCAATCCGCTTTCTACTCTTTAAATGGCGTTAACACATATAAAGTTCAAAGCTTTAAAATATTGTAATAAAAGTTATCGGCGCTAAGTCGCTGATAACCGTCTCGTATATGAAACGTGTTTTTTGTGTACTTTGAATATTTAATATCGTTATCTTTGTCACGATAATTGGTTCACAATTTGCATATGTTAAATGTTAAGAGCTTCAATATCTTGATCGTATTAAAATGTTAGTTTATAAAGATTACCGCTAAACTACCGTTATATCAGATCATAAAATTAAAATAACAAAATTAAGCTCTTACCAAAGTACGTTCGTTACGTCAAAGAGATAATATTCAATCTTCCAAGCTGCTTTCTTACCATTGAATATATAGACCGTATCTTAATTGATATTATGCATATGTTATATCGTTGAGATTACAAAAAGGAAACAAGAATCGCCCTGTTGAAATAAAAATTGATATCAAGTTCAAAAAGCACTCATATGACAAATTATAAAATTGATTTTATTTAATTTAAAAGTGACAATGATAAGATTTATTAAATAAAAAAAAATCTATTCAATCGTGTAGCTAATATGAAAACTAAGTCATTTTAATATTAACTTGTCTGACAGGTTACAATTCAGTTGACTAATACTGGCCGCTATGTACGAGTAAGATGATCGATGACAACTTGAAATTAATAAATGAAACGAAATCTGTGGGAGGTGGACTTACAGTGCGCGATAAGCCGCGGGACAGCCGGCCGAAATCCATTATCGACCAGTTAATTGTTAATTACTTTCTTCCATTACCGAACGAAAAACTCGGTGATTAACTTGGAATCGCTTTAACGAACACAATAGGGCCGCATTCAATTAAAAACCCTTGTTGAATGGCGACGACCAAGTCTTCAGAAAGCCGGAATCGACGCTGACTCAATCTCGTATACATGGAATAAGGAATTACTCGCGTGCGGCAAACTTTTTTAATTAAATATTCACCCGTTTCGTAATTAAGACGCGATTCAATCGTGCACAATAGAGTTTCGTGCGCCGCTTTCGAAAGAAATCGGAGACTGACTGAGTTTTCAATGGCGATACGACAGAAGATATCCGGATTGCATTCATTTTTCAAATACCCCCCTTGCTATTATGTTCATTCGGGATTGAATTAAATTGATTATTACGCAATACTGGACCCCCTTACACGTGTTGTATTATAATAAATTGAATGGACGTAATAGTAAATTAACAAAAAAGGAAATCTCTCTAACCAACTATCAATAGAGTCTGCAAAAATATTTCGTTGGTAATTTAAAAAAATATATTTTTTGCAGTTTGAAATCAACGGATGAATGGAAAACCCAAGTTACATAAATCTCAGCATAAGGTCTACTTAAACTTTTATGGATATCAATGTTAAAGATTAAATTTAAAAAGGTAATTTTATATTTATAAAAGTGCTGTCAATGCTCATTTAGGTGGTCGTTGTGAAGCTAATCCGAGGCGGCGCGGCGTGGCGGTGCTGCGGCGTAGCGTAACACCGTATAGTGCCGCATATGCCGCATTTGAGTGTAATTTAAATGCATGCACATTACTCGCACGCCGCGCTCTCGCACAATACTTTAATTTAATATAAATAGCTTCATTATTGAATGCTAGTTTCGTGGCCTCCGCAAGACTTTCAATTATAATTATACCATTGAACGTAATATAAACTTTGTTACTTTTATTGCGTTTGAATTAATCTAACGTATACTATTTAGACGCTAATAATACTAGAAAATTATAGAAAATATCTCTCTGTGTTGTAGCATATGTTGTAGTATAACAATATACCTATTACATACAAAACTGATGACAGACAATTATAAGTTTATAAGCATAATTAATAAACCTGTAATGTATAAGCAATTAAATTGTTTAAACTTTCGTGAGAAATTATAATAAATTAATTAAGAACGGCTTAACACACGTAGGTATGATTGGGTCGAGTCGCGTCTCGCACTGAAGATGGACGCCTGACTGGTCCGAAGCTAGTCGGTGCCGTCACCGGACGATCACACGTGAATTAAGCCGTTCTTAATTAATTTACTGTAACAAGCAATGAGAGACTCTACAAAAAAACAACATATTAACTTCAACCTTCGAATTTGAATTAATTTATCGACAGCATTAATACAAAGACATATCATTGAAGTTCGCGTAAGGCGAGCCTGAGCTATAAGAGCGTAATCTTTTAGACATTTAATTTAGTTTTAAAGGAATCGAGCTCATATTCCTTCCACAATTCTCGTTGTGATTACTTCACACCGTATAAATTTCAGGAACATCATCTGCAGAATTCCAATAGAGGACGCTGATGTCCAAACGCGTGATATATCACGTATCGGGCGCGCCGCTGTTTATGAGATATTTCATATCGTGCATAATTCTACGGCCATTAATCATAACTTCCGATATCAAAAAATGCCAAATCTCTTCATATTTTATGTATTAATAAGTCTACTAACAAAGTTTACATTAACATTTCAATAAATATTTATAATTTGCCTTGGTTTAACATTGATAGCAGAATCTGATTGATGTAAACTTGAAGTATAATGCAAAATAATTTTTTTTTTAAATTTATGTTTAAAATATCTTTGAAAATTAATAGATGAATGTAAATAGATACAAACTGATTTACACACGAAGTGTAAAAATAAAGATTTTATAAGACCGAAACGTGTTCGTACAATTTGAATACATGTTTACCTTAAACTCTGCTAACCATTTGTTATCTGAAAGAAGACGTGTAAATTGCACTTGTAAAACGTCGTCGGCCGCTAATGGCACCAACAAAATACTGCTATGTCGCTAAACTAATCAATTCTAGCAAAAAAAAAAAAAACTAACAACGATGTGCTTTTGGCACCTATGTGAAAATTGCTCGACAATAAAAGATTTAAAGTAAACACATTTGAGCTCGATTGTACGTGTGTACGACCTTAGCGCTTAGTGTCAAAAGGCTCCGGTTGTTAAGAGTTTGAAAGAAGATGGCCGTCTTCCTGTAGTCAGCGGATAAATTATTCTATTTCGATTCTCGGATGTAATGGCAGTGCGGTCGAAGGAAGTCTTTATAGCGCAAGTAGTGTCGCGGCCGAGCGGTTTGTTTGTGTAAGCCCCTATCCAGTTGAATAAAAAACTACATAATTATATCTCGCATTGCATTATTTCTAAAGGGGAACGTAGAACAAATTTACAATGCTAATCATTCGAGTTACAACAATATAAAGCCATAAAGAGCGACATTAACAACTACGTACTGCTCATTTACTGTATGTGAATTAAAATCGATCTTATATATTCTAGTCTAATTATTATTAGTAGAATTAAAATAAATTTCTAATCTAGTTTTTTTTCATATTTTTTGCTTTCGACTTAAGAATGTGTTACTACGACACTACTACGTGATATTTACTCTTTTCGTGACGTGTTAATATTTACATTTTCGTTTATGCGGCTGATGCCAAAAGGTTGGACGATCTACATGTGGCATTGCAGAGGTGTCTCTATAGCCTTAGAAGTTTTAGAATCTGAATAAAACGACTTCTATTGAGGTATTTTATATAATTCAAGAAACAAATCCGAACTGTTTTCACGGGAATTGTTTAAAAGCGGTTTATTGTTTCAGTGTAAGTGATGGAACATTATATGAATTGAATAAAATAGAAATAAATAGTACGCGAATGGAGTTCGGCGGATGGTGGAAGGGAAGGGTAGGGACGGAACCGGGCCGGCGGGAGCTCACTTGCTCCATAAACAGGCTTCCGTATTTTTCAATCAGAGAGCTGTCAAAGCATTCTGACACCCTCATCCCACCGGCTCGCACTCGCCGAATGCCGAAATTGGTTTTCTACATTCAATCCATACAAAGTTTAATGTTATTCGTTTGCGATATCACCGGGATGCCGCCGATGTTTACCGACGCGCCAAATCATATTGGATTTGCAAACTTTTGTTTGTGGACTTTATTTCATTTCACTGTTAGTTCAGGCCGAGAGAATGTAATTTTAGATTTTGTCCTCCCGGCAACGTTTTGAATAACATGTCCCTCCACTGTGTTATTATATCCAATTTTGATCATACAAACTTTATTTATCTTTCATATCATATAATGTTAAAACAATAATAAAATGGTTTTAACATGAAATTAAAATTAATTATAACATGTTTGTAGGAAATCAAACAACTTTATATTTTTATTGGAATTGCACACCTGGAGTGTGATTTACAAATTAACATTACCGGAAATCTACAAAAGCTTGGCGAGAGCGGAGAGCGTGGTGCGTCCGCGGGCGTTTATAAATTGAAGGGACGCTACCTGCGGCTTAATACACCGCTGTTTCCGGTTCATTTCCGTGCGGCTCGCGCGGCGCCGGATATTGCTTTTAAGGTTGCGCCGCACGCCAGCCTCACTAGTCACTAAACCCGCTCATTGCTCGCCCGCCGCTCCGCTCCGCTACCCGCTATCACGCGCAACCCGCAAATACACACGGTTCACCAGATACTAATTTCTATTTGTGTGACAATTGAAAACATTTCTTCTAAACAAACAAAATCGTTTACCCTATCTATTAACGTTTGTTTTTGAAGTAACGAATGTACGTTTTGAAGTTCGTTATCCGGAAATTCTATTTGTTCTATTGATTTACAATATTTTTATTCAAACACAGATATAAAGGGGGGAAAATAATAGTTAAAAATTTTAACCTAAAACACGTTAGAAGTGGCTGAGTTAATCGGGTTTTGTTACTACGAAGCTGATTTCAGAGCAGACGTAATTACTTATTATTTTATAAATAATTACTACAAAATTTTCCCTTCGTACTGTATGTATTCTGTATACTGTAAATTAAGCGTAACAGTCCCTAGTCTCCGGGGTGGTCATAAATATAATTAAACAAATAGCAGCTGCATAAGAATCATCTTGTACGGCTGCCTTGATGCCTTGTAATAAATGTAATAAACAGAAACCCGATCCGTTGCCGCGGCACCGGAAATTAAATTTTCTTTAAGCTTTAACGTTAATTAAGCAGCGGCACGCGAATGCACACATTGCCCTCGCCAGCGCCAGAGGAGACTACACTCCTCCAAACTATGTAATTTGCATACGTTTTAATTACGTATAGATTGGCCTAAATAATATACACAACAGTTATACGCGTGTATAATTGAGTCATTGTACCATTTCATTTATTCATTGAATATACAAGGAACTATGTAAAATGAAAAAAAAAAATGCTTTAGTTTCGTTTCTTGCTTCTTCCGTCTTATTTATATCGTCATCTATCTATCGTCTTAGTTAATGATGTTTCGTACCAAAAGGCAAATACAGAATTGTAATTCAGTTCGTATCTGGATTCCATATATCTATAATAGTTTGTGTAACCTAAATTGAATATTTTGAGAGCGTCGGTGGCTCAGGGGTTAAGCACTTGACTTGCAATCTGCAGGTCCTGGGTTCGAATCCCGCCATGTACCGTGATTTTCGATTTTTGGTTTACATATGTACATTTATCCGACGTTTTTACGGTGAAGGGAAACAGGTTATGCAACCTGCACATATCTGAGAAGAAATTCAATGATATGTGTGAAGTCAACCAACCCGCACTGGGCCAGCGTGGTTATCTATGGACTATGACCTAGTCACCACTAACTAGGTGAGGCTCCGAGCCCCTCGGTGGGGTCGTATAGTGCTGATGATGATGAATTTCAATATTAAAATATTTTTATGGAAACACTACAACAAATTTAGACCCCCCTTCTGCCGTTTGATAATGAACAGACAATTTGAAATCGAACCGACGTGATGACGTTCACTTTACTCGTCGTTTATAATTAAATACGAATATAGGAATTACGCTTGACTCGACCTTTTATGGAATATTCTATATGCAAACATTTGTATTGATACTTATTGATAAAATATTTTATTTAAATAATGTACTTTATAACTCGATGGATTTAATTAGTAAGTTATTATGTAAATTTGAAATTAACGGATACAAGCAAATAGGCAAAAAACATTGTTAGACCGTTGTTTAAAGTCTAGAAATAGAATAGGGGTAACACTGATCATCTGTATACAAATGAAAGTCAAAATATTTACTACACGAGCATAATAATATTAAATTCATGTTTTAGCAGCGGAAATCTAAAATAATAGTTACACAAAAAAGCAAGTTGACAAAAAAGGCACATGGTTTATATTAAAATGCTAGAAACGTGCAGTGCTCCGTATAATGATGGCCATATGTTTTTTTTTTTTAGTATTTACGACATATAAATATGGTAATAGGCAAAACCTTTTAAAACTGTTTCATGCTTCGTCATGCGGTTTCAATTAGTACGATTTTTTTATATAAATGTCATTGTTTATTCCCCAGAGTGCTTTAAGGAATTTACCAATAGTATTTACCATATATGATTTAAAACATGTGAGTCAAAAAATGGAGGACGATTTAAGATTGAAAAAAGCATCTAATATTATAAATGCGAATGTATAGATGGATGGATGGATGTTTGTTTGAAGGTATCTCCGGATCGGCTCAACGGATGTTGATGAAATTTGGCACAGATGTAGAACATAGTCTGAAAGAACACATAGGGTACTTATAAAGTTTTTTTTTTTTAATTCCGTGCGCACAAAATCGCGGGCGACAGCTAGTTATTTATAAACAAAATGTCCGTTGATGTTGTTCGTATGCATGCACTTAATCTAATCAATCTAGAAGTAATTATCCCGTAAAAACGGTATTACTAAAAGTGATTAACCCGATATAATTAAAATTCATTATAATTATCAGCAGATCTAGTGCACGAAGTCAACAGGGTCGTTTTATCGTCCGCACTGATTCTACTGTTTCATTAAAACTGTTCCATTACTTTAAGTAGATTTCGATGTTTGTGTCAAATGTTGGTGCGATAAAACACCCATTTATTATAATAATACACACTCAATCTTTCGGAGCGCAGGTCGAGCGATGTTTTAGATAAACTAATTAAATATATTTAATATTTATTGTTACTTTTAATTTTGTACTATGTCTACTATTTATCAAATGTCCAGGAATACTGCATAACTCTAAAAAAATATATTATACCTTGAATCATTGTTCATTCATTTTACATGTTTTTATTTAAACCTCGTCAATGATTACCGTTTATTGAAATTATCTTCATCACCCTGGCCTTATCCCATTCACGTGGAGTCAGTGCACAAGATTTTATAAACCTTAAGTTTTAGCTTAAATGTTTACGGCCAGCGTTTCTTGAAATTAATCAACACTAATTCCCATACAAATAAAAATACAAATGCGGGGAAGCAAGAAATTTTATACGAATTTAATTCGAAACATTTTTAAGAAGCTTTGTCAAAAGTCTTTTTTATGATACACGCACGTGGTACTTTTGTAATGTTACCATAATTCGCATACTTCATTTTATCTGATTTTAAATCCACGTTCTTAAACATTAACGATTGTATTTTCTCTCTATTTTAGTACTCTTTATATATATATATTATATTTAATTTCATCAGTTAATTTCTACTCATTTATAAACTATGAGTTAACCGAATTTACGTTTCATTAACTCGATTCTGACTGTTCTAAAAGACAATTTAGACGAACTTTAAGTCTAGATTGCGAAGGAAAATCCAAGTAAATGTTACCTCACTAAAACCAATTACACACAGAGCTAACACTTTCTAGCAGGAAAATAATGCGATCGTTTTCATTCAATAAAACTGTACGTCTAGAAACTTAAGTCGTAGATTTGAACGCGATCGCAATAGCTGGCTGTATTCCGAAAAATTAGGTTTTATAGGCACCTTAGAGATATATAACCTTCTATGAGTTTTAAACGATACTCAAATCCAATGAAACTTGTTACATTTAGCCAATTCTTTTTCTATCTACGCGATTTTCAGTAACAATAAAATTTTATTTATTTATTTAGGACCATGAGTATACAGTTTTTGAATAGAAAAGGTAGAGGTAGAGAGGTAGGTTTTGAATTTTGAAAATAAAATATTACCTTAAAAATTATTATATCAACCGTAGGTTTCCAAGACTAACATCTCCGTATAAAACATATTGTTATATCTGTTTTGTTAAAGATAATGACAGGATTGACGATATACTCGTATATACAGAAATGTAGGTTTCAGAAACCCACGGTAAGCTATGTAAAAATTAGAGTAGCCTATATATTAGTTGTTTAAATAAATTGAGCAATTCACCAAGATTTGAATTTAATACCGGTAATATTAAGTCGATTACCAAAACCCTTCACATTCGCTTTATAATTAAGACACATTTAATATAATCATGACGAAGCATTGATCTTTCCGTCACAGTTCATAAAAGGTGTAACATTACTGTGGGTTTCGACTACCAAATCCGTATACAAATATATTGTTGTCTCAGTTATTTTAAAGAGGATGTAAGGGATGTCAATATGTTTTATGAATGTTTTTCAGCAATGGAAACATGCGGTAACAACATACACACACGTACATGTCCTGGAAATTAATATTCCGATACTTGACATTTCACTGTTCGTGTTTATGCAAAGATAGACGTCACTCCGCGACTCCGTCCCCGCGGAATTAAAAAAAAAGTAATAAGAAGCCTCTATGTTCTTCCAGACTATGTTCTACATCTGTGCCAATTTGCATCAAGATCTTAGTCGTTCGTCGTTTAGTCGTTCCGGAGATACATTCAAACAAAAATCCATCCATCTAAACATTCGCATTTATAATATTAGTAAGATAACGTAACACATCTAATAACAGATAAGTTTATTATAATAAACTTTAAGTAAACACAATTAGTTGATATATCTAATCACTTACACGTGTTTTCCATTTGCTGTTAGAGCTCCTAAAGAAAACGCTAAAGTAGCAATTTAAATTAGTAAAAAATAACATTTGCTAATTTTTTACGCACCTGTACTGTCCACAATTAATGCAAGTAAAAATGTTTTTGATACTTAATAAAAATATTATAAAGCAGAATGTTACAATGATGTCTTAAACTTAATAGTCTATCCACCGAATAAAACCCAACGATCCCTCTTAATACGATAATGTAGCTCTATCTTTCGTCTGCAGTCACATACACGACCCTCGTGTGCTAATTGAATTTAAGGAATAAAATCCAATCGCCCCGATTCTTTATTATTCAAGATCCAATTTGGATAAGGTCTGATCGGTCGCGGGGCGCGGGGGAGAGGGGCAGTCGAGAATAAAATTGGATTTGTCACTCAAAACATAAGGCAGCCTTTAAGTTTAATAAGAAAGTATTGTATGGCTTATGGAACGAATCTGACGCATAATATCAGGCTAATAAATCCATTAGTGTCAGTGCTAAGAATAAATTCTATTTAAATTTCTTTAAAAGATTTTACGCATAATGTTTTTGACCTTGTAAACTTAAAGTAAATGCTTGTAAGTAATTGCTTCTTTATTTAGACAAAGTCCTTAATATGACATTGTATGAGTCTAAAGATATGTTTATGAGTTTTAAAAATATAAATTAAATTGACCCTAAATAAAGAATTGAACCCGGAACCATTAGAATGGCTAACCTAGATATTTCCGATAAACTATGTAGTAACAATATTTTATTATGACACAATACTCGACAAATGTCTTAAATTGAGATGTCAAAACAAAATGATCACATTAATTAGCTTGATAACCTTAAATATATGAGTAATTAATTATTATTGTTAATTATCAGTATATGTAGCTACTCCTTAATATCTGTCTCATTTATTTAATAAACAAATACATGATTGTTGTATTTACTGATAAAATCTAAAAGCGGAGGCGTTTGTTGTAAAGGTGATAGTGTAATGGACTTCTAATATACATCGATATCACATTACGGTTATCTTAATGAAAAGAAAGAACATCGCAGAAACGAACATAGCAACTTATCGCTACTTATCTATGAATTTTGTGTAAGAGTTCATTGTCAGTAGCTTTAACTATGATTCAGAAGTTATCTTCATTAATGTGTGAACATAACAACGTGCCCAATTTAAATCAGTTGTCTCCTAGTGACAAAACTGAACTTTAAAGTGAACCTCACTAACCAATGTTTTAATTGATCACAATTCTTGAAGATGAAGTTCTAACTTTTGCTTGTGAAACTACAGTTATTGTTCATAGACATCGAGATTACTTTCTTTCCAAAAAGTGGATTAAAAAGTAAATGTGTTGCGATAGTATTTTCGGCATATTTTGTGATGTATTTATGCAACAGTCAACAGCCATGTAAGCGGGTGTCGCTAACGAACAATTGAAGGAGGCAGCGCGTCTTGCATCTGTTCTGTGTACACTGCAGCTCGAGCAGCTGAAACAAAAGCATCGCGAGGCGCTGCGCTGCGCCCTCGAGAGCGCAGTAACGACGACGTCACCCTCCTGCAGCCCTTTGCGCCATAATTGTTACTTCTCACGTAGTTCGTTAGTATGCATATTCAACAACCTACGCCTGGGCTTTTGTGATACATATATGGGTATATAAAAACCAAATGCAGAACATTATATTGTATATTGTACAGAATTATATTGCATTTGGTCTGGACTCGAGAAAAGGTGAAATTCAACATTCTAAGTAAATTAGTATAATGAGAAGTTAATTTTTTTATCGTAGCCATCTACAACACAGTTTTTAATTGAGGTAAACAGTTCACACGACAAGAGAGACTGTACAATGAGAACAATACGCTCGAAACAATTACGAACGAGTCGGAATGTACAGAGAGTGCATATAATTGGCTAACTGAGAAGACATGAAAAGCGCCAAATCAAAGAGCGTATTTACTCAGCGCTAATTACAGCTCTCGGATCGCGTTCAAACGTTTGACTCACGATGTCACGATGCGGTGCGAGTGTGAGGTGACAGGGGACAGGCGATAAGCTACAGGCGAATGTTGCTTAGTCCGCTTTAGTGGTTACAAGTGAATGTCGTATTCATTACACAGCTCTATAAAGTCTCTTTACAGTCGGTATCTTTCGAAAGTTGTCCTTGGTTTTGAAATTTATAAAACTACACATAAACAAACAATAAATGCCTTACCTTTGTATTTTTGTATAGTATCTGATTTTGTAATCTTTAAAATCACATCAATAATAACTCGCAACAATTGTTGTATGTTTTTCTGTTACTTTCTCCGATTATTATGGATATTTATGGAAACGCAATAAAAATGATAGCTTCTTTTGTTTTTTTTTTCATACTATAAAAACTATAAATACTCTATCTAATCACATGAAAACGCATGTTTACAGCAAAATTGATAGGTAAACAGGAGTGAAGTGACGTGATCATAGAAGGCTCGGAAATTAAATAGCCGCTCATATCCGTTGGCTGGCGGTGCAACTAACGCTACCCAGCAGCGGCGGTAGAACGCACCGCACACAACTGATGTCACTTGTATAGCGAGGAAACTGTTTGCACAAAATAACTTTTATAAACACATGTGTAAATAACAATGACAAAAGTACTTAATACTAATTAACTCGACTGACTGTATTCTTTAACTCTTACAGCGACAAGAGTTAGCGTGTCCCTTAGTGCAGTTTTAATTCGAAAAATCTACACTAAATGTAGCTGATAGTTAGCATTAAATAATATTCTGTAGGAAGAAAATATAAATTGAATAACACTACAAACTTCAAAATCTGTCAAAAACTTTAGGCTAAATGAGGTTACTATATATTTATTATACGGGATGTCCGAGAAACACGTGTACCTATACGAAGTACCACAGATTCCTTGGTCACATATATGACAATTCAACCCAACTCTATCTCTCTATCTAAAGTTGCTTCGTATGGGCGCTGGAAGGCTTTAAAGGTAAAAAATTATTTTACATTTATTCACACGACATCTATGATCGATTTTTTAATTAAAATAGCTTTATGTGCTTTTTCGCCACATTAACTTTAACTGTGTCAAATTTCTCAGATATTTTTTTTTAGTTCATCCGTTCCCGCAATTAAAAAAGGAGGAAAAAAGTTTTCGCTTTGCTTATTAATATGTATAATGATTGTCAAAATTATGAAATGTAAATAATAATAATTTTAATTATTTTGTTTTCTCTACATATTTATGACCATCATAAATGCATATTACCGATTAATTATTGTGTCTTATCTTAAGATGTGATTAACCTACTGTTTACATACAATATCTGTCCCGCGGTCACGCTCGCCGCGCGTGCTCCGCGGATCAACATTGCCACGCAATCACAAAAAATGTTTCATTTATGTTTGTACAATTAACTATCTATTTACAAATTACATTAAGATATATCCACAATTGATTGATAGGGTTATTTATTACAGACAAAAAAAAACGAATTATAGCAATTAATTTTTTTAATTGAACAGAAAAAAATAATAATTTACATATTCGATTTATCTTGATAATAGAATTCCTAATCTAATTTCCGGCTTACAGGTTAATCCAAATTACATTGCACTGACAGCTGTCAAAATGAGCTTATTGGCAATTATGTAAGTTGTAATTGTGTTACCATTTACATCACTACAACCTGCACTGTTTTGATTAAAGTATGTTTTTTTAGATAGTGAGTAATGATGGGTTAAGATTAATAATCACTGAAGTAGACTGTTTTGTAAAATTATCTAATTTGTTTTTTCACGTAACGTGACTGTAACAATTGCGTTTAAGGGATTGAGATAGGAGCAGGTGTAGTCGAGAAGTCGGACCCTATTATACGTAATGACGATGAGTAAACATTTTAGAGAAAAGTGCTCCTGTTAGTGTATCCGAGCCAATTAGAAGTGTTAGGGGGGTGGCGAGCGCCCGTCCTCCGCCCGAGCCCCTAGCCCCGCGCACCTCCCCCTGGGCTCCAATTAAACTCGCGCTCGCTACAGACGATGTACTATCGCCACCGGAACCCACCTAAACGTTATTGTACAAGCCACTTCTAAATAAACCTCCATTTTTTACATTGCCGCGTATAACAATGGAATCATGTCAGACGATGCGAGAACCCCCTCCCTTCCCTTGCCGTTCGTTCTCTGAAACTATTGAGTTGTTAATTAAATTCACGCAAATTTATTGCCCTCTCCAAAGCGAGAAATTTTCGCCGCTAAAGCTACGGTATAGAGGCGAATTTTCTATAAATCATGCATAGTTATCTGAATCAATGTAACTTGTTGTTTAATTACAACAATAGTGGCCCCTAATGAGAGTTTGCGCTAATAAGCGCTGCAGAATGTAATCAACGTGCCTCGTTGGTCTAATGAGGCGAGTTCCAGGCAAAAACTAGCAAAGTCAACGTTTTACTGAAGATTAATTAGGTGTTCTGCCTATAAAGAGATTGTACCGGAAAGCTTGCTTCTGACTCGACATGGATTAACATATTTCTTATAAGGCGCTCGCAGGAAAAAACATTCCCTATGCGAGCGTCGTGTACCGCTCGCAGCTCGCGGCTTGAGAATCGAGCGGTCGGGCGCCAACGATCCTCATTCAAACAACTCCTATTGACAACGGGCCACGCGGACTTGTAAGCGTCGTTAACTTAAATAAGCACGTTTGATTACGTCGTAGCTAGCTACCCCATTAAAACTTAACGAGGGCCAACCCCGGGGAAAATAACTAACCCAATTTCCCTTTGCCGGGGAAATCATTAAAAGTCTTAAAAGGGTCTTTTCATATATTTTTTAACCCGGGGCGTACGTGCAAATAAACACATTTTTACATACTCGAACAAACAATTCTCGTAACGAGGCGGGAGGGTAACGAGCGGAGGTGTCCGGCGCTCGCCGCCGCCGCGCCGCGCTAATTGGAAGGATATGCCCGGAAATGTGTCTCGTTACGTAGCCGTAGCCCGCCCGCCCGGGCCTTCCCGGCCTGCCCCGGCTCACCGCCGACACCTCTGATTTATTGCTGCCTATACATTCAAATTGACAGCGTCGAAACGCGCCGCGAAACGCTATCACGATCTAATGCGACCTAATGCCGACCGCGCGATAAACAATACGCCTCCTTGTGGCGGCGGAATTCGTGCTTCGTGCGCACCGTCGCTGCTGACCTTTACTTTCGTGAAAACAGTTATCGGTGCAACAATCGTTCCGACACTTACAGCTAAGGCAAATGCATACTTAAAGCTATAAAATAAACCTTAACTTATTAGTATCAATATGAATTCTAATTGTGGGGAAAAATAGTAAATATTTTTACGATGTGGTCAGCCCGAAGCTATCATAAAATTATTGATAGCAATCTAAAGATAACTATTAGAAAATTACTTCAGAAGCATTTGGTTGATACTATCAAATTAAATTGCACTACCTTCAAATAGTAATAGTATCTTTATTGATCAATAAACCGCGCGCGCTCTTTCAGTAATTAAATTAATTACAAGATTTGCCAATTAGCTGAAATGTTTGCGTTCACTGTTTTAATTAATGAATATGTGTCGTATTAGGTTCGGATACAATCTGAATCGAGGCCCGTCGGTAATTACCGACGTCTACAAAATCCATCGAATTCAACGTAATCGCTGAGAATATTACGGCAGTGAACTTAATTGTTCCCGACTTAATTAATTAAGCTTTTGTTTGAAACTAACAGCGAAGTGTAGAGTTGGCAATTCTAAATTGGATCTTGTAATTACCTTACCCTCCCCCCACCCCTTGTACAGACACTGTCTACTTTCAATTATGGGCGAAGCTTAGTTAATAGAATCAATTATAATTGGGAGAGACAATGCGAAGCCTGTTCTCATACCTTAATTATGAAACGTTAATTAGTTTGCTCCGCGAATATAGCACGTATTAAGGCAATTTTAAGAACTAATTATGTGCTGATGATCCGAACAGCTATTGTGATTACATACTTAATTAATTATAAACTCGTTTGGTAATTTTTTTAATTATTACATACATGTATTCTTAAATCAAATGTAGATAATTTTTTTTCAAAGTCAAAGATGAAATCTTTTTATACTTTACTTTACTTTTTAAAATTATCGCAATTATGCATTTTTACTCATGTAATGCAGTTTATTGGTAAGGAGTTGTTTTATTAATAGTTACAGAAAAAATAAATCTACCAATCTGCTCTCTATGTTAATGTGGTCGTCATATAATGAAACAAAAATTTATTAATTTAGTAACTTAGTGAAAATAAATTATAGACTTTATTATATTATAGAAAAATTATAAATATGTAAGTTATATGTTCTTATTATATTTGCAATTAAAGTTGTTATTAATCTTGTTAATTCACCACTTATTATATTTTTTTCTCTCTGACGTATTTTAATTTATAACCAGCCAGTTATTACTTTGTTTATATGTTGCTACGATAAGAAAATCCCAGTACAGTTTTAATTAAAAGTTCTTATCTCCAATTGCTTAATTACGTGCAATATTAAATAAACTTAGTGGCCACGTGATGACTTTTAAAAGGGAACAACGACCTCATAACGTTGAATTAATCGTGACTATAATAGTTAATTATAATATTTACTTATTCATAATATTACCTACGCATTTAATTATATTATATCGTACTGAATGAATTCACGATTCAGAATATATATTTATTTTGAAAAAAATGTAATTTTAAAATGTAATAAAAACTATCATATAAACCCAAAAACATTTATTAATTTAAATGATGTAAAAATTTAAAATGCTCACATTGACATCCGGTAACATAACATAACTTATGTACATAAGTTTTATAAAATTATAATTTAAGTTTATTTTAATTTTGGCTTTGATACGTTGTTAGTGAGGACAAAGTACATAATTATCGATAAATTTGTGAGCCGTAGACGGACGCCTTCAAGACCTTTGACTTTAATTAAGACACAATAATTAAAATAACAAGCGAGCGCCGTAACTCATTATGCGGAATCGTGTGGCCGCATACGATGTCGTTAATACATGTACCTACAGTTTTGTGACTTTTTTATAAATAAAAGGCAAACTACCAATAAATTTAGTGGCCATGGTTTAATTAAGGTAAACTGAACAAACAATATTGCAAATCAAGCAATCATAACTTTGCTTAATAGTTTTTTTAAGTCTTGTTTTACAAGTTCATAGAAATTGTGTTTTTTTTTTTTATATTTTGGCGTTTCTAGGATACAAAAAATAATGAAATACTAAAAATAATTCAGAGCAATGTAATAGTAGTATTCAGTAATAAAAAATAAAATTATATTATTAATACTTAAATTTATTTATACATTACTTATATATATTTTTATTACTTAAAATAATTATTTTATTTTATTATATAATCTATAATAATCATAATTTTTATATAATACGTTTTATTCCTTTTGTTTTTATTTATATAAACGGTATTATTTAGAAAATAAGGTTTAAATTAATAAGGAATAAAATATAAATAAAATTAATATTCGTAGATACGAACATTAATTTTAAGCTTACGCACTTATTTATAAAGTTTAAATACCATTGTTTATAATAGAAAAACTGTTAATAAACTTACCAATTATAGGAAAACTCCTTGCCGTCCAAGACAAACACTACAGATAAATCTCTCAGAAAACTTGTCTTTACACTAAACACAGAAATGTTTTTAATGGGCACACAACTAAATTTTCTTGTCCACTTCAATTGTCACTTTCAGCAGGATTTACGGCTGTAATCGCTTCTAAATAACAACAGACTTAACAATGTAGTTTTTTTTTAATGAAAGAAATGAAAATAATGTCAATAATAGAATGAAAATTAAAGAATAACTATTTTGTGAACGGTGTCAAACGATGAATCGTTTCAATATATGGAAAGATATTGAAATCGAGTAAAGTTTGCGTATCCAAGAGACAGCGCGAACGCGTGCACACCAAGTGGAAGCTCGCGGCGGAATGAGCCGACGAACGACGACTGCAGCCGCGGAGCTTGGAGCCGAGGGCGGGCGCCCGAACACGGGGTGAAACGGAACAACACTCTAATATAATGATGGGCTCGGAACACTAATGCTCTAATTGGAATAGTACTCGCGCTGTACTAGAAAAAGGTCCAATCTTCAAATTGGCCGCGCTTCGTTGAATCAGCTATCGAAGTCAATCAGAATTATATAGGAATCGTTAAAAAAAATTCGATCGATTTTGTGTCACGTCGCACTACATTAGGTAAGAAATATCAAAAACTCTTTCCCGGTAGTGGATTCCGGCCTGAATTCAATTCCGCCCCGTTCCTCCGCACCCCTTTCGGAAACCAATCTTCTTTACATTCCCTCGCCGACAAATTTATATTCCTTCTTGCGTCCTCCCCTCTGGGAGCGGACCGTCCGGTTGGGCCGCGAACGTCGCAGTTCCGTGCATGCGGTGTTAACCACTGGCTAGTAAATGGTAACGTCGCGGTCAACGGATTAGGAAAGAATCGCGAGGCGCGTGATGCGATGATCATGCACCGACGTCGAGAATTTAATTTGCAGAGTCCGCCCCCCGGCCCCCGGCGCCATTGTCCGCTCAGTATTTCATTACGGCTGGAGCTTTTCTATTAATAAATCACTCTTCGCCTGCGCGGTTTAATTACGCGCCGGATCCGGCGAGGCCGACGTCTGATTACACTTTCATCGAACATCTAATTAGGAGTGCAGGCGGTGAGACCCGGCGCGGCGTTAGGATTGCAAGGGAACGTATGTATTCTTTGTTCTGCAGATATTACGGCCAGCCGCTATTGCTGCGTGCCCGCCTGCCGACCAAAGTTCGGAATGAACGAACTTTGATTAAAACCGACCGCCTACATTACTCCAGACTTAACATCATCCTCGTTTTATTACTGAAACAAAACCTCTTTAAATTTTAAATTAAATTAAATGCCATATAAAGCAATAGAATGTTACAACTTTGTTTAATATCTGATAGAATAAAATTAAACAGTGTATAACTGCTGTGTACTGTCATACTAAAAGAAAGGAATATTCGCCTTTTTTATAGAACAAAAAGAAAGACCTACCTATAAGTTATAAATTATGTACTTGTCTAAAAGGGTATCATTTTAATTCAATTCCAAATCTGATTTTATCAAAGCTGTATCTGTAATAAATCTACGTGAACGTTATTAAAATCACTGATCATAATTTATTGGTAGATAGCATAGATAGTGTTGTTTATAGTATTCGGACGGAATCCATTTGCCGCGTGGCCGCGCACTGTTGACAACCCTACATTGTTGCTCAAACCCCATTAATGGAACCCTAATGGCGTTTCCTTTTGAAGGACAAGCGCCATAATTAGTGGTTTTCAAAACCGAGTGCCGTGACGACATAACAGATTCCATCAGCCCATCTGAACACTGTCTCAAGGGTATATAAGAAAACTATTGTTGATGTTGTAGTTAAACAGTTAGTTTATTAATCTCTTAGTGAGAATTTCTATCTGTGAAATTCTTTATGGAAAATGTGCAAATGTCAGATTCTACACCTAACAGCATTTACTGGTCTACTATAACAAATAGGAACATAGGGCATTTCTATTCTAAACTAAGTTATAACAATTATTTAGCTATTTTATTTTATACTACCCGCACATATAATACATGTTTATGTTTATGTAGTATATAATAGTATAATAATTAAATTTCTATTCTATTTGAAAATTTATCTGTCTGTTTTCCATATGCGAAAGATGAAGCTATAAAAGATACGGTCATCGGCTACTTTGATGAAAACAAAGCATGGTCAAGCCGAAGATCTATTGAAGTGAGAAAGTGAGTCGAGTGCAGCTAGCGAGTGAGTCGGTCGGTTCGCCTTACCGACTCAAGACCTTTTTTAATTTCCTGGAGGGGTGCGGGCGGCAGGCGCCGGGCGGCGGGTGCGGACTCGGGAGCGCGGAAAGCGGGTAGCGGGCAGCGGGCCCGTTTAACTTATTGCCACGGTTAACGAGAATACGCCGCTGTGTGCTGGCGAAATTGAAGGATTTACTTCGCGTCCCTCCTTTATTAAACGTATTGCACACACCGACGCCCCGTGTGTGCGTGCCCAACTACATACACGCATGGCGAAATTACATTTCACATGACTCGTAATAACAAGGGTGGGCGTAAATCACGGGCATTATTAGTTTCTCCCGTTACTCATGCCATTTGTCACCTACGAAAAGGTGTTGTACATACATCATTAAAAAGTACCTACAACATTAACTAGTTGTCTATCGACAGTTGAACTAATGATCCTTAACATAACTTAACCATCACACACATTAAATCTCTCACAAGGAAGGGCGGCTAAAGTTTACAGCCACAAGATGTCTTAAACAATAAAGATCTAGCCTCTTATCAAGCAAACCATCGACATAGAAACATTTCATCAATTTCGTAATACGACAATTGTATCAAAATCAATAATGCCTTATCGAATAATGGAAAGAAGAAACAACCAATAGTATAATACAAACAGTATTACAGGGTGTAAGCTGTCCCGCAGTCCGCAGCGCGGCGGACTTCCTGCAAGCTAAGCGTATCGCTTAAAGTTTCGCAATATACGCGCACAGAGCCCGTCCTTTATTAAAAACTATTCTCACATTTTTAATTAAAACTTGTGTTCCCCCACTAAAACTTTATTTAAGCAATAAAGGCTGTGCAATTAGCGGCTCTGTCCCCGCCGGCGACTTTACCTACTTTTCCTCGGCTTTAATGAGTGTTTTTTAATAAAGCCCGAGACTGCTGCAAGTTTATTAATTTAGTTTAACTCGTGTCACGCGGACCTCCACCGCTACCCACTCCCCGCTCCCCGCTACCCGATACCCGCGCACACCATACCCACACTTTTTATTATATCTTAAATCACTTCAGCTTACACGTAAAACCATTTAATTAAGCCGATATAAAATGTCGTTATGTGACATTGCAGTCCCACTAAAATTCTTGCCATATTGAAAATAAACTTAATTTAATCACAATATAATCGAGTGTGGCAATGAATACGCAATGTACTTATAGCCAATTTAAATGCTTGACCTGTTTACATTTCCATATGAGGGGAAAAAAAGAAAATGAGTCAATTTTGAAACTCGATTAAACATTTCTGAATTAACCGACGGTAGTAGAACCTGTTGTTGATAATTTCCTTTAAAATTTAAATGGCAATGAGACTCGATCAAAAAATGAGCGCTCGACAGTTTTGAGAAATTTAATATAATTGCTTTTTAAATTATAAATGATCGGAAATTTAATAAGAAGTAAGAAATAACATGTATTTTTTCAACCGAAGTTGGTAATATAAAAAAAATATGCATAATTACATTTGTCTCGTAGGGTTTCTGGTTTGTACCTTTAATTTGGAAAATTGTAGAAAACATTTAAATGTACTGTCATCTCAATTAAACTTTTATTATGCCTATTGATTATGTCTAGTTTCCCCTGAATTATGAAATCGATATTATCAAAAAGTTTGGCAACACATCATGAGAGCGAAGTGAAGATCGTTGTTGGAGTGCGAAGTAAAAGCTTGAATGACGTGGGGAACGGTTGCAGACGGGCCCCCGCCAAGTGTTCCGGCCATAATTACATTCCCGTGTCTAACAAATGGAGAATCGGTGTTGATTTGTGTTTAGCGAAGCCCACGCGACCCGGGCCCGCTGTCCCGCTCTGAGCCGGGACTCCGCCGCCGCCGGCCTTCGACAGAATTAGTTAAGACATTGTTAGCTCCGCTCTGACCCGATGTGCTCTTTATTGGAATCGTCTGACGAATATTTTATTAATTTTCTGTACTGTCTGAAGCCAAAAGTAAATAATTTAGCACAGCTTAAGACAATGTATTATTAAGTGCCAGTATGTGTTTATTTTCAGTGTTTTGCATTCATGTAAAGGGTTAGGAAGTTAAATTTGGAAAAAAAATTAAATTTACCGTGTATGAAACGCGAAAAATTGCCCGAATAGGCATCTGTTATATCTGCCCATTCTATATATCTATCTGTTACATCTGTCCATTACAACAAGTTACTTTCAAATAACATGATACACGAATAACATACACTGCAATAGAAAAAGCATTTTCCAAATGCATTCTATAAAAAATCTAAATTGGCACATATAGCGGGGGTCAGTAATTGCTCGCATACAAACTAAGTGTAAAACGAAGCACTCGACTGGTCGGCCTAAAAGCTTCGCGGCAGATTGAATCACCACACGGATTTTCCATTACCCCTGCTTTTCGCGTGTCCGCTGCTATCCTACTGACTACTGACATTGCTTTACTATATTTATAGTTACTTTATATTTATAAAATATATTGTAAGCATTACTTAACGCCTTCACATGCCTAATACGTGTTGAGCTGTAGAAAACTATAAGACGACGACTTATAAGTATATATCAATTACTTTAATGGAAGAAATTAATGTTTTTTTTGGTCACGCAAATTTGTTTTATCTTGAAATTGATCCTTAGTCGTAGCTTAACTTTTAGATATTCTTATCGTTGAGCTACTCAGTATCGTAACAGATTCAAACACATTAATATCCAGCGAGTAACATTTCCAGGAGCTTATTAAATAGCACATCGGAGGCACATAGAGACGGGCAATAAAAAAGAAGACGGCGCCGGCGACTAGCGTCTACTAAGTATCAGTTTCACGGCTGTAGCATCGTTTGCGCAATGGTTCACACGAAACTGGCGAGCAGTCGTTAGACCGGTCGTATATCCTCGGATAAACGCGAATATTGGCCCCGCTAACAATGCGCGTCTTTATAAGTTTTTAACGAGCTCGGACGGTATAAATTATGTTTGCGGCTGCTGCGGCCGCCACGGGTCTCGTTATCTAGCGAACGGCGCTCTAGCGGAAGCTTAATGGACCGAAAGCTTTATTGTAGCCACTTACTGAGCTGCAACCCACTTTTGTAACACTATTGTCGTGCACGCGCCCGCCCGCGACTCACCCGTAACACTTCTAAACGCATTTTTGTTTTTTTTAATTGTTCTGTAGTTATCATTTGTTTTCAGCTGCGTAATGGCTCAGGAGTTTAGTCATTTTTTTTTGTATAATTTTTAAAAATTTAAAAATAAAAATATAAACATTATTGTCATTTTAATGAAGTCTGTGTTTATTTGCCCAAAATCGATCTTATAAGCAAATCGAATAAATCATTATTTCCATTGCTCAAGCCAACAGCGGCCTAATCAACAGGGGTGTCAGTAGTTAGTAATAACAGCAGGATTTATGTTGCGCTCGCGCATAGATCACAAGCTTTGTATTCATATTTACACTATTGGAAATTACGTAGGCCGACCAGACACGACAGATTTGTAAAGGTAAACATATACTCGAAATGCGCATATATAAGTAATCACCACACAAATCTTTACAACGATCACATTTTTTTTTTTTCAAAAAAAATTATATGAAAAATGTAATATATTAGCTCCGATCTATACTAATTACTTAATCGTTCGACCACATTTCGAACACATGGACAATGTTAAAATGATTTTATAAACTGTCAACATCAATAGTTTTAGCCATGATGTAGAGGAAAGAAAGGCACGAGCGGTAATGAAAATGAAAATAATTGAATAAAAAGGCGAAAAGAAAAGCACTCACTCGAATCAAAATATTTTCCACTAATACAATTTTGCATAAAGAAGGAAGAAAAATATAAAAATGTTCTATATTTAAAAACATAAAATTTTGAATGAAAACATTTACAAGGAGGTCCGTTTGTATCGGCACCACATGAATTAAAAAAAAACTAATAGATCAAAGTAATCCTCGCCATACATAGTCTGTTGTTGTTTGTTTTCAACAATTGTTTTCAACAATAAATTCCCAACTAATTACACTGTAAATCACACAAAAATAACTTGATATTTACCACACCCGCGTATTAAATGATTTTACATATACCGCAAGTAATTAAATGTCAGACTGAGAAGGTAAATAATTTAATTACCTTAACCTACTGTGAACACGAATATTGCATATTTCCGAAGCGTTTCAGCTTAACTTGTAATACGGAAACCATTAAGGGCGGTTGAAAGTTAATAAGTAATAGGTTCTGTAATTGCCTGCCAGGGCCGTATTCAGACCGCCAATTAAACTGGCGTTGTTAATGACGAGCTCTACAAATATCAGTTGGGCCTTTGTGTTGCGTTCACTTAGTACGCCGGCACTCTCGGGAGATTAACTACTCCATAAAGTACGTATGTTTGCGCAGTGCTAATGCTATTTCAATATTGCAATATGACTGCGAAGGTAAAACATGACTCATTAGCAGTTTAGAAGCACGCATATTTATGTCTTTTATTAGTTGTATTTAACGATTAATAAATACATTATTGAATGCGTTTAATATTATCATGTTTCTTTATCAATGCTTACTACCTAGTATACTAAATAAGATATAGATAAATCTGAAATCAAATTTCACAGTTTCAGTTATTTCGTCAAAGTACGTAACGATTGCGGTCGTTATTCGAAGCGATTTTTTTACAAACGTAATTAAAGTGTTAGTTTTCCAGAACATTCATCTTTTTTTAAAAATGGACAAATTGTTATTTCAAAGTTTAAAGCTTTCTTATAATAAAATAAATGGTTATGCTAATGCCGTTAGGAAAATTACTTGACAGCTTCGTAAATAATGCAAAAGTATTTGCTACAAGATCAAAGTATAATTTACTGTCAGATAAAGGTCAAGCAAGTCACCTCTACCATATGCCTGATGGATTTTTATTAGTATACAGGCCTTTTAAACCTACATAACATGATTGTAAATCGAAATACAGTAAAAACAAACTGGCAAACAAAGCTTAACCTTACTAATATTATAAATGCGAAAGTTTAGATGGATAGAAGTTTGTTAGAAGGTATCTCTGGAACGCCTTAACGGATCTTGATGATATTTGGCACAGATGTAGATCATAGTCTGGAAGAACACACCGGATACTTATTACGTTTTCTCTTTATTTTCACGCGGACGGAGTCGCGAGCGACAGCTTAATAATTATTCGTTAAGAATATTAATTCTTGTTAAAGAGAAATGAAAAAAAAATTAAGTAATTAAATTCCTATAAAGTACAGCCCTGGTCGGTATCTACCGAGGGCGTTACGATTAAACGAAGGCACCGAGCAATTAGTGTTTCACAGTATTAATAAAGAAATACCTTAATTCCTCGTTTAATGTGAGCATTTCTAGGGCGTTACGTCCCAGCGAGAAATCATGAGCGTAACTCATAATCTTTTTATTGCCGTATCGTTCATTTGATAAAAGTCCATCCTAATTAAGCGTGTAAAAGGCGCTATGAAATTAGTTAATTTGTTACACAGCTCGGCTCTGTGTAATTTACATTTAAATAAGTTTATTATAAATTAACAAACATAACGGTCGAGTTCGCAAGAATAAACACGGAGCGTTCGAAGAACTTTTGATTAAAAATACCAATTAAGATTACGAGCTTCTTATTCCGCATCTAATCAAGTAGTTAATTAGGATTTAGCGTAAGTATCGCCCGGCCCGGCCCGGCTCGGCCTCTAGCACAACTGTGTTGATAAGAAAATCTACGTCCAGATAAACTAAGTAAGTAACCAATTACTCTAAGGAGCATTTAATTCTCTCACTTTTAATCTACCTAATTTCCATCAGTGCTATGATTAAAGAGTAGTTCCGTTCTCTAACAGAAAGTATTCTTGTTTGTGAGGAATGAGATCATATAGGTATCATCTAGATACATCTTGCCTACAAAATTTGGAAAGGTAAAATTAGGCATTCCATAGTTATTGCACTACACTTACAAAATATATCTCGGTTGAATTAAATCAACGCTTTTGTGTCTTATACTATAACTTAATTTAATGAAAAATTCTATTCGGGTGTGGAGCAGTCGGTCAAAGGAGCCGCGTCATGTCGGCGAAAGTCTCCGTGGCCGAGTGTTTGCCCTGTCGCGTCCGTTGTCCAGATAAAAGGTTCTACATTGCACGAAAAAGCACTCAAACCAAATATTGATTTGTTACTTCGCCGCTCCTAAATCGGGAGACGTGGCATCTTAGCAATAATGTATGATTCAGATAAAATGATTATGTATTACAGTTTTATATAAACCGCGTGTTTCGGAAATATTTAATCGTAATTCTAGATGGAATATGTTTATCAAAGTAATACAATTAGAAAGACTTAGCATTTTAATGCCCCAGTATTCTCTCTTGTACCAAGTTGTTGGTAAGTTATGTTGGCCACCCCAACACACATAGAGTAATTTTTATTCCATTGTATCATTCATTCTTCTTTAAGTCTAAATAAATACACCCTCCATTGTGAACTGCTCAATCCTCCAATTTACTATTTCTCTGCACCATCATTATCCTACAAGCTAACAGTGAAAATAAAAAGGGCTGTCTCACGTGTAGATAAATACTGATACGTATTTTTCATCGGTTAAAAGGCGCGCTAGTTTTCTTAACTTCTCTGTTATAAAAACAATCTCCGTCCGCGCGGAATTAAAAAAAACGTAATAAATAGCCTATGTCTTCTTCCAGACTATGTCCTACATCAGTGCCAAATTTCATCAAGATCCGTTCCGGAGATACCTTCAAACAAACATCCATCCATCCATCTAAACATTCGCATTTATAATATTAGTAAGATTGGGTATAGGGGTAGGGGATATAGGGTAGTGTAAGTATATTTTTAAAACATAAAATTGCTAGTACCGAATATTAAATAAATACAGGTTGCACGGGAATGAATAAAGTTGCAACGTTTATCGATAGTTCCTTCATGTATGTTTCCACAGCAAATATTAATTTTGTTCCGCATATTTTTCAAGGATAACTTATAAATAAACATTTTCGTATAAGTTTGCATAAAAAAATTGTTTTTGTGAAATGCAAATCAGGTTTATATTTATGTTTAGTTAGGTCATCTTATAAACCTAAGGTATTATTAATAGGCTGCAAAAACACTACATAACATAGCTAGGACTTTTAGAGAATTTATGAAGGCGCGGTGAGTAAAACCAAGAGGCAGTATTATGTGTAAAAATAAATAATTACACAATAGTGGTTGTTACTTGTTATGACCGAAATCTGCAACATCTTAATTAACACAACTTTATCGGCTTATCAATCTACAAAGTTAATTAAAAAAAAAAAAACTGAAATAAGGAAACTCGAACGAAACACAATTACAGCGCAACACTCGGATTTCTAATTAAAAAAGTTATCTTTAGCTTATAATTTAATGAACTTAATTATTCACACACCGGAAAAAATAACATTTAAATTACTTTAGCGGGTGCCATAGCGGGGCTCAACTGGCAGACTTAGTGAAACTTTACCACAGGCGTTAATTATTATCAGCGAGGAGTGCTCTTTGTTTAGTTGCCAACTCTAAATTAGTTTTCGAAATGGATCATTCGCACCCCGTCCCTTCCCCCCCCCCCCCTGCCCCGGGCTGCCCCTACCCCGCCGCATCCTTCCACAACTCCCGGTAATTGGAACGTTCCGAGATGACACCACTCGCCTGCCTCTAATCAGTTAACAAGAAACTCACTACACACTATTGTCATTCCTAAATACGCCATCTACTAAATTACAAAATAATATTATTACGGAATCGTAATACTGAAAGTAGTTGCCTTAATTCAATTTTATTTACTGTAATTGTTAGTGAAAGAATAACAAAAGTGTAACATATTACACATTATGACCACTTTCATTTTTAATTTGAATCGCTTGCGAAGATTAGAGCCTATTTCTTTTAATGTTTTAACGTAATTCATTCTAAATATTTTTAGCAAGTCTAAATTCAAAACAGTGTCTAAGACTATTTTATATTCAAGATTAATAAAACATTAGTACTATCCATTGTCAGCACTAATTATATTCAAAACAGATAATAGATTGATAAGAATAATTGAATTAAGAGTTATTATTCATTTCAATTTTATTGTACATAATCTTTGTCAGAATATCGTTGTCATGATCTAATTAACTATGTACAGAAAATAATTGCTTTTATTTAAAGCTGTGATCAAAACAAGTAAGTATTCGTTTCAAGTAAATTATCAAACATATTTAGGTATACATTACCTTAGTGTTTAACTCAAGATGGCATACTAAATGTTCTTTATAAGTGAAAATTTTAAAAATAAAGTAAGCAAAAAATGCATCCATAAACATTATCTGTTGTATTAGTGATACAATGTTCGGCACTCTATGTCGTACACGGCGAAACCTTTTAGCGACGCAATCGCATTAAAAGCTTTACATATAAAGAAAATATATAGCATAGCGCACAAAGGGAAGGCCCGTTGTGGCCTGGGTAAGTGAATGGAGAAGTTTGTCGAGACGATCGCGCCTTGTTTGTTTTTGGCCGAGTTTCGTCGTAGTCTGAATGGTTCCTTCATTAAGTTGTCAACGATTGAGGCTCATTAAATTTCATTAGTACTCAGTTGCGGACGCGAACGGCCGTCGACTCCTGGACGGATAATCTCCAGCTGTCAGGCGCTAATGCGTTTTAGAGTACGTAATTTGAACCGGCCACATCGACAGTAATTAAAGCTGTAATTAAGCTAAGTGATTATTAGTTATGGCGAGCACGAGATACGAAACGCTCTCTTCATTACGTATCGTACTTTACAGACGTCAAAGCGCTCCGTGTACGTACGTCACTTTTTGTATGCCTAATAACGTTTTAAATTAAGTTTAAATACTGCATTTAAGATACTGAGAATATTAACCGTTGATTTCCGAGACCAAAAACTCTGCATAACACATATCGTTATCCCTGCCATTATCTTTGACAAAACAGCGCATAACAATACTTTTAAAATGGCCTTTTGGTCTCAGAAACCCACAGTTAATGGCTATAAAGTACTTTACATTTACTTTTCGATACACATAAGATAAGTTGGATAATTGTGTGATAACAACGAAAAGAATACTTAAACTTCACTTGTGATTGACATGACATGAAATAAGCATTCCTAAATATACATGTGCGAGTCTATTACTGATTTTCGTAACTTTAAAAACATTTCAAAGATGTTTCATACGTTCTCCATGGGAACAGGCGCAGTAATCTGTTTGTACATACTAGTGTATGTTTCGGATTTCGAATAAAATGTAATTTAGCGTACACAGGAGAGACGAGTGAAAGCTTTACGTCACTTCAATTTTGTGTTAAAAGTAAGTGTGCGCTCAAGTAAGCCGGGCCGGGGGTAATGTATTCCCATATATACATAAGTGAAAACATTTTAAGAAGCTTCGCGGACCCACTGCATCACCCCCGGGGTTAGGGTCTAAAAGCACTATCTCAGCGCCAAAGCCTTACAACTCTTCTCAAATTCAACTTACTTTGCTCAGTGCGGAGGAACCCGTATATGTTTAACTAAGACAGTAGCATCTTGATACTTTGTATTTTTTTCACACATTGTTTTAAATTTAATGTTTAGAGCACCAAAGTGGAAACTGTAGTCGTGAAGAAGAATGAAAAATTCGTTAGCCTACCAGCTTAAAAAATAAGGTGGCTGGCGTGTAAATCTTTTTTTTTTAAATGCTCATAATTGAAACGCCAGGTCAAATTTTCTCATAATCTTTGCATAATACGCAATGTTTTTTTTACCACCAAAGTAACATATAGATGTAACTTAATCTACATTTGTAAAGTTCGATATAAGCTTATATCAAGAACGGAATATACACGTATAGCGTTCTTTGAAATGTTGTAATTGTACACGTAAAAGATTTTTTAAAGCATCAAGAAACTTAGTCTACATACACATAGTTAACGAATTCATGATCAGTACTGCGCATGGCATCGAAGACGTATTGCCAGAAACTGCGTTGTAGCAGGTGGTCGCGATGTCTAGTGCGTATCATGCACAGGCCCTGTGACATGATACCCACTATGCCCCCTTACCTTGCCTCGGTGCGACGCATCGATATTCACGAAAATCCCATTCGCGTACCCACGCTCGATTTCGTACAAAATAAATTGAAAAGTTTAGCGAGTTTAATTCCATCTTCCCCGGCCACCGTCACCGACGTGGCGGAAGCGAATCTCGATGTTTTGTAATGGAGCTTTTTAAAATGGAAGTCGAACTTTTGTCAGACACTTTTAGCCGAGCTCGGGATACATTTAAGCTTTTTAACTTTTCCACTCCGGTAATGTATACCACTCTCGCCTAACGTCGTCGAGGTGTCGCATCATTTTTTTTTATTGGAACAGTCGTAGGTAATAGGTAAGTTTGTTTGTGCGAGTTTTCGACAACTCTATCAAATATACACGCAACATAAATAGATTAATAGACTGATAGACTTTCTTTTAAATTAATACACGGTTTCGCTTGGCACGCCAGACTATCTTATAAATTAACCTACAAAGTAAACAACATACGCCTACTACTACCATGCGATCCATTAGGTAAATGCACTCTACCGGACGACGGTGCATTAATATTACATTTCTAACACCCTCCGCTCTTCTAAAGTAGCGGCCGATAAACATGACTCCACTAACTAATTTACTACGAACATAATTCTCATATTTTTATAATCAATAAGTGGAGTCTTGATCTCTTTTGAAGATGGCAACTACAAGGGATCTTCATCGAAAAGTGCAAAAGTCTTGAATATCATCAGCTCAGAGAGTCGCCTCTAGATTTTCTATTTCTCTCCTTAAAATAAATACTAAACTTTAGGTAAATATAGCGTTAAGATATAATCAGTTCAGGGTTAAAAATTTAGTATATCCTTTCATACCATGTAGATATTTTCATATTATGTTATTCTATCCGCTATAAATAAAGTAAGCGTGTAAAAGTGTACGTTTGTAAATAATATAAATCATTAAAAATCAATGTTTGTTCGTAATGTAGGCGCTTAACGAGCCGCGAACGGGAGTCCTGAGCGGATCAGCGAATGGAGTGCCTCATGCATAATGTAGCGCCGACAGAGTGTTGTTTTGAAAAGCGTTCTGAATACGTTATTCTTCATCAGGCCAGGTGATGCTTGCACCTCATGAAACATTTAACGACATATCAATTCCACTTATGAATTCGGCACGGGCGAAATAATCATCGGTGTTGCGAGCGCGGACAAACCTAAAGTGTCTGTTATAAACACGATAATAATAACAACTCTAATAAATCGTTGAAGACTTACAAAACAAAAGATATATGTAGTTTGTATTTTTAACATAAAGTTAACTAACGTTGAATCTAAACGTCTAATCTAAAACTGACCTGATAATAATATATGATTTCACAAGTACTTTTTGTACTGCGTTTGTATGCAATTAATTGGCGGCTATTTCACTTAAAAATCTTTCAATACGCATTATTTTTTGTTTTGTGTATCTCCATAGATATAATCCATTAGACAATACAAAGACCTTTGTCAAAGACCTGTACAAAGACCTTTGTATTGTCTCGCGTAGAGATGTAGTGGAGCTGAACCTACTGAGCTGCAAGCGGGTGACTGGCATGAGATGGTGCAGAACAGGCGGAGTTTGGCGATTTCTTGTGTCGGAAACCGAGATACAGCTGCGGCGTCGGATTAAGTTAGTAATAGATTGTATTGATAAAAACGAATTGTGTAAACTTTAAGTTAAGCATCATTGACGTAGTAATACTATAATGTAATATTTTGTCTCAATGTTTAGTATCCTACAATACTCTATACAATTTCTACGAGCAGATAGATAGTACCTCGTAATGTGATTTTCATGATGAAACTAAATCTATTTTTTTAACAAAAGTAACAACCCCTTAGATATATCAGCAGTATATTCTTGCATAATCGCATATAGTTCCAGTTATCCCGAATTTATTACGACAACTCCATGTCATTTCTTAATAAATATGTATTTGTGACCTATTTCGCCGATGGCCGTTCAAGCAATAGGTACACGTAAGTCTTTGTCACTTTGCATAAAACATGGAGCGATCTAAGTGTGTAAACAATTCGAGGGTTATTTTAACTCACATCTAGTTTCATATAGAGATTAAATAAATAATGTGTTAAAATACATACAGATCACTTTACATACCTTTATTGTAAATAAATAAGGATTAGATTACAATGATTTATTTATATTTTCGCAGAATGGTGATTTTTAAAGAATGTAAAATGTTGAAAAAGGCACCTTTAACTATAAAACATAGATGACTAGCACCTCAGAATTAATTAATCCACTTTGAGATTGCATCTAAAGACATCCCCCCCCCCTCCCGGCAGTGCCCGTACCCCGCTCAGGGTCGATCCGTTTCCAGCCACTTAAACTTCACGCGGCGCGCCTTAGCTTCCGTTTTAATTACAAAATTAATTCAAAATGTAATTAAAGTTAACAATAAGGCAGCTAACAATTGAAGTTATTTATGTTTGTTTATGCTTTATATGGGGCACCGAGTTGGTTATTAAGGGTTTAAATGAAACGCGTTGCATACTTCATCCGTCTAGCTCCAACCTAATGAGACCGTTTTTCAAAACTTCATATTTTCCCTCACTTAAATGTTCATTATTATTAATAGTTCACGCCCATAAATCCATAATTATGTTAGTGTTTATTTACAAAGAAATAAGAAAATATTTTAAACTTTATAGTACTCGTATTTGAATATATGTACTTAATTTGATGCGCGTATATACGAGCACGTAGGTATATGCGTAGATTTTTATGTAGAAGAAGCGAGAGAGGTGTGTCAAGACCGCACCAAATGGTAGTCTCTGCTGATTTCTGCCTACCCTTTTGGGTTACGATTAGATTGGTGTTATGTCATTGTTGTTAATTATTTTTTATGAAAATAATACATTTTAAAAGTACCCACACAGTCAGGGTTATCAAAACTCATTATCAGTGCAATAGTGTTAGCCGGTGAAGCTTGGTTTGGTCACAATGTACACTCATCCACTCTACACCGCTACACAGGCAATAAAGCTCAGTTCAAAAGCACTTAACGAGATTGATTCAAACCATTTACCATTCTTTAAACAAACACAAAAACCTTTCCATTACCGTAAATTATAAAACCTTTTAGCAAATCGAAACTGAAGGAATGAGTCGGTCACATAAAGCTGAAATTGTTGAATAGATAATAAAGTCAAACCCATTTATTCATGTATAATTTGAAATAAAAATATTGTTTATCATAGTGTTCTTTCAAATTATTGTTTATTGTCTTATTAATTTTTACCAACATGTTAGTGTGCTCCATTATCATTTAGAATTGAATAATACGAGTAAACACTGAAGAAAAAATATCGCACGGCCGCTCACCAGCAGGTTGGACAAACGACAAACAAAGTCAAGAAGAAATTTCCCACGAAAATTTACACCGTTGTGAGAGACGCCCTGGAGAGGAGTCGGTGGAGGTATATGATTCGCTCCAAGTACCTCCTTACTGCCACTGACAACGATACGCCTAAAGAGAGAATGCGAGCAAGAGAAAATAGGTTCGTAACAAGATATTAATTTAAATAAATAATACATTGGGCTGGAATCCAGCCTTGTGTAGTAGACTACCGCGCGTTCGAACGAAAAGGTTTGTTACTTCCTTAAGCGTACTCCAAAGGATTGGAACAAGTTGCCGTCGTCAGTTTTTCCATCCAAGTACAACGTGGGGGCCTTCAAGAGTAGAGTGAATAGGCATTTACAAAGCTAGCGCGTACCATCTTTAGACCACATCATCACTTCATCAGGTGGGATCGTGGTCAAGCGCTAGCTTATTCAATATAAAATAATAATAATAATTACAATGAAGATAATTAGAAATAAAATTCCAGAAAAAATATTATTATTCTTAAGCCGAAGAAAGTCATATGCCCGAATACTGAAACGTTACTTAAATATCTCCTTTCGTAAGCATTGCTTACAATTTAACAGACGTCAAAATTTAAGTGGTATACACAAACGCAAATCAAGACATGTAAGCGCGTGATTCCGTAAGTAGACGTATTATTTTTACGTCATGGCAACATCCTTTGTTTTCGGTCAAAGAGTGTATAAAAAATACTTGTTCTCGATTACGTTTTCTTAAAATTCACTTTACGTATCCGTTTCACGCAGCATGGCTTGGACAACTTATAGTTGTAAGACGTGTTCATTCCCAAATAGTAAAGAAATTTAAAATAAAAATACTAAATAATCAAAAATCAAAGAAGGTTGTTAAAAATATCCTTTCTGTTTAAAGTATTTTTAAATAAAAAAAATTAAAAAATTTGACCATACTTTTGTAGAATGGAAAGCATCTGGCGTTATGTTTTGACAAGTTTAAATTAATAAAATTTTAATAAATCATCAAGACACTTTTTAAGCAGTTTAAGCGGGCGCAGACAGATGTCGCTACAAACCTATTTGCGATTTCGATATATTCTCGTTCAGTCGGCATTTTTATATAAATACTAGCTGTCGCCCGCGACTCCGTTCGTGCGCAGTTAAAAAAAACTTTATAGGGGTATGAATAATAGATTTTGGCCGATTCTCAGACCTACTGAATATGCTCACAAAATTTCATGAGAATCGGTCAAGCTATTTCGGAGGAATACGGGAACGAACATTGTGACATGAGAATTTTATTTGTCCGAATGCGATGATTATGATGAAGCAGACATCTTAACACCTTTGATTTTCACTTTTAAGATAGCCCGCGACCACTCTTAAATTGTTGGCGTACTTAAGTCGACATGACAGTTCTTTTGACAGCAAAATGTCGTTGAGTGACGATCCAGTATAGGAAATGTGATATTGAGTGGCCTTTAAGCATGGTACGACTTGAGTGGCATCAAAGTTGAGATGCGTCTTTAACTGACTTACGAAAATTCCATATTGGAGTTTAAGCGTGGTCTTATAATTTAAGACGCTCTTACATATTTAAGTGACGTTTCAGTATTCGGGCAATAATCTGTTATTTGATGTACTTGATATGTCGATGTCATTTTGACAGTTGAAACTTGACATTGGCATTAGCGCCAATATTTTAATGTACCCAAATTTGATATCAAAATAATAAGAATAAAACGCTGTTGAAGCGTGTAGGAACGTGTTTGGGCTTTGGGCAATTAAAGTGTTTCGCAATATTTTATGTTAACACAAAGGATTCAGATTAAGCAGATTTTTTACTATGCCTACGACTAGGAAGAAAGTAATCAAAACTGTTTATAAAGATGACGATGAAAGTGATGATATGGGAGGCGACTTTAGCGATTCCGGTTCGGAGGCCAAAATTTCATCGGCTCCTAGTTCTGATGACAGTATTAACGAGGAAGAAAATTGTCCATCGTCGGACGACGAAGTTCACAAAAAGCCACAAAAAGTCTTGAAGGCTAATCGAAAAAAGAATCCCCAATTTGCCAAAGCTTTTATCAGTAAAATAAACAAACAAGTCAGTGCCGAAGATGAAGATGAACCATTGCCTGTTCCTACTATTACAATTAAAGATTTAACAGAAGCTGATAAGTTATTACCATCAGTACTTAATCTTTCAGAAAGTGGTAAGAAATTACAAATATTGATGTCTTTATTAAAGTTTTGTTATTGGGTTCTTGGCTTCTTATATTCTTATATTCTTGTTCTATAATTCTACATATCATTCCAGACAGCAGTGATGATGAATGTGCTAAGCCAACAATTAAAAAGAAATTTCATACAGAAACATTACCATATACAAATCCAGAAAATGATGACAATAATGCTGGGATTGAATATAAAGATGTTAGTATCATTTTTATTTATTAAAAGTATATATTCAATAGTAAAAATTGTTATAAAAATTACATTATTTCTCAGCAATCACTATACTATCTTTCACCAATATTATTCTATGACATATCCAAGTCATATTGTTTATATGTGATAGCATTTACTTTAATATTATATTAAGATAACAATTTCATTAGCTATTTAGTTCTATGTCATTAATATAGTTTGATTTTTCTTTTATGTTATTTTCCTTCTAAAACTTAACTATAAACAAGTGTGAACTTCTTGTTTACAGGTATGGTCTGTTAATGAAAAAGATGAAAGTGAAGAAATTGCCAAGAAAACATTTTTAGAATTAGAACAGCATAAAGCTAAAGTTGAAGAAGCTAAAATGTCAGTTTTAAAGTATTCATCACACAACCAGAATGAAAATGAATCAGATGTTAAAGATTTACTGGCACTAGGAGAAGATATAGAACATGATGTAGGGACAATCACCAAAATGAAAAAGAAGAAAGTACATGACCAAAGTGATTCAGAGGTGGAAGATTGGGAAGAAGTAAAGGGTAAAGTTTTGAAAATTTGTTTTACTGTCATTTTGCAATAAATTGTTTTTTTTTTTACTTAATTCAATTTATATAAACTTCTTCCTCACTTTTTCTATTTTTTTAATTTTAGAACTCTTTCTTTTTCCATTACAACAATTGTGTATACTTACGAAATTATATTGTCTTATTAAAATTATAACATAATTTTCAGAGAGCAAATCAATACCCCAACAAGGGTTACAGCTAATTGTAGATATACCAGATTCAATATCAAGAAGAACTAAAAAGATTGATGTTGAAAACATGATGAGAAGAAAAATGAATAGAGTAAAAAAAGAGTGTCAAGTATACATGCATAAAGTTCATGTTCTATGTTGGCTGGGCTATGGAAATTACATTAGCACTGTGTTAAATGATCAGGAAGTTATGTCTACAGCTTTATCACTATTGCAAAATCCAAACTCCAAGGACTGCTATCCCGGACAAAGAGTTGACATGAAATATGTAGAACAAATAACCTCTTGGTATCAAAAGACATTAACATTAAAAAAAGATAAACATGAAGGTAAATTTAGGCCAAAGGCACCAAAACTAAAGGAAATACTAATTCAACAAATAAGAAATAAGATTCTTACATCAAAAAAATATCTTGTTTATGTGTTTGTTTCTATGTTGAGAGCGATAGGTCTTCATTGCAGGGTGATGCTAAATTTTGTAACAGTACCAATAAAGCCTCCAGCTTCTGAGCTACATTCGATTTCAACAAAGAGTACAGATAAAAGTAAAAGTGACAAAAAAGAAGCAAGTAAAGATAAAAACATAAAAAAATCTAATTCCATAAAGACAAACACTAAAAAGAAAATTCCACAGTTAGATGGAAATTATGATTACAGTACGGATAGCGATAGTGATATCAGCAACATTATGCAAATAGATGGCAATGATGATAAATCACCACGTATCACAAGGTCAACAAGAAGTAACACAATAAAAGTAAACCAAAATAAACAAGTGGCAAAAAGCAGTGAGATTATTTCCAATAAAATCTTGCAGTTTGATGGCAACAATGATGAAATATGTCCTAAAACACACTCTAGAAAAGCTGTATCAAAAAATATTCCCAAAGAGTCGGAAGGTGCATCACCACCGAAGAGGGCTAAACAAACCGAAGGTAATGATTCAAAACCAGTCGCAGCTAAGAGTAAATTATCGCTCAATCGACAAAGAGGCAAGAAAATCAAATCTGGTAATAACTTGGAGGTGCCAGAAATTGAAGAAGCTACTGAAGAAAATAAAGAAATCACAGCAAGTAAGTTTTTTGTTGGAGATGAAAATCCTAAGAAAAGATCAACGAGAAAACGATCTGCAACCACTAATTCAGGCACATCTAATGACATGGTAGTACAGGAAGTTCCTAAAAAGACAACACAAGGGAAAGTTAGAGCAAAAAGTACACCTGTAAGAAATGTTAATACAAAATCAAATGAAGAATTATCAGAGTCTGCAAGCAAAAAACCCAAGAGTTCTTCTTCAAAAGAGCAGGAAAATAAGAAATATCCTTTGAAACCGAAAGGTATGGTAGATGATCTGCTAAAATAAAATTCGTTTTATCTTTTTGTTAATAAGTAAGTGATTCTATTCGGTTAAGAAACAAGTGCATCGCGTTCCTTAAGGCCAATGACACATTTGCAGTTCCTCTGGTATTGCAGATCCATAGGCATTGATGATTACCTTGTTGTTAGTTGTTACCAAGGTAAAAAAAAGAAGGTATTAGTTATAAAAAATTATATATTTTTAATTTCAGATACGACTGATAATAATTCTGATGAAGATGATTCAATGCAAGATACTCAAAAATCGGATAGTGATGATGACTTCAAAATTAAGAAAGGAATTGGATCATATTCAAGAAGTGCTAAGAAACCCAATAGTGCAAAACTGAAAGGAAAACTTTCCACTCAAGATATTACTAAAGACGATCAAAATAAACAAGACCAAAAAGAAAAAACAAACAGTGCAGTTATTACAGCTAAAACTAGATCAGCAAGAGCTGCTAGAAATACTAAAATTGTACCAAAAATCGAAGTTTCCACTGAAGAAAATATAGAAGTAATGGCAAGTGAGTTTTTTACTGGTGAAAAAACATGCACAAATGTTAATAAAACTAAATTATCAAGGAAAAGATCAACAACCACTAATTTAGAAACAAATCAGGCATTAAAGACAGATGTAATAGAAAAAAATGCAAAAACAAGATCAAAAAGTAATCCATCGAGAAATGCCAATACAAGTAAATATTTCAAAGATGTGTCGCCTACGAAAAAAGCTAAAAAAAATGAAAATGATTTAGAAGATGAACAGAGAGTTAGTCACAAAGATCTTTTAAAACAAAAAACTAAGGCTAAAAATGATGTAACATCAGACTTAGTGGACATCATTAAAAATAGAGTGAAAGAAGCAAAAGCCGAGTCAAAGAAGAACAAAGTAAAAGGTTAGTAAAATTTTATTAATTTCAGATTTATAAGTAAACTAATGTTCTATCTATGCCAAATTTTAGCGAAATGCGTTAAGCGATTCACAAATATTCATCCATCCATCCATCTAAACATTTGCATATAGACTGAAAGAATGTATTAAGATTTGAATTTCATTATATTCAGAGTATTAGAAATTAACAGAAGATAAGCAATTGAATTTTCATAATAACTGCCTTTTTCCAAATTTATATTAATTGAGTAGAAAACATTAATAGAACCACATTTGTATCAACAAATCATTTAAAAATCACATAAATTTCAGGAATAACTAATAATTCAGATGAAGATAGTGATCATTTACCAGAAGAGGACATCAAACCTCGTGTGGAGGTCAGTGATGATGACTTTAAGCCTGTCAAGGTAGGACCTAAGCCGAGCACATCTCGCAGGATAGACCGCAGAGTCTTGTCGGATGATGATGAAGTTCTTCCCGACAGGATTGATGTGTGGTGTGAAGTGTTTGTGGAGGAACTAGAAGAGTGGGTGGCTGTAGATGTTACTAGAAATAAAGTGCATTGTGCAAAAGAAATTTATGTAAGTAAAACTTCTGCAACACAAACTTACTTTCTTTCCATTTCTATATTTTGTATCTTACTAATAAATAACTATAACTAAGTTATTAAAAAAATAACTATATTCATGTGTTGAATTAATCTATACACATTAATATAATTGAAGTGTCTGTCTGTGTTTTAGCATTGATAATAAGGAAAACCCATTTTTTTTATTTTACCTGTCTTTTTGTATGTATTTCTGGCTGACGAAGTCGCGGGCCACTGCTAGTCACTAATAGAATAAATTATTTGTAGAAAAATTAATTATAGAAGATTGCTCTGTTTCAGTCAAAGGCTACACATCCAGTGGCCTACGTTGTTGGCTGGGACAACAATAATTATTTAAAAGATCTAACAAGGAAATATGTACCACATTGGAACACAGTCACTCGTAAGCAACGGGCAGAAGTGTCCTGGTGGAACACAGCTGTGGCCCCGTGGCTCGGACCTAAGAATGCACGGGACAAGGAAGAAGATGAACGTCTAGATAGAATGCAGCTAGAGGCACCATTACCGACAAGTATTACTGAGTAAGTTTCATGTGATTTTTTTTATTGTGAATTATGTCAATAGGAGACAAATATGATTTATCAATGTTTCTAACTCCACATTCATCTATATGTATAAAAGAAAGTCGTGTTAGTTACACTATTTATAACTCAAGATCGGTCGAACTGATTTACCTGAAAATTGATGGGGAGGTAGGTTAGAACTAGGAGACGGACATAGGTTATTTTTTTAATTCCGTGCGGAGATCAGTGGGCGACAGCTAATTTGATATAAATAAATATGACATTCAAAGTCCACAAAACTTTTACTCTCAAAGGAAATAGGTGATGAAAGTTTGAATGGGAATATGTAAGGTTTATATGAATATTTTGTTGTATTTTATAATTTTAAGTAAAATAATTACCCTAATCATTAAATATATAACCCGAAGACAATATTTCATGCGGACGAAGTCGCGGGCACAGCTTATATGTAATAAGAGAGGTATTGATATAATTGATAGGTACAAAAACCATCCTCTGTACGCTCTGAAGCGACACCTACTGAAGTTCGAGGCGCTGTACCCCGAGGATGCTGCGACGCTGGGCTTCGTGCGCGGCGAGGCGGTGTATGCGCGGGAGTGTGTACACATCTGCAGGTCACGAGACATCTGGCTCAAGGAGGCTAAAGTTGTCCGACTCGGAGAAAAGCCTTATAAAGTGGTTAAAGCCAGACCAAAGTGGGATAGAGTGAGTAAATTGATCTATTAATATACAAGAGATTATTGTTCTCGGCATTCAATAGTATGCAAAAGTTAAAATAATTTCAAATTATATAGGTTATGTTCTGCATTTGTTATTTTTACACATTTTAATTTTTTTCAGTTATCTAATAAATTAATCACAGACAAGCCACTTGAACTTTTTGGTCCATGGCAAGTAACTGATTACGAACCACCAGTAGCTGAAAATGGTATTGTTCCGAGGAATGCATATGGAAATGTTGAACTGTTCAAAGAATGTATGATTCCTAAAGGAACTGTACACATTAAATGTAGGTTTTTTTTTCATACTTTATCAAATGGTTACAAGATTTAAATTCCAATTAAATAATCGTACAAATTATGTACCATCTTCATTTTTAAATATTATTCTTAGTAATATTATAAATGGGAATGTTTGGATGGATGGATGGATGTTTGAAGCGATCTCCGGAACAGCTGAACGCATCTTGATGTAATTTGGTACAAATGTATTACATAGTTTGGAAGAACACATAGGCTACAAAGAAGTTAGGTTACACATAGGCTAGAGTTGCCACAAAGAATTTTAGTTGAAAACTGTACTTTAGTATCTAAATTTGTAGACTAACCCTATAAAATCTACTGGACATAAAAATTAATCTTTACATTGTTTTGATTTTAGTGCCCGGTTTGAATAGAGTGGCCAAGAAACTGAACATAGACTGCGCTCCAGCACTGACTGGTTTCGACTTCAATGGAGGGTGGTCTCATCCGGTCTATGATGGATTTGTGGTTTGTAAGGAATATGAAGAGATTTTAACTGAAGCGTGGGTCAAGGTACACAAATTATCTACTTACTATTATTTTAAATGTGACATTTTAGAAGGATAAATAATAATAATAAAAATCGTTTATTTAGGCCACAAAATTGTAGCAATTATATAGTAATAGTATGCCTGGTTCCTAAACACTAGGTAATTGTCACAAGGTAACTTCAAAACGATTCTAACTGAAATGTGGCAAAGTTATAAATTACTAGTTGGAATAACGTTTAGATTACTTCCGCGCGGACGAAATCGCTCGCAAATGCTAATTATTTTTTTATTTTTAGAAGGTTACGAAAATTTTTTGATATATTCAGGGTGATTGTGTTTAATTACAATGGTAGCCCAAAATTTTTCCATTGAAGCAATGTTTAAAGTTATTTTTTTAATTAATTTTGTGAATACCTTTATTCAATTTGTTTATTTGAAAAGGAATAACACTTTTAGATTTAGTAAAAACCATCAAAATTATCTTTTACAACTTATTGAAATATGCCTATGTCTGTAATGGGGAGAAAAACTGTCTGTCAAAGCCCATAATAGTTCAGCTCCAAAATATATAAAACCTACTTAGGCACAGAAAATGGTTTAAAAGAAAAAATACACGACAACTACACTTTTTTGACAGGCTAATAACACGTGATATTTTGTGCCTATTTGATTTTCGCCATTTTGGGACTTAAGGTACCAGTTTCTAGCAGTGGTGAAGATTCAAACTATTAATAGAGATAGAATTAACTGTCAGTAATATCAAAAGGCGCATTTAAGCAAGCAAAGGACAGTTTTTCTCCCCATAGCTTAGCAGTACCTTTGTTAAAACCCTCAAATATAACTCCAGGATCAAGAAGAACTAGAAAGAAAGGAGCGAGAGAAAATAGATGCAAGAGTTTACGGTAACTGGAGGAGGCTTATAAAAGGTTTATTCATACGAGAAAGACTTAAGCACAAGTATGGCTTCGATGGTCCCTCACCTGGCACATCACAGGACAAGAAAAAACCAAAAGGGCCACGTCTTGTTGTTAAAAAGAAAAAATAAGTGAATTGAAGGAAAATTTATAATTTGAGTATGGTACAAATTTTTTACACATTAACTTAAACTTTTAGGATTATACATGTTTTTAATTGTCATTATTTGGACAAATTTAAGGTATTTTTTAGGCAAACTATTCTAAGGTTATTGTGAGAGATTTATGCATTTCCTTCCTACCTCAGTTTCCCTTTTCGTCTAATATTTTATAATTGTATGAATCCAGCAATATTTAAATGTAATAAGAATATTTACAGGTTGTATTTTATACTGATTTTCATATTTAATTTTCCAACTATAGCATGATCATTACACAGGTTATAATTTGGTCACTATAAAGGTCAATCATTTAGTTTACACTCTGCTTAGCACAGTATTTAGATAACACTTTCACTGTAGTAAAAAATGAATTTGTTGGAACTGCGAGCAATTTTTCAAGAATCGAATCAATTCATTTTTTCATAAATTAGATTTTGATTTGCATCCAATTCTAGATATTAAGTGATCGTACTTTTTCTGATTGTCAAAATACCCCTGTGATTTTTATTGAATTTTAAATTGTTCTATATATAATCTAGTTTGTGAGTCTATCAATAAGTTTACAGTTGATTAGGTTGTCCAAATGGAAAAAAATAATTGTTAGTTTTTTTTTGTTATAGTGATTAAATCACATATTTTTTAGGTTGTAATTTAGCTTGTCTTAGCTGTTTATGCAGTTGCTCGATAGATCATAAGAAATTAGAATAAAATTGGGTAAATTTTAATAAGCTTGCCTTGAAGAGATTTCAAATCTTTGTCAATAACAATAATTAAGTAACAAATAAATCCCTGATTTGTTCCGCCTCTATAACATTTTAGTATTCTTTTAAGAAAACAGATTGCGAAACAATATATTATCTGTGCAAAAGATTTTTTTTCGCGAGTATTAACTAAATTCGACTTGAACAAATTAATATTTTTTTACTTTTAATTACTAATATATACATCCTAAATATAAAACTTCCAAGCAATATTTTGTCGCTATAATGTAAGTTAAACAAACATTGTTGTAGTTCTACGCGTATGTAATCTTATAAAAATAATCAGTTATTATGAATCTGCTCTGAATATTATATCTGTCTTTTATACAGTGTATTTTATGTTATAATTTGCATTTTTATTTTTTTTGCTCTTAATTCTTTTATTTAAATGTTATGATTTGCATTAAAACGATTGATTGTTTTTTTTTTGTTTGTATTTTTTATTTTCATTTGGGATTCAGGAATAAAAAAGTGTGTTTTGGTTTTATTTATTTATTGAATATGAAATTAATGAAGAATACTGCCACAAGATCTGCAATAAGCCGACATAATTTAAAAATATAATTTATTTAGCAAGTTATAGCGAAAGCCTTAAAATATTTTATTAACTCTAGCACAACTTATTGCTGTTTTATTATATGAAATGATAAAATTATATACAAAATCTTTGGTGTATAAAAATATGTATATCCACTTCAGATCTTGAGGATAAGATCTGGTCGGTCGCAACGATCACAACTAAATGTGATCTTTATCCGTGTTTACAGGATAGTTTTTATACCTAACTTCCGTTATCACAATGTGATAATTATAGAAGGTAGGTAATCACAATGCCATATTTTTGTTTTTAAATATTTTTTTATTATTTTATTGTTTTTAAATCCTTACATATAACATATCTATTAAGTCTATGTGCCTTAATCTATATATTTTATGATGAATTTATAAACTAAGGGCCCAGACACATTCATCGCAGTTTTGTACCTATTGAGAAAGGAATGTAACCTTTAATTTATACTATTCTATCATAAAATATTTCAACTTAAAACTATCAATTTTACTTCTAGTCTTATTAGGGATCAACCATAATTAAAACCAGTTTAACATATGGTATGATCTAGGTATTTTATGACAGATATTGCAATGCAAAATGCATGTACAGTTTTGTTAAATCCAACTATATAGTCTTTTAAGCCATGGTTAATGTGCCGGCGCCCATTCCGAATCCAACTCCCTTAGGTCCGAAGTTGCGGCCGTAACAGCTGCGGCAGTAAATTTCACCGTTAGGTCCGTCGTTTAGGTTTGTAGAATCCTGCAAAAAAAATCAATTAGTATTGCATAAAAAACAAATTAGCAACTTTTCATAGTTTTTATATTGCTATATAAGCTGTGTCATTGAACAAATAACTGGGCAACACGTAAAAAAAAATTGACGTTAACATGAACTGTCAATGAAACAACTGTCACTGTCCCGAAAAAGTTTGTTTTGTCAAAAAATAAATGAATCAAAAAAAGAAAAGTACTTTTTGAAAAGGTAATTGCTTCTTAATAAAGAAAATGTATTTTGCTCAAGTTTCGTTGTCGATTATCTTGTTAACTGCCATTCAAACGCAAACTTGTACAGCCGAATTTTCAACTGAAGATTGTTCCTCTCTGGGTTTTATCAAAGCTAATCTTTTATGTTCATCGTGCGACCAACTCAAAGATTTCAATTTAGAACAGCTTATTGAACATTGTAAGGAATGCTGTCACAACGACGAGAGTGCAACAAATGAGAAGAAATACGCGCGCGCGATTTTAGAAGTGTGTACTTGCAAATTTCCGGCATATCCACAAATCCAAGCTTTCGTGAAAAGTGACAGACCGGCTAAGTTCCCTAACTTGCAAATTAAATACGTGCGTGGATTGGATCCTATAATTAAACTTCTCGATAAAGATGGAATTGTCAGAGATACAGTTGCAATTGAAAAATGGAACACTGATTCTGTAGAAGAATTTTTAAATACGCACCTCGAAAAAGAAGAAGATGAAGATCGGAGTTATTTAAAAACTAATCAAATTTAATTACCAATTATTTTTTTAGTTATTTCTTGTAGTTTGACTCATTTTCATACTCAGTTATTATCATCATACTTACAAGAGACTTGTGGCATTCTGCGCAGGTGAAGCATCTTCTGTGCCATGTGCCATTCTTGGAGTTCATTTGTTCAGCAGCGTAGACAGGGAAGCCACAACGCGGGCAACCTTTGCCCTTAGCTGCTTTGGGTCCAGTAAATGGAAGTTGTTCAGTGCTAAAAAAGTAAAGTACATGTTAATTTTTGTCCATACAGAATTGATTTTATAACAAAACGCTAATTTTGTAAGAATACAATAAAGTAAGAACACTTTTTACCAAAATTGTTTTATTTTATTTACTTAAGAAATATTTTTGCTTTAGTTGCTTTAAAAATAATTTTTAACAATAACTTTCAATTCAATTAACTTTCTTCATGTTGTATTTTAGACTCACTCTGAAGTGTATTACTGTCTACTTTAGGTTTATAATTTATATTGTGTAGTAAGCAAGCAATAGTATGAATTCTAATAGGTTTGTCTAAGACCTAGTATTGTTTTAAAATTGATTAATAAACAAATATTTTTTAAATTATAAGATGGCAAATAAGTAAGCAGCCACCTGAGTTCACTAAAATAGCAAAGCGACCACTGCCCATATGCATCTGCATTAGGTTCATATACTTACTATGTGACTGTAGGTTCAGAGTCTGTGGACACAAGAGTTGGTGCATGGCCATAGCCAAAGCCTCTTGGTCCAAACAGCTTGGCGTAGCAGGAACGGCAGTGGATCTCCTTATCAGGTCCATCACATGCCAGCATGGAGTCTAATGGACGGTGGCATTCGGCACAGTTGAAGCATTTCTTGTGCCACATCTGGACATCATATAATTTTGGTTAGTAATTTAAGAGATCTAGAAGATATATTTAGTAATTACTATATTATATGTCTGTGAAAAGTCCACAAGTGTCTCAACAGTTAACTAAACCACATCTGCTTGTATTTTTTTCACCTTTTTGTTTAAACTGCATCTACTTAAATGTTTCTATTATTTTATTTATTCACACATACTTCTGTCAATTGTGTTATAAATTGGTAAGTGAAACCGATTAGTTGTCATTGTTACTTACTGTTCCCTTAGCAAGTTGTTGTTCAGCGGCAAACACCATACCACCACATCTGGGACAGCCTTGACCCTTGGGAGCTTTGATGCTGGTGGTGTCTGGATTGTAGTATGGACGGTTTTGAGAAATCTCATCCTCGCTATTGAAAAAAAAACGAAATGTTATTTTATAATATTCATAATAGTTTGGTATTGCAACTTACTTAGGTAAGAAATTATTAAAAACCTACGTTAAACCATCAGTTTGTAAGAATCCCGATCCGCAAGCAAATCCGTATCCGTGGGGTCCCCACTTCTTGCCGTAGCAGGTCTTGCAGTAGACGTCAGAGTCTGGACCGTCGCAGGCTATGATGGAGTCGAGGGTCTTGGTGCAATCGCGACATTTGAAGCACTTGCGATGCCACTCGCGGCCTTTGGCCAAAACCTGCTCTGCGGCGTAGACAACACCGCCGCATCGTGGGCAACCCTTGCCGGGTGGCGCTTGGATAGCCGCAGTATCGATTACCGTTGTTTTAGGAGCTTGGTCCCTAAAAAGAATGTTAATTTACAGTATGAAATATAGGGCTTAATTTATTAAGTAATAGGTTATAGTGGCATACTTTAATTACTTGTGTCATAATGTCCCTATAAATTTAAAGCGTGATTTTAATTAATAGTAGCAGCATGTAGGCTTGTATTTCTTTTAAATTTTTTCTCCGTGGTTAATATTCCTTTTATGTTTATTGGAAATGTTTGCGATTTCTGAACCGAACCAAGGATTAATAAAAATGTGTACGTTGGTCAAGTAATTGACGATAGGTAAAAAGTTTTCGTCGCAAACTCTACCGATACTTTGCATATTTTAAGCTCGCTCTAGTGTGATCATTTAACAGTAAATAGTTGTGTGTTTATCGTCAATTTATATCTTATATTCTTGAAGTTATTAATAATATAGAATTAATTTAATTTGTGCTGTAAGACAGAACGTCTTTGCCCAGATTATATTTAGGTTGTGCGAGAACGGAGAGGGCATTCTATTTCGAAACTGGCACGCCGCCATCGCTTGTTTGTATTATAAGCTGTTTTTATGAAAGTGACTATGGGATGGAAATAATCCTGTCTTGTAATCCGAGAACTTCAACACGTAATAAGTGGCTTGCGGAAAACCGCTAAGCAATCTTTTAGTTTTGTTAACAAAGGCGTGTAAATTGAAACGTAACCCGTCATGTGTTCACTTATTAAATTAAATGAGCGTGTTTCTTTAAATAACTTGATATATCAAAACATTTAAATGATGTCACGAAGCAAAATTATTCATCAAAAATCCAATAAGGATCTGTTTCCCACTGAATTTTCTATCAGTATAATAAAAAAATCATAACACCAAAATTGATACTTACCCATTAGCGTAAGGATCGCTCTGGAGGACACCAGCCCCCTTTCCATAACCATATCCCTTAGGACCAAACTTCTTTGCGTAACAAACTAAAGGAAAAAATACAAAATTAGAACTACAAAAAACTGTTGATATGAGAAAGTCTAATGAATTTTTAGTTTATAATAGAATAACACATTCATTGTTTTCCATTAAAATAATTGGATTTATCATTCCATTCTGATGGTTTATAGGTAACAATATGAATGAGTGAACGAACCTTTGCAGTAAATGTTTTTGTCTGGCCCCTCGCAACAGTTAGTGGAGTCCAGTCGTTTCAGACAGTCGCCGCATTTGAAGCACTCCTTGTGCCATGCCTGGACATACAATGAAAGTGTGAAGGACACGGCATGCAAGGAAAAACGGAGGGGCATACCGTTACCACAATGACACCGAATGTTATAGCACAAACTGTTCTTCTTGGGCTTGAGGAAGACTCTTATTTAGGTAAGCTAACGCTCAAATACCTCGACAATATATATCGTTATCTGGCCCATCACAATGCGTCATTGAATCAAGGATCTTGTGGCAAGTTAAGCATTTGAAGCAGTGCTTGTGATAGCCCTACGATATAACAGTTTTCTTTACTCTTTCGCCATAAGCACTTTTTGTATTGTGTAATAAAAGCTAATGCTTACTGGAGGTTTGTTTTAATTAGTTATAAGAATTTACCTTTTTAGAAATATGACTTGAGCTTTGCGATTATTATTTTTAAAAGCAGACGAGAATAATATGTGATAGTAAACTCACCCGTCCGCGAGCTAACATTTGCTCGGCGGCGTAGACGAAGCCGCCGCAGCGCGGGCAGCCCTCACCGGGCGGAGCCTTCGCTATTACGCGTGGTTCTAAACAGGCTCCATTGGTCCTTACGCCCCTGCACATACGTCTATAGTCAAAGTGCGCTCGCCGGGACTCGGGGGCCGACGATGACAGAAAATATGTTAATAGCCTTCGGGCGTCGGAACTCTCCGATCGCCCTTACTTAATGTTCACACGAATGGCGGCAAAGCGATCATCGGCGGCGCACCCCCGCCGTAATGGGAGAAGGTAAGGCTCCCAGCCGCCCGCTCCGCTCCGGCCCAAGAAATAGCCGCGCCGTAACAATACACATCGACATAGAGGGCGCTTTCCTTATCCCATCACAAGTATTAGTTCCGATAAAAGCTACGACAAGCGTTAGCTGGTTGTTAGCGAGGGTCAGTAGTGCGGAAGGTTACGATAGAGAATAGTATCATGAGATATTCATGCGTTGGGGTGCGTCTGGAGCGTTGCGAAGCCGTGCAATCGCTTACATAATGGTTTTCTCACCGTAGCTTCGCTGCACATGGTCGCCCAGATAGGAAGAGGGGAACAGTCAGAGCTAGAGCGCTTGCGGACCGACGCGGTCCTGTCAGCCGCGGAGCCGGACCGCGCCGGCCCGCGCGCACTCCGACTCATCATACAACTACTCAGTATTGGTGGTCGACTCTTTTATTTATTTTATATAAATTGTAAATATAAGACCGATAAACAAAATAAATTAAGCGATAGCGAATAAATAATCCTAACTAAAGTATAAGGTACAGTGGGCGGTCGCGAGGCGTCGCCGAGGCGAGGATTGCCGAGATGCGTGTCGGCGCCCGCTAGCTGCGCTGCCGGCTGCGACTCAATTCCTGTTGCGACATAAACGGAGACTGGTCATGCACGTGTCAGGCGACGCGTAATGTACAGCCGAGCGCGCGCTCCTACTGCCTATGAGTTTATGTACACGCTGTTAATGTTGTTACGCACGGGCCCGGAGGCCAGCCTGTGACGGCCATAGATAAGGAAAGACCCTCGAAAGGTGGCGCGGGCGGCGGGATTGCGAGGCAGTTTGTACTTACGCGTTCTCTCCCTTCAGGTGGTCACCGGTGTCCATGGAGAGGCATCCGGCGCCACCGCCGAAACCGTATCCCTTAGGACCGAACTTGCGGGCATGACACACTTTGCAGAAAAGTTCGCCTTCGTGTTCTGAGCAGTTGGTGGAGTCCAGCAATTTTTGGCACAGTCCTAAAATATTAAAAATTGGTCATAAGAAGTTACTTTTTGCGTCTAGATTTTTTAAAAGGAATAGATAGATAGTAAACAATTTTAAAATGACACGAAACATGTTTGAAGGTGTGTTTCGGTTGGTATTGGTTTTGACTTTACTCTTATTGGGAATAGTATCGTACATAATGCATTCGTACCGTAAATCCTAGGATTTTTGCATTCTATAATGTTATTATCAAATTTAAATAATATTTCTTTGTTCATAAAATCTACTCGTAAGACAACATAAAGTCCACTGACAAGCATTCACCGTTTTCAGTTTTTTATTTTCCTGAAATAGCTTGTATTTTAAAAATCTGTTTTCTTTTAAAAAAAAATTAAATTGCCCATTTTCTGCTTTTCTTTTAAAACGGTTTAAGTTATTAAGTTTTACTTTGGCTTTTTTTCTCTTCCTCTTTCGCTCTCTTTCTTAAAACAATCCCGAAGTAAATAAATACTGACCACACTTGAAGCACATCTTGTGCCACTTGAGTCCTCCCGCGACGCGCTCCTCCGCCGCGTACACGGACTTGCCGCACTTCGGGCATTTCGGGTTGTCTACAGGTTTGAAAGGCATTGTGCTCGCTTAACTTATCCTGAAAAAATAACATTAACATAAGTTATTTTCCAACTTTCTTCTTATTTTATCATATTGGTCACACTCAATTTATTATTTTAAAGTAAATATGCACGATACATTGTAATGCATTAAGTTGCAATTCCTCCGAAACACGTGTGCAGGCGACTTAAAAGCTGGCAGGTATAAAAGCTCCCGATAGTAAATTAAAACTATAACACATTTTATGATCTATAACAAACTAATCACCCCTACATTCACTGTTTTATAAACGTAACACAAGAGGTGATGTTTTCATGGAAATGTCTGACATAATACGTTCTATTTAACGCATCATTCTTTGGCCGGCGTCCAAGTCGCCTGCAACACTTCCATTGCATCCGAATTGACACTACATCTCTACGGGCACATGTTACTGACGTCGTATTGGGACCGCTGGCTCCTTCCGAATGCTACGAGAATTTCGAAAGGTTACCGCTTAGGGCGGGCGGCGCGTGGGCAGCGGCCGGGCGCGCCTAATTTGGGCCGTCCAGGTAAAGTTACGCTACTGGAACCGGATTGCACTTCTATAAATAGACCGCATTAGGAAGAAGCCATGGAATCACACGCGATTTTGTTATGATAGAGGAATCTGTATCACTTTCACCACCTGTTCGTCGAGTCGGTACGAGAGTCGTGCTCCCGATCGCGTTAACAGTGCAGGGCGTTGGTGCCTAGACTGCGGTGCGCGGAGGTCGAATGATGAGCGAGGGCAGCGCGCCGCCGTAGTCTATACGCGCGTTGCACACGGCCCCAGTGGAGGGGAGCACGCCCTCGCGCCCCCTACGCCTGCGTTCGCTACCCGGCTCCGGCTTCTGCGAACCCCTATACCCAAGCCTCGCCCTCGCCTCCGCCTTCCACACTCTTTTATCCATTGGCTTCTGGAATCAGGTTTACATTATATCAGGTATCTATTGCAAGTTTTTTTTTTTATCAAACCCATGATTCAGAAAATGTATAACCAATCTATTTGACAATCTTTATTCACATGAATTCTCAGAAGAAAAAAATTGTTTTAATATAATTATTTTAATTTTCTTTATCAAAGTACTCATACGCATCAAACAGCAATATGTTAAGAGTAATAAACTAAGCCATTTTTAAACATACTACTACTAACTTACTATTAAAAAGTAATAAACCTAATTGGTTTTTCAATTGACATTGTAATCTCTTTTAAAACAAACGTATTGTATTGGTATACTGAACTTGTAACATTCTTCGTCTATTGAGTATTCAATGTTACAAGTGGAAGTACTTAGTACAAAGTAGAATGTTACAAGTTTTGATAAAAAAACAATATTCTAGGAACGTGTAACTCAGTAAGCCAGATAAATTTACTTGGCTTTCTGATAATATTTTTCATCAACGAATTCTATACACAACGGCGTGACTAGACATATGATGGATATGAATACAAACCAAATATTTATATTGTTAACACACAAAATGTAAGAATCGAACTGTACGGTCGGTACTGTAACATCTAATAATCATCTACCATATAATGGTCATAAGTATAGTCTATTCCAATTGAAAGCATAAATAATGTAAACATAAGAACGCCAACTTACATACATGGCGGCCATCGCGCTATTTCGTTGTTTCAGTTATAGTATGAACATGTGTAAAGTGATATAATGTATTATAGATATGTAAGACTAGCTGACGCCCGCGACTCCGTCCGCGCGGAATTAAAAGAAAACATAACAAGTAGCCTATGTGTTCTTCCAGACTATAATCTTCATCTATGCCAAATTTCATCGAGATCCGTGGAGCTGTTCTGGAGACACCTTCAAACAAACATCCATCCAAACATTCGCATTTATAATATTAGTAAGATAAAGTGTTTTACTGGAAATATTTTGTAGTTTACAAGCTAGCGATATGCAGTTTGTCTATAGTCAAAAATGTTTAGGATTTGGGTTAGAATAAGGGAGGAGGAGGACTACACTCTAATTTATCACTTACACGACTCATAAAATCATGTAAATAAATAAATTCATTATCATCAAACATTGGCATCAATTCGACATTAGGTACTGACATATTACTGTAACGTTTTTGTAGACGATATGTGTAATTAGCCATTGACGCATTTTATTAAAGTATTTTCGAAGTTTATTCAAAAGATATAAATTAATTTAATGTACCGTAACAATTTATTATTTACATATTACAAAAAGTAAATGAAGAAAAACTATCTACTATTAAATAGTTAGTCAAATTATTTTAAATAATTTTGTGGGACATAGTTGTATTTTAGGTTAACATTGTATTATATATAAATAAATAAATATTCGGCGAATTCATCTTCTATAAGACTACAGAGAAACTGTTAACTTGCGCTTGGTGCGAAATTGTAATTTCTTAGTTCAGCTAAGTCCTTGAAGTAAGAAAGAATCGTGATTACTTACGAAAGGTGTTTAAATTTTTGACAAATATTTATTTTAATCTTAGTATCCTGTAATCGAAATCTCCTCTAAAATAGTTTAGTGAGCCTCATAAAATAATACCTTATGTAAATAAATCACTCGTTATACACGAAACATTCCAAGTCTTGAATATGATGGACTGTTGTCAAAGTAATGAGTCATGTGCCGGTTTCAGACAACTTTGAGTCAGATTTTTGGCAATGAGATTCGACCATAATAGCTCGCCGGCAATGACCAATGTTCCGAACGAAGATAAATACATTGTTGTGATGGTAATATAGACTGTACTGAGTGATGGTCAATCGTCGTCCACCGGGGACGGTTAGGGAATGCACTCATTGGTACAAAAATAAACTACAAATTTTAGTATGCTCCTACGTACACAATTAGTCCAGGAGCATGTCACATCATATGCGCGTCTGCCAACTTCATCACACCTGCCTATCTATTAATATTTTTATTTTAAAAATAAGCCCCTGTGTGCATTCTGCAGAGCACGCTTGTTTTTGACGGTTGGAAAAATACCTGATTTCGATAACGTAGCCGCTCTGTCAGATTGGAATTAAAGGTAACGGAAAAATAATCTCTATTCATCGTATATCGATTGGTAAATGTGTGTCATTAATGTATCGATTGGTAGTCCAACTATACTATTATTTATTTTTCATCTAACAAATCCCTGTTTTCTTAAGAATAGCAATTATAACAACGTCACAAATATGATCATTTATTTTGATGTCAACAAATAATAATTACAGGCAGTGCTATATGACGTGCATAAGATATTACAACTCATTGTTCGGTGGCACAAGTATTAATCAAAATTAACACAATCGTATTGAACGATAGCTCTTACTGACTCAACCATTACAACTCTCATTCATATAATATTATGTATTTTGCCCATTGCTCCTGTGTCTTGCACCAACTGCGTTTAAAGCAGCATAGGGTCATAAAATGCCTATTTGCGCTGTAGATATTTTAATTTAATATAATGCTTCCTTTTTCTCAAAAATTTGCAAGACCCATTGTGTTTCCCAATGGGCTTATCGACCTACCGATCAATCAGTCCAATGAGATTTTTTTATTTTATAGATGTGCTTTAATTATTAAATCATGATGAAATATAATTTACAAAAAGATATACTTATATATAATAGCGATTTATTTATTCGCTTCGCATTGTAAGTTAATTATGTAACAGAAGAAGTAGATAATTTAAGAAAAGACTAAAGTAAATCCACATTTTATTATTACCATAAACAATTGTTGACTAATATGGCAATGTCATAATTATGTCACCAGGTCATGTACACACAGTTTCCTTATAAGTGACTCGTTGTCTTCAGACTTTGTAAGATGCCCTTGAATGTACTCACAGAGCATATGTTCAAACCAATGAGTAATATGTTGTTAATATAACCAAACGTTTTATGAGTGGATAGTTTACAAATTCACCTCATAACTAAATACAGTTCATAATCCTAACTTAAATAAGCTTGATAATATAATCCATTTTTCTAGTCTGTCTTTAAAATGAAAGTATTGTAATAGTGAAAATTTTAAAATTAGTGTCTGTAAAAAGGAAATTGTTCGGAAATCCAGAAAAAAAGGATTTTTAAACTCCATAACGAAATGAAAGTCAACGCACCAAGAGTGCTTTGGCATTCGCAAAACCTGTTTATGATATAAAATATATCATTTATAGGATCTATTTTGGAATATGACGTATCTGTAAATCGTTACCACCAGACGCAGGTATCAATTTCGAATGAGATCAAAAATATGCCATTGAAAGATTAATTGAGGATCGCATCGACGTCATTGAAAATATTTATTATTTGAAAAGCGAAATGTATGAGACCATCGCTATTTTCGCTGCCAACTTTATCACGGGCGACATTAATTTTATGCCCGTGAAATAGTCTTGGAAAAATGTTTTGTGGAAAATTGGACGTTGGCAACATTTCAAACTTGTCCATGTTATGTTGCCGCCCCTTTGTGACTCCTATTATCGTATCTGTCGAAGTGCGCTGGCCATTGGTAATGACAATACTTACATAACATGACTAATTACAGTTTAATGGCATTTTGTATATACTAAATATTTAAACGGAATAGAAAATTAATAGTCAAAATACCGTCTGAAAATTTTAAAAGTAATAAAACGTCATTTCTATAACTTAACTAGTATTTATAGCACAACTTGCTGTCGCCCGCGACTCAGTCCGCGCGGCATTAAAAAAATAAGTAGCTTATGTGTTCTTCCAGACTATGTTCTACATCTGTGCCAAATTACATCAAGATCTGTTGAGCCGTTCTGGATATATTTCAAACAAACATCCATCCATCCATCCACCTAAACATTCGCATTTATAATATTAGTAAGATAGTAGACGTAGCTTTTCGGTCAGAAATGAATGTTTTTAAGCAATGTCCATACGTTGGTCGTATATTACAATACATACGTTCACAGATTCAATAAAGCTTAAATAATATGTATTGTCAATACCTTTGTCTATTAGTATTTTAAGGTAATCATGATTTTAGTAAATCTTATTAACTACTTATTGACTTTCATAGTTTTAATAAATTCAAAAGCTTTTGTTGGGTGCCTTTTTTTCAGAAGAGTTCAGTGACAATGCTACGTTCAAAAGTTAGATATAGTACGACATTCGGAATTCAATTGAAATGTACCTATCTAATCAATCTAAAGTCATATTAAAATTCTTCAATCAATCTATTTTAAGCTGCCCTTTTCCTGTAACCACTACGTGATGAATGGTCTTCTGTTGCCAGAATTAACATACTATTGTGTACTATCGATCTATCTATTGTGCATTTCTTATAACTCAGTACTAAGACTAATTACCAAGATCGGTCACTTATAACCCCCATTTATTGGATTTCGTCGAGCAAAGTGCTACGCCATGCCGTCATGTCTCAGGAGGATCGAATACTGTTGCAATCAAAGATCATGCAAAAATCCACTCGCTTTATGAAACTGTAATGTTTCAAGCTACTTGATAACCGTTGTAGGGTAGATAGTAGGTAATGTAGAAAATAAATAAAGAAGCTTAAAAATAACTGGTTTTATCCTCTTGTTCAATAAAAATAGATCTCGTTTGTTCTTATTTTTAATCAACACATTATTTAAATTGCGTAAAATCGAAGAGTTGTAGAATGTTCTGTACGACACAGTGGCAGGTAAGAATTTTTATTTTTAAGATTGTATTTTAAAAATACAGATACTACATAAATGCGGTGAAGGAATGTTATGCGTAGATTGAATAACATTCAGGTGTTTACAGGTGTGGTAGATTTCTATGTATGCGCGTGGGTTGTTGCTAAAATAACGCGTTAACCCTCGCAACTGTTGCTTAGCGAAGCTTCATAGTGTTAGTCATGCCGTGGGCAGCTGGGCAGTCTGCGCCCACGTCATATCAAAATTTCACACACCACTTTTAGAGAACCACGAACATTATATCGCGAAATCTCAGCCGCGAAATTTCAACCGCGGATCTAGGTTTCCTTTCTTTTTTTACCACACTTTATTGGCACCTACAGGTTAAGTTTTTTCATTGCTCTACGTACGTCATATATCTAATTACATTTTAGTCACGATTATTCTAATTATTTTGATATCATTCGAATGATAAAAGTGCTAAGTCATAAATATTTTATAGGAAATAAATTAGCTAACTTGACATCTCACCATTACATTTCATTATAACGACGAAATAATAAAAATATCCGCTACGAAGAAGACGCCTTTTTGTCTAAACAGAGAGAGAGCGAAACAGAGAACAGAAAATTCCAAAAACGATAAAGGCATTAAAATTACAAGGGAAAGGAGATCAAGAGAAATTCCTCATTTCTCAACACGCGCATAATGTGAAAAAGAAACTATTCTTATCATTATCGTAAAATAACAACTCATAAACCATAATATAATTTAATCACTTGACAATATTCATAATTTATTTTCACTACAACAATTAAAGTACTATTTATAATATTGTTAGATCATAGTTATATGTTTAAGAAAATACGACACATTATTGCGTACGTTATTTAACAAATTATAATGACGCCAATAATAAAACGAAATTATGAATACTGGCCAAGAAACGTTCATGACGTTAACTAGTGATCATAATTTTGAGGTTATATTGAAGAAAAGGTTGTATTCAGCGTTTGTTATAAACGAACTATATTTATTTAATATAATACTAGGTACTACTATATAAATAAGTATGATAAAATCGAAGAGTTGGCTAGTGTGAACGCCCTGCAATATTTGAAGAAATATGGATTTTGTATAGTTATGTATTCCGTTCAATTGTTAGCAATAATAACATATATGCACAGGTGGGCACAGTTAATCGAAAAGTTAACTTCGTTAATCGTTAATTCGTTAATTAAGAAATTAACTTCGTTAATCGTTAAAGCGTTAAATTCTCGAAAATTTAACGCAAGTTAAAGTTAATCGTTAACAGTTAACCATACCAAAATTATACATACTAATTTCACACTTATTGTGGCGACACTTGTTTAAAATAGTAATTTGACTATACATTCCTTAACAAATTAGTATTGGAGACAAGTATGAATGCATTATAGTATATTTCATTACGAGTGTAGAAATCCTGTCATTGCAGAGTTCCGACAAATGTCTACCCGAGGCAAGGCGCGGCCGAAGGTGAGGGTTGACAGTTGGAACAAGTTGTAATGACAGTTCCGCATGTGTACGTGTCTCACTAAAGTGAGATGAAATAAAATGAAAACTAACCTAATTCATTGAATCAAATCATTAAATCTGATATTGTAACAAATTAGGAACTTCTTTCTAGAAATACTTACATGAATCATAAAAACTTCAATGATTTTTTTGTAAAAAATTTCGTGGTTGGTTTTTTTCTTTTTAATAGACATTATTTTGACAGTTGTGAAAGAGAACGCACGAGTTTGGAAAAGCTAAAGAAAAAGCACGAGTAAAAAATTGTTTTAATACAGTTTCTAAAGAAAGGGATTGGAGGGTATTGCAGGGACGAAGAGCATTCGGAATGTGGGCTATTACACACTCTTGTTTTATATACTCGTAATGAAATATACTATTTCGAACCTTCTTTTGATCTTGTCCTGTTGGTCACGTCTTTCCCGGACGCTCTGATGCATCACACTTGCACGCGAACTTCACATATATCAATTATCAAATCGTTCGTTCACCATTCGAGTCGCCGACAGTCGCCCAACATAAATGAACTTATGAGCGTGGCGTGGCACGTAATTTAAACAAAATGACAGCACGTCTCCAAGTTTCTAATTTAACGATTAACGGACTTTTTTTAACGGAGGTTGAATTTAACGGAAGTTAACAAAAGCGTTAACACTTTTTGAAGTTAACTTAAAAGTTAATCCGTTAAGCAAAATGTTAACTTCGTTAATTAACGATTAACGGATTAACGAGTTAATGCCCAGCTCTGCATATATGTACTTTATGATTTAATCTATTTGATATATAAACACTAGATGTCGCCGACTACTCTGTCTACGAAGTATTAAAAAAAATTTAGTAAGTAGGATATGTGTTCTTGCAGATTATATGCCAAATTTCATCGACATCCCTTGAGTCGGTTTGGAGATACCTTCAAAAATCCATCCATCTAAACATTCGCATTTATAATATTTATATGATGATCGTTAATATTTACAGCTATATTTATGTTTAAAAAATATAATATCGTGGTTACCGAAATAAACTGGTAGTGTAATGTTGCTATCAACTCTGCAATTCAATTTAATAGAGTGCTGATAAGTCGACGTCTGCTATTTCAGCACGGCTCGCGTTGTATGAAACATAGTTCTAAAATTACCTGCCTCCTGTTTGTACTGGAGGCACGTTGCTACTCACGCCTCAAACTGAATAATATATACATACAGACTAAATGTGTTTCGAATCATAACTAAACCAATGGCATAATTGTTACAAAGTCTAGAATCTAGATGGTAATAAAAGTAAGTAAAGTAACATAAATGTATGCGCTTTTTAACATTCACACTTGTTTCAATTTACTGGATATCAGTTTTGGTGTAATGTTTTCTTTGTGTTATTGTGTCACCATTTAGAAGAATGCCGAACAAACGTGTTTTATTAAATTTTAATTAACAATATAATATTTTCCTCCTAACAGCTACAGTTGAATCAAGATAAGTAAGAGTCCCAGATACCGCGATATTTTTCACGCTTATAGAGGTTTATTTCTAACCCGAGGTTTTCGCTTATGGAGGTCGTAAGTAGAGACCAGATAATACCTCTCACTTATATAGATTTCTAGCTAATCCATGTTCAACTATATATTGCAAAATACAGACATACATTCTACAGACTACGCGGTAACCCAAATGGACGCATATTTGCTGCTATTTTGGGACATTGCACTGTCGACTACTACTGAAGATTTCTCAGAACATCATTATTTGTTAACTAAGCGATTTCAGTCAAAACAGATTCTCTCGGACGAAATACGACATAACATACCAATGTCTAAAGTTATAAAAACGAGTTAAGTGTGTTTTAAAATAAGGTGAAATATAGAATCAAACCTAAAACCAGATGTACAACGTATGAGAGTAATAAAAACATTCCGTAAACACTCACCTACTTCGACTCTTATTTTGATAAATTCCTCCATTAGTTTACATAAATGCTGTTCTTTTAAATGTTCTAGGTAACTAAGTCTCTATCTCACAGAAACAGACAGAAAAACGCCGTTGCAGAACAGGCCAAAATAATTTGTTCGAACGAGAGGTCGGAGAGGAGGTATTAACGTTCAAAATAATGGCAGCTAACGATGAACTAAATGTGCATAGATTAAAAGAATTTTAGAAAGCAATAGTTAAAATACAGAGTGAAGTAAGAAAATACTGATATGTTCGTTAGTAGGCGGAGAGGAACGGACTATATCAAATAACTTCAAAGACAAAACTTGTAAGTGTAGTCCAAGTGTTAATGTACAAGGACTTTAAAATTTATTTTTCTGATTTCACCTGACCGTCTACACAAAAATAGTGTAAATAAATAAAAAAAATGATTTTTTTTTTCATTTTCATGACTAATTTCATGTTGAAAGAGTAGTAATAATTTTTGTGTTCTAAAGATGTTGTGGTCATATAATGTCGAATGTATCTAAAATAATGTTCGTTATTTTAACTTTGGCTATAAAAATATTTTAGCATAAAGTATAACTTCTTATCCTGTCTCTACCTTTTCCTAATTACTTGGGATCCTCGTCCCAATTAATTCTTCAGATATCTTGCCTTAATAAATGGTTGACAAATCACATCGATGCGTAATCATATGTGGTAATGCCATAGTGCATGCATAAACATAGTAATATTATATAAATACTATTACAAAAAAAACTTTAGAGGTGTCAAGGGACACCCGGATGGAACGAAGTTCCTTTCGATTAATTAGTGAAGGAACCAATATTTATTCTATGAATAAAAAACTTAAATCTTCACAAGAAGTACGTTTTATTTCTATGAATTTTCGTTATATATTGTCACGTCGTTGCCATGGTGAAGTAGCGCTCATTCGTCGTTAATATGACGGTTTTACATTACAATAAAACCGATATTATGTGCCGAGAAAACATACAGCATTGCTTATGAAGACGCATTGTATACTTAGCTTAAATTTCGCGGTCTTTCGCCGTTGACAGTTGGTATCAGCTACGGTTGGTACTACCTGCTCTGTTGCTATTTCACTCGCCAGCCAGGACGAGGCAGCCGATGTCATTTGCGGAGCTCATAGTCGTCTTCACCAGGAAGAACTTCTGGCAATGCTGTATGTTTTCTCGGCACATAATATCGGTTTTATTGTAATGTAAAACCGTCATATTATATGCCTCAGGAAAACATACAGCATTGCTTATGAAGACGATGTGTTTGTTATCTGCTGGTGAAATACACGTAAAACACAACGCTATGATGATTAATTGCATGGTTGTTTTTCTAAAAAAAAAAACAGATTAATGAACACGTTACAACTGAAAAAAAAAATTACATATCTGAGTAGGAGTTAAAATTAATTTATACATAAAAAAATACCACCTACATAACTTAAAGTCTTGATTGGAAACTGATATATGTAAAACCTACATCGAGCCACGACACAAATACAGGAAATGGTACAAAGTAAGGGAGCTAGTGTACCATCCCATTCCAGTTTTACTTATGACCACCGGGTCAGATAGCTTAAGTCTATATTGTTATAATCGTTTAGAACCTAACGATTAAGGTCGGGTCTTGTTAAGTTACTATTTTCCTGATGGATTTCTCTTTAACGACTATTGTGACTGAGGAAGTCCTAGATAGAATTTCAATTGTTAAACTGTCGTTTGAAATGATGTTTCTGAAGACCCATTGATTGACTATGTGATGCGTTTTTATTCATGCACGGTGATAATAAATTCATTCAGAAACACATAAGAAAAAATAAGATAATCATACAACAAACATTAAACAATGTCTTATAGTGGTCAGAACTGATAGTTCTAAATTCTAGATCATCTATGGTCAGTGCAAGAATGCGATTTAAATTATTAGATTGGATCCAAATCCAAATAAATAGACTAATCTAACTAAAATGGCTTTAAAAACTTGTTTGAATGATTCATTGTAGCCCTATCAGAATTTGACATGGAGTGACATAATGTACTTTTAGCACAGTGTAAAGAAAGATTTCATACAGCTTGCTGTTGACGTCAATATCAGTGTTTAATCCGAAGGCTGATAGTTTATAACAGCTAAATGTTCTCTCCGTTGTCAGCAGAACATAAAATATCAAGAAGTAACAAAATGTTTTTGTTAGTGTTAAACTGAACTCATCTCCCGAAGCAGGTGAAATGCTGTATTCTCCAAGGTATTGGTATTGTCATCGACTGTTTATGACAGTCGCAGCACATGGTTGAATATATTCGTTAGTTGAGGCCTCCTTATACCATCCTGGATGTGGCAAGTATGTTGTAAATAAGAAAATACCGTTGGAGTCAAATGAAGCCAGTCACTGAAATGGGTTTCAGTGCGTTAGGGTTCGGGCCCCTGCTGCTGCTGCTGCTGTAAAGTATTGTAAATATATATACAACTTATAAAGAAGAGTGCACGTCAACTTTATTTATTCCATACTTGATTTATATCTGAATTGATTTAAGCTTTCCAAACCAAAACTTCCTTTTTTAACTTTATTATTCTCTTTGTTCATATATATTGTTGTATTTCTTATCTCTCTTCACTACATATCTTTCTTCTTCATACATTTTTACATATCCTCCATGTTTACTATAGTGTAATAGTATATATTTCAATTGTGATCTTTTGAGGTAAGGCACTATAAGGATTTTTATGGAAAACATTTATTTTTTCATTAAGAATGGTTATATGTAGCAAGATGCTCCTTCATCACTATAAGGTTCCTTACCTACCTTACCTACCTACCGTACCTTATTTGTGGAATCTTCTCATATAAAAAAAAATCTTAAGCTTGAATTGGTACGCTACTAAGTGCATTTAACAGCAATCTGTTTTCTGAACTCTTTTTATAATAAATTGAAAAATCAATGTCGGTTAGCATGTTCTAGTCATTTGCTTCCTTTATCATCCTCTATCATCTATTTTATTTTTCACTTCAATTCATACTTTTCATAACTGTTATGTTCAATATCTTCCATAATGACCAAAGCCTCTTTTAGTTAATTATAAAATATTATCATTGAATTATGATGTATTATGTGATATTTGTTCTCAAGAAATGACAACTACTTCTATAATCCAATAACTTTATACCTTAAAAGCTATGTCCAATGTAATATAAATGTATGCCAGTATCTTTGGAACCTTGCCTGGAGGGACACCTTTTAATGACATATTTTAGTTTTCATATTTTATTTAAATTAAGTGTAATTAGGTTTTGTATAATTGGATTCAATATATTATGTCACTTTAAACTTTAATCTATTCTATTCTATATATATAAAAGAAAGTCGTGTTAGTTACACTATTTATAACTCAAGAACGGCTGAATCGATTTGACTGAAAATTGGTGGGCAGGTAGATTAGAACCAGGAAACGGACATAGGATAATTTTTACCCCGTTTTCTATTTTTTATTCCGCGCGGACGGAGTCGCGGGTAAAAGCTAGTATATAATAAAATGTGCAATATACAATGTACCATAGGTATTAAAAGAAAAGATTCGATGAATATCATAGTTAAAGCTTTCTTTCTTAGAAAAACAATAATGTTAATAATGCTTGGACGGCATACAATGTCAAAGGAATACCCACGATTTTGCGGCTTAAAAATTATCCAAGTCTGGTTAGTATGTAATGATGACTCATTTATTATTATTATTTTGACTGACGGAAAGATTGCTTTAAGTCATGAATAACTTTTTCAATAATCATAAATATCCGTTGTTGGGCAATTACAGATTATGTATTGAGAATTTGAACTTGTTACGATGTGTATGTTGTTTGAAGACTGCCAAAAAGAGGTGCTGAGTGTTCCAAAGGAGTGCTCACAAAGTAGCATGAAATATCCAACGCTTTTGTAGTTTGACTTATCTATGTCTTTTTCTGGTAAAATAATCTTCTCTATTAAAGTTTAATTGACCTCAGGTAACAATTAAGCAGGTAAAACATATCTGCATCACTTCTAGGTTACTGTTCATTAGCAGCGATAGTTTATCTTTGTCTCTTGCTTCTTGCTAAGTGTTTTGTCGATGTTAGTTACCGATTTGATGGTTGCTGCGCCAGTTAAGGTGATACAAGTGCCACACAACCTCCGCGGCCTGAGACATAACTTGTATGGGTCGTTATAGACCAGAAGGTAGTCGTCCAGTTAGACTAGCACGATATACCTCCTCATGCAAGGTCTCCGCGACCAAGCATGTTACGGAAAAGAACAGATAAGCCGGAAAGAAGTCGTCTAGGTAGACTAGCACGACATTCCTACTCACGCTAGGTCTCCGCGAAAAAGCGTGTTACAGGAAAGAACAAATCAGGCGCTGGCACCAACCCGGCTGCGCCAATTCGGCGATTAGTAGTTAATACTCCGCAAAGCTGGTGTGATGCACCTACGTTACAGGCCGGATGGAAGTCGTCTAGGTAGACTAGCACGACATACCTACTCACGCTAGGTCTCCGCGACCAAGCATGTTACGGAATTTAGTGTTTTGCACCTTGGTCAAGGTTCGCTTGTTTCTGTATTTTCGTCTTTTAATTGAAAACAAATTGTTAAAATAGTTCAGTCAACATATACAGCAGTGGCCCACGGTCCGCTATTTTTTTTTTTTTTTTTTAAGTTTTCGTAGGTACTTAGATTTATTTGTGGTATTGTTTAACCATTTTGGATGTGCTATTGACGAATTCAATGTAAATGTAAATAATCCTACCTGAGTAAAGCCATTTTTAATTAGTTAGTAATGTAAATTCTAATGTAACGACCTACATGTGCGTCTTGTTTCTTTGTTATTGTTGTCCGAGCGATATGAACGTAAGTTGATACTCTTACAAATATGTTTGTCTAAAGCAGACTACCAAAACATAAGGATGAAAGGAACAAAATAGTATTACTCTTTTACTTTTTAGGTACAAAAAGGTCCCGGACAGTTAACATATTCATTAATGTGGTAATTACGTTGTACTAAGGAAGAAGTGACGTACTAGTTGCCTACTAGGTAAACAAATTAAATTTCAATAAATTTAAATCTATCGAAGCGTTCCTCGTCTGCCGATTCACGCTTAATTTAATCCAAAATATCTAAGAGTCCTTTTGGGACTGAGGCTGTGTTTATTAGAAAACGTTAGTGCTATTTGCGCCCTTGTTACGTGCAAATTATTAGAGCATTATATTCATATAAAGACTACCCACTAACCTGGGTTTAGATACATCGATGTGAGGGTGGTCCGATTGTTTGCGTTTTGCGTGTCGGCCCCCCTCTTCTTTTATATCGCTGTTGGATGAGCTGCTCTGCCACGAAGAATCTTCTTATGCTGTATGCGGGCGTAAAATATTTACCCGACATCTCGGCGGTGGTTTCATCTACGGCTCCATTACTACCTTTTTGGACTATTTCGAAATTTTAAACTCTCTTAAGCAATAGAAAGTGCTTTTAGAATGCTTTATTCGAATTATGAACTTCGACACTAGTAAATGTTTAGCTATTAAACATTTGTTATTACTGAGTACAGTGACGACCGCCTTGTACGAAAGTACACAACGCTATGAGCTCCGCAAATGACATCGGCTGCCTCGTCCTGGCTGGCGAGTGAAATAGCAACAGAGCAGGTAGTACCAACCGTAGCTGATACCAACTGTCAACGGCGAAAGACCGCGAAATTTAAGCTAAGTATACAATGCGTCTTCATAAGCAATGCTGTATGTTTTCCTGAGGCATATAATATACTTACTATAGCAAAAAGTGTCTTGACAACTTTTCGTAAGAGTTTTTTCCGTCTAGCCCCCTTTCACAACGCGCGATAAGGAACTTCGTTCCAATAACCATTCCTATGTTTTTCAATTTTTTTAATATTACTTACATTTCCAAGTAAAGTTTGTTGACAGCATCCAGCAAACGGCTTACTACCGGCTTCGGTGGGCACCATTCCCAGTACATACGTCATCTGAAAATTTGTAATTTGCCGTTTTAACACAAGCTTCGAGTATAGTCTTGGTTGAACACTGTGCCAAGAACGAAAAAAATGCCAACGCACGAAACAATTGGATTCGTAAAAATATAAAATGCAAAGAATTTCCCAGTGGAAAATATTTAAGGGCTTCTGGTAGTTTAATAACGAAGTCTCTTATATAGAGCGGGAAATACAGTTTAAGGATTTCAATGGTAAGTAAACAACCAATGAGCAAGTGGCTTATTGTGAAGTGTAAACATCGACATTCTTATAGATCCAGTTCAAATACGGAAAAGAAAAGCGGGTAACTAAAAGTAAAGGAAGACAAGGACGAGTAAACTTAATAGTGTTGACTACAATTCACTCACAACACTATTGAGTTTAATCAATTATTTTTTGTAATAAAATTGGTACAGATAGATGTCATAGTTTAAATTAAAGACTGTATTTACAAATCTATAAATAATTTATGAAAAAAAAACACATTATAACTAACAAATACAAATAATATACGAGCATTAATCGAACGAATTTCATTTCAAATGCATCTGTTATACAGTTAACGAGATAGCAGGAAAGAGGGCAGGGTATTTTCTGACAAGGAGTTGCATCAGCGTCGACTATTTTAAGATTTCAACGTGAACAGAACTCTGTTACAAAATGTAAAATGTGCATTTTATAGTAGCTGTAGTATGCAAATGTAAATTTTAAATAATTTTATTTATAACAACATATTATGTACATAAAAATATGGCACAGTTAGGAACACCCCGCCGCTCAAATCTAGAACAGTGTATTTTAGACTAATTCTATTATAAATTATTTATTATATTTAAAGAAAAACATAGCCTTTAAAATATTACAACAACAAAGTGGAGAGTTGGCAGAAAAAATAGGCAGTTAATCTATAAAAAGATCTATGGTAGATCAAGATGAGCATAAAAAACAAACAACGCACGCAGTGATGAACACAAGAAAGAAATGAATACGTTTCTAACAATAACTATAAGGCGATTAATTTTGTTAAACTACCCACATCTGAATTAAATTCGAAGAAAGCTTGCTCTGTCCCGGAAGTCGTTGGGTCATGAAATATTAACTATACTGTGTATCGTGTTGTCGCCTGTGAATGAAAGAACATCAAAAAGCTTCACATTTTATTTCGAAACTATTTTATCGATTCATTTTGACGTTTATTTATTTTTTACCTGTGCGAGTAAAGAAGAAGTCTTGTACTTAAATAATGTTATAAAATAAAATGACTATTCTAATTTATTAAATACAAATTAAAGCAGCAAAATAATGTTTATTATTAGTAGACGTACAGATAAAAATCTTGAGCGTTAAATCATGTGCAAATAATAGTCTGAATTAATCATCGTGATATTTTATTTTTGTTCAATCTATTTTGGATGTAAGCATGTAATTCGATGACTTTGTTTATATCAGTACAAATTTGGCTCTCTTTTATATCTCGCAATAAACAGAATTAAACGTATTTATCACACAGGCAAAGATGATTAAGGTAATCGATTTCCACTGGTGAAACATAGAGACGACAATATACATATTGTTGTCTCTATGTTTTAAAAGAAAACGAGAGGTATGATATTTTTACATATCTCAGCAGTGGAAACTAACAGTTATTAAATATATATTAAATAACCACAGCTGAGATAGGAGACGCATCTGGTTGTTTGTTGCAGAAACTCGAAACGTGACGCAACGTTCTATTAAATATTTTGTGTGGGTGGGAACGGACTGAATAATAATAATAAAAATAGAAACACAAAGTGTTATAAAGGTTTATTGAAGGACAACGTAGAAGTATTAATTAAGGTCACAGATTAGTTAGACACGAAGGCAGCGTTCGTTCCGCAATCACAGTCAGAGCTACCTATATTTATCAAAATCTCCAACGAGAGTCCGTAGCCGGTTTCCATCGGGAATGGCGGTCTTATTTATTTATAGTTTTCAGAAATTGTGTCATTTTAATAAAACTCCTGAAGGATTAATAACAAGAACAAAATAACAAGCTTACAAATGTGAATATCATGTACATAACTATGTTCAATTTTTTTAATTTTTCTTTCATATTGTATGAGTGAATACTCATCTATGGTATCACACTTTGTAGTAAATAAAGAAGTATAAGGTAAATGTGGCATAGTAAAAAAAACTATACGTTTAATTATATGTAAGTAATTTGTGAATGTTGTTTTAAGACGAAATGGTGGGTATTTCTTAATAAATTAAATCAAAAATATGTAAATGGAAAATTACTTTCAATTTACGACATTTATTTACAAAACATTGTAAATTTCGTATTCAGTTTATAATTAAAAAAAACACTTTCTATCTAATAGGCAAAATAAAATTAAAAATAAAACAATAAGTTTTAGTAGGTACTTCATGCACCGAAAGATCGCTATAATTAAAAGGGCAAAAACTACAACACTATTTAAAAATGCATATACAAATTAATTAGGTGATGCTATCGCTTTAATTTAAATATGAATACTAAATAAAAGAATCAAAATCTGAAATTTTATATCACTGACCTTGTATTGCATCTGATTGATTAGTTCCATCTCGTGGTCATTCTTTAAAACATCGATTGTTATTTAACCCCATCTTTTGACTGGAACATGAAATAAGATACATTGAAAAAAAAATTGCGCCATTGTGCAATTTCAGTGCTGAAGGCTCCACGGCTCGGCGCTAACTAAACTTCTACAGGCTTCAATGTTAACGAATTTATTAATAGACAACGATGAAATCAAGAAGCGGCGGCTGCAACCTATTTCGAATATTCGCGTAACGGCGTTACACGGTTCTGGGAAGCGTTCGTGTGCAAATAATAACGGCGTCCGGTTGGTCGTTATTTTCGTTGCTCGTTATTTTCGTTAGCCGTTAACCCTGGGATTTCGAACTATTACGGTCGCCAGATGGCGGGCGTTATAACCTATTTGCTTACAAATACGTATAATAATAAGAATGTGTAAAATTATTTTGATAGCAAAAAAACGTCATCCAGATTTTCCATTTCTAAACTAAAATAAAAGAATTGAATCAAGTTAACAACTATATAACATAAGCTAAAGTTTAAATAACTCGGATGTAGGGCATAAATAAAATTAAGAATGAATTACGTGCATTTAATCAAACTAAAGTGTTGTGAAAATAAAATAATTTTTTATTATTACAATACCAACATATAATAAAAAAACTTATCCCCATAAAATTACATGTTATTGTTATATATTATTGCATTTTGATGTATTAAATTATTTATTAACTTGTATTTTTTTATTGTATTAGTAGTAATTAGACTTAGTAACAATTTTGAATTGCATTCCAGAGACTATTTAAAAACATAAAAATAAATTTACGTACAGAACGGTGACATTATAAATTTGACTAATAAAGAGTTGTTGCTGATAGATCGGAAAATAAAATCCGATTGAATATAAATTTAGGTATAATATGATTTTTATGAATCTTGCCTACATTTGTTTTAAATGCACTAATCAATATTTAAGTAATATTATCACATAAACCAAATTCACAGCATCGATGCCAAAATTAGCAACGGTTACAGAAGTTAAAACTTTTAAATATTTTTTTTTTTCACCCTAAAATAAAACATTTTTCTACAACTTCTTCTTCAGGTAAGTAAATGAAAACTTAATACCTGCCATCTTTCGAAAACCGCTAGAACTACATTTTAACAAATCTATTATACTTTTACAGTGTACCAAAAGGTGGAGCTAGCTGTAGCATTTAGCAGAGCTTTTTCAAAAGCTTAAAAACGGCAGATTTAAAACTGCTGGTGTGAATTGTATGGTCACTGTTATTACCTATTCCTCTACAGAAATAAATTAAAAATAAATGCATTTCTGACGAAAATTCAAGATTTTTTCGAAACTTTTACTTTTTATCCATAATATAAATATGCGACTTCAGAGGAACTGACTCTTCACTTATTTAACTTTTTACTAATTAAAATATCCTTTTATGTAGTAACTGAAATTTATTGACATCAAGGTATTTATTTTATGTCATCTTTTTCCAACATTTCAACAATCAATGTTTTAGACTCATGTTTATAACTCTTTCAGTATTTTTCCGAAAAATTACTTTTCGCGCAGGAAATGCTTTCCTGGTATACGAGCCGCTCTGAAACAGTTTTAATTTTAAAGCAATATGTAAAGATTCGGTTACCCGTTCATTTTGAAAATTATACTCGTTATCTTTTCCCTAATCTAATACGATAGACAACATAATTTCATAGAAAAATTCTAATCAACTCTTAGTAACGTTCTTTCTTTGAAAACATAAATTTGTTCCGAGCTACATGCTAAAGTAACAGTGTATTTGCTTAATTACGTTGAATTTAATATATTGCAAAACTTTATATGCACTATTTTTTTAAGATGTACTCGTTACATTGCCAATAAGTGTACTTTTACTTCCTGCTGATCAGGAACGATGCAATTTATTTCTTAGATTCTTATGTAAAAATAACGTAAAACGCTATTGATGGCTTCTTATAAGTACAATTTGTTTAGCAGTTTACTTTAAATGTTCATCATAAACACTAGTTATAGAACCATGGGCATCGTCATCCGAAGATCTAGGCTAGATCTAGTGCAGAGGGGGATTGGCAACTACTATTAAATGGTCTTATTCGAAGTATTGTTTGTTCACTTCAATTTTGGGACAATATACTTTTTATACACCGCAGTATAAAATTTGGACCAGTTAACAATAATGTATATTTGTGTAAGTATACTTAATTGTTTCCAAGAATATGTTCGTTTTGTATTATACATTTTTTATATATTTTGAGTAGGATATTGTAACCATAAAAGGAATTTTTTTTTTAAAGGAATAAAATACAAGTTACAAAAATATGTAATACGTTTATTTTTTATAAATGAAAAGAGGTATAAAAATATAAGATCGTATTTTATTATAAAAGAAATAATAAAACGACTTATAATCAAATGGATGTAAATAAATAAGACTTATTAACTATACACAAAACCAACTTGGCGCTACATGGAACAATGTACAATGTACATTAAGTAAAGGGTTTTAAGGTCCAATTTTATCCATTGTAGGTAATCCTACATCACGCATGACTAGAAAATCTTCACGAAGAATCTCATCCTTACAATAGCGTCCATAACACTCAGTTTTGTACAAAAAATCTTATAAATAATATCACTTTTCGCGATGTATTTGCGATGTGCTCACTTGCCGAGCAAGATCTTGCGGCCGGCACCGAGGTTCTGTCCGGCTTGGGTCGCGCCCTTGTTGGATCCGGCCTGGAGACCGATCACCGTCTGGCCAGCCTTCAGGACCTCCTCGGAGAAGTCACGCTTGCACTCTTCAGAGGGCTTGGGGCCGAGGTAAGGACCATTCCATTCTGGGTGTCTGTATGTCTATAAATAAAAAAATACATTGATATTACGCAATATAACCTCTTTGTTTATTTGTGATTAGTGAGGTAACATTGTACAAAAATCGTAAAATATCGTTGAACTTGGCAAAGATTCAAAAACATCACATCGTAACGTAGGTGTGTTATAAAGCTAATATATTTTACACACCGTATTTCAGCAACACTAATCGTTATTTCTGTACATGTTTATAATGTACGAGCGTAGAGAACGCCGCTTGGTAGATTAGTTATAATTAGAGGCGGCCGACCACTACTTTATAGGGTAACACTGTACTAACATGGATCTCTAATCATCTTTCATGTGTACAAAGTCATAACTGATGAAGTTTTAAACCATAGTCAGTTATGAGACACGATATATTGTGTAAGATAAAAATAACACAATCCAAAATCTTATGGCATATTCCAAAGGATTCAACAATTATATTAGAGGAATATTACTAATCGTTTCCTTGTACGTTCATCCTCAGCAATTACCTTTGGTACCTTTACTATTACTTATTATTTACCGTATAATCAATAAATTAAATGTTATTTTAAGGTGAGTTATAAATTTTTACCTCACGGCCGAGGGCGAAGAGTGTGCTGACCACTTGGGCGATGTCTTTCTTCTCCCACAAGTCCACTGTCTGGAATACGTCTATGTCAGGTACGCCGTACGCTTTGATCGCCGATTGGAAGCTGCAAATTACACATCATTAGGATACGTAGTAATCATGCCCTGCGATTTTGCCCCTGATTTTTTATAATTTATGAAAATTACTGAACGTATAGTTGCGTTTTAAAAAATAAAGCTGCTAAGAGGTAAGAGCAAGTACTCAGTTTACGACTTTAAGCAATTCTGTTGTAATTTCGATATGAGTAGATCTGAAACAATGTACATACTTTGTGATGTTCTCCATCATTTTGAACTGTCCACCGGAGGTGTTGATCTTGTTGACGGAGCCGGGCTTCAACTTGTTGATGAGCTGGCAGAGGACAGTGCCGTCTTTAAGTACATCCTCGAACAGTTCGCCAGGGGGGAATTTGGCGCCTAAGACGCCTTCAATCCACTGCTGGGCCTCCTTCTCCTGTTCAGGACTGCGCTTGGAAGCGAGCTGGAATTGGATATTTTATAAGTAAACTACTATAATTTTACAGTCACTGAGTTACCACATATTTTTATGTGTACAGATCGAAACGTGATATTTTTAAATGTTCTAACCTTGGCACGGACTTGACGTTCCAGAGACATGTTGTGTGATGTGTGTGTTTCTTGCGAGGGATGATTCCGGCACGGATAGCAGAGCTAGACTGAACTCCTGAATTTCGGGACCACGTATTTATAGAGAGCGCGCTCAGGCTGCGCCCTTCTGGAAAACTCTTACGCAGTCATCGCGCCACCGTACGGGTGACCGAAGCGCTACAAAATAAGCTTCTGACTCAACAGCCTTATTTGAAGTTATTCGATGGACATCCTTCAAAGAAAATGATCGACCTTCATTCTAATTAAAAGCCGGCCACGTAGTTATTATCTCTTTTGTTCTAACGAATTTCTTTGTTTAGAGCTTCACGACATCGAAAAAATTAGAGCTATATATTGCTATTTTTATTTATGTAATGTTTATGTTCTGATGCAGTTTTTGTGAATTTACTTTGAAGAGATAGATATTTTTGCTACATCAAAAAGAATATTATTGCAATCTTCGGTCTTCATAAAAATTAAGAGGTTTTAGCAATAAACATAATTCGTATTTTAGTTTATGGGACATTTCAACCTTAAAATAGTTTCTGTACTTTGCATCTTGCATTATTGCATGTATATAACTAGTTTCTTTTTTGTTCTAGGTTTACTTAACTATTATACTAAATACAGTAAATTCTTTCAATTTTTTAGGTAAGACCAGTTTTCTTGATAAGTATATATATATGTTGTGTTAATTTCATATCATAAGATCATAATTTTACTCCGGTCGACATCGGGTACGAATTGGTAATATCAAGAAATAAAACGATGATGACGCCAATAACGCACGTAAAATGTTTATCTTAGGAAGTGATTTTATAACCTAAGTTCATTTCTTGTTTCACAGTTATTTTGGTAATCGCATCTCAAGGAAGGATTTTTTCAAAAAATGATGTGTAAGTTCTTCTTTTACTCATTTGTATCATGGTTTCCATGGTTTAATTAAAAATGGTAGATTTTGTAGAAGTTTGTACTCATAGTGAATGTATGTAGTCGACTATGTAGTCGATAAATCTTCACATAACTTAAGTATACCTTAACAAGCGTCGGTGTTCACGTTTAGATTTGAACAAATAGTTATTATTGCTACATTTAAAATGATCCAAAAAAATTAATTTAATATTAGCTACTTAAGAATCGAATCTACATTTTTAGTTCGCTAGATGGATAAATATTTTACCGATGATGAGCAAAGTGACAAAAACTGCTCGTAGTTTTTTGTCATAACGATGATTTTACAACTGACAAATTTACCCACGCAGCTGTCAACTCTATGATACATACTCTCGCACACACAACGAAGGCAATGGTCCAATTAATCTTGCGGACTAATGTAGGTATAATATACATAATATACATATGAACCTTTTTTTCTCCACAGATAATGAAAGGAGAGATTGTCATAACATCGTATTCATGTCAGTGATTACGGCAGTGGAAACAAACTACAATGTAATAACACATAATTAAGATAATATGTGGTTGAAGCTTTTGTTATCCGACAGCGCACTCTGTCGGCATCCTTGCGTCGGCGCTTCCCGAGCCGCCCACCGACCTTTCTCAGATGCCGATGAGTTTTCATTGTCGCCGATATTCACATGATACTGAAGGGAAGGCGTCATATATTATTTTTAAATTTATTTACCTTACTTTTAGTCAAAAGAGTAATCGTAACGACTAAAATGCTCTCATGTCCTGCATTGTGTGAAATGAAAAAAAACTTTTGAGAATATTATTAACAAGGCCTGTATTAGACATAGAGAATGGGAAAATATTTAACTTAGGATAGGTCGAACGAATAAGTGAGTGAGTGAACATAAACCTTGTTATTGTTTTAAATCTTTTTAATTTTATTTTAAAGGATAAAAAATCTTAAACTTTTAATAGAATACCTTTACTTACGCTATGTATTAAGCCATATACAATTCGGTCATCTACATCAATAGATGGCGAGAACGTGAGTGCCAAGAGTACATATATTTCAATAAATCAAAACCGCCTGGACATTTTAATGTGAGAGATATTTCCGTTCATAGAATGCACGGTTTGTACAAGTTCAATGTCTAAATATGATTAATTCTATGTAATAAATATAAATAATAATAACTAGCACACAAGTTTGTAAGCATCATAATACGAAGGTAAATTTAATGCTGTTTACGGTATTCTCTGTATACTGTTATACGTACGTGTTAAAAATGTAATAATACTTCACTATATTATGTATGTAAGATAAACATTTAATAGCCAAAACTTAATCTTTTCAGTATCCATTTCAACTTGAATTCAATTGTTTCATCAACATAATACAAACGAAATAAAAATCACGTATAAAATTAGATTTCCAACTTATAAAAATAGACAAAGCGGTCATTTATTTTACAGCTGCCACATTTGATGTTCGTTGAATATAAAAATAGTATTTAATCAGGCATAAGGTACGTGGCACTGCGGGAACATTAGTCGTCATCTCTCGCGCATGTTTTGCATCGGCATATCGTGACTCACATCGATCTCTATTAGTAAATAAAATTTTCATAACACGTCCAAATTTAGGTACAGTGTTTACAGATGCCAGATGCTACGGGCTACGGTACGGGCTACATAAACCATTTCCCGTGTTTAGACACGATCTGTAGTCGATTTGGACACCTCGCAGGAGTAAATTTTTTTTCGTAAAATAAATATTAAAGAACTCGTAGCTCGCCTTAGACCTTATACCGACAACCCTTTTCACATTTTTTCACATGCTTAGCTCTTCTACAAATGATGGTGTTCAAGAGTATGAAAAATAATACGATTTATATGTTTCCATTTTTAATAATATTAAATTTTATTTTCATTACTTTTGTAATTAATCAGCATTCGCTAAATTTAAATTTCCACACTGATTTCCACACTGTTGCATATTGTGACATTGTAATTGGATTTAACAACTCAAGACTTCTAAAGACTAGCGTTTACGGAAGTATTTTATTGTTGCCGTTCTATTTTGGAAGTGAATACAAAATACACATGTGATTATTTGCCTGCACACTTCAATGACCGACGTAACAAAAATAAGGAACTTCGTTCCAATTGTTTAGAAAAATAAGTGCTCGTTATGTAATTCTTAGCCGGTCTACGGCATTTTTTACATCAATTCCAAAAAAATATTAACCAGTTTGTAAATTTTTCTAAAAGACCTTGTAACATTGAAGCTTAACGAGAAATATTGCTGGACACAATCTTCACCTCTATAATTAAAATATATTGTAATAACATTTGAATTTTACTTGCTTATCAATTAAGTAAATGAAGTAAAAAAAAAAAAACAAAGTCATTTAGTAGGTTCTTTATTAAAACACCCTCCACTCACCAAGAATGTTACACTCAAGTTACAATACTATGGTAAATGATACATATGTACAATGTGTTATTATATAATACATCACATATTTACAACAATATCTAACCCCATTCTAACAAAATAATAAATAATCTTTCATGTTTAATTTAAAATAAAACTAATACATAAAATTTGGAAATCACACAAAACTGACTAGATATTTTTGGTACCATTAAATAAATAAAAAATGAAATACACCGGAATGTAAATAAATTGCAGTAAATTATTATTATCACCATAAAGGAATGTTAAGATTTCTTTCAAATCTTCATCAGCCTTTAAATGTTACTGGACGTAGCATTTTATTTCCTCAATTCGATAAAGTTTAAGATAAAACTAAAAAATAAAGTATCTAATGGGTTTTAAAAATAATTTTTACCTTGACGCAGTTACCATTAACAACTAGTTACCAAGTAAGAGCCACATTTAATCATCTAATTTTGTCAGATAACTTGGTAACTCATGATTCCTATTAAAGATGTTACAAAAAAAGTTTTTAACGTAAAAGTATACGAATTAGCGCAATTTATGTACATTGTTGATTATCATACAAATTCTTATTTCAGTACATTAAAAGGAATATTTATTAACAATTTATGGTAAGATTCACCTTCAACTACATTTCAAAATAACGTAACGTTTTTCAAAATTATAAAGTCATACAACAATTCATTTAAATATTTTTTGGAATGTTACTTTATATCTTTTAAATAGGATCACCTAATTATTTTATATTATTAACAAGTGGTAATTCAGCCATTTTGTTAAAATAATCACTAAGTGTATTAATACACTACTTTGCAATGTTTAATATTACATTCACTACTTATAATGGACACTTTCGTTTTAGCACTAATGTCCCATATTAGTACCAATTTACATATTGACTACACTTATGTAAATCACTTTAAAGTTCACATGGAAATGTCACAAAAAGTATACGCACGAATAACTAGCGAATCAGCTTCGAGGTGAAAAGATACATTCCATTAGAAATACTGCACATTTCAATACACTGATTCACTTTTGATTACAACTGTACTACAGTGTATCAACCTTCGTAATCGTCCGGCATAACAAGTAATAGCTTGTACAGTCCATTAAAAAAGGCTGTTAATCTTCTACATTTTGCTATACTGATTCACTTCTGTCACATAAAATACAAGGACGAGTAGTATGCGTTCAGTGTATCATCAGTGGTAAGGTCGGCGTCTTCGCGTGGTACAGGCCATTAGAAAAGATGGTTGTTCGTTTTGGCTAGAGTGCCGAGGTGGTCGGAAAGAAGGTAGTTTGGGGGCGCGACGCCCAGCAGCGGGAAGCCGGAGGGCTGTCGCAGCAGACCGCAACCGCCGGCCCACTTGCCACTAGCACTGCTTACTGGTGGCATCCCACCTCCTCCGCTGCCCACGCCGTTTAGCTCATCACAGAGTTTGTTCGCTGTAATACAAGAAAGCATTATTAAAATGCTAAACGTAACTATAGTTATAAATGCAAATTTGTTTTCATTTTGCGTTTTTAAAACTGTACTGTTGGTTTCAATTCATAGATAAATGATAATAAAGGGAGAAATGAAACTGACGATCATCGAGTCAAATGGAAATCCGCGATGTTTTTCTTTTCTTTCTAGGTTATATATATAGCGTATACATAAATGCAATCACATACCAGAGAATAGCAAGAAATTCTAGGTGAACAAATTTTTCAAAAGTTTAATTTCGTAATTAAGACACGGAACATGTGCACGCTACCAAATGAGCTCGGCCGTAATAAATTTCCGCATTAAGCTCGACCGAAAGCTCTACGTTCAATTCTGAATATGAAATAGTAGCGCACTCTGACGGCTGTACGCGGAAATGATCGTGGTAACGCAATTAGTGCTAATCACCTAATCCTTGCTGCGCGGTGCCGTTGTTTATTCAAGCCTGAGTGACAATCACGCGCACAATTAGCGCAAATGAGCCGATGTGAAAATCTGGCGGCGGCGGTGGTGGAGCCTAATGTCATTACCAGCACCGCAAGGCCGCATTATCCTACATCGGAGTCTCTCACTACCACAGCACTCACCTGTACTCTACTTAACAATTCAACATCATAATCCAATATTATATTTCGCACTTCATAAACAAATTCAAAAACATTAATACACCATTGTGTGAATGTGACATAAGAATTGGATTTATTATGTATTTTTTACTACTAATTAAAAAAAACTGCAGTATATATTTAAGAAAGTTTAAAAAACAGATATTTACTTAGTAATTATTTTAATTTCTTAATAACCAAAGTTAAATTATTGTATTGATTAAATTTTTATTTACATTTTAGTTTTGCTTCAAATAATTCAGAAGTTGCTTAAAAGGAAAATAAACAATTTAATAGAAACGTTGAATAATATTTGTATTTAAAACTTTTCTACTAGAATATACTGTTTTAATCAAGGTTTGGCCTTCTCTTCATGATCTTGGCCTCATTGTTTAGTTTAAATCTATTTCGGTAGCGATATACCTAAATATTTGCCTAAGTGTATTGATGTCGTATAAGAATTAAAAGAGTTTTAAATAAAGAAAATAAGTAAATACTAATAAACAAAATTGTATACATACGTGTATTTTAAAACGAAAACTTGCATCGAAAGTGAAGAGTTAAAAGTTTTCTAAGTTTGAGAGGTCGGTTCGATCTTAAATCGGTTTATTTAACTTTTATTTTAACTATTTTTTTAAGACTACGTAAAAACAATAACATAGTTTTTGAATCTATAGCTTCAGCAGGAACAACGCTAACTCGTAAGAATAATTAGAAATTTACGACACAAGGATCTTTCTTATAGAAAGCTACTTGTACTTGACCTGAATTGATTTACGCCAAAAATAAACGGATTTGTATGCACACGTATCGAAGTGGTTGCTATATTTAAAATCTATTTGCGGGAGACAAATTAAGTTTAACGAAAGCAGCCTTGTTGTGCTCGCCCACGCGCATCACAGAGATTTGCCACCGATCGGAACACGGTGACTCACTAAGATATTCGATGTTCAATACAATTACGTCAAGATTTAGAAGATATGGTGTCTAAAAATATAACATGATGTTACACTGACGTTACAACGTCAGCGATATGAAATGTTACGAATGTGATCCTGAATTATTCTCTGGAAAGATTTGTTTATTTTGTGTCTATTTTTACAATACAATAAGTAGTTTATTGTGAAAGAAGACTTTTTTAATGCGATGTTTCTTTTTATAATAATACTAGCTATAGCCCGCGATTCCGTCCGCACGGATTTAAAAAAAAAAAAAAAACTTTATTAGTAGTAGTAGCCTATGTGTTTTTCCAGACTATGTTCTACATCCATGCCAAATTTCATCCAGCGGACCGCGGAGGCGTTCAAGACATACCTTAAAACAAACATCCATCCATCCATATAAACATTCACATTTATTAGTAAGATTAAAGGTACAATGTACCAAAGTATAATTTTAACATGCTTATTGTTTCATGTTTTTCTCGGCTCATATTTTTAGTGTACCAAATCGTAAATACGAATTTTAACGTTGTGCAACACGAGATGAAAAGCGTTTTAATATAGTTATTGCAACATTCCAATAAATAGTAACCACATAATTAAATTAAATATTAAAAGCTTTACAAATCTAATCGTGTTATCAAACGCTGTTTACACTGGAATCCATATGCGGTGTGAAAAACCATCATTTCATTTTATCCACCGCGGGCCGCGCGTTGCCAAAATACTCTAGTAAAAATAAATATTATTTCACGCTCTCTCAGTGTGTCCGTACGCCACTAAATAACACTCGAAACACGAAAAATATTAAACTATAGCCGTTTCTTTCACAAGTTCTCAAACTATTTTTAAGAATGCCGATCGGTGCTAAGAATCGCCGATAATCTCAAACTTGTAGCGTTTGTAAATTCTTTAAAACGATTTTATTATCAAGTAAAATTTACTGAGCTCCTTAATTAATGTCTTTGTTTGTTCCATTGCATATTCATTTACTTCAATCATTAAATAGGACCTAAATCTATGTGATAAGTTTGTCAATTTTCAGAGCCTTTAAACTAAAAGGAGAATATGATAAGATATAAGTAAGCGTTTCGATTCAAGAGTTAAAATTGAATGTTAAAAATATATTAATCCCGTATCGATAAGTTATAAAGTCCGGCAACGCATCTGCGGTTGTTCTGCTGTTGCGTATATCCATGGGCGTCGGATCAATTAACATTAAGCAATCCGATGTTTGCTTTTACTATATGATGCCCCTTTTCCTAAAAAAAAAAGTTTATTTCTTTCGTTCTCATTTCTTGGTATTTTTGTTTTTAAACGCGGTTTTGTTGATGAAAATTGTAAACAATTTCATGGTAAGAGATTTTCTTGACATTTATTAATGGGCCGTAGCGCGCTAACAGAAGAAACAATGTGGTTGTCAGACTTTGATAGGTGCGTCTAGTTAAAACAAAGAAATATGCGGTAACAATTATTTATTTTAACTTTTGAAAGCAACTTATTTAAATGAAAATCTTAGAATAATACAGAATCACATATTTGCTTTAAATAAAATAAACGAGGTAGTGAAGAAAATAAGTACGTATGCAAACGTACTATTAATTGCATTATAATTTTCATTAATATGAAATAGAACATGACAGGTGTCAGAGTTGTCATCGCCCTATTGTTCATGCCAACAATATTTGCTCTGACGTTACTCTTCCAAGTTTTAAACGATTACAAACTTAATGTAATAGTTAACAATGATATCCTAATATGGATCTTTTACGTAGTGTCACTAACGTCTTTTTACTTAAATAAAACAGAAGAGTGTAATGAGCTCGATTCCATTTTAAATAAACACCTAAATGTAAAGAGATAAGTCCACTTCACCTACTAAGATCGCAACCAAAAGGCCATAAGACATCTAGAAGTAATTTTACTAACATTTTTATAACTTTGGGGAACATCTAACTAGATCATAATGTTTTTTTTCTACCGGACATGGGAAAAAGAGAGGTGCAGAAACGTTGCCAGTCTTTAAGTAAAAAGTATTTGTTTTTCTTCAAGGAAGGTAAGGAACAATATGTACCTGCAGAGGTGATAGGTTTGAGGTCAGGCGGCGACAAATGTGGCAGAGTGTGGTGTGTGGGTTGTGGTGCGGGCGGGGTGTGCTGCGGAGAGGCGGGAGAGCCGGGCTTGTCGCGTTTGCCCTCCGCCTTAACTGGTGCCTCGCCCGCCTTCTGCTGCGCCAAGCGCTCTTGCTTACGAAACTTTGCCCGTCTGTTCTGGAACCATACCTGAAAAACACCAAGATTAGATAAAGCATTTATTTCATTAACAAACTGTAAAATCTACTAAACATTGTTTAGTAAACAAATATACACTTGAACGAGACGTAACGAGACTTGAACGAGACGTAAAGAAATCAGTACTTGCTTAGTAATTTGACATTATCTCAAATTTAATATACTTAGACGTTGCCTATCCCCAGATATAATTATCAATAATTAATCTATATGTAAATCGTGTCTCAAAAAGTATATTCCATTAAAACTGTTTCAATCTACATGATTGTAATCTTAGTAAGTTATTGTACAAATGCGTGTATTTATCATCCTTAAATCACACTTTATTATTAAATTAATTATCGTGCAAATCAGACGTCACTAACTATCTCGTGATATTAACGCAAGCGCCGGCCGGCTACGAGATGCCAATTATATGTTGCAGCTTTCCGAAATAAATTTAAATCGTCTAGAATAAAATAACTAACATAAAAAGTAACATTCTTTCATGTAGCAAGAATTAATTTAATTAAAATATTTATACAAGTTATTAAAGGTAACAAGCATTGAAGGATTGTTGACAATGTTTCAAATTTACTTTTGGTTATCACTGAGGGGCGAAAGGATTATAAATTAGCTGTGATAACATTACAGTAAAGTGTAATTTAGAAAATTCCTCTTATATTGTAATCGCAAAAAACCGCAAGCGGAACGAAAAATAATTTGAAAAGTTGTGTGGTTAATGAAAACGTCACAGAGAGCGGGACGTAGTGCAAACAAAGTTAGCGCACAAGCCGACTAATGGGAAGGCATCCCGTGCATCGCACGACAAATTTTAATGCAAACCGTTTTATATTCGTACGGATGCGCGCAAATCCGAATTGATCGTAATTCGATTTGTCACGGCGGATAATTGCAACTGCCACTGGCGCTGATTGGGCGATGTTGGAGTAAAAAACGCGAGGTCCGCGCGGCCCGGCGCGACCCGCCGGTACAATCATACTGCGTGCACTGTTTGCACAACCCATTGTACTCTGATGATGTTTGCCCGCTTTTATACTTTTTCACATTCGAACTCTACTCTTTACGTTTCACTGTTAAAAATGCTCTTTAGTTTTCAACATTTTCACGGGTCTTTATTTAAATAAATTTCGAGGGAAATGTGTTTTGGTAGCTTCGAGGTAAATACTTACAAATATTCTGATTTTAGATTCAATTTCTTCACTATTAACTTATGGTACAATATTGTCATCTAAAACCATAGGTCAGTTACCCACGGTCATATCTATTTTTAAAAGAACTTTTTATTTGCAAAGAATAAATAACAAATAGCAACCGACTATAAATCCGTAGACGAAGTAATATCCATCAAGCATCTATCACCCGCGGGCCCACGTACTCGCCTTGGCAATGATCGAGACAAGCGGTAATGAACTTCAACAATTCTAGAGACAATTAGAATGTTATATTGTACTACAGAGCAATACGTCAACCTCAGCTAAAGTTGTAAAATATTTGGCATACCTTACATTGAACGACAATGTTTGACGTCAATAAAATTTGGTTGTTCTTACGTAAACATTTATAAATAATCATACTAATATTATGAATGCGAATGTTTAGATGCATGAATGGATGGATGTTTTTTTGAAAGTATCTCCGGAAAAGCTCAACGGCTCAGGCAGAGATGTAGAACATAGTCTGTAAGAACAAGTAGGCTACTTATTGAGATTTTTTTAATTCCGCGCGGACGGTATCGCGGACGACAGGTAGTGTAAAATAAAAGGATACTTAATATATATTACGAAGGAATGCACTTGGAATCAATTTTATATTAAAATTATCTATTCATCTAGTCATCTTCATCACTAAAATGAGAGACGGCAAATAAATTTGCCCTTAGATAAATTTAAACAAATATAATAAGCAATTAAATGTAATTAGACAATTGACATTGAATGCAACGTGCGCGTGGGCAGCGGGCAGCCGGGAAGTGCCGCATTGCACATCTGGCCAATGCACACTGCAGCAGCGACATCTATCATACCAGTCGTGTCACATGCAAATTGTTACTGTGTCACACACTCGTACACATCTAAAATAGGACATGCTTAACACTCCAGAGCATATCCGTGATATTCATTTTACTTTGTAAATCAACTGTGGAATTGCCTAGTCGTGGCAATGGGTAGATATATCCATCGATTCTACGTTTTAAAAAACAAGGATCATTTTTATTTTTAACACGCTCAAAGACCAGAAAAATAGTCTTACTATAATTCTAGGTATACTATTTATATCCATTTCGTCTCTTCCACTTGTTTGGATTTTACAAACTGATTTTACAAAAGTGCACTGTTGTAATATATAATAGGCTGGCTAATAATACCTTATTGTAATACATGCTTTAACAAAACTGAACATCAAAAATAATTTCTCTTTAGAACAATCAATATAATTAGAACGAATAAAGATTTCTAAACTTATGTTGGAATCTAAAAGAAAATCAGTGACTTCGAGCTAATATTCGAGAGGTCCACGTACGTGCCCAGTGTAGGCAAGCATCGCGTCTAACGAACGGTACATCTCCACTGATTGCCACAAGTCGATAGCCTCGGGCCACGCTCGCCGCATTATATCCGAATCGGAAAAAAATCAAAGCACAACATCGTACGGACCATTCGCAAACAAGCAAATAATGCAGAACCAATACAAATGAGCGATACGATGCTACCGAGCGTGCGGCCGACGCAAACAATTTGCTGTTTTGTATGGAAGAATTCCTTGCCGATGTTTATTGTATCTGGTGCGTGCTCTAAGAGCAAATATATATTTAAATCTGGGAACTTCAAAGACTAAAAATTTAAGATTTAATCGACACCGTTTTTAATTTAATTTACCTATTAATTTTATAAATCAGTGAGCCCCTTGTGTTAAACTTTTACAAGCAACTGAACTACTATTGTTATTTAGATAAAGATCCAGGTAAAGATAAGAAGTCCTTGTCTGATATTACATTATCAAAGCGATATCCATTAAAACGATGTAACCGTTCGACATTCGAGCGGGACTTACACAGTTGCGGTTCCATTTTTACGAGCGGCCCGATGCCGTGCAGATTTAACGATCTATTTTAGCCGAATCGCCAAATGAATGGCGCTCGATAAACACCGGTAAATATACAAGCGAATGTCAATAATAAATAACGGGCCAGCATCGGGCAATTAAGCTCGGGGTCGGAACAATCGAGCGCAGCATCGAAATGCACTTTGCAAATGAACCGAATTGGGCGGGCGGAGTGAGCGGGGCGTCGCGGGGGCGTAGGGGCGAGGGGTGGCGACAAATGTAATTAACCAAGAGATGCACACGCTCTGCAGATGCCACCTCTGACCTACACTCCCTACTAAATAGCTTTAACTAAAGTACCTTTTCTAGTTAATTAATATCAAAGATATGATCATTCTACATTGATTGTTTCTGTTTGAGGCTTCAACATTAGTTTAATTTGTTTAATAATTATATTAAAATCTGATTCTCTGTGATAAACAATGTATATACTAAATGATTGTAAATTATATACCATGTAATGTAACTTACTAACTCTTTAATTGATTTAAAATATATAAAAGAATAAGCATGCTGAAGTTTATAAAAATATCGTTGATGATGAAAACGTAGTGAACCACTGAAATAGAGACTAATTTATTTCTTGATAAACTTCAACATTCAGTACTGTGTAATGGAATCAGTCATCACGTGTGCCAAATACAAAGAGTTTCTAATTTATTATAAACGAAATTTGCAAGAAAGGTATAATTTTGAACAGTTATGAACAAACAAATAAAGTTTTAAGTTTACTGTTTCTGTATCTTCATAACAATATCTCAGAACCATGTAAAATAGATCTATTTATAAAGATTTTTTTGTTTATTATTAAATACTAGCTGTCGCCCGCGACTCTGTCTGCACATAATTAAAAAAAACGTAATATTCCAGATTATGTTCTACATCAATGCCTTTCATCAAGATCCGTTCAGACGTTCCGGAGATACCTTCAAAAAAACATCCATCCATCCTTCCATCTAAACATTCGCATTTATAATATTAGTAAAATAGTTAATTATTTATAATTGATAAAATGTAACATACATATCTGTAAATGTGTACAACAATTGTTCTAACAATACAAACAAATCGAAACTCAAGAAAAGAAAAATACGTAGAAACAGTTTGACCAAAAGATTAAATCCCGCGGCACGTCTGACGTCTACCTTAAACAAATCCACGAGGGTAGTTTAATACAGTTCCCTAAACAAACATGGCGATCAACAATGCTTGAGTATTAAAATAAACAAAGGCGACGCCATGTGGCGCTGCTGTGCGCAGAGCAAACACCAAACAGGCTAATGTATTCGATGGCTCGTGGCGCTGTAGTCGCAGACAGATCTGTCACAGACTATATTAGATACTAACATTTTTTTTTAATGTTCTGTTACTACGTAGGTGATTACTAATATAACGGATTCATCTCATAAATTGGAAGATGAAAGTTTGTATGAAGAAATGTTTAACCTTCAGCAGAATAACGTAAAAATTGACATTCAAATTTTTCAGATTACTTTAAAATTCATCCTTCACGTGGAAAGTCGCTGCGGCCACCTAGTATTCCTAAAATGTACATAGGTTGGTACACAGAGGTATAAAAGCGGTGTCTCGTCAACACATCAGAAGGCGATGCTGCGAGGCGTACGAAAAACGTGAGGCCTTGCGGAATGATCTAATTGTATTCATTAGCCGGGCCGTGGCGGGCAAATATTGACGCAGGCACGGCTCGCTCGGGGCCGACGCGGCCGGCGACGTCGCTTTGATCCTCTGCCTCACCGAGCCTCCGTGACAAACATCACCTCCGACACTTTATACACTACAAACATATCATAATATATCAATAACATCTCTTTTTTACTTTAAAAATCTCTTCATTTTTCTATTTTTGAAAATAAATCTTTTACACTTAAAGAAAAGTCCGTCTTAAACCTGGCTTTAAAATCACTTAGCTAGAAAATAACATTTGTGTAATAACAAAACTAACACTTGTAAGCTAAAACCAATAGCTACAAAATGCGCTTTTATTCCGAAATTTCTTTAGAGTTAAAGCATGCAGATTATGTAACGTCTTTCCTAGATTATAGCAAATGTTAAGCATACATTTCTAAAGATATTGTTCCGAAAAGCAATCCTTAAATCGCTTAATTAAACATCAAAAATGATTTCCCCGAAACAGAGTACTTAATATTACATTTTCTTACTTGAATATTTCTAAAATACTTCAATATTTTTATTCAATATCAATGTAAAAGTAACAGATCTTCAATATTTTTATTGCAATCAAATTAGTTAGCAAGTAATACAAAGTTAATCAATCGTCGGCGTCGGTCGAGCGCGGGCAAACACGGGCACACCCCCCTGTTTATACTTAGCGGATGAAAAGGCAACACCGAACGCCCCGGAATAATATTAGCTACCCTTCAATAATCCACCCAATTGTGGCACTTTTATACCTACATTCGAAATTCTAACTGAATTCATTACATTAAAGTTGATTTTCGATTACCATGCAAACGGTAGTTGTGTCGTTTCGGATGGTTGTTAATTTTTTTACTAACTGGTAACATGTGTTAACATTTGCTGATAATCCAGGATTAACACATCATAATAAAGAGATGAATGCGCGGTTTATTCAGTCCGTATGTCGGTAATAGGCCGGCGTTTCACTCGACAGGTGTGTCATCGAAATTCATCGTGTTTTATGTGGACTTGGCGACTGTTGACAAATTAATGAATTATTTTTTTAGCTGGTTATATATTAATATTTGCGGTATTTCCAATTTAATATCTGTTGTAATTGGAATCTGAATTGTTGCTGACAAAGGCGAATGTCAGTCTAGAGTATGTATGTCAGTATAGAGTTTATAGAAATTTGATTAATTTAAAAAGAAAACTTTTAGAATTTTCATTATTCCTTATTTACTCTATATTACATTCTGGGGATACATATACAAGAAAATTTCTTTTCTATCTTCAATACTCTTAAAAATGGTGAACGTTAAATTACGAATATACGATGAATATAGCTGGGTACTGAACGTCATTACGAGGTGCAACTGTTACACAGCGAGCATTTATTCAGTCAGTGCGTATCAAGCAACGAGCTGTTCGACGTCAATGTTACATTGCACCTTGTCACGTCGCGTCGTTCGATTATTTATAATTAAATAGGTGAAATTACGATTAAATAAAATAAATAATTACAAAATGATTAAAATTTATTAACAGTGAACATCAAAAATACAATAATCATTTTGTACTTAATATTTTAACATCATCCGGCAATGAATTTTTAATGTTGGCAATCTGACATGACGAAGAGATGCGAACCCTACAACAGATGCGCGGGTGACCAAGGCGCGCTCCATTACCTCCTCTATTCTGCTACCCTATTGTTATTGTTCAAAATATGAACACCATGTTCATTATTTTTTCGTTTGTAAACTTAAAAAGTCACGATTTACTATCACACTGAGTCATAATCATTAATGAAGCTCCTTATTGTAGATTTAGTGAGAGAAATCGCCACTAAGGGATAGTTTATGTAACCGTTAAACGTTGGTTTCTGAGACCAAAATCTCTATATAAAAAATATCGTCATCCCTGTCATTGTCATTGACAAAACAGCGACAACAAGACGACCCACTAGTCAAGTCTGACTAAACGTAATGATGATGATCTTTTGAAGAAGTATTTATTAAGTAATTTTGTTTGTTTCCGTCATTTTAGATTCTAAGAATAATTCTTATATGAGTTAGATAATGAGCTGAACGCATATAAAAAGCGACAGCGAGTAAATTAGTTAATTTTACCTTTAGAACTAGCTGAACTCAAACAGAAAAACTCACAAATAACACAGTTTGATAAATTGCATTTTAAATCTAATCTGTAAGTGTTTTATAGCAGAAACTAAGGTTTACCGAGACTTTTTTTATAATATAAGTACAGTAATAAGTATCGGTCTACATTTTTAAACATCGCTAAATGATTAAATCAATATGATTTCTATATGACTTGTTAGCAAACCGATTAATCATTGAGTCTGATACAAACGACACTTCCCCAAGCGGTAGTTCAATTAAAAATGTAACAGATTTGAATCAATTTTGACGCATCACCGTGATTGTGAGCTTCCGCGGTACAATGGCTCGTTATCACAAGATCTCGGCACGTGACGCGACAAATAACCGATACAGATCGGCAGATGGCCCGCAGTCATTTAGTCGAGTGCTCTCTCACCGTGCGTATTGATCTTTTTTAATTCATCGACTTCTAACTTTGAACTAATGAAATAATAAATACTTTTCAAGTCAAGACTTATAGATAATGGATAAGAAACTGTCCCTATTTTTTTAGAGTTAGTCATTAAATTAAATATAATTTTCTAATATTGTTTTTGAGGAGTCAACGTAATATTCAATGAAGAAATTCTGATTGATGCTGAAGATGATATTCAAGATATACAAAACACCAAGAGAACAGTAAAAATGTCATAAAATTTTTAACAAAACAATTCCCGCATTTAATTCGATAATCCTTGGTCTATAGATATTATTTTTTGCCAATTTACAGTACCAGATTACAATGTTTAGTTGTTGAATTTAATTTTTATTAGCTTGTTGAGATTTTCAATGTCGTATAACATTACATAAAACTCAATTGAAAAACATTAGAAAGCATTTTTGCCTCTTAATTCATTATTTTTCAATATTATTCCTCTATTACGTCATGTATTTCTTTAATTGTAATCATGAACTATTTTGAATAACAATACATAAGTATCCCTTTCACGTTTTTAAAAACACTCATTAGTAGGATAAATCACTATTTTTCAATATTATCTAAGCAATCTAATTTTTTCTTTAAGTTCTAAGATGTGTACACAAACCAACAGATGTGCGAAGTACAATTTGATTTACTCACACACAAAGTCCATATAATCGCAGCTACATTAAATGAGTCGCGAGCTATAGTTATAAATGTGACGGGGAACTAAAGTGTAATATATTTAACGCATGCACAATATCGGCACTTGTCTCCTAAGTTAAATGGCCTGAGAGAATCGCTTTGTGTCGTCCAAATGTGGGGCGCTTCACTCTATTCACGTCGACTTTATGACATTTTTCTGTTTTTATGATATGTGTACGATATTATTTGTTAATAATATTATAATGTTAATTTAAAAACAAACATGTTGATAAACTAAAAAAATCACGAAAAAAACACTGTACTGCTTTTAAATAAATCATGTTCATGCGAGTTAAATCAATGTTAGTAGATTTAGTTCTTTGTATATTTTACTTCACATTTTCGTTAAACAAACTAGGTAAGGTAACTAAACGTATCGTAATGCATTTTTCAGGATTTTAACCACACAAGTAAAATTTAAGTTCTAATGAACGTTTCTTTCGAAGCACGTTTTACGTTTTAGTACATGCTTGTTTCAGTCAGTCAGTACGCAGTGTTAATTAAACTTAAATGTAATAATGTAAGATCGCCCTTTGTCATATTAAGTTAAAAAAGAGTGTTTCCTTTTTATTTAAGAAAATATTGATACAAAGTATTGTCACGGAAAGTAATAATTTTCTAACATGATCTCGGTATGATTAAGCCGACACATAAATTGCTAGTCAGCAATGGGTACGGGGCGGTGCGGGACGGCGGGGAGCTTCGGTTATCATATCCATATATTCCCCTCGTCTGATAGTTTTTGACAAGTCGTCTATGTTCCCCCAAGCCGCGAAATATTAACTTATACTTTTGGAATAATTTAGAATTGTATTTTTCTTATGACTATTTCATATGTGGATGAAACCGCTGATTACCCTTTTAGTTACAGGCATAAATTATACTACTTTACTCGGTTTAGTATCAGCTATTTTAAAAGAAAAACTTTCATCTATTATATGACTTAATATTCTATAAACCGATACTGCTATATTAACTACCTATATAATATTCAAATTTGTTATTTTAAAAATTATAATTCCACTTAAAATTTTGAAAAATAATATTTCGAAAGTCTACATTTTTGCGAGTACATAATAAATAACTGTATAATTTATTTTAGTGCTGGTTGATATCATCAATCAGGGCATGTAATAAAACCCTACGTTTTTATCGTGCGAAAATGAAAATTACAAATCCCTAGACGCGACGTAGACACGAACGAAATTGTTCTGTGCGACTTTCTCACATTCAAATCGTAGTTGTGTTTATGGGGGCGTCGGTACACTTGAATCTATACGTCTCAGGGGAATGCACTTGCGCGGGGCTAAATGAAAAATAATTGCGTGGGAGCACAGGCTATGACAACGCTCATGCTCTAATGGATAGTAATGATTGAATGTGAAAATTTTAGAATTAAAATTTTACATCAAATTGACGCATATCCGTAATCATAAGTTTCTCTTCGATAGGTATTTAGGTAGAGATGTGAGGTGATTTAATAAAAAGAAATTAAGCATAAAACGAAAAAAATCCTTATTTTTACACAACATAGCTCAAATTAACAATTTCCGTAACATTGTCAATTTCAAAAGCGACTTTATTTTGAAATTACAAATATGATTTTACCCTACTTATCTTCTCCTATTGTAATGAAACTCAAAACGTATAAGTTATTTTGACATCTATTCAGAAATGTATATAAATGTTCATTTTATGTAAACCGATCCTTTTTTTATACAAAACAATAGCTAAATTGATGATAATGTAATTGCTCCTTCATCATCGCAACGTCTACGCCCGTCCTCTACGCGTAGTCGTAGCTCTCTACGAAGTCTCGCCACTTTTTAATCAATTTAAGTGCTTGCTACGATTTGTGCTCTTTCTTAATGGCACATATCTAAGGAATAAGATTTATTTTTAAATTTATAGTATATTAGTGTATAAATTATTATTGTCGCATCTTACAATGACTATTTTTCAAGACCGTAATACTAAATTTCACATCTATCAATATTAAACATTTTCGGTAAAATGCTATCAGTAAATAAACTCCAACTATGCCGATCCTATAATTATACGAATAATTACTATCAAATTTGAAATACTGAGACATTTTTTAACTTCTCAGTGTTTTAACAAAGTGTGTACATGAATTAAGAGTAACTTTAAATAAATTTCACTTGAAATAATTTCTGAAATTTACAAATCAACTGACAGTAACTTAATAGTCATGTTAGGAGTGTGAGAAAATACAAATGATGTTAATCGATTGAACACGGAATATTATCGTTTGATCTTCGGACAGTAGGTACTGGTGCGTCCCGTGGGAGTCGCGGGACACGGTGCGAGAGCGCAATCGAGCGTCCTCCTGCCACCTCCCTTGTACACTCTGACTCTGGTACTAAATCTATTCGCGCCATATCAAATGTCACGCCCTTCGCTCCGATTAGTCGTGCAGATTAAACGTTGACGTGAGAATTGTATCTGATAAGCTTCTACATCTCTATTTTATAGTGACACTTGTCTTTTCAATACTAAAGTAAACCGAATATACAGATGTAGGATATAATAAATGTATTATTTTATCCAGAATCTTATCTAGAAATACTTTCTTAAAATGAAGTTATGAGAATTAACTTAAAACATATGATATAAAAGTACAATCGTAAGAAAATAGTTATCACGAAAATATAAATGTTTTAGGTAACATCACGAAATAACGAAGCTAAATCAACATCACTAATAACCATAAGTCGCAATGCTAAACAAACACTTATAAAATTACAAGATAAATAAGAGCAATAAAGTAACAAAAGCAAATGTTATCCCCAAATGGAGTTCAAGCAGCAGATAATTGTGGCAAGTGCGATCAGACGTGCGTGCTGGCGAAAGCGTGCGCGCCACGCGCCGCCACGCGACATGCACCTGCGCTTCATTGTACCATGAGGGGATACTAGGGAAAATTTGTATCTTCGTGTAAATTCGTCAGAATATTTGAAAACACAAAAGATTTTATGAATTCCTTTATCAAAAAATCTCTTATTGAGTAGTACGAGTAAGTAGGTCTTACATAGACTACTAAAATCTAAAAAGAAAACATTGATATCATGATAATATGGATAATTTATCTATTACGGTTTAAAAGAAAGTTTTGTTAACTGTAACTTATTTTTTTATTAATTTTAAAATACATGTGGTTAATTTAATTTTCAATTCACATTCGAAAATTGATTGGTATTCCAGAAACGTCTAGGCTTAATTATGTTATAGAATGCTGTACCATTTGAACATATCTAACAATGATTGTTAGATAACTGACGTTTCCCTAGCGGTTAGTAAACTGAAGATCTTAAATCAGAATTGTATTTTACGGATGCATCCCCGATGACCGTTTTGTCAATCTTAATTTTGTGATTTCTGTGCCATATATGTGTTACAAGAGATGTACTATGTTACCTATCATATATGTATATCGTAATATATTATTATAGACGAGAGGTTATATCAAACATATCAAGATATTTTCCTAAAATATATGACTATAATATATAATAAATAAATTAAACACTGTATCAATTATTATAGGCCTTTACAGTACAGTCTATTCTAATTTCTTAATTAATCGGACAAAGTATAAGTCGTTTCTACATGAAGAACAATAACATTTCTTTTTATTGCTCTCTAATCTCTTCCGGCAGTCTGGTATAACAATAAAACCAAAATCGTGTGCGATTATATAGAATTTATTGAGTCGGACGGCGGCGCTCGTGGCTTGATGGATTAAATTGCCTTGTCCCTATGACAACGTGGCCACGGAAAAAATACGCTCGCTACAAAACAGCTGGTCATTTTTCAAGTGATTCCTTTTGCTCTGCTATGCAGGTGGCCAGTGTGCGCCGGGTGAGAAAATTGTTTAACATTTTGCGCTCCTGTTCAGTTGTTTCATTTTTGTAACAATTATTGGAGTATTTTTACAAATATTGTACGACTATTTTAAAATGTACTGTGGTATACGAAACTATGCAATATTCCATTTTCTTGGTAGTGTTTTTAAAAGAAAAGTTAAAGTAAGTATATGAATATTTGTATTGGAGCATTTTTTTGCAAGTAGGTTTAAATCAAGTGCTTATCAATGACCTATGAATCATATAATAATCTGGAAGCTTTATTAAGCCACTTCTAAATAATTATAGAATTTCTCATCGTGAGTTTCTGAGACCAAAATCCCAAATTTAAAATGTATTGTGTACCTCTGTTTTGTCAAAGATAATGAGTGGGATGACAATATGTTTTATACACAGGTTTTTGACATTTCTTTCTCTTTACGGAGCCTTTTACTATTAAATTGTGATATACACTAATACACAAGATAATAAAATATTTTTCAAGGAGGTTAAGTTTGGTCTTAAAATGTGTTGTAATAATTTACATTCACGCAAAATATTTCCTTAATAAATAATGTGTATTTTAATATTTTAAGCTAAAACACCACACGAAATATTCCGACTTCACAATTTAAAAAACAACAAAATAAATACAACATTTACCGCGGGCTTTTGCCCAATTTTAATTGTAATATGTGAATTCGCATTTTGCAGGCGAGTTTTAATTAACGTAGTCGCGCGCGCCTGAGTTACGCGACCGCCCCTGATATTTATGGTGGCCCGGCTTCCGATACTTTTTAATGTAATGAGCGCTCGTTGCCGCTGGCTTTTGTGTACCATTTTATATACATTTACCGTGGATTTCCACAGTCAATACATTTGTACAAGAACATATCGTTACCTCTGAATTTTAAATGACAATTAAAGAAATGGCAACATATTTTTGATCCTGTGTTCTTATTATGGGTGTGTTTTTTTATGTTATATTACTTTTTCTCCGTTTTTAAGGAACAAAATTTTCTTTTCTATCATATATAATACATGAATACTATAAAACTATTGCTCAGCCATAAAGTTTTACGTTGTAAAGCAATTCAATATATGTACTTGTAAATAACCAACCACAGACACTATTCATGTTTTTATTATTAACAAGTTCTTTTGTGGTTTGTCAAAAAAAAAATTAAAACTCTATCTATAAAGTCTTTAAAACAACTCAGGAGAAATACCAATTACCAGATTAAACTTACATTAAATTATGAACATAACAGAAATATAAAAATCATGATGTGCTACGTTCCGATTTTAATAATTCAAAAGTCGCGACAAAGTTTGTTGATACGAAATGGGAATTCGGTGTAACCGCGGCTCTCATCTTCGAGAATATTAAATTAGTGACATCGAGTGACGGCGAGTCACTTACAAGTTATATGTACGTGATCGGTTGCCGCTGTACCCTGGTACTCCGCCCCAGTACCATTAAACATTCACCATCCCACGTCGCGTCCGGCTTACGTAAAAATGCGCACCTATTATGAAATTAACCAACCTAACTGTTACATCTGTTTCGCAGCTACACGTCAACCACCTCTGAATTATAAGACGTTAATTGGACTAGAAATATTCGGTACTAACGGTTGCAATATACTACTCAATTTACAGGATGACGCTAGGTTTGTTTGGTTTTTAACCTTTAAATGAAATTTTGTTAGTAAATATTGTAAGTTAATACAACATACCAATTTGACTACAAGTTTGAAGTTATGGACTAGATTTGAATCGTATAACAACGTTAATATTCAAATGAACCTCTTTGAGAACCATACGCCCCTATTTTGTATATGTTTTGCAAAATTATAGGACTAGTAGGCATACATACAATGATACAACTTAATAGTTAATTTTTATAGTATAAAGTGGTAAACGACCCAGCGGCCACCTGAATTCGCCAAAATAGCGAAGGGACCGCTACACATAGACATCCGCAATTATAGATGCGTTGTCTACCTTTAATCAACAGAGGAGTACACGCACAGAAAGAGGATATTTCCCATTCCTATGCGTCCCCTCCTCCGTCAAATTTATGACCTCTTCCCACACCCATCATACGAAACACGGATTTGCTGTTTCTGGCATCCACCACTGTGTTCAATAATACAATAGAGTAACTTCTAACATACCTGTACCCTTGCTTCAGTGAGATCTATCTTCATGGCAATTTCCTCCCGCGTGTAAATGTCAGGGTAGTGGGTCTCCTGGAAAGCTCGCTCGAGCTCCTTGAGCTGAGCGGACGTGAATGTGGTACGGATGCGACGCTGCTTGCGCTTCTCTGTCAGCGAACCATCGTTGCCGCCGTACATCTTGTATGGAAGACCAGCTGGAACACATTGCTTACGTCACTAAAGAGTAAATAAAGATGTTTCGGTGTGACGGACAGACATATGTAAATTGCGTAATGGATTTCTCTAGGAGCTGCAGAATTTAAAGTAAGTTTAATTTCAAGGTTGTTTGACCGATCTAGAACCGTTGTATCTGCAGATAAATAAGAGGAATAAAGTCGTGTTACATTTTTGATCTTTTCACCTATTTGTTTTATTTCGATTTCCCCATAAACTTCATATCACTAGGTACTATTACTTTTGCTAAGATTTTTATGACATACTTATTTCGAAGAAACGTACGAGTGCGCTGTGGTATTTTTAAGGTTGCACAGCACAATATGCCAAACTTTAACATGATGGAATTATTTTGTTTTAAGTTAACTATGTACTATTGAGTAGTATATATGTAAGTTGACATCGAGTAAAAAAAGCACAGAGTAGCAAATTGTGAATGAAGTAAGGTTGTGCGGCGGCCATTTTTGTCTCCCCCGTAGCCCCATAGCGTGACGCACCCTCGCCGCGCTATATACAGTGTACCGACAGCCTGCAATGAAATACATTTTATACCTACGCCTCTTTTGTTTATCTTCATGAGTAAACAAAGCCGTTTTAATTAGCAGTGGTGCGATAAATATTTTTTTTTTGTGCTTTTTCTATTTTAAAATTACATGAGCCAAAAGCTTTCATTGTGGGGTTCTTTAACAAACATTTAATTGCGGATTTTATATTCAAATTATGCTTACAACCATATTTCATAAATTAGTAGAATTCGTAGAGTTTAAAAACAATAATTACGATAAATTATAGTGTAAGGTAAGTAATGGTAAATTAAATGTTTTTATTGTCACTATAATTTCATTTACAATTTAGTACTTTATGAGAAATATAATATTACCTAAATAAAACTATTTGGAAATCTCTTTAGCGAGAGAATATAATTCTGAGAATAAAGATAAAACAAAATACGGTAGAAAAACCGTAGCGGTGGAATGTGGCGTAGAGTATCGATCGTAGCAGTGAGCTACGCCTTGCAAGTAACTCTACGTAGAAAAATGTCCTCTTTCCGTTTCACTCATTTGGCTTTCTACTTTAGAAAAATCTATAAGTTTTTACATCTAAATACTGTCTTTAAGTTTCTAGAGCAATGTATAGATTTATAACGTCTATTGTTATAATTTACACTAATCGTATTTATTGAGAAAGTATAAATGATTAAATTAGTGTTCAGTAAAGTATCATGACTGATAATACAATTTCATAGAAATAACAGCAAGTTACATGACTTATTTATATATCATTAAAGATTGTGTATCTGTTGATATTATATATAATTATAACGTAAGGAGTATTAGCTAAAAGCAGTGATAGCATACCAGGAAATAATGACATGTCCGAAACACAAACGGACAATGCTGGTGTTTCATTAGGGCCATAAGTGAGGGTCATTTAGCGAGCTTTAGAGGCATTAGACGTGCGACCGCGCGGCCCACTCCGGACCGCAGACCGCACTCGCAGCGACAATTACCTCAAATGAACCGGAATTAAGCGAGACTCGCTTCTTGGCCACGCTGCGGTCTCATTTGCATTATTAATAGACGGGAGAGACACAGGATGGGGACTGTGGGGAGGCAAGGGACGTGTCACTGCCCCGCCCTCCCCGAACCCCGAACCTCTCCTCGCCTCCATGCAATTTGCGGGACCTAATGAAGAGGATCTTGGCAAGATGTTTCGGTTCTTATGATGTTTAATTCGAGTTTGCAATTCGTGGGTCAGGCGGACGACGTACTCATTGTTATTACGGCGGTATAATTTTATTGTACCCTCAACTTAAGGTTATGTAACGAGGAAAGTTCAAAAGAGCTTCCTTGTAAAACATTACTGAATTGTTTTTACTCGTTAGTGATCTTATTCTAAAAACTTTAGCCTGTAGAGTTCTCTTTTGACGAACTTATTAATTATTACAATTTCATCACACAATTCAAGAATTTAAAAATATTCCATATCCACGTTTTAGTTGCTAATTAAAAATGTAACTAAATAATTTTACCAAACAAATATTTATATATAAACCTCAAAGCTTTAGCAACGCGAGGTGTAGTCGATTTAGTTGTCGTCACTGCTATAAACGGTGTATATGTGAGCCGCGTGTTGGTAAATAAGGCAGTGGCGCGAGCAACGACGGCACGTGGCGTTAATGAATCGTCAGAGGCCGATTAATTCGCAGGTGATATGATCCGTGCCCCTGTACCCGTCCCCCGCGCAACGCACCCCGCGCCCGAGCTTCCTTCGCCTCACAGACTTTAATTACTGAGAAGCGACTATACAGGTGAAGTTACATCCAAAATTGTGAAAATTAATGAAATGACACCCCAAAAATGATACACTACAATCTCTGAGAAGCGGTTGTAGCAGAAAATCGTAGTAAATCGTTTCGCCATCCGTCCGGGTTGGTTGAGCCTCGGTTCATTTTTCTCGCGTCACGAGAAAACTTCCCCGGCATCCATAATGCAAACGTTGTCGGCGCGTCATCGCCATATTGCGTAGCTCCGCACCAGGCAAGGGTTACGCGTAGATTAATGGACCGACGTTACGCGTACATTGCCTCACTTCGGTGTTCATACGAGGCCCTTTAAATCCCTTTCTAAATCTGGTTCATGATATAACGAATATGAGCTTAAGTCTCGGTACACCGCCAATGTTATAAGCAATTTAATAAATTTGTAGACTTGAATATAAAGCGAATTAAAGCAACATATTTTTTTTTCATAATCCTCCAGCGTAAATTTCAACTCACTTACTTGGGAACAAACATTACTAAGTCATAAGTAATTGAAACTGATTTCTTATGATTTTTTTTTTCATTATTGTTGTAAAAACAACAGCTATTTTTTTATATAAGGACTAACCTATTTTTTAATAATCATAAAACGGTGTCGCCAAAATTTTAAGACACAATTTTTTACAGTTGATTAAATTTCGGTGCCAATAGTACACTTTATAACCTTACTGATAATACGTTACATTAAATATGATAGTCCGCAATTGGTAATGTATGAGCACCTTTATTTTAGCCGCAATAAAATTGTTACAGTCGGCATACCATTACGCACAGTGTGTTCGGTCGCACGGCAGATATAAAAAGCTTATAAGCGTAGTGCACATTGCCAATATATTTTATATTTGCAAATAAACATGTGGGTAAATTTACGTAATGGCGGCCGTAAAACACGAGCATTCGGATGCCGGAGTCAAATGTAACCATCGGCGAGCGCTACGTACTCATAAAAGTAAGTGTAATCGAATGACACGGTTTACTGTCACTTGCATTACATTTGATTTAAATTAAAATAGAGAAAATACATCTAAGGTATATATTACTTATTATAAATCTTCTACTTGCACTAAATATGCTGAAATCCAAGGTCACTAAAATAGCTATAAGCTCTAAAATTGCCTAACGAATCCGCTCGACTGAAACAGCACTACCATCACAAAGAAAACTCATTATCTTCATGTAGTTAAGGGTAAATGTTTTGTTTAGTTTGTCTATTTTATTCCTTTTTTATTTATGTGGTTTAATTTGATAAAATTAATTAGTTACCTCAATGCAGGAGATTTCTCTACTTGTGCGGTTAAAGTGTTATTACATCCAATATATAAAAAATATAAACATGTATAATAATAAAACATAAAATCTAAAAACAAAAAAGTAAAAAAAATTAACACATTACGACCAGACATCAAAACGTTTCGTAGGTATGTATTTTCAAAAGAAAAAATGAATAACCGTAGATTCAAGGATCGATGTATAGTTGTAACATTGTAGAAGTTACGATGGCTCACGGCGCTGTTCAACTGTAAGATATTACCTTTTTTATGGCTCACTCCACCATACTACACTTTACTGGGACAGAATAGATCACATGATGCGATAAAATATTGCCCTTCGGTCCTCACAACAAATCGAATTAACCCGTCCACCAGCATGCGAAGGCGACATGAGAATAGAAATGGCGGTATTGGTTTAGGATTCGCAAACTATTTGTGTTTTCCCGCTCCGTTACGCGTCATGTACAAAATCATATGAATTTTATATGTACATAAGTATACTGGGAAAGATTTGTATTAAAATATAAAATTTTCTAGAATATAAAAAATAATTTTATAATTTTATATTTCCTTTCATTTAGATCGATTGCAAGAACTTTAAAAGAAAGAAGCTTAAAAGTTAATTGATTTTTTATAATTTATATTATTACATGTATAAAAATACACAGTTTGTGGCTTAAAGTTTATAAAATTTGCTTTTGCTAGAAACCGCCACAACGTTAAATTTCTTATTTTATTCATTAAATTACATTTAAATTGTATGTACTACATGTGGATACGTACACAGTAAATATCTACTAGTGTAATAATTTAATATACTTGAATCAAACAGACAAGAAAGTGTAATGAGTTTCTCTCAGCTGTGATAAATTACCCTAGCTTTACATGAGAAACCGCGACGACCGTAATTTAATCCTTTTGTCGCAAATCTTGCAACAAAACATCTTAATATCACCCAGTTGTTGTTGTAATTGTACTACAATTAATACGCAAACTTGTAATTAATTTCCGAGTGATTAACGGGCATAATCCTGGCTTACTCGAGATTACGTGAGCTGCCGCCTCGGGAGTTATTGTATTGTATAAGAGTTGCGGGAGAGGGACTTACTGTCGGCAAAGAATTATGGCATGTCGACAATCTTGAATCCAAATACGAATATGTATGTTTATACACTTTATGTACGTCTTCCTTATGACAAAAAGTATTCTACTATAGTGAAGAAAGAACCTTACCTAGCTAAATACAATAAACGTGAAATACCGAATAATAATAATTATTCATAGAGAGGTAATCGATATGAGTATTTTTTTAGATGGTCGCATCACTACAATGTACTGTAGAAGTGCAAGACATAGCCAAGGCCGGGTCCTCCCCTTAAGATTCTGTAACGCCGCTGCCAATTAGAGGCACAATCGCTCACGCGGCGGGGCTGCGCCACCGGCGGCCTGCACCCTCTCCCCGCCACCGCCCGCACCGCACCGCATCGCACCCGCCGGCACTCGCGACAAATGAAAACGATTTCACTTTGGTAATTCTCGAATGAAAAGATTATTACTAAAGGTTTCTTGTTATCTATAATTACTTTTTTTGCTAAGGTGTCTAAATTTGAAAAACTAACTTGTTACATTATTACCATTTGCATTACACCGCTATTGAGAAACATCTGATTATGACTACAGGTAAGCTTAGATTATGAGAAGTTATCGATTTAATTTGTATTTCAAAGCTCTCTTCAAAACAAATTTTCTTTTCTGCTTTGAGCCCACTCTTTCTGTGCCTGTTCATGATCATTACATTCTTTAAAAACTAGTTTTATAGCACCTAATGTGCTACGATGCTACACTGCTACGCGTGTAGCGTACTTTATTGTCTACTCATCCTAAATTTACGAAGACATTCTACACGATGCTACGACCGTAGACGCAATATATTGTTAAGAATTCAAATATATTACTTATTCTTTGTTGCTTAAAAAAAATTGCAAAAAGTGTTAATAAAACGATCATTGTTATTTAATAATAATAGAGCACTTTCTTATTATATAAATAAGCGGAGTATATAATAAAGTTATCGGCAATAACTTTGACCAATTATTGCTATTTTCTCATATAGCAATAATTGGTCAATGTATATTTAAAAAAATACATCCGTTGACCTACTACTAGTCTTGATTTTACCGTTATGAGAAATATACCAATTAGAATGACAGCTGACTCTACTTAACTGGTAAAGCTGTTTAGGCTAAAACAGGCATCAATGGAAAATATATAATCACATTTATATCATAAGTAGTTATTGCCCGCGACACCGTCCGCGCGGAATTTAAAAAAATAAATAAATAGCTAATGTTCTATATCTTATTTCATAAAGATTCCTTGAGCCGTTCTGGAGATACCTTCTATCAAACATCCATCCATCCATCTATCCATCCAAACATCCAAACATTCGCATTTATTATATTTGTAAGAGGTAAGATATTAATATATCATAAATACAGCATAAAGCATTGCCAACCAGTTAGATATAAGTGAAAAATCTTTAAGTAATTTTACTTAACGCCTTCTAAAACGCTTGACTACCTGGCATTCTTAATGACCTATCTACGACTGACATACTTCGCAATTGTAGGTACTGAAAGTCAGAAGATATTAAAGAGATCACTTATAAGCGAACGCACTTAAGCGCACTCCTACTTTACCTACAACACGCGAAATTCCAAGAAATGACCAAGAGTTTGTAAGATATGGTTATAAAGGTTTGTGTCTTAGATATTGGTGTTTTTATTGAGTCAAGACCAAGAGAGTGTTAGATATTTACTCACGTTGCAAGTTCATTGAGGGCGGGAATATGTGGTGGTTCCTGATGGTGGCGTCCTGCGGACGCGCGCACTGCGGCGGCGGCGGCTGGTAACGCATGCCCTGGTAGCGGTAGGCCGCCTGCGACATCTGCCCACACGAGGCCAGCTCGCCCCACGCCAGCTCGCCACTACCCGGCGCCAGGCAGCTGCCTTCAAACCCGCCGCCCGCGCCGCCTAGGTACCCGTACTCCATGCTCGTGCGTTAGCTCACCGCTGCACTTCCTGACATCCGCTCACTTCTTGCCGGCCGCCCAACTGCTGCAGGACGTGCACGCTCTTCTGGTACGTGCACGTTCAACCGCTAGCGGAACGAGTCGGCTCAACAGCTCCTGGTATGCGCTGGCTTAACCGCTCGAGGCGCGTAGACACTCACGCTAGCATAATTAAATGAGCGGTGCGTCTATCGAATTACGGCGGTTAAAGACTGTATCGAAGAGTTTTTTTAGCGCGGAGGTCCGTTCTCTAGCCCCACTCGAAATCGAATGATAAGCCTAATTCAATAAGGGCGAGGCTGGAGGAGGGGGCGGGGCGCGCGGCCCGGCAGGCCAATGGCCGCGGCGCGCCCCGGGCACCCCCGGCGCAGCCCCGTCACACCCCCGGCCCCCGGCTACCATTGGCGCTTCGTTCACCGGCTCTCTCGCGCGGGGTGCGTGTCACGACACTCGTCTACTTTTCTTTTCGCCGACAGTTCCTTTGTCATTGAGGAAAATAAAAAAAGTTGTAATTAACGATCCAGGTACTTAATGAGTAGATGTTGCTATTTAATTGTAATTACACTTGCAGCTGATGTGCGCACTCGAAATTTTTTTCTGTTTATATTCTAACTCTATATCGACAGATGAAAAAGTTATTAGAAAAAAAATTTTAATTCTCCGTAAGTTATAATAGACAAAAAGTGTTTTTGGGTAGAAAGTGATCGTCATACTTTGTAATTACTGATTTTGTGAAATTCTATCAAAAAAATCATTACATTACATAAATGATAAATGATTTTGAATTCAAATGCTTCTTCCATGTTCCGCACATAGATTAATTTAAATAGTAGTAGGAGGCAGTTGCAACTTTTGTTTACGCACACATTCTAGCTACCTACATAACGCAAATGAATGGAACAAAATTATAATATAATCAAATTAGATCATTTAAATAAATTATTATTCTACAAAAAAAGGTTTAATGGTCGTTTAATGGTTACGAAGGGAGAAACTTACTCCTGCACTCAGTGTTTAAAAATTCTGCACTAAAAGACTACCTTTGTGACCAATTAATAACAATAAATGAAATAATTGGAGTAAATTTAATGAAAAAATCTACACTGAGGCTTCAGTTTAAGACAATGTAGTACCCTATGTGAATATAATGTAATGTTAACATCCCGGAAATAAATTTGTATAGATAATTTTGATAATATAAGGAATATACATCAAATGCACGCGTCCTCCGCGGGGGGTGGTGCATAAAGGGTACGTGAGAAAACGGCAAGTATAATATTCACAATATCGGAATTACTCCGGCGGTCCCCAGAGAGCGCAGCGTCGCCCGCGCGATGTCGCGCGGCTCGTTTATTATTTATATTCATTACATTGCAACGTTTTTTTAATATCTAGTCATGTCAACCGTACCCCAGATAACCCCCCCAATTAAACCATCTCTGCAGTTATCTTCTTCGTTTGTATCTAAAGGAAACAATACGAAATGAAATGTTATAAGTTGCCGTGAGATTCAATTTCCGAAACATATTGCAATATCATTTTCCTCTAGTCTCTAGGAGACTGAAGGATATGACAATTTGTTTTCTAGTTTCGTCAGTGTAAACCCGCTGCAAGAAACATGACGCCTGACGACTTGATTCTTGCAGATGTAGTCTTCCGTTTTTGAGCGTAATTAGACCAATTTCAGATATACCTAAAAATAATATTAAAAGTCAAAGACAAAAATATGCATACTATGTCACGGCAATTAAAACGCACAATAGGATGTAAAAAGAATGCCCCGGGTGAGGATCGAACTCACGACCTTAAGATTATGAGACTTACGCGCTGCCTACTGCGCCACCGAGGCTACGGGAAGTGTCTTAAAATAAAATATGTTTATTGATAATTATAAATAAAACTGATAAGTATTCTATTCGGTAATAAATAAAATACCATTTTACATTTAACTACCATAAAAATTAGCACCCGAACTGATTTTTAACAACATACTTTGTGAAATGTTTCAGGAAATATCAAACCGGAAATAGGGATGAAAACAAAACCGCTTGGAAAGCAACCTTCGTTGCAGCGAAAGTTGGAAGAAAAACAAGTCGCGTGATAAACGGCTTCACTTAAAGACCTGCAATCAAACGACACTATTTTATAGCTGACTTTACAAAATAACATGAACTTAAGTTTTGTTTTGTTCAATTATCTTGCTTTAACTGTTGTTTGTATTCTAAAAATCTACTTACGTTAGATGCTCAAAACTTTTTCTCTAACAATTAAAACAGACATACTGATATAAGTTAAATAAAATTATATTAACATAAAGTTGAGAACTTCAATTATTAAGGGATATGATGTTAGTTCCTCAATAATTTATACAAACGGGAAAAAAAATATTTCTTTGACTTCTTTGGTTTTATTGAACGACTAACTCCAAATAAGAAGATCCTGTGTGTTCTATTATCTCTAATCGTAGGTTTTTGAAACTAAAATATGTAACATCCCCTTTTAAATCATAATTTTATCTCTGTTTTGTGAAATATAATGACAGGGACGACGATATTTTTATACAGAGATTTCAATCTCAGAAATCAACGGTTAGTTATATTCCTAAAGTTGGCCCTGAAATGGTACTAGATGTTGATGACCTGTTCGGTGAGGGAACTTTCAAGTACCTCAGCACTTTATAAAAGCAATAAATGAATGTACAATAATACGGTAGTGATGACGATTAGTAATGCATCTCGCAAGATGCAGCGGATGAGCTGTCCTGTAATCAGATAATACGTCGGTTACGGCGTGTGCCGGCCGCGCGCTAGATAATTCAATTTACGCCCTCCGAGGCCACATGCCGTGCGCCCCACGCCACTTCGCTGTTTTTAATTAACGAATATACATACATTTTTTTTTGAGTTGAGATGATTGCTACGTTAAAGCCACTGTTGTATGCCCAGTGCCGTTTTAAGACAGTGGTCAACGCAAGATATTTAAATCGAGGATGAATCCGATTAAATGAAGAAATTAAAGAAAGACAAAGAAACAGAAGGCTTTCACTCATGGTTGGTGCAACGTACTTAAGAGTTACGTATACGAGTAATGTAAAATAGATAATAAAAAATATAAATATTGTCGTCCATCATATTATCGCCTATAAGCTATCAAATATATATGTTTCGATAAAATATCAACGCCGAGATGCAGATCATGAAGTAAACGTGCAATCTCATTTAGCTTTCAAGCATTTGATTCATCATAATAAATGCATATTTACATATAGCGTGTATATCAGAGTAAATACAATGTCGTAGGGGTTTAGGAAGGGGGTAGCGGGGCATCCCCGGCGACGGCGCACCTGAGCCTGTGATTGATGACGACCGTAGCCCGCCGCCGCTGTCTCTGCCGTCGAGAGCGCAGCCGCTTTACTACATTATACTAACTTTAATCAAAGATTCTTAGTAAAAGTCTGTGCTAGGCTTTAATGATTTAGGGTGCCGACAGCGAAACGTTTACTTACGATATACGGAACGGCACAACCAAGGCCGAAAGAACGATGAAGAGAGTAGTAGAGTAGAGTAGTACTAAAAAGATGCAGAAAGCGTAAGGCTAACACTACTAGTATATTAATATATCTGATAATGATGAACCTATGCTTTTGTAGATACATTATAAAGTAATCATTTACCTAATTTTAGTTCTTTACTATAATTATTGTAATGAACAAAAGTCTTACGTAAGTTAGTGACAAACTCGATTGGAATAACACATAGAACTTACTCGATAGCTACTTTACATGGACTAAATCTAACTTCCGAAGAACTTGCGCAATTCAAGTAAATAAAGCAGACCGCCTTTATTTACACAGTATGTGCAGTTCTGTTGGCTGATAGCTAACGTTAAGGTTGGCGGAGGGGAATATCGCGCGGCGGACTTCGGCTCGGCCTTGCGACTTGCGACTTGCGAGTGCTGCCGCTGCTTGTCAAAGTGGCCGCCGGCGTGTTTGCACGACTAATGAGCGGCTCCCCGGAGACATCGTGTTTGCCCCCGGACGCCCCCGAGCGCCCCGACCTGGCTTTTTCCTACGCTCGGCTTTGCTCAAACATTGCCCTCCCCCTCGACCCTACCCCAAACCCCCCATTCTCCATGTTCAGGGGCTCTACGTCGCAGTCTCTATTTGCGCCCCACTCTATACCGTATCGGACTTTCAAGTGCAAATTGGAAAATTGTTAGCAAACTTTTTACAAACCGCCGAAATCGGCTTGATGTATGCGTAGATGTTTAAGGAAATCAATACCTGCTCACATAGGTGGGCACAGTTAATCAAAAAGTTAACTTCGTTAATCGTTAATTCGTTAAATAAAAATTTAACTTCGTTAATCGTTAAAGCGTTTAATTTACGAAAATTTAACGCAAGTTAAAGTTAACAGTTAAAGTTAATTTTTGTTTATATTACGAGTATAAGGCGCAAGCGGGAAATGGCCATATGAATAATCTCCGAATCGTATGGACCGATTTTGTCGAGACTTTCAATAGAACTTAGGCTATTTTTTTACTGCCCTTACGAAATCTCGGGAGATCGCTAATCCTATCTATAATTTAGTTATATAATACTAAAATATAATTTAGACAATAGGAGCGATGTAATAACGCCTGTACCATACTAATGACGTAGCATGCACTAGTTACACACACTTTTATACTACACTGACAATGATGGACAATTGACTTTTTCAGTCAATTTTTTTATCGACAATCCGACGTCACGGAATTAGAGAGCTAACTAAGGGCCACTGTCCACGACGGCGTAGCTTCATAGACGCGTATTCGTCATTATACGCTTGGTGTACGCTTGCTTGCAGCTTACATACAAAACAATGTAACTCTGTCGACGGAGCGGCGGCGTCGCGCTCGCGTCGCTGCACGCAAGCTTCATGACGCCTGCCGTACTGGCTGTCGTACGCCTGGGCGTACAAGGAGTGAACGCACGTCATTTTTATTGTAAAAAATGGCGGGAACGGCTGCCAAATTTGTTCAGATCATAGAAAAATATCCGTGTTTGTATAACACTAATTGTAGTGGACTGTATAAATGAAACTTCTTCTTGAACGGAGATGCTTACGCCTTTATTTCTCCCAAACGATTGGACCATTTTGAAAACTTACAATAGCTATTTATACTAAGTTCGCCGCAGCTCCAACAAACGTAACACTGTGCCGCACCGTTCTTTAGCGGGCTTCAGTTAAAACAATGCGCGTCTTTCTGTGTCGTCGGTTGATAAAGGAATTGACAAAGAAACCCTATAGCAGACCGCTGTGGCGCCACAAGATAAACATAGAACCGACGATAACTGTTTGAAATCTTAAACTTGTCTCGACGCGAGTTCAAGAGCGGCACGTGTAACATGAGTTGGTAACTACGTCGCCAACAGCTCTCCCCCCGGCGCAGCTTGCGTAGCCTCTTCTATTCCTAAGGCGACGATCCTACTGACGGTCCGCTTGAAGACTCCTGTTCTGGTCTTGACATCGACGACTCTGACGCCGCCGTCGGGTCCCGGATATGTCTGCGAGACAACCCCCAGTGGCCACACGTTCCGTGGCAGCGTTGGGTCGGCGATGACTACGATGTCTCCGGTCTGCAGTGGTCGTTCTCCTCTTCCGGACTCGCCGCGTGGTACGAGAGTCGGCAGGTACTCTCGTACCCATCGCCGCCAGAAGTGGTCGGCAAGCGCTTGGCTGGCGCGCCAAGTCCGTCGATCCTCTGCGTCGCACGATCCGTTGGTTGGAATTCCCGTCGATGACCCCAATAAAAAATGGTTCGGGGTAAGCGCCTCTGGCTCCAGGGGGTCGACACTTACATGTGTCAGTGGTCTGGCATTGACTGAGAACTCGATTTCAGTCAACACAGTTCGAAGCACCTCTTCTGTAGGCGCTTGTTCTTTCATCGCAGCATTCAGTGCGGTCTTGACTGATCTGATTAACCTCTCCCAGGCGCCGCCTTGGTTGGGCGCACCGGGAGGAATAAACCGCCATTCCATTCGGTGCCGCAGTCCCTCTCCTCGAAGTTCAGATGCCCACTCGGTGTATGCAGTCCGCAGTTCTATGTCGGCTCCTCTGAAGTTCGTAGCGTTATCCGAGTACATAAGTCGTGGCCATTCTCTTCGCGCCGCCATCCGACGTAGGGCCATGATTGCTGAGTCTGTTGACAGTGATGCTACTATCTCTATATGGATGGCGCGTGAGGTGAGACACGTGAAAAGTGTATTCCACCTCTTTTCGCGGCGTCTTCCTATCTTCACTGTCATCGGTCCGAAGTAGTCGACTCCACAATTGGTGAAAGGACGATGAAATGGATCGAGTCGTGCTCGCGGCAGGTCTCCGGTGACTGGTTGTCGCGGCTTGGTTCGGCGCACGCGACAAAATGCACAGTTCCGTTCCACTGTGCGCACCGTTGGTCTGAGATGAATGATCCAGTAGCGCTGCCGAAGATCATTTATCCCGCGTTCTCTAATTGCGTGACCTGCAGCACAATGTTTGCGAAGCACGATCAGCTTTGTGAGCGTATGTCGCTCGTCCAGGATGATCGGACGCTTGACGCTCGCTGGAGTGGACGCGGCTTCGATGCGTCCTCGGACCTTGAGTACTCCGTCTTCGATCACCGGATCCAGTCTGTACAGTCTACATGATTTCTGTATAGGTCGACCTGCTTCAATACGGTTCATCTCTTCGCCGAAGCATTGCCGTTGCGCGTGTTGGATGAGCAGTCTCTCCGCTTGTTCCAGGTGACGACATTCGAGACGCGTAGCAGATCGGCGAATCCCGATGTCGACGAAAGCGATCGCTCGCGCTGTTGCCCCGACGAGAGTTTCGTATTTAGAGAAGCGTTCTGGATCAGGTAGCCAGGAGTTCGTCTTCCTCTTATCTTCTGTCACGTGCATAACTTCCGCCTCTTTCGGTTCAGATATTATTTCGGTGGGCCACTCAGACTCTGGCTCACGCAAGAAAGCAGGACCCCGGAACCAACGATCGTTCACGTTGGTTACACTATTAGATAGGCGGGTCGCATTGTCGGCTACGTTTAGATCGGTGGGAAGCCAACTCCACTCGTGCTTCTGCGTAAGCTCAGTTATCTCTCTGAGTCTGTGGGCGACGAAGGGTGTGTATCGTCGAGCATCGTGGCGTACCCAGTAGACTGCTGTTATATAATCAGTTCGGAAATCGGTTCTCTTGTTGGCAATATGATGGTCATGTTTCCTCAGCAGCCCTTTCTTGCAGCCTCCATCGATCCTCTTAATGGATTTCTCGACGATATTAATTTCTCGTTGTACTTCATCGCTGACGTGTGACTTCTGTGAGACTCCGAAAGCTTTGGTCGTGAAATGATCTTCCATCAGTTCGCGCAGATCTTGGTCGTTCGTGCATTGTTGTATCGGTTCGTATACATGTAGCACGCGTTCGGTCTGTGCTATCGTTCGTGGCACCGTTCCGTGTACCACCCAACCGAGCTGTGTTCGTGATGCCGCTAGCTGATCAGGGCGGCCAACTCGTAACTCACGGGACACGATACATTCCCAGTGGTCTGTCCCCACTAGGATGCCTGGGCGAGCTTCATCGTAGCTTATTTCTTCACTATCTATGTCTTCCAGATGTTCGCCCTTCAAAAGATCTTTGGTTATGGACTGCCTGTGCAGACGTAGATCTCGTATAGTTCGCGCTTTCAAATCGAAAGACTTTTCTTCTTTAAGACCCCGAATCGATAAGGAGACTCGTCGGCTGGAATGTTCGTTCTGTTCCATGTTCACGCCATGAAGGTGCAGCGGTTCTGAAGGGCCTTCGGCTCCGATCAGTTGAGCTAGGCTTTCGTCGATCAAGGTCGTCGTTGCTCCTTCATCCAGCAGCGCGTGGGTCTTGAGCTCCCCCCGTGGACCGCTAATTACCACGGGACAGATCTTCAGAAGAACACTTCTAGGGCCGGTAGCTGATCTGGGCGCTACCGACAGTACAGCTTCTTCGTCGGACTTCTCCTCAGGGTCTGGCTTGACCTCTTCATGCAGTAAGGAGTGGTGAGGTCGTTGGCACCCATTCACACCGCATGCCTTGGCTCTGCATACGATGCGCCTGTGTTTGCTTCTAATACATCTGAAGCAGATCTTCTTTTCTTTCACCAGCTCCCACCGCTGTTCGACAGCGAGTTCCTTATATTTCGGGCACTCTGGCAACGAGTGCTGCTGCTCGCAGCTAGGGCAGACGATGGTACCTCCTGCGTACTCGGCGACAGCGTAGACGGGTTGCGTTTTCTTTTTCATCATGACGTCAGGTCTGATCTCCCGTTTGGCTGCGTTCGTCGTGCTTGTGCTCGTTGCTGGTGCATATGCGAAGCGTAGCGTTCGATCAGCTTCGCGCATAAGGAATCGTGACAACAACGTTATCTCAGGATCTGTTGCGTCTTCATGTTCGTGTGCGTAATCGCACCATCTGGATCGCAGATGCGGACTCAACTTGTCTAAGATTTCTCGTGCTAAGAGAGGGTTATAGAGGTAACCCCTCTTATCTATTGTCTGCAGAACGCACACCGTGTTCTGCACTTTAATAGCGAACGCGTTCAGTTCGGTCGCCGATGACCCTGGCTTTGGCAGCCTCTTTAATTCGTCTAGCGCTCGGTCTATGAGCACTTCCGGCCTGCCGAAACACTGTTCTAGTGTCTTGATAATGGTGTCAGGGTCTGACGCTGCATGAAGTAGCGCCGCGACAGCGTTCCTTGCTTCTCCCTTGAGGCAGCTTCTTAATCGCTGAATATTTTCTGCCGACGACACGCCATACATGTTCGTTGTATCCTTGTAAGCGGCATAAAACGGCAACCACTCGTTTACGTCACCCGAGAAGATCGGTAGGTCGGTATGCCGTAAACGTGGTCGCGCCATTTTCTCTAATGTCGCTGCCAGCTGTTCGATGCCACTTCTTCTGGTTGGCGTCGGCGATCTAGTTCGTTGGGTGGCCCTAGGTTCGTTGCGCTGGCCACCTACAATCTCCCCCCGTGGTTCAGGAGGGTTTGAGTGTAACCACTCGACCACCTTCTCACGTTCTTGAGCAGGGGTAAAAGGAACATCGGGTAGGCTCTCCCGGTCATCGTTGATGGCAGATACCTCGGCTGCTAGCCGCTTCTTCACGAGGTCTGCCTCCAGTTCAAGTTCCTTTTTCTTAATGGCAGCCAACCGTTCTGCTGCTTTTAGTTCTGCCAGCCTTAGTCGCGAGTTCACGCTGACGTTCGAGCGTTGCGACATTGTTGGCGATCTTCGACGGTCTTCATGGATCGGAAGCCCCGACGAAAGATCTGTGGCGGTCGTCGTAGGGAGTAATGGATCAACCCTTAGATCGCCGCTCCGTTCACCCATATAGGATCGGTGTAGTATGGGTGACGCCGGAGGGTCAGGGTGTAGGCGTAGTCGTCGTTCTAGTTCGATCTGACGTTGCGCTTCTTCTTCCTGACGATCTTGAAGCCGTCTTCGTTCTTCCGCGTCAGCTGCGTCACCTTGGCTCCTGGTGATCACCATCTCGATCTGACAGTGACTGACGTGAAATAAGACGTCTCTTCAACTAGGAATTCGAAGGCAAAATCTTCACAAATAAAAATGATCTTCAAAATAATCTTCGGAAACTAAATTAAAAATAATTTCTTCAAAAACAATCTTCATAAATTCTTGCATAAATTAAAATTAAATTTCTTCATAAATTTTCATAAATCTTCATAAATCCGGCGACGATGGACCAAAACTGTAGTGGACTGTATAAATGAAACTTCTTCTTGAACGGAGATGCTTACGCCTTTATTTCTCCCAAACGATTGGACCATTTTGAAAACTTACAATAGCTATTTATACTAAGTTCGCCGCAGCTCCAACAAACGTAACACTGTGCCGCACCGTTCTTTAGCGGGCTTCAGTTAAAACAATGCGCGTCTTTCTGTGTCGTCGGTTGATAAAGGAATTGACAAAGAAACCCTATAGCAGACCGCTGTGGCGCCACAAGATAAACATAGAACCGACGATAACTGTTTGAAATCTTAAACTTGTCTCGACGCGAGTTCAAGAGCGGCACGTGTAACATGAGTTGGTAACTACGTCGCCAACACTAATCTTGCTGAATATGCTAGAAAAGATTTAACTGAAAAAACTTGGAGTGAGGTGGCGAAAGAAATCTACAGTTGATATTTCTTGCTATAATGGATGGGTCCAATAAAATCGTCTTTTTCGTCGACTTCGAATGTAGAGATAAGCCAAAATAACGTCTTCGTCGTCCGACTGCACTCTCACAAATGATTGACAATGTACGCTTGCAATACGCTTCGTGGATAGAGATCAGTACGCTGGGCTGCTTAAGCTGCACGGCGTATTTTGAAGCGTCTATGCAGCTACGCCTCCGTAGACAGTGGGCCTTAATTTAGACGACACAAATTTTCTATTAAACAGTACGACATGTGATAATATTCCAAAGAAAACAATCAAAACTTTTGTGCAGTATTTTACATTTATCTGTTACTATTTGCACCTGGATATTCATTTGCTCATACTTCAACAACTGAACATTTATTTTTATGTATAATTAGATAATATTTTTTTATTTTATTTTAGCTAAGGACCTACGAACAGAGTTATCATTTTTTACGTACTTTTTATTTATTAATATAGATTTATTAATAAAACTTCTAACATCAGAGGAAACTTATTATAACATTGATAAATAAACTACTCGTATATAAACCAATCCAGTGATACATCTCTACGCATCAAACTATACAACTGAGAGACATTCAATAACTTCTAGCATCTAATGATCTATCGTCCGATCTATTGTTATATGTTAAATCAAGTTAAATTACTCTCAGTGTATAGAGCATACGTTACATGACATAACGAAAACAACCGATCGCGGGTGATGTCTTCTATCTTTCTTATCGCCTATAAAATCGTTATAGTCAATTAGTAAGAATATGTTTTGAATTATTTTCAACGACATTCGATTAGTTTTAAAATAAACTTTCGATATACGTAAAAAAATCGATGTCTTTTTGTAAAGGTCACTTGTGGCAACATTTCATATATTAAATTTAGTATAACACAGTTTAACATTATTTCACTAACATAATTATTTTATCTTTTTCCTCATTCCTTCTCGTTTTGTCGTATACTTTTTTTTGTAAACAAACAAATTATCTTCGCTATTGTCTTTGCGCAGCGCACGTGCATCCCCGACAATTAGAAGGGTTGGGGCCATAAATCCATCGAGTTCGTTATCGCATTCTCTGTGCGGCTGTCCATTTGATCCTTTGTTCATATTTTTGTTGTTTTTAAAATTATTTTTCGTTGAATATGAAGAAGCCCCAAAAAAACAAACGACGGTAATAAACACCTAAATCCCTTTTGTTTTTGAGGAACGTTTATTGCGTGCACATTTCGTCTTTCGAATTTTTAAATTTATTTTTCATTGTTTGTTTCTTATCTACGCAATGACAAAAAAAATCCTATTTGTACGCTTTTTCAAATGAACCATAAACTATTTTTTTTATATTTTTTGTTGTCTTTAAACTCCAACATTAAAATAAACATTTTTGTCTGCAACAAAGTTTAGTTGTATTTTAGGTACGACGTTGAAGAGTAATCTCGATTATTTTGATTGCAATTCAACGCAGAGTTTGTCTCTTTTAATAGATTTTGCGTCTCACGTATAACAATTATTGTATTAAGAGTGTGAGTGTTTTCGAACCTTATGTTGATTTTATAACAAAGTCTTTTTCTAGAAAAAGTGATTTTAAATAAATGAAAACCAGTTTTAATGTGATTAAAATGTAATAAAGACTTTTCGAGACATCATATTTACATGAAATAATTAATAAACTTTGAAGGTGTCTAGCGCCTAAACTTCGCAATATTTGATAGAGGTAAGTTTGTTTAAATCGTCATTATTTTCGAACAAGGATTCTGTGGTACTCTTTTGATCACGTCTATCCCGGCCGCTCGGTGTATTGTATTTGTATAACATGCATCACACTCGCTCGTTCTCGTTCTCTCTCGTTCTCGTTCACCATTCGACTCGCCGACGGTCGCCGAACATAGCTGAACTTACGAATGTAGCCTGATGCATAATTTAAATAAAATGACAACACGTCAATAAGTGTCTATTGTAACAATTAACGGACTAAATTAACGGAAGTAGAATTTAACGGAAGTTAACAAGAGCGTTAAGACTTTTTGAATTTAACTTAAAAGTTAATCCGTTAAGGAAAATTTTAACTTCGTTAATTAACGATTAACGGATTAACGAGTTAATGCCCACCTTTGCCTGCTCAGTACTGCAAAGTTACATTACGATTATGTATATAGGTATAGATAGCAGAAGCAAGGAACAATAGGTACTTAACCGCGTGTGTACGAAAGTAACAATACCTATGGATACTGTAAAACTTCGTTTCATACAATACGTTTATTGTTGCAATAATAAACCGCACTTTAATATGGTTAAATATTTTAAACACGTCGGAAATCGAAATTGCTAAAAAACTAACAGTTAACAAAAAAATGTGACTTAACCACTCTTGCTTGTTGGGTTTCCGAACGCCTCACCTCACTCTTCAATATCAGTGATTCTATTTGGTTTCCCGGGTTTCCCACAGCTATGGACACAAATAAAGGTTCAAAAATACCCGCAAAAATCTTTTTCAGTTGGACAAAAACTGTACAATAAATAAAAGCAATATAACCACGGTATTGTAGTATGATAATTTAACAAAATAAATAAATCCACATTCATGTAATATATTCTATAATAATATTAAATTACAAATAATAATTGTTTATTTAAAATTCATAATAATTTGTAAGCCGTTTGTTTTATTTGGCTACTTTTTGTACACGCGTCATCTATTAAAATTAATGACAACTACTCCTTTGAAACGTTAACTTTTATTTTAGTATTCGTTTAATAGATGGCGTTGGTTTAATTTCCAACCAACCTTATTATGAGAAATGGCAAAAGATTTTTTGTATATTTATTTATGTTAAGATATTAAAATTAAAAGTGAAATTAAATTAAATTTTCTTCAAAATACGTGTTTTATTTTTAAAATAGCCAACAAATAATAATCTACTCAAATAATAATAATAATTTAATATTTACAGCGCCATCTATTTAATGGATATTATTTCTAAAATTGCAAAATATAATCGACAGATGACACTACGTACTATGTTCATTTCAGTTTCATGATAATGGCTTTCCCTCAGATTGGGCGAGTGTCGAGTGTTTATGGTTTTATTCTTGTTTGAAAGACACTAGCAACAATTTTCTGCTTTTAGAAAAGTATCATGAGCATACAAGTGATTTTAACTCTCAAATTATCTAAAAACTTTGATTTACCTCAAAAAGAACGAAAACAATAATATTCTTAGAGGGTAATAAGACGAACAACTTATAATCCAATATTATTGGTGTTATCATTTAAAAAATCACGGTAATTTTTACCTCATTATACAAATTAAATTTGGATATTTTCATATTACCAAAAGGTTAATTTAAAAATAATATAATTTGCAAGATATTTAATATTTTATGCTGAAATATGTGGTTTAAATTTGGTGGGTTGAGGAAATGTAAGTAATAAAAAGCTGAGCAAAAATTTCTACTTACGGAGCTAAATAAATACGAATAGTTAATATTATAACCTATTATATATACATATAACCTATTAGTCAATTTCAACATAATAAAAAAGTAAGTTAATACTTTTCTTTCGATAATTTTTTTTATTCTCCACCCTATAAGATCAGAAATGGTTAAATGGTTAAGCTTTCATACTTTAATTCCGTATAAGAAATCTAAACACGTGTGCAAACACGTGCGAGAATTGAGCGGAAAAAAAATAGTTACAAAAAAACAACTATTGAATGAAATCAATGTTTTGTGAACCATTGTTGTCGCTTCCGTAAGATTACAGGAAACTGAGCGAAGATAAGAAAAAATAACTTAAATATATTCGGAGATTATTTCATTTACCGCGGGTTTCTGAGACCGAAATCTCTGTATAAAAATATATCGGCATCCCTTATCTTTGACAAAACAGAGATAACACTATGTTTTAAACGACTTTTGGTCTCAGAAACCCATGGTTATTCATTATTAGCGGCCATCTTTAATTTCTTACAGATGTTTTTTTTTATAATATATTGTTTGACAGACGTAAGCAATCCACAATAATCAAAAACCCTCTAACTTTTATCAAAGTGTAAAAAACGTTCATTCCTTGAATTAAACTTTCACAATCATAAGTACAGTAAAAAAGGGGTAAAAAGGTTAAATTTTACTCTGCAAAAGTATAATGGATATGTCATAAATATGTCATACATTTTTAGTATAATCTGTGGATAGTCCTTGATATGAAATCGTTAGGTTTGGAAAAACATCTTATTTTAAGGTTGTATAACCGATCATTGCATTATTCGACTGTCTATTTAAAAATGTTTAAATCGTTCACTTAAAAGAAAACATTGGTGTTTCTTAAACTTAATTTTACTTTCAATTTAGCAAAGGTAAACCCATTTTTTCTGGAACTTATTTTTAAACTTGAATGTTGTAAGCGAATAACTAGAACGTAATAAAAGCCAAACATTGTGTTGATTTAATTTTTTATTTAGATTTTTTCATTTTTACAAAATACCCATAAGAGTTGTACATTAAATTCAACCTAAGTTATAGAATATATTAGTCTTAATAACTAACATTGAATAAAAAAAGAAGTTTCATTTGTTTTACAATAAACTACTCGATGGAAAAAACAACACAAAAACAATTGATGGACGAGCATAAACAAATAAATCGAATAAAAAGATTCAAGTAAACAAATTGAACAGGATTTCTTTAAAATATTATACAATTTTTTTTTGACTTCTCATCCATAAATCTATTACACAAAAGAAAAGCTATTTATCAAATCATCAAACGATTCAAATAAATTCAAAGTATTTCTAACAGAGAACTCTCCATAAAATTATAGAAAGTGGCTACTTTTGTTAGTCTATGCATATTTAATTTAAAGATCTACATTGTTTATTCTCATAAGTTCTGGTACCGAAATAATCATTTCAACATTACTTGTAAAGTACAGTCGTTACGAAAAATAATTACAGTTATTAATATCAAATATATAAAGTTCATAAGGACTGTACCCAAGTCAAATACATTCAGTGTAAAAATTTATAGTGAAAGTTAAAAAGCTCATCCATTAATTGTTTTAATTAGTTTATTTATCGTCCGTAACGGTTTTCGATGCGCATCGATACTTTGCTTGAAGTACCTTTGCGCCCTACAACTACTACAAATACACTTTACGCTACGAAAAGCATAATCTTGATATATATTTTGTCCTTTATCTAAATAGTACATAAAGAAAAAATCGTTTAGAATTTCGTGAACGCACTTTAGGACAAAATACAAATCAGATACACTACCTTACCTTAGCTAAGTACAACTCTAATTAACTACAACTTAAACTAAAGTTTGGTCGAAAACAGGAATGTGTAAACATGTGACTAGAATTTACTAAAACATAACATCGACCTAAATAAATATTACAATATCTCAACAGTTTTACATGAAGTCCCTTAAAGGTAAATACATTTCTGATTGTACGGTACAATTCATTTTGAACTTGTAACACAGTGAGATCTTATGAATAACGTTACTAAACACTCCTACACACCACACATTGTGATTACACTTAAATAAAATATGTGTACTAAAGTTAATTTAACAACACAAAACTACAGCTAAACGGTATTCGTGATCTTTATAAATATTCGGTGAGAATCACTTATTTTACATCTCTCATATCCGTGTAATATATAAAATGAAGTTTACGATTATTTGTTTTCTTTCAAAAATTATAAAAATGAGCAAAACAAAATTTTTGTCAACATTAAAAATCAAATTCTTTCGCAACTTTTGGAATATAAATGTTTATGGTTAACGGTAAATGTATTGAAGCTTAAAATAATATTGTTTTTGGGATTCGCGGAGATCAAATAAACAGGAATCACCTGATCAGAATTAAGCTAAAGTAAAGCTATTAACAAATACACAATCAATAAATAGAGTTAACCTAACTTAAGACGATATTTTACATAAATAATTTGAGATCATTGTACAATTTTACTACAGCCGTTTGGGAGGAAACGTAGCAAAAAAAATATTTCTTCAATTTTTTTCTCTGCGCGAACCAGGTGTGCTGACAAAAAACATGGACGCTGACAATGTGAGCGGGGATCCATTTGTTTACCAATGAGATCAATTCACTCGACGTGAGTCTAAAGTCAGTATGAAAACAACAATAAGATAACCTACAATAAGCTTTGTAGAATTTGTAATACAAGGAATGTATGGAATTTGAGAAATAACTATTTCTTATTTTGACACAATCTTCAATATTTCCGTACTTTAACATATTTTTTTTCTTCCTCCTAATTTGTCAATATCCTTTTTATCGTTGATAAATAATAACAAAACTCAAATGATCTTTCGATCGACGAAGAATTACAATGAAAATATCAATCGATATACAAATCACAAAACGAATCAACGATGTAAAAAATTGAATAAGGCATTGGAATTCTCTTGTGTCGAAAGGCAAAGATTCACTTTAGTTCAATGCACCAGCGGAGAGTTATTGTGTGAAGAAAGGTATGCTCACAAGCATAAATTGATGTATTTGAGCGAGTTGGTAATGAACTACAGAGTGCTAATAACCACAAAAACCAGCAATAGCAGACCAAATCAGAAGTGCACATCTTGTACATCTGTAGGTGTGTCGGGTAATTGTGTTTGTTCCGGCGTTGTTACTTTGATGGGCTGGAGATGTCTCGTCCTGGGTTCCTGAGGCTGGGTCTCTCGTGCAAGGACTCGCTCCACGTGCCTAGCGACCAGTTCAGCGGCGGCGGCAGGCGCGCGCGTCATCGCACACAGTTCGTTCACTGACATACGCACGCGCAGCCCCCGCGCCGCAGCTGTTATGCAGGCGGCAGCGATCAGAGATGGTGGCACCAAAAGAAACTCCGTTTCTGTTGACAAAGATAATAAATAACTTCAATAACTCAATAGCTACTTCTCATAAGATTGAACAGGGCATTAATTTGGACTTGTCAAAGCTCACATGGTCTGACTATGAGCTTTCAAGACTTGAATAGTTCTTTGATTGGCTTGTCAATAATACTTACAATTAAATAACGAACCTTGATAATTATAAGTGAATGGATTTTCAAATTTTAAAACCGTCTCAAAATATATTCCGGTTCATCTTTGCAACACATATTTGTATGTAAAAAATCGACAGTCATTATGTATATAGAGAGATATTCTATTTAAAACTCGATACGGAATGTATTGAAAAGCAGATGAAATAAAAACCTAAATATAAACAAGTGAAGAATGTCAAAAGATTAAAATAATGATTGCATTATAACAAGTCGAATGCACTCCGTCTCACGAGGCAAGCGCATCGCGGGCGCAGGTAAGTCGCATCTGTTGCCAGATATAATTATAACGGACAGGTGGGCGAAGCACCTTGCATCCCGATGGCTCCCAGCGGCTCTCAGCGGCCTTGCAACTATATCGCGACCGGACAAACCTTTCTCATATATTACATTGTTTACTACCAACACATGACGCGCTTTACAAAAAGGACGCGACAAAACAAAAACCAATCTGACAAGATTTTATATCCATACTGGATGATACGAGTAATGAAACTGTATTTATAAAATGCGATATTATCAACTAGGCAATGAAATTTGACTATTATTGTATGACAAAAACAAATGAAATACAATGTGGTCAGAAAGGACCATAGATAATTTTGAGCAATTGTATTTTTGACAGAGAAAGGAATAAGACTGCACAAAATTTGTATAGCGTAAGGATTTATAGACCCAAAATCGGAAAGTAAACGCTGGGAATGAACTGTGTGTAAACGTCGCGTAGCATTTTGCACAATGCGAGTGGTTCATTGTTATAAGAATAAGGAAGGAGCCGGCAGCTGCCAGGTTTGTGCCGCTCCGCGCCGCTGTCCCCGTCTGCATCTTTGTACGTACCTACCTCCGGACAATAGCGTCGGAATAATGGTAATTTACATCTTAAGTCTTTCTGCCAAATCGCAGCTGCTCAGATTTCGCGACTCGCCGCGCCGATGTTATGATTTTATATTTGCGGCCTTTTAATCTGATCGATAAATAGCTAAAGAAATTGCATTAGTTTCATTGAACTCACTCACATTGTAACCATAGTAGGGGAACGTAAAGCTTTTGTTTATGAAATTGACAAGATATAAATGAACATTCCCTTTGTAAATATTTTTTGCCTATGAATGTCAAAAGATTTTTTTTCTAAGCGATTCTTAATTTAAAGCAGAACTTTTACACCTTATTTGCCTAATGAGGATCATTTTCAGAATGCATCATGAAATAATTACAGCTGTATCTCATTTTAAAAATCAATTACGTTTACTGCAAATCGTAAACAAGACAGAACAATACATAGACAATTAAAGACTCAGGGCAATGGCCAATGGTCAGTGCAGTACACTTAGGTAACGGTGGGCGTAGTGAAGCGAATCGTCTTGGTGTTGGGTGCCAGGGCCAAGACGGCAGATGTGGCGGCACCTGGCCACGCGAGCGCGACCCTTACGCGCCGGAGGGTCACTGCCCACCTACGCCCTTCCTTATGCACGTCCTTACGTATTCCCTTACCTTCTTCACGCTACGAATAGATTATGAAAAAACAACTTGCTACACGCGAACGCTTCATTCTTTTTAATCAGAAAAACATGCTTAGTTAACGAGCTAAGTTCAACCAAAGTCGTTACAGGATAATCGTTAAATGAAAGCGTTATATTATTCATACGGTTAACAACATTTAACTTCATTACAAGGTGCATTTTATATTACTACTGTTTTAATGTGACAGGAAAGTAATTAAACTAGCTTCCGCAGATATGAAATTTATAAAGAGTGAAAAGAATTCCTACCGCATGAACTATGTCTAGATGAATTATGATGCAAAGAGTGTTTCAAAAGCTATTTTTTAATTAATTTTATCCAAATACAAGAAACGTTCCGGCAGACTTCATTTTTGTGCTTTGAAACTTCAAAATTATTATTTCAATAAAAAAAATTAAACGAATAAATATTCCGATTTTCAGTGAATGGCTCATTAAAAATCACATAACATGACGGAACAGGCGATATCGGGCGTAATCTGTAGCTGAGCGGGCATCGGAGCGACGCGGGCGGTTGACGACAGGTTGGCCGACAGTTGAGGCCGACATCTGTCGCCGACACGCGCGCACCCACTACCTTAGACAACACCCCCGCTTCTTACACATCCAATTGTCGTAACAAACTCTCCTTGGCCGACAGTTAACGCCAACATCTGCCACAGACCACCAACAACCCGACTACTATACACAACACCCCCATTTCTAATTGCCGTAACAAACTTAGCTAACACAACTTTCAAACAGACGACAGGAACCGTTAAGTTCCGTTTAACAAACCTGCCTCACACCCCAAACGTATTCAAAATAGATAGCCAAAGTGCAAGGGTTGCAAATAGCAAATGATTTTCTCTGCTAATGTGAAACCGGTCGTATGTAATTCAATACGACACATCCCTCGACAAGACTTTTATGTCTTCATTGAGATTGAAGCACTTCGAAGCACTGTGGATATTTAGAACAAAAAACAATAATACTGCAGTTGGAAATTTTCAAGAAAGTTTATCAACTTATGCGATTAATGTATACGCTATTATTAAAAGATTTACTGTATGCACTTTAACATTGTATCGATAAATGCAAGCTCTATTGAACTTATGCCCCTTACCAAAATTATATAGGTTCACCCTCCGTTACTTTAGGTTATGTAAAGCACTAAGTGAAATCTTGTCAAAACCCTTGGATGTATGTCTACTTTCGAAATGTGCAGTTGTTCAAAAGCGTTGTCAATGTGGAGCTAAATATCGAGTTAGATAGCTTAGGGTCCGTGGCCAGGTGCGCGCTGAGACGGTCTCCGTGGGGCGCAGCCGCGGGGCCGCCGGGGACAAAGGCCGCGGGACGTCTTCGCGTATTGTCGCCGATCAGCTGTCGCGATTCCTCTACATAACTCGTAGGCCACGACCGTGACACTGTTACACAAATGTAAATTTCTATACTCGTATTTTTATATGACAAACTCACATTCCGAACATTTATTTCTTACAGCTTTACAAGTTCGATAGTGTTCAACACTTTTTTTTTAGATTTTGGTACCTTGACAAAACTGAGGATCGAGGTCTGAAAAGGGTCAATACAGTCCGCGATCTTTAAATAAAAATGGAACTGAAAAGTGAATATACAATAATTTCATTATAAAAGCAATAATATGACTCAATACTTTGTAAGAGTGCAAGAAAATTGCAGTGTTACTTTGCAAATTCTAAAATATATAATCCAACTATGTATTAAAAAACAAAACAAAATAAAAATAACAAAGGTCAATGAAATCGAAACCCATTCTTTCCAACTACTTAAAGACCAACTTGGTACTCGAATTTCTATAAAATTATATGGCAAAATAGCCGTAAATTAAACCCGAGTGTTAAGATCAAAGGGTTGAAGGGTCAAGGAGTGTTATTAACCTGTTAACACCTCCGGTAATTCACGATCGGTTACTGACAATTATGTCACTTCCGGAGTCCTGACGACGTGGGTATGACGGTCATAAATCAAACATTTCCTTACAATGTTCGCCGCTATTGATCGGTTAGATTGTTAATAGATAATAAATACTTTAAGATGATTTTGTAAACAGAAACTTGTTTCATAACGGAAATTTGAATAAAATTATGTACATTTTTGGTTCACAGCTATTCTACGTATATTAAACATTCACTTTTAAAACTTGAATGAAATTTTTGAAATTGAAAAGGCATTAATATAAAAAGACAAGGAGTTTTAGTAGAAGTCAGTGCTTGCTTGTACCAAATAAAAAGCTTGATAGGTACTATTTACCACCTTTTTGTTCCTTAAACAAATTAAAACCTCCGCTAATTTTTGATTTTAAATACTTTCCAGGTGCGAGTCATAAAATCTTACATACATAACACATTGAAAAAATTACAAAAAAAATAATTGCAACATGCAATTTGACAATATGAGTGGCAACTGGTCAGGGGTCAGAGGGATAGGGGCGGGCAGTGAGGGTTGGCACAAGGTGTGCGATATCAGTGCTACGGCATGTGCGTTCCGATACACGCACCAGCCCTCTAGTTTTGTGTCCTGCCATGCGCGCACGCACTCAAATCCATTACAAATATAGAGACATACCTCCCTGCATTGTAATGCACGATTAAAAATGCTCCCTCTCGCCGTAAAGTTATTTAATCGAGGCGTAACAATCATTCAAGTTTTCAAATTTTTTATGCTAAACTTTTTAAATAGCTTATGGTACTGCATAGAAACGGTCTACAACGAGCATGCTTAGTCTAATCCTCATAGTATTGACTTGTTTTGTAATTATGTACTTAGATTTGGTGTCAAAGTAAACTAATTGTAAAAAATATTTACCATGACATACATTTTAAACTACATTTAAATTAAATAAACACCAAGTAATTATTATTGATTAATGTTAATGAACGCAAAGGCAAGACAAAAAAATATGTGGCATTCAACCCGCATACTGACTCAAACTAACACGATTTATGTTTTGCTTAATAATGTCGACATTTCGTGTTGGATGAAAGACCGACAAGACGATAAAGTGTATTTTAGACATAGAATTAATGACTTACTTCGCCCTTAAATGACTTCGGCAACTTTTGTACGTGATAACTAAAATCGGCCTTGAAAAGGTTTCTATAACAAGGCTTTCGAAACCAGTTTGATGTATATAATAAAACACCTTACCACACAAATAGCAAATTAACTCAGTTTTTTAGAAGGATGAGAAAAAAAAATTCTCATTATGCCAGTGTTTCATGCAGTTCTCACTACACAAAAAGAACATACCTAGTGTAAAACGTGTTTAACATGATATTGTTGGTTAATTAATAACGATTTGAAGCTGTATCAATACAATGAAGTCCACATACAAGTTCTTCACAATTGGCAGATATTTTATTTTTATATTTGACGTTTATGTTTTGGTACTCACCAGTATAGCAGACCGAGGTGAGGGTAAGTGCGTGAGTCCGGACCAGGGCGTTGTCTCTGCCCCACGACAGCCTCGCTAGGAATGGGTCCACGAAGTCGAAGGCTGTCGCGATAGACAGCTGCCAGTTCAATCTCTGCAGCAGCATCACCTCCCATTGCTGCAACAAATGTTAACGTTTAATATACTCTAGTAAGAGTATGTCAAGAGAAGTTCCTAGTTGACTTCATAACTCGACTTTAGATTTTAGCTCTTTCTTTGTGGATTAGACCAGTATCGGGCAATTAAGTAATGACTGGTGAATGTATTAAATTTGTTACTTATATGCAAATACTAGTTTTTAGGTACATAACTATTTAGAAATAAACAATACTATTTTCTCACATTCCGTAGTTGAGAAGTTAAGACGACAGTTACATTGCATACATGAAACCGGCATTTATTTGGAATTTATGAACGGAGAAGCTATTAACAGACTTCCTCTTAAACTTGATAAACCAAATTACTGCATAGTCAATGAATAATAATTCATCGCAACACATACACTTTATGCTAATCGTCAGATATTCGGCAGCCAAGCGAATGTGTTTGGTTTTTTGTAATCTAACACACCAAAATATCTTTATCTCTAACTGGACTCCACACACAAACATTTGAATATTGTCTCTCCTTTCATATCTTGAAGACATTTAAGATTCATTAATTCTACAATTGAAATTTTTAGTCGTAGCCAATTTCGCAAATATGTAACAATTTTGCAATTACATAATTTGGTTAACGATGTGTGTCTTAAGAAGGACAAAGCCCTCCTCAGTGTTTACTGACACTCGGCAATTGAATCGTAACCGTCATACACGACGAACCAGGCGGAAACCGCAAAAAATAGCAAAGTACCAAGATTGAAAAGGAAAGGGCAAGCCGAAGAAACAGGTTCTGTATTTATGTATGCAGATAGTAAGATGCAAGGGTGGGCGATTACCGTTTGAATACGGTTAAGACTTTTGTTGCAAATCTATTTTGCTCTTCGTAAACACAATAACGCTATTAGATAATTGAACTCAAAAACTTAATAATAAATTTAGTGAATTGTTCATATTATATTAAAAACAATCACAATATATCTTGTCATTTAAATAACGAGGCACTTAAAGTAATTAAATGTTAATATTTTTAAATCAATGTTATTTACACATGAACCCTGTGGAAGTTCATTAAACCCATAGATAATACGAGCTCAGATAAGACATCCAATGATCCATCGGAACAAAAATAAACATCCCTTTTTATACAATCTCTTATCGCCTATGAATACTCAAATTACTAATAAATTACGAAAAGCCGATGATAAAATTTAAAAACAATTCATAAAGAAACGGTGTATTATCATAATTGTTAAATTTAAATGATTCGTGTGAAAGAAAACAGTTGGTTTAAACTTCACGCGCGATGGACTACGAAAAAGTTAAAGCGGGCAAAGGTGAAGTATGGGAAACGAATAGTTCCGTGGCATATGATATCATTGTGTATGCGCGTCGTATGCTTATCGGTGTCATCAGACGAATTAATTGCAAGGAAGGATGTCCCTACGCCATAAGGTGCAAGTAGACCCACATTCAATTCAAAACCAGTTGCTTTCCCACGGTCTACGCAATAATTACACGTGGTAATACGTAAAAAATATCTTAAGTTCTACTATGAGCTATCAATGTATATTATTACAGAATCATACATGTTTACTTATTTAAAAAAGTAGAAGTTAATTAAAGTAAAGATAGCAACAGAAAAAATGACAAGAGTTATTGGATTCCAAGATTGATTTTTAGCCTTTTGTGATCTTACGCATTTGATTTTGTCATCAATCTATATTATAAATTGGTTGAAACCTTTACAAGGAAGTGACAAACAAGCGGGTTAATTAAATGCATAATTATTTGGGCTATGTATCCAGTATACAGTACATAAGGGACATGTGACAAAGTATAACAACAATGGCGTGTGAAGCGGCGTGGAAGTCAAACACTCACGCGCATTAGTGGGCAATTGATGGAATCACACCTGTCTACCTGACCGCCGCGCCGCTGGCAAAGCCTCCACTGCGGTCACACAATATCACAATTACGGTGATATCAATTATTGTAATAAACTTTTGTGGGAAAAGATAATAACACTTGAAGTTATATAATTAATCTATTTATACCTTCTTCGATGAAACGCATAACGTAAGGTTTTTGATCAAGCTAGCGTGGACAAATTTAAGTAAAATCAAGCGTAAAGACTTCGTTTATAATTGGGGCATTGGCTAATAGGGCTAAATGCATTAATTACGTGAACATTTCTTGATATGAGGAAGCTTCTTATCACACGTATCAGAACATCTACCCACATTTCCGTTGGAAGCGGGCGGCCTATTGAATAGTCGTCACAGACTGCAGCTACTTGTAAGAAGGGCGACAAATTGTTGGTGGGCCTTAGATCGTGACACTCGCGGAAGAAGGTAATTACCGGAAACACAGGCGACTTTAAGGAAGCGGCCAATATAATGCCACCTTCGTCGAGGGGCGAAGCAATGACATTTGACTCTGCCAATCGAGTTCGTTCACAGGAGAATCAGAACACTGTATAGGCTTGCGGTCGCCGCAGGATGTAAGGTGAAGGGGGCTCTAAGACTTCGATTTATAAATATGCGGTATTTGTTCCCTAACAATGAAACTTTGACAGAGAATTCATAAGCAGCTTCGCTCACACACTAAAATTTCCACAATCTTAAACATATTACAGTAAAAACCGTTTATGGCGACATCGTTTAGAACAACATACCGGTTAAATTGACCAAAATCAAAGGTCCTGGCTGAATGTTATATACATATCTTTCCTATTAATACCTGTCACCGGTTGTTACAACTATCGGTTTTTACGACTCAATATGAGTAGTCCCTTCGATGTCGTTATAACAGATTTTGACTGTATACTCAAAATTACTAACATGATAATTCACGAAATTACATATTGGAGAGACTGTGCAGGAAATGGATGTTTCCCCCTTTCATCCTCTTTTAAATCATAGTGTACCTCTATCGTTTTATAGATTGTGTAATACAACTTTAAAATTTACCAGATAATTCCGTTTTAACGTAATGTAATATATACCCGGACCTTTTTTACATATTAACAATACATGTAGTAATAAACAATTCTTACCCTGACTTCATTAGGATAAACGGAGTTGTCCGTGTAAGCACAGAGCAGATCAACGGAAAGCGGGTGACACTGCCTGAACTTGGAAGCCAGGAGCAACGCGGTGACAGCGAGCAGTTGCAGCTGCTGCCGCGAGATGGCGCGATGCGACAGGAACCGGTCCATGTAGCTCACCGCTAGTGGAAACACCTGCTCTTCGCATTGTTGTTCCTCGCACACCTATAGTAAACAAATATACTATAACAAGTTATGTACATATAATTGTAAATAAACTTTACCATGTGCGTAATAAATTGACTTTCATTTACGGTAAACGGCACGGTAAATCTTAAGTACGGGTTTTTTAATTTAGGAAAAAAGTGTCTGGTCTTTAAGAAAGGCTGGTCTTATGAGTGTCCATGGATGACAGAGATATTTTTTACGATTATTAATTACGGGATTGTATATAATGAAAGCTAGTAAAAAAGAAAACACTATTTTATACTATTTTAGTTTGAGAGGTTCTACAGTTATTAAGGAATGGCTACTTGGAAAGCACTTTGTGTTAATATACCTAACTGATTTTTAATATTAGCGGTTATTGTAAGCCGTAAATCAATACTATTTCATACTTTAAGTCAAATTGTTAAAGTGCTTTTTCTTATTAATATTAGAGGTAGGTTGAGCTATCATAACTAAAAAAATAAGTTTAAGATGAATCGTCTGTTTACATCTGCAATAACATCTGACAGAGAATGTACGGAATGAGGGTACTTTTAAATACTATACTGTAAACAATGTCGCTCTTTCTCTTAATATGATTCTAATAAATATTTCCCATATAAATTAACGGCACTTTGTCGGTTTAAATGTAAATTTCCAATATAAGGCGATAACAAAGCTTAAAAGCCCCACAATTGTAGGTCATTGACACCACATTAATCAGCTGTTGATGCAATACGGTGTACGACGTCTTCACACGATATACTTACAACTACGAAAGTAAGTCGTGTGAAGAATATATGTAGCTCATTATTACTAAGTAACTAAAAAACATATGAAACTTTTATAAATAAAAAATAATTTAGTTAATGTTTACCTCTAACATCCATGTTGTGACAACTTTTCTCATGAACGGCTGTATATCAATCTGTACGGTTTGGAAGTAATCTGTGTGCAAGGCATGTGCTCGCTCCAGTGTAAGGAGGTTCAGCATGAGCCGAGGGTCGCGGTCCAAGGCCCGGTCGGGGCCGGCGACGCACATGTCTACGGCTCTTCCGCTGCCCCCGCTGCGATTGCCAGAATTAGGCAGATTCTCGCCACAAGACAAATCCATTTTGGTTCACAATATACACTCAATCCATACACGTGCAGTTCCAATAAAGTTTAAATAATTGTTTCAAAAATAAAACTCGCGCAATATTTTTTACGTAAGTTCTTCGTAATGCCGTAAAGCACGTCGCCGCGCTAACAGCGGCTCACGAGCAACTACGGAGTGAAGCTATGCGCCTGCGTCGGAACTCAGCTACGCTCCACAAATGTTATCGTAACCCCTCCCTTGTCCCTTATGAATAGGCATACCATGATAGTGACAAACATCGGACTAACCTTCATGAAAGCTCCCTTTCTTTGATTACATTTCTTATGTAAAGTCTTTTTTACTCTTCTATTACTACCTAATATTATTCGGTGGATTTAGTAATGCCGTAGGTAATTTCTACAGAGGTTAACCAATGGATGGAAAGTATTAATTTTAATTTCGAGAATCTCCTATTTTTTAAATCAAATTTATGCAGAAGACACGAGAATTCTTCAAATTCATAATTTAAATAGTACAAGCAATATTTTCTTGAAATTTCACAAAAATAAAATAATCGCGCAGGACAGATCGTAACACATGGTTATCCTACTAAGGGTTGCTTTTTGTTCTAAAGTAATTTTTTGTAATCATGTAATTTAGAATTTTGACGAAAATAGGATTATGCACAAAATGGTTTGAACGTTATTGAATTTGATTTATAATAATAAAGTAACTATTTAAGATTGTTAAGACATTTAGATTGAATGCAGGAAATTACGAATTATTTTTTTAACGATGTTTGTTATTCCTAATTGCTAATCCACTATTTATTTTGTTAAATTCAGAATAAATGCCTATTGATTGGTAGTAATCAATACGCCAAAACACCTATACGTGATCTCTGGACAATTCTGAAATATACCATTTGTCAACAGCGGTAGTCACTGTAGTTAGGTTTGATCGCCTAAATTACTTTACAAGATCACCGAGTATCGTTAGGAAGTTCATATACCTAAAATATTTTACGAGAACGTAACTCAGTTTGCAATTATTTTACCTTTCTTATATTCATCAATGTCTTTATTATTTCTTATACTCAAGCTTTAATTTCAAACTACTTTCGTCCGTCGAATCTTCAAATACCTAATGTATTGTCGAGGGTCAATTAGAGACCCGCATGATTTTTTCCTTCTTTCCTATTAATTTATTTATTTATTTATTTATTTATTTATTTCTAGGAAGACCAACAGCCATTTTAACAAAGTAGGTAAGACAGTAATTAATACAAACATAGCCAATAATAGGTCCTCACAAATAGAAACAATTTAAACAATTCTTTTGCGCGAACAGAAATATAAAAATACAAACAAAAAGTCAAAAGAAAAGCACAAGAAACTACAAAGATTACTAAAAAGAGAAACTTGATCTAGTTTAATTATTATAGTTTACAGTTTGTTCTTAATGAAAAAGTTTCGATAGAATACCTGTTTTACAGAGTTAGTTGTGGAATTAAAAATATCTAAACTAGAACTTTTAGAGTAACTGTTAATAAGAAAGCCAGCGCGCCACATAAATGAATTTTGACGATAGTTAGAAGATGCCATAGGGAGATGGATAGGAGTGTGGTGACGTGCTGATTTCTTTGGTACAATAAATGATACATTGGTGAGAAGAGAGGGACAGTCAATACTACCATTTATAATGTTTACCATGAAGGTTATGTCTGCTACTTCGCGTCGAACAACAAGAGGGAGAATATGAAATTTACTACATAAATTTAGATAATCTTGTGAACGATAATTATAATTTAACCGGAAGCATAAATATTTAATAAACTTTTTTTGAATATTTTCAATTCGGGAGATGTATATGTTATATCGCGGGTTCCATACTTAATTGCCTAAAAATTATTTTTATTTTTCGTATAATTTATATAAGCTGGTTTCATCCAATTTTAAATATTTTTCTTCATCTAAACAATTGAACCAAAAAATCTACACTTACTAAACTTTTTTCTTAACGTAATCGTTTTACACTCCGATAGCTTTACAAATGAAACACCGGTTCCAATTTTACGATTATATTTTTTACAGCCTTAACATAACAATTGTACGAATAAAATAATAACACATTAAAATTGTAATTCCAACAATGGGAGGTGTTTTATTCGGAGGGCGATGGAACGTAGCGAGAGGGCTGAGGGCAGCTGCGCACGCGCCGGCGCCGGGTGCACGGAGGCCGGTTGACATTGCATTGTAAATCCCAACACACCTGATCTACGAAACTAGTCATTATTACAACTCCATTCTCTTTACAGATTTCCATTGTAAATGTACGCGTGCTCAAAGCGTGTTCTTATTAAAATTCAAATTGCCCGACTTTGTTAACAACACCTGGCGTAGTACTATTGTATTCTGTGCTGACCAAATCTTAAAATGCATCATTGATTTCAAATTCGACGATCTTCTGAATTTCATCTACCATTTAACAAGGCTCAGTACAATAATTTCGTAAATATCGTAAGATTCGTCTTGATTTACTAACATTTTTTATCATTTATAAATGCATTTCTGTAGAATGGAATAACCTTAACGATAACCTTCCAGTCTGTGAGATAAACCATACCAAGGAATCCAGTTATGCCATAAGCCACCCCTGAAGGAATAAACGAAATTAACTGTTGCGAAAGCTTTCTACCAATAGCCATATCTGATATTTGTTAATAAATATTTCTCACGAGGTGTAAAGGATATCCGTTGTATTCAAAATATATAATATAATGGAAAATGAGCTAAAATAAAAAGCTGTTTGGATAAATGTTATTTTACAGACTTTAATTTGATAAAATACTTCCAAAACTAAAATCACTTATCGCCACCAAAACATTTAAATAATTTTGACATTTAAAAATAATTGTGTCGATGGCTAAAATACCAAAAAGGTTGAACACATTCTCACAGTTTTTAATCTTGTTAAGAACCTAGAATGGCATGCAATTGTTAAATTAGTGCTACCACAAGCTAACCACTAATTACAATGTTTCTAATTTGTCAACCCATCCCATTCCCATCTCTCATTATTTTTTAAGTGAACCGGAACTAAACATAATTTAATTATGGCCGTTACATAGCTGTTTGGTTCCCATATTTTAATAATAGTGCGACATCCTTGCTATTTTGCCTGAGCATTGGTATTTATTCACTAATGAGTTTCGGTAGGGATCAATCGACGAATGCCAATAAAGGAGAGAAAAAGATATCAGCATGATCGAGAGTGGGAGTAGCATCAAATATACAACAAATATAAAGGAAAAAGCTTTTTTTTACTATAAAGTATTCTGTGGATTATAGTAACGACGAGTAGTAATATTCGTCATAGTAACGACGTCCGTCGTAATTCACTGAATAAACTCAAAAATATTTTTTTTAAAGGTAGTCCATTAATTTATACAAAAATTCGACAGATGACAGCCCATGCCCCATGCCCCCTCTGAAAGCTAGCGCCACCTACTTAGAACTTTCAGTTTTTACTCCATTGATAACAATTTGAACTTTCAATCAAAAAGTTGTGAACCAATTTTAACGGTAGAGATATCCAAATGGAAATCTGTTTTATAGTTTTGGCCTACCTCTGGATTATATAGGATAGAGTAGTATAGGATATTCGTTTAGGGATATCCTGCACAGCTAAACTTTTAAATCTCATTAATACTTGTGTTTTGAAATCATATACATATAAATCTGAGTCGTATCTGTTTGACATAACTCATCTTTGAACATCTGAGCGTATCAGGCTAAAGGACACCGATATCCAATGCCATAATAAAATAAAAAATAAAAATTGACATGACAGTGACACTGACATTTTGTACACAACTGACATTTGTGTGCATAATTTATTTATAGTTAGTTAATAATGGCAGAAAAAGACCCGCTTATAAGTGAACGCTCTGGAACTGTTAGAGAAGTTGGAAACCATGCAATTTGGAGTCTTTCATCTTGCAAACCGGGTTAGTGTTTCGAATTTATTTAACTATCCGTACAATGTAAAGGAAATAAACATTAGATTTTTTTTGCAGGTTTTGGAATCGATCAATTGAGAGATGATTGCATGGATACCTATTGGCAATCAGATGGACAATTGCCGCATCTCGTAAACATCCAGTTTCAAAGAAAAACTATGGTGTCCCACATTTATATCTATACAGATTACAAGTTGGATGAGAGCTATACTCCCAGTAGAATATCCATTCGGGCTGGAACTCACTTTAATGATCTTCAAGAAATAGAAGTTATAGAACTGATTGAACCAAGTGGTAAGTTCACAAAGTGGTAAACTATTAAAAGCCATAAACTTAACTAATATTTATTTTAACATTTTAAGATTGCGATAAATTGTTTCCTAATACAACTTAAAGCATTTTACCACAATTTTCTTTATACTTAATTTTGTTGCAGGTTGGGAAATGATACCAATAAAAGATATTCATGACAGACCTATAAGAACTTACATGATTCAAATTGCGGTCCTAAGCAACCACCAAAATGGACGGGACACTCATATGAGGCAGATCAAAATTCATTCTCCGTGTGAACCAACATCATTTGATCTTAATAAATTGCAGAATTTTTCTACAGTAAAATTCCAACAGTATGCTACTATTCGGTGAATGAAAATAAGATATATTTCAAAATCAATATTGTATTAAATATTTTATTAGAATAATCATTAATTTTCAACAACAAAATACATGTACAAAAATAGATTGTCATCCCTTTCATTCTCTTTGAATAGACAGAGATACCAATATATTTTTGTATGTGCAATGGGAATTCAGACATTATTCCGATTCTTCACTCTCTTCACTTGCTTCTTGAAGCCATTCAAAGAACTTTACTAATGATGTTTGGTTGACAAGTGGACTTTCATTATCTTTCAAGTCATCATACCACTCAACCAATGAATCTTCATCAACAACATCTGTCTCATACAGAAGATGTAAAATTTGACCTGCTTTACCCTCGAGCCAGTCACACTTTATGCAACTTTCCTGTAAAAACAAATTATTCAATAAACCTTATATTGCTATTATAATTAATTTTAAAATAAAATAACATTGGATAACCCAAGTTTTGGACCATGCATAAATCGACGCTGGAAAGCATAAACGCTGTAACCCTTGAAATCGCGAATATGTTTTTCACATGTTAATAATTTCAACCATTATCAAACGATAATGATTTTATTATAGGTTAGCACAAACTACACAACATTGCTAAATACCGCATGCTTGTAGGCGTATCAGCTCACGAGTTATGATTTTTTGGCTCTCCTGTAAAGTTCATACTTTCGGGGTTACAGCGTTTACGCTTTCCAGCATCGATATGATTTTTTTAAATATGTGGCATTTTTCCATTATGATTGTCAGAGATGTAAGGTTAGTAAAAGAATCAATTCCATTTCAAATAATCAATAACCATCTTTGAATGCAGAATGGAGAAGTTAATTTGTCATACTCACCTCCACTGCTCTTAAGCAATCCATAATTGATGATTTAGTCTTGATGTAATTGGACAAAATTGGCCGGAAGAATTTTAATATATCCTTAACAGTAACCAGAACACTTTTACTGTCAACAAGTATAGGCATGCTAAGCATAGCTCTTATGACAAAGAAATTAACTTCATGTAATTGTATGTTGTATGCATATCTAGATGAATTTATTTCTAAAATTAAGTAATCACATTTCAATTTCTCTTCATAACCTCTCGCTAGACTATCAATAACTTCTTGTAAGAAAACTGAAAAATAAATGATATAGCAATTAAAATGTAGCTAATAATTTGTGTGTTGTTATTTTATGTTAAAAATACCATTTGAATAAAAAAAGTACTTACTATTTGTGTCTTCTGGAACTGGTGACTCAGGTAAGGAAGACTGAGCACTGCTATCTGATGAATAACAAGATTCACTATCACTCCACACTTTATCGAATCCTACAAACTCATCATCTCCACTGCCGTCAGACTCATTCTCCCACTCAGTGCCACTTTCCGAAGTTGATTTCACCAAATTTTTCTCTGTAAACAAATTATTGTCATGTTATTTCTTTTACATGAATATAAAAATATTAGCATTTTAATTCTTGTGGATAGATAACTTACCATTCTTATCTTCTTCGGAACACTCAATAATAGCACCTTTTAACTTACTTCCTGCATTTATGTTTACATTTTCAGCTATAATGGTGCCATTTTCAATAAGTGAATCTGCATTTATCATGCAATTGTTGTCAATAAATGAATTAATAATTTTACAATTATCTTTGATGGTAACATTGTCCATTATTTGGCTTCCTACCAAGATAACATTGTTTCCAATTTTACAATTATTACCAATCATAGTTTTTGTTATTGTAGTATTATCACAAATTTCAGTATCAGCACCTATTAGTACATCTTCATCTAGTGTACAAGATCTAAAATAATAAAAACATTAAATACATTATTCAAAAAATGGATACATTTTATTCACTGGATAATAAATTATTACCTGCTTAACTTTGATGTTATTTTACGAAAGTTATGATTTTCCATAAGAATATAGTTGTTTTGAAAGAATGATCCAGTCTCAATTGATAATGGATACACCCAGTTGTGTAATATGTCCCATCTGGAATGAAATTAAGTCATCAAACCAAAAGCCTAGACAAAGGTCATGGTCATCCATTTAGTCCAGTCCTGACACACCTCTTTCACTGCTTCTACATTCAGACATCTATGCATACAATCTCATAGGTTTCAGGTGTTCTTAATATTGCCTTTGAATCATAGTAAATAACTGTTACATTAATATGTATTAAATTATCAAAAGAACTTACGAAACAATTTGATAAGTTTTCCAATTAGTAATAGCAGCAGCATATTGATTTTCTTTCAGAATCTTATAATATAAAGTACTTGCTAAAATTTCCTCGTTTATCAATACACCATTAACAAAATCATCTCTAGTTTGGAAATCAAAATTGTCAGCAAATAAAGGAAGTACTGAGGGTGAACATAATGCAATGTTGGCATCTACCAAATTATGATGCAATTTTGCTTCTGAATGACTCAAGATACAGTCCTGAAAAATGTGCAATTGAATTTAAGTAAATTAGAAATAAAGAAAAACATAGTTACTTGAAGAAAAACACTTGTATGTGGTTAGCAGGAACATTATAGAAAAAAATAAAATTATTCAACTTACAGCTGAATTATAAAAAAAATAGAAGATGACAAAGTCACAAGAAGTTTGAATTAATTAAATTAAAATACACTCACAAGTGGTAATTGCAAAGTATTACTATTAGATCTTGTTTTCTCATGAATAAGGACTTTATTTGTGTTCCCATCAGCTGCCAAAAATAATGGTTTGTTATTTTTAATTAATGGATGTTCCCAGGAAACTCTTTTATATATTAAAGTCATTGCAGCCTCTTTATCTTTTTTACAGATCAATCTAAAAAAGTAAACAAGTTATTTTGGTTACATTAAATGAATCCAGTGACCTTAGGTGATCATTGCCACCTTGTGTGTTAAACAAATTTACTAATTCAACTTACTTGTGTTCTTCAAGCAAAGATGCAAAGTTAACATTTGTAATACTGTTAACTCCCAATAGTACAAAATATCCTCTGACAAGACCCGCTGCATCAATTTCTCTCATTACATCACCCATAGTTTGACAAGTTTCAGACATAATAACTTGGACATCCATTGTCAAGCTCCATGGTGCTTTCTTCTCTTTTGACATCCTATATCATAAAAATAATTTAAGTTAATGAGAATTTATGAAAATTACAAACAAATATCATAAAATGTATGAATATTAGGTTACTTTATATGCTCCTTAATTGTAGGTCCGTCTTGACAGCAAAACAAAATTGTTTCACCTACTCCTCCAAGCCCTAATGATTCCAGAACATAATCAATAAGCGGTACTCCAGCTACAGAAAGTAATGCCTGAAAATTACATGGATGATTCAGATGTTTTTCCTTTAATGTATTTAAAAACATTCATCAAAGCTTACCACAGGCTTAGTTTTATTGATAGGTGAGAAATTGTTATTGAAAAGATCCATTATAACAACAGCTTGAACTACGTTTTCTTGACTAGGCTCCATGTTTAACAGAGTTATATTGCTCCAAGTATTACCAATGCAAAAACGTGCTATCTGCACTTCTCAGCTAGTTTACGATTGTTGAAAATTGCAAAAATATTTCCTTTGAAGAGGTTATTTATTTAATTGATGGCTCTTTTAATTTGACTGACAATAACAACTTAGCAACTGAACTGACATTTGAATTTGTGTCCAAAAATTGAAATGTCTAATATAGTTCTTTATGCTGTTTCTCATTGAGATGGGATGGAAATGACATCAGAAAAATTGATATCGAAAGCTGCAGCAATTACAGAAGGATGTATATTTTGGCAGAGGAAAGCAGAGTACATACATGAAATTATTGTTTTAATACTTTTATATTGAGTCGTATATGTTTTTTTTTATAGGAGAAGGGGGCAAACGAGCCACGGACCAAAAGTTATTTCGTTGATTTCTTTTATATTCTTTTATTTTCGTGTGATGAGATTCGAGTTATTACTTTTTTATATTTATAGGTGGCAAACGAACAAGCAACCACCTGAATTCGCCGAAATGGCGAAGTGACCGCTACCCATCGACATCCACAATTGCAGATGCGTTGCCTACCTTTAATCGATGAAGGAGGAGAAGCACAGAAAGAAAATATTTCCCTTTCCTATGCGTTTCCTCCTCCATCAACCTTTTAGACTTTTTCCTGTGTGAGCAACTTTACTATTTCTGTTTACAACGTGCAAAGCATAATAATTAAAGTCAAAACAAAAAACTGCAAGCTTCAATTAACTATAGCAATAAGGGATAACATAAGTATTTAGTATATATTAAGGAATGTTACAATATGTACGTACGACTATACTTATACTTCATTCTGTTTGGTATAACGTTGCCAAGGAAATATTGATCTTAGAACTCTAATACTGAATAATATTTCAGTGAAAAACTGTGTTAAGACTAAATATGATGGAATACGATTTAGCAAGAATTGATTATATACTTTGTGGTATTACCTATCCTGGCACTCTCAAAATTCTGCCTAATCCTGGTCACAAAACCCAGCAGAAGGTACATATACGCAACATTTTTAACAACGCAATAGCCTAACGTTCGTGATGCTTATTTCATTTTCTTCTGTGTTTTAGTTTGCCGTCGGAGATAAGAACGGTGTTTTACAATGTCTTTGTATAAAAGACGAAGAACCAATTGTACAGTTTAAAACATTACCAGGGAAACCAATTACGTCAATACAAGTCGCATCGACAAATGGTAATTTATTTTCGTATCCTTCGTAAAAAACATGATGACGTGTCTACTTTAACAAATTCAACTAATTAAAAGGAACTTTTCCAAAAGTATCTTTAGAGATAACTCTTCCAAAAGTTTACCCCATGCATTTAACTGCTTTAAATTATTAGTATTTGATCGCTAATTTATTCTATTTCAGGTAATCATATAGATAAAATTTTTGCAGCATCTGGCCATGAAGTAAAAGGTTACACACGGAAAGGCAAAGTATTTCTTACAATCGAAACCTCAGTATCAGAAACAATAACATCGATGTAATTATCCTAAAATAACACTTATAGTAACAGATCTTTTTTCCTCCGTAATAAATCAACTTGTGCTAATTAAGATATATTATATGATTATACATTTTATGACTAATTCCAGGTGCATTTTGAATAGTGATTTGGTACTATGCAGCGGACGGACGGTTACTTTCTACCGCGACTTGAGAGAGATTTACACTTACGCTTGCGAGGATCGAGTGTTAGACATTGCCGCCTTTTCTACGCCAAATGTTAGGATAAGCTATGTTTTACTTGTTTTTCTGATATTCTAATGAAAGCTAGCATAAATTACATAGGCATTTGATAAAACTTTATCATAAGTTTGCAAGTTAATTAATTAACGGGATTCCGTTAGCTACTCAATTTAGGTTATTGTCCAAAGTTACGAAAGTATACTCGTAATAATAACTAAGTCTGTCACGACATTCATCTTGCTGCGAGTTGTGACACTTCTCCAATTTAATATTTGGTAGTTAGTACTTAATTAAAATGCATCACTATTTGGAGTAACTTAGGGTATAATTTTGAAGAGCACTCGTGTCCGTCTGCTGGTACTGGTTGGCAACAAGGGCGCTGCGGTGGTAGAGAATGGAGAGCTCCTAGCGCGGACGCAGATACCATCAGGGCCAACTCGTCTCATCGTACCTCCTGCACACCGCACGGCGGAACTTGCCGTGTTCTACGGTGCCTCTGATGGCTCTATAGGACTCATTCAATACGAGTGAGTTTTATTATTAGCACTTAAAATCAGTTATATAATTTTCTTGGACATTTGGATTTGAATATAACGGCTTAAAAATTTTACGAGTTTGAATATTGATTTCGGCCGGTAGATTACGGACAGATAATGGAACGCTATAATATCAGCCTAGCACTCTGAAATACGTGAGTGATATGTGATTTAGTAGTAGCTTGTTTGTCAGGACGGATCTATCGAGCACATGCCTGGTGGAAGGCGGCGGGCTGGGCGCGGTGGTGTGCGTTGGTTGGTACTTTAGCAACGGTGCTCACTTGGCGGTCGGTCGGCACGACGGCTCCGTGCAGCTCTACCTAGTTGACTTGGACAATGTAAATGAGAAGCCACGGTTAAAGTTTACTTATGTAAGTGTAAAAATACGAATGTCCTGTGAGGTCACGGTATTCCGAGTTCCGTACCGGCCTATTTTCTGAAAGAGACCTTATTGATATGTTAGTTTAGTGAGTAACAATGTTTCTATAAATGAGTTTGCTTTCTTAGTTTTGCGGTGAGCCAATAACATCAGTTTGTGGTGGTAGTGTGGGCACAGAGGAAACCGAACTATTGGTCTCCACATTCTCTGGCAGAGTGTTTGCTTTACGCTCCCAGCGCCTGATCTCTGGAGGGGTGGCGTTGAACAACATGACTCCTGAAGCTCTAGCTTCAAGAAGAAATAAACTCGAGTAAGAAAGTGTCATCGATAGACTTCAGGTTTAAATATATAAGAAAGTGAATTAATTGAATACTTTCGTTGACTAATTACAGGTTAGAAGTGGCGCGGTTGGAAAAACAAACAGCTGCTGAACGAGAAAAATACCAACGAAATACACGTTCTTTAAATGCCGGGATGTCAACACCACCGCTCTTGGAAATTCAATATGAGGTAATCGAGATCGAAATAGAAAGATTGATTGAATAATTCCGACCCTTTGGCTGTTTTTACAGTATATCCTTTTTTCTAAAGTTAACAGGTGCGATGCTAAATGGTTGGCAAGAAGTGGTTATCACTGCTGGCGTTCCTTTGGATATGCTTTTTATTTATTGCAATAAAAAGCTTGAAGTACAAACTGACAGTGCTGCGGTTTTAAGCGTTTGCCCTCCGCAGGTAATTAAAACTATTGGGACAGGTTATGCTATCAAGGGCTTCGCCAATGGATGGCAGCTCCCAAGATTTTTTTTACTACTACTAGCCGAAATCCTCGGCTGGCGACGCTCTTGTAGGCATGTATGTTAAAATATTTCTTTATTCGTATATTAGAACATTCACGTGCAGGGCAAGGCATCAGAAATCCTCGCAACTGTGAGATGTCAAGCAGGTACGAGACGTATTTGGCTACAAATGCGGGCAGCCGTTGATTGTGGTCCTGAGATAACTGAAGGTACACAAGTACTGGTATACGTGCTGCCCGCCGGCGCGCCCAGGATAGCTAGGCTCATCAAACTGTCATTGCCTGCCTTACCGCAATACTCACAGCACGTAGACCCAGACCGTGCAGATGACAGGTAAACTTACAGACTAACTTTGCTTACTTTTGGTGGAGAAGCAACAGACGACATAAAAATTGCATATAGTAAAGGATTAGCAAACAATCTACTCCTATAGTGATTTTTGCATGTCTAGAGTCTGGTGTGAATTGAGTTTGTCGGGCGGGTTTTCCGTGGCTGAAATGACGTCATGGCTCAGCGAGGCGCTGCCCGGTGAGCTGCCGAGACCTGCGGTCAACATTACCTTCGCCAGGGAGCATTGTCTCTTGAAGACAATCCTTATTTGTCGATATCAGTAAGAATAATAAAATTATTTTTATTGAAGCAAACGAATTGTCACGTCTTGCTGGTTTGATTTTCTTGAAAGTTATGATTGGCTAATGATACCGCAACGTTTTTTTCAGACGAGGTGCCGCCATAATGAAATCCGACAATGTATCAACGATCGCCACCTTAAAAGATCTTTTGTCTTATTGTTCTTTAAAGAGAGCGATTCGTGTCGATATATCATGCGGTAAGTTCTTGTAAAAACGATAAGTTTGATTAAAAGCTTCATTGCATACATACATATTATCATGTATTATTTTTTACTGTACAGATATCCCGGAAATGTGTTGTCCAATGTTATTTAAAAGTATCAAAGATCGATTTCTATCGGAATATCAGAGAAAGAAAGAATTTCATTTAAAAGAAGCTATTGGGTATGGGTTGTAATCATTATTGTTTTATTTATTGTTTGTGATATATTACACATCTATTTGACCGTTACAATAAAAGTTGACTCGGTATTATAAAGCGGTGCATTTAAATAAACTAATTCTATTCCATCTTGAAGAAAAGTGCACGGAATCGATAGTTTAGGCTGTATAAATTAATTTCCGTCAATATTATTTCAGTGCCCTTGATTTAGATATAAATACCATTAACAACGAATCTGAACCCATTCTCTGTGAGGAATACCTACGAGTATGGAAATCGGCGGATGATACAAAAAATAAATTGTTCTTCAATGATTTAGTCGGTAAGTCTCGAATTATGTGTTAACTTATAGGCCATCAATTCAGGGTATAAACAAACATATGGTTTTCTTTGGTTTCATTACATAGATGGCGCTGAGCGCTGCCGGTATACTTGTTAACTTACACTTGCGTTTGTTTTTCATTGAGTGATTTTCAAGTCTACTTAAAAGTTTACTCTTGTGATTTATCTTTACAGCTACAGTGGATCAATGGTATTCCGACTGGTGCAAATTATCTTTATACGGTCGTGATAACAGCAGCCAGAAGATACAACTGAAGACAGCACTGCAAGAGTGTCAAGTGAATGACATTGAAAGCATTCTGACGCATAATGATTTACAAATTGATTCTAATATGTAATTATTAAAGATCTTGTTTTTAATTATCGTTTAATATTCAAATTTACGATGTTCAAACACCTATGCAACTCTATCAATTTTAAAATTAAACGATTTTATAGTTTGATCACATTAATCACATTTTATACTTTAATATTTCCTTCAATTAAGTTGCAAATATATTCATTACGTCCGTCGAAACTATTCCGAAGCTTAGCTTTATCGTTAGCGTTCTGGCATTTTAAACTTGAACGGATTCGGATAAGATTTTAATAAGTGCTGATCGTATTGATATACTGCGTGCTCGTCGCCACACAATCTGTCCATATTCGTAACGTGATGTGAGAGTTCATTTATAGACGACATCTGTTCTGCCAAGTATACAGATGTGATAAAATCCGCGCATTGGTAATCGTCCACTTTTTCAGCTACCGCAACAACGTTTTCTAAGAGCTGTGAATAAAAAGCAATTGAATTAAAACATTAAACCTAAGCTACAAAATCAAGTTGAATTGAGTCTTGACGGCCCTTGACAAGGAATATAAGTACCTGCATACGTTCATAAGACTATTATGTACATAATTTAACCTATGTATTAGAGTTATCTGTACCTCTGTCACACTTTTTTCCATACTCAGACCCTTTTTAAAGGCACTTTGCAGTGTTAATTTACTATCCATTGTTGGTGCTTTAAGTCCACTGATAACAATAGCACCTCCTCTTATCAGCTGGTATTCAATGAGTTTCTGCATATGTTCGAGTTCTTCGTTATACATTTTCATAAAGTACCCGCCGGCCCCGGGCCGCGACATACACGGATGCAAAAACATAGTCGCTATTGCTAAATAATCTTGTGCTGCTTGCTGCTCTGCTTGAATTTGTTTGTTTATAACATCTTCAACTTTAGGATCGTATTTGTGTTGGTAATATGCTTTCCATCTGAAGTTATATGTGAAAACTGGTCTTCTTAATACAAGAGATTTTAATAAAATGTTGTGCATGTTATGTTTGCATATAAACTATAATTTCATGTCTTAAAATTTAAAAAATTATTTAAAAATATAATAAAGTACATGAAACAAACTACAAAATCACATTATATTCAATTATGTCAAACACTTCACTTTTGACATGAGTTAATTTTTAAATTTACAACAAATCTAGATACAAAAAAAAGTTTTTTTTTAATTTGTTCCTTTAAAAAATGTGAACATAAACAAATTTTCATCTACAAAATTAAAAAATTCAAGCTATTTAGAGCATCACTACATAGCTAAGGGTTATACAAATCTTATTTTAAGCAAAAACTGTACAGTAAAAAAAATACAGACACTCCATTTTATTATTATATTAGTAAGGTGAGGTTGTGGGTATGAAATAAAAGATTATTCAGTATATTTGTACTATATATTATATTATAACTATTGTTCTATATTTATAAACCTATAATAACACTTGTATACATATTGATTTATTTCTGGAAAGGGTAATAATCTAAACCAGAATTATATTTGAATTTATATTTGAAGCGATCTACTTGCGTTTTTCCAATTTCTATCATCTTTTGTACTTCTTCTCGGTATGCTGGAGGTAACATCTCCTCTTCTAAAGTGCATGAATGTTCACAATCAGTTTGGGTTTTAAACATTCGTTGTCGCACAATATCAACATCTCTACTATATTCTTCTTTGAGATCTGCTACAGCTTTAGTTGCTGTGTCTATTTTAAAAACAAAAAAATTAGCTTCTCGGTGCACTAAGCCATGTGCACTAGTTTTATATGGCAAAGCCCGAAACCCTAAATTTTCAATGTTTCTAATAATACCACCACGGCTGAATATAGCATGAGAAACACGCGTAAGAGTCGTTTTTAGATCTTGTTTAGGCATTGCCCGCAGAATTAGTGCTAATTCATAAGTTGGCATTTTTTTTCTATTTGAAAATCCACTATTGTAAAATGTATTTTTGTCACAATCAACAAAAAATATTTTCTTTACAGGTTATATGTCAATGTCAAATTATCAATTGTCAATTTTTTTTCCGCCCACGGCGCAGGCTATAGTCTTTCGACCATACTGCCTAGTCTTACGTAGAATTTTTTCCTTTAATTAAGTTTTTTTTTAAATAAGTTCATTTATGTCTTTCGTAAATCAATTGTCACGTGCAAATATCAAGTCAACTGACTGCCACTAATTCACTTATTGTCGTTTATTTCAATTAGACCAATATTAAAAAAAGGTATTTTCATATAAGAAAATACTGCCTTTTCCTTTATATTAAAAATTCCAAAATAGTCAGATTTATTTGATCGACAATGAATAAAAGTGTATTGTTAAAAAATAATAATCATATTTATTTATTATTTATATTTATTTATATAGCTGAAATATTGTAATTTTCTTTTTAACTCCATGTTAGTGCACAATAAAGTATATTTGTATTTGTAATCAAAGACCGAAAATGTTATCGGAAACGATGGGCCAAACAAGTATCGTATACGTCCCATCTCTACTTTAGTTTACTAAATATCAAAATCAAATAGGCACACAAAAAGGGATTATAGCAAGTCCATTCGAGTTCAGAGCTTAATGAGCTCGAAGGCATTGGATATCATGCAAATAGCATGGCTCTTCTATATACTCTTTGGCTCATAGCTCATATTCCTCTTTCTTTTGAAAAAGTACTGTCAAAAGTCATTAAAACTGTAATATATTCTGTAATTATATTTTATATTTGATAATTTATTAGTATTGTTAAGACTAATCGTTCCTCTTTCTCTAACTTTAGATTATACGAATATTCCAAAACGAGGTTACTTACATCTTTAACTAAGTTATCTGTAACAAGCATTTATGCGTTGATATGGCGTTGACATGACAGACGAAGTATTTTAAAATGATGGTGAACTGCCATGGCTGCGGCGTATGTGTGTATATTATAAACTTGTTATGAAAATAATATAATTGTCATTTTTTAAGAATATGACTACCTACCAGAAATTTGTGTCTGACTATTGCAAGACATGGGAGAAATCAGGGAAAGAACTGTTGTAAGTAATTTTAAGACAAATTCTATTATTCCATACCACATGTGTGTATAGTTTATGAATGGGTACTCGTAGTACGCAAATATTTAACTACATCCACGAATCTTTAAGAATTTAAAATAGTCATTGAATACCAATGCTTTGTATTTTAGTTTTTTTTATGGTTATTTTACTAGTTGAAACATAAAAAAAATAGATATTTCCTATTGTTCTGCATTGTCAACTTATAGTAATAGAGCACCTATTCCTTATAAAATGTCCAATGCTCTAATGACTTAGCTCCCTAAGTTGGCTACCTGAATAAGGACCAATGATTGTGGCAATTGTTGAAGGATGCCTATGTTCAGCAGCGGACAGTCTTGGCTGTCAATGATAATGAATCCTTATAAAACTTTAAGTACTTAATTAGCAACAGTAAAATAGTACAATAAAAAAACTCAGATTATTATTGTGTCTCACAACAATGACAATGAATAAATGTTGTTTTCAGTATTAAAACAGTGACGCAATATGTTAAAGATGAAGGAAAAACCCCATTGTTTAGTAAATCAGGAAAGCTGTCTGGGTTGTCACAAAGCATATATGATTTATTGCTATGTGGTCTCCGTGGTAACTTGAAAAAGGATGCTGTTGTATCCATACTTCATGATATTACTGTAAGAATTTTAATACATATTATTTCCTTGATGGTGCCTCTGTAAATTATTGTATCCCACAAATTGCACGATCTTTATTGTTTTTTTTGTATTACATTGGTGAATACAAACAACAACAACAATAAGTTTATTTTTCATGCTGTATTTAAAGGTCTTTAAAATTTTGTTAAACATTTACAATTATCTATATGAGAACCATTTGTTTTCTTAATTGTAGTAAATATTAATCTTTTAATTTTTTCCTAGACATTACATGCCGACATACCCTCAATAATCTTAGATGTTACATGCATACTTGATGCAGAAACTTGCACTGATGTGCAGAGTGAAGACAGAACAAACTTTTGTTATATAGTCAGAGAATTAGAATCTTTTATATCTGACAAATTACTTAAGGAGCGACTTGAAATTGACACTTTACAAGATGTTGGGACATTGAAAAATAAAAACTTTTATACAAAATTCATTAAAATAAAAACCAAGTTATAGTAAGTATTTCATAATATTGTTTTAAGTTGAAAAATTATACATTTAAAGTTAATGTTTGTATTTCACGTTCTAGTTATAAACAACGTAAGTTCAATTTGTTTAGAGAAGAAAGTGAAGGATACGCAAAGTTAATTGTAGAATTAAATCAGGAAATCACAGAAGATACAGAATGGAAGACACTACTAGAAATCATACAATCTTTAATAGGTATGTACCTAGTATAATAATAATGATTGTGTTTGGTCTATAATTTTATTAACACTTTTATTCTTTTAGGTTGTTTTAATTTGGATCCGAACAGAGTTCTAGACATAATATTAGAATCTTTTGAGGCTAGACCTCATCTAGATCAACTGTTTATATCTCTTATTAAAAATTACATGGTTGATCCGCAAGTCATATCAGAGGTTTTAGGTTTTAAACTTGGAAACATGGAGGTGTTAGAAAATTATAAGGAACCACCTCCTTTAATGACTATAATAGCTTTACTATTGCAACATGAGGTCATCTCTTTAGATGATATTTATCCTTGGGTAAGTTAAAAATATTAATTTGGAATTGAAATTTATAAATTACTTTTAGTATCTAACCTTTTTGATATTTGTAGTTGCGTCCTGATGATACAATAATGGCGAAGGAAGCCGAAAAGGAGATTAAATCAGTACAGGATTATATTCGGAAACTTAGTATTGTTTCAACAAAAGGACCACAAGCTAATGGTTCTACCGATTTCATTGAAGAGAAGGCAGATCCTCAGGTAAACAGATATATTCAAAACAGAGCAAAGTAACGGCAAAGATTTACTAACAAAGTTCAAATACTTTTCTACTATGCAAATTTTAATAAAAATTATGACAGAAAGAAAAAAAAATAATAGTAATTATTAGTTTGGTTAGTTTTCTTATCTTAATTAAGTATTGTTAATATTATTGTTGCTCATGTTTGGTATAAGGGTTGTTTAGCGAGGTTGAGGCCTCATCCAGAGTACTCCACGTCGTCCTGTCAGTAGTCAGCCGTGTCCAGCTACTTTGGCTATATTGTCACCACCGTAGATATGGTGTTCCTTTCCTTCTTTTGTGATCGATTGGCAGCCAGTTGGATATTATTTTAGTCCATCGTTCATCTTTTACTTACAAACCTAAAATAATAATAATTTTTAATTTTTCACACTAAAAATATTTGTTATCAGGAATACTGGAGTAATCAGAAGCTAGTGTTATGCGAGGCGTTGCTGAAGGTGACCGCGTGGCGCGAGTTTGCCGCACTGTCAGCCCGGCTGCCTACTACAAGCATGGCCCCACGTCCTGCTTTAGCTCTATGTGCTATGTTACATGCACTCATAGAGCCACTTTATAGAACGTATGTACTTGCCATAATACCTTTACTATGTTATTGAGATTTATTCTTTCAGATTTCAGGGATTTGGGTAAATTGTAAGCTTTATTAAAAGAAAAGGAAATTAAGTAATTCTTACCTATGTTATAAATACGAAAGTTTAGATGCATGGATGGATGTTTGTTTGAAGGTATCTCCGTAATGGCTCAACAGATCTTGATGAAATTAGGCACAGATGTAGAGCATAGTTTGGAAGACACATAGACTATTTTTATGAAGTTTTTTTTTGTTAAATCCGAGCGGACGGAGTCGCGGGCGACAGCTAGTAGGTAATAAAAAGGTTTGGAAGAGAAAGTTTAGTTCTTAAAGCTGACATTATATTAACAATTCGGAAAATGTTGAATTTTACTTTTGTTTCTTGTGTATCTACTTATTTAATTTATTGTTGACAGACATTGCCGTGTTGCTCCAAAAATTATAGGAATACCAGTTCCTCCTTTGAAGTCAAACCTGGCTCCTAGAGCGTGCAAAACTTTCCAAGATATGAAGGAAACTGTCATTCCAGCTCTAATAATATTAGGGCCTTCTTTACACCATGATCCTGTTTTAATGTACAAAGTATGTTAAAAATATTAAGGAAAATATTAATTTCAAATATTTCACTTATTCGGATGTTTCATAATACTTTTAATTTTAGATAATTCGTATATTAAGAACGTCTCGTTCGTTAACCGAAGATCCGTTGCATTATGAAGCGATTACAGTACTGGACACGGCGATTCTTCCAGCGCTCACACTTATGGAAGGAAATTGTTGTATGGCTGAAGAAGTGTACACTTTATTGAAGCTATATCCGTACCAATGCAGGTACATACAAACTACATATTTGTTAACTTTAATCTGTTAACTAAACTGATGAATCAATGTTTATGGAAATTACATTAATTTCAAGGTACTGTTTATATTCTCGTTGGAAAAACGAGTCTGGTGAGAAAATACCAGCACTGATGCGTGTTAGAGGTAACTCCCTGCAGAGAATAAAACACATTATGAAGCGTGTGTCCAAGGAGAATATAAAACCACAGGGTCGTTTGATCGGCAAACTGTCTCATGCTGCACCGGCTTTCCTCTTCGATTATATGCTTTTACAGGTATTTATTATTTTTATTCAAGTTGAGAAAACTTATTTTTGTTGTTGAAGATAAATGTTCTATTCTCTAATATTAAGTAAACTTACTCTTTTTGAATATATGCTTGTTAACGTATTTTTTACAATGAAGCATCAATAGCCTATTGGTTAGAGGTACAGAATATCAATCTTCCAGTTGTCGGTTCAAATTCTGAAATATTCTGACTATTACCATGTAATGTAATGTATTCTAAACAATCTTTCAGTTTACTTATTACGAGAAGTACTAGCTAACTTTTGTTACAAAATATTATTCTTTCAGATTCAGACGTATGATAATCTGATAGGTCCAGTAGTGGAATCATTGAAGTACTTGACATCGCTATCGTTGGATGTGTTGGGTTATTGTTTGCTGGAGGCGCTGTGTGCGGGTAAGGGCAACATTGGAGGCGCCGCACACCCGCCCTGGCTACAAGCACTAGCTGCGTTTGCTGGAGCCGCCTTCAAGAAACATAACATTGAACTGACCGCTCTTTTGCAGTTTGTTGCTAATAGGCTAAAGGCTCAACAAAGGTATGCCTAACACTTTTCGACAATTACCCTCTTGATTGTTGGTTTCTGGGACCAAAATACCTTGACTCAGTCTTCCATTAAGTATGTCACAAATTACAATTATTATGTCAACTGTGGCTCTTAATTTATATGTTTGATAGTAATAATATCTATATATAATTATCTTGTTTTATATTTCTTTGTTCACAGTCAGGACTTATTAATTTTGAAAGAAATTGTACAAAAGATGGCTGGCATTGAAGCCGCAGAAGAGATGACACCTGACCAACTTGATGCCATGGCAGGAGGTGAACTCTTGAAAGGGGAGGTAAGAAATTTATGAAAAACTAAGATTTTTATTCGCGTATTTTTTTATTTCATCTTTATTTTAAACAAAGTTAAAATTACATGTCCGCTTTGGTTTCTTTCCTTCAGGCTGGTTACTTCTCACAAGTTCGTAACACTCGGAGGTCGTCCGCACGACTCAAGGACGCTGTTGTAGGCAACAATTTGGACATCGCTCTGTGCATACTGTCAGCTCAACAACGTCATTGCTGTGTATGGAAAGGTTTGTCATATATTGTTATCAAAGAACTAAAATATTTATATTTTTGTCCGTTTTTAGTGAATTTTTATATCACTAGCTGACCCATTGAAAATTTTTGCTCATCGCCTTGTTGAATTTTAGAACGAACATTTTTTCTTTCATATGGTGTTCAGAAAATTTTCATATTTTACATATGTATTTTTTTATTTCATTTTATTTTCTTTCATAAGGCTTATGAACGTAACTAAAGTCCCTTTGTGTAGTTTTAGTAAGGAAAATCTATATTAAGTGTTCTCTTAAGTAATGATGAAATGTATGCATGGCAGTGAATGGTATGTACTGAATGTCTGGTGCACAGAATGCGAGGATGAGGTATCGAGTGGGGGGGAGCCGGCTGGGTCGCAGCTGAAGGTGGTGGGGCGGCTGGCAGACCAGTGCCAGGACGCGCTGGTGCAGCTCGGCACCTTCCTCGCCTCCTCGCACGCGCCAGACGAGTACGCGGCCCGACTGCCGCCATTGCAGGTATTTGATAATTACAGATTATTACTACATTATTTTTTTTTCCTACCTACCGTCATTTCGGCTTGGTATATTTTGATAGTTAGTATTACTTTGTTATAAAAAATGGTTATAATAATTTGTTTTATACGATTTAAATTCATATATTTTTATAATATAGTATGTGAGTGGCAACTCAAATTTAATATTTCATCAGCTCAGGATTCGAACCCAGGACCAGCGGATTGCAAGTCAAGTGCTTAACCCCTAAGCCACCGACGCTCATACCACATTTAATATGTTTTTTATATTATATTTTGTGGTCCTTAGGAACTTCTACAAGACTATCACGTGGACGCGGACGTTGCGTTTTTCCTGCACCGTCCAGTTTTAGCGCAGAAAATAACCGCAAAGACAGAAGCACTGCGTAAAGAATCTGACAGTAAAACGGAGTCGCAGGAACTGAGCATAGAAAGATATTGTTCAGCTTCCAAAGAAATTTTAGAACCAGTCATCATATCTATAACTCCTCTTCTACCTTCTAGAGTTTGGGAAGATATATCGCCAGAGTTCTATGTCTCGTTTTGGTATGTCTTTTTCTTATCTTCTTTAAACAAGTCTTAATATTAACACTTTGAAGACTTTTTATTGTAGTTTTATGTCTATTTGTTCATATGTCCTATATTTATTCCATTTGTTTAATTATTTTTTTAGGTCTCTGTCTATGTACGACCTCAAAGTTCCTGAAGAAAGTTACGACCGTGAGATCGAACGTTTAAAATCTGCTGCAGCGACAGCCGCCAAGGATGTCTCTCAAGGAGCCAAGGGCAAGAAGGAGCAGGAGCGCTTTAAGACATTGATAGAAAAACTGCAGGTTAGTTATATTTATTAAAGACTAGCTTTTACCCGCGACTCCGTCCGCGCGGAATAAAAAAATAGAAAACGGGGTAAAAACTATCCTATGTCCGTTTCCTGGTTCTAAGCTACCTGTCCACCAATTTTCAGTCAAATCGATTCAGCCGTTCTTGAGTTATAAATAGTGTAACTAACACGACTTTCTTTTATATATATAGATTACTGCAATGACTTTTTAACTTTTCGTATTAGCGAGCGAGTAAGCCGCTACCCGAATTCGCTGAAATAGTAAAGCTATCGCTGCTTATAAACATCCGCAATTACAGATATGTTGCCTACCTTTAATTAACAAATCGAGGACATTTACTCTTCCAATATGTCCCCTTCACCGTTAAATCCACTTCCTATCCTTCTTTATAGTAAAAGGGTGGGAAGGGAAAAAGAGTAAAATTAGTACTCTAGCTCCACACTTATCAGTCTGTACGCAGAATTGCTTCCACTTGAGGTATATATTCTGTGTGGTCATGATATTGCACTGGGCGTGCCGGGTCCTTCGTGCAACATATGTTGTCTGCGCAGGGGCAGTTTAGTCTGTCCCTGCTTCGCTTTTTGCCACACTGTTGTACCAAGTTTGTGCCTTGTGTGGCAATAAATGTTTCTTTCTTTCTTTCTACCAAAATCTACTATTATTTAAGTCAGTTGTTGTTGTTTGTGTAGGAGGAGCGTCGCCGTCAGCGCGAGCACACTGGGCGCGTGTCGGCGCGTCTGCAGCGCGAGTGCGCGGGCTGGTTCCCCGCGCGCGCCGCCAAGTCCGCAAAGAACGAGACGGTGACGCGTCTCATGCAGCTCTGTCTCTTCCCGCGCTGCGTCTTCACCGCCGCAGACGCGCTCTACTGCGCACAGTTCGTGCACACTGTACACGCTCTCAAGACCCCCAACTTCTCCACGCTGCTCTGCTACGATAGGGTGAGACTTACCAATAGAAACTTTATATGTGTATTTTATTTTTATTTATTTATTTCTTTCTTTCTATCTATCATTCTTTCTTTCTTTCTCTTTTTCTTTCTTTCTTTCTCTTTTTCTTTCTTTCTTTATTTACTTTTTGTTTATTTATTTATATGTAATTGGTTTTAGCAGTGTAAAAATCTAGAGAATTTTCAGCTGAGGTACAGTTTTATTTTTGCTTTAAAAGTTAATATTTCACCAGTAAGCAACTCTTATCTTGATATTGATGACATCATTTTTTTTCTTATTAACATTTTACATTTTGTTTAGTTTTTTGTGTAATAATAAGGTAACTTAGATGTATATAAGAGATTGTTTTATTTTGCAGCTGTTCTGTGACATAGCGTACTCAGTGATGTCGTGTACGGAGGGCGAGGCGGCGCGTTACGGCACTTTCCTGTGTCAAGTGCTGGCGACGGCAATGCGGTGGCACGCAGACCGCACGGCATTCCATCGCGAGTGTGCGCACTATCCCGGCTTCGTCACCAAGTACCGCGTCTCCAACCAGTTCACTGAGGCCAATGATCATGTCGGATACGAGAACTATAGGTGCAATACTAACCTTTTATTTCTTTTGCCAGTATCAAGTGTCTAATGAATGGATTTAAACATAGGATCTTAAAAAAAAGAGTTATTTTGTGAAGTTTTTTTACTGATATAATTTAGTAATTATGAATTTGTCTATGGTTTAGATATCGGATTGGAAAGAATAATGTTTTTTTCAGACACGTGTGTCATAAATGGCACTACAAGATAACGAAGGCTATGGTGGTGTGCTTGGACTCAGGGGACTACGTACAGATCCGCAACGCACTCATAGTCCTCATACGAGTGTTGCCGCACTTTCCTGTGTTGGGGAAACTGGCGCAGATCATTGAGAGAAAAGTTGAAAAGGTAATAATTATTATTATAGATATATTATTTGCTTGATCCGAATTTTACTTCTTATTAATATTATAAATGCGAATGTTTAGATGGATGAATGTTTGTTTGAAGGTATCTTCGGAACGGATCAATGGATGATGAAATTTTCCACAGATGTAGAAGATAGTCTGGAACTTATTAAGTTTTTTTTATTCCGCGCGGACGGAGTCGCGGGCGATAGCTAGTATAATAATAAATCCGTTCAGTTGTTTAGACTGTAGGTTATTACAAAGGAACTTATAAACACACAAACTCACATAGTATGTATATTGTAAGCTTCCATATGCGCAGAAAACATTATCGACCTGAGTCAATGGAGTAAAAATTCTTGCAGAAATAGAATGCAATTTAATCCATTGTAACATGTTTTATATTTTTTGGTTTATTTACTCTAGAGGAGCTTGAGTTAGTTGTTAGCATATCTTTAAAAATATTTCGAAACAGGTAAAAGAAGAAGAAAAGACTCAACGTCAAGATCTGTACGTACTGGCTACGGGATACAGCGGACAGCTGCGTAACAAAGTGCCCAATATGATGAGAGAGTGTGACTTCCATCAAGTAAGTTATTCATTACTTAATAAATACGAAATTTTAAAGATATTGTGTCACAGAGACAACAATGTTGTCTCTTTCTAAAGACCAACGAATCAATATTGATTTGGATAAAACATAGTACATCAATGGTTATGTTTTAGTTTGTAACTATAAAAACGTTTATAGATCGGGGATCAGCAAAAGGTGTTGGCTGCAGCATCAGCGCCCGCCGCCGCTGTGAAGGAGGAAGCTGCGCCAGTTAAGCCGGAGACTGAAGCAAGCACCTCCCCGCAACCTGTCGGTGAGATATTTCTAGAAGTCAATTTATTAATTAGATTTAAAAAGTGATTGTTTAACTATTTGAGATAGCTTTTAACAAAAATTTATCAATCTGAGGAATGGTTTGATTTAGTACATGTGAGTTGGTTTACATTACTTGTATTGAAATAAAGGATTTCTGTAAAATAGTTAAAAGACTAGAAAATATTAACTTCAATGAATTGTTTCAGATTCAGATAAAAGAGAGCCGAGGAACAGTGACAGACGGCGAGAGGAGTCCGATCGCGAGAAAGAATCTAAACGCGAGTCTAGATCGTAAGATTGATATCATATTTAATTTTATTTAAGTTAATTAACAATGAAAAGAAATTTTCTCGGTTTCACACTTGTCAATTCATTCAATCTTTAATGATTTTATTTTAGGTCCCTTAAAGAGAGAGCTAAAGAAGACGTAAGAAGTAAAGATAGATCACCCAGAGACAGATCACATAGAGTAAGTGTACGATTTAATTTTTATATAATTTATAGGATATAATAATAATGGAATATAAAATGTATAATTTTCACCAAAGATATTTCAAACATTCTTTAGACATAGACCTAGAGTCATAGAGATTTAATATTTAAGAACTTTTTCTAGGAGGAGCGTTATTTGGAAGCCGTGTCACCTCCACATGACCATCGTCATCCAGCTGACGATATAGATCGTGGTATGTTGTCATTTATCACTTGTGACGTCATTCCAAGTCACATAGACATAGTCTATATGTCTAAATGCTTAGGTTAACTAGTCTAAATGAACCTTTAGACATGTCTTCATTTAGATACATACGTTTGTTACGCTCTGAATTGGCTGCCGAATGTTGTAAGATTCCAGCTTATGTCCAAATGAATTATATTGAATGTGGATGATATATTCCTTTTTTTTTAATTAAATTTCTCCCCTGAAAGATCTTCTTACTGCATAACACATATGATTCATATAGTTTTATTAATTTTATGATATTTGTATTCAACAGACGTGAAGCGTCGCAAAGTAGAAAGCAGCGGCTCTGGCAAGGTGAGTATTGTTGTGATAAACCTCGCTCGCATCCCGCTCACATCCCGCTCGCACCGGACTGACGATTGGGCTGGACCACATCTGACCTCGCTACCCTAAACTAACTAAATATATCTGCTCTCTCGTGTTCTTCATGTGTGTGGACTATAGACTGTTCAGTGAAAAAAACTAAGACTTTCAATCAATAGTGTTCAAATAAAAAATAAAATAAAAAAAATCAATGAAAAATATATCAACTAATAAATTATGAAAATGGAGATGTCAAAAGAAGAATTAATAACGTTTTATGATTGAAGATTTATTTACTTTTATCAAATCAGAAAATACTAATATCAAATCAGATGATACACAAATAGAAGTTTCTTTACCGAGACAAGGCCAACAAAAAAACTAGATCTTGCAGAAGAAAGCTGATATGGACTACTTATAATGGAAGGCAATGAATTCTACATCAAAATAAAGAAGGATTACAATTTGATTACCAATACATATTACATCAATTACCCACCAAACTTTCAATATGAATATATTTATTTGTCAAATGATTAAAAATTAACAAACAGTACATCACATTGAAGTTTAAATCATCTTATCAAAATGTGCATAAATTAAATTAAATTATAATTAAATGCACATATTAAGAAGCCAAAGGAAATCATTTAAAATGTTTTACGTCATTTCCATGATTATATAAGATCAGAGTCATCTTTACGATAATATTACAGAACAGAAGAATATTAAATAGAAAATAAATGAAGAATAATTTGGAACTATAGATATAAAGAAGAAATACTAAAGAAGAAAGGGAACGATTTTGTCAACATCATTTCAGAAGAATAAATGAAGATCTTTCTCATCATGAATCATTGAAGAAATTAAAATTATATTCATTAGGACTTAAAATCATTTAAAAAAATCAAAATGTGTGTCGTACGTCTAATCAGCCCAGTCCGTCAAGTCGCAAATCGGTAAGGTTGGAAAGTTTTTTTTTTGTAACAATGAGTTAAAAGGGACAATGGTTTAAGACAATGTTCTCACATATAAAGACTTAAGTTATAACGAAAAAAGTAACGATGAAAATAACGCTGAAGCAAGTAAATCAATTTCCATTTCTTCTACTGTCATGAAGACCAGAACAAAGGAATATGGATCAACACTTAAACAATGAGAACATTGATCAACACTTGAAGAAGAGTTTGGGTCAACACTTGAAGAAGAGTTCGGATAAACACTTGAAGAAGAGTTTGGGTCAACAATTGAAGAAGAGTTCGGATCAACACTTGAAGAAGAGTTTGGGTCAACAATTGAAGAAGAGTTCGGATAAACACTTGAAGAAGAGTTTGGGTCAACAATTGAAGAAGAGTTCGGATCAACACTTGAAGAAGAGTTTGGGTCAACAATTGAAGAAGAGTTCGGATAAACACTTGAAGAAGAGTTTGGGTCAACAATTGAAGAAGAGTTCGGATCAACACTTGAAGAAGAGCTTGGATCAACACTTGAAGAAAAGCTTGGACCAACACTTGAAGAAAAGCTTAATACACACTTTAACAATATTGAATGAACGAAATGAAGCACAAGATGAAGCTGTACTGAAGACAAGCACCAGTCTTCTGAGAACATGTTCTTAACACATTGTGTCTTTTAACTATTTTATTGAATTTTAAAATTATCGTGAAGCATGACATTTTTTTTATAAATATCTAATGAAAAGTTAGTAAACCGAAAATCTTTGACTTGGTAAATGTGAATTTTGTATCACAAAAAATGTCATGCTATCGGGAAAGATTTTGTAGTTGCATTGATGACATGTTATTTAGTCCCATTTTCAAGAAATAATGTAATATTTCTGCATGAGCAGGGTAGCAAAGATATCGAGGAACGTTCACCAGAAAAGGAAAAGAGAAAGTCTAAAATAAGAGGAGATGAACGTAAAGAGCGTAAGATGAGCCGCAAGAGGGTAAGCATTTTTTAAATATTAAATATAATAACTAACTAAGGACGATTTTTTTCCACTATTATTATTGTCGGTTGTACAAGTAGTAGAGTTATATATGTTTTATTGGATCAAAACATAGATAATTTTTAATGTTTATTATTTATTAGTAAGATTGCAAGTTAATTGTACATATTTGCTTAGCATAAGTTCCAAAGTTTCTCACAAACATGTTGTTCGAATTCTTAAACACTACATATTTTATCATATTTTCATGCGTAAATTACATTATTTTGTGTTTAGGATAGAGCAGAAGAGACTGCGATTTTAGAACAAAAGAGGCGTCGGGACGAACAAAAAGGTTTGAAATATTTGCATATTTATTTTAAACATAGACAATGGACTTCCAATAAACATTTTGTATTCTAAATACGATATGAAAAAAGCATAACGTTTTAAAGTTATCAATTTCTCCTTTCGAGGAAATGTGGTATTTGTATTTTACCACTACTTATTATGTTGTTTTTTTTTCTTGCAAAATTTACAACGAAAAGTTTTGTCTGATAAAAAACGAAATTGTTATAGGGTGCGCCGAGCTGCTGTAAAATATTTATCATACATCAAAATATAATTTACTTTTTATTTTATTTTTCAATCATGAGCCATTCTACAAACCCGCCGCGGCTTCTATTGGTCAAGTTAGATATAAATTAATCAGTTATCGAGTTGACAACGACGTCAATGTACATAATGTGACCTATGTGTGGTAATAAATGATTTCATTTCTTTCAATGCGACCGTGAATGGTTCATTCCTAGGTGCCACGTTGTTGCCGGTTCAATGAGCGACCTCCTTTATTTTGCTTGTACAATATAAAATATATAATTATTAACCTTAAATATTGCCAATTGCAGTTGTGCTTAACCTTGTGGTTAAGGCCACAAAATATGACCAAATATTAGTATTTTTATATTGATCAAATTAATTATTATTTCATTATTGTTGTTGATCGTACAGCTGTGGTGAAAATGGGCAACCATCAAAACGGTTCGCAGGAGGATCACCATTATGAAAAGTATCATAAAAGGGTAAGAAGCATATATTTCTATAGTTGTCAACTTGTAGACTTTATTTGTAATTAAAAAGCTTTGTTATTTATTGAAACTTTTTCAGGATAAATCGCCTTTTCGAGACCGTTCCCACGAAGAACCGAGAGACAAACAATATCCTTTTAAATAACTTTTATTATTAGTGTAATATACGAGTAGTATCTTTCATTTTCACACATTTATTTATGCCTTATATTCTAGTCAAGGCTTCTTCTCCGTTAACTCATGCTTTAGAATACTTTAGTGAAAGCTTGACCTATATTTTGTCAGTCCAGATTACACTTCGCCAGTTTATGACCGAATTAGAAATTAAAAAAAACTTGACGAGGTGTCAAGGGACACCCGGATGGAACGAAGTTCCTTTCTATTAATTAGTGAAGGAACCAATGTTTATTCTATGAATAAAAAACTTAAGTCTTCACAAGAAGTACATTTTATATCCATGAATTTTCGTTATATATTGTCACGTCGTTGCCATGGTGAAGTAGCGCTCATTCGTCGTTAACATACTTACTATAGCAAAAAGTGTCGTGACAACTTTTCGTAAGAATTTTTTCCGTCTAGCCCCCTTTCACAACGCGCGATAAGGAACTTCGTTCCAATAAAATCATCTCGTTCTCTTTTATTTAAATATGTCAGCAGTAGGTTTCCGTTTGATATATTCATTAATCGATTAATATACTTCCTTAATAAAAAATACCAGGCGAACAAATGAATCGAAGATAAGAAGATAGAAAACTAGCAAAGAAACAATGAAGATTGAAGTTACAATAACAATCGCATGTTTATGCGAGCATCCTGAATATGACTATTCGTAAGAAATAAATTTGGTGTCTAAACGTTGTGTGTTTATTTAAACCTTTTTGAACTAAGATAAGATTAAATAATTTTATATAGAGTATGTTAATATTTTTCAACAACTCGTACAATTTTAAGACAATACATGGAAGTAATGTCACCTTGTTTCAATGATGATATTCGGTCGATGGTGACATCACTTCGTTCAGCTCATCCTAGGGGCTTGAGCCTATCCGAAATTTCGAAATAAACGCCTTGGTCAACTACGCAGGTTGATTTACATATAATTAGGAAATTCGAGAATCAAAAAGTACATCGGTACATGGCGGGAATCGAACTCAGGTCCTCTAGATTACAAGTCATTAAAATTGCATTAGTGCTTGTTCACGTATACTTATGTATGAGGTCATGAAATATCAAATGTGTTTTACATAACTAAACTAACTTGCGGTTGAAGTAGCCTGAAGCTGGCGACGTATTCGTGATAGTATGAAAAGCTATTAGTAGTAGTAAAGTAGTTGTTCGTGTGTGCTTAACTTTAAATAGCGGTAAAGTGCGCGGATGGGTCACAGCTTCAGGCAAAATGAACAATTTTGAACTTGTAAACTCAAAGCGCGATGTAAAGTTTTCGTCCTTATTTGCAATCATAATGACACGATAAATTCGTGTGAACGCGTGGTACGCAATTAAGCATAAAGTTGCTACTGCAGTCGCTTACGCTAGTTGTACATAAACAAGGCCTTGAAAATATATCATCAACGACGATAAATGGAATATAAAAGTAATAAAAAGTAAAGATAAACTAAAATATGCGTCACCAGAACTCCTCCGCAGAGTTGTTCTCATCATCTTCATCTTGTTGTCCCTTTCATGCTTTTTGACAAAACAGCGACTCGTAGACTTATAAGACTATGCAGGGACTACAATATGTATTAATACAAGTGTCACTGCAGTCGAAACCCAGAGTTACAACACCTTCCACGTCTTCAATCTTACAAAATTGCCATTACATTTTTGAATGCTTCCATAAACTTGTAAAATTTTCATTTAAAATATATTTTTTTAGGAATCACAAACAACTGACATTATTTACAGTAAATGTGAATTAGATAGACATTTCTACTTTGATAAATTCTATCTCTGCTACAGTTTCAAGAAAATAATTTTAATTTTTTATCTGAATAAAATAGCAGGGTTCGTTCTTATCTGTGCTTTACTTCAAACATGTCTTTTTAACGTGTATTGTTTTAAAATATTGTTATTTACTATAAACCTAAAATAACCCGCAATTCCTGCGTAAGTAGCTCAAAATTCCTTTAATTATTTTATGTTTAATTGATTTGTTTAACGTTTGCAAAGATAAACTATGATTTAAAATTATCTTCCACGACATCTAAAGTCGGCCATTTTGAGCACCTATTATCGTAATGTCTATGGCGCTAAAGAAAATATTTGAACATTTCAACATAAACTCTTTGATATTTTTCGAATTATATGAATAATATTTGAAATGTTCGGCTTATTGTTGTCATGAAATGTATCGTATTGGAACGGATGAATGGCACATAGTAAAATGTTCCCCAGGAGGTAGGGATGCTTTTGAAGATTTCCCCGAAACAAAAAAAAAATCGTAAAAGTGTAGATTATTTTTGCATGTTTTTATTAATATGTAATACGTAGGTTCCATAATAATGTAGTAAAGTAATGTTTTGGCAAAGTATTATTTTTTGGTAATAAAAATATTTTGGACGTCGAAAAAACAATTTACGCCTCAATTAAGTCAGGAATTTCCGTCAATTTCCATTCCTGGTGGCCTATGCGACATTTGCTATCTCAGTTATTTTGTGATAAAGGGTAGTAATTTTGTAAAATAGGAGCAGCTAATGTTACTTAAAAAAAAGTGTACTAAGAAAGAAAACCTATTTTGGAATTTACAAACTGAGGCGAAATGTGTAGTTTGTCTATGGTTCAGGGTTTATTATGGATCATTGGATAGGTGCGACTCGGAAATTTAAAAAAGTTTTACTGCGTACATTATTTTTTTAATACATTATCTGTACTGAAAAATGACATATTGGATTGTTTTGTAACTTCAAACATGTCTGCTAAGGAGTGTGATTTAAAAAAGGATAATTTATAAAAAGTGTGGAAAATATCCTGCATTTTACACGTAAGTTACCTTACTATTACATTAATTGCAATGTAAACGTTTGAATGATGTAGTATTTGATAGGATGAACAAAGATTTGAAATATTAACCCGTCGCATCAAACGTGGCGGACGTCCGCCATTTTGGATGTGTCCATGGTGTGGTGACCATGTTGTTTTTATGTAACCAATAGACAAGTTTCCCCTTCAAAGATGTTTATGCTAAGATGTAATAAAATGTCAATTTTAAAATAATGCAAACTTTATAAGTTAAATTAGTGATTTTAATGATTATCTTTTTTATGTTGAAGAATCTCGGATTATTAAGTGTGGGATAAAATCCGCAAGCACTAAATCGATATTTCTTTATGAATTCTGTAATCGTAACCGTATTCCGTTTTATTGAATGTCACATAGCGTTATGGCGTGATAGCCGCCATGTTTTACACATGTTACTGTACTATTTAATTGTTTTGTGAAAATTGGGTATTTAAATGATGTTGTAAAATAAGTAATGCTGATATTAAGTTATATGTGAGTAAACTATTTTTGGAAATATTTTTGAATTTTTGCGTTTGTTTTTCTAAGATGAAAATGTCTAAGCCTTTTATTGAAAAGAGATACATTATGTGTAATATGGAGTACATTAATTTGAAAAAAATAATATTTACTATTTGTCTTAGTGATACCCAAAATAAATATTAACAATTGAAATGCTTTTTTATTTTTATTTATACCTCACAAAGTTAGTAGAGTATAAATAAAAATCTATAAATGAAATAAAACAATCGTTGAACATGCGACTTAAAACGTGAATACCATTAAAGAATTAAAAGTCAATAGTTTTTAATATGTACTATGACGTTTACAGAGTATAGTGTGTCGCGGGTTCAGGCATTATGCGCTTGATTACGAAAATGAGCAACGTGAAAGATTCGCAAATACCAACATTGAACACCGATTAAACAGAATGGATTGAAGTATCTAGTTACCGTATTGAGATACAAAGAAAAATTATTTTGTTACGTTGATTAATTGTTAATGTTCGTTCGCTTATGAAAATTTATTTATCACGCTCTCGTTTTATTAAATACAAAGTGACAGCCATAAAGTGAATTAAGATAATTTTAATTTATTTTTGTTAAAATTTCCAATTTCAGCTTGACATGGACCATGACAATAAAAAAGTTTTTGAAACAGGCGTGAAGAGAAACTCGTTAATCTTGGAAAATAATCTTTATGAGATTATCCAAAGAGACGTCGCTAAACCCATTCTTTCAAAAATAAGAGATGACGTTGAAGACATCACTTTCAATTTCATTCCATCAGGTGGCAAATTTTATATACCAAAGAAGAAAAGTAAACTTAAAGTATTAACTATTAGAGATCTACGTGTTATGTATGAAGAAGATATATTGCAAACATTACCTAATGAATTGGAAAAACAACAGAAGCTCTTGCTTAGAAAAATAAAACATGGATTTGCCAAAGACGAAAATACTAGAAGCATCGCTATAAATTTGTTAAAATCCAATAATCCAATTTCTAGACTATCGTGGCAAATGTTAATGAATCTCAATCCAGAAGACAAAATACATTCTTCGCAATACATTTTATGGGACGGGAAATGTATTCGATTAAATGGAAGCACAGGTGGAAGAAATAAATTTATATGTAATTTTGATGTATATAGAGGCATGAACAAAGATATTTGTAGAAAAACAACTTCAACAAGAAGTAAACTTTTAAATAAAAAGAGATGTTTGTTGCGTGCTTCGTTGGATGTAAGGTTTAAACCTGGGCCATTAAGTAAAAAGAAACGTTTAGATTATTCTTACCAAAAATATAATGTGGGTGAAGTGAAATTAGTAAAGTTACCAAAACCGGGCTTACATATTCAGCCAATGTACGGTACACCGATAGAGCCGACAGTAAAAACATTTTTGCAAAGCTTGCGCGAAGACGATGGTACTATATCCGCGAAATGGGCAGAGTTTGCGGTTTCGATGCTAGGAAAGGTAACAAATCAAGTTGTACATATCGAAAATGAAGATTTTATCACATTTAACTTAAATTATAAATACAATCAGAACCATATTTTAATGCGGCAGGATCTTGGTAGTTTTCAAGGTACAATAAACGACAATTTAATTAGTCAAGAGCTTCCGCCTTGCACAATATTCAATGAGTCAACATTGACATCAGAAGTTAGAGCTGTAGTCGACGAAATTGTTGATGCGGTTGAAATAAGTTTAAATAAAGATCTAAATTACCCAGCATTTGATGAACCCAGAGATATTTTAACCACTAGTAAAACAGAGATTCCTACTCAAGGCAAAGAAAAAGTTAAACGTAGATATGGAGAGTTAGACAGACTTGACGTAACGGTGATAAGATTATCCGAAAGTCATAAAAAAAATGTCACTAAACCATGTCAACAAACATTTTGTAGCTTAGGATGCATTTGTGATTCCTTAGAATGTAATTATAACCTAAAAGATCATTGCGGTCGCGTGGATTGCATGTTTATATGTAAATGTGACTTTTCAAATTATAAATTTACGGATTCTTTAGACGGTGATAATTCTCAACTCTACCCTGGTTTATATTACTTAGACCAAAAAATTAACGGTAAATTGTCAAAAGAAGAACAAAAATTTCATCAAACTGTCATTTTAAAAGACGATAAAAGTATCTTATTAAAGTCCAACAGAAGAAATTGGAAAGCAACACAAAAATATGCGGATTTTTATAACAACATGCGTTTACGTTCTGAAATAAAAAATAAAAAAATGCTATCTATTGTGGTGACCAAATTAAATTGTCGTAACATTGAACCTTGGTGTATGGTTCATAACTTATATAAGTGCTTTTGCAAAGGTAAATTTACGGAGAGTTTAACTTATGATGCTAGTAAAAACGAGCAGAAACATTTAACTAATGAAGTCGGTAAAGACAATGAAGTTCTTTCTGTGCCAGATGTAACTCAAAAAGAATCTACTGCTTTAAGTATCACCGAAATCTCTCATACAAATACTGATCGCAATATTGCCGGTCTAACACCTTATTTTTGTTCAAGAGTACTGCCTTATAAAGGTAGAAATCACGATATTAAATATTATAAAACAACAAATAAAAAAATTTTGGAAATGGAAAAACACGATATTAGGCTTCAAGCGAAAATGATCAATATTTTAAACCAATCTTATGGAGTGGAAAATACGGAGGAAGTTAATGAAAATATGACAGAAGTTAATGAAAACATTGAGGAAGTAGTTGAAAACACAGAAGAAGTTCCTGAAAAATCGATGGAAGTTAATGAAAACTCGATAGAAGGTAATAAAAAATCGTCGAATATTAATAAAGTAGAGAAAGATAGTGAAGTATCAGAGAAAGATGGAGTAAAGGATCTTGTAGATGTTGCTAATGTTCCCTTCAAATTAGATGAGTTGTTGTTTAACATATTACAAGAACAACAAAAATTGATGGATAGCATGAATGCTGATAATAAACAGGTTGACTTGAGTAATGACGTGATCACAAATTGTAAGAAACGATTACCAAATAAAACTAAATTGGTACAGTGGCTTGAGACCAGCTATAAAAAATATAAGGAGAAACTAGATAAAGGCTTTTGGAAAACATCGTTAAGTCCTCCGAGATCTGGGAAAGTTGCCTTGTATCCATGGAATTTTATATTAAGTAGATATCGTGAAAGAAAAAACCTGTTTCTAATTTCAAAACAAAAACCTTTTCGTATTTTTATGGCTGTCGATACAAAAAATCCTTTCTTTAGTAAATGTGTTAATGTCAACCTCATTCAACGATCTCATCTTGATAACTATCCAATAATGATACGCAACTTATTAAATGACGTAAAAGATCAAAATGAAACTTTTTGTATACTCTGTGGATTATCTCTGTGTTGGGAACTAGTCGGCTCTGTTATTAAGGTAAATGAAAATAAACGTGAAGAACCTGCTCCTAATGATGTTGAAGACTTGGTGGACTATTCCCAAGATTTGGTTGAGCCTACAAACAATGAAACTAATTTGGACAAAACCACAACGACCTTAGCTACTGACCCTAACTTAAGTAATAAAGAAATTGCTCAAATTTCAAAATGGTTCGTAATGACGATAGAAAACGATTTTATCGAGATTCAATTTTTTAAAAAAGGTTTCTTTATCAAGTATGATAGTATAGTAAGAGCTATCGTTGCATCAAGACAATTTGGCAAAACTGTTAGATTGTCTTCCCAAAAATGCAAAGAAGGAAGTAATGATCCACAATTTGGTTTATATGCGATACCCAACATGCATGATAACTGTGTATTTATAGGACCATATGAAAAGGATGAACCATTGGGGATAGAAGCTTTAAGAAGACCTGTAATATTTCCAAGTAAAAACAAAACAAGAGGTATGTGGATAACAGTAAATAAAGTTGATAATGCTGAAGTGATCAATAACCCTCTATCTTTTATGCCATCATTTAATAAGGGCCGTGACCAGGTAATAACATTTGGAAATGACGGATGCTCAGACTCAAATTATGATATAACACCGTCAACTTCTGCGGACGATCAACAACTTGCGAATGAAAATTCTGCAAAAAGTTTAGTTAAGAATCCAAAATTTGTCAAACCGGTGAAAATAAATAAAGCTGATTGTTTTAAATTGCCTTTGAAAATTTTAACTAAACCATTCCCTAGATGTATTAAAAAGAGAGGCAAATTTATTCAAGAAAACAAGTCACCTACAGATACTTCTTTAGAAGATGACATGGTTAGTTTGCCTAAAGAAACTGAGGAAAAAATTATTGAAAGTTCTAATGTAACAAATAATTCAGAGTTTAATGAACTTTTAGCCAAGATCCCACCTCAAATTAAAATAACAAACATTGCATCCCTGTGTGGACTAAAGTCTTCCAGTGGCAAATTAACGAATAGCAAGAGGCCCGAAAAGGGCATGTTCGTCTTAAAACCTGAAGAAATTAATGAAAGATTAGCGTTTAATTATTTTCGTCTCTTGCAACCCGATGAAATAAATGAAAGCAGCACCGAGTTACCTACAGCACAACCTCACACAATCCCCGAAGATTCTGCTACAATCTGTTCTATGGGTGAAAACTCTTTTAATTACGCTACCGTCTTGTCAGCCGTTCAAGACTCTCTTGGTTGTCCTGCAAATAGTTCAGAAGTTGTAGACTCGCTTGATACCACACCAATTTGTTCAGGCGATGAAAACTCTCTCGAAAGCACTGCAATATATTCACCACTGACGACTGACGTTTGTGTAATTTCCGATGAAGAAGATTCTAATAATTTTTCAAGTACTAGCTCGTGGAAAGAAATATGGATTATGTGCACAAATATAAAAAACTTAGGTTGGGTACCAGGAAGAAGAAACGAGGAAAACAAACTCAGTTTTAGATTTCCAGGTTTTGCATTTACCGATTTTTATGAAGAAGAAGTAGCGTTTAATAAAATAAATCAGTAAGTATTCTCCACAAAATTATTTACTTATAAATCAATTAAGTAAAAAGAGTTGTGAGACGCGTTCATTAATGCAGCATTTACCCCAGGCTGATTTATTTAAAAAAAATTGATTTCAATTTTTATAGTATGATATGAAAAAGCAACGCGCGAACGTCGCAAATGTAGTAAAGTGACCGCAACCCATAGCATCCCGTCCTTTCCTTATTTCAACTTATGTCACCTCACCGCCGAAACGCAGATTTTTTCGAGATCCTGGTAATTCACCCACACCCATTCTGCAATAAAAATTACTTTGCTTGCTAAACAACTATTACGTTTATTTCAATTTTAAATATGTTATTTCAGAGTATTCATGAGAAAAGTGTACGTTCCAAAAAATATAACAATGAAATGGCGAGTTGTAGAGAACGTAGCAGATGTAAATGTGGAAGATGAATTGAATTTAAATTATTTAAATGCAGATTACGTAAGTATTCAAAACATTAATATATGTTATGAAATAAGATCGCAAAATTATTCATAATTGAAATACAGTACATACACTGTTTTATTTTCTTCAAATCGTAAACTTGGAAAAAGTGTAGTGATTTTTCATTTAAAAATATTTTATTTGAATATTATTTTATTTAGTATTTTAAGTACTTTGTTTTGACACCCTGTATGATTACAGTTTTCTACCCGACTGTCCTAGTAGGTTAATGTCTTTCGGTCGATTGCTTAATATCAGCATTTACTTCTATTCAATTACCTTTTTTAAATGTCTATCTATTAAATTATCTATTTTGTAATTTTAGGTTTTAACAAAACATGGTTTAGTACATAAAAATAGTTTGGTATTCAGAGGAAGGAAGAGAATTCAGGAAGATAACAATTTATGGAGCAGTAAGAAAATAAGAATCGATGATGAAAATGAAAGCGACGTTGATAAAATTGATATTGAGTATATTAACCTACCAGAGGATAAAGATAATTCGGATGTTGATGATGTGTTAGGTGATGAGATGAAAAATGACGATGATAAAAAAGGTAGCGATAATGTTGATAAAAAAGAAATTAACAATGATACCGTATTTTATAAGAATATTCAAGACGAGGATAATAGTTTATTCGAAGATAAAGAAAAAATGGAGGAATATCGTAAAGTATTTGGTTGTGCTCCTGCCATTGCGTCCATGTCCACGAGAATGAAGCAATTGTCTACAAGAGTAAGTAAAAAGTTGAGATAACGCGTTATAATAGTTAGGCTACGTATATTGCATAAATTGACTTATGAAAACGAATCTTTTAGATATATTGTACCTTCATAAAGCACTTATCAAGATTCTTTTCAATTAATTCTTTTTTATTAATCACCAAATTATGTTACCATAAATGTCTGCATTTACTCAACGTTATAAGTTTAATATACTTTTTTCCTTGCAGGAAGTTTTGAAGCTTGACTCAGCCGACTGAAATTTTCACTACACTAGAATAAGTTCATGCGAAATTTACTAAGATATCGGATTTTTGTTCAACTTATATCGGTATTTTTAATGTTCAAAGTATCTATGTTATTTATGTTCCGTTAGTATAAATATATTAGTGGAGGTACACAACGTGAGTCAAAAGGAGGACCTTTGGAGTCACTTCAATTTTTCAGTCTGTGGTTTGTTTCAGTTATTTTTATTAGTTGTAAGAATTTTATTTGTTGAAGACTGTTGGTATTTTGTTATTGTAATTAATACATATCTATACCTAGGTTATCCACACGGTGGTTATTGTTCTCCGTGCAGAGATAAGTTGGATTATAATTCTTTTTTACTAATTGGAATAAAATTATATGGATGAACGTTTATTGTCAGATTTGCTTTATGTCTTTCAGGTGCTTTATAAATAATAAGAGTTAAAATGTGACCTTTTTCCATATCTGATTTACCTAAACGTATGGATGTTCTCTCCCTCTAACATCTGGTATCCCTTTAACACGCGTTATCACTGTCGTGCCAAATATTATTCTTTAGTACTAAACATTGTATATGTGTAAATAAATTAACTTTTAAAAAATTCGAAATTGATTTGATAATTCGGTAAAACGAAACGTTAGTTCGGTTTATATAGTTTGTACTGATACAATACATCAAAATGTGTTTACGTTTTGTATCTGGTGAGGTTTGTTCGTCATAATGATATTGTACTGAGTCATTTGTGATTATTACTTAGATAAAACTGCTTATAAGACTGTAAATAATTAAGTCGGACTCTTTTTTCTATTAGGTTACGGACATCTTTACCCCAGAATTCCGCTGCACTGACACTGATTTAATATGTAATTTGTATAATATTATTGTGATTCTTATGGCTGGTTTAAATTACGCCAGTACAGTAGGACAGGAGCACTTAAAATAAGCGCTGGCATACTACTAGCATGATGTAAATACTAACTGACGCCATTGAAACAAAATAGTCCATGCCAGGCCAGCGCTACTTTCCTACTGTACTGGAATAGTGTAAACCAGACATTAGAGACTTTAACATGTACTTTACATAATATGTCACTAAATGTAAATTACAGGCATTAGTTTACATCTAAACATCTTTTAACAGTGTAAAAATATTGTATACACTAGTTTGGCCGCAGCTTAGTAAGTTTGTCTCAATTGATAGAAAACAAAAAATTAAACCTTTTTTTTGTTTGAATTCGTACAAGAGTTTGTATGAAATTTCTGTGATAATATTTTAGTTTTTAATTAATGTAAGTTTTTTATTTTTAAGATTCGAAAAAGATTAATGCTCCTTATGTTTTTAATATTTGAACTGGCTTTTTTCAATTCATGTCACAATTTTTAAACACAATTTGATACATCGCAAAATTGTATGCTAAATGTTTGTAATTCAACCTATATATGTTGTGATTGTTAAAAAAGTCCGTTAATGAGAAGAAAAGAATGATTTAACGTTAAAGCGTTAAAGCCTTTAGCTTAAACAGAACACAATCCCCTTACAAATAGCGAAGCCAATATAAACTTCCAAAAAAAAAAAAAACCCGTCGTAAAATAATATAATCCTGCTGTAATTCAGTTTATTGTACGAATTTAAAATATTTCACGTGTAACAAAAAAAAGCAATATCATTGCAATTTTAATGTAAAATGATTTTTTGTGTCAATCCAGTGAAAATTACGGATTTCGGCATCTGGAGGTATGTAATACTGTATATATGTACATATTCATGTAATCTATTCAATGTTCCTTGTCTACCAGTAAGTTTTTTTTTTAATTAGATATTGCCCTGTGTATTACGGCCACAATGGTTATATTTTAATTTCGTTATGACGTTATTCTTCATTTTATAATTTGTACTTCATGTTTTATTCTTACGCCATTCCATTACTAGATATATAATGGTTTCAATAAATATTTCAGATGATATATTCTTTTTTATTTTAGACAAGGGTTGTTTCAATCTTCCCAACGGTAAACATCCTCATCAAGTAGAAAGGAAGGCAATTTTTTTATGTTAACTTTTAAATGAACTAAATTTGTTAACCAGAATAACGAAATAACACGAATAACATTCGGGAGTTGATATCAAGTATTTTTTGGTCCTTCAGGCCGGATTGTAACTTGATACAATATTTTATAAAATAAATAAATCATAATTACAATAAATCATATAAACAAAAAAGTAGAGATTGAATGTGGATGGCTATAAAGGTAGAGGAAGACCAAAGAAAGTATGAATGGATTGTGTGAAAAAGGGTTTTCGTAAGAAGGGGGTAAATTCGGATATGACGGCTGATAGAGATGTATGTAGAAGTAGTATATACTGTGCCGACCCTCCATGATGATACAATATTTTGACAATCGACAAAAAGATTGAAAAGGTAGAAAAACAACATTAAGACTTGTATATCTTATTTAATTTAAACGAAATATGTTTTGGTACTCATAGTAGGTTAGAACAAAATATAACTATACAATTTTGTAAACCCTGGTCTTTGCTATAAACATACTAAGTAATCTGAAAGCCCAGTTTTATATTATTTCAATTATTAATAATACAAAATGGCCACTAGAACAGGAGTCATGTTGTCGAATATAATTCAAATGACATTGTCCATAATTTAATTTTTCAGTTACGAGTTGAATTTCTTTTTCAAATTTACATTATGATAAAGACAACAACTTTAATAAACTTATAATAGTCAAATACATGTTCACGAGGTTAATATGTAGCAATTATAACATATTATCTAAGTTTTTTAAATTTTGTATACTAGTAAAAATAAAATCACTTGGTATATTTGAAACATTCATTTCGAGATACTGCAACATGAAATAAATAAAAAAAATACATTTAGAATACAAAATCCTACTATACTATACATTTTATCATCTAATCTAGTTTCAAAATTCTATAGTTAATCTAAATATGAGGATTTAGTATTATAGATGCAAAACTTCTGTAAATATATTCCTATAACGAAGCAGAGTTTGCGATTAGCTAATATTATAATTATTATATTTTATAAATCTTTTGTTTTTAGGGCGGGATTACAATATGCAATAAATGTTTCTTTGAACTTAAATATTACAAAATTTGTTTTCTAATTTTAAAATACCAGGAAATATCGATATTTATTAAAATAAATTTTGTAATAAATCATGCACCTGAAAACTGTTTAATGAAAAAAAAATTAAAATGCTATAAGTACTAAAATGGTGATGACTTTTTGAACGATTTTCGAATATCACTTTTCTATAAAAATAGTCAGGTAACATGTACTGGTTACAAATATAATACTTTGTACCTGACAATTACAATTACTTTATATATTTTTAAGATGTATTGAAAATTATATTTACCTAAACTTATTATCAGGACGACTGAACAGAAAAATGTAACAAATATCTTACTACAGGGGAAAATTTGCAAAAAAGTTCTCTTTTTTGCATTCTCCACCTAAAGTGTCGAGTGGCATGACTGTATGGATGTAGAGGTATATTTTTTTACCAATACATTTTATAAATTGTTTTGCAAACCAATGGTCCTGTATTATAAAATAGTTATTGCTTTTATAATTTTAATACATTTAAATTTTAAATAATAGCCATTTTCGTCATAGAAATGAAATGTTCTATACACAGTTAAACTGATATATTAAATAATTTATTATTTTTATTAGATTTAATTATGTTCAGTGGAGGGTCGCCTGGAGTTGTTCCGTTGCGGGATCACGAACTCAGCGTGTCGCGGCGCGCTGAAGGGGTTGGTGGCAGAGAAGGGAGCGCTCACTGAAGCCTGGCGCTGCGCCGGCGCACGTCGCACCGGACTTGATGATCTACAAATAAAACAATTTAACTATTTATGTTACATTCATCATCATCAGCTCACTAAACGTCCCCACTGAGGTGCTCGGAGCCTACCCCAAGTTAGGGGTGAATAGGCCATAGTCAACCACGCTGGCCCAGTGCGGGTTGGTTGACTTTACATATATATCTTTGAATTTCTTCTCAGATATGTGCAGGTTGCATCACGATGTTTTCCTTCATCGTAAGAATGTCGGATAAATGTACATGTGTAAATCGAGAATCGAAAAACACATTGGTACATGGCGGGATTGGAACCCAGGACCAGCAGATTGCATGTCAAGTGCTCAACTCCTGAGCCACAGACGCTCTTTTCCGAGTCACCGACGCTCTTTGTTACATGTTACATTAGCGGCGAGATAAGAAATAATTTTTTAAAGAATTTTAAAGCTTTAATGCCTTATTCGCTTATTATAAAGATGAGAAATGTCATGTCAGATATACACTAACGATATTTTTAGCGACCAATTAACGAGTCTGAGTGCGGCAGTAATTAAAAGTAAAAGTAGCGGAAGCTCAGTACTTAGGAACTGTATTGAGGTCGGCGGCGGCGGAGAGCTGTCGCGGTGGCAGCGCGGGCGGCGGGCCGGCCGGCCGCGTCCCGCTCACACGGGGAGGCACCTGTCAGCACAACGACATCGTAAACAAACTTATCCAAATGCTGAACGTTTTAATAAAATTAGCTTGAGGCTCGGTAGTTGAGTATCACAAGCATATACTTACTACAGGGGGGTCGTGCGGGCGGAGCGGCGCGGCCTGCGAGTGCGCGCGCGCCAGGCGGTGCTGCAGGGGCGCGGGGGGCGGCGGACGACGCGGGGGCAGGCTCTCGGTGCGCGCGGCCATCGCCTTCTCCTGTACGTCTCGCCTCTCCACACTGCCGCGTCTTTCCGCGTCCGCTCTACTCGGGCTGCCGGAGTCCCCACGACTTGGAGTAGAACGTAGGTCTTCTTGTCTCTCCGGGCTACTTCGAGGCTGCTCTGTGTACTGCTTGGAAAGGTTCCGGTGCTGCCTCTCCTGCGGTGTCCGTTGTTTTTCAGGTGTAATTCTAACATCGCCGTCGCTGCTATTGTTTTTGTTGTACATCGATCTTGATTCTATTCGACTGTCTGATTTTTCAACCTGTAAACAAATAACATGTTGCTTGGAATTTTATGTCAAACCTAGTATTTGTCCTACGGCTAGACCCCGAGGATGACGGAGTATAGAGGACCTTCGATTTCAATAGTTAGATTATGCATCTAATGTCATAAACTTACTTGTGAGGTGGCTCGTATGGTGGGCGACGAAGGCTCGGGCAGGTCTGAGGTAGAACTCCTTCTGGATCCGGATAGCGGAGAACCTGTAGGCTTGACTTGCGGAATCCCTGCTGGCTTGGCTTGGGGGATCCCCGGGGGTTTGGCTTGGGGTTCTGGGGTAGTTGGCGGCAGACGTGCCGCCTGCTCCAGTATCGCCTTGCGTTGCTCCTGCCCCGCCGCAAAGTACGAGAACACGCACAACACCGCGTAGCAAATCTGATCCGCCTATACATACTGAATGGTTACTGACTGACTGACAGAAAGCTTACTGGCTAGGTGACTAGTATTTATATATATTAGTTGTCGATTAATTCAAAATATTCGCATAATAAAAAACACGAACAAGTCCGAGAAGTTATATATTTATAAACCAATGCAATATTGGTGTAGAAATATTATATTAAAGTGCAAGTAAATAATACTGTAGACAAAAACTAAGTGTTGAAGATAAAAAAAATATTTTTTAGACAAATTTCATGCTAACTTTTGCGTAGAAATTTCACAACAAATACCTACATAAATGTGTGTATATTAATAGTTACTTACAAAAACAAATGTTAGTTAAAATTTTCTCCAGTTTCTCTTAAAAATATATTAAATTATGTTAGCATTAGAATAAGAGCATTTTATGCAAACATGAAATAAATATAAAATTTTAGTACGTAGTAAGTAGTTTGTTAAAAATATGCAATAAAGAAGCGACCGTTGCAAAGACGTTGAAAGAATTTATTCATTACCTACCTTCCTGCGGTCCCGAAATTTCAAACATATTATGATGTATGCGACTATTCACATTGGACGCATCGATGCGGGCGCAATTTTAACTATACTAAGTTCTATGGAAGTGTTCACATCTAAGTAGCGGCTGAGCGCCGCGGTTCACGAGCGAGTAAGGTTACCGGCGGCGTATATGAACAAGTGGCGCGTTTAATGTGAACAACACAATATTGCATTCAACTTGCATTCAACAACTCTGTGCATTCAACTTTCAACATATTATTAATATTTAAGGCAAACGCTTAGTGTATATTTAGAGAGAAAAATACACTAAAGATTGCTTGAAGTGAATGTAGAGAATAATTAAATATAGTCCTAAATATAATATGATATAGTGCGTAAGAATGCTGGCAACACGATACATGAGGAAAAAAATACAGAAAAATAGATCGATGAAAAAGAGCCATAGCAGAAATAATAAAAAGACGTGCAAAAACAAAATAGGTAGTGAAAGTACATACATCGGAGTGTGTTATGAGACACAAGGTGCATAATTTGCGTCGGTGCCTTCTGTCTCGATAACTATATAGTACCGAGAAAGCCATATGGAGAAGAAACGATGAAGATCAAGCACTACTTTCTCTGCCTATAACATAAGACATGGGATCGTGAAAAAATAAATAAACAAAAACAACATTAAACACTGGATGCAGAGAACTGTAGTTTTGTACTTGCCATTATCGACTTGTATCTCCTTTGAATTATCTGCCTTGTTTTAGGATCTGTAACAATGATAGGGAATGATTTGAATCTATTCTTGGTAGATTTTTCTTTTAAAAGTTAACAATGGTAGAATCCGCAGCAGCATTAGCTTCTGTACGAATTGCCCGCTCGATCGTTACCACCACAACCAAACAGGAGACAGGCGTCAAGTAAAAGTCATAAGATAAATAAAATGAAATAAATAATGCAACTTACTAAATTCTTCTAAAACGAAGATACCGCCGTTTTGTGTGAAGCACTTCCGAATATGGTCGAGCCGCACAAAGAACTGCAACACAAAACACATGACAATATGTAGGTACTTAAAGCGTTTTTGATTTTCCATTTAAATTAAAAGAAAATATCTACATCGCAAAAGTGAACAATGCCGACGATACCATTTTGTTGGTTATGTTACAGAACATAGAATAGATTTAGTGTCACAAAATTACGTTATCTTCCTTGAATCACTTTTCAAAAAAAAAATCTGATATAATTTATAAGTTAAATTGACTTCCAATATTTTGGCATTATTCACAAGAGTTTCGTATAACTACTTCTTTAGCAAAACTATAAACACAACATGCAAACATGCGATAGGTACGCGAGCCACGATGCGATCGTCGGGACTACGGTGCACTAACGTGCGGTGTGTTAGCGTATCGTAGTCCCCTAGCGTATTCTACAACTATTTTCGGATACGAAATAGGTATAGCAAGCTAAGTTCATCAGAGAATAAAATAAATAAGGAAAAAGTGCTGGGCGGTGGTTCGAAGGAAGTTCCCGTTTTGGTGTAGAGTGCGAGGTGAAGTGGGATCGATTGCGGGAGCGGAGGCAGGGGGTGTTGGGCGGTGCGGGGCGAGTGCGGGGCACCGCGCGGCAGGGCCCGGAGCCGCGCCAGAACTTGTGAGATGGCGAATGCTCTACGACTGACCTCGTGACGCACGGGCGGGACGACGTACTAACGTGTCGAGACGCGGTGCGAGAGCGACAGGGGGGACCGCTCGCCGGCTCCGTGGCGCGTATGCAAGCTGTCTGGTGCGGTGATGAACAAATAATAACGAAGGGCGTCTAAGTGCATGCACGACGCGCATCGGCGCTCGCCGCACTGGGGAGTACTAAAACAACGCTAACAACGGCTAAAAACAATCGGTAAGCCTCAAAACTACAAGTAAAGCCCTACGAGCTCGAACGATCATCGCCCGGCGCGCTACGGTGATCGTGATCACGGGGTCGCTAAGGTCGTGTCGATCATCGTAAGAGCCAGCCATTACTAGGTTATGAACCACTGAGTACCTCGAAATCCTTCAGCGCAGCGGCGCGAGTTCGGCGTGTCCGGAAAGGGTAGAACAGACAAAAAGAAGATAATTAGTCGAGGGCGGCCGAGCGCGCGTCAAGGACCATCTCAAAAGTTCCTAGGGCGGCGGCGGCGGCGGCAGACATATAGCACATGCACGACTCACATCATAGAGTAGACTTAAAGAAAATGACGACGGATAACCTTAAAATGTAAAAACTAACTATTACATCGAATAAGTAGTAGAGAAACGAAGGGCAAAATATGACTTCGATTCGACATAAGCAAATAGAATTAAAATAAAAATCGCGCATAATAAATATATAAATAAATAGATATGGAATTAAAGGAAAAAAATAGGTATGTAATAAATATGTAAAAACATAAAGAAGTTTATAGATATCGAAATAGGAAAGTTTGAGTGGTCCTTGCGTCGGGATAAATACTTGATCTAGATTATAATACTGGGGATTTCGGTAACTTATTCTTGAATTATACTAATTTATTTAACATAGTTAAAACACTTTCCCCATAATAACTGAATAAATAATTATTATTGACATACTGTTATTTATTTAAAGTATGGGGGCTGACAAAGTAATGCAGTATCATTGGCACAATATTTAGGAAGCGCTGACCGGCGCTGCCTGCGGCCGTCTTCCCTTCTATACGATGTTATCCAAATACGAAGCGTAAACACCGACACAGACCTTACCTGGTATCATTCGTTATATGATAATACCAAAACCGATGTTTCACGTCACACTCTCGATTCACAGATCGATCTGTGATCGTTTTGGTATATCACTGCAAATACATATAGAAAGCTGACAAAAATATAAATGATAAAAATGGCAACCCTACCTTGCTGTGGTGGAACAGTAGACCGACACCCTCCATGCACACCTTAAATATTAATTTTTGTACATTAAAAGTTTGTTTCAAAAAACTTTAAGAACGTCTGTCTGTGAAATGATCTTTATACAAATAGGCTGACAATGTTGAAACTCTGTAACTACTGTGTGTTTTCTTCGAAAAACAATTATGTTACAGTAAGATTTTGTTTTAAGACTGGAAGCGAAGTTATATTTGCATGTAACTGAAAAAAAAAATCGAATCATTTAACTCAATAACGACTAATTTTAATACAAACATGATTTAATAAAGATAAAGTACTATAGTCATCGAAAATTTGTGTCTGTATTTTTTTTTCGTATTTCTGTTTATTACCTGTATGAGTCCGCCCTCGCCCGAGGCGCAGTCCTGGACGGGGAACTCTCCGCCCAGCTCGGCCGCGTCACGCCGCCGCCCGCTGCGCTCCATGGCCTCCTTGATGCAGTAGTACAGCGCTTTGCACTACGCAAACAAAACAACTTTATTGGCGTCGCTCCACTTCCTATGTGATGCTTCTCGTTTTATAACTCTTAAAAAAGAAATTGTTTTATTTTATATTTCTGCAATTTTATTGAAAATATTGTAGATAATGGCTTACTTTCTTCGTATAATATTTATGTAGCTGCGTCTGTCCGCCGTTCTTCTTCCAAAGACAGAGCACTCGTATTTTGGGACTGTACGTCATGTTGACCAGCCTCTCGTACCACCACCGCTCTACGATTGTACCTGAAAAAACCGACCTTAACTATCGGTAGCACCCTCATTTATTTCTTACATGGGGCGTTCGTCGTGCAACGCAATTATTCTGGCAATTGCGAACGAAGACGACCATGTCAATGTTTTTGACGGCCGCCAAACCAAAAAATAGTGTTCTGCGTAGAGACTTGTGATGTTCCAAGCCGCCGGCATGTTTGAGTATCATAATACCTTGCGTGGAGCGCAGCACGAGGCCGTCGTCGCGCACCTCGAGGAAACGCAGCTCTCCGGCGGCGTCGCGCTCGTGCACCGTGAAACACGCGCGCCGCAGCTGACGAGACCCCAGCGGCTTCAGCTCCACCTCGTTGCCGTGCTACACACAATAATTCCTTAGTACGTACACTCACACGTAATACTGTCACTATCATCTAAAGATAAACTACAAAAGTAGTTTTTATAAGTACTTTCATGAAAGCATACCAAATTATGAACGACGTCGAGAAGATGGTTGACTTCCTGACTGTAGACCAGGCCGATGTGGCTCTTGGCGAGCAGACGGCGCACCTTGTTGCGCACTATGTCCGCCTCGACGCCGAACAGCACCATGGCCGCGGTGAGGTTGTAGAGCGCGGTCGACAGCAGTCTGTCCTCCTCGTGCTCCAGGCGTTTGCGCTCCGTCTCGCTCAGACACTTGTAGCGCTCCATCATCTCGTTGGCGCCCTGGTCCATGCCGATCATGTCCCGCTCCTGACTCACCGCGTCGAGGAAAGCGTCCTCCCAGAACTGCATTTGATCCCACAAGTTTGATCGTTCTTTGCCTAATAATAAATTTGCAATAATTATACCGTGTACTGAGTTATTTATGCATATAAGAATGTTGAGAACTTTAGGAGTAGTTTACCAATTAATCCCTGGTAGAGGTAAGTCCTGGCGGTATCAGGCGAGGTGATGGGCGATGTTGTAGGCACGCCTATGGGAGGCCGGTAGCCGGCTACCGAGGACTTGGAGGAGAAAACGCTCGCAGCACGAGGCTTGTTACCGGGCAAACCTTTTCCTACCTGCTGTGAGACCAAGAATTTCGTTACTTCCGTAGCAATTACAAAAAACTGTGATATTTTTATGAACGATTATGTTGCTTCCATTTTTATTTATAAATTTTTGGTTAATCCAATAATACGTGAAAATGAAATGTTAGTCATAGTGCTTGTAGTGCTTGTTATTACATAAAACAATGGTAGCATCATACAATTACGTCGTCAAATTTTAAAATAAATAAAATTCACATACCACGGTTCAAAAATGAGAGTGCAATAAAACTTGACGACGTACTCTATGTAATTTATGTTCGACAATACGATATAATTGAAAACGACTATTTAAAAACCTCTAAAAGTTATAAACAGCAATCACAACATAACAATACGCTGAAATGAATTGTATTAAAACGAAACGGTTTTTGATCCACACAGAGGAGATGTAACAGCATTCTTGCAGGCGATAAGATTTTATTATTGAAAATGTGCATTCTTAAAAAAAACAAAGCACGAGTAATGCCATCGGATGATAACTATGCGACAACTTACGTTGACGAACATGACGTCAGTGTCAGAGAGGTTGGACCTAAGGGAGGCGCGGGAGTCGTGAGGGTCGCGCGGGTCGCGGAGAGCGGCTCGGTTGGTTGTGATGGAGCCGCTCTCGTCGGCCGAGCAGTCGGAGGACTGCGCCGCCTGCACACCGCGCCATGCACATTGCCAATTATGCCGACTGTACCAGGGGTCTTGTTGCACTCGACACATTGCATTACTAACTATGCCTGACTGTACCAGGGGCCTTAATGTACCCAACACATCGCATTACCAACTATGCCTGATTGTATCAGGGGTCGTGTTGCGCCCAACACATCGCATTACCATCTATGTCTGTCTGTACTAAGGCGTCGCAAACTTTTAGGTCGAAATGCGAGGATCGATATTTGGAGTAGAGACACATTTTCGTTTTAAAACAAAAGTTTAACAAACCTACATGTAATGTTTCAATTAAGGCACATATTGTTTTAATTAAATGGCAAGTTAAAGATCCGATATTTAAATAGAATCGTGTCAAATTTCCGGAATTTTTCACTAGGTAAACTATTGAACGAAACAGTCAGATATGTAACTGGTTAAACTAGTTAACGTGCAAAAGCTTTTACTTTTTAGATATGTACAGGTAATACGAAGCCTTGTAGAGATGCTAAGATGAGCAGTAAAGATTGTTTTACAATAAACATTGTTAACATTTCTGAAGGGGCAACATGCGACAATGTTACAACATTAATTCATTTACATCTGGGAACATAAAAGATTTTTTGTACTTACATCTGAATCAAACGAGGTTAGTTTGCTGAAGAGAAGATTCCTTTTTTGATTCAACATGTCTTTGAACATGTCTGTGGTGCTCTGCGTCTCTGTGTCCATTTCCGGGTAATTTAAAACTGGTATATCTAAAATAGACAAAAGTATAGCAATGAAATACGAATACATTATTAAGTACAATTTTGAAAAAAAAAAATACTAAAATTGTATCTTAGACTAAGAGTGAGCGACATTTTGTTAACATGATACGATTCACTCGGGTTAACCCATCTATTTGTAACTACACTAACCAGTCTGCGAGCTTTTCCTAGAAGATGGCGTAGAGGGCGTGTCATCGTGACGGCCGTAGTCAGCGAGCGCGGAGCCCCCCATGCCGCCGTGCTCCAGCCCCGCCACCTCCTTGCTCCAGTAGTGCGTGTGCGCCATCTCCGTCAGTTGGAACACGGACGCCATGCCGCCCAGACCGAAGTTGGAGTACGTGTGCTCCAGTCCGTGGATAACGGCCTGGAGCACTTTGAGCATGCCCTTCCATACGGGCTTGCTCACGAACTGTTAATGAAGTATAGTAAGAAGACACAATAGTTAGAGTGATTAGTTCTCTGACACTGAGTAATGACTCAGTAACTTAATTAGCGGGTGGACTCACCACATCATCGACTTTATCATTGGGCGTTGTTTTCCTGTTGAAGTTCTTGTTCAGTTTGCTGAGTACCATGTTCCTGTAGGACTCGTCTTCCATCAACTTCTTGAGCCGGTTCAGCTTGAGCCAACCCACGCCTTCGCCTTCCAGGACGTGTTGCACCAGCTGTTAATACAAACGGTCCCTTTGAGGTGGTTTCTAATACTAAACTTACAGGGAACTGCGATTAGCGAACAATTAATTGGTCTCAGTGCAGCAGCTAGTGTTTGCGTGTCACATAACATTTACGTATACTGACATCATTGAGGAAGGCCTGGTTCTCGGTGTTGGCGGAGGTGCGCGTGTGCGGTGGGGAGTGCGGCGCGGGCGCAGCATGTCGGATGAGCGGCGAGCGCTGCACCAGCCCGCGCGCACCTCCAGAGAACGGTCCGAACGTCGCCAGCGGCGCCCCGCCCCCCGCCGCACTCGACCCGCCCACGCTGCTCGGACTGCGACCCGCCTCCGGCTTCGCTTGCTTTCCTAAATAACCGAGTAATACTTAAACCTATCAAACACTTTGGTAACCAATCACATGGCAATCATAATAATCAAGTCGACATTCATATCAAAGTTCTAAGTTCTAGCAATTCCTCAGGCGTTTAGATAATTAGATAATGATCTCTTTTAACATATTAATATAGTAACTAACGCTTAATTAAGTAATATATAAGAGAAGGCGCTGCCTCCCGAAACACAGTTTTAACTAGTTCGGGAGACAGAGCCCCACTAATTTTGTGAAAAATGGCTTATAGTTAAATAAAGAATTTTTTTTTTTTTTTTTTTAATGATGGTACAGTTGGCTACAACTCGTCGCATACGTAATTGTGCTCATACAAGCTAACGCATTAACCGCTATCTTATGGTTAAAAAATATTACACAAATTAGTATGTTATTCTAATTCGAGTTGTAACATGATACCTTTGGATCCAAAGAAGTCGCTGAACATGCTGGAGGTGGAGGCGGCGAGGCCGTTGAGGTCCGAGCTGATGTTGGAGAAGAAGTCGCGATGCGTGCTGGCCAGCAGGCTGGTCGTCTGCAGCGCCGTCGAGTCCCGCCGCGTGCTCGCCGGCGCTGAAGACTCCTGGCTTTCATTCTATTACATATTATTTGCAATTAATTACCTACTGTAAATGTACTTAATGATTTTGTCTTTTTGTATTTGTTACTATTTTTTTTTACTTTTGTGTACAAAAATTAAATAAACATACACTATCGTGGACTCAAAAAACCACATGTTGGATGATTTGATCTATCTTAACTATAGAAGAATTATTTTTTTTTCCAGCTTTTAAGGAATAATAGTGTATATTTAAATTGATATTACCTTGATTAGTAGACCTTTTTTCGCTGCAGCCTCCTTCGCACTTTTAGTAAGATCCCCAATAGTGGACTTGCCGACGTAAGTCAAGTCTTCAAAAGTATTCTTACTGACGGCGGTTGCTGTTTTGCTCGCTTCAAGTGCGCTTTTGGACGCCTCTTGAACGCTTTTGGAAGCCTCTTCCGCGGCTTTTTTGGCATGATGAGTCAGCTAAAATGTTTGTAAGATAATAATAACAAGTCTCCTAACATTAAATTTCTTCTATTTTTGAGCACTAGTTTTAAATGATTTTCTTACCATCAGCTATTAAGACCTAAATTATCTATCCTACGTCTACTAATATAGTCATATAACGCCTAAGACTACGGTTTAAAAAAAAATTAACGTTTCACAATGTTTCAATATAATGTGCGTACCATTTCCAATGATGGTCTACGTCTATTGTTGGAGAATAATAAAAAAAGTATTAGTGGATGAGGCATTACAAATAATTGGCTTTTATTAATGTGTAATTTTTAAGCAAATTATGTGTTGTCGTGTAAAAATTCTACTCTGCACTCTTAAACAATATTTGGTTCTGAAATACCTGATGAAAAGGAGCAAATATTTTCATATCGTCTCCTTCAGCCGCTTTTCCTTTCTTCGATTTTAAGTTAAAATAAAATATAAAATTACAACAACAAATAAACAACACAAAGTATTGTTTGTATTCTTTGAAAAACGGAAAAAAGTGTAAAATGTTATATTAAAATAATAATTTATTTAAAACTTTTTTTACATAGAATTTGTTTTAATTACAGTAAAAATTTAGTGTTGCCTAAATTTTAAATGTTATAATTTAATTTAAATACATTTTTGTGGTTATAAGAGGATTTAAACTCTAAAAGGATAGTATAAAATTAAGTAAAATACCTTATCCATATGCGCTAACAGGCCTTCCTGGCTGCTTTGGCGCGTAGTTTCGCGGACTAATTCCTTAGCCTGTGCCGCGAACTGCTCCAAAAGAGACGTTTGTGATGCTTGGCGTGAGACACTGCTGTTCTTGTTCTGTATATCATATCAAATTTTCACAAACTTTATAGAAGTTAACCCTGACTCGACATATCAAGGCATAGAGCGAAAAAAAACGGAAAACACTTTTTCTCATTGTGTCTCTTTTTTTAGACGCCAGACATCTTGTCAGATGTGTTATCTATTTTTAATCGACAGAGGAGGGGCGACGCACAGAAAGAAATTATTTCCCCTTCCTATATGTTCTCTCATGCGTCAAATCCACTTCCCTTTTCCCATTTAGTCTTTTTCTTATAAAAAAAGGGTGGGAGGGGAAAGAAGAGCAAAATTAGGCCTCCAGCTCACACACTCATTTGACTGTTTTGACCCTTCACGCCTGTTTTTTGTCTGGTCGTTTTATTTCACCGATCGAGCTGGCCCATTCGCAATTTAGTATCGATATGTTTACCTCGTCGTATGAGAGCGTCGGTGGCTCAGGGGTTAAGCACTTGACTTGCAATCTGCAGGTCCTGGGTTCGAATCCCGCCATGTACCAATGTGTTTTTCGATTTTCGATTTACATATGTACATTTATCCGACGTTCTTACGGTGAAGGAAAACATCGTGATGCAACCTGCACATATCGGAGAAGAAATTCAATGATATGTGTGAAGTCAACCAACCCGCACTTGGCCAGCGTGGTTGACTATGGCCTTGTCACCCCTAACTTGGGGTAGGCTCCGAGCCCCTCGGTGGGGACGTATAGTGAGCTGATGATGATGATGATGATGATGTTTACCTTGACGTATTGCTGCTGGTGTTGTGCTTGGTGCACTTGATGCGCTTGGTGCGCTTGGTGCGCTTGATGCGCTTGGTGCGCTTGGTGTGCGGGCGTGTGTGCGCGGTCCGTGTCGCTGGCGCTGCCGCTGTCGGGCGCGCGCTGCCGGCTCACCACCGTCTTCGGCGTGGTCGTAGAGTTCGAATCCGACTCGCGTCCGAAGCTACCGCTGTCCGTGTCCTTTGTAACATAACACAGTACTAGAACAGTGGTAGAGTAGATTAGAACGGCAGTGAGTTACATCATTTTGACGTTCATTTTATTTTTTCAACATCCCTTTGAAGTCGACGTTTTCTAGGGAACATAAGGAATGGAGAACAGAAACAAGTAGACAAAGTTTTTTTTTCAAGTATAAACGAATATTTAACATAAAGGATATAAGGCCCGTAAACAAGTTTTTTATTAAAGTAGTATACTTACACTTTTCTTAACAGGTACTGGATGTGAGTCGAGTGCTTTCTGGTTGTCCAGCGGCACCTCGTCGTCGGAGGCGTCGCTGTGCTCCGAGCTGGAGGCGGAGGGCGACGGGGAGGTGGAGGCGCGCCCCTCCTCCTTGCCCTCTTCTTCGTCACCGAACATTAGAGACGAAGGAGGACTGTACACCTAGACAAAATATATTTAAATCCAGTTGTACAATAAGTATTTCAACAAACTTCAAGTGATTTCTCATTACAATAAAACAGTTATTTAACAAGGCAGTTAAAATTTTATAAGCATTTCTTAAGCCGTTAAACATTGTCTACTTACTGTTTTGGGGTCTAAAGAAGATGACAGCGTCATTGGCACTTGTACGACTGCGTTATACGTCTCTCCAATGACGTGTTGCTGATACGGATTGCCGCCTAGAAAATAAATATAAAACATACGAGATAGAAGCGCCAAAATTCGTCACAATAAATATCTAATAATTTATTTATATAAAAATACCTGGTGATAAATCCGATGATGCTATCTCAGAGACAAAATCGCTAAGAGAAGAGTACGATGAACTGGTACTTTCCGCCGCCTCGGAATCTGAACCGCTCTCGTCTGTAAAGATGTTAATCTATCATTCGCACCGAACCGAAATTTCTTTACTTCCTAAAAGATGAATTTTAAGTGTATTTGTAAGTAATACACTTGTGCCGTAAGTATACGTATGAAGTGTACGCACCAGTAGGTTGGTTCTCATGTCGCTGCAGCTGTCTCAGTGCCCCGTTCAATGAGCTACCGTCGTCCCAAACGGCGAAGCGCACCGGCTGGAGTTGATCCGCGAACCACTTGGCCTTGTCGCCGATCTGCCGCGGGTCGAACACGCCCGTCTGCACGCGCAGAAACGCCACGTTGCACGGCGTCAGTGACCACTCCGCTAGAAATTCTACCGCCTGTACAAAAGTTGTATTCATTTGATGTTTATTAGCGTAACGAAAATAGTATGAAAAAATGTATAATCAAATATGTTCGACCTATTATATGGTTCTTTTTTTCTACATACCTGAGTTCTAGCAAATTTATTGAGAAAGGAGCTAGTCCTAGGGCGGGACCTCAGGAAGCTGTTGATCTGGAAGGCGACGACGGGCCGCGGGTACAGGCGCAATGTTCGCGTGTGCTCCATAAAGTTCGCCAGCACGTTTTGCGAATTGAAAAATCGCACCTGCAATTTAAAAACGCGAGTTTGCTTCGAGATAAGTTGTATTCCATTTATTAGAAGAAAGAAAATGAAATTGGCAATACAAAATAAATTAACACAGAGACTTAATGCCGTCACTTAAAACTCACCATAGCGACTCTGGTGGCGATATCGACGGAGTCGACATCGTTGCCATATATGAGGGGGTTGAAGGGTTGTTGCGGGGAATGGGGGGAGGGTGAGTGGGGGGAGGCGAGTGAGTGTCGGGGCGCGTGGCCCGCGCTGCCCACGGACACGCGCCGGCTCTCCGGCGTGCTGTGTGCTGCACTCTGTGGCGCGCTGTGCGACTCGCGGTACGACGCCTGCTGCACTCTACGTTAACGCACAACACATCATTATACAAGCCATAAGGGACTAATAACACGGATTACCAAATTATCATTCTTTTAGTAATTTATTTTCATTATGAATTTGATCCTTCGAGCCGGATAAACGATGTTATAACAAAACAAATCAGTAAATATTCAATACATCTAATTACAATTATATTAAAAAAATAGAGCTCAGCAATTTAAATATAAAGATCACTAACTCACTAAAACAACAGGCTAATTAAAGTTTTTACTTACTTTAAGGTAGCCCCGCCAACGCTATCCCTGCGAGAGGGCATCAGAGGCGCTGTAGCATGCTCTACAGCACTGTTGGTCAAACTGTTCAGAGCCTGGTAAGGATAAAACAAATCGATATAAAACGAACGAACAAATACAAGCATTAAATATTTAAATATTCTAAGTCGTACTCAAACATAATTATCATTCAAAAAAGATTATTTATAATCTATGCTTACGTTAGTCACAATCCATTTCTATATAGAGTATAAATAAATTTACATATACCTGTGTATGCGTTCAATATTTGATTCACTATAATACACAATATGTAGGCGCATAACGCCAAAATTTAGAATAAATATCCTATATGCAACATTATTAAAGTCAGGCAAAAATCGTAGACCGGGCAAATAAGTTATTGGAAAATTAATTTCAATACGTTATGAATAATTTCAAAAAAGGTTTGTAACAGCTGGCTATTTATGATTTGTAGTAAACAGTTTACTGTAGCAAATATACATAAGAGTTTGAAAGAATTTGAAAAGAACAATTATTTGAATTCATAGCCCAGTCGTAAAAAGGTTTGCAATAAATGGCTAGCATTTACAAAAAGCTTTTATTCACATGGCACAAGCAAATAAAGACCGACATGCTGTTTTGTTTTGATAATTTTGACTGAAATAGTGTTAAAATGTAATAAAATCATAAACAGAACAATGAAAATGTCGATAAGAAAATATATGTTATGTGTGTAACACTGATTTCAGTCGATGATACCTCCTTTAATCGCGAGTTTTCACTGGCGAAACACTATTATAAACACATATTGCTGACTTTGTTTTTCAAAGGTAATGCGTGAGATAGCTTTATGTATCTGTAAATATATTTCGCCAGTGAAAATTGACGGTTAGTGTTTATTGGCAATTCAATGTGTGTTTATCATAACATTGTATTTTGTTTCTTAAAGTACAGCACATAAGTACTAGGTTAGCATAAATTATGAGTGATAAAATAAGAGTAAAAGTGTGCATGTAAGAAATATAAATAATATTTACACCAGTTCCGGTTATGTCCATGAGACGCATTGCCTATTGCGGGAAAAGTGAGCTACAGGTTAGTAGATTGAAAATAAAAGGTGTCAGTTTTATACCAGAATTGATAGAAAACATATTTACGAAATAATACACAAGGAAAAATTATAACCATCGACATATTAAATATAAGATTTTAAAAGATAATAGTGTCTAATCAGAATTTAGAGTGATCAGAAAAAGGGGAAAATTTTGTGTCTAAAATAAATATGATTTTCATCACGTGTCACATTTTAAATGTTTGATATTTTAATGCCAAATTAAAACATGAATCCATCCGTGAATTTCCACCACCGAAACATCTTTTATAATGATCGTTTTCTCTGCTTTTTCAAAAAGAATTAGAAGTATGACAACATGTTTTAATACAATGCAGTGGAAACTCACAGAATAACAGCGTAGCAACATCGACAACGCGCTAATAGATGCGTGTGATAGAAAACAAATCGTGGTCATAGAGAATACGAAATACACGAGAAAAATTAAGTGTATAATTTATAACTGACCTGTTTGAGATGACTCTTTAGTACTGAGCTTTCAGGCTCGGGCAGCGCCGGCAGGTCTTGGTCGCTGCCTGTCGGACAGATCAGCTTCGTAGCGTCCAAGTCCACGAGCCAGATATCGTCTGGTAATCTATAGAAAAATAAATATTTTATGTAGTGTAACGAAATTTTACTTTCACTGACAAATCTTTTCGATATTTTAATTTTTTGTCGACATTACAATGAATTATACAATTTCTAAATAAACCTTTTTATAATTTTCAGTCATAAATCTGCAATAAATTGCAAAAAAGAGGGCATATCTATATATATAAAAGAAAGTTGTGTTAGTTACACCATTTATAACTCAAGAACGGCTGAATCGATTTGACTGAAAATTGGTGGGCAGGTAGCTTAGAACCAGGAATAGGACATAGGATAATTTTTACCCCGTTTACTTTTTCTTTTTTTTTTTTTATTCCGCGCGGACGGAGTCGCGGGTAAAAGCTAGTTTAATATAAATTACAGACCTGAAATTCTTTTTATAAGTGAAGAAAGTAGCCGGTATGCCGATAAGGAAGGGAGTGGGGGCGAGGAGCAGCTGCTCGGCACAGCTCATGCAGCTGGGCAGCAGCGGTATGGCGGGGAACATGTACTCAAGCGGGTACAGCATCGCCACCAGCGCCATCACCGACATCGACAGCGCGTTGTAGTCCCGCGACTGTACCACCACTTTGTTCTCCATTAGGATCAACGTTAGCACCTTCAGGCATGTGTCCACACCTAAATTATTACAAATATTAAATTATCAATAGTCTAAAACACATTTATTGGTTTTGATAACATTTTTCTAAGTAACCGCTTCTAGACTAAACAGGCGTACTGTTGTAAGACTCTACTGAACTCTACTGAACCACAGTCAATGTCAATTCTTCTAAATTCTATATTCCGTAATATCAAACGGCAACCAGCATTTCGCAGAAATCTCCCTAACATCAAGTATTATTTGCTTTGCTATACTTGCCTAACAGTTCCAATGGTAGATGCAATGGAAAGTCAACCAGGGTGAACCTGGTGTGATCTGGCAGTGCGAAAAGCAGCGGCGCATGCGCAGTGGGCGAGAGCACTTCAAGTTCTAGTCGCGTGCGGCCCGGCACCGGTACAGGGGCGGACAGTAGACGCAGGATCCACGTTTCTATCTCCTTCACGTCGTGCACCACTATTGTCGGTGTGTTGTCGTATGCTTGACCGGTTAGCACCGACCATACCGTATCTCTGGCGACGGTAAAAAAAATTGTAGTAAGAGGCGCTTGATTTGCGCTTCTTTTAAAAGAAGAGTATGGTTGTTTTAGGCATGCCAATCAAATGCCTGAACTATACTTTAACTGATTACACTGATTACATTACAAAGGAACTCTAAATAAAAAAGAAAATATGCAATATCTAAAGAATGCGTGACAAATTTTAGGGAACATTTGGTTTCATCACAAAAATTCACTCACCTCTATTAAATGAAACATTTCGACTTACCTAAATATTTGTCTGGAGGCGCCGACACGCCGCGGACTGGAAGACTCGTTGCAGGCATCTATTAACTTTTTAAGGATAAACAGGCACTCTCGGAATGTGGAAAAGAAAGGATGATGTGATAAAAGGCATAGTGATGTGAGGGAGTGATTGCGGATTCGCTGCAAATAAACATTGATTATCAATTAAAAACAATTTCTGTGTAATAATTATTGTTAATCAAAAATTACCAAATATACTTTAATAAAAAGACGACTAAGTATACGTGAGTGTAGCCTTTTTAATTACTTTATAACCTGTAAACAATCAAGCGTGTTTTTTAACGTGTGAAGGTGTGTCGCGTACGGACCCTTGCCTATGAAAAGTGTAACAACAAATTTCTAAAACAAGGTTTTAATTCGAAAAGGGAAGTATACCTGTCGCTTGCGAGTGGCGCGCGGGCTGGGCGAATGCGAACCGCCGCTCTCGGAGTCAGCAGGGGGCGCAGGGGGTGCACGCGGTGTCAGCGTCGCGCTGCAGTCGCGCTCCGAGTCGCTGGGGGCGACGTTGCTGCTCCTATAGTCACTGGAACATTCGCCACATATTACTAAATGCACAACTTGTTATTACGTATACAATATAACCTTTATTAATGTGGAAGTGTGCAATTTATTACAAAAAACAAAATAAATAACAAGAGATAAATTGTTGTCAAACATGTCATTGAAAAATTAGTTGGTTTCACCTGGAGAACGCGGAGTCCGAGCTCTTCTCCATGGACTTGCGCCAGGAGTCACGACGTAGCACGGAGCGCTCGCGCGGGCCTGGCGCTGGCGCGCGCTCCACCGCGCGATAGAAGTTCACGCACACACCGTACCGGGTTTTGCCTGCCAACATATCACTTTAAGTATAACAATGCGTTTCCACTGCTGAAAAACTTTGATACTGTTTGAAAAAACAGTAAAAACTTACGGTAAACCAATGAAAATACTTTACAAGATTGTTACGTATCCGTAGTTATCCGTAACTACCCAATTATTCATAAGTTTTTAGGTAAAGAAATATGGAGAATATAATATTACCAAAACAACTTAATACACGATCTTGACCTATATTGTACGTATTTTAACCCAGTTTACCTAAAAAGAAGGGGCATGCTATTATTATTTATAGTACAAAGTAGGTACAGCAAAACAAACAAGACGGTAGCACACCACCCACACATCCTGTCTCGACAATAATATTGACTTAACACACATCACTAATCATTATACCTATATTCAACAACTACCTACGTAATAATTTAGAGTTAAAAGTTATTATTAGTATTCAACATAGTGATTTATATTTAGAAATCTAAATGAGATGGAAAATACTTTTGTATACAAATATATTCAAAGAAGAATATACGTACGTTATACCTAAACATAATGTAACTTACCTAACCCTATGTAAGAATATTACCCTACTCAAGCAATTAACACAATGTTGGTACATAAAGTCTTGTATATTATTTATATATTCTTGAGATTTCTTTTCCAAGTTTAACCTAGTTTCTGAATATTGAGGAAAACATATATTAATACGGTCAAACAAAAATGACAAGCCTATGATGGATGTGTAATACCATTATGCCGTTGTGTCGCGAGGAAATGATAGGAGGCGGGTAATTGAAAAACCCCGATCAATAACTCCGATCCCTGCGAGCGACACAATTCTTGAAAATGCTATATTATAAAGAAATATTGATATACAGTTAATTTTAGTTTCTTCGCCTGTTACGAAGCTACACTATTCCCGGGTGACATGGCTATATCAATTAACTAGCTATCGCACGCGACTCCGCCCGCGCGGTTTTACAAAAAACTTGATAAGTAGCCTATGTGTTCTCCCAGACTATTTTCTACATTTGTGCAAAATTTCAACGATATCCGTTGAGCCGTTCTGGAGATGCCTTGTATCAAACATCCATCCATCCATCCAAACATTCGCATTTATAATATTAGTAAGATAGATTTAGTATAATTTAGTCGCGGGTAATTGCTAGTATCTCAATTTTCCAAATGTTTCTTTGTACGTATTCTCTTCTCTTTTTTAATGTGTAAGCTTAAACAGTTTGAATGATTTTGAAGATCCGATTCCTATTCTAAAAGTATGTCGGACGCATTCTGTCGGTTTGTTATTGTTTGTTTTTATATATTGTTTGTTTGTTCTTACCAGAATCCTTATCAGTGAGCGTGAACACGAAGGAGGTGGTATCGCGGGTGGCGAGGTGCGCGAGCTGACGGCGTGGCCCCACAGACACGCAGCCCTCCGGTTGGCAGAAGTACACCATGTCCAAAGGCAAGGGAAAGTCATCATGATTTGTCAGCGGGTATCGTCGCAGTAGCTCCGGAGCCTAAGAGTTAAACATAATTTAAGAAAAAAAATGCTTATGTTTTGCTGACTGATATTGTCTTAATATAATATTAACATAAAAACCCACAAAACATAAAGTACAGTTTTTAGTACATTTATTTGATTAAAATTTGAGAATAAAAGTGAAACTGTCACGCACCTGTACAGGAGCTAAGCCCTTGCCGGAAGTATATGGCCTCGCGCCTACAATGGTTAAATAATCCACCAGCCGGGGACACAGTTGCTGCTTTTGGACGTCCATAATCTCAATGTACCCTCAGTTCTGCAGCCACTGATCCTAAGACCGCTTGTACCCATTATAATTTAAATGATGGCTTTTCATAATTATTGCCTTTTAATATACCTAAAAAGATATAGAAGATAATAAAATACACGTTAATCACATAAGATGCCGCATAAACACGGAGCCTAGAGACCAGTGGGCATGAATCAATTTAATCAACTAAATGTAATTTACCCATTCCAAGAATTTACCCCTCGTCGACCTTCTAAACAATTTTCCCGAGGTTTAATTGTATTAAAGCGGTGAGGAACAACCGTTTCGTGGTCCTTGACCTAATTATTGTACTAGCGTCCCGTACAAACCGCCGTGGAGCTGGGAGCCTTAATACTTTTATTGTTCATAAAACGACGTATGGCTTAGGTTTCACATAAAACTCGAAGTGCTATCGTTAAAAGGTACAAACCGAAATGGCTTTTCTAGCTTTATGTCTTGCTAGCTTAAATAAAGACATTTATTGCTCGATTTATTAGTGGCAGCATCGTAAATGCTTCAATATAAGGTTTTTCCTTTAATAGTATAAAAACGGTATAATTGCTTACTTCATAACATGCCATTAAAACTACGTAGTTATTGTATTTTCAATGGTATGTAAGGGATTGCTTTTAGCTTAGTTATAAAAGATATATTTTTACATTAGGAAAACTATTGTAACCAACATTTATGTATCTAAACATCCTAGTTTATTCCTTCCTAGTAATATGATAAACAAAAAAAATTAGTATACTTAATACATTTTTTTAAATAATAGTTATATTTGTGTGTAAAACGTTATAATAAAATACAATGGGTGTAATCTGGTTAAGAATGATGCAATCCATTTGTAATTGACATTCAAAGCTTCCCTGAATATCTCCATCTGCGGACGTCATGCTACGTTATCTGCAGTAGCGTCACGAGCGTGGGCGAAAAAAAACTATTTGAATCTAAATAAAATCCGCTAACATCATAAAAAGTACACTTATTTTAAAAATAAGGGGGATTCAGTATGGTCGTTAAAGATTTTCTTCAAAAGGCTTGTATCGAAATTTTAAATTAAAAAAATTACAATTTGGACTGCTGAGTGGTCGTCGTAGATATCGCTACGAAAAGCCTACGACCAAGACCAAGACTGAGGTAGGTGGCGTTAAACAGTGGAAAGTAGATTTTTGCCAAAAAACAGGACCCACTATATGTTGATACGCCATTACATATATACTGATACTACATAGTTGAGAGGTGGAACTAAAAATAAATATGTAACTGAAAAAATACCGCCTATCGAAGACAGTGTGTTCTCAATAAAGTGAACGGCCACATCGGTTAAAGGTAATTAAATTATATAAATTCCTGAAGAAAGTGAAAGATCCGATAATTGAGAGAGTGTGTGTTAAGGCCATCTTACTTATAAATTTAAAAACTTAGAGAATGTCATTACATACGAAATTTTATTGAAGAATATCTACACATCGTGGAATTAAAGCACATTTTGTCTCAGTCGAACTAATCTACCGCAATACAATCAGCCTTTTGAGTTAGAATTACTGCCTTGTTTACATACCTAGGAATCCAAACGTGTTTAAAATATTGGTGTAAGATATAATTAGATTTTGTTTATTTCGCTTCTAATAAATATCTTTCTTTGCCTATTTCTAGTCAGCCTATAAGTGAAACATTAATTACCTCGGACTGTTACTTCAGAATAAGCAACTCGCCTACGCAACAATAAAATTGACTTAATTTGTGTGCTAAGAAACCTAATCAAGTAGAAACACTAAAGCAATATTTCAGCAGATCCCTTGAGCGATGTCTATGCAAGTTGACACAAAAGTAATGATGCTCGCATCAGGTGCTTAATTTGCTACGCTTAGTCATGGTACAAATGTGAAGGAAATGATTCGACGATAAATATAAGGAATACCTCCCTTATTATTAACTAGCTTTTACCCGCGACTATGTCCGCGCGGAATAAAAAAAAATAGAAAACGGGGTAAAAATTATCCTATGTCCGTTTCCTGGTTCTAAGCTACCTGCCCACCAATTTTAAGTCAAATCGATTCAGCCGTTCTTGAGTTATAAATAGTGTAACTAACACGACTTTCTTTTATATATAGGTATAGGTATATAGATTTACAAAAATAGCAAAGTATTTCGCTACGTTACTCAGAGGGCAAGTTAATGAACTTGGTTTCATGAGAAAATATAAATATTTATTGTTGGCTTTTCATCGAAGCTGATTAATATTCATTGGTTAGGAATTGAAATGATTTCTAGAAACCTGTTCTTGAATTAGTTGCATCTATTCCATTTTTTGAATTTATTGTTATATGCCAATAAAAAAATGGCAAATCTAAAGAAATTTAAAGTGGTCAAAATGAAATATATCCACATACTAAAATGTATGTATTCTCGAAAATAAACTACTACTTCTTTTCTGTTCGTAGGACAACAAAAGGAAAATGTCTACAATATAAATTTCATGTCCTTATATACCAAGAACTCTATGTTCCCTCTGTAGATTTTCTATTGTTAGGTTTGAGAAATGTTAGATAGCACGAACTACTCGTAAGTCGTAACATATTTTGGTATACTATGGAAACTTGTAAAACCATAATTATGTAGCAAAAAATTATATTCACCAATCTTTTAATTAAAAGCAATATCTCATTTTGTACTTGCCTTTTACAAAAAAGACTGTTCAATATTACTTTGAAGAGATTAACCAAGATATTAAACGAATAACGGAGGAAATTGTCTCTCAAAAGGTTTCGAAGCTCTCTTTACTGAAAGTAATTTCCATTTATCTTTTCATCATGTCAAAATCGTTCCCGAAGCGCTCTTAACAATTGGGATTTATAATGAAATTGTTATTGCTACTACAATTTCGAAAAATGATTGAATTTATAATTGGCCTAGTTCCAAAAAAAACTAGGTCAATAAATCATTAATTTTGAGATGTCTGGATCATGGGAATAAAAATTTGTACCTATCCAGATTCGTTTCGTTTCATTGTAACATACATATTTGAACGATTCTAAAAATGAAAAATGTTGATTTTGAATTATTTCATGTACTATATTTTTATGAACTTGACTCTTTCATTTTCCCTGTGACTGTATCAATTTACAAATAGCGGGCTAGTTTCAAGTTTATTAAGCCATAAAACATTTTAATTACCTACGCCGTATTATTAAGGATTCTGGAGGCGTTGAATATCAGTCTCACTGATAACATTTATTATACGAATAATATTGCAAAATATGAAAATAATCGAGTACCTACGTCTAAATGAATTTAAACAATGTAAAGTTTCTCGCACAACCAAACTTAATTTCGTTTCGGGGCTTCGTAAAATCTATACTTTTATCGTTTCGGTATTTTTGTAACAAAATCGTATTAAAAACGCTATTGCTGTTAAAATATTTTAATTGAGAAATAATCCAATACAGTGACATTTCATTTTTTTCTATTTATATAAAAATGTCAGTGTTATTTATAGCTACATTGGGGTCGGCAAAAGGCCTCCGTTAGCACGATATGCAAATCGTGTTCCAGTTAGTTAATCAGCAACATGCTGCGGGAGCCCACACCGGCACCGTCACACTCGGATAACGTGAGATAACATTGAAATGAAAGTGCGCTTTGCGAATATAGTAGTAACCTTCGATTTTAGTTAGATAATATGCATTTGTAACATTTTAACTGTTAAATCCTAAGGAACTACCAACCCATACAGGGCCGCGTCGTTGACTGGCCTAGTCATTCCTAACTTAGGGTAGGCACCGAGCTCCTCAGTGGGGACGTATAGTAGGCTGATGATGATGATCCTAAAGGACTGTATATAATAGGATGGAATGACGAGAACAGTGAATCAAACATTCGTGGTTAAAGCACTTAATCGAATGTATTTTGGATTATTGGGTAACGGCACAAAAAAATCCTGAACACGAGAACACAAGTACAGAAAGAATGGTTTGAGGTTATTAATAAATTGGTTGATATTTTCAAAGACAGTGCAGATTTTAGTAAAGCTTATTTCTTGTTAAAGTTTTCTCCATATAATTTTAATTATACTGAAATAAAATTAATGTAAAAATTTAGACGATTTCAAATGTTCTTACTTATATAATCATAATAAATGTAATAAATTCGATTTACGTTGTAAAAAATTGTAAGGAACGTTTGGAGACTTTCCAAACAAGTTATAAAACTTCGGCTTACGCAATTTTAATTACCATTAATATGGACGTCATAGAAAAAGTATATACGAATATAAGATATCGAATTTTTAAGTGTTCTATACATGAATCTATTCGGTTTGTGGTCGCCCGCCCACTGGACGTAGGCCTCCCTTTTCAATAGCCACAATGATCGGTCCCCTGTTGCCCTCATCCAGTGAATTTCCGCAACTATAATCAGGTTATTATCCCAAATATTAATTCGAATAAAATATACAACTTTTTGAGGTCGTAAATCTTTTATGTTGTTCCTTATGTTTATCTTAAATTTATTGCACGATGAAATAATGCTATCTACGCACGCATTTATTTAGAATTACGAATTGTCCCATCTAAAGTAAGCGGATTATATTTGAAATTATTAGATAATATGTTAACAATATTTGATACATCTTTTATATTCATAATCAAGGTATTTAAAAAAAATGAATTTATGCGACGAGAAATATTATAAAATGTCATATGACATTGATAAATGATAGGAATATGAAAATCAAAAGCTATTTATGATTTAAAAAACGTATTCATTGAATGAATGGCCTCATGAAACAATACCGGTCAAGGTTAATGGATATTCAGGTTGTGGCTGCCACGTTAGCCCTTGGGGGTGCTTATGTAAGTTATATAGCATATAAAAACGCACATCATTATATACATAAAACTAAAAAACTACACATTATATAAAAGAGAAGTATAATATAAGAAAAATGTAGATTTTTAAGTACATTTGACAACTATTAAAAATTTGCGTCACAATAATAATATGACGTAGTTTTATAAAACTGAAACAACTGAACAAACGCAAACTACATTAAAATGCGATACTCACTTTTATATTGACGTAGCTGGCATTGTGGATTCTAAGCAAAGTTGCACTGTACACGGTTGCGGGCTGTATCACGGGAGCGTGTTCGCCGGAGTGACAGTGTGACAAGTTAGAAGGCATTCAATGGACATGCGCGCCCGCCCACGCTCGATAATACGCGCCGACGCTTTACCCAACTCTACATAACTCGTAGTACTACGCTTCGACAGTATCACACTCGATTCTAATTCCATAAGTAGATTGCAATAAGGAATTGATTAACATATATTAATACGTTAAGTTCATTAAAATATCATACACAATTTTACGATGTTATTGTCCCACGTAACTTTATGAAAACAATAAAATTTAAGATTGATAACGTATTATTTTATTTTATGACATTGTATAAAGCAAATATATGGCATATAACATTTGTATAGAATTTTCTACGTAGGAATTAAAATAATTTTAACACTATTTATATATAGACATATGTATAGTGGATTTCTGATACTAAAATCTCCGTTTAAAACATGTTTTATACATATAACTTGGTCTCAGAAACCCACGGTAAGTCTGATGAACTCTTTACGAACTAACCATTCATTAAAATGGAAAAACTAATAGATTGATCAGAAACTTTTTAACGAGTCTTCTACTACGGATAAATAAGATTTTAGACCCGCATTAGCACGGGCACAGTTTTTACACCGCGTTAAAACGCCTTCAAATAGAATAAATGCATTTTCATATATCTCTTCATACCGCAACGCTTTTAAAACGCGACGTTTTTTCGTCGCGTAGTGTTTTATTTTAAGCATTGGACGAAGGAAACAAGTGTGATTTTAAAGCGTCATGTTGAGAGTCGCCAACGCAGTTTTAACGCGACGTAAAAAAAGCACCAGTGCGAATGCGGGTTAAGGCCTGATAGCAGAAGCTTTTAATGAGGTGCCATGTGTCACCACTTTCTTTATCACACTTTTCACTTAACAATAACACAATGAGGAATCTGGTTGAGATTAAAAGTTAAACGAAAAATAATACGAAAGTTATTTTGCAAAAAGTTTTATTTATACTACATTGCACTAAAAACATTTATTTATAATTTCACACTTTATAAATATATCAAATATGTACGTATAAAAATTTAAAAAATGGTAACTAAATATGCTTTTATTTTCCAGTATCTTCTTTAAGAGATACAGTTCTGTTGAAAACAATCTGAAAAAAAAAAATAGTGTTAATTTGATCAAAAATTATGAAATTTATTTTCATAGAGAATGACACTTGTCTATGTGTTTTTGTATCGGATTTCAACACTGGACATTCAAAGTCATTCATACATAATACAGTCGAACCTGGATAAGCGAGAATCCAAGGGAACGCGATATTTGTCTTGCTTATAGTGGTTCTTAACCAGAGTTTCTCGCTTATAGATATCGTCTGTCTATATATATTCAAGTTTGTCTGTCTACAGCAGGGATTCTCAAAGGGGTCAACCCTCAAAGGGTTGATATCGAACTTAAAACATTGCTAATTCTCACTCTGTCTTTATTAATTGACCTAAGTCATGAATAATAATAATAATTGATCTTAAAAGTAGGTAATTTGGCCATGGGGGGTCTGAGGTATCAGTTCATTTTGGAAAAGGGGGTCACTTGTCCAAAATAGTTTGGGGATCCCTGGTTTATTTATACGTATTTTTACTGGCGCTTGTATGGTTTTAAAATAACAATACCTTATCCTTGGTGGTGTCAGGATCCACAGAGAAAAAGCCGATCCTTTCAAACTGAAACTTGTCATAAACCTTAACGCTGGCGAGGTCCTGGTCAGCGAACGCGGTCACCACTTTCAAAGTATCCTCGCGACAGTCGGATAGAAAACCACCCGGCACTTCGTTACCATCCTCGGGGTTTTTATGTTTAAATCTTAAAATAAATAATCAAATTTTGGCGTTAAATTTATAATTACCATACTATTTTCTCCCTTTATCTTACTTATATAAATGCGAATGTTTGGATGGATGGATGGATGTTTGTTTCAAAGTATCTCCAAAACGGTTCAACAAATCTCTATAAAACTTGACATAGATGTAGATCATAGATTGTAGGAAAACATAGGCTACTTAAGTTTTTTTTTTAATTCCGCGCAGACAGAGTCTCGGACGACAAAATAATTAATTTGCTTTTCATTTTTAAATGTGGGTATTTCTAAAACTCTAGTAAACCAACTACTCAAGCTATACATAATTATGTATAGCTTGGGTAGTTGGTTTACTAGAGAATATTATATATATTAGAATATTATAATATTTCTCAAAACAAATTCAATTTTTGAAATGGTTTTCTTTATAAAGATAAGTACTTACAAAGGTTCATAGAGTCTAACTTCAACAGCTATGGGGTCCGCTACCCAATGTATAAAAGCTTTTGGTTTCTCTGCAGCTGTTATGTGATCCAGATGTTCTGACTCACACTCTAACTCGGTAATAACACCACTTTCATCTTTTATCACTTTAGTTACCTAAATATCGAAATATTATATATATTTATTCAATAAATTAATAAATCTTACTAATAATATAAATGAAAAGCTTAGAAGGATTGACGGATGGATGTTTGTTAGAAGGTACGTCCAAAACAGATCTTGGTGAAATTTGGTATAGATGTAAAACATAATCTAGAAGAACACATAGGCTACTAATTACGTTTTTATTTTTAATTTCGCGGAGACGGAGACGCGGGCAAAACCTAGTTAGTTTATAATTATTATACTTTTTAAAGAAAATGTATCATTCAAAACTTTAAATTTTCGAAAGAGTAAAATTCAATAACAATATTTAAAATAAATATGATAGAAGTTTTGTATGTTCAAAATTACTTTACTGTAATTAAAACATACCTTAATAAGAAACTCTGAGTGCTTCAGTCCCACAGACTGGTTGGGTGTCAGTCGTCGGTAGCCCTTTTCTGGTTCTTCCTTGAAGTCAGATTGCTCTATATACAGAACTTTATTGAATACAACTCTGTGATATCCTCTCTCTGCCTGCGTTGGGAAATCAGGCACTGTGTACAATATTGGTCCTTTCTCTATATAATTCGTTATGGTAATTTTCAAAGGTTCTATTACAACCATCGTCCTAAAATATAAAGAAATCATTATTAACACTTTATTAAAACAAGTATTTTTTTAAAGTATTCAAGTGCTTTGACAATAACTTAAACAATATGTTTGTTATTTATTATTAACTTTGAAATAGTTTCTGTTCTTGTAATAAAAAATGATACCTTGGTGCGGTGGAATTAAGTACATCTCTGACAGCGGCATCCAACATGATGGGGTCAACTGCACTGACCGCTCCTGTCACACCCAGCCCCGCACAGAACGAGTTCACAGCAGCTGCTGGCACACCACGACGACGCAGCGCCGTCAGTGTGTACAGCCGAGGATCATCCCAATCTATACACAACTTTTACTTCACTATACTATCAAAGCTATATTAAGCTATATATATTTTTACAGTGGTAGACGCCAGCAACAACATCAGTTGCATGAATATTCCGGCTCGCTTGGTGAAATACCACGACCACACAGAAGATAGATGTGAAGTGGAAGTAATTCCGCGTACAGTTTGATGAGTGTGGTGCCGGAGGCCTAACTTTAGTCCTCTTTCCCTTCCCACCCTTTTCTTATAAGGAAAGGATGGGAAGGAGAGGTGGATTTGATGGAGGAGATGCATAGGAAGGTTAAATATTCTCTTTTTGTGCGTCTCCACCTTCGTCCATTGAGGGTAGGCAACACATCTGCAATTGCGAATGTCTGTGGGTAGCGGTCGCTTCGGTATTCGCTCGTTTACCACTTTATACTATAAAATTTATTATTAAGTTGTATAACTTAATAATAAATTTTTAATTAAATATAATTTTGCAAAACATATACATAACAGGGGCTTTTGGTTCTCAAAGAGGTTCATTTGAATATTATATATTTTGTCGAATTCTTGAAGAATATGAATTAAATGACACTCTTTAGTCAATGTATTCTAGCCGTTAAAGGCTAGAATACATTGACTAAACAGTAGGAAGGTAATAATAATAAACATTCATGATAGAGTCGACACTGGATAAGCGATATTTTTCTCATTTAACCGTATTTCTCGCTTTGGAAGTCGTCCATCAGGACAGACAATGACACTCGTTTATAGAGGTTCCTCGCTTATCTAGGTTCGACTGTAGATACAAGAATTTTTTTCTTTCATCTGTATTAGTTAGGCAAAAATTATGGGAAAGGAAATAGACATCTGGTACCAGACTGATCAAACAAAAGGGAAAAGCTTAAAATATTTTACACAATTATATTACACATTAAAACTAGCTGTCGCCCGCGACTCCGTCCGCGCGCAGTTAAAAAAAAATGAAAAATAGATGTTGGCCGATTCTCAGACCTACTGAATATGCTCACAAAATTCCATGAGAATCGGTCACGCCGTTTCGGACGAGTACGGGAACGAAAACTGTGACACGAGAATTTTATATATTAGATGAATTACTTTTCTTGTTTAACATACCATTAACAACTCCTTCATCAATAAGCTTGGCTATCTTCCTTTTGGACACCACAGTGTAATTGATGTTAAGTCGACCATACTCCCATTGCACAGGGCAGTAGATGTCCAGGGCATTGCACAACCAGTAATATGATGATCTGAAAATTTTACAAAACAATCAAATTAAACACATCTTTAATACATATATTTGACCTTCTTCAAAGTACACATAAATAAAAAAAAAATAAAAAAAAGTACAAGAGGCAACTAACATATGTTAGAAAAGTATAATTACCTTCGAGACTGAAACTCTTTAGTGCAGAGTGAATGAGTAATATGTTCTATGCTATCACAGAGACAATGAGTATAATCATAAGTGGGGTAAATGCACCACTTATTGCCAGTGCGGTGGTGAGGTAAAAACTTTATTCTGTATGCAACGGGATCCTGTTTTCCTTCCTCTAGGGTTATTTTCATTCTTAATGTTGCATCGCCTTCATCTATTTTACCATTTTTCATATCCTAAATGAAAATATGAAAGAATTTTAATAAAAAAAGGTATGATTTTTTTTATAAACAATAAAAAGACAGAATGTTCGGATTTAGAAATATCTAAATACCTCGAAAAGTTGTAGGCTTTCCTCAATAGGTCTATTTCTCCATGGTGACGGAGGTGGGTTAAACCCTTTAATTTCCTCAGATTTTTGATGACACACATATGCATGACCTTTCTTAATCAACTGCACCGCCCATTCATATAACTGATCAAAATAGTCAGATGAATAAGTTATTTTGTAAGGTTTATATCCTAAAAAATTTGATTTAAATAACTATTATTTCACACAGGAATATTATTTGCGAGTTACTTCACTATTATATATTACAGCTGGTTGCTCTCTTATCCTTGTATTTATTGTAAAATAAACAAACATAATATTGGAAAAAATAAATTACCTAACCATTCCACCATATCTTTGATGCCAACAAAGAATTTTTCTTCTTCTTTTTCTGGGTTTGTGTCATCATATCTTAAGAAACAAAGACCGTCATGAGCAGCCGCATAACCAAAGTTTATATTAATAGCCTTAGCATGCCCAATATGCAAAATCCCATTTGGTTCAGGTGGAAATCTTGTACGTACTTTTCCGCCAGTAATTTTTAAATGTTCTTCAAGTAACTTTTTTGTGTTAGGAGTAACAATATAACCATCTGATTTATAATTCTCTCCAGGTGCATGGAAGGGTAGTTTTTTCATTAAATCCATCATTGATAATGCTTTATTATCTGTAAAAAAATTGCTATGTGATGTAGAGATGCCAAAATACTAATGAAACAGATATCCAACCAAGTTGTGGGTACGAATCCCACTATTTGAACAAGCATAAAACTAATTATTATTATTATTATTTATTCAAAGTAATCTATCAATAATTTCAAATTAAAAAAATATTAGTAGGTTGCCAGTTATCTAATTTCAATAATGCTTTAATTTTATGCAGTGCATAAGTATTTTATATGGAAATACCTTCTTGATTTTCCCTTTTACTTTTGTTAGTGCCGGCAGCACCTTTTGTCTTATCAGTTTTAGGTACAGGTGCTAAGTCAATCTCAGCTTTAGGGCCCAATAAATACAAAATCTGGAATCATGTCAAATGTTTTGCTTAAATTTGTTACAAAGTTTACAGATAGAAATAAACTTTTACAAGTTTAATTAGCTGCAGATATTTTATACCTGTAATTCCACTTCATTTTTAATAGCTTTACCATCAGCCCATTTCAGTTCAGCTCTTACTTCTTTCATTATATTCCCTGAATTAAATCTGTACCTTTTATCAAGTATTTCTTGTTTATGTTGAGCCATATGTTTTTCAACAACTTGCTCAATTTGCTCTGGTGTTATTTTGACACCCACACCACATGCATCTTCAAACTTGCCAATATCAACACTTGATTCATTTACAGTATTAAGAAGATATTCTAGAGCGGCATCAACACGTAAAGTCGAATCTAATTTTCCATCGGCAATGTACTTGCACAGAAATGATAAATTTTCCGTTATTTGTGGCTTTATTTTAGTCGCCAGATGGTACAGTAACATTCCTGCACCGGTTGGTGCCTTTTGTAGATCAACCTGGATCAGATCAAAGCGATCACAATATTTCCTGGATATACTCAAGTAATTTTATATATTTAAGCGTATATTTTGCTTTCTTTTTACTTACCTCGTTCAACGCGGCGAGTAAGATCTTCGTGACGTTAACATTTTTTAAAGTCTCCTTCGCTTTTTGCTCACTTAATCCTAGTAATTTTAATTTTTCTACGGTCTCTTCAGGGGTCATTTTAATTTGATTTATACTACTATAGTAGCAGAAAAAAATTATATAGAAAAAAGCGGTCTATTACCTTTAGCTTTAGATGTTACTTTCACACCTCATTTGACATTTTGAAACTGACAGTTGTCAGCAATTAAACACAACTTATCATCGGTGTTACCCGTAATAGAAACTTCCTACATGTGCGAAGTACCGTGTGTTCGTCGTGTTCGTAAAATGGAACAACATTAAAAATATCTATTTTTAATAGGTTTGTATTCGTTTTAATTATGGTTTAAATATATTCTTTAATGAAAGAAGTTTGGTAAAGATATAAAATTCGTATTTTTTTTCCTACTTGTGATAAAAACATTATATTCAAAGGTTATAGTCGAAAATCTAGCATTTTATTTACTTATTAAACAGTTAATATCCTGTTTAATACATTTTCGTAAAAAAGGTTATTTTTAATTTTTCCTGAAGGCGGGAAAAAAAAAGTTTCAGAAACAGAACGACAAAATTCAATTTCATTAAGTATTGTTATTTAACGACAAGTTATACGTACTTGAATGAATTTGTAGTAGTTTATTAGCCGACTTCAAAAATAAGGCTATCAATTCGACTATTTTTATGTGTATATTATTGACTTCGCCCCCCCTCCATGATATTTACTTAATAAATTTACATTATATTATGTCAATCGCATCAAGTTAAGCACCAAGTCATACGGAACTGACGGCTCGGTGACCTGTACTTAATTTTATTGGTGTTCATAATGACGACGTTTCCTCTTCCTTTTTTATATTTAAATTTACAGTAATATAAACAATATTAATTTTACATTTTTACTAACTGCTAATTTTATATTTTTGACTGCTAAAAGATGGTCTACGGTGCGGGAGTAACAATCGCAAAGACATCATGTGTACAATATTTGACATGTTTTTCGATATTGCACACAGAAACTCCAATTTTATTCATTGTATAGATATGTAGATTACCTCTTACGTTGGTTTGCGCTAAATTAAGAATTAAAAAAATACTAAGCATTGTACAGTAACTAAATGATCTACTACAAAGCTTGGTATAAGTTTACCGTTTTATCTTTTAATCAACTGTCGATAACAATATTGTAAAACATAAAAGCCTTTCAAAGCTGGAGTTTGAATCTCATTAACTCGAAGGAAAGTTTGAAATAACAGCACAATATTGCACCTTACTTTTGTTACTGAAATACTAAAAGATAAAATATTTTTGAAATATATTTAAATTCGTGGCACGGCTCTTGGACTTGAATTTGGGCTCCTCATACATTTTGGGTGCTTTATATTCGGGCACGACTGTACCCACGCTGGCGAGCACTGCAGAAGTATCCTTTTTTCGAAAAACTTATAATATAGTAGTGCATAGGAGAATACCTATGATAAAGAAAATCTTCATCTTACAATAGTCATTAGTACTTGATATTGTGATTTGGAATTGTTGTTACCTATACTGATTGGCTTGTTGGTTAAGGAAGTGTGGTACTTGATAAATTAGTGTTTACTATACGAATGGACGTAACAAAGTATATTCTTAATATATAGCGATTTTATTTATATTCTACTAGCTTTTACCCGCGACTCCGTCCGCGCGGAATAAAAAATAGAAAACGGGATAAAAATTATCCTATGTCCGTTTCCTGGTTCTAAGCTACCTGCCCACCAATTTTCAGTCAAATCGATTCAGCCGTTCTTGAGTTATAAATAGTGTAACTAACACGACTTTCTTTTATATATATAGATTAAAAATCTTTATTAAATGTTTATTATTATTGAATTGGATGTCGTCTAAGATTTTTTTCATAAATGAGCGCCTGTTATAGCTATAAAACGTTATTTTTAAATATAAAACTTTTACAAAGGTTATCATATAAAACTTTAACACCTCACTAACAATAACCATTTGTCGGTTATGGCTTGGCCGGCGTTTTGATATTACGTGAATCAAATAACAGCAATCTAACAAATGATGAGTGCTATTATAATATCTATTTCCATACAACAGCCACGTGTCGGCCTACGCAATACGTAAACCCTATTAGGGTTCAGTTAGACATAATCCGGAATCGTACGAACAACGCTGAGCAGTCGCTTCAGAGCGAGAAAAACGTATGGGAAATACATTCATCTCGCTCTGAAGCAACTGCCGAGCGTTGTCCGTACGATTCCGAGTTATGTCTAAATGAGCCCTTAGAGTCATACAGACAGCTTTGTGATGTGACCGTACTTGGTTATTTTCATCCAGTTCATTTCTATAAATATATCGTGAAAGAAAAGGAAAGGAAAGCCTTTAAATTAAAAATTATGTTTAAAATAAAATTATAATAGGTTTCATTTTGTTATCTTTACACTGTTTAGTCATTTTATGACGGCGGCTATTTTTGATTTTTCATGTGTACGTACTCTACTAATCAAACCCTTTCATTTTAAAGCCTTGTTGGGGGCTGTGCAAAAATATGTTATCCACCATATCTGTCGGTGGCAATCTCGAATCTACACTGATACTGAATAAAAAAAATCACATTGTCATCAGTAAAAAGACGTGTGTCTGAAATGTGTAAGATCTGTTACACTAAGAGTAGGAATTGAAAACTTAAAAATAATTTCTATTACCTCTAGGTAATTATAAAGTTAAAAAAAAGATTAACCAAAAGAGTTACACCTTTTATTAGACCTTTAAGCACTATAGAAGTTACATCTCTTATGATATTATTAAGGACGAAAAGACTTACATCTCGTATCCTATGTCCGGTCCACATCGGCAGTAGCACGAAAAATATAATCGCGGGCCGTGTAAAATGCATCCTGTATCATCGTCTTAATAGCAGTGGATACAGTTTATTTGCATCATATCATTGATATACAGAAGAAACAGGGTGGGTACACAGCCTTGTTGAACACCAACATTTATTGGTTTGAGATCAGAGCGGGGTAGTTAACCTTTATATTCCAGAGACCGAGAACCGTCCCCACCGGTCCGGACCGAGAACGTACACAACAGATGACGAATTAAAACAGTTCTACTTCGCCCAAGCCTTGCTCCACCTTTGAAACTGAGTTTTATCCCATTGATTGTTGTAAATATACTTTTATATTCTTCTTTGTTCATTTTTGTGATTAAATATATATAGCTATGTTAAATATAATAAGCACTCACATAAAATTGAGCCACTGTTTCGTCCCGCAATAAAAATTTTGTAGTACGCGCTCGCCATGATGCTCACCGTGTTCCACAATGAACCGTGGTTCATTAACCAGTGGTGGCCTTTGAGTCCAATTAAAGAAGGGCTGGCGGGTCCCAATAACATATGAAATTAAATGAATCTTCATAGTCTCTCACTTACGAATTATATTAATTTATAGCATCTACTAAAATCTACAGAGGGTAGTTAAATATTAATTTGTAACTTATCGTTTTATAGTAAGCTTTACTTGTTTTCAATCTCTGTGAGCCGTACGCACGTTACGCAAGTACCACAAAACGTTATCGAAATTGAAAATAGCGTGGGACACACACCTGATGACTCTGATATGTATAGGTGAGTAGACATGTTTATTGTAAAACATACCGAGTCCGCCGCCGCTCCGTCGATAACATCCTCTTTGGCGGAGTTTATGACATCGTGTAAGCAATCATTATGCTTTATATCACGAATTATTCTTATGACTGAACATATTTACACGAACTAAAATTTAAATTATGAAAGAAGTAAACTGCACAGATTTAACCTTCCAAAGATTGTTTGAAATCATGTAAGTAATGAGATGCTACTAGTTAATACTTGGAAATATTATTTTGATAATGTTTTATAAGAGTTATTGAATTATAATATTGAATTAATAATAATTAATTTTGATAAACCTAGTGTCCGATTTTCAATTTGGTCGGAATTGGTGATAAATGATTACTATTAAACTACATTCGAGCCTTTACCAAAAAACTGTCAACATGTTATTGACAGGTTTCATTTATCGATGTAGAGTTGTAATGAATAAGTGATAAACGATTAAATATTTATTTAACAAGTAACTTTAAAAAGTTCATGTAGAGTACAGAATTTAGGCGAACATTTCAGATAAGTTATAGTTTGGAAATTTCTGTAACGTGGCATATTTACTTTGGTCGCTCGCTGGCTACACCGCTACGCTTAATCCGTTTGCAGTTTAACGAAGCGTCCGCGCTCGTAGCTCGTAGACTATTTACCTTGCTACGATTTTGTAACGCTACGTTCAAATTTTAGTACAACTTTTTAAATAATTAGATTAATAGTCACGGTTAGAAATCTATACGAGCTTTTAATATTTTTAAGACTTAATACGTTATAGTTTCTGTTGTAAAAGTATTATAAAATGTACTTAAATAAAGACAGCAGAGAAATAAGAATGAAATCAGATTACTTTATGTACTTTATGTGTATTACATTTAATTTGTTACTATTGACATCTTTTTTAAAATTAATATTATAAAATTACTTACTGTTACATTTATTACAGTTTCATTATATTCTTTCACTATAACACTTCCCGCTGGTAACAATTCTAAGCAGTGGTGATGTAATATTTACCCATTTTCACATTACACCTTTTACTCATCGATTTTGGTGATTTAGGGAGATTAAGAGATATTCGTCGAAGTATTAAACTAATTCATGATATATCACGAGATTCGTCGCATTTTGTATTTTATTTCAGTGACTACATGTTAAAATAACGTAATATAAAACTATAAAGAAATATATATTTATTGACTCTTTCACTTTTAGTTATCACAAAACTGACAAAATTAATAACGTTTCAAGTCTATTTTCATATCGCAAAATTCTTACTTCGAAATGACGTAACACAAGTCTCTGGTGTATAATACTTAATTAGAACTTTCCTTTGTGAGGCACCTTTTAACAAGCTAGGCTTAAAATTAATTATCGAGTGCCAATTAAATCCAGAAGTAGGGAAACAGGATCATAGAGTAATTCGTTTATAATGCTATATTGCTACTACAGTCACCGGCAGTGGCGGAGAGCAACCAACTATGCCCGGCATTCGCGGACGGCGCCCGCTCTGACGTGGATGTGTCGACGAATTTTCTTAGTATTTTTTTATTTATTACATGCGAAAACTAAGAGTTAAGTGTGAAGTTATTCAAAATAATATTTAGTCTTTGTGAATAATATATTATTTGTATAAAAGAGTTACATTGAGTTTATCTCATTTGAATAAAATTTTTAAGCAAGCGGTTTGGGATGTTAGAAAATCTTGGACGAAAGGCTCGCTTAAAAATGTTGTAAGTACACTTTACTTTATCTGTTATGTGGATAATCCACATCAAAGTAAGATTAAAAAAATGCAGAATATTAGTTTCTAACCTTAAAGACATAATTATTTGTATTTTGTATTAATTTAATAAAATGTTCTATCTTTATTCTTCGCTATTATATTTTGTTTTGAAAAAAAATATATTTTTTAAACTCCTATTTGAGGTAATAATTAATAAAATGTCTCACGTTTGATTAAGATGCCTTTCGTGATACCAGACAATTTTGTTTTGTTGAATATTTTAATTAGTGTATTCAAGCACCACTTTAATTGAAGTGTGAGGGAGCAAAACTAATTTGATATCAGGAAAACCCTTCACGTTTAATTGATTTACAGTGTTGAACAATTAAAGCGACTATTGTTAAGTTTTTTTAAACAAATGAAGTATGTTCTTCAAATTACTTCAATTTACTTACAAATTTTAGTTTTTAATGTGGATTGTTTGTTTTAAGTCCTTACATGTTTGGAATAAAATCAGTCCTATGTTTTGTAACATAATGGAGTATCTAATATTTTTTTTAAACTATGAAAACAATGTTATCACTAAATTTTATAACTTGGCTACGTGACCGAAAGTTTATATTCCTTGGACTTAAATAGAATAAGTCATTAAGGTAATCGTAGTTATTCTGCCAAAGCAAAACAACAAAAAAAAAAAGAAAAAAAGTAATACATACCCGAAGTAAATCAATAATGTAGATGACAACATAAAATGCTATTACCAACATGGACAACATTAAAGCCTTTATTGCGCTTTGTAATTAGTAAGAACATAAAGCAGAGATTCCCGTAAATTTTTCTGGCATGGACCCGTTTAAAAAATTTACCGATTTTGGTGAACACCTGCTCCCATTTTTTTTTCAACGCTCAATTTTATTTCCTTCATCGTACAATGCCGGATCGTAGGTCTGGACCACTTTGACAATCATTGATATAACATCAAATATTTTTTTTATCTATAGTTTGAGTCAGGCAAAGTACGAAATCAGCTAAATCAACACTTTGTGCGATCTCCACACGCTTCATCAGTGTAATCGAGTGTGTGATAGATGAGTTTTATTATCAGAGTTATATGAACATCGAAATTGCCCTTATTTAATTTTATTAAATCTGATTTGCAATTAGGCGAGCACAACGTTTTTGGTGATAATTATCAGCTCGGTTGTATTATTAGCATTGTACGGATATCGGTAACTCGTTAGTGAAACGTTTCGACACAGTACTCGACCAAATTAATCTGAAACCTCATCGTATGTAAAGATCGAGTTTAATTTGTTTGTAAGCGAAAAATAATTAAATTGCATTTATAAGTAGGTATTTATTTATTTTTTATTTGTTTATATTAAACAGGGTACAAAATACAGAATTACAATAAAAGTGTCTATAAACCCATCGTGGGTTTTTTCAGACACTTTGGTACTACGGTATAGTTAATAAAATGATAAAAATGTTATTGTAATTATTAGGGGTGATAAATACGAATACAATGAAAATAGTGGTATTACTAGTGGGGAACTAGTTTTTTTTTAGGTTATTTTATCTTTAATTTATCCCACTTTATATGTGATCGGTACAACAGGTTTATGTCTCCGATTCGATATCTTCTTGCTTATATTATAAATGTGAATGTTTGGGGATGAATGGATGTTTTTCTTAGGTATCTACAGAAGGCCGAATCGGATCTTGATAAAATTTTATATAGTTCTAGAACACAGTCTTGTAGAACTTATAGGTTAACTATGATCCCGGAAACATATAGGTTTGATTAATATATTTACTCAGTAACTTTTCAACGGTTCGACATATATATGTCATTGAAATTTGGCACAGGTATAGAACATAGTCGCAAATAACACATAGTACTACGATTCATTCTTTTTCTGTTAATGTCGCGTGGACGAAGTCGCGGGCAAAAGCTAGTTTGTGTAATAAAGATAAAAAAACATCTTTATTGAAATCTAACTTCATTTAAAAAAGTTTACGTGACAAACTTGATAACTATTTGCTAAGGATGTGACTATTGTAAGTTGTCGAGAAAGTGGAAGTTGCTGAAGTCGAGTTTGTTCGTCAAAGGTTCGCGCTGTAGTCTCAGTCAACAAACCTTGATTACGCGTATAGCGTGTATTTCGAAGTACGTTCGATGAAAAATTTACTTTCATATTTCAATTTAAAATTTATTTTCATTCAAGTCAAGAACTTTTTAATATATTTTACAATGTACTAAGACTATGTACTATGTTTATAAGACTGGTATTTTATGTCATTCGTTATTTTATGTTATTATTCTATTTCTCTCAATGTTCTAACAGTAATGCAATTTTAGACGTGACTTTTATACGTAGTCAATAGCTATTTCGTTTCGTCTTTAGCAAGCACTTCTTGTTACCTAGTTTACTATGAGTATCTTGTTATAAAACGTTTCGCTCGTTAAAAGTGTTGTTTCATTTAAAAATAAAATTGAAAAGCAGATGAGACTGTTTTATTCAGACGCAGTATATTGTATTATTAATATAATAATAATTTATTACAGATGGTTGCATTGCATCGAATTTAACACAAGATAAGTTATATAATGGCAACATTGATTACAATGAGTAGCACCACTTCACCAAAGTCCTCTCTTGCCAAACTTGTGCTGTATCCGAAGCAGAAACCGTTCAAAGTCATGGTGCTAGGTCAGTCCGGAGTTGGGAAATCAGGTTAGTATAAAGCTATTTCTAATAGGTAATGCAAATTCGTTATTTAAAAATGTTAAATGAGACAGATAAAGCTTAGTTACCCGTGATAATGACATAAGAACGATTATGAATAACTGTTAAGGTACTCGTTGCGTTGAATAATATTAATATAAATAAAAAAAAATGAAAAATAACTTTTGATCTTGTTTATTGAATGGGTTTTTGTTTTATTTTTAGCATTATTCTAAAAAATACAATACAAAGTATGTCAGAATAAAGTTAGTTGTCATTTGAAATCAGGTTAATTTCGAACGAATACTGCAGACTTACAGTTTTCTAGCTGATGCGCTATAGAAAAGTTTTGATGCGAAATTCTGTGAGTATTGATCAGCGTCGAATAGGAAATACATGGATATAAAATATTTTATTACAGTAAAATTGGGTTACCGTATAAATATCGATTGCCAAAAGTGAAACTAGAGGGCATATAACTGTGAATTATTTACTGTAATGGTTAACATGTAAACCGTGTCAAGTCGCTTCATAAATTTTTAGAAAATCCTCCCTACCCACTGCGTCGACGGTTTTATGAATTGATTTTAGACATGCCGATGACGTGAGTTCGTAAAAAGATAGTCGAACCTCCACTTTCTACTTATTTGTTATTGTTTTCTTTTTCTTTCATTTCAATGCGTTTACAAGTTTCTATAAAATATAAATCGCATAGTTGTAACCTATTTGAGTTTTCTCGAGGCGGAATTGGCAAATACATACCTCTATTTGCTATTTGCTTAACAAATCAAGCAGAGCAATGAATTGAACTTTGCTTTCTGCCGTAGTTGAAATGCTACAGATAAAGCTACCTATAATAGGATACGCTATCATAAAATACAAGAGTAATATCACGTATCACGCTAGGCATCAAACTGTAATACTAGCGATAGTTGATTACTTTATTTTCTCGCACAACCAAAAGTTGTGTATTATTTATGGCCACATGGTTCACATTCGAGCCACATATCTACTCTACAAGTTAGTAACAACCTTGTCATTTAGTAAATTCGTAATGAATGTAAATATTGAAACAAACCCTTATGACCGTGTTGCTCTAATGAACTGCCCGTGTGTACAAATACATACTACCCGTATGTACTTAAGTTATATGTATATATAGGTAAATTATATATGATCTTCGTAACAATCGGTCACTCATTTGTTTTAATGATTATCTTTTTCGTTTATTACATCATTGCTATACTTCTAAATGAGTAAAGAGAGAAATTAAATTCTGCGACTATTCGACCATACATATATAACAAAGTCGACATCGTGTTTTTATTTGCGTATTCATTTATCCCAGCACTCGTGTCCGTGCGAAAGGTACGCTTTTTGCTTCAATTTTACAAAAACTACCTTTTGAAAATTCAGCAACCAATGAACATCGTTTTCATTTCAATGAATCACTATTTTTACTTTTTTATCATTCCGTGGATATTGACAATTTTAGTAATGAAAAAGCTGTACAAAGTTGACGAGACATCTAATTTACTTAAGGTGTCACATTAGTTTGGTTTAATGTCAATTACTTTTAATAGCCAATATAATTTACCTGGCCATGAGAATTTACGATAGAAATATTAATAAGATTAAAAATCGATAGTAATTAAGTACAAAATACAATTTGGAAAACAAGTTTTTTAGCATAGAATTTATGAAATTTATAACACTAATGTTAAGTTCCTTCAAGACTGAACAAAGTTTACAAAGCGATTTTTTTCAAAACAAATTAAATAGTAAATGGCGAAAAATAGATACGTTAGATATAAACAAATAAAAACTGTTACAGCGCTTGTGGTGCGGTTCATTACGAAGCGTTTTATTGGAGAATACGATCCCAATTTAGAAAAGATATACGCCTTTCAAACTGTTATCGACAACGAAATGGTTTATTTCGAAATACTCGATTCAGCCGGAGAACCTCATGTGAGTTTAGAAATAAAAATATCATCATCATCATCATCATCATCAACCTTTGTCTGCTCACTGGACATAGGCCTTCCCCAATGCCTTTCACAGTATTAAGTCCTCTGACTTTTTCATCCCACGACTTCCCGCTGTCCGCACTAATGTAATAAGTATTAGTACGTTTTTTTAAATTACAGAAAATTAATCATACAACTTTCCTATTTTTAAAAACTATGCAGTTAAACGTTTTAATTAAATTATATACTGCAGGAAAGTGAGTACGCGAACTTGGAGAGCAATATTCGATGGGCGGAGGCTTTCATCTTGATGTACTCAGTAACGGACAAATGCTCCTTTGACGAATGTCATCGCCTCAAATTCCTCATCAATTACAACAAGAGACGACGCAGACTATCAGCTACGAAGGTACGTGTTCTTGTGATGTTTTTAAACTTACAGATATAACTTTCTTATAAAAGTCATGTAAATTTAATAAAGTTCAACGATTGTTACAGAAGACTTATTTTTCCATACATGATACACATATCTTTCGTCTTTCGTTTTATTCCGTCATAATTTCCTACCTAAAACAAGTTCTGTATGTTTTTATACTCTGCTATGAATACCAGGGCGCGGTTTGTTATTTAAATGACTAGGAATTTTTTATACAATCCATACCTAAAACTTTAGTCATAGTACAAAGGCTAACTAACTAAATATTCACATGATTTGATGTGAGTTAAGTAAAAGTTTTGAACTCCGTTGAGTGAAGTTAGTTGTGGAATTTAATTAGGTAACTGGATGAAACAATAAATCTCTTCGTCTTGGTTTTAATAGTATTTACATACTAAATATAAAATTTTCACGTATTATTACATTCGAAAGCTACAAATGTGTATTAACAAATAGTTGCTAAAGAGTTACACCATCAGTTTTAAAAGTACCTTTTGAATTTGAGATGTGGCAAAATATAGTTATAGCTAAAATTTGTAGTATTAGGTTAAAAGATTTTGCTAATCTAGGCTACTGACGCTTGATACGTTTTGGACTTTCTAAGCGTGATAACATAGTGATTACTATCTCTATCCTAGTGGGTTCATATCGTAATAGAGTATGTGACAAGAACTGCTCTTAGCTTGGTTAGAGTTTCCACAGCCTGAAAGTGCTGGTCTTTGTATTTGAATTTAAATACCTATATTAATCTAAAAACATTATGTATTAATTACAGCTGTATTACAAATGAGAGGGTTGAAGCAATACTTATCGCTTTGTACAAAAATAATTAACAAAATGTTCTTTGAAGAGAAACCAGAGTATCGTTAATAAAAACATCTTATATGAAATTAATTAACGTCCCTTACTTTTTGTCTCCCGCGGCGACCGCGACATTCACACAGGTTGCCAGTTCCCGCTCTACTTCTGTTTGTGAAACGATGTAATAACAAACAATAAACATTGCGATTCAGTTATCAAAGGAAAACTGAACGAAGACGTTCTATTCTACGTATTAAAATACGTAATTTAAAACATCTGCTTTCAAGGGTACAAAACCAATAGCTATGTTTAAGAATTTAATTTTTTGAAACTCGACATTAACAAATAATCGTCGATTTTAGAATTGAAATTATTGAAACATATTTTAGAGTTGAACTACCGAATTTGTTATGCATCCAAGAAATAAAAAAAGCGAGTAAATTCTCTTACGAGGTTTTTGTATGTAAATTTTAATCCTTTTTATATTATTGAATTGAATTTGTGGTTCCCATTATGAAAAGCTCTTCGGCAAAAATATAAATTTTACTTTCTCTTTAATCGTAAAATGTTTTCCTATTGAATTACGAAAAATAAAAGTCCCCCAACTTTTCCTCCCGTTTAAATATATCGGATTACAGAGTTTGAAGCTCAAACATTTCTTACACCCTCCCGATTCCGCCCACATACTGGCTCCGGACTTAATTTAACATTGTTTGAAAAACACAATTGTCCTTATTTTGAAAGTAATAGAAAGGAATTTGTAATGTTTCTTTATATTGTGTTTTTTTTACAACTAAAATACTTTTTACGGAATAAAGCGTGCGCAAATGATTATTGTTTACGAACATACAATTGACACACAGTACTAGAGAAAAGCTACGAACTCGTACGTAACTTGATCTTTAAAGACCAGTATCAAAAAGGCCGCACAGCACTCTTGTCTAAGAAGATCCTTCCATTATAGTAACTTTAAAAATAATGGTAACTTAATTTTTTGTTGTGACTCAAAGTTGGTTAGGTTAAGTTAGAACATAGAACAATATTTTAAGTGTAGCTAAACTCCGGTTCTACTAAAAAATGCCCAATGAATAAAATTAAAGTTTGGCCACGATCTTACCTAATGGTTAGTGGCGATGTGGTCTTTTTTATATTAAGAGGTAGCAAATGAGCAAGCGGCCCTACGATTTCGCCGAAATGGCGAAGCGACCGCTGCCCAAAGACATTCGCAATTGCAGATGCGTTGCCTACCCTCAATCGACGAAGGAGGAGACGCACAAAAAGAGAATATTTAATCTTTCTATGCATCTTCTCCTCCATCAAATCCCCTTCCCATCCTTTCCTTATAAGAAAAGGGTGGGAAGCGAAAGAGGACTAAAATTAGGCCTCCGGCAACACACTCATCAGACGAAACGCGGAATTACTTCCACTTCACGTCTGTCTTCTGTGTGGTCGTGGTATTTCACCTGGCGAGCCGGTTAATTCGTGCAACTGATGTTGTTGTTGCTGGCGTCTACCATTGTAATAGGTCTAAAGTATATTTAATAGTTTCTCTAATGTTACTCAGTAAACTATTTATTTCTCAGGATAGTGTGTTGGAGACACCAGTAGTTCTGGTGGGAAACAAGACGGATCAGATCGGCGACCGCATGGTGACCACAGAGGAGGGCCAGAGACGCAGCAAGGAGATAGGCTGCGTGTGTTTCCACGAGATCTCAGTCAGAGAGAGCATCGACCAAGTGAGTAAAAATAACCCAAACACTTCAAAACCGCGTCTCGAGTTCATCGCGTTTAGTTTATGCACACATAAATCGGTCAAAGTCAACGTATTAATAACGTAATCGCCGGTTTCTATAATGTCCTACTGACATTAAACTAACATAGAAAGTAGCCAATTTTCTAAGAGGTTTCTAAGCTAGATACTTTGAGAAGGTTTATTTCAGATATAAATGTTATTATTAAATTTAAATATTTACTTATAGCTTTACCATAAAAAGACGTAACATGATAGTTTATTAAATCTGTCATCATATTATTTCGTTCTTAAATCCTAACATACCGAAATTTACCTTGTTTTCGCTTCCATTATTAAAAGTTGTAAGTTATTTGTACCAACTAAACTTATTACACAACGCTATTTGCTCTTGTAAAAACTGGAATAAAACAACTTGTTATTAAATCTGACCACAGTATAGCGATACTACGGCGATGGCAGCTTGTGTTCGCAATATTGTAAAAACTCCGCAGTTTTAATATTTTTATGTAAATAGTATGTTAAGATAATAAGAGTTATTATGTTATGTCTTTGAGTATTTTAGTTCTCTATTTTCTTTAGTTAACTGCACTTCCATTTATGAAACGAATTCTCGAAAACAAAACATGTTACTTGATTGCCAGAAAGCTTTAAAATATGTACAAACTCAGACTTGTCTGTGCATTTTTATGTTCTATTATTTAAATGTTCCATTTACATTAACATTGTTTTGTTTCGTTAAATTTATTCAGTATTATTATTTAAGAATAGTTTTTAATGGTATAGCAAAACTGTAATGAAATTTTATGCTCGTAAAACGGTTTATTTACGAGAGCGATATTAATGTCATTCACATCTTCAAAATCGATTTTTTTAAGAATGCAGAAGTCAGAGAGAGTGGAAAATGAACGCTTTTAAGTAGTTGATGATCCATCAAAACGGTCGTGTTTTCGGAACGTTTGGTACGAATCGTTTTGCGATCAAAGCGTCACTGCGACACGTCCGCCGAGCTCGAGAGCATTAACAAAATTAATGGTTATTGTGACGAACGTGGAAATAGTATAAAAGATAGTATTGAAACGGCACATATATGTACTCAGTTACGCTTTTAAAATATACTTTACATATACACGCATATTCTGCTGTTACTTTGGGATTTAATGTGACTTCTGTTATTACATTCACTGCCACATATTTAGTTTACATTTAGTGTCAGATATCTACACTAAAAGACTATTTTAGTGACAGATTAAGAACTCTGGGTGTTTCAGTTGTTCACTTATTTAATTTTTATAATCGTTAAAATCATGAAGCTGTGACTCCTCTTTTGGACATAGGACTTGGGAAGAATAGTGTCATTATCGAATTACCATTTTTATTCGTGTTATTTTCTATCTTAACGTTCACGTCAGACCTATTAAACCATCTTCATGATAAAACTACTGGCAAGTATTTATATTTGCGTTGACAAATATTTATATCAAAAATATTTTGTATCATTTATTACGTAGCTATTATAAGATCAAGAATAATGTTCTAAAAGTGGATTCCGTATAATTGACAACATTTAGAGCTTTAAATATGTCGTTAGATACGTAAAAAAGATTGAAGGTGACATCAAGGAAGTTTCAGTTCACGTAAATCATTGATTACGACCGAGTTCTTTTTGTGACATAAAATAGCAGTGGAACTATCTACTTCATCCTGTATAATTTTAGAGGAAATATAATGTAGTTTTAAATTTTTTAAGTACTATATTTTTTTTAAATAAATAGCTAGTTTTTTTTTAATTTCGACTATTCTACTAGCGATGTTTATAATCGAATGTTACATTGTGGACGAGCTCAAATATCTTTGAAATGTCATTGCGATTTATCTGCATAACATATTACAATAAGCTTAAACTGGGCCACAGGTAGGCTGAGTGTTCCTTAAATTCTTGCGTTACATTCTATTGTAGCTCGGAACGATAGAACATCCTACCTACGTAGGGGTAACTATTAATTCTAAAATCATAATAAAACACTTTCATTTTATTTTTAATTGATCAAATTTGTTTTTTTTTCCATACGTATACGTTTAGAAAAATTAATATAAGTGTAATTAACTGCCACACTAACAGCCAACAACAAATAAGGAAAACACTTTACCAAGCTTTACATAGATTTATGCTTTGATATCGTAGAACCAATTTCCGTTCTAACGAACCTTACGGCTCTTTGACATCCTTTGAGTGAAATAACTAACCTGATACTTGAAGTGCGCGTTTTAGCTCGCTATTACTTGATATTTCTATTAAGCTTTTGAGCGAAGATACTTTGAACCGATAATTTCTAGTACATATTGTTATTACTAGAACATATTGTACTATACGAGTATAATGTACTGTTACACTGTCAATATGTATATCTTCCCTATTTTACCACTGTTTAAAGTTGCGTCATATTTTTTTAACATAAGTTTTATTCGATTTTAATTAATATTTGTAGTCTTTTTCTTGTAATTATTTATACATTCACGAGAAACATTGCCATCTCTTCCTAAGATAAAAATACGATAACCGGGTCTTTTTTTTTGAGTCATAATATTTGACTGAGATTCAAACTTAGAATTAGCAACGTTATACCTACATTAGCTACTGCGCCAGCAGTCGTCTCTTTAAATTTATTTTTAGAGTTTATTTCAGTCCAATAAAGCTGCGCTTTATTGCAATTAAATTGCGATTCCCTTTTACTTTACGAGAAAATGTTGAACTTCTTGTTCCTTTAACTTGTTTTAATGTTCTTTTTTATAATATTGTAGTTAATCTTCTTATTCAATTAGACTTAAGCCCGACTAAACGTCAAATATATAAAAGAAAGTAAAATATTATTACAAATAAAATTTTACTTATTTTATCGCACAAGTGTTCAACAAAGGGTCTCCCGCCACTTCTTTAGCAGACAAAAAAGTAGCCTTATAATATGCTCGCTTGCATCAGTTACCTTCCCGTCAAAGTCCTGTCAAATTCGGAGATTGCCCCGAGTCAAATGCGGATTTACAGACAGACAAACAGAAGAATTGAAAAATTGCTTGTCGTTTTCAGCAATGCAGTTACGTGAACGAAATAGTTTTTTTATTCGATTTTATATACAGACACTTCAATTATATATGTATCCATCAGTTTCCACCCCTTTTAAGCAATATGTTTTTATTCAAGTGTTGTGCCAGTGAAAACTTACTTGATACATGTTTTATAGCTTTCTTGTATAATAAAAAAAAAAAAAAAAAAAATAGGACCCATCTGCAAGCACTTCCTTTCGATTAAAATAATTTTTATCATAATCGGACCACCAGGGGCGGAGATTCGCAGTAACACACATAAAAAAAAATACAGTCGAATTGATAACCTCCTTCTTTTTGAAGTCGGCTAAAAAATAAAACAATTGCCAAGTTGTTTTAAAAGTATGAAGCCCGTCAAAAAACATAATGTAAATCAAATCTATTTTTATGCCTCGTACCCCTGGATGAGATGTCAAGCGATTATACGATTCGCAGAGTAATCCGCCAAACTTGGAGGCGTACGAGAAATCCGGAATAATTTAACTTTGTGTTACGCCCAATTTGATTCTCTGAATACTTAGGAATTTATCTCATATTATAACGTGAAAGCGAAGAGAAATATACAAAAAATGAGTGGCATTTTATTGAGTGGTTAAAATTGTAGCAATAAATACACCTTAGTACTTACTTGTTGTTTTTGGCCTACATATGTATATGAGAACCAAAGATTAAATTTAACGATGCACGCAGATTACAAATTTCATAAATCCTGATTTTTCATTTTGAACTATTCATTGCGATTTTTAATCTCCATTATTAAAAAATAGTAAGTTTCCACCGACGAAGAGATGTAATTAATCATATTTTCTTTAATCTATATATATAAAAGAAAGTCGTGTTAGTTACACTATTTATAACTCAAGATCGGTCGAACTGATTTAGCTGAAAATTGGTGGGCAGGTAGCTTAGAACCAGGAAACGGACATAGGATAATTTTTACCCCGTTTTCTATTTTTATTCCGCACGGACGGAGTCCCGGGTAAAAGCTAGTAAATGATAAACAGAGATTAATTTGTTTTTGTACATGTGTTTGAAGAGTGGAAACTCATAGTACCGTACATTAAGTAAACCGTTGAGCATGCGTCATCGATTAATCCGGTAGACGGGCAATCATTTATGGAATTATAATTGACATCCGGCCTTTTTCAAACTTAATGAACTCTGTCAAATTCTGTTTAATACGATCTCAATTTCATTATATAAAGTTTTTCTAAAGATTATCAACAGAAGTTCGTATGTAGAAAAAGTTCTCAAGTTGAAGAGCATATTATGTTTTTAACATACCTACTTACCTTTATTATTATCCTATTTTCAGGTGATGAAACAAATTGTCGAAAAGTAAAGACTACTGAGCAGATAAAAATATTTGATCTTTTTTAAAACTTTAAAAGTAGTATCATTTTAAAACATTGATTTGTAATTTATTACAAACAAATCTTCCAGTATAAATAAATATGTCTATACAATCTAAACAATTTATATTTAAGACTTTTGTTACGTATTGGTTTTATATTTTTACATATTTCAAGGTCTTACTCATTGAAATAGGAAAACTTTATTCAATTCTGAAATAATTAAGATGTCATTACATTCTTCGATAACAAAAGGCAAAAAAAAAACACGCAGCGTCTTAAACAATCCATTAATCCAAAAAAAATGTTAGGTGAATGCTTCATGTGGGAATTTAACATCGTAATAAAAACCAATTCGTTTTGAGAAATGTTGACAAATGTTTCTGACACGTCCAATTTATTTCTAACAAGAAGTTCCACAGTTTGATGTAACTCCTAAAATGTCTTGATAAACTTTGCAGTTCAACGATATTTCACTCCTTGCTAGCCATACGTCATTTCTCACTAATAATATAAATGCGAGAGTTTATATGTATGGATGGATGTTTGTTAGAAGGTCCTGAACGACTCAAAGGAACTCTGTGAAATATGGCTTGGATGTATAACATAGTCTGGAACAACACATACGTAGGCTACTAGTTATGTTTTTCTTAAGTCCGCGCGGACGGAGCTATATATATGTATGTTAGATCAAGATATATTAGAACATTTGAAATACAGTCGAACTTGGATAAACGAGGTACTCTCGTTTAGCCAGAAGAGGTTAGAGGTTTCTCTCTTACCCGCTTACGGAAGTCGTCCCTCGGGACAGGTTATAGAGATTTCTTGCCTATCTGGGTTCGACATTAAATCTAAAAGCTTCAAACAAAGACGCATACTAAGTATCAATTCATGTGAAAAAACGTGAAAAAAAATCGTTTACCGGACGTTTTATAAAATGACTACGATTCAAATAATGTAATATGTAACTAAAATGTTTTCTAACGTCAGGTGTGGGGTGTGTTCCGGGACGCGCGTCGTTTCTGGCGTGTGGGCAGCAAGTGGACGCGCGGACGCGGGGATGCGCGCGTGTCCACCGCGCTTGCACGCCCGCTCGCGCGCGCCGCTTCCGATTCGGCCCCAGAACCACCGACTACGCCATTCTGTAAGAACATCTTGAAACTTTTTACTATGCGAATCTAAAATAAGACAGTTCAAGAGAACTATAGAAAGCGAAAATAAAGTAGGTACTTAAGCTTTGATTCATTAGGATGTCTTTAAACAAGGATGAAAAATCAAAGTAATTTTGGCATTACAAATAAGATATTTATGACCATCTTTTTCTCAGTATAAACAAATGTTGCACTAAATAGTTACAAATAAAAAGTAAAACAAAGGAGAAACAGCACTTGGTGTGGAGCAGAGTGAAGGAAATAAACGTGAAAACACGTAGAGGTGTCGACTTTACATCACGCACTTTCCTGATGAATACAGTCGAGTCGAGTCGAGTCGAGCTTACAATTTATTTACCTCTGTCACGTGCGGTGTAATTAAATTCTGAAAACAAGTAGATTCAGTTTAATTACTTTAAGTCGCGACCCACATTCGGAATCGGATTTAAACGAGAAAATATTAGATAAGGGTCACCGCTTTCCGAATACTTCGATGCAGCTCTTTAATTTAGATATAATGTTTTATAATATTTCTCGCTATCAAATTAAAGAAAAATTATATTTCAATCATGGTACACTGATTTTGTTGGAAACTCAAATTATGCAAGTTCTTAACAAGAAAATTGTAAGTTTATTTAAGGTCATCCTTAAAATATTTTTTTAACATCGTTCCAGGCCGTCGCTGGACCGAAGTAGATCTAGAAGAAGAGCACGAGATGGGTGTGGTGCGGAGTGACTCCACATCATCATCAGGTCTGTCAGAAGGCGTGGAGGAGTTCCGTGCCCGGGCTAGCACTGACTCTCGGCTGCCCCCGCGGCCCGCTCGTCCTCGACACCCCGTGCCCACCCGGCCCATGGCGCCGCCGGTGCGACGGATGAGCGTATCCATGAAGGGAAACAATGCTAGTACATATTAAAAAAAATTAGGTCATGAAAGTCAAAATCATTTTACGATTAGATGGTCATGAAAGACAAGAGTTTTCTTTGTAACGAGAATGAATGAATAAATATGTTTTTCGTATAATGTTAAAAAATATTGGTACTTTTGGAGACTATTAATTTTGTTTGAGTTAGAGATTAAAAATATATAAATACCTATTCAAATATACACATATTCCATACAAATAATGATATAATTCTAATATTTTTTATTTGTTATTTTTTTATAATTTCTTTACTATAAGCTTATGTTACTTATGTGTCTAGTGTGTGGAATTTAGATATCAGTATCCGAGTATGCCTATTTTGTCATCAAATGGTCTATCTATCAATAATAATCTATGAGTAGTGGAATATTCAGATTAATACGAAACATCTATATGTATAACATAAATGTATTGAGTGTTCAAATATACTTAAAACGAAATTTTATAATATATATGTGTATGTTGAGAATTAACGAAATTAATATACATACAATATATATGTGTTTACAAGTAGAATCAATAAATTATTTACCTAAATATGAGGGCTATGAAAATATAATAGACACGTATATGGTAGAGAATAGGTTCGCATTTGTCCAAAGAGGTTTTAACTTTATTAATATAATGTAGGTATAGATGAGTGAATGAATATGAACTTAGAATAGTATTTTTGCATTTATCAAATATTTTATTACTTGACAAGTTGAAAATGTTAGTTTTATTATTTTTTATTGTTATTAGAAATTGTTACATTTTATTATTGTTAAATACGAAGGTAAATCCAAACATCAAATATTAAGATGCTTGAATATAGTCCAAATCAAAAATATACGACCCATATAATAAGAATGGTCAAACTAAGTTATCGGTTAATTAGTTATTAGTAAAGATATAAATTTGGTAGAAAAACGATAAATCATTCTTTTTAAGCTATAGAGACAGACAGACACCATAATGAAAATCATTTTAATTTTCTAACTATATCTCTGAATCTTACTTAAAAAAGGAACTTTAGATTTGTCAACCTAGTCATTCCTTACCAAAACAGTATAAAGCGTAAGAATACGTAAATATTTTATTGTATTTATAGTCAAATCAACGATTGTAAGGCTGATGTCAAATAATATGTACATATTATTTAGTTATTACCTTATTTGAAATATGTAATGAGTGTTGTTTCTTTTGTATATGATATGTAAAATTAATTATAGTACAATAAAATCCACGTTCTATATTTCGAGCTGCTTTGTCCAGAGTTCAGATTGCTTTGATAATCGCCTTCGTTAGGATGGCACCAAAAGAAGAAATAAATAAATGTGTAGTTTATAATTATTTAAAAAGAATATAATGCTATGTAAATATGATCAAGCGATAAGTGTATAAAACAGAAACTCTTTGCATTATGTATATAATAAATATATAATTTTTGTGCACATATTTGACATTATGTAAGAACTATTCTTAGTGTAAAGCAACCTTTTACCGTGATAGAACCTCATTCCGTTCCTTTAGAAATTAATTTGTTAATTAGAAGAAATTTGAAAATACTGTTTTATCCCACGAAATGACGATTAGAAACCTCTTTTCCTCATCCTTTTCTCTGTCCACCTTTGCTTATAAAAAACAAAAGAAAATGTCCAAAGGTAAGGTAAACTATTATTACACTCCTATTCGGTTTAGTCAACATATTCTCTAATGATTTGGCAAGAAAGTAACTACAGAAGTAAACAAGAATATACAAATCTTATCGCGTATTACTTTTAAGTTCATTTAAATTTAGATTTTTTTATCTCACCGTCATGTTTATTTCAATTCTATAATAGAACAGACCAATAATACTTTATGTCCAGTGATTATTTTATTTGCTTAAGAAAATAAATAATAATATTTTCTTTTATTTTCTTTTATCACAGTTCGTTATATACGGGTAAAAATATGTTATGTGGGACTTTAGCAACAAAAGGTTAATCCTTTTGTTACCAAAGTAAGGACTTACCTTTTCTTGGTAACAAAAAGATTTATTTACCTTTTGTTGCCAAAGTAGTCAAAAGTGGCTACGTCGACCGAGTGTATAAATGGATATTAAAATACCGGTAGAAAAAAAAAGAAAAAATACGAGGACTGTGTCAGACGTCCGTTTACCCCCTTTTCCAAGGAGGTGATATTTGTGCTTAGTATTAGTACTAAGTATTAAATGTAACTGCCATCTTGTTTGCAGTAAAAAAGCTGTAATGATTGTATAACAACATTCTGCAATGAATTCACCTATCAACTACATTCATAGGTAACTAAGCGACACAACGTCGATGGAAAATTACTGATGTCTTGAGGTCAAATGGAACGTCGCGTGTACAGATTAGATTTATCACAATTATGGCATTTGTTTACGCGAAAGTCAAACTCTTTCTGACCCCGGGTAAACATGATGCGGGGCACATTATATTAACAAGAATGATTAAAGCGCGCTTTTCTATACGGGAACGCTCTTTACGAACTAATACACGGTAATATTATCCAACACCTAAATTAATAATGTCAATAATATATCCTAAAAATAAAATAACGTGTGATGTAGAAATCATATCATACATACTAATATTATAAATGCGAATGTTTGGATGGATGTTTGTTGGAAGATATCTCCGGAACGGCTAGAGGCTTTTCGATTAAATTTGGTATATGTAGAATATAGTCTGGAAGAACTCATAGGATAATTAATTTTTTTTTAATTCCCTTTCGACGGAGTCTGTGGCGCCAGCTAGTACTTTTATAACTAAAGGTTAACAATCATATTACGAGTATTGAGACTACTTTACTCCTGTCGCATTATACAAGCAAGGAAGTGCGTTTTCATAACTACACCAATAAGTTAATTACAATGAAGAAGTATAAGGGAAAATACCAAATGGAAAATTGGCAATTTTACTTTAATGACTAGTGAATAAAACGTACCTTAGGATTTTGGCCAGAAGTCTAAGCACCTCATCGCTTTATACAAATAAAGATTAGCCCTTACTAAAGAATTATCTAAAACGTTGTAAAAAACTTTGAAGAGTGCTTGTGTAATCCTTCAGTATGTAGGTTAGTAAAGCAGTGCAACGCGCACTGCCGACCCAGTCGGTACCAATTCATCATGGCTACGGTCACCATAATATATAACAACCAAAAATAGTCTAAATTGTGAACTGAAATTTAATTTAAAAATCAAGAAACTCCAATGACTTTACTCCTGTTGCTACTTGGAAGAATACTGTAATCTTACACTTGAAAATCGACAGGTCAGTCAGCAAGTTAAAACGCACTGATATTGTACAATACATTTATATACACTCCCACATACTCATAAATATGTACATTCTCGCAGAAAACATTATATTCATTCGGAAAAAATCTTACGTTATACCTATGTTTGTAATCTCCATTCTAATCTACTTTGTAATGAATAAAATTAACTCTCATAATACACATAAAATTAATTCAGCGTAGATTGGTGTAAAAATTCAAATAAAAAAGAGGGTACTTGACTATCAACTTGTATATCGGGACGTCAATACGTCAGTCCCCGCGCGACGCGACATTAGATAAACGCGATAAAGTTCGTGAAATTCGTTTAATTAAAATGAAGGAACAAATTCATACAAAACACACGAGTGAAGAAAAATGTGGTGTTCGTATCTATATGTCCGATCACTGAATGCTCAAAGTACGTTTTAGTATAGGTGAGTACAACAATTTTACTAATAAATTTATATTTATGTTACATAAGTATTGTCCTAACATGTTCAATAAATTAAAAATATATCGTAAATAAATTTCCACTCGCTTGGCGCAATCCATGGCTACCCTGTTCGCAATAGGCTCCCGTTCTCAGCATTCGCCCTACGTGTCGACTCTCGTGATAATGCCAATTGACCACAAATATGGGAGCCCGGAGATACATGCTACTGTAGTTCATATGCATATAAATTTAGAATGCATTTGTGCAATGCATTACACTTAACTGTGTTTACAAATTTACATACTTTTCGGTGGATTACATTTCGTCCAAGATAAATTATGTAATATTAATTCGAAAAGACACAAAGTTGGGTGGATGGTTCCACTACTCGTGAAGTATCAATCTTAAATGGAAATTTTAATTTAAATATTATCGTTTCTACCGCCTACTCTATTAAATTTATCAAATCTCAATTAAAGCATTACTAGACCAGGGGTGGCGAACCCATGGCACGCGATACAATATTTTGGCCACATCAATAACCACAAAATTTATTTATCACTACGAAAAAGGTACGAAATATTGAAGTAATTAAAGGACCGAACACGAGTGATTTCTACGCTACAATATAATCACAAAGGCAAAATTGTTTGATGACACGTCTGGGATCTCATTAACATTACTTTCATAAAATGGCACGTCGATACATAAAGGTTCTCCACCGCTGTCCTAAACAATTTAGCTTTGTAACAGTGGGTTTCCACTGCCGTGTTAATTATATATACTTATACATTTTGTCATTCTCTTTGTAAAAACGCAGACTATAATATGTTTCAAAAGAAGTTACCCAGCAGTGGGAGTTTCCCAGCAATAGTGAAAGCATAATTCGATTGACAACTTTTAGGTAAGATAAACAATATTCTATAAGTAATCATTTTAAATTGTCGGAAGAGACATCAGTTAAAAACAAAAGAGCATACAACCGAAGGGTTATTGCGGGAAGGGGACACGTAACTGTTATGAATTGTACTGTCGATTATGTTCAATTCCTATAAAGTGGCTATAAGTGTGTTGTTTGTTTACTAGGAGGATAGTTGGAGCATGCGAGTGCATTGTGACCGCGGGATTTATAGGCCGCGGCGATGCAGTGGAGCGGGGTCGGTGCGTCTAACTCACCACTCTTGCCTCTATTATGATATAAATAGTCCTGCACTCGGTTTACAGCTAGGGCTGCCACCTCTCCGATGTCATGGTTAGATGTCTTGGATGTCTGGTATGGATGATTTGAAAACAGTCTTACTTTCTTTCTAAGACTTGTTAAGTGATTTCCCTTACTGTTAAGTAACCAACTAACAATTCCATATACAATCGCAGACTATTGTCGCCCGCTAAAGATGAAGGGATGTCGTAAATGAGAGGTCGATCGGTGGTCGTCGCTTTATTTTCAACGCTAACGTTACGATTTACGAATATGAAAAATTGGCAGCCCTACGGCTTACGGCGCATTGGTGCAATTGCACCGTTGACAATGCTGCACTGCGCCTACGCCCGTACTACGTACTCGTATCATTCAGTTAGGTAATAATAGTAACGATTGTTGACTTCTTAGTACTAGGATGTGAGAAGAGAGCGGGTGGTTTGTTGTTGACGTGGTGTTCGCCACGTGCAACTTAAATTGTTACCAAGTTCTTTTATTTTTATTTTATATGTGTATATATACCTACTATTAAAGAATACTTACTATAGAAAGGGCAGGCAAAAGTACAAATGCGAGGTAAAGGATAAGCTACAAATTTATATTAATAGAGTTGATATATTTTTCCAACATAACAGTTTTATCTAACTTTCATATAATTTTTGCTTGTTGTTATTGACAACAATAAAAAAAACAAACGCATCGTGTGTCGAGTATATTTTCAAATTCCTAAATCAGTAATATCAAACATCAGTTTCTGCGGAATTTCAACCAAGTCAATCGGTCTTCTTACAATTGCCAAAATCTTCTTTGGTATCTCAGAACTAAACTGAAACATTTCTTTCGCAACTTGCATTCTAGGTCGGAAAGTTGCGTCTTTTACTTACAGCTCTATTCCTTTCCAAAAAAGTATTCTTCAGTCTGTCCCAGTTGAGACCGTCTGAGTTTGACCTAATAAAAACAATCGTAAAGATGCTAACAATAAGCAATGAAACGTGAGAAGGCACATGGTAATATAAAGACTTGCATAATCTAAACAGTGTCGGCATTTGCCCATAAGAAGTTATACATATCAATAATAATACGTTCATAATATAAATTAATTTGAGAAGTTTATATCTCCCAGACGAAACAACACCAATACAATGCTATTTGTTCTTTTGAGTTTAAAATACCTAAATGTTTTTGTAACGTCTATTAAATAAATAATTTAAATCAAGAGCAAGTACAAAGCTAAGCCATTCACTGTCATACTCTATTAGTGTTGATAAAATAATAAACTAAACATGAAACGAAAAAAAATGGATTTTATGACCGTAAATTGTAGTTTACTTTTAACTGACTTTTTTTTACGTTTTGCAATGGAAGCTCACTGTTAGGTAATACAGAATGTAACAAGGTCTAAATACGCTATTAAACAATAGGTTAGTCACAATTAACTGCACGTCTCTCGTAATGCTAAGGATGCCCGCTAACTCGTGATTAATGAATGTTTTATTGTACGAACCACCCACGGGCGAGCATTCGCCGCAGCCATCACATACTAACAACCGATGCTCTGTGTTATTGTTGTTGAAAGTCTTGCACAAATCCTCAACCTCAGTCGAATTGCAATTTACAAGGAACTTTTTGATTCCTCACAAATCTATATATATAAAAGAAAGTCGTGTTAGTTACACTATTTATAACTCAAGATCGGCTGAATCGATTTGACCGAAAATTGGTGGGCAGGTAGCTTAGAACCAGGAAACGGACATAGGATAATTTTTACCCAGTTTTCTATTTTTTATTCCGCGCAGACGGAGTCGCGGGTAAAAGCTATTTGATATAAAGCTTGAAATCTTATTCCACATGAATATCTACGAGTATACTTCTAAATTGCAACTTATTGTTACAGTTGTTCAATTATTTAACACTCCGGTATCATTCTATATTATTATTATTACATTTTGGCATCAATCAATCATACCTTGCATTAGAAATGTGAACAAAAACTTCGAGCAACAGTTATTCTATCTCTGTCTACCTCAATTGAATCAGAAGACGTAGAAGCTTCAATATACTTCATATTACGAAACAGTAATAGGAGTATCAGATACCCTAACTGATAGACCTCACTCTAGAACAAGGAAGTCGGTCGCAATAAATTACTAGCGTGCAGTTGACTCCATAAATAAACAATGATAACGCTTGATACTCGACAGAGGATCAAATCTCGAGATTGAAGCTAAGCTCTTTTGATGTTTCGCACTCACCAATAAATTTACAAGAGAAGCTTTCTCCTCACAACTTTGTTTATAACATACTCGTGAGAGTACGTTTTACAATCTCATACTGTATCTAAACATAAATACTGAATCAGGATCCTTGTGCCGCTTGGAACACATAAATACGAGTATTTTGCAAGAGAGCACCGGAGCCATGCTATTTGCAGAATTCTTGTTTGAATAGAATGTAAATAAAGTGCGTACGGCGGCTGCGTGCACGTCGTAAAATCAACTTCTTGGAGCGTTAAACACATCGATAGGTCATCCCGCAAAGTTTACACAGGAATACCGGGAAGATTGGTGCAAGGGTGGTCCCACTTTACCTACTCCTGTAAAAACATAGCGTTAAAATGTCTGATGTTATAAGAAATGACAGCAAAGGCTACGATTTACGATTTTAAAACCTTACGTTACGAAGTATTTCTTCTGTTTGCAAAAATACTAAGAAGTTACAAGTAGGTATTATTACTTCATTTTTATATTCTCAAATGTATTATACTTGCAAATTGTTACATTCCATGTATGTAATATATTAAGAATGTGAATTTAAATGCAATATTTCATTAATATTGTCACATTTAATTTATAATGCTAATTTTCTGCCTATCGAAATGATGAAATTATCAAATGTACAGTTTAAAAGTACACTTAGCTGGAATACGTTTATCGGGCCTTATAATATCTTTTAGAACCACAAAAATACCTGACGAAAATAATCTTCTACAAAAATTGTCCGCACAATAAACAGAAACTTGTTAAGTTTCTTAACCTATATGGTTCAATGCAATATGAAATTAAATTTGATTATACTAAATTGTTTTGATATTGAAGGGAAGTGTCGGTAGCACAACAGGACGTCCCAATGTTTATTCTTGATGCACAAGGCTGTAGATTTTGTCTTTATTGCATTGTAAGTGCCACAAGTCATTCATTGTCATTGGTGAGAGACCAGTCAGAAAAAGTACAGATTATATTGATTTTCAAATTCATACCCAGATTTTTTCAATTTTAAAATCCAACAATCAAACTTTCTAGGCAGAAAGTTATCTAAAGCAGACGGCTGTGACGTAATCAGTGATATAAATGAAATCGAAGAGACACCAGTCTGAGGGAACGCTCTCTAAAATTTACTGACATCAAGTAAATGATATGTCGGGTGTCAGAGGGCGTCCACTAATAGCTATTTCTATCACTTAGTTGCATTTAATTAGCCGTTGTTTATTGCATGTTACTAGCGAAACAAAACAATCGCCGATATCTGGCCTTGTCACGTTCTAGATTGTTAACATCAATCAAATTAATTTTAGTTTCATACTGTAAATAGAATATTACTGTACCCATTCGTAACAACAAAATTAGGGCAATAGTTTATTAAGATAACAGTTATATTGTCGCGAAGGTTTGACCGACCGCTTTAGGAATGGAGCCGACAAATTAAACCTTAATCAAACAGATTACATCTCAGTGGGACAGCAAAAATCTCGTCATTATGACACCAAGGTATAATCAAAAAAAGACGCGTACATCACGATATATGTATTTCTAAATTATAAATGCCTTTAAAACTATTTAAATACTAGCTGTCGCCCGCGACTCCTTCACCGCGGAATTAAAAAGAAAACTTAATTAGTAGCCTATGTCTTCCACGAGACTATGTTCGACATCTTTGCCAAATTTCAGATCTGGAGATACCTTCTACAAACATCTATCCAAATATCCAAACTTTCGCATTTATAAATATTAGTAAGATTTTCAACTAAATCAGTAAAATCAGAATAACTAACAAATAAGGCTTGTCGAATTCTAAAGTTATATTTTTCCTTCAACATTTATCTTCGATGAATAAATAAATAAACTCCTTTCCCGGGTCGTTCCTCAATATACCCTTCAACATACTCACAACTTACAACAAAGCTTCTAATACATTGTGGATACAACGTTATTTATTTAGCACTAAGTCTAACAATATTATTATTATGAATTTTAAAATTAAACCTCCTAAGAAATCGGTGTTGCGTGCAACATAGTAGTAGCCTTAAACATAAACTGCCAGTTGCTTAATGTCGGCTCGTAAACTTAAACACAATCGTTGGTACCAAAAAGTTTCACCACGTTTATTGTATGAAAACTATTTCATATGAGCTTTCGTTGTTATAAGCTTGTTGTTAATTTAAGCTTTCTATTCCTAAAATTTCAAAATTCGATTTATTTTAATTTAATTTTTTTTTAATATTATTAATTGGTATTTAGTACAGGGAATCTATTTTACCACCTAAGTATCTTTAAGTAAAGGTCTGAAATGCAAAATAGGGCAATTATAAAGATATCACTGAAGTCTTTAAAGATTTATATGAATTGCTTTAAGACAATACAATTTATACTGAGTACACCACATAATTAAGTATACTAGCTGTAAGTAACCTATTTAATTTTGTGTTGTATGTTACCTATATTTAATCCATCAAACAAGTCTGGTGGCGCCAGACGCGGCGCTGACAGCTTTCAAACTTATCATTCTAATTCGAGTGAATTATGGACACGCGCGATAAGAACTCTGCTACTTCATGTTGCGGTTATAATGTATAGATATTAGCTGCTCATCTCAGTACAATGTTCAGATTTACTGTGGGTTTTCACTGCATGTATACAAAAACATTTTGCTTGCCATGATGAATAAAGCTACTTTTCACATTGACTGTGAGATTTATATATATTAATTTTATATTATATCAATTTAAATTTAAATTAAATTACTTGATCCCACAGTCAAATTATTTTATATAATTTTGTGGGACATAGTTCTATTTTAGGTTTTTTTTATTGTATTGTAAATAAATAAATAAATAATAAATAATAACTCATAACCTAACGTTTTTGATGGTTGTGAGTCTGACTACAGCAAATGTGCTGTATGGTAAATGTTATAGGAAAAAAGGATGGAGCCGTCAAATATTTATTAAAGTGGAAATATACTATGTACTACAACTATAACTGCAAACCATTGTGATTCAGTTAACTTCTGTTAATTTATTAATATACATTTTAATCAAATTAACATATCTTCTGATTGCAACATATTGGACTATCTCGGCGGCTGACCCCCAACCGCAGACAGCTGTATGTTCATATAATATACACGTAGACATACGTCCGATGCGCCGTGCTGCCGACACACTTACAACGCAATTAATTCTCATTAACATGTACAGAATCATCCGTCAAATTGTCACATTGTTTGTAAATAGAAAGGCTATTTTGAGAGCTACAATTCGCAAAGAATTAATATGAATATAACTAGTGAGAGGGGAGTCAGTGACTCGCCGTCAAGCGACAAGTAGCGTCGTCTGGCACACGTCCAGTCACTGAACTTGATCGCCTGGGATATTCCATCTTCTGCTGTTTACGAGACGAGTCTCAGATAATGACCGCCTATTACACGTCCACTTTCAATTGCACCTTACGATAATTTCGAGTAAATATAGCGTAGTGAAATAATACTAGGCGCCCGAGATAAACTTGTTTTAGTAACAATGTAAGGTGCGCTTAGTGAAATATTGTTATTCTTGGAGACCGCCCGCGTAGGACCTCCTGGTCCGCTTTGTTTATTTTGATACAAATATTTAATTATTAATATACGCATATTAAAAATGAATAAAAATCAACAACAACGTGAAAGTAGGACCAGTACAATGGTTGTCAAAGTCCCAGAAATCGTAGCGATAAGCATTTTTATTGTCGAGTCGATGGATGATGTTCCTCATAGCAGTTAATAACAATTAAATTAAATTCGGTATCAGTTAACGTAAGAATTACGAAACATAAGTAACGGATAACCCTTGCTGAATCGTGTGATAAAAGGCGTGCGACTTTTGTATTACTGCACGGAGATAAACACGGTCAATAGCAAATTGATTTATGTACACTCGTGTTCATTATGTTTGATAGAAACACAGGTAACTATGAATATCATATTTTCTAAATACCACACATATGGATTTAGTTAATATAACAATTAAAAAAAAATACGGACTTAGTGTCAATAGCCCTGTATGATATTACGTTGATATGTTAGGATTATACTTTTTCCAGTCTTTACCTTAAAGACTGACAATTGATTCGTATTAAATGACTCCAGAAATATAGCCAATTCGCAGAAAGGAATAAATGGTGCGATGCTAAACAGATCCGTAAGATATAAAAAGATGAAAAAGACTTAATGGCCTCAGGATTTACTTCACAATTTCTATAAAAGATAAAACATAGATGTCTATATAAATAAGTATCGTTTCTTAATTAGAATACCCCAAAAGTGGGAAACTGAGTTACTGATAAATTGTGCAAATAACATAAGGTAAGCTTCTACGTTTTTCAATATGTAGACGTTTGTCCGTTAGCAAGAGTTTCATTTGCAGGCGTCAAATTAGATTTCGTCGAAGACAATCAACACGACACGAGACCTCTTAACATGCGTGATTCATCTTAATCAAATGAATGAGATGAATCTAAATAGATAACAGCGGTGTCTTTAAATTTATACCAATCAGAGCGAAGCTTTCCTCAACTTCCGTATTAGAATTGAGGAAAATATTAAATCTTTTAATATACTTCACTCCTTCCTCCGTCCACTATGATCTAGCCATTAATCAATGCCGTTACATAGAGGTCCTTGGATTCAAATTCCAATCAGAATCACAGTTTTCGATCGAATTTGTCATAACAAAAAATAACCTAACAATCCGTACAGTCAAGTTCATTGGCAGTATTCCATCTTAAAAGTCACAAAGTTTCAACTTTACGCCTTGAAATGTATACTTTAAAAGTTTGTTAATGTTGTATTAACAGTATATTCCGCTCTATAAGAGCGGTTAGAGGTAGAGGGAAGGTAACCCGTAGCAAAATATCGATTGTGTCCTAATTATTATTTATAAGAAGAGGCAGAGATTTGTTCTAGTTGCAATTTTTTTATAAATGGAATACTGCGAACGAAGGCAACTGTAGTACATCTTGAATTTCATGTAAGTGTAGAAGTAATTTGAAGTCGATCCCGTCCGATCCGAAGCGTCGGGATAATATAAATGTTCATTGCCTACGTAAGTGCTGCTTTAGCTTCATATCTAAAACACTTAAGGTAATGATTAACAACCAAGTTACGAATATAATTTTTAAGAATTTATTACTTAGTAATAAGAAAAGAGAAAAATTTATATTTTATGTTTGATTTAAAACTAACTTTAAGGCTAATCAACTATTAAAAGAATAGAATTGTATATTCACGACTATACAATTCATGACAATTTATATATTTCACGACATTGAATCCATTGAATCAACGCCACTGAATCAACTGATTAGAAATTTAATATGTAAAAACTGTCATGGCAACAATCACAAAAGGTAAGTAATCACCAACAGAATACGAGCACGATAATGCGTTGTTTTAAGACGAAACGTGGCTCATATTCGATCATACGAGCCTGCTGTGGTCTTTGAACGAAATAATTATTAACATCACCTTCTACAATCACGACATTGTGTTCTTCGTGAATTAATCACTTTTCTAATTAGAATTTCATCTGAGCTGTGTGTTTGATGAATGTTTTATATCAAACAAATTTGACAAAAAATATCACAGTATGAATTCTCTATTCTGTTTTCTTCTCTGTCATAAGATGATACACATCGATGAGAAGCGTCAAAAGTTTGACTCTGTAATTTTCTTACTGTAAAATAAAAGGAAAAGGCGCACGAAAATCATCACTTATCAGTACTTAAATGATTCGTCCAAGAGTGTGTTCGCTCGTGTTTTGAGTTTCGAAATTGGCAGATGTATATTTCTTAAAGATCTACACTTTCTGCCCGCATTCTGTGAAATGTCAGTCCCCTCAGCATTTTTACAGCCTGTACCACGCTGAGTGATGTACGTCATCGTAGGAGTCGACAGAGCACGAAACCTCTGTACCTCCACCACCGCCTCATCTTGATGGCATTTTTCAACCACGAGGATTTCGCGTTACTTCCTACCTCGCATAGCCACGTTGAATAATGTGTCTGGGTCCGTACTGGGTTCTTCAAGAAAATTGCATACTTTTTTCTTAAAGGCCGGCAACGCATCAGCGGTTCCTTTGATATTGCAGATGTCCAAGAGCTTCGGATCGGTTAACATTAGGCAACCTGTTGCTCGTTTGCTCTCTTCTCCTATAAATAAAAGGCAATGATACTCTGTCAGTCGAGCCTCTCAACTTAAACGTTACTGATATTAACGTTGAATCTTAGTTGAAGCGATAATGATATGTCTAAGTGATAAGGATAATGAGAAGGTCGCTGAGAGTAGAACGTCGCAGACTAGAGGAGGCAGCAGACGCGGGACGAGCGGGCGCGGGCGGCGAGCGGCGGGGCGTGCCGGTGCGCGCGCGCCGCCCACCACGTTATAAGCGCGCGCGGCGTGCTCTGCCGCACAGCGTGACCGGCGCCCGAGAACGACGCTAGAGCGTGCGGTGCGACAGCGACACGTCTGCGGCCCGCTTCACTCTCTCGCCGATACCGCTACCGCGTCTTGACCGTGTCGCGCGACTCTGTGCCACTCGTTGCTATACCGTGATACAAACCCCGAAGAACGCTCCCGTGTTGCCGTGCTGCAGATCGCTCAGCTAGCGGCGACCGCAACCGCGCTCTACACGCACGTTGTTGGCTGCATGCAAAGGTAAGCTACTAACAATCACTATATTTTTACTAATTAAAAATAATGGTTAGATTCTTTTGAAGTCTATGAAATAAATATTGTTATAAAAGTAATACTTAACATTAAAACTTACCTATTTTGTAGCTCGCTAAACGTGTAGGTAAGTCTAAGAGCGTTAGAAACTTCACAGAGTATTCGCAGAAATGCTTTTCACAATACATACTTGTATTTTCCTATGTTATAAAACTTACGTATTTGTTTTCTTTTAATAATTTCTTTGACCATTTCTAATAATTAACTGTAATATTTGCATGTTCATGAAAACTTTTGCATTTATCGATCACTTAGAACCCTAGAGATAACCAAGTAACACTTTAATCTTGGCGCAATTTATTCGCACCTATTATACTTCGATATACGAGTAATAGATTTGTCACACAAATCTAAACTAAACGGCTGAATATAATGCTTATCAAAATTTGACTCTAATTAATCCTTGATTTAAAAAGACAGAGCAGATTATTATCTGCTCTGTCTTTTTAATTCTTATCAATTTTCGATATTAAAATAGAGTTTAATTATCCATAGTTTTTTTTAAACGATTATCAATGTTATATTTAACTGACAAGATATATGGTGTATGGACACTACGGCTAATTTTATATAAAATTAAGAAAAAAAAATCAAAGTTACTTATATGGCGTAATCTGAATGCGGAAAACTTGAAAAAATGCCAAAAAGATTTTATCAATAGACGTAGCGGTTTATAACTAATCTTTACATATAATGTTATTTATTAAACTTCATGATAATAGGCTAAAACGATGATGATCTTTTTTAAAAGTTTTACAACTACGACCGTTGCGAATTTATATTTTGCGTGGGGGTCAACGTTTAAAGTGGGGTCGAAAGCATTCTCTCGGCCGCCGTGCCCGCCGGCCACTGGCTTCACTTGTGACCTTGTCTCGCGCCAAGAGAGCCGCCGCCACCTCTTCGGGTATGACCCGAATTACTACGGGGACATCAATGTGTTTTGGTTAGAATGTGTGGTGTTAACTGGTCATTCTTTTTTTCGTTTTGCGGTAAGAATTAAAGATTAACCTAGTCGTAGGATGTAAGGCACTTTTCAAGTCAATGGCCATCGTTTTCTTAATACCGATAATGTTCAAGTCTATGTTTCTGATCTGATAAGGCACTCTTTATCAGTAAATAATGAATAGAATCAGCACTGCACTACTATGGCATTCATTTATACTGTTTTTTTTTTACATTATTAACTAGACTATTAAATAAATGTTTGCCAATTATCTGATCTATTCGTGACATCTGAATGTTGGGTCGGGAATTATCTTTTAAAATTTTTCAAATGTTAACGAGCTAACCCATTCGCACTTTGTATAATTGTATGGGCAATGGCGACAGGTTTTTCCAGACAGCTTTCCTAAAGCGTTAGAATATGTGATAATGGCTAAGTTGCAACAAGTTAAGAGATAGTAGTTACTTAGTATTCAAACTAAAACATATAAGTAATAAGAAAGTGGCAAGCACTAGTTGTTCCCTGTTACAAACTTCTGGAACATTCTATAGACTGTTATGCAAGCGAAAAAATACAGACAGTCGAGATTGACCTCTTGACATACAACTTTATTGTTATTGATACGGTTAATAAACATATTACGACTTCGAAGAACACGTGGAGAGAATACTATTCAAGTCTCTAGTACGAGTTATAACAGTTGTGTTGACGAACAACAGTCTAGCTACATGCTTCCCAAACTGGTACATTTTTGTAACTAAACTTCTAATAAGAAATTCATTTATAGGTACAATTGCCAACTGTATAAGTACTAGAACAGTAATTAATATCGCTTTAACTTGTTATAATTATAAATGCCCGATTAAAGTGTATCAAAATAAGTGCAAAAATAATTTGTCATGAATTAAGAATTGCTAATATAAGAGTCAATGCTAGTCACAGGTCAAGGTCTTCAGAAAGGGTATCAAAACATAGTCACTATGTCACACGAACATACTGTGTAACTTTTAAAATAGTACTAATGTAGTACTAATAGTAACCAAGAACTCGATAGACCATCAAATCGATTTCGAATTAATTTTAATTTACCAAATCAACTTATAGATTAAATAAGATATGTAGTTGTTCTGTTTATCCGTTGAGTAATTACGTATTTCTGTTAACTAATGATTGCCCATTGGTCGTTGAAATTTGATCATAGTTCATAATCGAATATTTTTTCGATGCAAAATAACTTTAACTTCAACTGTATCAAATTCCTCTTTCATCCGTTCGCACAAGGATACAAAGTTTTACCTTTACGTTTTGATGTAAAGACTAGATATCGCCGGCGATTCCGTCTACGCGGAGATAAAAAAACTTAAGATCAAAAGTAGATAGTAGCCGATTTTATGCACAATATGAAACTTCATAAAAATCCGTCAGGTCGGCTCGGAGGAGTATGTGAACTAACATTGTGGCACGAGAATGTTATATATAAGATGACGACAACATGTTTAAATATAAGATTAAATTTTATAAAATAAAAAAAGATTGAGCATCACTGGTCTGATATACGACTTACATATATGAATGTTTCGGACTCTGTACCAAGTTGTAGGAGGCACTGACCGCCTGCCAAACGTCAATTGTGTCTGCCGATTACACACGCGTGATCCATCAAACTTTCAACTAGCCGCAGGTCTCCAGTCTCGAAACACCTTTAGTTTCATTCACTTTAAAAAAAGAGACACAAATTTAAGGTTTGTACAAATGTTTTAGCAATGGAAACTCACGCTGACTTACATCTTAGTCGGCGTTACCTATCCGATATTTCAAACGAGCGTTTAATTTCAATTATCATAATACTTCTCCACTTGACTTTCTAATTAAATTTTGTATATCTAAAATAATCTAAACTGTAAGATTAAAGTTTTATTTAATTTTTAAAGTAAAATTTTAATTTTAAAACTTACTAATTTAAATGAAACATGTTTAGTTTTATTTAAAAAATATCAGAGATGAAATAATGCTTATGAAAACACTAGCTTTCGCCCGCGATTCTGTCCGCGCGGAATCATAAAAAAACTTAATAAGTAGCCTATGTGTTCTTACAGACATCTACATCTGTGCCACAGCCGTTTCGGAGATACCTTCAAACAAACATCCATCCATCCATCTAAACATTCGCATTTATAATATTAGTAAGATTGAATATTTTTAAGTTGGAAGTACTTCTTTATTAAATGATTGTATCCTAAAAAGGGAATGTAATATAAAACAGTAGAAAAAAGCTGTTAAACAAAATTGTAGTAAAACATCCAATTATGTATTAACCAAATAAATACACGAGTAAAATGTAGTTTCCAATAAGTCATTAAATGCAATAACATCGTAAGAATTTTAATTTATCTTGCACATACATAATTGAGAGGTCGCTGCGTAGCAACATGGCATAAATTTAATGACCAGTACATCGGATAGTGCCTAGATAAAACGAGACGCGCATCTCTAGTTGCTACGCGCGGACTTGATTACTAAATTGCTAAAGGCACTCGAACGTAATGACGGTTCTCGGCAAAAATATGATCGCTTCCTTAACGGTAGATTAAAGGTGCGTTCAAATTTAGCATTAGTACATGTTATAAATGGTATAACTTGTATGTAGCTATGAAGTAAGGCTACAGGTCTAGCGAGCTATAGATGTCATTATTTAATAGAGTGCAGTCGCACCGAGGCGCGGGAGTCCTCCGCCACGCACGCGGCCCGCACGTGACCGACAGCCGGACCTGTGTCTCTTGCAACAGGCAATGCATTGACTTCATGCAATGCGCTGTCTTCACTTTTACATGCCACAACGCATAAAAAAAATTTTAGCTTGACTTATTTTAAGTTAGCTTATTTTATACTCAAAGTTATACATTTAGCCATCTATATATTAATCTTGGACTTTTAAAGTATTCCAGTGTTATAAAATTTAAATTGGACCTTTTAATTTTAAATTAAATTCGCCTTACAGTTATGTAACAAATTGAGCCTTACAGTTACAGCAAATCAATTTTGATATTGTAATGTAAAAGTTTAATTTTTATCTCGATCGTCATCGAAAAACAAAACCTTGAACATGATGTATTTGCGTTGCTTGTTACGAAAGTCCTTTCTTACTGTCCGCAAATCCGCGTCTGTTCCGGGTAATCTCCGAACAGGCTGGACCGATTTTGACGGGACTTTCACTTGCTGGTAGCTAATGTGTGCGGGTGTGACCTAGGCTTTTTTTAATTCCGCGCACACCGAAGTCGCGGGCAACTGCTAGTTTACGATATTTTGATATACAAAGTCCATGTATGATATTAAATTTAAATACTTTTTGTTTGAAATTAAGTGGATGTGTTGTAAATAATTGTTCCAACAGGGATCGCCCACAATTAATTCAGGCGAGACTCAATAATATGACACTTAGTAAAATAAAATGTAATACGTGTGAGGTTCACACACAAAAATAATAAGGTTGTTCTTATAAATTTTGTTAGAATATTAAAAAAAATAGTGATATTATAGTTGTTACAAGAACACCTTTGAGAAATAATTATAGACTATTACAATCAATAATGTATCTCATACATTTTTAATCATATCAGAAGTAATTGCTTATTAACTTGAACAAGCGGAGCGACATAATACGATTGTTACAATATTTAAAATGCTAGGTATATTAATTGCATTTAAAATCAATTCCCACATTTTGAGGCACCAGTTTGTTTTCCGACGACTTTAATATTTTTACTTTAGCAAGAAAAGTGTATCTCTATAGAAGTAAGATTTAGCATTTTCTTTTTAGTATGCTGTAGATCTTTATTTTTTTAAAACGGTGTTTTTGAATGTCATAGTAGTATTTAGTTAATACTACAAAATGTGTTCCGGTTTTATTGTTTACTCCGATTTAAAGTGGTTTTAAATGTTATTAAGACTTGAAAGTAGTTTTCCACTTTGACTATTCCATCAACGTCTTTCGAACATTAACTGGAAATATTATTTATAATCTAGAATAATCGTTTCCTTCCAAGCAATCTTTTACCGTTATATCTATAAATAATCGGATTAAAACTTGCAAAGTACTCGTGTCTAACTCCAACATCTTATATACCAGACTATATGAACTTATGAGTAGAAATATAACGTACTTAGCAAAAAGATAGCGTCGACTAAACCGATAAGATCTCGAGGTGATGGGTCGGGGACATGTTTACAAAAAAAAATTAACAATAATTATGATATGATATAAAATTAAGATACAAAATAAATCTATTATTAAAAATCATAACATCTTTTTAAAATTATTTGTTTGGAGTATGAAAATGTAAACTTAGTACCACTATCAAGTGTAAAATTATTAAAACTCTCGTTAAACATTTTACTATTTTAATTATATAACGGCTGATTTCTGAATATTCGGTCCCTACACCAGAGTAAACGTGAGGTAAACCTTTATTTAATATGAACTTGTATTTTAAATCCTTGTCCATCCATCCATAAATCCAAACTTTCGCATTTACAATATTAGTAAGATAGTGAGGTAATAGCAATATTAAATGGTGCAATAAGGACTTGTATGAAATATTGTATGTTTGCTAACTGCATTGCGTCTCGTTAATGTTTCGTAATGTATTTTCGCCTCCCTCGACGAATGCGGCGTCGCCCTAGCAATCAACTCAAGTGCGACCTTCCGCTTACTATCCTTGCATCGCGTCTTCCCGCACTGCCTACAAGCCTGATACATTATCATTCAATTGCCTTTGTTTAACCTCACGTATGATTCTCCCAGGTCATACTTCATCTGTTATACATTCGCTTTTCTGGTTCAGAAAGTCTCTCATTAAAGATATCGTGTACTAATCTTGCAAAATAACATAACATCAATTCTTACTTCTCCTACTTTCCTGGTTGATGCACAATATCATGCGCAAGCGCAAAAATGACACATAAATTATGAGCGCCATGCATTCCATGCGACGGTTACGTATAACACGTGTATTAGTTAATATTTATAATTGAATCATTACTATACCTATAAATACGAGAATAAACAAATGTTATTTATAAATTTGGTATAAAATAAATTCTATTTTTATAATACGTCCAAACAAAAATTTTGCGCCCATGCCTGCTATTCTCGGAATGACACTTAAGGAAAGGAAGGAGCTGATTTGTATTTTTATGAATGAGGAGATGTATGTAGGTGAAGTCATCTTGCTCCGAGTCGCTGTAATGCCTCGCTTTAATTTATTGAACGACAAAATCTGTGGCATTTATACTTTAAAAATTTACGAAGAAGCGGTTACGTTTTGTCACCGAATTTTATTGAACTTAGCAGATGTGTAAAATAATGTTTTTTTTTTAACAAACGAAATATGCACAGGCGAAAATAAAAAATATATTCTTGAAATAATTTCTATTAATACTCAAATTGTAGTAATGATACGTAAGTAAAGATTTTTTATCTACTTAAAGAAAATGCATTTCACGGTATAAAATGACTATACTTAGGAAATGAAAAGTATCAGTATTGGGTTTCAAAGGGCGCAACTGGTATCGTATTTCACCGTCCCTTCACTATAAAAGCATAAGCTTCTCGAATTACTTGCATTCAGTGGTTTGTTTGCGTCAAAGCAACTTAACAATGACCTCCAGTAACATTTAGCCTTTGCCGCAAACTCGTTTAAAGTAGGTCTTATTTTTATATCAATCTTCGATAATAACTTGTGCGTAAAGTTGACCTTTAAAAGATATAAATAGATATTGAAGTTACTACACTTTGCATTAAACTTTTTTACATTTATCAAGTGTCAAGTTCTCATATTTTTTCTTAAATTGTGATATTTTGAGAACATATAATGGTCATCATAGTTTGTGATCATCATAATTATAGTCATCAACCGTTTTTGTTACTATACTATATGTTTTGTGTATGTTTCTGCAGTGGAAACTCGTATAGGTTAGCTAAATGTATAAGATTTTAATATGATTGTTTACATTTGCAGTCCATGGTAGCCAATGTTATTTCTTTTATTGTCCCTTATAGTTAACAGATTATTAATACCTCTGACGGAACCTCATTGTAGCTATAAGCATCTTTCAAGCGTTCTTTGGTTTGATTAGTAAAGGTATAATTGTTTGTTGCAGATATAAAGATGTTGTTGCGGCGGGTTGTGTCGGCGCTGCTGGCGGTGGCGGCGGGCGCAGCGCTGTGCGGGCGCGCGGACTCGGCCAGCGTCGCCATGAAGCTGTGTGGCCGCAAGCTCGGAGAGATCCTCAGCCGTGTGTGCAGCGCCTACAACAGCCCCGCCTGGGATGTACCCACAGGTCAGTCGACCTAACAACCTCTTATATTCTCCGCCGGTAAGCGAAAAGCGGAATGTAAAGCAAGTCATAGTTGTCGTGAATGTCACTACTCACTACCTCTGTCTACTATCATTCAATCAGTGACCTTCGAACGCAGTGTTAGGTGCTTGTAGTCTTCATTTGATCCATCTCATCTTGATATTGTTTCTTGATAAAACTTTAACTGGTACTTGTTAAAATCTATATATATAAAAGAAAGTCGTGTTAGTTACACTATTTATAACTCGGAGATCGGTCGAACTGATTTAGCTGAAAATTGATGGGGTGGTAGCTTAGAACCAGGAAACGGACATAGGATAATTTTTACCCCGTTTTCTATTTTTCATTCCGCGCGGACGGAGTCGCGGGTAAAAGCTAGTCTATATATATAAAAGAAAGTCTTGTTAGTTACACTATTTATAACTCAAGAACGGCTGAATCGATTTGACTGAAAATTGGTGGGCAGGTAGCTTAGAACCAGGAAACGGACATAGGATAATTTTTTTATTTTTTATTCCACGCGGACGAAGTCGCGGGTAAAAGCTAGTTTTAAATAAATGAAAAAATTAAATTCAACACTTGTAGATCGATACATATTTATTTGTCGTAAGCTCATTATACGCCTCACCGAGGAGCCTAACCAATTTAAGGGTGATTAGACCAACCCGCACTGGGTCAGCGTGGTTGACTTCGTACACATCATTGAATTTCTTCGTCAATATGTGTAGGTTGCATCACGATGTTTTCCTTTATCGTAAAAAGGTCGGATAAATGTACACGTGAGATTCAAAAATCGTCGTATACTTGTTCGACAACTTATTTATGCGTTAACGCAATACACACACTGAGACAATACACGTGTCTTATACCAAAACGAAACATTCGGTGGCGATAAGTGTATATGACCTATGACGGTCATTCACATATACTTTGTACCCAAAACTATTTATATACCATAACAAATAACGTCATATTACCTTGGTTATCGTAAAACCCGAATTGCTTTATTTGTCTACAATACAAATATAAGTTACGATTTAAAAATATATATATATTGCTTTCTACAATTACAGAGAGGTTATAAGACTTCAATTAAGCCTTTATGAAAAAAAAATAGATTTAAACATATATTATTTGTATCTATGTATGTATCTCGTTGCGGATACCAAATCATTCTTTAAAAAAATGGAGATAAATTAGTTTGAGTAATAACCCAGTAAGCAAGTCAATTATAAAACTCGACGGACTCCTTCTTGTGCCTGGGACATCTGTAGATCTTCATCTCCTTTATCCAGCGATACCAGGGACTCGCATAACACTCGTAATACCCCTTAAAATGGTCTGGCTTTTCAGCCTGCATTATTTGAACGCATTTCGTGAAGATTGGAATTTTGAACTAAAATGGTTTGCGTTTACTTTCACTAACTATATAAATTACTTCCTTGTCTTTATAGTGAAAGCTGTGTCGTTTTACACGGGTGACTACTATAACTGTACAAGTTGCAACTAACTGCTACTCTGTAAGTTGTAGAGATTATCATTTAAGTAATTCAGGAGCATCGGTGGTTTAGGGGTTAAGCACTTGACTTGTTATCTGCAGGTCTTGGGTTCAAATCCCGCAATGTACCAATGTGTTTTTCGATTTTGATTTACATAAATGTACATTTATTCGACGTTTTTACATCGGGATACAACCATATCTGAGAAGTGATTCGGGGATATGTGTGAAGTCAGCCATCCCCGCACTGGGCCAGCGTGGTTGACTATGGCCTGATCATCCCGAAACTCAGGGTAGGCTCAGAGCCTCTCGGTGGGGACTCGAGATATAGTGTGCTGATGATGAAACTTAAAGTATTCATGAAATCGTATAAATATAAAATAGTTATCATCTTCTTGACCTTATCGCGCTCATATAGGGTCTACACACCAGGTTCTCGTCTTCCATGTCGATCTAACTATCTTAAATTATTTCAGTCCCTATTCCCTTATTAACCATATCAACTTTCAAGCAAACAATCCATATAACAAGACTTTAATAAAGATTCTGATTCTTATTCTGTAGTAAGGTTGTAATTAATAAATAAAAAAATCTCTTAGGCATAACCTTATCCGTGTACCCCGTTCTGATTATAAGTATAATTTAAATTCTAATAATAAATACATAAAGAAGAAGAATAGAATAACGCTAAAGTAATCAATAATTATATTTAATGGTATTAGAACTGTTTCCAAGATATTTAACTAGACGTTATTATAATCGCATCAGTGTCATCAAAGTTAATATTATAATATCAATTTTAATTAACTAGTAGTAGTAATTATCCAATAGTATTATGTTTATTATTATCTATCAGTCTATCACAAAGAAATAAAATAATTGACAGCATCCGCCTGTCAACAGACAATATCAACGAGAAATAGAAATCCATATCTCTTTTGTTTAGTACAATATATAAAAAGTGTGCTATCTGTTATCCAAGCTGGATAGTAATGTTAAATGTTAACATTAATTGGTAAATATTTTTTATTTTCTAGCAAATTTAAACATAATTTAAAGATAATAGAACATGCTATGTAGACATGATTTTCTCTTAGCTTACAGTTCTCATATTAGTAATACAATTTAAAATTAGTAATTTGGTACAATTTGTATTCGAAAATAATACAAAAATCTAGTAAACTTACTTTAAGATAGGAACAAACAACATTCGGGGTCACCTTTAAACAAGTCAAGGCTTACAGAATGAAGAATTGTTATCTATGATCAACAATTTTACATAACATTACTCAGCTGAACAGTCATACTTACTGCGCAAGCTTTCTACAAAATTAAAACAATTAAAATAAATTAACCGACCAAATTAAATTATAATTCCAAACACGTTAAGGCTCTGGTTATTTAGTGAGTATACTTTATACGTTATCCTTTTATGAGTTTGAAAGGAAAGCCATGTTATATAACAAGTATATGTAAACATGAATCAGATATCGTGATATGATTTTTGTAAATATTTATCGAAGGCGATAAAAAAAACAATCGTGAAACCTTAGATGTCTGATCAAAACATAATTAAAACTTTGAACCTATCATACATAGCCAAAACAATAAGACCTCAGCTTTATTTGTTTTTGCTTAAGAGCTGACTAGCTAGGTTTGTATCCAAATGTTATTCGAAAAACAAGCTGTCAAAATATAAAAATAATGCTGTTGAGTTGAGAGAGTTGAGAGAGAAATCTCAATAACATTATATCTCTTAATCTCTTTCACGTTTATCTTCTTGAAATTAGGTTCTGATATTGTTCAATGTCACCTGCTTAAACATTTATTCTCTAATTAAATAATTTTGAGTCATTAAAATAGGTATATTATTCAATTCAAGCTGTTCTGCCATAAGTTACAACACATACATATATGTACAAATGTAGTTCGTTTTTATCGCAACATTCAGCGACCTCTTGAGTGTTTACATCTAATATAATCACAGGAAAACAGACGACTACTTAGGTGCACGTCCTCTTATTTAATATGACCCCTTCATTCTGTCATTATCGCTTCATCACGAAACTATTCCGTGGCCTGTACTAATGCTTGAAGGTCGCTTTTAAAGGAAATAAAATCAAATAATGACTTTTAGACCTTTACGGGAAATAAATCTTGAATTGGATGTTCCGGAATTTAAGATGTCGTTAGAAAAAATCAAACTTGTTATTTATTTAGATAAGAATTATACATGTAGACGACATTTTATAAAATAATAAACCAGTAATTCATAAATATTATTATGCGTACTGGGGTCACCCTTCAAACTGCATGAAAATACGCTTAACGAATGATCCATACCTTGCATATTCCGAAGGGTACTAAAGAGGTCAAGAGTAATCCTTCTAAATGCTTGGATGCGACGTGAGTCAAGCGATGTATTCGTATCATGAAGATCTAAGGTCAGATACTGCCGGCTTCTCTGGCGGTGCGGTAACAAAGTAATAAGATTATCTATTCTTATACCCTATGCGATTACATTGACCGACATATGTTTTGTCCGATACATTATTAGATGCTGCTTAATAGTTAATGATACTTCGGTCAAATTTCATTGTCCTCATAATAACCAAGTTTTATAAAACACACGTAACTGAAGGAATATCACAAAGCTTGTGAGCTAAGTATTTGAATTATTTGTAGGTTACTTTTTTCTCTTCAATCAACAAACATTAAAAGTTGTTGATCACAGTTTTTGCTCCATATCCTTCAATACACGTCGTCGCCGTATATAAATCTGTAAACTTGTTATTGTAAATTGTAAACAGTGTAATCTTTCTCGTGCCTCTGTCGGTTACACTCAGGTTATAACATACATATTATATGCAACAAGAGCTTCTACACCGTACCAGACACACGAAGGACTTTTACAACTTCGGTGATTATCAGTTTTCGTTTCTTACCCATTCTTTAAACATTTTCCACATTCACATGGTCATGTTTACTGTTTTTAATCTGTATGTGTACACATATAAAAAAAGCTTATAGATAGCTTCATAAAAAAAACTATTTATATTCTATTAGCAATAACAAGAGAGCAAGAATATTCCAGAATACACTGATATGTAGCACATTGTATTTAACTATTACACAAAGTAGAATTAAACAGTACAATTTTTATCGCTTGAGTAAATGTGCTGAGGTCGAAAACATTGTTTAACTAAATTTAGCAATGTAGTAAAAGTGATAATAAACATCTCACTCCAGCTGTGGGTTTCTATTGCAAAGATGTTTGTATTATATGTAGTTTTTATTTTGTCAAAGACATTAATAGAACTAGCAATATCATCTCTTCTGTTGCACGAATTGTCCGACTCGACTGGTAAAAAACCACGACAAGTGTGACCAAGACAAGTGTGAAGTGAAAGCTTTTCCGCGTTCCCTCAAAAAGGACATAGGAAGTGAAAATATCCTCTTTTACTGCCTTTAATCTCCTCCTCTGACGATTAATAGTTAGGTAACGTATCTGCAAATACAGATGTCTATGGACAGCGGTCACATTACTATTCTGGCGAATCTATAAAAAGAAGACAATTAACAGAATGTATTAATACAACTAAGAGCGTCGGTGGCTCAGGGGTTAAGCACTTGACTTGCAATCTGCAGGTCCTGGGTTCGAATCCCGCCATGTACCAATGTGTTTTTCGATTTTCGATTTACATATGTACATTTATCCGACGTTTCTTACGGTGAAGGAAAACATCGTGATGCAACCTGTACATATCTGAGAAGAAATTCAAAGATATGTGTGAAGTCAACCAACCCGCACTTGGCCAGCGTGGTTGACTATGGCCTAGTCACCCCTAACTTGGGGTAGGCTCCGAGCCCCTCGGTGGGGACGTATAGTGAGCTGATGATGATGATTAATACAACTGTCACTTCACTGGAGTTCTAGGGTACCTTTTACAAACACATTTTACATACAAGATTTCATTATTAAATTACTAGTAATTATTCTGTTATCTTAAAATTCAACTTGTTCACTTCTAGTATGTTGACTCCAAACCCATACAATTAGCTTCTCATAAGCAAATTGATAAGCTGACAAGCTTCTATAATGATAACATTGTCGCAGAAAGATGCTAAGGGCCTCTTAATTATTTGTACATACCACGAATTATACTCTGAGCTAGGTGCATACTATCTTATCTTATAATATTATAAATGCAAATGTTTAGATGGATGGATGGATGTTTGTTTGAAGGTATCTCCAGAACGACTCAACAAACCTCGATGAAGTTTAGCATAGATCTTAATCATAGTCTGGATGAACAAATAGGCTACTTATGTTTTTTGTAATTCCGCACGGACGGAGTCGCGGATGACAGCTAGTTAGTATCATAAATGCAAACGATTTGAAATTTGATGGTTGTTTGTTAGAAGATATCTCCAAAACGGCTAAAGGGATCTCGATGAAATTTGGCACAGATGTAGGACTTAGTCTGGAAGAACACATAGGCTACTAATTGCGTTTTTTTTAATTTCGCGCTGACGAAGTTGCGAGCGACAGCTAGTCTGTTGTAATTATAGGCGACTTAATGTGACATACTAACTCTACAATTTAATATATATAGATGACATGATTGTTTGAATTATTAGAGAAAATAAAATAAATATCTTACTAATATCCCAAATTGGTAAGTTTGGATGTATGGATGTTGATTACTAACGACTAAAGGAATTTGAATGAAAGGAACAGAGACAGATAATACGCTATAATCTCTATTAGTGCATAGGGTATTAAATATTTTTTTTACGTAGACGAAATTGCGAGCCAAAACGAGTATGTATTTTTCTGTTCAATATTCGATATCTAATATTGTGCAATTATTAATTTATCCTACTTTTTATTTTTATTTTACACTAGCTGTGCCCGCAAATTCATCCGCATTTCTTCGGGTAGCATTTTAATTTTTTAGGCTAATTATTCGACTTAAACTTATAAAACATTTTAACAAAACATTCGACTAAAACCTTACATATTCACATGCAAACTTTAAAAAATTATCCTTATTGTTATTTTGAGGGTAAAACTTTTACAAACTTTGAATGTCATCTTTATTCATATCAAATGAACAGCGTAAAAACTAAGTTTCAAGCTTCTAACTGTAAAAATTACGATACTTTCATACAAATTACCACACCCACTTTCTACCCCTTACAACCCTTTTTTCGCGGTAAAAAGTAGCCTATGTCCTTTCTCAGGACCTAGACTATCTGTGTAACAAATTGCATTTTAATCGGTTAAGTAGTTTAGGCGTGAAAGCGGGACAGACACACAGAGATACTTTCACATAAAATTAATAATTTAGTAAGGATTTAAAAAAAATGTTTAAGAAGAAAAAAATAATAATTAGAATTAATAGATCGTTGTAGTCAGTGAGTTTGACTACTACGAGTCGATCAAGACGTCATCGAGGTGTGAGTTATAGCAATGAAATATTTAAAAATAAAAGTGTTGATATTCGCAGTGGTCGAGCAGACGGCGGGGGTGGTGAGGCGACGGCGGGAAACCGGTATCGTATACGAATGCTGCACGCAGGGCTGCACTTTGGAACATCTCACGGAGTACTGCGCCACTACCATTAAAGTCACGTAAGTACTTACATATCCACAATGATTCTTAAACTCGCGAATATTGAGTTGGTATCCTGAAATAGAATCTTATGTGATAAAAAAGTCAACATTAAATGGTCCCTAAATTCGCTACTAAGGAATTTAAATATGACCAAGATGTATTTTTACACAACAGCCACCAGACAAATGTTTGAAGATTTAAAACAAAATCTTAGATAGGTCGAAGCTCAGTCAACTTTGAGAATCACACCCTTATTATGGAACCTATTGCAGAATATTCCACAATCCCTCGGCATCCGTGTTTGTTTTTTATATGGCTATTTGGTTATTATGATTTTAAGTCCGTTTACTAATAAAAAAAAATTGACGAAAACAGAGAAGCGTTGATAAGTAGTTGACACGAGCGGGATAGCGGCCAAAGGTTGACCTTACAGAAGTTATGTCCCATAAAGATTAAAAGCAATTATAAACAGTGGCTGAGAATATAAGTATTTTTAATTGTTTGATAATAACTGATAGAGTACTATAAATATTAAACTCAAATAATTTTTCCTTACTTTGCTTTTGACCGACTGATTATAGAGGGTAATGTTTTTCATGGGTACTCATATATGTTTATTTGTGAACAAAAGTAGCTTAATTTACTACTACTAGGTAAATTTCATAATGCGAGGTGTTATTTGAATTTCCTCCGGTGTTATAATGAAAAAAGTCCGTCTTCCCTAATTCAACGTCTAACTTTTTTATTTGTATTCTTATGGTTAATATAGTTTTTTCTATCTTCAGTTCAGAAACCTCGGTGGATTCGCACATGATCGAGGATCGCTCTGCGGAGTCGACGGGCTCGCGATCGGCAGGGTCTGCGGGGGCTACGGGGATGGCAACAGCGGCGCGCGCGCCTGCGGCGGTAGGCAGCGATGTGTACGCGGGGCCGCGCGAGGTGGGGCGCGCTGCGAGCGGGTACGGGCGCGCGGGCTGGCGCCGCCGATGTCGGTGCCGCGGCCGACGCTCACGCCGGCGGCGCCCAACCCTCATGGGTAACATGGTGTGTCTCACGTACGCCACCATCTTGTTCTCTACCAACTCATCAGTTCCTGCTCAACATTAAAGCCAACTTGAAAAAAAAAATCACACACCGTAATTTTCATTTAAAAGGCATAACCCATGTATTTAGATGAACTCCTAATTACAGTATTTTTAAGCGGGAAGAAAAAAATCTAGATGTTTATGTCAGTCAACCTAAATTCTATGTAGCATGTTTTGTTACTTTATTTTAGTAGGTTGCATTAACATTGGGTAAAATATTAATTTGCCGAAAATTCAATAATGCATTTTTACATTATTACATCAACATCATCTACTAAAGTTGGCTTTTTTGGCGAGAATAAGAAAATTGACATTATGGAACACAAATATTTTTAAAATAGACCAGCTGCTTAAATAGAACAGCAATTAGTAGATATTCGAGAATTAAGTATGTCTAAAATAAGAATTCTCAACTGAAGTAATTATAGTAAAACAAAATAAATTTCCAATAAAGAGAACAAGATAGTGGTAACTAACCCTCATACTAATGCTTTCCGCATGTGTACTAAATTGTTTCACGTAACACTCTTCGCTCACTTGCATGTGGAAGATATACTGCAACTGAATGAAAACTATGTATTATGTTACATAATATATTAAGTGACCGACAAATAAGTGGTATGTCTGACGTAAAGTAATTATTATATAGTTATACAATAATGAAGACCTCTATATATGTAGGTACTATTTTTAAGAAACTTATCTTCAACCTTATTTACCTGGCACTTTACTTTATTTAAACATATCTTACGACTTTCCTTTATAACTTAATAACTGAATAAAACTTAAAACACTGCTATTTACTACTGATAATAACCTCTGCTAATTGTACTTACAGTAATGCCAATTACTGATTACGTGTACCTTACGATTGCTATATTGACAACTATATTTCTTCTCGAACAACTTAAGTTATAGAAAATGTTTTTCTTTTGTCAGCAGCACATCATAAAAGGTGCAGCGCGCGCTGCGCCCGTGGTGGGCACCGTGTCACCACTGCTGACTTGGGGCAGAACCCTAAACACTGACTTGCCAACGGTCGACAACGATCGCTACGCATATGTTATATATGCGTAAATTAGAACATCAAATGCTAATGCTCGGACCAGATGAAAAATCTACAGAGCGTATACAAATTCAAGTGGGTACTTTGAAGAAGTTTGTGACGGATCGAACAAGATAATATAACAGATAAAGCGAGGAAATTGAGTTATCGTCCAAGTGTTTAATATTTATGTGTGCATTTATGTTGATGTTGTAATCTGTTTGTGAGTATATTTGTAAGAATTTAGCTCATGAAAATCTCATGTATAGCTAATGATCTTCTGGAAATGCTTTTAATTGCTGTATGATTGTCTTTGGAATTTTAAGCTTGTTTTGAAACATGATACTGCAGCTAGTCAGAGAGCAGATAAAAAATGTAGTAAAATAACATCGATTTAATTAATAAAAAAATTAGGCGATATTTCAATATTTTTAATATTTTATCAAGATGCACCTGTAAAAATGAAATGTTTTTGTACAACTTTGTCTTCAGAGAAAACACACAGTCTAAAGGCCACTTTGACCATATGAATATTTTGTTCTCTCATAAAATGTATTAAATTCGAATGTAAGGAACTAACACATTTCTTGGATATGTCATAACAAGCTTTTACGTATCTTGTACCATAATTTAATCATTTGTATTTATTTATTTACTTTATATGTCGTTTAATACATCACCTATGTCATAATAGCACCGAAACAACTTTAGTTCATAATTATTATTTCATATGACAAATATCATTTTAGAATGTTTATTATATTTAGTACAAATTGACTTGTTCTAAAAATTTAAAACACTATAGGAAATAATTTGTTACAATAGTCAAAGCATAAATTATTTAAGTTTCATCGATTTCAATCCAGCGCTTAAATCCCAAATATCATCGTCGGTTATTACGTTCATTCAATTTTTCAAAAATTTTATGTGAGAAAAACAGGACACGAAAATGTGCAGTTTGTTCAAAAGAAAAATATTTCGTCGTTGGATTGGAATTAGATGTAGTTAAACGTTATCCGTAAGATATGGCCTACAAGTAACGCTTTATTACACAATAATAGTAAGGTCTTTACATAAGTTATAAGTTTTTTGTGTTAATGTAACATCTACCATATAAGATTTAAAGATCTCTTAAGCATCTGTGATAAATCCAATTGATTAAATAAAACATTAACTTATAAACTATTTTAGTAATACCACAATTAGAATAAAGTATTTCCTTGCCATTTTAGAAACTTTCTTATTAAGTTAAACTAGGAAAAAGTGACTGAATTAATGGATGCTGTATTAAATCTTTCATTTCTTTCTTTTTTTTTGTTTCATTTATTTTTACCTTCCCGTGTGGACAAAATGCAAATTAAGCAATACTTAGTCTGAGGTTACAAATTTTCTTTAAAAAAAAACCTTAAGTTTAATTAGTTTTGTTATTGGACATCTGTATAGCTCCTGATAATATAAATAACCTAAGGTAAAAAAAATTAAAGATTAAATAACTCACTTTAATGGTAAGATAGCGCCATCTATTGGCTGCTTTTTATAAAAAAAAAGATAAAAAAATTAAACTAAGTTACACATGTGGCATTTTGTTACTCTTTTTAAACTCTCAAAACCAATGGAATTTAAATACATGCAAATCCACATACATAAAAACAAACTTACGAGTGCGAAAAAATTACCCGTCTGCCAGTCTAGTAAGAATTAGTTATAATGGGATTTCTTCTACATAATGTTTTAACGGCCATTGAAATATGCTAAATAGTGTTAAAATAATTTATTTACATAATTACAAATAAGTACACAAATAAAATCATTTCAACTTAAAATAAATTAACATTCCTTGCATGATTTAAGTTCATTTTTTACATCGTCTTGTTTAGATGATTTAAAATAATATTTGTTGTATACAATATATTTTACTATTAAAATGCTTAAAAAAACAACTGCTAGTCATAGTGGGCCTTTTTCATGATCTTTATTTTCTGAGTTCTGGTTGGAGTCATCATTCTCATTTTGGGAAGATTTATCTCTCACCGGGATCAACTGAAATCGCAAACTGTTCCCTTTATTCCTTTTTTGAACAATTTTGCCTGACGATTTTGTATTCTTTTCAATTACAGAACATATTTTATCCTGAAACAAAAATTTAAATTAAATATTCAGATATAATATGGGCTGTCGACTTCACTTTATCTTTTTGTTTTTCATTGAAGTGATTTGAACATTGCTTTATATTGTGCACTACTAAGGATCAGAAAATTTTTAGAGTCATTTACGAAACAAAGTATTAGCTACATTTTTAAGAAGTGTCACTGCATACCAGATTTTCCATAGCCTCACTGTCTGGCCCAGTCACAACAACCTTCACTTCAAATTGCTTGTCTAAGAGTTTTATCATTTTCTTCACACTTGTCATGAGGTCATTTTCAGCAATTCTATTTGTTAATGTGATCAATTTTTGTCCCTTTATAAGTAGACTTTCTTTAGAAATCTTCTTTTCTTTTCTCTTTGCAATTTCCTCTTCCAGATATTGAGCACTTGTTAACAACCTGTAAATTGAGTAAATTGAGTTAAAAATCATTGTACCATCAGTGAAAAAAAACGATTGACAATATTTATTTAACAATGAGATAAGCTAAATATATTAGATGCATACTTATAAACTGGACGTCTAGTTTTTGTGTCGATATCTTGTATTTTAACTAGTTTTAAATCTCGTCTGACAGATAAACTCTGTGCGCTCTTTAGATCTGTGATACTAACGGAGTTATCGGATCCTATTAAAGTTATCCGACTCTCAAAGTTCTTCTTTTTTGGTACATCTTTTCCTTCTGCTGTTATTTTCATGGATACAAATCTATTGTGATCGACTAAACGTCGGAAATTGCTTAAAGCAAAAATCCTATTCATTTTGTAAAAATGTCTTTAACTATTAATTGAACACGGTATAAAAAATACATATAGTTTAAAGAGAATTCTAGACGGAACACCAACTAGATTTTTAAATACATATCGAATAATACTTAAGATATACAGGAGTACGATTATGTGTTACACTGTTATGTATTGATTTGACTTATAAACCTTATTGACATGTTGTCAAAGTCAAATCAAAATCAAATTGATCAATCAACTGTCACTGTCAAAGATATATTGTCACAATTCATAGACGTCAGACCAAAGAGTAGAACTAGAGTTCAAGTCTGACTAAATAATACCTCCGTGAAGTCGGCCCCCTCACTTTCATTTTTTTAACTTTTTTTTACGCAAATCGTTTGAGAATCGTTTGAGAGGGTTTGAGAGAAAAGATATATCGTTTGAGAGTTCCTACTTTCTCCGTAAAAACAATTTCAAATTCTAGTGTGAAGTTGGCCCCCTCACTTTACTTTTTTTTATTTTTTTCAATGCGAATCGTTAGAGAGTCGTTTGAGAGACATTAACAGAAAAGAAATATCGTTTGAGAGTTTTTACTTTTTCTGTAATAAATATTTTAATTCTGGGCATCGAAAGTTACAAATCGATTTTCTTTTTTTCCGAATTAAATATGGCAATCATGCACTTGGACGTTTCAAATTTATTGTGTAGGTAGAGAATGGTAAGAGAGTGATTGAGAGAAAAGAGAAATCGTTTGAGAGTTAATACTTTTTCTTAAATAAATATTTCAATTTCGGAATCGAAAGTTACAGATCGGTTTTCCTTTGCTCCGAAATAAATATGGCAATCATGCACTTGGACGTTTCAAATTTATTGTGTAGGTAGAGAATGGTAAGAGAGTGATTGAGAGAAAAGAGAAATCGTTTGAGAGTTAATACTTTTTCTTAAATAAATATTTCAATTTCGGAATCGAAAGTTACAGATCGGTTTTCCTTTGCTCCGAAATAAATATGGCAATCATGCACTTGGACGTTTCAAATTTATTGTGTAGGTAGAGAATGGTAAGAGAGTGATTGAGAGAAAAGAGAAATCGTTTGAGAGTTAATACTTTTTCTGAAATATATATTTCAATGTCGGAATCGAAAGTAACAAATCGATTTTCCTTTTTTCCGAATTAAATATAGCAATCATGCACTTAGACGATTCAAATTTATGGTGTAGGTAGAGAATGGTGATAGAGTGATTGAGAGAAAACAGAAATCGTTTGAGAGTTAATGCTTTTTTTGAAATAAATATTTCAATATCGGAATCGAAAGTTACCAATCGATTTTCCTTTTATTTCGAATTAAATATGGCAATCATGCACTTGGACGTTTCAAATTTATTGTGTAGGTAGAGAATGGTAAGAGAATGATTGAGAGAAAAGAGAAATCGTTTGAGAGTTAATACTTTTTCTGAAATATATATTTCAATGTCGGAATCGAAAGTAACAAATCGATTTTCCTTTTTTCCGAATTGAATATGGCAATCATGGACTTAGATGATTTAAATTTATGGTGTAGACAGAGAATGGTAATAGAGTGATTGAGAGAAAAGAGAAATCGTTTGAGAGTTAATACTTTTTCTGAAATATATATTTCAATGTCGGAATCGAAAGTAACAAATCGATTTTCCTTTTTTCCGAATTAAATATAGCAATCATGCACTTAGACGATTCAAATTTATGATGTAGGTAGAAAATGGTAATAGAGTGATTGAGAGAAAACAGAAATCGTTTGAGAGTTAATGCTTTTTTTGAAATAAATATTTCAATATCGGAATCGAAAGTTACAAATCGATTTTCCTTTTATTTCGAATTAAATATGGCAATCATGCACTTGGACGTTTCAAATTTATTGTGTAGGTAGAGAATGGTAAGAGAGTGATTGAGAGAAAAGAGAAATCGTTTGAGAGTTAATACTTTTTCTTAAATAAATATTTCAATTTCGGAATCGAAAGTTACAGATCGGTTTTCCTTTGCTCCGAAATAAATATGGCAATCAAGCACTTGGACGTTTCAAATTTATTGTGTAGGTAGAGAAGGGTAAGAGAGTGATTGAGAGAAAAGAGAAATCGTTTGAAAGTTAATACTTTTTCTGAAATATATATTTCAATGTCGGAATCGAAAGTAACAAATCGATTTTCCTTTTTTGCTTGCCTCTCAACCAATAAATACAAAATTTCTCTAAGAATGATTCGTGGTACATTTAATGCGTTTTTTTAGATCTTTACCAAACGTTTAATTATTTTAACATCTTACATATTTTTAAGCTGCAGTATTATCATTAGCTATAACTCAAGACTTAGACAGTGCTTAACTACTCTTTGAAACGTCACCACTAACTTGACTATAGCCAATAACAGAAGATTTCACTTCTCTTTTTGTTTTGACACTCAGAGACGGAGCAATGGTAAATTTTGTTTTACTAAATCTTTAATTATTTAATCAATCGTTTACAATTTATAGTGATAAATATAAAATATTGCAATTGTTTTTTTTCAGTCCGCTCACAAAACATTTATTATTAAGCGCAAGCTTGCTAAAAAACTCAAGCAGAACAGACCAATTCCACAATGGGTTAGAATGCGCACTGGAAACACAATCCGGTAAGTAGTAAATTAATGATTTTGTTGGAAAAAATGTCATTGTATGCGAAGGTCTAGTACAATAGAAATATTGCATTGCATTAGATCCAGTCTTGTTTTTATTTTCCAATGAAACAAATTATCTAGAATTGTTTGGAAACATTACTGGTGTAGAGTTCTGTAAGTATAAGTTATTTTAATGGTTCTACTATAGTTCTAATAACATTCCGATTTTATAGAAACTGCTATTCAAAATTTATTTCGTTAAACTATAAATGTTAACAAAAACTTCAGTGCCTAAATTGTTTCCAAATCCTCCCTCTTTTAATCTTAATACATTTATAGAATGTGGTGGCATCATACTAATTAATGATTTAGTCTTTTGTAACCCTGCACCATATAAAGGAAATAAGACTAGCAGTATTTTGCCATTGATTGTTTTCATCCATTACCAGAACTTCTCTTTAACTATAAAAGTTCAAGATTATAGTAATGTATTGTGAAAAAACAATATGTATTACATCAAAAACTACAACAGCAGATGTAAACTTTAGAAGTTTAATTAAGAAGGATTTGAGCTGGACTTTTTGTGTTTGAAAATAATAAGTTTTATGAAAATATTTAATTTGTAGTCTGACTTAATTTTCTTTTTGTTTTTTAATGTTGGTGAGACCTAATTTACTTCTTTTGAGTTGTAGAAGGAAAATATACACTAACATATTTCAGTATATATCATAATAATTATTAATTTAATACTATTGATATCAAGCGATTGTCTTGTCTTAGATTCCGTGATACCTAGTGGTTTCACTTTAGTATATAAAAATTGTAGTATCTTGCTGAAACTTCGTCCGTGCGTTATTAAAAAAATTTAGCCTATCACCCTAGTATAATGTAGCTTTCTAAAGGGTCCCACACATTAACAGTCCGCTGTCCGATATTATTCTGTCAGTTGATCACAATAGACCCCAGACTCACAGGTTTTAAACTGACAACTTATATTAATCACACGTGTGTGGCTGCTTGTAAGCAGCCAAACCTGTGAGTGTGTGGTCTATTGCAATTAATTGACAGACTCATATCGACCGGCGGACTGTTAATGTGTGGGACCCTTAATACTGAAAGAATTTTTCATCTTGGTTCATAAGTTTCGAGACCTATTCAATGCAAATAATCAAATATTTCTTCATTATATTTGTATGGATTATTTCCAGATACCAAGCAAAAAGCGAGACTACTTGTGTACTGTGATTGTGTATTTTAGATGTTTACAATAATATTATCTTTAATTTCAGGTACAACGCTAAGAGGCGTCACTGGAGAAGGACTAAGCTCAAGCTGTAAACTGTTACCTTGTACATGTTAAGCTTAATAAAGTCCTAAAAATCTCCCAACATATCTTTTATTTTGTGTCAACTCACAACGACAATGAATGATTTTAGTTATAGTTCATATAATATAGATCGTTCATTTATAGATTTTTAGAATTTACTTCAATGTCTTCACAAATAATTTTATTTATAAATCTCGTAATTGAGTTAATTATCTATTTTTCTGTATTTTGTTTCTTCATATACAAAGTCAGGTCAGGTTGCAAAACGAGAACTCATCAGTTATCAAAAAAACACAGTAAACAAAAACTGTGAGCCGTAATGGGACGCCTGGCAGATGTGAAACATCGTGTGTACAAGTAATATGCATAAAAGAGAATATTTAAATAAAATATATATATGTATACTTTAGTATAGCGACCCGTCGCCACGCTATACTAAAAATATTTTTTCTTTTTGGTGAGAAACATCTATAGGATCACTTGTAAACCGAATTGTTGGCGTGGCGACGGGTCGCCACGCTATACTAAAGTATACATATATATATATTTTATTTTAATATTCTCTTGTAAGCATATTACTTATACGCACACGATGTTTCATATCTGCCAGGCGTCCCATAACGGCTCACATTTTTTTAAAATTAAAATAAAAACACACAAATAGTACAATTTTTTATTCCCCAATTTTCATTATCTATGTACACAATACTCTTATAAATTAATAACACATGGTTTGTGGATGTTAGCTTAGAGCAATACATACTAGTAAAAGTATCACATTTTATAATACTGACTCAAAACTCATTCCAATCAAATATATACTGTCAGGATGTCTCTTCTTTGGAATCCTGTTCCGATTTTTCTTTTTTCAATGCTTCAGACTGCATCAGTAATTCTTCTAATAAAAGCACATTGTCTATTAATTCTTGACTGCCCGTTGGCTGGAAAAAATATACAATTTGAATATTTCTGTAAATTACTATCAAATGTTTGTAAAAATTGTATTACCAGTCCTTAATTAAGACTAAATGTATTGAAATGTTGAAAACAATTCTGTAAACAAAAGGAAATGCAATTACCTGTTGTGCGCTAACAGACCGGGCCATCAATTTCTGACGGTACTTCTCTTTCCTCTCCTGTTCGCGCACGCTGCGCAGCCGGTCGAAGTCGTCGATGTCGTCTTCTCCATCCACCCCGTCTACGTCATCCACTGGAATAAAGAAATCACTATAGCTTTAACACGTTCAATGCCACTGACGACGCCCTCAAAATTGACTTTAATGAGTAACAATTGTAGTTGCATTGCACCAGTCAATGATGATGTAGTCAAGTATGGTCTTTTGTATGGATGTTAAGATTTTGTGTGAAAGTGACTTACTTAGGGTCTGGCTGCCGGCGGCGCTGAGCGAAGGCCCGACATCGCTGTCCAGGCGAGGACGCTCGAGGCCAGGGAATGAGTCCTGTGCGCGCAGGGACTTGGATGTCGGACTCGTGTCTCCTCCTCTGCCTTCTAGCACGGCGCTCGCCGCACGCGCCCATTGCGACGGCGCGGACGACGATAGACGCGTCGCTGTTTTCATTGAAAACATAAGAATAGTTAAACCAGCTTTCTTAACAGTCAACAAAGCACCTAATGCGTCTCATGTGATGTCATATGATGACCATTTAATTCACTCCAGAATAAATAAAAAAACGTCAATTATTTACTTTAACAGTTAATATATAAAACGCGTACAAAATCATACAGCTAATGTTTTAAATAAATGTCGCATTGAAATTGCAAAAACTAATAAAATAATAAAAATGACTATCTTTATAGCAGTATTACGCAGTGACACATTTGATGATAAAATGTAAATGATGTTGCTCAAAATTTAGATTCTCAGAAATACTGTACTTTAGATAAACAAATATTTTTTTCAGTTTTGAGAAAAGTACTTTAGATTCACTTTGCCATATAATATACCCGACACCGAAAATGCACTCATATTCACACAACGAAACAATATAAAAGTAAATTCAAATAATCTTCCATAATTTATTGTTCAATGTTCATCAAATCATGTGTTGGTTAGAGATTTGCTAAATTTTAAAAGTAATAACAGTAAATAGTCTACAAAAAATACATTATTCATGGTCTTAACATACTGAGTCCTTGAGCAATATTGAACACATTATCGTCCTTACATAATGAAAAGTCAGTTTTCTTAAGACAATGCAGATTGTGATAAAAAGTACGATTGAACAGCGATATAACATCAAATGTAATCTTATCATACGTTTGTTCTCATTGATTAACAATACAAACTGTTAAGACTTGATATTAGAATGTAAAAGAAAGACAAACTATAATTGAAAATGTTCGTCTTATTTATTTTGTCATGTTCACCTCATATAGAAAAGAAAATAGTAGAGCACCGCACTAAATTCACAAGATTTTGAAAGCGTAAACATACGTAAAATTAAAAATACAACTTACTGGAATTATGACTGGAGTTTCTCGTCGGAACATTAACTGGATCGCTCGCGGTCGGTGGCCCTTGTGCGAACAAACTCATCGCAGTCGGTCTGAAATTATAATATTATTGCATTTAGTTTCAATGTTTTCAATTACAATGATTACTCTAGACATCCGCAACATCAGATATATTGCAGATACGTTGCCTGTCTTTAGGGATACAAGGGTGCGGTCTTCTATTATTCTATTGTTGAAAATGAAGTTAAGGGTGTTCCGATATTTTTTGTTAACTAACCTGTTCTCCGGTCGCTTGGCCATACTGGTGATGGTGGCCTGCTCGTCTACCTCCTCGATGACCTCGTTTGCGATCTTCATACTGCCCGCTGCGGTCGCCGCCGGCTTGTTCAAAGTCGGATTACTCGCTGATATCAGGAAACGAGTGCCTCCTGGAGTTATTATAGAGACATTTATAATACATATTCTGTGGATGTGACGATGTAAAATTGACTTTTATGTCCATTAAAAGACCTCTCGACTTTTTGATAAATTAAAGTTAAAATGTTACGTACATTTTAAACCAACATATTTCAGGAACGGTTCCTAATATGCACTATGCTACGAAAATTACGTAGATTATATATATTTTAACGAAACTAAAGGAATCAAAGCTATGGAATATTTACAAATCAGGGCAGTCATTAACCTGAACACCATAAATGTAATGAGTTCGACGAACTCACGCGATGCTTTAGCCGCGAATGCAATGTTAGTAAAAATAGCAAATTCCTTATTAATGTGGTATTCATAGGCGCCATTTTTGTCATGCGTAAGTCGTAAAAAACCGTTACATCGTATTGTTTTAAAATTAGCGAGTAGAGGGTATATTTTAGGAATCACATCAAGTGAGCCACTTGAAACGTGGTTATAAGAAACAATAAATTGAAACAGGGGGGAAGGGGGGGGGGGATATTGGAGTCTTTGTTGTAGTGTTCTAGGTATACTACTATACTAGTTGAGGTGGTGATTTGTGAGAAGTGTAGTGTTAAAAACTGATCAAATATCGTCGTTGCTTCACAAATAAGTACCGTAAAACCGTTGCTCACCTCCATCAGTTTGAGTGCTAACGGGCGTAGAGGGTTGCCTCTGCTCTTCTTTCGAGAACAATCTCTTCAACATAGAAGTGACTGAGTTAGTGCGCGTCATTGCAGGTTGCTGCAGCGACGCCATAGAGTTACTCGACCCCATGGAATTCCTGTCCTCCTTTTTCCCGCGCTTACTGCCTCTTGACACGATGAAATGAATGCCCGATACTGCGTCGTCGTTCATTTGTAATTGCTGCGATGAGAAAAACAATATTTTCATAAACTAGAATACGATATTTTGTTTTACTTTCACAAGGGCCAGTGAGAAAAGATAACGTAATCGAACCGTTATTGGGAGATGAATTTGTCCATACTTTTTTGCTCGCAAGCAAATATTAGGTCCTTACATATGAAATTGGCGTTTTTCGTACTGGCCACTTTAATCACAAATTTCTCCTCTTTGGTAAGGAATTCCAAATTCAAATTTGTACAGCTATAGACTCATGTATTTGTGGTTCGATGACCGTCATTCATTTGTTTTTTTTCTTCTGTTTTTTTCTGTTTGCGTCACTCATTTTACAAAATGGAAAAATTAAAATATCGCATTATTTACGAGTACGAGTTCCGCCTTGGCACTAGTGCTGCGGAAACGACTCGAAGGGTGAATGATGTGTATGGCGGTCATGTTGCAAAAGAAAACACAGTTCGTTTTTGGTTCCAACGTTTTCGTTCTGGAAATTTCGATCTGCAGAACAAGCCCCGTGGACGGCCTGAGACTCAAGTTGATAATGAAGAGTTGAAGGCTATTGTGGAAGCGGATCCATCGCAAACCACGTCCGAGTTAGCTGCAGGCTGCGATGTTAGTGATAAAACTGTTTTAATTCACTTGAAGCAAATTGGGAAGATTAAAGAGCTTGAAAGGTGGGTACCTCACGAATTGACTGAAGCAAACCGGCAAACGCGCGTCGACTGTTGCGTTACATTACTAAACCGGCACAATAATGAAGGTATTTTAAACCGAATCATTACCTGTGATGAAAAATGGGTTCTTTACGATAATCGGAAGCGCTCAGCGCAATGGTTGGATCCTGGCCAGCCAGCCAAATCCTGCCCCACGCGAAAATTAACCCCAAAAAAGTTACTTGTAAGCGTTTGGTGGACTAGTGCCGGTATTGTTCATTACAGTTTTCTCAAATCTGGCCAGACTATTACGGCTGATGTCTATTGTCAGCAATTGCAAACCATGATGGAAAAGCTAGCGGCTAAACAACCTAGGCTGGTCAATCGCTCCACGCCACTGCTGCTTCACGACAACGCTAGACCACACACTGCGCAACAGACGGCTACTAAATTAGAAGAGCTTCAATTGGAAAGTCTAAGACATCCTCCTTACTCCCCGGACCTTGCTCCAACAGATTACCATTTTTTTCGAAATTTGGATAACTTCTTGCAAGGGAAAAAATTCAACTCCGATGGGGCAGTCCAAATCGCCTTCAAAGATTTTATTGATTCCCGTCCGACTGGTTTTTTAGTAAAGGGATCAATGAACTACCTATGAGATGGCAAAAGTGCATAGAAAATAATGGTTCATACTTTGATTAATTAAATATATTATATTAAAAAATATTCGACTTTTTGTTCCTCCCATACAAAACGCCAATTTCATATGTAAGGACCTAATATAACTGTCTACTTTGATTCTTTTTTGTTTACACAATAAAACTTAAAAACTGTTACTAAAAACAGAAATAAATGTATACGCATATTGATACTTTTTAAAATAAAAAGTTGTAGGTAGTAAAGATTAACCAAAAGAAGATTACCAAAGTTTTCAACAATCACAAAAACGAAGAGCATTATTTACAGCACCAAAACAATTTTAACGATCATTTACAACAAATATTTGTTTAGTCACATACAATTATTAGTATAATTTTAACGTTTAGAACAAACACATGAAATTTTTACATTAAAAGAACTTAATATAGAAACTGATATATAATTATTTAAGAAGCTATAAAAATATAGAGTTAATTTGTTAATATATTAAGTATTAAAATATTTGTTAAAATATGATTATACATGCGTCAGCCAGTTATTATATTATATACTACAAAACATTTTCTATAAGAATAAGACGAAAAGTAGGTAGATACTAAGTAAAAGGAGAAACGTAAAGATATTTTAACCTCAACCGAATCGAGTAATATAAAAGAGATTTTTTCACATATCAAGATTAATTGTTTCACTTTTGCCCTCATTTATTGTAATATTTATACTTTAAATTATTAAATCCGCCGTAATAGTTTCTTTTATGATCCTAAATTTATCCTAAATTCAAATGTCTTCTAAAGCCATATCTGGATTTACTGACTGCTGGTTTTATAATAATTGAAGAACGGTTTCATACTTTCATTTTTGGAACGAAGTTCCTTATCGCGCGTTGTGAAAGGGGGCTAGACGGAAAAAATTCTTACGAAAAGCTGTCACGACACTTTTTGCTATAGTAAGTATGTTAACGACGAATGAGCGCTACTTCACCATGGCAACGACGTGACAATATATAACGAAAAATCATAGAAATAAAATGTACTTCTTGTGAAGACTTAAGTTTTTTATTCATAGAATAAACATTGGTTCCTTCACTAATTAATAGAAAGGAACTTTGTTCCATCCGGGTGTCCCAACACACCTCTCAAGTTTTTTGTTTTAAAGTTTTTATAAGCACAACAGATGAATGTAACCAAATAATCTCCCAAGGTAAGATTACAAACAAGATAAAGCTACTTCCTGGAGTGATAAATACCGATTATCTATAATCCAGATATTATTAGATAAGCATAGATATCTATTATTTATAATTATATCTCGAACTGATAAGGAGTAATAGAGTCGGCGAATCATAAGAAATTACAACATTTTTAATTACATGGTTGTTTGTGAGCGGCGCCCGGACTGTCCAAACATATGCTATTACGGGTAAATATAAAGTGATGCAAGAAATATGAAACTATGAAAAAAAAATAGTACCTATGTTTTTTTGTTTTTAAGTCTCCTAGAATTGTAGAGAAGTTTAGACCTGAAGATATAGGATAGATGAACGAATATTGAATACATTACAATACAATTCCTCAACCGTAGTCACCCGATCACCAGGCGTAGTAATCACGTAAGGTAGAGACAGATGACGTCATTGGCAACCCTTCACACCGCAACACTGCGAAGCTCCATACAGCCGTGCAGCATGCTATAAATATGGTCAAATCTAACCTCTGGCGGGGTGAACTTGTAACTCACGGTGTTGGAGGGGACCATTTCTTCTATTTTGACGGAGGACGGCGCAACGGTGACCATGCTACGTTGGCGCACAGGGACGGCGACGCGCGCTGTCGAAGGTTCAGGATGCTCCTCCCTCTGGTTCTCAGTGGCGATGGTGTAGGGCAGCTCGGCGGGGAACACCTCGTCCCAGTACTGATCCTTGATCAGCTCCGGATGCTCGTGATGCATCTCGTCGACTATCATATATGAAACCTAAAAATAACCAAAGAAGTTAAATCACTGGATGTTTACTGGTACGCAATGAGTATTTATGTATAAATTTCCTATAATTTGCAAAAACGAATCGATTCAAAGTACATAACTCGCTACACTTCTACAAGTTTTTTATAAAAATAAAAAAATTGTACCCTATAAGAGACGAAGCTCCATAATGATAAAATTTATTTTTCTAGAAATATTGACTACACTTTAGCTAACCTAAATTTTAGACTTGGAAAGTACCAGGTATCGGACTACGTATTTCGTTTAAAACGATGCATCAATGCACTTGTTCTACGAATACTCCCCATTGATGTATCGTTCATAGCATGCTGCTCAGTCATTAATTCCATTGGTTTAAGACATGCTAAGGTCGGTGTTGAAAGGGAATTATTGTGAATAATTCTGTGTCAGGAAACACGTCACCTCATTTAGTAACAGACTTAATTCCAGATGAGGGAGCTATCAACGATTACTGAAAATTGACCTTGAAACAACAACGATTTAAGACTATTCAAAGCTTGAAATCTAATTTGATATTATTACAAATAGACATAATTTATTGTTAAATCGTGTTAGGATCTTAACCTAGCCTGCTAATAAAAGCAATTTGTAGGTATCAAAATATAAAATTGAAGCCATAAAGAGCAAATTCACATTTCTTATTTTTACAATGCTGCAAAGGTAGCGCATAGCAAATATAATTGTTTTGGATGGGATCCAATTCCAATTATTTTTATGGTAATATACATATTTTTCAGATTTTTAAATAGACAAATTAAAAGCTGACAATGGATGTTGAATCCGATTATCTTTTCTATTCGGGTTATTTTATTACATCGCAAATTTTCATATGAACTTAAAGTGAATCATTATTACAGTTTTTTATGACTACAATTTTATGAACTTTGTTTCAACATCTTATCTTTTCATATCTAGTTAATAAATTTTATTGGATAATGTAAGATAACAAATGAAAATAAAATTTCTGATTAATAAATTAATAATAAAAAGTCGAAACATGACAAATAATTAAACGATTAAACTATTCTATGATGTAGTTTCAAGAGATAATGTTAATATGTTCAATTAAAAGTGAATTAAATCTTCTGAATCACTTAAAAAACTATTTAAAAAGTCATTTACGAGAATTGAAATTAACTCGTTACATCAACTGCTTTCTGCGCATACTTCCAACAATGCCAAGTTATTAATAATAACTGAAATCTATTTTTGCAGTAAAGTAGGTATCCCATAGAAAGTCATCGTGAGTCAAGAAGGAAGGAAAATCTGTTGCCAAGTATCTACGTAATAATTTATTAATTTAAACACAAATTGCGGCATGTTTAACATACCCGTACTTAATATTTTCCGGGTTTGACAAAAAAAATTATTAATTTGAAAGTGACATCTTAACTTAAATTGCCACCGCCAAAACACAAAAAAAATCATGTTTTATGCTTTTTTATTCATAAAGAATGAGAAAAAAGATAACATATTTTTATATATGAGTTTCGGCAGTGAAAATAAAAATACAACAAACCTGCAAGTCTCTGTCAATCAGCCAGTTAACTTCGAAGTCGTCATCATCTTCCCCAAAAGGATTGATCAAAGACTCGGCCACCTTCAGCCAGCCCATGTAGAAGAAGAACTCTAATGTCGTGAATATTGGGAAGTAAAGGTCTATATTGCTGATGTAGACATCACTGTGCGCTGACTGCAATTTGTTGTCGACCCATTGGCTGCCGAGCGCGGACGTTATGAAGTAAGAGTACACGGCTATAGTTACCACCTGAAATAAACGTTTACTTTAGTATTTTGACGAGGTGAGATATTACTGACGTGAAGTCAAAACTCTTCAGACACATAAAATACATACTATAAAACTGATTAAAAATATAATAGATTGTATTTCACAACTGAGCAGTCTTGGGATTGAATTAAGTTTCACAAGTCACAATTCCAGCAATTCGGCGCCAATTCGACGATGTCGACGACCGTCTGGAGCACCCAAACAAAAGAATACTTTCAACAACATGAGTGATTTCATTTAAAACAATTTTTAACTAACATCTATCAACATTTTTAAGTGTATAAATTATATAGACACCTAGAAATGAGCTGTTCAATTTCTTAACTTTTACGATTTACTTTATGTTTCTACATGTAGAAACATAAAGTTTACCTTACATTATGACCCATACAAGTAAGTAATCTTAAAAAATATTACATAAGAAAAATGTTTGTCTAAGAAAAACTTTTTTTCGTAAGCGAATCGCAGTCAAATGTATTATGACGCTATTAGCCAACCTCCAAAGGACTTAACATTTCAGCGAGTAGCAATAAAACACTAGTTAAAATGTCACTGACCCGTACTCTACTGGCGTTTTAAGAAACTAACAAGCACTAACTTCACTTGCGTAAATTATTGTGTATATTTTGTATTACCATGTCTATACGATTTGTAATACATTGCTTATAATCGACTATACCAAGTCTTTGAAAGAACTTACGAGTCTTGATTACAATACAAATTTTACCGTTGGTTGCGACTGTCAATGCAGATGCACCGCGATATTTTTCTCGCTTAGGTATAGAGTTCTCGCTTATGGAGGTCTTCCGTTGGGGCCGGACAATGAATCTCGCTTATTGAGGTTTCTCTCTTATCAAGGTTGGATTTTGGTCATCGCTCTCACACATTTTGCCCTTGGCAACTCAAGATTACTGCGCGACAGTCTATTTAATTTCTTCAATGAAGTCAGAATAGGAACCATGGATGAATACAATATTGGTATACTCCTTTTCAATATTAGACAACAATTAATCAATATTTAACAGGAAGGAAATTAAACAACAACTAATTTTATAACTGTGGAAGCCCACAGAGTTGCAAAATGTATTAAAACATTAAATATTTACTGCTGACGACGTTGAGAAATAAACATACATATTCCTACGACAAACCTGATATATAACATCGACTCCTAGTGATATCCCTAGATCGATTATTGGGTTCGGCCGTAATATCGATATCTGTAAATTACCTGAGTATATACTAAGGGCACGCTGATTGTGTCGTAGCTGAGCAGCAGCCCAGCCTGTCCTCGGAACTTGTTCAACTCATCAATGATTGTCTTCACAGCAAAGTCGTCTCTTATCCGGCCCTCTTTTCGAGCTCTCGTCACTATACTTGTAGCCCATACTATGGGTAACCTAGTGATATGCAATTTAATATAATTCTATCTGATGAGTTGGTATTCTAATTCACTAAAAATATAATAGTTAGTTTCCCAAGAATCTAAGCAACGTTTTATCAATAGAAATTAACAATATAATTAAATCGGCTTGCAATAATATAAGATGCGATACAATATTACGAAATCAATGAACATTAAGAAGTAATAAGAACCATACCAATGTTTTGAAGGCTTCGGAAATTTGCTATTAAGATTGTCGAGTATCGTCTTTTCGTTGTCCAGTAATAGACCGGCTTCGACCAAGTTGTTTAACGTTGGGAAACGTTTCTTGACGCGAGGTGAGATCATGGTTAGTACCATAGTTAAGCAGAGGCACACGTAGCGTACAATTGTACGCCGCATCAGTCGCCCACGTTCATCCTGACAATAAAACATTATTTTTTTACTTACAATAAGTATACAGAAATAATCCTTACGTTATTACCACTTTATTACACAGGAAACTATATATATTCTATCACTGGAAGTTTCATTATGTTAAACGGCCTATAACAAGACCAAATGCCCTATTTTCTCTCATTTGATTATCAATATTGCCATTGCCAGTCCTTGCATCGATAAAGAAAAACCAGACTACGTCAAGACGAGTGAAATTACACAGTCATAATTGTGACGGGAACATTACTAAATGTGATATTGGTAAAAAATTCAAGGTTACCGCTTTATTTGTTAATAATACAGGTTTCAAAATATGCAATTTATATTCACAATTGTTATATAACAAATTATTTGACAAATATTGCCTACGTACAAAACTTCCACAGACATTTTTAAAATTATAATTTTTTCGCAATGGCGTAAATTGCTTCATTATTTACTGCGATGGGTGACTCTATTCTTATATGCGATAAACCCGAAAAATGGGGCATTCCGTCTTAGTCAGCATTTAAGGCGTGTTCTTACATTTTTATGTAAATATCTTATGTTATATCAATACTAATATTGTAAAGAGGAAAAATATGCATTTTTTTGTACCGAATAAACTCAAAAACTACTGGACCGATTTAAAAAATTCTTTTTACATTAGAAAGCTACATTATCACTGATTTTTTTTAATATCATAAAGTGGCAAAAGAGCAAGTTGCCGCATGAATTCGCTGAAATAGCGAAGGGACCGCTGTGCCTACTTTTAATTAACCGAGGAGGACATTTATTACTTGAAAAAACATAAACTAGTAGAATGTAAAAACCAGACATACGTGTCCTGTGTTTCTATCTAGGGAATATTTAAGGCAACATAGTATAGTATAATAAAATAATTTGTTTCACTAGTTTCAAAAGGAATATGTTTGTGTATAGCTGATTCAGTACAAACTGTCCATCTCACATCTGTTATCTGTGACAGTGTTTGTTCTAATCGAAGGAACATACAAACTTACGTAACACGGATATCGTGGACATTATCTTAGCAGGCGTAGATTAAGTATTATTTTTCTGAGTTACGTAAAAAGAACGATGTCTTATCGCATAACAAATACCGCCTTTCATGAAGTGCATTGTAAAAAATATGTAATGAAATATAAAAATAGCTAATATTATATATGTATAAAGTTCTTGACATAAATACATTCAGTATTTGAATTATTAGTAAACCGTGTTAAGGACATTTAAAATTGGTTTAAATTATTTTAATACACATAGTGTTAAACATAGAAGCAGTAAAAGGAAAATATATCTTTCTATATCTTTTTACCTTTGTCGTGACTCTGATTTGTCTGTATATGTTCCAAACGGAACTTATTTTTGTCACCAAAAACAATATACATATTTGCTCTTTTTAGGACGCTATACTTGCTTGAATGACAAGCAAAAATTCAACGCCACCAAAATATCAAGATTCTTTGTGTCGTATTGTTATAATTATCACTTAACATCAGGCGAATGACCTGATCATCAATCACTGAGCAGTATAAAAATATTACATCGGAGGTTCCCGAGCATTCTTAGTTTTTTTTTAAGTATTCTCACCGAAATGTAATTTTTACTTATTGTAAATATTTATTTTAAAATATTTACAAAAAATATAAACATGGCAACTTGGTGCTTACAACGGCAACAAAGATGAAGTTATGTCTATTAAAAGTAAAATGATGAAATTCCATTGCCGGCATACTTGTACTGAGAGTAAAACATTTTTTTTTACGAATGTGTTGACAGTGGAAGCCTACCCTTATTATAGTAATTATAAATTAAACACAAAGAACAAAAAAATCCTTACCTGTCCGTGAATAGTTGCAGAGACGAAGACAGCGATGGAATCGGGCCAGGGTATTGTCGTGTACTGGCTCCACCAGCGGTTCATTACAACCGTCACGTAGAAGCCCAGGACGAAAGACAGGGGTATCACGTTACCATGAAAACTGCAGTAGTTGACCACGCCTTCGAACATCCTGTAGATATACAATCGAGTCTACAATTGAAATAAATGAAGGCAAGTGACTATTTTAATGGTTGCAATATAAACCTATTGTGTATATGTCAAGTGTATTATGCATTTAATCTCGTGACCAAATGACTATATTATACGAGGAGGCCAAATGTGACATAAAGTAAAATTATCTACACATGTAAATCTGGGATAAACTAAATGCCTTTGGAAAATATTCCATCAAGCTTTATGAACCAGATTGTTTACTTAACATCGTAGTTTCAATAAAGGATACAACTTTCAAATACCAAATTAAAACATGTTACAAAATTAAAACCGTCAATTATAAAAATGGTAATAGTATCATTTTCTAACCGTGAGTTTCTGAGACCAGAATATCAGTTTAAAACATATTGTTATCTCTGTGCTGTCTAAGATAATAATAGGGATGAAGATATGTTTTATACAAAGATTTTGATTTTAGAAAACCACGGTATGAAAATAATAATACTCTTAACAGTCTTAAACACATTTGTAGAGGCGATCGACTCTACTTCATACTTACTAAAACTATAACAATTACAACACTAAGTTATCATTTTAATACATACCTTTTGGCATTTTCATCTAACAGGAGTCGATATGTTAAATTGAGTATATAATACGAAAGTAAAAACACTAATAGGTCCAGCCACACTAGTTTGTATATACTGCCCCGCCATCTGCAAACAATATAATCATTTTGAACTAAAGCTTTTTTTCCATCAAGTAAATATTTAAAAACGGTTATAACTAACTAGAATAAATAATATGCGGCGTTATAAAATTATAATAACCGCTAATATACACGATAAACAGTTCTCTCTATCTAAATTTAATTAGATTGAGTTATATTTCACAATTTACTGCAAAATATTACATGAATACTATGTTAGGTATAAAACATTTAAGGTCTCTATATCTTTAGTTATATACTTAATATGTGCGTGTAATGTATGATGAAAATGTTATTAACAGAGGTTGAATAGTTCCTAAAAAAGATTTTTATCGATTTACTTTTTTAATTATTCGTTACTTGAACTTTGTAGTATTTGATCGCTATGCATTTATTATATTTGTTATTAACTGGCAAAAAATTTGCAGCTTGCGTGTTTGCCTTTTATTATTTTATAGGGTGAAAAAGGCAGGTGGTAATTCAAGTGAAGGAACGTATCTTTTGAACCAAAATTAAGTTTCCTACATGGTTAATTCCCTAATTGTATTAAAAACTATCTTTCCTAACAATTACATTCCTAATTTACATACCTGAGCTTGGACAATAACGCTAATTTAATCTTTGATAATAGTCCATAGTGATAATTCTAATTCCTTGTTTACGATAATCGTAATGTATATGTTCGACTGGAAGAAACTAACAACACATTTGCCTCAGTTTAATTGCTGTCATTAAAGAAGCCTAACATGATTACTTCGCGACTTGATTACGTCATGGTACATACGACTGGTGGCACAATGATAGTGATGATTTAACATGTCTCAAGTTTACATTTGCAATGTTTTATATTGTAAGAGTTGATAAAACGAAGGCAACATTGGTATTATCTGATGTGTTAGTTCATGATAACATGAAAATTTTCGGGGTTATTACTTATTACGTCTAAAATGTCACTTTGAAAAAAAAAAGTGTAAATAATAGTGCAAATAAAAGATCGATTTGATTCCTGAAAAGACATTAAAGTAGTAGCTAAAGTTAATTACTTCATAAGAATATAACATTTTTAATATAGTTTCCTATAGCGAAATAGTTTATAATAGCTATCCGTCTGAACGCAAAATACACCACGAAAAAAGAATTGTCCCACGATCAATTGGTACTCTACAACTGCTTGTTTTAATTTTTTTTTAAATATTGATATCAAAAACACATGATTTTTCTTGGTTACATATTATTAAACATGACGCGCGCAATTGGAATGCTTTCCCATCAATAATTGACTTTCTTGAATCTCTTCAAATGCGTGATACTTTCACAAAAAGAAGAAAAGTTAATGCTAAGTATGTAATTTACTACATATCTATAAATATGTCGCTTTTCTCTTATAATAATACAGCATTCGTACTTGATTACTTTTGATTTTTATGACGAAATAATCGCTCTAGCTATTACTAGACTAATAGAAAATATTAGTTCGTGTTGTTCACAGTCAGTTTTCATCGTTTATAATGCATTTATAAATTCTCTTCTTTTTTAGTTTTAAAAGTATAGGCTACAACTTTTTTTTAAAACGTATCCCGACAGTAGTCGTTTTAAGCAGTTTCTATGCGGCAATAAGAAGTCGAGTGTAAAATGTGTTATATTGTTTACTATGACCACAAATATCAGCATAAATATTTATTAGATTTTGCGCTAACACTTGTTAACGGACCCTTCATCGAGTTGAAAGTATAAATTACATTTGCACTTGTATTGTGTATCTATACAACTGTAACACAATTGTTAATTTAATTTTAACCCCATGTTAATTATCAGTATAGTCGTTGTTAGCCAGTCTACATATAATGAGTCGCCATACGACGCGGCGTCAATTTGTCTGAACGCGAAGAACTCCAAATATCAAAGGTTAGCAAAACTATTAGGTTATACTAAATATTTTCAACGCGTCGAGGCCAGTTGGAAATAAAAACTACCCTTTTTTTCTTCATCGCTAGCTCTACAGCCCACGGCATAGGTTTAGTTGACACTTGGATAAACTCACTACAGACGTCTATGCTGGCAACTGCGTTGGCAACGCATCTCAGATTATTTGTTACCACAGTCGTCATCCTTGTTTATTAACAGCAAGCTCAGTTTCTTACTGTCTTATATGGATAAGGGCTGAGCATATTGCCATGTGCACGTATATGTCATGAACCGTGAATATTTAGAACAAATTACATATTTTATTCTTTGGATAAATAACCTTGCACTACATCATGACGTTCATATATCAATTATTGTTTGCCACGAATGGTGCGTTTTGTCATACATCCGTTGATAACAATCTGTTTTAGTGCTGCGAGGAAATCTATCTATACTCATAAGTTAGATAATAAGTATGCGTAAGGAATACGTTTGTATTTTAAATCGAACGGTGTCAAGTACTCCGTGTAGAACTGGCACGTATCTAGAATAGAATTAATGTCTAAGGTCGAATGCAAGCGGACGAAGGCTTTGATTAGAACAGACAAATTGAATGCATGGAAGGAACTCTTTATTTTATTAAGTACCAGTCAGGACTCTAATGAATAATGTTTTTAGTGTTTAAATTAGCTATCTACCTGTTTCGGACAATTAAAGTATGACATAGAATAAAATATTCTAAAAATGTAAAAAGTTATTTTCTTATCATTCGTCTTTATAATCTTATCAAATCGCGGTAATATTATAACAGGCACTAACATCATAATAAAGTAACAACTTCACAGTAAAAAAAAGTTTTTTTTTCTTAATTACATTCCCGTCATTTGTAACGTGTTTCTAAACTCAAATATCTGTTTACTTCCGGGTCTTGTTAATTACTGATGTACGATGATAATTTTACTCTTACTACAAGTATTTCCTGAACAATTCGGAAAATTACAGACATGACGGCACTGTGGACTTAGATTATTATGTAATACATTGTCTTAAAAGTCGTTTAGAGGCTCTTACTATATAGGTACTCTACGTTTAGTATGTACTATTTCTCTGAATTTGGATCGAGCATTTTATGCATGACAATTACATAACAAATTGTTTGTTGGTTTCAGTGCACAAGGCGGTGTTAATATGGAAATCACTGAGAAGGATATTACGTCATGGAATGACGCATCACGCCGGTGGGCCATGTCGAGGCGTGGACTATGTGAATAGCTTAATTTTATAGTTAATCACAGTAATCATGTGCCTAGAATTGATACAATTTGTACGAGCTCAGATGTGTTATATAAACAAAAATAACTGACAAAACGAAAATAATATCAGTTTGTACAGTCGCCTTCTTTCGTGGTATTGGAGTTACAGAAAACGACGCCCCCACCGAATAACCCCGTAATAGGAAAACTCAAATTTTTCAGGAGAAGCCAAAAACCGTATTTCTTTAATAACTTCATCAATAATTATTGTACAAGAATCTTTTAGATACCAAAACAAAAGCAATTTTTATAGCTTCATTGTATTTAATTTTCATTCATGTATTCCGGGCGTATTCTGTGCTATGAAGGAAAAATGATAATACTGGAAATTAAAAAAAAAACTGTTTCAATAATAACTTCTTATCTCCGTAATTAAAATTAAGAAAAATATAAAAAAAAATCACAACATGTAATAGGACCTTTACATGCTGAATTCGGAAAAGGACAACCCGGTAAGAGTGCATTACAGGATTATTCGATGGGGGCGTCGAAAAGATGTCTTTTGTCTTGCAACAAACGTAAAATCCGATATTATAATCAACCTTATTTATTGGAGTCAATTATCGAGAAACAATAAAATAATGATATCTACAAATAATTATAACATTGAATGAAAATGATCTTTAGCACGCGACGGCCAATGTTTGAAGGCCGCAAAAACAACCTTGCAATCAGTTTATTTGTTACAAATGATGGACTGATAGGTAACCAATTTGCATAATGTCAAATTTATCAAGCAGCAAAACGTGCAAGTAACATAAACAACATCAGCCATTGTTATAAGATGATCATAGAAGAAAAAGCAACAAAAGTAAGATCTTGTTCCCGAAAGTGACATATCAAATACCCGTCATTTAAGTTATATTTTATTTTAATACTTTAAGTAATTAACCTTGCGCCAACTGACATAAACCATAAAATTCAAATTTAACACTTGAAAAGATTTTTTTTGTAAGATAACGGGGCAAACGAGCAGCTGGAACATCGAAGTATTGAACGAAAATTTGAAAAATGAAAAGTTTAATTGAAGTCGTAATTTTAACCTTTTAACGTGTTTGAGTATATAAGGAAAATGTTCAATTCGTTTTTATCTTTATCAAAAATAGGAATTTAAACACATACAAATTTACAATTGTCGAGTAATTGATTTGAATTAGATTTGGCTGCAACAGCTGTACCTATTCTCAGACAAGAGAAACAAATTCAAGAGAATTATAGTGATGAGTAATAGAAAAATACACAGAGCATATCGGCAGCCGGATTCAATTCGGCTAAGTACTTACCTCAGTCTGTGTTTAACATAACATTAACGTTAATGAGCAAGTAATGCAAGAACTTCGTGAGTCAGAATGACGTCGAATAGACCAAAAATACTACGAATCTCAATGTCGACCCATATATATATTGTGTTTTTTAAATTATTGACTAGCTTTTGCCCGCGACTCCGTCCCCGCTGAATAAAATAAAAAGAAACTTAATAAGTAGCCTATGTATTCTTCCAGACTATGTTCTACATCTGTGCTAGATTTCATCAATATCCGTTCAGCCGTTCCGGAGATTCAAACAAACATCCATCCATTCATCTAAACTTTCGCATTTATAATATTAGTAAGATTAGGAAGATGTATCTTAAATAGATAATAAGATTACCATTCATTAATAAAATATGCATCATGAAGAAATGTTCTGATAATGAAGTAATCTATGCAGTGTATTATGAAAAATGTAATACGAATTGTGTTACAAAGCAATATGCTTTTTTCCGATCATAATGACTTTTTTACTGTTCATTAAGATGCCACATCTAACCACGCAGCTATCGAGCGCTTATAGATTCTGTTATTGACTTCCAAGCGAATTGATTACCCTGATCTTATTAACAGAATAAATAAAGGTAACGAAAGACGATAAAGTACCATCCATTGTGTTCGAAAAGCCCGCAGTGTTACGTTGATAATTTCTTAATATCGTTGAACAAATATTCAGTAAAAGAGTTTATCTTTACTACTATGTTTAGTTAACTATTGAGATAAATTTTGAATACCTCAATAAAAAGATATAATTACGCTTGCTACGAGTGTAACTATAACATTTTCAGATTAGTGCGAACTAGTTCAAGTCCAGCAGTAGTAGCGACCTTCAACTGAATACAAACACTATGTGAAAATTAAAATGTAACAACGAGGTCAGAATAGAGGAAAAACAATAAGTTTAGTGTGTTAAAACCCAAATGTTAACCTCATTTATATTCCTTAAAATTATAAAATGGACTAGTATCCATTTTATAATCCAGTCGTTATAGTAAGTTCACCTCGGAATTCGAGATACCCAGCTGTAAGTCTGTAAATACTTGTATATTGACACCCTAAAAGTTATCTCAAAACCTACATATGGTAGGGTGTAAGCAACTATTAAATTTCAAGGTCAAAGGTCACAAAAATCGGTTTATACTTAGTTGAGGAACATTACAAAAAAAAATTACAATATCTTCTCTTAATCATATAACTCATTGATTTTTTTATGAATGCAATAAAAATAATAGTACAATATCAAATTTATCGATACACATATATTGCAATAAGTACAGTAGTAAAGACAATAAAGTCAACTCCACTCATCGCATGTGTAGTATTGGGAAATATATAAAATTAAAAAAATAAAAACACTCACATACGCCACCCAAAGGGATAGGCAGAGATGATGATTTTCCATTTAGGACGATCCTTGGGGACATCTCTTGTTTGAAGTATGAACGTATAGTTCGTGTGAAACGATATCGACATAGTTAACAAAAACTAACACATGTGTAAATTATATAGTATACAGTACATAACGCTTAGTGCTAATTTAACGTTTTATTGGTTATAATATCTGCACTAGAATGACAATGGGTATAACAGATCGCATAAAAGAAACTCAAATATTATGACTGAACAGAATAAGTTATGTTTTATTAAAAAATATTGATGTTTCGTGTTTAAACAATGATTTTTTCCTTCAGGGAATCACAACTATTTGTCGACTACTTATTAAAAACAAAAATACGTAGATACCCACAAGTACAAAACAATCATTAAGTACAAAAAATATTTTATTCGCTCAATAGTGATTTTCTTCAGATTATTTCATCAACCAGGATAATTTTTAGCAGTATTTACGTTACACATCTGCATACTTTACATTGGCATAATATTCGCTTAATTAATAGTTAGCAAATACGCAATGGTAATAACGAATTTACAAACGCCAAAATGATAAATTAAAAGTTAAACTCAAAAGAGTTTTAATTCAGTTGTTTAGTTTAAAAATACTTAACCTATTAATAAGTTGAGTCCTATAGTTGTTAGTTACACTGTCCAAATAAACATGAGAATATTTTCAGATTTTGTACAACATCAAAGGACATTCACCCTAAAGTTAGATCAATATACGAACCAGACTGCGGCTCTTTGATGTCTCCGCACAGTAATTCTGGTTGTGGCCGTAAATATACAATATAGGATTTGTAACCATCAAGATGAATAAAATCCTAAAAAGGAAGTTTTTAGAGATTTTTTTAACTTATGCAATGTTTTCGATGTGGGTCGTGCTTAAAAGAATCAATTAAATCCCCCAGAAACTGTGGCGTCGTATTAATTAAACTTTAAAATTTGAACTTTAAAAGGTACATAAGTTAATATGAGTTAAAGTTACCAAAGCGGAACAGACATATTTTATTTCAAGACATTTTTGCGTCGATTATTATCGCGTAAGCAAAAAAAGAACACTTCTGAGCCCAATTGAATTATTCGCACGGTTTAAGGTCAATAACACGGCATTACGTCAACCTACCAGTACACTTCTCTAATTTTATATTGTACTGTGTTAATTGAATGAATAAGCAAAGTATGACGATAAAAAGTAAGACAAAAATGACTATCGCAACTTATCAATCAATGTCAATATTCTAGAATAACGCGTAGCTTAACGCACCTGTTTATATATAGTAGTAGTCTTGTTGACATGAAGTATGGAAAAATTCGTAATAGCCTACACAATGACACTTTTATACAAATTGTTTACTATATTTTTTATTCCACCACTGCAAAAGTGTGTTACGATTCAATATAACCATGTGAGAATTTCACATTGCATTTTTTTTCATATAAGAACCATCTTATCTACCGATATGCTATCAACATGATCAATCAGAAACTTGGAAAACCATATATTATGATAACTCACTGTTTATATACACGAATAAACGCAGATTTTTTGGGTAGAACTTTTATTTATTTTCAATGCCATATTATAAATTGCGATTCAAAACGCGAATTGGTTCTTTTACAGTGATCAAAGCATGCGAGAATTCGATTAGATCATACCATCTTTTTTTTTGTAGGCCACACCAAGATCTTGTTCGCACTTATTTAATCCTTACGAGACATTTCTTATCGTCATTTTTTTTAATGTACGCCTGACTCGTACTTTAAAAACTTATCAGAAAAAGCCAGTCACAAGAGCACTGTTTGTACCAACGTTAAAAAAAAAACTCAAAAACCAAAACAATAGACAACTAGTTTATAATTTAAATTGTTACAACTATAACTTACTGTACCCAGTGATTATAACAATCTGGGTAAGAATAGTGAATCGATTGATATTTCAATTGCCAAAATAAGTTCATCTATTTAGGCTACAATTAAATTGTCATGCATACAAAACCTGATAATCTTCGTAATAAATAAGTGCGCAATGACTTAATCATCATCATCATCATCATCAGCTCACTGTACGTCCCCACCGAGGGGCTCGGAGCCTACCCCAAGTTAGGGGTGACTAGGCCATAGTCAACCACGCTGGCCAAGTGCGGGTTGGTTGACTTCACACATATCCTTGAATTTCTTCTCAGATATGTGCAGGTTGCATCACGATGTTTTCCTTCACCGTAAGAACGTCGGATAAATGTACATATGTAAATCGAAAATCGAAAAACACATTGGTACATGGCGGGATTCGAACCCAGGACCTGCAGATTGCAAGTCAAGTGCTTAACCCCTGAGCCACCGACGCTCTTAATGACGAACATTAATTGCGACCTTAAATGAATTAGCTACGCACCCTTTAGTTCCATCATACATTACCTATTGAAATACGATACGATCATTGTTTGCTTTGACTACCCCTTCGATTAAATCCAATTGAATAAAACCCTAATTCAGATCGTACTTTTGACGACACCTACGGGTTACAATTCTGCACGATAGATGTGCGTTATTTTACTTCATACTAATATTATCTTACTAATACTTAAGGAAATAGTAATTAATGTTATAAATGCAATGATTTTTGGATGGATGGATGTTCGTTGTTAGGTCCAAAACGGCTTTATGGAGAACACAGTCTGCAAGAACACATAGGCTCAATAATATGATCCCGAAAATATGTACGTTCATTGTTTTGTTTTTACATATTTACTCTATAACTCTGCAACAGTTTAACATGTCTTAATGTTGGCACAGATATAGTACGTGGTCTCGAACCATACTTAATGTAGTGTTCTTTGTGTTTTTTTTTAATTCCGCGAGAACAAAGTCGCTGACAAAAGCTAGTTCTTCTATAAAAAATACAGTTTTGGAATTTTACGTTTGAGTCCCAAGATCGTATTTAATAAAAATCATGGCAAAAATATAGCAAGTAGTGTTGATAGTTAAGCGATCACTCTCACGCTTTATTAAACTAATTACTATCAGTTAAGTAGAATTAACCTGTGAAGTTAGGTAGAGTTCTTTAGAAATAGGAAGGAGAGAGGAAGTTCTTTAGAAATAGGTTGCCTAACAAATTTCTATGATGTTTCAAAATAGTCACCCATATTTTGTGGAAGGGCAAAACATCTGTCGGGTCGGTCAAAGTTTAGAAAAAACAAACAAAAAAGTTCTGTTACTGTGCCCTATGGACAAAAGAAATCCTAATCTTACAAATAACATGCCTTATATTTATTGATTTAAAAGTGTAGAATGAATGTAGGGCTCTCGAAAGTGCACTGGGTGGACTGAATAATGAATGTCCCGGCGGTCATCGCATAGTAACGAAGTACATCGTATGGATTTCTGATTTTAGTATAGATAGATATTTCGTTTCTAAAGATAGAGTCAAATTAGTTTCCCATTAAATCGCAAACGTAAAGTAGTTAAATTACCTCGAATACTATTTTCGATGGTATTAAAATCTGGCGATTAGAGATATGCTGTTATTAGTTGATAACCCGAAATCCTGAGTTGATTATCAAATAACGAAGATATATTTTCAGGTCCGAAATGTATCTGCGGTTTGTTGTTATATTTAACCCACACAGTTTTAACCCAATACTGTGCGTGAAAAACAATAGCTACCTTCACTTGTTTCAGCGTTTAGCGACGCTCTTTTATTTTTAGTTCTTATTGAAGTGTGTCGGTGACAAATAAACGACTTAATTTGTCTTATTTAGACTTGTCAGATTACAATGTGGGCGCGACAGGATGAAGGATAAATGGACATTGACATCAAGACCTCATACTATCATACTCGTTAAATGGAATGTCCCAAAGTGAGCCCCCTGTATATTTTATACGAGAAATCTACACTAAGGGACTGCTTAAGTATTAAGCGTAAAACAACTATGACAACAAACAAGTATGACATTATGGCATCTCTACTTAATGTTAGAGGGACTTGTCAACAAGCATTGTATTTTCAGTTTTGTCCAAAAATAAAGGACGGCTTACGAAATTCTTTAATAGATCAGAATTATGGTAGTTACAGTTCTTGAACAGCATTACTATCAAATAGCTTTCATATAAGTGATCTGATACAATGATACAATATTTAGGACTGCAACAACGTCGTTATAATTGAAATGTGATTTCCGAATTGGAACAATCTTCAAAAAAATCCATGTAGTTGGGGAGGCGAAGCGGAAATTTTTTGATTTACTTGAGTGTGGCAGTTAAACATAAATGGGGAACCTTGTACACAATCAAGTACTCTTACCACTAATGAAACGCTTCAAATAGAGCCACGCTTTGAGGATATTTGGTCATAAGAAATCGGTTATTATAAATACTTAAGCGCGTCAGATTAAGGCAGGGCGAGTCTAATATTTATTCCGCTCGACAATGTGGCGATTTTTCCCGTGCAACTCTGTGACTCTATTTCCTTATGTACCATGCAAAGTGACGTATATTTAAAAATTAGATTTTTCTGCAGGTACTTAAGTTAACTGTCTCAAACTGACTAGATCATTTTTAACAATAGATTTATTTTTCTCAGTATCCTAATTGGCTATCCTAAAAGCGCGGCTCTATATGGAGCATTTATTTGTGGTAAGTGTACTCGATTGGGTGCAAGGTTCCCCTTTTTGTTTAACTGCCACGCTCGAGTAAATATCAAAATTACCACTTCGGCTCCCCTACTAATGGATTTCATTCGTTAGCAACTAAGCACCATACAATCGTATTTATAGATTTTTAAAAACACTAATTATTCGAGTTACGATTTTCGAATTACTTAAAGACAACTTACATAATATCGATATGTAGAATTAATAAGATAGGTATAACTAAATTTTGTTTTGACATAATAAGCAGTCTACTTAATTTTCACATGCACATAACGTTTTTGTAGCATTGTTGTTAAGTAAACAAAACTTTGACTTAGTGGGCTATAAAATACAAAACTTACCGTACTTGTACAGGTACCTATACGTCTTTTGTAAACACTTAATCACTTCATGTAGAATAAAATCAAAATATAAAGGGTATAGAATATTGTAATGTTTTACACGTTAAATAAGCCTAACTAAACGTTACACATATTTACATTAAAATCATTTAAAGTGTTAACATTGTTATTATAATTATATACTTAATGTTATATATTTCAGTATTGTTAATATTATTTAACGTCGACTATTAGTTCTCTATATTCTTTTTTTCTAGTAAAACAGATAGGCTAAATTCTGTAAAAAACGAAACTTACTTGTATAAAACTTTTAAAAATGTTCCAAAACCGCGACAAGTAGCTACTTCACCAGTGTATGTAACAGTCATTTTAATTTGATTTTAGCTATAATATTACTGTTAGGTACCAATTATTATTGTTTTTATAACTCATAACGCAAAGCAATACTTTTCGGAATAGATGTGTCGAAAAGACAAAAATATCTTGTCTTACTTAAAGTAGTCACCGTATTTTACTGTAAACGTAGAAGTTAAGTCTTGACTTAAAACACTAATAAATTTATTTCATATATATCAAAATAAGGCAACCACATTATTAGCTAAACGTAATCACACAAACACTGCAACACAGACCACGCACCGTAATACCGAAAACACGCAACATTAAACTGAATTGAAACGAAGACAATCACAAAAACATAGGATTGTCAAACTGGACTACACACGACTACACTATGTTAATGTTGGCTTATGTAGAGTGGAGTGAAGTTAGTAACTTGTAAGCAACATTAAGTTTTGACATAGACAGATCATGGAACTTAACCAATGTTGCCAGCAATACTTTAAGCATAACGATTTTTGACAGACGTTAATACCACGAGGAACAAGATGTCATGGCAGTTTTTTGACAATGACATCCAAGTTTTAGGACTACCAGTGAGCAAAAATTTCCTAACTTCTTCCGAAAGTCGTCCATGTAACAACTTCAATGTTTGCCCCGTTATCTTATAAAAAACTTCAAGCAACTGATTTGCAATTTTCGACCGGGATTCTTGTTGTAATTCCTTACTAATAGAATTGATACATCCAAACGCATTAGCAAAATTAACCTACATGTTGTCGTAACGTCATGCGTGATAATTTTGTGGAATTTCGAAATTATGAAAATGGCAGCATTAAACCGTGCAGCTGCCGCTCCGTTATTGGTACAAGTATGACGCTGTCAAGATGACATTGTTAGTTCACATAACTTTTATATTTTCGCACTATTTAAAACACAATTTACCCTCATTGAAGTGCGACATAAATTAGTATTTTATATGAGATTAAATATTATATTAGCTCCCTTCTCATGTTGTTATTGATGATTTGTAATGAAATGGCACCTAAGCATGAAAGTCCATATTATTTTATATCTTGTTAAAAATAGGAACATTCCAATAAATATTAATCGAATATCAACGCAGTTATCACGAAACAGAGCTTTAATAAATGATTGTAAAAATTAATATTATTATTTATTTGTATCTGTGAAAATCTGTAGCGGCAAAATATTACCTGTCTCTGTGTTCCTGTCTTTTTCGTAATGTCAAAATGGCCGAATATCTTTCTTATTTCTAGTATAATTTAGAAAAGATTTCCTGACAGGGTTTCCGTTAGTTACTGTACGTGTTAATATAGTCTTAAAAACCTATCATAGATATTGTAAGTATTGGTTTATGTTTTTGTTTACTAAACAGCTAAGTCTACCATGAGTGAAAATGCTAGTGATGATTGCCCTGAAGAAAAGCCGGTTGTTGTGCATAGTGAAGATGTTTTATTCCCGCCTTTCCCAGGTATGTTTTAATCGTGTATTTCTTCGAATAATATGTATTTGTGTCCAATATTTATTGAATTGAGAAATATACGCTCATAAAATTTATTAATTAGCATTTTATCTTACATTGAATTTAATTATTAGTATTATTTTTTTAATAATTACAAGTTCAGTAATAAGTTGTTAGGGGTGAAATATTTTTTTTTGGAATTTGCATGGCTTACATTTAACATGTTTTACTATTTCTGCTTGAAAAATAATGTTTAATGTATACATTTTTAATTGACTTGTATGTTTGTTTGGAAGCTTATAATTCTGCTAAAGTTGTATTTTGGAGTTTTTTTACTTTATATTTTTTTGTCATTAGAATGTACAATGTAATATTAACATTATTAAAACAACAACAACATCTCTCGTTTAATATATTGTTTGCAATTGTAGTAATAATAATACAAATTTTTCAGATCCAACTGAAGATGATTTTGATGATGACATTGCAGAAGAAGAAAGGAATTATTATAAAGAAAAGTACAAAGGTAAGCAAAAATTTAATTATACATTATAGCAGTTATTTTTACATGATGCATGATGAACTTTCAGTGAAATTGATATGCCTCACGTTTATATGAGTGCAGGACATAATGAACTAAATTTTTCCACCGGTTCTTTCTCAAGTTTTCAAGTTTGACAGACATGCTACATATACCAGTATTGTAATAAGCTTACTGTTGTTAAACAATGTTAAAATTAAATAAAAGCACTAAAAAATACATATATGTATCATACATATACAAGCCACATAAAGGAATGATTATCAATGTTGCAGATTTGTGCATTTTACGTTATATTCTATGCAAGTAATATATTTCAGATCATATAATATTTTCAATTTTAGGACATCTAATGGAACTTTTGAAATAAAACATGTTGATATGTGGTTTGGACTATATTCTAACAGATAGCATTACATTCATAGGTAAAAATTATCACAAGTAAATTCCTGCCAAAGTCAAAGTCCCCTCTATAACTTCATGTTATATCGGAATCTCTGGTTTTCATTAATATAGTTGCAAATAACTTTCGATTTTGTCACAGTGTCATTTTAACATAAAGATGTGACAAGTAGCTATAAAATCTGCCATAAAGCCTTAAGAAGGCTAACTTAACCTAAAATTTTTTTTTTCTATAAACTCGACTGTATTGTATTTTTTGCAGATTTAAACATCATTAAAACACAAAGATTACATTGTACTGCATGCGATCGACATCTAGGATGTGCGGCACGCAACGAGAGCCGCATGCGTCCACATCCTATGCTCAGAACTCTTGTATGCCACACATGTCATAACTTTTACAATAGTGGAGAGTTTGAAAAGGGTGATGATGGATCGGAACTCTACTGTCGTTGGTGCGGTCAAGGTGGACAAGTGTACTGCTGTTCTGATTGCCCTCATGTGTTTTGTGCGGTAAATGTTTATTTAGAGTCAAACTTTACAGATGTTCTATATGTATTTTATAAATAACGTGAATGAGACATATTTCATGGTTTTACAGAGATGTATCAGAAGAAACTTAGGGACGCCTAAAATAAAAGAAATTGAACAAATGGATGATTGGAAATGTTTCAAATGCAACTCAAAGTGCCTGTGGGACATACGAGCTATGTGTTGGGCAGTACTGCGCTATTGTGATCAGAAAAATAAGTAATTATTTCTCAATACATCTTTTTGTATAAACAATTTTTGAAATTAATTTCATATAAAATAATACTTTTTTTTGTTTAACAAAAAATTTCACTTTCTATATTTTTTTTCAGAATTGCTTACAACACTCAAGATCCTGAAAAAAAGGACTTGTATCAAAAGGATTGTGCAATTGACTATACAGAATGTTGCAAAAGTAAAAATAAAAAGAAAGAAAAAAAGAAAGAGCCTGAAAATACACCCAAAAGATCTACTGCATCTATAATTTCTAAAATATCCCCAGCTATTCAGGTTCTTTTTTTGTACAATTATAGTAAATATTTCAATGACTTGGTTTGAATAAGTATAACATTGATAATATTTTTTTAGGTTAAAAAGTTTGCTTCTATTGTACCTGATGAAAAACCTGATAAAAAGCCACAGAAACGGCCCGCAAGTCCCAAACAAAAACCAATATTAATAAAAAATGCTATTCCTGCGTCTGGGCAAAGCATGGGTCCAACTATTCCTAATCAGAATGTTAAAAAAATACGGGTTAGAATTTCATTCCACTTTAATTCAATACATTGAAGATTTCGTTTAATTAATTATTATTTTTGGTACGAATAATTTTTTTTGTTATAGATGACACCTCCGCCTTTGATAAGTACTCAAAGATTCCCAAGTGAGAAAAAAATGCCCTCCGTTTATATTCCCCGCTTCAAATCTCAAAGACAACCAATACCAATTCGTACACACTATAATGGCAGCTTCAATATTCCCTACACTACTATTGCATCAAATGACAACATCAACTTGTCATTGGATAATTTGACACAGGTAATTATTTCAGTATTTTTTTATTTTTAATTTTATTTCGCAACAATTATTTATTTTTAGATATTATCTCACTTTTTGTAAGTTTTGTCTTATTAAAAAAAAAACAGTTTACCCTTCTCATTTTGACATCACAATTGCAAAGCTGTTTTTTTTTTTGCTGTGCTTGAATTTATTTATTTTCATATGTATTGCTCAAAATTTTTGCAGTTTGATGGTTTGGCAACGCGAAGAATATTCGCAATTTATGAAATATTGATTTTTGATTGAAAATCACAATTTTTTTTATGCAACGCATTGCGTGATTTGAGGTGTGGGGTTGAAAAAAATGCAATTTGAAATTACAAAACTGATTGTTTTACTAAAAATTGTCTTGTTTTATGATATTTATGTGTTATATCTTTTATTTAGTGAGTTATTGCATAGTTGTTCACACTTTAGTTTTTTTTTTTGTGATTTATGGAAGTTATAACTAATATTCCAATAGGGGCTGGACATGGCAGCTGTAGCAGCAATGTCCAGTTCTAATCAAGACGATGATGTAGTCTGCACTCCAGATTTGCCATTGGAACCAATGTGCGAGGTAATTTCTTGACAGATGTTAAATTTGTTAACTTAACTTTTAAAAAGTAACTACATTTTCCTGCTTTCATTTTAATAGGTTACAGAAGATAATGCGGATGATGATGTTCAGTGTATAACTCCTGGACCGATCACAGCGCCCAAGGTTACGTCTGTGCCGCCATTAGTATCCCGCGCCGGAAACAATTTGCCAGAATTAATTCCAGAAAATATTGTTCAGATGACGGAATCCGACGTTACTGTAAATACAGCTACGGGTGGCTTGAAATTCCGAGTCGATCCGCAGACTTTATCATCCAACAAGATGTATCGGCTACCGGACGGCCGCGTGTTTGCGATCAATGCGAACCCCGGATTGCCCGGAGGATACTCTGCGACCATCGTAGCGGTTACGGACAAAGCAAAACAAGGGAAAGCTACCACTAAAGGAGCGACGTTCGCGGCCAAACTTAGCGCAGTGACTACGTCGCAGGTCACCACGCCGCCCTCCTCCGTCAAATCCTGCAGCTCGAGGTCCACACGTTCGAGTAAAAAACGCAAGCCGGAGATCATGCACGCAAGAGTTAGTAGCAGCAAAGCGAACAGAAAGTCAGAAACATCAGTCAGAGAATGCGATCTAAACGTACCAATCGAATGGTACAGATACAATCTGATTGATGCCGTTGATGCTTTGGAGTACTCTTTGTCCCGGCTTCACAAATTGAAAAGAGAAGCGACGACCGTGTATTTAAGAACGAGGACTGTTAATGAAATGCGAAATCTACATAGAACCTTGGATAGATTATTATTTACATCAGTGAGTAGATTTAATGAAGTGCGACATAATGTCAATAAAGAAATGAAACAGTACATTGCAAAGAAAAAGTTCACAGCTAACAATTCGACCGCTAACGATACGAGCGAGGAGGATGACGACGTAGAAATATTACCAGATTTAGACGAGGACGATGATGATCCCATTTTTATTGATGAAAATTCGTCAGACTCCAATGAAAATCAAGAAGTTGATCTAACGGGGACTATCAGTGATAACAGTCCTGATAAAGCGGCCAACAGAAAGGATACTGATCAATGTCTTGATAATGATGATTCGAACGTCGTCAATACTAACGTTGACGTAAGTAACTTCAACGTTGACCTAAAAAACCATAACTGTAATGATGGTGAAGATGAGGAAGTTAAGAATGAAGAGACCAGTGCTGATGTCGACCACTTGAAGAATGAAATGAAAGATAAAGACCTTAATGGTGAGACGGATGGTCAGTCCGACTGTAATACTACTGAACATAAAGAAGATGATCATAAAATTAGTGGAGGTGATGAAGATTTAAAAAAAAACAGTAGTAGCGAGGGAACGGGCACATTAGAAGATACTGACGTAGCTAATGCTTCGGAACAACTCGAGGAATCGTAAGTACTTTACATATAAATTCTAGTATAAATGTATTTGATAAGTAATTATAAAATACATAGCGAATTATTTCTAAGTTTAATTAATATTACAAATTTCTGATTGATTGATGCGAAGGCTCGTGTTTGAAATGAGCCTTGGATTATTAATGATAAGTCTATTGTATAGCTGCTTTTCTAGATTGTAATTAAAAAAAAAAATGGTACTGAAAATCTAGATAATACAGTTTTGTTTATGTTTCAAATGCACTTCAACATTTATTTTCCGAATTTTTATTTTAGTTAAAGTAAAAAAAAATTGAATATTAAAAATGTTGCATATGTTTACTTACCAGTTATTTTTTCAATTTATTTTCAATTATACTCAGTGTATATAGAAAAAGTATGTTTTGTATTCCAATGTTGCCAGGATTAAATATCAAAATGTCCGCTATGTTTATTGTCAACAATTATTTACTTTTTGTAATCTTTTTAAAGTTCTTTATGTAAGAATACATTTTTGTAATATTTATTGCTAATACAAAAAATGTAATATCGTACTTTATGTTGGATTCTGCTTCCATTTGAAACAAACTCTTTTTTATTAACTCAACATAAAATTGAAAAATAATTATTGTTTACGCAGAAGTTTAATTTTAGACCCTAATCTTTTAAATATTACTTAATATTGTTATAATCTAGATACAGTCGACCCGCGGTAATAATAATCCGGAGCACTTTTTAATCCATGTCCATTTTCATGCTTCATAAATACATACATTTATTTCTACACAATAAATTCCTAAGGTAAAGTTACTATATTTTATATATAACTTCAAACTTTCGTGGTTTTTACAAATATAATGTTCGTAAGAAACGGGATTCTTCTTAAAAATAACATCGAGTGCGGACTTAATGTGCAGTGAGAACGCGGACAGTGGTAGTGGTCGCCGAATCAGAAAGAAGGTAGACCGATACGGCTACCTCTAACATTTTTTACACTACCGCACAACATCAGTCAACCCGTGAACATGGCGCATGCAACTGTGCCGAAATATCGGGAGCTCAAACAGCATAATCGTGGTAAGAATCCCGTTTCTTACGAACATTATATTTACTATATTTTAGTAAGTATTTTTGTTAAAATTAATGATGTTAATTCTAGTGTAGTAAGATTTTTACTTCAGAGTAACTTCTGTATAACATAAAAAATCCGTAATTTATCAGAGGTACTCTTTTGGATAAATATCTGGACAAATTCGATAGTCCGACATTGTTCTACAAAATGTTTGTCAGATTACCTCGGGTCTACTGTAAACACATTTTTTTTGTATGTTGACAGACAGACAGTTTAGTCACCTTGTTGTATGTTATACAACATGTATGAAGAAATAATTTCTTTTGAGAGCGATACAATTTTAGGTATTTTTTGCAACAAATTGACAGTAAATAATTCAATATATTTCCAAAATAAATGTTTAGGTTCAAAAAGGAAATTCTATTTTTTATTTTATTTTGTCGTTTGACTGTGATGTTTTTATTAATAAGACTTTAACACCAATGGGTCTAACTTACCCGATACCCGGTGTCGTCACCGACTAGTTTCGAGCCCTTCGGGGCTCTTCATCAGGGTGAGTGGGATTGACCAATTGATGACCAATTGATTGGTGAGTGACCAATGGGTCTGTATTTTTATTCATATCTCTAAATCATTACCAATATTCTAGTTTTCCTTTTTTTACTTTAAAAAAAAAACTTCAAATTGGTAATGCATCTGTATTTTTCATTATTAAATTAAATTTAAGTAAAACTTACGAGTTTGTTTACATTAATGGTTTCTGTTTCTTAAGGTAATGGTGTAAAGCATTATGTTTTAACATTTGTATTTCGTTTTCTTTATGTTTGTAATATTGTGATATCTCCACTAAAATGATGTAGTTAATGAGATTCTTGTATGCCACACTTCAAATTTATATGGCTCTTACGTAAACAATCTTATGTTTGAAACGCAAATTTTGCAAAATAAAACTTAAAAAAAAAATTATTTAACACAATAAGCAACCAAAATATTGTTCTTTCTAACGTTACTTTCAAATTTACATAGAAATGAGTATTTATTTTAATAGACATAAAACAAGGGGTAAATGACAATAAATGTGACTTACAGTAGTCTACGTAGGAGCCACAGATTTGTGGTTTTTGGTTTATACACATTTAGCGATTGATTCGTTCATTACTTATGTATATTTAACCTTAGTTTATGAGATGCTTCCGTTGTACAGTCTAATGTTTATTGTTTTCTTAATTATACATATATTACATTGATATTTCGCAGACACAATGTCACAACGAGCAAAAAAAAATGTCTAGCGATTAACGTCAAATTTGTATAAAATCCATTTACGTCCATCCAAAACGTGCTTGTATGATACAAGATAATGCAATTTTTTTTTTTTTTTGATATAAATTCTGTTCTCTTTTAAGACATTATTAAATTATATAATTTTTTCTAAATTCTTATCGAAAATTTACTGTAAAAAGTGTGATTTTTTAAACATTTACAAGAATTAACATTGCTGTTTATTTACTAGTAAAAAAAGTCTAGCCCTGATAACTAGTCACCAAAAGGCGCTAGTTCTGATGAAATAAAGTAAGACGAGACGATGACAAACTGAATGGATTATAAAATGCAAGGATTTAAATTAAATTGTTAATTTTGACTACCAGTTCTGAGGATAATTGATTTTGTTTTGACTTAAAAAAATACAATTCACAGCCGCAATGTGTGAAAAATGCAGTAAAGTCACTGTGACGTTATCGGAATCAAGTCCAATGTTTACACGAGTAAAGTTTCAGTTATTGAAAATTACAATTCTTTCGTGATTCGAGATTTAATCACATTTTCCATTGCATAGTTTTATATTAGTTTACAACAACGTGAAGGTGACATGTAAAATGCGTGCATTTAAAATGTTTATTTTGGTTTAAATGGATGCAAGATGATTAAGCAACAAGTAAGAATGTAAAATAATATATTGTCGTAATATATATAAATATCTGTCATATAATTTTTTTAAAAGAGAAATACACAGTGGTACAATATAATATGGTCGTTTTATTTCATCATCATCATCACCAGCTCACTATACGTCCCCACCGAGGGGCTCGGAGCCTACCCCAACTTAGGGGTGTTTAGGCCATAGTCAACCACGCTGGCCAAGTGCGGGTTGGTTGACTTCACACATATCATTGAATTTCTTCTCAGATATGTGCTGGTTGCATCACGATGTTTTTCCTTCACCGTAAGAACGTCGGATAAATGTACATATGTAAATCGAAAATCGAAAAACACATTGGTACATGGCGGGATTCGAACCCAGGACCTGCAGATTGCAAGTCAAGTGCTTAACCCCTGAGCCACCGACGCTCTGTTATTTGATTCTATCCAATTAGAAATCCTACCAACAAGTGCTCAAAGTGAATAAAGTTAAAGGGGAAATTAAAATACACTTATGAAAATGATACTATTGACTCAATTGGGGATGAAATGATTCGAGAAATTCACATAAAACACAATAATTTGCCAGTAAATCTACAGACTTAAAAAAAATAAGATTTTGGAACTGGCTTATGTTAATTTCATTTGGGTTGGAAGATTTGTCGATTTCGGGATGTGGAAATAAAAAACAAAAATGACGAATTTTTATTACGACATAATTTTATTTAATTAAAATATCCCTTAAAAGTTATTATTATTTTAAATTAAACAAATGCAGAAAAGGCATTTTAAAATAGCTCAAAGCAAAACCTGATTAAATCAGAAAAATTAGTAGAATATATTATATCACAACGATGTACTTATAGAAGTTGTCATGGGTCACTGAAACATCAAAAGTAGAAGAAATGCGGAGTGAAATGAACTCAATAACGGAAATGTCCCTTCCTCGAGCGCTCCTCGTGATATACGCGCATCGGCGAGTACGTTCCGTTCGACGCGCCGTTAGCGTTCAAACCTGGAATAGAAAAATTAACTTATTGAAAGTTAAAATTGTTATTAACTTAGCATATAGGTATACAGTGTTTAAAATGTAAAAAAAATGTACTATTTTTTTTTGTTATTAAGTTTAGTTACCCTACCACCTAAGTGCAAATGGTGTGAGAACAAAGGGGCTTGTTGAAAACCAGCGCAGGGAGGGCCGATGTCGTCCCTGTATGAGCTGAGCTGAGTCACCTTTTGCCAGGTTCTTAATCTTTTTGTTTTAATATTAGTTCATAACTTTCTTTTGTGTGGCAATAAACGTTTATTTTATTTGATTCTAAATATACAGATAAAAAAGGAACTCTTATGTTTTCTATCGGACTTGTTAGGTTCTTTTTAACGTCCTTTCTATAATTTTTGTTGCAATAGAATAACAAAGCGGTACGGTGCATCTGAATTTGGGTTCCAAAGCTGAAAGATTTTGCGGACGACTGACGACCATGGTAAATCAACGCGCATTAACGACTCAACGTGGTTTATTGCAAGTTGATGGCTTGCGTCAGTTTGTGTTCGTTAGCAGAACCACGTACCGTGGAAACCCATATTTGATGTGATTAAAGGTGCTCGTGTGTTTACTACGCACATACCTTTACCGGTCATTTCTCCGTCGACGGTGCTGGCTTTAAAACAGATCGCATTTTTTATATCTAATAAATAAAATTCTCGTGTCACAGTTTTCGTTCCCGTACTCCTCCGAAACGGCGTGACCGATTCTCATGAAATTTTGTGAGTATATTCAGTAGGTCTGAGAATCGGCCAACATCTATTTTTCATAACCCCCCCCGCCCCATTTGGTTTTTCTTAACTGCGCGCGGACGGAGTCGCGGGCGACGGCTAGTTTTCTATATATATTATCGCTTTTATTTCGCCAAATGTTATTTCACTGAATTGGTTAAGAACTAAATGTCGTCAATTGTACCTTGTAGGAGGTTGTGGGGTGGTGGTGCTGGCTGTGCGGCGCAGCGCGGGGCCAGCAGCAGATGGTAGAGGGCGAGGTAGAGCGCGGCCACACCCAGTGCGCGGTACACGTACCTTGTAGGAGGTTGTGGGCTGGTGGTGCTGGCTGTGCGGCGCAGCGCGGGGCCAGCAGCAGATGGTAGAGGGCGAGGTAGAGCGCGGCCACACCCAGTGCGCGGTACACGTACCTTGTAGGAGGTTGTGGGGTGGTGGTGCTGGCTGTGCGGCGCAGCGCGGGGCCAGCAGCAGATGGTAGAGGGCGAGGTAGAGCGCGGCGGCGGCGAGCGCGGCCACACCCAGTGCGCGGTACACGTACCTTGTAGGAGGTTGTGGGGTGGTGGTGCTGGCTGTGCGGCGCAGCGCGGGGCCAGCAGCAGATGGTAGAGGGCGAGGTAGAGCGCGGCCACACCCAGTGCGCGGTACACGTACCTTGTAGGAGGTTGTGGGGTGGTGGTGCTGGCTGTGCGGCGCAGCGCGGGGCCAGCAGCAGATGGTAGAGGGCGAGGTAGAGCGCGGCCACACCCAGTGCGCGGTACACGTACCTTGTAGGAGGTTGTGGGGTGGTGGTGCTGGCTGTGCGGCGCAGCGCGGGGCCAGCAGCAGATGGTAGAGGGCGAGGTAGAGCGCGGCGGCGGCGAGCGCGGCCACACCCAGTGCGCGGTACACGTACCTTGTAGGAGGTTGTGGGGTGGTGGTGCTGGCTGTGCGGCGCAGCGCGGGGCCAGCAGCAGATGGTAGAGGGCGAGGTAGAGCGCGGCCACACCCAGTGCGCGGTACACGTACCTTGTAGGAGGTTGTGGGGTGGTGGTGCTGGCTGTGCGGCGCAGCGCGGGGCCAGCAGCAGATGGTAGAGGGCGAGGTAGAGCGCGGCCACACCCAGTGCGCGGTACACGTACCTTGTAGGAGGTTGTGGGGTGGTGGTGCTGGCTGTGCGGCGCAGCGCGGGGCCAGCAGCAGATGGTAGAGGGCGAGGTAGAGCGCGGCCACACCCAGTGCGCGGTACACGTACCTTGTAGGAGGTTGTGGGGTGGTGGTGCTGGCTGTGCGGCGCAGCGCGGGGCCAGCAGCAGATGGTAGAGGGCGAGGTAGAGCGCGGCGGCGGCGAGCGCGGCCACACCCAGTGCGCGGTACACGTACCTTGTAGGAGGTTGTGGGGTGGTGGTGCTGGCTGTGCGGCGCAGCGCGGGGCCAGCAGCAGATGGTAGAGGGCGAGGTAGAGCGCGGCCACACCCAGTGCGCGGTACACGTACCTTGTAGGAGGTTGTGGGGTGGTGGTGCTGGCTGTGCGGCGCAGCGCGGGGCCAGCAGCAGATGGTAGAGGGCGAGGTAGAGCGCGGCCACACCCAGTGCGCGGTACACGTACCTTGTAGGAGGTTGTGGGGTGGTGGTGCTGGCTGTGCGGCGCAGCGCGGGGCCAGCAGCAGATGGTAGAGGGCGAGGTAGAGCGCGGCGGCGGCGAGCGCGGCCACACCCAGTGCGCGGTACACGTACCATGTAGGAGGTTGTGGGGTGGTGGTGCTGGCTGTGCGGCGCAGCGCGGGGCCAGCAGCAGATGGTAGAGGGCGAGGTAGAGCGCGGCCACACCCAGTGCGCGGTACACGTACCTTGTAGGAGGTTGTGGGGTGGTGGTGCTGGCTGTGCGGCGCAGCGCGGGGCCAGCAGCAGATGGTAGAGGGCGAGGTAGAGCGCGGCCACACCCAGTGCGCGGTACACGTACCTTGTAGGAGGTTGTGGGGTGGTGGTGCTGGCTGTGCGGCGCAGCGCGGGGCCAGCAGCAGATGGTAGAGGGCGAGGTAGAGCGCGGCCACACCCAGTGCGCGGTACACGTACCTTGTAGGAGGTTGTGGGGTGGTGGTGCTGGCTGTGCGGCGCAGCGCGGGGCCAGCAGCAGATGGTAGAGGGCGAGGTAGAGCGCGGCCACACCCAGTGCGCGGTACACGTACCTTGTAGGAGGTTGTGGGGTGGTGGTGCTGGCTGTGCGGCGCAGCGCGGGGCCAGCAGCAGATGGTAGAGGGCGAGGTAGAGCGCGGCGACACCCAGTGCGCGGTACACGTACCTTGTAGGAGGTTGTGGGGTGGTGGTGCTGGCTGTGCGGCGCAGCGCGGGGCCAGCAGCAGATGGTAGAGGGCGAGGTAGAGCGCGGCGGCGGCGAGCGCGGCCACACCCAGTGCGCGGTACACGTACCTTGTAGGAGGTTGTGGGGTGGTGGTGCTGGCTGTGCGGCGCAGCGCGGGGCCAGCAGCAGATGGTAGAGGGCGAGGTAGAGCGCGGCCACACCCAGTGCGCGGTACACGTACCTTGTAGGAGGTTGTGGGGTGGTGGTGCTGGCTGTGCGGCGCAGCGCGGGGCCAGCAGCAGATGGTAGAGGGCGAGGTAGAGCGCGGCGGCGGCGAGCGCGGCCACACCCAGTGCGCGGTACACGTACCTTGTAGGAGGTTGTGGGGTGGTGGTGCTGGCTGTGCGGCGCAGCGCGGGGCCAGCAGCAGATGGTAGAGGGCGAGGTAGAGCGCGGCCACACCCAGTGCGCGGTACACGTACCTTGTAGGAGGTTGTGGGGTGGTGGTGCTGGCTGTGCGGCGCAGCGCGGGGCCAGCAGCAGATGGTAGAGGGCGAGGTAGAGCGCGGCGGCGGCGAGCGCGGCCACACCCAGTGCGCGGTACACGTACCTTGTAGGAGGTTGTGGGGTGGTGGTGCTGGCTGTGCGGCGCAGCGCGGGGCCAGCAGCAGATGGTAGAGGGCGAGGTAGAGCGCGGCGGCGGCGAGCGCGGCCACACCCAGTGCGCGGTACACGTACCTTGTAGGAGGTTGTGGGGTGGTGGTGCTGGCTGTGCGGCGCAGCGCGGGGCCAGCAGCAGATGGTAGAGGGCGAGGTAGAGCGCGGCCACACCCAGTGCGCGGTACACGTACCTTGTAGGAGGTTGTGGGGTGGTGGTGCTGGCTGTGCGGCGCAGCGCGGGGCCAGCAGCAGATGGTAGAGGGCGAGGTAGAGCGCGGCGGCGGCGAGCGCGGCCACACCCAGTGCGCGGTACACGTACCTTGTAGGAGGTTGTGGGGTGGTGGTGCTGGCTGTGCGGCGCAGCGCGGGGCCAGCAGCAGATGGTAGAGGGCGAGGTAGAGCGCGGCCACACCCAGTGCGCGGTACACGTACCTTGTAGGAGGTTGTGGGGTGGTGGTGCTGGCTGTGCGGCGCAGCGCGGGGCCAGCAGCAGATGGTAGAGGGCGAGGTAGAGCGCGGCCACACCCAGTGCGCGGTACACGTACCTTGTAGGAGGTTGTGGGGTGGTGGTGCTGGCTGTGCGGCGCAGCGCGGGGCCAGCAGCAGATGGTAGAGGGCGAGGTAGAGCGCGGCGGCGGCGAGCGCGGCCACACCCAGTGCGCGGTACACGTACCTTGTAGGAGGTTGTGGGGCGGTCGTGCTGGCTGTGCGGCGCAGCGCGGGGCCAGCAGCAGATGGTAGAGGGCGAGGTAGAGCGCGGCCACACCCAGTGCGCGGTACACGTACCTTGTAGGAGGTTGTGGGGTGGTGGTGCTGGCTGTGCGGCGCAGCGCGGGGCCAGCAGCAGATGGTAGAGGGCGAGGTAGAGCGCGGCCACACCCAGTGCGCGGTACACGTACCTTGTAGGAGGTTGTGGGGTGGTGGTGCTGGCTGTGCGGCGCAGCGCGGGGCCAGCAGCAGATGGTAGAGGGCGAGGTAGAGCGCGGCGGCGGCGAGCGCGGCCACACCCAGTGCGCGGTACACACCGCGCTGCGCCTCCAGCGGCGCCTGCAGCGACACCAGACCGCCAACTATCGCACCGATGCACCGACCTTAACACAATGACATACAAACAATTTAAATTAAAAATATTTTTAAGTCAATTTATACCATCAGCAAATTATTTTAGGAAAAAATCAAAAAAAGTAATAAGATTGAACGTGAATGGCTATAAAGGTAGAAGAAGACCAAAGAAAGTGTAGATGGATTGTGTGAAAGAGGATATGCGTAAGAAGGGGGTAAATTCGGATATGACGGCTGATAGAGATGTATGGAGAAGTAGTACATACTGTGCTGGCCCTTCATAAGGATAAGGGCAAGTTGATAATGATGATGATGACCGTGAAAAATCCAGGCCATCGGCCATCGCTACAAAATGGTGAAACACCTATTTTTGTACAAACAGTGCAACATGGGTATCAAAGGGAAAGGCACAAATAGAATAGAGAATTCTGTATTAAATCCAAGATGATCACCATTACAAAATGCAATATTGGATAAGCAACATATTGATATTGACCTTTGAGGGTAACTAAACTTGAATGGTCCTTCGTTTGGACTTTGCGTGCTTCAGTTTGGGTTTTTACTCTTTTAAACTACTGGGAGATGTTGACTTAAGACCTTAAGAATGAAGAAAGCTGCTCGGCTTGAAGTTTCTTGATTTCCTCAATTGTAATTCATAGCTTAAGATGAAAACTAGTCCGTTAGTACGTATAATATAACATACCGATGCAGAAGTGCGCGATGACGGGCAGCGCCTGTCCTGTGGTGGTGTACTTCTTGGGTACGAGGTGACGGAAGTAGAGCACGGCGGTCACCCACACCAGGCTCAGTGTGAACACCTGCAGCACCGCACACACCGCCACCCACCCGTACCCAGTGCTGAATGCCAGACCTGACGATACACATTGCACATTTCATATTATACTAATGCCTAGTTTACATTAGTCCAATCCACAGCGCTGGATTAGAACTAGACAAATCTAAACCTACATAGGAATGTGTGTGTTAGCATAATAAACAAGTTTATAGTAACTATATACATTATCGCGGATAACTGTAATGTTAAAATATTTTAACTTAAATGTGGATGAATAGTTAAAATTAAATTGGTATAACAGGTTCACACACCGGTGTACCGCAGACAGTAGAAGGTGAAGGCGCTGATGAAGACGTTGGAGTGTCCGATGTAGTCGACGAGCGCCTCCGCCCACCAGAGCGCGGGCACGGCCGGCAGCGCGCCCTCCGTCATCATCAGACCCACCTGTGTCAGTGTGCCGTTCAGCTCCACTATAGTCCTGGAATAAAACATTATGCATTTAGAAAATAATTAGGATAGCAGTATTTGGGAAGGTGTTCTGAAGTAAATCAATTGCTATATTTATATTTGTAAAATTTTAATGAAATTAATTAAAAATGTTAATAAGAAATGTAGCGTATAAACAAAAATGGTTCCAGATCGAATATTGATTTCGGCAGCTGATGACAAATATGACTAGGCAGGTCGTTTATGTTACAGTAAAGAGTGTGTGTGAGGGTAGAGACTGACCAGGGTACGTAAGAGTCTATGGTGGTGCAGAGCGCGCCGAGGAGAGCGACGACTGCGGCGACGGCGGCCGTCTCCGCGCCGTATCGCCGCACTGCGCTCAGCGGCACCGCCAGCGCGCCCGTCGCCGTGTGCCACCACCACTCCGGCGCAGACAGCGGCATGTGACTGAGACACATTCACTACATGCCATCTCGTACTATACATACACCGTCTACACTAACACCAACTGACTGCACGGAGTTTAGCATATTCAATACTATTACGATTTCATTGAAAAAAAAGCTCGCGGTTGTAATATACCAAAAGGTATAATCTTCTCCTGAACTTAGCGTAAAAAATTTAACCGTTTAGCAAAATACATATATATGTACTATCGGGAAAACTGATGATATGGAAACTATATTCTGGGTCTGACTAAAAAAGTATGGTCAGTGGTACACGACTAATCGCTTTTTACTATTATTTCGTTGTTTGCGGAACTCACTGCTACCTGATTGGTTATTTATAACAATGGGCGAAAGGAACAAGGCAATTTTGCTATAAGTGGAACACCGCGAAGGGCCCTGACTGTACCTAGTTTATTGCAAATCAAAGTGTACATTTGACACCAACCTGTCAAGAAGAAGTATGAGAGCACCGATGAGCATGAAGACGGCGTGCAGAATGAAGGGCACGAGGTAGGGCGCGTGGGGCATGCTGTCCGCGGCGAGGCCGGCCAGCGGTGGGAACACGGCGAGGCCGATGGTGCCCACGGCCAGCTGCCGGCCCACGTCCCCTCGCCCCAGAGACGTCTCCCGCGTCGCTATGACACACGCCGCGCCCAGCAGCGCCAGCGCTGACGTCGGCCATATGTCCGCCAACACTCTGCAAATTAAACACAAATATAACTAGGACGAAATTAAACACAAATATAACTACTACGACAAACATGAAATTGGTTCGTTGAAACAAAAGATTTAAACTCGACAGATTCGTGATTTAGCTTTTTAGTTTCCTTATCGGATCCCATAGACAACATAAAGAATGACACTGTGGCTAATATATATGTCTCACGTTAGCAAGAAAACTGTTGATTCTCTTGCCATACCTGACTATGAAGTATGTCCAGAAAGTGTATGTGGGGTCTCCGATGACAAGTCGGCACTCGGCGTCGGCCAGCACGCCGTCGGGCTCGTCGTATGGGTCGAGCACCTGACAGCGCACGGCGGGCCGACATGGTCGGTCCATCGTGTTGATCTCCGCCAGTCGGTCCTCCGGCACCAGGCATTGGAAGGGGCCGCCTTACATAAATTTTATTAATGTTGAGATAGCTTTATGTTTACGGCTAAACATTTTTGTCTTTCTGAGACCCTCTTTACACATCTTGGTTCAAATTGAAAACCGATCTAGAATGAAAATAGCAATCTAAAAACACGATCTATTATTTCAAAAGCGCTAGAATAATTTTGTTTTTGATATAAAAGCAGGTAATTAAAATTATTCTCACATCGAATATTTATTTCAGCGGTTAACCGTTACACAACTGCTATTCTTACCGTTGGTTTCTGAAACCAAAATCTTTGTTTTTTTTTATATCATAAGGTGGCAAACGAGCAAACGGCCACCTGGATTCGCCACAATAGCGAGGCGACCGTTGCCCATAGACATCCGCAACTGCAGATGCGTTGCCTACCTTTAATTAACGGATAAGGCGACGTACAGAAAGAGAACATTTCTCCTTCCTATGCATCCCCTCTTCCGCCGAATCCACTTCCCCTTCCCATCCTTTCCTATTAAGAAAGGATAGGAAGGGAAAGAGGACTAAAATTAGGCCTCCGGCACCACACTCATCAGACTGTACGCGGAATTACTTCCACTTCACGCCTGTCTTCTGTGTGTTCGTGGTATTTCACCGGTCGACCCGACCAATTTGTGCACCCAACAAATATTGTTGTTGCGGGATCTACCACTGTAAAAACTATATCGTCTTCTCTGTCGTTATCTTTGACAAAATAGAGATATCAATATGTTTTAAACGTGGATATTGATCTCAGAAACCCACGGTTATAAAGATAAGGCTTTATTTGTGTGTATTTAAATGAACTCACGGTAGGTGCACCAGTTGTCATTAGTGGTGTTATCCTCGCTGAGATCGCCCTCTACATCGGTGATGTTGTGCTGTTGAGGTGCGTTCAGTGTGAGAGGAACGCGGAGTCGGGCGGCGTGCTGCATGTACACGAGACATTGCCCGTCTGTACATAGATGTGGCGGATTGCGCTCGAACTCGGGACCTTCATCACCGTCATCAGTCACCAGTTCTGACGACGGCTGGTGACAGAAAATATTGTCTATACTATCGGCTTATAGAATCGCTCTGATTTAGGTGATAATGAAATAAAATTAAGGCATTACTTTATTATTCGAGCAGTCTTGTAAACAGAAAAATACCTATTAATACATGAAAATGTACTGAAAAGTTTATTCATAAAACGCACTGCAAATAAGTACCGTTATTTACTCATTGCAGAAATGTGTTCGCTCCAGTTGCTTATCGGTGAAAGCATTCTCTGCAATCAGTTGTTCGCTGCTAGTTGCTGTATAATGCGTGTTGCATTCATTACGTTTTCCGCTCGAACGTACGCAACGAAAAACTATGTTATAATTGAAATTCATAACAGAATGCGTAGCGACACAATGTCTGCTTTAAAATTGACTGACTTTAAAATGTAAAATAGTTCAGGGAGGTACGAGGTATGGAAGTAAGGATTGTATAGTTACTTTAATGCTAAAGATAAATTATATACGAACATATAGGGCCAAAGTTCTAACCTTCTGAAAAATAAAAAATAAAACGTTTTTTACATAAAGTTGTATTGACTTACAGTAGCGTTGGCGACGCTGTTATACATAGGACTGAGCGTGGTAGTAGTGGTAGTGGTTAGGAAGGGTTCTGTCAACCAGCTCATATCGTCGCTTGCGCACCCGTACTCACACGCGCCCACCGCCAGCACACCTTTCTGATAAACCAAACACGAACAATTTGTATTAAGTTTGAACAAAATATCAATCAAATAATCTCGGGTTCTAGAATCGATAAATAACATTAATTTTTTTTGTGAAATTATAGATAAACTATCAAATAATACGTTGGTACTACCATAGGTAACTTGGGTACATGAAACCTTCTTATTTTGTTAATCTTTGCATTAGTTAATTAAGGTTGTTGATAAATTAGAAACAGATAAGTCATGTGATATGTGTATCCACATTAATTTTAGGGTCCGTTAGCCACCCTCTAAGTCACCTTCTGTCCGGGCCAGGTGTTGCAGCGCATGCCCTCTGTGCACACCTCCTGCATCACGTACGCGCCCTCCGAGTCGCACATGAACAGCACTTGCGGCCGACGCGCCTAAATGTTAACAAAATATACATATACTTACATGAACCTTTATATTGAAGCGTTGTTACTGCAAATAAAGATTAACTTACTGTATGTTACAAATATAAATGTACTCGTCAATCACCTCGATCTATCGGCAAAAAAGTGCAGATAGAAAAAGTATTTCCGTAAACATTTTATTTTAACTTTGTTTATAAGTGATATTTCTAAATTACCTAATCGATTTGCGAGCTGTGACATCACAATATAACGTGGGTTCATGTTCATTCTTATATGAAACGGTTTGCAGAAACTTACATCATGTCGCTCAGTATATGGTACAGCGAGAAGCAAAGAGTAGAACACCGCACTGAGTATGAGGCAGGCGGCAGTGACGAATCGCAACAGCCGACCAGAACCACTCGGAGTATGGCCACCTCCAGTTGAGCCTCGCCCTACTGACAACCTGGAAGAACGTTAACGTATAAATCCACTACAGCCTCACTCGTCAGAAGAGGAGTCGGTACAGCATGGCATTACCTAGTCGTAGGTTTTCAACGTATTATGACGTATTCTGAAAACTATTGTATTCTGGAATAAATCACGACTACATTAAAAATCACCGTGAATCATTAGCATTAGTCACTATCACTAGAGCTATTCGCTACATACCTACTTTATACAGAAATAGCATTTAGTTCCGCACAATTACAAGTTAAATAATCAATTCGTATTTCGAGCGTGGCCAGTTTGTTACTCATTATATCGATGAGTGGTGACACAGGCCTTATTTGTTGTTACTGACTGTTTATAAACTTCCGAAGACAACAAAACAATCTTAAAGTAATTTATGATACTTGCGATCTGTGTTCGTTTAGATCTTTTAAATGATGAGTAAAATGTTTACATCTATAAGTCGCTATGATGAAAACGACAAATAATGAAGTAGTACGATAATACATTGAAATTTACGTATATTGATGCTGACAAGAAAACTATATAATATTTTTCAAAAGTCTTTTCTATACCAGTATCTTGACCAAACCGTTCATTCAATTGAAAAAAAAAATAACAATAGAAAAAAACGATCAATTATATGAATGTGTTACATACAATTACGACGAAATGTTGACATTTTAAAATCTCTCAGAATTGTATAGTGATAAATAATAACTCTACAGATACATTGTACCTTTATATTTGCATGCACATCTATTCTTTACTCAGACGTATTATTTCTGAAAACATTGTAGCTACAAGCTATTATTGAAAGCTTTAAATATGCAGCCACCTGCTTTTCAATGTCCGAACATTCGCGACAAAGCCGGATGGTTTGAAAAAAAAAGCAAAGCAAACGATTGTGATTTTTCTTGAGTAAGGAATGTGTTGTATACTGTGTGTACAGTTTTTTTTCCATGTATCAGGTAGGGCAGTGTGTTAGTCCACGCTCCGATGCCCTCTAAGAATGGAAAGCTAACTACCATTCTTTATACGTAAACGTATGAAAGTACAGACTGTATTTTATTATCACCGATTATCCGTAAAGATCCATCTTTAGTCATATAAACGATCAAGTAACATTTTTTAGATATGTTATATTGTCGGATGTATGAAACGACAAACACTTTTCGATAAAATTTAGTATCAAAAGTTAAAAGCCAGTAGATTAGACTTGCAACTGGTGAAATGAATACTAACTTATCAACAAGAGGCCCTAATATTGCTGGTCCGAGAAGAGCAATGCAAGGCGCGACGGCTGAGATGAGACGTGCTTCGGCCCGGTCCAGGCCCGTCGCCAGCATGTGCAGTGGGAGGAACGGGTAAATGCATCCTATGCCTGTAACAAACATACACATCATCAGTCCTAGATGTTTTTTTAACAAACGTCGTGATTAAGCATTAATTTTAATTTAACAATGTCAAATAATCCAATCAATAATTACTTGAACAAATGCGTAAAATACTAAACATTCAAATTATTCAAGATAAATATCAATACCTATTCAACTGCGTTTTATCAACTTTTTATAATGAAAATTTTTAGACTGGTTTGATGTAAAATATATCTAGATTTATAATTGATCTAAATCGGACGAGTTTTAAAGTAGAAGCGAATAAAGTTAGATAATTATTAACAAGATTTTGCGCCAGACTTGTTATAAAGCATTATTGAGTACCGCTTTTTAAATAAGCAAAGTTAAGAAAAGATAGCTCCATGGCCGTTATTTCAGAATTGAATATTCTTTAGAAAGTTTTTAATCTAGTTTTAAAATCCTCTTTATCTGATGTAACTCTTAGCGAAATAATATAATACAAAGTAAAAAATAGTTACCAGATAATGTGTCTTTCTAACTAAATACTAACAGGTATCTACGAGAAAATCCCTTCAAACAGATATAGAGCAATCTTAAATAGCACGATCTAATTGCGAAACGTGCCAGTAGCCGATGTGATATATTACAAACATGAGAAAAAGCACATTCCTAACAGAAAAAAAAAAACTAGACAAAAAAGTAATAATTTGAATGTAAAAAAAAATGAAAATGTTGCCACTTTACGTAATCGCAACTTCAATTTGCTTTTTTGGATCATAATATAATACATTTTATAATGGCTCCATATTTTTTTTTAATTTACACTTTGAGTGAGCTCACTTTGTCCATTAAAATAATTTGTATATGTTTTCTTTCTTAATTTATATAGTGGTAACCCTAAGTACATTCGCAATGCGAGGAGCGAGGTGAACGATCCCTAAATCATTCAATACCTGGAGCCGGAGTGCTCTTGTAAGGCAAGTTGCAAAGCTACGAGGTGGCCCACAACACACCGGTTTCGATATTGTACCACTTTTTGCTGCGACTATAGCAAGTTCATACAACTTCCTTCTACAGAAATCGACCGTATACTTGTACTATACGAATCTGTAAACCGATACTGGATTGAAATAATTTTTGCTTATATTGATTCATTACATAATTGCCTTGAGTATTTACAATGTCACCATCTTCTTAGTTGTTAAGAAAGATTAAATGACTTACCTGATAGAAAACAGAAGAGGACACATTTTAATGTAATGAGATTCTTATTGATAAGCGGTTTCATTTTTCTTTATTTTTCGATTTTGAGTATCTTCAAATCTTAGCTTTTACACATCTTGTATCTGTAAAAAAAATAGTTTGATTAATACTAAATTTGCCTAAAAATAAAAATAATTAACGAAAAAAATCATTAGCAAAATTTTTCAGGAATCATTTAGTTGAAAATTAAAACATTTTTGACCTGTGGTTTCATCAATTCTAGCTAAATGCCCCGCCTTTTAATTACTTAATAGCATTAAATGTTATTAATATTCTACGAACTGTCCACGGAATGAGGCCATGGTCATATTTCCACGCGCCCACGTGCTAGTCTGATGAAGTAACACAGGGTTCGTTGGTTTTAAAATAGTTGTCAAGGAATGACGTGAGCTTGTATTTTGTGATCTCATAGTGACACGGGCCGCGGTTGAGGGCGAGCATACAGCTAGTGTGTCACAGACCTAATTGCGGATTCGTCGCCGCAGACTTGTGATAAATTGATTTAGCACAACTGTTTTATTCTCGTACTGTTAGCCCATTGTCATTGTAAACTGAGTTATAATGTGGAAATGATCGATAGGAAATCAATAGACGTTACTATGCGTGACGAGATACCGGAAACATCTTTTCTAGATATACAACACGCACATATTGTCAAGTCTATGATTCTTTTAACAAAAACAAAAACAAAGATAGTATAAATGTAGAAAAGAGCATTGGTAATTGATGGAACAAAGCCAATTAGCAGACGTCGTATCAAAATATTTACCAGACATGCGGCTTTCCTCGTAATGTTTTTCACACCGTCAAACACGTGATAAACAATGTCGCAAAGATGTTCATCGACACAAAATAGAATCTTATCATTTTAAAGTAAACTTGACACTTAGTTAACGTGTAAATTTTACTTTTACCATTAATTCAATAGTTAGTTTGTTAATTTTTTGGGAACCCACCCACGTTACACCGGGTGTGAATAACTGTTTGTCCATAAAGACTTTATAATCGCCTTATAATAATAGACTGTCCAAACAAACTGTATTTACCGGCCCACCAGTCCAGCTTCGATCGGACACTAATGGCTTGTTCATTTTGTTTACACAATCGCTAAATGTCACCGTCGGAAAATTCTGTTATTTCTATAATGCCAAGTAAGTAACTTCTTAACGTATTAAGTTATTAAGACCATTATTACTTTAATGTGTTGAACATACAAATTTAAGAGAGAGATTTGAGTCAATCAATCTTTAAATCAGCATTGATTATTGGTATAATATTGTACCAAATGTATTGAGAAATACAGCTCAAGTAAAACATTAGAACATGACATTATGTCACAAGGTCATTTAAATTTAGGGTCAATACAATCAGCGCTGTCGCCTTGAACAGTAGAAAAGGGTCTGTAGTATCTGGGTTGCTTGACTTGTATACAAAACGAGTGCCTCAAACTTTCACACGAGAAGTTGCCTTCATGGCAGACCGCCAATGTGATACGGATTTGTAAACTGTTATTTAAAACCGCTAAATGTAAACAATAACAATCACATCACGTCATCATGTCAAGACTTAGGAAATATTTTTTTAAATAAATTATACATGCGGAGTTATTTCATCACTGAGCATACATCATTTTTGGTACACTATTTTAGAATTTTAGTAACTATTTGTTGTTGCTTAGTTTACTTGTAACTTCTTAACTATCTCTGGTCCGACCTACAGGAGAGTAATTTCATATTAATTTCGAAGGTGTTTTTTTATAAAGTTGCTTGCATTGTTTGTTACAGTTAATACTATTATTAGTTGAGAACCTTGAAGCTTTTATGTTACATAATAGCTGTGATCGATGTGATGATGATCTGTGGAGCCCTTCAATAGATTCCTTCTAATAAACGTCCATCCATCCATCCTAACATTCACATTTAAAATATTAGTAAGATAGACGACATAATTCGGTACCAGACATGGTCCATTTTAATTTAACTTGTGCATGACAACTTGTCACGCGAACGATGCTTCTTACAAATTGAGAACTCGTTTCAATTTTATCAATTGAGTCATTGTTTTTTATTCAAAGTTGTTATAAGTACAGCAAAACAACAATTTTGTAATATGAAGTTAATTTTATGTAAAAAAAAAATACGAATTTAACTTATTATCTTATTGCAACCAGTGAAAGTTGAGGATATTTATTATTGATTTGTTATATGTAAAATATACGCTTGGAGTTTAGTTGACACGATAGAGAAAGTTGTGGTATAAATGTGGTGGACAAAAGGCAATACTGGTATCCAAGATTATAATATCATTTAAAGCAATTTCATTACTGTTTTTAAATCTAAAAGGTTTCGTTTTCTTTTAGTTCTTTCTATAAACTACAAATTACAACTGTTATGGTACGTTTAGAATATGATACTATACATGGTACACTAAGTGTATACATCAAAGTATATCTCTATCAATTTGACTGTCTCTGAATGCAAAATTTATTGTTATAGGATAATTCGTGTCGCATCATTCGCTGTGTGAACACGTTGTCTTCAACTGTCTATTGTAGTTGAAAAGTTTTCGAACAAGGTTGCCATTTCTAATACACGGCATCGCGTTTGAGTGCACAAAATGAGTTTAACGCGGAGCAGGGAGACCACAACGAGTCTTATGAATTTGTAGAAGAGCTACCAGTGATTTGGAATGTTTTATCCAGTGATTATAAAAATACAGTAAAAACCAAGCAAATCTATGGTAATTCTTGCTTCTTCTTTGAATCCACTTACAAGAAGACACTACTCGGTTTAAAAACAATCATGTCATAAAAATTACCAATTTATAACTGTCATGTGTATCATAAACATTTATAAGTACATATATGATAATGGTTCTGAAATCAGTTCCCTTGATACCAGATTATACTTAGTGAATGTAGAACAAAAATAATCTTGTAATGATACATTCTTGCCTTCCTTTATAGCCAGCTTGCATGCTGGTAAGTCATTTGTTATAATTGCAAAGGTGAACAAGGGCAGAAGGGGCAGATCGCTTGTAGCTTTTTCTATTTGTGTGATTTACCAAGTTTCATAACAAATGTATGTCGGTGTCTAAAAACATCAGCAGATAATAACATACTTTTATAGTGACTAGTATGACATGTATTTTGTTATTAATTTAACGGCGTAGAACGATAGTCAATTTTTCCCACCACTCAAAGTGCCCTTATGTGTTGAGATTGACTTTTAAAATTAATGGCAAATACCTTTTTTACTCTATCTATCGATAAATGAAGAGCAACTTTACATTGATGAACACACCGTAGGGCAATGTTACAGTTTAGCTTAATCCTTTTGACTATAATTGTCAACCTTTAGTACGAATTGGCACAGCAACAATAAAAGAGCTAGTAGCTAAGAAGGAAGCTATCGTTAACCAATAATGCAAGAAGTATACCTAATGTGACGAAGGCGTTACACTGCTTTAATCAAATAAGTACTCAGGGACGGATGTTAACATCAGCACACATCTGCCGAAACGAGTTTAGTTACGAACTTCTGTTAACGCACATGGAATTTTATTTATACAGAAATATCTATTTTAAATTGTTTTTAATCACAGCAAATGCGCGAGAGTTAAGTTGTTGACAAAATGTTACAGTGGATTCCCACTGCTGAAACAGACATACAAATACAACATTATATTGTCATCCCTCTTATTTTCTCAGAGTAAACTAAGATAACATGATATTTTTATAAGGATGTCTTGGCAGTGGGAACCTACGGTTAGAGCAGTGCGGCGGGAGTGGTCGATGCCGTCACCGCTATAATCGGCGAAGGTCCGTCGCGATGCGTGACCGACGACGCGCGCCTTCACATAGGGCGGACAGCAAAACTCGCAAATAAATTGGGTTAATGTAATAAAATGATGTTTTATAAAAATATCTTTACAAATTCCAGTATAGATATATGGAGTTTCGGCCCAAGTTTCGACTTCTACAAAAGATCATAATCTACTAAAGTTGTAATAGTGCTTTGTTGAACTTTGAATCAACGTCTTTAGTAAATTTTTCTTGTTACATTAATCATCACAAAGCATTTTTTTGCATCATTAGGTTTTTAATTAACACATCTTCATGCCAAAATCTTATCTTGGTAACAATTATAAATTGTAATAAATCTTAACAATAGAATAATTTTAACGCAATGAATTGTGGACCTATACATTAATATTCAATACACGCGCACTTACTTTTTCAGAGCCTATCTTTGATCAGTATTGACACTTAAGTATTAATTATTCACACTTTATTTCGAATAATGTTCGAATTATTCGAATTATGTTTTACTTCCGAAAGAGCGTAAGATTTGAACTTCCTTTAATAACTTCATCGAAAGTTATTAAAGCTTTAAAGGGACAGAGAAAACACACCGATAACGAAAGTTTTTTTATGATTTTTCATTATCAAAAAACATAAGCGTTGTTTATAATGAATTTTGTTTATTTGCCGTAGAATGCGTTATTAAAAAAAACATCTTTGCAGTGACATCTCAAGTGAATTTATGATAACCTTTGACTTTTTCGTTCATGATAATATGACGGCACGGGTCTATTTATAACGCGAAGCAGACAATTGCTTGCGTAGAATTTCCGGCCAAGTTAATTCATACTTCAACGAATTATCAAAGAAATACCTACTGCTGTTACTTCCTAACATGTTAATTTATAATGCATTTAAGGACAAACATTTAATCTACGAAAGGACATTACACGGCAAATGAAAATATCTTTATTGAAAGAATTGTTATAGTTAAGGCCGGTTTCGCAACGTGTAAGTAAAGTGCTGGATACCTAACTAACAAATTAATTAACTGACTTCCTATCAAAATAGTTTGCCTTCTATAGCTTGTTCATAAGTATGAAACGCCAACGACGACTTTAATTAGTGACTAAGGACTAATTAGGTTATTCAGAACCTTCCTGGATATTGTGAAACAGGCCCTTAATACTAAAGTCTTCAGTTAAAATCTCATTAAAATTTCAATCGTAGTGATAATCAGAAATCGTAGTACAAGACGCCTCCAGTTAATAATACCGTAGAATTGTTCCGTCGTACTTTCGCCTTTCATCACTATAGTTATAGTGTTACTCAGTCTGCTGCTATGATGTGTAATGCAATAGCAATTGAGATTGGTACCATTCAACTCTCACATTAAATTCGCACCCACTTATCTTATAGAATCTTACATTGTTGGTCTATGCCATAATATACCTAGCACTGTTAAATAAATCTCTGAGCTAATCGTATTTATAATTTTCTTAGTAGAAATAGTAATTTTTGATCAAAAAAAGATAAATAAGTTTTTTTCCGTACGCCATAATAGAAACCCACACCATACAATCAGGTCAACTTGTATTTCCTTTGCTGTATTCTTTTACTAAAACTCCGATTTATATAATACTAGGTAACTAGGAAATCATGACCATTTAAAATTACTCATATCGTGTTACCTTAGTAATAACATTGTCAGACGAATTAGAAGCAAATATTTTTATGACAATGTTGCATGTCGCAACGTCGCTGCATGGCTAAGTGGGACACGATGCCTCAGCACAAACTGCTGACTATGTATTTGTGTCGTTACAATCAATTTAAATGCTTCAATCAATGCTTGTTATGCTATTAAAAACACTCGTCACATGTTTTGTTTATGGAATCCGATGCAAATACAGTATAGTACTATTCAAATATTTTTTATTTTATTGATAGTAACAACAACATTTTTGTAGCAATCATTGCAAATAGCGTCAGTCGACGAGACAATCTTACCACCGTCATGAAAATATACGTAGGTACAGCTAACGGTACGTCTTACGGGCGCTTGAGCACGTTGCGTATAAAAGAAAGCTTTCATGTTAAGTGTTTATGTTTCCGTCCTTATTATCCCGTTAAATGATCCAGACAGGCGTCGTCAGTCGTCACAGGCAAAATGAGACACTTGATGTGCCCATGCGTGCTACAAACAACGCCCTTTACTCATATGTATGTGCGCCCTTATCTATGCAGCTACTCAAAGCTCTTTTATTAAGACGTATTGCTTTTATCGTACTCACTATCAGAGTTATAAATTGCTCTTTTAACTTAATCAAAAGTAGTGATGAGTCGTTTATAAATTGTAAGCATAGTTCACATTATGTAGTCTAATGATAACATTATTGTAATGACAATACTGTCAGATAAATCAGTTTGGGTTTTAACTTTAATATAAAATATCACTAATTGTTCAAAATCCTCCTGAAAATTTGGACATAAAAGTAGTTAGGTTAACTTTACTGTAATTTGTCTCCAACATTACAATTACAAATGTGTCTCAGGAAGTTGGAAAATTATTTATGAAAAGCTGTGGATGGAACCTACGCGAACGAGTCTTCCCTTCGATACGAAAAGATATATTCGTTTATTAAAATCGATGTTGGGGAAAAAGAAATTTTACTACTACGATTAACTGTTGTTTTTATTACACTTTTGTTTAAAATAGAAGAGTTTTTATAAACAATGAAAATAGCATCACTATGGGAGGTTGGTTTTAGATGCCTGAAATTACATATATTAAAAGTTTAAAACGCACATTAAATAAATATTTAATGTGAAATTTATTAGTCTGTGTTATTTATTTCACATTATTTTATGTTACGTGAGGGGTAAGAATCTTGGCGTCAAATGACAACTGGTGTCATATGATACCCATTACTGGTTTTCATAATGAAAAATGGCGTCCCCATTAAATGGGGAAGAGGATAAGATAAATGGTAGGTTAGAGTTTTATAAAGCCTGTAAAAATTAATAAGAAGTATGTTAATTACTACATGTGTTGGCCAAAACCGGCACACATTGACCGCATCGGCCGTTATTATATTGGCGGGAAACTTTTTATTGGTGCGTCGACGGAAGTGCTAATATTGTATTATTAACAGTGTGCCTAGCACGAATATTTTTGACAATCACCATCGTTTCGTAATCGACAAAATTTGTATTAAAATTTATGTAGCGTAAAGTACTGCAAAAATCTTTTACTAATTTTGAGTTAATTGACGATGACGATACCAAGGAGATTGTCACAAATATCGTGCTAGGCCAGAATAAAAAATGTAACGTTCCCTTCAAAATTCTTTTGCTCTTGGTATGTTATTTTATTTCATTCAATGTTGAAAAACGGTAATTCAAGGCTAAGAAATAAATCGCATGTCAACTTATGTATTATGCAACCTTATTACATTACAGTGTTTCAATCTATTTTTACGATACACGCAAACCAAGCTATAGATTCTTTTACCAGCAATTTTGCACATTAACTACATACACTTCACAAAATATTTTTTTTGGTTTAAATACTTTTAATTTTGATCACATTTCTTCTAAATCTTTCCAAATTAATCTTTTCTAGTCATTTTTAAGTTATAATAACACTGTCATGTTCAGGTTTTATTCAGTATGTAAAAAGTGTGATTTTATCTATGCTTATATTATCAAGAGGAATGATTTGATTGTTTGTTAATATAGAACCGATTTGAAAAATTCTTTCACTGTCGAGAAGCTACACTAACCCGTGGTGATATAGGCTATATTTATAGCTAGATTTTTTTAATTTCTCGCAGACGAAGTCGCGGGCAACTGCTGTTATGAATTTTATGCTTCATTTAAAGCTGCAATTTAAAAAAAAAGTCAAATTGAGAACAAAAATAACTTCAACCTCACAACGTTACTTTCGCGCGATCTAAGTGTACCGTAGTGTTTATACTCGATGCAACCTTTAGAAACGAGGAGTGCTGAGGACTGGTATTAACATAATTGGAGGTCGTCGGCGGCGGCGGGACCGGTTTTGTGCCTCGAATATCGCCGCCACATGACGTCATCGATGACATCATCACCGCACGCGAACTTTTTACAAAACCGAATGCTGGTACAAAAATATTCGCTTCCTTCGACATTAACAATCGTACGATGACACATTGAAAAACAGAATGATCTTTAACATAATAGCTGTTGCCGGCGGCTTTGAACTCCTTCGTTTACTTTCCCCGCTGAAACTCTTGTTTGATTCCGCGTATTTCTGCATTAAGGCTATTAAAAAATTGGAACACCAACGATCGGTAACTTCGTGATTATTAATAACCATCAACGTGAACACGATCAGCGTTATTTAGGTCGATCGGCGCACCCGTCACCCGACCCCTGGGAACACCACCCACCCTGAGCTCAGCCCCTTTTCTTACAAATATTTAAGAAGCCGACACCTGTAAGGTATCACCGCACCCACTTGTATCGATCAATAAACATAAAAAGTGTTTTCCATTCCTAAAACATGTCATTATCTAGTCTGACTATAATTTAACATAAAACGTACCTTAAAAAATTAATCAGATAAGAAAGAAACAGTCGAAGATTATTAATATTTTTTCTTAAATAAAATAATTTACTATGGACCTTTTCGGAGGCTCTTGTTCTGTGTGAAGCAAATGCAAAACAAAAAAAAATGCAAATTCGTATTATTTCTTTCATAGACTAAAATGCACGTCGCCCTAACAATAAACTATCAAAAAAATTTCTGATTACTTGCCCAACTAATGCGAAAATTCTTACACAAGTAGGTATAAAGACCAAGATCATATTATCAAATTAAAGAAGCGAACACAATACGATGGCAAAGGCAGCTGCAAGCGACGCGAGGTCCGAGGGTATTGACTTTGAAATGTCTTTGGCCCTATTTTCTACACACGTATCGGCGACGCGGTCAAATAAAAAGTATAAGATTGACAAATTGCTTGTTATTTCATAGATAGTATAATGACTCTTATAAATTTTCCTACAAAAAAAACCACAAAATTCTTAACTTTCATAGAATATAACATGTAATTAAGTTATTGATTTACGTTTTTATATCGATCTTAAGTAATTATACAGCTAAAGACAGGAACGAAAAACTCGAACGAACCGTAAACAGTGCCCCGAAGTTAAGTCTTAGATCCTGAGTTCGATTCCAAAGTAAAACATTATTGTAATTCATAAAAACAAGATGCAAAACTTATTTTTAAATTACCCTGATAGTAAAATGAATATTTTAAATAGTCTTACAAAATATTCTGCACCGTGTGTCATGGTTCAAGTGCGACAGACCGTAAAAAACGGATTTTAGTAATACAATGCTTTTTGTGTCATTACCCCTTGTAGACATACACATAACAGAATTATGCAATTAGTAGAGCAAGCGTAGGTGGTAATATTTTAATCGAATATGTAGAAAATAAATAATTTGTTATTTCTTTCATGATACCCTATTAGTAATATCTAGATAATTCAGCTTCGGAAAGAGGCTATATACACTGAAAAGAAGTCTGTTAGCTATATGCGCTAAAAGATTACTATTAGTACCTATTAAATTGAAAAGCATGTTCTTTCATTTCTCATAGCGGTTATTTGAAAATCGCTTCAGCTTATGCTTAAAAAATGTGAAACATATAGTGAATTAATTTTCCCAAAAAAAAATGAACTCGTTATTTTCAAGTTTTAGAGATGCTTCTTAAGACTGTATGATTTAAGTAAACGTCTCACGTGTACGATAGAATTTACTGTTATCCTTTTTATGACCAACTTCATTCAGAAAGTTGGTATGATATTAATTGGTATATATGTAATTATATTTTTAATGTATTCTATTGCTGTCCAAATATTGACCTCGTATTTCCTAGATGAGAATAATTATTAAACGTAAGTAGAAGCTAATAAGAATTGTGCATTATCCTATCCTTATTTATTTCGTATGGTCGCAGAGGCGCAAAATTTAAAAGTTAAGTAAAAAAAACTTACCTAAAACAATCGCAAATATTTTACCTTCACAATATATTTTACTTGGACACTTTTCACTGGGCACAAAAAAGAATGTCAATATTTATCACAACTTTAGCAATCATTATTTTGAAAATTTTATACGAGATTAGAAAAACTTATTTGAACTCAATAAACGCGACCGAACGCCTATGAACGCAACACAGGATAACGATATTTACTGCTACATAGCAAATAGCAGTTGAAAAGCTAGCTATAACGGTTATTATTAACTAACCAGATATTTGCGCGAAATGTGGCCATTAGGATAGAAACATAAAATTTATCGCAAAAATATATGATGTAAATTTCACTTACATATTTTATCATGGCTTACTAATACTTACTGATTAAATCAATTTTCTCTTTTTAAAGTCAGGTTACACAGAAATTTTAACGAACGCATCCTATTGTAATGTCATTTTGCATTTATCTTTTTCTCTGTCTATCCACCTGTCTTGCATCTGTCTGTCATTTTATGTTTCGTTTGCGTTTTGCTTAAACTTTGATTGTAAAATATTTGAAGAGATATTTTACATTGAAGAAAACGTAAAATAAAACAAACCGTAAATAATTAAAACTTGTTTAATATGATTTCTTTAAAAATATAGATTAGTGTCTAGTTACATATTAAAAATAATACCATTAGAGAAAGAATAAAAAAATGTTTGTCAAAATATGTCTTAAAAAATAATTACTTTCTCCAATTAAAGTAACAGTAAAAAGTGTGTTATGGCTCCTGGTAACAAAGATCGCCACCCAGGACACACGGGTACTATTCCCAAAACGAAAGCCAGAAACAATTGCAATGTTCCCCAAGAAGCTGTGACACCGACGAGAAGAGATATGACAACAAACCTTGTAACGGTAGTGACAGAATTCTTTTAAAATACACAATTACATATAAATTTTATTGATTCATGAAGAAAAAATTACCTAGCACAACAATACAATAACAAATCTTTGTTGTCTGTTAAATAATATTAATGCTAAAAATACTTCTGTCAAATATTCAATCTGCAGTTTTTGGAGCCGCATGGCGCATTATATTTTTAGAATCTTGGAAGAGTTAAGAATTTGGACTTTGGCCAATTTGATGTAGTTTCAAATACTAGTGAATAGAGCTCAGAACTATATTGTAACCTAATAATATTCTTAAGGTATTTTAAATACTTAAATCTAGTATAACAATGTGTGTTTACCAGTTATTACTTATTCAATCTATTTATTAGCCATATGGGTTCTTGCTTTTCTAAATTCAGCCAGAAGAAGGTATTGGTTCATCGCACAGATATAAAAACTTTTATAGCCTGTAATAACTCTTGCACATTTTAAATCTTACCTTATTTTTTATAGTGAACTTACATGCAATTTTTAATTCTTGTTTTTTAGACTTCTTTGGATTGGGTTCCCGTTTCCGAGTATAATACAAGATCAAATTTCAATCAATCAAGAAAACCAACCAACAATACTTCAGATCAAGAATTAACAGACTTAGGTGAGTACATTTAACAATTTAACTATTTCAAATAAAAAAAATAATGATTAAATATAAAACTTACTTCTATTTATAGACAACTCAGTTTCATTTGAAAGTGGTTTTGGAAGATTTGTACCTGTAAGACCTCAACCTCGTGCGTTACCCTTGACTGTACAGAATAGAGAAAACATTTCTTCTGATCATAATGATGATGGTGCAGGCTCATCTATTTCTTCCCATACAATACATCATTTTCAAAATGGTACTGTATAGTTCATTTATTATAGTTAATTAAATATTTTTATGTTACTTATTTTGACTCATTAACATAATAAACAATATTATGTAAAGCATATATTCTATACATATGTCTAAATATTATACTTTTGTGTTATTTATGGATATATCAATAGTATGTGTATAATACATACTGCCACTTCTAATATGATCTTAATTATTATATATAAATAAAGGAGCACAATATTTTTAGGCCTAATTCCTCACTCCAATCATGGTGCAGCTGCTGTGATGATAGTGAACCCTACCACACCTAATGCTGTGACTGGGAGTATGTCTCAACCTTTTAATGTAAGTATTGTTCTGTATTCTAAATATGATGGATTCTGTTTGCAGTGTGTTACTTTTTAAATATTACCAAATGTAGATATTGTGATATGTGCATATCATTATCAGCCCACTATGTCGTCACTGAGGGGCTTGAAGCCTACCCTAAGTCAGGGGTACCAAGGCTAAAATTGTGAACATAGTCTTTAGTAAAAGTCCATTAGATGAGAGCCAAGAGACTTAATTATTATATATTTTTAAAGTTCACCTCCTAGTTTATAAAAAGATGCTGATATATTTGAATGTGAAAATCACATTAGTGATAAAGAGAAAGCTATATTTAGTTAAATATTTCAGGCACCGAATCAGAATAGAAATAATTTGACAAGAAATCTGAACTCTACACGAAACTCATTTGATGGTAATATTCACGCAAGTAATAATAATATTACTCCGCCAATCTCTAATTCAAGAACTGGAACTAAAACTGTGAATTTAATGAATAACATGTATGAACAAGGCCAAGGGAGCTTTAATAATATAAACGAAAATAATCCGGTAAGAAAACATATTGAGGTTATTATTTTTTTTTGTAGAAAATGAATACCTTCAGTATCACCAACTTGCCTTGTGAATTCACTTTCATACAAAAAACAGAATCTTAGTAGCATGCAATGTGTTATTTAATTCCGACTCTTAGATTTGGAGATTGCAAGTCACATCAGAGGGTTAATAGTGTTTTCCAGTAAGAGGGGTTTGCTGCCTGCATTTACACAGAATATACAGTAGTTATGTAGAAAAAATTGCTACATACTTTAATTAAGTTTCTATTTGATTCTGATGGTTAATATTTTTCTCAGACTCATAGAGAGTCTGCACGAGCATTAGGAGAGGCGATTGTAGCTGCTTGTCCTGACGCTGCTGCGGTTGAGCGAAGACTTGGTCAGATTAGAGAATACATACGCGTAACATCCTCACTTGTGGATACAATGCGGAACTCTGAAGATGAGGTATGTTTCATGCAATTTTTATGATTTAATGTAACATAGCAATTAATAGTATTATCTTTATATTTCTAATTTAGGCGTACATAGAACACACTAAAGAGGAATATGATGAACTTCTTCAAATGATAACTAAATTAAGAGATAGTGAAAAGAAATTGAAAAGCATATTAGATGATGACCAAAATCCTGATAATATAGAAGTACCTTTACTGGAATTAGGTTCTGCTAATCCAGTAGAAGTAGATACTGATGTATCTAAAAATATTCCTGAAGATACTTCAATTGCTAATCAAAACTTAGATCAAAACTCATCAAAGAATAACAATGAAAGTAATTCAATAAGTAACAACCTTAAAAAAGTTACAAACATAGAGAATGAACAATTAAATAAAACAACAACACAGAGAACAAATGAAATACAACTTGCAGAAAATAATACAAATGGTGTTGTTATAAAAGAGATAGAAACAAATATTTCTGGTGATGCTGAAATCACAAATAATAATCAAAAACGTAATGACGAGCTCAGAAAAAATATAATATCTTGTGTTGAGAAAGTAGCTATAATAGAAGAAATTAAAAACAAAGTCAATGATTTTGGCAACAACAATGACCAGGTTTTGTGGATCTTTGTTAAAAAGTGTGACATATTTGTTGTCGATTGAAATAATCATAGCATGTACTGAATGATTCTTTGAATATCAGTGTTACGTCTTTGTTTAACAATATCTATTTTTTTTCCAAATGTTGTGTGTTATCCTAATTTTAAATGTGAGTGTATCCCATAAAATGTTCAAAAAGGGGATTTGTCTTTGTTGAAATATACCTCAAAACTATATAAAGTTTGATTTTCAATTGAAACATTCTAATAATTAATATTTTTGTTTTTGATATCTTCATCTTTAACACTTTTAACAACTCAAAACCTTTATTTAACATTACTGTTTTGTTGTTTGATCCATTTATATCGTATTTTATTTCATGTTAGTTTTATATTAACAGGATGTTGTGGTGAGGCCTGTATCGGTACAGAGCAATGGTTCCACCTACAGCGAGAATGAACTGTGGCAGAATGAAATTAAAAACAAAATGGAAATGTCTCAAATACGTCTGTCTGCTTTGAAACAACAACAAAAGAGGTTGCTAAAGTATCAGGTAATTTTATATAATTCATTTGTGTGTATTTACAATGATATTTAAGGTCACTAAACAATATTCTTGCTTATGAGAAAAATAGGACTATTACCACCTTTACTTCAAATATTTTGCATTTTAGGCTGAAGCTAAACAACAGCTAGAAGAATTAAAAGAAAGACAAGCTCAAGAAATAAACCAACCAACTGCCAATGACAACTTTACTGGCATACAGGTGTGTAGTTAATTACAAATAACTTTTAAAAGTATTAAAGAGAGAAAGAACGTTTTTCTTTTAAAATGTTCTCTCGAAAAGTCACCTAATTTATAATAAATTTGAGTAAAATTTTGTGTTTTAGCAAAATATGAGTTTCTCGAGTAACTTCAATCATCCGAACCGTTTGTTTGGATCAAATCAGATAGGTGTAGCGACCACACTGCCTCAGTCATCGGACAGTATCCACAGTGGACAATTGATAAATAACATGGAAACAGAACATGGCCGTTCCAATCAATCTACTCACAGTCAAGATGAGAGATTCTCTATTAGAGATGACAACATTGCCAGTAGCGAGGTAATATTATTATTTCCTAATATTAACATAACCTTTTTTTAAAAATCCGTAAACTTATTAAAAATATATTTAAATTTTGACAAACTTTCAACTTAATATATTACGGTATGAGGGATCACGTTTTTAATTCTGTGATGTTAGATAAATGTAAATACATATATAATATAGTACATTATTTATGATGAAAAATTAAATGTCTTATAAGAGTTGCTGGAAAATTTATTTTACCTTGTGAAATTAGAGAAATATATACAACTTATGTACAACTACTGCAGGAGGCTGGCGGCGGTGGTCGGGACAGTGAGGCAGAGGAGGACGAAGGTACCCTGCACGAGCGCGGCCGTATCCTGCAGCTCAAGCTGCGCGAGCTTCAGCTCAAAAAACAACATATGGAGAATTTGGTAACACTCGCAATATCTCTTTAACTCTCTCTCTCTATCCCTCTATTTCTTTCTCTCTCTCTCTCTCTTTCTTTCTCTCTCTCTATCCCTCTCTTTCTCTCTCTCTCTATCCCTCTCTTTCTTTCTCTCTCTCTATCCCTCTCTTTCTTTCTCTCTCTCTCTCTCCCTCTCTTTCTCTCTCTGTAATGCAAGCCACACACGTTTTACATGACGACTTGGATTTTGTTTTTAATATTTTTCATAGTATATATGTATCAATAGATGTGATGTAATAGAGTATGTATGTTGCCTGGTTTAATAGGTACGTCATTTACAGGTTTCTGAATTTCAAAAACTTCAGATGGCATCAGGTCTGGTCGGCTCTCACAATACATACTCCAGTTCAGGAGAGGATAGCGCTGAAGATGAACCATCTGGAAAGTGTATGTTGTTGGATTGTTACTGTAATTGTTTGCATTTTTATGTGTAATTTTTTAAAACAATGAAAAAGTATGCATTTTAATGTTATAGGTAATAATGCTGCGGGAAATTTGAAAAACGAAAATAAAAGAATTGGTGGAAAACTTACATCATCTTTGCATAAAGCTAAAGGTAAATAATAAATTACTTACTACTTCTGTTTTTTAGGAACTAATTTAGTTAAAACACTTATTAATGCTTACTTTTATTTTTTCTAGATTTGATGAGGTCATTAGAGGCTTTTGAAACAGATCATTTGTCAAATTTACACGAGGAGTCTTTCCCGATGTCGAATAATACAAACATACATGACAAGTAAGTATTATCAAGTTTAAAAAAATATGTGCTCGTTTTTCTTTCTATTTACTAGTACTATGAACAAAAAAAAACGTTTTTAACCTAAGGTAATATGATCTAACTGGATTAATGTTCAAAAAAGTAACTGTGATTTCACTCTATTATCAAGAATTGAATTAGAAAGTAATAACATTTCTTTGATTTTGTAGCAAATCTGATGGCGGTGGTAGCATCGGTGACTGGTCTAACGAAGGCAGCGTCTGTCGTGTTCGCAACACTTTGCCACAACGACACAAGTTCACCAACGAACAACATCATCAGCAGCAACAGCATCATCAACAACAGCAACAATATCAACAACAAATTCAGCAGCAGCAACAACATCAGCTACAACAACAACATTTACAACAACAACAACTTCAACAACAGCTGCAAAATCATCAACAACATCTCAACCAACAACAACATCTAAACCAGCAACCACACCTCAACCAACAACAAAATCTCAACCAGCAATCACATCTCAACCAACAACAACATCTCAACCAACAACAACATCTCAACCAACAACAACACAACCAACAACAGCATTTCCAACAACAAGCCAGTAAGCTACCAGTTACATTTTGTTCAGTTAATTTCTATTTATTGTCACGATTATTCACAAATTTGATTATAAAACAGGTCACGAGGCTAATCTCGCAAGTCTACAAGAACTTGCGCAAGAGTTACGTATGGAGACTGAAAAGATAATGGGCGAGCGTGCGCGTATTAAAGATATGGTCTCTAATAAAGGTACATTTTACATAAAAAAAGTTATATAAATAATTCCCTTTAATCAAACAACGAAACAGTAAAACAAATATCGTTATCTCGGTATAGTTTGCAATGATGAGAGGAATGAACATATTTTTCACTGTTGTTACAAGATTACTCAAACAAGGCTTCTAATAAATAATCAGAACTCAGGGTTTAACTTTTAATGATCATTTAACGACTGTTGTAGTTTGGTAGTAAGTAACTTTTGTATTGCAGAAGTAAGTAGAAAGCAGAAGAAGGTGAACGAGGAAGTACGCGCAGGTCCGAGCTGTGTGCCAGGCCCGGCAGAGAGGAGACAGATGCAGCTGCGAGCGCTGTTAGCTGACAAGCAGCGTGAGCTGGAGGCGCTACTCAACAAGGAGGTGAGGGACACGAGCAAAGGAGAGAATGGGCTGGCTCTCTGTGCAATACATATATACAAGTTTAGTTGATAGGCCCTTAAATACCTTTATAACATATGCTTAAGTTATAAATATTTCTTTAAAAATACAATAGATTAGACTAAATATAAAACTACTAGCTGTCACTCGCGACTTTGTCAGCACAGAATTATAAAAAAACGCCTATGTGTTCTTCCAGACTATGTTCTACATCTATGCCAAATTTCAGCAAGATCCGTTGAACCATTCCGGAGATACGTTCAAACATCGATCCATCTAAACCAGTGATTGTCAAACTTATTTCTTTCACCCCCCTTTGAAAATCAATTATATTTCAGTGTCCCTAATTTTTATTCAGCCCTAAAACTTAAAAACCACAGTTTCATTGCTTTAATTAATTTCAATGCCCCCCATTTTTTGGGCCTCTTATCGCCCCCTCCTAGGTTTCAAACGCCTCTAAGGGGGCGTTATCGCCCACTTTGGGAAACACTGATCTAAAGATTTTCATTTATAATATTAGTATGATAGTAAGATTGGAATTCTATACAGAGTGAGATAATATGAAGAAAAATAAATGATCAAATTCCAGAAGGTCCTTTGTGTGGGAGCGGAGTCACAGAACAAACCTGATTCTGGAGCAATGTCAGTTGTTAACCAGTCATATAATAGGTAACGTTTACTTACATTTTGCTTTTTAAATTGTTGTGTCTGAATAATATAAAATATAAAATATCTACGGTGTTGATGAAATATTATATTTTTAGTGAACAAGAAGAACCGGAATCGAGATCTGAACAGCTGCCACTTGATTCACAAACCTCCAGGGAAAATGAGAACTACCGGGTAAAATCATTTAATCTACCTTTAAACAAGTTCATCAAATGCCACTTGACACTAGACTTGCTAACTAGTGGTAACAAGTGGATTACATTTTGGTGTTATCCCGTATTTATTTATTTAAATGTATTTGATTATATTATATCTTCAATTGGTTAAATTTAATGACTTGTGTATTAAAGGGTGGTGGAGACAACGCAATCGGCGGCAGATCCATTAACATAGGGCCATCTTGTTTGGAGAGTGCGTATGGCAGCGATACTGACAGGTATTTCATATTATTTTACATTAATCTTACTTTATATTATAAATGCGAAAGTTTAGATCAGGGATCCCCAAACTATTTTGGACAAGTGAACCACTTTTCCAAAATGAATCGTTTCCACAGAACCCCAATGGCCAAATTATCTACTTTTAAGATCAAGAGTATATCGTAATATTGTAAGATCAGAGTGAGAATTAGCAATGTTTTAAGTTCGATATCGACCCCTTTGGGAATCCCTGGTTTAAATGGATGTATGTATGTTTGTATGTTAGAAGATATCTCCGGAACAGCTCAATGAACCTTGATGAAATTTGGCACAGATATAGAACATAGTCTCGATAAAAACATAGGCTAATAAGTAGCCTATGTCTTCTTGATTCTGCGCGGACGGAGTCGTGTGCGATAGCTAGTTAGATATATATTTTTGTAGAATTTGTATGTTTTCATGGCTTTGTTGCTTGGATTATAAAGGATCTTTGTTCACAGTGCTTCAAGGAATAAATCAAATCAAAGGAACAGACCACGTCGTCGGCAAACTCAAGATCGTCAATCTGAAGATAATGTAAGTGTTCAGATATGTTGAATTTGTTTAATATATTCTTTAATTCTTATATCTTTTTATACATATTAAATAAATAAAAATGCATATTTAAATTTATTTATATGTTAGACTCCGCAGGTCAATAATGCCACACCCAATATTCGCCATGAGCCGAGACCTGAAGCATCCAATGTCAATATGGTATCACCCGTTGCGCAAAATGGTATGAAACAAATTACTTTCACAATAATATTTATTAAAAATTTATTTAAAAATTTTGTTTGAAATATCTTTGAAATTGAAACAATAGACTTGTTGTAAATAGTAATTATTTTTTAGGCGACAATCCTACGAACATGCCGTATGGACAAATACCACCACAATGTTGGAATGGAACTAAATCTAATCAGGTAAATAATATATAACTCTGTTTATATATATATATATTCTGCGACTTATTTCACTTAGTGTGATTTATATTTTGATATTGTAATAAGTATAGGACTTTTCAAATATCTTGTTGGCTCAAGGTCATCTGTGCGCTGCTAAGTGACCTCCCCCATATAGTTGTACGCACCACCACACTTATCTATATATAGACTCGTACAATGTACCGAGCCGATAAGATATTTGACGACCTGTATATTTTTAAATTAATTTTTTTATATAAAGGACATGCGCACAAATCAGTTCACCCAGAACAGTCACTCGCAGACGATGGATCGTTTGCTGGGCACGCCGCAGATGTCTTTTCCTCCAGCGATGCCCTACAGCATGATGATGCCCTATGGTGAGATATTCTTTATAGCCTTTATCCTTCCTATTTCATATTTATAAACATTTTCCATTCAAAAGCCAAGAAAAGCACAATTAAAAATATTTTAACTTTGAAATTTTTGAACTTGTAAACAAATTTACTTATATATTTTTAGTTTATTAAGCAATAGAACACGTTTTCTCATAATATAATTAATCAGGAATGGTGGGCGGGTGTGGTTGCGGCTGTGGGTTGTGGGGCGCGTGGTGCTGGCAGCAGCTCGTCATGCAGCAGAGAGAGATACACCAGCTAAGGGAACAACTCAATCATGTAAATGTTTTATATCTCTTAAATATTTGTATTTGTACACTGTTTTCTTTGTAGTAAGAACGAATTTTTTTTCTTGTGTACAGCTCGAGGAACGTTGGCGAGCCGAGACAGCATCTCATACTCTAAACAACCAAGTACCACCTGGCAACCGCGCCAATAACTATTGGGACAACTTCCGAAGGTAACCATTTTCTAAGTATTTTTTTTTTAATTTATTTACTACTTTGTAAAATTATTATCATATGTCCGTTTCTATTTCAGATATTAGAAAACCTATTTATATTTTTATAGTTTATATATTATTTATTTAAGTATTTATCACTGCAGACGACATAATATAAATTTCGGTGAGCGTTGTGTGAGTGTGTCCCTGCCCTTAGCTTTATAACTATTTTTATTTGATATTATCACAATGTTGCTATTTGATCAAGAAATATACACATTTATGATTTACACTAAAAACGTGTGCTAACAATATATTATTGAATTTTTCATATGTAAATAGAAGTGTTAACGAATCTAATTATTTTTTACAGCTATTCACGTCAAAACCTCCTCTCAGCTAACAGCAAAACCAATGCGGACGGCCATTTAGGTACAGGAACAGCTCACAACCCACACCCCCTGGTGGAGAGATCGCACAACACACTACATCACACATCCTCGTCCACATCACCTTCTATAACACCCAAAAGAAACACAAACACGGCGAGCTCCTCACAATGCCCGGTCACCGCACCCGCCCCACAAGTAAACCACGACGATACATCGAACAGACATTCACGAAGAAATGTTGCTTACGAACGATCACTCTCGTTTTCATCCGCCCCTGATGTACTGAACGTGAACCAAAACACAGAAGCTGAGGCGAGCGCACCTTCTCACTCCAGGAACGTAGACGAAGCTACTGCCTTGAATCTAAACATCAACCGACAGGAAACCGCGACCACCTTCAGGAACCTAAACATTACAAATCCGATACCAGAAATAATACAATCTCATTCGAACAACTTAAACAATTCAACAAATGCCAAGAAAAAGTCCTCATCGAAGCTACCTTCGAAAAATTCTACGAACAGAAGGAACTGTACCTTAGATTTCTCCCAAACTAGTAACATCAACATAACGAGTACTACAGACACGCCAAACCCCAATTTGGCGTCAACGAGTCGTGAGGTGCAGGAAAAAGCTACATCCAAATTATTTGACCTTTTGAGAGAAAATGTTTATTCGGAAGTAACCACCTTGATCGGAGTCAATGAGTCTCATCCCGACTTTTTAATACAACTGTTCAGAGAACTGCAACTGATAAGTTCCGATCCATTGAGACAAAAAGTTCTGCAATCCATACGAAATGTTTTGGCACAGTACAGTTCAATTATGGAAAGTGAAAACAATGACCGTGTCGAAGGCTCCGAATCTGAGGTGGTTACAACATCTGGAGACACGGGTAATTACCATGAATGTAGTTCTCACTCCATTGACAACGCTTGTGCGAATACAATGCAAATTGACAACAAAATCGTTCGGTTTTTGCTTATGAAAAGTGAGGAGATATGCACTCCTGAGTTATTGGAAGCATTGGCGTCGCTCATACTCACCAGTGCGCCGGATAGTAAACAATCAAAGAAGAGACTACAGGAACTATTGTCAAAGTACGAGGGCATGAGAGTTTGCGACATATCAAGCGACATTATAGAGAATTTGTCGCTGTTTATTTCTGGTAGTAGCGACGGTGATGAATCCGCGCACCTCACAAGTGAAATCTCGGAAACTTCTATACTTCAAGATGTAGCTGGTTCATTGAACTTATTTAGCTCTAGCGAGACCCAACTGCACCAACTGAATGGCTGTCCATATGAGATGTGGCCTGGACATGTTCACATGGATATCGACGGAGCTGACCTAAATGAAAATGGAGCTCGTTGTAGCCAAGAGGATAAAGTTGATCTCATTAATTGTTCGGAAATGCACAATGGTGATTTAGCGGAGGCGGATCAGACCTGCCATGCGGACATGGGAGACAGCGGCGTAAACAGCCACGACGAGGTGTCCAACAATGCGGAAGGCCTGCCCGATGTGGTGGACACTGACGAAGTCACTCCCACAGAGGTAATGCAACATGTTCTCTACTGTAGATGTCTACCCCTTATTAATTGTGCTAACAGAAATACGTAGAGTTTATGTCATTATAACTTTGAGCTATCGATAAAAACGTATTTAATGTCATGTACTAATTAATTTAATCATTTGTCATATTTGTACTCAAATTTTCTTGCCAACATGTAATCTTTAGATATAAATAAAAGTGCATAAAAACGAAAATATAAAATGATTTTTTTCTTTACACTCTCAGGTCTTTTAATCTTACATTATTACTAAATAAAAGTGAGGTTTAAAAATAAAAGTACAGTTTAATTTACAAATTCTTTATTCTTCTGATCTCTGGCTACAGTTGCATCACATAACAACTAAATTTCAATAATTTTACACAGAAAACAATTTTATTAATTTGCTATCAGTTAATATCAAAAGAAAATTTAAATATCCAAAACAGATTATAAAACTGTGATATGTTTATATTAAAGGCAGAGGCAGAGTGGCTCGGGCTTGACCGTGTGCCAACACGGCTGCACATGGAAGAATCATCTGAAAAGCAAAAAGGTGATATTAATATTTAGTTAAATAATCACTAAACACCTAAACATGGAACTGTTTGAGCTCCAATGTCGTTTAGGTGGAGCCTGAAAGAAATTATATCTTATTAGATCTTCATCAGCATCTGTAACAAAAAATAAAATGGACAGAAATTAATTACAGTTTTTTTCTTTCTTACAGATTAAATAACCAAGAAGTTTCAGGAATTGCTGGCATATTTTGTAATGAAAATTTAATGTTTTTTTCTTATTATCTCATAAACTGTACATCTTGTATCTGTTTAAATAATATTTATTTTACTATAATAAACATTACATATATCCAATACATTGTATTTTATTATTATAATGAAAATAAAAAGCTTCCCCTCTCCTATGCATTCTTTATTTTAAATCACTAAAGAACTTTGTATTAACAAAAACATAGTAAAATTTCAATTTTGATATCTTCCTTTTAGTCTTATCACACTTTATCACTAATATTAGTCACAGACATAACAAAGATGAAACATATTTCCTCCATGCAGGTTCCAATAAAGGTTTTCCAGTAAATCTTCAGTGCTTGAATTAATTCTTGGATTCTCAGTTGTCTCAGGTTCAATGTTTTTCTTTGTTTGTACTTCTGCAGATAAAATGGACATTGCTGAATTAATTTTTTTGTCATCTTTCTGAGAATTGAATATTTTTTAAATCATATGGACCATGAGACAACGAGAAATATCTGGATTGTTGTGAGTTGGTCGTAGTAATCGCGGATTGTGGGTGGAGGTCGTTGGCACCATACCCTCTGAAATAAAGTCAAATTTCATCACTCTATGTCTCAAGTGCCAAAAGTGGGAAGTCTCAGATTAAGTTGTGTTGCCATTTCAAATTCCTTTAAAAGAAGGACTCAAGTCTATTAAAAACAATCTGTTACTGATACTGTTACTTTGCCACTTTTTTGCATTCTATCAACATACAGAACTCAATCTTTACATTATTACAAGTAGGTATATTTTGATAATTCACACTAAACATTCGTTGTAACTGAAGTAATACATAATATGAGTTTAGTAACATTCAAACTTTACCTATTACAAACATTATTAAATTAAATTATAAAATTACTAGTAAAAGAAAGAATATAACAATCATAAAACTTTATGAATCACAACATTACAGTTCAGGTTCATGTAAAGGGTGTCTCAGTAAGAGTGCACTTTTTCATTTTAAAATAAAAACAAGTATTTTATTACAGAGCTGTGATATTTTTATTGTATTGTAAAGAAGACATATTCCGATTAAGTATGGAATTAAATATCTGGCAAATGACCCCCACGGCTCCGAGGAAAGGCCATTACTCTTTTCATGAAATTTTCCATGACTTTTGCACAGATATGTGGTTGTATCTCACCGATGACGCGTTGGATTTCCGATCAGAGTTTAGGATTTGTTTCGGGTTTATTCGCATAAACCCGAGATTTCACAAAACACCACAGAAAAAATCGCACATCTTGGTGGCCGGTTGACATCAAAATTTTGTGAAATAACGTTTTCTGGAAATCGTTGCTGCAATAAGTCGATTGTTTCATTCGCGTTGGGCAGGTTGCGTCGTCCTGCTGAAACCACATGTTGTCCAGATTCATGCAGTCCAGTTGAGGCCACAAGGAGTCCGTTATCATATTCCTGTAACGAATGCTGTTCACAGTCACTGCAATTTCGGCCTCATTTTCAAAAAAGTAAGGTTCAATCACGCCGCCTGACCAAAATCCGCACCAGACAGTTACTTGTTGTGGGGTGCATTTGTTTCTCATGGATTGCATGAGAATTTTATGAGTCCCAAATTCGACAATTTTGTGTATTCACGAAGCCATTCATGGATCCATATGGATCATCGGAGAAAATTATTTTTTTCAAAAAATTGTTGAGAACGATGTTGGATTGATGTTTTCGGATTTTCGGCGACACTCTCGTTTACAGCAGCAATGTTTTCAGAGACCGACCGGTACGTTGACACAAAGGATTCTTATTATCATATCAATTTTTTGACCACTCTTCGAATGGTTGACACATTAGGTGCACTTTCTCGGCTGTAATTTTCCCCATTTTTGTAATAAGTTTTCACAATTATAACGTGTTGTTCTTTCGAAAAGCGCTCCATTTTTAATAATCGGAATAAACAGAGGTGACAACTGTAAAATTTCAGACTCGCCACTTGCATGGAAAAAAAAATATTCCAATTTTAAAAAGTGCACTCTTACTGAGACACCCTATACAAATCAAACCACTCATTATATTATTTCTAAATTAATTGATAACTTTACTTCTCACTTTCATCAACTGTTTCTTGAAAGTATTGCCTATAACAGTGAGAAATAAATAATTTTTATAAGTTATGTGGAAACAATAGCTTAATACAAGAATTTTTTAAATTAAAAAAATGGATTCATCAATACTTTAGTTATATTTCCACATCCCCCATATTTCACATTTATAAAACAAAATTTATTTTATACTTCATAACAATAACAATTGTTTATAAAAACAATACACAAAAATCAAATCTATATTGCCTAGATGCTTATGTATAAGAGGACATTTTAAAATTTGTATTTTCCCATATCAATGGTATATAACCTTCTTTTTGAAGTCTGCTAAAAATAATGCAATTAACTTTTTACTTTATCCTATTATACTACATTAAAAAAATCTTACAAAGTAAAGACAAGATTGTAAAAAAGATTTAGATTTATTTTTGTACATTATATCACTTTCATAGAATGTTTATCCTTGCTTAAGTGTACAAAGTTATTTGTGGCATTAGTGAGTGAATAATTTATTTCCATTGACATTATTCAAATTATTGTAAATGTTAATTATTTATTATACAGCATTTTCGTGCCAAGTTCTCACAATTTTTATGAATTTTTACCTTATTAGATGATGGTATATTACCACTAATGAAAGATGTTGTGATATCATGCTCCCTAAAAAAACATAACATTGTGTTTTTATACATTGGCAGCAGAAGCCTACAGTTAATTTTACTGTAGAATAATATCTGATGTAAATATAAAAGAAATTCCAAACTAATACAGTATTTATCTAATATCTTGTCAGCAAGTCACTGAACAAAACAAAATTTTAGTTGTATCCGGGTGCAAAGGGATGCACTGCACAGTTGAAAAATACTATAACATGTTTACATTTTATGCCTCGTAGATATTTTTCTACATTTTTCCTATTTAGGTTAATGTAGAAGCATTGGACTATAAAATCATTGTTTTTCACTATAACATTTATGCACATGACTTACCTTGCATTGACACACTTGTGTACACCATACTCATTTTATACTTTTTTTGCTATTGTAGTATTTTCATTGTAAATTAAAGAACAAAAAAAAAACTTGATTGGGTACAAAAGTTTTAAATTATTTTTGGTTTCAATTATTCTCATAAAACTAAAATTCTTGCAACTACTTAAACGAGTCTGTTTTGTGCGCATGCATTAAAGTCAACTAGGCAAACTATGGAACTTTCATCAAATGGAATCATTGATTTTCTTTTAATCATTGCCCAAAAATAACTTTCAATGCAACAGGTTTATCAAGTGCATTCACAACATGTATGTATATGTATTTTGTGATACTTATAAGAAAAACAAGGTAATTTGAAAATGCAACAAAACTTCAATATATTTGTATTTCATACTTATTATAAAGTACAAGACTTCCCACATACAGTGACTACACTATATCCCTGCTGCATCGTTTGAAATGTTTGTCACTATGATATTAAATTTACCAGTTTTATTTCTGCTTCGCTGATTCGTTTAATATAAATAGAAATGCAACATTAGCGTTTTACGATTTCTCATTGAAATGAAACAAATATAGCATTGACTCATTGTGACGTCACTTTCGTGTTTACCTTAACAACTTCATTATCAATGAGAAATCGTATAAAAAATTATCAATATATTTACCTTCTCGCAACCGCTTGCTTTCAGGATAGACGAAAAATTCTGCACATCGTTTCTTGGCATTTTTTTGTGACGAATTCGTTTCATTGATTACAGTTGCTTCCTTCATTTCGCAATCAGTATTGTAAATGTTTTCTGAATTCTTCGTTTCTTGATAGCCATAGTAGCAGTTTTTAGATATGTGAACGTTCTGGCAATGGCCCATTAATTGATTAGTAGAATCACTGCAAACTGGAGCAGGTCGCATGGCGTTGAAATTATTTTTGGCATCCTGCATGTGAAACAAGTCAATGCTGCTGGCTGGCATTGCTGTTTTTCAAATTTGCGTAATTGTGTTCCACTAAAAGATCTTTTTGTATGATGATATTACTGTTTTATTAAGTTTTTATATTTGAAACTTTAGTAACAACTTTGAACACTGCAACTTGCTGGAACTTGTTATTGAAAATTGATCGAAAAGTTTGAAACGAGCGTCAAAAGGTATATGTAAATAATTGGCAATTGGTAAAGATTAAAATGAACACAAGTTAATGCCTTAACTTTAATATTATTTTATTTTCTAACTTCTAACCTAATTATTCCACCAAGCCAAGTCAAAGCAAAGAATAACAAGTCATAGAGAACGAGCAGCACCGGAACTCTGCGAGCATAGTTCCGGTTCCGGTCTCCTCAAAACCGCAGAGAAATCAGTCCGATTTTGGCAAGGAAACATATTTTATTTATGAAATGAATAATAATAATCATATTAAAAGTGAAAAGAAATGTATTAAGGTAGTTGAACACCAAACTGAAATTGAAAAAAAGCTAAATTATATTGTTGTCGGGAGCCAAGCCATTGAACCGTGACGCATGTTTTATGTGCTCATTGACTCTTTCTCTTTGGTGCTGTTGACATTGACAATAACAGATGTTGATGTTTATTATTTTAGGTTATGTTAGTTTTTGGATGTGTTTATTCTATCACTAGTGGATCAATTTATCTATTTGTCGTTTGATTATTATAATTTTTAACCTCTTGAGTCTACTATTAACGTATTTGTGATATATGTTGTGTTTATATCAAAGGAAAAATATATGTAAAGTATGAGAAGTCCATCAGTCTGGATCTATTAAATTTTTGTTTATTGAAGTGTAAATTGTATTTATAAGAAATGGCTGAAATTTACAAGTTTGTTCCTTTATTTTGAATTTATATCAATAACCACAACTATCTCTTATTGTTTTTTTCAACGTGTTATAATTTACAGAGTTATACATCCGGTAAAATATTTCACTTCTTATATTGAACGAAATGTTCGTCCTGATGGAAGAAAATTCGATGAACATCGTAATATAAAACTTAATATCAACACAATAAAATCTGCTGAAACAAGTGCACTAGTAAAATATGGAAATACAACAGTTATTTGTGGTACAAAATTGGTAAAAAAAAACACATTAATCTATGTTTTAAGCAGAATAACATACAAGTACTATCATTTGTTGTTAACATATTTCAGGAGTTGGCTGCACCAAAAGCTGAAGACCCAGATTCAGGGTTTTTAGTAACAAATGTTGAATTGGTATCACTGTGCTCACCAAAGTTCAGGCCAGGACCTCCATCAGATCATGCTCAAGTTGTTAGCAATGTTGTATCTGAAATCATTAATAATTCAAAGTTTGTCAACTTAAAAGACTTATGTATTGTATCGGACAAACTGGCTTGGGTACTATATTGTGATATTGTTTGTCTAGATAATGATGGAAATATTGTAGATGCATGCATAACAGCTTTAACTGCAAGTCTAAAAACATGTAAGCATTAGTTTACTTTTATTTCAAAACATCTTTGTATTCTCAAAATTTCATAAATGCATAATTTGTTCCCAATGACTTCTTTCTGTTAATTTATGCTAGTGTAATTTTTCTTATACAAAAATGATAAAATTTCAGTGTCACTACCAACTGTAACATATGATCCAGAAACAGAAGAAATGAAAGTTGATACCAACAATAGGATATCCTTGAAAGTAAATGGTTTGCCAGTTGCTACGAGTTTTGCAATATTTCCCCATTGTGAAAAGTTGGTATTTGCCATTACTACATTTATCATAAAAAATGTTGAATAGTGTATTTTCCCTAGTATCCTTGTTATTCTAATTCACTTCCTTAATTGCAGAAGTATATTATTAACTGACCCAAATACTTTTGAAGAAGAGATGTGTGGTGGCAATGGTGCTAACATGATAGTTTCTTGGAACAATGGATTCCTGTGTGGAATATTGAAATCTGGAGGTGGTACACTTTCAATTGAACAAGAAAAGGAGGCTATAAAAGTAGCAAAGGAAAGAACACAGCTTGTTGAAAAACTTATAGATACATGTATTTTAAAAAAGGATTAATAAGAGTATTTTTTAATAAATAAATAAAAAATAACGACGAAAGTAATTGTTTGTTTTAATCGAATTAAAACTTGAGAAGGGGTCGAAGTTGAAGTCTATAACAGAGAACTACTGTACCAAGTCCTGGTGAACGTATTCTGATGATTTTTTTAAGCGAAAGTTGTTGCTTATCGTTATGTCCCAAACCTTGTCGAGATCTGACCAGTAGATTATAAAATAGAGTTGCTTCGAATAGCTTTATCTTACATATAGTATAAATGAGAATGTTTGCAACCACGTATCTCCAGAGCGGATTTCGCAGAAATGAGGCCTGGAATAACACATAGGCTACTAATTAAGCTTTTTTTTATTCGGCGCGGACGGAGTCGTGGGCAAAAGCTAGTAACTTATAAATAGTTGACTCAACACTACAACGAGATTACTTAAAGAAAATGTGGTGATGAAAGAGTATGGTAAGTAATGGCAATGTTCTGTCAATTGACGTTGACATGTCAACACTCGGTCAAAATGTCACCACGTCTCAAAATATCAAAATATGTTATTGAGGTAAATTCTTAAATTTTTGTCTGATTAACATATAGTTTTATCAATTCATATTGATTTACCTTAAATACTATGGGAATGTCTTTATCTAAATTGTAAAATATTTGTACAAATTCGTTTTTTACCTCATACGTCATCAAAGGAGTCAGCATTGCCGGATCGTAATGCTCGTAATTTATCAAAATTAAAAATGTCAATGCGTAATATTACCCGGGTACATATGATTTCAGAGGTTGTCTCTAATAGATACGGAGGAGAGCACAGGATGTTTGTATGGGCTTATGTACGATGGCATCCTACTTGTCGTAGGACTGAGTTTAGAATTGTTTGAAAAAGAAAAGAACACATATAACCAATTGCTCCTCAATTTGCCCGCCGAGATAGAACTTTGCGGTGTCATTAAATTCAGCGACTCCTTAACTATAGAAAATAAAGCAAAAGAAATACTGCAGGTAAGCTTAATTTCTTATTTTTAACACTATTTTAGTATTCAAAAGTATGTCTAAGTATTGCGAAGTCCTCGGAACTACACTGTGCGTATCAACGACCATGGCTACAGCAGAGCCTGTGCATAGTACTGGTAGATTCCACAACAAGAAAAATATGTAGGTCTGACATGATCTGTGCAAAAAAGAACACTGCACAGGAAATCTAGAATCTAGAATTTTCAAAGAACTTTAAAATCACCTTTCCATTTGGTTAATTACACATGAATAGAGTCATCATCATCAGCTCACTATACATCCCCACTGAGGAGCTCGGAGCCTACCCCAAGTTAGGGGTGACTGGTTCTTCTCAGATATGTGCAGGTTACTTCACAATGTTTTCCTACATCGTAAGAATGTCACATAAATGTACATATGTAAATTGAAAATTGAAAAACACATTGGTACATGGAGGGATTCAAACCCAGGACCTGCAGATTGCAAATCAAATGTTTAACCCCTGAGCCACTAATGCTCATGAATATAGTGAAAAATAAAACAATTAAAAGACAACTAAACAATTTACCCTTTTTAGGATGTAGATATAACAGACAATCCTCTTGTTATTATCATAAGTAAAGAGAAAAATATAAAAGCACATTTCTTAGTACATGACAAGTTTGAGGAGACAAGCTATGAGGTTATGGAAAATGATGAGCTATGGAAACAGTTTCTTCATGTTCGTCTAAATACTATATTGCCACTTACATGTGAGGCTACTATAGCTGGTGTGAAGAATACACTACAAAATAAAAGAAAAAAGGTAAACTTTATCTAACATCCAATAACATGATGTCATAATAAAACACTGAGTCTCTATTCTAAACTTGAGTTTTTTAGATCTATATTTATTAAAAAAAATCACTTCCTATTATGGCTAATATATCCCTCAAATTATGCCTAAGGCCAACTTTGGTTTATTTGCAGTGTAGTCTGTAAGGTTTCTAACATAAAGCTTCCATTTGTTGGTTTAGTATGCTAATTGTAACAACAAGATATATTAAAGAAAGCTAATTAATTTCAGATAGCTTCTGGTCAAGTATCATTCCACATAGATGGTACAGCTGTATATCTGTTTGGTATAGCATCAGATGTTGGAGTAACTGGTACAAGCACTGAGGCAAATATTGGTGAACTGATAGACTCCATGAGTGCAGAGCAACCATCTAAAAAGAAGAAAATTAATATACATTCTTTGGTATGTGTTACTTATAATTATAAAATCTGCCAAACATAGACTTCTTTTCCAGTAAAAGATAAATGCCTGGTTTACAAGCCAGTACAGTATTATAATGTAAATACTAACTTGCACCATTGCCCCAAAACATTACCCACCAGGCCAGCATGACTGTACTGGTGTAATGTAAACCAGTCAATATTCTGCAATTTGCAAGTGTTGCACTATGAAAAAAATTTTAGTCCTTACTTTTTGCTTCACAATTCTTTTAGTTTAATAATGAGTTTTTATGATAATTGTATATTTTCAGAATATAATTCCTGTGAATTTAGTTATGAAGACAACAAAGGATATTTTATCTGATAAGCTTGTGAAAACAGCTGTTAAAATGATGACTACGCAAAGAAAACGTAAGGGTAAATTCCACGGTCATTTTTTTTTTTTAGATAAATTCATTGGCATTTTCTGTTTCAAAATTAGTACAAATTTTGTAATGAATGCATCTTATATAGAAATAATAATATCCACACCAAAGTTTTGAGTGTGACAAAAGTTTCCTTTGTTACTTTAATTAAAGCTGTAATTTAATGAAGAAAGAAATGTATTTCAGCTGCATTTTGCATCAGTATGCCATTGAAAGTGGATACATTGGCAATGATACACTGTAACACAAAGTTGTCGGAGCTGTACACAGTATTGGTGGAAGCAGCGTGTCGTTCACTCAGATTGCTGGAGAGTGTACTGCTTGAACAACTAGGTATGGAAATTAAGTTAACTTATGATAATGTTAGTTAAGACTCGTAATAATTACTTCGCATGGCTAAAAACATGCAAGCATATTATATCAGTTTTTTTATAGAGAGAACAAGAGGGGTGGGAAAAAATTGTAAGGAGGTAATGGAAAACAAGTACAGTCGAACCTGGATAAGCAAGAGTCCAAGGACTGCGATATTTTTCTGATTTGTAGAGGTTTCTCTCTAATCTCTTCTCACTTACGGAGGACCGGATAATGATTCTCGCTTATAGAGGCGAGACTATATAGGATACATTAATACTATATTTATATGGTAAATTAATATGGTAAATATGGTAAATTTTTGTAATTCATGTTATCTTTTATTACAGGTCAAGAAGGTATTGGTGATGGAGCTGGATTACGTTTGCCTGAAACATTCCACTATTTACCTGAACAGCTTGGACATTTCTTAACTCGAGTTGTGCCCAAATCTATACCGGACGAGAGCATGGGTAAGTCTATTATAACCTTCCTACAATTTATATTTAACATCTCAGCATTAAGAGCAGCAGCAGTTTACCATAAATGGAGTTAATATTGGAAAGATAAATAAATTTGTTGTTGATTGTAGAACGCGAGAGAATACAGTTACACGAGCAATTAGCTTTACCTACTGACAAGCCTATATTCCGACGAGGCAATGCATACATCACATATGGTGGTCGTCTGGTTAACCCTCACGAAGCTCTACCAATGCCCTCCTCTGTGCCGCATGTGACAGTGGCGTTAGTAAGAGGCCGGTACACTTACCATCATTATATGCAGGACAACTTCAATGATGATGGATGGGGTTGTGCATATCGTTCTATGCAAACGATTTTTTCATGGTTCAGGTAAAATTATTTAAAATCCTATATTTTTTGAACTAAATGTTACTATAATTTTATTAATATTTACATTAATTTTTGCTGTTTTTTTGTAGGTATCAAGGTTATAACACGACCAATATACCAACACATAGAGAGATCCAAGAGTGCCTCGTTAATATTGGTGACAAGCCGACAACATTCATTGGGTCCAGGCAATGGATTGGCTCCACAGAAGTCATGTTTTGTCTGGAGACTCTCCTCGGAGTTCAGTCAAGGATCATATTTGCTAACACCGGAGCGGAGCTGCAGAGTTACACACCAGAGTTGATTCATCATTTCCAAAAGCATGGTAGCCCTATTATGATTGGTGAGTCTTATTATTGTTGTTATGAGAACTATCACTTAAAACGTAATCTCAAAGAGAGACTTTTCACGTAACTCGTTACTCTATTCCCAAAATAAATACAGTTAAAATTATATATGCTTCATTAGTTCTGTCATGTTGTATGGATGAATGTTGTTAGGGTCACAAGTCAAAAATAAACTGGGACAGTCATATCTTAGATTAGCTTAGATTATTGACATACTGAAGAAAGGACCTATAGCCGTTTCAGAACTGTAAATGTTTGAATTAAGAGGAAGTGAGAGAGATATACCTTGGTATAGCATCTTGTATGAAAATCTTAACCCAATTTAGTGCCACAACGATTTTCACATATTATTTTTCTTATTTTTATATTACAAGGTGGCAAACGAGCAAGTGGCCACATGAATTCGCCGAAATGGCGAAGCGACCGCTGCCCATAGACATTCGCAATTGCAGATGCGTTGCCTACCCCCAATCGATGAAGGAGGAGATGCACAAAAAGAGAATATTTAACCTTTTTATGCATCTCCTCCATCAAATCCACCTCTTCTTCCCATCCTTTCCTTATAAGAAAAAGGTGGGAAGGGAAAGAGGACTATAATTAGACCTCCTTCTAATATGTATTCACAGAGTGACTTGGTGATATTGAATATATTATAATGTTTGTTTATTTTTTGACACTATTTACAGGGGGCGGAGTACTAGCACATACAATCATAGGTGTTGAATATAACTCTGAGAAAAATGAAACTCGCTACCTTATTCTTGACCCTCATTACACAGGTGCAGATGACATAACAACTGTGGTAGGTAAGGGCTGGTGCGGATGGAAGACATCAGACTTTTGGAATAAAACCGCTCATTATAATCTCTGTTTGCCACAAACTAGACCTTGTATTTAGGTATAATTATTTAATATGCATTTCTTTTTATTTTATGCTCTAAACTACTTGGGTTAAACAACTTAAATAATGTTGGAACGGTTTGTTATTTTTATTTACTACGCTTAGCTTCTTTGTCTGTCAAGGGTCCAGTATTCAATTCTCAACTAAAGTAACTTATTCATATTTCCCTCCAATAATGTACTGAATTGCATGAGAATATAGTAAAAGAAAGTAATTTTATTGAATATAATGAATGTATCTTGAATGAAGATAGACATTACCTAAGGTTGTTTCAAAATCCGTAAAATTTTATATAATAGTAAAACATTAGAGCACCATTAATAAAATAATAATTTGCACTACTTATTAATAGTATTATCTAAATATAATTGAACTGAAGGTAATTTTGAGTTGCATAATATTAAGTTTATTTTATATGTATTTTAATAATGAGACAAAAGAAATGTATAAGTTAAATGAAATTGTTATATTTTATACTAATTAAAAATTATAATTTGAAGTCATGTTTTTCATTTTATGCAATCTAGTGCACATCAGTTTATGCTTTGGTTTTAAAGTAGATGATTTGTTGCGGCCAAAAAAAAAAAAGATACAATAGGAATAGGCATTACCCCAAAACAACATAGAAAAACATAACAAAGATTGTCCATTGCCTAAAAAGATTGTTCATAAACAAGTTATCTCTTACTCAAAGGGAATGAGAGGGTTTCAATTCAATTAGAAACAAAATCAAGCTCATTTAATTTATTTACACCAATCTGTACACAAAAGGTACAACACCCTTAGTTCTTATAACATACCATTATCATATATATATGTATATACAACAAAATCACAGAGTTCTAAGTTGAGACGAATCTATAAGCTAAAATATTCCACTGGTCATAAACACATGTGCTAAGAGACAGATCCGACAGATTTACATCTCATATGAGATGTAACTTTTCATCGAATGGGGACTCCAAGATTAAGACTGAACTATAAGCACAGCAGATATTAAATTAATAATTGTACTTCAAAACTCGGCATTTAAACATTATTAACGGAAATATTATTATTATCTATATATATAAAAGAAAGTTGTGTTAGTTACACCATTTATAACTCAAGAACGGCTGAATCGATTTGACTGAAAATTGGTGGACAGGTAGCTTAGAACCAGGAATAGGACATAGGATAATTTTTACCCCGTTTTCTATTTTTTTTATTCCGCGCGGACGGAGTCGCGGGTAAAAGCTAGTTATGTATAATTTTCAAATACATTTCATTGAGATAATATCAAGTCTATGTTGACTAATTTAATATATAAGTTTTCAACGTACCGTCGGTTTCCACTTCCGTAACACGTCAACAAACATATCCCTTTCATTCTTATTGTAAAAATTGAGGTAACAATATTATTTTGTACCGGTGTTACCGCAGTGTAAACTCATGGTTATATTGTCACCTAAAAGGCACATTTCTTAACCTCTTTTTATCTTTGAATATAATAATCAAGGCTTTTTTGGGAGCACCTCTAAAGAGTTAAAGGTAAAAATAATCCGAATGCAATATAACAAAAATTATAGACGTGCAAAGTTCGAGAATTAACGTGACCTTGATAAAGGAAGTACCAAAAGGGACTGATAATGATAATTTTATTTTCAAAATTGTTGACATTCAATAATTTAGAGGATTAGACGAAGGACGCAAAATTATAATAATAGTTGTACTTTGTACGACAGTCGTAACACCATAAATTACATAGCTGTAGTTACCATACAATTTAGCGTTGCATTTTGAGCACTAGGCGAAGGCTAAGGAAACAACATTGATGTTAAAGCATTCATAGCTCGAGAGTTAAAAAAAAAAAAAAGTGCCCATACGTATGCGCTGAAATAACCAGCTGTAGTAAAAACTGAAAAATAACCTAGATAGAAATTCAACTACTGTTATTTTCATGGAAAAAATTACAGTGTTAATATTTTTTTTGTACTTAATCAAATAAAATAATTATGTATTTTTTCATAGTAAATAGTCAAATTTAATAACAAATATTAATAATATTCCTTTATATTTTTAAAGTAATCCGTTAAAATTCACAAAGTAAAACTTAAATTATAACTATTGTGTACATGGTGGCTTACAAATTATATCTCAACAATAAAAAATAAGTTAGTTAAATAAAAAAAAAAAACAAGAAGAGTGGAGTTTGGTTATAGATCACATATTGTATTAGAGAATCTCCAAATCGCAATGTCGTATTTGTGGAAACTTTTTCTGTAAAAAAAAAAAACAATTACATTATGGTATGCTTCATTTTGTTTCATAAAAGAATCTGAAAACTAGTTTAATTATTAATTGCTGTAAATAAAAATTACCCTTAATTTTAACTCTATCCTGTCAATCTCTCCGCCCAGCATGTCCACAATATTCTCGCCATGTTTTAGAAGGAATGCTTCCACGTTGTCTATGGTCTCGATTTTTTTGATATCCTGAGATTACAATTTTTAAATCGAATTAAAATTATTCTTTTTCCAATGAAAATTCTACTTTACAACAAAATAATGTAATCAATTTACCTCTAACAAGACATTTAAATCGTGTTTCTCTAAATACGATCGTGTCAACGCTCGACCGTCAAAATCAACTTCGGCCTACAAAATATAAAAACATTAAACATTATTATTTAAAATAATAACAGTTAATCTTACTAAAATTATACATGCGAATGTTTAGATGGATGGATGGATGGTTGTTTGACACAATTTTTATTTATTAGTTTATTAACTTTTTATTTAATCCGCCACGGATGGAGTCGCGGGCGACAGCTAGTAAATAATAATAATAAAGAAATATAACTGCCGAAATGTACGTCTGTTTTAACATTTATATGCTCGTTTGCCAACTAATAATAATAAAAACCAAACATTTTTACTTAAGACTAGCGATCGCCCGTGACTGCAAGCGCAGATTAAAAAAAGCCTTTTTTAATCTGTATAGCATCAGCTACCTTCCCGTCAAAGTTCCGTCAAAATCAACCCAGTAGTTCCGGAGATTACCCGCAACAAATGCGACCATGTGGACAGACATGGACAAATATTATTAAAAATCTTTTTTCGTTATTAGCAACGCAAATCCATCATGTGTACGAAATATTATTTTCGAAATCACATACAGACATTTCAATTTTATTAATATGTACACATATATAAAAGGAGGAATACTTACTTTATATCTTATCAAGTTGCTACCAATATCTATTCCCTTCACATCATGAATTGCTCTAATCATAAAATCTCTTTCCAGTACACTATTTATTTCATCTAATTGTTCCTGTGGAATGGATCTGAAATAAAATATATACAATTAACAATATCACAGTTTTAATCCAATTATAGTAGTTTTCATATCATGTATATTATAATGATAAGTAGTGAAACTTAACACTTTACCTGCCAACGAGTGCTCCAACATTGCTCAATATAATGAAGGAGGCAACACCACCCAGTATAGTGCCCACCAGTATGCTGCCAACGGCATCAAATAGTGGGTTACCGGTGTACTGTGAGACTGCCATACAACTGGCTGCCACTACAACGCCCGCAACAGCCGCTGTGTCTTCTAACAACACTACATTCACTGATGGGTCTGAACTTCGAATAACTGTAAAACAAATTCTTTACTTAGTATCAAGATGACTGTATTTAACAGGGAAAGTTTGTGCCCTTAACCACAATGTAGGTGAAATGTGCAAACATTCCTTGCCGATTTGCCGTGTTATTTCACTTTGATGTTTAAAATTATAGTAGCATTTAATGTGTTATATAATATTAAAACACACTTACCATATTCTCTTAAAGACATGTTCGCTTCTTTTGCGCCCTTTCTTATCGCACTTAAAGCAACCATTAGAGTTGCGCCTTCTGATACTACAGCTCCACCAAGGACGAAATAAGCCTACAAAAATGTGGATTAAAAACCTTGATACTTGATAAAATTTGAAGATTTAAATAAGTAAATTTGGATTTAAAATGTTGATACTAGATATAATTTAAAGTAAAATTACCCAGAAAAAGTCATGAAGGGGCTGTGGATCCAATATGCCCACTACTCCATGGTAAAATGACAAGCCACTTCCCACACAGAATATTCCCACTCCGGAGATGAGAGATGAAACATATCTCATATTTGTATAACCATATGGGTGGTCTGGATCTGCTATCTGAAAAATAAATTACATGAAACATTGCTTTATTTCCTTAACATGTTCAGTGTCACTATGATTATTTTTTAAGTACATATTAAAGTGAACTTGCAAGATGGCTTTGTAGCATTGAATGTGTTAAAAAAATATTTTATTTTAATTTATCTTTCATTTATACTCTAACAACAAACTACCAATTAAAGAATATACATACTTGAACAGATTTGTGTATTCCATAAGCTAGTATTAGTTGATTAACAGTGTCTGCGAGGGAATGTATGCACTCTGAGAATAGACTGTGTGAACCCGTGTAGAACCAAGCACAGAGTTTAAATAGAAAATTACATCCATTTCTGTAACAAAATATTTAATTATCATTTTTAAAACTGTCCACTTACAAATTTACACTATTCCACCTTGTCCACTTACATGACATGAAGTGATAATAATAAAAAAAAATAGTTAAACATATAAAAAATTGTGGTATTTACTAGACTAATAATCATCTGAATATAGAAGATATTGGTACTTATTACATATTATTACTTTTTCCCCTTCAAAAAACACCTCGTTCAGTAGGCACTTCCACTTGCTTGGTAGCAAGGCTCATTGAAATAGCATTTGTAGGCAGATTAACAAAGCAAAATTGATTTCTACAAGACGTGCAACTTACATTCCTATTGCAGTGAGGACAACTCTTCCAGATCTTGTCTTCAAACCTAATTCCTCAGCTTGTTTTAGCCGCTTATCACTCATTTCCCTTCTATAATTACGTAATCGTCGTTTAACAGTGAATACATCTGAAATTAAGAATATAAAGTTTGCAAATCTGATCAGTACTAAACAAATTGTAAAGATAAATTGCATGATACAATGCAATACCTTGTTCATATCTTCTTCTGTCTAGTTCTCTTCGCAATAATTCTTTCTCCAATACTTCTCTTGATCCCCACACCTATCATATAAATCAAATTTTGAAGTTATATGTTTAATTAAAATATGATTAATATAGAATAAAACATAGTTTGTGGTAGTCTTTAATTCCTAGAGAAATTTGTCAATATTTTTTTGTTGAAAACATCTGTTGGTTAAAGAAAAACACAGAAAAAAGGTTCAATACATTTTGTGCCAACTAACTGTGCCACTGTATAAGTTCACTTTCATAAGGATCTTAGTGACATTGACAGTTGCATTAAATGTTACTAACCTCAATAGCCTTTGCTTCAACATCTTTACGGTAATGAACAGTAATAGGTGGTTCAGATTCATATGGTGATCTTCGTAGCACCTTTGGTAATGATTCTAAATCAGATTGCTTTAACAAATACTCAGTCATTGCACGCATTGGAGTTATAAAGTTACGTTCAGTGTAGGACGCCGAAAAATCAATCAATAGCCTTTTCTTGACTACAACAAAAATAATACAATGATACTTTGATATGACAAAGGCCATTTATTAAGGAATTAAATTTTACTCAATAATGTTTACCTTGAGGAGCAATTTCTTGTTTAGATGTTGAAGCAGTCTTTTGTGGTTTTTCTATAGTGACTTTTGTAACAACTTTATTTTCATCCGTTTCTGTCTTAACTACAATTTCTCTCACACCTTTAGTTAACTTGTCTTCCGATTCTGGATCTTTATTTTTAAGATTTACAGATTCACTTTTATCCAAAATATAAGTCGAAGTCTTCAAATGCCGATAGATTACATTTTTCATAACGTGAGTAATATTGCCAGTTTGCTGTAAATGTCCACGATTTCCAATGCACATGTATCTCACATTTAACATACGAAAACATTTTTTACCGACTTTTCTATAAATAAGAGTACTCGCGGAAAGCAACATGATCTCTATAAATTCAAAATATAAGTAAATTCAGTTGGAAGGTATTCCTTTAGTTTTATTTTTTGTTCTAAAAAACGAGTGTTATAATGCTCATTGTTTTATAAAACAAAATTATGATCGTAAGCATACTACATATGGAACCTGCTTAAAATTCGCAATAACTTAGAAACTAACAGAAACTTATGAAAATCTCAATTTTATATACAAATTAAAATACAAATCTCATACTGTGACGTTTATTGTCAATGTCATCGTGTAAATGTGAAGTTGACATCCGCCTTAGTCTCAGATGAAGAATTAGTATAGATTATATTATATAAGCTTAAATAAGCCTTAGTATAGATTATATTTCGGCTGAAATTGAAAAAAAAAACTGCTATTATTCTATATGCTATAAAATCTCTCCTTTTCGAATAAATTATGATTAGTTTTTTCGATATAATGAAAAATACTATTACAAAGAATTTTATGTCATCAAAACCATAAAAATTTCAGAACATTTTCTGCAAAAAAAAAAAAAAAATTAAATAGGGCTAAGGTTTGAAGATCTTGGAGCCAAGTTTAACGTCAAAACAGTCTGAAACGAGTTGACAGTTAATTTTGACAGTTCTTTTCGTTTCGGCGAGTGTCTGTAGAGGTGTGTTTATATATGAAAATCTTAATAAATCATAATAATTGCAGTTCCAAATAGTTATTTATCATTAAATATCTAAATAGTGGTGTATGATGTATTAAAAAATCAAGTGATTTTTAAAGTTCCTCTTTGTAATTTCAGATCACAATGGCAAAACCAAAGGGAGAAAGGAAGGGTAAATCTGCTATTAACGAAGTAGTTACACGTGAATACACTGTGAATTTACATAAACGGCTTCATGGAGTTGGTTTTAAGAAACGGGCTCCACGAGCAATCAAGGAAATTCGCAAATTTGCCGAAAAACAAATGGGTACCCCTGATGTTCGTGTCGACACTCGTTTAAACAAATTTCTGTGGTCCAAGGGTGTAAGGTTAGTTGCTTTTGCTATTTGATTTATTTAAACCATATAATATTGCGGTTTTTATTTAAAACGTAAGTAAGTAAACTACATTGTTACCATAAACAGGTTGGTTTACAATCTCACTGTATGAATGTTCAAATGTTTATTAATTTAAGTAATACAAACGCTCTCCATAGCATTATTGAACAACAATAGAAAAGATCTAAATAGAAACACACACTTTAAGAAAAGAAAATCTATAAGACATATCATTCTCTATAGTTTTGTTGTTCAATTATAAAATTGAAGTAATAAGGGAGTCTATGATATTATAGACTAGCTGTTGCCCGCAAATCCGTCAGCGTTTAATAAAAAAAACTTAACCAGTGGCCTATGTTTTCTTCCAGACTATGTTTTTTATCTATGCCAAATTTCATCAAGATCTGTTGAGTCATTCTGGAGATACCTTTAAACAAACATCACCTTTAAACAAACATCCATAGATCTATCTAAACATCTATATCTATATATATAAAAGAAAGTCGTGTTAGTTACACTATTTATAACTCAAGAACGGCTGAATCAATTTGACTGAAAATTGGTGGGCAGGTAGCTTAAAACCAGGAAACGGACATAGGATAATTTTTACCCCGTTTTCTTTTTTTTTTTTTATTCCGCGCGGACGGAGTCGCGGGCAAAAGCTAGTTTATAATATTAGTATGATTGTTTCATTTTAATACAAAAAGTTAAGGTGCTGTTGTTTATATTTGTATGATAGAACTTTTAGTATACTTTGAAATCACTTCACATATAAGATTTTTAACATAGACAGCAAAGAAAGATTGAAGACATTGCTTTGATTTGACATTGTCATATCACTTAGTAACACATATTGCCAATATTTGATATTATATTTTTAATTATGCTTGTCACTTTGGTTTTATATGTGCTTTAAAGCTACATAATTTTGTCTCTTGACATGTCCGTAAAGAAAAACTCACATAGTTTCAATTCATTTAAAAACTGGACAATGACTTGATCAATCAATGTTTTAAAAAAATCTTAACATTTTATTAATGCCATAAATACTATGATGGTTTAGTTATGAAATAATGTAGAAACTTAATTTTACTTTTATTTTTTTCAGAAATGTCCCCTTCCGTGTCCGCGTCAGGCTGTCGCGTAGACGCAATGATGATGAAGACTCTGCACACAAACTGTTCACTCTTGTGACTTACGTGCCAGTCGCCTCAATCAAGGGCTTGCAGACAGAGAATGTTGATGCTAGCCAAGAATAAATCTTAATATAAGGATACTTGTGTGTTTTATTTGTAAAAATGTTTTTATAATTTTTTGGACATTTCACTATAATAGATAAGTTGCAATCACAATAAAGCTATACAAGTCATATTTTGGTCATTCTCATTTTGTAAGAACAAGGATAATAGTTTGTTGCTCTTTGGGTGTTTTGGCAGTAGAAAAAGTTAAAAATTAGCTACATGCCCAAGATAAGCTTTGCTTGAAAATGAATGACCTGAAATTTAAAGCAGTAAAAGTAATTCATTATTTATCATCTAAAGTTGCTTGGTTTTTGTGGAAGAGAGCATTAAATGTGTATGTTTTAATAATTATTGAATAATATTCAATAGAATTTATTTCTGAATACAACTGCTTAAGAATTATATGAAACTAGCTTTTACCCGAGACTCCGTCCGCGCGGAATAAAAAAAATGCACACAAGATAAAAAAGTTCCTATCTCCTAGTTCTAAGCTACCTCCCCATCAATTTTCAGCTAAATCAGTTCGACTGATCTTGAGTTATAAATAGTGTAACTAACACGACTTTCTTTTATATATATGAAATAGATTACTGCTGTAGTATATTAAATTAATAAACTACTGTATTAAATTTTATTTCATACTTTTAAATTTACTTTTTTCCGAGTTTCCACTGATGTGTTAGATTTTGTACAGTATTCAATAATTTTAATGTATTTATAAAAAAAAATTGAGGAAGTAGCATATTCATAATTTTTCATCATGTTGATGCGTCCAACTGTTGTAAATTATTTGATATTTTTATGGTGCAGAGTTTAGGTGGATGTCGATTATTTGGGATAAATAGTTTTTGTTCGTTTAGTTTCGTATAACGGAGTCCGAACGCTTTGGTATTTATCTTATCTTTTACATGATGAGATTTTCCACTTAAAAGTCCATGCAAGTTCACCGTGTATATTATTACGAAGAAATATCTACTATGTGATATAACTCAAATAATCTACAATATAAAGATTATGCTCGGAATTAGCAGTTCGTAAATCTACAAAACAAATTTTTTCCTTTGTCCAGGAATCGAACTTACCAGTTAGGGAATCTCGAGCCTTTGATTACAAGAGATTATATGTAAAACAGAGAATGTAGCCTGAGGTATTAGCCGATTCCTATTGTGTCGTTATATTTTACAGTAATTATAACCGTATCCTTAGTGTTTTGATTTGTGTACAATACAGATATGAAAGTGAAAATTTTAGACCTTAGGGAGGTAATGTCATACATATTTTAAACGGACCCGCCCTCCTCACAGAAAGACGTAATTTACAGGGTCGCGTGGAGAAGAGAGCCCGATTTATAGTCCGACAATTGGGACGGGCTTTTAAATGAACACTGCAGCGATTTGCCGTTGTTACCATGATTTATGTCTTTTACGTGTGCTACAAATTTGAAAGCAAAATTTAAAATATGGATATTATTTTATATAATTTATTAAAGCCAATAGATCTCTATCAGCGAAAGGAAATTGCTTTTCGTAACTATTACAAAAAGACTGATTAAGTACTTTGACTTTTATCTATCCTTTTAAGAACTACGTCGTTGATGTTTTTTTGTATTTCCTGTAATCAGGCGACATTTCTGCAATGAAGTAAACGTCTTAACTTTGATTACGTTCACCGGTGAGCCGTGAATGTTTTAGGTTAGTTCTATTTATTCAGGACCTGCCTTGTGGCGGTTGGACTAACAATAATATTGTATTGTTTATTTAGGGTCGTCATTACATGTGCGGTACAAGACACATACAAGTAGGTATACACCTACATAATATATTGATATTTCAACGTTCTGATTATGATTGACATACAAATTTGAAATAGAAACAATTCTAAAATTCGCCCTTCATTTAATACTGGAAATGTGTATCAAAGCGGACACAAATGTTCAAAAAATCGATAGCTATGTGTTAAAAAAAAACAAAGAAGTAACACCAAAAAGAATAAAGTCTTCTTTGGCATTAAGCGTTGGTGGATCGATAAATGTAAATTGGTTAAAATAATAAATCAACACCTGTGTTCTCCAGTAATCCGCTATTATATTTTTAATACACAACATCGGTTGAAATTTAAAGCTTATCATGACAGGTAAATTTCCGAACTCGACGTGTGATAATGTCAATTATTATGTAAAATGGCAATTCAATATTTTATTGACATGATTGTGGTAAATGGGTGGGAGGGTTGCTTTTGGATTTACCTTTAGCTAAAACATGCTAGTGTATTATTTATAATGGCGTGGACGACTTCTTACAATGTTACTAGTAAAAATCAATAAGGGCCTATTTAAGAAATACAACCAAAAAGAGGCCCGTTCAAAACCGAGAGAAGAGAAATGAGAAGGTTCAAAACCCGTTTAGAACCGTTCCAAATAGGTTTCCAATATGTAGGAAATGGTTCACGACAATATTTGAATGACGGGATTTAAATAAAGTAAAATAAAAATCCTGCGACGTATATTTGGCGCTGTATATGAGAGAAAAAATAGTGGAGCAGTTTTATCAAGCTCTGTACAACCTCCTACAAGAACTTCATGTTGCTTCTCATCTTAAGCTAACTAGAGTGAAATGGGTTGACCATGTGAAGAGGATGAACATAATCAGGGTGTCCAAATGTTTTATGGCGACCAATCCTGAGGGTCGTAGAGATAGGGGAAGACCTAAGATACCCATCTGTTATTCATCATGTCATGTTTATTAGTTATATTCTAAAGAAAAAAGCTTAACCGTCGATCAAGTAAATATTTGAATAACAGTGAGCGTTTCCAAACAGTTTTTAGTAAAATGTTTTCAAAGATCGACTTTGTAAAGTATCGCTAGAAGTTAAATCGCAAACGACGGTCCATTGAGATAGCATTTGAATAGTTTGCGGCGTGATGTTTACGACGCACCGTCGTAGCTGTTCAATACAATTTATCGTAAAAATATATTATTCACTGGGGAATTTTTCAATGACCTACAGGACCTAGTAGTTATGTATTATGAAACATAGACACCGGAATAATATACACTATTTTAATGTAAAACTTCCATGAAAATTTACAATTTCTGTGTTACGATAGGCTTTAATAAAAGTCATATTAACACAACATTTTACATCGTAGTTATACTTTTATTAGGACTACGGATGACACTGACTATACGAAAGAAACAAAGAGAAGATTGATTAGTATACATTGGGTTTAAATCCATGACTCTAATTACAAAATATCGTATTAATAAACGTATGCCAATGTTTCGTATTACTAAAGAGGTATTAAGTAGCGTGCATACAAAGTTAAATAGAAAATAGAAAATTTATTGTACTAAAAAGCTACACTATAACTTTTTTTCTTCTGTTTCGGAATATAGTAACCGTAAGCGCTCACAAAATAAATCGACCAGAGCAATGGAAAACTTCAATTTGCAGTAAACATTAATTTGGGCCAGGCCCTATGTTCTCACGTAATCACATTTTATTATAGGAACTTACCAAAAAACCTCGGTGACGTATAAAAAAGATTCAAGCCAAAATATGTTGTTTACATTTTCTGTGTACAATAGTATTATTGGAATAAGCCCTTTATAGAATAAACAATATTTGTAAAAGAATAGCACTCAACATTTTGATGCATTATTAGCATCTTATCCCACAATAGTTACAGACTCAGCCATTAATATGGTTGGGAATCAAATGATTATTTCTACGCCTGTCTCAATAAAGTTGTGAGATGATGTCAACAGACATTTTTTTGAAAAAAGAATTAAAATATTTAAAAATAGAATTCCCTCGCTTAATATTTGGTTGCTGAAAACAGAGAGGAGAAAATCAATGCTCGTAAAATGAAACAACCTCCCATTGGGATAATTGTTTTCTAGAATCTATTTTCACCAATTATCTGTTAGCGTTTAATCCCATATCTACTCGTATATATGTAACAACAAAACAGTTTTAGGTATTAATTACTCAATTTAATTTAAGCATAAAGAGGTGTACATTTTTGTGAACAATGTGCGTATTTCTAATTAGGGGAAAAATTAACCGAATGTAAGCATATCATTATCTCAAAGATATTGACAGAGACGACAATATGGTTTTCACAAGTGATTTAACAGTGGAAAATCATGGCAACTCTCTCTACAAGATGGTACGCTACTTGTCAGTGATATTTGCAAGCATTTTAGGCAAACGAACAAGCGGCCACCTTATTTCGGCAAAATAGCAAAGTGACCATGGCTTTTGCAGATGCGTTGTCTACCGTTAATCGACAGAGATAGACAAGACATTTCTGTTTTCCTTCCACCTCCCCTTCCAATCCCTCCCTTACAAGAAAAAGTGGGAAGGGGAAGAGAACCAAATTTATTATAATAATTTAGTCCTATATATGTCCTAAAGGAAACGTTTCATCATTTTTTTAATTAGACACTGTACAACAATTTTAGTCCCAAAAACCATTTCTTAAACATTGTCCATTTAGAAAGAAGTAATAAAATCTTATAGGTATGTATCGAGTCCTTTGAATTTATGTATTTCATTAGAAAATAAACAGAACGGGATCTGAATAACTAATTAATTTGCTTTTATGTTTGGCCAAATTAGACTTACAACTTCAACGCGAAACGCTTTCAACTAATTAGAATACTAATGGCGAACCTGTTTTAAAGGGCTATAAAATAAAATCTATTCGTGGTAAACGGTTATTTAATTAGGAATACTTATATACATTAATATGTATAATGGCTTTCATATTTATTGTCAATGGATATACCTACCGATATAAATATTTTTGCAGTCTGGCGTGCTTTTACCGGGAAGTCAACATGCTCCCTCCAAGCTACCCCATCCTTGACTTGTCAATATGATTTATGGAGTATAGCTGTTAGATGATGAAATTCTACATATTTTAACTGATTTTTTAATATCAGAGAATATACTAAAAACAAGATTTACAAATTAGTATAATCACATTTTCCTCTGAAACAACCTAATCTTAAATGAAACAATTGGCCATAGCTTTTTATATCAACCCAAAAGTATTAGAAAACAAACAGAGCAGAAGTTGAAATAGTAAATTAAAGCGTTTAGCATTGTCAAAGCAGGAATCGAAAAGGCTTTAAGTTGCAATGGTCCGTACCATAACTGGTTGTTACTACGAAAGGGTTCATTAATTTGCTCTTCCTTTAGCACATTCGTATTTTTAAAAGGTTCTTTAAACAAGTTAATTAGTAACAACTTTTATTTTTCATGCTTGTCCTGTACCAAGCGAAAAAGTTGTTCAACGCTGGCAATAGTAGTCCATTCCCGGATGCTTCTTAACCCTGATTTTCGTTTCCTTCAAACGCGTTTTTTGCGATGTTGTCCATCATTATGAGTTGAAGAAAAAATATGAGCATTTTTCAGTCACAAGATATGGCCCAATGTAACTTTTCTCTGTTTGACGATCTGCAATAATTCGCGTTCCTTGCCTACGCGCTGGAGTTCAATTTTTTGAATACGCAATATATAATTTAATGAGAATATCTGTATTAAGAAAATTTTCCATGAACTTTCATTTAATTTGTATGAAATTTTGGATTCTTTGAAATCGACCACAGTGTCCCACAAGATCACTTCTTGTAGTTGATACGGGTGATGACGAAATTGTCTTTCCCAGTATCAGTGCTGCAATTTTATTAATCGCGAAATGCTTATTTATAGCTGTAGATTTAAAATAGAGTTTAACAGAAAATAAATTCAACGTTTTAAATATTCTTTATAAATTCACTTTCCAATATCAAACGTGTTCGTGTCATTAAAAGTTGTGAAAATTGCCGACAGTTAAAGTTTAGATACTTCTTCGTGACGTAATTTTTTCTATATTCCAGGGAATAACGTTTTACTGTCTTATGGCAAAAGAACAAAACAGTAAAACCTTAATATGTATTAATTTTCAAAAGAAGAAGTGATCAACCATTATACTCGTAGTTTTAAAAAGTTTTAGCCTTGAGAGAAAGAAACTTTTTTAAATTAGGTATGTTAATTAAGTTTTTGTGTAAAATTCTCAATGCTTTATCATCTGATGCGTTACGATGAAATGATTCTTCGTAAATTAGAAGGACAACTTATTGTGTATGAAGTCGGCTATGTTTGCATGTTGTAGTGGCATGTTACCGGGAAGCCGAGTGTTGTTCAACTGGGAAATACAGTCTGCAACACAGTTTTAACGTCAATTACAAGCAATTTCGTGTTTAGTAACTAGATAAAGCGACATTAACCTAAAAGTAAGGTTTGCAAAACATAACATCGTGGGAAAGAATTCTCTATTTTTTTTTGTTAACTGAGACCTTACAAGTGTAGAAAGTATAAAATCGGAAAATTTTCCACTTATTTAGTTTTAAAAAGATGAAGGTGGAAAGTTAAAATATTTTTTGCAATCGGTTGCTGAACTAGAAGGCAAAAGGTAATAATTATGACAACCGTTTCACTTCTTGAATTCGGATGACGGGTATTAGTGAACAATTGTTTCCTTTTAAAATTTAGTATAAGATGTTTAGTATTCATTGCTTTATGTTTAGTACTGTAGTAGCTGAACCGCGACTTCGTCCGCGCGGAATAAAAAAAACTTGATAAGTAGCCTATGTGTTCGGCCAGATTACGTTCTACATCTGTGTAAAATTTCATCAAGATCTGTTGAGCCGTTCCGGAGATACCTTCTAACAAACACCTATCCATTCATCCATTTAAACTTTCGCATTAGTAAGATTAATAGACTATCGTACGTTTAGTTCTCGAACAAAACTTTTAGTATATATTACAATAAATATTACAACATTTTTGATGCAAATCAGGGTATGATTGAGCTACTCGAAGTTATCAAATTTTAATGCAAATATATACTATATCAGTTTATGTTAGTTGAAACAATCCGTCGTTAACTATGTTGGGATTAAGGACCTATATTTAGTTAACGGCTGCAACGCGACGAGATAATTGGCAGAAATAGATCCAAACCAATTATCCATATACGAGGCCGTTTCATTTTACGAGATTTGAAATTGATTATATTCTCTAAGCCTCACAAAGATTAAATATTAAACGATTGAATGTTTCATAGATGATTAAAATAATAGGGTATTCGCTTATACGAGTATATTGGGACAAATATACGCGTATGAAAAAATTTTCAATTTATGTTTCATTATTTTCAACAAAACAAAATTTGGGCGGCGTGTTAAAATTTAAAGTTCCTTTTTAATATAAACCCATAATTTATTCGAAGTCGATGTATGCAGCAATGGCACTTTGGTACATTGAGTGCTCTCAACGTTTCGAGTGGCGCATGTATGTACCTATATATTAGCTGTAGAGCTTGACCAATAGCGTATTCAAACGAAATTTAATATACACAAAATAATTAGAAAATTTATCTTTGCTGATAATTGATTTGCAAGCTTCTCGTATCTTGGATTTTTCACTTTGTTTAAATCGTTGTAAACATGTTGCAGTATGAGCTTTTTAAATTGTTAACGCTATAAGCAGAGAAATTTTTAACACCTATAATATGATATGATAAATTAATAAATAAATTATGATATGATAAAATACATGAAGTTTAAGTTCCTATTATGATATATATCCTATAATAATCGCGTAGTATAGTAAATATAACGCCTTAACCTTTCCTTGTGTCATTCGTTCGAACGAGAGCGCTATTTGATTTGGCTCGTGCTCGTTTTCAATCCGACAACGCGCGCAGCCCGGCTCCGTCCACTCCACTTCCTATGAATAGAAGATAAACCGACACAGATATTCTTGTAGCATTGTGAGAGCACACATACAGTTGTGATGCACTACAATGTCTTGTGTAGACATAGATAGACTACTGCAATGTTCGTTTCTTTTTTATTAAATCTATAAAGATTTCATGATTGTCATTGAATTACTTAAATTGTTAATACTACCTCATTTTATGTTTTAAACGATTATCAATGAGTTCATGCTGTTAAATTATGACTAGTGTATTTTAATACTTTAGGAGCGTTAGCTTTCTTTGGATGAAAAGTTTAGATGCGAATGTAATCATGAAAAGTTTCTGTACAAATAAAGATGCTGTTGATAAAGCGAAATAATGAAGTAGGAAAAAGATATGAAATATTTATTCAGTGGTGTGTGCAGAAACGGCGTTCATTTTACTGCTGCGGAGTCAGTCGGCTGAAATAATATCACTGAAATCGTACAAATTCTAAGAAGATTTTTAACACGTTCTCTGCTAACGCGGTCAGTGCTGACCGTCAGTGTAGTTTCCCCTTAGGCTGATTAAAAATCATAAATCTGTTCAAAAAAACATTTTTTTTTTTGCTTATATCTATTTATCTTTTCCTCAAATGTTATTTGGTTGTAACTAAAATCAATTTGAGCCATTATTTATGGTAATAATTTACGTCAGGCAGCATTGACCGACGCGGCCTATAGGTTGCAAAAAGCGGTTTTCCGTTACGGGGGGCCGCGCGGGTCGCGGTGTCGGGTAGCTTAAACGATTGATTTTATATTATCTGGAAAAGTCAATTATAAATTATGCCATAAAATACGTGTGCGTGTGTGTAAATTATTATTTTTTAATTATATAGCACTTTTTCTACTAAATAACGTTAGTTGTTATAAAGCTTTTGAGTGAGATATACAGAAGAAAATATTGTTGCAACGAATTTTACATTTAATTTTTTTAACGTGATAGCATTAAGGTTTAAATAGGTCAAGTTTCCTAGAAAAACGTTTTAATCCAGGTGTTCGAGTATCTACTTGACTAACAGCGCTGATTGCGTACTGTGCAATATTTTATTTATTTCGCATAAATTATAAAAAAGCTTATTGAGTTTTTTGCGTTGCATATTTTTATGCAGTTTACAATAAGCAAGTTATTGCATTTGTCAGATATCGGTTGTGAACTTAGTTACTAGCGATATTTCAAACTGCTTGATTACTTGCCTTTTGTTCTATTGTTACTTGATTCTGATTAGTTTAATTTTTTTTTAACCGTTTACTAAATCAATTTAAGTTATACGATTAGTGTTATCTGGGGATATATTATGTTCGTATAAATGTGAGCCATAAAATTAGAAGAAATAAGGATAATTGTAAAGTAGTCCGGCTTGGAAAGTTTGAACATGCGAACTGGGCCCGGGGGGAATGTAACTAATACAACTTAAACTAACTTTGAATACACTTTTAAACATTGAGCTGAATTTTAACTTGATCTTTATGTGTGCTCTAACGTTTAAATAAACATTTATTGTCAAACTTACAGTATGATGTTTATTCAAAGAAGCCCTTAGTTTTGTATATTTGGAGAATTACCTACGTTACGTAGAGTTTTTTTTTTACATTAACTTAAGTGAAGTATGTCTGTAAATTGTTACTTTTTATACTGTGTGGATTTATATAATTGTTACCCATATAGAACTTTCTTTAACTTGCATACTAAATAAAAAAAATGTACTTTCTATTTCTGTCGCATTATGGTATTTGCTTCATTAAAAAAATAATAATATAATTCCTACGCAACTATTTAAAGTAAATTTTAAATGATAATAATTTGTCCATTTCTTAGTTTTCTAGTTAACTTAAATGTACAAAATATTGTACTGTTTCACAATTTAAAAACAATAGCTTTTATGATATGAAAATTAAATTATGTATGTACTCAATACAGTGAAACGCCCGTTGCACTCTATCCAAGTGTCTATGAATTATGTATAAGTGTCGAAATGACCGCCAATTTTTGTATTTACAAAGTTTATTTGAAATACTACGTTTTTTTGTTATAAAAATATAATTTGTACAAAAAGAGGATCAATTTATCGATAAATAACTATGTATATTGCTAAGATGTCTCAAAAAATAGTATTAATAAGTAAACTTAAGTTCCAATTTCTTTGTTAATTGACGTGGAAAAGTTTCGTTAAAAAATTTAAAAGTTCGTACGTATTGGAAACATGGACTTTTAATTGGCGGTCTATTACGAAACTTTTAATGATACTTTCCTCGAAATTGCTTCCGTACGGTTGGTGTTCAGAAGCGTATATTACTGTTCTAAAATCGAATAAATAATGCTACATCTGTGAATAAGTAATACGTTTTTCCAAAAGTCGGCGTTAACATCTTTTTAGGACACGAAAATGAACAACAAATTTTCCAATGGATAAAAAAAAACGTGAGCCGTCACGGGACGCCTGGCAGATGTGAAACATCGTGTGTGTACAAGTAATATGCATAAAATATTAAATAAATAAAAATGAATGCAGGAATGAATGAATGAATGAATAATAATAATAATAATTAATAATATTAAATAATATTAAAATAATATATATATATATATATATATATATATATATATATATATATATATATATATATATATATATACCTATTCATTCATGAATTATAAAAAATAATTAATTGAAGATAATATTAATATAATTTATATAATTATTAATCTTAATATAATTTATATAATTACTAATATGATTAATATGAATATAATTAATGAATAAATATAATATAAAAATTTTCACATCAAAATTAAATAAAACGCAGGTTATGTGTACCGTAGTAACCAACAACGTCGAACTGAGTGAGAAGCTACACCGTTCACTCAACTATTCATAAAATATATACATGTATACCTTAGTCACGGCCAGTACTTAATATAATAAACATTAAACCAAAAAGTTGTATATATCACACATCAATATTTTCGAGGTTTTTACATGTGTAATTAAGGTTTTGATGCGTCTTGAGAAACGGAGATATGCTAAAAGGCAATTGCTACTCATTTTATAACCTTAATTAATTAAATATAATATCTGATTATAATCTGTGGAATGAGGTTGTGTGTAAAATAACAGGCCATTTAGAATTATAAAAAGTTGTATAGTTACAGTTGTAGAAAAAAACATCGTGTACAAGTAATATGCATAAAATATTAAATAAATAATAATAATAATAATAATATATTTATATAGTTTATATTTTACCATTATTTATTTACTTTATCTTTCATATAAAAACCAGCCAGGCGGAGACAGAATTAATATAAAAGAAATAATAATGATAACGATGACGATGATGATGACGATGACGATGACGATGATGACGATAATGATAATGATAATAATGACATTAATGATATTAATGATAAAAATTATAATAATGATAAAAATGATAATAATGACATTAATGATAAAAATGAAAATAATGATATTAATGATAATAATGATAAAAATGATAAAAATGATAATAATGACATTAATGATAAAAATGACAATGATATCAATGATAATAATGATAAAAATGATAATAATTATAATAATGACATTAATGATAATAATGATAATAATGACATTAATGATAAAAATGACATTAATGGTATTAATGATAAAAATGATATTAATAATAAAAATGATAATAATGATAAAAATTATAATAATGATAATAATGATAATTATGATAATAATGATAAAAATGAAAATAATTATAATAATGATAAAAATGATATTAATGATAACAGTGATAAAAATGACATTAATGATATTAATGATAAAAATGATAATAATGATAAAAATGACATTAATGATAAAAATGATAATAATGATAAAAATGACATTAATGATAAAAATGATAATAGTGTTAAAAATGACATTAATGATAATAATAATAAAAATGATAAAAATGATAAAAATGACTAATGACAAAAATGATAAAAATGACGTTAATGAAAAAAATGACGTTAATGATAAAAATGATAAAAATGACATTAATGATAAAAATGAAAATAATGATATTAATGATAATAATGATAAAAATGATAAAAATGATAATAATGACATTAATGATAAAAATGACAATGATATCAATGATAATAATGATAAAAATGATAATAATTATAATAATGACATTAATGATAATAATGATAATAATGACATTAATGATAAAAATGACATTAATGGTATTAATGATAAAAATGATATTAATAATAAAAATGATAATAATGATAAAAATTATAATAATTATAATAATGATAATTATGATAATAATGATAAAAATGAAAATAATTATAATAATGATAAAAATGATATTAATGATAATAGTGATAAAAATGACATTAATGATATTAATGATAAAAATGATAATAATGATAAAAATGACATTAATGATAAAAATTATAATAATGATAAAAATGATAAAAATGACATTAATGATAATAATGATAAAAATGACATTAATGATAAAAATTATAATAATGATAAAAATGATAAAAATGACATTAATGATAAAAATGATAATAATGATAAAAATGATAATAGCGATAAAAATGACATTAATGATAATAATGATAAAAATGACATTAATGATAAAAATGATAAAAATTACATTCATGATAAAAATGATAAAAATGATAAAAATTACATTAATGATAAAAATGATAATAATGATAAAATTGACATTAATGATAAAATGATAATAATGGTAAAAATGATAATAATGATAAAAATGACATTAATGATAATAATGATAAAAATGACATTAATGATATTAATGAAAATAATGATAATAATGATAATAATGACATTAATTATATTAATGTTATTAATTATATTAAAGATATTAATGATATTAATGATAATAATGATATTAGATATTAATGATAATAATGATAATAATAATAATAAAAATAATATTCAATATTCAATATTATTAAACTAAACACATAAAATATATATATGTATACCTCAGTATAGCTTGGCGACCCGTCGCCACGGCAAGCGTCGCCAACCCAACGATTCGGTTTACAAGTGATCCTATAGATGTTTCACATCAAAAATTAACCAAGCGATTTATTTTGTTTTTGTCATTTTGAAATATTGCTCTGCGAAATTCTATACCAATGACCTTTAAATTGTTTAAACTTTCGTGAGACATCATAATTAATTAATCAGTGCGAGACGCGACGCGACCGCGAAGTCCTCGAATTAAACACTCGCCCTGAAGATGGACCCCCGATGGGTCCGAAACTAGTCGGTGCCGCCACCGGACGATCAAAACGTGAGTTAAGCCGTTTCTTAATTAATTAACCAATGACCTTTTCATATCCATCATGAAAAAAAAAATCAAGGCTGTGTAAAAAGCTGTTCTTTAACGTAGTAATTGTTTCTGATTAGTTAGATGTAAAAATTAAAAAATTACAAGCAAGAAATCAAAATTTTATATAAACAAATATAATCTGAGTTCTGTATTTTATGGAAACGAAGAATTATATTATAGAATATTTTTAAAATGTTAGTATCAAGTATTATGCGTATAATTGTTGTTTATCTACACAGATGGGAATAAAACACGTTACGGCTTTTCTCAAAGAGATTACAAAGTAAATTGGCTTGTTCTTTCAAGTCCGCTGAGATCGAGGAATTGATGAAATGTTTTCTCAGCAATGAACGTGATTGAATTTTGTTTATCAATCAAACCTCGGAGCATGATAATATTTTGTTGTATTCATTTGCTGTTAAATACAAACAAGATTGGTACCGTCAGCAATTTTTTTTAGTATTATTTATTGTCTTGGATTAATAACAGTCTTTTGTCATAATAGGAACAAATGTGAAGGAATATTTATAATTTAACATGAAAGTAAATATCAAAGTATTAAAAGAATGTAGCACAATACTCTATTTCAGTTCCATTTTATACTTATTAATCATTATTCTATGCATTTGATAGATGTTACGTATAGTAATTATTTCAGGTAACGGATTCATTTAGTAAATGTCACATGCTACCCGCATGCGACACCATTGACCGAATCTGTCAAATGTGTCTGCCACGAGCAGCATGCGGTTACGTTTGCATTACTACCAAGGCTTTACCTATTACCAGAGAAACTCAGACTTAATCAAGTACAATCAGGGATCATTACTTAGCAATCCCTAAGGGCTTCTTTCTTCACTAAAATGTATACTAAGCAAATTATATTATTAACGATTAAACGATTAGTTAGTTTCTTAGATGTGACAATTAGCGTTTAAACTAAAACAAAATGCGATTGACATAATATTTTTATTAAACGATCGTGGTCGTTGACTCGGACGTAAAATAACACTATATGTAAAGGATACAATTTGCATCAACTCAATCAACGTTCTTAAGTGAAAACCAGAGACAATTACGATATTGTTATAAATTACTATGGTCCGTGTGTACTGTGCTAACTACATACATCGTACGTGAAATGGCCGCAAGACGACTGATTGATTGGCATTTGTGATGCCCGCCCAAGGCAACGTGTTTAAACTGTAATACGTATTGTAGTCTATGTATCACGTACATTATTGTAAGATATAATTAAATAGTGTGTAAAAGCCAAAAAATATAATGTAATTGTCAAATATCTTCAGTATTCATTTTAAAGCCCATAACAATTGTCTGACTATAAATCTTAATTTTTTCACGCCACCCAGTAAAGTACGCCACCGTGGAAAAGGTACAAATTTGCCTAAATTATGTACAATATTTTATCTTCCAGGGTGTTTCATCTCGGTGTTTTTTTTTAAATTATATACAACTTAACTTTATTATAGGATACAGAACTTGATTAGGACTTTCAATGTTGTGTTACTCTGTTTACCAATATATAGGTTAAGCGATTTGTATCAAATAAAAAATACTAAAGTGGTAAAACCTATTAAAGAATGTTCTTGTATATTGTATAAAGATTTAAATTGCCTTGCATAGTTGTAGCCTTAGAGAATCTGCTCCAGATAGTCGTAAAGTGAAACAGCTTCGTGTGCGGATAATTGGCTTGCCTTTGTGTTGTATTTTGTACATTTCACCTTTACATTTATTATTTAAATAACATTTAACATTTAAATTTATTGTAAAACATGAATGCAATAAATAAAATATGTTAGTTTAAAAAGCTCATAAGTATAAAGTAAGCGATAAAGAAGCCCTCTTAATACAACAAGCTATGAACGACCAGTTTAGGAATTCTATTTTTTTTAATTTAAGCTAATATAAACTTCTCTGCTACTTCATAAACTAGCATATTACTAATATTCATTGGATAAAGTCTTTCTATTATTTCATTAGTTTACATTAGTTCAGTATTAAACTCTTTAGTATTATAATTTTCTAATTAATTAAATTTGTAAGTTTCTTCAACAACGCATTTGTAACCAGTAGACCGCTATGTTGTAAATCATTGCTACAATATTTTCAAAGCTCGACTTTGTAAAGTATCGCGAAAAGTTTAACCATAACGGTCCATAGAGATAACATTTGAATAGTTTTGCGGTACTGTATTTATGACTCGAGCGTCGCCGTTCGATACAATTTATATTAAAATTCATGTTTTACAATGATCATTTTTTGCAAATGCAATTTTAAAATAATACTATTTAAAATTGCTTTCAATCCTGTACGAATAAATAGCTGATAGTGTGTGAATAAGGCGTTGAATATTTACTGTAGTTGGATCTAAACTTAGGAAAAGTATTTTATGTGATTCAAATATACAAAGAAAACTTCTAAAGTATAATTAATTCGTAATCGTAAATTTGTGGAAGTAGTGTCAAAGATTTACTACAACCGATTCATTTCTCTTTACCGAGTACAACTATGTGCGACTCGAATCGTCAACGACCGGGGTCTTACTTATCGACTTGACTCACTGGCCCTGCGAAGTAACATCATTTTTTTTTTGCCGCCTATACCAAGGGAAGTGTTCCGAAGAATTGTTTGGAATAATTTCCGCCATCGCACGACAGAGCGCTAAGTTCCATCGTTACTACTTCAAGAATTGGACTTCCACGACAATTTTTTCGCGTAATCGCACAGGCGGTTTTTGGAATACTCTGCCCTCAGCAGTGTTTGGAGTTATCACTGTGGGACCTTCAAGAAAAGAGCTTAAATCAACTTTAAAAGCTGGCGAAGTATTTGCGGTTCCTCTAGTGTTGCCGATGTCCATGGATGGTCCTCCATCAACTAATATTAACTGATTCGTAAAAAATTTTATAAAATATTAACGAGTGTAAGCCCAACATATGGACACGTCCCAGCGGATTTAAAAGTATTTTCAAATAATTCGTTTAGTTCAAAACATTTTTCTTTATTTTATTAGGAAGTGGCGATTTAATATTGAATCTTTTATTATCTCAAGTACATTTTAAAGCTATTTAAATAAAGATCGTAAGACAAGTAATCTAACGGCATAAACGTTTCTTAATACGTCGATATTTAAGTAGCATGAAAGAGATTTAAGATTTGTCAGAGGAAATTGTTCCATTTGGAATTTAAAAGCCCGTCATTATCACCGGGATATAATTCAGACGGAAGTCTCCGCAAGGCCCTATAAATTTTGGTCTCTTGCGAATTGGGTGTGCCAAGGTTTAAATAAATATTGTGCCAGTGTTCTTTATACACTTCGGATTAAATATTTTATATTTGTCTTATTGTTACAAAATAATTAAGGTAAATTTAATTAACTCCGGAACTTATCCATTGTAAAAATGCTTAACGATTTGATAGCTTAACCTAGCAAGTTGCAGTTTCAGTTTTGATTTATAAACATTACCATACGCCAAAAACTCGAATAGACTAAATTACAAGGCATAATCTACTATCCAAATTAAATGCAATAAAAATATATGTTAAAAACAAGTTATTCGTACATATGTATACATACATCTAAACAGTAGCAGAGTGCTGCATATCAGAGTGCCAACAGAATCTCGAATGAGCTGCGGGACTTTGAGAGGCAATGAGAAAACTTTAACCGGAACCGGTGGTCCACCGAGGTAACAATTCAATCGGGCACACCTATCCCCGATTGGAGCGTTGTACCGATTTATAAAATAAAGCAATTTTCATCGTAAATAAAATGTTACAAAAATACTACGAGTATATTGTAATAATTCTCTGTAGTAAAAATAAATTAAATTTTACATTAAACGTAAGTTTTTTTTTTAATTTAACGTTTTTTTTTTTTCGTGAAGTACGTATGAAACTTTTTTAAGTAATATTTTTAAATCATTTTCTTGAGGTGAGGGTTTCGAGTTTAATAACAGATACGAAGTTAAAACGCTGTTATTCTCTGTAATATAAGGAGTTTTTTTCAAATTAAAAGTTGTAAACTCTTATGAAATCTCCGGCTACAATGTTCAAATACAAATTTCAAGTAGTTATGTAAGAGAGCAATCTAATGAATATAATGTTATAACTAATACTAGTGATTTAGTAAAACTTTTTTGTTTTATTAAGATATGAATAATATCTTATATATTTGTAGATATTTGCTTGTTTTGCGTATTTGGATAAATTAAACAACAATTGAAGTTTTTTTAAACAAATATATAAATTGTTTGAATAAATATATAAATTGGAAGTATATAATGTCATTTTGAGATTCAATTTAATACGTAAGAGAATTTGAAAGGATGAAACCTCTCCACGATATTACTCGTTCAGCGTGTCGATGTTTCTCCTTCATATGTAATTTCAGAAAGTGGTGAATTTTCTGAGTGGGATAGACATATCTGAAAAAAAACGAATTTTAAAATTATTCTACATGCATGCAGTATTAGTATTCTATAGTTTTAACTTATTGACTGTGGATTAAAAAATTTAAAAATAAACCCAGAAGTTCTAATGAAATTTTACGTCATCTCCTTTAAGTGCATATTAAAAAACATAAGAATTGTATCGAGTTACTTTATTTTTTAATTAGTTGTTATTATCTCTTAAAGCTTTTAATTTAACTTGAAAAAAGTATATAACATGTAAAAAGTTAGGTTATGCTAAACATGAAAATACTAATATTAATAATAGCATGTTTAACAAGGCTCGCTTGGCCGCTGCGAGCTGAACGCGTGAACTATGCGATGTACAACTTGTTAACTTTCTAATTTACTACAATATACTAAGTTTATAAGCGGCCAAACTTGCTCTACAAAATACCAATGGTTCATTTTTAATACTATAATTATGACCTCAATTGTTTATCTTAATAAGGGTAGGACTTTGGTAAGGACAAAAGTAGAATCCGTTGGATAAATATCACATGTCTCTATCGTAATAATCTCTGGTTTGTGGTACCATGTTTTATTCTATTATGATTTTGGTCAACGCGATTGAGTACCAACTATTACGAACTGAAATATACTATGTACTATTAATTTGTAATAATCCGTACTTAATAAATGAAATAATATTCAATTAATTACCACAAATTGTATTAATCTATTTTTGTTTTTAACTCGACCTTACAAATTTATAAGAGGTAACAAAGTGTTAATCCAATTTATTTTGGCGTCGTTTCATTTTAAACAAAGGTTTGGAATTCATTGAAGTGAGATCCAATATTCGGTCAAGCGAGAGAGATAATACCCTCGTTCGCCCTTCCTTATGAAATTCTCTCACAACCTTTTCTGTTGCCGTAACTGTATTATATTTTGTGACCATCCTATTTCGTTACAATTAAAAGTTAGATAATAGTTGTTGAGGTAAACAAGTGTTAAATTTATGTTTATGACAGGACCTATGTAAAACGTAATATTTATGTATTTTATATGAAGTTTTATTCTATTAAGTTCAGAGAAATATTTCCATAATTGATTATCATTTTATTTTTAAAAGTTTTACGGTTATATCTTTATTGTTTTGTTTATGTACGATTGTAGGAAATGCTTTTATCGCAAGAAAGCTAAGACCCGAGTACTATTGCAAACATAACACTAACCGTTACGACCGCACCTAAAATTGAATTTAACGTATTCCAAATGTAGAAACCAATAGAAATCGAAATAAGAATGAAACAATTCAATTATTAATATTACTTTAAAATCTTTTTTAATGCAAATTCTTGCACTTATTCTATTTTTAAGGACGATTGAAATAATTATTAAAGAACTCTGAAGATGAACCCCGCAAACATGGTTTTGCCATAAATAAATGATTTCTGAGGAATTTATAATTTAAATTTGGTCCAAAAAATAAAATAAAATTTTAGGGGTGAACAATATGACAATATGCATATAAAAATCGATTAAGCCGTCTCGGAGGAGTATGGTAACTACAAGATAGAGATAATTCATCTTAAATTATGTACCTATATATTCGGTATTGCACACTCAAACAAAGGCCATTTATTTGTTATAATATTAGATAACAATACCTTCAAGTAATAGATAAACACTCAGAAGATATTGACGGTAATAGCTTTAGTTTAAGTAATGGAAGCAAACCGCATGGTTCGTGTGAGGAAGGTTTATACCTACGGGTAAATTACACTAAGTGAACGTTAATGATATTCCATTTACATACAAGCATTTACGTCATCAACAGTTAGCGAGAGTAATGTGTTTTATGTTTTTTCAGTTACCTTATTCACATTTCTTTGCAGGATCACACCGAACTGTCTCTACGCCATTACGCAAGGCGTAGGCGCTGACCAAATTCTGTGTTACGCAATCACACAGGTTTATTTTAGGCGTAGGCTTACAGTCGGCGGCTGAAAATTTGGTGTGAAAATATTTTAACTAGTTCTTAGTATTGCATTGATTTTGAGATATACTTAATAGCATCAACTTAATGGCTCTTTAAAATTGATCTGTTAAACTAATTTGTTGGATCAATTTTCTTACTTTATCTAGTTAAAAATAAAAAGAAACAAAAGCTATATTTTAAGAGATAAAACATCTCATGAATGTTCACTTCTTAGAACAAGATTGTTAGCTATAGAATTGATTCGTAAAAATCTATTAAAAGCTAAAAGCAATTAGTATTAAGTAGAGAATAACTCTCGTTGATATACTCATATTTTATTTGTGAATGTTGGTGTGATATATTATTTTATATTTGAAATATAGTCTTTTAAAATTAAATAATATATTTCGAAGAGATTCTATGTTCGATAAGGTCTCATTATATCACTCACTTACTTACTCCGCTGGCGCAGCGATCCAAAGTGGGTCTTGGCCTCCGACACAAGTGATCACCAGAGTCGTCTGTCCTGTGCCGTCTCCTGCCAGTCCATCGCTTGTAGCTCCAGCAGATCTAACTCTACGGCGTCACTGTTATACCGAAAAAAAATTTAGTAAAACTAGTAACTGACAAATGAAATCAGAAAATGCAAAAGAAATGTGTCAGTAAAGTTGAAGACATCAGTTAGAAAATGTTTTCCTACGGGAATTGAATGTGAAGGTGATCTTATTTTTTGCAATTATTAAAGTTTTTCATCAATCAAAGTATCTTTTGGAAATATTTTGTAAACATTTCGCAAAGTAAATGAGTAACGAACAAGTTGCTACAGCTGATTGACTGCGTCGAAGTAAAATAAAACAGCAATCTTCTACAGTCGATTGAGCAAATTTTTCATCAAATTTTCTATTGAAAGAAACTAGCAATATTTTCTCTTTGCGAAAAACGATGTTCTTGTTGTATGATTATGTTAATTTAAATATAGTAAAAGATATAATAGTTTTAATGCTAAAAATCGGTAGCGGGATATTGAGATAATGTATGGATTTATAGATTAATCTTAACATACGTATTAAAATTTACATCGGAGAAAAGAGATCTTTTTAATATTTTTTCAATTGTTACCGAAGACTGAAAAAAGGGTCATAATGCGAGCTTCACGTATACTTTGTTGTGTGAAAGCGGTATCGGTGTCGGCGTGATTATCACGAGGTGTTCCCGTGGGAGTTGCCATGAACGTCGCGCCCCATATACAGGTCCTTACCCTCTTCTCAAACAACAAAGTCACAACATTGGCTTTTTCCAAAAGAAATGCAGTTGCGAAAAATTATTACAAGGGAAAAAAAGATTATTTTCTCATGTACTACTACTACTCTCGTTCAAATAAACACTGATATAAAAATATTTTAGGTACTGTTCATGTGGCTTATAAGTAATAGGGAAATAGTTACCAATGACTGTGTAATACTAGGGGTTGCCCGCGACTTCGTCAGTGCGAAATGAAAAAGCCTAAGTTACTCCCGCATACATATGCTATCTTCTTACAGTAAAAGTGATGTCAAAATAGGTCCAGCTGTTTCGGAGATTACAAGGAACAAACGCGGTATAACGAACCGAATGACAGGCAGTCAAAAATTTTTAAAATTCTATTTTTCGTTATAAACTGCGTTGTTTTTGAAGCTAATGTCAAACATAATCTATTCGTCAACAAAGTATCATTGAAATTGAGTCCGAAAGAAATGTGCTTTGGATATTCGCTCGTAATCGGCAAGACATTGACCCAAATTCGGTCACGCTCGAGAGATAACATTGTTAGATCGTGAGTTACAATGCTACTTTATCTTTTCAATACATTCCGCGCACCATTACCCGGCCTCGTGCGTAAAACCAACATCTGTCGGATGATTTTGACCATCTTTTATAGAACTGTATTATGTACGAATGTGTCGAAAATATACAATATTAGGAATTTATGTATACTAATTTTTCATAGATTTCCTAATAATTTATTACTCAGTATTGATTACTTTTTGTTGTATTACATTGTTTCTTGTCATTACTAATATCGCTTTTCTTGACATAAATGTTGGGATTTAATTCTTTCAATCTCATTTGGATAATTCTCTCTTTTTCGCTTTAGCAGTAAATATTCAAACAGTTAATTATCATAAAACAGAGTAGTAATTTAATTTTCTTTATATTTTTTGAGATAAAACTTAATACTCATGTTAAGCTTAAGTTATTATTTTGTTTCAAAATGTCTTGTTTCTGATAAACACTTTGACCTGTGTTAGATTTATCGACGAAAGAAATGTGCACGGCTATGTCATAAACTTTACATATATTTAAAATTATTTGTGTTATATTTTTCTTGGTATTTTATCATAAAAATTGTTAATAATGAATACACCGGAGCTTGTAGGTCATAACTATTGTGGAATTTAGTATTAGATGAATTTTGCAAAGTTTAAATGACGAGGCAGCCCGTGAAGATATTTTCATATTCCCGTTCCTAAGAAAAATATTTAAATTTTACTCTTTTATAAAAATAAAAGTTATTTAATAATGTGAAATTTAAACATAATAAAAATGTTTTCAAAGGTGCTATAATAGATTATTCTGTCATTTATAACTGGTACATATATGGTATATATACATTTGACTAAGAATTTTATAAATGAACAAGACAAACAAGAGTTTAAAAGCGATGTTAAAAGTTTTACAGTAATAGACGGCTGTCGTGAAAACTATTTCAATTGTTTCTGGTTAAAATTTACGAGCGACAAGATATCGCAGCATTATTTTGTGTGGAAACATTTCGTTGTTGAAATATGTTTTCATACTAAAGTCTTGATTTTGTAAAATAAATACATAGTTTTATATTTTAAAGTAGAGATAACGTTATCTTACTGAAAACAATTCTGTAAAATTCACTTTTTAACGCGCCATTCTCAATTTTTTTCTCATTTACTAACTTAAAATATGTTTTCTTTTAAATTAGGAGGGAGGAGAATTAAGTATTAACGGACTATTACTAACCTGTCTTCGCATTAGTTATTTTTACGTGCATCATTAAAGAGCCCTCGCTAACTAACGAGTAATTGATGAAATCGCAAGGAGAAAGGTTCTTAGCAATCTCTTAGAAGAAATACGAACGTTTAATTATCCAGAGAATTTATTGCTTGAATATTAGGGTTTAACGAAAAATGTATGTTGGAATTGTTCCAGATGATTTAGCAGCTTATTAATGCGTTATTTTTTTTTTAGAATAAAGCTAACAACTTAACAAAGACTTTATACAGAAAAACTGTGTATTTTTTCATGTGTAGTACTGAAAATTGTGTCATAAAATCGTTATACCAATACCATAGTTGTGTAATTTTCTTTGAATAAGTATTAAAAATAACCGAACAAACCCACTAGTTATTTAATTAGTTACAGATAATTATATTAAACTTAGTGTACTACATTTCGTTTCACTGAATAATCTAAGGTAGCAATTATCAATAGTTGTAATCATTCATGCGATTGTAATCATTAATATGCTCCAATGTATGTTTAGAATAGACGTATTATGATTTATTGGTAGATAGATAGATTGATGGCGTTTGAGCTATGCCTACATAAGGACAGAAAGACAGGGACAGTGTAAATATGAAGATATATGATGTCACGTACACACAAGTTTCTATGAATAAAATTGTAAGTTGTAGTTAGACAAATATCTAACAAAAAGTTGTTTTACTTCTTTATGATTTTATATTAGCGTCATTTGATTGAATCAAGATTTATTGAAGACAAATGATGACAATAATGGTTACTTACAAATACTTTTGTAATGTTTTTAAATAAAATAAAATCACATAACATTACTTTAAGCCACGAGATAAGGGATTTGTGCTAAAATCTCAGAATTAAATGTACTTATCATGCATCATCTTATTCCTTTGATTCCCATAATTCTTTTAAAAAATAATTCAACTTAAACTTTAAACTTAAACTATTTTGTTACAGCGGGAGCGATGCAATATATATTTTTTATAGTTACAAATAATTCCAAGAAAACGTTTAATTTTCTTTGTCTGGATTTAATTATTAATAATGGTTTCTTTGAATATAAAAATGCTTTTGAATAAATGCATACTGCATGTAATAAAAGCCGAATGATTCGATATTTACAACGTTTTCATGTTGACTTTCGTTTGTATTTTTCATAAGGACGCGTAAGGCAAAGGTTTCATTTTTATACGGTCTTTATGAACAAAGACTTTTAGTATAAACATTATCAGGCTAAATTTAGTTTGATAACTGAAAATAGAATTTAAACGCTAGGAGCCTAATTCATTTGCCTAAATTTATGATAAATATAAATTGATAACGTTCCAGTATCTCACAATTTATTTTAAAAGGCATATCCGAAGCGCGAATTATTTATCTATGAAACTATTGTTATTTTAGTGTAGAAGCAATTGGGTTAAGAGGGGATTACTTGGCGACATAACGAAGCGTAAGGTGTTACACGTAGCAAGTCATCATCGATTCTACTAATTCGACTGTATTGTGTTTGAAAATAAACATTATATAATAGGTAGATATTACTAAATTACGAGTATTGTTAATATAACATTGAATAATTCTGTTACAAATTTTCCTTAACTCTTTTGAGTTTTTTAATATACCTAATAACTATAATATTTGAGATCGCAAGCTGGGATGACTTCGTTACAATAAATTGGTAAAAATAACCATGGTAACGTGCATATATGTAGTCTTTGCATAAAATATTTAGCAATGAGGACATTTATAAAATGCTATTATTAAATTAAAAATAGTGTGGTCCTGTTTTGTCTGTACGTATGAACATTTTGTAAGTAAGTAAATAATTTATTTTCATAATAATTAAATAAACTTAACAAAGATTTAGTGAAATGAGGCTTAAGTAAATAATTTGGCACCGGCGACGGTGTAACGACTGTCGTGCTAAGCGAGAGAGCACTCGGCGCTACGCTATGACTTTCCCTTGCCTCGCTTATGCACTTTTTGTGTACTTACTGTTTAATTTTAAGCGACTTGAATTTTATTTTGAATTATAAAAATATTATCACAGCATACTATTTCATTAAGTAGCGAAGAATTGCAAGTTTTGGTCTAATTGATTAGGTAAATTTGGCAGACCTAAATAATTTGATAGTGTGATCTTTTAAACTAATTTTTGTCTCAAAGTTTGGTGTTTGTGAAACTTAATATAGAAACTAAAAAAAATAACTAAAAGGGAATAATCATAAGCTGTTCTCGTTGTTTAAAAAAATATACAGAACTAGCTTTTACCCGCGACTCCGTACGCGCGGAATAAAAAAAAAAAAAACGGGGTAAAAATTATCCTATGTCCTATTCCTGGTTCTAAGCTACCTGCCCACCAATTTTCAGTCAAATCGATTCAGCCGTTCTTGAGTTATAAATGGTGTAACTAACACAACTTTCTTTTATATATATAGATATTTGAAAATCAATTGGAAAAATAATGACATTAAAAATCCCAGCTGTCTAAAAATTTTATAAGTTTATTTCTTAACTTGAAGGGGCCATAAAAGTATTAAACACAGGATGGAACGAGGGTCTGTGTAACGCTCAAGATGGTGTGCCCGCGGCCATCATTGAATATTGAAAAACCGCGTCAACTTTTAACTTTCGAACTTAGGAAACTACGCAGATGATTTTTAACATTAATAAGTTTCCAAACAATTAGTCAAATTTTATTGGGCATTTTGTTACTTTATCTATAAAATGTATTTTAAAATATTTTTAGTGGTGGAAAAACGAGTGGAAAAACTATGAATGCATTATTTACTAAACCTACAGTTGATAAAATAAATTTATGCAATTTTTTAAATTTTGTTTAAGGTATTTTAAAAAAAGGTATTTGCTGGGTTAATTATTCGGTATATCATAATATAACCTTTAACCATAAAAAATATAGCAATAGATAACATATAGCTTAATAAATGTAAAACAAATTTTTAAATATACATTTTAATAAACAAGATATAAAATTCAACAATAACACTAATGATCATTAACGATAATTGAAATAACAAACAAACAAATGTTTTATTTAAAACCATTATTTTGTTCATATTTAAATACGACAAAAGCGTATGCAATTTCAAAGAAATAAATTCAAAAATAATTTCAACAAAAGTGTGTCAAGCTCGTCGGAATTAAGGTTCCGTACAGAAAAATAGTAATACTAATAACATTCAAATTAGCCACGATAGCTAAAAGGTTAGGTGGTATGATATCTAGAAGTACAAAGAAAGATAATTCTTTGTTTTTTCTGTCTTTGTATTCATGTGTTTTCCAACAATGAACATTATAAAAATACTTAGTCGCATGGAAGAAAAGTAAAAGGATAATAAGCGGAATCTCTACATGTTGTTGCTTGATGTCATAAGTACAATAAAGCTAGTTTCATGGCAAAATCATCCGAATTCTATGTTAAATAACTACGGAACTCTAAAAAGACGTCGACCATTCCATAAATCCCACGTTATTATAATTTATGTAACGCAATCAGCTTTTGTCTGTGGTGTTGACCCCAAAAATTAATTCCATGCATATGAAATTTTGTTACTGTCTATTAAAAATTCATCCATAAATCTAGTCACGCTACGCCACCTTTCTCTTTGCGAACACAGAAGTTACGTAACCGCGGGTGCTATCCTTATGTCAAATTTTAAAGTTTTTGATAATGACATTTTTAATTAGCTCAAGACTTCTTTTTTGATCTACACTGGGCATAATTACGAGTAAAACGATTAAGTAATTATTAAAAACTTCTATAAGAAATAAATTCCTTGGAATTAAATTTTAATTTAAAATTTGGACTGTAATAAAGTTTAACCTACAACAAGGTTTGTCTAGTCATTTACTAAATTAAGTAATACAATGAAAATTTTAATATCTATTCAGTATTTTAGAAAATCATCGATATTATATGGACGGCGTTTTTTATGAAAATGCACTAACATAAGTCTTGCTATAATGTAATGAGTCACTCGCATTAGAGCTTTAGGGAAATGGGAGACAGGTTCAGCGGCTCGTTCATACGAATTATCCAGGTCACGCACTCATCGCAAATACCTTTCAACGTTTTTATCTATGACTTTTCTCTCTTTGTGTGCTTTATTTTATATTCACGGAAAATAACATAAATATTAAAACTACTCATTTTGTATACACTCTTATGGTTATTACGATTAATCCAATGTTTTACGAGAAGAAATCTAAAATAGTATTCGTCAAACAACACTCCTGCCACATGGAGGGGTAGGCAGAGATCACGAATTTCCATTTGGCGCAGTCCTTGTATACGCCCTTCGCTTATTTTACGTTCAGACATCTATGTTTGAAAGCTAGTCGGACGTAAGTGATGTTAAATTATAATAATAATGTTATTAACCAATATATAGGTATATAAATTCGTAAGAACTTCGATTATTCACACATTAATGGCCGTTGTAAGAAGCCTTTCCATGATAAATGTATAGGACATGAATGATCACTTATCGCGTAAACTATAAGGTCGATTAAGGTGCATGCAATCTTTGCTCGCGTAGCGAGGTGGCGAGATTAAGACGCCAACTGTTAAAATAAATAACATTATAGCTACGTTATTTGTGTCTTCATAAATCCTTAGTAAGAGCTTATTACCTTTACCTTATGATAAAAAATATACGGATGATGGTAAATAATTTCATTCTATAATTTTAGTGCTTTTTAAATAATTTTCTCAAATTAAATTATAACAACAAACACAATGGGAGAAAAAGAATGATAAAAATTAATTTGACTAATTAATAGCTATTTTTCAACCCTATAACGTTGCTTTAAAATGAGATTAATTTATCATTAAGACGCTCTGAAAAACCTTTCATAATTTTCAAACAAAAATACTTGAACAGTTTCGGTATTTGAAAGTAACAGAGCTAAAGACATTTCCTAAGAACCCTCTTTGAAATTTGAATTTGAGCGGCACATTATTCTGGAAATGAGTGGCTATAAAGACTTCAAACGCCTGCTAATCGCGGCTTCCGACCTTTCAGACAATGAAGACCGCAAGTACTGGACAAAACGTTTACTTACAATATTGAATTATTTTACTTTTAATATTAAATAACGTTACGTAGAGTAATCGTCTTTAAGATTACAAAAAAAAACTAGTCTTTTTCTTTCATTTGTAATTTGCTATTTTATTTAAAAAAACGTTCAGTATGTTCCATGGTGAATTGTTTTGTAGCATCAAAATTTATGGTTTTGCGGTATCTCATAATTTTAATTGTATACAAAACTCTACTACCCTTGTGTTAATGAAAATTAAAGCTTTAGTTTTAATTTTTCATTATTGCATTAATCATTAAAATATTGTAAATGTTAAGTGAAAAGTATACAAATATAGTATAAAATTATGACGTGAAAGCTTCAATGTGGACGCCTCTCTTAATGAAAGAGATACTACGACTACTTATTAGGCTAGTAGCTGACTAACTAGTGTGTTCTTAATTCATTATTATGAATGAAGTGAAAAATGTGTCAGGATTTCATGAAATATATGTTTTGTACAAGCAACTAACCTATTTAACTTTGGTAAAAGTATACAAGTTTGTTTGCGGTTTCATAAATTTGTAAATTAACCATAAGAAAGCGTTAAAAATGGTTGATTTTCAAATGTTGCTCCGAAGGTAATGTTTCATTGTGCGAGCTGTTGCTATAAAATTGTCGTAAACATTTATAAAGCTACTCAATAAAACGCACATTTAGAATTTTGCGAGATGGAATATTGCCCTCGGTTACAATGAAAATAAAATATCTATGCTCTCAAGTAATATTTATGTCGGACTGTCGTCCGTATATCATTTACTTTTACCTAACATTATATTATCCAATGTGTTGTTTGTTGGAGAAGTATCACTTATGTGGAAATACAATAATATCACAATAGTAAAATATTTTTTTATTTCATAAACTTGCTATCAATTACATTAACTGTGGGAATGGAAATCTATTATATTGTGTATAGGCGCAGTACATTAAAACATTTGCAGACAAATTCTTTTCTTCAAGACGTTAGGAAAAATTAATAAATTGTCCATCTGTTGTTGAACCACATTGTAGAATAGAAGCTTTTAACTTTTCACTGGAGATCATTTTCGTTAATATTTGTATGGAAGCGCCCACAGGCTAGGTTAGTATGTTACCTTTACAAAAGTAGACTTAAAAACTCTGGTGCGATATTTTGTATTTAATTTAATTAAATCATTTGTTGCAAGAAGTCGGACAATCACTCTGCATTAAAGATCGATCTAGTTAACCTGAGTTATTAAAGCCCGCGCTTCCTGTTTCGTGCAGTACGTGCCAGCCCGGTCGCGCGCTGCTCACGGCTCGCGGCTCATTGATACGCTTTTATTTTGTCTGTAGCCGGAACTAGGTCACCTTGTGTACGCTACGCCACGTGTTCTGTATGTCGCATAGCATTGCTTCAGCTAGGTAAGACGCAATTGGTTAACTTCGAATTTATTCCTATGTTATTGAAATTGAAAATTTTGTTAAATTTATTCAATTTGAGGTTTAAGAATGTTTACTTCTGAAATTTTTTTATAATAAAATTAATGAGCATGGTGGAAGAAGTAATAAGTTGAGCGATCAAAACTTTACACTAAAGTTTGTAACTTGACAAATAGCCGAGCCTTTAATGTAATTAAATTTTATTCCACAATTATACTTTTTTGTGGTATGACTTTCAAATCTAATATAAGGAAAAAAGTAAAAAAAAACTTTTAAGTAAAATACTTTAAGGCTAGAGGTATTTTGTACTGTCAATATATCCAAGCTCATTTATTTGAATCATATTTACTATGTTAATTACTTTCAAATATACCATAACTTCTTATTTGGATTGAATTTCAAAGCGTCCATTAGTTGGGCGGTTGGGCGGCGGCCGTGGCATCCCATGTTTGTATAACTGCTTATGTACACTTTATACAACGTTATGTTATATACTGTCTCTAATTATTATGTTATTGGGCTGCCTCGTCCATTTAGGAGGAACTTAAAACTTAAATTTTTAAAAAGTTTGAGACTTTTTTTTTATAAAAACTTATTCGTCGTTTTCTGGGATCCATAGTCACTTAGTTTATGTAAATGACTGTTAGTGCTTAGTGGGACAAGTCAGCAGTTTTAGCGTAAGACGCTGCAGCTTATCGAGGTTCGCGAAGGACACGAGATCCTATGCCGGGAGGGTTGTTCGAGGGGCGGGCGCCACAGCCAGTGCTGGCCGAATCGCCGCCCCGAGCGTACGTCGCGCTGCCGTGTCGGTGACATCTCGCGACCGTATCGTAAACCTTAATTCGATTAAGTGACATATAAACAGACACCGCAGGTGGGATTTACATCTCTAACTGGTGAAACAAGTATGACATTTGCGCAACAGTTCAACGGATGCTGGTATGCAATTATTTTTTAATCGAATATAGTGTTTTATAAACTTTTAAAATGTTGTTTTTAGTATAAATTAAATTTAATGACATTAAAACAAATTTTGGTATCATTCTTCTGTCCGTTTTCGCCTTTATCCTGTAAAACGTTATGAAGTGAATAAAATCAACAAAAGTTAAAGCAAAGAATATTTTACCATTAATTATAAAGTAGAATAGAGCGATTTTGACGTCGAGATTATTTCATGATAAACCTTTCGTCCGTTTGTGCTAATGGATGGTTGCGTTTAACACTCAGAAAGTACTTTGAATATAATTGCAAATAACAGTACAACTTCATACCTAAAGAAATTGAGAATTTTTTTATTTAATTAAAATATGTTTTCATAATTTTCATTGTTTTGTAGCGATGTCTTGCTTTAACTATCGATAAATATCCAATTAATTGTTTTGTTTCTTCATTTAATATGTTGAATGAACGGTTTCAGATGATGTTACGATTATGTGATGAGTAACGATCACTATTTTAACAAACTAAGTCGGTATTTAATCCGCACTCTAAGACAGTATGAAAATATTATACCAAGGGCCGCACTTAGTGCTCAATTAACAATTCAAGTGTGTTATCTACATTTGCGTGTTTGTTTTTTATATCATTGTAAGATGTCTATGTTCAGCAGAGAACATAATTTAGTGTTTAGGTGAATCATATCTTATAGCTGATTCAATAAGAGCCGTAGTGGCTTCTTTAGGAATCAATTCAAATTCAATATCAAGGAAAAACAACGTTTAGCGAAGCTTATACACATATAGTGAATTTATTGAATATTTGCGTCTTGAAATCCTGGTAATAAAAGTAGAACAAACTGTAAGAAAAGAAAGAAAAAAGGAAATTAAACAAGGACGAAGAGATATTTCTCGAATGACGTTTGTTCGAATGATCCTTTCCCAGCACAAAGTTGTGGAAAAACATTAAGATAACGTTTTCGTAATTATTGGTAGGTCGCTCAGCTTTTTCCCCATTAAAGGGACCTTTATATCTATCCTCATTTATCGAATAGGTTTTGTAAACGTTAGGATAAAAGTATTAAAAAACCTATTTTTGTTCCACCAGTGCTCGAATGTGGATATTAGAAATGTACTCACACTTCTATGCGTAATTGCCGCACTCAGAGTCAGATGTTTAGTGTAGATTTCTCATAACATTAGGGATCCCCATCCTTCTCCCCCACTTAACGATTCTGAAGCAATAGTGTCTCAAATCTTATACTGAACACATATACGGAGAATGTGAAAGGGTAGACAGAGATACTGGATTCAAAGTTCCTTGACCCTTTATCTTGAATACTTTTTTCTTGCAACTTTGTCAAACATAGTCACAAATGATTTGGTTGCTGATGATGTTTACAAGTAGCAGGCGTCATTTATAACTTCATGTTTGTTAAAAAAAACTCGATTTAAGTATGCGTATGTAAAACAATCTTACTAATATTATAAATGCGAATGTTTAGATGGATGGATGGATGTTTGAAGGTATCTCCGGAACGGCTCAATGGTCCTTGATGAAATTTCGCACAGATGTAGAACATAGTCTGGAAGAACACATAAGCTACTTGTAATTTTTTTTTAATTTCGCGCGGACGGAGTCGCGGACAAAAGCTAATATATATTTATATACGTCTAATTTGGACGGTTCTATGTTTTTGCAAATCAAATGATTTGTTTGTTATTGCTATACTAGTTCAGTTAGTTGGTTTGACAGGATGTTTTTATAAAGCAGCACCCCTTCCCCCATCTCCTCTCTCTGTAACCTCGCCCTGAGTGTAATAACAAGCTTAAGTCCTTTAATTGGTACCGAGAAAAGAGTGTACCCTAACATTTACTAATACACGCTTGGATTACATTTATTATGATACCCTTCCTATTCAGGCTTTGTTATGTTATATTTCAGTTAATTACAAAAACAATTGCATGTTATCAAGGTTATATTTTTTTAGTATGTATTTTTTTTATGTGAACTTTTCAAAATAGTTCTTCCTGTTATATTATTTTATTAGGAATTATTTGTAAAGTGAAACAAGGAGTGAATGATATCTTTTAACACAACATTTACAGTAATCAGAAAACCTTTAATAAGCGTAAATGTTGCAAAATCTAAATATTAATATTAATATATATATACGCCTCAACGGATGTTGATGAAATTTGGCACAGATGTAGAACATATTCTGGAAGAATACATAGGCTACTAATTATGTTTTTTTTTCCGCGCAGTCGGAGTCGTGGGCGACAGCTAGTTATCAATAAAAAATAAGTTTGTTTTAAAAAACAGCCATAACCCAATAACTTTTACTTATTCATATAGTTTGATTGGTCCATATTCAAAAGTTCGTAGCTCGTAGCTTTGTAGGCTTTGAGTAATCAAGATCACGTTATTTTCTAGGAATAACAGACATCTATTCTACAAAATTGAACGCGGACAATATTCGAGGAATTATTTAGAAGTTATTCATGTAATACAAACTGTTTTCTTCTTTGAACAAATTCTATGAAAAGTATACAAACACGTATTTCACTTGACATTATACGTAAAGTAAGAAGAGTAGTAAAGTAAATAACAATTTACTTTACTACGGTTTATATTTATTAATTCTGAAAATTTTACCTAGTTATTGACTTTGATCAAAACAAAAACACGAAATAAGGTCATATAAGCTTTGCCCCAATTTATTTGAAGGGATAATCAATTGAAAATAAGTGGAATTATTGTGCTTAGTGGAAGTCAGTTTTGTTAGCGTCCACAAAGCAGCCCTTTCGTGAGGGTGAAGTTTTATAGGGGCATGTCACGAACGGCCGCAGACTTAAAGAAACTTGTGTAGGTGATACTTTGTCTTTGGTTCATGTCTCCACCCAGGTCTGTACAATAACGAGTTAGTTAGCACGATATGTTAACTTACGATAATAAAATATGAACTGAGGCTACAACAAAACTGGAATATTACTCCGTTAAATTTGTTGCAGTACATTAATGTTATTAATACTGCTTGTTCGCCTCTTAATCTAAACTGAAAGTTACTCTATGTTTCCATTTTCGAATCACTTTTAGAAAACATATAGTTACCTCTGTTCGACCAATGACGATGATAAGGATGGCAATATTTTTGTTTGAGGGTAATATGAAATTATCATCTCTAATCATTTGCTTCTTCAGTAAATATTTTAACCTTTCATGTTAAAAAAATTAAAGCAACTTTCATAAATGCAATTCAAAAAGAATTTCTACTATATCTGGGGCCATTACTTACGATCCGCATTGCTTGAAAAGCTCTTTAATTCATTCTTACTTAGTGATAATCAGCGCGGAACGTTTTTGTCGACAATAAAGATATTTATAGCATCCATTCATGAATTCTCATTATAATACTAGAAGAAATAAATTTTGAATCATTAATTTGGAAAGCGTACGATCCGTTTACAACACTTTTTACGTTTGGATGTTGATCTTCAGTGGTAACTTAAAGTGAAGCTTGATGCTCTTCGGAATCATCATCTTATTAAAATATAATCTTTGTTGTATACTTAGAGCGTTATTAAATAAGTCATAGAGCGGACATAAGATATATTAGGTCCTTACATATGAAATTGGCGTTTTGTATGGGAGGAACAAAAAGTCGAATATTTTTTAATATAATATATTTAATTAATCAAAGTATGAACCATTATTTTCCATGCACTTTTGCCATCTCATAGGTAGTTCATTGATCCCTTTACTAAAAAAACCAGTCGGACGGGAATCAATAAAATCTTTGAAGGCGATTTGGACTGCCCCATCGGAGTTGAATTTTTTCCCTTGCAAGAAGTTATCCAAATTTCGAAAAAAATGGTAATCTGTTGGAGCACGGTCCGGGGAGTACGGAGAATGTCTTAGACTTTCCAATTGAAGCTCTTCTAATTTAGTAGCCGTCTGTTGCGCAGTGTGTGGTCTAGCGTTGTCGTGAAGCAGCAGTGGCGTGGAGCGATTGACCAGCCTAGGTTGTTTAGCCGCTAGCTTTTCCATCATGGTTTGCAATTGCTGACAATAGACATCAGCCGTAATAGTCTGGCCAGATTTGAGAAAACTGTAATGAACAATACCGGCACTAGTCCACCAAACGCTTACAAGTAACTTTTTTGGGGTTAATTTTCGCTTGGGGCAGGATTTGGCTGGATGGCCAGGATTCAACCATTGCGCTGAGCGCTTCCGATTATCGTAAAGAACCCGTTTTTCATCACAGGTAATGATTCGGTTTAATATACCTTAATTATTGTGCCGGTTTAGTAATGTAACGCAACAGTCGACGCGCGTTTGCCGGTTTGCTTCAGTCAATTCGTGAGGTACCCACCTTTCAAGCTTTTTAATCTTCCCAATTTGCTTCAAGTGAATTAAAACAGTTTTATCACTAACATCGCAGCCTGCAGCTAACTCGGACGTGGTTTGCGATGGATCCGCTTCCACAATAGCCTTCAACTCTTCATTATCAACTTGAGTCTTAGGCCGTCCACGGGGCTTGTTCTGCAGATCGAAATTTCCAGAACGAAAACGTTGGAACCAAAAACGAACTGTGTTTTCTTTTGCAACACGACCGCTATACACATCATTCACCCTTCGAGTCGTTTCCGCAGCACTAGTGCCACGGCGGAACTCGTACTCGTAAATAATGCGATATTTTAAGTTTTCCATTTTGTAAATTGAGTGACGCAAACAGAAAAAAACAGAAGAAAAAAAACAAATGAATGACGGTCATCGAACCACAAATACATGAGTCTATAGCTGTATAAATTTGAATTTGGAATTCCTTACCAAAGAGGAGAAATTCGTGATTAAAGTGGCCAGTATGAAAAACCCCAATTTCATATGTAAGGACCTAATATTTCCTTATAAACAATTTAATAACAATCATCGGGAGTGTAAATGTCAGTAGTAAACAAATGACACTTCACATGCTTGTTTCATTTGTTTCCTAATGGTGAATTATATTTATTAATACTTTTTATATATGACTGCGTGGTGTTTTTTTATTATATAAACGTCACGTTGACAATAACTGGTGGTTCGAAATTATACATTACGAGAAAAACCTTCGAAGACCCGACATATATTCTTATAATAGAAATAAATTATCATCAGGTAAACATGTGTTCGAATATTGCCCTTAAAAATTGATAAGGGTTCGTGACAAAGGTCGCACGGTCACGTGCCCACGTTGAAACGCGCGTGATTTCTATTCATATTTCCATTTCAATTGCGTACTCATATTTTTATAACATCTGTTCCTATTCATGTTAGTGATTCCACAAAAAAGACAAATTAAAATTGAAATTCTGTTAACCAGTTGTGTACAAATATTTGTAGTCATATTTCGAAGAAAGCACTTTATTTTACATTATATCCAATAATATAAATATCATCATAAGTAATGCTTTGCACTGTGTTTTCGGAACAGCGATGTATCTTGTGGTCAAACCACGTCGTGATCAAAAGATAATTACAAAATTTAAATAAATATTCTTTGCTCAACAAAACTGAAGTAGCAACAAAGGGTTATTACAGTAACATTTAAGAGTATAACAATTTACAGCAATTAATAATTTGTTTGTAGTGAATATATTGAAAATGAACTTAAAATATTGCAATAAAGCTGTAGAGGCGAAAGCAGATCAAGGTTTTTCATTATGTTGGAGAACCTTTCTCGATTCCTACACATGTGCAAATGTTACTATACACATAATCTACCAACAAAGCGTCGGTGGCTCACGGGTTAAGCAGTTGTCTTGCAATCTGAAGGTCCTGGGTTCGAATCGTCATGTACCAATGTGTTTTACGATTTTAGATTTACATATGTACATTTATCCGACGTCCGTACGTTGAAGGAAAATATCGTGATGCAACCCGCACATATATGTGAATTCCCGGGAGAAATATATGGCGACGCGACTCGACATCCGTCACGTTTCGTCTCCCGAAATGGCGAAAAGTGGATTGTGGAGGTTCTTTTGGCCACATCATTACGGACCTCCAGTCCGTGATCTCAGCCTACCCCTCTGGGTTGCAGGCGTGAGTTGTGCAATCTACCAACATTCTTGGCCAGTAGAAGACTACAACTGTAGACATCCTTTAGTTCTTTAGATCATAATTTAAAAATTGTGAGAAATAAATAAAAAGTTCGGAATAAATTAGAGATAATATATATCGGCGTGACCATCCCTAATAAATTATCTCATTGTTGAAATTAATTAAATAACTCTTGTAAATACGTTCTTACAATCGATTAATTGATTAAAACTTCATTTATTGTAATTTTTAGATTGATTTACAAATGATTACTAAATTCAAACACTTTATTGTAAGTCTCATGAGGGTATAAATAAGAATGTTCCGGCGGCACAGGGGCAGTCTCAGTACGACCGCCGGAGTGTTCAGAGCTCTTCAAGGAGGCAAAAACTCTGCTGCAAAATATAAGGATATTCATCAAAGGCTGCGTTTCATTTAAGGATGAGCAATGCTAAAAATGATGTTAGTGGTGCTACCACCACTAACGTTGTGTGTTTTTCAAACACTTCGGGCGGTGCTCTTCCGACATCGGAAGTGGGATAACAAGAGCTTTCAGCCCACGAATTCACTTCGGTAACTCATCCGCCGCCTGATGAAGTAAAACAAAATTCTCAGCGATGATGGAGATGATGGAGAAGATGTCGGAACGTTTGTGTGCTCCACCCGCAGAAACAAAAGTCAAGATCAATGATATCTACCTCCCATCGTTTGATCCGGATACAAACGTCGGTGTACGAGAGTGGTGCCAGCACATAGATCAGGTAATCAAAGCTTATAACCTTAATGATTTAGATATCCGGATGAAGGTGTGTAGCCTGTTGAAAGGAAGCGCCAAAATGTGGGTAGATGATTGGATGGTGACCACTTTTAAATGGGAGAACAGTTGACCGTATCGGCAGAGAATGAATCAACCCAAGAAGGTGATACTGTTTCAAATCAACCTCTCGAGAAATATGCTAATCATCAAAATAAAATTGTAAGTTCACATTTTTATTACTATTAAACTACTACCATAAATCCATAACAATAAAACTCTGATCAATCTACGAGACCCTCCGAGATATCTACGAGACCCTACGAGAATCTACGAGACCCTACGAGAATCTACGAGACCCTACGTGAATCTACGAGACCCTACGAGAATCTACGAGACTCTACGAGACCCTCCGAGACATCTACGAGACTCTACGAGACCCTCCGAGACATCTACGAGACTCTATAAAAAAAAAACTACGAGACCAATGTTCAGAACATTCATAGTCATAGCATTGATGATTATTTGTTTAGTAATTAATTCGCAACATACACTGTTGATTAACAATAGGTTCCTTACAGATAGCGAACTCAGAGAAATACTCTTCAATGATTACAGGTGAACAAACAGGTTTCTACGAGGCTGGTGCAGAGCGCGCACCGCCTGTCAGCATGGCCGTATCGGCGTGACCATCCCTAATAAATTATCTCATTGTTGAAATTAATTAAATAACTCTTGTAAATACGTTCTTACAATCGATTAATTGATTAAAACTTCATTTATTGTAATTTTTAGATTGATTTACAAATGATTACTAAATTCATACACTTTATTGTAAGTCTCATGAGGGTATAAATAAGAATGTTCCGGCGGCACAGGGGCAGTCTCAGTACGACCGCCGGAGTGTTCAGAGCTCTTCAAGGAGGCAAAAACTCTGCTGAGAAATATAAGGATATTCATCAAAGGCTGCGTTTCATTTAAGGATGAGCAATGCTAAAAATGATGTTAGTGGTGCTACCACCACTGACGTTGTGTGTTTTTCAAACACTTCGGGCGGTGCTCTTCCGACATATAGATATAGTAGAAAAAATAAAGTATTTTACGAATTGATTAATTATCTTTTTAAATATGTTCCAACCCACAAATGAATCCTGGGTTTCTAGTATCAAATACCATTTTCCTAAGTTTTGTGCAGTACTGGTGTAACTAAGTAAAATACAGTTGAGCAATCGGTCTACTACACAAGAGAAACTACGCATGCGTTGCCAGCCTTCGAGCAAGAGCGCGCTCGCTACAGGTCCAAATAAAGTCTAATTTGCAAGTAGACAAAATCACTTGATTATTTAGAAAAAACTACCAAGAAAATTAAGTCACAAGTTAGTGTAAAGAAATGCGAAAAGAGATGGCGTGTTAGAACTTCAGTGGCCCCGTTTCTGTTTGTTATCAAAAACTTTCATTAAGGAAAAGTTGACGGCCGTTCGCCGCTTTATTGTCCAATTCATTTGTCTGAGAGCGGGCGCAAACCGGCGCAAACCGAGGCGGTAAATAATGGAAATGCTGCGGAGACCAACGCCTCTTGTATGCTACTAGATTATTTTGCTTTAAGTTTGTCTTGCTTCGCGTTCCTCTAACTGAATGCGCGAGCAAACTTTATTATTGTAATAACAAGTCTACTATAAATGATGACAACTCTGAAGCGTGAATAAACAATACTACAAGAGTAAATCTTATACTTTTAAACATTTAGTACAACGGTTTATAAAAAAAAAACCCGCAGGCTTATCACTAGCTTGGTAAAATTTTAAATTTTTTTGTTGGGATTGGGGTCAAAATTGTGTGCATGATTTAAAATTTGTAATGTACATTTAGCCAAAAAGAAAGGTGAAATAGTGAGATTTACCATTAATTACTATAATTCATAAGTACAAAAATATAAATTTTAGGAAAATTTTCAGTTCCACAGAAAACTGATAGTTGTTTGAAAGTTTGAAGGAGTACGTGACAAAAGTCTTTGTACATACTGTAACTGTTATTATCATTAGATTTTTTTGGTATAAAATTTTTACAAAAACGTAATATCTAGGCTATTGTAAACATAACAGTTTTGATACATATTATCTCAAGCAGAATGGCATAGGAAAATTAATACAAACAAAATCAATTAAATGAAGGCATGTTTATTTAAATATATTTTTTATTTAATTCGAATAAACTGAATGTTTAGAGAAACGTTTGTATGATGTTAATGTGTAACTTAGATAAATATATTCAAATTGTAGAACAAAGAAAATTGTACGTTTGTTTGTATAGAGTGGTCGAGTGAGTGCAAGTGGCGAAGACTTTATTCACCGCCCACCGCCGTAACTGTTGCCTGCAAAATATAAATTGCACTCGCCTGAAATTACCTCTACGTTTTATGACACGGCCGAGGAAAAAATTGTAACCCATTTGGCTCAAAAATGTTATCTGACTTTTTATTTGTAAGGCACATAATTGTACTTTTATTTGTTGGTTGAAATAGTGAAGGTTTGATGTTTTATTTCAAAAATGTCAAATTTCGAATCTATATCATAATTAGAGCCGGGATTTATATTAAACTTACTTACTTATCATTCTTTTATATTGTTTACTTTTAATTGTATTAGGAGCCGAGTGCATTTCTGTTTAAGCCGCGTTGTGTTTTTCTAATTTTCTTAAAAATACTCAAAAAGGTGCCCATTTCCACGACGTGAGTGATCAAATGACCTGCTCTAAATTTTGCTGAAACTTTCCGACAGGCGTGCCAAATGACTGGATAAAGAAAGCGCAGCATTATCTTAAGTTGCTAGCCGTACACTTCTCGAAACATTCACGGATTCGCCAAATGACGGCAATCTGGATAAACACTACATTTGCTTCAATTAACATTAATTGCTCTCAAAATTGTAAGGTTGCATATCTCAATGTTTAGGCTGTAAAGGTTCACTACCTGCCTCTTCATAAGAGAGCTACATCACAAAGTTCATTTGGCATTCAGCCATCGCGCCTAGCGTGTAGATGCCGCGATGTTTTAAATATCCGCTTTTTATTCCAAAATGCTGAGGCAACTTGCCATCGGAGGATTTAAGCACGAAGCTTGCGCCTGTTTTAATAAAGTTCGAGAAACACGTTCGAACTTTTATCATTCTTTTATCTCCAGGTCTTATTTTTACTATAATTCACTGATCGTTTTTTATTTATTCTGGTTAACATTTTTATATCTTTTGACAAATCTTAATGAAACAAAATTTGAACAAGGTTTGTTACAGTCTTGTACGTAATTATTGATTATTGTAGCGTAAGTAAAACGTTATGAATTGGAGGCTTTAATATAATCGGAAGTAATATTCCAGTCCAGTGAGTAGGTATGGAATGGTTCGTTAGATCGACCGGCGTGTTGAACGGCGGCGTGGCGCATCCTACGGGCGGAAAACCTACCACCGGTAAATACAAATCAAGCTCTCTCTGCGCCGCTGCACGCAGCTATTTTGTCGCCTCTGTCACAGTTAGAATGGAAAACGTGTCACCTTTCAACAATATTTTTTGAACCAGAAAATTAGTGCTCTTTTCAACAACAAAAAATAGTACAATTGCATCTGAATTTTCGAGGCGTGCGTTAGAGATATTAGTGTAGAATGAGCAAGTTTTATACAGAAACTAGCTTTTACCCGCGACTCCGTCCGCGCGGAATAAAAAATAAAAAACGGGGTAAACATTATCCTATGTCCTTTTCCTGGTTCTAAGCTACTTGCCCACCAATTTTCAGTCAAATCGATTAAGCCGTTCTTGAGTTATAAATAGTGTAACTAACACGACTTTCTTTTATATATATAGATATAATTACAATTTTAATCTAGTTAATATTAAGAGAATATAAAGACAAAAGAATACATTTTTATAAAGATATCCCGATCTTTTTTTAGTAATCCAATTTAGCAGCATTCTGTGTAGGATATTATTTATTTATACGTACAAATTGTGCTCTTTTTTCCTTCAAATGAAATGCTGCATAGACAATGTACAGACTAAATAATACAGTTTATAAATGTTTCGTTAATTAAACTTTTTATTGACTTAATCGCAATCTTTTTAACTTTGTAACGTTTAAGATTCCGCTCGCTCCCGGAGGTCCCATTGTGCCTATTGTTTACCAACTAAGCAACAACAGAAAAGAGCAGTCACCAAAGATAAAAACACTGATCACAATTACAAGATAAAATTAAAGTTTAAAACAACATAATATACAATCTCTACCCGCGATTTTTTTATTTTGTACAATGTATACAACTTGACAATGAATATCATTGTATCAAAAATCTTGTCATCATTGTGTCATATTTTTACAATTTCATTACGAGTATATTGTGAAAGAAAAAATACGTTAATATTGTTTAATGGAAGATTCGTGTTTCAAAAGGATTTTTTTTAAATTACGCTATAACTCCATTATCTTCACGCTTTATTTTAATTATCTTACTTTGTAATGAGATTGCTACTTAATTAGTTTATTTTCAAAAAAATTTTATATTTGATACGACATTTTAATGTCATCTGCCGCTAACTGAATGAACTGAATGTGGTGCAAATTTTTTTCCAGAACAAACTTTTACTTTCCGGTACCTACTAAGACAAAATTTTCGTATTTTACGCGTAAAACAGTAATCTCAGTGTGTTCGATAACTATGTAGAATTTGCTTGTAATCAAGGACACAAATATATTTGGCATACAAATATTTTGTCTGTAAAAGAAGAATACGGGGCGTGAGCGCGAGTTCTCATTACAGTACTATCTAAATGGAAAAACTGTGTACGGTTTGTGTCATCGCATATTCATTGGGCATTTTCGTGAGTCGACCTTCCAAGATTTGCGCGTCGTCTAAGTAAACAACGTCTAATGGAAGGATTTTGGGCGGTTACGTGACGGTTGGTGACATTCAGTCTTCGACAAATTACTAATTCATTACAGACTTCCCACGATACGAACTTGTACCAAGTTTGACTGAATTTTAATTGCGTGAATCCAGCCTTTAAATTTTAAATCAGTTATCTGAAATAGATGAGAGTGGTTTCAGATAGATCTCAGAATTCGGGTTTGTGATAAGTTTAAGGTTTAGTTGTGTGAAATTATCTACATGAAATGTTGCTATGTTGTAAAGTTTGCTTAGTTTAAGCCTAATATACTTATATAAGCGTTTTATTTTCTCATACAAAGATTTTTTTGGTTTCAATCAGTTTATTTCGTTTTATATATTTTACAGTCGTCTTAATTATTAACAGCTTCGTTGCTCTTATATACATTTTAAGTATATAACATTAAGAATATATATTTCATTTATAATTTTTTAAATAAAATTTCTTTCTGTCTATAGGTACATAACATCTAAGGTAACTTCACATTTAAAATCAATTGCAAATGTTTTAAGTTAGTTGTTAAAGTTTTATCTTATTATTCAAAAGAAATAAAGTTTAATGTAGCGTGCAGCGTGTTAGAATTCAGAAGTCTTTGCTTATTGCGAACTTATCTTCAGTATTGTGCCCCAGGTGTCGCAATATACTCGTATAGGTTCGTGCAAAAAAAATGCCGATATACGTGTACAAATTTATCATATGGAGAGACACTTTAGATCAAGAAGATTTTCTGTTTAGGTATGTAATTCGCGGTCAATTCTAACTGAACCTTTTTTGTTCTTTCATGAATGTTCTACGTATTGTGACTAAGCAATATGTAAAGACGAGCTAAGTTATTTAATAGATAAGAGGATGTTTCTCTGTGTTGAATGTTTGAATAGATTTTATATGTTTGTCATACACATGTACGACATAGGTATTTAAGATTTTTCTAATTTTGCAGGGGGTTAAATTCATCAAGCGCAAACTCACTAGATGCTACTGCCTTAGATACTTTTACTGAAGACATTGCTGTTATTGCTGGTGTTCTGTCGTAAGAAAGAAACTAGGGCACCATCCCTACAACAATGAAAAAAACTACACGAATAAAACACCGAAAAACGCTAGAAATTTCCGATTGTATGCCGAATTCAAATGATATAAGTTAATAACATTTTTACTTTGTTTATATTTTTACAACGCTTTTTCATGAATTCAATTTTAATGCTATTAGGTCAGAATAACGTCCGTCTGTCTGGTCAGCTGGCATAACATAAAACATCATTCATTTTCTCATTTACCTTCAGTTATCTTTATTAAAATAATAAAAAAAAAATACGGTTATTCACTTATTTGTATTGTTCAATAAATGAATACGTATAATTTATTTCTTATCGGAACATCGGAACATTACTGATACGTTCGAGTATCCAATTTGTTTTATTGTTCTCACTTTATCGCTAAGGTAATATAAGGAAATGAAATTGAACAAACATCGATTCGTTCTTGATTATTTTCATATAAGATGCTCCATTCAAGCTTTTACGAGTGTTTACATATGTCTTCCGAGAGCGATAACTTAGTAATTTTATGTTCACCTTCTTGCTTAGAGTACTTACTTCAGTAAGGTAAACGCGCACGTCCCTCAGGTATCTCATAAACACACATATCCTTTTCCATCTTACATTTGAATACATTTTTTTAAGCCTCATCTCCATTAGAAGAGCGAATTCGACCTGAATCTCGTTTTCATATGCCTTTTGACGGTGCCGCTAGACGTCGTCAAAATATTAATTTCGCAAAAGCCGACGAAAAAAAAAAACTTTGTTGTTTTTATCTGGTGCGTAAATGAGATCTCTTAACTTTTATGACGTGCTAAGTTTCCTTATTCCATGTGTTTTACGTAACATTTTCGCTAGAAAGTTTTGAAAATAAACTGAGCCGGTGTAACAAATATGTTAGAAAAGTGTAGAGATAAAGTTATATATACAGAGCGGAGGTAAGTCGTAAAAGATGTTTGAATCGGTCGCAAGCCACACTTTATAGTTTTAATATCGTGTGGCTTGAGGTAACTGAAGTTACAGCAAGAGCACGTTGTCTCTGCTAATGCTCGTCTTCCTCCCTAATATATTTACATCTCGAGAAAGCAACGTAACCACTCCTTTCATTAAAATTTATCTTTCCTTATTTTTACTATCTTTTAAAAGGGTAAAGTCTGTGTTACTTTTAAATACCACAGACAAAAGCATTCTAGAATGAACATTTTATTAACAGTCGTTTTAAGTTAATGTAAAAAAAACATTTACGTTTGGCTTAAGCTGGCGTAAGTTATTTTCTTTTTTATATTTATCCCGAGCCGCCCGGGGCAGGCTCTCTCGGGCCAGATAATTTCGTGCGGGCTACGTGCAGCCTTCGCTGTCGCTGCCAGTTGACCTGGAGTGCCTTACGAGCTACACAAATTAAAATGAACATATACGTTAGATTCTTGAATGTTGAAATTTTAAGACGTGCAAGTGAAATGCGCAATGTAAATATGATATCAGTTCCGAGACGTTTTTGATATATAATATTTAAATCTTTGTAAACATGATCTTTATAAACATCGTTCTACGGTTATTATAGTTTACTACCAATTCAAACATAAAAGCTTGTAATAAAATTAGTGTTTTTTGTACTGATTTATTGTTTCACTTACAAAATCTATGAGTACAATTTACTGTGGGAATTCGGATTGGTTTTATTTAAGTTCGGTGGCAAATCGTTCCCTAATGATTTTGTCCGTTCTTACTTATTCTGTCGTTGTTTTGTATGTGCATTGCGTATAAATTTACTGTCGGGTTCGGTGATAATAGGTTGAGATTAGAACCTGACAATTTCAGCAAAGCGTTCTTTTATGTTTATTAGATTACGTGTACTGAAAGTTAGTGGTGTTTTCTATAAATTGAAATATTTCAAAGGCGACGGAAACTTGACCTTTGTGACCTAAATGTACTTACAACGATGACTTTTACTAGTTTTTCAAATTATTTACAATACAGAAATTTTTATCATTTTAAACAAAACTTATTGTTTAATTTATATTCGAGTAATTTCAGTTATGATAATTGTATAGATTTAATCAAACTTTGGACCATACATTGACATTTGAGAATTATATGATAGATCAAAAATAGCTTTATGTGAAATATTATTTTTTTATTTTCCTAAGTTATTATGTCGGTATAATTTTAATCTAATGTATGGTACATTTCTAAATAACTAAAATTTCGTTGAAAACATTCACTTAATTTGATAGAATCAATCTACTAAGTAATGTATTAGAAAACAGCTAACATAAACAAAGTGAATTAATTAATGTAAAAGGCGAAGTAGCAACGAAAAGGTCATGAATTGTGGTTCGGGGACACGGATATAAAGTAGGACGGAAGGTGATGGGACGTGAAGGCGACTGGCCGCGGCCCAGATCTGAGACTTTTTATTATCAGGACGATATCGACCCTTTACAATGCCGTATGTTCGTAACATAAAACCAATTTCCCACGGCAGAATATTGAGACAGAGCAGTAGACAGTGCAGTACTACTATTGACTGAACACATACATAATGTCTGTTCTGACTCGGTGTGTGCGCTCAAACAATAATCTTGTCCTGCTCTATTTCACTGCCGTGCCCTTGTGTGAAACAGGCATAACGGAAGAGTACACGCGACAGTCGAATATATTGACCTTAATTGATTGCTTTGATCTTTAAGGTAACTTAAAATAGTTATACTAAGTTATCGAAGGGATAATTTATTTAACACGCAAAAGGCTTTTAATGTTGAGAATATTTTACACTCATTAAATTTATTACTTTTCAGTCTATAGTCAATTAGATGCTATAACGAATGAGCAATTAAGTATTGATTAAAAGTATTGATCCCATATTGACCTTAATTGATTGCTTTGATCTTTAAGGTAACTTAAAATAGTTATACTAAGTTATCGAAGGGATAATTTATTTAACACGCAAAAGGCTTTTAATGTTGAGAATATTTTACATTCATTAAATTTATTACTTTTCAGTCTATAGTCAATTAGATGCTATAACGAATGAGCAATTAAGTATTGATTAAAAGTATTGATCCCTAATTCTTGGTGTTTTCAAAAATATAAATTACTATAAATTTGACGAACAAATGTGTATCTTGTTTAAGAAAAAGAAATCATGTTGAAGCCATCGAAGTAATTGCCGAACGTTGCTACCCTTATATACAAGACTTGTGTATACGTCGGTATAAATCCGTAAATAAAATCAAAAAGGATATCTCTGTTTACGGTCAAACAGAACAAAACAAATAAGTGTTTGGAAGGCAGTTGGGGAATCTATAACTCAATGCCAACTTTGTACAAGTTGCCAACTCGTATTGAAGTACTTCGCTCGGGCGAAGTTGAACCTTCCATTTCGTTGTTCTAAAGTTACCTGTAAACAAAAACATTTCCCACGTTAAAACAAATAACAATAATGAGAATTTTCGAATGTTTTTCTATGTTTGAAAACAAAAACTTAAAGATGTTTACCCCAAACTTACCAGTGTAAACAATTGTATTAGAAATATTTTTATAGAGAATAGAGAATCATTGAACGTTTTAGGGCGCAGGAAGTATATTTAACTCCTTTCTTTTTAGATATATACATATTTAATTAATAAATATTTATATAGTAACATACTATCTTAATTAATTACAAAAACACACAATATGAGAGTAATAAAGTGAACCTACAAAAATGTTAAGCGTCAAGAACAGTTTCCAATTTGCAGGTGAACTTTTATGTCGGCAGAATTACGTGAGCTGAAATATAAGCAATGTGATTAAAAATGAATTATGTTTCGCGCAAGGCCAAGGGTGGAAACAGAATGTCTATTCCTACAAAACGTCCTTATAGTTTTTTTTCTACATTTCGTGCGATATAAAAACTGATTACTAAAATATGTTCATTCAATGACTAATGTCTCGATGGTTAAAGCTTCGGTGTAAACTATTGTATAATTAGGCCGAAACAAAATGTGAAATTACTAAGTTAAGTCACGTACGGCCACACTAAAACTTTAAACATACTGGTTTGACAAGTTAAATGGTCGTTTAGGCCAAAGAATAGGTTTTATTTTTTGTACTCGTCATTGCTGGTTAATTAAAATATGAGATAATAAATAGATAACAAACACATCCTATGTAATCGCGTTACTTTGAAACTAGATAAAATCAAAAGTTTTTTTTCCTATTGTTAAAAGTTTAACTTGAAGCTGTGAACAACTGAACTGCTGCGGTTTTCTCGACCTGAATAGTTTAGTGAAATTTACTGAACAACCCGCTGGCCACGAGCCGAATGTTGCAGTTAAATAATTTGTGATAACCGCTTTCATTTATTCAACTTTAAGCCGGAATTTCCCTGAGTAATTTGACAGCGTATTTAACGCTCGGTATGTTAGTAAAAAGAGTACGCTTCAGTATAAGATTTATATGTTTACCAAGGAAAGCGGCCCTCGAATAAAAATGTTACGAAATATTTGACTCAGGCTTGGTCTACGATTTATACATTTAGAGCGTCAGATTACAATTTAAACTTTAAGATAGATTTGTTTTTTGATTGTTGGTTTATCACTTTTATTACTTATTAACTTATCCCTTCGCGACATAAAAAAAATTGACATGTTAAATTGTCGCTCTTCGTCGTGGGATTCTTATGCTTATTTTGCTTCTTAAAAACGAAAATTTCAATAATTTTAAATAACTAACTTTTATTCAAGTTACGAAATAACCGCATTAATTATTATCATTTAGTAGCTTTGGCAGGAATACTGTGCCCGCCGTGAGAGTAACTCCATTTCCTGCTACGTGCTACGGTTGCTGCCGCGTAGCGCGTAGCGTTGGCATAGCGATGTCGTAGAGCGTAGCTACAAGTGCCTTCCATTGTGAATAATTGTTCGCTAACTTTTTTATTTGATATTACTGGATATAGGTCGAGCATCGTAGACTTCGCGCTCTATTCGTTGGCACGACTGCATTAAAGATGTGTATTGTACAATGTACTAAAAACTACGCATTTCATTTCAAAACGAAGCTACTATAGTAAATATTATAATAGTTTCGCGAACACAAATAACATAAAGATACCTTGTACATAACTTGATCTAATTAGCATAAGCATAATAACTGGTAAATAAATTTCAAATCAGTAACAGACGAACGTGTTCGAAATTAACATGAAACATTACGAGTATAAGCCTCAATTTGAATTATGAGAATTATTGGTAACGTAATTTCATGCGTCTATCACACGTGAGAGATAATACGTTAATGATCATTAGTGTATCAGATATTGGTACGATATCTAGTTTATTCGTGATAGAATTTTAGTGAAATATTGCTCAAATTAATATGTTCATGAAAAGAGAAAAAGTGAAATTTTATTGTTCTGTTGTGATTTAAAAATAAACAATAATTTTGAATTGTAGTTTTCAATTTTCTCGGAAAATGATGATTGTGTTTTCAAAACTATATCGATGTCAGGGCCAATAAGTTCGACTTTGGACTAGTGATTTAATCTCTATGTTTTCCTCCCATTGGGATTCCAACCATCTCTTATCCTAAATATAGTTCTAATTAAGTCAACAATAAATAACGTTAGTCAGTGTTAATGAAAATAAATATAACAGAGAAACACAAAAAGTTTTTATTGTTTGTGTTTTTCGACGAATTGTAATCACCAACGCACAATACGGTACAAAATACAGTAAAATTTCAAAGCACGCAATTTTAAACGATAGCGTACGCACGTGGTATTAATGTCGTGTGTGGTTTGCGACTTCCATTGCGTGCTAATAGACAATATCCGCGTCCGGCTCTTGTTATAAATAGTACAGTTATTGCGAACAATGCACGATTAGGAATCACGCGTCAAAAGAAAAATGTTTGTTGTTTTTACTACGCAAACTTTTTTAATTGATATTAAAACACTTTCCTTAGGAAGAAAAGAAAACATTTTTTTCCTCTTTTGATTCAACTATTTTGTTACATCATTTTGTTGAAAATTGAAGGTGTAGTGTGAAGTGTAATAGTAGGACATTCAGTTAACAGATTTTTAATTTCAAATGCAAATTTCGATTTGGATTATGTTATTTCTTTGTTGAAAAATAGGTCAAAATAAGTAATTACTATTGATATTCACCACTTATGTTTCGCTAAATTTTTCCCTAGTATATAAAATTAAATATTAGGATGGGATTTCCAGATTTTTTATCTGTTTACATAAGAAGTGTAATTGATTTTTTTTTTTAAGTTAAAAAAAGAACGATAAACAAAAGCCATAAAACAAAACTAACATAATAATATGTTTAAAATAAATTAATTTTCTACACGTATTTTAGCTCCTTGGTAAAATAATAAGTGCGAAGGCAATTTATTTTAATGAAGAAATTAAATCACCTTTAGGTCAAGTGTGAAAGAAATAAAGGTACAAAAACCGGTCTTATCTCATAGCAGTAGAGTCCACAAAGCAACTGATGTGCGGTTGGTCGTGAAATGGAAATATTCTCTGAGAGATGAGTAAATTTCAATTAAAATTTATCGTAGAGAGTCCTTTTTAATACATCGGTTTAAAGTAGAATTAAATTATAAGGTGCGTGATATTATATTAAAGATTAACTCGTTATATCCATTAAGTATGAACTTTAAACGAAATGCATTGATTTTTTTGTTCTTTTATAAACTATTAATTACGTATTTAATATTATTGTTATATCATTCTCACACCATACAACAAATTATAGCCTGAAACGAAGAGTTTGATTTTAATTTTAAAGTTGTACCTAACTAGTCGACTTTAGGTAATATTTAATATTCGCTGTCTACTTATCGACAGCACCTATTATTTAAAACATTATTTATATAGCTGAAAATACTAAAAAAAATTCATATAGATAGCTATGCAAAATAAATAAAATGTATACTTTGTATTAGATTGTTGTGAGCCATTTTGTAAGTCATGTTTACAAACATAGTCGAAACTAAAAACGGCTATTTAGCCGTTTACTGTTAAACCTAATGGTTTAACATATAAATATGAGAATATGTGAAAAAGCGAACAAAGCTTAACCAAGGATGGTATCCTGACGTAAAAATGACGGTATCAATTAAAAGCAGGCTACGTAGAGAGGCCGGCAGTCGGCAGTCGGCTGTCATCCATCACGAGGGGGCGGCCGCCTGACGCGGACAAATGAAGTGCGATTTGATCCAGAGCCCGTTGCCGCCGCCGCCAACACTGCTGATCCCACTTTCATTCACAACTTATGCAGTCCCCAAGAAAAACAAAGGACCCAAGCTCATTAGGACAGCTAAAAAGACTTATGTTTTATTCAAGCTCCGGTCGAGAAAAACGACTGACCGAAGTAATTTAACTTTTAAACGAGTGACAATTGTACGATTCTGAACATTTTAATAATGGAGCCTTTCGACTTCGAAAGCAATTAGTACGGACTGCAATATGATTAATTGTTTGTCAGAGCTACATTTTATTTACAGTTTTATTTAATAAGCCGTTTTAACCCACATTTTTATGCATGAAACGGCGATAAGAAATGTTTTCAGGAAAATGACGCAAACATTATTTTACAAGCAAGGCCTGCTTTATGGGGTGATATATTTTCATTTATATCAGGCTCAGCATGACATAAAGTATGAATTTACATAAAGGCTTAAAGGAAATCAATGTTTATGGTTTGTTCCTGCATTATTTATGCGTGGAAGTAATGAAAATAAGAACCGATTTTAAATTCCTACTACTTTAAAATATTAATATGTGTACCAGCAGTGTTAAAAATAGGTTTCGTACTTTATTTAAACAAATAAAAAAAGTATTGTTTTATTAATAACGTAATTCAAAGTTAGGCTGCTTATTGGTTTGGATTATTTTTCGCAACGAATCATTTCTGTGAAGTAAGAAAACGGGATTTGTAAAATAGTAACTGTAACATCGCGTTCATTATCATCGCGCCTTAATATGATGAGTGTTGGCAGAGTTCCCGCTCTCCCGCCGCTGGTAATTCTGTTTCGGCTACGTGCCGGGAATCGTTAGCGGCCGGGAACTGTCTGCTAATCCTTACAACCCGACAACTTCAACCATCACTTTTGTGAATTCCAAGAATTATCCGACAACGTCTGGTTGGATGTAGCTAAACGAACAATGCGCTTTGTGCGCTATCACACTTTGCATAAAAGCAAGTGTTTTTACCAAAATAACTGCAAATTGTTCAATTTCAATTGACAAATTAAAATAATGTTCTTTAATTTGATATTTAAAGCACAACGCAATTTATTACCGGGCTCGCTATTGTACATTTTCTGGTTTATAATTTTGCTAAATGGTTTCATACATTGTTTTCTGCGGAGATTAACTGAACCGCACTCAGTAGTCTAGAGGTTGGCAATTATGAGAAAAAAATGTTTAATTACAACGAAGAAAATGAGTAATTATTGTTTTTTGTTTACGAATAACACTCCGTTCAAAGCACGAACACTGAGGGTAATTATTTAGGTATATAGACGAAAATTTGTGCTGATTATGGAAACAGTATCACGACTTGGTGAAAGGTTTCCTTTCTCGATAGCTTACTCAGTCCTCAAAGATCACAGAAAAAACTAAATTTCCGGTCCTTAACAAAGTCTGCGCTTTTTTAAAAGCTTCCAAGACGTTTGGGAATTGTATAGAACATAAATTATTATTAATGAAATATCGTATCAAGATTCGTGAGAAGAGGATCCTTTGTTTTTACTTAACCTAGTTGTTTAGGACTTAAGTGCTAGTTTCCTGTGACATCGTGATATCCAATCAAAGTGCGAAACCAATATACGTACGTGTCGCCTATTGGCTAATTATCCCCACCCCGCTATCCTAGATCATTGTATCAAAAACGAGAATACATTTCAAATACGGAAGACGATACGTTGGTTTTATTTCAAAGTTCCAAATCCTCAAACGCCTCAACACTTTAAGTTTTTTCCAAACCATATGTAGCTACACACACGCCGCTACACTAGTCATGCTCAGGCAGTTTTATGTACAGTCGAAGACTGCTGCATATTCGATCTTAAGTTGGTAGAGAATTTGATTCTTTGATTTGTATGCTTGGAACAAAATTTATTCGAGCGAAGCACGGTCTGCTAAAGAAGGTTAATAGTAATTGAAAGAACCATCAATAATAAATACTCATAATTATTATCGACATTCGGTAACCCTTTGTATCGCGTCCACCATTAAGGTAATAGGTCTATCATTTCTACCCTTTAAGAGAAGGCTCAACGTTGCCTTGTCTCTAAATTATTTACAAACATAAAATCGAAGATTATAATCATGGGTTTCTATTTTTGAAATACAGCACAAATCATATTTTCATCATAATTTTTCTTTTTAAAATCGGCGATAATAATATGTTCTTGTAGAGATTATTGTTCATCAGTGGAAACCTATTTGTCACACGTTTGTAATATTTATAGACTTTCTGTTGAATAATATTACACTTGTGTCAAATTGTAATTTTTTTGTAGCATTTATATTTTATACAGAAAAAAAAACCTATGAATTCGTTTCATGCTAAAAGTGCTAAAAGTTTTGTGAGACCAGACTTCATTGAGCTCTCACAAAAGATCGCTTTAGTGCACGCCTTCCACAATACCAGCCATTGTTTGCTTTAAAGTTTTTCGATCAAGAAAGCATGTAAAACTTATTTTTTAGAATATCTATGTAAATAGTTTTTTTTTTAAATAACCTAAAGTATACTTCTTTTATATTAAGCCAATATCTTCCATTTTCATTTTTGTGGCACATAAATTTCTGATTCTATAATATCGAAAAACACGAAAGCTTCCATTTTTAAATATTGTTTTGCTCGAAAATACTCAGTTCGGCTAATAGATGTTTCAGGTCAGATTATTTTAAAACAAAATTAACAATACATAGGTAAAAAATATTTTAAACTTACATTAATACATTTTCATACATACATGTGCTATTTGTATGTGAATAATTACAGGCAGTTTTACTAAACGTACACCCCTTTTTCCGCATAATCGTCTCTTGAGTGCTCTCGTAATCTTGGCGTCTGAGAGTTCTCAAACTCTGAGCAAGAATTTTCAACTCTATAAATCTGACAGCGATGTAATATACTAAAATAAAATACACGAAACCAATTCCTATCTCTACAAAAATAGTAATGACAAAAATGTAAAAAGAAACGCATACGTGGGTGGTAATTAAGGACTTGTATAGTAATAATAAAGTATTTTAATTGTCATGTGTCTTGTTCAGGTGATTTCTTGATTAATTATCTCAAAGTATTATTAAATAACCATTAGCATCCATGCCTCAGTACATTGTGCCCTTTTGGTTAAATTAACGTTTGACCTCATCTACATTAAAGCCGGTATAGGAGGGTTCAATATCAATAAATAGCTGCTTGGACATTGGTGTGACATTGTTAAGTGAATAGAAAATAGTCTGTTAATATTTAGCATATTGATTGAATGTTGATGAATGTAAAACAAATCGCGGATAGCATTAATAATAGAAATTTGTATGTAAGCTTTATACTATAAGTTTACTTTTTTTGGGAATAAATTACTTCTACAAGTGTAGAGACACCTAATAAAATGTAATGTATTATTCGACTAATTCGGAATATACATAAATTGATTGATGATGCGTCTAGAGTCATATATATCATAAGTAGTTATGGTATTTTGAAGATACAGGAATGTTTTTCATGATAAAATTATTTGAACCAGAATCAATTCGACATGACTGTCATAACTAAGATTAATGGATCTTTACCACTTTAACCCTTTACACGTATAGAACGTACGTATAACCTTAGGTTTCCACTGACGAAAAACCAGTACAGATAGATATTACTGTCTCACTTTTATCGATGAGAACGAGAAAGATGCCAATATGTCTTTATAGGAGTGTTTTGGTATTGACAACCTAACGGCAAGGGTTGAATAATTTAGTGGTTATACGTCACTATTTTGATGTATAACGACACGCGTACATCACATGAACCTTACTTCAACATTCTAATATACCTATGAATTTTTAATTCAGCTACGGATATAAAAGGTCTTGTCTGAATTCAATTTACCCTTTGTTTATTAATTCAACTCGTTCCATTTTATATCTATGAGTGTACTACTCGAAAAAGTTAGTTATGTTATCCAATTGCTATTGATGATTTTAAATAATGCAATGAAGATGTTTTCAGTGATCTTATATAATACGCCAAAATTTTCCATAAAATGATTATTTCAGAATAATAATTCCCTTGCTATTCTTACTAAAATAAAACTCATTGTTCTATCAATAAACATGCCTGGCTGCATATATTTGTCGTAAACCTCCCCACAATATTATGTTTATATTTGATACAAATCAACAATTGATAGGATCAGCATTGCTCCCTTTCCGAGAGTTTGCCAAAATGGCAGGTGTTCGGAATGGATGCTTTTTTAGATAAAAAAAAACGGACCTGGAATTGATGTTGTTGATGATTATGTTTTAAAAGTAAATTAATTTGACTGCTAAAATAAGTACGTGCTCTGAAAAAGAGGCAGAAGTGCATATATTTTTCATATGAAAAAAATCTTTTTTTTTACATTTCAATACTTTTATTTCATTTATGTATGTTATATATCAAAGACTGTTTGAAGATAAATAAGGGAACTTCCTTAATACAAATATGGAGAATGCCATGAGAACAGCACCAATGTCATTTCGAAACACTAAATATTCATAACGTGATGCAGTTGCAGCGCAGTCTCTTAGGCAGTTAATACTGCTACTTAGCACGCAGTAACGCCACATTTGCTGTCGCAACTGAATACTAAATAGTCGCAGTAAGTTGTATGTTAGCTTTATTGTTCAAGTAACTGTGCCACTAGGGTTCATGTGCTGCGTTATCTCATTTAAATAAATTAGCTTAAGCATTATTTGTCATTTTTTTCATTACTCAAAAGTTGTAACGCGATATTCAATAGTCTAGAATTTTTCTTAATGATGAGTCTTTATAACGTAAAAAGTTTTTTTAGACCGATTGATAATTCCTAAGATTATCACATTTAAACTATTTTTTTTTTAGCTATAGTTAATATTTTGTTTTAAAGCTTAGTTTTATCCAGGATTATCGGTGATTTGAAATGTTCTTTTAAAAAAATTGATACATTATAAATTTGTGTTGTAGAAGATTTGGAATAGTATTCCTACTAATATTTTATTTCATTGGTACTTGCAATTAAACAAAATTAAAATATTCGTACTTTTTTCTGTTAACTTTTAGGCGTTTTTAATTTTGTTTTTAGCTGTTAATCCATTTACTTGTAAGATATACACCGTTTCAAAAATAAAAATAGTTAACTGTCAAAACAATGGAGTTTCTGTGTATGACAATGTAGGACGACATCGTACTAGATGGAGCGACGACCTGTCCTGTCCAACTTTGTAGTGACATTTAGGTGACCCAGGATATTGCGTCGCAGCCATCGCCTTTTTATGTGAACGCTTTGGACAGTCATAACTACAGCTATCTGGATTTTATGTTTATAAGACTACAAAAGTCAGAAGAGCAATTGATTTTTGTTATAAAAGACAAAATTCATGTTAACAACCGACAAAAGAAGTTGAGCAGAATATTAACTTGAATACTTGTGATTTGTACACCATAGTAAAGATGAAAGAATTAAGTTTCCTTCACATCGATGTCCTTTTAGCTTGTTTATATAAACGAATTTGTTCAGTCTTGCAATACAATTAAGGTTATTTTTTCTATGGCAGAGTTGAATTGCTACTACTAGGCTGCTAACAAATACGCACACAGAATTCAACTTTTTAAGGCATAATTCATTTTAATAGCATGTAAAAATAGATACGAGTTTTAATACGTTACTCAGTGAGCGTAACATTTGCAATTCGCTAAATCCTAGTGGATTCCATTTGCCCGCACAGCGTGCAAATTAGTGACCGCTGCATAAATTGCGACTTGAAATATTCGGATCATGAATTATCAGAATTAAACTTTTCTTCCATTAAGCTAATTTTTCATTTTAAAGCACGGGTAGAGAATTTGTTGAGGATGCATTCTACTAGTTTTGGCCACTGTAGCGATTTCCATTCAAGTTACTATTGGATAATACCTAAAACAATGTCATTTAAATATAAAAACGGCTATCTTTCTATGTTTAACTATTATTTATATAACTTACTTTAATGTACAAATACTTGTATTGGACCTTATTATTTTTACATATATAATATGGTGTCACAAATATTTGTTTCTAGTTTGAGCATACATGCAGCTATCCGACCGGGCTCGCCTATTTTCACTGAATAAATGTTGCTCTTTCTTTTGTGCGCGAAAGACGTCTATAAAATAAACAGCCAAACCTAAACATATACACGTTAAGCGTTTGAAATAATAATCTATGTTATCATGTAATGGATTTACTCGTTTGGCAGCGGTCGACAAAATGTTTTGATGTAGCTTTAAAATTTAATAAGCAGCTCTGTGCGACTGACGTGACGTCACACGTGGAATGACGAATATTACATTAGCCTTGACATCAACATTTTGTTGTTAAATAGTTGACGTGAAAATGTTTTTACACTGCTATATTACAATAGATGTTATACTGTATGATTAGAATTAATTAACTTTTTTGATTTAATGCCATAAAATGTTTCTAAAAGCATAAGACACACAAAACGACAATCGAAACTTGTTTACATTTTAACGTTTCATTGTTCATCGACAATTCATGAGGGTAGCTTACCAAAAGCTATGTGTTCATAAATCCCTATAGATCGGGCTTTACATCTATTAAAGGTAATTGACTGCCATTGCACATTACAATTAACGAACCTTATTACATATGATATAGAGTATTTACAGACATATTATAGACATTTGAATATTGTAACGACGAGAATTTTAGTGGACTTAACACTGATAAAGCGACCTGTTGTAACAAGAGACCGATTGCTTTTTTTTGACCAGAAAAGTACCAAATTTTTTTTCAAACAAATATCATGAAAATTAAGACTCGTCTGTAGACTTCTTGTGACTGTTTTTCTGATACAATTTCAAATTATTATTTTTTATATCGACAGACTTTTAAAATACTACCCAAATAGTTAATTTTTAATTGATAAATGTTTGCGTATTAAGATAAAAAATAATTAAAATATTACCTAAAGATTAGCGAACCAGTTCAAAGAGTGTCTGTATTTTTGTCACGCTCCACAGAAGTTAGATCGTGATCTGTTTACTAAGTTACAATTATTTCACTTAATACTAAAGTTATGACAATTTTTTTAGTATTTTGTGAAAATTTAATTTAATAAGCTTTTAAGCTTTTTGATACTATGAAAGTATATTAACAGTAAAAAGAAATTGACCACAAATATGTTAAAGTTATTTATATAATTACATATAAATATCGTCATTATGTTATTTAAATAATTGTTGTAGTAGTTAAAGTAGGTATTGGCTTCTTTAACTTCAAGACTAAAGCTTATTTTGGGTAACGTTATGTATATTCGTTATATAACTATAATAGTCATTTGTTGTGATGTTACTGTGACGCTGAATAATTAAGCAGAAACAGTCTCATGTCGCGATGTGTCATGGCGTCTCCCGCACCACCGCGCCACTCACGGTGACAATTAAATCTACGCTCCATTAATTTACGTGTAACACATATCTGAACAACGGCAATACTTCGCAGAAAATGCATTATTTTTGATGTGGAAATTTTGTGTAGAAGTTTTTCTCATATGCTAAATGCTCCCAAAAAGATAAACATTTATTTTTATTGAAAGTCTGTAGAAGAAGCGATACTACTGCAAACTTTTGATGTGTAGCAAATAAATGTTATCAGCAGAGTAGGGGATAAATAAGAGAATGGAATATAGAAGATATCTAAAAATGAAAAGAATCAATGTGGCATGAAGTATGAATCGGATAATAAATTTAGAATATCTGAAAAACTTTGTACAAATTACAAAACTATATCTGTGTATTTATTAGTACAATACTGGTAATATTAATTCTATTTTGGTATAAAAAACGTTTTCAAAATAATAATAAAAGATGTTATCTTTACTTTGTGTTAGGCTGCGTCTTCGTAAGATCGTGAGAGAATGGCAAATGCGACGTAGAATACGTGAATGGCTTTTGTTTTTGAAGCTGCGCTATTTAACTCCGGAAACAAGTGTAAGTAGAAGGTTAAAACATTCACACAATTTCAAGCAACAAAAGCATCTTTTGAAATAGTATACTTGCAGTTTTATATTTTTTAATCAGTCTAGATTAATCTTGACCTTGCTTTTTCTATTACAATAACCGTGGACTTCTTTGAACTTGTTACGGAAGTTCAAGTTATTTTTAAGAAAAAGGGAAGGATATAATTATTTTTATACAAGTAATATGATGCGATATATGAATCTATTTTATAATGATACAAAACATGTTTAGTTTCACAATTATGACATTGAATGTTTTACGTACAATTATGGATGTCATTAACTAAATGGAAAAGCAATATTGAGGTAAACTAAGCCCTTTGCTGCTGGTAAACATAACGTACTGTCAATTATGACACAAATATAATGTTATAGCAACGTACCTCGTATAGTTTGCCAAATTCTATTTAAAAGCACTGCGCTCGCTCGATAATTAGATTCTAATGGATGAATTGTAATTTGCATTTATCAATTCAACATCATTATCAATTCGCGGACGTCTATTACCGATTCCTATTTTGTAACTTATGAAAATGTTATATGGTCGCGACTTAGGTTTGTAATATCATGCAAATACTTGTTATATGTGGTACAATAGTTCATTGATTAATTTATTTCCTTTTTTCAATTATTTACAGAAAACAAATTCTATTTTTAATACTTTGAATAAGCTTTAAATATGAGCACCCAAATTTATTTTACTTCATAATTAATTGTTTAAGACGCCCGACTTAGTTCTAATTTATTAAATATCTCTTATTTTTGAAAATGAGCAAGTCTGACATAAATCAGTACGGTTTTCAGGCCGACATATTTGGGCGCGATATATCGCCATCTGCCGGCGGCCATAAGACAGTCTTGGTTTTATCATTTGTCGCATTGGTTGACTTTTACGAGTCTCACGAGATAAAACAAACTGATGTATCGCCAAATCCGTTGCCTGTGGTTGTACCTACTAATTTTATGACTATAAAATGTTCTGAATAAAGTAAAAAACAACAAAATCAAAGCTATAAAAAAATTTATATATGCCATGTGTATGTAAAAACGTTAAGGACTATTCTAAAATATTTATTTCTCCTTATATTCAAAAACTTTACTAAAACTTTATACAGGTTTTGCATTTCTATCCTAAATCAGTCCAAAACACTAGTTTAAGTAGGTCTTGCTTTTATATCTTGTTGTTTGAAAGTGGAATTTTTATTCTATTTATCTCAGAATATGCACTAAAAGTTCCAGTGTAAAGTTTTACAGAATTCAATACATATTTAAGAGAAGAAATTTGCACGCGAAATCTTGCGGTGGATGACACAATGCGATGATGTTAAATACATGTTTATCACGTCCAAAACAAAGTAATCATTTTGGTCATTTAATTTTCAAAACTAAATTACGAAGATAAGACTCCAGTTTAAACTGATAATTTTCATCTAAAATTTTAATAATTGAATATCTTTCAAGAGTGAAGTTAGTAAAATCCTTAGTGGTTTGAAGCTCAACTTGAAATAGTTTGGGCCATTACTCGTGACATAGTTGTAGTACTTATCCATTTGAAATGCTACGAACACGTTGTCGCCCGTCTGAATTATTTAATACGTCGCGCTGCGACTGTGACGTATCGTGACGTTTATCTCTGCTCGTTTGTGTTTCTGCAGCGACGTACGGGAGAAATCCCTAATGGAACACAACACATTGACCTCAGCACAATATGAGTACAGGAAACTGGAAGAAATATTAAATATACGTTATGTTACAACAAAAAGAACACACGATTTTTTAAATTGCGAAATATGCATTCGTGTTTGTTTCGTTATTGTAAGCTCACTAATTGTATCAAAATATTTTTTATTGTAAGCAGTTTAAGGAACAGAGAATAAAAACATTTTTTTTGGTAGATACAGTACTTATTTTGTATCTCTTCCACCAAATCTTTTGACCTTAAGGAAAATTGTAAAAGTTTAAATTCTTCTCACTGTAAATTTACACTGTCTAATCGCTTGTACATATGTAACATATATAATTTGTTAAATGAACAAGTGTCTCGGCAGAAGAATTTCACAGTAAGTATACAGCAATGTCACGTAATTTATTAATGAGTATTCGGTGAATGTCTTAAAATATATCACCGCTTTTTAAACAGTCAAAAACTAATTAGGTAAACGATATCACATCGTTACAAATGAATAACCCATAATCGCATCATTTCTTATAACTACTATTTATTAATAGAAAATAATGTCACAAACATAAATGACAGTAAGTATTATTTAGAATGGGGTGAAAATACATTTACACAGTGTTATAAAATGTCGCTCACGTTCCAGATATATTTTGTAAGTTAGAATGTTTATTATCTTACTTTAGGCAGGGAAATGCTACAAACTGCAACTATATTTATTTGTTACACTCCGTCATATAATATTTTAACATCTTTTAGGAGACAGAGACACCTTTTGTGACTAGTATGTACTATGTGAGGTGACCATTTAGTTTATACTAACACTGACAATTATAACCATTGAAGTTTATTAACCCATGCTATGGGTATTTACCTATACATAAAATACATAGAAAGTTTAAACACGTTTTAACCGTTTATGCTATAAATAATATGTTTATTTTTGTATTTTTAAATACAAAAATAAACATATTATTAAGGTGAACACGATTACGAGGGTCGAAGACTCGGTTTGTTATTAATGTACTGATTGTATCAAGGCTAGGTACTTTTATCATATTTGAAATAATAGAGGTTAATAGTAAAGGAATGTAAAAGTTGTGAAAAACTGAAGGTTTATATTTTTGTTTTAAGACAGAAAAATGTTAAGTACTGAAAGGAATAAAATCTATTTCTAAAACATATTATGTGTATCACACTACTGAATTAGTCCGAAATCAGAATTACAACAAAATAAAAATAAACTAAACATTTGTTCTGGAAGAAAATATTTTACATTTTAAAACTTAATCTTTTAAATATTTTAGCTCCTATAAAAATGCTGGACAATAGAATTTCTTGCATAAATTTAATTATAATGTAGTTTTATGATACCACAAATATGCCACGCATGAGCCGGCGCGGACCGCTTTTATCCCTTAATGTGTACTGTTCCAGTGCGCAGAATAGTGCAAACTGGAGCTCAGGAATTAAGAGTACAGCCTCGTTGCTCGTAATATAATGAGATAAGAAAATACGCCGCATTCTAAGACGCTATTCTGTAAATAAATGCTTACACAAGCCGGAAGAAATTTATGCACGAATACGGCTTCGTTAGGAAAAACAACTAACTTCTAACTCACTGGTACATTCTTATCAAAATGTATATTTGATACTTTAGCGAATTAAAGCAAATAACACACAGAAAAAAATTATTTGTTGCTGAGTTTAGTCATCAAATGGGCCAGATTTTTTCACCTTACCATAATAAACTTAGACGGTGTTTTAAATACATTTTAGCTTAAACATACGTCAACACTTTTATATCGTGACTCTAGCGCCCGGCGGATTTTTGTCAAATCATGGTTGAAACATTATCATGCACAGGCTTGCGATATGCGATCTTTACCAATATATAATGAAGTACTTATACCGAAAGCATTGTGGTGATACATATTTATGATGAAACATATAACCACGTTGACGTCAATAATATCAATCAATAGCGGTCAAAGGATTAGGATCTAACAGCTAGATTTTCAATTTTACTCTTAAAAGTTCAATGAGTTTTAGGTTTAGTTTTAGTTTTAAGTTGTATACGATATAAAAGATGGAATAATCAGTAGGTTTTATTGTAAATAAGTGCATTGCGTTATAAGTTAGAGTAAATATTTTTGATCTGTAATAGGTGGCTTATAGAAAGTACTAATTACATTTTGTGATAATGTAATTAATACGAAAGGTATACTTTGATTAACTGGCAAAAGGTGAGATGAAGTTTTAATTTTCGTAGAGCAATGAATTCATTTAACAAGACTAATTGGTTTAAGCATATGTAATTACAGAACGAAAGCAAAGTCACGTATTGTAAAAGTTAACAGTGTCCCAATAATACCTGAATTGTTTAATTCTATTACAGATTTTGCTAGAAGTTCTTTAATGACTTAATTAAACTTGGAATAAAGTCCACGAACATGTTCTGTGTTATCTAAATATTTTAGTATAAACACGAGTTGAAATATTTTCAAAGATCATATTATCAAAGAAATTTGACATGTTTAATTTACTTTCCTTTTTTTTTTGTTTTCTTTATAATATTTATCAAAGGTGAAATGCTTTAGAAATTCCGTCTTTACGAAGATTGCGAGTATCGCGTCATCGCTCAATATGCCTTGGTTTCGACGTAAGAGGACCCTTTTCACGCATAATTTAGCCGTTGCGGTCGCAAATACTCCCCTACACCTCGATGTCATTTCACAAACTTGTAACTTGTTTATAAAGTAGGTAAGTAATGGAGGAACATCATGTATCTAACTTAAGTAATTTCGAATAAAGTATTCAAGATTAGTATTAGTTTTACAATAACTGCGGTCATCTCTATTGTGAGTTTAGCGAAGATTTTATAAGAAACTTAATTGCTTAGTACTTGTTACTTATGACTACAATTTTTAAATTAGATTTTACAAATAAATTCACGTAAGGAATTTTTTTCGTATATATCGTTCGTAAATATTTCGTATTAACAATTTTATACCTTGTCTTAGTGTCTATCAAATGCCATATTGAGGTAGCTCCCGCTATTTTGTATGACTTCAGAAGTAAATGTATTTTTTGGTTCAAACAATTGAACAATAATATATTTTAATATACGATAAATGTATATTTTATACTGTAATAAATAAGAATTTAAATATTTATATTATAAAAAAACGAATACGATGTGAAATTGAATTTTTGATGAAAAATTTTCTTATTACAAGTAATTGTTATCAAATTGAAATATTCAGTTATTATTTTTATATTAAAATAATAACTCTTTTACCGTCTATAAACATATAAGTCGTAAATATTGCAAAGAAGTTCGCAGAACTGAAAGCTTTTAGAATACAACTGGCCGGCAAGTCGCCGAACCTGCTTTTATGTCTGCCTTGTATATTTAATGACGGTCACACAAGCTATCTGATTTGACACGGCCTTATGATTCTTTTGAATAACAAAATTGATTTATGAATATTTGTATCAAAGGGATATACGATAAAATGTTTTTGGTTAATTTAATTTTTTGTATTTAACTATATTTCTATTGGTGCAATTACACAGGTCAACAAAAAAAATTTTTTTTTTGGGTTTCTGTTCTCTTGCTTAAATTCTGATTCTAGACACTGAAAAACACTTAAATATTCATATTTAGTTCATAAAGTTTGCTTTGATCTGATTTATGACGATAAGTATGATTTAATTCATTTCATAAACAAAAGATGGCAGCAAAAATTGTCCTAGTTTCTATAAAAGCAAACTTTAATCGGAAAAAAAAATTCTTTCCTTATTTTTGTGGTAGGAGAAACCAAAATTTAATATGTAGAAGTTAGACCCAAAAATCGTATTGACCGGTGTTAAAATTAATTACGATTAATTATTTCGTCATACCTCTACTTGTCAAATAATTACAACAGTATTACATTGTAATACTTCGCACTTTTAAGAATTGTTTTCAAAAATAATATTAGAGGAAAGTATTAATTTTCTCTAATTACATCGTATCTTTATTTTACATCAAATTAAAGAAGGTCAAGGGCTAATTCATTAAATTTCTAATAAAGTTACCGCGAATGCTGAAATTCAAAATTTCATTTTTGAAACGTATTTACAAAGTCTTCCGAAGCCCTGGAAAGATATACTTGATAAGATATTAATATAATTATTAATTTTACTCATTAATAAAATTTACATCTTATTTAGAACTGAAACGAATTATCATATTTAGCTTTGAATTAGTCTAGTACTGGATTTAACTTTTACCCTTTAAAAATTAAAGAATCCTTTAAATAATTAGAAATTTTCAAAAGATTAAATTATAAAAAGTTTTTTATAGATAACTTAATTTTATAAAAGGCATGCGTTCTGAAAACAGTTCACTTCAGAGTTCTAATTAATCTAGCTTATATCAATTGTTTGGACTTTTATGAACGCTGGTACTTAAATAAAGGGTGTCTCATGTTGGCTCTATTGGCTCACTGATCGATCGGCCGAATGAGAAGCACTCAAAACAAAGAATACAACATTATTTGTTCTTAGTAGTAGCGCCAACTAGTGCTAAGCTTTTTAGGACGTGCGACGTTTTAATTTTTTTTTTTTTATACCCTATACTAAATACAATAGTGGTAGACGCCAGCAGCAATATCATTTGCACGAATAAGCCGGCTCGCCCGGTGAAATACCACGACCACACAGAAGACAGGCGTGAAGTGAAAGTAATTTCGCGTTTCATCTGATGAATGTGGGAAGTGGATTTAATGGAGGAAGGGACGCATAGGAAGTGGAAATATTCTTTTCTTGTGCGTCTCCTCCTCCGTCGACTAAAGATAGTCAACGCATCTACGATTGCGGATGTCTATGGGCAGCACACTTTGACATTTCGGCGAATTCAGATTGCCGCTTGCTTGTTTACCACCTTGTAAAAAATATTTTTAATAATGATTAACTTTTTTATCAACTTATTGAAATGTCACTGCACGATAAGTAATTTCCGTTTCGTTAAGTTCAGAACTTTATCTCCTTTCACAGTCTGGTGTAAACACTTTATTAGTGTGTTTAAGTATTCTTCGAGAGTTTACTTCTCGTTAAATATCTAAGACAAACGTGGCGCTACAGCCAACTCAATTCTTATTAAAGTTTGTAGTGACGTAGTTTACTATTACACTAAATTAAGTGTATTTTTGCATATAAACGAATTAACCCTAACAAAAATTTTGTCTACTGTTGAAGTTACTGTAGATGGGCTTGAATAATAAAAGTGTAACCATTGGAAGAATAGTTATTTGAGGGTTATAATAGTTTATATATTAGATAGCTTTAGTTTTCTTGTCTGATGTACTATTCTTTTCCAAGTTTTTTCCACCTGAGCGATGTTCGTCTCCGTTAATCCTCAGCGCCATCTGTGGGAAAGACCCGAAACATTCATAAGAGTAGGATTAAGGGAACATAAGTCGACGCGCAAACAAAGAGCCTCTTCTTCGTCCTTTTTCCCTTTACTGTGCTGCGATCGATATGAACTTTTTATATTATACCTATGATGTCAACTACACTGATTTCATATACGCTATATTTGACAATTTTAGTAAGCTGTGAATGTGTAAAATAACACTTTAAATTGTAATTATGCTTAAAGTTTACTTAGTTTCTAATACCCTTAGTTCGATTCAACAACAAGTTCGGTCGGTAACATGGATTTCAAAATGTAAGTTTAGTTCAAATAATCTGAAAATAAATTGTAAATCAAATAATAAAAAGTGTAATCTGACAATCGAAAAGTATTTTCGTATGCCAAGTTTCAAACGAAATACTATCGTTGGACACATTACTCAGTCCGCGCAATCACAATGTTGGTCGCATGCCTATTTGCGTTCATATGTACCTTTCATGTCGCTTCACACAGAACAGAATGGATCTAGTATTTTGTTAAAAAAACAGAACTTTTTTATTGAAAAAATTAGTGAACATTGAAATCTTTAGATATTACTTTTGTAGCTATTTTGTCATAATACCATTTTTTCTGTCTACTACCTTAATAGCAGTGCGTGTGGTGTATTTAATTTATAAATGTCTTCAAAATTATTTGGATTAAACGATTGTTAACATCACAACGGACATGAATTCGTGTTTATTTTTAAACTTAGAGCTATAATTCCGTATGTTGCCATTATTAAATAAAAGAAAAAACTCCCATGAACAAACTGCGAAGAATTGCCGATACGAGAGTTTATCTCGCACTTGACCGAGTTTTGACAATGAAAGTTTTTTCCAAATGTCGCTAAAATTTCACGTATATTTGAATTTTTTTTTGCAGTAAACTTTTATTTTATATTTCGTTTGAAACGTGTGATATTCATATCTATATTTTTAGTAAAAGTAATTTAAAGGTTTGAGTATATATAATATAAATGCGAATGTTTAAATGGATGGATTTTTGTTATTAGGTATCTCCAGAACAGCTAAACGGATCTCGATGAAATTTGGCATAGATGTAGAACATAGTCTAAAAGAACACATAAGTAGCTAATTAAGTTTTCTTTTTAAATTTCGCACGGACGTAGTCACGGATGTTAGCTACTAAAAATAATATGGTAAAAAAGTACGCGCAATATCAATGTTAAAAAGTATGCATACAAAGTGTATAACTATAAATGTTTATTTTTGTTACGATTCTATTTTTCCCGCTTGGCTATAGTATCTGCTATATTTGAGATTAAATATATCGATGTTTCCACCACAATCTCTGCTTGCCAATGCTTGGTAACTAACCGGAATTGCTCAGTCGCTTGCATTTCTCGTTGGCTCACCGTCTATCGGTATTTAGCATTGAAATATCTCTATGCGGTCCAGAATGACCTAGCTACGCCTGTTGATAATATTAATTGGTGCAACGTAAAGCGGACATTTCTCAGATGTTTAATCGCAAGTTCATTATTGTTTTCTGAGAATGCATTTAATCACTTATTACTTCTGCTACAAAAAAGTTCAAGTGCAGAGCACAAAATGACTAGTAGTTACTGAAATAATGCTTTCAAACTCCTTAGTTTTATTAAATTAGTAGCTATAGCTATAGTAGAAAGACGAGATAAGAATCTAATTTCTATTGAGTTTTTGATTTTTTGTAATTTTCCCTAAATTCCTCATTTTATTCTTAAAAGGAATTTATTTCTGTCTGTAGTTGAGTTTCTTCCTTTTGGAAGACGTAAGCATATTAAAGTTTTAACGATAAAATATTCTCAAAGTCTTTGAAGCTTAGTTTATTGAAAGAAAATATGTTTACGTAAATCTTTGTGTGTAAAGCTCTATATAGCGTTCCGTCTTTATTCTTCCGTTGTATTTTTAATGACGGCGCATTGCTTGTGTATTTACTTACATTATACTTAAATATTACACTGAAACGGTTTAAAAGTTTTATGTTCTTTATGGAATTTACTAAAACATTTGCGTTTTAATTATACTCTGCAACGACCGTAAATTAAAAGGTAGGGCTTAAACATTTGACTGTAGCACAGATTAAGTACACATCATATTACTATCGAACATCATCACTAAAGAAATAATTTTGGCATTATCCACATCCCTAATTTATTGCACATTTTAATAATTAATACGGACTGATATATATTATAGGTGACTAAATAAACTTTATATTCTAAAGACTAACCTCGATAAAATAATGTTTCTAAAGTTTCTTTGTAATATGGTTGTTCATGTGGAGATAAAGACGGAGAGCTCTGCGGTCATAACGCGACCGCAATCGGTGAGATACGACTGAGATGTGAGCTTTTTGTTAAAGTGCTGTTGTATTGTTAGTAACAAGACTTTGCACGTTTTGTTTTTGTGTGTAATTTTCCCTGGTTTCAAATACTTTTCCTAATATCAGTAGCATAGTGTACGTTGAATCTATATGAATATACAAAAGTGATACATAAATCATGAATCTTTGCCTATATCTTTGTTCCACAGATTTAAATGTTTGAAAATGTAGTTGTTGGAAACAAATAATTTCATTCGTCTCAGAAAATTGAATAAAAATATTTTTAAGTCAACTTTTGAAATTACCATTCATCGTTTGTGAAATATTTTCGACTTTCTGAATTCAGATATTGTTCAGTCCAATATCCTTTTAACTATTTAGATGAAGAGCATAAATTCAGTGAGTAATAAACTTGAATCTATCTTGAATACAAAATTAATCAAGCTTAGAATAAATTGTGTTAAGTAAATATTAGACAGTAAATCATTTTACTGTCTTTTACTTAATTTTTAAAATTAAATGAATAACATAATTAACTGTTGTCATATTGATTGTGAAATTACAGATGTGTTCTATAATTTTGTTTGATTACATTTGAATAAATTTGTTTATTTTGCAAATAAATTTATTAAACCACATATATGCAAATGACTGTATAATATGTGCCCGTATTAGCTAATTAACTTTCAAATTAATTAAATGTCCCTTTGAGGACGTGACCTCATTAACAATGAAACATTGATGAGATTTTAATTGGTACATTCCACATAGTTGAAATGTTGATTTTTCGTTTAGGAGAAGCATTATTGTGGCTATAGATTTCACGTAAAGTGGGATAAGGACAGACAGTTGATGATTATTGTGGCTTTATGCGGAAGCTTTGCCTTATTATATGACGGAATGTGTGGCATCAGTGTTAGGAATCTATTTCCGTTGGAAGTGTTAGCGACGGTTACTATACATAAATGAAGTGTACACAGAATTTAATTTGTATAGGAATATATTTGCCTTAAAGGATTTTTTCGCGTATCAAAACACATATGTCAGTGTGAATTAGTTTCTTTTATAGTGTTCCTATTAATATAAGTTTTTGTACAAATTCAAAATTAAATTTAGTTTTAAATCGGTGTGCCGATTGCAGGCATTCTCTTGGACGATTATCATAATGTTATAAATAGTTAAGATTGTAATATTGAGATGGCGATTTTTAGGTAAATGTTTTCATGAAGAAAAATTTATTGCTTATTTGTCTATCTCAGTAATACATTTTATGTTTATTTTAAAACATGTATAAATAACACTTTGCCAAAACATAATAGGACCGAATACAATATATATTTGCAATGTTACTATCCCAATGCTATCGCTTCAGCCATAACTCAGCCCTCACAATCACAATATCGGTCGTGGAGCACATGCAATATACGAGCCATTGATAGATTTAGGGCACGATGCTAACACAATGAATTTATTTATATTATCTTTTAAATTAACAAATAGCTAGATAATTTTAACCACAATCCCATTTGGAGCTATATTTCCGTATTGTCACAATAAAAATAAAAATAAATTAAGAGTTAGGATAAAATAAAAATAAAACATTAGTCTCTTTGGCAACCAAATATACTGTTTATACTTTAGAAGCAGCTGTTAAACAGCTAATAAAGAGAAAAAAACAATTAACACAAGAAAAAAATGTGATCTGAAAAATGTCATGAAATTAAATTAAATTTGTTAATGTTTTGATAATAAAATATATCGGTTTAAATATAAATTCAATAGTAGGATTTAAAACATAAACCTACAAAGCGGAATAAGCAATCACTTAAAACAACTTGAAATGTAAAGCTCTAACAACTGCTCTAGTTAATTGGATTTTGCATGTACCGATGCCATTAAACTGCATTTCAATTTAAAAATAAATCAACGAGACAAAACATTTCCCTCTTGAAATATGATTAATTATTTTCTTTTATTAAATACTACCTACTACCTTTCGCCCGCAACTATGCCTTGCCTTATCCCAGACAGAAATCTATCTCTGTTCCGAGTTTCATTCAGATCCATATGCTGGAATTACGTGGTAAAATTAGTCCAAACTTTCTTATATTACTAATGAGTGATATAACTTGACGTCAGTATTTTTTTTCCGGGATGTTTTTAGATCATTTAGTCAGTTGAAGGTATAAGTTTACAACGATTACATTTATACAAAGTTTCTTGTTATATCTATTAAAACAATTTTCTTACAACATTTTTTGTAAGGAAAATAAAAGCGAATAACTTGTCATTGTATTGCATCGGTGGTACTTATGTTATTTATAGTTCACTCAATCGTAGGGGTACACAAAGGTAGGGCCACCTTTGTGGCGGCATTATTCTATTTACAATTAACCTAAATGTTGGTACCCGATCCCTTCACATCGGTATTTTTAGTGCTATGATTTGGATAGCAAACGGTCTATTAACAAACAGTTTGTTTTATATACTTAAATGTCTAAAAACGAAAACTAAAATATATTTTTAGCATTTTTTTTTTTCATTTTAAAATATAGGTACCTCCGTCTTCAGAATATGCTACCAAAGTTCAAAGTATTAATATATTTGTTCCATGTTTTAAAGTTTTTGGTATTGAAATAATTAAACGTCTTGTGTTAATTGACCCTTAAATAAATTAACGTGGTTCCAACGACCACGTAACATTTAAAATGAACGTGACCGTAAAAGTTAGTTCGGTCGTAATTTGAAAACAAATTCTGTCGGGTATACTCTAGCACGCTAATTTATTTAGTGTAAAGAGAATTGAGTAAAGCTAACTTTATGGTACAAATTAAAGTCACCTTTCTATGATTACGAATAGTAATTGAGGATTTTGTAGTGTTTTGTTTAAAAGTTCAAACAATTACACATATTTTAATGAATCTTTCGTAGGATGTTCTAACAACGTCAGAGAAAGTCTATTTTATAATTCTAAAAAAGAAAATATAAACATATTCTTCTTTGTTTTAAAAAAAGAATATATTACTTTCTATAGAATTTTATATACACTGATTTAGATTTTGATTTTAGTTTACTTTTGTAACGCATATTGTATTCAGCTTAGTTTAATTAACATTAAAACCCTAACTATCTATTTTTTTAAACAAAAAAGTCCATTCAACATATGCTTTTTGACGTTTGAATCTGGGAACCATTTTAAGGCTATAACGTCAATAGACAATGCATATTCATAGGCTAAGCCACAAACGAAATACTGTCGCTCCCTCTATGAATGAATCAAACTATACAACTTCGCCTATGCGTATGTACGTCCGAATTGCTGATTTGTATTTCTAGCATGCATCTACATATTGAGTATGTTTCATAATGCATTTCACAAAGTAAAAATACTATGTTCTTTCAATCATTACCAAAATCAATTTGGTGAAAAGATAGGAAATCTTTTCTGAAATGTTGAAAATCAGATGTTATTATTTTAGTTTATGTACATTAAAAAATTTGACTTCAAACATTCTGGAAATATAATGAACAACAAGACTTTTGTATAGAACACTAATGAAAATGTGTTCTGTAAAAAGTACACAAATAACTCTGAAATGAGTTATTGATTGATTGAGCAATCTATCACGTCTGAACAAAAGTATCAGAATGTTGAGTGCTTCAAATATATTGACTTTATTGTTGTGTTTACCTTATATGTTCGTATAAAAAATTTACCACCACATCAGCCGTTATTATCTTTGAATGTTCAATACTTTTTTCGAATAAATCCTAATACAAAAAGTAGTTTTAATTGTAATATATTTGAGATAAGTTATATTGCTACTTCAATTTACAAAAAGAACATATTAATTATTATTAATTTCAACGACAAATAACGGTCTCGGTGCGTTCCACTGGAGATCCCCGGACCATCACAGTCGCACTTGAGGTTGGCCACCGAGGGGGTTATAGTTAGTAGGAATCTCACATAACCCTGTCTTTCCCCCAAAAGGTAGGGTATCATACGAAGATTTCCTCCCTAGCGATACAAAAAAGTGCAAAAAATAGCAATATCCAATATTTTCGATGCTAAACCAACATAAAATAGCTATGAAGTCAGAGTAAAATAGACATGTTTGCTCTCGTATCTAGTATGAACGTTATTCGCCGCAGTAGCTTATTCGCAATTTTCAATCTATAGACCAGCAGCCAAGCATTTTTGAAGCCACAAAAGTGTCTCGTTTACTCGCTACCTCAAAAAGCATAACAAAATTCTTTGTGCTAACTTATATCAGAACCAAATATGTTATATTCTAAGTTGTGAAAAAAAAACGATTTTAAGATTAAGTAAAAATCTATATATTTAGATTAACTTAAAATTTGTAAAATTTGCATTTTTATTCTAAAAAGGTCTACTATTTGAAGTGCCTAGTTTGTTATATTAGTTTTAAAGCAACCGAATCTTTTATTACAGTGATTCCTTCTGAGTATGAAGTACCTTCTGTAATTGCTATCTTCGTATAGTAACAAGTATGAGAACATAAAATACTTTGCAAAAGTTAATGAATCCGTTGACGGAACAAGTTTTAATAACTCTCAAAACTAATATCATTACATAATTCACTAATTCTCTATAATCCCTGAAGTATATGAGTTTCTAAACTACCATAAAATGAATTCGACGTCGGATTTATTAGCAGGATGACCTGGAATAGCCGAACTTATGTCCAATCTCTAACAGAGATATAGCCTTAAGTATAGGTATTATGCCAACTTTAGTGTTCAGTTCATTATGGTTAATGAAATCACATGATATTCGTAATAAGGTTAATGTATTGGGTCTGATATATTGATAAGATTAATAAAGTTGTAAATTTAATAAATCTGCCTTAAATGCCTGGGTATAATTTTTTTTTATCTTATTCAGTTACGCTTAACACGTTCACCTGGTGAATAAAAAAATATGAAGAACGCAAAAGAAATTAAAATATCAAAATAATGTTAAAATACTAGAAACATTAACGGATTACCAGCTTTTTAATACATTTTAAATACAGAATTTTATTTTATATATCTCGAAATGAATCATTTGTTAGCAGACGTAGAAATAGAACATCGTGAATCGGTTACCAACAATAACGTCTTTATAACGTGAAACATTAAATTCCCCGACATCAAGTGACAACCCTTATCTGCAAGTTGTACAGGTTTGTGTAACAAGTGACAGTGTACACAGAGTACAAACGCGTCCCCTGCGTTGCATTAAATCTGCTGTTTTAGCCGTTTTTTTTAAGATGTGCATTAAGTATAGATGACGTGGTATTTTTGAAGCCCTTTTAAAGCTTGTGTAGAGAGCTTTTACACGTATGTTTACATTCCATTTATGTTATGTGATTACTGAAGATATGATCAATTAAATTCATTTAAATTTTTCTTTGGTAAACATTTTCGTTTGTAAAAAAGCAATGTCTAGAAATAATTTTTTTCTCTCAAATTAATTACATTTTCTAACTATGTTTATTTCGAATAATAAAAGTATCATACTATATAAATGTGAAGTTTGGATGGATGGATGTCTGTTATCTCCAAAACGGCTTAACAGATCTCGATGAAATTTGACACTGATGTAGAACATTGTCTGGAAGAACACGTAGACTACTTACTACGTTTATTAATTCCGCGTGGACAAAGTCGCGGGCAAAAGCTTGTATTTTACAAATATAAAAACAATACCATCAGTACAAAACCTCCTTTATACATATGCAGTTAAAATTCAAGAACTAATTAACTTAACGCGACACTAATTCTAAGTTTTACGTTGGGAGTTCACGATACCGACATTCCTAGTTTAAGTTAGAGCGGGTTTGTACCAATAAGTAAGCATTCAGTTTCTTGTATACTTCTGTTTAAATTTTTTAACTCATAAAGTTTTAACATCATAGTTTATCTTTGTGTTCTTTTTGTTGTTGTGTTCCATAAAACACGCGTACAAACACGTTGTCATTCCTTTGTAAAAACAAAGATAACAATCGTTTCGTATTCATAATCAATTAATAGGAAAAAATATTTATGAAGTTTTAATGTTACAGTAAATTCTAAATACAAATAGAATTAGGTTTTGTTTACAATGCATTTAATTACAACTTCTTGTTATTACTGAATAATAATATTTTAATTTTAAAACTCGGTATAACAATTTGTGCCCTCTATTTAAGTTTGTTTGTAAATCCGTTTGATTTATCGCGACCTAACGCTATGACCCTGTTTCAGTTTACTAAAGAGGGATCGGATGGCTAACTTAATTGTCGACCGCCAGGACCTAAGGGTAATATTATTACTTTGAGATGATATAGTTAAACATTATGGGTCTTATAATAAAAAACTTAGACAATGATTCAAATACATTTTAGCTTAAACATTCGTCAACCCTTTTATACTGTCACTCTAGCCTGGCTAGTTTTGACAAATCATGGTTATTGAAACATTATAATACATAAGCTTGCAGAATGCGATTTTTACCAATAAATAATTAAGTACTTATACCATATAACCACGTTTAGGTGAATAATATCAATCTGCGGCAGTCAAAGGGTTAAAACACTTGTTTAACTATACAGTGTCTTAACAGAATTTTTGGATTAACACAGTATTGGTCTAACCATAAAAAAGTTTTTTTTGTAGACAGTGTTTAAATGACATGTTATCTTAAACATATATAAGCCCTTTAATGGCACAGTAATATAAGACATTGCTTTCAAAATGCGATCTTTACGAATAAATAACTTATCCCGGAAGCACTTTTCATGATACACATTTGGAGTAAAACATACTCTTTTATAATCACTTTAACGATAATAATATCAATAAGCGGTGGTGTAAGGGTTAAATCACGCGTTTAACTAAACAGTGTCTAATTGTATTTTTTTTAATAATCTTATTAATATTATAAATGCGAACGTTTAAATGGATGGGTAGGTATCTCCAAAATAGCTCAACCGATCACGACGAAATTTGTCATAGATGTAGAGCATAGTCTGGAAAAAGACATAGGCTACTAATTAAGTTTATTTTTAATTCCGCGCGGACTGAGTCGCTGGTGGCTTTAGTTAACATAAGTTTCGGTTTTAAGTAACTTTCTTGGCCTTTCTTTCAATACTATAGTAAATCAAGTGTTTAGCTAGTCAAAGTTATTATTTAAATAATAAAATAATTAGCATATAGATTAGTACCTTCGCGCAGCCTTTCTTATTACTTTTGCGGTAAGTTGACACTTAGATAATAGGAAAACTTTAAGAAAAGGCATATTTTAAATTCTAGTAGCGCTATAAGTTCACTTTTTATTTTATTTATTTACGTGGTGTTTTATACTTTTTCTTGTCAATATAATTATTATAAATGAGGCAACGTTTAGCAAATAACTTTGGTTTATTTATTTATAATTTTGAAACGGAACTAACTATTCTATTCTAATCATAGACCGGCGTTAAATTATTTATATATATATAAATAAAATTGGTGTGTCTGTACGTAAGCACATAATAAAAATATATCGCACATAGTGAATTTACAAAGACCAGTTAGTAAATGAATATGGGTGTCGAGGTAAGTTTTGTACGTTACAGCTATAAAATAAGTATAAAAGTTCCGACCGCGGCAGCTGGTATGCTGACCCGTGCCTACTATTTTTTACTTTATAATGAATTCTTGACTTTCCTAAGTGGAATTCCGCAGCATAGCTTCAGACACTTCGGCTTTTATTTGCTTTCTTTATATTTGAAAGGCAAACTTACGTTTTCAGGTCTGTTTCCTAAAAGTTCTGCATATATTTTATTTTTTCAATTCAATATTTTTGATGCTTGCAAATTCAAAAAGATACCTAAAATTGCTAGTGATGTGTTTCGACTTTACATGGATAATATTTATAGAAAAAATTGGAGATAAAAAAGTACACTGTAAAAACTAAAACCGAATTAATTAAATAATTAAATTATTTAAAGGTGAGACATTATATTTAGTTTGAAGGTCTCCCAATCACACAGACATACATTGTGAGATTTCTATAGACTATCTGTAGTCTTTTCAACCAATTCGACTGACCAATTTGTGCAAATTTCTATACTTTTGACTATATAATCAACACTAGTCCTTATAAGTACTTTTTGCTTTTTAATCATTTCCAGCCAATATCTAGTTATTTATTCGTAAGTCTATCTGATGACACAAACATCTCTCTCTCACAAATATCTCCAGAAATTCATAATAGGTTACTAAATGGTATTCTATATTGTAAATTTCCGTCGCGTTAGTTCCATTTTAATTTATTTAGCGTCGAGACAATCTCGTGAGAACTTAATTGTAAATGAGTTAAGACCACCTTCGGGAATATTGTTACTTATGGGAGGGTTAAGTGAGCAATAAATAGAGCGAAACCTGAAACCATTACAGAAACGACAGTTCAATATTACTGTTTCCAATTACCTGCACACTGAATTTATTGTTTGTCAAACATTCTATGTATTTTAACAATATTAGTGATCGCCCATTGGTAGTAGTACGACTTTAATCAAAAATATATACAGATTTATTAATTTCTTCTCCACATTAACATGGACATATGAAATTTCAGATGCGTTGCCTATACCTTTAATCAACGTAGGGGGGAATGCTCTGAAAGATGATATTTCTCCATTCTATGCGTCCCCTTCTCCGCCAAATCCTCTTCCCCTTGTTATCATTTCCTTTTAAGAAAAGGGTTAAAAGGGAACGTGAACTAAAGTTAGGCCTTCGGCACGGACACTCTTCAATGCGGAATTGCTTCTATTTCACGTCTATCTTCTGTGTGGTCGTGGTATTTCACCAGTTGACCCGACTCATTCGTGCACCCAACAAATGTTGTTGTTGCGGGATCTACCACTGTCCTTGTAGAGTAATATATTTACTGAAATTATCGAAAAACCATTAAATATACGAGTAAATATCCACTTTCATATGAAGCCTTACTACATCGAAACTGCGTTTCGTGGAACATAATTAAAGCGAGTTAATTTCCTTTTTATCAGTGATAGACATTACGTATTATATTTTCGGAGCATTTTATATACTAAGTATCAACTAGTAAAATAATAATAGGGTAGATTTTAATTTGTTTAACAACTGCCGTATCTATTTGTTGGTTAAAAATTTATGGAAGTTTAACGAGGCTATATGAAAAGTTAAGTTACATAAACTGAAATATTAATAAAAATTTGATAATGATTTTATTTACTTACTTATTACATAAATTTAAGTTATCATAGCTGTTAAAAGCCATAAGAAGTACCTGTGCCGCATTTGCGATTGCAGTGTTTGAAATATGGCGGAACAGACCGTATCTCTGGTGAAATACTGCGCACTTGAATATATTGTATCCTTTGCACCTGTAAAACGTTATGCCACTACTGTGCACTGCGCAGACGTTACGTATACCTATAGTTTAGCAATCTTTAAACTTTTCGTTTCTCAATGGATACAAAAGAGTTTTTAATGACACACATTTTTTCATTGTCTTCGCTCTTCGTTCATTTGGTTTACACTATATTTTTTCCTTTAAATGACTTTTACCACTATATTTCTTTTCCTACTATTTTATAAATCTAATACACAAATAACATCATTTCGAAAAAATCTTTAAATAACTTTTTATAGTGTGTGTAAATGTGCAAAAGTAGGTTCAATGGTGCAGTAACATCCAGATGTGTACGTATAGATAAATTTTTAAAAACATGTTTTATGAAGTTTAGTTTTATAGTAATAATAATGTTATTTGCTCACGTTTAAATAAATCTGTGAAGGGCGAATGACAGTCATTATAGACAAGATTAATACCCAACTACTGTCGTAAAGTTACGATGTGTGCTGTAAATTTTGTCCAGATTTTATTTCCCGTATACCTATTTTTTTTAAGACTTGATATTCTTCTCTGTCTTTTTTCTTAAAAAATGTCTAATACTCATTATTTTGTGATTTTTGAAAATCGAAGTAGACTTCGTCTATGATTCATATTTCCAGTTTTTATTACCGTTCAGGCTACTGATTTACGTTTATAGTAATGCGATGTCTTAATTAATGGTGAACTAGTAAATATAAAGCCGATTTTATTGTTCTAAAGCATTAATAAGGGTCCTCATAGCATTGTAAGCGGCCGAGATTGCTTTGCAAGTGAACAAAGTCTCGGGGCTTTAATGACAGTAATAATTTTGGCTGTAATCGGCCGCATGTCGTTTTGTAGCCACCTTGGGATCCGGCCCCGATTTTAATCATGCTCTAGTTATACGCATCAATGAATAGTAATAAATCAATGAACACATATTGTATATAAGTTCTACAGTAATAAGATAAGCATTAAACCATTTTTTCTTCTTATACAAATCACCGGAAATTGAAGATTTAGAAATTGAATTAAGACAATTTCTTAGTTTAAAAAATTTTACAAATGACTGTGTTAATATATTTGAAAAGCAGTTAGTGTCGTATGTCATCGACAAAGTTTTGTACTTAAATTTGTTCATATTATCGGGTGTAAAATAACTAAAATCTCTTACTAATTTTGACATAATTAACGATGTCTATATGGTTGCGGGAGTACAATGGATGTGGGAGGCACAGGACCGGGCATTGTGGCAATCAATGGAGGAGGTCTACGTGCAGCAGTGGACGAATCCAGGCTGATTATGAAGATGATAATAATACGGAAGCGATTGGTACAATTTTTCGTGCTAGGCCAGCAGTTCTCATTACCAGCACGTTAAAGTTTATCCGTGAAATAATTTTTTATTTACTCTATTTTAACGTGGAGATTTTATTATGAATTATATTGTTTATCCGAAATGGACGTATTTATATACGAAGCTATTTTCCAACATATGTAGTTTAAAGGATAGTCAAACTGAATTGGCAATCGGCCGAGTTTCTTGAACTGAGAACCGTCGATAAAGATTTCCAATATCTTTTATTAACAATTGTACTCTTGATACTTGTATGAGAACTTGTTTTTTTTAGCTTAATTAATAATTTTGTATTATTGTTTTTTTATATTCTTTAAAACATATTGTTGTCTCTGTTATTTCGAAGAGAATGAAAGGGACGACTATTAAGAAGTGTCACGGCATTGAAATTCTACACTAATACTAGAATAAGAAGATAGTTTGCATAACTTTTGCTTATCGTGAAATCTGTTCCTCAAGCACGGCCTGCAATAATGTTTGCAATCATTTAAGAGTAATCGCCCATATGTCACTTCGTAGTCCGCCGCTTTGGAACCTAACATCGATTTAAGTTTGCTCTAGTTTTCATTTAAATATAGAGCAGTCTACTTTTGCGAATTTTCGCGCTGTTAGTTGCTCTTTTGAAAAACGAGAATAAATTATAAGAACACATGAAAGGGTGTTTAAAATATAGGTATATTCGTGCATAGTTTAATGACTACAAAATAGAAAAAAACAGTTAAATTACAAAAAATCGTCTTATATTCTTTTTTGGTGGTTACTAGTAGTCTTGAGAGTCTTATTCAACCAGTAAGCTTAGTTGTAGCTTTAACTATCACAATCAGAGTAATAGAGCGAATATAGCTTTGTATGGTTGTAGCTTCGATTTAAAGCTTGCTCTGGTAAATTCATTAACGAACACCGATCTAAATCAACGCGAACAATGTTGTGTGCTACAGTGTCGTTAGTCTTATCGGAAGAATGAACAATAAAGGCTAACAAGCTGGAACGAAAATTATTCTACACAGTCAAAGCACACCATTTATGTGAGCGTACTGTGAGTAAGTCGTTTTAAAATTACATGTTTGTACGAATATCACAGATTTTTCTATTTTAAGACATATCAAGGGATATTTGAAAATATTTATAGATTTCATGTTTATATTCTCCTACTGAACTGATTTTTTTTAATGTCAAAAACTTTTCTATAATATTAAAGACCAAAGTTTCCAAGGCAGATTGTGAGAATGAAAGTACTTGTTACCTTTACCATGCTAAACCGTAAGTAAACATTTGGTAAACTTGTTACCCACGTTTATCCTAATTATTACAAAGACATAGGACTTTATTTAATTTAAAATGCAGAATGTAATACATTAAATTAATTGTTTATAGTTACAAGTGAGCGTTAAAAGATCAAAAATACAATTTATTTAAAAGAGTCGCTTTGCGTCTGTTATTATGTAAATTAGTACCGAAGAATAAAATATATAAGCACCCTTCGAAATAATTCAAAACAAGTTTTTTCATATTTTCAGATAAATTTTTGTTCGCTACCATTATGATAGTAAATGTATTTTTATAACTCGGTAATGCGATTACACGGCACCTAACAGATTTTTCATCGTAAAGGTAATTATTACCAATATTTTAATGGGTCATTGAATGTCTGAAATTTGATTTATTGTAGAAAAATTGAGAATAAAAGTAAAACATTTAAAATAGAAGAAAGATTTCAATAAAAATGTATGATGAAATACACAAAAGGTTGCGTAGAGTATGCGAAAATACAAACGACCTTCGTCTTTTGAGGTGCACGTCACTGGAGTATTATGTAAATGAAGGCTCAGGTACGTGAATTGAAGCCGCTCTACTTGTTCATAATGAAGTACTGGCACGACCATCTTTGGAAGAAAATTTACTAACCGGAAAAGCTAACCTAAAAACATTCCTTCACAAAATAATATTTAAAATTACTATGGCGTATGCAAAGAGCGAGGAAGGTTATAGTTACTGTGTTTTCCATGCTACAGTAAAAGTGAAATGGTTTTTATTATAATGAACTATCATAATGAATGATTTAATAAACTAATAAATACCCTTGAAACTTAGGTTATAAGTTCAATTTAATCACACTATGGAAGTCTTAAAGATTTATCATAACGCTATGGTCTTTTTAAGTCATTCAAGTTATCTCTAACCAAAATATTTGCTCGAAACTTCCTTTTTAGTATGCTTATATTTTTCAATGCTTTAGAAACAAAACAGTGATAAAAGATCCAAATAATAGTAAGCTGTTTTAAACTTTTGTATTTGATGATTATTTTACGTGTATAATTTTAAGTTTAAAATTAACATCAACATGCGTTTATTTTTTCTGAAATTTTTGGCAAAAAACTTTCCGTTTCCGTCATATAAGGAAAACGTGGAAAAGGATTTATCAGCACTTGAGGCCGGACCTTCCGCGCGCTATAAATTTTATTGCGTTATGATTTAGGAGCACGTTTATGATTTTATGGTAAACATTTTTTATTTTTTCCTTTGGTGTATTATTTTTTATAATTGCATTATAGACATAATGGTGTAATTGTAACATAAGTTGTCAGTCATTGTTAGGTTTGAAAAAATATATTCGTCATAGGTAATTTAATATTAGCAAGTTTCAAAGATGTTTCTTAAAAAAAATCTGTAGTCTCGAAGGAAAAAAACAACTTTTTTTTATCTATGTGTAGTTTCTTTTCGGAAATTTAAATTAACTTTTATAGTGGCGGATATAGATTGTGTTGTATCAACGTTTCATATTCTTTGACTCAAACTGACCAGTTTAATAAAAATACGGAGGGAACCAATCAGGCACGTCGTTAACGAAACGACGTGCAACGAAAGATCTTTGACCAAACTTAATTTTTAGCCGACTTCAAAAAGAAGGAGGTTATCAATTCGACTGTATTTTTTTTTTATTTTTTTTTTTATGTATGTTACCGGGAAACTCCGCCCCTGGTGGTCCGATTTTAATGAAAAATATTTTAATCGAAAGGAAGTGCTTGCTGGTGGGTCCCATTTTTTTTTTTTAATAACTAGAAGACTAGTAGATTTTGAATATAGCTTCAAAATTTGTTGCGAAAATTAGGGACATTTTTGCTTTCAGCGCTTACGTAGGCTAAACTATAGGACCAACATAAAAATGATGTATGGCGAATTGTAGCTCTTTAAATGTGCTAAATAAAAGTCCGCGATAGCATATATCTATCTTTTATAGTTTTCTCACAATAACCATTTTTTTCTTCAGAAACATCAATTACATTCATGCCCTATTTCCGACGCTATTATTCGAGTTCAGTATTAGCCCTTATGTAAATAAACATGTTCATTATCAAGAGAATTTAATGTAGATTATATTTGCAATTGAAACTATATCATTCTGTCTAATAGTTTACGAGATATCGTAACAATAAAATTACGCGGAAACGAAAAATGTAGCATTTTTAGTAGTAGGGACATAAACGTAAGTATGTCTAATACATCTCAAATATAAAATGTCACCTATTTACTTCGGCCGATACCGACTGCGAAATAACAATAATTATACAATATAGACATATTACAAGAAAGAAGAGAACTTTCTTTAGAGTTTAGAGACACGCAAAATACGCGCTTGTCGTGGAGTTGCGGAAAACTGAGCCCCTACTACTAACTACTAGAGTTTAGAGAGTTCTCATGTCATTATTTTGTTTCTTTTTAGTGCATTTTGTTGGAAATTTTTTTTTATGTTACTTTTGAGTGCATTTTGTTTGAAATTGGTTTTTTTAGGTTACTTTTGAGTGCATTTTGTTTGAAATTGGTTTTTTTAGTTTACTTTTGAGTGCATTTTGTTTTAAATATCTAATTTTTGCTTTCCACCAAGAGTAAACCGTGAAACTAATTGTTACAGTGTCGTGATTGTAAATAATATATGCAGCTATTATTTTAACTGGTTAATGAATTATTTAAAATATAGAATGCCTTCTACACTTTAGATTAACCAGATTTAAGATTTTGTGTAATTTTTTGAAATGAATGAACACATACACATAAAAAGTCGTTTTCGTCAGCTCGTTCTTTTCCCCCACAAAGGAGCCCGCGCTTAACCTTAGATAAGTGTAAGGATTGGTTAAATTCTCAGACATCTTAATTTTTTCATTGACATGTACTGGTTGCATCATGATATTATCCTTCGCAGTACGAACGTCTGCACCTACTAGTAATATTTACTTTTAGAGAGATCAAATATTCGCAATTATTCCTCAACGTTGTAGTAACAATAAAGCGGCTGTATCGGATATCTCAATAGCGTAGCAGTTTGTTATTCAGACGAGCAGTCCTTAATTACCTGGCCGCCCGTTTGTTGTTGACAGATCCAATTATACTTAAGTCGGAACTGTTTAAAAGCATATCATAATGTTACTAAATAAAATAATTATTAATTTAACTTTTAGAGGAAAGGTACATTTTTTTTCACAAGTAATTCATTTGTTTTTTTATGTGCCTGACTATATTTTACTTACACAAAGTATATATACTTGGTTTTTTGTAATTACATATAGACAAGATACTTTTTTACTTATCGTGAAAGAATTTAATGGTTATTTTTCGAAGTAAACAAAACAAAATAAGAATGCAACAATACAGTTTTGTACCCATTCTATATAAGCTAAAACCTTGTACTAGGATGTGGTTCATGTAAATAATTGAAAGGTAGATTCCACCAGTAAGGTGGCGCTTTATTATTTACTTTACAAATATATCTCTACTATTATTTATTTAATTTAAAGGACTCAATCATAGTATAATTCTATTAAACGTAATAACTTAAAGTTATTAGACGGGAAAGGATAATCTGATCAAGTTTGCAGATTGGTCAGGGAAATCGGGATGTTTTATTACGTCGCGTTACGAGGCAAGAATACTTTCCTGAAAATTAATTTATCATGAATTTATTATTATAGTCCAAAGGTAAATAATAGACGGATAATTCAGTTTAATTCGACGCTTAACTTTTCTAGCAGAACAAATATTTAATATTAAACATATATCTTATATAAAATATTTAACAGTGGTAGACGCCATCAACAACAACATCTGTTGCACGAATGGGCCGGCTCGCCCGGTGAAATAACACGACCACACAGACGACAGACGTGAAGTGGAAGTAATTCCTCGTTTCGACTGATGAGTGTGGTGCCGGAGGCCTGATTTTAGCCCTCTTTTCCTTCCCACTTTCTTATAAGGAAAGAATAGGAAGGGGAGGTGGATTTGATGAAGGAGGAGATGCATAGGAAGGGAAAATATTATCTTTTTGTGCGTCTCCTCCTCTGTCGATTGAGGGTCGAATGTGCAATTGCGGATGTCTATGGGCAGCGGTCGCTTCGCCATTTCGGCGAATTCAGGTGACCGCTTGCTCGTTTGCCACTTTGTAATATAAAAAAATCTAGAATTGATTAATGAAACAATTTTCTGTTTGGAAAGGCACATTAAAATAACCTTTACAGCAGTATAATTAAACAATGACGCAAACATTCTATTTTCGTTGGACTATTTATATTGACCCTGTTGTTTACGAATTTTATAATTGTATAATGTACATTAATTAAAGCCAAATGATCCTTAAAGTTTGTTTGTATTTAAAGTTTTCTTTCAAAACGTAAAATAAATTGCTACTTTAAGCGTTATATGTGATGAAAACATAAATTTAAATTATTTAAAATAAAAAAATAGATTAAAATTTATAAATTGTGTAACTTTTACAATTACTTATTTTTGAACACTAGAGACTCTAGTCTGTCTTCAGTACTAAAGTCTTTAGTACTTTTAAGTATTGGTATACAGAGAATGTTTAGTCTCAATGTTTTTCATATTTTCCAGTTCTCTCACATAAAGGAATGTGTTGATTTATCAGCACTTGAAGTCGACCCTTCTGTGTACAATAAATTTTACTGCGATACGATTTAGACCCTAATACACATTTTTACAAAACATATTCTACTTTTGTTTGACAGTGTGATCTTTGTATAGTTTGTGTTACATTGAATCCAAATATTTCAAACGGTGATGCTAGTTACGTAGAATTTAATTTACATCTGTTTTATGTTATATTAATTATAATGGGAGTGACAGTGTATTTTATATATAAAATGGAAGTTTACGAACAAAATCAACGAATTTTCATTGAGAGGAAATAAAGAGATTGAAAACTTTACTGAAAATGAAAACGACGTCCGTTATTTAATTGTCAGTCTCATTTTTATAAAATAAAAAAATGTTTTATCCTGATGAATAAAGCTTACTGTAGCAAATACTTAACCGTGCTCTTGTTTTAATACTTTCCTTACGTTCAAGTACAATGAAAAGTGAATTATGTTGGCAATAAATTTTAGCATTTCGAAAAAATCAAAGTACCTTCATATACTGTTTTAAAAAAATATAGTTATAACAATATTACAAACTTTTAAAGGAACCGATAAGATGTTGACTTAATTACCAATGTTATAGCATTTGAAAATTATTTCATGTACATTCCTCGTGTTCCTTTCATCCTTTCAATATATTATAACAAGATAAACTTAACTGATATTATTCTAATAGAACGGTAACAAGGTAATATCGTATTTCTCTATAGCTCGCTCTTTGTATTAAAGTCTGCTATAACCTGGTTGCTGATATGCCGTTGACAGATCCAATTATAAGTAAGCTGAAACCGTTTCATTTCCTGTCATCGTGTTTCTTCAGAAATCTAATTAGACTTAAACTACGTTCTTATTGAAATCAAGGATTGTGATAGAAAATTATCGCAAGACGCTATAATTTATAAAAGCATTTATTTTAAATTACTATAGCAGTGCAACTAACCCCTAACTTAGGGTAGGCTCAGAGCGTCGGTGGGGACGTATAGTGAGCTGATGATGATGATAATAACAGTGCAACTACAATAGTGATGGAATCGATTTTGGAGAGTAAAAATCTTATTAAGATGCATAGAAGCCTTGCCTTTGTGTTATTATAAATTACTTATACTTAACTCTAGTAAGTTGAATAAATACTACTAATTCATTCTACAGATGCTTATACACAGAGTAAAAAGCCACGTTGAATAGTTTATAGAAAGGCGTAAGCAAAATTTTATGATACACATGGGAAGCGACAAGATTTTCTTGGACGAAAACCTATTACGAGTATCACAAACCTGTTTTTCTCGACAACTATTAAGAATAAAATCTCATATTTTACTATGGCATTTCGCGTATGCCTAAATAATAAAAAATAGGGTAAAAATTAAGGGTAAATAAAAGTAATTAGTTGATTGCGAATCAAGATTAAATTTTTATCTGTTTTTTATCTGTGACATGTTTTTGACAATATTATTGAAATTACAAATATAACTGGCTGGCAAACGTTTTGACAGTTTGTTATAATTAAACTCAAAATAATTTGCATGACAGGTCACAAAATTAGAATGTTATGCAAAATTGTATTAATTGACATGTCAATTACATGCGGCTTAAAATGAATTAATGCAGATATTTACGACAAACAATATATCAAATTGATATTTCCGATTAATAACCTCGGCGTTAGCTATTGTACTGAAGCTATTTTTGGATAGATCTATTGTTGAATTTTTAATTAACTATATAAAATCCTTATTGATTTATATGGTTGTCAATAGAAACGTTTCACTACATTGCCTTTTTATTGGATTAAAAATAAATTTATCTGTCAATCCAAAAATAGTTTGAGGTGAATAATTCTGTGAATAATTAAATTTATATTCTTTGCAAACTACCTTCTTTAAAATGAATCAGCGATCAGTTTATAATTTCGGATGGTTGTAGATTGTAATCTTTTGTTGTGTTTATGAATCGAATATTATTAACTTGTCTAAGAACGTGTTTAATTGTGTATATGTGTTGTTGTAAGCAAAGTTTACAATAAATATGTATTGAACGTGTAAGTGAACGAGGCCATAGTTAAATTGTAAGTAAATTTTTTTCTTACATTTTATTCCGTGATTGAACACCGTTCTTCAATTAAAATTGTTCACCGTAATATTCTGTTAATTCTCACCATGTTCCCGACATGTGAATGATTTAGATCCTCGTTAACTGCTAAACTTTGTTAGACTTAATAGCGTTGCTCGTCTAAACATAAATATAATACACTAGATTTTTCACTCACGCTAACATTTATAAAAGTTCTTAAATTTTAGTTTTTAATTATTACTTAAGTAAAATACATGACGTGAGACAGTATAAGATAAAGCATTTTTTAAAAATTAAGCTGTCAAAGTTACGTCAAAAGTAGTGGAAAATCTAACCTAAAATACGATTTTATTTATTCAATAACTAAAAATCTACGAGTTTCCGCAACTTTTAACTTAGGCTAGTTAGTCCTTAGATATAACTCTGTTCGCCATAAAAGTTGCAGCCGCCGACTTGATGGTACGTAATCTAAAGTTTACGTACTTTTTAACGGTATGGATCAATTCAATCATTTTGGATCCAAGACAAAACATGAATATAATGCAGCATCAGGTAAACAACAGTGTAGTTTTTTATGTGTAAATAAATAATAATGATAGAGTGTACACAATACACGCCATCTATGCATCATTTCTTAACTTTCGACAATAAACCCGGTTACTCATTTTCACTGAAAACAAATTGCCGACCTTTTGCCTTCTTTATGAGATCCCTGTTGCCATTGTTAACTTCGCCTCGCTAAATTATTTACTTCCTACGGCGTTTGCCTTCGAAATGACGCCATTGCATTTATAACACATGTATTTAATTTTATCTAATTCGTTAGTAAAGTTTTTTTGTGATAAGAATCGTAGCGTTATTCATTTTAATTCAACGGTTTCAAATTAAAATAGATAAGTCGACAATGATTAATAACGGGTATTTTCCACCTTAAAATAATATGTCAAAATGAAATGAAGTAACACGAAGTTATCTTTTATTTGAAAATTTGAGTATCGAACACACTAATAAATCACGGCGAAACAATGGAAATTGAATGAATGTTGTCACAAATTATTTGTACTTTTATTACACGATTATTCGGAAGTACGTAACTCTGACGTGCTCTTTGTTCCATTAATTTACGTACATGATATATTATAGTCGACGAATAGTTCGCCTTCATCCTGCGAAAATTATCTTATACTAATTAATATAATTTCACGGAATATGCAAAGGAACTTACGACTGGTGCGAATGATTTAGTGCCTTGTTAATGGGGTAACTTCGTCAAACTTAATCTCGGAATCGGGGCAGTCATGTTTATAATTTGCGAGCGTCTAAGTGATAATTATGTGTTACATCGCACATAGCTTTTATGAATATTTCATTTCGGTTGAAACTATAAACTCGTTTACATATAATTTAGATTTTAAAGTAGACACAAACTGTGGTTAATGTAACTTAATTTGTTATTCAAAATTATTTCGGCTCATTAAAACGTATAATTGAATTATAGCGTTTGTCATCGACTACGTACGCGTGAAATAAAAAAAAAATCCGGAGGAAAAAACTGAAGATAAATGCTAAGGAGCTGATGTGTTTTTCCAGACAGTGGTTTACATTTATACCAAACTTCGTCTAGATCCATACAGACGTTCTGGAGATACCTTCTTACAAACATGCAAACATTCGCATTTATAATATTAGTAAGATTCAAACTCTATAAATCTCTATCACTTTCTACGCATTATCCGTATCATGTCTACTCTAGACCAGTTGGAAGTAAAGGAGGGTGAATCTTCACGTATGTACGTGAAATTTCTGGATTGATAAGCATAGTCAAATTCAACTGCTTCTGTTTACTACAGACGTAGCAAACATTTAGAAATTGTAAATTCGGTAATTTTGCTATTAAGAATTAGCTTGCATTTTAATTATTTAAGTACAGTGTAAATTATAAATGTTACCTATAAAAACATTGTTCAATCGTTGTAGTAAATTTACCATCGAGATCTTGGACGACCCCATTCATACTTATCACTTTGCCACTTACTTTCTTTTCATAGAAGACACGAACTGATCGTTTTAATCAGGACTCAAGTCGGGGATGTCATCAGGCACTTCGTTATCGAAACGACTAGTAATTTTCTTTCGCTGACCGAGTGAGTTTCCATAAGTTTCACCGCAAATAATTTATTTAGTTTCTTTGGCTATTACTGGTAAGCACTTAAAGAGACAAAGTGCATTAAAGTCAAACTAATTTTATTTATATTATCACGTAATATTTTTGATGTGAAACATCTATAGGCTCACTTGTAAACCGAATTGTTGGCGTGGCGATATTATCTTTTATGCATATTACTTGTACACACATGATGTTTCACATCTGCCAGGCGTCCCATGACGGCTCACATTTTTTTTTGAAGTTCCGAGGACTTTTTTAACAGTCAAGACCAGATGCGTAGTACTTGATTTTTCTCCTGTTATAAAATAGAATTTATGTTACCATTGCATGGCACAAAACCTAGTATACAAATAGTATTTACAAGTACTATTATCCTATTTAATGATTAAAGGATTTACCTGGAAACAGAGAATAAAAGGATTTACTTTCAAAGGCTTCACGCTGAAACCAAAATTTGTGTTAACTATAACACACAGGTTTATTTACAATAGTAAAAAATTATTTGATGAAAATCAATAAGTATTTATTATCTACCTGACCTTATTCCACTCGAGGTCGACACAATGGACTTTGATGCAAATTTTGATAAATACTGTACTGAATAATGACATATAATGTACAGTGCCATTAAAGTTTTGTTGACAGTTTTGTCGTCATTATTAAACTTTAATTAATAAAAAAAAAAACATTTTTTAATAGAATAACAACATAAATTATACGAGATCGAAGGCAGAGCGGATCGCTAGTACTGATTAAATAAAACAAACTGAACACTTACGAATTCACTCAGATTCATCCATCGTGTTTTACGACAGTTGTAACCCAGTTACGGCCGTAACGTTGATTGAGTTCTTTTCATAAAAGGCGAAAACTTATCGTTTTAATCAGGACGCGACCGGGCAGCGTTATCAGTTGCCTCGTTAGCTCAATGATCAAGTTTTTTTCTCTGACCGGCGAGTTTTCGAATGGTTTCTTTAACTACCAATGAAATCAAAATGGTAGTCTGAACAGTTTTTAAAAATTAGACAGAAAACACGAATTACACTAGTTATATTCGTTGTCTTCTAGAAGTTTAAAAACTTTAACTTGTAACACTAAATTTAATACTTGAAAAAATAAGTATAAATTATGATTCTTTTTAATAATGAAACATAAGATCATTCTCAAAAATCCATCAAAGATCATTTATGAGAAACAAAATCCATAAATTAACTAGTATTAATGTATTGTAAGTCAAGTCCATATTTTTTTACATTTTCCAAAACATGTAATTTCTTTTATCTAACACGTTCATAAATCAAGTTCGGCCGGAGGATATGCGAACACGCAAAATGGCCGCAATAATTTGCTTCCAAAGGGTCGCACTATCGCTTTGTCAGTACTCATAAAATTCTTTTCTTTAAAATATAGTTGGTCGTTTTTCACCATACTATCTTTTTTGTGGCCTAAGCTTATTTGTTGACATTTGTGAGAAATCTTCTATTTACAGATTAATTATTATTATGTCCTTACTGTAAAATTAATATTAAAATATTAAGTAATAAGACAAAAATTACGGTTATTGCGATTTTACACGTATATTTTACATTCGTAAAAAAAAACGTCAACAGCATCATCTATTAGCGGAAAGTTGAAAGTCCACGTAGTTTTACAGAGCGCCGCTAGATGGCGTTGCCAACAAATGCGTTGTAGGTACTTTCTATAAGATGGCGCTGTAGCTAAATCATAGTATTTTATTAATACTTGAATGTTAAAAAAATCATTTAATTTGCTTTAGTTTAAATATTAGTATTAGTAGTTTTAAATTAATTAGTAACTTTATATAAAAGCGAAGTTTGAATGAGTTAATTTTTTTTGTTTTTATTATATTAAATACTACAGTTATGAACAAACCAACATTTAATGTAACGAATTTATTCTGTACTGTAAACTGAACTGTGTAATAAGTGAAACTGAATGTGTCACTTATTTAAATTTATAAATCATTTTTAATCCTAAAGTCAAATTATTTTAAATAATTTTGTGGGACATAGTTGTATTTTAAAGGTTAACACTGTATTATAAATAAATAAATAATTAATAATGTATACGACTAAATTCTTACGAATTAAGAATTACCGTGTAAATATTAATTCAAAAAATATTAGGAATCCAAAGGTTTGACCAAAAAAAAGTTTCAACCTCACAAACTATCAGGTATGCAGATAATTTTGCAAATATATGAGTTGAGGAATCTTGTTCCATGACAACTTGCAGTTGCCTCGCTCTTTGACATTTGTTGTCAATATGTCGGGACTCGTTGTTGGGAAACTTTTCAAAATTGGAATTCCGAACTTGGAAGCGACGTGCTGGGTCGTTGGGAGGGCACGCTCTATGTCTCAAAGGAAATTCGACAATGCCGCGTATTGAAGTGCGAGTTGAATAATCTACTTTTGAGTTGTTATTGAATTAACCGCGCGTGAAATTTCAAAACACAAGCAAAAGCAAAAACATGTGTAGTTAATAGTGTTGTCTGTTAGTGTTAAAGCATACCGCAACATAGGATTTAACATTAACATAATAATAGGGGCGCAATTCACCGCTGTGTCTGCGGCTTTGTGCGTCAACTTACTGCCACTCGCCAGTCGCTGCTTCTATAGGGGCTGTCTACACCACATAGTGATATGTACAGGCAAAGCAACATATTTTCTCTTAACTGTTGTATTTCATAAATTAGTTATAAACAAGTATAGACCCTCTATAGAAGTTACAAAATAACAAAACACTTTAATTTTTAAAGCTACGTACTTATTAAAGTGTTGCTTATAAATTTCGTTTTGTTTCAATCATAGATATACTTATAAGACTTTTCAATAATACATATAAGACTTTAAAACAGTAATATGTCGCCAGCGATCCGTCCACGCGGTATCCAAAAAGAAAAAAATCTTAATTAGTAGCTTTGTGTTCCTTCAGGCTATGCCAAATTTCAGCGATATCCATGCAGCAATTTTGTAGATACCTTCTAACAAACATCCTTACATCCAAACATTCGAATTTATAATATTAGTAAGACAACTTGATATAACTATTGAATCTTGATACGTGACGTAACAAAACTACTTGAATAGATGACCGTCTCGAATAGTATAATCTAGTATCTCTATGTAGAACATTGTAATGATGAAGATGGCACCAACGTTGTTGTGAACATTTCAGTACTACTCTCCGACCATATTTTGCAGCGCAGGTTTCCAACGGGCGACGTAAATGACCCTTATCGCGGAGCGGTGCAATCGCCTATTATATACGTCAGCGACCTCCGCCTCTATATTTACGTAGGTTTTGCGGAATTAAACCACAATTTGAAATTACCAATTACAACCCTTATCTGTATTAAAATTGTTTGTGCATGTTAAAATAACATGCCATTTACATGATTGTTTTTTTTAATATAAATGCCTTGTATTTAATCAAGAGTCTCATATAATCGTTATTAGGCTATACGTGATAGGAAAAATATTGCCGTTTTGTACTCAGATCAAGTACAAAAAAAATGGTAGTTTTTAAAACTGTTAAATGTCAATAACTCACTTTAAGTTTTAAAAAACTTTAGTGGATGAAAATGTACTAAAAATATTCTAATTACGATTGAATGTATGAACAAGATATTATGTAGAGAGTGCGAACTAATAGTAGTCATCGAAAAAAGAAATGGTGGCAAGCGGAAGCTAGAAGTAAATAAAATTTTATTTATTACCACATTATACAAAAATTCAAGATTTTTGACCTAAATTCACATATACATATCGTGCTAAGTCTTACACCGTTGCTTGATAGCGTTTCAGTGGAAATATCTTTATAGGATTATAAAAGTTATTGTTTAAAACGAATCGCACAAGATGACCGGTCATTTAGAGTTAATCCTTTCAACTATATCAAGCACGAGCTTTATTGGACAGCGGAAACGAGTCTAAAGTTGCATTGTGGGGGATTAAACGCAACCCAATTAAGTCGCGCGGAGTCCGTGCCTGCCTCTACTCGATATCAGATTAGCTACTCACCGGATTACATTAGTGGACGTCATACTGCGCTTATGTACCGTCTTCTCTGCCCATCCAATTATGTCACCGTGACACTCAATAGTGACGGAGATTAGATTCGAAATAGCGAACTATATATGTGAGCGATTTGATAATGAGAGGCTGTTGAGGACATAATATTAATTAACATACAAATGAAAGCCATTAATCGCTTATATTAGAAAAACATTCTTGTTAATAGAACGAAAACAAAAAGATCAAAAACAAAACAATTATAGGGCTTTCACCTTTGGTCTTTTCGACGAAAGTAAACTCTTTTATTTTGGGTAAACAAAACATTATACTGCAAGTCTGGACTTCAGTCAGGACACACCAAGTACGTTATAAGTGCGTCCAACAGCGAATTTGTTATCAGAATTAATTTATACATAAAAATTGAATGTTTTTTTAAATGATAGAATTCACGCGCAACTTATATTCAAATATATGCAGTTTCTAACAAATCTTTTAACTAGCCACATATTATTGTACGATTAAATAGTCAATAAAGTTGCTAATTTCCTATTCAAAATATTATAAACCGATACGTGTAATGTACCTCTATAATCCAGCCTCAATACGGTGTGATTTACGAATCAATGCCCATATTGTGAATATGTAAATGCGAATTATATTATTGGATATCTAATTACTGTGCCGTCATAAATTAATTAACTCCTAATTGCGTATTGGTCGATATCTGTCTCAGGCGGAACAATGCGTGTCACGTATTGCCACATTAATCGTATACATTCCATTTTGAAATTCATTCGACCAAGAAATTTGAAACCTATTTTAGTATGAAGCCATTACGATCGAATTGACTGATATATTGCATTCATCCCGTTGCGTGCGTTTATGAAATTAATTTAGTAGCTAAAATTAAGCACCCTTGATTTTGGCTGTTTGGTAAAACGACTGTTGATATAACGCGTTGATTAAATTAATTTAAAGCCTTATTGAAACACAATACTAAAAATATTAATACTTTTAAATGATCTTTATAAATCATTACCTTTATAGCTTTAAGAGCTGATAAATGCACTGAAAGAACAAAGTATTTAAATAAATAAATTAACCAGATTTTGTTGTAATATATCGAGTCTAATGATCGAATATAAATGTTAATCGATTTGTAATATCGCTAGCTTAGCCGAATACCTTAATTATAATAGGTGAAATTCTGCCATCGGAACTAGAAATACGCTTACCGCTGCAGCGGGAATAGCGCAGCGGATTCAGCACACGTGGCGACCGCCGCACGCCGCACGCTCGACCTATGCTCTACGTGATCAGCCTCTATGATTTCTAGCACAAATCATTTGTGTGACTTTACTTTTTGCTGGCGTTTTCAAAACTATTTGAGGTTTCCGCTTGAATTGTTTTCAGTTAACATGCCATCGATTGAACTTTTTATTGTTGAATCATTTATTTTATGGTGGGAATAACCTAGACTAAATAACAAGTTGTGAAAAAGATATGGTTAATTTAAACAAAGATTTTTATTACTTTTTTAACTAAAAAAGATATGTAAACTAAATTTTGTAAATCAACATCAATATGATTTTTAAGGCCAGACTTTTTTGATTTTTTACTGTTTTTCGTCAGTTTAAAATTGAAATTAATATTAAAAAGCTTGAAGTATAATCTTATATATAAGATTCTCGTGTCACGGGGTTCGAACTTGAACTCCTCCGAAACGGCTTGACCGATTCTCATGAAATTTTGTGAGCATATTCAGTAGGTCTGAGAATCGGCCAACATCTATTTTTCATAACCCATTTAGTTTTTTTTAACTGCGCGCGGACGGAGTCGCGGGCGACAGCTAGTGTTAATATAAATATGATAATTGCGTTGGAGCAAAAGGAATATTTTCACATATGTTCTTTAAATCTCATGTTATACGTTTTTGAATTTAGATTGCGCTTGAAAGGGTGTCAGTGGGTGTAAGTTTTAAAATACAGTTTTAATAGAGCTTCGTTTGCGGCGTGTGAGTAATATTTTTCATGTTCGCGTTGCTCCCTATTGGTTTAATGCTTATTTCATACGTGACGCGGCACCGCAATCCCTGCATCGTATCTCTTTCTAATGGTTTTCCTTTCGGCAAAGTCGTGTGTTAGTTTAATGCATTTAATGCATTATTCATTAAAGTGGCTGTAGTGTATGACTTATTTAGCTTTCATGTTTTATTTGAGAAAATTAGATCGCATCTTTCTATCAAATTTCTTGGGGCAGTATGAGTAGACTATTAGGCATTGATTTTGTGTAAAATAAATCGGAAATTAAAAAAAACAAAACCTCTTTGTGTATCTTCTGATATTATAACTTTCATGCGATTTCTTAAAAAATATACACATTTATGTAAACAAAATCGTTTTTAAAAGAAATTAATTCTCAATTGAATGACGATTCCAAGATTTAAATCGTCAGAGATGTAAAGATGTTCTCTTTTATATAAGGTTTACACATCAGAACGTAGTAAGTCCAATATCGTATTTTGAACGTGTATAATGAGTGTAAATACTGAGTAGGAGCGGAAGAGGCGGGGGTGTGTAAAGGAAGCGTATTTATTAACGCTGCGACACAGACGAGTAAACAAGGAATCTACTTTATATTAAAACGAGCGGTCCATCTGAACTGGTATTAGCCTGCGACGGATCACAGATGCTTGCTTACAAACATCTAGAACTGATCTGATGATATTTCTAAATTATAAACGCTTTAATTTTAGCTCTATCTTAACAACTTTTTTGTTAGTAGGTTTAGTCTCAACTTTAACTTTGTAACTGTTTGCATATTTTTTTATCTATGTTTCTCTTTTATTTTACCTCACAGATTGTGATTGAGTTTTAATTGAAATAAATATACTACACAGTTCTACAGTAGATAAATAAATTACATATGTGATTACTCGTTGTAATAATGTGCAAATAATTGATCATTTTATTTATCAACTCTAGTCATTTTGTAATTCTATGGTATGGTCGGAGAATATCTAATGAAACCGCCAATGTTTATTCTGGTGATACGAAATGAGAAATGAGTGCAGCAAACCTTAACAATCGTCGCTCTTGCTAAATTTTGTATCCCGGTATATTAATTTTAACATCACCCTCAGAGACCTCTCCCGAATTATTGTTTAACTGAGTCCTTAATTTACATTCAACTGTATTGAAACATTATAATCAATTTGAATAGTAATTTTTTAATGAATTCACGTTTGTGGTATGTGCGAAATTTCGAACAAATAGAAGTGTAGGTAAAGCTGATTTTTATTGAGTAAATATAAGAAGTAAAGTCTGTCAGATCGCCGGTCGATTTGCAGCCGAGGCCGCGGCGCAATCCACTGGATTAGAGCGCGAACACGCACGCCGCACCCAACTTCTCTATTTATGTTCGCGTCGTTACCAAACAACTTGTAGGCTCTTTAATACAGCTGTTCTTTTCCGCTCACGACAACGCTACAGTCTTGATAAAATATCTTGTAGATTTCATTGAGTGAGAGACAACTGTTGTCTCACTTTTTATTGTTTCCGAATTAGGAAACGGAAACTTGACACTGTCTTTTGCTTTTGTTGACTTTCAAACTTGTCTACCTTTGAATTGGTTCCGAAATTCATTTACTACATATACTTATATATTTGACGCGGTGAAAGTTTAATTATTTTATTATTTAGATTTTTTATTACTACATCATGAACACTTTTATACATAAGTTTAAATTTTCCATACTTCATGTATCACCTTAGTAGTCGAATAAGTACTTTTTTGTTAGTAATTTACAACAGCAATAATAGTTATTAACAGTCAAGTGGGAACGCAAGAAAGATTTATAGGTGGATTGAATTTAACCGTTTAAAACCATGTTAATGTTTGTTGCAGATGTTTTGAGGCGATGGCATGAGTGGTCCGAGGATGGAGCGGGCGAGCCGGCGCGCGAAGGCGGGTTCGCTGAGCGGGCTGTCTGGTGGGCTGGGTGTAGTGGGCGCGGGGGTCGCGGGTAGCGCGGGCGTGCGCAGGCAGCGCTCGCTGGAGTGGACCGGCGACCGGTACAGCAGCAGCGATGACGAACGCCCGACCCAGCCCCCCAAGATCGCTGATAGAGTGTTCGCCTCGCTCCTCGCTCAAGCCACCCAGCAATTTGACAGTGAGTAATTTTCTCAAACAATTTCTTAAAAATCCAATTATCTTAAATTTTGCCATAATGCTAATAATAAAGTATTGTCCTTGGACGTAAAGTGGAAAACCAGATGTAATTTATATTTACGTTAAAATGCTCTTTAATAAATATTCCAAATAAAATGTGTAAGTTTTTACAAAAAAAAAGTACATTTCGTCGTCAGAAGCTTCTTGTTTTATTAGTTTGCAAAACGAAACGTACCGTCTGCTACGAGCTGCTACAAGCTACGGCGTAGTCTGGATTAGCTTATAATTTGTTATTCACCGAGCGACACGGTCGAAGGTCCGCGCTGAGCCCTAACAAGTGGCATCATTAGTGTAGCATTTCGGGGTAGCGCGGGTCGGGGGCGGGAGGGTCGGCAATTGATAGGGGAGCGCCCTGCGGTGAACTTATGAGGAAAACTTTACACGTAAACCCGCCAGCCTCAGCTCACCATCCTTCTGTCATGCTAACTAAGGTTTTGATGATGTCAGATATATGTTGCTTCGAACGAGTTTATAACATCAAACGAGCTCAATGTTAATTTACATGTAGTTGCATTGTGGAAAATAAATAATTTATGCAATTTATCAAGAATAACACTGGTTTGTTTAAGAAAGTGTTTTATTGGATTTATACTTAGAAATAAATAAGAGAATATTGCTGTCATTGGTGATTCCAAGAAATTTGTAGTATTAATATTGCGTATCGTAATAACATCTGGTGTTCGATGAGTCGGAAAGTATTAAGAATTTATTTCTCGGTTTTATTAAATGTAACGAATTGTAAACGTACAAATATTAAAGGATTCTGTTCAAAGTAGGTTAGTATAAGAACATTTAATAAATATTTGATCATGGTTTTTATTAGTACAGAAAAAAGGAAAATTATACTAAATCAAAACAACAGAAAATAAATCAAGTATCACAAAACGTGACATGTGTATGTATGTATATTTTCATTTATAATTCTTGTTATTTAAATACAACCAAAATCGTTTTTCTCGGAATTCTTTACCAATATGATTAAATGTTTTAAAGTCATGTAAATTTTATATTGAATGATTAAAGTATCAATTATAAAATAATTCTATTAAATTAAATTGGGGTAGCAAATTAATACTTTGATGTAGATAATAAGGTTTCATCGATTGATGCGTGAACCCGCGCCATATTGTGACGTCATAGCTCTTAAAGAAATAGACTAAGAAAATTTATAAAAAATAATATTGAAATCAATCAAATACTAATTTTCAAAGAATAAAATGGTTACGAAAATAAGAACTGTTTTGTTTAAATATACCTGTTTTTAACTCACCGAGGTCATTGATTTGCGAAATCTTATTTGAATTGTATATACTCGTACTAATCCTTCGATGACAAGTATCGGTATTGGTACCTGTATTGTAATTAACATTCGCACGACGTCGTCACTTGTTTATGATAATTTATTACCATTCCATGTTAACCTAATACTTAGGAATATATCGATGATGATACCAAACATGTGTTACTTGTACCAAGTTCACATTCACACGTTAATAACCAATTTATATGTATTTTATAAAGTTAAATCTTTGTTTTTAAAAAATCTCAATTTAATTATAAATACTGCATCGATATATAACGACTCAAATAAAGAGTTTATTCTTTTAATATAAAATAAACTTTGATTTCTTGTTTCCATTAGGTAAAGTAGTGATTGATAAAATATAATCCGATTAGAATGTTTGCGTCTTGCTTTTGTTTTATGAACCAAATGTAGTTTACTACATTTTATTGTTTATTTTTAAAGATATTTCTATAGAAGTTATATAATTTTATCTATATTGTATTATTATAATATTACAAAGTGGAAATATTTGTTTGCATTGAATAGCCTCCGAAAATACTGAACCGATTTGAAAAATTCTTTCACTGTTGGGAATCTACATTATCACCGCGTATTATATAGTATACTATATTGATTATTAGATTTCTTTTAATACCGCGCCGAAATAGCGGGACACTGCTAGTATGTAATAAGACAGGTATAGTTGTGCATTTGGTTTGTAATGTTTAAATATTGAATTAATTGAATGACTTCATAAAACAAGAGGGAGTGCACACAGTCCGCGCGGTCAAATCGTCAATTACCGCTGTATTGGGACCGGCTTGTTTGTGCATTGGAACGTTAAGTGGACTATACAATAGCTACGTTTACAAGTGTTTACTTTGACCGTTGTTTCAAAGCAACACTATTTATTTCTATGATAAACATTTAGAGTAAAGCGCGATTTTTTAAATATTAACATAGACATTTACGTGTTAAAACTATACTCGTAGTGTACGCACTTCTCTACAAATATATATTATGAAATACAAACGTGCTTAAATGTGTTTTAAAACTAAACACATTACTCTTTAGAACCACGAAAAAGAAAAAGCATATGCGAGAACATATGTAATAAAAGCACAGATCAATAAAATAATTTAATATTAAAAGAAGCTTTGAATAGCAAAGCAAAAATAAACCCCTCAAGAATTCAACCACTTAATTTATCTGAGTTGACAATAAAGAAAGACTCAGAGAATATTGAAAAATAAAATAAGCCGGTATTAATATTGGAGATAGGTACTGGTAGACGGTTCGGTTGTAGTTTTCATTTCATTTTGTGTTATTCTTACACAAACGATATCGGTGGTTTTATTAGAAAGCAAGCCCACTAAGTACGCAATATCTCCGACAGTCTGCGAGAATCCTTGCGGAGGCAATGCCCCGTTATTGCATGGAAATTCTTCGACGTGCAACTTCATTCAGCGACTCCCTTTTCTGTAAAGGTTTCAGTGCAATATTCTCGTGTTATTGTTTTTCAAAGGCGACGGAAACACTTCATATGACTTTTTCTGTTCTTACTTATGATTGGAAATTGTTAAAAGTACACTGTGTTGTTGTGGTTTTTTTATCTAATGTTGCAAAGAAGTAATTTTAATTAAATTATTGATATTGTAAACTTTATATATTACATTATTTTATATTATTTTATTTTTATTTTATAACTGTATAAAGCAGCGTAGGCTAACGCACAGAGTATGACTGAGTGCGTCTATTCCGTGCATTTCGTTAATTGTTCGTAAATATTTAGTCATTGGGATGATGTCGTAAACTGTGATGAGAGCAAACATTTCCCGCTCTCCATCGACAATTGCTGCTATATCGAGACCCGCATAATCAAGCTTTTGTATCAAATATATTTTATGTGAAAATATACTACAGTATTATCCTAACACTGCTTTTATCCAATCAATTTAAAATTAACATCTGTTTATTCTCTCTCCGTAAAGAAAAATTTTAAAGCTACAAGGTCTCACCTCATCTGCACTTAACTTAGAAAATAAAAGCCCACCTTTTTCTACAGTAACACAAATGTATATAAAATAATGTTATCCATCGCAATTGTATAGGTATATTAACATTTCATTTTAAATCTATTGGAGTCATACTTTTGTTTGTATTTGAAACACGTTTCGTATACTGTGGAGTTGAAGGAGGTTTTCTTTGGAAATTCCTTATTCTTACAAATAAAAAGCTTTGCTAGAAAAGCTTACAATGCTTGCAACGCCAAAATGAGGCTCTTAGTATAATGCTACTCACATTCTTGCACTCGGTCTGTAAATGCGATTCCGTTACAAGAAGATAATTTATAACGACAAAATTCAAACAATTTAAAGACTTAGGTTTGAAAATTATTCTGCATTTCGGTTTTATGTTACAATAATAACGGTCGCTGTATACTTTAATTTTTGCTCAGGGGTTGAGATAAAATGTTCATTTTTGAAGACAACTTATTTTTTTGTTATTTATTATATTTTATATTGAGGTGAATTATAAATTACATATCATTGATTTCTGAGATCCCTTTATGAACATATTGTTTTCTCTGTTTTGTTCTATACAGAGAGATTATTACACTAACAGCTGTCAAATATATGCTTAGTCAGTCTCTCTGCAGGTAATATGGTCCAACGCATGAATGGGCACAATAATATTAATTCATATTTAGGTAATCTATGTGTCTGGCTTAGTACTGTCCATTCCGATAGCAGTTTATATAAAACTATCGAACCCTAGCGTCATGTCATGTACATGTAAAATACATAAGCTGTACCTTGGTAATTAAATTGTGCTCTCGTTTTTAATGAAATATTTCCTATCAATGGAAACAAAATATACTTTTTTCTTTTTTTAGTAAAGTAGTTAACGGTCGAGACAATCACACTGTAATTTTGCAAGTTACAAAGAAACAGTGGCACACTAAAAAAAATTAGATTTAAAATTAGATAGATATCTACGATCATGTACAAATTTTATAATGTAACATTATGTTCTTATTTTGTTTGTTACAAAAAAAAGACAATGTAAAATGTTCAAATAACAATGACACATGCTTAATGCATTGTTTGAGTTTGCGGTTAATTAACTTTGTACAACTAATTAATTATAATGATTTAATTAGTTCAGAAAACCGCAGCATTATAGCGCGTTGGACAGATAACACTGACGTATGTATACATGTAAGGCATTTGTGGCCGATTACTCGTTTGTCACTTTGTAATATAAAAAAAAGAATAATGGCCATTCTACTGAACAGAATTAAATAACCTCTTTGTATGATACAAGATGATTTCAATGTTTCTTTTGATGCCTCTATCAGTTTAGCAGCCTCACACACAATGGCAGTTTTTTTCGTTAATTTTACAATTGAAATATATAACAATATTCCAATACCTATTTTTGATTTGGGTACTTATTGAATTTTTAATTTTTCTGTATTTATTATAAAAGTTTTTTCTTTTAAATTTATTTCAATAATAAAAAAGAAATCCGCGTAATCATTATTACAACCATAATTTGACTCTAAGTAATTATGTTTAGTATTTCATTTATCCTAGTCGTTTCTGAAGGTTGGTGGAGGACGGACATGCATTTAATAACGGTACTGCTTACCTTTGGCAGCGGCTGCTAATTTGATTAGTCTCGCCGCACGTTATATTTTTGCACTTAATGCGCCACCGGCTTCATAAAATTCGACTAACGAAAAATTCTCAATTTTTTATTTAACTTTAATCATATACACTGATGATGTTAATGGGCTTGTTATTAACATTTTGAAATTTTATAATTCAATAGTTTTTTAAGATTTCTCCATATAATAGGTTGGCAACTAAGTGATTGCGGATTTTTTATAAAAAATCAAAGACAATTTTTTCATGGAACTAAATAACTTTATTCTGTAATGTATTACCCATTTTCATCAATGACCTTTTGACAACTTTCAGGCAGCATCATAATCCCACGTTCATAAAACTTCTGGTTTTTATTAGCAAAAAACTGAATCAGGTACGATTTGACTTCATCATCATTATTGAAATTTTAACCATTCCAGGAGTTTTGTAAAGATCGAAACAAAAAGTAATCCGATGGTGCAAGGTCAGGACTATATGGTGGATGTGGCAAAACATCCCAACCAAGCTCCAATAATTTTTGCCGAGTAACCAAAGATGTGTGTGGCCTTGCATTGTCATGATGGAATACAACACTTTTTCGATTTGCCAAGACGGGCCGCTTTTCTTCAACTGCATTGTTTAATTTCGTTAGTTGTTCAATGTAGAGGAACCCATGTATCGAGTTTTTGAACATAGCCAAGTTGTTTTAAGTGATTTTCAATGCATGTATGTGATACATGATGCTTCTCTGCAATCTCACGTGTTGTACTGTGACGATCCGAATCGATTATTGCTTTGATTAGGGCGTCATCAACTTCAACTGGACGATCAGCGCGTTTATCATCTTTGAGTGAAAAATCACCAGAACGAAATTTGGCAAGTCAATTTTGACACTGCCGTTCTTTTAAGGCTTCGTCACCATAAACAGCACATAACTTTTTATGAGCTTGCAATTAGTTTTTCCCCTTGCGGAAATAAAAAAGCAAAATATGACTAAACGTTCCTGTTGATTTTCCATTTTTCAATGAAGACCAAGCGAAAACTAAGCAACCGATCAAAAAACTTTTTTTACTGATTGACAGCTGAATTGCCAACTATTAAATAACAAAATGTGTTTTACATTTGTACTACGTCTACAAACCTAAAAATTCAACTTAAGCCATGTATAAGTGAAATCCGCAATTACTTAGTTGCCAACCCAATAGTAACACAGAGTAGCAATAAGCCATTATCAGCATAAGAAAATAAAAATTATTTAATAATAATATGACATTTTAACATTTACATAAATAAACTTAATTTAATTAATTAGGAGCTATATGTCAAATTATTTCTCTATGGAAACCATTTTATTGTACAATTTCTGATACATATATCAATGATGCAAACAGTAGCGTTTTAACATTGTTACGACCACTAACTTCGCCGGCAAGTAATACGATTATCAGAAGCTTTTTACCCGCTAGTCCGACCAGACGGAACTTGTGGCTCGGCTTTTAATATTCAGGCAATCGATTACCCGCGCTCACTGCCGATGTCAACAACCCATAATATCTGTTTGTTGGAATATTATAAATAGCTTCATATTTGATACAATATGTGAAGCGAATAGATAAATTCAAATATTTAATCCAACCTTTGATCTAAATTATTACATAAAATAAACCAATTTGGTAGAAATGTATACAAATTGACTCGATAAAATTCAAATCTCGATCGTAATTATATATTTTCTCTGCTGAATTAATTATATTTGGTTACCTATCACAAAAGTAACTCGTTATACATATCTTTGTAAATATCTTTTATTTTTACGACATATTTATTTACGGATTGCTAAATAATATGTTTATTAAGTCTAAACGTTGTTTAATGGAAATATGTAGGGGTATATGCGAAGTAAGAGAGTGATAGCAACATCGGCTAATGTGATTAGTCTCACCGCGATGCAGCCGCGGCGGGTAATGTATGAAAATATGATGCATTTCTTGTATACAGATCACGGTTAAAGCATTTTCATCAAAGGCTTATTCATCAAACTTTAGGCAAAACTGCTAATGTTAGTCTCTAATTAGTTTATGAAAAGAAGAACATGGCTCTTTCGCATTTGAACTATGACATGAAAATATGAATGATAGATATAAGGGGGCTAAAGAAATTAAGGCCAAGTGTTACTATATTAATATTTGACATTAAGTATAGAAAGTAAAAGTGATGTTTGTAAGAAACACGTCACATCATATTTACTGAGCGCTGTATTCAAGTAATTTTATAAAATAATTTTAAAGATTCTCCTAAAGTTAACGTTGCCGACAGTTTTAGAAAAGTTGAAGAACAATTCGATTACTTTTACATTATCCCATAATAGACTAATTTTTTTAGAAGAAATATAATTTTCTTAGAAATAAGTAAGTTGGAAAGTATAATATGTTGTGACTTTAAATGCTAAATATTTTATAGAAATTACTTTTTGTTTATTATAACAAAATTTCGGTTACTATTTTAATAAACATCGCAAAAAGGAAGTTGTAATATACGGGACATACCTAAGCATTAGAATAAGGATGACTTATATGTGACGAAATGTTATAAGATAAGAGTGAGTAAAACCTCACCTTGAGTTTTCACTACTTAAACACCTGTGCAAATATATAAAATACTAGCTGTGCCCGCGACTTCGTCCGCGTGAAATACTATTTTGGGTAGCATTTTTTTTGAGCTAATTTTTTTATTTAACCAACGTGCTATGCTTTGATGTATGTAGAAGAACATAGAAAGAGGTGTGCCCGGACCGCGCCAAATGTAGGTCCTGGGTCTCTGCCTACCCCTCTGGGTTACGGGTCGTTAATTATGTTGTTGTTGTTTTTTTTTACTTAAACTTATAAAAAATATTAAACTTACAAAATATTCTCATAAACATCTTCCCATACAAACTTTCATCCCCTATTCCGTTTTGTTACATTGCAACCTTGAGGGTAAAACTTTTACAAATTTCAAATGTCATATTTATTTATATCAAATCAGCAGCCTAAAAATAAGTTTCAAGCTTCCAACTGTAAAAATGACGATTATTCCATACAAACTATCACCCCCACGTTCAACCCCATGCAAACCCTTTTTCGCGTTAAAATGTGCCCTATGTCCTTCCTCAGGCTCTAGACTAAATATTGGTAAGGGTAATAGCAAAACATATTAAAGAAAACATTCAACAAAACCTCACATATTGCCAAACAAAATTTCATCCCCTATTGTTATTTAGCACCCTTGGGGGTAAAATTTTACAAAAATTTAATTTCATATTTATCTTTATCAAATTAGCAGCCTTGAAAATAAGTTTCAACCTTCTACCTGTAAAAATGACGACAATTCCATACAAACTTTCACCCCCACTTTCAACCCCTTCAAACCCCTTTTTCACGTTAAAATGTAGACTACGTCTTTCCTCAGGCTCGAGACTAAATATTGGTAAGGGTTACAGCAAAGCATATTAAACAAAACATTCAACAAAACCGAATATATTGCCAAACAAAATTTCATCCCCTATTGTTATTTAGCACCCTTGGGGGTAAAATTTTTCCAAAAATTTAATTTCATATTTATCTTTATCAAATTAGCCTTGAAAATAAGTTTCAATCTTCTACCTGTAAAAATGACGATAATTCCATACAAACTTTCACCCCCACTTTCAACCCCTTACAACCACTTTTTCGCGTTAAAATGTAGCCTATGTCCATCCTCAGGCTCTAGACTATCTGTGTACAAAATTTCATTTAAATCGGTTCAGTAGTTTTTGCGTGAAAGCGAGACAGACAGACAGACAGACAGACAGACAGACAGACAGAGTTACTTTCGCATTTATAATATTAGTAAGGATTGTCTGCTTTAATTAAACAGAACAAACAACATACGTTGAAAGTGAAATACACGTTTTATAAATGTGGTGAGTAGCGGTCAAAATGTAAAATTAAATTCATATCTAATCAGAGCGCGTTCACCCGCATTTGTTAGGGTTCTGTCTGTTCACAAATTAAACTAGTTGTATGTTGCGGTGCCATCGCCCGTCGCCCGTTGCCTGCCGTCCGCCGACCGCCGCCCGCCGCCCGCCGCCTGCCGCGCGACAGACGCTATATGCGGGCTGTTATCACTCGTCTGTGGCCATAGATAAGCCAGCGACCTTTCACTAATACAATTCTAAAGCTTTGTAATTAATTTGACTGAATTTGAAAACTTGTCATTTTATGGAGAGGTAATACTTATTATTGCTTTTATTCGTGTTCTTATTACAAAGTATTTGTTTGAATAAGATGAGAGATCTTTTAATGTCTTACAATATCAGTAATCAGTAATAAGTCTTTTTTTTCAATGATTTTTTAAAATCAAATATTTTTCAATAACAAAGAAATTTCTTCGATACAGTACTAAATCAATAGAACTGCAAAAACGAACATTTAAAGAATAATAACGCGAAGTCTAATGTATTTTATTCTGGAAAGCAAAGTAAACTTTAGCGCGGCTTATGTACACAAGAATTCCTTAGAATAACTCAACTTCTAAACGTATAAATATCCCATTTTTCCCTTTTATCATTCAAAAATAATTCATCTACTTAACTTCTTTCTTTTATGCTGGAAATTCTTTGAAGTTGACGAGAGCTCCCAAAAAGTAATTTTATTAATTACGAGTCAGGAATTCAACAAAGTTCTACGCTCGGGCGGTCCTTTTCTGTCTTGAAACGATCCATTATCTTATGAAGATTTAGAAATTCTTGCGGTAAGTCGCGTAGCCCCCCCCCCCCTCGCGCCCTTCCCGCACTACTCCCTTCACCCGCTTCCCGCTACCTCTCTAAATATGTTATAATATCATTACAAAATATATCTTTACTGATATGTAAAGAAATTGTTTATTTAAACTTAATAATCTCAAGATCGCATTTTTTGCATATTTTAAATCCTATTTTTTTTGTAAAAAGGTGGCAAACTAACTAGCGGCCACTTGAATCCGCCAGAATAGCGAAGTGACTGTTACCTACCTGAACCCACAGATACCTATATTTGTAGAATTGACAGAGGAATTGGAATCGCATACGAAAGGGAAATATTCTCTATGTTTGCATCCCCTCCTCTGCCAATACCACTTACGTATTAGAAAGGAAACAAGACTAAACATTTGGCGTCTGGCACGCATCATAGTGGTCGTGGTATTCCACCTTTCGAGCGATCCATTCGTACAGAAGATATTATTATGTTCTCTACCACTGTTAATTAAGGGATAATCTGCTAATGTATGAACGTGCCTGAGGCGAACATATGCGCTAAAAGTTTTTGTTTCCCAGTGACCACGATGCCGACATACAAACGCATAAATGAGAATTTGTTTTGTAAAATGTTACGAGCAAAATAAGACAAAATTGAAAACTGTTCGCAATGAATTTTAGCAAAATACGAACTCTATATCAAATTGTTTGTTAAACATTGTATTGGACCATGTAATTTGTGTTAACAATTTTAATCGTTTTATTTGTTTGCTTGTATTAATTTCAACATAACAACAAAGGGGCCAACTTCGTAGCTTAAATTTATTACGCTTTCCTATTATAAAAGTTGAGCAAGTTCCACGAGGCGACGGCGACGGTCAGAGAGAGCGGCTCGGCGCGGCTCCATGTGAAAACAAAGGGTGGAGGGATTCGCTCGCTGCCCTGCGGACATTTTCTCTGTAAATGTTGCCTTCTCTTTGTCGTTTTGTTCGAAGCGAGGTCACGAGAGGGCGCTATAGACAACCTCATTTGCCCTCTTTAAGAGGAGCGATCGCAGTTGACTCCTAGGAACCGCAAGCTCGGCTGCGGCAGGTTGCTTTAACGGACCATTAATACTGCGGTGTGTAACCAACCAGTAGTTACACCAGTACGTTTGAATCTAATGCAATCTAGCTAATTGCACTTCTTTAAGTTTTCTAATCTTTAAGTAACTACTTTTGTTCCTGCTGTTGACTTTGGAACATTTAAACTTGTGTGTTCGTAATTTCATTAAAAGTTTTAGCATTCGTATAACTTGCATTAATTATAATTGTTTTGATGTATAATAATAGAACAGGTATGAAGTGCAATCTATTTTGTACGTTTTAATCAGTACACAAGCATTAACAAAGTCATAATTTACACCTACGACATCCACTCGACACAGTAATTTGTCTGTAAAGCTAAACGTCAAGATACGTATGAAATTGGATTTACCCCTATCTTGAGTTACGATTATAACAGGGCGAAGGCAATTGGTTATTCCGTTTAGCTACCGAGAGGGGTGAATGAATGAATACTTCAGATCACAGAGAAGATACGCTTTGGGATACGTTGAGCTACGTATTAAAATACTATTCTATATCCTTACAACACGGGAAACCTGTTAAATTAAACACATTAATTTTATAACAACCTATTGTTGTCCAATATTTAACGTTAAAAAAGTTAATAATATCAGTGTCTAGATTATTAAAGATAAATCAGCTATAATAGCTTACAGTTGAAATGTCCTCTTCTTTTTCTCCGTAACATCCGTAATCCTTGTTTCGTTACTAAAACATAATCCATATAAAATCAACTATCGTCAGTATTAAAATCACATCAAACTTTATTATTAGTCCTGGAAGATTATATATGGTAGCGAATCAACTATGGGCACTATAGAGGCGGAGAAAATTTCAATAATCCCACTAGGTTTGCGAAGAGCATTGCGCACGTGTCTAGGATTAGGCGTAATTGATGTGCGCCGTTTCTAATCTCCGGGCCGTGCGCCGTACGTCGGCCTCCGAACAAAAACTTGTATGCCGTGTCAACAATTCCGAATTGTTTTCATACGTCAGTTTGAATATTCAACAGTTATCGTCGGTATTTCGCAAAAGGGAGATTTTAAAAGCTCTGAATTTTTAATTCAACTGTTAGCCGGATTAAGGTGCGTCCCCGTTTAGTTTAAATTTTATCGTGAATTTTGAAACAAATGTATGAATAAATTAATAATTTACGGAATAAATGTTACACAAATGACCTCAGAAACGAAACATATTTCTCTAAAAATAGTTTCTTTAAGCATTGTTCCACCTTTAAAACCATGGAGTTATAAACAACGAATTAAGAAAATTAATTTCGGAAAAGTTTTAATTCTTTGAAGAATAAATAGAGAACAGAAATTAAAGTTAATAATACAAGCAGAAAGTAAATAAAAAATCTACTAATACTAATGTATTCTTACGGGTATAAAAGCAATTATATTATATTTAAAAAAAAAAAATTAGACGCTTCTTTGCTTTCAGAATTTATTTGGCAAGCGCATTGTAATTTCAAGGGAGGGGGGAGTGAGGTGCGCTTTGACCGAGTATTATTCGCGTGAGCTTCTTATCTCTTGATATTTAAATTCCAACCTGAGCCTCAAAATAGTTCAAATTAAATGGGCCTTGTAAATTAAGTGTCGGTATCACGCAATTCCAGAGAAATAGCTTTAAGTGGTTTCGGCGTGTTTCTACTATTTTATCAGACTTGACTTAATGACTACTATTTAGGAAATGATTATTACGCAGAACAATTCACTCTATCATCACTTTGTATATCATTTTGTGATGTATTTTCATTTGGAAGACGGAGATTACTCTTTTTATTTATTGAATGCAGGAACTCGTTTTTAACGTTTTATGTCAGGTTTGGGAAATGTCGGGGCGAGGTCCAGTCGTAATTAAAAACAATAAAAAACCGCTTTTAGTTTACATGTTTTCTTTCACGAATGTAAAAATAAAAGTATTATAATGAATGAAATTTATATTATTTGAGTTTAACGTTATTATAGACAATAAACACAAAATGATGTTTAAAGTATTGCTCATTATCATTGACAAAACCGAGATATTAATATGTTTTGTAGAGGGATTTTGGTCTCAGAAAACAACGATTATTATAGTCATTTAAAGTGAGATTTATTAATAGTTTTTAGAATTAAAGTTTGATATCTGTTGGACAGAAAACAAAAAAAACACCCTAATCTTGGCTAAGTGATATCCATAATTTTATTATTCGAAAGGCAAAAGATATTATAATTATTAAAAATATATTTGACGCGTTGGGAGACGGGCGATGGGTAGTTGCGCCGGCTATCGCTCTCCAGGGTAAACAGCTCAGACGGCACGATTGAACGTGAAAATTTTATACAGGTCATTTTGATCGCGAAGAAAAGAATCTGTTATTTTCCAGTAAGGACGCTGTTCTTGCATAAACAAGTTTTTCTCTGATATGATTTTTGATTGTCGACCGACGTGGGGGTATTCAAATTAACAACGAAAAATTTCACCATTTGCTTTTGTTTCTTTATGTAAAACATGCAACATAATTGTTGCATTTTTGTTTATAAAATAAATAAATAAAACATATTTATTACCTTTCAATCCTTACAGTATGGTTTAAAGATATAGTTTGTCTGATAAACACAAATATTTTTGGGGCATTAATAAGAACACCAACTAGTCTAGCTGCCTATAATTTTTTTTTTTTCGACTGAGAAATGCAAACGTCTCGCAGAGTACCTAGGACGGACATTTAAATGCAACCTTACTTGTCAAAGTTTGCCGTTTCGCAAGCTGTACTACAATACTACACTTGCGATACAGCTGTACAAGGTATAGGAGAATTTGTAGGGTAGTAGAAAAAAGTTTATTATGTAAGGTATAGGAGAATTTGTAGGTTAGTAGAAAAAAGTTTATTTTGTAATTGTAGGGTAGTAGAAGAAAGTTTATTATGTAAGGTATGGGAGAATTTGTAGGGTAGTAGAAAGAAGTTTATTATGTAATTGTAGGGTAGTAGAAAAAAGTTTATTATGTAATTGGAGGGTAGTAGAAAAAAGTTTATTATGTAAGGTATAGGAGAATTTGTAGGGTAGTAGAAAGAAGTTTATTATGTTATTGTAGGGTAGTAGAAAAAAGTTTATTATGTATTTGTAAGGTAGTAGAAAAAAGTTTATGTAATTGTAGGGTAGTAGAAAAAAGTATATTATGTAATTGTAGGGTAGTAGAAAAAAGTTTATTATGTAAGTCCCGCTGAAACTTCGATTTCAACAGCCATTTGAAATAATGAATCGGAAGTAGAAAATAAATCGTCTTATAAATAAAAGTTTAATGGAATGATATCCAATAACTTAATACTTTTAAAAACATACCAATAGAAATTGCGTTGTAGCCAATAAGAGTTGTAGACGCCAGTAACAACAACATTGCACAAATGGGCTGGCTCGCCTGGTTAAATACCTCGACCGCACAGAAGACAGCCGTGAAGTGGAAGTTTTTCCACGTACAGTCTAATGGAGGTGGGCTAATTTTAGTCCTCTTTCCCTTTTTTTTTTTTTTTTTTTTTTTTTTTTTTTTTTTTTTTTTTTTTTTTTTTTTTTTTTTTTTTTTTTTTTGTGACTGAGTCGTCACTGTTTGCCTTGAAGAGGCATTTACAGCTTCACCGGGCTTGAGGTGGCCGGGCGCAGATGGCGCTTAGCCTAAACCTCGTTTATGAGTAACTGGGCTCGAGGGCTCCCTCAGGAGCCTCGGCTCGGGCTGTTACTTCGTTATTATTACCGGATTGGGAGGTCACCGAGCTCTTAGGTCGCTTCGGTGGACGCTCCATGGAGTGACTGGGCGCAAGGGCCCCCGAGAGGGGACCTCGGCTTGGGCTGTCACTCATTACGCGTTTAGCATTCCGATTCAAGGGTGCCCGAGAGGGCCGAACCTCGGCTTGATCGGTTGCTATTATCTGATTGCTATTATTAATACAGCTAACATTACTACCACTTCGGAAAGCGTTAGCGCTGGGAGAAGAAGTGGCGGAAGAAACTCCAGCAACGCTTCTACTATTAATAGGTGAAAACCTGCCTGCTATGAGGCCGTATCGCGAGAATGATTGTCGCAGCCGACAGCGACTGCGGCGTGTGATCTGTTTGTGATGTTTGAGCTTAGCTTGGGCGATAGTAATTGCATCGTCTTGAAAGTCAAGAACGTGCCTAGGTCTGCGATAATCCCGACGAAACTTACCGAGCGCGATTGGATTGTAGGTGGCGGCACCTACAACTAGCGGATTTGGATGACCGACGGCAGAGTCAAAATAACGACGCGACGCCAACTTCAGGTGTTGGGCAATGGTGGGCAAGTCCAAGTCTATATGAAGATTGCTGTTGCGCATGTACCACGGGGCTCCCGTGGCTCTGCGCAAGAATCTATTCTGAATCACCTGAAGTCGATGTATTTGTTTCGGGGCGATGTGCGCGAATACCGGACTAGTCCTCTTTCCCTTCCCACCCTTTTCTTATAAGGGATGATCGGAAAAGGAAGTGGATTTGACAGAGAAGGGGATGCCTAAAAAGGGGAAATATGTTTTTTTGTGCGTCCAATCTTCAGTCGATTAAAGGTAGGCAACGTAATCTGCAATTGCGAATGTCTAAGCTCAACAGTCGCTTGTCTATTTCAGCGAATTTAGTGGTCGCTTGCTCGTGTCCCATCTTATGATATAAAAAAGTCCATTTTGGTACATTGTATTCCTATAAAAATACTTATATATTTAAAAATACACGCACAGTTTTCCTGAGAAATAGGCGTGTTAACATGAAACTGTTTTCTCTTGACTCATAAATCAATGTAAAGAGCATCGTATTTCTCTTCGATTAAATTAATCCATTAAAATTTCATATTCAATCTCGGCTTGTTTACTGAAGGGACGCATCGTCTGACTGACTTCTCTCTATTGCGATTTGATTTCTATTCCTTAGAAGGCAAAGGTATATATTACATTGCTGGGATTGATATTATAAATGTAATAACGTAAACCGTCATAACTTCCAAATATCTTTCGGCAACGGAGGTTGTAAATAATATGCATAATTGATTTAACATGATTCCTACTCTAGAGATACTCCTTACTTACATTTGAGGTGTGCAGATTTTTTGAACAACAATTATAAATTCTATTTTGTGAAACATTTATCAACTAAGCAATAGACACTTAGCAACAGACAGTGTAAAATTTATATGTTCTCTATATATGTATTAACAAACGTTCAATAACTAACTGCCAAACTCAGAATCGTTATTGGTCGCTTCTACAATAACGTACTGCTTAAGTAAACACTTTTTATAGTTTAAGGTGGCAAACGAGCTGAGCATGGCCACTGCCCATACATGTACATCTGCATTTGCAGATGCGTTGTTTATCTTTGACAGTGTGGTCATAAAAAATTTAGAGATATTTCTCAAAAAAAATTCTCGGCTTTGCGATGTATTAAGTAACATAACATGACCTATATTACCATTGTATTATAAAATTTTACGCAGTCTTTTATGTGAATGCTAAAAAAAGAAGCTTCGCAGATTACAGTTCGTATTATATATTTAGTAACAAAGGCCGTCATAACTGCGAAATATTGCTGGCATCATGCATAATTTATTTAAGAGGATCGGTTCCGAATCTGGCAAACGGAGATATCTATTACTCACATTGAGCGGCGAGGTAGACAGTCTTGTTTGCGAACTGCTACCTAACTTAATAATACATTAGACTGGACTTTACTTAACGAACTATCAGTGCTTCTTTCTTTTTGACAAGAACATAGGAAGTTAGACTTATATGGTGGTTATTTACTAGACTTTATAATACAAACTATAAATGCATCTTTGAATAGGAAAACTTAACTTTTATGAAATAAACGAATAACTTATTTTGTAATCTACGTACAGATTTCTCATTTAACCAATATAATTTTTAGTAAAGCCTTATCATCTTGTAATTCTATGATGAATACTTAAATCAAAGAGTATATCTAAGCTAAGAAAACTCTGACTTAGATTTAAACGTTTCGAGACAAGTGAAAAAGATGAATTCTGCTTAGGACAGCGTCGCCGGTTCACGATTTTAAACGGAAGTTGCAAAAGTTTTTCAAATAAATGCTTTGTCATGGTAAAAATGCTTTAAATTATTTAAAAAAAAACTGGTCTCGTTAATAACAAATACTCTACCTACACCATAAAAATAAGTGAGCACTGTACTAAATATTATTACATGTTTGAAGAAAACATTATGTATGGATGTGTAGTGAAACTACACTAGAATATGCTCTTCTGTTTACTATATAACTACTTAGTATATCTACGTCCGGTTATTGACCTACCTGGCCCCCATTCATTCATATTTATAGTGAACTGAGCTAACTTTACGGCCCGCCTGAAACAATGAATCACTCTTAATACTTGAACCACCTAGCTCGCTATTAGTTAGCTAATGGTTAGCCTCAATCCATTTGTTTGCTGAATGTAGTTAAATTTTAAAGTTTATAAACGTGTATTATTTCATAGTGAAAATTCACGCTGCTCTTGAGGTTATTTGAGTATACAATGCTTCTAATTTGGGAAAGTAATACTGTTATATAAGCGAAAGATCTACAAATAGCCACTATAAATTAGGAACCGCCCTCCGCTTTTGGCGAGATCATTAGATCTCTAAATTATAAACAGTTGATAAAACCTCATATACTGTAGAAATATTCCCAGAAAATCGCAAAATGTTCATTGACATATCAAATTCTGAATGTCGACAATATCGTCGTACCAAAAAGAGACATGCATAGATTGTTTAGCGAATATGGTACATAGGTTCTACCAACTTTCAATCCACTTATGTTTTGATGAATTTGTGTCATTCAATCTTAACATAGAATATTCACGAACAGCTAAAGCGCATGGTACTTACCTTATAATTGCTTGTATATACTAAGAGTTTCCACTGTGATTGTTTTATATTTATGTAGACGTCTTTATAATAAAACACAATGTACTAATTGACTTTGTAAAAGCGTAGTGTAAACTGAGGTAAGGTGCTTAGTTTCACAAAGCCTCTGGCTACATAATGCCCGTAACTTTCCTTACACCAACATTCGACTTTGAAATATTAATTCGGTTCAAAGTTTATTACAATGTAGTATTTACCAAAAAGCATAAACAGTAACTTTAGCAATTCATTACAAAATAACATAGTTGGGAAGTTTCACTTTCTTGGTAACAAGTAATAATAATAACTTACAAAATTATTAAGTTTTTTGTGAATCGTATTTTTTTTAATAAGATTAATAAAAGTTATTTAAAATAATCTATATCTTTAACCCGAAATGGTTTGAAATACTATCAACGTCTAATTCTGAGATGCAGATCTTGGCAATAGCTATACATATTTGATAAAGCCGCCACAATTTTCACTCAAATTGAGGCGTAACCGCAAGTCCATTGCTCATAGTTAACCTGCACTTATTAAATATTAATTTTGAGTTTAACAAGCATCTTGTTATTGTTATCTCGTTCCTCTTATCTTATTAATCAAAGATAAATAGCATATATATTTGTGATTGTTTTTTTCCACGTCTACAATGAATGGTGTGTCGTTTATTTAACTTTTATTCTTTCGTACTTCTGTGTGTTACTTAGCGTTGACTTAGTATTAATTTCCTTAAGTGCTTCGGAGATTTTTTCGTTGGACTTGATCAAAGTTTTGATGAGAAGTTAAACAAATACTGAAGCTAACACAAATAGATACCTGAAGTAACTTTTAAAACTCAACAGGATTAAACAGAAGGTACTAATAATATCGGCTCAATTTAAATGTAATTTATTTCATTGAAGACTACCAAATTAATAAGTTTCCATTTATCATAACACAGAACTGAATAAAAAAAATCCTTAATAATTGTTATTTAACACATATTGCAATTGAAATAAGAGGGATTATTAAAGTGCGTCTTTTTGGGGCAGTTGCTTTCATTTAGACAGCGTGTTTGGCAAAGTAGTGAGGCGATCCGATGCCTCGGGGCTTCTAATTCGCGCTTTCGTAGACCCCCGGCTTTCGTACGTGTTTGTTATTGTTTGGATTTACGTATTCAAATAAGCCGAGTAAAATTTACAACTTTATACCCTTAATTATTGACTCATAACATTGATGAACTGGCCCAAAAATTATGAAAATCTGCAAAGCTTTGAACTCGTTACGTACGCACAAAGTAAATTTTAATAAAAATAACATTGAAATTTTACCGTGTTATTCTTTAAAAAAGGTAAAAGGTCAAACGTGTAACGACTCCACCTGATTTAGAGTAATAATCAAACACACTCTGTTTATAAGCAATAAACAGAATAGTAGCAGATGTGTTAAAATTTCAAATTTATTTCATTTTTTACCTATTCCTTTCGTTTCTATTCAATAGACTGGAATTATATTTGTAGCAAGTCAGCTGCTTTATAGCTCGCCTATTAAAAAACGTATAAATAAAACAAGTTTCTTTTCAGATGAACAACGTCGAATTTACGGTTCTGAGAACGGAGAAGACCTGCCGCGATACATCAGCAGCCCCCAACGACAAGCTTCACCATTCCCTTTAGAAAGTACCAATCGACGATTTTATAGAAGAAACCGGAATTCTAAAGGTACAATAACGCATAAGTATTTAACAATTGTAATTAACCAATACAATGCCAATGATCATTGTAAATAACTTTGGCGAAAAATTTTGGTATACGGTTCATCGTGACCAACAGTGATTTCAATTGTCATTTTATATAAATACTAGTTGTCGCCCGCGACTCCGTCCGCGCGCAGTTAAAAAAAAAACATAATGAGAAATAGATGTTGGCCGATTCTCAGACCTACTGAATATGCTCACAAAATTTCATGAGAATCGGTCACGCCATTTCGGAGGAGTATGGCAACGAAAACTGTGACACGAGAATTATATATATTAGACTAGTTGTCGTCTGCAACTCCGTCTGTGCGAAATTAAAAAAAAAAAACTTAATTAGTATCCTATGTGTTCTTCCAAACTGTGCTCTAAATTTATACCAAATTTCATCGAGATCCATGCAGCTGTTTTGGAGCTACCTTGTAATAAACGTCGATCCGTCCATCCTTCTAAAAATCCGCATTTATAATATTAGTATGATTTGGTGGTTGATTTTGGATTGGTTACAGGCGAAGAGGTATTCACTGCAGAGGCAGGCGGGACTCTATCGCGCCGCAACCGCCGCCCTGAGGACTTCCCGCATGATACCGCTAGCCGAAATCCTAGGAATTGCCATATAAATGGTAAAAATATTATTCTAAATTACATATTCCATGGATCCATTCCGTAAACGTGGAAAAGGGAAGCGGATTTGGAGGAGGAGGGGACGTATAGGACGGGAAAACATCCTCTCTCCGTGCGTTCCCGTCTCTGTCGATTAAAGGTTGGCAACGCATTTTCAATTGCAGATGTCTATGGGCAGTGGCCGCTTCGCTATTTCGTCGAATCCAGGTGGCCGGTTGCTCGTTCTCCATCTTATAATATAAAAAAAGGATAATTTGTTGTTACTTTTCGTAAGTTAGAGTGATTGACAAGCCCATTTTCTTTCACATAGTAAAACGTCTAAAACGTCAATTCCCAATATTTCGTTCCTTCGGGAACTGTTCCTGTATAAGTTGTATTGTTTTTCTTTTGGGTCTTTATCAACTTATAAGCAAATTTGTTCCTCTTTACAAAAACAGACAAATTATTGACAGGTATCATATTAAGAGACGCGCAAGTTTGTCTTAGATGTATAAAAATTCGAAAAGTAATGTTCACAAATTTTTCCGTTGTGCAAAAACACGCGTTTAGTTTGAATTCGCGGACATGTAATACACTTATATCAATATCTTAGTTCCCGCTTACTTACTACGCTGGTATAGCAACCCAAAGCGGGTCTTGGCCCCCGACAAGAGAAATCGCCAACGCCGCCTGTCCTTTGCTGTCTCCTATCATTTGATCTTGATCTCCTTTTAGTTTCCGTTAATATTATTAAAATAAATTAGCAAGAATATAAGACTACTATATAAAATAAATATCAAATACATATTTCTATATTAATATACGAATTCAAGGCATTCGCGGTATAGCTTTATCATAAACATAATTAATAACGCTCAGTTCAGAAATGTGAGGTATGAATAAGGAATTACACACATTCAGTGACGTCAGATTCCACTTCAGTTATTGTAGTTAGGCATTCTGTATGTAGTGTATCTATTATAAATGTAATGTGGAGGTGGGTGCATGCCTTTGATAAGGATGCCTCGCATAGTTTAGCTTGAGATGACGCGCGTGTCTGAGACATGTGTGTATAGACTGAATGAGGTATTATGTTTATTTAACCTGTGATACGTCTTTTAAGAATATTATTTAAATAAGAGTATTCTCGAATAGAAAATTTAGTTAAATTTTCTATTGCGGGTAGATGTAAAAGATGATTTGTTAATCTGTCGAATGCCTGAAGTAGTAAATGTACTAACATGTTTTTGTATAAACTGTACCACCGATTTAATTTGTTTCATTGTTGTTATTAAAGATATAAAATGTTTTTAAGTATCATGATTGTGTATAGGGTCGTCTAGTGGTGGTCAGAACAGTGAACGCGAGTGCGACTCTCCACCGGAGCCGGCACCGCCCGAAGTTCCACCTCGCGGTCCGTCCTTGCACGTCACACTTCGACATAGAACCACACCATGCGATCCGCCAACTGACTCTGATCGCCTCTTCTTGTCTGAAGGTAAGTGAATTTCACATATTGGTTTAGAATTTGTTTAATATTGTGTAAACATTTTTTTATCATGGCTAACCAATCTGATAGTGATTTTAAAATGCGAGTGCATGTTTCGCCGTACAAGATGGGTTAAATATGGAGAACAAACTGAAAATCTCTTCTATTCTGAGAGACATCATAAATAGGATATCTTTTTTAATTTTGTTGTTTAATTAATTCTTTTGTATGTACTGTATGACAATAACTTTGGTTTGCATCCCAAAAATAAGTAAAGTACTCATTCATTACTGCGTGGGAAACGTCACTCGAATCGAGCCTCAAGTTTTCAAATGTTCACTTATAAACTTTAGCACTCCTATCATACTTAATTTAAATTAACCATAAATTAAGACTAATTTTACATCCTTTTTGATCTCTCTGAATACATTATTTATCTAGGTTATAAACTTCTGGAACGTACCTAACTAAAAGTCGAAAAATAAAACTACGATTCTTTGGCGACTATGTGATTGCACTTAGAATTCCAAGTTGCTGAATACTATGAGATATTGTAATCTAGAATCAGCATTATAATTGCGGCTATTAAAATTGCTTATAACAAAGTACAGTTCGTGATCGCATTGCTGAGGCAGCCCGTACTTCTGATAACTTGACTAATTAAATTTCCTCAGTAAATGTACAGGCGAGTTGTGTTAAGTAGGGCCTACTTGTAAAGGTACTTCGGTGGAAGTTTAATCGAGTTGCAGCGGCCGCCGAACCGTACCGGTTTGCGTCGGTTTGCGCCGGTACCGACTCGCTTCTGGCTGACAAATTAACCTCTTGATCTCGCCGCGCTTCGGGCGTCTGTTCGCAATGTATTTTTATTTACTTCGTGTTTGATTTCCAAGTTTGCTTTGCTTATCTTTAAGTTTACTCGAATAAACCTTTTCGACTCACACGTTATTTCGATGTACAACCAGTATTAACCAGATTAGGAATCGTCGACAGCTATAGTGGTTTCATCCAAGGAAATTTAAGCTTCGTCATCAATTTGAGGGCTGTGTTTATAAGAGATAATGTTTAATTTTATACATATTCAATAGTTAAAAGTCTCGAGGATATTGAGTGATTAAGTGTTCAATGGTTTTTATGAATGAACATATAAAACGTAGTAACAAGCGGGTCCGAAGCTCACTTTCGCTTCGTAACGAAAGAAGGAAGCTGCTAAATTTGATTTGTAGGCTGGAAGAAGCACTTTGATGTGGCCGCGCACCGCGACCCCTCGCGGCCGCGCCTCGCTAAAATGGCGCGCACTTACATAGAATCTCTTACCGTAATTTAATTTTTATGATAGCGCATTGTAAGTGTCCCTGGGAGGGTTTTATTTTGATTTGTTCTTTCACTTAGTATCAGGCTACGGCGCTAAAATAATACGGGTCGTAAATTTTGTGAATTTAAGTTTAGGTTCGCATAAAACAAAAATGAATTCGAGCGGCGTCTATTTTATTTATAACATTACGTTAATATGAAAGCAATAAATACTTAACGACATATACATATAAGTGTGTTTCGTAGGTGGAATTGAATGAATTAGGCAAATCTTGATTCGAACAAGAAAATAGCTTCAAAAGGTCTTGAAAGTTTAATGGAATCGAACACGGAACGGCCGAAGAAGTGAAAAGTTTGTGCGAGTGACAAATTGGGCACTTGACCCGCGCGCCCAGCCCGGCCTGGCATCCGAGAGCTTGTTTCTCGAGAACCGTAATAAGTTTAACTTTAAGTAAACTATATTCCATTCCCTCTAATTTGTACTCTTACTTCTCGGGAGCAACACTATTTACTCATGGCCTCCACTTGCGAAAGTTAATCAGTATTAAATTTACTTTAAAATAGCTTCGCATAATTTTGTATTTAGGTGGTTGTCATCTTATATGTAACACTACCTGTCGCCCGCGACTCCGTCTGCGCGGAATTAAAAATAAACTTAATTAGTAGCCTAAGTGTTCTTCCAGACTATGTTCTATATCCATGCCAAATTTCATCCAGATCAGTTGAAGCGTTCTCGGGAAACCTTCAAACAAACATCCCTACATATACGAGTATCTAAACATTCGCATTTATATTATTAGTAAGGTATGACATAAGTAACAAATTCATTATTATTAATAATCCGAGCACAGGATGATAGTTTATTTACATAAAAACTACGACTCGACAAAGATCATTCTATTCACCTTTTAAGATTTTTATTGAAAGCTTAACCAATATTACCGTTCTTTAGTTCTCGGTAGCTGCTACAAATAAATAAAAAAATCTTTTCATTTTACTTTAATTCAATTTGCCAAGGTAACAACGTTTCATTATTACGTATTCAAGAAATAAAAGCCAAAGAGGTGTGTATTCAATTTAAAATCTGTTCACACCAATTAGCCGGGAGCGCACGGTGCCGGCCGCGGTTGCAGATGCAATATCATTTCACAGCGAGCAACAAGAATCTACGTCTCAAGTTTCTGCGCTGCTTTTCGAAAATTGAAACCCCTCAGAGTCAAGCTTTAATTTAATTTTTATCATTGCTTTTGTTATATCTCCAGGGGAGCAAACATTTCAACAGCGGTTTTAAAGATTACAATATTTTAACCATTATAAAAATAAATTTAACCATTTAATGTCTATCTTTATGTGCATTTTACGATATTTACGGGTTGTTATCTGATAATTTTATAAATTATAAACTACTGCCTGAGACTTCTTCAGCGCGGAATTCTATAATAATAGCCTAAGTTACTCCTGCATACATAGCTACCTTTCAGCCCAAATCCGCTCAAAATCGGTCTAATTGTTCAGAGTTTAACCGACTCAAACTTGGATTATTGAGCAGACGAATAGACGGACAAAAATTAGAAAAAAACTGGATTTAACAAAAACATTTTTTTTTTGTATTACATACATTATTTCAACATAATTAATTGTATAGATAAATGTTTATTTTATTTGTTATTCGTTGTGGCAATTCCCACGTTACTTTTTAATAGTATTAATTGCACCGCAGTTGTGGCATAATTACAATTATTATATAAGGTATCAGGAATTTAAAAGCTTGTACCGATAATAAAACACCAAATTTACATACAAAAGATTTTGTAGTTTTAATTTTCGACTTCCTTGTGTTAATTTATTTATTAAACAGATGAAAAATTAATTCATTAAAATGTTTGGATTAGTACACCTTTTCTAAACATTCTTACGCTCTGAGGTAAGCAAATAAGGTGTTCTTGGAATGGAAGTACTTGTTTTGCATATTGTTATTTTGTGTTTATAAATTAATCTATGAAATATCAAAAATACTTGTATATGTTAACGTCGACGTAGAAAACTTATTCATAAACTTTTTAACTATACATAAAACGTGGTCGTACTAGGAATCCGACATTTGTCGTATCCTGAGTGGATCCTCTTTGATTCCAAGATACTCGTGCCGAGTTTTAAACATCCCCCATCCGGAAGCCACTTAAGTGCTCATAAAACACTCATACCGCTGTCTAGATCGCCTTCTTATTTATTTTATGGAGTTTTAAGGATTATTCGGTACAAACAAAATTTCGTTGAATTTTTTGCTTAATTCAACTTATTCCAAAATATTAAATTAATCGGTTTTATATTAGGTACTAATTTAAAAGGACTATTTGAGCAACACTTTCGTATTCTAAATGTTTATAAAGTCTACATTTTGTGCAAGTCACACAAAGTAAATCAACATATGTTAAAGCAATTTTCGCCGAGTCGATAGTGAATTCGATATTATGCCCCTTATCCTAAATAGGGTCCTAACTTAAAGTCGCAAGCTTATTGTCGCATTCACGCCTAGACATGGCGCCGACGAAAAACGCTTTGTGAATCGCTTCCATTTATTTTTGCTTTGTATATTTGGACGTTTCCTTTTTATATTTTGTTGTATAACATTTTTAAAAAATCAACATTAAAATGGAATGTAACAACCTTAGTTTAAAAAAATATCGACATGGTTAATATTATAGCGCTCTTCTTCGTAATACGAGTTCGAAGATTCTTCCATAGCTGAAACCTGAATCATTAATTAGGTGATATTGTCATTTCTTACTTTAACTAAGTTCTTAGTAGTGGAAATGTCTGTTACGTCACAGTCGTGGGAGCATGCGAGTCTTTCAAAGTTTTGTGTCGCGACAGCGAGCAGACCCGTCCGCGGCGGAGGCGTGCGAGCTAAATGATTGATGGCGGACCTTCAAGTATAAACTCGATTATCCGTTGAGACGCGAACAACTTACAAGTTTTATATAACGATGGATCAGGATTATTTGAAACTTTCCCTGGAAAAATCGACTCATGACAATCATATTTGAGTTGAATATCAATGACGTGAACTTTTCGGGGACACGGAATTGTAATAGAAAATATATTTTTTTTTCTCTATAACGAAATGAACGAAAAGTCTTTTTTTTTCATGAATGTGTTATTGATGTATCGTCAAAGTCAACAAGTTATAGACATTAATTTAAAATGAGAACATTTTGATGATAAGAAAGTAGTATGCCTATAACATATCTGTTAAACCGTCAAAGGTTTAAAACATGGTTATTTTTGCTATTTGATGATAATTCATTATTTATAATAAATCTATTAACCTGGCTATTTAATCGACTTTTTATGGCATGGATTTGGAGATTTAAATCCTCTTAAAGGGTCTTAGTGTACTCAGAGACCTTATAACTAAGTATGTTCGTAGTGTCTATAAAGATAGACGAGAAATCCTTGCTTTATTCAACATTAATTACCTCAACATTAGTTTGCGGAGTGAGCGTCGCGACGGAGTAAAATTGTTTCGTCATTTATTATTCCGAGTTTTAATCAAGAGAGTTGCAGTAGGGACGGCTGCAGGAGGCCGGCCGACGTGGTCCACCCTGCCCTGTCCATATTAATCGAGTGTAAAATATTTCAAAAAACTCATTACTTCTTTTTACGTCTGCTTTCCCTTTCGCTTCGTTTTTATATAACTAAAACAGCCGTGTTGTTATTAAGGTAATGTTACTATATTATTTAGTAATGAGCTAAAGAACTAACAATGATTGAACATAATTTTTTTGTTGCATTTAATTTTATTTGATCGGAATTTTTGATTGTTAACGTGAACTGTACGTTGTTTCACAATTTTCGCGTTATCACCTTTAAGTACGAACTCAAACAAACCAATCCTTATACAGTAGTCTAAGGGTGTGTACAAATCGTTTTCTTTGATAGAGTGTTCGCGCTGTGCTCACTCGAGCGAAATAATTCGAGCCGTTTGCGCCCCGGCCTCCTCCCGAGCGCGTCTTCTTTTGCCCTCAAATGCGATTTAGTCAGGCTACTTTGCAGTCTGTTTATTATGTAGTTTTGTTTCCTTTTCCGTTGCTAAAAGACTTCCAACTACATGCAAAAGGAACTAACAAAATCTATTTGATGCTAGATCAGTACGCATTTTTTTTAAATACATTAATATGCTATTTTTTGTTTTAAATAAACTGTTTTCCAATTAACAGAAATTTGACATTTGAATGCAGCGGAATAAACCTATTCATTATTATATAGTCATTTGAAGTTTGAAAACTTGAAAATATGATTAAAAATTGGCGAAAAAATTTTAGTAAACTTAGAGACACTTTGAAGTAATAAAACAGTATTATAGCAACAATTCCGGTCATGTCGTGCAACAAAGTATCCCGCGGCTGCGCTACTCTCATTTATAGTTAATCCTATTTGATATATTGGTCCATTAGGAGCGCTGTCCCAGCCGCTTCTCGTCGAGATTCTAAGAAAATACCGAGTAACGACGCCGATACACCTTTATAGACGGCCAATCGTGTCAGACTTACTCGTTATCGAGAACAATTTCAAAAATAACTTTGCAACACGAGCGAAATAAAGTGATACCTTCATTCACACATTGTTTGCTGACAAATAAATTGATATACTTATTTATACATTCTAAGAATAAGTATACAAATAGCTAGTTTAGTTAGTCCTAAAGGAATCCTAATGAATTTCTTTAGGTTTTGTAGTAGGACGATTTGTAATACTTTCTAGCTTAAAAATGTAAATTAAATAGTATTATCCGACCGTGTAAAACTCAATTGATATTGAATATTCGAGGCCTTGTACTTAATTGAAAACATATAAACATAAATGAACATGTATAAAATATATGGCAAAAAAGAGATGGATTTGGCAATTTAATTTCGTTGAAATAAATCCAAATTCGTCAATGAAAGAAGCGACGAAATGAATTTCCCTTTTTTCTGTGCTGATAAAATTTACGAAAATAAACTCAATACGCGCCTATCAAGATCCGGTATCAATCTATTATGTTTGCGCGGTTCCTTTCGTTTCACAATGAAGGCAAGGGGAGCCTTTTAAAGTCGCTTTTAAACGTGATACATTATAAAAGCGTAGTCGGTATAGAGCTTTTCGCGGTATCGTTAGAAGCGACTCACGGATAAATGATTGATAGCGAAATACCGTCAGCGCGAGCCATCACGCGCAACTTTCACTTACACTGAAAATATTTTACACGTATCTATACGCTCTGCCTGCTGAATGTTAAATTTAAGCTACTACTATATTTTTTATTTATTTATGGAAACGTTTGTTTGTTAAAAGCCGGTTTCAATCCACTAACAGAGCTTTTGAATATTGATAGGCATTTCAATATTTAAATTTTGTTTTCAATCTAAATATTTGTTTTCATTAATATGACAATGTACAAATGAATAGTTACAATATAGTCAGATTTTATTGTCAAATTGGTAAATATTTATGATTCCCCATTTTTTTTCTCGATATTCCAATATGTTTACTTATTTTTCATTGTTTAAGTAAACAATTAAAATACTGCTCCTTTAGGACCAATACATAAACAGTTGAACTATTTGCCTTTAGGTTTTCATTAAAAATTCTCAAAATTAAAATAAGATTTAAAAAGACATTATTGAAATGGTAAAACTTTTATTCCATTTCGGTAATGAAATGTATGTCTTCTAATCTCACTTCCACAATACTTTCGACCCCTTATAGTTTTATTGCTATGTTAATCGAGTGTCGTTTTTTTGCATGGAATTCGTTGATAATCGCTCGGAACTTACTTAGTATTCCCTCAGCAGTAACGCTCCGCCCCCCTCGCTGCAAATTTGATAATGAAAGGGTCCCACTTGTGTGTTGCAGAGATAATGTAAATAAGTATGCAAATTATATACAGAATACCATTCAAATGAACCTAACGCGCCTCTTTAAAGTTTTGTACAAAGCAAACTCTCTTTGATATATTTAATTCTAAAGTATAACCCTATATTATCACCAAAAAAGAACTTACTATGATGTTTTTGCGTCAGATAACTTAACTTAATTCAAATGTCAATTGACTTTTGGCTACAAGTTGTTATCGAAGTAGTTTTGGTATTTCACTCATAATTGTTTCATTACTTTTGTCGTCACATCTCAGAAAAATAAATGTTTAATTAAATACGTGGATAGCGATCATTATTTTGTCCATTATTACAAATAAAACAATTTGTTTAATAATACTCCCACTAACGCAGATAACTAATATAATTTCTTCGTTTTTTCTATAAAATGTATAAAATATAAAATAGAGTTCTAAAAGGATTAACATGTAAAGTACTAAATCGCAATTTGTAGTAAAGAAACAGCGGTTCAACTAACCCTCGCAGCGAGCTTCAAACTTTTACCACCAGTTCATCGTAGTCGGAATAATGAAGCTGCAGGATAACGATTTTTTTTTTTAAATTGGGATGCAATTTCATCCATTTTTTGTGAGATTTACTTGAGGGTTGCCGACGTGAAGATAATTAAATTTAACCCTTTCACTCGCTCAAGCAGACGAAAGTCCCGTAAATTAGAAAACTAAACTCAGAGAATCTCACCCTCGTATTCAATTAGCTGCTAATCATATCTGGAGGGTGTGAACGGATCGATTGAAATGTGCCTGACGCTGCAACTTTGATATTGCTTGCAATTGAAGTTATTTTTTGTTTTATTTGTATGGTATATCTTAAGATGGAGTGAAAGGTTTTTGAAGCTATATTTCTTTAGGTGTATATCAGAAAAAAACATCGCAAAAATCGGACGAGATTGAATACATAAATTAGGTGTTTGAAATTGTAATTTGAAAAAGATATTAAGCCGCCCTTGTATCATTGTTTATAATTTAATATTATTCGAGTTTTGTAGTGAGTTTCTAGCGAATCGAGCTGCAGTAACGGTAAATAGTTGAAAAGGCACGTGTTGTTATCGCGCGCCGCACACTGAGAATGCGACCGATGGAAAATTCTCGACTCGATTATACAGCTCAAACATCTCCGGAACACCAAACTATTGACCTGAGCCTTCGCACAGACAGCTTTTAATATCACAAAATTGCCCCGACATCATTTAGTCGCTGCAAATATTACTTTAATCCCACAGCAATAAAGTTTAAGCGTCTGTGCTTGCGGGGAATGCAATAAAACCTTTAGAAATTTGAGACATGCGAGTAAATTCTTAGACGTTTCTTTCTAACTTAAGACACATGGTGTAGGAGTAAAGGAGGCCCGTCTCTTTCTAGGAATGTCACGGCTATATATTGCAAAGCGGCTACAGGCCGACGGCGATGAAAATTCTTGGTACCTCAATGTTATCTTGCGAGGCGCGCTTGCGTTTAATATCGTGTTATTATAAGTAAGAAATACTACAGGGTAACTCAGCAGCATGTTTTATAGCGCATTGTTTTACCTATAGCGTATATTTACGAAATAATATTTAGTATTTTTTCAACTAATAAGGATTTTACTTTGTTTATCAATTACTTAGACTACGCGCAAAAATATAGATAATAGAACTTGATTTTCTGAGACACATTTAATTAGCAAACAATTTACTTGAGCAACGTTCGGATAGAATTATGTTTACTAATTCGTTATTTCCCAGACGAAGAGCCATCTGTCTCGTAGCCGTGTTTATTTTGTGTACAAAAAGGACAGCCGATGTGAAAAAGCCACAGCGATGTGTCACTTTTTACTGCTTTGGGAAAGCATTTTCCCTGTGACATGGAGGGAATATAGGGCGAGCCCAGTAAAAGCAGGTTTATGACGAACACGTGCCGACGCACGACGGGCGTAGGGAAGATCCGTATCGATCACTTCAATATAGACGAAGTGAATGTTACTTAGAAAAGAATTTGCTTATGAAATTGAACTATCGTAATAATTAGTTTTGTTTGTTATTTCTATTCTCCAAATTTAATTTGAATTACGAAGGTTCCATTTTTCAATAATGTTGTAGTAAGTGAAATAAATGAAGTATAGAATGCAATGTGCCTCAGTCGATCTTCGTAATTGACCTATGTTAAAATAATTTGAGGGTCGTTAATATTTTTTTTTTTACCGATTTATAAAAATCGAACTTTTCCTTTTAAATACTGCTACATACTCGAAAGAAAAGAAGATTCCGGAAATTACAAATATAACCGTTTGCACAAATTGGACCACCAGTTGCAAATCAGTTGTGACGTTTTTCACGCCGAGACTTGCCCCTGGATTGGTTCTAGAACATTTTCTATTGTTAAATAGTTTTTTACTGTGTCTACATGGATAAATACAATTGGTGTGTCGGTATTTTACATGAAAATCTCGTGTACTTTACAATAAAAAAATGACCATCTGTGCGTCACTCTGTTGGCAAGTTACGTTTTTTTTGTTCCTGAAAAAATATTATGTTGAGTAATTGTAGCTCTATATCCCTATATAGCTCTAAAAATCCGTGACGTCAGAAGAAATTTACTTGCCTTACTTAGTACGTCGTATTTTTAAGTTGCTTTAAGAAGAAAAAAAAAAATTGTGTCAACTTTTATAAGATCTCATTATATGTACGACGAAAAAAAAATCACGAGAAAGGTCAATTGTCGAAATATGAGTACATAATGTGATTACTACGGAAGTCAATCTTGATCTAAAATGTTCTATCTATACTAGTAATTGTAAAATCTCTTTGTTAAACATTGTTAGTATCTACTTTTACTGTAGTAACGCTTTCAGAAGCACTTTGAATCTAACAAGTAATACGAGGCTTAAAGATTTATAAATATTAGATGTAGCTACTAATATCAACGACACAAGCTACCGTAGAATTGGTTCCTCGGGGACCTTTTGTCCAATTATTGGGAAATGTAGGGGCTCACATTGTTGATCATTATAAATACGACATGAAAAACCTGTCTTCTTGAGTAAACGAAGTATATAAGTAGTAGAGCGATGAGGGTAAACAAATTGCGATACTTGTGGGCCTTATTATATATCACATCAATCATAGAACCCTCTGTGAACATACCTACGTCTCAATAGTAGGTAACGATTTCGTTTTTATTAAGACTAGCGGGCACCCGCGACTTCGTCAGGACACTATAAATAAAAAAGTAACCTATAATATGCCCGCGTCGATCAGCTACCTTTCGGTCAAAGTTCCGTCAAAATCAGTTCAGCCGTCCCGGCCTTGCGGACAGACAACAAAAATTTTATTTATTTAATTTAAAAATTGGGTTTTCGTTATCAGCAACGCGAATACATCACATGTACAACATATGATTTTTTTTCTCGTTATTACATACAGACAATCCAATTTCATTAATATGTGTAGATTCTTAATGTATTATTCAAAATTGAGTCATAGGTACTCAGTGGAATTGTACCATTTGAATTCATACACAGATTTGCTTTATAAACCATCAACCAGGTACTCTATTATCAGGTACACCAAGTAAACAATTTCATTAAAATGCGTATTGAGAGTATTTTTCTACATAAAATTTTCGCTCCTATAAAAATATAGGTAAAGTTTGTAATAAATTTTACGTGATAAAAAATAATAAACCTTCATACAATGAAATTGACATAAAATTTCTATCATCTTTATTTCATTCGTATATCTTACACGAAAGTTTTACTACAAAAACTTGTTGTCTAGCTTATAAAACAAGATGACTGAGTTTATTACAGACTGTTTACCATCGTGAATAATAAAAAAAAAATGTAATCGACGCTGTGACGGCACAGGCCAGTGAGCCGAAGCGTGAAGCGGGAGAGCGCAGCGGGCGGCCACAACGCTTCGCAAATACGAGAGATAGCCCCGTCCGGAAATTCAATCAAGCTCGCACGGAGATTCGATCAAGATTGGGGTAATTAAAATAGCTACCTTTTTACCTAAACATGACTCTACGGCTAAAAGTCCGGACGTGATGCGATTTAATGAACGTGATACTCGATGCAAATAGATTGAGGTTGAATAATTAAAAAATATTTAAATGTGTTTAGTTATATGTCACCGGTTATTCGTAGATGAATGTATAGATTCTTTCCTTGACTGCAGGGTTGTAACTCTATCCCTGTTATATAAACACAATTGAATAGTCAATTAAACAAAAGATGAAATCACAAAGTCGATAGATCTGTATCGAATGAAACCTCTTAATTAAAAAACCGCATTCAATTGGTCGCTCCTGGCTGTACGCGGTATGGAGGAGGCAGTCAACTTATTTATTGTCCACTATAGAAATTGAATATGCAGCCTATACGACGACGTGGTCGGAGGTAATTAAAAATACGTCACTCGCAGCCGACCTTTCAATTCGAGCATGTGTCGAAATACGAAATGAATCATTTCCCGTTTATATTTGTACGTTACCGACGGAACTGCGATCTGTTTGTTGTTATTCGGGCGATCGAAATATTCATCCAGTGAGTGGGGAATTCAGTTTTATGGCGGGATGTGTACACGCAAAACCGGTCGCCTAGATATCTCGTTTTGCCCAAATGAAGGGGTAATCTTTTCGCAGATATGTACGTATGTAATAGCGTTAGTATGAATGTACATATGTCTAGACCAACGTGATCACTTGTCTATATGAGTTGACCGATTTAGTACAGTGAGGTTTCTTTCTAAAAAAAAGTATTTCATTACTTTATATCAATACTCGACAACTTTCACACGGGTTGTATTAAATGTAAAGAACAAAAAGGAGCCGCTATACATTACTCTCGGAAGGCGCATCTGGTCATCCTGGTCGAGTGCTGAGACTTGATTTATTTCCAGTATCCATCACTTTGCCGCTTCGCTGATACCTTTTATCTCTCCCTCGCTCTTCTAATCGTTTTGTACTTACCAATTGTATAATTAAAAAATTCCTCAAAGTATTTTTCTTAATTTGATTATTATTTAAAATGTATTTTTATAGTACTTAAATGAGCCATCACGCCATTTGATTTTACTATAGTATTTAAACAGAAGAAGACAGAAGAAAGAAGAGAATTGCTAAATATGAAGATAAACAATAAAAATATTTACATAGTATTACTTAATGTTATGATTGTTATCTTCAATGTGTTAGCATTATAGAATCGCTCAGTTCATTAAAATTAACATTGGCGTGAAAGCCGTCAGTGAATACACCTGTCCGTTTCAATTCCCAATGAGCAATGCTCGGGTCCCTACCAATTTTGTGTTAGTGGGATAAACTTGTTTAGCATTTAAATTATATTCCCGCCACCGATTCAAACAACTGCGCGCAGAATTAATAACGACCAAAATGTTTAGTCACACACAATTTTGCTAGATTTTCAGATTGCAATTTGCATGTTAAACGTCAATCCGACGGCTATGCGTCGAGCCCTATCGCTGAATATTAATGCGGCTCCGAGATTTTGTTTTACTTTGTGGAAACTCGATTATAATGCAAAGTAGCCGACAGCGCTGGGTTCACCCCGATGTACGTCTCCCGCACGTCTGGACTCTAGACAGCTGCCAGCAATAGTATGCTGTGTACAACCATAAGTGTTACCTTAATCGATAATTAATCATAAAGCTTTTAAAAGGAGTATATTGTGAATAGAACTGATAAAGATTTGCTGCAATTGTTTGTATATTTTTAACGTGTGAAGTAGATATATGTAAACTAACATTATTATTCTTTAAAAATTTGTGTGACTCTCGTGTTTCTGTTATTTCCCTTTCTTATATCTAAGCGTCTCGATCAAGCGATAAGAAATATCTAACTACAAAAAAGTTTCGTAAAGCAAAGAAAACATTACCTTCTTACACTAAAACAGTTTGGGGAAAGCATTTTCACGTACGTGAAACGCAAGAATTTAAGGGGCTATAACAGGTCACACCCTACACGATGTGTTTTAATACTGTTTACACTAAAGGGAGAGTTCGACAAATATTAAATGTAGCGTAAATGATTTATTGCGCCTTTAAAAATAACGTTAATGTTCGACAATATAAAATAGATTTTAGAAATAACTCATAACATGAAGTTGCTGAAATTATTTCAGTATTTAGGTAGTTAATCGATTTCGAATAAGTAATATAACTAATAGTTATATTGTATATATCAAAGAGTATTTTTCGTTATTGAATTATTATTGTCATATCATTGTTTTTATTGTCTTAAAAAAATTGTTAACCAAAAAGTTTTACCACCTGTTTTAGCGGCGGGAGTAGGAAAGGGTGGGGGAAAAAGGACACCAGTGCTCTTCCCGAAATTTACCTACTTGCTTTAATTAGGCTTGTGTAGGCTTACGGTCGGTCATTTTTCTTGTTTAGCCGTAATTGATAAAGGGCGCGCCAGCTCGAACGGACACCAAACCAGCCTCACTTTGTTTCGTGCCTTGCTTTACTTGGAAAGGTTAGTTAGGCCATAATAATTTATTCTTATGACATTTTTAATTAAAAAATTAAAAGACAAGAGTATGAGATATAAACGAAATACCTTTGCTCTTTTAAAAGTTAAAAAAGAGCGTGAAAGGGATGTTTTTGTAATATTATCAAAAATCGAAACTTAGTATAACTTTAAATACAATTTTAACAGTGGTAGACGCCAGCAACAACATCTGTTGTACGAATGGACCGGCTCGCCCGGTGCAATACCATGATTACACAGAATACAGGCGTGAAGTATAAGTAATTCCGCGTTTCATCTGATGAGTGTGGTGCCTGAGGCCTAATTTCTTCTTCTTTCCTATAGTCTTCGTTCGGAAGTGGATTTGATGGAGAAGGAGACGCATAGGAAGGGAAAATATTCTCGTTCTGTGCGTTTCCTCCTCTGTTGATTAAAGGTAGGCAACGCATCTGCAATTGCGGATGTCTATAAGCTTCGGTCGCTTCGCCATTTCGGCTTATTTAGGTGGCCGCATGCTCGTTTGCCACATAAAACGGCCTCTACAAAAATTATATACATAATAATAGCTGCATGAACTTCAAAACGGATTGCTTTTAAGTGGATTGAATGAAAATATTAACAAATTGGCCTGCAGCTGGATTAAACAGTAAATTCTCATATCCTCATATTAACGTTCCCCCTTCGTTGAAGGGTGACTGGCAGTGTAGAGCGCCTAGGGGATGCAACCTCAGCAATTGCGTTAAATCAGAGTTGCTATTCGATTAAAAACGGTATCGAAACTGGTCGCAAGATCACTATCCGACAAACATAATTTGATCGATTTTTATTATATTTATATTCATTTAAGATTTAGGATACATTGTTTGTTTCTGACCATGAAAAATAATTTAGAAATGTTTTAAATTACTTATTTTATCAAAACTGTAATATTGAGACTTATATTAACTTTTGCACATAGCGTTTGAAATGTATAAAGCAATACATACATAGTCGTACATATGCAAAACAAATTTAGTTGCAACTTTACTTCCGTAGATGGGTAAGGTCGAATGATTTGATTTGGTCGTCGCAGTCCCCCATCGAAGAGTTTCTTTCAGAGGGAGCCGGCCGTGCCTATAGAACTGTCGCAAGACCAATATTGCTGAGGAAATTAGTTTATGTAAAATGTAGAACAGCAACGAAAAATATCCAGAGGAAAAATATGGACGGAATATTGAAATCAATTCAGTTTGCCGTTTCTATTGCATCACGAAGTCATCTTCGCGAATTGAAATGATAAAGAAGCCAATACTGTGAAAGATGTCGTTTATTTGTCGTAAATTGAAAGAAAAAATATGGAAAAGTAGAGAATATGACGTAATACGATTTTTTACACTTCGATTTAGAGTCAGGAACTGTAATGTAAAAGCTTAGACTAAGATTGCGATAACTTCGGAAATTTAATAAAGTAGTTTGTAAAAATGAATTCCTAAGATTAAATGATTTACTAAAGTACATCAATGTACAACTACCGAAATACATTTGAGACTTTTGTGACAATAGAGTTCAACGTATGCCTAATTGAAACGTTGGGTTGGACCTTACCCATAAATGGCGTAATAAATGTGCGCAGTGAGGCCGAAGTATAAATTTAATTAATACTGAATAAGGCATGTATATCCCTGAACATAGTTAAAGGGCTTTAATTGAAATTTGTTTGGACGCAAAAACGATCACAAGATGTTAATGTATATTTCAATGGCGCTGTCACTGTTTTCATCCTTTATTTTGAGTATAGTAATATGTAATAAGCACAGGTGGGCACAGTTAATCGAAAAGTTAACTTCGTTAATCGTTAATTCGTTAATTAAAAAATTAACTTCGTTAATCGTTAAAGCGTTAAATTCTCGAAAATTTAACGCAAGTTAAAGTTAATCGTTAACAGTTAACCATACCAAAATTATACATACTAATTTTACACTTATGTGGCGACACTTGTTTAAAATAGTAATTTGACTACATATTCTATAACACATTAGTATTAGAGACAAGTATGAATGCATTATAGTATATTTCATTACGAGTGCGGAAAGCCTGTCATTGCAAAGAGTTCCGACAAATGTCTACAAATTGACAGTTGGAACAAGTTGTAATGACCGTTTCGCACGTGTACTAAACAACTATTTTTGATACAGTTGCGAAAAAATTAAGCAATTTAATAGAATAATAAAAACACAATAAACTCAACTAACTAAAATGTTTGGAAAATGGCGCCAACCGTAAAAGAATACAAACTGAGTTTTTTTTTCTTTTCTTCACCCATTCTGGGTAGGCAAAAGGAACTATGCCCAAACAACCAAGTCTTCAGTAGATTATTATTATTGATATGAAATGAAAATTATATTTAATGAGATGAAATAAAATGAAACCTAACCTAATTCATTAAATCAAATCATTAAATTTGATATTGGAACAAATTAGGAGCTTCTTTTTAGAAATATTTGCATGGATCATAAAAAATTCAATGATTTTTTTTGTAAAAACTTCGTGGTTGGTTTTTCTTTATAGCAAACATTATTTTGACAGTTGTGAAAGAGAACGCACGAGTTTGAAAAAGCTAAGGAAAAAGCACGAGTAAAAAAAGTTTATATGTTTAGTTTTTTTTAGTAATATGGAGAACTGATCGCCAACCTTCGCTAGTCGAGCACTTCAAGAAGAAGAAAAAAAGTTTTTTAATAGTTTCTCAAAAAAGTGGCGTATTGCAGGGACGAAAAGCGTTCGGAATGTGGGCTATTACATACTCGTGCTTTTATATATTCGTAATTAAATATACTATTTCGAACCTTCTTTTCATTTTGTCCTGTTGGTCCCGTCTTTCCCGGAACGCTCTGATACATCACACTTGCACGCGAACTTCACATGTATCAATTATCAACTCGTTCGTTCACCATTCGAGTATCTGACAGTCGCCCAACATAGCTGAACTTACGAGCGTGGCGTGGTGCGTAATTTAAACAAAATGACAGCACGTCTCCAAGTTTCAAATTTCTCCAAATTTAACGATTAACGGACTTTTATTAACGGAAGTTGAGTTTAACGGAAGTTAACAAAAGCGTTAACACTTTTTGAAGTTAACTTAAAAGTTAATCCGTTAAGCAAAATGTTAACTTCGTTAATTAACGATTAACGGATTAACGAGTTAATGCCCAGCTCTGGTAATAAGTATCTGCATTATAATGAAAGCTGAATAAATTTATTGTTTCTAGAGTTTATTGTTTCAATTTTATTTTTGCATAAAAAGTAGGTTGGAAAAAACGGTCATAGAAATTTTTTAAATTGGCAATACTACGTAACGTAGAGATTGTCAATACACTTTTTGTTCAGAATATGAACGTGCAGCCAAAATAGACCACGGCGAGGCACAAAGGTTTTTTTTTTTTTTTTTTTTTTTTTTTTTTTTTTTTTTTTTTTTTTTTTTTTTTTTTTTTTTTTGTGACTGAGTAGTCACTGTTTGCCTTGAGTAGGCATTTACAGTTTCACCGGGCTTGAGGTGGCCGGGCGCAGATGGCGCTTAGCCTAAACCTCGTTTAAGAGTAACTAGGCTCGAGGGCTCCCTCAGGAGCCTCGGCTCGGGCTGTTACTTCGTTATTATTACCGGATTGGGAGGTCACCGAGCTCTTAGGTCGCTTCGGTGGACGCTCCATGGAGTGACTGGGCGCAAGGGCCCTCGAGAGGGGACCACGGCTTGGGCTGTCACTCATTACGCGTTTAGCATTCCGATTCAAGGGTGCCCGAGAGGGCCGAACCTCGGCTTGATCGGTTGCTATTATCTGATTGCTATTATTAATACAGCTAACATTATTACCACTTCGGAAAGCGTTAGCGCTGGGAGAAGAAGTGGCGGAAGAAACTCCAGCAACGCTTCTACTATTAATAGGTGAAAACCTGCCTGCTATGAGGCCGTATCGCGAGAATGATTGTCGCAGCCGACAGCGACTGCGACGTGTGATCTGTCTGTGATGTTTAGCCTTAGTCTGAGCTATAGTTATTGCATCGTCTTGAAAGTCAAGAGCGTGCCTAGGTCTACGATAATCCCGACGAAACTTACCGAGCGCGATTGGATTGTAGGTGGCGGCACCTACAACAAGCGGATTAGGATGACCGACGGCAGAGTCAAAATAACGACGCGACGCCAACTTCAGGTGTTGGGCGATGGTGGGCAAGTCCAAATCTATATGAAGATTGCTGTTGCGCATGTACCACGGGGCTCCCGTGGCTCTACGCAAGAATCTATTTTGAATAACCTGAAGTCGATGTATTTGTTTCGGGGCGATGTGCGCGAATACCGGACTAGCATACGTCATGACGGGACGAACTACTGATTTATAGAGTGTCACCTTGTTCCGAAGGGACATTTTACTCTTTCTATTAATCAACGCGGAAAGACGACCTAGGATGAAAGCCGCGCGGTTCCTGACCCGGGTCACGTGAGCGGAGAAGTTAAGTTTAGAGTCAAGTATGACACCTAAGTATTTAACCTGGTCTTCCCAAGGTATTGGGCTGTCCATGAGTTTAATGGACGGAAGAGCAGTACCTTTCTGGCGTGAAAAGTATAGCGCCGCGCTTTTGCTAGGATTAATTTCGATCCTCCATTTCCGAAACCAGGCACCTAACGTGTTGGCAGCGGTTTGGAGACGTCGACATATGGCATCGGGGGAACGTCCAGATGTGTATACGCAGGTGTCATCGGCGAATAGAGCTAGCTCTACACCGTGTACGCGGGGAATGTCATTGGTGTATAGGGTAAAGAGAACTGGCCCTAACACCGAACCTTGGGGCACCCCGGCTCGAACGGGGTGCAATTGTGAGCACACTCCCTCGACGCGGTAGCGAAACGTGCGATTACTTAGGAAGTCTCGTATTATGCATACGAGACGGTCGGGTACTCCGTACTCATATAGCTTGTATATAAGCCCGTTGTGCCATACTTTATCGAACGCTTTCGCTACGTCGAGGAAGATAGCTCCGGTGCTAAGGCCACGTTGGCGTTTGACAAGTATGTGCTCCGTGATGCGGTGCACTTGATTGGTGCATGAATGTTTGGCGCGAAAGCCAAACTGTTCTGCAATAGGCATGCCTTTTGTGCCCATAAAGGTGCGAAGGCGTGCTAATATTAATCGTTCGTAAATCTTCCCAAAGGTTTTGAGAAGGCTTATGGGGCGATAAGACGTGGGATTGGAAGGCGGCTTTGAGGGTTTGAGGAACCCTATGACTTCAGCGTCCTTCCACTCGCTGGGAAAGACGCCTTTGGTCATTGCCGCATTATAAATGGCTACGAGAAGTTGTATAATGGCAACTGGAAATAGTTTCGCCACCCTATTGGTGATGCCATCTGAGCCGGGAGCTTTGCGTGGACGTAGATTTTTAATTAGTTCCTCGACTTCGTCGCTAGTAACCGGAGGAATTGAGTCGAGAAGGGGTTCGTTTTTCCTCCGGTCGACCTCGCTGTCCACCCGCCGTAGGTGGTCAGGGTCGACCGGTAGGCTACTGGGGGAGCACTGGGCCTCGAGGCTGTCTGCAAGACATTCGGCTTTCTCTTCGTCCAGCATAGCTGGTGTTGTATTTGGGCGCGACAATGGCGGCATCGTTGAGTACGTGTCGCCTTTAAGTGACTTGGGAAGCTTCCAGAATGCTAAATGTGATGGCTTTATATTTCGAAGCGTTGAATCCCATCGTTCGTTCCGGATGGCAGCTATGCGTGTTTTTACTTCACGCTGTAATTTACGTAGCTGTTTTCGGTTCGATTCAGTGGGATACAAATCGTGAGCTCGGGTAGCCGCGTTCTTGCGTCTCAACAAGTCTCTGGCATCTGGTGGTAGTGCCCAGCGTTGATTGTCTGACTCTGGCATTTGCCTTGAGCAGTCCTTGATGGCGGTTTGGATATGACTTGTTAGAGAGCCGATCGCGACGTCCATATCGTTATCAGAATTAATTATGTCGGGGATGTCGTTTAGATGTGGGGAGTTAATATCTTTGAGCCTGGCACTAAGTTTGTGCCAGTCAACGACTGTCTTCATTGGGGGGTCAACCGGTGCAGAGGGCCCTAGCTGTATCAAAACTGGTCGGTGATCTGAGTGAAGCTCATGTATCACCTCAATATTACGTAAGGTTAGGTTAATATTCTTGATGATTGCAATATCAAGCACATCCGGAGTGTGTCCCAGTATGTGGGGGTAGTGAGTGGGCTCTAGTGGCGCTATGATTTCAAAATCAAGTAAGTCCGACAATGAGTCAAGCTCACGGCCGCGTTTACTGATTCTGGTAGAGTTCCATCGAATGTGTTTGCTATTGAAATCACCAGCAAGGATGGTGGCTCCTCCTATAGATAGAAGCAATTCAAAGTCGGAGCGTATGATGGTTGCGCTTGATCTACAAGGAAGGTAGACCGAAGCTATCGTAATGGGGGCATGGCCAGTCATGGCTAGCTGACAGATCGAGGCCTCTAAGTGCGTTAACGCGGGCGTGTCAATCGGTACACAGTGCAGGGATTTTTTATAGTAAATGACAGTGCCACCGCCTGGGGCGCCGGTCCTATCATTTCTAACGATATTGTAATTAGAGACTTTCGGGTCCCTCATAGCCGGTTTGAGAAAGGTTTCCTGCACGAGTAACACGTCGACTTGATGATCGCGAAGGAAGTTATGAATTTCGTCGCGTTGTTTTCTAACACCGTTCGAGTTAAAAAAAGCTACGATAATTGAACGCGGTTTGACTCTGCCATTATTATGCGCGAGGGGCGGATGACTACAATTATTTAACGCGTTTGCAGCCATCGGAAAGCCTAATTGTGTTCGAGAGCACTGACGATGTGCTTGTACTTCTTAATCAAGTACAGTCGAGTGCCTATATTTCCTGACGCCTTTTCGTATTCGTCGGCGAACGTTAAGACTTCCTCCATGTTGAGGCCTGAAAGACGATTGAGGGATTCAAACGGATTCCCTGTCGTTTTAGGTGGCGTAGGCATTGACACCGGCTTGACCGGTACCGGTTTAGCAATGGGCGCGGTAGATGTATTGTACGCGGGTGCGCTAGCGGTGGGCCTGTTACTGCCCCATGCGGGGGTGTTAGTTTTCCACGATGGTTGAAGAGGTGGAAATTCGTTGGCTGACGGTATCGGAAGCGTTAGACGTCGCGACGGTCGCTGGGGTTGCGATTGGATTCGCTTTGGTGCCTTCGGGCATCCGTGATAGTTAGCGGTATGATCACCGCGGCAAAGGACGCATGCAGGCTTCCCGAAAGCCTCTAATAATGATTTGTCTTTCGGCCTAGAACATTCCGACGTTCCATGATCGCCTAAGCACTTAACGCACCTAGGGCGGGCGAAGCAGTTGCGGGCAGAATGCCCGTATAACTGGCATTTGTGGCACTGTCCGGGTAGGCCATTCTTGCGTGGCGGTTCAACTATGAGCCCGCTAAGGCCACAGATTGACTTAACGTCAAAAATGGCCTTCCCTTCGGGCGACAGGTCTAGATGTACCTGTACCAAGTCCATAGGCGATTTTGTACGCCTATTTGTCATGCGGAAGACGCTTATTACTGGATACTTTTGATCCTTGAGGGACTGGACTATGTCTTCTACCGGGATTTCCTTAGGGATGCGTTTGACCACCACTCTAAGGATACGCTCGTCGGCGAGCGTGTACGTGTGATAATAAACCTCTTTTTCTTGGAGGAATCGGGTTACGTATCTGAAGGCCTCGGCGGTCTCCAGTTGCATTCTGATTCCTTGGGCTGTCGCTGAAGCGACGACCTTGAACTTGTTGGACATGGCCGATTGGATCATTGGCCACTTGTCCTGTGCTTGGATATATATGGGCGGAGGTTTTTTATCTAACAGCGCGCGGGCTGCGGGGGGGACCGGACGGACAGCCGACGGTGGCTGAGTAGCGGGCGTTACGGGAGCAGTTTTGGGCGGCGCGACTGGGATGGTCATGAGGGATGGGATGGGTACTGGTTGTAAGGGTTCGGATTCGACCTGGGAGTGTGGACGCGGTGCCTTCTGAGGCATCGGAGATGGGGAGGATGATGATGCCGACGAAGGTGTGGGGGAGGAGCGCTTCTTGCGCTTTTTCTTGTTTTTCACTTCCGTGAAAAGACCGTCTTCGGGGTTTTCGGGCGATAGAGGAGAGTCAAGCTCCATGTCTTCGGCGTCACTATTCGATTGTGACGCATCGCTAGACGTCGAGTCTGAAGTGGATGGCCCTGCGCGGGCCTGGGATTCCGCGGCTGTTAACGAGGCATTAAGTGCCATAAATACATCAGGGAATTTTGTCCTGAGAAAGTCCAGGACAGCTACTAGACTGTGGTCCGCCATTTGGACTTATGGTGGACCGTACCTATTCTAAATGTAGTCTCCCGGTGGGATGCCGGGGTGTGTATCCCTAGCTCCCTCCCTGCTGGGTTAAGCAGGGAGGATGTGTGCCTACTACGTGTAGCCCTAGTGTGTCCGAGTGCCGATCTTATTGTGCACTCGGGTGTGTACTTAGGTCTAACTAAAGCTACCCGTGGGCTCTAAAAGGCCAAGCGTGGACCACCGTTGACTAGGGCACTACCCAAGGCCAATGATGGAGGTCCCTTCCGGATTACGCGGTTCCCTGAAGGGGAAACGCAGGCGAACGGGGCTGCCTGACTAGCTTCGTTATCACCGTTAGGTATCCGCTAGCCTTTCTCAAAATTGCGATTATTAAGAAATTGCTCAGCGCAGTGAAAACTGCACTTCACAATTTCTTTCACGCAGTTCCCGAAGTCGGAAACAGTGACGTCGCTATCCCAAGAAACCAGATGGCTTGCCAGATGGCAGAGCAATAATAGTTCCTTAGCGGAACAATAGACGTTACGACGTTCTACCTAGAAACTATGATTAGCGCTTACCAGAAGGCGGGCGCAATAAAAATTGCGCCGACACAATCGGCTCGCGAACAAAGGACGGCGGCACCTTTTATGGCGCACGCAGGTGCGGATTGCTCAACGTAATGTCGGGCGGAGCGACAGATGTGCGGCGAGCGAACACGTCCGTTCACCTCAACAGTCTGTAGCCTCAACAGTCTGTAGCCGGCACAAAGGAATTGTGAATTATATTTTATAACATTCAGTGATTTTTAGATTTTTGGAACGTGAATTTATAAATTCAATAACTCAAAAACTCGTTTTCAGAGAACTGTTATAATGTAACTATGAGTAGATTCTTTTGTTCATCATGTATTGTCATTTAAATCAATGGAACCAATTCACATCATCAGCCATTCCATTATATTATATTCAGATGTTTTAATAATTAAAGTGAAAGAAAAAGAACTCAAAGTTATTTTAAAGTAGAATAAATATAGAAGGCTGTATATAAATTCTAGTTAAGTAGCGGTTTAATTGCTAACCCCTAGTTGATTATTTGTGTTCATCCGACCTCGAAGATGACACAATGCACGCCGACGACGCCCTAGCTGACGTGAAAGGCGTCCATTAATGCCAAGAGACTCGCAGTGTGAATGGCCACATAAGCTGACTGATGTACCATTAACGTCATATGTAACCAATCAACGGATCTATTAACACAAACATAAGAATCTATACATCCAATACCTTCACTTGACATTACACGTGTGCTCAATAACTTCGCATGCGTAAATAAGCATACGCTTTTGGCAGACAATAAAAGTGAGTTTCTGTGATTAAAATCTCTGTATAAATCATATCGTCATCCCTATCATTATCTTTTATAAAACAGAGATAACTATATGTTTTAAGCGGACATTTTGGTCTTAGAAACCCATCGTCAGTCTTAAACAACTATTTTTTTTAATACGGAGCGACATTGATCATCTTTGTAATCTTTGCTGCATAAATTTTCTATTTACTTTTTGTTGTTGATAAGTATTAAAAATTTAACTACGATGAAACAATTGCGGTTTTTTCTTCCTTTGACATAGAAACTCATTTTTTTTTATATATTTTTTTTTAAATAAAAGTACTACACCGTCTTTCACTACGTGAGAACTTTTTAGGTCTTTGAAAATATTCTAAATTTTCAAGTAGTATGATCCGTAGTAATAAATATATTATGCTTTAATAAAAAAATAACCTTTTGAATGCTTATGCGACGTCTAACATTTGTACTATAATATATTTGAAACTTTATAAAGCAGATTAATCCAGGTCGAAAAGAGAGTTTATAAAACGGAAAAAAAAAGAATAACATCGGTTAACGATACTTTTAGAAAATAGCTATTATCTGTGAAAAACCAATTTCCATTTACATTTTGACAGCAGACATATGTGTACAAAAAGAACACAGAGCGGCCGTGCGTTTCACACGGGATTCTATTTTATGCCTAGTGACTACATTTCGACTTTTATTTTTCTGTAGCGCATTTCACAATCAACGTACTGCAGACAAATAGAGTTAGGAGAGAGATTATGGAACGTATGAATTTTGAGCCATTTTTTCATCGGAAAGTGGATTGAATCGCTTCAGGGATTAACCTATAAACTCTGTGGAAGGCATTGGTGAAGGTCCATTATACTGATACGAGCTGATCCTAATGATTTCTCTCAACGTGTGGCAGAAGAACGCGAATAACAGGTTAATAACTGTATTGACCTATTATTCATTGAAAATTATATTTAGTAGTATTCATTGAAAACTATTAACTGCATCGTTATCATTTTGATTTTGTAGATTCTATCAGTCCAATGGTAGAAATTTGAAACACCGGAATTTGTTTATTTTATGAGATAATGGAAACTTTTTAATACTCGTAGTCGTAACATTAAAACCCACTCATTCAAAGACATTGAATAGTAATAAGCGCTTAACGGATAATGACTTGCCACCAAATGGTTGATATCGGTTAACTTAATTATATTGAAAATATTTGTAATTTATAAAAGGATTATAATGAAAACTCTGCCGGATTTATGCGATTTAATCCTTTTAAATTAATGAAAATTTGCCGCCGATACAAATTTGATTGACCGACATAAGCTATCAAATTTGATTTCAACTTAAATTGCTGCATACTATATTAATACGTTTAAATTAATTTAACTAATAGTATTTTAAAAAATAGTTTTTACTTCGATAGAAAAGAATTATTTTGATTTAACCAGAGTACAGTACGACCTGTTGTAAAATCAAAATGTTTCTTATTCTAAGAAAACCATAAGATGTAAGAGCAAGTTTGCTTATAATATTTATATGTAACTTGAATCGTAAATATTAAACGTGGCTTGGAGCCAAGTTGCAGTCGTGCCGCATCCAATTATATTTCAACTTGAAATTATGTCAAGACTTGATTCTGGTACAAATTAAGTCATAGCTTATAATTATAGGTCATTGCAGATTTGTTAAATTAAATCTGTTGGCAGCACAACAACTTAACAAACTTAAACTATCAAAGAAAGTAATTTGCTATTATCATTTTAGATAAATAAATTTCGTTATTTTATTTTTTACAATAACAACATTATTTGAGATAAAGAAATAACGCTCCCAAACCTCAGTTACTTAATTAATTTTAGTTACAAACGCAACTAGGCGATTGTACACTATAATATTTCTGTATCAATAAATTTGTAAGATTCACTGGAAATTACTTCCAGTTTTATCTTAATTATGCTTTTACTTTTTCTTCCTTGAATTTCTCTATACTAAATCTGACTGTAGAAGAAATCCTGACATATTTTTTAGTGCAAATTTAATAACATATTTGTCAGATTTAATCTTACAATCATACTATTGTTAGTAGGAACGTGTACTAGTAAATAACAAAATGAGTTAGACAATGGTTTAGCATTATTAAACCATATGTCTGCGTCTGTAGCGTTGATTATTTATGTTCATCAAAGCATACGGACAGCACAATAGCCGATGTAACCACGTAAACGGCGGCCATTACTGTACAGCGTCACATGAATAGCCGCCCAGTCGCAACCATGTCCTTTCACAACCTTTTGTTGTCATAGAATGGCACTACAATTATAAAATTATTTTTATCTACAACGAATGATAATATTTTTTGAATAGGGAATGTTTAGCGACCAAAATCCTTATAATAAATCCACTTTTTCTTTGCTTTGAATTTAAAAGAATAAAATTTTGTCAACACACTTGATACAATTTGAATAGGATGGCGACTGTAGGTTTTTTGAAGGCATCGTAAAATACTAACTGTTAATTACTAATTTGTTGATGAATAGTTTCGTGCTTAATAAATTATTTCTGTTCTCGGCTTACTTTTAATATTCATAGTCTACTGTAGTGACATGATGTTTATAGCGCTATAATTAATAAAATTAATGTCACCGATTTACAATGTTCGCAAGATAAATTACGTCACCGAAGTCGACAGGCAATATCATATTTATTTGACATGGGACAGATTCCCTCGTGTAATGGGAAAGTTAATTTGACACCGGAGTTGAAAAGTTAGAAATACTAGATAATTGAGACAATAAGTTATTAAATATTACTTAAATTTCGCATTTATGAAAGTTTAGATGAATAGATGGATGGAGGGATGAATGTTTGTTAAAATGTATCTCCAGAACAGCTCAACTGATCTCGCTGAAATTTGAAATCTCAACATAATTTGGAAGAACACGTAGGCTACTGTTTAAGTTTATTATTGTAAGTAAAATGCCTTTGGTAATCAGATTCATGTGTAAAAGTTGAATTTGTATGTAAAGTCTTAATGTATTGTAAATAAAACATGAAATGTGTAAAACAAACGTACCTACGAGTATATGTACATTTTGTCCTTAACATCTTTGAAAAAAAATGATTTCTGTTCAAAGAATTATAATCGATTCGATTTGATCTTTGATATTAATAAATTATGACAAATAAGTATCTGCGCTGAAATGAAGTTATTAATAAATGTTGTATCAATGGCATTACAAAATAATAACTTCGTAACGAAAAATAAAGTGGTTAGAGTGACGTTCGACCGATATCAGGGCGCTCGGTGTTATCGACATGCCTGTTAATTATTTAATGAAATTGATATTTCTGTATTAATTTGCGAATCAATTAGCGATCACTGGAAGAAAATTTTGCAGTTAATCTTAATATATATAAATCTCGTGTCACAATGTTTGTCCTCAATGGACTCCTAAACCACTTAACCGATTATAATAAAATTCGCACACCATGTGCAGTTCGATCCAACTTGAGAGATAGGATAGTTTAAATCTCAAATTATAGTCGCAATTTTAATTTATTGCTTATTATTTGTCTGTTATTATTTGACAGTCACAATTATCTGTTAACTCCAAATGATTCTAACAGATGTCGATACCTTTCGACTGGGTTGAGTAAGTAATCAATAGATGGCGCTGCTATGGTAAATCTACGAACGTGTCATATAAGCTTATTAACTGCGCGCGGACGGAGTCGCGGGCGACAGCTAGTATTTTATATTTCTTATAGATGGGGATTGAAGAAGTTAATTAAATAATAAAACATAGTCGACTCTACAGATAATAACTTACAAATCTTTTTTATTTACTTTTTACGAATTTGTACGAAGAATGATAATAAAATATTCCGTTAACTTTAAAGTTGACTTTATAACTGTAGATACATCTCCCCAGTTACAAGTGTAGATTATGTTCGCAAAACAAAATATTGGTAAGTAACTTCTAGTATTATCATATACATATATTACATATATGTACATAGTATTTATGTACCTAGTCTAAACAAAGCGAACACACATAGTGAAACTTACACAGAAATTTTCCGAGTTGTTTGTTAGGTGATGTTTATAAAAGTACTCCAACTTTACAGAGCCGCGCCTGTCTAATGGGACTATGGCCTTCCGGCAGGGAGTCCAGGAGGCATTTAATCTTGCCCTGAATTATGTACTCATGTCGGAGACCCGGAAAACCTTCGGCGTTGGCGCCTAAGTACTTTTTATTATGTTTTTATTCAGCACTACAATTCGTTTATCCTTAAAAGAACATACAAGTTGTAATAGGTACTAATTTTTATTATGATACGATATTACCTCTATTTATAGAAAGTAGCGATAAGTTTTTATTAAAAATGAAAGCTATAATGACTAATTGGTAAAGATTTCTAAGAAAAAAAAACTATTTAATTTAAAGCCAACTCATGTTGTACACCTTAGTTAAATTTATTATTCGTATCGCAACATTAAATTCTTTAAAATTGAATGACTCATACAAGGTTGTTAACGTAATATGCAATATCGCGAGTGGATCTTACATGGAAGTGGTATCAGTTCCCGGAATGTTAAAAACCGGTATAGCTAAGTGAAGTTAGCAGTATTCCCCGATGTAATTATAGCGTAGTTGCTTGTACGGGTAACAATGACCTATGGCCGCTAGTCCGCTCTCGCCTTCGCTACTACATCCGCCCCGCTTACACTCCGCCCCTACACTTGTTAAACAAGTTGATACGCCCGAGTCCACCGGCTATAAACAACGTCCATGCGAGCTTCTAGTTAGCCTAACCGGTTTATCTCAACGAGTTGAAAACAAGCGCAAAGGACTTTGTATCAAACGTATAGTAAGGTGATAGTGACATGAGCTTTATTCGAGTTAATTGTTTTAAAATATTAAAAGCATAATAAATTTAAGCAAAATATTTTTGTAAGCTAATTTAACTGTAATATGAAAAGGTTGAGAAATAACTAATGTGTAACACAAGTCGCGAGTTTCAGTCCGGATGTTTTTACTTAATGGCGCTAAGCATGTTCTGGTGTTGGTTGAATTAAAAGACGTAGTTTGCTTTATAGCAGATTGGGAAAATCTTGACAAGGATTTCAGTTTGATATTGCAAAAATCACGGAACTCTACAAGCAGTCATTAACAAAATACAAATGTAAAGAGAGACTTTAAAGAAAATAGAAAGTCAATTTTTCGTCAAAGTTTTTTACGAAAGGAGGGTCGAAAGGTTTATAATTATCTAGTATTTTTTTTAATTTAATACAGATACTCTAAACAAATTTTAAATTTATTACGTAATTTTCATTGCGTTACGAATATGATTTTCTTTTCTTCATTTTATTTATTATAAGCAGTACATTTGTTAAATTATTCCGTACAACGCGCTCATGTAACTGTGACGTTAGTGACTTATTTAGCAAGTCCACAAGGCAAGTGCCGTCCCGCGGTAATTCAATAACGCTCCCAGGCAAACGCAGTTACGGTCAATTAAAAGTATGCCACTCTCTCACCGGTCGATGGCGAATCGAGTTACCATCCGCCGGGAGCGGCCGGCGAACCTCCGTGCCTGCGCCGGCCCCAAACAAACACCGAAGAATTCTTGATAATTAAAGTGCTCTCGCGAACTATTTTCATTTATCACAGGAAGTGAAAATAATTAATGAGCCAGTGTGAAATTAAAGTTTTGTCAATTTTACGACAAAACTTTACGAAATTACGTTGTTCCAGAATAAAGTTTTGATTGAATAACGATCGGTTTCCTTCTTTTACTTTCGTTTCAAATCCAAGTGAAGGTGCCTTGAATGAAAAATTGGTCATAATTGGTTTCCTGTAATTGTACCGCGATTCAAAACTTTTAAATGTTAACTTCTATAATAATAACCTGAACTATACTTTTATTACTAGGATTTACTTGCTTTGAGAATGATGTTGAGGTAAAGTTCATCATATAAATATTATTGTATACGAAGTAGTTTTACAAGTGTTTTTATGTTAGACATTAAGGTATTCAATTTAAAGTTGAAACGGGTCTCTGTTCACGACTGCGAACAGGACATTTCTTCTGGTGTGCGTCTGAATGAGACAGTGTTATTAAATTAAAGTTTCATTTGTCTTCATTTGCTAAACAATAGCAATTATACAAAGCCCCACAGCGGGCGAGTAATCAAGCGTCCCTTTAATTAAGTACAGAAACAGTGCCAAGTAATTGGATCTGAACAACCGAGTAAACAAATCGGAATGGAAGCTAATAAATCTAGCAAACACCTCGTCTGCCGTCTCGGGGCATTCAGATCGTCCTACCAAAAGTAATGCTTCACTAATCACGGCGCAAAACAATCCATTAAGTAAAACGTTACTCTGTTATGTTTGAATCTCAAGATGAAGACGACCTCGTAGCCCCTCGTAGCTGCTACAATACAAACGAACATTCTTCGTACGAATTTTTTGTTCTAAATTTTGTTTAAATAGAATAGTTCAACGTTAAATCACATTTGTGCCTTAAATGTTAAACATAATTAAAATGGTAGAATAAACATGTCACCTATTACTATTGGCAATGATAAATAAATAAATGAAAAAAACGAGATACACATACATATATATACTTATAAAGTCCAACTTTAAAACGGACATAGTCTAGCCGCATTAAAATAATATAAACATTAATTTTACAAACGTTAAAGCTTAAATAAAAGTTCAACCGACTGGAAATATTGTAACTGGATTTCCTATGGTGGTCGCGTGATACTCTCGCACACCAACTGAACTCATACACGTGTGCACTACTCGTATTTTTCAGACGGCATATTCATTTCCGTCTTCTTGCATTTTTATAACATTTCTACTGTTGTTATTTGCCCCAATGGATTTATAGGGTTGTACATACAAAGTATCGACACATTCATTTTTTTTTGATATTGCAAATTTATAACCTTTTATAAAGTGCATTTAAGTTTTAAGTAAAGTTAATAATTATTTAGTAAATATGACGTAAATGTTCTTTGCTTCTAGAAGCGAAATATAAGTTCAACCTTGTTTCATATTTAATTTTTTTTCCAACACTATATTTTAGTTAAATGAGATCGGGACGAAACCATACATATTTATATTCATGCTCTGAGAACCTTTTTATCCCGCGACGAAATAGTTCGTAGCAAATTTCATATATGTTCTGCGAGATGGCAACAACCTTAGTCCTTCGTTGTTCGCGATTTGATTGCGGGGATTTATTTTTATGAGGAGATTTATAGTCGATTTAGAAAAGATTCTTTTCGCGACAAATTTTCATCGCGCCGCAACGTGTTAACTAAGTTAACGTACCAAAAGGAATGTAAAGTATGTAAAGTAAATAAATGATTACAGCAGATATTTATTTCTTCTTTTAAAATATTCGCTTATTTCTCTGATATACATTGACATGATATAAATATATTGTAGTGGAACACGCAGTAATAAATACACATTAACAATAACTCATGTTTATCCGTGAACAGTTTTATTAAATTCCGAAACAAAACATACGGACATAGTACATACAAATAGTTTAGCGGTAGTCGTCCCTCTTTCAACAAATGACAGTAATTTCCTGACGGAAATGCATCGAAATGGTAAAATGGCCTGCTAAGCGTCGTCTATTCGCCGAGATTGCTTCTCCAGCTCAAATTTCATGCTAGAATATTTAATGTTGCCGAAAAGCAACAAAGTGAAAACCAGCAAAAAAACGATATAGTTAAATAATCACTTATAATTGAAAATATTTCATTCTTGTACAATACTATGAATTTTCATAAAAATTAAACAAATTTGTTACAATATTTTCTTACCTTGAAAAATATGCATAGTGTTATAACTAAGGTTAATTAAAAATAATAGAATCGTTTTATAATTCGTCTCATTTTACACATTTATTATCTTGATAAAACTAAGAAAGATTGAAATATTTGCTACTATCACCGACTAAGATATTTGAAATTTTTGCTCACTATCGAAAGAAACATTTCAAATTTCAATTCATATGCAAGATGTCACTCAACGCCACATAGACTAGAACTTGTTCAACTGCAATAGTATTGTATGTATTGAATTCGACTCATAAGCAAGTCCATTCGACTGAGAAGCGCGCACTTAGTTTCTAAATACAAACTCGGCCAATTCACGAAGTTACAATATAAATTGAAGGATCAGCAAACCTGACTCTAGACTACAGCATTAATTGAATAGATACGTCCGCTGCTCGCCTCAATCCAACCTTAATCACTCTTGAAAAGGCCCGATAGAAACCAATTTCTCACCACTAGCTAATAATATACTACAACGCATAGCACTTTGATTTTGATCTTGTTAGTTTGCGGAGCTGCAATGCACTTTTAAAGGGAAGATTTTTCTTCTCTATTTCTTCTTAAGCTTGTTACTTTTGTAGGTAATAAATTAGTATGTTCATCTAAAGATACTTTTCTTTATATACCTGTTAGTCCCAAAGACTGCATACTGGCAAAGACAATGAAGAATGATACGTTAACCAAATTTTTTTCAATTGTAGTATATACCAGCTTAATATTAATTCTCTAAAAATAATTTTCCTACATCACCAAGTATACGCATATCTTCAAGTTATAAGTATTTATTTTATGATATAAGATACTGTAATTAGTAGTTAATTTACTCTGCATTAGAAAATTTAGCAAACAGGGTACATTGATTGCGGCGAAACCAATTACATTCGCCGTAAGTGTTCGTTCATATTTGCAATTAGCGAGTGGTCCAAAAACGTGCAAATCGTTAACCGCCGCTGCCGTGCGCCGTGTCTTTGCATATTCATAGCCTGCTTAAAATATTTTAATACGGGTCGTCCCTTCCTTCACATCCGCAACTTTTTTACTAATGTCGAATGAAATGAATAAAATTCGAAAACGGAAATTACTTTTCAATGGCTGACGCGAAATTAATTTGCTCGGATTTTTCAACATGGAATTCCATCCTTTAATCAGCTTTCAAACAATTATTTGTTCTATCTCTTTTTAATACATTAAACACTTTTAAAGACACATTTAATTTTAAATCTTATAGGAAAAAAATACAAGATGTAATTGTTTAAGTGCCTTCACAGCACACCGGGCCCATTTTATTGTTACGAGATTAAGCGATTATAATATTACGTCCCTCGTCGAATTTGAATTCTCTAATGTTTTATAATTTTCCACTCCTCGCTCCCCGCCATCGATGATTTCTTCCGCTTTCACCCTCTTCCTTCCGCGGAACCACTTTAAAGGGTATTCATGTACAAAGGGATTCTTAATTGATATTGGTATAAGTTTTGATTAGTTCAAAATTCTATGAAATTATAATTTAAATTTAGAGGACTTGTTTGTTATTTAACTATTACTAACGTTATTTTTTTAGTGCATAATTCCAATAATAAAACTAACGACGTATTTTGAAATGGTTTGCTCCCATTTTAGTTAAAGACGGGCAAAGATATTGCGTATTAACATTTCATGGTATTACTTTTGTAATTTTTACTTAACATATAAACGAAAAAAAACATAAAGCCCTCTGATACAAGGTTAAAGCACCTATAAATTCCAAATAAATTTATTAAAGTCTGAAGTCATGGAATAAATATAAATAAAACTATTCATAATGTGTGTTAGTTATTGATGGAGATAAAGATAATTAAATTGGCCCTGAGTTTAATGTGGAGAGGTACAAAACCTCTTCCTGTCGATAGAGATTTAAATGGAGCCAGCGAGAATTTTCAATTAGTGACGACGTTGAGGGATGGCTGACAATCGTCTGCGTCGGCGTCGTCAACGACCTCATCCATCCACATTTGAGTAACCAAGTGAAAAGGCAATGATCCGCGTTATTACCTCTCCTTACGCATAAACTCCAAGGCTGGTTCGCTTTGTTTTTATACCCTTCGCTTGCGTCATCTACATTTTTATATATATCTTGTCTTGACAGTACGGAATATATCAAAATACAACGGTGAATTTGTTATTCCTCCTCGAATATTGAATTTACATTTTTTCAATACAATGACTCAGCGATGTATTAGATAGAAGCGAAAAACCAATCATATTGTTTAAATTTATTTTTCTACTCACGTTTTCTTTGACTTCGTGTTATTAAACAAATTCAAACACCACATTATTTACTATTATTAACATAACCTTGGGATGATAACATGATAATGTACAATAGTTATCGAATAGGAAGCAACGACGCATACATGATGATGTGTTAGCATTCAAATTATGTTAATATTAATTACAGTATCAGTGTCTATAAATAAGTTATAATGACTATTCATGCAGCTCTTTATTCAGTTAATAACATTTATTTCCATAAAAAATACATGAAAAGCATAAAACTGATCAACAATTATTAATATACCAGCGTGATTATGTGGCTGATGTTTGCCGGCTTAATATTGTCCCCTCTGACACGTAACAACATTCCATTATGTCATATTCGGGGCGTAATGACGCGCTAGTATCACAAAATAGCCCCTATAGCAAATGAAATGGCTCGCAGGAATATGTGATGCCGGATACGCGATATGTAAATGCTCCATAGCTCCGTGTTTCAGCGGAATTACCTTTTTTAATACAACGCTTTCAATATGATGTGCGGTACATTCGAGATTATTAGCTATCTTCATCCTATGCTGTTATAAAAGCTTTATCAATATTTACAGCTAAAAGTAAACATTGAAATGTGTTTTTTAAATTTAATTTTATAGCCACTGACATCAAGGAATTGACAATGGACAGGGTGAAGGACAGTATCAAAAACGTACATCAAGATACTAATTTTTCTTTAAGTCTTTGATTCAAAAAAGTTGAATCTCGATTTAATTAAATAAACAATCTTCCCTAAAGACCTGTTTCTAAGCGGTCTTTACTTTGACTTACATTTATCAAATTCGAGTAAATTATTTCATTAAACGTTGTATAAAATGAAAGATTGTATTTACACAGCGCACGGACGGGGTTAGTGTTATGAAGACAGGTCGACTCATGACCACGTTCAGTGAACACGTTATTGGCGTTAGCTGGAGCAAACATTCGCCCTCGTTGGGACTTAATTTTCGAGACCGACACATGTCAGTATACATCAGCGCCATATTCAGGCTATTAACATACACCGCACAAAGTGAGCGGGCGGATGGATGCCCTTTACAACTCATAAATAGGCGACACGACAGCCCGTCACAAGCGGGCGTGGCCGATGTTTGATTAAAACGTAACTTGGAGTCGCGAGCGCTCTTTATGGAATAGACATTAATGATGTTTGTAAAAGAGGGATGCGACGTTTTAATTTTTAAGAATATACTGAGCTGTATGTTGTTAATCAAAATGTATATTAATATTTTATCTTTGTGAATCAAAAAAAAGAAAATAGAAAATATTTTTTGTTTTGTTTCCTTTGTTAAATTCTGCATCCAAAGAACTTAAAAGCATATTGTATTTCGAATGAATATTTAGATCGGATTGACGCTTAAGGAAATATTAATTTAATATTGCATTTGTTATTGCAAGCTCATTAAAATGAACCGGAATTGTGGCAAAATTCTGAACGGACAAACAAAACCGCAATAAATTCTAAATGTTTAACAGAAAATTAAATTCATAATTACTAGTATATCACTGTAATTTCATTAATTGAGAAATTGTCTGAGTATTTGATTTTACCCAATCTATATAAATTGAAATGCTTTCATTATTTAATTACATTTACTATATTAAATGAGTAGTCGCAATAATTCAGACATTTCATATTTAAAATATTTTAATAACATACATATTTTGTTACAGGAATTTCCATGCATAAATATTTTTACAATTGAATAAATTCAAAATTTGATCTTATTATTCAAAAAGTAATAAAAGCGTTATATAGAAAATTAGTAAAAATAATAACGCTTACAAAAATACAATAAAAAGTAAATTTTCATAACGAAATGTGAAGGAAACTTGGGTATAACTTTTAAGCATTAAGAACTTGTGAACTTTGAGCTTTTGTGATTAATAATTAAGAAGACACCAACTCGTTATTTCAAAGAATTAAAATTGGAAAATTTGTTCCTAATTAGGATTCTGCCTTTAGGCTAGCTGCCTTTTCTTCCCTTTTCGTGTAAGTTTCTATAGACTTGAAACAAAAGTCCGATGTCTTACAAAATTTTAAAACAAAAAATAAAAACAATCCGCGGCAGTTATTAATGAAGTATTCCAACAAATTAACATTAAACATAACTTTACTTTAAAATTTAAATAATTATGTAATAGAAATGAAAGATAAAGTAAACGACTCAAATGAATCATTCAAATTAAGAAATTTCCTCAAAATTTGTATCCTTTTCACGCGTACCTAATATATCTACGAGTATCTTATTTATATAAAAGAAAGTCGTGTTAGTTTCACTATTTATAACTCAAGAACGGCTGAACCGATTTGACTGAAAATTGGTGGACAAGTAGCTTAGAACCAGGAAACGGACATAGGATAATTTTTACCCCGTTTTCTATTTTTTATTCCGCGCGGACGGAGTCGCGGGTAAAAGCTAGTTTGTTATAAAAATAGGAAAAATACAAAAGTCTTTTAAAGAGACCTGTTGCTATCGCGACAGACGACGCCATAAAAAAATTGCCAGAACCAGACGCAGACATGTTTGCTGGGCGCATTATACGCGAGGGTATTATTAACCATGACAACCGACGCGAAGTCCCTCAGCCCCTCTACAGCTTTTACCAAACATCACCCAGTTAACAATCTCTGATCACCTATACAAAGCAGTCTATAATCTTTCGTTTCGAACGTTTGCCGTCACTCCCGACCGTTTCTAACTGAACCTCCCTAAATTTGCAAGTCTCGAAATGCAGGGGTGCGTCACATGCCAAATAGATGACGGGATTATTTCTGTGTTTGACATAATCATAGTGACAAATTTATTTTTAGGGTTGTCATATTTGAAGCATTTTTATTTATAGATAATTTCAAAACCTAAATATAATGTAATAAAGGATATTAAAATATGTTTATAACTAAATACTGCTTGGAAATATTTCTAACTATAAGGTTTTGGCCACACAAAAGTATTAATGAGATAGGCCGTTGTTCGGCAGATGCTTACCCTATTGTTCGTACATAATATTCCATAAAGTGAGATGATACTAAAGTATGGCGTGAATTCATTGAGCGAATCGGTCGAATACGTATGACCGAATAGCCCCTATAAGAGGGTTGAAAGGAGATTATAGACCTAGCTCGACATTTACCCTTATGATTTTCGATTGTGAAGATGAAAACTTACGCATCGTTAAATAAAAAAAAATTGCTTCATAACTTAAAATAGACGGTCACACCTATAACCCAGGGGGTTAGTCGTGGATTTAACAAATATCACTAGTTTTATGCTAAATGTTAAATGTAATATGTACTCTAAATTTTTTTAACGTCTTTAGTAGACGTACTCAATGATAATTGTTAGCAACAATTTTTAGAACAAAAGCATGATTCGAACTTTTCTGTCGAACTTTCTTGCATATCTAATCCAATTTATAAATATTTTATCACCAGTACTAAAGTTCCGTCGATATCAAAAGTTAATTTGAAGTACATGACAGGTACATATCGTTAACCTCTCGACACGAAAATTGCAAAATTATCTCGCGTCTTTATCTTCAAAGAGATGTCATCCCCATCTGCGAGGCCGGGCCAGTTTCAAAGTTGTTTGCGGCACCGCTGGAGACCGGTCTTATTAAACAGCCAGATATTAATCCTCGCTCACCTGTGTCGGGCTTGAAAAAGAAATGTGAAAATTTCAAAGAACTTTTTATTTAGTAGTAATTAACTTTTGACATATTCGAAACAACTTTGATTGTCAATTTAAAGTTTTTTCAAATATCAAAATCGAAGACGAAATTTGATAAGTGACATTTATATTTTAGTGGAATAAAATTCAAAAAGATAATCCATGATAAATCACGTTAATATTTCTTGCTTAAGACAACATTAACTTTTTCAGGTAAAAAATTCGAGTTATGAACATAAAGGTTAGATTTCTAAGTAGTGAGAATTGTCTAATGAAATAGCAATATTTAATTATAAACTTTAAAAAAATTACAAGTTGATATAAACTGATAGGATTAAAAATAGGTAACAAAAAATAACAGTTTTGTTATTGCGTTGTTACTTTACTTTCACGTTACAAACGGCGCTTTATGAGGTCAGCGTGGTGTCACAAACAGCGGTTGTCGAAAATTGCACCTCAAAGGCTACACGGGAGCCCGGATGAATTTTGTTTGAAAGCAACGCCTTGTCACGATCACGTGACCTTTGGTCGCTATTGCATGTCAAGGCATGGTTTTGACAAACGAGAGACCTTTGTACTTTAGTAATTTGTAATAAAGTGCAAAGGTGTGTTCACTAGCTTATTCAATAGGTAACTCTTAACAGTGGTAGACGCCAGCAACAACCACCACGACCACACAGATGACAGGAGTGAAGTGGAAGCAGTTCCGCGTTTCATCTGATGAGTATACGCGTCGGAGGCCTAATTTTAGTCCCCTTTCCTTTCCCACCCTTTAAGGAGAGGATGGGAATGGGAAGTAGATTGGATGGAAAATAGGTCGCCTAGGAAGGTAAAAAAATAAATAAGTAATAATAGGTGAATATATCTGATTTATAGTTATTTCTAATTCATGCTCATCATCAGAATTTCTATGGTTATTAGTCATTTGCTAACAATGGTTTTAAATCTAAGGTAAAAAGCTAATCGATTGTCGAAGAATAATCAATTAAATCAGTAAAAAAAAAACTGGTTCACCGTTCATACGAGTATAACACACTTTCATAACGAACGGCCAACAAACTTCGAGTGTCAAAAACTATTTTGCACGCGACGGCTCGGAGTTTTGTAAATTAATTCGGTGGTTCCGAGCTATTACACAAACTGTCAGCGCAGGTGCCCTGCTACGCCGTTCTACGCGGCGCTACGCCAAGCTACGATTTGCATTTGGATATACTCCTACTAATTTAACTTCTCTGTTTGTTAACTCAAACTAAACAACGCCAGTAGTTTCTGACTCACGGGATCCAAACTATCCCGTGTTATTTTCATATTATAGCTACAATTACCTGCTATCATTTTCAAACTTTCCAATAGCTTTACAAAGCCTGGATCAACTATTATGTGCAGTGTAGAACATTGTGGTGCGATATTAAACAAAATCCTCGTACATATGATACGTAATACCTTCAAAACAGCTGTTTTAATAACGTCAAATTAATTTATTGCTGTGGAATTTATTTATACTCGTTAATTAATGAATTTTAAAAGTATTTATTGGTGGTTATCAATAATTTTACAGATAAATTATATTTAAAACATTGTAGTTTCTTTGAACTATTGTACTAAGTACGCTTATAGTTCGCTGTAATGTTATATATGTATGGGTGATAATTCGTAATTTGTAATTTTCATTTAAATCAAAGGAAAATGTATTAATACAATTGAACGCAACAATTGTTTTAACGTTGACGAAATACCTTCGTACCAATTTCAGGTTTCATTTGCCTACGCACACAGCGACAGAACAAATTAAAGCCATTGTGTTAGATGGATTATGTAGCGACGGCCATTTATATGTAAAATAGTGACGCGTAGATCGAAGCCAGCCGACCGTGTGGATGCCCGCCACATTGCTCGCAGGCGCCTGCCCACCACACATTATTTTATATAGCTGTTTTTTTTTAAATAAAACGTTCAAAGTATTTAATAATGGTTAAATTAACAACAAAGTTCATACTACGATGTAAAATGAACATCGTAGTTTGGATTTTAATGTTTATTTTTAATATTTTTTAATTTCTTCTTATTTTTCTTCTCTTATTTTTCGGCGTTTGAAATAATTTATTAATTAATAAAAATTTAATATAATTTTATTACATACTTACATCACTGAATTACTGATCCTCATAAAATATTATGCATAAAATATAGCTGTACAAAGATATGGTGCTCGAAATCCGACAAAATTTCAGTTGTTGTTACTGAAACATGTTACGAATTTTTGAATGTTTAAAATGAACGCCGGCAAAATTCTGTTGGTTTTGACAGACAGCGGTGGTGTAGATGCGAATAAAGTTTTCACAAACACGCTCTGAAATATCGCCACTCGCAGGCGGCAGGCGCCTCGAACACCGACTTTAACGTACACCAGAGTCGCGATACCCGTGAGCATTCAACAGACATGAAACATTTGTAGATGTAGAATGTCAAACCGCTTCCACACTTTATGCTTGTCTTGAGTAATTCACGAATTACACCGTTTTCTCTCGCTCATTCAGAGCAAACTGCTAACAATTTAAATTCTTTCTTGAGGTACAAATTCAACATTTAATTTGGTGTTACTTGTTTTAACTAGTTCAATCAGTACTTATTGTAATTAATGGTATTTATGTTTTATTTAATTATAAATAATTGCGTTTGTTTTATTTCATGGCCCAACACGGCCGACGTGCTTGTAGCGGTCCGCGGCGCAGACAAATCGCATCGCTACTTGCATAGCGTTCGTTAGCCGCTTGTTTCTCCTGGCATTGCACACGTATACACATTTACATGTCAATGTAGTAGTTTGTAGTGCCCATGAAACGAGTATAAACTCAATAACACTGAAATTAAAGAGTAGCCCAAAAAGTAGCAGTTACAAAGCAGCCTATAAAAATGTTAGTGAATGTTGTGTTTTCTAAAATGTTAAATTTAGTTAGATGTGTAAAATTGAATAATGGTTTGTGTTACTGGTTTCTTTTTTAACTTGAAGGAAGGAAGGAAACTTGATCTGTTAAGTGAAAAATTAAACAAGAAAGTGCGTGCGGCGTAATTAATCGTCATAGTATTTTAAGTTCTCTCCAGTTAAAATAATTTTACAAGAAATTTTAATTAATTTAGTTCAATTAAAGGTTTTACAAATATTTCTTGAAAATAATAGTATCAATAACAAATCGATTTGTTTTTAAGCAAAGGAATAAAGGCAGAAATAGACGTTATTGAATATTTATAACGTAAGGAGGGATCAATTTGCTTATACAGACGTTTTGCAAGACATTACCGCCATCACATGATATGGATTATGTAAAACGACACCTATTTGTATGTAAACTAATGGTGAGCGTCGTAGAACTCGGCGCTACGCCGGCGTCGGCGGCGACAAAGACATGACGCGATGCAGCCCGCGGTATTTTACATGTACACATGTTTTTTTATACCCGCTTATAACCTCCAAGCTTTAAGAGTTTGCCAGTAAAATGTAAACATGTTTTGGCAAACGTTTGAGCTTGCAACGTGTCAACATTCTGTATTTACAAAGTTTAGAAAATATGAAACATTTTCATTTCAATTTGGTTCATTCACCAAACTTTTATACTTACATCGAAACTTTTTTTCGACTCGAAACCAATGGCCTTGTCGAAAACCAGGATGAATTATTGTTTACTGAAAATTTGTGAAATACCTTAGTCATAAAAGCTTTGAAAAGCTCGACGCAAGTATTTGAACTTAATTAGTTCAGTGACTTACTTGTCTGTTTATTTAATATACCTTTGTCTAACACTAATCATACATTTCCTTTTTATATTAACAATAAACACGTGAATAATGTCATTACATAAAATTGTTTTTTCATTAGTAAGATCAGAATATTTAAGTTGCGAAATATACCTGCAACAATACAGCCGCCGCGTTGGTTGCGTAACGCAATAAAGGTTATCAGAGCACCGCAGAGAGCGTCTTAAATGTTTTGTGCTCCGTAATACGGGTATTCAGATGACTGTAATAACAATATAGGGCCTGGCTTTTACGACATAATATAATATGTTATTTAATATTGTTTCATGTTGATAGAAATTCTCTTCTTTTATAAAGGTATAGTCAGTCAAATGCTAATAGTACGCTGTAGTGTGTTGTTGTAATTCATTATCGTCAACCATTATACGTTCCCTCTCGGAGCCTACTCTAAGTTAGGGGTGACTAGGCCATAGTCAACCATGCTGGCCCAGTGCGGGTTAATTGACTTCACACATACCTTTGAATTCCTTCCCAGTTATGTGCAGGTTCAATCACGGTGTTTTCTTTCGTAAGAACGTCGGATGTACATATGCAAATCGAAAATCGAAAATACACTGGTACATGGTGGGATTCGAAACCATTATTACCTGCAGATTTCCAGAGCATAACCCCTGAGCCACCAACGTTCTATTTTCTCGACGTTACTGCAATTATTTACGAAATAATAGCCCGATGATCTATGTTGTAAGCTTTCTAATTCGATTTTAGTATGTAGTATAGTTTATCGAGTGTTCTATAATATTAACTACACTTCTGATAAAAATAAAGTATCTATTTCAATGTTGATGCTACTCAACGTTTTCATTACGAATGAAACTGTCATATCTGTGAGTTTAAAGCTCTGTTGAAAAGAGGGATCCAGTGGGTTTTCTGAATGGCGACTGTTATCTGCCGCCGCGAACATGTCGCTTGGAACTGACTGTACCACACACAACCGAAAACTATTGTTTTATTTCTCATTATTGTTCCTTTTTATATGGACTCGTGTCTATTTAATGCGCCTCTCTTTTTTTTAAATAATAATAATTGATTCAATATTACACTGAATCCATAATATTTTAGTTCACTAAAAGCGTCTTAAAAATAAAGATAAAGAATTTATGTTTGTTATTTCAATAAAATGAAGTATCACTAATAAAGTATAATATATTTAAATAGCTACATTTTTAATCGGAATCCTTTGAGTTAATAAATTCAACAAAATATAAATTATTAAAGAAAAAAACTGTTTGAATTACAAATATAATATTATAAATGAAATCGTATAAACCAAATAATGACAGAGCTTCTTAAACCCGTAATCAATACATTTGAAATAGAAACGTGAAAAGTTACTCAAACGGAATCATTCTAAAGAGAGAATTACACTAGACGCAATTCAGACAGTTCTGAGAAAACTTAAGTTACGTCTGTCTGAGAAATTTTAGTGGCATTATGTACCTACTTTCTCTATTATATTGCTTAGTTGGTATCACAAAACTATTTTTGTCTAGACACCTAATATATAAACCATTTGATACGTTTGCTATTGATTGAAAAAATGAGATGAAACTTTATTTGAAGTACTGACGTAGTTTCATAACATGAATTACATATTAGGTATTGCCATTTACATGACTTTCTTTTTGTTATATTTCAAATCTAAAATAACATAAATTATGATTTTCGATATTTATGTTACTGTTTTTTTCATGCACTTTTTATTTTGAATCTTGTACTCTTTATCGTCGTCTTATTGTTGTAATCCTAGTGAGATATCTCCCTTGAGTTGTTAATGTTTGTGATACTATATTGTCGGAAATCCGTATTGAAAGATAATAAAAAGTTTAAATCTAATAATCAATAAAATATTCAGTTTTCATTTCCTTAGAAAAGGCAACAGTTTAAAACTGTCGTTTTAGTTCTAACCGTTTATAGAAACTTATATAGATATTACTGATATTAGATATCAATGCACACGTTCTCTTGCCTCGTATTTGATATTGCATCTTTATCTCGTATTTGTTCTTGTTTGCAAAAGTATTACTTGGCGTTTACCACGACTGTTTGTATGAATCTATTGAATCAGGGTTCGTCTCTTTTGTATTACTACTTTTTCATTCTATTATAATATTATTGAATATAGTAACTTTGAATCTAGGAATTTAGTTTTGTGACTAGAAGACTATTGTTAGTTTTTTTGTCGAATAATGAACACAGTGGATGATAATAATAAAGACACATTAAATCTTGTTACATCTTACATATCGGTATGGAAACACGTGTTTTAACTTAACCTAAATATAAGCATTACCTAAAAGAAGCATCGTTATCTGGCCCATTTTCGTGGAGCCCTTGCGTCGCCGTATGTCAAACGTATAGGGTTACACGACATTCAGTCTCGGTTCCTTAATGGACACTTGTAAGGCCGAGTGAGACTTTTGAAGCGAGGTGTGACACCCTATCCTACAAAAGAATGCCCCTCTTATTGGATACACGAAAATCATGATATCATATTGACGCGTAACTTTATATTAGTATTGTTCATTTTCATCGCAGATATTGTTAGAAGGTAAACATGACCTGTTTAAGATGAATCACAACTGTTTCAAATGATAACATATAGATTTTTGTCCATGTCTTGTCTTATAATATATGTGTTCAATTTATTGAAAGCCTATATAGCTAGTAGTTCTAGGTCAAATTGTCGTCGCTTCGTTAGATAAAAATTAATTCTATAAAATCCTTCATTAAAACCCTAAAGCCTAATTATTTCACAAGGGTTAGTACCTTGTAATATCGCACAAATTATCACTACTCGTATCTACTGTTTATTGTAATTTTATTACAAATAAAATAACATGTGCCCAATTTTATTTGACATACGATATAAAGGATGTCATTTAAAGGAGAAGTAAAATTGAACTGATTTGCAAATTTAACTTTTTACTATTGAGGTAAGGCTATATTAAGGTAACAAACAAAGCGCGGTGCCGGTTACCTGCTCAATGCGGATGTTTACTAATTGTCTGTACGAAGTGATCTCAATTTAACAACCAAGAGGGACTTAGACAAGGAATAGCCTCTGGATGCAATTAGAGAAATGAATCGCGTGATCTCCGGCTTTATCTTTTATCCCAGCAACTACCTGCAATAACTGCCACCCGGGAATATAACGTATAAACATTCCGACAAGATAGAATTTTCTTTGTTGCAAATTCCTTTTGATAACTTATAGAGTACTTTCATACCATATTTAACAGGAAAGATTAAAAAGTAAAAATTCATTGCATTGTTTTAGGGTTACAATTGTTGTATGCTGTTGTGTTTTTCTTTTATCTTTGTGGGTAAAATTTGATTTGTGTAAAAATAACGCTAAAAGAAACTTGTTGGATAAAAGCCTAAAAGTTTCATTTTGAAATTTAAACTCGCTTCAAATTCTTTCGTCATAACAAATAATATTCCATGATTTATTACGAAAAAACTTTTAGAAAAATGAAACCGTATTTCAATCTGAGTCACAATTCAAGTTTAAATAAAAATAAACCGGTTCTCCAACACTGATTTGCAGAACTAGTTTACCTAAAGCCTTCGCGTTTTTGTCACCGACCGTAGTACGTTTCCGTGTAGCGTTCCCCTCGGAAACAGCCTTTCAGTGTTCACCTGTTATGCAACGAGAAATTCCATCCCCAAGCTCCTTCGAACGTCACCTTTAAATACTCGAACGACAACGCAAGCTTTTTTACATAAGCAATGAATTTTCTTTTATACACCTGCCATTCTACACTGAAAACTTAGGGTTCAATAAAATTTATGTTTATTATTCTAAATTAATATAATAATTAAGATCAAGACCTCAGAATACGAGTAATATATTGTTAAGACATATTTTTAGACAGCATCTTGTTCCATTTTCCCAATCATTGTGCGGTATTTAGTAAATTACAATAGTTTAAAACAAGTTTAGCAACGTTTTAAAATTCAATTGAATATCCTTGAAAATAAAATGTAATTTCTTTTCCTATAAATTAAGTGTATGAAGGCATGAAAAACTATCTTCGAATGCAAAGTTCGCGAGAACGTAAGTAAGTGAGGCAACGAGACGCAAACAGCGTTCACATTGCTCATCTCCGCGATGATATTACATTTTCCCATATTGATGTATGATTTATGAAATGTCTTCGGAAGAAAATTATCTGACGAGTACTCCGGTTGTGATACAATATCATTGATCATGTATTTACAACATTGTTTGGTTTCTTTTATCATCGCGTTCGAATAATGAACAGTGCTTGTTGTTTTTTTATTGAATTTGCTTATTACGTTGTTCATCATCAACCTGCCCTTATCCCTATGGAGGGTCGGCACAGTATGTACTACTCCTCCATACATCTCTATCAGCCGTTACGTTGCTTATTTACGTTGTTATATAACATAAAGGACCTTTTTTGAAAATAATAACTACTAACATGCATATAATTTTCATGCACATGATATACCTATACTCTGATTATGTAAATAAAATAATATACTTTAAGCGTGTAAGTGTAAGTGTGAATGATCCACTGGAGTCCCAAACTGCGTTTCTCGCATACATCAAGTTAATTACCAATAACAATGTTGTTGATTTAGTATTATTGGCGAACGCAAATTCAGGAGGTCAGCCAGTCAGCCAGTCACATGTACCTTAAAATCAATATGCTTACATTCATGATCGAATGGTTCAATATGCATAATAATAATCTACGATCTAATGGCTTTCAACCTTGGTACTTACTAAATGCTGACCGATTACCTAAAATCAGCGGCCGGAATTACAAGCGTTCAAGTCAAGCCAAGTTATTAAGCCCTTAGTATATAATTAGTATTAGATATCTACATTGAGATTCCCTTAATGAATAATTAATTTCACTAAACATTTCAAACTTATATACTCAAGAAATTAAGATACGACGTCTTAATATCCAATAAGAAATTGATTTAACAAACAATACTATACTAAAGTAAACATATGATTTAGTCACGAATGCCACAGAGAATGTTAATGAAGTATGAGGTTTAAAATTTTGTTAGAAGGTATAAATAACAGATTCATTAGCGCCACACATCAAGCGCCATGTTCATTACACTGTCGCGTGAAATTAAAACTGTACACAAGGAAAGTTGCCAGCGTAGTACCTCGACTTCTGAAACCTCCATATAAAATTTAATTTTAATCCGAGGGCGCAAATAAGATAGAATTTCACCCTTGCTTATCTGGGTTACGTAACGAGCCTTGCGTAACCACGTTGCAATGTATCGTTAGGTATACAGGGAGTTGTTGGAACACGACTCAACTCCCAAGTTCAATGAACGCTTTGAAAACGAAATCTTTACACGTTTGTCTGTTAGGTCTATTTTTAATATAATATATTAATGTTTGTTTATTTTATTATTGTTTGAAGAAGTAGATAACCTAAGCCAATGTGGTTTAATATTTGCATACTTAAACTAAATATAAAGTTAATAACGCTCTGAATATTAAACGAGCTTTTAAGAAGAAGCTTTTATCTTATTGTAAAACTATCTTTATAGCTATTTTCAATTTTATTTGTACTTCCAAATTAAAAGTTTAAACTACTTTAGACATCGATTCTAACGCCGTCTGTTGTTTGATACACTCATATTTTTTGGTAATCCATAAATGTATGCATAATCTGTCAGTCTTCTTTTTTTCTCTTAGATCTGTCAGTCTATGGAACCAAAACGAATACAAACATCACAGCTGAAATATTAACAAAACAAATTATGATTAATGCTGATAAAAAATTACTTTACACATTATTCTCGATATTCTCTTTGGAAATCTTTACCGTACATATCGTTAGAAGGTAACAAAAAAATATAAACAAAGGATATCGATACAGACATTTCTATTCAGTGGTTGTCTCGTCTTAATAAGAAAACGTGTATCTAATGTTGTGTTAGATATTCGAATCTGAGTACGCGGTGTCGTTATGGCGCGGAATCACAATATCTCGTTATACTCGAGTGAAACAAAGAAAGAGGCACGTGCCCTGAATGTACTCATAGTGAAAGCTCGCAACTGCCCGCGAAATGGATGAAGCTTTTCGAAGATGCATCTCAGTCCCTAATATACATTAATTCACGAACTCGTACAGAATTTTAAACTCTATCCTATTTACTGTTACCCAACTTTTTCCGTTACAATATTATTTCGGAATATACTTGTTTTCGGGAAAAGTTCTTCACGCTGATATACGTTTCAATACAATTTTTCGCAGGACTATTAAAATAATTAAATTCATTTAGAAATGTAATAAAATATCTATTGAGCGTGAATGCGATAAACATTTAAAGATAGTATTTTACGAGTATTTTGATAGCTCGTAAGTGTAATGAAGTGTGAACTCATTCACTAAAATGAAAGTCAAAATGTCACTCTATATTATAGATACTTTTTTTTAATTTAGCAAACGATTTTAAAAGTGGTGCCTTATTTTACAAAAAAAAAAAACATTAAGAGATTTGGTTTATGAGATTAAAATTTATGAAAACAAAGTAGAATAAAGAAATGAAATTATTTAACTATCAAAATTTCAGTTTCTAACGATTATTAGTACTTAAAAAATAATTACATATATCATACTCGTGAATTAATAAAAATTTTTTTTTGCATTCTTATTTATTCAAAATGAAATTAGCAAGGAACGGTAGACGGACGACACGCGAGCCCGAGCCGGTTCTTAACCTAATTCTACTATTCATTTCGCCAGTTCACTCGTAAAATTTTAATGGTTACAGTAATGTGCTTGAGAATGGAAACCAACTGTTTTCTCCAGTCACCTTGGCCAAAGTCACTGAATACAGTTTCTTCACATTCATTTCTTTTGAAAATATACAATAAGTTGTTGATAGACCAATGGAAAAGAAAAACAAATATTTTGTGTTATTCCCGCTCCTTGTGTAAAATTATGGCCATACACCTGCCAGGCTAGAAAAAAATTAACTACCATTTTACCTAATTGAGCTAAAACACACCTATCTCTACCAGGTTTGTACTTAGTAGAACACAATTATCATTTTATTCGTAGGTACGCAAACAATCAGTAGAGAATTCCGGTAAACAATGACGTCTTTTAATTTACTTCGTTCTAATTGCAGATCAACTGCTACCTCGGAGATCTCTCTTTATTGCTGTGTACGAATAGGTTAGCAAAGTAAGGACGGAAATAAATCTGTACCGCGCTCATTTCTTAATTGGATTCTCAAGTTTACTTATAGAGTCGTCATCCTTGAGTACACGACTTTACGACACTTACTTTCTTTATAGACATTTGTTCACGTTGAATACTATTTACGTTAATGGCTTAATAGTTGTAATTCATTCTATTAATTTTGATATGATTAGTTAGAAATTAGTTTTCATTATAATAATGCGCAACAGGTTCAAATTAAAAAGCTATACCTATATACTATCATTGTCTATTTCTTCTTTGCAAATATTGTGGTAACGTAAGTAAATAAAAAATTAATGTGTTTAAAGAACAGTAGGATGTCATCTAAAATATTTTATTCACCTTTACAGGCGTCGAGATTATTACGGCGTCATCTAGTATAGAGCAAACATTGAATCGGTGTCAGGATATTTTATGGTGCAGTTTCCCTCAGTCCAAGCGTCGGTCGACAACAAAGAACGCCAGTGATTGGCGAAGGAGTTTTAACAGCGGCCATATATCTCCGCGCATCTTAAACCTTACGAACCTCCGGAAGTGCCCATAAAGCGAGCATTAAAACGACGACTCTTTTTACACTTTATTATCATTGGATGTGAACGTCGGCTCAGATTCTATCGCAATTTACCACGCCGCGCCGCGAGATGACGCTCGCTTGTCGGACCAATTTTATTGTTAAATCGATATAACTGGCTTTGGCCCCACTGGTCGATGCGTCATGACTTATGAACTCGACTTTACCGTAGCTATTTTATCATATTTCTTTTGTCCAAGTTTTACCAAAAATAACAACGATCAAAGAAGTTTATGCCATGCTCCTTCTGAATCCACAACGTATCTCGTGACAAACTAAACGCGTTTCGATGAGATCGACGTAGTGACATCGGCAAGTCCTTCGTTCTTGAACAATTATATTGTTATGCTAATAACGTATTGTGAGTTATCGTCGCATTGACGCTCGACGCCCGCCGGATTGTGGAGATCGAGTTACGCAAGTTTGGACCAAGTTTTAAGACCCTGCCGAAGGCCTCTTACTAACTATCTTCCTTAACGCCTTAGTTAAGAAGCGCCTTATGAGAACTTTGACGCTGAGATTGAGGAAGCTATTACGGGATCCGTTCCGATAGATATAAGCAGGATGTCACATCCACGCTCGACTTTGTGAAGTTGTTTACTTTGATGGCTCAAAGTTTTGCCTAATTTATCTGAAGTGACTTAGCATTAACTGTAGGTGAACATTTAAATAGTCATTTTAGTAAGATATAAATTATTAATAGTTAGACTTGAAAGCGGAAACAGTACAATTATTTGAAAAAGAAGAACGCAGACAATCCAGATAATACCGGCTAAGAGGACGAGTTCGAGAAGCGTTATTCAGAATTACATTAAAGGAAAGAAAGGGAAGATTAAATATTATCTCGAACAATATTTGTGTAGTGCACTATACAGTTACCAGTGGAGTTAGCCATCGGATCGGGCAGGCGGTGGTTGCATCCCGTTCTATCATTACTTCCGCCCCTCTCTCAACTGGGGCAATCGATAGCGCGGAGCGCGGGGGCCGGGACTTTCATCCCCGCACCCCCGCGCTATCACCCCCGCGCGCCCTTGCCGCCGCCCCGCGAACACACCGCGCGCATCATTCGTGTGACAATCGCTCACGCTTCGCTCGTCCGCTCGTCACCAGCGAACACGGCACGCTTTCCTAATACCAGATGCCGTGGAAACATTGCAGACAAAACAAATTTTAAAGAAACAAAAGAAGTTTTTTTAACTGAATCTATAGTTTTGCATATTTGTAAACATTTAACATGTTTGTCTTATTGATATATTTTTTAATTAAAAAATGCCTGAAAATCATACAAACATTACCTTACACGGGCAACGTGTCAGTACTTAACATTCAAGAAATTAATTCCGTATATAAAAAATTATTAACAGGATTTTTAAGATGTCGATAAAATTAACCAAAGCTGTATGCACATATACGGCGTCAGACTAACGAATAAAAAGCAAATAATGAAGATAACAACATAACAGATAACGTTTAATGCTCGACGTCGACACCTGCCTTCGCAATCACTGCACCTATTCTAATATTTATTGCGTGTGAATATCATATGGAGCTTCTTTCCTCGCCTTTATTGCTCAGTTTCTCCCCCTCGTCTTAACATACAGGGTCATGAGGTATTAATGCAAAGTAGCTGCGTCTTCGTACTTATTAAACCTTCTTACAAGATATTTATAAGGTTTTTCACATTCTCTAAACGCAATAACAACCTTTTAATGTTTCTCGTGAGTCGCTTCCACTGTTCTTTACAATTTTTTACTGGATCTATTTTAAAGCTTTTTTACCTTAATTTATTTTCAATATTATTTTGATATCACTTTGGTTTGTATATTTTATATATCAGTAAAATAGCATCTATTTCAGTATTCAGAAATACAAGAATAATATAAATATCCTAACCCCCAATTAATCTAATAACAGGAGAACAAATTATTGACTACTCTAAGATCTCAAGGCCGGATCGCAACGAGTAATGATCATTAGTGAAAATAAACATTGATTCATGTTAATTCAGTCTTAAGATGTAATTTATTTTGAGATGCGATTATCTAATAAGTAAAATAATTCGGTAATCAGAATCAAATGAAGTAAATGCAAACAGTTTATCTTAAACCAAGATGATTTAGATCAATTCGAGGATTTGAAATGTAATTTAAAGTCACAATGCGGGGATCGTTTGTTCGTGACAAGGTATTAATTCTATGAATTTTCCTCGAGGAAGACATCTTACGATTGAAAGTGAACGTGTGCCTTCCGGGGTAAACATCTTACGCAATTGCTTCCGAATAAATTTATCTATCCGAAGATGGAATTGGGGATATGATTTATTACTTTCAATTAAAACAAAATGATTTTTTGTATTTTCTATAATTTTTTATGTAATATGGTAGTCAGCATTTGCAAATGCGTTGCTAACCCTTAATCGTCGGAGGAGAAAAGAGTGGAAAGGGAACGTAACTAAAATTAGGACTCCGGCACGCACACTCATCTGTCGAAACGCGGAATTGCTTACACTTCACGCTTGTTTTTTTGTGTGGTCGTGGCATTGCACTGAGTGCGTCGGCCCATTCGGGCTCCCAACAAATATTGTTGTTACGGGCTCTACCACTGTTAAATTTATACAAAAATAAGGAACTTCGTTCCAATAAACAAATTAATTCAAAGCTTAACTGGAGATGAATAAAATGTTCTTAGCCTTTTCTTGTTGCGTAAACTTCGATAAAACGTTTAGTTATGTTTTATCGCAGTGCGTAAAAAATTTACTTAACCAAAAAAAAAAAATCTCTCCTTATAGTAGTAGTAAGTGTGATTTTACATTTCAAAATCTTAGATTTAATACGAAAATGCACTTAAATTTACTCAAATTAACATATTGAAAAGTAAGTGGATAGGTTCTTATGGGGGCCACAAAGTCGTTACATTATCAAAGCCTTCCTGTATGCTACGTCGAGGCGGAGCGGCCACGGCGGCAGGCCTGAAGAACAAAAGCCTCACGTAATTAGAACGACCGCGGCAATACATAAATAATTTGCCTCACGTACCGCTTTGTTCGTCCAGAACAGGTTTTTATATAAGGCTCTTATATTAAGAACAAAACTTCGTGTGCCTTTGATAGCCTTGATAGACATTGTACAGACATACATTTAATCAAAACATAATTTATGTCCCTTAATTTCTTAGTCTTTCTGATACATTTTTTTACTGATGTTCCCACATTCATCTCACAGCATGTTGGAACGAAGTTCCTTATCGCGCGTTGTGAAAGGGGGCTAGACGGAAAAAATTCTTACGAAAAGTTGTCACGACACTTTTTGCTATAGTAACCATGACAACAACGTGACAATATATAACGAAAATTCATAGGAACTTCGTTCCATCCGGGTGTCCCTTGAAACCTCTCAAGTTTTTTTTATTTTACTTTAATAGAAAAAATACTTACTCAATGAAAATGAAACGTTCTCTTTTTTTTTCAAAATAAGAACTTTTTTTAACTTGTTTTAAATTAGACGATCATGGCAACAACAACAATATTACGAATCGAACATGTCACCTACCTTTAAAGAGCACAGCAGGCTTATCATTTAAAACAAACACAAAGAAATTGACGCTCCATCTTGATCACAAAAATAATTCTCGGTAATTTTTAGCACATTAGTCTTTCTTACCCTTTTTATTATCTTTATAAAATGACAGCAGAAAAAAACGGGAATGTTTGACTTCACATTATAGAAATGTCGTTTTCACGTAAAAGAAAAAGAAAATTTGGGCTGGTCCGCTTAATGAAACAAATTTTCAGAGCGGCGACATCTAAAACCTTAAGCCCTTTGTAGTGCGTCGGTCGCTTTGTGCCGCGCCGGCGACCCGCGGCGACGCGCCTTTGTGCCGCTTACAAATATTGCTAATTACGATTAATAAGGACCTTCCACGGCCCCGTCCGCTCTAGTTCAGTTATTATGTTTAACGTGAGTTTTTAATCTGCTGTCCCTTTTGGAACTCTACCTCGTTATTTCTTTGTATTGAAAAAAGGATTTCGACTTATGTCCTACATTACCCTCGTTAAGGAAAGTCCTTTCAATCCTTTATGATTTTGTTTCGCTGTATGATCCAATTGTTTGTAACATGTTATAGTCTTTTATATTTTTTTCAATAAGCCTAATAACTGTGTACAAATACAAACATTCTTTGTATCATTTAAAATTCAATTCGTTCAAAACAATAGTCAAATTGATTCAAACCTTTGTTAAAATGAACTTATAACAAAAAACAAGGACACATCACTGCTGGTATTTTTCACATGTTTGAGATAACTTATGAGACCAACGTGACCTATACTGTGTAGCTTAGCGGTGTTAAAGAAAAAATCGCAACAAAATTTTATGTTAGTCGCGCGACACCCTCCTAATAATGTCTGCTTAAGGGCGGCGGTAACATAGAGTACACATTTACGGTCCGTTAAATGGGGAAAGCTTTTTTCGTGTTTAGTGTCACAAAAACTGTTATTAGCTTGAATTGTGTTAGGAAAAAGCCATTTGACTGCATCTGGGAAAATACATTTTTATAGTGAAGGCAATGAAAAGAAAATCTCTTTTTATGTTACAAGTTGTAGACTAACATTTTCAAAAACCTTTTATACAAGTCAATATTTTTACTTAAAAATTCTCAGTGTTTTATTTATATATTTGATAAGTATAATATACTGGTCAACTAAGAGTCTGACATCAAATATAAACCATGACCTGCTGATTTTGAAGTTTATAATTGTTTTGAAGAGTTTAAATTGAAAGAAATAATTATATCAAACATGTCACAAATTCCTCGACAAACATCAATTTTAGTAAAACTCTGTGTCCGGCTAACTGATTGAGCGTCCCCCGCTCCTTTCAATAAATGCAGCCTTCTTGACTGACAACCTTAATGTGAGGTTTGCGTGGACGGAAATGTCCATTTTGTATTCATGCTGGGAAACAACAACGAGGCATTTAAAGTGTCCCGTAGGGGTCATTAACAAAATAATGAATGAATTACTGAAATCTTTAATATCCCATTTGTTACTTTAACTTACGACTGTTTTAAAAATCAAGTTTACTTCCCGATTACCTTTTTTTTAAATGATTTCACCGATTTGCTTAACAATAAGTATTGATTATGTCAACCGTAATTACTCAACGTGACGATTTAGTTATTATCATTTTCAAAATAATATCCTATAATACTCTTTACCCTTTCTCCGGCAATGGAAAAACAATGTTACAATAATATATACCGATTCCTTGGTAATGTTGCTAGATAATTAATATCGCAAGCACGAAGTAACCGCACCCCGCCTCTGCCGCGCCTAACCACAAAGTTACGCCACGTCATTTCATGCCCTGAAATCTGTGACGAATGACACACGCCGTGCACACGACCCGTCCACTAACATTACTTACGTAGCCACCGAAACGCTGCCAACCTATAAATTTTAAAAACTTAATAGCCGTAATTTAAATACATTGTAATAGGACGTAGAATAATAGATCAATTTATGCCCGAAATCAATTTTTATCGATCCGAAGGAAGGACAAAGAATAGTTTGATCGATGGCCCTTTAAACTATAGATAAGGTTTTTCATCTTCTAATTGCTACGGCAACCCTTACATCTTTTAAAAAGCAAACGAATCTTAATCGAGTATTAAGATCAGTTATGGAGTTATTATAGATAGGTGTAAAATTAAAACACCATGTTTCATAAAATCTATTGAAAAAAATTAATTTTGAAAAATATTGTCAATTTTAAAATTTAAATAATAAAGGAACCTATTGAAGAAAAAAAGCTTTTAAAAGTAAAGGGACAAAGTGATAAGAAAGCAAGTGAAATGTGATAGAGAAAAAGCTATAATTGTTTAGCAGGGTGGTGTGGGGGCGTGAGGGGAGAGCGGGCGGGTTAGTTGCCGCCACAATGAACGCGTTGTGGGATCCAACTTATTAGGCGATTTGATCATGCGAATAATACCCGCTTTATACATTTTATTGCGTTCTTCGCAGAACACTGTATTGTATCGATATCACTTTAATAATTTCAAAATGTCTCATAACCAAACATTTTTATTCCATTCGAGCGTGTTTACTTGCTGAATGATAAATTAGTTCAAATTTATATTATATTAAAAGACAATTTTAATTACTTTAATCAAAAGCTCGCACTGATCTTTAAAAGTTATTAGCTGCCAAAGTTGACTGTTTACTTCTAAGGTTATTTTTTCTTAAGATCGTAATGTCAGATATTAGCTTTTATAGAACACTATCTTTTGCCCGCGACTTCGTCCACGCGGAATTTAAAAAAAATCTTATTGGCCGATGTATTCTTCCAGACTACGTTCACATTTGTGCACATTTAATCGAGATCCGTTAAGCCGTTTTGGAGATAACGTAGTACATCCATCCATCCAAACTTTCTCATTAATAATACGAGTATGATAGTATGATTATAATAAACATTGATGTACGGTTTAATGTTAATTATTAATCAAAAGATAATTATCGTGAAAATGTGACATAAAAGTAAAACATTTAAAAAAAATCTTTCCGCGCTTGGCAAAGTAACAAAACAAAAATAGGTCATGAGAAGTACTCTCCATCGGCATTATATAGAACATGCTTATACTTTATACAAAAGTCGAGGAGGTACATAACATCGCAATAGTCAATACCAATTAGTGCCTTTTCAATAAATCAAATTGTTTAGAAATAGTATTGATAAATAATACGTTATACGTAATACGTAATATTATCGCAATAAACTCATGAAGATCTAAAAAATGTAACTGAAATTATCAGTAACAATACTTTAGTCTATGAGGTCATTGTCACCATAAAAAGTAAATAAAAACATTGTTTTGTCCAGACAACCGATAACACTTTACAGCTTATATTTAATATTGATGAGAACAATAACTTTTATCCAAATGTTTCAGTATTTTGGTTTTACTGCTTTCTACTTATTTCAAGATCACCTTTCGTAATGGGAGTGTGGGCTCAGTAACCGTCCACCTCGAATTCAATCGAGTAGAGTGCACGAGCCCATACCACAATCTCCTTCGAGGTATTTTATCGAAATGTTTTGACGACAGCGCTTCAACTTAGAAGCAAACAAATGCAGACACCTAAACTTTTTCTTTGACTCAATGTCGACTTTGTTTTTGCATACATTTGACAACACAACAAACTTTTAAAATCTGTTCCCTTAAGTGTTATCGACATTAATGTTGTAACGAATAAAGCCAAAAACTACTGGACTGATTTAAAAAAATCTTTCACTGTTGGAATGTTATATTATCGTTTAAAAAGGCTATATTTAGTATCGTAATGAATGATGAAAAATAAATGTGTGGTGAGATGCCGGAGCGCACAGCTAGTCTTAGAAACTAAGAAAGCTCTGGACTCTGTCCAATATCACACGTATCACGTAGATGATCCTTTGGCAAATGTATTGTCATGTTCATAGGTCACGTGCCCTGAATATTACTCTTAGTAAACCTCAAGTAAAGGTTAATAAACTCTGCAGGTCACTTTTTTAATTTGGTAGACTCTTTATGAGTCTGGCAGATTGAAAGGTCTCTATTTCTGCAATTAGCCACTATTTCATTAATACAGCGACAGAAAGAAGACGAAAAACTGATTTCTGTGAAGAATGAGAAATTTCTATTTTGGCGTTAGCTAAAAATGTTTTATTATATATTAATAATTAATGCTTTATTGTGACACTCATTTAATTAATTGTGTGGAAACCTTGGCTTCTAAACAAGGGCCGAGTCCTGTGTTTCAGCCCTGTGCTACATATTATATTCTAAAACACCGATAAAATAATTCCGAGAAATAAAACGTTAAGCAATATAAAATAATATAGTATTTGAAATGCTAGATTAAGTAACGTTAGTTGTAGTTGTAAAGCTAGTTGGAATTAAACATGCAAATTTAGGTCGAGAAAGTAACAAAATGCTTTAGAACGGAATCGATATTGTCTCGAAACTATTGTCTAATCCTTACTTAAAAGTTTGTTTTGGAACACAAACAAGACTGGGTTAATGTTTAAAATTCATTTTCTATATTACTATTCAATTGCAGATTTTAGTGTAAGAATTGATAACGGAATAAATATTTAAATAGAGACTTGAAGAATATAATTATGTTGGAAAAAAGTAGTCGAAAATAAAGTTTGATGACAATAAACCTTGCACCGATTAACCGATTAAAATAGAACCAGATAAATAAAGCAAGTCTGATGGCACATGCCCAGGCCTGATTTGTTTTTCGTGAGCAAAGAACAAAAGTTGAACTATAATGTGTTCTTGCGAGTAACTAATGGATAGCAAGTTTCAGATGTAGGTACTTAAGCGGCCAATTCTTGACTCCCGACTACTTTCTAAGTACACATTAGAGGGCGCTGCTAGGTACTTTCTTGGCAAAATCTTAACTACCTACTTAAGTCAGTGTCAGTGCGAACTCGTGAACGAATTGAATAAGCCCCTCTCACTCTCCACGCTACCTTTTATCTGCTTTCATTACACGAGCTTCACTCAAATTTGGTTCAATTACTCCGTAATTTGGTAAATTGACGCAGCATTTTATCAGCTTCTTCGATGTTTTGTTCGGAGAGACACTAATTTGCTTATTTTTTTCAAATGTACCGAATGATGTTTTATTTTTCGAAGAAATCTCTCGGTTGTTCGCTATGAATAGTTCAATTTTATTTATGTTTCTCAATAGCATTCATACATTTTCATATATACATATCTAAATTAAAAAAAAACGAATTCTATACTATATGGCTTTATCCGACCTTGGAGAACATTTTTGTTATCTTCTGAGGTGCAGTAACATAAATTAATGTAATTATTATACTATCTAACTTTGTGTTAAATAGTGAAATCGTATACAGTATATTGCCAGCAAAATGGTATTACATTGAATCCTCAAAAGTTAGTTGCTCACAGGTTATGCTAATGGCTTAGTAATTTTGCAAGTTGCAGGGAACTTTGCAATGAGAGTATCCGAGTCGTCCGCGTAGCGCGATAACTCAATTAGGCTTGCTCTGTTTACTGTTTCCTCGAAACGACTTCCTTATTTGCATCCCGATGTGCAAATAAGAAAAATTACGGCACATTATTACTATTTTATTGACGAAATTATTAATAATTCAGTTTATGGATCACATTAATATGATTTGATTTCGCGACTGGCGCGATAATATGACGTCGTAAATGCTTTATTGCGCTCACGTTGTCAATTCCGATGAAGGTTCACTTCCGTGAGTAACTGACCAATGAAACGACTTTGTGTCGCTAACTCACCCTCAAAGTAATAATATAGTACACCGCTGTCTTCTAATAAAAATATGTTTAATGACATCGTAAACATTCGATATGTTCGTGCGGCATTGCGCTCAAACCGTACCCCCGTTCAAACTCTACATTATATGTATCTATAAATCTGTGAGTGTTTCATTTTATAACTTTTCTCGCTTACATTACAGATCTTTTAAATGTTATTGTTTCTTATCATATTTCTTTTATTAAAATTAGCTAATAATTTAATTAAAAATTAATTATTTACTTTGAAAACATCCAACCGAAGTTACATATCATGTAAGGTGAATTAATAACATAAATATTGATTATTAATTGATGAATTCGCGTTAAATGAATTCAATTTATAATAAATATAGCCACAATATTAAAAAATTTCAAGATATTTCAGAGCATAGCAATATTTAAATGTTATATTGCATTATATGTGATTATTTTAAATATTAGTACGTTTCAGTACGTTTCAACCTAACCTAACTCACCGATGTCTTTATGAAATTTTGATTCAAAATGTATCTTGTAATAAAAGTTTCATAAAGGCCGATTTTCCTATTGAATTGTCTCGAAAATTTACCCGAGCCCTGCGCGTCCCCCTACTTTCGTCCCCCCTTTCCAACCCCAGACCTTCTCCCCCCTTTCTTCCAACGCTATTAACCGCAAGTTTCGTTATTAGCGACTACGTTGGAAAGTTATAGGGGAATCACCTTCATTTAAGTTAAGATTAAATTCTTACTTCGTTAGTATATCGAAGTATTGTCTACATTATCTTGTCTCACAAACTTAGACAAACATCTTATTTACAGTTAAAATACAAGCTCTCTTTATTCATCAAATATTAAATCTCTAAATTTAATTTTTAGATATTATATTGCTGAAGAATAGATGTCGTGATTCTTAATTATTATCAACATCAAATAAAATAAAACTAATTTTGGTATGATGATGTTATTATTGTGAAGTATCATTAAATATTAGGTCCTTACATATGAAATTGGCGTTTTTCGTACTGGCCACTTTAATCACGAATTTCTCCTCTTTGGTAAGGAATTCCAAATTCAAATTTGTACAGCTATAGACTCATGTATTTGTGGTTCGATGACCGTCATTCATTTGTTTTTTTTCTTCTGTTTTTTTCTGTTTGCGTCACTCATTCAACAAAATGGAAAACTTAAAATATCGCATTATTTACGAGTACGAGTTTCGCCGTGGCACTAGTGCTGCGGAAACGACTCGAAGGGTGAATGATGTGTATGGCGGTCGTGTTGCAAAAGAAAACACAGTTCGTTTTTGGTTCCAACGTTTTCGTTCTTGAAATTTCGATCTGCAGAACAAGCCCCGTGGACGGCCTGAGACTCAAGTTGATAATGAAGAGTTGAAGGCTATTGTGGAAGCGGATCCATCGCAAACCACGTCCGAGTTAGCTGCAGGCTGCGATGTTAGTGATAAAACTGTTTTAATTCACTTGAAGCAAATTGGGAAGATTAAAAAGCTTGAAAGGTGGGTACCTCACGAATTGACTGAAGCAAACCGGCAAACGCGCGTCGACTGTTGCGTTACATTACTAAACCGGCACAATAATGAAGGTATTTTAAACCGAATCATTACCTGTGATGAAAAATGGGTTCTTTACGATAATCGGAAGCGCTCAGCGCAATGGTTGGATCCTGGCCAGCCAGCCAAATCCTGCTCCAAGCGAAAATTAACCCCAAAAAAGTTACTTGTAAGCGTTTGGTGGACTAGTGCCGGTATTGTTCATTACAGTTTTCTCAAATCTGGCCAGACTATTACGGCTGATGTCTATTGTCAGCAATTGCAAACCATGATGGAAAAGCTAGCGGCTAAACAACCTAGGCTGGTCAATCGCTCCACGCCACTGCTGCTTCACGACAACGCTAGACCACACACTGCGCAACAGACGGCTACTAAATTAGAAGAGCTTCAATTGGAAAGTCTAAGACATCCTCCGTACTCCCCGGACCTTGCTCCAACAGATTACCATTTTTTTCGAAATTTGGATAACTTCTTGCAAGGGAAAAAATTCAACTCCGATGGGGCAGTCCAAATCGCCTTCAAAGATTTTATTGATTCCCGTCCGACTGGTTTTTTTAGTAAAGGGATCAATGAACTACCTATGAGATGGCAAAAGTGCATAGAAAATAATGGTTCATACTTTGATTAATTAAATATATTATATTAAAAAATATTCGACTTTTTGTTCCTCCCATACAAAACGCCAATTTCATATGTAAGGACCTAATATAACATTTATTTAAAATTCCACAGTAGGCTGAGCATAAGCTTATTGGTTGTTAGGAGAAGTTCAATACAACAGTCAAAGACAAGCGTTTCCAAGACTCGACATTACTTGTCTCAGCAAGTCTGTTACTCATTATTACATTCATTTTATTCTAAGAAGCAATTAACACCAACCAAGATGTTAAATTACGTGCTAAAAATCATCGTTTAACTAAAACCCACATCCCTGCATTTAAAAATGTGCTAATTAAAAGTAGTTAAAAAAGTTGTTCGCAGCTAACGTTGAACAAACAGAAGAGGGGTGACGGTAACAATAAATTACACACAAACTTTGCGAAAACTTGGTACAATCTTCAAAGGCCCGTAAACGAGATCAAGTAATTTAAGGCGCAATAAGCAAAATTACTCTTGTATTGTTGGCTTCTAAACAACATTAGAGAAAATCGTTCCTGCGGATATGTTCCCGAAACTTACCTATTCGGAGTGATTAATTCCATTCCTAATATATTAAATTGCTTACACTGCGATACATTTAGGAGAATTTGTATGAAAACGTCGTAGTGCGTCGGGGTGAGATGATGTCCGGCCTTTTTTTGGTATTCAGGGCGCGAGGCTCCGAGGAAAATTAAGGTAGGCCGCGCGGACATGTGCACTTTGATTCCGTGCCGATTTTTTGTATGTAAAAATGGCGGTCGCCTCATATGGTATTCATAAAGGCTTCCGTACAAGACTCTTTATGCTGCCTTGTTAGCTGTCAGAATGTCATAGCTCGTTTTTCATTGGATTCTTTTTATCCTTCAATTTAGACAATTTATTTTTGTACTCAAACAATTATAATTTAAAAAGGTACAAGTAGCATTAAACCGAGTAACATCTTTAGAAGACTTAACTCGCTAAATGTGTACACGCGCTTAAATAATATGTACATACATAATAAAACCACTTTACTGATATAAAAAATCCTTGAATGAACTAAACTACATTTATATATACAACCAATCTTAAGTGACATAATTTTCAAAAGAACTGATTCATAGAAATATTGTAATATTCCCGATGATAAATGAAACATTTTTGTTTTAACAACAATTAATTACCCGATATAGAAGTAAATCAGAGGGACGGAACATTTTTCCTTTCTCCGCGTTCGTTGTCCGGAAGCACTTCCATTCCATCATAAGTTTCGAAACTTATCTTGGTTAGGGACGATCAATTTTTTTATCTTCGATAACTGGATCTAAGATGTAATTAAAAATGAAACCAGCTGTGCAAGAACTAATGTTCTTGTTAATAATAAACGTAAACAATTTATCTCCGAGTAGTTTAAAGTTTTTCTTGTTACGTTTACTTAAAATTTATTTTCATTTATAAAAAAAAAATGCATGATTTTTAATCCCGTTAGATTCAATCATAACTATAATACTGATTGAACTGTAAGTAGTTAAGTAAATACAACAATTATACTCGTATTAGACGGCTAAATAATAAAGTCATAAGATAACCAAACAAGGCATCTCCTACAAGAAGGAGTCGGTAGGGCCGCCAGATTTGTTTTCATATCTTCCGCCTCGGTCGCTTATTTACATATTATATACCGGAAGGCCTACATAATACATTCGGAAAATGATTAACAATATGATGTACAGGAAGTTATATTTTACGGAGTTTAGACGGGTAATATAAATATTATGGGGTGTTGCGAAACTCTTGCGTCTCATCTCACGTCACTTCGCCTTTTGCTTCACAATTGTTAAAAATCAAAAGAACATTACGTGACTCAGCTCAGGTCATTAGATTAAACTTAAAAATTACTCAAGCACATATTTATAATATAATTTCATAAATATGTATAAATTTTTTCTACAGCAAAATACATATTTTCTCAAAAAATAGTAATAATACTTGTCTTCAATAATAGATGTTACGAATCTAATATAAAAAAGGCAAAATGGCGCTCACACGTCAATTCTAAATTTTATCAGTATCGTAGTCTATCAAGAAGACCTCGTAACTTAACGTCCTTCACCTTTCCATTCTTGGCCCGTCTAATTTTAAGTCAGGTGATAGTTTTTAGTAGAGACAATACCAATATATAAAGGAAGTACGTAATTTTTACTTAAAAATGTTTCAAAAAAGTAAGAGTGCTTTATTGTAGCATATATTCGATAGATCACATGGTCAAAATAAATAATTCATCAGTTCATGCACGGATAAGACACAGGCATCGGCGCGGAATAACCGTCAATAAATGTATGGGATCGTGAAGGAGGCGACTGAGGCGTCCGTCCCTGGATCCATCATCCATCATGCTCAGAGGTACTTCGCAGATTGATAGCCGGCGCCGGCCGCTCGCCGCACAACTACAAATATAGCGCCGAAGGACCGAAGAGACACTGAGACAAAAATGGCGAAAGCAAACAAATGCGCTGTCGATCGCCTGACAGAAGGATTGATAGTCGCAGCCGACGTTGCGGTGGACGCCGGCCGACCCGCGCCGACCTCGGAATTACGATAGAACAACATTTATCGTTCACTATCTTTTTACTTGGCTATTATGCAGAATAAATGTCACTAACGATAATATTCTATAATAGCTATATCTTGAAATTGTAGAATGTATAATACAACGATGTTGAACAGAGCCATCTGAATTTGATGAAGAAAAGAAAAAAAAAAAGATTTTTCCTGATAAATAGTTCCACGTGAGGTTCCACTTGTAATTTCTCAATATTTTGTTTATTTCCCTGGCCATTAATTTTCTAACCAAACTAGCGGTCGTCCGCGACTTCTTCAGCGCAGAATTAATAAAAGCGTATCCTATAATATGCAATGCATCAGCTACCTTCTCCTCAAAGTCCCATCAAAATTGGTTCAGCCGTCCCGGGGATTACCCCGAACAAACCCGACCTTGTGAAGGGACATACAGAAAGACAAACAGACAGGCAGACAGATAAACAAAAATTTCTAAATCCGGGTCTACGAAACATGATTTTATTTCCATATAACATATAGACACTGCAATTTTATTATTATTTAAGTATATACATAAGCAAAAGGCTACCTAATAGAAAATTATGATTCAATAGATACCATACTAAATATTTATTCTAATTACTGGTACTAGTAACTTGCAGACGTCCTCATAATACAGTCTGCATCAATGGAATCAGCTAAATAAAAGCGCAAGGGAAACTTCATGAAAGATCGACGGGAGAGCAGAATGTGAAGATGCGACGGAGTATTGGCATTTCGTCCGTTGAGGACCGATGTAATCGGATTTCTCTGTGTGCCTACGCTTGCTCGCATATGCATTTAAAGCTCAGTCGAATAGAAATAAGATACGAAATGATATCGAAGCGACGTACGACTCTATTCAAGCGACATCTGATGTCTCGGAATTCATTATCGAATAGAAAAGTTTCATACAAGTTGTAAGGAAATAAGTACTCGAGTAGATCATGGTAGCTAATGGGAGTTGAACATTCTTTACAAATCATACATCAATGCAGAGATAAAATATCAAATATTCTATTCTATTTCCTCTAGTAACCCTATGGCATTCAAAAAATATAAAGCATTTATATATTGTTGTTGCAGAGTTCGTGATGTCTGAGGGCGGGCATACGGCCAGCGGGACCTACCCGGCGCGGTCACCTATGTCCAGTTCTACTACAGGACATTCCAGTTCCAGTCACCACAGGTAAGTACTAAAAGTAAGCAAGGAGACACCCGAACAAACGGTTTTATTAACAGATATGCATATATTTTAAACAATTTATTTATGGCTTACAGTTTAAGGTATTGCGATACAAATTTGAGGAAGGCTTCTCTTTGCCTGTGTTTTCTTTAAATAATTTATAGGAAATGGAAAACGCTACCTGCATTGCATTACTCTGAAATGGACAAAAAGCTGCACACTCGCATGATATGTAAAAAATTATTTTACATTGAACACAGTATTTCTGACTGCACTTCAAAGCAAATGATCCTTACCATAGCAATGGAGAGCTTCGAACAAAAAGCTTAAATTACAACGATAGCTTTTACGCAATAAAGTCACGGAGTATGCATATAAAGGCCCACAAATTTAATAAAGACATTTCTGGCGATAAAAGAGTGCCTATTGGCTGACTGATAAAAACCTTTATTAATGCACTTATATTCTAAAATTTCCTTTGAGCTTTTCGAACCCTCCAAAATTAATCTTAGCTCTCATCAAAAGGATCGTGAATGTTCCGCATTCCAACAGCGCTCTGAATGAGAAGCGGTAAGCTTGACTCTTTGACGACAAATTTTGACGTGTCAAATTCAATGACATGCCTCGTATGGCCTCTAATTAAAAATAATAGGCCAGTCCCCTAAATCGTAGTGACGATTTCTTTTATAAAAGAATCTCGAATCTAATAAAAAATTGATATACCCTCCGTCCAGCGCGCCTGCCGCGCCCGTAAAGTGCTGTGACGTTCCACATTAATTTAAAGTTATCCACGAGAAAATACTTTAAACTTTAGAATTGAAAATGTACTCTAATTTACATTTTTAATCCTACTTGTGTACTGTACAAGCAAGGGGAATTAGTGGTTTACTTAATGAATGGGCTTGAAGTTTTCTTTTTTGTTCCCCGGCGACTAAGAATTTACAAAATGTTACAACATGTTGAACTTTCTAAATAATTATTGCGGCCTTTAAATATACTACTTACTCCAATGCGCCTTAAATTTACGTGTAAATTAGCGTGTTTGTCGGTAAAACTTTAAGTTAGCAAATAAATTCGTTAGAATATGTTACTTAACAGTCGCCAACTAACGCCTTGAAAGTTTATGCTTTAATAATATCGTATAATAAAATAACTTAATAATTTCTATATTAAATCATTTCTAATGTTTTTAAATGCATTCCAAACATCATGAAGGTTATAAGATCTAAAATATTATGAAATTAACTAAATACGTTAAATATATTTATTACTTGACAAACATGTGTCATTACATAATTACCAAAAAATTTATGTTATCTTATGTGGTTTCTTTGCGCTTTTAGTAGCGCGCTTAGAAAAATATTTAATTACTAGCTGTTCCCCGCGACTTCGTCAGCGCAGAATTATAAAGTGGCCAATAATAGGCCTATCTATAATCTATCAGATATACAGATATGTTATATATCTATAATATATATTGTATATCTGAGCTTGACGTACGCTGGAACGCAAACCAATATATGTTGTTTATTTTCTACTTCGCTAATGTCGAATAAATGACGTTTTATATTTTACACTTGGACTTATTTTTTAAGCAATACCAAAAGAGAACGCGTGAATTTATTAAGTCTTCCAAAATATAAACGGTAACTAAGCATGCGAAGTACGTTGTTATCGAGTTCTCTAACCTCAATACAAAGCAACTGGCTTTATATTTCTTTACTTCTTTATTAGTCTTTTACGTCTTAGTTAGGTATGTTCTGGTGCCAGAAATATAGTCGGTATTGTATTTTTTTAGTTCCGTCATCTGGACAATTTTAGGGCAAAACAAAATATTTACTAAAATAGTAAATGTAATGCGCCTAAACCAATTTTGAGGAAAAAACATATTTTAAAGCAATATCGAACTAAAATGAAATAAATAATGTTGACTTTTGTGCTAATTCAAGTGTAGTGCAGGGATGAGGTATTTCCCTAGTGACGTCACAATTTTACGTAATTAACGTAAACCGCCGAGTGGTGGCGCTGTGTCGGCATACACTGCTCCTGACGTTATCCAAATGCATTACGTACAATATACGTGCGACTGCGGCGGTGCATTCGAAGCGTTCCCTAGAGCTTTGTTCAGCATGAAACAGCCTCGCTACTTCTGGACTTACATTGCCAACTTGTAGGCTTATCAACGTTACATACGACATTGCATTTATTTTTGTCCAGTTCTATTAAACGATTTTTTTCATAACTGAAAACTATAGGAAATGTGGAAAAATTATCATCAGCCTGCTCTACAGAGTCGACAAATTTTGTAGCCTATATCTACTACTTTTCTTTATACCTCTAACAACATAATCATCATCTTCATAAGCATATCTACTAAATGAATAAACAAATTATGTTTAATCAATGTTGTGAGTAAAAAGTACTGTCATTTTGAGGATACGGATTATTAAATAAATTGGGACTAATATGAAATGTTGATAAATTTCGATAATTTTGAATATAGCCTTCGGTTATAGCTTTAAGTTTACTTTAAACATAATAATCAAGAGCTTGTTATATCATTTAAATTTCTCTTAAATTCTAATGTTACACGCGAAGTACTTTAACGTTCATTGAATTTATTACTTTCTCGTACGTGAAGTATGTAAGTGAGGCAGCCATAGTCCCTTACCTGGCGAGCACACGGGGGACACGGAAATGCTTTAGCGAATCTATTTCCCACGAAAACCACTTAACTACTTTTTGTACAATACGAGAGTACAATGCAATTTTGTATTCTAGAATTAGCCATTCTTTTAAATGTAGAATTTCCACGAGTTAATTTTTTTTTGTGCAAAACTCTTTCGCTTGGATTTCTTTTGCTTAAAATTAAATTGTCAGTTTTTAATACCTAAAGTAAAATACATAATATATGCAATATCTATATATCTATTAAATAAATAAATTTAGATTTTGTAATATGAAAGAAAAAAAAAACATATTCGCGAAAACGATATTTGTGTTGCTCATGACGAAAATCATTTTTTTTTTAATTTTTATGTCTGTTTGACCGCATATCAACGTTGATTCCGGGTAATCACCAGAACAGTTGGACTGATTTTGATGACGGATTTTCTGCGCTGACGAAGTCGCGGGCGACCGCTGTTATAAGCCAAATTAAATTTCTGAATCTACTTTCGTGGGACAAGTAAAACTGGCTTGCTGTATCATTAATTCTTAGACAGGACATATTCGTAAGTTGTTCGTTGTTATTTTTCTAACAGTGGTTAAGGAAGTCCGTGTTTGGAGATTTTATATAAAAATTGTAAACCTGTCACGTTAAGTAACGATTAAACGTTTCAAAGTTCGGCAGTAAAACGAAATTATTTCGGAGAGATAAGTGGATTAATTAATGATCCGTAGACTTGATACTGTACTGGACACTCAGACTATGGTCATTTATGTATTAGAGGGGTACGACCCCATTCGTTGCAACATCTCTTACCGATACAACTGCCATTATAGCATGGTAGTTTTTAAAGTAAATTTAAAAATATTACACTGCATTAATATACAACTCCTACTACATTGTATAAATATACAAGTTCTAAAAGATAAATATGACTTATGTAACTATGGTTGATGACGTCGTATGTTTTTTATTCAATTTAGTAGTTCATTGTTTACTTATAAACTATTAACATGTTACATTTTATTTGCACCTACTACTAATATTTTATTAATACATTAGCGTCCCTAAGTTTGCAACTTCCATTATGTTATTTATTAACTGTTATAATAATTTATGACTTGTGAGAATTGAAAGCATATTTATGGTTTCAATTAAACAATCTCGCCCCTCGGGGAAACAACTACTTTCAAATTGGTGAGTCACGATGTTCATTAGCTATTGGAACAACAGTGAAACCAATAGAATTACCCTATTTTACAACGTGTTAAGTGGATACCGTCCGCATCCCATCATCAATCATAATCCTTCCCTGTTTAGTCCCACCTAACTAAATACAAATAAAAAAAAAACCCCCCTTGTAGACACTCATTTATAAATACAAGAGAAATTCGATTCGCTATGACAAATGGTTTTACACACATGGAAGTCTTTTGTTTTTAATGTTTTAGTCAGCATTGCTGCCCAATTATGAATTAGTTTAACTCTGAAGACTTCATATAAAAAGTACACAGGAAGAGTGAATATTTTCTCTCCTGAAAGATATGTATACATAAAATAGTAATACATAAGTTAATTATGTCCAAGTTTTTTAATGGTCATGAAGAAAATTGTTTCAAAGGAATAGCAGCGCCATTAATGTATATATTTCATAATACGAGAGTTACCGTTGATAAAGTCAAAAATAATATTAAACATGCGTGGAGAAGATTAATCTAATGTTAAGTAAAATATTTAAGTAGACCTTATGTACTTAAGCTTCTTACTTGGGTTATTAATGTAAACTTTGGTCCTTTTGAAACATGAATGTAATTTTTTCGCGAAATACTTTATATCAATCAATAGATATTGTTATTGCTAAATGTTACATGTCGAACTCAATGTTATTTTGTTTGACATAATCGCAAACATACCCATGAAATTGGATTTTCTCGTAACAAACTCACCGAGAACAAGTATCGATAATGCTCATCCGAACTGTTCATTCGTTCCCCATTAACCCGTCACTCACTAGAAAGATAGAAAAAATAAGTAAGACGGTAGTGTAGTGACCACACACGGGCCCTACTCTCCTACCCTTGGCCCTTGCCGAAGTGAGCGACGTCCCGGCCGCAAAGAAGCTCCATTAACCACCAACTTTAAGAGGCTCAACGGAGATGCGAACGCGTCGTAATAAATAAAGCGGTTGAGACAGATAAATTATCTTTGACTCGCGCACAGCCACCCCTGACAAATTATCTGTCATAAAAGCTAAATACAAATTTGTTTAGAACTGGAAAAGTTTGTAAATACCGACGCGGGATTGTTCTGTATCATCTCGTAAATATGAATCATCTGAGTTTTTATAAGAAAATGGAGTTTCGTAATGCCCTGGCAAAACGTTTACGGCCCTTGAATATTAACTTTATATTGCGAAATCAACGGCGCAAAAATTTACAGGATATAGCTAAATTGGAAAGAGCAGGGGGTTGATGATGTTAAAGTTTTAATTGCTTTTATCGCGGGCTTTTGCTTTTAGAGCCTGAAAATGTGTATGACTACGTGGGGTTATCGAATTACCGCTTATAATATCGAGAGTTGTTTTTGAAATACAATATTTAACAGTTCGGCTAACAATACTCGCCGACATAACCACTTTTAATTATGAAAATATAAAAAAAATTGAATTGAAAACTTCGTATATTTTGAAGTTGGTTAAAAATGGATGGCGATTCAATCAACGCTATGACTGGAATGTTTTTTTTTTTAATAAATATGTCGTCAACATGACGCGAGCAAGCTGCGTTGATATATTTAAAATAGTTTGTTTCAGTCGTGAACAATATGTCATAATAACGAAGCGTCGCCCCACGCCCGGGTTGCATCCAGCCGGGCCGCTATTGTCCTGTCCTATCCAATTATCATGGAACATGTCAAGCACATTGATGTGAACCGATGTTACGTTGTGTCACTAATTATTCTTGCCTTTTGTTCTTTGTCCCGTATAAATTTATTGCCAAGTGTTTTGTAGCATTTTATAGCACTTACAGCCGAACCCTATGATCGGTTCCGAAGATTAATCTGAAGATTATTTTAATTAATTTGTACGGAGGGAGAAATTTCGATTACTATTGCGACATAGACCTCACATTAGATCGGTTGAATTAAATGAAAGGATTTAAAAAAATATAAACGACTTTTTTTTATATGTCAGCAAACTAATATTTAAATTCCAAACGAACGTAATCTTTAAATTACTCAATGCAAACATGAAATGAATCATAACAAGAAATGGATTTATTTTCTTTAATTGCTTCAATTAAAGCAATTTTAAGTTATGCGATTTAGAACAAGACACATTTACATGGCAAATCTCTTGATAAAAGCACGAGCCATTGTCATTCTAATCACAAATTATTCTTTTTTATAAACTTACAATAAAAGCGGAAAAATGTTCCTCGCAGATTTGAATATAATTATCCGCTGAATAGCAAACAACCTACAAAAAATTGCACGTTAACGACCTTCGGAACAAATCATGCGTCCAAAAGCAATCCTCTTACGGTAAGCTCCTCTGCTCCCCAACACATATAAGCCTTGCAATAGAGATATGATAGAGGTTATTAATTAGATGTCGTTACGTCTTATGCCATTTCATTGTGCGAATGCGGAAAAACTCGCGATACCAAGGAGATCCCCTCACTAGCGACCCCATGGGGCTGAGTTATGCGATGCTCGCGAACCAATAGTGGCATAAAATTGATTACTAATGCACTCATACGTAATGTTCTCTTTTCGTTAACTGCCTTATAATATTAAGCTGCGAGTAATCATGCATCGTTAAGCAAAGTAAATTTAATTGTCTCATAAATATTTCTTACTTTTCTGTGCATGTTTTTTAAATTATCTATATTTTTAAATTATTATTAATTATATAAAAGAAAGTCGTGTTAGTTACACTATTTATAACTCAAGATCGGTCCAACTGATTTAGCTGAAAATTGATAGGGAGGTAGCTTAGAACTAGGAGGCGGACATAGGAACTTTTTTTATGCATTTTTTTTATTCCGCGCGGACGAAGTCGCGGGTAAAAACTAGTTTATTATATAACTCTGTAAACCTTTCTCAAATAAGGATAAATTTTAAAAATCTTGCGTCACTTTAGTGTTTATCCGTGTTTTTATAACGCTAACCGAAGTCAATACATTCCGCATTTGAGTTCGCTGCAATTATTTCGCAGCGCCCATGATTGAATTTTATTTTAAAAATAGCGGCACCAGACCGTCGCGTCGGTTCTACAGTTACGCGCCATTTCATGCGTAATTTGATATTCGGATGACAAATTAGTTGGCGAAAGCTGGGCGCGGGTGCGCGGGAATTACAGGGCGCCTCTGCTCTCCACCCCCTTCCCGCCTACGCTCACGCCTGCGCTCCCGCTCCCGCTCCCGCTTCCGCTCTCACAACATCCGATACACCGGCTGTAAAGTCAGCGTCAACTTCCACCAACATTGCCAACTTGTTCCCTCTAATTATGGTTTCCTTTTACCTATCCTACTTTGATTCAGAATCTGTAAACAGTACCAACGCCATGTAATTACACAAACTGCAAAGATTTTCTCTTAGTTTATGTTTTTAAACGTCTTTTACGTAAAATAATATCCAAGTAGCTAGTGTTTCTTTTTGTACTGCTCAAATTTTTGTATATAAAAACTTGCTGTAAGAGGACATCAGCTTTTTATTCCTACGCCATAAATATTATGAAAGAAATTATAATTTATTATAAGATAGGTAAAAATTAAAGTTTTAAATTTGATCAGTTATTTATCTGAATTAAACATAGTTGGGAAGCAAAAAAAAGAAAGTAGATAATTATGTACTCTTAACTAGACAGTTTTAAAACGAGTGCTAAATCAAAGAACAATAGCCTTGATAATGTTTCGCTTCCTTCCAGAGCGTGATGAGCGTTAATTGGACTAGCGTAATTACTGCTTGCTTGTAAAACCATCATCTTATCATCTCCGAAAGGGTATTAACGAAAAACACGGCCGAGGGAGGCTGGAGTACAGAGGTGTGCGGAGGGCCCGACAGACAGCCGTCTTTAGATGGTTATTAATATCTTTTACGACTCGGGGAACACGCGACGGCCTCTCAAAGGGTAAACGTCAAAACAAGGCAATTATGAGATGAAGTAATTAGGTCGGTACATAATCTTAATATTTTCAGAATTATTTTTGCGTAAAATTTGACTTCGAACGCAAAACGTCTTGTAATATTTCTCTTACTATGTTATTAATTAAATTATGAGAATTATAATCCGTCAATGACTGCCTACGTATCTTGACACTCTTTGTATCCATTTTTTATACCATTAAGAGGCAAATTTGCGTGCGGCCACCTAAATTCGCTGATATAGCGAATGCACCGCAGCCCATACACGTTTGAAATTGCAGATGTTTTGCCTACATTTAATCGACGGAGGAGAGGACGCACAGAAAGATGATATTCCAATCCTATGCGTCGCCTCCTCTGTCAATTCCACTTTCCCTTCCCATCCTTTCCTTATAAGACAAGGGTGAGAAGGAAAAGGGGACTTTAATTAGGCTTCCGGCAATTATCAGGCGAGACGCGGAATTGCTTCTATTTTACGCCTGTATTAGTGTAACAGATGTTGTTGTTGCTGGCGTGTAACACTGTTAAAATCACTAAAGTACTAATCCCTTATTCAATATCCATTCATCTATTCGAATACAGTCGATTACGGTAGTTAACAAACGATGAAAAATAATTTAAAAAAATCATCGCAACAACAAAGTATAATGAATCTAAATAAAAGACATTAAACACAAAATGACATGACTTATAGCACGGCGGGCTATATGGTAAACCTTGCACCTTTGTAGAGAAAGGCTTTTGCTTCTACATTCATACTGCATGCACACTAAGAAATGAAACTACCTGCCTGAGTCTGTACTTCAAAATAATTACAACGTCGGAGTCTTCAAGTCTACAATGAACAAGTCTTTTCTGCCTTGACACGTAGGTAAATTAAAAAAAAGGTCTTATTTGGAAGTAATGAAAATACAAATTTTGTTTTAACCATAACTTTTTTAATGATTCACTATAATATTATAGTGACCCTATAAACATATTTCACTAGAAGGAAGGTTTTCACGTATGAAAAGATTTAGCAATGTGTCAGCCCTTTTACTATTGTTTTAGGGAATTCTTTAATATAATTAAACTTAATAGTATAAACTACACAGATATTAAGTAGTTCTTAGACTTTCAGGATGACTAGGTAAAATGCTGAAGAAAAACCAGGTACTAAAGATCACTCCTTTATTCTCTTTCGACACAACCTTCTTGTTCGACAGACCGATGATCGAATGTTCAACTGACCGACCTTCTTCTACCTTCCACCTCTCGTTAATTTTGTCTATCACTCACCTTGACAACTCAAAGTGTTGTCAGTACAAGATATTCGAATTACCATGTTATCGGTTTGAAAGCTAGTCTGTTTGTGCTATAATTTAATTAAATAAAAATGTAAATTCACGAACTCTAACATTAGTCACAAGATTTATGGAAAAGGCAATTTGTACACTATATTTGAATGTTAATTTAATATTGTGCGAAATTTTCCAAGAAAACAGTGTAAGGAAGGTACTTTCTGAACTCAAAGACTTGTCGTCTTGACAGATTTCGCGGTAATCTTGCTCTTGATTAATAGTCCTGCACTGCTTTTAGAAGTCCTTTTATAAATGTTAACAATACTAATATTTGCTTTAAAACTGTATAAATGATAGTAAATATTTTAATGACTGTTAGGAAAACACCTTTTTCTGGATAAAAATAAAAATTACTTATACGCTAATAACACGTGCACAAAAGTTAATGATATTCATAAATTTTACAATATTTATTTACGATGTGCTATAAAAAAGATGCAAGTACTAATTTATAAACTACATATTCATCAAAACTACATATTTTATGATCTCTCCTTCTAATATATATATGTTAGTACATAATATTGGAAAATAACGATTACAAAACGAAAATAAAACGGCAATGATTGTTAAATGGCTTTTAGAAATATTCTCCTGACATGTTCAGCTCGGAAATGTAATACGTAATATCAAACGTCCTATTTCAGTACGTTTATGGATCGAATTTCACAAAAAGAGAATACCTCCATTATTTCGAAGTCTGCCGTCGAAAGGTAGCTTGTAGCCGCTTTGTCACACTTTGCCTCACTCTCACATTGAAAAAAGCCGGGGGTGCAAAGAGCGAGCGCGTTTATGAAGAGTAAAAGAACAATTTCGTTAGGTGCCCGTAGGAAAATTCGCTGACTTCAAAAGGCATTTCAACAACGTTTTTTCCCTCTTTGTCTACCATTCAAAAAAGAATTTTCAACAAAAATAATTTTCAATGTTATTACGTGAAAATAAATTTTCTTTACAAGAGATAAATGATTTCATAATTCACATGAGTTTCTTGGATATTTTAACATTAAACTACACATGGGTTTCCAAAGTTGAGAGAACTATTGTAATATTATGCTTTTTTTAAATTAAATTATTTCTATTTAAATGGGTTTTAAATTTCGAAATATATAGATATGTTCATTGTTGCCTTTTTTCATCATTTACTAATTAAACATTATTTGCAATAGCATCATACACACAATGCAAAGTATATCAGTATTCTAGTGAATTGCGGGTTACCCAAAAGGACCTAACGAAATCCATACACATAAATGAAAGAATGATAAGTACTTACTTAATATATTTACTGAGTATTTAAGTAAGTCATTATATTAATTAAAATTAATTCTAGGTCTTTTTCGTGTGTGTTTCAGTTAAGAAGAGAAATCACATCAGAAATTATATTTGCGCAGTCACGTAGATTCGTAAGCATGCGAGGATTTTTGACTTGGTGTATTTATTCGACAAAAACTTTAAATTGCTTCCGACCCAGTTCAAACGTCTATTGAACCAATTCGCCAATTGCCTTCGCTCCAAGCTTAAATCTCTAAAATCATTCGCATTTCTAATACACCGTATCGAAATATCTCCTTCAATGAGATTTGTTAGACACATAAAACTTTTTGTATAAGAAAAATGCTTTTGATTATTTGAGTTTACAGTCTATATATATAACAGTTTTATGGATTGTTTTGTGTAACTTTAGTACATTTTGTGTGATATGGCAAATAGAAATAAACTTTCGAATCGGATGGAATAAAACGCCTACATAAACTTTCATAGCAATCTTACTAAGAATAATATTTGATAAAATTTAAATTTTAACCGAGAAAATTTAGTTAGTGGTAACCATGCCATAATATGTTTGCGATCTGTGGGATATTGGCGATGATCAACAACAGAGTACATTTGAACCGGGGGCCGGCTTAATGAGAGCGGCTGGAGGCGTTCACGCGTAGCAGCGAGCCAGCCGTAGCAATCTCGTCGGCTTAAACGTGCGCACCGGCACACAATGTGCTTCTCATTAATACCAAATATCGACAACAGAACAAAGATATTGTTTTGGAAGACTTAAATATAAAAAGTAAATAATCACTATGCTGTTAATGAATATTGTAGAAAAAGATTAATCCAGTACCTATATGAGTTTTAATAAATAATTTGTACACAACATTATTAACTGCAGATTATAAGGCTGCTTAACATGTTTAAGGAGGGAGGAGTCTTAACCCACCAGCAAGCGTTTTGGTGAAGTCAGTTGAAGAATACACGAATCCAATACTAGGCTGTCACTTTGCATTAAAAATGTCTGCTATTTAAATTAAACTTAGAGATATTAATTAAAGCGAGAGCGCGTGACCGACGCGGGAGCGGAGCGGGTACGAGGCGGGCACGGCGCGGCGCTCTGTCAAGAGCGTCAGTGGCAGCCGTCGCACAGTTTTATTCTCGCACTAACGCCATCAATGCGAGACGCAATCGAATTTGCCAAATGACGCTCACACTAAATTGGTGAAGAGTGATTGATTGAAACGCTACGCTGCTAAAGCATTTTACATCGGGAATAATTGAATCTCAATATTTTGAGCGAGGGAATCGTAAAACTTGATTACGCTGAAACAACGCGTGTACACCGTGTTCTTGGAGACAAATTATAGCCCTTTGAATCAAATGACGTCTTATCTTGAATATCCGTGTATAAAGATTCACTCGTAGTGATATCACATTACATTGCCAGCTATATATAAATAGTAAATAGGTAAACCGTAGTACGTAACTATGTCTAACTTTACAAGTGTAAGATTTTTTATTTTATTTTAAAAAAGTATCATTCCAAACAAAATAAATCGGATTGTGTGAAAGGTAGTACAAAATTAAATTAATCCCCGAGTCAGGAACACTTTAAAGTATGTAACAGCTCTCATTTTACGCTATGCACCTTTCTAAAGATTTTAATTGAATAACGTAGTTAATGCCCACGGGCAGTGACCACAGAGGTGGAGGTTCTACTGACCTGACACACGGTATTAGCCTGATTAGCTGTGAAACGGGTGCGCCCCTGCAAAAAGCTTTAAAAATGTCCCCTGTAATTTAGTTACGGCTCTGCTATAGAGCATGGTCCAACCATGACTACTCAATTTCATACTCGGCTTTCAAACGAAAGTACAAAACTCACTTAGTATATTTTCGAGAATGCTAGCTTAATTAACACTCAAAATGATAATTTTAGTGTAAAAATAAAGGCGTGAAATGTGTAAATAGAGAGGGGTAGCAACATCACTGTGAAATTTTTGAAAAGGTATTCATAGTACGGCCAGTGTAACCCGACGATAATTAGATACGGCGCGCTTTTACAGCGGAGCGGCTCTGAATACCGACTAAATTGCCGCCCTTCCAATCCTGTTTATTCCACGATGGCACTACGGAGCTTCGTTTCCCGATCATTTAATATTTTTTGCTTTTATATTTTCAGATACACCGGCATGGCACTTGCGTGATGTGAAATTGTGTTAAGTATTTTAATTATGTTACACTTCAGTGTTCACTTTTCGCGTGCATTTAAATTTCATGGAATAGCTTAATATAGATTATTAATTAATTTTACATTGGAATGGAGTAAGGTAAGTAATTAATATCTTACTAATATTGTAAATGCAACTGTTAATATGGATGGATGTTTGTTAGAAGGTATCCTCAAAACGGCTCACCGAATCGCGATGAAATTGCCATACCTACTAACTAGGTTTTTTTAATTCCGCGCGGACAGAGTCGCGGGTGATAGTTAGTAAACTTATATAAACCAAATCGATGATCTCTTTGTTTAGTAATTAAAGCAATTATCTGTGGCCAATGTTAAACCTCTGAATTCGATTCCCTGGCAAAAAAAAATAATAAGAAAAAGCTGCTTTTGATTCTTTGTTTCTATCAGACATTGTGGGTCCATTTAGAATCCACCTGCGTTTAAATATGATACTTGTAATACTGCCTGCAACATGACTATCCGACTTTTCATCAGGTTGATTGGCCGCAGCTTCGATAGTGTGCATTCACGTAATGGTAGGACCATTCTATTATATACCTGGAATTCATTGCGATAGTTCTCCTCAACCTGTAAGTTGAAAAATAAACAAAGCAAAAGTAAACCATCTCTCACGCTGGTAAATGTTTTGTAAACATTTATAGGATTGATACAAACAACTCTGAGGTTTTTTAAACTTTATTAGCAAAAAGCACTTGTTTTAAAAATGCATTTTTTTAAGAAATTTTATGCATAAAACTTTCGCATTAATTGGCATAAAATTAGCATTTGTCTGTGTTTTCATGTTTGCAGAAGCTAGTTATAATTTTTTTTACAAATTTAAAATGTAAATGATATGTATTTACTAGAATGCTTCCACATCTTATGTAAATCAAATTTTACAGATCCTTTAGTGTTAAATATTAACAAATTACAGTTTTTATAAATTACTTTGCAACATAAAATGCATTTGTCACATTATTTTAAATCAAAAATATCAAAATGTAAGTCTTACAAAAATATGTAAGAATGATTATTTGTACTTATTTTACTTAATATTATTTGGGAGTTTCATTCATAAATTGTAGAACAATAGGTAAGTGAATTGCGAGAGAGGCGTCGTCGTCGTCACGAAATGGCTGTATCTGATAAATCCGGTAGTTTGTTATGCGGACGGCCGCGTCATTTGTCCCCGCGTACTGCGTCTTGGTAACGAGCCGCGTGTCGTGACAGTGTAGGCGTTGTCTACATTGATGTACGAAATCACTACTAAATAATGTTTGACTATATTTTTTAAACGAAATTTACTAAGATAACTCGAACATTTTCCTTCATGCTTACTAAGACTTTCAATTATTCTATGTCTTTGGTCCTTTAGGTGAATTAAAGGTAAAATATATTGCATCTAGAACCTATGATAAGAACAAGAAACAAACTACATACTAGACTGTATTGTTAACTAATAAAAAACCTATATACCTATAATAAATATACTACATACTATTGAGTAAATTGTTCTTAAAGCAGCGTTAGATACGAAAGCTTATAAAAATATTTCGACGACATTCGTCTTGAGTACCTCTTTTAGACAGTCCAATAATCTTCTAGAAAGAACATTACCAATAGATTATGTACTCAGACTGCTTTTAATAAAACTAAAATACTCAAGTCGATTAGACAATCATCTCTGTACCTAAGATATATATATTTACATAGAGTTAATAAAAACTTTAAGCATTTTAATCTCTAAATTCATTTTTTAATTATCTCAAATGCTTTTATATTGAACAAACAATATTAAGTTTGCATTGTTCATTGAAATAATGCAGTTACAAAATCAATATTTGACTTTTTAAATCAAATACAACAATTATTATTAGATCGCCCTCTGGACATTTTTCGCTTTCTATTGTGATCTTCTGGTCGGTTAAATTTAAATCAAATAGTTTCAATATATTTGATAAAATTCAAAGGACTAAGGAGATACGCAAAATTGGCTCAAGATCGTAAATTGATAAGCATTATTGAATAATACCCTAGAGCGTCAGTGTTTTTAGCTTGGACCACAAAACATATGAATGCGACGTAATTAAAACGCAAATGTATAAATAAGCGTGTTAATTAAGTGAATGAAGGATTGGGATCACTTTGTGCCAGTCATAATGAAATGAGAGGGCTCCGGAATGTATGCGTAGCGTATTTCATTAATCACATACAAAGCGACAAAGACAAAACGAATTAGAACATATTATTAATCCCGTTTAATTGAAGAATTTTTTATATCTCGTTATTTCATTGGTCCGAAAAAATCAAAGAGATCAACAAATATTTTGTTCAACTTGTAAATATTTGTTTTAATGTTTCTGGAATTATTATTTTTTATTTAAAATGTTGTTATGTTTAAGATGGTGTCATTTCTCTGAATTTACAATGTTTCACATCTCAACAAAAATCTAACTATATTTATCTTAAATATTTTTTGCTTATGGTACCATTCTTACGTATTTTGACGTTGGCACAAAATTGCAAAATAATAACAAATTACTTTCCAGTCTACTATTTTCTTTATAACCAGGCATAAAAATACACGTCTGACATGAAGTGGTACGCTGAGGTTTTCTTGATTTCGTGAAGATGCACGAAACCATGAATAGACACACTTTACATATTTTAGCATTGCAGATGAAATGTAACCAAACTCCCTCTTAATTTTAATAACATCCACAGTTATTTTAATTTAATTTACATAATAATTTTACAAAATTAGTTTTTATTTACGAACTCATTTATTGACCATGAATGAATATATTGCTTTAGAAAAACGTAGCTGCCCTGTTGAATATTTAATTCATTTTTGAAGTAGGCATAAATCTCAGACATAATGTTTTTTTTTTAAATATAGGTTAAGGTATACTCAAGAAAGAAAGAAGGTATAGTAAGAATTATATACTATGATGTTATTAAATATAATTACGAGTATATATGAACGCATCCGACCCTTGCTAAAATTATGCAGCCGCTGCGTTCGCGGCCCACGCGCCTTTATTTATCCAGGGAAGCAGTTAAATTGCGTCGGCGCATACATTACGCATTTAACATTATCCACGACTAACACTTTCCCTCATTTAAAATGCTTATAAATACCATAAATTAAGGGCTGGAATTGTATACTTTACAAAAGGGCGGCTTATTTATCGACTAATTTATGGCGCCGATATCATTGCAAATGGTATTTTGTCATTCATACATACTCGTGTATATCTTTTTACTTATAATTCGATCTTAATCTGCACGATATTAAATGACAAAAAAAATATTATCTGTTGTATCCGGCGCCAATAAAATGTATGTCGATGTTGCTGATATTGAAAATAGAACCTTTTTAATTTGAACAGTTCGTTTAATAAGAATAGTAACATGAGTCAAGTTACCAATATTAGTGTAATAGTTCAATAGTGAAACGTTGAATTCCTAGTACCCTAACCCCTATTTTTCTTTTAAATAGAAAAACAAGTGGTTTCTGATTGAAATATCACGGTTATAGATTAGACATTGTACATGTAAAAGAATTATAGAAACTATGCTCAATCTTATCACATTGAAATGCTCTTGGACAACTAACATGCAAATGGTACTATAAGATGTCACAGCGCAAAGCAAAATGTGTGGGCATGTTGTGCTCTTTCCCGTTACATGATACGACGCTATTGGAATTAATTGCTTGCTGGTTTTATGTTTATGAAAATTATTATATCTTGCAAAATACACATCTACCTATATATAGCACTAGCTTTTACCCGCGACTCCGTCCGCGCGGAATAAAAAAAATGCACACAAGATAAAAAAGTTCCTATGTCCGTCTCCTAGTTCTAAGCTACCTCCCCATCAATTTTAATCATAATATACATACTATAACACATGGAATAAAACGTTAAACTTCCTTACAACCGTCCATGTTATTCAGTAATAGATAACATCAAAGATGATATCGCATATGATAATTTTAAAAATTAAGTTATCGTCGAAAGAAAGACAAAGTCGCATAAAAAAAAACGTAAAATATATTGCCATTTTTTTTATTATGACATATGATCGCAGTACAATGTAATGGTTGTTTTGACAGTTACTTAAAAATACTTACTACCAGGTACTTAACGTACCTGCTAAAAACTATTGACCTGTAGGTCCAGTAGATCCATTGTAGGTCCAGTAAAGTCGTAGGTCTACCTTACTTTTGTGTCTGTGTGAAGCTGACATTAGTTAGAATAATAAAGCCGCGTACGTACCGGATCTACTCCTGCAACTGTTTAGCGGTGAACATCCGCTCTTCGCTTCACATCGATGTTTGTCATTCAGCATTATTTCCTCTCAGATACTGCTTAGGAATGGATATGAAGCAAAATCCGTTTATTACCTGTTGAACGATTGTTGTACATAATAGAATTATGACCCAGATTTGGTAATTTTCAATAACGTTAAGAAAGATTTTTATCATTTTTATTACAATATTCAAGGTAGCATTAATTTCAAATACAAAGAGAAACAATATTCTGTTGCGGAGCTAAGAAACGATCGCTTTCAAAAAAAAAAAAAAACTTGAGAGGTGTCAAGGGACACCCGGATGGAACAAAGTTCATTTCAATTAATTAGTGAAGGAACCAATGTTTATTCTATGCATAAAAAACTTAAGTCTTCTCAAGAAGTACATTTTATTTCTATGAATTTTCGTTATATATTGTCACGTCGTTGCCATGGTGATATAGCAAAAAGTGTCGTGACAACTTTTCGTAAGAATTTTTTCCGTCTAGCCCACTTTCACAACGCGCGATAAGGAACTTCGTTCCAAAAAAAATATTGTGAACCGAAAAATCCTTTGAAAAAATTTCAGTATACTAACATTGATAATAATCGAAATTCGCAATTCTAAAATAAAGTTTAATATTTTAATTTCAAACTTGGGCAAAAAATAGAAAATGTCGACGTTTATTCGCAACCAGAGGGGACTTATCAGCGCGTTTTTCAAATAACGGCATCAATTCCGTACTGGAATCCTCCTGATATCACTTTTTCTTCCTGTACCACACAAAGAGCTCATGAGCGGCGTTTTAGCGCCCCGACTGCTCATTTTGTTATCCTGCAAAACATTACCCTTACACACGTTCGGGGTCACCGGAACACCCAGACACACCTGTAAAGGTACGAATATTATAACCACGTCGTTACATTTTAAATCCTATTAGCGTATCCACTGACGAGCGAATTTCGTTTTTTGTTCCACGTAATTTCCATCAGAAAAAACCGACCTTGATGAGGTGGCTTTATCCAAATAAAATAACATTTTATGCGTCCTCTTTGACGTTAGCATTATAGACATATACAAAGTTAATCTAAAGGGAATTTTCATAATAAATTCTTACAACCGGTAAAAATGATCTCTAAATGAACTCTTTTGTAAATAAAGATTTCCTTCAGAGGCACTCTAGTTCGTCGGATGTTGGATTATGAAAATGAAATCTGCTTTCTTTTACCTTCTATGATACTTTGTGTTATGAACACTTCCATTTTAATGATTAGCTTTCTCATTTCTTTCTTTTTTTGTCTTTTATGTAGCTTGATTTATTAAATTTATGTTATTACTCAATGTAACATTAGATTTGCCAGATTTGCCGCAGTCAATAACTGATCACAAAGATGGATCTCTTGGATAAGGTGTAGATGCAGTATGAGTAATGTACCCTAAGGAGCTGCGTTAGTAACGATTAAATGACTATAAGTACTTTGCAGTATCTAAAAATGAAATTTTTAATAATTATCTTATAATAAGTTGCTCTATGAAATTTGTAATAATTATCTTATAATAAGTATATTTGTCCGGTGTCGGCACCGACTAGTTTCGAGCACATCGGCTAGTTGGTGCCGACACCGGACAAATGTACGTGAGTGTTTTAGCCGTTGTCTATATTAGTTAAGTTGCTATAACTTGAGTGAAATGCTATTTTCATTCTACCATCAGATATTTTGAAATTATTCAACGATGTTATTTTAATACGATACGAATATTGCTTAAATACAAATAAGCAGTGAACGAATGGTAACGTTTACAGAGCTAGGGGGAGCAGACGAATCGATAATGAATTATCAATGTCACAATTGAAAGTGCGTTGTACCTGACAGGTACGAGTATAACTAATTCACTTAAGAATTTATATTATTATCATAATATTGGAATATTTGACTGTGGGCCAATTGGCAAATAGGGCCTATGCGAATAAACAAGTCAATTCTACAAGTAGGTTGTTTACTGTTATCTTGTAGTATTTCATACAATAATCCATCTGAACGACCTCCCATTAGTCACAGCAACGAATACGCTTTAACGGAGTATAATTTTTTTTTTTCAAATGAAATATGTTGTAAAAGAGGTTTCACTTTTACCCCTTACTATCGGACTATTCTCATTACGAAGTTTTTTAATCGCCCTTTGTCCCAATCAAAAAAAAAGCTTGTGGAGTGCGACGCGATGGCTACGGAGACGGCTCGGCGTCCCCCTCCCCTCTCCTGTCGTAATTAAACTGACACCGTCCCCGGGGACGAGTTTTGAATGTTATTAGAATCTCTTTCGCGCCGCCGCCTCTGATTGGAAATCCTTTATTTCGCCACACGAACACTCCCAACTATCCTCCCGCTATATTTGTATTCATAGATTTAATATTTACATATAAGTATAATGCGATATTTCTTTGGCGGGTTGTGTGTTTACTTATTCATTTCTTTGATTTTATTGAAATAGTAATACGTACGGATGTAAATAATAATCAAAATAAATATTTTTGAATTGGTTCCTGATATCTAAAATGAAAAAACATTTGTAAAAAAATGTTTAACTTCCAAATCCTTTTAAAATATCTGAAAATCGAGTGAACGGTTCGCACTTTAAAGGCAACACTCGTGTTGTTGACAAGGTACAGACCGGCTACAGGCTACAGGCCGCCCGGTCTCGACAAACAACCGGAATTTGTTTAAACAGCAACACATCGACGCGTGTGCTTTGAATTTAAATTAAAGGTGAAACGGAAATCGAAATTCAGCGGCGTATCGCACAATTTTTGTACATCATTATTTTTCCCTAGTTTGATATCTTTTATTTTATTTATGTTCAAGTGACAATTTAAAACACCATTAAATAAATATCAATTTGATTCTTTGCCGATTCTACTTTTATGATAATTTTATTTACAAACAACAAATACTTTTAAAAGCCGTTGTTGTATGTACCTATGTTAGTATTTAAAATACAAGAATAACAAATCCTTTAATGTTCTATGTATTTTTTCAGTGATAAATCACTTGACCGGATCCAAATGCATGCAATAAAATTAATTAGAAAAAAAAATTACCTTTCGAACAGTTCGATCTCGAAAATTTTAATTATCACACTAAATTTCCTTTCACTAATTAGGTAGATTTCATAAATTTAGAATAGTTTTGACGCGCTGCGTGTTGGCGAAGAGCCAAGTGACCGGGTTTTTTCCCTCGTGTTGGTATTTCTTTCTCTCTCCGACTGGCTTCTGGTCCATTACAACGAAGGCAAACGAAACACATTGCCACTTCCGAGAGCCCGTCGATTTCCAGTTACGTGTTCAGAACGGACATCGGAAATATTTTATGACTGATAAATTGTTACAAGATTGATGACTTTAAGATAGTTCTTGTGAAGGGATGCCCAGCTGCGTAATAGACGAGGAACGTCTATATCTGTTGCCGCGGAGTATTGTGCTTTTATTTCTTTATTATTTTTGTCCTTTTTATATTATAAGGCGACGTGAATAAGACATTGAACTCAACCTTTATCAATATTTTAATTTTTAAATATAAAATCGTACTAAGTAAGCTTTTGGTGAGCAACATACCTTGAAAAAAAAAATTCTTAGTATTCAAGTAATTTGGCACCGCAGTAATACTCACTTACACGCGTCTATAGCTTGTTAACAGATAAAAAATAAGATAGCAGAAGTAATACACAGACAAATGATATCCATGTTTATTAGTTATGTTAGTAGACATTGATATTATACAATGGCTATCGTCAGGTGTATACTCTTGGTTCCAAATTTAAAAAAAGTGACAAAATTGTGAAAAGAAGTCTTATTACTATAAGATACAAATTAAAACTTTAATATATTTTATAATGTTGATTTATACTACTGCAAAAATGACCGTTGAATGATAAATGATGATAATTCAGAAAATGGCGAGCATTCCATTACCTATAATTTTGGTCGGCAGCTGTCATTACATTTGTGCTCGTACAATACTGAACGCTTGTGTTTTGCGCCGCGCCGCCGCATGAAGAATTAAAATTTTAATTATTTAATCAATAGGATTGAAAGGTCGGAAGTCGGAAGGGTCCACGGAATTTATAATTTCAATGTTCATTTTACACGTAATACGTGATCTGAAAACAATTCATTCATTGATTTTATTGTATGAAAGATTCGTTTTACAATAGATTGTTGGAATGCTTAATCAAAATAGTTTACTTTATTTAAGATTTATGTAGTAAATAACGTAGAAGCACGTTAGAATAATAAAGATATCAGTGAACATCCTAAGTAATTTTTACAATTTTTTAGTTCGGACAATTAAAAAAATGATTTAGGTGAAAATATATAGGTTTAGTTTTTATTATTTAGCTTTATTTTAAACATAAAATATATATCTCTTATGTACTTAATAAAGCGAACAAATGAGGACTGACGTAACATATTTACTATATTAAGAAGTAAATTGTTTACATTTATTTTCAATAAAATTGAAATCGTCATACAATGAAACCAAAACTTTGACCACAATTTTGCATAATTTATGCAACAGGTCAACTTGTAGTGATATAATTCGGTTATTCGAAATAAAATTTAAAGGGTGGTGTAGCAGCTAGTGAGGCGGAAGCGTGTTGCCGACCGGAAACTGCGTAGCTCCAAATTCAATTTCCACCGGCGGTGGCCTACTAAATTCGCTATTGAGTCATTTTATTTGGAAAATATCAACACGTTGGAAATAAACACAATTCATATCTACTTCTTTAACACTGTGTTTTGTACCTTACAAAAAAATAGTGTCTTTTGGGATTTTTTCACAAACATTTAGGAAAATTCCAAAGTTCGAAAAGAGTAAAATTATAAATTACATTTTTAATTTAAATAATAAAAAATATTAATTATGATAGGGATACATTGATAAATTTTTTGCTTGCGATATTAATAGAATATTTTCCATTATGTTAACTTTCAAGTTAAATTTATATATGTAGTTTCAAATTGCATAGAGTTGGCATGAAGACTTAGAAAAAGCGTAGAGTAACCGAATAAAGTGTGAAAGTTGTTCCAGTCTAGACAGTTGCAGCAAAATTAAAGGGAATGTTGATGATAAATTATGCTACAAAAGTTGGTGTTATCTATCTCAAGTTTCAATTAAAAAGGCGCTCTACACTAAGTTTCTGTAAAAATATGTTGATGAAGATTTTTATTTATTACTCTTTAAGAAAGTATATTCACGTTATCTTGTGTAATTAATTTAAAAAATATTTAGGCTTGAAACTTTTGAAGTCTATTAAATTTTTATCAATTACAAGATCTGTGGTAATAAAATAAAATAGTGGTAAATATACGTCATCATATTCGGACAATGCAATCTTTAGTGTTCAATCATTTGAGACAAATCGTATTAAATTTTGTCGTAGCTGCACTATCGATTTCTAATACACTCCGCGAGATACGCCGTAAGCGGCAAAATCGCGGGGCCGAGTCTTCATAAAAGGAATATCACGTGCAAGTATCCTACAAAGCGCCCAGTTCTCTGTGTAATTCGATATTGTCGGGTTGAATGATCCCATATCAACGCCGAGAGCCTTAATTCAGCTCTCCTCACGACACAGCCGGAGTGCACTTGGGCGTAAATAAAAAGTTGAACGTTCCCGTAACGAGAGAACCGCCGCCGCGTACAATGACGCTAGACAATGAGTTAGCGGAGTGACACTCGCATGCACTAGGCGTGCCCTCGCAACCTCGCTACCTTAGGCCGAGGACACATGTAGCGATGCGCGGAGTGACGTCACCGACACAATGAATGGGATGACATACATGTGGCGTGCGTAAACGTATGCCACTTCATTCTGGTATACGCGCTCATGCATAAACCATATCATGTGTCCTTGCTTTAATTTTACCTAAATCAATTCCTTCTAAGCTAATTAGAGACAACTTAAAATAAATTGTTCGTTATGTCACCTTTGTGTACTTCATGTGAACTTTCCCACGCCCACATTATATGAAATAACCTCTCGATAAAAGGGTGTCACAATTGTGTGGTAGTTATGAAAAAAAAAAAATGAAAAAATCCATGTTTAATGTTGGCGTTAGTACATTTGCTTCAGTACTATTAAGTAAAGTCATACAAAACGTGTCATGACTTTCTAATGTTTTAAATAAATTATTTAATTTATATTATTTAAAAGTACTTGAGACGAAGTTTAAAGGGCAAGCATTGTTTCACAACGTGATACTATTTTAAAACAAACATGTTTTCTCAAATTAACCATAAACAATTTGTTATGTTTAGTTCGACCATAATGGCGTGTGTTATGGTAGTTTGTTATGGTAACAACGTCAATGTAAGTTTTGTGATCGTTGAACCCGAAACCGGTTAATCACTGTTTGGTTTTTAAAATAATTACAAATGATATACACCATTAGTTACGGAGATCTCAAATTGCTAGAAAGCCCAAGAGTTCATTGACATTAACCAGCCAATCTCTTCCATTCCAAAACTCATGTATATTTTATTGGTAAAGTTATTTTAGTACGTCTGTTACAAGTGGCGAAATAGCATCATACGTTACATGAAATCAGTTCAACTTTATAGCTTGTTTTCGCTTTCTTGTGTCGTTTTTCGTAAAACCTATCTTTTTTAGAATTCTTGTAAACATTACAATTCTAATAAATAAACTCGCTAAAGTATATATTTTAAAAAATTAAGAGATCATAACTAACACTTTATTTTTTGTTTATTTAAATGAATAACAAAAGCATTTTTGATGTAAATTTTGAAAGCTTCGTAAGTATTTAAGAAGCACAAGTAACTCATTGTGCGGTCCATTATAATGCACAATTTGTAATGAACGTTGTAGGCGGAATGAAAGTTCGCCTCGGAAGCTTTGCAGTCGTTCATTACCCGTGCGGTTGTTCCGTACTTATGTTACACAAGAGCAGAACCGTGATTCAGTACGATAGGACAAAGCAGTACCGCTATTGTACGAATGCACATGTATTGTCCAAACAGTACTGTTCTGTTTCAGCGTATGCGTTCAAACGATAGCAGTACTGCACTGTCCTACTGTACTGTCTCACAGTTCTGCCCTTGTGTGAAACTAGCATAATAGCCGGAGCGCCCTTTGACCCTGTGCAGGAGCTACGAACTAGCCCTACGCCCTTATGGAGATTGCATTCAAAGTTTTCACAATTTTTGTGCATGTTACCCATACTTTCTATTGGTAGAAAATAATTTTACGGAAATCTGTTAAGTTTTATCTTTACCTTTACCAACATGTATAGTTCTTTTCAAATATCTTGGCGTCCCAATGTCATCTACGCACTTCGAATTGCTCTTCCCTCGCATCCCGCTACAGTAGAAGTATGCAAAAAATTAAACAAGCAAGTTACCATGCCGTAACTACAAAACTTTAACTTGACAAAAATTAGTATTGAAATGCTAATTGTAATACGATCCATATAAAACCGTATTCGTCGAGTACGTAGCTTCATGTAGGCTGTAAACACAGTTCTACATTGATGATTCTGCCTGCGGTCTTTAATATTCCCAGTTTTATAAAACATGCAGAATAAATTTTAAAAACTTCAAACGTCTGCTTTCGTTTTCATTGTTGCATTTGCTTTCAGCCAGACGTGTTTTGTGCCGACATAAAGTGGAGGAATATTATTTTTCATTGTTTTTAAATGTTAAAGAATTTCAAATTGTATACATTTTTTAATTATAACAATTATTTGACTTGTAGAGTCCGTTAAATATCACATGTAATTATTACTTATTTACATATTACAGTAGGATCATAATAAAACAAACATTTGATTTTATAACTTATTTATACTCGTATTCTAAACATTGAAGAGAAATTAAATTTTCCAATGTAAATTTATTTTATAATTTCACCGCCTACAGAAAACCACATTTCAATACATAAAATCAAATTGAAGTTTACTATTTATTAAACACCTTGGAGCTGGCGCTTTTCAAAGCGGTTACTGCAATCAACATTGCTTTTGATTTTTTCTTTTTTTTTTCGTATTTCCATCGAAAATCGCTCGTCGTCGCCATTTTTCAACCTCTCCGTGTATTAAATTTTAATGAAAAGCATCGACTGTCGGCATTGTTATAAACACAGCGTTGTTATTTACATAGCAGCTATCGCATTAACGATGACTGAGCGGTTTCTCTTAATTATCATTTTGCACGGTTCGTCAAGCGCTCCCTTGCCTACTTTATAACCATGGTATGTTTTAAATTTTCTCCGATAAATCATAAAATGAACTCACTAAAGTCCACCAGTAGTTGCAGGGATTGTATTTTGTCCCTGGCAGCGGGAGTGTTTCTCAAGTTTGATTTTGTATTCAGATACGGGAAACTTCTCGAATTAGGCAAACCGGAATGGCCGCATTAATTAATATTTGTGTTTAAATTGTATCCGTGCCCTTGAGTGATTAAGCGACCTTTCAAACACAGTTCGGGGACAATTTCTATTGTTTGCTTACCAATCTCTGATGCTATGTCATCGTCAGTTTAATTAACTAGATTGAAATATCAACATCAGTGTAATAATTGAGTATTATACATATATTATTAACTCAAATTTACTATGTGAAATACGTTTATATTTAATACCGAAGACAAAGTTGGAAAAAGTTATAAGTTTATTACCTTATTTTTTTAAATGATAATAAAATAATTTACTTTTCAGTGAGAGGATATTGTATCATATAATTTTATATTGTTCTGTATAAAATCCATATATTTAATTCCGTACAAGTATTTTCTTTTTCTATCGAACAAAAAAGGTTTAAGCCATCAATTGTTTACGTAGGTAGGAGAGGCTTAGAGTAAAAGGTTGAGATTTGCTTGTGATACAATTTTAGTTCATATTATTCTCAGAACAATTGTTATACGAGACTATATTGGATGTATCAATATTCGATCTTATCGACTCGCCCGCCAAACAGGCGAAAGGAATCGTAAATAATACATGGGAATTAACGAGATGAAATCCTTTAGATAGAATTCCAATTGCTCTCGATTTATTTTTATTGAGTCATTGTCGATATATATATTGTTCCGTATTGTAATGTACTTTATTAATTTATCCCCATATCTATAATCACAATCAATTTGATTGGACAATAATTAACCTATATAACAAGTGATATATTACCTAGAAAAATAAGTATATCAGAGAAGAATGCTCGCGAAAATTTACAACTTTCAAGAATCCTATGAATAAATATAAATTAACGAACCTTATTTACTTCTGCCCAAGCATTTTGACCGCTATGTTTGAGTTTGATCAAAACAGACGTTACATTTTGGTCAGACATCTGAATAAGCTGGCTATATCAGGTCATTGAATGTGAAAATACAATATTATTTATTACTAATATAATGTTTTACCTCGTATCCTCTAACAAACAACGAGCAAATGTGTCGACATGTGGGACGGAACTGAACTTCGAGTAATAACGCGGCCGTAACTTGTTTGCAGCGACCTGTAATGAAGTTGGTCGGGGTTCCATCGTCGCAATATATCAGTCAACAGGCACAAATATCATACACGCGTATATCTCTCATCGACGTAATAACAAGTTAATTTAGAATCGAAAATAGAACTAACACGGACCAAACTAATTAGGATCTAATTCGAGTAATATCTGTCGTTGGCGTAGTAAAATAAAATTTTACGATATCCCATCAACTTGATAAAAAGTTTAAGCTCTGCTTTTGTTTTCTAACCGTGCGTTTCCATTGCTTAAACATCTGTAGTAAAACATATTATTATCTCACTTTTATTAAGGAATAGGAGAGATGCATGAGCGGTGGAAACAATATAATAACGTTTGCCATTTAACATTACCATCGTCGTACAAAGTCTATCTCATTTTATAATAAAAGCAAATGTTTTTATTTTGAAACATCTCATATCATAAACGTATTACTCATATAAGAATTCGAATATAAACAATATTCGACGATAGTATATTTTGTAAGAAAAAATAATGCAAAGGACAGATAAGGAATCCCTGTTCCCTAATCAAATATTCGGGGATCCTTCTTAAGAAAAAAAGCTGTCCCGGAAAGTACCCATGCATACGCAACAATATCGATTCTTTTCAAGAATAAAGCGGCTATAATGCCAGTCACACACGTTATGTTAGCACATGTAAATATGACATTTTTGATCATACGTGCATGACTCATAGACAAACCCTCACTTGTGTGTGACAACCTGTACTGTTGAGTATTATGAAACTCGATTATGCCTGCAAGATTAAAACCGTAAATTCTAACGTGTGTTGCTTGCATCACGTGTACCGTAAGCCGGTACAGGGTGCGAATACACGAGTGTACCTCCAGGTGAACACAAACTTACATTGAATAGGGCTGTTGCGTACAGCTCTTCTAATAATACTTTATAAAGGCGACCTCTTTTCAACATTGTATTTGTAACGTACAATAACACTAATAACATTTTTTAAGAAGGGAAACAAAAACTGCTCAAATCTAACAGAAAAAAAACTATTCGAGATTTGTGAAGAAGAAGATCAAGTAGGTGAGAAATAAAGCTTTCTAAAACTCAGTCATAAGCCAAAAAGGAGGTTCATTGTGTCCTCTAATTAATTTTTTTTGTGAAATCATGGTACTGTTTCGAATTAAATAACTTCTATGAAAAATGATGATTTCGCATATTTCTAAACAAGTTGCCTAAATCTATGTACAAATATTTATTAAAACGTAAAGGATGTTTTGTTAAATAAAATCCTAACCGTGTTGTGACAATGTTCCCAGCAGTGGATGTGTCGTACAAAGAAAGTTTCATGCGTCACAAATTGTAGAAGTGTTTCAATAGAGGAACACGTATAAAAAATGTCGTAGACTACGTGTGCAGCGTGGCATCATGTCGTACCCAAATTCCTTGCACAATGCATCATTGTCGTCAGACATAATACGCGGCATTATCATTTTATATCTCGTCCCATGTCACTGATCACAATTTATTGTTACGCGGCTATTCTAAAAGTACACGATATAATTAATCCCGTATTTTTTTATCTAACTCGATGATTTAAGCTCTGTTGTGAAGTTTATTTTGCAAAGACATCTGCCGACGATGCCATTGTCATTCGACTTTGTCCTCAGGTAAACCACATAATAGGTATTATCTCTAAAGAGTTGACATTTCTCGTCTTAACCTTTTGTTGAGTGCTTGATAACGCTTGTTTATTTAGGAGTTTTCTTTAAACGACAGATTCTTTATTAAGTCACCTGTCACAGACGATTTTTTTTTAAGCAACACAATACTGTTCTGATTGGCATTATTTAAAAGCTATAGTTGACTTATATAACACAGGACTTGTTTAAAGCTGTTTTAACTTAATGATGTGATTGTACCATATGGCTTCAAAAGTAATATCCAGATCTTCCTCATCGTCAAGAAGAAATAATCATGATAAAATAATCAAAAAGCTAACAATAAAAGTTAATTGCTTTTTATCTTCATCAAGGTATTTTCTATACCATATTAATGAAGTAATTACGCGTATTTTAAATCAGTCTACCTACGTTGCTGCGACGCGTCGCGGCGGTCGGACGCGTTCATCTAGATGGTAAACAAAGAATTTATTGATGTCGTATAATTTTATGTTCTAAACAAAGGCTCGTCAATGTTCCGCGCTCCCCATCACTGCCGCCCCCACCCCGCCTGCCCCACACCCCGCACGTCCCCACTGCATCGTGCTCTGCTCAACATGTGTCCACATGTGGAATTGTTTGTGTTCCCATTGCTCAAACATTTTTTTAAAACAACACAGTTGGTATAAATAAATGTTTATTGTAACATTAAGATACATAAATGTACATTTCACATTTTAAATTTGTAAACACTTTTAGGAATAACATTTTCCAGTGTCTTAGTTACCAATACGAGTAGTAATGATCAAGACTTACTTCACATTTTATACTTATGTTTCACTCCACTAAACTAAGTAATATTCAAGCAACATTGTACCTACTTCTTTTGCTCCCATAAGATGATACATTTCGGCATAGCCATATGTCCGTTTTCAATAAACATTACAGACATTTAGTACAAAATAAGCCGCAGATATCACATTCAATTCAATAACAAAGCAAAGCGGCGTTAAAATCAATTGGTCAAAGTCATATTGTACATTCGGAGCGGTGCCGGTGTGGTTATTGTCGCGATCTCACAATACCATTGTCACGTCGGCCTCCGACTGTGCGGCCGACACTGCTCCGCCTATACCCATACTGTTATTTCTAAGAATGAACGCATCACACTTCATTACCCCACCGAGATGTTACGATAAGCCACAGACTCTTCTACAAACTCAGTAATAGTCTTCCGATCGAAAAATAAACTCATAAGCAGTGCTTAGGTCAGCGGTGACGATATTCTAAAGTCATAAAAGTAAATTGCGGACGTCCTGAGGAAAGTAGAACGCACCATCCAATCGTAGTTTGCAAACAAGGGAAGTTGAGGCGCTATGCGGACGAGGACGCGGCTGCGCCTCGGCAAATAGGTGCGGCCGCGGTGATAAGACGCCGTCTCCTGTGACTCCTATTTAAACAGGGAAACGCTCCAAGATTTAATCTTTTGCCTGTTTATTTTCCCCCCGACGGACTTTCGGAGGCTAAAATACATCTGAAACCGAGATGACAACTCGACTTATCTCTATCGAACGTAATCTAAGCGACGAACGAGTTTTTAAAAGCTCCAGTACGTTTGGTCTTTCGCCGGCGAACACTGGCGGGATTATAAGAGCTTTTAGCATCGCGTTCTGTTGTGCCGCGACCCACGACACGGTTATTAAGGTGGCTGCTTTGTTTGCGTATTCGACGATTCAGCGCAAAGCTTCCGTTAAAATATTAAAACATGAGCGTTCCTCTTCACCCTGTCTGAGCCATACAACTAGTTTTTCTTATGCCATGTACTGCATTATACTTAAGCCCCTTATACCTACAACTGTTCGGTGATCCGTATCCGTATGAACACTGTTATAAATCAGCTCTAGTTTCACCGTATTATTTTATACTACAATCAGTAATTATAGCTTTAACGAGTCCGCCCTTAATTTTTTAGGCGTTTTAAACGGCTTCGCGCATTTGAATCGCAAATTTCTTAGAATATTTTCGAGAGGGTCCCTGACGCTTGGAGGACATTATCTCTTTATAAAATTCAAGATCATTGTTATAATACAGCAGTTTATTTCTTTTTCAACGATAATATAAAGAAGATCTTTAATGAAATTATTTCTCGTAACTAAATGTATAATGCAAAGAATTGGACAAAGACGTCTGCACATCTTTTTGTAAAAAAATAAAGAAATATAAAAAGAAATATTAAAATGTTATATATATATATATATATATATATATATATATATATATATATATATATATATATATTATATTCTAATCGTTTAGACTACACCAGGGGAAATTGGAGGGCACCAGACCACGGTGAAGGTCGCCCATGAGCTTGACCGACCAGATTAGAGCGGCTGTTAGCTGTCCCCCTGCATGAATGTACAAAAAAGGCAGAGAGTAGGGAGGAGTGGCGGCGCCTAGTAAATCGGGTCACCGATACTTGATTACCACAACCAGTCTGAAAAGACTGCAGCGACAAAGAAGAAGAAGAATCAATTTACGTTATTTTATGTGCAATTAATGTATATTTTGGCTTAAATTTTTTTGAGTTTTACATGTCTTAACCTGTTATCACAGTTCTAATCGGTATTTTTACAATAAATAGATATTGTAAGTTGTAAAAAACTAATTCTGATAAATGCCAACAAGTAACCGCGATCACTTGTAACGTATTATGAACGAAGAAACGACACGCTGTTTTCAATTCCTTTTATGTCTGGTGCCGTTGTTATCCTGAAAGCTGTAAAATATCTTTACTGTATTCAAGTATGTTCGATTGCGACTTTTCTAACTTTTTGAGTTTTTTTTTATTAACATTATTCATGGATGCAATAATTTGTTTATATACCTAAATATATTCTGGTTTATAATCTCGACAGATTGTGAATCCAATCTAATCGACTTACATTGCTTTCACTATCCGCAGCATCTTCGTTCCCACATTAATATTAGATCAGAAGGCGACAGAGCCGCTAGGAAATATACGAATCTTTTACAACTAGCATGTTATTCATGAGTTCGTGTGCCGCGTATTATCATAATATAGTATAAATAAAATATAAGACTGCTTGAAGACGTATACCGAACAAATAATTAATGGTGCCTCGTCATCTCTAAGATTATGAAAATATACGACTAAAGCTTTTACTCTATTGTTTTAGGGAAATTTGTACTTCACTGAAATAAAAATAAAGCAGTAAATTCACTTATCTGTGGCAATTGATCGAAGGAACGTCATTTTATTTTTACGACACCATCATTTTGTCGAGTGAACTGCTTGCGCACCAGATGGCGCTCTCCTTTACTACGCAATCAACGTTTAATGTTATAAAGAGTAATTACTATTTACTTCTCGCTTAGGTCAATGTCTTTAATCTTACAGGAAAAGGTAACAAATCTGAATTAAGTATCCTTAACTATGAGAATGTACAAAGTATATGTTGATCAATATTAAAACCAAAGGATATTCGAACCTCATTTCTAACAAATAAGCAAGATTACGCACATAGTAAATTGGGTAATAAAACGAAAATACAGAGACTTTTAGAATTCACGTTTTTTTTTATCTTAAGTGCAAAAATAAAATATATTCCAATAAATTCATTTAAACTGACTTCGTTACTGTCGCCTTTTATTTTAATGTCGAAACCAACATTTACATGTAAATTTTGTCTTTAGAATCTATTTTATTAAAACGGTTTATTTTTATTAAAACAATTTTTATTATTTATCTTATCAAAAGGGGTAAAGATCTTAAAATCTTAGCACGCTATACGTGCATGTAAAGATGGAAATCAAAGCTACGTTTATAAAGCACGTAAACTCATATATAGGTAAGAGAGATGGAGCCCGTCCGTGCGGCTAATCATTTGATGTTAGAATGGGGAAGCAGGAAACACCCTTCCACACTTCCCTAACTTATAAAAGCACAGTCGAGGACGTTTATTTCCTACCCATTTCGCTGAAGTGTCGTTTGACGCTCACAATGCAACCAAGTCAAAAGCTTTTCGTTACAACATACATATATGGGCTAAATTATAGTTCATATGGTGACAGTATTGTATCGTACTCAACCATTCAATCATCAGTGGGAAGTGAATTTAATTCTGTATAGGTACGGATTCCCATCTTTGACTAAAATTCTAATGAATGCACCACTTTACTGGATGATACTTAAAGAAATTACTACAATATAAATTCGTCCGCCGACAACCTGGTAGTGAGATTTGGAATGAGATTACATTCAAATACGCAGTTAATGCCGTGTCCCAAAGATGTTTATCGCTTTGAAATTACAACGTATTTGTGACTTTAACATCCGTTACATTTACTTTAATAAATATACAGCTCTCTTCTTGTATAAAAATACTACAAGTGATTAAGCTTCGTATATCGATTTTTTATTATTTACTCCCATATGTATTATTTTGATTTAAGTCTTGTATAATTGTGTAACGACATACATATGAGCAATCTAGAGTACAATTAAAATAAAACTTATTTTTACATTTAACTAGCTTTTACCCGCGACTCCGTCCGCGCAGAATAAAAAATAGAAAACAGGGTAAAAATTATCCTATGTCCGTTTCCTGGTTCTAAGCTACCTGCCCACCAATTTTCAGTCAAATCGATTCAGCCGTTCTTGAGTTGTAAATAGTGTAACTAACACGACTTTCTTTTATATATATAATAGATTTACCTTCCCAAGCAAACCGGGGATATGTTTCTTGTTGTATAAATCTGGCAAAGTAGACAAGACTGCACAGAAGTTATAAAGCATAGCACCCGAGGCGCAGGAAGACACTGTGCGGCGCCAATCGCTCGCACTTCCGCCTGATTACGAAGCCTTTGTCAGCCCTCACTCACTACTCATATTTACAAATCTGGATTAGATTCTCAGTATGCCCCTTTGTAGCTGGCTTTCAAGCTTTACGTTGCAGTATTACCTAACTGAATGGTTAAATAAAAATTAAATAAGGTATTTTTTCATTGTATTATGTTGAAGAATCCTTCACAAACGTATGCTTAGATGAATAAACTGTGTATAAAATTGTGATAAAAAGTGAATTGGTAATTGAATACAAAACTCACAATGTCTAAAAAATCTTAATTTCAAGTTAAGTAACACAGATTACGGTACCATAACCCGAGTTTTAGGTGACAAGCAAATAACAGGACAATTGCACTCCACGCAGTTCTTATCGAGTGTAGGCAAAAATGAGACCTTAGTACTTTAAGCGCAAAAAAAAACATTTGGTAACATTCTGAAGAATCAGTTCCGCGTGCAGTTCCAGTGTACTGAAAAACAATTTTTCTTATTCAGCAGGGTTGAAGACTATGTTTGTATGTAATTTTATTGGATTAATTTTGAATAATAAGACAATCATAGTAATTTGGAAAAATCTCTTATGTTTTCTTGATTTTTTAAGTAACAAAAATAAGAAATGCAATACAATGTAGCATACAATTATTATGAAACATTAATGTAGTCGGCAGTCCGTAGTTGGCAGTGAGCATCGACAACCCTTTGCCACGGCCGGAGGCGTGGCCCTCGCGGAACAAACAAACGGAAGCGAAATTGAGAAGAGCGCCGGAACTGGCGGTATACCTTTTCATTACAGAATCCCTTTTTAATTACCACGGCATAAATAAAAATTGTATTTTTTTAATTTCAAGTAGACGTAATTGAAAAGGAAATTGCCAGTCGGAACGGCCGCTCTACATCGTATAAAACTTTAATATATTGCATAGGATGCTTTGATCTCAGCACTTTGCCAGCATTAAAAGGCGGGGACACAGACAACTTTCTATTTATATTTGCCTTCTTATATAAACAGAACCGTTTTATATTCAATTTTTCAATTGTATCCGAGAAATAACTTTTGAAATGGTCTGTGGAAAAATTGAAAAGTGAAACATCGAAGAATATTTTTACTTGGTTAAAAAGAACAAGGAATTGTTTTTATAAAAGAAATGTGAATCTAAGAGGTCCCATAAATTATATGTGAAATAATAAAAGGAGGAAAATGTGCAGCCACAAATGTTTTAACAAAGAGACACCCCGCGCTACGCGACAGATAAATGACGTTTATAGCATAATCTACACCCTCACGGAACGTGACTTCAATGACCTATATTTCCGTCAAATATCAATCAGAAAAATGATGGGCAATAGACTGAAGTTTGAAAACTTTGCTTGTCATATTAAGTTACCGTTTCTTGAAATCATGAGTCAAATGAAATAGGTTGCTATAACAATTTTCGTTATCAACAGTAAATTAAATTGTATTATTGTTTTAAGATTTTGTTTCATAACATCATACTTCATACTAATATTATAAATTAGAATATTTAGATGAATAGATGGATGGATGTTTGTTTGAAGGTATCTGCCGAACGGCTGCATGGATCACGATGTTAAGTTTTTTTTTTTTTTTTATTGCGCGCGGACGAAGTCGCGGGTGACAGCTAGTAGTATTATAAAATCCAAAATATTAAACAGCAAAAAGGATTTATCTATAAATTCGCTCGACTTCAGAAACAGACACAAAGGGGAAAGAGTGAATCGGTGAAGGTAAGACATACGGTCAAAGGGAAGATAATAAAGCGTTATATTTTCATTCTAATCCGTAGTCGGCTCGGGATGAGCTGGGAGACGCGACTGAGCGGGAGCGGGGAGAGAGGGGTAGAGCAGGGTGGGGAGGGGAAGGCTCGATATCTAAAATTACAAGCCGGCTCAGAGTGCCTATCTCGAGGTACACCGTTCTCCATTCCTTTATGTTCAGCTGCCACTTTCAGACATGCCTTCCATTCAAACTACACCCAAAACGTTCACTTTATGCATAACTATAGATTTATTTCGAAGGACAGAGTTTTTTACATTGTATGATAATTACAGTTCCGGGTATCGACACTGCGGGCAATTAATTTACGGAAGTAATCGACTTTATTATTTTCGTTGTCGTTACGTAGCTTTCTTGGGCATATGAATTGTTAAAATTATATAGTTGCGTTTAGGGGTACAAATAGATACACAAATAAACGTAGAATCTGTGTTCATAATCTATTTTAAAGGGTATTTTCCTGCAACAGAACTTCATCCCCTTTACTAATATCATTATTATTATGTAACAGTATGTAACAATTGAATTCGTGTATTGTATTTGTGCATCTGTGTAATGCAAATTGTTGCAATGTTATGTACTAAATATTCGTGTGGGCATATGCTGTAAAGTTCTAAGTGTAAGTCATGCGTAGTTATTGCGTATCTGTGCGTATGATATGCGGTCGCGTGCCGAAGCGACATAAGGCTTGCTTGCATTAAGGCTCGCCCCAGAAACCTTATCGCAGTGCCACAGTTTGATTAACACCTGCAGCTGCAACGAACATGTGCACAACATACTAAGAATGTACGCTGTGAACAATTTATAATTTTGCGTACAATGAATTCTGGTAAAAATATCAATCTTACACACGTTTTACATCAAATATTGCACACACATTTGTCTAATTCATCTTATTCCGTATTAGAGATTATTACTGAGCATCAAAAATATTTTCATCTTTATTACAAGTTATATAATAAAAAGTTGTTTTCAAAATTTATAACAATTAACTCAACAACCCAATTACTGATTTTGTAAACAGGAAATTGAAAATTTAAATTTAATTAAATTTTGTTCTGTACCATCGGAATTTCCTTAACAAGAGATTTTCCAGTCTGGAATAGGAAAAAAATAAGGAGTGTTTTCGATCCCTCGGTACGCTTTATTAAACAAATATGAGCAATTGGTGAAAACATGTTTTGATTCTTCTCTCTCTTTTATTTTGGAAGTCATTTATTATTAGGTACATACTGTTCATTAAATCATTGTTTGTTCATACATTGCTATATTTTTCTTTCTTTATATATATTGTATACTGTTCTTGTTGATATTAAATTCCTTGACAATTATAAATGTCGAACAGAATTCTAAAAAGGCTGTATAACTTATTGTAACTGTATAGGTTTTAATAAAATTGTATCCTTATATAGAACTTGTAATTTGAAACAAAGATGAAGAAATATGAAAGTTAGCCAACAGTGTGGTTAATGGTTAATAGATAAACTGTTAGCCCCTTCGTACACGAGGCAAATCTTCGAAACTTACACATATTGTATATCGCGTAGCGCGTGCGCATCGACGCCAGTATTCTATTCAGTCAGTAAATGCATGCCAACTGTATAGATTTGCTCCGCTATCTTGAATATCACAGCTTTTTTCTCACAACGCTCTTGCTAATAGCTTGCGAGTGACCGGTTTTGGCAACTAAAAAACAAAATTTAAGCAAACCGTGCTGTGTACGAACCTCCATGAAATTGCATTGAATAAGTCGCTTAACGATTGAAATCGTCGGGTTTCGAAGATTTACGTATGCTTTGGCTTTAGAGTTAATACATCAAAAAAGTTATATTCCAACAAATGAACTAGTCATTGCAACGGTTATTGAATTATTCTCCTCTGTTAAAAAAATTGCGTAAAAAAATATTAATCCATTCTAATTATTTTCATCAATGTATTGTCTATAAACACATGTATCGGTCTATACAATTATTTTATATATGGCCACGTATAAATGAAAAATAACATAAGATATAAAAAAATATCCTTCGCGTTTCTTCAAGCTTTTCTTGCATACAAAAACAAAAAGTCGACTCGCGTGAAACGTAACACTTTCACGATTGTCAAGATCGAAGTTATATTTCAATAATATTTCATAATAGCACGGAGACGCTGCGCTATAACAGTGCGAGCCTTATGCTTGTTTCACACGAGAGCAACACAGTGAGGAACAGTACTGCAATTGTTTCAACGCACATAACGACACAGCCTCTTAGTCAATGTAACATTCGATTAACGACATCACTAATCAAAAAGCCAAAAATTTATAGAACTGACATTATTAATACTTCGATATCGCTATTCAGATGTTATGATGTGTACGAGCTCAGAACTCAGTATTGTTCTGAGAGTAAGTGTGCTCTTTCACACTTTCTGTTTTGATGTGTTACTAGCCTTATCGTTGGAAGCGAAGCTACAATATGAACAAAGCTACCGAATCGAATGTAATAAAAATCACTTTAGCATTACGCTGCGACAGGGACTGATGTCTATCGGCATTGTGACACATGATGCCGCCTTCATGTATATCACGGGGGGACGTTGCGGCGTTTACACTTGACTATTATTTTTTACGCTACAGAGCAAAATTGATTGTTAAACATTGCGTCTACATGCGGCGTTTAATTATAGAGGCGTTGCGTCGGTAACGTAATACTATCGATTTGGTATACAGTCGAGGACGTTTATTTCCTATCCATTACAGTGAAATTTTGTTTGTCGCGATGCAATTAAGTCGAAAACTTGTCATTATGACACGTAAGTACTAAATTATAGCGTGCATGTACAATTTCCTGAACGATAATTGATCCTAAGTGGGAAGCGAATTTAATACTGTGTCTGTAGGCATACGCACTTTAGTATCACTATTCCTATGGGTATTGTACATTAGTTTATGGTATTCCCCGTAAGTTAGTCACCATGATACTTTCTAATTAATTATCCAACGATGTTTTAATGAATATTAAATGTCTTGTTGCGAATCGTTTTACTGTTAGTTAATAAACGTATTTATTTATCAACTACTCGCATTTGTACATAGAGCTCTGAACAAACTTATCATTATATTTTAATCGTCTCTTTTTTACAATCCAATTCAATTGCCTTTTTCTACCATTACTGCTACATCCTGTATAAAAACATATAAGATTTTATTGACTTCGTTTATTTGTATTAAAATTAATTGAGTCATAGCCCCACTTGTGTTGTAGTATTTTGATGAGGGTGCATAATTGAAACACGTGACTTTTACTCGAATGGTAAATTTGCTAACAAGACAATTCTTTAAATTTAAGGCAAGCAAAAATTACATAAGTAGTCAAATTATTTCTTGGAGTCATCGCTTTGATAGACTATTTGAGGAGATTAAATGTCACGCTTAAAATTTGAAACTGTGAAGCTTTAAGACGAGTGATTTTTATAATTAAAAATTTATCTTGCTTGTACGTCACTTAAATGAATTACAAAATTTTACAAGTAAAAGCTAATTTCCGTTCTTTTCAGATGTCATTTGGATAAATGTTTACTAAGGTCAACATAGAGGTTAATAAGAGTAGGTTAATTTCGTAGAAAGCAAGAAAAATCTCTCGAGTTTTGATAGGGTGTTGTTTTTATTTTTAGATAGTTACAACGATTAAAATACGCGTCAAAAGCGACTCTTTTATTTTTCGCATATTTGTTGACAAAAATAATAATTTTGAATAGTGATATATGACACAGCATTTGTAGTTGAGAGCGATACAGGTGAGTGGAAACCATTATCTTTCCGCCTTTACAGGTAGCAGCGAACACATCAGATTTCATATCCAGTTCGGAGTTTGAGACGTGTCCATTGAGGTGTGAAAAATGGAGGCGCAAGCGACGGAGGCAATGCTCGATACGTAATGACGTCGGCGCTTCGGGGGCCGGGAGTTTCACACCCCACTTTTATTACGATATCACCTTTTATGTCACAATGCGAGTTTTACAGCTTTTTATGAATTCCTCCGTACAATTAAGTCAAACCCTCCCGACTGTTACGCGACGGCTGTTAAGGTTTTGTTATTATAAATGACACAATTAGTTACACGCAGACGCGTAATTGGAAAGATAACTGCTAATGTTGGATTCAAAGCGTTTATTTCAAACGGCATACGTAATGTATCTAAGAGTGTGTTTTGTTTTTGGCGTAAAGCTTTTAATTAACTAAACATTTGAGTGTTATTTGATACACCGTTAAAAACCTTTTTAGATTATCAGGTTTCATGAACAGCGTTAATAGTGAATTTAAATCCTAAATCGAACGTTTAATATAATGCTACTGAAAACGGCGTTTGACTGTAAAAATATAGTTTAAAATGCGCCCGCCTTTAAAAAGCGTTTCAAAATGGATCCGTGAAAAAGCATATTACTAATAGGGATTGCAATCCGGAAAAACGGATCCGGTAATCCGGCGGATCCGGCATCATTTAATGGTTACCGGATCCGGTACCAATATACCGGATCCGAAAACCGGATCCGGTGCTAGCAGTTTGTGGGAAAATAATATAGCTGTTGCATGAGTAGGTACTTTAAATGCCTTGTGCGTATATATTTGCAGCTCTATTAGAAGTCGTTTAGCTGATGACACAATTAACAATATTTGTTTTCGACGATCTTATTTTCATTGATTTCATTCATTCATTATTGATTTTCTTTTAATACTTATTTTTTTTTTACAATTATTACTTAAAATAATTATTTATCGTAAGTTGATTAAACTAAAGAGTTCTAAACTCATTATTGTGATAATTTTTGCCATTCATTCGTTCGACAGATTCGTCAAATCATGATTGTATCTGTGATAATCATAAATACCTATAAGACTTGTTTGTTAGCATTCTCAAATACTTTAATAATAATTTTGATCTCATTTCAGTTAATTACGTAAGGTTAATTGTATCTATTAGATATTATAGTTACTTGATAATTAATATTGTTACTTATAAATTGATCTATCTGTGAAAGTGAAATCTAGAAAGACTAAGCTACTCGTTACGTCGTAAAATTATTACTAGTTACCTACACTACTAAATTTTAATTGTTTTCTTGTTGTCTATTTGTCTTAACATTGGTTAAGAAATAAAGTCGATTTTATATATTTGTGATTTATTTTTAATAAACTACCTACATACGAGTATAAGTGCAGTGACACTTGATTAACTTACTTATTTTGTACTAAAAAGCGAAATCATCTTGATTTAATCAATCCGGTCGGATCCGGTCGGATCCGGCCGGATTGATGGGAATCCGGTCGCATCCGGCCGGACTGAAAATGACGCCGGATTGCAATCCCTAATTACTAAAGTATTTGTTTAGACTAACTAGACGAACACAAAAATAGTTAGTAATAAGAGTGGGGTAGTACATTGTATCGTTTTATTTATGATGCTTTAACGTTAGTAAAATAATAATATGAGACATTTATCCCCATACGTTAGCCTTAAGGGCGCATATTTCTCGTTATTAAAACGTACGGAGCAAAGACCGCTACTACACTGAGGGTACAGTTGCCTTCATATAATAGTGTTATCACAAAACAAATTGCAAAACTCCTTTTTTTATTTTTCTATCTAAATAGTTTTTATTATTTAATCTAATTTGAATCGGTTTATTTTATTGAATTGAAATAATAAATAAATTCAATTCATCCTACGTCGTTCCATAACAACAAACTTTTTTAAGTGACCTTAATTGGACCGAATCGGTCGAAAAGGAGCTATTTACTGTTCACCGTTTTTTCCCCATGCGTGTAATAAAAACAGGCGCTCGTTTGTCCGTGATGGACGACGTCGGCACCGGAGCTACACGTAATTGGGTGTCGAAGTCTAGAGCTAAAAGCATACACGTGTAGCAACCGATCGCCACGCCATCTGATACGCTATTGTCTACGCTTTATCAGGCGCGGTGTACACGATAAATCGTCCGTGTAGTATTGTGTACAGCTAAGTGATGTACACATACTTACTATCAAGTTGCGTGAAATATTGTTCCGGTTTGTAGACAAAGAATCGTTATAATACATCGGTAGTGATTTAAGCGATAATAGATTTTATTCCGCCTCACACCTCGGTTTGTTTTTAACGTGATACATTATGCTAAGTTGTATCTCGATAAAACATCTAAGACATTTTCTAATTCAATGTTCAAATAAAGTCCGCATTCTTTATAAATTTAGTAAAAAATATCTTCAACTAGTTGTTATCGAAAACGCTTTCATTTACTGCATAAGTAATAAAACTACTTACTACGAGTACTTGCATGTAATTAATATAATATTCTTATAACTACTTGAAAATACTTTTCAACAAATATCTATCCAAACATCCAAAATTTCGCATTAATATTATTAATATAAGATATTGACTACACCTGTTATTTCCAAAGGAGTAATTTAGTAAAAGCTAGCATGGTTAATATGAAAGACGTTTATGTTCTTTTTTATCATGGCCGGCTCACAGGACCGCGGCCGAGTGCGTCGCATTGCCTCTCCTGGCTATATTGTACGCGTCCCCTCACAGCGCCGCTCGCATCGCTCTGTTGTCTATTGTCCCCAAGGAATTAATTACACATCCACCTGCAACTTTACTCGTGGATAATATTTCAATTAAACTTCATATAGATTTTGCTATAGTAATGTACCACACTTAAATTTGAAATTTAAGAATAAAAACAAGTAGTAAGAATCGTAGTTTTTCGTCCTAGTACTTGTGTCACAGTTTTACCATTTACTTCATTGATTTTTCTAACTCCCTAATTCTTATTCTGTTTTCTCAAATATTATTTTTAAAAAGCATCCAATGCACTTGTATCTTTATGTTAGGATTTTACGAGTCAGCCATAAACAAGACAACGATAATAACACGAGTGCAACATCCCGGCATATGTAACAAAATATATGACTGTCGTCCAAGTCCGCACTGAACACTGAGCACTGAACACAGAACACAGAGCGATGAGAGCGGTGGAGCGCGAGGTTGCCCGGAGACCGGCCACTAGTACTGCCCATACCTCCTATTGTCCGACTCTCCTTATTTCTCTTCTATTCACGCAGCACGATAATGGGAATTTTTGAAATTGCAACAATACACACACGGGCTCGCCACCGCCGCGCCGCCACCGCGTTCGCTGCGCCGGCCGCCGGAAATTTTGTTCTTGTTCTACCTTCCGTGAGTAACGACGTGTATTTCCAAGAAGCGCATCCGACGGTTTATTATTTTCATATCATAAAGAGCCCGTTGGAAATTTTCAAGTAAAGCTCACCAGCTATTATTAAATTATTTTGTACTTTGTCTGCGCCCGCTACTTTTAACTTTTCTCATAATAGGAAGCCCACAGTGTTCCTTACTTTAATTTGTTTTGTTAAACAATACGTTTCACTTTGTTTGTACAGTTTGCGCCTTCATTTTTAAACTATACAATTTTATGTACAACTGTACAATTTCTATTTGAATAAGTTTCTTGAACTTTAGTAATTTCAACTATTTAATCTATGTTATTAAATGCAATTAAAATTATTATCAATTTCCCAAATTCTATGTTCGTAAAAGATACATTGCTTTAGAAAATGATAAGGAGTAAAATATAAAAACATTTACAAGTCCTAATTGTATACGAGTATATGTAGAAGTCAGAGTATCGAATTAACAAAAGTAATAAATATATTGACATGCTGCCGTCCTATTACGTAATCATGTTATAAATGCGGTCTGCCCGAACTGGGAAAACAAAATCATTTTTACGTCCGCACCTATAGCATCACCGGAGCAACAGTCCATGCATGTGTAATCAAAGTGCTAATGCAAAAGGCAATAGCGAATGTTTCGAAGAAATAAAAAGTCCATTTCATGCGCTATTTTGTTTTACGATATTAAAAAAGAAAACCAATATCATCAGAGCTTAACCTTTCGTAAGAAATGTTTTATTTTTTTAATAAACTATTATTATTTCTATTCTTGAAGATAAACATATTTTGAGTTTTATTTAGCTAGCCTTTTTTTAAATTTCATATCTAAATCACAAGTTTGATATTTGATATATATATTCAATAAACATTCCTAATGTGTAGTTGTTAAATGGTGTACCAACAATCATGTTTATATGTCCGATACAACTATCGCCGTTTATAATTGGACATCAAAGACATATTTGTCTTGTACTTGGACACCAATCATTATAAAATATCTACCACGCTATCTACTTCCCTCATCTCTTTATTGATTGAAGACATTTATATAATTTATTATGCGTTAACAAAAATGTACAGTTTTAATCGATAACGGTCATTATTACGGAGAATATGAATTAAATAATTAAAAAAAAGTGAATAAAAACATCGAGTGTTATTATTAAGTATTTTTTGAATCAATTGGGAACTTCCGAGTAATTCGAATTGTCAAGTTTCACATTGAATATTAATATTCGATTGGGAACAAATTTTTCGTAAGTTCGAATTAGTTGCACAGCTCTAGTCATTATATTTAATTGACGAGCATTTTAGTTAATTTCAGTTTGTACACAAGAATTCCCGCACGGTGTTACCATAGAGTTCCACTGCTTTGGCATTTTTTATACGTATTGTCTCTTTCATTGTCTTTGAAATAACAGAGACTGCAATATGTAAAACAAGTGTCATGGCAGTAAAATTCTACGGTTACATGGAGGAGTCATTAATCAATAGTGTTCACCTGTTCATCGCGACACAGTGCCCGAGGAAACGGAAGCGCACGCGCCTCACACCTGGCCCCGTCTTGGCCGCTATGACCTGCGCATCCTTTATAAACCTTAAAAGTGTACACAATGAATTATGGTCAACACCTACCGGGTTTCGGTGTAGAATGACTAAGTCAAATTAGTTTTATGAAATTATATGAATGTTTATTGACTTATTAATGTCTATTCCAAAGTTTCTGGCTACTATTTCTGACTGAAAAGTCAAACAATGCGATTGTCTTGTATAAATTTAGTTTAAATGAGAACAAAAGTATTTTTAAAATTTAATATACTCCAAGCATTTATTAAAAAAGACTTTGTTGTTAATATCATAAAATGTTTAGTCTCCTACATTAAACCATAGCACGTTCTTCAACATTGTATTTCTGCCGATAACAAAGCCGAAACAACCTCCGATTTCAACAAGTACTTTTTGCCAATATCTAAATACCTTTAAGGCCTCAATTTCATCTTCCTAATAACTCCAAGATTCAACTTTAAAAAAGTTGCAAGCAATCGTAGCTTTTGAATTTGAAAGCGTAATAATTTTACAATATTGCATTTATATTTAGGTATGCTTCAATTGAATTCAGATTTTTTATTTTTTTTATTTTTATAGAATGTGCATATCAGAGGAAGTTTGAAAGTAGCGCCAGTTATCGAGAAATTGAGGAGCAGAAGGTTAGCGTGGTTTGGACATGTTATGCGGAGGGATGATAATCATATAAACAAAAAAGTACCATAAAAACAATCTCAAACAAAATACACTAAAAAGAAACAAAATAATGTCATGAAAACTTCTTTCTTTCTTCTCTCTTTCAAAAACCCTCTAAACTCTAAAGAAAGTTCTCTTCTTTCTTGTAACATGTCTATATTGTATAATTATTGTTATTTCGCAGTCGGTGTCGGCCGAAGTAAATAGGTGACATTTTATATTTGAGATGTATTAGACATACTTACGTTTATGTCCCTACTTAGGCCGAAACCGACTCCAAAATAACAATAATTATACAATATAGACATGTTACAAGAAAGAAGAGAACTTTCTTTAGAGTTTAGAGGGTTTTTGAAAGAGAGAAGAAAGAAAGAAGTTTTCATGACATTATTTTGTTTCTTTTTAGTGTATTTTGTTTGAGATTGTTTTTATGGTACTTTTGAATTCATTTTGTTTGAAATTGTTTTTTTACGTTACTTTTGAGTGCATTTTGTTTGAAATTGTTTTTTTTTAAGTTACTTTTGAGCGCATTTTGTTTGAGATAGTTTTTTTTTTGTTTTGAAGTCGGCTATTTTTTTTTCTCAAAATGTTTATTTTATTTCTCAATTTTTAGTGAATTTGAAGTTTAATTACAAATTTCCTTAATACGTATAAGGACATAAATAAGACAAATAAAGAAAAGGACTTTCCTATTTAATATGTGTGTACTTCAATTCAAAAACTAATTTAGAATACACCAGATAACCACTTATCCTTTAAACAATGAAATAATTATCAAAATCGGTATACAAATTGAAAATTAACGAACTAATACATCGTAGCGTGCCTTTAATTTTGTCCAGCCGCGCGCCGCAGTAGCATTTTTCGAATGCGCGTAGTTTTTAATAATTTAATATCTTCCAAACTATTGATCAGAATTACATAGTTTAAAGGCTAATGTAATCTGCATTTAATACTCTAGCCATCAAACATATTTATTTGGATAAGGATTCATATCGAATATAATATAATAGCGCCGTAAGCTTACGACGCTGTTTTTCGTGTGCAATTTAATCGAAGTTTGTTCATAATAACATGGTTTTTGTGAGACATCCATAGATGATAGATATATGCCACCCTAGACTTTTATTTAGCAAATTTAAGGATCTATAATTACTCGATACATCATTTTAATGTAGGTCATATAGTTTGACCTACGTAAGCCCAGAAAGCAAATTCGTGCTATTCATTGTAACGCGATGTAGCATTTTTCGTTTCCGCGTAATTTTATTCTTACGATATCTAATAAACTATTAGACAGAATGATATAGTTTCAATTGCAAATATAATCTACATTAAATTCTCTTGATAATGAACATATTTATTTACATAAGGGTTAATACTGAACTTGAATAATAGCGTCGGAAATAGGGCAAGAATTTAATTAATGTTTCGTAAAGAAAAGAATGGTTATTGTGAGAAAACTATAAAAGATAGATATATGCTATCGCGGACTTTTATTTAGCACATTTAAAGAGCTACAATTCGCCATACATCATTTTGATGTAGGTCTTATAGTTTAGCCTACGTAAGCGCTGAAAGCAAAAATGTCCCTAATTTTCGCAACAAATTTTGAAGCTTATTCAAAATCTACTAGTCTTCTAGTTATTTAAAAAAAAAAAACAAAAAAATGGGACCCACCTGCAAGCACTTCCTTTCGATTAAAATAATTTTTATCAAAATCGGACCACCAGGGGCGGAGATTCGCGGTAACACACATAAAAAAAAAAAAAAAAAAAATTCAGTCGAATTGATAACCTCCTTCTTTTTGAAGTCGGCTAAAAAAGTAATGAGATTGAATGTGGATGGCTATAAAGGTAGAGGAAGACCAAAGAAAGTATGGATAGATTGTGTGAAAGAGGATATGCGTAAGAAGGTGGTAAATTCAGATTTGACGGCTGATAGAGATGTATGGAGGAGTAGTACATACTGTGCCGACCCTCCATAGGGATAAGGGCAGGTTGATGATGAATTCAGATTTTCTCTTTGTGTTTTAATGGAAAACCTATTGAAGTTTCGACTAAGAAAGATATGGAGCGGTCCGTGTTAGATATTTACTCTTTACATAATACATCTTCATAAGGCTGTCGAATGTACGACCGAGTGTAACCTCACCCGTAGTTTGTCTTTATTCCCTGCGCTGCATTTATTTTCATGCATATTTTTTACTTACATTTTGATGCAAGTTACTCCGTCTGGGTTTTATACTGTATATAAAATTTTAATTAAAACATAACTCCTTATTATTTAATTATGTAATACTACTTTTTTAATGTAATCAACATTTAAGATGCTGTCGGATCAAAGAAGTAGTATTCCTTGCTAAAGTTAATCAATATATTCTACGTACACTTTTGTCTGTTTTGTAACCAGTTTACGTAAAACTGATGTCATTAAAACGTATAATTTAAAAGAAAAAAGATAGCCAAACATGACGCAATTTAATGATGTACGAATTTATTTAAAGTACTTGGAGGAATTGTAATTACGGACCGCTATCGTGCAATCGTTAATTTCTTTTGAATTTTTTAAACAAACCAAATTGTAATGTAGAGAATTCAATGCATATGGGATTGCTTAAACAGACAAAATAAAGACCAATACATCGAATATTACTTCCCGATGCAAGCAAATAAGTAAAAGAGTGAGATGAATTTCCCTCAAAACACAATGGGATTGAAATGTTGTTGGTTACTTCGTTTTTTGATGTCGGCCGCATGTGAAGTGAATGCAGAAAACTCATGCAGATTACTCTCCTTTAAATTATATCACATAGGTACAGCAGATATTTATATGTTAACGTTTTTATTGATTAAAAGAATAAACGCAGCCACTTTTTATAATCGATTTTCTAATTATTGATATTTTTACGTATATTAATACTTAAATCTTGGCACGAAAAGCAAGAATGTATTCGTAACGTAATGGACAATTCTTCTTAACTCATCGTTTTGTACTTTACACTCGATAGGCGCTGCACAAATCAAATACAAATTTTGTTGATGACTTTACGAATACTTTATCGCAAACTTTAGTGCTGGGCCCTCTAGTGTTTAAAGTTAACACTTAAAAGCTTTAAATATAATAAAGCTTAGCTAGATATACCGCTACGTTATGTTTTAAATGTTGTGTATCTTAAACCACGCTGTCCTGAGTTTTCAAAAGTTTTGTATATGATTAACTCGAGTGATATGAACTAATGTCTTCCTTCTTCGTATAATTTCAAATATCTAGCGAGAGTCGGCATTCGGCGTCACGTGCGACTGTCTCTTGTATGCAAAGGGCACGAGTATTCCGCGACTCAAGATGCTCCCCGCGTTCTCGACGAACAACTTCGAAAATTGACTTTCAATGGAACTTTTCGTTTCCACGTCAACTTTCTACTTTTACAACAAACAGCGCGAGCTATGACTAAAATGCAGAATATTTGTTGTAACACGTGCAAACAAATTTCATATTCGCATAGACCTCGTATTATAACTTCACATTTTTCATTGCCCTTGGGATGTGAAGTATAAAAGTGTACAGTGCTGTAAAGGAAGTTACGCAGCACCGTTAACAAATTATAACAAGTTCTGTAAACTGGTGTAATATAAATGAACCGGAAGCTTGCGAGAAATAGGTCATTTTGCCTCTGATTTCAACAAATGTACATACGTGAATATTGTGGAAGTGCTCAGGCATAGTCAGGTGACCTAAATTTTTTGTGGTCGCTATTGTTACTTGAAGGAAAAATTCACGTCACCTTACCCATTTTTGTAGAAGGCAATATTTTGAAACTGAAAAATTTTTGAACAATTTTTTAGGTCAAATCTTGTTAATATATTTAAGAGGAAAGAATTATTTGTACTGCGTAAAGTTTGAAACTAACTTACTTATTAAACTTTGATTAAAAGCAACTGGCTACGGTTTTTTACGGATCTTTAACAATTTACAAGTTTTGCAAATTACATCTGAGCTATAGCAGTCTTTGGCACTTATAAGGGTACGATTTAAAATCTGACGGTTATAGATTCAATTACATACAATGTACTTGTAAAAATACGAAGAAATCTTACAAAAACTCTTTTAAGGCTGCTCTTCCAAACCAGGATGTGGTTTAGGAGATTACATACGAAGAAACCTAATTAAAAAACATAAAAATTTCCCATACCCACGAAACAGTAATTGTAATTAATACTTTGCGAGTAGTTGAAACTGTAGAAAATAGCAAAAGAACTCAAGTAATGTTGAAAAGAATAAAAGCAAGTAATGGAAGTCGGTGACCGAAGTTGGTCGTTAAAAACAAACAGTTTAGAGCTGAGGCAGTCTGTAATTGCTAGCATTATCGGCGGGCAGCGGCGGCGGCGGCGGGCGGCTGAGGAGCGTTACAAAGTGCAGTGATTTTCATACGACAGCGATGGCTGTCTGTCCCCAGCCATTGTCGGGATAATTCAGTGTCATTATGGGTAATCTTTGTTTCGTGATTGTTCTTTATTTGTTTACGTTTGAGTGCATAGATTCTTACTATCTTTTAGCGCATATTAAAGTTATTGCATATTTTAAAAGTTTGCCATTTTAATAAAGCTTATAATAAAGCTTTCGACAAAGAGAATACGTGTTAGCAAGTCTAGTACGAAATTACATAATTATTTTCCAACAATTAATACTTCATTTTTATGATGAAAGAATTGAAAATGTTGTATGTTCGTTGACTTTTTTCGAACGCGTAATGGAATATCCTTCGCAAGTAACCGCAGCAGAGTATAACTTGTATGTTGTCCTTACCTCTGACCGGCTTAAGGCGGTGCGCATCCTCATTCAAAATTATATTTTATTTCTTACGTATTATAATAGAAACCTTATATTAACGACTTCTTAAATTACAGAAAGATTTTTTATAATTTTAACTTCCTATTGTTTGCTATTTCTCATTTGGAAAGCAATAAAATACATAATTATGTATGTTTTAATAATGCTAGCAATTTTTTCTAATGATAAAGAAGACATCAATATTTTCCATTTATAAAAAAAATTGTTAGGCCGAATTTGATGTATCGGTAAGCTATGAGACTACCAAAGAAAAACAATGGAATTATTTTTCATTATAATAAATTAGCGCCCACAAGTAACACGGCCTATATTTTATAATTATTGCACAACGCAGAAATCCTCCTGCACAATGCCTAGCACAGATTATCTAGCATGACCTTAATAATTTACATTGTTTATGCAATGTGTTCATTTAGGAAGCATGTCATGAACCATATTATTTGATACAGTGCTGATTAACTTTATTGTTTCAACCTCTCGTCTAAGCGGTCACAAGAGTATTATAGAAGTAATCATTCAATTTTCGGTAGCCCTCCTGCAAGGTTTGCTGTCAAACGGTAAATCCGTAGCGTGCGGAACCGCTCCGATTCGATTTGCCCGACGATAGTCACACATTCAGGTCCCGGTGGAGCGTGTAAGTGCTCCATTCACTACAGCGCCCATTATTAATACATCCACTCCCCACTCGTCTCCTCTAGAGACCCTCATTGTGTTCCGAGTTAATCCTCTGTCCGGCAAAGATCGTAGATCGACCGACCAACCGTCCCAACTTTGCGATGCGTAATACGGTCTAGCTGTTAAATGTCGCGTGTAATTTTTGGTTTGCTATTGTAATTATCTATTGTATCGCTTTGCTAGGGAAGAGTTTGATTATAGTGCGATGCTCCGATAAACTGATTGATTGGTTATTTCAGTTTGAGTGACACGCGATAGATTTAGTTAGTATGAGTCAGCGAAATGCTGCAAATTCTTACTAACATTACTGTATTTTTTCGATAGACTAAATTTATTTAATGTTCTATTCTGGATATCACATATAATTGACTTGACCTATTAAATGCCTCATACATTTACCCGACATGCAAAATTAGGCCACATTTTTTTTATACGATAAGCGCTATAATAAGAATTTTATTGTCGTATTTTTTTATATTTTATATCTATTAACGCTCCATAAAAAAGCATACATAAAATAATTACAATAAGTATGAACATTAGAACAACTAATATGTGTATAGTATTTAGTTACCGCTCCAAACTCTACATCGACTTTTCATTCGGACTTATCCCATCAACACGACAAATGTTTGTAAACACCCCTTGTTGGCACCATCAATTATGTCACCATGGTAATTGTTTAATGTTGGTGATTAGTCAATTTATGTTGAATAGGACTTTATGTTGATAAGTGTTGCGTTCATTTTTCTATCAAATTCAAAATTTGCACAGATATAAATTATTATACATTGAACTTCGATTGAGTTTTCCAGAAAATGTGTCTTTATCACAATTTTTGTCTGTCGACTTACAAGTCCTCGACATTTCACTAGTTCAGAAAAACCACACTAGTATTAAGCCAAACTTTTATGAAAAATCATCAACATCTTTACCAATAAAACATTATTAAACTTAATAATTTGTCCTTTAAATGCTGTGTACGCTTGATATCTGTATGTTCCTCTGTTTATATTGTCTGTGCGTTATTTGTACCTGTTCGTGCTTGTTGAACATGCAATTGGTGTATATATAAATGGTGTATGTATAAATAATACCCATAAAGTTAAAAACGATAGAAATTTGCAGCAGTGTTGGAAATCACCATGACATTGAATTTAGAAGAAATATCTAAATTGGGAATACAAGAAAACCTCGAACAGACAGCGTCTAGCGTGTCGCGTCGCGTCGCGGCGTCGTGGCTCCCCGAGGAGTCGCGGACGGAGCTCGGCAAAGCAATTGAACCAATTTAATGTCGTTCGCGTCCATTGACGGGCTCCCGCGCTCTTAATTTGAAAATAGACGCCATTGTGTTTCTGTTGCGAAAATGTTCTACGCGGTACGATGGCCGACATGTGATCTTCCTAAACGTTGGTATAGAATTAGAGGTAAATAATTTTGAACTATTTCTTCCTCAAAAAGTTTTAGATAGCAAGCAGTTATTACCCGCCAAACTATTTTGATACTAACGCCTATTTCCTAAGGTTAATTATGCTACATGTTAATGATTCTCTTACGCCATGTAATTTGTTCCATATCACTTACGTATACGGTTACTGTAAACGGTACCTACCTTAAATTAAAATAAATTGTTACTGCTAACGTTCAATAATTTATAAATTTCATTTTCATACTAACTGTCGCCATTATCTCCGTCCGCGCAGATTTAAAAAAAAAAGTAGTTTATGTGTTCTTCCAAACTGTCTTCTATATCTATATCTATACCAAATTTCATCGAGATCCATGCAGCCATTCTTGAAGATACCTTGTAACAATCATCCATCCATCTAAACATTCGCATTTATAATATTAGTAAAAAGTAAGAAGTAACATAAGCTTGGAGTAACTGAGCTTCTTAATTTTGTTTCTATAATTTGATTGATCTTTTAAAGCTTTTAATGAACTATTACATATTACTACTTACAGTTTATTACTTATTATGGCCAATTTAGTCCGTAGTTGAATATATAAAAAGTGTTAATGTCTCTATAATATTCCATTTATATTTTTAATTCTCCCATAAATCAGTTTACACAGTACAACAGAAGGTGTAAGCATATGAGTTTATTTTGCTTCTTACTATTCTTAGAAGTCTAATAATCTTTTTTAAAGCCATCGTAAAAGCGCATCTCAAATTATAACCTAATAAAATGAAATTGCTATTCCAAATTGACGTTTACTGACAAAATAAATCATATTTATCATCACTTTGCACCGGGCATTTATTTCGATCGGTATGATATCTTTATATTTCCTTATTGATTTCTTATAATAGAAGATAAATAGCTTACTTTCGCAGCTGTACTCATTTCAATTTAGAACCGTATCGTAAATATGCGTAATAAGCTTGAACATGAAACGTGCATGTTGTCAAAGAAGTATTAAAATTGAGTAAATTTATTGCTTTATGACTGATTTATGCAAAAAAAAATTGATATTGTTTAATAAAATATGATCCCAGCTTATGTTGGTGTGAATGCAAACGAGTTAGTAGATCGTACTACTGAAGTAGAAGCAGATACATTTAATTGTATCCCAGATCATAGCTATTACGTGTCTAAATTCAAAATATAATTCATAAAATTTTTAAACAATATTTATCATATTTAACTTACTTACTTTTTGTGGAACGTATTCCCAAGGTTAACAACGTATTATAAATAAATAAATAACAAATAATATCAGGAAACTTCAAAAGAAAAAGGTATTTGGCATAAGACCATACAAAGCGAGTCACTAAATACCTACTATACAACAGCGAGTTTTGAATGTCTGATGAAAAAATCCCTGTCAGCCAATTGCGAAACATGCAGGAAGCCAGAACTTGCCCAACACGAACGTGTGGAAGAAACAGCGCGAGCTGATGTTTCAAGATCTGAAGCTCAACCCGGTTGATGATGGATTCATTGGTTTAATTTGAACGGATCCGAACATCTATCTTTATGATAGGATATGAGAGAAAGGCATTATGGGATTGACATGCAGCGCGGAGAAAAACAAAAAAAACAAATAAAAATAATAATTCAATCGATTCATTAAACTTCTTTTTATCCTTGATTAATTGCTTGTAAAGAAAAATATGCATTTTCTTTATACCTTTATGTTAGACCTTAACTTGCATAATATGTACGTCTAACATAAAAGTGTTAAGGAAACGCGAGATCGGTGTAGTTGAAGCTGGTAGTTCTGTTTAAATCAGTTTTTATTTTTAATATCAACAACACGGTCGCACTGGACCGCTAAACGAGCTGTGGTAGGTAACAGCCTCGGGGGCAGACGAAATACTTTAACGTTTTATCATAATCGACTTTGTGCGTATGCGACTTGCCGTAAAATATTTACGACTATTTACCTATAAAATCGTGAGTAGATTACTTCGACGTCTATATTGTTGTTTACTTTTATTTCCATCTCAATGCGGGTTACATGAGCTATAAAATTAGTAAGATTTCTGAAGTAAAGTTTACGTACGTCACTATAAAATTTGTCAGACGTTACGATTTATTATGTTGTATTTAAGGTATGTAAGTCGCCAATAGGCCAACACTTGAATAACTCAAATTTATTCTAAAACCACCCACACGTGACCGCATTTTTGTGATAATATGTCTCGTTTACAATATGTATGTATAAAGTATTACGAATGGGACCTAATAGATAAGGTCATCACGAATTTTTAGAATAAAACGTCTCTCTTTTAGCCATATTAGTAACTTCTCTCTCCTTTCGTACGTTGCCTTAACTGTATTTCTTTAGCTGAGAAATGTCACAAAAAACTTTACTTTACTCAAACTCGCTTTAAATTTTCTTTACGTGAGTAAATATATTCACAGGGATTTTCACTAGTTAGTATACACATGAGGTAACGAATACAGTGTTATAATTCATGTATAGACAATTTGTACAGCTTTTGCTTTTATTATGTTAATATCAGATGGCACTTATTGTAAGAGTCATAAAGATGCAAACAAAACAAGCAATGTTAAAATTGCGAGGACGCTTGATCGTAATTCACAGGTAGGGCCCTTTCCAAACGCAGCACGGTAGCAAACAAAAACTCATTAAATACTGGAGTTCAAAAGCTTTTTACTAACACATTGGGGTTACATTATGAATGTGGAAGCAATTGTAAACGAAATCTTCTTAATATAAAAAGGGTCTTTAGTACAGTCACGAGTATTATCGATTTTTAACGAATATTTTACGACTTTATTGACATAACTTTTATTTGCGTTTCTGTTGCGTTTACTTTGGGTTGTTTGATTTCTATCCCTATGTTTTTTTTTATTGGTATTCAGTAGTTGAGTGGTCTGGCTTTTTACGTAAAGGCCCGGATGGTGTTCCAGAAGGCACGTGCCAATGTCACATTCTATTCCTGAGCACTGTCATACATCATATCCTTAATTATGTCAATATGAATGGTTTTTGAAATAATCATAGCATAAACTTAAAGTACTTACCCGACGACATACCTTATGTAGCCTAGCAAATACATGGTTTTGACTCCGAAGATCTTCAGTTATATTACCAGATTTAAAAACTGCTGTGCTATTATTTTACTTGGAAATAGGGTCTATCAAAAGCTTATCTACCATAACTGTGTCTTGGTACAAGATCGTGAAAATGTAGAAAGGGATATGTGAGGATTTTGCAAAACAAAGGCACATATTTTATTTGTGATTACTGCTAAAAAGCTTCTTCGGACTTAAAGAAAATATAAAATCTGATATTTTAAACTTGGAAGCATAAGGCTTATCTGTTCGCATAATTGCTTAAAAGAATTTTGCAGACTCGTTCGAATTATTATATAAAAAAAAGGAAAAACCTTTATCCGCGAAAATTTGCAATAACATTATCATAATTATACCGCTTTAGTCGCTCAATCCAATTTTTTGAAATTCGCCCGAGGGTCGGAGTGGACGGAATGCTTACACATTCGCTTTGCAGATAAGCCCCGCACTAACGACGTCACCTTCCAGCGCTATCGTAATTGCTACCACCTATTTGACGAGTTTTTACCTAACCTCTATCATACTCTATTATTCTCATATTGTTACGTGTTGCTCCTAACTTTACATTTTTTTGTTTAACCAATTAAAATATATAATAGGCTATTTATAAATGAAGATATAATTTTTCATTGTACTTATTATATAATTAAATAACTTCTGAGAGAATTTCTAACACTGTCTATCATGGAAATCGTGCAAGAGTGATCAACAAGATTTGGATGGATTACATTTTAGTCTACATAAAAACAAAAACAACGCCTTTTGAATACAATTGTAGCTAATTGAAATCGGTGTCATCCCGCAACAAACATCAAAATGCGCCACTTAAATACGTCTATTAGAGGAGTGGTGGAATAAATACCTCGCGCAGGTAATGTGCCCGGATGGCGCGGTGCGGCAGTGCGAGGGTCGCCGGCCATCTTGGATCGGGGGTCAAATTAAATTGACATGTGGTCTGCGCCAACGTATTGTGTTTGTCGGCGAGCATTGTGTCGTCACCCCTAATTATACAGGTCCGCTGATAATACGAGATTAGTCGGCTGCAATCAATGTAGCACCCGTGGGGAGATTCAAATTGCACAGATTTTCGGATTGTATCGAATCATAAATAACTTTCATATCCCTCCGAACATTTTTATGACCGACTTCGACATGGCCGTACCTTAAAAATATATTTCAATTTAAAACCTAAAAGATTTTCCTATCGGTCCGTAGAAAGTGTGAGGCAATAAAATATATTGGATTTAGAATCGGAACATTATAAATTCTTTGTCTTTTCTATGCTCTCTACAATATAGAAATCGTAATAAAATAAAAAGTATATTGGCTGTGGAATATCAAGATATGTTTTGAAAAGGAACATTTGGAGCGATATCTTAAAATTATCTCTTTTCATCGGTGGCTCGCAGACGCCACGTCAGCGGGCGGCGCTCGGCGTTTAGCATATCGCCTTAGCTCGCTAAATCCGCATCACGTCATATAGAAGGTCGCTACGCTCTCGTCGAAGCCATTATCGAACCCTAACTCTATTTAATAAAATGACCATCCTCAACACGTACGGCGAGGGAAGCAGCTCGCGAACAAAAACTTAATAGGATTGGATAAAGATGGCGGAGTAATAAACCGTGTTCAGTAATGTATTTATAGAAGATTTCCCGACATCGGGCCGGTGCACGGATCGCCTTCAATTTACTGTTCGAGATTACGATCCGCTCCTGGAACGTGCTGATTCTATACAACTTCCTGATATCCATTCTGTACTGAAGATAAGTTACATTTAAATTTGACTTTTATTGGTACGAGAAAATTTCTAGCAAACTTATTACCCTACGTGTGGCCATGTCTCTTCTTTACATTCTATCACGTACATCACTTATACTCCTCCGATTATTAAGCGTTTTAAAATAACCCAAAGAAACATAAAGATATGATTTCTCTTTCACAATTAAAACAATTCACTTAAGCTTTGTTAAACATTAAATTTGTATGATAAAATAAATTAAGATAATTGCATTTCGTTTCGCAAACATTCAAAGAGACCCCTTTACTTAAACTTTGTTAAACTTTTGTGTTTGCGCTCTGTCATTAGGCTGACCTTGTTAACATTTGTAAAGACATTTAGTCATAAAAATCAGAAAACGAGGCGCTAAATAAAGACTGATAGGATTTACGACTATGAACGGGTGATATTTCTCCGATACCAAAATAAAGGAATGTAGATAATGGACGTCGGGATCAATACAAAGTAATCGCGAGCGGATCCAATAAGCTCGACCAAAACAACGGGGGGTCGCGTCGGACGGGATCGGAGGCTTCGGGCCGAACATGGGGAAACAATATGGCGGCATGCAAATAGCTCGGCCATTATCGCACCTGGGCAGCGCGAGCCGGCCGACGAGTAAACAAGATTACGAGAATTGAATGGCTAATTAGGGGAAAAGAAGCGGACCGGCAAGCGCGCTGACTTATCGTACCTCGTCTCTGCCATATTTCACGATGCTAAGTCGCCTTTATTGTTTGGCCGCCTCCTGTTCGGCTAAAGAGGCTTGTTAGCTTATCTAGTGTTGCCTAGGTGGAGTGCATTAACTGGCATCGTGGCCACGGCACGAGATTTACTGCTCTGCGAAGACACAAGTTAAATAATAGGCGTACTCGGAGCGTTTACAAAGGGGGTACCTTAGCAAACACCGGTACGTGATCCATTTTAATAACATAAGCCCGCACATTTCCGTTAGTTAATCTAATATAAAAATGAACATGGCACCGAGTTCATTGTATTCGGTTAAGCTTTACGATGAACTTTTACAACTTGGATGCGAGCTGGAATAGCTCTTTCATTATCGATATGAGGCCAAGTTGACGGCCGACATAACGCGTGAACACATTTAATCATTATTCAATTAATTAATTAGTGACTTTTATAGATAATAAAGTGAGCATATTTACGACTTGGCTTCGTTAATTTTATGTTATCTGTTTAATTGTAGCTGCCTCAGGCGTTGACAGCGATACAGCGCTAGGGCGCACGTGGTGGTCGGCGATATAGTTCAGGTTATGACTGTTACTGCATCTATCACAGTTAAAGTCATCGTATTTTTCATTTAACTATCAACAACACCACTTATATTGTCAACGTAAACTGTCATTTTTGAATGAGTCATCTTAGAAAGACATTTTTGAAAGTGTTTAACTAGATATCTTTGAAGTAACACATTGTTTTAATTTTAATAACGCTAATAACAGTAACCAGACTAATCCTACGGTTTCTATGAATCCAATATTTTTTTTTATATTAATAAAAATAATTACTTTTTGTATAAATTCAAAATCAGATTCTTGTTAAGTCGGAGTTCTAATAAAATAAATTCAATAACATGGATATAGTTTTTAATTTCAAAAACGTACGTCCAACCAATTTCCTATCCAATATATTCCGTTGATCCTCAATTACATTTTTCTCATCTATGATTTAAAGAGGTGCGCTTGCTGCGGGCAACGTCGAACGTTATTTAATTACATGCGGCGCTTGTCGCTGGCCCACACAACCTCCACTAATACAAGATAAATGAATTATATCGGGACAGGTACAAGCTTACATTTTGTTGGCCCTAATGTTTCTTTATTCTCATTAAATTCTAACCATCTTTAAAATCTTTAAATGTTAACATGGAACCTTTTAAAGTGAAAGGATTTGTTGCTTCACTTGTCGTACATCTTTATACTTTACTCAAGTCGCATCGCAAATAAGAGAAAATAAATACGAGACCACCTCATTGTTTGTCAATGTCAACGTCAATTTTTCTTTTTGTATTAGTTGGATCAGTTTAAAATAATGTCTCTTTAGATGATTTTATAAAAGAATGTTTGAAAGATAAGTCACTTTTCTTTTAATACTTTGAATCAAACCCCTCAATTTTTATGGAGTTTTCACTGACCCAATGTCAAAAAGCCAAACACTTTGTCTGGAGGAAGGCAGAAAGTTCCATAATTTCTTTGCCGAGATAAGAGGCGAAAGTTCACGCAGGAGCAGAGATTTATTACGTCACCGTTGCTCCTTTCACTAAATAATAAAATGCCTGCTGTAAAACGCGAAGGAGGGGGAGCATAAAAGTTTTACGTCCATACAACCCGTTGGTACATAAACTGAACATGTAAGGCACCTCGTGTTAGGACGCCAAATCTACATAAAAGGCAATCAGTGTCGGCACAATGGTCCGTCGCCTCATAAATTGTACGCCAACGTATGCTTAATTCATTCAATTGTGTTCCATTAATAATATATGAACGTTTTGACATATGTAAATAACATTAAATTGTATATTGTAATACTTTCTTACTCTTATCCTTCGCAATACGCAATACATCAGTACCAAAGTAAGTTTCTTTATTTCAACCAATCAACTTTACGCTTCAGACAAATCTTCCAAATCTTAAAAACAGCTTATTTACAATCTAGTTTATTACAATAAAAAAATAGCCGATTAAAACTGCATTAAAAACATCGGTTCTCAAAATTTAGTTAACAATATTTATTTAAATCTTTAAAATGCAACGGTTAAAACTGAAAAAAAGCAAAAGTATAAAGCAGTATAATAAAGTAATTTCATCACACTATATCCGCCTTTTTACTGGAGCACTTTTGAATCATTTTCAATTAGTACTCGTTTCCGCTTTTCACTAATTCTCTTCCACCTTCCGGTCTTGGGTTCCACGCTAGTTAATTCTTAATCCGTTTCCAGCCATTAGCTTTGCTGCAATGCCTGACCCCGTTCAATATCTCTATACGTGCTATTTGTTTCATACCTTAATCCGATCTGTATTTAGTATTGTTGTCCATTATAAATTGTTAGAAGTAATCGTGTGACAAACGAAGCGATACGTATTTTATTTGTATAAAATTGATAGGCTTTATGAAATCAACATACACAATAAAAAATAGAACATAAAAGATTATGCATTACAAATAAACAAAAATTAACAATCTTCTTACAAAATTTAATATATTCACTTTTAAAACATTTGTCTCTGTTGGTATTTTAATTGCCTTAAAACAAGAGAACTAATACAAAATTGGGGTACATAACTAGAAGTATTACATAATTTGGTATCGTTATGTGTTTTCATTGTTTATGTAAGATGGAGCCAAGGGCTTAGTATTAATTGAGACGCATTAAACCTTTTTATTATGAAGGTCGGAAAACAATTTATTTGGTTATAACAAACGTTCCGAATCGCAAACACTGGAATTATGGAAGGCGTAGCACTTTATGAAAATGGAATAATAAATGTCGGAATAGGACTACTGGTTTTATGATACTCTGTTATAAAATTTCATTACAAGGCCGTTAGCACAATATCGGCTTTCAAAAAATGCCGAGGGACCCTTTTCTTGTTGTTTCTTTTTCTTTGTGTTTCGCTGATATTTTAGATCTATTCAAAACTGCAAGCGCTGCGCGGCTTTATCATTTTATCTGATACTTTGAGATTCAATATGGCCCCTAAAATATCTTGAAAAAATGTAACCATTCGAATTGTGATATCTTTTCGTGAGCAATGGTGCGAGTAAATAATGCTTTTTATGTTACATTCAATTCGGTCGCTTTTTTCCACTTTTAGACTCCACGTGCAACTTTTTAAGCTGAACATCGGATGAAAATAAGTACCTTTTTTTTAAGAATTGGAAGAATTTAGCGATTACTTTAATTGTAAATGACTAGGATAAAATTATTAGTGTCGCGACCTATTTTAAGATAAAAAAAGCTAAAATATTAATCACAATATTTTCGACCTATTTCTACATCTAACTACAAAACATAAACTAGATTTTATAGCATGCTCTCACATAGTCTCAACCCTTCTGCAGTTCAAAAACAGGAGAGAAATCAGGGGCCCTTCAATTGGCTTCATTTAATTATACTCACTAAAATGCGCCCCATACTTCACTGTGTATGCGTCGAATGAATCCTGGTCATACATTCTCTTTACAATTTTAACTGCATAAACGTATAATGAAATTATTAATTAAAGTGAATTAATCAAATGAGTGAAAAAATCATAGGTCGCATTTCATTCAACTTATTATCTCACAAAATCAGAGAATTTTTTTTTAACATAATTATTTACGTTCCGTACGATACGTCCATAAGCCTACGTCATTTAAAGACCAACAGTCCAAAGGGATAAATAAACATAGCGTATTTCTAGATAAACATTTAGATAAATCAATATTAATGACGAAACGTAATGTTTCGAGGAACATTCAATATAACATAGTCCATCAGTAGTGGCAGTATCGTGCGATCGGTACGTTTCGGACTCGGCCGGGGCACACGGGCGCGGAGCACGGCGCACGTCGCGGCAAAGCCGGTGACAAACAAGATTCGTGCCCGCCGTTTATGCGACGTCATGCCCCTCAATAGAAATACTTCGATTTACGTTTCTCCTGTACCTTTTTTGTCCAACGTCTTTTTTTATTTCGTTCGCGCTCAATTTGTAACGTCAGTGTCCCAGTAAACAACCATTCCCCTTTTTTGTTTCAATGAATTGAATTATATCTTAAAAATTCGTAATAAATTCCTAAGCAGCGCAGTTTTATAGTTGCCAAATGAGACCCTTGGTGTTAAGTTAGTTTGAAAAATCTTAAAATATACTGAGTGTGGAAGTAAATAATATTTATTTTTCTTTTCGACACAACCCATCATTTTTGACGCTCACCATATTCCTTTCAAAAATATAATCTTAAGTAAGTTTGTATTTTCTGAAATAACTTTTATCAATAATAATCTATAAACAAATTCCATTAATACATACGACAATTCAATCAAAGGATAAAGGTTTATTTTACAAACGTCAAACCAATTTACAAGGGATTCTACCAAATGATTAACAAGTACTTAAAGGTTCTTACAAAGATTAAATAAATTAATGCAATAGTTAAGCGGGCGGTAGAAGTAAGCCGAGACGATAGGCCTGATTGTAATATAGACAATGCTTTGACGGTAGGAACGTGTCGGGATAGGGGAACCATTTGTATGCGTAATGGAAGATCGAATTTCGTATTTGTTCGTGGGGTCGTTACCAGCACCTTCGCGCTTGTTTATAAAGAAAACAAAACCTTTCGAGCAGCACGAGGGCGTTGCCAGTGGTGCGCCGCGAAACCTTAGTACTAACGTAGCTCCGGCATAAATATAGGTATTGTTATAACTTTAACATGTGCATTATGTAAATTAATCATACTTTCATACTAATTTTATAAATGCGAATATTTAGATGGATGGATGGATGGATGTTTGTTTGAAGGTATCTTCGGAATGGCTCAACGGATCTTGATGAAATTTGGCACAGATGTAGAACATAATCTGGAAGAACACATAGGCTACTAAGTTGTTTTTTAATGCCGAGAGGGCGGAATCGCGGGCGACAGCTAGTTTTTAAATATATTAAAGTTTGTCTGGAAAGACGGGAAGTCATAGGATAGTATGTGACTAGCAACTTATGCAAGAGTTACAGGTCAAATATCAGTCTTTTCGCACTTCACTTCACTAAAGCGGAACGAATAAGACGAAAAGACGAAAATAGTATTAACAGTGCAGTTTCTAGGAATTATAGTTTTTATAAGTATCCACAAAATAAGTATATCTAGTATGTTTTGACTTGGACTTGGATTCTAATGATTACATTATGCGTTAGTACATTCCTCATTTGCAAGTTGTCTTATTAAAAGAAGCATTTAAAATTAATACTCACTTCATATACAGAGCATGTAAAGTTAATCATTCTTTAGCTGTCTGCGGTTTACGTTGAGAATTATTCAACAATCTCTGAATCACACGGCAAGGGTATTCGTGTTTATAGAAGTTTACGATGTTCGTTGATCGCCTGACTGATACAACATACCTAAAAGTCGATGGAGCGTGAACAAAAGTCACGCGCCAAGGATTTCTTATCCTCACATCATGCGTTATACGTATGCTCACTTTGCTGCAGAGGGATCTCTTTAAACCGGCCAACTTAAAGCCTCATTAATAATTTCAAGTATCACGTGTATAGCTTATCTTATCTGATCTTCTATCAACGGACACATCTATGCAGTAAGTTATCTAGAATCGAGACTCCAAACTCTACTTACATTGTACTTCACTTGAGAGAGAAGATTAGTATTGTTATACAGAAATTCTCATCCATTCCGTTTTTAAAATGGAATACCTATTACTTATATTTATGGAAAGGTTTTGTTGTTAATAACGGATGTATATTATTTTGTAACAACTTTTGCCACTGTAACTCCTTGTGACAAAACTTAAGCCTTCTATACATTTTTACAAGCTATATTATTTCCAAGGTAAAATACTTAGCACGATTAACAAGTATTAATAACAATTCCATTAAGATATTGTACTCAACATGAATACCACATTTGTGTATTCAATGTTACATACATACACAAGCTTAATGTTATTCCCATCTGTTTTTTTTTATTTTATTTTTTCTTAAGGACTATTTTAGTAGTTCCTTTCTGTATCTACATATGTACTTAACGTGGAATGATTTCAAATAAAAACGAAATAAATCAATTTTTATGTTCGTGGTGTTATTATTCTCTTATTGCTCCCATTGTTGCTTCTACGTAGGCACGGATTTTATTACGAATAGCATTAAAGTAATTACCTAATGCCGGGACAGTTTTATGGGTCAATTTTTTCGAAAGAGTCACTCGGTTTATTTTTACAGTCTAGATTAGTAGAGCACCATAGGCTTTGCATACGCGATGTCAAGATCACGGCGGCGTAGAGGCGTAGAGCCGCACCGCCGCACCGCCGCGGGTGACACACCACCCACTGTCCCCCCATTCACCCATCCCGAGCCACCCTCCGCCAGCTACCCCCAAACGTTCGCACCACGCATGCTCCAATTATAATCTGCTTAGGGATGTCTTTTGTCGAATAAAATTTGTTTAAGAAAAATTAAAACATTAAAATAATATTAGTGTTACATCTGTGTGCCGAACGTAATGTAGCACGACATAACATCCGAATGGTTTTACACTTACTGTAAACCCATTCGATTGGTATGATAGAAAGCGATTGCTTTTCACGTCAAATGGCATATACAGCTTAGAGAGCTTCTTTCGAAGTACAAGAGCTTTCATGTGTCTAGCGCGGCGAGTGACAGGGTTAAGCGCGATAGCCGGCCGTAGTGGATAACTCGATAGGTCGGAGCGGAGAGAGGATAGGGCGGCATTATCTGGCCGTAGGCTGCGCGCGCAGTAGCGTCGCGAGGAGGGCTTCAAACGGTGCTCTGAGGGCGAGCCGGCCGCGCGTCCCTCTGCCGCACTCACTCCGTGAAACACGCTCTGTGCTCGGTACGCTAGCCGCACGCCGCTCGCCGCCCGCTGCGGCCTGCCCCGCGGTCACTGACCGATACCACCAATCGCTACCACCGACCATCCAATATACCACCCGACCGGCTGACGCGAGTCTTACCCTTGCCATCAGGTAGTGTGTGTAGCGTGATCCCTGCCGTAGACCATACAATAACCGTGCTTCCGGCGGTTTTGTTTTTTCTTATCGTTCCCGGTATTTATTGTTTTCTGTGTGCTTACGGACTGACACGCTCAACCGGGCCCCGTGGCCTATACCATTCACGGTATAAGCGTGATGTGTGACGTTTAAAGGACTGCCTGAAATCACCTGAAATTTCGGTATTTATGAGATATGTTGATAATATCAATTATACAAAGGTTTATTTATGTATAGAAAAAAATCTTATATATTAAGTTTTATTTGCAATATCGTAGTATGAGCTCATGCCATAACAGTTAACAGAAATATTGTTAATCGCTTGGAAAATCTTAAAGTCGTAAAGAATTAATTTATCTGCATCATAATTTAATAGCATTTTTCTTCTGCTAAGTTTGTAAAGTAAAAACATGAAGGATGTCAAGCACAGTGACGACAGCGCTTTTAGAAATTTCAATTTTACGTGTCAAATGCTTTGGAATTAGTTATGGTTTTGAATATTGCTTATCAATAAAATTAAACTGACTTGTTAATTACTCAGTTTAATTAAATTTTAAAGTTTTTCGAGGGGTTTTCCGATCTCGATATATTCCTGAATTAAATATTGGTGTTTAAATGTGAATTTATTATATTTTAATGAGATTATAATTTTACCAATACATAATAGTAAGATGTTTTATTATTTAACGTATTCTTACTTCATTTTATCTTTACCGTATTTTAGTACTCATTCCAAGAAAAAATTATAAAAACAATTAAATTCTATTTTAAAATTTTTGTAACACAACTAGTGCGTGTTTAAATCAATTTATTTTAATTTTCTTTTTAAATGTTTCGATATTCACTTTAATACATTTTACGAATCTCTTGTATCTTTCATTTTTTCGTATTTCGTAAATATTTTCGTAATAATTTTTTAATTAATAATACAGTCAAAATCTGTTATAACGACATCGAAGGGACTACTCATATTGAGTCGTAAAAACCGATAGTTGTAACAACCGGTGACAGGTATTAATAGGAAAGATATGTATATAACATTCAGCTAGGACCTTTGATTTTGGTCAATTTAACCGGTATGTTGTTCTAAACGATGTCGCCATAAACGGTTTTGACTGTATATATATAATGTATAAATTATTAATTAAAAAATAAGTAGAAATGTTATTTTAATTAACAGAAAGTATTTTTTAGCTGAGTTTATTTTTAGCTCGGATATAACAAATTGCCGGCTTGCGCTTGCAAGATATCCGAACAATCTTGACCTCGGACCCGGCGTCAATTATGTTCGACTTGTTCTGGCAATTATATACTTCGTCTAAATTGCTGGAAAATTCGTCAGTCATTATAGTCACAAACGTTATATCACGTATGATTTTAAACGCGTCTTCTCACGCTTATGTTAAAACGACTTTTTAAAACTAATCACTAGCAAGAATGACTTAAATTATATAATGATTAAGGTAATAATAATAAAAAATAATAATAAAAATATTTCAACGTTAACTTTTATGAAACATGGGAAATTTTGAAATTGTCAAAAGTTTTTTTTTTACTTACTTATCGTTTGACGCTGTCCTACATCTAAATGTCATGAAACCACTACATTATCCAGTGTACATGAGGTCCTTCTATGCTTACAACTTACTAATTATAACATTTGCGATTTTAAGGCCACGTTTCCTGGTATCATATTAAGTTGAAATAGGAAAAAAGTTTAAAAAGTGAAACGCTCATTTGTTTTTTTTTATAAAAAAATCACCTTCGTCTTGTTTAAATACTAATTAAATTGGTCCCTGATTGCATATATAATTTGAATAATATGATGTGATTTTTATTTGAGAGGCGATGTTTAACAACAAAACTCCTAACAGCGATCCACTGTAAAACAAACATTTTTAATACAAACTGAATATCATTATTCGTAGCATCTTAAATTGCTATGTAACTTTTTGGGGGAAAGGAAAAGACTAAGAAACAGAAGCTCATAGGTTCGAATATAGTAACTCTTATAAATAGAAATTGAATAAAATTGAACGTGAGCTTAACACAATATGTAGACAATTATATTCGTCACACGAAGTACAAAAATAAAATGACACGCACGTATTGTTATTGCCGGTACTGGCCTAATGTCTTCGGCTAATGCAGCGGTGGTCCGACAAGAGGACAATTTCCGGGCGCGCCCTTTCCCCACCTTCCCGCCATTATGCCCTAGAAACAATTCCATGACCATAATAATCATTAATGACACCGCGGAGCTCACCTCCACTATTATCATAAGTTCAGATTGATTTACTTTTATCGCTTTTTATATTTTATTCCGACATCCACGTTCTATTACAATGTTTGTTTTGGTTACATTACTAAATTAACTATAATTTTAATAAAAATACTAGAAACAAAATTTTTTGAAAAGAAATTACAAAAGCTAAAAATCTGTTTCTTTTTTATCTGTACGAGATTAAGCGCATAGAAAGAAAAAAAGTTCGTTGACAGATGGAGGGCTCGATGACAAATTAACTGTTAAAAATAAGGTGTCAACGGATGGAGGAAAAAAACATGCATAAGAATTTTATTTTCTTCACTTCTAAACTTATATTTCGCGAAGAAGTTGTTTTGATGCAGTCCAGTCTATCGCTTATAGCGCGCTCGTTCAAAAAACGAGCAAAGCATCGCCCGTCGGATGTAATATAACTGAAAACGTTTGATCTTATATTTCTTCATTGGCAAATTGTCGGTGCACTCACAAGATTATTTATTGACTTTATTTATGGAGTTATTTCAAAACTAAAATGTGAGCAGTGGTATTTGTGGCGGGTTTAATTTTTATTTTATATTCTATTGGTTACTATTTGATTTGTTTAATTTCCGGACATGTATATTTAATATAGCTGTATAAATATATAAAAAAGGAAATGTAATTTAATGTAACGTACTAACATACATAAATGAGTAAATTGTGCATACATTTTTTAAAAGAAACGTAACAATGGAATACGAATATAATACTGCAAAAAACCTTACTTAAATTGCAAAAAGGGTAATTAGAAAGATATTAATAATGTTAATAGTTCAATATCGAACCAAAAATGGACCGCAATTGTAATCAGCGAACCAATGAGCTATTGTATTTCATTACCCAAAGCAATTGTAACTGAATTCACTCATCATACACAGCAAATGATTGATGTTGAAACAATGGGCCGCGTCGATGAGTGGATCTGATTCGCACGCGAGCTGCGATCTGCAAGCATCACTCCCACGACAATTACACTAAATTATGTGTGCGCCAAATCATATAGTCCGAAATGAGGCATAAAATGTTAGCCGAGCTCCGGCGTGTGTAATTGCCCGACGAGCGACGAGAATGCGGCGAGTCCTGCCACAACCTCCCTGACTCTAAACTAGGAATAAAGTGCTCCGTGAGCGTTGTCCTTAACTCGTTAATTACTCCCGGAAACTTAATGTACGTGTTGCAAATTTCACTAACTAATGCAGACGACACAAAAATTGTCATGTCGCTTTAATTCCGCGCCACTTCTGGCACTCGACCGAGTTTAATTGTACCCATTTGCATGTAATGTACATTTTAATTAAAACGTGGTTATTGGAACGAATTATTTTTTGTGTTCGAGCTTAAAAGCTTTATCATTTTTTTTACATTAACTATTATGATCTACTATCAACTTTATTAAATTTACAATAGTAAATAATGGTCAAATAAAAAAACATTTAAATACTAACGAGTAACATTATAAGTTATACGTAAGATAGAAACAAATCGTATCTACTATTCGCTTTCGAGCAATCATATATAAAACCAGTTCTAGGATTAGTAAAATAGACGAAAACATTTGTAATAAACAAGTATTGTACCCATAATTTGAATTGTTGAATTCTTTGAGTTTCGAGACAAAAAACTTATTAACTATATATATAACTTAATTGAACTGGAACTTTTTCAAAGTGCAGTCTTAACAAAGAGTGTTGTAACACTCATCTCCTCGAGGCATCTATTAAGACAGACAGGAATGGTTTCCCACAGGCACAAGCCGCGGGCCGCACTCGCCTCGTCACGAAATCAATATCGTCTTTTATCTTATGAAACGTGCTCCATACGCGTACACACACACAGATGCGTCGCCAGGGCTGCTAACGCTAGAATAAACGAACAAACATAAGCCAAGATACCGATAATTAATCCAAACTTCTCTCCAACATTTATTTGTTCCTACGCTCTTTCAAACTCCTGGCATTTAATTAATGTCTAATCTTAAATTTGATATCAATTTCATCGTATAAATATTTGAATTAAACTAGTTTACTACTAGAAAGACTTGCAATATTATTTTAAAAAAACTTTCCTTACATTTTATCGTCGACGCCGAGAACGCAGATGTCAAATGTGAGAAGATTCATTGACATTTTTTGTATCCAAGAAACGGAAACCTTTACGCTAATTAAAATAGCTGAGTAATTTTTTTGTGACGCATTTAGTTGACGGGTGTCGAAATTTATTTGGGACAAGAACCGAGATTAATTTGGTTCGTAAGAAGCGGGCCGTTAATGTTCCTATGAACACTTGTAAAACATATTTATTAGAGTAACTGCCCTCTCGAGTGAACTACAAAGATCTTATAATTTAAACAATGCAGCGTTAATTGCTCCAGTGTTATTGCTTACGTTGTTTGGACGACGTAAACTGAGTTCGAATTGTTAACAACCAATAACAAATCTATTTTAAGACGTGTGACTTGTGAAAAAAACTACGTAGGAGGTGAATGGATGTAAATTTTTGATGTTATTCCTTTTTAACAAAAATTTCAAATATAAATCTTCTCGCATATCTATAAATAAAAACTGCAGACATACATGAGTGGATTATTGTAGAGATAAACAAAGTGGTGTAGCTGGTTTGTCAACTGGCATAATGATAGTAAACATGCTGTCCTGCATAACTATATTTATAACCTTTAAATAGATTACTCTATGGATTTCTTTATCACACCAACATTACGCGAATAACGGTAGTAGGTACAACAAGTTGAAACGCAAGAAAAACTCCCTCTTCAGGTCTCTTAGAAATACTCCCAGATGTCTTTGCCATGGGAAAGCATTCGTTTGCAATGCCGTTCCCTTCCTACTTGCCATATACGGCCCGCCAGCAATCAGAGCAGACATAGAATTATATTTCAATTCTGAAATCTATCTATAAGTTGTTATTTCACTCTTTATTACTTTAAATCTAAATAATACAAGGTTCAGGATACAACATAATGGATTAAAGATAAATCTTAATAAGTTGAAATTCATGTCGTATCACATTTTGCGTCGAGTCGACTTCCCGTACGATTCTCAATTGCTGTAATCTCTTATTGATCTTTGCTATTCTGCAATAAATAATCCTTAATACGACGTAACATGACGCTTAGCTGAGATATTTGAGTTCTATTCAATTTTAATATAGTGATTAAAGTCTTACCTTTACCAACTGGATCAATGATTCATTTTATGTCTTTGCAATAGTTATTTGAAATGCTTTTATCTTTGATGTAATTTACGACTGATCTTGTTATTTATTGACGTTAGGAACACTCGCTTGTTTTTAAAGTATATTATTATAAATAGGAAGGAAACGGTCGTACATCAAACACCTCCGATATCATATCGTAAGTGTTATACGATACACACGTATACGTATTACCTGCAGTTATTGTAAAATTTGTGAAATTACAAAAAAAAACACATTTTTTGTTTTTTAAGTTTAATTCGTTAATTGACATTGTAAAACATTTAAAGACTATTATAAGCTGGCAAATTTGTTTTGCCTTTGCGAATTTATATGACCTTGAGAAAAGTTTCCCTTCGTTTGGGCTTTAAATTCCCTAATGTTTGTCGAAACATACTGAAATCTGGCAAGAGATGCTTAAATCAATTTATTATACAGGTACTCGGAGACACTTCTACATCGGGCGTATTTACTTGCTTGTACATAATATATGTATGTACATATATATAAAGATTTGCGTAGATGTTTGCAAGACGTATGGGAAACTCTAAGCTTCTTTTTTATATTCTCATTCTGCACACTTTCAAGATAATTCGAACCCATAGGACAGGTATTAACATAAATTCTTTGCTACCCTTTTCTATTTGAATCACATTTTTTTAATTCAACTTTTTTGTAATACGTTCATGATTGACCGTGAAGTTTACTGTATCAGACTTTTAAAGGAAATCCTAGATCATAAATAAAAATAGTGTTGGGGTGACGCGATTCAAAAGCAAACATTCCAGTGAAAAGGGTAACGGGTGCACGTATTTGTCGTCAACAATATATGTAAGTGTAATTGTTTGACATGCAAAGCGCTGACTGAGATCAACCAGGCGCTCAGCACCGGCTCGGCTCGGGTTGAGTTGGGGGAGCCAAGGACTATGATATGCAATTTACGTTAAGCCTACTCTACTCGCGGAGCACAAAAAAAACAAGCGACAATACTGACGTTTTCTGAATATGTTTCATGATTCAGAATTCAAATGTCAGCAAATGTCCTATTTCGGTACAATAATGTTTTTTTTTTCGTTTGAAACAAGAGCACGGGATGAATACGTAATGTTGCGTATGACAAAGTTATTTTGCATGTTTAACATATGAATCTGAACCGTAGTAAGCGTTGTCCATACTCTTTTCGAATCACGTATTGAAACAACGGTATTGTTGATAAATTTGTCATAGTAATTAAATATGTACGAGTATATAGTCTTATCGAAATCAGTTCATATTTCAATGGCACACTGGGATATTATTATAACAATAACCATTTTTTTTTAATCAATGTATACCATAAACGGAAGCTTCAATATGCTTAACGCGTTTCTTTGAAACCTCTAATCCCTAAAACCTCTCTATTCACACCTCGCACAATACGTTCTTGAAAATTTATAAATTTAACCGCATCACGCTGTTGTACACGTTCGAGCGCATCGGGCTTTTTTCATTCTGTTGCGTCAGGTCTATTACTTACATATTTTGTGTGCTTTGGTATTTTTTGTTCCCCGTCTAATAACTCGGCGAGCTTTTGTGGCACCTCGGCGCGGGCGCAAAAACTACAAAAGACGAAGGGTCGCGCTCTCGGTGCGGGACCGAGTCAAAGCTCGCACGTTGCACGACGCTAGCGCGCAGCGAGCTAGTCGGTCGGTATTACTCAACGGGGCAGGTCACATCGGGACTCGCTCGTATCTGCACATCGCGACTCGCTCTCAAATAAATCGGTTTTCAGATCAACGTTCCAGTGTTGAATCAGATATGACGAATACGAATATTTAAGTGAGATAAGACTTTAAGTGGTGTTTAATTTAAGAACTGTATAAATGAACGTTCAAATAATAGTGTAATAAGATGTGACAGAGGGGACGCGAAATAAGTGAGATGTTGACTGCCGCGGTCAATATCTAATCGTGTAGTGGACTAAGAAACTGGATACTGTCGAAAAGATGACGATGAAATCGCTGAAGTACAGCGAAAGGGACGAAATGATGGAGGGCTTCAGCCCTGTCCCACCGCCACTGCCGCGGCGCCAGCCCGTCAGGAATATCTACGCCGAGCCCTTCGTAGACCCTAGGTAAGTGATTCTTTATTCAAATAAATTAAACACATTTTCTACTCTCACACACAAGCTTGCTTTTCAAACTGAATTTATCACGCCGTTTATTAGATTTGTTATTGTTTTTTTTTTACTATTTATCTTGATTGCAATGTTTTATTAGCTTTCTATCACATTCCACTAGCTGTTTATATTTCTAGATAACAAAAGAGATTGGTGCGATGCTTTGAACATTTATACGCGACATAAATTATAGAAATCAAAAAAACATTAGGCAGCGGTAAGATAAAGCTTGTAGCAGTCATCGTTAAGCCATTCACGCAATAAATTACAAAGCTTTTGATAAAACCGACGACTTTTAAAGCTCGACGTGCAACAAACGCACGCTTTTGAACATACAAACCATAGAAAACTACTAAACTATTTTCAGATGCGCATTAAATTGATGTTATATTCATACAGAACACGAATATTAATTTCCAATCAAAATATCATAAATTGGATATTTTATTCTAAAACTTTGCAATATAAGAGGCTGTTTATTGGGTCGAATAGGTGAATCAGTTGTACTTGTTTACCTTTACAACCCCAACTTTGTCCACCCTCTGACTCGACAGCGCAAGGCTCCTCTAGGCAATAATAAAGTGCCCGAAGCCAGAAAACATCATATACCGCGCTATTGTAAATACAGGCGGCATAGAAACCCCACAAACCTTCATCTAACATTATTATTAAAGAAACTTTTAAAATTAATTTTCAAGACCTTGTTGGGGTTCTCCTCGAAGTCGAAATTGTAGTTATTAAAATATGTTCAAGATATTGTCTTGTATACCTTATCTTACTAAATATATGTCATATTTAGAAGTTATCTATACTGTAAACTATCTTATTTATAGAGAGGAAATATTTGATTGTTTGTTTCTTTGCATTGAATAGGCTCCGAAACTACAGAAGCGATTTGAAAAATTCTTTAACTTTTGGGAAGCAACACTAACCCCCAGTAACAAAGCTTATATTTATTTTCTTTTCTTTTTTAAACTGCTAGTCATTAATAAAAAAACATTTATGCATAATTTATTTCTAATTTAATAATTTAGAGTTCAAAATAATACTCTGTCGGCTACTGACTGGATTTAATTCGGAGGTACTTTAATTGGTGTGATAGTAGACTCAATACGTACAGTTCTGATATAATAACATAAAACAAGACCATTTGAAAATGTTACATAAAAAGCTACATTGAAAAATATGTTTATTCATTCTTGTATCGAACACAACAGAGAATGACTGGCATTAATGTTACAATAATAAACAAGAGTATCAATACACTATACAGTTCAGATTATGTGGTAATAGCGGTGAACTAGATAGGGAAAGAGCGGATGTTCGGTGCTATATTCCACCATAAATCATATTTTTATACTTGGCCCGAGCCACATCGCCAGCGGCACACATTCGGCAGTTACAGCCATCTGCGACACCCCAATCGCCGCTCGGCTTAATTTGGACAGATACGGAGGGCAAATCCCTTATATTAATACAACACAAACTGATGCAAAATATCCGCATTATTGCCAAAAAATACATTGTTCCCTTATTTGAGGCAAAACGGTTCCTTTGTTATTACACTTTTTACGTTCCGTATACGTATACGTTACAAAATTCATATATAAATGCAATTATTTGATTTATGTCCACTTATTTGTACTTTACAACATAAATGATTAAATAAGAAGGCTGTCTAAGAGTTTTCTTAATTGTGGACAACCTTAAAGCACAAAAAGGTTTTCATTTGAATATCTTTTATTAAATCTATCAAGTATATCAAATATAAGCTTGTAAAAGTATATAATTGCGTACATTAAACTGAAAGGGTAGTCAAACATTCACAATTCCGCTTAGATAATGATAGCAATTGGACACGCTAGCGCAGTGATCGATAACGGAAACTAAAAAAAATATACTCCTCACCGCTACGAGCAGTTTTATAAAGAATGTAATTTCCTTTACAATGTGCTAACAAGGCACAACAAGTCAACTGCATATAGCGACGGTTAAGTGCACGCAACAATGGGAGGCAGATAGCATCGTTTGGTGCCCCTAAGTGTTCGGCGCGCTTCGGCGCACCAACAAATAAGGAAGTGCTGTAAAGTGCATGCCCTTACCCCTCATTAATACTTTTATTTGGTGTAAACAAATAGAACCTGACAGTTAACTCTTTGGCTAGGCACATATGCGTTAGGTGAATGTACACTTAAAGCTATAAAAGTCTAAAGTTAAAGCTTTTATTTTCTATCACTTAAAAACTTAGATACAAGAATCATCTTAAGGTAAATTTACATATATAAATTATAAATTTATTGTTTTAGTATAAAGTCGGAATAGTTATTGAGTAAATAAAAGTTGTTATTCGAAAAAACCTTCGAATGTACTTTCATAGTCAGCTATCCGTAGCGCTCAAGTTTGTGAATAATAAAACGGACTCGCAAAAGTTGAAAAGCAAACCAGATTCACAAAATCTTTTGCTTCGTATATTTTAACTTTGAAAATTTTCAAATATCCTTCGTCTTTGAGAAATACTCCTTAAATCAAAACTTGCTTATTGTTTACATTAATTTATCTTTTAATCTAATTAGCATATTTCTTATATTTCCACTGAACGGTACGATGTTTGCCATTTTGTACAAAAACTTTCTAGGACATATTCAGCCTAATGACATCTAAAAATTATTGTACATGATGCTGTTTAGATTACATGTGTATTTTTTTTTATTGCTGCGATTTAGAAATCCAACCGCGAGGGTCTTATATCCCACTGTACTCGTTCTCTCTTTAACTGAGGTCTCCACGGTCAAACCTGTATACATAATTTCAAGCAAAATCTGTTCGAAGCAACAAAGGGACAAGCCGTAACTTCGATCCAAAATAAGAAATCGAATGTTGTCTGCCTTAAATATGGTAATCCAAAAAATCGAGTAGACTAAAAGGAATTGGCGAATGAATACCTTATTCAAAGGCGGGATTGGAATAAATAAAATATTGAAGCACGTATAAAGTTTACTTTGTATTCATTTTCTTTTTAATGTAACTTGTCCTTTTTACAAGTTTTATTAATATTACTAAAATGGATTATGAAAAAGACTAAATAAAAAAGTAAGAACCTAACCATATAGGAATAGTATTGGAATATTTTTTTTAACAATTATAGATTACCTCAATTCTCAGTTTTATAAAGTACAAAATTAGGTCTAATACTAATTCAAATATCTTACAAAAACATTTCAAAGGTGAATTAATTCATAATTTTATTAAAATATTTAAAAACTTAAACCTTTTTTATCTTACGCAATATCCAAAAAGCAGTTTATTCAAATTGAAAAACATTATTAAACGCTAATTGAAATACGATTGAGAACTTGTATTAAATCATGTGTATAATAGAGTAGCAAATACAGGCTTTGCAATCATTACCCACGCACTGGAATGATAAAGTCTATTCAAGCCGCCAAACTAGTCCGTTGTTAGATTCAGACAGAACAGTAGTGGTTAGGTAGTAATTGAAGATAGTTAGACGCTTCTAATTTTGCGCAATATTGCCAGCATGTTTTCAATGGACCAGACAACTGACAGTCTTTAGGAGCATTTTGACTAAATTGTGTTCTTCTCTAGGGATACTTTGAGTTCTTAATTAAATTTTAAATGTATCTTTCTGCAGACAAAGGAGATAAATTACAGTTGTAACAGTTCAGTATTATATTATCTTGTAAAATTTAAATCAATTTATCTGATTATAGTAAAATCCGAATTATCAGAAAATGTTACTTTAAACATTATTTCGATTAGTTATTGTGATAGATACTTAGAAAATATATTAGTTGATGTAATTTTAAATCATAACTTAATCAACGAACTTAAAGAAAAAGCTTTTAAGTGAGCAACGAACAGACCACTTATACCCACGCTACTTGACTAAAACTTGATCCAATTTAGATTCTAAAAAAAACATCTCCAGTATAATAATAAGACTCTCAGAAAAGTGTATAATGTTTGATATCTCTCTCACACTGCTTTCATTTATTAAGTTAAATTTACTCTCTAATGCTTTTCAACGGCTTAACACAGTTATCGATTGTTCTGTAGCAGTGCCCATCTTTTTATTAATAGGCCAAATAATTAGAGGAAACGCCCCATCAAGGCAGCGCCGTGCCGAGCTCTTGTGCGCACGATAAAAGGGGCAGTGATGTTCCGACGCCGCTCGGTACAAACCACGCACTGGTCGCCACAGGAAATTCAATTATCTTCTTTCAACTTTAATGCACAATATCGACACAATCATTTCATTTAGCTGAATCTTGCCGCTTCAATCGTTCATAATTGCCTCCACCGAGCTTCACGATTACGTCGAGACATCTGGTCTTTGTTAGTGTCGCCCACTACAAAAGTTGTGTACTAAACTTTGAAATATATAGTTCATTAATGTCTCATAAAACTTTAATAAACTTAGTTTACAACTGTAATATTATTTCTATATTGCTATGTTACAATTTGGTAATATTGAGTTAGGCATAATTGGTTTAATTAAGTTGTGAAATAATCATCTAAAAACGCATTTTTATTGCTGTTAATCATTTTCTAATAATACTAAAGCTGTAGCTAGATATTTGTTATTTACTACCTCAGATACTATTTGTAAGAAATTTCGACGCCATGAAATACACGTGTGTTTCTATTTTCGGTTTGGAATTTTTAGTATAGATTTATTAGGTACTCGGCGTTGAGTGAACGGGAAGGAAACTTGCACATCAGGAAAGATATTCGGAAACGTGTATTATGTCCATTCTGGAGCGCAGCCGCCCTACATTTCAAATATTTCTATTGTGAATAAAGGCTTGTTATCTGTAACGGGACGTTGGACTATATTTTATGCAGAATTTTTTGTTATGGAAAATACAAACTTACACAAATGTTTTCTATATAAGCGTATAAAATGTTAAGTAATTAATTTTTACGCAATACTACACAAACAATTTATATTTTTAATTCCGAATAATAATCAAAATAAATGTTATAGGAAATATATAAGGAAATTTAACGATTAGTTTTAGTTTTACTATGTATATTGTGGTTAAGAAGAACTGTGTCATTATATTAAAATAAAAAAATACAATATAAACAAAATCCCTCGGATTGCCTTCAAAATAATCATAAAAGCGTGACGTTGTGTTTAGGGCAAAGGATAATCCAGGATTGTATACACAACTACCCCGCTGTCACAAAGATAGACATAAATCTTTCAAGTTGACATCGATCGACAGCGTCCTGCGTTCCGGAGCTATCAGCGATGTTTATGTGTTTGTGTGTATACGAGAGTACACGGTACACGCACACACAATCACAAAACCCACCAAACCCTCGCTTATCTTCTTATGGTAGTAAACAAACCACTTTCGTTTGAATAATTCACTCGTGGAGGTGAGGCCGCGTGAATACAATGACGACACTGTAATAGTTTCCGTTTTGAATAAGAGATGCCCATTGTCTCCGACCAATATTGATTGGGTTCGCCTCTATGCGCTACTGATGCTAGCTTTTGTAATCGTCTTCCGTTGGAACATTGTTTAAGATTTTCGTGTCGAATATTCAACTAAGCCCCGCAATGGATAAATATGTATGACGTTGCAGGCCTCTCTGAACAAATCAATTTAAAACATCTTTTTCCATTATTATTTATGTATTCAAACAACCTTTTTTAAGAAATAATCATAATTTATGTCGTTTTATTTTCGTATAAGTCAGCTTTACAATTCAGGTTTTACGTTATCGATAATTTACTGTTAAAAATGACCACTTTTAACATACGAGTATGTAAATAAATTACTTTCATTTATATGTCAAAAGGTCAATGAAATACGAAAAGAAGGAATGAAGTAAGTAAAAAATACGTCTCATTTGCTATGATTTCATATAAGATGCCATTTATAATATTGTTGTTAGGTGGTCTCAATTTCAAATCTTGAGGACCTAATATCCTTTTTTGAACAAAAAGTATGAAGAAAAAGTTATCCAAACTTCTCTTATTGAACTTGCAATGTAAATTCAAGTCCCTACGGATTTAAGATCATTGAACGTATTCTTAGAAAATAATGAAGTTCTAAATATAGCGTGTAATATTTGTATATGACAGGCGACGCATACTCAATGTGTGGCGGTGACATGTCAGTATATCTATCACAGGAATCAACGTCGCGCGGGATATTTCGGTGTTACTGGCACATGGTAGATCACCACCGGACGCTTATCGGCACAGGGTATTTTAGCCTAACCCGTTTCAAAAATAAACAAACCGCCCTGCCGCCGTCCGAATAAATACAAACCTCGGTTTGACACCGCCTCCTATAAATAACTGTAATGAATAGGCGGCTGCCATGACCGCGGTAATATGTAATGTCGACATATCCTCACTTGGATTTATTTCGTTCCTAATTTGAATATTTATGTATCAGAAGTCCATACGCAGTCTTACTCCGCGTCGTGTAAACAAACAGTCCTAAAAGCTGTGTCGTAAAAAAGCGGTCACGAAACGATCCCATGAATTAATCTAATTCCGGGGTACTGGGTTACATGGGGAAGCACAACATATCAGACAGGAAGTTAATATCGTATGTAAGGGACTACTTAGAACACTCCATTCTGTCGCTTAAATCGATCATAGTTTTTAATTTCTGTTGTAGAACCGAGATAGTTGTGCGTGTTGTTCGTTCGTCTCCGTATCTAGAGATGTTGACGACACGTGGCAAATGATATTTGAATGATAATCAATACAGCGTCCAATTGGTCAAGTGAAGGTTCGTTAACAAGTTTTTGAGGAATCGTATACCGCACTATCGCAACGAAAATACTCGGTAAAGTTATATAAAGTTGAAAAAATAAACTTTTGTTGATATTGATACTTCGAGCATCCTCTAAAAGAGAACAAATTAAGAAGTAAGCGGGTATGTGTAAACGCTTACCGATAAACTTATAGTTGATATTGGATTCAATATGGGTTGGGTGTTTATTGTTATCTTACAGTTCCATTTTCCGTGCGCATCAGTCCAAGGGCGGACCACACAGGATGGATCCATTTGTCTAAGTTCCATACTCGAAAGATAACAAACGCGCTGCACGCTCTCCGCTGCACTTATCTAAACACTCGGCCCGTAGAGAACACAAACAAAGCTTCGCCCTAACTTACTTTTTTACCACGAAACGCCTTTTCTTTTTACCCTTTAGGAGTTCGCGGTACCGCGTGCCTCGCGTGTCGAGTGCCTTTGTTTCTGTCCGGAAATTCATGCATTTTGCCGCAATGTGCAGTTAAGGGAAGACACATAGGTACGATACCAGGGAATGTCTTTTTGTTGTTTTATTTACGAACGTAGCAAGCACAACGTACAGGTTAAAAATAAAATACTTTTCTTACAAAGAGCAACTACACAACTGCGATTTATACATATTTAAAAACCAAAAAAGAACATATAAAAATTATATCACAATATTTAAATTAATCGACATTCAACTTTAAGAAGCCCAAAGTCGTTCTTAACTTACTCTGAAATCTTAGTTCGAAACCCGATAATTATATATACAGCTTTCACACTTGTAATAAAAACAACAACACAGACAAGTACCTAAGAAAACGTTGGAAATTATTCTAATAACAGTTTTGGTCTTGTCCAAGGTACACGTCATCGGGCGTGACTAACGAATGGCTTGCCCTACAGACCCTAAATTCCGAGTCGTAAGTATCAGTGACATCGACAGAGCCGACACAGACTACGAACATTACCATAACTCCACCCGACCCATAAACGTAATTAGAGACACCAATAACATCCGAACGCTCTGAGATATAATAATCTGTTTTCATTCCAAGGGTTGACGATTCGAAGGGAACGTTAAATGTACCTATACGATCTATCAAAACTTATTACGACTACCTATCTTGAATTTTAAGTACGATATCATCAGCATTTAAAATATTTTACTAGTAACTCACCTATTCTTTGATGAAATAATATTAATCAATAGATTTTCTCAGAAAATAAAAGTTCAGATGTACATCAATTACATATTTTTTCGATCGAAATCTATTTAATATCTTATAATAGCCAAATGCCATTGAATATAATTGAGCATTAGAGGGCGTTACAGTCGATACCTTTGTAAATATTCAACGATCGAGCTAAAAGATCCTTTTTTCCACTAAAGCAACTGACCGACGAGTTTCGTCGTGTCACTAATATTTTTATAAGCAATGTAATAATAATATAAATAATAATATGTGTCGTAGTCTGACATTAGAATATTCAGAATGGCTAGTAGTTTAGTGGAAAAAATCTAACCTTTGCAATACAATCGCTGCGTAGAAGGTGACCAATGACCCAATAACCATTATCTGAGACACATTCGAGCGTGCAAATAGTTGCAACATTTTTTTTCCTTAGGGAACTTTAAAATTTAAATAAACGAACATCGCTTTGGCCCTGGAATTAAATTTATTTAAAGGTGTCGACGTTGGACAACAAACAATTTTAAATATTACAACATTTTACTAATTAATTAACAGTCTTCTCATTAAATTTTAGTGGAAACTACTATTTTATTTGTGTGAAATTTTTAAAGATTTATTGAATTGAAATTAGATTAGATTAGATTACAAAATTGAATTTAGGGTATTTCGATGTTATGGGGCGAACCATATTCGTTCGTGACTCCGACATGTAATATACATTACAAGAATCAATTACCAATTAATTGAAAACAAACCGTCTATACTAACCGCACACCCGTTGTTATAATAACCGTCAAAAATATCAGAAGGGCGTTTTCATTTGTGAAATTATTTTAGGTAATAAATTGCGGGTTCATCAAATGGTTCGTTTTAATGCCGAAATCGAAACCGAGCATGCTTCGGTGATAAAATATAACAACTCCGTTACGCTTCATACTAAATTTCATGAGCCATGCAAAAATTGATATGAGACAAAATGTGAAGAGGGCTTGATACAGATAGGGGATTTATAATGTGGGATACGGGTAGTGTAGTGTGAACTACCCTGCTATCTATTGATTTTGTTGTGATCTTATATAAAACATTTACGTAATACTTTGCCTTTTTTTTCGAAATACGATTGCAAATACTTTTGATCGGTAAATAAATATTTAATAAGTGATTATTCTGATAAATTATTTTTCTGTCTATAAAAGAATTGTTAGCAACTCTTTTTCTCAATAAGTAATTTTGAGTTTACGTTAGTTAATATCTTTTTTTTTAGATAATGCAATTTTTTTAAAAAAAAGTTTTTTTCTTTAGGTTTAATTTCCTTTTGTTCTGAGTCCTCCACTTATTTAGCTCCTATATCGTCAATACACGACACTGCAATTTTCTCGTAATGAGCCATCGTCAGTAGCGTACAATTTCTACATTCACTTTATTTTTACGAGTGTCTTCAACTCGATATGAGACTTCTTACTGCATTTTTATTGTAATACAAGCTTAGTTTTGAATGTCAACATCATTATATACGGACGATAAAGTTTTATTAGCTCCACAGTGACATCGAGTGGGGAATACGTCTGAATTATACGAACCTAAATTACGTACACTAAAATTCCGTACACTAAAATGAAGTCAGTCAGCACTGGGAATTCAAATGAGATAAAGCCGCGCAAATGTCTTATTGATCGCTGTGAAATGGATCTTATTTGTCATTCATTAAGCCCAAATCGAAGAGATGCTGGTAATGGGCCCATTTATATCTTTAGGTAAGACTGCGGGGGAAATAATGAAGTCCATTACGATTAATTCAAAAGATTTCTTATACATAGTATTGACTAAACGACGCTTGACCTCTATCCCGTGTGATACTTAGCGATAACGAGCTTTAAGAAGATATTCGAAGGGCAAAAAAGGCGTGAAGGAATTAAACAAATTCGTAACACTTACCGTGGGTTTCTGAGACCAAATTTTCCGTTTAAAACATATTGTTTTCTGTTTTGTCAAAGATAATACTTAAAAATAATCTGCATTACTGACTTATTAGTATTATAAGCACGTGACATTTAAAAATGAAATTTTTCCTTCCGCTATATTGGTACAATATAAACAAACCAAAATTGAAAATGTTTTCTCGACCCGTATCAGATATGTCTAAAAGCTAAAGCGATCCATTATCGTTCGATGCGTCGTTCCTGGTGGGAGGGATGGAATGTGATAAAATTTTTCAATCAGGCAACCGCCGAAAAATATTTACTATGTAACCCGAGGCAACAGAGGAGAGGACAATATTGTGGAGCGGTGTGCGATAGGCGAGCGCCCGCGGCGTCGGCTCCGGCACTCTTCCTACTCTTTGCGCCTCTGTCGAAATAATATTGAATCGGGGTGAAATACGACCGGCCAGGGGCGCCACCGCTGCCGCCTGCGAAACGTTTTTCCGTATCGCTGAACAATGCCGACAGTTTACTTTAAGACTTGCAATTCTCACTGCGACGAAACAGGTTAATGGATATCTATTGTTGAATCAAATCGTTTTGATAATTCTGCCCACCACCGTATTTCTTGATTTTTTTTCTGCAGTATTTATTTAACTTTTTAATAAAAAAACTAAACACACTTAACGGCTACATTCCTGCATTATAACTAACAAGTGAGTTGTAGTTGTTGACTCGAGTAAGACGAGATTAAGTGCTGCTTTCTTGACTTCTAAGATTAGGGGAATGCGCTTGCATTTTTTTCATTTCTTAAACTCTTTTAATACAACACCAATTTAATTTCATTTTGTAATAATAGGATGTATAGTATTTATTTTCAAACTACCGTAGAGAAATATTCGATAAATAATTGTTAGGTAAACGTAACCGTCAGTTGTTGCAATTGGCTGGCGAACCCCTGCCACGCAGGCGCTATTGCTCTAATGGAAAATTTATCACTATCTGCGCGTGAGCACAATTATTTAGACGCGGATCCCCGCGGTCTAGGACGGCCGGTAATTGGCCGCTTATTCTGTATCGCGTCCATTCATTTGAAGCGATAAAGCTGCCGGAGGCAGAACACGGTGGTAGCTCGATGCCATCAGATATCACAGTGAGATAACAATATTTAGTGCGACGCTGTAAATATGAAATACCGCAACCATTGAATAATTTAAGGCTCGTTATTTAAAGTGATTTATAACGAGCGATCGATATCGGTTCGCGTTTTAAAATTATAATAGATGTAGATAACTGCAACGTACAAACTTGTAGTTCGTCGGTTAAGGTGAAACGTTTTCATATTTTTTTAATGTTCGTATTAAAGCTCATATAGAAAAGCAAGCATTTGCAAATTCTAATATTTGTTACCTTTTGAAAATGAGAATGTCATGAAAGGTTCTCGAACATCAAAGCTTTGAATTTCTATAACACATCTTTAGCGACTACGTAATAAGCTTCTTAGATGATGTATTTCCGAGAAAATTATATTTGCTAAATTTAAGCGAGCGGTCGCGCAGCAGGCACGAGCCACTCTCCCATTCATGAATCAACTTCAACATTACCTAACGTGCCCCGAGCTAAAACAAACATCAGGCCCGTGAGAGTTATTAATAAGGAGGGAGTTCAACGTTTTCGAGAGTGCAACGTACAGAGAGCCCTTCGACTCAACTCCGCTCAAATGCAAATTTATCAAAGAATATCTCATGTCACGCATTTGTTGATATCCGCCTTATGGAAATAGACCTTCCAACTATGCGTACCTGAATAAATTTCATAAATACAAAGAATAACATAAAAAGCAACACAAAACAATATACGCACGACCTAATAAATAATATTTGTATGTAACGTAATAAACCAGGAATTTCCCACGAGGAAAAACATGATAGAGAAAGTAATTCCCTTACAAATGTCACAAGTCAATGTTTATACGCTTGTACTTTTTAGTTCACTTCGTTACTAAAGTCTGTATAATTTTTGTTGTTTTGTAGCTTCGTGTTTCATCGAACGGGTTATAAATATATTATCGATTTTTAAAAATTACTCAGCTATTAACTGGTTAAAAAAAGTATTCCGGGAACAAGATTCCATTTAAAAGGTCATTATGACTAATGTATTTTGGTAATCAGTTGGGTGTGATCGTGGACGGCGCGCGGCTCCGCCCATCTTCATTTTTATCCCATTCTATTTTTAATCGTATAACAACATGAGGATGATATTAAAATAAAAAATCATATTACAAAGATATCATCAGACATATGTTAAGATAAATTTGAGACTGCAAATTGTTGGGTTTACTTTTATATTTATTGTAATACTTATTTAGTTTATTGTTTACCATCAATGTGAAAAACTGCACTGAAGAAATGCACAATGATATCTTTTCTCTTTATATTGGAACATAAATAATGAATATGAGCATATTTTGACTCATTGAGTAGTTAATTTTTTTATATTACAATAAAAACATACGTAATTGAAGTAGCTAATGTTTTGTTTTCATACCGATATTTCAATTCAAAGTAAACTCGAGATGAACCAGTAAACGAAAAATAAACAATACCCGATCTGTTATTCAATTTTTTTCCATTGCAAATCTGGAGTTTTTCCCAAGCGTACGCTTCGACAGTATTTGATCAAAGAAACACTGGCTCGTGGAAAAATATAACCGGACTGGTCGTGTATTTTCAATCCTTTTTTTCTGGAATCATTTCTCTGTATAAATTGGGCCAACAATATTTTTCAAACTTAATTAAACATAGAGTAAATATTATTTTATATATCACGCTTCTTCAAAAACAATCAATAAAAATATGCAAAAAAGATCTCAGTCTCGTCCTTAATAATTAGGTTAAATTCTCCTTTTTTTTAATCTGTCGTTTGAAGACCGTGATACTTGAGACGTAAAGAATAGCGGATACCGATCGCAATCTGCCTACTCTAGCAATCCTAGATTAGCATTTTAACGGGCCACAACGATCATTTTATCCTGCCCCTGGTACAACGCAAATGACCGAAGAGGAAATTGGCAGAACGGGTCCGCTATTGTTATACATTACGTTTTAAATTGGGGGCTTTCTTAAATTTACACCCATGACTTGCAGCGCAGGGGTCGTTGGAACTGCCATCGATTGATTTATACGCCGTCGTATCCTCAGTTATTTGGTCGCACATGTCGCTGTTAACGTAAAAGAATGCCATTATTTAAATGTATTTCTCGATACTGGTGTAAGCGATTGCCGCATTGTTGAATGCAATAGTACGACAACCATCGTAAAATTTAACGCTTCTGTAATGCTTAGCAGTTATACGTTTAACAGTCAGTAATCTTGTTGTCTTGGATATTAAAAAAACTTTATTTAACTTATTTCATTTGTAATTTTTAATTATTCAAATTTGTGAAAAAGCTTTTGAGTTTTAGTCACATGACGAGTGTCCGGAATTTATTACAATGTATTGTCTATGCATCTTATTAACATAACTGAATTTTCTCGAAGTACGGAAATCTGCGAGCATTGTTTAAATCAAATAAAACAAGACTGGATATTCACCATTTGAAATAGCATACAACAATAATAACAGGCATAAATACAACACTTTAAATAGCATCTGTCAGCTGTTACTTACTGTATTGTTTATATTCCGAAGAACATCAAATAACCGTGTACTAAATTATCAACCTCCACAAGATCATTTTAATTGCCCTCAATTCCTTTATTCCCAATTACAATGCGGCATTTTAAAACGCGAACAATCGACAGCGTTCAAGGTTGTTCATTGTCTTCGTTCAATACAGGGCAATTAGTTCGAGGACTCAAAGCTCCACCATAATATTACAATGTATGATTCATTTTAATGTTGATAGCATCTCCAGAGCTCGCCCCTCGCACTAAATGTAGGGGGCGGACGTAGAGTCGGCTGAGGTAAAAAATAAATAGGTTGCGATACACGTGTGTATCGGAGGATTATACTTTTTCGATATAGTTTAATTGAAATTCTTTAGTTGGAATTTCACACATTGTAATTGATTATTATCATTATTTTGAACTTCACGGATAAGTATTAATGTACATCGTTCAATGAATAAAGCAGATCTCAACATTTATATTTATTTATTTATTAACTCTTATTGCTATTATAAATTATACAGAAAAATGACTAAAAAATAATTGTGATGACTGAAAAATGACTAAAATGATGAAATAATCATTATACTAATCATATACTGAGTTATATGATTTTATTTGTATTATTTTATGTATAAACTTTAATTTAATTAAATTAAAATAAGGATTCACGTGACTGTGCAATTATTTAATTTAATGATATAAAAAGGTATTTCATATTTCCTGCTAAAAATATTACCATACAAAATGCGCATCACGAAATTAACTTAATTTGAATTATTCCGACGTAATCGCTCTTAAGGTAAAATCGTCTTTCTTATTGGCTCATGAACGCGAATTCTAAAGGTATAAGAATTATTCAACTTGTCCTTGTACATTTGAAGCCTCCTTAACTTTTCTGCTGTGGACTATAAGTGCGAACTCTGGCTTATTTATTAATTACGCAATTCATTCAGTCTTTTCAACTTATTTTTCTGAATTAAAGTAAAATTATTATCAATTTTTATCAAAATAAATAAACTTAGATAAAAAGGATATTTTAAAGCTCTTGATATAACATAAATGGCAAAAGTCAACGTTATACGTTATACCGGAATCATCGGAAGCTATTTTTACAAATAAAACATAAATAAAAAGCTCTTTTGTATAAAGACTTGCAGGTAATAAATATAAAAGTCTTCTTAAAGGGACTTCAAAATGCTAGGCATTTAAAACAAAGCTAGCGGCTTATATCGATTCATTTTTGTACCTAGGGTTCATGGCAATGCATACACCCTCCCGGATCAGGGAATGCGGCATCCCTTACATAATATATCTATAACGAACCGCAACAATGCTTTCGAGTCTTTTGGCTAATTTTATGTTACTCAATATTTATTTTAAACCGTATATTCATATATTTTACATCTCTATACTATAAAAAAAATTGGTTAAAATCTTCACAAATAAATCGAACATAAATAACTTCAACACTAATTAATATAACTATATAAACATCGCTTAAAAGCTCCGTTAAAATAATTAATTTTGAAAATTTAACAGCATTTATAAAATTTTAATTACAAAGATTAAGCGAAATCTATTACGACTATGATTGATATTTAATCTCAAACAACTTCATAAACAGTCAATTCTAAAGTTCGTTGCATCATTTACATTCCATTTTATAGAGTTTAATTTCTCCGAGGTCAATGCCGTCCCCGATGTTTGACATCAATTAAACTTTGAACGTTTAACATAAAAATAATTATGTAATTTATTAACAACGTCGAAGCTGTATGGAAATAATTTCAACACACCTCCAAAGCTAATCCGTAGCAGCATGAACGGATAAAATAGTTGTTTATTTCTATTCACTGCACACCTTCTGATCCATTGGCGACGTCGATTTAGTTCTAAAAGCTTTGCTAGTCTCCGCAAACCTATATTTAAGTACAGAAAGCAATAAAAGTACACGATGCCTTTCATTCCAGCACGACCGTGCGAGATAAATGGACGGTAACACCGCTCAAGGAGACGCGTTCTCACGGCCCGTGCCCGTGCGGTGCCGCACACTTTTTGTTTACCAGTTAGAGGTCGGTGCATCCCGTTCCGATGCCTGATGTTAGATGTGACCGTTGCACGCGCGATTACCATCACAAAAACTACACGATCGAGCGAACTCGCACACGAACGAGTTCTATCGCTACCTGCTCAAGTTTGCTCCTTTTTTAGAAGCCATTTCACTATTTATGATATTACATTACTGTTGTTATCAAATGAAAGCTTTTTGAAGTAGTATGCAAGGATTGTATGACAAGTATGCTCCGGTTGGTGTAAACTGGTCGAGAGCTCTCGCGTTAATTAGACGTGGCTCTCGGCGCAGAACACCTCTCCTCATTATTTACCGCTTCATTAAGAGCTCACTTGCGACCGACGCCTGTCAAAATTTGAACGGACGCCCGTCGGACGCCTCTTGAAATATAGTCACATTGTTCTGCAATAGTGACAGTCGGCGCCGCTAATTGTCTTCGAAAATTCTCTCATTCAACAACACACCTCCATTGACGAATAACTCGTAAATAGAATAACACCGTTGCAAAGCAGAATTGAGAAGTAAGTTATACCAACATCGTACTTAACATAATGCGAGTCGGCAAAGAAATTTCCTTGTACAAAAACAAAACAGTTCACTTTGGTAATACCGGTAACAGGCGGAAATGATGTCCGACTAGTAATGACGCCCACGCGAAGTAATCAACAATAAAAAAACCAAAATGAGGATGGATTTAACGAAATCAATTTCGTTTACAGTTACAAATGATTCGTATAATAAACTGTTAATCGACATTCTCCGATTACAGAACTCGGATTCAACTAACTGCAACAATATTATATTAATCAAAACCCACGCAAATAAAATCAACAAAGAATTATATTTAAGAGAAAAGATAGTCATGATTTGAATTAAATAATAGGTAATTGACGAAAGAGATGTGATGAAAAAATTTTATACATTCAATTTATATACTACGTGATTCCGTCCACGCGGAATTAAATAAAACTTAAAAAGTAGCCTATGTGTTCTTCCAGACTACATCTGTGCCAAATTTCATCGAGCCCTTCCGGAGATACCTTCAAACAAACATCTATCCAAACGTACGCATTTATAATATTTAGTAAAATTTTGCATTTAAACATTCCCTGTCAAAAATATCTTATTTTGTAACGCTACATATCTAATTTAACTTTTTTATAACTTTATTTTTTAATCTTTGCGAGTAAAATGTTCAAACGTCTTTACAATAACCGCTACTGTGATTTCTTTTTACGATTTCTTTCTTTCTTCTTGTACCTCGGGCTTCTTTCAAAGAAAATTATAGTGTAGTGGGTCCTCGAAACAAACCCTTTGCGAGTCACGCTCCGGCCCCGCTAAGTTCTGGCCGATTATTTCTACTTTCTTATTACTGCCAAGGCAGGGGTTATTACGTTAGCGTCAGTTGGTGAACGCTTCGGACAACTGATACACCATATGTTGACTGCCTTTAAAAGTTTAAATTTAGCCATGACAGCGAACTTCGGCTAATTGATTAATGACCTCTCGGGGCGGACGTGTTTGAAGGGCTTCATCTTTTTTTATAGAATCCAAATCTCTAATAATGATACGTTTTGATTGTCTAAAAGGATCCATAATAATAAAAACACCATATGGTCGAAGACACAGATTCGCTATGCAACAGTTGTTCGTAATCTAACCTTTTTTATGTAACCGCGACAGGTTGTTGAGTGAGGATAGGAAAGGAAATTCCAGATTTTTATTCCGATACTTGTATGGAACTCTAAAAACTTTACAGCTATGCGGCGCGAGTGTGGGAATGGATTTGATATGTTGATGATGATATGTGTTAAAGAATGCTTTGTGGAATGATTGAAAGACTTAACATTTCTTTATTATTCAATGAATTATCTATGAAGTAAGTAAATTATTTAGAAAAAACATAGATTCATTCTTTTTTATTTATAATCTTTATCATTCATCTATCTATCTATATATATAAAAGGAAGTCGTGTTAGTTACACTATTTATAACTCAAGAACGGCTGAATCGATTTGACTGAAAATTGGTGGGCAGGTAGCTTAGAACCAGGAAACGGACATAGGATAATTTTTACCTCGTTTTATATTTTTTATTCCGCGCGGACGGAGTCGCGAGTAGAAGCTAGTTTATAATATAAATAAATCACGTAATCCCAGTAGAAAAAAATCAAACAGAAACATGAAGAAGGAAGGAAAAAAAATAATTTAAACATGATACACTTTATTCGCAGCTTGAATTTCCAGAGCCGTGGACTGAATGAAACACCTAACGAAGCCTGGGATATTTCATACGTCACAGTGAACGTACATTTACCTTACTGTGGATTCTTGACAGCTCTAATTAAGTATGCGGTAATAATTTATTACTGGCTGTATGTTAACTCATTCGTTTTTAAAACGGCATATTATAAAGAGAAGTGACGTAATTAAGCTCAAGTTGCGGAAGGTCATTTTTTAAATCAAAATAAAAGTTATGGTATAAGACCACAAGATTTCTTACTTATGATGAATTTAATATTAGCGCTATCTATTCTTCATGAATACACGAATTTACTTTGTAAAAATAAGAACTAAAACATGCATTCATGGTTACTAGTTTACTGTCTTAATAAGTACTTTAACATTTGTGCAGATTGGTGAATATGAATAAACAACTAACTCTATCACGTTTGTTGCAGATTGGCAAACGCGGGCATGGCTGGCGGCATGAGCGGCACGCTGGGCAGCGGGCACTGCCAGCTCGCAAACCAACCGCTCGTTATGCCGGTATTCCCGCTGCGGGCTACGCAACCTAGCCCAGTGCCCGTATACTCCCCCTCTCGCTTCCACATCGACAAGCGCTGTCAGCATCGCTGCACATGGAAGTGTCTCGCCATCGCTATGATCTGCCTTTGTGTCATCTTAGCAGCGATGCTCGCTTACTTTATAGGTGAGTAAAATAAACATCAGTTTCCACTGCCAAAATCCTACGAAAGCAAATTCTTGTCACTCTTATTCTTTTTAGAAATATGTATTATTATTTGTGAGGTCTTATTGGAATAAAAAAAATCATTAATCGAAGCTTTGATAATAAAATCTATACCAGTAGTTATTGATCCTTCGATAGTTTTAGATCCCCACTGCTAGATCAGACGGCAACATTTTTTTTTTATTAATACAAAAAATAACATCATACAAACTCCCTTTTGCATCAAACAAATCCTACTTTTTTCTTATTTAAGTACAAAAACAAATTCTAATCTAAATTATATATTTGAATTAATGCACTTTATAAATTGCGAGAAACATGCCGTTCGTTTCAACGTAACAATCTCCCTCTGGATTGAAATTTAATCTCAGCTGTCTATTGTTATTTCAGTACATTCAGATATTTATTTTATTCAATGTGACTAACGCAATGAATGAATAAATTGGTTTGTTAATATTTTGTTTAAACAATATTTTTTTTCTACTAAATACTACTGAATTTACTAAAAATTCTTATTTGTGAAGTACATTATTATTGGTTTTTTTTTTATTTACCAACTAACAGTATTAAAATAACATAATTCTCAAAGGTTTCTAGACTATGACGTTTAGAAATTAGAATTAAAACTGTTTATAACAGCTCCAAAAAAAGTTTATATGTGTTGAATGATAATTATATTAAAATTACGAAAATTATATTACTAAGAGAGTTGCACATTATTTTCTTTAGTTTTATCATGTAAGTATATGTACTTGAAGTACATTAGTGTATAAAATTTAAAACCCAAACTCCATCGGAACTATTCAACTATTTGAACCCCCAACTGTTAAGTACAAGCTACCCAATAGTATCATAATTATGAACCCTCAACGAGTAAGTTAATCTATGTTCTAATACAAAGCCACAAGAAAAAGAACAATTTATCTAAGTTCATAAAAAGTCAGCGGGACGTCCGAATGTAAATCGTTAAGGTGTTCCTTTAATAACTCACATCCAATGCCGATCAAATTATACGCATTATAAATCTCTTTTAATTCGTTAGCTTTAGTGAGTGGATTCCGTTTGGACTGTCATTATTAATTCCTTTTAGACAATGTCATCATTATTGGAAACGACTGGTACAAAAAATACATTTTATAGGACGTAAATACAAAATTGATTGAGGCTGACGTTGTTACGCATTTTTAGTAGCAACACGATGATAAAACGAAAATCTTTAAAAATATCATTTAAAAATTTAGTTGAAGCGCAATACAATAAGATTGGATTTAACATACAGTATATTCTATAGGGAATAAAGAAAATGCCTTCAAGAGATAGTTGAAAGCAATTTAAGAGCTACAAATATTAATTTTATATACGCGAACTTTAGATTTATAGTTAAAATATTCGAGCATTTTATTTAAAAGCTTAATCCACTACAGTAATATATTTCATTGTACCAACACAACATATGTAAATGAGTGGATTAAACATCGATGGTGCAACGAAAATGGACGTGTGGCATTAGTCTCTCGACATACTTTGTTTAGGTTTCAAACCGGCGTATAAAAAAAAACTATTCAAATATTTAAACAAAAATAATATAAACGACGGCTTTCGCTTATGTGTTAGCGGGGTAATAAATAATCTTACACTTCCACGTCGCATATCATTTTACTAGGGATATATCAGGCCCGGCCTATCCGCGAAACGACCAATCATAATTTACGTATACCATACCTAAAGCTCCATAAATCGCGAAAGTAATCCTATCTCGATTTAACCCAGAATAACTTTTTATTTGCGACCCGATAAAATATCTTGTACGCAGGCACCGCTTTCATAACCGAGATGACTTTTTTATTTGATAAATAAATAACACGTATATCTTTACATGGATTTTGCGTTTAAAATTTATTGCAATTGAATATACTAATTACTTTGAAATTACTTAATCACAAATTACATGGAGCTTGGTAAAAACATAAGAAACTTTTTTTCGATTTTAAAATTTATACGTCCCAATAAGTTTACGATTACTTACTTAGTATCTCTTTCAGGATTAGGTTTAAGTCTTTTCTGTTACTGACTATTTGTAATAGTTAGGTATTCAAATAGTTTCATTTTTATGAAGAGAAATGGCCGTATCCACCTTTCTTTATATATCAGCTAAGTCCTCTTCGATGGGCCTGGTTTATTCATAAAACTATTTCTGTATCTAATTCAGTTGACCGCATGCGAGTGTTCGTAGCGATAAAACTTCAGACCGCAGACACGTTTAAGAGGTCGCAAAAATAGCATCAAAGTCGATTCCGTCCGCAACAGAAGTGATAACTACATCTGCCCTACATACGAACACTGTCTATGCCACAGAAGCTGTTTACTATTAGAACTTGAATGAAGAGACTCTCTACTAGGTATCCTTTAGGATATTCTACTTAACTTAACTTACAAAAGAAAGATTTAATAATTATTAATCTTACTATATTTATACATTTATGTATTATAAGATTACTACTAAAATTAAAAATAAAGGGCCTTACCATAAAAAAATTTAGACAGTGGTTAAAATACATTTTAGCTTAAATCCTTTTATACCGTGACTAGTACCCGGCGCTGATTTTTGACCAATCATAGTTATTGAAACATTATGCGTGGACTTGCGAAATGAGATTTTTATCAATAAATAATGAAGTGTTGTACCAAATGCGTTGTGATGATACAAATTTATGGTGAAACATATCACCATGTTGACGTCAATAATATCAATCAGGGGCAGTCAAAGGGTTAAAACACGTGTTTAATTAATCAATGTCAAACAGTATTTTTGGAGTAATATAAAAAATATTTAGTTTTAATTTCTTCGAGTCGGCGGAGCTTTAAAATTACTATTTGTAAACGTGTAACTCTTTTGTACGCTCATTTTTCAATTACGTCTAAAACTCTAACCTAATTTGAAATTCAAAATCAATTTCACGTGTCAGCAATTTTTATTCTGCATTTAAAAATAGAACGAGGTATAATGCATATGGTACGAGTACGAGCCGGCGAAGCCATTTTATCACGACGTCACGCAAAGCTCCTATTACGTAACTGCGGAACCTTCAAAGAAACAATGCGCTGTGCTGCGAGTTACGACCCCGCTACATGCTGGAGAGATATTTTAATTCCATTTCTAGCAGAAAGGAAACGAGTTGTAACGTTTAGAACTTTTTCTTTTCCTTTGTGCTTTATAAAAGAGATGGTCAAGTAGCCTTGTGGACCTCAGTATTTACGCACTCTTTGAAAATAGTAATTGGCCTCTCAAGTCCATTGTGGTTGACTCACAATTCAAAGAATAGAAATTGTCACTGTTAAACATGCAATAGTTCATGTCAAATAGCCATTTTGAAAGTATAATTTAGTATTCCATTGATACAGAGAATTCAAATAGTTTAGTGGCTCGTCAGTTGGGAAACTACACGTAAACTGTTCGTTGACAGGATTCTAGTGGTCTTGTTCAGAGTCAACTTTAAAAAAAAATCTGATTACTAATTTTTATGATAAATACATGTTCTAGGCTAAGCCAAATGCCTTATCATCTTATGAAAATTCTTTATATTCAATTAAAAAAATATTTCTCAAAGCAGACGAAAGCTTTAAATTTTGCCATGAATGACCAACGTCATTCAATTACTACGTTTTCATATAAAACATGTATGAATTAATTTATTCATTCGCACTTGCACATTGGATTCAATCAAGGGTCTGAATAGGATCGGACCCAGTACCTCAGAGTTTCGTTTGCCAGCAGCAATGCAAAGCAAATACTCAAAACTGAAAATGGATGTTATTTGTTTTGAAAACTGTTCGGACGTTCGAAAGTTAACGGAATCCATTGGATATGCTAATTGAATCAATTTTGTGCTGCAACCCGCATGCTAAGGCGGGAAATTGCACTTTAAGTTCTTATTTGTTCCGGAACAGATAAAAGCAAATTTACTCTCGCCATTAAAGCAGCGTGTTGTGAAATTCTAGTTTATCTTCTCTTAATTGTTAATTGAATTTTATTTAAATATGAATTTGCGAACTGGGTGTTACTTTCCACTCTGTACACTTTTTGCCTTTATCTCATTCATTAACACTTTCAAATTTTATTTAACTCTCTGCTTTAAATATTCTGGCTTTTTTATTTATACTTATGTAAGTAACTGACTATAAAAACCATAAACACGTGTTACAATTGAAAAGTACAAAACGTAGTAATTTTGGCAGATTTTGGTAAAATATTTAACTAACGCAATGATAAAAATAAATAAGGTTAAAAGAAAAAAACATTTTAGAAATAAGCTTATATTATGTTCTTGGTAATTAAAATAATTTAAAAATTATCATAAAAAAATCGAAGTGTTATATTTAAACGAACCCAAAGTCGATTAAGTTTTGTCTATTTATTAAGAATTTCATATGGCCACTTTCCAGCTCCATCATCAGACCAGTGTTATCATTATATTGCATTGTTACGCGACTTATAACTGTATGCAAAATTTCTACTCTATCGCTAACCAAGAAGTGGTTAAAATTTAATTTGCAAGATTTGATGACAAACATTGCGACAGGTGTAACTCAATATAAGCTTGTAAAATAAGTAATGAATTACATTGAATTTGACTTATGAACACATACTCATATCACTTAAAGTAAATTTTGGTTGGAAAAAACTTTATTTATTATAATTTTACAGATTTGCAAAATATATTGGTACTGAAGGCCACGATAAAACGCTTGTATTAACATTACAGTAATTTTCTTTGCATACCAGCGTATTCAAATAGTAAAAAATATGTTATGTTAGCGAGAACATAGCATGTTTGCAACTACAGTTTCAATTTAACTTAACCCGCAGCGCAGTTAAACTGTTCCAACAAACACCAAATAACGCGCCGCCGGCACGCCACGGGAACAACTTCCTCACTTTCGGCAACTCATCGTCGGAAAGAAAGGCTTTTCACACACAAACTTACAACAAAACAATTGCACACGTTGTTTGAACGTTATTAATATTGCTTACTTTGTAGCGTATACACTAGTTGGAAGAGTTACCTCTAAATCAAGTGACACGTTATTAACTCGCAACTTTTTCTTAGGGTTAAGACTATTTTAGATTGTTTTTAATGTTTCTTTCAAAGTGAATGTGAGCAACGACATTGTGTTAATGCAAGTATCACTTACAGTCGAAACCGACAGTAGTACTAAACTATAGTCAAACAAGGAAATCTGGCCCGGTGAGAAAGGCGCTACTAGGTGTTGTTATACTTTCTTGACGTAGAAAGAAAAGCGCTAGTGAGCCCACCGGGTCAGATAACGTTTTCTGTCTTTATTACCGACCCCTGCCGACGTTCGATTTAATTTGTTTTTTTACAAGTCAATGTGTAGATATAAAAATTTATGTAAATATCATTATCAAGTGTTACGTCTTTGTCATTTTCTCTTATTATGCAAATAAACGTTGTTAACGAAACTTGGGGGGAATGCACTTAATTATAAATATCTGATAAAATGTTTGGCAGGTGCAATGCCACTGGCAGCAAGCCAATTTATTTTACGATTTCATTTATTTCGACTTCTTATTTGCAGTCCACAATTATCATATTTCTGTTAATTGAAATTATTCTATTGAGCAATAAATTGAATGAAGTTTTATAAGTTTTTTTTTAATATATACATACGAAATAACGTAGATTTCTTCAATAACGTTCTAGTTGTTTTTATAAAAGATTTGTGCAGCTAATGAGATTTTTCAATTCGAAAATATAAATTATCAATTCCCCCTCGAAATGGCACTTAACAGCAAAAAGTTAAATAAACCCAATAAAACTACGCAATCTCACATTTATCTAAGGTAGTAAATGATCTTTATCTTATCTTTTCTAATAAATTTCTCTCGTAATCAATTACTTCGCGTATCGCACTAATACAATTTATATGTTGAGTTTAAAGTATGAACAACTTTAATATATCTCTTCAAAGTATTATCCAATTAAGAACGAAGCTAAACTTGGCCGGAGAGAAAGTCCGACTTCGGAATGGAACATAAAATGGAACATTACATTTTCTTCGTTTCTTTAAAGTAATGTAATGAACCGGACCGGAATATAAGGTGTCTTAAGTCAATGGCTCTTATCGTATCGGATCGCACTTCGTTTAGATTCCCATTAAATTATAAGAAGTCGAGATAAGGTATGCATGTCGTATAAACTTTGAACCGGCGGCGACGTTACCGCTTCAAAACGGAATTCGTTTTTCTAATTAAATGAATTATGCCTTTATGTAATGTCATTTAGATTTAACAGTTATTAGGAAGTAGATCGATTTATAAAGAAGTTACTGTAAAATAAATTTTGTTTATATAATTTATGTAATGTACCGTTTATTTTTTAGTTTGGTCTGTATTGTTTTTTCGCATTACTAAGTAAAATAAAAATTGAAGTCTGGATTATTTTTTACGAATCCCATTTTTGTAAAGCATTATAAAAAACGTATTCGTGTTATGTACTTTGTCTAAAAAGAATATAAATTTTACAAAATATGTATAGTTAAAAAAACTGAAGTAATCTTCCAATCTATTCTCATCCTTGTAACTCTTATCTGATTTTAAAGTCACGAAACGCTTTACGGCTGTAAACTTGTTGAATTCATATAGAATACCTAAAACTTTGTGATGAATCATAAATATGGGTTTATTAACCTTGAAATTGTACTGTTTGAATATCGAATTATACCGTAGTATTGAAACAGAGAACCGAAATACAGAGCAAATATTGCATTGCACGCCTCCGGGCGGGCGTTCCGGATAGATTGGTATAGCGTTCCTGTAGTTTATAATCCAACATAAATCTACTCTGTTTCACTGGTGCAATGAAAAAAATGCGCACCATCTGTTGCACCCTTCATTGCGTACATGGTGTTCAATAAATGGGGAACATTGTCGCGTCAAAATTTTTAATGTAATTGAAATTTAGAGGGCCCCAAATGTTTTATTAAAGCTCTTTCTTGTGTTAATGTTGAAACTAACGCTTGCTATTAGATTTGTAATCAACATTCCCCGTTCGGCATAAAAGTCAGAAAGATGACATAATGTTGTCTGAAACATGTTGACTTTTAGAGCTCAGCAAAATGTTGTCTTTTCGATAACTTTTATTAACTATTATTATATTATTATTAACTATATCTAGAAAATGTTATCTTTCTGATATCTTTTTAATGATCTCTAAAAGATGGCGCTAGATGGCTCATAAGAGAGCTTTATGTTAACTTTATGTTAACTTTATGTTGATTTTTTGGTTATCATTTCTGATATCAGATCTTGAATAATGTTAATATTAAGAGAACTTTATGCTATCTTCTTGCCGAACGGGTCGTATAGAGACGAAGAAAAATCGTTTGTTAATGCGCAAAGTGCATTAGACATGAAACATTAATCTCGGACGCGCAATGCAACTGATTAATTGGGGCTGCTGGTGCCCATTTACTTTGTTTTAACTTTTTATTCGCTTAGCAATTAGAACGCGGGATAGATTCTATTCATGTTCATGTTTTAGAAATTCATGTTTTAGATTTTAAATTGTTCGTGTATTGTTTGATTGTTATTTGGTCAGTGTATTGCTTCGAAATTGTTCGAAAATCCCCATGCGTGTTTATATTTGTTTGGTACTTTATAACAGCATAAATATTGCTTTTGTTACGAAGTAAAATCTTTAAATCCAATTTTCGCTCATAACTAACATAAACGAAAGTGTCCACGCTTCTTATAAAATAGGGCAAGGCGACCTCGACCCTCCCGAACCAGCGAATTTCGATCATAGACAAGGATGACGTTATAATATGCGCTGTGTAGTGAAAGAGACAGATGACACACGAGCGGCAAAGAGATTTATCATGTGACTAATACCGAACGCATCGACGGGGCGAGCCGCTCCATCCCTCGGGACTCCATCAAACGAGTTTCATTCCCCCATGGCACGATGCAATCTATGCTGAATCGTATTACAATAAATTGTATTAACTCGAAAAATAGTACAGATAGCAAACATCGTCCATCTGCACACAATCGTCCCGTACATCGAGAGCCGAGAGCCCTCGCTTCCTCCTCGAGACCATTCTATACAGAAAATTTATAGGTTTTACGAGGGATCATCGGCAAAAGTCGCGCAACCACATTGCAATATTTCATTTCTGTGAGCGGAAATTACGACATTTCAGGCCGTTTTGATGTAACATAACATACTTTACGAGGCATTATACGATTATTAGCTGTCTTATATATTTTATTAAAGATCATCGGTTTGTTACAAAAACATTTAAAATGAGTCGAGTTTCATTTTATCAAAAGTTTTTACTTATTAACGTACCTAGACTACTAAATCGTGTTGTTCTGGATTAAGTACCTACATAGTTACTAAATGCATACTTGTTCAGTTGTTTTTACGTATATACATAACTCCAAGAGCTGCGTATTTCGCATGTCCTTGACATAGTTCTCCAAATTCTAATGGCCATGGCACATTTCTTCGATCTTTGCGCAAATATAACGACTGAGGGACAAATTTATTTAAGGTTCCTAAAACAACTATTACGATCGATGTGTCTTATATAAAACCGTTAACATATTTATAAACACCGCTTTTCAATTATTTATTTGTCTTGTTTTAACTGAGTGAAAACAAAAGAAACTGTAACTGTGTAATATTTGTTGATTTTAAATCCTATTATCAAGCAGAAGTAACTTAAAATGTAAAAAAGCTTTAAGTTTGTATTCAGTAGCCTGCGATGAACAGATATAAAAATGCAATCTGTATCGACTAAGTGAATCACGTGAGTAATCTCTGCACAGCGAAGTTGGATTTAAAAATTACTCTCGCTTTAATGCACACGCTCGCTTTGAATATAAACGAGGTATTTACAATATCGAGCTCAAAGTCAATAACAGTTATTGCCGTTTGCCGCTAACTGACGTGGACGCCCTTTAACTTGGATATCTAAATTGTCCGAGTTAAGGCAAACGGCCAAATGGCGTCAATGCATAGTGATCCTTATCTGAAAGTATATCTCGGGGATGTCGAGGGTCGAGATGATAACTTAATTGCTTAACACCGCCTGGGGTTATCCGCTGACTTACGAGCATGTGAAAATTACTGCCACGTTTCATTCGTTACATTCTAGATATATTTAGGGTTACAAAGGACGACTGATTTGACTTATAAGCAATACAAATTCAAACAAACAAAAAGTTTTTAGAATTTTGTACTCCTATTCATATTAATAGGTACTGATATGGTAAATATCAGTTACCATTACGTACATATACAAACTACGAAAATCTGGTAATCATAAAGATTGAATTATGGCTCTAATTTCGCGCAATATATCTAAGCAAAGCACCCGCCCCCCAGGTCCCGCGCACCCCCACACCCCGTCATACAAAGTAAACATCCCATCTACAAATCCACCACCGCCGTCGCCGCTCGCAGTCTTACCAAACTAATAAATGTACACAATAAATTCTCTTTGCATTACAATACCAGAACCATTCGAATGCCCCTTTCTAACTTTTTGTTTGCAAATTTTGTTTTTAAAACGTTCACCAAGGAGGGCGAAACTGAGTTAAAAAAAAACATCCGTGGAAGCAGAAAAAGGAAAATTCATTTGAAAGTTTCCAGGTTATTTTCAAAGGTGTTTCACGCATCGCTTACCCCGTGTTATTGGAGCCCCGAGCTCCTTCGTTAGAACCGTGAAAAAATATCCAATTAGTCGGAGTGGCACGAAATTCGAATCGATTCGATCTCTGGCAACTGTCATATAATGAGAAGACAACGACATCCCCGGCAGCAAGAAATAGTTGGGTGTAAGTGAGACTCGAACGGCCAGCCACCTACGTGCTCGGTGTCCGCAGGCCCTAGCCCCCGGCCCGTGGCAGCGGCGCCGATTGATTCGTCACACCGCCACGATACGCGCCTTGCTCGCGCTGCGCCTAATTAAAAACCGACGGGACGTCACGACATCTATCCTATCCAATTCATGTTCAATACTGTCACATTTCTATACGTCATCTTTCAATATGGACCTACCTTAAAAATACTATTGTAGAACATTATATACTGCTGGACAATAGATTACTACGGACACTATATTTAACTTATTTGTCTGTTCTTCTCTCGATATGGACAGACACTTTTTTATTTATTTAAGAATATTTTTCTTTTGTTGCAGCATTATCGTCAATTAAAAGTAATATAGACAATTCTAATTGTATCCTGGTACAAGACGTAAAAGCGGTAACACACGCACAAGGAATTAGAGATTCATTATCTACATCGTCACCTTCGGATGGTAATAACCTGAACATTTTTCTGTTCTGTCTTTTATAATTATCAGTAACAAGATTGTAACTAAAATCTTCATTTTAGAATCAATATCAACTTCCTCACTTGGCGGTTGGTCGACTACAGCAGAGGCATCAATAGAGTCTGCAATTATTCCTCAGCAGGCGCAACAAGCTGCACCTCCGCCATGGTCGCCGGCTTTGGAAGTTAGAGAATTTGATGAATTACACAGCGCTACAATACCCGCCTACCAGTTTTGGAGTTCTGAATTCCGTAACAAACAGCCAGCCTACGTCAGTCTCAACTTCACAGTACCCTGGGGAGCCAATTTTGCAGTTTATGGTAGAAGAAACGTTGCACCCAGCGTAACTCAGTACGATTTCGTCGAATTCATACGTGGAGGCAGAGTCGACCACAGGCTGCGCAAAAGGAGTACACACCGAATCAACACATTCGATCATAGCCTCGATAACTGGGACGCTTTACTGGGCACCATAAGCCCGTTTCACAGGTGGAACCATACGATAAGCAAAAGATCGACCGATATGAGGGTTAACGTCAGTATACTGCAGTATCTCGACACTGGAAGATGGTTTATCTCAATATACAACGATGAACTCCAACCCCACAGCGTTGAAATGATTGTATCGGAGGCTGAAGGGGTCACTAATTCTTGTCCAGATGATTGTTCCGGACATGGGTCTTGCTATCTTGGTAAATGTGATTGCATGGATGGATTTGAAGGCCACGATTGTTCTAAAAGTATGTATTATAATAATTAGAATGATCTTTACTTTCTTCAATCGATATTTCCCATCTAATTTAAAATTTGTTTTTAGGCGTTTGTCCTGTACTATGCTCTGGACACGGGGCTTATGCGGGGGGTATTTGTCACTGCTCTGAAGGCTGGAAGGGAGCCGAATGCGACGTACCTGCGCACGATTGCGAGCCCGCTGATTGTTCTGGTCGTGGACAATGCATCGCAGGTCATTGCCATTGTAAACCGGGGTGGAAGGGACCAAAGTGCGATGAAGGTGCTTTTTTATGTAACTTACAATTGAAAATAATTTTGTGACAAAAATAACTGAATGACTAGATTTAAAATTATTTGTATTTTAGAGGATTGCTTGGATCCGAGTTGTGGTGGGCACGGGTCGTGCGTGCGCGGGCGCTGCGTGTGCCGCGCGGGCTGGCGCGGCGCCGCCTGTAGTGAGCGTGACGCGCGCGTGCAGCGCTGCTTACCCGCGTGCTCCCAGCGTGGCGTTTATGATCTCGACGCCGGCAGATGCGTCTGTGATCCTCTGTACACTGGCGATGATTGTTCTCAAGGTAAGACATCTATGATATAGAAGAAGACTCGCATGTATCGTACAATTTTTAGTTTTTAAACTACATACGGTTATTTTCTAATTACAAGAAAAAAAATCATGTAATATACAATAGTAAACATAAGCTCTTAAATATTTAGTCATTATTTTTTTACTCAACTGTAATAAAGTTGATATAAAGTCTTGAGAGTGTCACAATACTTTTTACAACCAAAATACTATGAGTCTTTTTATGAAGAAAAATGGATAGGCCGTAGCAGGGTGAAGTTCGTAGGCGGAAAGTAGGTAAATTTCATTACGAATTTTAATGAATGCAATGTGCGGAAATTAATATTTTTAAGTGCGTGCATGTACACTGATATATTCACTGAAATTAATCAATAATTAAGTTTTTTTAAGATCATTTTTCGATTTTTATCAATAGGTTACGCTATATTTTTTCAGTTAATTGCAATATAACCGTGTATGGCACATGATATTTTAAAATATTCTATGTATAACAGTGGTTTGTTCCTTGGATTGTGGACCTCACGGCGTTTGTGCGGAGGGGGTGTGCCGCTGCGACGAGGGCTGGACGGGGTCACTGTGCGACCAACGGCCGTGCGACCTCCGCTGTCACGAGCACGGACAGTGTAAAAACGGAACATGCGTTTGCACGCAGGGTTGGAACGGAAAACATTGCACGTTACGTAAGAATTCCTTCTAATATTTTTTGTATCCTTTCGTGTTAATAAAGCTTTTAGTTTTGTTTAACATTCATGCACAGGAAATAATGTAAATTTTCTTAAAATGTACTTAAGAAAATTTGTTTACATTCAGCCGGTTGTCCAAACGGTTGCACTCGTCACGGGCAATGCCTACTAGAAGACGGCGTGTACCACTGCTCGTGCGCCGACGGCTGGGCCGGTACCGATTGCTCCATCGCACTAGAGCTGTCGTGCAACGACAACGAAGACAACGACGAAGGTATGTATCCGTTTCGTAGTGGTCTTTGGTACTGTTCTTTCAAATAAGTCGTATAGCAGCTTTCGAAAACGGAAGCGAAGGTTTGCCGTGTGATTGCTGGCGTCTGACGATAGCACTACCATTTTGAAGATGGCATGACGGACTGCTCGGACTCGGAGTGCTGCAGCCGGCCGGAGTGCGCGGAGCACATCATGTGCCTCGCCTCCAACGATCCCGTAGAGGTGCTGCTCCGCAAGCAGCCGCCCTCCGTCACCGCTTCCTTTTACCAGCGCGTTAAGTTTCTCATCGAGGAGAACTCAGTTCAAAGTTACGCGCACATGGACGAATATTCTGAGAGGTAAGTGCACCAAAATTGTTTACGTACACCAAATCGTAAAAAAAATGTAAAAGATATCGTTTAGGTCGAACATGTTTAATGTAAATTCAGCGATATCTCTTACGCTTTATCAATTTAAAATATATAACTGAGAGTCTTGCACTATAGAATAAAATGAAATTTTCATTGTCATACAGTGATATATATCTTTGAGTGGAGGAAATAAAAATCATTCCATAATAAAATTAGGAACTAGCGCACCTATACCATTTTTAATCCCGCTCATTTTCCTCGACCTCTCCTGAGGATTTGGTGTGGTTATTTTAAGTTATCTCATGTACTTTATAAATTTGTACTTTCTCTATTAATATTTATTTTACCATCTGGTGGAAGTGTTTTGATTTTCCTGCGTTTCGTCGCGTGTGAAATAAAGCAATATTATTTGCGAGCCCCGCATGATTTTTGTTTTACATTTACCTTAATTTTTGTTAAGTTTTGTTTTTAATTATTTTATTTTTCACACCAGATCCGATGTGTTGTGTATTGTCTAATGTTTATCCTTTGTGTGTGTCTAACCCTACCTGTTTGTCTAAACAAAATAAATGCGTCTAATTGTAATGTTTAATGGAATAATACGATTTAATAACGCTCAAAAGCTTCCGAACAGTTTTGTTTGTCTTCCCGTCGAGTAAATTAAACAGTTATTTTTATAAGGATCAACAAACACAACTCGAATCATGACAGACTATTACTTAAAATAATACGTCGTGGAATCTAAATTATCTGAAAATTCGTTTTCTATTTAATGTTTTTAAATCTGTTGTGATTCCAGTTATTATTATCGATTCCAAAGGTTTAGTCGTTAAATTTTCGAATAACAAAATTAATTAATAGAATATCTGATATCTCGAAATTTTAAATAAGACAAAGCAAAACTGAATAACAATAGTAGTCAACCCACCTCGCTTAATATGCAAAAGCGCCTAAAAAGTTTGTTTGCATTAAAACACGAGCCGCTTCACTATTTTGTTTCATTTGAAAAGTCTAGAGGTTATATTGCGTTCTGGCATTTGTTTCATTAAACCTTAACAAACGTAACACTTGACGAAGCGTCTACGCGCACACCATTCGGCAGGCTCGTCTGCCCCGTGCCCCTACCCCGCGCCCCGCGCCTTGGCCAACAATGTGCCTTTTATCCGAGCTTAAATTTATTTTTAAAAGTCTTTCAAAGAATATATGTGTAAATTAAAGTGGTGGTGTTGTTCTAATGCAAACGGGCTTAGTATTCGAGCCGGTACATTCGCAATTTGATTCGTAAAGAGCATTTAAAGCAAGTGTTAAAACGCAAAGTAACCAGTGTAGACGTGCGCAGTCGCCGGATTGCGAAGTCGGGGTGGTGTTGCACTGAGGGATGTAGGTATCTGTGTAGTAATCTGTCCTGTCTTTCTGTGTCCCTGTGCCGCCGTGTGTCCGCCACTCCTAGCGAGTTCTGGAATTCCTTTACACCATGGTAAGTGTCAGTCAGCCCGCCCTCGCCCCTCAGTGTTCAGTATCTGTCAACCTGTTCCCTTTTGTTGCGACTCCTGCATATGTGTGTTCGCCGGCGCCCGCCGCGTGTCCGCTGCCCGCCACTACACGACACGGCATGATACGGCATGACACGCGAACGGCGCCACTGATGCTTCTCAATTTTTAGTTCACTCCTTTGTCTGTATTCGTTTCATTCTCTATGTGTATGTAACATCTGTATGTCTGTCTTGAATGTTGCTTGTGGTCGGAGCAAAAGTCATGTTAAATGATTGACGGCGCAAGCCGGAATTTGTAGTGAAAACTAAATAGTGATAAATATTCTTATGACTTGCCGCGACCACAACTGTATTTTGTAATGTTTATTGTTATCGTCTACTGTGCTTATGTTACTTACTATAGCTCACATAGCATACTTTTGCTATACTATATAACTTAGGAAAATCATTTACGCTTTCACGCAGAACGTAATTAACACATTTCGGTAGGAGTAGGGCTTGTGAAATACTAAACGAGACGCGAACTTTAAAACGTCGATTGAGCAAAATTTCAACGAACACGCAAATTTAGCTTCAAATAAACGTACCCTTTTATGTGTTCCTTACCCTTTGTCTGCGTCTTTCATCTGTGAACCAAACCCTTACCCCCTGCCCGAGCTCTCTATGTGTTTAGATCCTTACCCCTATGACTAACCGAAACACAATATTATGAATGTATACTTCATGACGAGACCGCCGCAATCTCGCGGATATTGTACATTACCACCATCGCTTCCATCAGTTGGTCATCTCTAACACTTTATTTGTATTATCACTGTGAAATTGGTGCAAATGACTAAATATTCATTTTCTAATCTTAGTTTAAATATCTACTTAAACAAATATTTTGTTGCACTTTTCAGATTACTGATTCAGTCAAAACTTGTTGTGTTGTACTTAATCGTGAATTTATAAATGTCTTTGAGTTTTAATAATTTTAATATTTTCTTTCAGTTAGACTTATTGAACCTGTTATGTACTTTTATACATTTGGAACTGTTCCTTTATTCATTTTATACTAACCAAATACACTTCTACTATATTAAAAATGGAATCTAAACATGTCTTTTCTTTCAGAACAAACATAAAATGTTTAAATACATATGTTAGTATGGTTAAAAATATACAAATAAACAAACAAAGTCACATAATCCACAATACAAAAATGTGGTTGCCATTAAGTCGCTAGATACTCGAAGATGACAGAGAAACTTTTTACAAAGTAGTGAGTTGTGAGCGTGCGCTATTGAAACGCCCTACTAGATTGCCGCTGATGTCGTGGTGCATTCATAAAAACAAAACACATACAAGTGTAGGAGCAATCAGAACGACACAAAACGACAGCGGTAGGCGGGGTGGGAATGGGCCGCCGTTACGATCAGAATAGACTTGGAAACTTTAACTCGGCAACATCGAGTGAAATGAGCTGATTTTATATAAATAAAAACGTTCATTGACACTCTTATGCAGACATTTATGAAACAAGCAACTCCCCCTATGTTCCCTGGGGTAGTTAACAATTAAATTCATATAGACAAGGTTGCTGAAACCATTGAACAAATTTAAAAATCGATTCAATTTCGTTCGAATTTCGAATTTCGAGTTTATCCAGAATTAACATTGGAAACTTTTCTCCTTCTTATTTACGTATAGGTACTTATAACGTACTTCGTTATTGAATGTTCTTCAGTTTGTTTCTTACAATTGGATTATTTTGTATTGAAATTAATTTAAGTTTGAAGATTTTGCACCAATTTCCAGTGTGTAAAATTATATCGTATTACTTATAAATGAAAATATTAATTGAAAGATATAATATGGTTTGTGTGGCAGCTGTAACATGCATTATAATATCTACATACGTATCTGTCTAGGTAGATTTCTGTTATAAGCTTATCATTTTTTATACCTTTACGAAAGTTCAAACAGAAACCTGCCCTAGATTTAGCTGACTGATCCTGATAAGAGAATGTGCAATGCTAAGAACTTCTTTTGTTTTTTTTATAATTCAGTTTTTTATTTCATTCTTTCACTTTCACAGAATTTACAACAAAATTATTAAACGCATTAGCACGAAAACTTCGCTCAGTTTGTGATCGGAGAAGTTTACAGGGCGATATGCTTCATATTTTCAATTTAAAGATTGTTTCTACTTTAATTACTGTATAATGTTGTATCACTACTTATTTACTTAACGTTTAATATAAACAAAGCTATGTATTTTTATGATCATGTATTTTATTTAGTTATATTATTCACACTTTACACTTAAAGATTTACGAAAACATATAGGAAATAATTATTTTTATATGTAGATTGTATTATTTATATAACTCTTATTTACATACTATTATTTATTGACAATAATCATCAAATCAAAATTTCTTTCTCATCTCAACCATTAAGCTATAAAGGTTTCTCTCAGGTGTGATCGGAGATGACGTAAAATCATATCTTATTATGATAAAAAACAACTTTGTAAGCATTGTTACTGGTATCTTTACCTACCCCGATAGGGTTAAAGGCGTGCCTTGGGTATTTAAATAGCCCATCATTAGTACCTACATGGGGAAGCAGACGATAACCCTATGCTGTTGTGCAGTTAATTGGTTACTAATAATATTTGATAACCCAACAATCGATAACCCAACAGTGGATAACCTTTTAAACCATGGACGGTAAAGACTAAAGCGGGTAAATGATTGGTTGATTAATAAAAAAAAAGTTTAAACCAAGTTGTCTAAAAGGGTTTTGCCATTTTTTCATAGAATACAGTGTATATTGTACTGAATGATTGAAAATTAATTTCCTAGAATTACTTAAGAAAGCAGCAGTAAATTATATATCCTCTATATGTCAATAGATTTTTTATAATATGATACGTAGACAAATAATACCTAATCTACTATACCTAAGTTTAAATTAAAAGCTTTCATATATGTAAATTGTTTAATAACTATGGATAATTAAATTCGATAATTTTTAATGTCTTGATTCTAATCCCATTTGTGAATACGGGACGGATAAAGAATAAATAAATTGTTTTTGAAATAAATAATTGTTAAACAAGCCATAAAATTTGATACCGTAATCGAAGTCAAATAAATGTACTCTGCTTCAAATAATTTACAATAAATCTAAATAATATTTGACAACGCAACGTATATATTTGGGAAACTAAGATTAATCAAATGAGCATCTCTAATTTAATTTATGCACACAGATGTTCGCGCAAGTTGCTTGTTTTATTGCATATAACGTTCGAATCAACCCGCAGCCACACACAGGCTAAACATAGCACAGGAAATGTTTGTGATCTTAAGTTTGCTATCTTGGAAAATCTACCATCTGTGCATCTAATTACATTAAATCTTTCTTAATCTACAAAATAATCTATCCTGATTTATATTAAGTGTTTCTGAGTTACATTTGGCATATTAAAACCGTAACGTTTCTTTTTTCATGTCTATGTTTTCTTAAAGTCGTTTAAAAATTCTATATGTCTACGCAACAGTATTTTTTTACTCTTATGTTGAATAGAAAATCGAATTAAGTACAAAAATTAGATTCACAAAAGTATTATATTATTGGACAATAGTAGAACCAAAGACAAAAATTGAAAAAACTTATAAATATCAAAAGTGCGTCTACAATGTATAGAATAAAACCGACCGTATCATTTTTTTCATCATTTAAACACTTTATTTCTTTAACATTCATTAAATTTTTAATTTAATAAAATACTTATCTTACAATTATTTTATGCATAAGCTGTACATATGTAGGTATGTATTACACCTACTCTAATATATGTTAATATAATATAATATTATATTGTACAACACGTTATTTTATAAACGAGTACACATGAATGAGCCTTTTGGTTCATAAACCAGTAACTAAGTAGGTTAAACGAAAATAACCTGTGAAGCATATCGCCTTGTACGCTATACACTGCTCCCTGGTGGGAAACTGACAAAACATCCTGTGCAGCCGTGTCTCGGTGATGCGCGGCCAGGTTGTCTCGCCGCAAGGACTCGGCATCATCGGAATACGGGTGTCCGTCGACCGGGAAGCGCGCTTCGGCTTCACCCTCACTAGACAGGGAGGATGGTAAGTAGTCACCTATTAATGATGGTTAGCTCAGAATCTTACTAACATAAGAAACATTTTAACATAGATCGAAGCCTTTTCGGTTAGAATTTCAACTTGAACTGTTACTTTAAACCCTACAAGGTGTTTTAATAAAATAAAAAAATAAACATCAAAAGTGGTCCTTTTATGTAATTTAAACACAAGGTTACCCTTTTTACAGCTATAAAAAGGTAAATGGTCCAGGTGAAAGTAACGGAAGCCCGCGCAAAGCACATAGTAATGCGGCAAATACGAACAATTAAAACACAGCTTGCCTCGCCTCACAGTGGCACCCTTTGAATATACGACACTTTTACTCCTGCTATTATAATCCATAAAAGGAACCAAAAAATGTCAGATTCCTTGAATGTTATGTTTATTTTATTAAATAAACAGACAACTTGTTACAAAACTTATTTGAATATGTAAAATTATTTAACTTGTTGCCTCTGTATATTTGAATGGATCGAACTTAATTAATAAATCGTTTAGTGTCGGACACATTTTGTGAATTCGTGTTGCCTAAATTATCCAGCTTCATCTAGTCAATAGTTATTTCTAAAGATAAATACAATTTAAAATTCTACATTTTATGCACTAACGATGTTGAAATATTATACATAATCCACATATTTATACACTTAATGTGTTATTAAAATAAATAAACACACACCGTCGCGTGACAAACAGAAATATTTGTACAATAGTTAAGTACAATCTATATGAATATTTTAACTAAATACCGGTTATGCGTCATTAATTTATTATAACCGTGTCCGAATCCCGACATGATGAATTCTTTCTACGTAATCGACTTACACGGCAGCCGGAACGAAAGCTTCATAAACACGACGCGAAAGAAGGTTTTAAAAAACAGACTACCGGGACATTCACCTAACGTCTACCACAAAAATAAAAAAAATTCAACTATTTAAATGTCTATTTCATGTAATAGTCAGATAGTCCTCGATTGAAAAATAATCGTATCAAGTTATTTTAAGACTACATAACATTACTATACCAAAGACCTTTCGTTGCATTTTTTATTCTAATACATTCACGGGAAGCCGAAAAGGAATCTTATATCTTATGTTTCATTTAAATTACATACATGTTCAAAAATAATGTATGATCACTAGAAAATATACAGAGTCAAGAAAAATAGCATTTTCAAATTTAACCTACAAATTTCTGAGACGTAGTACCACAATACCGTCTCAAATTTACAGTATTACACAGTAGCGTAATTGTTGTGAGCATGCGCTCTGAAACTATTACGTAAAAGCTCGTATTAAAATGTAAACACAATTGTAGTTAGTTTTAATAGATCTGAGAAAAGTTTCGAACTATTTTATAGTTTTCTTTTTCTTACTACAAATAGGTTTTTTTTCATTATCTAATTCAAACAAGGATTTAGGCAGCTTGTGCCTTTCTAGAATAGATGTATCTATCGTTCGTTGAACATTACCGAAAGTAAAATTAAAGGTGAATTCTATTTGTCAATTAAGTGTTTTAATGAATGAGTAACCTGTGTTCCGTGTTACGCATAGAAACAATAAAATAACATAACCTTAAATAAATAAAAAAACCCGACTGACAGTTTCCAGTGGATGAGAGAAAGATTTTAAAGTTTTTAACATAAAGTAAATAAACTCTAATGTTACATGTAACAATTTCTTAGTTTAGAATATACACGAAAATAAATCTAAAAATTTATTTAACGACGATAAAAATGTTTTGACAAGTAAGATTCAAACTTGTTTTTCAGTAATTTTGAATTTTACTACCTTCATCCACTTTCACTCTCACACTCCGGGGAAGAAGACACTAGTCAAAATCGGTTCAGGCGTTTAGGCTCTGGGCTGTCGAAACGGAATTTACATACATACAAACCCACATGCATAAAATTAAACTTACGCGCGAAAAACTTTACCCTCTTTCTCAGACGGGTAATAATAAAGAGTATCTGTATAAGCATACTTTTTTTTGCAAATATGATACCAAAATTATATTAATTTTTACATGACTTCACTTACGTACGTACGTCCTCTAATCCCCTATTTCCAACTATTCCAGGTTTGATGTACTAGTGAATGGCGGTGGAGCTGTGACGTTACAATTCCAGCGATCCCCCTTCAAGCCACTCCGCAAGACTGTCTTCGTGCCGTGGAATCAGATAGTAGTGCTGCCTCCAGTGCAGATGGAACTCAGCGATGATAGCGTTAAAGTACCGACACCAAGGTTAATAAGTCAATATAACTATACCATAAAAATAAATCCTCTAAGCATAAATAATTATAAAAATAACAAATTACTACAGAGTCATAGTGACGGTGATGGATTTTTGTATTCTACAAACTATTTATTGTTGGTACTTGCTTATGAGTAAAACATACACGTTAAATTACTTCCGAAACAAATAAACCCACCCTATACTTTTATAAATTGTGTCGTTATAAAAAGATTAGCGTTCTAACATAATAAAGCAATTAATGTATGTACAGGGCTCCGCCGAGACTGGACTGGTCACCGATGCCGCAATGGTGGGAGGCGGAGAGGCCGCCATGCGCCGCGCACGACCACGAACGGCTGCGACCCGAAGTGGTGGCCATGCCGCCCCTCGCGTCGCCTGCCGCATCCTCCGCTACCACAACTACCGTCGTATATCCTGAAGCTCAAGTACGCTGCTTGCTTATGATAGTCGCCCATTTAAAATATTGACAATTGTTAGAAAAATATTAGTCGACACAGCTAACGTATAATCTTCTATTCCAGATTGTGAGTGAGTCTATCGGCATCCCTGGCTCGTTGGTACAGCTGACGTATCGGTCGTCGCAGGCGGCAGGTTACCTGTCGTGCGTGCATGTACAGTTGACTAGACGTGTCGTGCCCGCCTCGCTCGCGCGTGTCCACGTGCGTGTAGAGATAGAGGGTTCGCTTCACACGCATACATATGAAGCAGATCCTGATCTCACACATATATTCGCGTGGAACAAACGGAACGTCTATAAACAAAAGGTACGCGTAATAACAAATTTCTCCATGATATCGAAATATCGTTAAATGTTTCAAACAAACAACTCTGTTTCACTATGAGAAACATATAGAGATATGTGAGGCAGTTGACATTTTGAGACGAATCTTTACTTACAAACATTTATTGGTTAACAATCTGTTTCATTTTTACAGGTGTACGGGCAAGCGCATGCGAAAATCTCTATAGGTTACGAGTACTCATCTTGTTCATCCATCGTGTGGGAGACGCAGACGGCAACCTTGGCAGGCTTCGACGTCGACATCTCGGATATCGGCGGCTGGGGCCTTGACATTCATCATCATTATAACTTCCATGAAGGCATTCTGCAAAAAGGCGACGGTGCTTTATTGCACCTGAAACGCTACCCTCGGACTGTACAGGTAAAATTGTTAGACTACTTCTAACCCCCAGTCATTTCTTTAACCGTTCTTTGTAATTAAAAACGTATACTAACGCTAGGAATAATGTGAATACTGGCGGAAATGAACACAATTTATAAAAACGCACAAAACAAGTACTTACTAATATGAAATCATAATTTTTAATTCCAGGTTGTAATGGGTACGGGTCTACAAAGATCTTTAGAATGTCCCGATCACTGCAATGGAAAAGCTGCAGATTCGCGCTTACTTACACCTACAGCGCTAACGTCTGGACCTGATGGATCACTTTACGTTGGAGACTTTAATTTAGTACGACGCATAACACCAGAGGGTGTTGTTACCACAGTTCTCCAGTTAGAGTGAGTATTTCTACCACAAAATTACCTTAACAATTACTACTTATAAAGAAAGCAACTAAAAAAAATCTTTTTTTTTTCAGAACCACCCAGGTTGCATATCAGTATTACATTTGTATATCCCCAGCGGATGGATACCTGTACATATCTGATTCCGAAAGACATCAAGTTCGAAGAGTGTTAATTCTAGAAAAGGTCAGAGATCCATCAATGAATTCAGAGGCGATTGTCGGTAACGGTGATCGTTGCGTACCAGGTGATGATACTAACTGCGGTGACGAAGGGCCTGCAATCAAAGCCAAGTTGGCTCATCCGAAAGGTAAAATCGTAAAATTGGCTAATTATTGTATGATGTCTTGGAATTAACAAAATAAAGTGTTAATAAACATTTTTCTTCTTTTTTAGGGCTTGCTATTGCAGCAGACAGAACGATGTACATTGCTGATGGAACAAATATCCGAGCAGTTGATCCGAATGGAATAATTCACACATTAGTAGGTCATCACGGTCATCACAATCACTGGTCGCCGGTTCCCTGTCGCGGAGCTATTCCTCCATACGAAGCTCAGTTGCAGTGGCCTACCGGTGTAGCACTATCTCCCTTAGATGGCTCTTTGTATTTCATAGACGATAGAATTATTCTAAAACTTACCGTAGATATGAAAATTAAAGTAGTAGCGGGTCAACCATCTCACTGTCGTTTAGGAAGTGATGGTAAACCAATTAGCAAAGCAACTAATAAAACAAATACGGAATTTAGAGAAGATTCAAGTCTTGGAACGATACTAGCCATAGGCTTCGCGCCTAATGGGATTTTATATGTAGCAGAGTCTGATTCCAAAAAGACAAATACAATCAAATCCATTGATCCTTCTGGTAAAATTATGCACTTTGCCGGTAAATTACAAGAAAATATGAAAGAATTAAGTTGCGAATGCAACACTTCCCTTTCGGCAACGGTTGTTCCAATGAATCCTCGAGATGAGGGAGCAGGTTGCCCTTGCAAGCTGAGTGTAGTTGCTGGCGACGAACCACCAACGAGTACTGAAACTTTACTATCGTCTAATGCCAAATTCCAAACTATTTCTGCTCTGGCTGTTACCCCAGATGGTGTATTGAATGTTGTCGATCAAGGTGATTTATTGAATTATTTAGTTTTCATTTAATTTCTTTACATTTCCATAATATTCTGCTGCAATATCTAACCAAATTTATGTTGCAGGTTCGTTACACATATTAGCTTTAAAACACTATTTACCATCACATGATGAAAACGGAGAATTCCGAATCCCGTATCCTCCTACGTCAGAAATTTATGTCTTCAATCGATATGGTCAACATATAACCACGAAAGATTTGACTTCTGGTAAAACCAGATACTCATTCTTATATTCTAAAAACACAAGCTTTGGAAAACTATCTACTGTGACTGATGCTTCTGGTAACAAAATACAACTACTCAGAGATTACAGTAATATTGTAAGCTCAATAGAAAACACTCAAGATCATAAACTCGAACTAAAAATATCAGGCATTGGGTACCTAACAAAAATAACAGAGAAAGGCACATCTGAAATAGAATTAGATTATGACGCTAATACCGGATTGCTTAACAGCAGATCAGGGGTAAGCAAATATCAATTAAACTTCCTAAGTCAATGTCAATAAAAAAAATCTATAATGTGTTAATTTTTTTTAATTTTTTAGGCCGGAGATACTGTTATCTACAACTACGATGAATTGGGTCGAGTTACAAAGATAATAATGCCATCCGGAGAACAGGTTCACATATCTTCTGGTTTAGCTAAAAATTATGGCCTAGCGGTGACTGTTTCTAATCCATCAAGCACGATTCCTGTAGGAGTAGCAAAGAAATGTGAATATGTTTTACATGGCCAGTCTTTCAAACAAATCACTATCAACAATGGAAAACAAGTAACAGAAGGCAGAATTTACACGAACAACACTTTAGTTATTGAAACACCGTGGTCTGGTAAATTTGAAAGTGTAGCCGCAGCTAAACATCCACTACTCGAGGCGGCTTTACCCATTGAGGCCGAGATGCTCCATATGTGGTCACACCAAAGTACTACATTTGGAGATGGATTAGTTAATAATATGTATTCCTTATATTCTTTAGTGGGAGATGTCAGAAATCCACAACAGACACTTAATCGCGAAATATGGGTCAATGATTCACGAGTGCTTATAATTGAGTTCGATCAATTCAAAAGTCGCGAGACGTTCTTCAATGCTGATAGAAATCCATTATTTACGATTGCTTACGACGTGGCTGGTCTACCGCTGTCTTTCACGCCGCATGGAGCTGGTGTACCATTAAATATTTCATACGATCGTTTCTATCGTATCAATGGCTGGAAATGGGGTGTAACAGAAGAGACATATAACTATGATCCCCATGGTATGTTGTCTGAAATAACAAGTACGCAAGACGGCACTAAATTTATATACTACAACGAAGCAAATCTTGTGTCGAAAATTACTTTAGCAAGTCAAAGAAATTTCAAATATTCATACGATAAGAGTGGTGGCCTGACACACGTCATTCTACCGTCAGGAACGAATCATTCATTTAGTGTGCAGCCATCCATAGGATTCTTAAGAGTAACTTACACTCCTCCGGGATCATCCAAAAAATACTTACAACATTACTCCCATACAGGCGAGTTATTACAAACAGTATTTCCGGGAGATGGCGCTCGTGTTATTTATAGATACTTTACAACTAATAAGGTATCAGAAGTTGTTCATGGCGATGGGCAAACACAAATACACTACGCTGAAAACAGTGGACTTCCTTCCGAAATACTTCACGTTGACAGAGATGTAGACTACAGATGGGAATCTACATACGCTGGCGGCCTCTTAATGGAAGAAAGATTAGATTACGGTGCTAAAACTGGACTCAGTAATGCGAAAATCATTTATGATTACGACAACAATTACAGAATAATATCTGTACAAGGTCGTATCGGTGGACAGACTCTCATACCTCATCACATTGTTTACAACAGCAAAACGGGTGCGCCAGAAATATTGGGTCAATTTACAGTATCCAAACAAAAGTGGAACGAGACATCGGTTTACGATGGCATTGCAATGTTCTCGCGCGTATTGAACGAACAATTCTTAGAAAAAGAAGTTACAGTAAATATTCATCGTATGGAAGTATTCCGGATGGAATTCTCTTACGATAAACATGGAAGAATATCTCAAACCAGAACTCATACTAGAAATGTCGGTGTTAATACTTACACAAATGTTAAGAATTATACTTGGGATTGTGATGGTCAGTTGACCGGACTGGAAGCTCAAGAACCCTGGGGATTCAGATATGATGACAATGGAAATATGTTATCGTTGACATACAGAGGTAATACCATTCCTATGGAGTACAACGAGATGGATCGAATAATTAAATTTGGCGAAGGTCAATACCGCTATGATAGTCGTGGCTTGGTATCACAAAACGCCAGAGAGGAACGCTTTCAATACAACTCCAAGGGCTTACTGATTAGAGCGACCAAGCGAGGAAGATTCGATGTTAAATATTATTACGACCATCTAGATAGGTAAGATTAAGAAGTATTCTTGTATTCATGTCGTTAATTCAATTCGCAATAAAGCTTACTCTTAAACGAGGTTTACGCTAAACGTTACTCTTAAACGAGGTTTACGCTAAGCACCATCTGCGCCCGGCCACCTCAAGCCCGGTGAAACTGTAAATGCCTCTTCAAGGCAAACAGTGACTACTCTGTCACAAAAAAATCGCAATAAAGCTTTGTTTAACGAACTATTTTCTTTATAGATTATCGACAAGAAAAGACAACTTTGGTAACGTGACTCAGTTCTTCTACACAAATAAAGAAAAACCTCATGAAGTCAGTCATATTTATTCGCCCCGAGAAAACAGATTTATGACTCTAGTTTATGACGACAGAGGGCATCTGATATACACTCAGGTAACCAAAATGTTTGCACTATTTTAACCAATTCTGCTTGAACTATAAGATTTGTATCTAATTTAATATTTTCAACATTATAGGTCGCTCGACACAAATACTACATAGCAACTGACCAATGCGGTACCCCAGTTATGGTATTTAATCAATATGGGGAAGGCATTCGAGAAATTATGAGATCACCCTACGGGCATATTGTTTATGATTCTAACCCTTACTTGTACCTACCAGTTGACTTCTGTGGAGGTTTATTGGACCAAGTAACATCCTTGGTACACATGGCTAATGGAAAAGTTTACGATCCATTAATTGGCCAATGGATGTCACCTCTATGGGAGAATCTTATCGAAAGAATACATAACCCAACACAATTGCATCTGTACAGATTTAATGGCAATGATCCCATAAATGTTCGACCCCAAAACAAAAAACCAATCGGTAGGTATAATTTTTTTTTAATTTTTAATCGATCATATGTGAACAGAAACTGATAGTCTCTGTAATTATTTGCAGATCATATGTCGTGGCTTGAGTTACTGGGTTACGATACGAAGAGCCTGGCGCCGCAACTTTATCCCGATGAACTACCAGGAGGCTCCGTTATGCCTAGTATTCCGCGTGGGCGTCCTGTATGGGGCTCCGCACCAGTGGATAGTAATCCCGGTTTACCATCGGCTATGTCAATACTACCGAGCGTCTCTATTGAATCCGGTTTCTTGTCTCATATGTCCAACAAGAGAATAGCTGACTTTAGAAGCTTGTCCATACCAGCCATGTCAGCACTTAAAACAGATGCTCTCAATTTGGCACCAAAAAGAATCGGTTCCGACTCCGAGCCGCCATTCGGACGTGGAATTTTGGTATCTCGAAATTCAAGAGGCCGCGCCGTCGTCACCACTGTGCCCTCGGCTAATGCCATCTATCGCGACGTGTACACTTCAGTTTTTAACCGATCACATCTCCTGCCATTCTCGTTCGTGGTCCACGGAGACCAGCAAGACGTGTTCTACTTTGTCAAGGAGGACACGTGGCGCGCAGCAGACGATAAACAGCAGCTCAAACGCATGCAAGGCAAATTAAATGTTACGTTCCATGAAGTAGCTGAAGGAGGAAGATCCTACGCGGACGTAAAAATTCATGGGCATACGAGTATCGTGAACCTGCGGTACGGCACGAGCGCGGAAAGAGAGCGACAGCGACTCCTGCACCACGCTCACGCGACTGCGATCAGGAAGGCGTGGCACAGGGAGCGTGAGGCGCTACGCAGCGGGCTGGGCGGCTCGCTGGACTGGTCGGCCGCGGAACTGGATGAGATCCAGAAGGCAGGCTCGGCGGCGGGCTACGAGGGCGAATACGTGCACGACGTGGCGCGCTACCCCGAGCTGGCCGAGGATCCTTACAACATCCGCTTCGTGAAGAAGCGCAGCGACCGCGCAGAGCGGCGCCGGCGGAAGCGCGAGGACTGCCGCGCGCCCTGGTGGCTCTCCCGGGACGACCTCTGCTAGTGACATGCCGCCATCCATATGCCAAATCGTGTGAATGTAATTAATTGTCGTGGTTGTTAGGTGAGGAATGGTTGCGTGTGTGATAGTAAGATATATTTTGTAAATAGTCTCTATTAATTGTTAATTGTTGATGTATGTATGTACGGTAGACGCGAATCCCTATCGCTATGTAAATATTAAATTTTAATTTGCAGGGAGAGAAAGGACCTTTTGAGAGGACTGATATAAAAATAAATGTAATGTATGTATAAATAAGACGATTTATGTGAATATGAAATTATTTATACTTATTTAAACGTAAAAAGCTTCGATTGTGTCCAATGTTCTTATAAAATTTAGATGAAGACTATTTGAAAGAATAATAAAAAAGCATACTTTTTTAACCAAAACGAATGTGAAGTTTTTGTTTTACCTTCAATCCTTCAACCGGAGATGCACGGTATAAGTTTACACCAGAAATTAAGTTTCTATTAAACTTCCAATCAGTGTATAGACTGTTGACGATACTTCAATGAACAAAAGCTATCCTAATTCCACTGCTGAAAAAACTGTAAACATATTTTGTCTCGTTTTTTTTTAAATATGTTTTTGTTCAAGTATTTCACCAGTGACACTTAATAAATTTATAGGGAGTTCCGCATTTCTTACGTACGGTCGAATTCAATAGAAATGAGAAATTATATTTACACATGTCACTAGCTAACAATATCATTTATTATCTATGATTGTGTTTTGGAATGTTTCAACGTTTAAATTAATACCAATTTGTCTGTTTAAATAAGTCTCGAAAACAGCCTTATAAAGGTAAAATTGTTAGGTTTGTTATAATTTCTCAATTCCATTGAATCCGACTATACGTATTGCAATCGATTCCATATTTAATATTATGACCTAGGACTTTTATAAATTTGACAGCCAGTTTTTAAATCTGATAAAATTTATATTAATATCACGACCGAATCTTTTATTGAAATAATGTAAAATATAAAACTGCCTTTTAATTGTACTGACCACAATTTTCAAATATAAACAATCTAAATACATTTTTACATATATAAAATATTAGCAAAATCTATAAACGAAATGAAAACTTTTAAGGCTAACAAAATTAAATAAAATATTGTGTAAAACTTATTTATTATATTGTTTGAAATGTCAATATCTGAACAACGCATTCAAATTAATTTTTACAATATTACTTTTTTACAAAAAAAATCATGTCAACACATTCATATAAATTTTTATGATACATATCTATGCAATAAACACAAGAATGCCTATCACGTCTTAGAATTATATTTACATTAAACTATGTTAGAACAAAAGTACTTATCGTGGGTTTCCGAGATCAAAACCCCCTTTATAACATATTGCTATCTCTGTTTTTCCAAAGATAATGGTATGACGATATGTTTTACACAGAGATTTTTTTCTCAGAATCCAACGGTTAGTTGACAGATACCGAAAACTTTATACAACCATCGACTGCTTTGTGTATAAAAATCTCCATTAAAAATATTTATTATATCTTATAAATTAACATTTACATTCGGATAAAGTTTTGAGTTTATTTTTTTACAAAAAGAAACACTACATTGAGCTACAGGTTCGTAAACAAATGAGATCAACATTACGCACGATGGTACAATATACATGTCCCGCATTTTGTGTGGCTTTTGTGTACAAAATTATCCATTATTCCCAATGAACGCTTAAATATTATAAACAGTGAATACAGTATCGCTAAGGCCTGTAAATTCTGGAAAAGACAAAATACTAAAAAATCTGAAGCTACTGACTTAAAGGTTATTTTCGGAAAAAAAAAAACTTTTTCTCACATAATCTACATTTGTTGCTATCTATACTATACAATTTTATTTCGACAAAATCGCTATAAATTAATCGATACAAATAATAGCCGCCATGTATGTATTATCTTTATAAAATTTAGGCGTTCATTTGAAATATACATCTCATTCCAGCAATCCAACAATTACGACATTCTTTAAACAAATGTCAAAACAGACCAGTATTAAAAAACAACATATCGTTGCGATGTAAAAAAAGCTTATGTATGTTTTATTTTAAAATTGAAAGAATAAAAATTTAATATCGCATCTTAGTAAATCGACTCACAATATAGGTTATTAATTTCATATGTGGAATAACAATTTAAATATTTTACAAATTGAAATAGGTCTCCATTGTACCACGTCAAATGCTTCGGTATTATTTAAACCCAGTATACCTTAAAACAAGACTCTTCTAATTATAATTGTTATTTTATTCATTGAGTTTATTTCCAAATATAATTTTTTATTGACCATCTCTATGAACACCCACCTAACATGCTTCTATCATTAAACGCATATGCAACAAATACGAACAAGTTTTGAGGTTATAAATTGCATTATTTCATTACAATACTTTAAAGAGTCCATAAAAATAGGAAACAGACAACTTTTTCATAAGAATGTTAGTGTTATATTCAGACAGTATGATACCGCACTAATAATAGGTTAGAATTACATGCAACAACAAATTAAATGGAAAAATATTCCAATATATTAGTGCAAAAACATTTCTATTATGAACACATATAAATTCACATACACATACAATTTGAACTGCAGGCGTTATTTACATATATATTTTACATATTTATATGAAATCAAAGATTTCCTGAATATATACAATTAACCACGCCAGACAAATTTTATAAAAAATCTAACTACCAACAACAAGATTTCATTATAGTTAGCCGTGGGTTTCTACTACCAAAAAATTTATATTAAAACATGTTGCCGTCTCTCTTATTCTATTGGGAAAATAAGATAAGAATATGTTTTGTACCCGACTGACAAAGAGGGTAATGTTCGCGCGTATGCAAGTTTGTTTTATATATGTGTGTCAGTCGATTCGTCTTCTCGAATTTCATAATATTACATGAACAAAAACAAATATATAGTGAACATGAACGATGAAGTTCAAAAAAAGAAAAGAACGAGTTTAAATGTCGCTTGCAATAACAATTTTTCTTTTAATTTAAAATTTTTTTCGGCGTTTTCCAGTATATTCTAAAATAAGAAAGTGTTACATATAACAGTTTAAATTTTAAAAAAATCATTGTATTAAAATCTATTGAGATGGCACCATTTCATCTGTTTGAGCCTCGGTCAGTCGGGTTGTAATTTTTTTTTAATTAAGTTATTTTATAGATGTTTCCGCAGTGTTAAGCCACGGTAAAGTTAATCAATGGCATCTTAATTTTTTAGGAAGCAAGTCGCCTTAACCCACTTTCCGCACACCTACGAAATATTTATAAGTTAAATTTGACAATTGAAACCCAATCAGGGTCTGTATTATTTTGAAAAAAAAAGACCTTATCAGTGATACAACAAGAAAAGAGAGATATGATCCGTCTTATTTACAATTTATTTATGTCAATGAAACTAATTTTCCCGGAACTACTTTGAACCAAAGAAAAAAAGAAACTACGATAATCATATTTTCTTAGACATATAGACAGACATAAGATAGTTTCAATAAAGAAATACGCTACAAAGTTTTGTTAAAATGTTCTACCTATTTAAAACCGACCTCGGTTGAATTGATATGAAAATTATGACGCCAACATACACATGTCCTTTTCTTACGCCGCCTATATTATATCTTTCTTCTCTGTCATGTAACGAAATGTGCACAACGATGACGCATCCTTAAAATGTCAGTGGAGTTTGATAGTAAAGCCTAACTATTCACTAGTACCTCAAGAATACTTAACGAATACTAATCTATTATTGTACACTTGTTTTACACGATTCAAAGTCTTGTGCGAATAATAAAGTTTCAAACAACATTCTTATAATGCCAAATTATATCTACAAGTTGCAAAGCATCTAATATGGCACCTTTGTTTAAATTGTTATTTATATATGTTCCTATTTATAATATAAACTTACTCTTTGCAGATTTTCGTGTATTTATATAAACCTCATATTCGTTGTTAGTTCATAAAATAATATTTTTCGAAAAATATTCCCGACCAGAGCTATTTTTTTCTTTAAGGGCCTTAATCTTAGAACAACCGAGAGCTTGCTGGGATAGTGAATGGCGTAAAATAATTGACTTAATGAAAATTAGGTTTATGTGGGTTAAGGAACTTCTAAACTTTACAGTAATTAAACTTCGAAATCGTTTTACAATTAAGATACTTATAAGTTTTATCAGTTCGGTATATTTTTATATTAAATTGATTTATTGATTGCTTCGACTTTTTATTTAATAGCTCTTCAACTATTGGTAGAAATAAATATTAACAAACTTACACAAGCAAAACATACATTTCATTCAACAACACTTTTCCCTAATATCAATTGCTACAATATATTTATATCGAATTGCTCCTTTTCACTAACCGTAGATATATTCTATATGTAATGACTAAATATTAGACCTTTTAAAAAATAATTCATCAAAATATCCTTCGACGATAGCAAAGATTACGACACAGATTGATTAGAAGTGTATTTAAATTAAAGATTATTACCTTGTTAGTGACAACGTCAAAATAACTTTTGAATTTTTATCAATAAGTACAATATACAAAGTTAAAATTATTATAACGATTTCTGCAATAATAGGCAGCACTACGATATTAAATAGATAATACTGATTATACATAAAAGCACCCAAATTATTTATCAATTTGTTTTTACAGTCATTTATTAATTTATGTTTCAAACTGTGAAGTGAATTCGTAGGATTCTAAAATAACGAGACAATCATGAAAGTTTAAAAAGTAGTGGTATAAATAATATAAGATATTGTGTTATTATGCAGGAAGAATATAAAACTTACGTGTTTTGCGAACTCTTCATGTTATCACCTTTCCGCTTGTCCTATAATTTTTACAGAGAGCGACAAAGCTTTACAAAATTTTTGAGTAATAATTTCATGAAACATCGCTCATATTCGAACTCAAGTATAATTTTATTTGACAAAAATTTGTTAATGTTTTTTTTACATGTCCGCATACTTTATATAATAAAACATTTCATTGTCAACTTTCTAAATCATAATAAGAAATAATTTTATTAAGTACCATATTTTCCAAGCTGTAAATTTTATAAAAACAATACGATTATTTACAATTAAAAAACTGGTCGTAACAAGAAATAAAATTTCCATTTACGCAACGGCATCATTAACTATTCACACTTTTGTCATGGTACAATTACGCTCAACTTCCGAGTTGCCATAAATAAATAAATCAGTTTAAAACAGACTTTTAATTTCAAATTCGGATTAATCCGAATCAAATAAGACCTTTTTTTAAACTAAATAAAGAATTTTAGAAATGAAAGTCGACTATTTCAAAATAAATTCAGATGTTTTCTATATCGATTTTATTAACACATTCATTGTTACAATTTTTGCACATGAACATGCACGACGATTAAGTTGCATTAAAAGTGTTAATTTATGAAGAAGACCTACATTTCATACGAAAAAATGGTAATTTACATTATGAAATACTGGAATTGATTCATAAAAGTCTGAATTTGAAATTAAAAACCATACTTTGAATGAGAATGGTTATCTTTAAGGAGAGAATATTTGACCATAGGCATTTCAGTACAGCCTAGCTTTTTTACTATGATTGTTTGATTTCAATGGTGCCAGCACCTGATTTTTTAAATATCGCATGACGCCCAAACACTGAGCCAACTACATTTGTGACTTACATTAAAAAAAACTCATGATTGTGTAGATTATAAAAAAAAATCGGTAAGTAATCACGGACTATATGAAATTAAAATCTGTATAATTTGAATTTACAATTATTTATATTAAAATATATTTAAAAGAGCAACTAATGGTAACATTTGACATATAGTTAATGTAAAGTCGACATTTTACGTCTTTATGAAAGTAGTTGGAATATGCAAATGTAAGAATCCATAGTGTCTTAGTATTTTACAGTAAAAGGACACAAACGAATACATTGAGTTGCCATGATATATTCCCCCCCCCCCCCCCCTAGTTAGTACTTGTGAAAGAGTAGGGGAGTAAAACTGAAAAAGGAACTGAATAACGAGGTAGTGTTTTGAAGCGAATAAGACACCAAACAAAACACTAAAATACTAAAAAAAAAAATCGTTCTAGAAACTTTCTTGTACTTCATAATCTACTTATAGCATAACAGTCGTAGATTTAATAATAAGAAAGCTTTCAGAGATAGCAAAAATAATAGTGGTAAGAGAGTTTAAAAGAAGTAAAATAATACCGGAAAAGCAATTTTAACACCTATTGCTAAAGATATAGGGATCACTTTGAATTCTTACAATTTACTTATCTTCGTGCATACACATTTTATAGTTATAACTATCTTGAGTGTTTATATTTACCTGATTTTGATAGAAATCGTATAGTCTAGTCAGTTTGTTATATTCAGTACATTTAAACTCACTTCACATTCGTAAATACTCTCACCAACACAATTGTTTATTGTTTTGTTCTACTATTTTATTATAAAATAATTTAACTAATATCTGCACATATTTACACTTTATTCTAATAGTTCGGCAGTGAGCTTTCATTAAAGTATTTACTATGAACTGTCCGGATTCGATTTCCGTCTCACTTGATGCGGATTCAGCGTTTGTGTTTGAGTTATGAACTGTGCTGTGCCTGGGAAAAAAAACATTTTACATCAACAACACTATTTGCTAATTAAAAAACCTGACTGAATTTATCCGAATACGAATCGAACTACATCTCACTCGTCAAAATAACTTCATTAGTTTATGCTGCAGAGGGTCACAACTAAACTTACATATAAATTCAGATATAAAAAATTGCGTATGCTAGAAAAAAATTACTCTATTAAGTCTATCGGGTTAAAACAAAACATCTTTTCTATTTAAGATATAAAGAATTTTTTTATATTACAAAGTGGCAAACGAGCAAGCGGCCACATGAATTCGCCGAAATGGCGAAGCGACCGCTGCCCATAGACATTCACAATTGCAGATACGTTCCCTACCCTCAATCGACGAAGGAGGAGAAGCAAAAAAGAGAATATTTAACCTTCCTATGCATCTCCTCCTCCATCAAATCCACCTCCCCTTCCCATCCTTTCCTTATAAGAAAAGATTGTGAAGGGAAGGAGGACTAAAATTAGGCCTCCGGCACCACACTCATCAGACTGTACGCGGAATTACTTCCACTTCACGCCTGTCTTCTGTGTGGTCGTGGTATTTCACCTGGCGAGCCGGACAATTCGTGCAACTGATGTTGTTGTTGCTGGCGTCTATCACTATTACATTACTGATTACAAAAAGATAAGTTTACTGACCTGGTGTAGGTTGCGACGGTCTGGTAGATGTGAGCGTGGGCTGTGCGGGGGCGGGGGCGGGGGCGGCGGCGGCAAGGGCGGGGGCGGGGGCGGGGCCTGCGGGCTGCGGGGTGGGGGCGGGGCGAGTGAGCCGCGTCCCCCGCGCGCCCCGCACCACCTGCACCGCGCCGCCCCGCACCGCGCCCTTCACGCCCCCCGCTGACATTAATTGTGCTGGATACAACAAAACATATGACATTTATGCACTCTGACATGCAATCCAGTAACTAACTAACACTCACTGATAAAACATAAATCTGGCGCAGAAATTTGGTGCAGATGTAGAACATAGTCTGGAAGAACACATAGACTACTCACTAAGTTTTTTTCGCACTCAACTACGCGGACGAATTTACAAGCGAAAGCTAGTACACTAACTCACTGCACTAACCATTCCTATCAGTCGTTTTGTTTAGTCTTTTTTTAGGAAGCAATTTTATTATACTCTATTTGATGCAGAAAATTACTCACCTATAGGTAAGGAGAGTACGGAGGGTTGGTTTGTGAGTACCACAGAAGTGGTGGGCGGAACTGACACTAGCAGTCCGCTGGGCGCGCCCGACACGTTTAATGACAGAGATATGGGCGCGGGCAGACCCGGGATTTGAACCTGTACGTTCTGCAACCCTTGGATACCTTGCAAACCTTGAAGCGACGTTAAACTCAAACCCTGCAATAAAAACACCAAATCCATCTCTTTAATAATTAGGACAGTTGCCAAAAAAATATTAAAATAAAACATTGTAACACACATTTGACGTTTTAGATGCGTTTTTTTCTGGTATATTTTTTATAATTTTGAATACATTTCGAACGTTACGATTTTTCTATTTGATTTATTATTCTTTTAGCAAACGTTTGTGATTTTCCCGTGTATTTTGCACTATGTTTAAGCCACAGATTTGTAATAATATCGTAAATAGATAAATACAAATAGAGAACGAACAGCCCTTATATACAAACATGCAAAGCATTTAAAAAACGTATTTCAAACTCAAAATTAAAAAAAAAATTATAACACATAGAATTCAATTCTAATTAAAAACCAAAAAAAAAAAATAACGGTAAAAATATTTACATCAAGATTGATGCAAATATGTAAGGTAGACCGAAAAATTCTAGTAATAGTTCATATCATGCTACAAAAAAGGCTTGCCATGTCTATTTACGAGATTAATAAAAGATCTATGGTCAGAACGCCCTATCCTAATGAGCCAATTATGCATCTACGCGTCCCATTGTATCGTTAGTCAAAACACAAACTCAAAACAAAAACAAAAAACTTTTAAAATCGTAGTCATTTGAATTATTAATAGACTACGAGGTTTAATATAAAGCTACCTGTAAATGGCATACAGGTTGCGCTTGTGTCGCGGGCGTGGGGTCGGGGCCCATTAGCCTCTCTAATAACGCACTCTCACTACTCGACACGTTGGTCGACTCATTGTCACAAGTGTACCCACTCATAACCTGCAAAAGACACTACGTTTCAAACAAAAATATACCATCGACAATACCATAAAGAGCGACATCTATTTGTCTAACGTTTTCATGAACCATCGACTAGCATCATCTAAAATATTCTGTAAGTAAACCACGACAGTAGTGTAGTTTAATTATTTATGAATATAAAAGATATTTGCTTTGCTTTGATTTACTTTGTTTGTCCTAAGCGTTATCTTTTTTAAAAGTTTTTTTTTAATGTTAAATGTAATTTATTCGAAGTGACTTCGACGAATGACGTAACATTAGCTTATGCCTTATTAACACTTCGCTCTTTAACAATAAAGTATAAAAACAATTATAATAAACGAGAGTCGTTCATTTTTTATACGGGTAACATATCCATAAAAATTGGTTTATAATATTTTATATATTAATCTATTTATTTTCGTGTCCGCATCAAACTCTACTGTAAAAAATATTAGAAAAACACACTTATTGTAAAGGTTGTATTTGGATATATGTATAGGTACATTATAAAAAAATGTGTTTGTCCTTTAAAACGCGCTAATCCCAGAAACTATTTTTCGGATTACAAAAGTAGTTAAAATTAGAAACTACCCGAAAAAAAAGTCATCTTATTATTTTAAAGTAAATCACAGTGAACGAAATTGAGTTAAACGACATGAATTGTAATTACCTGTTGAGTATATGTAGGTATGGAGTGCGAGGCTGTGGTAGTTGCTATGAGCCGCGCACCCGATATAGAAACAGTCCGGCCTAGCAGCTTGTGGGCGTCGATGGCGCCTTCTGTGGGCGCGGCGTGGGCGCTGTGCGTCACGTGGGCGCCCTGTGTCGCGTGTGTCATGGCCGCCGGCGCGCTATTCAGAAGGTTGAGTATCGTTGCATTGCTATTTGCTGTACTCACAACCGCCTTCGCTGCGTTTTGACTTGCCGCTGAAATTTTACACAAAAATGCTATCATATTTACAAAGCAATTAGAGCTCTTCTTTTGAAAGTTAATTATTTTTATTATGAACCTTGTTGGAACTGTTGTGCTGAATTCATTAGACTAGTGACAAGTGCGCTGATGGCGGGGTTCGTTGTTCGCGGTTTACTAACGGTCGCCTTTTGCTGCGTCGTTGATGTATTCGTATATTGAATATTCTGAACCTGCAAATATTGAAGGTCATTTAGTCTTACGAAGAAAAAAAAAATCTCGAAAAATTTATTATTTTTAATTTTATTTTAGGTTATAGAACTTTAAATAAATTATCCCCTTAATCTCATAACAAGCGTATAATTTTTTTAAGCTTTTACTTATTGATACCAGTTTCTGTGTAGCTATACTCACCTGTGATGTCCCAGCAGAAGACATGAGCGGATGCTGTATATGTATAATGGCGGACTGCATCTTCTGAGGGTTTAAAGGTTGGGGCGGGTTGGTCAACTGTTGAGCCAGTAACTGATTTGTTGACGCCTGCGACGAGTGGATATCGTGGACCTTTGAAATAATTAATTCATACATTATTAAATAATATGTACTGAAAAGATATAACTAAAGCAGAAATTCGAATATACTTGTGGAGAAAGACGAGGTGTAGTCGGCGAAGGTTGCTGCTTGAGTGTCACTTCGTTAGCGACCACAGCAGCCGCGGCTACGTTGCCCACGTTAACGTTGCCCACGCTGCCCGCAGGCACGCCGCCCACCGCTGCCACGTTGCCCACGGTCGCGACGTTGCCCACCACAGTGCCCACAGTTGCGACGCCGCCAACGTTGCCCACTTGTTGTAGTTGAGCCTGCTATTACATTTTTCATTAGTTTTTAATAAATGACGCGATTTAACAATTTATATTCAATTGAACAACAAAGTGACTTACATTTTAAAATAAATTTCGAATATTTAATATTAGACACATGAGTGTAATAATTAAGCTAAATAATTATAATTATGTACACATCAAATTGTGTGAAATAATTACACCTTCACATGTGTGTAATACACATATGAGAAAATTTACCACTTAATGTCTCCACTAACCAGAATGGGCAGCTGTCTGACATTCGCGTGGGCATTGGGCGTGGGCGCTACCGCGGACGTCCTGTAAAGCAAATTTGTAACTTTTGGGCTCCATATATCTTCATATAAATATATAAACTGCAATATTCTCAAATATTGTACTACAAGTCTAATACCAGTTGTATGTACTCAAATTATCTTACTTTTATTATAAACGCGAATGTTTAGATGGATGGATGGATGTTTGTTTGAAGGTATCTCAACAGCTAAACATATGTTAATGAAATTTGGCACAAATGTAGAAGATATTCTGAAAGAAGACATCGGATACTTATTAAGTTTTGTTTTTATGTAGCGCGGACGAAATCACGGGCGATACCTAATGTGTAATGTATACAATAATAATCTCTATTACTTACACAACAGGGACGGTTGTTGCGTGCGTTTGAATAGTGGAATTGTTAGCAGCCGCTGACCTTTGTTGTAACAATAGTTGCTGCCCCTAGAAAAATAATAACAATTATCAAGATACTGTAATAGATATTTTTAGCTATCTTCAAAAAGAAGGAGGTTATCAATTCGACTGTATTTTTTTTCTATTTGTGTTTCCGCGAAGCTCCGCCAATGGTGCTTGGATTTTGATAAAAATTATTTTAATCGAACGGTAGTACTTGCAGATGGGTCCCATTTTTTTTTATTATTTTTTATCAATTACGTAAAAACGAAATGGAGACTAATTAAAGGATCTTGAAAAGAAATAAACATACAAAAACATCTAGGAAGTGATATAAAAAATTAAAATAAATAAATAATAATGAAATAAGAAAAAAAAAATGAAGTTGGCATTACATTTTTGTTTACCATTTCTCTCATGCTACCCGTGAAGGATACCCTTGGTAACTGTCCGGGTACTATATGCTTTATCCTGACTGATTTACGACCTTCTTCTGTAAAAATCTCCGTAAACTGTTGTATGTACTTATTAGCTTGAAGTCTTGACCCTAAAATTAAAAATAATAACTACTTTACAAATCTAAATAGAAATTGTCTATCTAGCAAATGTAATTAATATTATAAATGCGATAGTTAAAACGGATGTATGGATGTTTATTAAAAGATATCTTCAAAACGGCTTAACGGATCTCGCTGAATAATTTCAGCGAGATCCGTTAAGCCGTTTTGAAGTACATCTGTACCTAATGGCACAGATGTAGAACATAATCTGGAAGAACACATAGGCTCATTTTCTTAATTTTGCGCGGACGGAGACGTGGTCGACAGTTAGTTAAGATCATAAATCTTTTTCTATTTTTCAGTAGCCCTATTTACTTATGGACTAATCCATATCAGACTATGTAAAAAATAAAGATCGATCCATCCTATAGGAAATAGTATAAATAATACAAGTTAAAAATAACAAAAATGTATCATTATTGATTATTAGTTATATTTTATTAGTTACTAATTTCTAGTATTAAATATATAAAAACATGACTTACCTAACGTAAACCGACATGCTGATCCATTTCTTTCACCTTCAACATGATCTCTATCAACATAAAGCTCTCCAAGAAACTCCTGATCAGACGGCCTTTGTAATATCGACAGCTTTATATGGAAGAAGCCGGCGCTGGCGTGGGGCGAAGTCTTCTCAGTCTCGAGGATGTACTCCTCCACGAGCTGCGGTTGACAATCTGACGTCGGTCGCGGCCGTTCGTAAGCTCGCGCTAACCGCAATGGAGCAGTTGCTTCCGATGGCAAAATTAACGGTACAGGATCCATTTTAGGTGGTTCTATCGGTTTGAACACCTATAAGAAAAAAAGAAAATAAATAAATAAATATATACATCAAAATGCTGCTAAGTAAGATCCATACTTATTATGTAATATATATGCTATGTTAATGATAACAGTATAAAAAATTAAAAAAACATTTACCTCGGGTGGTTTCTTAGGATATTTCGAGGTGAGTCTAGTAAGAGGTACGGTTTGTCTGTTCTTAGCTCTTTGCCTATGTATTAATTCCAATAACTCTAAACCATGGTAGTGTGTAAATTGATCTAATTTTCTTTTTCTATTCACTGCCACCTGTAATTTTTTAAATAGACATAAAAATCTAATTAACAAAAACAATTTATTCAAATTATTATACACCTGTTATGTCAAGTTCATCGTATTATATTTTTCTTTACCTTATTTGGTGCAAATGCTGTACTAATCTTAATCAATACATATTAATAAAATTGCAGGGTATGTATGTAACATCGAAAATAATAAATCACATTACATACACGTGATGAATTTGCGTAGCTATTAACGAAAAATCAATTTTAATAAATTTTGTATGTCTGTACACAAGGCCGCGTTTGTTCTGGGTTATTTCCGGAACAGCTAGACCGATTTTCAAAATCCGGTACTTCACGGGAAGGTAGCTGATGCATGTGGGCATATTTTAGGCTACTTTTTTAATTCTAGCCTGACAAAGTCGCAGGCGACTGCTAATTTAATATAGAAATTCAGTTACTTACTTGAGAAAACCGCCGTGCTTGCCGCCGTATCCTAGGAGTATTGAAGAGTCTAGGGGCGGCGTGCAACCTGGCTGCTAGTAGACCTACTGCAGGCCGGGGATCTAGACATAGCGGTGGTGCTGACGCATGCACTAGAGCAGCCTCAACCGCTTCCAGAGCTCCCCGCTCCTCACCCAACCAACCACACTTGCCACCGATACACATGGCATCTGTGATTATACTCTGAAAAAAAAATCATTAAAACAAAACTGTAATAGTAATTAAATATAAGAAAAAAAAAACAGTTTTACAAAAATAAAATATTTTTCCTGCAAAAATATAGACAATATTTTAGTTGTAGTAAATAATAAGTATGTGGTAGATTCCAGCCCAAGATCTTATAATTGCCGTATTAAAACCACATTTACTGGTCCCTTGAATATAATATAATCAATTTTAACTGTATATTCCAATAATTTAACAATAAATTAGAATACTATAGACAAAATTCCAATCGCTTCTATATAATATAAAACCTTTAACTTTATTAGGTAATAGTTCATATTAACTTCAAATAAAATAATTTAAAATTTAACCTGTAGAAGAATTACCTGATTAGTTGGCCTAAGTAAGACATGATGAGTATCACATAGAAAACTGGGATATGCCTGTCGATAGTCTCGTATTTGGGCAATTATACAGCCTGAATAGAAAAGTGAGGAGTGTTCCGATTCTAACAGATCAAGTAGAACAACTGGTAATTCCTCATTATCTATATAACTTAGGAGTTCTTCCTCTTCGTAAGGCCAACGAGGTGTCTCTATTAATGTCTCCTCTTGATTTGATATCTGGTTAAAACACTTTACAATAAAATTATAATTAAAATTTTGTATTGAATAAAATTAGTAAAAGAATAATAGAACTATCAGTCATATTTCTGAAAAATAAAAATCCATGTACAAAATTTCATTGTACTCGCTGAAGCATTTTTTAAGGTAACTGCTATTAAACATACAATATTAACTTGTTTATAATATTAACCAAAAAGATATAAAATATTAATGCAAACAAACAGGGGATCTAAGATTATATTTAATTTTTGATTAATAATTGATAAAAAAATATTTATAATTTAGTTGATTACAACAATACTTGAATAATCATAACATGGTTTAAAAAAGTAAAAAAAAAAACTCTACATAATTTCTCTCTCTGTATTTGCATTGTTTCCTAATTCCTGAAGAAATACTCATAATTCCAACCTAATATTCCCTAAATAATATATGTTTAAAGTTGTGGATGTATGGAAACTATATATGAGAACTGTTCTATAAGTAGCGCTGCAAGTTCAAATCTAGTATCCAAAGCTGATAAGATTTAGTTTTTATTACATAAAATACAAACATGTAAAACACTGTAAAACCAAGGATCTTGGTAATGAAATATTTAAATTAACCACAAAACAAAATTTATTATTTAAATTGAACCACAAATTTTTGTCATAATGTAAGAAATACATAACATTACACAGCCCTATGTTAATGTTTAACTCTTTAACACTATTTTGAAATAAACTATTAACATAACTTTTGAATGTGCACTATAAATAGTATAAATAAGTTTTTTTATACTTACATTTGCATCAGGTGGCTGTATATATTGTGTATTGCCATTAACTTTTAAAGATAATGAATATCCTTTATTGCCAGGATATAAATTAATTATTAAAGTATTGAGATTATATGTTGCTAATAACTTCTCTAATAAATATGATGTGGTTTTAAGTCCTTGCTGAAAAAAAAATTATATTCATAAATATATTCATATCTCTTTATTTCTATTAATATTAAACATGTATTATCTAGAAATAACTAACAAAGGTATGGTCATAAATATAAAATTAAATCATTTTAATAATCTATAGTATAACATACAAATATTATAGACCTTATTTGTATGTAATTCTGTACATACAAAATAACAATATGTTTCTACATTTCATATTTCATTGTAAAATATGTTTACATTGATTACACTTATCTTTAAATTTATCTTCTGCATCAACTTACAACTCAGTGAGATAAATATTTAAAAATAATATTTGTATGTCTATACAAAATATTTGTTAATTTGTATATCAGCTTTTGAACACTTAACAAAGTAAATTAAATTTATATTTAAAAAAATAGTTTACAAAAATAAATATAACATCCTCAGTTGTTAGGAGTAATGAATGAGTCTACGGAGAACTACAGTGTATGCATATTTTTCACAGTAATCAAAACCCACTATTATAAATTAAAGAACTACTATGTAAATGAGTTAAATAATTTTTTAAAAATATTTTAATTTGCTGCAGTTGTAATATTTTTACAGTATTAATACTCACATAATTTATTTGTGACGCTTCATCTCTACTTAACTCATTATACAACTCATGAAGTTTTTTAAATAAATCAAATTTTTCTGAGCTTTTACTGGTAGATATAGTTGTTGAATTTCTTTGAAACTTCATCCTGCTGTCATCCACTGTTTCTGCTAAGTGTATTTTTTCATGGGTCCAAGTCATTTTATGGTCTGGGACACCACTGTCAAATTGTGTTAAGTTTGCATTTGCATGTTTTACCCGATTAAGTATAACCTGAAATTTAGATATAAATAGTTGATTAATTTTATAAACGATTTTAAATCTAGAAAACACACCGATAAACTACTATAACACTTGCCTCTGCTTCCAATGCCGCGTGAATTAAACCATCCATAATGTCATTAATTAAAAAGAAATATATAAGTGGCAGTTGCGTTTTTAAAAGTATTATTTCATTTTAACAATTTAGGCCTGAGTATTAAGTCATGATTTATAGAAAACTAATACGCTTTATTTATGTTTCACACTGCATGACAGTAAAATAACATGTCCAATGTCCATCAACATTTTTGACAGTTCTGTCGAAAGTTGTCAGTGTTGTAAAACAGATAGCACTATTTTTTCAAAAATGAACATCTCTACCTACAGAGAATAAAGATGTGCTTTGTTTGTTTTAAATTTTTTTATATCTATTAATTTAAATTCATTATTGGGTGTATATAACTAAACCTGAAAATATTTATTGCGATGATATTAACAAAAATATTAGAAAACACAGTAAATCTATAATGTCGTTTTGCAAGATACATTTTATACAAATTTAAAATGCTATAAAATATAAAACGAGGATTGGCGAGGGTTTAGAAATTAGTAATATGCCCAAGTAAAGTAAACAGAGAAAAGTTAAATTTCATATGCGGTGGCCATTACACTACTTAATTTTTTTTTTCAGATGCACTCTTTCAATATCATTTAAATATAATCAAGATTTTTCTTCGTTTACATCACTTAAAAATAGCAACATATTGGTTTTAAAATATATATATATATATATAAAATTATAGCTGTACTCGCGACTTCGTCTGCGTGAAATACTGTCTTTGGGTAGCATTTTTAATGACTTAGGCTCATTATTTTACTTAAAATGTTAGCTGCCGCCCGCGACACTGTTCTTCCAGACTATGTTCTACATCTATGCCAAATTTCAACGAGATTCATACAGCCGTTCTGGAGATATCTTAATCTGAGCTTCAAACAAACATCCATCAATCTAAACATTCGCATTTATAATATTAGTAAGACGGACAGCCTAAAAGTAAGCTTCTAACTGTAAAAATGACTATACTTCCATATAAATTTCCATCCCTACTTTCAAGCTTCTTTCCCTTTTTTCCCGTTAAAAAGTAACCTTTGTTCTTTTTCAGGCTCTAGAAGTCTAGATTATCTGTATACCAAATTTAATTCAGCAGTTTTGGCGTGAAAGCGAGACGACGACAGACATAGTTACTTTAACATCTTACTAATGTTATAAATGCGAATGTTTGACGATATCTCTGGAATGACTCAAATAGATCTTGTTGATTATTTGATTATTAGGCACAGATGTAGAACATAGTCTGGAAGAACACATAGGCTACTTATACTTATTACTCGTTTTTTTTTATTTCTAGTTTATGATATTAGTAAGGATTGACAAACAAATCTATGGGTATGCACTCAGTAGAAATAGTTTTTTTTACTACTGAAATCCAGCTTATAGTCATTGATTACTTAGTACTTCATATACCAAAACTACACTGACGACTGTACAAATAAACATTAAAAGACCCTGGAATACGACAGAAAACCTGATATTGCAATAGTGGGAGCTTTTTATCTTTTATGGCTTAAGAATGAAGGGCAATATAAAAATTATTCCATAACAAGAAAATATATCTGAAGTGCTCAAATTATTGCTCAAAGCTTGCTGTTACTTTGACTTTGTCCCCAACACATAATTATGAAAACACAGAAAATTACAAATAAGGAATAACATTGCAAATAAAATTTGTTAAACATAAAAATTACTTTATTAACATTTCACTAATTATCATTAGAAGCCATATGCCTTATGAGATTGGAGATAAACTTATCAACTTTTCTCACATCTTGTTGCACCTCTGTTTTGTATTGTAGACACTGAAAATGAGAAATCTTGATTTAAAAACATACATAGAAATAAAAAGTATTGATTTGCTTAAAATGTATAATTATTTGATGACTTTCTTTGTTTTAATCAAAATCCAAAATTAAGTACACTGAGCAATTTCAACTCCATATATGACAGCCATCAAAATATTTAACTTTGTCAAAATTGTAATAAGGAGAACTGATATTGCATAATTAGGGTAGCTAATGATGCACAGCTATCTAAGAAAATAAAATTCTCCAGAAATATATTGTAATTTTAGAAGAAAAAAAGGACAAATTGTGTCTTTTTATTTATAAAAATCAAAACTATGTAATATTTTAGATAAATTTCATAATACTATTCAAATCATTATAAATCAATGAATATTTCTCTTATATTCATTTGAAAGTTATTTACGGACGAACTAAATTAATTAATTACTGTCGATTTTCAAAAGGCAGTAGTTTTTGCTACGACCATAGGGTTGCGGCCGTAGACCGTGGATTTCGCAAATATGTCAAATCAAATGTTGGTTACTGCATTACAACAATTAACAATATTGATAGGAGCAATTCCATTTTTTATTGCAAGTGGTCCAATCCAAAGCAAAGGTTCCATAATTCATTGATTCATTTTCTAAATTTAAAATATAAATTAATCATTTGGCATAGAAAACACAAATGTAAATTCTAACATGTCAACTAAGTTAATTTAAAGAAATGTAAGACCAAATTTATGATATGGCATTTATTATACCTTTTTATTATCGGTTATTTTCACAAGAAATACACCCTTGGAGTGTGAATACTTCATACTATATCTAGTGTTTATTGGATCACGTAGGTACAACATCTCAGCAGACCTCTCAAATTCTTCCCAGTTGGGTATAAACGTCATTGTTTAATAAGTATTTTTTCAGTTATGACGATGAAATGCCTTAGAAGGAAATGTTTTAATATAAGATTAATGAAATAAATAGACCAGAAAAATTGAAAAAAATAGCTTAGAATGAAAACAAAACACGTTGACACATATTTTGACTTTGACAGTAATTGACAAACGACCAAGATGACATTGATAATCGTGGATATTTTTTTTATAGTCTATGACACTGACGTCTACACTTGGATATAAATCACACTTGGGCTATAAATCGTGGGTTTTGTGCCTATTTAGTATCGCAAATATATATATATTTGCGATATATATATATAAATGTGAGTAATGAACCTCGAGCCTTGGTCTTGTAATAAAATTAATTGAACAAATAAATACTATTAATAATTTTAATGCATTTCATTTCACACACTTCATAAGCATCAGTTGTCAAACTTATCATCCTTAAATAGATACACTGTACTTGGAGATTCCTCCAATATACTCCTACGCGCACAACATAAACGAGCGATGATTTCCTGTTAATAAACGTATTTGTGACAACTTAGGGTGTGTTCCGATATGCACTGCGACCACTGTAGAGTGTGACGTCAATTCAGTATACTGTGAAGCCGTTCCTTTATAGCCAGTTGTACTGGTTACGAGTTAAAACGGAACGCAATCTCGTATACTGTCAGCCGCATTTTTTGACGCGACATTCAAATGAGTGTATTCAAGTTTTCTAGTACATTAAAAAAAACTGTTTTGGAGTACTGTCAAATTAAAAATATTTTAATTAATATTAATTATAAATTGAATTTATAATGTAATAAAAATAAGTACTTTTTCATAAAAAGAATATGTTTTTCATTATCAACACAGTCTAATAAGGTTAATTTTTGCAATTCTTCCATTGTTTTATTTATTAATCCAAACTAATTACAGAACTTTAACATTTCTGATTAAACTGTAGTTTTGTTTATAAGATGTGAGGCACTCGGGTGGTTTTGACTGATCACGTGATCAAAGTACTGCGAGTACCTTACCTCGAAAACGCCAGTGCTCACAGTAGAATATGGCGGCGATTTATGACGTCATATATTTCCCTAGGGTACTGCGGCAGTGTACTGGCAGTCCATAACGGAACGAATTTTTCTACAGTGATAGCACTGTGCAGTGCTCGCAGTGTATATCGGAACATACCCTTAGAATTTACGAATTTTAATTTGACTGACGTGGTCACTGCCTACTGCCTACCCCTCTGAATTACGGGCGTGAGGTAGTCGAACAAACACGCTACTTACGCATAATGGAAACAATCAGAAAATAATCGTAAAACGCTAATACTTTTATTTAGAGTTAAAGCTGAGATTCATGGTTAAATATTTAATTTCAACAACATAACTCATGCCTGCAACCTAGCGATGTAGGCAGTGAACATATTTGGAGAAAGTTATGTTAGCGCGGTCTTGGATTGGAACCCTTTCAAAACCTTGCCAGTAGAATAGAAACCTTCAGAATGTTTCGGAAAATTTATGGAACTAATTTGTGTCTTGTAATGGAAATAGCAATTTTATTGAAATAAAAAATTTATAATTTTTTTGCCATGACATTGACATTGTTGACTGTCATCGAGTTATCATAGCATTTTATTGGAATTGCGGCATAGTTTTTAAGTTCGTATTAATTTGATGTGTTAATATGCGGAAAATATTTATAGCCTCGGAGAAAAAAATGTATAGAAAAATAATGTAGACGACGTTGAATATACTGGATTTAATTTTGAAATGACATTAGTCCGTTGGATGACGTAGCTGAGTTGTGTTGCAATAGCAATGAAGATTGTGGCGCCCTTTCGATAGGGTTAAAGTATTTTTTTGGTAAGGCTATCTTACTAATATTATAAATGCGAGAGTTTCGATGGATCGATCGATGGATGGATGTTTGTTAGAAGGTACCGGCTTAATGGATTTCGGTAAAATTTGGGAAATCTATAGGAAATACATTAAAAATGTTTTTTTAAGTCACTAAAAGCCAGTATTAATAAAACATTCAATTCGAATTAAGAAGTCAATTTATTTTACTGTTTTTGCGCTTAGTAAAAGCCTTTTAATATTCTGTAAAATAACCAAAAAAAGACATAAGAAGAGAAACTGATCAAAGAGTGAACAAAAACACAACGAGAAAAGCCACTACGTTTTAATATTTGATTATTTCCGTTTGCAAATCACTTCATTTATTTGTGTCGTAAAATAATTGTAGTAAAAAGTCGATTAACTAACGAACAACATTCGATATAGCAGTATAAAACTATTTCTTGTTTTGTGTTCATTTACTCCTTGATTTCTACTCTCTCTGTTTAACTAAATATCGTTTATTGATTCCAAAAAGTTTTTTATTATGGCAACATTTAACAAAAGCGCTAGAGAAGAAAATCAATACAACAGTGATGTCTTTTTAAAATGAGAACCTGACAAAACATTACTTTTAATTAATCGAATAAAGTATTTTATTTAAAAAAATATCTGTTGAAGCTTGATGCTCATTTTTTATTTATTTACATAGTGATGAATATTCACTTAGTTACGGCGTGGTAGAGCAAACTGCGTGTTTCAGTATCTGCTTTAATCGCAGAATATCTACAAAAGGTTAGTAAATCCTTAAAATATTAGAATTATGTTATTTTTGGTCATAATCATTTTAAGTACTTTACATATTAATGTGAAACATCGACCTTCGCCATTGTCTGTGTCTGCATCGTGCATGGTGCATTGCGTTTTTCGTATGTACTTAAGCTGTAGGTATGTACATGTATATTCCGATCAATTCAGTTACATTTGTTTTGTTTTTATTAAATAAATTTATCTAAACATAAGTTTTTTGACAGGACAGGATCGAATTGACATAATTCACCATTAAAAGAACAATACTTTAGGTGGTATCAAATCATGATTATCAAAGGCGCTAATAAAACAAATTATTAAAATATGTGCCCATTGTTTTATAGTATTAGTTTTTTTTTTTATTACAACTATAAAAGCACTATAAATTATGAGCATAAAAGGTACATAATGTGTACAATGTCAGTGGCTGTCTAGATAATTATTTCATTTGCAATTATCTAATAAGAAATTTCACATATTTTTAAGTCTATTTATGCACAATTAAAAAAAAAACAGCTATCAAATGGAGAAAATATGCTTTATATTTAAATAGGATTATCTTATTATAATTATAACAAGACATAAAGAGATTACAGTAAATTGTTAAACTTTGTAGTTATTATTTATTAAAACCTGAAAAATGAAGAATATTTGGTACTATAGTAAATTCACTATATCACTTTTTTGATGTATATAAGTTTTCCATTGCTTTCTTTTGCCTTGTTTTAATGAATGTAGCAAATAAATGACTTTTGCATGTTGTCATTAAAAATGACAAAGATACACAATACTGACTATGTAGTAATGTTTTACCATCAAATCAATTGTTTTTGCTATTCAAATGTACTCTTTAGTCTTATGTTGATTTTAACTTAATCATTGTTTTCATTTATGTCATGTTCTTGCTCACTAATTTTTCTATGCATAAACATTTTAATTTCCTCCAAATTTCCACCGAAGTCAGAAAGCGTTGAATGGTCCTTTAAGGATTTAGGAGGAAGAACATGAAAGGAATGGATGAAAGGATAGAGCTGTAGAATGGATTTGACCTTGGTTGCCACTTAGATTCACATGAAAAACAGAAAAAAAAACTATGGAATTTAATACGTTATCTAAATTTAATTTAGTACAAACATTTCCTCTTATATGTTTGAATTAAGGATATTGAATATAAATTATTTTTTTTTTGCCTACAACTGTAATAATCTACATGTATGTTTATAGGCTGGTATGATGTAAGAAAACCATTTTATTTTCAACATATTTATTTAGTTTAGACTGTATAAAGATACTATGATTAAGAATTTTTTTTTGGAATACAATGGACCTTTTACAAATTATAATTAAGTATTAAATATGAATGAATTGATGTCGTGGTAAGAGGTCAGCACATATATTTTTTAATATTCGGTGGAAATTATATTTATAATAAACAATTAGTGTAAATGGTACTGGCAAGTTGTGGGATAATTTCATAATTTGCTTAGGCAAATGATTGCAAATTGCATATTGAAAAAAAAAAATTAACAGTGACATTATGGTAAATTAATAATTCATTGATATAGTTGCACTGTTATCAATGTTTGCCTGTCTGTGTAGTAGAGAACAGTACAGTATGATTGAATCTAAGGTTGAGGGGTTACAAAATTGTGGATGAAATATTTTTGTTCAATCACCCGAACATGGGTATCAAATGAAAGTGCTTGATCAGTAGAATATAGTGCACTACAAATAAATCCTATATGGTTGCTACTACATTTATGCTATCCCCCTCAATATTGGTATCATACCATTTACTGTGAAAATGAATTGGTTAAAAATGGAAAGGAATTGACTAAAAATATTTTTAAGTGATTGTTGTTGATCAAAAATTATTACACAATAAATATTTAAAGCACATGATAATTATATTGTAATTAGTAGTGTTGTTTGTTGTTGATGTTTCTGTTCCCTTGTTGCCTCCTTGAAATTTCTACATGTGAACTAAAATAATTTGTCAACTTTTTTTTATTTCTATTGTAAAGCTTTTGACTTAGGAACATTTTTTTTTACAACAGATATGCTTTTAAGTGAATTTAACAATCATTTATATTTTGTTTGAAATAAGTATTTTCAAAACATTCTAAAAAAGGTTGAGGTTTTGGTTCTTTATTTTGGTTTTTTATATGAATATAGTCAGGTTATCATCATTTTCAATGAAATAGTCATACTGTAGGAAAAAAAGAATAGAACAACACAAGACACATGCAATATGGCAGAATATCAATTGTTTGTCAATATTCAATAAGTCTCAGTGTCTTTCTGTTAATTTTACTTATTGATGACTCTATTACTATCATCACATTCCATGGTAATCTGAGATTATTCATTTCTTCCTAGATTTATAATTATTTGTGGTAATAAGGGTGATTATGTCTGAAATCTTTTTCTTGTATTACTTTTATAAAATTTATTAAACATAATTTTTAAAATGTTGTTGCAGATTCTTGTTGAGCAAGCCCACCACAGTTTAGATTCTACACCATCATAATTATAAGTGAAAATGGAGGAAATAAATGGGGATATTTATGGTGATGGGTTAGTTAGCCTTGGGGAAGACGGTTCCTTAGAATCTCCTGACAATGGCAAGCAGGAACAAAACTGTAAAATATGCGAGTGAGTTTTTTATTTTATTTAAAAAAACGAGTTTTTTTTATCACATTTTTTTAGTAAAATAAGAAGCTTTAATATATTATGGCTGAGTAATATATGTACAGTTTTTAATAGTAATTGCTAACACTGAGGATGTATAAAATGTTATTAGTTATTATAATTTGTTGTATAATTTTAATTATTTTTTCTCTAATTTTTGTTGTATTGTTTTGTAGTAACAAGCTTTGCAGCCCCCGAGTTTTGTCTTGCCTCCATGTCTTCTGTGAAGCTTGTATAGACAAGTTGATGGTGAATGAAGCAGGTGATTCCCTGAAGTTTGATCTGGCTGTGGAATGCCCCCTGTGCAAGCAGGAAACTAAGGTGCTAACCTGATATGTTTTATAAAGTTTTAACATGACTTGCTTTTATTTTTACTTATCAATTGGTTTCATATTTGTTGTACAGATGCCTGGCGGAGGAGCTGCATCACTACCTTCTGATTATGTTCTCACCAACATCTTGGATGTCTCTTCTATGGATCAATCCGTGGTATGCACTTGCTGCAAAAGTAAAGAACCGGCTGTGGCAAGATGCACTGATTGTTCGCATTTTCTATGCTCTAATTGCAACTCTGCACATGAGTTCATGAGGTGCTTTGAAAACCATCGAGTTGTCCCTTTTGATGCTCTCAGGTCTTCTAAGGAGAAATCAGCTGTTCACAAGCCAATATTTTGCATTCGCCATGTCGGTGAAAGTCTTAAATTCTATTGTTGTGAATGTGAAGTAGGCGCTTGCACCGAATGCCTCACGGTTGATCATAAAGTGGGCGAACACCGTTGCGAGAGGATTGTGGATGCCGAACCAAATCTTCGCGCTGAATTACGAAACTTTATCATGCAAGCGAATGCCAGGGCCGAAGCAGCCGGCAGCGCCTCCTCTAAGCTCGACGATGCACTCGGAGACTTGCAGCGGCAACGAGACGAGGCTGAAGGCGTCATCAACGAAGCCTACCGCGCTTACAAAGCCGCCCTCGAGCGGCGCCGTGAAAAGGCCCTCGAGGAACTCGAACGCTTACATAAGGAACGGGAGTTGAAAGTGATGGATTTATTCGATCGCGTCGACAAGACAGTCCAGAGAATCGAATGCGCTTGCAAGTTCGCAACGCGCCTGCTTAGGCGCGGCGACGGTACCGAGATTGTAATGCTGAAGAAAACCGTCGCCTCGCAGTTTGCGCGTTTGTTGGAGGGATCGCCAGAATTTGATATTGATTACTCATTGGAATTCGTAACAAAGTTGGAAAAATTTGATGCTATAACCGAAGAAACCTTTGGCACCTTCCGCACTGAGACTACGCGCGCCGAGGAGAGGAAACGTGCTTGCGAGGTTTCGTCGATTATGCCCGTTCCATCGAACACGCACTCGCCTGCCGTCTCTTTAACCAATGCGCCAGTGTTCGATGACTTTCCCCTGGGAAATGTTAGAAGAGTGACCGGTGTTTCCGGGCACGGAGGCTTAGTGGGCGTTCCCGGAGTGGGAGGAGTGCCAGCATTAGGCGTACCTTTGCCCGGAGTGACCAACACGGGCGTGATGCCGGGCGTCGTGAATGTGAACAGCGTCACCGGAGTGGGCGCGGTCCCCGGCGTCGGCGGAGTGTCTGCCCTGCCATCCATGGTGGAATACAATTTGCAACAATTGGCAAGCATCGCCGAGAAAGATGTCCAACAGACGCCGCACGCCTCGCCGGCACCACCGTTCACTTTAGCCGAGTTACTAGCCGGTGACCTTAATTCACCCCAAGCATATAACAACCTGCAAGCCCTCGCTAAACTTGGACTTAACACTGGTGTGTACAATATAGACATAAGCAATTTAGTTTTTTGAATTATTTTGTAATCATTACTTCTATTACAGAGGTGAATGGATTTGGAAGCGTCGGAGGTGTGGGCAGTATCGGGCCGGTGGGTCCCCGCGGCGTGTCCCCGGGGCGGCCGCTGCTGACGGCGGCGGAGGAGGCGGCGCTGGTCGCTCCCCCGGCGCCGCTCGTCCGCGCTACTAAAGCGACACCTATGCATATACGGTTCAAGTTCGGACAACTGGGCGGCGGCAAGGGGCAATTTAACTCGCCGCACGGATTCTGCCTCGGAAATGACGAAGACATCATTGTTGCCGATACCAACAACCATCGTATCACAGTCAGTATTCCCATACATTTGATTTCCCAATTTCTTCATCGATTTATTTATTCCTTCACATAATATAGGTAGTTAATGCAATGTCACATTTCGACTATACTCTACTTATACTACATATACTGTACATGTATGTGTTCACAGTATTCCATGCGTGGCAAGGTCATATACGTATTTGTCCTAATTAAGATCTCACGTTTACGACGCGTTCTATATATCTTTGTTCAACCATCTTTTCTTTGAAAATATTTGTTTTATTTCAAATCTTTTCTGCATAAATAATGAAAGATAGACAAAATCTTGATAAAATCAATCAAATAAAAAGTGGTAGACGTCAGCAACAACAACATCCGTGGAAGTGGAAGTAACTCCGCGTTTCGTCTGATGAGTGTCGTGCAGGAGGCCTAATTTTAGTCCTCTTTCCCTTTCCACCCTTTTCTTATAAGGAAAGGATGGGAAGGGGATGTGGATTTGATGGAGGAGGAGATGCATAGGAAGGTTAAATATTCTCTTTTTGTGCGTCCCCTCCTTCGTCGATTGAGAGTAGGCAACGCATCTGCAATTGCGAATGTCTATGGGCAGCGGTCGCTTCGCCATTTCGGCGAATTCATGTGGCCGCCTGCTTGTTTGCCACCTTGTAATATATAAAAAAAAGGTCCATAACTAACTCATTTGTATTAAAACTTTTTTTTTTGTTGGAAGGTGTTCGACAAATCTGGCAATCACAAGTTCAACTTCGGCGTGGCCGGCAAGGAGGAGGGCCAGCTGTGGTACCCGCGCAAGGTGGCCGTGGTGCGCGCCACCGGCAAGTTTGTGGTGTGCGACCGCGGCAATGAGAGGTCTCGCATGCAAATATTCACCAAAAATGGTCATTTCCTTAAGAAAATTGCTGTAAGTATCAAACATACAAATATACAAATTCCGCCCTGACTTGTTTTGCCTCCAAAGACATGATGTGTTATGTTTTTTATAACATGATATGACAACTAATATAGAAAATGTTTGTCATGAACCCATAATAGGTTGTAGAATTTAATTTTCAAAATTTAGAAATTGTACGTTATCCGTTTGAAGTCAACTTGTTATATTTAGAAAGAACTTAACATGTTCACTGCCACCGACTGCTAATTCACTATAATACATTACAATGTAGCACTGAATGTGTTAAACATCAAGTAAAAAAAAAACGAATAATTGTTTAAGGTGCGTTTCATCGATATCGTGGCGGGGCTGGCGGTGACCGCGGAGGGTCTGATCGTGGCCGTGGACAGCGTCACCCCCACGGTGTTCATTCTGTCGGAGGAGGGCGACCTCATGAGCTGGTTCGACTGCAGCGAGTGCATGCGGGAACCCTCCGATATCGCTATTAGTGGTGAGATTACTATTATAACGTTGTATACAAAGCAGTTCATTATTAGTTATTAGTCATTATTTCGATATTAATAGTTTATTTGTATGAATGTTTGTCTTTCTGAAATTTCGCATTTATGTTGGACATAGTCTGGAAATAGTCTTCCACCATAGGCCACTAATTAAGTTTTTTATTCCACACGGACGAAATCACGGTCAAAAGTTATATTTTATAACAAGTTTTAATTTTTATTTCAGGCAAGGAATTTTACGTATGTGATTTCAAGGGGCATTGCGTTGTTGTGTTCGACGACGAGGGCAGGTTCCTGCGTCGTATCGGATGTGAGAATGTGACCAATTTCCCCAACGGCATTGACGTGTCGGATGCCGGTGACGTTCTCATCGGCGACTCGCACGGCAACAAGTTCCATGTCGCGGTCTTCTCACGAGACGGCGTTCTCGTCACTGAATTTGAATGCCCTTATGTTAAGGTATGTATGACACCACATTTGTAGAAGTCGACCTTTTGACTTCTTAGCACGAGCTGTTGCAAGAACTGGATATCGAGTTATTCTTTGTTGCGTAGTGTTAATGTACGTTGTTTTCAGGTTTCTCGTTGTTGCGGGTTGAAGATAACTTCTGAAGGTTATATCGTCACTCTGGCTAAGAATAATCACCACGTTCTAGTCCTGAACACCCTATATATAGTCTGAGGCATATAGCTCGGCGTCAGTAAGTCTGCATACGACAAGATCTCACATTTATTCCCTTTATTTTTATATTTAATTGCTGATTTTACAAAGCTTAACTTTTTGCTAAACCAGTATTTGACTACTTATTTTTGTTATTTTGTGTTAAATTCGCATTAGTCTGATAATGCATCATTGTTCACAAATGCAGTGAGTTACAGTGATCCCAATTTTTCCTATAACTTAATTATTATATGGATTAAGTTGTTGATGTGTAGAATTTTAAGATTAAATTGGTATCACTGCTCTAGGATCGATGTAATTATATCCAAAGCACTGAATACTTTCGTACTGTTTTGGTTTGTTTATATTCATGTCTCAGTTTATATTGCGGTTGCATTTAGTTATAGTAACAGAAAATCCAAAGGTTAGGCTAATAATATATTCATTTTACTTTATACTTTATGTTCCAGTCAAAATATAAGTTTTACATATTCGGTCTCGGATCTATATATAATACCGTTTTATCTGCCATAGCTGTTAAATTTGTATTTTATCGTCGCAATAAGCCAAATGATAGTTTTCAATATCTTGCATAGTTAACATTTAAAAAATATTAAGAACTTCAGTGGCCGGTTGCAGTTTTTTTGTCATTCTACCAAACTGCTGTCGTATAACTCGAAATTTAACTGTTGACTGACTGGAGTTAGTTTTTCTTTCTAAATTTAGCAGCTGGTATGGTTCCTAGTTCGAGTGAAGTTAAATAATACATGTCAATTAGAGGTCCGCGTAGGAGTGTCGCCTTAAATATGTTGCGTTGCTCCGAAACTACTCTGATGTTTGTAACACAATCACACGTATGATCACTTCTATAATGAAACTGTACGCAAACATGGCGTATTTTACAAATATATAGAACCACTTGTATCTCATTTGCTTATCGTTTATTGACTTTATTTGGTAACCGTGGATTTCCGCTGCCGAAACCCGGGTACAAAATTATATTGGTTTCTCTATTTTTTCTAAAAGAATGAATGGGATGGCAATAAGTCTTTGTACAGGTCGTGTATCGGCTGTGAAAACCTACCGTATAAAAAAAAACATGTCGGCGGAGACTCATTGTGTGATTGTGTTTACATTTCTAACGCACAATTGAGTTTATTGTTAACAAAATTTTTAGTCGTTATTATGACCAAAGGAGGCGACACTGTAATAACGTGCCATCTAGTTTAGGTTAATTGCGTATACAATATTATATATTGTCCGTTAAATATATTTACCATTTACAGAATTCTTGTGTCTATACAAAATGTTTTCCATGTACTCTTGTTTTGAGAGCCTATATTTGGAAGGTTTGTCCTGGTTAGGCTATTTGATGAAGATATTTTAGGATTTGGTTGTTATTAATGAAATTAAACTGGCGAAGGTTACGACTCAATAACATTGCAATAATTTTGTACAACGTAATTTGTGTAGTTTAAAATTTTTTATCTAAAATTAGTTTATATGGCATTTTCTTGTACATTCAGCCGTATACAAATATACATACAATATAAACGGCGGACGAATTTTAAAATGTAGCGTGGACTGAAAAAAAATATATATATTAATATTTTTACTTTACTTTTAAAAGCGTTAAACATGACTATTCATGGGGTATATTATTTTAGGTAATAATTTTAATATGGCAACAATAACACCGGGATATATGTTTTATATATTTGTGGGGTATCTTATTCCGTTTTCATTGCTCAAAGTTGTTTTTTTTTGTTTGCGTTAATTGTAAATAAAATATTTATAATCAGTCCACTGTCAGGTATATTAAATGTTTTGTTGAATAGATTGGGAGGAGCTCGCGCAAGTCTTAGACGATTGGTATTCATGAATGTGCCATTATAAACATTTTGTTTGTATAAATATCTATATATATATGTTCGGAATTCGTATACAGTTCGCCAAAATTATATATTTTTCTAGCTAATCACATTTAATATTCAAAATTGAGATTCATAATTTTTTAGATCACTGCGTGTCATTTATAAAATGCGTTATTAAATTTTACATGATAACATTGTGAAGGACCGCCTCACTTGCTGTATTTAGAGGCGCGTCGAATTAAATAAAGCTTGGTAAATGTGTGGTATATCCCGATTGTAATTCTAAATAATGGTCAATTTCATCGCTCGAGTGTCTATTGGTTAGAATATTTTAATGTTGTCTTCCAACTCGCGAGCTAAATTTGTACACGTATTTTCAATTATTAAATGTTACCAAAAATTTTATCTTTCACCGTTATATACCATTCTCGTTCTCTATATAATTAATTTATTGACCATTATTTGGTACTACAATGTAAACTTTAAGTTCCAAGTTTTCAAAAATATAGTACTTAACCAGACCACCTGAAATATGTGATATTTTGTTTATATATAATTTAATGCCATGCTCTCTAATCTCTTTTTCTGCTAAATTATACGAACAGCCAAAGCAATTATACTTTGCTCTTACAGATTTTAGCTCTAATAATAATAATAATTTGAACAATTTAAGTTCCTGATTTTGTAAGCAATAGTCGTATGTGCGGCGATGTAGACAACTACACGAAGACAATGTGTCTCGTCGCATACGAGTGTTGCTGGGCCATAATATTATCACAAGCTTATTCTAATAATTCATTATAAATATATAATCTAACCTATGTACTTAATTAGTAATATTTGATTTATATGTTGTGTTTTGGAACAGTTTTAAAATGTTTAATTACATAAATGACATTCTATGTGTGATATCAGCAATATAGAGACAACAACGGAGCATATACAGTGAGATGTTACTGGTTTCCTAGTACGAATATGGTAATTATAAAGTTTTACATCGTAAACTAATGGCAAATTTTCAATTATATTTAATAAAAACATTGCCACTAATTACTTTTGTCAGATCTCAGAGTATACTTTTTTTACTCGTATCTGAAATATTTTTTTTTTTCATTACCAAATTAATATTCTTTTGAGGTTCGATAGATTTGAAAGGATTAAATAGGAAGATGTGGAGGCCACGCCCACTTGGTGACGTCACGAGGCCAGTACGCTCTCTGTATGCGCTCCGTGTACTTCCAACACAAGACTTCAACATTGTGAAAGACAGTTTGTGCCGCAGGAGGAGGGGGTTAGAGAAGGGGGGTCAGGGGCCACAAGCCAGCAGTGATAATTTGAATTTTGACGTTGAGTCTGAATCCTCTATTTATTTAGTGAGTAACTTTTGGGTTTATTTTTCATATTGTTTTTTTTTTAAGTTATTTGTTTCAGGATTTTTGTCCCGATAGTATTAGGGAATTTTATTTTGTTTATTTTAACTAGGTTAAAATGAGTCTATACACCCTTCGCGGATGATAGGTGTGATTAATACTCTGATTTTGTCATTTTACTGTTTCCTTTTAATATGTTCCGGGCCTATATTTAAATAGTATTTTGGCCAGTGTGTTTTTTAGGCCTTTAGATTTACGAATTTTTACTGCCAAATTATTTTCATATGATATTTGTGCATGCACATTGTAATTATTTTATTGTATATTATACGTAAAAATTAGTTACTAATTGTTGCCAATTTTATTTTGTTTTTATTAATATTCAGGGTTTAATATTATATAATATAGAAATTTTTATTTGTTGTCCATTGATCAAAATTCTTGAGTTAGTGACATATTTTAACCGATAGGAAACTTTTGAAAGCCCCAAAGGGAGCGTTTGACGCTATTAATTATATTGCTTAGGGTTGCATAAAATTATTAAAAGTGGTGTGATAGGTTTTGGATAATTTTACAAATTATACTATTTTATGTGTGAATTTCAATATTAATAAATTTGAAGTTTAAATATCATATTTATATGCGCAATTTTCAAATAATATTGTCGGCGTTCATTTGCCGTATTAATGAAAGTATTATCTTTTTTTATTATTATAACTTGTAATTATTTTGGTGATAATCGTTGACAACGTTTCCTTTGTTCTTGCCATTAATTAACGTAGAAGTGAATGTAGATGTTTTCGTAGAAAGTAGTAGTTTACGGGGCGGGTCGGGGCGACGGCGCGGGGTGGTCGCGGAGTAATGGCGGGTCAAATGGTATCTATTGTCCTTTGACATTTCTTGATAATAATTGTATCATTAGAGTACATTACAGTAGCCTTTCTCGGGAATCTTTAAAGTTACCTATATATATACACTTTAAAACAATTTTTGGTAAATATATTTCTCTTAAATCTATATTCCCTTATGTATCCAGCAATAAATGAGTAGTTGTAGTTATCACATTATATGGCACTGAAGGCTGCATCCTTATCCGTTTAAAGCTCGTTATTGTTCGTCGTATTTCGCCGTTGTTTAAAACATTTCTTATTTAGAGGGTTTCGGATAGATTTGGAATAATTCGCTTGTAGACGTATTCAGTGCCAATTAATGCGATAGTCGTAGGGTTCGCAGCGCACAAGGTGAGCTCTTAAAAAGTTACCCTCCCTATTGGAGGTGGGCGTATTGCCTAGGTTTGTGGCACGAAGCACAGCTCGATAGTTTCGGTGGAGTTTGTGGAGGTAAATTTCAATAATATATATTTATTAGTATATATGTGTTTCGGACCGCGTAACAAGACTTGGGTGGGTTTCGGCGATTTTAATTTAAACTCATTTAAGTTGTTTCGGTCTGGTTAGGACACAGTAAGCTGATCACCTGCTTGCCCGACAAGTATAGTGATCTCTGTACTACACAAGTTGTCGTAGGCGGCGTGCGAGGCGCGAGGGAGGCCGCCTCGCATCGCTCCTTTTCCACTCCACATTTCAGAACAACATTAAACATGAGGTTGTGAGCTCTGTTCCCATTGGAATTATTAAGCCACATGAGTGCTTGTGCAATAAATATCACAGTTTGGATCTAGGCTTTTAAATTATTATAGATTATATACATTGTTGAGCTGATTATAAAAATTTAATATATTATTATACCTTTTAATATTGTTAAAGAATTCTAATTGCATTCCACGTCTAGAGTGAACGAATTTGTGAAGACCATTTTCAATCTTACATACATTATACATGTTTATTATTTTTTACAAGTGTAGGATTATTAGCAGTCGCCAATGTTTTTCCTTTAGTCAGTAAAAGTACAAATATTTTAATATACAACTCTTGGTATTTACGTATTGTAGTTTCTTATTTTTAATTGATTTGATTTTTCTAACTGTAAGCATAATTTTTTTCGTGTTGCGGCCATTTAGAAATTCTTCAAATTGTTCGGTAAAAACAAAACATATCATACCAAATGTATACATTTGTCACTTGACTCACTCAGCCTAGCGCACGCGACGGTGTGGACAGAATGTACATTGACATTGCCGTCATCGGCCCCGAATGTTTATGTACACTTTGTACATGTTTGTCCAAATGTGAGAACTGTATTTGTTTTTATTAAAATTACTAATCCCCGTGATATCCTGTATTCGTTTAGATTTACGTAAAATGGCTTTTGTTTTCAAATTAGATTTAAGTTATATCTTAGGTTATTACAAACTTGAGTTTTTCGTTTTATCTTTTTATTTAAATTTTAATTTCTATTGTAATTTGCATGTTCCGAATGCATATTTTAATTTAGTTCCAAAGATTTCTTATTCTGATTTACGACTTTTATTTTTAATTCATGATACGAAATTGACATTTGTGGAGTGTGCATTGGTTCTTGACCTTCGGGTTTACGTGAAGTTTTTGTAAAGTTGGTGCAGCCGAGCAAATGTCTATTGTATTCTCGTAGTAGTATATATATTGCTCAATAATTTAAATCTGTTAAAAGTATTGTAAAGTTAGGTGGCGGCCAACGCGAAGTCGTACTCGCGTATGGCCGCAGGCTGCGGAGACACGAAATATCTAACAGACAATACCTTCCGTGAAGATTTGAAAGCATTGTAAATGTTAAAGTTTAATTAGATGTAGTCTGCCTCGAAGGCGTGTTGTCGCGGCGAGTGCGGCCGTCGGCAGCTATCGGCCCCGGCCGCTGGACACGTTACACTGGTCTGCTTCTACCGAGCCGGACACGCTCTACCCGCTACCTACCATACCCATTTTACTTTTGTAACCGAGTACTTGCACAACATACCCACGTCAAAAGACGTGGCCGCGAGGGCTCGGAGTGCAGTCCAGCAGATGATGTGTCCAGCGGAGTCGACTTGCGCAGTGGTGGTCGATTGGTGTATTAGTATTTTTGTCCCACTCTCAACGAAACTTGTTATTCAATACAGGAGTCTCTGCTGCATTGTGCCTAGATCTTAGAATTATATTGGTAACGAGGTAGAGTTAATCTCAAATATTTTGGCTCTTTGAATATTCCATGATATTATTTTGTTTTTCATGAAATGTATTTACATTATATACATACATACACTTAGTAATATTGTATACATTAATATACATTGCGTAGTTTGTAACTTGGTTTTATTATAAAATAAGATGCCCAACTCGTTATCTACAGATTTTGTCCACGACGCGACGCCTCAAGCTGTAGGGGAATTGATTTTATTGTTCGGACTATAGATAGCTTTCGTTGAACACGAGTGGACGGAAAAAGTTTATTTTTAACTAGTTGTTCATCTTAGTTTGACCAAATTGATTGTCCGCCGAAGTTACTTGAGAATTTTGTAAGTTGTTGCAATGGTATTAGCGCAGCATTGCGTTGCGACGATACGAAATTTCATGTAATTTAGCGGAGTTAAGTTTTTGTCGTGTACTGTGGCCAGGTTAATAACATCACAGAGCAGTATAATTCAGAGCCTGCCTAAAATATATTTTTGTCATGATTTTATTTAGGTATATACATGTTATTATTCACATATTACAGTTTTCTCAATATTAGCTTGTATTTTAATTAAGAAATAATCATATTTAACATTGCCAGGTGATCAGCAACCTGCACTTTAATATTTTTGGAAACTATTGAACTTAAATTGTACTGACTTTATAAATATATTTACTTCAATAAAGATTTTCCATGCCACTAAATATTCTTGTTTTATTCCAAATTCAAAAACAATTGCGCCTTTAAGATAATGTTGAATTACAATTCACCATCCGATACGATTTCATCGTCACGTGACTCGTGTTATTTATTGTAGCTCTATGTATATACTAGCTGTCGACCGCGACTCCGTCCTCGTGGAATTAAAAAATTTGATGGTCTTATAGACTATGTTCTACATCTGTGCTAAATTTCACCAAGATCCGTTGAGTCGTTCCGGAGATACTTTCAAACATCCATCCATCTAAACTTTCGCATTTATATTAGATAGGAAGATTTGAAAATGAAACAAAAGGTCTGACGTTCACGTGTATAATAAAAATAAAATACATTTGCACTGGTAATGGATACATTGTCACAATCTTTTTGTAGTGAGCTATTCGAGTTTAAGCCGCCATTACTTACTACAGTTCTATCTAAAGCTGGGTACTAACTAGTTACGTGTCGTAATGTAATATACACATCAAGCATGTTACGAGTTATAGCTTCGCTGGTTTCCCCGTAACTACGTACTAACTGCATGAATGCTCGTTTAACATGTTACATTACACCTCATAACATGTCAGTACCCAACTTAAAGCTTGTTTTTTTAATGCAAAAACCCACTATTTTTATCCAACAATTTTATGAATAAATTCATGTCAACTTAAATTTTATTGAATTGACTTGATTGTACAGTACTATCAAACTTTTATAAAATTTAAAGCAGTAATAATTTTTTTAAATTATTTCTACATTAACAAAGACGAAAAAATGCAGTTGTGTCAAATTTATTTTCGTTTAAAAATTCTTAAACTCACATAGGATAAAAATATTTAGGTGATGTAAATATAAAATGTACTTAATCATCACATGCAAACGATATCATGCATATGTTAATAACATGGAAAAAATATATAATTCCTCTAATGATTACTTTAAGTATATCTCAGCAGCATAATCACATATTTATGTCTTAAATAGATTTTATCTATTTATTTGTAATAAAGCACTTTTAAGTTTATTTAATTGAAAAAATATACTTAAATCATTTAGGTGCAGTGTAAACGCATTCCCCTGCTATCCAAGTCGATAGTACTTTGACAGTTTTAGGGTCCATTATAACAAAATCTGCGTCACAGCCGTAGTTTAAGTTGCCTTTGATATGTTCAATACCGAGAGCTTTGGCTGGATGTAACGAAGCCGTCTCTAGCGCATATTCTAGGGAACAATCTGAAAGAAAGTAACAAATTATTAACTGTAAAAGAGAGATGAGTCAAGTGTTGTCCATTTAATATATATTTCTATATATATATTTTTTATCGATATATCAAACAATGGCAACACTTTATAAAAACATAATAAAATTACTCTTGACTAGTCTATACAGGCTTTGTAAGGGTGGATTTTTACTTTTAAAATAGCAGTCGCCGGCGACTTCGTTCGCGTGGAATTAAAAAAATCTATAGTAATAGCCTATGTAGGGATAGTGTAGCTTCCCAGCAGTAAACTAATTTTTCAAATTGACTCGGTGGTTTCAGATCTTATTCAATACAAACAATCAAATCTTTCCTCTTTATAACATTAGTATAGATATAGCTTACTAGCTGTCGCCCGCGACTCCGACCGCGCGAATTAAAAAAAAAACTTAATAAGTAGCCTGTGTGCTCTTCCAGATTATGTTCTACATCTGTGCTAAATTTCATCAAGATCCGTTGAGACGTTCCGGAGATACATTCTAACAAACATCTCTCCATTTGTACATCCATCCAAACATTCGCATTTATAATATTAGTAAGATGACATGTAGGTAAGATCCAATATACCTGTAGCTTCCTTAAATTTAATAATGCACTCGTCGAGGGCGCTAGTGCTACCACATAGAGTTTTGGTGCCGACTACGTACGCGCGACCGTTCTCAACGCTAACAGACATAGGCCCGATGGAGTAAGTGCCGTCGGGCAACCCCTGAGCTGCCACCGCGTCACTAACCAGAATTAAACCTGTAACAAGAATTACAACAAGTTTTACAACATTGATTTTTTTTCCTTGCAGTTTTAATTTAAAAAAATACCCACCATCTGAGTTAGTTCTGCACGCTATACGAAGCGCCGCTGGATGAGTGTGAATGCCATCAGATATGATACCGTAAAACACTTGCTTCTCAGTTGTAGTAGCAAGAAGTCCAACAAGACCAGGGTCACGGTGATGGAACTAGAAAATCAATAATAAGTAATGAAACAAGTGCCTGAAGTACTATCATATGTTTTATTTACCCTGACAGAACCATAGATATACAAATATGTACGGTTCTATTTGTGTACAGTTTTGTCAGAATGTATGCAACCCGATTCAAAAAGCATGCATTTGTCAGCTTATACTGAGTGTGTAATTACAGTTATGTAAGATATAAAATATGTTAGTGATTTCACTTACTGGAAGCATTGCATTGAACAAATGTGTTATCAAATTGGCTCCACATTTAACAGCTTTTTCACCATCGGCTAGATTAGCTGTGGAATGGCCAAGAGCGACTTTGATTCCAAGACTTGTAAGTCCCTTGATTGCATCTAAAGCTCCCGGTAGTTCTGGAGCTAGGGTAACTATGATAACATTATTTAAGGAGCCATAGATATCATAGAGTGATTCTAATCCCTGAAAATATAAAAAGCTTAATTTGTTGTCTCTTGTTTAATTTATTGTCTTATCATCCTTTAGTGTTGTTAAAAGTTTTTAGATATTAGTATTGAACCAATCTAATCAAACCATATTCCCATTGTAATAAATTGGACATATCGACGCTGGAAAGCGTAAACGCTGTAACCCCGAAAGTATGAATTTTACAGAAGAGCCAAAAAATCATAACTCGTGAGCTGATACGCCTACAAGCATGCGATATTTAGCAATGTTGTGTAGTTTGTGCTAACCTATAATAAAATCATTATCGTTTGATAAAGGTTTAAATTATTAATGTGTGAAAAACATATTCGCGATTTCAATGGTTACAGCGTTTATGCTTTCCAGCGTCAATATTTATGAACCATAAGTGAAGAGTTAATGTCCACTTAGTATTGGAATAAAATATAATAATTAAAGTATAGAACTTAATAGCTAATAAATGTATTTATATTGATTATAAGATGAGACACTTATAGCTGTGTATATAACAGTGTTGATTAAGAGTTCAATGAACAAGATAGTAAGTTATAAATGTAGGTCATGATATGATATCTATAATTTGCTTTTAGAAGTAAACATTGCAAAATAAATTAAATCTGCTCTGGATATTTAAACTAAAAATGTCATCATCCATTACAAAAAAATAATACTATGTTTTTACAATGTTACAGATATTTGAAAATAGTATTTCTATTTGTATTATAAAGTTCAATAAAAGTTAAGCTCTTATAATTATTGTTGAGAAGTTATAAGTTAAGTTAGAAGTTATAATATTGAAATAAATATAGTCATCTTGCTGACCATGAAGTCATGCACAGTGTGTCATGTTTCAGTTGGTACTGTTTGTATGAAAGGTACTAATAGGGTGTTTCAAGATAGCTGATAAGATAGTATGTCAAAAAAGGGTGGCATTGCAGCCACACTTTCTATGATGTTGAAGAAAACAGTGGATATTACTTTGTATAAGTTTTCAATACACATTTTGTACATCTCTTTATGTTATATAAAAGTATAATTTTTAATCAAAATAATTTATTCCTTACCTTATACGGATTAATAATGTAGTCATCAGAATGTGCACCTTTCTTTTCTAAGCTTATAAAGGGTCCTTCAAGATGAACTCCCAATATTGTTGCTCCATGTTTCCCACCAGGAGTCTTCTTGATACGAGGAAGAATTGAAGCATATTTCTTTTTGTCAGATGTCACCATTGTCGGGCAGAATGATGTGACACCATGGGCCAGAAGTTCTTTTGCTACTTTGTAAACTCCTTGTTCTACATTGTCATAATCAAATGAAAAGTCAATACCCCAGCCACCTGTCACAAAATTTTTTAAATGTTTTATTAATATGTCTCCCTTAACTAATAAAAACAAAATTACTTCAAGCTATTAAAATACGATTTTTCTATTTACCGTTTATTTGTATGTCAATAAATCCTGGAGTAATCAGTAAATTATCACAATCAATGGCAATATCGGCTTCTGCTTGTTCTACGTAAAATACTTGCTCCGGGTTTACTATTTTACCGTCACGTATCCATAAATCTTCCTTGATGATTTTTCCACCACGAAGGATATTGCAGTTATGGAATCTTGTTAAACCGGATTTAGGTTTCATCTTAAAAGGAATTAATTTAAAAATAACACAAACACTTGCTAGGACATCAAATACTTAAATGAAAGCCTGCACGTAACGGTACAGAGATACAGTTTTTATCGAGTTTATGTTGAATGAACTTCAATGTAAAGCATTTCAATGTTGGAGAGGAATGAGGGCAATATGTAAATACTGGTGAAGTGTTTTCCAACAAAACAGATATTTGAAAGTTATTGTCAATTGTCAAATTGAAATTGATGATGACAGTGACATAATTACTCTTTTTAACATTCTTTACGCTCAGATTGAAAATAAAACAGTTACTTTATTTAAAAAATAGCTGTCGCCCGCGTACATATTACTAGACTATACTTACTATACTCTTTGGTCACCCGCGTCTCCGTCTGCGCGGGCCTATGTGTTCTTCCAGACTATGATCTACATCTAAACCTAATTTATTTATTTATTTCATCTAGATCTGTCGAGATGTTCTGGAGATACGTTCTAACAAAAATCCACCCATCCATCCATCTAAACATTCGCATTTATAATATTAGTAAGATAGGATATTATTTATGTAAGACATAAAAAAATAATATATTTTTTGTTTAAAGCTTTTTAAAGTATGAAATGTTTATAGTCATTTATAAAAATTTGCTGCTATATCTGAGAAGGCGCTGCCGAACTCCTGTACATAATATGCACATTACTAAAGGAGATCATTACTTTTTGTATGGGATTCAGACCCGCACAAAAATTATTGTTGTTTGTTGTTGTTCACTGACAGATCTACAAGTCAATCGTAAGACCTGTCTTATTGTACGGTACTGAATGTTGGGCCACCAAGGTTTCGGATGAAAGAAGATTGCATGTAGCTGAGATGCGTATGCTAAGATGGATGTGTGGTGTGACAAGAAAAGATAAAGTTAAGAATGTGCATATCAGAGGAAGTTTGAAAGTAGCGCCAGTTATCGAGAAATTGAGGAGCAGAAGGTTAGCGTGGTTTGGACATGTTATGCGGAGGGATGATAATAATCATATAAACAAAAAAGTAATGAGATTGAATGTGGATGGCTATAAAGGTAGAGGAAGACCAAAGAAAGTATGGATGGATTGTGTGAAAGGGGATATGCGTAAGAAGGGGGTAAATTCAGATATGACGGCTGATAGAGATGTATGGAGGAGTAGTACATACTGTGCCGACCCTCCATAGGGATAAGGGCAGGTTGATGATGTTGTTGTTCACCGAGTTAACATATGATACGATCTCTAGATTACAATCCTACTTATATTATAAATAGGAATGTTTAGATGGATGGATGGATGAATGGATGGATTAACCAAAGAGCCGTTCATTTTGACGTTAACCGCCGTATCTTCAGATATTGCACTGCACTATAACTAACTAACTTACTAGGGTGACGTAGCGACCCGAAGTGGGCCTTGGCCTCCGACAAAATAAGCCTCCACTTTCTCCAATCTCGTGCTGTCCCAACCCAGTTCCGGACTTGGAGTTCCAGAAGATCTATATCCATCTCATACATCCAGTGATACCTGGGACAGCCAACTGGGCGCCGACCACTCGGTCGTTCCAAGTATGTGCGTTTGGCACTTCGAACATCATCCATTCTTTCTAAGTGGCCGAGCCAGCGGAGTCGTTGCGCTTTTACCTCTAGATAAATAAAGTAATCGTCTATTTTATAAGGAATATTTGATTCCTGGCCATAACAATAATGTGAGCTCGAAAAATCATCTCTTTTAGGGACTAATAGAGACGTTACTAAAATTCAAAAGTTGCATAAAAATATTAATTCCTCTTCTAATATCTTCGGACGATAAGACAAGCGAGGTTGGTAGTAAAGTGCTCTTTGTGCATAAAGGATTGTAACAGATAAATATGTTATTGTAGCGCCTATAGCTACGATACTTTTTTATCATTATGCAATAATTAATAAATTACTTATACTAGAAAAATGATGAAATAACATATTAATAGTAATGCAAAAATGTATTGGACTTAAGAAGCTTCAACTCAAGATTTTTAATAACTTCGTTTTTGTAAGTTTTTAATGCTCGGACGAGATATAATACTTATTATTTGTCATGTGTAACACAGTGAATGAAAATCTCGTTACCGCAACTAAAGTTTGAATGCGATCCATTTTCTACGAGGTCAAACTACGAGTAGGATCACATTATAAAACTTTGCAGTTTCAAACTAAATAATCGTGGAAAAAAATTGTAATATTTTATTTATTATTGATTGAAAATATATTTTATTGAACTTCGCTATGTTAACAAATTTTATTTCACCGTACTAAAGCTCAAAATTATTCATTTACTTTGTAATTTAAGTAGTTAATGTTTAAACAACGTTGCATATTAAGAAATAGTTAATTTTTAACTAAACGTTGGAATTATTTCTTGATTGTAAAAAATATTTAGATATTCAAAACAGAAAAAAAAACAAGACTTATAACAGTATCGTTCGATATATTTACATAAATATTTAAATAAATATTTTGAACGCTACTGTAACATATGTACTATGGTATTTTATATAAAACATTCTTTCTCTAACTTCTCTTCGTCTTATAAATTGTTAAAAAAGAAACGTAAAAAGTACTGTTTTTATAAAGAAAAGGCATTAAGAAAATATTTTTCTAACTTAACATCATAGTCTTCGTCACTACGTATGAAACAAGATGAAATAGATGTGTCAGAATAGTACTTAATAGAGCGCCGAGATATATGGAGGTTTCGAAGCGATGCGACTGCGCGGACCATTGAAGAATAGAGCGCGTAGCTCGTAGAGTCGAGCTACATCAGTCGGGATTCAGTAGCCGGAGGCTGTCGTAGCACTATCTGTCTAAGCTACTACGAAACGTGACGGTTACATATACGATTGCTTGAACAATTTTAAAGTGAGTTAGTGTCAAGCAGAAAAGTGAACTTTGTTTTATAACTGGAAAAAATATATTGATTACTACCCGAATGGAGCTTTGTTTATTGGAAAATTTATACCCGAGGGATTCAAAGTTTCGGTACGTTATTTGAAGCTCGCTAACTTTGAGCGTAAGCGTTCATTTGTTATATCTCGCTTTATTTTTTTATTTTATACTGTTCTTTGCAACATGTGTATTTGAGATACTGTATCTTTATAGATCGATTTAATTTTTAATTAAGACGCTCATACTTAACATTGTTTTACTATTATTGGAGTAAAGATGTAAGGTTAGTTAAGTAGAAAAACTAAACGTAAAAAACTTTTAAGCCCTTTGATAATTATTACCCTTTAAATTATATCACTGGCAACTTTATTTATTTTGTACTTTTTCTTAGTTTTTATGTAAAGTTCTTAACATCCTATGCTTAAAAACAGTCATTACAGTTGATATTCTTAAGGTCTATTTTCGCTTATACGTAAATCTATGACAGTATATGAGAAGTTGTTATACAAAGTTTCAAGTAACGAAGGTTTCATTTATTAACTGAGTTAATAGAATAACAGTGAGCCTACATCGTATCGTTGTCGACAAAATCTGTATTAATATTATGCACCGAGCGTAAAGCACATTTTGACATTTTGACGATACGATAGCGATTGTTACAAAAATTCGTGCTAGGTCCACTGTTAGCATTATATTTTATTCAATCGAAAACTATTGTCACCAATGGAAATAGCTACTCGCTTTGTTTAGTTGTAAAAAGGCCATTCCTGAGCGGACGTTCGATAAATATTTAAGTGAATGTAAACGAATATGGAATGGATAAAAAAAAGCTATTGTATAGATTTCATTTATTTGGAACACACGACTTACAGTTGTTTAATTTTTAATTAATTGTCATATTTTTAAGTCGATTTTTGTACTACAAATGTATAGCCGGCTACAGATATTCAGCTTTAACTAAACAGTCAGACTATCGTCACACTATGTATCTATATGTAGGCAAACTTTTAACTATGATTTTTTTTAATATTACAAGGTGGCAAACGAGCAAGCGGCCACATGAATTCGCCGAAATGGCGAAGCGAAGGAGGAGATGCACAAAAAGAGAATATTTTAGCTTCCTATTCATCTCCTCCTCCATCAAATCCACCTCCCCTTCCCCTTTTATACAGTTCCTTGTTTTTTTTTTACTCATATGCGTTTTAACTGATATAGTCCGACCGTTTAGTTAAAACCATACATGTGTGAAGAAAAGCTTAAAATAGCTTATGGTGAATATTTGAATACCTTATTGCTCGATAGTTTAGGGAAAATGCTATAAGGTTTAAGTCTTGAGCCTGGTGGCCTGTACTTAACGGATACTTAATTCTTTTTGAACCTTTTCTTAATACTTTTCAAGCGGAAAATTTTTTTTGTCTTTCGAATTACTGCTACGTTGCTTACGTTATTTTAATTGTAAATACTTATAAAAAGTAGGAGTTCTTATAAATATTACTTTTGTAAATATTTAAAGCAAATCTTCGTCACTACTTATAGCCCAGTCTATTTAAACTTGAGCAAGAACAAGATTAAATCTCGATAAACCTGATCTTCAAAGAAAATAAGACGACCAAATGTAATTAGTTAAATGGCATTTCGGGTCTAAAACGTTCATAATACAGATTCAGATTACATTATAAACTTTCCTTCCAAGAAAACTTAATGATTGCGGCGAAATATTACATTACACGAATATCTATTACGTGATCACTTTTGATAAGAATTTCAGAGACCTTGTCCCTGTTTATCTAAGGAATCAAGTGTCTAATATCAGACATTATAGAAATGTTTGTATTTTAGTAATCCATATTCATTCATTAACTTATTATCCATGTAATGCATTTTATAAAAAAATAACAAAATATATTATATAAAAAATATAATAAGGCTGCGGAATCCCATGACTCAAGCAACCAGTGTTGATGGCTACAGAGACAGAAACCTCCTCATTATGCGCGCGGTTTACAATTATTATTGATGATTAAAAGTGTAAATCTCCGTGATACTGTTTTAATTTAACTTATGCTGGTAATTAAATGAAATTAATGAATTTAAATAGAAGTAAATCATAAACGTATAGATTGAGTAAACATTTGAGCTTGAAATTGATAAGTTCTAAATTAGGTGAAAATTCTATGAAAGAGGCACGGTTCAGCCATACTAAGTTACTATTAATAACAAGAATAAAAGGAAAAATAAAGGGCTATAAATCGACGGGTCTTATGTATAAGGGCCAAAGTAAGAAATTGATGATTTTTACTTTTTTGTGTTAAAAGCTACCTCTTAGTTTTAGTTAACAATATGCACTAAACAAAATACACATTGTAGGTGTAAACATTACTTTTTTGGTGAAGTTAAAGGGCGAGTGCGGTTTTTTTTTCTATATGATTGAAACTTTGGTAGCTGGCCCTTAAATTTGCGAATTGGCACATTAGCCCTTATAAGTAGGAGCCATCGAAATGTGTATTAACACTCGCTATTTAAGTAAACACATCAAAGGGCAAATTCTCTATGAACGAGCAGCTTTAATAATGTATAGCACCGTTGCCCTCGAGGCCTCTGCAGCTATTTGGTAGTAACTCACAGATGATTCCGCGTGGCAAGCGGCCGACTTTCTTTATCACAACAAAAGACGCCTTTAAATTCGTCGTAAAACAATGCACAATGAATCGATTTAAATAAAAAACGATTTTGAATACTACACATTTAAAGCGTAAATACTAAGAAAAAATACAACATAATTGCGTTGGTAGCTTTGTATCTTGAAAAAGAAATTAGACGGTCTTTAAAGGAAACCTTAGTACTAGAGTCCGTAGTATAGTAGCTATAAACACACGCGCATTCTTAGCTTTGTTCATTCTGTGAAATTTTTGACTCGATGTGGGCGTTCATTTCAGTTCACTTGCATTAGAAATTTCCCTCTCGTGTTTTTCTTTAACCGTGAAATTTTACTGACGGAACACTTATATTATAACGTTTTGTTACATCTATTTTTTTTTAAAGAAATGAAAGCATATATATATATATAAATATTACATATAATGTCTATTATGCTATCTTACTACGAATAATATTATAAATGCGAATGTTTGGATGGATGGATGGATGTATATTTGTTTGAAGGTATCTCTGGAACGGCTCAACGGATCTTTATAAAATTTGGCATAGATGTAGAACATAGTCTGGAAGAACACATAGGCTACTAATAAAGTTTTTTTTTAATTCTGCGCGAATGGATTCACGGGCGACAGCTAGTAAATTCTTATAAAGAGATATTCTATCCTACAAATCCTCACTTGTTCATAAATTTGCACCCATTGTGTACGTGATGAAAATAATTCAAGGCTCTCTCTTATTCGAAAAAGTATAAATTTATTTAGCATACTTTATGGAAATGGAATTTAAATGAAGATAACACATAATTACGGAGTACATAATATGGCTACGAGGTTAACTAAATTTTATTATTATCTAGAAAATACTAAAGTTAATCGATGTCACTTAATAGTATGTGGTCTTTTTTTACCTCGTGATATTTGGAAAGCCTTAAAAAGATTTTGGTGGAAGTAAGTTGAAGTAACACTGGTTGAAAAACAACTGATTCGGTATGTTGTAATATAAAATATTTTAAAGCTAGCGCAAGAATTTTCTCCACCTTTTTCCTTCACTTAAAGCTCTTGAATGTTTTATACGGAACTTTACGCGCTTCAAACGAATCCTTCTGAGGATTTTTTTATTATTCTTCTCGGCTTTTGTTACATCCACAATTTGAAATTTATAATTTGTGCCTTCATATTATAGTTTTATCGATATAGGTTAAACAGGTTTTGTTAACGGTAAATCACTACGATCACAATTTCCGTAGAGTAAGAAATGTATTCATTTAAAGGATTTATATGACGTACTCAGATATATCTCAGAAGTAATTCAAAGATATGTGTGAAGTCAACTAACCCACACTGCGCCAGCGTGGTTGACTATGGCCTAGTCACCCAGAGTTAGGGTAGGCTTCGAGCCCTCGGTGGGGACATGTAGTTGAGCTACACTAGGTAATGGACGATCCCTAAGGATAATTTTTTTACAAGATACGAAACACTGTCACTGCTTAAGCAACCATTAAATGACCCGGACACAGAGAACGCCATTAAGTCTTAAAACAATTTTATTGAGATAAGTATAGCAAAAAATAAAAAAGACGTCCGTGTCGGTTTCTGACAGTGACTTAAGCGACGTCCGCCCTTTCGCTGCCTCCTTGCAATTGTCGCTACTTAGTCTCTATTTAAAATTATTCACATTTATATTCAAACACGGTAAAAATCTCTTTTATCAAATTAACGTGAGTAAAATATATTTTACCGTAACATTAATCATTTCCTTCCATTCTTCTCGTTAAGAAAAATGTATTCTATCGCAAATTGAAGCGAAGGCGAACAATAGCACAATAATTATTATTTGCGAAAATACCCACAGAATAAATACATTTTGCTCTTGGCTACTCCTTACAATTTGATTCACATCAACAGCACAGTAAGTAACAGTTGTTGCCGAGAACGTTGTATTTTTTTTTTCGCTTCTAATATTTATTGTGTAATTTTCATGTTAGTATTTCTAATTGTGAGCTGATGTATTGAGCTTTTTACTTTACAGTAAAATTTTCATGTTAATTAATTATTTTGTGATAAAATTAATTAATTAATATCGTTGAGAGTTTCGAAATATTATTGAAGTTCGAATACATTATGGTGTCATTCGGGGCTTTTGTAGCATTATTGACTGCAAAAAAATTATGTCAAGAACCTCAACTAAATTGATTGGGGCAACAATTGCGAATGGTTTAATGGAATGGAATACTTTATGCGCTATGTGCATAATTATTTTAAATTGATATGAATTTAATTTAATTTGCCTCTTAGTTTTTTTAATAAGTTTACTAGCTTTAAGACTTCGTTCCCGCCGAATTAAAGAAAAGACTGAGTATAGGTATCTATATCCTATTCCAGACAGTAATTTATCTCAGTGCCACATTTTATACAGATCCGTTTAGCCCTTTTGGAAAAACAAACTGCAACACTTAGATTCGTTTAAGGCTTACTTAAACTAAGGCATCGTGTAGTTACTGATACTTTTACACTTAGATTTAGTCATTCTTAAATGACTCAGTAGCTCTTAACTTAATTTATGTATGCTTAACTTTAGATCGAAGTTGGAACAGAAAATAGAGTGTTACCTGCCTTAATTCTGACATACCAATTTCAGCGGTTCCATCAATCATGCCTCTCGTCTGTGCCCTCACGTTTGGAGTGTTTAATGTACATCGCGTACGTTAGCACGTCTTAAAATAACAGTAATCCAACCGCGAAATTGAAAACTTCTTTGTGTTCACGTTGGATTCCGAAGCTGAATGTAAATATTGGTACTACCGCTCGGCATTTTGAAGAAGTAATTTAATTTAATTTACCAAAAGAAATTATAAGAGTAATGTTTATTTATGGATTTTATAAATTTATGGATTTAGATTTCTTTATGGATTTTTCTGTATTATATATCACAGGTTAAAATATACGCGATTTAACTGCGATGGGCTTCAACTCCTATCACATTATGAAATAAATAAACTCGCCAAAATGCTTAAAGCTTTTTTTATCCATAAGTATCCATAGTCGAATTAAATTCGTGCCAAATTTATACGTGCATAAAATGTAAGTACATCGTCGTATTTATGATAAAAGTTTCTATAAATGTCTCAGCTTATCTATCGACTCCAACCCAGGATTAAACCGCCGCAGTGTTCACGCACACGTGGTCACTGTTTACTGGCGGACTAAACTAGATGAAAACCCCAAAACCCAACTTTATCCTTGTGACACTCAGGGGAAGAAATCTAAATGATTAATCTCATCTGTCTATATCGGATCAGACGTTTAGGTTATAAGTGTTCACAATAAAAATTGAAAAACTTACCTTAACCTTTTGCACAGTCGGGAAAAAGACATTGAAGTCGTTTATTTTTTTTAACAGAATTGCAATATAACGTGTTGGACTGGGAATAAATGATCGATACGTTTGTTTTGCAGCGTAAATTGTAATCCAATACGGAACATACTTCTTCGTCTGTGCTATCTTTCTATCTACGGATTCTTTGGTTTATTAAATAAATATTTCACAATTTGCCGTATTTTAAAAATTCATGTTTGTGTAATAACTTAAGTACGAGTATAAGGAAATGTCTCTTGAAATAGAAAGAAAGTAAGTATACGACATTAAGACGAATATTGTTTTTTTGACACTACAGTTATTTTTATATCAAAAATTCTGTTATTTCACAATTTAGGTTATAGTAATTTAGTTGTAGTTTAGTCGTCTATCTTGGCCGATTTATTTTCAATTTTTTTTATATGATCTACCACACACAAAAAAATTACATTGCATAAATGAATGAGTTCATTTTACGCCTTCTCTATTCATGCTATATACATGCAAGTACTGTAATAATTCTATAAATAACTTAGAAGTACTGACAGAAATAGCAAGGCGCTTCTCACTTTAAGTCGATGGCAATTCATCTATAAATAGTTTCCTAGGAGAACGAACTAGCCACCCGGAGTCTGTGAACTCAGATAAAGCTTTAAAACTACTTAATGGATTTTGATGTGGTTTTTACCATTATTCAAATCACCCGTTGAGTGAAAAGTTGTAAACTTACTTTAAGGTTTGCAACAATTTCTACTTTAAATTGTATCGAATGATAATAGAATATTAAAGTTAAACAGACACGTTTTTCGATTAAGTCAAGTAACAATATTACAGCAAGTACCTTGATTGTTTTAACTGCAATGAAAATTTTATTACTTAATATACATCAGTGTTAGGTTAGGTTAGTACGTACATATTGTTTAAGAAAAAAAATCAACGTCTATTTTAAGTTAACTGATGTACCGTGAAAGTAGAGTGAACTTAAATTTTAATCTTAAAATTTGTAATTAAACCATTGGAAACCTATATGTTTACAACGTAATAATATGATACATAATAGTGATAGACGCCAGCAACAACATCTGTTGCACGAATGGGTTGGCTTGTCCGGTGTAATACCACGAATACACAGATGACATGCGTGTAGTGGAAGCGATTTTGCGTTTAGTCTGATGAGTGTGCGTGCCTTAGGCCTCATTTTAGTGCCTTTTCCCTTTTCTTATAAGGAATGAATGCTAAGGGGAAGTGGATTTAACGGAGGAGGGGACACATAGGAAGAGGGGATGTACCCATTTTCTGTGCTTCTTCTCATGCATCGTTTAAATGTAGGCAACACTTTTGCAATTGCGGATGTCTATGGGCAGCGGTCGCTTCGTTATTACGGCGTATTCAGCCGTTATTTTGCTCGTTTACCACCATATGACATTAAAATATATGATATATTTACTGATAATATATGATATATATTTACTGATATATGTATGTATTAGTGGTTGACAATAATGATTGTAATTCTAGGTGAAAAACAAATATAATATACCAAAATATGGATTGCATTGTGTTTTGTTTGAGATTGAAAATATTAAATCATTTATTAGATGGTTTGGCATGATATAGTCACTTTTAAAAACGTATTTTTCTTTGTGAACGTTGCTTTGATACATATTTTTTAATATAGAGTCTATCTAGAATCATAAACAAGAGCAACAAAATCGAAAACTCTCAATAAAGAAAGTTGCTCGTAAACAAAATAAAAATGTACAAAGTCAGAAGCGTATTTCAGTAACATAATACGTTACGGTTTTAATATATCAATCAAAGACTTTGCAATGAAGTCAGATGAATAACTTGTTTTGAAAGACACGAGACGTCAAAGTTAATGTCGGCGCTGTAAGGCATCTTGTTTTCGTTTCGCAAACGAGATTATTGGTTGCCTTTGTGATATTTAAAAATGAAAAACACAAAATTCGAGTTGTCATATATTTTTATTTAATATGTAAAATTTTTGCCACGTCGCATTGTTTTATATTCATGCATTTCGTTCGTATCGCATTGAATGACGTAAAGTTTTATCGTTTCACATATTCGCGGAACGCCACTAGCTATCATTTGTCAGGTATTGTATTCCTGTGGGAGAAAACATTTATTTTGCTGCGCTTGCAACAATTTGCATGTGGACGTCTCACATTAATCGTGCGATTAGTATTCAAACAATGTTTTGTATGACCTAATTAAGAGTAGATCAAATTAACAAGAACATTGACTCATAAAATACAAACAGATAAATTGTTATTTACAATAAATACACTCATCTTATCTGATCTGTCATCTCATTGAGGGATTCATCAATGCATCATAATTTCACTTTTAAGAATAGGAAATCTTGAGATATAAGGAAATGTTCAATGGATGTAATGTCCGCCCAGACGACGCCGGTTATTATTGTACCTTAATCCGAAGTCATCGCATTGAGACATCAAATAGGCTTTTAACTTCACATTTCTTTTTTCATTTGCTGAATACCGTAATAAGCTTTTGAATTCCGCTCATTAGCCGAGGCAGAAGAAAAACACAGCTTCATAAATGTGAAAATCCAACGGCTAACCTTTATAGCGTCGGCATAATTTAACCGGGATATTACTTTGTATAAAATCGTACGGCGCGTTTTATTACGGAAACGAAGTGAGTGGAAAAATGCTATTTTATTTATACCAGCTAGCGTATCACGAATTATATTAACATACAAATATATTTTAGAAAAGTGAAGTTTTGAACGATGTGTTTTTTGAATGTTAAAATAGGTTTTTACCTTTACCAAAATCCGCGACCGTTGCATTTAGTTTGCGCGGAACCTGATAATGAGGTTGGGCCTCGCATTGACCCGGCTGAGGGGCCCGAGGTTGCGAGCGGTCACTCGTGTATGATATATGTGAATTTTTATAGGCTCTTTACTATGCATTAAATACTTCATGTTGACATTGATATAATCATGATGGCACATTTATTTTATAACTGTAAAAGATTTACGAAAACAGATGACGTTAATACTTTTTGACTGTAATAAAATATATGAAAACTCTATTCAATTGAAATAAGAGGTCAGATTAAATTGAAGTCAGTTTTGTAATGTTTAATAGACATTATGGTAAATTAGTTGTAATAGTGTTATATTCAGAGTATTTGTGTAGACCCGACCGTGAAGACATTGTAGGTTCCAGGCGTATATTTTTCTAAATGTTCTATGTCACATGTACTACTAAAACAAAGTTCGATTTAATTTTTCCTTATCAGTGGACCGAGCACATATATTTGATAACCGCCGTCGTATCGTTATTGAAAAAAAAAAAATTGTATTAAAATTAGTGTATTTGGCGTAAAGTACATTCAAAATCTCATTCTGATTATGATATAGTTGACGATAACAATACGAAGGCTATTATCACAAAGATTTGTGCTCGGCCCACTGATCTACTCGTATTTCCTTTATCGAATATAAAAGGTGGCACCTCACTTATCGTAAAATACGCTCCTCCGTCGTTGTTTGGGATGCCCTAGTGTTTTCACAGACTCAAAGTTAAATTGATTAAATTAAGTTAAAAACAAAGAAAGAATTTATTTGTCTAATCCTATAACGTTTAACGAGATATATACCGGTTGAGATATCAATACGTCACCTACTAAAAGACGAACGAAAAATACGTTAGATGGTAACTTCAAATATACTTTCTTTTTGTAACTGTGCAAATATTATGTCTCTTTCAAATACGTTAATGGTATTTACCTTCTCTATACTTAAAAGCGTCCTTCGCGTATCGTGTGTATCCAGTCCGTAGGTTAATGATTTTATTTTTTGCGGGGACTTTAATTAAAATATAAATGTACGAGAACAGGAAGGTAATGATGTTTAATAAGCTTTTGGACGACAATGGGGACACTAAGGGCGACAAAGGTGGTGGCAAGGGACATCCGAGAAGAGAATTTTATGAATATTGTTACCTGTTTCCATAACATTACGGTTTCATAACATTACGAATAAGCATTTTATAATGCGCCTTATTAAGAGTCAGAACTCCTCAATAATAATTTTGTTAACAGTTTGTTTGGGCAGATGTTTCTAATTAACAGATTAATCATATACTAATATTATAAGGAGGGATGGATGGATGTTTCTTGTTACTATATATCTCCATATCGGATAATCGGATCTCGATGAAATTCGGCACGGATATATAGTCTGGAATATCACATAAGCTACTTAGTTTGTAAGTCAAAGTTTATTTTTTTATTTCCGCGCGGAACAAGTCGTGGGCAAAAGCTAGTAAAACATAATTAAATTTCAAAAAGCGGTAAAGGAATTTATTGAAACCGCGTTTTTTTGGGTCCATAAATTTATTACCGTGGGTTTCTGAGATCAATAATTGAAAACGATCGTTTTTATATTGCGTTAACGTAAGTAATTATTCTTCTAAGATTATCAGCTTTACATGTATACGGCTTTAACTATGGCGGATGTATTGTCGTGAGGATTGTTACTGACTTATTGGCTAAGTCAGTAACTATAATTCTACGTTAGTATATACCATTCTAGTAAGAACTTATTGGTTCATGTTAATACTATAAAAATTACTTATGTCCACGTTTTCTCATAAACCTAAAGTTGAAAATGATTTAATACGTTAGTATTTTTTAACCAAAAAATAGCAATTAATTTCGATGTGGGAAGAAAAAATTAAACTTTTTTTTCTGTTAAAAACGTCCGCAACAACTTTTTCCCAAGAGCACTTTCATTCTTTAGCCATTAATCATTTGTCAGTTCATTGCTTGTTTGTATTTCTTAGCTTTAAGTTGGATGTTTACGTATAATCTATAACAAAGTGGAAACATTTGCAAAATAGAAAAATATAGAATAAAACTATTTTTTTTTTATTTTTCTTTTTCATACAAAAGATTTAACAAAGAATTTTATCTCGCCAAGCTGTAATGCTTGTTTTCATTTAATAATTTTAACATGTTACCATAGCAGAAAATAGTATAGAAATCTGCCTTGCATAAGACTAATTATAATCAAAAATATTGTTATCACATTAATTATTAATATTAATTAGTTTTATTATTGTATTGTTAATGATTTCTATACGTCTGATGTACTCATATACCACATCTCTTCACTAACTTCAATTTAATCTTTAACCCTTCCCCCGAGGGCTGTTATAAGCCACCTATATAATGACCTTCCTAATTAAATATTCCGCCATTACTTGCCGGCGGTCGTACCCTCACAATATAGTCGCTTAATGTTCGCAACTTCAAACATACAAACGAACTTGTAACTGAATTTAAGCGGCTTTTATATTTTTGGACATTACAAGCCAAATTGTGAATATGGTATAAGGTAAAATTTGTAAAGCAAATCTCTTTCGAGTATTTTAAATTAGAAATGATTATTGAAATTTGAAAAGTTATTTGTGAACGGGTGTTTCGGTCAATCTGCCCAATGGGATTTTTTTCCCATTGGGCAGATTGGTCGGTAGGACAATCTGCTCAACGGAAAACACCCGTTGTGAACTACTATCGACCACAAAAGGGGTTAAAATATTTCAGTGGTTTATGGGATTATAATAAAAGTAAACTAAGCTAAAATAATATTTCCAATATCTATAATAATAAAAAGGATAATCGATTACAATGAAAAAGCAGTAAAATTAGATTTTCTGATAAACGTCTAAAACGATAAAACAGCTTTGGATGGAATAATAAGTTTTATGTGTTCTGAGAACTATCTCGATTTAATCAGCAGCTCGGATTTGTTCGGAGTGAGTAACAAAAGCATTAAAATAATGTCTCTCATTTACCAGTGCCAACGAAAAAGAAATGTGAACTCGATTCAGCGTTCGAATTGCATTCTGAATTTATATTCAGCGAGAGGACATTTGTCAGTTGCTTGAGTGGAATAGAAATTCATTCTCGTAATAAAAATTTTACTTACCTGCAATTCACGCCTCCGCAGACACATATTTTTGAAAGTTTCGAATTCCAAGGAAAGTTTACAAACCTTTGTTGGAGTAGAATGCTCTAGGATTTTGTGATATCCCAGCAGAATTTATGCATATTTTAAAATGTAAAATGAAATGTCATCGTTCTTTAGTTGATTAAGTTTAACATGGCTCGAACTAGCGCGACTCAAGTATGGGACGTCCGGCCTTTCAACTTATGTACGTGCAGGGGTTTTATTTTGCGCCCGGAGCTTTGTTGCAAGAATACTGAGCTTGAAAGCGGGAATCGCGCTGAATGTTAAACGGCCGATGAATGGATTGTACGATATCCATTCGTAATTTATGCCATAAAGATATCTATCTAAATGTTCTTTCAGCCGCCCTCGGTATTTCTTTTCTATTGTTACAATAGAATTGATAACAATAGATTGTCACATATGAAAATCAAAATAGGTATACCACCCTGTGACCTAGAAAGGAATTACGATTTCTTTCAGTTTAATTTGTTTACCTTGACATAATTTATAAAATTAGATGGAAAAAGTCAATAGCTATATGCTCATGTTATATTTAGCGGAGCTCGCATGGCGGAGCATCGAAATGTATATAAGGAATTAATAATAAGCATGCGTACAAACAGTGATAAGAGAGCCTTTCCGTGCCCATTTAATACTTAATGCTATGTGAGAGAAAAATGTATTCTGGCAACATTGCTGAGGGAAAAGGGTGAATTCAAAGTATTTTCAGATAACTAAGTTAAAATAGTGTAAAAAGTAAATTTTTATTTGGATGAAACATTTCATTTTGAACAATTTAAGTTAATACAATTAACCTTACTAAAATAATGTAAATCGCCCTTTTAATAAAATTACATTAAACAGACTAACTTTAATACATTAATGGCTTAATGTTTTTGTAATACGAGGGTAGTAAAAATAATATTATTTTATTCTTTACCATAATTAACAAAATAAATCAATATATTCTCGGAACGTGAAATATAAATGTACATTTGCCAATAAATATAATTATATTATGAGTTGGAAATACGGACCTTTTCCAATTTCTCAACAAGATCCACGAAAAAGGTCTAATGAAATTAAAATGTTTTAAAAGGTTTTTGCAACTGAATAATAATGGGAGCGCGGTTGTCATTCGGAGCAGTGTTGTAGACAGTTCACTTGGCCCCAGGGAGGATTTCTGAATTAAAACACCCCGACGGTATAAAGCTTAAGGGTTGCGAGTTTTATTTTGTTTTTGTGTAATTTCTTTTCTGTCAGTCACGTAACCACTGTAGTGTAAATAATAATTATTTCAAATTGAACACAATATTTTTCATATAATTAATTTAGACAGTATTTTTGAAAATGAGTTCTTACCTTTATGCCATAAGTCAGGAGTTCATTTAACGTAGTTAAAATATATACATGTTTTGTGGATTTAAGTAAGCTCAGGAAGTCAAATTGGTAATTGGAGATGAAAATAATTTGGTGATTTTGAAGCTATCCTCCGACGTAATTTATAGATTCGTTCTTTATTTAAGCGAAGGTATAATGAAAGGGTAAATGTTTTCCTTTTTTTGCTGTGTTTTCTTTGATTAAATGCCAACGAATAAAAGTTGTTTTAAAATACGACCGAATTTACAAAGAAGGAAAGGGTAACGGTAAATATTCCTTATATCTTATTTATTTATGTACATGCAAGTAAATTAATTTAAATAAGATAAAAAAAAATCTTCTTTATTTAGATTATGAATTACATTAGAATCTTCCTTGTCTTTCAGATTTTTATAATTTCGATCAACGTCAACATATATTATAACTATAACATATGCTGTAAACATTTTTCGTTTTAATAATAAAGATTCTTTAATGCATACTTAAATGATTACAATATCAGTATCGCCTTGGCTTCTTAACTAGGTTCACCTGTATTTAAGGAGCCAATGACTTCCCTTTCTATTGCACCATACAAAATAGACAATGAGTATAACAAATGTAGCAAATATATAGGATTTATTTATAAATGCAGCGAACGTAAATCTTCCGCAATGTATTTATTTAGTTTTACTTGCTCTCCTAGTGTAACGTGCACAAAACACCTTTTTATATTATTTAAAACTAGCTTTTGCCCGCAACTGCCTCCGCGCGAAATTAATAAGTAGCTATGTATTCTTCCCGACTATGACATTTGTGCCAAATTTCATCAAGATCCGTTCATCGCTTGAGAGCCGACAAAGGCGAGTTTTGACACTGCGTAAAAAAAGCGCCCGTGTGAATACGGTCTAAATTTTCTTGATTTTATCTTTTTTCTTTTCTTTTTGATTCAAAAACATATCTTTGTCTCCTTGTAAGACAATGATAGGGATAACAGTATGTAGTTGTACATGTTTCGGTAGTGTTTAACTTCGGCAACTTTACCTTGAGTTTCTCAAGTTAAAGTTCAAGGGTAAACGTTTATTTATTGTTAGCAAGTGTTTGTATATTAAAAAAAAATTCCAAGGATCTGTTTGATATCTAAAGAATGGCCCGAAAGACCTACCAGATTGTAGTATTCACTTCACTTCGTATTAAACTTTTGTTTTTTTTGGTCTTAAATTTGCTACGATTTTTTGTTCAAATCAATTTTCCCGTAAAGGTATTAATTTTCCAGACTATCAAAGAGACAAAATTTCGATAAATTTAATTTTTGAAGCTTAAATATGAAGTTATCTTTATCGTTACACTTTTCGGTCGTTTTTCAAATTAATTATCTAACTTCGGCAAAGCGGAGGAAATCCAACATTTCATTGATTGGATGTCTCATCGGTTCGGCAGTGACTGATGATTATTCGGTTACAGGGAGTTTTGAATAATAGTTTTGAAGGCTGTTGTAAAGAGTATCTAATGAAGTATAAAACATTCATATAATTTTTTTTTCTATTAACTTTATAGTTGTAGATATATTTACCATTTCTGTATACGTAAAACTAGCATCGTGTAGTTTGTTTACATCTAAAATTAGAAAATATTTAAACATAAATCATCCTAATATGTGGGTGTGGGGAGATAAATGTATGAAAGGGAAATACACCCTTATTTACAAAACACATTAAAAGCTGTTAGTTGACACGTTGAACACCTGCTGTGTATAGGATTACATGTGTCAGGGAAAACCTTACCTTATCTTGCTTTATAATATATCAAAGAATATTTATTGCAAAATAAAATTAAAAATTAATTAGAAAATGTACTGTTTTATGAAAAAAGAATTATTAAACATTTCTGTAAGATGTCACACAATGTCAGATGTTAGTGTGCTTTGGACGTCAAAGAGTTCTTAGAGTAAATTGTTTTGTAATAAACCTTGAGACTCAGTTTTTGTGTGAATTTTTGGCACCAGAAACTTACTTAAAGATTACTACACATAAGTGTATAACGACATTTTTTATGTTATAAAATCCTCAGTATACCTAATAAATAGGAAGTTAACATATATGTACATAATTTGTACACGTTCAATATATTATTGGGGATAAAGTTTCACAAATAGCGAAGTATCGTAGAAAAAGACCAGTGTTCCGAATTAATATTACAAATGGCGAAACCATTGATCGAACTCCGCCAAGTTTCCTAATCTTTCTAAATTGGCTTCACTAGTTCATAAATATAATAGGAAACCTAATAAAGATCATTTTTACTTGTTAAATAAATTTATTTGCTTATGTGTTCAATCTAATTAGCTTTTTAGTTTTATACTTTTATAACGAAGACTAGTTTTGAAGAACGTTGGCATCTTTGATTTTTGCGCAAATAGCACTGTTTTCCAATTGAGCCATCGGTGAAGAATAAGTTGAAATGTCCAAATATTCTATCATAATATAGATATTCTATCATTGGATAGAGATAAATTTTCCAAGTCAGCGGCCAACCTTCAAGACTGAAGAGGCACTGGAAGAAGAAGAAGATAATAATATATGAAGTGAAAACTTCCTTTTTAAGGAAATTACGGGAACGGATGCGAAGAATGTCAATGTGAAGATAGTCAGGTAATGCATACAGTTATTTGTAATTAACTGTCCCCAGCGACTCCGAGCGGAACAAAAAAAAACTCGCCAATAAGTAAGTAGCTTATGTGTTCTTTCAGACTATTTTCATTATGATCCGTTCCGCCATCCGTCTATTGAGCCGTTCCGGAGATACCTTCAAACAAACATCCATCTATCCATTTATCTATCCATCCAAATTTATAATATTAGTAAAATGTAAAAATAGCATAATTTATGTAGTTAATGTTAGCATGTCGGGATCTCATTAGTAGAGCAACACGGGCCGTCGCTCGTATGACAGATTGTGTGTTGCCAGAAAACCAATTAAACTTGTCCACAACACTGGCCGGTACAAATTCGGTAAGATTAATTGGTGACTAAACATTTGTTGTAGAAACTCGACGCGTGGTCGTTGCTTGTTTCGCGCGATTGCCGCGAAAGTTTAACTACTATAATTGGGTCATCCTTGTTGCAACTAAACACACTTTAAGTTACGGAAAGAAACTTTAAAATTAAGCAACTTTATAGTATATTTATTAATCTGTTATTTTGTGATGTAACACAACAAAATCAGTTTAGATTTATACTAAAGTTGAAAGATTTATGATCCATATGAAGAAGAACGACTGAAAAAAACAATATTGTACTGATCACAATCATTAGAGAAATGTTGTGATCTTAATTGGACATTGTGCTTAGCCGTAATGATCAATAAGGGAACATGTTGACAATGTCACAACGAGATCAACAGCGGCAAATACATTTACTTTTTATCCGTTCTTAAGCTGCGTAATTGAAAAAGGTAGATCACAAGTATATAGAGAAGTTGTCATTGCAAGATTAATTTAGTTTCTTGTAACGTTTTAATATGTAGGTATAAATAATTTAATAAACACTGAAGTGTATTATTTAAGAGTCAATTTTATTGTGTAACAATAATTAGTAAAAACACCAATCGAAGCGTGTCTGTACTACGATAATTTATAGTGTGCAAATATTTTTTTTGCAAACTAAACATTAAGATCTCTGATCTTCTCCCTTCAATTTGGAAAGATCAGTTAGTGTCTTGTCCAAGTTTGCGTACTTTTTTGGATATAACAACTAAAAATTAGTTGCTCTATAACCCACATCACTTCTTAGCACATAATTTTAGTTATAGTGTTAATTTATGATACAAAAAGTTGAGCGAGGCAAACTGTTCGCCGGCTGCGACACTGCGAAGACCACAAACACTGCTGTCGCGAACCACGGTGCTTATTTATAACAAAACATATAAAACTGTTTTTATTACTCTTTGTTTTTTGTCTTATTCCGTTTTATTGCTGTTACGAGATTTCTTGCAAAACAAACCCGGCAAGTATTGTGATAATTTCAAAAATTACCAGTTATGTTATACCATAAAGTAATCAATAGTATCGGTTTAATATAATCAGTGTAACTTATAAGCAACTTGTAAAAGATTAAACTGTTGAAGATACTTTAAAGAATTAACAGAAAAATTATTTTATACACTGTGTAATGTTTAGTTAGGTTTTTTATTTCGTTAAGTAATTAATTAATATTATCTCAGTTTTTTAATTTGCCAATCCTATGCTGTTGGATTTTCTCACCTTACTATCATAACTCTCTCTGTGTGTCGGTCCCTGATTTCTGAGGATCGTGGTCAGCATGTGTAGGGCCGCATCTGGAGCGGATGATATGCCTCCACCGGCTCCTGTCCAGCGCGTCTCTCACGACGGTATTAAATTTTGTGGACGACAACTCCTTCATTTGGTCAGTCCATCTTGTTGGTGAGCGGCCGCGTGATCTTCTTCCTTGAGTGTTGCCAACGACAATAAGTTTTTCTAGACTTTCGTCTCCTCTGCGTATCATAACTAAAATTCACAATAAATATTATTTCATTATATAATTAATCTTCAAACCTAAATCTATTATCACACCCCTCATTATTTGTTCCAACAGTCTATATATATATCGAAAAAAAAATATTGTTTCACTTTAATAATTCTCATGAGTTGAGTTAACATCCGCTACATTTGAAGCACGTCACGCCACCTGGATGCAACTTGTTTCGCTAACGAGTTCAACTCGTGCATTATACACCATAAGTATAACTTCAACATTACACGCGTTTGTTTTTTGTTAAAATATTTAACTAGTTGTAATTTTATAGGTAAAATTCGGTAAGAATTTTATGTTATTGTAAGTAATTTGTAATCCTATGATATCACCTCATTAGTCAAAGTGTTACTTAAGCACTTTAGTCACTTTACTTTAGTTACTTTAGTACGCTGATTAATGAAATAGCCACTTGGGCAATCCCTTAATTCTTATTTATAATTTTAAATCTACACTAAGGGTCCTTAGGTATTAACGAGTCTAAGTTCGGCACTCCGGCAGTTAATAATTTATGTGGGGATTAATAGTGACATAAGAGAATTTGACATAAGTAATGTTTAAGATTGTATTATTAGACAGTAAATTATGTGATTCAGTTCTCTTAGGCGTATCGAATACAGCGAATATTAACTGCCAATAAATTACATCATAATGCCAGGCTATCATCACATACCAAGCAGATTAACACCTTCGTATATACATTGCATTAATTTTACAAATTAGGTATCCGGGAAATCATTAATAATACACTAATAACAAAGAGGAAAGATTTGTATTTTTTATTATTTGTGAAGAATAAACTAAAATTTTATTAAACCGATTACAAAAATTGTTTAACCATTAAAATGCTACAATACTCCTGAGTGACATAGATTACCTACATTTCAAATATAATGTTTAACAAATTCGTAACCTCTCGTACAAATCTAGGTCTGCTAGTCATGTTTTAAAAATTAACTGACAATTTTTTTCTTTGCAAGATTTCAACAGTAATAGACACCTATTCTGTTATTAGATACTGCTATAAAGAACCTTGTCCTTGTTCAAGTTGAGTTTAATGTAGAGATTAAGTTATTTAACGTGTGAATATTGTTGACAGGTTCGCGTGATCGCGGCGTGATGGAGACGCGTCGGTGAGGGCGACGGCGGGCGCTGCGCACCGCCTGCGCCCGCCCATGGCCACCCTCTCAATAACAAGGTGCTAACTTATTTAATTTTTCTTTTCCGCGAATTCAACAAATCTTCTTATTTTATAAACTACTTAGATGTAATTTTCATTTAAAACGGAAACTTGGCTTTGAGATGTTTATTTTTAATACATGTATTGTATAAAATTTTTAGTCTTACACTCTTACCGTTGTGATATTAAATAAATAAATAAAATAAAATAAAATAACTTTTATTTCGGACCAGTTACATCCATATAGTGTTAGTAGAAAATAAAATTAAACAACAGATCCTACGACTATGTTAGTAAAATAGAACAGTTCATATTTAAATTATTTTGTTACTAGGTTATTGTTCGAAATGCATCTACGAACAATTCCTAGTAACAGCGGAGAGTCAAATCTCCATGCTATGGTGCCCAGGATGGAGTTGGAGCTAGCTCTCAGTCTGCAGAGCACCGAAGCAGACTTTTTTCTTATGATGGCATGGCATCCATCAACTCCTGCCTTAGCAAGCATACCAGATGCACTGCAGAAACGAGGCAGCCCCATCAGCATCCTGAATCCATTATTGTATTGGACGCGTAAAGCGCTGACAGCCCGCTGCGTATAGTTGGTCCAAAGGCTGCACGTATAGAACACTTGACAGTAAGCTTTGAAAAGCGTTACTTTTACTTGCTTGCTACAACGAGCAAACCTTCGCGCCACCATATTACATCGGACTGCCAGCGCCCTACGCTCCCTCTCTATATCCACTTGATCCTTAAGGTCGGCAGTCACATAATGACCTAGATATTTATATTAACTATCCCCTTATTACAGGTGGAAAAGGTTGGAGGAGGCCTATACTCAGAAAGGGGTCCAAATATTGGAACAAAAAGGCTAAATAAATAAAATAAATAAATAAAATCCCCTTATTTCCCTGTAGTCTTGGATATATAAGTCTACAAAATAATTTTATTTTTCTAAATATTACCCCTAGTCTTATCTATTAGAGAATTAAGCGAAAGATGATACTGGTCTATTAATCAATTTAAGAGTAGTTATAGGAGCTATTGGTCCTGTTAGTCCCCGTGCCTGGGCGCCCCTTAAGTCCTGAACCCAGGCGCCCCGCACAACTTGTACTGCCGGGTTAAGACGTCGCTGAGAAGATATTAGTTTATCATATAAATGAAAGTGTAATGGTATGCAGGTTGTTGGTGCGGTCGTTGGTGGTGTTTGCGGCATGGAGCACGCTCGCAGCCGCAGTGGCCCGCGCCCAGCTGCTGACGTCAGCGCTGGTGCCCGCTTGCCCCGCGCAGTGCATCTGTCTCTCACAGTCTCAGGTAAAATATCATACAATAACCATTAACCGCAAGTTTAATGGTCGTCGTTTACAAGACGTCCCTTTGTAAGGGACTAAGTTCTGCGGGTAGACACCTCATCGTCATGAGGTTTACAACGCGCAATCAACGACTTATACTTTTTTTAATTGAAAAAAATTTGTTGGTATAAATGATACATCCAACAGATATTACTATAAGGAAACAGAAAATGATAACCAAGTGTTGCAGATTATAAAGTATATGCTTATTTTATTAAGTTTTCCTCACTAACATTAAGTATTTCTAATTACTCTATTTCATTTTCATAAGATGTAACATCCGTATTAATAATGTTATTTAGAGGTGCTGTTACAGCGTCTGCTACCTTGGCTCTTTGCCAAAGAAATACATGATAAGGAAGAAAATAGGAACGAAACCTCTGCAAAAGGTTAACACATAGTTTAGAAAATATCCAAAATACAGCTTTAAACTGATATTGCAATATCTTAAGTACCAAATATCAAAAGCATAGGTTTTATCATGTTTGAGAAAAAACACAGCATGGAGTTACCACCAAATGAGTTAATACTTTTGTGAAGATTTAGGCTTACAAATCATTGGATCTCATTAATAGAACGAAACTAGTCACCTATTAGTTAGTAGTATTTGTTTCACACAGACGAATTCGTCGGAAAAATTAATCCTTAGGTAATGGTCTTTTGCTTAAGGTTCTTAGGTGACTTTAATTTTGATGCTGTATCTGTTAGTTTAATAGCGAAGCTGAAATTAAAAGAATCTCATGGTCTTTCTTAGAGCTGATTACTTTTCCTGAAACTCTATTTGTACAAGGAATTCTCCAAGATGATTTTTGTTTTGCAGGTAGTATGTAACAGTGCGACGCTGCGCGGAGTGCCCGCCGCACTGAGTTCGAGCGTGATGCAGCTGTCTCTGTCGCGCGCCGACCTGCGCGTGCTGCGCTCGGACGCATTCGCGCACTTGCGCCAACTGCGCCGCCTGTCGCTCGACGCTTGTAACCTTACCAGGATCAAGCCCTTCGCCTTCCGCGGCCTGCCGCGACTCAACGAGCTCTTTATACAGCACACTCCACTTACAACTGTCGACGCGTTCGCCTTCGCTGCGCTGCAGAACATCACCTCGATAGTACTAAGTCACAACAAAATCGCACAAATCGAGGGCTACGCTTTCGCCGGAACCAATTTTATAAAACTAATATCTCTTCGAAATAACCCTATCAAACGAATCCTCGCACATGCTTTCTCGGGATTGAACGATGTTAATCAAATAGAATTACCCTCCGGCATAAGATCTATCGAGCCTCAAGCTTTCGCTGGTCTCGAGGGTGTTGGTGTGCTGGAGCTGGCGTACATGGATCTACCGGCACTCGTTCAAGATACTTTCTTCGGAATGACGCGCATAGGGCGCCTCGCTTTGAGGGAGTCCGATCTGGGAGTTATACGCGCCGGTGCTTTTGACGGTCTCCGCATCGTAGATACTCTCGAGATGTGCAACAATAAAATCGACGGTATTGAGGAGCTATCCTTGATACAGAACAATAGTGTCCATACGTTTAAGCTGACCGGCAATCATATGCTAGAGTCGCCGGAAGCGGTCGTGTTGGAAGTAGATATTGTTGTAATACGCGGGAATCATTTGCCTTGTGAGTGCGGCCGGGATCCCATGGCCAATCCTTTGGCTCTATCGCAAGAATTTGCTGACGAGAATTTTTGTATATCGCCTTTAAAAGTCCGCGGGAGGAGCCTGTCGAGTGCGGCGGGAGCGGCGTGCCGGGGCGAGGGCGGCGGCAGCGCGCGCGCGCGTGCTGCCGCGGGCGCAGGCCACGCGCCGCGCTCTTTGCACCCGCTGCTGCCGCGGCTCGCCCTCACCGTCGCCGCCATCGCTTTCTTATCCAACAGCTAACCGCCCCCGGTGTTCAATTATATACGTGTTATATGTGTGTGTAAATATTGTAATATAAGTGAATATAGAGATGCGAAATTTTACATTGAATGGGTCCGTTCATTCAGTATACGTTGGACCATGATTAAAACTTGCCTTTGGAAAACTTTGCGTTTCATTTGTGAGTGTATTCAAAAGTAAGAAGAAATCTTTCCTCTGGTAAACGTAGCGGGCTTTTATGGAAAAAAAGACTAAAAAAGTAGCAACGTAATGTTGCACAGTTTTCTAATGAGCGGTGATATTTTGCTTGTGGAAGGGTTCTTGCAGTACATATGATATGAGAAAGCAACAAAAGTTTTCTTATTTACCTATACCAATAGTTTGTTAGGGAGAACTTGGAAACACGACCTCATTAGTCGGAACAGGATTACTAATTGCATTAATTTCCTTGGGAGAGAAAGTTGAACTTGAACTTAAGGTTTGTGTTAGGTATTTATAATGTGCTCCGTTAGAGGTACAATATATTCTTTCAACGTGATCGTGCAGCACTGTATCGTTTTTAGTGTGACAAGCGGTGACCTGATTTCCGTAAAGCGGAGTTGTGTTTAAAAATTAAATTTAAAATCATATAGCACAAATATTACGAGTTTTAGTAACACTGTAGAAAGTAGTACTTAAATATGTACGAGTATTCACATACTTTCCTCAAGATACTTGTAAGTGGTTCAACGTATTTTAAAATATCTATATAGTGTAAAAAATCTACGTTTATTTTCACAATACTAAAACTAACACATTAATTAAAATACATAAAAAAGCATACTTTGATTCTTTGAACAGGTCGTTTAATAATTAGAAGGATCTCGACACTTTTGTAACTAGAAGAAACCCAGACTAATTAGAATGAGAGAAAACAGAATCTTTTAAAGAAATCTTTTCAGGATAAGATTTCGTACAATTTAGACATTTTCTTAAAACAGACAAAAATAGCTTTTTAAGAAGCTCCTTTAAGGTGAGATTTTATGTTCTCTAATTATTTCTCATTAACAACATACAACAAGCAAGACGTATAGTTGAATTCAATGGAAATGATAAATTGAATTTATACATTTTACTGGCTGATAATACATTATTTATTGTCTATTTATTTATTTTGGAAAGCTTAGACAGTGTTTAAATTACGCTTTAGCTTAAATGTATATCGCAAGCTGATCTTAGACATTACTAGAAATCATGATTATTAAGATGTCCATAATTTATTTCACACTGGCATTTGTCCGCTAATCCGTCCGCAGGTAATTAAAAAATAGCTACTGGCGATACGTAATATAAAACATGATCTAGATCTCAACAACTTTGATTAGTGTATTTATCTATTCCACTTCAGCTCATTATACGTCTCCACCGAGGAGCTCGGAGCCTATCTAATTTAGGGGTGACTGGGGTAGGCCATAGTCAACCATGCTGGCCCAGTGTGGGTTGGTTGACTTCACATATATAATTTCTTCTCAGATATGTGCAGTTTCTAGATTAATATACATATGTAAATCGAAAATTGAAAAACACATTTGTACATGACGGGATTTGAACCCAGGACCTGTAGATTGCAAGTCAAGTGCTTAACCCCTGAGCCACCGACGCCCTATTCCACTTGACTGATGTTTATTTAAATGTAGTTTGTTACAATTTATGTAAAAGCTCGTAGTGCGCGCCAGGTGTCGCAGGTGAGTGTACGTTACGTAATACTAATGTTAATCCTTTATATTGTATCTATCTAATGGTGAACAATTTATCTAAAATGGTTAATCAGATCTAGTTAAGAGATTACATATATAACCACAGACATTTAATTGTTTGTTCTTTGATAATTTAATTTAATTGTGAATAAAACTCGCGTTATTTGATAAGTACTCGTGGCTGACCTTGACTACGACTAAAACAAAAAACATAATAAGTAGCCTGTGTGTTCCAGACTATGTTGTACACCTGCGCCTAATTTCATCAATATCCGCTGAGCCGTTCTGGAGATACCTTCAAACAAACATCCATCTAGACATTCACATTTTTTATAATATTAGTAAGATTGTAAACAGAATTTTGATCGAAGTATATTTATTACGAATTATAAATGTAGGTCAAATATGGTATTTTAAACGAATGTAGCGTGAATTTCCAAGCGGCGAAGCGCGCTGCAATTATTTAAAACGACGTTTTGTACTGCTGTATGTACATGATGTCTGCATACCATTATTTAAACGTCAGTTTTTATGACAGTCATTTTAACGTGCGAGGCATTTCATAAGCAGATTTGGGAAAGGAATTCCTTGAAAAATATTGGTTAGTGGTTAAAATAATCCTCTAACTGTTGGTTTCTGAGATCATAATCTCTCTATAAAAGATATCGTCATCCCTGTCATTATTTTTGACAACATAGAGAAAACAATAATGTCTTAAATGTTATTACGGTTGATAATGTATATTGCATAGGCATTAATATTGTGAGTATCACATTTACTTGCTACTACGTATTCATATTCAGATACGTAAAAAGTTTAATCAAGTGATGATGTTTAAGGGATTAAATAAAAATTCACTTTTTTTAAACTGTTATTTATTCATTATATATGAAAAGGAAAGACGAAGAAAAAAACATATTTGTCATTGATATTTACAAAATTATAACTTGCTTCCTTTTCTATGTGACATATAACTAAAATGTATTGAAACTCCTTAGACAGATGATATCGAAAAAGTATTCTGCCTATAAATTTTCTGCTTTAATAAAATTGAAGGATAAATGATATTGTTATATTGTATTCCAATTTAATTTAGCCTTTAGTCGTTGGTGCTCAAGTTTGAAACAATTCAATCAATATGTGACGTGGTGCGTATGTGAATTAATAGGTATATTCGAAAAGGATTAATTTTGTTGACAAAACAATCAGACTGAACGGTTTTAATAACACTCCAACTGTTTCCTGGGAAAACTGATTGCTTTATAATTTGTTTAATTTACTATATTGCTATTTATTATGTTACCTTTAATTGATTATCACGTTAATTTTATTCTTGGTAAACATATTATATTACATTGGTACTACATAACAAAAAAGACATATTGAACCATGATGGTTTTTAAGAAATAAACATGTTAGTTTTATGCGAAAATTGTATGTAATTTTAAACATGTCATTGTGTAATGCCACCATGAATAAGGCATAGAACTACTAAAAGAACAAAACTATATTTTGTATTGTAGAACTGTGTTAATTACCCCAGCGAATTGCACTGTAGTACAAACAAAAAAAATATAAACCCAGTTCCTAAACTACGTGTCTACTGTAACTATTTTAAGTAAGAGGGTGATATTACAAGTAATATATCATTAGTTGGTGTTCAAGTTTACAACCGGCTCAGGGCCGAAGCCGATTCCTGTTTGCACGTGTTGAAACAATCCGGCACGAACTGCTCATTAGCCGATATCGATCGCCGCTAAACGCCCGACTAGACGAGGAACTCGTACGATAAGTAACCAATTATTACACCCTCTTATTAAACTTAAACAACTGCAGTTATCTAATAAATATGTTACAAAACTATCAAACTAAGCGAACTCTTTGTGATGGCAATAAAAAGGATTCGTTGGGAATTATAGAAGGAAAGGAGACGGCTGGCCAATAGTGAGACAAAGACGATGTGGCGAAAAAGTCTGACCTGACTATGTGTAACAATGTCCACCGTCAGACTTTTTAGAAAAAACGATTAAAAATGATTTGTTATTATTATATCGATTTTTACTTTTTTTTAATAAAATTCCTTTTTTTAAATAATATCAAAATATATTATATAAAAAAGATACACCACCGGTTTCAGAATTCCATGACTCAAACAACCAGTGGTCAGGGCTGCAGAGACATGAACTTCCTCACTGTACGCGTGTTTTCCAAAATCATTGCCTTTTGAATGTGGACTTTACATCGATTTATTATTATACTAGCCGTCGCCCGTCACTCCATCCGCACGGAATTAAAAAAAAAACTTAGTAGCCTTTGTTTTCTTCCAGACTAAAACATCTGTGCCAAATTTCGTCAAGATCCGTTGAGCCGCTTCGAAGATACCTTCAAACAAACATCCATCCATCCATCTAAACATTCGCATTTATAATATTAGTATGATTTCTTTTATTAAATCTACAAGCGATTCCCTTAGTTAATTAGTATAGGTTTTGAGCAAATAATAAATTATTTCGTTTGATATTGAGATCAAAACAAAAATATGGAATGTACAAACACTTTTCTTTCAAATTTCCTTTGAAATATCCTCTTAGTGTCAAGAGGTGTGGGTTTCGCGCAGCTTTGTGAACCGAATGTCTAAGTTTTTACTGAAGTTGAATCATTATCTTTGGGGTCTACATTTAAAAAGATAAATTTTGTTCAGAATTAGTTCTGTAGATAAAGTTAGGAAGTTGAGGAATTAAAGTTATTTTCATAGCTTTCTAATAAAGAAAAAATAGCAAGTTAAAAGATATTAGTAATATGTAGGTAGTTATTTAGTAATGTCGTTGACTGAACAAAGAAATAACTTTTATAGTATCCTCTATGGATAGAAAGAATGAGTAAATTAATTAAAAGAATTATTATTCATACTTTCGTGAGACATTATCATTAACTTAACGGAACGGCTAAAACACTCACGTATATATAACCGGTGTCGGCACCAGAACTATGTTAGAATTCTTATTGAAATAAACGTACTCGGTACGTAATATTGTAAAAATAATTTCACTTAGCTTATATGTTTATGTAATAGAGTCGTGTTTTAAGATGTAGTCTGTAAAAATTATTATATATAATAGATCAGAATCATTCTGAAAATCTCTTTATTCCAATGTTGATGCCATTTTTAATCTTCAGTAAAATATTATTTTCGTAAGCTAACAAAAGAATAAAAGACGACTTTTTTCTTTCGCTTGAATTGAAAACGAAAAAAACGTCAACAAGTGATCCATGTAATTGATGGGTATTTCTTTCAGATATAAGTTATTAAGAAAATTGGTTTTAATTTTGTTTCAATACCTTTTCAGTGGGCTGAGATTGGATTAGAATGTTTACAAACGTTATAGTACATTAAAAATAATTTCTACTTATTTGTTTTTTTTTTACTAAAATAATTTAAAACAAATACATAGCAAAAGTAAAAAAAAAACGCTGATGCGAGAATTATTTTTTGGTAATGTAATTTGAATTGAACTTAAAAATAAAATTGTTTCAGTGTTCTATTATGAGACGGGTTCTGGGATAAGCTACTATAATTCTTATGTATTTAAAGTGCGTTACATATTACTAGAACTAGTACTTTCTTTGAGAAATGAAGTTAACGTATCTAAAGCGTGAATGAAATATGACTAAATCCGAGGCGTAAAACAGATTTTAAGTATAATGATGCCTTTAAAATTTGTCACTATAAAGTAAAAATAATGTGCATACGACTATGTATGTCATAACATTTACAATAGAAATATTTAATTACCTAAGATTAAGTAATATTTTAATTATTTTTTGTAAAAGATCTGTCTATAAATTATTCTACTTTATATCTCTGGTATTTGTAATAAGGTTTTAAACAGCAGGGAATGATTATTTGTTGGTCTCGAATAAATTAATAAATTGGATTTATAAACACTTCAAATATAACCTAGATTTGTTGTTTCAGTGAGTGAGACTAGATATTTTGTAAAAAAAGTGCTTATACCAGAAGTATTTTTTGGTGCTACACATTTAAGGATAAATCCGACTCTAGTTTACGTTCATAATATCAATCACCGGGGCAAAACGGGTTTAAAGACGCATTTAACTAAATAGTGTCTAACTGTATTTTATTTTGGATACATTAAAACTTGTCAAAACATTAAATGACATTTACGTAATTTGTTACTGGCTGACTTGTATTATTTCTCATTTCTATAGAATTCAACTTTTTAAGCTTTTTAATATTAATCTGTATCAATGAAAGTGGTTCTTGGAGTATGCGGGCATTCACAAATTGTCGCTCGATCGATACCTCACCATAGTATAGCTTTCGTGCGTGTGCAGTTTAATAAAACGTAAATTTTAGCTTAACTCACATAATATTAGTTGTGTTAATACAAAAGAATGTTATTATCATCTTAATGTAATATTAGTCTCAAATGATTATTGATAAATAGAGTCAATATGTACAGTATTACTATTTTTCACTACTTCCTGCATTGTCAAGTATTCAGTAAACGATCAAACATGTTTGACAAAACTTATTGCTGTATGCATTAAATACTTCAAATCAAAATGACATAATGAAAATGAAGATATGACAAAAACATCGTTTATAGGATGCTTTATAATGAGATTCTGTAGTATAAAATTACGTTAAATTTTATCATGGTGCTGTATTCAAATCGAAGCAATAACTGATTTCACTTTGAACTTGAACGAGAGCCGTTCTCATAGTGAAAATTTTTCGCATTCAAAAAACAAGTGTCGATTATCGCATAATTACTTATTTACGATGCGACCAACGTTTGACCTTTCACAACATTAGCGAGTATTCGTTACGTATTCTACGGGATACTGTTCGAGTCCGAGATTTCGTTTTATGAAAAAGAATAACTGCATGTGTGTTTTTTTAAATGAAATTCTAAAGCTAATTAGTTATTTACATTACTAGGGTTTAATTTTTCTATAACTATCATTTACTTACATCCAGCCTAAATTTGTATTTGTCATATGCATACAATTATGTCACGTATAGTAGTGACTAGTCAAGATTTATGTACAAGAATCATGTAACTGAATATTTAGGAGCACAGTTTGTCTCAACATAAGGTAAGCATTACAAAATAAAGAGCGTCTTGACGAAAATGTATGACGACAGTGTAGGGATATGTATCATATCGTAGGTACTGTCTCTTGGGTATCGTAAAGGGAGTTTTAAGGGAAATGTACCATGATAAATAGACTAACGAGTGTACCGTATTACAATATACGAGATGAGTTTAAAATTACTGCTGATTAAATTTTACATATTTTTTATTTTATATTAAACAGAATAAAAATACACAGTTACAACAAAAGAGTCTATAAACCTATCGTGGGTTTGTTCAGACACTTTGGTACTGAATGTAACTGAAGGTAAGTATAGATTTTTTTAACATCAACTAAGTGAGAAAAAAGTAAATAAGTTAATCAAGCACGCGTGCTTTCGATGACCTTGATAGAATAGAGTTATTTTAATATTTAAATTTAATGTTATTACTACAGAAAAACTATTTAAAAGTCGATATTTCAAAACTCCTAATTGGGAGCGTACTAAGAAGCAGGTATAAAAACTCTAAAATACTTTAATCCCTATTTTTAACTCAATTATTATCGATTAAATTAAATTCTACACTAGAAATTGAACTCTATTGCACTTTGTAAATTATATTTTGGTTTTAACTTATCAGCCACACATTACGGTATAGCCAATATATCAGAACCAAAGTTGCTCTTTGAACACTTTGCACTAGAGCTAAATCGCCTTATCATATATCAAAGTCAAAGGAGTGCGGTGATTGGAATAAAATATTCCATATAATGCCTGTATTTATACATTTAAATTTGAAGGTGTTTACTACTCTCTTCCTGGAAAAATGATTTTTTGAAGGACATAAAAGAAATGGCCATTACAAATAGTTTAAAGGAGAGTAGACGTTGACTTACATATTATGCTTATGCGCAATGGAAAACACGATTAAGTAAACAACGAAAACCTATTTATCTCGATTGGGTGATATTAGGCTAATGAAATTGATACAGTTTAGAATTAAGATCATTTTAGCAAGGTTTAGGTATAGAGACAGCGACTCTTCAGTGAAGGCAGTCAGTTGATAAAAAGTACAACACCATTACACGTGGAATAAATTTCTGATGCGGTCAAACTTTAAAGCCTGCTAAAAGTACAGGTTTGTTATAATTAATAAAGACCGTGTTTATAACATAAAGTAACGCCCACTTGAACTAAATAACCGTTGAACGTAGGCATAAATCGCTTGGCCCTACTTGAAATCTCAGTTCTCGTTCACGTATTGATCTCGAGTGTATTAATGATTGTGGATATGCGATATTCGCTCTACTTAACTGTATCACATTGCTTCACGGTTTTTGTACGTTTTAGTTTACTCTATAGATTGTAAGTTTACAAGTACCTAACGTTACATAATTTATTGTACACAATGTGAATAGATCATTAAAATTATAGATGTATAACCTAACCATAATAATAAACAAGAAAGTCAGCTCTAATAAATGAAATAGTGCCATCTACTGTCTACCCTTTATGGGTATCAATTATCACCTAGGTGTTCGCGACGCTTGTTAACCCGATACTTTTTCTAAAAAAAATACAAAGTATAATTTTTTTAAATTAAACTAATTAATATCAAGTATAATATACGGTAAAATTTCATGTCATGACGCGTAATAATGAGATATATTCACCGAATTTATGTACAAAAAGTTAAACAACGTAATTTACTTATTTATTTGAATTTTTCCTCATAATTTTTTAAATAACCGTTTCTGTAAAATAGGTTTATAAATTTTTCACTAAGCCATTATAAAAGCTGGACACGAAAAATGTTAAAAAACTTGTGGAAGCTCTGTGAAAGTACAAAACGAAACGTTTAGCTTTTTTTATCGCCGGCGCCATTGAGCGTTAATGTCGTGCACTGGACGTGACTACTATTGTTTTAGAACGTTTTCACTCTTTTAATTTCTTGTATTCATTTTACAACTGAATTTTTACCAACCTTAATATTGCTCTTCCCTTTGTTATTTTGTGTAAAGTGTACATTTCAAAGTTTGTATAGGAATAAATGTTTTATAAAAAATATTATTTATGTCGCTCTGAATTTGTCTTTAAATCTTACTAATATTATAAATGCGAATGTTTCGATGGATGGGTGTACGAATGGTTGGGTTTTTGTTTGAAGGTATCTCCGAAACGACTCAAAGGATTTCGATGTAATTTGGCACAGATGTATAACATAATCTGGAAGAACACATGGGCTACTTATTACGTTTTTTTAATGCTACGCGGACGGTGTCGCGGGCGACAGCTAGTAACCTATAATGACACAATTAGGGAAATTGAGAGGGTCAATGCCCTTTTGACAGCAGTAGAAAAACTCGACCTACGAAGAATGTTAAGGTTTTTGTATAAGGTAGCAGATGAGCAAGGGGCCACCTGCTTTCGCTAATCGTAGTTTACCACTGCATAATACGAAGATAACAAAGCCTATGGATATCTTTAACAAGTTGTCGACGCATCACCTACCTTAAATGGACAGAGCAGGGGACGTATTGAAAGAGGATATTTTCCTTTCAAATACATCCCGTTACCTGCCTACTCTAATTCCCCTTCCCATCCTAATAAGTAAAGCGTGGGAAAGGTAAAAGACTGAAATTATCTTTCACTTCACGCCTGTTTTCTACAACAAATGTTGTTTTTGCGGGCTTTACCTCTGTTATAGGTGCAATTTAAAATGAAGGTTATAGTGACAACTTAAAAATATAAAATATAAAAGATTTGTAATCAGTAAAATAAAGAATCATTGTACAACATTTACTTGATGGTTCTAAATTACCAAATAAATTCTTAATCGTTTTCCTCCTTGTACAAATGAATCGCCATTTTCATTGTGCTGTCCCTCACGTATTGGCTATTGTAAGCGTTTGTTCTCAACTCTATTCCAACTTTTATGTTTATTGTGTGTTATGTTTTCTTTTTGTGAACTTTGCTCCAAATTTTTGACGTAGCTTTACAACAATACCATTACGTTAATAATTTACTATTTTACCTTTATATATATCACATATTGTTGATTTGTCTTGTCAGGTAGGTTTAGATGTTTATAAAATGGAAACGTCATTAAATAAAAAAAATTACGTATCTGCATATTACACTTAACTTTAACTATAAGTTTAGTTGTATTGAGAAGAATACTTTTGCGAAATTATTGTTTTTAAAATATCCTTTGGCAAACTTTGTTTTCTAGAACACGGATGGAAAATGGAATGACGCATAGAAAGACCAAAATTAACAATGATACTTGCCTGTATATTCGAGAATGATTCGTTTTTAACATTTAATATTTAGGTATTTTAAATCTGTTTATTTTGAAAAACACTGTGAATAATGTTGGTTCAGCTCAAGTCTACTTTCAAATACAGCTGAAATGCTATCACTTAATTAGCAAAGCCTGCGTAACCGGCTCTACAATCCTTTTTACGGTTGAATAACAAGTGTACGAGCTGTTACTGCAAAAACGGAGCTGTGTCAGTTAACGTTGTCGCATATGTAGGTTGTTGTATGTCATGTTTATGATATATTTTTACTAAGAATTACTTTTATTTTCCTATTTTTTTAACTTTATTTATTTTCTGATCTAGATTGAAGTCCTAAAGACCTGTCAAGTAGCATCGATGTTACGAAATGAAGTACCATCAAATGACGTATCTTCATTTATTCATAAGAAAAGCACGATTTTAAACTTAGTAAGTAAAAATCGGGATCATTAAGCCTAACGCTTATTCTAAGAAAAAAGGAAGTAGGTATATAACATTATATAGTTCTAAATACATCGTGATAAGTTAGCTTAAAATCTTAACCATATTTTGGTTAGGATTTTAAGCTTAATGGACATTTTAGAGATCGTAATCAAAATTGGGTATAAGAAGATATGTATTACTAATTGAAATTTGTGTCATCCGTTAATGTACATAAATATATTATGGCGGTATTAATTCATTTTAGTATTAATAGATCATTTAGTATTATCGTATGGTTGTGTGCGTTTGAAGGATGAGTAGAATGGATTAATTTCTGTGACAAAACACGCCGGCTGAACTAATCCAATGACGCTTGGATTGTTTCCTGACTAACTGATCGACAAGTTTATAGGATTTGCTTCTATCCTGGTGATAAAAGATTACTGTATCATTAGTGGTGATTTAATACTGTAAATATTTGTATTTTATTACATTATCCACTTATTCTGACAATTACTTTTACTTACAAGCAGATTGGAAGGGATATAAGATTATGATGGGAATGACCAAGAGAATAAAAATATTTTTTTCACCTTGATGCAACTTGTTGCGGACGGCAACTTTTTTAAAATTAGTATTATTTTTTTATTGCGAAAATACCTATTATCTTCTGTTATTTGTATTGTAAGTAAATTGATTTTATATTTTCATATTCGTATTTATTTACGTTTGAGTTTGTATTCAAAACACCATAATGCTAGTATTATGTTATAAATGTAGAATGTTTACGTTGCCGGGTAGAGTTTCTCGGCGCACTTCCCTCGAGCATAATTATGTTCCCCCGACAGACTCGTGCTCTTGAAGTAAACTCTTAAAATGCAATAAAAATGCAACTAAACAAATTTACCTTATCCAATTGTTTTCTAATATTACAATGAAAACAGGAATGCTGATAACATGATAAGAGACTGGAATGGAGAAAAAAAAGTTATGTTAAAAAAATATTTTGCTGCCGAATTGAAGTTAAATGTTGAAACTACGAGTAACAGTACAAAAATCTTAAATTTATTTAGGAAATAAGATGAAAATTTTTCTTTAAACACATCACATGGTTTTACATTTTTTACTTTTCAAGCTAAGGCTGTTTTGAAAAAAAAGATTATTGTTGTGTTAACGTTCATCAAGGTTTATGGTATAGGTGTTTAGTAAAATCACTTTTATTACACTCCTTTCCTCCCAAGTATGGCTGGCTACATGGAGGCGACCGGCCGTAAAAACTTAAGCCAAAACTTTAAGGTTTATAAAATCTTGTGTGCGACCACACGTGAGTGGGAAAAGGCCAGGGAGATGATGACGACTTTCATAAAATTTCTTTACCCATGTCAACAAGAGAATAAAATATTTATGATCATTTAGTGACAGTAAAATATTGAAATTATATTACTCTATTTATTTTCACACCATTTAGACGGCAATAGGATGGTTGTGGGAGTGTTAAATTAATTTGTTTTCTTATAATCTTCTTTGTTTCTTATTTCTAAAGTACGTCTCGTCAGATGTGCCGTAATTATTGTCCGGGGGCCAGATATCAACAATCTTCACGTTGCGAGGCGCAAACCTTATGTAATTTTAACATGAAAATGTAGCTTTCTTTAAAGGTATATATTTTATATCAAGGATTTCATTAATGTTACACCACTATTATTCTACAGTTTAATGCAAGAAACATAACAAAATCAGTATATGAAATATATTGAATTATTATTTAAAAAAACATATTAAAATGTAAAACTGGTAGTAAAAATAGCATAAAGTATAAATACACTGTGGGAGAAGACAAAGCGAAACGTTTTTTATTTTTATAGCTGCTCCCATTGAGCTCTAATGTCGCCCGCTGCATATGACTGCTATTGTTTTAAAACATGTACAGTCTTTAAAATTCTACATCCAAGCTTTTTAATTGATTCAAAATGTTTCTTTATTTTCTTCTTTAAAAAATACATAAAATATGTATGTATTTTACGATTTTCCATATGCTTAAATAGTTTGCTTATTGTATTCAAAAAGTTGCCACTGTGATAAAAATATTGATATATGTTTTATCCAACCTAACCTAATATAGTTATGTTATTAGATTTTAATATTTTAATTTTAATTGTTTTACCTCAATTTTAGAAAAAATACCTGTCTTTTTTATTTTATTTTTACTGTATTTTAAGTATCAAATTGTTTTAGCGTTAATTAAAATTATTTCTTATAAAAATAAAGAAAACTAAAGTCTTTGGCCCAACCACGCCAGAGGAGAACGAGAGGGCGGCATAGCGCCGTCCAAAAAATACATAGCTATGTTTTCATTATGACAAATATGCTAAGACATGTTAGTATATATAAAGTTTCACTTAAAAATAAAAAAATTAAATCGTATTGATTGTTTCCAAACCTGTTTATTTAACAATATTGACGCATACAATATCGATGATAACAAATAAAAACACATAAATTAATCTTAAAATATCTGATGTGAGTCAGAAACTAAAGAGCAAAGTACTTTAAGTATCAGACGTTCTTTCCTAGACTTCCATTAATTTGCCCGTCCGTTCAACTCACAAAGTTTAGCCTTACATTGAAATGCAAAAATAAAATAAGGTTTTTTTTTGTTGAATTTATTACAGAAAATCTTTTTAAAGTTTGTTAGCTTACTGGTGAAATTAGATTTTGTACTATTACTACGTATATTTATTCTGAAGTGGTCTTAAAATGTACATTTCATATCAAATATGATGAATGGAATTGAATTCGTACTGTCACATTGATGAGAGTTGTTTAATTATCTTTAGGATTAATTTAATATAATTCATTAAATTTTTAAACTTTCGTGAGACATAATAATTTATTAATTAAGAACGGCTTAACTCACATGTGATCGTCCAGTGACGGCACCGACTAGTTTCGGACCCGTCGGGGGTCCATCTTCAGGGCGAGTGTTTATTTTGAGGACTTCGCGGTCGCGTCGCGTCTCGCACTAACGCTCGACGTTTCGGGTCCGAAACTAGTCGTCACACGTGAGTTAAGCATTTATTCATTAATTAAAATGATTCATATTCATTAAGGGACTGATTAAGTAGGCAAATAAACAACTAGTGTGACAGTTATTGATTGATAACCAAATGCTTGAATGAAAATTATTGGGTAATAATGTCACAATGTTGCCAATAATCTAATACGTTTTATTTATTTATTAAGGAGGTACACCAATTGCACGAACAGGTACAAATAACACAGAGACATAAAAAACAGAGGAACATACAGATAATAGGCGTACACAGCATTCAACCTTTTTTCACTATTCACCATTTCACCTTTAGAAGGTGCTTGATTTCGTTACAATATCGAGTACACATAAATACAACACAAAATTGGAATGTAATCGCTAGTTTGTGTGGAGGTAGAATAGGAATTTAAAACGTCGTGGTATCAAGTTTACAATTCCACTTTAACTGTGACCGTGTTTCTGTTGTTCGATCAGATGTTTTTAGATGCTAGTTGGTTCCGCTGCATGGCATCTTATCCCTTTGAACGATGAAATGCTTCATTAACAGCAAATACGTATGAAGTTTTCTTTTACACACGTAATTTTTTTTCTCAGTTCTATTTATAAAACATATTGTTTAGTAATAAAGCAGGGTTCAGCCACCATAATATCTTATATTAAGGGGTGATGTGGTACTACAAAACAGAAAGCAACCTTTATCCGAATCTTTGCTGTACGCACTATGAACGAAAGTTGAAATCTATTATCTATAAACTAGTTGTCACCCGCAACCGGAATAAAAAACTTACTAAGTAGCTTATTTGTTCTTCCAGACTACGTTGCCAAATTTCAGCGGCATCCGTTTAGTTGTTCTGGAGATAACTAATAACAAATATCCATCCATCTATACATATAAACACTCGCATTTATAACATCAGTATTAAGGCTGTATCTACGAACTAAAAGATAACGTAATGAATGTTTCCCGTCAAAATAGTTTACCATATCGTCGGCTCGTGATCCGTGTGCTGTGCTGACATGGTTCGCCACTTCTATGATTGATTGCGCGGCTGAAAAGTAATTAAAGTTGTCTACTGCACACGCCATGCCACGAATAGACCTTTTCATTTTTCCTTAGACCTAAAAGGCTTTGACGTTGTGGTCCATATCATGGAAATTAATTAACAAGTTGGCAAAGACTTTCAAGGTGAATCGTGGAACGTTTCAAAACTAGTTTGTATTGATTTCATATCTTTTATTCATTTCATATCATACCAGTAGAAGTGGTATTTATGTGTATTCGCAGTTCTTAAAATTTTCCATTAAAGTTTATAAGGTTGAATGTTTAAAAAAGACATTTTATGCTGGTAAATGTTCTGTTAAATCTTACGTCGTTCAATTATACTTATCGAACGATCGATGTCTAAAACAATAGATATGAAGCCTTCTTACACATTTTGAAAGGAATCACGAACAATAGCCGCTGCGTTCACTATAATGAAAAACCTCAATGAGCTCAGTGACTCGAAAAAAAAACAAGAAATGATTCAACGATTATTCTTTGCAACCCGTGCTTTGTCTACATTATTGTCATTAAGTAAATTGTATGTCAGAGAAAAGGTCGCATTACCTGTGCAATATTGTTAAGCTTATAAAATTAATTATAAGGAAAATACAACAATAATTATGTATAATATAATAACTAAAATGCAACAAAAACTACTTTATGTATATTTTAGCCGACCCTTGAGTATCCATACAATTGTCTGTGTCACACAATATATATGTGGTAGAAAATGAAAATATTATTTTTACAGTTCTTATAAAAAGACTGTTACAAATACACATGCATTGAAATGAATTATTAACATTTCTTTTAATTAACGGTAGGGAATTGCAAAATCAATATGTAATGCTCTCCCAATATACAGTATGATTGCAAGATTTCCCCTTAAAGATCAACTGCCAATCTAGAATAGTGTACCACACAACGTTTCTTCCCATTTCAATAATCCTAATTTTTGCAATTTCTATACTTTTGTCTATCTTTAATTAATACTTAATTTATACCCCTTTTATCGAACAGTCAACCGGAGAGATTTAACCAAAGATATAATATGAAAATTATCTTGTTTTTTGTGGTTTTGATATTTTACTTTTTATATTCCAAATTTTCGGAATTGAATATAACTTATACAATAAGGCTTTTAATTTATATTAAATCAGTTTTTCTCAATGATTCTATATTCAGAAATCTTGGTATATTTTGAAGGTAAAAATTATGCAAACACAACACATAAAGTCGTCGAGACGCATACCCAAGTCGAGTTCGCACACTTCGTGCGGTCTATTAGTTGGGGTCCCACTTGAATTTTAGATTAGGAAAATTTCGGTCGTTGGAAAAAATTAGAAAAGATTTCCATGACTATCTTCCAAATTTCGTAAACATTTTTTAACTTCCAAATCTCGGTTAATACTGAGTTTACAATTTTGATAAGTATTGTTAAATCTGTTTATAAATGTGACTGGTTTCTTTATATGTTTGTTACTGTTTCTTTTATTTCTTAACTCACATACACACAATCCTATATATTACACACACAGTTTTTTTTATATTACAAGGTTGCAAACGAGCAAGCGGCCACATGAATTCGCCGAAATGGCGAAGCGACCACAGCCCATAGACATCCGCAATTGCAGATGTGTTGCCTACCCTCAATCTACGAAAGAGGAGACGCACAAAAAGAGAATATTTAACCTTCCTATGCATCTCCTCCTTCATAAAATCCACCTCCCCTTCCCATTCTTTCCTTATAAGAAAAGGGTGGGAAGTGAAAGAGGACTAAAATTAGCACCACACTAATCAGACGAAACGCCGAATTGCTTCCACTTCACGCCTGTCTTCTGCGTGTAAAACTTAATAAGGTCGAGTGGAATGTTTTGTCCCGCATGTGATTGATTGATCGGATTAAAGCAAGCAAGAAATTACTTTTCCACAGGAGAGAGGCGAAGAAAATTTACATACGGTATTTATTTTTCAAATTGCCTCAAATTTTTTGTAGAAGTATAGTATAGAACAGTGTAAGTGTATGTTGGATGCAGATGAACGTAAAAGTAGAGGGAGGGAGGTATTACATATTTAATGAAAAGAAAACAGTGTTGTCCACAAATTTATGATAAAATATGAGTACAACTGTTGTTTTATTAAAATTAGCATTAATTTATAAAAATAGAACATTAAAAAATGTGGTTTCTTTTTTATATGAATCCCATTGTTTTCGGTTAGAAAATAGTTATAAGTCTTTCCATGGGTCGTCTAAGAGATTTTTTGATAAATTAAAAGAAGAATAAAAATTACAGAACATTGTACTCTAAAACAATAGCGGCGAAAGCGTATGCAGCGAACCTCTCCGAAGCCAATGAGGTAGCAAAAAGAAAAAACTGACCTATTCCCGTTCTCTTAGTAGTTTTTAGTTTTATTCGTATATATAGAATTTTCATTCATCTATTTTTGGCGTTTTTTTTCGCATTAACTTTAAAAAGATTTATGTATAATGGAAACATACCTTTCTACATTCTACAAAAACAACAATCTAAGTTGCATATACATATTTAGATGATTTTCAAATAATTTCACAAGGAAATTGTAATTGTCATCCCTTAATTCAAATTACTTCAATATACGAGTAGCTTTAGTACCATAAAAGTGTACGGAATGAATGAACATGCTTAACTTTAGAATTAAAATTTGCACGGTTTGCATTTAATATAACTTCCTTTAACCGACAAGCTCGAAACATCCACAGAGAAATACAAATAAATTTAAACTTTGGAAACTCTATAATTGTTTTCACTATGCAAGTTGTGTATGAAAATGTTTCGTGCAAATATAACACTAGTTCTGACATATCTTCTTCTCTTTTCACTTTAAAATTCTGTTAAAGATTTACTTTAAATTGTATCAGATGTGATAAATTAGCTTTGCCTTATTTATCTGCACAACACCAGTGCATTAAATGGTCTAATATCTATCCAATTACTAAATAAAATGTAATTAGGAAAAAGGAGAAGCGTCTCAGGTTCGCACCGAACAGAAATCTGTACCGCTGTCTATCTTACTAGGTTCTAGGTTTTAATATGTTTAAGTAATTTAATATACTGTAAATATATTTAGCGTAAGAGTAAGAGTGCGGCTTGGTAAGAACGTATAAGTCGGGCGGGAAATGTAATATTGCTACGGGGACGTGCGCCAAGAATCTCGGCGGTACGGCGTAAACATATTGCAATTTAAGTTTTTACCAAACGACTGCGACGTTATTTTAAGCAAGATATATGAAGAGTTTTATGATGACCTAATAAAGCTTTGTACGTAAGTTATGATGCAATTACAACGTGCCAGTGTTAGTCTGTCAATAAAAAATAAATTCATTTTAATGACAAATCATAAAAAAAAAATTCAGATGTTTCGTGACGACTTTTTCTTAAAAAGAGGGGTTGTTAGGGAAACCATGTTTCCCAGAAATCGATTTATATCTTTGATATAAATTAACTGATATTTAAAATCTACACATTAATAAAATTGTATTGTCTGTTTTAAATATCATATATTTTTTTTCGTACATGTTCGGTACAGTTGCACTGTAGTTCGCTAGTTTTGAACTTGGCGGTTTTAATTGTTAGAGAAGGTAGGTCGACTCATTTTTATTCTCCCGCACAAGCGGGTAGTTGGAAATCCCTCTCCGCTACGGACGGGCGCGGGGCCTGCGGGGGGCTTGTGGGGGAAGGAGTGAGTCGACAGAGCGCATCGAGTCAGCATAAAAAGTGGTCGGCAGTTGGATAGCTCATCGGACGTGTCTTATATTTAGCGTACAGGGTCGCTAAGTTTACGGTTCCGCGTTCGGTTCGATAAAGGACGCGTCTATAGGGCGCTTACGGGAAGCGGTGCATCGGGTGCATCAGGAGTGCAGCATTGCTGGCGCCTTTAGACTGTATGACTGTGACCTTTTTGACTCGACTGACACCGACAGAGTGACCAGGCACCTGCAGGCGGTGAACGGGGCATCGAGTAGGTGAGTGCCACTTCATATAATTACAATATTTACGCCAGGCTTTGTGATACGTAGTTTAAGGCAGGTTGTGCCGCGGGACCCGAACCCGTCGTGTACGGCACAATGCGATGGTAGCAGAGCGTGGTTAGGTTAACACGTAGGTTATAACCGCGTGGTTATATTCGGGTTACGTGTTTTTCGGGTACGTATTTGCATTGCTTGGCGAAATATTGTAACGTCCTTCTCGCGCGGAATATAACGGAATACAACGGAATACAGAATATTATAACATATTACGTCGTACAATATTAGGTTTTTAATCAGGTCGTTTATGATAATTCTTTATTGTACGATTGCTACGTAATATTAATCGGCCATTAGGGTTCCGTTTGTTGATTTCTTATAGTTTAGATTATTTAATTTAGGGTTCTCTCATAATATTTAATTGAGTAATTTCACGGTTTTTTCTAGTATATTTAAATTAGGGCTTTTTTACGTAACGGTTTTTTTGTAGTTTATGTTACGGTGCATAATTTAATTTGGTGATTTTTTAATTTGTTTTTTTTTTATTACGGTTAATAATTTAATTTAGTATTTTTTTTTTCGTTTGGTAGTTTTTATGTTACCGTCGATAATTTAAGTTGGTCAGTTTTCATTACGGTTGGTTTTTTTAATTAGGTAATTCTTTATAACGGTTTTCATACATTTGGTTAAGGGGAGAATTATCTACCCACCATTTAGATTTTTTTTCCTTTATCGACCATTTGTAGTAAGCGGTTTCTGGAAGCGTCGATAATTTTCTACCTTCGTTTTTATTTATTTTTTAATTTTTGAACTTTATTAATTATGGCCGGCAAATATACCGCTAGGATAACAGGGGTGCTGAGATGGCTCGGCTCAGCGGTTTTGAATATTTCTAGGCCGGACCGTGCGCAGGCCCTTATGGCTAGATATCAGGTTCTAGACGATCAAATGGCGGATCTATATGCGGCGTACCGTGGCATTCTAGAGTTAGGTTTAGAAGCGGATGCCATGGCGAAGATTAATGCTGACATTGATCAGGCCGACGACCTGGCTGATCAAATTATTCAGGCTGTTGGTTGCCTTAAGGGGTCAAGCGCTGCTGACGCGCGCGTTACTGCGGAGTCGGAGGCGTCACCAGCGCTCATGAGTAGATTGCCGCTGCTCGATTTGCCACAATTTAATGGTGACTTGGAACAGTGGGTTGCTTTTAACAATTTATTTGAAAGCATTGTTCACAGTCGTAGGGATTTGACCCCTGCTCAGAAGCTTGCCTATTTGTTGGCGTCGTTAACGGGAGAGGCCAAGGGTCTTGTCCAACATTTAGGTCTTGTTGACGGTAATTATGATATCGCCCGGGACTTACTCAACCGTAGGTACCAGAATGTTCGGCGATTAGCAGATAGTCATGTTGCTGCTATTCTAGGCCTACCGAGGATTTCGGTTACGCAGTCGTTGCGCACACGGCTTCTTAACCCGTTGTTAATAGCGGTCAACGGTCTCAAGGGTTTGGATTTACCTGTGTCCACGTGGTCGTTTTTATTATTACATATAATTCTTTCCAAATTACCATACGATTTACAACATAGATTTGAACTGGAATACGGCGGGGACTCCGCCACTCATCTTCCCAGCTTTGACAACCTAATTTTATTCCTGGAGGATGAGTGTCGTCGATCGGAGAATGTTCCCCCTCCCCCTTCGGGGCCTCCCGTAGTTGCTCCTAGAGCGAGGCCCGCGGGTAACGAACACCGTCCACCGGTTTGGGCGCGTAATAGGCCACGAATGTTTAACGCAGCGGTACGACAGGCACAGGACGTTCACTGCAGTTATTGTCGGGATACAGGACACGGTGTTACGGGTTGCCCCAAGTTCCGGGAACTACGTTGGCAAGCTCGACGCGGTATTGCTCGCCAACGGTTTTGGTGTTATTGCTGCTTGGGGAACCACCTTGTCTCGCACTGCCAGTCCACTCGTGCGTGCGGTCAGTGTGGAGGTAGGCATCATCTCCTGCTGTGTGGAAACCGCAACGGCTCGCACTCGCCAACCACTCAGGGACTTGTAACTTCCTCTGTTCGTAGTAAAAATGCGGGGGAACAGTGGTCTGGAGCTATGCAGCGGACATCAGGTCGCCGTGATGTTAGGTCTCCACCACGGCTTAGGGCACACCACGAACGGCAACGTGTTCAGGGTTCACCAGTGAGCACGGGCGGGGGGCCGCGTGATTCTTGTAGCGCCCCTCAAGCTGCGGCAAAGGAGCCTGGTGCGGCCGGCGCTCGCTCGCCACTCCACTTCTTGGACTGGCCTCGGTTGGAGCGTCGCCGACCGTGTCGATCGGATCATCAGGTGATAAGTGATCAGGATCGCCCTTCCTCCACACCACATATAAATAAATCTTCGCAGGAACGATAATTCGTTCCACTTTTCCATCGCAATGCATCTCATCGCTTAGGACGGTTTCACTGTCCACCGCTCAGGTTCGCGTCGGTTCTCTTCGGTTTTGGACTCGGGTTCATAGGGATGCATTGTTTAAATACGGTCGGTGGAACATTTACGGTCGCGGATCGACCGGGTACGGATTACGGATTTATTCGCGGAACAGGTAAAGCGAATTGGATGGTTACATAGATTTTATTAGGCCACTTGGTGGTAAAGCGAGCAGTGGCAACTCTCCCCAAGCTTGTTTAATTTTGGGTTTCTAATTACGGTTTTAGACGCAGCCAGATATCGTCTGGCTGGGGCGGGGGACTGTTCGGTACAGTTGCACTGTAGTTCGCTAGTTTTGAACTTGGCGGTTTTAATTGTTAGAGAAGGTAGGTCGACTCATTTTTATTCTCCCGCACAAGCGGGTAGTTGGAAATCCCTCTCCGCTACGGACGGGCGCGGGGCCTGCGGGGGGCTTGTGGGGGAAGGAGTGAGTCGACAGAGCGCATCGAGTCAGCATAAAAAGTGGTCGGCAGTTGGATAGCTCATCGGACGTGTCTTATATTTAGCGTACAGGGTCGCTAAGTTTACGGTTCCGCGTTCGGTTCGATAAAGGACGCGTCTATAGGGCGCTTACGGGAAGCGGTGCATCGGGTGCATCAGGAGTGCAGCATTGCTGGCGCCTTTAGACTGTATGACTGTGACCTTTTTGACTCGACTGACACCGACAGAGTGACCAGGCACCTGCAGGCGGTGAACGGGGCATCGAGTAGGTGAGTGCCACTTCATATAATTACAATATTTACGCCAGGCCTTGTGATACGTAGTTTAAGGCAGGTTGTGCCGCGGGACCCGAACCCGTCGTGTACGGCACAGTACACATGATGTATTTGCGTGGCTGATAAAAAAACCTTTTTTTTAAATTTTTGTTTGTCCGTCCGTCGATCTGTCTATCTGTCTGTATGTCTGTCCGCAAGATCGCGTTTGTTCCAGGTAATCTCGGGAAGGTCTGGACAAATTTTGGATGGGAAGATAAGCTGATATACGGGAATATTATAAGCTACTTTTTTCTTTAATTCTGCGCTGACGAAGTCTCAGGAGACCGCTAGTAAATTTATTTATTATAAGTAAGAAGTAACAAAGAAGACAAGTACGAAGTGGAATTCGAGTCACTCAGTGATTCTGCCGGCGAAGCGCCAACAGACATCAACAACTGTAAAGTAAGTGCAAGTGTATTGCAGGCTTTACTGAAACTGTGGAGGAATGTAGACTGGAGAAAAATATAAATACAATAATAAGACCTACGTGCTAAAAACACTTCTTTTTAAATTTTATGTTAAATTCACTGATTAATTAAATACAAGCCGTTCCTTCAAATAGAATTACAAAAATTGAGTGTTTATTTCGCAAATTTTATTGAAACTTATTAGCAGGCATACTCACTGGATGACGACGTTGTAGTGTTTCAATGACAGAGCCAGTGAATTTCAAGAGTTGTCAAAGTACCAAAATGTTTGTAGACGATCTATTAGTCAAAGACACCTTTATAGGGACTTCCATTATTTCGCTGCCTAACTTAAGTGCACTTAGCCTTAGTTACTAGTATATAGCTATAGCTAAAACATTACCGAAAATAGATACAGACAGAAGGGCGTGAAGCGGCATCAACCTAAAAAATTAGGTTAGCTTGGTTTAAAGTTACAAAAGAGCATTTGATCACTTAAAATCGTCTTGTTAATTTATTGTCTTGTAAATAAACCTACAAATATTGCATTTTGCTTTTGCGTTGTAAAGTTATCATATTTTATTCTCTTATAATACAAAATATAAAACAAATTTAAATTTAGTCCAGATGATCATTTATTTAACTTATTTCAAGTTATATTTTTGATTCAGCGAAATAAATGACAGGTAAAAGTAGTGAAGTATTTGTCGAATGTGTCTGGATGTACACGAATTGATGCGATAATTGCAGTGTTCATAAAAAGTGATCATTATGTGCTTAGACAATGATGACTATAAAACTATTATTATACTTGTTGATTTAGTTTTTATATTAAAAAAATACGTAGATAACTTAAGTTCAGAATACAAATAAAAATAGATAAAGGTAATTATCATTAATTAATTTATCTTAAAGTAACTTAATTATATAATATCATCAATCAAAATCACTAAAACTGACTTTTGGGAGTAATTTGTTCGCTTATTTTCTTCATGATAACAAAGCTCCGTTTAACAATGGATATTTAAAAAAAGCTGTTTTTTATACTCCATACAATATATAAAAAATACCATCATTAATAGATCGCTAATTATTAGCGAATACTTTAGTTTTTTTTGGAACATTGGTATTGTAAACAATAGTAACAATAGATCTTATGCCTTTTGTACTTATTCATAGATTTTTAAAACAAAAGCTTGTACGATCACTACAATAAAAAGACCATGACCTCGATGATTTATGAAAAGAAAATGATTCAGCTACTCCATTTTGAAGCTACGTTATTGTATATACATAAACATAAGTATTACTACTATTATTTTAAAAGAGAATCTATCTTTTGAAAAAGCTAACGTCAAAGTCGTATTAAAAGTTAAAAATCGTATTTAATTATTACTATAAACTAGCTTTTACCCGCGACTCCGTCCGCGCGGAATAAAAAATAGGAAACGGGGTAAAAATTATCCTATGTCCGTTTCCTGGTTCTAAGCTACTTGCCCACCAATTTTCAGTCAAATCGATTCAGCCGTTCTTGAGTTATAAATAGTGTAACTAACACGAATTTCTTTTATATATATATATATATATATATATATATATATATATATATATATATATATATATATAAGACTACCTTTTACCCGCGACTCCGTCCGCGCGGAATAAAAAAAATGCACACAAGATAAAAAAAAGTTTTTATGTCCGTCTCCTAGTTTTAAGCTACCTCCCCATCAATTTTCAGCTAAATCAGTTCGACCAATCTTAAGTTATAAATAGTGTAACTAACACGACTTTCTTTTATATATATATGTCGGAGAAATACTTTTCTCGACGACATCATTTGCAGGAGTTCCGGACTTGGTGGGCGTCATGAGGGTGAAGTGCGGGCACAAAACACGTTTATACAGTCTTTCAAAATGTTTAATTTAATGTGAGCACGTTAAATCACTTTAAAATCACAGTTACGCGTTATTTTTAGGTTACACGTACTTAATAGTTCAATGTACATCGATAATTAATAATGAAGAGAGAAATTATAACTTTTAAGACCGAGCAGTGAGTTCAAAGCACCAATCTTTAACACCACTAGCGAACAAACTTCAAGGATCCAACTCGATCGCATCCACCCAACAACACCAAGCTCCCTCACAACTGTACCTTATATAAAGATGGCGCCTCGACCACACTCTAGCCAAGTGCTCTGCTCTTTTTGGTCATTACTTAAATTACAATCATATTGTTATTTAATCTAAGAAAAACGTAACTAATAAAGTAAAATCGAATTAAAATTAGAATCTGATAATGATTAGAAAAGCTTTTAAATTTCAATAAACATTAAACATTGCACATTATGCGTACAAAGTAATTCATTTGACTACGGCGACTTGATAACTTCCTACTTTCTTTAGTTTCTCTTATAATTACAAATTTGTTTTCAGAAATATGTTTTAGGAATTATAACAATGTAAAAATTCGTATTAAATTCAATTAAGGTTTACAAAAGGTACAATCAACAAGCAACTCCTTCAATGACTTCCTCCGACACGGCCGTCCTGACATATCACACGGCCTCGTGTGATGTTGAAGGCCGCGCATCATCGTTGTCTGAAATAAGAAAATATTTCGGTAGAGTTCGGCTACTGTTGACTAAACAAACATATCACAACCATAAAAACCTCAGAAGTACAATAATAATAATAACAGTAACATCCATAGGCCACCTCGCCTTTTGTAAACTTATTTCTTTCAACGGCCACCTCGCCTTTATCTCTAATAGTTTATTTTCAATGGCCACCTCGCCCTTAACTGGTTTGATTTTTAATGGCCACCTCGCCTTTTGTAAACTTATTTCTTTCAACGGCCACCTCGCCTTTATCTCTAATAGTTTATTTTCAATGGCCACCTTGCCCTTTACTGTTAATTTAATGGCCACCTCGCCCTTAACTGTTAATTTAATGGCCACCTCGCCCTTAACTGGTTTGACTTTCAATGGCCACCACGCCTCTAACAAAACTACACCAAACTTCAACAATGTACTTGGTGCTAAAGTACCTTAGACAAATTTACTAGGTTTGATCACAAGACACTACACTCATAATCAGTCATTCAAACAGAAAGTATTATACGGAAGTCTTACCATCACAGTCATCTGAGAGACATGGATCTAGCTCAGTTGGGACATGAGATTGGGGAAGTGGACGTAAGCGGTCTCTAGCGTATTTGTAAGTGCGATTACAATTCAAACTTTTGAGATGATACCTGTCACCGTCTAGTATTTCAATTACCTCGAAGGGTCTACTAAATTAATTACTAAATTAATTACTAGTAGGCGTACCTTCGACGAACGAGCCTTTAAAGATGTTAAGAATTTCTAGAAACTGTGGTTTGAGATCATCAGGCATATCGGTATCTACGTCACGAAAATCAACTACCGCACTACCTACGTTACAAATGTTGACTTGAAATGGTTTCTCAACAATAGTGAGTTTATCGCTCGTTATGTGTACTGATAACCCTAAGGCCAACAGGTCGCGTTCTATCAAAGCGTCGTTGTTTAGATAATCGTCAGGTACAATGTGAAATAAAATTTCTACGTCATGACCACTAAGAGTGACTCTACATAAGATCTGCGAGTCGCATTATACACTAGATTTTTCTACACCGGTCAATGTAACAATTGCATGCTGTAATACGCCATCAAGCCTGCGAGAGACGCTTTTTTTTTGATTAAGGAACAATCAGCACCGGAATCGAAACAGAATGAGAGCTGCTCACCAAATTGAGTGATTATTCCGGTGACAGGTCTCACATCACATATGTCCACTCGCTTCACAACGCTGGGTTGGGAGCTGCTGCCTGCTACCGGAAATGTCTTTGAGCAACGTGATGCCACGTGGCCCTCAACACCACACTTGAAACAAGTGACAGAGGTCCGTGAAGCAACGGCCGTGTTGGGGCGCTCGAAGAACGGAGTTGTTTGCTGCTTGTCTTGCGGTCGGCTGGAACATTCAAAAGATTTATGACCAAACTTTCCGCAAGAGTAACATTTGGTTGATATCGAACTTAAACTAGAACGTTTATTATCATGTGCGGCGCTTGTAACAGTTTTCGCTGCCTCTTGGTAACTTCTTTTGCGGTAAGAAAAGGCCATCAGCTGTCGCTGCATTTTAATGCGGGTAGTTATATCCTCCGAAAATATGTGACGTTGTAGTCGCGGCTCAATTTGCCCCATATGTGCAAGTATTAGCGACACCACTATCTCTTCCTTTCCTAAGCTACCCCAACGTGACATAAGCAAAGTAAACAGACGACTCGCATATGCAGCGAGGCTTTCACCTTCTTGTGGTTTACTATTAAGCGTGTTTAGTATCGTCTCTGCACATGTTTCAAGCGTATCAAAGCGGGAAAGAAAAATTTCCTTAAATTCAATCCATTTCATATTAGGAAAAGCTATTTGAGAAAACCATGTTGCAGCTGAACCTCTCATGGCTTTACTAAGTATAAGAACTAATTGACTTCCCTGTATATCGCGGTCCGATAAGCAGATATCCGCCGTTGCTAACCAGGCACGTGCGTCGCTGTCTGCATCTTCCGGTTCAAATTTAGGCAGCGTAATGGTCTTGTCTTCCATTCTCGGTGGGTTGGATAGCGCCTCCACTAGTAGCCGCATGCTGGTTTGCTGCGCCTCGAATAGTGCACTCCATCCGTCGTCTGCTGGTGTCCGTAGATCCTCATTTTGTGCCGGCACCGATCCCACTTCTGATGTCGGAGAAATACTTTTCTCGACGACATCATTTGCAGGAGTTCCGGACTTGGTGGGCGTCATGAGGGTGAAGTGCGGGCACAAAACACGTTTATACAGTCTTTCAAAATGTTTAATTTAATGTGAGCACGTTAAATCACTTTAAAATCACAGTTACGCGTTATTTTTAGGTTACACGTACTTAATAGTTCAATGTACATCGATAATTAATAATGAAGAGAGAAATTATAACTTTTAAGACCGAGCAGTGAGTTCAAAGCACCAATCTTTAACACCACTAGCGAACAAACTTCAAGGATCCAACTCGATCGCATCCACCCAACAACACCAAGCTCCCTCACAACTGTACCTTATATAAAGATGGCGCCTCGACCACACTCTAGCCAAGTGCTCTGCTCTTTTTGGTCATTACTTAAATTACAATCATATTGTTATTTAATCTAAGAAAAACGTAACTAATAAAGTAAAATCGAATTAAAATTAGAATCTGATAATGATTAGAAAAGCTTTTAAATTTCAATAAACATTAAACATTGCACATTATGCGTACAAAGTAATTCATTTGACTACGGCGACTTGATAACTTCCTACTTTCTTTAGTTTCTCTTATAATTACAAATTTGTTTTCAGAAATATGTTTTAGGAATTATAACAATGTAAAAATTCGTATTAAATTCAATTAAGGTTTACAAAAGGTACAATCAACAAGCAACTCCTTCAATGACTTCCTCCGACATATAGATAGATGTAAAAGTACACAACGGTTAAATAGTAATGTTTATGTGTCATTAGTTCTATTTAAAGGAAAATATTTCAAGAGTAACGTAAATAATTCGGTTATTAGTTTACAAATTATAATCAAACGTAGTTCAGTTTTACATATACATAAATTGATGTCCAACTTTAAGATTAAATATCAATTTTTACACGTATTATACGAAACCATCAACCGCAAATAAGATTTATTGCGAGAAAATATTTGCCATATCGTATAACAGACATTTGTAATAAAATCAAGTATCGTAGCGATTGTTTTCTCAGTAATATTTGTATTCAACTGTAGTATTTGTGCTTCCTGTTTGCTCAATCAATGAACTCTGTTGAATTCTGTTATTTGTCACATCCTTTATAGAGAATAGACATAAAAAAATATTGTTTTAAATTATAGTACACTAGTTGTCGCCCGCGACTCCATACACGCGCAATAAAAAAACATAATAAGTAGCCTATATGTTCTTCCAAAATTTAACATATATTTATGCCAAAAGTTCATCGAGATCCGGTGAGCCATTCTTGAGATACCTTCAAAAAAACATCCATCCATCCACCAAACATTCGCATTTATTATTATGCGATGATGTACGGGATATAGTATAACACCAAAAAAGTTACCTACCTTCGAGGACGCTATTGTGTTTATTTATTAATTTTGTCCTAACTATAGTTTCAATACTCTTTTTAGCCGACTTCTTTAAGGTACAGTTTAAGGGCTCTTAAATTCTATCTTAGATTTATCTGTTCCGAATAAAACTAGAACTTAATTATTTTTAAACTTTGCCATCGATAGCTTTAATGCAGGCTTTACTTTCCTAAGACTCAGCTCTTAAGTTAACACTAAGTCTAAAGTAAACACAAACTTGAAGCTAAGTAGTTTGGTAGCATTATGATCGGCGTTAGAATACTATAAGTTACGAGCAAGTCATAATCTACTTTTCTTTTGAATATTAAATATATTCACAGATAAAATTCACTTTATGCATTTTAATTTAAGCTAACTCTACATTATGATAAGACTAACGTAAAAACGACGATATACTATTAACGTAAAAAATCATGAAATAAAGGTAATTGGGTACTCAAAGTTCCATTAAAAAGTTATGGCTACTATCTTAAAATAGTTATTTCGAACAGGAAAAATAAACAATGTCAATTATAAAAATTGAGCAAAAATTCAGTAAGGTTAACACCGAGGAAAAGGCTTCACGGTTGAATGCTTCAGGTTCAATGGTGAGATAGAGTGTGCTAAAATATAAAGTTTCAATTTCCTGCCATTGGGGCATCGAACGTGAGGCGAATTTAAAATTATTACAGTCTTCCCTGTCTATTTTTTTTATCGAAATTATAATACTTTGAGTTTCGCTAGTGAGTACCACTTTATATAAATGATATTTGTACTCATGATTACAGCTAGATTACTGTTAGTAAAATATGAACTTAAATATTTTAAAAATATAAACTTAAATAAGAAATAAGTGGTACAGCCCATTAAATGCCACTAGTAGTGTAAATTTATTTCTATATTAAGTATTTAACATCATAGCTCATATTTCCATCAGTAAAATTTGAAATAATGTTTTTAAAAATTAGAAAAAATAAACATAGCACTTTTTGTACCATTACATTTAGACTTATTGTTATTACCACTAAACGTCAGGAAAACGTAGATAAATTGTCAAATAAACGGTAGCCTATTTATAGGATAGTGTAGTTGGCAGATCAGAAAAAGAAGACTGAAAGCTAAAAAGCAAACCGAAAGAATAATTGATCATCATACTTATGAAAATACAAAGACGAAGTTTGTGTAGTGTTTGTGTTTGCGGAGATAAAACTTTTGAGAGTTTTACCTTATACCTTTCTTTATATCTTTTATATCTTTCTTTTGAATAGAAATAATAATTCATTCCAACAAAATAATTAAGCTGTTAATTTCTGGCTCAAAATTTATGAAATAAATCTACTCGGCTCAAACAAATTATCTCGGCCTATTTTGGATATAAATAAAATCTATAAAAATACATAAATGTAATACTATTCTTAGAAGTAATTTTTTGGCTTGAACCATGCCAGCTTTCAACAGTGAGATAAAGTGGGCTAGAGTATAAAGTTTCAATTTCCTACAGCTGGGGTCGCGTACGTGCGTCGCCTGCTAAATTACTGCATTTGCACCCTTTGATCAACTCTCGTCAAACATGAACTGGACACTAATTTATTATCCGAACTAATATTTAAATATTTCATGTCATAAAAATGGAAAGGGTAATTAGGAACTCGGCGGCAGGAATTATTCCAAACAAGATATTCGGAACTGTGAAAGTATAAAAGTAAACTGAACTAGCCACGAAGTATTCATTTTGTTATTAAAATGCGCATCAACAACGCAACTAAATCTGGCGTGGAACACAAAGAGAGATTTAATATGAATTTATTTGACCACATTACTAATGTTGGAAGTAAGTTGGAGTATTAGAAATGAGAGCTAGAAACATCAAATGAACAAGAAAGGATAACGATTAAAAAATACGTGTTTTGCCGCTTCATAAAACATTACTGTATAGAAGTAGTTAATTGCAGCGTACAAAATTTTTAAAACTAAAGCATCGTAAGCATCTCACGTAGATTGAACTAAGAATTAAACTTTAAACTCTAGAATTCCTCTTTGAGTAACTAATTTAAGTTGTCTTGCGGATAAAAGAACAAATTAAATAGAATGTGCATTTGTTTTGGTTATTACTTAAGTGATTCTTTTTATTATAGTGCATTCTGTTATGTTATTGTCAACGCATAAAAACCCCATATATAAGTACTACATATTTACCTTAGTATCCAATGTTCTGGGAACCGTGAGAGTTCGAATAAAGGGTGGAATATTTTAAAACGTTATTTGCTCAACGGCCCTTCAAGTCGAAATTTGCATTTTTTTGTGCTAGGACATTTTTTTAACTTATAGCTATATTATCCATTATTTGTAATATATGAGGTTTTGCAATATTTGTATGTTAATTATACTTATGTTTTAGCAGTACAGTCGAACCTGGATGTGCGAGTAACCGCTAAAAGCAAGTGCGGTCCCTTGGACTCACGCTTATACAAGTTTCGTCTGTATGATAAAATATATAATTTCATAAAATATAATTATGACAATAATGATAGAAATGTTTTTCTAAAACAAAAATGTTGATTTAATTTTAGTATAATTAACACGTTACTAAAAATAATCTAAATATTATGTCAGAAGTAGAAGAGTAAAAATCAATAGAATATTATTTGCATTAAAACTTCTCAGTAAGGATAAATAGCAAGCATTTCTATGAGCTTACGACGTATGAAGATGGATAAATATTTGTGCATTTCGTTGGTATAACGTTTATTTGATCGCTAAACTTAAAAGACTCGCAACTAAAGGAATATATTAAATTAATGTAAAAATATTATGATTATATTTCCTTCAAAGCCAATATTCTCTATTTATACGTTATGAAACTTTTTCGTTATTTCATAAACTTGTTTATGTAGAAATTCATATTGACAATAAAAGTTTAATAATTTAAAAATATATCCATCAAAACTAGTATAGTTTTAAAATCGCAATCTCTTCTAAACATACTAATATTTTGGGAATGAATATAATTTTATAGTATTTTTTTTCAGTTTTCTCTTAAAATCTGTTATTTTTAATTATATCCTATTTTTATTTAGAAAAAAGGATAAAATCAAGAAGTACTCGTTTTGAAATCATTTTCCAAAAAGTAAACTACGTTTAAAAGAATATATATTGTTGAATATATGAGAGATTGAGAGATTGATGCATAGAATGAGAGTTAAATAAATAAAAATACCGTTTATTTATTACAGTATTGCTTCGTTCATCATCATCATCATCATTAGCTCACTATACGTCCCCACTGAGGTTCTCGGAGCCTACCCCAAGTTAGGAGTGACTAGGCTATAGTCAACCACGCTGGCCCAGTGCGGGTTGACTTCACACATATCTTTGAATTTCTTCTCAGATATGTACAGGTTGCATCACGACGTTTTTTCCTTCACCGTAAGAACTTCGGATAAATGTACATATTTAAATCAAAAATCTAAAAACACATTGGTACATGGCGGGATTCGAACCCTGGACATGCAGATTGCAAGTCAAGTGCTTAACACCTGAGCCACCGACGCTCCTATTGCTTCGTTAACAGACGTTAATTAAAAAGCAAATTAAAATCAGTGTTTGAGAAAATGTAATAAAAACTTCGTTATACGTTACAACAGAAGAATACTTTTCCTATAATGTTTTAGAATCTTCAAAACAAGGCAGTTTTATTTAAAAGCGTGTAATTTAATTTTAATTAGCTTGGTTTTCATCTAGAGTTTATTTTTTAATTTTATATTTTATTCGAGCGATGGTATTGTAGAATATTGTTGTTCTTTTTTCGTTTGTTTCGTTTTTAAAAGTAAAATATTTTAAAGTGTCTTTTAAAATGTATATTTTATTCAACATTTAGTTTTTTTTTTAATTTTGAGATAGTTCTAGAATTTTAAATGGTAGTTTTAACTCGTTACGTATTGAAATAACGGGTTCGCAGTTGATTTAAATGGGTTCGAATCTTCGAGAAAAAAAATAGTTTTATGATAATTATTTAATATTAAATTTGATTGCTTTATAACATTCAAATGATACTTAGGACATAAAATAGTTTGAGGCTCATTTATTTAAGTGTTAATTGCTACAATAATACAATGTCTTCTGTTAATATTACTATTTTCATTGACACGTTATAAAATGTGAAAATCCAACAGTAGAATGAAATGTTTATCAAAGCCTCTAGGTCTATTTTTGTTCATAATAAGTGATGAAAGTAATGCTATTTTTACCGACTTTATATAAGTCCTAAAAATCGCACAAAACAAAAATCAAATATAAGCGTCACAATCGCAAGCTATTTGTGATGTGAAAATTCAATCTTCGAACAAGAGGATTCTATTAGCATATAAATGGCGTCTCATATTTTACGCAAAACCTTGATGATTTAAAATACAAATAAAATTGTTATAACAGCACATATGATATACGAAATAAAGTATTTATTTTTACATTAAATCAATAATTTTGATTAGTTTTCATGTTGGTTATTTGGTGTGGAAAAAATAAATTCATTGGGTATACTTTCGACCGAAGAAAAATTATTTCTGTTCATGAAATTTTGCTTTCATTAATTTAAATGTAGGTATAGCAACTATTAGCATGTCTTACGATGCTTTAATAGTTTGTTTAATTATAATCATAAAACAAAGAAAAATGAAATTAATTTCCCACTATAAAATATTTACAATTTACTTTATCTTTTAGTGTAAGTCGCATTACCTAGGATAAAGGATGTAAGTTCTAAACCGGGTTCAATCTGTTAGATTTCTCGACGTAAGTGTTTCAAGATTATATGCTCACTGCAAGAAACTGGCTTCATTACTGTCACATTCCTTGACTATATACTAAATATGTATTTGCTTTCTGAGAAATATTATTCCCACAATACATTAATGCTTCAGTAGATAAATCACACGTCTTTCTTTTTCGTTTAAAATAAAAGATTTTATTCGAACGCCTAAAAATTGCTATCGCCTCCATTGCATTAGCTTCCTTTCATCTCTTAGAGTGATTTCAGACTGTCTATTCGAACGTCTATGTTCTTTATCAAAGAGACGTTTTTTTTTTTCTTTTTTGTATCACTCTTGTACTTTAATCTCGATACAGTTTCCCAACACTGCACTAAAGTAAATACAGTTCAATACACGAAAAAAAAATTTTTAATTAATAGGATTAGACTACGACAATAATTTGTTTGAAGACTTTCCATTTCTGCTTTCTCTCTTATAAGCTAAATATGAGACATACACACCATGCCTTTAAAAAAACTTTACAAAATTTTTAATTGACTTACACTGAAAGGACACTTTAGTGTAATAAAATTTTTGTTTAGCGTACATACAAAAATAAAGTGTTTGAAATTAATGGATAGGTAAACTTGTCTTCATAAATATCACAGGTAAGTAAGTTAAATGAACTTGAAGTGCGCTTAAGTGAGCAAAATGGTCTTTGCAATTGCAAGTGGCTTTAATGCTTTAACTCCACCTAAGTTATAAATCCCTTTAAGCGAACAGTTTAGAAACTAACATTTTGTGCTTTTAGTGATATCTTTTCAAATATTTAAAATTTATAAATATTTAAGCATCGTAATATAACCTAAAAAGCAAGTAAAGTCAACCAATGTATAATAATTATTAGGGATAGAGAGGATAATTTATTTGGATATGGTTTTTTTTTTAGTTTCGAGGCATTCTAAACGAGTCTTTTGCTCTATAATTTCTTATTATATTAATAAGTAGTTGATAAATTATATATTTGAAGGTTATATAAAGGTGTGAAACAAGTGGGTGTCGAATATGGAAGTGAAAAAGACAATAAAATAGTAATACGTGAAAAGAACGTTTTTGTCTTCAACTAGGCCTTTTTGTGAAGTTTTTAGGACTATCAGCAATATCAATATAACTAAAACTTAATTTATTTTTCACATAAACTACTTATTTGTTTAATTTACAAAGATATTGTCGCGCAAGATCGTGTTTCAAAATATCAGTAGTTGACGGTGATAAAGCACATTCAGATTCAAGCCGTTGGCGTAACAATGCAATTCAGTGCAACAACTGACGTTCTTGTAGCGTTGTTGGCTAGATAACTGCAATTTTCTTTCGCTTTTAATGTATTGTTTTGCGCCAGTATTTGTCTACAAATAAAAAAAGTTGCAGCAGATAAATGATTTTCTTGGTTCCAGTACAACGCTTACATTGACCGGTTGGGAAAATAATTTCTTATTCTTTCCTATCTGGGCCGTCTTTCAGAATTATTTAATAATAATAAGTCAGCGTTACAAAGAAGCTATATATTTAAATTTAAGGCAAGTTTAAATCTCCTTTTGCAAATTTCAATCACATCTAAGGTTTTACGAAACTCGTTAGTAGTTTTTGACAATAATCCATACATCACGGTAAAAATATTTTAAAATATTATACAGATTTTTTAAATTTACTTGCAGTTTTTATAGTTTAAATTGTGTGGAGTATTGTCATGAGGAATGTTGGACGGCACTAAGTTGGCCAACTTAATTCATTATGACGCTTATTTGAGTTCCGCGAGTGAGCGTCTTATTTCGGCAAATAAACCAATCTATGTAGTCTTTTTTGTAGCCTGCACTCAAACGCTGAAATACGTAGCTCGACCGTTAATAAAAATTACTAAAAAATAATACATTACTAAAAAAGTAAGTTATAAAATCTATGTCGTTTTTTATGTTATGAGTTGGCAAGCGAGTAAGCGGCCACCTGAATTCGCTGAAATAGCTAAGCGACTGCTACCCTTCTACATCTGGAATTGCAAATGCGTTGCCTAACTTTAAATAACGGAGGAGAAGACGCACAGAAAGGTAATATTTCTCCTTCCTATTTCTTCCTCCTCCGTCAAATACCCTTCTCCTTCACTTTGTTTCTTTATAAGAAAAGGGTGGAAAGGAAAAGATAAACAAAATTTGGCCACCGTTGAGCATACTCATCAGGCAAAAAGCGGAATTGCTTCTACTTCACGTCAGTCTACTTTTTGTTCGTTGTATTGCCTATGTCGAAACGGCCCATTCGTGCAACACTTGTTGTTGCTGGCGTCTACCACTGTTAAACGTAACTAGCCACTAAAATTTGCAATGTGTTTCTTTATTATTTCCTTGATGTAAATATCATTTGTATATAATAGGAACATAAGTGTGTATTCTCTCTGCGGCAAGTATAATTGGCAGTTGTAACTTTGGCCGCATGTTATTAAATCCAAACTATTAAATTTCGAACAATAGCATCGATGCGGCATATTGGTGAAAGTTAGAAACTGCAGCTCGGTTCGCGCTCTGAGATCACACAATTTCCTGCGATTCACGTTACCAGAAACTCTAGCGCACACTGGACTTATTTGGATTAAGACTAAGTTAAATTGGAATATGGAACGCGCAAAATATTATCATCGTACAATTCCACTGCCGTAATACACATATAATAAAATAATACTTAAATATATAATACATATTTTGTCCCTGTTTTGTCGAAAACAGTTAAAAGGATGGTAATATTTATTACTACAAGTGTGACAGTTAACATATTTCCGAGAATGTTCTGCTATGGAATAATATACATATTTTCTCACATACTACAGTCTTTAACTAACTTAGATAGTATACGATAAAAGGAGGCATATATTCGTAATACTCCTAGATTAAATCAGAACACATCTAATATATCAAGTACCAACCAATTGAAAAACAATTACTCAAAAATAAAAAAATATTCTCTCGTCAATGGTTCGGTAAGTCAATAAATGCAAAAACAAAAATTTTGGAGCCATAACGGTAATATAATTTTTCAAAGTTTCATTTTGACTTCACGCTGATGTTCCAAATTTGAATAAGCCTGATATATGTTCATTGAGTCACGTATCTATAACATTAGAAATCTAATAAACCAAAGGACATCAGTCCCTGTCTACATTAAACTTTAGTAAAGATTTTGCGATATTTTTTCGTATATATTTACTGTGCGCCATCATCTTTCTATTAACATGTAGGAAGTAATTTTAAATTACTATATTAGCTATGTTAGTTTCAATAAATAACAGTGTATAAACTAGCTTTCTATACAATCTGAGATATACTGGTTGTTCGCAAGACTTGGCTGAAGTTAAGCCACAAAACTTTTGTCACTTGAAAGCTTAATGCCTCAGCGACCGTATTGCACCAGCTTAGCTTAGAATATACATCAGCGATTCGAAAAATATATAAGCCATAAAAGAGATATGGTTTAATTTAAATTTATAAAAAATATTTTAGTGTTGGAGTAATTAAGGCAAAACCTTATGCCGTTAGTTAAATTACGAAGTGTGTTTGTTCGATACAAATTCACTGTGGTTCGTCATCTCCAATGACGAATTAATTTTTAAATTTCGCGGTTCTCCTATACAGGTTTAATGTACGTAGATCGAATCATTTTTATTTTCCCCGCACAAGTGGGTAGATTGAAATCCTTCACCGCCACGGTCGGGTGCGGGTACGGGAGGGTTGTTATTGTTACACATCGGACTTGTCGGTTTCCTAGTGTACAGGGTCGCTAGAATGTTCGGTTTCGTGTTTGGTTCTATAACAACGCGTTTATACGAGTACCACGCTTACGGGAAGCGGTGCATCGGGTGCAACAGGAGGGCAGCATCGCTAGCGCCCATAGACTATTTGACTGTCACTTGTTTGACTCGACTGACACCGATAGAGTGACCAGGCACCTGCAGGCAGTGAACGGGGCATCGAGTTGGTAAGTACCACTTCATATATTTACAATATTACGACATTCATTGCATTGTAAGGCAGGTACCGCGAGACCAGAACCCGTCGTATACGGCACATTTTAATTTTGCAAATACTTAATAAGGATTCAATGACTCGTAGTATATACGGCGATATGGTTATTGCACCTTGTATTGTTGTCGAGACATAGAGTAGAACGAATGTAACTATGATGTTTTCTAATACAGAAAATATCTTACTTACATTACAAATGCGAATGTTTAGATGAATTAATGGATGTTTGCCAGAAGGTATCTCCGGAACGGCTCAACGGATCTTGATGAAATTTGCTGCATGAAATTTGATGCAGAGCTTGTATTAAATAAATATGCAATAATAGCACTTAATTTAACTGAATTGTTTTTGAACAAAGAAAAAAGTTAACCAAAAGTTAACGTATTCCAATAATGTAAAAGTGTTTATATAATACAACATCAACATTGGAAATAAAATTACGCGTTGTATCGGAAAATATGAAATTTAAACATGAATAAGCTCGTCAGCTTAATTTTGTCAGCGGCTGTTTAAAATTCCTGATACGTTTTCAGTTCAAGTAATCTGTATGTAAAGAATACTGCTGTTTTATATTTGAAAATATTGAATATAATGATTTCAGTAACACCAAGATTAGAAGAATAAGGCATTGAAGTAAGTAGATTGCTCCAAAGTAGTTTTTTTTAACTTTTGTTAATTTACCAATATACACTTCAAAAACATTTGTAACAAATGTATTTTTATCATTACTTCCACATAATTCTCATTACTATTAAATATTCAGGTATTTTGAATATACACAATCTATTAACCTAATATTTACTAATGTTGGGTTTTACCAACCATAAAAGTTGCCTTCATTAAATATAACAGTTATATTTATTACAGTCTACAAATACGTATTTGTAATGCACTAATTAACAATTTTTCATCAGGAGTAAATAAACAGCTGAGGATTCCGTAAGGATGACTTGCACAGTTACAAACTTAGTTTATGTAAACTATTTTTTTGGGAACTTTAATAATATTTTTAATACTATTACATATTAGCTGTCGCCCGCGACTCCGTCTGTGTACAATTTATAAAAAACTTAATTAGTAGCCTACGTGTTCTTCCAGACTATATTCTACATCTGTGCCAAATTTCATCAAGATCCGTTGAGCCGTTCCTTTAAACAAACATCCAAAGATACCTTCAAACAAACATCCATCCATCCATCTAAACATTCTCATTTATAATATTAGTATGTTAATTATAATTATTTCCTTATTTACGTCAAAACTCGGCAAAGAAGAAAATTAAATATTACTAAGAGAATTCAATGAATATGCATGAATGATCCTTACTGCGGTACCGGCAACTTTGCAGGCTTATTGTCGTCGCATGAATGAAAAAAGTTTCACTAAGTTTCGTGAAACATGATCTTCATACTTTTTCTACATCATAATTGTAACATCAGAATGTCTAGCAAAGAATGGCAAACTTTGGTATCCTAACACTGTAATATGTCATAACAATCAGTTGTACTAGCAATATTTTTGAATTCTGTTAACAATCTATTTGGATTAGTTCAGTTCAGACTGGATTAGTTTAACTGGCTTTGTGGCTTATCAAAAGTAGTTTAGGATTCTCTACCTTTCAAATCCAGTTTAGATATATTCGTCGAAATCTAGGTAAAGTATACAGCGCCATCTATTAACTCCAACATTAATATTTGTTCCAAACGAGACATTATTCCGATTAAGATGTACAAGATGAGAGTATTAAATTTGCCGAGTGTCAAAGATTAGGTTGCGGAGGCTTATTCATTGTCAGTTGTCCGGGAAGTCAGCGTTAACGACTGTGCAAGGATAATTTATGACCCTAAGAAGTTTGCTGAGCGCATTGTGCGTAAAGATTGACAGGTGACGTAACCAAGAGAACAAATTATTTGTATAAACCAGTTTTGCTTAAGAATTTAACGATTTTTATACGATTAATAATTTTTAGTTACATCTTCGTGACATGAGCTTAAGAACTTAAGTCAATACTTATATCTTACGTTGTATTCAATTTCAACCATTAATTTAAATAGTAAAAATAGCTACCAAATAAGAACACGTGATCTTTTCCTGAAATTTGACCCAAGGTAACTTATCTAACTTCACGTTACAATTAAAGGTTTTAAATTTTTGAAAGTTTATTTGACCACAAGCTTAACTTTTAGTAACGCTAAAAGTTTAAGATTATTCAAAAGTTTTTTTATTTTACTTATTCTACTAAAAATACCTTATTACGTATTGTCTATTTTAATTTCTCTCACCTGTCTCTGAATTATTTGTTTTTCAACGAATCCATTTCTAAACATCCGCCCACATACATTTCTCATTTTATTAGCGTAATTCCATGTGCTCTCCTACACCTTCGCATTTGAGATGAGCGGAGGCGTTTTTCATCTCACATGTTTGTAGATTAATTGTCTGTTTTGCCTGCAGATTTGTCTTTCTGAAATACAAATTAATAAACGGCGTGTTAAAGGTTGTAATCCAAACGAGATTAAATACCAACCATCTTTCTTATTTCATGAACTTCTTTGTGTCTGATACAATTAATTTTCACATCTTTCTTCTTTTGTGTCTTTTATGTTAGAAAAATAACGAAAAATAAATATAGACGAATTTTTAGAGGTAACAAAAATAATAGATTCAACATTAAAGACTTTCGTTTGAATATTCCGTTCGTTGAACGGAATTCACTCGTTTGGATATTTTTATTTCAATAAACATAGTAATCTCAAAACGGCAATAATTATTCTGTTCCTACATAAGATTGATTTAATTAAATTAATGGGACAATTAATTAGTCTGAATAACAGTTAAAATCCTCTTCATCAGTATCTCCAACATATTATTTGCGGATAATGATTTTAATAGATGCAAAATCACCTCTCAAATAAGCAGTATTCCAATTAGCATTGCGTTGTGACCAATGACGTGAATCTGATTTAATTAATTCGTCGAGCTGACGACTCGTTTAATTAACACCAGGCTCGTTAATTATTAACTCTAAATGATACGAAAATTTTAAGTATAAAATGGTCTTCGTATTTCACTTATTCTTCATTAAATTTTTAAATTGGAATGCAAACGTACGACTTCATATAATTATAAAAATTATAAATAATTTCGTTAAATGTAATTATATTTGTTATCAGACGTAAGCTGGTTTTGTGTTACTGAACCGTTCTTTAAAGTTTCATTTGATTAACAGAGTCATCAGAACAAAGGAGAAGTCAGTCCCATTAAAAATGTTGATGACGGTTGTACAATGGAATGAAATTGAGTCAATAATATATGAAACTTAACTCAGAGTCTTACTATGAAAAGAACGTTATTCAGCTCCCCTATAGAATGGTATGATATTTAAAGTATCGATAAACACGTCACTGATGTATACTCAGTTGCATAAATAAAGTGACAGACAAGATATCCAAATATATGTATAGGAACTCCTAAAGTGATGAAGTTATGAAAACACAAACTCTACGCAAATACATCGAAGCGTCCACATCGTGACATATATGAGTACATTCAAGGTGCCCATAATCATAGTAACAGGCATAGCGTCAAATACTAATCGTATCTTTACCTGTCCTATTTTATGTAGAGTAGATGAATGGTACCATGTCTTGTGGGTTGCTAAAATCTTGAACAAAATAAACACATACTCATACTCAGCTTTTGAACAATTGTTGAACTCGTTACAAATTCGTTAACATATAGCTGATTAAATTATTATTTCATTTCTATTGCTAGATGTTAAAAAGTACTTACAATGTTTTTTTAAATAATTCGAAACGTAGTACATTTTTCATCGATGTAGTTGTATTTGAAATACTAGCAAAACTATTTCTATGTAATATATTTTTATTATTGTCAAGAGAAGAATGACCAGAGACAGAACAGGAGAAAATTTGTTCTATGTTCTTAACTGATTTATATAGGTGTTGTCTTTCAATCTGTTTTCTTCCCTGAAAGTGTTGTAAGTGTTGTATGTACTACCGGGCTTTTCGTTTCTTTTAATTAGTTTTATGCTACAATTTTCTTTTACAAAACAAATACCAAAGTTAAACCAGAAGTAAGTATTACGAGAGAATAAACAAAGCATTCTATATTTCAAATAACAATGTAAGAGGATAGCTCTGCAATGCCAATCATCGTACTGTACAATATTTAACAAGAGGCATGTAACAAAGTGTTCATACGAAATATAGAATAACTTTCGAATTAATTTTTCGGGGAGGGTTTACGTTTTTAAAATGAAAAAGCTTAAAGGCGATTTATTACTTTATTTAAAAGATTAAGTTTTAATCAAGGTTTTTATTTTAATTATTAATGTTTTAATTTTAATTGTTTGTAAACGTATGTATAAATTCATTTTTATTTTTTTGTTTATCTCACTCTAAATGTGGCCAACGTAACAAATTTTCATTCCTCAAATCGATGTATTATATTTATTTGAAATTAATTTTATTAAATGGAATAATGAAAAAAATTCAGTGGCTTTTATTGTACGAACAGAATAGCTAATCTAAATTCAAAGGTTATATCACAACTGGCCGAGTTTCATCGCCGTTCGCCAACTGACGACACATATTAAAATTTATATTAAGAAGTACTTTCAGAGCCAAATACGAGTACTACTAGTACATTTTTTACTTCAACTTTATGATGTTAACTTTACTATAATTTTTTTAACTTTGTATAAATGCTCATCATAGATGTAAAGCAAGTTAAAATGATTTCTGTGTTTTGACAGAATAATGTACTTGTAATCTATTTTACATAAAAAAATATTCAGAACAATTAATAAATTACATATTTCAAGCTATTTCCAAATGTATGCTGAAAAGTTCTTGATAGAGGGTGAAAATGTTGTTTACGCTTCTTAAATTCCAACTAGCGCTTGACTACGATTCCACACGATGTTAAGTCGTGATATCGTCTAAATAACTTTTTTACAAATTTCAATGATATCTCAAAACTTTCTAAATATAAATAGTCCAGTTGTAGACATCTTTTATTTGTACAAGCCAATATCTTAAAATGTCCATATCTTATTTACATATAAAACGGTTATATTCTGTATACGATATATTTATCTACGAAGTGTTAGCAAGCAAACATGATAAATCTAGGGTACAAATTGTGTAACAACACAATGTTGTGCAACAAATTGCATCGTTGTTGTGGCCGGCAACCACCGCAGTTGAGATAAACCACTTGCTTTTCTACGGGGACTTGCTATTGTTACTTAATTTTCTTGTGATCTCGCTCAAATCTTGAACAACAAAACAAATGAATTCATGTTACCTCAGAACTCTACTGCACTGATATTTTTTTAATATACTTTGTCATCCCTTACACTACTACATATATTAATTCAAATGTCACGGCAGTCGAAACCCACACTTACCTTATATATTTTACACAATTGTTAAGTTTGTTTAAGAGCTTGTTTAGTTTGTGCAGTCTGTACAATTTGCTACGTATAAATATGTGTTCTCATAGGCTTACATGACGATTTTCTGTGTCATTTTAGTTTTTCTCCATCAATATTAACGAAGAGATGTAAAATTTTGTAAATGCAATAAAATATGGCGTAAAATAGCTGCATGTCTGACATTTCATAGTAGAGTAAAGTACGACTTTTGGGAATTGACAAGCAAAAGTTGTGACTGTTGAACATTACGCTCGGAATGTTCCAACCCTCTACGGCACCTTGTTGATACAGCTTTATTTAGACATTTTTAAAATACGATATTTAAAATATGATTTTTTTAACAATAAAGACCAGTAAAATAGATTGATTATTTACTTAATATAGAGTTATGAAGACGGATCTTTGACTATAAACACACAAGTGTTTGATTTCGAAAAACCCTAAGCGTAAGTTAAAAAAAAATTAACAGTTTTTTGATAACTTGTAAAAATCATAAAGTTTGATAGCTTTTATTTTAAATAGTATTTGTATTCTGGTCATTGTTACTAAACGTAAATTATGACAATAATTGAATTGATTAATTAACTGATGTAAATTTAAATTTAATACGCTTAAAATTTAAATTAATTTCAAAGGCACTTTACATAACGTGAACAGTAAACTGAGGTTTGGGGTTTGGTTTTTAATAACACGTTTTGCTGTTCATTTATATATATTTGCATCTCCAGCCAATAGATGGTGTAAACAAAATTAAATATTTAGGTTTAGTACCAAAAACATTAAGCTACAACTCCCGATAACAGTAAATAAAACTGTTTCGGTACATTTGTGCACAAAATATCAATAAATTTCCTAGCAACGTGTGGTCCCTGTCGGTATTGGTTACCTACTTACGTATTGATCATTTTGTAGGATACTTTAAATTCAAATAAAAGCTCTAACCATGGGTTTGTGAAGCCAAAATCTCTGTATAAAACATATCGTCATCCTTTGACAAGAAATAATAATATGTTTCAAACGGAGATTTTGATCTGAGAAATCCACAGTAAGTATTACTAAACTGTAGTTAAATAATAAAAGGGATGTTATTGTTTTACGAATCTAAGCACAAATGAGTTTTTTTAATTCTTTAAAAAGTGAAAATGTACGAAAAAGGTAATTTTAGTTGTTACGAGTAACACGGTGACGGCAACAAAGCGCTTGCTCGCGTATGTATCGTATCCGAAACAAATGCGGCGCACCGCTTGCCATCAGGAGATTCGTTGCATTTTAAAGAGATTTTGCATCGTACGAAAAATTCGTAGAAATTATTACAATGGGCAAGGCGAAAAAATTTAAACTGTTGTATCAATTATTATCATCAGCTTACTATAGGTCCCCACTGAGGGGCGCGGAGCCTACCCTAAGTTAGGGATGACTACCTACAACGTTATATCAATACTACTTACTTATTTAAACATTTTATAGTAAATATGTTTTATAAAAATGTAGAGTGAAAAAATAACATTTATATTTTTTTATTATATTTACGCATGATTTATCTTTTCGAATATTATACGTTGGACACAAAGAATTGATTATGAATGGACATCGCTTTGTCAAATTACATTTCTCCTGAATGAATCGTCAGCAAGTGTCATGTAAAGTAAAATGTATATCACAAAGAAAGTTGTGATATGTTACCGTGTGTTTCCATCGTCGAAACATGTATTTGTTTTGTTTTTTAAAGGGTTGGATTTTATAATGAAAAATTTAACTGACAACATCGGACACAAATACACCATAGACAATGTTTATAGGTAAAGTTGTTACAACATGTTGATATGTTGATGTCTAAAAGTAAATTTCAATATTAATAAAACTAACAATGGACTTAGTTCTCCTTTACATATGTAAAAAAATGTAATGTTATCTTACCAGTATTATAAATGCAAATGGATGGATGGATGGATGTTTGTCACTAGGTATCTCCAGAACGGCTCAACTGATCTGGTTGAAATTTGGTATGGATATGGTACATAATCTGGAAGAACACATTGGCTACTAGTTCATTTTTTTCCGCGCGGACGGAGTCGTGGGTGACAGCTAGTATATTATATAGAGAATATATCAGATTTCCTTGAAAGTTTAGCGACTTTGCTGTAAATTCGTGGACAAAAGGTACATATAACCATATCTAACAGTCTATAAAATATAAACTTTATCCCATCTATAAACATTGAAGTGTCACAATAAAACTTTACAACTGCTTACATTATTATGGACATAAACTGTGGTTTATCAGCACAATAATTTTAGAGTAAATATGTTATAGCCCTTTTAATATCTATCTACGCCTATTTTGACGGAAATGACATTTTGTGGTTGATAAAATAAACTTTAACATCAAATAATCTTCGAATAAACAAAGTTCTTAAGTTACACGCACGATTCAAACAAGAAGCAATAGTTAATTTAAAAACCTGTACTACATCACCGTGATACCAAAGAAGAGTCGAATGACACTTCGTTCTCAAAAATCAGTCAATTAGGCAAAAATAAAAAATTAATAACGTCCTGTCGGTCGGGTAAAAGTATAAGTACATTATAAGCAATCTAAACTTACCAACAAATCTTTTGTAAGGTATCAAAAAAGTCTTAGTAGACTTATTGCTGATTCACAGAAATCGATTTACTAAACTTTAACTGAATTCGAAGAATAAAAATTGGTAGTATTTTATTATATTTCAACTAAAGATTTTCCTTCCCCCGGCTCCCAATGGATTTCAAGTTTGTCGGTCAGCTAAGAACTTTTCACATATAAAATTTCCATTTATTTCGGTCTGTGCAGTTACGTGCACTGACTTTTGATTATGTTTGAAGATGTTTATTTGTTTTTGTCAGTTTATAATTTGCAATAGTTCTCTTTAATTCTATAGTTATGTATTGCAGAGGAAGTTTATTTCAGTGAAATGTCATTTGACGCTGACGTCATTAGACTGAAGTTGTCAAGTGTTTCCCGTTGGGCCGATTGATAGGTAGGCCTTTCGGCTCAACGGGATACACCTAAATCATCTTAGTAACATACATACTTGCTAAATTGTAGCTCTTGAGCAAGAGCTGTACGATATTCGATCTTAAGCGTAATAATTTTTTGTCTGTAACACAAAATGGAGATGTTGTAATGATCGAAGTTTAAGGTAAAAAACACATCAAGCAAACTATTGATTGTACAGGTATGAAATAAAAGAAGGACTTTAGAGTGGCAGCCACTACCGAAATTCTTCGTACAAAAATATATGTTTGTGGAATAATATTATTAACCCTTTCATACTGTTTAAAATTCCGAGACATCAATTTATTTATGCCCATGCGTTGTGCCCATTTGGTTATCATGTGAAAAATAGTGTAAGAATAATAATATTTTAATTTTTGAAGCAGGAAGTCAATATGTTTTATAGCTTCAGAGCTTTGTGAGGATCTTAACAATAGCGGTAAATTTGATAATTACTTTTAAGCTTCAATTTTATTGAATGATCTTCTGCTTGAGTTTGATTTATACATTTACACAGACTTTCAAATTTTTTTAACTTTAATTAGTTAATATTTACGACGACCTAGTTTCTTACTAGTAGATTTTTTGGATTTTCATAATTAATTTAATGATTTGAATTAATGTACATGTGAAACATCTTTATTTTTAATTTCAGAAACTTGTCGTTTAGGAGTTAGTTGTAAACATTTTCATCTTCCATGATAAGTTTACAAACTACGGTTTTAGTGAAATTAGTTAAACCGCTATTCACTGCTGGATATAACATTTCTCTTGAATTATAAAGTTAAGTTTTTGAAATATGTAACAACTTGATACCTGTAACGGCGTATTAAGATATGCAAAATAATTAAATGAATTATTTACTTGAGATTTGCTTGTAAGTTTACATGTAAATTCATATACTAAAGGTTCATCAATCAGAAATAAAATTAAGAGGATAAAGAGAGAGAGAGAGAGAGATAGAGTAACAAATTCATAAAAGTTACCTGTGTAAAGCTTAATCATGGAAATTTGAGTCGACTTATTTATATCCAAAGTATTTCTGAGGATTTCGGAGTTTAAAGATGACAAAAATTATCAACTAAGAAAACTAAAATTCTATTGAAAATATCACTGTTTTCTCATTTAGAAAGTATCATAAAAGCATGTATCGTAGCGATTGTTTTCACAACGATATTTGTATTCCGGCGTTGTATATACTTGGTAATCTCTGTAGGTGGTTTTATTATTTGACAAACATCTTGATAGCGATGAAGATGTTACAATAATATTTATCTAATATTTAAAATTCTCGTGTCACAGTTTTCGTTCCCGTACTCCTCCGAAACGGCTTGACCGATTCTCATGAAATTTTGTGAGCATATTCAGTAGGTCTGAGAATCGGCCAACATCTATTTTTCATAACCCCCCCCCCCCCCCATTTTTGAACTGCGCGCGGACGGAGTCGCGGGCGACAGCTAGTATTTTTATAAATTTATTAAACTGTGAGAATGTAAAGAACTGGGTTTTTTGTTTGACTTCTTCGATAAATAATATTTCTAACTTCATTATTACCGAACTAAATCACAAAAAATTTTAATAACAAATGTAGCTTTAAGCTAAAATTTTCGCCTCTTACAATAGAAAATTTTAGAAGTTCTATTATCTGGAATCTGAATTAAGTTATTTAAACAACCATTAAGATAAAGATAAAGTTACATTTTGTTTTAGGCTTTATCTACATTATAATTCTGTTATTATTCTTAAACAATTTTGCTTGTAGATTATTTGTAAAAATACACACAAAACAATATTTCAACACAGTTAAAATGTATTACGTTATTCCACTGCGTAAAAATCCTAACATATTGTGTTATAAATCATACATTATGTATGTACATAAGTTATAGAAATTGATTTGAAATACAATAGAATAAAACAAACTGTTTCGTCTATTGGAGCGCTGCCGAGATTTGGCAATAATTTCCCTGAAGTCTTAGAATTCAATATTACCATATAAAGGAATGTTAATATGATATTGAATTGTATCCATGATTGCTTTGCCCCGAAACAGAACTAGCGAAAATAACAATAATATTTGAATGTTACAATTACATGACATTATAGCAATATCTTAATATATATATTTCTTGTGTGCGTGTGTATGTGACTGAACTCCTCCTAAACGACTGGACCAATTTTGATGAAATTTTTTGTGTGTGTTCGTGGAGATTCGAGAATGGTTTAGATTTACAGTTTTTTTTTTTTTTTTTTTTTTTTTTTAATTCCGCGCGGACGGAGTCGCGACCGACAGCTAGTACTCGTATATATTTCTATTTTATTAAAAGAAGTTGTAGAATTTGGAATCTTTTTCTTTTAAAATAAAATTTATCGAGAATAATATAACTTCAATTGAAATGATTAGTGCTAAGACAAATATACCTTGTTTTAGCCAAACGTCGACGACCTGACGTCCTTTATTCGCGCACAAAGTTGCACAGGGCACGACTACAATACCTGAGGGACTTATACCTGTATTGATTTATTTTACAGAGCAATACAATATAAGTAAGTATACGTATATGTTTAGTATTGTTTACTAGTTGAAGATGTTTTAGCAACGTTCACATTCTGAATAATTTTTTTCAATTGCTGCTTCATGTTTTATGGCTTATTTTCTTTTTTTACAACTTGGTTAAAGATTTGCTTGTTTGCTTTTGCTTGACCTGGTTTTAGAGGCGCTTATAACCAATAAAAAAATGTTGTAAATATACATTACTGCTGGAAAGAGGTTTGAAAACATTGCTATTTTTTGTGTACAGGCGTTTTTTGTCGGTGTTTGGCCTTTGCTCTTTTGTCTCTTCATAGTAAAGATACATCGTTTTTAAATAAACAGTAGAAATTAATCAATCCATATTCAAAGATAGCGTTCCAAAAATAGCACTCGAGATTACAAGAGAACGGTGCAGCTGTGCCTCCGTTTGCCCTTTGTTTAACTGTCAAAAGTTACACCGCCCTAGTTTGTTTCTTCTACTATTTTGTGCACTTAAATTGAAATTAATTGATAAATATGATTATTAACTATATGTATAACATCATTAGAAATATAAAAACCTTCACCGTAATGCGGTAAAATATGCAAATAACTTCATAGTGAACATTAGAAAGTGATATAATGAGCCCTTTGAAGGTAGGATAATAATTCTCTTTGTTAGGTTATATTGTATATTGGAAAAAATTAAGAAATGCTAATTCTCGATCTATGTATACGTCGTGGCATAAAACGTTATATTAACTAAAAATCATTACAGACGTAATTATGTTTTCAACATTTTTGTCTTGATTTTTTTTTATTATTTTGTCACACGATTAGTAGATTTTTCATCTTAGCAAAAAAAGTGTAGCTTTTCAAGTTTTTAACTTTCCGCGTGTTGCTGTAGATTAGATTAGATCACTTAGATTGGATTTCCTTGTTCAATATAAGTTTTTGAATCTTAAAAAGCTTAGATAAATTCCATTTAAGCCGTTTTCAAATTATGTTCTACATATTTAATACTTTGAATGGATTCTTAATGTTATCAAAATCGTATCGCGTTTCTGTCCTGTTCCCAATTCGTGGATCTTGCAAAATAAATATTTGTGCTTCTTTTGAATTACTAATTTTTAAAAATATTAACGCCCTAAGAGAGAATGTCTAGATTATATAGAATATCTATTAAAAACTCAATAAGTAAGTTTCATAGTAAATAAATCGTTAGTTTAGATTATTATAATGTTATTGTTGATATTATTTGAGACGATTGTATGTCTCTAAATTTTCTTTTGTCTATCAGCTCATTACAAAAAGACGGACGCTATTGTTTTGTTAACCTACTTAATTTCAAAAGAATTTATAACGGAACTTTTAAAATAACAACTAATTCTTAGTTTCCTCTTTTCAATTATAGTTGGTCGTATGTTTTTAGAACTAAGTCAATTTACTTTGAAGCTAATAAGGCAATCGATGAGCCCCATGTTGCCGGCGAGCCGCGAGCGTGTTTCGAATTGTCAATGTTTACCTGCTCGACCGATTTGCTATATTATTTCTTAGAAAGCTGATTGTATTTTTATACCTTTTTCAGCTTAATGAGAACATGAGAATTACGAGAAATAAACACAAATAAACACTGAAAGAATGTTACGTCTTAGCCTGAAACTTTTTACTCAATTTCAAAATCAATAGCGTCTGCGGTTTCACAATTCTAGTTAATATAATTTTATTTTATTTATGCTGTATTTTGAATTATTTATTTTATATTATATTTAATTTTAAGAAATTCCTCCCAAGTAGGGTTGGCGACAGGCAGGTGGCCGGCCGTAAAAACTTAAGTCAAAACTTTAAGCTTTATAAAACCTAGTGTGCCGACCCCACGTGAGTGGGAAAAGGCCAGGGAGATGATGATTATGATAATTATTCAATCAATCAATTGTTGTTCATCCAGTAAATATATTCTCCATAAATAAGAGAAAAAACATTATAAATAAATAAAGAAGAAAAGGTTTTTAGAGATTAACTTACAATTTAACTCTTATTTACCACTAATCTGTAATATCTCAAGAAGCATTTTTTATGGTAACTTATTAAAATTATATTCTCCGTGGCTTTTCCTTGTATGAGAAGTCTTCTTTGGCGTGATGTTTCATATTGTTTACGTCGGTTCAGTGAGACTGTTTAAGTTGCAACGTTCTCTTTGCTGTTGTAACGCAAATTAATAATTAAAAGCAATTTCGTTTGGAAGCACGCCAATGGGAACAAATAAGATGAAAATGCGGAACATCGTCCATGCCTGATTCGCTTGTTAGGACCAAATCGATACGGTTCACGTACTCTCTCGACCCTTGCTTATTTGATTATTACTTTCAACTCAATATTTACAAAATTTATTGGCGATTCAATTCTCGTTTTCGTCCGTGCCGTTTGTGTTTATTTGAAGTTATAGACAGCTTCACTCTATATGCAAAAAAAGTCTTTATATAATTTAATTTGTACGGTGCCCTGCTCTTCTTATTTTACGAGGCTTTCCCATATAGACCACGAGTATCAGAAGTTGAAATATATTAGATAATTTTTGACCACCAAAAAGTCATTAAAGTGTAAATGAAAGAAATACATTTTAAAATTAACGTAAAAGTTCAAAGTGTTCGTGTGTGGAAGATGTTTGCATATTATTTGCATACAAAAGGCGGCCCCGGTTTTATAAATCAATTTATTAACATAATAATTTAGAAAATTTGTTTGCCGGCGTAACTTCAAAGGTCTTAGCTATTGAAAGGTTTCAGTGTCAAATTGTAGCGATAGAAGAAATTATTTGGACTTGTGATTTTATGTCACAAATGCCTTTAGGATCGCTAGACTACTTTATTTCATTTAAGTAGTAAATGTAGTGGCAAAATTATCATTATCATTTCTAAATATTCATTTATGAGAAAAGCAACTAATTGAATTTAAAGAATTAAATTCTGTTTCAAACGAAAGTTCACTCAATCCCTTTATACATTCTGCAATTAATTGCTGGTAATTGTACAAAGGTATTTTACAAGATCTTTCATAATTAAAATATTTCTATATTTAGTTGTATTTAATATACAAAGGTTGAAATAGATAAAGAAGAGATCCACTAAATGGGTCTTTTCAAAATTACGTTCTGAGAATGATACTTTAAATTTGTCTAAATTACTTTCAGTTTCAACTGCCAAAATACAACTTTTCGTAGATACGTTGGGAAATTTGACGATTAGAAGGAAAGTAAAAAAAAACTAACTTACTTATTAATTGCTTGTTTCTCATGTCATACTTAGTTTTTTTCATTATTGTTTCCTAATTAAGTCTTTAAATTAGGTTATCGAAGTAATTATTTTATAATTACACTTTTCAAATAAGTAGACGAGTAATAGGAATGGGAAACATTCTAATTTTGTGCGTCCCTTCCACCGTCGATTAGAGTTAGGCAACGCATCTGCAATTGCGGATGTCTATGAGCGGCGGTCGCTTCGCTATTTCGGTGTATTCAGGTGGCCACTTGCTCGTTTGCCACCTTATGATATTAAAAAAAAATAAGTGTGAAGTATCAAATAACATTATTATTAAAATTTGATGAAAAGCGTTGTTAATAATGATCTTCATAATTATTCACATTGTAATAGGACAAATGACAAATTGATCACGTAATTCTCACAGCGCTTGTTTCACGCCATGAATACATTATCGATTTTGTCTCGTAACGACAAACCGGGTAACTAGTCTCAGTTATAGTTGTGGTAATCCTATTACCAGCTTATTGCATTACGATAGACGGATAGGTAAATTAATATAATAAAGCGTACCTTAGCAAATATTGTCGACAGGAAAACAGACGGCTTATTCCTATTCTAATTGTGTCTTAAATAGATTAAAATAAAACATTAAAAATATTAATTACAAGAATATATTGGTGGCTTGTTGGTTTTTTTTCCAAAAGTACATATCTATCTATCTATCTATATATATAAAAGAAAGTCGTGTTAGTTACACCATTTATAACTCAAGAACGGCTGAATCGATTTGACTGAAAATTGGTGGGCAGGTAGCTTAGAACCAGGAATAGGACATAGGATAATATTTACCCCGTTTTCTATTATTATTTTTTATTTTGCGCGGACGGAGTCGCGGGTAAAAGCTAGTTGTATATAGTATCAAAGACATTATTAGTTACATAAGTAGTTCCTAAGTTTAGATTTATAATAATAATAATAATAATAGCCTTTATTCAGATAGATACATACATAGTTACATATTGTTTAATAGTTACATTTCTTTATTTCTTGTACTATCTGTGTGCCCGTTTCGGACATAGGCCTCTTCCAACTTCCTCCATTCTTCTCTTTGTATTGCCGTTCTGGTCCAAGTATGTCCCGCTACTGCCCTTATTTCGTCTACCCATCTTTTTACTGGTCTCCCGCGCTTCCTTTTGCCAATTTTAGGGTACCAGAAGTTAATTGATTTACTCCATTTGTCTGGGCCGCGCATAATGTGTCCGGCCCACCTCCATTTAAATTGTTTTATAATCGTGGTTATATTTGTTAATCCTGTTATTTTTGTTATAGTTGTATTTTTAATTTTATCAATTTTTCTAACATTTAGCATACTTCTCTCCATAGATCTTTGGCAAACTTGTAGTCTCTTGTAGTGATCTTTTGTCGGAGCCCAAGTCTGATAACCGTAAGTTAGAACAGGAAGCACACAAGCATTAAAGAGTTTTCGTTTCAGTTGTATACTCATTTCCTTGTTCTTCATTACTTCTTTTAGCATCCAATACCTCTTCCAAGCATTGCCGATTCTTGTTTCAATCTCTTTTGAGTTTTGGGCTGTTGGTGATATTACTTGTCCTAGGTATGTATATTCGCGGACGTATTCTATTGTATTTCCGTCCACTATGATAGGCTCTTCAATGTTGTTTGTCATTGCTTTCGTTTTAAGCGCATTCATTGTTAATCCTACTTTTTGACTTTCTTTGTAGAGATCTTTAAGCATTGTCGTTAGTTCCAATGCAGAGGACGAGAATATAACTAAATCGTCCGCGAATCTCAAATGAGTTAGGTTTTCGCCGTTGATATTTAGGCCATAGTCATCCCATTCTAATAATCGAAAGATTTCCTCTAGGACTGATGAAAATAATTTGGGTGATAGCGGGTCTCCCTGTCGCACACCTCTTTTTATTGCGATGTCGTGTCCTTCTCTCTCTAATTTTATTTTTGCTGAGCTGTTGTTATAAATATTTTTAATTATCCTAATGTATTTTTTTTCTATTCCTTGGTTATTAAGAGCTTCCCAGATTTTTGCATGTTCTAGAGAATCAAATGCTTTGGAGTAATCAACAAAACAACAGTAGAAGGGGATGCTATATTCATTACTCTTCTCAATAATTTGCTTAACAACGTGTATGTGGTCTAACGTCGAAAATCCGCTTCTGAATCCAGCCTGTTCTCGCGGTTGATTCTCGTCCAATGTTTTAGTTATTCGGCTAAGTATAATTTTGGCAAAGACTTTATATATATTCGACATTAAGCTTATTGGCCTATAGTTAGATATGTCATTCTTCTCCCCTTTTTTGTGGATAAGTGTTATTGTCGAGTTCAGCCACTGCTTCGGGATGATTTCGGTCGTTATCACGTCATTAAATAGGTAGGTCAAAATTGGGACTAGCTTTGTCTTGTTGAAAATCAGAAACTCATTGCTTATGTTGTCTTGTCCTGGAGCTTTATTTCTTTTCTGAGTTTCGATGGCTTTTTCAACTTCTCTCTGTAATATTTTAGGGATAATCTCCTCGCATGATGCATATGTTTTTATGGTAGCAGTTGTTGTTTTGCTTGAGTATAGTTCTCTGTAAAAGTCTGTTGCTACGGCAAGTATGTCGGATCGCCTGGTTATGTTTTGCCCAGTCTTGCATTTCATTTTTGGTATCCACTCTTTTTTATTACTCAATTTACGTAGAGCAGTTTTAATTCCTCCGGTCTTAGATATGTAGGTTTTAAACAATTCATGTCTGTGTTTCAATCGTTCCTTTCTTATACTTTCTTTAATTTGTTTGCTTATTTTAGTGATCTCGCTTCGTGTGTCTTTCGATTTATTTTTAAGTGCTAAAAGATCTGCTCTTTTGCTCATAAGTTCCTTAAGCGTGTCCGATATGTCTTTTCTGCCTTTCTTTATTTTGTTTTCCTTCATAAATGAATTTATTATATTATAAAATGTGTCGTATTTTTGTTGAGTATCGTATTCTTTTGCAAGTTCTATAAAATGTTGAAGCTTCAAGTTCAAGTTATTATTTGGTGTGATTTCTTGGTTAGTATTAAAATGAATTTTGAAATGGCGCCGCCTATTGTGACTTTGTAATTTTAATTTGGCTCTAATCATTCTATGATTGCTGTTGAAGTTAATGTTTTTAATAACTCTACAATCTTCAAATAATTTACTACGGTTTGATAGGATATAATCGATCTCGTTTTTGTAGCTTCCCCCTGGGGATATCCAAGTCCATCTGTTGTGTTTGCGACTTCTGTAGAGAGTGTTAAGTACTTTCAAGTTGTGTTCATAGGCTATTTCAAGGAGTTTATTGCCATTACGAGTTCGTTTGCCATAGCAGTATGGCCCCAGTACTAAGTTTTCCCCAGGTCTTCTTTCTCCTATTTGGGCATTAAAATCTCCTAAGATTATAATGTTTTTGTGAGTATTTTCTCTAAGTATATCGTTAAGTCTTTCATAGAATATGTCAATTTCTGATTTGCTAGCCTGTTCGGTAGGAGAATAGATTTGTATTACTGACCATCTCTCTTTGTCAAATGTTAAATTCAATATTGCTATACGTTCGTTTATTCCTATTATTTCATCTATGTTTTCTTTTATTTGTTTATCAATTAGAAAGCCTACTCCATGTTTTCCTGCTGTTTCTCCTTTATAGTATAAAATAAAGTTTTCGTATTCCTCTATCTTATCTCCAAATCGTCGTACTTCACTAAGACCAATGATGGTCCACTTGATATCCTTTAGGGCCATAACAAGTTCTTTTAGGTTGTCCTCAGTTCGCAGTGAGAGTGTATTGTATGTAGCTATGTATAGAACTGGATTTGGTTTTGCTTTATGTAATGAAGAGTGGGTTGGGTTTTTTATTATAGTTGGAAGGTGGTAGTCTTCTTCCCCCACGGTGACTAGCCGGCTTGGGGTGTTTTTATTTGTTTTTAAATTTTGTTTTTTATCTTGTATGCTGCTACTGTCGGTGGTTTTTATTGGTTTTTTGTTTCTGTTAGTGACGCTGGTCTTGATCTCGCGACATAGTTAAACATATTTGTTTTATTCATTTTCTTTGGCGCCAGTTTGGCTGATTGCGGTGGTGATTTATTGGGCGATTCAATTTGGTCACGTTTTCGTTTTCCATCATTAGTCTCTTTTCGGTCTTTAACTACGAGAGTATCTTTTTTAATGTACGCTATCTTTCCGTTTTCTCTTAGTTGTATTAATTCGGGTATCAAAGTCTTTCTCTTCTCTAAAGTTTCTTTTGAAAAATCTTCTTTAATATTGAAGCCTGGGGTATATTTATTTTTGCTACGGAGTATTAAGTTCTTTTTCCAAGTTGAAGTGAAACTTACTAATAACGGACGTACTTGTTTTCCTTTAGCTCCGAGTCTATAGGCCTTATTTATTTCATGTGGTTGGACGGGTATGCTCGTCTCTTTTTCGATTGTAGTTATTATGTGATCTATTAATGAGCCAGTCTGTTCCGATTCTTTTACTCCAAACAGTATCAGATTATTTTTTCGTTTTTCTTCTTCCAAATATTTTATTTTATTTTCCAAGGCATTCACTTTGTTCTTTAGTGTTTTATTTTCGTCTAGAACTTCAGCTATTTTCTCTTCTAGAGTTTTCATGATACTTCTTGTTACTGACTCTGTGATTTCTTTAGTTTGAATAGCCATTTTTTCTGTTATTTTATCAAACAGTATTTCTAATTGGTTTTCCATATTTTTAGGGAGAATTCCCGCAATGGCAACACTCACGTAATCAATTTGACGTTTGATGCAATAGACTGTCTATGATAGTCCGTAAGTGTCAATCTGACGTTTGACGTTTATGTCAGTTGTTTTGAATTTATGCAATGTTCATAAGTTGATGATCTTACCCTCTTTTTTGTATTTTTTACGTATTTAATAATAATAATAATAATAATAATAATAATAATAAAATTTTATTGCCATTGAAATTTACAAAGTTTTAAATACAATCATTTACAATATACAGTGATGGCAAAAGGGGGTGGCTCAGCTTCGCCAACACCGGTAAGGATACAGTGTCGAGCTGGTTTTCAGCCATCCCCTCTTCCCAAGATGATAAAGGGAGAATAAATAGTCGATGGTCGCTGTACACTAGTTTTTTAAAAAAAATTAAGAAAAAAAAAACAAACTTAAGAAAAATAACAAATTACTACTCAATTATGTGTATAAAATCACAATTCAATCAATAACTGAAGGTATGTTTCATATCCTATTACTACTTCCGACCCCAAAGACCCAATTATATTTACTATTTAACAAAGAATAAATTATATTAAAGATAATGATGATCCTCCACTACTAATACTTATGTGAATGTTTTGTATTATTGTTATTAAGTGCGAGCGTGTTCCGGTGCGTGCGTGTGTGTGCTCTGTGTGGACGTTTGTTTATTTAGATTGAGCGTGTGTGTGTGTGTGTGTGAAAGAGAGAAAGTGTGTGAGTGTGTGTGTGCATATGAGAACGAATAGAGTTTGGGTGAATTAACTTACGTTGTCTTGTTTATTCTGTATGTACGTTTCTTTTATATATGTATTACCAATACTCTTTTAAACTTAGGTGTTTCCAGTAGGAATGTTTTATGTTTTCTGCAGCAAGTTGGCGCTTCAGTAGTGCCCGCTTATATTTCCGTTTAAAGCTATCGGTATTCATTTTGTTCCTAAGGGGGGGAGGGAGATCATTCCATATTCTTGCTGCAGCAAATTTAAAACATCCCTCAAATCTTACGGATTTATGCTTGGGTATTTTCAGCAAATTCGACATTGTGTGGCGGCTTCTGTGCGGGAAATCTTTTTTCCACACGAGTTTTTCAAATAAATATTCTGGATTCTTGCTCCAGATCACTCTATGGACAGTACAGGCGTAATGGAGCTCTCTTCTTGCTTCCATGTTTAGTATACCTTTCCTGTTCAAATACGGGGTGATATATTCTCTTTTTGGCACTTTAAAGCAGAACCGAGCACACGCATTTTGCACCCTTTGTATAGCCCTTACTGCTGAGTTGTTGAGTCGAGGGCCGTAGATTGTGCTGCCGTAACTGAATTGAGACAGTACCAAGGACTCACAAAGTATTGACCTTAATTCTTCTTTTATATATGGTCTAATTTTATATAAGGTCTTTAACTTGAAGAAAGCTGCCTTAATTTTGTTGCCAATATGTTCGGTATATTTTTGTTCCTCATCCATCATCAGACCCAAATTACGTGCACATGTCACTCTACCAATTGTTACATTATTAATGTTTATTTGTGTTTCTAATTGTGCCGCATTTTTTATTTGGTTTTTGGTCCCTAAGAATATCATATGAGACTTATTCGGGTTAAGAAGTAAAGAATTTTTTTGAGACCAACTGTAGACGTTCCTCAGGTCCTCGTTAATTTTAACCGCGGCTTCTACTGCGTTTTTGCTGTCGAATGAGTAGTACAGTTGAGTATCATCAGCATAGAGGTGGTACTTGCAGTGTTTTATTTGCGTAGGTAAATCTGCTGTATAAATTGTAAAAAGAGTCGGACTCAACAGGGAACCCTGAGGCACACCACGTTGGACAGATTTAGCAGTGGAACATCTCTTTAAACCTTCTTTGCTTTCGATTATGACGGATTGTTGTCTCTCGTTAAGAAATGAATGAAACCAGTGACACGTGTTTATTGAGAAACGATAATGCCTCAGTTTGGCTAGAAGCAGTTTCGGCTCCAAACAGTCAAATGCCCGCGAATAGTCTAGTAGCACCATAATAGAGCTAAGCCCCATATCCGATGCCTCCTATTTAATCCTAATTATTTATTTAATCTTAATTTAATCTTGATTTGTTATTATTTAATCTTAATTTGTTAATTTCATCAATTTCTTTGGATATTATTCGTCGTATCACATATATATACTTCGTACCATATCAAACAAAGTTATTCTCTTATCGTTTTCTATTTTTTATTGCGAATAATAGTTAACAGAAACTGTCGTAGCTGTTATTTAGTCGGTGATGTTTATTCGTTTATTCATAGTTCTTTTCTTATTAGATTAATAGTTGTATTAAATATATCACTGTCAGGTTCTTTAGGATATATTCCGCTTTAAGACAATCGGGTTTTGATCTTAGTGTACACATTAACTATTATAACAGCTATATAGCTTCACTCCTTACGGCACTTTATAACTTTGTTGTTTTTCACCACTTTTACACTGTTTTGAGTTGAGATAACATTGTTCCTTGTAAATAGTAACTTCAATATTTTAACTATGATATTGTTTACTTGATTGCGATCGAAATATAATTTATAAGATTTAATTTACACGGATGAGATGTTTACACCAATGACAGCAGCTGTCAAAAAAAAAAAAAGTTTAGATTTAATCACAGTTAATTAATAAATATTTAATATTTTATCTACGGTACACACAAAACCGACGAACCTCAATAAAAAGAAAATGACACAAGACAGATGTAGCGCAAAAATGATTGTTTTAGATATTCCGTGGAAAGGATAGACAACGACATTTTCCTTGTTATTTATCGCCTCCATATACTGCACCTTATCTCAGATTGTCTAATAAAATATTTTTTATGATTATCCTCAACCTTACAACAATAGTGAGAATAAAATATTATTTTACGCAAAAAGTGTCTTTATTAGAAAACTCAAAAAAAGTAGTGCAAGTTAAGTGATTTTAAATCAGGCATTATGACACACATTTTCTTTGTACTTATGCTCAGAAAATAAATATCTACGGCAGACTATCAATCTATATAAACTTCTAGATTTGTTTCTACAGACAGTGTACTTGATACGAGTTGGTTTACTCCGGGAATTGTTCTTATGTAGCGACAGAATTTTGATTCATTTTTTCTCGAGTTTGTTATTACTTTTATGAATGTTTATAAAAAATCGAATTACTTTTGTAACTTTATTCTGATTCGAGTAAAACTTGTGAACGTGTATCGTAATGTATTCAGTTTGGCGAGATAAAGGTATTGCCTCCCGGGAAATTATTGCCGAAATCTCACCGCTCTCCTAAAGACAGTTTGTTTGCCTCCTTTGTGCTTTGAATCAATCCCCGTTCAAATTTGCATGTTTTATAAGGCGAAACGTTGTGCTAGGTATCTCCAAAATAAAGTAGGTAACGAAATATATTTGTATACTTCATGGATTTAGTTCTGATACGCCGTTTTTAAGTGATAGTTAAAACAGTCAGTTTTTTTCTAAACATTTCTGAAGTTCCGCAAGGTACAAAAATTTATACACAAGAACAATAAGAAATAATTTGGTTTAGTGCTTAGAGAGAGGTAAGACATTGTACCAAATTTTCGTACGGACCATCAATAAAGAACTGTTCACTTTTAGTGTTGGTCTAAAAAATTATACTTTTTTTACTACTGCGCCCCAACTAACTGCCTATAAATTATAATATATATATATATATATATATTATTTATTATATATTTTTTTTAGTAAAGAGGTAATCGAATAGTTGGAACATGATGTACTGGTATATTCCTCGTATTTACTACGTCAAGGCGGGTGGCAGTTTACGAAGCCGGCGCACGACGCAGTGTAATTAATTAAGTTAGCAACTCACCAAGTTTGATCGCCCCGCGCAAGCCTGATAGATGTTTGCGTTTAAAATATTTACAAAAAAAATTTTAACACGTACATTTTTTTTTCAAAGTTAAGTGTAAGAGTTAGATATTAAATAACATTTTTATAATAATAACATAAAAATTGATATAATTTTTACTAACAAAAATGATGAATATGTGTAATACACTACACTAAAATAAATATGTCAATGTAAGTGACAGTTTAGAGATCGAAAGGGAAAAGACGTGTGTGTCTACATAACTCTACGAAAGAACCTAAAATGTGAGAAAAACATATAATTTTGCTAAAAAGAACTCTCACAGTTGGAGTCGTCATTTCATATGTTATTTCCCTAATACCAGGGGAATACCACAATATGTAGTTGCATCTACACTGCATACGTATTGGTGCATGTCTATGAGTAATGTTGATAACCCTATCTGACTTCCGACTCCAATGGCTATAAATTAAGGGTACTTCCCTTTAAAGTATTTTTGATATTTTATCTTTTATTATCTCTGCTTGTTTTAACAGTGTTTACATAGTAATACATCCTCTCTCTACAATCCTTCTGTAGGTTAAAGGCCAAAGAGATAATGATAACTGTCTTTAACTCATTTAGTTTTTTTAAACAGAATTTTCCGATATTTAAGTTTTAATAAAAATAAGATGAATAAGTACACTGATTGATTGACCGATATTAAAGCACTGAAATTATTAATTACAAACTTACATTATTATTTCTACATAAATTAATCAAGGTAAAACACTATTTACTTTGAATAAAATAATGTTTACTTATAATTCTAATAAATATACATAAATTGTCGTTTTATAAGGCAGGCGCTCAATATACATATTCAAGAGATTCTCTAAAAAGCAGATCATGAAAATTCATGTACCTTTCACTTTCACTTTCTTGCAAATTTATACCTCTGGAGTCTAGAATAAGTACCTCGATATTAAAATAGATCAATGTACAATTATAATACAATATACATATATGTATAAGTAGTATTTATCTATTTATGTTTTTATTTTATTTTCAAAACTGTAATGAACAATATTAAGAAAAAATGCTTTAATTTAAATTAAACAGTTATTAGTTGGTTTTTTATACGAGAAGAGTTGGGGCAAACTAGCGACGAGAACGCCGTGGAGATCAACGACGCCCATGGACATCCGCAACACCAGAGGAAATGCAGATGCGTTGCCCGTCTTTAAAATATTTAGCTTACAATAATTTGCTCACACTAATTTACTATAAAAAAATATCGGAAACCATATTAAGTTTCTAACACATCCGTCGTAATAAAGTAGCAGTAGCTTTTTGGTAACTAAAATTGTCACAATATCGTTACTAAAAGGCGAAGAATTTCTACCCGTAAATATGTTTCTTAAATCATAGTGAAAAAAAAAATAGAAAAGTTTTTGCAGAGCTGGCATTCGTAAAGCACTCGGACGGCACAATAACCGAGAACAAACTCCGCAAGTTAGAGAGCTCATTATTCATTTTCACTCTTATTTTGTATATTCGCTTCCTACTTTGCCTTCTATGTAAGAATGGTTGCCAATTTTATGTTGCAAATTATTAGATATGCGTTGGTTAAACTTAAAAACCTAACCTACCCCTACCTAGTTAACTAAAAAAACCACCACAATAAGAAATATTAAGACTATTGACTTTTTATTTTCATTATCCGACTCTCGATTTCTTTTAAAATAATTGAGTTTGATAAGATTTTATTTATCTACGGATTTTATCAAATCATTTACTGTTGAATATAAAAAGTAACTTGTATTTTTATATAATTGAAATAAAATTATTCAAGTTAGCTATATGTCCCCTTTACCAGTTTCTTAATTGGATCTATGTTTATTCAAAACAAGCGTGGATGGAAAATATCAAGTTTCAATCCACTGTGTAAAAGATATGTAGGTATGTTAAATACACTTAGACAAACACACACACTTACACAAATAAATATAGCGTCAACTACTTTCTGAATCCGAAAGAGGCAAATTGTTATTGTTACGTAAAGTGAAAAATTAAGTGGTTAAATTCCTATACTTCTGAATCGCTTCGCTTTATAAAATATCCAGATAAGATACTAATACGGGAATTGATTCGAAGCACAAAGGAAGCAAGCTATTTGGATAGTAATTTCCCGAGTGGGCTCACGTATGCTCATGAAATTTTTAAATAGTGAAAAACATTTCGAGTATTGTAAAAAGAATAAAAAAAATATATACCGTTACAATCCAGAAACTTACTTCTACTAAAACTTATTAACTTTACAAATTAATATTTCTTGTCCATTAGTTATTTTATGCATCATTTGTAATATAAATGCTTGTGATTCTAGCAGTGGGTAAAAAATATTTAGGGACAAAAATAAATGATAGATTCGCGTGGAAATATATGAAATCTTTTATATGCTAATGCAATTCTATTGTTCGGAAATTGAATCTTCAGCTTAAGAATAATTCATGATAGGTGAGAACTGAATTTATATTTGTATATGGAAGTACACAAACATTTTATAAAGAAGTTAACTTTGAATTATTTATATATTGGAATAAAACAAGGCTAGCTATTTTTTTACTCTGGCTTTCACATAAAAATATATTGTCTCAGTTTTTGTAGAAAAATTAGTGACACCAATTAGTGATCCAAATTATTTTTTTTCTTTTAAAGTAAAATGTTTTGTAGAGTTAAGTTCCACTGGGAAGTGACCTTTTATTTGTATTGTGCTCTCTAACTTTTAGGAGCAACTGGCGTGTAAGTTCACGCCACAATAGGATTACCAAGTGACCTAAAAACCTATTCGCGTAGGTTAAATCTATTATGTATTCAAAAATATATCGTTTGCTTTACTCAAAATCTGAACAAGTTTTCATGATAAAATTTTGATCAAATGTGAATATTCTATTATTTCAACCCTTTAAATGTATGCATTACGAACTCTCGAAATATTCGGGCAAAGCAATTGTTGAAAAAACAAAATTTACTAATTGCTACATTAGTTGTTGGTGTCTTAAATCGTGACCTGAAATAAATTGTCATAAACGGAGGAAAGTAGTTTCGAATCCTTTCGCCCGTCTATTTATGAAAAAGGCTTGCTTAATATTAACACTTTACTCATTGCCTGACGGACTCGAAATACATACCCTTCTATTCCCCAGCCTCTTTCAGTGTCTAAATTTTGATACGGTCTATTCAAATTTAGGTTATTATACGGTGATTTGAAAAAAGTCATAATTTTCTTTTGAAATAATGTTAGATAAATTGGCTGTAAAGCCGACATAACTGTTTAAGGACCTATGTTTAGTTTATTTCGCTATTGGCCAAGTTTGCAAGTCAATGACACTAGTCGAGTAAAGTTTGCCCATCATAGTCGTACTGTTATTAAAGTTGGAACAATCTTGAAAATAGAATAATTTCAATAACAACCGCCTTTTGTATTCAATAACTCAAGTTCTTTATTATTTTGTGGTATTTAAAAGACAAATTGTGTTGTAATTTCGTATTATAACGACGTGTAAGGGCGATGGCGTAATAATAAAAAAACGGTACTGCAAGCTTTATTGCTAAATCAGTATTGAGTTACTGTCAACTTCAATAGCTACGTGCAAAATACCTTTGTATAATTTTTGTATCCCTTGTTCTAACTACTCCCATAGAATTAGGTACCAATAATATATTTTTTTAATAATCAATAATAATGCACTGAACATATGAAAAATCTTTCAATGAAGATTCTTTTTCTCAGCTAAAATATTTTTTGTAAGATATTGATATAATTCCGAATATAAACTATACAAGAACTAGCAGGCTTTTTCTTTAAATGTGGATCCAATTGGAAAATAACGTTAGTTATAAGAGTTCGATGGTGAAACTTTTCTCGCGTAACGACCTCTACTTGGAAACTTTGGGTATAGAAAAATAAAATAGAACTAACGGCTTTCTGCTCATATCGACTTTTGCATTTCAACTTTTAATATATCCATGGCTGTCGTTTTTGATATTTACTCGGATTCTAAAATAAAATGGTTCTTTGCTATTAAAAAGCTTTGCCTTTTTGTTCCGTAAGTATGATATTTACTCGTAATATATTACGTATGTAGTAATCGTATTAAACGATTTACAATGCGAAAAGAATGTCGTAGAGTAGGCATAAACTTTCAGTAAAAACAAATATATAGATTTGTTAGTGCAACAATCTTCTTAGGTGTTTTTAGAAAATTCTAGAAATTCTAGCAAGTTTCAATTTTGAAATTTATAAAAAGCCAAATGGGTGAAGGTAATTGAGTAGCATAATTTGTTCAAGTTTTTTTGTGATAGTGAACAACTTTCGTGTAATTACTGTATCAGTGGTCTTGTATACTGAAAACTGATGCCAGTATCTATTTCCTGGGTTGTAATGGCACGATTCTGGAATACTAGTGACCTTATTTGTACTCAGTTAGGTAAGACTAGCGCACTGCATGCGTGCTTTGAATTAAGAAAGCTTACCTGCTCAGCCGTTTCCCGCAGTTACATTCGTACCTTGGCGCTTTATTAAGCCCCATTGTATTCTCTACGGCGGAATATACCAACAAAACAATCCCATTTCTTTTCCCTGATATTTAATTACTTCTCACAAACTATACGCGACTGGCTTAATGCCAAATTAAATACATAATATCGAATTTCATTGAGTCTATTAGAACTGAAAGTTATTTTTATTTTTAAAATTTTCAGGGCTCAATTTTTTTCTGGACATCATTTTTCTTTCTGACTGTGAAAATATTTCCTTTTAAAAAAATTGAAAATAGAGATTACTAAGGTTTAAATTGCACTATCTAAGAAGAAATTCAAAGATATGTGTGAAGTCTACTAAGCCGCACTGGGCTAGCGTTGTTGACTATGGCCTAGTCACCTCTAACTTATGGTAGGGAACCCCTCGGTGGCGACGTATAGTGAGCTGATGATGATTATATTAAGGATTAAATAAAAGCAAATATTATATTTTTTCATCTTTTATTTCATTTAAACTATAGCACAGACCTATAATTCCAAATAAAAAGAATATAGTTCCACAGAAAACATAAATAACAATAAATTATTACATTTCTAAGTACACCTTCTTTTCTTCACTATTCCTTGCATTACATACACTTCGTACAAACTAACTATCGCCCGCGTCTTTGCCAGGCGTGAATTACAAAAACCAACTGATACTTACAAATGATACTTAGTCGAGATCCGTTTTGGAGTTAAGTAGTACAATCCATACATTCTTATTTTCGCATTTATAATGTTTATTATTATAATAAAAATTACATATTACATACTGCACTTTCTATATTTCTAGATAAATCGTAATTTATATTTGCCTCGTTGTTTGTTAGTGTTTTTGTAAAACCATGTAAATAATTACATTATAAATGTCTTATAATGCCTAATACCAACAATATTGGATTTATATTTGAATTAGAATTATTTAAATCCAATTAGTAATATGAAACACTCGTATACAAAAGTAATTGGAAACATTTCACGTAAATAAATAGTAAATTAAAATTAAATTCATGAATCAACACTAAACCTAAATTTATTCGTCTCTTTTCTTTAACCTAAGCTGGATACCATTTACGGATTCCGTGATTATTCTGTATTTAAATTGTGGTTCTGTACCAGGCTCGCCGGGAAAGATTTCGTATCTTCTCAGTATATTTGATAGGGTTGCCTTCATAGCCACCCAAGCGTACCGGAACCCTAAATGAAAGAAAGTTATTAATTACTCTGTTATATGTTCGGATCTGTTATAATCTATAACAGTTAAATTCTACTGGCGTGATTTAACTATTCTTTTTTCTCAAAAATAATGAAAAGGATGACAATATGAACAAGGATCACGGCAGTGAAAATCAACGGCTACAGAACCCTGAGTGTGTTACAAAGAGTGGAATATATAATTACCAATACAATTTCTTGGTCCAGCACTGAATGGGATAAACGCAAACTGATGCATGTTGTTTAAGAATCTGTCCGGTTTGAATTTTTCTGGTTCTGGGAACACTTTGGGGTTCGAAAATAGTGCGTCGAAAAATATTAACACAGAAGTTCCTGCTGGAGCGGTTCGACCATCTGTAAATAAGGTATTATGTTTAAAGCGATCCCTTATACTATGCTTAGTCATTTTAAACAATCTCGATTTGTATAATATATTCATGATGTTAATAGGATTAAACTATTAAAAGTATAAGCCCGATAAATTTATAATACGAGCATCATATTTTTGAGCATTAATTAATTAACTATGTAATGCGAAATATTACCTTTGAAGTGGAGATCACTTTTAAGTTGTCTTCCAATCTTCGTAACCGTGGGTACCGCTCGAATACTCTCTTTGATGACTGCTTCCAGATACTTCATCTCTGTTAAATCGTTATTAGTTGGCTTCTTAGTAATTTCATTGTTGAATATAGAGAGTTGTTCTTCATATACCCTTTGCTGGATCTCTGGATATTTTGCCAAGAAATAAAGCGTATGACTCATTGTCATTGTTGTTGTATAATGACCCTGAAATAAAAGAACAATTTAATTTCAAAGCTAGAAGCTGAAAATGAGTTGTTTTAAATTTAACAAACTTACCGTAAACGCTACAAGGGTGATCTCTTCATTTATTACATCGTCAGGTATAGAGTCCCCGTAAATAGACTTACTGAGTATAAATTTATCCAAAAGACACGCATCATCTGACAAGTTTTCAGCAATTAATTTATCAACGTCAATATTAACACTTTTATTATTATTCTTTGTGTCGTCAATAAACTTTTGTAATATTTTTCTTCTTTCTTTGATTATCTGCAAATTAAAAGAATTGTTGAATTAGATGGTTCTTGGATTATGTAGTTTATTTTAATTAATATTTGAAATGTCTTTACCTCTGTGCTTTGATTCCTGATAATCTTGATTATTGACATCATTTCCTTGTAGAACGGTGACAGTACGAAAAGTGGTCGGATATTTCTCCAGTATGAAAAATAATTGTCCGTGATGAAACTGACAACTCTGTAATAAAATTTTGCGTTGAAACGATGATGACTGCGTAATACACAGATCACATTTTCCGTTTAAACAAGCACTTAATAAAAAATCTTTGAATCCAGTTCATTTGATTCAAAATGTAATCTAATATATAAAATTCTCGTGTCACAGTTTTCGTTCCCGTACTCCTCCGAAACGGCTTGACCGATTCTCATGAAATTTTGTGAGCATATTCAGTAGGTCTGAGAATCGGCCAACATCTATTTTTCATTTTTTTTTAACTACGCGCGGACGGTGTCGCGGGCGACAGCTAGTATCCTCTATATTTAAGGTTTTAAGTCTGGTTGTGGTATTCTGGTGATACAATTCGTTTCATAAAAAGTACTTACTGACTACTGGCTTGTAAATAGGGATGGTCGAGGTCATCAAGCATATGAAAATTAACACCCATTAATGAATCTGAAAGAAGGTAGATATAAAATGGCGACATTTTAAATTTGTTTGTACTAATATTTATTATGATCAATTATATTAGTTTTATAAGTTAAATTATTTTACTTACTGCACAATAAATCAAACATATACGGTCGCAAGTAACGATATACATCAACACTTGGTCTGCCCGAATACTTGTCAAAAATGTTAAAAAGATTTTCACAATAATTATTCACATCCGATACTCTTTTTTCAAGAGTTTTATATTGAAAACTTGGATTCATTAGTTTACGTGTAGATCGCCATCTTTCTCCTGTTTACAAAAAAAAATAATCCTTCGTTGAGTTTTATCACATTTATCTTCAAAAAACTATATTTATTTGTTTTGTGATAAAATTAAATAAAAAAGAAGTACAGTATTAAGTTAATATAAACTGTACTCTATAAACGTAAATATATAACATAGTACTAAAAAGGAGATTATATACCTTCGGAGGTTGATACTGAATTTCCAAAAAATGGCATCATTGCTACGTTGCGTTCCAATGGTTTCGACAGTTCCGTAGGACTGCTTAAAAGTGTCTAAAAATAGTAATATTTTTGTTTTAAGTTTCCTACTCCACTTAAGTCTTCACCAACAGGACAAATTTCTATCTTCCTTTTGGCTTCTGGTATCCTTTTCTCATGCAGTCGACTATTCTACTTAAAGGCTGTAGATGTACCCTTTAAGGCAATGAAAGTAAGTTTATTTAAGTACATTTAATAACTTACCCCAACATCATCAGGCTCAGAGAGAAGCAACCATTCTTCGCTTCCCACAGTTAAACGGAAATTAGATTTTCCATGTTTTGTCCACATTTCCATTAATCTGTTAGATGCCTCTGCAAATATAGTTGACTTAAGTTTTTATTAAAACATTTAAATTTATATTATTCTTAAAAAAAGTGTGGCGAGGTTTAAATAGCTCGTATTGACTGACGGACTATTTCACACAAAAAAATTGTCAAAGTTTTGTACAGGATATTGCATATCAGGAAAAGGACTTTCCGAGAGTTTTCCGGTAAGTACGAAATGGTTTGTAATGTTTATCATGTCAGACTTAATCTCGGAACTTTTCGATTTCATCGGTTATCTGATTTATCTAGTTATGTGCCTACTCTTTGACCCATGATTCTACTTACGATCTTTATCATTAATCGGAAACTGACTAAAACATAAAAAAAAATCGATTAAAAGATAACAAATTGTGGGAATACATTATTACTATGAAACAGTCGTCGACCGATAATTTATGTCGTCATAAATTAGCAGAATTAGACAAAGCACTTATCTAATCTTATCTAATCCTTTATCACAGACCGTTTGATTTTGTATTAACAATAATCAATCAGTATACATAACTGCCATAACACGGTAACAAGATTTTCAAACATTTTTTTATTTCGTTCATTATTAGAGATAATATATTTTAATAAAAAGAGGGTAAATAATTTATAATAGTTATTGTTAGTACATGTTTAATATGTACGACAGTTACTTGGGATTTCTATAAAAAGATAAATAATATTGTTAATGAAACGTTGACCTCGGAATTTCGTGTCAACTAACCCTTATTATGCATTCCTCCTACGTAACGAATTCTAAAATTGTACACGAAACAACATATCATAAGGTTAAATTAACTCTGAGTTTCATATTTGTTTAAAATAAATTTTACAGCTTTTATTCGCAAGCAGGCGAAGGGCTTTAAGGCTTTAAGGCTATCAGAAGTTACACCTTTACCTATACCAAATTACACTATTACCTATTATAGCAAATTCAACAAATAATAAAGAAAGTAGTGAGGTATCGAATCTTGATACTTATACTAAAGATCCGGACATTTTATTAATACTACTGTTGCGGCAACACCGGCCCCAGGGTTGAGTGGCCAGTGCGCACCGCGCAACCCTTTATGTACATTTGTTTTTTTTTTCCTTCTTGTCGTTTATTCATTTTTCTTCAAACAATAAAAAACAGTTCTTTATTTATTATGTGAATATATAAATATAGCTATCGAAGACTTCAGCTTATAAACAACTACTAGCTTTATCTATTAATGATTTGAATTGTACTAAGTATGCTTACCGTCAGCATCAAATCCAATTTCTAAGACATTGCCAATGAGTGGCAAAGGTGGGTTGCCAGGAAACTTGCTCAGGTGTTTCCATCTTTGAGTTTTCTTTTTCAATACATCGTGCAAAATAATCAACACAAAAACTAACACTACGAGCGAAACTGCGAGAATCATTTTTATTACCACAAACAACCAAAATTGCTAAAAATCAAACGTAATAAATACTATATGAATCACTGTCTTTCCTTGGAGCGGTATAGATTTATTATGGTTCGTACTATATAATGACTAATTTAAAATTCGCCTATATCGATTCTCTTATCGGATTATGTTAGTTAATCGACCATAGATTTTTTCGAATCCTTTCACAACACTTCATTAATAAACGTTATCATAGAATAAAAATCTTTTGGATTTTTTTTTGCTAACTTGTAAACTTACAAATTATTTTAGAGGCACTACCAATCAATGTAGAGATGGAATCACGACTGATTTCACAGTTTGAAAGCGCTCGATATTTAAAGCATTTCAAGCTTACGTTTCCTTCAAGTTGGAAATTCTACCGATTGAATATACGTCATACTTTACGCCTGCGTTTACCTGGAATTGTTTAGCTTAATCTAATTTTTAACAAACTTCAAAAAGAAAAAGGTGTTCATTTCGGCTGTATTTTTATGTGTGTACTTTTATGTATATTTTTACAGAAATTCTCTCTTAATGTTCCGATTTTTATGGTTATTTATTTAATCGAAAGGTGGTGCTTGTAGGTAGGTTCAGTTTTTAAAAATTTTAAACTTAAAAACTTTGTTGTTCTTGGTTTACAGGTTTATAGGTTACATCTGTATTGTATTGTATTGTAATTGCGTGTTTCCATTGCGGAAATAAATCTCACTAATATTATAAATGCGAATGATTAGATGGATAGATGGATGGATGTTTGTTATAAGCTATGGACATTATGGACAGAACGGCTGCATGGCTCTCGATGAAATTTGGTATAGATGTAGAAACAGTTTTTAAGATCACACAGGCTACTAATTATTTTTTTTTGAATTCCGCGCGGAAGGAGTTGCTGGCGGCATCTATTATTTATTAAATTATTGTAATATTTGTTTTTTCAAATGGAATTAAATAGAATCACGCAGAATACTTGGTTTAGTCATAAGATTGTCGGAATTGTTGTGAATTATGAATTGCTCATGAGTATGAGTATTTCGACTTACTCCGTATCGGTAAAATCGATCGGATGATTTGGAATAAACTATATTACAGGCATAAAACACGAGTGTCAACAATACATCCGTGGATCATGTTTAAAATAAAAATAAAAATGATGTAAGTTTTTTTCTTGGATCTATTTTGTGACAGTTTCATATTGTTGTAATTTTCCACGGCTCAAACATTAGTACAAAAACATACTATCATCTTTCTTATGCTGTTTGAAAAAAATGGAAATTAATATATTCTGTACAGGTGTTTGAACGGATTCAATAAAATAATTGGCACAACTCTAATATTTTACAAATAACCGTTAATGAAATTTTCAGTACCCAAATAAATGCGAAAATAATGAAATTGAAAATAATGAATAAAAACCCTTTAAATGCAATACGTTGTGAGGCGAAGGTTACATAGCGGTCATCGTAATCAATGGATGTATTAATTGGAGACGTGCGTGATTGAAATGCGTGATTATTCATGTTGCCAATCTAGTTTGTGACTACCATTACGATGGCGTCCAATACGTTTGGAATCCAATATGGGAAAAGTTAAATGGATGATTTATGATTGTTTTATATACTATTTCTAACATATGTAAATAAACCAGTATTTTAATCGTTTTCTTAGTTATTTCTATTTTTTATAAGCCTAAATCCGCCGAAATGGCGAAGTGATCGCTTCCCATAGACTTCCAACGGAAGAAGGGGGACACAGAAAGAGAATATTTCCCCCTTCTATGCATCTCTCTCATCATCTCTTATTCTATCATCTATCAAAATCCACTTACATTCCCATCCTTTCCTTTTAAGAACAATGTGGGAAGGAAAAGAGGACTAAAATTAGGCCTCCGGCTCACACTCATCAAACGAAACTCGGAAGTACTTCCACTTCATGCCTGTCTTCTGTGTGGTCATGATATAGCACTGGGGCACTAGGCCCATTCGTTCAACAGACGTTGCTGTTGCTTGCGTCTACCACTGTTAATATTTTTGGACGTTAAGGGCACTGGCTGCGTAGGCACACAATCCGTGAGAAACGTCAGATTTATTGCCGTAATGATAATTGTTGACATCTGGGGGACGAAAAGGATTGCGGGGGAGGCGAATAAATGTTATCATGCAAAAATTGCAGGATATCTAATTATTTATTATTTTTTAAGCTTGGTTTCTTCGCTTCTTTCGGGCGTCTCTAGAACAGAGAGTTAAAATACTCTGATTACTGCGTTACTTTTTATTTTTAATCAAAATTTAAATCATTTTATAGAAAACTATTTTCAAATGATTCGAAACAGCGTTTCGAGACCATCTGCAATTAGTGGAGATTTTCTGTAAGAGCACTTCTTAACTATGTTCCGGTTTGCGTCCAAACTAATCAAGTTGGCGTTAGCACGTCGAGAGTTCCTAACACTCATTAATTTCTTTGAAGTCTCAACTCCGTGCCGCAACTTCGCTGCTGCGTTTTTACTGTCAATTATAAGAAAAATTACCTTCTAATCTTTAGATAAATAAAAATAATTTCATTTTCAATTCATTATAATTTTATAATTTATTAAAAAAAGCATTCATAGTTTACTAGTACCTACATAATATAGTTACGACTTTACAAACTTCATACAAGTTTATTTTTTTCATTTTAAGGATCATTTTTAACCACTCTAGACACCGTAGCCGATTTTTAGGATAATTTAAGGTATGTATCATCTACATGTATGTTTGCTAACAAGGAAAATCATCTGACGCCCGAGAATTTATCAGCGCGGAACTAAAAAAAACTTAATTAGTTAGCCTATGTGTTCTTTCAGACTATGTTCTATTGTACATCTATGTGAAATTATTAATTTGTACAATTGTATATAATTGGAGCCGTTGCGGAGATATATTCTAACAAAATGCATCCAAACATCTCAACTTTCACATGTATACTGTTATATAAGTGAGATACATATGTACATTAGCATGTCCCTAATAAATAGCCAGAAGTTATATTTGATCTCTGTTAATATAGTCTGGGAAAACCTAAGATAGAATTTCGTGGTTTGACGCAAAGATTCGAAGTCACGAAAATTTTAATCAAAAAGCACAATGCGTTAGTTTGTATTTATTGTTAACGTTACTGCTTTTGTGTGGGTTCTGAGTATTAGTCAAGTTTTTCCCTTGACGTGTGTATTTATTTGATACCAAAGATATCAAGATCACGTGTATGCCAGCTCTACTATGGTTTTTGATTTTCCTTATTCTAACGATTTATTCTTAATGTTGTCTACAATATGAATTATATTTATGTAAGTTTCAGAAGTCACAATACATTTTAGGAAAGATCGTGTGACGATTTAATAAATATGATAGAAATTTCTTTGGGATGGAGAATTTTTGTTTCTATATTATTTACGATGTTGTTTAGTGCTTGTTTACGCAATTTGTTCAGATCATCGATGCTTACCAAAATCCAATAAAATGTTTATAAATATTTTCACAATACTATATTATTCTGCTGAAATGTTTCTAAACCCTCGAGTAATAATGAAAATGTGCGACTGATAATAGAATTTTAAATAAAATAAAACATAGATTTAACATCATAGGATAAAATTTACAAATCATTCACATATTGTTTGCGTACCCTCGACGTGCCGATTTACACCCTTGAGCGATGCTAAGAACATGTGAGCAATAAAGTTAGAGATAATTAAGACGTGGATATACTCAGCGGCGTACAATCCATTAACGAGCGCCGTATCTCGCTTGCATCCGGAATAACGCTCCACATAACTTAACTATTTACCTCTTCAACTGTTATGTAAGTAATAATATTTGTTTATACTAATTTAGTTTCACGTATCAAGTTTATTGCCCCAAGTTCTGATTTAAATTTACTTTTTTGCTTATCAGTAGGTAAGTTAAATAATTTTTAAACTTTTATATTAAAAAGCCCTAACATAATTAAAAATTCATTACAAATTATTATTTAGCTATTAGAGCTCTAATGTTAACCTGCCCACTCAGAGATCTTTAATTGGTCACTAACGTTAAGGTCACCCTTAGTTGAATTTCTCACGCGAAACCTTTACTAAAAGACAAACTAAGCATATCAGTTAATATGAAATGTGTTGATATGCGATAGTCACGTGTCGTAGCACATTGGTACGGTTTACAAACTGAACTCTGATTAGCGCTCCGGAAATACGATAATAAGTAATGCCCACCGCATGTTTACTGCTTCAACAACTTATGCACAATAATTATCACATCTTTAAACTATATAAAAGACTAAAAAATACATAAAAGTAAATGAAACAAATACGATTCTTTTTTAATTTATGATAAAACCCTTTAATTTTCATCAATAAAAATGATATTTTTCACTTTTTTAAAAAGGGACAGAGATTTGAGTTATAATCGGTTTATTGAATACTATCAGTTGCCCGCGACTTCATCTGCGCTGAATTAAAAAAAATCTAGTAATAACTATAATAATAGCCCGTGTCTGCCAGGGATAATGTATCTTCTCCACAGCAAAAGAATTTTTCAAATCGATTAAGTATTTTCGCAACCTATTCAATGCAAACAAACAATCAAATCTTTAATGTTTATAATTAATAGCAGTTGCCCGCGACTCTGTCCGCACGACATTAAAAAAATTTAAAAAGTATACAGTACATGCTATAGCACATAATACAGTACATATATATATATATATATATATATATAGGTATAGTACATGTGTTCTTCCAGAATATGTTCTACATCTGTGAAAAATTTCATCAAGATCCGTTGAGCTGTTCCGGCGATACCTTCGAACAAACATCCATCCATCCATCTAAACATTCGCATTAGTAAGATTATAGATGTATGTGTTTTTATTCGCTTTTCATCGATTCATTTTTGTTCCTCTTCACTTTTAAAAATGTACATATTCTAATCCACAATTCGATAAGATAAATAAAATGTATGTTATCAAAATCACGTTAGGGATTTAAAGTACAAGGTACTCGTATAATTTAATCATCTGGCTTAATGTTATTTCTTTCATGCGTGTCTAAACTGTCTCGGTCAATTGGAATGACACCTAAAATTGTGAAATATCAATGACGAAGTTATTGTACTAATCCTTTAAAAAATAGTTAATGTAATCCCCACATAATATATCTTCTCTAATTATGCATAACGATGATAAAAAAAGATCGACGACTTTCAATTTCTGAAAATGACACTGTAAAAAAGAATGTAAAATAAGTACTTAGCAAATTTGCAAGTTTTATTTTTTCTTATATACAAATACAAAGGAATAAAAGTCAAGTGATAAATTTTATTACAATCATTATTCTCTATAAGTTCAATCAAGTTCAAATGAGTGTAGACGAAAGGAAAAAAACCATTATAAATTTAAATAAATAAAAAAAAAACGGAAAATATTGCTGTATCGAGACTGTACACATCTTTTTTGCATTTTTATTCTCATTGTAATCGAAACAGGTGGTTTGTAATAATGAGAATTAATAGACCAAAGAGGTTTGTATGATGATGATGATTCGAGTTAATCTTAAGTTATTTCTTCTACAATTTATATTCCAGAAAAAATAACTTCGTAATTGATAATATATTACATTTCTTGGTTTAATTATTGTGTCACAATAAACTATAATACTCTAAACTTTTATCAATCTAGTGTACAATTTTATCCATAGATGTCTCTGTCTATTTTCTATAAAAAGAAAAAAACTTTAAAAATGCCGAAATACATCGTATTTGTGCGCACTACGTAAAAAAATGCTAAAAAAAATCTCGTATTGATTTTAAATGAATTATTGGAATAAACTTTCTAGAAAAGATAATGAGAAATATTATATAACAACAGCACATCAAGTTTGATTAAACTTTGTTTCATTTAATTAATGTGTTATAACTCTTGCGACCTTGTCTCTGGATTTTGGTGAAGCATTCTAATTAATATCGTAGTTAACCCTTGCCGTTGGATTAAATCAACTGAAACAATAACATTGTTAACATTACATTGCTCACGAATTTAGTGTTTGGAACTGCCTAATTAATTAAATAAAACAACTCAGTGCAGAACGATATTAATATTATTGTTATAATGTACAGTCAAGGATGTTTATTCGCTACCCATTTCGGGGTAATGTCATTTAACATTTACTATATAAGTATACTTATAACAATTTTCATAGCAAAGTTGATATGTACGTGCTAAATGATAGGTCTTAAACCCTTCGTAAGCCACGTAAATCGTCGAAACTACTATTGAAAGGTTGCGACGCAAGAATCGCGTTGCGCGCGCTCCGTACACACATTGAATTGTAGATTTGATTCGTCTATTTTTTGTTTATTATAATTATTATTCGTCTATTAACTATAGGCATAGGGACTACTCGTACGACGGATAGCAAAGTTATGATGTAGGCATTTGAGTTTGTTGATTTGCATTTTACCGTAACACGTGACTATGAGTGCTTGTTATTGCAATTTAAACTTTGTATACAGGTTTTATGCGAGTGCACCGAGGAAATCCCTCTGGAATTATGTCAGATAAATATCATATACTCGTACATACGATAGTTATGCCTAACAATAATTACATTATGGTATTCCTAGAGCTAGTAAGGAAAAACTGTCTCAGATACATTAGATACGCACATTATTTAGCGGTGGAACTTATCTGCAAAGTAAGTAATTAGTTTTAGATTCTTGCAAACTTATTTTTACCTAGATTTATTAATTTAAATTTTACTTTTACCAGAGTAACTTGTAAAAGAAAAAGAAAACTTATAAAGTACATAGCTGTTCGGTGACATGTAATTTAGTGGTTATATTCCAGGTACGTTGGTGTATTCTTATTTACGTATAATGTCAGTATACATCATATTAATTAAGTCGGTGCGCACGCTAGACGAACAAGGAAACAACACACATGGGAAACAAACACGAACTTAACTGTTCCAAATTCAGATTCCCTTTTAATTAAGCAAGTTTTATTTCTAAACGATAACGAACCATTCGTGATGAATAAAAACTTTAAAAGAATTTAGTTTTCAACTGTGATGTATGGATGTTAGTCAGTATTGTCCGACTTAGCCAATGGCCTTTTTTGAGATTATAATTGCAAGGAGATTGTCATAAAACATAAAGCAAAATGTTAATTTACATGTTACTAAATAATGTAACAAATTTTTACTCATAAATACCTATGTAAAGCAGATTTAACTCTCTAAAGTGTTAGTATAAGTCTTGTAATAAATTTCAAGTTAGTTCGACTGCATTTGCTTTAGTGTACACAAGTCGACTGTTTGCTGTATGGATTACTTACTACATAAAGCGACAAATGTAATCTAAAAGCGAACGTTATCCAGCCTGTCTGCACATACTAGCATTATGCGCTAGAAACGCATAATAGGCAAGGAGCAGAATATAAGCTCCAAAGTCAACAAATGTAAGCTCCTTTCGAACAGAATTGCCCAGTTATCATTTCGATATGTTGTCAGGAGATTTATTTCTACTGTAAGACCTTATTGTCTTGTTACCGGAGAGTAATGATAATCGGTTCCGATGTGGTTACAACTTAAAAGGTAGAAGCGATGTTGACATCACAAACGAATCATATGACATTAGTATCGTAAAACATATTATACTTAAGCAAAAAATTGGCTAAACAACCTAGACTACAGAGATTGTGAAAATCTTATAAGTATTGAAGAGTGAGAACTTAAAATGAAATAGAAAAAATAAACATATTACAAATGTCTCATAAAAAGAAACTAGTTGCTAATTTATCTATTGTTATCTATAGTTATACGTACATCTGACATATTCATAGGGATACATTCACACACCAACATTACCACACACACGCACACTCAAACATACACAACACACACGCACACACACACACACACACACACACCAATCAAAAACACACGTATGCAAAAAAAAACGAAAATAAGTTAGTTATATCTTTTTTTTAATTTCTGTTTTTTTTTTTTTGAAAATCATAAATGATTGTTTTCTTTTCTTTTCTCACTAAATGTAAAATTAATTTAATGATGATGATAATGGGGGAAGGGATTGGCTCCAGAAACACAGGGCTTTGCCCTAGTTCAGGAACCAAGGCTTCCACATAATTGTGTATATGAGTGTTACAATAAAGCAGTTATTATTATTATTATTATTATTTTTAAGATTTATTTAAAAATGCTGGTAAAGCCTTAAAAAATAAGCTAACGGGGTTTTGAATTATTGTGATATTGTTTTCAGTTAATCATATCATTATTTACGTTTTACTTCTTTCCTTACTGTTGGTTTCGACTGAACTGAGACTGAATATATTAATACACATAACATGTACATAAAGTCTCTGTATTGTTAAAGTTAATATAAAGAGTTACATAAGGGATGACAGTATGTTTTAATAAGTGTCAATGCAGTGGTGTTCTGTGTAAAGAATATAAAGGAAAAAAAGTTTAAACCTTACTAATATTATAAGTGCGAAAGTTTGGATGTTTGTTAGGAGGTATCTCCAGAACGGCATATATCTCACATCGAAACATATCTCGGGTTATTGAGTTGATTAAAAATGTTTTTTTCTATTTTCAGAAAAATTTATTAATTTTTTTTAATTTAATTTTAAAAATTTTAAAACTAATTTAAAAGAAACCTTTTTAACGTATACTCCAAAGAACAATTTCAAATAACTATTGTGGAGCAGCAGAAATAAAAATAAAATATATATTCTTAAGTTCTATTTAGCGTGGTCAGACGTCTACTAAACACGTCAGGACAGGGATGGAGTGAAATGGACAGGGAGGGCAGGGATGGGCTAGCAAACAAAGTGAGAGATGTTAATTTAATGTGCAGCGGTGTCACTCGACGCGGACTATGGCGCAGACTTTCAAAGGACGAGGGCAGCCACGGATTCTCTATTATGTAAATTTCGTCGTAATTTTCACGTCGACCTAGCGACGGTCAGACTTTGTAACAGTACCCAGCACCCTGTTACTTGTTAGTGCTTACCTAATCTAACGGCCATTGTACCTATAGATATTTCACATTTTCAATTTCTTCAATTTGAAAGTTAATATGCCTACATTTAACGACGAGTTTAAAAATCAAATCATTGAAACTCGACCATAATTTATAATCAAGGAGACTCAAAAGTATGCTGATAAGTTATATATCAAAATGACTGCTTTATCGCTTTGGCTAATTTTGTTTGGATTAGATTACTATTTAAGGCATATTTACGATACGATATTTAATAATCGTAAAATAAAAATTAAAAGTAGGCATAATTTGTTCACTGTAATAATCTTTTATTTGTAATGTAATAAAGCTTACATAGTAAAAATACATTATTAATAACAAAAACAAAGATATTTATTAAATCAATTCTTATCAAAATCAGTAATAGAAGACTTTTAGAACCAGTAATAGTTCCGGTACTTAAAATAGTTAAGTAATCTCTTTCATATCAATGGATTTTTACTAATTTTTTCATGAATTTTCTGTGAGCTTCGATTACGATGGTTTTGATATTTCTGCAATTTTAATCAACATCTGTATTATCAGTATTTAAAATAACCGACACTAATATTACTATTTATGGCTAACCAAAAAATTTTGTATGTATTACTAGACACATATTACAGTTCTTTTTGTCTGGGGCAAGAAAGCTGTAGTATTTCAAATAATAGCTACTGATATAATAGTGGAATATCTGCCAACTATTCTACGTATTACCATTTAAGATATACAAAATGGAAACATAACGAGTACTAATCCGTAGATGAGCCACGGATTCAGTAGAAACATCTGTGACAACGAAACAAAAACGAGATGAGAAAGGTTTGAAAAGTCGTATTGTGGCAAGTTGGGAGTAGACACTGTACGGTGCGGGGCGCGGGGGATGGGACCCATTGTGTTGCCGTTGCTCGCTTCTCATACTCATACTCTATTGCAACTTAAATGGAACGTTGACCTCAAGACCTTATTGATCTCGCAATGAACAAATCCTTCATTTAGGGAACTATTGTTAATGTTCCTGGTTTTACAAAGATTAACAGCACAAGATTTCACAAAAAAAGAATTACAATTAAATTTCACAGATAAAGAACTAAACTAATTCCGTTTTATCATAAAACGGAATTAGTTAATAGTAAGTAAATTATGAACCAAAACAATGCCTCAAAAACGATACTACTGGTAATGTTCCTGGTTGTTTAGTTTGAAACTTGAAGACAGCTAGCGGTACTGATTAATATTATGCTTTTAATATTTCAAGGAAGTTGCTCTTGTCTGCTCTATAATTATTATTATATTTGAATCTCTTTATAACCTGTGATGTAGTGAGTGTTTTATGTCCGGAGAAAATACAGTATCGCAAAGTGGGGTTATTGAATTCTCATCCCGTTCCCGACTGGCTAACGTACGTGTTACGCGAACAACTATTCAGAGCTTCTGTAAAAAATAAAAATACATGTACCAGAATGAAGCTGATCGGGTGGCTCTATTATGCACTACGGATACACTCTACTTCTATTACAATATTGTAAGTAGGAAACACGAACGAGGAGGTGTAAAATAACCCAGCTAATTAAAGAAGGAAAAAATGAAAAAGGTATTTAGTGTGCAAACAGCGAGCTTGTAGGGGAGCGAAGGGATAAGCAAACAATTTACAATGGGAAGGGTTATCGTGCAATTTATTTACTATCTTCCGTTAAAGCTGGCATTTTCTTGCAGAATAATTAATTTACATTGATTGCTAGCTTTTATAACATATTTTTAGTATGTATTTATAGATATATAGCATGATATCATACTTGAGTTCTTATACCACGTTATAACATAATAAAAACAGTGTAATCGAAAGTTTTATCAGATTTTATTATTATTTCATGGCGATTTCGTAGCTTATGGAAGTACATCAATTATAATAGGGCCGGAACAAAAATGTATTCATTAATTAATTGTTTAATGCCATGGAAACTAAAGTTTAAGGTTGACGCGCGTTGCTCTGCATGATGCTGAATCATGCACTCGCCATCATCCCGACCACCGCGTTGCACGACGGGGCGGTGACAGATTAACGTTGTTTGGTAATGCGCGTTAACCCTTAGTCGTTGTTTCTTCATGAACTGATCATTGTTGAATTATATTGAATTCAGTTTTGACATAATAACACGATAAAACAAAACGTCAAAAACGAATGGATGTTAAAAAATAAAATCATCATAATTTTATTTAAAAAATCAAGAATGTCGCGCTACGCGCACTAGCCACGAAACCCAGGGCAAGAGTTTACTTATTTCTGATCGTAAAAGTCAACCTTCGGCTTATTCTATCATTACACAATTAAAAGTTGTACTTACAGTTATCAAAGTCTTCTTTTTGTTTAGCAAATTAATCCTATTCTAATTATTCGGCAAATTATGTTTAAAATAGCAGCAAACGCTTTACACCTATTATTTTCTTTCTTCATTGAAATAGAATGTGAGGGAAGACAATATATGTCAATACAAGTGTCATGGCATTCGAAACCCACAGTGCTTCGCCTGCATGATAAAAAATTCATTAACATTTCGTAAACATTTTTAATTGTTCACATAGCTAAAAAACCTAGAGTAATATATTTTCCCAGTTCGCCACTGAATGGTAAAAGTATACCTATCAATTGTTCTTATCTATACAATTATATAAGTACCGTCATAATGTGGGTTTTCCGAATGAACCTTTGTCTGTAATCGAAACACTAAGCCGGAGTGATTTAAGATTATTGTGTGGGATAATGGCTTTCATTTATGTTACTGCGTAGCTCAGGTGCGGAAGCCAATTTTTTTAATCGTGAATTTATGTATATTGTTATATTTGATAGCTACGGAATCGAATCGACAAACCTATTGATAACTATAATGATTCAACAGTTAGTAGACTGTTTCATCAGAATGTCGTTGTGGTTATACGTTGGAAACAAAATCAATTTATAAGTCAAAAACCTATCTAACTGTAACTGCACTTCTATAACACTTCGGGGCATGATTACGAATGTAATAATACATCTCTTTGGAAATCAGTCCAATCGTTACATATATAAATATGTATGTAAGTAATATATATATGTAATATATAAAACGATTGACTGACTGATCTAAATTCTAGAGGATAGGTACATAACCTCTACACTTTAGATCACTAGAAGTATATACAAAAGAAAGTCGTGTTAGTAACACTATTTATAACTCAAGAACGGCTGAATCGATTTGACTGAAAATTGGTGGGTAGGTAGCTTAGAACCAGGAAACGGACATAGGATAATTTTTACCCCGTTTTCTATTTTTTATTCCGCGCGGACGGAGTCGCGGGTAAAAGCTAGTATGAAATAATGAACAAGTTTGTATCGATGAATATACATAGCAAGGAGATTATCAATATAGTGTATGGTTGCGGAGATGAGTCGGATTCGGAGTGCATTAGTGTCAATTGAGTAGTCCACTATAGGTTGCCGCTTCATCGGACCGTACGCTCTGCCGCTCTCCTACACGTTTTGTCAATGTAATCAAATTAACAGCAGATTAAAGCTTATTCAATTTGTGTGAAAATTAGAACTGTTTTGATTTTTTGTTATTATAAGCTTTTTCATTTGAAGACTCTCAAGATTTTTGTTTTTATAGCTCTTACTATACATATTAAATTTCGCAATCGATCTTTAAGTGATTGACGCCTGGCGTCTTAAAAGCGTGTGAAACTGTTTTTCTGTGATCTGTCAATTTGATCACTATGCCAAAACAGTATAAGGGTAAATAAAAAAAAAAACTGAGTACTCTCTCTCTGAGTAAAAAACTCAAATTACGTTAAGTAACATGTTACGTATGACACAGCCCTTAAGTTTTCTATGATTCAGTTTTAGTGATGTAGTCGTAATTAAAAAGAAAAAACTATATCGCAGCTTTGCTATATAAAGTCAGGGCACTCGCAGCGATAACGAGATTTCCGTGCAAATAGAAACCTGTGTGCAAGTACTAATGGACCGGGCTGTAGTGTGTTTATTGATTGAGTTGAACTTATCAGCCGGCCTCCTACAGACTTAATAGCATTATCTTTTGTATCCTTATTGCTACACATTGTAGATTAGTAATTTCTTAATCAGTCTCTTAGTTTTTATATCTTAGGGTTAAATTAACTGCAAACGGGAGTGTGTGTAATTTAATGTTGTCATGAAGGAAAAGCGGGGAAAATTATAATTTATCAAAAGGTTTTCAGAATCAATTATGTTCTAGTTAGTAATTTTATAAATAATTTTAATGAAATTGTTAAGATAAAATATTAATTTTAATTAAGTAATCGATTAAAAGCTTTTAAAGCAGTCAATAACTGTTGCTTTTACAAAAGGTAAAAGCCCTCGCAGTTTTAAAGTAGGCAATGTCCATTCAGTTAACAGCTTCACATGAATTTTACGCGTAATACAAAAGATTGCTCTTTCAATTCTATTACATGAATGTAGATTGCCATAAAGTATCAACTGTCTACATCAGTACACCAAAGTATCAACTAATACTAATACTTACTATAATTTAACTATTATATTTGCGGTCATATAAGCGTTATTTCTTACATCCAACTCAATGATTATTATCAACTCATTTAGTTGTATTCTTTTTTTTTATCCCGTAACCCCCTGACATGGGTGGGTCAGAGACTTTGATGCTTTGATTTTACAGTTTTCCATTGCAATTTAGTTTATGTATTTAATTTTGTGCTAAGTAATGGTGTAAGTATTTGGTTATTGCAAGGTGGATATTTAGTTGTATCCCAAACTTCCTTCGTAAACTTTTTTAGTTACATAATTTGTCTATCATGAGAAGTATTTTGTTTTACGCGTGTGTGTATTTAGGTACATTAGTCAGTAACTATGTATAGGTATTTACGTTATCGTTACGTTATATATCTTTCCATTATTACGAGTATAAACTAAAGTCTAAAAAAGTAATCTACATCTATAACCTGTTATAATACATGAAGTATAATAAAGCAATTTCTTGACGTCGTTGAAAGAAAACAAGGGTATAAAAGAGAAGAACATTTTCGATTCGAATGTTAAACACGTAAACAAGACGTAACAGTTTCCAAACTGATCCACTTAAATCGTATAATGTTATTGGTATGTTCTTCGAGATTAGCTTTTATTTACAAGATAATGGAAAATATGTTTAACATAAAAGTATTTCAAAAGAAGAATGTGCAAATGACAGTTAAATAGTTATTGTTAAAATAAGATTATTTTAATCTGAATCTGCAAGTTAATTATATTCTAATATCTGACTTTAATGTTTAGCTAAGCCACGAAAAAATTAAAATACGGTTTTCACCAATATGTGGTCATTTATTCCGGGTGGTTTTTATTATATATTTAATTATAATTAAAGTTTATTAACCATGAATTAACAACGAATTTGAGAACTCTTTGAAGTGCTACAAAAATGTAACTCACGGCATAAATCTATCTTTTACGGTTTTCTCACAATAACCAGATTTTATTTAGAAAAAGCATTTTCAAATCGTACGTTAGTTGTGACGCGGGTTTCGGTTTTAACATTATTTTCCTTATCCGTATAAATGTTCCTTATATGAATAATTAAATGAACATTAAAATTGTCTTTTTACAGTATATAATTCTGACAAATAATTCGGGTGATATGATCGCAAACAACAAGCGGAACCGAATATTCAGATCGCGGTCCGTGCGTGCCAGCGATAACAACGACTTTGCTTCTTAATAAACGGAATATTAACGGGTAGGGTTCTGAACTAGCTGTCGCCCGCAACTCCGTCCGCGCCAAATTAAAAGAAACAAAAGAAAGTAGCCAATATTTTTTTTATTTACACTCAGAATAAATAAAATCTATTAATTATGTAAGTAGCGGGCGACCGCTAGTATAGTACAAAATAATTAATGGATTTAAATTTAGCAATTAAATAATTACTGTTTCGAGAAAAGATTGCGTGGAAATGGTTGTTTTGCGATCCTTATAACACAATTGCACAATTACATTAGGGTAATTGAAGAGAAAACATCTAAAACCGTCCCCTTTTCAAACTTATTGTAACCTTCTAATTAGAAATCTTATACTTGAAAGACATTTATTTTTCTAACTGAACATGACATCGCGGTACCAATAGGCTGAATCGTCTCTCTAACAAGTATCTTCTTTTGCGACGGAGAACTGTTAGTATCGCATGTTATTTCAAATTCTTATTCCTGTGAAATTTTAGATAAATCATTTAAAAGTGTGTACTATTTAAATTATCAAGGATTAAGTAATAAAATTATTTGGATACTTGAAACAATTACTTACAAAACACTGGCTAGTATCTAATTTAGTAAGCAACATGATGCTGTTTTGAAGTTTTCAATTCAGTATAGTTCAAAACAAAAGTTTCTCCGCAGGTAGGCGGAGCAAGAAACTATCAAATTACCGAAGCAAACTTTGTAATCGAGCTTTCAATTTTATTAGCAAAGTTTACCATTAAACTTTCAGCAAGATGGATGTGTCTATAGTAAGCCAATATATTATTTTCAGATTGTACTGAAAATACAAATTATATTTTCAAATATTTATTTAAATAGCCTAATGAATTAAAACAATATTTTACAAATCTCAGATTAAAATTAATTCAAGTAGTTAGTGGTAAAAAATAAATATTTGTGTAAGACAATGTTCAATTTAAAATATACATTTAAGTAGTAATGTTCTAAGTATGCTCTATATAAATAATCATGTTTGTATGTTTACTAACTTTGCGATTCTAAGCAGAGGGATAAGAGTTGTTCAGAGGATCCGCAAAAATTATATCTCTAAAGTGTTTTTTATCTTATCTTTTTAATTTAAGCAGCATTACAACATAAATTGTGGAATGGTCTGTCCTCGGCGGTATTTCCAAACCAGTACGACTTAGGGTCCTTCAAGAAGCGAGCGTATCACCATCTCAAAGGCCGGCAACGCATTTGCGATTCCTCTGGTATTGCAGATGTCCATGGGCGTCGATGAACACCTTGGTGTTCCCGCTGCTCGTTTGCCCCCTTCTCTGATATAAAAAAAAACTACTAGGTAATAAAATGTTATACAACGTAGGATAAAACAGAACGTAAACCTGTTTTGAAAGGTAGATTAAAGATGATCAATAAGTAATCCCGTTAATGGATTAACATATTACTATCATTATATCATATTATGATAATAGTGGTGCAGAGTTCAAAGCCAATACTATGTAATTAGTAGTAACACAGTGATGCATGCCATTAAATTTGATTGAGTAATTAGTTCTAAGCGTACAATGAATCGTGTTATCCTTCAAAGTCAACTAATGTTAATATTCTATAAAGTTGCTTTGAAACTGCCTTATTTAATAAGCTGCAGTTTAAGACATTTCAACTAATTTCATGTTTTTCATCAGCTCACCGTGGGTTGCGAAGACTACGCTATGTTAAGGGTGATTAGACCTATGTCAACCACAACGTGAATTAGGAGATATGGCAAATGCAGCATAGGAGTAAATGTTTTATCACGATGTTTACCTTTACCGTAAGAAAGTCGTATAAATGTACACATGAACTTCGAAAATTTAAAAACACAGTGATATATCGCGGGGATCGAATCGGATCTGTTGATTACAAATCCACTGCTTAACCACTGCACCACTGATGATCTTTATTTGATATGGATAATGTTCTAAAGTACGTCTTAATGAAAATTATAAAAATGGTATAAATACCCAAAAAATCATTTCTAAGTATGACGTTAAACAAAAATCATCATCATCATCTACTGTGGCACTACAGCTGCAGATGGACCTAGACCTGATCGAGTAAGTTTCTCCACTGTCGGCCTAAAAAAAAAAAAAAAAGAAATAAGGGAAAATAAGATCAAAATGGTTACCATTGCATCACGTACCTAATAAAAACTATGTAGTGGTTTTCACTTGGACTGAAGTAAATGGTTCAAATAACATTTTTTATCGTGGGCCGTGTAGATGCGAGAAGTAATTTCTTCCGAGATGAGGGTCAAGATGGAAGGAAATGTAATAGACATACATTGTGCCTCTCTACAGTGGATGATTGACGCGTGACGCTTGCGTCGTTTTCGACAATATATATGAGAAATCATTTATTTATCCTAAAATAATAATAATTACGATATCTCTTCTCGTATCTATTATTATAAATCGTCAAGAAATTTTACGCATAATTTGAGCAAGCACGTTTCAAAATTAAAACATAGTAATTAAAGGATTTTTTTTTCCTGAATCTAGAATGTACATTTCTTTAGAATACATAGGAATTGAATGAGAGAATTTTAAAAAAACTATTTTTTACACAATTTTAATCGAAATAAAAGATATTTAGTGCTACAGACACAGAATCTTATGATATATCCGATATTATATTACTGTTGAATGGGAATGAAAAGTTGAAATTGCAACTTTTAATTTTACTGAACACACATCTTCTTTTTAAATGTTGAAAATAAAAGTTTCTTAACTTTACATTTTCTTTTATAAATTCCAATATGGCTACAGGCCAAGTCAGCTATTCTTCGATATTCAAATTACCAATATATGCCGGTTAGTAGGAATCAGTTATTTATTTTAAATGGTGTTATGTGACAATTGAAAAAGTATTATTTTAATCGTAAGCGCTTGTAGAATAATTTTCTGCAACTAATCTTTCATAGTCTTGTTTAGGACTTAAGTGCTAGTTTCCTGTGACATCGTGATATCCAATCAAAGTGCGAAACCAATATACGTACGTGTCGCCTATTGGCTAATTATCCCCACCCCGCTATCCTAGATCATTGTATAAAAAACGAGAATACATTTGAAATACGGAAGACGATACGTTGGTTTGATTTCAAAGTTCCAAATCCTCAAACGCCTCAACACTTTTAGTTTTTTTCCAAACCATATGTAGCTACACACACGCCGCTACATAAACTGGACCTTCGAGCCATATTTGGATCGTGGATTTGCCATTTTACGAGGATTTGGATTGATCCAGGAGCACATTCCCGTCACCGCCCGGTGAGTACTTTTGTGGTTGTTCCCATTTTCACAAGTCACCATCATGCCTTTAATGGATAGGGACAAGTCTCCATATAAAAATACTACAGATGAGAAAGCTGAGCAGATAATTCGCGACCTCATCAGGAAAAGAGGTATTCTCAAGGGCAGGTTAACGAAATTTGTGAATCATCTACATAGTTTAGTAAAACCGCTAGGTCAGGAGTCCAGGATAGACTTAAAATTGCGCATGGACGGGGCAGGTATTCTATTTTCGGAATTCAATTCCATACAATCAAAGCTCGAGGAGACTGTCTCTGAGTGTGATATCGACGAGCAGTTAAATCAGCGTCAGCAATTCGAAGACTGTTACTACAGCACACTTTCAAAGGCTGAATCCCTTCTTGGTGTCGGTAGGGAGGTCGCTGAATGCTCTAAAATGTGTTCTCAAAATCAGTCGTCAATTAAATTACCTGTCATCACTTTACCTACCTTCGACGGTTCATACGAACACTGGCTAGAATATAGGGACACATATTTATCACTGGTGCATAATTCGACAGATATTAGCGACATACAAAAATTTCATTACCTAAAATCGTCACTAAAGGGAAGTGCTGAAATGGTAGTAAACGCGCTAGAAATATCATCCGAAAATTATTCTGTTGCGTGGGAACTTTTGCTAAATCGGTATGATAATAATAGATTATTAGTGCAGAGTCACGTCAAAGCATTATTTGCGATACAACCGTTACCGAAAGAGTCGTCCTCGCTAATTAGAAAACTTATAGATATTATAATTAACAATTTACGCGCTTTAAAAACACTCGGTGAACCCACAGAGTACTGGGACACTTTAATTATCTATATAGTCATTTCTAAATTAGATAAAACGACTGAGCGGCAATGGGAGGAACATAAAGGTTTTTTATTATCTAACTCTAAAATTACGCTGAAGCTTGATCATTTACTCAATTTTTTGAAATCTAGGGCCGATCTATTAGAAACTTTAACTTTATCGCACAGTAAAGACAGCACTATAACTGAAATTAACAAAAAATCATGTAATGCTTTTCACAGCAACGTGGCACAGTGTAATGTTATATCTTATAAGCCGGCCGGGCGCAATTCACGTAAGTTGTGTGTCGTATGTAAGGCGCAACATCCAATTTACACTTGTTCACAATTTCTTAATATGGATTTAAAATCTAAACTTAAAATCGTTAAGGAACACAACTTATGTGAAAATTGTTTACGTTCCGGGCACACTGTAAACAGCTGTTTGTTTGGACCTTGCAAAAAATGTAACTTAAAACATAATTCACTAATTCATAGTTCTAGCGGTTCTAATCATACAACGAGCCTAGTCTCTAAATCGTCAACTGAAGCGACTGAAAGTAGCGGAGTCGCCGCGCACGCGCCCCCTCCCTCGATCAGTTGCAGCCGAAGCGACAAGGGACAGGTTTGCGATGTGCATGCGTACACGCACACAGATGTAAACTGCACAAATGTGCAACCGGTTTTGCTATCCACTGCGCTAGTTGAAATACTCGATAAAAATAACAATTATCATATCGCATGCGCTTTACTGGACAGTGGTAGTCAGAGTTGCTTCATTACACATTCGTTTTGCAAAAAATTAAATCTTCCTTTAATACAGTCCACTAAAACGATATGCGGAGTAGGTAATATTGTTTCACATTCGACACATTTGTGTAACATACAAGTAAAATCGCGCGTTAATTCCTACTCGATGCGACTTCAATGTTTTGTACTAAACGAAATAACGCCCACATTACCCGCTGTTCAGGTACACCATGCGCATTTTGAGGTACCTGATAACGTTCAGCTGGCAAATACGCAATTTCTAGGGCAACAAAACATAGATATTTTAATAGGAGCGGACCGGTTTTGGGACTTGCTTATCGACGGCAAGATACGTCTACCTAACGGCCCATTCTTACAAAATACTAAGTTAGGTTGGATAGTTTCGGGTCCTATCAATCATATTACGCAAAAATATGGACACGTCCAATGTAACTTTAATACATCCATAGAAAATCAATTACGTCAATTTTGGGAGCTCGAAGAGTTAAAACAGCCTCGGAATACGCAATCTGATGAAGAGACGGCTTGTGAACAAAGTTTCGTTACTACCACTACACGCGACAAACATGGTAGATTTATTGTTGACATTCCGCTCAAAAAATCGGCCGAGGTGTTGGGCGAATCGTACTCCCAAGCTGAGCGCCGTTTTTTCGCGTTGGAAAAACGGTTGCTACGCGCACCCACTAGTTATAAGCAATTATACGTAGATTTCATGCGAGAGTACATCAACTTAGGTCACATGACTAAAGTCGATAGTTATTCGAACCCCAACTACTTTCTACCGCACCACGGCGTATTTCGTGAACACAGCACTACCACGAAACTCCGTGTCGTGTTCGACGCCAGTGCACCCACTAACAACGGAATTTCGTTTAACGACATACAACTCGTCGGACCTCCTATTCAGGGTGACTTGCTAGGTATACTGTTGCGCTTTAGACAATTCCGATACACCGCGTTAGCTGACTGCGAAAAAATGTATCGTTCGGTACTCGTTAATCCGACCCAACGTGACTTACAGCTAATCGTGTGGCGCGACGAACCGTCTAAACCGCTTGCAGTATACAAGTTAAACACGGTTACATATGGCACAGCTTCGGCACCGTTCTTGAGTGTACACTGTTTGAAGCAACTAGCTGCTGAGTGTTCCGACCTTGAAGTCAAAAGAGTCATAAATAACGATATCTATGTTGATGACCTTCTGACCTCCAGCGACGACGAGGACAAATTATTAAGAACTTGCAAGGGCACCGTAGACGTGCTAAAGTCCGGTTGCTTTAATTTACGCAAGTGGGTTTTCAATTTTGAAGTCGGTGAGGAAGCGTACCAAACGTCCACAAATGATAATGATATTATTGATACATTTCGAAACTTAAACTTTGGGGAACATAGCCAATGTAGAACCTTAGGCTTAGGTTGGTGCAACGTTGCTGACGATTTCCATTTCAATACACAGTTACAGCAGCCCACTTCTAATGTAACGAAACGCACCATATTATCTATAGTTTCTCAAATATTTGACCCATTAGGTTTATTAAGTCCGTCGATTATGATAGGCAAAGTATTATTACAACGTCTTTGGTTACTTAAATTACAGTGGGACGACCCTCTTCCCGCCGATATTTTACGCACGTGGAACCGGTTTGTTGACAATCTATCTTATCTTTCTTCAATAAAGATTCCGCGACACGCATTTCAGTGTGACGTCACACGAGTCGAGCTGCACATTTTCACTGACGCCTCGCAGACAGCTTACGGCGCTTGTGCTTATGTAAGAACCGTATGCGATGATCGTGTTGTCGTAAAATTATTAATATCGAAAGGTAAGGTAGCCCCATTGAAGCCTGTTAGTATACCTCGCCTGGAACTGTGCGGCGCGTTGCTAGGCGCTAAGCTTTACGATAAAATTCGCAGTTCGCTTACTCGCGAGTTTGACGAAGTAGTATTTTGGACCGACTCGACTGTTGTGCTAGGCTGGTTACGTATGACACCTAATTTACTTAAAACGTTCGTACAGAATCGAGTCGCCGAAATACACGAACTGACGAGTGCATTCACGTGGAGGCATGTAAGTGGCAAGGAAAACCCTGCCGACCTGATTTCACGGGGAGTAAGTCTCGAGGATTTAGTCTTATCTAAGTTGTGGTGGGAAGGTCCTACAGTTTTACATGTATTAAACTTTAATTTCAATATAACTACACATATAAATTCAAATGCTGAGTCATTACCTATTGATTTGCCTGAACTAAAATCTAACACTACAAATTATACATTTTTAAATCAAAATATTAATACAGACGAAACATTCTTTCCATTCAACAGATTCTCAAACTTCAATCGTATGATTCACGCGGCTGCTTATGTACTGCGCTTCACGCACAACAGCCGGCCGCGCCACAGAACCGATCAGCTGACGGGTGCGATCAATGTCGATGAGCTGAGTCGCGCAGTGATTATGCTAGCTAAGTTATCACAAAGGGAGTCATTTTCTTTGGAGTACAATTTGCTAAAGAGTGGAAGGAATGTTAAGTCTAGCAACAGACTTTCAAGTCTAAATTTATTTTTAGATGAAAAGGACCTAATTCGCGTAGGTGGCAGAATAAAAAATTCTTTAGATTTTAATTATAATAAAAAACACCCTATACTTCTTTGTTCTAAGCACTATTTTACTCGCTTGTTATTCATTCATGAACACAATCAAGCTTTACATTGCGGGCCGCAGGCGCTGCTGTACCGCTTACGCGAGCAGTGGTGGCCGCTGTCCGGTAGGAATCTCGCGCGGAAGGTGACTCATCAGTGCGTCGCTTGCACACGGGCTAGGGGAAAAACGCTAAGCCCACTTATGGGCAACCTGCCTAAGGAGCGCTTGACGGCAGATTTTCCTTTTATTCGCACAGGTGTAGACTACGCTGGACCAGTGTATGTTTTAAATCGTAAAGGTAGGGGTGCTAAATTAGTAAAATCCTATATCTGTCTTTTTATTTGTTTTATTACTCGCGCTATTCACTTAGAGCTTGTCAGCGACCTATCCACTGATGCATACCTCCTCGCTCTCAAACGATTCATTTCTCGACGTGGAAAACCATGTCAAATTTTCTCAGACAATGGACGAAATTTTGTAGGTTTAAACAATGAGTTTGCTCAGTTTTTATCATCTTGTAGTAAAGACGTTGTAGATTACGCAAAGAGTCAAAATATTAAATTTTCGTTTATCCCTCCTTATTCCCCGCATTTTGGTGGCTTGTGGGAAGCAGGGATCAAATCATGTAAGTACCACCTGCGGCGAGTGCTCGGCAATGCTCATCTGACGTTCGAAGAATTCGCTACCGTCCTCACACAGATAGAAGCAGTGCTAAACTCACGTCCGCTGGTACCTCTGTCTTCGGATCCCTCTGACGGCTATCCCCTCAGTCCTGGCCATTTCTTGATTGGCCGACCTCTCACGGCACCGGTGTGTGAAAATGACCTGCAGCACTTACCTGTACACCGGTTGAGCCGCTACCAGAGAGTGGAACAGCTGCGGCAGCAATTTTGGATGCGCTGGGCTAGAGAGTATATCTCGGAGCTACAAATCAGAGCTAAGTGGAGGGAAAATACGGCAGAATTAAAGCCTGATACGCTTGTCCTTGTCAAGGACGTGGCTCTTCCGCCGTTGAAATGGCCACTTGGTCGCGTCGTGAAGACAATTCCTGGTGAAGATGGCATCTCCAGAGTGGCGGACATCAAGACAGCATCAGGCGTCATAAGACGGTCTTACACAAAGATCTGTCCACTTGTGAGGGACGAATAGTGTTAAAAGCTGGTGCTTTCAAGGCCGCGGGCATGTTTAGGACTTAAGTGCTAGTTTCCTGTGACATCGTGATATCCAATCAAAGTGCGAAACCAATATACGTACGTGTCGCCTATTGGCTAATTATCCCCACCCCGCTATCCTAGATCATTGTATAAAAAACGAGAATACATTTGAAATACGGAAGACGATACGTTGGTTTGATTTCAAAGTTCCAAATCCTCAAACGCCTCAACACTTTTAGTTTTTTTCCAAACCATATGTAGCTACACACACGCCGCTACAGTCTTAACTTTACCTGGTCTTTTAACGCGTACTTTTTAAATCCCAAGATTATAACTATATCTCAAAAGAAGGGATCGACTTAAATTTCCGAGCCTTCCACCATTGCGATCGGAACAATATCGAAATAAACAGAAAAAAAAAAATATTCCACAATACGTGTAATTTTAAAATAATACATTTTATGAAGTGTTCGGGTACTCATTAATAATAATTGGACGGAATAATTAATGTGGGCACATTAATGTGGGTCAAATGGGGGGAGCGGTAGACATGTTTGCGGTTGCATCCCCGGTGATGTTTTTGAACATTTATGCACGAATTGGTAAATTGGCTAGGCTAAATATGTTGAAAACAGAAAGCAAAATTACATTTAGACGAATCATAACTCATGAAATATTAAATTGACTTAATTAAAATACTCACTTTTTCAAGGACCAAATTCACACACAAATATACAATATGTTTTAACTACAAATGTACATGAAGCTACATCGTATCGTGTCATTGTGGGTCTCAAATCGAAAAAATATTAGTAGAGTCAATAAAATAGATACATATTTTGAAACCTTATATTAATAATCCCCAAGTCTATGTTTTATCGATATTTTTTGTCACGATTGTTGACTGATAAAGGTCATTGACGGACGACACTAAAACGTGTAATATGCATACATGCTCGCGCACACGAGTGCACCCAAAAGCAAAGAAGGGCATAATAAGACAGAAATTTTAAAAAGCTTGTTAAATGTATTTATAAAACTTGTGCAAAAACATGTTGTCTAATAGTCTAGTCGCAAAATATCTTACGAGAAACAGAGCTGGATATGAATTTCATAAATACACCCCGGCTGGAACAAAGTGCAACATTAGCATGCAAGTTTGAAGCTTAAAGACAACAACAAAATATGTTACATACTATAAAACGAACGATGTTTCCCACATGTAAGACATACGAGTCGGTTTTCACTGTCGACATACTGGTATAATAACATATTTTTATCCTTCATATATCTCCTTTAATAAATAGAGACAACAATACCTATGTTTTAATCCAAATGTCACGGCAGTCACATTTCACGGTAATAAGAGACAACTTGTTTAGAAGTAAGTCGAATTCAATTAAAATGAGAAATTTTATTTACACATGTTTCGGGAGGCAGCGCCTTCTCTTATATATTACTTAATTAAGCGTTAGTTACAATATTATATATGTTAAAAGATACATTGTATTTTGTTATATTAAAGAGACAATTTGTGTGTAATAATATGTGTTTTGTGTGTTTGTGTTTGAAAGTGTATGTGTATGTGTAATTTTTTTTTTATATTCTACAAATTTATTTGAAATTTGGATGCTCAAGGCAAATGCCAGAGTCAGACAATCAACGCTGGGCACTACCACCAGATGCCAGAGACTTGTTGAGACGCAAGAACGCGGCTACCTGAGCTCACGATTTGTATCCCACTGAATCGAACCGAAAACAGCTACGTAAATTACAGCGTGAAGTAAAAACACGCATAGCTGCCATCCGGAACGAACGATGGGATTCAACGCTTCGAAATATAAAGCCATCACATTTAGCATTCTGGAAGCTTCCCAAGTCACTTAAAGGCGACACGTACTCAACGATGCCGCCATTGTCGCGTCCAAATACAACACCAGCTATGCTGGACGAAGAGAAAGCCGAATGTCTTGCAGACAGCCTCGAGGCCCAGTGCTCCCCCAGTAGCCTACCGGTCGACCCTGACCACCTACGGAGGGTGGACAGCGAGGTCGACCGAAGGAAAAACGAACCCCTTCTCGACTCAATTCCTCCGGTTACTAGTGACGAAGTCGAGAAACTAATTAAAAATCTACGTCCACGCAAAGCTCCCGGCTCAGACGGCATTACCAATAGGGTGGCGAAACTACTTCCAGTTGCCATTATACAACTTCTCGTAGCCATTTATAATGCGGCAATGACCAAAGGCGTCTTTCCCAGCGAGTGGAAGGACGCTGAAGTCATAGGGTTCCTCAAACCCTCAAAGCCGCCTTCCAATCCCACGTCTTATCGCCCCATAAGCCTTCTCAAAACCTTTGGGAAGATTTATGAACGATTAATATTAGCACGCCTTCGCACCTTTATGGACACAAAGGGCATGCCTATTGCAGAACAGTTTGGCTTTCGCGCCAAACATTCATGCACCAATCAAGTGCACCGCATCACGGAGCACATACTTGTCAAACGCCAACGTGGCCTTAGCACCGGAGCTATCTTCCTCGACGTAGCGAAAGCGTTCGATAAAGTATGGCACAACGGGCTTATATACAAGCTATATGAGTACGGGGTACCCGACCGTCTCGTATGCATAATACGAGACTTCCTAAGTAATCGCACGTTCCGCTACCGCGTCGAGGGAGTGTGCTCACAATTGCACCCCGTTCGAGCCGGGGTGCCCCAAGGTTCGGTGTTAGGGCCTGTTCTATTTACCTTATACACAAACGACATTCCCCGCGTACACGGTGTAGAGCTTGCTCTATTCGCCGATGACACCTGCGTATACACATCTGGTCGTTCACCCGAAGCTATATGTCGACGTCTCCAAACCGCTGCCAACACGTTAGGTGCCTGGTTTCGGAAATGGAGGATCGAAATTAATCCTAGCAAAAGCGCGGCGCTCTACTTTTCACGCCAGAAAGGGGCTGCTCTTCCGTCCATTAAACTCATGGACAGCCCAATACCTTGGGAAGACCAAGTGAAATACTTAGGTGTCATATTAGACTCTAAACTTAACTTCTCCGCTCATGTGACCCGGGTCAGGAACCGCGCGGCTTTCATCCTAGGTCGTCTTTCCGCGTTGATTAATAGAAAGAGTAAAATGTCCCTTCGGAACAAGGTGACACTCTATAAATCAGTAGTTCGTCCCGTCATGACGTATGCTAGTCCGGTATTCGCGCACATCGCCCCGAAACAAATACATCGACTTCAGGTGATTCAGAATAGATTCTTGCGTAGAGCCACGGGAGCCCCGTGGTACATGCGCAACAGCGATCTCCATATAGACTTGGACTTGCCCACCATTGCCCAACACCTGAAGCTGGCGTCGCGTCGTTATTTTGACTCTGCCGTCGGTCATCCTAATCCGCTAGTTGTAGGTGCCGCCACCTACAATCCAATCGCGCTCGGTAAGTTTCGTCGGGATTATCGTAGACCTAGGCACGTTCTTGACTTTCAAGACGATGCAATTACTATCGCCCAGGCTAAACTCAAAAATCACACACAGATTACACGCCGCAGTCGATGTCGGCTGCGGCAATCATTCTCGCGATACGGCCTCATAGCAGGCAGGTTTTCACCTATTAATAGTAGAAGCGTTGCTGGAGTTTCTTCCGCCACTTCTTCTCCCAGCGCTAACGCTTTCCGAAGTGGTAGTAATGTTAGCTGTTTTAATAATAGCAATCAGATAATAGCAACCGATCAAGCCGAGGTTCGGCCCTCTCGGGCACCCTTGAATCGGAATGCTAAACGCGTAATGAGTGACAGCCCAAGCCGAGGTCCCCTCTCGGGGGCCCTTGCGCCCAGTCACTCCATGGAGCGTCCACCGAAGCGACCTAAGAGCTCGGTGACCTCCCAATCCGGTAATAATAACGAAGTAACAGCCCGAGCCGAGGCTCCTGAGGGAGCCCTCGAGCCTAGTTACTCTTAAACGAGGTTTAGGCTAAGCGCCATCTGCGCCCGGCCACCTCAAGCCCGGTGAAACTGTAAATGCCTCCTCAAGGCAGTGACACAAGGCAGTGACTCAAGGCAGTGAAACAGTGACTACTCAGTCACAAAAAAAAAAAAAAAAAAAAATTGAAATTTGGAACGTCTGGTATTTTTATTGCGTTATTTTTAATAGATTTTCAGTATAGTCGTAGTCAATTGACATTAGCCATTGTGTTATATATTTTTTAAATTTAAAATTACTCAAAGCTCCTAGGTTGGTATCACTCTGCACTAGAATTCGGTTGTAGATCCAGGGTGCAAGAAAGTTGTAATGTTGATCAAATGACGAGAAGTTTGATTAGACATCTCGTCCTTTGAACAATATTGTGTTTCTGCTTAGTCAGAATGACTGCAATTTTACCTAAAATGTAACTAATAAAAATTCCATTAAAAGAAAACGTAACATTTAAAATGCATTTTTATTAAATTGCAACTATCATTGTAATTGTCCACCGAAGACTTCAACTAATTCTAAAGGTGTATTACGTTCAAATAAAATCTTTAGCGCATTAAAAACTACAGTATCGAGGAAGTTTTATCACAAAGTTTGCTAATGGAATTGCACTAGCGATCACGAGGAGTTTTGCTTCGGGAAGTTTATATTTGCCGCTATGTCTACGCGGAGGCCGGAATCAATACATTTAGTTGCCATTTATATCCCATAGCATTTGTAATCTTATTAATGTTATAAATGTGAATGTTTAGATGGATGTTTGTTTGAAGGTATCTCCGAAACAGCTAAACGGATCTTGATGAAATTTGGCACAGATGTACATAGTAAGTACACATAGGCTACTTATTACCTAGTTTTTAATTTCGCGAGGACGGAGTCGCAGGCAACAACTAGTGTAAAATATTTAGTACAATGTTTAATTCATAAAGACAGAGACAGTTTTTAAATTTAGAATTCAGATAACGTGATATTATTTAAGAGGCTATCATTATTACCAATTAGTTATTACATGAAGTAAAGAAAATTATGTTATTAAAATCTCTATCATGTTACTTTTTAACTAAAAAAGAACAAATCCAAGGATTATCATAATTAAAATTTTCTCTTCGAAGTGAATATTCCTGTTCATAATTAGATTTTACTATCTGTCGCACGCGACTCCTTCCGCGCGGTATTAAAAAAAAACTTAATAAGTAGCCTATGTGTTCTTCCAGACTATGTTCTACATCTGTGCCAAATTTCATCAAGATCCGTTGAACTGTTCCGGATATACCTTCAAACAAACATCCATCCATCCGTCCATCCATTTAAACATTCGCATTTATTATATTAGTAACATTCAAATAAATTATTTAGATTAAAACTTCAATTATCTACTTTTAAATTAATAGTACCTATAATCTGGATCACTCATAGATTTTACCCTCATTTTGTTTAATTCACATTGTTTAATATAACATTTATTAGAACGTACAGAGATATGAAGAGGATAAAATGAATGTGCACGAAAGCTTCAGAGGCGCGCAATTTCATTTTCAGAATAAATCAAAAATAAAATGGCACATATCTCCAACATATTAAATTCAAACACCAAGCTAAACAACATATCTTATTTGGAATAGCTTAAATTAACTCTTAGGGATAAAATGTTTATAATACCTGTCACTGTGGATAAAAACATAAACAAAATCTTGTAATAAGAGTTACGGAATTTTACGGTTAATATATTTTGTAAGATTTACTTAATTTAGCTTATTAAACTTGATACTAATATGACACTACTTGATATCAATAAAGACTTTAATAACTTAATGGTTTTGTTATAGTAAACTAAGGATGAAGGTAATTTCACAAAAATATTATCAAAGTGAAGAGAGCGTCAATATCAGACTATTTGCATTTGCACATCTAATACCAACATTAGGCCTGCCAATGACAACTCAATTAACTATTAATCTACTTGATAGAAAATAAAACACGATGCAAGTCGAATTAAGTCTGATCCCTTATCTATGAAGAGAAAAAAAAGTGTAATTGTAAACGAAATCCAATATAGAAAAAAGGATATCATAAAATATAGAAAATGAAAAGGTTTTGGTATTATCCTGTATAAATAAACAATTTTGTGAATATCTAATCAAGTTATTCAGCCTAGAAGTAGTAGTTCAGACTTCGTATCCATGTTTCTTTGGGTCGCGCAATCTGAAAACTATATTTTGTTTTATATTACCTACGTTTCATAAATTACCCGGATCAACGGTCTCGCGGACAGACGAACCAACAGAAAAAAACTTTAAAAAATATTTTTTGTTACAAGTAAGGTAAACATATCACGTGCTTCGTGCACACGTGCACTTAAAAATTATACTGGATATTGCATAAAGACAGTCCAATTTTATTTATCTTTGTACATAGATAAACTTACATTAATGTGATCTAGAATGTTCTCTATAAACTGAATGCACAACATTTTTTATGTTTTGTTAGCGAATAGCACTTAAAGTAAAAAGGAACATTTCCTCACAAAAAGTAACACGTGTAGAGTGGCTAATAATTCTACCTGCGTCTCCCAAGGCCTCTGTCTGTCTTATTTCTTATTGCTTACAATTATTTAACTTTAATTGCAGAATTTTACGCTATTTATTTACTTTTGTGGTTACGTTATAAATTTTAACTTATTATTATTATTTTACAAGGATAATTTAATTTATACAAAAATGTGGAAGGATAAAGTCTTGTCAAGTCCTAAAGAACTAATAACGTAGACGCTTTTTATTAATTTAATCTTGAAAGCAGTATTAAAAATATTGCAGTCCTTTACATGATTCAAAGAATATCTGGGCATTATAAATTATCCGAGATATTAAAGAGGCTTTTTATTAACAAATATGAAACATTTTTTTTTTTTTTTTTTTTTTTTTTTTTTTTTTTTTTTTTTTTGTGACTGACGAGCCACTGTTTGCCTTGAAGAGGCATTTACAGTTCCACCGGGCTTGAGGTGGCCGAACGCAGATGGCGCTTAGCCTTAACCTCGTTAATTAGCAACTAAGCTCGAGGGCTCCCTCAGGAGCCTCGGCCGTTACTTCAGAATTATAACCGGATTGGGAGGTCACCGAGCTCTTAGGTCGCTTCGGTGGATGCTCCATGGAGTGACTGGGCTCAAGGGCCCCCGAGAGGGGACCTCGGCTTGGGCTGTCACTCATTACGCGTTTAGCATTCCGACTCAAGGGTGCCTGAGAAGGCCGAACCTCGGCTTGATCGGTTGCTATTATCTGATTACTATTATTATTATCATTAATATATCTACCATTACTACCACTTCGAAAAGCGTTAGCGCTGGGAGAAGAAGTGGCGGAAGAAACTCCAGCAACGCTTCTATCATTAACAGGAGAAAACCTGCCTGCTATGAGGCCGTAGCGCGAAAATGATTTCCGCAGTCGACAGCGACTGCGGCGTGTGGTCTGACTGCGAATTTGTTTTACCCTAGCCTGAGCGACAGTGGTTGCATCGTCTTGAAAGTCAAGAACGTGCCTAGGTCTACGATGATCATGTTTAAATTTACCGAGCGGGATTGGTTTATAGGTGGTCGCACCTACAACTAACGGATTGGGATGACCGACGGCGGAGTCAAAATAACGACGCGACGCCAACTTCAGGTGTTGGGCTATGGTAGGCAAGTCCAAGTCTATGTGTAGATCGCTGTTGCGTACGTACCACGGGGCCCCCGTGGCTCTACGCATGAACTTATTCTGAATCACCTGAAGTCGATGTATTTGTTTCGGGGATATGTGCGCGAATACCGGACTAGCGTACATCATGACGGGACGAACTACTGATTTATAAAGTGTCACCTTATTCCGAAGGGACATTTTGCTCTTTTTATTAAATAGCACGTAGAGACGACCTAAGATGAAAGCCGCGCGGTTCCTTACCCGGGTCACGTGAGCGGAGAAGTTGAGTTTATAGTCAAGGATGACACCTAGGTACTTAACTTGGACTTCCCAAGGTATTGGACTGTCCATGAGTTTAACGGGTGGGAGATTACTCTCTTTTTGGCGTGAAAAGTAGAGAGCCGCGCTTTTGGTAGGATTAATTTCGATTCTCCATTTCCGAAACCAGGCACCAAGGATGGTAGCTGCGGACTGGAGGCGTCGACAAACAACATCAGGCTTGCGACCTGATGTGTAAATGCAGGTGTCATCGGCGAATAAAGCTAGTTCTACACCGCGTACGCGCGGGATATCGTTGGTGTAAAGAGTAAAGAGCACTGGCCCTAACACCGAACCTTGAGGCACCCCGGCTCGAACGGGGTGCGCTTGGGAGCATACTCCCTCGACGCGGTAGCGAAACGTACGATTACTAAGGAAGTCTCGTATTATGCACACGAGACGGTCAGGTACTCCGTACTCATATAGCTTGTATATAAGCCCGTTGTGCCATACTTTATCGAACGCTTTTGCTACATCGAGAAAGATGGCTCCGGTGTTAAGGCCGTGTTGACGTTTGGCAAGTATGTGCTCCGTGATGCGGTGCACTTGATGAGTACATGAATGTTTGGTACGGAAGCCAAACTGTTCAGCGATGGGCATGCCTTTCGTGACCATGAAGGTACGTAGACGGGCTAGTATTAGGCGCTCATAAATCTTCCCAAAAGTTTTGAGAAGGCTTATGGGGCGATAAGACGTGGGATTTGTGGGCGGCTTGGAAGGTTTGAGGAACCCTATGACTTCGGCGTCTTTCCACTCGCTGGGAAAGACGCCTTTGGTCATTGCTACATTATATATTGCTACCAGGAGCTGTATAATAGCAGCTGGTAATAGCTTGGTCACCTTATTGGTGATGCCATCTGAGCCGGGCGCTTTGCGGGAGTGTAGGTTTTTAATCAATTCCTCAACTTCAACGCTGGTTACCGGAGGAATGGGATCGAGAAGGGGTACGTTTTTCCTACGATCGACCTCGCTGTCCACCTTCCGGAGATGTTCAGGGTCGACCGGTAGGCTACTTGGAGAGCACTGAGTCTCAAGACTGTCAGCCAGGCATTCGGCTTTCTCTTCGTCCAACATGGCTGGTGTCATGTTTGGACGTGAGAGCGGCGGCATCGTGGAGTATGTGTCGCTTTTAAGTGATTTGGGGAGCCTCCAGAAGGCTACGTGGGATGGCTTTAAATTTCTAAGATCTGAATCCCACCTATCGTTTCTAAATGCAGCTATGCGTGTTTTGACCTCACGCTGTAGTTTACGTAGCTGCTTTCGATTCGATTCAGTGGGATACATATCATGGGCACGGGTAGCCGCATTCTTGCGTCTTAACAAGTCTCTGACGTCTGGTGGCAGCGTCCAACGGTGGTTTCCCGTCTCTGGGATCTGCCTTGAGCAGTCCTCGATGACGTTTTGGACATGACTTGTTAGTGAGCCGATCGCATCACCCATGTCTTGTTCGGAGTCTAACTGATCTGAAATAGCGTTTAAGTGTGGCGAATCGATATTTTTAAGTTTAGCGCTGAGCTTGTGCCAGTCAATTACTGTCTTACTTTGGGGAACGGTAGGTGCAGATGGCCCTAGCTGTAGTAGGACTGGCCGATGATCCGAGTGAAGCTCGTGAATCACCTTAACGTCACAGAGATTAAGGTTGATATTTTTGAAGATTGCAATGTCAAGCACATCCGGGGTGTGTCCCAGTACGTGGGGATAGTGGGTGGGCTCAATGGGCGCTACGATTTCAAAGTCGAGTAGGTCCGAAAGTGAATCGAGAGCTCCGCCTCTTTTGCTGATTCTGGTTGAGTTCCATCGAGTGTGCTTGCTATTGAAATCACCAGCAAGAATTGTAGCACCTCCTAAAGTTAGTAGGGCTTCAAAATCCGAGCGTAAAATTGTTGCATTTGTTCTACATGGAAGGTAAACTGAAGCTATCGTTATGGGGGCATGGCCAGACATGGCTAGCTGGCAGATCGAGGCCTCTAGATGTGTTAACGCGGGCGTATCGATTGGTACGCAGTGTAGTGATTTTTTATAATAAATTATAGTGCCGCCGCCTGGAGCGCCTGCTCTATCGTTTCGAACTATTTTGTAATTAGAGATATTCGGATCTCTCGTAGTCGGTTTTAGAAATGTTTCCTGCACTAGTAGAATATCGATTTGGTGATCGCGAAGGAAGTTATGTATTTCATCGCGTTGTTCCTTCATACCGTTTGCATTATAAAAAGCTAACCTGATCGACCGCGGTTTGACTCTGCCGTTATTACTTGCGAGAGACGGGGGGTAGCTATTATTTCTATTTGGTTGTACCGCCATACTAAAGATATACTATTATTGTAGAGCGCGGATAATTTGCTCGTATTTTAATATGACATTAACACGCGCAATTATGTCACCGGTAGAGTTTTTAAAGGCATGAGCGAAGTCTAACACCTCATTCATGTCGAGTGATCGCAGTTGACTAAGTGCCTCAAGGGGATCAGTCCCTGTCATGCATGATGTTTGGGGCACTAATGCCGGCCTAACAGGTATCGGTTTGGTTATGGGCGCGGCGTGTTGGGTTTTCGCGGACGCGGCGTAGGTGTATTGAGTTGTCGCCGGTGTTACTTGCGAGATCGAAGGACGCACGGGACGAAGCGGCGGAAATGAACCCGATGTCGGCAGCGGTTGAGGTCTGTGAGTAGCGTTGAGAGTAGGTTCTTTACGCTTCGGTGCTTTAGGGCATCCACGGAAGTTTGCTGTGTGATCGCCGCGGCAGAGCACGCAGGCGGGTTTGCCGAAGGCGGCTAGTAGTGATTTGTCCTTTGGTCTAGAACAATCGGCGGTGCCGTGATCACCTAGGCACTTAACGCACCTCGGACGGGCATAGCAGTTGCGGGCAGAGTGTCCGTATAATTGACACTTGTGGCACTGACCGGGTATAGCGCTCTTACGCGGCGGTTCTACGACTAGGCCACTAAGGCCGCAAATTGACTTAATATCAAAAATGGACTTGCCCTCCGGCGAGAGCTCTAATTGGATTTTAACCATATCTAGGGGGGATTTCGTGCGCCTGTTATTCATCCTGTGGACTGCAAGTACGGGGATATTTTGGGATTTGAGGGACTGTGTCACCTCTTCCACAGGGATTTCCTTCGGGATCCTCTTGACGACCACCTGAAGGATTCGCTCCTCTGCGAGCGTGTATGTGTGGTAATATATGTCCTTTTCACGAAGGAATTTTGTGACATTGCGGAAGGCGTCTGTCGATTGAAGCTGTAGTTTGATACCCTGTTGGGTAGGCGTTGCTATGCATTCTATTTTGTTGGAAAGTGCCGATTTGATCATCGGCCACTTATCCTTGGCTTGGATGTAGATAGGCGGCGGTTTTTTGTCCTGCAGGGTACGGGTTGCTGGAGCAACCGGACGAACAGACGAAACCTGGGTTGCGGAGGATTGGTTGGGTGCCATGAGGACAGTTTTGGGGGCCTCAACGGGGATGGCAGTGAGGGCTGGTGTGTGAACCGGCTGTGAAGCTCCGGATTCGAGCTGGGAATGTGGGCGCGGTGCCTTCTGAGGCACGGGAGACGATGACGATGACGCCGACGAGGGGACGGGGGAGGAGCGCTTTTTACGATTCTTTTTGTTGCAGACTTCTGTAAATAGTCCGCCTGCATCTTCGGGGTTATCGGGGGATAGGGGGGAGTCAAGCTCCATCTCCTCAGTATCGCTGTTGGGTAACGACGCGTCACTACACGTCGCATCTGATTTGGGAGGCACTGCGAGGGCCACGGATTCCGTATCTAAGAGGGACGTAGTTAATGCCTGAAACGCATCAGGGAACTTAGCCCTGAGGAAGTTAAGGACGGCTCCTAAACTTTGGTCCGCCATTTATAATAATTGCTATGGATGCCTACCTATTTAATTGCAGTCTCCCGGTGGGATGCCGGGGTGTGTAGTCCTAGCTCCCTCCCTGCTGGGTTAAGCAGGGAGGATGTGTTCCTACTACGTGTAGCCCTAGTGCGTCCGATTGCCGATCTTATTGTGCAATCGGGTGTGTACTTAGGTCTAACTAAAGCTACCCGTGGGCTCTAAAAGGCCAAGCGTGGACCAACGTTGACTAGGGCACTACCCAAGGCCAGTGGTGAGGGTCCCTTCCGAATTACGCGGTTCCCTGAAGGGGAAACGCGGGCGAACGGGGCTGCCCGACTAGCTTCGTTATCACCGTTAGGTATCCGCTAGCCTTTCTTAAAAATTGCGATGTTAAGATTTGCTCCGCGTAGTGAAAACTACACTTCGCGATATCTTTCACGCAGTTCCCGAAGTCGGGAACAATGACGACTCTATACCTAGAAACCAGATAGCTTGCCAGATGGCAGAGCAATAAATAGTTCCCGGACGTAACAATAAACCTTACGACGTTCTACCTTGAAACTAGGATTATCGCTTGCCGGAAGGCGGGCGCAATAAAAATTGCACCAACACAATCGGCTCGCGAACAAAGGATGGCGGCGCTTTTTATGGCGCGCACCTGAATTACCAACGAAATGTCGGGCGGAGCGACAGATGTGCGATGAACAGACACGTCCATTCACCACAGCAGTCTGTAGCGTGAAAAAGAATATGAAACATAAAATCTCTTTGGATATGTACTAATTTGTTGGTATGTTTGAAAAAGGAAAAGGTCAGAATTAACAGTCTGTTTCAATTCCATGTCGTAATAGGTTACTCAAAGTTCTTTTTTTAACAAAATTTACAGAATACTGGAACCGAGGAGCTAATTTAAAACATTTTACATTTTGTAAATTGGATTCTAGTGCTGCGTCATTTTCTCTGGGATATGTTTTTAAAATTTCAAACATGTAGATAATTTAACATTTCACTCATAATTGTACAACATAAACTCATTTCCGTTATTAAAGTCGTTTGAAATTAATCGAATACAAAATTATGGTATCTTTTGTAATCCAAATTTTTATTTCATTAATTTCCCAAAACAAAAGAAGTAAAATATTTCAACATTAAATTGAAGTAATTTCAAAGACGATTTGTGTGGTGTTCATAATTTCCCCCGAGATGTTTGACCGTTTGTTTATACTTAATTGAAAGTTAACTAATGAGTATGAATATTCCATTAAAGTTATTAAAATTTCAAAATTTCGCATATAATATTTAGATACTATATATTAAAGGTCACAAACACTATCAAATTATATAACAAAGTAAATAGTATAACATAACAAAGTAAATGGTGATATTTGCCTTTATAGCGGTGCATTGAATGATGACGGCATGTTACTCTAATAGGAGGTGTCGCCATAATGAATGTTCGGTCCGGTGTACGGCAGATTGCTGAACAGAACTGTGGTCATTTATCCAATAGATAAGCTACAATTACTACTAACATTACTGGTCATTATTACTAAGAACTTGGTGAAACTTTGACAACATCAGTATTTATTCATAATACTATAAAAACATTGTAGTTATTCAAGATTGTTGAATAATTTTTATTCTGTATGTAATGAAAGAAATATTATTAAAGGAACCAGACCAATTGCGCCCAAAATTATGACAGGAATTTCTGTTTTTAATTTTAATTATTGAAATCTTAATGCTCTGGAGAAATTATTAAATTGTTTGCTGAAATACTGAAATTGTCATTCTGCATTTTTAATACTTAACATTTTAATTCTAATATTATAAATACAAAAGTTTCGATGTGTTCGGCTCAACGAATTTCTCTGAAATGTAATCTCTTTAAATTTTATTTAGAACATAATCCTAAAGAACATGTTGGCTACCAATTAAGTTTTTCGTTAATTTCAGACGGACGCAGTCGCGGGCAAAAGCTACTTTATTTACAAATTGAAATAAATTAAAATTGAATTGTTATAAATTTAACAAACTTTCATCCTTAATTTTCTTTTACTTAGCTCAAGTGACACATATTGTGGTTGCAGTTAAAAAAAATAATTTGAGAGATGAAAGTATGGCTCAATAAAGTCACTCCGGTCGAATGGCAAAGTTAGCAAAGATATCATCATCATCATCATCATCATCATCAGCTCACTATACGTCCCCACTGAGGGGCTCGGAGCCTACCCCAAGTTAGGGGTGACTAGGCCATAGTCAACCACGCTGGCCCAGTGCGGGTTGGTTGACTTCACACATATCATTGAATTTCTTCTCAGATATGTGCAGGTTGCATCACGATGTTTTCCTTCACCGTAAGAACGTCGGATAAATGTACATATGTAAATCGAAAATCGAAAAACACATTGGTACATGGCGGGATTCGAACCCTGGACCTGCAGATTGCAAGTTAAGTGCTTAACCCCTGAGCCACCGACGCTCTAAGCGAAGATATGATTGAACATAATTTCAATAACTAAACAAGCTATCGGGTTCATAGTTTGCAGTAATAACACAAAGCCTACAATAGTTATTTATATACTGTTTTAGTACTAACCCATTTATTTTCTTTGTTCTCCATTGATAAGAAAACATCATGAATAAACCTGTTTAAATGAAATATTTAATCTGTATTTATTCTTATAGTAAGAACGTCTTTTGTAGTTGGTGGAAATTATGAGATGTTGTTTTTATATTTGAATTTACAGTATGAAACTATTTTTTTTTTGTAAATGTGTTTTCTGCAGCTGGAATCTAAATGAACGTGAATTATATGAAACGTGACAAAGAAATTAAGTAGATATTTCGCAGTATACGTAGCAAAATGTGTTACATTTATTTTATATTGTGTATTAAGACATTTTTTATGTTTCCTATGTTTTTATTCTTAGACAACGTCCGACATTTAAATCTTGAACTTCATATTTTTTTATCATAAAGCGGTAAACGAGAAGAGGGCACTTAGTGTTAAGAGACTTCGAAAACGTGGTGCATACGCTCGTGCATACAACTTCTTAAAGTCCCTAAAGTCTTGCCGGTTTGGAATTACCACCGCGGACAGACCATTATTACTTAGTTGTACATATGTTATTAAAATCTATTTGGTTATAAATTCGAAACGTAATAAATGTAACCTTTACCTACTGATAAATTAACATAATTTACAAAAAAAAGGATCGTTAGTTTATATAAAACCAAAACCTAAAATACGAAAAACATATTGTTTTGGGCATATAATAGAAGCTTTAATATGGAGTGTGTTTTTGGTGTAAAATCGTTTGTTAATTTTAGTACAATCTAAAATTGGTTTTCCATAGCAATGATATATACGACAAAGAACTCGATCGAAATTGCAAAATTCAAAAGGCATTTAATTACAGTGACTGAAAAGAACATTTCATTGTGGAGCTCGGCTGCATTTGCCGAAGACTGTTCCACATTTGTTCCTTTTTATGACAAACAGAACGGCGTCAGTGTGGTGTACTGTTTCATCTCGCTGTAGGCGAAGCGCTTTTCAATATTTGATGGCAAATTCAAGCACTACTCGTATTTTTCTCAGTTCATCACACTAATATATTATAAACGTGATATGAGCGAATAACTATTAAGTAACTGGATTCTTTTGAACACCTTTTTATTTATGTTAAGGTAAAGTTTTTAAGTAAACATTTGTTCATTATTTTCTCGATTGCTTAATGTATAAATAAAATTGTTTTAAGAGTCTTTTTGATTGCAATATTAATAGACGCGAGAGAAATAATCATGCAATTTGTTATGTTTTTTGGGACTTGCAACCCGTATGTAATCTACTCTTTGCTTTCAACGAATAGTAGTATGTGTTATGTTGTAGATATCGTCTGAGTTGGAAAATCCAATTAAAGTTGTTCGAAATCCTTTACGACATGCAGTACAAACATAGTTAAACTTGCCTCTGTATCTCACCATTGCACTAATCCAAAACCCAATGCATTCCACTTTGCGTATCGAGTGAATCGTTTAACAGGAGCACACTCTTGTTCTAACATACCTTCGGCAAAATCACATTGTCTCACGAGCACGCTACAAACTATTATGTTACATTGTCAACAACTAACAAAGTAAAGTATTACTATCAACCTCATCTATATATATAAAAGAAAGTCGTGTTAGTTACACTATTTATAACTCAAGAACGGCTGAATCGATTTGACTGAAAATTGGTGGGCAGGTAGCTTAGAACCAGGAAACGGACATAGGATAATTTTTACCCCGTTTTCTATTTTTAATTCCGCGCGGACGGAGTCGCGGGTAAAAGCTAGTTATATATATAAAAGAAAGTCGTGTTAGTTACACTATTTATAACTCAAGAACGGATGAATCGATTTGACTGAAAATTGGTGGGCAGGTAGCTTAGAACCAGGAAACGGACATAGGATAATTTTTACCCCGTTTTTATTCTATTTTTTATTCCGCGCGGACGGAGTCGCGGGTAAAAGGTAGTAGATTATAAATAATGAAATTTCATGAATATTATGAAATTTTGAAGTCCATAAAATTAAGAACGAACATGAAATAGTTAAATTGATAATTAATCATACCTAAGACCCGAAGACGAATACGAATCGAATAATTCCTCATCCAGTCACAGTGTAATTGACATGCGTAGATACGAGTACAAACCAGCGAAAAACACACTTGACAATCAAGAAAAAATATATATTCTATTTGAATGGTTCCGAAAAAGTAATTTAATTGAGAAGATCATTAGTGATCAAGATGTAGATAGAACAGTGAAGAATAATCTGTGTCTGAAAACTTTTGAGATAGGAATAAAGAGGATTTAAATTACATTATTCATTACAGTAACAACTAGACTACTCGTTAATTAACAAAGTTGTAATGAAAGACCTGAATGGAAATCAGATCTAGTGGATTTTAAACTTTAATTCTGAATACTAGTAATATTAGAGCATAATATTCTTAAAATAAATAGATTGAGGTTTACTCGAAAACGATAAATAGTAAATGGAAGGTTTAAACTTTAATTTACGAAAAATACTCTCAATTTTTTTTTATAATTTCACCTATAAAATATATCCCGAAAATAAAACTTCACTAAGAAATACATGTATTAAGATTAAATGGTAATTTTCATAACAGATTAATAACAGTTACATTAACCAAAGTTAAATTTAATATAGTAGTAGTGAAAAATAGTGGCATAAATCACGCAGATGTCATCATTGTAGCGATCTGCAATGCAGCTTAATTAAATGCTGGCGAACTTTGAAGATAGTTAGCACACCGTGAAGTTTTTTTCTTAATATTGTCATTAAAAGTTGATTTCTTTAAGACATTCTTTGTTAAGTTTTGAAATGAGCAAGGATTTAAATGTATCAGTTGATTATTCGTTCACGTTCTATAAAAAAATTTACTTCCTATAAACTTATTTTGATTTCACACATCTCTAAAATATTTCTAGTCATTGCAATTCTAACGATAGATCCATCCCACGAGGATAATTATCTACTTGGAATCGCTTTGTAAGCGAATAGGAAAACCCAGTATGACGAATGAAGTTACGTACAAAAAATATAGTCACTAACCTAATTTAGTATATAATACTAGCTACTTTATAAGTCTTGTAAGGTTAAAGGGTGTCCTTGTCTAATAAATAATTAAAAATAGAACAATTATATTATTAAAAAATAATTATTACTTGAAGTATGGATGGATTGTGTGAAAGAGGATATGCGTAAGAAGGGGGTAAATTCAGATATGACGGCTGATAGAGATGTATGAAGGAGTAGTACATACTGGGCCGACCCACCATATGGATAAGGGCAGGTTGATGATGATGATAACTTGAAAACAATGTTTTCATTTAGATATATTATTTTCGCGGTTACTTATTTCTAAAACAGAAAATACTGTTTGTAAAATTTCACACAGTTTTATAAAGATAAAATGTGAAATGATTTTATGCGTCGGAAATTATGTTTATTTGTATAACAATTTGAATAAAGTACAATACTGGAATGAAAAGAATCGTAAAATTAATTAAAGCACTTCGTAGAGAACATTTCATTGTTGAACACAGATATTTGTCACCGACTGTTTCACATTTGTTCTTTTTGACAAATCGGAAGGCGTCGGTGCGGTAGTGCGGTGTGTAGTCAATATTTCATCTCGCTCGAGGCGCTGCTCGTTTCAATATTTAGTACAAATTCTCAATGTCTCGGATTTTGTTTTCTATCTTCTTGTTAATATATGGTATCTAATGAGCACACAATAATTTCGAACTTATCGTATCGTTCGAAATTTACGATATTGATGTACAATTAAATTGACATGTCATTCTGTAGCAACCAACGGCCAGCTTTCTTTTCTAACATAATGTTTGATTTGTTAATTTCTTACTAGATTCATCTTTTAATCTATGTAATCTTGAAGTAACAGCAATTTGGGCTCATCAAAATCATATACAGATGTCAGAAAATGGTATTACTATTCAAACCAAACGGAAAAATCATAGGATTTTACTAAATTTTTTATGATTTTTATGTATTTCTTTTTAAGGTCGAAATTAAATTAGTAAAAGATAACGAGCTAACTTCAAACAAACCTTACATTTAATATAATATGGAGATTATTGGAATGTCAACAATCCTCGATTCAGACAGTCCTTTGATGTAAATTCCTGTTTGTTCAATGAGACCGAAATTAACTTACTTGATTATATTGGCAGGGGACATTTAATTATTTTAAAATACAATTTTTTTTCTTTTATTAAGTTTGCTCCTGAAATATATTTATCAATTAAATTTAAGAAGTAAAAAGAAAAAAACTTTTGTTTTTTAAGTATTTTTAAACAAGTAATTAAAGTTAAGCTAGGTCTCAGTTTGGTTCAAAGCTTGGTTATTGATGTTGTCTTTTGAATTTTAAAACGTTCTTAAGTTTACTAAATACTGTTATACAAAATACGTAATTTCCCGAGGGACAGTAGAGGCGTCTTAGTAAATTAACTTGCCTAAACATTCTGCAATGAAATACGTCTTTCGCTACGACACCTGTATACTTAGAATAAATTGTGAGCACGATCAAGTACAATTTATTTTTATTAACATTACTTTTAATAAGCTCTCACGGTGACGTCAAATATTAATAAAAAGCGTACAAAGACGATAATGATCATTTTGTTGTTCCCAATGCTTGTTTGCCGCCTTGTCTTCATTGTCATACATCATTGTCATTACTAACTTATATAGAAACGGCTAAAACACTCACGTATATATATCCGGTGTCGTCACCGACTAGTTTCGAGCCCTTCACCTTCACAGTGAGCGACGGGCCGCGTCCGCGAAATAGTACCAATCCCACTCACCCTGATGAAGAGCCCCCGAAGGGCTCGAAACTAGTCGGTGACGACACCGGATATATATACGTGAGTGTTTTAGCCGTTTCTATATAAGTTAGTAATAATGTCTCACGAAAGTTTGAATAATTTCATTGTCATTACATCAAAAATGTAATCATTCTTATCATACTTTCACAATATAACAAATATAATTACGAAAGGTGTATTTTAAGTCCCTTTCCGTAATTAGTCACGTGTAATTCATTTTTTTGAAAATTTACATAATACTCAAAAGGAGGCAAATTAACTCACTTTGCATTTCGCAAATTAGACTGCGTTGTTCTCTTTATTACGTTTGAAATGCCAGTAAAATATAATTTTCATATTATGAGCACATATTTTATATAGCTTCAAATATGTTAAATAGAGATTCTACATATAATATAATTAAAAAACATTGTCATGTTTAAGTCAAACAAATAAAGTCTTACTCGTAATAAGTACTGGTGATATAACTGTCAAAAATTAAAAGTGGTCAATTTTTTTATTCTAAATTCTAGGCACCGGGAAATACCGGGAGCATTACAAGTAAACATAAATTTCTAACTAGTAGTTTTATTTTTATTTTTATTTTAGATTTTTATAGATACGTAGTTTGATTAATGGTAGTGAAAGGGATGAAATAAATTATCTTAATCTTTAATTAAGGCATCTGATTGATCTTATATTTTGGGGTTGGTAGAAAAACCGAAACTAATGAGTGGCCAAGATTAGGCAAAGATCAATTATAGATTGCAATTTAATAAGAGCTTAACCCAATTTGTATAGATCACAAACGGGAATACATATACTATATTATGTATATTGCAAAAAACTTTTAAAAAAAAAGAAACGTTAAATTTAGCTGAATGTTTTAAACGTTCTTATTTTATTTGCGATCAAATGAATATTTTCTTTTATTTCAATAATAAACTGTATAAACTAAATATATAATATTTCGGCTTATGTAATTAACCTTACTTTTAAATATAAAAATATTTTACTACAAAAAATATTTAAGTTAAAAGAGAGAGAGAGATAAACAGCGAACGATATTTTTCTAGATTACAATAGAATTTAGGCTTCATAACAGATTTTATAACAATGATTTCTACAAAATGAAAGACGACTTTAGCTCTGTCGTGGTAATTACATTGTACATTAAATTGCCGTTGAATCTTTGTTGGCTATATTTCACTTTAACATTTAAGAACATGGTTTTTTAACAAGCTATTTCATTTTATGGTTCTATCCTGTTCCATTATATCTTACTAAATTAATATCGGGGGAATAACATGTAATTTAAATCTTTTCTAAGTTAATTCTCTAAGAATAAAGACGAAATTTATATTCATTGTGAATTTGTGTAATTCTACGATAATAACATGTTTTTTGTTCGTTTTTGTATGTCTTAAGAGCTATAAAGAGTCAAGAGGATCTAGCACGAAAATTTGCAACTAAGTATTCGTAAAGTCATTGACAAAATTTGTATTAGATTTGTCTAGCGATTTTATATCAGGCGATTTTGTCGATGGCGTTACGAAAACCCATATATCAAATATTCGTGGTAGACCCTCAGAAATATTTAAACAGAGATGCGACTCAAAAATGTTGCAACGCAACGCACAACGTCACAAAGTCACTCAATCAGTTTTATACTGAGCTATATTGTGCCACGCTGCCATTCGCTTATGTTTATCTAATGAGTATCGTATACCTACCCCTTCATTAGATAAATGTTTAAAGGTTTCGTTTACTAACATCGGTTTTATGTTATATTTTTAAAATAACAAATACTGCAACATTTAATGTAAGATAAAATCCACTTTAGTAATCTACCTTTTCCAGTCCAATTATAGTCGATACTTGATTGTTCTGTTCTACAATTAAATCAAGACCGCGACGTTGTGCAAGCTCGCTAAATTTAAATCCCAGAGAGAAAACGTAGAGTTGAGGAGGCTATTTAATTATTTCCGATTTTCACGATAAATTCCTGAAATATACTTTGCTAACAATTCTCAGCTTAGCATTCTGGTTTTCTAAATAGTAATTTTATTAGTCATTGTTATATTTTTATACTAAATTGCAGGAACACTTAAATTTGAGTGAGTCAATTTTGAATTTGTTCGAAACTTTACAATTTCACTAACTTTTACTTACAATTTGATTTACTCGAGGACTCAAATAACAATTTGGATATTCTTCAAATAACTGAGAATGTAACAAAGGTTAATCAAAATCAGGCATTTAATTACAATATAAATTATTAATTAAAAACTTCTAAATTAGATTGGAGGAAATTATTACAGTTTTATTCGATAAATAAGTACAACTATGTTACAAGTGTAACTTTAGCAAGACATTAAGTTGCTATCACGTTTAAAGTTTGGTTGTAGTAACGTTAATTCTAACAGTTTTTACGAAGACGCTACCTGACCCAAAAGTTTGTTGTAACTTGCAAGTAATGAGACCCATTCCTTTCTTAAATAAATGTTATGTTTTATACCAACTTATGTTTTCAGTAAGAAATAAACAGAATACTACTAATATGAAAACAAACATTCTTCGTTAAAACATTATTAGTGCAATTTAGTTACATAATTTTGTAATTAATAAAAACGCAAAAAGGAAATTCTATAATGATAGAGACAAAAACTTTATGATAAAACGACCTTATAATATATGGTAATAAATAACTTAGAATTATAATAATATTAATGGCTCCCCTAAAATGAAATTTTAGGAGTCTTTTTATAGTTACACGAAGGCACTCTATATTTACCAGTTTAACTTTGATAACTTTTCTTAACTGTTGTACTCTTATGTAAATTATATCACGGAACTGGGACCGTAACTTTTCACTACAGATAGATGCATAGTTATAACGTAAGTCTTATTCAAACTTGTCATATTAGGTATGCATTTTAACATCGTTGCGCTGGAAATAAAACTGATTAACATTGCAATATTTAAAATTTATAATAGTATAGCAAAGATAAGGGTCGTGTTGGTGAAAAACTTAATGTAGGTTTAAAATGTTGGACGACAGCAACTGATTGACGTATGTCTCAGGGGTTTTTGTTTATTCGTACATTTATTAGAAATCTCTTTAATCCACAGTAACAGAAAATAAGGCTTAGCGGCTAACATAAACTGTCAAGTATTCTATCTTTTCTTTGGTTATGAAAAACAAATAGACTTCTTGTATTAATGACAAATTTATTAAGCATTTGACATTTTCATTTGTAGTTCTCCTGATTATTTAGTATCATAGTGAGTGTTTTACGATAAGACATTTTTAAGCTGTTTTGAATCAATTAATAATACACACATTTATGGATCTTCGATTTTAATAAACACAAATTAATTTTGAAATTAAACATGATAAATAGTGTTCGTTTGACAAATACTTTAACTAAGCCTGTAATGAGATAAGATGTAGTAATTGAGACAAAAAAATTTAACGACTATCGCTTTTACTTGATACTTTAATGGCAATATGAATAAACAGATTGTCTACCAAACTTTACCTTTGACATAACTTTAATATGGAAAATCCTGTGAGTTCGAACATAAACTAACTTTCCAAGGACATCCTTTGAGTAGCGTTATGTAAATCTCAAGAGTTAGTTGAAAGTCACCGGATACCCTTTATTAGTGTTTGTGTTTGTAAATCTTATTAACAATGTAGTGTTGATCAAACGTTTGCATCGATATTGGAAATTTCGAATTTTAAATTTGCATATGCAAACTTCGCATATCGACGATTTGTAACTAGCGACACATAAAATTCGGAACAATGGAAACGAACCAAAAATATAGGTCAAGGTAAACCATGATGGGATGGTTTTTAGATAAATTTAATAGATCAAACTGTAAAACATTAGATTGCTTTCTTGACAAATTCCTCTACCAAATTCTATTTGACTGACTAATAATTACCCATATTTACCCATCTTACTTCTTACTCTTACTCATATTACAAATGCGAATGTTTGGATGGATGTTTCCTACTAGATATCTCCAAAACTGCTTAAGGGATCTCGATCAAATTTGGCATAGATGTATAACACAATCCGGAATAGGCTAAAATAGTTTTTTTTCCGCACGGACAGAGTCGCAGCCAAAATCTAGTAAAACTATAAATTAAGTAAATGCAGTACAAATCGAAAAATTATAACAAACATCAACCATCCTTCAACTAAAAGATAACTAGATTTAGTAACTACACACACTATTAATATGATTATGTTATTTTTTAGTACCAGGTGTAGCCAACGCAATGTCAGCAACCACAACTTAACCACAGATATATGTTACACACCGTTTGCGCTTGTTACATTTGATAGACCGCAATGTCACACTTTAAATCCTCAACACAAATCGAATATTAAACAATTAGCTGTTCCTCAATGCATAACGACTTATTACGCTATTATATATTGTAAACGATGGTAAACAAAAATTGCTTCAAAATTTTAAAATATATGGAGTAAATAAATAAAAGGAGGCATTTTAGTTTGTTCATGAATCACTTCTCTGTACTACGAAGAAATAAAACATCATAAAATTCTTTTTTTTAATCTTAAAATGGTAAATAATAAACGGTTCTAGTGGTTTTCTTATTATTTTAAAAATTTAATTAAAAACTGGTGACCGGAAGAAAAGCAATTTACATGTTCTCTTTAAAGTTTTTAATAACACACAAAAGGAGTTTTCACACACGTTGCTGCATTCATGAAGAGCAAACATTTAAATAGACAGAATTGCGATCCTATTGCAAGTTTTTTTTATGTTTTTTTTTTCATGCTATTATATTAAATGTTTTATTTTCTTTTAGCAAATCTTTTAAACCAAATGTTATGAAATGTAATAGAATTGGGGATACGGGTCATATAATTTTAGAATTCAGAGTTGCGGACTTAGTAGTCGTAGTAAAAAAAGGTCTAAGTAACTCGATTACTTCTTTAAAACACCAACTAATTATTGTTAACCTTGATCCAGCGCTATAGAATTACTCAATCATGGAAGAATCAACATGTAAAGAAGGTTAAGAATGCATCTTTACACAAAATTACCATAAGTAAACATTTTAGAATAATGGAAAACAATAAGTTTAGCCTTTTTTGAGTTCAACTAAGATTTTAGATATTGTTGGCACAATGTTGGCCAATGCATTGTCAGGCACGCAAATCAGTGTTAACACGCACGGCCCCCAAAGGACCAGCCGGTTGGTCACGGAGCGCGTCGCTTTGATTTACGCGGCCGTTCGTCACAACGCCGCCACTAATAAACACAGTTGAATAAATTACACCAATATTGCATTGTTGCTTTGTTATTTACTGTTCACTGTCAAACTTCAAATTTATATGTTCAATATGTTCTAACCTCAGTCAAATATTAAAGAGCTTATAGCTTATTTTATTATGCAATTTGTTAGATTCCATAACGATGGAATACATTTTGAAAAGGTAGAGGAATAGGGAGATATAACCCTATCAATAAATAGCATAATATTTATTTTATTATTCTTCCCCTGAATCTTCTCAGTTTGGCAAACATACAAAAATGGTTATGGTGACGCCTTTAACAGTTGCTGTGTTAAAGGTGTCAACATCATTTAGTTTTAAACGAAGGCGTTTGTTTGAATGCGGGCTACAATTTTTGTATCTATTGCAAAGTACTTCTTTTAATTTATATTCCGTATATCACAGCAACAAATCTGGTTTTTAATTAGGCTGGATTACACATTAAGCCTCTTTAGGCTTTTACAAAGAGTGAGCAGAAAAGTATAAGACAGTACACACTCTCGTAAGTGCGAAGAAGGACGGTACATAATCATTATTATTACAGAGCAATGAGATCATTTTTGTTCGTATTAACGTACATGATGTAAACTGACAAGTGACTACGTGACTAGAGGCACAAGGCAAAAACATCGCTGCAAAATTTAAATATACGTTAACGTGATAATTAACAAAATATACACAATATACTACGTGGGAAAAACTACTGCAAATTTGTAACCTTAAACTTAATAAATATGAGTCACCTAAAAACGCGCCAATCGTAGACATGCAAAAACCATAAACCCTACTACAAACTACTAAATAGGATTTTTACTATAGAATTCGTCGGATTAATATTTTTTGCATTACAAGCTACAATGTTGACGTGCTCTTCTCACTTGCCTTATTCCCTGATAATCAAAAACTAACGTGAAATTATAAAAGATTCGCATTACCACCTGTTTATCTAGAAATCGGCGGAGTACATGATATCTTTTACCTATTTTAAAGTAAAACTACTAGTAAATAGTTAATAATAGTGCTAGACGTATTAACCACAGCAGCTATGATGTCTTAGTAAGTGGAAACTTGGAAATTTAATACGAGAAATCTGGAGATGTTTACAAACTAAGAGTAAGTTTGGCAGGCAATCCTCCGTGCACCTTTATGTAAATCACAGGTAATTGGTAGTCGTCTCTCGAGAACTTTTAGTGAGATCTTTGGAACATTTAGTAGCGCTGTATATTGTATGAAGCGGAATCTAAAGCGTTTGATACACGATAATCTGTGGTTTATGTTATTAAATAATTTACACTAACTTATCTAAAATTTACTATTAATCTTATTTATTGATTTACCCATCATTTGTCAAAGTTGTTTTTTCTAATGGCCAATAAGTTGGTTAAGATGTTTAGTTGCAAAAATGAAAAAAAAAAATACATTTAATTATCAAAATTAATTATTTATGAATTTCGTTAGAATTACGTTAGAAGTTCGATTATTACAACATTCTCAAGGCCTTTTGAAATACATTTAACATTTTAAATCATTTTTAATCCATTAATTATTATTTAATTGACCGCTCTGAAAATGTTCATACAAAGTCAATAAAAGCTTTTCATTCTGATGATAATTATGCTAAAGGCACATGATTCTGATTATTCGATCGCAATGAACACGTAGAAAATGGACGCTCTGCATATTTACCTCCGTATTGTGTAATTCGCGAAACTTGTATGGTTTAAATAACTGTTACTAAGGGATGTAGAAATTTGCTTGGATTCTCTGATTAGGTACATGTTAATAGAAGTAGAAAAATAAGAAGTATTGCTTATGACACAATTCGCTTGAAACTTACGACCAAATTGAGCCATTTGGTGTGAAAAATGATTAATTCGATGAAAGTTACTTTCACCTGTCTGAAACAGCACCATTTGTAAAACTGTCTCACCGTTTTTTTCTACAATTTTTTTTTAGTTGTCATCAATGATTTATTCTTAATCAAATATTTATTAATAACTTCAATGATAACATATTTAAAATATTATATAGGTATCACAAGAAAATTTGCATATAAATTAAAGGTTTAAAAAAAATTGACGTCAGTAACTGAATATATTAACTCGGATAATGGTGTGTCCAATATCCATTTTTGCGATGAAACCTCTATTGTATCCGTCTTTTGACACATAATAATATCAACGTAGTCTGAGGAATACACATAAATCTAAATGTGAATAGATGTAGAACACTTGTATAGACAAGAAGTGGAGCTGAGATACGTCCATATTATCACAAAGGAAAACATAAAGCCTACTAGAATGGGTAATGTATTCTTTTATGTGAACTCTGCGCACTTTGCGCCTGACACTGAAACACCTGCTTTATTATAATTCAGTTTTCTTCCCAGAAAATATGTGCAATGTTACATAAGTTTGAACTAAGATGTATTAAAAAAAAGCTTTGAATTAAATCTTTTCGCCAAAGTGTTAACATAACTGGGTTTATTCATTGAACTTATTCAATGATGATAATTCGCCTGCGACTTCATTAGCGCAGAATAAATAAATAGTAGTCTATAATATTCCTATACGCATCAGCTACCTTCCCTTCAAAGTCACGTCAAAATCGGTCCAGCCGTCCCGGAGATTACCCGAACCAAACGCAGCCATGCGGTCAGACAGACACAAAACTTAAAATGGTTTTCCGTTATCAGTAACACAAATATATCATGCCTACGAAATATGATAATACATATATAACACTTAGATTTTAGTAATAACGTATAGATTACAAGAATCAATGACTTTATTATTTTGTCAAATTTTATTTATATTTATTTATCATAAAAAACATAAATTTAAAGATTGATATTTAGGATAGTTTCAGTTAATTTTTGATTATTAAAAGAGTTGTTGCTTACTCTTGAATTAACTAAGTACTTTGTATCTCCCAGAAACTTGTGGGGATATTTTGTATCTCACGTAAATTGCGCATTATTTCAAATAAACACTCCTAGCGGGTAATTAATTGGGTCGTACATACAAAGATACAACGCTACTACATTTTCTTAGAAAGATAACATTGCGAATAGAGTAGAATAGGTAGGATTTGCGTAACAGTGTACAGATATAGTAGAACAGCGTAATATTTTATACAGATATACAAAAATAATGAAGTTAGAAAAAATCTCACAGAGATAATTTCACACTAGACGAACTATTTTGCATCGGGGCTCATGCAACGTAATTAACAGTAAGATGTTTTAGTTCCGATAAATTTCAAATGTACAAATCTTTTTTGTTCAATCTGACCTTTCCTTTTCTCCAAAGCTATTTTTAAATATTAATGATAAATACAACAGAAAAAAATAAAGCACTTTTATCAATCTAAATAAAATATGCAAAAGTAAACTCCTCTATTTTTATTGCAACATAAAATAAACTTATGGAGCGTTCGTATTTGGGTTTACTAAAATATCAATTTTAAAAATGAACGTTGCTCATTTTCTTTGTATCGAAATATTCGTTAATAAATAAACGTCGTTGTTAATAACCAATTTACGTCAACGTTAATTACCTCACTACAACTCTCTGGAAATAACATCGACAAACGAAATATACGTTAATTTTATTTTTAAACGTGAATCGCAGTTATTTAAGTGTTGTCGAATTTATATAATAAAAAGTAAAATGTTACGTTTTACTCGTACGGTAGCCCCGGGAGTATTTAAGTCAAATCGAGAGACCGAACCAATTTTGAGCCCAACGTTTTACGACCAATTATAGTTAATACCTTTTAGATTTACTGTAGATCGAAAATCGGACCGAAATTGTTCCCGACACACAGTTTTTATGTAGACAAGTCGTGTGTCGTATAAAATTAACAGTTTTAATTAATATAAACGAATTGACCCGACATAAACAAATTTTATTAAAATGTGTTTGCAATAAGTAAATGTATGATAAGCTATTGAAAATGTGTAATTGAAGTAGTATTATAGAGAAAAATTAGGTCGAAAGAAGTGTTTTTTAGCGATTTTATAATTAGGTTTAATGAAAACAGTATCATACGAAAATTTTATATAATTTGTGATACATTACAGCTTGTCAAAAGTTCATGTTTAACAGAGGAAATAAGACGAGAATGAGGATATAAAAAAAACTAATTATGTATGTAATTACTAAAATTTTGTGTAATATCGAAAAAAAAAAACATATTTCGTACACATGATACCTTTGTGTCGTCACCAAAGAAAATCCAACTTTTGAAGTGTTTGTCCTACTGGCATGAATGTGACGAGACTTTCCTCATTTTAATTTTAAATGAGTCAAAATTAAAAAAAAAATCATAAGATTAATAAAAGTTAATTTCGTCAGAAATAAATTAAAAATGATTATTACTTAAATTGAAATTAAAACTGTGTTTTTTAAAGTGTTTTTTATCTGAGTTGAAACATTAGCTTCGTACCTTCTGAACCTACTTCGTGTCTATAATACCTTTATAATTTATTTAACAAGAAAGAAAACAAACAAGAATTTCCTAGAGAATGTAAAAAGTTTTAAAAAATACTCTTCCCACGGGATAGCGCCGTAGTCTGAAGCTGTCTTATAACAAGAAACAAGGTGGAAAATATAAGAACAAACGCCTTATATGCTAATTTCATTATTATATTTTGAAATTAAAATTATAATAATGCTGTGTAAAAGCTTACTCTAGGTATTTCCTTAACGACAATTTCAATAGTCTGTTTTCCTTTGTGGGCCTAATCTACTTGTCTTAAAATATACTTAGTAGAGAAAATATAAAACGAACAGAAAAAGTCAGCACAATAACTTTTGAGCAATCCTTGTATTATTGAATTGTTAAACCGAATCATGTGAATTGGAATGAAAACTAAATTTAAATAATGATGACAACGTTTGAGAAGGTAAAAGTATGCTAATGTTATAAAAGAACAAAACAACTGGCTGTAGAATATAACAAAGTGCGGAAGTTACACAGGTACGTAAAATTTTGCAACACAGGTAATTCCGAATAGTTCCACGCTGCTTCCTACTCGTACCTGACCCGAAAGTTTGCAGTGAGAACGAACGACAGCCTTGTTTGACTAACACGCTATATTTTTGTAGATTTCCAATTATTCATATTGAACTTATTTAATTTGTAAAGAATAAAGCAAAATTAAGTATTTATGTGCACATAACAATAATATTTTCTTTCGTTTATTTTTTATTTACTCGGCATCTATGGGTTTACTTTTAAAAGTAAAGTTATATAAATTATATTCCTGAGGTTTTCTGCAGATTTGCTTATAGTGTAGTAGCTGTAATTAAATAGTAACCTAATCCTTGTAACCTAACTATGAACATGTAGGTAAGGGCTTGCATTAACCGCAACATCTCCACAAACATGTTGTACGTCCAGTGCTAACTGGTGCTTCAACCGCAGCCTTCCTTGCCTATTAATATTCACAGGTCTATTCCCTGCATGTACAGTGTAGTTTGCTAGTGGAAATCCACTACCGTAGAAATAATCGCTTAAACACCTTTTACGCCATGAAACGAAAGGTCGATAAACAAAACAAGAGCACACTCAATAATATTCCACACAGTACAACAGTCAGGGATACAGTGCTGTTGGAGTTTGTTTTATTCGGAGTTCAAGACAGTGACAACTTAGGGCCCTTCAAGAGATTAACTTATACCATCTTGCGCATTTGCGAGTCCTCTAGACTCTAGTGTAACCAATGACCGTGACCGTTGAATCAATTATTTACTTATTAAAAATTATTTAAACCAAAAACTGGAATACGGTGAACGAATCTGACTGTAGATGGAAGCGCGATGCAATCTTGATTATTTTGATAATAGAACTTCATATAATTAAAACTGTATATTATGAATATATTTAAATTTAAAACACATTTTTTTTAAAACATTTTTTTAAAACAATTTTTTTAAAGATGTCCAAAATATTTATTAAACAGACAATCTTTTTTCTTGGCTATGATACTTGTAGGCAGCAAATACATGTTGAAGATAAAGCGGAAAAGGTACATCTCTTATGAAAAAAATAATAATAACTTAATCTAGCAACACAATACTAGGATTGACTTGTTTTTCAAAGTCCGTCTACTTTAATCTTATTCTCTTTGATATGAAGCTTCCAAAATTAAATACGAATAATGTTGAGACGTTATCAAACAAGAAATGACTTAACTAAATTTGTGAAGTCTCATGTAAATCTCAGGTATTCTGTAGTTAGAAATCGCTAGGGAACCTTTGTTACGTTAGTGCTAGCAAATCTTATTAGTGTTTGGTAAAACCAATGTAAATATGCAAACAATATCGAAACTAACGTTCTACAATATGTTAATTATGTCTATAAATATGGGAAATTTTCATGAAAAGTACATGAATTACTTAATATATATATATATATATATTCAGTTATAATGACATTAGTATTATTTAATTATTTCTGCGGTCTATTTTGAACTAAAACTGAAAACCGATGATAGCTCAACGATTTTATGAACTAAAGTTTTTTCGGATGTAAACATTTTGGGTAAACTATATTTATGTTATACTAGCTTTTACCCGCGACTCCGTCCGCGCGGAATAAAAAATAGATAACGGGGTAAAAATTATCCTATGTCCGTTTCCTGGTTCTAAGCTACCTCCCCACCAATTTTCAGTCAAATCGATTCAGCCGATATCTTGAGTTATAAATAGTGTAACTAACACGACTTTCTTTTAATATAGAGATTTCAAATATACATTATATATGATGTCATGTCAAATGTCGTTATTATGTAGTTCAAATACCATGATTGAAATAATAATTAACACAGATTATGGTTAGGCCAACGCCCACCATAATCTGTGTTAATTATTTCGAATTAGATCATCGAATGAGCAGTTTTACTAATTCGATGTGGAGTAAGGTGTATCGCTGAGGTAAACGTCCACAGTTAAATATCTAGCTGGCAAGCTTCCGACAGCACATTCGTCGACAGGACAGCTTCAATTACCGATAAATACCAGCTGTAGTAATTCAAAGGTAAGCTATTAATTAAGAACTATTAACAATTTAATGTTTATTAAATTTGTAATTAAATTAAAAATTACCTAAGCGTTAGATTTTTTGTCGATTAGTGAACATTGCGATGGGTCCTATGCGCAAGGGCCAAACTAACAAATTGATGATTTTTCTTTCTTATGTTAAAAACTACGTCTTAGTCTAGTTAAAAACATGCACTAAATACAAATACACATTTACAGATAGAAAGGTGTTTTTTGGCTGAAGTAATAGGGTCAATGTGGCACTTTTTCCTATATGGTTGAAACTTTGAGTTTCCTGAAAAGGTCTCAATTTGCACATTGGCCCTTATTCGTAGAAACCATCGATTGGTCATGTACATTAATGATTTTATATAGTAAAAGTATACCAGGGATGTTGTGACGTTGTATGGATCTTTTCAAATTGTAACTATAAAAATCATACCTTGCATCTCACTATATCGGAACGATTGGAACGAAGTTCCTTATCGCGCGTTGTGAAAGGGGGCTAGACGGAAAAAATTCTTACGAAAAGTTGTCACGACACTTTTTGCTATAGTAACCATGGCAACGACGTGACAATATATAACGAAAATTCACAGAAATAAAATGTACTTCTCGTGAAGACTTAAGTTTTTTATTCATAGAATAAACATTGGTTCCTTCACTAATTAATCGAAAGGATAATTCGTTCCATCCGGGTGTCCCTTGACACCTCTCAAGTTTTTTTATATTGTACATATTTGCGTAATGGATTTCATTATTAATTTAAATAGCAATTGTTTTAATGAAACACATCAGGTGTTACCGCAGCGGTCATCCCAAATCGGGTCACGGCTGATTTTGTCAGCAGTAACTTAACGTATCTGTGGAATTAATGCCAGCAATTAGAATGGCTATCCGGCATACGTTGAACAGAGCATTTGTCGATGCGACTACTTCAATTACCGAGATAACCGGACCCATTCATTCGAATCCGGAATAGATTATGTGTTTCTTGTGCCTTTTTTAAGATTAACACGACATTCTTCAGTTATTTCTGTGAATACTTAATGTAAAGCTTATTAACAAAAGTGAAACGAAAATAATTACAGATTTAATAGTTGCAAAGAACTTGACATTAGACTAAATCTAATTAAACGGCTTTTATTACGTTTAATTCGAGCTATTTTATTCGAAATTTCATTGTGACAATTTCGTAGCAATCACGCTAATTCCCCAATGACCGGCCCCAATTTATTATTTTGTGGCCGATACTAAACCAACATAAATGTTCAGAGTACAATATTATGTTTTAAATTGATTGTTTTATTTTATTTGTTTACATATGTCAGTGAAGATTGGATTCCCGGTCTTTTATTGAGGCGTCAAGGAATCTGGTGCGAACGTGAATTCTCATAGAGGATATTACTTATATCATAAATCATCAAAAACAGTAAAGTTTAACAAATTGATTAAGTCACATGACCATAGTACAATATTACGAGTAAAAATAAACCTCGCAAGGAATAAACAGAAATATGTAGAACTGACCGCCAACCTTCGCTAGTCGGAGAGGCACCTCAAGAAGAAAAAGGTTTAATTTAGGTGTAATATATGGATAAACATTTTAACATTATAAAACAAACATTGTTATTGTATAAAATACTATAGTGCGCTTAATACATAATCAAGTGTTATGATCGTGGTAAAACTGAACCTGTAGTCAATTTATTATTTTAAAGCCATTTATGAAAACTGTTAATATTGTCGTTATAAAATATAAATAAGCTGAAAATGATTGTTGAATAATTTCAATGCTCGTTCGAAGGTGAATTTAATACGAATAAATTAGTACGTGGAATTTCACGTGATATTTCGGTTTTGTCTATATTACTTACAGTTTAAATTATTTAGGGATTCACAGAAAACATTGTTAGTTTTAGTTGTGTAGTATCAACAAAGAGCAATAATTTTTGTTTATATTATTATTACGAGTATATTTACATATACTTTATATTATACAAAAAAACTAACAAATTCGGCATTTATTTTCGTTGAATCTATAAAATAAATCGTTTCTAATCGTATATGAACGAATGAGGTCGGTATTTTCCGGTAATTGCAGCCGTCAGGTAGACAAATTGTCCGCTCAATATGTTCCAGATAATCATTCTAACTGCCGCCATCATTTTGGACGATACGTTTAAATAACTATCGCAACCTACACGTATACACATTTGGTCATAAATTACATGGAATGGTTCAGGCCCTGTCAATGATATAATTTTATACAATAGTCCCAAAATAGACCAAAAGAAACTAAAAACCGAGAAACTTACCTACATTACCAACATAATAATCATTTATACTTATAAAACATACCTAACAGCTAACACAACCTGAATCTTTAATTGTTTGTGAAATAACAACGTTAAAGGCTTTATTTGGAATTTTCTTTATTTCGAGCGATCATTTACGACTTCTTCAAACAATCATCGTTTGGCGATTAGCAGTTGACATTACTTATTCATAGGCTACAGGATAGGCAGACGGCGTTAAAATGCAGAGGATCTTACTCTGATCACTTAATATAATCAATACCGATTGCTTAAAGCAGCACGTGTATGGCAGCCCTCTCCGTCTGGTAGGGCCTTTTACTACTACTATGAGAGACAGAATCTGTCACGCGCATGCATTTCCTTCAATCAAATAAAAACGAACAGTATGGTTTAAACTTGCTTGCTTGTTTGCTCGTTTTGTGTGTAGATTTTTTTTTAATTTTTAATTTTAATCCTTCAATTCGTAGTCGCAAGTGTAAGCATGATATGCACATGACGTGGCAGAATTTTTAAAATACAATGGTTGCTTTTTGCCTAGTCCGTGTCTCCCATAGTCAAAGGTAAGGGGTGTCGGGAACAAGTTGATTAATGCCGGCGGAGACAGCGCGTGCTCGATAGAGACACGACCGCAACACGAACGACAGCGCGTCTGTCGCCTAACCAGATGCTCTAAACCTCGACATTACCTAATTTTGGCACATCATTTTTTTACTTAACATACTATACTTGTGAAATGTTTTAATAATCCAAATACAACTACGATAATGTTAAGAAGCTTTCATCATTTTAATTCACCCAAAGTAGGTCAATTAATTTAACATTGCTTTTCATGTCCAATTCTAAACACTGGACATTGCCAAATATAAAATAAAAAACAATAAATCGACAAACTAAATTGGTTACTCTTAATTATTAATATAATTTATTAAAGATTTCGTTTGCGAAGCCCTAAGTCACCTAAGCAGTTTATATAGGTGTCGTCAATCATAGTCTTTAACAGTGGTAGACGCCAGCAACCATAATAGCACGAATGGGCCGGTTCGACCGGAGAAATACCACGACCACACAGAAGAAAGGCTTGAAGAGGAAGTAATTCCGCGTTTCGTCTGATGCATGTGCATGCCGGAGGCCTAATTTTAATCCACTTTCCCTTCCCACCCTATTCTTGAAAGGAAAGGATGAAAAGAAAATGTATATTTGACGAAGGACGGAACCCATAAGAAGGGGAAATATTCCCTTTTTGTGTGTCCTTTCCTATGTCAATTAAAGGTAGGCAACGTATCTGTATTTGCGACTAAAAACTACTCTCTTTAAGTGGTCAAACAGAAACTATATATGTAAACCACAAGTCGCATATGGCAACCCTTCCTCGCCGTTATTGGTCGCTACGGTGCCAATTAAAGTATATTTAACTAAATTATTATTATTATTATACTAACCCAAATTTTGTATATGTAAAAGATACAAAGTTATTTGGATTTTACTTTCCGTATTTTCAGAAGATCACAATTGCCAATTAATTAGTTTCAACCGTAGAGACGTATACGATTTTCGACCAAAAAAATAAAACATAGAAAGGCAAGCTGTAATAACTTCGATGATGAATAAAATGACTACATCATAAAACCATTATTTTACCAAAAAAATATCGTTTGTGTAATTTTGTTAAAATCTGAAAAGGGTGAATTGAAAAACATTTGCGAGGTATTTTTTAAAATACTTAAACTTAAATATCGTCACTGCTACTCCTTAACTAAAGTATATGTAAGATGAATACAGAGCTTCTCTCTAGAGAGATTATTAGAGCATGTCACAAGCTTTACTACATTTTATACGAAATGATTCATAATATTTTTCCTTCTTTTTTTAATGACAAATATCACAAATATCGATGTATTTTCCTACTTAACAAGTATCAAAATATTATTGACCTTGGCGAAATAGATCAGTGTTTGATTTCTCCAAACGTTTTTACTTGTATACGTAAATAGTAAGTCCTGTCCTGTCATTGGCACGTGCGTCACTGGTACCACTGATCGTGCCATATGCTTGAATGCCAGCTAAAGGCCATACCAGTTATCATGTAGCTGGCACGTGCAAGTAGCTTACAAGTGTACATGACATATGTATTCGAGGCTTTAAAGGTAAACTAACTGAACTAAGTCTTACCTATTTATATACAGTATCAAATACTAAATGTATTTAGACTGTATTGTATTGTACTGTATTGTATGTAGACTACTATGTAGGTCATGATGTACTCGTACTAAAACGTTACTAAATCCTAGGTATCGATTAGAGTTATATATTATGTTTTTAACATACGGCTTAACGTGCAATAGATTCTCTTTATATAGTACTAAAGGTTTGTCTTAATATATAATTATTGTTCGTACTAAACATGCTTTCAAATAAATAAAAGCAAGAAAATACAACAAAGGTGTTTTATGTGATTGGATACCTGGTGGATACATAAAAGGCAGCTTGAAGAAATTTATACCTAACGATTTATAGTAAACTAAAAAAATAACGTCATGAATAAAGATTTTTACATGCTTTTGTTTCGTAGTGTATTTGGTTTTGCGACAAATTAATGTGAAACGGTAGTTAAAAATGACTGTAGGTGTTTTGTATTGTCATGTGGCTTATTTCTATGCATCAGTACTTATATTTTACATATTTCCTAACAGAACTAGCCATGATAGTACAACTTTTACCGTGCCAGATAAAATTGCCGGGCTATGAATTGAGAAAATAGAATAAAACTTCATTTAAATCGTATGACATAAAGGCAAGTTGTAGAACACCTGCGAACATCCCCGACGGTGTTGGGATTGGACCGCCTCAGCGGAACTGAACCCGTGTCTCGATGTACTTAGTCATTGATTTAAAAATGTCTAGATTCACAAGCGGAATATGTCACTTTTATATTCAAATGTATCTAACATTGTGTATTTAAATCTATAAAATATTGTTATATTGTATAATTGTATTCCCCTCAAACTCTTTGAAAAAAAAAACATATAACAATGTGCTTTGTGCAGAGATTACGCAGGGTATACGTAAAAAAAATTAATTTCATTTTATACTTGTCCTTAAGACAGAATGAGAAAAAAATAAACAAAAATTAAATAACCATAATTAAAAATACAGTTTAATTGGTGAAATGAAACCGTAGACAGTTCAAATAATTAGTGGTAAATTAACTGAACCGTGGAAAAGAGAATTCTTAATAACTATCATCGTTAACAAAGAGCGTTAAAGAAAAATGTCGGGCTGAAATTAAGTTAATAGCCGGCAGCGAGCGCGGGCGGTGGCAGAAACCGCGCCGGGATTAAGCCGAGGCCATAAAATAGTTCATGACATTTATGCTGTAGCCGTTTATTATAAATGAAATCCTACGAGTGCATTTACTTGCTCCTCTTAAACACAATTAAAAGGCAGACTGTGTCTTAACAAAATCTACAGAACACCCTAAATACTAAAAAAAAGACATAAATTAGTTGTTTTTGTCTTATAATTAACTAATTTGATTTATTATTTTAAATTGAGAGACTTTATTTTACACATTCAATGCTATTACGATTTTCATCGAATAAGGTTCACTGCAAGTGTTAAAATTACCTAAGGAAATAGAAAAGTAAATAAACACTTTAGAAAAACAGACGTAATATTTTTTATTGGTATTTTCATATAACTTTAAATGTCACCACTTAATGTTAGATTCAATAACTTACATAAAGTATTAAAATTAGACTACTACAAGAATAGTACTTTTACTTTAAAAGCAACCTAAGCCAGGAAAAGATACAAGTCTACTAATCGTCTTATAGAGCGATGTAAAACAAATATCGGAAATTCTCCGTTCTATTTCTAATTTAGCAGCTAATTAAGCAGCCGGCGATAGTAATAGACGGCGGATTGAATTTACATTTCACTGAGACTGGCTATTTTGGAAACATGGGTTGACTTATTAAAACGTTGACGTTGACTTATTTAAAAGGTGGTCGTCTTCCCTTTGTCAAACTCGATAAAAGAGATCGGAACTATGCCTAATAGCGGTCAATTGGTTTTACAAATCACTTGTAAGAATTCAAAATAATCGCTAGTTTAGAAGCCCAACGTCTAGAATAAAACGTAGAGATGGCGTGGTCGTGGATCGCTGAGTTAGTGCCGTCCGGCCGGACCTAGAACGCCGGAAACCGGCGCACTGCTCCATTTTACAATTCACTAATTTTACATACCAATACATTTTAAACGCTTTAACACCATCGAATACGATAACTTAATTCGTTTTCATTGTGAATGTTCTATTATAACTACTTTATTATAACTTATTTCTAATGTTAAAAACTCGAAGCCAAATTTAAGTTGGGTAAGAATGTGTAAAAATTTACCAACCTACGGAATAATGTAGACACCAAGTTGTAGGCAACAAAATCTTTCTGCGAATTTATAAGCAAAACTAAAAGCGAAAACTTAGCTTAAAAAAACTAACAATAAACAGACTTGAGACCAAACCTTCGTTTGGAGCGGTCTATACTTATCGGCAAACTTTCAAAAGATTTCACGGATGAAACATGTTCATGTTGAGTTTTTAATGCAAAGAGGTCTTTTTTAATTCCATCTCTCTCTTCGTAAATTTTTAATTGAGTTTTAATTTAAAAGACATTATAACTATTAAAAATCGATATCTACTACGTATAAAACAAGATAACTATTGCATATTTTTTAGCTCAAGAACTTATATGTTCATCTTCGCCTGAAAAATCTTTTGAATAAACGCCTGAAAATTCTTATACGTGACATGAATGGAGATGGTCTTTTATTTTGAATTAACGCTAAACCTGTGAGCAAGTGCTCTAGATCTATTGATTTTTATTTGGTACAAGCTGAAGATAATGGACGCTTTTATGCAAATGCAGAGCGAACAGTGCATCATATTCCGGGAAAGTAAGCAAAAAGGCAAATTGGATAAAAATCCACAATTTCTAGCCGCGTAGGTTAGAGCTTAAAGTGCATTTTTAAATTTAAATTCGTTATGCTAAATTTTAACCGCAATGTGTTTGAAGCATTACATTAGGCGGTGCAGTATTTTGTATAATGTTTACTTAATTTGTTCGAAACTTTCTCGCTTGCTTGCACGCTAAAGTGCTTTTTGATCAAATTCATCTTTATGCTTATGAGACCGACATATTAGGTATATTTTCATAATGTAGAACAACATGCAAGATATCAAACTTACTTTTATTATTATAAATCAAAAGAGTGCCGAACAAGATTTTACAACCGTAGTAATGTTTCGAGGATACACGGAGTTTTTTAAAGGCTACCAAAATATTTCAAACATTAACTAATTATTCTATTATATACCGGAACGTGTAAGAAGCCATTGAATTAATACAACTGCAGAGAATAGGTATATAATTCATCACGCGTTGAGAATGCAATATTAAGGTGAATTTAACATTTTGTTTATTTGCATCTAGTCACGGACGCGGCGTACAATAGATCAACTGCCAAAAGCAACGCCGCGGATATTACCGTGAGACATTTAATTTTCTACGTGAAAGGATAAGGCGAGCTGAATTTCCCGGAGCATCCTGCAAGCGGCTGCTCCTCAAATTGTGTTACGGCGCGCCTTAAATAGGAACCGCCATAGAGGTAGGCAGGATGGCATCCCTACATAGTGGATGATCCATTTAATTTGACATGTAATTAAATGAGAAAAATTTAACCGTCTAACCTTTAACTAAGACTATCTCTTATATTGCCTACATTTATAAGACACCTAATATACATGTTTGTTTATTATTTTTTTCAATAATTGTTACATTTCAAATGACAACTATTTATATTTGCTCAAAGATAGTACGAAGTTTGAATGTCTATGAGCAGCGGCCACTTCGCCATTTCGGCGAATTCATGTGGTCGCTTGCTCGTTTGCCATCTTGTAATATAAAAAAAAAAAACGTAATTATCATTAATTTCAATCATAATATTTACTACTCCTAATTCACTACGAAGTCGTAGTACGAAATGTAGCATAAACTATGTCTAACTGCTTTAACTAGATTTTATTAATGGATTCGAAATTAGTGATGTTGCAATAAAACATACAATTATTGCCTTTTTCCTTTGTAAGTAAATTTAACCAAGCCGACAATAGCTCTAGTATTAAGTATAAAAACTCTCACGACAAAAAGAATTAACTCCAGATATTAAAGTGAAACCTTGCAGCTTTATGAGCAGTACAAAAGTGTGTTTAGTATTTTGTAAAAGATATCTCGTTGCATCCGTAAAAGTGTAGGTACTAGAGCGTTCTTTATAAAATATTTACATTATATTGTAGTCGTGAAGCGCATCTTGCAACAAGATAATCCGGTGCAAGTGAGCGCCGTTCCGAGCCCGCTCCGAACCGTGTCCGGATGCCGCCCTCCAGGAATAAGCCCGCTTCGCTTCCGCATTTAAATTGCGTACACCTTCTCACTTAATCCAGCTACAAACGTATTTTAGTACGGTAAGATCTCACGCTCTCGAATGTTGTTTTGAGTGATACACATGTCTGGGATCTTAATATAACAATCCTAACTTCGCTTCGGCAGCAAATGGCAAAAACTATTCAAACAATAAAACCTGTACTCGATTTTTCATTTTTTTCTGAATAATAATGTAAAAACATCAACAACAAAGGCAGGTAGCGCGAACAAATTTAGATTTATAAAACGACAGTCAAGTTTGAATTCAATGAATGTTCCCGTGTCGCAATATAGAGCACAGCCTGTGCATTATTTTCATTTTATTTCAAGATATGTCGACGTTGAAAATGAACAGGCTGGCAGTTGTAATTTAACAGTAGTTTTATTCCGCCGGCTGTTCTGTTGATGCGTTAAATTTAAATAAACTTTTATTTTAAATGAAAATGAAGCGAAGTGAGACAATTGACTTGCTATACTATGCCACAGGTTCTTTTTTCAATTACAGCCAAAACTTCTAATTTCGGCTTTTACTTACTTTTTATTATTTTTAATGAAACATTAATTTAACAATTTATTTAATGTGTAAAATTTAAATTAAGGAGTTGATTCAGGAATAAAGAAAGTACAAAACTTGACTGCTAAGTAGCAGACTTTGAACAAAAAATGACCACCTTTTATAACGAGAGCTTAAGCGAAGTGACATAATTAACTCAGCTTGCGTAACACAAGTAGTAGACAGTTAGTAGAGAGGTAATATGACAACGGAGGGTGCTTCGGGATACGTGTTTTATGCACCTTATTTCACTTGTTTTATATGCTATTGTTAAAGTGAATATAAGTTTGTTTAATAGAATATTTAATTGAAATATACATAGGCACGTATGTTCTGAGGTTTATATTAATTAACAGAACTGTTTTCTCTGTTTAGTGAAGCTTTCAATTACTTTTATTACATTATTTACGTTAATTCACAATTACATTTACGTTTATTATCTAACAAGTAAATATATAATGTAGAAAGTCTCGTATGTTGTAAGAATTATAAGGTATAATTTCGTCTAAAAGCGGCCCACGGCCGACAAAAGAACGGAAATAACGTTCTAAGAGTTTTGTGAGTGAATCAAAAGGTATTCAAATCTTAAGATAAAAAAAGGTCAAAGCCCACTTGCATGAGAGCTTTCGTACAACCGGAACCGTTGAACGTATCAAAAACTAAAAAAATAAAAACATTTTGAAAATAAAATACTTTTTACTTTTTATTTTTTATTGAAATACGCTGTCAAGTTTTAAAATATAGAGAGTTTGTTAAACAATAAGTGAAAATACACATTCCGTATTTCATTATTACCGATGATTATATAGGTATATTATGATTTATTACCCGTGAAATAACTTTTAAAAATATCTCATTTATCACCTCAAAATTTTAAGTAATTCCCATTGCCTCGGTTTATTTGTAAATATTTTAGTAATGCTAATTATCCGATTCCATGGTAAATGAATATTCATTTTACTACAAAACTGACGGCCATTGGAAACAAACACGTATTAGCATTGCATTTTAAACAAAAAACAAATTACAAAAGTATTTGTTAATACGTCATCAGGGCATTGGTATATGAATGTCTCCGTTTCGGTGATTAGAGATATATATAAAAGAGCAGGTGGTTCTAGAGTTTCATCAGTGACGAAAAAATGGCTCGTCTGACTTTGTTACTTATTGTTCTTCTCTCTATTGCTTTTGTGATTGTGAGCGGAGGTAATGATACGAACTCCTCTACAACTCCAGCAACGCCGAAGATGCCAAATGCTAAGCCACCTTCAGTGCCTGGGGCAACGGTTAGTAACAATTTTATTATAGTAACTTTATTTATTTATTTTCCCATTAGATCGATTAAGATTAAAACTACGGTCAAAATGGTGGCCTTTTATGATTTGGCTTTTTGTTTGTCTAACTTACAATTATGATTTCTAACTGGAAATATAATAAAAATGAACAGACGAATACAAAATTTTGCCTTTCAGTTTTCGTGCAGTTATAATTATTGTTATTGATATGTTTAATGAATAATTTAAGGCCAAAAAAATATAGAAAGATATATTTCATAGAAATAAGTTTTCTTTATGTTTCCAGACTGTAACCAAATTAATAGAAGCAGCTGAAGAAATACCGAAAGCAATAGTAAACACTTGTGTTGACGTGAGTATAAACATAAGTCATCATCATCAACCTGCCCTTATCCCTATGGAGGGTCGGCACAGTATGTACTACTCCTCCATACATCTCTATCAGCCGTCATATCTGAATTTACCCCCTTCTTACGCATATCCTCTTTCACACAATCCATCCATACTTTCTTTGGTCTTCCTCTACCTTTATAGCCATCCACATTCAATCTCATTACTTTTTTGTTTATATAAACATAAGTATATGTAATTTTTTGTACCAATTTATTTGATTTTTCCTATTGAAAAAAAAGGCAAATAAACAAATGATATCGGTTATATTTTGTATAAATAAAAGCTTGATGTTACGATTGATCACTTTATTTTAAACAGTTTTACCTCAAGTAACATGTTGAAATTTTGTTTGTAATATTTTTTCTCTTTCAGACCTTTGAAGCGTTCGGAAGTTTATTTGGTAATCCATTTGGTTAAAAGAAGATCCGTTATAAATGATTTCATTATGTGAAAAAGTAATTAAACTTAATTTATGAAGTTTTTGTGTTTTATTTTAAAGTTAGCAGCAAACCATTATTTTTAAAAATGATTAGATTAGCAATAAAATTCTTTAATCACTCAGATAAAATAGTCCAAAAAATCATATGGACAAGACAAACTCAAACACGAAGATAAATGTGGAAGAAATCTTATACATTAGATGTACACTAGATAACGAAAAACCAATTTTTAAGATACAATTATTATTTTTATAGCATTTATAAATTTAATTGGGATCGTTTTTTCAAAAAGAATTGATTGAAAAAGGACAGTATAAATAAACAGTGTTCGTAACTTTTTCAAAGTAGAATAGGTTTTCTTTCTTTGCACATTTGTCGACGTTTCTTCGTCTACAAATAAATGTGCTACTGCTACTTTACAGATCACTCACTGACATCAGTCGTAGAATCCTAAATCTGAAAATTTCTAGCAAAGTCTTAAGTCTAGAAACTAGCTCCGTGACGAAACAAATCCAACAACTGTATGTATCTATATCCGTGCTATTATCATATAAATAACGAAAAAACAATAGCTGCGTAACGACAAATAGAACGTATAGCAGAAATAATACTTGTGCGGTTCCTCAGATGTTGCAGATGTCCATGAGCGTCGTTGGCCAACTACTTTTATAAAAAAATCTTAAATGTATTCCAAATTCAAATATCGAATAATACTGTGTCAAAACTACAAGCAAGCGTATGTACAAATACTTTTTTGTTCAACAAAACGATCCAACCTTGTAAGTAATACCCATGAAGGAGCCTGTAGCACGTAAACAATTAAATGGGTTAAGTCAGTTTAAAAGAGCAATCGTCTCGTACCATCTACACAGTGTTAGAAATGTCGAGCGTGCGGAAATCGGTAATGCTGCTAGTTTTAGCGCTTTATTTTAGTGTAGTTGTACGTGGTGAGAACGTTAGTACTACAGCACCGGCGCCACATCCCTTATCCTCAATTGATGTTAGACCTTCAGGTGTAAGTAAAAACCAAGATAACTAACGTTTTTATAATAAGATAACCAAAGCTAATAACAGTTATATCAATATTTCGCCTAAAAACATCACTTCATATAACATGTTACTTTACAGGCTATTGCAAGTTTTCTTAAAATGCTCGTTGACATACCGTTGGCCCTAGTGGAAGCATTTAGAGATGTAAGTTTGTCCTAATTTTATAAATTACTGATTTAATGGACACATTAAAAAATTTATTAAACTTGGATCGTTTTCAATTTCAGGGAGCTGAAGGCATTGAAAAAATTGTACTCGGCTCGCTTAGAACATTTTTTTAATCAGCACAAACAAAACCAGTAAAGGACAAGAATAATGGTTAATAGACTTGATTTTCACTGTTAACTTGTAAAAGTCTTGTAAATCCAAAATTATTGTGAACGTCTACCGTACCTACTTTGTAATCCAGAAAATGCATTTAAAATTTTATTTATAATGTTGAAATGTAAAACTTCTGAAAACTGTAGTTTAAAATATAATTTGCTTTATTAATATTTTATCAAATGTAAAAATTGGTACATTATTTTTTGTAAAATGCTTATTCTATAGCATATCAAAATGTTGTAGATAATATTTTACGCCATCTACAATTTTAACGTAACGACTTTTTATTTCACTGCCACCTTAACAGAAATATTACTAAAGCTTTCTTTTGCTATTGCGAGCTTAAACTACGCCATCTATTGTTGTATTAACAAACGTAATTCATGCTGCAAAGTAACAGTCATGTTAGAAAGCGTCCTAAGCCTACTTTCTGTTAAAGAAGCTTGTAAAAATACTCTACTCAGTATCCTACATTCGATGATGTTTGTAAAAAAATGATAGAGTTATGTAAATACCAAATCAAACGGAAATCGGGTTAGGAATATAAGTAAATAATGTAAAATATATAAGATGTGTAATATCACATTTATTTATTACATTTACTGAGTTTGCACATTGCGTTTACATATATACTAATTTTACAACAAAAATATATTATGTATTTATCAAAACAATAACAATATAGAATATTTTGATAAGACAAGCACAATAAGTGTACATTAAATACAATAATTATTTAAATATCTGAATAAGTTTGGTAACAGATAATAAAAGCTAATTTATAGAAGTGTTCTTTTAAAATTAACTTATATTATAATTACGAGTAGAAATCTTTTATAATCTGTAACATTTATGTGTTTAAGAAAAATCTGTCTAATACAATAAAAATAAATCTTAAACTTGAATATCAAGTTCGTATTACAGATATTTTGACAAATAATTCAATGTTATAAAACTAACTAAAACATAAAAAATATTGATTTACATTTTTAAATGTAAAAATAATCATTTCATCGACATAAATCAATTTAGTAAAAAATATTTCGTACTCATTTGGTATTGATGTTTATTTTCCATATTCCTCAAAATTACTTAAATCTTAATAATATAACATATATAAAATTAATATAGGGGTGGGTCATTTAATTCTAAAATAGCAAATAAAAACTAATACATAGCGAAATTCTTTTCTGTTCTGTCTTACAACAAAATATCACATCTCTGTAATAAATTAATCTCTCAAAAACAAACCTTAAATAAAATGTAACTTGTAAAAAAAAATTTAAAATATTATTGTTAGATATCAGTAGTTATTATCAGAATTATTAAAGTTTACGACAAATTAAGAGTGAGATTATAGCAAGAAAGTATAGAAAAGGGTAGAGATCATAAAAGATTAGAAAGTATACCAAAAATCTACTGATAAATAAATACGGAGTTTATTTGACTAGACCATTAGGTACATTTATATAATTATTTGAATTCTTCGGTTTCTTTTCAAGGTCAACATCGAATGTTATATATGTCGGGTTGCTGACTGCGCTGTTTTGTATGTTCTTAAGGTTTTGTTTCGTTTCGAATACATCGTCAGACTCTTCTTCAATACGCGGACACATGTTAAGGTACGGAGATGAGTTACCATCATGATCGGACTCTGAACCACTTCTGGCTGGCAAGTTGTTGAGAGTCAACATTGGTGTGAGTTCGGAACCGTGCGTTGTCGCTTCAGTACGTGGGTTCAGTTTTCTTGCGTCGAAATCGAATTTAGTACCCGTAGCACGCGGACTGAATATTGTTTGTTGTGTCGCTGGACTCATTTGTAAGTAACCTTCATCATCTGTAAATGAGAAATAATATTAATAACTTCTAAAATTTAAATTAAATAAATTTAGGAAAGAAAAAATAAAAAAGATGAAGAATACATTTAATAATCATAGCATTTATTTAGAAAAATATTTTAGAAGAATAGAAAGTAATGAAATCATGATCAACATTTATATGTGTGCTTGTGAACAAATAACTAAATTAATCTACAATTAACACAACAATTATTATAAATCGGCACCTTTGAGAAACACTGAGAAAGCAACACAACATCAAAAAGGCCTCATTACAAAAACACCATTCATAAATAACATAAACTTTATGTAATTAAGAAGATCTATATCTCGTTAGTTACATTTCTAACTACATGCCTTAGATATTTTGTTACCGTACCAATAAAATGGACCTGTTCTTGAAATCAAAATGACGTAACCTTGATTCCGGCTGACAAAAAGAAAATAATTCAATTGAAATAAAAACATTGAATTATCGTCACTTTAATTATGAGAAATGATAAATAGATATTTTATTTTACTAATCAACTTGGCGACATGAGATTCAACTAATATACAAACAAATCTCTGTTCTATTTTGAGTTTTGTGCAAGATAATATAAATATAAGAAAATAAGTCTTCAACTAAAGTTATTATTAGTAAAATTATAACGAAATACAGAAAAAATGCTTCTAATGTTTCATTCAAAAATTACACCAAAAGAATAACTAAAAAAAATATATAAAATATTTACCGTGCTGTAATTGGGTGGGTGTAGGCGGGAAGAAACTTCTGCTGTCATTAACGTACTGGTGCGGACTCGGAGTCACCAGGTTGTTGTAGTCCGGAGCACAAACCATTGCCAAATAATCTTCCTGTCCCTCCGTTTTCACGTTCATGTCGATGTATGCAGAATTTAGATCCACATAATGCTGAAACCAAAGTTATTATTAAAGAATTGCCGCGGCTTGTTGGTTTCGGATTGGTACCACGCAAACTATTTGGCACATTTTTCAAATGCATTTATTTTTTAACAATGTCGGAGATAATGATTGAACCCTTAAAGTTTAGAAAATTTTAACTGCATAAGTAATTTATTTGTTCTAAAATATGTATTTTCGACACCAATTATCTAAATGGTTACAAATAAGCTAAAACATTACTTCTGTACGCAAGACGGTCATTTTAGCGCTAGTGTTAAACCCGTGTGGTTTATATAGCGTTAATTATTTGTAATATATTTATTGTTAAATTGTATTGGTAATAAAGTAAAATAAAAAAAATCGCTTTTACTCACATTTCGAACATTGTCTTCGAGGAATTCACCAAGTATCTCTTGTAGTTGTGTAAAGGAGGGCCGCGCGGTGGGTTTCTGAGCCCAGCATCGTAACATCACTTCATACAGACGATCGTCTGCATACATAGGCTTCTCTAAACGATGTCTGGAAACCAAACAATATTATACATTTAGTAGATGAGTTTAATGACACGAATACAATTATTATTTCGTTAAGTCCTTGTTAAGCGATTCATATAATGCGGCAATTTTTTATTACAATAATTTTCTTATCTCACATTTTTGTCATATTATGTATTTCAAGTATTTTTTTTAACTACAGAAAGTTTCAATGTGCACACTTGATAAAAAATGTATTTATTTTCCCATAAAAATATAACTGTTAGTACGTCATTATTCGTTTTTTTTTTTGCCTTTTTACATAGTAAATAAGAGAACATACCCTTCAGAGAGCCACTGCAGCAGACTTGGAGGGCTGATGTTAGGATAAGGCGTCTTTGCAAGTGAGAACAGCTCCCACAACACCACGCCGAAAGACCAAACGTCGGACTGCGTTGAGAATATGCGGTCCGTCATACACTCGATGGCCAGCCACTTCACTGGCAACGGACTCTGAAAATATATACTAGAAATAAATATAACACGAACACAATAGTTTGAATTTTTGAGAAGTTTCGTAAAACTTCTAATATAATATAATATAACTTCTTATATCGATAATCTTCAGACATATCGGAGCTCACCTAACAGGGTCAAAGAAAGCCTTTTATACTGTACAATGTCGTGATTAATATATTGTTATTATTTAGTATTTATTGTTTTTCAGCTGTTTTCATGTCACGGTTCCTTAAATATGTAAAGTATGGCTTACGTTTTCTTTCTTCTGGTATTCGTCATTTTTGTAGATGCTACGCGCCAGACCGAAGTCACATATCTTGACGATGTTATCATCAGCCAGGAGTACATTGCGAGCAGCCAGATCACCGTGCAGTACCTGATAGTTGTTCAAATAATCAATTAAAATATCATCATCCATACAAATACTGACTTGTTTATCCTCATTATTTGTCATAAGTGACCATAACCCTGCGCATTACCATGACCATCATTCAAAGTAAAATATTAATTAAATATAATGTAATTTTTGTTTGAGTTGTGGCTTGCTTTTCCGCCATTAGTGAGAGTTTGTGGTTAATAGTTCCATTCTAATGAGTCGCGTGAGGTACTGATAGCATAATTTTATAATTTACTAGCTGTCGCCCGCGACACCGTCCGCGCGCAGTTAAAAAAAAAATGAAAAATAGATGTTGGCCGATTCTCAGACCTACTGAATATGCTCACAAAATTTCATGAGAATCGGTCAAGCCGTTTCGGAGGAGTACGGGGACGAAAACTGTGACACGAGAATTTTATATATATAGATATAAATATAATGTTCCATACCAACAATGTCGCATTATGGCTCTGACCTAGATCACAATTGTGTTATCATATTGTATGTTTCCATATGAAGGAATGCGGAAAATGAATGTTTAGTGAATGTAAGGGAACCTTACCTTTCTACTAGCGAGGTACTCCATACCTCGCGCGATCTGGAAGGCCCAGGCGAGCAGGTCACGCGAGAACAGCGGCCGAGGAGCGCGGCCATCGCTGTAATCACTCTCGTAGTTAGACCTCCACTCCGGCTGCACGTACCCCGTCTCTGATACTGCAAAATGGTATATCAAACATTATACACATAGAAGTTAAATTTTATGTTACTTTAATGTTAGGACTAAATTCGATAAGCAAATATCTCAGCCGGAAAATATAAAAAGGAAATTTACTTTCATGTCATTATTTCATTTCTTCACTTTGTTTCTACTTTCGTTTAATTTTGAAATGTTGAAGTGCTATTTACTCATTGAAAAAAAAGAGGTCTCTAGTTGGCAAATATAGCAAACCAAAATAATTTCATTAGATTTTTCGTCTTGTACAAACCTTTTAAAAAGACGTACCTTTTCTCCCAGATCTGTTGGTATTTCCAGTGTTTAGGAATGTATTATCGGTTTCTTGCGTATGATTGGAGCTGAAGTAGTCTGAATGGAACCTGGAAATTATTTTATTAGATTATTGACTGTGAATGCGCCAACTTCACTCAGAGTATATGGATAGACAAAGAATATGCCAGCTCCATTCAGAGTATTTGGATAGTTAGAGAATTTTTAGATCATAAATTTTTTCACTTACGCACTACTTCCGCTGCTGCAAGAGAAACCTTTGTTGACTTTGCCGAGATTCTTATCCTTGTTGTCAGTTAGCTGGTCTATGAAGACCTCGCGATGTTTCTGCAGGTAGTTGTGAATGTTGCCGAATTTGCAGTATTCCACTATCACTATTAACTCACCTACAAGTAGATAAAATAATATTTTCTAACAAGTAAAAGTAAAAAATCTGACGTATTAAAATACCACCTTATCTTTTTAAGTCGGTTAAGGTTATTTTATTTATTTATAATTAATGTAATAGTAGTCGTCTCTATTGTTAATTGTTTGGGATACAGGTCAAACGAGGACACACCTACACCTACGTGCAAAAAAACTTTGACCTCATTTTTAGCCTGTCGGGTAATAAACGTGTGTACTTAATTTATCGTTGTGTATATCACACAACAGCCAATCTCTCTATCCAGATTTTTGATTGGAGGTTTTCAGCAGTAAAGGTCTGAATTATATGAATTTAATACCGTACTTTGATAATGTGTTTTACAACGATAAGTAAATTATAACCAGTTCTATTCAAAATATATAATATCAAATATGTAATTACAGCAACCACTGCGCATTTTGTTCTAACATCGCATGTTAGCATATCGTTTTTAAGTGATTTGACTGAATAAATTAATTATTTAATCTACTGCGATTCTTGAAAATTCAAAATTGGATTAGATTAAACTACACTATTATAACTATATACTTATATTTATTTGGTAGCATACCATTTTATTTTTGTGGCAATCGATGGGGGAGGCCTACGTTTAGCAGTGGACGAACCCAGGTTGATTATGATGATAACATTTTCATGAGAATGTAGTATAAATGTACGTCAATTAGCTAATGTGCTGAATTTTGTTTTCAAATGAAAGAATACTTGACTATAGGAATAAATATTTCTATTCTCTGACCAGCATTTCTCGTTCTCTCGAATCTCTTATTGGTTTATCAGATGTTTATGAAAGATCTACTACAATTGCTTTGAAAATTTTGAAAATGTATTTTTAATAGGTAAAGATCATAGACGTAATAAGAATAACTTAAAAGACAAAATAATCCATAATTTATTATTGCATCGGAACTAATTAACAATTAAAATTATTTATGCGATTCTATTCAACTTCGTCTCTATCTATACATTTTTTGTATTTCCGCAAAAATTGTTTCTAGAACAAATCTCAATCGACTTTGAACGTGACCTTTATTCATTGACTCAATTGCTTTATACGTAAAGTGAACACACACAGATAAATGTAGTCGCAATGTTTAATCAGTTCTTTGTATGTTTTATACTCTACCAGAAATTACTCGAAATGTACCTACTAGTAAGTAGACGAGACAGTTCTCAAATTTATTATAGATTAATCCAATTTTAATTTAATTGTGAGCACCATGTATTATTAATTATGTGCCATAACCCATGGTAAACAATGTCCATGACACATGCAAATTAAAGAAAGCACTCAGACTTATGACTACTAATTTAAACGTATACGGCATCGTTTCGAGGAAAATACATAAAGCGATGAGGTGTAAATAATAATTTCATTGAATTAGCGAACTGATAAATAATTATTATCAATAATTATTTTTGTCGAACGCATCGTGTCTGCGGTGAAGAAGTTTAAGAATTTATAATTAATTAAAAAATTTACGATTATATTACAGAGACAAAAACCTAGCAGTCCTTATTAGATAGCAACCATACTAAAGTTGCATATTGACACGCCGATGAGACGAAAATGGGTACTAAACAGAACTCAATTATAATATGAATTAGAAAACCACTCACGTTTTCCTACATTCTTGGTACACGCTCCGAGGAGGTTAACAATATTGACATGTTTTCCTAGATGTACCATTATCTTCAGCTCAGTTGCTAGAGCCTTAATGTACATATTGTCTGCGGTCTTCTTAACCATTTTCACCGCTACTTCTGTGGTCTCTTCAGCATTTATTATCCCACGCGCCTCTGCCTTGTACACGACGCCGAAAGCGCCCGCACCTAGCTGCTTACCTGATAATTAAAGTTAATCTTTACTTAAAAAGTATACACCATTTAAAAAATGTGATAAGAGGACAAGGTTAGTAAATGGTATAAATGAGGACAGAAACGTAACAAGTACATTACAAGGTCTTTTTCAACAGTTTAGTTATGAAATGACAAACTAAACTAAAACTCTAATTTCTACAAAAGTAAAGTAAAGGTTGTATTGATCAAATTCTGAATTTAATCTAAAAATGTAATGTTAGTGTTTAAAAGAAATTCTTATACCTAAAAGGAGTTTCTCAGCTGGGAATTCGAATCTGTCGTCATAGGGAAGAAGCTCAGCTTGCTCGTCGATGCCTATATCAGGGTTTAAGGACTTTGTTACTCCTTCTTTGAAGTACAACAGTCCAGCCGCCGCCAGTTCCTTCCTGAATTGTTTCTCTTTGCGTATCTTCCAAACGAGATAAACGATCAAGAGTAACAACACGAAAACTATTCCTCCAATTACGCTCAAGTAAGCCGCTTTGTTGGTAGATTTTTCTAGAACATAATATAAAAACGTTGACTAAACGAAGCATCACATGCATTAGTATTGCCGTGGTGGTTTCACTGCCGAATTTTGATTCTTATGTGATCCATCCCTTCTTTTTGTAAAACTGAGATATATGTAATTGACAATTCAGCAATGGAAATTTACGGTTAAAATAAAAATGCTAACTAAAAACCTTTAATAGCAATATTAAAATATTCTCTGGTAGTTTCGTCTTTGCTGATAGCAACGCACTCATATTTTCCCTTGTTCTCTTCGAGCATTTGTTTGATTACAACACTTGAATTTATTTTACTGTGGTCCAACATCTCTGTGATTATATCAGTATTCGTTGCGTTCGATAAGGGGTTTCCATCCTGGAAAAAAAATCATTCACTCTGTTGTTCTGTATATACGGGTATATATAAATAATACTGATAAATAAATGTTGTTTTGTTCTAACCTTAAACCATTCGATGCGTGGTGGTGGCACGGCTTCGGCCTGGCAAGTCAGTTGCAGAGGTTGATATGGGTACACCTCTTCATTCATCTCCTTTAAAGGTTCCGTAATAATTGGCGGTTGTTTCGCTAAAAAAATATGATAAAAATAGTTTTATCATTAGACGCAAGGGTGATATAATAGGTTTCGCCTTTCACATCATCAATCGTCGTTTTAGTCTTCACTTCCCATGTAACAATGACAGTTTTGATGCAATTAAATAAGTTATCTAACTTTTTTAGGTCTACTCCTTCGTGCCTCTCTATATACAACTATTTTTATCACATGTGATTCTTCTTGTCTTCTTAATTTACCCATTTTTATAGATAATAAAAAGAATATGAATGTAAGAAAATCATACCTGCTACTGTAATATATATCGATTGACTTTCTTCAGTATTATCATTTCTCACCGCATTACATGTGTAGTTGCCAGCATTTTGCGGCGCTATGTTATTTAATTTTAACTTTGCAACGTAAGAAAACGAATTGTTTGAAAATTCCACTGGAAAAAAGAGTTTACAGTTACCACGGTGATTTATGAATATTAATTTTTCCAATGACCTCGGAGATCTATAAAAGTTCTGCCTGTTTGGAATCGACTATATCGATATATACGGCAAGTATGTCAAATGTTTTGTTTTTTTTTTTTCCTTAAAACGAGCTTTTTCGTAAATCATCCAAACGTCACCCAGATATCTAAACAGTTTTCTATACAAATAGAAGGCCATGTATTAAAGATCATGTGTCCAAATATCAAACTTACCGGAATCTAAAATTTCCATATCGTCAATACCTATCCATGTTAAATTAGCAAAATCGTATATCGATGCGACACAAGTCAAAACAACATTCTGACTTTCATAGAACCAATTTCGATCGATGTCTTTGATACCGAAACCACCGACAAGCTCTTGTACTAAAAATTTTCTCGATTTTGCAGCCGAATTTATAGCATTTTTTGCCTTACACGTGATGTTTCCAGACACACGGACCGGTATTTGAACATATGAAGTGGTTGAAATCAACGTTGATACAGTATCACTTGGCTGTAAAAATATGTTTACATGTTATTAAAAACAAATTTGTGTCATCATAATGTTGCATTAATAAGTTTTACGTACAATAATCTTGCATAATATAAGTGTTGGGTAATTGCTTTTATCAATTTCAAACTTTTGATAAACGAAAAGATCGCAAGGAAATAGAATAAAGTACATACCGATAAAATTTGTTGATCGCCTGATTCACTGATAAATATCCACTCAATGTTTGGCGTGGGATAACCTGTTGCCTTGCATTTTAAGTTGGCAATAGTGCCCTCTACGGACTTGATATCATCGTATGTCCCAAAGTCTACTACAGGAGCAGCTGGAGATATTAAAATAAATTAATGATTAAGTAAGAATCAATTTGCCATTAAAATATAGACCTCGAAGTTCGTATACCCTGTGTTCAGTTTTGTGCACCTGAACGCATCTTAATTATCATAACTATTCTTTTAATAGGATCGCTATGTATTTGGAGTTCCATTCAAAATAAATTATAACACAATTTTCAAGTAGCTAATACAAAAAATTTTCAAATGCAGTTTTTATATTATTTAATTTATCTGAAAGAAGCACCACATCAATAGGCGTTATAGTAACTATTGATGCTCTACTAGGTCATATTAATGAAAGTCATAAAATGTGTACATTTATTTACCTTTGACTCTTAAATCAACAGTAATATTCTTCGAATCGTATTCGTTGGTTGCCACACAGGTATAGTTTGCTGTGTCCGTTACTGTTAAATTTCGTATATACAGTCTGACCTGGCCCAGAATAGGTCTTGTTATATCGTATTTAACAGTATTCGGATGTATTTCTTTGTCGTTACAGTAGCTGCAAAATGTGATATACCATGAAATCATCGCTTCATCCTTTCTATTCCACTGTTATTTTTTAAAACAAAAGGCTAAAATCGTTTACATAACTATTCATAATAATTATTAACATAATTTATTTATCAGATAAACTGTTTGCCGCCTGCTTTTGTATTTAAAAACCCTAGACTATGCCTCTTGATAGAGCCACAGAGCATTATAAGAATGGTATCAGTTGCACGCTCAGTCAATTATTTGTAGTGTAAGTTCTTTTTATTTATTTATTTATTTTAGGAAGCCAACATATTACATGAAAGATGACAATCTAATAAAAAATGTTTATATCAAAGTACATTTTGTCATGTAATACACTTAAAGGCTAACACAACATTTTAACAAAATTATAATACAAAAACAGACAGAAAAACAGAAAACTTTAACATAGTAAATGAGTAAATAAGATAAATAACCTAAAAAAACTCTTAAGGTGATTGATCTAAATTGAGAAAATAATCTTTAATTTTATTTTTTATAATTACACTTGAATCTTTAAATATGTCAATGTTGGATTGCTTATAAATTTTGTTATGATTGTGTGATATACGATTAAGTGGTGCTGATACTCCGGTATTGCTTTTGGATAGTCTAGTATTGAACAATTTATAATTTTTTAGTCTAGAATATGGTTTCGGAACTATATAAGAGATTTTACTAACAAGATTAGAAGAGCGTATTTTATTGTTGACAATGCTATGCAATAATTTTATATCTAGTAGTGTTCTACGGTTCTCTAAAGACAACATTTTGTAGTGACTCAGTCTTTCCTTGTACGTAGGTAGTTTATTTAATAGTTTATCTTTAAAAGTTATGTGTCTAATGAATTTTTTCTGAACCCTCTCTATTCTGTTTATGTACGTCTTATAATGCGGATTCCAGACTACAGAACAGTATTCCATAGTACTAAGAATGAACGCGTTGAAAAGGATTATATTGGTTTGTGTGTTTTTAAAATCTTTGGTTACTCGCTTGATAAGCCCAAGAAATTTTAGACCCTTCTTAATAATATGATCAATATGAGTACCAAAGCTTAATTTACTGTCAATTAAAATGCCTAAATCACGAATTAAAGTTGTCTTTTGTATAATATTTTGGTTAATTTTATAATCTAACTCAAGGGGATGAATTTTTTTGTTAAATGAAATTTGATAGCATTTATCTTTATTTAGAGTCATTTTGTTAAGGTTGCACCAATCTACTAATCTATTTATATCCTCTTGAAGTAAATCTCCGTCAGCAGCGGTTTTTATTTCTTTGAATTTTTTTAAATCATCCGCGTAAAGAAGTACGTCACTATTTTGAAAACAATCTACTATGTCATTGATATATATATATTAAATAAAATAGGTCCTAAATGCGATCCCTGCGGTACGCCGGAATGAATATTAACTTCATCAGATTGGAATCCATTTATAACTACTCTGAACTTTCTGTTGTTTAGGTAAGAAGTTAGCCAATTTAATAAGTTACCGTGGAAACCATATCGCTCTAGTTTTTTAATTAAAATGGATGGGTCCACAATATCAAACGCCCTGGAAAAGTCTGTATAGATCGCGTCTACTTGCTCTCTGTTGTCTATAGATACGCTTATTTTATCAATAAACTCACAAAGGTTCGATACAGTCGACTTTCCCTTCAGAAAACCGTGTTGCTTATCCATTAAAAAAGATTTTAAATGCCAATTGATAAAAGGGCAAACAACTGTTTCGAATAGTTTAGAAAATATGGATAGTAATGAGACAGGCCTATACTTAGTAATGTCAGTTTTATCCCCCTTTTTGAAAACAGGAACCACTTTCGCCTCCTTCCAGACAGATGGAAAGTGCCCTTCCTTCAAAGAGGTGTTATATAAGTAACATAAAGGCACTGCTATCTTTTACGATTATCAGATACAGTTTTAAAATGACTTAAGGTACATACTGCCGAAATAGCAGTTGAACAGTGAACAAATATAACAATATTTTTTATGTAGAAACAATAATAATGTCATAAAAATAGAGTGACTAGTGAGATGGAGTTTCATTGAAAAACATGGAAGGCGACGTTTATCAACATCTGATGTATTTTTGTCTTTGATATTTTGGTATAATTATTACAGAATATTTGCATAGATAATTAAAAAGAAACTTATAAAACACTTATAGTGGTAGATCCCGCAACAACAATATTTGTTGGGTGCACGAATGGGCCGGGTCGGTGCAATACCACGACCACATAGAACGAGGCGTGAGGTGGAAGCAATTCCGTGTTTCGTCTGATGAGTGAGGTGCGGGAGGCCTAATTTTAGTCCACGTTCCCTTCCCACTCTTTTCTTATAAGGGATGGATAGGAAGGGCAAGTCGATCTGTCGATTACAGGTAGGTAACGCATCTGCAATTGCGGATGTCTATGGGCAGCGGTCTCTTCGCTGTTTAGGCGGACTCAGGTAACCGCTCGTTTGCTACTTTATGATATACAAAAAAATGTTCCTTTCTAATGAAACATAGATAAACTGTGAGCACTATATATCTTGATAGTAGAAAAATATCCACAAAAAGGCCAATGATCGGGATTAATATATACTTACCAAGTAATACGAGCTACTGGATAATCTTCTAAGAAAAACAAAAACGCCATAGACCTTTGAGTCGTTACAGTGGGGTTAATCTTTCTACCACCCAGTTCAAATTTAATAAAACCGGTTTCTAAAATTTGAGAAATAACACTTTATTCCATTTTATATTAAGATAGAAATAGACAATGTAACCACGGTTTAAAACTAGAAGAACAGAATTTTACAGTGGTAGATCCCGCAACAACAATATTTGTTGGGTGCACGAATGGGCCGGGTCGACCGGTGATATACTACGACCACACAGAAAACAGGCGTGAAGTAGGAGCAATTCCGCGTTTCGTCTGATGAGTGTGGTGCCGGAGGCCTAATTTTAGTTCACGTTCCCTTCCCACCCTTTTCTTATGAAGAAAGGATGGGAAGGGGAAGTGGATTTGATCGTCCGGCATAGTAAGAAGATATATCCTCTTTTTGTGCATCCCCTTCTCTGTCGATTAAAGGTAGGCAACGCATCTGCAATTGCGGATGTCTATTGGCAGCGGTCGCTTCGCTATTTAGGCGGATTCAGGTGTCCGCTGGCTCGTTCGCCACCCTTATGATATATAAAAACATAAATTTCACTAAAACAGACACAACTGAGAAAATATTTTTGATTTTTTCTTCTAAATTTAATTAAATCTAAAGTTTTACACAAATATTGAATGTCATATCATGTGAGGGAAGTCCTTGGCACCTTAAATACAGGTATACTAGTTAAGGAGCCAAGTCAATACTAACTAATGTTTTATGTGAACTAATCATTTAACAATTAATAAAAGGGACATATTAATAATTTTAAAGCAAGTTAATAATGCTGTCTTATAGCACGGGTTATTCACAGACAATATAGAACGCATGTTCTTACAAAATATCGGTCGATCAAAATGTGTACCAAGATGTTTTACCTAAATATAACTTTCTGAACGTAGCAATGTTCTGTCCGTAGCTATTTTTTGATATGCAGGTGTAATTTCCCGCGTCTTCAACATTAGCGTTGAATATCGTTATATTGTTATACAATATTCCACCTGTAGTTTCATTTTCATTCGTTTTATGTTGAATCTAAAAACAAAAAATGGACAACATTTGTATTGAAATTTATTTAATATTTTGAATACTCATGTACAAATTTAACAAAATATTTCATTTGTACCTTTGATGCGACATTTGGTGTCCTCCAACTTAACGCCAAAGCCGAGTTACTTTGATACTCGACTGTACAATTTAGAGAAAAAGTTTCGCCACTCAGAAAGTGTTGTAAACCGCCAATTATACGTGGTTGGGGCGGTGGAATATTTGTCACTATAAGAAATAATTTCTTTTAAAATAAAAGACAAAAGAAAATATAATTTCTTATCTATTAAAATGAAAATTAAAACATTTAATTAAACATTAGAACTGTCATATGATGTCAATGTATAAAAAACAAATAAAGCAAACAAATATTGCACGTTTATAATTGAATATGTAAAAAAAATAATATTAATTTTACGTGCAATAATATTAATACTAAAACAATATGGAGTAATCATCAATGAAAAGTAATTGTCTTAAAAAAAATTAATCGCCCATTTCAACATTACACCAAAACTAAACATATATATGTTGAATAAAACTAAAAGAAACTTTGTCCAAGGAAAAATAGATTCTTTCAAATTAAAATTATTACATTGTGGAATTTAAAAATTTTGATTTGATATTTTTGGACAAACTAACTTGATATATTTTAGTTTAGTTTTAAAATATATATGTAAATTTATATCTGTATACACGTAACCCAACATTCGATACACATTATTACGAGTGTTAGTGAGTTAGTTAGTAAACAAATACATAAAAGTGCACACAAAGATCAACACACCAAAGAAGAAGAAAAGAAGGAAAATAAGTCACAAGCTAAAAGCGGTCAAAAAAACATGTATTCGATTAAAAATTCCAAAACTAAATGAAACCATCACACCACGCTACCTCGTTACGTGACATCAAGATAGCAGTACTATCTACTTACACATACGTGTAGTTTTCTGATACAATTTCGTTCCGCGGAGTCCCTCGCATTTGTAAGAAGCGACCCTATTCGCTTTGACTACATATCCAATCTTTGGAGAATACTTTATAAATTCTGGTGTCTTGTTACTCTGCAGCCGTATTACCAGATAAATAATGAGTGGTTAGTAGGAGTAAATGGATATGTACCAATTTACATCCATCCTTTTACAATTGTATAAAATTTTTGGTATATTGTTAAAATACAAGAACAAATTTTATAACAAATTGAAAAAGAAGTAGATGTAGCAAACCACATTCACGACAGAACCATATAAATGCATGGCCATGATATGATTTAGTGATCCAATAAGGAGTTTCAAAAGGCCGATGTTTCGTGCATGTGGTGGGTACACTATTATTAAAAGTCACACATCTTCTAATCACCTACGTTTATGTACAAATACGTCTTTTGAGTCTTCGAGATCTCCTTTCTTAGCGTCACAGGTCACAAGAACTATTGGGAGATCTAATATATAATCGCTATCGACCGTGAAACCAATTTTGGGATCGTAATGCTCATAGTCTGCAAAGTCCTGAATATTAAGAACGTTGTTAAGAACCAATCGAAGCATTAAAACATTGGTGTCCATGCTTTAGTGTAAAATTATTCATTTGCAATAAGCATTAGTCAGATTTTTAACTGCAAGCCATAAACAAGACAAAATTAACCTTGCTGCATCATTCGATTATTAACTAAACGCAAAAGATTTTAATAAAATAGTTCCACCTCACTTGGATAATAACTGTAAAGAGTTTGGTGAAATAATCATGCATTTTCTAGAAGTCTATAGGCCTGACTAAATGCTAAAATTTCACATGGTTACTTACGAAGCAATTTGTTTTATAGGTTTTATTTTTATTGATCTGTACTACTTATAAATAGAAAAATTAATTGGCTTGATTCACATATACTATGTTTCTAAATCTTGCATACATACCCCCGTTAGTGTTATTTTTATATCCGGTGTCGTAGGTCTACATTCTATTACGACCTTTGACCCGTTTCCCGTTTTTACGACTTCCCTCATAGGTGCGAACACGCTATTTGTGCCTAAAATATATAGAACTCATTACAATACATAAACCAATCATGCATATTACTTTGGTCTGGAATGTTATGGAACGGTTCAATCTCACCATTAACGTAGACATAAATGTATGTGACGTGTTCTGTATCTTTTGGTTCCTCCATTAAATTGTTTAATAAATCGTCTGCCTTAAGAGTGCTATCGAAACAAGCATAGTAACCAATTGCGAATTGATCGACGTTGTACAGGTTGAGTTCAGTTTTGTATTTATATTTATCGTCTGAATTTGTTACCGTGGTTATACTTTTGTTAAAAAGCGATCCAACAATTTCTTCGGGTATGTCTTGTTGTTTAAAGTCCAATTCGGAGAATCCTTTGCATTTTATTGTAAAATTTTGACCTTTTTCTAAAACTATTTCTTTTAGAGATGGATCGATGATTGGACCTTCCGTTTCGTAAGCATCTGAAAATGAGAGTTGTCCAGTGCTTCATTATTTATTCGTTGTTTTATTATGTAAAAGGTTTTCGTAGTCATAAGTTATAACCCTACCCTCAGAAAAATAAACTCCTTGTAGTGGTCAAGGAATTTCAATCGATAGGTTAATTCATTAAGATGAAACTGCAAACAAATATGTACATATGCTCACGCGTACCACCTCGGTGTCTACATTAAGTCATCCATGATCAACATGATACCAATATGGAAAATTACTTATTGCCAATTTATCAACGTAAATGACTTACACGAGGCTTTTTGTCATGTTTACGTCCTTGTCAAGAGTTGGGTATCAAGTATCAATAATTATGAAAGGAGAAAGTATGGCTTTGCGGAAAAGTGACAAAGGCTTCGACAACATCAGGTTATCATGTTAATGGTAGTTGTAACATAAGCCGTGGCAAGTCTATCGAAGGCTCTATTAATTAGGCCGGTTAGGGCGTGACAGGGCGTGGCCAACATTCGGAAAATTAATCCTACCGTGAGGACAACGCGACCCCTACGCGCTGATAGCGATTGATAGAATCGAACTCTAGAGACGGTCACCAATTAAGTGATTAGGATCCCGTCGTTACACTTATCAGCACATTAATATCCATCAAGAGAAAACCTATGATGACGTATCTGTCTGTCTATCGTTTAAGGGACACTAACACTACATATGTATATGTACTCGTATTTGTTACTTGCGATCGCCATTCTGACCAACATTAAGAGCTCGGACTGAATAAGGCTGCCAGGATCTTTAGAATACTAACGAACATAATAGGTTAAAATAAGATGACGACAGTGAAAATAAGATGCAGTGATTATTACATTCTTACATAATAACGAATCTGATACTAATCGAACATAACATCGAAAAAATTCTGATTAATTGGTTCAAGCCAGCCGAAACAGTATGCACATGCTTTACATTATATACAAAATGTTTTACTAATATTATAAATGCGAATGTTTAGATGGATGGATGGATGGATGGATGGATGGATGTTTGTTAGAAGGTATATACGGAACGACACAACGGATCTCAATGAATTTTGGTATAGATGTTGAGCATAATCTGGAAGAACAGATAGGTTTTACATAGGTTTAGGTAATTAAGTTTTTTTTTTAATTCCGCGCGGAAGGAGTGGCGGGCGACAGCTAGTAAACTAGTAAATTAGAAGTTATGAAGATTATTTAAATTTCTATTTATATACAACTACCTGTCGCCCGCGACTCCGTCCGCGTGACATAAATAAAACTTAACAAGTAGCATATGTGTTATTCCACACTATGTTCTACATCTGTGCAAAATTTTATCAACATCCGTTTAGGCGTTCCGGAGATACCTTCAAAGAAACATCCATCCACCCATCTAAACTTTCGCATTTATAATGTTAGAAAGATAATAACAATGTCAATTCCCCAACAGTAGCTAATTGAATATTTTTTCCTAGAAAGGTGGCGAAACGATAAGGGAACAAAGTTAAACACCACCATCAAGTTAAAAGATAATACAATTACGATAAGTAATGTAGTATGAATGAATGCATCTAAAACGATATTTAGTATTAAACTAGCTGTTGCTCGCGACTGAGTCTGCGTAGGATTAAAAAAAACTAAATTTATAAGCCGAGATTTCAGACGAATTCATACAGCCGTTCTGGAGTAACATGATAAGAAACATCGCTGCACCTTCCAATCCAAATTTTCGCATTACTATTAATGAAAATGAACTAATATTAATTAGAATTATTTTTTTTTCCTACTTTTAATATATATTTCCATTATAAAACTAATTAGCCGTGTAATTTCTAAAATAATTAATTTAAAATTACTTGATAACATTGATAAATTCTTTATTCAAAAGCAGACTATAAATGAGAGCGGTTCGTGTTGGCTGTACAGGATGTCCCTGTTAAAGTATCAGAATACCCATCCGGTTGATAAAATTATATAGAATGAGACGCTTCCCTTGTAGACGTGACGTCCACTAATCGCTCACGATGAAGTTTTAAAACTAGAACAAAGAGGATTTACTAGCCAAAAAAATATGTTCTTTTCGTTTTTATACAATTTTACGATTTCAACATTCAAATTCGGTTACAGGATAACTACGGATCCTATATTTTGCATACTCAACTTTTGGAGCCTGGTCTATTACGTTTTTAGTATGCCATACATTAATGTAGGCAATTAAGATAATATTCGTCAGTTTTGCCAGTCCGTATCGGCCATCTGGAACATTGTATCAAGAGCGTATTTTACAGTATCTGTTTTTTTTTTAACAGGAAAAAAAATATTTTAAATAAAGTAATCCGTTGCATTTTTATCCTTCATGATACACTTTTCTGAATTAAAATGGAACACCATACTTGCATTATTAAAAGATACCTTATTAGCGATACTAACTACCGTTACTATAACGCTGACTTTTTTGCAAGTTCTCGTAATTTTTTTATCTATAAACTGTTAAAAAAAAGCTGTACACTGAAAATAAAAATTGAAAAATAGTATATATATATATTTACCAAGAACGGTTACGCTTAAAAAACAAATCGATAAATGGTTTTATGATTGTAAACTGAATATATGCAACAAAAACAAATGCATTCTTAATCGCTAACCAATTTGTTTTCGATAGCGTGGAGGTTATTTTTTGAATCACAACTTATACTTTGGACATTAGCTGTTTTTGAACTATAAGTTCAACAGTAATTTATTAATTCCCGTTTCCCGTTCCCATTCCTAATCTATTCTCTATCGGCCTAATGGGAAAAAACCCATTGTGCCGATTGATCGATAGGGCGATTGGTCCAACGGGAATCATTTTTTATTGTTTAATCTAAGTTAGCATCTAAACTGAATTCACGTACTACAACAAATGGAGATCAGTAATTTCTGCTTTTACCACAGGGGATATGAGCTACTTATTTACTTTATTATTTACTTTAAAATCCTGACGTTTGTTTTACAATTTTATTCTTATCTGACCCGGATTTTCCACCAAACAGTGTGGAATAACTATAGTACATTATTTTCTGAACGAAGTTTATCTGAGTTCACAGAAGCCCCACTGGGACCGATAGCAGCATCCGTCAACCGCTACCAGATAGGACAAAACAAAAGCTTTTGTTCAACCTGCTTTACTACCCACTGTTTTACCATTATCAAATGGACTGGCAGATCTGTTAACTAACTAAATCTTCAAATATAAACTTCGCTATCTGTCTTGTAATGAGCTCATTTATAGTATTAAATATTACCCAAAATCGAAAATCCGTAAAAAAATCACTCATTCATCTGTGGCCAATTGAACTGGTAATATTTAAGGTGTTATGTGTAAGACCTTTAAATCAGTCAGTCTTGACAATAATTCTACATATACGAACTGTAATTACAACTGTAACAATTTTAAATCAACTAAACAAGTTACAATCAGAATAATCTTTTCTAATAAGTAATAAAGGACATAAAGAAAGAAGTCGTTAAATAACATTATGGTGGCCAAATTAAGTAGTAATAATAAATGCTGGATATATTAACAGAACACTTATTGTCATTAACTCTAATGGAGTAATATCATAACAGCTCCGAGGCAATTCTATGGCATATTAACAATGACGTAACGCTCATACTTCCCTATAAACATGGTAATAAAATAAACAGTAAAACTACATGGAAACCTATTATTAATTTTCTTCCAAAATGTTATCCTAAAAACATGCATTTCCAAATTATTTTAAAAGCATTGTGAATTTTAAACTAAGCAATCTGTGAACATTGTTCTCCATATTGTTAAAGCTAAAATTACGTGAACGATTGGTATAGGTATTGTTGAGTAGAAGTTTAATGACGCTGTTAATTCAATAACAGAATTTATGTTCCATGCTCACATTCATAGTCGTAAGCCTTGTTTCTAAGCAATAGAATTTTAAACTCAGATATAAAGCGAATGGCCGTAAATATTTATTCGATAAATTATACTGGTGCTGTATTTAGCTGAACAATACCGATAACTTTCTATGCATATTCATAAAGTTTGTAACTATTTTAACGTACATTATCCCAGCCGTAGTATTTTTTAACAATGCCAGCCACTTTTAAACATGTTTCACGTCCAAAGTCAAATGGCGGGTTCGAACCCATGACTGCGATAAGACTATTCCTACTTTGAATCAACTGCCACTATTTCTATGTAAGTGTGGGTAAGCAAAATTTTAATTAAGATATTAATTAAGTTAGAATAGTTTTTATTACATCATTGGTTTCACTCACAACTAGTTCGATGACGGTCGACAATACAGAGTAGAAAGCGCTGCGCAAAAGGAGCCCAGTAGGTCATTTGGTCAGACGAACCTATCAATGACAAGATGATAACCTAGCGGGCTTAAGTATTCTATACATGACATATACTTCGTTGCCATACGGTCTTAGAACTAAACGGTAAATTTAGATTTGGAATCTAGACTTTAGATAGACGAGACGGTAGTATAAATTTATATGACAACATTATGACGCTGAGTTCTGATCGGATGCTTCAAGGGAAAATAATCTAATTCAAGTAAGCATTCAATTTTACGATCTTAAAAGGATAAAATGTTTAATAAGTCTTGATAATAATAATGAGCATCCTATATTTATAAACATTTATGATTGACATAGTTATATCACAGACATAAGTAAAATATAGACAGGCACTAAATGTTACTTTTTAATTAATGTTCTGTTTTACTTGCAAATAATACATCGCAAAACGTGATTACAGTACAACTCTAATTGTTTAATCAGAGGATAACATCTACATATATAATATGTATGTTTACAAACGCTGTTTAGTTCTAAGATTTTAAACATTGTAACGCAAATTAACTGACTGACGCAAACACACGTTTTTTCATTACATTAGTTAATTACGACAAAAACTACATAATTGATTTGTAAAAAATAGCCAAAAGTAAATGTAATTCAATTGAAACTAAATGCGAGTTCGTTCTGTCAATGTCAATGTCAATGTCAAACAAGCGTCGTTAAATGATTAGGAGCTACAAGATGGTTGTAAAACATTAATCGGCGTTTCAATGTCTCGTGTTATCTTTATATTGAAAGTAACAACAAACATGTATAACGAATAAAATAAATTGCCACATTTTTGTCTCTGTGGTTAATATAAAACAAACAAATCATTTATAATCTTTAGGGTAAGAATACAATGTTACGTACTTCTCGTGTGTGTTCGAAGCAAAGCAGTTTCTACAATACAAACTCGAGATACCAGAAATGCTTCAAAGCAGATGTTCTAACAAATATTTATAAAACGATAAACAAGATAGAAGAAAACCTATTTCTGTCTCGTTTAACTTCACTAATTTTTATTCATCGATTTACTCCAGGAAAAACATTTTCAAACATTATTTCACGTTAATTAGTTACAACTAAGTCCAGGTGGCGTAAAAAAATACATTTTTATATTCTACAATACGCCTAACTCCTCACGTCATACAAAGAATAATTGGGTTGATACGATTTTGCAATGATAAAAGTTTAAAAATGAATCCTTTGATTGGTACAATCTACAAATAAATCTAAAGCTTGATGATTTACATTCGAAGTATTACAGGTAAACTGTTGGCTCTAAATACCAATAGATCAAATTGCAGTAGGTGCGATAAAGTAAAGATGAAGTTAATGACGTCACCACCACTGATTCATCGCTCAGTTGACTTTTCTAAATGATTGCACGATTAATAAATAACTAATACCGGATCAATTTATTACGCAGTAATAACAGGCACAACGCAGTTTTAAAGGCATTCGTTTTTAAACTTTAAAATACCATAACTGTCATATTCGGACCGAAGCCATTTTTATAAATTATAAAATTTAAACCTTAAATCGGTGACCTTACAAATATCATTTTACGTTTACCAATGCATCAAAAAAAACTTCAATTCAAACTGCATGCGTAAAAAAATCTACTCTATTTACAAAATGTGTCAAGAAAAATTGTCAGTCTTACTCGTACTATCATAAGGATAATGTAAGACTGCAAATAAAATACTAAAACATATAGGACTATCGAGGATTTCCTTATAGTACAAATAAGTACATCTGTATTTGCATTGGCCACACGGTTAAACTCAATTTACGTCATGATCGAATGTTTTTTTATATTATGTTTCAAGTGAACCTCATGACTAGTCCGTACACATGAGGTTCACTCGAAATGCGTAGCGTACAGACAGATGCCAGCGCAAGCACATCTGTTTATGATCCTGATGATGTCACTCCAACTAATAACCAGTTTAATGTCAGTTAGGCAGTTGCAACCTTAAAATATATATCTAGATCTATATCTGGTTTGGATATTAAAATGAAAAAAAAAAATGATCCCATATAATATTTAATTCACTTATGGAATGCAAACGTTAATATTGTACGGTTATTATTATTTATTTTATTTTATTAATAAACTTGCTTTCCTTATCAACATTTTTGTGGTTTTCCGTAATGGTAGTAGTAAGAACTTGTCCATAACAATTCTCTCATAAATCTCAACACGTTATGTACCTTTCGGGCGTATGATACGAGTACATAAGTTATTTAAATAGAAACTAGGTAAATAATTACGTTTAAGGAAATGAATAATCTTACTTCTTACTGTTATTATAAACTAGCTTTTACCCGCGACTCCGTCCGCGCGGAATAAAAAAAAATGCACACAAGACAAAAAAGTTCCTATGTCCGTCTCCCAGTTCTAAGCTACCTCCCCATCAATTTTCATCTAAATCAGTTCGACCGATCTTGAGTTATGAATAGTGTAACTAACACGACTTTCTTTTATAAGATTTGAAAATTAATATGCATTTTTACGTATGTTGTTACTATGTATCTTTAGAACAGCTAAACGGATCTCGGTGAACCTTACCATAGACGTAAACCATAGTCTGGAAAAATACATAGGCTACTTAATATTATTTTTAAGTCAGCGCGGATAATGTCGAGGCCGAAAGCTAAATAAGTTCGAAAAGAGTTCGTTTTAAATAAAAAATTAAAACCATTTCAGAAAAATTAAACTATGAAGTCGCTTTTCTATCACATTTCAATGAAAGTGATGGACGCTAAATCAAGTAATCTTCTCCATCTGTCAACGCCGTACCATTTATCAAATCTATACAATTTCGGGCATAGCAGTGCGTAGTTACGATGACAAAGATAGACGGGCATTACACAATACTATGTTTTCAAAGTTCGTTATTCGAAACCGCTTTGAGTTTGATTTAATTTACTATAAAAAACGCACAGTGTAGCAGTTAAAAGAATTGACAGGTTTTACGGACAAGAATTAAAGGTTTTGTATCTATTTCTGAAAAAAACTAGTCTAGTATTTTCTTGAAAACCTCGATTGTGATCAAAACATAAGACTAGAGAGAATTAGTACTATTATACATCTCTATTCTATAATTTCATTTAATGCTTTTTATTTATACAATCGACGTATTGACACCTCTTTTTTTCTATTAAAGAATTAAACGTCACATAAATAGAAGAATGTACAATGGAATTCTCATAAGACTATTCAGATCCCATACACCGTAGTTTTAAAACGTAGGAGTTTATAGTTATTTGATGTTTTTTAAGTGATAAAAAATTAAAATCTGCAAATTTTTATCCAAGTGTTAATGTTTTTAAGTTAATTAATTTTTATGTAGATATAAAGAATTTAACACAGACTCACTATTATTATTGACATTATTCACAGTAAAACTATTTTTGTTGTAATTATTTGTTTTAATAAGTCAATATGAACAAATTATAATTTTTCTCTGCATACATTTCCTATTCGATTGGCCAACTTTATAATGTTAAAAAATACAAATAATATTTTTTTATTCCTAAATTTGTACAAGAGATATTTAAACCTTTATATATGAGACTTTATCGCAACCATAAAATATCTCAAATTCTCCAACTGAACACAAACTTATTTGATATGTGTAGACTTGATATGAAAGTTACGTGGCAGAATTATTTATGTTATGTCACTTAGTATACGTTTACGTAAAAAACTTCTTAATCCAACGTACAAGCATAAAACTGTCGCACAGCAAAAATAACTATTCTAAAATTTATATCATCATTAAAACTACAAGCGTTGCGTGACCTCCAACTAAATATGTACGTTGACATCGGGCGGCAACTGGCAATTACTATTTTGTAATCGATAAAATGTCGTATTTAGAAAAGTTGCGAAATATAGTGCGACAAACTTATTTAGTTATACCTATATTCTGTCAAAACTAAACACAAAAACAACGTCTCTCCAGCAAGCCACATAAGCATGTCTAACTTTAATAGGCACGTGGTAGTATGAAACAAATACAAGATAAACTAAAAATCGAATCAAAACGTTATAAAAATCTAATTGTTCATTTTTTATTAGTCTATTACGTGACACGTGATTTTAAAATATAACTGATAAGATATTAACTCATTCAAATGTACTTTTGATACACAATTAGACTAGTTTTTCTTCTAAAACAAACATATTCTGTAATGTAAAGTGAGTCACAACTGTTCTTGCTAAAGTATTGTTAGTTCATCCGAGACGATCGGTGAGTCAACTACCGAGGCGCCAACTCGGAAGCTGCCGGCAAACGATTGCATTGGACTCGGAAATTTCGTCCACACTGATTCACCTTCATTGAATCGGAACGCCATTCACTTTTACACCAGACGGACCGTAACTGACGTACCTATATGTACCTATAAGATAAATATATCTCTCATATAAATTTTACACAATGAAATCTGTAGGTTTTATAAGTTCATCGTTCTTACAAACTCACTTTTCAAATACAATTCCCAGATATATAAGTACACTAGCTGTTGCCAGCGACTTAATCCGCCCGGAATTTTAAAGAAATGTAGTAATAAACATAGTCTATAGCACCGGAAACAGTGTAGTTTCCCAAAATTGAAAGAATTTTTCTTATCGTTTTAGTAGTTTTGGAGCCTAAGTAATCAAATCTTTCCTATTTCTAATATTAAAACCATAGTTTTCTCAAATAAAAATGTACACATGCTTATATACAATTTAAAACAGTTCACTGTTAAAACATAACGATATAAGATTTTAGTTCATGATCGCACAAAACGAGAGTCCCGTGCTATTGTTATCAAATTAGTAATGATATATGATGCAAAAATATCTACTGTCGAGCAGTTTAACTAATCACATTTCGTTATTGTTGCTAAGTCCTGGAGTTGGAAAGACGTTAGAATAACGGTAGAAAATATCACAAGTAAAGCTTTTTTTTGCAACTGAAACTTTTAGCAGAGCTTACGCTTTTAACTGGTAAAAAAAATCATTTGCAAATTATTCCCGCTATAATCTGGTCAGTTATTTCTTAAAAGATCTCTTTGAATAGTCTTTTATATTCCTTCTAAGTCCGTTCTTTTTACTATTGAATAATTAAAATGTTTCAGCAATCTTTCAAAATTAACTTTCTATTTACCTTGACAGGTGTTTCAAGGAATTGTTCGACGCGTTAAGCATTTAATCGCTAATACAAGATACTTTATCTACTGTTATGACTATTCCTATATAAATTTTAGTACTTCTTCTGTATTGTGAGTGTGAATTTATTGTTGCAGTTTATTTTTGTGTAGATCAGAGTTTCCATTGCTAAAACATTGGTATAAAATACATTGTAATATCATTTTTTTTTCATAGAGAATGAAGTCAATTGACTGCATATTACGTATTTGTATTAGTTATTGATTTCGGAATAAATGGTAAATAATAAATCTACTCTACGCATTAAAACAGATGTGAGTTTGAACGTACTATAATCAACACTTTTCTATGAAAGCCATACATTTATTATGAATGAATTATTAATGTATTTTTGGACGGCTTCCAAATTGAAGAGGAAAAGAAAAATAAACAATTGCGTATATTAAAGGTAACCGGATGAATTTTCTGTAATGTAAACAAGTGGGTCTTATTATTTAGTGCGGAATATGAGTACACAGAAAATTATACGAATTGCCGATTATCAATAAATTTTCTTCTCCAAAATAGATACCATGAATTATGTTGTTGTTATTATGATCTTAATTCTGTTGGCTTGAAACAATTAATCAGATAAAGGATTCACTTATTACGACTGTGATTCTGCAGATAGACAGACGACGTCACATTAAAAAAGAAGACCTAAAATATTATTTATTCTACAAAAATCTTAGAGGGGAAACAAGAATGATTTTATACATTTATAATTTTTCAGTCTGAAATGTAATAAGTAGGTACCTACATATATAATACTCATGGTACTGAGGAAACTCATATTCAAAACTATTAATGGACAATGTTTTCCAAGAACAACGAGACAGATCAACAGGGTGAATGGTTTCAATTAATAACAATACACTTTGATTAGTCATTTCAATATTAATTTACAATTTTCTATTATTAAAGTGCGCGCAAACTGTTAACACAATGTTCAGTATAGCACGAACAAAGCCCTGAACTTTAAACCCAAGCTACATAGTCATTACCTAAATTTCCAACAAGTTACTACCAATTTTCTCATAGCAAATCCAAATGCAAGCATTAACAAATTAGTTGGGATATTCAATTGTTTGAAATGGTCAGTTCATCCGCAAAAAGAGAGATATGAAGGTAAGCTTTTTAGTTACTTCATTCTTATGTTTATTTTGGCTTTCTACTTAAATCAGTATAATTTCAAAGCCACCCCAATATTTTTTTCCGCATTCAACAAGCATAATCACGGGCATTACCCAAGTAATTGAAAGGAAAAATTTAAGGAAATTCTACATATATACAACTTAAATAATAAGTTTTACATCGTAAAGTAATTTAGTCTCAAACTTGCGTATCAATCTGTCTGTTAATAGTTCATTGCTTCTTTTTACATTAATTATGCGAAACAAAGTTTGCATAAAATTTGCTTTTTTCTGGACATACGACAGACATAATGTGTAAATAATATAATGAATATAATCACGCCAATTTTTCATAAAAGGTTTATTAACTATTTTGGAAATGGCTTTGAAATTTTAACTGATACAAGAACACGGTGCAAGTTTTTACTGATCGTGTTATTTGAATAGTGTTGCTAGATACAAATTTAAAGAAATTTTAGGTAGATTGTTAATTTTAGCTGAGTAGGTAACGTTTGTATTAAAAGAAATCATTTGAATAATAGCGTAATAGATTAAATCAGTCAAACCTGTTTGAGTTTCTGTAGCGGCAGTGGTATACGCAGTTGCGGTCGCGCATATTACAACGAATCCGCTCACCACTGATAATAGTCGCCGACTCCAGCTGCTAATCATGTTGGTTACAACTGTATGCTCTATTTACATAACATAAATAGATGTTTTCAAACACAATATGACGCTATAAAGCTCCTATTCCATAACAAACAACTTCAATGTCGCATTCTATTTTAAAACTTTTCTATCCGATTTCACGATCCTCAATAACAGACATTCCACAATCTCGGCTGTTGTTGTAAACAATTTAAATCTTTTGAACACTGACTCATTTCGCATAAAACCATATGCGATAAATGCGTTATTTTTAAAACAAATAAAGCGACAAACAATTAAATACTATTTTAAATCACATGCTGCAAACTGATCACTCTTGTTAATAATCCAATTGACAACGAAAGGGGTACTTTATGAGTTAGTACGAAAGTTAAGAGTATTTGCGCGACACGTGATACTCTAGAATGGTGACGCGAGTGTTCCGCGGCGCGCACTTCGTCGGAATGTCGAATCAGCGGCGCGACCAGCATTACGCGTCTGCCACGACCTCGCTAGCACGCCACCAGAACAAGATAACACCATATACGCACCATGCATCAGAAAGAGCTGAACGATATGGAACAATGGCGCGTACTCAGCCAAAATTTTGATAATTTACTATAAATATTCAAGCAGCTCGTTACACGAATAGGTAATAAAAAAACGAATCAAAATAATGACCTTAAACCATAACAAGAGTTGGAGATAAAATTAACGCAACGTCAACAATCAAAGACACGGTAAGTCTATGTATATACAATAGATGCTGATATCGTTAACCAAATTAAAATATTTAATGAACTCTACCGCATCCCTAATTTAAAGGATGTGTAAAAAATAATCACAAAAACATACCAGACTTATTCTGCCTACTTATTCTGATAAATGAAAAAAATTCTTAGAAGAATTTCCATCATTCCATTACATGTTGACGTTAACGTAGGTACCCATTTTTATAAATTATTATTATTCTTTACTCGCACCTTAATTCCAATACAATAAAGAAACTAGTTATTAAATTTCATAAGTAATTTATTCACCATTAAGATGATCTGTTCAAATTAATTTAAAACATCAAAACACTACATATTAAGATATTAAAAAAAAGTAAAAAGACAAAGCAATTTGATACCATTTATCTTATCACTGTCATAATATTTGCATGACATGATCCGAATCTTAAATAGAAGGTCAAAAGATTTATATTTCATTAATTTGAATGCTGGGTAACAAAAGATAGAAGATTTTCTACTATCCATACGAAATTACAATGACTTATAAGAGACATAACTTTAAAAACATCTTAGCGAAATTAAGCCAGTTTTTATTTAGTCACTCGTCGAAACTAATAAAAAATGGAAATTTACAAATTAACGTCTTCAAACATTACTTTTGAACAAAACACAAGACTAATTGTTTTAATAAACTGTATTATTAAGTATTAGTAGCGTGATAGCGAAACTTCATAGTATTAATATGCTGCGCATTTCATTAATGTTATACTTGTTTATCTTACTAATATTATAAATACGAATGTTTCGATGGATAGATCTAACTTATCCGCTATTTTCCATTTCACACTTACATATTAGGATTAAATTGTATCACAATATCTACATATATAATTAGTATTAATTGTCTTTTTGTTCATTTACGTGGTATCAAACATCAACATAATTGATCGGGATCTTTGATTAAACAATTACTTACAATTCCACATGGACGTATATGTACGTTTAAAATAAAATTAATGACATTGCATGTTCTCAGTACTTGAATATAAAATGTGTTACGAATAAAAATACACCTATACCAAAGTAATTAAATTGCAACACTAATGAAATTTACGACTTCTCTAGGGGATGTTCTATACAACAGGTATACTTTGAACTTACCCCATGGTGAGTGAAACATCACTAAAAAGACTTCGAAACACGTAAATCATATTGTAATGAATGAAAAATTATCATAATTTTGAATGGCGATAATAATAATGATAGATTTTATGAATTACATATTAATATAAGCGTTACTCATATCTGGTTGTTTTTATCCAAAACGCCTGATTAATTTCCTCAGAGATTAATAATTTATTTATTTTATCATTGTAACAACTTCAAAAAACATTTCAAATACGAGTCAATATTGTCTTCCTATACATATGAACAAATATTATCCTAAATACAGTGCAAATGATTGTTTATTTTGAACTTATTTTTGAAAAAAATACCGTCTTTATTGATCTGGTAACGTTGGTTTTTATTAGATGCTTAAAAATTTCTTATATAAATTTTATGAAAAAAAAAAATATCCATACTCAAAATAATAGTTAAGACTGAAGTTAAATAGATTGGGTACACTTACGAAAGTATGAATGTATGACAAAAAAATTAGGTATCCTCGGTTACTTAGCAGCGACATTATTTTATATTAGTAGATGGCAAACGAGCAAGCGGACACCTGGATTCGTTAAAATAGCGAAGTGACCGCTACCTATATACATATGGAATTGTAGATGCCTAACATTAAACAACGGAGGAGGGGACGCAAAGGAAGGGGAAATATTCTCTTCTGTCAAATCTACTTCCTTCAGATCCTTTCCTCATAAAAAACGGTGGGAAGAAAAAGAAGACTACCACACCACACTCATCAGACGATACGCAGAATTAACTTTACTTGCCTGTCTTCAGTGCGGATCATAGAAGACAGGCGTGAAGTGGTGGTGGACATCTCTAGATTTTATGATTAGGCTTGTCAAACTGTGTACAATCGCAATGGTGGACATAAATTTAGATATTGTGACCATAAAAATTATCTCTGTTTGATAACACAATCAGAAATAAATACACTTTGGAGACAAGTTGATATGACATCTCACAAAATGTTACTATCGCTGGATTTATGTTTGAATTGTGATACGGCGCGAGCGATACTCGCTGATAATGGATTGGATTTATAATTATTTTTAGTGTAACTCGTCGTACGCTCCAACGTGCACTGCGCCGTCTGATAATGTAATTACAATACGTACTTTACATATTCTCGTACTGCGTATAACTTTGTTTGCGCATGATGATAGAACATTTCAAAATGGCGGACTTGTATACTTAACTGCCTAGCCTTGTCTAAATTTGTCAAATGAAAACCGCTTACTGACTGAATTGAACAGTAATGCACCGTTCATATTATTCCAATCCAGTGCAATTTCGATCGCTGGATTGGAATAATTTAAATGTGTGTAAGAAATGTGTCTATATCCGTCATAAGTCGTCATTTTCGGCCAATGCCAAGGATTCATTTATTGGATTTATTTTTGTTAATTTTGTTTCGTGTAATTTGTATATCAGTAGCTCTTATCGGTTTCTTAATATTGTATCGGCTGTAGTTAAGTTAACTAATGACTCAACTATTCCTAAATAGCTTTTTAAGTGCATGTCATAATAAGATAATGCGACTAGTATGTCTTCACAACGAACTCTTGGAATATTTAGTCAAATATTTATTACTAATCGATGAATGGACGAAGAAGTATGTGAACTTATAAAGACTTTCTATAACGTAAGATACTGTAAAACATCCAAAGATCGATAAGTTGACATTTCATTTTTTGTGTATTGAAAATTGTTTTCCCCTCAGAAGGCAGGGTAAGGAGTAAGAAGATTTCCTCCGATATCAAAAATGTCACTAAGAATAGAGCATTAGCACGAAAATCTTAAAAATGAGATTGGTTTTATTGTTTTATTTTTTCAATACTATTTTCCCTACAGCTATATTTCTTAGAAATGTTAATAGACCCCTCCGTTGCGCGACCTCAATGTGGTCGTATATTTGGTGACGACGTTTTTAGTATCAAACATTACTTATGTTTGCCGTATAAATAAATGATTTTACGAAATGAAGCATGTTTGGTGCACAAATATTGACCGTTATAAGAAATCTATACAGTTCGAACGTAGAACGTACGTACGTAGAAACTACTTAATAGTTTTAAATATCTTGTACATGCACAAAAGTGAAAAAAAATATCAGTTAGGGATATGATTATGCAGCAACTTAAAAAAAATCGTAATATATTTGAAATATTATATAATATTAATATAATATTATATAATTTTGTTTTCTCGTACAGTGAATTTTGTAAATTCTTAGAGAAATAAAGATCTTAAACCACATATTTAAATTGATATTTCATCTTTCATAAAAGAAATCATAAAACAGTTACGTTCTGAAAAGAAATAGCTATGGAATCAAGCCTAAAATAGGCTCCAAGCTGTACGTATTTTGTCAAAAGCATTAATCAAAGTTCATTAAAACACATGAATAAAAAGGCAGACATATGAATATTGCTTTAACAAATTGGCGTAAATGAGAAGTGTCGTACTTGTGGCATGGTCCTTGCAGACCACATGAAAGCCTTGACCTGTCGCGTGCTCTGAATGTTGCTACAAAATTTGTCGCTAACGATTTTATATTGGTCGTTGTAAAACTACAGTGCGGTTTAATTATAGGCTAACAACACGGCAAAATAATTTCAATCGAAATTTTATCACTGTTTTTGTTATGCCTTCATTACAAAAGAAAAAAAATTCTGATTTTTTATTATTATACTAATATTATAAATATTTTATGTGGATGGAAGGATGGATGGAAATTTGGCACAGATGTAGAACATAGTTTGGAAGAACACCTAGGCGACTTATTACGTTTTTTTTTAATTCCGCGCGGACGGAGTCACGTGCGACAGCTAGTAAATTATAAAAAGGAAAAATTATTTCTTTAAAATTGACAAAACGAAGTAGCGGGTGTTTATCATACATATTGAGGATTAATGAAACTTTTCCTCATAATTGCACAAACTTGTAAACACAGTACAAACAGTGCCGTCTTAGGACGCCCGAAAAAAGCGAATCATTACAATATAACGAACAACTAAACGTAAAAGTAGTACAAATGTGAAAATAATCCATCCTGCAATTTTTGCATAATAACACTTTTTAGTCTCCCCTTGCATACCTTTTCGTTGAGCAGACGCCAATAACGGGTTACGATGAATCTGATGTATGTATGTCACGGAAAGCTCGCTTATGGGGGACCGGGATGTCCGTGTAAAAGCTTCACTTATGAAAAAAGGGAAAACACTTTTCGTTGGTTGCTTAGACCAATATCCTTGTATAAAATTTATTGTTGTATATTGTATATTGTATTAGTAATTTTAACGGATAAGATTTCTTGCCTTGATCGAGGCCAACTGTATATGCACTTTCATATTATGTCTAAAAAAATCAAAAAGTGTGCATATGAAAGATAAACAAAATTTGACATTGAAAAAAATTGTATAGCTAGATCAAACATTATGGTTGATATCTTCATTTTACTTCTTACTTCTGACTATTATTATAAATGCGAAAGTTTGGATGGGTGGATGAATGTTTGTTAGAAGGTATCTCCAGAACGGCTCAACGGATCTCGATGAAATTTGCCATAGATGTAGAATACAGTCTGGAAAAACACATAGATTTCAAATTAAGTTTTTTGTAATGCCGCACGAACGAAGTCACCGGCGACACCTAGTTATTTAATATTACCTAGTTCTTTACAAATTTCTCAGAAATTACAACTTCACCCCACCTTGATATCGCAGTTATGAATAAATGAGGTAATTTATAAGTAAACATACTTGACTGCTACAGACCCGATAACTTAGATACTTAGTGGACACGACCAACGGCTGGAGTTATCGAGGACAAACACATTCATTTCGTTTATACAGGGTGGCGAGAGAACGCGGCAGGGGGCGAGCGGTGTTGGCCGAGGGAGCAGAGGGGGTCGTTTACGTCAATCAGACAAGCGACATGGTGTCATACCGCGCTTCATTACCCCAACAAACCTTTCTGTTAACTCATCATTGTAAATTAAAAGAATTTGTAACTTTTTTAATACGAGGAAAATAATTGATGTGTCTAAAATAAAGTGTTGAGCTATGAAGATTCTTTCGACAGAAAAAAGTAACTAAATTTGATTTGATTTGAACACATTTTCAATAAAGTCTTAAAATTCCATATATTTGTGGACGTTTAGTTGGTAAATTCTAGTTCAAAATAGGCAAAAATTGTTAATTTCATCCCAAACCCTTAGACAGTTATTCATATTATCATTGTTTTATTATTATTTTGTTGCAATGTAGATTAATACATTACTTTCATTGTAACAGGAGAATGTGAAAATGAATTAATGGTAGCCACCTTACGTCATAGCTTGTCGCATACGGTTCAGTTTACGTCAGAGGGTGGTCGCACGAAAACACGTTGAAAACATACAACACCTACATTATTGCCTCATTGTTACCTTAAGTAAAAAAATGATGCGATCTTTTTCCATTTGGATGATAACAGACCATCATGTTAACTTTAATGTGCGACGAAATATTAAGTTACCTAGCCACTGTCAAAGAAAGTAAATGAAAAAAAAATGTAGAATATTTTAATTATGTTTAAAGATAATTTCTACACTTTTAATCATGCTTTAGTAACAGTTAAAAGTTTTAGTTCGTATCACTTCTTCATGGTCACACACATAATTGAGTCAGTTAAACTACAAGTAGGAACATTGACTACATTTGAATGCACAGTATCGGCTGACTAAGAAGATAATTATAGTAAACTAGCTGTCGCCCGCGACCCTCCGCGAAGAATTAAAAAAAACGTAATAAGTAGCTTATGTGTTACCTTCAACAGAACAGAACAGAACAGAACAGGACAGAACAGAACAGAACAGGACAGGACAGAACAGTACAGAACAGAAGAGAAGAGAAGAGAAGAGAAGAGAAGAGAAGAGAAGAGAAGAGAAGAGAAGAGAAGAGAAGAGAAGAGAACAGAACAGAATCATCCGTCCGTCCGTCCATCCGTCCATCCGTCCATCCGTCCATCCGTCCATCCGTCCATCCGTCCATCCGTCCATCCGTCCATCCGTCCATCCGTCCATCCGTCCAAGCCCAAAGAGGTATGATCCCAGCCAAAGGCGGGCATTAACTCGTTAATCCGTTAATCGTTAATTAACGAAGTTAACATTTTGCTTAACGGATTAACTTTTACGTTAACTTTAAAAAGTTTCAAAAACTTCCGTTAAACTCAACTTCCGTTAATTTAGTCCGTTAATCGTTACATTAGAAACTTTGAGGCGTGCTCTCATTTTGTTTAAATAATGCGCCACGCCACGCTCGTAAGTTCAGTTATGTTCAGCGACTGTCAGCGAGTTGAATTGTGAACGAACGACTTGATAATGGATATATGTGAAGTTCGCGTGCAAGTATCACATCAGAGCGTCCGAAAAAGGCTTGGACAGGACAAAATCAAAAGAAGGTTCGAAAACACTTTACTGCATTCATTCTTTTACACGCTACGTACGTACGCACAAGTAACTCTTTAACGATTAACGAAGTTAACTTTTTAATTAACGAATTAACGATTAACGAAGTTAACTTTTCGATTAACTGTGTCCATCTCTGATCCCATCCATATGATGATAGGGGTATGAAAAATAGATATTTACCGATTCTCAGGCCTACTGATTATGCAAATTACATATATATTAATATAAAATTTCATGAAAATCGGTCAAGCCGTTTCGGAGGAGTATAGTAACTTACATTGTGGAGATTTTTATATATAAAACAAAATGATATGGTAACTATAAGATATAAGTAGATGTATTAATAGTTCGACTAAAAAGCAAAACAATGTTAAAATATTTCGTGTTGTCTTCACAGCGGGAGGCGCGTGGGCACAAAAACAGTTCAGTGTCCAGTTATCCAGACGTTTCCTGTTAACGTAGTGTTCGACTTATCACGCAAAAACATCCGCTTCGATTATTGAAAAAAATGTACTAGCGATAAACAAAATTAAATATTATTTTTAACACATTCAAATTAAGGAAGGGAAAGATGGTGGCGAACAATGAAAGAACAGAATGAATATCAGAGTGATAAGTTTCGATCGAGTACATACCTAATCTTTACAGATCCGTATATTAAAATATATTTTATGTAAACGATTCATAAAAAATCATTAGAGAGAACATCAGTAAAGCAAGTTTGTTAGATATTAGTAATTAGAAACATTGGCGATCAGCTTTTACTATTTTTATTCTTTTAGTACTATTTAGGTAGTGATTTCGTACCGTAGCATATCATACTTCTAATATTATAAATGCGAAAGTTTAGATGGATAGATAGATGTTTCTTACAATGTATCGCCGGAACAACTCAACGGATCTTTATGAAATTTGGCACAAATGTAGAAGTCTGCAGGAACACATAGGCTATCTATTATGGTTTTTTTTTAATTCCGTGCGACACCTAGTTAGTATAAAATGGAATAGTGTAAATCAAACTCCACAGAGAAAAATAAAACAAAACACATAAGAAAATATTATTTATTAAAATCACATTTTTCATTAGTAAAATTAATAACATTAGTAAAAGTGATTTTGACAAAGTGAACCATAATTTATTAAATAAATTAAAAACAATCTAAGAATTTTTTAACATAAATAGAGATATCTGAAAATTCAACTCGATAAAGAAGCTCTCTATAAAATGCGATTATAAAGATTAAAGCAATTACTTTAAGCCCAGTCTGTTCTTTTTAAGACGTGTAGTAAATTAAATTTGTCAGTTATTTTTTACTTAACACCAACATCACGTGATGTGACTGCGACCTTGGTACGTGTGATATTGGTTGTAGAATTAGCAGCTTTAGCGGCCGTGCCGAATTTTTTGACTGTTGTTGTAGTGGTAGTCGTTGACGTTCCTCCATTGGGTAAGTGTTGTACATCTGTGTTTGTACGAACTTCTTGAGAACCAGCTTGCTTCTTTTCAAAGGCATTAGTATTACTGACACTCTTATCAGTAACTTGCTTATATCCTTCCCTTTCTACAGATTCTTGATAATTTTGATTGGTGTTTGATCCACCTCTCTCGCCACTTTCATGCATATGTACAACTCCTCCTTCGACAGGAACGACTTCATTTCTATTGTACCTTTCAAAGGATCCATTTCCATCAGACGTATCTATGGTGTAGGAACCACGACGAATAGGCTTTTCTGGTACCCAAACAATCTCTTGAGTCAGAGTTTCTTGGACTGGTTCAGGTGTCGCAGTCGTACTCCTAGCTTCACTGGGTGATCTTAAATGAGTTACTTGAGTACGAGTATCATAAACATTTATATTTGATTCGTTCGAGTCGTCGACATGGTTTTGCGATATTATATTGTTCGATATATTTTCGTTTGTATTGTAGGTTTCGTACCGAGGACTTTCAGCGTTTCTCGGCGTCGAAACGATTTGTGTCCGCGTTACACGCACTTCCTCATTAGTTTCTTTATCTGTTTGTTGTTGCGGTGTAATCGGCCTTAGTTGACCCAAGCGAGGAGAATGCTTAATGCCGAACGTAATCTGAGGTGTTTTACTTAACTGGACCTGAAAACATATTAATCAATTTTCATGTTTTATTAAGTACAATCAACAAATACTCCTGAATTATAACCATTAAATGTAATAAAACTAATATCATTTGAAACTACATTGTCATAATTATTTTTCACATCATCGTCATAATTTTAAAAATAGGATATTTAACTTAGCGGTAAGAAAAACAAAAATTATAGATCATCGTATAACGTTTGTGAATTGCTTTATTTTTACTAAAACAAAATATGACAAATTTAGCTGCAAAAGTATTGATTAACATATTATTCACCTTTTCGGGGAAGTAGGTGCCAGGCGCGGGAACACGAACACGGTCGTCTACGGGAAGTTTATGACGTCCTGAAAACGTGTAGACCGGAGTATCCAATACAGATGCTATTCTGTACGTATTGGGGGCTGAAGCAGACAAAGTAAAACGTTAGAAAAATTACTAAGACACACGTCTTATATTCAACCTTAAGGGTTGGTTTATTTAACTTACCGGGCGAATCAGCATATTTATCTGTTTGAATTTTGACTCCAAAAGTATATTGAGGCGAATATGTTAACACAAATTTATAACTCTTCTCTGGATTGTATGTGCCAGGAGATGGGACCTTTAAACGTTCGTCTATAGGTTCCTTATGTCGACCAGATATTGTATATAGTGGAGTTTGAACGGTTGTAGGAATATTGTAAGTATTGGGCGCTTAAATTAAAAAAAAAAAACAAGTTTTTATCAATATTTCAAATTTTTGGTAAATAATTATAATAAAAGCTCTTAAAAAATTAATGCTAACCTGGTGTATCCTGAACTTTCAAATTATCAGTTTTAATCCTAAAGGAATATTGTGGCGCGTGATGCATCATAACTTTATCTGCTTTATCGGGATTGTATGAATTTGGAGCAGGGACGTTATCTGGCTTAGGAGGATTTGTCTTAATTCTGAATGAATAACGTGGAGCGTTATCCAAAAGAATTTTATCTGCCTTATCAGGGTTATATACATTAGGGGCCGGAGTATCGTCGATCTTCTTATTTTCAATCTTCGGACGGAATGTAAAAGCGGGAGAATGCTCGTGAAGTACTTTATCAGCTTTTTCAGGATTATATGCATTAGGCGCGGGATTAGAAGACGGTTTTTCTGCTGGACCTTTCAACCCAAAAGAATATTTAGGTACACCATCTAACAAATGAATATACTTGCTTGGATCATAGGAATTCGGTGCAGGCGAATCGACTGACTTAGGAAGGAGGTGTTTAATCCTAAATGTGTAAGAGGGAGAACTTTCTGAAATCGCATTAGTCCCTTTTTCTGTAAAGTAGGTATTTGGTCCTGGTGTATCAATGACTTTGCTTGGATGTCCTTTACCAGCTATTGTAAACATAGGCGTACTGGATGGTAGATTTGGGTCATAAGTGTTAGGCCCAGGAGTAACCGATGGTTTTACATTTGATCCTTTGCCAGATATAGTAAATTTAGGAGAATCGTTAGAAATATGTGGGTTATAACTAGTTGGACCAGGAGTCTCTGATGGCTTTCCGTCTACTGGACGGCCAGAAAATGTAAATTTGGGAGAATTTTCCGCCAAAAGTGGATTATAGGCATTAGGTGCTGGAACATCAGATGATTTTTCTTGAACATTCCTCCCTGCCATAGTATATCTTGGAGTCCCGTCTAATAAATGGGGATCGTAAGCATTTGGTCCAGGAGTATCCAATGGCTTAGCATCAGTACCTTTGCCATAAAGACTAAACTTAGGGGTCCCATTTAGTAACTGGGGATCATACATATTTGGGGCGGGTGTATCACTGGGTTTATCGTTACAATTCTTCGTTCTAAAACTATACGAAGGTGAAGAATCATATAAAATTTTATCGACTTTATCTAAGCTATAAGTATTTGGAGCAGGAGTGTTGTCATGTTTTGGTGTTACTCCTTTTCCACTTATAGTAAATTTTGGTGAGTTGTCAAATGTATTTATAGATTTTTCTGGAAAATAAGCATTAGGTGCAGGCGTATTCTCAATTTTCTTTAAGTGTTCTTTTGGCCGAAACGTATATGATGGAGATGACTCGTGCAAAAGCTTATCGGCTTTGTCCGGACAATATGCATTTGGTCCTGGAAAGTCGTCAGTTTTGCTTGATGCTCCTTTTCCACTTATTGTAAATTTAGGTGATGTATCTAAAATTTTAATACAGTTCTCTGGGGAATATGCATTAGGCGCTGGGGAATCACTTCTTACAACATTTTGTTCCTTAATTCTGAAACTGTACGACGGAGACGATTCATGTAAAACTTTGTCAGCTTTTTGTGGATTATAACTATTAGGAGCAGGGGTTTCATTAATTTTAACGCACTCACTTTTACCAGAAATACTAAATTTGGGCCCACCGTTAAGCATATGCATTGACTTTTCTGGAGCATATACGTTTGGAGCTGGTGTTTGTTCAATTTTTTCCACAATTTCCTTTGTGCGTATACTGTAAGCTGGCGAACTTTCGTGTAGAATTTTATCAGCTTTCTGTGGATTATATGAGTTTGGCGCTGGTGTTACTTCATGCTTTTCTGCTGCTCCTTTACCAGCTAACGTATACTTTGGGCCACTTTTAAGAACATTAAGTGACTTTTCAGGCGAATATACATTTGGTGCAGGGGCGTCGTGTATTTTAACAATCTCCGATTTTGTTCGGAACGAGTAAGCGGGCGACTTTTCTCTCAATACCCTATCGGCCTTTTCAGGGTTATATGCATTCGGTGCTGGTAAGTATTCTATTTTTTCAACTTTTAATTTACCAGAAAGGCTATACTTTGGAGATTTTTCACGGAGAATTGCATCGGCCTGAAAATATGGAGACATAAGATTAAAAAAATGCCCAACAACAATATTTACCGCTAATTAAACTACCCAAGTGGAAAAAAAATAGAAGTAATATAAATGGTTACGCTTATGTTATTATAAGATAAATTTTTGTTAGCCAAATATTACAATTAAAAACGTTCATAAGTACCTTTTCATTAAACGATTTTTAATATTAGTAGTTAGCTTGGAAACTCGCACATATTTGAAATGGAGATATTGGAGATATTCAAGATTCTCGATCGTATTCTTACAGCTTTTAAATTAACTATTAGCAAAGTCGTATTGAAGCATTAAACATTTTTAAAGTTATGAATATATTAGTACTTGTAGATGAATTTAGTAGAAAAAGTAAGGACTATGTTAGTTACAGGGAGGTTTAAATTGTTGGGATTTCTTCTGGAGCAGGATGGTATGCAGGTTGGCCGGCGAAGCGCGAATGACGTATGCCAAATGTATGCGATGGCGCCCACGGAAGGTTCACGCAAACCTATTGTTAGAACATCTATTTAGTATATGGAAGTGTTAAAGTCACCAATTTGCAATGATTCTTTAAATATGATTACATATCATTATTAAGTTTCTTATTGCAGCCATAATTTACAAACCATGCAAAGGTTAATCATGAACTACGATAATAAACAGACATTCATACACGTATATTATGTTATTACTTACTCAATAACACATGATGTTTACGAAAGTTCGGGAAAAAAAGCCGAAGCAAAAGAACTTGCAACAGTAGCAAACTCAAAATAAGTGAATATAATACCTTTTCAGGGCAATAAACTCCGGGTCCTGGCACAGAAGCAGAAGGTTGTTTGACCTCCCTTCTTGGTGCCATGGTGTACGCGGGTGGTCTCTTAGTAAGCACCGCTGCTGCCTTATCGGTGGTGTATGTACCCGGACCGGGCATGGGCGTTTTGCTCTCGATAGTTTTGCCCCGACCGGTAATACTGAACGCTGGCGCTGCGCGTTTACTGCCCTCTTTCGCTTCTCCGAGGACTGGAGGCATGGAATAGATGTTGGGTGCTGAAAAAGTTATAATACAAACTTTTAAAATTCAAAATCTGTAAAATTTATTCAGAATATTTTTATGGAAATAGATAAAATATGATATAGATAATATATCACATTGTAGAATGAACAGAAACAAAATTGATAAAAAATATTTTAACAACAATAGTGAACAAAAGAAGCGACGGATAAAATCACAAATATAGTATAATCAGGATCAATGTTTTAAAAACAAATAAAGATTATCAAAAATAAAAGTGAAAAAATGTCTCGCTAAACTGAAATACTAATGAAATAGAAACAATGAAGAAATTCATACTCAATTCAGAAACTACAACGACTGAAAATGATCGAAATACAATATAAGTGAGAAAGGTGCAATTAATAAAAATCATGTGTAAGATCACGAAGTTTAAGATGAATAGGACACAAACTAAAAACAAAATACTATAAAAACAACAAGCAAAATAACAAGACCACAAAACAGAAGAAGACCAAGATACAAATACATGAATGTGATAAGACTTCACGGTTTTTCGGTGAGCGAGATAAAATGTAACAAGACCATAAAGTACAAGATGAGCGATACACAAGACACTACGAGACGACTTGTAGCATTAGCACCTGGGGTCTGGCTACCGGGTTGCGGCATACTGACTCGAAGACCGATAGAGAAAGCGGGCGCGTGACGAGCAGCTTTGCTGGGCTCGTAGTCACAAGGGGCAGGCGTCGGGTGCACACGCGGCGCTGGCCACCGCCCGTGTAGCGATGCCGCAGGAACCGACGCACGACCTGACGTACTTACGCTGCTATACTTTGATGTTAATATTTAAGCTCTAACCTTAAAAGCTTTAAGCTCTAGTCCAAACTCCCACTAACTTAGAGCGAAAACAAAACAATCTAAACATTCATTAAAAAAATGAAAATATTTGAGAATTCAATTTATCCTCAGTAACAAAATTACTATAAAACATTAAAATATTACCTTATACATATAACGGTAGCTAAAACTAACATTTCAGTAAAATGAAAATCTTTGAACTGTAGTTTTCTTGTTTTTAAAATGCACAGAAAATTTAGGCAAATATTAAATTAAAAAATAAAAATTTTCGATAAACTTGAAATTCCATTTTATCGTTTGGTCTTTAAAGCTTCAACTAGTTACTTGCTACAACAAAACATGTGTATAAAGAAATTAAAATAAGAAATAAAAATGTCATTATTATAGTATTAACCTACCTCGGATCAAAATTGGTCCACAGAAATTCAAAACACAAACAATTATCCAAGATTTAATACACAAATGCGAACTCAGCACGATGCAATTGTATGAAAGTGGATGTGCGACTGAGGCTGCCTCGATCGGATATTGCCTCCCAGGCTCAGCGGACACCTACACCATATGACTCATCCCCGATCACCTTCGTGCACACGGACTTATTTGGCGACAACAAACACGGCAAGTCGAACTTATCCAACAATGTCAGAGCTTTAACTTATCCAAGTAAGTGCACATTCAAAACGAGGCTAATTATTTCATTCATGAATATACTGCATTTTTATTAAAATGTATTACAAATTTATAAAGCTTTTAGGAAACGAATGCTTAAGCCGTTCTCCTAATACGGTCATGAAAAATAATATTGGTTTTCTTGACGGCCGCTAGAAACCTTCAATTTAATTGTACAGTCGGATTGTTCAGTTAAATCATACATGTATACTAATTTGAACTATCACTTAAACTTTACAGCTCTCTGATTTTCCTAAACACCTTCAATTTAACTAGAACCTAGCATGAATATTTGTCACAATCGGCTTCGTATCGTCATCGTTAATTATGGCTAAATTAGTATGACATTTTAGTGCACTTAACACCCGATAGCCAGGCGCTGCACAAATTTTAATATAAATTTTTTCGATGACGATACAATGACGATTGTCTCTGTGTGAAAACTAAAAGAAGCAGGTTTGCGATAGTATTTTTCCTTTCATTTGCGTATTATCGTAATATATTTGATATAAATAAGATACCTTTTAGTGTCAGCTAGTATAAGCTATAACTTATATGAGTAGGTACTACAGATCAATAAAAAATAACCGGAAAGAAATCCAAGCTAGGACATTTCATGTTTTTCTCCGCATCTACAGCGGAAGTCTATGCGTATCACGTTTACCGCTCTTACATATAATATGTCTAAATAGTTCACAGCAAACTGATTATACAGTTTTAATGACTTCGATTTAAATCGTCGGGCGAACATTAAACAAGCGAACAGGAAGAAACGTATAAATAAGGCGGGCGACGTCGTTAATGCAAATTATACGGCGTCATGAAATCATGACCCATTAGAAAATACGTATACCCTTACAGAAATATTTGTAAACATTACATTTCCAACATACTAACCGAGGTCACGACACATTTCCCTATCAACAATTAACTTAGCAACTTATTTGTGTTTTAAGTGAGCGTATTTCAACTGCATGTTTTGTTACCTAAGGGGAAAAGGATGGGTTAATGGGATAAGGACGCATATTTTGTCATAATGGTGAAGATCTCTTAATAACCAATTCCTGTTTGGTCGATTTGTCTTCGCATATAATATATTGTTTATTTTATAACGTAATGGAAAATAGCTACAAAAGTTGTTACATCAAGCAAGTTTCCCAGTCAGCTGCACTTGACACTGCAATTACTCAATTAAATCATTATCCAGACCACCCACGCTAAGTGACACTGTGTTGGCGTGCGAAATTGTCACTGTTATCACACCGTATATGGCACGTTATTTAGACAAACATCTAATCTGTAAGCTTTTAGGTTTGATATTTCGCAGTAAACTTACGTACAGTAATATAATTAAACTGAAGAAGAAATTGTTACTTTTAGCAGACATGTTGACTCTCTATAACACAACAAATAACAGTCGTGGGCGACACTCAGTCAATTGTCCGTCGTATAAATTACAATTATCTAGTTCACGACAATTTTCAGATGGAGTCTTGATCAAACTATTTCTAAACGATGCCAAACGAAGACGTCGATTTAGTTTCGCTCTATTGAACATACTGACAACATGTCACATGGCTGTTAATTTTAACTAAAGTCGGTACACACCTATATTACTTAGTAGACATTCAGCTAGTAACATTAAAATTAATAGAATGAAATAAAATGATCTGTCACAATATAAATCGCCTATAGTTAATTAAGAGCTGTAAACAATCATAAACTAGAAAACGATACTGTTTCCAGTTAAAGTTCTTCTGCATTAAATCTCTTTATACTTAAAGATAAGAAAGGTGAAACAGCTACATGTTTACAAATAATTAATGTTATTATTTTCCTTGGGGTTTTTCATTATCGTACAAGTGGATAGTAAAACTTTAAAAACCTAACGATTTAAATATAAATAAGGTGAAGACGGGTCATGTGTAATGCTAAATAAGGCAGCTCACAAACTGTGGAAACACTAAACAACAATTACATAAAACAATCATGGTATACAATGCTGTAAACACTTTTGTACCATTTGAAAAATAATATATCTAGCACCAGCATAATTAATTGGGGCCTTCGCTGATCGTAGGGTAATTTTGCAAAGTTAAAGATAAATCCCTTGGTCCTCCTAATCACTCCACTTCACATTTCATATGTTTACACAGCACTAAAAATATTTTTTAGAATATAGCTTTGTAATCAGTGTACTAACCTTTGGCGGTCATTCCTTCAGTGTTGTAGGTGGCGGGTCCTGGACCGGCGTGCCCACTAGCGGCAAGCTCCAACTTCTGTCCGAAAGTGAACGCCGGCGCTCTCGGCTTGCGGGATTCCGGGGGCGGTTTACCTACAAAGTACCCGTATGATCAAAGTAGTTAAACAGCATTTTCTTAACACAATGCTGTATATGGTAGACTCCAGCAACAACAACATATATTGCACAAATGGGACGACTCGCCCGGTGCAATACAGACCACACAAAAGGCAGGCGTGAAGTGAAAGCAATTCCGCGTTTCGTCTGATGAGTACGTGTGCCAGAGGCCTAAATCTCTATTCCTTCCCACCTTTTTTATAAGGAAAGTATGTGAAAGGAAAGTGGAATTGATGGAGGATGGAATGCATAGGAAGGCAAAATATTCTCTTTTCGTGCGTTCCCTCCTCCGTCGATTAAAGGTGCGAAACTCATTTGCAAATTGCGAATGTCTCTTGGCAGTTGTCGCTTTGCTATTTTGACAAATTCTATTTAATATATTTAAAGTACAACATATTGTGACTAAGTTTATTTTACATTCTATTGATGACACGTAGGCTAATGCTAAATTTAAGGATGTAATACAATGAGCAATTTGTTAGTAAGAAATATCTCTGCTTTTATTTATAAAATAAATTAATTGAAAGACTTTTTAAAGTAATAATTATTGTTTATCCCAATATATAGTTAAATCTCGCAACTACGGACGTGGGTAAATTATTATTTATGTTCCAAAATCGAACAGTGACACCTAATGTAGTAAAATATAATTAAGAAAATACTTTTCGAAAAATAAAAGAGGAAAAAAGAATTACCAAATTATCCTTTTGGTTTAAAACATCGGTAAATGTTTCGAGCAAGAGAACAACATCGAGCTAACCTTATGAAGGTCAGCGTCGCCCACAGACGGTCCAGATGGCAGCCAAAACCGAATTAATTGACACTTCACGAGACAATACTACTTAAAGCACTGATATACTTTAAAGGATTTAATAAAAAAGTAAAATGATACACAATGTATGTTCTATGCGACTGCGTCGTTTGAAACGAGAAAAACAAGTACTGAATGTTTTGCGGAATGATGTCACAGAGCGTCTGAACGCGAGCGAGGCCGCGCGAACGCGATAATCTCGCAACCTCCGCATGATGTCAGCGCTACTTGCGAATCGCGAACACCTCGCCTAAATCCATACATCACAAGCTGACTTATTAGCAAACCAAATTTAACATTGCATGTTGTTTATAAAACAAACACAAAATTTAATTTTTACGATAACATACGTATTTTGACCAAGATGATACCATATTTTTCCTTTTGAAGCAAGTTTTAATTTTGTTTTCCGTGAAACTATAAGAGTACCTATATATACATTTATTATTTGAAAGGTAATATATATAATAACTTTTAGCTAACTAGATCTGATTTTCTTTAATCCGAAACTTGAGAATTTGCGACTGTTACGAAAAAGTTACGACAATAACTAATTAATTTTATGTACCTATTAGTGAGGGTAGGGAGACGACGGCCGGCCCCGGGCTGGCTGCCTCCGCGGCGATAGGTCCTCGGCGCTTGGTCGGTGTCCACGGGTTCTGGCGCACACCCATCGATGAACAAGAGAAGTAGTTTTTCGATAACGTAGTCGTTGTAGGTATATTCGTACGACGGATACCCAAACTCTGCAAATTACATAATGTAGTTGCCTAGGAACTTTCTAGCTGGGTATGTTAGGAACCACATGTTTTGGAAAAGAAAATCACACAGTGGTGCATTTGATTAAAAAACAAAGTTAAAGTTTATTTTAATGCTGAAGATTTCCTAGCAATGTGGAGAAATAGTCTGAAGACACAACTCAGAAGAAAATTCTGGTTTATAAGTAGTCCTATTTTGCTTCACTTATAGCTCCGAAAAGAAATTATGTTTTATGACACTAATACAGCAGCTTATGTTATACAATTTCTAACCCGTTTGTTCCAAAAGTAATTAGTATAACAAAACTTTTTAATTACCCTAAAATGGGCGAAAATTTGGGGAATGTACATTTGTTAAAAGTTTGTAGATTTGAACTAGTTATGACCGTCTAACATATAGAGGTAGTTGTGTGCACTAATCGCTTGTTTTATCAAAAGCTTAAAGTTAACCTTAAGTTAGGATTAAGCAACTAAATTTTAAACACTGCCAATTACTGGTAAATTGCAGTTTGTGTAACATGGTAAAAAGTAGGTTGTAAAAAGTTGCTTTAAGCCCTACACAAGTATGCGAACATTGCATACCATTGCATAAAAACTTGCTATATGGTCACCTGTCAGAATCGTAGGTATGTCAAATGACTTGCAAGAGCTTATGTATGACAAAACTATTTTGTAAGGTATTATTGCATACTAATAATATTTAAACCGAAGTTATTTTCAATTGAATTCGCTCCTATTGAACTGAACTAGTGTTTTTGTACATACTCAGTTTGCCATTTTACCCTTAATAGATGCTTCAAAGGTCGCGTCTGAACATGGGGTTCACAAAATAAAATATGTAAGTAATAATATTACAATACTTAAATAAAGAATACGATAAAATACAATGATGTCACTTTGTACTTATAAATTTTAGAATCAACAAATCAAAAAGTCGATGGGGTAAAAAAAATAATTAAACAAATAAAGGTATATCTACCGATCTAGTTTGACTTATCGCCGATTTGATTACCTTCGCCGACCGTAAAGACGAAACTTGTCGGACCGACATTTTAAAATATAAACAACTAAGTATACTTATTAACAAAATATATACTGTAAAAACAACGGTATGAAAATATTAATCCTTTAACAAGTTACGAAATACGTTTTCTATTTTTTGTCTTGTGATTTATGTCAAAATAATGTTAAGTTTGACATTTAAGATATTATCGTATTTACTGCCAGTTATATGAGCGGGTATAATGAACTCGCCAAGGTGCAATCGCTGTGATATGTACCTTATTTTTTTCCAATTTATTTTTTTTCACAAAAGCAAACACAACTAATTAGTAGATAGTTAATTATATTTAAACCGTAACAAAATTAAATTAAGAGACGTATCTTTGATTTAATCGTCATTAGGCCCGTGTTACTTCACTGCCACACCAAGCCTGGATTGAATAATTAAATTCAATAATACCATATCCGAGAAAAGTTGCAGTATAGTCTATAATTAAACAATGATCAGAAAATTACGCACACATCATACAACTCAATGCCACCGTCGATGAATAACGTTGACCTTAGCCAACGATTTAACTTGTTCATAAATTGTCTGCTTAAATGGTAAACAAAAAGTAACCCGAACAAAATGTAGATGCGTATACCTAACAAAGAATATATCTTTTAATACACTGATTTATATTTTGTCGGTTTATAGGTCCAGTACGAAATATCCTTCATTGAAATTGCGTCACTACTATTTTGGTTGTCGTGCTCACCTTTAACTCTAAATGATTATTGTAAGATGCTTGAATATCTTCAAGGTTTCATTTGCAATCTGTTTAAGCAGAGATCATTGTATAGCCGGAACAAGTGAATAAATAACTTTAACTGACTTCTCGCAACTTGATAGTTTATATAGTAGTACAAGGATATCTGGCCCGGTGCGAAAGGCGCTGCAAACGCGGTAAGTTCTGTCAGAAAATATGCGATCCTGACATGGGCATAAAAAATTACATCAAATAAAAAAAAATGACGACGGCTACAGTACAAAAAATATTTTGTAACTCTTTTTTGACATTGCCATGAAGGCGCTAATGAGCTATAATTTATTTTGACTTATGCCACCCGGATCAGGTATCCTGGTCGGTCTATAGGTAAACAGTAAGTATTTACTAAGTTCCTAAATTCCAAATCATAAATGTAATATAAGGTATAAATATATTAATATTTGAATTGCATGTATGCAGTCTTGTTTAAAATGGTTTAATTTGTACAGTTTATCGTAATGACTTCCCGGCGCCTGTATTTTTACGGAAACATTACCCGAAGGTCAAACATGCAATATTAACAAAACGGAAATTATTTTATTGTAGACCAGTAGACGATTTTTTTTCGTAAATCGAATAATATGTTTTTTTCGTATTGTCATATTACTTTAGAGGTTATTAAATAATTAATATTCGCTACTAATTGATTTTTAAGATATTTAACGTCGAGCATAAGATTTTTTTTGTCATGTTCAGCATGCCACAATAAAACTAAGTATTCGGTCAATTATCTGTATCAGGTAAGTGGCCGCATAAGACTGAATTATTTATTCTATAGTGCTGTTTAAAAAAAAGTGTCTCGTGTCGTTATTAAACCTAAAGTCCGTTAAAATATTTGAAATAAAATTCGTTATATTTTAAGTAATAGAACTGAAGCACGTTAACAAGTCACGAAAATGTCAAATGAAACTTGTACCGTTTTGGTGCATTAAATGATATTATATAATTTATAGACTGTAGTGTTTGTGTCTATGGAATAGATACAATTCACTGTCTCATGTACCACACTGGGAGGGACAGCTGTCTCTGGGTAGTTGAGTGACGAACACGGTACGAAGCGGACGTGCGCCTGCGCTCCAGTGTGGTAGTGGTGAGCCAGTGTCTGTCCTTAATCATCTTTAGGGACCCTATGGTCCTACAAATGGCGACGAGGTGAAAAAAAAAAAAAAAAAAAAAAAAAAAAAAAAATAGAAAATTGGTAACTATGTCCGTATTTTGCGCCCTAAGTAATAAAATACTTGTGTGTAAATTAAAACTTTCAATCAAGATATTTAATTTTATGCCTAAAAGTAGAGTACAATTATTATAGATTTCATAATAGAAGAAAGATGACAATATGATACGGGGAACATTAGTTTACAGTATTATCCGATTTTATAAGTTGTATACGTGTAAAATAGTAATGATGATTTATTGCAAGCATGCGATATCACTTCCGCCGTCGTTATCTATTTATTATCATGAGTAGGAATATTTGTCTATTAAAGTTTAGTTCACAAAAATTTTAATTGTCAATAATATTTACAAATTATTACAGCTAACTGTAAAAAATTAATTGTAAAAAAAGCGATTGAAATTATTGTAAATTATTATACCTTCGAGTACTTACAATATCAATCTTCATAAGTGTAAGGAACGTCAATAAAAGGCGGGGTCAACGGGTGGCCTGATTTAATTGTAAAGATGTTTTAAATCTGTTATATTAATCCACTCACTATTTGGTCATCAAATATTCTCTGTAACGAGACACATCAAATGCTACAATAAGTATCAACTGACATATTTATTTTGTTCAGAAATAATTATATTTCTGGCAAAGGTATTTGTGAATCTTCTTCAACGAACCGTTCTAGGATCTAAAACAGTGTCATACGAAATATGGGTCTATTATCTATTAACTGCAACTAAGTATTTCACGTAAAATGACAGGTACAGGCCGTATTTTGTAAATCGGCTATCATTTTAACTAAAACTAGCTTTTACCCGCGACTTTGTCCACGCGGAATAAAAGGATAGAAAACGGGGTAGAGGTAGTCCTATGTCCGTTTCCTGGTTCTGAGCTGCCTGCCCACCAATTTTCAGTCAAATCGATTCAGCCGTTCTTGAGTTATAAATAGTGTGACTAATACGACTTTCATTTATATATATAGATAATACAGATATGTAGTGCTCTGGATTTCCATTAAATTGGAGATATATCTTCGTCTATTTTGGATATCCATTAAATTGGATATATGAATGCGTAAATAGGTAAACCTAACAAGGTACCTTCGGAGTATTGAAAAGTATACATTTATAATTTGGGTTTCTAGTAAATTAGAGATATTCTAAACTATTTTATTACATTGTACAAAATGAAATTCATTAGATTGAATTTAATGTCTCGGACTTCTTTTAAATAAGAAGTATTAGTAAAAACAAAAGAACTTTCATTAAATTGAAGGTATTTTAGATTTTAGATTTAAATCGAACATTTTCAGTAGGAAGCAGCTGAACGACTGCTAAAAAGAGAGGTATATTATTACAATAGCGAAGATAATTTGTTTGTTTACAACAAAAAAGTATACGCTAAAACGAGAAAAAATAAAGAAAGAGATAGAATAATTGTGTTAGTGTAATTATGATTTTTGCGTATATTGAAAGATTGTTTTAAAATAAATCGAATGTCGTTGAAAATAAGTCAAAACATATTCTTACTAATTGACTATAACGATTTTATAGGTGATAAGAAAGATAGAAGACATCACCCGCAATCGGTTGTTTTCGTTATGTCGTGGTCATGTGACGTACACTCTGTACACTGAGAGCAATTTAACTTTATTTAACATATAACATTAGATCCGACGATATAACATTAGATGCTAGAAGTTATCGATGGCATCTCAGTTGTATAGTTTGATGCGTTGAGATGTATCACTGGATTGGTTATATAGTTTATTTATCAATGTTACAATAAGTTCCCTCTGATGTTAAGAAGTTTTATTGATAAACCTATGTTAATAAATAAAAAAGTAGTTAATACTAAAGTCTGTTCGTGGGTCCTTAGCAAAATATATATATATTACCAAATTATACGTAAAATTAAATGTTCAATTGTGGGAGCATGAGCAAATGAATATCCGGGTGCAAATAGTAACAGATACATGTAAATACTGCACAAAAGTTTTGATTATTTTCTTTTGAATATTACCAGGTCTCACAGTTTAATAGAAAATTTGTGTTGTCTAAATTTAGTTAACTCTCTAATTCCGTGACGTCGGAATGTCGAAAAAAAAAATGACTGAAAAGGTAATTTGTCCATCATTGTCAGTGTAGTATACAAGTGTGTGTAACTAGTGCACGCTGTCATGTGTATTGTACAGGCAGTAGTACATCGACCCAATCGTCTAAGTTTTATTTGAATTTAAAATATAACTAAACTATAGATAGGTTTAGCGTTCGTCCGTGATTTCGTAAGCGCGAAAAAAAAATATAGCCTAGGTTCTATTGATAGTCTCGACAAAGTCGATCCATGCGATTCGGAGATTATTCATATGGCCATTTGCCTGATTGTCCCTAATAATATTAACAAAAATTTACTTTAACTGTCAACTTTAACTTGCGTTAAATTTTCATTAATTAAAGGCTTAAACGAATAACGAAGTTACATTTTTATTTAACGAATTAAAGATTAATGAAGTTAACTTTTGATTAACTGCGCCCACCTGTGACCAGGACCATAACAGTTTCACAAATTATTAACATCCTGAAGGAACTCTTTAGTCGACTGGGCTATCCACATTCAATCACTGCAGATAATGGCCAGCAGTTTGTAAATGAAGAGTTTAAAACTTTTTGTGAAGATTGCAATATTAAACTTTTAGTACTGTTCCATATTGGCCGCAAATGAATGGGGAAGTTGAGCTTCAAAATAAGGATATCTTAAAGTGCCTTAGAATAAGTGCAAGCAAAAAAAAAAAAAAACACGAATATAAGAGAAACATTATATTAGTATTTTGTGATGTATAACTGTACTCCTCACTCTGTAACACGAAAGACCCCTTCAGAACTTTTCTTTAAACGAAAAAACAGGGATAAGATTCGATGCTACACGATATTATTATTATTCGGGTTAGTTTCGACATACAACAAATTATTTAATTCAATACTTAATTTTGACATTAAGCTTGAGTGTTGTTGATACGCCGGCTTGATAATACATCATGGCGTCGGCTGGAACGCTGAGTGATTAGTGAATTGATACATACTTAAACCAATGATCTTATGACTTATGATAACATTGATACTTAGTAAAGCAACAACTGCAATTTTTTTTTAAAAAAAAGGGAAATGGATTAGCTAAGTGTGCATTTGAATAATGCATAATTATCGTGATTAAATAGTAAATACTTTATTGGCATAGCCGTTTGGTTTATATGAAATTTATGTTCATTTATATAAAATAATGAAAAAATTTAGATTTCAACTTAATTTAAGGTTAATCTATATACTTTTCTTCGTACTATTCATGGCGATCATAGTATATCTTCGAGGGGAGTTCATTGCAGCCACTGGTAGTGACAATGACTCACACTTTTGTTTTGTTTTGTATTTTCTGTACTACAAAATATATCTAAATTATACGTAAAATGTTTGTTAGCAACAAGACCTACCGTTCTCCTATATCAGTTGTTAATTATTGCAGATATCCATTAAGTTGGTTGTACAGTCACATGCACGGAAATGTAAACATTGTTCTTGTTATGACGACATGACTTCTGATGGCGTTGTTCGATGAGTACATCATTTAATCAGATGATGTAAATTTCTTTTAATTTAATTAATTTTTATGACTACCATTAGGTTTAGGTTTAAAGATCTTTATTTCTCATAAAAAAAAAAAACACACAATGCTTCACTTACAATGAAAAAAAAAAAAAGGAGTAGATATGTTCGGAACCGTACCGCCGTGCGTAAACAACTTCTGTAAATCCGTGCTCGTAATTTTATAAAAAAAATAGTTATGAATAATTGCATTTATTTTTATTTTTCTGTGCGTTGTAAGGAAGGTGTAAGTTTAAAGCGTTTGCTATAAACAAATGTTTTGTGAAGTTTTTAAATGTTATTAAACTATGCTGAACAATTATTGATATACCCGAAAAATAAATATGTATATCATACAGGCTTGCGGGTTAATACGTAATATAGATACAGAATACAGGATCAATATAAAGCAAAGTAAACCTTAACACAACTATAGAAGAGAATCTAACTTGACAGAAATGACAAAGTTATATATGTAGAAAATATTGAGAGATTATTACAGTTCAGCGATGATATATGATTTAAGTTTGTTTTTGAAAGCATTAATATTGTTACAATTCTTTATCTCGTCTGACAGTTGTTAAACATTTGAACGTCTTCGAACGAAATAGTTTTATTCCATAGATAGTTCGCGGAGTAATAGATTTAATTTGTGTTTGTTACGTCAGTTATGTTTGTTATCTCTTTTTTCGAGTTTAATGTTAGACTTAATGTTTTTATTTGTTATGTTCATTATGAGAGTACAAGTCCTAAATTTAAACATTTGAGTGACATTAAGTAATTTTGTTTGTTATAAAGTTCATTAGTTGGAGTTCGGTAATCAAAAAATTAAATTGGTGGTAATGATTTTCAGTAGATGTGAATACATTAAATTGGAAACACTTAGATTACTATTAAATTGGAAACAGTTAGGTAACCATTAAATTGGAAACACTTAGATTACCATTTAATTGGAAACAGTTAGGTTACCATTAAATTGGAAACACTTAGATTACCATTAAATTGGAAACAGTTAGGTTACCATTAAATTGGAAACACTTAGATTACCATTAAATTGGAAACACTTAGATTACCATTGAATTGGAAACACTTAGATTACCATTTAATTGGAAACACTTAGATTACCATTAAATTGGAAACAGTTAGGTAACCATTAAATTGGAAACACTTAGATTACCATTAAATTGGAAACACTTAGATTACCATTAAATTGGAAACACTTAGATTACCATTTAATTGGAAACAGTTAGGTTACCATTAAATTGGAAACAGTTAGGTTACCATTAAATTGGAAACACTTAGGTTACCATTAAATTGGAAACACTTAGATTACCATTAAATTGGAAACAGTTAGGTTACCATTAAATTGGAAACAGTTAGGTTACCATTAAATTGGAAACACTTCGGTTACCATTAAATTGGAAACACTTCGGTTACCATTAAATTGGAAACACTTCGGTTACCATTAAATTGGAAACACTTCGGTTACCATTAAATTGGAAACACTTCGGTTACCATTAAATTGGAAACACTTCGGTTACCATTAAATTGGAAACACTTCGGTTACCATTAAATTGGAAACACTTCGGTTACCATTAAATTGGAAACACTTCGGTTACCATTAAATTGGAAACACTTCGGTTACCATTAAATTGGAAACACTTCGGTTACCATTAAATTGGAAACACTTCGGTTACCATTAAATTGGAAACACTTCGGTTACCATTAAATTGGAAACACTTCGGTTACCATTAAATTGGAACACTTCTATTGCTGACTACAGAGAATTCCATTCAATTGGAATTGAGGTTGCCCCAGAGGACTCGAAATTTATGTTAAAGAATTAGATAGGACAAACAAACTTGCAAGTAGTACATTTATCTCTACGCCTCATGTAGTCGGAAAAACTACATGTCACGGTAAGGAATGAAGAAACTGGACAAATACTAAGAATGAACGTTACACATCTAAAAAGAGTGGAAGGGGAATGGAAATGTAATGGAAATTTAAATGAAGATACATCAAACATTAATGAATGAAACAATCTGGTTGGAAATTATTAATTTATAATTACAGTAAAAAAATATATATAAGATGTTTATTGAGTTGAAAATAATAATAAAATAAAACTTGTTAACAAGGAAGGGATGTAGTGTTTGTGTCTATGGAATAGATACAATTCACTGTCTCATGTACCACACTGGGAGGGACAGCTGTCTCTGGGTAGTTGAGTGACGAACGCGGTACGAAGCGGACGTGCGCCTGCGCTCCAGTGTGGTAGTGGTGAGCCAGTGTCTGTCCTTAATCATCTTTAGGGACCCTATGGTCCTACATAGACTTAACATGCTTATGTAAATAGGAGCAGAGTTATTTCAATCTAAGGCAGAAACAACCCGATTTGTACTTGTTATATCTGTATCATTAATGTCGACGTAGAAACCTGCTAATAAGCTAGAACATTAACAGTCATACAACGCCCACACAAGACTTCATACACGACGGAAATTAAATTTGATTTATCACTAAAGTATGACGTCTCTTTGAGAGGTTATTGTTTGTAATGATAAACGTTAACGATTCCTATCGTTATTTTATTTGCTTGCTAACAAAGGTGTTACAAAAAGTCTACAAAACAGTCTGATTGTTTTGGGTGTGGAAATACTAGTTTACTACTTTATTAAACTGAAAACTAGTAAAATTATTAGCTGTATTTGCACCTTGTATATGAAGGTATGAACGAGCTACTTTAAAGCGAGTTACTGCAAAGAAAATATGAACTTACGTTCTGTTACATTTCATAGCGTAGTATGAAAGTGTTTGGACAAACCCGCAATGGGGACACTTATTGTAATGATGTATATTGTACTGTGTTTAATGTAAATGAAACAAAAAAAACTTTATGAACATTCAATACTTTTTTAAAAATATTACTCAAGCACAAAATGTAGGCATCATAACCACTAAGATACGGTTACTTCAAATAAAATGTATATATTGAACTATGTAGAAAAATATCGAAATTTAAAAATTCATATGACGTCAACCAATTATATATAGCAAAAAGAGTTCATGTTTGTCATTGAGCATGAAAGAAAAGTTAACTCTGTGCCAGGCCGTGCAAGTCGCTGTCATCGTGAAAAATGAATAAAATCGTATTTGGGCCACTCGTTTCATAGCAGCTATCCCGATCCCCTTCGCGAAACGAACAGACAGTCGATGCCACTCCAAAGCTCCTATTAACCTTTCACCTTTTCGATGAAATGATCAAATGCGCAATCACTTTGTAAGGTAATATAAATCATATCATCACTATAGGTATACTTAAAGTTGGTGACTTCGCCCTAGTATATTATATTATATATTTAATAGTCAATTTTCAAGTAATTCTGCTGAAGGAAAACATTTATCCCTAAACACCCTACTTTAAATCTTGTGTAGGATGAATTAAAGAAAATCCGTAAGATTATTAGGAAGATGACGTAGGTACATACATACGTCATTTATTATTATAATTAAATATGTAGTATAAATCAATGCTTTTAAGATATACATTAATTAAGCTTATTGCCAATTTCTAGATAACGAGACTCACTTTGAGTGACCTTCAGGCAATATGTACGTTAACAGATATCAATGTCTTCTTATTCTGAGTTGATATTTACCTTTATTATAAACAAACATAATATTATCTAAGTATTTAAAAGATTTTTAATAAATTGTTGACCTGGGTCATTAAGATCATAGAAATTTACTTAATATAGTTAGTAGTCAGTCTAGCCCGCTCATTGTCTTCTATTAAAGAGTCAAATAGAATGTCCGAAATCACAGTCAATTAAAGTTAATTGTGAGACGTGTATTTAACAAACGATATGATTAATTTATAGTCAAGAACAAGATGTCGTAAAGAATCTGAAGTCAAAGTATTTTGAAATAATTTAAATAAAATGACCAATATTTTAATAGATGATGTTACTGTTCACAATATGTATTTTGTACATATGTATACATAACTAGCTATTGCCCGCGACTCCGTCCGCGCGGAATTTAAAAAAAAACTTTATAAGAAGCTGTGTATTCTTCCAGACTATGTTTTACAACTTTGCCAAATTTCATCAAGATCCGTTAAGCCGTTCCGAAGATACCTTCAAACAATCATCCATCCATCCGTCCATCTAAACATTCGCATTTATAATATTAGTAAGATAAGATGCCTATGAAGTTCCGTAATCAATGTGTACTTTCTTCAATTATAATACATTTATTGGAATTATTACCAGACTTTAATATGTATTCTTTTTTAAGAGGCCTAGTCTTTCGTGATTTGTGACACTCGTTCCTTGTAGGTAACTAATAAGGTAAGCCTATTTGCCTATTTATATATAACTGTGGGTGGTTAAAGTAGTTCTAATAAACAAGGCGTTTATAGTCCTAATAAAGCCAAACAACCGTGTCAGAAAGTATATAAACTTCTTCCCACGATAAATGTGTCTCCCTTCTGCGTTATGTCTTTCTTGTTATATTACTTTTCATGAGTACCTCGAAAGTTAGCTTTTAAATCACAACCTTTCTCTAATACCTTCCAGTATTAACATCACTTACATATGTAAAACCTATGTAATGTATATTACAGGCAGAAAATATAGAAGAGCATCACTTCTTAGTCTTATATTTCTTATCCTGGCACATTTTCTATAACAGTAATTATATAGATACACCAACAATACTAGACTACAAAAGAAAGGTAAATTTCTTCATAAAATCATCTATATAAAAATTATTAAATATTTATGTCGTTGTCATTTCGCAATTTTAATAGACGTAAAATGTAGCAGGAATTATGCAAGGTTATATTAATTTAACATATGAAGTGTTATATCCTCATATGTCATTTATTACGCTATAAAGAATTGTATAAGTGACGTCATTAATTATCCTAATATTTTCTTTCTTTTATATTCGTTTATCCACAAAATGTCAAATTAAAGCCAGTGGGATTACAGATATTTATGTAATAATATAGATATTGTATTAAAAAAAAAAAATCTTCTATTTTTCATTTTCCATACTGGATGTTTCTATGCGAAATAGTAATGATCTAACGTTATAAAAATGTATTACAATTAAAATAATCAAAGGTGCTTTTACGCTTCCACTCACCAGTAAAGTTTAGCTATTTCCAGTTGATAGTCCAATTGTTATAAATTACAAATAATTAAATTATATCGTTAGTAAATAATTATTATTTGTTTTTTTTTATATTATAAGTTAAGATTCGCGAATATTCGATCAGTCAAGCTGTCGTTGTGCGTCGCGTCGCGCGGTGCACTGCGGACGAATACTCGACTATTTTGCTATTTGTTTGTTTGCTCCGCTTGAAGAGGCTGATGTCGCGTGGGCGCTTCCCGCCAAAAACCAGTTGCCTTGGTTACTTGGTTATAATGGCGTCATTGCGTGATTTCTCTTCCTATTATTAAACTTATATCAATTTTAATTACCTTTATAGTCTTATTGATTATCTACATACATGGCATAGTAAACAGAAAGCCATATCCAAAGTGGTGGTTACAAAGAGAGAACCCTAAGTGATTTAGTTGAAAAAGCTACAAATGGACTTCTTATGTAATCTTTAAACGATTCTCCAATGTGTCAGAAAATTTTCTGTGATCACATAAGTACCAATTACTTTTATGCTATAAGTAATTCTTTTATTTATGTATTTATATACTTTGTTAACCTTGGGATTAGAACTAAGTCCCATAAAATTATTATAAAATAATTTAATAATTCTCTGGCATAACTAAAATGGCATTGACCTATCGCTACTAACGCTTGTACAAAAAAGCTGTGACTATTTGAGTAGATCGAAAATGTGAACGGTTTTTTCTCCGACGATAGCTTTTGATTCCGGATCTCAGAAAACAAATGGTTGATGTAAACTATGTCAAATGTATTCTAATCTTAACTTTAGCATTTATGGTTAAGACTGTTGAGGTAAAAGCGTTTGCTTCATTAAATACGTTACCTTCTGCAGTGCTAATCTACCTACATAGATGCAAATACTTCCGCATACGCCAGCTCACTTCACAATATAACAATTACTCCTTTATGATCGAAATGTAGTCGGCAATTTGTTACTTAGTCATTTCTGCGAGAGCTTGAATATTACGAGATATTTTAACGAAGATTCTTAGTTGTATACCTACTTATTGAACGAATAATTATAATTTTAGCTAATTTCACATACATTCATGTAATCTGGTGTATTTTCTTATCCAATTTATCCTATATTCTTCATCCATTTTGTCTCTGCTAAAATAATACGGTATCCACTTCACTGATCTTAATCAAACGTTACGTTGACTTTGTCCGAAACAGGATTATCGCATGTAAATGTAATGCAAAATGACGCAGCTAGTTCTTAGAGGACTTGTTTTATTTCTATTTGAATTCCCTCTTAATGACTACGTTGGGCATGCATAAACAATTTAGACTAGTGTAGGTTCTTGTGAACTGACATGTCATTAATCTTCACGTGGTGGGATGTAACAATGAAGACGCTAACTGTATTTAATATTCACCTGTAGTTTGTTAAATAAATTGTATCGTATCATTCGACTCAAAATCTGAAATTACCAGTATCACTTCAATATGAATAAAAACAAAAATAATTATTGAATTATTTATTTACGATGCTTATTAAAAATATTTAAATGCTTCATATATTCGTCATTTCCTCGATGCGTATTGAGTAAGGTACATCGTGTACCGTGGTCCAGTTAACAGTGTTGGTCCGGGAGATCACATCTGAGACGATCTGCTCACGGTACTCCTCCCAACGACGCGTGGAAACAAACTCCTTAAACAGCTGCTTCTTTGACGGAATCTTAAGAAAAAAGCAACGAAATTGTAAAAAATGTTCTTGCGGTGCCATCTAGTGGAGTTTGGCAATGAGAAAAAGCGTTTTTATCTAAGTTATATACATTTATGTAGGTTTTAACTGAGTACTAGAAGAGATTAACCAATTTTGTTATTTACTTTAGGTTAATCACAGTCGCTGTCTTCCGACTCGCCCACGTCGCGCAAAATTTGAACATGACGCGAACGTCAAGCCTAATATGGAGACAGCCTACGACTTTCCTTGCGCCCAATGCGATTTATTGTCACAAAAAAGAGTAGTATATTACTTTTATATAAGAGCAGATTTTGTAATTGGTAGATCTCGCAACAAAAATGTTTTTATTGTACTCACTTTCTTATCGAGATAATGTTTTATTCGAAACCAGATGTTGGCCGTATTCTTCTGCAGCAGCCAGATGCTGGGCAGCAGCATGCAGTCCACTGGCGTCAGTGCAATGATACGTCGGTCTCGCATATTCTCTCCAAACCCGAAGCTCGATCCTGGGTTAAACTGACAGACCTGAAATAAATACCATAATCGTACAAACATTCGGAAAAAAATGTTTACTTCCCAAAGAAAGTTTAATGCTTACCTGCATGAAAAAAGTGCGAACATTTTTCGGTGTTCGATGTACTACTTCGGGAACAACGCTTAATCTGTAATTTATAGCGAAAAATTTGAATAAATAGCTTGAGTTAAAATATTAGCGAAATAAGTTTGACTCAAAATAACCTTATTGACTCTCGAAGGCCTTGCTCTGATGGTTTTAGAAGATCCTTTTCCTTAGTCACAGAATCAGAGCCAGTATGACTACGTAAACGAATACGACTACTTTCGGTACTAGGCCGTATCCCTTCTTCATATTCGACGGATGCTCGACCGCTATCCGGCTTTAAAATACTAGACTTCTTCTTGTAAGAACTGGCTATGTTGGTTGACGTTTCCGCGAGGGGTATCGATTGTTTCGCTGTCGATTGTTCTTTGTCAATTGAAGTTTCGTCCTTCAATTCGCTGTTCTTACTCATTTTTTTATACGCCCCAAAATATTTTGCATCCAAATCTTGTTCACTTTCTTCTGGTGCCACCTACAAGTGAATAGTTTAATTCATTAAATATATTTAACCTAAATATGAACAGAATTAGTTGTTTTCTATAATAAAATTTGTTCCAATAGTTCTTGAATCATTTAAAGTTGCCACAATAAAGTTATTTGGATTTTTCATCCAATTAAAAGTTACATACTAATTACTTAAGTTAAAACGGGACAAGATCTATATATTCATTTCCAAGAAGTGGTAGTTCGGTTCTTTAAAGGAATACGACAAACGCTGTGGACGTTACAATAGGACAAAAATGTATAGTTACATAAGGATCATATAGTGTGTAGTAGTTCTTGCCGAGATTTGTGACGACCGTCACTTGTATGGACTCTATCATCTGGCAGCGACCCGACAGGATGAAGTAGACAAAGTTAGGCACACCAACGCCGTCGCCCAGCACTGTCTCGTTAGTTTCATACGATTTCATTTTCGCTACAATGCAACCTTCACGACGTGACACCTGAATGTATAATATTTATTATGTATGCAGAGTACATACTGTATATATATAGTTACTTGAATTATTTGTATTATTTATTTATAGTATTATTGTATTGTAACTATATAAATTATATCTGTTGCTGGTATCTCTCATCATCCCTTTCGAATATATTTATAAATTTTACCTCTCTCTCTCTATGTCTGTCTCTCTCAGTTAATCTAGGTGGCCGCTTGCTCGTTTGCCACCTAATAATATAAAAAATATATATTTATCCCTGAAGCTTTATAGTTGGAAAATCATTCACGCAATTTTTAGTTTTCCAAATTAACTATTAACTAATTATCTTTTTTTTACAGACAGTTTTAACCAAGATCACCTCATCCAAAGCATCGAAGTAAGTAAAAGCCGACATAGCGTCCTGGACCTCGTCCCATTGTTTCTGTACGGACGCTTGGAGAACATTTTTAAAGTCCTCCCTTATTAGTACCAGCAGCTCGCAATGATCTAAGCAAAAATAAACTATCGATACCAATACACAATAACAAAAAAAGAACTATAAGTTGCCTGATTTGGGTAATTCACTAATCAATTTTGTCATGAGGAATAAGCACTTAGCGATTCTAACAGCATCAAGAATAACTATATCCTTGTAGTAATTACCAACAGTAGTGACTGTTGCGGTTCTCTTGATGTTATGCAGGAGTGAGACTTCTCCGAACATATCGCCGGTGTGCATAGAGCCGACCTCCACTGACACGTGCTTCTGAAGCAGCTCGTCGAAAATCATCTGAGTGACGACCACATCGCCACTAACGATGAAGTACATCGCATGTGCCTCATGATGCTGACGCACTATAGTACGTCCCGGACCATAGTACTTGTAGTACGTCACTGCTGCTAACTTCTTTTTCACGTGCTTTTATTTCACAACATATTAATCCATAAATGAATTTACAAGAACGAAATCATTAAACAATTAGAGATAGATAAGAGCATTCGCGACCAAGAAAATGCAAATAAAGAAATCTGAGTTATGGCAATGGTCTTAATAATGATTATTATCAATATTAGTTAGTAATGATCACTTAAAAATGTCGTACAATTATCACTTTGTTAACTTACGTTAGGATATCTTTTGAAACATTTCAGACCCCCAATAATACGGTATAAGTATTTCCTTTCTTCTTCTGTTCGCTCGTCAGCAGCTTTATTTAACAGAGCTTTGTCCTATTATCAAAACGAAGTAATCAAATGGTTATTTTAAAGTGTTTAAAAGTAAAGGCCTTCCAAATGATAGAACGAAAACCTAATTTTGTTTGACTTAATTCGAAAATAAAGAACCTCTAATTTTTGATAAGTTTTTCCCGCGATTATGTCCGCGCAGAAGTGGTAATGTAGCTTTCTAACGACGCTTATTTTTCTTTAATCGATCCAATAGTTTTATGTTTATTTGTTACATACAAAAATACAAATAATTCCTCTTTATAATATTAGTAAACATCAATCAAGGCTGAGCTTACCGATAAACTGATACAATTTAGTAAAGTTGAACATGATTTGTAAAATATTTTCTCAAAATTTACCGCAAGAAGACACGAATCAATCATATATTTGAACCTTACGTTTATACTTAACAACTGCTTCTTTTTAGATTTGCCGCGAACAGCTTGTTCTACTCTACGCTTCACGTCTTCCAGTCCCTCGTATTCGTCTATTGCTTCTATCAGCCAGTATACATTCGCCATCACCATGCGGCCGAGCGCACGGAATAAGCATTTAGCCCGAAATTTGCGTTTCATTAGTTCTTCAGGATCCTGTTATTACAGTGAGTATGCAGCTGTTTTAAACTTTTTTTTTTTTGCAAAATGTGGCAATCAACGAAACAATACCTGATATCGCTAAAAGAGCGAAGTGACCGCTACTTATAGCCACATGCAATAAGTGTAAGTTGCAAATATATTTCTTATTACCCTTCTTATTACCTTCTCTCACTGAATGTGGGGATAAATAGAAAAAAGCCTAATTCCATCTCCCTTAACATCAACCAATTCTTTCTTCTCTTTCCCATTCTTTATTTTTCGAATCGTTATTAGGTAGATGACTAGATTTAGGACCATTAGTGAGTTACCGAAGAAATATTTTATAATCTTACCATTTCTTTTTTACCACCCCTCATTTTAGTTCGACTTGACATCGTGAGGCTTTAGTAAATTACTTTTACGGGAATATCTGCTAAGGTATAACAATATAATCTTTAAATTCTATTGTTTATCTAAGTTTCTTTTCTAGAATTACGATATAGAATAACAATTAATATATACAACAAGTAAAACTTGAGTGACTTGGTTACATTTACTGTCATAATATGTCACATGACAAAATTAAGCTTATCAAACTCTTTTCTTGTTAAGAATTGATATTTAAATATTAATATTTTAATTAATGTTTGCCAGTATTTGCCTGACAAATAAAAGTATTATCTAAACAATAAGTGGAACAAAGCTTATCGTTGTAAACTTGTATATTTATAAACTATTCACACACGACATTATGATCTCATTCAACTCATCTTGATGAGAAAAGGCGGTAAAGAGAGTGTTGGTCGCAGAAAGTAATCGTTGTAACGCAACATTATAGGTTTGACAAGAATAGGTACCCCAAATCTTTCTTCGTGCATTAAATTTGACTGAAATAAGTGCCTGTCAACCTCCGCTATTCATAGGGGCACCTCAAGAAGAGGTAGACTGATAAACTATTAAAACACAAGATAATAAATAAGTCAACCTAAACAAATAGTTCGGCTAAATTCTTCCCTCTATACGTGAAGAAAAATAATGAAAAAAATAAAAACTTATTTATTTAAAATATTTTACACCAAAAACTTTTAATGCTTCATATATCCTTCATCTCCTCGATGCGTATTGAGTAAGGCACATCATGTACCGTAGTCCAGTTAACCGTTTTGGTCCGGGAGACCACATCTGCGACGGTCTGCTCGCGGAACTCTTCCCAGCGACGCGCGGACACAAACTCCTTGAATAGCTGCTTTTTTGTCGGGATCTGAATAAATAGAAAAAAACAAGTCAAACACATGAAACAGACCACTGCGGGCGAAGATAATTCGATAAAAGGGCTTCCTACTTAAGGATAAGGAACCACTCACTTTCTTTTCAAGATAATGTTGTATGCGAGACCAGATGTTGGCCGTATTCCTCTGCAGCAGCCAGATGCTGGGCAGCAGCATGCAGTCCACTGGCGTTAGCGCGATGATGCGCCGATCGCGCATGTTTTCCCCAAACCCGAAGCTCGATCCTGGGTTAAATTGACACACCTGAAATAATTACCACTGTCATACCAATATTGAAAACAAAATGCACACTAAGTAGAAAAAAAGATTTACCTGCATGAAATAAGTGCGAACACTTTTCGGTGGCATGCGTATTATTTGGGGAACGACGCTTAATCTGCAATTAATAACGACAAAATTTTATTAAAAAAAATGAAATGCAAAATAATCAAACACGTCACATTTTAAATGAAATCGTTGAATATATAAGTAACTAAGTATTGTAAAAATTGAATAAACAACCCCGAGAATAAGTAAAATAACCTGATTGACTCTCGGACGCCTCGGTCTGATGGTTTCAAAAGATCATTTTCTTTAGTTGTAGAATCAGAGCCAGTATGTCGAATACGGCTACTTTCGGTACTACGCCGTATCCCTTCTTCATATTCGACGGATGCTTGTCCGCTATCTGGCTTTAAAATACTCGATTTCTTCTTGGAAGAACTCCCCATGCTCGTTGATGTTTCAGCGATGTGTATCAAATGTTTCGCTGTCGATTGTTCTTTATCGATTGATGATTCGTCCTTCGTATCAGTACTGTTCTTACTCATTTTATTGTACGCTCCAAAATATTTTGCATCCAAATCTTGCTCACTTTCCTCAGTTGGTACCTACGGTGCATTACGGTATACGGTAATATACTTTGTTAATCTTTATTTAATCTCTAATCCAAATATAAAAGAAAATTATCTTATGCTAATCTCATATAAACTAGCAAATTTACAATCAAACAGCTTGGTCGCCAAAATTGTTGTAAGTACTAATAAATTGTTAATTATTTTCATAATTCAGTACATTTGTACTGACAAAAAATAAAATGATTACAAAAATTAAACAAAATTATTTGCACAATATTTCATATCTACACCGCAATGTGACTGTTTCACATTCTACTCCAATACGTTCTTTTTCTATTCATTCAAATAGAAATAATATTACAATTTCTTCCAGCTTAAATACGTCTACTTAGAAAAAAGAAAAAATGGTATCAAAAGCTGTAGCTGGTGAGATGATACCTACATAAGGGTCATAGAGTGTATAGTAGTTCTTGCCGAGATGTGTGACGACCGTCACTTGCATGGACTCTATCATCTGGCAGCGACCCGACAGGATGAAGTAGACAAAGTTAGGCACGCCTACGCCGTCGCCCAGCACTGTCTCGTTAGTTTCATACGATTTCATTTTCGCTACAATGCAACCTTCACGACGCGCCACCTAGAAAAATGTTGCACGTCCGTTCATTTCAAGATCTAGTAGGTATCCCGATTTTTGGTAAAAGGTATTTAACCCTGATTGCAATTAAAATGTATCAAAGTTCACCTCATCCAAAGCATCGAAGTAAGTGAAAGCGGACATCGCTCGCTGCACCTCGTCCCATTGCTTCTGCACGGACGCTTGGAGAACATTTTTGAAGTCGTCCTTCATTAGCACTAGAAGCTCGCAATGATCTAAGCATCAAAATAACTCTGAACGACCAACAACGACCTTCTTAAATTTCACTACCGTACAATCGCTTACTTAATGCACTATGTGGAATCATAAACGTAAACAAATATTTTTGTTGCTAACCTACGTCCAAAGTTTGATCGACAACGATAACAAGATTGCATAATATCTTTTTGTTAATGTTTGTCTTTAGATTATTTCTTGTGGCAAGCAAGCAGGCGTTATCTGATCTCCTTTTGATAAGTTAATCTTTTGAATTAACTTTATCCAAAATAAACAGTTTATAATATTGCATGTTGATATGTATCTAATTAGATAAGTCTGGCTGCTTCAAACTATGTTCTTACGTTTCCTATTGGTTAATCCTAGAAGTTTCTTTATTCCTAGAAGTTTATCCACAAAACCGAAAAAACAACATTATCGAGATTGTCGTCGTTATTACCAACAGTAGTAACTGTTGCAGTTCTCTTGATGTTATGCAGGAGTGAGACTTCTCCGAACATGTCGCCGGTGTGCATAGAGCCGACCTCCACTGACACGTGCTTCTGAAGCAGCTCGTCGAAGATATTTTGCGTTACGACTACATCGCCGCTCACTATGAAGTACATCGCGTGCGCCTCATGATGCTGACGCACTATAGTTCGTCCCGGACCATAGTACTTGTAATATGTCGCTGCTGCTAGCTTCTTTTTCACATGCTGAACATATCATAGTAACTATAAATGTGCAATTTTACTATTAAAAATACTTGAAAGAGAGATGAGGATCTTTAGGACCAGGGTTAGGTGAATAAAGGACTCTGAATCATCATGGCAAGGTTTTTAATGACAATAGTACTCTTATTACGGGTCCCTAGACTACTACACTTGAACAATTAATAACTTACATTAGGATATCGTTTAAAACATTTCAGGCCACCAATGATACGGAATAAATATTTCTTTTCGTCGTCTGTCCGCTCGTCGGCTGGTTTATTTAACAGACCTTTGTCCTATGAATCAAACAAAGGATTTTTTACACCCTCTTTCCATGTGGGTAAATAGACTCATTAAGATGGCGGAAAATAATTCGCTTGTTGTGGGTTGCTCCCAAGTGCAAGTGGAATTGAACCCAGTAAGTCCTTCTTCAGTAGAATTCAATGCGGTTAGGGTTGCCAGGTCGCCAAACCTACTAGCCGGACAGATCAGCCAGTTTTCCGGACATTTGGGTAGAAAGGTCGGACACCCTATATTATTTAGGATTTTGTCTCAGTATTAATAGGTACACTCTCGTTTGGGAAATGTAAAAAGCCTAACAAAAGCCGGAAAACCATTTATTTTGGCCGGACACGCAATCAAAAAGCCTAGCCTAGCCTAGCAACGCTAAATGGTATGGTGAAGGTAAACTGTAATTCCCAGTCCATTTTATGATTGACTCTTACGTTGATACTTAACAACTGCTTCTTTTTTGATTTGGCGCGAACAGCTTGTTCTACTCTACGCTTTACGTCTTCCAGTCCCTCGTAATGGTCTACTGCTTCTATCAACCAATACGCATTCGCCATCACCAAGCGGCCGAGCGCACGGAATAAGCATTTAGACCGAAATTTACGCTTAAACTGTTCTTCCGGATCCTGTTAGTACAGTGTGCGTTTATGAATTAGAATTAGACAAAAATTAGAACAAAGGAAGCCTTTTTACGCATAATAAGTGTAATTTCACAATGCTTCCAAAGAAATTATTGCCGAAATGTTTAAATTTCAGTCTTACCACTTCCTTTTTAGTACCTCGACTCGACATTATAATGGCTTATATAAATTGTTTCTACAAAATTCTAAAAAAATAATTACAATACAAAACAATAAATTCTTAAAATTGCATTATTCATCAAGTTTCTTTTCTAAAAGAAAAACAAACATAAAAAATAATAATTATCAAAAACTGCATCAAATTAAAACTTGAGTCTCAAAATTTAGACATAAGTCTGACGTGAATTATAAAAATGTAGCTTTTAATATTACATTCCTTTTAGTGAATAAATAAAAATAAAACAAATCGAAATAATTTTTATTCTATCTGTATTGTAGTTATGTCAAAAATTATATGTTATTATCTGTGAAGCTGTGATCGTGATTTGACAAATAATTTTTCAAAAGCCGCTAATGTTGTTGAAGTCTATACTGTTTAAAATATAAGCAGATCTTAATTCTTTTCCATAAATTATAAACTAGACATTAATTAGAGATCTATAACTATTTAACTGACTCAAATTCATAATTATCCACAATGGTAAAATATTCTACTTTTCTAGTTGTGTTATAAAATCCAGCACGTATCTTTATATTTCGGAATCGAAGTTTTATTATTCCTTTGAAGTAGCTATGTATAATGAAGAATATGAAGTATTTGCATAATTTATTTTTTTATTTTCAGAGTTTCGGATTGCCGTCTTTGAAGGTCAAGCCAGAACAGGCAAGTGAGTGCAAAATACGAGATGGTCCATACGGCATTCCCAACCCCTTTGTCGAAGGGCTATCATCTGCAAAGCCCAAATTACGCGTGTCACATCCTTTGGAGGCATCAGAACGCAATGTAAGTACCCCTTTTTGTTTTCATCTAATAAAATTCTTCACGTCTGTGGCTCGTGGCACTCATTCATTCATTAACATCACTTTCTATAAGAAATAAATATCTACTTAACTATTCGACCCATCGAAAGAAAAGTTCCATATCTCATAAGATCCCTTAAGAGATGTAATTGAGTTGGATTGCTACGGTTCTACAAGGCTTTTCCATAAAAAGTATTTGTTATAAGAAAAAGTGTTATTTGCTCTATATTTAAAAGTGACTATGAATGCAATTAAAATTAAGCCACCTGAAGCTGTGGTGAATTCCTATTCAGTGTGAACATAAAATTAAATAGACCACCTGTGTCCCTTGATCTATTGTATGGTTGCTTCTTTGTACAAAAATTCCATAACTAGTTTAAATCATTCATTTACAGTATCACCTTAATGAAGAGAAAATGAACATGGCAATGTTGCGCAACATCCAAGGACTCCATGCTCCACTAAAACTGACAATGGAAAGGAAGTTTGCAAAAAAGGTATAGAACTAGAGTTACTCTCTTTTCAAATAACTTAATGACATAATGATTTACCATCAACCTCATTAACCTTGATAGTGTCATCAACCATTGGTGGTCCAACATTCGGCATACCAAAGCCGAAGATTTTGTTGTAGAGTTGAAGAGTAGTAGTTGTATAGTATTCAATAAAAACAGGCAATTATATATACGCATTTCACTGGCCCACAATATAATTTATTGTAGGTGGATTAATTTTGGAAAGTGTTAGTATTTAAATTTTTGATACAAGTATGTATCTGATTACAGACTTATAAAGGTAAAATTGTTTAGATATGTTTGTTATATTTTCTCATTTCCATCGAATTTGTGTATACACTGTTGTATAATATTAGCCTTCTGTCAGTCAGTACAAACATTTTAAGTTACAGCTTGATTGTACTAAAATTACAATTTGCATTTTCCAGATTGGTCGCCTGCCGTTCCTACCGAGTTCCAACTTGCAGCATGAAGTGCTTACTGGTCGTGACTTGGACATTGGCTTTGAAGACATACTCAACACCCCAGACATGTGTGAAACAGCCGGCCAACCACATGCCATTGTAGAAAGATCGCTTGGTTTACTGTAAAAGTATAATGTATGTCTGCGGATAATTATTAACTTTTTAAATGTATACATTTCTTATTAAAGTCCTTAAAAAATTCTATTTTGTTTCATTTTTTTTTTGAATATACATTTCAAAATTTCATTTTGGTAATTTAAAAACAACATAATATGTTGCATGATTTGGCCGGCTTACCCGGTGAAATACCACAAACAGAAGACAGGTATGAAGTGGAAGCAATTCCGCTTTTCATCTGATGAGTATGCGTGCCATGGCCTAATTTTAGTTCCTTCCCACCCCTTTCTTTTAGAGTAAGGATGGAATGGGGAAGTGGATTTGACGGATTAAGGAGTTCATAGGAAGGGGATGTCCTGTCAATTATAGGTAGGCAACGTCTGCAATTGTTTGGACAGCGTCCGATTCGCTATTTCGGCGTATTCAGGTGGCCGCTCACTCGTTTGCTACCTATTGATATAAAAAGTTTTAGAACTTTTTTTTTAGTATTAAGTGAAATGGGTCATGATAATATTTCTTCGAATTTTCTAGCTTTTTAAGTTCAAAATTGAGAATAAATAAAAATTGAAACATTAGTAATTTCAATACATCGTATTCCTGAAATGTCAGATGTATTGTACATTTAAATAAAACATTATTTAGTTACAATATTGAGAATTCTCAATTTGCATATTTTCTTTACTTCGTTAATGCCAGTTTCCACTTCCTGGTCATAATTATTGTTGTAACGATGTTGTAAGCCAGACAATATGGATTGCACTTTATTTTCTCTTGCACAAATTATGAATGGAAATCCGAATTTTAATTTGTACCTGTTGAAAGAAAAAAAAACATTACTGCCCGATTTGCCTAGTTACGATTAAAAATACTGCCATCTAGTTGTGATAAAATATACTATTGTGGATAGAGTAGTAATGGATTGATAAAGGCACTTCGAAATGCAACATTAAAGAATTTGCTAGAACTGCCACTAGATGTCGTTATACGTAGTATTAGAAAATGTTGCTGAACATTCAACAAAACTGAACATTATCCAACATAATTTTGAAAATTCATTAGTACTACCGTTTGTTTCTATCGTCCATTATTCGCTTTTGTTCCTCAGTTAGATCATTCAATCCAGCGCTTCGTTGCTCTTCCGTTGATTCTGGGGTTAGATCCCCTTGCTGTGCCAATCTGCCTGCGAGATCGGGATGTGATTTCAATACTGCCAATTTTTCTGAAATAATTTTTAGGTTTTCATATTAAATTGATACAATTATATTATCTCATTGTAACGTTTCACCATCATTTTATTTAACCCAGATTTCATTAAATCTGAGAATCTTATAATTGCTTTTAATAAGGTTATAATTTTAAAGCAACACAGTTTAAAAAAATCAGTAACACTAGTTCACTGATTAATCAACGCTATTATATTACTTCAAACGCCTTATTCACTTGTTTAAAGACAAACCAAACCACTAAAATGCAGTTAAAAAACAATAACCTTCTTCATTGATATCGTCTAAGTACTTTTGAAACGCATCACAAAGTTCATTGACGTTTTTAAACGGCCGTAACTTTTTTATCATCATCGGGGCGCTTTTGCAATGTTCTATTACGTTTCCAAAAACCGTCTCGAACTGATTATCGTCTAATGAATTGACTTCGGAAATGGTTAGAGATGTCATTGTACTTGCTAACTGAACAATATTGATTCACTGACTGAGAGACGGAATTATCAGTCGTGCTGCGTTATCGTCAGTTGTCATAGGTCATTAGCTATGTTCGTACAAGTTAAAGTGCAAACAATTGTTACTGATGTCAAATTAATATTTGATATTCTTTATTTCGTAATTTTTAAAGGTTGTTATGAAAATTTAAACAAACTAACCATTAATATGAATAATTGTATTGTAATAATATTTAAAAAGTAAACCTACCTGCCATAAACTTCTAAATTTCTAAGTCCCCAAAATCCGACGAATAATTAAAAAAGTTCTTAAAAACAAGCTTTTTTATGTTCTTGTTGATACAAAGAATTAATTTTTTCTAAAAAAAGATCGTCAATACAATTCTAACAAGCCAAACTGGATAAGGTTATTTTGTTTCAGTGCAAAGTTCTTATGGCCAACTTCCAGCACCATCATCAGATCACCATCACAACAGTTGAAACTAAATAAAACCATGTAAAACCGAAGGTGTTTAGCCGGCTTTATTCGCACTAATGTTCGCTATTGGGTCAATATTGTAGGAAAAAATTGTACTTACTTTTGGTAAACTTAAAGAGAAAGCACACACGAATGTTTTATTCCATCGATAATTTAACTATTACTAGATAGTTCGCCAATTTTAAGTTACTCAATCATCCGCTAAGAAGAAACAAAAAGGACATTTATATGGCAGCAGTTTGTCGAGCTAGGAGCAAAGAGGGAGAACGGAATAAATCACAGAGGCGTTGGCAACAGCTATAACGAGCCCTGAGGGAGCATGCCGCCCGCGGGGGCCCGTTGTCTCCTCGCTCGTAATGTTAATGCAAAGCCATTTAATACACATTGAAATTTGATCCGTAAGCTCGTTTTACATTGCCAAAACAAATTTGTGACAGAGTAAATTTAATACAGGAAACTTCTTTAAAACTCCTGTAAAGCTTTAGGGTAAAAGCCGGATAGTTGCCTCGGACGGATACATGCCTCAGTTTCAAATGCTCTATGTTAGACGTATTGACTGTGTTTCTTTTTGATCATAATTAAAAGCGTCCCCCTCGCAGGCCTTAGTGCCGCATAAGCCGTTGAAATAGGGGTATGTGTTTTGTCCGTGTGAGGAAACATCTTCCGCGGCGATACATTGACGAGCGCCAGAATTATATTGTTAAGTAATCTCTGTTAAATATTTTTATAACTGATTGCGATTTCAGTCAAAAATAAATTTCTTTGAGTTCATTAGAGTTTAAATTGCACTGTTTATTAAGTTTTATTGTTAAATATGTTTTATATATTTCGTAAATAAAAAGGGCAAGTATCCGTATCAAATAGGATAGTTGCCCTACTGTCTTTTGCGGATTGTTGCCCTGCGGCAACTATCTAACTATACATTGTTAACAAGCAAAAACAGATTTTTTTCTTACTCATTTTTTTCATTTGCTTTTACTGTTTTTTTCTTGGTGATTTTTTATTTTATTTTACCATATTTAATCTAAAATAAAATAAATACTCAACAGCAAAATGCCGAAATAGGTGTGAGGCAAGCTGAGGGCTTATCAATTCAAAGAGCGAAGGGTCTAAGCAGAGCCGAATTAGCCAAATTTTTTGATCTGCTCATAACCGTCTTAACTGATAACGATTTGCTAGATAAGCCGGATCGAATTTTTAATATGGATGAAAGCGGTGTCCAACTCAACAATAAACCAGGCAAGGTATTGGCCAAGAAAGGTACTAGAACAGTGAAATCACTTACTTCCGGTGAAAAAGAAGAAACAATTACCATTGTTGCGAACCGAAATAAATAACAACATTACATTTTTATTTTGGACACTTATTTACTATTTTGGAGTCAATTATTGTTATAATTTTATAATTATAATTTAACTTTAAATAATATTTTATAAAAAATTGTATATAATAATAAAAACTGATTATTTAAATTAACATAAGTTCATTTTTATTTGAAAATAAAAACAGACGGGCATCTATCCTCACATTGGGCAAGTATCCCCCCAACCATTTTTAACGTTAGGCTAGTATCCGCTATAGTTGGCAACTATCCTCTTTTTTAGAGGTCACATTAAAGTGGATTTACTTAAAATTTATAATATTTATAATTTTTTTATAGTTAGGGTATGTTAGAAGATTAATGAACTATGTTGGAGAATACACTTTGAATAAAAAATGTATTGGTACAAATTTTTTAAAGGAGATTTTTAAAAAGTGTGGCAACTATCCGGCTTTTACCCTATACCTTACTAGATGTTGGCCGCGACTCCGTCCGCGCGAAATTAAAAATAAAAATTAGTCACCTACGTGTTCTTTTAGAATATGTTCTACATTCTGTTTAGCTGTTCTGTTCTCTAACAAATATCCATTCATCCATATAAACTTTCGCATTTTTTTTTTATACAAGAAGGTGGCAAACGAGCAGCGGGAACACCAAGGTGTTCATCGACGCCCATGGACATCTGCAATACCAGAAGAATCGTAGAGGTTTGGAAATACCGCCGAGGACTGACCATTCCACAACGTGGCGGTACGCGGTAGAAAGCTACGCGAAAACCGCACGGTTGTGGATTGTCAGCCATCGAGATGGTGTGGATGGAACTAAGCGGTCTGTCGGGTCGTCCGATGACGGAACTTGGTGGCAGGAATTGAAATTTAAGTATAAGTAAGATTTAAAATACTTTTTTTAAATAATCAATAAACTCTACTGACCAAAGATTACCAGTAGAATGTATGAACATGTTAAAACTATTACAACGGTCTAGACACCAGGCGGTCACAATGGAATGGCTATACATACCAAGGCCAAGTATGTAAAATTATATATACAAACATAAAAAAGCATCCGTCTAAAGATAGTCGGGGAAAAAGGAGATAGATAGATGTCTCATTTTTGTAGCTGATCCAAGATTCTTATTTAAAGACGCTTTAAGCCTTACTGTGACCCTTAAACTTAAACCGTAGGTAGTTTTTAAAAATTCTAAATAATTTCTGACATCATTAACTCCATGAAACGTTATTTATTATAACTATAAAACCATAAAATGCAATTTATTATTGAACATACAATGACCTTAGAAACTAGTAATTAATCATTAGGGACGATTAATAACTATTGAAATAACTTAACTATGATAAATTTAAACTGTGATATGAAAATTGCGGACTTCAGCTCCAACTCCTATGAATATCTATAAAACACAAATTTTAATACATCTACCTTCTATATATATAAAAGAAAGTGGTGTTAGTTACACTATTTATAACTCAAGATCGGTCGAACTGATTTAGCTGAAAATTGATGGGGAGGTTAGAACTAGGAGACGGACATAGGTACCTACTTTTTTAACTTGTGTGCACTTTTTTTATTCGTAAAAGCTAGTATATGTATGGAAATGAAATTTGTGTTAGTTACACTATATATAGCTCAAGAACCGGTGAATCGATTTGACTGAAAATTGGCGAGGAGTTAGTTTTGAAACAGGACACTGACATAGGGTACTTTTTATCCTGTTTCAGTGGGATATAATATGACGTAAAAGTTTATTTTTTAATTACGCTCGGACGACGTCGCAGACAAGAACTAGGTATACATAAAAGAACTTTTTACGTTATTACGGTTAATGAGAAGAAATAAGTACACTTTCTTGAGGAAGCCTAAGTCATAAGTCTTAAGGAAACTTAAGTCATAAGCCTTTTTATGTAGCCTTGTTAGGTAGGCTAACTTAGGTTTCCTCAGCTTTTGTATTGAGTGAGTGTGTTTTTTTATATCAAATTCGGATACCTACGCATCCAGTTCAGCCTTTCGCATAACAAATTCCGACATGACTAGAAGTTAAAAATATAAGATAGTTTGAAAGCTCCGATTTTAAGTTTTTTATACGAGATAAGGCCCCAAACCTTACATAAATTTCTTTTAAATGTGACCACCATTTTATCCTGGTTGGAGTCTTTATTAAAGCGAAAATTGAGAACATCATCAAAAATATCGTTATTTCGGGCTCAAAAGAGAATGTCCTATTTTGTTTAGCGGCTTAATGCGATTGCCGTCGATATAAAGTACGCAGATAAAATATAAATATGTACTTAAATTAAATATGTGAGTATTATTGGTTTTTTCGCTCTAATTACTTTATATTTTATGATTTAATTTTAAAGGGTACGTTAATTGTACCTACTATGATATTTTTAAAGTTATTTGTGAAGTTTGATTCCTATATGTTAAAAAATATTTACCTAGGCATGTGCTTACCGATGTTATACTATATAAGTAGGTACCTATTATTGTTTTAAAATCGTAGTTTGCATAATTATATAACTACTAAAACGATATAAGTGATTCATTCATTCATTCACATATTTAGTAAACTACTTCAAAAGTTTCATGTAACTTTTTTAACATATTTTATCTTCTAGTGATCGGGCATAAGTCGAAATTCGACCATAATTCATAGTCAAAGAATTTTTTTTTCTTTTAAAAATATGCGCTTCATTAAGTTTAGATGTGTCAAATTTTATTTTTGCGGACTCGCAATTTTCGTAATAAGAGTAAAAAAGTTTTCGCTTCACATCTCTATATATTAACAAAATAGAAGTGTCTGTATGTAATATTGAAAGAAAATATATATTTCGTACACATAATGTATTTAGGTAGCGAAAAACAATTTTAAAATCATTTTTAATTTTTTTTTTTACTGTCTGTCCGAAAGGCCTTGTTTAATCTGGGCAATCTCCGGAACGGTAGCTGATGCATGGGCTTATTATAGGCTACTTTTTTCTGCGCTGCCGAAGTCACGGGCGACCCTAGCGGTACCTATACAGATTTTAAGTAAGTGCCTACTGGTACGAATGTAAAATGTCAAAGAATGTCATAAGGAATAATTTGTTATCACAAAGATAAGATAACATTATAATATATACATAGCAAGTTTTACGAACATCAAATATTATAAACATAAAGAAATAAATAAAATTTATAGCATCCCATTTACTTATTTACAAAACATTTTGCTTCAGCAAAAAGCAATTTCTATAGGTATATAACTTATTTATCTCTTGATTTTCAATATCAAATCTTTTGACTAATAATACTTTATATACAGAATAGTAAAAGCAATTCCATTAAGTGAAAAGTTATGTATAAACAGTGTCGTAATAATCACAAATATTAGCTCACGTCATTTATATGCCGGAGTTATTTACAAAACAAAACATTACGAGTGGTGACACTCATGAGAAATCAGTAACGTGCTTTTAAATGATATTGAAACAATAAACATAAAAGCTGCGCCACAGACGCGTGTGATCGCCGTGAATTAATTAAAAGTGGGTTTTCATTAGATCCATAAACGTCATTCGGTCGGCAGCCATGTTGCGCGCGGCGACCGTCAGGGGCGGGGCCTGCGCACAGATAACAAAAGCTATAAGTAATCTGTACGTGCGTCCGACCGTCGTGTCGACCGGAGCCTCGAGCTACCTGCCCTTCGATACGTACCAATGCATTATCTATATATTTTTTATTTAAAAATAAGTATGCGACATTCTATTGGATGTTACAACTTTTAAAGTTTTTTTTTTAAAACGCGTGTATTTCAACCTATGTAAGTAATTAGGTTTATTTTAGACAGAGTATTTTTCATAAAATTATTTCGTGCACAATGAAAGCATAATATTTTTTGACTTAACTTATTAGTAGTTATTTTATTATACTCAAAGTAATACAATGAAATAAAATAAGTATTTTACCTTAAACAATATATAAATAAATTACTGCGGATATTATTTTACAAAATATTATTATTTCCTGAGATTTTTTTGTTAAACCTTATTATTTATATGATTGTTGCAACAATGAAATCCACGAGCATAAGATGCAAACTGACCTTTATTTTAAATTATAATTACAACTACCCTCCCCACATATTATTCATCCATAGAAATTCAACAAAGCAATCGAGAGTTCGGTTGAAAATCTACTTAATATATATTATTGAAATAATAGGATCTTTTCAAAACACGTTTGGGATAAAATTTGTTGACCGTCTTAATGATAACATTGGTACACTGACGATGGTGTATCAGTTATCGCATCATAGATGTGTGGCTATAAAACCCTTTCGGTAACACGTGATGTCTCGTGATTTATAGCAAAAGTCGGGCCACGACACTGTATCTCAAGTTTACTTTAGACAATCCGGTCCTCAATACGTCGAATAATTTATTTACACTACAGGGTAAACTGGAGACCTTTTATCTCTTTGTTGGGGACTTTTAGGTCAGATAAAATAGATAATGTGTTTCTTTATGTTGGCTAAATCGTAAAGTTGACGAGCGCGTCGGCGTCATGGGGCGTCATTCCGTCGTTAAATCGTAGAAGGGTTGAGGCTTATAAAAAAGTTAGCAATAAAATTACTAAAATCAATCGTACACATTCGATGCACCTAATATGAATATAACATTCAAGTTTGTCCAACTAATTAGCACAGACAAAGATATTCACAAGTTTACCTTAGTTCTCTAAATGTGATCAAAAGAATTCTAGAAACAATATCAACATATGTATTAGATCTTTCTTCCCTTTTCTTCTTTAAAGTTTTTGTACATAACATTTTGATTTTCTTTTCATGTTATTTAAAAAAATGTATAAATGATGTGTGTTTAAGTAGTGGTGAAGTATTTGAGGTCCTGACCCATGTTAAACAATATACTTAAGTTAAAAGCTAAACTTAAGATAGAACCGATACCCGCTGGAGGTCTATTTCGATTGGGTTAAAGTTATATTTATTTTAGGTGTGTTAATTTAAAGATTACATTATTATATTTTGTAAAAACTACCTGTAATTTATATTTCACGCGTTCTTTTTATTATCATGCATGTCCGCACCTAAATCGCGTGACAACATAGATTTTTTAAAGGTTATTTCCTTTTGGTTTTATATTTTGTCATTAATATTAACCTATGTTTTCACTGCCAAAATCACATACAAAACGTATTTCAAACTCCTTAAAAATTTGATGCAACGATAGGCTTTTGTAGGTTCTTCGAATGGTCATCAATTATTTACAAAATATTAGACTGCATTTTAGACTTTAATGATAATAGCTAGTTCCCTATAGTCATGTCGCGGTAGCTCTTTAGCAAACCACCTAATGAGAAAAAAGCTATACCAAGCTTCCACTATTGTGGAAGTGTCAATTAAAGCCAGTATGTCCATTAATTCAGACACGGATTCGATCTAGAATATACATACTTATTTTAATCAAATTTAAGGTAAGTACATAAGCATATAAAAATAGAATAAAAAGGCTACATAAACGCACAGAGTATGGTCGCATGGTCAAAAGCTCGTATCCAGTGCGGTGTTCACACGAGGTGGGTTTGATTTATGCGGTGCCGTGTCACGACGAGGCGCGGGCGCGGCGGGCGCGGGCGAGGCAGGTACCGGCCCGTTTATAGCGGAACTTTAATTTACGACCGCTCTAAATTACGTGGATTTACTGCGTGCCTTTATTGGCCCGCTACGAACGCCTGTCTCACCCGTCCCCTGCCCCCGCACCCGTCTCTCCCCAACCTCCCTCATCATGATAGTCTCTCCCTTTATTATTTAACGCACTAAAGATATCCTCCATGTTCATCAAAATAATTTTTAAATAGACTTTATTTAAATAACCTGCTAAGTTCATTATTGGCAACATAAATTAAAACGAGCGAAGTATTGAAATTGAAAAGTTAATGCCAGAAGCAAAAGTATACCTACAACGCAAACTGCTGTCTCACCAGATCACGTATTTTGATTCTCTTTATGCAACCAACTCAATCATGCTTTTTTAATTTAACTGATCATGAATATTGCTCTCAAAATAATTATTTCGATATAAAAATTATAACCGTATTAAATGAGTCATGAAAATATTTCCCGGTCGTTACGCAAACAGAATGAACGAGGTTTTTATCCATGCGCTGGAATTTATCGAGCAATCGTGAAAAGCTCTCTCCGTCTCCGGGGACAAGGCGCAAGGCCACGTCATATCCGGCGTTATCTTAGAGAAAGCGGATGCAACCGGCGGCGACTTCAAAGCGCCGCAGCCCTTTGTCGGTGCACTGCCTTAATTGCTCTTGCAAAACTTAATGTTTATTACGGGGTGCAATAAAGTGGGGACTATCTGCAAAAATTCTCTGCGCCATGCTTTAAATTACGGGATTTTTACTTAGACCACACTATATAGGTACTGTTATAAGTGAAGGAAAAATTATACCGTTATGTATTGTCATCATTTAAGAATAAATGAATAAAAGAAACAAATAAACAAAGGCCTTAAAATAAAAATAAACTATTTTTTAAATATTCTAAACTAACAAAACCTAATTAATGTAAGCGCTTAGAAGTATATTGAAATGAGCTATCGCCCGCGACTCCGTCCTTGCGGAATTGAAAAACTACTTATTAAGTAGCCTATGTGTTCTACCAGACTATTTTCTACATCTATGCTGAATTTCATGGAGACCAGTTAAGCCGTTCTGGGGATACCTTCTAAGAAACATCCATCCATTGATACATCCAAACATTGGCATTTATAATTTTAGTAAGAAGTAAGATTGGATATTAATAATGTAAACTTAATAAAAAACAATGACTTACTTTATAATAATGTAAAGTCTTCAAAGCAGTTGTATATTTTAGTTTTTCACTTCAGTGTAGTGTTCATTACTAAATATATCATAGATGTGAATGTCTGGATGTATGGATGAATTTTTTTTAGAAGTTGTCTAGGTGAAAAAATCTAGGATCTCGATAAAATTTGACATAGATATAGAACATAGTCCATAGACCTTTTTATTACCACGCGGACGGAGTCGCCACCGACAGCTAGTAATTTGATATTTCTTTAATAGATATTTATGTGTAGATAAATTAATTCTTCCTTAATCATAACAAATAATAATTACACAAAATACAAAGTTTTATATATTTAATTATACAAAATAAAGTTGTACATAATGACAAATCCAACTCCATTTAACTCATATACTTAAAGTTATTGTACAATTTTATCTTTGAAATATGTTTAATATAAAGGTTGGTATGAAAATTTAAATTTAAATTTGAATTTCAACCCAATCCAGGCCCTAAGGAGAGGGAGTCTCAAGTTCTCTCGTCTCTTGACGGACTAACAGAGGTTTTCAAGTAAAGTATAAAGGAGATATTAAATATGTAATGTTACGTGAATGAAATAAATATTCATCATTGCTACAATTGTTATTGAATAATCTATTTATGATCAACATTACGTAAGAACCAAACACCATTAAACCTGCGCTCATTTTTTCTAAGATTACACATAATGAGTCGTTATATACTGTGGAGCCCTAAGAACCATTTAATGCGTCTGGAGGCCGACCCGACCCCGCTTTTAACTTCTAATCTAAGCCTATTAAACATCAAGAAACCCTCTCCGATTTCTTTTGAATGCATTTCCAAGTAACCGAGCGATATAATTGTAAAAAATAAAACTCGGGACGGACAACAAACACATTTTACCTAAGCATAATTTGCATTTAAATCGGACAGAAAACTTAACTCCAAGGTTTCTGTTTTTAAAACTGTATTTTATTTCAAGTGGTTAGGGTTGTGAGTTGTATGCAGGATGTGTTACTTAGGACGTTTTGTGCTATGTTAGTGTTTTATGGTGTTGGCGGCTGGACAGTAATTGGAAGCAAGGATGCGCGGGCGCTGTAAAGCGGCAATTGACCAGAAAATAACGAGCCGTCGGACGAGGCCGGTGCGCCTGCGCCGTGCGCGCCCTCAACGCATATGCCTTGCCTTGCCTTATCTACAGCTGCCGTGCGCCGAGAACTTTATTGTTATAAAATATTTATTTTTTAATTACACACGAAGTGAGGCTATATATCTTTCTTTACTCCGTTTTTATTGTCAGCCTTTAGTACTTAAATCGATAATATTTACCGCACTTAGCGCTCCACGGTTTTGTATTTAAGACCAGATAACGCATTAGGTTAAGGATAAGAAACCTCAAAAAAGCGTTTTCATACCTAACTGTAGTTGAGAGCTTTATGTATAGAAAAAAGAAAATTCTGACTTACTTATGAGCCCTCAGTGGCCAAATAAACATAAAATGAATATGCAAATATATGTAGATATGGAATTATAACACAGCTACTAGATGTAACCGTAAAAACAATTCCTTATTAATTAACTTCTAAAGCTTAATTGTATTTAGTAATTATTTGCACAATAATTCATCAAAAGTTGTAAATCAGTTGTAAAACTCGGACTTATTGAGTGTGAACACATGTGTACATATAAATACAATCCGTAATAGAGTTATCCAGCGAATAGAGTCCATACAAGTCGATGATGATTCCATAAAATTTATATAGTGCATAATAAAAATCCGGCGTAAGAACCATGGCAGCGTCACCAACTTTTACAGCCCGCCACGCGCGTTACACATGGTTTCGGACCCGTCTCACTTAGAACAATATACAAACGCCGGCAGTTATTGCCGTGAAATTAGTAAACTGCCCGCTTTATTGGTATTTCGCTTGGATTACGTCTCACATCGATTTGTAGACGAATCGGTTTGACATAAAACTAGTTTAATGTGTAATATATGTCGCACATTTCGTTAAAATTACGATAAAGCAGTCTATAACGTTTAACTATTAATTAGTTAATGTGTGTAATTACAATTTCTTTTATGGGTGTATAAATGTGGCGTTGACCAAGTCAGTTAGGTAATCTTTTGTGGTTTATGATAGGTGGCAATAATTATCAAAATATACAAAAATTATACAAGTGCTACCATTTCTTGCCCTGTGTACCTTACGGACCAGCGTTAAGATATGTAAGTTTAATATTCAAAAACAAAAGAAGAATAGCACACAGATAATTTATATATTCTCAGTTAGAAGTAAGTTACAACAGTCGCGGATGCGGAGGGCTATAAATTTCTTCTATTCTTAAGGCGAGCTTAGCGAACCGGTCCTAATTAGGCGGGTGTGAATAAACGTAACACCTACAACAAATTAACATTCCCCAAGAAAACTTCACACAAATGTTCAATGGCTATGGAACAACAATTGCCAAATTTATAGCCAAGTCTGTCTTTCGGAAGATGTTGGCAACATATTGGTTTCAAAAATTTATCTGTATTTTATAATATTCAGAGACCGTAATCTAAAGTGATAAAGATAAATTTTGTTAATAAAACAAAAGCACATACAAAATTCATAGTATTGCTAGGTACTCATCGGGGATTTTTTTTCATTAAAATAAATATAAAGCTAGTTTTACTTATAAGTATGGTAACATTCACAAATATACTATCATACAATCTTATCCTATAAGTAATTAAATTGTGTACTTTACTATAAATAAGGTGCGTTCAAGAATTAAAAAAGAATACACATTTTGCATCTTTAATCACTAGTTAATGTAATAAAACTTAGTTGCCGTTTTTTAAACTCATTTTTAACCTAAATAAAGCTATTTATTAATCAATAACAATAATCGGACGAAATAAAAATATTAACAAAAAACTTTCCCGGCGCGGCACACGTCCCAGCAACAGCGTCTCATACAAGCATGACACGTTATAAAAATATTATCATAATATACAATTAGTTTTAATCTTGAACTTGAAGTAGAAGTAGATAGTTCTCTGCACACACATACGTAGTGCACGTAGGTTATTGATATGAGATGTGTATGTAAGTGTTTGATATATAGGGGGCAATATGGAGGAGCGGGCAACAAACAATCGGGCTCGTGATAAGCAGATTCGGCGGCGCGTTTCATGTGTCGCCTTTGTCCGAGCTTAATCCGCCGCTTGCCCCCGCTGCCCGCCGCCCGCGGCACCGCCTACGCCGATCACGGCGCGGCCGTAGCAAGTCTTTGTTCTCTACAAGTCATGTAATTATATCAATATTTATAGAGGATCGATGAGGGGAGTTATTTCGAAAAGATACCTAATATCCAATGCGAAGAGACATAGTAGTAGTTGACAAGTGTAGTACCAAAAGTACTCTTCTGTCCCCTGAAGTAAACTTAAATTGCCATGTGGTATAAAAACGTTAAAAACTCAACAAATTCAAAACGACTATCATACAGGTGCCACATAGATAATTCTTGTACAAAAATTTGCGTAGGCGCAAACTGTCAAAATTGAAATTAATTAATACTTTTTTTTTCAGTTTAAAATGAATTATTCATGTAATTGCTTTATTATACTAATTTTAGTCGAAACACTGAATTAATATGGACAATAACATTAGTGATAATGCTACTGTATCATATTTTATGGTTAGGTATATTTCTTAGCTATTGTTCTATCAAACTTCATTGTATAGAAGTCTTATCTGGTTTCGTTCACTATATTCGTATTTATTCTAAATAGACATAGAACAAATCTAATGAATCTATATTCACCTGATAATAATTTAACAATACAGAATGCAATAAGCACTCGCGAATCTTTGACATAACTTGACGTTTTTTTTGTAATCGCCTCATATAAATATAATAAAAAAAAATTAAAGCATGAAAACAGTGACAAATGAGAATACCTATAACTTTAAACAAAAAACAGTTTTTGAACTATTTCTTATAATTTATGAATATGACGGATTGATATTAAAATTTTAGAAATGATAAAACCGACATCAACTATATAAAAATAAAGTCCTATCATAGTGTAACAATATAACACCTTTAAGTTATTATACCTAAATCTATATATATAAAATAAAGTCGTGTTAGTTACACTATTTATAACTCAAGAACGGCTGAATCGATTTGACTGAAAATTGATAAGCAGGTAGCTTAGAACCAGGAAACGGACATAGGATAATTTTTACCCAGTTTTCTATTTTTTATTCCGCGCGGACGGAGTCGCGGGTAAAAGCTAGTCTATTTATATAAAAGAAAGTCGTGTTAGTTACACTATTTATAACTCAAGAACGGCTGAATCGATTTGACTGAAAATTGGTGGGCAGGTAGCTTAGAACCAGGAAATGGACATAGGATCATTTTTACCCCGTTTTCTATTTTTTTTTATTCCGCGCGGACGGAGTCGCGGGTAAAAGCTAGTATAATATGAAAAACACTTCTTACTGGTTATTGTTTTAGAATGAAACGATGAATGAAATGAATTAAATAAATCTAGAATTTACATTTATTTTAGAGTTCATTACGTCGAAAGTTGAAACGAGTCTAGAAGGTTAATACCGCTTTTGATGTTTATCGCTTTGATTAACTTTACTTATTAAGACCAATGTGTTAAAACGTAATTAAAAGCTTGTGTTAATGCAAACAACTCATTAAATTATCATTAATTGATGTTAGAAATTCTTTGATTTAAATAGAAACATAAATTTAAAAGACAGCACGAAAAAATTATAATAATCTACATAACTTGAAATAAGAGAAAAATGTTTTAAAGACATGTTTTTGGACATACAAGCTGTTTACTTATTTTTAATTTTTTAAGAAAGTTATTTTAATATAAATATTTTTAAATAGTAATGGGTAAAATAGACGAAATAAAAAAGTAACGTAAAAGCTAACTGTAATTAAAAAAATAGCTACGCTTAAAAAACTGTTTCATTGTACACCTATCTAAATAAATTTTCTACAATCAAAATTGTGACATATTATGTGAATTTGTTAGCACATAACAGGGGTTTTCGTGACACTGTATAGATATTTCAGCAGTGTAAACCTACACTCAAATCGAAGCCAATGGAAAATATGTCTTCGACATCAAAAGTTCAACGACTTGAAGTTTCAATAAATCAGTAACATGCACTCTATATCACAAGCTATAGTTAAAATATAAAAGATCCCGTCTCTGAGCAACCAGTAAACGGAGCCTCGCAAATTGCCTACCGTCAGGGAACCCCGCTAACTACACATTTACTGCTTTTTATGGCGCATAATGGTCGTTCTTATTAAAATTTAAGTGGCCTCCGTTCTTCAAGTCGCTGCCATACATGATTCTGTATTTTCAGCAAATGATAGTGTTACGTAAATTATATTGGTGGACAGTGATGACATGCAACATAGTGGATAACATTACTATCAGTCATAACGGATCATGTAAATATATAAACGGTGAATTTCTACTTCAGTCACGGTTATTGATTTATCTGAAATTAATTATCTATGTCTTTTCACAAAAACAGAAGCCAGAAATAGGAAAATACAGTAGGACCTTAAGTTAATAAACAGACAATGACCATGTAATAATTCTTGATAGGTTCACTCTGCGGGGGACGTGAAAGTACAATCGTAATTGTTAAGATGTGCAAAGACCAGAAAATATCACGCCACGCAAACTCTTCTCTTTTTTCCGCCTGGTGATCATGGTAATCAAAACTGTTTATAAGATTGTTGATATATGTAAGAAGTGTATCCAACGACGTTTTATAATCTAAACTTAAGAATGAAATGCATACACTGGCTGGTGTACTGATCCATGGTCAGTTTTAGTTTTCGCTTAGTGTTAGTTAACCCCCTCCCTATAGTAACCAATCGCTTTAACGGTTGATTCTTTTGTATTGTTCCTCTTTGTTTTCTCAATAAAATGAAACAATACTGAGACGGGTGAAGACAAGATTGGAGTAGACTCATCTGGAGCTGTCGAGGTAGGTGAAAAGTCAGCACGTGATCATTTTGCGATAGAAAACAAAAACGTCGGCGGAATCAAAGCGTCTTATTTCTGAAAAGGCGTTGCCAGTCAAAATATGTACAAACGCCGACCGTAATGGGCTAAACAATACAAAAAAATGGATATCTTATTTAAAGTATTAACAATGAATGCCCCGCATTTCGTGCTGCTCTGGTCTTACAATAGTATTTTATGGCGTCATAAAAGCAGCCGCTTTTGTCCAGCGGCCAGTCAATACGCGGCCGGCAGTTTGCGTACGGAAATGCCGGGGAACCGAAATATCCCAAAATGAGAACTACGAACATCCCAGGTAAATTAAGATATACAAATATACGAGTGACTCGGTCTGGTTTCACACGGTTAAGAAAGCACATTTGGTAACAATTATTTTTCAATCGCAATGCGAAGGCAAGACTTTGTTTTCGTAGAACTACGCCTACGCCTACGGGCGTAGAACACGTGGAAAGTGACATTAAGGTTTTAAATTTATACGATGAGAATTACAATCGCCGCAACCTCTATTTGCTACGGTTTCGGTGCGAGAAAGGCACAATCAGTATATTTGCAGTACATATTTAAGAAAGAATTTAATTACAAAAGAATCTCGAACGAATATTTAATGAAAAACTTTCGTATACTTTAGTCACTAGGCTATTTGGTGTATTTAAAAACTTTAACTGTACTATTCTAAGCATTTATTAAATAAGACATTTGAATATAAAAGCAATGCAGGTATAAGAGTCAGAAGCGTACACGAGTATCGAAGGCTTTTGACGTATTTTTATAGAACGTTGTAAATTAAAAGTACTATAAACATAAATCTCGCTCGACGTCAAATCGCATCACGACGTTCGAGATTTAAGTATAATAAATATTATAAAAAAGGACAACAAATTCTACTCTTAGCGGTGTCTCTTGAAATCGTCCAGAGTCATTAAATAAAAATAAGAAATCGTATGAGAGTGTCACTGATTTCTTAACAAATTAATTTCAAACAACAAAATAACGATCGACATTTGTTAAATTGGTGTATGCGTTGCATTTTATGTCAATTATTTATAAATGTCACGACCAGACTGTGTTTTTGAAGTGTTCCCATAAATTCTCATACCGCTGTAATTCAATTACTGACTGTATAGAAGTATTTATTATACTTTTTTTAATTATTTCGGGTACTATCTCTTATGTTTTTTAATTATATATTATTCGACTTTTATTTACTTGTACAAATTCACGAAACAAGCTTAATTGAATCATAATTTATAATTAACTAGCGACCCGCCCCGGCTTCGCACGGGTGCAATGCAAAATATACCTACTACAGAATAAATGCACAATTTATTTAAGGTACTTAAATGGATAAGGATTAATGCTGTATTGTTTAAAATCACTTCGTAAAAGAATAAAAATGGTTATGCTGGGTTATCCCTAAGAGATAGACATATACCATCGCGGACTTTTTTGTTGAACTTTTTAAGGTGAACAATACTGTAGTACCTACATTATTTTGGTCTATCTCGTAGGGTTCAGCCAGCGTTTGCAATATAAGCGCAAAAAAACGTGCTTATTTACGACATCACATTAGAAAACTTTAAATTTATCAGTGTTTCTCTACTATATTATGCATTTATTATACATACAAACCTTCCTTAAGAATCACTCTATCTATTAAAAAAAACCGCGTCAAAATCCGTTGCGTAGTTTTAAAGATCTAAGCATACATACGGACATACAGCGAAAGCGACTTTGTTTTATACTATGTATTGATAAGCATAAACCAAGTACATAACAAATTTTATTTGATTGCAAAGAGCCTTTTTTTAATTTGCTCAATCTTCATTTGTTTTGAAATAGCAAGTGCAAAAGACTAGTAAACTAATTTAAAAACTAGGCTATGACTAAGTTAAGCTTTTTGTGCTACGGTCCAAATTCGCCATGTCTAGGAGCAATGCAGGGACACCATTTTAACAAACTGACAACAAAACCTTTGGCAAGGCTTTGATAAACATCGTCAAGTGCATTGCGACATAGATATATTATACTCCATCCGACAACCGCGGATTGCTTGGAACTTTATCAAAAAGTCTTTTGTCAACGGCGCAACTTTATCTTGCGTTTCCACTACCGAAATACCTGCATCAAAATGTAATGGTTAATCTATTTTTATATAAGAGAATGATGATGATGTACACGATCTTCTAAGAATTCTTACTATATACGAGAAATTATTATTTAATAATTTCGCGTTGTGCTGTTTCGGATATTCTTATGAAGAGTTGCTACACCCGTCCAAAAAGTTTATAATCCAGTTAATTTACTAGGCGAAATTAAAGAAAATTATAACTTTTTTTACGTCACACTCAATACACTGGTTTCTCCGACATTGATAACCGAATTAAATTGATGTAGGTATCTTGCCCACAGATATTCTCATCAAGGTCTAGTGAGTGCGTCTTACGTACTATGGCTTAAGTGAAGGAATTCCCAAATATACTCGTTGTAATGTTAAATTTTACGATACAATTGCAAAATAAACAATTACTAATCTTAAATTAAGACACTCCGTGTGTTATTATGATAACACTGTTTACTTTCCGAAATATGGACGTTTCAAATGTCACGCATCACAGTTTGGAACGTATTTATGTCTAGTCATGACTTGTAGGCAACTTAATCAATCTTACTTATATTACTAATATTATAAATGCGGAAGTAACTCTGTCTGCTTGTCGCGCTTTCACAACAAAACTACTGAACCGATTTTAATGAATTTGGTACACAAATAGCCTGAAGAACATGGGATACTTTTTATTGCGAAAAAAGGGTTGAAAGGGGGTATGAAAGTTGTATGGAAGTATAGTAATTTTTAGAGCTTGAAATTTATTGTTTAGACACATTCAAACTTTGTAAAATTTATAACCTCAAGGGATTAAAATAAAAATAAGGTTTGTGTCAATTTTTATAAATTTGCGACGACACACAAAATATTAGAGCTATTATGATGTGATATTTACGGAGTCACTACAAAATGCTACATAAATGCACTATTCCACGAGGACAAAGTCGCGGGCGGCATTTATGCTTTTCCCAGGCATTGTTACATATATTTTTTAATACTATAACAAATTACATATTACTAGGATGTACTAAATTAATAAATGTTATCTATTTACTGACAAAAAAAGTGACAAGGGAGAAAATAGTGTTTGAAAAATTTAAAACAGTCAACAATACATTTAATTTCGTGTCTGAGTCTAACTTATGGAACTCTCCATTAAAGTATACTTTGAAGTTAATTTGTATTAAAATCAGTTTTTGATAGGTATTAAATAAATATAATGAATCAATCGTATTGAAAACACAGGAAAAAGCAGCTTTAATTAAAACCTTTATCGAAGATACTTCTATCTCGTCGAATATATTTTAATTCGGTATTATATGTACATTAACGTGATATGTGATATTTTATCAACAAAGTACCTATTTTAGTTATAGTCATTTATTATTTATATTTACTTATATTTGACTTGTTATACAGATAACTTGAGGAAGTTAATATTCATGTTACGAATATCAGCTTCAATTTTATCCCGGACATCGGTGTTGGTATCAGAGCTTCCTTGTAAGGATCAAATATTTGTGAAACTATACTTGATCAAACAAATTTGTCAAACATATTTGTTTGCTTACTGAGCACGTAAATAAAAATCTATCTCTTAATATCACACAAAATTTTGCCAAGATATAGGGATAGAGGATAGAAACTATAACCATATTCATTACTGGTATCTAGTATGTACTCTTCCAGGTTGTCTTTCTTGTGTTTATCAAAGTCAGACTGGACGTAATCGTGAGCCGTATTAACTATCCACATATCAAGTCTGCGTAACCGAGATACGACAAACTAACGAAGGGAAAGCGGGATTAAAAATTAATTTAGGTTCTTTCATGTGTGCCGATAATCCGACGTTATCTAGATATCAATTCAAAAGGATTAAAGCAGCCTAGTTCAATACAGAATAGTCACGATAACAGACAATTATCAGGCGTTTATACTTATCTATGTACTAACGGATATTGTTTTAAGAATTATTGAATAAAAAACTTCAATGATTCACCTCTAATCTGTTAATTATTATTGGTTTTACGCATTCATTCAATATTTTCAAAAGGAAAACAATAGAAATATTATCAGCGTCTTCAAATGTTCAAAACGTAATTTCTTTGTTTGTATTGATATTGTACAACCACGTACAAATATGTAGGAATTATAACATTCGTACTGTATAAAACACTTTTTTTTCCACAGTTCTACTGTATTTTTTTCTGTCCCAATTTCTCTAAATAACGATAAAAGCATTACGATTTGTGTTTAAAATGAAGGTTATTATTACTATCTTAATTTATCAAAGCAATAATCCGTGACGACCTCATTATTTTAACTATCTATATGAAAATTAATGTGATTTGTAAAGTGTAACTTCATAAAAAAATAGATATTATTTTTATAGTTTTTATAATTGTAAAAAAAAACTTTTTTCTATCTTTCCTATAGGATATCTGCGACGAAATTAAAAAAAGTGAAGTCAAAAAATTCGTCTTGGTCCAGCGTGGATTGTATAAGACACAGTCACTTCTAAATTAGGGTAAGCTCTAGTCGAACCTTTCATTAGCGACTTGTATCAGCTTATGACAGAAATTGGAATTAAAAATAATAGATAAGATTTTGCATAATTTAACGAGTAGAAAATACCGATCGCTCCATCTTCACGACTGTACATTGCGATTCTCTTAAGAATTGTCTAAGAATATTATAACACAAAAGCAAACATCCGCAGCAGTCATCTCATAACATCTGACTAATGATTGCGTTGATGATGTAATTATAAAGGTAACTGTGTTGACTGTGTCCTCCAGTTAGGCGTGACGTGTTAACGACCTGTGAGACTTCTGTCAAACAGCAAACAGAGCAAGGGCAAAGTAAACAGTCAAGACTGTTTGTTTACGGCCGCGGTCCTCTCTGTGAGTGAGGACGACGCGGTGGTCGCGCCGTGTGCCGGCCTCTTATTAACTTGATAATATTATCGTGAGTTTCCACAGGCGAAACTTTAATACAAAAACATATTGTTTTTTCACTTTAATGTTTGTGTACAAATGTTTGTTCAAAGGCAATAACGATTATAAACAATCATTGTGAATTTGTGTAACTTACTTTTACTAGTTTACTAATACGTTCATATGTATTCTATAGCTTTAGATCATCATCAGCTCACTATACGTCCCCACAGAGGAGCTCGGAGCCTACCCCAAGTTAGCGGTGACTAGTCCATAGTCAATAGCTTTAGATATATTAAGGAATTTTTGACATTTTCACATTACAGTACATTTATTGTTGCTATATATCTTGATAAGAATAATATCACAATGTTTATAAACATGTCACTAATACAAATGATTAAAGAATATCGCATCACTTTTAAATTTGAGCATTTTTGTTCATGCATATACATGTTAAGGTTAGCTAAGTAAAATGGTATAAGAACCAAGTAAGATAGAACACAGTGGAGAAGTGCGAATGAACTCACAATATTTTCTCTTCTTGGTACGACATCGCTCGCAGTTAAATTTAGTTGATAAAGGCTACCTAATACATCTCTGTAACTCCATTATCAGTTAATATCTGGAAATTTGTATAAAGTAATGTCAAATAATTCAAACAATATAATATTGCTTGTGTTGAAACATAAATGAAGTATTATAAAATATGGTCGAATCGCTATTGCAATCTACTTCTAGTTAATAACAACAAGCAAGACGAATTCTTGATTGCTTCTCAAACGGCTCAAACCAATAAAAAACAAGTGGCTATCACAAACTGGTCCGCTAGATGAGAGTTTTTAAAATATTTTAATTGTTGCGAATATTCAATGTAGCACATGTATTTTATTCATACTTTATTTTATAATGCTTTATTTTATATTGTTGTAACCGACTTATAGGTCAATGCATATTAGAGGCAGTAAACGCATTCATCTTAGAAGTATCGAAAGGCATGAAATTCAATAAAATTGAGACGGTTATTTCTGTCTCTGCCTTTATAAAAAAAAGTGTGAGGTAAAGCTGGAAATCGCCTACAGCATTATCCTAGACTATTTCTAACTAGGTAATCACTTGCGTTCCCTTTAAAACAAAGTTTTAGTAAATGGCAGTATTCACAGAATACACATCTAGGCAGTGGAATAACAAAAAATTGCCGCAGCTCAACTTTTGCTTTCAATTTCTAATTAATAAACGATTTATTAAATCTTATCTAATATTAATAAATTTTATTTAAGTTTAATTATTTATATGTTGTAATGAATTGTAATCAAAGTGGAGGTGAGCGCTTAGAATCGATAATGAGCGAGGTGGGCGTTAGAGGGCGGCGGGGGTAGGCAATGGCGGCGGGGTTAAGCGAGGGCGGCGTAGAGGAAGGCGGCGCGTTTGATCTGGCCGTGGAATGCCCGCAATAAGCACTGGTTTACACAACACTTAGCAGCATTCCTCCTCGCGCCGCCATCATCATTTAATAAAGGCTCCATCCAATACATAACATATTGAGGTTATTAATTATTTACCGGAAGTTGGGGTAAAGATTAATAACATATTTTACATTATATCTGAACCTCTGCGCGTTGTATTTATACATAGTTTCATTTTTATTTATGCTATACCACTATTTATCAAACTATTAGGTTACAATTATTTTGTCTAAATATTACTTAATTTGGTAATCTTATTTTAGCAAGGGGCGAATATTTAAGATATGCAGGAGAGCTCAGTCTTTTAACAATTTATTTTCTTACACTTCCTTTCAGCAATAATGGAAAAGTTTGACAACACGGTCCTATACACCTAACCTTCCTTTACACCTTATTCCGTAAGTTATATTTAATTAATTTAGTCACCGTTTGCTCGTCGACCATAAGATTACGAGGATATCTTGATTTTTCCTCACTAAAATATTCAATGTTTTAACCTTGTTAAATGATGGCAATTTCAGTAAAAAAGAAATCTTATATTGATACAATTTTAATTACAAGAGGACACGAAATTTTATTAATTTTTATTTAGTTTAAATATTATTTGATTGTGTGGTGCTAAAATTTGGTATGGTTAATTTGATGATAATGGTTATTGAAAATTTTGCATTTTGTTAAAGGGTGCAGTATAAAATAATACGACCATTGGAAATGGATTAACATGTTTATTATTTAGTTTATCAAATGTGTTTCGTGATTGTGCCAAGTACATACTAACATATCGGTGTTCACAAACTTTCCTAAAACATCAACACAACGTCTCTTAAATACAACAAGCGCAAACAAACTTCGTGATACAAAATATCTTAATTTTACACAGCAATCATTTTCAGAGATATAGCAAATACAACGCAAGGAAAAAATCACATTTAGCACCATCTTAGACATTAAAGGAATGGTAAAAACAAAACAATGTGATAAACATTACCCAATATTCCTTTGATACGAATAAATAAAATGCAACACTGTCACATGTGTCAAAACATAATAATCAACTAATTACATAAGGACTCCCCTGTACAATTCTAAGACCGAAATCCACTAAATATTAGGTTAATATGGCGTGAAAGATTTTTATAGTGTTATTCCGTTAAACTGAGATACGAATTATATCAAAATTTAAGCTAATATATACAGAACAATTTATCAACTACAAATAATCTCATTCAACATGAAAAAAATTCATTAATAATTTCTCAAATCAATGACGCGTTGAATAACTTAAAATAATTTCACTGGGGATTGGGACAAAATTATAATGAGATTCTTATTTAATTCTTAACATATTATATGTAAGATACGTTATAGAGAAAATTAAATTAATATTTTATCATTATAACTTTGATTTTCCAATAACATTCATAAATATAAACATTAAAAAGTTGTAAGAAACATTTTATTAAATAATGAAATGACTACAACCGTTCCATTCCTAAATTTTATTAATCTCAATAAATTGCAGCCATAGATTTGAGAAACATTAATTAGGCACTTAAAATAAAATCGATTTAATTAATACTTAATGTATTATAATAATATAAAAATATAATTATCTATATTTACAATTAAAATCAATCATTAAATTATTGTTTCACTTACGGCGTAAAACGATTAACTTCAATAAAACCGTAAAATGTTAACTACCTATGTCCGTTCAGTGTCAAAAATTACATTAAATGTATATAGTTCATAGCCCTAGTTCGCGGACTTTATCCATTAAGAGCGTTATACATTTGTTCCAAATTATTAATAAAAAAGTATGTCATTATTAAATAAAGCCTGAGTACTAGATGCGTACATGGCGATTGCCATACGATGACAGTTTAGGGTAGCCACGATAGATGTTTTACCAACAAGAATACAAGTCACCTTGTACTAAAGAACGTTGGTGAAGATTGCACAAATTTATTACATATATTACAAAGATCGAGTTTATTTAATGCAATAGTCAAAGTTTACGCGCACTATTGGTTTTAACTGTCACATTTATCACTCACTGTCCGTAGACATCAGTGTGAACACTAAAGTTCTGTTGCTGCGGTCACAGCAAGGGGACCGGTGGTACTCCGGGGACGAGCGGCTCTGGCACCCCTTGTAAGACACCTTGGTGATAGTGATGATGATGCATCATACCATTCATCATCTGCTGGTGATGAAGCATGGTCGCGTGGTGCAGCTGCGCGTGCTGCAGCGACGCGTGATCACCTTTCTCTTTCATCACGACTTCTTCGCGTTTCTTAACCTGTTTGCGCTCCTTGGCACGACGATTTTGAAACCATATTTTTACCTGCAACAATTAAAAAAAATGAAGCAGTTTGCTTTGGTAATAATGGAAGAAAGAAAGATTTACGTATTTTACTTACAATTAAGATTCTATGTGCGTACAAATAATTCTTCTTCAAATAAAATAAAATAAAAAAAAATGATCGCGGAAAATATTTTATAACTTCGCAAAAAAAATAGCTTTTTACAATGTAAAATATGAAGTCAAGTAAATGTAATATATCACACATGTTCCAAAGAAATGTTTCAAGTTAATAAATAAATATGATTAGACTTTAAATTCGCTTGGTTAGCAGACCGTGGAGAGTAGACAGAGTAACATACGATAAGCGTAGTCGATAATCGAAAAGTCAAAACTGTATAGAAGTGAAAATAACTTTCGGTATGTCACGTATTTTTCTCATATATTTCGAATACATTAGTATTCATACAATACATAACATTTCCTTTCATTACAATCGAATGTTACATTGTCTAGACCCGCATGTACTTTATTTTTTTGCATTGATATAATTTCAACTGAACTCCTCATAAATGTATATACAAACTCTTTATGTAAACAGAGGAACATTAAATACCATACATAGCGGTCATTAAGTTATATTATTTTTCATTTTACTTTGTGGATATTGAGAAGTATATTGAAATAATAAATTTTTTGTATTGCTAAAGTTATGATAGTTATGTGACAAAACGTTTTAGCGTATAATATGCTGTCTTTCTACAAAACAATGTTAAGACTTGGAATACGAACGTATCGTATAGTACATAGTATACAGCTACGGTAATTTAGGAGTTTATGTCTAACAAATAAATACATCCTCCTGATAGTGCCTTATAGATAGTACAGATGTTCGTTTACCTGTCTCTCTGAGAGTCCGAGACTAGCCGCAAGCTCTGCCTTGCGTCGGATTGTAATATATCGACTATAGTGGAACTCTTTCTCCAACTCCAGTCGCTGGTGATCTGTATATACGACGCGATATTTGTCCTTTGTCCGTGTTTTACCTGTAACAATAAAAGTTAATGTTAGTCTTTATAATATTTTTATTTATTGCCCGGCTAGTAAGAGTTTAATGTGGCGGATTTATCTGTTTCCTCCGTCTGTAGCCTAAACCACTTAACTGATTTTTACGAATCATTACATTATTTTCTGAAACTTCATATTGATACAGTCTGAGAGACTTATTTTCTTAGTTAATTTACAACTAGTTAATTAAAAAAGAAGATGAAAAAATTGTTTTTTAATTAACATGAAATTGTGCGAATTTTACCGTTTACGCATTGTATTATTACGCCGTAAACAAATGCAAAGACATTCACTAGTATAATTCAAACATTTAGATAAATGTGTTTCTTCAATTAAATATTTAGTCAAGACTATAAACTAATTATTATGTTATGTTTTCAATTATCGAAATGGAAAACGTAATCTGTAAAGCTTTCTACAATATTTTTTCCATGAGGACTCGGGTGATGTGTTTTAAATTCTTGTTAGCCATCTTAATGAACAAATGAAATGTTTCATCTTAAATTACATCATGATCGTATACAGATCAGTTTCCTAAAGGTGCGCTTTTTAAAAGCTTTGTAAAAATGTTGATTTAATAATGTTATCCTCGGTTCAGTCGATAGAACTGGATTATTTTTACATTAAAGAGAAAAGGGTTAAGAAATCAAAGGTAATGAATTAAAATGCCAATATCATATAACAAACATTCTTCTAACCTGTATAGTTAGAATACAAAAACATGTATTTGTTTGTTTTTCGTGTTTTTTGCTGGCCGTTTAAAATCATTATTAACACTTGAAATAAACTTTTAACAACAACATTTTGGTTCTAAGGGTTCTTTAGTTGATCTTATATCGCTAGGATACGGTCTGAAGGAGTGAGTCTCGCGGCCGTGTTCGATAAGGTAATTCCAGCCTCGGCACAACTGAAGCGCCGCGCTGCACCACGGCTTACTGTCGGGATTAGGCCTGGACCACACCGCGAGTTGCTTGCCTTACCAATATACATGATATATAAAAGTATTTTATATCTTCAGCATTAAAAATATTAAAACAAGTATATGTAAATTGCATAATGACATTCGAATTATACATATACTTGAACGGTTTTTAATGTATTTTTTGTTCTAAATTTTTTGTTTCTTAAAACAAAAACAAGTTGTTTTTTTTGATTCGTTATAAAACAGACTGGTCATTTAATGTATTCGTAATTTATGCATAAGTCAACCCTCAGTTTACGACCCACGATTCAACACGCATCAACTCACTAACAAAGGAAAATACATGGGATTTTTTTCACATTCCGTGATTGTGTCGAAAAATGTTAATTTTTATTTACAATTATTATCTGCGCCGTAGATTTCTCAACGAGTAAAATTACCGAGATACGTAGATCTGTGTACATAACACTAAGACACAGCTGAGACGTCTTGTGTACTCGGAGACGGTAAATATTCCTTATCTCGGTATTAAGAACTTCATAAATTATGTTTGTCACATGGAAGAGAATCGGCTTGGAATTAAAGGCGTTACGTAAACTGCGTTGCTACACCGCACTCTAGCAAATAGAAGCCCGGTCCATTTATTGCGCGTTATTTATTCTTTGACAGATTATCCCACCCGTCTCAGCCACAACAAACACTGAAATTGTTTAAGCTTTGTCATTATCACCATGTTATATTTTTAGTTGTCGAATATCAAAATTTGTGAGTAATTTACAATTGCTAAACTTGAAAAAGACTGAATTCTTTTTAACTTAAGAAAGACTACAGATTAACAATGTTAGCCGCGCGCAGAAGGTTTCCCGTTGACTCACCCTCCTTGTCACATAACGACCGGGTCCCGCACTATTCTGCTTAGTACCTCCAGATAACGAGTGACTTCTTAAGGCCATTGGCACTAGCATAAAGCTTCTGCGCACGACTAATACAAAATTTGTTTGTGTTGCAATGTTCAAAATATTACAATCAAAGCTTTTGCGATGCAGTCTAGTTTTCCTGCCTAGCCGTTTTAGTTAAAGTAACGCAAGAAACAAATTTATGTTGTATATCTGGCTTTAACAAAATTGTTGTATTAATTTAATTTTGTTAATATAGATTTGCAAATTACTTGTCATCTACAACAGTATTGTACAATATCGGCTATCTATCTAATACAAAAGGGTCGAAAATCAACACTGTGTCATGTTGTATTAGCGTCTACGGCCATTGTTTAAATGAAGGAACCGACGTACCCGTATATCTATTACTAGATAAACTCTTTGGGAGAGCTTGAATGACACAAAATTATAACTTAAATAAATTTCCTGTTAGCAGAGCAAACAAAAAGCGAACTAGAAAAGCAAACAGAATATGCTCTATCTATAGGCGATGCGGTGTTTGATAGTGGGTGTTAATTTTTGTAGCAAACGTGGCCGGGGATGGACCCGGCGGCGGCGGCGGGCGCCTCTCCTTGTCTCTCGCATCCCACGTGTCCCAAGGATTTTCTAACATGTTCATATTTTTGATTAACTTGCACCTTATAGATCAATTCCAACCTATCGAATCAGTATATACTTGTAGCTTTCGGCAAGTTTCATATCTAATTTTAATTTGATGAAACTGTAAACGTTTAGGTATCATACAGCAAATGTAAATTCTATTCGTTTGTTCTTAAATGACGTACATAAATCGTGTAAATTGTAATAACAAAATGATTGATCTGCTCTACCTGCCTATTACGTACTTAAATTACCATCATTTGTTATATAAAAAAAATAAAAACAAACGTCACAAAATACGTTACTTGCAAGATATATAAAAACATAATCGATCAACATTTACGTCACTACTTACGTAGCAATGGGCCCAATGACAAGTTACAGTTGATATCGTTGGCGAGTTATACAGAAAAAAAAATATGTTGACATTTGTCAAACAGCGCGGGCGGGCGAGCCAGGATGATGCGAGCAACACTTTTTAGTCTGTGGTTATCATGGACAAATACAATGCCTGATACAATGATACGCGAGGGGTGCTTTTGCGACCGCCACAAAGCGACATCCCCTTTATTTTGCAAAAAGTTTCCTTTAATTAGTAAATTAAATTGCAACACATATTATCATGTAATATATTTCAATGTGTTATTAAGCTAATTTAAAAATTAATTAATCACATAACCGCATATTCTTCAGTGATTTAGTACAATAAAACCGTGAAAATCTCTCTTAAAAAAAGAGAAACAGGTAGATTTAAGTTTACCTTATCTACAATAAACAATGGCTTTTTAACAATGTGCAGAACTGTATTATTTTTCACGGTCTCTTGTTTGTGCAAAGCGCATGTGGATTGCTATTTAATGAACAGACCGCAGTAAGTTATCTGTCGCGGTATCAGGCATCGATTACACGTGTACATCACGTATCAGTACATCGCGGATAGCTTGTCCGACACCATGTTAAACGCGATTTGTGAAAGGAAAACAATTAATCGACGGTTATCGGTTACGCTCGACTCTTTGTCGGCGCGGCGAACACCGAAATCCCGCTTTCAGTAATACGCGATTATCGCGTTCGGCCGGCGATAGCGGCGCCTTTGAACATGTTGATACAACGCCTCGTATCGCCGAGTTACCTTCTTGTAAGCTTGTAATGTATTTTTGATGGACGAGGGCGCGGCCGCTATCTGCCCGGGACGATAACGCGACGACAATCACGATCCGTCGTGATCTATGCGACGCAAATCGATCCTGAAGATTTCAGATCACATCGAGCGGCACTTGAATTGAGATTCTCAGTTCGAGTAGGTACTTAAACGGTAGCACTCCCGTGGGAGGGCCTTGTCGGAGGGTTCGCGGAGGGCGGACTGTGATGCGAAGGGAACTTTATATAGTGGTTACGTCTATTTAGGGATCTGAGACGATTCGTTGACGCCTCACCGACGTAAGAACCCACAAATCACGTCATTACAACAATGAATTTCTGTTTTAAAAACAAATCATAGTTTACCTACAATCAACATAATTTATTAGGTACCTGAACATATTAGCTAGTCACAAACAAGTTTCGAGATAATAAACAAATTCAAACATTGAAACACTACGTGAAATAATAAACATGACTGTGCATGTACCTACAAAATAAGATGAGCTAGTCTGTAGTGTTTTCAGTTAACCTAATTGCCGTTGCAGTTATCAATTTAGGATAAGTAGTTTCCTCTCAAAACTGTTTATTATAATTGCTGCGTTGTTATATGTAATTTTAAAAAGTTTGATGATATAACGTCGATATTTTAAGGTTTTTGGGATTCTTTATAACAACACTTTTAAAACTAAAATAGGCTTTACTAGCTTTGATCCTTGAAAAACTTCACGTCTTCAGGACACTAGATACAACGCCACTTGAATTACGTATTGGAACAAATTGGGAACAATCTAGTTTGCGGAGCACAATCTGCATTGAAAATACATGAAAAATAGTAGATAGAAATAACGGATTTACTATTGGACGCAATTACATAGACAAACAATAGAAACGAATGGAATGAATAACCATTAACCATAAAATAAAATATTAAATTCATAATCAAAAAAAAAACTTCAAATATCTCATGCACACTTCATTGCTCCAATACGAACATGTTTTAAAACAAACATTGTCCAATCAACATCATCATTAGCGGTTGGGTCCAATACACGCAACACAAACAGTAAACTATTAGACCCAATTGACATCTTACGTGTTGACAGCAATTGACAGGCCGACAGCGTGCCGCGGTCAAACATCGATTAGTTACAATCGCAAACAATAACATAACAATCATCGCCGCCTCCCGTTTTTACGCTTTTTTGGCAGACAGACTCCCCGGGGCGTTACCACAACAAGACGGAACTTTCAACACTCATCGGCCATTTTTCTTAAAACCCTATTCAACGCATCTTATCGGGTGCTCGTAACAATAGCTTAGATGTGTTTAGTGGCCCATTTCATTCAACGAAATGTCAAAACTCGGCCCGTCAACTATTCGTGAACGAATCAGAACAAACGGAGAAACATTTCTATGAACATTCCCTTCTTTATGTAAACTGGGGTTGACAAACAGACAGAAAGGTTTGAATACACAGAGCCGGTTAGGTAGGTACGTTGTGGATACGGTACTGTGCAAATATACGAGTAAACAGTGCGCTAGATACATCTATTGATACAACATAATGCTTTGTGTTTAAATGTCGTATTTCTAAATGAAACTGCATCTTGGTCGAATTTAATCGACAGTTATTTTATTTTACTTTTATTGCCGTTACAACATGTATCATTTACGCCTACAAAAAGCATTTTGTAGTACATAAGAATTCAGTCCTTAGAAGTAGACCGTTTCATAGTAGGGGTAATTAAACTTAAGTAAAATTTAATTTATAAATATGCTTTATTTTCCGCGCGGCTTCGTCCGCGAGCAATTAAAACAAATAGGATGATTATTGGTATTATGTGTTATTTAAGACCATGTTCCAAAAATTCCATGACCAAATTTCAATAAGATATATCAAACCGTTGCTTAGTTATCGTGTAAACATGTAAATCCAACATATAGCACGGAGACCGTATGCAGTTCCGGGATCATTAGTAGCTGTTCTTTTAGACTATGTTCCATATCTGTACCAATTATCAAAGTGATTCGTTTCGCCGTTCTGGAGATACCTAGTAACAAACATCCAACTATCCAAACATTCGCATTTATAATATTAGTAAGAAGTCCTGATCATCATCTCCCAGGCCTTATATCACTCACGAGGGGGCGCACAAGGCTATAACAAGGTCTAAGGTTTATAAACCTTAAAGTTTTGGCTTTATTTTTACGGTTGGCCGCCTGCCTATCGCTATCCCTAATTAGAAGGAATATATTAAAATTAAAAATAATAAAAACTAAACAATTATAGGTAAATAGTACAAAAATATTAGTAAAAAATAAGATGGTAAAATTAGTAAGATATAGAACTATTAAAAAATATATAATAACAAAGAACAAAACCGTATTCAAATTTGCGACGATAGAAAACATGCGACAAGAATAACATTTAAAGTTTAGCTATGAACAAAGTTCAAAGTGGAACGGAGCAGCAATGCACTAAATAAAGACAATGGCTTGTACAATTACATTTGGAGTCGCGACCGCGCTAACTTGGCGAAGATTTGTTCGCGGAGTTCCCGGGGGAGCAGTTGTCGGTTATTGTCGCCGGGACATCCCCTACCCGGATTAATTGCCAACACCGCGTACTCGATCCCAGGGCACGCGTTAACAGAAATGTACTTAAACAGCATAACGCAAATGTAAGTAGATAATTGCATTGACATGCAGTAAACTGTGTTAAAATTAAAAAAGTTTAATAATTAATAAAAAAATTATAGAACTGTTCTGACATATCCGTTTAGTAACTTAGGTGTATGTTACTAAACGGATACTAACTCTGTGGATTCGATTAAGAAAAAAAGGGACAACGATTTAAATTATTTTGAATGTTTAGGTAGATATATTTGTTTAGAATAAGCTGTACATTACTAAGTGTCCGCTTACAATAATGGTAAAAAACCTATTTTAAATAACTATTAAAATATATAATCCTAGCTTACCAATTTATTAATAACTTCTATCAAAAAATCTTTCGTAATATATTCTGAAACGGATCCTAATTGATTCTGGTATAGAAAATACAATAATACTTATAACTTATGAAGTCCATCAATTAATAATTAGTATAATATAAATAAAGGAAGAACTAACTAATAATCTTACTAATATTATAGATACGAATGTTAAGATGGATGGATGGATGTTTGTTTGAAGATATCTTCGGAACGGCTCAACGGATCTTGATGAAATTTGGCACAGATGTGGGACATAGTCTGGTCGAACACATAGTCTACTTAATTTTTTTTAATTCCGCGCGGACTTAGTCGCGGGCTGTCGCCCGCTCTATAGCTGTCGCTAGTACTATATAAATCAATAAAATGCAAGCACCGGTCATCAATGGCTAAGGTGACCTTAGAAAATGGAAGGTGACAGAGAAAGTCGACGATGAGAGGTGCTAAAATATCCTATTCTGACGGGCAATAAAAAGAGATTCGCGCTGTATGCGAAGCTTTTGGTAAGGTGTTGTACTGTGGTGAAGTTAAGGGAACGTACCCATACTACGTGACCCGTTTAGGGGGGGGGGGCGGAGTCTTTAAAATACTACGGTCAGTCACGGGAGGGGGGGGGGGTGGTTCAGCTTTTTGTCACGTAGTCGATTTTAATGAGAGAAATCTCGTATTTTTTCGACCTATATTCGAATATAGCGCGGTGTTTAGCGCTTTGTAAACTTACAGTTGGTGCATGGTGGTGCAGTGGACAACCTGTCTCGCGTGCGACCTCTGCGGATTCTATCCAGAAGGCTACAAGAAGTTTTATGTGTTTTGGAAGTCGTCTTTATTGCAGTCATATGCAATAAAGACGAGTATGAGTCAAATTATTTTTTTTTTTTTCAATTTTTGCCTGTGAAATGATTAAAAATCATAATTATGAATTACTACGTGAAAACTAAAGGGGGAGGGGGGGGGTCTTGGCATATACTACGAATGGTCACCGAGGGGAGGGAGGGGTCGAAAAATCTTAAAAAATAGGTCACGTAGTATGGGTATGTTCCCTAAGATGAAAAGTAAAAACATAAACGTACATTACCACTGCCGAAACCGCCCTACAAAATATATTGTTATGAAAGATTTTCTACAAGGATGAGAACGAGAACAGATACATATTTTGTAAAAGTATATGGTCTGTGGAATACAAACATTGTAATAATTTAAACCCATCCAATTATTCCCTGATTTTTGCTAGTTCGCTTCATTAACATATAACATAAAAACACCTTCTTACTTGTAGATTTTGACATGCGATAAAACACTGGCTGGTTTTGTTTTCTATTGTTAACGTTATAAATAGATCTTTAACTAATACATTAGGCAGTAAATTGAGAAATCACGTCACTTGTAGATATGTAATTGAGAATAGTAACATGCACACGAATCGAATTATACAAGCTTACGTAATTAAACGTAATTAATTACAATATACCACTTACTCCATGGATGTACAATTGAAGCGCGATCACCTTGGCGCATTCCTGTTAAACCCTAGTACAGAGCTATTGTTATTCAATATATAATGTTCATTAATTGTTCACGCTTCGAGTATCATTACACGATGACTAGAAAGTGTACATACGACAACGTGTAATTGTCGCGTGCCTGTCGTTTTACAATACTGTGATTTACAATAATAAATTAATTACTATACGAATTTTGTTTTATCACTAGCTATCGTAATGGAGGTCGCCCTGTTCAAGTGCTATTAAATTTTCTTTGTTATTGTTTAGTGTACAGTTATTGATAATGAAAAGAAAATGAAAAGAAGTAAAACTGCATTTTAAGTGCTCGTTGGTTTATTGAAATGTCTGGTCATAACAATTACAACACATTTCGGAATGAAGAAAAAAACAGAAAGAAAGAAAGAAAGAAAGAAAGAAACATTTATTGCCACACAGAAACACTAGAAACGGCGGTCAATTAAATAAAAGATGCATGCGTCGCAATGTCGCGGAGGAAAAGAACTAAAGTGTAAAGTAAACTCATTATTATTGGGACCAAAACTGGCAGCCTTCAAACATTTCGTCTTAGTTTCATTGATCAATTGTTTGAATGCAAAAAAAAAAAAACAAACATGGATTTTTTTTTAATATTGTTAGATAAATACTAGTGTTTGAACTGTAATTTTAGTGGACCCATGCCATGCTTTCCTTATAACAAAAAGGTAGTAAGGGAAAGAAGATTAAAATTAGGCCTCCGACACGCACACTCATCACACAAAACGCGGAATTACTTCCATTTCACGCCTGTCTTCTGTATGGTCGTATTATTTCACCGGGCCAGCCGGCTCATTCGTACAACAGGTATTGTTATTAATGGCGCCTAAAACTGTTGTCTCATCGTCCGCAAGCCGCGTTTGTTCCGGGTAACCTCCGAAACGGCTGAACAGATTTTTGACGGCACTTTCATTGGAAGGTAGCTGATGTGTGCGGACATTTTATAGATTTCTTTTTAAACCTAATGCTTACGACGTCGCAAGCAACACCTAGTCTTACACAACATTTATCAAATCATATAATAAATGGAAACATTTTTCTCATTTGAACTTTTATTCAAACTACTACGGAAAATAGGCGTAAGGGTAGGTATAAAACTGTGGTTTTCTATTTTGATGCTTACGATTATTATTATTGCTTCTAATTATAGATATAGAACATTTTAGTGTACAAAAAATATAGCTAACGCGGGTATTATTTGGGAAGTAGTAAACTTAATTCAGTCCTATTGCACTATTAAAGCTTGCTTTCAGCTAATGAGCTGTATGAACACACTATTAAATAACTGTGCACTAAATTCATATTATACGTACATTTTTCTATCCTTATTTAAAGTTTTCATCCATACGTTTATTCACTTAAATGTTGTACCTATGCCACAGAATAAAAAGAATTGTTTTTTGCACGTATAATAACCTAATAGGAAGTAGACGTCTAATTGCAACTACTAAGTAGGTAGGAACATATATTAAAAACGTTTTAAGAGCTTTACATCCAAAGAACAACTGTATCATTAATCAAATTACCTACTAAATTCTGGTACATATAACTAAAGCTACACTATTGGCTATACCGACATAATAATAGTCATAGAGTTTAGCTACTTTTCTCGGTGTAATTGACATCTAGAATCCAAATTTCTATTAACATCATCACGCGTTATCTTTCTTAGATAATAGGCAAAACAAAATAAACGTAGGTACAAAATATAAATCTACATATGATTAAAAAAGTAAAATTTCATTACCGATAACTTTTACACTATTCTCCTTTATTTTAAGTTAGATTTTTTTACTCTTTTTGTTTACTTTAAAAATGAAAGTTCAGTTTTCTGATATTGAAAACAGCCCGTAATAATGTTAAAACTGATAACTGACGAGTTTTTCCTACACACGCTCAATTCTATCTGATCAGTTTAAACTGATCGGTTTTGTCTAATGAAATTACGATTAAATCGTCAGTCGGACTAATTAGTTATTTATTCAGTTTTGCCTACACACTGTTAAATCTGTTAACCGAACAGTACGACTGTTCAGATTAAACTGAGCAACTGTAGCGGGCATTATACACAGTACTTTCACAACCACCACAAAATCTATTAATTCTATTCAGTTTCTCTGTTTTGTTTTTCAGATCTAAAATGTCAGTCAAAGCCCAATTAAATAATAGTTTCTAGAGAAAAATTCACGCATCTAAAATAAATAATATCCTCGTTATATTTGATTTATTATTTTAACCTTCTTGAAATTGTTAAATATCCGTGCATTTTAGTTTGTGAATATGCATTTTATATTTGGATGCAATTATTTTGTTTTTTAAAATAACTAACATATAATATCAATGTAATTTAAAAAACTAAATAACGATCGATGATTTCCAACTGCATCACAAATTATATCGATTAGATTCGCATCAAATCACCACTTGATTCGACCTTCCTCAAACTTGATTTTACAGATTTATTTCACAAGAATAAATAATAAAAAACTTTATAATACTGGCCATTTATAAAATAACAAAAGAAACAATAGAATAACGAAGACCAGAAGTACACGCCATAATACTGCCATATTTATTTTTATTCCGTGATTTTATAGACAATATCAAACACGATTTGTTCTACATTAAAAAGATTTATTATGCCCGTGTTGGCCGTCAGCTTTGAAAGCTCAGCGTAAGAACTTAATCTATACTAACTTATATCATAAAGAGGAAAGATGTGATTCTTTGCATGCAATAGGCTCCGATAGGTACTTTAGTACGGATTTGAAAAATTCATTCACTGCTGGGAAGCTGTACTACTACCGGGGTGACATCTTACTAATATTATAATAGCATTTAATATGAGAATTTCCACAATCTAAACATTGCATAAAATCAAATTTGCAATCCCTTTCATTCTTTTTGTAATAACAAAGACAACGATATGTTTTAATTGAATGGTACAGTAAATTTAGGTAAACAAATGCTTACTTAATGCAACAATGCAAATTGCTGTTACGGTTTTAAACAACATACCTACTATGATTCAAGTTGTAAAGCAAAACATACCCTCTAAATAAACAAAATAATAATAAGTAATATACGGATAAGGATAAAAACAAGATCACACTGAGTAGGTTTTGGTTATGATCACCGTTATAATTTTTAATACATTAACTATAACGTCGAAGCTAAGTTAATTTTAAGTTAAGCAAGTGAAGTAAAGTATAAAATTAAAAACTTATATCGACGATGACATTTAAAATTCCCATACTTAAATCAAATCAAATAAAATAAATCTTTAACCGACGGACCTGTTATTATAGCAATTCCGCTTTAAGTGAGTAGTCTTTTGTTTTCCTATTTTATACATAACATTCTATTTATGTTAAGACATCAGAAACACTTATCTTCATGAATATAACTACTTTAAATAACTTTCAAATATTCAATAAAAACCGTACAAACTATAGAAGATATTCAGCCATAATTTTTGTATTTAAAGCTAATTTATATTCCATTTTCCACTTACTAACAGATAACGGTCTACTTAAATTAGGTTATGTCATTCATGTCATACACACTAAACCATGTAGATGCTTGATAATTTTCAAATAAATAAAAAAATCAAAGAGTATAAATTTTTGTAGGTAAGTGACTTATTGAGCGAGTTGTCTGAATTTTAACCCTTAACATTGATATATTTTGGAATACCATTTTAAATAAGTGACTTCATTGATAAAATGATTGTTGGTACAAGTCATGCTATCAACGTTTGAGATTTTATTAATGATCAAAGAGACGTCTATAAAGCAATGTCATAAATTATGAACTAGTAATCAAATTTTTGTAGGTACTTGTAAAATAAAAACCTGGATTAGGTTGTGTCTGGTAGTTGGGCTTCTTCATCCACTCGTAGGGGGAGCGAGGCGGTCCCGGCGGGTGCGGCGCATGCGGGGGATGCGCGGGCTGCGAGGGCCGCGAGCCCGGCGAGCTCTCCCCGGGGCTGGCCAGGTCCCCTCTCGCCGGCGAGGGCATCTCCCCGACATCCCGCTCGCCCGGCTCGCGCTTCGGGAAGTGGTGCGGCTCCGCGGGCCATTCTCCGGCCGGCGCCGCGTTCCACGCCGACCACTGCTGCTCCTCGTAGTTCTGGTGCTGCCAGCCGTACCAGCCGCCCGCGCCGTACTGGCCGCCTTTGCCTTGGTACATGGCCAGCGGGTTGACGTAGTTCACCATGCTGCGATCACCGTCCGAGCATCGCACACACACTCGCCGTCACAACACTGCCGCTTGCCGCTGTCGGTCGCTCGTCTGTCGTCGGTCGGACTACGATGGGCTACGATCGAGGCTGCGCCGCGCGGGAGGGAGCGATAGCGACTGAGGACGGCGCCGGCTGAAGGCTCGGGAGCGTGCCGACGGCGGGGCGGTACCCATGAGCCACCTCCGGCCAATGGCGCAGCCCCGGCCGGCTCCGCCCCGCCATCGCCTCGCCCCACGCTATCGCCTAATTTGCCTAATTACGATGAAAATAATGGACACCGCCGCGATGAACTTTGTTCGAACCGGCCTGAAAATATTGTAAACGACTTGATAACGCTGCGTTTACGTTAATTTATTTAGGATATTTGACGCCGCCTAGTAAAAGTTATTCATCCAAGATATTATGTTTCAAATATTTTCAAGAGAGGCAGAAGTGACATTTATTGTTTAGTAGTTTTATCGTATGTTTATCTATTTCTTTTTTCTAAATATCCGGCCTATTTATATGATCATCCTTTTTATTAGATTTATACACCTCTCACGAACTTTCATCGCAGTTACATGGAATGGAAATAAAAAGATACATTGACAGAACTCACTAATTTCTCGTAAGCAGTGATATTAAGATCATAACATTGAACTATTCAAATCTTTTTTCTTTTGTTTTACTGTAGACACGTTATTTTACGTGATATCTGTACAGATCAAACATAAATGTTTTTCATTCAACCCATTTTTAAAAAATCACTTTGATAGCAACATGTTTAATCGATCGGTCGAATAATACCCTAACCTCTGGTGTTTGCCTACCTATATGTCTTATGACCAGCCGAAACTGTTAGTTTATTTTATTTCAGTAATAATAATCGATTCCTTCAACCTTCAACTATATTCATTTAACATTAGGTAACGGAAGACTCAGTTAGGCTCGCAAGTGATAAAAGTTTTAAAAAATGCAATTTAAAAAAACAAAGATTAACATAATATTCAAGGTATTGGAGAGAGATTAAAAGTTAATCTGTTTAAATATTAGCACAAGAACATAATTAAAGTAATAAACAAACAAAAATTTCAAAATAACCGATCAGTACCCAAGCATTTTTAAGTATTTGTTTACTTACCTGGAATTACTGCAGCGCATATTTGAAAGGCCCATCCACTTTGTTCTCTATTTTATGGCCATCTGCTTATCCCGTTTGCGAAGCCGCCAAAGGTATAGGCTATTGTTTAACAATACGAGAAGTTAACACTTTATTGCGGGTATTTAATACATTTTATTACTTAAACAACCCAAACTACAATGAAATTTAAATATTTTTACACGTCGGCCTGTTGCTTTTAGGTCTAAAGATTCTGGAATACAAGCTTTGAACTGCCCACGCCAGTAAATGTTGTCTAACCTATACCACTGCTATATTATAACCGATACCTGGTTCCCATAAAAAATTCAAAATATAGTTTAGGACATGGACATTTAAAATAACGATGTTATAAAATATAACATTATTTTATACGCAACGTCGTTTTCGTGAACAACTAATTAATAGAAAAAACTGAATTTTTAGCTTATACCTTCACTATTCCAGACTATCATTTATCTCCGTTCCAATTTTATCCAAATTAGTTCATTCGAAGTTACGTGGTAACATCTGTACATCCATCCTTCCACCTGGGTATCCATCCGAACATTCTTACATATTATATTGTTCATCTCTCAGTCCTTATCCCAGTGATGATGATCGGCGCACCAGGTTTTGTGCTCTGTCACTCCCTTCTTGATCATGTCACCTTTCAATCCGTTCATCTATTAGGTACTAGTCCTCCCGGTATAGGGTATACTATCTTATTTAAAGTTTTTGTAACATGTGATTCTTCCCTCCTCATAACATAGGTACATGTAATGAACAATTGTAAATATATGTATTTAACTGCAACCTCAGCTGGTTACCCCCATCAATTCCACATTGATTCCGTTATAATAAAAAAACTATTGGCGATCATCTATATATATAAAAGAAAGTCGTGTTAGTTACACTATTTATAACTCAAGAACAGCTGAATCGATTTGACTGAAAATTGGTGGGCAGGTAGCTTAGAACCAGGAAACGGACATAGGATAATTTTTACCCCGTTTTCTATTTTATTATTCCGCGCGGACGGAGTCGCGGGTAAAAGCTAGTCTAATATATAAAATTCTCGTGTCACAGTTTTCGTTCCCGTACTCCTCCGAAACGGCTTGACCGATTCTCATGAAATTTTGTGAGCATATTCAGTAGGTCTGAGAATCGGCCAACATCTATTTTTCATAACTCCCCCCCCCCCCCCCATTTAGTTTTTTTTTAACTGCGCGCGGACGGAGTCGCGGGCGACAGCTAGTTTTCCTATAAAATCAAGCACAGTTCTGTCCATTGGTTATCTCTAGCAGTTCATTTGCTCATTGTATTTTAAAAAAGCCATTTTATAATATTTATATAAATGGCAATCTTACGATCAGTCTGTCGGTTTTCAAAATTCGAATCCCTAGCTTATAATCACCTGTTTAGATTATTTACCTTCTTTTTAATAAGTTTTGTAGGGAACGGGGATTTGACGGAGGAGGTGATGCATAAAAGGCAGGAAATATTATCTTTCTGTGCCCTCCTCCATCGATTAAAGGTAGGCAACACATTTGCAATTGAGGATTTGAATGCGGTTGGCTCGCTATTTTGAAGAAATCAACGCTTGCTCGTTTGCCACCTTTTAATATAAAAAAAGTTTTCTAAGTATGATATTTCACATTATTATATCACACAAATAATAACCCCAGGCACTATTTGATTTTTAAAAAGCTATAAATCTGAATGACTACTCACATCTATATACACTCATAACAATCGTAGGATAAATACGAACGTAAACTATATATCTAAGTATGTATACATATCTTACTTCTTACTAATATCATAAATGCGAATATTTAGATGGATGGATGTTTGTTTGAAGGCATCTCCGGAACGGCTCAACGGATCAAGATGAAATTAATACATATGTAGTCTGGAAGAACACATAGGCTACTTAATAAGTATTTTTTTAAGTCCGCGCGGATTAAGTCGCGGGCGACAGCTAGTTTTATAATAAAATCTGTAACAGCTCAGTATATTTTCCGTGTGAAATCATTCGCGCCAATCTTAGAGACGTCTAAACTAAACTAAATTTGATGTAGTTTTCACATTTTTTTATTGATCATGCAAAAATTTAGAAAACAAAGCATAAAGCAGGACTTATGACAGCAGTTATGTGAACTTTGTGTTTATCGCAGACCTGTGGCGCCCCTTTCTTTCCAGCACCCTTAGTGATCACACAAATTCGCCTTACCCTGGGTGTAACGGTCCTTGCTGTTCGCTTAGTTTGTTTAAAAATTAATTACATAGTAGGTTTAACTTAATATTTACTGTTTGTTTCATCTTAAATAGTACATAAATAATAAAACTACATCAATTCAAAGTATGTACCACGACAGCATATTTTTTCCTAAAACACACTTACTCCTACAGAATATACACTAGCAATGTTTTTAATTCGATGCAGACTAAGTCGCGGGCAGTATGTAATAACAGATCATAATGCGTTAAGTAAATTGTTTGTGGGTTGAGCTTTGACCAAATTCATACCAGATGATAAGCGGCAGGGCCTAGCACGAATATTTTTTACAATCATTAGTCATCGTATCGTCGCCTACAAAATTTGCGTTAAAATTTATAGAGCGTCCATTATTGGGCGTAAGGTACACCAAAAATTTCATACTAATTTAGACTTGCAATGTAATCAAGTGTTACGTGTTCATGGCAGGATTTTTTTTAAAAAATTTTAAACTAGTAATGAAAATGTTTATGACTAGAAGATCGTCTCGTGAAGTTAATAAAATGAGTACACATATGAATAATTAACTCATTCATTTTATAAAAGATATGAATCGACACGTCGTTTCTCAAAATCGGCAAGCCGCTGAGGCTAGGTCATAATCGAAACAACAAACATTTAAATTATAATTTATTAGTGTGTCTTTGAATACAACAAAAATTCGTTACTTTCCAAAGAATTCTACTGAAACTGTATAGTGTAGTGTAGTAACAAAACTATCTAAACAAAATGTACTTTTGCGAATTTTTAAATTGGTAAATAACATAAAGTGATCAAGGCAAGGAATTATTGTCTTAAAATTTATATTTTTAAATTACCTAATTAGTGTTAAAAAGTTACGTAGACAATGTGTTACAATTTTTTGAATTGAAATAACAACATATTTAATTGAAAAATTGAACGAACTCAAAGAAGATGGCGCCTCTGTATTGCATGGTGTGACCATCGTAGTACAGTAAATTCACAGCATTAACTTACGTAATATTAAGTTTTTCCCGAGAATGATAACTTTTGACCTTTTAATTATTGAAAATTTTAAGTAAATCATTAACTTTCGTAAATTCTAGTTAGCGACACTATATGTAATCAAAATTGTAATTATCGAAACATGCAACACTGAAAAAAGTATTTCGGCCAATCGTGCTACGCGTCATTTTAGTAAGTCAAGCGTCAACTCAAGATGAATGGACTATAACCTCTTTTCCCAAATTATACCATAATGTAAGTTTATATTTCATAAATAAGAAATTGTTGCATATTTTCTTTAAAAAAAAGTTAAAAAAGACATATTGTGGCTGTCGGATTAGTTGGTTGTGCTTTTTTCCCCATGTTTTTATATTTCTCCAATCGGCAGTGGGTTGTGGTTTGGATTTTCCAGAAAGGATTTTTAAAGGAATTTCGCTTATTACAGATCACTCATTTACATAAAACGAGAATTTCTAGTAACAAAATGTCGACTGATATTATTGAGAAATTGTACCAAAACTACGGAATATTAGCTGATGCAAAAGACGACATCTCTAAGGTAACGTAAGCAGATAATACTCCTAATTCTTTGAAATCTAACTGTCAAATACTAACTGCTTTTATTGTTATTATAGCATGAAAAAGAATACATGGAGATTTTGGCGGCCGTTAAAGGATCCGATAAAGAAAAACGTTTAGCATCTCAGTTTATTGCCAAATTTTTTCATAGTTTTCCTAATCTTGCTGATCAGGCTATAGAAGCTCAATTTGATCTTTGTGAAGATGATGATGTTGCTGTAAGTATTAATATCTTAAGCGTTCACAAATTTACGTGATCCCTTAATTTTTGATTAGTTATGATCTATACTATGTTAACTAATTATCAAATTTATATGTTAGTAACGTAATGCAAATTTACATTACTGTGGGATTAAATGTTTTCTAAAATGTCAATGGTTAAAATGAAATAAAACTATTATATTAATCAATCTATTTTTGGGCTAAAAATATGTTTCCATAAATAAATCATATATGATGGTTACTGATTTGACACAGGTAAAGATATTGTTACTGTCCATATTATGTACACTCTTCATCGATAGTCAAAATATACTTAAGCAGTGTAGTTATAAGAGTAAGCAATATTACAAAATATATAACAATGTAAATAATGACAATCAATAATTCCAGATACGCAAGCAAGCAATTAAAGACCTGCCTACAATGTGCAAAACAAACAAGGAGCACACTCAAAGGATTGCCGACATTTTAGCACAACTATTACAGTCTGAGGATATAACTGAGATTAATGTTGTCACAAATTCATTGTTGACAATATTAAAAGGTGATCCAAAAGGTACACTAGCTGGGTTGTTTTCTCAAATACACCAAAGCACTGATAGTGAAGTCACTAATGAGGTAGTGAGGGAAAGATGTATCAAGTTCTTGGCAACCAAAGTAAAACAACTGGGACGTGAAGTTATTAACAAAGAAGCGGAGGAATTGATCATTGTTGAATGCAAGAAAATCTTAGAGGTAAATTGTATATCAATCAATCATCATCATCTTGACCTTGACCCACTTACGTAGGGTCGGTGCACCAGGTTTCCGTCCTCCAAATCAATCTTTCTGCCGTCATCTCCATTGTCACTTCCTTCTTGATCATGTCACCTTTCATGCAATCCATCCATCTCTTACTAGGCCTGCCTCTATCGGTGTACCCCTCCACACTCATACTTAATGTTCTCTATGTCAATCAATAAAGGGTAATAATTATGGTTAAATAGTTAAAAGTCATAATTAAGCCAAAACTTTAAGTGATGTAAAATCCCACATGATCTGGTTAGGGCCAAGGAGATGTTGAGAGAACAGTCATAATTATCATAAACACAATGAGGTATTAACAATCCTTGCAATTTAAAATTTTTTGTATGCAAGAGAACCTGTCAGGAAATTCCATGGCACTAAATATGTGTACTTTTGTATTCAATTCATTACAGCACAGGTTTTAAATATTGCTTTCTGCACATAATTTTTAGGATGTTGTAGCTGAAGAATTTGAATACATCATGGAACTATTGACATGGTCTCGACTGGGTAAGACCCCTGCAGGAAAGAAGGAGCTGGTGCAGCTAGTGGCAGCTCTGGCATTAACTCCTGATGACTGGCATCCTGAAGATCCTGAATATATTGACAGAATCATACAATGCTCTCAACATGCCCTGCCCTTGTTTTCTGTAAGTGTGAAAATAGTTGTTTGTTCATGCAATTCAATCAAAAGTGTGTCTTGGCCTCGAACACAAACAGTTCCATTGCCACATGTCTTGAACTATCTCCTGCCAGTTGGCTGCTTATTAAAATTATTTAGTTTTATCATGGAAAATTTATGATCCTGCAACTACATAATAGACATAATGGAATGGCTAAAGGCTTGTTGGCAATTTTGGTCAAAAAGAAAAATTATCTTGTAATTTTTAATGTAATATCAGATTTATTTCTATTTTTTTAGACACAAGTGGATTCTACTCAATTTGTCAATTTCTTTTGTGACCATATTTTGAAGAATTGGAATAATATAGCTACTACTGAAGGAAATGATATAAAACTAGAATTGCTAAAGATCTTTGCTGAAATGACAGAATTTTGTGGAGATTTGGACAATTTGCAAAGCAAAGTTGATACAGTTTATGATGTTTTAATGGTAAGTACAAATAGTTTGTTCTTTGATATTTTTTTAAGTTTAAAATTAAAGGTAATTCAATGCATACATTTTGTTCGGGAGATAATTACTAATGGCATAAAAATTTACTTATTCATAAACAAAAAGTTATTGATACTTCCTCATGTCTTCAGTGTTAATAAATAATTTCAATTGTTGTATTATTTAAACATATTTTTATTTCTTACAAATTTCTGATTGAAGCAGAAATATTTCCTTGTTTTTTTTACAAACACACATCAATTTGCATGACTGAATATTCGAACATTCAATTTTAAGATACCTAAGTAATATTATCAATTTGTATCAGAACTATCTACCAGAAGCCCCAGTTGAAGGTGAGAGTGCAAATGATAAGGAAGGTGACAAAACCGAAGACTCCAAGGCTAATGCAGAACCATCATTACAATTTTCGCATGTCGAGTGCACACTATTTGCTTTACACTCATTGTGTAGAAAATCACCTGAAGTACTCAGTACTGATCAAGCTAAACTGAAAACTCTTCGTTTGAGACTGCAGTACACAGCAAGATTGACACAAGGATATATAAAGAAGTTGAAGGAAGTAACAAATGTAAGATATGTTTTTGTACATAACTTTAGTTTCTGCATGTAACATGTTTGAATAATATATTATTTATTTAGATATTATGCATATTTATCTACAGAGCAAGAAACATTCGAGTGAAATGTCTGAAGAAAATAAATTGAAAATCACAGCTTTGAATACAACTTCTAACATAAATACTCTCATCCGTGACATATTCCGAACGCCACCCAGCTTTAAGAGCAAAGTACAATTGTCATTCCACACCAAGAAGTCGGAAAAAGAGGTTTGTATATTATATTATATAATATTCCAGTATCATAAATATTAAGACACATTAAATTTAAAAATAATTTTTCGCTTTTCTAGGCTTTAACTGTACAATCAGATGAAAAAGAAACCGAATCAGCTGGACAAAAACGCCATCAACCTATTACCTTTGACAAAGGAGATAATGTGTCTCCTGAGAAAAGAGCAAGAAGTGGTGATAGAAATATTAAAATGTACACACCACCATCTGGAAAATATAGCTCACGGTTTACTGGCAACTATTCGGGCAGGGGAAGAGGGGGGTATGGTAGGAGAGACTTCCGAAACAATGGCGCTCCATTCCGAAGGCGCAGCAATTATTAATTGCCAATATAAAAATGACAAAAATATCAATATTCATAATTGATATATGATTTTACAAATACCAATCTATTACAAATGAATAATAGAATGGTTTTTTTATCAAGCAATATATTAATTTCAATGATGCATTATTAAAAAAATAATGTACTATAAATTTTTCCTCAAGACATCTTCATCGATTTTAGTTTGTGTTGAGTTTGGTCTGGGTTGTTTGGGGTCCCTTTTGTTTCAGCTTCAACAATTTCAAAGATGACATCTCCTTTGGTAACCAACAACCCGTCTCCCTGTGTGTAAATAGCGTCTTGTCGTTTATTGTCGACTCTACGGTACATCGTAAGTATAGATACTTGATTAGGTCCTACAATATAGAAATAAAATGAGAAGACTTCTAGGCGTCGTACAAATAAGCTATCTTCTAAGTCTACGTAAGTATATTATGCAGGTTTTTATTAATCTGTAGATTACTAAGTCCTGAATCCTGACCGCAATATGGAGATACAAGCAGCACTATACAATTCTAGTAAGTACTATTTATGGTATTAAGTAATTTATACAATTACAAATTTTATTTTATTATAGATTCGCAGCCTACCATTTGAGAATCGACTCCCATTCTGGACTCAACTGTTTTCGTAAATTGGTTTTTAATTTCAGATTACTTTTAGGACCTGTTTTTATTACCAAAACTGATATTTCATGAAGATTCCTTTTCTTCATATTGTGCCGCTATTCTATTAATACAATTAATATGAAAAATGTTTGGTTTCATTTCATCACAAACACCTAAAAAAATGTGTTTACTTTCATATATGTCTAAGGGAAATAAAAGATCTAATAGCACAATGCAGCAAAAGAACACTAGACTATTGTATGTCGGGTGAACATCGCCCGAAGTGTTTAAAAAACACATGTCAGTGGTGGTAGCACCACTAATATCATTTTTAGCATTGCTCATACTTAAATAAAACGCAGTCTTTGATGAATATCCTTATATTTCTTAGCAGAGTTTTTGCCTCCTTAAAGAGCTCTGAATACTCCGGCGGTCATACTGAGACTGCCTCTGTGCCACTGGAACATTCTTATTTATACCCTCATGAGACTTATAATAAAGTATTTGAATGTAGCAATCAATTATAAATTAATCTACAAAATCTCCTAAATTACAATAAGTTTCATGCGTGGTAAGTGGTCACGCCGATATATATGGTCTATGGATATTAATTTCTGAAACTTTACATCAACAAAGATGTTAGAATAACACTGGTACACAAAAGCTCAAAGAATAAAAATGCGAAACTTAATCATAAATATAGGTTTATTCTAAAAATAGTAGCGTTGCATTTACCGCATATTATCAATTATATTACACATTATAAGATCTAGTTCATAACAAGAGTCTACTTTGGCATTAGCACTTGGATTACAATCCATTTGTTCTAATATTTCAGTTGGCATTTTGAAGTTTGATTCAATTTCATTTTGATCTGGTAAACTTTGGAGTGCATTCTGTAATATGTCTTGTACCTTATCTAAATGTTTCTGAAATCTGAAAAAGATAAAAAATTAACTTTAATTACTGATTTCAGTGGCCAACACTAATGTATTAAAATTTTAAGGCCTTTTTTCTTATTATCAAGAATGAAGTACCATTAACTGGTATCATTATTGACATGAGTGTAGTTTGTGCAGTACTACATTGACAAATATTAGGTCCTTACATATGAAATTGGCGTTTTTCGTACTGGCCACTTTAATCACGAATTTCTCCTCTTTGGTAAGGAATTCCAAATTCAAATTTGTACAGCTATAGACTCATGTATTTGTGGTTCGATGACCGTCATTCATTTGTTTTTTTTCTTCTGTTTTTTTCTGTTTGCGTCACTCATTTTACAAAATGGAAAACTTAAAATATCGCATTATTTACGAGTACGAGTTCCGCCGTGGCACTAGTGCTGCGGAAACGACTCGAAGGGTGAATGATGTGTATGGCGGTCGTGTTGCAAAAGAAAACACAGTTCGTTTTTGGTTCCAACGTTTCCGTTCTGGAAATTTCTATCTCCAGAACAAGCCCCGTGGACGGCCTGAGACTCAAGTTGATAATGAAGAGTTGAAGGCTATTGTGGAAGCGGATCCGTCGCAAACCACGTCCGAGTTAGCTGCAGGCTGCGATGTTAGTGATAAAACTGTTTTAATTCACTTGAAGCAAATTGGGAAGATTAAAAAGCTTGAAAGGTGGGTACCTCACGAATTGACTGAAGCAATCCGGCAAACGCGCGTCGACTGTTGCGTTACATTACTAAACCGGCACAATAATGAAGGTATTTTAAACCGAATCATTACCTGTGATGAAAAATGGGTTCTTTACGATAATCGGAAGCACTCAGCGCAATGGTTGGATCCTGGCCAGCCAGCCAAATCCTGCCCCAAGCGAAAATTAACCCCAAAAAAGTTACTTGTAAGTGTTTGGTGGACTAGTGCCGGTATTGTTCATTACAGTTTTCTCAAATCTGGCCAGACTATTACGGCTGATGTCTATTGTCAGCAATTGCAAACCATGATGGAAAAGCTAGCGGCTAAACAACCTAGGCTGGTCAATTGCTCCACGCCACTGCTGCTTCACGACAACGCTAGACCACACACAGCGCAACAGACGGCTATTAAATTAGAAGAGCTTCAATAGGAAAGTCTAAGACATCCTCCGTACTCCCCGGACCTTGCTCCAACAGATTACCATTTTTTTCGAAATTTGGATAACTTCTTGCAAGGGAAAAAATTCAACTCCGATGGGGCAGTCCAAATCGCCTTCAAAGATTTTATTGATTCCCGTCCGACTGGTTTTTTTAGTAAAGGGATCAATGAACTACCTATGAGATGGCAAAAGTGCATAGAAAATAATGGTTCATACTTTGATTAATTAAATATATTATATTAAAAAATATTCGACTTTTTGTTCCTCCCATACAAAACGCCAATTTCATATGTAAGGACCTAATATTACCTCATTGCTGTCTCAACCCGCTGCCTCTTTTGGAGTTCCATCATAACTCTAAGGGTCTCTCTTGCTTGATGTGGCCTGAACTCATTCAGCAAATGGTGAATGTGTATGAATAGTAAGCTTAGGTCTTCAACTTTTTCAGCTCTCTTAGGCGAATCTGGACAATGAACTAGTAAATCTAACAGATCTAAAAAGTTAACTAATAAGGAGTGGTTCAATTTCTTTAGCTCACGACGTCTTTCAAAATGCATAGGATATAAACGACGAAAGCCCTGAAATTATCAAAAAAGTATTGGTCATCCACCATTAACATTCAGAACTTTTCAAGCATGTTTTTATTTCTAATAACTTACTTGGCTTTCTAATGATCTTATTATAGTATCATCAGCATTGAAGGCATGTCCAAACATTGAATAAGAATCATGGATAGGACGTGGTGGAAGCGGTGCACGATTTCTGCGTACATTATCATCTGTATAAAAGTTTATGTATTGCATCGGTGGCAATGGTAAAGAACTGACTTGAGCAGTATCAGAAGACATTTTGAAATTAAGTTAAGAGGTAACTAAAATTAATAGAAGATCTTGGAGATACAAGTAATGAAATTAAGAATTAAGACAGTTAATGGAACTTTCTTATAATTAATAATATTTTCTTCGCTCAATTATCTAGCTCAACAATGACAAATAACAATGATCAATGACAGTTGATTTTGGTTGGTTGGTTTCGTTTATATTGACAGCGTTGAATGCTTGACAGAACAGAATAGGTCAAAGAGTATACTCAAACGAGGATATTTGAACACGTGAGCGAGGTGCCTACTTGTGGACCTAGCACGAATATTTCTGACTATCATCATCATCATCATCATCATCAGCTCACTATACGTCCCCACCGAGGGGCTCGGAGCCTACCCCAATTTAGGGGTGATTTCTGACTATCGCCTTCAGTTATTAAAATTAGTATGGGAATTTGTAGAGGATCTTATGACATTTTTTGACGTGGATAAGGGGGCTCTAGTGAGCTGTCACAAGTTAGTTTGACTTACGCTGAACTGTTCAGGTAGACTTGTCGGTCTATAAAGTGAGTTAGCTCACGTAGAAAAAGTTAATTATTTCTGTTTGACGCTTTTATTATTTTGGTTTTTGATTAAGTTTTATTTCCCTTACTATTATAGTCTATCAAAAGACTGTAATAAAACGGTGAAAGTTGGACAAAATCTCTTTTTAAGATTTAGTGGTTTTTTTATTTCGGAATAGTAAAAAAATAAATACATTTTAACTAAAATTACGATAGTCTACATAGGAGCTATCGAAATGTGTTTTGCCTGAACTTGGGCACATCTTGAGCGCAAAATGGGCGGAATCTATCTGATCCACCCAATTGTCTTTGAATCGTTTGGGTTTGGGTGTTTCACTTTCTCGCCTTTTTTTTTTTTTTTTTTGTAATCTGTCAGTCTTTTAAATGCTCTTTGATCTGCACTCTGCAGAGTTAATGTTATGTGTTATGGTGATATGGTGGTGATTGTGATAAGTTGTTTTGTTTTAGAGTGACTAATTAATAGTAGTTTTTAAATTGGTTTAAATCCTAAACAAAAATTGCAATGTGCTGGAGTTAAGTCTGACAGGTGTTTATTTTTTAACAAATTTAATATTTAATTTTGAGAGTCGGCCCTACGGCCGGTTGTTGTTTCATGTTCTTTCCTGATTTCATTTTATGGCGAATGGTTTTTATTTAACTGAAAATTAATAACATTGAATTGCAATTCACTAAAGAAGTCATTGCTTTAAAAATATGAATAACAACGGATAACTTATTCTATTGTACTGTGCGTCCACAACTTGTAAATGAAATAATAATTAGTAACTAAAACAATCCTGTCTTTGCGTATATTTGCTATTACGATATGTCTATAAATTTTGATATGAGAGTTTTTTATCATTTTGTTTCAGTTTTAAAATGTCCACCAAAGAGGAAGATGAGGTGATATGCCAAACGTTTATGATTAAAAGATCTCAAAACAAGAAACTTTTTACCCCGGTCAATTATCGGAAAAGGTTCTTGGTTCTTACAAAGAAAGCTCTTATTTATTATGACTCTGATAATCAGGTGAGTAATGCCAATAAAATTTAAATTTACAGTACTAAAAAAAATATAGGATATTATACCTAATATGTTAAAAATGCATTATTGTTTTTTTTACTATTTTTCATGCTTGCCAGGATTATTTATAGTCACTAAGGTATGAAGTTTAGGATCTGTAGATCTATTTGTAGTGAAGTTAAATTAAGTTAGTTTAAAATTACTTGTACAAAGAATGTGCATGTTTAAGATTACAATCTTTTTGTGCAAAGGTGTGTGAAAAACATACATTTTTAAATTACCTATCTTTTATTATTATTTTATGCATGAGCAAATTTAAGCTAGAACTATAAATGTTTTTGTATTTAATACATAATATTTTTTTTTTACTTTTATTAATGAAAAAACATATCATCTGTATCCCAGGGGGTTAGATGGAGATTTTAAATTTCAATTTCTCATGCAATTAAAAATATTTTTTGTAATATTATTTTAATTAGTAAAACTAAGCTCACTATGTCAGTACTAGACTGTTAACAATGATATTCAAGTGTCTATTAGTATACTAGTCTAGTCTACTAGTATCTGACAACATATTTTTTTTAAATCAAAATCGACTACAGAAGTAAAAATAAAGCAAAGAAACATGTTGACATTTAGAAAATTTTGTTAATGACTTGTTTAGAATTTGAGAGAAAATTTTTATTTAATCTGGCAGAGCATACAATATCTTCCACTGTGAAATTAATATGACTTAGTTAAACGCGTAAATTATGTTTACTGGTTGAATAAGATCATAACATTTTAGTGTACTTTATATTTCACCTTACTGTTAGTTTGAATTTAAAAACATAGGTATTTTTTGTGTGCCACAAGATTCCTTTTGTTCAACATACCTTTTAACGGGTTGATGTGACTCATGCTGGTTCAATAGTAACATTATTAGTAAATGATGTTTCATAGGTTACGTTTTATGAGCATAGATTAACTAAGTTGTTAAAATAAATATTATTTTCTAAATCAGTAAGTATTACTGGGATATTCACATAGTTGATGTTGATGTGCAGAGCAACTGTAGATTGTATATAATTGCTGGCTTATATGCTTTGGAAGACGGTAGACTAATGCCAGGTCATATTTCAAATAGACTGTGTCTCACTGGTTGGTAAAATCAGGATAAAACTGACTAATCTAACCGTTATAAGAGAGTCTTATATTTTAATGTTGTTTTTTTTTTTTTTGAAAGATTTGTGTGATGCTTGTTTTTATGATAGCTCGGTAATAATAACATTAGCGAGTATCGAAATGTTGTTAAACTCGTGCGATAAACCGGAAGGTATAGTATTAGTCATTGGGCACAGCCGGTCGCGTCTACTACTGATACTGCGTGCCTCACACCAGGAAATGCAAACAGGATTAAGCAAGGGGTCACAAAACTTCCTGAGGGAATACGATCGACGCATAATTCAGCTTATTTAGAATTTTATTCGAATTTTCTTTTACTAGGTTCACTTTTTTGTTGTGCGGCGTAGAAGTATTAATTTTACTAATCAGCGTGAGTGAGAAATGAAACAGTGAGACTATGGCTATAATTTAAATTTCTGTTTTATGTTAGTAAAGTATATTTCAAATACCGTTTGTGTCATGTAAATGATTCGTTATTCCAACAAACAACGTAATAAGTGAAATAACAATCTACAAATTGTTATTATGTACAAAGGAAGGATTGATAGAAATAATTAATGAATCGCCAAACAAATAATTAAATAATAAAAGAGGTCTACAATACAAATACTTTAGAAAATTAATTGATCAAATAACGAATTCACGTTTACATCAGACAATGGTTAATTGCTTTCATTATCTATAAATCCGTTAAATTTTACAGCCGTAACACTTGTATTAAAACGTATCGAGCCTAGTTACTCTTAAACGAGGTTTAGGCTAAGCGTCATCTGCGCCCGGTCACCTCAAGCCTGGTAAATCTGTAAATGCTTCAAGGCAAACAGTGACTACTCAGTCACAAAAAAAGTCATATCATAGTTATGGAATATGATTGACGTAACGGCAAATTAAATGAATGGGTATTAAATTATAATAATGTTGGTGATCTCATCTCATTTAAAAATAATGAATAAGTACAACCAAATTCTTAAATCTATTCTATTCGATAATCATAGCCATAATTTTTATATTAAAAAATAAGTAAATATTAGGATAATAAATAAAAAATACTTTATAATAATGTTAGAATAGACGTGTACTATATTTAGTCAGGTCGCTATGTGATAGATTCTGAAAAAGAGATTATGATAAAAAACTTGCAAACTATCGTAGTTCCATTGTGCAACTCAAAGAGCTCTTGAGAAGTCTTTGAAAAACGAACAAAAGCATGATAACAGTGGAAGCGGAAGATAGAACCGATGCGTCCAGGATAAAATGAAAATTTAAATTTTATTTTCAAGATACCTACTAATTCTCAAATTATAAGGTAATGGTGATTATTTTCTCGATGTCAAAAATAATGACAGGAATGACGATAAGTTTTACACAGCGATTTTGGTCTCAGAAACCCACGGTAAGCAGGTAACGTTTTAATCAGTATGTAAAACATCAGCGTATTATCACATCACTACGCTTTATATTTTACTAGCTGTCGTCCGCGACTCCGTCCGCGCGGAATTATAAAAAAACCTTTTAAAGTAGCCTATGTGTTCTTCCAGACTATGCTCTACAACCGTGCCAAATTTCATCAAGATCCGTTGAGCCGTTCCGGAGATACCTTCAAAGAAACATCCATCCATTCATCCTACTAAACATTCGCATTTATAATATTAGTAAGATAGATTTAAAACTTTATGCAATTAGCCACTGTTGTCGCAGATAATATCATCGGAAACCAAGATGAACCCGGCAAAGAAATTTAACGTTTATTTTATGAGACCGACATTCCGATTAATAACTCAATTACTATTTTTTGAAGTATCTAGGCAATGTACCATCAACACCTCTCATGTTGATATTTTATCTTAGCTACGTAAAAGAACATAGAAATGACATGTAGATTTATACACCAAGTTAGCTTAAGAACTTCAACAGTATCGGATATTTTCTATCATTACTGTTACTTTTCTTTTATAAATCGTTTGCAAATATTATTAAGTTTTTAAAATATCGGACAAATCTTTTGATTTTAATTAAAAATGTCGGGGCGAATATGTGGCGGAATTGAAGTGTGAGTAGGGCTCCGCGCATGTGCGGTTTGGGCGTGTCTGTCGGTCGTAGCCGCTTGCCGGCAGTTCCGCACCGGCACCGACGTCTGCACCCACACACTCTGCGACACTTCTGCTATCCTGGTATTGGTAATATATTTTTTATATCTATTCATATGCGTTTTATGCATAACTTGTCTAAAACATATATACAATATATGTAGAGTAGTTTCCTCTTATTTTTCACAACTAAAGATCAACGAACCCATTGATGAAATTGCGCGTTTCCATTTTCTGATAGCAACCTACGCAAAACATTTATGGTTATAACTAAAAAGGCTCGGTTTGTGTATTAACAATAGTGGTGTTATTTAGTTTTAGTAATTAAAGTAAGAAGTAATTATCTATGAGTTTGATGAAATGTAAGCTATTAGTTTGTAGGCACCATATTTGGTGCTGGTAACATTATTTAGTCAAAACAAATGACTCCTGATAAAGTAAAACTATGTCTGCTTTTCCTATTAAGCGGTTTAATGTGTCTTGTCAAGCATTTCGGACATTGTGTTTTGTTTTCAATTTTGTTTTATTAGTGAACCTACGTCTAGTGATGATCAAACCAGTTTTAAAGAATTTTACTCTTAATAACAATATAACTGAGATTTATTACTTCTGTAATCTGTATTATCTTTCGACTATTTAAGATGCAATTAATCGTTAAAAGTTGTTATAAGTACAGCATACGTAGCGTAGTACTTAACCCCAAATTATATATTGTATTTTGTATTTAATTTATACTTGCGTTGCATTCATATTTATATCTGTTTGAAATTATTTCAATCGATCATATACTAAAACTATTGAACTGAACTGCAGATTGTAGAAAACCATTACTTTTAGGTCTCATAAAGTTTAAACACTTTACTTTTGAACAGTATACTCGTATAATACAACATAATTTAGGTTATCCTAGATTTGTGCTATATCATAGTCTATATTGGTTGGACGTCAGCAAACGTTGTACGATATACGCAGCAAGTAGACATCGCGTTCAATTCTTGTGATAAATAAAAGCTCTTTGTTACGAAAGAACAAACATTGATGCAATCCATTATTCTTATTGGAACAGAGAACTTGAATGGGGTATAGTGGAATCACTCGTCATAACAGACGTGGGGGAACGACCCTCCGTTAATGTACGCGCGGCTCGCGGTTTCAGTTCACACAGTCCCTATCGCACTAAGACATAGTTGCCATGTTTAATTTAAAAAAGTTTCTAGTTCGGAAAAACAGAGAAAAATTTATGGTATAAGATATTTTTTTCTAGTGCATTTGTAAACTTTTATTTGAGTCTTATGCTCTGTATCTTTAAATATGGAATGAAATTTCGCAGTGAGATCTAATCAGTCAAGTCGATTAGGCTGCAGGCTGCTAATTGCTTGCCAGTTGTTGGTGGAGCTACAACTAATCCTTCCTGCCTCTATTGATTAATAAAATTCCAAAAATAAAACAATTTCTTACTCGAAAAATAACCTATATACGCGTCAATATCACTTGCGTTTTTCATACGAGATAAAATATTAAAGCAGTGAGCAGTTATTACGAAGTGCCCTTGGCGCGCGCTAATTGTTCTTAAAGGGTTCAGCGTCTTTTCCCCATGTTATTTTCTCTTTTGTCTTTTTGTGACTAGTGTTAGTGTCTTTTTGATGTTATATAAATATTTTTTTTGTATTTCATTTATTTTCCAACATTGCTAAAATGACTTGTATTGTGGTTGTATAAGTTTTGCTGTTTGTACGATTATAGCTATATATGAAATGAATTCATTTATAAAATTTTACAACAAGCGAATTATAAGTTTGCAGTAATATCAGAGTAAAAGCAAATGGAACTCTTGAAATTATACTTCGCTATCTCTTACCGAATCAAATTAGCAATCCGTCAAGAGCGTTCATTACCTACTCCAACTTTTACCAATTTGTATTCTGAATCTACTAGCTCTTTTTTTCAAAAGCTCAATTTATTCAATTAAAAGTTTAATTTTAATGTAATTTTATGGTTAAACAATCCTTTTATTTCTAGAGTTATCATAAATTACGTCAAACTTCAAGTTCATCTTTTTATAGTTATCAGTTTAAATTGAACCAGAATTTCCAAAAAAGATGTACCTATTAGAGATGCAGATATTTATCATCCAAACTTCATGTATAAATTGAAATACATCGGCAATGTTAATATACGGTTACCTGTAAAGTCGTAGGAATTTTGCAAGTTTACGTAATTTACTTTAACTTAACTTTGCGAACTTAACTGTGGGCATTGATTTGACTTCATTAAGCCGGTAGTTCGATCCGAATCCAATACTGGAAGTTCACCCCGGTAGGCAGGCAGGAAATCAATTTACCGGTGATATCTGCGGACGAAATAAGATTGCTTTTCTCAACTTAGATTTTGTTTCTATTGTGAACCTTACTTCAAGGAAGTTCATGTGTCAGAGACTAATTCTAAATTCGTGAACACAACTAAAAGCTATAGGAAAGTTATTTTTAGAAGATTTCAAGCAAAATTATTCTGTCGCTGATTTTTTAAAACCATATTGGTAACGTGCAACTCGAATCTAGAATAATATAGCAGGCCACTCACAAACTACCGCCATTTTAAGAGGGTTTAAAAAATGAAGAGTGTAATTAAAAAATATTTCTAACATCGATTAAGGAACATGTGCCATATGCTTTATGTATGGAAAGAGGGGTAAGGTATACGAAGGAATTGGTAGTCACACGAGCTGACAATTTTCACATTCAGATTTTTGTTTGTGCCGCGCTGCATCGAAACCAATTAGCGCCAACTATAGCGTAAAACGATTTTGCATTGTGACTCTGTTTCCGAAAGTAACCTGTTATTTATTGCTGCGTTCATAAAAAATATATTTCAGCTTTCCTTTTTCCTGTGGGAACCTTTATAGTTATCTAGCTTGGAAGACAATGTGACGAGGGGTCGATTTTAGTCGAATGCATTGTTAATAAAAACACATGATTATAAAACGGTCTTTCAAAAGTAACTTTTTAGTATAGTATTTGATGTTTAACTATTGTTTTCAAATTTAATTATCGTGTATAAGATTTATAGGACTGTGTTTATTTAAATCGCTGGACTTTACATATCTACAATTTAGTTATTGCTTTGCATTGCATAAATTGTTTGCAAGTGACATTTACAGAATACGTACTTACTAATGTGATATCTTAGATTTGGTGTACTAAATATTTTTTTAAGATATGCGACTTCTTTTTAAAAGAGGACACTGTTCCTGCAAAATGAGAACATTTAGCTTTATTGTGGAGTCGGGACTGGCTCGACTCAATGACAATTTTGTCTTGAAGTATGTCTCCGCCAGACCACCACATCTTTAGAGGAGCGATCTGCGCTATAAAATGTAAGATAAAAGAACCTTGCTAACATTTTACAATTGTTTGTATTTTTTGGTTTCTTATAACTTTTTTTTTTTTCAATATTTTTTTTTACATAAAATACAGGATCATTAATGGAAATGCGACTGATAGGATTACTATTCGTACTTTGATCAACATCATCTCCCTGTTCCTATCTCACTCTATATACCCTGCGTGGGCACAACAGGTTTTCGTCATCCAAATCGTTCTTTCATTCCTCATTTCAGTCGCACTCCCTTTTTAATAATCATGCTTCGATATTTGTATCCAATAAGTTTTCTAACTATCGTTTTTTTTCTTATAGATGTGGTGTACTTGCCACTATTATTTTACATTCGTTATTTACTAGGGTCGCACTGCATTTATCTATAACTTCAATAAAATGACGAGAGAATTATCATCGTATGACTAACGGATAGAAAAAAATGCGGCCATCTTGTAAAGCGCAGTAAAAAGCACCTCGTGAAACCTCGCGCTGTGAATGACTCATTCTCTCACTACAGCTAATGAGCCGCTTTACTTACGGCAAAGCTTGGCATATTTTTAACTTGTTCTACTTATAGCCGTGAAATTTTTTCCTGATTAAAAAAGTAGAATGATGTTCTGCTTTTTAGTTAATAAAATAGTGACATGATTAATTTTAGGAATAATAACATGCGAACAAGCATTTCCTGAATGGCAAACATTGTTATCTTTCGACCACATCACCACTTAACATCAGTTTAGTTCAGTGGGATCGTTGTAAGCGCTAGTTTACGCGTTATAAGAAAAAATATGTACAACTGGCGGTCGCCCGTGACTTCGTCAGCGCAGAATTCAGGAAAATATGCCCGCGTATTAGCTTAACTATCTTCCCGTTAAAGTCCCGTCGTAATCGGTCTAGCCGTTCCGGAGATTACACTGAACAAACTCTGCCTTGCGAAGAGACATAAAAATGAGTTTTCGTTGTTTCCAACGCAAGTACATCACATGTATGAAATATATTTTTTTTCTCGATGTTAAATAAAAACAATTAATTGTTTTAATATGTAAAGAAGGGGATTTGTATTATTGATACGATAAAGTTTGATTTAGACTTTGGTGGAACTAGACAATTGTAGCTATTAAGAATCTTTCTTTTTCAAACATTTCTCTTATTACAAATCAAGCAAACCATGTCTTATGATTTTAAAATATCTGAATGACATGTACAAAAAGGTAAAAGTTTTTTAAGTTAGTATTCTTTTTCGCAGAGTTTCGTAAGCTTTTTATAAAAATATACACTTGCTTGTTTTTACTTACAAATAGTAGGTTACCAGTAGGGATTGCAATCCGGCGTCATTTTCAGTCCGGCCGGATACGACCGGATTCCCATCAATCCGGCCGGATCCGACCGGATCCGACCGGATTGATTAAATCAAGATGATTTTCGCTTTTTAGTACAAAATAAGTAAGTTAATCAAGTGTCACTGCACTTATACTCGTATGTAGGTAGTTTATTAAAAATAAATCACAAATATATAAAATCGACTTTATTTCTTAACCAATGTTAAGACAAATAGACAACAAGAAAACAATTAAAATTTAGTAGTGTAGGTAACTAGTAATAATTTTACGACGTAACGAGTAGCTTAGTCTTTCTAGATTTCACTTTCACAGATAGATCAATTTATAAGTAACAATATTAATTATCAAGTAACTATAATATCTAATAGATACAATTAACCTTACGTAATTAACTGAAATGAGATCAAAATCATTATTAAAGTATTTGAGAATGCTAACAAACAAGTCTTATAGGTATTTATGATTATAACAGATACCATCATGATTTGATGAATCTGTCGAACGAATGAATGGCAAAAATTATCACAATAATGAGTTTAGAACTCTTTAGTTTAATCAAATTACGATAAATAATTATTTTAAGTAATAATTGTAAAAAAATATAAGTATTAAAAGAAAATCAATATTGATTTTGAAAATAACATCGTAGAAAACAAATATTGTTAATTGTGTCATCAGCTAAACGACTTCTAATAGAGCTGCAAATATTATATATACGCACAACGCATTTAAAGTACTCTACTCATGCAACAGCTACATTATTTTCCCACAAACTGCTAGCACCGGATCCGGTTTTCGGATCCGGTATATTGGTACCGGATCCGGTAACCATTAAATGATGCCGGATCCGCCGGATTACCGGATCCGTTTTTCCGGATTGCAATCCCTAGTTACCAGAACTTGTTGATATCGTTAATTAATTCTAGAAAAGACAAATGTTAATGTTTCAAAGTTTAAATATTCTTTTTGTTACTACCAAGAACTATAGATATTGATAGTTGGCGCCGAATATTACATTCCGGATGCAATAAAAATATTTTTGTACGATTAAATACCTTAAGCGTAAAAACAAGGACAGCTGGTAGCTCCCTAGATCATTACCTGACTTCTAAGAATTTCTGGTGCCAACAACAAACTTTCATGCTCTTATGTGATAGAGACCAATTATAGTTTTGCAACAATGAATCTTTAATTAGCATTTGTAACTAAGTTACCTTATAATTGATCTTTTACAAACTTATTAATGGAGGTTCGTGGTAAGGATAATTTTGTTACGTCACTGTTCTTGTCAGCCGATAAGTTGTCGAAACCAACGCTGGATTCCCCGGCGTGTTTCCTTTCTCGTTGGCTCCCTGCCATGATACGGTTTACTGCACCTTCCTTAATTTATTTCACTCAACCCCAATACCTACATTAAACGTTCATGTAAAACTTATTCATTTGCATTGCCTGAATACTTATAGATAAGAACATAGTATAATTTTTTGGTAGTAGCTTTGTTTTTGAATGTAAACAGAATATAAGAACCAAACATTTCGCTCAAAAAGTTCTACTACTGGTAGAGTTTCGGTTGTTTAGTTTGACACTTGTGACAGATAGCGGTACTGACAATTTGGGCAATTATGCTTCAAATATTTAAAAAAAGTTCCCGTAATCTCTGCTCCACAAACAGTATTATATTTGAATCTCTGGTTCAGTTTCATAATATAGACCGATATTATTTTTTATTAGATAATGTTAAAATTTTCTATGACTATGTAGCAGTTATGTAAAACGGTGTATTCAAAAATGTAAACGAGTTACATAAGCGATGTTATACAGAGTTTTAAATATTACTTACTCATATGATTTGTTGTGTTCGTGTAACAACAATAATTTATTCGTTTTTTTTGTAGAGGCGGAAAGAACGCGGTCGCATTCCTACGGGTACCATTCATACCGTGGAGCTCGCTCAGTTGGGCGAACTCAGCAAACAAATACCAGACGAGGAAGGCGACAAAAGTCCCTTGTATAGGTACCCTTTTCAGGTACGCTAAGGCATATTGTTTTAATTTTGTCAAGTAGCAGTTGTAGTAGTTGTTTAAGTAGTAGATTATACATTTAGCTTTAAATAAGTAGCGGTGTTTATGTGTAGGTATCGTATACGGAGAACAACACAGATTACACACTATACCTAGTCGCCGGCGACCACAGTGAGAGACTGCGTTGGATCCACGCTATAAGAACTGGTATGTATGTTCGACAATGATCATTAAAAACAAATACTAAACTTCGCTTTTTCATATCGCCAAACGCGCGAGCAGATCACCCGATGTTAAGTGACTTCTACCCGACTTCTCTATACATATAGACATTAGACAACACGATGTCTTAGTTAAGGCTCGTTCAAGCAACTAGCCAGTCTCAGACAGGAATTGTTTGGTAACTTGAATGCACAATACCAATTTCAACACCTGGGTAATCACGTTATTGGAACCATCGAGAGATATTTGTTTTGTCGTATATACGTATGTTTTTACCTCGTTTCTGAAACATGGACTGACTAATCTGAGTCAATTTACAATAATGAACAACGGTGTTCAGTTTAACTGCGTTACTCAAAAATAAAAAAATAGATTAATTTTTTTAAAATAGAGAGGTTTTAGTTTTTTATAGGCAGTCTGTTTTAAAAGCAAGCAATGTAATGTTTATCATATAAATGAATCTTTGCTATAATCATTATGCAGGCGTTTGCTTTTTCGCAATATGAGATATAACTTCTATAGTTATGCTTATGATGTATTCTTTCCTCTTTTAATGTCATTAAAAAAGTTGTGATTAATTGTTTTTTGATTATTGGCATGATTTCGAATTAAAAAAAACGCTTTTAAGAGCTTAGCAACAAAGTAATATTACCCATTGTGTTGTGTTGTGTATGACTAAATTTTAGACATTAAAAATTAACGTGACAAATTAAAATGCTTCATAATAGAAATCTTTGACTTGGTTTATTTTCCTTTTTCTCTTCTCGAGAAATAACGAAAGTTGGATGAGTAAGCTTTGGGAGCTAATTTTATACCGTTCGATCTCTAGTAACCCCGGTAAACTTTTTTATTTCATATTATTCATGCATTGCGTTAATCATGACTTAATTTAGTCCATCTTAAACTTGTTTAGACTATTTATTGCTGTAGGTCACACACAGAGAGTCACAGAGATCAGACACAGAGTAAATGTTTATTACCGTGTGTTTCTGAGAACAAAAAAAATTATAATATGTTTAAACGGAGATTTTGATCCTAGAAGCCTACGGTTAGAGAACCAAATTACCTTTAAACGATCATGAATTAACCACTAATTGACTGAGTACTGGAGTTAAAGTTTAAAATTTATATCAAGGAAAGGAAAAAGTAAGGGTTAATTTAAAAAGTGTTTTAAAAAGTCTATTGTTCGCTCGAGAAGAAGTGTTTGTAGCACCTACATCGTCCTCGCTTGAAAGGAAACTGTCGACTAAAAAAATAACGTAGTATCGTGTCACACCTTTGTTACCGGCATAGTGAAACTTTTTGTACGTTTTATTACTCTGGCTAACGTTTCAATTTGAAATGAATTTAAAAGAGGACGAAGAAGATCCAGTTTCAATAAAACATTACTTTTATCCGGTTGTTCAAACGAAAGGAATCTGTTCACACATATGAAATACTAAGATTAGGTACACTACAACCTTTAACCTACTAGCTTTGATGACAGAAATAACGATTCTATAAAAATTCAAATTAGGTATACTAATAAAGTTTAAGGCAATTTTGCGTAGGAATTGTTTTTCATTTACTTTATTTGTGTGTTGGGGAGAATACTTAAATATTTTGTCATTATTTAAAAGGATACGACCCTTTCATTTATATAGTAATCGCCTTCGCTAGTGCGCGGGTACCTCACCCCACATTACTGTAAATCTGTTAAGGGGATGATGCTTTCGTGTGTTAGGGTAAAGGGAGGTTTAAATTTTATTCAATGCTAAGTTGAAAAAGTTACTATAGTTTTTGCTTTTGATAAGAATAGATGCGATCTTCTTTTTTGATTTCACCAATGTTTTCTTTCTCGTTAATTTTATAAAAAAAAAAAAAAACATTTGTTTGGGATTATGTAGTTAGCTAAATTGCAAATGTAGTATTGGTTATCAATTATGGAATTAACATTTGAAATAAAGTCTGTAGCTGCATCTAGATAGGAGCATTTACAAAAATAATGCAATTAAAAACGTAGCATCTGCAGGTGTGAACAATGAATAGGAATTGTAAAGTGTAAGAATCCCTGAGAAAAACTGATCATAATTTGATAAATAGATCAACACCTGCCTTCTGTGAATTATTTTTTTCCGCAAATAAGAAAGACGTAGTTATTTTGCCTTGTTTTTTATGCAGATTCGCAATTATTGTTATAGCACAGAGAAAAATCATTTATTAAATAATTTTAAGTAGCTTTACTACGTGACATTAATGCCAAAACATGACTAGCGGAAACGATGAAGGTAAAATTTAATATGCAATGCAATGACTTGATTACTGACTTGTTCACAATATGAATTCTATATTATCACGGAATTCTACAAGCATGTAAACAACAGACTTTTGATAGAGTTAAAGCAAACTAGAGCCTTACATAATTTGCTATAACTGTAAGAAAAAATTTCAAGCCTTTTGCCCTTTCTTTTATTTTTTATTTGTAAACAAATGAGTCGGCAATTTAGCTGTTACTAATAAAAATTATCTATGGTATTTTTTTCTGTTAAGGCATTTTAATCTAAAAATTGTATATTTAGTGGACAATTATTTTATAACAATAGCGCTGTTGCAGTGTGCGTGTCGAATTCCCGCCGCGCGCGCTACCACCCGGCGACGTGGTGCGCGCGTCGCTGGGGCTGCTGTCAGGACGAGCGGCGCTCGGCGCCCGGCTGCTCCCTTACCACCTTCTGGCCACTGCCCGAGCCTCCCGAGCCGCCCGACACGCGTAACGACCTCATACTACCACTCAACGATTCCACACGTAAGTAACTATTACTGTTTAGCTAATGAACACATAAATCTTGTAAACAAACAGTCTTCGGAATTGTTATTATAAAAATATTATTTTAGTACGTATTGCATATTTTAGAAATCGCGAGGTAAAAGTAATTGCATACTGAAACCTTTAATTTGGATTTGAATCTATTCACTTAAGTTCAAATTGGACACCAGATCACTGTGCTATCGAAGCTACGGTTATCCTTATCAAAATAAATCGTTTAGGCGCACTATACGATCACCTTGACATGCTTTAAGTGTAAATTTGTAAAACAATACACCACTTTTTACATACGCATTCACTTAACTTTTTATATTCAAAATCAATTTTGAAAAAAAAAATTGCCACAGTTTTCTTTACGTAGAATTAGAATGACTAATTTTCTTATTTCAAGAACTCTCTTATTAATAAAATGTTTATGTATATTACAAACATTATTGAAGCCTAGTTTTACGAAATTGAACTAAGATTTTTTTTGAATGTAAGATGATGATTTTGTCTAACCACCTCAATATAAACATCGCCTGAGTATAATTAATTACATAATTATGAGTGGCACTTCACTCACTTTAAGTGACGACTAACGATGTTATTTCGGTCGTAAAAATTGACCACTAACGATAAAATGCATATTGTTAATTACAAAACTAGCATCTATAGAAGTAATAAGCGTATAGAGGCAGTTATTTGGAGAATCGCTTGGCAAGTATTAAGATTTTAGTCCAAATATATTATCTTCCAGTACTAGCAGACATATAATTTTGTTATAACATCACGACAATTCTATTACATTCTTATAAAAGTGAATTTGGGATCTCACTTTTATTCATCATCTTAAAAGTAACAGTTGAATATTAAAAAATGTTGTACTATTCGGCAACCATGTCAATGTAGAGTTATCAATAATTTCTTCGCTGGAAATTCGTCCCTATTATTAATGTGTTAGGTCTCTGCTCAAAAGATTGCAAAGCTTTATTCAAGTTTGATGACGTAAAGCTTTCGTCTTTTTCACTCTTTTGGTTTTTAAGGCCTGTAAAGTGAGAGGCAAGGTACGCCTGCGCGTAAGCATCGAACGGTGAATGTAGGCCGCGTGCGACCATCTTTAATACGCTCACTGCTTCTCTCAATATGTAAAGGCTCGCTCTCCGTGTTTAATACGTTCGAATTTTATTATTATACAACTCAACGATATACTCCACAGCGTTCTTGTAACTTTAAATTTATTTTAATTTATTCAGATAAGTCAACGCAGACAAATGAATCTATTTTATTACGGCATTATTGTCTATAAGTTCTCACCTCCATATCCAGATTATTAAAAAAATGTATTAACACACATCCGCAAATTAAAATTACTGTACTAAATAGAGGTACAGGATGTTATTTGTAAATTACATAGGAACAAGAATGTTACAAAACAAAAGGTATTCTTTATCTGAAACACAAGTGGCTATTGTATTGCATTTGATTATAATTATTCTTATACAATTTGACATAATGGATTTATTTGACTCGAATATAGTGCTTGTTGTAACAGTAAGTGCAAGCAAGCATTATGTAGCGCGCCTTACTCGTACCATGCAACGGTACATTGACACGTCGCACGGAGCTCGACAGTCGACAGTCGACGGTGCGGCGCCGCGACGGACGTCCGTTCCTAACTACACATGTTGCAGACCAAAGTCGACGACACCATGGTCACCAAGAAGAAGTCCAAGATACCCTGCCTCTCACTCTCCTCCTTCCTGCCCGCGTTAGAGGGTAATGCTTCAGATAATTCGGCTGACCTTTTTTTAGGCAATGGCCTCGTCAACACCGGTTGCGTTCACTCGCTGCACTCACTTTCTTGTCTCTCGATCAGGTGTACTTATTGCAATCGGTTTGTGTAAAGTGATACGGTGTTTGTGTTTAAAAATTTTGATATTCGGTGAATTGCGACACATTTACGGTGATATCGTGTTTCTGTCTGTTGACCAGTGCTCGTGATTGCAATGATGTTCTTGCAGTGTGAGATATTCTGGATTTGTTTGTTGTTGTTATTTTATTTTATTCATATTATTACTGATGTAGGGAAATTTACATTTTTTATTTATTATGGTTTAAGTTTTATTTTGTACCAATGTCTAGATGAAAAGTACCTAGGTATAACATCTTGACTTAAAATTATGACTGATAAGTATTTAAATACACGAATAATAAATGCTAGACATTATCTTTGTTATTAATTACATTTTATTTAATTAAAAATAAGATTCCTTGCACCAAAACATATGCACATATTATAGTGAAAAAATAATATAAAACTCGAAAAACAGTTACCTTTAAAGGACCTTACTCATTACACAACTGAATTTAGTACATTTTTGCCAACAGCACGCTGTTGCAAGGATAACCTCTCGTTGACTTGATTACTTACGTGTTATTTTGTATTTTATATCATTATTACCTTATTCAATATGTCACTTGTTTTAAATATTTTACTTTACGATGTTACCTTTTGATATCTGTACTAATATTGCAAAGCTGAAGTGTTTTAATACGTTTGTGGTAGATTATGCGAACCGAACCTGAAAGAAATGCTACACAGTATAGCCTAACTATTCTTAATGAAGGTACACGATACCTTTTTAAAAAATAAATTAAGCTGAAACCATTCATTATTTTAAAGATTTCAGCTTATAGTCGTAGAATATCTACTTTGTGGATATCGATGAAAACTTGCGCGAAAAATAAAACACTCCTAGTTGTTATTAAAGGGTTGTTATCCTTAACAATAAACAAAAACATTTTCCTACAATCACTGAAAGAATTACTGGGTACAATAGTAATGAATTGTTATAATAATAATTTATGTACATAATGTATAAACCTCATCTCGGTAGACTAAACACTTAACAAACATAAATGAAAAATAGGTTAACATTTCCTAACATTTTAAATTTTTTAGAGATACCAATTTCGATGTTAGAACGGATTATATTTTTCTAGGTGGTCATAAATTTTTTATATCCTATAAAGATACGCATTTGTTGAAACAAATATCATCCGCTAGGTTGATGGTTGGTTAACAATTATTCCCGTTTTGTCATTTTGAACAAATTTTACAATCGCTAAATTGTACATGAACCAAAAATGTAATAAACGATAGATTTTCGATAGACGCGTGTTTCTACTGACGAACACGGACAAAACTTGTCATCCCTCTCATGCCTAAAAAAAGCGAAATACCAATATATTTTAATGTAGGGACATCTTTTTCCAGCGGTGACTGCTGCGGTCACGATGCCAGGGGGAGGCGCGCCCCCGCCCGGCACGCCCTCTTCCAAACCAAAGGTGTGCACAAGATAGGTTTATATAACAAGTATAATTAATCGACGTGTAATGAATTTCTATAGAAATTAATTTCTTATTTATTTGGTTTCAGGAGAAACAGAAGACCAAAGTAGTGGTGGCGTTATATCCGTTCAAAGCCATCGAAAACGGCGACCTTTCGCTGGAGAAGGTATGTCCAATAGGAGCCTTATTACTTTCGCAACAGATAAGTAAGTTGTTTTTATTGCAATTGCTATTGAAGGCCGTTTCGTTTTAGGGCGCGGAGTACGAAGTGGTCGATGACTCTCAGGAGCATTGGTGGAAAGTTAAAGACGAACATGGGTTAGTACATCATTTTATTTTCTGTTGAACTTTTTAGATGTAATTTTTAAAGTTATGTTGCTTTTTAAATTATCAGGTGTGAGTGCTTTGCGGGAAAGTAATATGACCTAAAATTATGAAGTAAATAGCTGTCACCCGCAACTACGTCCGCGCGGAATTAAAAAATAAACTTAATTATTAGTCAATGTGTTCCAGACTGTGTTCTATATCTATACAAAATTTCATTGAAATCCATGCAGTCGTTCTAGAGATACCTTGGAACATCCATCCATCCATCCATTTATACATTCGCATTTATAATATTAGTAAGATGACCGCGAAATATAAAACAATACGCCATGCACGGCGCATCGGAAGTTGCTTTTCCTGTTACGATGTCGTTATATTAAAGGGTTTTTAAGATACTGAACAACAATCTTCTACACGTTTTTTATTTATTGAAGTCAATTTAATTCAAATCACTGCTTAATATTTGTGGTCTTTTGTTAACATAACCTAAAAATAATTTAATCCTTAAAAGAAACTGCTTAATCGATGTGTTGTCAACAACATCACAATCAGCTATACATAGTGTTCATTAAAATAAATTTAGTCTTAATCTGGTAATGTAATTTATAATTTCAAACGCCCATTTTGTATGGAAAAATATTAACATAAGTTTTTGGGTATATTGATACACAGGCGAGTAATTAATGGATAGTGGGCAAATAATTTATGATGATGTCATGATCAATTCATTCTACGATGTGCTGTTTCTATGTCGATTTCTTCTTACTTATACATGAAAGATATTTATGATATTACTGAAACTGCATTATCAACTTGTATACAAAACATGGAGAGATTAGATTTATTTGTTATAATAACTTTTAAATAAGTTGTGATTCGTCAGTTTTATTTAATAGTGACTTCAAAACCTTGAAAACATATTTCCAATTAATATAACGTCATAGTTATTTGAACATTATATAATTTATTAAATCTAAATTTTATTTATATCTATATATATAAAAGAAAGTCGTGTTAGTTACACTATTTATAACTCAAGAACGGCTGAATCGATTTCACTGAAAATTGGTGGGCAGGTAGCTAAGAACTAGGAAACGGACATAGGATCATTTTTACCCCGTTTTCTATTTTTTATTCCGCGCGGACGGAGTCGCGGGTAAAAGCTAGTATTTAATAGTTACTGTTTTAGATTTTTTCTCTCCCTTTCTCACTTATAATGATTCTTAGTAATTTGTGTTATGTTTAATTTCAGGTCCGTAGGTTACATTCCTAGTAATTACGTCAAAGAAAAAGAAACGATAGGTTTACAGAAATATGAGTAAGTTATAATTTCAATTATTTCATTAGCTTTAACCATTTGTTACTTTGTTAGAAAATCAACTAAATAATAATAATTTTTTTAGGTAAATTTTGTTTTTTTTTTTTTAATTAATTTTTTTTTTACAGATGGTACGTTGGTGAAATGTCTCGGCAACATGCTGAGTCATTGCTCAAGCAGGAGGACAAAGAGGGATGTTTCGTTGTACGGAACTCATCAACAAAAGGAATGTACACATTGTCGCTATATACCAAAGTGTAAGTATTGGAAACTATTTTCATTATTTTGTTACAAAGTGTTTATCATTTTCATGTTTTACAAATACGAATTCATATTGTAATTTGTACTCAAATATAATCATTAACTTGTAAGATCCATTGGCTGTATTAAAACACATTGTTGTCTCTGTCTTATCAAAAAGAATAAAATAGATGGTAATATATTTTTATAGAAGTCATTCGATTGAGGAAATCATGCTAATATTATAAATGTAAATGTTTAGAGGTATGGATGGATGTATGGATCTTGACGAAATTTGACACAGATGTGGAGCGTAATCTGGAAGAACATATAGGCAACTTATTACGTTTTTTTTTTAATTCCGCGCGGACGGAGTCGCGGGCGACAGTTAGTACTCAAATGAAAGTCTATTTTATAGCGTTTAAATTTACGCACTTGGTCCTCATTTATGAAACTGTCAAGAAAAGCAAATAGAGAAAAAGAAATTATCCGGATTTTTTTTAAAGATTTGGCTAAATTGATTACTTATGTTAGACTGTGTGTTCAGTATCCACCCGCAGACGAAGCACTACCACATAAAGCAGAAGGAGAGCGGCGAGTACTACTTGTCGGACAAGCACTGCTGCGCCAGCATACCTGACCTCATCAACTACCACAAGCACAACAGTGGAGGTCTCTGCTCGCGCCTCAAGACCACGCCCTGCGACCGGCCCCCCGCCACCGCAGGACTCTCACACGGTTAGTTATATCATTTTATCATTGCCCCTTTCCATCAAATCAACTAACTACTGTAATGGGAGGCCTTATTTAGTCCCCTTCCCTTCCCACCCGTTTCTTATAAGGTAAGGATGGGGGAATATGATTTGACGGAATGGGGACGCATAGGAAGAGGATATATCTTCTTTCTGTGCATCCCCTTCCCTGTCGATTAAAGGTATGCAACACATCTGTGATTGCGGATGTCTATGGGCAACGGTCGCTTCGCTATTTAGGTAGATTTAGCTGACTGCTTGCTCGTTTGCCATCTTATGATATAAAAGAATCTATATCTATATATATATAAAAGAAAGTCGTGTTAGTTACACTATTTATAACTCAAGAACGGCTGAATAGATTTGTCCGAAAATTGGTGGGCAGGTAGCTTAGAACCAGGAAACGGACATAGGATAATTTTTACCCCGTTTTCTATTTTTTATTCCGCGCGGACGGAGTCGCGGGTAAAAGCTAGTATATAATAATGTTGTAATGTCGTTTGCAGACAAATGGGAGATAGACCCCAACGAGCTGGTGCTGCACGAGGAGCTGGGCGCGGGTCAGTTCGGTGTGGTGCGGCGCGGGAAGCTGTTCGGTACGCGGGACGCCGCCGTCAAGATGATGAAGGAGGGCACCATGTCTGAAGACGACTTCATCGAGGAAGCTAAAGTTATGACGTTAGTATACATCGATATATCATTAACAGCCGCACTCACTATCGTTAATTGCTCATTAAGGGAGGCCTTTAAAGTAGATCACTGGTACTAATTATATTGAGCGCCTCTCTTAGTGACCATTATTTTTTTAACAGTAAGTTTAAAATTAACGTTACAATTAAAATAACTAACTCATAGAAATCAACTGTAAAGTCATCTAACATACTATGAGAAAATGGACATCAACTTTTGCAGTGTTTTTATATTTAAATTCCCACTTGCTGTCGTGAGCGCGGAATTAAAAAAAATGTTATTAGTAGTCGATGTATTGTTCCAAACTATTTTTCTATATCCATGCCAATTTCCATCGAGATCCATGAAGCCGTTTTGGAGATACCTTCTAACAAACATCCATCAATCCATTTCACATTTATAATATTAGTAAGATTGTTTGTTATGTTTGTCTTTTCTAAGATATGATCTTACTTTATGATTTATCTGGTTATGTTGATGCAGCAAGCTGCAGCACGACAACCTGGTGCAGCTGTACGGCGTGTGCTCGAAGCGGCGGCCCATCTACATAGTGACTGAGTACATGTGCAACGGCTCGCTGTTCAACTACCTGCGCCGCGCCGCGCCCGACCAGCTCGGACCTGCGCTGCTGCTCGACATGTGTCTGCAGGTAACACTTTTACTAACATCATCACTAACATCACCATCATCAACATCACCACCACCACAACCACCAACACCATCATCACCACTACCATCACCATCATCACCGCTACCATCACAACTACCATCACCTCCACCATCACTATCATCATCACTACTATCACCACCTCCATCATCACCACTACCGTCACCACCACCACCACTACCGTCACCACCACCACCACTACCGTCACTACCACCATCGTCACCATCAACACCATCAACACCACTACTATCACCACCGCCATCACCATCATCGCCACTACCATCACCACCACCATCATCACCACTACCATCACCAAGCAACACGTCATATGTACCAAGTCGTTGTCGAGAGGCAAACATAGAAGAACCAGTTCTTCCTGCGTTACTAATGTCTGGTATTGGTCTCCATCTTGACCAAGAATAGCAATTTATCTATTTTATATGGATGTAATTATGAGCGTTTTTGACAATAATCTGATGGTTATAGACCATATTTAAATGTACGATACATAAGTATTGATTATTTCTTGTACTTTCAGGTTTGCAAAGGAATGGCGTATTTAGAAAGGCATAACTATATTCATAGAGATTTAGCCGCAAGAAATTGTTTAGTCGGTGAAGCTAACGTTGTCAAGGTGGGAAAATTAAAAATGTTTTTAAAAATACTACAAAAATTATTTAGTTTGTGTCGTTTTTCTAGTGTAAATTTCATTACAGCATTGTAATATAATTTCAGGTAGCGGATTTCGGACTGGCTAGATATGTATTAGACGACCAGTACACGAGTTCTGGAGGCACCAAGTTCCCTATAAAATGGGCCCCACCTGAAGTACTCAATTATATGAGATTTTCATCAAAATCTGATATATGGGCTTTCGGTAAGGATATATTTATATAGATACAAATTTAAAACTCAAAGGAATACGTCGTGTGTACGTGTATTTGACTTTATAAATTCGTAAATAGTTTTTAATTCTGTTTATCTATATATATAAAAGAAAGTCGTGTTAGTTGCACTATTTATAACTCAAGAACGGCTGAATCAATTTGTCTGAAAATTGGTGGGCAGGTAGCTTAGAACCAGGAAACGGACATAGGATAATTTTTACCCCGTTTTTTATTTTTTATTCCGCGCGGACGGAGTCGCGGGTAAAAGCTAGTTAAGAATAAAATTGTATAAAATATGACAGTTGCCAGCGTTTAACTCTGCGCGGAATAGAAAAAAATCTAATAATAAATATAGCCTATGTCAGCCGAAGACAGTGTAGCTAACAATTAAATCTTTCGTGTTTATAGTATTAATATGGAATATATTGCAGGTGTTTTAATGTGGGAGGTGTTCACGTGCGGCAAAGTGCCGTACGGGCGCATGAAGAACAACGACGTCGTAGACATGGTGCAGAAGGGACAAGTGCTCGAGAGGCCCAAAGGGTGCTTGATTGAAATTTATAATGTAAGTTACACTCTCTTCGTATCATTGTACTATTCCGAATAGTTTCATTTAAAGATTTCTAATTAAATATTGGAACGAAGTTCCTTATCGCGCGTTGTGAAAGGGGGCTAGACGGAAATTTTTTTTACGAAAAGTTGTCACGACACTTTTTGCTATATCACCATGGCAACGACGTGACAATATATAACGAAAATTCATAGAAATAAAATGTACTTCTTGTGAAGACTTAAGTTTTTTATTCATAGAATAAACATTGGTTCCTTCACTAATTAATTGAAAGGAACTTCGTTCCATCCGGGTGTCCCTTGACAGCTCTCAAGTTTTTTTTATAGTTTATTTGATTTAGTTTAAAACCTCTTTTCCACTAAGCGTCTATCTATTTGTATGGTAGGGGGCGCACTGTTAAACGAGCTATTGGTGATGATGTTGGTGTTACAGGTGATGAGGGCGTGCTGGCGGCAGTCACCGGACGAGCGGCCATCATTCCGCGCCCTGAAGGAGGAGCTGAGCGCGATGCTGCGCGACTGACTGCGCCTGCTGCTGTCGCTGCTGAGTCCCCTCGCCCCCGCCCCCGCCCCCGCCTCGCCCCGCCCACATCGCACGCCCCGCCCACACGCCTCGCCCCGCCCACATCGCACGCCCCGCCCACATATCACGCCCGCCTCCCTGCCGCGCAGCAGGCACAAGGTACACGCCTCGCCAGTGTGAACTACTACTGTGGAAACTACATAATGTCTACCAGTAACTATAACCTCTTTAAAATGTTCAAATGAAAGAAATTTGTTTGGTTTATTTGCACAAAATAGTTCAATGGTCGTTAATGGTATCCGATTAATTAGTATTTGCGAGCCAATGCAACATTTAGTTTAAGAGCATGTATATTATTCAAAACAGTATCTTGTGATGTAACAGTCTGTGTAATTTATATATTTAAGAAGTTATTCTGGAACTACAGAAAAAAGTCCTCACGGTTTACTTTAACAGTAATTAAAATTAATTTAAACTGAAAAGTCCTAAAATGTATGTTAATTTTGGTATCACATATTGACACATTTGGAATAAGGCAAATAGTCGCTAAAAACTATGAGTAGTTATGATAATACATCTTATGTCTATAAATATTAGATTCCTTTTCGAAAAGTATACGTTAAATGCTATTCGAAATTTACTTTGTCGTGGCAAAGCCATTGAAAACTGTGATAAGTCTTTTCAAACTGTATCAATTTCAATTAACATATGTATTCATTTCAAATGTCATATTACCGTTTGTATGAGTCTTTCCATCACATTACATTTGCTTCTGGGGGTCTAGCACGAAAATTTGCGGGAAAAATATTCGTAATAACATCGACAAATTCGTATTAGTACAGCTCCTATCGAGCGTAAAGTACAAATTTTATCGATGACACTATAAATACTTTCTCACAGATTTTCATGCTTGGCCTCCTATTCAGCTATTTGAAAACCTCTATACCAGGGATTTCCAAAGTGTTCGAGGGAGACCCCAAGGGGTCGATATCGAACTTAAAGCATTGCCAATTCTCACTCTGTTTTATATTGACCTAAGTCAGAATGAAAAATAATAATAATTGATCTTAAAAGTAAGTAATTTGGTCATGGGGGGTCTGAGATAACAGTTCATTTTGGAAAAGGGGTCACTTGTCAAAAATAGTTTGGGGATCCCTGCTCTATACCTTCTGCTTAAACAACTTTATAAAATATATTAAAAAAGAAAGAAATAACAATATATTTTTATGCAGATGGTTTAGTTTAGAGACTCGCGGTTAAACAATTAGTAAAGTCTATATCCGGAACATATGAAAAGGAAAAAAAACAAATACAATGCACAAATGGAATTTTGAAACTTTAAGATAGAATTCATTTTGTCCATTAATGATGTTAAGGAATTTAAAAGACAATTTAATTGCGTATTTAGGAATACTGTTCGTTAAACTGTTTGATCAATAGAAGGATAGCTGAAGTTTCTGGGTTAAAAAAGTAGATTCCAGTAGATTTGTAACATTAATGGAACACCATATTGATATTTTACACAGTATAAAATACAAGTTACTTTTACATTAACTAAAAACATGCAAATAGTTATATAGTTGAAGTAAAGTAAATATCTGATTACCAGCTGTTTAGAATCGATATAATTGAAGTTATTTCTTTCGCGATTCAGATCGTTTAGAGCAGGGATTCCCAAATATTAATGCATTGCTAATTCTCAACCTGTCTTCTTTTGACCTAAGTAGAATGAATAATAATAATAATAATAAAAATGTGAGCCGTCACGGGACGCCTGGCAGATGTGAAACATCGTGTGTGTACAAGTAATATGCATAAAAGATAATATTATTAAAATAAAATATATATACATATGTATACCTCAGTATAGCTTGGCGACCCGTCGCCACACCGTACACTCTACTACACATAAAATATATATATGTATACCTTAGTATAGCGTGGCGACCCGTCGCCACGGCAAGCGTCGCCACGCCAACAATTCGGTTTACAAGTGATCCTATAGATGTTTCACATCAATAATAATAATAATTGATCTTAAAAGTAGGTAATTTGGTCATGGGGCGTCTGAGGTAATAGTACATTTTGAAAAAGGGGGTCACTTGTCCAAAATAGTTTGGGAATCCCTGATTGCTTGCTATAGGAATTGAATTATAAATATATAATTTAATAACAAGTACAAGTGATAATTAAAATAATGTTTGTTCAGTATCACCTTAATATCCCACAACGAACTAGCTATTTACTTTGCTGTCGTCTAACGATATTCTAATATTCTCTTAGAATTTCAATAGCAATGTTTTAAAGACAATAAGTTGATAGTTCGATCACTAAGTGGTTGATATGGCGTCGAAAATAATCCGTTCATTAAATAAAATTCAACTATCTGATAAAGAATCTTAATATGAAAGCATTATATTTAGTAATATTTTTGTGAATAACACTCATTGCCATGTTTTAAATTATTTTTGCTTCAATTATATTTATGAAGCTTAGTCTCTGAATATAACATTATGTTATTTTTACTAAAGACTTACAGAACTTATTGCTTTTAACAAAAAAAAAATCTTAAAATACATCAATTAATAAATCTAAATACAGCTTGCTAAAATTGCTTCAGCAAGTATTCTAGGCAAGCTAGACATTAATATATACGCAAATCTGTATGAGGCAAAAATACTATTTTAACCAATATTAAGTCAAATATTCATGATTGCGTTCGCTTTCGCTAGACTAGATTATAGCAATTATTATCATAATAAACTGTACTGATTTGTGAAGTATAATTAATTAAGCACAACACGTGTACAATAACATGAGACTTACGTTCAATGACGTACGGTTGATTGGTCATGAGGACCCATAAGGAATCACCTGTTAACAAGTATCGTCTCATGCACTTTAAAAAATTGTAATGTCAAAGCAGTTCTCTTCTTAAACTATTGTACATGTGACAGAATCGGTTTAAGGTGTCATGTTATTGTGCACGACTAGTAGTAGTGTACTCATCGTTACATATCAAGTCGATCATGTTATTATTAGCTCCAGAATCCTCGATAGTTGCGGGTTCGAATCTCAATTAGTTTATATTCATCAAGTTTGTTGATTTTTAAGTACAAAAATGATTTAATACAGTTTTGTATTATGTACTATATTCGTTCAATTACGACCGTTTATATAATTAATAACTAATACGTGTAAAGATTCAATATCTATGTCTTTCGAATATTGCACGTGAATGTGTAAAAATGTAACATTTACTAGTATTTTAGTCGTATACATTTTTTACATCCTATTAATTCATATATTATGTATAACTTGTGCGTATTCGTAAGTTTCATTGTACATATATTATAGTTTAGTTATATCAATAATTTCAATGACTTGTAGCAAACCTGTATTTCCATAATATAGTTAAAATATTTTGACAAGTGAATTTTAACCATGACTTGTTATAATTTTACTTCGAAGTTCGTCCTAGAAGTCATAAATGTAGTTACCATCTTCATATGGGATGGTTAAAATTTATCAATTTTTGTTTGCAATTTGATCATTTTTTAAACATTCCATTATTGTACTTACATTTCTTTTGAAATATTTTTTTTGTATCGTCACAAAATACGTCGATAGAAATATAAACTAGTCAGTGCCGAATCATTTTATACAATATTGTTTGTACACAAAAGCATTCCACATTTCGTAAAATTTAACCAAGCCACAGCCTTCTCTTTAGCTCGTGCAGAAATAAATATCTCTCTTCACTCGCACATACATGCATGGAAAGACAGGTCTAATCTTTTAATCTGTGGCTAACTCTAGGTGAAACTGCACCAGGCTATAAGTTATATACTTGTGATAGCCGGGAAGATATATTTTATTTTTCTCTCGCTCGCTAAATGCAAGTTTAAATCTATCGTCACATTTTGCAAGACAGTTTTAGTGACATATGTGCCAAACGAGGAGAGAGTACTTTGGAGGGAATTTATTCGTAGGTATTATTTTTAAGTATAACTCTGACTGAATATTGTAACATTCACAGTGGAGGTACAATCAGCGACATTAGACGTACAGCGAAGATTAGATAATTTGTCTATACAGAGCCTGAATACAATTCAATTTTAATCTTTACTACAATTTATGTCATTTTTATTGCCATAAAAATAATTATTTTGAGTTCAAAAACATGGACAGGTCTGCCAAATCCAACCTCATTAACGGATTTTATGCAGCTTTTTTGTGTAATAATTTAATAACTTGTAACAGGAAATACATCTCTTTTGCTAAAATAAACTCTAATATCAATGTCCGCTTTCACCTTAATGCCGCTGACTGTACACTAATTTAGTTTCACTCCTATAGGGTAAATATTTTTGATGAATTTCTTAACCGTATTTAGATATTAGGTATTGTTTAAGTTTTGGATATTTTTTGTGATCTTCATATGCTTAGTGATATGATAGTATTTATCATGTTTTATACAATTATTTAACATTTTAGCTTTGTCTTGTATTAATATGTAACCAATCCTATAAATATATGTTACGTCATAGGTTTTATCAGTACAATACGTCAAAATACACACGAATTTTCCGTTGAAATAGTGTAATTTGCTTGAAATTTGTACAGCAAATAATTTGTATAACAGTTTTTTTTTTTTACTTTTAAGTCAAAATAAATAAATGCAGTTAAATTTTGTAGTTTCTTTGGTATTTCCGTCTACGGTATTTCACAGTTTGTTATAAGCGAAAAACCTCTGTTAACGAGTCATTATTTGGTTCCTACGGACGAGAAGAGAGAAACTTCTATAAAACTCTCTTGGATTCTCTCTTATCCAGGTTCCACTGTAGTTGATGATAATCCTACTAATATTCTAAATGCGAAAGTTTGGATGTTTGTTGTAAGATCTGCAGAACGACTCATCAGATCTCAATGAAATTTGGCATTGATACCAAAAAAAATTCTACACGGACGAAGTCATGGGAAAAAAATATATTTATGACAAGTTGAATGCCACAAATGAAAAATCGTCTATAGTATGAAAATATTAATGAAAATGCATTCATATAGTAGTCAGGTACCTTTATTAATTCAATAAACTCTTAAATAAAAGCTGAAGTCAAATGTGAACTAAAACAAAACAAGTAATTTGTTTACTTCAGGTTTTAGTAACAGAGTATATAATGGTGGATTTAATATTAATTAACATTGTATAGAACTAATTCAAAAAACACTGATTGGATTTCGTTGAACAAAATAGATTTATAAATCTTTATGATGGCAACATTTTTAATATATTTGAAATCTTTTAATGTAACAATCCTAAATGAGTATAGTAATTAATTACGTTGGAACTTTTTCTTATTGACAAAGAGGAATTGTTAGAGAAGTGCTGTTTTCATTGTAAGTAATCAACAAACGAAAGTAGTAACAGGGTCTTGCACCAGTATTAATACCATATTTTACGGTATTGCCTATTGTTGGTTCTAAAACACATTGATCTGTCTTTCTCTTTGAAAAAAAAAAAAAAACAAATTGGCATATTCATTGAATTTTGTTCAAACTAACACTTATTTAATACACATAAATTTTATCTAGTTTTTAGTCATATCTTATCATAATGTAATTACAAAACAAAAATATATTAATCATAATATGCAATTAAATTAAATTGTTCAACGAAATAAAAGTATGTAATCCTTAATTTAATTAATAGATGTATGACTAGTTGACTATTCAGATATTTAATGTTTTTTTTTGTATTTAATGTAATGTCAAATTTAGTATATATTTATTTAAAATTTCAATAATTCCAGTTGTCTTCAGTTATTTTAGAAGCATTGCTTCAAAAAGTCATATTTTTATCATCAAAACTTGTATAAATTACATATCAGTTGGTAAAATGTCAGGAATAAGATATTGGCAGAGATCCATTTCTGAATTCACAAATGTCACCTTTCCAGCTGTATTTTCATCTAACCTGAAAATTAAAAAACATAGTGATTATTACTTCTTACATTTTAAAATCATAACATGAATACCTGCATTGAATTAGTACAATCTTACTAATATTATAAATGCAAATGTTTAGATGAATGGATGGATGTTTGTTTGAAGGTATCTCCAGAATGGCTGAATAAATCTTGATAAAATTTGGCACAGATGTACTTAATCATAGGCTATCCATTAAGTTTTTTTTTAAATTCCACATGGATAGAGTTGCAGGCAACAGCTAATTGTAAATAAATTGCAGCAGACCTATAACACCTGTTCTATATTATTATAGTATAGTTTTAGAGCTCAAAGCTCTTTATTTCTAAAAGCTTTTAAAAAATAATGATTTTCATAAAAAAAATCGGTAACTTACCATCCTTTGATCACAGCCCAGCAGCCAGCAAAAAATGCTGGTGAATTTATTATTAAACAAACACCAAGCCTCTCCGGATAGTGTCGACTGAGTAGCCAAATTAGGTTCTTGAGTACCTGATAGTCCATGCATGACAATGTGAAGTTGTTTAAATCAAAAACAATGCATAAATTGTCTACTACTTCTTCAAAACATTTTTTGCTTGCATCTTCCTAAAAATGGTTTAAAAATATTTGCATTAATAATTAGTTTAATTTAGATAGTGCTTACATCTCCATATGATCTTAATATAAATAGATAGTATAATTCTATTAGGAATATGGGAAATATTACATTTTCCTAGATTAAATATTTCATCATCATCATCATCAGCTCACTATACGTCCCCACCGAAGGGCTCGGAGCCTACCCCAAGTTAGGGGTGACTAGGCCATAGTCAACCACGCTGGCCAAGTGCGGGTTGGTTGACTTTACACATATCATTGAATTTCTTCTCAGATATGTGCAGGTTGCATCACGATGTTTTCCTTCACCGTAAGAACGTCGGATAATTAAATATTTGCAATCCAGAAAATAAAAAGATTTTGAAAAAAAATAGTAAACATTATAAAAATAACTATTCAGATCTGGTAAAATATGATGTATGGGACTATTGAGATAAGAATGTTCTCTTTTATCTCTATGTATTCCATAACTTTGGTACTAGTTCAAAAGGTTATCTTTACTTGAATAAAAGCCACAAATATCTACTAACCAAACAATATACAATAAACTTAGTAAGATCATCAATGTTCCTGTCACTTGAACTATGATTTTTGGCTGGAATGTAGATAATTGGTCTACCAATAATATCTCTATGTCTTAGTACTCTTGCTTTATCATTATATTTTTCGATTAATTCTTTATTTTCGTGAAGCTCTGGTACTCCATATTCAGTTCTCCATTTGTTTGTCTTTAAAATAGCCTGAAAATAATATTTTTTTTAAGCGACTGCTTTCCTTAAATCTATAAGCCATATGGTACAAAACATCTTTATTAAATACATGACAATTAGAACATATTAAATCTGTAAACAGTATTATTTCTGAGTATAACAAATACCTGAAATGCACTGTCAACGCTTTTAAAAGCTCTCAAATATCTACGTAAAGAATAATCATTATGATACTGTGCGGGATCTGCACTAGCAATTAAATTCATTCTCTCCTTTAGTAGTTTAAAATCTTCTTCATTCACTGGTTTGAGTTCTTCAGCCATTGTAAATTATAAAATATCACTCAGTATACCTACACTTACAATAATTAATATATCTGTAATTTTAGGATTTTGTATACAAAAATAGGAAAAATATTTGAAGAAATAAGTACTAGCACTGGTAAATTGCTATAAGAATTGGGGAAATCGAATATAGATAAGCACTGATAAACCGCACATCACATGTCAACGTTGCGTCAACTGCCAATGATGTGTCAATACGTCGGATTCGAATTGGACAGATAATCCAAGTTTTAACGATTTTATCGATTTGCAGTATTACAATAATATATTGTAAAGCGAAAAGTATTTATTTTCATATCACTGTTTATTTCTGAGTCATGTAATGTGTGTCTCAAATTAGTAAAATATATATTTAGGAATATTAAACAAATGCGATGTAAAACAGATAGCTCATTAGGGAGGGATTTTGATCTCACACCATTCCACTTCTGTGTGGAGGTACGTAATTATAATTAGATACCAAAAGCTATCGTCCTCGACTCCGTCCGTAGCCTATGTGTTCTTCCAGACTATGTTCTATACCTATGCGAAATTTCATCGAGATCCGTTTGGCCGTTCTGGAGATACCTTCAAACAAACAAACATCCATCCTTCCATCCATCTAAACATTCATCATCATCATTTATAATTTATTCGCATTTATGTTTTTAATTAGTGTGGTGATTATTTACCATCATCACTAACGTAATACGAAATATCTAAGTTAAAAGTCAAAGTCTAAAAGGTATCTACTTTATCTCAAAATCTAGATAATATCGTACAAAGCGCTTTACTTCTAGGAATCTGATAAAAGAAATTCATCTTATATTATTTTTCAGTACTTACGATATAATGTATTAAAATGATATGATATTTACACGTTCTTAGATAGATTAAAGAACTCATTGGAAAGTTGTAACTATTAATTTTTACAGAAATATTTCCTGTTGTACCGAATTTTAAATCTGAATAATTTCAGCGTAAAATATAGCTTCCAGTCATACAACTTTAATGGTCATAAATAATAATACAAATAATTTGTCACTGAAAAATTAAGGCCCATCTGGCTCTCGTATTTTTATTAGAACATACAAAAAAACATTACAGTGCTGTGTCGCGCCAGGATAGCATAGCTAAATGATGTATCGGCTTTTAGACGATTTTTACGTAAAAAGTGTTTGAAACAACATCATGATGTATAGATGTTTAGTATAATCAAACACCTGCGACTTTTTTCACTAAAATGAAGTTGTTGTAACTTTTAAAAATATAATTTTTAAAAACAAAATTAAGATAAGCAAATAATCTTTTGAATATTTAGACAAAAGAACCGTGATTTAATTTTATCCTACCATTATTTTACTGAAATAAAACAATAGAATAAAGTGTTCATATGTAATTACTTCTTTCTGTACTTATTTGTTTTGCATTTATGTCAGAAGACCATTGACAGTGAACGATGGGAGATGTCCGATGACTCTTCTGAAGTCGGCGATTGTGCAGCAGAAGCTGTAGCCGATGTCGACGCGATCGGGTTGCCATCTGAGCCAACTGAAAGCGTTGTTGTTGCGGCAGCGGTCGGTGCAGAACTGCAGGTTGCGAGTCTCCGCCAGGGTGTAGTGAGGGTTGTTGATGCTTATGAAAGCGGTGCCCAAACGCCGCGAGGCATCGTACGCAACCTTGACAATAATTTAAATTTAAACACACTTAATTTCGTCTTTCTATTAATTATTGTTTTGATAAACCAAGAATATAGAATAATCCAACGTCTTCTAAGAATTTACCTTATAGAAGTACTGAGGAACTGGTATTTGGTTGTTGTTGTGAAGGTAGATGTCAACAAAGCGGTTGTTAGCGTTGCGAAGTTGTGTCACTCCGAATGTACCAGTGTAGATAACCGTGTTGTAACCAGCAGCTCCAATGCGAGCACGAAGATTCTAAAAGTTGTTGGTCATATATTAGCGAGTTTTGGCAAGAGAGCTAATTTTAAAAATTAAAATTAATGTCAATAAAGTACATCAGCTAACCTGCTCAAGGCTGTTCCAGTTACCAGCGTTGAATGGCTGCCACTGAGGAGCACAGTTGATGAAATAGAAGGTAGCGCGCTGCCCGGTCGCGAATACGAAGTCACTCTTGGCGGCAAGGTGGCCGCGTGCCAGGAACTGGTGGCTGGTTACGTATTTATTGGCCAGATCGTTGCCCACAACGTTGGCGATGGCAATTTTCTGTTGCGCTTGTGTGTATCGGTTGTTAACGTCAACGCCAGGGAAGAAACTGCCGGCTAAAATTTAGATCGAAATTGTTACATCGATTTCGTATTCCAAGCAAAACTGTACGTTGTAAATGTTTTGCACTATTTATAAATAAAATACTTCATAAATCCGAAACGCACCCAACCAACTCGGTCTGTCTACACCGGTTTGATGTACTGCATTTTCTCGTGACTGATCGTACCATGCGTAGAGAACTTCCAAACGCTTCTGGTCAAAGCAAGACCAGTACAGTGGGTAGAAGACGTTGTTTACGATAAACCCAACCCTGTAACGAAAAGAAATGTTACACATTGAAGTATTAAGCTTAATTTTTAGATAAGTACTACTCAATACCTAATAGTCAAGTTGTTGTTAAAGCAGCGTTGATTCGTTCCTTGTGCCTCGTGATGAGAGTGACTAGAGCAAGTCAACTGTCCAAAAGCACCATTACCATTCAACCAACCTGAACCAGAAACTAGATTGTTGTTGACACATGTCGCGGTCTAAAATATAAAAAATTCTCGCATAAAACACCTTCTTTATTATCAACTACATATTTAAGTAATAACGTACTAATTACATGAGTTAATTATTAAATGTGTGTCCTTTATCATTTTACTTACACCAACATTGACGTTCTTAGCAATATTCGGGTGTCTGATCGTACGTCCTGATCCGGTGCAGGCAATGATGACTTGTTCACCAGAGTTGAGGCGAATCTGACCAGAGTTGCCATTTGGCCTGAGATAGTTGTTACGATGAATGTAGACTGGCTGAGGTTGCCCGAGGTCTCCGTTAATGCGGAATGTGCACCCTGTATTTTCAGTTGCATGTGTAAATTAGACATCAAAAACTTTTTCCTCGAAATATCATCACTTTCTAAATCTAGATTGACAATCTTTTATATGATGAATATTTTATATGATGAAAACGAATAATGAAAACAGTAAGATTAATTGAAATGTTGACTAAAAATTACCACTACGAGCGTCGAATTGTGTTGCGTTGCCATTATTGCGCTGTTGAATGTCCAACCATGAATCTAAGTAGTCCTCAAAATCATCTTCGTTAAGAACCAAAGCGAGTTGGCTGGGCTCTGGCAAGTCATCTAGGTTCGCTGGTAACGACAAAGCCGCAGCTATAACTGCTGCAAGCACAAGGATAAAACGCATTTCTGCTTTTTATGCAAAAAAATTAACTAATATTAAATGCGGCTGATCAAACTGGCCATTAGCGTATAGAGATTGACTGTCGGTTACAATAGAATTTATATTGGTGATGATATCTTGATGGGTGAGGGCGAATTAATTCGGATAATATGTGATAAAGATTAGATTAAGCCCATTTAATTAGTTGATAAGACTACCATGAGAGCAAAGTGTATTCAGATACGTTCGTGGTCAACTTATATCAGGTAAATTAGGGGTGTGCTAAGAAAATGTTCAAATAACATTAGTCGAGAAGCGAGTCCACTAAATAACGTACATGTATCTTAAATAAAAAAAACAATCTCAAACAAAATGCACTAAAAAGTGACAAAATAATATCATGAAAAAAACCCACGAAAGTAAGAAAGTTCTCTTCTTTGTTGTAGCATGTCTATATTGTATAATTAATATTTATTGTTATTTCGCAGTCGATAGTTTATATCTTTCAAACTACTGGTCAAAATCAGGTAGTATGAAAGGCTAACGTAATCTAAATTTAATAAACATATTTATTTGGATAAGGATTCATACCAAATACAATATAATAGCGCCGTAAGTCTACGACGACGCTGTTATTCGTATGCATTTTAATTGACGTGTCTTCAGAATAACATGGTTATTGGGGACATCCGTAGATGATAGATGTACACCACCGAAGACTTTTATTTAGGAAATTTTAGGATCTATAATTTCTCCATACATCATTTTTATGTAGGTCATATAGTTTGACCTATGTAAGTCAAGAAAGCAAAATTGTGTTTTTCATTGTAACGCGATGTAGCATTTTTCGTTTCCTCGAAATTTTGTTCTTTCGATATCTCCTAAACTTTTAGACAAAATGAATTAGTTTCACGGGAAAATATAATCTACATTAAATTCTCTTGATAATGAACATATTTATTGACATGAGGGTTAATATTGAACTCGAATAATAGCGTCGGAAATAGAATGAATTAAATTGATGTTTCTAAAAAAATGGTTATTGTGAGAAAACTATAAAAGATAGATTATATGCTATTGCGGACTTTTATTTAGCACATTTAATCCTTACTAATATTATAAATGCGAAAGTAACTCTGTCTGTCTGTCTGTCTGTCTGTCTCGCTTTCACGCCAAAACTACTGAACCGATTTAAATGAAATTTGGTACACAGATAGTCTAGAGCCTGAGGATGGACATAGGCTATATTTTAACGCGAAAAAGGGGTTGTAAGGGGTTGAAAGTGGGGGTGAAAGTTTGTATGGAAGTGTCGCCTACTATTGTTTACTGAACCGATTTAAATGAAATTTGGTACACAGATATTCTAGAGCCTCAGAAAGACCATAGGCTACTTTTTAACGCGAAAACAGGGTTGTAAGGGGTTGAAAGTGGGGGTGGTAATTTGAATGGAAGTATTGTCATTTTAACAGTTAGATGCTTGAAATTTCTTTCTAAGGCTGCTAATTTGATAGAAATAAATATGAAATTAAATTTTTGTAAAAATGTTACCCTCAAGGGTGCTAAATAACTATAGGGGATGAAATTTTGTTTGGGAATATTTTAGACTTTGGTGAATGTTTTGTTTAGTATGTTTTGCTGTTACCCTTACCAATATTTAGTCTAGGGCCTCAGAAAGAACATAGTCTATTTTTATCCGCGAAAAAAGAGTTGTAAGGGGTTGAAACTAGGGGTGGTGATTTGTATGGAAGTATCGTCATTTTTACAGTTAGAAGCATGAAACTTCTGTCTAAGGCTGCTAATTTGATATAAATAAATATTAAATTCAATTTCTGTAAAAATTTTACCCTGAAGGGTGCTAAATAACAATAGGGGATGAAAATTTGTTTGGGAATATGTGAGGTTTAGGTGAATGTTTTATTTAATATGTTTTGCTGTTACCCTTACTGATATTTAGTTTAGAGCCCGAGAAAGAATAAAGACTACTTTTTAACGCGAAAAAAGGGTTGTAAGGGGTTGAATGTGGGGGTGGTAATTTGTATGGAAGTATCGTCATTTTTACAGTAAGAAGCTTGAAACTTCTTTCTAATGCTGCTAATTTGATATAAATAAGTAAGAATTTCGATTTTTGTAAAAATTTTACCCGTAAGGGTGCTAAATAACAATAGGGGATGAAAATTTGTTTCGCAATATGTGAGGTTTTAATGAATGTTTTGTTTAATATGTTTTACTATTATACTTACTGATATTTAGCTTAGAGCCTGAGAAAGGACAAAGATTAATTTTTAACGTGAAAGAGGGTTTGTAAGGGGGTAAAAGTAGGGGTGGAAATTTGTATGGACGTATCGTCATTTTTACAGTTAGAAGCTTATAACTTTTTTTAGGCTGTTAATTTGATATTAATAAATAGGTCATTTAAAGTTTGTAAAAGTTTTACCCTTAAGGTTGCAATATAATAAGGGAATAGGGGATGAAAATTTGCATAAGAGTAAATGAATATTTTGTAAGTTCCATTTGTTTTGTTGTAATTTTTTATAAGTTTAAATAAAATACCTCAACAACAACAACTAAATTCACGCCCGTAACCCAGAGGGATAGGTAGAGACCAAACACCTACATTTGGTGCGGTCGTGGCACACCTATCTCTATGTCTACATCTATACATCAACGCATAGCACGTCGGTCAAGTAAAATAATAATCCTTAAAAAAAATGCTTAACGAAAACAGTATTTCACGCGGACGAAGTCGCGGGCACAGCTAGTAAATAAATAAAAAAAAAAGCCTTTTATTCCATGCATAACAAAAACTAATAAAATTACAAAAAACAAATATTATTATATATATATTTAACAGCTATTTTTAAGATTTTTCAATTTATTTATAATATTTATATGCATGGACCCCTCTCAGGTGAAGGCCTCCTCCAAAGATTTCCATTTGTCTCTGTCTCTGGCGGTATAAATTCAGTGCGATCCAGCGACTTTTTTAATGTCGTCCTCCCAGCGCGTGTATGGTCTACCGACGCGCCGCTTGCCTTGAGGACCCTCCCATGTAGTTACTTTATATGTCCATCTCTTATCTTTAAGTCGTGCTACGTGGCCTGCCCACTTGAATTTCAGTCTTTGAGCATATTTGAACGCATCCACTGTTTTGGTTATGCTTCTTATTTTTGTATGACGTATTCTGTGGGTTTTTCTTACATTAAGCATGCTGCGCTTCATTCCCCTCTGGCATGTTGTTATTTTATTATAGATGTTATTCATGAATTACCACGTCTGGCAAGCATATGTAAGACATGGCAAAATGCAACTATCCATAATTTTCTTTTTCACTTCTATTGGCATGTTACTCTTCATTACTTCTCTGTAGCTCCAAAACTTATTCCACGTGATTCTTGTTCTCCGCTCCACCTCTAGTTCGTTACTATTGCTATTGAATGTTATCTGCTTTCCTAAGTATACATATTGCTCCACGTATTGTAATGGTTCTTGTTCCAGTGAGATGGTTCTTTTATTACTATTAGTCATTATGTTTGTTTTTCTCAAGTTTATTTCTAATCCGACTTGTCTGCTATTTTCATTTAATAACTGTATCATGAGCTCTAAGTTGCCACCGGTTTCAGATACTAGTATCAGGTCATCTGCAAACCTTAAATGACTCAGGTATTCTCCTTTGATATACAAGCCGTACTTTTTCCAGTCTAGTTGGTTTATAATTAATTCCAATACTGCAATAAATAGTTTTGGAGATAATGGGTCCCCTTGTCTCACTCCTCTATTGATGTTGATCTCGGGACCAGTTGAATCCAGTTTGACTTTACTGACGCTATTTTTGTGTATATTTCTTATAACTTGTATATACTTATCTTCTACTCCGTGTTTACTTAATGCTTCCCATAAAACTTGTATGTGAAATTGTGTCAAAAGCTTTCTGGTAATCTATGAAGTTTATGTAGAGTGGTCTTCGGTTCTCTTGGTATTTTTTAATAATAAGTTCCAGAGTGTGTACGTGGTCTATGGTTGAATACCCCTTCCTAAAGCCAGCTTGCTCTATGGGCTGTCTCTTTTCTAAAGTGTCAGATATTCTTCGATTAATTATGGAAGAGAAGAGTTTATAAACAGTTGGTAGCAGGCTTATTGGCCTGTAGTTGCCGATGTCATTAGGGTTTCCTTTTTATAGAGCAGGATTATTATAAATTCTGACCATTGTGTAGGTATGTTCGCAGTTTTGAGTATTGAATTAAATAATGAGGCCAGTGGAGATGCTAGTATTTCACACCCATGTTTGATTGCTTCATTTGTAATGAAGTCTGGGCCTGGGCTCTTTTCCAGTTTAAACTTTTTAGTTGCTTGTACAATTTCCAGTTCATCGATATAGTTTATAGTATTTTCTAGGTTTTCGTGGCTATTGCATTCTTCCTGTATTTTGTTATTTGTTTGTTGTGTTTTCACACTGTAAAGGTTTTTATAGAATTCTGTAGCAATATTTATTATTTCTTTACGGTTGCGTATTGTTTGTCCCGATTTATTTATTATTATTATTTATTATATTGTTTAATTGATATATATTTAATTGATTTGTTTAATCCCTCTATCCAAGTTTTACATTAGCACATTTAAAGAGCTAAAATTCTTCCAAACATTATTTTTATGTTGGTCCAATAGTTTAGCCTACATAAGCAAAGAAAGTAAAAAAGTCCTCAGTTTTCGCAATGCATTTTTAAGTTAAACTCAAAATCTACTAGTCTTCTAGTGTTTTAAAAAATCAATAAAAAATGGGACCCACCTGCAAACACAGCACCAGGGCCGGAGTTACGCGGTAACACACAAAAAAATACAGTCGAATTGATAACCTCCTTCTTTTTGAAGTCGGCTAAAAAATAAGAGTAGTGTTGAAGGACCATGTTAACCGTGCGTGGTATTGCCTCGTCAGCTGAGTTTGGGTGACATTGATTTTATGTATAGTAAATTTGTTGTTATCTAACATTGTTCTTATTAGTGTCAATGTTATTACATTATGTTGTTGGGATTTGTTAAACATTTATTCCTTTAGGTCATATTGGAACGTTCATATATCCAAACATACAAGACCGTGTTAAATAGTAACCATCTATCAGTCACGCAGAGATCAGATTTTTTGAAGAAATTGTAAAAAAAATTTTTAATCGTTAGATATTTAATCGTTTTTATAAAAGATAAAATTAAGTATCAATTTCAAAGTTTTAAGTTAATCTTAATTCCAAATCAATCATGATATCTATCGTTATATATGTAGATTAAAACAAATGTACATTTTAATAATGCTAATTCGTTGTTGTTGATGTTAGTGGCAGCGACGTGAGACAAATAAAGAAGAAATTAGAATTATTACGGTTGCTATGACTACGTATTTTACGTACGTATTTAATTAATTAATTTTTACATAAGATTTGTTGTGAAGTTAAATAAAGTTTTTGTTTTGTTAGTTTTAAAATATTTCCTTAAATTCTCCATTTACCACTTGCACATATAACTGATTCACTTTAAAAGGTTATGAGCCCAGTTCATTTGCTGGAATAATGGAGTTATCCAAAGTTCAAATAACCAAACTTGAGGAGAACAATTGGGTACACTGGAAGTTCCGGATTTTAACAATTCTCCGAGGATGTGAACTGCTGAATGTTGTCGAAGGCAAGATAACAAAGCCGGAAAAGCTGTCTTCTGAAATTGGAGATGGACCAGCTACAGGAGCTTTGACTGTTTATAATACTTCGATGAAGGAATACGTAAGAAATGATAGCACTGCTTTACTTTTAATAACTAATAACATATCGGACCAAGCTCTTGAAAAAGTAATGAGATCCAAAACCTTCAAAAGAGGTTTGGGAAGAACTACATAGGCTGTATGAAGGCGTAAATAAGCACCGCCTGTAAGATATATGTTTGAAATTCTTCCGGTTCAGTATGGATCCAATAGATGATATAGCGACTCATGTATCAAAATTGAAGAATTTGTGGCACAGTTTGAGGCAAAAGCTAATGAAACCTGAAGAAGGTAATCAGAAGTTTTAACAGTTTCTATTAATCTGCAAAATATTAGATACACTGCCGGAATCATATTTTTCGTTTAAATCGAGTTGGATGCTAATGTCTAAGAAGGATAAGACTGTAGAGAACCTCACTAGTCAGCTGTGCGCACAAGAGAAAGTTATAATTTTCGTTGATAGACAGTTAAATTGTGAAACTCTGGCAGCTAAGACCGTAAACAAGATTGGAAGAAAAAAACAAGCGTCTACAACTAAACATAATCTGGATGAGAAGGTGAGATGTTTTGTCTGTAAGGAACAGGGTCACCTTAAGAAAGAATATCCAAAGAGACTTTTTGCTCAGAAATCTAGAGAAGAAAGCAGTATGATGTTACACGTTGTCTACACCACTGGAGGAAATGTAGATCGTGACATGTGGTATGCAGATACGGGGCTACGCACCATATTACGCTGAGAGAAGATCTGTTTCAAGATTTTGAACATTTTAATGGAAGTCACACGGGAACTACGGCTGATGGAAAGATGTTTAATGCCATAGGTAAAGGATCGATAAAAATTGAAGCCAAGCTGAAAGATAAGACTGCAAGTTTCTTCTTGAGAGATGTCTGGTATGTTCCACAAATAAGTAAGAATCTTTTTTCGGTGCTAGCGATACAAGATAAAAAACCTACAACCTTATTTGAGTCGTGGGTCACGCCATATTCTGTGAAACTAAATGAAAAAGTTACTGTAACATGATACAGGCAGAGGTATGGAGGCTTGTATGAATTAAATTGTAAAGCTGTACCACATACTGTTTCAGTGAACTTAATGCAGATTGTTGACATGTTGCAACTCTATCACTAGCAGATGGGTCATCAGAATAAAAGGCACGTGAAAGGCACGTCTGATAGAGCACGAGTTGCATATCAAGACCACAGATAATGGTGAGTAATGCGAAGGCTGTATCTTTGGAAAAACACATAGACGAAAGTTTGGTGTTAGAGTGAAAGCTACGAAGCCTGGATAGCGTGTACACAATGATGTTTGCGAACCGTTTCCAAGCTCAAGTTCAATGTTCCGTTACTTTGTACTATAAGAGGACGAATAAACACGCTTCCGTATTATATATCTTATGAGAAATAATTCGGAGGTTCCTGAGAAGCTGAAACAAATGCTAGCTGAAGTAAAAACGGCCGGGCACATTGTCAAGGAGGTTCTTAGTGACAATTGAGGTGAATTCGTAAATGCACAGGTACAGATAGTTATGTCGGAATTTGGTATTCATCATAGACTAACAATACCTTATATGCCGGAACAAAATGGCGTTAGCAAGAGGGAGAATCGCACAATAGTAGTGTCAGCTAGAGCAATAATGCATGCACATGAGGAATTACCTGAAAGGTTGCGGCCTGAGCTTGTAAAGACTTCTGTTTTGCAAGAAACCTCAGATCAAACATTTACGTATAACAGGTTCTTCATGTTTTGCTCATGTACCAAAGCAGAGAAGAAGACAATTGCATAAGAAAGCTGAGAAGTGCCTTCTCATTGGATACGATCATAGGATGGATATGGAATAAAAGTTCAAACTCACTAGTCAGATCAAGAGATGTTATTTTTGATGAGAAGCCTTTGAACTCTTATATTGACAAAGAATTATCACATGATAATAGTAAGGATAATGGAATAGATCTTACTCTTAAAAAAGGTTTAGATTGCGACACTGAGTTTGATGAGGATAGAATTGGTATTCAAGAAAAATCTATTGAATTGGGGGAAGATATGGAACAAAAGAATGAAGGTGTAGATCATGAGGAATCTACGATTCCCGAGGCTAAAATTCAAAAGCACGCTGTGAGAGTTTTAAGAGATCGTTCCTTGCTACGTCCTCCAGAAAAATTCACTGAATACAGAATGGAGTTCATATAAAGAACCCAGTACGTTTAAAGAGGCCATGTTAAGTCCTGAGAGAGAATTTAGGAAAGAAGCCATAAAATGTGAAATGAACTCACTAAAAGAAAACGAAACGTGGGTTCTGAATCAACTACCGAAGAACAGGAAGGCACTACCGTGTAAATGGGTATTTAGAGTCAAGCTAAATGCTGATGGCTCAGTTGATAAATATAAAGCTCGACTGGTAATAAAAGGATTCAGACAGAGAAAAGGTATAGATTTCGATCAAACATTTAGACCAGTACCTAAAATGGCAACGGTTAGAGCTGTTATTAGTATAGCTGCAAGCGAGGACATGTGCATGATGCATTTTGATGTTTCGACCGCTTTTCTCTATGGATCATTAGATGAAGAGATATTCATGAAACAACTTGAAGGGCATTGTACCCTTGGTTGGTTCTGGTCCAGTATGTCTATTAAATAAGAGTTTATACGGCTTGAAGCAAGCTCCAAGGTGTTGGAACCGTCGCATACTGGATTTCTTTAAGAAAACTGGTTTCAAAGTGATGCTGATCCTTGGTTATTTATAAGAAAAAATCAAGGTGGTATTCTGATTGTGGTTTTTTTCTGAATGATTGAGATATTTGGTATGCAGAATTGCAGACCTGTTACTACACCAATCATAAAAGAAAATGAGTATATAAATAATAATGAGACACATGTGGACAACATTATTAATAATTATAGACAGGAAGTCGGAGCACTAGCATATTTGATGGTCGGAACAAGGCCAGAAATTGCATACAGTGTTAGTGTTGTATCAAGGAGTTTAGAAAACCCAAGTGTTTGTAGATTGTATCACATTGAAACGGATTCTAAGATACTTAAAGTTCTGTCCCGATTTTGGCGTTCTGTATAAAAGGAACTATAAGAAGGGTTTATTGGAATGTTTCAGTGATGCCCATCATGGTGAAGATGTTGACGACTATAATACTACAATACACTTTAAAAGTTGTGATGTAAGCTTATGCAAGACAACAAAATTCTTTCAATATTTAAGTACTCCTGTTACCAAAACTATCAATTGCCAAAACAATCGTTGTTCAAAAGTCCCACACCCTTAATAGACAAGGAAACGAAAAGTTGGTGTAATTATAAAAAAGTCATCAATTATACAAGTCTGAATGACTTTCAAATGTTTTTTGTATAAGTGCCACATTTTAACATAGGTTTAAATAAAAAATAAAAAATATTCCATTGCAATTCTTTTTATTTACTGTCCTAATTAAGAACCTTTTGTCTATGTCAAGAGTCCGTTTACAGTGAATGACGGAAGATGTCCAATACGTCTTCTGAAGTCAGCGATGGTGCAGCAGAAACTGTAGCCAAGATCAACGCGATCCGGCCGCCACCTGAGCCATCTAAAAGCGTTGTTGTTGCGGCAGCGATCGGTACAGAATTGCAGGTTGCGAGCCTCGGCCAGAGTGTAGTGAGGGTTGTTGATGCTTATGAAAGCAGTACCCAGACGTCGCGATGAATCGTATGCCACCTTAATATGAAAAATATAAATAAGTATTTAAAGTAATTTAAAAAAAATTTGCTGAGTTAATTTCAGAAACAGTCTTTTAATCGACAAAGAATTAAAAACGCCTACTAGCTAACCTTGTAGAAGTACTGGGGAACTGGAATCTGGTTGTTATTGTGAAGGTAGATGTCGACGAAACGGTTGTTAGCGTTGCGCAATTGCGTCACTCCAAATGTGCCCGAGTAGATGACTGTGTTGTAACCAGCGGCTCCGATGCGAGCACGAAGATCCTATATTTTTACAATATCTGTTAAATTATTTGAAGATCTAAAATCAAACTCAAAGCAGCGTAGGATATCTAAACTTATGACGAATTTACGCAAGATGATGGCGTTTCTGTAATTAAATACTTTAGTAACCTGTTCGAGATTGTTCCAGTTGCCAGCGTTGAATGGTTGCCACTGAGGAGCAGCGTTGATGAAGTAGAAGGTAGCGCGCTGGCCGGTGGCGTACACGAAGTCGCTCTTGGCGGCGAGGTGGCCACGGGCCAAGAACTGTTGGCTAGTCACGTATCTATCGGCCAGAGCATTGCCAACAACGCGAGCAATAGCAAGTTTCTGTTGAACTTGTGTGTATCGGTTGTTAACATCCACACCGGGGAAGAAGCTGCCAGCTAATAAATAATATCATAAAAACATTAATTTTAAACAAAAAATGTTTTTTTTCTAACTCCAAGCACTTTCTTATAGTATGATTTGACTTATTAGTTTTGTTATTAAGTATATTAGTTTGTTTAGTTTATTAGTTTGATCTACATCATGAGACATGGTATGATAGACTAATCTGCCGATTCTTCTTAATCATAACTGTTTTGTCGTGAATATTTTGTTGTAGGAGTTCGTTCGATTAAATAACGTACCCATCCAACTAGGCCTATCCACTCCGGTTTGGTGGATAGCATTTGAGGCTGTTTGATCGTACCACACGTACAGCACTTCCAAGCGCTTCTGATCAAAACAAGACCAGTAAAGAGGGTAGAAGACATTGTTTACGATAAATCCAACCCTGAAATGAACACGAGCACGTATATTAACTTTTATTATTCGCGGCCATTTTTTATTATGCACAACTTTAATATTACCTGATGACCAAATTATTGTTAAAGCAGCGTTGATTCGTTCCTTGTGCCTCGTGATGAGAGTGACTAGAGCAAGTCAACTGTCCAAAAGCACCATTACCATTCAACCAACCAGATCCAGAAACTAGATTGTTGTTGACACATCGGGCAGTCTGTGAATTTAATGATGAGTATTGTAAAGTTATCTTCTGTGAGGGATTATCATTCTATAGTACAAGTGAAGATGCTGCCAGCCTGCATAAGAAATACCGTTGACTGGTAATTTTGTATGTTATTGATCGGCAAGAATAAACGGAAAACATTTTTTGACATTGAAAACCGATAATTAACTTTGATGTTAGACGGAAATCGAATTTCAGTCAGGATAGAGTCTATAAACGGATATAATTTACTTACACCAACGTTAACGTTTCTGGCAATGTTCGGGTGTCGAATGGTACGTCCAGATCCCGTGCAGGCAATGATGACTTCCTCGCCCGTGTTGAGGCGTATCTGACCGGAGTTGCCGTGCGGCCTCATGTAGTTGTTACGATGTATGTAAACTGGCTGTGGCTGGCCGAGGTCACCTCGAACACGGAAACTGCATCCTGTATGATTATAATACCTTTATCTAGTTGCAACATGGAAATATTAAAAGACTTTATGGAAAAATAGAAGGAGGTAGGAACTAGGAGGACGTACATTCAATTTAAAAACTGCTTAGACTTGATCTGTATGGTAATTGTTTAAAAATGAAGACTTCATAAACATTAAATCTAAAAGTTTGAGGTATTTACCACTACGAGCATCGAACTGGGTTTCGTTGCCATTATTGCGTTGTTGAATTTCCAGCCATGAATCTAAGTAGTCCTCAAAATCATCTTCATTGAGAATAAAAGCGAGTTCACTGGGCTCGGGCAATTCAGTCAGGTTCGCTGGTAGAGACAAAGCCCCAGCTACAACTGCTGCAAGGACGAATATTAGTCGCATTATTATTATACTTTTATTTTAATATCTTGTATTAAGTAGAAATGGCCTAATTGACCATCCTCTATGGCGAGAAATGCAAAGTTTTTGGCGATGACAATGGAATTTATATTGGTGCTATCGATTTGTGGGAGGGTAACGTTGTACATATGATAGATAATAAGATTACGAAAGCATTAAAATAGATAATGGAAGTATACTAAGGATAGCAGTCTTTACTTACGTCCTAGGTAAACAAATACGCCTGTCAATTCGTGTTCATAAGTTAATGTTGAGGATGGATAATGTGTTGGTCATGGAAATATGTAATCTGCAATTTGTCTTATAGTAGAGGATTAAAAGAACACAGAAGTTACAGATGTATTAAATTGGCTTCGAATCACAGTTCGAAATTCGACCACCGGTAATCATAAAATGAAATGTGTAGAAAATATTACGTACAATACAAATAACCCTTCATTGCCTGTAGCCATTGAATACCGTCAACGATTTGCTCCACACCTATTTCACGTATCCGTATATAAGAGTAATTGATGCTATCACCTTATCTTCATGGAGTGATCATAGGAAGGGCCTGAAGTTTTAATTCTCACTCAAGGTCACTCTGTATACTTGAGAAAAATACGCTAAAAAGCCTAATAGGTAGTTTCATAACCTTATTTGAAGTTTAATATGGATCAGTGATTAATAAGTCAAATTAAATTATTAATAGAGGTAGTTTACTTTGTGCCATAACGAGGCTTTTAGTTCCAAAGTTGTGAGCCATTACCCGCTTGACTGCGGTCCGCGATTTGAAGCAGTTAATACTGCTCCCTGTGTTATATTAAATCTGAAGCGTTTTCGTAATATTCCAAAGGTAAGGGTAGAAAGCCGCTATTAAACTGACAAAGTTCAATCAGAATTAAATATAAGGTGAAGTTTAAGTGTGCAACATAATGTGTACCTTCGTAATATTACGATATGTCTGAATAATTGTGCAGTGTCCCTTTTCACTCAAACATAATTTTGCTTAAAATAGTTATTTATGTAAATTCGTAGTTAACAAGAGGAAGCAAATAACATTATGACATTAATGTGAAAGTAATACCCAATGGATTATTTTTCGTAAAAAATTAAAAAGCATGCACTAAATCAGCAAAAATAAATCAAAATTGTCATAATATCACGCTTTGAAATATTTAAGGATTAATTTAATTTTAACGGAGATTAGTTTGATAATACACAAGTACTATCGAATTTAGCTTTGATTGATAAAAACGATTAACACTGATTACGTCAAAGGATTAGAGTTAATAAATAATATGGAGATAATGATTGTAAGACTAACAAATGGGCTTGGCAAAAACATACCACCTTGTTCGTGGAAGACTGTCGAAGTATCATATCTTTTTATAATGATAAAAGTAGAAAGTAACTTTGCTGCTAAGCTACTATGGTATCTGTCTAAACATCTGGTTGGCTAGGCTTTGATCATAACTTCAGTCACTGCGTAAAATAATAGTAGCCTATTAATAAACAATATAACTTAAATATAATAAAAATTAGAGATATTTGTACCCAATAGCTATTCATGTACCCGCTGTAAGATTTACTGTAGCTGATTAGCAAAGTTCATTATTGGTTTAATGCCACTATGCTAATAAGAGAAATACAATCTAATCAATTTTTCCTGTATTTTCTCCTATCTTATTGTTGTATGGTGTCGGTAACACGTCAGTAACACACCTAATTACTTGTCTAATCACATTTTAATTCATTATCGCCATTATTATGTCACGCTCGAATCACGACTACGAGACATTTGTTTGATAATCGATAAATCTTTAGAAAGACCATTAAGTGATTAGGGAAAATCCAAATGATGTCCTAAATAATTAAAAAAAACTTACCCATGTAACTTTGTCATGAAAATGATCTTTGATTTTCAATGAAACCAACGGTTAGTATATACGAGATACTCGAATTACTGTATAATGTTAAAGTTACCAATTAGAAATTTAATCTTCAAACTGTATTCGCAGTTAGTTAATATGCTCAAGGCACGTAACAATATACTTGTATGTATATACAAATACTTGCAATATTGTTGTTGTTGGTTATTAAGTTAATAGTTTGATATGCAAAATGAAAATTTTTACTTGTTTCCGTAGCTGTACCTTCGTTATATTTTCAGGTTTTTTTCATAGCACGCAAACTTCAAGATAATTAGAGTTTGGAATAATGTCATGTGAGAACTTATATGACACATATTTCAATTTATCACGCAAGCCAAGTCATACAAAGAGTTATATAAAATAGTTATAAGTACAAAAATTTTACAAAAGCAAATATGCACTGTTTAGTGTGCATTTAATATAGGCCAAATAAATTGTTGTTCTTCGTTATTAATTCTAGTAGAGCGGCCGTGGCTCAGAAGTGAAGCAGTTGACTTGTAATCTACAGGTCGTGATTTCGAATCCCACCATGTACCAATGTATTTTTCGATTTTCGATACAAGATTAATGGCAGTGAAATTCCACAGTAACACATATTTGTTCTTATGTTACGAGCACTCAATTAGTACATATGCAATTATACCTAAATTAGCTTTACCTAAGCTATATAACTAAACATTAACATATAAATTGCTTGAATTTATAACAAATTTTATGTGTATTCTAGAACTGCACTATTTCCGAGTTTAATTAAATACAGCACCCTAGACCAATTTGCAGTAAATTCTTATTAAAGATACAACGATCTCGTTTATATGAACTACAAAATAATGTTATTCCATAAATAAATAACTGTAATCTCTCAATAACTTCGAACTTCTTCGAATTAAAAAAATAGTTTCGTTGTGTTTTAGTCGATTGCTGTAAACTTAATTATAACAGCGATAGATTTAATATTTTAGTCTTTAATCTCTTCAAATTAAAAATATTCGTTGATATCAGCTGCCTTTCACTATTTTTTTAAGATGAACTTCATGCGAAGCCGCCGTTGGATGATTGACCGCGTGCTGTTTTTTTAAGGTGTTACATAATATTATGCTGTTGGCATATGTTAATAAATAAAAACAGATATTAGTTAACTGAGGAAGCACGTGTTGCTGAAATATAACGAGAATTAACAGATTAGCATTTTACTCTTTTAAATTCCGCATTACTGTGAACTCAAAGGTTCGCTGCATTGGCATTTAGAAGAGCAGCTTCGCCTTACCTTAAAAGCCACGAACGAGTAATGCAATGCGCGACACAGCTCTTTGGTTCAACGTATTCCTTAGTGTAAAATAAACCTTAATATATGCATGTTTTTAATACTAATTATATTTCCTTCTTATTTGATTTTTGTGTAGTAAAAATAACTAATATAATCGTATCCGTAATATAACCGTAATATAACTAATATAACCGTATCCAATCAATTTTTTATTCATAACAAATTAAGATTTCTTAAAATCAAAAAAAAAGAAATGCTAGCTAGTAAGAAAAATATATGAATTTAGGATAAGTGTGTATATTATTTTAATCTGTAATATTTTTTTCTGTCGAACGGTTAATAAAGGTAAACGTAATTGAATTTCATGAAAGTAATATTTCTCTTTCATCTTAGGCTTACAGTTATTAGACTGCCTCACTTTTGATATTCAATATGAAGATATATTTTTAGTACTTTGAAACGATATAAGCAAAGTTTTTTCCATCCAAGATCCTCTAATCTTTGATGATAATTGAATATCACCTACGTACTACCTCATTCGAAAATATGAAGGATATAATACAGAAACAATAAATTAATAACTCTCTCGGATCTCGATAATATTTGAAACAGAGGTTGAACAGTCTGGAAGTCTGGAAGAACACATAGGCTACTTATGTTTTTTTTAAGTATGCGCGGAAGGATTTGCGGGCGACAACTAGTTTAGTATAGTATATATTGATACTGAATGACGAAACAGATAGGAAATGAACATCAATCAACGGATTAAAATTTATTTTGTAACATATTGGATTCCGATGGGCTTATTGATTTCAATCAATTAACGGCCGGACCTTAATCAGTTTGCCCGTATCAAATGAACTTGTAATAATTCATGCGTTTAAGTGAAAATGCATTGGTAATTAGGGTTAGAAGTTTACATTACTTGAATTAGGAAAATGATGTTTTATCTATGTAGCAGGTTGAATGCGTCGGAAAATAACGAAAAGTATTTAAAGGTAAGAAAATGGTGGACATTTTTTTTAATGGATACATAATAAACATTTTTTATGTTTTTCTCTAGTGTCTCGTTGACAACGCAATTAGCGTGGCATCCCGGTGCTCCAGTTTCTGGTCTTTTGTTTTACCAAGTGCAATTATTTAGAAACGTCCAAAAATAAAACTGAATGGGATTTTTCTTTGCCTCCGTCGAACAATAAATTTTGATATCGTAGTTGATTATCCTAATAATAAAGAAGGCAATTGTCATCGATTACTTTGGCCTTTTTATAAATCCTCATTGATATTTTTCATGACAAAAATTCAAATGCTCAGCAAAAAGTAAAAAGATTTTTAAATTATTGTTATTTTAAGTCCATTACGTTTTAGTCATACCGTTCTCTCTTAATAATAAATAATCTATGTTTATTTGTCATCGACGCATTCCGAAACTACAGATTCGATTGTGGTGAAACTTTGGTAAGATGTTCTGATGACGGCGGCTATGTTTCAATATCTTTAGTGTTTATTAATATGTTGCAATGCCTTTTACAGACGTTGCATTACATATAATTTATTAATACTGTAACAATCTACTAATTACAATAATGTACTAAATAATAAACAAGCCCTCTATTCCATGCATAATATAGAAAATAATAAAATTACAATAATCGAATATCATTATAAATATAATTTACTATTATTTTTGGGATGTTCAAGTTATTTATATTATTAATATACATGAACTTCTCAGGTGATGGCCTGCTCCAAAGATTTCCATTTATCTCTGTCTCTGGCGATATAAATTCAGAGTGATCCACCGATTTTTTTAATGCCGTCCTCCCAGCATGTGGACCACCGACGCGCCGCTTGCCCTGTGGACCAGCCCATGTAGTAACTTCAAGTATATGTCCATCTCTTAAGTTGTGCTACGTGGCCAGCCCACTAGAATCTTTGAGCATATTTGAGCGCATCTACTATGTGTTTCTTATCTTATGATGCGCTAAATTAAGATGTATTCCTACAATGATGTACTAAATTAAGATAAATTATCTATTTATTAACGAGAAAAGGAAAGGTACGTATAAATCTTTAAAGGTATTAGTTTAGGACTCAGTTTTCTTGTAGTGTGTTTTATCAGTAAAGTTTTTTTAAATTTATTTAATTCTGGTTCTTTTTTAATTTCTGACAAATGTTTTTTTTTATATAGAAATATAGAAGATGCTTGCGATAGAGATACGTTTTGTTACCTCATTCTTATGCATATATGTATAATCCTTCGAGTAACTACTTATTTCCACCCCTAACTGGCAGAAATAATAATGAAGATAATTTTCTCTCGCTATCCTTCCGCTTTTCTTAGATCTCATGCCTTTAGCAATATCTTACACAAGGGAATTCAAACGGAAAAATTTCTTTGTTTAATCTACATCGGTGAGAAAAAATGTCGGTAAATGTAACACAAAGTTATTAAAGTGAAGGTATTTTCCTTTGTACTCTCTGATATTTAATTTTTCATCTTCTTATAGGTAAGTTTCTAGCAAATTGCTTCGACTTCGTTCACTTGGAAATATAGAAAAAGTAACGTTAATGTTCCTTATGTTTATGGATTACGGATTACTGGCATTCATATTTTTGTATTACGGTTTTACAAAGTTGAAGGTTAGGTTAGGTTTTAGATTTTTCTAGTCAATTCAAGAGAGTGAATAGGCATTTACAAAGCTAGCGCGTAACATCTTTAGATCACATCTTCACCTCATCTTAGACTTTTGAAAATACTAAATAGTTTTTCTAATACACGGCTTTTAACAAATTAATACAAAAATACAAAACATCTAATATCATAGTACCTTGGAATAAATAGCACAGCAAATAATTCCTAAACAAATATTACAAGCAAGATTCTGTAATTATATGCTTCCTAGTTTGCTTTTCCTTAATATTAATCTCATCAGAGTTCTCTTGTTTTAATTATATTGTCATAATTATCCCTCATATTTGTATAATTTCATTTCTCAAATTGTATACTTTACTAGTGTTAGTTAGGTTCTAGTTAAATAGTGTACTACTTTTATACTTATAAAAGTTTAACATTGAGACTAATTTTTGATGTGAAAGATTACTCCTAGATTTCCAGGAAATGTTTATTAGTTTGAACGGCATCTAGAAAATTTAGGGGGAATACTTTTTTATTTAGGGTTACTTTAAATGTTTTCCTCTTAATGCAACATTTATGAAGAATACATCTGCTTTGTTAAATAGTTCCAAAACTTTGATTATTATTATTTGGCCAAGAATATGTAAATACATACTTGGTTATCTATCTATATCTTATCTATCTATATATATAAAAGAAAGTTGTGTTAGTTACACCATTTATAACTCAAGAACGGCTGAATCGATTTAGCTGAAAATTGGTGGGTAGGTAGCTTAGAACCAGGAAAAGGACATAGGATAAATTTTACCCCGTTTTCTTTTCTTTTTTTTTTATTCCGCGCGGACGGAGTCGCGGGTAAAAGCTAGTTATAAATAAAGCAAAGCTATATCTTTAATGCGTTAAAGAACTTTTTCCTAAATATAAAGATTAATTATTTGATTACGTCAAACTAATTATATATATTAAACGAAGTATTGTGTCGCTTTGCCTCACTGTGGCGCCAACATTTCGTCCCCTAACAGTGTAAATAGTGACGCACAACAATATACAAGTCCATTAGAATTCAATAACGTCTAGCTAACAATAAGGTTCTGCGATGACAAGCTTTTATAAGGTTAGAAATAGGCATAGATAGCTGATAATCCCATATAACTTTGTACCACTAATGGACTTTAAGAATATCACGCCATGTTATAATACTAGTTCTTAAGTTCTTTCTGCAATTTTGTAACAAATATTTGATACTTTGACATTATCTATGTGTGTATAGTTTTATTTTTATGCTTTTAATAGCAATATTTCATAATACACAATTAACTGTATCTTACTAATATTATAAATGCATGTATGTAGTTTGTTAGAAGGTATCTCCGGAATGCCTCAACAGATCTTGTTGAAATTGACACAAAACATAGACAGGAAGAATACGTAAGTTATATTAAAGAATACGTAAGCTTTTGTTGTTAATTGCACGCGGACGGTGTCGCGGGCGACGGCTAGTTTACTATAAATCTTCAAATGAGTACAGCAATGCGAAATGTGCAAGTCCTATACTTTATTTTTATAGCAACTCGTCTTTAAAGCTAAAAATAATGTTGATAACTTCCACTTTGTTGGTATTTAATGAAGTATGTATGAATAGCGTTTGTTTGTCTTTACATTTCTTTCAGAAGTCACATGTGTGACTTCATAAAAAAGAAAGGTAATGACAAAGTATCATAAAAGAGACAATAAAGAATAGCAATTATTTTTCCTAGTGTTTATTACCGTAATAATTTGTATTTTCTTATAAATTGTTTGCGGAGTAATATATATATAGTACTTATTATATTCGTGCTTATAGAAATTGACAATAAATATTTTTAGTAATTCCATGAAGTAAAGCTTGTTATCTAGTTTGTTGCATTAGCTCAGTTGACGTTTCTCGAAAATAAAATGTTGCATTCATAAAAAACTTACGTTGACTGCTACGTGAAAATATCCAACAACGAACTGGATGATAAACTTTAAAGAGATACGGAGGTCTTTTGGTATATTACTTGAACTTATCTAATTTATGACGTTACATACATTAACACATATAAATATGTATGCGATTATCGCAACCTTTCTAGTTTAGTAGTAGTAGTAGAATATTTACTAACTTTTATAACGTTCTGAAAAATCGTGAAAAATAAAATAATACGAATTTTTATCGTGTAAAATTTACTAACGACAAAAAAAAGTAGTGTAAGTTAGTGCTTTTTAGTATGGTATCCCGTGTAAAATGGTTTCGATGTTAACACTTATTCGAAGAAAATGTTTTGTTATAATATTGTTAAGAACTACACAGATTTTGATGTTGATATGTTTATGACAACTGGTTTAGTAAATATTACGCCCTTACCTATTTTATCTTTGCGATCCTTCTTCTTCTTTTAACTTGCGATTTTTAAGGCGATTGAAAAAAAAATATAGAGGCAATGTTTAAGTAAACAGTAACGAGAAGCGGATGCTATCTGATTAGTGAATTGCCCTCCGGTGTATATTTAATTAAGAAACTAGTTACCCGTCCTCTGAGCAGCTCCCGGGGGAACGCGTACGAGCAACAGACTGCACACATTTATAATTACTGCTACATCGGTTATGTTCAAGCTTATATCTAATTAGGATATTGGAAAATTTGAAATTATGGAGTAATTACAATTATTTTAAATGAATAACGGTTTTCCATATTTTTATCTTCAGTGATAACACTGATTACTCTAAAGGTACGAATAGACTATGGCAGAAATTGCGACATTTATGTCTGTACATTGTGTCTATTGGCAATTGTAAGGTTGCATTCTACGGTCTATTTAGTTAACGTTAATCCGAAAATGAAAATCTAGTAGGCCGAATCTACGCCGAGCGCTACAGCGAGCGCTACATCGAGCTCTACGCCGTGCACCACAGTGAGCATTACACTTAGTCCTACGCTTGGACATATTATTCTCACGCTTTCATTATTACATCAAATATATTGTTACAAATCATACAGTGCTATTATCATCAAACGGTAGTAAAAGAGCGTTGTAATATCAACGTGAGGTTACACGGCCCTACATCTCGGTATGAAATAATATCGAGATCAAGACTATCATGAACATTATAATGTTGGTGGTATGCGGGGATTATTTCATTGTGATAACTAATATTACGAGCAGCTTGTGGCACAAAGCAAGCGCGCTAAACGGAATGCCTTTGTTCCGACGACGGCATTATGTTAGGTCCGCAGGGAGCACGTTTGCATTGCATACATAGCGTCAAAATTCACTATTATCTCCAATAGTATTTTGATAGATATTCTGTAATACCAATAAAAATCAAAGGAAGATCACACACACACACACACACACACACTACAAAGAATTTGACTGTCAGTTATTTTCCAAATAAACTTTACGATTAAACAAAACAATTTATAAAAAGTGACAGGCGTGTGTGAATTATCAAGCGATCAAGTGATACAAAATTTCGTAGTACATGTTTTTAATTATATCGAAATCAACTTATGATTATTACTTTGTGAATTCGTTTATTTCTATATTTATATCGGTACTCTAATTAGTGAACAGCAAAGTAAGGCTGAGTGAGCTAGCAGTCATTGAATTATTTTGCTTATTAATTATATCCCGTTAGAAACAACATTCAACATATAAGATCAGATTCGTATTAACGTATTATTTATTTATTTAACCATTTTGATAACCAAGTACATAGTAATAAGTCAGCAATACAATAGTAAAAGATCTTCAAGAGAATTTGCTTTCTCACTCAAATGTTTTTTTTTATGACTAAGGAAATTCTTCTGTGTAGATGAAAAAACCTAAAGTAAGGAACAGTTTAAAGAACCGAGTAGATAAGTAATTGAACTGTTCTGAGTGTGGCAGCAAGAGTGTTAAATGTCATACGCTAAATGCTAATGCTGAATAATATGTCCCAAATGAACATAACGTAACTAAAATACAGATAGAAGCGCTTATTATACGACTAAGTGAGCGAGCCTCTTGTGAATATTTAATTGATAAACTAGTTAACCGTCGTCACGCTTGTTCCCGAGGGAATTTACGCAAGGAATTGTGTTCACATAGGCCGGTTTAACATGGACGGAATGGTATAGTAACATTCACAAACAAGACTTGTTTAAACATGAAAAAAAACGTTTCTTCAATTATTCGTATATTATGTGTTTTCTAATGTAACAGTTACTCTTATTTAAAGAAAATTATTCACCAATGCTATAAGATCACATTATTTTAAAAACTAAATTACCTCAATGCGGTACGGCACTGCAACATGAAAGTTACGGATTCAAAACTACTTCCTTTGCGCAGCTATTTTAGCAATTAATTATTCGCGTGTTTCATACTTCTTATTCAACGTTGTTTGAACTTTTGATTATAATTTTATTATATGTATAAATGAAATAGAAGTTCCAGAAGAGTTTAAGACAAATTGTACTGAGACGGCCACACCATTTATTATGTTGTGTACAAAATTTATGATCCACGAAAATACACTACTCAAGATGCTTCGAAAATGAATCCTTTTGTTTGCAATTTAAAGTTGTAATTTTGATGTGTAATAAAATTTCATAAATTATACGCAAAAAGATAAACTGCTAATTAAATTTCTTAATTTCTTAAGACCTTTTTAAGCGTTTAGTCAGTAAATGAAAAAAAACTTTTCTCATTTCCTATTTATTTTAACCTTTGATCTCTTACAAAGTAAAGGCGTAACATGCGACCAAGATTTTTGATACTATCAATAAAGTTTATTAACCTTTACAACTAAGCTCGCAATAAATTTGACTGTTGAAGTAAAGTAAATACAAGTCAGATTACTACCTAGGTCCTTAGAGAAATAACTACATTTCGTACGTCCGTAGATTCTAACTCGTAGGTTGTAATTTTCTACATTGCGGTATTCACTGAAAGTTTTTGTGTCTGAAAAATTCAGGAACGTAGCTCTGTAATTTTTATGTGCAAGTTCTTAATTAACCCCATTCCGCTCGCGCGTCAGGTAAGAACCTTAGAGATAAGTTTTTGTAACATTTATAATTTTGAGCGGATTGAGTAATTTATACTTTCGAAAACACATAAAAGTAAAAAGTAGTTTTTTTGAAGGCAATTATCACAAACATAATAAGAACCACGGTAACCTTAAACGATTCAACTAATTTATACATAGAGAGATATGTCTAGCTTATTGGTCATATAATTAATTATTTAAAAAGAGGGGTTAAGTAACCTCAGTATTCGACCACATGACGAAGATTAATCTATTTATGTTGGAAGTAATCCAGTATCAGAGGGTAACATAGAGAATAGCTTCTTTGTGAATAGTAAAACATCGTGTGTGGCGCAGCAGCTCTCGTCAACCTAATGAGTTGGCAAACAGCCAGCCTCGACGCGCAAACGACTTGTTTGTCTATTCTGATCACAATTCCAACAAACGTTTTGATTTTTTTGTCATGAAGATGTCAAAGTAACTTGTATAAACATTGTTAAATAAACACTTCTAATCGTAATACAATGTATACGACTTACTACTTTGACCCTGAGAGTATTTAGTACATATATGTCGGTTACATAATGTAATAGTTTTCATAACCCCTGAAATTGTCACCATAATCTCCCTATCCTTAGCCCACTCTTTGTAAGTTGACACAACAGGTTTCATAATCGATCCTCCACGCAACTTCAAAAAGAAATAATTAAACAAAAATGTATGTTCAATCGACGAAAAATTAAACAATACGCATCTAAATCTATACCTACAGTTAATTTTGACGTACGAACTGTAATTAACACAATATACATTGTAGTCAATCTACGTAAGTGTGGCGTAGTCAGTAAGCCAAGTATCTCTGCGAATGCTGACGTTCATACAAAGACGTCACGCGCCGACGCGCTCCTCGCTCCTCACCTTTGTTCCGTGCTCAGCGTCTCAGAAAACTTTATATTAACCTACACCACTATTAAAACGTTTATGAAACTCCTTTGCATGCTCGAAATAACATTCTCGTAGTTTTAATAAAACACGCTCTTGTTGTATGTTAGGTAAAAATTTATTATGGACTTTCATTAAACATGGTATTCTTTCTTGACAACATATCCCATTATTTGCATTGTTATAAAAATAATTAATACTGAAATTTATTTTTACGTAAATAGTTGTACATATGGTTTGTTGCATTGTCACACAAGATTATTTTACGACATATTTTGTTCACTTTACAAATTTTAGATCGAGAAATTTGTATTAAACACTTCTGAGAAAAGAACTAAGAGTGAACAGCACAATAGAACGACATCTTCAGCAATTGTCTTGAATTAATATAAAATATGAAAACAAAAAGCCCAACTTTTAGTTAATGATACAGAAAGCTATAAATGATATTAATTTATTTCTATCTTTTTAATCTATTTAACCAAAGTTTAATTAAACTAATTGGAACGGATTAGGTTACTATAAATTAATAAAATTCTCTCAAAGTCTTACGACGCTTAATGTATTCTTAATTAATTTTCGGGACGATTGTATTAATCTCCTTTTCTGAAATTTATGATTGTTCTACAAATATTTAATATTCAGGGTTAAACCTTTGTTACTATTTGATTTTCTCAGAATTCAGCCAGAGAAGTTAAACAAAACACGTATACATTTAGCAAACTGTCAAAAAAGCAATGAATGGTTTATTCTCATAAACATATCCGCAACTTCAGTGTCTTATTGGTTTGATAGATTTGCATTTAGTCTTCTCATAGGATAAACTACAAGTCTACACTACTACATAATATTAGTAAGTAAAAAGTTAAAATAAAATATTATACATAGTTATACAAAATCAGTTCATGATATACTACTTTAATAAATAACGTTTGTAAATTCATAATTTTTTTCATATAAAACGTGTCTTTAATCGATGTTGAATAAATGAAAATAAACTTCAAATTTCAGTCATTCGTAGAAAAAGAATTTTTCATTATACAGAAATATATACTTGATAAAGTTATCCCTTTGTCCATAGCAAAATGGACCCGCGTCTATAAATAATTTAGATGAGACCCATTTTCATTTCCAGTTGACTGATAGAGATTTATGAAGTATGTCCGTGAAATGGAATATTGTGTTTTCAACAACAGGCGATAATATAGCATTGTACGGCAGCACTACAATATTTATACTAATACTACCTGTCTAATGCGACTAATAAACTAATGCGACTCCGTCCGCGCAGGAGAAAAAAAAAACTTTATTAGTAGCCTATATTTTCTTCCAGACTATGATCTACTACATCTATGCCAAATTGCATTGGGATCCGTTGAGCCTTTCTGGAGATACCTTCTTACAAACAACCATCCATCTAAACATTCGCATTTATAATATTAGTAAGATATGATTTTGTTTTAAAAAGCACTTGAGTAAAATCAATAGCATAGTTTACACGAGAACCGATGTGAATGTATTGTGGCAGTTTGCTATTTAAATATTCTGGGACTGAAGCGTCAGCTTCGCCGCAGGTTACTGTGTTTTGAACAAACTCATTCATAATTCATTACGAGTGCGAGTAATTTCGTTTTCTGTTTTAGACATTATGAATCGGGTTAGTTGGGCAATGGAAGAACAAACATTATTATTGGTGATCAATGTATTATTAAATTTATTAAGGTTATTGTTGTATGCAGATTTATGAGGTATTACGATATTTTAAGTTCTGTCACATTTTTTAAGTATTGAAGTGTAAGGGCCCTTTGTACATAAGGCAACGTAAATCTATCCTGGCAAAATTGTTCCTTTGCGTCGCGACTATTGCGTAGCGCACGCTCCGCACACGCAACGATGAATCATAGACGCGAGTTGTCTATTCGGTTAGTACAGGCCAAAGAATATAATACTCTCTATAGAGAGAAGAATGACATGTTACATACTATAGTATTATAACTTTGGTCTATACGCTTATACTACTAGCGCCATAATGGTCGCCCATATGAAAAAATAAAACGCGGGAATTTTGAATATACGTTTAGTATTTTAATTTATTTATAGTTAAAAATTTATATTGGAAATTATGATTATTTTGATAATTTGGCAAATGTAAGATTTTTTTTAAAGAAAGAATAATTTTAAAATGAAATAATCATTATTTCCAATATATTGTGTTAGTAAAAGTTATTAACTTAAATTAGTTAAAGGAATAATGAAATGAAACACAGTAATCTAACATCATTTATTTAATTAAATTTAGTTCCCGATTTTTTTTAATTAAGAATCGCTTTAAAGATATAAAAATTATTGATTTTATTATGAAATCACAATTTTCATTATAATGTCTGTCACAATTAAGTAAAAAGCTGAAATCCACCATGCATGTAAGGATGGATTTTAAATTTTTAACTATATAATTTTTGTATCCATTTGATTCAAGTTCATTATTAATTATTGAAGCACTTATCTCCACACATTGAATAAATTTTTTACTGGCGTAATTTAAGCTTTCAGCATAATCTTTAAATTGTGTAAAAATGTGTATGGATTTATGGTCTGATGATAAAAACAATTCCTTACAATTATTACAATTTATATTTCGTTTTTTGACCATAAATCCACAAGCCTGGGCCTCTGACGTACCACTATCAATGGTATGAACTGCTTCACCAATAATATCTTCAAATTGATCTTGATGTGGATCAAATTGCCATTCTATGTCATCTGACGTCTGTTCTATTTGGCTATCGCCGGCTATCAAAATGCCTCTAGATTATTAATATTTCAATATTTCACTTATCAGAGTCAATATCTCAAAACTTAAACACTCGCGTTATTAGTTCAAAAATACAATGCAATATCAAAGATTTCGGAACCACACGAGAACACGTTTTGTAACAAATTTGAAAACTTATTTTTTTAACGGTTATGATTTAAAATTGCCATTACTACATTTTTTTGCGATGTAGATGTAAGATAACAAGTGATCGTATATCTTGATTTATAAATACAAATGTAAGAAATAAGACAATTAATAATAGGATTTTTTTTAAATCATGTTTTCTTATTTTTAATTATAAATACTTTATTATAATAATAAAAGGATGAAATATTTTTTTTATATGGCAAGTATAGCTTGGACTATCGCGAGCGAAAACGGCATAGATATATGCTCTATCTCGTTCATATTATGGAACCCAGTTAACACAACAACAAAATTGTCTCTGTGTGAAGTTTCTTGTTTTTCGTTCCAAGTTGGCGGACCCTGGTACAGGCATAGAGACAACATGTCAACTGATTTGCTCCGCCATCTTGAAAATTGTTTGCGACTTTTCTCACGACGATCTTGACAAACAGGTTGCAAACGATTATCTTTGGCGATGCAGATAGAAATGTCGGAGAAGCGCGTTGTGTGCGAACCTCTATGATATATATATAAATATATATGTATATAAAAACACTATCTAATTACGAAACTGGATTCGAATCACTTTTTATTGTAATTTTATTTTCTCGTAAAGAGAACAGCAGATTTAGAAGCTTAAACATCAAAGCCCAGTATTCTTACGCAGAGCAAGTCACAGTAATCTTTCGTAAAACCTTCGTCAAAACTTAGAGTAATGGAAGCCTAGATGTAAAATTCTTTCTAAATATTTCTAAGACAAGGCAAAACAATTTTCTGCGATGTAATAAAGAAACATCATAATGAAGATCGTCATATTATTAAAAATTTTACATTTAGACAGCTGACAGGCTTTGTACAGTCGGAAATTACTTAATAATTTTATAAAACTCGCCTCTGTTTCAATAATGAAATTCTAACAATAAGTTGTTAAATTGTTATTTTTTTTTTAGATGAAGTAGCGCTTTTGATGTAAATAAATTCATGGGAAAATGCATAAAAAGCGAAACAAACAGAAAAAGAAAAAGGAAAAGTAAAACTTAAGCAGTAACTACGAGTACAATTTCTCTTTATTTGAATTTATTTGTACCATTTTGAATTCTTAATTTCATTAAATTATTTTAAAATAATCAATATAAATAAAACAAAATGTAACCTTAAATGGCAATTTTAATACTGAGCAATAGAACTTTAGTGCAGCTTTTAGCGAGCTTTGTTGCTTGTTCCTCTCATAATCCTATCAAACGATTGACCTAATTAATTATTATCGAACAATAATGGACGGTATAACTAATGCGATTTTAAGCACTACTAATCTTTGTACTTTAACACAAATATTATTTGAATTATAATTATAATACTATTATAAAATTATTGGTATAAATGAAGGGAAACTAACTGTAATAGGTAATCCAAAAATACAGTACATACTGTTTAGATAACCACGTGTTTTAACCCTTTGACAGCCGCTGATTGATATTATGGACGTCAACTTGGTTATAAAACAGTATGTTTTACCCTTAAACATGTATCACCAAAACTGCTTCCGCTATAAGTACTTTGTTATTCATTTGTCTAGATCGCATTTCAGAAGTCTACGCATAATCATTATATTTCAATGATCATGATTTCTGGTAATTTCTAATATCAGTGTGCCATAAAAAGGTAACATTTTTTTATATATATCAAAAGTTGGCAAACGAACAAACGGCCACTCGCCGAAATGGCGAGGCTACCGTTGCCCATAGACATCCGCAAATGCAGATTGCGTTGCCTACCTTTAATCAACGGATAAGAGGACGCACAGAAAGAGTATATTTCTCCTTCCTATGCGTCCCCTCTTCCGCCAAATGCACTTCCACTTCCATCCTTTCCTAATAAGAAAAGGGTGGGAAGGGAAAGAGGACTAAACTTAGGCTTCATATGTTTAAATTAAAATATAATTGAAACACTGTCATAGATGTTTATAGTTAGGCCCTATTATTTTACCTCTAAATGCTTTAGTAATGAATTCTCATTGAAATAAACTAAATATAGACTCGAATTTATATGTTTGGGTTAAGGTGAAATGTAAATTAAACTGAAGGGTTAAGTAGATTGCCCATTACTTAACTTATCTAACTTAACGTCTAAGGATCGGACCCTTCAATTTACCTACAAAGTTACTTAAGAATACTTAAGACAAATTATGTAGATATCTTCTTACTGATAGGATAGTAATTTACATGTAATTGATCAAACGTCTTGTTAATTTCTAAGAAATAAATATGTACTAAAATTTATTATTTATTTGGTAAACGATTTTTTTAAACACATATAAGATTTATAAAAGAAACAAAAGAAAGCTTTTTATTAACATAAATTGTCTGTAGAAATATAAATAGATCTTTTGCAGTATATAAGGTGCCAATATTTTCAGTAGTTAATCGTTAAAGTCACACGAAAAGGAAATCGCGTAACTTGTAAAGTGGCAACTAATTAAAATACGAAGACGAAGGCTTTATTGAGTGTTCCATTAAATAGGTTATCTAAGCAAAGTAATGCTGTTGACAATATTCACCACGTTCAACTTCCTGCACAACTTCAAAGATCGTTTGAAGTCTTAAAGTGGCTCCGCTTCATTAAATCAAAGTTATCGTATCAAATAAGTTACATAAGTGATATACAGTAATAAAGGACTTTCTATGTTCGATATCTAAAATTAATTTTATTGACTTACTTCCGGACTTAATCTTTCGATGATTAAGTAGATTCTTAGTGGTATTAATACATGGTACGTTGTACATACATGGTGTCGAATCTAAGTATTGTATATGCCCCTATTACCTACACACTAAGGTCTTCATAAACTAACTACTATGCAACTGTATTTGCGGCAATAAATCTTAAGTTATATCTCTCACTTTAAACTACATTTAGATAACCTAAATCTGAAATATAATCACATACAGTGTTACATTTGATACGACTGTAATGAAGCCTTTCACTGCGGTAAGTCGAAGTGAAGTCGTAAATGTGTATCTTTAATGCAGATTTGCAATCTCAAGATATAGGATATCGATGAACCGACTTTGCATTGCATTAACTTCATAGATTTATTTACTTTAAACAATTACATTAGTTAAATCTAATTGCCTTGTTATATATATGATTAGATCTTAGAGAATTATTAATTTTCGACACTATTGAAAAATCAAGAAAGATTACAATAAAGAGAGAAATGTCTTACAGTACGTACATACGTTAAGTAAAACTTTGTTATAATATGTAGTCCCCTTTAAGGGCGCAATTTCGTTAGTCCATAAACTCGGTCGTTTTACAGCATGCCGGGAGCTCCTTCATATGGAAAAAGTAAACTATCACCATATGCGTATCCGCCCTAAAGTTACTAAAAACGTTTCTCGCATGCGAGCGCCATGGCATGCGTGAAAAGGAAATCAGTGTGAGTAGGAAATGTACATTGAGTACAAACACAAGCTGGTCTGTTATCCCAGTGGACCGCAATTGAACAATATTTGATTGCGAATTGTATAACATATCAGTTAACTAGTCTGTGATCGATTTAGAAGCCCATTAACAAATCTGTTAGTTTATAATTACAGGATATTGAACCTAAAATGTAAAGCGTTAATATGTCTCTTAGGATTAGCTCATCTAATATTAAAGGAAACTATAAATTGTTTTGAAAATTAAAAACGTTCGTTTATAAGAACGTTTATTTAAGTAATATATGGCGCGTATATTCATACCTTCATTTTTTGAAGGCATTTTAGTGTCACCTACAGTCATTACTAAATGCAATAATGTAACGTATTCATTATGATATGTAGTTAGTTTTTTATTATCGCTCTTCAAAATAAGTGGAACTTACCTCGTTTACTTAGGAGTTTAAAGAACATTAAATAAAATTGTATGCATAAAGTAATTTAACTTTGTTATGTATCTCACTTTAACGTACACGGATAGCCATTTATTGTGGATTTCTGAGACCAATGCCCGTTTAAAACATATTGTTATCTCTGTTTTGTCAAAGATAATGATAGGGATAAAGATATGTTTTATACAGAGATATTGGTCCCAGAAACCAAGGGTTAACTTACTGTTGCCGGCTTATTAGCAGTTACAAAGACGGCAATAACTTTTACATCGCACTTTCCAGGTCCTTTGTTCAATTGTGCACATTTTATATTTCTTTACCATATTCATTGTTATTTTAATAACTCAACTAACTTTTAACTCAAACATTCTTATTTTAATAGTTCTATTTTTATTATCTAAATTTCTGTGCTCTTATTATACAACTATTGCATATTAATTAGTATTCTAAGTAAAATAATATTTATGGCGATATCTTTCGTATTACTCTATTTATCTTTCATGCTTCTATCTTCAGTTTCTTTTTTATTTAGTGAGTAACTCTCTCTGTGCGTCTCGCTTTCACGCCAAAATCACTGAACCGATTTAAATGAAATTTGATACCCAGATAGTCTATAGCAAGAGAAAGGACAAAGGCTACTTTTAAAAGCGAAAAAGGGGTTATAAGGGGTTAAAAGTGGGGATGGAAATTTTTATGGAAGTATCGTCATTTTTTCAAATTTATTTAAACTTATCGTTTAGGCTGTTAACTTAAAATAAATATGACATTCAAAGTTTGTAAAAGTTTTACCCTCAAGGGTTTAGAACAACAATAGGGAATAGGGAATGAAAGTTTGCATCAGAATATGTAAGGTTTAAATGAATGTTTTGTAAATTTAAGATGTTTGATGTATTTAAAATATTAAAATTTTAAGTAAAATGTCATTGAAATTGCCTGACATTAAAAAAAAAACAATCGAAGATAGTATTTCACGCGGACGAAGTCGACATCATACTTGATTTTAATTCTTTCCATTTCTTTCTGGTTGCAAACGATGTCCAATGAACCTATTCTGAGTGAATTTAAACGTTGCGAAATATACGTTGTACTTAAGGATATGTATGTGACTACGACGACGACGACAAAGACAGTGTTCGATGATGATGATGATGATGGCGATGATGTAATAAAAGTCGATTAGTGTTTTAAGTTTTATTTATTGTTTTTCAGTGTACTTCATCAAATAACTTTATTTAAAATAGTAACTTTATCGAGTGCAAAAATAAGTATGTTACTTATATGACAGAAGTGCTTTCAAAATTCTATTCAAATTACAATAGTAAATACAGATGTTAGGTCAAATTTTTAATATCTTATAGTGAAAGCAGTCGAAGTCACATTTAAAGAGATCGCGACTGTATAAGATCCCTTTTTCATAAGTTGAAGGTCAGATTCATTTGTCATATTACAATGTACGAAACAATTGTAAAACCGAATATATTTTTAAACATAAACATTATACAAATCACAAACATTATTTCTTGAAAATTATCATGGAATTAAATTTAAAATCAAAGAAAGTATAATTATGAGAATTAGTTAACTAGAATATTCATTTAAAATGTTCCACATTATTTTAACAGCACAAAAAGTTTAACTTTCAAGCAACAATTATATTAATAAATTAATTAACTAACAACAATTCAAACGTAAACACGCCTTAATCAAACATTGTCTTCGTACCCCTAATTCGCACGAGCGCTTTTTTATCGCGCGTCAAAAAAGCGTTCAAATAGAACAAATGCATTTCCATGTATCTTTTCATACGGCAGCACTTTTGAAATGCAACAAATGTTGCATTTTGAGCACTAGGCGTTTTCGCCCTTTACACAAGACTGATTTTAAAGCGTTTGTCGCTCGAGAGTTAACGCCGAGTTCTAATCGGCGTTAAAAAAAGCCTGTGCGAAAAAGGATTTACCGTGAAAATCCACAGACGTGACACTTTTATTGACACTTATTGTTATCTCTATTTTTTCAAAGATAATTTAAGGGATAGCAATATGTAATCAATACAAGTGTTACGACAGTCGAAACTCACAGATAAGTTTTAAATAATCACTACAAATTATTCGTTAATTTATCTTTTTCTTAAGTAGTCTTAAAGTAACAATGCCATGAAGTAATTATAAAATATGTTTATGTTTTGAAAACAATTGGAATGCTATAGTATTGCCTGGTTTTTATTAAGTCACTGCTTAATACAACATGTTTTACAAATTTGATAAAAAGAATTTCCGAGGAATATTTATTTAAACACACAATAGATATTTAATAAAAATATGTATTCGTAACATGCTATATAAATTAAATGGAATGTTCCGATACCATTTTTATTACTAAATGATACAACCAATTGAAAAATATATAAACTTGAATGTCAAGGGAACTGATAATAAAGTTATTATACAAAACTGTGAATTTATAAACAGTTTAGTTAATGAAGTTTGTGTTCAAACACCTATTTCAAAGTTTTAATTTTCAATCTTATTCACATCTCTTATAAAAGTTGCACCACAGAGATAGGTTTTAGTTATTTGAACATGGAATAAAATAAAAAATAAACATGACTTATATCTCAATTCCTTGTATTGTACTTTTTAGTTGATGCATTTTAGAAGAAACCAAACTAAACATTAAAATCCATTTCGAAAACGATCATAATGAAGCAAATACTAAATTAGATAAAACCGTATTGATACTTGTACTATTTGAAATAACTGACTAACGAATGTGTAAAAATATTAAAATCATCAGATAATTTATTAACCTATGCTACATCAGAACATTATAAATTATTTCACTAGCGTTGTAAGGAATTCTAGATCAGTGTGAGAAATATATTTCTAGTGATATATATACGCTATGCCATTATTAAAGTAGAATTTGGTCGAGAAATATGCTAGTGACCTAATATATACATAAGAGATATATATTAACTCGAATGAAGGCCTCCAATACAATATGTACAAGGACTAGTAATATCTAATAGGAAAGTATCACTAGTGTTTAAGGTTCTGTAGTTTAAATTGCCCTAAATACATTGTATACATTAATGTTAGTAAAGTTCTGTACAATATTTGTATTTAAGAAAATACCGACAGTCAAAAGAAATTAAACACTATTTAAATATAATACGTGTAGTTTTCTATTTTTTTTTTTGTCTAAACTTTTCAATGATAAAAATGGTGCCATAGTAATTCTATAAAACGATACTAAATTGATTCAAGAAGAATATTAAAGTGAGATGCGATGTGAGATTCGTTGCTGATCAAAGTAATGGTTATTAGATTTCGTTGAGCACTAAAACTATATCGAGGTTACGTAGAAATGTTTTTATGTACATTAAAAGGACAAATGGAAATCCAAAATCACAAGATGAAATTGCTACAAGAATTAAGCCACATTTCCATAGATTATTTCATGAATAGAGGACCGTAGATTTATCACTGCCGAAATTATTCATATTGATGTGGTTGACATATTGATATTTCACTAATTTTTTTGAAAAATCACAACAATATGTTTTTTTTTGGATATTGCGGCAATGAAACCATCTATTAATACAATCATCAATGAATACATCTGGAAAGCTCTAAACATGTTGGCTAGTTAAGGAAGGTCACAAGATGAGGGAACATCAATCGAACTTACACTATAATGTACTTACTTTTTTACATTACGATAAAATTTCTCACAGCTTTGTCTTTCATTGGTCGCTTATCAGCGAATAGTAAGAGTAAATTCGTTTTATACTAAAACTATTAGGTACATCATCTATACGTAGAGGTATTTGCGTTACAGTCATTATAGTTAATAACACAACGTTAAATCTGCACAAAATTTACGATTTTACTCTGTGAAGGAAACTACAGAAGCTCGCAATGTTTAAGAATAGGACATATTTTAAGGTAAGTGAATAGTGTTAAGAAATAATAGATTAGACACCTAAGGTGTTGATCGAAAAATAGGATAAACAAATAGTTTGATAGGATATTGTTAACAAATTCGAAAGTGAATCTATTTATTATAATAATTTAGTAATATTATAATAATTTAGTAACACTTAACCTATTAAATTAAGAATATAATATAATTTGCTTAATTTAAACAAAGCAGATTAATATTAACGAGACCAAATTCTTGCAAATACAACTAAAACAACAGATATAACGAGTGCTTTTAAATTGCTTTCGATTCTTACGCACGCACTACACAACCTTTATGTGACGCCAAACGTGAGTTCGCACTATCCGAAACATTTACAAAAACATGTCTCAAGAGTGAGATTTGAGCTCTCCTTTACAGAAGTAAACGAGCCCGCAACATGTTTTTATGTAAAATTTCGGCAGTGCAATCTCACGGTAGACATAACTTCGTCATAAATTAATTATATTACAGAATAAATAATTATTATGGATGTTATCACACTGTCTTATATCTACAATATGCAAATTAAGCGATTTAACAACATTAGTTCGTCACAAATAGAGAACAAAATTATTTTCGTTTAAGGCATATTAATATTCTTAGATTAATGCTGACAGGACAATCAATTTAATTTATAAATTTGAAAATATATACTTAAAATATTCTACATAATATTTTTATTAGTTATGTTTTTAAGTCGGTTATTAATGACAATATGACTGAAACTATTCACATATTAGCTTAAACTATTTAAATATTTTTACTAAGAAAAAATACTTTTTCATGTCACGGATTCTTCGAATTATGGAAATACAAATAACAATTTTGTTCTTAATTAATAAATTAAAAGTTAAAATTAGAAAATTCCGTGAAATTTATCCAAGGTAGAGATTATTAATATAAATTTTTATCCTATTATTTGAATATTTAAAAATGAAATATCATAATTGCAATATTCTTAATTTAAAAAAGTTAAAGAAAGATTTTAATTTTATGTCAAAATGTAATTATAATTATATTAAAAGCGCAAATTTTGAATATCATTTGGATTGAGTATAATATTCAATATTTTAAGATTCTTTAACAATTTAGTTAATACGTCTAGCCTTGTACTTCTCGTCATCGTTGCTCAAACTGCATATCAAATCTTTAATAAACGTCATATTTAATTTTCATACTGCCGTTTCCAAGTCTTCGGAAACTAGTTGAAAATGTTCTTGGCCTGAAAAAATTAATTGTTTTACAAAATCAAATCAAAGTAGAATTTTTCTTCTATCTAACTCAGAAGAGACGATATACATGTATTTGATTTGTAATAAGTGGTGAATGGGGAGAAAAACTGCCTTTTGCTCCTTATAGATGCCGATGAACATCTGATGATGTACTGATTTCTGATATAGATGGATTGGTGGTTTACTTGGTAATGACAGCTTTTGGTTCCGACTTAAATGCGTCTGTTAATGTTACTGACAATTAATTACTTCTTTATTATTAGTCAAAATCCGCTACAAATCGCTACATACAGCGTCAGATCTAAAATGGCGAAAATCAAATAGGCACAAAATACCATGTTTTATAGCCTGTCAAAAAAGTACAGCATTTTTTTTTGTTATGTGCCGACACGTAGGTTTTATTTTGTGACAGAAATATTATGAACTTTAACAGACGACAGAAGGCGGCTGCTACTGGCGCCACCTACTTAGACCTTTCAGTTTTTCTCCCCATTTTTGTAATCTGTAAGGGATTTTGTGTTGGCTTACAATGAATGGGCATAAATATTCAAAAAGTATATGCTATACTGACTTTCTAAGTAGGCAGCTAAGTCATGGTCTTCTGCGCGCAGAGCGAGATGTCGCGGCGTGAGGCCGGCGTGGTCCTGGCGGGTCAAAGATGCCCCCCCTGCCACCAGCATGCAGCATATCGCCCGTCGCTTGTGAGCCGCGGCTTTGTGTAACGCGGTCTGTCCCCGTTCGTTGTCGCGCATGTTCAGTATAGCAGAGGGCGCGCACGCTATCAGGTACTTTACGACCTCCTTGTTACCGTACCGCGCCGCTATATGGAGTGCGGTCTGACCGGTAGCGTCGATTGAGAGTAGCGAGTACCCGGCAGCATGGAGGTCTTTTACCTATTAAATAATGGACATATTACTTAAACCCATCCACCTTCTGTTTTTTTATTAATCATCTTCTTTTTCCTATACACATGGTGATTATGCATATTTGTGAAATTGAGTTTATTGACTTCATTCCAATTGCTTTTGGGTACACTTTTTCTTAGTGATTACAACATCGCTACGAACAAACCACGATAAAAATCGCAGATAAAACAAAGAAAACTAAATATAGCATAAGCCAGACTTACCGTTCTCAAATCTCCTACTTTAGCCGCTTTAAGAAGGGAATCGGATGTCTTTTCCAATAAATTTCTGGAACAATAAAGAAGAAATAATGTAATCAGAATAAAAAAAGAAACAATAACGCATAACGAGTGATAATGAATTACTTTATAGTACATACTTAAACTACTTAAATATATTTATGTTATAAATAAAGATAAAAATACTGTTCTTTTTAAAATAATGATAAATGTTAGTAACCACCATTTATACAATTAAAATTAATATATATTATAGCGTTTTAATACGTTCATATTTTCGGAGTTTTAATATATTTATTAAATTATTTTTTTCAAATAAATAAAAAAGTTTCTTTGGAATATATCGTAACTACTTAATTAAAAATACTTCAATTGCCCTTAATTTCTCATTAAATTAAGATTACAATCATTTTATAAACAAATAAAAGAAGTCTATCATGTAATTGAGAATCGCCTCACCTATAGCCAAACACTTCTTGATCAAGTCCGAACAGTTTTTCGTGTATGCTGCATGCAATAGAAGACAGAAGAAATAGAGTGCAGATAGTCCAAACAAGTGAACTAAAGTCTAGCATCAGAAAATTAACATATCTAATACTACACTAGTGTTTTTTCTAGACAAAAACAGTGAAGACAGTAAATTAGATGTACGTTATTAAGAGACAACACTAAACATTTATTAGTATATTTCTTTCGCCAAAACTTGAGTGCACACGCAACCTCTAAAATCTTGTGAATAATATTGCATATCTATTGACAATAAAGAAATGGGGCAATCTGTAATCGACGACAATTCCATATAAGGGCAAGGTAATTTATAATATTTGTTACTTTATCTAAAGTAAATTAAATTTGATTTCATTGAGGTACAATGGTGCCTTTAACAGTAGGTACTACAATGCTTCGTCTAAAAGAACTACGGAAACAAAATTATTTTAACTAATAGTTATAGAATAATGTATATAAATAAATCTATAATATAATAAATAGTAAAAATATTTAATTAACGCTATGTTCAATTTGTGTTTATTTATTTTATTTAAATACTAATTTCCTATATAAGAAAAGTAGCATTTCATAATATGACATTTTTATATCCTTAACTTACACACTGTCATTGATGAGATCAAATCCTTGTAAGATACTGAAAATAATGTTAATTTGTAAACAAGATTCTTAGATTTAAATCCCAATAAAATTTCGCTTCCTAAATTTATTTTACTTCCTCACAATATCAAATCAATCGAAGAAATTAAAATAACTTCAGTAGAAAATGTTGAATCGCACAAAAAAATCCAAATCAAATTTTATATAATAGCCATCACAATACTGACTGACAGTGACAGCTGTCAAAAATGGAATTGCCATTTATGATATAGAAATCTCTATGTGAATATTGTTAAAATATGAAAATCAGTACAAACTTACGTCTTGAAGCGGGCTATCGAGTCACGAGTTGCGTCGGTTTCTTTGGCCGGTGGGCTTGTACAGAGCGGCGGAGAGTTGGTGTCCTGGGTGGACAGTTTGGGAGTGAGTGCTCGTGAGATGGGACCTTTGGAGGAAGTGGAGAGGGATATCTTGGGCGCAATGAGTGCAGGGGACGAAGGAGCGGTAGCCGCGGCAGAGGGTGGAGTCTGCGGGCTCTGCGGCTCGTCCGACGTTCTCGCAGGGCTCCCCAAACCAGATTCACTAGACCACAAATATGCATAAAATGTAAAATTGTAAAAATAGGAACTAAGAGTATTCGTAAAAAAACATCTCTTTTAATACCTCGCATGTGACTCTGGAACATCCAAGGATACGCCGGCGCTAGGGGTGTCAACACTCTGCGATATGTCCAGCGAGACCGAGAGTCCGGTAGTGGTGTCCAGGGACACGGAGGGTCCGGTGCGGTCGAAGGAGGGCGTGGCAGTGGTCTCCGGATGCGCCGTGCTCTCAGTGTCAGGTGTCTGCGGCGCCGCGTCCAATATGTAGATATTCTCGTGGCCGATGTCAGTCGCGTAATGGAGATTCTCTTGAGCTTTGTCTATCCTAAAGAAGCGTTCTGCTGTCACCGCTGCAATAAAAAAATAACTGATTTTTCTTTCTTTCAACTGTATTCATTATCTTTTTAAAATGGCAAACATGTTCTTACTTATTATTTCACCTCGATTTAAATAAAAAAGGAGGCTGACTTAGTGTATTTTGAAGCAAAATTTATAATATTTTAATACGTGACCGACTTATAGGTTAACAACCGACTTATCAGAAGTAAAAGTGAGACAACTCACAGTCAACAAACCACCAATCGACAATGCTTGAGTACGCTTGAGATTCTTTGATCATGTTTTGTATGAGAGACCGCATCTGCTCCAAGTCAGCCGATGGATTTACTTCTAAAATTCCAATACGTTCCGCTGTAAAGATGAGGAATAAATCTTTAAAAGTGTAGTTCAAGCCGTACAATGAAATATAAAAAAAGTAATAAAAATACACTGCAGCTTGTAATTTCGTCTAAAATCATTTAAAATCTAAGTTATTTGAAACTTTCCTGGTATTATTCGAAACGTACAAATATACTAGTTATCATCTAATTAAACATATATTTCACAGAAATAAAGCTTAAACCAAAACTAGTTATTTTTCTAATACTAAATATTATAGGATTATATGTTCCACCTACGTCATTTGTTTGATATTTAAGCAAAAGGAGGTTGTCAAAGTTATTGTTAGTACCTGTGTTTGCAAGGAGTTCTTTATCGTAGTGGTGCCTCTCGTAATCGGCCATTGTAATGAGATTCACAGTGAGCGACAATTTATCTAAAGTCGTTTGTCTGTAAAAATTTGTTATAATTTAAAGGATGTTTATTCTTTATGTAAAGTAATAAAAACAATTGTATTTTCATTAAAAGACTCAGCTTATTTTAAATTCATTTTATTATTTTTCTTACTTTGTAAATATATTATTTTTTCACAACTGTGTAACTAATTTTAGAAATTCTATTCATGAAGTAGTTTTAAATTATTTTAGATTTATCGATATTATACCATAATTGAATCAATAATTTATAAATAAAATACTTTTGACATTTTAACTATATAAAATTATTGTAGAAATTAATGTATTCGAGAAAATATAAAGGGTAATGGCACAGATCAGAAAGATTTTTTTTATTACTGTAATCCAAATTTATTCCTGTGTTCTTTTATGTAAAATATATTTATTGAAGAAATATAAATATTGCCCTTTAGTGTGTCCGTTATCAAGTGACAAACGGCCACCAAGGGAGTTCTTTTGCGATACTCAATCAATTTTGTAGAATTTTTTTTGTTTCGCCGTGATATGTTTTTATGATCGAAACACTCAACTATGACTGAGTCAATTTCAATGCGCTTACATTTAATTTTTAACATGTTACTTTGAACTTTGTTTTCCAAAAAAATTATCAACTAACTGTCCTCACTGCCGAAATACTGGTTTAAAACAAATTGGCATCCCGATCGTTCTCTCGAAAAAAAAAGATACAACATTCTGTTCTTATAGAAGAATCTCGGTAGTGTAATTTTACGATAACATGCTCATAAGGTCGCATGCAAAGTTAGTAATAAAATTTGTATTATTATTGTTTACTCACGGAGCTAGAACCCGGCCGGGCTTTTTCTTAGCGAGCATGATCGCTTGGTTCAGTATAGAGAGTGTAATGACCGAGGGCGCCAACCGACAAGCCTCCCCATCCACTTGCATTGGTATAACTTTGGTTGTAACAATTTTCGCTGTTTTGCATTGAGTTATACAAGTCCCGTGGCCCCCCGCTTGTAGCAGAGGCTGAAAATGAAATTTTATTCAAATAAAATGTAAAAAGTTTCGCTAGAAGATTAGCTGCATAAAATTTGACAACTCTAGTAATGAATTCGTGTTAATTATGATCCTGTAATACAACCAAAATTTATTGATTTATTACAATTTACGTATTATTCCAAATAAACCCAGATAATTTATAAATAGTCGGTAGTAGCAATAATTTTAGTAGACCACACCATTAGACTTGTCAAGTAGAAATGCTTGTAATAATATAAAAAAAAAATGGTTAGTACTTGGTTCGCTTAGTAAATAAAAAGATAAAAGAATTAATATTTACTTACCAATTGATAGGTGGTTAAACCTACAACTTCTATTAACCCATCTTCAGTGGACGGTTCATGCGCCCCTCCCGATTTATTCCAAGGATGTGTTCCACCGCCATAACTAAAATAAAATAATATTGACTTTTTCTCTCATATTTTGATATAAACAGCCCTAATACAAATGTCAATAAAGTTACGTCTTTTTAAAAATTTTCATAATAGCAAGGTTGGCTTTCTAAATCTATCATGTAATTTAATATGAATCAATACCTTGGAATGTTTAAGAACACAATAGCATGCACTTTATGTTCGCGGAGAACGTGCGTGAGGTCCTTTCCATCGCACTCCATAGTGACAAACTCCGCTAGACCCTTCCATTTGCGCTGCATGAGGTCCTTTCCGCCTGCCGTGCCGTAGAACAGCTTGTTCCTGATACGTGAGTTAAACTTCTCCGGGTGAGCCTCTAAAACAAAACAAACATATTAAAAACCGAAAACTAAAAATAAAGATAATCTTACTATGAAACTGCTTACGACTGGGACAAATAACGTAAAAGATTTGACAGAAAGAAGTCAAAATAATTATCGGACAATATTGAAGCGCCTATCAGAAAATAATGGTTATTTTTTGAACGTACCTCTAGCTTCGTGGAATTCTAAGGCAATGTGAGCGTCAACTCCGAAAGAGAAGTAGTTGTTAACAACGTTGAGAGGTAAGTCAGGTTTGGCGTTACTCGTGTCTTCTCCAGATGCCGCTGCGTTCGGCTCCACGGTAAGTTGCCATCGGTCTAGTAGAACAGTATCACTTTCGCCAATATGCGCCAATATTTTCGATATGGGCTCATCTTCATAACCCTGTTATAAAAAGATGCATTATTTTATTACATTTTATCACATCTACTCTGTCCAGAAATTCTGGCGCCGAATTTACAGCTCGTTAGGTTATTGCGAAACTAACAGACTACACTCATCAAAAATTACTTAAGAAGCTTCTTTTAGTATGATTAAGTTAGTAAATAAAAATAAAGTTTGTTTATTTTCTTCCTTAAGAACATTATAGTTTGATTTTTAATGTTTGAATGCAGCATACTAAATAGTCAAGTCATTACCCCGCCCCATCCCAAGGCTCGTGCGAGGTCGTTGCCGGTGCCAAGGGGCAACACGCCGACAGCCGGTCGCGAGCCGATGCGGTCGAGCACGCTCAACACCCAGCCCACCGTACCGTCTCCGCCACACGCCAGCACGCGTAAGTTCGGCACTTTGCGGAACATCTCTAGACTAATAACATATAAAAAAATCAGTACAATTGAATTCACAACATCCTTATATCATTAGAAGTTCGTGTCAAATAACATTTACAAAGTATGTATATTTTCTCACGTAAGTCATTTAATAAAATTACTTTTTGAAGAATATATGGTATACTCGATGTAAGGTAAATAGTCAATTTCAATTTACTTGTAGCAGTCGGGGCGTGTATAAAACAATAACTCATAAAATCAATTTATTATTTCGTGAGATTAAACAGCTGCAATGAAACTTTAAGATTAATATTTGATGAAAATACAGTACCCTTATAATATTTCAAATTGATAAATGAAGAGAGCTTCAGGTAAACTCTGCAGATGAATCGACTACCAATTGCCATTAGCTGATCAATCTCAGATCGTTTTATTAAGCCGTGGATTTGCGCAGCGAGCTGGATACGAAAGGATATTCGAAGTAACCGTTCAATTTTTCATTGTTTTTGCTGATTAGATGCAGTTGAACTTAAAGTTTATTTCAAGTCATGTCCTAAAGTTAAATCATTCTTATTTTTTCGTCTTATCATACTTTTTTAAATACTGTTTGAAGTTTAAGGATATCTCTAAATTTTTTTATTGTAATACTTTGAAAAAAATTTTTTTTTAATATGAAGTAATATTTACCCTGGTCCGGGTCCACCTTGGGTCAGATCAAAAACTTGACGTGGATTCAACAGCCATTGGAACTTTTGCAACAATTTAACACCTTGATTCCCTCCACTTTTCGGATTAATAAAAACTAAGACCGGCTTCACATTAGTAGTTGGTATCGGCTTGATAACAAATGGCTTATGTTCATTCTTTGAATCTTTTCCTTTCTTCTTCGATGCGCTTTTCTTTTTTGGCGATTTTCTCAAAGACGACTTAAAGCTTCCCTTTCTTGGTAACTTCACAATCCATGAAGGTGGGACTATTATATTGGACTGAGAGCCTTAAATAAGTATATTAGTTAAAATTATGTAGAAACTAAAAAAAAACTTGTGTATTGCAAATTTTCTTTACCTAATGAGCATTCTTCTCCTATTCTCTGAAGGTTAAAACAGCTTTCTTTATTGTGGTATGCGTCCTTACACCAGGAGCAACTAAGTGCTACGATTTCTTTCGAGCTAAATGATAACTTTGCTTGTAACGACTGAAATCAAACGATTGATTTACTGTGGAGATTGCACTATAACTTAAATTAATTTAGATTATTTAATTGATAACAAATAGCGCTAATAAAAACAATAAAATGCAAACAACAAGCAAAGCACCAATGTGTTTGCGGTAGGCGGCAACACATTGAGTATACCCACACGATCAGTGTTATCATTGGCTACTTCCATAGCCTTGTCTACAGAAGATTGTTTTGTTATGCACCACCCACAGCAACTGCGCCGGTATGACTGGGACAACAGAACAACCATGCAACAAACATGCAAAATTAATAAAAACAAACATAACTAAATGCATAAACCAAAATTATAAACATCCGAATAAAAAATAAAAAATTATAACACTCTGACATATAAACCTAAAAATACATTTAATAGTGTACTTATACATATGTTAATTTTATCTAAGGTTAAGTAATAGAAGAATAAGTATTAACATTATTTTAGTAATATTAGTGTGTGCGAAATGTCTTTGTGAAATGATGCTAAATTACTTATGTAAATAACAATAACATTGTCATTCTGACTGAGCCCTTCCAAATTGTGAGTTATTTACGATTCTTGTTTAAACATAAAACATTATGTATATTGCCTTTATTCAAAGTAAAAAATTGATATACTTTGAATTTTGTTTAATAAACCATAATTCTATAATGTAACGTATACGTATAATATTATAGAAAACTAAATATTGACTAGCTCGTATCATTACTATAAACAATAAATTATTAAGCGTTTTAGCACGTACATGAAGCCATGGAAACACGCTCAAACATTACACAAAAAATAATAGAAAAAAATGTACTCCACAAATGTAGCCTAGTCGTGTTCAAATATGCATGCGCCATGCGTGCAATATGCTAACACGTCATTAAAAATGAAACTTTAATTTTGCGTTGTAGAGCTTTGGCAGCACGTGCCGTGTCGCATGCGACGTAAATGCAAATGATTTCAAAATAAGGAAAACGTGGGCGCCCAAGGGACGCGTGGGGGTGACCGAGAAAGTGGGGAGGTACTAGCAGGGTGACGCGACTTGATGTTTCAATTCGCTCATTCATAATCGAAACGACAAAGACATTTTATGAGCATGTAACTCAGTACAAATCAACAGGGCTCTTGTTTTATTACGTCGCATCATATCAAGTTTTTTCACATATATATCGTAGACAAGTCTTCTAATCCGGGAAAGCCTATTTCATGACCTTGACTTTTTAAATGCTAACATAAACCCTGATTTAACAGATCATATTGTTAAGATAGTGGATTTAATTACACTACTAGTTTATAATTATGTACGATACTCGATCTTAATTAAGCATTAAACATAATATGAACATTTTTTTAACTATCCACAAAGATTACACTTATATTAAATGCGAAAACAACGGCCTTTGTATTTGCCACGTTTTCAAGATTTAACCATTTAACAGGTTCACTATATCAAGATATTCGAACCAAAATATGTAATCGATGATCAAGGCTTGACCAAATAAAGTTTAAGGAAGACAGTAACGAACCTCGACATTTCGGTTAAATGTAATAAACAATTTCACTTTGCCAATTTTGTCAAAGGCCAGATTCATGTGTGTCCATTCGTTTTAATAATTGTGGATGTAAAAACCTGGTCCGTCATGAGGAAATTATAAGTGATTATAGACATTTCTGCTTCATAAACTTGATATGGACGCAGTGGTTGCCTTGGAACTTGAAATTTTATCGATTCTATAGTTGATAGCCCTTGTTATTTACTAAAATTTTCTTTTGATAAAAGTACTTTTAACTAGTACTTATTTGATTTTAGTATTAATTTTGAAAATTTCATCTAATTTCTTGATTTAAAGTTAACGTTCGTTTGCTTCACATAAGGAATAAGTTGTTGTGTGATGTTGTTTTGCCAAACATGGATATTCGTTAATGACATCAAACAGCAATGGTATACATGAGTTAGATTATTTATATACAATTAAAACACGGTGCAAGAGTAATGACGAGTTAGCATAATGTTAGCATGGCAAAATTATTATTGCTTTTGAAAACTGCAAGGTGCGTTACCTAACACAAAAGCCAACGGTCAGTAGCACTTACCTTGCCGCAAGCTTTGCACTTGCCCTTTTCAGATCTCCGGTGCACCCAATGGTGGTGAGTTAGGGTCTGTTCGCGGTACTGGCGCACGCCCACGTCCCTGAAGGTCGGCTTGCAGGTGAACTGCATTCGATCCATGAGGATGTCGATGCACGCTGTATGAGCGACAATCTTGCACGCCGAACATTTCATTCGAGATCCATGTTTCTATTGAAATAAAATTCAATTAAAGAAACTTGTAAATTAAATTTGTACTTAAATGAAATCAGGTAATCAGAAATTAAATGTATAGAAATAGAACCCTGGATTTTTTTATTACTGTTTAGTGTATGGTTTTGTTACCTACGTATAAGATAGTGATTCTATGACGACATATCCACAGTGATCACTTTCCATAATTTATATTTTTTCCTGTGTTTATCTAAGTAAAGTTTAGTCTTTATTTATACTAATTACATAAATAAAAAATTTTGCAGGCATAAAGCTACTGTATAATTTTATTTTATTACACATTTATTTTTTACAACGTGTAATATAAATTTAATATGATGTGGGCGAAACGTGTAAAGTAAATTAAGTTTTATGAGGAGATGTGAACTTGTTTTGTCACATGTTATAAATTATTTAATAGCGAAGAGGTGGCTTTAACACCCATTTTATTTTACAATGTTCCACTTTTCTTATTACATTTTACACAAAAAGAAGATTTTCAAATGTTATATTTTCAAATACAGCCCTCAGAAAAGTATTGTGGCTATCTCTAAAAGTTTTTTTTTCCATTTTATGACAAAACAACATATTTTCAATACAAATCGGTTTTTTTAATTCTAAATGACGAGGGTGGTTAAATTGTCGAGAAACGCAAACCGCCGGCGATTAGTTAATAATTGTCGCTATAAACTCAAAGCCAGCCTTTTGTCGCATCAATAGTGACAGGTCATCGCTGCGGCATTGGCCGTGAGCTCCCTCATTAATCTTACATTCAACTAACGACATGTCTACCAGCGGCTATATAATGGACTCCAACTTCGTAATTGCTGTTGTGGAAATTGTAATTTTCTCCGCCCCGAATAGAATAAGCTGGTTCACCGAGGAATTCGTTTTGTCTTGAATTTTCTGCATAAATTATTTATAGAAGAAGAAATTCATCGTAGAAAGTTATAAATTTAACGTAAAAAGAGTGTTCAGTATTTTTTAGCCTTTAAGTACTCGTAATATAAGTAAGGTTCACCTGGCAATCGGCATCACCGACGTAACAGCAGTCGCCGGATACGGATGTGGGCGACCAGAGGTGCTCGCCGCTGATGGCCGTGTCCGACCAGTCGGGCGTAGCTCGCAGCACGCGCGCGCCCGCCGCGGGACCCTCGCTGCTGCGTCTACGACAAATATATTCAATTACCATTTTGATGACAAAACAAATTGTTCTATTTTACACATAAGACTCTATTCAGTTTATCCTTTACAAAACCTTAGGTACAGTTCGTTTTGTAAGACGCGTTTGTTTTATTTGATGAATATACAATAACAGTAAAGATTTTTTGTTTAACACTTTTGTTAACATAAAGTATTCGACGACATTTGAGGAGTTTCTTTCTTGATATTGAAGTAATTATTACATAATTAAACTAGTTTGCAAAAATCACTGGACGGAAATAGACATAAAATATAAAAAGTAGCTCCCCCATTACTTTTACGATAACGTTCTGTGAACAAGTTTAGGGTCTACAGAAATTATGCAGATTAGAAAGAGTAAATTCAATTTATTTTGGACCCTATACTTTTATCAAGTCCGTATACGAAACGGCAATTTTACCAAACGAGTCCTCGTTATCACACTCTATAGATATAGAATACTAGCAGTCGTCCGTGACTCTGTCCGCACGATATTGAAAAAAACTACGTAAAAAAAGCCTTTGTGTTTTTCCAAACTATGTTCTACAACCGTGCCAAATTTTATCCAGATCCGTTGAGCCGTTCCTTAGATACCTTCAAACAAACATCCATCTATCCATCTATCTAAACATTCGCATTTGCATTCGCATAATATCAGTAAGATAGTGAGATTAGTAAGATTATATTTCATAAAACGGAATTAAAAAAAAATATCAAAACAATTAAATTAACCTGTCAGGCCCAGTTTCATGAATATGAATGAATTTTATAAACTTTATCACTGAAGGAATTCATCGAAATACAAAACTAGACTTAATTTTTATGTCTTTTTTGTACACAATTTACGTTTTGCTAAATGTTAAATTCACATTTACCGAAACCATAATTTTACGCTTTATAAAAAACATTTATACAGCCAATCCGGGGCAAGGAACGTTAATTGTTCTAGTGGCGTATAATGGTACTGATATTGATTCAATGTGACTTCTATTTCGTTAGAAATCTTAGCATTACTTACAATTGTAATTAACTGTTTTTATAGTAGTAATATTATTATTAAGAGGCGGATCTAAAGCCAGACCGCTGGATGCTTCCGTCATGGTATTTCGCAGCCGGTATTAATTTATACTATTGTAACGCAGCCGCACTATTGTAACGTATTAATTTATACTATTTTGTATATTATTTATAAGATTCAATTTCCATAAAGTACATATTAACAAGTTAAATATAAGATAAGAATAAAATTTACGTATCAACAGCTATTTACCAGTAAAATTCATGACGTTATTGTGTCAAAATGATTTATGTGTCAAAGACAAAGACAGTTGTTATTGTCATTTTGTAAGTGTTTAATACATCCTACTAATATTATAAATGCGAATGTTTGGATGAATGGATGGATGTATAGATGGATGTTTGTTTGAAGGTATCTACAGAATGGCTCATCGGATCTCGATGAAATGTGACATAAATCATAGTCTGGAAGATCACATAGGCTACTTTTATGTTTTTTTTTAAATCCGCGCGAACGGAGTCGCAGGTGACAGCTAGTTAAATACAAAGCGAAAAGGTTACATATCTCGGTAAGGACCGTTACTTCGAGGAATAGCCGGAAATTATAATTTTCGATTTATTCAGGACCCAACAAGTCTTTCCACTCAGTTAAAACATTCATGTGTTCAAGAATTCATCTTGGATTTACAGGAATTCTGAAATCCTTCATGCAGGTTAATAAGAGAAAACATTGTAATTAAACAAGGTGATTTTTTGTAATAAATATTTCTGGAACAGAAGATATCCAAAAAACTCATATTTATTAAACTTTATTAAACATGGAGTGTTTATTAAACATGTAATGTTTCATGTAGGTTAACTTCGTTACGAACCTGGTGGAATATAAATTTCAAAATAGAACAGAACAAGAAAAAGAATAATAATAAAATTCAAATGCATTTGTTCCATTTCCATATCTCCTCAGTCGCTAATTATCCGTCACAGTAAAAACTTTAGCAGTAAAATATATATAAAAATTGAAAATTTTTTCAAAAGTAAACATCATTCCTATTTCTTAAATCATGTAAGCGTTTTTTAAATGTAACTATTTATTGCAATTGAACAATATAAACGATTGAAATGTTTTGAGGAAATTCAGTAAACGTGCCGAGAATTTGTCTCAAGAATGTTCTAGAAGACATTTGATTCGTCTCCTCAAGTCGTAATCCTCATCATACCGGAGGGTCTTGATCATTGTCGTCCGTTTGCATCCGATTCTGGTTGTTCTGACGTCCTTGTACCGGAAACGGTGAGCATATTTTTGTAGAAGTATACTAACAATTGGTTTTAGTTTCAGATATTTGGCAAAAATGGAATGCGCTCACTGCAACCGTACCATGGATGGCTGCGCGTCTATCAAATGCAGCCTTTGTGCCTCCCAGTTCCACCTGGAGTGTATCAGCAGCGTGACGCTGGTGCCAAGCACCAACAATTGGTGTTGTTGCAAGTGTAAGCCCATCAGTACCAACGTCTTAGCGACCAGTGCCGTAGAGAACATCATCAAAGTATAAATTCTAGTGATGTCGATCGTGTTTTGGTACCAGTGTTATGTTCTTATTAAAGTGTAACGTTTCTAAATTTTATTTTTTATTTCATAACCTAGACCTACTTGGTAAGTTTTTTGTTAATAATGTTAGGTCCTAAACCTATAGTGATTAAACGGTTGTTAAAATCTGACAAGTTGTCTGCATTTAGTTCCGACGTGCGTTGGATGGTGTAGTCTATCCGTGTAGTGCATGGACGTAGCCTCATTCAAGATGGACCGAAGCATGTAGTAGGGATTCACATTTGATAGGGATTTTTTTTTTCTTGCATACTTTTATGTATAGGTTGTCGTTTCGTCTGATGTGTGGTGCCGGAGGCCTAATTTAATCCACGTTCCCTTCCCACCCGTTTCTTATAAGGAAATGATGGAAAGGTTAAGCGGATTTGGCGGAAAAGGGGCGAAGGCAAAAGAAGGGGAAATATCCTATTTCTGTGCAACCCCTCCTCTGTTAATTAAATGTAGGCAACGCATCTGCAATTGCAAATGTCCATGGGCAAAAAGTAATAAAATACCTTATTTATAGCACTTATTTGTTCTTAATTGTAGTGCAAGACCGAGACTCGATATTTCATAGTTTTCGTTATGCGCGTACGGTTCGACACTATGCCACCCATCCATTAAGTACGATGTTAGTACTCATACAAAATTAAATATATTAATACTAATGCTAGTTTTGGGAATTGATTTGACTACGCTTATTCAAATCTCTTAGTATAAGAATTTGTATAAAGTGTTCAATTAAGTTAATATTTTTTTCTTAGATTTCTTCATAGCATAATTTTCTCTTGGAAATGTGTGTACGTAATAAAATAACGATAAACACTTACATAGATGTCACTTAATCGTAGTTATTCAGGAAAGATTCTTAATCTAGTCGAAGAGGTGAAGAGGTCTTGAGGCAACAAAGAAAGTTTCGATCGCAATTTTTCACCTATCAACGAGACATCATTGTGTTTATCTGACAGTGAGTTTAATACGTGAGCGTGAGTATATGTGAGTGTTCAACAGTTTAGTGTAAATATATTTTTATTCCATCCAAATCAACGATTTTTCTCATGGTTTTATCTAAAACATTTAAAGTAATGTTGCGTAAGATTTATGTAGAATATATCGAATTCAAGACAATGTTTTTAGGCTTTTTTTATTTATTCGATACCACTTATCTTTGTCTGAGAGCAAGTTATATCATTTTAATAATATGCTTAACACAATATAAGTTTATTTTTATGTTATGTACATTTTGCTATATCCGTGTTTTAAGATTATTTCAAGTATTTTATATTTACTTCACATGGACAGTAAAACAAACTAATGCTAATTGGACGTGTAAAAGACACACTGGTAAATTGTATAAATTGCTTTAGAAATAGAAAAAAAATATTATCTTATATTTTCCTTACACTTGAACTTTGTACATATAAAATAAAGTCGTGTTAGTTACACTATAACTCAAGATCGGTCGAACTGATTTAGTTGAAAATTTATGGGGAGGTAGCTTAAAATTAGGAAAACGACATAGGAACTTTTTTATCTTGAATGCATTTTTTTTTGTTCCGCGCGGTTGGAGTCGCGGGTAAAAGCTAGTTATGTATATTAGAGTACACATACTACAAATGCAAGTGCTTAAGTGTACAATATTTATTGTTTTGCACATTTTATATTGTTATCTTAATAAATTGAATACATAATTGTATACTTGGTCTTTTAGAGTCTCAGGTAATACGTGACAATCAAGTATCCATCATACCAATGTTGTATTAAAAGTTTTTCTGCAAAATGGAAAAAAATCCATTGGACCGATTAATCGATAGGTCCGATTGGTCCAACGGGAAACAACCAGGTTGTTTGTCGAAGTTAACAAAACATAATATTGTTACACTACTAACATTACTTTCCTTCACTCTGTATAGATCTCTCTATTCTCTTCGCAAAAAACATATACAAAAATATACTTATCCGTAAAATTCGCGGAAAACGCGAGGCGATGTTATCTATAGTCATCTGCAATTGCATGTGACTTGCCTATCTTTAATCGACGGAGAAGGGGACGCAACGAAAGAGGATATTTTAACTTCCCATTGATAATTTCCCGTCCTCCGTCAAATCCACCTCCCCTATCTATCCCATGGGACATATTATGACATGTTTATAACAAATTTTGTTCTAAGATTTAGATGTTAAAAGCACATCTTCAGCGGCAAGCGTGTTGTACAAAAAATAAATAAAAGCTTGTTATACCGCCGCACGGCGCACGGCGGCGCCAGCGAGCAATTCCGAGATAATCTCTACATTTAACTGTAACGTGGCCTTTGAAGGAGGTAAGTGGGTGTGCTTCTAAAAAGGAAAAGGAACCCCGAGTGCTTTAATCAGTTCTTACTTCGGGGTTAATTTTCTTGCCTTGATATTAATTTCGTATTCGACTGAAAAAGTCTACTATTTTTTAACTTTGTCCCTATTATCAAGAAAGTGAAGTAAATTAACATTTTAATGTAATAGGGATATCCTGGCATATGTTTTTTTTAACTTAAAGTTAACAAAGAAACACTCCACTGATACTTCTCAGTCCACTTCGAAAAATAATCATTTTTAAAGACAAGCTGCATTATAGAATTTTTGTTTGATTTTAGTTTAACTGAAAAAAATAGTTCGAATCGTAATCACGTGATTTTTAAAATTGATGTAAAAAAAATAACTTTATTTATAGACGAAAACAAGATCACAACCCAGGATATTTAAAATAGTCCCTTATGTTTACAGGAAAAATGTCCTGACTGCTACAACATTGAGTTGTGAAATAAGCAATGAACGCAAAGACATTGACATTACATATTATACGACTTAGAACCTGCTCCATGTTTGCAATACCTACCACATTCGAATAACAGCTTTTATCTAGGTCTTACATGACCTAGATTATTTAAATTTATTGAATATCTCCCTGTCCTAATCCCACTCATGTAAAGACGGCGTTTAACTTTGAGGAGACTGAATATATTTTTCACTATGAAATTTAATATAAAAAGACAGGAACGAGATAAAGTTATATAAAATGAACAAGATATAAAACAAAACGTCAAAAACGAATTATGTCAAAATAAAAGAAAAATATTTTTTTAAATGTCCAAAAAGTTGAAGCAAAAGGCTGTATGCAACCCCGAGACAGCAACAGGCGTACCAAGTTTTCGTCCTCCATAACGATCTATCATCTCAGTCGTCACTCCCTTCTTAATTACATATGTAACCTTTCACGCAATCCATCCATTTCTTAGATATACCTCTACCGGTGTACCCCTCATAAATAAAGTAAATCGAATCTGTGGTACTATTACCACATTATTAAGGTTATCAAAATTAAATGACGAATTAAAAAAAAAGAGAAAAAAAATCGCAGAATGGTTTTCTTACGTAAAATTAAAGCTAATTCCTACTTAGTTCAAACAAAAAGGATTTGATTTTTAGATAACTACGGGATAACATATTTTTTGTATGAGAATTGCCAGTGGAAATCCACGGTAACAATTTAGCATAAAGCGCCCCAAGCGCCCCAAGTGCCACGAGCAAGATGTTTTCTTTGATGTAAATACGTGTTCATAATAAATATTAAGTACAAAGCATTTGAAGACTTTGACTTGAATGCTAAGTTGTTGTTTATCGATGTAAGCGTCAGCCATCCGTTTTTCCGTCGGCTTTTACGTAACGTGATTAACTATAATTAAAAAATTGCGCTATAATATGTTGTTGTAATAATCAAATGTCTAAGAAACCTTCATTTATTTTTGGCAGCGTAAACAGTACTAAGTATGCCTTATAAGAATTCCTAGTTATTCTTCCTATTAATGCCTTGCGATAAAATTGTTTTTTAATCCTAATGTGAATTTGATGGCTAGGCCTATAGGCCTTCTGATTCCTTGTACTTATGTACGCACTTAACACGTACTCTTAGTCCGAAACATGCGTATAGATGTATGTGGATCCATACTTTTGAAACCGTAAGTTCCTGAAGCTTCGTAAATTACTACATTTGTATGTATGCAGCTGAATGTACTTAACGTCATCACTGTCATTATTATTGCATATTTTTTTCTGTAGTAGAAAGTCGTGTTTGTACTTTTCTTGTTGTGTGAAAATATTAGAAAGAATCAATGAATGTTTAATTCAAACTTTAGATTGTTAACACATAACCCAATGCGACAACAACAGAATTGAGAATGAATGGAGCGAGAAAAATGTGTCAGATGGGAAATAGAAATCGATTTTATCTCTTTGTATGGTTTTATATGTACGATGTTAGTTTTGACATTGAAAATTTTTTGTTAACTTTCATATGACACAACGCATACAAGCTTTAGGCGCGCTAGGTTCCATTGAATATGAAAACATTCCACAATACCGATGTTCCATTACGCAATGTATCAAATGTTGACCATGCAAACATACATAAACTGAGGGTGCATTTAAAATATCTGAAAACACGAACGGTGAAGTGTGACAAATGACAAACTCGCAGTTTGCTTTGTGGACCCACATAGTGTTTATTTAAAACAAAAGTCATATATAGTTTTTTTTCCGTTATTGAACAGAGAGGCTCTTATTAAATGAATTTATTGTAGACCTCATGTGTAGCAATAATCTTTGTTTATGAAATAACATGTTGAAAAAAATAAAGGTGGCGAACTGAATGAATTAATGACGCATTACGTTTTGAAAAGTGATAGATGATAATAATTAAGGAATTTAGTTTTTCGAAAATACACGAAGACACAAGAAATTTTATGACATAGTAAGTTATATTTTAACGTTTTCTATTTCAATAATTCTTTTATTAAAGTTAAATTATTATTTACTTTAGATACACCATTGTTCTAGTTAAATAATCGTAGATTTACACTGGTTGTGGATTGACACAATATTTTTGTCTTCAATGTAATGAAGTTCACTTCACATCTCAAGGGTAGACGCGCCATGGCTTCATTTCTTAACACCTAATTACACATAAATAAAAATTACATAAAAGTTGAAAATTAAAAGAAATGTTTGCTTCTTTTGATGAATTAAAAGCAATATGTGGCATTTAGTGGTGGTACAAATTGGGCGTCAATGCCCGATTTGCAACGTTAATTCTTTTATAACATGAATAAAAAGAATAAGGCTTGATTATTACCGTTGTTACAATTCTTATTAGAGTTTTAGTAAAAACTACAAATTCATATTAGACAATTACACGTTATGAAGTTATAAACGTCGTCGAATCTATAACGACAAATTTGGCACGACTGTTATTTCATTATCAATAGTACGTTAATGGTTTGTTTATAAATTTTTACGCGATTAATACGAAATGGTCTTTTATAATATAATGTATTGACTTCCAGCGAACTTTTCAATTACGAAACTGACAAAACAGTTGACATTCTGCGAAACGACTGTGAACGTGACAGACAATATTTTTTAAATATTGTTAGCAACCTTTGAACCTTTTGATCGCCACGTCAAAAACGCATCGCCGTTCTTGAAGCAACAATTTTTATTTCGTTCGTTTTATTCCGACCAAAATACATATAAATATCGTCATATTACTTTAATGACCGGTTATGACCATGTTTATATAAAAGGCAGTACAAGTTTAACCAACTATATAGACGTAGAGTACGTCATTCCAGGAACAAGGAACTACACCTCTGTTATTCGAGCTTTATTTGTTTTTGTAGGTTTATTTATGATGAGGCTAAGAACAAAATCAAATTACCTAAAAGAACATAGATTGAACACCATTTTTTGTGTTCTATTTACAAGTTTTTATTACTAATTTTTATTTTTGGTGTATTTTTTGAATTAATTTTTATATTATTTAGCTATTATGTTATATTTAATTTTAAAAAATTACTCCCAAGTAGGGTTGGCGACAGGCAGGCGGCCGGCCGTAAAAACTTAAGCCAAAACTTTAAGGTTCATAAAACCTTGTGTGCCGACCCACGTAAGTGGGATAAGGCCAGGGAGATGATGATGACTGAACACCATTTTTTGTGACAGTAATGTTAACACACTTATTTATTCCATAGATATACTTAAGGGATGATAAACACTACAAAAAAGAAAGTATTACGTATGGAAAAAGGAACGAATCCGATAAAGTACAATTATTACAATTTATTTAATATAAAAACAATTATTATGTAATAATTCCATCAAATCAAGTAGGAGTTAATAGAAACGGCTACTTTTCAATTATTTAATTGTACGTATTAGAAGTGTCATTTAGTTCTGTAAAATAATGGAAAGGTGATTAAAGTTATTCATTATTAAATTATTCTAGATTGCCTATGACTTGCTTCTCACTAAGTTACATAACTTGTACGTTGTTGATTAATTAGTAAAGTTATGTAATATTTTATAACCTATGTTTAACCTACACCAATTGTGTTAACATCAATACATTGATGAAGCAGCACATGAAAAAAACGTATTAAAGCCTCCGGCTGCGTGTTACAAATTGCTATTGATTTTTTACTTACATATTCATTTGAAACTACCATTTAAAACTGTGAAAATTACTCTACACGGTGAAAAACACGATGGAGTACTGGAATTAGAACTGAGCTTTTTCTTATTACTAAAAGCGCTTTATTTATTCTCATATGTTAATGTATTATTCTAGAAAAGGTACAACGTCCCTTCAGCTCATCCTGACAAGAGGCAAGATGCTCTCGATAAATTTTTTGTATGAGAAATATTCATAATATTAAAATCCTAAGTTTATTTCTGCAACATGGAAATACCAGAAAATTTCCATATACCTACTGTTGAAAAAAATATTTGGTATTTTTACATAAAACATGTGAAATCCATTCAAGCAGCGGCGGCGGGCGTGAGTCGTGAGTTAATAAAACTTTTATCTTATCGCAAAGGCAAGGCTGTGGTAAACCATGAAGTTGGATAGTTTGACTCGATTTATTTGCTAGTTTTATCGTTCCCCAACTGTTAAGTCGTTGCTATATAGTATATTACGAAAGATTCACACATTGTAAGTCAATAAAATCGGTGAGAATTGCAGAAAGATAACAATCTTTTTCTTTACGAGTGTTAAACGTGTGAGAAGAAGAACGTTAAATTGTTGTTCAGCGTATCTGGTACACAAACTTTGGCACTCCGTTTATCCATAGTTTAATCCTAAAGCTATAACCAACTATTCAAATATGGTATTCGCCGTCTGATTTCCATTAAAGTTTGTAAGGAAAAATCACTAGATAACCTTGATATAACTATAAAAAAGTGGCAAGTACATGTGCTAATAAGTGCTAAGTATTTGTATAATGCTTATCGTTATTGTTTGTATTTCCTACGATTTTATGACGAGTTTATTTCATACTTACCATCCCAGATCTTTATTATAAAAATTAAACTATTTTTCCGTCCAGTCTGATGACGAGGAACTAGTTTTAAAGTATTTATAATATACACAAGTACCAAAACGAGAATTTTTTTTTGTATCTTGTGGAAAAAAGTGAATAGTATTTTGTGCTTGAATGTACCTTTATCAAAGTAAATGTCAAATATTGTTTTCTCGTTTATAAACTGAACGGATAGATATCTATGGAAACTATCCATAGATAGGTAAGTATAAGTTAGCCAATGTCAAACGGTTAAAGATGTCGATAGTAACCATGTTTTTGTATTTGTCAAAGCGCATGCAGTGATCCGTGACGTCACGGATGAGGGTCTCAGTTCCAGTGGGCGAACATCCGGCTCTACGCTTATTTACATAAAACTATTGTGACATTCACAATGAATTGTAATCAAATGCGGTTTACATTGTAATATGTCACACTTACTAATGTAAAACCTACTAGCTTAATAATTAAGAGTATAATATGATCAAAGTTAAAATTAAGTTAAAAAAATGATTTTTAAGTAAATTGTTGACAGTTTTCTTACCGTTGGATTCTGAGACCTCTGAAAATCTCTGTACAAAACATCCGTCATCCCAGTCATTATCTTTGATAAAACAGAGACAACCATATGTTTTAAACGGAGATTTTTGTCTCAGAAACCTACGATTAGTAACATTGGATCACAAATAAGAGTAATTATTTGCATCACCAATAAAACCTTGAAAACAATCAATTCACAAACAGTTACCGCTTGTCAATTGTTATTTGCAATAGTCGTGAAACTTGTTGCAATATTTTTGTACTCGGTAAAATTTCCATTAATTCTTATTCACATTTGTCATCCACCGGACGCTAACACATTTAAAAATAAACTATTACGGTTTTTGTTGGAAAATTAATTATGCGTAAAGCATTAGACGGAACAAATACAAACGGTGCTTTTTCGTGTTTTTATGTGACCTATATTTTGACAGAAAATAAATTATCACTTTTATCTCTCCCGCGATCACAATTTGACACTTAATGTGTTTTATTTGATGGGAAATATTTTATCAAAGATAACGAATGCGAGCGAAAGACTCTCGCTGTATAAATATTATCCGCATAAAACATCCGTACCTTTTTCTCGTTCTTTTCCTCTTCATTCTGAGATGAGGACATTTTTTGAATACGGAGAATGATATAGCATTTAGAAATCCCATATTTTTCGTTGTATCACTAGAATCACTAATATCACAACGATTGTATTATCGTATTATGTATCGGTTACCGCAAATGGCATAGCGCGGTTCGCGGACCGTTGCCAGAACTGTGACTAAGCCGGTAGCGGTTTGCGATCAGACCTGACGCAGCGGTCGCGGAGTCTGCGGCCACTACCACAGGCTCGCAGCTCGCAGCTCACACCACGTGCCTCACATCGAACGTGACCACCACGAACACACGCATACTTGATCGACACACCTACGACTAATCTAAGAGTATATATACCTACAACACAGTATATAACACTCAATTAATCAATTAATTACTCAAACGTTTAGAATTGCAATTACCATTATATAATTGAACACATCTAATGAAAGACTTACTCGTTGCTCCTAATGTTACCATTTAAGTTTCAAATGAAAGCAAAATGATTCGTTACTGATAGAGTTGAGCTGACTTTGCTAATACATACAACCTTAGTACATGAACTCACACTTACGATTTCTGTTTAAATTAAGATATAAATAAGACGACACGATCGTTTATTGTCTGAATAAGTAATGGGTCACAGATCTCAAGCTTTTGCTCTTCTTTCTTATAAAAATATTTCCGTTCCAAACAAATTGTACTTCAAGCGGGTATTATACATTGGCCTTGATTTGCATTACGCTTTAAAGTAACACGAATGGACATGATCGTGACATACGGCATCTATAGCAGCACGACCGATGTCTACGTACTTATAAATACTGTATCTCTCGTGAATTTTTGTTCATTTTGCATATATAAGTAGTCGTACAAAAGTGTTGTTATATAAGTTTATTGCTTCTTAATGATATTATATGGACGTCAACAACTTAAATATGTAACTTTTAAACTGATCCTGGTAAAAGTACTTTATTTATTTATCAAGATCGCATTTTGGAAGCCTACACAAAATCACATTTCAATATTGATGAGTTTAAGCTAAAATAATCGTAAAATTGTCTAATTTATTTATGGTTAGGTCTATTATGTTTTTTGTTCACTTTATAAGTGTATATTTTTAAGATGTTTTACCGTGAATTTCAAATAAATTGATACTTGTATACGAACATTAATGCTATCTAGTTTTTTTTTTTCAGATAGTGAGAAGGACGGCAATATGGTTGTAATCGAGTTGTCCCGATGTTGAGATTTACCATTACAAGTAACTTGAGACATTAAATATGTGCATACAAAACGTACATCCGAATATCTAACTTAAAATGATAGTTCTTTAAAGACTAGAAGTTTACAAGCCGGGGTAATACTTTAGCTAATGATCTAGAACATTATAAACAATAGTATCGTCCGTTGCCGCCGAACTTCGATATTTTAGTATAGCTGAGAATTTAGTGTAAATAGCTAATAAAGGAAGGAGAGATGGTCTAAAATTAACGGGTACCAAAGTTCTTAAAATGACGTTACTAAAATGACTTTAGTCTGACGGTTGCTAGGTCTTGTCCTATAGTACAGTCTGACATCAAAAATGTGCTCGGCAACACTGTCAGTCAAACGCGCCGCGACGACGGCAGCGGGTGACGCTCCCCACGCTACATTGCATTAGGTCACCGCACGCCCACTTAATGACATACACCATGTGGCTAAGTAAATCAATATGAATACTAGACGAAACAGATGTGTTTTCTTACCGTGTTTCAAATATTTTACTGCGATGTTATGCACTAAAACGCTTGCGTACAAGACTGAAAGGTTTAATACAATGCCAAGACGGAATAAAGATGTTAGTCGTGGCTTACGTATATGTATTATTTTGGAGTAATGTTTTAAATTAGTTGATATGCTAAACGTAAGTTATTTTAAAATTTTAGGACTACATTTTACTGTCAGGTATTTGTAAAGCCATGCTGATGCATATCTCTCCCTTACATTTGCAAACAATTTTTCGGTTCTGTAAATACCCAGGCGAACACAAAGGGTTCCGTTCGTATGCCCTTTTCTATCGAATGAAATATCAAACTGATAAGGTATACTCGGACACACACGACGTATTCCTATGAAAGCAATTTCGCAAAATGTAGACTCTAGTGTATGTTAAATGACGTAATTAATATGTTATTATGTAATTTTTAAATTATTGGTCTTATTCGCGCAACAAAATTAATATTTATTTAATTATCATACTGTGCGTGCCGGAGGTGAAATTTCACCTTCCTACCCTTTTCCTAAGGGAAAGGATAGGAAGTTAATTGGAAGCTCCGGTAGGAGGCGTACAGAAAAAGGAAAAACCCTCATTGTGTACGTCGCCCCTTCTATGTAAAATAAAAAAATAAGTTACTTGTAGAAAATTAAATCTACCGTGCGAGAATGACACTATTCTTTTTGAGTCAGATTACTTTAAAAGAAGTACGAGTAAAATTTGCAATTGCAGCGCAGGTAATTTTTACGAGCCGTACATAATCTTTGTGGTTACGACAAATTCTTTAAAAGCAAAAAAGATAAATAGAAAATAATGATCAAGCGTTTCTTTTTAAAGCAAAATTATATCCTCGAACCCTAATGAAAACAAAACAAATCTCTATTAAAATAAAAAAGTAAAACAAAAAGAAACGAAATGAAGTAAAAAGAATAAACATAGGATTTTTTTCTTTTCACTTTTCTAAGGAGTTAGTACTTAATTTATTTATAGCTATGAAATTATTGTTTGTGTTTTAGAAGAACATGAAAAGGAAAAGGGTCTTTCGTATAAATTGATTTGAAATTAAAAAAAAAAACGTGTGAAGAACAACAAAATTATTTCGGCTCTGGTTAGTATCATACTGATATTACTTCAAGATATTCATTTTTAAACTTATAAATTACTAGCTGTCGCCAGCGACTCCGTCTGCGCGCTTTTAAAAAACTTAATAAGTGCCTATTTCTTTTTCCAGACCATAAATGTACACCCCTTATCACTTTTAACTGTCCTAATGAAAATCATCATCATCATCATCAACCTGCCCTTATCCCTATGTAGGGTCGGCACAGTATGTACTACTCCTCCATACATCTCTATCAGCCGTCATATCTGAATTTACCCCCTTCTTACGCATATCCTCTTTCACACAATCCATCCATACTTTCTTTGGTCTTCCTCTACCTTTATAGCCATCCACATTCAATCTCATTACTTTTTTGTTTATATGATTATCATCCCTCCGCATAACATGTCCAAACCACGCTAACCTTCTGCTCCTCAATTTCTCGATAACTGGCGCTACTTTCAAACTTCCTCTGATATGCACATTCTTAACTTTATCTTTTCTTGTCACACCACACATCCATCTTAGCATACGCATCTCAGCTACATGCAATCTTCTTTCATCCGAAATCTTGGTGGCCCAACATTCAGATCCGTACAATAAGACAGGTCTTACGATTGACTTGTAGATCTGTCCCTTAAGCTTGGGTGGCATTCTTGGATCACAAGTCACACCGGTGACCTGTCGCCATTTCATCCAACCTGCATTTATTCGGCTTTTCACATCCCGGTCAACACCACCATCGTATTGGACGAGTGAACCGAGGTACTTAAAATCGGAGCAGGTTGGTAGGTCAACACCATTTAAAGCGATTGGAGAAAAGCTGGTCGGACCACCAAAATCGCAGAACAAATGTTCAGTTTTGGTTCTGCTGATTTTAAGACCAGCTCTCTCCAATTTATCTCGCCATTTTTCCAACCTGCTCTGCACCTCGCATTCATCCTCCCCAACAAGCACGATGTCATCAGCATAAAGCATACACCAGGGTGCTTCCTCCTGTATGTCTGATGTTAGCGCATCCATTACCAGGAGGAAGAGATACGGACTTAAAGCCGAACCCTGGTGTAGGCCTACCGAGACACCAAACCTGTCACTATCGCCAACAGCGGACTGGATGTGTGTATTGGCTCGACAATACATAGCACGAATAAGCTGCAGGTATTTCCCAGGCACTCCTTTCACTTTCAGAGCCCACCACAAAACCTTCCTCGGAACCCTATCATATGCTTTTTCGAGGTCTACAAACACCATGTGCAGGTTTTTATGCACACGCCTATATTTCTCGCAAAGTTGGCGAATAGCAAAAATGGCATCCGTAGTCCCCCGTCCTGGTATAAACCCAAATTGGTTCCGAGTTACCTCACTCTCCTCTCTTATTCTTCCGTCCACCACTCTCTCCCAAGCTTTCATACTGTGTGACATGAGCTTTATTCCTCTATAGTTGTTACAGATTTGTACATCACCCTTGTTTTTAAAAATTGGCACCAGCGAACTCCTACACCACTCATCTGGAATCACCTCTTCCTGTAACAACTTGTTGAAGAATAGAGTCAGCCACACCAATCCGTCCGCCTTTAGGAGCTTCCATACTTCCACTGGTATTCCATCCGGCCCAACTGCTTTTCCGTTCTTCATACCTTGCACAGCTTTCTTTACTTCATCCACGCTAATCTCTTTCACCATACCAATATTAACCGGCACTTTTTCCAACACTCCACTCCAAATATTCTCTTCGTTCATCAATTTTTCAAAATAATCCTTCCAACGCTGTTTAATATCATTATCATCCGTCAATACATTTCCTTCATCGTCTTTAATACACTTGATGTGGTTTACATCTCTTGCATTCCTTTCTCTCTCTCTTGCTATACGGAACAGGCGTTTTTGTCCCGGCGGGCTGTTCAGGGATTCATATAATTTATCTTGTGCCTGTGCCTTAGCAGTTGCGATGGCTTTCTTAGTAAATCGCTTACACTCCTTATATAACTGCCTTTTATTCTCTTTCAAATCCTTATCATTATCATCCACACCCTGCCACTCTTTAAATGCTCTCTTCTTTTCACTCAAAGCCTCACGCACATTTGCACTCCACCACCAAGTTTCTCTATCAATTTTCCCTTTACCTTTTGTCTCTCCCAGTATACTTTTTGCCACATTCCTAACACAACTGGCCATTTCATTCCAACTATCATTTACTGTCATCCCACTCATATCATTCATTTCTATCATTTTATCCACTACTTGCTTACAAAAATCTTTTGCACATTCATGCCTTTCTAGCATACTCCATTTTATTTTACTGGGGGTTTTAGGTTTGTGCTTGGTTGATTTTATTTTAATTTTGAATTCCGCTATTAAAAGTCGGTGCTGACTTGTTAAATTTTCTCCCGGTATAATTTTGCAGTTTTTGACACTGTTCAATTTGTCCCTTCTGGTAAGGATATAATCTAATTGGGTTGCTTTACCGCCACTTTTGTAGGTTATCAAATGTTGATCTTTCTTTTGAAAAAATGTATTTGTAATTGCCAAATCATATGCAATAGCTGCATCTAGTAAATACTCTCCCTCATTGTTTCTTATCCCAAACCCCCAGCCTCCGTGCACTCTCTCATACCCTGTATTCGTTCTCCCAACATGTCCATTAAAATCACCTCCTACATACAATTCTTCATCTCCTGGAATATCCATTAAAATGGAATCAAAATCTTCCCAGAATTTTTCCTTAATACATTCATCGCATCCAGACTGAGGCGCGTAAACACTCATTACATTCATAATCAGATCCCCTATCATTATTTTTATTACAATCAATCTATCATTCAGTCTCTTAACATGCGTCACACAATTTTTCAGTTCGCTATCCAACACAATGCCCACTCCATTCCTCTTACCGTCACTTCCACAATAGTAAAATTTATATCCATCACCAATTTCTCGAGCTTTCGATCCCTTCCACTTCGTTTCTTGTAAACAAGCTACATTTATTCTTCTTCTGTTACAGACTTCTGCTAACTCTCTTCCTCTACCTGTCATTGTACCAACATTCCAACTCGCAATTCGTAGTCTTTCAATCCTGTAGCACATACTGTAATAATGTTTTGGCTTTAAATGTTTTCACTGGCCGGCCGCCTGCCTGACGCCAAACCCTCCTAGGGACTACTTATATACAATTTATTAACAACTATTTTATTAAAATACTTATTAAAATAAATATTACAATAAATTATAAAACATAAATCATAAAAGAAAAAGAAAACAAACACAAAGGCACAAACTTAAAGTTAAAGTCAAAATAGATTAAAAATTATTGCTAGAAATAAAAACAACCAAATAACAAAAACAAACAGTCCAAAGGAGATCACCCTTCACATGAACAACTTTTATACCATATACTTCAGTGGTACTGGTATTCTTTACCACCTCTATATTTTGATAATCTGTCTTCATTGGTCCTAATGAAAATATAACATAATTATTATGAATTATTTAAAATGAATTATGGATAGCTTAATATGCTGATAAATAATCTATCACATTATATTTCTTTAATTTGTTTACAAAAATTGTGTAATTTAACAGTTAAAAGTGCGATCATCAAAATCATGGGCAAACTCCTATAACGAAGCAACCGATGCACATATACATCTCAAATAAGTTGTCGATGTGTTACCTAACCTAAATGGACAGATGAGAAGATATATAAAAAGGTTATTACGTCTTTCCATACCACCATATTCTTTAGTGAATTACCCCTTATTCTTTAGTTTAGTTTATGGTTAAATCTTCAATGACTCAAGTTTAGTTAATCTTTTACCGCCATAGAAAACTTGACAACAGTCAATCTCACTCAGCTAAAGGGAAATTTCTCAACATCAATCATAATTCCAGAAAAGAAAACGAAGTATACTTATACGAGTTTAAAACCAAACTTATAAATGCCTTTTTATTAGGTTGAGGAGGATATCGATTACGGAAATAGATGATGCTGCCCTAACATTTATTCGATCCTTGTTTTGTGCTCAGGTGATTATTAAGATGGCATAAGATTTCACTAAGAAAAATGAGTGAAAACACACCTGTTTTACTTCGGTATCTATATTTAAAATGAATCCAAATAATCTAAATTAAAAACTTTTTATTTTAAAAACTAAACATTAAAATTCAGAATAATTCCATACTAATATTTAAAATTATAGATGCGAAACTGTCTGTCTGCTTCGCTTTCACGCTTTAACTACTGAACCGATTTAAATGATATTTGGTACACAGATAGTCTAGAGCCTGAGAAAGGACATAAAACTACTACTAATGATAGTAAATAAAAATATGGGTAACAGTTATAGTATCTACATTATTTATCTAAAGATTTTGTAGAAGGAAATGGGAGTTGCAGTGTAAGTCGTTAAAATTCCGCACAACTGCAATGCCAAAGTGTAAATATTTAATGTAAAAGTTTGTCTAAGTTTTACCTTCAAGGGTGCAAAATAACAATAGGTAATAGGGAATGAAAGTTTGTTTTGGAATATGTAAGGTACAAGTAAACGTTTTGTAGGTTTAATATGATTTGTTGTAATTTTTTATAAGGTTATGTAAAATAGTTAGCCTAAATAATTAAAATTCTTCCCGAAGAAAGTATTTCACGCGGATAAAGTCGCGGGCACAGCTAGTTATATGTAAACGTGAATGAAAAGATCATAACAATTAACCCGCAATGTCATAAGGCAATTAACCCATACACGCCTTAACCTAAATCAAATGACGTGACATTTATCAATGCATTAACGGAATGTTTGGTGTTATACGTAGTCACACATATGTATCGTATTCGTGTATTACGTTTTTGGAACGAAGTTCCTTATCGCGCGTTGTGAAAGGGGGCTGGACGGAAAAAATTCTTACGAAAAGTTGTCACGACACTTTTTGCTATAGTAAGTATAATATGTTAACGACGAATGAGCGCTACTTCACCATGGCAACGACGTAACAATATATAACGAAAATTCATAGAAATAAAATGTACTTCTTGTGAAGACTTAAGTTTTTTATTCATAGAATAAACATTAATTCCTTCACTAATTAATAGAAAGGAACTTCGTTCCATCTGGGTGTCCCTTGACACCTCTCAAGTTTTTTATTCTTTATTTATATCCAGTAACCACGTTAACTATTCATAGAATTACCATAATTTGACCTTTTAATCATTTATTTTTTTTGTGACTGACCACCCACTGTTTGCCTTGAAGAGGCATTTACAGTTCCACCGGGCTTGAAGTGCCAGAACGCAGATGTCACTTAGCCTAAACCTCGTTTTTGAGGAACTGGGCTCGAGGGCTCCCTCAGGAGCCTCGGTTCGGTCTGTTAACTACTTCGTTAATATTACCAGATTAGGAGGCCACCGAGCTCTTAGGTCGCTTTGGTGATCGCTCCATGGAGTGACTGGGCTCAAGGGCCCCGAGAGGGGACCTAGGCTTGGGCTGTCACTCATTACGCGTTTAACATTCCGATTCAAGGGTTCCTGAGAAGGCCGAACCTCGGCTTGATAGGTTGCTTTTATCTGATTAATATTACTATTCATATTACTATGATTATTGATGCATATAACATTACTACCACTTCGGAAAGCGTTAGAGCACTGGGAGAAGAAGTGGCGGAAGAAACTCCAGAAACGCTTCTACCATTAACAGGAGAAAACCTTCCTGCTATGAGGCCGTAACGCGAAAATGATTGCCGTAGTCGACAGCGACTGCGGCATGTTATCTGAACATTGAATTAAATTAGCCCATCCATTAGTTACCCCTAGTTCTATAACCTCTAGGGGTTATAGATATCCATGTGCAAACCTGTGATTTTTTTACAGTGTCAATTCATTGTCAACTATTAGGAAAAAAAGTGTTATAATTCTTTAAAATAAATACATTTTTGTAAAACGAAAAACCTTTTACCAATAATAAAAATATTATTTAAAATAATTCTTTAAAATTACTTAATTGAGAAGAATAAATCACGGCTCCGCTTGCATATGGTGTTAATTGTCCTTAATAATAATCGTTGTCGGCGCTATTGTACAAAACTACAAAGGATGTTAGAAAGAATAGAAAATTCATAGGATGAGTACTTGGACATCTATTGGATTTCTATTTCTAGGAATTTACAGGAATATTCTGGTCGACTCTGCATTCCTGTAGTAATTCCCCGAGTGCTATGCCAGATTAACTATGCCTTTTACCCGTGTTCTTTGATCTCCACTAAAGTCGGCACAGAAACATTAAATCATTGTTCACCTCAAATACTTGGAAGTATTCTATGCAGAAACAATAGATTAAAATACCCCACATAACAGTTCTACATATTTCATTTATTTCAGTTTAAAAAAGAACTCGGCGACTGGATCATGTAAATCTGTAAATTGACTTGACGATAGACATTAGTAGGCGGCGATGCATCAGACTACACCGTAGATGGTTTCAACTGTGGGATCACATTTTGAGGTCGTACTGTATAATGTAAAGCTTGGCGAATGCCCGTGACATTTTAGTATAATTTAGTATAGTGAACCTGTCCTCAGGACCATGACCTCAATCTTAAGACTATGAAAATTTGATTTTGAAAAACAGATTTGTGAAAAACATTTTATAAATATGAAAATAACATACATTTTGTCAGTCACCGAAACATACCTGGATATTGAGTTGTTCGTAAATTATCGTTGAAAACGATTTTGATGCGTCGTAAATGTTTAAAAAACGTGTAACGTAAATAATTAATCTAACGTGAAATTTAAATTATACACTGTAACTTTGATTTTGATCTCACATTTACACAACAAAACATGAGATTAGGTTTATTTATAACATATTACATATTTATAAATAGTTTACATATTTTTTTGATAATTTGATCATTATTAATATTTATTGATGATTATTGAGTAAAGGTTATGAGGTCCTATAATCTAAAAGGAAGTGAGAGTGGCTAATGTTATAAAATCCGTAATCTTAGTCTATTCGTCTTTGTTACAGGGACGGGTGTTTTTATCTACAAAGATGTAATAATGTAATAAATTAATGTAATTTACTGAAGTTGAAAGCTTAATCTTAATTTTTATAGCACAATTATAAATACGTGAATTCAAAAAAAATATAATTTTTGCCAAAAAGTAATTTTTCTCAATTCATCTTTTAAAGTTTAATCCAAATAAACTTATTAAAAACTAATTTTGGTTTTAGTGAACAATTTAAAGCAACAACTAAAAAATAATATACCATAGAATAGCTTTCTTCATAGACAATTCACGAATTCCCTAAAGAACAAAGTAGTTAATTTTCCGGAAATGAAAGCCTAAATTTTGTGTTGCGCTGAGAAACGAGGCACCTGTTGTGCGCCATATTAATTACAAACCTCGTGTACGAGAATTGTGCATAATTTATCAAAATAAGTAAGTGAATATGAAATGAGTTACTTTATATAAAGGTATTTTTTAATTTAACTGGCTTTAACTTTAATTAGCTATTGCTAGAATTTTCAGGCATTAAAAAGAAAAAGTATGCAAATATCACTGGCTATCGTCCTTTTATGGTACTCCGGGCTTGACAAATTATTTTTTTATGTTTGGGTACGTTTCAAGTTTAATTCGGTCATTTTATATTCGCTAGGGTTATAATAAAATTATACGAATATAAATTGAAAATGGAACAGTAAAAGTTAAAGCTTAAAAGGTTCCTGGACAAATTGTCTCTGGCCATCTTCGCATTCAGGAAAGACTCAATAAAAAGTTATTGACCATAAAAACGCCACACGCCGTCAAATCAGGTCAAACGACCGAGTAAGATCCGTCGAGTGGGACGCGACGTACAAATCAATAAATCGCTTCTCTAATAAAGTCATAAAGAATCATTTATATGGCAATACTAAAATATGTGTTATCGTTACATAGAGATAATAGCTATACAGACTATTAATTCGCGAATTAATTCACTTTTATTTTTTAATCTAGGATTATCTATGCGACATGATCTTATTAACCTTGGCGATATTAAGCCAAGACTGATGTTGTTTGAAGAATTACGTAGTCTATAACCACAAAAGAGATTTATCACTATTGGATTAAAAATTTAAGGGTGACAGGCTAAATCACATGATGCCGGTCACGTATCAGTACACATACCTGTGAGATTTTTGTATGTATTACCCACTACTCTATTAGATATATATGTTAGACTTTTTTTTTAATCTTTTATTTAAGGTGCGCATATAAAACAACAATAATTATGTTTATTACAGGCTGATGTTTTTGACATTTATTACTTAAAAAGCAAAAACAAATTAAAGTAAGTTCACATCACTTTTATGAGAGAAAAATGTCACTATATTATGCTATTTTATTAACTTAAAGCAACTTATTTAACCTTACCTCTGCCCCTATCGCCTCAGAATTATTCAGTGAGCACTATATATGAGTACAGAGGTATATTACCTGGTGATGAGTGGAGTGCTTCAATATTCCCAAATTTCGAATACGAACAACTTAATAGCACGCGCACTTGATTGGCGGTACAATTTAATTTCCAATCATGTCGGATGACGTCACAGAGCACCGACGCCATTCACTCGACATCAACTACTCTCCATTGGATGTATGCAGAACATAAGCATATAAAATCACACAAATATGTAGAATTAAACAACGTTGTTTTGATGGCATAAATGTTCAAGCAAACAAAATCATTTTTATTTCATAGTTCATTACGTAAAAAAATAATCATATAGGAAAGTTTACTGGTATCAAAAAAAATTGTTAAACGTATATGCAAAATAAGTACAATAAACAAAACACAATCGATTGCAATTTATTTAATTGCATGTTCGATTTAATAACTATGGTATTAACATTAATAATATTAGTACAAACACGTAATAACGTAGATTATAATTTTTTTTACATAATTAAATTAATCCATCACAAAACGTTAGTTAATGAACACTTTATGGGCCGTAAAGAGATCGTAAAACTTTAATAAATAAGACGTTATCGCTGAATATTTATTGTAAATTAAGCGCTGAGTCGGTAATTTAAAAGCAATCATTTAATGACGTTGTCGATCCATTTTATTGTATATAATAATGGATCTTTGTTGTACGAGTATATAAAGTTGACATAGATCGACTTATCTATCAAGATCCTTTTTGTAAGGGGATCAATAAGCTTAAGAAAAGGTTTGTTTTAGTGTCGGTATTTAGGATGTTTCTAGTAGTACCATCGTATCTTGTGTCATGACAAGTAATTTATCTCTTGGCTGTTTAAATTAATTTAATAATGCCGCATTCAAAGTGGTAAAGTGGTCATTAAGATATTCTACCCATACTGTAGATTTCATAAGATAAATCTATACTGTAGTTTACGTAACAAATAACAACAAATTAATGTAATAACTGGTCGTTATACAAACTATTAAGTTATTAAGATAATCAATAAAACAGTAATTATTACAACTAATGATGATACACAACACGATATACTGTATTAAATATTTAATTAATTAGTTATATTTAATGAAAAGTTAACACGGTATGTGAGTAATTGAAGCTATTTACAAGCTCATAATTACTTAAATATATATTTGCTAACTTTATAGTATAATTAACATACATTAAAACATTTGCTCCGACATTTTTGAAATTTACAAATTGAGTTGCTTATGAATGGAATGGAATTACGTAATGTCTGTATGATTTAACGTATTTACTTAGGACAGAAACATCTCAGGTCTTCCCACATTATCATAAATTTATCACAATCGGATCAATGGTTTAAGATTGCATGCAGAACAAATATACAGAAATTTATTTTTATTTATGTTCTAAGGAGATTTGTCAATATTTCTTGTCACAAGTCCATTGGTTTCTAATAACCTGCGGCAATTGTATTTGAACATAAAGAGTATTTATATGACGACTGGTTCTTTAGTAAATATAAAATCCCGATCCCTATTTCTGTCTATGTCAGTAGATGCTGTAAGAGCAACGCACCTAGATTATTTCAGTTCGTAACTATACATTTCTTGGAACTCTGTGCAAAGCGCTACGTTTTGGTGGATGTTCGTAAGATAATGGAAACACATTATCTGTCTTGACGTCTGACAATAGAGTTTTCGATGTATTAAATAAAGGAAGAATATTATAACACTTTTTTTATTATTTCTATAACACTTAATGTTTTCTGTAATTTTTTTGTTATAATGAAATAAAAATGCATTGAATAGAATGAGCATTTAAAGTTATGGAATATCGCGTTTAATTAAAATTTAACGACCCCAAGGTTTGTGTGCATTAGTAATTTGTAGTAACACAAGTATTGAACGTCTAAGTTTGATAAAGTTTATTTTTTTTTAAATTAATCTATGGTCTGGTTTCGAAACGATTTTTTACGTAGTAATTTTTATGGAGCTGTTTGTGAAGAAATCGATTAAAATGCGAATCTTTGTTAATTTGAATGTAATTCCTTGGACGAAAAAACTTATATTTAATATTAGTTTATGACTAAATTATATACAATATATACTATCATTTACAGCTATTGGTTTAGTATCTGTTACTTGCTTTGAATGTATTCTGAGAAATGTCTTTTCACACATATCATAAATTATCTTCATCTCTGAACATGACATGGAAATAATACGATAGTAAAGCTTCTTGAAGCAATTGTAAGTCATTGTGTATATAATTTCATGTAACTGGAGATGTTATTTTGAATAACTTTTAGTTAAAGCAATTTTGACATGTATGTTTTATATACGTCGTCGTCGACGTTATTTCCTATGAGGTTTTATTAGATTTATTCAATGCCATTCAAAGTAAAAAATCTATCAAGTCAAAATTAAAGAATCGTGTAAAATGTTTAACCAAAACGCTGTTTATTTATATTCAAACAGAATAGTTGAACCATAGACCCGAGCGTACTCAGATTATCTCACCAAGGTTCAATCACACTTTGATTACGTTCCAGAAAAGCATAAGGATAAACAGACATACATTTTTTATTTATCTAGTAAGGTGAATGTTAGCGAGGTGTCTCGTGTGTAATCTCGCGGCTGCCATACCTGTTGTCCGGGGCGTGTGGTGAATGCTAATTCCCCACCGGATGCCACTATTTTGTTCGTACAGACGTAGCTTGTACGGACTGATATTATATTATTTGATTTAACACAAACGTTAAGCAAAAAGAAAAAATAATTAACATTTAGTACCAAATGTAAATTCTCAAATCAACACCTCGTATCCTTCGTATATGGAGATCCGTTAAACCACTCTGAAGATACCATCTAACAAACATCCATCCAACATCTAAATTTTCGCGTTTATAACATTTGTTTATTATGATGTCTCACGAAAGTTCAAATAATTTTATAGTTGACTTGTTAAACTTTTCCCAATTAACGATACAATAAATGTTGATCCGTTAAATATAAAACATATCCGTAATTTTGGCTATCTGAGCTATGCTATCATGCATTTGAAGGTGGGCATAAAATATCACGACGTCATAACTGCCTTTAATGCGTCTAATTGTGAAGGTAAGGTATGCGAGTAGTTGACTCGTTAGCTATTCATCGAATGACCCCAATTGTCTAACTATATCGTCCGGCCGCGGTCGAGTCTACCGACGAGCAACGTGTAGTGATTTTTACGAACTCTAAGAATCGAGCGCACTATATTTAAATCGTCATGGTGAACTGTTTAAGACGCTAAAACATTCGTCTTAATTTTGTGCGTAGGTTTGAAAAGAGATACTTTGATTTCTACGGCTACATTGTCGCCTGAAGATTCATGTTGCGTGGTCACGATAAAAAAACTTTGTGTTCAATTTACGACGAAGTTTTTTTGTTAAAAGGTGGCAAAAGGGGTACAGTTGCCCATAAACATCTGCGAATTCTGCGTTGCTAACCTTTAATCAACGGAGAAGGGGACGTAGAGAAAGAGGATATTTCCCCTTCCTATGCGTTTCCTCTTCCGCTACATGAACTTCTCCTTCCTATCCTTTCCCAATAACAAAGGGTGGGAAAGAAACGTAAACTAAAATTAGGTCTCCGGCACCACACTAATCACAAAAATTTAAAAACATCATTAAAACTAATCAATAAAAAATACGATGCGAAGTACCTTTGTATTTGTGTTGATGGTTCGGAACAGGACGAATTGTTTGGTCAGAGGAATAGCGACAACGCAAATCTACGATTACGTCTGCACTTTCGCGTTATCACTATAGTGCATAACAAATCTAATATGTATATACACTGCCTGACAATGTGCTCAATTTTATTTCCTGGGGACAAGATTTACTGTCATGTTCGAAATGTCCGATAAGTGGTCGATTCATGTAAACGTCAATTAATAGTTTAAAATTTAACAAAATGTCAAGGTATATTTTTGTATGTCTACCTAATCTTTTAAATAAAATACACATTGAAATGTGTAGTCAAGTATTACTATTGGGCTTATGCATATATTATAAAAGATGAAGTACCTTACTACCCTGTAGGTTATCTTGGTTTTCCGTTTGATCTTTACGGCGTATCGTCTTCGAGCCAGGGCGGCGGCGCCCGCGAGCAGCGCGCCTTGGGCGTCACTGTCGCTCGCCTCCTCCTCGCAGTCGGCGCCGGCGGGCGGCGGGCGCGAGCATCCCGCGCTGCCGCGCAGCCCCCAGCCCAGCATCGAGCTCCTAAGAGACCTGAGCGCCTCCGTGGTACAGGCCCGCTCGCTGCCCCCACACCATGCAACAACATATCGGCGCACCGATATACACACGCGACACTATACTCCACGCACGGACTGTCCTCACTATAATATTCGTCTACTGCGCTGCGACACAATCGACTGACGTCACTAGCCACTGTAAACCGCCATACGCTCCCAAAAGAGTCACAATGCGCACGTGGTCGCGGCCGCCGCGTGCGCGCTCTGTTCCGACATTATTATCATAATGCAAACATTGTGGTATCGCGCATACGTTAGCGCGCCGGCCTCTCGCGTTCTTTCCCTGCTACGTTGATATCACCTGCTATATCAAATCAATCATCCAACATCACGAATAACGACTCGAGTACTTTATTTTCGTTCAAGATCTAATGCATAAATCGATTAGTTTCAATCTCCTGATACTAGTACAAGTGTGTATAAATTTGCCAGACAATATTACAAAACGAGACGGAAAACCAGTCCAAGCGGCTGTTAAGTTCAAGGTCAATAAACTTTAAATAGTAATGTGAAATACTACTACAAGAATGTTTTATGTTGTTGAATATCTACCTAGTCAATATATAATTTTTATTGTTTTCTTTTTTGACATGAATTATTTTTAGTGATAAATTGTCTGATTTCCACTCTACAACTTCTATATAAAAATGACATTGGTTGAGTCAACATGGCGTGGCCTTCAGACTGGAATGAACGAGTATAAATATATTATAATACGCGTGTCCGTAGTTGTACAATGTATTGAGTTGTTATTTTAAGATAACGTGTATTATTGTCAAGCATTACCAAAACTGTACCTTTGATAGTTTCGAAAATAAAACCATTCAACTAGGATAACCTAAAAGTTAATCGCAAAATGTTGTCACATCCAATCGTTAACGGAAAACATTGTTTTTTTTTAATTCCATCGATAAAATTGCGAATGAAACACTGATCACAAACGCACAGAACGGGTTCGACAAAAAAAACTTACGCGACGCGGTAAACTTAAACGGATATTTTGAATGTCAAGTTTGTCGTTCAGTGGCGAGTTTGTACGTGTTAGGTTTAGGGGATATGCGCGTTGACTGAGTGCTATAGGACCCGAGCGTAAGCGCTTGCACTGCGTTCGCTCTCGCCAGCCGACGCGGACTCGCCGAAATAGAAATGCTTTTCAAGCGATATGCAAAGATCAGAGGTATTTATTCAAGACACAAGTTCTCTGCTATTTTATTTTCTTTGGATGTCCACATCTTTGTGTTTGATATCCAAGTTTTTAATTGAAAATGCGAGTTATACACTTAATACCTGCCATTTTCATTTTATTTAGTTAATGAGTCTTCTACAAACTTTTGAAAACCAAATAATATTTAGGTATTTTGTAAGAATGAAAACTAATAAATTTGTCAATTTACTTAAAGTAGTCGGAAAGCATTCAGTTAATACATTTTCTTTCAATATTTCCTTGTTATGCTATTCAAAAACATGATTAACATAAACAAGTTAAAGGCGTTGACCTCGTGGTTAGTGACCATAACAACGCATTGTTCGCCACTAGGTATTTGAATCACAAAGACATTACTGCATTCATTCTTATTACCTGGAAGCTAAGGTCTTCTTCCTACGGACAACGCTTTCACTCCAACGTCTGCGTCGAATCGCATTGCTTGAACATTATACTCCCTAATTGATCTTTTTGCTACAACTTTCGTATTAAAACAATAAATGAAAATTATTTTAAAAAAATATTTGTCTTTTACAATACTTTTTCTGTTATCTTACACATTTTACTTCTTTTGAATGATAATAAATAATGCATAATTTTATATTTAAACTTAATCTTACTAAGCGACTTTCAAGGAATTAGTTCTAGCAAACATTTCTTTCCGACATATGTTACATTCAACAACGATGTAGGTAAGAACCTTAATTCTGTTTTCGTGAACTCACATATTTTACCCTCTTTATTGTGTACCCAATTTGGCCAGATAACGGAGTCTTGGGGATATGAGAAGTCCACAAATCTAATTTTAATGTCGGCCGCATTACCTTTTTACCGAATTCTTAGAGATTATATTTAACCAAAGAAAGTTGTCCAAGATTAACTTTTGTAAACAATCTCGATAAAGAAATATACCTACGAATATAAAAAAAGGTTCGTGATTTTTTCTGGAATAAAATTAAATAAAAACTGGAGAAAAACATTTCTCATAAAACCTTTTTTGATAAAGAAGCATAGATTTGTAGAAATGATTGTATTAATGATACAAATAAAAAAATACAAAAACAACCACTGTTTTTGATAAATCTTCACGCAAGATATTCGCAGGATAATTGTACTCGGTAAAAAACTAAAATACGTTCTTAATCTCTATCTAATTTTTAATCTATGTAGTTCATACATTTTTTCATCACAAATACACAATATTTTTATTAATTAAAAATATCATCCACCTTAATATATTTTATAAAAACTGCTGTCATTAATTACAACACAGGTTAATATCATGAGAAAAGTTTCATAAGTGTGATAAGAAATAATTGCTTCGTACATTATAATGAATCATCATCAACCTGCCCTTATCCCTATGTAGGGTCGGCACAGTATGTACTACTCCTCCATACATCTCTATCAGCCGTCATATCTGAATTTACCCCCTTCTTACGCATATCCTCTTTCACACAATCCATCCATACTTTCTTTGGTCTTCCTCTACCTTTATAGCCATCCACATTCAATCTCATTACTTTTTTGTTTATATGATTATCATCCCTCCGCATAACATGTCCAAACCACGCTAACCTTCTGCTCCTCAATTTCTCGATAACTGGCGCTACTTTCAAACTTCCTCTGATATGCACATTCTTAACTTTATCTCTTCTTGTCACACCACACATCCATCTTAGCATACGCATCTCAGCTACATGCAATCTTCTTTCATCCGAAATCTTGGTGGCCCAACATTCAGATCCGTACAATAAGACAGGTCTTACGATTGACTTGTAGATCTGTCCCTTAAGCTTGGGTGGCATTCTTGGATCACAAGTCACACCGGTGACCTGTCGCCATTTCATCCAACCTGCATTTATTCGGCTTTTCACATCCCGGTCAACACCACCATCGTATTGGACGAGTGAACCGAGGTACTTAAAATCGGAGCAGGTTGGTAGGTCAACACCATTTAAAGCGATTGGAGAAAAGCTGGTCGGACCACCAAAATCGCAGAACAAATGTTCAGTTTTGGTTCTGCTGATTTTAAGACCAGCTCTCTCCAATTTATCTCGCCATTTTTCCAACCTGCTCTGCACCTCGCATTCATCCTCCCCAACAAGCACGATGTCATCAGCATAAAGCATACACCAGGGTGCTTCCTCCTGTATGTCTAATGTTAGCGCATCCATTACCAGGAGGAAGAGATACGGACTTAAAGCCGAACCCTGGTGTAGGCCTACCGAGACACCAAACCTGTCACTATCGCCAACAGCGGACTGGATGTGTGTATTGGCTCGACAATACATAGCACGAATAAGCTGCAGGTATTTCCCAGGCACTCCTTTCACTTTCAAAGCCCACCACAAAACCACACATACATTATAATGAATGACCAACACATATCACGCATATCACAGCCAAAGAAAGCACTGAAAGTAACAGTACTATTCTTTAATTTACTATGGTGATAATATTTCTTTTAATATGCAATAGAAAACTATTGATGTTTAAAACTCATTTTTGCCTTTTTATTTTTAAATCAATTTTAAAAATAAATAAATGAGTTTATGTTAAACTGAATTTATATTAATAAAATAAAAAATCTAAAGTTACAAATGAAAAACAATTACGACTACAGAATACAAATAATTGTATTAAACTTGCCTGAAAAGTATTTAGTTTTTTTTGTTTTATATTCTTTGTGTTGGAATAAATGTTTTCCTTTCTTTTTTTCTTTTCTTTCAATATTCCTTTATATCGGGTTTATGTGTATGAGGTTGTATTATATACACAACTTATGTTTCATACAATGTAATAATTTGATAATAATTCTTAATTTTTAAATTTACAAAGCAATTTACGTGTTTGCGGTACGAGGAACGATTTCAAAATTATTTAATTGTGATGTTTTCCTTTAAAACCACACGTACACATTTTGAAAAAAAAAATTACCCGATTAACGTGTACATTAAAACAGAAAGTAGTACAATTGAGATAAAAACGTTAACTCGTAAAACAAAACATACGTGAATCGTTAAAGCATCAGCGTGAATCAGACGGTAGTTTCCGCTAAAAACAATAGCCGCGCCGGCAGATGTGGCATTGTATGTAATCTGTACGCTAAGTACACCATAAAATGTCTGTTATAAAGCGTGCAGTCAATCGACAATATAGAACACGCGTCAGCAAACAGCACAACGCTCGCTCGCCGGTTGCCGCTGGCAGCCCTAGAGGCCAAAAATAAATGGCGGTACGCGACAATTTCGCGTGCCGGCGAGGTGTGCGCGAAACATCGGATTCGCCAAGACATCTGCCAAGTGATAAAACTATTATTAGCTTACAGTACGCGCGTGATCAAACACTTCGGGACGAATGGCTATTTTTAGTACAATAAAGCACTGAGTAAAACATAAACACGGAAGAAGATAACTTCATTCTTCGCATTCTTCAGTTTTCACACAATGTTGTTTAATCGGTGTCGTGGTTTGACAATTTATTTATTAATATCTTTACTATACTTTGATTAACTTTTCTGGGTTTTTATCTTGATATAATCACGTACAGCAAACTAAAATAATAAAAAAAAACAATATCCTCAAGAAGTAGAAGTATAATAACTAATAAATACTATAATAATAATGTGTAAATATTAAAGACACGAGACGACTACTAGCGCCTTACAGAATGGAAAATTCGTCAGAGTACGGTGAAAGTTACTTATTTAATTTCTCGTTCGCTACAACGCGCCGCCGCACTGAAAATTATTTACTGCACGGACAAAGCATTTTTCTTACCCCTGTTCAGCGATAACTTTTTAACTGGCTAGCGTGTAATAGAAAACTTATTTTAGTGGACTAACATTGTAAATTAAGACCAAAAAACCCTTATAAACCAATTTAACTATATTTTGTTGTTGTGATTTTTAGAAGACTATTTAGAAGTAGAGTTAAAGTCGTTATTCCGCTATTAGATTATTTTTTTAAATACTTTTAGAAATATTTTTTTTTTGGTAAAGCTTATTAAACTAAATGAAGAATTCAATTGAATATAAGATCTTCAATGTGTTGTTAAATAAATTCGTTTGTAATTTAGCGTAGAATTATTTAATAAATAATGCAAATTAGCATTTCGTAGATGATATAAAAGTAACGCTCAACACGAAAAAATTCAGAAGGTGTGAAAAAAGAATTCTCACATGGAATTTTTTTCTCGAAAAATAACGTTTTATATTTATAACATTTTCTTAATATGAATTCTTAAATTCTCTTTATTAAGAATAATAATGTTTTGCATTATCCTATTTATGAAACGACTTGTCGCTTGACCCCAACCAAACGTGACATGTAGTGGATATTGTACGTGCATGTTAAAATCGTAGAAACGGCAGTGTCATGGGCGCTGACGTAACAACTCAATTAAATTAATTTACAATTTTACTAAATTTCGTGATTGAATTTATAATTGAAGCAGTACAAATCAAGTGAAACATAAATGTCGAAATTTAATTGAAACATTATCTCAAAGTAAGTCCGCCATTACAAATTGATTATTGTGTCACAAATCAAAAAATAATTAAATTATGTTAATGTTATTATGAAAACGATTTCATCTGCTATTTAGGATTAACCATTAATTTTAATATCAATAATACAGATAAACGAGTTCCCATCTGACTAACGTATTTCGAGATCGTATTTTTCGGTAGATATTCAAAATTAATGTTGCGAACATGATTGTTACAGATTGTGAGATCATGTATTGGTAGTGATAATACTTTTAGAGATCAAATTAGAGACATTCTAATAGGATAATTAGGTAGATTAAGTTTAAAGAGTGTTTTTATCAAGACTGTGGGATCAATATACTAACGTCATACAGGTAAAGTATTTGGTTATTAGACTAAAGCTTTGTCTTGAAACTTGCAAACAAGAGGCACTAAACGAATGTATGGGCCGTTTCTAATTGAGTTATAGTTGAGACCTCAGGCATGGCAATCTGTGAGGAACGTGACCTAGTTCAAAAAATATGGTTTGTCGTCGTTAGTCTTGTCTTGCCCTGAATCTTTCAAATCTTTTAAAGGTCAAAAAGGGCGTAGATAATGACGCCTCATTTTGAACAAAAGATAAGAATGTTTTAATGCCTGAAGCGTGATACTTTTTGATAAAATTAAGGTAAAAGTCCTTAACAGGATGCTTATGTCTGAAAATAAAAGAATATTTTATAGAAAAAAATAAGAATTACTCATATGTTCATGAGTTGTTTGTTTGTTTTTCTTCCACGATGACATGTGGCTAGTATATTTCTAACTCAAAGCTTTCCAATGTGAAACGTTTGATTCATTATTTCAACATGATTTACTTCACAAAAAAAAAATTGAAAACCTTTAGATAAAAGTATAAACAAACTGGTTAGTTTAATAAAGATTCATGTATAACATATGTACGTCTTACGACAAAAGGTACGTAAATGTTTTATGAATGAGTTTTATGGAGGGATATAGAAATCGTAAATATTCTGAAAAGGAATCTTACATAGGTATATATTTCAATGGCTTTCAAGACGGGTAATGCCCACTTGACGCGAATTTACGACGCTGGGATTATTTGCATGGTTCAACGCTGAAAGGTGTCATCATGCCCTTGATCCCCTAATCTTCTCTTTAAAATATATTTTTTTTATTATATCCTAGCCAAATATTGGCAAGAATATTGACATACTAGCTATCGACAGCGACTCCGGCCGCGCGTAACTAAAAACAAAAGCTTAATAAATAGCCTTTGTGTTCTTCCAGACTATATATTCTACATGTGGGCCAAATTTCATCAAGATCCGTTGAGCTGTTCCGGAGATACCTTCTAACATACATCCATCCATCTCAACTTTCGCATTTATAATATTAGTAAGATTGTAAATGTCTGAACAGCACACGTGCATAGGGCATTTTTCCACTCATAAAACTTTAAGAGTGGAAAAATGATCACCGCATGGATTAGAAAACTAAAATAACAGCATAAATTAGGAAGACAAATTATTATATTTTGTGGTTTGCTATAGAAAATTATAATATTACATTCCTTTTCCTACTAATTTCCTGTCTTTTTGTCGAAGAAATAATAAATGATACAAAACGTTGCCCGAATGACAAAATTATAAGCAAGCCATGTTAATGTAATTCAAATATGTTTGAAAGAATTTTTACGTTGAAATGCTTTTGAATTTCCATTTCACGGTATAACGAATGCTAATAAATTAGTGCGTCCCTTTTGATTACTTACGAATCGTACATATAAAACCAATGAAAAGAAATCTCTTTTGTAATAATTGGCTTTGCGGAATACCGTATTGAGACTTTCATTATTTTTGCGCTTGTTTACGTATTAAAATTCATTGCATTGTTTTATATTTGGGGAAGTGGATTGGACGGGAGTTGTTTTATCATTTAATATGTATATTTTATAGTTAATCAGAGTATATTTTCATTAACTATGTGCTTAATATTGATAACAAACTTATTTTAAATTAATTTATTACTGAAATTGTAAAATTAACGTCCAAACAATATTAATTTAACAATAATAAAGGTTAATTTAGCGTCGATTTCCACTGCATACATCATCCTCAACTCCTATACGTCCCCCGGAGGGGCTTGAAGCCTACCTTAAGTTAGGGGTGACTTGACCATGCGGGTTGGTTGACGCACATATGCGCAGATTGCATGTTTTCCTTCACAATAAGAACGTCGGATAAATGTACCTATGTAAATTTAAAATCGAAAACACATTGGTACATAACGGGATTCGAATACAGGATAACATTTCAAAGGGTTAACCCCTGAGCCACCGACGCTCCGACTGCATACATCACTACTAAAAATAATGTTATAACTACTTTTTAAACAGAATAAAAGATTTTTAGTACTGGAAACCTTTTAGATTAACAAGTAGTATTAGCTTTCAGAAAAGATGATTTTAACTATCTTTACCTGCCATCCCACTTTGAGAAGAACATTTATAGTATGAAAAATTAAATAAATAATAATTAAAACTTGAAAGAATATTTTTAACACGGCTTGAAATTTCAAGTAGTGGCAAATCAATTAATTAACATAAAAGTAAATTATTCACAGATTTTGGAGTGAAATTGTGAAATCTAAATGTTTTCTAAATTTAATTTGATATCTGAAACACGTTCTATCTGTTAATTAAAATCCGGACCTGGAGATGTCGTTAATGAATGAATTTAAGCTCTTCACAAATTCTCTCGATAGCAAATGATTTCTCTTCGCGTTTTGCTTGTACTAATTTATTAAACTACTGCCTCGAATTTATTTCTTATTGTGTTATTTTTGTTTTATTGTTAGTTAATTAATTGCATAAATAAAACAATATTTACATAAGAAAAAACTATTTAAAATCTTTCCATACTACAACCGATAACAACTTTAAAATTAAGATACTTTAGTCGTGCTAAATCTTAGATTCTATATAAATCTTGAAGTGGTTAGAATTAGGTTGTGCCTTATTCATTGTTACTGGCTACCTGTTGCGCCTTGGAGCTACGCCATATCTCTAAATTAGTGAGGTAACTCGAACAAGATAAGCATTATTTACTGTGGACAGTAAACGTAAATAAATTTATCTAAAAAGGTAGTTGTTCCTGTTAAAGCGTTTAATTAAGGAGCAAACTATTTGTATATTTACATACAATCGTAATACCAAGTTCAAAATAACATACGAAAAGCTTGTATCAAGAAGATATTGACCAAATGAGTAAACATCGATGTAATATTAAATCTCCTGTAAAAGCATTTGATTACAAAAAGTAAATACATATGTGCAATATGTCTTTTCATTTGTCTATATGTGTAATATATTTAATTTTCGTCGTAACGTTTGGTTATCGCAAAAGCGTCCGGCTTTAAAACCGGGGTACATGGCGGAATCTCATGGCAAATTAGAATTTATGATTGCTTCCCCTCTTCAAGCCGCGAGGCTCATAACTGGTACGTTGTACATTATACCTACTGTATGAATTAAATTGTCATACAGGAATGGAATATTTCCATATGTTTAAAAAGTTATTGATTATTATGATTAAATACAAATTTTAGAAATGATTGTAATTTAACATAAATAATCCGCGCCGGAATGTAAAATATTTGAATATACTCGTACAATCAATATTCATCATATTTTTTCATAACCTGACCGCGCTTACCGAAAGTTGCCTTGAACCGTTTCCTTTGATCACTTGAGCAGAAGCACTAGTACAAAGTTGAAATTTAATAACATTTTGTGAATTGACTATAATTATTTATTTCGGCGTGTAGTACTTTAGCGTGGTTATTGGAGTTATTATTTTAGGGTTTTTTTATAGCAAAAAGTGCCAAACGAGCAAGCGACCATTTGATTTCGCCAGAATAGAAAAGTGACCGTGACCAACGTTGTCAGATCCGTTGCCTACCTTTAATTTTCAGAGGACGCACATGAAGAAGATATTACCCATTCTATGCCTCCCCTCTTCTACCAAATCCACCACACCTTTCATTCCCTCCCTTATAAGAAAAGGGTGGGAATGGGAAAAGGTGTTTTTTTAGCCTCTACCACTGTTAATAAAAGAAACGTAATAGGAAGCAAAGGTCCTTTGTCCTATATCTATTACTTTTAATATTGTAGTATTTCTAATTTGAAGAAATGTTTAAGTAAATAAAACAATTCCTAGACATTATAAACAAATTCTCGAAGATTTAGTTACTATACTGTTACTAAAGCGATTTATTTATACATAAAAATATATAAAAGGGAAAATGAAAATTAAATTTTACGCAAAGTTTCTCAGCGAAGAATTTCTTATTAAGTCAAATTTTTCCGCAAAATTATCTTCAGATTTGAAGTAAAGCTTTGGGCGCTAAATAATGTCAGAGTTGTGTATACTTTACTTTATTCAATGAATAATTTCTGTTGTTAGACTTTGTTCGTAATTTATTTTTATTATTTACTTTATCGAAATGAGATCGACATAATTTTATCGACAATAAAAGGAGAAGTAAGTAATATTCCAAATACTTGTTGTTTTTAACAAATAAGTAAAAGTAACGGATGAGAACGTAAAACAAAAAGTAAAGTAAACATTGATTCTGCAAATTTCTCGATGAAAATTACTTTTCAACCTTTGTGAGTTAAACACACATTTTAGTTACATTGAAACTCACTTTGTAAAATAACACGCTAATTAATTGGAGTGAAAATCAAGAGCTTTTTGATTTCAAAAGCTCTCAACACGATACTGCAATATCTATAACGTGAAACTTCCACGAAATGAGTGTGTAAACTTTCATGCGCTGTGCATTTTGTGTGACACAAAGATACATTTTAGTTGCAAAGTGAGTTATCTGACACATCATTGACACAAATCATTTTAATTTTGTTTGTTAGATGTAATATTTACCTGTATTGAACCATTTAATGTAACGGTTTATAAAATGTTTGTTTCATCAAGTTCTCGTAAACGAAAATAAAAATGTAGCATCACAAAATTATAAACATTTATCTCAATGAATTTAGTTTACGTCCATTTCGTCTTGAGAAAACACATTTACCAATGACAAAGAACTAACTAAGGCTAAACTATCCGTTGGTTTCTAAGATTAAAATCTCTATTTAAATAATATCGTAAGCTCTGTCATTCATATTTGACAAAAGATAGTAACAATGTGTTTTAACGGGGATTTCAATCTCAGAAACCCACGCTATGTATAATTAAAATCAAAATCCGTCATTAATAGACTGAAAGCATAAAAAGGCTTTCAAGCAACGAAGGATAAAATATTTTAATCTAATTTTTTGTGAAAATTAATATTTTAAATTTCTATCAATCAGCCTGTCAACAATTTTTTTGTTCAAAAAATAAGTTTTTTGTCATGTTATTTATTATTCTGTGCAGTAAAAAAATTAAGATGAAATATACAGAATATATGACTGTGATAATAACTCTTAAACTGAAATGTATGCATGTAGTACCACTCACAATTCTACTTTATTTTTAATGAAGCCGAGGTTTTAAAAATTAAAATTATGAATTTTGAGAAACAGATTAACGAGCGTAGAAACACAGTTAACGAAAGTATATGTATTGATTGTTTTGTTCCAATTAGAACATTGAAAGTAAACTTACAAATATGATCTACAATATTTTAAATAATACCGTAACCTGAGATGTTTGTATGGATGATAATTTTAATACAAATTTTTCTAATGTTTCAATACATAAAACAAGCCATTAGCCAACGAGGTCAACCTGTTCTGTAATATAATGGATCCGTGTCCAGTTTACGTTCGCTCTTACGATAAATTCTATGGTCGGCATGATTTGTTTTAAAATTTTATAAATGCATACCCGTCATTGAGAAGCATATTGCACATACAATTATTTCTATTTTGCTATTAGGTTAAAAATGAGTTTTTTTATTAACATCGGTTAAAGTAAAGATTTCTCTTAGAATTTATACAATCGTGACACTAACGGGTATCCTTTCTTATTACCGTGAAAACTTCCATCTTTATATATATTTTATGTAGAAACTTTTCTACTAACTCAATGCATTACAAAATACGCCTTATCACTCTTTCTTCGTTCATCATAATGGCCAAACCAAAGGGATTTGTAGTCTATTTATTCGTATATCCAATTATCCACGAACGAAGGAGTAATATTTCATAGTACACTTTGTATACGTTAAACGTGTGGAAAGGTTACAAAGAACACAAAGCAGTCGTTCAATTATTTCCACACCATTCCCTATTGTAAGTTACAAATCGCTATACAGTGTGACTCGCCAATTCTAGCCTAGTAATGAGTCAGCTTTATTTTGAAAAGCAGGTGAATTCACAATAATTTTGCTTAGAACTATTGATTTTTATGAATAGTTAGAGACGATTTGAAACAATTTGAACTGTTAGAGCATAGATGAAATCAAGCAATTTTGTCTAAAGTTGTTTTTTTTTTTTCGAAAATGTGAAGAAAATGAAAAACATGGTTTAAGAAAGTTTTCATAATTAATTTATTTTGGCCCACCGTAACCGATTTATGTAACTCTTTTATAGCCAGGTATATTAAGTGAAAACCTACTACTGTACAAAAAAGGCAATATTGTCAAGTTCAATATTGGATCAGACAATACAAGTATACTTACTACATAAAGTTACACGTGCCGTCTTAGTATTTTACTATTGTTATTTACTCGTTGATCAGAAACCTTTCAACCAGACGATATTGTTGCGCATTCTGAATAAATTCACTAGGGCATTAGTTTGCCCTACTCAATAATATATGTTTTCTATATTTTACTTAATTTATGTTCTTAAATAAAATATAGTTGAATTATATTAGTTTAGTATTTATATATCTTCATTGTAACCATTCATAGTGAATATAATGTGTAATTAGTGAACATAACGTACCGAAAACTAGCATCAAAATGAGAAAAAAAAAATACTCAAAACATTTATTTTTTTGTCCTTACTTCTTGAATCTATGGTATTGTTTAAGTTGAAAGTTTGCAAATATTCCCATACACGGTAAGGTTTATTTACCTTGTATGGGAATATATACAAACTTTCATACCCTATTCCCTATATTTATTTTGTACCCTTGAGGGTAAAATTCTTTGCGGATTTTGAATGTTATATTTATTTATATCAAATGAACAGCCAAAAAACTAAGTTTCAAGCTTCTAACTATACGACTCTTCCATGCAACTTTCCAACCTAACTTTCAACCCCTTACAACCCTTTTTCGCATTAAAAAGTAGATTATGTCCTTTCCTAAACTCTACTTATGTTTACCAAATTTAACTTTACAGCAGGACAAACAGATAGACAGACATAGTTACTTTCCTATATATAACTAGCTGTCGCCCGCGACTCCGTCCGCGCGCAGTTAAAAAAAATGAAAAATAGATGTTGGCCGATTCTCAGACCTACTGTATATGCTCACAAAATTTCATGAGAATCGGTCAAGCCGTTTCGGAGGAGTACGGGAACGAAAACTGTGACACGAGAATTGTATATATTAGATGTAGTAAGGATATTTAACAAACTTTAGTAGTATCCGCTAAGTTTCATGGTTCATACATCGATCCGTGTTCATTTAATGATATGCTGACGTATATAACGTGCATCGCTGCCCTCACGCAAACTAACGTATTAATTTTAATGACTCAATGAATCGCTAATAATTCACTTCGACATCAAACTACCACGAGGCGACGGCTGCACGTAATTATGCGAACATGTAAACGCAAAGTCAGGACGGCCGGCGACAGAGCACCTCTTCATCTGTCTTAACAATTATGCACTCACTAAGAATTCATGTTGATATATGTTGATATCTTTTGTATTATAATAAATTTTCCAGTACACTTTATAAGGAAAACAATAAACCTTAAGTCATAAAGTTTTTTAATGCCTTTCTTACTTTCTTGATAAATTGTAGAAATCATACACAAATTATATTTGTACCAATTGTTTCATAATGTTTCTTAGTTATTTATGAAAACATAAAATTTAACCGACCTAATTTCAAAATTACTTGAATATTCTATTTAAATTATGTGCGCCGTGTAACTTCCTAAAGCCAATGTAAGAGTAAATAGCACAATGTAAAATATTATTTAATTTACCCTAGGTGGCGCTGCTGAACCGGTAATTTATTAAAGTGATTTTAATAAATATGAGAATGGAGATAGTTTGATAGTACGAGTACAACATTATGTATGACTAGAAAATTTTAGAACAAAGCAACCCTGGTATCTAAAAATATAACTGAGATTGCTTGCTGCTATATTGATGATACGAGTATGAACATTATTACAAATTTTTCATTTTGTATACTTTACTCTTAAGACAAAATATAGAAAGAAATAAAAAACCTTATTAAAATTATTCAAAATAAATTGCAAAATAATAAATATGAAAACAACAAAGATGTTTATTAATACAGAAAAAAGGAGAACGATTCCCTGCAGGCCACGATGCTTTTAAAACGCTTTTAAAATATAAGTAAACTAACATTTTTAATATACGTGCCTCCTCCATTTCCCTTTATTTAGCACAAAAAACACATCCGATATTTCCTCTCCGTATAAAGAGTTTTTGCTTTTTAGAGATTTCACTTTTACTTTACTATATAGCCGTCAGAAAATCGAACATTAATATATAAAACTAAAAATCAAAGTTTGTATGTTTGGCCCCTACGAGTACTATATGACTGGAAGGCTTGAGTCCTAAAAATCTAAATAACATAGTGAAAACTTTTCTCATTTTCAAATACTGTTGACTCGTAATAGGTGGAGTATGCATTAGCTAACCACACTATGCCCCCGAGCGAGCGGTTTACCGATGCATGTTTCAGACAACCGCCTGCAGGCCTCAAGTTCCATAATTCCACGTTACCAATGCTCAGAATATATTGTTACTAAGTACTTTTACTTCCTTTGCAGACTGTGTTTGTTTGACTTTTATGACAAATTGATTCAAACTGTTGTTTTTTTTTTTTGAAGATTCAGTAAATGTAAATTATTACGATTTAGGTCTCATTCGAAGATTTCCTTTAGTGATACTGACAAAGAGAATTTCGTATAAATATACGTCAGGTCGTCGATTCATATTGTTAGATTCTTACCAGTGCTACGTCATTGAACGTGATGTTAAGTTGAAACTTTGTTGGTAAAGCAATAAAACAATGACGATTTTTTTTTATAAGATGGCAAATGAGCTGCTTAGGGACCGCTTGAACTCGCCGAAATGGCAAAGCGACCGCTGCCCATAGACATCCGCAATTACATATGCGTTGCCTACATTTAATCGACGGAGGAAAAGACGCACTGATAGAAAATATCCTCTCTTCCTACGCGTGTTCTCTGCCATCAAATCCACTTACCCTTCCCATCCTTTCTAAGTAAAGACAAAAAAAAATGTACAACAGATAATATGTGGAATTTTATTTTCAATCTGCATTGCCCGTGGGACTTACAAAAACAAATTGGCTCTATTCTGAAACTGAAACACAAAAATGTAAGCGTAACTGTTGGATACAAAGTCCATTATATTGTAACATCATCCTCAGAGACTTGTAAGAAGCAGTAACAAGATTTTCCTGACTGACTTCTGTGACTTCCTTACTTTATAATTTTATCATCGACTAAAACTAATTAACCGAAATTGGTTTAGACTAGACTAGATCGTTAAAAGTTTTGGTAATTCACTAAACTTTTAGCTCTCGGAACTTTATCTCTTAAAAATATAAATTACTTACAAAGCTTTACTTTATTTTCGTATATATTTAAAGCACAATGAAAACCTCAACATTGTATATTTGTTCGTGTTTAAATCTATAAATTTCAGTAGAACTGCGTATTCATTAAAGTCAATAAGTTTTTATAACATTGACTCAGGGGATCGCTAATTAATTAACAAAGTTGACAACACTAACAACATTGACTGACGCCATATCTACGGAGGAGTTCAAACAACGACTTTATTTATAATTTTATAAATCGGAGATAAATTTTAATGAAAAATATTTGTTTATGTTGTAATGAAATTTTTATTCGCCGTAATTATTTAACATAACTGAATTTTTTTTAGTCGTATAAAATGTACTATACTAAGAAAATTTCAACTAAGAAAATGTTACGTATAGCACGAGAATTTATTTAGTTTAAATTAAAAATTGAGTTATTTCTAATAGTGACGCAGATTCTTCATAAATGTGTTAATATCAGGACTTGTGTTATAAGCTTATTTTTTTTTAATTAATATAGGGATGCAAGTTAAATTAAAACAAAAACATTATATATTTGCCTAACATTATATGTTTTCTCACGTTTTTCCATTCTATGAACTAATTTAAAACCTTGCAGGGACGTAGTTTTAGGTAATTTCCGCTTGCACACAAAGTTAATTGAAACATTTTACATTAAATACCAAAATCGTACGCTTTCCTGTTTTTAAGTAACAAGCTGTTATCTTTTTAAATAGTAATTTACATTTTAAGATTCAGTTAAATATTTTTAGGAACGTAATGGAAATGTAGTTTTATATTACGTGTTGTAGAACGTGTACGTGACCACACCCACACCTGCTATTCCGTTTTATATAGACTTTTACTATCTCTTTCTTTTTCTGTACTGTTTGTATGTTTTGTTCACAAGTTGAATTTAAAGCAGCTGACGTTAGGATTTTTTTACAGAACTGACTCAGTAGGGTTATTTTAAATACATTTAGTACTTGGTTTTATTATTCATCAATGTAAAGTGTTACGATTACAAAAAGTACGTATAATGTTTTAACAACAGTTAATTTTCTATTTATCAGTGTTATCGCATTCATTCCATTATTGAGCAGTGAAATGTTAACTAGTTCGAATTTTGATTGGGAATTTGCGGATCATTGAAGGCAAACGATTGTGATGCACTAAATGTAGTAAATAGTTAATATAATCAGATTAGTCATTAAACTGGTTCTGTTAGGTTTCATTTGTATGTTATATAGTAATTTCCAACATATTTAGTTTCTCTTCATAAAAAGTGAGGAGAAGTAAACTAAAATTTACCTTATTCCCATATCACTATTGATATCAATATTAATATTGATAAAAATCTATACTATATTTTTTTCAGTAATACGTTAATTGAACTACTCTACGAACTATTAACTATTCATAGAGTTTAAGGAAGTAATTGCATCTATTTATCTTATACCATGAGCTATGAATATCTTCTTCAATTATTTTATTTGTTCGCAACAGCTTGCAGTCTGAATGCCGTCAAAAAACTTTGTCATTCAAGTATCGCGTGAAAAGAAGTGCCATTTTAAATTCTAATTTGCCGGCCTCCATACAAAGCCGCTTTTCAAATCGTCAGCGAGTAAATAAAGAAGGTTTTTCTAAAGCCTTTTACGTCTGCACGCAATTCTTTTCTATTCGAGTCTATGAATAGATGGTGATGGTAACCATGAACTGCTTTCTGCATCACAACAATTTTATGTTTATTGTTTAGTTATAAATCATCAACAAAGCATGAAAACGTCTACATCGAAAAGGAAGGAGCAGAAAAATAAAGTTTGTGTCTTTAAAAAAATTGCGACACTATGTAGAAAAGTAATAAACAAAATGCATCGAAAGGTTCTTTAAAATTTCATTACCAACTCCCTGCCTATTTCCCTATACAATGTAGCACTTTTGACAAATATCCTCTTTCACAAAATACGTCCGTACAAAATTTGTTAATTAAAACTTAAAGTATTGTTTGTAAAGTAACTATTTTAATAGTTTTATACAAGCCTTTCTTATAAATAAGCAGGAATAACATCGCTATCTTTAATTAAAATAAAAACGAAGTAAAAATGCTAAAGTCTTCAGAAATTTGAAGCACTGTTTATTATTAACTCTAAAATTCTCTTCTCCTTTAAGTTTATTATACTTGATAAAAGTATAACAAATGGACTTAGAGTTAAAAAAAACAGTAAAGAATCTATGTTATCTAAGTTATTTTTTTATGAATAATTTCCATTGAATTAAATATTAACTTTCAACACAACATAAAACTAGGTAAAAAATTATTATTAGTAGAGCATCTACACCTTTTCTACTACGCTACTAAATAACAACTTTCTTCTATAAAATGATCGAGGAAACAAAATAACCTTGCCTAAAGGGACTCCTTTTAATGATATATTTTAGTTTTTATAATATACTAGCCTTTACCCGCGACCTCGTCCGCGCGGAATAAAAAAAATGCACACAAGATAAAAAAGTTCCTATGTTCGTCTCCTAGTTCTAAGCTACCTCCCCATCAATTTTCAGCTAAATCAGTTCGACCGATCTTGAGTTATAAACTAACACGACTTTCTTTTATATATTACTAGCTTTTACCCGCGACTCCGTCCGCGCGGAATAAAAAATAGAAAACGGGGTAAAAATTATCCTATGTCCGTTTCCTGGTTCTAAGCTACCTGCCCACCAATTTTCAGTCAAATGGATTCAGCCGTTCTTGAGTTATAAATGGTGTAACTAACACAACTTTCTTTTATATATATAGATATAGATTTTTTAAGGTTTCTTTTAATTTAAGATTCTAGCGTAATTTATATTAATCAGTTATTTTCTTTGTCAATACAATATCGATGGGTAGTTGGAATAATGTCGCAATGGATATTGCGACAGTCTTCGGGTTAAGTCAGATTCGGTATCTACGGACCTAAATACACCTTATATATTTTTTTTACTTAATTCTGATGAAAAATGACAAAAATAGAAAAATCACTTTGTACATTAATTGTTTGTTCCTGGTAAACGTTTAGAAAAATATTACTGGAACAATACGGTTATGTTGAAAGTGAAATTTTTGTTTCAATTTTAGACCAGCAATTGTAATTACGGCTTTCTTCCAGGGAATAAAACATGTAAACATTAAACGCACTATACATTACTGTACCTACTTTGATGTTAACAGATTCGCACTAAACATTGCTGTACCTACTAAACTATCGTTGAGTCGTTACTCAATGGCAGCAAATATTAAATCACGCACAAGACTACCAAACTATAGTTATTTTATTTGTATTACTGAAGATAATAATCTACAATAATTATTTTACAATTTTATAGTCATCTGTTCATGATTCGAATTAATGTACCTGTGTCAAAATTTTTGTTTTCTGATATTTTACAAATGACATGTACTTAAATCATCATCATCATCAACCTGCCCTTATCCCTATGGAGGGTCGGCACAGTATGTACTACTCCTCCATACATCTCTATCAGACGTCATATCTGAATTTACCCCCTTCTTACGCATATCCTCTTTCACACAATCCATCCATACTTTCTTTGGTCTTCCTCTACCTTTATAGCCATCCACATTCAATCTCATTACTTTTTTATTTATATGATTATCATCCCTCCGCATAACATGTCCAAACCACGCTAACCTTCTGCTCCTCAATTTCTCGATAACTGGCGCTACTTTCAAACTTCCTCTGATATGCACATTCTTAACTTTATCTTTTCTTGTCACACCACACATCCATCTTAGCATACGCATCTCAGCTACATGCAATCTTCTTTCATCCGAAACCTTGGTGGCCCAACATTCAGATCCGTACAATAAGACAGGTCTTACGATTGACTTGTAGATCTGTCCCTTAAGCTTGGGTGGCATTCTTGGATCACAAGTCACACCGGTGACCTGTCGCCATTTCATCCAACCTGCATTTATTCGGCTTTTCACATCCCGGTCAACACCACCATCGTATTGGACGAGTGAACCGAGGTACTTAAAATCGGAGCAGGTTGGTAGGTCAACACCATTTAAAGCGATTGGAGAAAAGCTGGTCGGACCACCAAAATCGCAGAACAAATGTTCAGTTTTGGTTCTGCTGATTTTAAGACCAGCTCTCTCCAATTTATCTCGCCATTTTTCCAACCTGCTCTGCACCTCGCATTCATCCTCCCCGACAAGCACGATGTCATCAGCATAAAGCATACACCAGGGTGCTTCCTCCTGTATGTCTGATGTTAGCGCATCCATTACCAGGAGGAAGAGATACGGACTTAAAGCCGAACCCTGGTGTAGGCCTACCGAGACACCAAACCTGTCACTATCGCCAACAGCGGACTGGATGTGTGTATTGGCTCGACAATACATAGCACGAATAAGCTGCAGCTCCTTTCACTTTCAAAGCCCACCACAAAACCTTCCTCGGAACCCTATCGTATGCTTTTTCGAGGTCTACAAACACCATGTGCAGGTTTTTATGCACACGCCTATATTTCTCGCAAAGTTGGCGAATAGCAAAAATGGCATCCGTAGTCCCCCGTCCTGGTGTAAACCCAAATTGGTTCCGAGTTACCTCATTCTCCTCTCTTATTCTTCCGTCCACCACTCTCTCCCAAGCTTTCATACTGTTTGACATGAGCTTTATTCCTCTATAGTTGTTACAGATTTGTACATCACCCTTGTTTTTAAAAATTGGCACCAGCGAACTCCTACACCACTCAACGCTGTTTAATATCATTATCATCCGCCAATACATTTCCTTCATCGTCTTTAATACACTTGATGTGGTTTACATCTCTTGCATTCCTTTCTCTCTCTCTTGCTATACGGAACAGGCGTTTTTGTCCCGGCGGGCTGTTCAGGGATTCATATAATTTATCTTGTGCCTGTGCCTTAGCAGTTGCGATGGCTTTCTTAGTAAATGACATGTACTTAAATGTCGCAGATAATATATATTTATTAACACCGAAATACGAGTAAAACATAATGGTGACATTTTAGAGAAATTTACACGTTTAGACGTTGTTTCTACGTATTCTACAGCTGAATCTGCAACTCTTCCTGAATTACAAGGAGCTTACAACGAACCGGTTCCTGTGTCGAAAGCTCTGTACTCTGATCTACTGAGTCTTTGTAACAGTCATGATATTCCACAATATTATCACGATTTCTATAAATCTTTGGCATGTGGAACCCACGAAGCTGCTGAGGTACAGGATCCGCTACAGGAGTCAAGTCTTTAGACGTGATTTTGCTTTAAATATTTTGGTACCCAATTTTTTTATTATGTTAAGATAATACGAATGTTGGTTTAGATGAGTTTATTTCCTACAGTTCCTAATAAACTAGTCTTAGTTTATTATAATTAGAGTAGGTACATTTTATAAAATAATTTAATTTAAATAGCACAAGTTTTAAAGTTAAGCATAAGTACCTTTTTTATTAGGAATTCTTAATTTTCATGGATAATATAAGTAAAAAAGTCTTATAAAGTCACGAATTTGTCATTTTAATTATGCTACTTTGATTCAATAAAAGATTGTTTAATAATAACATAATGCTCTTTTTTCTACCACTTTAAATGATCCATTCTTATATTTCTAGTAAAAAAATAATAATAATAAAAGCACTGTCAATAAAAATAAGATATTCACGCAAAGATAAAAGATTTAAAAAAAAACATACAACGATGAATATACAGTAAAATATGAATACCGTCCACAAAACGCTCATCAAGTTCAAGGAATAAGAACACAAACTATGGTTACTGTATCCATCGTGTATCCTATAATACACTGAAAAAAGCTGTAACATATTATTACTGTATCAACATTCATTTTTTTTTTCGTCGAACAAAGCTGTAAGTGACTATTATGGGAACAACCTTTCGACATAAATAGTAGCAATATGATCTTTACCGATTTTTTCCTATTTGGATAAAATATACAATCTTGTAACTGCAACAGTACTTTAGGCAAAAAATAACAAACAAGGTGACATATAATTTATTTTAAGATATTCAGTGGTTTTATAGTTATTCCATAATTTCATTAAATATTTTTTCCTGAACATTTTCATTTTTACGATTGCGGCTTTATTCCCGGTACCCATCGATATATTTAAACCGTTTTCAAAAGAAAATGTTTTCGGAACACTGAAATTGAAACAATGCAAAGATCAAAGAGATGTTCAACTGAATTATCAGAAATCACGTTCAGTATGCTTTAAGTTTTCATTTTAGCTTTATATTTGAATCAGTGAATCCTATGTTCACATTATATTAAGCTTTAACCATTCTGTATGTAATTACTTAGACGAGCTCAACCGTTGGTTTCTACAGTTGTATAAATATTGTTAATAGTGTTGTTTCCTATAAAATAAAAAGGGTAACATGATTTGTACCACTAGCGGTAATAGCACAAATAAACAAAACAAACATGCGTCACCTCTTCGTTAAAGTCTCAAACTGTCAAATGTTGAAAAAAAAAAAACAGGAAAATCGTAAAAATTTGTTTAAGAAAATTCATAAAATAAATGTATACTTTATATAGAGAAAGAACATTCTTCTTTCAGCCATCAATCACCGCAAAATAAACACGAGCAAAAAGTTACTTATCTGTGAAATTAGTAAGCTCACATTAAAGAAAACTTTTTGGTTGCCTACACTCTTTCGGCTGTGAGCTTGTTGTAACTTATAAAAATATGTTGAACATATAATCGTTGATTTCCACCTCCACAATGCTTATGAATAAAGACAGTCTTGTCTCAATTTCTTTTTCTTTTTACATGGACAAGAATTTATTCGTGCAGGAGTTTCGTCGGAAGAAGCTTGACAGAAACATATTCGTATTACGTCTTATTACATATTGAGATGAAAACAACGTCTAACGGTATCGAATTGTCAAAACATATAATAAATAAAAAGTTTAATCTTTCTCATTCGTGATATAAGCTTAGTAAGATGTAATACCGTTGAATTTTTATCTATAAGTTTTGTTACATTTTTATGGATTACTGTAAGAAATATTACTTTTACAATAAGTCAATTCAATTCAATCAATCAATGTTATATGTAAACATAGTTATAATAAAACAGAATTTAAATCAGTCATACATAAAAAAATACCAAACATTTAAAAGCAATATCAAGTTGTAAATAATAATTCTAAATTTAATAGTAAAACGCAGTAAAAGCATGCAACAAACAAAAAAAATAATAGTTCCTGAAAAGAAACAATTTATTAAAATAAAATAATAACTAAATAAAATATAGAATGGTTTTATTAATTTCTTTATTCACTGACCTTTCGTCAAGAGGTTGTAGAATAATAACATCGGCCTCTTCAGGTCCCTGATGTTGTAGGGGTGCCGGCGTCTGCGAAGAGGTCAACGCGAGCGCCTTGTATCGGCTTTGTTCGGCGGTAGGAAGCACAATATCCACAGATCGCGATCGTAAGTTGTTACCGGGCACTGTCAACGAATCACCAGTGCTGCTGAGTTCCTCTGCGCGAGCACCGCCTGATACTTTCGAGAAACACGAGTCGACGGAGGCGGCGCGGTCACGTTTTAACTCGGGCACGGCGAGGTATATGTCGTGTACGAACGTATCTCTGGCTGTACCGTTGGCGTCCTGTTCGGACGCTCTAACATTTTCTAAGGAACTTCCAGTCGGCTCAACGAAAAAGGCTTCCTGTCTAGATATTGACTTTCGTCTTTGTGGTAGAATAGGTGGTTCATCGCTGGGCGGTTGCAGTTCAAAGGACGGTGCGCCGGGCGATGGCGGCGGTGACTGCGGCGCCGGGAGTAGAGTCCTGGACGGTGGTACCGGAGTCAGGAGAACTCTCGGAGAGTCTGTCTCACTGTCGTCGTCATCGTCGTCATCCTCAGCGGAGGAGGAAGCAGGCGGACGTTCGGGCGTGACGCGCTCCTCGCTGCGGCGCGCCAGCCACGTCTCCATGTGACGGCAGTGCACGCATGGTGGTGGCGTGCTCTTACCAGATCTACGTCTAGACCAGAGACGTGGAACCTGGATAAATAAGCAGAATGATATTTAAACTAATTTACTTTTAAAAAGTATATATAATAGTGTAGATGAAACTGTCAAAAAATATCTCATGTCTCTTAGGGGTGCCTGTGCCTCTCAAAATCTCAAATCGCTTTACGTTTTTGTACAAAATCGCCGTTGGCCTTCAGTTCCAGTATATTGCTAACAAATTTTAGCTCGTAAGTTTACTCAAACATTTATCGCCACTTGACTTTCGAAACTGTTGATTGTAATCAACTTTTTGGAAACTCATCCAATCAATTGCACAGTTGAATTCTGGTTTCAATTTTATTTTTTGATATACAATATATAGTTATATTTTATTACAAATATATATTGAATATTTTGCGCGTTAGTTCTATTCACTTATGATTCAATAATGTTACTTGAAAAAACGCTTGGAAGCACTGATAATAGTTTTAATTTTCCGTTTTTTTTTTGTAGTTTTCTGTTATTAACATGTAAGCTTCAGAATAAAAAATAAATTTTTGACGTTAATAAAATGGGTACATAGCAAACATGGAAGGGATATAAAACCGTTCTTCCTTTTCTTTTCATAAATAGAATATTTATTTTATTGTATACATACAAGTTAGCAAATGAGAAAGTTTGTTAAGAGGTAGAGGACTACAATTGGCCCCTAGTACCACACTCATCAGCCAAAAGGCTGAAATACTTCTACTTCACTCCTATTTAGTATTGTTCCAGTCGATCCTATAATTCGAACAGCAGCTAATACTACTTAGGACTCAATCAGTGTTCTTACCTCGAGATAAGTGCCGGAGTCGTCGGAACCGGCGGAGTCAAAGGAGCGGCTACGTGCACCGGGCTGCGGCACCGCTAACAAACCGCCGCCACCGCCCGGCCCGCGTGCCGCCTCCAGCTGGATCTCATCGAAAGACGCAGATCGCACCTACGAGTTTAACATACACACAACACGTTATGTCTTGATTAACAATTGAGGGCTCTTAATTATCTATAGGACAAATGATAACATATAACTAACATAAATATACAATAAAAACAGAAAAAAAACAGCAGACTGCTATGCTGAGTTAACATAGAGTGGGAGAACTGCAGGGAGACGATAATATGTATCTGTACATTTTTCACTTTCCGAAACACCCATTCAAAAATATACGTAATTACCGCTTTCTTTGAGAAAGCGGTAATTACGTATAAATGATAAATTAACGACGAATTTCTTCTACAGTATAATAGGTAGATGTTTTAAACTTGAAATTTTTAGTTAAAGGTACCGAACGAGAAAACGTTTAGCTTTGTTTATCTTGATATAGAACACATAAAATTTGATTTAAAAATTTTTGAATGTAGCTTATATTAATATATATTAATATGTACGGCGTATTTATTACGTGTACTGTCCATACGATAGTCACACTCATACTGTAAAAGAGATTATAAGATTCTCGGGTCGTACAAGAATGTGCCAATAATAGAATATTTGCTGATTGTGCATTGGTTCTGTTCAGTGACCGAACACGAATCGAAATTGAATCGTAGAAATAGTATTTGAATACAACTGTGAATATTCACCTTTAAACATATTTCATATTTTTATTGATGAGAGCAGAAGGTGCATCAAACTTGACAAAGGCAAAGTTATAATTTAATTTGCATCTAGCTAGTTTAGACGGTTTTCATTTTAACACCACAAACTTGTTTACAGTAAAAAATAAATAAATAAAAGGCTGCTAATATTAATTAATTAAATAAAAGGCTTTTAAGAGTTTGCGTTTTCCAGTTCTGTTAAAATACCATTGTTATTTTCGTACTTAACAAATTACTCAAGAGTAAAACACGAAAAGTTTTGATGTGCCATTAGTAGATCGCATCATTAAGCCCTCTCGGGTTTTGGCCAAAACGCCATCTAAAGCAGTTCATTAGGTGACTCGAGAAAACTCCATTATTTATTTAGGACGTGATAATGAGATCGGGAAAGACCAATCGTGTTTGTAGTAGAGGGAAGCTCGGTTACTAAAGGGAATTCAACGTCAGCTGGAAACGTCGATTCATAAATATTAAGTACTAAATCTAATTTGAAGCAGAATGAATATGGCATCAGTAGTTTTTTTATGTCTTTGTTAAGTTAATCAACAAAAGTAAAATTCTAACTTTGGTCTCTTTTCTGAACGAGACAACTAATGCCAAGCAACAAAATTGCTCATGACATTGATAAACATAGGACCAAAGCTTCGAGAATGGGTACTAAAGTTATAGCAGCATCTATCAATTTCAAAATTTGGGTCATGTTGTCATTCATATTATGATGCTGCTAATACCAAATCAGCTGCGTTTTTGTCGGTTGTAACAGCAAAACTAATTAATTATAAGGCACGTGTTATCTATGTTTATAAACTAGGGAATTGTGCAAGCTGCTGCTAGCCTGTATCTTGATCGTGTTTTGGTGAGTCACTCCGTGCCTGGCTTAAAGGCATTGGTAATCACCTGCTTGGGCACCTCGAGGCTGCTTTGCGTCTTCATGTCTGCTGGCGTGGGCGTGCGAGAGCGCTTGAAGGTGGTGCGCAGCCTGTGCATGCCGGCGGGGCGGCGCGCCGCTCATGTCGCCCGCCCGCCCCGCCGCCGCGCGCGCCCCACTCCCGCCGCGACGCCCCACCTCAACGCTACAAAGCATACAAACAATCATCATACAAAATGTTACAAAACCCATACCTGCAAAAAGTAGCTTGCTACAACAACCACAAATATCAACTCCAACTTAAAAACACAAACATCTAATGACAATGTATAATACTTACAACTGCCACTATTTTCGTAAATTTAATCGATAACTATATTTTACCTGCAGAATTGGTCTCCATCATTTATTGAATTTTGTCTCTTGCAAAATAAAAAGAGCTACGAAATAAAATCTCTTGCCGCAAAGATGATGTTAACATAATATAGGGAAGTCTTTTTAATAATTAAGATGTACAGAAATGTATATAATAGAGTCCTAATTGAGTCATAAATCACAGAACGTAAAATTTTAATTCAATGTATGTATGTTGAGTATTTATTTATTTAATAAAAATGTTTCATACAAAACAACATGACAATCAATTATTAAAATGTTTGTCTCGTAAGTACATTCTTAGAGAACGTGAATGTGCATTCGATTATATCATTCTTTAACGCTGTAATAATACGAAAGGATCATAAAAACGTGTGACAATGATTCAAGAAGAAAAATTGCGAAGTGTAATAAAGCATTTTATTTGGCGAAACTTGGTCTATTCATCAATGTCAATATTTACGAGACGGTCCGCTCAGCGCTCGACAACCTTTTAGAGGACTTAATTAAATCAAGTGCGTCTGCGAACCTCTTAGTGTCACAACTTCTAAGTTTCAAACTGTCACTAAACACAAAATCAATCTAAAAGAATTTTACCTGTTAAAATGCAATAGCGAATAAATATGAAAATTTTAGCTAGAGCAACAATAAATGTACCTAACCGAATTGTTGTATATGAAAAGCAAACTGGACAATTGAAATATTAATAGAACCAGTTCAAATATTGAAAGGAAAAATAGTAGTAGTTGGGGCTCAGTTATCCGCAACTCCACGACAAGCGCGTATTTTGTGTGAAAAGAAAAATAATTGAATAATTGAAAACAAATGTAATGAACAAACAGACCATGTGTTACAAAACAAATTATTGTTCGCTTTTATACACAAATATGAAAAAAAATTGAGTCTCTTTTCATAGCGATATTTTAGAATTTTTACTAACAATACGTCACGTTACGGTTTTTATTTGAATGGTAACATTTTCTACCTTTGAAAGTATATTAAACTTTTTACTAAATTGCCAAATAGGATTTTATTTGTATGTGAACTATCCTTACAGAAAATCTTACTATATTGTAACTACTATATAATATAGTATATTCAAACTAATAATTTTACTAATTTCTACTGTGTATTTACTTTTCACTAATTAAATTAGATAAATGCAGTCGTATTTGGGACATCAACGCTTTAGTGAAACATTAAACGACAAAATGCACTTAAGTTGCGTATTTTAATCACAATTAAAGGTACCTTTATATTAGTTAATTAATAATTACCGTAACAAATGAGATGATGTGTCCATGCGGTTGGCGAAAGAAATCAGATACTCCATTAATGATAATAAGGCTGTCCGTCTTACTCCATTAAAGAGACGCGAAGAAACGAGCCAGTCGCATAAAGGCTTTTTTTATTTATTTATTTAAAAACAACTGCATAGCATCCTTACAGTACGCAACCAATTTGATACTATACATACTAGTTTACACGATAACATTTATAATAACAGGAAAAACACATAACAATGGCAAATAAAAAAACAAAAAAAAATACATAGATAAACAGTGCAAGAATATATCAACGCGTAACTACACATCAATATTATTAATCAACAATCAATAAATTTAATATTCAAACGTCTTCTACATTGTGTTGTTGTCCATATTGTGTCGTGACTACTACTTATAAGTAATTTCAATGTGATACCTAGGTTTTATTGTACATTTTTTCTTTTTATTATAATTCATAAAAAACAGTTATATTGAATGATAATTTCGAATTTTAATTGAATAGAGGTATGTAGATAAAAGTACTCGGGCAAAAGACTTAAATCGACCTCATTGAATCTAAGAGACTATCAAAGTAAACAAGCGTTAGGTACTAACTGATAGTTTGCTCGATAGCTACAATTTGTCATCTCGCTAGTTCGATAGCTTTGCTCTGAACAAACACACGAGATAGATTGCTAATCAAACCCAATTCATTTTCAATTTTTCGTAAGCTATAAACTTATTCATAACGACCAAAACATTAAGGTGAAAGGAAGTAACTTTTGGATCTTAAAAAGGACCTACTCGTTATTCAACTACGTATAACGATTTTCACTTCAACCACGATTAAATAACTATAAGTTAAAAAATACTTAAATATTTACGAATAAAGTATGTTAGAAAAAAAATTTAACCCTCAGCACCCCCCTTTGCGTGATTTATTCGATTAATGTGCCAGTTTTTTATTGCCTCTTTACACGCCTGAAATGGTTTAATCAACATCTAACGAAAAAGGAAATATGTTATCGTTCTCATGAAAAATTATAAACATGATTTTTATTTTTTCAAGAGTTTTATTTTGATTTGACGGAATTGTAAAACCGGCTCTACCGTGTCTTATTACTTATTAACACGTCGTTATAACTTCAAAATCTGACGTTAGTTATAGCTTTCTTGTTACCTACAACGTGTACTTAGACAACAATTTCATACAGTAAGAAATTTCTTTTAACTAAAAAGAATTATAAAAATCTGAGAACCGTCTCGTAGATTTGTTATTATCATTAAAACATTCAAAGTATCTTTTCTTAGCTGTATAAACGTGTCTATATTTCTAACTTAATAAGTAAAATAAAAAAAAGTATCGTTGAAATCATAAACTGAATTGAAGATAAAAATACAAATCTAATAGCCGAGCAACGGCATTTGTTGAATGTATTAACTTGATGTAGGTTTCCACTGTATATGTTCGTGTAAAATATATTTTAATCCCTCACATTAGGTACCTTGGAAAAACACAAATAAGTTTTATACAAATATTTCACCAGTGGTCTCTCGGTGGAACTGGAACGATGTAAGAATCGGTAAATATTTATTCCAAATATTATAACAAAGAAATTTAATCCGAAAGTCATGTCATCATTAGTTTTTAGTTTATCTTGTTTGGTAACAGCTATTAGTATTCAGCACACATCAACGAACATATTAACACAACAAATTCATAACTCAACAACTTATGAAAAACTTCCAAAGCGCGTATGTAACATAGGACTCGATCATAAACTTTTAGCATTAGTATCAAAGATAGAAGTTCAATTCGGTATAATAGAAGTTTAGATAACGAAGTGAGAATAATAACTATGTAACTAAGTTCCTATTTTTCTTTCATAGCAAAACATCGTTTGCCAAAGTTTGCTCTTTGAATACGTCGGAAAATTTATTCTTGTTGAATTAATACTGGGATAGGTTGATCCCAGTATTAATTCACTTGCTTGCTGAAATGTTACACGATATATTTTTACACTTATTAGGTTTTTTTCTTTTATCCATATAAAATGTAAGTAGATTATTGAGATATATTACTATTATTTCTTTTAACCATTCTAAATAAACTCAAACCATATTAAACTATAAGTTAGGATGTGAAATGTTCACGGTAATGGTCTATAGAATGTGTAATTCTAACATAAAACCACGAGAACGTATGCCGTACCCTTAACTATTAAGCTATTGGCATCAGTAGTCAAGTCAGTTATAACCATACTAATTTAGGTATTATGTATGTATTTATATGTATATATGTATTTGATTAAATACAAAATCAACTGTAAGTTACGTGCACTGTACCCACACCTGGGTATAATTTGGGTAGTGTTAGACTATCTTTTTAAGGTGTACAAGACGTTTAATTTATTTTTCCTTTAAAGGTGGAATGCCGCCACTTAAAGCGACTGTACGAATGTTTGATACAAGTGCTGGAAGCTCGGTGAAAACAAACAAGTCATTAGACAGGTCGTCGCATCGCAGACTGTTTGTCGACTCATTTGTCAACCTGGACCCTCGATACACTAAGCGCTGTTTGTACTATCGATGTATTGACGATCACTTAACACAAGCCTAATCTAACAAGGTGATACGAATTTTATGTTACACTTAATTTGACAAGCAAAGAAAATGGTAGGGGTTATAAATTATTTATTTTACTATCTTTATGAAAAATAAACGATGCGTAAGATTTAGAATTAACCAAAATAATTTCTAATATATCACTATTCGTAGCTATATTTTTTGTTGGAATATTTCTTAAAATGTGACGGTTTTTTATGAACATTTTTACTTCTTAACTAAATTAGAAAATCGACTTCTTAAGTACACATTTAAAATATATATATATATATATATTAAGAAAGAAATTCTTCATTTTCTATTGCTAGCAATTTATCTCAGATATAATAATAGTTTACTTGGGCAGTAGATAAACATGTATTCTATTGTCCCCGCGGCTCGGACTGGATAGCCGACATGCCGTAAACAGCGGAAATCGCCCCAGCGATTCGTGCAATTTTTATAATCGTGTAAAGAATGTCCTCATAATACTTCTTTGCCTCAAGAATTTTTTTCGTTCCTCACATTTTTAGGGATAACAAATAGTTTTGTAAATATTGTTATTTCCTCAACTATTATGGATACTAATAATTCATGGCATAAGCAAGAAAATAACCACCATTTTATATGAATACTTAATAGTTTCTGTAACATTGTGACTTAATAAAATATTGGGCTCTTTGATATCAAAACACAATAAATTAATGTCAATATGTGGTTGCTACATCTAATAAAAAATGTATCTTAGACATACAGTTTATAATAACTATATATTGTTAATAATTTCTCTTAACTCCCTTCCGTAACTTTTACCATTTGACTTATTTTAAATTGAGTGTCGTTAAAACAAAGCGTAGCGTATACGAGTATCCATTTATGTGTAATCAGTTGTTTAAGTAGGCAAATATTTCAGCAGACAACTTCGTAAGGTTTCTTTAAATTTATGTTTCAATTTAACCAAAAAGTAAAAGTAAAATTAGATTACGTACGCTTCAGTTTTAAATTTAAATGGAAATGTTGCAATAACCCAATACAAAAATGATATTTTTGAATATGATATGTTGTTAATATTACAGTTTCATTTTAGTTGGTTCATATTTGTTGATTTCCAAAATCAAATGTTAGTCTTAACACCAGTGATCCAATGAATCGAATTACCTACATAAATTAATTTTGTCCTAAACAACTATTTGTTTAATTAGTTTCATAGCAGTGTTATACGGAATTAATTTGTACATCTATTGTCCTTTACTCATTGTGTTAATGTTCAAAGACCGGAGCAATTTTAATTAAGCAAAATCTCATTAACCGTAAACGACACTTAACTTTTCTTGACCTTACAGTTACTAGTATATCTCGATTCCCATCATAACATTAGTCCTCGTCTTTATAAGGATTTCATATTTCAATTTACTCCAAACAAATAACTATATTATTCGGAATAAAAAATAACTTAATAAGTAAACTATGTTCTACATATGTGCCAAATTTCATCAAGATCCGTTAAGCCCTTCCGGAGATACCTTCTAACTGATATACATCCATCAATCCATCTAACCATTCGAATTTATAATACTCGTACTATAGTAACATAAATTAAAACCCTTTCAAATACCAAGAAATAAAGAATATTTTAATAAAATTAGAATAAAAGAATATTTTAATATAATTTTTAGAAACGTCTAAACTTAACGAAGTTAACTAGATTTTTAAATTTTATCATGGAATTACGTAGTTAACTAAACACAAAAATTCACCAAAAATTTTGAATTCCATAGAAATGAGAAACCAAAACAATCATATCTAAATAACTTTACTGAGAACTACTAATTTAATAATGTAATAGGACTGACTGACACAGACTTATTATATTTAGATCATAAATTTAAATATTGAAACGTTCTAAAATAAACCCTTCGACAATAAATGACATTGTCAGCCAGTGACATGTAAATATATTTTTTTATCTCCATTGAATTTTATTATACAAAGTTTGATCGATACTTCTATTTTCTTTTAAAAAAATTGTACTTATTGTATTTAGCAGCATTTCATTTAAATATTATGTATTTCTCTTTATATGTTTATTTACTTTGGCGATTAGTGTAACCTTAAGGTTAAAATAACAATTGCCTTTAAGATTGTATTCTTTGTTATTCTCTAGTCTGTTCCCCTAGTTCATAGCAACAAGTCTGGACTAACATCTACAAAGAAAACTTAAACTTATACTTAAAATTAAAACAACATAGAAACCATTTTAAAAGTAGATAATAAATAAAAACAGACGGAGCCAAAACTGCACTATGTTGTAGTGAAAATGTCCGTGTTTTTACGCAAGGAATAAACTATCGACATTTTTCTCGCATCTAGTAAAATGTCTGAAAACAAAATTTTCTTTTTACAACTTATACCAAGAGCCAAATCATCTATTTGTATAACGTTTACATGTGAAGACGAGAATTCTGAAAATGAAGTTTTCAATATGAACTTGACTAAAAACCAGAATTGCTGAACATTGTAAAAAAATTCCTTACAAAAATAGAATTTGCATTTTTGATTTCGAAACTGAAATAACTGATAACTGCTATAATAGCGTAACGTAAAACCAGTTTTACACAAAAGCAGCAATTGGATATTAAAAGTTAAATTTGGTATGAAACAATCCGTTGATATATGATTGAGTGAGTTTGTATGAAGTTGGGATCGTATCATCGTTATTTATGCATAGCAATTCAATGGAGAGAAAACTTTACATTTTTAATGCTTGGTTATATTTTTGTCCATATATCCGTTATTTACAATATAAATAATTAGACATCTCAGACACTAATCACTTGCTATAACAATAGTGATTTAGTACTGGGCCTACAAACCTTAAATACAGTCACTGATGTACGCAATAAAGAAAGGATTTCAATAAATAAATGCGTATTTTTTCCGACTTTTCGAATTAGCAAGAAAGTAAAAAGGTAAATAAAACATTAATTCCCTTTAAATATAACTATTAAACGATATCAATCAATGTTAAATGTACAAGTACCTCTTAAGGTTTTTTTATAAGAAAAAAATATTAATAAGGATAAAGAGTCCTTGAAAAGGGATAAAACGATCTGTTTTCAGAAAGATATGCTTCACTGATTTCTAGTTGTAGTGAGAAAGGACGAGGGAAACGATACGAATAAAATTTATTTCATAAAAAGGGAAATTGTTACAGTACCACTTACTTTAAGTATTTTTGCTCTTTATGTAATACTAATAGATCTATCTAATAATTGAATGAATGTTATTTCTATTCATCGTAGTTATTTTAAAAATTATATTATATTATATTAGCTGTCGCCCGCGACTCCGTTCGCGCAGAATATTTAAAAATGTTATAAGTAGCCTATGTGTTCTTCCAGACTATGTTCTATATATGGGCCAAATTTTGTCAAGATCCGTTGATCCGTTTTGGAGATACCTTCAAACAAACATCCATCCATCTTAACGTGCGAATTTATAATATTAGCAAGATAACTGTGATAAAAAAATATTGCGTAGTTAAAATAAATACTGCAAAACTTATTCCACTTTTAAATTATCATTTAGTCTGATAGTTATTTATAAGATATATACTTCACATTTTACGTGTTAAACCGTTCGTGAAATTGGTCAATGACAAGGCTTTGCTAAAAAGTTTAATTTTCATTTTCAGCATGGAAAAGATAAAATGAAAATGAAAACATAAAATCCATTTACACTTTAACGAGGTGGGAATAAAAAAATCAGGAATAAAAAGTTTTAAGCCTAAGTAGAAAACGAACATATTTGTTTTGTCAAAAATAACTCTATTTTGGCATCGTTAAGTCATTATAACTTATAAGTAACCGAACCTTAATTTCGGCCATGAACCTTTATAAATATAAATATAAATCTAATTGAACCTTCAACCTACATACTACACAAATTATCTCCGATCCGCCCCCGGAAATATCTAGCAGTTCTGAGAAAATAGACTTTAGAGGGGTTATTTTTGTATATTATACGGAGCGACAATTGGTTTAAACTCGGCTTTAATTTTTAGCTGACTGTTAAATATTGATAATTCGAACATAACTGCATTTAAAAAGAGTTAACTGCTTGTACTGTGATTGTGATAAATTTAAATAAACCCGTTTTGATGATTTCAAAACGGCACACGATATCCATTGTTTATCCACGTATCTCCTATCTTACAATACTAACTGGGTCATCGCGACGACCGCCGCCGCCGCCGGCTCAGCCGACGTCACCATAATACAAGTACGCTGCATCGGCATTTTATCTAGACCACAAGGGCATGTCTATTCTCAACAATAATCGAAACAGTGAAATTTAGACTGAGAAAAATAAGTCAAAACTATAGTACAATTTTCAACACGAAGACAAAAAGTACGGAACAGAGTATAAATATTATTTTACGAATTAAAAAGGTTCTATCAGCAAATTAACTTAGGTTATATTTGTTTTTCATTATGCCCATCTGTCCATTTGAGTGAAGGTGGATGGTTTACTGGTTTTAAAATTATGAAACCGAAAAAAGGCAAAACAACTTTTTGGCGTGTATAAATCTAGATATGTAAGAAAGAAGTTTTTCAGCAATCTATTAGTTTTCGTTCCGGCGCGTACAAGTTCTCCTAATCACATTAAAGGTAAACTTTCTTTCGTTTAGAACGGTCCTATTTTAACCTAATGACTATGGGGTTTCTTAGTTAATAGGTTTGGGTGTTTTGTAACGAGAGTTCGCCTTAAATACGAGGATGTTAAAGTCTTTGATCTGCTTCTATTGATGTTTTACCTGATATCGTACTGAACACTCGCTTAATAATTTTTTAATTCTTTCAACAGAGTTTCAGACATTATCTTAATTTAAATAATTCAAACTTACAGTTCTCATATTTTCTACTCAAACGTAAAAAAAATAATTTACGCATTCCCAATGATTTTTGACATCTAATTTAATGAATGAAAAGCATTTTTAAAATAGTTGTTTATTTTACAAATGTATATAAAATTAGAAACCATAAAACAATACGTAGCAATAATACAGGTATTTACCGATAAGTATCTAAAACTGGTGTACTATGAAATAGTAGTGTTGACGAACAAACATCCTATGATGCATACTAATTTGTTAACTGCCTCTTTAGTTCACATTATTCCGCTTTGTTTCATATATCGTCGAAAATAGAGTCTTAAATGTACGCTAATGTTTGAACAATATACCTCAGGGCATTTTGCCTATTGAAGTGTATCCAAAGCGTAATTCCTATTGTGATACGCCAATCTATGACGCGTATTTATAAATATAATATGTTCTTCTCTTACAGAACATTGTTAAACACGATTTTCTTAAAATACACAGACAAAATTTAAATTTTCCTTTTTTGTTTATTTTCTCTAAGGTGCCACTGGCCAAATACTAGTAAATTGAATATGCGTATACAATAGCCAGTTAAAATAGATGAAATAATATTAATTTTCCTAAGCTTACAATTTAGACAACAAAATGATTTTACTGTCAACCGATGATGATGTTCATTTGTGTACGATAAATGAATATTCCTAGAATTTCTCTAACACAGTTTCATAATTAATTTCCAGTGACAGCGATCAAAAGTCAGTTACATTTTACATTAATTTCGCTTGACGGTTTAAAATGCCTTAGTTGATAACATATTCAGGTCTTACGCTTTTTCTCGACATAAAAATTCTATAGAACTTCAAGTCCTTATTTTAATTTAAAACATATGTTATTTTTTTAAATTTTAAATTTTCTTTTTAAATTATAATTCATATAACAGAGAAAATAATCATGTTATTTTATTATTATTATTATTGTTATTCAAAACAAAGTAAAAAATTAAAAGATCGCAATTTAACAGATCAAAGTTAGTGGGACGATAAACAAAAATAGCTAAAGCACTGGAGTCGGGAAGAAAAGCTCTATATTTATGAAAAGAAAACAACAGAACAGCGACACGCCTCATCTGTCTGGATAGAACAACCAGCAGCTGTACCCGCTATCTAAATAACAGCAATTTTTATACAAGCTTTTACGTACAATCTGTTATTTAAATAATGGTAACAAAAAGTACAAATCCTTTAACATGACTTTACTTTTTTACTAAACATTTGATTGTGATTCCACAATCTTTTTTAAAGAACAAAATTGCAGAACATAACAGAAATTAACACATCTGTAACTTACAGATAAAATCATCATCATCAGCTCACTATACGTCCCCACCGAGGGGCTCGGACACTACCCTAACTTAGGGGTGACTAGGCCATAGTCAACCACGCTGGCCAAGTGCGGGTTGGTTGACATCACACATATTTTTTAAATTTCTTAAACTTTACAGATAAATTACGGTATTATTAATATTCACGACGCGTAACGGTATTTTTTATTGTATATATCTGCGTGACCATCTTATAAAAATATCTCACTGTTGAAATTAATTAAATAACTCTTGTAAATACGTTCTTACAATCGATTAATTGATTAAAACTTCATTTATTGTAATTTTTAGATTAATTTACAAACGATTACTAAATTCAAACACTTTATTGTAAGTCTCATGAGGGTATAAATAAGAATGTTCCGGCGGCACAGAGTCAGTCTCAGTACGACCGCCGGAGTGTTCAGAGCTCTTTAAGGAGGCAAAAACTCTGCTGAGAAATATAAGGATATTCATCAAAGGCTGCGTTTCATTTAAGGATGAGCAATGCTAAAAATGATGTTAGTGGTGCTACCACCACTGACGTTGTGTGTTTCTCAAACACTTCGGGCGGTGCTCATCCGACATATATATATATGCAATAAACGTAGAGCAAACCTTCACAATTACACTGGTATGCGAAGCGACTATGCTCTTGATTAACCACGAGTAGTACAAGGAAGTATCGAAAACGAGAGGCTGCGTTTGGGAAGTAACTGAGTTTACAGGAGAAAGTATCAAACTATTAAATATCCATTGATTTTACAAAAAATAATAACTTTTCCTTTAATTAATTTCTCAGTTTCACCTCTGAATAATACTGTCCACGAATCGAACGAAGTTCTAAAATCGCCTTAATCGAAATCCAGGTGCGAACATCGCATTAGACAGAAATGTTTTAAACGATTTATGAATAAATCTTTTTGAAGTATTTCAATACAAAGCACAATAGAAAGTGTATTGAATAGCAACAACTGTAGTCCATCTAAATTCCGTACCTCAAAGCATTTGTAAACATAATACTTCACCTAAGGCTCTACATAGTAAAAACGTTAAGTTGAAATACAATATTCTTCATGTTTGTATCAAAGGTTTCTATGCTTACCTATGTATTTATGCTTTCTTTGTTGTCACTATAGATATGAAAAAATATAGATGAAATAGTAAATACTGCTCGTAGCTTTTAAAGGCCTTTGTTTGTAGGGTATATGAAATGTAAGACAACTGTTTTTTGGTGGATAAAAACAGCTGATTAGTTTTTATCCTGCTCGCAGTAAGTAGTTAGATGATAGTGCCGCCATTTAGGCTACGGGTCCTACATGACTACTTATGATAATTTACTTAATAATTTAATAAATAATGGACTTAAAATCTAATATTTCAAATTAATAATTGCTTATAATATCTATAAAATCCATAGCTTGTCTTACCTCTCTTGAGCAAGAGCGGCAGGAGAAAAATCCTCTATATTTCAGATAAGCTTATAACCAGTTTATATTTCTCTTCTAATTATTTCCGGGTGGTGGTGCGTCAATACTGACTTTTCAACGAGCAGGCGTTTACCTGTTTTCCTTTTCACATTTCCACCGCATTTGCATTCGTCGCTTAATAATAAAATGCTGCTTCCTACAATTAAACAAATCTACGCCGCATGTTGACAAGAAATAGCATATTTACGATCTTACATTTAGGCGGTATATTTTTTTAAAGTATAACTACTATTTTAGTGCGTAAGAAATTAAGATAAACAATAGCATGTTTACTCCGATTTTGTAATTTCATAGGATAGACAAAGATGAAAAGATTTATCAGTTTTTTTTTTTAATTTAAGAAAAGGGGGTACTCGATAAGTGCAGAGAACACCGATGTAGGTCCATGGGCGCCCGCAACACTAGTGGAACTGCAGGCGCAGAACCGTTGAACTGTTTACCAGCCAACTTTACACAAGCTAAAATGTGAGTATGAAGAGTATTTTTCGATTGTGAAAAAAGATCCGCGTGCTTTTGTGCCGTAAAAAAATTGTTCCAATGAAACTTTTCTCACACTAATATTTGGAAATTTTTACAAGAAGTATTGCAATACATGGTGGGTTTAGTATAATAATAAAAAATTACATGTGATGTAGGTATCTTATTTTCAGTCTTTATTAAAACCAGTGTACGATTGTAATTTTTTTCACTGGATTGTAATTAGGTATTTTTATTATTTATTCATTAACTCGAACGAGCGGATGATTGAACAGAAGCAAATCGAAACTTTATTCACGTATTGTTCGAGGAGAAGGTTTATTTATTCAAAGCTCGGGCTCTATTATCCTGATCAATAATCACGGCAACGGCGTCTTATATCTTATTCAAACAAATCAGAGGAAACGTAAATTTTTACGATGTTACGATATCGATACGGGTAGGAGTTTTTACTTTGTAAATTATTGTTTGAATATTAAAATGCTTTTTAAGAAGTATATATTTTTCCCATTTTATTAGCAGATTAACGGATAAAAATGTAGTTTGAATTAAATAAATTTTAAGAATAAAACATTTACAAATATCTTCATTAATTTCGAGTACTATGCTAAAGTTTTACAATGTTAAAAAAATATTTCAATAACTTATTGTTCTTGATATAAGATCAATTTGCATATATAAACATACAATTCAAAGCCAAATTTAAATATTTATTTTACATTGTTTCATAACAAATTAATAGAGTTCGACGATGCCTTAGAATTATTATTTACTAAGAACTTTAATTTTAATGTTCTCTTACAAAATTTACATGGCTACTTGCTCTTTTGTAACAAATTTGTCCGAATTTACAGTATTACAAAGTAAATAAGGTTTCGTGTCTCGAAACTTTGTTCTCTTGTACAACAGAAGCTTCAGTGGAATAAAACAATACACAAAACCCATTTCAAAAGGTTTCAACTAGGCAAGTCGCATGTTCACTGAACTCTTTTTGTTTCGAACATGCTATTTCAGTATTTGAATTCTTTTGTACGAGATATTTGCCAATTTCGATAGTTTATTTCACTTTTAATCACAAAGATTACGTGGCTCAAGTACTTAATTTATATTTTGGGTGATAAAAATTTAATAAACATTGAAATTCCTAACATACATATCAATTTGGTATGATTGGATGTAAAAGAAGTAAATATTTTGTATTATACTTGGGTAGTAGTGGGTAGGTGGCAAAAGAGCAAACGGCCACCTGAATTCGCCGAAATGGCGTAGCGACCGCTGCCCATAGATATCCGCAATTTCAGATGCGTTTCCTACCTTTAAGAGAATAATGAGAATGTAGAATAAAAATAAAGTGAATATTTGCTCTTCCTATTCACCCCCTACTACATCACATTCAATTCTCCTTCCCATCCTTTCCTTATAAGAAAGGGTGGGAAGGGGAAAAGGACTAAAATCGAGTCTCCGCGACGCATTGTCATCATACAAAATGCGGAATTACTTCCACTTGACGTCTACTTTCTGTGTGGTCATGGTTTTGCACCGGTAGCCAGACAATTCGTGCAACAGATGTTATTGTTGTTAGCGTCTACCTCTGACACTCTAATCATTTTACTTATCATCGTAGACAATACGTATTATTTTATCGTGCATAAAACTAAAACAATAGCTAAATAATAACAATAATGAAAGAATGCAAAATTATGCTTCTACAATGTGAATAAAAACTAACATTTTTCATACTTTTCCAAGGCAAAAAGTAACTTTGACTGCATCTCACCCACATATGTATTTTTTCACACGCTTTAAAATAGAACAGTGTTAAAACATAGACGTTGCATTTTGATATACATTTGCTGCAACATGAATTACTATATGAACCATTCTTGATATGTTTTCTAGTGAACAATGATATGTTTTTCACTTTCGGACGTTGAAATATTGAATATCTAAGACAAAGGCTGCGATATTCTCCATAAAAAATATGAATTGACATTTTCGTATGCGACTCTTTCGACGGGGACAAGCAAAATGTCATAGTAAAAATCGACGAATGTTTTGAGAGATTTTATTTTACCTATAGAATATTAATTTTAAGTAAACGACTTAAGTAAACTTGGTTGTAAGTATTTATAACTTCTATTTAATTTCATTTGCTACTGTGCAAGAATTCTAATACGTATGTTTCGGTGCTTCGGGCCTGTCGAAAGAATGAATGAAGAGTGACAACACAAAACTACGGGTATGTTACAAAGAGTGCCCCTAAGCAAGGAGCATATACATTTTTACCACAGATATTACAATTCTGTACTATTACTATCATATATATATGGGTATAATATTATTACTATACTAGTGTAGATTTATACTTAGACGAGCTTTCGCCCGCGACTCCGTTCGCGCGGAATTAAAAGATGTATATTTTTAGCCTACATATGTGTTCTTCCAGAGTAGTTTTACTTCTATGTAATATATAATCGAGATATATGCAGCCGTTCTGGAGATACCTTAAAGAAACGCATTTATAATATTAGTAAGATATTAAGAAAGATGTATGATGCAGAATATATTGGAATTTTACGAAGCAAGAGTTGGATAGGGTCATCTTACTAGATGGAAATCCGTTGTATCTATCTTTGTGAGTTAACGATGTAAGTGTATATTTAGTACAAAAAGCCGCAATGTGACCTCTACTTGTCTAGACATTGTCTTATCAGTGCGGAGGTTGTTTGAAGTCTCATTACCACGACGATTCCTACACCGAAAGATGAGACACTTCCTTCGTATAACAACGGCAAACTCGGATACTATTTTCGATTCCGCTCTCCCATTTAGTCGTCGCCGTTGCCGTAATGGTGTGAGCGCACACAACAATATCAATACATTATTTATATCGGATTGAATTTCAACAGGTACTAGAAACAAAGAGGTTTGTAACTGCAATGAAAATAATATCTTATTATCTTTATTAAATAAATATTGATAAATAATATTTATTGTATTTGTATGCTAATGCCAATTGCAAAATATACAAAACCATATTGCCATCCTTATCCTTTGTAAAAGGGTTACAACAGTGGAAAGTCTGGGGTTACTATTTTTATCAAAATAGACAAATGATCACGAACACTTACAGTAAGGTACACATTAACAAAAATCACTAAGAAATAAATTATTTAAGAGAACTTATTCCCTGACATAAAACATTGAAAGAGCAATTAGAGATTACCCCGATGTAAAAACATTTATCTCCCGGAGGTAAAAGCCTGCCAACAAATATAACTCTAGTTTCTCCTGTGGCAGCTACTGCATTGCGTGGAAGTCAGACATTTGTAAGTATTGTATGTGAACGTGTGTTGGATTAAATGTATGTCTATTTTAATTTAGTTGTTAAACAATTTAAAGGTTGTGCAAACACAACATGGTTGTCGCACCCTACAGTTTTATTATCAGGTGTGCAGTGAAATTATAAATTAGTATGAATTAAATTTTTATGACAAATAATATATCTTACTAATTTTCTTACATATGCGAAATACGAAATACTTTAGATGGATGTTTGTTTGAAGATATCTCCGGAACGGCAAAACGAATCTTGATGACATTTGGCACAGATGTAGAACATAGTTTGGAAGAACACATAGGTTACTTATTGTGTTTTTTTGAATTCCGCGCGAACGTAGTCGCGGGCAAAAGCTAGTGTAGAAATAAATTGAAATAACTGTGCCAAAGCCCAATATGAAAAAAAGTAATAGTTTCTTATTACACTTGTTCCACATAACTGCAAATCGTGGGACAATGTAGAGCTCTTTTCGCTCGCCCAGATTAAATATTTTTTAACGTTTTGCTCCTGATTTGGATAGTAATCGAACTAAACAATTTAATTACAACAGTGATTAGATGGTGGGACACATAGACTTTTTTATTTCGTCCTGCCTAATAATTACATTCAATGTTGTTGCAGTTTAAGCTATTGAATAAATGACCTGACATATTTCTTCAGGTAAGATAAAGTAAACAATTACCGGCTTTATTTAAAATTTTAATACGATTACTTACATATACTGAAGACACTTTTACACTCTTGTTTTCTATGTAATCTGTCGCTACCGGGAAAATAAGCCGTGTATACCTTAGAGATGTTTGTACAATCGTACGAACGCGTGTATTGTCATTGAAGACAGCTTAGTTGTCTATATAGAGGGCAGCAGTGCGTAAACAGGTCACCTGTTATCACACAAAGCACCAGCTATCACAATATCACTGAGATTTGAAGATCCCTTTTTAGGTTTACTAGGTTATAACTATTGAAATAACCAATACACTAATTGTATTAATGTCTATCTGGCAGTGGAAGAAACCAAAGTACAATAAACTCCCTGTTCTATGAATAGCTTTGGTAAATTCAACACATTTCACTGGAATACTCTGATAGCATTATTAAAACTTTATCCGCGTTCCAAATCAATTCCTTTACTTAAAATGTTATTATAAGTTTTACGATCTTACGAATTTGTATTAAAATTTGTGCTGCACCCCTTGGGCGTAAAGTACACCAACAAATCTCATACAAATTTCAACATATTTTGTCGATTTTGTTACGAAGGCGCCTGTCGCTATCATTCGTGCTAGGCCCTCTGTTAAAAATAGTCGTGACGTAAAACGTTAAAACAACAGTCGATTTGAAAGCGTTTTCGTGTCCATGTCAAGTGACCATAAGAGAAATACATGTTATATAGTTATAATGTGTCTATTTAAGGATGATTCGTTTGACAATTCATTTGGAAATCCACTAGAAATGGGTTGTGTAAAATCGGTTATGAATCTTTTGGATTGTCGATGGTTGTTCTCATAGAATTTGCAATCGAAAATTTCATGATTATTGTTTTTGAATTACAATATAAATAAAACGGTTTCTTTCTAATCTTATTTTATTCTCCAAAATTACACAAAGAAATAAAACGTTAAACCACAAATTGTCGTGTTAGCAAACAAAAAGTAAATGTTAGCTTCCAAGGGAAGGGACCTGCTTAAAACCATCGATTAAAGTGAATAAATCGATTCTGACTTCAAACATATGTGTTTCGAATTCTACGAATTACGCTTCATCACTAAAATCATTATTTTCAGAGTGTTATTTTATTGATCAAACAAAACACGATTTACCACGTATTTAGTGGAGCTATAAAATTCGTCGCAGTATCTAAGTTCGATTTTTACCGAAGTAACAATTTAAGAGGTTAATACAAAAATAATCAAAGTAATATATTTGAATCATCAATCGGAAGACTTGTTAAAGCGTTGTCTTTATGTAGGAAAAAGAAAAAAACGAAGTATATAAGTACAGTAAAATTTTCTCGGACAAATGTCAGAAGTTAGATAAAGCGTATATGCTAAAAGGATTTCAAAGTGCTCACTTTCATCGACTAAAAGATACGGACAACAAAAGAAAACAAATTGTGTTTGAAAGGAAAGAGATAGATTGTTAAATTTTTTAATCTGTAGCCTTAATGTCTAAAGATTAAAAAGCGACGATCGTAACGGAATAAGTAATTATGTATCTGTAATCTCTTCATCTCTCTCTCGACATTTCCTTCTAACCACTATTAAATTTTCGTTTTTCCAGCGTTGTTAAGTAACCTATCAAAAATAACAGCAGATTATTTGAGATGCACAAATAATTTACTTGCGGTTTGATTTCACATTTTTTTCATATAAATTATACAGAAAATTAAATCAGTTTTAAGAAATTAAAATACAAAGGGGAAAAAAATGTAGGCTCAAGTATATTTTGAGTTTAAAAATAACAGCATTGTCAAATCCAGCAAAGCAGTTAAAGAGACGGCCTGTTTCAAAAATTTACCTAACATTTTTTCGGTCATAAATCAGGCTTAAGTGCGAGAGAACGAAGCGGCATATTATATTAGATTGTACTTTTCCTTTGTTGTTATTTTTTAACCAACCATAACAAAGACGTAACGAAGTGCCCCTTTAACAAAAAAAGATAAAACAACGTCCACGGTACTTGTAAGGATTATGAAAAGCTTTTTATGTCACGTCATATTGTAATGAACAAATAACGGATTATTTTTTGGATCAAGTGCATTAATATTTATATATATATATATATATATATATATATATATATATATATATATATATATATAAATATTAATAAATATATATATATATATATATATATATATACTAGCTATTACCCACGACTCCGTCCGCGCGAAATAAAAAAAAAAGTAGAAAACGGGGTAAAAATTATCCTATGTCCGTTTCCTGGTTCTAAGCTACCTGCCCACCAATTTTCAGTCAAATCGATTCAGCCGTTCTTGAGTTATAAATGGTGTAACTAACACAACTTTCTTTTATATATATAGATATATATATATATATATATATTAATATTCGACCAAGATTGATGTTGAAATGCATAATATTTAAATGGGTATCTGCATAGTGGAATGTTGTAAGTATTCAATTTACAAAATTACTGGTACAAATAGATATTGATGGCAACCGATTTTAATGGAGTTTATTTCGATACTAATTGATATGAATTTATCGTTTTACTCTAAATACGAACTGAACATTCCAGAAGACCTGATCCGATGTATACATTTTTTAAGTGTCCACGCGTACCGGCGGCGCGCTGACGTGACTAAATAACATTTCAAACACACTCGCAGTATTGATTTTCCCCCTCCCATCTATTAAAAGTTAATTCGCATGCCTTAGAATCAATCACTCACTGAAACCTGGCAACAGAATTATTGGCTTCCTTTTTGATGTTATAAAAAATAGACCTTTACTACTTTTAAAATTTATGCGTAATATATTGCTATCTCTACTCCCTCTTATTTTACATCACAGTGTTTTCTTATGTGACCCTATCGTCGAAGATGGAAATATGCTTCGAATGTGTTCAAAGCCAAAACATTAAAACTAACCGCCTGATATTTTTACAGGCATATTCCATATTACTCGGTAAACAACAATTGCTATCTCTTTTTCCCCAGGAACGTCCGAAGAACATAAAGTTTTAAATGAAACAGCGTTAGCGCTTCCATTTAGAATTTTACTTTTCAGTTACATAATTATAAGTCTGACAGTTTCTGATGAGAAATACACAAACCTGCAAAATCCCACAAAATTCGAAGCCAACAAATATTGTAACTTTCCCAGTATATTACGAGCAGTAATGAGAATGGAAACATTATCCATCACTTAACTTTTAACAATAGAAAACAAAACTCGCACATGTTTCAGTCAAGCCAGTGGGAAATTCAGATTGATTTCAAAATAAATCAAACAAAAATTATTTATAGCCGTTCATAAATTAGTTTATATCAAACCAATACAAACATAATTTTGATTTACTCTTAGCACTTTCTTCGGATTTTTAGGTAGACTGACGCGGCCACGATGTGGGGACTTCGTTCAATTTTTTAATAGTAAGTAGTATATCTCTAGCAAATCTTCGTCATTTATAAAATTTTGTAAATGAACAGCTAAAGTAATTGTATAATTAAAATTTCGTCCAAAAAATTATGCCCAAATTCAGCCGAAAATAACGAAGTTGTAATAACATTGGCTAGATTGTCAGTCGAAAATAATAGAGATATGTTCATTAAGTTAGAAATACACTCATTTAAATAATTTAAGGTAAATGTTGAGATATGGCAAGCCTGGTGCCGCGACGTCACGACCGACGTCACGACCGGCGGCGCGTACGACCCCACCGGCAACGGACGACCTTTCCGAACGAACCCTGACCGGAATATTCATCGTTTTTCAAGACGGCAGTAAACCAGCCTTTATACAGTCCACTATCCTAGGTCCTGAAACATTGGTCCTTCGAGCCGGAACTTTAAGGTTTATAAAACCTTGTTCGCCGACCCCACGTGAAGGAGATGAAGCCAAGGAGGTGGTGATGATGACAATGTTTTAAATAATTTGTGACTTATAGAAACGAATTTATGTACATTAATTGAGAAATTTTAAATAACAACTACTTAACTTTTCATTTTTGTGATCCGGACAAAAATAAAACGTCAGAAATTCACTGTTACATATACATGTAAATATATTTATGTGCCATTTTCAAAGACTTTTACCAACAGCGCTTGTGCTTAAGATTTTTTTGTAGTCGGTCTTTTAAATATTGTTTATTGTTCCCGGTATTTCTTATTAGTCTTATTTTATAACGTCCACGGAAAAGGGTCTCACACTTCTATGTCTTGTATGTGCAGATGCCAGAAGAGGGGACGCACCAAAAGAGAATATTTCCTTACTTTTAAGCGTCAAATCCATATAGAAAAAAAGATCTATTTAAAAAATATTAAATTCTTAAACAAAGATAAAACACGTGTAATACTCCGAATAAACTAGTCCTATAAAACTTGAATGTAACTTAGTTTGTAGAGCGACCTCAATCATCGTTCTTTCTCAATTATAAAGACAATTACAAGTTCTGGGTAAATTAATAATATAAGAGATGGAAGTAATCAATACAACACCGTCATTAGAAGTCCACGAAAAGATTTTTACCTTTTGTTACTTTTTGTTCAAGCTTGCGTGATCTGTTGATATAATAGCCTATATAAATGAATTCTTAAGGGAAGTCCAAAGAATTGTAACCCTGAACTAAAAGGTGAAAAAAAGTTCAAAACAAATGTCTTCTCTCGTTTTCGATTCTACGTCGTCAATACATTATAATTTTAAAACTTACAGTTATATATGCAAATTATTCCAGATAATAATTCTAAATTCATCAGATTCAATATTAATTGTACAACCACATTTCTGCCAAGCAATTATAATTTAATACAGATTAGTGATTATCTAAATTCAATCACGGATAACAATGGACTCCAGAGTCACTCAAACGGCACCTCCAGGCAGATATGTCCTTGCCCAGTCTTTGTTTAGCTTATCCGTCATTTCAGTAACTGTCGCGTTATAATCTTACAATACTATAAATACTACACAAAATCCGTATACAGAAAACTAAAAATAAAAGTTAATAGGCCATGATTTGTTTTTATTTAATTTAACGCCTTGTTTACATTATTCCAGTACAGTAGGATTTAACACTCAATATCAGCGCTGGCATACAACTGGAATTATGTAAATACTAAATGGCACGCTACTGTCCTATTGTACTGGCATAATGTAAACCAGGCATAAATTCTGACTACATCAGGGTTTAGAATATTCTGTTACGATTTAAACGAGGTCTACTTTCGTTTCAAACGGTTTGAGGCTGATAAATGTATAAAATTTGTGTGTGTGCGTGTGTATCTTATTATTAACCTACCACATAGTACGAAGTCTTAGGAACAGGATTACAGCCCTGGCCTTGTGGCCTCCCAAATCGGGACATGTATAATTAACTATAAGTAGATGTATCTTGTGTAGGTGTAGTAATTTGGTGTATTGTAATGATTTAAGGGTGCATTTTTCGGTAATAAACTGCTCTTGCAGTTTGGTTTAATTATTTTATTGTAATCAAATTTTATGTTATCAATAAATAAATTTAAAAAGTGAGCCTTGTACTATTTCAGTCCCTGTTAATTTTTAAGTGTATGCAATAAGCAAAGCTAAGAAAGTTAAAATTTTCATTGGCTCTGACACAGTGAAATTTGTTTAACAAATTGATGCCGTACAAGAATTCGCTAAAATGTTACTAACATTCCTTGAGATTTTTTCCTTAAGTAATTTGTCAGATTTTTCATCTCATCATACCATTTCATACAATGAACTCTAACATATGACTAAAATTCATTCCGACAGCTTGGATCAAGATTTATATCGCTTTCAAACGTTCAAAGATCAACATCCGAGATGTTAAAGCCGCTGAATATATTTTGAGCGGAAGCAAACTAACAAGACAATGATGTATTACGTGGCAGGAACAACGCTCATATTGATGGTTTGATTATTGCAACATTTAAACAGTATAAACCTAAGATGCGTTTGACGTTAAATATAGACCAAAGTGAGCAAAATTAACTCATTAAATTAACTCTTGGATAGGTCATAATCTTACTAATATTATACATGCGAAAGTTTAGATGGATGAATGGATTTTTTTTTATTGAAGGCATCATCGGTACGGTTGAACGGATCTTGATGATATTTAGCACAGATGTAGAACATAATGTGGAAGAACACATAGGCTAATTATTATGTTTATTTTCAATTCCACGCGGACGGAGTCGCTGGCAAAAGCTAGTCTATATTATATAAAAATGTATTGTATAGTTTTTGATTTTGACATTCATATATGAATAAACATATGTGGTAAAGGCCACATTTTACATGGCGACTGCGTACCATGTTTTCAATCTCCAAATTAATTAATCATTTTGATTTTGACCACATCATTTAAGACTATAAAGTCGAACTTATTTTATTTATGATCCCTACCTCCACCTTAGTTTTTATTGATTTATATTAGTTATAAATTTATACTAATATTCACAGTTGCCAATATCCTGCGCGTTCGTACGTAACGTTTATCTTTGCCTTTGATTTGATAATGCGTTAAACAAACAATTGAATTTCGTCTGTCTGCTCACCTCTACAGTGTACGTTGTCAAAATCAACTGACTACATATTTATTGAAACAGTATTGTTAGCTATATTATTAATTAAAACTGGTGTAATTGAATTGAATGGAACTTTTGATTCTCATAAGTGAATTTTGTAAATTCTTAAAAAAATAGAACTTTAACAAATAAAAATAAATGATATAGAAATAGTATACATAGGACTCTATTCGCTCGCCCTGATTATGTATTTATTTATTTACTCATGTCACGGAATGCATAACCAATACCATGTTATAGCGAATCGATACACAAAGATTAAATCTCCAGCCATGAAATTCCAATGGAAAATCAGAGCCGACGTTTATAGATCCGGAAACGCCAACCTACGCACCATTACGTATTATCATTGCCCGGAAAGATTTTCACGTAGAGTAGCTTTTATAGATACATTTATTTATACTTTGTTTTTTGCAGCAGCAATGAACCATGTGATTTTTACTTATCTAAAGTATTAATTAGGAATTGTAGTAATTAGGATAAATAGTAAATTATTCTTCGACATGTTGGTTATATATTAAGATTTTCTACAAAGCTTAAACTCGACAAGAACAGCTAGTCTACAAAAAATAAACAGATGCCGTCTAAATGCCGTTTTATCTACCTCTCACATAAAATAATTATAGAGTTAAAATTCACTTCATTGAAAACTCGAAAAGAATTCATAACAAATTGTTATACACTAACAAACATAATAATTGGAAGGCCAATTGTTTTGATAATATTTTTAGAATTGCTGCAAGCGGCTGAGCTGTAAAGCCCAGCACTGAACTGTGCTGTGAACCAAACATTGACATCAGCGAAACAGCTACAAGACAATTACGTTGTTAATAAATGAAGAACAAATGGACTTTTTATGTGAATACTGGACATTATACACTTGATGATAAAAAAAATTAATTGCTAACGCGATTGCAATGAAGATAACATTTATCTTGTATTACTTCTTACTATCTTACTAATATTGTTAATGCGAATGTATGGTTGGATGTTTGTTTGAAGGTATCTCCAGAACCGAAATGGATATCGATGAAATTTGGCATAGACATAGAGCATAGTCTGAAAAAGCACAAAGGCTACTAATTTTTTTTTTAATTCCACGCGGACGGAGTCGCTTACGACAGCTAGTTATACAAGTCGAGTTGTACTTTCGATACAGCCAAGAACGTATTGTAAGTTCGTATTTTATTATACTAATAACACGTCATAGTATTCGAAACACACGCCTGCCAGTTTCGATTCTAAAATAAATGAAAAGTTGAAATTGAAGTTACGCTTCCATCGAAACTAACGTCACAAAGTCAATTTGACGCTTTGTAAATGGTATCCAACGTGTCTATCGCGTCAGGCGTTACTCTCAAGCCTACACGTTTGTTGCTGACTTGTTGACACATCCGACACAATGGTTAGCATTGCGTCGGATGTGTCATCCTGTCGTCCTGTCAATCATTAAATTAATTATATACTCCGATTATAATTTAAAGCCTTCTATAGGTATAGATTGTGGCAAAATATAGTCTTCGTAAATAAGAAATCCGCCTATTCTAATTGCTCTGGTATACCCTTAATATTTTAAAAAGCCTAGGTAAAATCATCTGAAATTTTTAGACTGTATTCTATTCGAAAGACAGTTAGACAAAAAGCAGAAATTTGCATTCAAATGAGGCCGACGAAACCTTTTTAGCCGACTTCAAAAAGAAGGAGGTTATCAATTCGACTGTATTTTTTTTTAGATTCTCTCCCTACAGAGATTTTCACCTTGGTAAGTATAACCACCATGTTAAATATAACAAATAGAAAACAATTCCCATATTACATCCAGCTATGAGTGAATAAAATATGACCAATAAATAGTAAAGTGAAATGTAAACTATATAAATATTGTATTCTACCGCGTCCAGTTCATTTTCAAATACTAGGTCAACGGCTATTTCGATAACTTGTTATTTTATATTCTCATTGATTGCGCGTTTGATTTTACACTATCATAAATCATAAATTATATGTCAATACAAACTAAAATAGACCCGTTAATGTAGATTACATATATGTCGAAACTCGAATGAAATGAACAATGATTACGAATGTTACACGTTGTTGAATAAATAAAATATTACAAATATTAATACATAAGGCCAATCATTTAATATATGTATTGATCAAATAAGAATACGACGATACGATTTCAGATTTAACTAGTAATGAAGATATATAAATTAGGCTTTTGTGATTTATTATTATTTATTTATTTATTTGCAATACAATGATAACCTAAAATAGAACTATGTCCCACAAAATTATATAAAATAATATGACTGTGGGATCAAAAAATTTGTTTATATTTTTCTGTTATCAATGTCATTAACTAAATTTGTAAAAAATAAATTAGTGAATGTTGTGCAGTCCACAGCTACGTAAATAAACGCTTGCTAAAAAAAAATAGTTGGAAAATAATTGAAGCTTACACGATTCGTTCCAGCGTAAACTTTTTTAGAATTTTAATTGTTTTAATGAAAAAACTCCCAATCATTACACTTTTTAAAATGAAACATAAAAACTATATTTCATTAGGGGCTTACAACGTCAAACAAACGAATTTTTAATTGAAGAGTTATGTGCTCACGAAAAATATAATTTGATAATTAACTACGAGTACGGCTGCATTCGTCAGTTATTCACAAACCCCGAAAAGCATTTTCGTGTCAACATCGTTGGCATTAAACTCGGTGAGTTCGTAGTTTATTTGGTTTGCAAATTTAACATCAGAATACTACGCTAAGATGTTAACATGTAGCGATAATGTCATGTCGCTTTAATCTATCTATTTAATTTTATCAGCAAAAGGTTTTTTTAATACACGTCTACTATACGTTTTTTTTTTTTTTAAATCAATATCGCAATTTCCTTAAAATGACATTCTAGATGAAAACCTTCAAATAGTGGAAAGTGGGATTTTTTTAACAAACTTTTGGTTTTGAATTGGATTAAAATACGATTCAGGCTATTATTTAAAACCTTTTTATGTATTAGGTATAATCCGTCTCTTTTATATGTTTCTATAAAAATATATAATCCTATCAGCAATGTTTAGAAAAATAGCACCAACGTTAAGCAAACGATGATAGTTTTATATTTTGTAATGGAATAATGCAATATAGAGAGCCCTTACAAATGAAAGAACTCTATAACAGCTTCATGTAATTGAATACTTTGTTTATGTTTGTAGAGGAATCCCTACCACTTAAGATCTTTAAGGGATGATAAGAGATAAGGGAAAGTCTTAGTTCAGTAGCGTAGCATTAGACAATTAATAGATAATCATAATCATTAGCTTTTCTTCTAATTTTATTTTATTTTCTAATTCTCTTTCGATCCTGAAAATTATTTTATGTAGTTTTGTGGGCCTTTGTTCTTGGTATTAGATTAACAATTGTATATTAATATATAAATATACACATATATTGTCAGGTTTGAGTTATGTTAATAATAAAAATGACTAATGAATAATTTTAAAATCAGTAGTAAAATAATCCAATTATTTGAGGACTTCTTAACAATATACAAAAAAATTGTCAGAAAATTTTAAAAAGACCAAAATGGGAAAATAAACGAACGAATAACCTTGTTTTATGTCACAATACTCGTAGTATCGCTCATCGTATGTTTGACAGTTCAAGTACTCTTTCTAATCATACCTAGAAGTATTACATCGGATATGGCAATGTTTAAACGAGCGTTCTCTTTATGACTACGCTTAAGTTTACGACACTGTTAAACTGTATTTCGTTCAGATAGCATTCGCTTATTAGTTGGAAGATGTCATCGTAATCAAAATTGGAACTGTTTTAATATTGTATAGCTATAACAATCCAACATTTTATACATTAAAAAAATAACAAGTTAAATTGAGATAAAAATAATTTAAGTCTTGTGGATATACTTACTATTTCTTGGTTGTAATTCAGTCAAATGTAATCTAGCATTTTTACAATCATAAATTGTTGAAAGACTGGTTTCATTGAGTACGATTTTACACGATAGAGTTTTAATGTGTATATCCCAAACATTTACCACTGTGTTTTTTGATTTATTCAATTTCAAATATGTACATTTATCCGAGGTTCATTCCGATGAAGGAAAACTTCGTAATGCAGCCTGCATATATCTACGAAGAAATCCAAAGATATGTGAGAAGTTAACCAACCCGCACCGGAATAGCATGGATGACTATGGCCTTAATAATCTCCCCTAATTTACATGTCTCTAAACGTGGGAATATATATATAAATATGCTGACGACTACGATATAAAACTATTATTTATTTTAAACAGAGATTGAATAATTTGACTCAAATCATTTTATAAAACTGTAGTTTCGGTTCGATGAACTTTAAATATTTACTAGTACATTCAAATAGACGACGCATGGATTAAATTGACGGATAAAGTCATCGCCAGGTACCAGATGGTTTTACATCTCCGAAATAATGACGAACACAAAACACTGGCTTTATATCAGGTGAATAGTTTAAAAAAAAACTTCAAAGAAAAATCTCCACTGACAGTGAAAAACAAAGACACTGACAGATCAAACGTCTTGCCCGTTGTAAAGGCAGTTTTACGTCAAATAAATCACTAGAATAAATCACCGTCAATCATTTATTGCATTAAACAAATAATTCCATTTTGTTAAAGGAAATAAAACATGAATATAACGAAAAGATATATAAATTTATTTATTTATTGGAAAATGAAAAATATTGGCATTGTCCATTTAACTAATTGAAACACGGAATTTTTCAATATGCCTACTGTATTAAAATTAAGTATAGCAAAAAATGCACCAAAAGAAAATGTGTTCAAAAATAATTCGCATAACGTTTTGTGCAACGTAAAAACGGAAACGTAACGTACGCAAGAGCATTAAATCAAATCGCTTTATATTGTTATAATGTAAAGTTATAAACCAAGAACGTGTTAAAAGCAGGCGTGTTGAATGCAATAACAATTAACAGCGCGTTTTATCGTAGGTAAATATTTACTTGAAACATTGCTCGTATTCTTTAAGGTGAAATTCAAAGTTATATTCAGCTTTACAGTCGTAAAATATATCTTTACTATATGTATGTGATACTAAACTGAGAATAACAAGGCTATTTTAACTCGTTGTTAAATTATAATGACCTTCAGCGAATTACGTTTAGATACTTATGTTGCCATTCTACGCACGAGATTTTCAGTGAGATGTGTATCAGTACGTGTTTATGTAACAAGAGCGTCATGCTACTTTTTAATAATTTATTTTGCTCGAACCGATGGGCTAACAAAGCAAGCATTCCTTTATTGTAAAACTAGCTATTGCCCCCGACTTCGTCAGTACGGAAAAAATTGCCTCTGATACTCTCGCACACTTGGGCAGCTTTCCAGTTAAAGTCCCTTCAAAATCGGTTCAGCGGTTTCAGAGTTTAATCGAAACAAACACGGATTTGCGGACAGACAGACAGAGAAAAAAATAAAAATTTGAATTTTCGTTTTAAGCAAAGGAAACATCAACAACATCATGTTCGCGAAATATGATTTTTTATATGACATATATACATATATACAATCCAATTTAATTAACTGTATAGGTAGTTACCAAACAACCAACTTACTTTACCAATACGTTACTTAGGAAAATTTCGTTAAACACTAAAACCTAAAATAAAAGAAGCCGTACCAGTATGGCATAAGTAGGTTTAACAAATTAGAAAATAGGAGACTAGGGTGGAAACCAGGAATGACGTCGTCAAAATGCTTGAGACAATTAACGCGTAGAAGTTAAATAATAAAAATATTCCTATTTAAGGACGTGCCAAAGATATAAGACGTTGCCTCCGCTAAGACAACCTCCAATACGCGAATATTCTGTCACAACCCTCTCAAAGTATTATTCGCAGTGTGGGTAGATCTATAAATGTCCAAGCTATTGATTTTAACGAACAGTCTAAATTACGTGCCTTCAAATAAACGAAGTTGTTAGTGACATTCCAATTTAAATTTTGTACAATAATTTAATTCGTAAAATGATGATAACACGCGTAGGGATCTATATTATTTTAAGTAAGACCAGACTAGTGCACTGGGTACTCATAATTATTGGCTACAGTTTTATTCAGTTCTAATTATATATCCTCCGTTATTAGGGTATATAAAAATAAGATTCTGTTTGTAGTTAATACCTAATCGGGAAATTCAAAGTCCACAATTTTACTGTATGCAAACAATTTTTCCTAAATTTATATTTCTAATGAACGTTGTCCCTTCAAAAACAGAAGTTCGAATGCTGTTGTAGTTTTGTGATAATATAAAAATCGCAGATAATATTAGAACATGATATTCCATAAAATTGTTAACGGAAAATTATGAAAGCTAAACAAAAGGTAACAGACAAAATTGTAAAATATTTACTACAAGTTACGACGATAATAATTTTACAAATGGCTTGCGTCACAACTTTGCATATTCAAATTTTTAAATCAACATTAAGCTAAGTAAAACGAAAACTTATTTTATAAAATATTTCTAAGTTAGCAGTTGTTTAAGGTAAGCAGTTATTTGGCTCTTTTAGCGATTTCTGTTCACCGCCTGCTCGTGTATTGTGTACTTTAAAAAATACCTCGATTGGCTAAAGAGTGCGAACGTGGACAAAACGACATATTTTCAATGGCAACTTTCGTTTAATTTGCTACAAGAGCAAATTAAATTACGTATCAATGATATGATTGATCCTTTTTGAAATATTAGCACAGGTTGGTTAAGTTACTTAGTTACTTAGCCCGCTCTATAATTCCACATCAAGCAACTATTAAAGTCTAACATTTTATGGTGTTATCTATACACTCTTATTCATATTTTATGTCGGATTTATCTGAATAAATTTGGAGAATTACTGGGGTTAGTGAAAGGTAAATAGCTGTTAAACTATTAACTAAGATAAATTATTTGTAAAGAGGTATCTAAAATCTAAACTAACAATAAAAGCTATTGCTCGGATGTAATTGGGTGAACCCAGAGGAAAGACGGGAGCTTGAGAGTAATACTCAATCTTGAAATCGATAGGCCAGTTGGCGAATCGAATATAATGGGAGAAGTGAAGCACAGAGACTCTGGATAGGCCAACTGATGAGGATGGGAGAAGATCGGAGCGCCTAACGAGCGTATCTCGGGACCCCGATTGGAAGCCGACCTGGCGCAGGCGATCATTTGTGTCGTTAGTCAAGACCCACTTTGGGTTTCTGCGCCAGTGGAGTAAGTGAACTCAAAGAAAATGTTTGCATATAAAAACATTCTTATGCTTTCATGTTTGCATTTTCTGTTTTCATTAAAATATCCTCCTACACATATTATCTGACAAACCATTCTTATGCCTTGTCTCAACATTGACGTCGTGGATAAAAGTGTCACCTAAACTTAGGTGAACCGTTTGCCTCTGTATGTACATACATAAGTACCTATATATATATAACAATAGGTACTAAAACATACAAAAATAACAATACAAAACCATGCTTATATAATATTTGTAAGTATAAGTAACCCGCAACCCGCCTATGATTCGCTCGAGTAGATAGATGATCAAAAGAAAATGTAATTTCAATTAACAATTAAAATCTTTTTTTTTTTCAAAATGAGATAAGTACTCGTAGTTGTAAGATTTATTTGTTATAGCCTGACACCCGAGGTAGAGTTAAAGCGACACAATGATTAAATTATGCGGGGGAGTATCAGTGTCACAGGCCAACGGATACATTTGTTCAATAAATATTAAGTGCGCAAACTACATCGTTTAATCCAATCAATTATGCCTTACGACATTTGATTTGCCATACGATCATTCTTCATTTTGATTTAATGAACAGAGATAGTTTTTGAAGTCTGCATTTTTCTGCATTTATTTAATTTTATTATTCTCCAATATCCGGGATATCAAAATGCCTCAAAAGCTGTTGTACTTCTTTTCAATTGATGATTTTTTGGGAGACGTTGCCCAGACTCAAATCAGAACCGTAGACGTATTGCCAATGTTTGTAAGAAACAAGTTCAGAGGTATCTCTGCCAACATCTGGCAATTACGACTAACAGCCGAATAACTGTCTTCAAGAATGATTTAGCTGTAGGACCACGGGGGAGCTTTCCCGTAGCTTTATCACCAAGGTGCAGGAGAACATTTTAAAGTTTTGCTTTGTGCGAGTCCGTTTGACTCTGTAAGAATAGAGGTAAAAAGAAAATTTTCCGACTACCTCATTAACTTGACGTAAAGTGTCTCATACGTCTGCTCCCACCGCGATTTTCCACAAAGCACGCCACGCATAAGTCAACAGTTGCAATCAACTGAGATGCTACGAGTTACTAACAATTACATTACTGAGTATGTACATATTTTGTGAGATAATTCGAAGTAAATAGTAATCGATGTCATTAAATTATTTTTCTTTATTTTACCCTAACCTAACCATTAGTTTTAAAAACATATACTTAACATAAAGTCATCTAAAAGCTCTCTAAGAAAATATTTTTTACAAACGGTAAAATCAAGAAACGACCACTACAGATTATAATTAGAATAAACAAGGTGTCGGCATCTGTTCAACATTGTTATTTGCTGGAAATAATCATCAAACTTCATACAAAACTACGTTTCTAAGACATCTTCATAAAACACTTTGGTTTTACGAGAATGCCTCCAGGAAGGTGTTTTATGGATGGTGGTATTACACACATCAAAGTGATATTGACTACATTTTTATTCCTGCTTTTTATGTAGTTGTCATGAAATAAAATATCTTTGTTTAGAATGTTTTAACACAAGACTTTGTAAACATAAAAAAAACGTGTAAACATAGTATAAATCAGTTTAATGTAACTTGGTAAGAAGTTTTTTTAGGAATCCAATTGTTGACTTTGCTGAAGCTTTCAAAGTAAAAAAATATGCCTTGAGACAAGAACATCAAAATATACCGGAAGTTTGCATCTTTTCTGAAAAAACTTATTTCTAGTTCACGAATTATAAAACATAGTGGCAGTTAAAAAAAGGTTACAACGTAGGTACTTGTTAGTAAAAATGTATTACTTACCGAAGCACGTGGTGGTGTTTGGTGCATATGCAGACGGTCAGCCGGCGGACGCTGCACGGTGGCACATGATGTCTCCAACACCGAAACCCTCAGTCTCACCCAAACCACTCACTAGTCTCTAAGCAAAGCCCGGCGTATAACAATTGGTCCACTTTAAGCCAGTTGCTAAGGAAAACGCGTGACGAAGTTACAATGTTTACTTGCAGCACGAAAGCTGACCGGAGGCAGCTGCGATCGCCCGCAAGGTTCGGAGCCGACTGGCCGCTTTGGGCGGGCGGCTGCGCCCTCCGCCTTCGCCCCGCGCCCTGTGCGCGCCACTACCTTACAAATTCTTAACATTCTATCGCACACTGCTTTCCGCGCGGATCGCGCGACGACGCCCCAAACTTTCCTCTTTTATGCAAATATTTGTTAATTACAACCAAAGTTGTAGACCCCTACGTCAGTAATGACGTATTAAATTTTTTCTTTAACATGACATAACACTTAATGTACAATTTACCTTAAAATATGTAAATACCCGTAAGAGAATATGAGGGCACAAAGGAATTATGTTTTCATCAGACTGATCCGGCTGAAAATTTTTAATTAAAATCATAAATTGTAACGTATTAGCAATTGAAATTAGATTCGGTACAAATCTAAATCTCTCAAAAGCGTTGTGACCGCGGGTACCGAAGTTTTTCCAACTTCAAACTGTCTGGAAATCGGGATTTCATTTAGTCGGGAGTTGATTAACTTTCTAATTGCAATCATATAACAATAGAAAAGTTTTATATCCTGACTATTTGAAATTTATTTTTTACATATTCAATATGGAATTTTTCCATACAACTCGTATTTTTCCATAGATGAGAACAAAACATTAGATATTTAGACGCATACCATATTTTTTTTTTGTTACCTGATAGTGAGTGATTACAGTGTATACCACGGACCTATAAAACAATCTTGAAAGATAAAGTGTTTGATTCATCTTGAGCGTAAAACGATTTACTTAATAATAGAACAATCTTTCTCATTCACATTTATTACGCAAACTCCATACGCTATCTACCCAGTTATGCTTATACCATTTTACCTATCATATATTTGTTTCATTTACCGTGGGTTTTTCTGAGTCTAAAATCCCCGATTAAAACACATTGTTATCACTGTTTTGTTAAAGATAATAACCGGGATGACGATATGTTTTATACAGGGATTTTAGACTCAGAAAACAACGGTCAGACCTGTTAGAGAATTTTCACTTGAGGTTGTGTAATACCATGTGAAAAATGTTATTTCTTAGCAACAATGATGCTATCATGTTCGATACGTCCCTTAGAAATAACTGTTTAGTTGAAATTCTTTGATAGTCGTGGCGTGGGCAGATCCCGGTTACCTGTTCTTTGCCAACTATCTATTTTTATATATTTTTTATGATCATCTTATACTAGTCTAATAATACCGTATAGCGAACTCGTATTTTCTTCACACGTTTTAATAAAGACCATGTCGTGTTTGTATTCTTTACGGTAACTCATTTTTTTATTGCGTTCTTTATTGAATGCCTAATTTAGTAGTGGCTGCGATGTTTGAGAATTTCTTTGTGGATTTTTGCAACATGTGTCAATAACATGTAGATTTTAGCGACGACTTTGCCAAAATATGGCGACTCCATGCCATTTAGTAAGAAGATGATACTATTTTAATGAAATTAAATCTTTATTTCGAAATATAACGTAATAATGAAAGATTTTATATATTCCATGAGATTTTGAGTTTTTTACTAAAAATTATTTTATTGAAATGAAAGCTATAACTGTCCACATATATTCCCGACTTACTTAAAACGTTGTAATTGGTATCTGTCTCGATCTAGTGGAAAAGAGTACGGGTAAAGAAAATTGCCAAGTCTTTTACTCTGTACTGAATATTAAAGTAACAATGTTGTGTTGAAGTTTTACAGCATGTTCCGCTCAGCCGCAACTTTGAAGGTGATCGTAGAGAACACCGCATTTTATATCTTACATGTATTCCTCGTACTTACCTGTAAAGAGAAAAACATATTATTAAAAATAACATGCATTCATTTATTATTAAATAAATTAGTTTTAGATCAAAATAAGACTACATTTATAGTCATTTCTCCGGTCGAAATATCAAAAAAAAACGTATCGTAGGATGTACTATATTTTTATTTTACAACAAAAAATATTTATTTAAGCTTCACCACATATTTATTAAGGTAATATTGAAATGGCGAGAAATCTTCTTCGTGAAATCCCTCTGGTATAATATGTTAATCTCGCAAGCAACAGGAAGCCTTTCATAATTTCCATGCAAAATTGATGCATGATCTAGCTATTTTTACCTTACTGCCTCTGGAGAGTATTGTTTTCCGCGGGTATTTTTATATTTTTGTGAGTTTGTATGTATGTTACTCGTAAATCTTATATAACGGCCTAGTGCCCGAACGGAGGCATAATTTTAGTCCTCTTTCTCTTCCCACCCTTTTCTTATCAGGAAAGGATGGAAAGGGGAAGTGCATTTGGCGGAGGGGACGCATAGGAAGGGCAAATATCCTATTTCTGTGCGTCTCCTTCTCTGTTGATTAAAAATAAGCAACGCATCTGCATTTGCGGATGCCTATGGGCAACGGTCGCCTCGCTATTTCGGCGAATTAAGGTAGCTGTTTGCTTGTTTACCACCTTTTGATATAAAAAAACGACTGAACCGATTCTTGACAAGTGAGTTGTCATTCGGGTTTTTAAGTAATAAAATGTGTTGCATAAAATTTAAAAGATTATGTTACTAACGTACATAATAAAGATGACTTGTGCCTCAATGCCCTTCCTTGCTTTGTAGACTTAAAATTAAAGCTTTAGGTTTTGCTCTTCGTTTTATTTTATATTTATATATGCTGTGTGATATTTATATTCTACACTCACAGATTATATGTATAGCATGTCACGTATTTTTTTTTTTTCAAAAACAACTAGTTAGTTACCAATATCACATAATTGCATTATAATTTCCAGTGTCTAAAAAACATCTTAAATGCGATTTCACTAGATTTAATTCATTTCTGTTGTACCCAAAGTACTGCACGCTCGATGGTAAAATTATTTAAAGTCGCGGGAAGTTTCCAAACTCGAAGCGAAACATCCGACCCATTCTAGTCGTCCTCATGTAGTGGAAGTAGGATGCAACCTACGTTGCACAAATTAAAATTTTATTCATAAATTACAATTTGACAGTTAAGAAAATAGGCTTTTCCTATAATTTTGTTTAATGTTTGACAGTAGTTTAATTCTTAATGAATTAAAATCTCAAATTATTATTACCATAAACCTTAAATGTTATTTAAGCTACGTTTCATCATCATCATCTTCATCAGCTATTGTCTTCCCAGCTTAGTTTGAATAGTTGACAATGTTAGGAAATAATTTTAGACATCTTATAAATCTATATATATAAAAGAAAGTCGTGTTAGTTACACTATTTATAACTCAAGATCGGTCGAACTGATTTAGCTGAAAATTGATGGGGAGGTAGCTTAGAACCAGGAAACGGACATAGGATAATTTTTACCCCATTTTCTATTTTTTATTCCGCGCGGACGGAGTCGCGGGTAAAAGCTAGTATTTTATAAAAAAAATCAAAGCATTATTCTATCGCATTTTTAACGAATTAAAAGTTTGAGACATCTTTTTGGTTTCACATTTATTTGCTCTGAGAATTATCACCAGCAAAATTTTAATTCTGACAAAAAACTCTAATTTCCTGATACATTTATAGATCATCTAAAATTTATAATGTACCTATTTATTTAGTTAAATTAAACACGTGGTACAAGGAGAATACGTTAATGTTAATGGTACACGTATCTTCATTTAATTAACAAACGAACAGTGAATGTATTGCGGCCATATTGTACACTGTTTCGAATCGGGAGCTCAATAATTATACGACGGGAATACTCCCCGAGGATATTACTGTCTACGCGACTTGTATGCTTATGTTTTTTGTGTGCATGATTTACCTTTTGCTAGATCAACTGCTTTATTACACGAAATGAAAAAAAATTCTACGTATACAACTATGAAATCACATTGTTGTGTTGTGTTACTTTCTTCGCAACATCCGATCACTACCTTCTTTAAAGGATCACTGGTAAGGCACCTATTTTCTTGTTGTATAACCGATCAAAAACATTTATATATTTAATGAGAAATTTTTCGACTACCTACCTAAAATTCATGTTATTTATGCTAAAATATAATTAAATAAAAATACCTAGATTAAAGATGTTTGTAAACTCTAAGAGCTATAGTATTTTTCTTGATACTGTTATAATTAAAACGTAATAAAGCTTGTTTAATTTTTTGTTTTCAAAGGTATAGTTTAATAATGCAGATTACTTCTCTCCCACTTTCATACCTAACTATACAAGTTAATTTCTGCAAAATGTGCTTCATCTACTACATCATTTCCATTGGCAATGGTTACAATTAATATTCATCTTGCTAAATTAATCTCACCGCAAACAACTCACCATGTTGCAAAATTAATCTCACCGCCGCGCCGTTGTAAATGGAAGCGCACTTCTGTGGTCTTACTTCACTAACTAAAATCTGACTAGTTCGCAAAGCAGTAATTTGTTGTCCTTAGTCAGTTTCAAAAAATCATTACACAACAATATTATTTATATTAAAAATTATGCTAAGAGTTATTTTATGCGTTAGTCTTGTTTAAAACCGATAATTAATAATTATCAAATACATTAAATTTATTTAAAAAAATATTAAAATGCCACAATTACAAAGCCGAATATTCACTAAAAGCCTTTTAGTGTATAGTTTGTATGCTATATCTAGACTAAGGAACTATGAAAGTTAACAACTGAACGGCAGCAAATTACGTAAATGAGCTACGATTTAGTCGTCACTATTATTTATAAATGTGTCATAAGTTATTGTACTCTACTTCACTAATCTGACCTACTCTCGCATGTAAAAAATTAAAAGACACAAATTCTTAAGTAACTAATAACAAAATTATATTTATATTCCAGAAACATTACATTACAATCAAGCTACAAATATTTTATTAAGCTACGTATATCATATAAAAACATGTATCCATATTAAAATGTAAAAAAATAATACAATCTTATAATGTAAGACTAATTCATGCATTAATTAATGTGCAATATTTAAAAATCTTAAAGCTGTGATAGTGTTACGCATAACAAAAATTACAAGTAAGATGGCTAAACTAATGCACAGTTACAAAGGAAAATAAACGTATAATAGATATAAAATTTGTTATACTAATAATTAGGTATGTTAAATATGTCAAGTTGTAGAGAGTCTTCATCAGAGATTCATTGAAAGGGGATGAACTCGTCAGCCTGTAAGTGCTATATTAACACAAACAACACTCAAATATGTAGACAATTGAATCTCATTCGGTCATGATGAATTTCCATTTACCTAACAAACCTCTTTGCCCTCTGTTACGTCATTACTTGATTTTCAAACGTTTTCTTCATTTTCAACTACTTTTCTGAATTTCGTCTCAAAATCATTTTACATTTAGAGAGGTATAGTAAGTATAAGTAAGTATAAGTAAGTATAAGTAAGTATAATACAATCATGTCCTAATCGTAGAGCTAAAATAAATAGCAAAAGCATATTTAGGTACTGAAAGCCTAATTGGTACACATATTTAACACAAAAAGCCCAACCAGTAAATACAAAGGCAAATTAAAATCGAACAGCAAAAGAAAGTTAGTTGTTTATGTAAGCGAATTTAAGGCGCAAGTAATTTATTTGCATGGAAAGAAAGCTCTAAAGTGTATTACGGCATTAGACGGAAATAGTTCATGTCGTCAGAATTTCTATGACGCATGCAGAAAACTTGACTGCGAGTAAAAAGAACTCACGTTTCTCGAATGATGTGACTGGGAAACCGAACGCGGTAGCCCAGTTTGGGATCAATGGCCAATCTACAAATAGAAAAACCCAAATGTAACTTGTAATCTTATTCATACTAACTGTAGCTAACAAAATAATTGAAAACTTACAAATGTAGATAAAGAATTTTGATTTATTAGAAATTTTGTAAAAAGCAAGTTAATTATTTCTTACCGTTGTTAAATTCTAACTTACATTTTTTTTATTTTAATAAATCTATAAATTCTGACCTTACACATTTATATACCATCAATAGTTTTATGGTAAACAGTAACATTTTTATTTTAGCGTTACTAGCTTACGTTTCTAGCGATATTTGATGATACATTTCTAAACAAACTAAGATTATGCAGCTACTTTATTCGTTTGATAATTCTTAAATGTTTCGGAATCTACATACCCTTCTTCTTCATTATCACTCATTATTTAGTCACTATCTTCTTCACCATTACCAAGTTGCCACGGTACTTGACGAACTTCACTCGCGACCGACTCTCGGCAACGTACCGCGCCTAGACTGGGTCTAAACTCCTCGAGCTAGTACACCAAACTGTCATACTACGCCCTTGGTTGAAGATTACTAATACTACAAGTAATATTATTAAATTAAGCAAAGTTAACTTAGATACAATAAAAGCATAAGCATGCGCCGTGGACTCCAAACAGGTCACGAACGCACAGTTGTGGCTTCCCTTAACTAATCTCTTTAGAGAGCGAGTAGTGTCGACAGGCAACTTTACTATGACATAAAAGGGCCTAAATTGAAGCATACCATATACTTAAAAATAAAAATTACTAAATCAATAAGAAACTAATTTGTAGAATATCAAGTTAGCGAACTGCTCAAAAAAATTTGCATAATAATCAATATTTTGGGTACTATCCAAATATCTTAGAGCAATTACTTTTAGTCTTACTCTAAGACAAGCATGAAACTTAAACCGACTTTTTATTAAATATCGGCATTTTTTATGCTGATTAAGCATTGTAACACATAACTACCTTCTCCCATTTGATTGCAAACCAAACACTTTGGCATACATTAACCGTTAAAATATTAATCAGATAAGGATACTTCCTCGTGTACTTTGTATGCTTGCATACAAAAAAACAATATTTTAAAACAGAAAAGCGAAATCAATAAACATTTCTTAGAAATCCTCTTCGTAATCCAGTTTACAGCAAAGTCCGGAGGGTAAGTAATGCTGCTAACCTTGTAACACGTAAGGTCGGCATCGTAACTAACCGGCATCCAATTTTTTCACCAGTAGGACTCCCGAGACGAAAGGTAAATAAAATAAGCTCTTCAATCAATATCGTCGTCCACAAACTTTTAATAGATTGCCTTCGATCCAACCTGCACTTAGCGTAATAGCCTGGCGATTGTTTTCCTATAAAACCTAAGTGGGTAAGTATCAGACATGTATAAACCACTCGATCTTGTTTACACTTGAATACACTTGTAATTTTGATCATATCTAGCGTGGGAACATAAATATATCTATCTAGAAACATATCGGCAAGACTAATCCTCAGCTATATTCACATCTAATAATCTCGGGGATCAGACACCATCACTGCAACTGTTGACATTAAATTACTACGAGGAAGTAAATTCAGTCATAGATATAGTTCTTACTGTGCATAGTTCTGTCTAGATCTTAAAACCGTATCATTAACGTCGCAATAGACACACCGAATATTTTAACATCTCCCACATAACATGAATCCATAAAAGTATAACACCTGTACCATCAATTTGAATGAAACGTAATAATCATTGCATAATGTATTTAGGCTAGTTTGTATAAGGAATCCTCTATTCTGTTTTTAAACGGTTATTTGTAGGCTACTTATATGTTCCCCAAACTTAAGATGGCGCAGCGTAGAATGCTTTTAGCCTACATATCGTTATAGTTACGAGTCTACGGGGACCTTTCCTATGGAATCTCATCTTCTGGTAGCGAGTTGGACTATAGCTGTTATCGGACTTTTATGGTACTTTTTACTATAAATTCTTATATGCATAAGGACTATGCAAGTCATCGCGTGGGAGGTGAACACGACCTCTCTAAGCATCTTTATATAGACTAGTACGGTTTCTAACATAAATTGCATTAACTTACAGCTATTTTAGATTTACAATCTCTGGTGTATTTTGTCACAAGACAACAAGTGTAGGATGCTTCTTGCTTGTATCAAGTTTACATTTTTGTACTAAAATTTGGTGGTTAAACCTTAGAAGATCTAGTATGTTGTACGCAACCAGTAACTGTTAGGTAATGCTGTATAGAGTTTTTATAACAGTCTTTTTTTAAAGTAAAATTTATTTATTTATTAACATCGTATACTTACAGCTTATTAGCTACAATAATAGTAGTAATTTTGCTTATTAGCAACAATAATATATATATATATATATATGATTTTTAAAGTACAGCCATTTATAAGTTTACGCTTACCTATAGCGTTGGTTTAAATAACTAATTAATTATATCCAACGACATTCTATATAACATTCTACGCACAAACAGCCCCGAAATGACGTAAGTTGTAAAACACAAAGTACAACAAATTGGTTGAAACGTAAGCAGTATAATATTAGCATTCCCTTGAATGGACTGATTTATTTAAATAGATAACACATATGAAACGTATGAATTTATGATTATAAAATGTACTTACACACGAAGGTGTGATAATAATAATATCAATATTTTACTTATTTGTTATCATACTGATCTTTTATGAAATGAAAATGAACGGAACTATCTCAACGTATGTATCAACACAATTTATGACCAACCATTTCATAGAGTATATGTAAATACAGCTTAACGTGAATCTTTCAAGTAGCTGACCTAAATCGTTTCCAAGACACACGACATGGCATAAAATCACCGCTCTAACGGTACTTTTAATCTTATATTATAAACGCGAATATTTAGATGGATGGATGGATGGATGTTTGAAATTATCTCCGGAACGGCTCAACGGATCTTGATAAAATTTACCACAGATGTAGAACATAGTCTGAAAGGACACATTGGCTACTTGTTAAGTTTTTTAAATGCTGCGCGGACAGAGCCGCGGGCGACAACTAGTTAAACTATAAACAAAGGTGTATGTAGACGTAATTAAATTAGACCTTCAATTATTTTGTTAAAATTGTTTGATGTTCTACAGTGATCGCTCATTAGTGGAAATATTGCTTTTTGTGAGCGCGAAAGTTACATATTTTTTCTTACATCATTTTACACAGCATCTCATAACATCAGATAAATAGTCAATTGATTATTGAAATGTAAAGGATCCTTGGGCAGTGAACAGGAAAAACTAATAAAATATCTTTAAAATAATAAGTAGTTGAACATTAATCACATCCTGTCAGAAACGTAGTCACATTCGCGTTAACAATTACGTGGAAATCAGCATTTCTATATTTTCGTATTACGATCGATAAGCTGATAGTTTTAATTGATATTTGTTGTCAATGATAAGATTAATACAGTGCGTAGGTAAATGATAATTATAACCAAGTGCAACTTAAGTACATACTACATATATATATATTATGTAGATAAGGTAAGGGTTTTTCACATTGTTTGTGACAATGTGAAACTGCAACAACTGCAAGTAACGAATAATGCAGCGTTAAACAACGATATGTGTTTCAAAATTCTAGCAGTAATAATATTACGCTAGATTTCTTGCTCAGATGTCATCTTATGACAATGTACATAGCAGTGCTATAGACAGAGTAAATATACTTGCTATACATACATTTCAACTGTGGGCTGATGACCATGACCAAGATAGAAGTAAAGTGGAAGAAATTCTACGTTTCGTCTAATGAGAACGAATTTTAGTCCTCTTTTCTTTCCCGTCCTTCTCCTGTAAGGAATGGATGGGAAGGTGAAGTGGATTTGACGGAGGAATGGACATCTAAAAAGGGGGAAATATTCTCTCCTGTGGGTCCCCTCCTTTACCGATTAAGGCAGCTGCCGCTTCGCAATTTTGGCAAATTCAGGTGGCCGCTTGTTCGTTAGCCACCTTAAAAAAAAGAAAGAAAAATCGCTGAAGCCTTTGACCTAAATTGGTGCAAAGTTTTTGACTTGTACATTATGTGCTGGATTTTCCCCATTTCGGTTGTCTGATGAGCAACAAAAACCTTAACGTTATCTAAATTATACCAAAGTGTAAATAAGTTATAAACCATTATCCTAATCTTTTTAGTAATTTATTATCAATTTTCAAAGCACTACAAACATTAAATAAAGATATGTAAAGTTTCAATTTAATATATTTTCTTTTCTGAATTTATATTATAAAAGAAATTAATACTATTGTTAGATCGTTAGGTTAGAGGATATTCTTTTCCGTGTCCTGAATAATATTGTCAATTTTATTGTCACATATATTATCCATAATTCGATCTGGCAAGTTACACAGAAATCGGTAGATACGTTGGGGTTCCAGTTATTGAAATGAATACTTCTGATCATATAAAGCGTTTATTACACGATAAAAATTCTATATAATTTAATAGTATATACGCAGTGTAGCAATCGCATGAAGTAGCTGTTATTCCAATTTCCGCCACTTCACGGATATCTTAAATTGTCTCATCATTCAGAATTTTATTTGCGACACAATTTAAATTCTTTTATGTCTTAATGTAGAATAGAAGCTATTATCATGGATAAAAAATATATGTAGCCACAGTTTACATTTCGAGATATTGGATAAATAATTACCAAATTAATCCTAAAGAAGCTAGAATTAACTTCCTTCTTCATTGATGTAACGGAAACGTTTATGTCATTATCTTATCCCAAATTATTCACGAATATTACTGTCAGTAATGACTTGTCGTAATATTATAATTACGGGTCACGTTCACTTGGGTATTTAAACTTCGTACTAATGTGAACAACATTGTATTGAATCTAAATTGATTTCGACATTGGTTTTGTTGTTTGAACGTCGAATTTGTTGGAACGTCGAATACATTTTACCTCCTCTTTCTGTCAATGCTTTGACTAACAGAGAATAGAATATTTTTTGTTTTCTGCGTACAGAAGTACTATATAACTTAGTACCTACCTTTTATAACTGCCAGTGTTAGTATCTATCGCTTGTCCAAATTAAATATTTAAAAATTTAGATTTAGATTGTAACGTTGACAAGATAACTGTCTCCATTAACATCGAAATACTGAATCGTTTCTGATCAGAGATAACTCAGTATAGCTTTGAAAAAGACGCACAGAAGCAGCAGTTGCTAACCGCATTTATTGACTTTTACTATTGCAAATCCTTACAGCATTTGATTACAATGAACATATTTACATAATCCTTTCAAATGGTTCCTTAGTCTTCAGTTTTATTGTTTATATATTGCGAGAATTTTTAAGTTCTCCCGAACTGAAATAGAGCTACAAGGGTTTGTGTTAATAAATAAATGTAGTCTTATTCAATAACTATAACTTTTTACTTGACATTTTATAATTATTAAACGACAGGGTGTAGTACTCATTATTCACAATACTATATATTCTAAGGGCTTACAAATTAAAATCACATTCAAGTAATAATTTGAAATTAACAACACGAAGTTATACAATAAATAAAAATTAGTCTAAAAATCAAATTACAAAATGTCTCATGACACTTAGCCGCATTAATCACTCGAACAATTAAATGGGCCTTTACGCTGGCCGATGTAAAATAATCAAAGGATGTATTCTAAGATCAGGTACTAAAATTGAATACAAAACTATAACTCTAAATGAAATTCAAACTTTAATTTGATAATTCTTTGTCGATAAACATTGTGTCCCATTATATAGCTACCAATCAAATAATACATAGAACGATACACTCAAAAAATGTCCATGAATTATACGTAATTAAAAAATGTAATTCAGTAAAACTCACGGTAACTCAAAACTTAAAACTCTTGCAACATAAAGCTTCAAAATGAAACGAAACTCTTTTTAAAGTAAAGAATAAAATACTTTTTAATTGTACATATTTGTAAATACTCTTTCGAGATATTTTGCCGTATGGCCAAATCTTGGGTGGAGATAATATTATCCACCTTTATGGCCTTAATCTTACTATTGCAGTTATAAAAGTGCAATAAAACTTAGCACTAAACATTGGTCTATATTTTCTTAATATACAAGTATTTCGGACTTTATTACAGAGCGCCAAAACATTTACATTAAACATGATGTAACTTTACTAATCTGTCAATAATGGTCTAAACACAAACATCGAGTGTTATTATTAAATATTTTTGGGCCACTACATGTTTTATGCATATGTTTTGGTAGAGCAAATGTACGATGTGTACTTAGCATTTTTTAAATATATCTAGCGGTTCTTTTCACGTGTCCGTATAAGCAATCACAATTTTAACGTCCACAGTCGTGATTTACATCATCTTTTACATCAAATTATGACGTAAACAAGACCATAATGTTACACTTAATCAACCCATAAAAGTTGTAATATTACTTATTGTAGAAGCATACAATTATGAGTTTATTTGGGACTAATTGTGAGCAATAAATTTTCAAGACTGTTTCATTTATCTTTTTCCTGATCTGTTAAAAGGAAGATTAGTTTTCCTTGAGCCCACCTAAATAAATTTATTTTATAATACTGTTCACATTTTCCTGAATCTCAATGCTAGTTGTGGCAAAAAAATATGTGAAATCGTTATTTTTAAACGAAATTTTTCTAAATTAAAACGCATTTACAATCTTACTTTAACTTCAAACTAATGTATTCCCGTAGTTCTGTTGATCTTCATTGTATGTAGTAAAAATAATATTGTGAATAAAAAAATATTACGCACGACTTAAAAATGAGGTTGGGTGTTGAAATAAGCAATACCTTTATCACTGTTTACATGCCATTCCAAAGCACACTTAGCTGATAAACTCTATTTTACATTGAATTATTTTTTGAAATTTACAAAATGTTTAATGTACCAATATCAATAAATCTATTATTACAATTATGAATACTTTATAATTTTAATATGAATTATTACACAAGTATGATCTTCATCTTCTCCAATGTTATAATCTCCATGCATTGTGCAAAAAATAAAATAATCCTAAAAACGAATAAGCGAAGGATGATGTTCATATAAAAATAAATTATTATTTTTGCACGGACTAATTAACATTCCTAACATTAAGAGAAGATATCATTTGAACAACTAACATAATTGTGCACAAATTTTCTTTAATTCAAAGAAAATTATTTGTAATAACTCAATATCAAAAATAATATTAATATATTATTATATCTTGAAACAGTTTAAACATTGGAGGGAAAAAAATACGTTTATTTCTGTGAGGTATGCCATACTTTTACAATTATGTTAAAAGTAAGCAAAAATATAATTAAAATTCACTGATAATCTCAAAGAAAAATTCAGCTTTTTAAAGTTAAAATCAAATAATTTTATAAATTTCTTAGCCTTATTAACTAAGCAGGCATCATTCGTAGATTGGGTGTTTCCTGTTATCGTGTCCCAATCGACCAAAGGCTCCATAGAACACAAATTCTGACCAATGGGAAACACTTTCTGTTGGTCTAAAATCTAAATAAAGCATGTTATTATGGTCATATAATGTAGGGTGTATTTTAAACATATTCTCAGCTCCATTTTATGGTTCTTAGAGATCTTTAAAATTAAATATTAATAACCAGGCTTTTAAGCAAAAAATCGGTAATTTGTGTTAAAAAAAATAAATCAAAAATATTTTTCAAAATATGTACCACAATATTTCTAATATTGGTAATTGAAATATGTACATAAGATAATAGATAAAAGTACCTTGATGTGTTAAACATAAAGTTTACATCCACATTACATACAAAATCTTTTCTCACCTACTTAAATAACTATTTGTAATGTGATTATGGCTATTAAATTAAGAGATCATCCTTTAAGTAGTAACTTTTAACATATAAAATCCAAAAAAAGAGGATATATGTAAGAAGGGAGTTCAGATATAAAGGGTGATTGGAAGATATGAAATAGTACAGTCAGTGTTCAGCAACATATAGAATAAAGGGCAGGGTAATGATGATGTGATGTCAACAGTATCAAATTGCATAATTGAGTTTTTAAGCAGGTCAACATTTATATTAATATTTAATATAATAATACAAAATAAATTCTTCATAATACAATAACGAAATAATCAAAATATTCAAGAAAACTACTATCAGATGTAAATGTTTATTCATATGAAAATTTGTGCTTGTTTAAGAGGTTTTGGCTAATAAGATAATTTATGCTTGAGAACATTATGTATCTTGAATCTAATTAAGGTGAATTATAAATGTTGAAAAATACAATTAACAGGAATTAGCTTCACAAATTAAACTTTAAATTTTAACCTACTTCTATGATAATAATTGCTCTTTAGATATCCTATTATACAGTATTTAATATTAAATTCTTTGGTACAAAAAAACGTTCATGTTCGCATTTATAAAAAAATCATACATAAAACATACAGAAAAAGCAGCAATTATCATTCCCTTGCAAACATACAATCAATCATAATCACATTAAGTATTTTGTGCACTTATCTAGTGACTATAAATTTTAAATGTACAATTATAAAAAGTTATACTGTCACAGGAATCTTGACTTCTTTGTTCACTATATAAAATTTGTGCTTCTTGCCTAATACACCCCATATTACTGCTATATTTTCAATTATAATATTAATTGGAATGGTAGCTAATGCCCCACATACAAACAAAAAAAATTTCAAGGGTCCAAATCTATAAATGGGAAAAGATTTTATGACACCAAAAATATACATATAAATATTTACAGCGCCAATGAAGCCACAAATGAGATCTAGAAATTGTGGACAAGGTATTGGACAGAGTGCGGCTAATAACATGTTACTAGTTGACAAAGGCAGTGTAACCCATGAATAACAAGAGACACCTAGAAATACCTTATTAATTAAAGGAATTTCTTTACTGTGTACCACTAAGAGAATACCTTGAATCCAACGTTTTCTCTGCTGCATAAAATCCCATAAAGTGAAAGGTGATTTTTCCCACATTTCTCCTTCAATAAAATTAAAAGTATAGCCTTCCATATAAGCCTTCATAGCAAAATAACAGTCCTCAGCTACAGACCCGTCTAAACCATTATCAAATGATATTTTCTTTTCTGCACCAACCTTAAATTAATAAAATAAAATATTTTAAGAAAACCATGCATCATCATTGAAAAGCTTAATCTTTTAAAGTAAAATAATCAAACTCTTAATTCTTAGGAAACATACCTGTGTTACTACATAAGAACCTTTCCAGCTAAAAAGTGGCTTATGAAAAAGGTAGAATTGAAATCTAAGCTTTCCCATATCATCTGCAACTCTGAAACTGTCTGCCAGAGTAGTGAGCCAATTGACAATTTGTTCATTAGCATATGTAATAAGTCCTTGGCCAAACTGATGCTGACCATCAAAAACAAAATTCAGTATACCACGGACAGAATTTTCCGTCAACAATGTTTCCTCATCCAGGTGAACAATCCAGTCAGTATCAGCAAGAATGTTTACATCATCTTCTAAACAATATTGTAATGCACGGGATTTAAACAAAGCACCAGTTTTAGTCTTATATTCAGATGGGACCACCACTTCTCGTACTCTACGATGCTTTGGCAAACTAATTACTTTGTCAGTCACAACTTCTATCATAAAATTTTCCATACCCACATCAATACATGTATTCATATTTCGTGTTACATTATCCCGAACAAGCTTTGGAAAGTCACCCCTTGTGACTACTCTAATGCAAATAAAAGGTGCTAATAATGGCGACCCTTTCAGTTTCACTTTACCAGGAAAAGCATTAAATAATGTTAACCCTGCAAAATTGCAGAGAACTTGTGGTATTGTTAGTAATGTTAGGAGTCTGAGAACATAAAGAGTAATTGTTCCATAAATTCCATATTCTTCCCATGGATCAATAATTCTCTTTTCTTTATCATCCAAATTTATAGCACCGGCAAATACTAAGAAAATAAATATAAATGTGATAAAAAATAAACAATGAAGTAAATGTTGCACCCTTCCTCTCAGCATTCTGAAACAGAAAAAATCCTTAAAACATGCATAAGATTTGTAACTGGACATCATTTGTATGTTTGTAGTGCTATGACAATTTTATCCAAGATAAATTATCACAGTTCTTTCCATTGATTTCCACTTCACATTCTTTTAAATACATTTTGATATACTTAATTAAAAAAAAACAAACAGCATGATTGACCTAAGGCCTATAACAATTAAATCCAGGAAGAATGACACTGCACACTTCAAAATCATTCAATTCATTTAGGCTACAGCGGTCACAATGGAAAAGAAATCCATACTAACTCATCTATATACATACATAGTAATGAACCTTCGAAAAGCATTACCCTATGTAAGTCGAAGATGCATTGTAAGTCCCGAATAAAAATAACCTACTCAAAAATAAAACTTTTAATTCGTTGAATTTAACGTGAGTTTTAAGATGCGTACTGAAAAATTCGTGTTAATTCATAATAAATGTTGAAAAAGTCAACTGTATTGCTTACCTTTTATTGATGCCAATTCTTCAACAAATAAAATGTAAAGTTCACAGGAAACTACCGCTACAGTTAACTGTGATATGTATTAAATAATTGTTATAAAACACACTCATATCAACATGCGTACAATAAATAAAATTGAAATATTAAATAATTATTTTCTAGATAAACGAAAACTCAGAACTCACACACACCCAACCCACTAACTGACATTGAAATTGAAACTTGAAACAAAGATTAAAAGACACAGCCTGTTGACGAGATATATTTTTGATAAGATATTTTGAGAGATATTTTTGATAAGATATTAAAGTAACCACTTTCCGAAACATAAGATTTTTTTAAAACTTTATTAAAGAAATTAATACTGCAATACAAACTATTATATCAACCACCTGAATATTTGTACTGTGCGTTATAACATAGTTTTATGAAATAACGTGTAAAACTTTATATTTAAAGTTACACAAAATTTTAAGGCCATTCAATTCTTTTTATTAATTTTTATAATTCATATTATCTCCCGTATCGTATTATGTACGGATGTAACTTATTATCTTATATCTATATTCGTTTGTAATAGAAACCGAAAACGAACATATCGGTTTCTATGAAATAAAAACGTACAGCTCTATGTGTCAATATGTCAGATTTCTGGTCATGTCTACTTGATGCCTAATGTCATTGTCAGTGTGTGAATGGTGGAGTGGAGTGGACTATGAATGGATTTTTGTTCGCTATTAAATATTGTTTACTTGCTTACTTTCACCAATATTAAATATAATTTGCGTAAAAGAATGTTACAAAAATATGTAAAGTTAAACTTGTCATCATTTTATATCAAAGTTCAATGTCTTTAAAACAATGCTGAGTCAAAATGTTCAAAACTGCTGCTGGAAGAGAAAGTGTCTCAAATAAATAACGGGTCGATATGAATATGTCCGTCTCCGATTTATCTGTGGGATGTCGTTTTGCTGATTATTTTGCGATATGTGGACTAGACTTTGACTCCGGATTGGAACCAGACAGACTTTGTGGTGAATGTTAAACAATGTTGTCATTAAAATATCTTTGTTTTACATTACGTTACGCTTCAATAATAATTTCCTTTTTATAGGTGATAATTTACATATATCTCCTTTAGATCGCTCCTATAAGGGAAAAGTCTTGGCTCACTATCCAGATAATGTAAACAGTAATCCTTTTGATGAGCATGCAGTATGTATGGTAAGTGTTGTGACGAAAATTTTTGTTTTCGTAACTTAAAAAATGTTATTATTTATTATTCTATTTCCGACAAAGAAAGCTTCTTTGTTGACTTATATTAATTCTTTGTTTATTTCATTAATTTATGGCTAAGTGCACAATCTAGATGGTATCACTGTTTAATCAAGTAATATTAATATGTCATTTGTATACTACACTGCATAGTCACGACAAGTACAGTGCCCATATTTATTTCAAAAAAATGCATATAACATGTTTCAGTTATAATAATTTTATAATAAATAAGATTAATGTAGGTCATATGATGATTACAAACCGCATAATTTAATAATAATAGTTTTATTTTAGTAGTTTCATAATATATATTTTTTGCAGCTGTGTTTACCTGCTGGCTTACAGTTTAGAACCCAAAAACATTCTTTAGAACCAAAGTTTCATAGCTTTGTTGTAACTCGTGAAAATGCATCCCGTTACTATGGATTCAGTCTCATATTCTATGAAGAAGTTAGGAACCGAAATATTTGCAGTGCCATGCATACATTGCAGGTATTGATTTTTATAAATACTTTATAATTTTAGATGTTAGCATTATAAGACATAATTTGGTATATAAATGTATTTAATTTGCAGGCAATGTACATCACAGAGTTGTCAAGTGGTCAAACTCCACCTGGCAACAGAAAGAGCTCTGGAAAAGAAAGTTCCAGATCTTTGCCACGATCATTTAAACTTGCACCGCATACTGGAGCTGCACTTACCTATTATGACATAACCAAAGATAAACTTTATGTTGCTAAAAGCATTGCTCTTATATGTCAATATCCCTATGTTAGGGTAGCACAATTGTTTTTAGAGAATTTGTTCAGGTAATTTTTTTATACTTGGCTAGTTACTACATCTCTTTAGAGATCTTATACGAGATGGATTTCTTCATGGGATGAAAAGTTTTTTTTTAAATGGGTTGACATGTTTTATTTTAACTACAGCTTTTGGTACAATATGTTTACAAAATTGATTATTTTTTTTAATACAAAATAAAGTTTTTAGCAGTTTTTTTTATTCTTTTTTAAAACTATATTTTCATACTTTTTTAGGTCATTGCCAAGACAACCTGGGCCAGGACTTAGTCCTGAGTCTTATGTTTACAACTTATTGTATGAAGTGCCTGTCCCTATCGCAGGACAGGCCTTGCGCTTGTATGTACCGCCTTCTGAACCTCATCTAGATCCAATCCCAGTTGTAAGTAACCTTTTATTATTTTAAACTGCAGTTATTCATTTTATTTCTGGACATTTAATTTCACTCACAAAATCAATCAAGGTGGTTTTTTGCGTCAATAGTCTTTATATATACACTTGAAATAGATCAATTGATAAGTTGTCCATTTAATAAAATATTTAGAGTAATTTTAAAATAAAATCCATAGTACTTCACAATGAAACAGTTTATTCCTGCACTGTAGTTATGATTATGCACAATTTAATAGTAAAATTTGTTTCAGGTGATAAGAATGCCAAATCCTCCAGAGGAGTTACCACTTCTTGATTATCCATTGCGTGTTATGTTCTCTACTTTAGGTGTTGAATGTGTTGTGCAGCTGTTTACATGTGTACTGCTAGAGCATCAAGTGTTACTTAGGTCTAGTGGTAAGTGTTATAATATTCTATAATGTTCCTTTATCTTCTTGTTCTTAGCCTTTTCCTATTCCTACGAAAAGTATATGCCACAACTTATGCTAAATGATCATTTTAGATTAATGTTTAAATGATTTAAGTATATTTATTTTATTTTCCAGATTATAACAAGCTGATGCTTGTATCTGAGTGTATAGTTTCACTTCTGCTTCCATTCTCGTGGGCACACGTCTATGTGCCGATTCTCCCAGCGCCTTTATATCATTTTCTTGATGCACCAGTTCCTTTCGTAATGGGTAAGTTTTTCATATTCTCTTTTGTTAGATTGTTGTAATAAATAGCTAATAAAATAATTACCATAAAAAAATTTGGAACTCATTCATACAAAGATTGGATGTATTTACATTTGTTGGCGTAAATTAGATAAAATTGACAATTCAATTATTGACCAAAGGAATTGACCTCAATGACCTGTCATATTTATATAAACAACATTATTCAGGTCTTCATGCGGATAGCGTTGCTATAAGTATAGGTCCCAACGGCCCACGGAGTTTTGCTGTTGGCTCAGAAGCAGCTCTTTGTTTAGTGGATATAGACAAACCTGACATACAACTGCCAGAAGAAATGCCAATATTCCCACACAGGACACCTTTCATAGAAGAACTCAATCATGTCTTAGATAAACATCAGGTATTTTTTCTGTCTTATTTTTATATAATAGATATTTTTAATTAATCTTATGTGTGTGACTAGATTACTGTGTTTTATTGCTACAGATACAGAGACCCGAAACTGAATCAAGTAAACTCGGTGTGCCAATCAATGGAACATACAAACATATGAATGATGGGATGAGTAGTAGCTGTACATTGCCATCGGGTAAGTACTAAAACTACAGTTGAATAATCCAAATTTTACTGTTTTTTCCTACAATATGCAACGTAATTAGACAATTTATTTCTCGTTTTAATGATGTAAACGATTTTATAAACTGAACAATCCCGCTTTTATGTCATTCAGGTTTAGATTTATTTATTGATCTTACAGAACCACTCACAATAGGTGCAATTAACATTACTATATAATAATTGCCCGCACCTGTGTTCATACTTACCATATATGGAAAAATCGTTACTAACATAATTTACATAATTAGCAATGAATTATTTGTTGTATATATTTATTACAAACATATATAACTTGATGAATTATAATATGATGGCGAACTCTCGGTCTATATATGTATACATCACATTAGGCCTAATGAGTGGTGTAGTTGCGCATTACTGTAGTACATTTGGAAATCATTAGGAAAAAAGGGACATATATACATGATTTCATATTCCCATATATTCTAGAACCATTTATTTGTGTTGACATTGAAAAGTGATTTATTTTGGTTGTACGCAGGAGGTTTACGTCGTAAGCACTCCTTCCATGACGTGTTGGAATGGGACGAGAGTCGGCCACTGAACGCCTCCCCGCCCAGCTCTCCCGCGCCCGGCTCTCCCACACGCCGCGCGCCCAGACGTATGGACGCCCTACAACGCATCGTTGATATTGTTAAACGCACAGGTGAATTATAAATCATATTCGGAACAGATTAAAACGTCGAGCAGAATAAAGGAGAGCGTCGGTGACTCAGGAGTTAAGCACTTGACTTGCAATATGCAGATCCTGGGTTCGAATCCCGCCATGTACCAATGTGTTTTCCGATTTTCGATTTACATATGTACATACATTTATCCGACGTTCTTACGGACTTATCTGAGAAGAAATTCAATATGTGTTTTCACCCGCTCTAGGCCAGCGTGGTTGACTATGGCCAAGTCACCCTTAACTTGGGGAGGCTCCGAGGTGGGGACTTATAGAGAGCTGATGATGATGATGAACAGATTAAAAACAAACGTAGAGTAGGATGAACGCGACATCTCTAGATTTTGATTTTTGCAATCCATTTTAAATTAATAAATCTAAGAACATGAACGCTGACTAGGAATAAGTTCAGTTATGTTAATGAAAGGAATTTAGTGTACAAAGAGACTTCTGAGTATTTATTGGTTTATAAAAATTATAGTCAATAAATAACACTTAAAGTGCTTGAAACGTGACAGTCAGTTAAAATCTACGAAATCCATATTTACATATTGAGTAGTGTCGCCATAGTTGAATCTATTTGACCCGAACGAGTCAATGACATTGCGTAGACGTATTAGCATTCATTTGTGTATACTCGAACCAGTTTATTAATATTTTGTCCCCAGACAAAGACTTTGGGGCGATGCTCTCTAATACATTGACATTCAAACTAATTCAATAGTTTTTTACGTCTTAATATTTATTATTATTGTCACTATAATTTATTGACAAACGTTACGTACGTACTTGGGAAGCAATTGTTTCTAACTTAAATGATACCTCATCACATTGTGTAGAATCACACGTTGTCCTAATTAAGAGGCAGATGCGTTAAAGATAGAGGATACAAAAATGTTAATTAATCTTTGTATTATGTCGGTGCTCGAAGCCATATCGAGTTTTTTGTCCACATTTTTATGGTGGACTGTGGATGTGGTTAAAAGAAAACCATATCGCATTTTTAATCTAAAATCTTCTGCAAGAACGATGATATGCGTATGATACGATATATGTATGTATTAAAAATAAAAGCCGCAATCGTAGTAAGTATTGAAGATAATTTAAGTAAACAACAAATTAACACGAACGAATATCATATCATTTAAAATTGTTTAGTTGTTGCTAAACATAATGTAGATTACGTTCGTTCGTGATTCACACAACTTACATATTGCGGATACTTCATGACCTTCAGTTTATAAACTTTAATCATGTTAATGGTATGTTTACTTTAAACAACTTACCAACTACTTCGTGACATTTTCATGGAAATGTAATGAATTGCAGACTTATATCGCTGTAAACTAGGGTCATGGCCTAACATCTCACTAATATTATAAATGTGATGTTTGTATGGATTGGATGTATTGATAGTTGTTAGAAAGTATCTCCAGAACGGCTGTAGAGATCTTGCCAAAATTTGGCTAACATGTAGAACATAGACTTGGGGGAACACATATGCTGATAAGTTTTTTTTTAATTCCACGCGGACAAAGTCGAGGGCGACAGCTAGTACACTATGAGCCATAAACCCAAGTTCAAAACGTTTATCTATATTGATGAGATGCACATTGAACGCAAGTTTCTACATGGTTTATCACTTTATCAATAAACTCTCAAATATAAGAAAGTAAAGTTCACCATATCAATTGTCACCTTGTTCTGAACAGACGTTAACGTTGCCTATGTTTGTTTCGTAGACGAAACGGCTTATAACGAAGGCGGCTCGGTTCTTGACCTTCTTGATATGTGGATCGAACTTGACCATTTTTTTGTTGAGATAGAATTTTAATATTTACTTAATATTTAGTAGTTTTGAGATAGATGTGTCACGATTGTGTAAGTTGAAATTTGTAACCGATGCCTTTTATTTTGATGATTCATTTTCAATTCAGTATTTTTTATGCTAAGATGAATGTACGGCTTTGCAACGATGCACATTCACATAGATATTAGATATTAAGGCTTTTTTGTACTCTTATTTTCATCTTGAAAATAAAAACCAAGTCACCGACAACAACTAGCTCTTCCAAGCTACATACTTAGTTACTAATTAAAATATCCTATATCTTTATACAGGTGTGAATATAGATGACGTGGATGCGGATACGGTGATGCCGACGACAAAGAAGAAGATCCTTAATGATGAAGACCAGTACAACGAGGATGTCCGCTTCAACATGGCAATTAGAGAGACATTCCTAAACCGATTCGTACATATGTTCCTAATGTACGAGAACTTTGTCATCATGCCGGATCAGGTGAGTCCAGAAACTGATGGTTTGAGATGCTTTAATATTTATGTGGGTAGATTTTAGTAAAGTAAAAACTAACTTCTCCCCTACTTTTTCTGCTAAATCCGAGTCTTATAGAAGAATATTGTACGAAAGTGTATTGTTTTTGTATGTCCCAGGATCGAGACTCGTGGCTGACTGCGCGGGAATCGATGGTGAATTTCGACAAAGCATCGTTCCTCTCGGACCAACCTCAGCGACACCGGCCCTTCCTCTCGAGATTCCTCGAGACGCAGATGTTCGCGACGCTCATAGACAACAAGATCATGGCCAACTGGGGTGACTATGACGTCAACTTGCAAGTCTTCGAGCACCGCATCAAGGTCGTCAGGTGAGTTATATTGTTATTGTTCTTATGCACGCCCGTGCCATGCATTAACGCCATACAAAACTAACAAATATGTACTTGCCTTAACAATGTGCAATAACAAGTAAAATATGTAACAAATAACACTATGATGTTATGGTTAACATGTTGAAAAGTAAAAGCGTAAGCGTAAGTAAAGCTAATGTTATGATCTTATAACTTTTTAATCTAGTAGTAGTAGTCTTTTAATGTATAAAAGTTATAGGGTATGGTTACTATGGGTGCGAACTACCCATACGATGTTGTTGCAGACGTCGGCTGGGCGAGGGGGGGCTGGCGACGCGCGGGTACAGCGTGTGGGCGGGGCTGGGCGGCGCGGGGGCGGGGTGCGGCGTGGGCGTGGGCGCGGAGCTGGAGGTGGGCGCGCCCGGCGAGCGCCTGCCGCACCGCGCCGCCTACTACCGCGCCTTCCCCGCGCGCCTCGATGCCGCCGCGCTCGCCCCGCCCCCCGCCAACGACCGCAGGTGCGCCTCCCCGCCCCCTGACGCCCCCTGACGCCCCCTGACGCCCTCTGACGGCCCCTCACGCCACAGACGTCGACCAATACAATTAATCTCGCGAATTGTTTTTGGGCTTAATTACTTGGGGATTTTGAAGTTTTGGCATTTTTAGCGTTTTCTTTTGTTTAAAAAAAACTTTTATCGAGTGAGCAAAGCTCTTCATTTCTTAGTTTAAATGATCACATCGAAGTCAAACTTCAGATCTCCAGTACCGATTCCGGCCGCTTTTTCAATACGAAGTACCTCATTTGCTAATGTTACGGTGTTTCGTTTAGTTTTCCATGTATGTTTATTCGTTAACGGAGCTTTTTGTGTAATAAAGCTTTATAGATATGAGACTACTGTGACACGTCTACAAGCACGGCAATAATTTTGTTAAATTTAAGTAGTTGGCTGACTCCATGTTTTGTATGGTCTTGTTTTTATATAATAAATCTCGATCATAGTTATAAATGGTAAACAGTAGATTAAAGTGAAATATTTTGACATATGCAAGTTACGTAAATGTGCATGAGCCCGTACCATCAAATGCTTGAATGTTACATGTTTATACATATTTATTTTTACTTTATTCGTCATTAGTATGTATTAGTCTTATGCGAGACATTTTCCTTTTATTTCTCCTATTATTTATAAAGCCTTCTATTGTAAGGATAATTCTTTTCGCATAAGATATCATTTTGCATCTGCTATTTTCATCTAGGCGGCTTTTCGCTTCTAATATAGACTCAATATAACTGATAAAGTGTTGATTTAAAAAATCTTTACTGCTAAGCACACTTTTTGCTCATACTTGACTGAGAAAACGAATGATATATTATGTTAGGCAAAGGATTTTTTTTAATTTCCGCCAAGTTTGAATCCTTGTGGAGACATTTAAGTTTAAAATCTTTGGCATGTCTATTGCATGAATATAAATCACTTAATAAATATAAGATATTTTGTGACGAGATTTAATTCAAATTATTTTCAGGCATGATTTTTTTTTTTATTTATAAAGGCGGAAAAGGTTGTTAACACGTTCATTTCTTATAGGTGCTTGTGTTTTACATAAAAGTATATAGTTTTTATTTATAGCCTTGCCTTTGTATATTCATCTTACCATAGATAATTTAAGGTGCTAAACATAAACTACTTTATTTCTGTGCAATTTAGTTTAATTAAACTGTTAAAAAATAAAAAGCAATTATACTATTTCTATTAATCTTATAAACGTCAAAAGTTCAAATTACATATAGTTATTTAAGTTAATCACGATTTTCTTCCATTTTTTTTACAATATGAGATTTTTTTTTATATTTTAATTTTACATTGATTTATTTATTATGAGAAAGGAGCCAAAAACAACATACAATTTTTCCAGACGTTTGTTTATGAAAAATTGCATGATGTGCTTTTAGCTCTTTTCTAAGATATTTTGAGATATATTTTATACAAGTATTTATTAACAACCACACTTGTTAAAAAAACTCAAGACACTTTATTTCATACTTGTAAGTGTAAAATTAATTGCATCTTAGTGGTAATTTTTATGGCTATATACGTTTAATTTTATTTCTATTTAACTTTTTATAAAATTATATTTTTTATATTATTTATAAAAGAATCTCGTATTCCGTAGCTTATTTTAAGGAAAAATTATTATCATTCTACTATATTTAAGTAATTTTTTTTGTTATTTACAATGGAAATTTTTATTTTTACCAGTATTTTGTACGCTTTAACGTATGTATTGAGTTTTATGACTAATAACTAAAAAGGGCTGTAAAGTTATGTAACCTTGAAGGTAAATAAATATATACTAAATGTATTGGACGCTCACGTTAGAGTATTTTTCAATGATGCGTTTTTACACCGAGGAACATTTTATTTTGCGTGATTAGTGAGGCCTTATTTACCCCCACCCTTTCCCTTCCCACCCTTATAAAGATGGGAAGGGGAAACTGTTTTGTCGAAGGAGGGGACGCATAGAAAGGGAATATTACCCCTTGGTTGATCAAAGGTAGGCAATGCATCAGCAATCGCGAATGTCTATGAGCAGCGTTCGCGCCGCTTGCTCGTTTGTCTTATGATAATATATAAAAAAAACAGATGTTATCAGATACATATAATTTATTTTTAAAGCAAAAAAATTGTATTTGTGTAAGTATAAAAAATGTACCTTTGTTTCTCATTACGATAAAACAAACGATATTTTTTATATTTTATGTATAACTGTTAAACGCTTCAATTAATTATTATTGAAAAGAATTAATAGTATGGACTATTTTAGAGCAGTTGACACGTATCAAATGTAACGGTACTATTTTTCTTTCTTAGAAAGAGCATGATATTTGCTTGTATTTTTTGCATGTTCTTTAGATAGTTATGAATACTTGAAACAACTATATTTTACTATTATATTATAGTATAGTGGAATGAATTACGATTAAAAAAATAACTGGCAGTCGAGTAAAAATACCGCGAAGCTCTTTTTGACCTGACAAATACATTGAAAGAATATGTTCAAAATTTCACTTGAAGCTTTGCTTTAAGTAGGACATTGTACGGAATTCTATTTGGTACATTTTTAAAATTTGATTGGCCAATAACACGAAATCATTTTTATACAGGATTTTAATTTTGTTGACTGTATATCATAATCATCAAATGACAGCTATTTTAATGTATATTGTAATAATAATAATTATTAATACACATTGTAAATTGTTAATGATATCCGAATTATTTTATTCAAGGTATTTTTTTGTTAAATGCATGGTGTGATATAAATGCATGATTAGAACATAAACAATTGCATTTTTTAACATGATTATCTTGTGTTGCATTATGTTTTAAAGGAAAAGTAAAATGAAATCTTTGTTAAGTATAAAATATTATTATGCATCGTTGTTTTGTGGATCTTCTTTGACATTCAAAGTTGCTTTGTCGAATAGTTTATTAACCGTTGGCTTCCACGGGCGAAACACTCGTACTAAAATATATTAAAATGTGTAACGAATAATGCAATAGTCTTACAAAATGTATTTCTTATTTATTAAATTTCTAATTTATACGAATAAATGGTTTTAAATATTAAAAACGGCATTTTAAATGACACCTAAAGTTACAAAGTTTTAATCATAGGAATCAAAATATTTTATTATAATCTAAATATTATAGAATACATTTAATTATAACAAATTTGTTAATTTTATACAAGAAATTAGTAAAATAGTTGCAATTAATTACTAAAAAGTAAATTAATTCTGCACTTATACTAAAAAGTAGTACATGTAAATTCCTAGACCTATTTTAGGTATTTGTTTGTATGTTATGTTTTTTTATTATATTTTGAAATGTTTGTAGTCAGTCAAGTGGCTTTCGCTTTTTGTGCTTTTGTTTGTACCATTAAAATATATTCATTTTTTTTTAATTCAGACTTTCTTTACCCAATATTTCAGAACGAACAGTTTGAAGCGTATCAAGAATGCGAAGTGGCAAGTGAAAGATTGTCCGCCGGAAATGCTGCTGGGTGACATCGGCAGACGTCTCTCCACTGAAGTCACACCTGCCGCCATCGCGCAGAACAATAGAACCTTCGTTGAAAAACTACTTAAGGTATAATAATATACAATTTATTAACATTCTAGCCTCCGAACACTAACATTTCTCCATACAAACTTCCATCCTTCTCCATAAAATCTTTTCATACCGCTCGCCTACGTTCTAATAAATCTCCTTGCAAAATTTATATTCTTTAAGTCCATTAGTTTGTAAAACTAACATATGCCTACATCTGCCTTAAAGTAAGCTGAGTCATGATTTAGTTCATCACTTCTATTCAAGTTAACTTGATCCTAGATTTTATTTATCAGGAATGTAAGAGCAAAACAAAGCGTATGCTCGTTGAAAAAATGGGTACAGAAGAGTCGGATTTGGGTCTCGGAAGCGAAGTGTCCGTGACCGGTGTCGAAGAGAATACTATGATCGCTTCCCTCTGCGACTTGTTGGAGCGGCTCTGGTCGCATGGGCTGCAACACAAGATGGGCAAATCCGCGCTCTGGATGCACCTCACCAACTATCAAGAGTTAGAGCAATGCAGCAACTCAACTAAACCTATCGATCCCAATTATCTCACTCCAGGTGGGTGAAACGATTACTCAAAAGCTTACGTAAAAATATTTTCTTCCGTTACGAATTGTAATATTATGTTACATTTTTTTGTACATGCAGCCTTAGCTTGGTGTGTTTTGAGGAAACGATTGGATTGTAAGTATTGATTGAAAACTTATTCAGTGAATAAGCAACTGACATTTATCACACAAACTTAAAAAGCACGGTGCAACGTGAAGATATAACGACTTCATAAATTCACATTCCTCTATTCCAGCGACATATTTATGTTCGGAAATACGTGTAAATGTAATAAGTATTTTGTTAGACTTATCCGCGGTGGGTGCGGAGGTTGAGGCGCACCAGGCGAGCAGCAGCGGGACTCGTTCCCGGGACAGCTCCCGCGGCGGCTCCCGGGACAGCTCCAGGGATCGTCTCAGCAATTCCGGGACATTGGAGAGGAAGTCCAACCAACCTTCGAACCCGATGCGTCCGCTCCCCGAAAGCTTGACTTTTGATATGCGGTAAGGGTAAAAAAAATAAAATATTTACTACGATTTCTACCATAATCGGATATAAGTGGTGTACGTAAGTATAGATTTAGTATGAAAAAAAAAGTTTTCCTTTCCACAGGTTATAAAACATCGATTATAGTGACAGATGTGTTATTCTATGTAAATTACTACTTTTTTTTAGGAATGTACAAGCAATGACAGATATAAAGACAGAGATAGGTTACGCTAGAGCATGGGTACGTCTGTCCTTGGAAAAGAAGCTGCTATCGAAGCACTTGCGGGAACTGCTCGCTGACACAACACTGCTGCGCTCTCAATACAAGAGGACGGCGTTCCTGCGCTGTGAGGAAGAAAGGGAACAATTCCTCTATCATTTGTTGACTTTAAATGCGGTGGATTACTATTGTTTCACCAACACTTATCCGACAACTAGTAAGTATAAATATTATATTTATTAATATATCAATTGATATGTAGAAACTTTAAAATCATATATATCTGAAATTTATTTTAAGAAAACTCATCATTAATGGTACTTTTTATTTCTTAAAAACAATAAGAACATAATGAAATATAAAATTTCCAGAATTGCCATATCGCGTGTTGATAGCGCCGTCTCGTAAGGCAAGTCAGACGACCGCCAACTGCTGGCTCTCTATATCCGGAGCCAATGGAGAGTCAACTCCCAAGATACCGATACCTCGCAACACTAACGAGTTTGTTTTCCACGTAAGTGTCAGCTGCTTTCACATTTACGTACATTTTCATTCATTTTTATACACAATCTTACTAATATTATAAATGTGAATGTTTAGATGGATGGATGTTTGTTTGAAGGTATCCCCGAAACGGCTCAACGGATCTTGATGAAATTTGGTACAGATTTAGAACATAGGCTGGAAGAACATATAGGCTACTAAGTTTTTTTTTAATTACGCGCGAACGGAGTCGTAGGAGACAGCTAGTCACTTAATAATGTTTGAATAATCCATAAGTTTGTTTTTTATATCATGTAAATTACATGAAAACTTATTAAACAATGCAAACATTCTCATAATACACTTATAAATATACTGACACTATCTCACTCTGGCCCTTGATAATCATTCTATATATCGTTCTCTTTTACTCTACCAAATAGCGTCAGAGTTCTTTAATCGATTCTAAAATGTCTTTACATGTAATTGTTACATACGTAATTGTGTTTATTTCCAGCATAAAAATCTAGGTATTCTTTCAACTTTACGTATCGGACACGACAACAGCGGCTTGTCACCGCGTTGGCTGCTGGATCAAGTGTTTGTTCGGAACGAGGTCACTGGACACACCTACACGTAAGTAATAACGAACCGTCTCACTCATGGGGTGGATATTTTCTTTTTAAAATACATATGTAATGTTTTAAAACTATATTAAGACTATCCTACATTACTCAGGAGTAATGTACCATTGTTACGATGAAAAAAATTGAAATCGGTTTAGTAATTTTCGAGTTTATTTGTTGCAAAAATACAAAAATAAATCTCCACTTATCTGCGGAAGTGGAAAGATTTATTTTTGTACTTTAAACGATTTTGCTTACGTGTAAAAGTGAACTATGAATTTATTTTGTTCGTGTTTAGGTTCCCATGTAACCGTTGGCTGGGCACTGGAGTAGACGACGGGTCTACTGAGCGGCTGGTGGTGGCCGCGCGGATCAGGGGGGAGCGCTCGCCCCGCACCCCCGCACCCCTCGCCGCCGCCCTCTCCCCCACCACCACACACCTCTCCACCTCCACCATACAGCATATGATCGGTATCTCGCACCACAACCGGACATTCACATTTGATATAAACTTCTAATTTATTTCCACACTCCAAAAATTTTTAATTTTGTTCATCTTCTATTTACGTCTATTAGCAAAGTTTTTTTTCATATGAATCTTGTTTTTGAGTCGTAATACGTCACTATCGTGTGTATTTTAAGGTGACTGCGTGAACGCAATAGTGAAGTGGCACTACCAGAGCAAGCGCGACAAGGACGCGAACTCGCTGAGCGTGCTGCTGTGTGGAGACAACGGCCTCGTCAAGTGTCTCGAGCAGGCCTTCCTCTGCGGCTTCAAGTCCGCCAGACTCTTCGGCAAGAATCTCTTCATCTGGGACTACTTTGGTAAGCCTCATTTACAAACAACCACTCTAGTAAACTGTACTTTCTGACGTAAATGAGATATTATCTTCTATTATATAAAATTCTCGTGTCACGGGGTTCAAACTTGAACTCCTCCGAAATTTCTTGACCGATTCTCATGAAATTTTGTGAGCATATTCAGTAGGTCTGAGAATCAGCCAACATCTATTTTTCATAACCCCCCCCCCCCCCCCCCCCCCCATTTAGTTTTTTTTTTAACTGCGCGCGGACGGAGTCGCGGGCGACAGCTAGTATACTATAAGTTTATTTTTCACCGTTTTCCATAAGCTTCGGCGACCCTTTCGGAGGAATGAGGGAGGAAGAAAAATAAAATCTATGTCACTTCATAGATCTGACACTGGAACGAACTTTCTGTGATATTTCTCCGCTGGATTGAGCAAGGCAAAGCTATTTTCAGCTCGAGTGCGGGACGAGTTCAAGCTGAGCTTGTCCGAGGAGGGTGGTGGTGGAGGTGGTGGTGGTGGTGGTGGTGGGGGTGCGTGCGGCGTGTACAGCTGCCGGCAGGACGCCGAGCACCGCGCCATCTGGCGCTGCTACTGCCACCTGGCAGACGAGGTGGGCGCTGTCGGCCGCGCACTCGGCAAGGACGGCAAGTTCCAGCTCTTCATCTGCCTCAGTCTACGGTAACTACATCTAATTCAACCTTACTATTATTATAAATGCTAATGTTTAGATTTTTTTATATCATAAGGTGGCAAACGAGCAAACGGCCACCTGAATTCGCCGAAATAACGAGGCGACCGATGCCCATAGAAGTCCGCAAATGCAGACGCGTTGCGTTTAGCGTTTGACTAAAAAACTTTATCAGCCCATGTCTTCTTCCACAATGCACTACATCTATGCCAAATTTCATCAAGATCCGTTGAGCCGTTCCGGCGGTACCTTCAAACATACATCCATCCATCCATCCATCCATCTAAACTTCCGCATTTATAATACATATTAGTAAAATGATATGCTATGGTGTTAATATGATATAAATGTTGTATATGTTGAATTTAGCGAGCACTGGCTGCACAGAATGCTAGTTCCGATGTCTTTGACGCGTGTCACAACTGAAATGTACGAAGAGCAAAGCTTTCTGCGGAAACGAGGTCTCTTAACTTTCCTCAGACAAATTCTCGAACCTCTGGACGAGTTCGATATCGTTCTGGAAAATTCACTTACTCAAGGCATTTAATCACCTTTTGTTTTCTTTTCATGTGAAATTCATAGAGAATAGAATAATTTCAATGGACGTTTGTCAAACTATGACAAGGAATTTCGTAAAATACTCTCTTTTAACATAAATTTGATATATATTTTTCTCTCTTTGATATGTACATAAAAGTAAGTGGTCTCTCTTTCCCTTATTATATCTATGCATTTCACATGACAAATAATTCAAATCGTTTATATCATTGTGAAGCAATAGTTTAATGTAAAACTTATACTCATTAATATCTTTTAGTTTTATAAAAAAAACATAGAATAATCGACAAAAATACTCAAAAATATTCTTATTAATTCCAAAGCTCATAATTTGTAGTTATGAAATTATTATATTATCTGTGAAATATTAGTTAATAATCTAATCTTGCCATCTTATCCCAAAGATCGCGGTATTCTTTGCCTATATCGATTTATAATTTAATATTTTAACCACGCACTTATAATTTTTTCAATTATTTACGTCTAATAATGATAAAATAAATAAAAAAAAACACTTACGACATTAGAAATTATATTTTCGACAATATCATACTATCTTTTTTTGTATTTGCTGGAAAATTATAACAATTATAATTAATATGAAAAAAATATTTTCCATTATACCACATAGCACAAAACAGTGGTAATTCTAATTATACGTTACTAACCCAAGCACAAATATTTGGACTAAGCTCAAACTACGTTAGCTTTTCAGTGAAAAAAACTATAGTTTAGGTATATAGGTCTATATTTTTCTTTAGTTTTAAGAACAAATATGACAATGAAAACAGAATCTCACAAAACGTACGTTTAATTATTACTCGTTTTGCCAAATTGTAATTATTTTTATGGTGTAATTTATGTTTTTGACAAAATAAAAGTTACTGCTGCAAATGACGAAAGTTTACTACTAAACTTAAAATTTACGAATTTTTAGACAGTATCAAAATGTTACTGAAATCTTTTTTTTTTTTATCTAAAAACTTTGTCTTTAACATAATTGCACAAAATATACCTTATTCACTTGTGTAAAAATGTGAATAATAATAGTTAAAATAACTAGTCATTTGGTTATTTTATTGGAGAACTCTTCAATTGAAATTTCTTAATCCTAAAATATTTGCCGTCCTATTTGTGTCAACTTGCGTTACATTTCTGAATCCGTTCATTTTCTTGTCTCTTCAAGAGAAAAAATATAATTTAGTGCCAAAAAATTATACCAAGAATAAAATTCTGATAACAATTCAGATTTTAGTTTCCAATTTTACACAAGCCATCATTGAATATGGTATTAATATTTTTAAGGTAAAACAATAATTTGATTTTGCTTATTTGTAATGTTAACATTAAATGCCGTTTAATGGACTACAATACGCACATGATTAGGTGATATGTCTTGCCAATAAATGTGTACTATTGCCAAATTACCTATTTAAAAAGGCAAAATTCGTAATAAATTAACTTTAAAATCGTCTAAACAAATGCAACACCTTACGATTGCTCATAATAATCTGATAACCAGATTTTAGAATTAATGGTTTCGTATTTAAAAGTGACGTCATTATAACAGTATTAAGCAAAATCTAATGCAAATGAATAAAATCTATGCATGACAGAAAGGTTAAATACTATAAATTAGTTGCGTAACCTTATGATCATTTAGTTTTAAAAGAATGCTGGTTATGTATGAAAGGGGTTGAGACATAATATGGGAAATTAAAGATGACTCCCGCAGAGCCGTCATCTGAGTATTTATATATGAACAAGTCATGGAGGCTACTGGAGCATTATTTAAATATGAGTACACAGACAAATATATGTCTGAGTTTAGAGGAAACGATTAAAAAACACAGACACAAAATACATGTAATTTAAATAAAATCCAAAATTCTTATTCTTTATCAATTCTAGTTTACTGGAAGTTGCCAGTGTTTGCTCTCAGTTCTTTAACAGATTAATAAGCAACGCTTAAAAGTACGTAAAGCTAAAGCATTTCAATGTAACAAAATAAATACTACTATTGCACGAGCATTTATTTTCCACTCATAACGCAATAACAGTTAACCGGAGTTTTAATGTTTGTATTTTTTTTACTATGCGTATCAGAAATGTTTTAGAGTCTACATGAAGTAGGTTTTATATCTTTTAAATTTCAATCATGGCAATGAAATGATTTAGGGAATTTTTGATATATTTTTATTATAAATTGTTATTTTAAGTTTAATTTTACACTGTTTTTTTTTTGTTATTATTGTTTTTTATCTCTCAAATGTCTTCCTAAACAACCATATGTGCGAACTGTACCAAAGATAATATGTAACTGAAAATTAATAAATGTGAAAATAACGTCAAGCTGTGTATTATTTCTCATTTTTTTATTTTATTTTAGTGCATATGCTAACTGTTATATGTCACTGTTATATGTACATACATTTGTCTACTTCTGCCCAAAAAGTTGCAATATACTAAGGCGTCGTCCATTATTCACGTGATGTATTTTAACAACTTTTTGAGCCCCATCCTCCTTGTTATGTTATTGTTGGTTGAAAAACTTCCCTTCCTCCTATACTCAGAATCATGTGTATTGTTTTTAATTCAATCATTAAACTTATGTCGGAAAGTAATGTTTTATGAAATTGTTCATTTTGAAGTGCTGAAACTTAGACAAATTATTAATGCTGATCTTTAATCTAAACAATTGGATCAAGTGAAGCAACCTTTTATCGAAAGGTATACAGTGATTGTCAACAAAAAGGCGTATTCTACAACACAAAAAAGCAAATCCTCACTGTGCAAATAGATCTTTAATAAAAATCAAGAATTGGTGTAGGAGTTACTGCCTTACCGAACATTTGGATAGTGTCTAAAATGCCAACTCGAGATATTTTTTTAGAAACTGATTGTTTTTATGGGCCCGGAATTGAAACTTCGCACACTAGATAGCAAAAAGTCATTTGTAACGAAGGTGATTATCCGGTCCATCTAATAGTCATATTTCAATGCAAGACTCCTTAGAAACAACAGAAGACGATGTGGTCACGGTTACACGAGTTTTCTAAGCATTTTGTGGCTAGCAAAAATAGTCATGGCTGCAAGAGCAAACATTGAATACTACACATTGTTACATGATGATTACATGTTTTTAAGAGGCGACCACATTACGATCAGAAATCAAAAGCAATTAAATTTCAGGAATACAAATTTTCAATTTTAGTCTACTCTGAAAAGGAGTCTAGTGGAATTTGTGCCTAAATTTTGAGAATGAAAATCAGGCATAACTTCTGTAAAGTAATATCATACTATATATATCCACATAAATAGCAATATTTATATCAACATAAATAAGTTAGAGTTCTTTTAATTATTAAAAAAATCACTATAAATGGAATTGAAAAAAAAAGCTGGTCATCCCTAGTTAAAAGTACCGGTCCCCGAAATCGAACAGGAAATCCATTAAGATAGTAACACTGAGGCACAGCCACAGATTATTTTTAAAAAGGAACATAACCTGTGCCAATGGCCAGCAACATGGATTTAGTATGTGAATCAAAATAAAAACTTAAGTTAAACAAAATTTAATTTTATAAAAGCCTTTGCTATCATTAATTTTTTATAATTTTTCTTCATTTGAATCTTAAGTACGAGTATTTTATAGGAATTTTTAAACTATTTTTGTAGATGGCGTTGTTTCGCTTGTTGTGCGGTCTTTCATCCGACATTCGACAAGTAAGATGGCGGCGATTAATGTGAAAGGCGAAACGTTGTCTTATTTGTACTTGTAAATAAAGGAACAGCTTATTTTCAACAATAAAATAGTGTAACAAGAAGAGAAAGATCAATTTCAAAGTGTATGCTATATTGTGGAGTACTGTGTGTTATATATGACATGACATAAGTGGCTTTTTATTTCACAATAGACAAAACCCGTCGCAACGAACATTCGAAGGAGTCGAGGCCATATTTATGATGTTATCTGTTGTGTGAGCGTCCTCAGAAACCACATTGATAAATATTTTTTTGATGCCTAAGCTATGGTATGTTGCTTTTACTAAATGCTTACTTTGTTTTAAATATTGCGCTAAATACGTACTTATATTGTTCAAACACATTGACGCTTCGATCCCCAAGGCGGCGGATTATTTTTATTTCAATACAATGTTTGTTCCTTATGTGTATATTATCCCCATTATGTATGTTAATTATTTCATCAAGAAATTATAAAACATAACTTTTCCAAGTTTAGGTTATGACGTACTCTAAATATTCTTCTAATTAGTGGTTTCGTTTGTATTCACAACAGTTTGTCATTAACTAAAGAATTGTTTTCTTTTTCATTTCAGGAGTGTACAGTGTGTACTACAGTTGTATAAATCATGATAACAGTCAGTGCTTCAATTTAATGGTACTAAATATACTATTAACGTGTTCTACAAATTATGGATGAAAGTGTGGACTTTAATTGACAAATTACATTGACACAATACAAAACAAGACGGAGGTGGTAATGGATCCAGTAGGACCATGGTCAGCATATGCTTCTTACAATCGACTAGCGGGGGTACAGGCTGGTGCTGCAAGTGGAGATTTTCATCACCATCTAGCAAGTGGTGGTTCAGGACTTGGCAGTCAGTCAGTTCCATCAACCACAAGCCAATTATTACTCCAGGCTGCTCATACCACAGCATCATTAGCTGGACAACTCGGTTCAACAACAGCTTCGCCCTTCAACCCTGGAGGATTTTTATCACCACCTACTGTGGGATATGACGCAGTGTTTTCACCTCTGTTTCACCATGCAAGTCCAAAACCAGCACACTACAGTTCATCTTTGCAGGCACAACACCGACAAGTGATTGCTCAAGCTCAAGCAGCAGTAGCATCAAAGCAGTCCTCAGTAGAATCTGAACTTTCTTCTTTAAGAGAAAACTATTCCCATCAAACATTAGCACAAGGGACTTCATTTTTTGATCAATCGTCAACTCCAGGTAGCGCAACTGGGTTAAGCTGGCAGGGAAATAACCTTCCTAGCCCATTTGGGATTTTACCCCACGAAAGTGTTGTGCCTTCATCACCAAGCCCAGCAACAACAAAAGCTTCAGCAGCTTATGAAAATTTTAATGCACATTTTGCTGCTGCCCAAACACTTAATAATCATCTTAATTCTCAAATTGCTAGTGCTGGCAAACAAACAAATAGGTCCGGTTCTCCAGCGACTGCATCTAAACAACCAGCATCTTCAACCTCGTCTTCAACGTTTTTTCAATCTCCTCCCGCTTTTGGAAATCAGACTGATAATTCGTACAGTGCGAATAGTGCTAAGAGTGGTCAACTTTCATCTCAACAGGATTACGCAGGAAGTAAGTCATTTTCAAGTTCTGCAAGTCCAGCTGCCCCTTCCCAGCAGTCTTGCATTGTGTCAACTCCATCTGCAACCTCCTCTCCCACTCCCCTCACTAAAGATTACCGCACAACATCCACTAATCCAAGTAGACCTACAGTTTCAATATACAATAATTCACAGTCACCTAAAAATACAAGTAGTGAAAAGACATCAAGACCAACTAGCAATTCTAATACTAGCTTTGTATCCCCAACATCTAAACCCCCACTAGTTCAGACCAAGGCCCAAAGTAAAATATACCCCGAGTTAAGTAGTGAACAAAGAAAAAGCTGTGATTCTAATGATAAACTTCAACCGCAATCATCACCAATAAGTTATTCTATAATGGATGCCCCTGGTCGATTGAGCTATAGTAATAGTACATCATCATCCAAATCAAATAGAATGAATAGTTCTCCATATTCTTCTTCACAAAGTTCTAGTTTTAGACATTATCAAAGTGGCAATAATGTGGAATCTGATTATCATGTTCGGGCTAAAAGTAGCTCAAGTACAGACACAGGCTACTCTAGTAGTAGTTCACAGAATGGTCCAGAATGTGGTGTAGTTGGAGGCAGAAGACAAAGTCCGCTGCAGACTGCACCTCAGACATCGCCTTTGGGTCATGGGTCTAGTCCTGCATATCCATTGTATCACAGTCCTATGAATTCAATAAACTCCCCTCAGCAGCATGGGGATCATTACAAAGTTAATAATTCAGCCCCCAGGTCACCTTTAGATGCATCTGTATCAAGATCTCCGTCTCAAAACACTCAAGTGGCCTATCCATCTGTTATCACTAGAGCCTTAGGTATAGAACACAATAAAACATTTAATGAAAATAGGTATGAAAGAGGCCAGAGTCAAACTTCCAGTCAATCATGTTGGGATAATGATCGCCAAATCAGTAGGAAATACAACAGTAATGGTAGTAACAGTAATTATAATAGTTTATCAGATAACAATACTCATAATGAAAAACCTATTCAACAATCTCAAACTTCAACTGATAGGATAGTTAATGATAAACATCACTATTTTGATACTAACAATGTAGCCTTACAAGATCTATCTAGTTGTCGCGGAGATCCAATGAGCATTGTTAAAAATTTGCAAAATCTACAACAAAGTTGTCAGTTACAAGATGTCAAATTAGGTAAAAATCAAACCACTGCAACCTCAAATACCTCACTGAACAAATCTGTGCCGAGAAGGAAAAGTATTGATAAACCAGTGCCTCATACAAATATGAATGAAATATCTAATGCAGTTATGGCAGACTATTTAGTTAACAGGGTGCCTCCCCCTGCTCATAGTTCAACAACTAATCAGCAACAAAATGGTAGTTATTTCGATTTTGAAAGATGGAACCTTCCACCTCCGCCACCTAAAATGTTTCCTGGCACTACACCTTTTGGCTCTCAAGCACCATTACATGCAACTAATTTTGCTAACCAACATCAGGCCCTGGCCATGCAGCATGGGCACACACTAACATACTTCCCACCTTTTCACCTCGGTCCCCATCCTGACTTTCAGTCATCAGTGGAGTTAACACCATTATCGTCATTTAGCGAGACACCACCTTCGGCTTCCTCGTCATCGTTTTCTACACCAGAAACTCGTGAGGAGGAACAGCCCAAGGTGGTGGTGCCTAATATAGAGGAAGAACTTGGTTTCCTTGCAGAACAACGAGGTAACACTGCATCATCGGTAGCACCCTCTTCGCAGCAGAATGTAAATAGTGGTTCTCAAGACACTGCCACAAAAATAATGGAAAAAAAGTTCAATGTTCCCGTCACGGGCCCCGGCTCAGGCTTCATGGCTTCTTATTTGAAATTTTTACAAGGGGAGCGCGACACGTCGCCCCCGCCGGCCGGCAGAGGCGCCAGGAAGTCTACCTGGTCGAGAGCCAACACCAATAGCAACACGAACAACACAAAATCATTCACGCCTAACGATCACAAGCCTCAGTGTGACGCAAATGCCCCTCAGCAGAGTGCCAATGGCGCGATGGCGCCGACGAATGCCATAAACAGCGGCATGTCCCTAAGTAACCCAGTCATGAGCTCTTCAGTGAGTATGAGCACCACTGGCTTGTTGGGTGCTAACCAACTGCACGGTGCACCGGCGACCCTCCTCAGTGGGCAAGGGAAGAGCGAGATGGACGACCCGCGTTACTACAACATGAACAAGGATCGGAAAAGAAAGTATGACGGCAGCGAGGCGAGCGATGCGTACGAGGCGGAGGAGGAGGCTCGGCGGCTGAACAAGCCGGTGCTGAACGTACCCAGCACGCCGCTGAGCGAGAAGGGCAAGAAGGCGCGAGCGCCGAGCAAGCCGCCGGCCGCGGCCGCCGTGGCGCCTCAGCCGGCCGCGCCCAAGAAGCCACGAGCGCCTGCGCCGGCGCCCGGGGCTGCGCCGCAACCCGCGCCGCACCAGTACTATTACCAGCACCAGCCCGAGGAAGGTGCGTTCAATTTGCTAGATTTCCACTTGAGAAACAGGGCGCGATGGTGAAGCGCTGGCCCTGAAGCTTGTATGACAGGAGCGAGCCGACTGCCGCTCGGGCAGGCCGCCGTGAAAACTTGTTACATTTTAACTGTGATATTGTAAATTTTTACTAGATGAAATCTATTATTCACTGTAAATAACCTCTATAAAACGAAATGTGATGTACCTATCTATTAGAGATTGATATTTTAGGGTTAGTCTGTAACAAGATTTCACTAAAATTTGTTGTTGATGACACATTATTAGTGCCATTTTATTGTAAATGTAGAATTTTGTGACTCTTGTCATACTCGCTATTGAAGGGGTGCTACCATTAATAATTCCAAAATTGTGGTATATTTTTTTATGGAAACAATACCAGTGGGTGTCTATTGTACATATGAAATGAAATAATGTATTGTATTTACAGTATTGAATTAGTTGGTACTTACAGTAATGTAATGCATATATTTTGCTGTTAGCCGGAAGTGATTTTATACTATAAGGAGGAAAAGAATTGCATAATACATTGACAGCTATAATTTAGTGTGATAATGTATTAGAAGGCCATGCCCTGAACATAAGTTTTGTATTTCTATTTAATTGTTATTTGTTTATGCACAATTCTCAATATTTTATGTAAATACTTTTGTATTATAGGAGAAATCATAAAATAAACGCGAGTATATTACTGATAATGTGTTAAATATTTTTAGTTTGTAATTATTCCTGGTAGCACCTCTCACTTCGCCAATATAGGGATAACATGTGCAATTTAATAACTTATACAAATATGTAATAACAATATTAATTTTGTAAACCAGTTTATCACGTAATGATTAATCATTCATTAATGAGACACGTGTACATGTTATCGCAATGATGATAATCATCATTTGGCTGTCCTTGATCCTTACCATTCCTATTCACCAATTTATTAAATATACTTTTTTGTGTTATTAAAATAATTGGTATTTTACGTCTAACAGAAAGAGGTAATTATTGTTTTATTTTAATTTATTTTGTAAATACCTAATGCAATGTTCATCTTGTCTTAAATGTAAACATTGTTATTTTAGTGGCGGCGCATGGGACTGCATTGGGCTATGCGAATTACGCGGCGGCCGACAGCGACGCGAATAGAAAATTACATCACATAAAGACCCACCAGCAAGTATCAAATACAAGTCAGATTGATAACACAAGACCTATTGAAGAGATGCCATATCAGGTAAACTCATTAAATTAAATGATAATCTAATAAGACTGCATTAGAAAACGTTATCACATACAAAGAAAAATGAATCAACATCTAACTTTATGTAAAATTTCTATGTTAAAGATTTTGCACGCCACTTTGATATTTTTTTAAATTAGATAACATGCCGTAATTTATGATATCATTGTTACTGAACGAAACTAGTGATGTCATTCGACATCCTCTGACGATCGTATATTTGGTATTCCCCTCTGTCAATGCCCTTTTTTATCTTCAAAATCCATTATGTTATGTAAACCTGACTATCATAGTTGCAAGACACATTACATGTTTACCTTAAAATATGTTTTTAACATTTAAATCTAAGAACTGTTTTTTTTTTTAATTTGTCGACTTATTGAGTTAGATTATAATGTAATAAATTTTAATTAGATTGAATCTTAAATATCTAATGTTACAGTAATTCCCCGGTGTATAATAATAGCCGGAATAAGAGCAATATAGACCCGTCATAGATATTAAATTCTATTAGATAAATAATTTTTGATGGTTATAATTTCTTTGAATTAATTTGTTGTATGTTCGTTGTGTTTGCAGTCTGGCGAATTTGTAGCAATAAAAACGGATTTAAATGAGATGTGGCCCGCTATATGGCGAGTTGATGGTAAAACACTTTTACAAAAGTACGAACCGTTTGAAGAAAACGGTAAAGTGTTATATCGTAACATATCAACGGTAAGTTGTAACATTTTCATTTTTAGATTGATCAGTTTTTGTATTGTAATCTTCTTGCATCTAGATTCATTAGAATTGGGACATTGGTTAATAATAACCATGAAGGAATATACAAAAAGGAATGTACACAAACAGATGTTTTATTGAGAAGTTTATAATGATATATGCCCACAATATAATTTGATAAATCGTTCCTTTTCTTTCTAGTACGCAGCGTGGAATCCCGAAAATAAGAAAATTTATACCCAAGTACCGGTGAAAGTGCGCTCACAGTCACATTTAGAAACAATAGTTGAATTAGTTAGAAGCGAGCTTCCACTCGACGATTGTAATTTCATAGAGAAGAGAATGCTAGAGACACAAATGTATCAAGAGAATTTCGAAGTGTACATACAAACGTTAATATCGCACGCTTTGGATCCTAATTTTTTAACAGAAATTTTTCAAGAGCAAGGTAAGTGTAAAAGATTCCACAGCTGCGGTGCTCAATATCAAACATCACTTCTGTCCGTAAACTTAACAAATCCATCATAAATTATACAGCTATGAGTATCTATAACCGCCACAGAGCGTCGGTGACTCAGGGGTTAAGCACTTGACTTGCAATTTGCAGGTCCTGGGTTCGAATCCCGCCATGTACCAATGTGTTTTTCGAGTTTCGATTTACTTATGTACATTTATCCGATGTTCTTACGGTGAAGTAAAACATTGTGATGCAACCTGCACATATCTGAGAATAAGTTCAATGATATGTGTGAAGTTAACTGGTTGACTATGGCCTACTCACCCCTAACTGAGGGTAGGCTCCGAGCTCCTCAGTGGGCACGTATAGTGAGCTGATGATGAACCGCCACTGTATGAATTTCAGATGAGTACTTCCTATCCAACGTGAAGACTGTGGACGAGGTGACGGAGACGATGCGGGCGCGTGTGTCGAGCGGCGCGGCTGCGGGGGGCGCGGGCGGTGTGGGGGGTGCGGCGGGCGCGGGCGGGGGGCGCGCGCTGGACGCCGCGGCCGCCACGTGGCCCGGCCTCAGTGTGGCGGCGGGCGCGGGCGCGTGCCGGGCCTGCGCGCGTCCCGCCGTCGCCCGCCTCTTGCTATACGGCCAGCCCTACAACCCCGCCACCCTCGAACCCGTCCAGCCCGACGCGAGGCTCGCTTACGAAAAGGTTACAATTATCTTTTTGTTTTTTGGGCAGCTCTGTGCCGTTCTCTCGTTCCCCCTTATAACATATTTTTGGGTCAGGTACCTGGGGTGCGGGTTTTTCTTTATTTATTGTAATCTTCCATAAAATCTTAAAATCCACGTTCATACGACTGTGCTTTTTGTTTTTCTTATAGAGGTTTTCAAATAACATTGTGCACAGAACACAATTTAAGTTGTAGTGGAAAATGGTATGGGACCTTGAATCGCCAGGATATTTTAAAAGATGTCTCATTATTAACTAGTGTAATGATGACAATTTTCAGGAGTTCTTAGTGTGCGGCACATGCTGCGGGCGAGTGCAGCTGTACTCGCGCATCTCACACCAGAAGTACCTGATGTACGCGGAGTGCAGCAAGCGCGTCGCCGACAAGCGCATGCAGAGCCCCGGCAAAGACACCACGCTCGTACTCAACGAGCTGCTCGCCGATGAAATATGGCTGTCACAGGTACACGTTTTACACAATCGCAGCAACATAATTAACTGATTTTTTCATAAAGGAAAAATCTAACTTCAGTGTATTTCAGCTCTCAACATGAAGCTTATAGGTATTTGTAAAAAAACAACTTGAAGAATTTGCCTTGTGTATTTCAATTTTAGGTTAAATTTATAACTTTTGATTTTAGACATTGTATATATGTCGCAGTCATATTGTATAATCCGCCATATTACATTACGGCTAGCTATTATCAAAAACAGGGCCGTTTTGAAATGCGGCAGTTCAACGAGATATATTCAACGTATGATTGTACGTTGCAGTTGTTCCGCGACGTGCGACACTCGTGGGCGGAGGCTGAGGCGTGGGAGCGCAAGATGCGCAGTACTACGAGACAAATGATATAACATGCGCACCACAACAAGGACCATACATCTCATATATCTCATGTATGTATCACATTTTGTATTTTATTAGGCAAAATAGCATTTAACTCATATTTTATTAAAAGGTTTAAAAATTATTATTTTAAAATGTACTATCATTTAAATTTTTTATATGCTAACTAGGAAATCACCCAAAATCACACAAATATGTCCATAGATAAATAAAGACAATGTAACTTGTTGAAAAACGTATTTTAAATTTCTTTCAGAACTTTTTTACTTGCAATCAATATTGTATTGTATATCTGCGGAGTTATACATTTGAATTTGTTTATATAGGTTTACATTACAGTATCATAATGGAACAAAGGGATTTAGTATGAAAGCAAGTTTGTAATTACAGCTTGGAAATAAAATAACATTCAATAAAAAAATCGTATCGTGACTTACGAATATCAGTGGCAATAATTAAGAAGATATCACAAATAGTGTATATAAAAATGACGGACTATCTCGCAGTATAAGAATTTATTTTTTAATTTTCATTAATATAATCTGCGGTACTATTATATAAATGTAAATTTGAATCTATTTTCTATGCAGAAGTTAAAGATTTTCAAATGTTTAAGTTTTATTTTTTTGATGAGAATGATTAGTTTCTTGTAAGATTTGTTGAATTCAGGGCAAGTGGTGATCTATTTAAGGTATGAAAATTAAATAGCAATTTTTTTACATGTCAAATAGTGTAAGAACTATGTATGTACTATATAAGAATATATTATATAGGACATGATTTCTTAAGCATTTGTACAGTACGAAGAGATGTTATTAAACAAATTGAAGTTAAAGTTTAGAGTCTAATACATCCTTTAGTCTCTCTTGCATTTACTCACCATATCATTTTAAAACCCCCTTTTTTAATACAAATTATGTCATCAACAAATTTTTATGTAATATTTTTTTAATTACTAATATTTTTTCTTGCCGCTTAGTTTCTAATGTGCCAATATTTGGACTTTATGAAAAAGATTGTTACGGAAATGGTTGTGGCAAAAAGACAAGCCTGAATTAATCGTACTGTACATTGCCTATTTGCGGATGTTTGTCGATTTATTTGCAATGTAATATAAAGGTGCGGTTGAGCAAAACAACTACCATTTATTGATCAAATGTTATTTATAATGCCTCGAAATTTGCGCTTACAACAACTACCGTTACTGTTATCTAAATATGATTAATGTTGACAAAGAAATTCTTGATAGAGAACAAATCCAGATGTTATAATATGAATGCTTAGATAGTGCGAAAATACGGTAACACTCATTTATATTGCACCAAAGTAATTCAAAAGATTTGAGCATTATATGCATAAGTCTTTTCATATATCTTGGCGGCTTTAACATTGCGCGAGAGCTGCACAAAATGTCTATGACCTTGTTCCGTCAAGATATTCAAAAACTGATACTTAGTAGACAACTAGCTTTATACTTTTTCTATAGTTGTCACAAAATAATAGGCGTATTACACTTGTATGAGGTTTACAAACTGACTTATTGTGTTGTGAAAACTGTACCAAATTGTATAAAACTAATTTTAAGTACACGTTTTGTTGTATTTTTTTTTACTAAATATTTGATATTTTTTTTACATACCCTTCATATGATAGTTATCAGAGAATGATAGTTAAAATATCTTGTTTGGCTATAATTAATGTAAAAAAAAACCTTTGCAGATTACGTTTACTGATGTTAGTTTATAGATTGTATAGTACAATATATACAATTTATTGTACATCAAAATTGTTACTATTTCAATATTTATATAAAATGAACAAAGTGCCTAAATTACAAAATACGCTCGCCGCACAAAAAATATAGTTAAGAGGATCGTTTGAACGAAATTCAAGTGAAAAAATACCTACAGTGAATTGAAAAGAATCTCACTTTGAAGTATAAACTTTAAAGTATTTTGTTTTATTATTTTAACAGCTTAAAAGACACGAATAAAATTTATTTTACTCACAATGTGTTTTAGGCATTGGTTTTGAACTAAACATTGAAAAATAAATAATAATAAAAACAGGTCCATATTTGTTATTCTGTAATCGCTAGAAGACACAGACTAGTTACGAATCGCGACTGAATATAGTCACACATTCCTAAAGCGGCCTTTGAATATGTATTATAAATAATTTTAATTTGAATTTGTGAAAAAAAACCTTCTACTCTAATCGTGATGTTTAGTTCTTAAGTTTCCATTTGCCCTAATTTATAAATGAACAAATATTGCGAACTCTGTATTAAATATAAGTACATTGAGATGATATTTTGTATAATTGAATTGGGTTGTATAGGTTACATACAGCGTTGATTTAAGTAAGTAGTTATGTAGAATTGTAAAAATAACAAGTATTGTCTTGTATAAGCCCGTGATTAAAGTTAAAAAGAACTTTATTTATGTCTGTCGCATTCGACAGGAAAACACCCAATTGTTTTGACACATTCTTATTATATGACATCATAATAAATTTAAACTGTTTTTTATTTCAAAAGCCTATGTATTCTTCCAGACTATGTTCTACATCTGTGCTAAATTTAATCATGATCCGTAGACCCGTTCTACATAACTTTCGCATTTATAACCAATGCGACCAAAATAAATCATAATATAATCGAGAGGGTACTTACTGGGTTTTGTACTTTTAGATTCTAAATGCCTGGTCAGAGTTCAACACCGAAGCTTTGTCCACATCGATTGAATTTTTTGTTATAAAAAATCGTGTCCTGAGGCGTACATAAAGGCGCATTTACATTTGTTATATAGAATAAGGGGAGTCCCCAAATATGGTATATTGTCTTTTGAAAGGAGTATCAATCTATGTTTCAGTCGTAATATGGCATACGGTTATTCCCCACACGCGGCTAGCAATTAACGAAGTCCCCAAAAAGTCATTCGCAAGTTTGGAAAATGGTTTATCGCATGTTGGTCCCATAGCCTTAAAAAAATATTCCGCAATCAGCATGCGAGCTCTATCTACTAATGAAAACAAACATCATGCGGTCCTTATGGCAAACATGATCAGGTCACCGCTACTTTTGGACAAGAATCAGTAGCAACAGCTCTTTCACAAAAGGTAGAAGAGGCGAAGATAAGTAAAAGGAAGAATTTTGCTTTGCTTTTTACTGTACAAGTAAGCTTAAAAACCTTTACCCTGTATATAAACAGATGAGTAAATAAAAGCACATATCTTCATAGAATACTTTAATTTGCTTGCACACAGCCTCTATTGAGAACGATGTAAAGAAATACAGAGGCAAAATGGATCTTAACCAAATTTACCAAATACACATTATTCACATCCTGAAATTTCATCATAACATCTCGCAAGACGTTTATTAAAATATTATAAAAAGATTCTCAAAATGGTGAGACAATGGATAAAGTGAAATCATTACATTTAAATAATTAACACATTCAAAGAAGCGGACGATACAAAATTATTAAAATCATATTTCTGGTTTATACATATCATAATCATAAAAGGAACAAACATAATATAGTTCGTTAATACATAAAAATACCGAGTGTAATTGAAATAACGAAGGTTATTGAGAATTGGAAGGATCGCGGTTGACATTTGGTCAGTGTCAGTGTCAGTGGTGTGCACGTCTCCTGTACTTCTGTATTATCACGAGGCGGAGGCGCGCGTGCGGCGAGGGCGGGCCGAGCCTCGCCGCACCGCGCGCACAACATCACTTGCGTCACATAAACCTATACAAGAATCTAGATTTAACGTAACTTATTATAATTGCATATATCATACATCTAAACTCATGTAACTTATTTTTTATTTAGTTTCAAATTTTATTATTTTACTTTTTTTTTTTATTCTTTTTTATTTTTTTTAGCGTTAATCTCTTGTTTTGTTGTTGCCCCAGCGCGTTGTTGCCGGTGAAATTTGCCTTCCACGAATGATTTGATTGAGTCGTCATTAAAGTGAGTGCGATGCCTAATTTATTGTAATATATTTTATTTATAAGGCTTCGCTAGTTATTCTACATTTTCAGGTTTTCGGTTGTATTGTTGAGGACGCGGGGCGCGGGGGGCGCCGCGTGCGCCTCCGCGAGGCCCGCCCCGGCCGCGGCCTTTGAATCCGCCCTGGTACTGGTTGTTGTCGTTGTATCTGTCGCGGCCCCCATTCTCGTGATGGTGGCTGTCGCCAGTGTCTCCATTCCCGTAGTACTCGCTGCCGCCTCTGTTCTGATAACCGTCCTTGTGTCTGTTTTGGTAGCCATCATACTGTCTGTTCTGATAGCCATCCTTGTTTCCTCTGTTCTGATATTCACCGCGCGGGTGGTATCCATCGTTTTGTCTGTTTTGGTAAGAGCCACGTCCGCGGTATCCATTGGAGGAACCCCGGATTACCGTACGACCGTATCGCCTGTATCTGTTTTGGCCATCTCCTTGACCTTGAGTTTTGCGCTCGTAGCCTTCTTCGTTTTCGGGGCTTCGGCTTTCTTTCCATTCTTCTTCATTTTTGTCCTCACTTGGAGTGGGAGCTTTTCTTTCTTCCACCTGTGCCGGCGGTTGTTGCTCAATAAGCACTGCTTGAGGAATTGGTTGCGGGATGGGTGGCATCTGTGGCTGGGGTACAGGCTGGGGATGTGTAAGCGGTTGCTGGGGCGGCAGAGGTCCCGGCAGAGGAACGCCCGGGTACCCGGCGTGCTCGTGGTGCGTTGCGAAGTGCGGCTGCGGAGGCATAGGCATCGGCGTCTGTTCTGGAACCCGACCTCCAGGCAATTGCACAAAATGTTGGTTTGTGAAAGTCTGTGTGGGGATCGGTGCCGGTGGGGATGGCTGATTCATAATTTGTGGAGGATGTGGAGTACCTATGGGACTGTCAATTTCGGATTCTTGAAGAAAGAAGAAGTTTTGTGAACCAATAACTTCTGAAATAGGTCTCTGCTGGGGGTATTGTTGTGAGAAATATGCATGCTCGACTTCCTGTAAGGTTATAGGTGGAAGAGGGCGTAGAGGGTAGGCCGGCGCTGGTACCACAGAGGGCGCGGGCGCGGCGGGGAGCATGGTCGGAGGAGGATAAGGAAGAGCATTAGTCTCCTCTACTTCCAAAGGCATCACTTGCTGTTGTTCTTCATCCACAATAACATGAACCTCATCATTCTCTACTCCAGCATTATCAACACTTTTGTCGAAATATCCACATTCATGTACAGTAGTGACTATCTCCTTTATATGAGCATAAGTAGTGCCCAAAATCTCTTTAGGTTTGCCATCAATGATTGCATATAGGTGTTCCGCAGCTTTAACTGTTTGCATGTGAAATCCAGATTGACCTTCCTCATTTAGTTCATGTTTCGGTGTAACTTCAGGATATCTGTAATAATTTCATTTGAATAAGTCAAACCAATAACATTAAGTAAACCCTTCCTTAAAATAGATCAAGAATCTGGTTAACATTGCATGAATGCTGGTTAAATAGGAAATGTGGTGCTCAATGGAGAGGCCTACTCCAGTATTGGCCAATTTTAAATGTAAAAATTATTTATGTTATAATTATTTTATGGACGGAGTAACCTCCAATAATAACTAATAGGAGGTAATTTAGGATTTATACTTACAAATCATCCAAAATTTTTAAATCTTCTTGGGTAAGTTTTGCTGCTCCATTAGTCCCATTCAAGAAGTCTTCACGAGCTTCCGAGTTGCCCATTTGCATAAGGCAATCCAAAATTAGTAAAACTTCTCGGATCTTGTTTGTTTCAGCAGCATAACGAACCCATGCATCCTAAAATTTGTATATGTAATTATTTAACAAAATAAAATAATTGTAACAAATTCAACTGGTTACACAATACAGATTAGCATTTAAAAGTATTTTTGTCAATTTTGAAGTAATGCTGTAAAATATATTTCCACAAAATCTGTGCATCCTTTAAAATAGAAATGTGTTAACATTGTGTGCAGCATCTACAAATTATTCATATCTAACTGTCACCCGCAACCCCAGCCACAAGGAGTTAACAAAAAAAATAATAATAAGTGGCTGTGTGTTTTTCCAGACTATGCCAAATTTCAATGACATTCATTAAGCCATTCTGCAGATACCATCTATCCATCCATCCAAATATTCTCATTTAAAATACTAGTACTATTTGTTCAGCTGATGTTGTGATTAAAACACTTTCCTTAAATTTATTATTAAAACAATACCTTTTTAGCTTGCTTCTTAGCCTCACGTTCTGCTGATGACACAATAGCAGTAATTTGTTTAGAGAGGTCTCTTGCAAAATCCAATGTCTGCACAACCTCATCATACTTGGCTACTGCTACTTTTTGGTCTGTGTTCAATTCTTTACCAGCCTTTTGCAGGTCACGGTATGATGTCAGCTTGCTCTAAAAGTGAATAACATATTATGCAAACATCAAACAATAAAGCATGACTAATTTATTGTTATAGTAAATAACAAAGTAGTAGATCTAGCTTAATCTTGACTAAATGTATTTAAAATCTTCACTTTGTTTTGATATATGCATTTACAGCATGGGAAAATGACACATAAGGACCATTAGACCTCTAAATGAGACACTAAAATGAACACCAGGGAAATAAATAATTCTATGTTTAAATTATTACATCTTCACGTATATTTCATCGATTTTAAGCCCGTAGTGTTATGAAGATATGGTCACGTTATCGCTAAATACAATTGCTCATCAGTTTATGATAAGAAACATAAATATATACAAAAAATATAATGTAAATCAAAAAAAGATGTCGCTCTTGCAAACATAGCGAAAGTAATATATAATAATACTAACTAATACACATAAGACGTTCCTTAGATACTATATGTGAATATGTAAAAATATTGGGCGTAGCGGTTTGGTAACAATAATGTTGGACCGGAGCACATGTATTAAAATGGCGTCCAGAGGATCGCCGCTACTTTATTTACATACAACAAAGGCCGGAAAAAATGAAAATGTTACATATTAAAGACACGGGCCTATAAAAAGCCATAATAATATTATAATAATGATGGTAAACGAAGAATCATCGATCTACAATATATAGGTGCAATGAATAGATCTTGATGTAGAGTAAAATATATCTTACCTTTCTTTTTTCCAAATTGCGTATTTTGTGTTCAATAACGGTGATAATTTGCCTTACAGGTGAATTATCCGTAGCCTCCGAAGAGGCTGGTTTTTCAGACTTTGCATTCGCTGCTGAAGGCATCCTTCACAGGCAACAACTTCTTCTGGATTGGTTCTTATGGTGGTGGTACTTGAATAGACAATTTTTTAAGTATATAACTAGATTTTGCACTATACTACATAGAGAAACTGTCAGTAAACGAACGACGCATTTTTTTAATTCGAAATGTTGGTATCATCCATTCGTAATCCCCGCGAAATATTTAAACACCTTTTAAGTTTGGCCAATAAAAATAATATTTTTTATTGCAAGGTTTACAGTAAGCTGTTTTAAACTTCTCTTAAAACTGTTTTGAAAATATTGTAATTAATTGCTGTAATCAAAAAATTAAAATTTAGGTAAAAGTGATAAACTTGATTAAAAATAGACCAGAGACAAGCCTTCCAATTTTTTACCCACCAACTTTGAGTATTGGTTTTAAAGTCGTGTAATCGAGTAAGCTCTAACTTATGCTGGAATTTACAGTCTGTACTTAGACATTGCTTTGATCTCTATCTTTCATATCTTTAATTAACTTCTGAAAATCAATTTTTCATTAACAGTTTTTTTGTATTCTATCTAATATGAAGTTCCATGACGTAATGTTGTAATAAATAAATCAAAGATATATATTTAAATATTTTTTAGCAGTAATACATTATTCCACAGTATACAAATGTAATAATGTTGATAAATGCTCAACATGTATCATGCACTGCTTGTGAGTATGCTTTTTAACAATAATGAAAATGTCAATATTATTTTAATAATTAATTATATAGTCTATGTCATAAACAATTATTTGGATGTCTTATGCCGGCTATGCACGTCGGCCAAGCGATAGCAAACAATGCAAGTGAACTGGTGTACTGTAAGACTCTCGGCTAACGTGTATAGCGGGCATTAGATGTCATTGTTTTGGTTGTTTTATATTTGATAGTGACAGTTAATGTCGTTTGTATCTGGCGGAAAGATTGTGATATTTTATTTTTCCACTTTAGTTTAGTCTTTCGTCGCTTTTATTCGATACCATTAAAGTTAATTTACTTAACCGCAGGATGTTTTCTATATCAAAGGTAAAAATAGTGTATGCGCAAATATAAAACTAACCTATACACCGGTATACCATGTTATATTTTACGGTATTCGATTTAATTATCTGATCCGCAGATGAGTTGTCTTTAATACGAAAAATTTATCGATTTATTACAATAGTTTGTGTTTATAGAAATAAACAATATTGCATTAAGTCAACAACTTAGTTTTACAAAAAAGGTAATATGATGAAATATTTTTTAGTTGGGTGCATTTCGAAGTGTTCATCATTGTTCGAAGCAACTACACATGACGACTGTTCGTTTTGACACTCAAAAAACTGAGAAAAGTAAGTTTCTTTATTGTATTTTATATCAATTTAATATTTGGTAAATTCTTGTATATTTTGTTACTATAAAGATAGATGATCTAGTAATACTTAAATTAATAATATCTTTCATATGGTTTACTGATTGTATACACCTTGTTCCCAGCTATCAATCAAGTCACATTACTGGGTAGAGCTGGTGCCGATCCCCAGAAACGAGGGACAGAGGAACATCCAGTGATTAACTTTCCTCTCGCTACACATTACAGCTATAAATATGAATCTGGGGATATCTTACAGAGAACTGATTGGCACAGAATTAGTATTTTTAAACCTGGTTTAAGAGATACAGTTTATAAATACCTGAAAAAAGGCCAAAGAGTATATGTAACTGGTAAACTATCATATGGAGAAGTAAAACTTGATGATGGTCAAGTGAGGAGTGCGTCTACAGTGATAGCAGATGATGTTATCTTCTTTCAAAATCAACAGCACACTGAAAATTAATTAATCTTAGTATAAAGTAGTAAGTGTAAGAATAAATGCCATTGTTGAACAAAGCTTCTTTCTTTTCACTATCTTTAATTTCTTTTTCTTATACTTGAGACAAATGAAAGAACTACATAATGTTATAAACCTGGCAATAGAATGAGTAATAGGTAGATTGAATCATGCATTCAATAAATAAGATTTTTGTTAATCCCTAATACTACTAAGATCAAGAAAAAACATTTTAGTATATTAAATAGTGACATCTATGGTATACTTTAAAAGAGTTGCATTAGGCGAAGTATTCCTGTTAATGGAATATAGATGGCGTCATAAGTAGCATAAAAATATCCAGCTCATTATGGTGATACAAAAATTAACTAATTATTAAAATAGTGTCGTCCATAACAAATAAAATCAAATATGCCAAAATCCTCTAGTCATTCTATAAACACTTTAAGTTTTATTAATTTTACATTAACTCAACAACAGGTGGCGCTGTACGAAGCAAAAAAATTGTTGAGTATAAATGTTTATGGTATGGTCAACACCATAAAAAAATTTGGAAAATGTTTTCACACAAAATCCAATGTTAATATTTATAGAAATCCTACTAAAGTTGTTTGTCCTTTTTTCATCGGAGATGAGTTGTGCTTTTAAGGTAAATCCATTAAGACAAGTTTTCATGTATTCACATTTCTCCAGAAATGTTTTAATCTTTTTCATTAAAGGATAAAAAAAAATCAAGTTTCTGATAACATTATTTTCATTTATTTTAAGTTATTATAATGAAATGACACAATATTTTTCGAAACATGTTTCGATTGTGTACTAGTTGGAAATGATGGCAATGACATGCCAAGTAGAAATAAATGTAAAAAATACAAATTCAGTTGTTATAGTACTTACTCATATCTAGGTACTTTGATAAAGCTCCACTTTTTGTTTTACAAATCATACATACTCTCTTTAGTAGATCCCTTAACCTAAAACTTACAACGCTAATATTTACAAACACAATATTTTTTAATCTATGACATTTACCTATATTGATAAAAGAGATCACAGAAAATTGTAGCTGGAAATAATTGAGTAAAAGCCCTAGCATATTCTACATGTCTACCACTTTATATTTTATCACAGTGGAGTCCTTTATGAATTATTTCAAGGCAATAATAAGGTATTACAATAGTCATAGTTATTGTCTTTTAAGAGAATTCAAAATATTATTTCATGATTCCTTTAAAGTTGCCAAATAATGATGTGGTAGCACTTACATTATAATAAAATCTTTCACAAGCTACAATTGAAATGTTTGCCAAAAATAATCAATGGAAGACAACAATGTGGTGATAAATTTTTCAAACAGTTAACTCATTTATGTACTCTTCATAGCAATTTTCAAAACAAAAATAAAATCATAGATAAAACTAATTAAATTACGAAAAAATGCAAAGACGGATGCGTATTGGTACGCACGCGTCGACATTGAGTTTTGGCAACGTCACATCTCCTTAGTTACGGCGAGATTGCAGTCAGCGGTCCAATGTGAATAGTTCATTGCACACATTATTAAATTACTCTCTATTTCTAACACATATAAATTTTCGTCCCTTTTGCTAGCTACGTTTTAATTGACACTATTTTATAAAATCACTTGGCACAAAGGCATCGAGGTCCATACCCTGTATAACTCCAAAGACCGAACCTGTCAAAGTACTCTCAGTGATTGATTTTTCATAAAAATTTACCATTTCTCATGTATAACATGATAATAATAGGAAGACTAATAAAATATCCTTTCTGAGAGGAATTCGACTAGAGGCTGTAGGGTGGAGTTGTTTACACATAAATTATTCACGTAAAACGTTTCGCACTGTCGTGTCCCACCACGGTATACTCGAGCGTAAATCATTGTTCACATTTTTCACTTTTTAAATTAAGAGCATAATGTTCGGGGTTGTATTCGGATTCACGTTTAAGCATCATGTTGTCGCCGATGAGGGCGCTGATGCGGTGTTTGTCGTGCGAGGCGGACGGCGGCGGCGGCGGGTTGTCGGCGCGCGCTCGCTTCCGCCACGGCTCCGAAGCAGCCATACTCAGATCTGTGGGCATGTCTTCCTCCACGTGCTCATCCTCGCAACGTTCTTCTTTCATTTCAGTTTTCACTACGGGCTGCGGTGCCACCCGCGTCGGACTCATTTGCTGTCGCAGCAGAGAGATGTTTTTTATGTTCTTGAGTTCCGTCGGGTTCCGTAGAAATCTGCAAGTGACAAGTTACCGTGTTAATATATAATACATGTTTTTTTGTAATATATATATATATATATAGAACAATTTAAAAATTTTAGCTACTTACTGGTAACAGTGACGCTCTCCTTGCACTTTTCGTAAAATGTTGACGCGGTAGTAGTATCTGAGCGCACGTGACATCTTATCGTAGTTCATCGACAGATGGTTCTTCTGGATGCCCCACAGCTTGGCGAGTCCCGCCGGATCCACTATCTTGAAAACTCCGGTGTCGCGGTTTTTCCACGCGATGTAATTGGTGTATCGTTGGGTAGGATCATTTAGTAATTGTTGAAGGAAATCCCACAATAGTCTTCCATCTGTAAAAAAAAGAAATGTCTATAAGTATTTGTAATTTTGTTAGCGACACTATTACTTTGTATGTAAAATACAAATATAACTTACTTGTATTTGATTCGGGCATATCATTCGGGAAGAATTCCCGATGTTGTGCCCGGTAGTGCGTGTGTTGCGGCGCTGAGTGCGTTTGCGGCGCAGGACTCGGTAACGAAGTGTCCTTCGGCGAGCGTGGAGGGGGCGCGAAATGATTCTCTTCATCTGAATCAGAATGGTTGCTACCGGAACTGGCCGCCTGTGCCGACACGGGAACCGGAGGTGCATATGCCGACGCGTAGCCGAGTGTTTCTCCCCTCTGTGGACTTCCAGAACTGTCGATTGAGGGCGCTGGGCTCAGGGTCACGGAGTTTGGCTGCGCAGCAGCTGCTGCAGCACTGTGGAAGTGATGGAAGCTGTCGACGGCCCAGGTGGGCGTGGGGGGGTGACTGTGTGGCGACGGGGGGTAGGGCGCGGCGCGAGCGGTGGGCGTCACCGGGGACGACGGCATTCTACCCAACAGCGCAGCGTCGCGCACCAGCATTTGTAGAACATTGTGTAAAACATCGCCGGCGCCCGGGCAACGTTCACCCAAATCCGTTTTAGTTAGGAGGCAAAGTGCCTTTCCTGAAAATAAGGTTTACAATTTAAACATGTTCATATTTTTTATAAAATTTAAATTTTACGAATGAATAAAAACAATAAATGGCTTATTTACCATTCATTTGGAAGAGATCCATATCAAAATTGGGCAAATCAAATTCCCTTTCACACCATTTCAAAAAAACTGCTACATCTTCACGTGTCCATAGTCTTGGTTCTGGCGGAAGGCCGGCAGGTAGTTGTGCCTTCGTGTCACCAAGGGGTGACGGCGGCGGCGGCGCCCACGGTAGTGGATACCGCCATAAAAGTTCCGTTGGGCTGAATGGCAGCGGTAGCCGCTCCATACTGGGCCCCGATGGCAATTGTAGACTCACAACTTTCATCACGTTAATCTGAAAATAAAGGTTATTTTGCTATGACTCTGTCATTTACCAAATAAAGTTTTAACTTTAATGTCGGAATAACTACTCGACAATAGATGGCGCTGCATATGTCGTTTCAAAATATATTTTTGCATTTCGATTTCTTGTTAAAATAAATTCTTAGTCGCGCTCTTTTTTTTTTATTCATAACCATTTTCTAATTAAATTAGAAAAAATAACGAGAATAGAACTTTCGATCATTCGTATAATTCAACTCAAGTAATGCGTGATTTCCTTATTTTAGAAATTATTATTTTGGAATGAGTTCTTGTTTATTTTAGTTGTAACAATAATCTTCGAACACCAAATGAGTTATTTTTTTTATTTTTAGATGAAAGTCTACGATCAAAATACTTAGATAAACTTTTTAGATAGATATAAGAATACTTAAAGACTGAAGACAGGAAATTAAAACATATAAGCGATTATAATTTAGATCAGTCTTCATAATAATTTGAGTTAGCTTATGTTCTATGACTTTGGTAGGGGTAAAACTTTTGTAGGATAAACACCTGCTAGCTAACATTTCTTTGTGCCCTATGAATAAATGTCATTGCAACAATATAGGGGAAGAATTATTATCGAAATGGAACATCCCAGCCCCTGGGGATGATCGGCTAGAAAAAAATTAAGGGGTGAAATGTTGCACGTGCTTAATACCGATAGGGTACAATTTCATATGAATATTGCTCTAATATGTTTGTACGTTTTAAATAATTCTATGTACTGATAATAGGGTAAAACGGTGTTATATTAAATTTTTAAACTTAGCGAAATGTTTTGATTTCATGAAATACTTAATTTCTTGGTTTTGTTAAGTTTTTCAATTCTTTGGTTGCTTATCTTTTTCAATTAGACAACTTTGAATTCGCGGCAAAAAATAAAACCGAATTAACTGAAAACAAAGTTTTACTGTGGTAGCGAGCGAGTTGTTATCGGGCGGGGTCGGAAATACGTGAATACGAGATAGCGCGACCAGTGATAAGCGCTGCTACTCACCGGCTGAGCTGATCCGGAACTGAGTGCGTTGTCAGAAAAATCCTAAAGGCGATAGACGGGAACAGGACAAATCAGCACATATACATCTTCACAACACTAAAAGCACAGTATCCAGAGTTCACAGAGCACCAGGCACACTTAGAAGCAGCGGCGGTCCCTCCAAACGTGTCGTGTTACGGCACGCCGTAAACCAGCAGCGTATCTGAGGGATCGAGCTCGCAGACAAGCGTCGCGGGCAACTCTCCGACGCGGACTGATGATGCGGTGGCGGCGCGGGCGGACGGACGAGTGCTCGCCGCCCCCCCGCTCCGCGCGCTCCCCGCGTCCCGCGCCCTGTCGCCACACATAATATTGCGGAGAATGAGATAAAACTTCGGGAGCCATTCTGAGACCGCGTCCCATTTTTAATTAAACGCAAGTACGATTATTTCCGCGAACGTAAACCGTTATTGGAGTAAGTTTACGTTTGTAAATCAACAAGTCGGTCGTCAAATTTGCATTGTATAAAATACGTCTAGGTTCCTATTTAATTTTGCTTGGCGATAGAATACCTGTATGCGCCTAGGGCACGCGGAAGCGCTAATAGTGTTAAGATTACGTCAGCGCGCCAGTTTTTAATAACTCTTAATATTTCCTTGTTTGTAGAGCACCTAGGCAGCCGATGGCGAAACACGTCCATCTACTAAGCCGTTAAATGTTACTGAATTCGAATTCTGTAAATCAATTAATCTTTTGGAAAAAAATTGTAGGTATCATTAGTAAATTATCTGACAGAAATTATTATTGATTTCTTTCTTAGTTGGATGTAAGTTTATATATAACATGGTTTAGGGATTTATCTTATGTTAAGAAGTAGAGCTGCGCCTGCGCAACCCACGATAACCGAACACAGGAAATGTCTGAACAGTCACCCGCCGGTTTCCTGATGCAGAGTGAGACAATATGAACGTCAACCGGTTTCAGCCGAGCTCATTCGACTATCAACATACCCACATACCTACCTATCATATCTACGTTTCTCTGTGATTACATTTTGAACACTCATAAGTAGGTAGGTATGTGATTGATTTGAAAATGAACTTTAATAAATAATAGTATTTATAGCCATATAGGTTGGAAATTTGGGAGTAAATAACGTAACGTGTTTATTCCGTTCCTGTAAAATAAAACTAGTTTTATTTTTAATTGTGCACTAACTAGTTTTGTTTATCAATATCATTATGCTTGAACAAGAGTCGTTTATTTTGTACCTGTTACCTTATAATATTGAACCCTTTCCGTTTGTATGATTGAGATTGAGAGAGGCCTGGCGACCGGCCCATTCCCACTACCGGTTCGAGACAGAAATATTCGGCAGCCGAGGCGGAAGTGGCCTCGGAATCTTTACCTGTTGCTCCCTTCGCTCCGCGCTCACGGCGTCGCGACAGCCATCCCGCTCTGGCACGTATAAACATGGCGACTGGCGGCCTAGTCTGTGGTTAGGCGTCGAGTAGTTTCATGTTGTGGAGTAATTTGGAAAATAAAACAACGATGTTGAACCGTACGTGGCCGTCGTGACCGTGACCGCAGATCTTGACGCTACTTTCTTTGTCGATTTTATAAATGTTACGCGATCGCTTACATTGTCTATTCGTGTTTTTATTTTCGTTTTTAATCAACGACCTTTTGTTATCTATGGATTGTAATGTTTGAGTGTTGATAAATTTTCATAGCTCATTATGATTTTAGTAGTGAATATTAGGAAATTGGCGCCTTTATTAATTGTTTTAATTAGTTCTTATTTATATCTACTAATGCACTACAATCTGAAAATTTTAATAATATAAAAGGAAAGGACATTGATGTTTGCGAGTAGGTAATGGGTTCAGAGGTAAATGTGTTAGCTACATGGGAAACATTTAGTCACAGTGCGTGGCTGACGGCGGCCCCGTCGGAATGCGACGCGCGGCCGGACTCGAATCTGAACATGCGGAAGTGCCCGAAATAAGTTCATTGCGTGAGCGGCATATGTAGGTACAATCTAACAGACTCCTTGCCGCTATAAAATTACTTCACTTATTTTATTAATTTATTTTATACATAATATAAATCAATGGCTTTAGCGTTACTTCTTAATAAATTATACTAAAATTACACTTGTTTTATAGTAGTTCCACATAAATCACCCTTTTCTATTGGCAAAAAACAAAGTTGATTAACTTAATCATGTATAGTGCTTTTTAGATTTAAATAGGTACTCAATAGGTACTTAGTATAAATTTATTTAGGTTTTGAAATAATGATTCTTTTTATATGTATCTAATTATCACTTTTAACACAATCTCATTTTCAACGCGTCGATAATTTCTTTCCTTTTAATTACTGTTTAAAAAGGAAATTAGTTCTAGTTACAAAAGGAAATTAAAAACGTTCGCTTTGGGGGTGTCGGAAACGAGAGGGTCGCGGGGCGCGGGGGAGGGGCGCGAATCTACTTCAACTTCCGCTAATGTCCGCCAACCGGAACAGGAACCACTCAGAGGAAGTTAGCACACATCCGTTAATATCGTAAACCGATTAAAATATCTTTTACGTTGTGCACATAAATGTTAATTAAAGCATAAACCTTCTCCGTTGATTAAAAGTAGGCAACGCATCAATCAGCATTTGCGGATGTCTATGGGCAACGGTCGCCTCGCTATTTCGGCGAACAGGTGGCCGTTTGCTCGTTTGCCATATTTTGATAAAAAAAATAAACTAACAATTACAATGATACAAAACATTTAAAAAACAATGATTAACGTTGGTTTCTGAGACCAAAAATCCCGTTTAAAGTAAAAACTTTGGTCTCAGAAACCAACGGTTGGTGTCTGTTCCTAAAATCGTAGTGATTCTACCATAAACAAATGAGTTTTGATTGTATATAAACAGATATTGAAAGCTTTTTGCAGATGAGTAGATCTCAAATGAACTATTATGTAACCTTACAGTACGGTGTAGTTCAAGGCTGCACATTACGACACGACCTTTATATGGCTTCTTGGGAAAATTATGTACACATATATTATGTATTGAATCTTTACTTTTCATCTACGTTTCCATAACATATACGATTGATATATAAATAAAATATTTATTTCACATTATATATGTAAACAAATAGCCATGGGCTAAAAATCCTAATTTTAATAAATCTTTGAAGAAATTAAAACGGAATCTTCGGAGGTAACGCATTAAATATATTTTCTTTAACTTTACGCTAGTAAATTTCGTTGGCTGCATTAGAGACGATTTTGGTATATAGGAAGGTTGTTTCGGTCTAATTAATAAAAAAATTAGCCACAGCTGTTAAGTTTTTAAGGAATAAATCTTACGGCGTCGTTGTATGTAAAGTCTAGACCGGATGGCGTGTCATTTGAAATTGCAATCGCATGGAAATGGCGGCACTTCCTGAGCGCTGACCCGGTTCACTGGCTTTTTATTTTAACGCCACTTCGCGGACTTAAAATGTAGGTTATGCATATTTATGGAGTAAAACTGTTTAAAACGAGATTCTTGCTAATGACTTTGGATTCGAACTAAGGTTATGTCGTTTTTCGTAACCTATGTCGCCTACCTACAGACCTCAAGGAATGTTACAAAATACACATGACACATATTGAATTAAAAACGTGGCTTTAAATTTGTTTGGAAATTTATCTATTCAAATCACTGATCTCTCAAATCTCTGATAAATGGATAGGCGATTGTTTGGAATTTGGAAATGACAGCTTTTGCTTTGTTCCGATTTAAACGCGCCTGTTGATATTACATGACAGTTAATTCTATCTAATATATATTATTAGTTCGCATCCACACCACCGCTACAAACCGCAACCATCAGCGAAAAAATGGTGAAAATCAAACAGGCACAAAATAGTACGGCTTATAGCCAGACCATTTATAGAGGTCAATGATTCAAATGAAACATCGATGAATAGTAAATTAAAAGATGAAATCAAACAATGAACAAAAAATGAAAAAATGTTGCCATAGACTTCGAAATGTCGAAACGTAACGCACTTCCGAGCCGTCAGTACAATGCGACCTCGTTTCGGGCGTTGTTCACTCGTTACATAATTCGGTGCCACTCAAAACTAGGCAACGATGTCACCGCAGACTTGCGCCATACTTCTCGCGAACCAAAGCCTTGCCAATGTTATGCTGTCAATACTGTTGAGTAACTTTTGCTCTTCCGAATAAGTTCACAATACTCTACTTTTGTTTAAATGCATGGCACACATTGTTAAACAACTATTGGGTAACAATTAACATTTTATTCCTATCACAGACACTCACATTAAGATGTATAAAATGAAAATGTATTTCTGGATGTATGTATGTTTTTTGGAACACAACTTTTTGTTTAATTTTCAGTTTCTTTCCTACTCTCAAGAAACCTTTCGGTCGGCATTTTAACCTATCCATTAAGATTATTTTTTAAATGTCACATCGCAGTTATCATTTAAATAAGAAGAGAAAAATTTAATATTAAATAATGTAAGGAAAATGTAATTTAGTATTATCAATATAATGTTAGTTCCCTCCCAGCTTAAGAGGCTAATTATGTCGGACAAAGAAATCGTCCACTTCCGTCGACCTCAGCCGATGCCAACACGCGCCTACTTTTGGTCACGCAACGGAAAGACATTAAGACAACTGTATCCTTACTCATTAAACTAACTATCGACTATTTTATTCCCAGACAACGGAATTACAAATGCTTCTATTATTTTTTAAAAACTTTTGTTAAACCTATTCTTACAGAGTGAATATATATGGTTGTAACACATGCATAACAATATATTCTTCCACTGCATTATTTTTGAGAAAAACAAAGATAACAATATTGGTCTTAAACAGGCGTAATAATAAATGAAATTCACGTTTATTCATATTGATGGTTTCTTAGTACTTTTTCTTGGTATTTATATATCATATATAGCCGCCAATAAAGTGTATATAAAACATACAAACGAATTGAGAACCTCCGCCCTTATTCAGTCGGTTAAAAATATGAAGAAGTCTGTATTAATCTAATTTCCTTAGATATTTTGTAATTTGTTTTGACATTCAACGTAATGCAACAAAATTTCATTAGATACCACAAGAATGCGATAACTTCATAACCCTTTGGTAATAAGGCACGTAATATGAAATTAATTTGTGTTAAAATGTAATAGATTCCGGCGTGAAATTGGTTAATTTTGTTAGTTGAAATATTTCCATTTGATAAGTATGACTAGTGATTAGTTGATAAGTATGACGTTATTCCTTTCCTTTTTATATTTAAAATTATATTTACACATGAACAATGACTTGTTACTTCCTAATTTAGTGACGGCAGTTTTAACTTCCGTGTGTTTTTTCATTACATATACTTTAAGATTCCTTTTAAGTATAGAATTAGGATGTGCTTATTAATCAATCTATGGTTTACTTTCTATTATGTACAAAGAAATGATATGAATTGGGATGTGTAAATCAATATCGATATATTGTAGAGAATGGGAAAAGTATTTAATTCTAACGACTAACCCCCAGCCGAGTTTGTGCGCTCAAGTGTCATGACAAAGCGACCCTCCGTTGATTTGGGATCAACACGATCAAAAAACCGGATCGGGAATGCACCCGTATTGGTAGACGCACATGCTCGCATGTGTTCCAAACGAATACCATTTCATGTTTGAAGAAAGTATAAATAAAAAATGTTTACCGATTTTTGTTAACATTAAAATATATTTTTTTGATGTCCCATTTAATTTTACAAGAGCTTGTAGAGTTTTGTCATAAGTCATATATGCATGACTTAAAATAAATTCAAAATATAATACCAATTTTGAAGGCAGTTTGGATAAAATTTGTATACCTACTTATAAGATTTAGACGCGAATTTAAAGCTACGATAACTGTACCGAGAAGATAACTAATAAATGTGAAATTCAAACATATATAAATGCAAAACTTGATAGAAGGTACTAGAAAAGCCACGCAAGTAACAAAAATAAAGTTCACTAGGGATGCAGGGCTCGCTCGAAATAAATTTCTATCGATCATATTGCTATCAGACTAAATGAAATGAAAATAAAAAGTTAAGGTATTATGAATTTCCGTAACCCTTAAGTACCAATTCTTGTCAGTTACGGAAATATAAATGTGGAAAGCGGATATCAGGATCAAGGAAAAAGTAACATCCGTTGTCCATCTTCCTACTTCTCGAGGTCTCGGCCATGAGTATTTGTAATTGTTATTTATTTTATTTAATTTTTGTATATTAATGTATCTAAGTTATATTGCCAGGAATGTTAACATTAAGTACCTAGCCAATTTATAACCTAAAAATAAGTAGGTATTTATCAGTAATATTGTTTGTAGGCATATTTCTGTGATTCTAAGTTACAAATAATACAGATGCCTTTTATGTTATATTGGTGTCATAAAAAGTGAATCGTCAAGGGGCTCGCTTCGTGTCCCAATCGAGCCATGTGCGCGCGCTCCCACGCGGAGTCGCTCGTAGTCGGCGATCGGCGGCTCGGCGCGAGAGTGTGCGCCGTATGCGACGCGAGCGCCACAACAAACAGTGTCCGTGTTGTACGCAACGTCTGTGTGTGCGAGTTATACGACTGCGAGTACGGCTACTTCCTGGTACAACGCGAGATGCTTTATTTAAATTCTCCCTTTGTGTGCGTACATCTATATGATATTCACATACACCAACGAATATTATTACATTAACGCCGTGTGTGTCGAGTCTTTTTAATCTCCATTGTACTTCCTGATTACGCGTTGGTGTGCGTGAGCCACTTGTTCGTTAGGGCCGACTTTATCTCGGCAAGGGACATAGTGCAGCGTCCGATTACTACGTTCGTAGCGATTTTATTTTTGTTTGCTTTATCAATAATGTGTCATTATGCATGTATTTGAATACGAGTAATGTGTTTATTGTTTGAAGCGCGTCGCCGCACGTCGAGTATCCGGATCGGGCGCGGAATAGCTAGCACCAAACAAAGAGCTCATGTTTATATTCTCATTGGAAACAGGAAGCGCAAGTCCGCCGTAATGTCTCAGGCGCATAGCGTTCTCAGTAAGAAACAATACCAGTTCCGCTGTTGTTTGCAAAACTGCCGTTTTCAGGAAGTGACCGGACCGGACTTTGATCAATTCGATTTGCTAATTAATCAATGCATTAATTCGCGTTTAAATTATTCTACGATACATTTAGATTAGAGTTGTTTTGATTTATATAATAAACGCTGATTTTTGACACGGTGAATTTAGTACAATTATTTTATTGCACAATTTACTTACGTCGGTGACACATTTTTGTTTGTTTTTGTATGTTACTAAGTTTACAGAAATAAGTAATAATATTTTATTATTTCTCTTCGCTATATAATAAAAGGTTTTTTACATGACATGCCAATGAACGATATAATAGCTTTAACCTTATTTCGTAAAAAACTCTAATAACGCTACTTGACTAATCTCGATAAATGAAAAATGTCATTAACATGACATTTTGTACAATCGATCCAAAAAGTCGTAAAAAGTAAAATTAAACAATATGAAACAAAATTGTAGTAAAATGTCGATATCGTTCGGTATCGATAACATCGTTGCATGAGCATCACTAATATTTTTGGATGCAGCAAGTGGACAGATGTGACTGCAATGGCAGTTTGCACAAATGCAAAGGGTCCTCTCGGAGGGAGATGTATGAATTTTTCACCGACGTTCCCTCCCGTCGGTCACATCTGTCGCATTCATCGACCTAGGATTAGATACAACGTCATTAATTGATTTTGGCCAAGTCGAAGGGTTACATTGCCCCCGGGGTCTGGTCTACACATGTCACGATGGATCGTTATTTTTGTTAGAATTGTTTGAAGAAAAAAATGATGCATACGATGCATGTTTTTTTTTTATTATTATCTTCGGCCAAAAAATATAAATGACAAAAGACAGCTTTCAATCGGTCAATTTAAGTAAATGAAACCGTTTTATTTTTATCTAATTTATTGTAAAGTTTCTAGATTTTTCTATCTTTAATGTCCTTAGAAATGAATTTTATAAACAAACATTATTGTTTAGCTTAAAGACAATAATTTACATACATGCTTTACAATCTAAACTTGCTGCTGAATAAGTTCGGTAGTCAATCTATATATAGCTTTTTATATTCCATCGTCGTTGCCGTCTATAAGATCACAATATGAACGTTAATCTAATCATAATGTAATTACTTGCAGAGCATGTAGATGTCAAATGCAGGTCGCACACGTTAGGTTTTACATGACTGTTCTCTTTAAAGGCATAACTGACAGGCTTAGACAAGTTTCATTGTACATATAACTGTATAGTTTTGTTACACACGCTAGGGTTTCCCCGTAGTTGACGCATGTAAGGTGAAACCGTCGATCAAAACCTGACGTGTGTGGACTACACAAGGATAGGAGCAAGATGCAAGCAAAAGGGAGGGAGCACTTGAGGGCTTTCCACTCTGCTAACTGGTCTTGATTGAAATTAAGCTCTGACTTACCCATTACCTACCACAGCGCTTCGATGTACTTATAATAATTACATGATAATTGGAAAGTTTTTGCACAGCTTTTAAAAACTATGTTAAACTAGCTGTCGCTCGCGACTCCGCCCGCGTGGAATTAAAAAAGTACTTAACAAGTAGCCTATGTGTTCTTCCAGACTATGTTCTACATTTGTGCGAAATTTCATCAAGATCCGTTGAGTTGTTCCGGAGATACATTCAAACAAACATCCATCCATCCATCTAAACATTCACATTAAGTAAGATATTAATAAATAATTATAACTTACAATATTACAATAAACAAGTGAAAAAAATAGTTGATTTCAATGTGTACTTATTAGGCTTAAAATTGCGATGTTAAAATGAACGTCAAAAAGTTAAAATAGCAAGACAACTTTACTGAAAAAAAAAAATCGGATAAGAAATGCGATATTAGATTTTGTAGGCCGTGCAAGGAGTTTAAGTGTTATGTATTAGATCTATTTTAACATAAAGAAATATTAAACAATAAATAAAAATATCGGAACATGAAAAACTAGTAACTAATAGAATTACCACAACAATAACATTCCTTCGTTTATTGAAGTATAAAGAAGTTTATAAAAAGAGATTGAAATCAGCCCTTATTTCAAGACGCGACGCGGGCGTAAAAACTATTTGGTCTCACACTCAAAATGCCACCCTCAGCAATTCCACCGAACCCCGAACCCTTACCAACAGGTAGTTATTTGTCCGCTCATTCAGTAACTTGATTTTATATTACACTTACTCATTGAAATAAGACATTTTATATTTATTTTATTAATACCATTTATATAGTTTATTATTATAGTTAAAATCAATATATACAATAATACAGTAGAATCAATTATCCGGCCCTCAGATATCCGGATTCGCAATTACCCGGACTACTGCCGGACCTTGCCCCCACGGGATCGCTGCCGTACACCTAATTTTTTTAGTTAATTAGTAAATCATATGTTGGAAAATGTATCACTTTTTTAATTAACATTGATTTTCATTGATTTATTGTATGTAATTAATAAAAGCTATGTACTAAATATGCACAAAACTCGTTTTTCTACATACATTCGATTATCCGGATGCCTAAAGGCAATAATTAGTCCGGTTAATTGAGTTTCCATTGATTATTAAATAAGATTCAATATTATTTGTTCATGTTATGATCTATAAATGTTTTATGTTATGTTAGCAGTAAAATAAATATCGTATAACTACGACTACAGCTTGCAATGTAAATTGTGTAAACTCGCGCGCAGCGGTTATTTGGATTCGTCTTGTCGATTAACCCCGTGACTTCGCGCTGTCTCTGTTTAACACACTTCGTGCTATATGGTTGTTTCTTTCGTCCTATCGCCGCTTCCTATTTGCCCCCCGCACCTTGCGTTTACACAGTAACATCCTTATTATTACAGAAATGCTTACTAGTGAGCTAGTGACGCATTATGCCAGTACGTGATTAATGAGTAACTTCGTACATTTCTGTTATTGTTAATTTTAATCGGACAGTGTCTGTTATATTTTGGTATTAATAAGGAAGTGCATAGTTCATAATTACAGTGTGCGTCTAAACTAGCACATTTCCTAGTTCAGCGTTGGCAATTAATACTTAAAATAATATTCAAACTGTGCTAACTTTTTTGTTATTACCATTTTAATTTTTTTTTGGACATCTTTATTCATATGCTTTAAAAATGATTGAACTTTAGGAAAGCATAGTAAGCAAAAAAACATCCGAGTATTTTTTTATCGAGCATTTTACAAAGATTTGAGGATTTTATTTTATCTGTAATACTACAGGGCTTTATCTCAAAGATAAGAAATTACATAAGGAGGCCACTATTTTATCTTTTAAATTGGATTGTGAACTGAAATTAATAAATAAATTAAAATTGTCAAAATCTATTAAATCTTGTCTTTTATACTAAAAAATTTTTAGTAAAGAATATTTTTTAAATTATCATTACAAAGTAGACATTTTTAATGTTCACTACTTATTTGACAGAGTAAGCTCCATTAAGTTGTTAAAAAAGGGAGTTATGTCAGTGGTACGGCCACCCCTACCATCACTCTAACACATTGCTTATCTCTCCTGGGATAAACAAACGATTTTGAGGAGTCTTCTTGTGTTCCTCCAACAGCGTAACGACTTCTTGAGAGATCCGATCACTCCGGCGGACACTGCAAGACTGTCCGTGTGCCGCCTGTGCAACCGCAAAGGGCTTTTGTCAAAAGTCAAAACATGTTTGAATTTACGAAATTATTTTAAAAATTAATTTTAAAATTACAAATAATTAGATTTACAAAACAGACAGTACTTAACCGCATTTGCGCATAAGATAATTAATTTTTAATCATCAGATAATTTTATAATGCGGCTGCACCGACTGCACCGACATTCATAAAATTTTTGTATATTTAATTAAAAAAGTTTGTAAAACATAGATTAAATTGAAATATTAGAAATCACGGCAGCACGTTGCGTAGACAATTAAAAAGTTATTATTTTGTGCTATAGATAATTGTTAATAGGTAAATCAATCAAAAAATTTAAGATACGAAATTATAATTAAATATAAAAATAACTACTTGATTGATAACAACTATTGTAATAATTTTATAAAAGGTAGTTTTAGTTTTCTTAGATGGCAGCACTGCTCGACCCCGCCACTCTTTTGTGACAACTTCCGGCGAATGGATTGAGAGTGGTGGGGTTGAAACAGCGTTTGATTATTGAGTCAGGAGCTCGGCCAGTGGTTGGATATCCGTCGATGTGATAAGTCGTCTAGTGGAATTGACCGTTAGAAATGTTGAAAATGGAATAAAAGTATTCACTGTGCAATGAATTGGAGTTTTTCTTGACATTTCAGAAGTGGGATATAAAAATCCAGGTATGAACGCCCTCAGAATTTTAAATACTAATTTACATAAAAAAAAAAAAATCTTTAAAGTACAAAGTAGCTATAACGCTTGTTAATTTTTTTTTTTAATTTTTTATTTTACTTTCGATACGGCATAAATATGACACTGTCATACTGCATTTGATCACGTCTATTTTCCAAAAATACAAATTATGCATATCTTCTATATCTATCTATCTATCTATATATATAAAAGAAAGTCGTGTTAGTTACACTATTTATAACTCAAGAACGGCTGAATCGATTTGACTGAAAATTGGTGGGCAGGTAGCTTAGAACCAGGAAACGGACATAGGATAATTTTTACCCCGTTTTCGATTTTTTATTCCGCGTGGACGGAGTCGCGAGTAAAAGCTAGTGTTACAAAGACTTTTTATTGAGATCATTATTTACGTCATTATTAAAAATAGTATTTATTTAATGACTTATTGATTTATAAGTATCGAATGTGATTTTAACTCGTATTTTCACTTTTCTTTATTTATATTTATTTATACTACCTATTTTGAATTCTTTAGAATTTTAAACGTTTTACGGGATATTTGGAAATTGAATATGGGTAATGATTTCATAGTTATACAAGCGAGACCCCCCAACAGGGAAATAAATAATAGAGGTTTCTATTTTATTATGTATGAAACTTTATTTGTGTGTGAATCATTTACTTACTTTTTATTTTTTTTTGTATTTATGTCTATTGAAATTACTCGCTTCGAACGATTAAACAGTGGAGAAATATCATGTTTTTGGGATACCGATTGAGCGAACAATGAATGTTCGCTTTATAATGATTGAGCGAACAATGATGTACGCTGGATATTGATTGAGCGGGCAATGATGCTCGCTGGACTGTAAGAATCGACTGAACTTAATGACTGAGAGAACAATGATGCTCGCTGGACTATAAGAAACGACTGAACTTAATGATTGAGTGAGCAATGATGCTCGCTGGACTATAAGAAACGACTGAACTTAATGATTGAGTGAGCAATGATGCTCGCTGGACTGTAAGAAACGACTGAACTTAATGATTGAGTGAGCAATGATGCTCGCTGGACCGTAGGAAACGAATGACTTTAAATTTGACTGAGACTGAACTTTGATGTAAATAAGAGAGATTGAGACATGATTCCAGGGATTTAATACATTTAGATATGACGTCAGACGATGACTAAGTTGGAGGTACGCTACCTTGGAGGTACGCTAACTCCACCAAGGAAGCGTAAGTACGCAAAACGGAGGAAAGTAAAGAGGAAAAGAGTTCCTTCGACGTCATCTACTTCGACGTCGTCAAGTGAGAATAAAAGTAAATGTGTGTATGTTTATGTACGTTTATAAAAGTAAAGTTCTATGTTTGTATCAAGGATTAAAAGGTTCTATACAATTAAATCAATGAGTATAATATGAAATAATATCTTTTGCATTTGAAAGAGGTAAGATTGGGCTTAAGAAGTATGAAAATTTTCCGGAAAACGTAGTATGAACTCTTGGCACTTCACATGTGCGGAGCGTTGAATGAAGATTAGCTCGTGATTGTATGTAATTGATGAGTGATGATGAAGGATAAGAGTCGGTATATATAGTTGCCTTACTGTAAGAACTTTACATTCCCTGTACAGGTTAGCTGTTGGATATCTGTATGGGCGGTTTGTGCTGCATTTTAGTATACCGCGTTGGGCTCTCTCGAGTGGAAAAAGATTTATTTTATTTGAACCTCCCCAAGACGAAATACAGTAACTTAGCACAGACTGACATAGGGAGTAATATAACATTTTAATGATGTCTTTTATATGTACAAACCCTGATGTTTTGAAAACTGCAGTTAATTTTCTGATTCGCTGAGTTAATTGATTACGCTAAGATATCTAATTGAGGTAACTTTTTCTATAGTCTGGCATTTACACATGATATTCGGGAACCTGTTTTGGCAGGTAGATGAGGTGTGTGCAAGTAGAAAGAGGGACTCGAAATTCTGCGGGTTCTTAATGGAAAATGTTACATGCTTTGTTTTTCTATATTTAATGTTAATCTAGTAATTTCTGAGCCACATTGAGATGTTGTTAAACGCTCCTTGGGCTGATGCAAAAGTCTCAGGCTAGGTGTCTCCTTGGACAACTAAAACTGTATCATCAGCATAAGTGATAATGATACCGCGATCGACTGGGAGGTTGCAAAGCTCGTTTATATAAACTAGAAAGAGGGTAGGCCCTAGTATACTGTCCTGCGGAACACCACAGCTAACAGTTAAGGGGTCACTTATATGAGGTCCTATCTTTATGCTCTGTGTCCTATCCGAGAGGCAGTCTTTGAAAAGGTTAAGTTGAACATTTTTGATTCCTTGTTTTTAAGACCTTCTAACTTGTTTAAAAGTAGCGGCATTGGCACAGTGTCAAAGGCCTTTGCAAGATTTAGAAATAGAGCAATACTCTTCTTTCTGATAGTTTTTGGCGACATATTCTGTTAATGTTAGTACAGCATTTGAAGTCGACCTATTTCTTCGGAAGCCAAATGGATTTTTAGAGAACATGTTGTTGTGTTCTAGAAAACTGACCAATCTATTGTTAATTATCTTTTCAAAAACCTTCGATAAATATGTTAATATGGAATTGGGCCTGTAGTTACCAACAATCATTTTATCATCACTTTTGTGCATAGGTATTTTTTGCCATGTTTAAGAGATTTAGGAAAGACTCTTGACTGTAGGGAAAGATTAACAATGTGTGTTATGACTGGTGCAAGTAAGTAACTATTTTGGCGTAGTACAGCGGAGGGAATATTGTCCAAGCCCATGGAGCTATCGATTTTTAACGCGTTAATGGTGTTCAGAATTTCAGGTATATCGGCATCTGTTAGGATCACGGAATTTAGTGTTGTATTAGTTGGCTGTAGACTATTACTTATATCAGTGTCGGGAGCAATATTTTCTGCGAGAGCTTTACCTATATTAACAAAATAACTATTCACATCGTTGACTGCTTTTTTTTTTATAGTTGGTTGTTTTCTAGAAGATCTTGTGATACCTTGGGAATTGTTTTAAAATGTGTAATTTCGTTTATGATTCGCCACGTTATTTTCATATTTTTCGATTTACTAGCTTCCCTCAGACGTTCTATTTCATAATTGGCTTTTGCTTTTCTAAGAAGGGTTTTACAGTGATTTCTATAACGTTTATATGTCTTAATAAAAATAACATTAACAGGTTGGTTTCGTAATTTCATATGCATTCGATCTCTATTTTTCATGCACCTTAATAGTCCTGTCAAGATCCAGAGTTTTTTTTTAGTGTCTAGTAATTGGTTTAGATATATTATCTAAAAGATAGTTTGTGGCCAAGTTACAATCAGCAGTAATAAATATTTTTGAGAGGTCTGATGCTTTGATTGTTTCAGAAACTTCTTTGTAATTAGTCTTGGTAACAGTGATAGTGAAAAAGGGTTTTGTTTGGTTAGTATCCATGACTAGGAAGGAATATGGTATCGTGGTTGGTGAGAGCATTTTGAACATTATGTTCATATCACCTGTTATTACGATGTTTTTTTTATAATTCTTACATGAGATTAATAGTTCTTCTCATGATTTAAGGAATGGTATTACATTATGAAATGATTGCGATCTGTTAATGGACTTTAGGATAATACCATTTTTTTATTTGTTATAATACAGGTAGCATCTGAAAGTTTATGTTCAAAGGAATCACAGTGTAAATAGTTTTTAGTTTATATCATTATGCCATCATTTTGTTTTTTTTTTAAATTCTAGACTACTAGTATTGTACCCCTTTATTTAAGGGATACATAAAGAATTGTTAAGCCAGCATTCTAATAAAATAATGGTGCCAGGACTTATTGCTATTCTGGAAAGAAGTAATAGGAAACCGTTAAAATTGCACAATATACTCTTTATATTCTGTGTTAGAATCTTTAGTTTATGTGTTGGTGATTTTATTAACGAGTTGAATTCTTCAGATGTGCAGGTTTGTGCCTTAGATGGTACAATGTTGTCGATGTTATCATTAATTATTGAGATTGTGTGGTACATTATTTGTATGTCGGATATAATTAAGGGTACATTAGTACTCCTACCAAAAAAAAATGAATGGATATAAGTACTACGTTTAGGGCTGTTTGTTTTGTAAAACATCAGAGTGCCTTAGTATGTGTATACATAATACGACATATTAATAGAGGTTTAAATTGATAAAACGTATGTTTTGATTTTGTAAACAAAATTCGTGCTTCGTTGTTAAGTAACAATAACAGTTTTCATGAAGTTGACACTATTGGAGGAATGATGTTGTATTTTTATTGTCATGAGTTTTAATAATGTTAGTTGATAGTGTGAAATTGATATTTATATCATTGTATATAAGATATTGTACATTAGTAATATGACACGTATATTGCAACTTTTATTGTAACTTTTCATAAATTTAGTGTACATGGGTAATATATAATGTTCTCGAATAGTAGTAGTAATAAGCCGTACAGTGTGTTGATGTTTACACAGTACCAGTATTTACAAATTAAGCAACCGTAATATGGAACATTAATTTCAAGGTTAGCATACTTGTATGATAAACAAATTGGGGAACTAAGGTGAATTTTATAAGTATGCCTGGCATTGTACACTTCTATGATGCGGTGGTAGTATGTGTGATAAGAGTAAGTTGATTGTTGGCAGTTAATTGTATTATTTTAGGATTGTTGATGTTTTAGTAAAGTGTGTCTACATATTACATTTATAAAATGAACAAACAAGATAACATTATGGACGGTATATGTTATACAAATGTGTTTAAATATTTGTACTACGTAGAATATTTTATTTTGTGTCCGTAATGAATGTAGTTGATCTTCGTTTTTAATGACAATGGCCCTTCTGTTTTTCGTAAAAGTATTTTACCATTTTTAACCCAGCTGTGAGCGTATTTTTCTGCCTTTGCTAATTCTCTGGCGAGAAAATGTACTCTTCTAATTTTTGTTAATCTCTTTAAATCTTTATAACATGTAAACTGGAATGACTTCTCCGACGAAAGGAAGTTGCTTGGAGTTTAGTTCGTCAGTCCTTTTTTTCTGTGCTTTTGACAGACGCTAGCACATCCATTTCAGTCCAAGTATTGGTAAATTCGACAACGACTGTAGACGTTGTGGAGTCGGCTCATTCTTTTCAATTTGAACATCCAAAGTATTAGTTAGGCGCTCAAAAGTTTGTAGGAGATTGGATTTGGATTCTGCCTGTTTACCAGGGACGTTTCTTATTTCAACGGCTGTTTTTAAAGGAAAACGTTCCAAAGTATCTAATCGCTCGTCAAGTAGCGATGTCCGTTTTTCCAGATCGCCTCCTCAGCTAACGTAGATAACTTACCTTCAATGTTTTTTAATTGGTCCGTTAGGAAGTCTAGACTTTTATCAAGCTCTTGGTTAGATTGATCGACTTGCGATTTTAAATCTTTCATAAGAGCTTCTACTTGAGTCTCTAATAATTATTACGTAGGTTGAATACTTTTATGAGGAAAATAGATACTTTTATACCGTTTCATAATATTGTATTATAGTTATATTGTTAAATTAAATTAAGATTTTATTATATTGGCTTCAAAATTATAATAAGTAACTTAAGTTAGTAAGTAATTAATTGGCAGAGTTCCTGATGTTTTAGTGTGCCAGGAGGCTACACATTTCGTAGGATGGCCGAATGTAATAATTTTATAAAAGGTAGTTTTAGTTTTCTTAGATGGCAGCACTGCTCGACCCCGCCACTCTTTTGTGACAACTTCCGGCGAATGGATTGAGAGTGGTGGGGTTGAAACAGCGTTTGATTATTGAGTCAGGAGCTCGGCCAGTGGTTGGATATCCGTCGATGTGATAAGTCGTCTAGTGGAATTGACCGTTAGAAATGTTGAAAATGGAATAAAAGTATTCACTGTGCAATGAATTGGAGTTTTTCTTGACACTATGAAGACTATTTCCGGTATATTAATGTATTTAATAGTAGAGTTAGACAAAGACACAATACACGGTAAATTCAGTCTTTACATCGAAGTGTCTCCGTATGAACACGAGTGTCTCTTGATCAAAGAATATAATACTCTCTATAGAGAGAAGAATGACATGTTACATACTATAGTATTATAACTTTGGTCTATACGCTTATACTACTAGCGCCATAATGGTCGCCCATATGAAAAAATAAAACGCGGGAATTTTGAATATACGTTTAGTATTTTAATTTATTTATAGTTAAAAATTTATATTGGAAATTATGATTATTTTGATAATTTGGCAAATGTAAGATTTTTTTAAAGAAAGAATAATTTTAAAATGAAATAATCATTATTTCCAATATATTGTGTTAGTAAAAGTTATTAACTTAAATTAGTTAAAGGAATAATTAAATGAAACAGAGTAATTTAACATCATTTATTTAATTAAATTTAGTTCCCGATTTTTTTTAATTAAGAATCGCTTTAAAGATATAAAAATTATTGATTTTATTATGAAATCACAATTTTCATTATAATGTCTGTCACAATTAAGTAAAAAGCTGAAATCCACCATGCATGTAAGGATGGATTTTAAATTTTTAACTATATAATTTTTGTATCCATTTGATTCAAGTTCATTATTAATTATTGAAGCACTTATCTCCACACATTGAATAAATTTTTTACTGGCGTAATTTAAGCTTTCAGCATAATCTTTAAATTGTGTAAAAATGTGTATGGATTTATGGTCTGATGATAAAAACAATTCCTTACAATTATTACAATTTATATTTCGTTTTTTGACCATAAATCCACACACATATGCACAAGCCTGGGCCTCTGACGTACCACTATCAATGGTATGAACTGCTTCACCAATAATATCTTCAAATTGATCTTGATGTGGATCAAATTGCCATTCTATGTCATCTGACGTCTGTTCTATTTGGCTATCGCCGGCTATCAAAAATGCCTCTAGATTATTAATATTTCAATATTTCACTTATCAGAGTCAATATCTCAAAACTTAAACACTCGCGTTATTAGTTCAAAAATACAATGCAATATCAAAGATTTCGGAACCATACGAGAACACGTTTTGAAACAAATTTGAAAACTTATTTTTTTAACGGTTATGATTTAAAATTGCCATTACTACATTTTTTTGCGATGTAGATATAAGATAACAAGTGATCGTATATCTTGATTTATAAATACAAATGTAAGAAATAAGACAATTAATAATAGGATTTTTTTTAAATCGTGTTTTCTTATTTTTAATTATAAATACTTTATTATAATAATAAAAGGATGAAATATTTTTTTTATATGGCAAGTATAGCTTGGACTATCGCGAGCGAAAACGGCATAGATATATGCTCTATCTCGTTCATATTATGGAACCCAGTTAACACAACAACAAAATTGTCTCTGTGTGAAGTTTCTTGTTTTTCGTTCGAAGTTGGCGGACCCTGCTCTTGATTCATCCGTACAGTTGTAAATTGTATAGACATTAATGTCGCAATTTCTGTCGCAGTCTATTCGTACTCGAATCGAACAATCCAACAGAGCAATGGCAATGTTCGTAACAATGTAAAAGTAACCAGATCGCTAAAAATATCCCACTATGCAATTTTATAAATATTAATGCACATCTGTGACGCATTTAAAAAAAAAAGTTAAAAAAAATGAAAACTAGATGTTGGCCGATTCTCAGACCTACTGAATATGCTCACAAAATTTCATGAGAATCGGTCAAGCCGTTTCGGAGGAGTATGGCAACGAAAACTGTGACACGAGAATTTTATATATTAGATTACAAATGCAAAAGCGGTCCCCATAATGGCATTTAACATTAGTCCATCACAGAGTTTCCAAAATTTTTCTCGACACCTTTTTCCTATTTTTTGTGAACTCCGTGCTAAGACGTTTCTTCTTCAACTTGTGAACCGTCGACTTTATTTCCCGCCATCGTACCTACACCCCCAGATTTCTGTGGACTCTAGGGGGTCCGCTTAAACCTCTTTGGGAATCATTGGTCAACTAGGTATAACTTGTTTTCAGAATCGATTGTGTTTGAGAACCATAGAAAAGGTTATAATAGCTTTTTCTTAGATTGTATACCAGCTTTGTAATAGTTAATACGTTATTATGTTTTGTTTCAAGATAATTAAATTCTGCTTCACTTATTCCTCATTCTTTTCCTTATTACAGAATGCATGTCATAGATACATTTATGTTTAGAATATTGTTGTTAGTTTCCTCTTTTTTTTATAAGAGAAGGGGTCAAACGAGCGACGGGTATACCATGGAGTTCATCAACGATCATGGTCATCTGCAATACCAGCCTACCGTAACACCTGTACAAAAACATATTCTTACCACTGTTTTTTCAAAGTGAATAAGAGAGATGGCAACACGTTTTTCCAGTTTTCCCGTACGATAAAATTATTTTACTTGGGATTAGTAAAAAGAGACTCTGTGAATAGACGTGACATCATCCGTGAAACCCCGTCTTTGTCCGAAGTGTGAAAGGGTTCACTCATTAGGAAGATTGCGAGGGCGCGAAGCGAAACTTTGTATACGACGGTGTTGCCATGTCACGACATTGTCCCCGCCGTCAGTGTTGCCACTAGGCATTATTCTGCGCCGCTTGTGTTCAGGAAGTTCATATTTTTCAACGCCAAAGAAATGAGGCTGTGACACAAAGCAAATGCATTCGGGTTAAACAACGGTCCGACCGGGATGTGAATGATATGTCGCCATTACTAAGATTACTTCTTATATAATTGGATATAATGGGCGACATGTAGATGAAACGTTTTTAATGTTGCTATTTCTGAAGAAAACTGTTGTGTTTGTTTTAAAATGGATTCGTAAATTTTTACGTATAATTTCATAGGTTTTTTTTGATATATTTTTTTAAGATAATTAGATCAACATTTTGAAATCTTAAGGTTAGGTTCACTAGGTTCGAACTTTCATATCGAATTCATATACTTGCGCAGAATTTGTCATAATTTAAATGGAAACTTACGAATTTAATTTACTAGTCGTACTATTTGTTTATGCTCTTAAAAACGAATTTGGAGTAAGGAATCATCATTATTTTTTTCACTTTTGTTTGAAATAAAAATGTACAACTAGCGGTCATTCGTGACTTCGTTAGCACCAGCTATCTTCACGTCAAAATCCTGACAAAATCGGTCTAGCCATTCCCGAGGTAACCCGGAACAAACGCGGCATACAAAAAAAATTAAAATTATTCTTTCGTTATCAGCAACATATAGACAAAAACTTTACTAATATGTAAGTGTAGACAAAATCTGTTCATGTCTAAGACCAATTTAATTTAATTTATTTGTTGTTTAACATTCGGCATTTGGCAGTGCGATATGTTATGACAAATCGCTGTCAGTTCCGCGGTTTTTGCCGTGTTCCGTGATCAGCTGTGTGTAAATACATATGCACACATAATAACTCTTACAATGTGTGCTTATGTTTCTATCGGAGGAGGAAAACGTAATTTACACTGATTACACATGTTACACTCATCGGTAATGTAATCATTAAAAATAAAAAAGGATCAAGTTTTTGAATATAACTGACATCGAGGTAAAAAAAAGAACTATCAAGTGATCGTTCCGCTTTTTTACCAAGTTAAAACCTTTACACATATAATAAAAAAGACGTAGCAAGATTTGGATTTTAAAGCCATGCCGATTTTAAAAATCTTTCATAATAAATAATCAAAATTAACCTCTAGTAAGTAATATTCTTAAAGTGTAATTTATAATATTTTTTTAATTCACCCGGAAATTGAAACATACAAACAACCAACAATAAATTACATTGCAAATATTCCCAATAATTTCCGCAAGGCGATACTAGATCAGCTAAAGGTAGCTAAATGAATGCACGTAACCTACAGTAGCAAGTAGTACGTGTTAATACGAACAAAGCCTAAAACACGTATTCAATCAGCGACAGGCCAAGATGGTAAGCAGGAAGTGAAGTAGGAAAACGTCTCGGCGTCATTCAAGGTCGGCTTAGAGCGGCTACATCCACTACCTAGTACACATGTCTTTACGTATTACAACATTCAATATTTATGACCGCTCATATTTAGCTGCGAGCGCATGTCATTGCAGGTTGGGTCTACTGCGGGTGGAAAAACACAGAGGTACCATGTAGGTACACAGAGTGTACTCATTCCCCCATCCTTTTATACCTAAAATTGTCTTAATAGCTAAGAAGCGTCTCTGCGAGTCGCCATAATGTTTGTATTGAACTGTACCGCCTCGTTGCCAGTACCGAATACCGACTGCTGTCGACACATAACTATTGTTTCTCAATTTGTTACGTCTACTACATTTGAATAAACAAATGTTAAATATTTATCTACACACGAAATGATCGGTTCCGCGTCTACAATATACTTTGGTGAAAATCTGACTGATGTTATTAGATGAATTAACAATTAATATTAATTATCAGTCGCCTACGTCATTATAGTAGTCACGGGTAATGTAATTTATATTTCTAGGTAATATAATATTTTTGGAAGGAAGTTCCTTATCGCGCGTTGTGAAAGGGGGCTAGACGGAAAAAATTCTTACGAAAAGTTGTCACGACACTTTTTGCTATAGTAACCATGGCAACGACGTGACAATATATAACGAAAATTCATAGGAACTTCGTTCCATCCGGGTGTCCCTTGACACCTCTCAAGTTTTTTATTTTCTTTATGGAAACAAGGTGATATAAAATTTTCATATTTATCTAAATACAAAATTGAACGAAGAATATAATCGTATATAAGTACTTTATTATCAGATATAACTACACTAGTCAACAATATAAGCGAATTACTTCAATTTTTCATTATTTGCAATAAAGGTCGATTTCCTTTTTTTTTGCGTCATCAATTACAACGGCCAGCCCACTTATAAGACGTCATTGCAATGCACACTTTGCATTAGACGCATTACGCGGCGTCCGTAGATCTGTATACATAATACTTGTGGATTCCGCATCGTTTCTATTCAGAGGCAGGTAACGTTTGCGGCACACAATGGAGGTGAATTTCGTTCGGGCTAAAATATTAACTTTCGCACAAAGGGAAACATTATATTTCCAGTATGAGGCACTTCTTCACTTCCGAACAATAGATTGAATGGGAAACGAAGTGGTAAACAGTGGTTCCTTTACGAATCCGGCTCGGAGCGAGCGCTCCGCGGCTATTGTTGTGTGCGCGTTTGTTTGGTGCTGGGATGTGTGGACCAGCTAACATGGTACACGTTTATGAATAATGTTTTTATCACACTAAGCTCTCATGACTTAACACGTATACTAAGCCACATATATGATTTATTTTCTTATAATGATTGATTTTAATCCGTCACAAACGTTACAGAAAATGCAACTTGAAATCAAATACTTGCTATTTTTGAAAATCATTTCAAAATCATATTGCAAAAAATATTTAAAATATAGAATTTACGGAGTAAAAGGTACTCTGAAAGATATTTGAAAATTGTGATGAAATAATACATCTTACTAATACTATAAATGCGAATGTTTAGATGGATGAATGAATGTGTGGATAGATGTTTGTTTGGAGGTATCTCCGAGCCATTAAGCCATGGATATTAATGAAATTTGGCACAGATGTAGAACTGTCTGGAAAAACGCATAGGCTACTTATTTAGTTTGTATATAATTTTAGGATATACATAATATAAGGATTGTCGACTTATAATGTAGGTATATCAGAGACGTGAATCACTTAATGCTCTTTATATTATCCAATACATAACAGCCGTAGACAGAACACGTGTTCCTCGTTATCTTTAAAGTGCAACTAAGTATGTAGACAGGTATTAAGTAGATACTTGTAGCATAAATGGCTACTTCCTATTTAGAAGGTTTCAATTAATTATTAAAGATTATAATCATACTAGTATTATAAATGCGAATGTTTAGATGGATGGATGGATGGACGGATGGACGGATGGATGGATGGATGGATGGATGGATGGATGGATGGATGGATGGATGGATGGATGGATGGATGGATGGATGGATGGATGGATGGATGGATGGATGGATGGATGGATGGATGGATGGATGGATGGATGGATGGATGGATGGATGGATGGATGGATGGATGGATGGATGGATGGATGGATGGATGGATGGATGGATGGATGGATGGATGGATGGATGGATGGATGGATGGATGGATGGATGGATGGATGGACGGAAGGATGGAATTTTTTTTGAAGGTGTCTCCAGAAACGCTCAACGAATCTTGATGAAATTTTTTATAGATGTAGAACAAACTCTGGAAGAACATAAGTATTTTTTTTGATTCCGCGTGGACGGAGTCGCGAGCGATAGCAAGTGCGATGAAAATTATTATTATTACTATTTTATTTATTAAAAACGCCAACAAGCAAAGTTCGATAAAGCAACAGTTATTGTAAAATCTTGTGCAAACAAAAATCTTGTAAGAGAGTATTACTTTTGAAGGCCATAATGAAATATGACATAATAATGACATAATGAAATGTTTTGGATCAAATCATAATAAGTTATTTATTAAATTTCAAGATATGAAAAAAGTTCTGCAGAAGAATTATTTCAAACTAAAATTTAATAAGATATTTAAATACACCTTTTAGAAACATGGAAGAAAAAGGGAAATAAAAGGCTCAAGAGCTTTGTGGGTATTTCATTATTTGCCAAAGCACAAAGGATTGGAAGTGCAACAAAGTGCGAGTTTCGTAGTTTCGAAATTGGGACAATAACAATGTAAACGCCGGCGTTTATCTTATATATTCCTTTACCAGCTTTTTGTAAAAACCGTTAAATTAGAATTGAAAAAACAAGTTAGTAAAACACGAGTGTAACTTTGAACACGAAACTTTAATCGGAATACTTAAAGTTATACAAAACGCTAAAGATTTCTAAATAAACAAGAAACAGTAATGATTAAATAATTAAGACAAAATTGTACTGTACAAGAAATCAGTTAAATCCCCAGTAAGCTTATTAATAAAAACGCAATCGTCGATACCGGCATTGATTGTGATAGTTCTAGAATCGCTTGGTTGTTTTTTTAATGTCCTATCAAATTACGTTTCGGAGAGACAATGCCAATTCGTACCATATAAAAAAATGAAATGCTTCATGCATTCGAACTTAATTAAAGGTAAATAAAATATCATATGTTTTGCTACATGCGAATATGGATCGTTCTCTTTTTTAACTGTATAAGTGTCTACAAAATGATCTTCGATCATCTAAATAGATCTGGTCCGTACGACCGCTTTCTTTAGCGTTCAACTTGCCGACACATTGTCTGCTCCCTCCGAAGGATTCCTGATCATTATAATTCCGAACCGTTTCCATAAAAATCATTCGCGATCGTTATCTCCGAACAGGTCGGATTCTTTTTTTCACAAGTGCATCATTTATTATCTTTAAAAGGGACAAAAACGTCGGGGTCCAAAGCGCCGCGCCGTCCCTTCTGGGAAGCGTCTTTGCATTTGTTTGACACTCATCTATGAGATATAGACCGGCCAGTGGACTTCGACGAATGCGGACATCCACTTCGGTTTGCGTTTTGCGAGAACAATGAAGTGTGAATTTGAGATTTTACTCGTTTACATTATGATGGCGCCCTTCGATCGAAGCAGCGATAACACTAATGCGTACATTGATTTGGCTTACACTACTCTTACTTTTCGTTTGTACTATTTCAACAATCGAAGAGGAATTCTCGTTTCTTCATCGTTATAAGAAAAGAGCGAAATCTTTTAATACGATGTTTGGTAAACAAATTTATTTGTATAGTGAAATTTCAGCTATAGATTCACTATTTCTTCTGAGAAATTTATTTGCACTGAGAAATCATCTTATGTAGAAATCATGTTCACTGTTCATTATTATATACATTGAAAATATATTGATCGTTATTCTAAATAAAAAAGCTATATTGTAGCCCGTTTTTTATCGGCTTAGGTTTACCTTGTTCATGTAACGGTATCTTAAGATAAATACTAATCATGCGATATCGCTTTCAAGTAGGTTCCTTTTCTTTATCGTAAATACTTTTTTCCGCAAACGGGGTGTTCTGTATTCTTTCTACGTCGTTTTTTGTCTTTTTTTAAGAGTCTATTGTTAGTAGCTACATAATAATACTCAAGAGCCCGTGGGTAACTGTTTCGCTTATCTGGGATTATGTTTACGGGGTATAAAATAATTGAAAGGGTTGTTATGAATGCTTCATTTAAGTTTATTTCTGGTCTGTGAACTACCTGGTACCTGAAACTGGTAGCATTCTGAATTACAATGCTGTACAGGTTGGCAATATAAAAAATTCTCACGTTAAATAGATAAAAATTCCTAATTGGAAGGTTATAATTCGTTTTGGTTGCAAGTAGAAAATGTGGTCTATTTTCGGTTAATATTACTCATTACCCTTTTTAAAATACAAAACACATAATTATTGTAAAAGTGATAGCTGTCTCCATCTATAGAGATAAAAGGTGTAAGAGTAAATCTTTTTGATAGTTACAATGAAAAGGAGACGAATTAAAAAATAAATGATGTATCTAAACGGGCAGCACAGAGACTTGCGCAATTTCCCACCGACGATCAAAAGTAAATATCGTCCTTTGAATTAGGACACAATGGCAGGGCCAAGAGTCAGGTAGAGCATCGCACGACGGGGGTCCGTCGTAGAAGTTTTATATTTCCGCTTCTTTGTCGTACCTTCAGGACCAATTAATAATTTCTCTGGATGACCGGACCCATTGTCGACGCACCTTCATACGTCTTCTCACTATATAGTCAACGAAGATTGACTCCCTTCAATTGTATCCATTCATTATTATAAAGTATTCATTCTTACCTTCACGCTGTTCTCTTTACAATTTTGTATGGATTTATGCATTTAAAATGTTCATTTTAGAGTTGAAAATACTTCAAATTATACTTCATTTAACATTAACTTCTCGTAATGATAGTTTAAGATAGTATAGTTAACGTTTCGTATCAACTTTTTGTAATCATTGTGAGATGTAAAAAGTTTATTTTTAATATATTACATTATTATATATTATATTAAATTTAATAAATAAAAATTACAAATAATCAGATGGTTTTATTGAGTACTTTTTATATTTTATGTGCATGTACACGGTTGTGTTACGACGTCTCAATATTTCCTGTTTGCCAAATCGTATTCAAATATATTCATTTTTTTGTCGACGAACGAGTGAGGCGATGACTATGCAAGAATATTCCGAAATACTACTTATTGTATTACAGAGACATGACATATCTGCATGAAAACAAGAACGTTTTAAAATAAGGCCGATAATATTATATTATAATTTTTATAATTGTGTGACAGTCCAACATCTTTACAGTTGTAAGCTTGTTTCAGAAGATACTTCGTTAATGTTAAAGTGTATTGAAACACTAAAATGGTTTTTACAAAAATAATTAAAACATTAACGAATAATCTTTGTCATCATAATTCATTGGATGGGGTAAGTCCAGAAATGGACGTTTTGCGGCTGATAAATAAATCTTACTAATATTATAAATGCAGATGGATGAATGGATGTTTGAAGGTATCTCCGGAACTGCTCAACGGATCTTGATGAAATTTGGCACATATGTAGAACATAGTCTGGAAGGGGGCTATTTATTACGTTTTTTAATTCCGCGCGGACGGAGTCGCGGGCGACAGCTAGTAAATTCTAAATATAGATTTAACTCAAACCTAATGGTATCTTGAATAAGCTAGTATATTTGTAATTGAATAATAGACACAAGTGATAAAAATAGAGCAAACAGAAATAGTGTGCCTATTTATCTTTTCTAATGTCACTAATAGTGAATGCAATTTAAGGCAATTAAGAAAATAACAATTACATACATATTACAAACAGTTTTACACAATGAGATAGTTTGAAATTAGATGATAACAATTATTGCTTCATTATTTGTTGTTAACTCGTCAGTTGACGTTGTAGTTCTTAATGATCGGTTCAATAAACTGATCTTGATAAAAAGTTAACGCCTTTCTACATTTTACATCTGCTTTACATTGTGACAGTACAGTAGGACAGTTGCGTTGACCTGGCATGGACTGTATGGGCTCACTGGAGTCAGTTAATGTTTGCATCATGTCAGTTGTATGCCACTGAATTTGAACGCTACTGTCGTACTTTACTGGCATAATGTAAACCAGGAATTATCCTATAATGGATATGTATCAACGAATTTTCTGAAAATCTATTATAAGGAGTTGACAAAACCTGTATTTATGGTTCTCCTCAAGTTTCTTATCTATGTCTATGCTAATATTATAAAGAGTAATGATTTGTACTTTTGTATGTAATTAATGAACTCATTATCTATTGTTCCGATTTAAAAAATGCTTTTGCCATTAGCAAGCTACATTATCAACATGAAAATTTACTTTTTTAATTACCCGTGGACGAAGTCACGGGCAAAAGCTATTTAGGTATATTTTACTACAGACCACGAGCGCTAAGATTTATCCTACTATGTATAACAAAACTAAACCGGATTCGAAACAGGAAATGTGTCAGTTTAAAATAATCAGCACATAACTATTGCGGACAAAATGTTCATCATTGTACGAGTAGCAAAATATTAAATGTGTAAACTTTATGTCACATATTATTGTAAATAAATTATAAATACCGCTTCATCTACTGTCATTAGTTAAATATTGAGATGCAAGAAAACAAGACTCGAGCCAACTGCATTCGATGTCTTCCGGCAAGTTTTAGCACGTGGTCTATAAATACTAGTGGATAATAAAATGGTTTATCTACATGTTGCCTAGTGTATTATGAATCACTTATTGCTATCACTTTTAAAATATTTTTTTGATCAATTCCGCGCCAATCTATGTTACGAATAGATTTACAATTATTTTGTATACAATAAGTTATAACAATTAATCCTTAAGGGATGTATTCGTATAACTTATTATTGAATTGGAATTATTTACTTGTTATAGTTAATTAATAGTAATTAATTACTAGAATATTCTTTTATGTATATTGGGCACTATGACTCTATGACACTATTAAACGAAGCGTGAACCTCTTTTCTTTAAATTGAGCGTATGTAATTTGCAATTACAGTCATTCTCCTAGCCTAGATAGACTTGTGCAACAGGTCGCGACGTTTTCCACGGAAACCCGACGCACGTAGTAAGCCGCATGAATGTCACCAGGTCCGACGACGGAATAACTGCACTCTACTTGTGTACTTTTAATTACATCTGCGATGCGCCGCCATCCGACACTATATACGGAGTACTAAGTCACCGTACTTTATGTGCCAATAAATTAAATGATTTTATAGCCAACTAAAGATCCGATAACGGTAATTGATATTTCAGGTTTTTTAATTAAAAATAACGATTGCATTTTTAATGCAATGTTTTTGAATTCTGTCTCTTTGAAAGAATTTGATGAATCTTTGGTAGAAGTACGTTATCTTTATCATTCTTTCTTCACTTACGACGATAGAGTTAGTAGTATAAATAAGTAGGTTCAGATAAAGTTTAAGATAGAATTTTCTCATTCTTGTTCATAATGCAGTGCAATTTAGTTGTGAAGTCTGTATATGACTTGGCTGGCGACATTGCATTATACCGTAGTGTGCGAACAAATGCGTCAGTTGGTTCGCGTTTTTCCAGTCGGCGCGTTTAGGTACGTGCCCGTATCCGGGTCAGGCGCGTCACGTAACGGGCTGGTAACGGGAGGCCGGGGCCGGGTCGTGCAGCGGGATGAGCTACGCGGAAGTGGGAACGCGGACGATTAAAGCCTTCGCTCCGCATGGCGCGCGCTGCGCCGTCCGCGCTAGATTTACACGAGAGCAGAAGTGAGGCAGAGCAGTGGACAGTGCAGTATTTATTGCAGCAGTATTATTTGAATACACACTTACTGATAAAACAGTACTGTTCTACTGAAATCACTTTGCTGCTTTCGTGTGAAAGTATTATAATGCCGACTCACTCGACATAAGCTCGACAGCTCGAGCCTTTTTCGACGGTAATCGCTCGAATTGTCCCGCTTTCCTTGTCTCTGCTTTGACATGACAGCCGCTTGGCAGAGCAAACCTGGTTAATTATCTTAAGAACTATTTCTTAAGTAACTTAAATAAACTATATGTACTTTATTCAAAACATAAAGATTAATATTTTTCGTGTAATAATTTATAAATATTTTTCTTTTAACATATGTGTACCAATATGACGTATTTGGTTTTTTTTTCTGTTTCAAATTCCACATTTGATACAGAATAGTTATCAAATGTATTTTCCTCTGATCTTCAAAAGACCTCGGCAGTTATCAGAAGCTGTTTAATAAATATAAATATTAAAAATTACATATTCCTATATTTTGTAGAATAAAACAATTTTTAGTACGATCAATAAGTGATATGACCTTTAGTACTTTTATCAATGAAATTATTCGTACCTACTGGCATTGTCCAATTTGTATGTTTTTCGTCTTTATACAGAATAGTAGGGTGAAGTAAAGTTATTTCATTTCTTCCTTACATGTTCGTACACTGAAGTCCATCTTAATTTCAATAAATAAGTACTCTCTTTTTTCTTATATTATACCAGTTGACCCTGCAAACGTTATTTTGGCGTATAAATAATTTTTAGGGAATTACTAATTTAAATTTTGTTAAAAACAATGTTAGGGGTGGACAACCCTTATCACTTAACGGTATGAAAAATAGATAGGAGCCGATTCTCAGACCTGATGATGATGTAATCCCGGCCGATATCGGCCACGGCGACTGTCTTCAGCTCCGGTTTTGACGTTGGTGTGCTCGCATGTGGCTTATGTAGCCAATTTTGTTTGCGAAAATCCTCGCACATTGCGGACATGAGAGCACACCGTTCACGTAATTATAGCTGATAGCCGCAGGTGGTCGGGCTTTCAGCTCGTCGCGTCTGGCATCTAGCTCAAGGAGCCGCCGGTTTTCAAATTGTTTGACGCTATGTTTAACTAGCGCTCTCCACTCCGGCCGTCTGGCAGCCTGCTGCTCCCACAGCGAAGGATTGATGTCGCACTGCTTCATGTGTCGCTTCAGCACATCTTTGTACCTGAGGAGTTGTCCGCCATGCTTCCGCTTGCCTTCCTCAAGTTCTGAGTAAAAGATGCGCTTAGCTGTTCTTTCCTCCGTCATACGCGTCACATGTCCGCCCCACCGAAGCTGACGCCGCATAAGATATGACTCAATGCCACCGACATTGGCCCTTCGCAGCACTTCAGTATTCCGTACGCGGTCAGACCATCGGATGTGAAGTATTTTCCGTAAGCACTTGAGGTGGAATCGGTCTAGCATACGGATGTGATGACGATACAGTGTCCACGTTTCGGCAGAGTATAAGATGTTAGGCAGCACGACTGCCATGTAGACACCGATCTTCGTTGACAGTTTAAAGTCGTGCGAGTTAAAGACCTTAGAGTCCAGCTTGCCAAAGGCAGCTGCAGCAGCGCCAATTCTGCTGTTGATCTCTGCATCATGATCACACTTAGATGATATTGTGCTCCCCAGGTAGCGAAACTTGTCCACCTGCTTCAGCTCATCCCCTCCGAGTGTAATATTCAGTGACTCGCGACCATAGATGTCCAAAGACATCACCTCCGTCTTTTTGACACTGATTTTTAGACCAAATTTTTGGCACGACTCGTTCAAATCAGACATTAGCTGTTGCAGGCCCCCTGGGGATTCTGCTACGAAGCACAGGTCATCGGCGTACATCAACTCTGTGATCACGGCATGCGACACTTTGGTGCGGGCTTTCAGTCTGGCGAGATTAAAAATATTGCCATCCATGCGAAAGCGGATATGGACACCTTCAGAAGTCGTTTTTGAGACTTCTTGGACTACCACTGAAAAATATAAAGCGAACAATGTGGGTGCTAGAACGCATCCCTGTTTAACCCCACATGTGACGGGGAAAAAATCGGACTGTTCGTCGTTAACAGCGACGCAGCAATGCATGTCGTCGTGCAGGAGTCTTATAAGTCTCACAAACTTCTCTGTACACCCGATTTTATGAAGTACAAGCCAGAGGGCTTCACGAGGCACACTATCGAAGGCCTTCTCAAGGTCAACAAAACAGAGATATAGGGGACGACCTTGCTCTCTGCTTTTCTCAGACCTATTGAATATGCGTATAAAATTTCATAAAACTCGGTCAAGCCGTTTCGTAGGAGTATGATAACTAACATTGTGACACTAGACTTTTATATATAAGATCGCATTTTAATATTAGAAAGATTAAGTTTAGCAATTCTCCTACATATTTTACTTGATTTTCGAATGTTTATAACAATGAATTTTTATCATTCATTAACAAATAGATCGTGTAAAAAAGAACTACATTGAATTTGGAGGATATATTTTTTAATTCAAAGCGGTCGGTTCACGGTTGGTCGGCGGGAGGTGCGCAGGCGCAGCATCGAAGAAAGCAAGTTCACTGCCACGGCCACTGCGCCGGTGCGACAACCTTGCCCGCTCGCCTTCGCCTCGTAGCGTCAATAAAACTTATCTAGGTAATGCCAAAACACACGTTAGACATTATTTATGCATGCCAAGTTTAAACATTTCGAATTCTTTTCGATTAATTTATGTTAACGAAATGTTGACCGGCCGTTTACGGTTACGTTACTTCTTCTGTTGTTATCTCACTTTATTGTTACCGTGAGATTCCAATTCCGTTATATTTGTGTTAAAAAATATTCTTACAATGAGAAAGAATACGATGACAATATGTTAAAAAAAGTGTTTCGACGCTGGCAATTCTTAGTTATATTTTTTTTTACTTGGTTTGTTAGAAATTTTTATAATACAAAAGTTATGCTACTCTCGTATTTGTTTTTTATCTACTTGTTTTTAATCGTAATTTTTCTAATTGGAATTTTACAAAATTGAGCAACTAAATCCGTCTAATCAACAACAATTAATCAAACAATCCGCCTTATCAACGACATGTAAAAATGTGCATTTTTAACAGTGTTATAACATCGGTTGATTATATAGAAATGGCCCAGTGTAAATATGTCCGTATAGTTAGAAAACTATCGTCAGGATAACATCAATTTCCTTATTTGTATTATAACTGCTGATTTCCACTTATATATTTCTTAGGTATTTACCCTAGGGTCATGACCGACTGTACTCGTATAGAGTGAGATAATTCAATAGCCTGATTAGAGGTTACATTTCTAAGGTTATTAACCAATGCTTCATCAAATAATGTAGTTTCTTAAGTCTGTCTTTTAAATGTCTTATCGTTTTTGTTGCCAGATTTAAATCTTTTATTAAAAAAAAAAACTTTTGAAATTAAAAAATATTATTAAAACAAAACTAACATGAAAAATAATTCACACGCCTGTATAGACTAGTTCGTTTGTAGTGATGCATCGAGAATTAAGTAGTATTAAATCACGAGACTTCTAGATTCTAGACACGGCGTTTGTTATATTATCATACGTGCCCTGCATGTACAAATTACTTTTATATGTGGTACATAAGATTTAAGTAGCATGTTTGTGTAAAAATATGTTTGAAAAAAAAATGCATCGAATTAAAAATTCCATGTTAGTTTAGGAAGCGTGGAAAGTATACATTCATAAGTGAAGCGGTAAAATGTAAATTAATAATCAGAGGCACATTACTATGTTGTAATCTGTACATCAACGAAGTATGGGCAGACGTAGGGCAACTCAACTTCGAAACATTGAGTTGATGCCAGACAAATTCCATAATGTTTCGTGACACCTACGTGTTGCGTAAGGCTGAATCACAAAACAGAAATGCAGTGAGCAATCCGGTGCCAGCCATCACATGTGAATCAGCGCAACGGAAACTCCGCCATGTTGGCGCGCCGCCGCCATGTTTACCCGCGCTCCGGAAGTTGCGCGCGCGCCGACCGGCTTAAGACATCATTTCCACGAGTCGAGCGGAATACGAGTCGGAAATATTCAGCGGTCTATTTTGGTGTACCGACGTTTTTCCGTTTTACACAGACATCGGCTGAGTTAATCATGTATCTGACGACTTTGACCGCTTTATTTATAGACTAAAATTGCTACGGAACGCATTTAGAAACTCGTAATTCGTCTGAGTTCGTCTGTGACTAGGGCACACGGTTGAGTTGTTTTCACATATTTTTTCTTGTACGTCTCAACAGGGAAGTACAAGCAGTTTTGGTCTTACTGTAAACTATAATTTTAAGCAGTAACTTCCGTGTATGGGAACATATAGGCGGAGTATTTGTCCGAGATGGTGCTTGCTTACAACGTGGAATCAGATGTTAGCCGTCAAGCTATTTGCATAAGATAAATCGTGCAAATTACTTGAACAATATTCGTGATCGCACCGACGCTCAGTTAAATATAGCCCGCACCGGATTATCCGCATCCCTACCACGTACACAGCGTATGTACTATTTGAACATACATATTTGCCGAATCTATTAAGACGAGTAGATAGTTTTTTTATAACTTGCCTTTGCCTCCTGAATACAGATAAGGTAATGAACTTCCGAAACTAAATGTTAACAAGTGATTGATGCCTGTTTTGTTTTTCAATCATGTTTTTATGTAGGTACATTAAAATTATTGATACATCCTCTTGTATTTAATATAGAATTAGAATCTTAATATACGAATAAGCAATACAGGGTGCTATTATGCGTAAATTGATTTATTGTTTATTGATGTTAGATTAGGTGACAATAGAGCAATAGATATGGTAAACATGGACAGTTATGCGTGACTTTGTTTTTGGAGTGACACTGGGCACGTAGTATTGGTGCGCGGGCGCTCGAAGGCTGCATAGGAATGCGGTTGGGCGAGCGAGAGACGCTGGAAGAGGAGGCGGAGAGGGGACGGCTCAGAGACGGGAGGTTGCGAGGGACAAAGGCTCTGAGACTGGTTCTGCTTCCTGTACGTGTCGGATGTCCTGCGGCTTCCTGCCCCACCCCCCGCGCCTCGCTTCGCGCTCCGCGCCCGTGGCCACGCAACGGGTTATCCGATGAGAGATTTTAGGGTTGTAACAACTGATTTTTAGAAGCTCAATTTCTTTATTAAACAATTTTTTTCGTAAATAAATGCAAGTAGTTGTTTTAAACTAACAATAACCTTAGTTTTCTTGATTCCAATTACTTCAACATGTTCATTTAATAATATAATATACTATATATATATATTTGTTGCACTAAACAATAATTAATAAACTTATAGCTGACAGTCAAATGGATCCACTGTAGTATGGCATTAAAAAATAGCTACTGCTGTACGATTTGCGATATGTCTAAGAATTAGTACAACGTTTTCATATCCACCTCAAGTCCCACAATAGTAAAGTTTACAATTTTTTTAACTTCTTTTAGTCGGTTAATCATTCTTTTATAAATTCAATATAATTAGAATTCATATTTAGCTAATTCAAAGTGCTTATGTCACAGAGACGTTGAAGAGAATTCATTAACTAAATCTGGATTTGTAAATAAAATCTGAAGTAACGCTACAAAGTGTTAGTTAGCCCTGGGGACACGCACCATTGAGGACACTCTCTTGTTTTTGTTGTGGTGCGGTCACAGTAAGCCGACACGAGTCACCACTGCGCTCCTGCACCGCAGCGCACCGCACACCAATCTACAGGTATTCGATCTCTCAGTTAAGCTCATGTCAGCGGATGTACACGTGTTCATTTATGTAAAATATGTCGTTTAGGTCACGCTATAGGACTTCGGAGAAAGCTGAGATTTTAAAACTCTATTTATTAACTCACTCAGAAATGCTAGTTGGGTAATATTAATTTTAGTATTAAATAAAACGATAAAAAGTGACCAAATAACAATTCTGAGTTAAGCAGCAAGTATGTCAAATTCAAATTTTAAATTGTGTTGTTGAATTATTTGTATAGTTTTTCCCTGTATAAATTGTAGAAATCAAAATTTATCATACTTATAAATGCTTATGTTTGGCCATCTAATACCTTGTTTGCTAAAAGGTATCATTATATCCACATGTAATGATACCTAGTACATATGGGTACATGATGGAGATACCCAGTATCAAACTAGGTATCTCCAGAAAGGCTCCACGGATCTCGATGAAATTTGGTACTCGATAACTCAGGAACGGTTCGTCATACCTTATTTAAATTCGTCACAGATATAGGTCATAGTTTCAAATAACACATAGTAGTACAATTCATCCTGTTTTTATTTTAATTCCGCGTGGACGAAGTCTCAGGCTGGGTAGCTCATACTAATTTTAAAATAAATGTAAGAAGTACGACCGCTTATTTCCGGGTTGAGATTGTTTTGGGTTTTATTCCCCGTATTTTATTTAGGTACAATTGTTCAAGTTTTTATCTTGTATACATTAAAGTTTTTGGCGAATAATTTGTATAATAATTAAAATAATAATGAATAATAAATAATGGAATTAAATTAGCTTGTCAAACTGTCTGATATAATAATTCTTTATGTATTTATCATTTGTCGCGATTATATTTAATATATGTATGTTCGACGAAGTTTGGAGTTTAAGAAAAAAATGTCTTGTAAGATATGTTTTCTTCAGTAACTATTAAACCAAAAAAAGATGAAAAGCACATGACTGCACAAAGGTCTGCGCCCCGGAGCTACGAGTACGACGAAATTGTTTTTTGTTTATATTTTCGCCAGTAATTTGCTTCGATAATTTCGAATTCCAGTTACGGTGGTTTCATAACAAATGTTTATTTATTGTTATTGTAATTTCAGGCCGGCCCCTGAGAACGTGAGCTGCATTTTTACGACGACAGCCATCGCGGCATGTCAATCAATTCATGTTGTTATAACTTGCAATTGTTAGTATAATCGGGTAACATTTTTTATTTTGACAGAGCGTCCACAAAAGAAATAGTAAGGGAAGTTAAATAGGTCAGTAGAGCAGTCATTAGGTTGCACAATGTACTCGTATATATAATATTTAAATCATTTGATGAAATTGAGTTTTAACATAATTTTTTAATAGTAATCTGTTTATTGACGTATCTGACATAGTTTTCTAGTCTCTCATTCGTTTCATTATTGTGATGGTTACAGATATTAAAAAGATGAAACTTTTCGAATTCCTGTCAAACATTCTGAGATACATATGGAATTTGCCAACAGTCGTATTAATTTATTTTCCTACAAACTATGAAACACACAAAAAAGTGTTTAAGTCAAACTTGCTACGTTAAGTACCTATTGAAAGAAGTTCTTATGTATATATGTAAATTAGGAATGTATAAAAAGCCGTACACAATACAAGTGATGATGAGGCGGAAGTCTGCAGATTAAAGGAACAGCGACTATTTTTTTTTTGTTTCGATATAAAAATGTTAATTTGGCATCAATTAAGATGTCGGTTGCATCCGTTTGAATTGAGTTATCGTGACGAAACATGGGCTTGTATAACTAACGTATTAAATAAAATATATTTAAGCATAATAAAATAAAACTATATCTATGTATGAAAATTTTAGGCTCGTCTGTATTTTGAATGAAAACATTCCTGATTTTCTTTACATATGAATATAAGATCTTGCCATTGTGAATCGCTAATTTATGCTAGAAATTGTTTGAAATGTGATATAATGATCTTAGATAAAGGATATTGTATTCGTTTTATATCGCCTTTAGACCAAATCAGTTCATGAGACGATAAACATATATTTTTAATTTTAAAGAATTTAGTGACGATTTAATCGTTGAACTCGAGAAATCCGTACAAATGGCAACAGTGGCGTTGGAACAATGCGACGACGCTTCCGCATCGTCACATCGGCACACAACACAAGGTTATTGCCAAGGTCTCGCATCTCGCTTCTCCGCTTTCTACACGGCACGGATCCGAAGACGTTCAACATAACATCTTTGTATCGTTCAATTTAATATAAGCGATATTTTTACATCCTACTTAAAAATGAGTTCCAATAAAAAGTCAATAGTTGTATAGTGTATACCAACTAATGTTTTTTGGTAGCCTGTAAGATAGTCGTCTATAAAGGCATCGGAGCCACTCCCTGACAAATCATATGGAAATATTTCTACCTAAAAGAGTAAACTTTACTTTATTTAGGTCCTTTGTTTTCTTTTCCCTCACAACACGACCTTTAGTATTTTTATACGTTGAATTTTAGTTTGATGTGATATTTCGACTCTGTAGAGTTACATTTCTTCTTTTAAATTAGCAATATTCCTACTAATTACTGATAGAAATAAAAATATTAGTGTTCATTGATTTAAATGCTATTTTTGCTTTAATATTATGATAATATCAACGATTGCTATTCCTGTTAAATTTATAACACATAGTGAGCTTGTTTTACAAAGCTGTGGTAAAACGTAATGTTAATGTTAGGAGAGCGAACTCATTGGCCAACAAATAAACTAGGCATCGCAACAACGTGATTTAGATGTTTTAGTTGAATTTATTAAACGCCCACGTATGTTATAAAAAGAAATCGTACGATTTTGTTTTTTAAAAAAATTCACTATAGCGAATTCTCTACATTTAACAAATAAGATTATATTTTTTTAAAGTTACGGTAAAGTTTGAAAAATCACTATGTTGCGAAGATCGAAATACAATTTAACGGTTCCGTTTTTTGTCACAATGATTGGTACCGCAGTTAATACGTCGATCTGTACATCCGCATTGCATCAGACTATGAGAGAAAAACTGGCGGCCGAAGAAAAATTAATTGTACCGAAGCCGGATGTTTCAGTTCACATAATTAAGTGATGCTTCGGTGTACATTAATAGACTCCTGTTCCACTAGCGCCACAACCCGTTCAATTGCTATTTCTATAGTATTCATTAGTGAAGCGGTCGCATTTTTAATGTAAAAGCAGTCACGCGCTTATCACTTTAGTGAAAAAGACTTAATTGCTGGCTATCGTTCGTGTCTCCCTTGATACAGGATGTTAACTGGATTTTATTGTTACAAAATCCAGTTAATAGACTAAGTGGATGCAGATACCGGATGTTTTATTTTTTTATATCTTCATAAATAAAAGCGATGTGCAACTATAATTCTCGCGCTTATTTATAAGGATTGTAATCCTAATACTTTGTAAATAGTTTGGCTTACCCAATTTTAATTTAATGTTGCAATGAAAAACACTTTTTAAAGATGTAGATTAAGCTAAAATAGAAAAGTCTGCTCCATGTTATTAAGTAGCTAGTCTCGTCGTCGTTAAAAATATGTATGCACAGACAGTAACAATTTTTATATAAGAAACAATAAACATAAATTTTATCCCAAATACAAACAGAATCTCCCTTTTTTATATTGAAAAATCTAGCGCTTGACCACGATCCCACCCGATGAAGTGATGATGTGGTCTAAAGATGGTACGCGCTAGCTTTGTAAATGCCTATTCACTCTACTCTTGAAGGTCCCCACATCGTACTTCGACGGAAAAACCGACGCCGGCAACTTATTCCAATCCTTTGCAGTAGGCACAAGGAACGATGATTCAAACCTTTTCGTTCGAACACGCGGCACGTCTACTACATAAGGATGGATTCCAGCCGTATGTCTGAACGTCCGATGGTAGACTTTCTACTCAGTACTTGTGAGGTTAACATGCTATATATGAAACAATATAAAATCATAGAAAAAAACAACTCTTGCGTAATAGCGTAATATAACAGATTCATTAAAGATTGTTCAAAAGTATTCTTAATTTTCTTCATATGACTTACATCGTGTTATGCATCAGTAATAAGGCAAGAGGTTCATTGTCGTAACTTTTGCAAGAGCATCGCGTGAGATTCCTGCAGCTCAGAAAGTGTTGTGATGCGTGCCCGACCGCTCGGAACGATACAGTAAGAGTAGCCATTCATTACAATTGTTCAGCATCTATTACGTCTAAGTCATGCTCAAGGAATTTTTATAAATATTACATTAGTTTATATCGATGTTTTTGTTTACAACGTAACATTACGTAGTGCTTTGGTATGTCAGTTTTCAATCTGAGTTAGTTTCCACTGTCACCAGTATAAACACAATATTATCTTTAAGAGAATTAGGGTAAGAATTACACGTGGACCTTTTTCTAGTGGTTACTTAAATTAGTATAGAAAATAGAATTAAAAAATAGTGATGATTTGACACACAAAAGACATGCAAGCGGAATTCTGCGTTTCGTCTGATGAGTGCGCGTTCCCGAGATCATTTTCCTCTTTTCCTCCCCACTTTTTTCTTATTAGGAAAGGATGGAAAGGAGAAGTAGATTTGATGAAGGAGGGGACCTATAAGAAGGGAAAATATTATCTTTGTGTGCGTCCCCTCGTCTATCTGTAATTGCGGATGTCTATGTTCAGCGGTCGCATCGCCATTGCGGAGAATTAAGATAGCTGCTTGCTCGTTTGCCACCTTATAATATTAAAAAAATATATCAAAGTATACTATCGCTTTTTTATTGATACGGATGGCACGAATTTCTAAAATTTAATGACGTTATTCCATTAAATAAAACTAAAACGGAAATCGTTTGGCGAAGTGGCATAAGACAGGTTCATTATTCCGCGCTCTTTTAGGAAGATTGTCAATCTCCTGCATCACAATAGTCCGGTTGACGTATTGCTATCGTATAGGCACGATACGATATCGTTATTCAAATAAATCGGTCACGTGTCTTGGCTTCAACGCCTGGAAGGCGTTGGTTGTGATTCGCAATAACGATTAATTACATTTTTTAAAATTATGAAACATTTTTAGTGTAAAAGTATTTTTGGGTTTAATTCATTCGCACTGAATTGTTATATGTTGCGGCCTGGGTTTCGGTTTCGTCGCGCCTGCTTGGACTTTTATATTTACTGACTTTTTATATTTTTAAATTTTTTTTTGACATTTTTTTTGACGTTATGTTTTATCTTATTCGTTTTTACATCTTGTACTTTTTTGGATACTAAATTTATCTCGGTCGCATTTTTAAAGTACATAGAAATTCAGTGTTTTTTATTTAATTTTTAATATTTATATCAAGTATCTGCACGTGCAAAGTGTAACGTATAATAAATAAGATGATAAGCGTATATAAAGGAAAATCGATTAAATTTCATTTTTTATTATCTATATTGCATGTAATATTTATGCAAACATTACCAGAATACATTAATAGAATATTGAACTTTGTATGTTCATAACTATTTGACCTGTGACCCACTCCGCTAGAGATCAGGCGTAATATATGGCGACAAGTCGCAGAGACGTCTTGCGATCACGACTTACATGTATTTTTTTTCAATGGCAATTAATTGAACATCCTCAGTCATTTCTCAATCGTTAATGGTCCATTATTTTAACGTTTAACTGCGTTAAGACTTATAGCAAAAGAAAGTAATACGTCTACAATCGCTGTGAAGAAAAACAAAAGGTTGTCAATATTACAGTCAGCTCACATTGTGCAAACATTTCCCATATGATGTTATCATAAAAGTGGCGGTAAATCAGTGTTAGCGAAAAAAAAAGAGGAAAATTGTGTATAAGGTGAATAATTTAGTAACTGGTAATTTTCCAGTGCGTGATAAAATGTACGTCAGTGTAGTATTTAATAAGGGCGCGGTATTCCCGAACAATTTGACCTGTAAATCAGCTAAAAATTATCTGGAATCCGTTGTTATATGTGACTCAAAATGTTGGTTAGATTCTAATAAATCAATACTTAATATTTCAACCCTTGTGTATTACAGTAGACACGTGTCAGATCACGTGCATGAATTATCTTGCTTATTTGAACGTAGATAAGGATCGTTGGCTCCATCTATCAAGATCAATATAAAATCCAATGTAAATATTTACTAATGAATAAAAAAAAATTACGCTTGATTGTATTCCTTTTACATTCAAGAAAAGAATACAAATTGAAGAATACTTCTCTCTTAAAATTCGAACGCCATTTAGGCTAGACGTCAGAATGAAACATTCATAATATACAATCATACTCTTCAAAATGACTGTATCAGACAGACAAAAAGAAGTATATAAGAAGTGATAATAATATTTGTAAACAACAAAGATTATGTTTCCGATGGAAAATTGTCTCTACTTCAACTCTCACAATAGTGAAGTCGTGACTATAACAAATAACGTTTATTAAACTTAACAAAAAATTTAATTATCCTATCAACAGTTTGACATTACGAATTTGTTATAAAAGTGAAAATACTTGTTCATGCATTATAAGTAAATAAATACGATATAGTTCGTTTGTCAAACAAATAATATTGATAAGGCAACTGCACTTCCACAAACATAGCGATATATCGATCATCCACCTCTGTGTGCCACTGTGATAAAGCACTATCGTCCTCTTCGACCAGCTGTGCCGGAAACTGTAACGAATGCTGAGCTGTGACGTCACTACTATATAATGCTCGAGATATTTGCCCCATAAGGAAACAATTTCCTTACAACATTTTTATACTGCTATCTACGGATGATACCGTAATATGAGCTGATAACACTACCTTTGCTCAAGTGTTTTGAAAATGCAAATGTGAAATTTTATTGTGTAATTTTTTTGCTATTGGTTTAATTTTTTCTTTAACAATTTTGATAAGACGGTTGCTGTAAGCATAACTAAATGTGACTTCATTAAGTTTTTGAATTTCCCGTTTTATTGAGAAAAAGTCCTAAAAATCATATTAAGAAGGAATTAAAATTAATTATCATACGTGGATTACATATTATTTAGATCGGTGACTTGTTTTCGAGTTTAGATTCATAGTTTCTGTTACGATTTAGTTTTTCGAACTTTTGATTGCACAATTTTTTTATTATTATTTTTAAATGAGAAATACATACCTATTCACAGCTACTTACATAAATTTTTGATAAAGTATCAACATTTCTTTGTTGCTAAGTTAAAAGAAATGTTATGCCTGGTTAGATTTTTTCCAATAAGTTTAATGACCTGTTACAAAAACTCTTCCAACAAATCATGATTTTCAGTTCGTGCTTCCTATATCCGTGTTTCGGTATTAAATGACTTATTTTTATATTAGCCGTTTAGAGGACAAAACTGTATTTCGTTTTTTTAATGCATTACTAGAAGCAATTTGATTATTTTGTACTTTCGCTCATAAAAATTGTATGGATAAAATGGGATTTTATTTAAAAATTCAATAGCAATATTTTGTTACTAGAATTCGAATTGAAAACATGAGCACGTGTTGTTATCACGATTTATAGAGAGTGGAGACGTTATACATAAATGTTTTTGACACTCACAGTTACGGGAATCAGTGTTACTTGTACATCATCATCATCATCAACCTGCCCTTATCCCTATGGAGGGTCGGCACAGTATGTACTACTCCTCCATACATCTCTATCAGCCGTCATATCTGAATTTACCCCCTTCTTATGCATATCCTCTTTCACACAATCCATCCATACTTTCTTTAGTCTTCCTCTACCTTTATAGCCATCCATATTCAATTTCTTTACTTTTTTGTTTATATGAACATCATCCCTCCGCATAAAATGTCCAAACCACGCTTGTTACTTGTATATATTTAGTAATATACCAACCATATGATTGATAACTAAGAGAATAACGTATGCACGTGTGCAAAAATCTAAGGTTACTATGACGAGACCGGTGCTATCTCTGAAAGCGGATATTAAGATAACGTTTTATCGGCTATTGTAAGTCTAGTCTTGTTACATAAAACAAAATTGTGACAGAACACACGTTGTATACGTTGATAGAAATTTCTACTAGGAGAGCAATAATATTGTTATGACTTTTGTATTACGATATAAACAATGAAACATTTTTTATCGTATTTCACAATGAAAATTTACGTTACACGATTGTCGATTATCGGTTTGTCAACTATAAATGGAAAGAGTTCCATATGATTGTTACAATGTGTAAATACATTTAACTTTAACTTGTTTTTGAAAACTAAAACAAAAAGGTCTATTGATGAATGAATGAATTTGAAAATGGCGTTGTTTGTAAGTAACTATAAAGGAAGTCTGTTGTTATTTAACGCTATTTTAATTAAATCCGTAATATATCAAGCATTGTATTGTAATCTATTGTTAAATGTGTTTGTGCTATGGGCAGTATGGCTAGACTAAATAACGTGTCATTTTGAAAGCGGAAGGGTGACGATGAGGAGCGCGCGTTGTCAATTGAAGCAATTGCGGCGGACTTTGACTTTTAATAACAGGATCTGTAACGTGCCCACAGTCCCCACTGTGAAATAAAAAAGAACAGTAGGTAGTTTGTTGGCGTATATTTTTGAGTAGAGCACGTGTGTCATTGTCATATTTACTTAACACGCCGCTGAACGTGGTAGAATTTATTTAGTAGAACGGCAGCTCTTTGCCTAGTCCGTTTGTCTTTAGTCAAAGATTGCGGCGATGGCGAAAAGGAATTAGGCGCCTCTGTGTGCGTGAGCTAGTTGAACTAAATTCAGACAGACGTTCGTCTGATTTCTGTTATTATCTGTACGGAACATGTCTGATACGATGATGGTGTTTTATTGGACTAACGAATGTAACTGAACTCTTCGTTCAACGTGTTTTGATACGAATTGTCATAGTAATATTATGTCTCAAGTAATTCACTGTTATTAGAGATTACGTAGTTTAGTTAGGATCTTATCTATATTATTTGATCATTGTTATTATAAGCAAACTAGCAGTCGATCACGACTTCGTCAGCCCAGAATTGAAAAAAGTATCCTATAATATTCCCGCATAGATCAGCTACCTTCCCGTTAAAGTCCCGTCAAAAGGTCAAGCCAATCCGGAGATTACCCGGAACAAACGTGGATTTGCGGACAGAAATACAGACAGACAGAAATACATATTTTTTTTTAAATTGGTCTTCGTTACCAGAAAGTTAAATAGGTACAGCACGTGTACGAAATATGATTTGTTTTCTCGATATTACATACACGCTAGAATTTTATTAATATGTATAGATACATCTTTTCAGTGGCACACAGGCTCCGTTTTTTTAATAACTCTTTGTTTACCTTTGCACAAGTTCCTTAATTAACTTAAATGGAATGTTCACGTTGGCCTTTCATAACGAATGTATTTGGTATTATAAGAAGAGCGCATATCTTGGGCGTTGATTACTTGATCACTTTACAATCAGGCGTACCGCTTGTAACTTATCTCTTATTCTATTGTAGTTTTATCAATATAAATTAATCAATGTAGAGCTAGTTTCCTCACAGATGCCGTGTCGGCTAACATTCGAGGCTGCAGGCGACAGATGTCCGCGCAGTCGTGTCGATGACGCCGCGTCCAAAGCGGAAGGGTGGCTCTCAATTGGCACAATTGCCAGTAATCGTGGGCGGAATGTCCGGGCGACGCGGCGCGCTCGCCTGCGTTCTGTTGCCACATCACGTCCAAATAAAACGTAACACTAATATATGTTTATTAATTAATTCAGTTTAATTGATATGTAACATTTAATTCGACGGCATTACGTCACTCGGGTTACGGTAATCGAACGGCCTCTAATTTTTAATTATGGTACTGGCTAGTGATGTAACGAATGTTGGATTTTTCACATTCGCGAATGCGAATGCGAATGCGAATATTCATCTTCAATATTAGCGAATGCGAATGCGAATGCGAATGTTAAATTTCAAATAAAGCGCGCGCAAAATGTTTGACATTTCGTGTCAGCCATGTTTAAATTGAACACATAGACCTTTATAATAGGTTTCATACTTCAGTGATTGAACATAGCCGAGCCGATACAGGTTGAATGAACGAAGTTAGTCACAGAAAGTTCATTCGAAAAGTATTGTTTTGATTTGAGGTTAGTTTGGTGTTATTGCATTTCCCAAATTTAACCCAATTTTGAATAGAAATAAATATTTTTTGTTTTTGTAAAAAGCTTATTTACAAATAGTCAAGTATTCATTATTTGATTTTTTAAGTTTATATTTCATATCATATTTAATTCTTAGAAAATATATAGTGGGATGGAAAAATATATAATTAAAGCCAAAAAGGTTATAAATTAATATTATACTTAGATTTGATTGGATCTCTGAAGTTCTGTTTTCACAAAAGATACTTGAATTTAGAATTAGATTTTTTTCAAAATATATGTAAGGCATGGACATTCATTATTTTTTCTGTGGTGGAGTTAAGTTGTGATTTTGTTAATATTTTAATTAGACTAACAAGAACAAAAGAGAAAGTGTTTCTAATTTAGTTGCTTACCAAGACTGTTCCATAATATTTTTTTTTAATTCAAGTATGGTTAAATAAAAATATATAAATCTTATCAGTTGTGTTATCATTTCATATGCAACCATATAATAATTTCCTTTTTGTTTGTTAAATACATTCGCTAAATATTCGCATCGTTTTTTGCGAATAGGAATGCGAATGCGAATATCGAAAAATATGCGAATATTGGCGAATGCGAATGCGAATGCGAATATTCGTTACATCACTAGTACTGGCACTACATTGATTTTCTACAATATTTACATAAGAATTTTAGTCTTAAATATGCATTTTTGTGTCACAAGCAGACAAGAAGTTATCTACTATGTCGTTATCACTTGTATAATTTCAGCAAAACCCTATTTCTGTTTGGTGATCAGAAGAAACTTGTCTTTTCTAATTATTTGCACAAACGTTTTTTTTTATCGCCGCTAAAACACTTAACACACACAAAACACTAGGAGAAATATAAGTCCATGCTTGATTGTCACAAGTAAATTAAGTTGTATCAAGTTAGTTTTTTACTGTTGTGTACTCTGAATTAATATTGTTAACTTTGTTTTTTTCTCCGTAAGAACGTCGGATAAATTACATATGTAAATTGAAAATCGAAAAACACATTGATACATGACGGGATTCGAACACAGGACCTGCAGATTACAAGTCACACGCTTAACCCCTGAACCACCGATGCTCTTATAGTACCTATATTACATTGCATAAAAATAAGTATGTAAGTACGTATAGAATATGAAATGTCTTCCACTTAAACGTTTTGTATTTGTATTTAAGATCGTTCCGCAGTTATTAATCTTTGTTACAGGGTTATCACAAATTGTAAAGATTTCTGCAGATATAAAAAAACAAGAAATACATTTTTACTACGTTATACATTTTTTATATTTTAACACTCACGAGTATATAGGTTCATATTTTCCTTAACAATTTAGTAATCAGTGTTGTTTTTAATAACTATTGTAAGTTCTTACTCAGTAAATATTTTCCTACATTATCCTACAAGCGTACATTAAATTGTGTATAGTAACATAATTCTAATTGATTGTTGTAACATATTTCCTAAAATAAAAAAATGGTAACCCTATAATGTGGCAGTCACGAGTGGAGCGCAGGCGGCGGCGCGGGCGCAGGGCGACGCGGAAGTCGCACACACTTCCGCGTGCCGCCATCTTGCTAGTCCGCGCGCCAACAGAGATTCGCGCCATGCCCGCCGACCGCCATCGCCACTACCTTTGAATTTTAAGAGACAGAACCTGTCAAACTTACACATACGACTTTGTCAAATAAAAATTGAAACTGCTGTCACTTGTGCGCTCGTTTTGTGCAGGTCTGTAAATTTCTGTGTCATTATGTGTTTATAAAGATTTTAGTATCAGCATTATATGCACATGTGTAATTGTCACCTTTAACTTACCAGCGAAAAGTAGCAGAATTTTAATACAAGTGTTGTTCTGTGCTTAGTTCCTTTCCATATAATCAAAGGAACTATACTTCCATGTACTTCGGAATATCGTACAAGAAGTTTAATTTAAGCGAACGTCGAATTATAATACGTCCTAATTGATGACAACATTTTACACTGGCCGACATACAATGTCGTGTAGTGATAATGTCGTCGGCTAATTTCAGACAAATATTTTAGCTAATATAAAGTGAAGGTATGTAACTAGTTGAGATAGTCGTTGGCACATTAATATACGAAATAATACGTAGGTTGTGTTAACTATTAATGTGAGGGATAAGGATATACATTTAAGTACTACTATATTGACATAACATTGAATTCCAAATTCTTTTGACTAGTGATATGTATAGAGTCGATTTTTATTCTTGCACAAATTATTATTACGGGCAATGTGTTTTATTTTTTATTAATAATTGAAAACTAGTTATTGATTTTTGTTAAAATTTCGAACTACCGTAATCAATCGGCATGCGTTTGCGAATTAGCGTTGAATACGTTGGATATTGCGATAGTCGAACTGATTTACATGTAGCATTGCGTGATGTGTGAACAAAACCTTCCCCTCACCCTCTCTTTCTAATTACGGAATATCGCAGTGGAACAAAAAGAGATGACCCACTTTCGGGACCGGTCGTACGAGATCGGGTGCGCACCGTTGCACGTATTACGTGTTAGAAGATGGGTTGCCATTTCTTACGATGAAAGTCGGACAATCTTACATAAAAACAAAATGTGAGATAACGTTTATTATTGAAACAAACATACAAATCGCAATGAGTAATTATTTTATGGTGTGTTGCTCTATATACTATTTTCTCAACATCAAATCAGCCTGTCACTTTTCGACTGTCTGTCATAGTGCTTGCTTTATTTATTTTTTAAAACTACTTCATATTCGCTCTGCGCTCTGCTGAATTTATAATTTCTATCGAAACGTGATATAATTGTTTATGCACTTAATGCCATCCAATGCAAAAGTTTTTCATTCCTATATTATTATAGGAAAGAAAAACTTTTGCATTAATTACTTAAAATATAAATATGAAGTAACATGTGATAATATTATAACAGTGAGTCCTAAACACCAAAGTATCATGGTAACCCTCACTAAAAGATGGGGTTATACAGAACGAGTGCGCTCAAGTAACGGATCATATCGATGTGAATTTTCTCGCCCTAATAGCTTTTTGCATTGCCTTCAGATTTAACACAATCATTGTGTAATGCACATATAACACACATTACTTGTTAATGTTTTTATAAAAGTTTGCTAAATAATGTTTTATTTTACTTTGGAAAAAGAAAAACTAAAAATCGATTTTTTTTTAAATAAACGGAATATCGGAAAATTCTATTAAATTCTGTGGTTACGTTTCTTTTATTGTAACGCAATAAACATAATTGGTCGCTATCAGTTCCCGTTGATTTCATAACAAAATACGTTATAAGCACAGTTAGTAAATCTTGGCTTAGGTAACTTGGTGCGTTTCCGAGATACGACTTCAGCGAATGTTGCCTCCACGTTAAATAAATTCTGTGTCGTAACTTTACTATTCAATGCTAATCGTATGTCTTAATATTTTAAATTTCCTCGTGGGCGTTAATTAGTTTAATACATTAAGTAAATATTTTAGGTAAATTGTTGCAAATTTATTTCTATGATTATTGATCGAAATAACATCACATATCCAGCCGACATACAATACTTCCTTGTGAAGACACAAGATTCTTTTAGGATGGTCCCACGGCACCTGCGTAAGGAGGCATGCGGGAGGGCGCGGGCGGGCCGCGGGCTACGTAATCCCTCCGCAACGGCACTTCCTGAACGTGGCGCAAGGCTTGTGCGAATGTCGGCCGAGCATTTCGCGCCACTTTCGTAATTTGTTGCGTGGTCCGACCGACCGGCCGGCTCGGCCGCCCCGCAGGAAGTAAAAGTTCGAAGGTAAGAAAGTAGGTCTCCGCCGTAATTGGCATCGTGCCTGCATACTGATGTCCACCGCGGTATAAATAGGTTGCGAGCACCTGCGCCGCCCGCAACACCGAGCGTCCCAACAATAAAGGTTAACTTAAGTATGCCATAATTAACTAATCGTTTCTTACATACGATGTAACGTAACCGGCGCACGCAATTCAGAGCGTTATCGGACGGTTTAGAAGGGGAAGAAACAGTTAAGCGGTAATGATACGCACGTCGATAGAGCACGTATGTTACGCACTTTGTATGACATAAGTTGCGTAGGCGGCCGCGACTGCCGACCCGGGCGCCCCGAACTGGGCCGCGAGAGATGCGCTGCAACCAATTGTTTGCGCAATTCCAGACGGACGGTGTGGAGTGCTCCGCACCGCCCCGCGCCGCATTTATTATGCACTTTTAATTACATCATTAAATTCTTAAGGAAGTGTTACGTGCAAAGTTTTATAAATAAAGGATATCAACTCCATTTTGGAAATCATTAATCAATCTTTGTCTTCATTTATTAATTTTTGATTTCAATCAATATGAATAATTAGCGTTAAAATGTTATTTTCTCTCAAAAGCTGAGTTTTAATAATCTAAGTTTAACTACATATACCTATACTTTAAGTAGATCTGTTTTCACATACCTGAGTAATTCTAAATATTACGGGACTCACAAAAAAAAGACAAATGTTAATGAAACAAAGAATCGAGGACGAGAAGTATTAACAAGAAAAGCGTGAAAGTGGTACGAGACTTGCAACAGTGTGAGGTTGCATCAGAGACGCAGGAAGTCGTGACGGTTGAGTCAAAATGGCGGAGGTGGTAAGCGGGCGCTAAAGAAATTGGGAGGCTAAGTTGCGATACAGGAAGCCACGTTATCTGATGAGCTAGCTCGCCGCGGCTTGCGAAACTTGAGCTCCTATGTGTACATTATAATTCTGACACTAATCTTCGTGAACTGGCGTTGCAAAATGCTTCTCTGGGCGCTATTGCGCTTACGTTTGATTTCTACCATCTAATCAGCAATTTGCATGGTGCTAATATTTTTATATAATTTATAGATATAATATGTATGTTTTCAATGAGTAAGAAGTGATATAACAGTGATTACTAATTTTATAGATTACTAATAATGATGTATGTACAAACAGTTTTGTTGTAACCCATACCATTTTGGGCGACCTTTGATCGGAATGGTTTACTCACGAGAAATGAGGCAATTAAGTAAATTTACAGTACATGGTTGAAAGTAGTTCGTAGATTTAATCTGATTTATCATAAATTAGTTATCCTTCTTTAGATTTTCAAACCTCAACAACATATAATAAATAAATGTAATAAATACAAATTTAATTGGCATTCAATTTCATCACCAGCGCAACGTACGAGTGGCAAACGAAAATTCTAGTTTGTGTCGGAAGTTAAAGAGGTATGTAGAGCGAGTGTAGAAATTAACTTTTATGTTTCGGTAATTCAGGAAACTGTGCGGCAGCAAGCGGCCGCCTTGTGAAACACCGGCGTCGTCCCCGACTGCACCGACTACCTGAATGCCTGACTGCCCGTCAGCTCGTCGGCCCGACAGCTCTTCTGCCCGACAGCTCGTCTTTTATTTCACATATGTTAAGTCGTACGACGGAAATTTCCATTTCTATTAATAGTTCAGTATTAATAAAAAGTATCATATTTAATTAACGAAGAAAATTTGAACAACATTACAATAATAAAAACATTTCTCATGAATCTATTTTTGTCAAATGTTACGTATATGGTATAGAAACCAGCTTTATAGGAAACAGTTTCACTAGCCGGCGATGAAAACCAAGCGGGAGTAGGAAACTTCGGTCGACTTCAAAGGAAGCCGGAAGCCGGAAAAGCGGCAAGGGTTAGACCGGAGACGAGGGCCGTTTCCGGCGGAAGTGCGGCGCCAGGAAGGTGAGCAGTGAGCAGATAGAGAGAAGATAAATAAACCGCCGCCATAATGCCGGACGCGAATCTATAAATCAGTTTGATTTTGCATGAGCAAAGCATCCGTCTAGTAGTTGTTAACTTATACAAGAATAATGAGAAACTTTGCTAAATATGTACAGAATCGATAAAATTTCATTTCTAAATCTAAAATCTCGTTAAGACGAAATAATTGAAATCAATATATCAAGGAAAATTTAGGTTCCAACGACTTATACATTCGACTATATACATCAACATAAGTATTTAATAAGACTCTACGGATAGGCCTAATCGATTTGGAATTAAATGTTAAGAGATCCACCGGAACAAATCTGTACCAAAAAACTTATAACTTATAAAATTTTATTAATTATGTTTTGTTTTTATTGTTCTGTTAAGCAAGTCATGGTAATAGCTGTATTATATGTACTGTTGTATTTTGATGTAAAAAAACCATGAGTAGTGAAACGAATGATCGAATCGTGGTATACGAGGAAGGAAACAAGTTGATATTTGCCGTCGTCCACAGTCGCCGCTCGTGCCTCGACCGGTTCTGCAAGTGTTATTCCGAAAACGAGATGACTCTGGACTTTCCGGACACACGATATTTTTACTCATAACCAGTGTTGCCAGATGCCAGTTTGGAATCTTGACATGTGTTTTGTTGTTCGTTTTTTAAATTCTATGATACAGAGAAGCAGATCGTCAACACGAATTTTCTAGTTTTAAAACGTTAAAATGAGTTATAAAATATTGTACATTTTAAATTACAGACAGAAATAATAAATATTTGAATTATTTTTGAATAAAAAAACAGAATACTGTACGAATGCTTCTACAAATCTATGTTCTTAATTGTTAAATAAAACGAACCTGTTACTAGAAGAAGTTGTTAGTTGGTATTAAAAAAAAAGACGAGCATTAATTTAAATTTTGTTTTCACCAACCACGAAATTACCATACAAAGTTGTTGTTTCCCAAGCTAGGCAACATTACGTCGATACAGGAGGACGACAACGGCTTTTTTTTCGACGGACATTGCTGAAGGTCACACGGAACATTGGTCTAGCGAGACCTGTTATACCGTCTGATTACGCACGAAGTAACTTGGCACAAAAATAAAAATCGCATAAGATACAAAACGCGAACACTTCGACGACGACCGACATTTATATGTGGAATTAGTGAAAAACTTCTTTTTATTAAGTATGTATGTAAAGAAATACACAAGTATTTGATTATTGAAGATCAATTTAATTTTATACTTTTGACATTTTGTAATAATACGTGATCTTTTGAATCTCTTTCAATGGATTTTAATTGAGTGCTTTTATGACTTTGAGAACCATTTTTTAAAAAGATCACTTATAATATTCATATAACTACTAATAAGGGATACCAATTATGCCCTCTGTTTTTTTATTAATATAGTAAACTCCCTATCTTTATGCTTAATTAGTTCGTTTAGTGTACGAAGTAATTCATACTTGCATCGTTTAAAATAAACGTTAGGGATTTTTTCATAAACTTTTTTTTTTTTTTGTGGTTTAAGTTTTTCGTTACTTTTGTTTTTGTTCATAGAAACAGTAATAGTTTTACTCTACTGCTCTACCAGCACCTTGGGCGAGATTTCTAGGGGAAGGGCTTTAACAGGCTTATGTGAGACAAGACAGTATCGTAGAGAAATATTCGCAGACCTGTGGCACCCCTTTGTCTCCAGCGTTTGAAAACTCGCTCAACCTTAGGAAGGCCGCCGGTCCTAGATAGACTTCTTACAAGCAATCTGTTGCTTGGAATTCGACAATAAATGTACTCCTTTAATTTAATCTGGGTGTAGAATGTATAAAATATTGTAGGACCTTGTAAATATGTTTAATGTTAATACGTAGTTATAGTGGCGTTTATAGGTACATATTTCGTTATTTAAGTAGCAATATTTATGTGTATTTTGAGATATGAGAGCTAATGTGATTACATTTTTCAAGTCATCCTTGCGTTATCCGGCATTTTATGACGAATTTTGCTGAATTGCGGAAAACAGTTCTTACGCGATATCTATAATTCCGACTCTTTGTATAAAAACATATTACAATATCATATTACATATTACATAGTACATTATGTAACCATTGTCATGATAAATGTCTAAATTATTTTCGTATCATGTACAATTATTATTTGACTGTAAATTTTATTTATTTAACGTATGTACTCCTAACCGTGATATCGGACCAAATACACATTGTTTTCTTTTTTCTTTTGAAGCCGTCAGAGAGACATGTTTATGTACAGATTTTCCTATAATGCGCTAATAACACAGTAATTTACTTATGTATAAAGATTGCAATAGCAACAAGTGCTGTAAAGACTACTTAAACAACAACTACTACTTTTATGTACTTAAAAGTTTCTTGATTTTACTTCTATTACAAAAGTTAAAATATTTCTGATCTATATATGACCTGAGTACATACAAAACGTACGATCAATCGGCTGTAGTCAAGAGTCACGCCTATTTTCATTAATTTTACTCCAAAATAAAAAACAGAACAATTGAAACGCAATGTTTATATCTTAGGCATTCTACGCACAAACTTTTTTGTTGTCTTTGTAGGCAGAGTTGATAAAATGTAAACGTATTTCCATCTCTAACTTCATGAATATTTATATTAAGCAGTTGTTGAATATTTATCGTCACAGAGAGAGGTCTCGATGACCGCTTAGAGGTCAATGTCAGCTGAATAACAAGATCGATTCAATAAGGACCTTTAACAACTCTTGTATAAACGCATCGTAATGTCTCGCGTTTTTTATCTCTTTTCAACGACAGCAAAAAGCTTGAAGCAAAAACTTAATTGAGAAATTGTTGTATGTTTCCGTATAATAATATATGAGGTACAGTCATGCACAAACAATTATGTACAACAGTTTATTATTTTACTAGTTATTTTGTATAAAATTTATATCATAAATAAAATGCAATATGGATTTTTTTATAAAAATAAATACATGACATTTATGTTATAACATTTTAAAATGAAACATTCTATTATGCGTAAGGATAAGAAATTTAGTGGTTAAGTCTAAGATCAATTAAATTCATATTCTATGATTTTTATTTTTAATACTTTAATTTATCACTTTACAAAATAATAAATTCACTTTACATAATTTATATTAGATAATGTTTTTATAAGTACATTACACAAGTAAACCACTAACCTTTAACACTTCTGAAAGCTTCCTCCTTTCAAAGCTCGTTCGGCTATTGTTAGATCGCAAACAGGATATTACGCTTAAACTAACTTAGGTATTTTATTAAATACTAGTGCTGTGAACTTTTTGTTCGGTATTTTGTCGATATTTTTGCTGCGCCTTTTCCGTTTAGTGATTGTTTTTGTTCTTTTTACAAATAATGCTTTTAAGATCAACAATTTAACTTTTTTACCGGTTAGGCGAGCACAAGGTATAGTAAGAGGTATTTAGTTTTTAAAAATTTACCTTAAATACATGAGATATTTTTTAAATAAAACAATCTTATTCTATAACCGTGGGACGGAGCAGTTTTCTCACTCTATTTAAAACAAAGGGAACTAGCTGATTCGTGCGAATATTTTGCATAGTATCGATCACATACCGAATACTTAAATAATTATAATTTGTTCTTCCGGAAAATGAACTGGGAAGAAGTTCCATTGTACGCGATTGTTGAAAGAAAATAACGTAGACGATGGCGTCTTCTATAGTGTTAATTGAATAAATTTTCATAACAATGCTAAACAATTATTCTTAAACTAAACTTCAGTATATTGTATCAATTCTCGACAAAATTTTATTTGAAGTAGTATTTTCGGAGAATTAAGATTTTCTCCAAAATTTACTTACTACCATTGAAAAATAATGAACATGACGATAGTTGCTAAAAATGCCAAATTATTGTAAAACATTCTAGAAATGTGTATATAGCTAGTTAGTAAGAGTAGCGTAGGAAAGTGGCGCACGCGCAAGCGCAGGAGGCATGCGCGAGCGGCGTGACCGCGCGGCCAATTGGCCGAGATTGCGAACTTCCGTCGCGCCGCTTCCGGCCGATAAAAGCAAGACCGAGCTAAGTGCCGGACTTGCTAACGGTCATTGGACCCAGGCTACCTACTCAGCCGTCTGCGACTTAACAAAAAGACCATCAGATACTATTGTACTAAACTCTCAAACTAACTACGTACTGTGAGAACTCAAATCTAATACGATAGTCTTTGCTTCTACTTCAAGATATTAATAGATCTATTAGTGTCAAATCTTTTATTCCAGAAACATAAGTAAGCAAGCCTTTTATCTGAATGATTCTAACAATAAAATATATACACCGTAACGCGGAAACTATCTCTTTCGAGTTTTTGGCCTTCTCATGACTCGACAATAAAGGAACCATCGACTTACTTAAAATATTTATATCCATTCCTTAGACACTTAAGAATCCTGTCATTTATGCCCTAAAACTTAAAGTAGTACTTTTATTTACCTGTTTTTTATAGTTTTAAAACTAATCTTTACTTGTTTTAATGTAAAATTAAGGTATTTAATTGACGCATGCACAAATATACGACGATACGATAAAATCGGAAAAGCCTGATATGAGTTAAACATGACTGGGTCTTTTTGAGTGGAAACTTTTTGACAAAAGCAACTTTGAACGAGGTCAGTGTTATGGAGTGACTACCAGAGGTACGAAGGAACCGGATGGTATCTACGTCATTTTTTCCAGTAGATCAAAATATGACTATATTTATCTAATTTCTAGTGTATTAGGAGTGTTTAGGTATCGACTGTCGCTCGTACTTTTTTTAGTGGACAGTACTTACTTAAGCATAGAAAAAATTGAAATAAATTTTTATTAAAACATACGAACGAAGTATTGATTTTACACACTGCAAGAAACACTGATAGCCTTCTAACAGTGTTAAATATTTCATTAAATTTTATTCACATTTTTAACCGCTTACATTTAAAAAATACTGACAAAATCACGGTCTTCAAAAATGATTTCTCTATAGATAAACTAAAGATTCGAATGTCTTAGAATATGACTAAAATGAATAACAATTTTGAGTTTGGGTTTTAATTATAGAAATAGTAGAACGACTACTTCGGATCTAGTTGTTGTTTTTGTATTCTTTATCGCATTTTTTGCGCGGTTTGATATATCACGGAAACTTGTTTCAAAGTAAACTTTCTGTTAATCAAATATACTCGAATAAAATTTCCGCGTATTCTTATCTCAGGGGGCTCCCAGATTTATTTCCTCGTTTGACTTGTATAATCTTACTAATATTTATAAATGTGAATGTTTAGATGGAAGGATGGATGAATGTTTGTTATAGGGTATATCCAGAACGGCTGAATGGATCTCGCTGTGGTGATGTAGAACAAGGACTAGAAGAACACATAGACTACTAATAAAGTTTTTTTTAGTTCGTGGTCGAGTTAATCTCTGGTAAATTTTAACCATATCCATGCAACCCTTCTGGAGATACAAACAAACATCGATCCATCCAAATATTCACATTTATACCATAAGTAAGATCAAACGATAGTGTAGCATCAAAGTAATTAAACGATATCTATAGATGCAAGGCCAATGTCAGTTACTTGAAATGTATAGCAAATGTTCCTCGAGTGAAATAATCAAAATAATGTATTTTTCGTTCGTATGTGTCATAATTTTTACTTTAATTCCGCGTTGATAAAACTAAGGATGAGCTGATAAGGATTTTTTGCCAATACGATATGCTGATAATATATAGATATATATATTGATATACCGATATATTCTATATATTGATGCAATGTTCCATTTAATAAAATACCTAATAATAAATGTGACTTTCGTTGTTGCAACACTAAAAAAAATGTTATCTATTTTATTATCTTTTAAAAAAATACAGTTAAATTAATTTTTAATACAAGTTACGGCTAATTTCTTATTTACACATACTAAATAGTAAGTCTGGAAATAAAGTTTGTTCTATAATTAACTAAAATGTCACCACAACTATCCATACATACGAGTATAATAAAATTGGATTATCTGTATGTAATATCGGGAAAATATCATATTTCGAACACACGCTGTTATTTGCATTAAATAATGAAAACCAATGTTTCTAATTTTGGTCTGTCTGTCAAAGAACACTTGTAATTAAACAAATCTAAAGTGATTTTCTTGCATACCTTTTCCTTATATCTAATATATAAAGTTTATCAGCTTAAGTCATTAATACCGTTTGAAATTTCGGATTAATGTAACATGATATGAGGAGCGTTGGAACAAAAACTAATACATTTTGTATTTTTTATGATGCAATTTGTCGTGAACTTCGCCATATTTACACTTTTCCACAAAAAAAATATCGGTTTTTGTGACTTACTGAAATGTAAGGAATGCATATTTAAAAAACTATGTTTGAAAAACTAATGACTTTATCACAATTCGGTATACGCCAATTGTTTCGCAATAGGCCAATTTGGCCTACTGATCAATCGGCCCAATTTGTATTTTTTTTTCATTAGGCCTATCGATTCAATGGATTCGATCGGTGGATCGATCGGCCCAACAGTAAACGCCAATTGATGTTACATTATTTTAAAGTAGATTTTGTTAGAAATACGTATCACCGTGAATTTTAACTGTCGTGACAGTTTGAGAATGTAATTGTTATCTATTTTTATATCAATGAGAATAAGATGGCGCTATTGTTGTTATACAGGTGTAACGGACAGTAAATCTCACCGTTATCTAAGTCATAGTGTCCATTTTTTGATAGGGCGAAGTGTGGTATCAATTCATTTTCTGATAAACTTTACCAAGTATAAACTGACAGTATATCATCCAGATTTATATCATCGCATATAACAGACACCACATATAAAAGAAATCATTAAATGAAATCATTATAATGATGAAACGCAACAAGCACATCATTAATGTGCAAATCATTGTTGTTACAAATATCTAAAGCATTACAAATAAATATCGTTTATTGAGACGTTGGGTAACACGTACAACTACGATGTCTATGTAGGCAGATAATATCATCAACTTTTCATCAACAACATGTAATATTTTTTCAAATCACTTTAAGAGTCATAATCGATTCTGTATAATTACAAGCGTTGCGTTTGTGATTGTGGCAGTGATATTTGGTCACCCTACGAAAAGGAAATAGCTCAAGAGTGTCGAGTCGCGATCGGCTAAGCGGAGCGGAAGTGTCGGCCGTTCCCACGGACTCCATCCGTTAATTCACCTCGTCTCCCCGTCCCCCGACCCCTGCCGACACGCCGTACACCTCTGCCGTCTTCTTGGAAACAGCTTTGATGAATTCCATAGCGTCAGTGGATGATGTGGAACGTTACTTGTTTGTTTTTCTCTCGTTGCCGTCAATAGATTACATACTGAGTTATATATATGACAACTGGTTATGAGTTTGTTTGTAGTATCTTCTAAGTAATAGAGTTGCACGATTTTTCAAAAATATCTAAAACACAACATCAAATTATGTTTGGTTATAAAGGTTATCAGAATTTCCGTACCTTTTTCTTAATTTAATATTATATTTAATACTACATTAATTGATTAATATCATAAGACTTGTTTACTTTGATCTGTCAGTTATACGGAACGTTGTTTGCGACATTCGCATTCTTTAATACTAACATCGGCAGTATAATAATGCCTTAAACATCCAGTTTTCCTTCCTCGTTATGATTCTGAGAAATATACAGATATCGTAACATACTTATTTGATTTCGCGATTCCATATCGTTATATTGTTTTGTACTTTGTGTTATCGATATTGTGTAACGTTTTTTCCGTTATTTTAGTTATCCACTTCTTTTGGATCGCAATCAAACATGTTATCAATAAGTTATAGAAAATTAGGGACGATATAAAATAGATTAAAAAATACGAAACAAAAATTTCATCATCATCATTATATCGTCTACATATTTCCTTAGAATTTCATCGTTGTATTTTAATAGAACTTGTTAGTAATGTGTTATGTATTGTGCAGATTTTGATTTGAGTGAATGTTTGTTTACACGAGGAGTTTGAGTCTGACACGCGTCGGGGTCGGCTGAAGCGACGTCGTTGTTCAAAAATTACGGCCGCAATAGGTCAGCTGATGTCATTGTTTAGTCTACGGGCCAGAGCTAGCGCCGGATCACTACATGTTTCACTTTAATACTGTGGAAGCATTGTATTGCGTTGCCAACTACGTAATTACAGTTCTATGTAATTTAAATTACCTACTAGGAGTTTTGACTGGAAGACAAGTACGAATGACTGGTCCTTGTAACTTGACTATTAAAAATTAATTGATAGAAATTATTTTCCATGCAAATTTTCGTTGTATCTTTTGGTACTAAAAGTTTTCGTTTATTCAAAATTCTATCTACAAACGTTTACAGCAATTCGTAATCAGAAGACTGTCTTGACTTTTTCTGCCTGATTGTTAGTATAAGTATGCTGGGTTTTGTGATCCTTATTTGTTGGGTGGTTGAAGGTATGTTTGACAAGAATGTGTCGTGGTCTGTGTAATCCTTTGGGACATAAATAACAAATAACAAGTTCGTTATTCAAGAAGCGAGTTCAAGTCGGGAGTCGGGAGTCGTGACCGGGCGAGTATCGGAGCGGATCTCCGGGCGGAAGCAAAGACTTCCGCTCCCTCGGGACTTACCGTCACGCCTCGACTGCGGCCGCAACTTTCATATCTTTATTGTAACTACATCAGTAAAACCCGGCATGCGTTGCAATGCTAAGTAAATTTAAGAATTCAAAGAGTCAAAGCATTTTTTATGCAGACGCAGATGACCCTATCGAAGATTAATCTCAATCCGATCAATGGTTAAGAAGCGCGTAGAAGACGAACTTAAAAAATGTATTTTTTTTCAACTGTCGCCCTTTCGTCCTGTCTTGGCCCTCTTGGCAATGCCTATTGAACTGAGTACTAAAGAAATAATTATACTTTTAAAATAAACTTAGTCACCGTTTCTAGAAAAATATCGTTATGGTTTTTTCCTTATACATATACGTAAAATAATAACTATTGGTATTTTTATGCTATAAATTATTTTTATAATTATCTGTCACTAATCAAAATTTTTATCATATCCTGTGGTAATTAGTAATTTGGTAACATCAGGGAACATCATAAGGCAATTCATGACGTGTTAATGACAATAAGCATGAGATAAACATCATCAATAATAATTAAATTGTAGTGATAGTAAAGCGGATTTGAATAATCACATTTCCCGTATCATGTGACAAAAATTATGATAGCGTTATCACAAATTATTGAGGACGATAAAGAAAACTGTCTTCCACCTATTATATCTAATAATCCACATGAAAAAGTGGAACCTGAAAATGTATGTTTTGTTTTATTTTTAGAAAATGTACTGAAATGTACATGCATAGATTTCAGTGTGGATAATTGATTTAATTCCAAGCAGACAAACACAAAGAACTTTTCAATAGGTAGCAAAAAAATTAAGTATAATAAATACATAGTAAGATGTACTTTCTGTTTGCAGGTTCATATAAACTTTGATGAATTACATTTACTGTTACATAAACGGAATAAGACCGATAAGAGTAAACATGTATTAATTAAAGACACCATACAACCTGTACCAAAATTTCCTATAGCATTGATTTGGTTTCCTGATACATTGAGTCTTTTAATAGATAAAACTCTGGTCAATGAGAAATTAACGTAAGTTTATTTTGCATTTCATTTCTAATTATATCTGGGAAGGGCTGATATAGCCTATTTATGAAAATATAAATTTTGCAATATCCAAATATTCCATTCATCCTTATCATCAGCCTTTATCTGCCCACTGCTGGGCATAGGCCTTTCCCAAATGCCTTCTACAGTACGCGGTCCTCCGTCTTCCGCATCCAATGACTTCCCGCCGTGCGAACTAAGTCGTCAGTCCACCTGGAGGGAGAACGCTTCATGCTCCTGGTCCCCTTCCGTGGCCTTCATTCTAGGACTTTCCTACCCATCTGGCGTCGCTGGCCCGGCAGATGTGATCGGCCCATTGCCACTTCAGCCTACTGACTTAGAGAATTATGTCGTTTTTTTTTGGTTCTCCGTCGAATTTCTTCGTTCCGGATTTTATCCCGTAGAGAAACACCGGGAATAGTTCTCTCCATCGCCCGCTGAGCGACTCTTCTGGGCCAGCCCGTAATTGTCCAGGTCTCCGCGCCGCAGGTCATCGTGGAGAAGACGCACTGGTTAAAGACTTTCGTCTTCAGGCATTAAGGTATTTGCGAGGTGAGGATGGAACGAAATTTCCCAATGCTGCCAAGCCCAGTCGTAAGCGTCTGTCAATCTCTTTGGTGAAGTTACCCCGTCCAAGCTGACGTCCGAGGCACACGTTACCACTTCAACGGCCGCATTCCCGATGGTAATTGGGCATGGGACGATTTGCTCATTGAACATGATTTTAATCTTGTCAAGATTCATTCTTAGCCTCACGCATCGGAAAGCAGCGTTGAGCATACGACAGAGATCCTCCAGCGATTCGATTGAATATGAAAAATATTTGTAGTAAATATATGGAAAAATTTATTATATATACATAATTTATTACAAATATTCATTTGCAACTCTATCTACGTAAGAAATAATAAATTTCTTTCAGCATCATAAACGGATGCGAAAGATTAATCTACATTCATTGCTGTGGTCTATGGAATGACGAGATAAGGCTCGGCGCACACTGGCGTTGTTATCCGAAGACCAGGTTCCTTATAGCGCCAGGATTGAGAAAAGAGTTATACGTGAGTGCGGAGCCTAAGGAGACTTGTCCCATATCTGAGGCGCGAGTCGCTCTACAACTAGCCGCGGCGTACAAGCGGGATCACGTCATCGCTTACTTTATGGTCCCTATGCAAGTCCAATTTAAGAATTACGTCAACCCACAATCCGAAGAGCATTCAACTGAGAAACTTTCGAACTGTAGCTCAAGAAGGATTTTTGTTTCGTTGTGATTTATTTTTCCTTCCAATTTAAATCTGCAATATTTTGACCATAGACATAATGCACATTTTCGCTAGAATTTCAAAATATTTCTGGTAAAAAATTTGTAAATAAATGACTTCGTTTTATTTTAAATATTTCACAAGATAATTAAAAAAATGAAGTCACGAAAGGTACACAAATGTGGAATTTAACATTTCCCTACTCAATTCCGGCGTTGGATTGAAACGAAATATCATATATTATTCTGGATAGCTGTGGCTTTTAGGACGTATTTAATGAGTGAATTTTTGATGCTAACATTTGTATTATTTATTTTGGCTAAAGCTATCGAGGTCGATTCGATGCAATAGTTATCTCACCTTGACATTGGATGTTGACATCATTCGATCGCTGTCTTTGGTCATACAGATTCGGCAAAAGAATGTTTTGCATAAGTCTTATTTTTATTATACTAAATTAATGATAATGAAGGACGTTTGAGGTCGATTCGACATCAAGTAGCAACTTCCAATGGCATGCAGTTTAACATACAATAATTTTACTATTTTTTTTGTATTATTTCTCTTTCTGTGATACGATAAGCTATAATTTAAATAAAGTGACTCTATCTAACTCTATAAACTAAATCAATTTAATATCGATATTGTTTCCACTTTAATCGATGTAGGTACTCGCTTATTCGCTGTTAAACTCATAGTACACTGACCAGGAGGCCCGGCGCTAGGAATAGCGAACAAGATGAATCGTTTTTGTACGGCAATAAATAGGGTTTCCAAAATCATCTATAAATTAATTGTTACTTCTTTTTTCATTTTTACTAGAAAAAGGAGTATTGCCAACTTTGCTGAATTTTAATGACATGAAAAAGGCCGTTTCGAGCACAAATATTTCAAGTTTTTAAAACAATATTTGCTGATTTGGTAAATGTTCCCTCAACCGATAGAACAAAAAAAGATTTCACATTATCAGATTATCTTACTAATATTATAAATGCGAAAATTTATCTGGGTGGATGTTTGTTAGAAGGTATTTTCAGAACAGCTCAACGGGTCTCAAAGATTTAGAATATAGTCTGGAAGAACACATAGGCTACTAACTAAGTATTTTTCTTAATTCCACGCGGACTGAGTCGCGGGCAATGGCTAGTTAACTTATAAATTAATTTTTAAATTTATTTGCTTATTTAGTATTTATTTTTGCCAACCCTATTATTGATGTAAATGGTTAGCACATGTGGAATATTAGGCCTAATGATCTCGCCGATGAGTCATTGCCGCCTTTGTCTTAAAATCGTTGGAAAGTTGCGGTAACGGATGACAAAGAGCGGATTTCCAGTTTAATCTGTAAAGTTCTTTTGTATATTAATAGCCAATGATGTCAACATTTTCGCTAGTTTCTTAGGTAGTTTGAAATTTAAATCGATTGCTGTCGGTTAGAATTGTTTATACTCTGTAAAAATTCTTCAATAAAAGCATATCTCAATTATGTCTTTGCATCTTTGCAAGATTAATCTTCTATTATACCCACCAGTATTCATAATATCAGCTTTTTGATTTGCGAACGGTACCTGTAACTTATCATCTCGTAAACCACTGGCTCGTTTAGTTCCTTGTTGCACAGCAGTTGTGTAAGGCGGATGTTAAAAGTGTCCCTTGGTGTACTGGTTGTCGACCAGTGACGGTGTCGTTGCGCCTATAAAATCCTCCGAAGTGTAAACACGCGTAAATATCGCGCCGCACGCACTCGTAAAATCTATTTCTCGCGCGGTAGCAGCCCTGCCGAGTACTATTTACATTTTTTTTAAAAAGGACCATCAAAGTTGTTTTGTAATTAATTTGAATACTAATTAAAACGTTAATTTTATTTGCTATACAGATTTTAATAGGATTGAATTATAAACTGAGTTACAGTGGCTTACTAAAGTTTTATTACCCACAATAAAAGCATCACTATGGTGTATAGTACTGTAGTAATGTACGTATTAATAAAATTGTAATGTCTGTGTAATATCAACAAAAAAATGTTTCGTACACATGCTGTATTTGTGTTGATGATAACAAAAAAACTATTTTTTTTCCTTTAAATTTTATTTCTGTCAGTTTCACATTGGAATTTCATCAATAATTAGTAGTAAATGGTATTTCCAGTGATATGACGCTAAGACAATCCAGTCTGCAATCGTCACCCCCGCAGAAATGTATATTGAATCAACATTATCACAATGTTAGTATTCAACAAGTGACCTATTCGTGGTATTTCCTATTTCCCACAAGTATTTAGTGATAACAAATATCTTCAATGGTATTTCCGAATACAACTTCGGGAATTTTATTCCTCATCAAGCCACAAAATTTTCTTTTAAAGATAAATAATTATATAGCCCCTTTTTATCTCTTTCTTGCTCTTGTTATGATCTTTATTTTGCTAAAGAACTAAGCAGATGCAATAAAGGTTTGATAAGCAACGAGTAAGTGGGTAAATACAGTAAGTGTTACATAACTTTTTATAAAGACATAACCCTAGAAACCATTTCAGTGCATAAATACTTTAATAGAAATCCCTATTACGTAATTTATAAGCACGCCATGGTTAAGTGATAATACATTTTAGAGGTAGAATAATCATACTCCATCTTTGCTCCACTTAATTTGTAAAAATTGAAAAATTTTACACTTAATATGTATAAGTTATAACACAACTGGCAACTTTTTTAGCGGTAAAGGCTCAAACTTCAGGGCGTAGACAATCCGTCATATATATTTATGAAGTATTTCCAAACGAAAGCTTTGTCATTGTCGAATGATTTTTTTAACGTCATGTATAATTAATCTTCCTCTTCAAAAATCATGTTAAAAACCGTACCGTATTCCTAAACTGTATTTCCATTAATCGTTTCAGCCGTCGGGGACTGAGATGGATATTAAAAAGAAATTCGATCTGCAACCGGTAATTATTCCGGCTAACTTATTACCAATGTTGCTTATTGCCAATAATTTAAGCTGCTATTCGGAACAGAACTGCAAATCGTAGCGATGAAATTTCCTGTGTTTTTTTGAGACTTTGACTTTATCAAATCCAATTAAGATTGTTATAAAACACATCTACGAATTATTGATGGAACCAGTTTATTGATCCTTGATTGGTCGATATCTAACCGGTTTAATATTTTAAATTATATTATAATGATTAATTTTAGGTTAATTAAAGTGACAATTTCCAGTTCACATCCGAAATACATAATTTTTTTTCATTTCATCTTATTTAAAATATTTTAACATATTAGCGCTTATAGCTTTGTTCCCGTTCCTAGCACTAATTGACATACTGATGATCGAATCGATTGATTTTTTTTTTGGTAAATGAAGTATCAACATTAAATAAAACAATTGTAATGGTAATTATTCAAAAATTGGCATACATTTCACCTACAAATGATGTGTCGACCACACACAACAAAACTAATTGTGTGGTCATGACACTTCCTCGAACTGATGTGTAGTGTATACAACAGTCTCATTCGTGTAGATAAGCCTTTGTACTGATATCAAATTCTGCTATTTTGGCACCTTCATTGTAATACCGTAGCAGAGATAAGTTTCTAGTAATTTTAAATATTCGTACCGTTATACTTAATTCTGTGATAATATTATGTGAGTCAATATTCGGTTCCAAGCTAAGGTGCTTAACCATCATCAGCTCACTATACGTCCCTATTGAGGGGCTCGAAGCCTACCCTAAGTTAGGGGTGAATAGGCCACAGTCAACCACGCTGGCCCAGTGCGGATTGGTTGACTTCACACAGATCTTTGAATCTTTGAGGTTTGGGTTTCTCAGCAAAACCTGCCTTAGATTACGCGTTGCAGTGGATGGCGTAATATTGTTAATAGATGAATTGGCACTTACCCACTCGACGCCCCGTTCTCCGCCTGTAGGTGCCTGGTGACACTGCACTGTGTGTCAGTCGAGTCAAATAGTCTATAGGCGCCAGCGATGCTGCCCTCCTGATGCACCGCTTCTCGTAAGCGTGCTATTAACGCGTCGTCATCGAACCTAACGCGGCACCAAAGATTATAGCGACGCTAGGAAACCGACAAGTCCGATGTGTAACAACTTCCGTCAAACTTCCTTTGATTCCTGATGCAGACTGATTCGAGCTACCTACATTAACCCTGTATAGGCGAATCACGAAATTTAAACATATAGTTCGTCATTGAAGATGACGTAGTTCAGTGCATCTGTACCGAATACATAATTATGCGAATCAATTGGAGTGTTCTTGATGCGTTACCGAAATTTATTATCAGTCACCGTATTTTTAACGGTGAAAACTTTCACGTACAAAAGAGATCACACCTTTTTATATGCTATGTATTTTTGATAGCATGCATTTGATAAGAGGTTAGTATTATTCTGTATGACACATAGAATGTATATTCATATTTAAAGTCCGTTGCGAAGTGCTTAACCATCTTTATGAACATCGATTGATAAACGTAGAAACTAGTTAACGACATGATACTGGAGTGTTTCAAATTAAGTATCGGGTGAAGCCAAGCGACGCGAAGACTTAAATAATGAAACAGTGCGGGGCTACTTTTGTTCCGCTGGGGCACAATGGGCCCTGTTGCGAGCCAATCACTCAGCCAGCGGTAAGGTTTCCTGGACTAGATTGACGCTGATTGCCATTACTTATTATTACTTCCCCTGCTGAGTTCAATCGACACGGGGAAAGCTACAACGACCATCTACATACATATAAGCTTGCAACTTATTAAATGAGACTTGTGGAAGTGTAAAAATGGTTCTGTTTGTCACCTCATTTTTTACTTTTGATTTATTGGAAATCGCTGAATATTAATTGGGCTTAGTAAATAGATATTGAGGTCATTGACCTTCGTGTAGCTTTTGACCAATCACTACAAATTACACCCGTTGTATGTAGAAGTTAATTTTAATCATAATTTCCCGCCAAAAATGACATTAATGGATATAAACATCATCAGTATATTAAGTCTATGCGCTTGAGCTTTGTCGTGTAAACATAACAATAAAAGTCCAAATATTCCAAAATAACACTCACTTTTATTTTATTTATATGTCCTCTAATTATGTTTAATATACTTTCATTAGTATTCTTTATTCCCGTTATCCTTTGAGAGCTGGGGCGTTAATTTCGCTTTGTAAAATTATGAAGGGCCCTTTTTCCAGTCTATTAATATCTGAAAACGTCTCGAACGATTTAAATTCACCGTCGCTCTCTGATGTTCAGTTCGGGACACAAATTATCGGTCTGGTTTGATCCCACGGCCAAAATAAAATATCATGTTTCCTGTCAAGCGCTCAAGCTTCAGTGCTTGAGTGTCTTTTTTTTACATTTTTTCAGGACTATGTTTTTTAAAAGAGCTGCGACGCACATGTCCGCCGAACACACATCGAGACGCCGAGTGTATATTTTTTATCGTCTGTCTGTTATAAGTATTACTTAATGTAGATGTGCTAGTTATTTTAATGATCATTTTAATGGTAGACGGAAGACGTTTCCTTCTTCCATAAAAATAATAAGAGATTCATTTGACCTTAAGTGACCTGTGCTCAAAAATATTCGCAATAATTATTAGTGTTGGTTTTCACTACTGTCACAGCTGTAAAAGCATATTGCTATCATATTTTCAACGACAGTGAAAAGTATACGAGATATATACGAGTCATTCATCAGTGGAAACTGACAGTTAGACCTAGAGTTTATCAGCTTTGATTAGGATATATTAATATATGTATTTCATAAAATATTAAAAGTATATAACAAAGGTACACATGACTTTTGAATTTAATTAATATTTTTATTAAACCTAAATGTAGAACAAGACTAAAAGCAGGTGATGCGGTTCCCCACACTCCCTACGCCATCCCACACTCCCTACGCCATTGCACAGCCCGGCGTAGGCGTGCGTAAACGCATTTCCTGACTTTAAAAAAAAAAAAAAAAAAAAAAAAAGGTGATGCGGTTGTAAAGGATATCAATATCAAGAGCAATTTTTCCACGAGAATACGCCTTTATTATAAGGCAGGTGATCTGAATTACATGTGAAATAGAGAATAAATCTACGATCTTTTTAATTTTGCTAACTCACATTTTGTGTTTTTTTTTCATATGTAACGGAATTTACATAGAATTTGATTTATTTACAAAAATTGTTTATTTTCAAAACTGTCCTTGAAATTAGAACAAAAAAATTTAATGTATTGGTTAAATCTGAATGAAATGGATTAAAAATATGGATTTAAAATCCGCGGATAAAAATTACTCCAAATCTAATATTGATTTTTGTTGTAAACGTATATATTTTGTCGATTCTACTTGTGATATGTGTATTGGTGGGTGTGCTGGAGGCCTTAAAAGTATTACAGGTGCCTTCTCACAGCGGCGGCGGTTCCTCGCTGCTCGCTCGCTTGCATAACGGCCTGTGTCAGCGCACGTAATACGCCGTAACAACATTATGCATGTAGGCCGCATACGAACCAACAAACTTACCTATCTATATGTATACTGCACCGCTTGCACAGTTCATGCTGTGCTTTATCTCTTTAAATTGACAGATTTCCTTTTTGAATCTAGACGTTTAGAATTGTCTAACATACACTTAGTTTTATCAAGAAAGTACTTAAGGTTGGGTGACATTTGTTAGGCGAGTTTGTTACGTGGAGTTTGCAGGAAGAGAATATCTAAATCTGCATATGAATAATAAGCAATATACTATATTATATATTTTATTTACATCTGTTCTTTGTTGCTAAATGTGTAATGAGTAAACAATTTCAATATGATTAGAAAATAAATTAAGATATAATTATAAGTAATGTAATCTTCCTTCTAAGAAACGATTTTTTTTATTCTGGGCAAGATCTTACATCGCTATTTATCGAATGAAATAAAAAAAAACCTTAGTTAAAACGAAGCTTACAAAAAGCATTAATGGAGTGTTCACAATTGACAGCGATGTGAAATTTAAAGCGCATCTTATCTTAAAATGTTGACAGTGGGCACATGCTTGTTCATTGTTGTTGCTACCACAAAGGCTCGCCCTGTCTACAGTTACAGAAGATGACACGGGCACGAGGCGCACCGATCGCCACTGAGATAAACCCCTGGATCTCGCCTCCGACAACAAAAGATCGAATTCCATGTCTGCTGACGAATGTAGACTGAAAAAGAGTGTTGCCAGTAATTAATTTATAATTTGCCAATGTAAGAAAACAAAGCAACGCTTTTTTTCTATGCTAAACACAAGTAGAAATGAAGTTTATAAATACTTAACTGTTACTTTAAATATATTTTATGTTGCTGGCAAAATATAATTATAGGTAGTTTAAGTTCATTCATTAATTTGTGGCCATTTGTTTGATTTTCCCAATTTCATTATAAATATTAAGTAAGATGTCAACACTGAACGCAAGGAAAACTACGGAAGCCGAGGGCGCCAGCTGGCGGCGGGTATCGAATGTACCGCAGATAATAAAGGATTCTTTAATACGAAAGAACGTTACGCGAATCGGAGCCGTGTTCGAAATGTTTTCATGCTAAATCAAACTCGAACAGTAGGCCCTTGTTAAATGCACTCTCTTCGATATTCACCCTAAAAGCTTTGCTTAAGGATTTTATGGTCATGGTATTAATTTCATTTTTTGTTAAGAGCTTTGCGATCTTAAATTTTTTTTAATATAAAGATTAACAAATACAGACATTTAAGTTTGTTGTTAATCGTTTTTGTCATTAATATGAAATTCATAATTTTAGAATAAGTTAAATCAAATCATGTTCAATGTTTTGTAACAAAACAACCATAACTAACCACTAAATATTTTAATTAAATTTTTAATATTTTTAAGCGATTTAACACAGCACAGCAAACACTATCATTTTTTTAATATAACATGACATAATATCTTAAAATGTTAACACTCCAGAAAGAATATCTACCATAGAATTACCTAAATGATCAAAACGTTTGATAAATTAGGACCATGAATAAAACGTCGCAGAAATAGTCGCTTGGCTGCATACCGCGCGTCAAGCATCAAGTTACAATCATTCCGGTAGTTTGGCATCACGTCTATTTTATCTTAATAGGTATTAAAAATATGTATCAAATGACATTGTAGGAAGTAGTCTATTTTATCGGTAGTTGCCATGCAAATAAAATAATAATAAACAAAGGAGTAGAAACAAGCATTTACTAATTTAAAGACCCATAAACCAGACTGACGGACTAATATCATTTAATGAGGATACGTACCAAACGACATCTTATGTATTACTTACTATTACTAGGCAAAAATATAATTTATCTCGTACCACGTCTACTTAATATTTGTGCAACGATTTATTTTTAGTAGTCAGTTCGATTTTAGAAACGAGCATGGAAGCAGTAATGAGGAGTCAAACTCCGGACACGTCTCCCGCAGAGCTAGCGAGTGCTTTACGCCGATCAAGTCCTTCCGTATCCCGTGCATATTATCTCTTTCGAAAAACGGTTTGTATCTTGGCATCCGTCATCTTTACACTGCAGTTCTTTACTCAGCAAACATATTTCAATGCTAAAGTTGAGTCATTAACCATTATATTAGTATAAGTAATTGTAGTTATGAAAAATTTGAAAAAACAAACAACATTGACATTGGCGTGCGTACTTTTCAACAACAAATACAAGTTAATTATAATAAGTATATGTAATGTTAACTTTAACAGCGGCCACAGTTAAATAAATTATTAAATTCTCTAGTATATATATCAGCTTAACTAAAAGTTTGTGAGCATTAAAAAATATTTATGGATACTTCATCAGATTAAGTGAGCTGCGTTTAACGAATCTCCGGTAGATGTACAGAGGCCACAAGTTCCATAAAGAGTCTGCGGGAGAGAGCATGTGTTATTAATATTACGAGTCCGCGGCCGATCGAAATGAGGTGTGTTATGGCCACTTTATTTCAAGATGAACGGTTATTATTACGGATTACGTATCGCTTATGGAGGTCATTAAACTTTCATCGACTGATACATTAATTAGGTATAAAGATATAAGATATTAACTAATGTATGTAACATTTCACATTACAACGGCAAGTTTTGTTAAAAAAAAAAGAAATGTCAACTATCAGTGGGAAATTGGCGCTATTTTGCGACAATTGCTTATTATTTAAATGTGTTATATGCTATAAAATTTATTTTGTGCATAATTCCTAGCTCCAAACTGTGATAATTTGCTATCTTCATTACAACAGTAATTACTAGAGACCGGTACAATCAATAAAGTACAATGTAGGATCACCACACGTTCGCTATCAATCAGGACAAGTGCACTGACACTCGGCCGTCTCGTTTCTCAGAATCGGGTTAATTCCGCGCATGACGTCACCGCCGCCATGTTGCCGCTCGCTTCCTCATCGAATACATCTCCGTGTAATTAAAGCAAGTCTTGAATCCATTTGCATCCGTGAAATGTATGCAGGAATGTCGTTGCTCGATTAACAACATAATAAATTGTTCATGAATGAAGATGTGCAATTATGAAATGTCGTCTTGTATTTTCTTTTGAGTAGTTAACTTCAAATTGTCAGTGAAAATTATAGCATACTAGCTGTCGCCCGCGACTCCGTCCGCGCGCAGTTAAAAAAAATATGAAAAATAGATGTTGGCCGATTCTCAGACCTACTGAATATGCTCACAAAATTTCATGAGAATCGGTCAAGCCGTTTCGGAGGAGTACGGTGACGAAAACTGTGACACGAGAATTTTATATATTAGATAGATATAATAAGATGTTAATTTATGATTCAATATTGTGTTTATTTACTTCACAAACTATTCAAAATTTTATGTAAAAATAATTATTTATACTGTGAATAAATGTATTAAGTTACTTGGATGTTTATTTTTAATATACATAATTGATTTTATTAATTACGTATATTTCAGAAATTGGAGCAATAACTCTTATTGACAGAGTTACATAGTTATTAGTCATAATTTTCCCTTTCCCTCGGAATAAAAAGAGAATGTATCATGGACGTCTATCAATTGTGGAGTGAACGAGGCGGTCTGACCTGATATCATACTGTGACATCATTATTCCTGCATCTGTCGAGCGACAAAACAGCTTTTATAAATGACGTTTGTCTCGTACCCTCTTACATACGACTGTTTGTGAAACATCGACTATACGTGAACTCTGAATGATCAAAGATACTGTTAATGATTCATTTAAATTATGGCTTTTTTAAATGTTCCATTGAGATTTTGGTATGTATTTATAATTTACTGCTACTAATTATTACTACTAATTTACTTTGTTTCAACTTTTTTCTAATTTCTTTCTATTACAACGGTTGACATATTTGCATTGCACAGATATAGATTAAAGATCTATACTGACTGTTAATCATAGTGATGACTAGAGGTAAATAACTCAGATAATGGTAGATCCCTCAATAACAATATTTGTTGGGTGCACGAATGGGCCGGGTCGACCGGTGAAATACCACGACCACACATAAGACAGGGGTAAAATGGAAGCAATTCTGCGTTTCGTCTGATGAATGTGGTGCTGGAGGCTTAATTATAGTCCTCTTTCCTTTCCCACCCTTTTCTTGGGGTGGGATGGGAAGGAGAAGTGGATTTGGCAGAAGAGGGGACGCATAAGTTGGAAAAATATCCTCTTTCTGTGCGTCCCCTTCTCCGTTGATTAAAGGTAGGCAACGCATCTGCATTTGTGGATGTCTATGGGCAATGATCGCCTCGCTATTTCGGCGAATCCAGGTGGGCGTTTGCCACCTTTTGATATCATAAAAAATTATAATGGTAAATTCAGGTAAGTCGTTAGTAGTTAAATAATAATTATTAATTGCATAAGGGTTGCTGACTAATTATCTTTCACCCAATGAAGCCAGTCTAAAGTAGAAAATCGTGTTTGTATGACACATAAATACGTTATTATAAATACACGTATTGATTGAAAAACTTTAAGACCCTGAGTAGCACTGATTGGAACCATATGTCGATGTTAAACGATGGAATAAATTAAAAAACAATCACCACATCATTTGAGTAAACAAAAAAAAGGTTTAAAGCGAATGTACAGAAAAAAAGATGAAAACGGTAGACTTTGCTGCTTTAATCTTATGGGTGAATACGTGGAGGTGTAAACGGTTGTTGTTTTGGTTACGGGGGCTCGTACAGCCAGCGTGGGAAAGCGGCAGTCAGGTGGCAACACATGTGGCCCGCTCCTGTTCTTGGGATTGTTTAAAAATAATATTCAACAAAACACATTCGTGTGCACTAAGATATGGTGTCGTCTTCGCGGGGGCCATGCTTACACAGTGTGCGCGCTTTGCACCTATCGCACTACCGAACATGGTGGTCCATAACAAACTTATTTATTTATACTCCCAACATACTTGATACCACATTCTCTAATACCCTCAATTAATTTAAAACCACCGATTTTTACAACGTACTTTTATTGTATATACTGTAAAGATAAGTGGCAAAGTACGTCTATCAGTTTGCTACAACAATTTTTATTACTCATTAAATTTAAAATCTACATTATTATTTTAATCTGTTACGTTACAATTATCTTATCGTTTGAAGATAGGAAGAAGGAAATTATTTTGTTAAGATAATGACTAATGCAAATACTATTTTACAGTTTTTATATCTAGCTATCGCCCGCAACTCCGTTCGCGTGGAATTAAACTTTAAAAGAAACCTATGTGTCTCCCAGTTGTCCAGTAGTCTTCCTGACTATGTTCTATATCTGCGCCATATTTCATCAAAATTCGTTCAGCCGTTCCGGAGATACCTTCAAAGAAACATCCCTCTAAACATTCGCATTTATTAGTAAGATTTTTATATTTAAGATTTTCATTTTCCGAGACGTATTTGAAAATGCTCTAAAATAATATATGCATTTATAAATTTTCAAATATATTTACTAACTTAACTCTTTGGCATCTGATAACAGTGGTATGTATACATCAATTAAGAAATCTTCTCTGGAGAATATTAAGTTTGGATATCGTAATAATTAAGATGCAACAATAACACAACTTCTAATTTTATTGTGGACTGTTAAAGCTCACGCGCGAATTATCCTAGTTAGTAACATTTTTTACATTCACATTCACATTTAGAAATAGGATTTGATAAATGTAACTTTTAATAAACTAAGCTTATGAACAATATTCTTATATATTGTATACTTATATATAAACAATATACTTATATACTATGCTTAGTTATAAAAATATATATATGTAAAAAAGATATGAAGTCGATACCTGACTATTCTTTAATAATTTATGGTTTTACGCATTTGTTATCTGTTTAATACGACTAGTTATCAGCGAAATTAAGAAGTCCAAAAGTACAATTGGTTCATAAATTATATAAGAGTGAAAGAACATAGTTTAGTTATGTAGGACTAAGAATCTAAACTCTGAAGAGAGTAGCATTTATATGATTTTTTAAAAATTCACGCCTTTTTTACAACAATTAATTAACTAACTGTATTGAATTTTGTAAATATTTTTCCAACCATCGTAAACTGCACAGAAGCCCTTTAACTGTCATCGAAAAATGCTTTCACTGAATTCTTTACACTCGAAATAATGTGAAGAATTTGTTTTTATGCGAAAAATAAATCTCGGCCATTGATCGTCTTCCATGGCTCAAGTCACACGAGCCCATGAGATAGCCCCAATGGCCGAGATATTTGCGACGTGGGTGTCCTCTGTGCAAGGGCATTATGCGAAGTTTTTTGTAATATTTTATACCTCGAGTGCATTTGTGCGTAGAAGCATGATAATGTGTCTTGTGAATGGACAAACGCGCTACGCAAACACTGGCACATTCATACAATATGGCGTTTATATCTGAACTTTCGGTAGTACCCAAGTACCTTACCTAATTAAATATTTAACACTAGTTGTCGGACGCGATTCCATCACCGCAGAATTAAATAAAAACTTTAACGTTTAATGTGTTTTTCCACACTATGTTCTACATCTGTGCCAAATTTCATCAAGATCCGTTGAGCTGTTACGGAGATACCTTCTAACATCCATCAAGTAGTTCAAAGATCATTTTGGGTTCGTATTGACATTAGAAAAAAAATGTGCGTTATAAAATTTTATGATAGTCGAAAATAAAAAACTTTTTTAAATTAGAGCTGTAAGAAATTGCTTTCAATTTCCACTAATGTTTATTTCTTTTATTTAACAGTAATGGATTGGATATTAATCATAAAACTATTCTGGTGTAAACATTACGAACGTGGCTAACGTCGCGTTGGAATGTTCACGAAAATACTACAAAATTCAAGAAAATGTTAATTGTTTATTTATTCAGAGGTTTTGAGTAATGGTATGTTTAATATTTATTACAATTGGACTTTTTTTATAAATTTAGTATTATTATTATTATTTATTAAATGGGTACAAGATAATTAAAATAACAAATTAATAATTTTATACTGAAGAAAATTATTATTATTTATATTTTCTATCTTTACCCAAAAATTTAGCTTAGAACTTTGGCTTGTTATGATTAACTATAAGCTCAATCGTTTACTTTCTCGCTACGTCTTCATTGGTTTTTTAAATTAGAAGGCTGGGGTTATTTGAGTTATTCAGTGTTCATTTATTTACATCGTAGTGACAACCAGTTCTACATTCCATTACCAATGATTAGAAATTAATCCAGAGTTGTCTTTATTAAGTGCCTACCACTTATTTCAATTCTGTCAGATTTACTTCATAATTATTTAAAATTAATTTATTTTAAGCATTTTATTCAACTTTTATTACAATTTAAATAATTAATAAAAATATAAAAAAATATATACTTCCGTAAACATTCACCTCTGTCACGGTTTTATGAATACACATTTAATTATCTTTACTAAGAATTGGGCGAGGATATATGAAGAAAACTTTACATTACCGAGACCGAAGAGCTGGCAGCTACCTTGGACAAAGAATTAGTCTAGCCATTCAAAGGGGGAACGCTGCCAGTATCTTCGGAACCTTGCCTAAAGGGACACCTTTTAATGACATATTTTAGTTTTTATGTAATATAATTAATCTAATACTTCGACTTATTGAGTTTTCGACTAAACAAGAAGTTCAAGATATGAAGTCTTAGACTTTTATTTTACTAATTTCGACTTCGTAATACGAATTATCGAGTGTAAAATATGATACGTACTAAAATGCCTACGCTGGGACCTAGAGAGGATTTGTGGTTCCAGCCGAAAATAAAAGCCTTTTGTTTCGACTTACTGAGGATTTCGACTTAACAAGATTCGAGATAACGATTACACTGCATTTTATATGAAATTCAAATAAGATACGTGTATGTGAAGAATAGTTCCACTTAGACTGATTTTTTTCAGTTTGAAATGATTAGGCAAGTTCTCACAACACTATTCATGTTCCAAGTACTTAACCAGAACTATCAAATCCAAAGAATGGTCTCACATGGATAACTTTGAGTCAATTCATTTTTTCGCCTTTTAAAATCAAAGGTAGGTAAATAGTTACGTGAGGGCCTTGAAAGTTAAAGGAGTATTTTTTTCATTAATTTCCTGAGTCCAACGACTTTTAGATTGGTTAACGTTTTACTTGTTGTCACTTTTCACTTGAATGATTTCGATAAAGTTAATTATCAATTGCTTGTTTTTATTAGTTTGCTTTATAATTTTTGAGGACCACTTGTACAAAAAAAAATAAAGCCTTGCTTTTCATTCTTCATGAAACTTCTACGTGAGGTGAGATAGCCGCTATAGATTTTGCTTCTTTTTTTTACCATTTTTAAGAAGAATAAGTCTATTTTGAATAGTTTTTTAAATGTAGATATTGACTTTACGATATGACTCTGAATTTTTAGTACCTACTTTAACGAATAACCGATCCCTGTCTATATATACTGAAAATAAATATTACTTCTTACTTTTATAATATAATATTATAAATGCCAAAATTTAGATGGATGGATGGATGATAGATGTTTATTAGAAGGTATCTCCGGGTTGGCTCAACGAATCTTGACGAAATTTGGCCCAGATGTAGAACATAGTCTGAAAGAACACATAGGCTGCTTATTCCTTTTTTTAAATTCCGTGCGGATGGAATTGCGGGCGACAGCTAGTATTAAATGCGAATGTTTGAGTGTATGTTAGCACAATCTAGAAGAACACATAGGCTAACTATGATCCCGAAAATGTATACGGTTCCCGTTGAATACTTTGATTTAGATGCTTATTCGATAACTCAGCAATGGCTCAACACATCTTATTGAAATTTGGCAGAGATACAGGACATAGACTCGAGTAACACTTTTCACTCTTTTTTTAAATTCTGTGCATATGAAGTCGCGGTCAAAAGCTAGTATTATTATAATTAGATCTACGTTATTCTTAGCTCATACAACGTGTTTGACCTAGATATTGGTAATAAATATTCATAAAATATACTTGGACACATAGAAACAAACAATTTGTTGTCATTAAGAGAACCTTGACCAGCAACAACTATTACTATAATCGATCCAAGTTAATAATTATGTTAAAATATTCTATAACTTATTTATTGGTCCTAAATTATTATGTCATCAAATAAAACTACGATATTGCTTAGTTTTAAAACCTTTTTAAATAACATCAAATACTTCCAGTGTTCACTATAAAACATTTAAAAAAAAAAGCAATTTGATGGGAAGATATCAATTTATAAAGTCAAATTTGCAAAATCACAGACAAATCGCAGAATTTTAAATTTACAATTCAAGAAAAGATGATTCTTAAAGCCAAAGAAAAAGTCACCATGAGCTTGCCACAAAGTTAATTAATTTTCCAAATATCTCAAATATGACAACTGTTAACAAGCAGATACTTATAGAATAATATAAATAATGTTATTGTGTTTTATACATAATGACTTTGTTCAAAGAGTTAAGTCACAAACAACGATAAACAAAATAAAAATAGGGTAGATGACTAAATTAGACGACAACATAATCTTTCCGCGCCCTCGAGCGTGTTCCGGCGATTTGTGTTTCGTTGGCGACCGTCGCCATCCGTCTCTGTTCAGCTTAGAATAATGACGTTGCTGAACCAAACTCAGAAAACATAACGTAGTGTATTTCATTTATCTTCAGTAAATTAAGAATAGGAAAAGATTGACAACATATAATTTATTTATCTGCGAGATTCGAAATAGTTAATTTGATTTGCTACAGAAGCCACAAATATTGCCCGAAGAAACTAAAATGGCAAAGGCCCCGTCATGGTTAGAACTGATTCTACAGAATTTTGCTGCGAATGCCAATTACCTTCAATTATCAGAATGTGTGAGATTAAATCAGTTTAAATATTGACCGTGAAAAGAGAAAGTTCCTTATTATTTGAGGTATGTACGCTCAAATAAAGTTAAGGTTAGTAGTTACTATCTTTTACTTTAGTTGAGCGTGATTGTTGTTTTAAGTAAAATGCAACAGTATCCACTTTCGAGGAATTGGCAACAAGAAAAGATTTGTAACAACTTTAAAAAAATTGATTATCTCAAAACTAATATGTGAAAAAATTAAAAAGGGTAACAGAGATATCTATGTCATTATCTTTATCTATTAAATCATTGTCTCGGATCAACGTAACATCAACATGGGGAACCTAATCAGATCGAATGCGGAAACAACGGATGTGGACGGCCTGTGGTAGGGTTTAGGTCAAGAGCGACCGGCAATCATCATTGATTGTACAGTAACCAAGGATGCCGGATACTATCTTAAAAAAATCTATATTTAAATCACGCAGCTATGGAAATGTAAACAAGTTCCGAAGTTCACTTCACGTTGGAGGCGGCGGCATGTTTATAACGCTTACGTAATGCAGATAACCACGAAAACTTAAAACCTAATTTAATGTATGTATTTGGGTAACAAGGGCAAGTACGCTTTACCTTTTAAGTATATGTGTTTACCTTTAATTTTATTGAATTTTCCAGTTATATTGCTAATAACCATTATTTAAAAGTTATTGGTATTGAAAAACTGATATCATACATTAAGGGTCGGGAAGAAAGAAAAATCAGAAAAACCTACGAATACGTGATAATGCAAGCTAGTAAGTAGGTAATGTGTGGAAAGTGTCGAATAAAGGTGAATTTCTTAAAGCCAACTTCAGTTAATTCAAATTTGTTATCGATAAAAAAATCAAATATGGTATAACTAGAACTAGATAGTATTTTCCGTTTCAGTGTTCAATGTTTTAGTAAGTTATATTGTAGATTAATATTTCACCTCAACATATATATAACAATAACAATTTCAGATGTCAGTTTCAGAATTCGGTAGCGTATTGTTATTACTAAAAGTGATATAACCAGATATAACAGTTACACAAGATTGATAATCGGTTACACAAACGTTGTCGAGCGCCACGTAATGGCTGTGCGGAGAAAGCACCGTCGGCCTTGGCAGTGAGGCGGGCGCGACTCGCGCTCGTACCACAGTCTATTATAAACAGTAAGACAATAAGAATTACAAATAAAATATATTATAATACACTATTTAAATTATATAAATATGCTTTAAAACTTCCTGAAAATATTGAAACTGGAAATATAATTTTCTATTACTCCTTTTACGTCTTAGACGAAATAACTTTTATGAGTTGTTATATGTCACGAACGTTATTAATATAGAAAGAAGATCGATGTCCTATACAAGTGTACCAAAGGGAACTCCGAAATTAACATTCCTAAATAAAAGTATTAAAAGATCAGCGAATAATTTGTCGTTATTTGTATTTATTAAAAAAAAAAGACAATCTACTGTGTTGCGATATACTGTGCCAGAGAGACCGCCGTCGCGCTTTTAATTGGCGAATGTTTTCACGCATACCTGATGCAGTCTATACAATCGTATACTTTCGTTGTCAATGAACTTGGAAAGCGGGGATGCTCTATCATTGTCATTAGATGGCAGAGAATGCACTCTCGCTGTACCGCGCCGCACGCGACTGATGCAACCGACCACAACGGATTATAACGAAAAAAAAAAACCGAATGTTATGCGTGCGTTTGTGGAAGTGTATGTCTTTTGCTTTCAGATGCTTGCATTGTGTACTTATACTTAACAAACTCACTTATTTTTAAACGATTTATTATTTGGAATCACGATATTTATGACAACTTTGCTTTTCAATTTAAAACGGTTGTATTGTACATTGATTCTTGTTTTGAATTTAGCTATATTGGGCTCTATGTTTGGAAGCCTTTCTTACCCTAAGTTGAAATAGAGGTGTCATACTCTACTTCTACTAATAATCTGATATTTGGTATATGTATTTTTGGTATTTAGTATACTTGAATATTATAAAGCTTTGAAGCCCAATAGTTTACAAATTTTTCGAGTATAAACAAATCTGTTCTTAATAAGTTTGCCAAAGTGTGTTTTGTTTACATCTTAAGTAAAAAGTGTGTATAAAAAGCACTGTTTAAGGCTTCCAGGACTGGTATTTTTTATAGTTATATAAGGCTTCGGGTGACACTGAGCGGCGATGGGAAAATGCGGGCGGGAGCCAGCGTTTGACGCTTCAACGGCCACCAAAACTTCCTCCAACTAGAACAAAAGAGGTTGTGGAGACGTTAAAATATACTTTAATAAATTACCATAAATGAAATGTTTATTTTACGTTATCTGTGCGAGTAACATACAATGGTATGGTAAAGATATTTAATATAAATTATGGCCTTCGTGTTGAAATTACTTCACGCATAGAGTTTCATAAATTCATAATTTTTACAATTATAAAGGAAATAAATTAATACAAAATTAGAAATGTTGAGGGGTATTTTATACGTCCACTCTTTGGCTTTCTTTAGCCTCAAATCACTGCCCGTAATAAGAAAATAAGAAATGTTCTGCGGAACTGCGCTCCATTGACGCCGTCATTGCGCCGGGCCCTTCGCTTCGCTCACAACTGGCGTTTGAAAGCGCCATCTATCGTCATGTTTTCAATTTTAATTTTACTACTAGCTGTCGCCCGCGACACTGTCCGCTCGGAATTAAAAAACACATAATAAATAGCCTATGTGTTCTTCCAGACTATGTTCTATATATGTGCCAAATTTCATCAAGATCCGTTGAGCCGTTCCGGAGATACCTTCTAACTACATCCATACATCCATCCATCCATCCATCTAAACATTCATTCATCATCAAACATCTAAACATTTATAATATTAGTAAAATTAAAATGTATGAAATGTACCTATTTTGTTAACCGACGATCTATTTATGGTAATAATAATAAAGGAGCAGCGAGATGTGAAGGAGTATGCAAAAGAGTGATCTCTCAAAGAGACTCTGTGATCCTTATCTTCCCCTAGATTTATATTTATAACTAGAGTCGAACCTGGATAAGTGAGAGTCCAAGGAACCGCGATATTTTGGAAGATTCTATTAATATAATCTAATTTATATGGAGGACTCTCTATTATCCAGGTTCGACTGTATTTACCAAATATAAGAGATAGGCTAACAGGTACCGTTGCCGCGAAGACAGTGAAATAAAAGAATTTATCAGATGAACTAATCCAAAACGTCGACAGACAAATAAGGTGGCATTTTACTTGCACGTTTTAAATATAAAGTCTTGTATTTTAACATAAGGTAAGCAAATATAGCAAACATAACATCTTTACTATAAGATCTCAAATGCATGACATCGCTTTACTTATGTTGTTAATAGTACTTTTAATTCAACATAAGTACAAGCGCTCGGTACATTACTACACAGATTAACGGTAACACATTACAGAAAAAAATAATTTCCTAACAACCTTGACTGTATCTGAATGAAGTCAGTGACTGTTGTCGTATTTTAAAAAAGTTTTCAAAGCGATTTCCGCGCGAACCGAGATTAACGTAACGCAGAAGTAATTAATCGTCGACCTTCACAATCTCTTATCGTTCAGGGAAATACGTAGGAAATTACTCAATCACTATAACACTTATAAACTGCTCTATCCGTCAACTTTTTGTTTCCTATAATGAAAATCGTAAGGACTTGGATATGATGGATATAGCATGAACAGCTATCATACAAAAATCAATTGCATTAGAACTAGGTGACCTTACGACAAGGCGAGAATCTTATCAGGCAAAGTTTCAATTTACCTCCATTATAAAAAAAATAATTGACTATATACATATCGTAAGCATGCAAAAAAAAAAATTATTTGAGCTACTTTAATTAAGACTATCTTCAATAATTTATTAATAGAGAAGAAGCAGATAGTAACCGTAATGGAAATTTACAACAACATTAATATATTTGTTAACTATAAATAAAAAAAAAACTAGATACGTTTCGCCATAAACTTAATGAAAAATGAAGACAAAACAATTGATAGGAGTTACGTCAATTACAACATTAAACAAAATCTACGTCAAAAGTGTTTTGCGCCACATAATTAAGTAGTAAAATGCTCTTATAACTGGTTCTGTTATCTTTCGCGGTTGATACTCCATTTTTTTCCGTTAGATGTATTTATGTTATATTTATTGAGGCGGTAACGACGGTGTCGGGGGTACAGAGTACGGAGCAAAGGAAGTGAGCGGCTGTGGCCTTGACATTTCGAGCGTTGGTGGTTGGTATTACATGATTCAAACTTTATAGTGGCTCGTGCGAGCGCTTGTCTTCGCAGTTGGTTCTAATATAACCTCTCTTAGTGTCGAGGATTCCACATACAGGTATGTACTCCTCTCCGCAACCTTTTACATCCCGCCGTTATCTAAAATTGTGTTGTGCGCAGCATCTCGAGCAATATTGTGAACCGCCGTAAAGTTTGTATGGCGCAATATCAAACGCAAACGCAAACGTCACCAGCAAGTAAGAATAAAGACTTAGGCGCCTACATCAATTCCTGCATGCTAAGGAAATTACCACACTTTTTTCTATATTTTTTTTTAAATTGTAGATAAAAAAAATATTAAAGATAAACTGAACTCAAACTATAGTTCAATGTTTTTAAAAGATTGAGTTAAGAACGACGCAGACGAACCATATACTGTTTTATTGCATATTGCAAATAGGCATTTCCCTTATGCTATTTCTTAAAAGAAATATATTACGATTTTAACTACAATGATTTAATTAAATAATTTAATGAAAACATACACAAATATTTTTTTATTGTTAACCGTCCTTTATCTCATAAGTAGTCTTTCATAAATCGCCGTTTATGTTATTTGTTCTAAACTGGAATGGCGACAAGCGAAGGGTAATACCATCCGTTCAATAATATCTCAATGACAAAACAAAAAGTCAATATGAGTGCATTGAGGCGAGCGCACAATGTACCCGCAGAGCCTCTTGAAGAGAGACAGGCCGGCGGTTCTTAGCGGCTATTGTGTACCAACATTACGGTACAGAAAAAAAAACAAAATGGAAATCCGGTTTCCTATCAACGTTTTCCTTGTTCGAAATAATATAAAATGTACAATTAATGATACCAAAAGCCATATAACTATCAAACACCATGCTTTTTATACTTGCCTGTTTTACTGTATCACTAACGCTAATGCAGCTTGGTTAATGATGGTTTGTAGGTTACAAAGAATGGCAAATATAACTGCATTCATAAAACACTTAAAATTCTACTATCCTTAGTGTCTAATAATGAAATGCATTAATTTATAATTCTATGGGACAGAGACTGCGGGACCAAGAAGAGATCCAAAATATGAATATAAAGTACAACAATCTTTATCCTGTATAATTAGAAAATAGAAAAATCAGTACCTATTTTCAATAAAGCCATTAAGTTATTTTGTTAGTTCTATTAAAAGGTATAAAATAACTAGTTTTATTATTTTTATATCGAGTTACAAGCGGTTGTATGCGGATGTAAATGAAATGAACGCGATGAAAATATTTTATGTACTTACGTTATACATAAATATGTGTATTTTGTGTACATTTATGTATAATTTGACTGAGTAATAAGTAAAGGCAAGGACGTAAAGACACGTTGTAGAAGACGAGTGACTGGATCAGTTCGATTTACAGACCCACCTCTAACAATTTTTTTTTCTATAAAAGTTTTTTTTTAAATAGTCAACGTCATTATGTATTAATGAACTTAGTTAAAGTTTGGTAATAATTATATGTATCTATTCAATATATCTATTTCAAGTCGTACACAAAAACACGTTCTAAAAAATTTAATACCAAAACACGATTTATTAAGATTGTGGTATTACAACGCTTAAAAATAACGCAGCGTTACCAATGTTTACCATTTGATTATCACATTTTTATATCCGGCATGACAAGATTAATCATTTGCAACTAGTGGCGCCATCTATGATTGAAAAAATGCTTATTGTTCGACACTTCGTTAGTTGGTAGTTTCCGACCTAGTAAATGTGTGGAACTATCTTTAGAAATTAAGATTTAGAAATATACGTATACATATATATTATAGAGTACTATTAATATTTAATATCGTTTATGCCTATAATGTTAAACATCCAATACGAGTAGCGTCACCTATTGTTGAGTGGATGAAATAATATTATTAGAAGAAAAGTCTTACCAAAATTGGTGTATAAATATTATAATATGTTATATTATATATATGTTATATTATATTATATTATAATATGTTATATTATATATTATAATTTGTTTAATATACAAGCGATTTCACAAAGAAAAGTACCTGCGCTTAAGTTACCTAAACGGAACCGCAATTTTTTATTTGCTACAATATCTTACCGACATCTAAGGACGTAAGTTCTGAAATTATTTTTAGAGGTGATAAAATTGAATTCTGTTATAGACGTCATGATAAAATTTGAAGAATCCCAAGATAAAAATAAAACAAATTATCTTTAACATATCTTTATATTTAACGTATTGCCGAACTTTGATGTACATAATCAGTTTAGAATAAAACAGAAACATGTTTAGTTTCAAGGCCTATATAGCCTCTGCGAGCCTTTTTCAAGAATTTAGAAAGAAAAAGTACATACATTAAGTATATATAAAATCTTTCCATTGGGCTACCTCAAACTCTATCATTTTCGAAAAAATATAAGTCAATATAAGTAATACAATACAAGTCTTATCCTCCACATTCGCGGATGTTCAAATTCGTTTGTAAAACCCACCGTGAATTTGACGTGAAAGCTGCTGCTGCAATAACTTTGTTTGATGTTGCATATAACTATTTAAATGTCCAAAACAATAAATTATTCTAAATCGAATTAAAAATAAATAGACTGGCACGAGGCCGTGATTGAGGATAAGTTACCCGTGAACGCCGCGCGAAGGAGGCGCCAGCCCTTTGTCGCGGGGCAATATACAGATTCTGATCGGAGAACAAGGCGAACCCCGCGAACACCATCCACATTTACGTTCACGCCTGTTCACGGAGCTTCGCTTCATTAATGTGGCGCCGCTATAATATTTTATTTGGTATTAAAACATTCGTTCCGTTTAACGAACAGTTTTTGTCCTAATTATTTTATTGATTGTATTTAAATCGCACATCACATTAAGAATAAACTATCAATTGTTAAACAAGTAAGTCCCCTAACGGTCTATAACAGATTTATGTATCAAAAAATCCCCCTTAAATTTACCTCAATACTAGTCAATATTCAAGTCAGGCCCGATAGTATCTGTTCGTCTTCTTCGAAACTGTGTGACCGGAAGCAATTATGATGACATTCCGAGTATCAATTCCCATAAGCTCATTTTCACAGGCAGCAGACGTGAAGCTACGTAGTGGACATGTCACCAGCTAGCCGATAAGGTGTCCATACGAATTTTACAATTGAGGATAATTAAAAGGAATTTAAAATTATTGCAAAATTGAGTAGTAGCTATAGTTTCCACAGCACTGTTTATGTTTTAATAGCGGTTATTAATACAATATAAGCAAAGTTTCAATGCTCATACTTCAAAATTATAGAGAAGAATTACGCATTCTGGTTAGTTGTATATTCATTCCAATCAACAAAATTAAGATAACTTCAAAAGAAGCTTAAGATTTACAAAATAATTTTTCAACATAAACAGTCAACGCACTTTGAATAATAATAATTCGTTCACCAATCATATTTATAGTTTTATTGTAATTTTTATATTTTCGTAGGTAAAGGCGAAAAAGCTCATTGGTAGATTGTGGTTCCTATCACTTTGTAGATTATGTCTACAATCAACACGTATGGTTACCCTATACTTATGTAGTCGAGTCATAAATTTAGTTTGGTGTTTTGTGGCCGCTATGACCGCCAAATATCATCATTTGTATTCAATGCGCGTGCGCATACAACAAGTCAGCATCGTAAGTTGCTACTTACGTCTGCTCTTATGTCAGGCCATGTTAAAACTAAGCGCCCTTTACTTGTTACCAGTCTTAATAAAGATATGCTAAACCACTTAAATTTTAAAGACGCCTTTTAATTAGTAATCAAAGACAAACTTAAAAATAACTGTAGAATAAATAATTGTGTAGTCCAAGCAATGATTAAAAAAACGTTTTTTTAAATAGATGTCATTAAAAAGAATTACTCCAAAATGTAATATGAAAAAAAATGTTGTATTATTTTATTAGATTAGATAAATTTAGTTTTGTTTTTCGGTAGTGGAAACGCACGGTAATAGATGTAAATCGTTACACTTTATAGTGCAAGTAGCGGGTGCACAGGTACCTATGTAACAGGACCTCATAGCGATGGCTGAGTGATTACAGTAAGTAAGTAGCTGAGCATCAGTATGCGGCAGGAACGCGCTTCCTGCTGCCCGCCTTCCACACCGCTATGGTAATTTCATTGTATAACGCTGTAAGGTTGCCAGCAATGTACATTGTATAACGCTGTAAAGTTGCCAGCACTGAACCGGGTTACAGTATGCCTACGTAATAACGGATAACGCGCGAAAATTTTACAAACCTAAGCCCTTAACTGAATAACCTCAACAAAAAGAAACTCTTGATAACTTCACTGATTAAGCTAAACCTGAAAGAACTTACGTGCTAAAAGGTCAATAACCTTAACTTATTTTGACTTAGTAAAACGATCTTTCCTGCCTTATTATCAACTAAAGTAGTTAGGTTGGGATTTCATTATTATTTCAACCAAAACTACTTTTCGCAACTTCTGAAATAAATACGTCTTAGTTACGACCGCACACATAAGCTACCTTCCAGTAAAAGTCCCTTCAAGATTGGTCCAGCCGTTTCGGAAATTATCCGAAACAAACAAGGGTTTGCGGACAGACAAAAATTGTAAAATTAGATTTCATAATAAGTAGTGCTCGCATGTAACATCATGTTCGCAAAATATGCTTTTTTAATATCACAGACAGACACTATAATATTATTAATCGTATAGATGTTAACAAGTAGAAATGCAAGAAATTCAGTAATATATAATTCCATGCACGTTAGTTCAGACTGGGTATCTACGTATCAGAGAAGTTCTAAGCTGTATATCCCCAGTTCCTGGATAGCTGTCATGCCCTAAAAGGGCGTTGACACCGGTGACGAATGCACCAGGATCCTTTGCCAAATGAATAATCACCATATGCGTAATAGAAGACATGTGTCACGTGATCTGCTTGCCCGGACTCGGATCCTTGTTCTACGGAAGAATACAAATGCGATAAAGTAATTTTATTACAAAAGAACCTATAAATTCTTCAAATGTGTAAGTACTGATCCAGACAAAAGATAACAGAATGAAAATGAATTATTCTGCACAGATAAATAAAATTTGAGTGTCTGTATGTAAATATACACAGTTAATAAAAATGGAATGTCTGAATGTAACATCAAAATAAAAATTTCATATTTTACGAACATGATGTATTCGTGTTACTTGTAACAAAAAAGCATTTTTTTCTGTCTGTTCGCGAACCTGCGTTTGTTTTAGGTAATTTTCGAAACAGTTGAACAGTTTTTGCCACACTTTTAATGTATGTTAGCTAAAATATGAAGATGTATTTTAGGCTTATTTTTTATAGATTTTGCGACCCGAAGACACATGCGGACGAATTCGATGGCAACAGTTAGTTTTAAATATAATTTTGTTCTATGAAGCTTCTACTTCTATAGTTCTGATGAAGAAAAACATTTTTGTTTGTTGATCACCTCTATGATAAACTGTAGCATTAATATTGGGTAAACAAATTAACAAGAGATGTAGATTTGAATGCCTCATCTCAGAAATTCTTATATAAATTTATTCACTACTGCTTCTTCGTTCCTAACTGTAGTCGTAAATTCATATAAATATTATTTATCGTTGATTAAACGTTTGTACCCTACATACAAAACAGTTTGTCAGTTGTATTCTCTTGCCGGCGATGTATTTAAATACATCATCAATAAATCATTCGACGACATTACGAAATAATTCAAATGTATTCAAACTGAATTCGTAACTTGCGCCGATGTCCTTAATATTATCATATCAATTTATTTGGGTACAATCGACAGTAGGCTAAAAGTAGTAACTAGTTATATGTAATCACAATCTATGACGTAGGAATTATGAATAATTCAAATTGTACACTATTGTTTTCTATGTAAGAATTTCTTGTTTAAGGTTTATTATGAAAAGAAAAGAAAAATATATCAACCAATCTCTTACATGAGGTTACACTATAGCTTTGTCTATCTTTTTAATTTGTTATACAGTAAATGCAGATAACTTATTAAAAAAGTTTGCCAACCGCAATTAAGAATTCATATCGTGAACCAAACATCATAAGTTATAGAAAATAAATTATTAATGATGCAAAAATGAATAGATTGTTTCATTGTAAAATTGTAAACATACGAAATATTACGTGGACTTACGACATGTCAGGTCATTGTATTGGCTTAAAAAAACAATTGTTAGCATCAGTGTTCTGAAGCGTCAATAGTTTCGCGCCATTCTCATCGGTCGGGGAGTCCGCAACCTTAGTAGAATACAAAGACGGTCGGCTCCTTATGCAAGGCAACGCGTACGCGGTCACCGATCCCAAACCTTACCGTTCCCCTCCCCGCAGCGACCCCTGGCCCCCGAGACCACGTGCACCTATAGGCCGCCCAACGCATACATACCGCGAAAATGGACATTTCCACGAACCTACCGGAACTCGAAACGCTCATGAAAATACCAAATCATATCACTAGTACACTCCCCCGACTTCATTATTGTAAATTAAATTAAATAAATATACTCTACGGTAGTTCAATTTTTTTCTTGAAATTACGTTTTTGATGATAATTCTATAATGATTCGTTGTGTTACCTTCTGTAAAAATGTATGGATAAAACTTACCTATAATAGAATACTACAAATCGTTCGTAAATATTGCATCCATTTTTATAACAAGATATCTTTTAAAAAAAGTATATGAATATATTCTAGTGAAAATATTTATTACTTAAAGAATTTATTAACACATTTGATATACAAATGAGAGCGAAAGAAATCTAAAGACGTCGAATTCATATTCCTGGAACTGAGATCTGGAACCGTCGTATTTCAAGGAATATCAGAAATGAGAGCATTTAAATCAAAAAATACAAATAGCCTAGAAATGTAAAACTGACACTCATTCTCGTGTGTCCATTTGTATACCATCATTATAATCATTTGTAAAATAACTCAAGTCAGTACTGGCTATAAACTTCTAGTTATTATTATATACTATCAAAAGCATAGGATTTTTACGAAAGATAAAATATCTAGAAATAAATTGAAATTACTGCGAGAAAGTCCAAAATATGAAAAATTAATAGTTTTTGACTTAAGTGTACCACAAAACTGGAAACATTGTGGTATAGTATAGGGCTCTCTTTGTTCGCTCTGATAACGGTACCAATATGCCAAATACAAATTTTGTAAAACGCATCGATAACTTGACGCCTCGTTTGGATACCGGACATCTGTTGATCCTTGTTATCTCTGAGGTATTGAAGTAACTATAGGTGGCGTAAGCACTTGATGTAACGAATGCCGCAACCTTTCCGCTGACGCAACGACGGTCCTGTTTAGGGCTGCCTCCTATTGGCTTTACAAATTGCATATTCTGTGTACGTGTCATCATTGCATTGAGGTTAATGTGGGTTATATTCTTAAACAAGTCACTAGTTTTGTGTGATTGTTCGCAAAACATCTCTAGTGAACATAATTTCTTTCGTTTTCCGATTCAGAACCAAGATGCCAACCCGGCAAAAAATTACGAGTTTTTTTTCATTAGAATTAAAAAAATAAAGGTTGACAGCCCTTGTCGTACGCGGGTCGCCTCCGGCTCCCACCGGCCCACCGACTACGTAGCTACGTACTAAATAGTGTCAGTTGTGGCGATGCGGAAATAATTAGACTATTGCGTCATTGCTTCGAACGAGTTTCGTAAATCGTTACCTACAAGTCGGGTTTGGTTTTTTCTAGCAAATATTAAAGATGTTACTTTATCTAATCTCATCAAATGAATGATAAAGTTAATAAAAAAATACTTCTTATTACATATTTTAGTATTTGTTTTTTAAATGACCTTGCGAACATATATAACTACAACTAAAATTGAATGATTAGATGAAAGGAATAAGAACTCTAAAGTCATTGTTAACTTACGTTAACTGGATTTTAATTATATATATTATATATGTACAATACCAAGACCGGAGGACGTTTATCACACATCTATTTTTCTCATAGTTATTAGATGAGATTACGATGACGGTCAACGAATTTTCGCCTATGTGTTTTTCCAGATTATGTTCTACATCTGTGTCAAATTTCAACGAGATTCGTTAAGCCGTTTTGGATATAGTATATAACAAACATCTATCCATCCGTCTAAACTTTGAAATTTACAATATTAGTAAGATTATCAATCTGTAACCTGCTTAAATAGCATTGACGCAACTAAACTTCGGATCGGTTAGATGCTAATAAACCGGCAAGCAACATCCATTGTTAAGAATATGGTTATTAATATTGTTACTACAGTGTTAAAAATGCCACACCTTTGCAAAAACTATTATGATGTAATAACTGTAATAATAATGACATTGAAAATCAATAAAATAAAAAATGCATTGTAGGTATATTTATTAATTAATATTCAGAAAGCATTACTCCAACATTTCTCGCTACACTCGAAGTTTAAACTTTAGAAACAAAACACAACCGTTGACATAATCGCGGTGCCATATTCGACTAAAACACATTGTCCGTTGTTCGTTCAAGAACAATGGAGTTAACAGTAGTGCCGCTGTTTCTTATTCCGCACGGATCGGATGCGGACGCGGACGCGAGGCGGTAACGAGGCGGGGGCAACTGGCAACGCTTGAGGTCTGTGAATTCCATACATTGTAATTCAGATGGGATGTCGAAACGCACGGCTCGGTATGCGGCTATGCGGATGCTACGCGCAAGTTTAACGCACTTCGGGCTACGATTATAATCCGATAAACTTGCCCCCGCGCACACTAAATAAAGCTTTGCATATTTGATAAAAATACCAATACAAGGTTGATACAAAAATATAAGTTCTCTAAAAAGGAAAGGTTAGGATTAAACAAAAAAAATAATTTTTAGACAACATCGCATGGAAGCTGTTGGTGCAACCACTTGGCTCTTGTTATAAGTTTTCTCAGACGTCACATAAGATCTTGCTCGTGTGTCTTCTAACTAGTTCTTAGTTCTTTCGAAATAATCTCAAATCTATAGTTGTTTCAAAAAAATACTGTAACAGCTAGTCATCGAGATTGTCGGTTTTAAAAAACCGTAAAAATAGTATGAACATAGTTGATATTTCTAGGAAGCGGCATCTCCTTCCGCATCTCGGCCACTTTATTAATCAGTAAACGTCCCGCGGCCGATAAAAGCGTGGCGTTTATAGACTGAACGTATAAAACATATAAATCTCTGCCATAAGAATGACCCGATCCAGTCTACATCACACGAACAAATTTCAAAGGCGCGTCGTTTTTCAATGGCCGTATAAAATTCAGGTGTTTATAGAACGTACTCATTTTTCACTATTCATCTTATTAATGTTGACTATATTTAATTATTTAAAAATAGTTAGATTTAATAATAAAATCATATTTAAAATCTATTAACTAAAAATGTATATTTTTAACTACATCTTTACTATAATTTACTTTCGGAGGTATACATTTTGCAAATATTATTACAATAAAAATTATTGGTTTAATTGCTTCATCAAGTCGTGTTAAATGTTTTTAAAAACTAAAAACTAAAATCCGAAAACGAATGGTCGAAAAAGTTTAAAGGTAGTCTGACCTTCAAACGCCTCCGATCTTCTGTCACTGAAAATTGTTTGTAACTTTACATTAATTGTTTGAGACAGATGAAAATTTTACCACGTATGAGTTTCGAATGTTGTTAACATTATCCAAGATCCCAGGACCCCAAATTAATCCAGGAAACGTTACTATCTACAAATATTGTAAATGTAAGACCTTGTAGACTCGGTGTGGAAAACATCTTTATCATTAATTTAAATAAATTAAACAATTGTAATTGTAATGACGACCAAATGTTCCTTCCTTTGACCCCGGAAACAATTCCGAACGCGCATTGCGTCGAACAAAACAAAAATTGTAAAAAAGGTATATATTGTGTATATATTACTGGCATTTGTTAAATAAAACATATTCGTTACAAATAACGCGTTATCGCAAATTCGTTTTTATTAATAGCAACGTCGATTATTTTGTTAAATCAGTAACAACCGACTGGCGTCCTTACAGAGGGTCAGCACAATATGTACTATTCTTTCGTACATCTCTATCCGCTGTCATATTATGTATATGAATTTACACCCATCTTACACATATCCTTTACAATTCATCCATACTTTCTTCGGTCTTACTCTACCTTTGTAGTCATCCAAATTCAATCTCTCATGTTCATGTGATCATCACCTCTCCGCATAATATACTATTTTGTTAAATCGCGAACCGATTATATAAAGTGAACCTGTACGGTTATCCAAAATCATCAACGGGTCCGCAATTGTAGTCTACTGCCTTTCTCGCACAAGTTCCGCTCCCGTCCGAAGCGGCGTGAGTTTTCAAAGTATCTACTAGTGCGAATAGATAACGAAAATAAATCGTTTTATCCACATTTAAGTTGTTTAACACAACGAAATACAAAATTTTGTGGAGGTGTGGCTTAGAACCAGGAGACGGACATAGGACCCCGTTATCTTTTTTAAAATCCGCGCGGACGGAATCGCGGGCAAAAGCTAGTATAGATACAATTGACGCAGATTATCAGTAGCCAGTAGCCGTCGAATACAGGGTCGTATTCGAAAAATTGTTACTCTCAATAGATTGTTTTTTACTTTGCTAAACGCTAACATCATTTTTATAATTCAAACAAAAGAAACATAACACGTGTATAGAATTCGGTATGTTGTGTTACATGAGGCGACGCATAAAAGCTGAAACTGTTAAAAATTTAGACAGAACTTTTATTTGATATTGATGTTGCCGTGCACATTGTTAGGCGTTTTCTTACGTGATTCGGCACTATGATAGACAAGTGCCGGCCTCTCCACTTCTCTATATCGAACAATCAAAACAGAATTCGTTATCCTTTGTTCGCGAACGACAAACGGTCGCCGCGAGCTTTTGTCGAAGCTTTCGTAAGTCTTTGTCACCGCCCGCCGCCTGCTAAAAAAAAACCTGTGCGATTGTTATGTTGACACAACAAGCACTGTGAGAAACCGCTTTTTTAAAGTTATTTCCTTAAACATTTTTTTATAAGACAGGATGATATTTTATTACAAGTTTGTAATTCGATTAAAGTGAAATACGTAAGCGCGTCACGTTTACAATTCAAATGTTTATGTGAATACATGTGTCGACTTTTTATTTTATTTATTCGTTAAAAAAAACTTATACAGTAAATATAAAAAATATTTAGAACTTAAACTTCTTTAAATTTATTTTTACTGCTACTAATTTAAGCTAAGTAAGAAAGGATAAAAGATATTATATATGTAAATAAAATAAGAGAAAGATGTAAATTAGTTTTATTTGGTAAAAAAAATATGTCATCAGTAATTTATTCAATTATTACATTAACATAAGACGTGGACAATTATTTTTAAACAATAAATTAACATGCATTATTTATTTTACTAAGCATTTGTTTCGTAAAATTTAGTAGAAAGTCTCATATAAAATTAAATTGGTGTATTTTTTTATTTCGGTTTAGTTGTGATATATATAAGTAGCCGTGGGTTTTCACTGACATAGATGTCAGCAAGATTGAGAGTGACAGTAGCAATAAATACACCAAAGATATACAAAAAAAAAAACCACTTTACTGCATACAAAATGTACTATTAATAATTTCACTCATTTTTTTTTTAAATTACTTATTTTCACTTTGAATCTGAAATAAGGGAATACATTTTTTTAAATAGCTAGAAGGACGCATAAAAATGACAGATGACAGCCCACTCTTGTCTTTGGTGCCACCTATTTAGATCTATCAGTTGAAATGTCACCTACACCACAAAAGTAATATCTTTTTCGCTCAGCAACATACTGGAAGAAACATGGAAGATTTTTTTACCGTATTATAAAAATTAAACAATTATGTCATGTTAAAATTATATGCCCTAATAAAGTGTCATGGCTTTAATAAATCGTACGAACTACATTATTATGGCAAGTACTATTGAGTAAAGACAATTCTATTATTAATAATTACTATTCGAGATTGACCGTATAATAATTTCTTTATCACAGTGCCTGATAAAAAAAATCTTATTATGAGATTATTCATATCAACATAATTTCGTTTTTAATATCAAAAATATATGTGCACGGAATAATTTTATTAGATAATTTTATGGCATTTATTTTATATACTGGAACCAAAACTAATGATATTTTGTGATTCTTAAATTATCAATTTGTACTTGTTATAAATTTTAATGTAATTACAACTAGGCCTAGTCGATTTAATTTCTTTCTAAAATATCTATTTTTAATGATGGATGTCAATACATAAATATAGCTTAAGCTTATTCATGTATTATTTAATTTATGAAACAATATTTTGTCTTTTTAATTTGTGGCATATTTTATAATTATTCAAATAGAAATTAACGTAAGGTTATTTTTTGGATTAACAGTCCATCCCAATAATCGATCACGAAATCCCATAAAACTTCAAAATTTAGATCGTTATTGCAATCTAAAAAACCCATCCATTTTCAAACAGTTATAATTAGAACAATGAGTTCGGCCGTAAATCGTTTTTATAACTAGAGAACTAACTCGAATTTTGTGCATATTTTTGTTAATTTAATTTTCGAATAACTACATTTTTAATTCACAGATTTACAAATACTTAATATCATTACAAATTACCTAAGATGAGTTAGAGATTAGTTGATCTACAAAAATAAACCCTAAGCTATAGAATTTAAAATAACTTTTTGCGAATCATCAATATCAGTCTAAAGACTTGTGCAAACAAGACTTTCGTAGAAAAATTACTTGTCTATTTGCAAGCATTTATTAAAATAGTACTTTCTATTTTAATGGCTGTTATTAAAAAAAATATTTTGTGAAATACCTAAAACTAAAATTTTTATCATCAATACTTGGCAACCATTATTGCTTAAAATTTAATATAGTTGTTAACTGTTAGTTAAAACATTACCAGCAAGTAATTCCTAGAAGCAACATTCAACATCTGTTCTAGATTTTTCGTGTATTAATGTGCTAGTTATTTATTTTGATATTTCCTTTTAGTATAATAAAATATTAATCAAATCTGATTGTATTAACTGATGAAAGAATAGTAACTGATTTTTTGACCTCAGCAACATAAATATTAAATTGCGTCCAAATATGTATTATATATTATATATCAAACTGCAATACCAATAAAATAGATCAGGAATAAAGTGAAATTATAACAAACATGATAAAATCTACTAATTTCATACAAATGTCATTAAATTCTTAAATTAAATATTTAAAAAACGGTTAACACAATCAGTTGACTTTACATCTTTGAATCGTGTTATGTTCGTGTTTTAAAATATAATTTAACTGTCCCATGTTCCAAATGAAACCTTACAGTTTTAAAAACTTTTCTCTCAGCTATATTTAATTTTATACAATTATATTCACAATTCGCTCTATCTCATAATTTCCACAAAATTTGAAATAATTTAATGGCCACCGTGTATGGCAAGCTTCGTTCATATGTTTACAAGATTTAGGCGTTCATTTGTAATGGGATATATTATCCATTAGACACTGGTGACGAGGTTGGTGCGCCTGCGCACAGGTCTATGCTAGGAGCTCACTTGCTTCTTCTCACCATCCAGCAGTTTGTCGTCAGAACAGAACTTCTCTAGTTGTTTTACATAATACGTGTTGAAGTTCAATCTGGAAGTTAAACAAAAACATGTTCCGTTAAGAGAACTAAAGTATCATCATCATCAGCTCACTATAGTCCTCACTCGGCTCGGAGCCTACCCTAAGTTAGGGGTGACTAAGCCATAGTCAACCACGCTGGTCCAGTGCGGGTTGGTTGACTTTACACATATCTTTGAATTTCTTTGAAGATATGTGCAGGTTGCATCACAATGAAGACAATTTTTAACTGTGCCATTATATTACTTAATGTTATAGTATACTTTACTACTACTGTAACACTGTACCTTGCAGAGATATTGAGCAGCTTGTTGGTATTGTTGTCTCTGGCCATGCGCTCAATGATCGCGAGCACGGAGAGCAGCGCGGCCGTGAACCGCAGCCCGTACCGGGACACCGAGCGCGAGAACGAATCCGACGACCCGCCCCCGCCCCCGCCCCCGGCCCCACTAGCCCCGCCCCCGCCCCCGGCCCCGGCCCCGCAACCTCCGCCCTGACATACAAAACTCATTGACTATACAAAGTCAAGTAGACGTAACGTACACAAAATAAGGTACTTCATTACATGCACGTATCATGTTAACCTTTTCACAAAACCAAAGTTTTTTGTAATAATATGTATCAAATATGTGATTTTTTTAACTAGTAGAGTTGACTATGAATTTAAACATAGATTAATCCAGATATTTTAAGATCTCTGTTTCTACATTATCTATGTCGTTTCGTAGTTTAAAATTTGAACATTTGAAATTATAATTCTTAACAAATAAGATGTTTTATTCTAATATAATATTCTAATAATATCCAATATATAAAATTCTTGTGTCGCGGTGTTTATGGTTAAACTCCTCCGAAACGGCTTGACCAATTCTCATGAAATTTTGTGAGCATATTGAGTAGGTCTGAGAATCGGCCAACATCTATTTTTCATACGGGGGGGGTATTACATTTAGTTTTTTTTTAACTGCGCGCGGAAGGAGTCCCGGGCGACAGCTAGTTATTATATATATTATTTATGTTATTATACAACAGACTAACAAAATACATTAGTATTTTAGTAATACAAAATACTCACCGTATAAGTCTAAATTAGAAAAGTCATGAAACAATAATAATAAAAAGAAGCACATCAATATTTTAACACAAATACTACATGGAAGCATTTCTTTATAACATAATGAAGTTTTTTTTAAATTCTTATGAAAATTATATGGATTAGTTATTGCCTAAATCATAGTCTATTATATCCTATACTATTGTGCATCATGTTTACTAATGTGATGATAGAGTTAATGTGCTATCAAACATATATACCTCACTATAATCTGTATGGTCATACGTAGTTCCAAGCATACAGTTAAGCTCTGCGTCCACGAAGTACTTGTGCATTTCCTTTGCCAATTAACCGTGTTTTGGTTGCGTTAAAACAATACATAATAAATTAATTTATCAAATAAACATTATGAAAATAAAATATCTAAATACAACGACTAGAATTAAAGATTAAAGACAAATTTGATGTGTATTTTATGTTAACAAATTAAAAAAAAAAATTATTCGGATACTATTTAAGTACTGAGAGTGTAAGTGGCTTAGGGTTTAAGTACTTGACATGTAATCTACAGGTCCAGGGTTCGAATCCCGTCATGTACCAATGTAAGATGGCGACGCGGCTCGCCACCCGTTACATTTCGTCTCCCGAAATGGCGAAAAGTGGATTGCGGAGGTTCATTTGGCAACAACAAATGGAAGTCTGTGATCTCTGCCTACCCCTCTAGGTTATAGGCGTAGGTTGTGAAAACACATAGTATTTAGTGAATACACATCGAATTTGGCTTTAGAGTAAAAGCTATTTCGAAAAGATAGAAACAAGAAAACGATAGAGTAGAATTTGCTCTAGAAGTTATAGATATAAGTTTAAATATTAGAATAGCAGGAGAAAAGATACATTTTTCATGCTAAACTATTAATATTTTTAACACATTTAAATAGACAATCAAGCAAAATTATTAGAACCCAATAATTGTTACCTGTATACATAATAGTAAATTTTAGTCAATAGTCTATATAAAGGTTATGTAAAACATTTTAAAATATACATAAATAAAAATTCCGAAAAGCAGATCTAATAAAGCACATTTTTATACATTTTGAATTATTCTAAAATATTGTTGGATTAATAATAAACATGAACCTGTATAAATGTGCAGAATTGCACACAGACGAGGCAGAGCGTGGTGACGGCCTTCAGCAGCTGAGGGCTGGTGAGCATGCAGTCACCCAGACACGACTCCAGGAAGTCGTTGTGTCGCTCCAGGACCTCGTCCACGTTGTTCACCTGCAGGCACATTTCAACACTCCAAATCTACTTATTCAATGAAAAAAACTACCACGCTTTTGAAGTCAAATTATCAGCGTTTGTCATCTCTGTTAAACTTTACAAACTATTGTAACTTCAGTTCTTGGTTAAAATGGTTACAGACGACTTTTTACATTCAAGACTATAAACGTGAAGTATTCGATTTTTTTTTTACATTATTACAATGTTGGACACATCTTTGCCGCAAAACAGTTAACATCGTTTGTGGGTATCCTTACCTTGTTCTCATTTTGTAATATTAAATTACTGAAAAACAGAAATCAAACATATCGGAACTTAACAGAAATAAAACCCTAAATATCTATATGTATTAATTAAATTGGAGTGTCTGTGTAAAAAATCTATTTCGTACATATGATGTACTAGCTGTCACACGCGACTCCGTCCGCTCGGAATGTACTTCCAGACTACGTTCTACATCTGTGCCAAATTTCATCAAGATAAATTGAGCCGTTCTGAAGATACCTTCAAACAAACATCCATCCATCCAGAAATAAACATTTTTTTATCTATACCTGCCTATATGTCCGTAATCTCCGGAACGGCTAAACGATTTTGACGGTGACTGATTCACGCAATAATTCTAAACTGCCCTTAAAATAGAAGTTACTGCTAGTCTAGCAACAAAAAAAAAGTTGTTTGATACCTTGTCAAGACTCTGTATGAGTTGACACCAGGAGGGCTCGATGACCTCAACACACATGTAGTACTGCAAGTGCTGCACACAGCTCAGCATGCGCTGGCGCAGCGCAAACGCCTCCGCGTACTGACGCGCCTCAGAGAAACGCTTCACCACCTTGTTGTACAGCCACACTCTACAATAAATATTCATCATCAGCTCACTATACGTCCCCACTGAGGGGGTAAGAGCCTACCCTCAGTTAGGGGTGACTAGGTCACAGTCAACCAGGCTGGATCAGTGCGGATTGACTTCACACATATCATTGAACTTCTTCTCACATATGTGCAGGTTGCATCACAATGTACATAATATGTATATGGAAACTCGAAAAACACATTGGTACATGACGGGATTCGAACCCAGGATCTGCAGATTGCAAGTCAAGTGCTTTACACCTGAGCCACAACAAATATACGTCTTTTCAAATATCTTGTCAGCTCTACCCCCGCATTGTTTACCCCGTTTCATCTAACATTGTATATTGCATTGACTCGTACAATGTTCTGAGCCGCCAAGATACTTGAAAACCTCAATACCTTGTGTTACACCAAGACCTATATATTGCAAGCAATGGATAATGACGTACATTTTACACTAAGGACTCATATTGACCGCACAGTCAAAGATTTAAATTTACGACCCATCTAAGATCGATCGAGAATAATGTACAGCCACTGGACACCATAAGAGCTGTAATTGAGAACATTTGTATGTTGTTATGAGCAATTTTCGACCTTATTACAATTTGATATACAACTGACCTGCAAAGCAATCTTTCAACATGTTTACAGTAGAATAGATGTCTGAAGATCATTTGGTAGCAGGCGATGGCCTTGTGATTCAATATCAGAGACACCGGCCATTTCACTTCCATACCAAATGAGAATGTCTCTATACCCGTCAACGGGGGACAATCTTTGTTCTGTTTGTACTCTGGAAACAAAGAGAAGACATATTTAATGAATAAAAAAAAATACCCAATAGTTCCAAATTAAAAATTTTTGGATCAAAAACCTTGTATTCTTTGCATTATGTACCTAAATTTAAAAATGTGATTATTTGTATGGATGGATGTATGGATGTTTTTACCATTTAACTACAGAAGAATTAAATAGATCTAGATTAATTTGAATATAGTGTTAAATTTATTTATTTAGCTTTATACAATTACTTAAAGTTATATATTATTTAAATTACCATTGCTTAATTTAGCATTAAGTTTAGTGTTATTTTAGGATATTTAACTTACCTTTTTCTTCCTCAGTCTCGATAGATAGAATTTTGAACATTTGGAACTGCAGATCATATGGCAACAGTTCCACTCGCATATCTTCATTGTACGGATCATGACTTGCCGCAGAGAGCCTGAATATGTTAATAATTATAAAACTAACCAGAATCTATGACGCAGAAATATGACGCAACTATTAAAACAAATTATTTACAATAGATTGTAGAATAGATCGAACTTGGGTAAGCAAGAATCCTCTATAAGCGATGAACATTGTCCAGTATAAACAGACAACCTTCATAAGCAAAAAACTTGGGATAGAAAAAACCTACATCATCATCAGCTCATTATACATCCCCACCGAGGGGCTCTACCCTATATAAGGGCTTAGTAGCACATATTCAACCACGCTAGCTCAGTGCGGGTTGACTTCTCACATATCTTTGAATTTCTTCTCAGATATGTGCTTATATCACGATGTTTTCCTTCACCGTGTAAACGTAGGATTAATGTACATATATAAAACATTTTTACATGGCAGGATTCGAACACAGGATCTACAGAATGTAAGTCACTGAGCCACCAACACTATCTCCATAAGGGAGAAAAACATTGCACTTATCCACTATTTGTACTGACCTTAAACATAATCCCAGTAGAGATTCCAATTTGGATGGTATGATGTCATCAATTTTCTTTGATAGTTCCTGCTCTGTGGCATCCATGAACTGTACGATGAAATCGCCCTGGCTCATCAAGAAGTAGTTCTTAGCGGACTTCAGTCTTCCCATAAGATCGTATTCCTTTAGCAGTAGTTCTAATAATGATTTACTTGCGAAAGCATACGCTTTCTGTATAATGGCACTGTAGTTCTGTTCTCTTAAAGAGTATTTTATATCTTCCGTGTTCGTTTTCGCTATTGATTTACCTGTTGATATAATAAAAATTAGCTTTGTAATTTGTGATGAATTTTTTTCAGAAAGTTAGCAGTTTTAGGTCATAGCTATGACTAGATTTTATTATCTATTAATATAAAAAAAAATTACATGTTTCATAATCATCCGTTCCTCAACACTGAGGTAAATTTTGACAAAAGTTTGGTTTGTATTCTTAGAAAGTCTAAGAAGGTTTACTGAAACTTTTCTTTGCACATTTACATTATTTGACATTTTTTTAAAAATTATAACATTCATATAGTAACTATTATGAAATAAAATAAAATACATACCACATTGACTGATAACATTTAAATATTTGCCAGTCCTCAGTATGATATCTGTATATTTTTCAAGAAACTTTGGCACCCTCTCCCGCTGTATGCTGTATCTCTTCTCCCAGTAGTCCGCAGAGTAATCTACAGGCAATTCCTCTTTATTTACCAGCTCATTATCTTCTATCATGAATTCCTACGAAACATTTCAATTTACTAAATGGGAATAGAACATTTACTTTATATATAAAAATTAGTAAAGAGAATATAATAAGATTTTTTAGTACCAAAAACTATAATTTGACTTTAAGTGCTTTTTTATTATGTAAATGTTTTTTTATATAATATTTTCATTATATTAATCAATTTATTTCATAATTTTAAAATAAATTTAGGAACTGCAAGATAAATAAATTAAACATTTTTTAACACTACCACTACAAGATTACAAACTGATAACTTCAGAAGAAAAAAAACTATAATACTGTAAGTTACTAAATGTATAAAAATACCTGAAATGGATCAACAATAGTGCCCTTGTGTATCCATTGATCCAATATCCTGAGGTAAGGTCTGCAGGCGCGTTCTGTCAGGAACAAGGATATCTCCTGAGCTCTCGCATCACCCATTAATGTGTTTGTTTTATCATGAAGAACTGTTAACACCGCTCCGCCACGGAACTCACTCTAAACATAGTAAATAATTATTTTTATAAAACATATCTTTATTATTACTAGACTTTAAAAACTAGATCATATTACAAATTTAACCTAATAATGGATATAAAAAGTAGAAAATTCAGTTATTTGTACCAACACTCTTACTCAATAAATAGAAATTTTATTTTATGCATATTTGTTACATAAGCAGTTTTAGAAATACGCAAATCAATATAATAAACTCGTTATTAAAACTATACTTATAAAGTTTGAAATGTTGTACCTTTCCAATATTAGTGAGGATGGCTGCCAATACTTGCATTGTGTGCATGGTCGGTAGAACATAGTACCATAGCTTTTGTAAGGACAAATTCCCAGCCATGTGCTCAGTTTCCAATTGTGCTATCATAGTCTGCAATAACGAAAAACAATAGGTTTAACAGTGGTAGACGTCAGCAACAACAACATCAGTTGCACGAATTGATCGCCAGGTGAAATACCACAACCACACAGAAGACAGGCGTTAAGTGGAAGTAATTCCGCATACAGTCTTATGAGTGTGGTGCCGGAGACCTAGTTTTAGTCTTCTTTCCCTTCCCACCCCTTTTCTTATAAGGAAAGGATAGGAAAGGGAGGTGGATTTGATGGAGGACGAGATGCATAGGAAGGTAAAAATTCTCTTTTTGTGCATCTCCTCCTTTGTCGATTCGGGGTAGGCAACGCATCTGCAATTGCTAATGTCTATGGGCATCGGTCGCTTCGCCATTGCGGCGAATTCATGTGGCCGCTTGCTCGTTTGCCACCTTGTAATATAAAAAATGTATTTACGAAACTTAAAATAAAACTATAAAATTATTGATGATGATGATCATATTGATAGCAACTATTCCAAATTAAGAATGATTTACTTATCAAAATTAACATGTAACCATCTATATATCGACGCTGGAAAGCATAAACGCTGTAACCCTTGAAAACTCGAAAATATGTTTTTCACACGTTAATAATTTTAACCATTATCAAACAATAATGATTTTATTATAGGTTAGCACAAACTACACAACATTGCTAAATACCGCATGCTTGTAGGCGTATCAGCTCACGAGTTATGATTTTTGTTCAAAAATTCCGAAAGTATTTTGGCTCTCCTGTATAGTTCATACTTTCGGGGTTACAGCGTTTACGCTTTCCAGCGTCGATATATAAAAGAAAGTCATGTTAGTTACACTATTTATAACTCAAGATCGGTCGAACTGATTTAGCTGAAAATTGATGGAGAGGTAGCTTAGAACTAGGAGACGGACATAGGAACTTTTTTATATTGTGAGCATTTTTTTATTCCGCGCGGACGGAGTCGCGGGTAAAAGCTAGTATTATTATAATAACCAAACTACAGCAATATTCTCGTTGAAAGACCACATTTCACAGTAATTTTTACTTACATAATAATCTTTCAGTAAAATTTCAATAGCAGCAACCAATGCATGTAAAACTTGTCCCGACCACATATTGCATTGCTCAATAAATCTTCTTACTATAGAGTAATTAGATGCTAGAGGTAGCATTTGTTGCACAATCTGTTTTAATGCATCATCCAGATCATCAGATATGAGAAATGATCGAGGTTCCAATGCATCTTTAACTGGCTGATGTACAATATAGTTGCCGGGCACACCAGAGAACACATAAAGGAGTTCGTCTATGATAATATTTTCTTGTGAGGCTATTGGTATTCCAGCTGTAATGGAAGTAGAAGATTAAATATTGATACTGGCAACATCATTGACTGGAAGGTGAGAGTGCAAAACAATTTGCAAGGTTATTTGTGCAAGAAATAAGTTGTGGTCAAATACTTGTTGAGTTATTTAAAGCATAGTTTATCATATTAATATTATAAATGTGAAAGTTTAGATGGATATATGGATGGATGTTTGTTTGAAAGTATCTCTGGAAGTAATGTGTAAAATGTAGAACAAAGTCTGGAAGAACACATAGGCTATTTATAAAGTTTTTTTTTTAATTCCGCACAGACGGAGTTAAGGGCGACAGCTAATTTACAATAAATGAAGATTTAAATGTGAATAAAATTATTTATGTACATTTTATTTCAATAAAAAAATCTTTTTATTCTATCAAAATGTTAATATAGTTGTGACTTACCTAATGATGCTATAATTGGTGCAGGCTCTTTAGGGAAATCCCATGACATAGCAGGATTATCTTTTTGCCAATTAGGCAGGTCCAAGCTGTTGTACCAATTCGGACGGAGTTTCGATTCTTGTTCCTCAAATGACTTCATTACTAGTTTTTTACTTTCATCAACAGCTTTAAGAAGTTTGTCTTTAATCTAAAATTGTTAGAAATAAGTAACAAAGCAGAAGCCACAACAAAAATTGTTTAAGTAGAACATACACAACATTCAGATTTTAAATATTTTTATATGATTGAATATTTCTAACTGTTTAGTAATTTATATAATGGAATATTTACCTGTGGCAAATCTTCTTTAGTTATTTGATGCTTATTATCTCCTAATATTGGTTTTGGAGAAACTTTTGGTTTAGTAACACGGGATCTCTTTTCATCACATACCAATTTATAAAATGAAACAATGATATCTGACAAATTATCAGTGCTGGAAAGATATAAATGGAAGTTATACTTTAAACCATGAGGCAAACAAGCTGACAAGTAGAGTAAAATGGCCAGATATATAGAAAACCTTATATCCTTTTCAACAAATTTATTAATAAGACTAAAAAGACTTACTTGCGGCTCCTTAGGTCATCGTATTTCTTTAGAAATGTCTTCGCGTTAGATGCTTTTAGCGCTAATCTCTGTGCGTACTCATTGACTTGCTTCGTAGAGAGATTACTATTCCCGTAATTGGGATCATTCTGTATGTAGTCCCAAACAGTATCTGCTTCTAAACTACATCTGCAATTGGTTGATAACAGTCAATTAAAACTAGCATTTTCTTGTTGTTAACTTCAATTATTCGATTCAAAGAATTACCCTAAAGCGTCGAGCACCTCCTTTATGGTGCTTTGCATTTTATCCTTAGGCAAAATCCAGTTTTGAAACATTTAATGTCTTTAGAAATAATTCATTAGAACTTGAAATAAACTTAAAATTAAAATTTTGCGTTGATTTGACAGTTACAGAAAAATTGACGACAACTTGAAAGAACCACAAAGATTACAACTACATATTAACGAAGTTCGTATTAAAGAGTTCATAAAAAGGCATTAAAAAAGCAAACACAAAAAGATGATCTAAACAACAAAAATAAATCTGATTTCATGTAAAGGAAATTGAATATTTCTGCATTATTTGCTCAATATTATTTCTATTCGAAATGTGCACACATTTATCTCTCAGCCTTTGCTCTATGGTTAATTTATTTATGCACTGGTAATACGCTTTGCGTTGGTTTCCGCTTCCCGATCCCGCGTTTTGTAAGTTTCTTTTTGGATAAGTCATAATTTAAATGCAGGTGCACTTTTACACTGTGGTCGCTAGGGCATAATTTGAATAAATGAAAAAAATGTTTCTATTCAATAAAAAAAATTAGGTCCTATCGCCTTTAAAAATCTGAAAGTAGGCTAAAAAAAGATATGCAAAAAAAGTTCTGTAGGGCGTTCTTGCTCACGTGACCACAATGTTAAATAACATTCATAAAATAAGCAATGATTTTTTTTTTATCTAACACCTAACTCCTAACAATATTTATACAGGTAGGTAACAAAAAAATAAATAAAACAAGCGTTGTATTTTTTTCAATTTATATTTCTCAAAAACATGTAAACGGTAAATACATCATATATTAGGCGTATTACTAATGGAAGGCAATTAAATGGAATACATAAAACTTTTGTTTACAATATAAATTATTTAAAACATCACATTAGTTAGTTATTATAACCTAAACTTAATAATTACGTTGAATATCAACAGCCTGCAGAACCTTTTTCAGAATATTTTCAATGTTTTCTATTTTTGTATCATATAACGATAACTTGTTTTTAATTTCATCAAATTCTGATACATATGTCTTTTTGGCTATAACTAACTTAGCGTTCTTAACAATCTTCCGATCTAATCTATAGTTCTGACAACGCTCGAAGCAACATTTACCTCCTTCAACGTCTTCATAATCATCGCCATATTTTCCCAGTGGTTCTGCATGTGGGATAATAATAGTATAATCTTGATTGGGCTTAACAATAATACGGTATTTAGGCAAAAAGAATGGAAATAGGCTAATGCGTTTTGCAAATGGTTTCATACACAATATTTTTGGCGTTATCACTTGCAACTCCTGTAGATACGGTGGCAGAAATGACCAGAATTTTGACGGTTTCGAGTATGCCTTGCCAATTAGAACACTTTCAAAATATGAAATTAATTTAACGCGTGAAATATGTCCGACAAGTTCAGCGTCGGCTCTGATCTCTTGTGTGTCACTGACGGCTAAACCATTAAGCAAGTTAAACAAGACAATAGGAATCATAAAAACGAAAACAATAAATATTATATGACTTGTCACTGGGAATGTACTAAATTTTATCGACCCAGCGTCGAACTCTCCTGTTAACATAACAATTGTTTTAAAAAGCGATCTCCCCGGGTCCTCAAAGAAATCTTCTTCATCATCTTCACCTTCTTTTCCGGTGTTATTAGGATTCGGTGGTGTCTGGTCATCGCTTTCCGCAACATTACGAAACAAAGTATAAAAACTTAACGCAAAAGCAATAATTAAAATACAATACCAAAGTAAGAATTTAAAAAAGTTCCAAGAAACAGTCTTCAGCATAACAATATTCGTTGATAAAGTAGGAAATTGGCCAATTAATAAAACCAACTCAGCAGAAGACAAGAGAATAGCTACCGCTGATAGCTGTTGTTTAGTGGATTCTGAAGCGGAATCGTACCCGACGATCCAAGCAGTTACAAATATTAAAGCAATTTCCATCCAGTTTTCTATACTTTGCAAGTATCTTGTCGGTGATACCAGTAACTGAAATATTTCTCGAAATATTAAGAGTATTAACCCGATTACAGCGCCAATATGAGTTACAATATTTAATGCTTCAAAGGATTTCGATTGTTCCTCTTCCAAACCATAGCCCAATATAATATATAAAATTAAAGATAACCATAGCAAAGAATAGAATGTTATGTTAGCATAAAATAAACAGCTAATTCGTTGCCATTTTAAATATAAAAAACTCGTTATAACTGGATGTTTTAATAATGGCCGCAATTCTTCACTTTTGGTCATATATAAAAGTGCTTCTGTTTCAGGTGCTAGAATAGCATCATATTCCTTAATATTGTTATTTGTATTATCCATCAGAGGTACCCTGCACATTTCATTTTCCAAAGAGTTATTTGGATACACTAGGAAACTATATTTTATATGAATTTCATAATCGTCATCGCTGGGTCGTTCACTATTACTTGATATACATTCATCCAAGTACGTTTCGAGTGTTTTCGCATGTATATCTGCCAAGGGTGGCTCGTCAAATTTGTTGCGAAGCCCTATACAAGCTCCACTTCTGAGTAATTCTAATACCGTGTCACTGTCGCCGTTTCTTGCCGCGTAATGTAAAGCTGTGTTATTTTTAATATCGGGATAATTAATATTTGTATTGATTTTAGGATTTTTCAATAACAGATCAATACAACTTTTGAAATCTACTTTTGAATCTAACGGACTTGTTTTCATTCCTCTTATTGTTATTTGCAAGAGTGACTCATTGTTGACTGGATCAAAAAGTGTTGATTCATTGTCAATAAACATTTTTAAAATTTTGTAGTACCCATTTTGACAAGCGATAGCAATCGGCTTAACTGTATTAGAAGCACATGTTGCATTAGGGTCAGCCCCGGAATTTAACAGGACTCCAACAACTTTTTCGAATCCTTTCTCTGTACTTAATTGCAGCATTGTATTCATACCGTTATTGGCAGCCAAAGCTGGACGATGTTCATTTTTCTTAACCAGTTTTGTATAGTCACGAATAAAGTTGTCTTCTTCATGTCTATTTAAATAAGAGAATAGTTTGTCCGGATCTATTATTTCTTCTTGCTTAGATATTGTTTCAAACTTCGCCAAAAGATGAGGAAAAGCATCGTTCAAATAAAAACGCGCAGTTCGACCTCTTATGTCCTTATATGTATCTAAATCAATAGGATCCTTAGCATAATCTAGGATCAAATTGATCACTCTTTCGAGGCCTTGTTTTGCAGCGGAATATATAGGTGTTATTCCTTTATTATCTGGCGAGTTCACGTTACATCCAGCTTTTAATAGCAATTCTATCATATCTTCATATTTGGACATGCTTTCTTCCCTATTGTCATCCAGGTCTTGAATTCCTTTCACAGCCATAAGTAATGCTGTATTGCCCTTACATTTTATGTTAACATCGATTCTGTCATCCTCTAGTAAAAGCCCAAGGGCATCGAGGTTTCCATTTTCGACGGCTAGATGAATAGGAGCTTTACCGTCTTTATCGTTTACTTTGTTTACTTGCACCTCGTGTTGTAGCAAGAGCTTGATAAATTCTTGTCTATCTGGCTCCGAGACGGCCAGTTCGAGACATGTCTTGTAATCTGGATATGGATACGTATATTCGAGATCCACGGCACCATAACTGACGAGCTTCTTGAACGTTGCGTACTCGTTATTTCTGAGGGCCTTTCTCATCTGTAATTGAGGATCAGTGCCGAAGAGGGAGCCGCCACGCGATATTCGATTGGAGTCCATCTCGTAACTGTCCCGAGTCATTTTGTGTGTCCGTCAAGTACTGCTCACATCTGAAAAGTATAAAATAAAAAATATTTATTTTAACGTCGAACAATTATTTCAATGAAATGTGTGGAAACTGTAAGTGGATATTATATTATATATTAACAATTTATCTAGTGACGCGGTCAGTTTGAAAACGAAAAAACTAAATACAGATACTGTTAAAGTTAAGAAATAAAATAAAATTCACAGCCAGTGGACAAAGTAGCCGTAAAATTACTTTTATATTATTTTATATGAACCAAGTCATTTCAGGAAAAAGTCTTGCAGTAACGCCGCTGATAGGTTAAAACATCATACAAGATATCTCATTATCAACCATAAGTATGCTGTGGAGTTAACTGTGTAAGCTTGTTTACATGTTTGTGTGGATAGAAATGTGATAATTCTTAAGCCAATGCCCGTCAATTCGATTAACAATGCTAAGAGAAGTCTAAATATTCGTGTGAAAGGTCCACGACAGTGTTATTTTGTGTCATCGGCTTTGTATATTTTCCAATCGTCTGTAGAATATATTGCAATTTATTACACAAATAATTGAATATTTTAAAATCTGTTCATCAATCATTTTATTTAAATGTTCAGAATACTTTGTTCATAATTTCAAAAAAACAAGAATGCAACGTGTCATGTTACGAACTTAAATAATAATGTTTGGTAAATATAAATTAGGAGGTGGTCTCACATCAATTCACCTAAATACTGGCTAAAAAATAGCTCAGCAATGAAAACAAAATTATGTGTTATATTCGAAGATCATTGTTTACTGATCCTTTCTTAAAGAGAAAAGGAAGTTTTTTTCTTAACCTACTCAAATATTTCCTGATCGTTACAGTACAAGTTTTTTGGTACAACAACCAAAAAAATAAGTGCTAGTATATATATTTTTTTTAATTAGTTATTAAAGGGGCTTTTGTCGCAATACGACCATACCGCCCCATAAGCCTTCCAATAATAATACATCTAATCATCTACATTATTTCTTAAGCATATGTCAGTCAACTTAAACATCATCCTGGCGGAATGTAGGTGAAATCATTACGCTATTTCACCATTCATGGGCCATAAAATTAATGCAGCTCGCGCCGCATTACTGCCACTCGCATACTAGTAATTGCCCTAATTTGCTCCCACAATAACGTTATTTTTAATTGAAAAATCAAGCTCATTAGTTTGTTACGAACGAAAATAAACCATATTGCAAGCTAGTAATTATCAATTTATTTCACCGACCTAAAGTTTTATAGCTTCCAATTTGTGAAGGAATCAATTGCCCTATAATTGTAATTAGTGAATTGGTGAAGAAGAAACGTTTTTCTGGTGTGGGCTGGCTTTGTTTTCACATCAAATTGTATAGGATATTGTAACGCCCGCATAAAGCGTATGATCAGTTAACATTTGTTCGTGATGTCATTGTTTATTGATCTCACTGTTGCGATCTTGGAAATAGTAGGTACTACTGTTGTATGCATTCTGTATAACACAATTTTATATTATTTCATATATCTATCTATTTTAATCGTCGCAATCGTTAAATATTACACCAGTATTATCAAGTCTAAGATTTCGTTCCGCTTTATTCAAACTTAAGAGGATTACATGACCGTTCCATTTACTCTGCTTGTCATATACTCTTTGAAAAATATTTGTCTTGGACTTTGCACTGAGCATACTGTGACTAAATCCGTACCTTGAATCGGCTTAAAGTGCTTAAAAGCAACGTTTTTATATCGATTTAGACAATTATCTCATCGTAGGTGCGACGCTTTTCTATTTGTTTTAAGCGGTAAAGGTTTTAAAAGCTAATTGACGAAAAAAAAAGATTACTTTAGAAAGCTTATTGGTCTGACGATGAAATTTTTAAAAATTCCGACCAATTTGCGGCGATAAATATCATTTTGCGTACTTTATCAAGATTTGTAATACATTATTTCAAAAATATTACAATTGAACGAATACTATTCACAACCGAGGGGGAATGCATGACGCAAAAAACACTTTATTGAGGTGGTGTTGTATGGGGAGCCAGTCGTGGTCAGCCATTGGAACGCAATGAGATATTCCACATGTTCAAGCGAGCGAGCCATGAACAATACGCTTTCGTCGAATTGAAAAGATTCAACATTCTGTTTCGGCTAATGTGACAAGGCTATGGTTTTTTATTTGAACATCAATACCAGCAGACTTAAGATCCAAGAAGAAAGAAGACTAAGTTCAAACAATGAATTTTAAATAAAAAAAAAATGTAATTATATTAAAAAAAATTATTGTAAAATTTGTTTACAATTTTGAGGTAAAAATATCCATAATGTAGTGTGGTTACCCTATCGTTCCGCGTCGGCATCACCTGTTTCGATTCGGTTGGTTTACAAAAGCATTGATTTATTGTTCGGTTTACAACTCTTGGTGGAATAAAGCCACCGAGTGATATATGTATGTTAGTATCATTGGTGTCATCTTTCTTCGTATCTATTTCGGTTTCTTCCATATGGTGTGAATTTTCTTATTTGAATTTAAAAGAAAGTCCTTTAACGTTAATTCCGGACAAAGTTCTTGTGTACTTGCATGATACGACCGGACATTGAGCTACTATGGCATTTTAAAACATTGCAATTAGAAGTCAAAATGATTCATGTCTCGAAACTACATCCTCAAGTACGAAACTCTAAGTTAAACATCAGATACATCCAAAGAGAAGCGACGTTTGACATTTGGATTAAAAGGGCAAGACGTGATGTGCCCGAATTCGTTATTGCGTGTCCGTCGACCTTTAGATGTGTATCTAATTCTGGGTTACTCGGACCATTCATTAAATACAACATTTAGAAGAACAAAAGATAAACATCTTATATTGCGCACTAACGTTCTTGTATTCGATGTTCTGAATCTAGTATTAATGTTAAGATACTATTTCAAGCTTGTCTTACCGAACAAATATACGTCAAATTAAACAACCTATCTTTGATAGTGTGCGTTTCTAATTATAAAACAATTTTAGTAGATTATTGACTTCCAATTTAATAGATGATGATACATTGTTGTGTACACATACTCTAAAATCTATTGCAAATGTCTTATTTTAGAACGTGTTGGGGTTAAGATAAATTTTGTCAATCTTCAAACAGCAATGGGTTAGACACTTTTTTACATAGGAATCAGTAAGTATTCTAAATAAACTCGAGTTGAGCAAACAAAGGCGACAAGCATCACTGATAGACAAATGTATTCGTAAGTGATTTTTGAGTGTTCGTCACTGGAATAAGGCCCACGTGTCGCTAAGAAAGTCACTCGTTACGACCTCGTTTGTTAGATACCAGATAAAGACCTCTTTCTGATGTCTGAATGAGCTCGATCGAGAGTTAACTTAAAAATATCCTAAAGCTAAATTACTTTACCATTATTATGATTTAAAAAAATGAAAAATCTCTTGAAAAACAAGGCGACTGAAGCACTTTTATTTTAATAATATATCCTATAGTATATTTTTTATTCGGAAAAATCGTAACAGTGATTAACTTAGATACATATATATAAAAGTCGTAGTTTTTTTTTAAATTAGGGCAATGTCCTCTTTTTAAATAATTGTCGACAGAAATCATTAATTTGCCTTTTATTCTCTAGCTGTAATGCAATTTATTTAAGATAGAATATAAAGTAACTTTGATAACGTGTAGATTGTAATAAATAAAGTATTTTTTTAACACTATTACCTAGTACAGTATATGGTTCAAGACATGTTTGCGTTATTTATCACCGATTTAAGATCAATGGGGCTTCTTAATATATGTTATTTAACGTCTTCAGGCCCGAATTACACACACTTGAATTTGCAGAGTGGTCTTCAACGAATATGAAATATTTTGAAAACGCACTTCGAATGCATTGCTCATGGCACTGAGTGCAATCCAATGCCCTTGAGGATTGCAAACGATCCCATACATGGAAATCTTTAATCTCGAAATTTATAATTAAAGGACAAGTCTGTGGGCCAAGGTGAGATATAGAAGTTTAAAATCTAAGAACAACAAATGTGTTAACAGGTTATCGACATCTGTACTATTAATCCAAATAAGCACTGCAAAACAAATTTTCCCAAAAAGTTTAAATTTAATTATGTGAGATTTTATAAAACTTAGAGCTCTAATAGAAATATCTTGCTAGTTTATTTCGTAGATAAACCAGTTCTTGGTATTTCAAACTATAATTTCTAATTACAAAATTAACCTAGTTGTTTAAAGTACGTCACATCTGTTTTGAAAACAGTATTATCAGAATTGTGGTAAAGTATCCTTTAAGGTACCTACGTAGTACAAACATGCACTGGATGGATTCTTTTAAGAACATCTTTCTTTTAAATTAAACCTTTAATTTAATGTAATACAAATTTATATTTACAAGACCAAAAATAATATATTTTATTTATCATCTGCGGTTGGCCTCTAAGTATACGGCCGTTATGTTACCACATTTCCGCTCTTGACCAACTAAGCAGTAAAATGCCTTCCGTTACGCACACGAGATTTCAATTTAGCCACGCACTCAAAGCGCGGGGGCACGGTCTTTTTGTCAACATCGTGCTTAATTTGCTGTGGCCCAAAAAACCAACATAGTACTTTACTCACAATAGAGTGAAACGTAGAAATTTTCAAATTTACCCGTTATAGACCATATTTATTAATGTTATTTGCACACAAAACCTCAACACTAATTGGTTGCCCGATTCCTACTGTATTTGTTAAAATGTTGTTTTTTGGCCAATGATTTTTTTCAATTTAATTGTACAAAATGCTAAGTGATGCTTTACCAGTTTTTGATATCCCGCTTAGCGCTTCATTTCCCTGTCGGTAAGAATCGCTAAGTGGGTAGCCCCCCGGTAGAAGCTAGGTACCAATAAAGCTCCGTTTACGAGTAAAACTTTTTAAAAATGTATATCAAAACAAAGATGTTTAAGTACTAAATTCGAGAAACAAAGATCAAATGTCCAAGAGTTAATTGAAAAGTTTTGTATTACGTTTTAACACAGGTTTTCTTATAAATGTATCTGGTCGCTACTTATTGCAAATGATGAGTAATGGAACACGACACCCACCGGTTCGAATACAGGCATGTTGTTTAATTCGTCGAAGCATCAAGTGCTTAATAGCCGATAAACATAAATAAGCATAAACATTTACAACATGCACACGTTTACGACATTCTGAAGAGCAAAGCGTATCTAAAAGTGTTACTGATACAGTCTTCTATTTTGAGGCAACAGAGCGAGTCGGGCACACTTTCCGATTAAGACTTTTTACTAGATCATTATAAGATATCGCTACTCCTAAAAAGAAGTCTTTGTATCCGAGTCACGCTCGATGAAATTGCATCGTATGTTTTTTGTTACGATTTTATGCTTCAATTTTTATAAAACAGAACTATTAGGTAATAAATACCAAAAGGAGAAACCAAAATATAATAAACCATTTAAACCGAAAAATCTATCTATATATATCTATCTATATATCTGTCCGTCTGCAAATTCAGGAATGTTCCAAGTAACCTCCGAAACGGCTAAACTTATTTTGACGGGACTATTACTGGAAGGTAGCTTATGTGTGTGGGAGTAACTTAAGCTATTTTTTAATTTCTCGCTAACGTGAGCAAAAGCTTGATTATAGTATAAAAAACTACAAATTTTATATTTCCAACAAATAAATAATACGTGACGGTCAAAAACCGAATTATTTTAGCACAACCATACATATTAACAGTTTGACTTGTTTGTTTGAATACATACACCTATTAGGAGGTGACTAATAAGTAGTGAATATGGCCTATTTTATTTATATTTGTGATACCGTTTGTTGATATCTGTTACGGAAACTGATAATTTATTCAATGGACAGTGAGTAGTGTCTGAGGTCCCTAAATGGCCTCGCAAACACCGGGACGTGGGCGACGTAGAGTCATCGTATGCGAATGTCGACGAGACACAAAATGCACTTGTTTTATGCGCATGCGCTATCCGAATGGAAAATTAATATCACCATTGTTCGACGATTATGGTGGCGCTAAATATGAAAATGAATGTTACAACTTAACTTTAGACAATCGGTTTTACATTGTAAGCATTTTAAGTAGAATGTTACGATGTGCGAGATTTTGTCGGCTAGACATTTTTTTGATTCAGTTTTCGTATAGTTGAATCTATTAGTTAAAATATCTGCGATGATATTTTTAATAAATTGAATTATAACGGTGTTAATAATCGACGTCCTTTTAAAAATAAGTCTGTAAACTGAAACGAAAAAGGGGATTTTTGTAAAAAAGGGAGTTGCGTACATGCGCCACTTCACTCGGTAGGTACTGTACATCCCGATCATTAACCTGCCCTTGTCCATTTGGAGATTCGGCACAGTATGTATTACGCTTCCAAGCGTCTCTATCAGCCGACATATCTGAATTCACTCCTTTCTTACGCATATCTTTTTTGACACATTCCATATATACTTTCTTCGGTCTTCCTCTACCTTTGTAGCCATCCACATTAAATCTCATTATTTTGTTATTTATGTGATAATCTCTCACCGCATAATATGTCTATAACGCTAACCTATTGCTTCTCAATTTCTCCATCACTGGCGTTACTTTCAAACTTCCAATATAGACATTCTTAAATTCATCCCTCCCTGTCTCATCACTTATCCATCTTAACATACGTATCTGAACCAAATGCAACCTCTCTGCAATAAGATATTGGATGTGGCTTAAATGCGTATCTCTTTTGTCTATACATCACGATAAAACGGATGGAAGAAAAGACCCAAATAAAGAAAAGACAGACTACTATAAAAATTACAATATATGCAATATCATAAACAAAACCAATAAACATTTAAGCATTCGCAACACACGAACGTGATTCATGCGCAATATTATAATGTAATGAATCGGAACTGACCGGTTTGTGGGACACTCGATTGAGTACACAATCGTGGGAACCGTCAAATTTTAATTAATTGTTTATGTGAACTGAATGACTACTGTCACCAAAAATATCAACAGTAAACAGGTTGAACAGACATGAAGACACAAGACAAGACATAGACACAAGACAAATAGTAGTTTTGATTGGCTAGTTAAGAACACTAACATTTTCACTACTACTAACATTTGATACTTTGGTAGAACACAGTAATCTCAAGAGAAGATATAGAAGTCACAGTGGATTAAGTTTAATTAGATGAAACTAAATATTCCTGTAGGAATTAAGCGTCTGAGGTTTGCTTGTGATAGGCCTAATGTAAACGAAGCTTACGATAATGGGACAGTAGCTTTGGTATCTTGTCTAATAGTATTGACAGTGGGCCTAGCACGAATATTTGTGACAATCAACATCGTATCGTCATCAACAAAATTTGTATCAAAATTTATGCAGCGCATTGCAGTGCAACCCTATCGAGCGTAAAGTACACCGAAAATTTAATACTAATTTTGACATAATTGAATATGACGGTATAAAGGCGATCTCAAATGTTCGTGCTGGACCCACAGCACTGTTAATTAACTCTGCTCTACGAGATTGTGGGAGTTTATTGGTAAAATTTAAATATGGTGTTTTTAAACAATAGATTATAAAATAACATTGATAAATTGCTTTAACGATCACAATGAGCTGTGTGTACAATTTCTCTTATTTCATAGCTAAATATAAAATCCATCACGAAATCAAACCATATTGCCTTTGCCTTCCACTATGCAATAATTTACATATAAAAACACTTGCTTATTTTGTTGACTTAAATCCTAATCAATAGTAACTAATGTTTCTATTTCATTCTTGTAACGCACGTAAAAACTCCAAAAAAACATCATTTCAAATTTCTTACATACGTTGTACATGTACTACGAGTTTTACCAGCTGTTGTTTATTTTAAGATTGGGTGTCACATAAATATTTCATTTATCCATGCATTAACCTTAAATGATCAATGATGATGTCATATAAGTAATTTCACATTATATTTTAAGTAAACGTATACAGACGAAATCAAAATTCTGCTTAGTATAGAAATTAGCAGAAATTATCTTTATAAGATTTATAGGCCTTAGAAAGTTATATACCTAGGTACTTAGACAACTTGTAGTTATAGGCTGTTCTGCGCAACCTGTCCTTCGACCGCAAACTTGTATATAGACATTCTAGATATAAACCATAGATCGCGTTTCTTTCAATATAACGCAATCGTCACCGGATATTCATATATGCTCCAGTGTACAAGTATCAGTCACTTTATCAATTACCACGTCTGTAATACAACTTCCCGCGGACAGCGTCGACCCGTATGTCCTGTATCATCACAATAATGACGTCATTTCGACCTTGTCACGGTTCCTCTACATATGTTTTGGTTCATAAAACAACCCACATATGTCTCTAGAACTTAACGAAGTTATTTTATGCACTTTAATTAGTCCTACGCATTTGCGTTTTTTAACCAACTACGTCATCTTTATGTTTTGTTAGAGATTTGATTTGAATTTAAGGTGTGTTTTATATTTTTGATGAGTGTTCTGAACTCATTTTCAACGACAGGAAATAGAGAATGAAAACAAATAAAGTTTCAATTGGCTGACGCATGTTTTGTCTGTACAGGGACGATTATTTAAGAACTTTCGTATGACGGCTTAAAATATAACACTAACAATGATTTTTATTTGTATACAATGAAATTATTATAGTAAACAAATTAATTAATCTAAAAATAAAGTTTACAGTTTTTGATAAAAAAAAAATTAAAACATTGAATTTGTATATTTCTAAAATTCTTGATCATCTCTATTTTGTAGTTTTTATGATTTATATAATAATAAAAACACGTACCTGAAAATTGATAAAAATCAAGCACTGAAATGTCCGACACTGTTCACATTAACTTGTTCACTCTTTGTTCACAATCCGCGTATTGCCAGCCGCGCCGCGCCGCGCCGAGAGAGTGAGGCGGGTGCGCGCGCGCAGCGACCAGCCGAGGCAATTCGCTGATCCTGCTCTATGTAGACAGTATGTGCTCGAAACAACGCAATTACTGACAATGTGCCTACAAGATTAATCGACATAATATTTGTTATTGTAAGTTGTAGGCTGTTACGAAAAAATCAGAATAGAAGTACTGTTGTACCATGACACATGGTAGAAATTGAATTCTATGTTTTCATTTTCAACATGATGTGAAAAAAAAATTATAATAAACATTCTGCTGTCCAATTCTAAAGATGCTAGTGTTTTAAAATTGTTGTATAAGGGGTTTTGCTCTTTTTTATGGCAGCAGCTCTTATGTTTTATGGCATTATTTAGCAGAAAGTCTAGAAAGACTTAACACATAAATGGTATAGAGCTTCCGAAATGTACATCTAAATCTTTAACTCAATATAATGGAAAGTACTTATATTTTTCACAGATCGAGTGCATTTGAAAGTACCTACATTAAAGACAAAATATCATATGTAAAAACCTTAAGTTTTTTGCAGTGGGCGGAGCGGCTTTTGCCGCGGCTGTAGGCGTAACTCACAACTTTTACGTCACAAGGCTATTTCGCATGACTAAGTTTCGATTCGAACGTATTATGTCAAAGGAATTCTGAAGCTTATTATTGTTTTGTGGTTTTAAAGATTCCTTCTGGTTATATTATTTGCAGTTTTGAATCATCCATCTTGTGTCACGAAACCTAATTTTTGATATTCAAACACGTACACACAGAGCGTGCCTCTATCTTATCAAATCGATTGCTTAATTTGCTGAAGATAAAAATAGTTTTTTGTCGTCTTGTCATCAAAATTTAATTACTCTTATTGAAAACATACTTAGAAAGATGACTTGACTTTGAAGGATGAACGACTCAGCCTCCGCTAAATAAAAAAAATCAAACCTAATTAGTAGCCTTTGTTTTCTTCCAGGTTATGTATTACATCGATGCCAAATTATAGCGAATTCCGTTTTGGAGGGACGCTCTAACAAATGTCCTTCAAACACCCAAATTTTCGCATTTATAATGTTAGTAAGATGAAGGATTAAAACCCCAACCACACCGTCTTTTAGAGGGAGGATGTAGTATTTTATACACTCGTGGATTAACCTTTCTTGTCCATATCAGTGCTTTAATCGGACGAATATAAAGGACCTGCTGATCCGTTGCCAGCCCTTAGTTATAGCGTTGGTCCCTATTCTGGGGGTTTCCCCTGCTTACGAAACCTCATAATTTGATCATATTAAAATGGGGATCCCTGAGACACTATCTTGGGATGGACTTGATGAATCAGAAAAAGATTTTTTATGTATTAGACATAGAATGAATTTTTTAGACAATTTAGTCACTGTGACAGTAAGATGTCCTCCTCTTACTTCTAAATTGTAAAAAACTTCTCTCAACTTGGTTTCGTCAACGCGGCACTATTATCTCCAGTGCAGCAATGTTTCCAAGATGATTATAACCTCAACAAGAATTTAAAAATAGTCAATTAAAATGCTTATAAAAATCTACAACATGAAAGAAATTGCAGGTTGTTTTTGAACTATATTCTTCAAAATATATATTACCAAAGTTTCCATATTGTCACCAAGTTGAATATCTTCACAGTATTTTTTTAGGATTGAAAATAACGCATACCAAAAGGATGATAGTTTTTTATATATTTACTAGGAATGGGGAATAAAAGGGGGGATATTTAATGAAATAAGGGGGGATGTAATAAAAATCACAAACATCGTGACAAATATTTCTATTTAGATAACAGACTTTTTAAATACATTCATGTTTTTTCCAACATTCACTTGGTTCTGCACAGCGCTGGATAACAACAAACACATTGAGTAACACTGGAATACTTACACTACCTCTAACAACACTAAATTATATGAAAACTTTACAACTCTCACATTAACATGTTCAATACCACTACGGTTATCAACGCAAAAGTACAGCATTGAATGGGTTAAGATATTTTTTTTTTCAATCTACCTTTTAAATTTCAAACTTTAGTATATTTCTACGATTTTACTAATCATTTTCAGATAATATAATTTATTAAACAGCCATAATTTGGGACATTAACACAAAGCATGCATACAAATATTTAAGGAACTATACACATATAATTCAATTTATTGCGACAAGACACATATTATATCTAAAAATTGCTATTTAATAATTCATAACTAAACTACATAGCCCTGTGTTGACAAGAGAAATGACAAACAAATACACATTTATCTAACTTTTTCATATATTTTTAGATAAATACAAATAATATCACTGATTTAAATATACAATGACTCATCAGCAAAAAAAATACTAACTTAAGTTAAACGAATGGTAACTGTAAGCAACAGCAACGAAGAAAAAAAAAGTTCACACTTTGAAAGCTGACAAAAATTGCAGCATTTGATATTCCTACATCGAAAAGTGCATTTATAGATACAATTTTATTAAAAATATTAATTTAATTATTTTGATGAAAAACTCAACACCAGATAATACTCGTAACGACAAGAACATCTTGGTATGATTCTATAAAAAAAAAACAAAACAACATTATAAGAAACTAGCAGACATTCGTGTATTACATAATATCATGAATTAATAATAGCTTAAGAAACTTATATCAAAATTTGCACAAAACTTTTGGCAATTATCATTGAATAAACTCAAACAAACATTCGATTTTTGCAATATTTATTAACGAGTGTTTAATAATCATAGAACATTAAGTTAAATAATTTTCAACTAAATTGCTGTATATATTATGTTAGGAATAGATTTAACTCGTGCTTTAACAATGAGTTCCCTAAAGATACAAATTGCCGCCTATGATTTTTTCCGACTGAATTACAAATTCATTGATAAAAATTGGTCTAGATTCGAGCCCTACTTATATTTCACAGAATATTGATTGCTTCCATCTAATAATTAGTTAGTCGCATAAACTTTATTTGCTTTTCGCACATGTAAAATTTTTTGAAATATCATTAAATAAATATAAATAAAAAAACAGCTAGTTCTACTTAAAAAAGAAACTCACGACTTTTTATTTAAAATTAATTTCTATAGTATACTGGGAATTTATATCGAAAAATGGCGTTTGCTTCGATATTCTGCTATTACAAAGATGTGATATAAAAGTACCATGTACGGAACTTTGTCATGGAATAACTTTGCAGAGAGCAGAAGCGAAGCATTGAAGAAAAACCAAAAATACATCTCATATATTTCAACACTACAACAACACACTAATGGAGTAAAAAATAATTAATAAAAACTACAAAATCCTCAAATTTGTCTTCAATACATAATTTCTTTTAAACTAGTGTTGTTCTGATTATTTTCAAATAATTTTTATAACGCACGAGTGTTCATAATTATATGTAAAATAACACTTGTCTGTTATACAATCCTATAGGATAAAGTATAAGTAGAAATGCCTAGCGCCGTGGTTCTCAAACTGCGCTCAAATGAACCAATACAAGGACTAGTCCTCTTCATCTGAATATCACCACATGTGAGTCTCTCGTATCTCGCTTATAATCTGACCTGCGCGCTGGAGAGCCTGCAACACGTACATTATATACATTTATTAATCAAGTACCATCAACAATTTTATAAAATAGTAGCTGTCACCCGCGACTCCGTCCGCGCGCAGTTAAAAAATGGGGGGGGGGGGTTTATGAAAAATAGATGTTGACCGATTCTCAGACCTACTGAATATGCTCACAAAATTTCATGAGAATCGGTCAAGCCGTTTCGGAGGAGTACGGGAACGAAAACTGTGACACGAGAATTTTATATATTAGATAAAATTTATATGGAGTAGTTAAGGCCCTTCGTACACAAGGCTACATAAATCTAACCGTTGAATCGTCGACGCGAATCGTGTATTCGGTCAGTACAAGAATACACGTCAACTATATATCTCAACGTTGCCATCTTGAGAGCCGCAGCAACTTTTCTCACGACCATCTTGACAAACAGGTTGCAAGCGATTGCCTTTTGTAATGACAGATAATAATGTCGGCGACGCGAGCTGCGTACGGACCTATACGACATTGTAGTGCATAAGTCGGTTAACGACAATTTACGTTGCATTATGTACGAAGGGTCTAAATCAGGGATTCCCAAAGAGGTCAATATCGACCTTAAAGCATTCCTAATTCTCACTCTGTCTTCTTCTATTGACCTAACTCAGAATTAAAAATAATAATAATAATAATTGATCTTAAAAGTAGGTAATTTGGCCATGGGGGGGTCCGAGGTAACAGTTCATTTTGAAAAAGGGGTCACTTGTCCAAAATAGTTTGGGGATCCTTGGTCTAAATTATAATCCAGTAAGATATTTAACAATATTAATTACTCAAAACATAGGAGAAAAAAAGACTGAGCCAGAGATGTATTCTATTAGACATACATTCATGATATAATTAGACACAGCTTCCCTAATCGACCGTTAATCAAGGATAGTCGCACTAGTGGAAAAAGGGATTTAAAATAATTCTTACCTTCAGCATATCTGCCGCTTCCTTCCTCCTCTGCGCGATGTGTTCAGACTCATTCAGCAGACTCTCGGCCTGATCCGACTTGTAGAGGTGCGTCACCAGCTCCGACTGCAAGTTGTCTTGCACGTAGTTCACGAGGAAGTGCATCACAGCTTTCGGTACTGAGTCTTGTATCGATTTACGTACTATATAGAAGTACGATTTTATTAATTTCTCTGAGGAAAAAAAAAGTATTTTTATAACGCATTTTTATATAAAAAAAAAAAAGTATGTCATTCAATGTAATTTATTGATGTGTATCTATATAGGCATGATTCTGTGCAAATGATAGCTTTTGCTTTGACATTAGAACATTTTTTTCAGCATTGTAGCAGTTTAAGAATATATCGGTGTTAGACATTTGACATATTAAATTTTTTGGTTTATTACATTCCAGACCATTGGTTTCTTAACACAGATAAATACATAGTAAATAATTCGGGCTTGAGAACATATAAAAGAGATATTATTTAATATGATCGAAATTGATGCAAAAGCGTGCTATTTAATTTAAAAAGAATTCATGCATTCTAACATTAATAAAATAGTACTAAAAATAGTGCGTATGTAAAATTAGTATTAAAATTATTTTATCAGGCGTTAATTTATTGGCTGTTAGTTTGAAAGGATTTTTGAGGACGATGCAATGCGATGCTAAGTAATTTAACAATATTATATACATTCCAATAATTTTAGATATATAGTCGAACCGAGCTATAAGCGAGACTCCAAGGAATTGCGATATTTTTCTCGCTTATAGTGGTTTCTCTCTTACTCGAGTTTCTCGCTTATGGAGGTCGAGACCATGACTCTCGCTTATAGAGGGTTCTCGCTTAAAATGAAACACGCTTTAACCGTAGAATCGAACTTTAGACATTGTAATATTAGTGAGTCTGACGTATTATTTGGTTAATCAGTAATCGCATTTTATATTTCGACCATGCTTACACCTTTCTCACTTTTTTATTTTTATTACTCGACTTCTGAGGGTAGTAGGGAAAACATATTAAATATTCGATATCAGTAATCTCACGAAGTTCAAAATCCTCGGCTTGATGGATATAAAATTATTATAATAGTATTAAATGTTATATACAACATATATCATGCAAATGTTGGAAGCGAGAAGCATAAAAGTGCATCGCTCTTTACAAACTCACCCGACAACTACAAATGGGTAAAGCAAATAATTTGTTGCCATGAATTATTATATTAGTATCGAAACAGATGTACAGTCAGCTGTATAAGTATCTATAAATATACGTTTAAAAAATATGTATGCACGTATACGTCAATAACTTGTTTTTTCAAGGTCGGAAGCATACCAACGAATATGTGTATTACAATTTATGCAGCTGACTGTACTTATCAATATACAGTCAAATCTGAATAAGCGAGTGTACAAGAGACCGCGGTTTTTGTCTCGCTTATGGACGTTTCTCTATCCCTAGTTTCTCGCTTATGGAGGTTGTCCGACTGCACAGAACAACGACCTCGTTCGACTGTTTTATTCTTTATGAAAAAAAAAAATAGTTTAAATAGAATGAAATGAGAAATAATCATGAACCTGTTTAAACTATTTGGTTGTATCATAAATATAAATATGTAAACATTCCAAAATAAATCCATAGACAACAAATGAAATGAAATGGCATGTGGAAATATAATTTCTCATTTCCATCGAATTTGAATATACATAAACCTGTTATGACAATGGCTCAAGGTTAATAAAAATGATCTGTTCTAATAGGTTTATCATAGTTGTCAGGTGGTTGCGATAGAATATAAAGAGCAAGATGTAAGGTGGTCGGAACCAATCGGTGAGGCTAGCAATGAGGTAAGCAGGCCGCGACTGTATCTCACCGACTAGATCACCCATACTGTTCAATTGCATCATCACAATGCCCTCTAATGTCTTTTCATTAGTCTTTTGGCTTGGTGAGGTCTCGCTCCGTCCACCTACCATCATAAATTAAAAACAATACTTTAATGGTTGGGTTAATTATCGATATGTACCTACTATTCAGTGATAGGTGAATAAAAACTATATTACTTTAATAAAATAACATATATTTGTGTTTAAATTTTTTCTACGTACTTAACAAATTATATTTTAAAGGTAGAAATGAAAGCAAATTAATTTGTCAAAGATAAAAAAAATCTTTAACCATAATATTACTAGTTGTCGCCCGCGACTCCGTCCGCGCGCAATTAAAAAAAAAAAAGTAGCCTATGTGTTCTTCCAGACTATGATCTATATTTTTCATAGAGATCCGTTGAGCTGTTCTGGAGATACCTTCAAACAAACATCCATCTATCCATCCAAACATATGAATTTATAATATTAGTAAGATTATCAATAATATTTTATAAGGCAAGAGTTTTAAAAACGTATGCGGACGGACGGATACAAAAACGAAACTCAATGTAATAATGAATGAAACAAATAATATGAATAATGTAATTAATGGATCTTAGCATTTAGGTTATCTAAAAATAATAAAATAGTAAAAAAATAATAAATATTTATTTGTATATTAATATGAATAAGTTAAACATCTAAAATTAGCAGGGGGATGTTTAAAATGATAAAAAAGTCTACAACTTAAACTAAATTAAAATTAAACCTCTGAAAAAATGTATGTACACAATTATTCAGAAACGGGTTTCATTTTCAATTAACTTTGTCAAAATCTAACTTTTTCTTATTAATACAATTATACCTATAAAAAGATAAAATCTATCAGCGGTTTTCAAGAAACTGAACTCATATACCTAACTTAATCCTTTACCGTCACATTCAGACTACAATCTGTAATGAAGACTTAAGAAAACTACACTAAGGGTGTGTTAAATAGTCATCAAAGTTATCTGAGTGCTGAAGACATTTAAAATTACTTAATATGTACTTACCGATAACATCACAGTCATGCTGTTCCCTATCAGAGAGCTTCCTGGAGGTTTGACTTGGCACTTCGGGGAGCAAGTTCACAGGCTTTTGTGGAGTCAACACTTTGTTCTCGGGAGATCCATTGAACTAAAACAAAAACATATATCATAATTAATGTCATTAAAAAAAAAAAAAAAAAAAAAACAAAGAATTCAATAACAACATTTACAGATGAATAACCAATTACAAAATGACAAAAAATAAAAGATGCCACAAATTTTCAAGCAAATTTCAGTCAAGTTGATAAGTGATGATTTTGACACTGGTATTGTAAGCTACTGTCTAAAGCAGCTGTGTTATGTATTACTATTTGTTATAAAATGTCTATGTAGTAATTATTACCTGTGCCCCTGTGGGTGAATCACTGTTAGCGGTTTGCGGGGGTGATCTATTTTCGTGGCCGTCAGTGATGGCCGGCACATGCTGCAAGCGATATATATTTCATGATTTATATGTATACTAGCTGTCGTCTTTAAAAAACTTAATAAGTAGCCTAAATTCTACATCTGTGACAAATTTCGTTAAGTTCTCTTCAAACATCCATCCATCCATTCATTCATTCACTGATCCATCTGAACATTCGCATTTATAATATTAGTAAAGTTGTTAAACATCCAATCATTTGAACACAAGATAATTTAGCAAATCCTTTAAATCTTTTATTGGACTTGAAATTTCAAGAATAACTAATAAGAGATAACAAGTTAAGACAAATTGAACAAAGATTGACAGATATCAGTGTTAAAAAATTAAGTCACACTAAATCATGCTTTTAAGACAAATAAAACCGTTATAACATAGTTAATTAACTCTAAGTTTTTATAGTTTTTTTTAAAGGTTGAAAAGATAAAAAATTTCTAGACAAAATAATCGTGAAATTAAATCTCCAAAATTGACTTCCAGCATGCAACTAAAAGACAACACACATGCATTTCAATAGAATTAAAGAAAAATGTATGAAAGAGAGTCCTGATTTGGTTACTTTATACAATACATCCAGTTATTGTATGAATTTGTAATGTAGATATTTCACAAACACATTCTTCTTATTCTTGAAGTGACTCTTTTACTAGCGAAGGTTGGCGATCAGTTCTCAATATTTTATTTTTATACAGTAAATTGTATTCAAAGTAATCTATGAATGACTTGTGTACATTAAAAAAAGTTAAGTCAACTTTCGTATGTAAGAACGAAATGGTGTGAAGATTGTTGTGTGTGCGTGAAAACACTACAATGAATGTCAAAACATTATTAACGCGTAATAATCGTACCTTATTGTATGCATTCCATACATTTATCAAATATACCAAGATGGACCCTCTTTCACCCATTTGTTGTAGAAATAGCTACAAAATAATATGTAAATCAAACATTCAGTCAACTACAAAGCATACCGTTATTTATCCATAATATATGTGTAAGATATAGTATACATTTTTAAATGTATTGTATATGTGTAATGGTAGTAAATGATAAATGTGATCTGTTTCAATTGATGTTAGAGATGTTTAGGTTAAAGAAATGTATGCATATGAATGACTACAGCGGAAGTGTAATTTTTTTTTTTAATTTTGTATATCTCGAGTGTAAGCGACATATGGCTATAAATTTTCATCTTGAAATATATTTAGATAAATTCTTACATATATAATGGAACTTACCTTAATATTAGTGTATTAGTCCCGAAGCAATGAAAAATATAATAAAGCAAAATATATACTTTGAATATGGTTGGTACCGTAGAGGTGGGGCGCGGTGTCTTCTGTCGGTATACTGGACTGTGGTCTTCTATGATACCATCCGTGCTCTTCAGAAGACCGGAGACCAGCGCCGCTTCTCGATGGAAGTCGGGATGTTTAGTATTGATGTAGGCGAGCTCGATGGCTACTAAGTTTTCAACCTATGAAGAAAACAACATTAGTGATGACGTCAGAATCGAGTGGATAATTACAACCATCTTCAAGTGTGAAGTCTAGATATTTGTCTTGAATTATATCTCATAATAGATGACCTATACATACTTCTACAATAAACTCTCTCATACATCGCCTTTCCATCAAACTTTAAGATCTTTTAACAGTGGAAGACCTTAACGGCAACAACATCCATTGTATGAATTATGAAATACCACGACCACAAAGAAGACATCAAATGGAAGTCATTCTGAGAACAATCTTTTGAGTGTGAGTGCCGGAGGCCTCATTTGAATCCTCTTTTCTTTTCCATCCTTTTTCTTATAAGGAAGAATATTTTCCCTACCCATCCAGGGTAGGGAAAATATTCTCTATCTTTGCTTCCCCTTTTCCGTCAGTTAAAGGTAAAAAAATGAACAACGGTTTAATAAATGTTCATATTGACTGACCATAGAGTTGGTGGCGGGCAGTCGCGTGCGCAGCAGCTGAGTGACGACGTCAACAATGCGCTGGTGCAGACGCGGGAAGCGCAGCATCTCTTGCTGCACCTCTGTGCCGCAATGCTGCACGATACGCTGCATCTCTTCGTGTACCTACAATTAATGTTAATATTTTTCAAATTAAAACTAACGAAAAGGGTTACATCTCCTATATCTCTTCAAATAATATATAACTATTCTAACAATGGGCTGACGAGCAATCTATTGTTACAAAATATTAATCTATGTTTTATTAGACCCTTTAGTAAGGTTGTATACACTACTGCATTGTTTTTGATAATTTTTTTTTTCGAGACTTTATAATACTAATTATTCGCAACTTTAAAGGTAAAATAAAAATATTCCTACAAGCAGTCTAAAATCTGAGTCTTATTAAAAATCATTATAACATTTAGTTTACCAATTCGACACACCGAAGTGAAGGATCTTCCAGTCTTCTAATTTGTCTTTTGACAAGTAACTCAAAGGAGACTTCAGGAACAAATAAAGCAGGTCGAGGTCCGGTTGCGTTACGAATCGCAGTTAGAATGTCCATTCTTGTTAATCCTGTGAATTACAAATGCAATTACTAAGTTCATATTTAAAGAAATGTTTAATAAAATAGGTTAATGTTTAGTTTTTTCCATTGCATAAGGATGGTTCAATTTATGAACTGAACTAAGTCACTTGTTTTTTTTATATCAAAAGATGGCAAACGAGCAAACGGCCACCTGAATTCGCCGAAATAGCGAGGTGACCGTTGCCCATAGACATCCGCAAATGCAGATGCGTTGCCCACCTTTAATAACGAGAAGGGGACGCACAGAAAGAGGATATTTCCCCTTCCTATGCGTCCCCTCCTCCGCCGAATACACTTCCCCTTCCCATTCTTTCCTTATAAGAAAAGGGTGGGAAGGGAAAGAGGACTAAAATTAGACGTCCGGCAATACACTCATCAGACTGTACGCAGTATTGGTTCCACTTGACGCCTGTCTTCTGTGTGGTCGTGGTATTGCACCGGTCGACCCGGCACATTTATGCACCCAACAAATATTTTTATTGTGGGATCTACCACTGTAACACTGTGTCACTTGTTAGATATTAAAGTTTTCCCTAATTTACACATTTATTTATATTTTAATGAAAAAACTTACCAACTAATGGATGTATAGAGTCCAAAGTCCTTCCAAATGTCTCATGGAATATATAGCAGATCCTGGCACCACCGCACAATTCTGTTGTTTCAATATTCCTAGCTGTGCCTTCTATCGTAGAGCAATATGCACTTGCGAACTTTGTTATAATTTGTAACAGAGTCTGTGACTTGTCAGAGACATCCTCGCCGTATGAGTTCAGTAATGATTGGAATTGTGATATCATCACATTAACGCGGACCTGTTGATAGAACATTATTATGTTACATTTACAAAGTTTATCATTTATCTCTACACAAGTTCTTTGAAAATAATAGAGCATATTTGAAAAAGAAATCATATTTGTGAAAGAGTAAACGTAACAATTTTTTCTTTATCTAACCAGCTCACTCCTTAAGGTATTCTGATATAAATAATTCAACCTAAGGATATTTTGACATATTTTAAGAAATATTACATAATTTCGTATTTTATATCACATAGATTGTCATTTTTATAGGCTCTTTCTCAAATTATTTTGTATTCAGTTCAAAGAAACGGAAAATTATTCGAAAAAGTCGTAATTTACTCGTCAGGGAATTGAACTCACAACTTCTAGTATTACATTAAAAAAAAAAAACAACAGGAAATACTACCATTAAATATTGACTATGCAATCAATTTTTTAGAGCAATTAGACCCACCTTGAGCTCGGGCAGGCAGTCCCTTATATGGTGCATGAGCAGCCTGTTCAAGGTCTTTGCTAAATACGGGGTACCGTTCCGCGTTGCTATGGTGGGGTACTTCCGCTGTAGGTAGGTCGCTTCATCCTTTAACGCGTCCTATTTAAAAAAACACGTCTTGAATCCCAAACATTTAATTTTTTTCGTTGAAATTTGTCTAAAAATATTTAAATATATCATTTTTACATTTCCTTAAGTCTTTAAATATCAAGATGGACCGAAAACTTAAATGAATCATATTTTAATAATAAAAGTGAGAGGTTTAACAGATGCATATCCACAACAAAGGAATAGAAAATCATAGGTAGTTCTGACTATCGTATTTGATAAACCGTGTATTCAGAAATTATTATTTATGAGGACGTTTATACAAGACCCTGTACAGTTATACATCTACACTATTGAACAAGTAGGTTAAAGATTTCTGTAGTCTGGTGAAACTATAGTGCGGTTATAAAATTACAAGATTTGCTATTGCTACTGTGGCTGTGGTGAAAGTAATTAAAAAATAGCGCCAACAGTGGACAAGGTTGAGCGCACAGCGAAATAGAAACGGAATGTAGTTTTTACAATTGAAATGTTTTATTTTCATAGGTTTGAAAAAAAAAATTAAAAGTCTTTTAAAATAAATTAAAATAGCATATAAAATAACGACTGAGTTTTGTATCAAATAGCCATAAAATAAATAGCTTATGTCTAATCGAACCGAGTGGACTTTGAATATTAGATGTACATATATAATGTGCGAAATAAATTGAATATAATGACATATTGTAAATAAAATAAATTGTAACATATGCATAAGTTGAGAACGTTTTCGTACAAATACTAGCAAATCGTGTAATCATGTAAAATAGATTCCGACAATAGTCGAACCCCGGATTCGAACCCGAGTAATTTGCTATACGTACCATAGACAATAAGACTTTTACTACTTCAAATATTATAGGAATATGTGGATATCAAATTAGTACGTACCAAAATAGTCTTGTTATCGATGATGTCTTGCTGCGAGCGGTTGACAACACCGATGATGCCCAACTTGACAGGGATCACACGACCGCACAGAATATCAATGGCGTCAGTCCCTGTAAATATATTCTGAATCATTTATACATGACCCAAAAACAAATATGTTAATCTCTCTTGTATCGAGATGATTATGGTAACGCTTAACACAAAGTAAATTAACTTCTAACAACATTAATACAACAAAAACATTAGTGGAAGTTGTCAGTGATAGTTTAGGTATTTGTGTTTTGAATTATAAAAACAATTCTCACATATTAAGAAACAATGAAGCACGTGTCTTGCTGAGAATATATCGTTCGGATACAATTGACTAAATATATCTTATACAATAGGCATAATATGAACAAAACAGGGGTACCTCATTGTATTTTTAAAATAGAGTAAAGATTAGTGCATTTAATCCTTTAATAATTTCAACAGCATTAAACTAAGAAATAAAATTTAATAAATTATTTTGCTGATTGAAAATAAAACAATACTAATCGTCGTAGGTACAATTTATTACTTATTTAGGTTTAGTTATGTGGTAGAGTTTAGTAACAGTGGTAGATCCCGCAACAACATTTGTTGGGTGCACGAATAGGCCGGGTCGAGTGGCGTGAAGTGGAAGCAATTCCCCGTTTCCTCTGATAAGTGTGGTACCGAAGGCCTATTTTAGTCCTCTTTCCAAACCCACTCTTTTCTTATAAGGAAAGGTTGGGAAAGGGAAGTGGATTTGGCGGAAGAGGGGACGCAAAGGAAGGGGAAATATCCTCTTTCTGTGCGTCCCTTTCTCTGTTCATTAAAGGTAGGCAATCTGCATGTCTATGGGCAACGGTCGACTCGCTATTTCGGCGAATTTAGGTGGCCGTTTATTCGTTTGCCACCTTTTGATATAAAAAAATTATAGATAAGTAGAGATAGGAAAAAAATATGCAAAAAACATATTTCTTCTCATGTATTTTTGGTGTTCAAAGCAAAGATAATATAAACTTTGGTAAGTTTGATCAATTTTTACACGTCTGTGATGTATAAAAGTGAGTAAACATCATTGTCACAACAAAGACTCGCCTGAGAATGCGACAGCCAGACGTAACAATATCAATTGTAAATGACCACAAATGAAAAAATCACAGTCGTCATTCTGCTGCAATATCACAAGATTGTATTCACGGTAGAATAAATTTGTAATACATTTTCCTGTATTATTAACATTAATATTTTTAAAATGAATTTTGATTTTTACTTGCTTACTTGATATTAACCATATCCTCTATAAGACCACATTTACAATAAACTTACTTTATATGATGTACATAAATATACGAGTGTATAAATAATAATATGAGTATAGACAATACATTTAAAAAAACACATTCCACAATATCCTTTACCCTGAGAATGAAGATTATGGGCACAGCTACATCACCTTGAGAAATAAAAAAAATACCATACTAACCACGCGTACCTCGATGAAAAAAACCTCGGAAGGTAACCTGCTTGTCTGAGAACAAAAACGACGACGACTTTTGAGGTCAAGGCACCCAAGACCCACAAATTTACCCTAAGGGGGAGTCTAATGGGAAAAATACAAGCAAGTATTGGAATTCCCTTAGTGTAATCCTAATTACTAACCAAACTTTGTTTATAATTATCTTTAAAAAAATAATATAGTGTTAAAAACCTTATTATTATTTTAACTTATCCCTAGTAAAAAGTAGCTAGTAGAGTTGTAACCACTGAAAAAAAAAAAATTGATAAAATAGTGTTTTTTTTACCAGCATCCATGAGATCCAGCTTGGTAACAACAGCCAACGTCCTCCTGCCATCAGGATCTACCTCCTTTGCCATCTTTATAGCTTCACTGGTCGCCATATCGGTGTTAGCGGCTGTCACCGCAAGGATTATCGAATTTGGATTTGCTATGTGTTTAATTATTAGATTCCTTATTTGATTTTCAATATCCTCAGGTTGATCACCAATGGGAACCTAATGTAAATTTAAAATTTTATAAGAATTACAACAAAGAAAAATGAACATTGGAAATCAGTATTTAAAATTTACTGCAGTTAATACATATCTGGGTACATTTTACGCGATACTAGCTGTTACACGCGACTATGCCCGCGCGGCAATAAAAAAAAAACTTGTTAAGTACGCTATGTGCTCTTCCAGACTATGTTCTACATATGTGCCAAATTTCATCAAGATCTATTGAGCCGTTCCGAAGATACCCTCAAACAAACATCCATCTATCCATCTAAACATTCGCATTTATATCATTAGTAAGATTATGTATACTGTAGAGCTAAATGGCTTTTTACCATACTCATGCTTATGTATTTTTGTTGAATCAAGTTTATAATGCAGTGTCATTGTCACATAAAACAGTTTTCTTATCTAGACTGGATATTATGGACTTACGATATGAATAGTTTGAAGTAGATCATAGTAAATGGTTGTCTTTAAAATTCATATATCAACAAATAATAGATAAGTTGGCCATGCAGAAGTGTATGGGAGCTTCTTCATTTGCCTGTCTTGAAAAATAGTACTTACCTTTGTAATACCAGGAAGATCAACTAGTGTGAGATTGACAACTTTGGTAGAGTATATTTTGAGATTGATTGGCTCTGGACAGATGCCCTTGTTGCTGCCGGCCATGCGATCCGTCTCTCGCTCGATTTCCTGACGAATCTGATCGAAGTCGCTGTATATCTTGTCTTTTGTGTGCAGGAATTTGCCCCATTCTTCTAAATTCACTGTACCTAAAAAAAAAATTCCATCTTTATTTTATCTACATTAGACACTTGGGGAAAAAAACATCAAATTAGACTTAACTTATTGACTAATTCCTACGCGAAGCTATATTTTACGTAAACTATATTTGTTAAGACTCATACAGAGATACATTTGATACCATTACAGGGTTAATAAAAAGGCAATGAAGGGACATTAGCACATGTCCACAAATATAACTGGCCTGTTTTTAACCATTGCAAAAGATCATGCCAAGACTTACCAGGTACATATGTAATAAATTCTATATATTATTTGTTATTGTATCCCTCTTTCTATACAATGTAGATAATAAAATAAGACTATTTAAATAACTTTTTATACTGCAAAACATATTTAATGAGTGTAAGAGAATAATGTTTAATTCAGTTATTAATGATATCTTGGCTGGCATTCAAAACATAATGGAAGCAATAAATTTATAATTACAGTGTGTTTTGTCTTAATTTTTTGTGTTGTTATTCATATTTCATTACCAATGTAAGCAAAATCATGGGGTTAGAGAAATTTCCAGATGGTATGTTAAATTATAGCAAAAACCACATCTGTATATATAAAAGAAAGTCGTGTTAGTTACACTATTCATAACTCAAGAACGGCTGAATCAATTTGACTGAAAATTGGTGGGCAGGTAACTTAGAACCAGGAAACGGACATAGGATAATTTTTAACCCGTTTCCTTTTTTTTTTCCGCGCGGACGGAGTCGCGGGTAAAAGCTAGTGTACTATATACAAGTATGTAGTTTGTTTTTAAATTAGAACAGTACTCAGAAAAAAATTAAGCTTGTTAAATCATTTAGGAAATCATGCCCTAACAAAATTGCTCAGTGTTTAAAATGAACAAATTCAATAATCATCATAGTTTATGACATTTGTTAGATGTTACAAATAGAACATGCCTAATCAATATGCTGATAATACTTTTCTTATCTTCAAAAAAATTTTGTGCAAAAAAAAAACATGGAAATTTAATATGCTTAATTTGCTACTCTATAAGTTTAACCTAAAAAAATTATGCAAATAATTTTGTTGAGTTTAATAGCAAAGTAAAATAATTATTTAAACATTATGCTGATGCATTATATCGCTGTACATTCAAATTGTCCCAATTATATTAAAGTAAAATATTGATTATTAAAACTGCATTACCATTACAATCATATTTAGTGTTTAATAAAACATATGTGAAAATATGATGCACTAAATGTCATTACTTAATTTTCCATGCTAGCAGTCAATCTTGTTTAAAGGTTATTGTTCCAGTAAACACAAAAGCAGTGGTAATTACATAGCAGTTGCAAGAAACAGAGCAATTAAAATAGCGTTCAATTGATAATGATGACTTGTGAGAATCACACAAAAAGCATAAACATTGCTTTTATGTGCACTTAAAGATTGTCTAATTGTTTTAAAATAGATATGAAGAGATAGAAATTTTTTCTCTCATCCATTCTTTTACATTATGCTGCCTTAAAATGGATGGGATAAGATTATGCAAGAACTATTTAAATCACATAACAGGATAAAATAATATGAACTAAAATTTCTATTTATCCAAACTTAATACTGAAGTTTGATTAATTATGGAACACTTAAAATTTATGCCAAGTCATTGAATAACATAATTTTTGGTTTGCCTAAAGGTTAATTAAGCTGATAGTAAAACTATGATAAGTATACCTTCTTCAGCTGAACGATGCTCCTTGCTGTCTTTCGGGCTATACACTAATTGTAGGATTAGTGGTCGTCGGGTCACGATTCCCGGACCACGGGGTAGAAAGGAACGTCCCACCAAACTCTCTATAACAGAGCTTTTTCCGGAGCTCTAAAAACAACAGAGACGATCTAAGTCTACAGATTGATTCTTATTAATTTACATGCAGGTTAAAATTAAAAAAAAAATCATTACTTTTTTAGCAAAACTTTGCACTTAATCATATATCACTGAAAAGGACGGACAATGAACATTTGAAATGGGGACAAAGAACTTTAGTGACATCTTTACATAACCGTTTAATTTTTCAGAATACAGGTCGTTAACTTAGATATTTATATGTAGTTCTACAGTACGTAACTTCTAATTGTTTTCATGAAATAATAAAAAAATTATACCTGCGTTCCTAAAACTACTATTTGAGGCAACTGAATGGCATCAGCCCCGACAGTATTGAATACATCTTGTAATTTGTTTATAACTGGTATAAGAGCTTCCATATTTAGTTAAAAATATAATCAATACTGTTTACCAGTCACGAGAATAATCGTTAATTCTATAACTATTTAAAAATTTAATTCAATTAAAATTAACCATCAAAACACAAACCGACCGGTTCCAGTTCCAGTCGGCCATATTGATTTGCCCGCGAATGTGCGTAGTAGGGTTGCCATTTCGCACGAAAAAGTTCTCACACTACTTATAGTCTAATTCTAAGCTCAAGTTTATCATTTAGCAGTGTAAAATTACAGTAACAGCTGCTTTAACTTTTCCATCCTAAAAAGAAATATTTGCAGACGAGATAATAAAAATCTCAGAGCCTCACAACATTCTTAAACTAAAAATTCTGGAACCCTGCACGCTATATTTACAACAAAATGGAAAAAATGTGTATTTGTAAAGCGATATTTATTTACAAGGAGCATGTTGGTTCAGTGTGAAAAATAACTAATGGACAGTTATTTTTTGGACGGTAACTAAAATTTTAATACTGGCAATATTATTTACTTGTCAACTAATCAAAGAATATTTTTGCTCAGTTCAATAATAAAATAAATAGAAAATTGTGGAAAATTGCGATTCACCAGGTTTTATTTATCAAGTTCTGTGTTTTCAGATATCTATACAATTTATTAAGTATATTGTCAGTAAGATTTAATTTATAAAACTGAGATATTTCATCGAATATAAAAATGATGTTCATTCCAGAGGTAATGAATTTGTAACACAGCGATAGGATTATAAACATCAAGTAGTCATATTCACTCTAACATTTTTGTGTAGGAAAACAAACTCGATTCTGGGAAGTATATTACAAATTCTCAATCCATACAGTTTGGACCTTGGTACATCTCGTACGATGTCAGTCGTATATTACCAAGTGTCTGTCCAACAAAAGTAGTTTGCGAACGAGATGACGATCAATTTTGTCAGTTTTGTGTGTAAGTATTTCACAAAAAAAAGATATAAAATATTAATTTTATCATAGAAATTTTTTATATCGGCATTTTTCTAGTTACTGCAAGGAGTTGAATATTCCACATTTTCCTGATATGGTGTTTCCGAAAAACATTCTTAACTTGAAACACGCGAATGGTGCTTGCATAAACTTTAACCCCCTGGATGCTTTGAAGAGGGTTTCAAGTAGAGTTCAGGCAATTGAAGTTTCATGTGCAGAAGCATGGCAGGAATCAAGGTAAAATCTTGAGACAAACTTGTAACAATTTTTTCATACTTATTTAAAAGGCAAATTTAGATATCTTCATATTTTTTTTAAATTTAATTATGATAGGGACGTTGTTGCAATGCGACCATTCTTCTAATGTGACTGAATCTGTTTAGATGGATGAATGGATGTTTGTTAGAAGATATCTCCGGAATGGCTTTTTGGATTTTGATGAAATTTGGCATGTACGGTCCAAGCACATTCCAATACAACATGATGGATGTCTTCTACCACTCTATTCTTAAATTTTAAAATGATGTGGTTTATTGTCAACCCTCTCTCGGGCAGGCTTTTGCACTTCGGTGGGCATGTATTTGAACTATCAGTGAAAATCAGCAGCTAATTGCTTGCACATAACATAATGTTAATTCTTATTTCCTTCATAATTTAAGTTTTTTAAAAAATCGTTTTAAAATCAACAAATATTTTTGCCCCTCAGACCAGATGCTGAAAAGAAGAAACAAAACTTTGACTGGACTTTTTCAACAGATTACAAAGGCACATTAAGTGACAAAATTGTTGTGGAGCCAACAGATGAAACAATTAATTTTGAAATTTTGAAACAAAAAGACCAAATACTCTTCTATCATGACTTGACATTGTTTGAAGATGAATTGCATGATCATGGAATCTCTAAACTTTCAGTAAAAATTGTAAAGATTGGTATAATTTTTTTTAATTATCTTAGGACATACATAAAACATTATTTTTTAACTACAATTTTTAGATAGTTTTAACAGTGGTAGAGACCATCAACAACAACATGCATTGCATGAATGGGCCGACCTTGTGTAATACCACCACCACACAGAAGTCAGTCAGGAAGTGGAAGTAATACTGCATTTCACCTCATGGATGTGTGTGCCAGAAGTCTAATTTTAGTCTTGTCCTCTTCCCAGCCTTTTATTGATGATTAAGGAAATGTTGGGAAGTGGATTTGATGGAGGTCACATAGGAAGGGGAAATATCCTCTTTCTGTGCGTCCTCTCCTACGTTGAATAAAGGTTGGCAATACATCTGCTATGGCAGTTGTCAATGTTGTGCTATTTTGGCGTATTCGGGTGGCCGTTTGTTTGTTTATCACCTTATGATATAAAATAACATATTAGTCACTATTACAATAGAAGATGTGTTATGAACTTTTTTTTTTAGAAAAAATTATAGAAGAGTGGGATAAAAGTTTTGCCGCATTACAATTTTGGACCATAAAGTAAAATATAAATGTTATTGGATGGAAATGACATGTGCTACATTTAAACTTCAATTAATAATAACATTTAAAAGTTGAACTTAGTAGAACACATTTTCATAAATAATATTAAAAACTTACTTTGTAATTTCAGAGAGTGATGCCATCATATTGGTATGTCTTACTGCGGTACTTTTTACGTGTGGATGATGTTCTAGTTCGTTCTCATGAGACTAGAATGTTTCACATGTTGAACACAAATTATGTCCTACGGGAGTTTACTGCTAAAGAATCAACGGCAAGGGATTTAAATGTAAGATTTTTTTATTTATATATATAATATGCTTATATCAAATAAATAAGTTACAGTAAATAGAAATATGCTTTAAATTCCTAAAATAAATAATCTTATACATTAAGTTTAGAAAATGAATTATAGTAGTAAAAGAAAACTAGGACTTTTTTGCTTGGGATAAAAGTCATTTCAACTAGTCTAGATAACTGAAGAGCCACAACCTGCTTGTGAACTCTGGGAGCAATCTCTGCAAACCAAGATACTTAATCCTATACTAAGATACGATAAAATCTATATATATAAAAGAAAGTCGTGTTAGTTACACTATTTATAACTCAAGACCGGCTGAATCGATTTGACTGAAAATTGGTGGGCAGGTAGCTTAGAACCAGGAAACGGACATAGGATAATTTTTACCCAGTTTTCTATTTTTTATTCCGCGCGGACGGAGTCGCGGGTAAAAGCTAGTATAGAATAAAGCGAAAACCATCCTTTTCAGATGCCAACAACACAAATGAAAGAAGCAGATGATGTTATACCGTTTCTTCCATTGAAGCACAAAGTAACAGATAAATTAATAATAAAGTTTGAATGATAAATATAAAGATCTCAATATTGTTATTTAGGTTAAGCAAACAATAATTATAAATACATTTTCCTTAGAGTATACGTTTTTATTTGACTACCTACCCTACTTAAGTATTGAGTAGCTATAAAGTCTCATTACATATAAGATATTTATACAAGATGTCCGGGAAAGATGTGTACGATGGAGTACTACAGATACCTTTGGTAAAAATATGACGATGTAACCCAACTTACTTCTATCCAAAGTTGCGTTGTTTAGACTCTAGAGGCCTTCAAAGTTTATTAGTTATTTCAAATTTATCCAAATGTCTCGAAAAGTCTAATAGAATTTATTCATTTTGTAACCATGGTTTTCGTTTATTATACAACATATTGTTGTAGAAAACACTTTTGTTATAAAATTAACAGGGAAAAAAGTCATACGAAGCATGCCTTTTCAGTTATGTCATTTCCATATTTCCCGGCAATTTTGAATTTGAAACTTTTCTATATTCGAATCCCAAAAACAGTTGAAAGGATTAGGATTAGTGCTATGGTTTAGTCACAGCGTCTATTGGAATCTATCAGGTTACATACGAAAATGAATCTCTAATGAAAATGTTAAAACTTAAGAAGAGGCATAACACGGCTTCAGTGTTTTGAAGAGCTAACATCCGTGTTCAGTGATGAAGCTCCATGTCTGCGGACTGTCGAACGCTGGTATTTAGAATTCCAACGTGGACATACTAGTGTTAGTGACAGACCTCGTGAAGGACGCCCAAAATCCGCCCGCACTGAAGATAGACTTAATTGATAGATCATTGCTGTGAGACAACTAATTCTCGAAGATCAATCATCTCAGGGACAACCATTCAGAAGGACTTGAATCGCTTGGTGTGAGAAAGCTGTTGCTGCTGTTGGATACCACATCTGCTTTCCGACGTTTACAAGGCAGCCCGCTTCAGATGGTGTAAGAAAACTCTGCAAAGGTTCAACCAAGGAGAGACAAATCACGTCTACGCATCAGTGGTGAACGATCTTGGATCTGTACCTAAGATCCTGATTCCAAACAACAATACAAACTAGGTCTTTCAAGGCCGACGAAAGTTGTTCGTTCTCGAAGCACTTCAAAGAAGATGGTGGCCACGTTTGTTGGAAAAAACTGGCTATGTTGCGACGATTGAACTTGAAGATCGTAGAACGGTTAACGCAGAGTGGTGTGCCACAGTTTGTTTACCACAAGTCATCGCCGAACTTCGAAAATCTAACTCAAAGCGACGCATCATCCTGTACCACGACAACACAAGCTCACACACCGCTCGTCAAACGATTGAGTATTTAAAAAAGGAAAAAGTAGAACTTCTTGACCATTCTCCATACAGTCCTGACCTAAGCCAGTTTTAACATTTTCAAAAATTAAGTAAAGTCTTCATGGTCAAAAGTTTCAGTTCGTTGAAGCAGTGTCGACGTTTTCAAGTCAGCCAATTTGAACAGCCGCACTTTAGAGTAGAACGAATGTTATAATAACTGGTTTGAGCGAATGGAAAAGTATATTAAGCTACGTGGTGAATACTTTGAATGTAGAAGATATAGATCTAGAAGGTTCTAGTTGTGTTTTTTCTTCAAACGATAAAACTTAAAAGGCATGCCTCGTAATTAACAGGGACTGTACAATCGCAGTCAATTTTTTCTCCTGAATAGAAAATTTAATTTATAAAAACAATTTAGGTACTTGTTCTCTGGTAAAAATTTAATATGGCAAACGGTTCCATCACAAAACAGTATTTATTAATTTAACTGGTAAGACAAGAAAGAGGAGACGTATGTATATCCTTTGCCACTCATTGTTTAAATAATCTTTGATTATAGATTAATAGCTGTAGCCCGCGATTCTGTCCGTGCAGAATTAAAAAAAAACTTAGTATCCTATGTGTCCTTCCAAACTATGTTCTACATCTATGCCGAACTTTCTCAATTCATCCGTTTAGCCTTTCTGCAGATATCTTCTAAGAAACATCCATTCCATACACCATTCAAACATTCGCATTTGTAGTATTAGTAAGAATTTGTAACATTAGTAAGATGGTCGAGTTTCGAGCAATGGGCGAACACTAGGTCTTATAATTCCATCTAGCGAAATAACAAAGAATTTCTAGTCACCTGTAATTTATATCATAAATAGCTGTCGCCCGCGACTTTGTCCGCGTGGAATTAATAGAAAAACTTGCTTAAGCTACTAATTAGCCTATGTGTTCTTCCAGACTATGTTCTACATCTTTGCCAAACAGTGAGATCCGTTGAGCCGTTCTGGAGATACCTTCAAACAAACATCAATCCATCTAAACTTTCGCATTTGTAATATTAGTAAGATTGACAATGTTATCTAAATACAAGGATCACTTGTTTAATAAGATAAGTAATATTGATAATATAACTTATCGAGAGTGTAATATTCTCTCTTTTACCTACACTGTCTAATATCACGCGGAACTCACTCGAAAACTTTGACCATCAGTTCGTCTGTCTAGCACTTTTTATATGAATATTGATATCGAATACGATAAGTGATAGCCATAATCAAATGAACGTTTCTATGAAAAGTATTTTAGATATTTATTTCTCGTTACTTCATACGCGAAGAGTTTAAAACAAACTTGTACCCCTCATTTTAGACCTTTACAAGGTGAATTAAAAAAAGTCCTGAACATTGTTTGTTAAACAGTGTATGTAAATTTTTAAGCAAATCTACTCTCCCCAATTTTACACCTGTGCATATGTATTATAGTAACAGAAACCCATGTGTCAAATTCAAGATTAATATATACAGCATGAAATTAATAAACGTACATACTACAATTATTAATTTCATGCTAAATAATATACTTGAATTGAAAAACACATTTGTACATGGTGTTATGGTTGGGACTGAATCCAGGGCAAATTACAAGTTAATTGCTTTTATTCACTTCGCCAACCACAGTCCTTTGGACCGATTTTGGTGTGTGAACTGTCATTCGATTTGTATTTTTAAACAAACTGCTACGAGGTATTGAAAGCTTTCAAGTTTTTAAATGCATTCCTAGTTATCTATAGGTGGTAAGCAAAAAATGTTTGGGAGATTTAAGTGATAATCATAAATAAATATCTTAATTCTTCTTTAATATCAGTGATTATTTTAGCTGAACGCTGATAAAAATTTTACTCAGGTGAATGAACAAAGTTGCATTCAGTTTGTGTTTGTTATTGTGAAAAGTTATGTGTTTTGTGTAAACAAAAATGATGGGATCACGATTTAGATTTATATTAACGATATTTTTCGGTGAGTGTTTTTTTATTTTATATATTTGTTTTATTTTTAAGAGATGATTATTTCGAAAAAGATATATTATTTTTACGATACATTTTTATAATTATCTATTTTTATTTGTCTTAATTTTCTATCTCTATACTTAATAATTGTTTTTAATAAATGTTTCCGATAAATCTTTATTACCTAATTATTTTTGATAAAAATGAGTAATTGTTCGAAAAGAAAAGCCTGACTAGACAAGGTTCTTAATCTCGGTAAGCAGAGCTGGGCATTAACTCGTTAATCCGTTAATCGTTAATTAACGAAGTTAACATTTTGCTTAACGGATTAACTTTTAAGTTAACTTCAAAAAGTGTTAACGCTTTTGTTAACTTCCGTTAAACTCAACTTCCGTTAATAAAAGTCCGTTAATCGTTAATTTAGAAACTTGGAGACGTGCTGTCATTTTGTTTAAATTACGCGCCACGCCACGCTCGTAAGTTCAGCTATGTTGGGCGACTGTCGGCGACTCGAATGGTGAACGAACGGGTTGATAATTGATATATGTGAAGTTCGCGTGAAACTGTGATGCGTCAGAGCGTCCGGGAAAGACGTGACCAACAGGACAAAATCAAAAGAAGGTTCGAAATAGTATATTTCATTACGAGTATATAAAAGCACGAGTATGTAATAGCCCACATTCCGAACGCTCTTCGTCCCTGCAATACGCCACTTTTTGAGCAACTGTATTAAAACATTTTTTTACTCGTGCTTTTTCTTTAGCTTTTCTAAACTCGTGCGTTCTCTTTCCCAACTGTCAAAATAATGTCTGTTAAAAAGAAAAACCAACCACGAAGTTTTTACAAAAAAAATATTATTGAAGTTTTTATGATTCATGCAAATTTTTGTAAAAAGAAGCTCCTAATTTGTTACAATATCAGATTTAATGATTTGATTCAATGAATTAGGTTAGTTTTCATTTTATTTCATCTCATTAAATTTCATTTTCACTTCATATCAATAAAAATAATCAACTGACTTGGTTGTTTGGGCATAGTTCCCTTTGCCTACCCAGAATGGGTGAAGAAAACAAAAAAATCTCTGTTTGTATTCTTTTACGGTTGGCGCCATTTTCCAAACATTTTAGTTATTTGAGTTTATTGTGTTTGTATTATTCTATTAAATTGCTTCATGTTTTCGCAACTGTATTAAAAATAGTTGTTTAATACACGTGCGGAACTGTCAAACTTGTTCCGAGTGTCAACCCTCACCTTCTGCTGCGCCTCGGCTCGGGTAGACATTTGTCGGAACTCTTTGCAATGACAGGCTTTCCGCACTCCTAATGAAATATACTATAATGCATTCATACTTGTCTCTAATACTAATGTGTACATTCTATAAATGTATAGTCAAATTACTATTTTAAACAAGTGTCGCCACATAAGTGTAAAATTATTATGTATAATTTTGGTATGGTTAGCTGTTAACGATTAACTTTAACTTGTTAACGAAGTTAATTTTTTAATTAACGAATTAACGATTAACGAAGTTAACTTTTCGATTAACTGTGCCCACCTGTGTCGTTAAGACATTGTCTAAATTTGGCCGCATATTGATATGCCTATTGACAAAGAAGTTAAAGAAAAAAATGCAATATTTTCTCGACTTACCCATAAACAATCCCGCCCCTTTTCTTTTTCCCGTGCATTAGGAAATAACTTCCAGAGTAAGACCATATCACAAGCACGAAACTGACTGTGGAAGAGAATTTACCGAATCTTAGTAGATTACAACATGAACTAGTTTCCTAACAATTTAAAATTTTTCTAAGCTAGTTAACATAATTTGTTGCTTTCCTTAATAGTTTAATATTAATTTATATTATCAAATTTCAGTATCAACATATCTGGTACAAAAAGGTTCATCTCAAAATGTCGTAGCTGTTAAGGTACAAAATCTTTTTAAAATGCAACATGGTTTGGGATGGCCCCACACTCTTCGCGTGGCTCAAGGGAACGAAGCTTTACTTAAACTTGATAGAACTTTGGAACAGCAAAATTCTTGTGAAATCACTCCACCGTCAGGCCTAACTTTTAACATAAACTCCCCGCCAAGTACTAGGTAAGTATTACTTATAAAAAGTTTGGTATACGAAATGTAATCAAAAAACTAATACTCCATTGCCAGTAGCTTTTTGAGTCTTTTCTAAAAAAAGCTTTATGCGATACCTTAGATTTTTTACTGTGCTAAATACTATACAATTAAATAAAATATGTAGATATACAAAATGGACCGACGGATGCGGAGTGAGAGTACGAAATGTCACAATGAATGATGAAGGGAGATGGCGATTGACTGCCAATGGTTCAAACAAACTCACAGGTTGGACGGAATTATTTGTTGAAGGTATGAATTTAATTAAGCTTTAAGAAGTGGGAATGCTTAACAAAACTACAATGCCTCTTTGGAAATTGTGTCAATAAGTAACACGCTACATATTTTATATAAAAAAAGAATAACTCGTATATTTTAAAGTCAAAGGTGGGCATTAACTCGTTAATCCGTTAATCGTTAATTAACGAAGTTAACATTTTCCTTAACGGATTAACTTTTAAGTTAAATTCAAAAAGTGTTAACGCTCTTGTTAACTTCCGTTAAATTCTACTTCCGTTAATTTAGTCCGTTAATTGTTACAATAGACACTTATTGACGTGTTGTCATTTTATTTAAATTATGCATCAGGCTACATTCGTAAGTTCGGCTTTGTTCGGCGACCGTCGGCGAGTCGAATGGTGAACGAGAAAGAGAGAGAACGAGAACGAGTGAGTGTGATGCATGTTATACAATACACCGAGCGGCCGGGATAGACGTGATCAAAAGCGTACCACAGAATCCTTGTTAGAAAATAGTGACGATTTAAACAAACTTACCTCTATCAAATATTGCGAAGTTTAGGCGCTAGACACCTTCAAAGTTTAATAATTATTTCACATTTACACAAATATCTCGAATAGTCTTTATTACATTTTATTCACATTAAAACTGGTTTTCATTTATTTAACATCACTTTTTTTAGAACAAGACTTTGTTGTTATAAAATCAACATAAGGTTCGAAAACACTTTACTTTTAATACAATAATTGTTATACGTGAGACGCAAAATCTATTAAAAAAGATAAACTCTGCGTTGAATTGCAATCAAAATAATCGAGTGTGCATTACTCTTCAACGTCGTAACTAAAATACAACTAAACTTTGTTGCAGACAAAAATGTTTATTTTAATGTTGGAGTTTAAAGACAACAAAAAATATTAAAAAAAAATAGTTTACGGTTCATTTGAAAAAGCGTACAAATAGGATTTTTTTGTCATTGCGTAGATAAGAAACAAACAATGAAAAATAAATTTAAAAATTCGAAAGACGAAATGTGCACGCAATAAACGTTCCTCAAAAACAAAAGGGATTTAGGTGTTTATTACCGTCGTTTGTTTTTTTGGGGCTTCTTCATATTCTACGAAAAATAATTTTAACAACAACAAAAATATGAACAAAGGATCAAATGGACAGCCGCACAGAGAATGCGATAACGAACTCGATGGATTTATGGCCCCAACCCTTCTAATGGTCGGGGATGCACGTGCGCTGCGCAAAGACAATAGCGAAGATAATTTGTTTGTTTACAAAAAAAAGTATACGACAAAACGAGAAAGAATGAGGAAAAAGATAAAATAATTATGTTAGTGAAATAATGTTAAACTGTGTTATACTAAATTTAATATATGAAATGTCGCCACAAGTGACCTTTACAAAAAGACATCGATTTTTTTACGTATATCGAAAGTTTATTTTAAAAATAATCGAATGTCGTTGAAAATAATTCAAAACATATTCTTACTAATTAACTATAACGATTTTATAGGTGATAAGAAAGAGAGAAGACATCACCCGCGATCGGTTGTTTTCGTTATGTCGTGTAAGTTATGCTCTATACACTGAGAGTAATTTAACTTGATTTAACATATAACAATAGATCGGACGATAGATCATAAGATGATAGAAGTTATCGAAGGCATCTCAGTTGTATGGTTTGATGCGTTGAGATGTATCACTGGATTGGTTATATAGTTTATTTATCAATGTTATAATAAGTTTCCTCTGATGTTAGAAGTTTTATTAATAAATCTATATTAATAAATAAAAAGTACGTAAAAATGATAAGTCTGTTCGTGGGTCCTTAGCTAAAATAAAATAAAAAAATATTACCAAATTATACATAAAATTAAATGTTCAGTTGTTGGAGTATGAGCGAATGAATATCCGGGTGCAAATAATAACAGATAAATGTAAATACTGCACAAAAGTTTTGATTGTTTTCTTTTGAATATCATCACATGTCTTACTGTTTAATAGATAATTTGTTGTGTCTAAATTTAGTTAGCTCTCTAATTCCGTGACGTCGGATTGTCGATAAAAAAATTGACTGAAAAAGTAAATTGTCCATCATTGTCAGTGTAGTATATAAGTGTGTGTAACTAGTGCATGCTATGTCATTATTATGGTACAGGCATTAGTACATCGCTCCTATTGTCTAAATTATATTTTAGTATATTATATAACTAAACTATAGATAGGATTAGCGATCGCCCGAGATTTCGTAAGCTCAGTAAAAAAATAGCCTAAGTTCTATTGAAAGTCCCGACAAAATCGGTCCATACGATTCGGAGATTATTCATATGGCCATTTCCCGCTTGCGCCTTATACTCGTGATATAAACAAAAATTAACTTTAACTGTTAACTTTAACTTGCGTTAAATTTTCGTAAATTAAACGCTTTAACGATTAACGAAGTTAAATTTTTATTTAACGAATTAACGATTAACGAAGTTAACTTTTTGATTAACTGTGCCCACCTATGTTTAAAGTGATTGATTATACGAGAAAGAGTTCTTATAAACATCATCATCATCAGCTTAACCCTAGAACCGTACCCTGGGGTACAAATCGATTTTTTTTTTAAAAATCCTTTATAACTTTTTTTCTACTCGACTGTTTGCTTCGCGCGCCGGGGTATTTACCTAGGGCGGGGGGAAGCGTGGATGCTTTTGTTGGACAGCGGTTCTGCTAGGGACAAGACTTCGGACGCTGCTTGTGGGGTACACCAGTACCCCAGAGTACTATCAACGTAAGTATTTTATTACATATATATTTTTATAATTTTGTTTATTATTATGTTTTTTGTATTGTTTTGGATATGAATTAGTGTAAAAAAATCACAACGTAATGTAGATACTTTGTATATGTTAAAAGTTGTTTTTTTTTGTTTTACATAGATATTTTCTTTCTTAGTTACAATTTTTTTTCGCATAGCTGTGATTTTATTTTTTCAGATGGCGTCACGGCGTATTCTAAATAAAAACGAAATTGAAAATATCTTATTGCCGACGGAAGATGGGGAAGGTGTTCTAGGCGAGGAGCTAGAAGATGAACCAGATGGAATTATTGAAGATTTTCGTTTGCTTTTCATGATGAACTCACTCTGCTTTCATATATTCCTCCAAAGTTTAGCAAAGGTAAAAAGAAAAACGTCCTCATGCTTTCCACCATGCACTTCGAGGCAGATAAAGACAAGGCTGTGACTTTGCCAGAAATCTAAGTTTTTATAATCAAACAAAGGGTGGCGTTGATCCATTGACCAGCTTTGTCATACATACAGCGTATCCCGCAAAACTCGCCGTTGGAGCCTTTGTGTATTCTATGGAATTCTTAATACTGTGGGGATTAATTCTATGATATTGCTGCATTCTTCAATGGCCACTAATAAACAAGATTTCAGAAATAGGCGCACTTAGTTGAAGACTCTCGCTTTTAATCTCATCAAACCTCACCTGGAAGAAAGATTTCAGTACCAAACTTTGCCAATGTCCCTGCAAATAAGTATTGGAGGTATTTTAGGAAAAAAACGACCAGGAGCTGTGGCAACTCCTTTAAATTCAAAATTCGGAAGGTGTTCCTTTTGTCCAAGGTTCTAGGACCGGAAATCGCGCACACAATGTGCTACGTGCAAAACTTTTATTTGTAATGAGCACCAAAGCAAAATATGCTAAAATTGTTTAACGGTTCCTAATTAGTTTACCTCAATTGTGATAAAAAAGACTCAATTAATGTAAAAAAGCATATGTATGTTGATTTTTGTAATAAAAGTTTATTATCCTTTAGTAAATGCGTTTTTTTTTTGGGGTGCATCTGTACCCCAGGGTACTGTTAATGAAATTCTGATATGGGTACGGTTCTAGGGTTAATATAAGTCCCCACCTCGGGGCTCGGATGCTAACCTAGGTTAGGGATGAATTTCTTCGCAGATATATTCATTCATAAATCGAAAATTGAAAAATCAATGTCGGGATTCGAATCCAGCATCTGCAGATTGGTGGTGTTCTTGGTGTCCAAAATGGCATTCTAAGCCAACTACACTATATCGACCCAATACAAATTACAAATGGCTATTGTAATATACAAAAAATTGTCTGACAAGTTAATTATTGTTTTATGTGTGTACTGATTGTAATGTGGTTATCGCAATGAGATTAACTACAAACTTGGCTTACGTCAGATATCTGACTGATATACCTAACAACATTGTTGCAAAGATATTTCAATCATGATTAAACGTAAGCAGCGAAATATCGTTACTTAGATACGCATCTTTCCGATTACGATGTCAGTTATTCAAACTTTCGTGAGTCATTATAATTAACTAATATAGAAAACGGATAAAACACTCACGTACATTTGTCCGGTGTCGGCACCGACTAGTTTCGAGCCCATCGGCGGCCCTTCATCACGGTGAGTGGGACTGGTATTATTTCGCGGACGCGGCCCGTCGCTGGCTGCTCGCCTGCGCTCTTAGAGCGTATCTTGAGGGGGCGGTGGGCGCGTTTTGCGCAGGCGTCGTTGACGAGGTTGATACCAAGACGTCATTGGTGTTTTTGTTCAAGTTTCCGGCACAAAATATACTGACTATGTTCACAATATCGTCTTCTCTTCAGCACTGTCGATATTGTATCGCGCCGCGTTCATTAAGACGGGTTCCCATGTACGCGGCAGAGCCCACTCAAGACGCGCACTAAGATTCATTCATATTTTTCTTAATTTAATTTACTTACTATGAAATGAAGCTAGGTGTAAATTCTAAGAATTATTTTCAAAAAATGATGACCGAAGACCCCCTTTTTTATCGAAGCCGATTGAAGACAGGTGACATCTATTACTTCTATAATAGTCGCGGCAAAGTTAGTGCAAATGCAAATGATAATTGCTCAGAAAAACTCACAGGTGCTGCCGTATCCATAATCTAGTCGCCGCAATGGCAGAGATCTGGCAACCATAGATCAGGATCAGGAGCAACCTCTGTCAACAACTAAAATCTACACTTTAAACTTACTGTCGAATGTCATAAAATGCCGCGATAAATAATCCTAGTTCCTAGAACTAAAGTTGCATTGTTAACAACAATTTTAGTAAATATTGTTTACAAAACCTTAGGCTAACCTTCTATAATTATTATTGTAATATGTTGTTAACGTAGAAATTATAAGTGCTTTTGTACGATTAAAACAATGACCCTGTAAGGGTCAAGACAATGATATAAGGACAATGTGAATGTTTGATTGATGAGATTCCAAAGACTTTGACCGTATAACTGCTAACTTTTGACTAAGTTTTTGTTTTCAGAATCTAAAACGTCTTACTCCGCGTCTCCAATATCTCTTCAGGACGGCCAAACGGAGGCGAAAATCGAATTGACTACGTTAGAGAATTCATATTGCCTGGTGAAGAAACCTTTCGCGGAGAGTTCATTGGTACCTGGACAATGCAGTGTTACGCTCGATCGCACGACCAGAGCTATACAAGGCGTGTGGAATGTACAGCTGGGTCTGCCCGGTCAAATTGTCGAGTTGGAGCTACAACGACAAATTACAGTCGAAAGTAAGAACGAATGAAGTGCGTGTACTGCAAACAAAAAATCTAGGGCTGTTAGCTTTTTTGATATTTACCTTACATTTCGCTAATATCTTTCCTACATACGTTTCCTAACAATTTATCTTCTTACAAATAACATCGGCTAATTTTGTAAAATTTTAGCTGAACGCCTGGACGTTGGTTACGTAACAGACAAGATTGAAAACAAGATGCATTTATACTGTAATATTCTTCACACATCCAAGAACATCACATTTTGTCGGTTCCAGAAGTCATCGGAAAATATTGGTTACAATGTTGTAGATGGTCTCAGTGATGGGCGGCACAGGTATTATATTAAATGTATTGTAGGAGTACCTTGCACAAGATGCATAAGCTTTGACGAGAAGGCAGGAGTCTGGGAGCTGTCCTGATGCTGATACCAAGATGCACCAGATATCTGTGGCTGATGATATGGTGATGACAATTTATGTCTTGACCTGACGATGATTAAGAAAATAAATAAAAAAACTGAACAAATCGGTGAAACACTGTATAGAAATTTCTATCTATTACAGCTATTATGGAGAAGGTTTTGCAAAGAAGCATTGTGGTATAACGATAGAAAAACCAACAGCTAAAGATTATGGCACCTGGCGGTGCTCTGTCGGTGTCCAGATGTGGGAGGGAACAACGATAAGATCCCAACCTCCTATGCAGGCTCTTGTTAGTGTTGCTCCTGATACGAGAAGTGAGTATGATACTCACTCATAATAACTTACATTTTTTCCATCCTTAATTTTTGCCAGGCAAATTATAGCTCTATTATTGCTGTGCTGCTGTCGGTAAAGTACCTTATTCTGTATCACGTTAGTTGACAAATTTAAAATGTCGAGCGCGTAAATTAATTGGAATTATACTTTATAATATGAAGGTAATTAAACAGGTTCCAGAATAGCTCGCGAGTTACAGAATTCTGAGATGGAAGACATAAGGACTATTTTCGTTCAAAAGAATATGACATTCACCATCATGTGCCGAGCCAGCATATCCCTGTCTTACTGTTGGTTTCAGCACCCGAATGGAACTCAGTACACTCCCGGCAGACTGGAAACTGATGACCAATTGTTCTGGTAAGATTCTATAAGTAAACCTGACTATTTTCGTTATTCTTGTGTGAATAACGGAGGTAGAGCCCGCAAAGTGACATTTGTTGTCAAATAAGACGGTGAACGGCAATATACTATGATAATAATCTCCTATCACACCACTTTAATACATCTAAGAGATCTTTACGTTTTACTTGATTTAAATTATTACACTACCTAGGTATACGGGAGAAAATCTCCAAGTTGGAGATTGCGGGATCAGTTTCGCGCATGTCACTTCAGAAGATGCCGGTAAATGGACTTGTCATATGGGTCCTAGAGAACAATTGGGAGTGGAAATAATTGACAGCGTTTTTCTAAGAGTAACCGGACCTCTGGCTGCTAATAAGAAGGAAGTTGTAGCTAATATTGGTGGTTCAGCAACTCTGTTCTGCCACACTGCCAATGGTAACAGACCCTTGGAATATTGTAGATTCCTATCGCCAACATTTGTGGGTATACGGGTCGACCAGTCGGTGAGTGAAAGTAGGTAAGTTCTTTTGTAATTTAATAAGTAATTGAATTAATTGATGTGAAAAAGAGTGACGAACGAGAATGATCACATTGTAGTTTATAATAATCTGCCCAGTAGTTAGATTATAATAACTTAATCATTACTACCAGTTTTTGCTACCTTTGATTTGTAATTACTGTAATGGCAATAAACAGTTTAATGTAACTTAATGCTATTAGAATAACGTCAATTGCATCAGAATGTTAAGATGTTTGCGGCATTTATCAGAATTTTAGACAATCACAGGAATAGACATTGGGAATGGGGAATTAAAATTAGGACACGGGAATTGTACTCTCAACAAAGTAACCCATTACCCTTTTTTACATTTATGTCAAATCTTAAATGACAGTAGAATAAAAAAATACTTCCCTTGCCTTAAGTCGAATAATTTTTCAGTGCAATATTAAATCGTTACTATTTCACACCAAATCGGAGTCTTGATTACGGAGACTGCTCTTTAACTATAAATCCTGTTTACGAGGAGGACATCGGAGAATGGACTTGTGCCGCTTTGATAAACGAAGAAATTTTAGAATCCCGGGATCACATAACTGTCTATGCTAGTGGTAAGTATCGAACAGTTATAATTTGATCTAGTATCCTGTGCAGTAATTAAAAATGAAAGTTTAGGTGTCGGTAAGTGTAGAACTAAACGAAATGGATTGAAAGTTGACTTGATAAGATAAATGATGGATGATTTAGTCGATCATGCCTTCTATTCAACAATAGTATGCAAAAATCTTACAGTAGTCGTACAGTTAGTATCTTACAAATTAAAGGGGGCCGTAATAGAGGGAGAGAAGTCAGCTAACGAGATGTGATTACAATATCGTAGTCAAAAGGATCAGGGTACAAATAGGTATAGTCTTTTAAGTCATGTTTTGGTAATCGGTTTGCTTTCCTGCTAAATTTTGAGATTTGATATGAAATTTGTAATCTGGCAAGAAATTTTTGTTTTTACTACATTAATTCAAATCAACATACTTATTGGAATTATAATTTATCAGTAAAACATGTAATCAAGAATAGCGTAATCATAATTTTTATCTTATATTTAAATTTCTTCTTCTAGAATTTATAATATTTAGTTTGCAAGAATGATTATCGTTCATTGGTAATCTTTTCATTTCTTATAAATTACTGTCTATTGTCTACAATAAATTGTATACTGCTTCAAATGTTTTGTACACCATAAAATAAACTACGTGATCTTTATCGCTCAACAAAAGAATTTCTTGAAGATATTTTAAATAACACTATACTTGAAGGGTTTTTAATAGTAAAGTGTCACACGATGCTTAATAGTCGCAGAATTTGTAGATTTAATCAATCGTTAGTCTTTTTAGTTAGAGTTTTGTTTTTGTTTCAGTTGCATCTGCACCACAGTTCACAGCTGGTATTGTTGGTATGTCAGTAGGTGTGGTTTTATTGTTGGTGGCTCTCGCTGGAGTATTGTGGTACCGACGATATCGACCAACTTTCCCTTGGAGTAGAACGCGCGCCCCAAGTTCGATGAATAACTTCTCAATGAACACACGCACTTCAAATGCAAGCTCACTTGAAAGCGATAGAAGCAATTAGGTGTAAGTTTGATAATGATGATCGGACTTTTTAAATCATGAAGACGTTGCATGAAAAAGGTTTAAATTTAATTGTTTACAATTTATACGTGAACTTTGTATTTATACTAATAAAATTGGGTCTTCCGATCCATCAAAGATATGTTTTTCTATTCACAGTATACGAGTATAAGGTTTGTTAATGTTAGACAAATGATGTATTAAGGTTTGTTATCTCTTTACAGTGATAGATCCCGCAATAACAATATTTATTGGTTGCATGTATGTGCCGGGTCGACCGGTGCAATACCACGACCACACAGAAGACAGGCGTCAAGTGGAAGCAATTCCGCGTTTCGTCTGAGAAGTGTGGTGCCGGAGTCCTAATTATAGTCCACGTTCCCTTCCCAACCTTTTCTTATAAGGAAAGTATGGGATGGGAAAGTGGATTTGACAGAGGAGGGGGACGAAGAATATAAAATAGGATAGGGAGGACGAAGAGGATATATCCTCTTTCTATGCATCCCCTCCTCTATCGATTAAAGGTTGGCAACGCATCTGCAATTGCGGATGTCTATGGGCAGCGATTGCTTCGTTATTTAGGCGGACTCAGGTAACGGCTTGCTCGTTTGCCACCTTATGAAAAAAAAAAAAAAAATGTACTGTTGAGAGAAAAATTACGGATCCGAACTCTTTGGTGGACAAAGAAAAAATTAAGCATTCTGCCAAAGAGGTCGCATACTGGCCACTAAGACCTTTGTCTTTTTTTGATTAAGTATAAAATGAAGATTAGAACCGCGCGGGAAGTGGATACAACGACAAGTCGTAGTCATTAGAGCATGATGAAATAATTGTTGTAAATATGTAAATAGTTTTATTATAAATATGTATCAAAATAAACGTATTTTGACTGCAGTGCTGTTTCCAATTTATACATAAACAACGGGCTATCAAGGTCAAATGTTGGTTGCCAAAGTCTCTTTGCAATAAATCACTTATTACTTTACAATATTATTAGATGAGACAACCTTCACCTAGTAAGTTGACTATTCATGGCTAGCTATCCAAGATTAAGCAATTTAATGTGCTAAGCGATGTCGTATTTATACTTTAAAGAAGTCAAAATTAACTTATCACAGCAAGTAGCATTCATTTTATAAGATCTCAAAGACCTCGAAGATTAATTGCATAAGTGTGTAAACACTCTAACTCTAACAACTAACTAGCCTTTATGTTAGAGAAAGGTAGGCTAAATAAAGGAATGAGATAAGAAATACATATATTTTTAAAAAAAGAACTTCTTTGTACTTTCCATTTCCTTAATTTGGAAGGTGGTGTATTCTTTACGTATAGTTCTTTGGAATTAGAAAATCATAATCCATTGATAAGATTTCTTTGATAGTTATCAACTAGCAATTCCTACCATCGATATATATGTAGACATGTTGACAACAAAAGAAAATAGAAACAGAAGTCCGCTAAAAAAGATAACAAAATCTAATATATAAAATTCTCGTGTCACAGTTTTCGTCACCGTACTCCTCCGAAACGGCTTGACCGATTCTCATGAAATTTTGTGAGCATATTCAGTAGGTCTGAGAATCGGCCAATATCTATTTTTCATTTTTTTTTAACTGCGCGCGGACGGAGTCGCGGTCGACAGCTAGTCTATCTATATATATAAAAGAAAGTCGTGTTAGTTACACTATTTATAACTCAAGATCGGTCGAACTGATTTAGCTGAAAATTGATTGGGAGATAGCTTAGAACTAGGAGACGGACATAGAAACTTTTTTATCTTGTGTGCATTTCTTTTATTCCGCGCGGACGGAGTCGCGGGTAAAAGCTAGTTGGAAATAAAAGAAACAATTTTATCGTAGAATTTTTATTACGTAATATTATTCGATAGTTTATATATAATCTTACACTCTAACACAGACTTTCAGCTTGACCGAGAGGGGTCATTTGAATCAGTCCATCGGGTTTAATTTTTTTGATTAATTGTCACTTATGTGTCTATCCCGTTACGCTTGTAAAGTCGTGGTCATATTCTATAGAATAAAAGTAAGATAGATATTTAAAACTATTTTACAGTAACAAGTTAATATTTAGGAATCTTTATATCCCTCCAACATTTCAGAGATGGGAATTTTGGAGAAGAATTTGTTGATGGCTTTAATAACGGTGCGGACAATTTGCTTGATGGCAGGGGGCGCGAGATCGTCCATTAGCTGTCTCCAGTTTTCGTTAGCGAAGCTAAGAGTCGTTTCAGCTGAAAAATAAATAAAAAGTAATCTCTTAATCTGCTACAGTAAAAAATGGTCAAAATGCACTATTAAATGCGAATAGCAAGTAGAATTCATATATCAAAAGTTCTTATGGTAAATTATTTAAAGGAGTGCGAGCTAAGAACATTTGCTTCAATCCGGTTATAAAGCGTTTCCAAACATTGAGTGTATTTCTTACCTAATTCCTTGTTTCCATTAAATAAATTCTTCAAGTCGAATGTTGTGCTTTGTATGTCGTATTTGTAGTTGGGTGTTATAAGTTTTAAATGGCTGCGTCCTTTGCTGTCCTTCACATGAACCAGTTTGCTCTGGATATTCACTTCGACATTATCTGTGAATAAAATCGTTACGTCAATGTAATCGATTGATTAATTGTATACAATACCATATGTATTTGTAACAAATACTTCTTTGTGTGAATTTTAATTTTATTGCTCTACAACTGATTGCACTTTAAGATTATATCTGGAGGTCAAGGTACTGATGTAAATTCTTTGATGTAATTAGTCTATGATAACGACTTTTATCTGAATATAGATAAATAGATTTAGATAAAGAAAACTAAGTTTAGGCCTAAGTTTTTATTTACGAAAAATTTGAAAACCATTAAAAAAGTTGCTTATTATTCCTAATTTCTCCATTTAAACCTTCAATGCGAAAATTTAGTATGTATTTATTATGTACTAGCTTTTACCCGCGACTCCGTCCGCGCGGAATAAAAAATAGAAAACGGGGTAAAAATTATCCTATGTCCGTTTCCTGGTTCTAAGCTACCTGCCCACCAATTTTCAGTCAAATCGATTTAGCCGTTCTTGAGTTATATATAGTGTAACTAACACGACTTTCTTTTATATATATAGATTATGTGTGTAATGTATGTATTTGCTTACATCATACTGGTTAAAGTTAATATGTAAAAACTTACTAGCTTTAACGACGGCGTCACCATCTCCTTTGATTGGTAGAATTAGGATCTTGCCATCAATATTGTATTTAGCTGTCAAACTCATATTACCCTTGAAGCCTAAATTGAAATCTTCTTCATCACTGCCAATATCGACTCTGTAAACATTGTATTGAGATTGTGGAAAGATGAATCATATTTTGAATCAGTTTCTTTGCAACATCATTTGCATACAATATTATTCCACTCGATGCGTAATATTATTGTGTCAAGATAGAATGAAATTAATTAGGGTTTATAAATGAGTACGTCATTCGGAAAATTTTCAATAAATTTTAATTATTTAGCATTAGCTGTCGCCCGCGTCTTTGTCCGAGTGGAATTAAAAGAAACTGTGTTAGTAGCCGATAGACGTTATTGCAGAGTGAAGTTATTACTAATCCAATTTTTACTATTCACACATATTTAATTTAGCTTAAAAAGACCCAATAAAAAATTTCACATAAAAAATTTAACAATGTACGTTATTAAATTATTATTATTATTTTTAAATCTATATCTGTTCTAAATTTCTTCCGTTCTGTAGTTCTGGAGTTACGTGGTAACATTTACACTATCTATGCATCTATCTTTCTATACGCGGGCATACTACAGTGAAACTTGGTTAAGTGGGACCTGGATAAGTGAGAAATCTCCATAACTGGAACTCATGCTGAGGTCCCAACACTTTGGCACTGAATTACCTCTGTTAGTGGGACGAGGTAAACCTCTATATCTGGGATTTGTTCTTTCGATTTATCATCATAGTTACCTCTATAACTGAGACAGCGAGTAAATTTTATATGCATAAACCTCTGTAACTGAGATGACATTGTTTGTTTACTCATTCTTATTCTACCCACAAATTCCACACGTAATTCCAAGTACAAATTTTGAGCTTCAATTACCTTCAGTTTTAGTGTCGCTTTACTATCATACATTATGTTTATTTGAAAAATGTCAAAACGAAAGCTACAATCGTTATCTTTACGTGAAAAACTGAAGTTAATATCCGTTTATGAAAGTGGGAAGACACGCGAAGAAGTTTGTGCCGAATTTAATGTGCCAAAATCTACTCTTTCGCACCCACTTCTTCTGATCGCACCTGTATAACTGAAATAACCTATATTCTCACCTCTATTAATGGAACCCTCTGTAAATGAGACAGATATTTATTTATACCTGTATATCTGAGACACTGGGTAAGTGGAATACCTCTATAAGTGAAACGACATTGCAGGTCCCTTAATGTCTCACTTAACCAGGTTTCACTGTATAAGCCAAGTTTAATAAATGGCTTATAATATGCCCGCGTGCATCAACTATCTTCCCGTCTAAGTTCAGTCGAAACCGGTGCAGCCGTTCCCGCGGTCTTGGCGACAGAGAGGTAGATAAAAATTTTGTTAGCACAGAGAAAGATTCCATGTATGTATAAATGTATACTCACTTAAGATCTGTTAGTTTACTGTTACTAAGTCCGTGCATGGCCGCTTCTGCGAATTTTAATTTCAAACCATTCCCGTCGATATTGATATCGTCCAGTTGCACCGGATCAATAGACGGTACGCCCAGCTCGGGAATGCCCTTTGTGAATCGAGAAAGACTGTTCTCTATTTGTTTCCTAATACATCTCTCTAATTCTTTATCATTGAAGTCACACTTCTTTATGAAGGATGCTGAAAATAAAAATATATATAACCCTTGAGTTACAAATTTCCATATCATTTACATATGTGTTGCGAAATAATATTTTACACCCAATCAAATATCCTTTGCTATTTCAAACAAATGACAGTTGCAAGTTTCATTTTTGTGAAGGTTGCCAAATGAACACGTATTGATTTAATGTGTCTTTTGACATTATCATTGTTATTTAAATTGTGTATTATACCGTTGCTAAAAAGGGATCGTGAAGTTGCAACTGTGTTTGTTTGATCAATGCAATCCCCGTCTGTATTACAATTAAGACAACAAGAAAACGTTGCATCATCTCAAAACATGCAAAAGGAGAGTAAAATTATGGATAAACTTCATCTCGGACAAACTTTACCCAAAGAAGAACTATCCCTAAGGAAAGTTAGACCTAGTCACGTGTTTAGGGCGCGTCCCATGGGCGTTAACGTGCCTGAAGTACCTCGATTGGAACTTTGTTTTTTTTTGTCCTCAAAGTGGTTCTTCTAACTCTGTCACTGAATATTTTTCTCTTTATTCATACATCATTTTAATGACCGACAGCGTATCAAGTAGCCCATGATGTAATCATAAATTTAGTTAGCATCTGATAATCACGACTTAATTATTGCTCCATAAGTTCTCGTAATCACAGAGGTTAAAAACTTTTTCGCGAAGCTATTTTGTGCTGTCATCATCTCTAATTTTTTATATCTGAATTGTCGGTGATTTTGCGAACCACATTTTGATCTTGTATATTTTTGCTCAAAATACAATAAATGAATAATAATCATTAGTAAGCAACATCAATTTGTTATTTAAATAATATTTATATCACTCACAGGCGCCATTTTTGTCGTAAATAATGCATTAATAATTTGCATAAAAATCGAAACAAAAAAAAACAACTTATATGGATTTTTACATTGAGGTTCTTGATTATAATAGTAATAATATTAAATACTTAAAAGAAGAATCCAATCAAAACATTCATCAACTATTAGGACGGTCAAAATAAACGAAATTAAGGGGTGAAGCTACGATAGTTTTTCAGGATTTTCAGGGTTCACATACAATGCTCTTCCGAACATTTCTATTAATTTTCAGTTGTATGCGAATTTTTGTAGCTTCAATATTAAATTTGATATAGCTGTTGGCGTCATATCATCATCATCATCATCAACAGCCTTTGTCTGCCCACTGCTGGGCATAGGCCTTTCCCAATGCCTTCCACAGTGGCGTCATATACCAGGGCTATATTTAAATTTATATTTACATTTCAAATAACCATACGAAAACATAAATAGATTTATTTAAAATTACATAATATCGCAACCTATGTAATCATGTCATCTGAAATAGATGAAGTATAAGTTGTTAATAACAAAGTTATAAGCAGGTTTTGTAACGTCAATCCAAAACAGGATTACAACAGTGATGTATTTTTTTTTGGAGTAATCGTACAGAGTATAATAACTTATAGAATTAAATTTGTAAGAATTAACAATTAATGGCACTATCATACAGGTTTCGTGGTCAATTAATTTTTTTTCTTCATACACAAAATCTGTTGCTATAAGAGCAATTTTAAACTGCGAAAATAAAATAAGATTTATTCAAATTGATCTTCTAAGTTTGTTCCGGGTAATCTCCGAAACGGCTGGTGCGATTTTGGCAGGACTTTTACTGGAAGGTAGCTTAGATGTGGGGGAATAACTCAGGCATTTTTCTTATTCTGCGCTGACGACGTCGTGGGCGACTGCTAATTTATAAATATACTAATTTTACTCCTTATTATGAAATGTGCTTTCTACGATTTATTATATGTTGATGTGAATATAGCATACGCGAAATAGTTATAAGAGAATAGTGCAAAATACAATTTAAAAAAACATTTATCGTTGTGAAGAAAGAAAATCAAACATAACATTTGTTATTCATAATATATTTAAATATCAATAATTCACAAGCCGCTAATCATGCACAAAACTAAGTATGATAATGTAAAGTGTCGCAATTTATCAATTTGTTGTTAATGTTACAATATATTATGTACATATCTAAACAAATGTTTTTATTTTACATATCGAGAATTATGAAAGATATAATGAAGTTTGACCTTCTCGAGAACTGAGCTCTTTACCTCAAATGAACTTGCAAACTTCTAAACACGTAAATAATTCTATAGATGCGGTACATGCAATATTTTACCTCACTTTAAAATAAGATGTCCTTTATATTATATATATTTTCTTATGTTTACATTTCCCATTTTCAATCCATTTATATACGCAAAAATGGAGAACTGCTAAGACTAATTTTTCCGCAAAGACAAATTGGATTTTGGAAAACTTAAGAACATTAAAACGTGAGGAAGAAGATGAGAATTCCAATGCAGAATAAGTGATTTTTGGTGACACGTTTGGGTTAATTGTATCTGCAGAGGTTGAATTCAACTATACGAGTAGTCTAAAAAATACTCCCAAATATGAGTAGGCTATTAAAAGTAACCATATAAGCAACCTGTTCTACTTAAATAGGTACCTATTAAATCTTTTTTTAAAATATTTCATGCCAATAAGACATTTTATTTCCGAGGCATTTCTGATCCATCTTTAGTGACCTTCAAAGTATATTATTATATGCGGAAAATAATTAAAAAACAATATCATCGATTGCTAATAAAATATAGATACGAACAGATTGAACTTGTGCATTTTAATTGAATTGCAGACAATAGCATGACTTTGATGACGTTGTAAAGTGGTATTGTTTTATGCAGGATGTCTTTGCATGTGATTCACACAACTATAAGGAAAAACGAATTACGATAAAAATACACTTTAATAGTCTATACTATATATCTTTTATATTTTTTAACTTTGATTGTTAGGATGTTTATTTTATAACTACTGACTGAACACTTGAATAAATTACGGTTTGTGATGGACTTAAAAAAGAAATGATTCTATTGTATTTTCCCGGTAATAATTTATGTAATAATTTCAGCTTTTTAAGCTCTTAGATTAATTACAAAATCATTGCTGTTTGCAATTTCGTACAACTGACGACATATTAACAAAGTTTAAAATATATATATGCATTAGTGTGATATTAACCAGTCTTTAAGCAATTTACCTTACCTTGAGGGAATTTAAAAGCAATTTTTATTTTATTTTAATGGATCACAAATTGTAATTGTAATCGATGATTTCATGGTGATATTGTGTCCTACAGAATATTAAAGAGATAAATGTGTCAACATTGGCAGGTCGTAAATACTTTCGAGTCCATCTTATGGAAGTAATTATGCGAATGTAAGTTAATTAAGTCCATACTAGGTAAAAAGGTTTTATTTAATTTCTGTATGTAAATATATTTTTTCAAATTTCAATGCGGAATTTAAAAAGGTCTTGAACTTTTAACAAACATTAAAGTAATAATTGTTGTTATCTATAGTTATAATAAGAAAGATATATTATATTTTTGTATGTTTGTATCGATTAAACTAAAATACTACTGAACCTAATTTGTAAATTTATTCACCATTAGAATGCTACATAATCTCTGAGTAACATAGGCTTTTTTAATATTGTTAAAAAATGTTTTTACTAAAGATAAATCCACCCATGCGAAGCCGAAACATACCGCTAGTATGTGCTATATTTTAGCTTATATTTAATTTAAGATCAAGTTTATATATATTTTTGAACTAGAATATAAACCAGAGAATTTCTCCGTTTGGAAACGGAACAAAACAAAAAAATTACGACAAGGATTGCATTTTCATATTTTAAACAAATACGATTAAATGTATTATTATTACTACTCTTTATTAATTTTTATATTTACCATAAAAAGTTTGTTATAGTTTAAATCGTAAAGATATTATTATGAAAATGAAAAAAATAATACTTACGTAATACGTCTTCTTCAGCATTAATATAACAAAATAGTGTCACATATATCACAATGCTTATTTTAAAATGCATTTTTATTTTTAATTAAAAAAATATGTACAGTAAAGCCAACAAGTTTGATGTTTTGTTCACGACTCGACGCCTACTGCCGCAAGGAAGGCTACTTCCATCTTATTTATGTGCGACTGATTTTATTCGTTTATACCTTGGATATATAAAATAATACCTTAATAATACTGCTGCAATTTTTTTGCTGTCCCATGTATAATTATAATTTTGATAATTTCCTTCATATTTATTTATATTTATTTTTTTGTAATGATTTCATGAATCTAAATCGCGGGATTTGCTTATACTATGTAACTACGTTAATTTGTGTAGCACTATATTTTACCCCGACTGTGCATCTTTAGTGCGAGACATTTTCTTGACAGCACAATCCAAGGACAAGGACTATGAGTTTTCAAGAAATCTATTTGTTTATATCGAGTCCGAAATAAAATCTATTAAAATTAATAAATTGATAATAAGATCATTAGGAAATCCATTATTGATTATACGTGTGAAGTCAGGTTTGTCACTAGTATAAATATAAAATATGGCATTACTAAAAAATAATAAACAAAAATATTGGAATAAGTAATACAATTTAGCTATTTCTTTTTGCGAACACATTTATAAATAAAAATAGATTTATACATATTAATAAAATTGGAGTGTCTGTATGTAATATCGAAAAAATATCATATCATATTGTACACATGATGTATTTGCGTAGATGATAATGATAATGATAATGAAATTTTTTAAACTTTTTGTCCGTATGTCTGTCCGGAAGGCCGCGTTTGTTTCTTGTAAAAAGTACGATTTGACCGATTTTGATGGGACTTGGACGGGAAGGTAGCTAATGCTCGCAGGCATATTTTAGGCTACTTTCTCAATTATGCGCTGATGAAATCACAGGTGAGTAGTATGTCATACAACAATAGCCAAAAATATAAGTGACACCAGCTAATTTTGAAAAACAGATTTTAAATGTTAACAAGTAATGATCCTGAGTAATTCTAGATTGATAATATTGAAGACAAATCCTTATTTTTTAATAGATAAGAGGTGTTCTGCGCGACCTTAGAACATTCTAGCTTTCGTAATCATAGCACTTTACGTTTTTATATATTATTTTTTATTATTGTTTATTTTATATTAAAGCATTACCAAAATTAAATTAAATTTTAAAATTATACTGACTAAAGGCAAAAAATAATTGAATTAATTATGTTCAGTCGAATTCAACAGAAATGAGAAATAATAACAAACCTATCTAAATAACTTTACTTTTATAAGAATAAACACAGGATTCTTTAAAAACAGATATGTTTGCGTCATGAATTAAAAGACCTACGCTTTCCAAAACTAAATACATAGACAAAAAATTACATTCTCAGCCTGAGATATTGGTAAATATTATTTGTTATTTCCATTGAAATCGACGTTACATGCTTTGCAGTACATTGTATGGCACCTTAGTCGTCAAAATCTGTTAACCGGTTTAGTACAGTAGGTAAAAATAGAAGAAAGATATCATATACCTATAAATATGGATACGCAAACGCACAAAAAAGTTACTCGTGGCATGTTCATATAGCGTAAACTGGTAATTTTTTTTAAAGCTATAATGTTAAAACTATAAGAAAATAAGAGGAAAATCATTCAGATATTATTTTTATAATACAAAAACTTAGCAGTATATAAAAATAAAATATGTTATTATTAAATTATACTTCCAGTTGGGATTCTTTGTTTTTAATGTTATTACTACTAAAGTACTTGGTTTATCTTATTTTATTTATTTGGTCCACCGCAAGTAATTTGTAAGTTATTGTAAGATGATTCTAAATCCAAGCTGAAATATAACGTGGTTATAAATCGTTAGACTGACGAGAAATTCGGTGATTTTGTTTTTTGTTTTGTTAACCATAGAGTACAGAGGGTATGACCAAGTCATCCGAAGCCTGACAAGTCAATGGCTTTGGCCGGGAAGTCAATCATTTAACTGTGTATCTTGCGGCGTCATCCAAGATGTGCAAAGTGTTTGCTGTACAAACGAGTAGGAGAGAAGAGAATTCTTTAAAAAAGTACAATTTGACGAGGCTTAGTGTTGTTGGACCTAGCAGACAGAGTATGGTGTTAAAGGCCTTATAACATTTGTAAATACTTTCTTTCGTTATTAATTATTATTATTTGTAATATGTTTGCTGTGGGACTGACATGTTATTGACAGACAACCAAAGCCCCTATAAAAAAAAGACCATGGAGGTTTTTTCGTCGTCTGCCCCGAATGCCACACCACTCCGGGTAAACCACCTTTGTTTTTGCAAATGTTTATTACTAATTATAATAGAATGTTGTGTCTAAACGTAGAATTCTACTGTCGTGAAACATTAATGGATATTGTACTCCCTTACACTTGTGTTTTACGGTAAAAATTCTTTCACGATATTTTACTCAAACGTAATCAAAATTCATAAAGCATCAGGAAACTTAATTACGAAAACAATAAGTCATATGATTTACAGTATCAACATTTGATCCAACAAAGAACAAGCTTTTAAAATATTTCTTTAACGTTGGGTAAGGGTGAATCTTTCGTATATGTCCGTGTCCATATTTGGATTTCATATTTATGTGGATGCTAGTGTTTTGTAGATTTATTGCCAGTTCGTAAATGCTCAACACAAAAAAAAGTTTTGTCAATAAATGAAATAAGTGTCTTATGAGAATATTCTTTTTATTTCATGGTTCTCTTCGTGTAATGAAATGAGCTATGTTTATAAATAAATCAACAAGAAGTAAGAAAAACGCATGCAGGTAGATTGACAACCCTGAGTAAATGAGGACAAAGTATCTTGTTTCAATTAATCTCTGATTATCCGTTAACTTTGTCATCATATTTGACCGCAAAGTAATATTTCTTATCTATTTATTGGTTTGACTTATATCTCTTAAAAATTAATCAATATGCATCTTTAAACTTTACACTAAGTCTTCTGTAAAGTGATCTGTTGTGTTTAGTAGTGAGTTCATCTTTAAAACTGTTTTAAATTGTTGCATAACTGCTGTTTGCCTTATTGTCCTAGCAGCAAATCAGGAAATGGTTAATAAAACCTGTACACAATAAAACCTGTCCACTGTTCTCAAGCACGAACTGCGGTAATTTACATTTAATATTTACCCAGAATCAATTGTAACAGGAAAGGTCTGATTCTTTAAAAAAAAAACATCCATGGTCTTATATTCTTTATTTTTTTAATTGTTATTGTTCAAAATAAGTACCTACTCATACCTGTATTGCGTTAGAAATTTTCGGATTTCGTAATAAAAAATCGGTATCCAGTTGATTCTTCTTCTTCTCAGTCACGTAACGCCTACAGCTGGGCTTCCCCCAAAGATCGCCACGATGATCGGTCCTGTACAACCCAGTCAAGTCAGTCATTGTCCACTTGATTAAATCATAAAAATAATCGATCTGATGAAGTTTACGATAGGCCTTTCAACATTGGGCCTATCGTAATCAAAAATGTTTGTAATAATATTTGTGCAGCGAAAAATCATAGGGCGTAAAGTACACCTTTAACAACAACATACAATCTTACTAATATTATAAATGTGAATTTTTGAATAGATGGATGGATCTTGATGAAATTTGGCATTGATGTAGAGCATAGTCTGGAAGAGCATTTAGGCTAATTTTTTTTTAATACGCGCAGACGGAGTCGCGGGCGACAGCTAGTTTTTAACTGACGATGACGATACAAATGTGATTGTCGTGCTAGGCCCACAGTAGAGAATCTTTTTTAGCGGAATTTCGTACATCAGAATATTTTTAATGTCATGTCCTTAGAATTGAACGATAAAATAACCTTTTGCTCTTTCCGATTGATAGGTCAGGGTTCAGCACAAAACCTTAATATTCTCGGTTCGAGTTATTGACATTTGCTACAGCTTCCAGTTTTTCCGCCTTTGCAAATGTTTTATGAGGCTGCGGGTTTGCAGCCATCGTTTATTTCCTTTGCTAATTGACTGCAAATAGCCGGATTCTAAATATTATAGACGGACGTCTTTTTTTAATTTTTTATACTTCTATATATACTTTGGTTTACGGTTAATGCTTTAATATTAAGTAATATCTGAAACTAATTAGTAATACAACACGAAAGGATGCAGAAAGAAGTGTGCTAGGACTGTACTAAACGGAAATCCGTCATCTCTGCAGTACAATAGGATGCTTTTACCCGACTGACCTACCGTACTGCCATATTGTTAACCAGGCATAACAGCTGAACCGATTTCGAAGAGTAAGGTGTTTCCCTCAAATTAGACTAGATGGTTAGCTATTCTAAATACAAAATATTATGTTTTACAGAAAATTGTTTACTAAAACTGTTGATTGTATGAATGCAAGAATTTTGCAAAGAATATGTAGGAAATTTATTTAGTCTGTAAAATTTTTAATAAAAAAAAAAAAACAACTAAGGCAAAAAGCTATTATTAAGATTAGCGTTTCTTCATTACATTAATTAACTTTATAATTTTATATTATATAAATGATACTAATGCGTTCGTTTCATGACTCATAGCGCAGTCTACGGACAAAAAACGGAATATGCTCAAGCAAAATGAAATCTTTTTGTACAGGTACAACAATGTGGCCACCCCTGACGTATAAGTTTACCTGAGCTTGCTTTATCACTACAATGGATGTGCTATCAGTGGTCACTCTATCATGATGTGTATAGTACTTTGCCTCATAGTAAAAACATGACAATATTGCATTGTCATCATGTAACAATGCTAGAATGAATATATCAGTGAGAATATTTTTTCTTCTCCTCAACGTTTGTAAGAGATACGTATTTATGTTTCCCTCACTACTTTAGACAACTTACGATCAATACATTTTTAATATCGATTTATTATCGTGGATAGATGTTGCTGCGATTTAGAAGTTTGTAATACAATAATACGAGATATTGACCACTCTTTATTTATGATAAGCTTACCATAAAATCTCCTTGCAATGTCCTTTCATTCTTTGACAAAACATAGATTACAAGACACAAATGTAACAGCGTTAGTGAAATTCTAGAATACAGTTAACAATTTAGTGACCTGTTTTTTCTTCTTTTTATTTTTTCAGGTTTAAATGATATTTAAATTATTAATAATTATTTAAAATGATGTCAGTATTTTATACAAATTATTTTAGGTTGTTAATAATAAACAAGAAAGTCATGTATTCTGGATGTAAATAAACGAAATGTGTTTCCTTGTGGTATTAGGTTCTTTTGGGCAATTAGGCCGATTTATCGGCAGGCCAGTCGGCACAATGGAAACACCTTGGGATTCATTATAAAATCATGACATGCACAGAAAAGAGCGGTCACAATTCATTGATGGATTCTACTTCTGAAACATTTAAAAGCTAACTTCGAACGAATAATAAATATTTGACGAGGTACAGTGCGACAAACTTGACAGGGACGGTAAGAGAAGCACTACTATTGCGGTTAATTCTGTCAGAAAATATGAAAAATCTACTTAGTCATAGAAAGGGACACAAAAAAAACAAAACATGATAAGGCAGCTGCAGTATGACATAGATCTGTTAACAGTTTTTTATATTGGAGGGGTGGCGCTAGTGCGCTATTATAATTTAGTTTGGCTTATGCCCACCAGGTCAAATAACATTGTCGGTCTATTCTAAATATTAGACAAGGTAATATAAGTCAACGACAGAAAGAATGTTCGTAGCCAATAAGTGATTGGCAACAATTTTTGTTGACTGAGTGCAAGCCAATTTTTTTTCCTGCTTGGACTAATGCCGGTGACAAATGACGCGGGGATCGTTGGCGGGAAAACAAAATTTTTCAACACATTGTTTAGACATATTTAAGGAATAGTCATTGGAATTGTATAACTAGCTCTTTGTTAATCTTGGTCAATGTAAAATATAGAAGGTATTATGACATAGAAACATTCCAACATTAGCAAACAAACCTCGAGTATCAAAAGAAAGGTCACATAACTATATTTTCTTTAACAGACCGATTTATTTTACCAATGTAATAAAAAAAACAAATATTAAAAAAAATACTGTTTGTAAGGTCCTGTCTCAGTGAGGAAAAATGGCTATTAATATTTGTTTACCTATCTATCTGGACGAGTGAATTTGGGTATAGTTATGAATGATTCGTTTAATAAAATGTTTTTGTACTCGTAGTAGGTAATGAGGTCATTTTAATCACGTGGAAATAAAGTGTTAAAATTATTTCCGTACATTCCTGTGCGTGTGTTAAAAGCGAGAAAATATTAAATAAAAGCAAATATTAATTTTGTATTTTATAATCACGGTAATTAAATAGTAATATAATGTTAGGAAATTGTCCTTAACTGATTTAAAAACGCGACATAACACAACTAATTATGAAAATAAACATAAAAAGCGCCTGATGCTAAAAACATTTAACAATACGGAATTGTAATCTACGAGAAAGATTAGGCGTTAGCGTGCTACCAATAAATTCGCCGCAAGCCTCGATAGTAAATCACCTCACTTATACTGATATATATTTATAACTTAGCTGTAGCTCGGGACTTTATCGGTTTGGAATTAGAAAATAGCCTATGTTCCTCCCGCATACATAATCCCGTCAAAATCGGTCCAGCCGCGGACAGACAGACGCACAAAACCCTAATGCACACAGCCACGTCAATTTTATTAACTGTAGTGATATCTGTCTGTTTTTCAGAGACTTGGTGTTAATCGATGTCCGAAGTGTCGCTAGAGATAGCGTTAGCCATCGATAACAGTAAAACATCGATTTATCAATGCCACTTGGAAATAATAATTGTTAATATGTCTACGAATTACTCAATTTATTTTCCAATTAAATATTTACTTCGTATTATTATAACGCTGGTCAAATATGAACATTGTTAAATTATATTTATAGTACTTTTTATTTATGTTTTTTATTTTATTACTTATGTTTAATTTTTAAAGCTCCATAGCAGTCTGGGTGACAAAAATAGTAATTATGGACAAAAGGTATGATATTCATGCTTTTGATTCGAACCTAGATACCTAACAAATAGCAGTTAGTCCATTCAATCACAATGGGACTACACATGGTTATGTAAGAAATTCTTGAATTTATTATAGCCTAGGTTGGTTTCAAATAATGTACATTTAATTATACTAAGGAAATATATCCAAGAACAAATATAACATATTGAAAAAAGTTATTTCGTTGACCTAAATATATTTGGCTTTACTTACATTAATAATGACCATTGCTTATCGCGATTCCCGGTTACAAGCAAAATCTTTTCAGTCCTTCGCGATACTCGGACGGGATAGGATGTGTTCCCGCCGCGCGGATTCAATTCATCCGGTTTAAACTTCGTCAGTGAACACGTGCTTTGTAAATTCGTAGATGACATAAAATACTAGAAATTGGTTAGTAAAAATTAGTGCTTAGTAACCCCGTTTTTTTAATATAAATTATTTTTTGTGATATGTATTCCATAATAAAGTAGTTAATTTCAAGGAAGTTGTTACTTTTCCGTTGCGGTCAAAAATATTCGTAAAATATTTTTAATTCAATTCTTTATACGAAAGTAAGAAGAAAATAATTAAATGCGTCTTGAGGCTAAGACTTATTAATTTTATCCTTCAATAGCTTATGTAACTTTACGCCAATGCAGGCTACATAAACGATAATATGCCGTCTTTTTTTTAGGTCAAATTACAAAAGAATTGAATTACAATTGAACGCTTTACTCGTACCAGCCTTTATTAGTAGCATATTTATTTCTTAATTTTAGCTTAGACCTAGGCATCAAAAATTATACAAATAATTTCTAATTTATAAATTCTTAATCCTTATCATCATATGAGCTGATTAAGGTTTCCTTGTTACAACTAGTTAAAACTAATATTACAGTTATACAGCGAAATAAAATATTCATAATTGCCATCTGCACTTTTGTGTAATAATAATCTACCACGTGACTTAACTAGTTCTAACAGTCATGCTAATTTGCGTGAGAATTGAATTATCTTTCATGAAATATTTGTTAAAATGTTTTCTATTAGTCCATTACCGTAAGTTTCTACTGACGTAACAACCGTACAAAAACATATCGTCCTATCAATTTCTTTGAAAGATGAGAGATAATAACATGTACCTCAAAAGCAGTGGAAACCCATATTTATGCAACAGATGTAGTCAGACAAATTATTTTCTGTATCTTAACTAATGCTAGTAACAGAGAAAACAATATGTTACGTACGTGTTCAAATAAATCTTTGGCGCAAGCAATTACTTTTATGTTGTTTTTGCATGACTGATTTTCCTTGAGTCATTGCATAAAAGTGCTGACCTTAATTAGGGCACAAAATAAATAAATAAAAATGTTTTCGTCGTACTATGATGCTTTCTTATCATTATATTTCAGCTTAAGTTTAGCTTATCTAAGCCTTCCAAGTATGTAACACCTTTAATGCTGAAAATTATATAAAGTCTATTTAATCGTATCAGTTTTTAAGTTCATCGCGCTTGATTTTTAATTAAACATATAGCAACTGTTTTGATACATACGTACGTTATATGCTTTAACATATTAAGCACGCAAAATGTATTTCGTCATAAGTTATTACATTTTATATCTGACAGGACATAAGCAGAAAATATCACCCTGGGACCCAACTTTGTTGAATAAGTCGTTTGAACCCACTTATCTACTTAGGATAATGGCTTATGTGAATCTCTGTGAAAGGCCTGGCCTTTAGAACGGGGTTTATACTGTCAAAACACTCTTCGAAATAAAAAACAGAGATACTTAACAGATATGATGAGAATGCAGAATGATTTAGCGCAGGTTTTTCAGCAGATATAGCCTACGGTAATATTAAGATTTATTTTGGATCAGCAATGTTAATTAGGAATTGCTACATATATGTTTTGTAACATGAAAGCTGAAATTTTATATTTTGATAAATTAATTAATGAAATGTTCATAGAAAAATTATCAGAATCATTTAAGATGAGTCTTATCGATGCTTCGATAGAAAAAATAAAAGTATATTTCAAAAAGTTGATTGGTTACACTTTCTTCCCTTATAGTTCGCTTAATGTCTGTGGGTGTTGCAGTATGGTCTGGAAGGGGATTTATAATTAAATCGCGTGTATAAGCGCCCTTTTTTAAATCCAATGTTAATTTAATGTGAAAAAAGGTTAATTTAGGTCAGAAAATTACATTTTGTTTATGTTCTAAAGAATTAATTTAATACGAGCTGTCGCTCACAACTCCGTCCGCGCGAAATTGAAAAAAGAAACGTTATAAGTAACCTATGTGTTCTTCCAGACTATGTTCTACATCTGTGCCAAATTTCATCAAGATCCGTTGAGCCGGTACTGAGATACCTTTAAACATTTTTGCAGATTACCTTTTTGCAGGAGTTACACAGTGTAAAATGTGATACAGAAATTTAATGAAAATTAAGTTTTAAATAATTCGGAATCCAATGAAATAAATAAATATTTCTTTATCCCCTTTCCAGTTCATAGTCCTGTTTTGTTGATTTTTTTTAAACAAATCATTCTTAGTCCTTATTTTTTATTCGAAAAGCCTAGTACTTTCATAATGATTTCATGTTAAGTCTGCATGGATTTTAATGGAACCGCAGTGAAAAATAATTGACAAAGAATCGATGACCTGTAGTTGCACGCAAACTAAGATTACATGTATGATGAGTACCTGTTTTTACAAGGCTCGGCTGGATATAAAATTGAGTTTAAACGGTAATAAGAACACGAGGAAGAGCTGAGGTTTCTGCCTCCATCCAAACTAGATAAAAAGCCTCCTTGAGTGCAGATTAAGTTAGAGATTTTTACACCAAGGGACTCCATTAATAAGCATTATGTCTTTGGTGGTTGAGGTCTCTTGAAAAGAAAAGATGCCACTATAATTTATTCTCCCATTAACTTACTTTTATTAAAACTTAAGTAACTTTTATGCTTTATTAATAGTAAACTTCACATCAAATAAACTTCTTGAGTGAGAAAAAACCATTCACATATTTCAATAGATATTGTATTGTCCTCAAGTATAATGAAACTGTTTCAGCTTTGCTCAACGAATGAACTTTTTTATAATTACTTTCATGGACCTTAGTAATGTGTGATTGCTCAGTTAAAGTGTATAGAAGTGTCTGAGATGTGTAAGAACGTGAAGGGCGTGTCATGGGAGACGGAGGCGCTGATGGGCGCTGAACCGAGCAAGCCGTCGCGCTGGGATAGCTTCTGCCCGCGCGCTGCGCTCTCACACATCGGCCTTCTGGTTGCTCTCATGCTATATACCGCCGGAGGGGGATTGGTGAGTACACATTTATACTACTAAAGACAAGAACAACACAAATCACTCCAGTAAGGCCGTAGTAATGTTCTTGTTTTTTTTTTGATATAAAATTATTAAACTTTTGTAAGATATTTTAATAAACGAAGGCTAAACTTATGGTTTGTTTGTCGATGTCAAATAAAAATAAAGGCAATTCAAATGGTTTATTTCATAACGCACCAATTAAGACATAAGAACTACCATAAAGAAAGACGAAAGCATTATATTTTATCCATACCTGGCTTAAAAAAAAACTAAATTCCTGTCTTAAATTGTTACGTGGAACAATTGTGGTAAATTATTATAGTTTGAAAGTCATAATTCAAAAAAATAATAACTTAAAATACTTTGTGACTTCTTATCGTTCTAACTTAACTATTTGGCGTATTCTTAGTAGCAGTTTATATTAACGGTAAAGTAGTTATATTAAAAGTTAGCGAATTCGTCTTCAAATAAGTTAATTGGACTTTCCTTAATTTTTTCTTCCTCGAAAACTTCAAAGTTCGTTGTGTCCCCCGGATGTTTAACCTTCGGTATAAATGGCGGTTGGAGACGCATGTTCAAAAGTGCGTCCCAGTCCATTTCTTTAAACCATTTATGATTTTTAAAATCTAACACTCCATTTTTTAGATTACCATAACGTCTCGTAACATCGACTTGAAGTACATGCGATATGAGGTCTTTCAATTCCATTGTGAAATGGCTCGGACATCGATATTTTCCAGCAACGATTTTTTCATAAATTCTCATTGGATCTGAAGCAAAAAATGGTGGATAACCGGCACTCATTTCAAAAAGCAGTACTCCTATGGACCACCAGTCCACGGTAGACCCGTAACCCTTACTTAAAATGATTTCCGGAGCCAAATACTCGGGGGTGCCGCACAAGGTCCAAGTTCTACCGTGGATAAGCTTACAAAATCCAAAGTCTGTTATCTTAATATATCCATGTCGATCTATCAATATATTCTCCGGTTTTAAATCACGATAAACTAAATCTAATGCGTGAAGATATTCTAGAGCTAAAATAACTTGAGCGCCGTAAAATTTCGACGTAGCCTCTTCGAATTTTCCCAATTTACGTAAATGAGAAAACATTTCACCGCCCGGAATGAATGGTAGAATATAATAAAGGTATACGTTGTCTTTGAGAAAGTATTTCATATATACAACGAAGGGGAAATTGAGTCCACACAATATTTTCTTTTCATAAAAACTGTGCTCCACCTGTTTTAATTTGACAATCTTTTCTTTTTCAAGCATTTTCATAGCATAATATCTTCCGGTGGTAACATGTTTAGACAAATACACTACGCCGAATGCTCCAGTGCCTAAAACTTTATATTTCTCGAAATCAGATATTTTCGCAGTCGTTTCGGGACTTTCGTTCCATATCTCCAGAAATTCTTTGTGAAGTTTACGCAAGTATAGGGTATATTGTTCTTGCTTCGCTTGACTGTAACCCCCGCCAGAAGATGTCGATGTTAGAAATCGATTGGAATCCTCTGCCATTTCTAATACCTGTTTGAACCAGTAAATAGTAAATTAAAATTTTAAGTTTTTTGATAAATAGACGAGGTGATAGAAGTCAGAAACAAAAACATTGATAGAACAAAATATGACATTTTCATAGATGAAAGTCAATATAATAATTAATATTGTGTTGCGAGATTTTCTTGCAACACAAGATTTATTAAACAGAAGGTTTATCATCGTGCTTAACGAAAGTATTTAAAACGTGGATGAATTTGGTATTGTATTTTAATGATAATAATAAGGCCAAAGATTTATTTTAATTTTTATAAGTAAAGTCTGACCAAGAATACAACTATGATGAGGGCGCCACAATCACCATTACATACAATATTCTACACGTACGTCAAATTGACGTACGTGTTGCAAATTGCATCCAACGAATTATAGCATTTAAAATCTAATTTTTTTAAGACTTATTCTATGTTAATGACGCCAATTATCTTTTTTCCGCATATTAATGCATCAAATTATCTCGAACTCAAAAATTTACACTACGTTTAAATAAAATACTTTGACAATTTGAAGACAATCAACAATGTCAGTGTGTCAGTGCAATGGGAAGATGAGAACGAATTTTAAATAATTTTTTTTGTTGCCATTTCAAGACGAAGGGTTCTTTTTATGTATTTTTATGTCCATCCTATATTACATTTATTATCAATAGATGATATGTCAACATGGTACGTCATAAAATGTCAATATTCTTCGGCGTCGTGGCTGCTGAGTCAATGTTCGTATTTATATATTTTAACAAATATGAAACAAGCAACTAAATTCACTTATAATTGGATTTTTAATGGCCAAATCGTCCTTTACATATCAGAACCACGTTGATTACTTGCGTCATTTGGATACTCTTAAAGAAGATTTCGAAAATAGGTACAACGAACCAGAAAAATACAAAGGAAAGTGTGATGATTATGATATCATAAAGAATATCGGAAGTGGTGCATATGGTGCAGTGTATTTAGTAAGGAATAAAAATACTTTATATTATCATGCCATGAAAGCAGTAGAGAAAGCCGCGGGAATCGAAACAAAGACCGTCACCAATTTAATCGCAGAGAAGGATATTCTTCAAGCGATCAGGTTTCCGTTCATTATATCCTTGGACGAGGCTTTTAAAGATAATGTATATGTTTATTTCATCTTCCCTCTTATGTTTGGTGGAGAATTATTTGAGATTTTACAAAGCTTTGGCAGTTTCTCGGACGCTTTGGCGAAATTTTATGCCAGCCAAGTTACTCTAGCGTTAGAATATCTACATTATTGTAATATAATTCACAGAGACGTAAAACCGGAAAATATTTTGGTCGCTTCCAACGGATACTTAAAATTGTGTGATTTTGGAATTGCAAAAGTATCTGAAAAAAAGACTTATAGTCTTTGTGGTACACCGGAATATTTAGCACCAGAAGTAATATCCTCTAAACCATATTCTTTCCCAGTGGACTGGTGGGCTCTAGGTATTTTAATATATGAAATGCTCTCTGGATATCCTCCATTTTATGATTCACAACCGGCAAAAATATACGATAAAATATTAGAGGGTCATTACAAATGTCCGAAGACGATCAATACGGATTGTAGACAACTTCTTAGAAGTCTTTTGCAGGTGAATCCATCAAAGCGCATCGGTTCTTTCAAAAACGGTGCATTCGACATTAAGGCCCATCCTTGGTTCAATGGGGTGGTTTGGAATTCAATATTACAGCAAAGTGTCGAACCTCCTTATATGCCGAATGTTTCACTTGAAATGGAGTTGGATGAATTGATGCCAACTAATCAAGATATATTAAAAAAATGTTCAAAATGCATGTTTGAATCGGAATTTTCAGATTTTTAAGATGTACCAAGTTTAATATTCTTATATTTTATCTAAGGGTTACCAACGCCAAAATACTCGTACGAAAATATATTGCCATAGATAACTCGTACTTTGTACGGATGTTTCATCAGAGGATACGTGGCACAGTTACAAGCTCAGTATTGTGCATTTGTATAGCCATTAGAATTTTAATATTTTTATTAGAATTTTGCTTATTGTGTAACAATGGAAAATGTTGCACTTTCTCTTAATGTCACAAGGATTTGTTTTTAAATCAATTTTCATTAATATATGAGACTGTGTCACTCTCCTTGAGCCTCCATCGTCTACGAGCGTATGAAGGCTGAGAGATGGCTAACCACGATTTTAATATCGTTTAAGATTTTTTATTGTTTCTAGTTCGTCATTTGCGCGGAGATTTTTGCCTATAATTTTCTTTAGTGTTATCATTACACTTAGAATTATATACAAATAATTAGATTTTATTATGTCTTGATAGTTAGAGAATATATGTAATAATCCGTAAATAAAGTAACATAGCTGTTCATTATTTGTCTCTCTCTGTTTCATTATTTTCTACTCCTTAAGTTATAAAGTTATGACTTGAACACTAGATGGTTTCACAGGTGGTGCTCATAACAATAATCATGTAATCAAATAAAATAAGTGAAGGTTTTAGGGCTGATGGACAAACAGCTTAAACATAAATCTTTCATTTGTATGTACGTGCATATGTTTATTTTCTTATATTTGTCAGTGTTTATTCACATATTGCAATGTTACATAATTATTAAAACATGATTTATTTGTCATTATGACAAAATGCGAAATTCAAACAAATCCAAAACTATGACAATATGACAGGTCCCTCTCGTAAAAATGTAGAAGCCAATTTGCTTTATTCAAGTGCATTACAAGCTAATCATAAAAATTATTTAGATTATTTAAAACAAGAATTTGTTAGAACGTATGAAAAGCCTACGCAGTGCGATAAATCAGCGGAAGATTTTGATAAAATCAAAACGTTGGGTGTCGGTGCTTACGGTACAGTATTTCTCGTAAGAGAAAAAAATACTTTTACATATCATGCAATGAAAGTATTGGAAAAAGCGGAGATTGTCCAAAACAATACTATTAAACAGGTGCACCGTGAAAAAAGAATTTTGCAATGCATAAATTTTGCGTTCTTGATTTCATTAGACTATTGCTGTAAAGACAACGTCTATGTTTATTTGATTTTACCATTCGAAGCGGGCGGTGAATTGTTTACTATAATAAAAAAGCTAGGAGCTTTGTCGGAACCATTAGCACAGTTTTATGCCGCTCAAGTTGTCTTAGCGATAGAATATCTTCACAACTGTGGTGTTATACATAGAGATTTGAAACCAGAAAATATTTTACTATCTGAAAACGGATATATAAAGCTTTGCGATTTTGGTTTTTGTAAAGTAATTAAAAACCGAACATGGACATTATGTGGTACACCTGAATATCTAGCTCCTGAGTTTATTCTATCAAAAGGATATTCGTTTCCCGTCGATTGGTGGGCTCTGGGTATTCTTATATTCGAAATGATTGCTGGTCATCCACCTTTCTACAGTTCTCATACAATAAATCTTTATGAAAAAATACTCGAAGCTCGGTTTAAGACTCCCGATTGTATGACGCCTAATTGTAAATCTCTCGTGAAAAATTTAATACTTCTTGATCCAATGAAACGATTTGGTTCCTTGAAATCGGGCGTATTTGACATAAAACATCATTTATGGTTCAGTGAAGTAGACTGGGTTGATATCTTACATCAAAAAGTTGTACCACCGTATATACCTATTTGTAAAGGATTTGGTGAATCGATTACCAATTTGGAAACGACTTCTGTAAAATTGAAGAAAGCACCTGTTTGTTTGTTTGAAAAAGAATTTGAAAATTTTTGATGTGCCACCACCGAAACGATACAATTACAACTGTAAAGATAAATTATTAAATATATGTATGTACATTCTTGTCATATTATTTGAATTCGTGCACTGAATATGGAAACTTATGAATGTCTACACTGTAAAAGGTTGTAAATTTCAATAGTATTATAAATTAATATATTTTTAAATTAAGTAATTGATATTCTTGTACACAGGTTTTCCGTGCTTTGGAGTTTCCAGCTGAAGTGGCAAAGCAGGAGTATCACAGAGATCGATTGTTATCGGAAAGATGGAATCTTATACGTATTGTTTCCGATTACGGAATGAATGGAACAGAATTTGTCAGCATGGAAAAGTTAATCAGTGACCAATTAGCAATTTATGAAAAGGTATGTAGATGCAAAAAGTGAACATCATATACTATACAAACAACAACATTTTATTGAACAGTTTTAACTTCTTCAACCAAAGGTTAGTTTGTAAAAAATTGTCAATAGAGAACTCCTAATCTTGGGCTATTCTTAAAATTTACGGTATATCCTAAAAAGCGATACTTGCCGGTTATCGGAGTTTTGCTTGCTATCTTTATTTACTGAGGATTACTTTTGGTTATATTGTGATTAATTTTAGATATTAGAAGAAGCTTCATCTAGCGGCCTGTCCTTAGAAGTTGAGAAAAAGTTTCCACCTTCTGAGGAAAGGTGGAGCATACTACAGGCTGTTTTCTTCTCGTCCACGGTGCTCACCACTATAGGTGTGTAAAAACATGTAAGCATACCAGTGCATTTACATTACGTTGGCAGTTTGAAATTTTCATTTTAATTCCACATCGAGTTTATTTTGTTTGCTTCTGCGTTACCGTAAATTTATCTTAGAACTAGATCATTTTTGTATAAAATAAAAGGTAGTAAATAGGTGCTCCGTCGATTGAAGATAGGCAACGCACCTGCAATTGCGGATTTCTATGCGCACTGGTCGCTTTGCTATTTCAGCGTACGTAGGTTCCCGTTTGCTTGTTTTCCACCTAATTATTGTTAGAGAGAAAACTGACACTGTGCCGGTGTATCGGCGCAGCACTAGATCTACAAAAATATCAACGCTTCGTTCCCCTCACTACATCTATCTGACACTTGGTTTTGGAAAAAAAGCGCGCCATTGGCTCCAAACGATTTTAATGAATATTGTCTAAAGTTGTAAAAAAACTCAAACTTTTTTGTTTTAGGATACGGCAATATTGTACCTGAAACATTTTGGGGCAGATTATTTTGCATAGCTTATGCCCTTATTGGAATACCGCTGACGCTCACAGTGATTGCGGATTTGGGAAGGGTTTTCGCCACAGTCTTGTCTGTTGCTGCAAAACAGTTACCCGCATTGCCGAGTAAGTGAATTTAAAAGCGTCCTTAGAGATTTTAATATCATTCTTTTTAAACTTTCACACATCAAATTACAAACATCACGTCATTTTTTTTAAACTTTAAAATTTATATTTTTATTGTTCGTAAGCATAACTTAAACATAAACATACGTATAACTTAAAAGTCTTAAGTAATTTTGAAAAATGATATATCATTCGGTTCTAATTATTCTCCGAAGTATCACAGCGACAAGGTTTTCGCGTAACTTTCTACCTCGCTTAGCCGTGTTGTGGAATACTCTGTCCTCAGCGGTATTTCCAAACAGTTACGACTTAGGGAAATTCAAGAAAAGGTCGTACACCTCCCTTAAAGGCCGGCAAGGCATCTGCGATTCCTCTGGGGTTGCGGATGTCTATGGGCGTCGGATCAAATAATTTTAGGCGATTAGTTGCTCGTTTGCCCCCTTCACCCATAAAAAAATATGGGCACAATCAACAGTTTATTTTTTTCTTTCCAGTATCTAGTGTTTGTTTTTTAGTAACTTTTGCTTATTTTGGTTCAGAATGCTGCAGTCGCGTGTCTGAGGTAAACCCTGCGAGCAAGCGCTCACTGTACGCGCTGTGGGCGGTCTGCTTTCTCTTCGTCTACCTCTCAGCGGGCGCGGCGTTGTTCAAAATGTGGGAGGACGACTGGACGTTCTACGACGGTTTCTACTTTTGTTTTATTACCATGACCACCATCGGATTCGGTGATCTCGTTCCAAGTAAGTTAACATACACCATCCAAGTAAGGTAACATGGTTATCCTAATTATTTAAACGTTTAACATTGTGATAAAAGTTTGCGAACACAACGCGATTACTACACTCAGCAACTGTATGGAGTGATGTAACTCCTTCTACTCGCATGCGCCCATCATTTTTGGCAATGGTTCACGGTACATTCTGTACGACGAACCAGAACACCGCAGTGACGTCACCGATCTCAAGCCAGTTATTGCTCACCTGTGTTATAGCGTTATCATTGCCTATTCCTTAGACGTATCACAGAAGATTAGCTAGTTTTTAATGTATTATTCTTAAATATATTGACGCGATTTTTTTTTTCTAGAAAGACCAAAGTACATGTTGTTGTGTACTCTATACATATTAATCGGGTTGGCGCTGACGTCTACGATAATCGAACTGGTGCGGCGGCAGTACGCCAGGTCCTGGCAGCAGCTGCGCGCGCTCTCCGGTCCGCTCGCCGACACGCTGCGACGCTTGGGCGACGCGGGCCGTGGCGTCGACGTGTCTGCGCTACACAACGATCTCCGCAAAGTTCTCACTATTGTAAGTTGAATTTTACAATTTTTTATTAACTCTCCGTAAGTAGGACACGCCGCATATGAATTGGTGCAGTTTGAAAGATTCATAGTAAATTTAAGTAGTACGTCTATGTCCCAACTGTATTTTACTAGATTTGGGGAAAGTTCCTATTGGAAGTTGAATTTTACCGGTCAGTAGATAGTTCTCACCGCATCATACGATGATGAATTTGGAAAGATTTATAGCTTGTCATTGGTTAATGATTGTACTTTTAGTGAAATTTAGAGTTAAGTAAATTTTTTGGTATCTTCGGAATGTTTAATCTAGTTCTTGTTAGTTAAATTCACTTTTTCCTTAGCACTAGGTAAATAGGAGACACCAGTATTATGCGAGCTTTAAGGACATCACATGAACTGGTAGTTTTTTTACTGTTTTATATACATACTAGCTGTCGCCCGCGATTCCGTTCGCGCGCAGTTAAAAAAAACTTAATAAGGGTATGAAAAATAGATAGTAGCCGATTCTCAGACCTACTGAATACGCATATAAAATTTGGTAAAGATCGGTAAAGCCGTTTCGGAGGAGTAAGGTAACTAATATTGTGACATGGAAATTTTATATATAAGATTATATTTAAGCTTCGTACTTATGGTAAAGCCAATTTACTTGATCAAATAGAATTATTGTGAGCGTTAGTGTGGTCACGAATTGCCGACGGATCGATTGTGTTGACAGATGCTATCTCAGTTTAGTTCGCGGACGAATAAAAACGTCGAGATGAACACACTATTTATTCGTTGCTACGTACGAGCGAAATTCTGTTCCAATGTAAATAAAATACCGATATTGTGTTTTGTAATAGACGTCCATGGCCTTGTTCGATCTTATTGAAAGGTATTCGTGTTGATTTAAATGTGTAGAATATATTTCTTAATTGACAGCAATACGTGCTCTGTTTTATTTAACCCTTACATAAAGGGTATGTCTAACTAAAAATATCAACTGTTTTTTAGGTTACACAAGTACAATATGAGTGCCTGAATGTGTATCGTTAAATTGGAATTCTTAATTTCAAGATATATATCATTTAAATTCGATTATTGGATGATAATTGTTTTTGATCTTTCCGTTTAAATAACTCATTGGCTGGTTAATGATTTTGTGGCCTTTAATTTATCTATCTGTTTTAATTATCTATCTATCTATTCAATTAATAAAATTGGAGTGCTTCTCTGTAATATAAAAAGCATATTTCCCGCACATAATGTATTTCCGATATTAATAACGAAAATAAAAAAAAAAATGTTTGTCTGCCTATCCTCAAGTCCTCCGAAATGATTTTGACGATACTTTTGCTGGAAAATAGCTAATCTGTGCGAGAGTTACATTGGCCGTTTGTTTTAAGTATTAGTGATGTTAAAGTTTGTAACATTGTGAACACAAACGATTGTCTCTTATAGAGTCTAATTGTTTATTTTGTTGTGCTATGCTCAGGATCGAGGTCATCGAGTACCGATGTGGCAACAGCCACCCTTTTAGTTTTAGTACCCTATAAACCGTTCGGAACAGCTCTATTATGTTTGGAATAAAACAACCGTTCTTTTTATGCCGCTCAAGTTCCATTGAACGTATTTAGAACTGCTACACTTTCATTTGTCCAATGTAAAGAACATGTATCGGATTGACAATTGTACCTTTGAAGCTCAATTTAAATATAGTATTTTTTTATTTATATCTTGTTTGTCTTTGTCTTTTCAAAGAAGTTAATTGAGATAACTTACGAAAGACCTTAGAAAACAGGCAAGCAATGGTTAGGTGGATGTTTTATAACGAAATTATTGTTGTATTTTAATTTTCATATACAACATTTTCATCTACGTTCATGTTGTGCAAACATTTCAGAAAGACAGCAGTAACAAGACTCACGTTGGGACGAGGGTATGTTGGTACAATGCCTTACAAGGGTTTTTAAGGCAAACGCTAGCTAAAAAAGCTTGCGCCTTTTAAGCCACATAAGCTATTCGCCAGTTACTTAATTTGCGACTTTAACAAGCTTCAAAAAGAAATTTTAATTTTACAGAATTTTTCAGTTGTCATTCTTAAATATACATTTTTAAAATTACGTTTTAAACTTTGATTCTTATTAAATGGGAAGTATTGCAGGTGAGTTTGTCTCTGATATATTTTCCAACGCAAATGACAGAATTATGACAATATTCTTTTAGGTTGTGATATCACTGTATTAAAGCAAAATAAAAATGCTTTTTTTTTGTTTTCATCAAGAATTATTTTCTAGTAAATATAGACATAACGTTCACATTTGAAAAAGGAAATTGAATCTTTAACTATTTATTAAGTAATCTTCTATTGGTAAGCATAAATTCTATGTACATATTATGGCTATTATTTTATGTATATATCTATATATAGTTAAAGCGTAGCTATTTAAGCATACTCTTAAATTTCACAAAAGTAACTTAGATTCGTAGTGGCTTATGAGCATAGATAATAAATGAAATAAAATAAACTGTGTAGACAAATAAATATTTTAAAATACCGCAGTTCCTCTAAATCGTTAAATTTTGATACAATGAGATAAGCTACGAGTAGAATTTTACGGTGTATATTTATAAGTTTCTGATCCATTGGTTGTAAAATCGATCTATTATAAAAGTGCGTCATAGTCACGGCGGCCTTCCTGATATCTCTAAACACTACGTCATTTTGGAAGGATTTAAATTGAAATGTGACTCAAATAAGATATGTGACTGTCTACTTGCAGTAGGATAACATATGTATGTAAATTTCAAAGAGACCGAGCGGTATTACAATATGATGTATTCACGTGTTTTGACCGTGGAAGCCCAATATAAATGTCCACATCTATCTGTATCTAAGTCTGAGAGATTTTATCGTTTTGCCTTAACCGCATTTATTATATACATGTGAAGGTTAAATATTAATTATATAATTCCACTAGAATTCAAATACGTAAATGCACTGGAGCGTAGAACAAGTTATCAATCAACTAAATTTATGGTCCATTCTAAGAATGCTTATTGCAAGTAATTTACGCACAAGACCATTTATCTTTAGCTGGCCTTTTCATCTATTAATTTTACTCTCTGTGGTAAGTAAATTCGTCAGCAAACAGTTTAGCTTACATTTTAGATGTAAATATTTAAAGTGCACTTTAGTTTATCTATTTTAGAGACACAATAGCTTCATTTAAATTTTTAGAAATCATTTTAATAAAATACGAAAAATAATATATACTACAACTGTAAAAACTGATGATCAAATTAGACAAAAATATAAAGGAATAATTATAGGTAGTATAATATTTGGGGTATAAAAACTAATATGATTCAGTCCAATTTCTTTTATTCTTTTTTTAAACTAGGCTTACCAAATTGTAGCTTGTTATATAATAAACATTTGGATTGAAACGCGTTTGCTTTTATACTCTTCATATAAGAATATAATTTTTTATTTAAAACTTGATTTGGAAATATGGCGTAATCAATTACGCACGAAGATCATTTTTTGTTACATTAAAAACAAAATTGTTTCATTATTACGTACAAAGTCCGCGATATTATATTTTTTTTAGCAATTAATTTTATTTATCATCATTTACGGAATATTTTTAAATTACAATGAAAAAAAAACAGTGGAAATGATTTGAGATGGTGGATTTTTTTTATTTTTTGTTATAGGTGACCATGCCTAGACTTGGAAGCGGTAAAGATATGTTGGGTGAGAAGAGACAACTAGAGTTGGAGGCGGCCGTAGAAGCGGTCATCAGGGACATCACAACTCCAATACAAAGCCCTCAGAAGCCTCCCATTGTGCAAATAGTTATTTACGAATCGTCTGTCTAGCATCTACTCGCCTAACATTCTGATTACACGAAATACGCACGCTGCGTTTCTTGAGCGAATAAATCTTTCATCAAGAAACATTTCGAGAAAATAAATATACGCTTAAAAGTGCACAGATGCTGAGCGATATTTATTTAAGCGTTTGGAATTGATGCTTTCATTCCAAAACTGTTTTTCTTCGAAGAGGCAAATAAACAAAAAAAAAGAGTCTAAAGATATTTTTCTTGTCTTTTGTTCGTATGTACAATTTATAGCGTGCAAGAGGACAACGAATGCTTTATTCCCGGCTAAGATTTTCATCTAAATGTAGATTATAATAAGAAGTACACTGTTGTTCATAGTATTATTACTTTAGTTAAGAATTTATGGTTGAAGTTATTAATTCGTGTTGATAAGTGAGATGATGAAGCCCTATACAAACTGTTGACCATTCGTAAATAGTGCGCATGACCATATGGGACCACACTCTTTTCTCACATTGTTTTGCTAAGAGTATAATTTAAGTACATTTGTAGTAAAACACGTCTCTTCTTAGTATGACAGGAAAAGATATGATACAACTGGGGCTACAACTTTTCGAGAAAAGTAACAAAATTCCTTTGCGTTTCAACGCATGTGTTATACGGTTGAACCCACTGATGGACCTCGAAACACTTTCTATTCAATTGCTTCAAATTCAAGCGATCTAATAAGATCAAATAAAAACCTAATTTCACTTACAAAGAAAATATATTTTTCTATGGCTTACCGTCGCATGAAAATACATTTGTGCTATTCTGTAACTCTACCTGTACACCTGTAAATGTCATCTGGTCCTACTTACGGTTCCCGAAGTATAATTATTTCTCTACTCTTGAGCTGATTGCTGCCTAGCGTTAATCATTATTCAGACATTTTGGCAGCTGTTAACTTCTAACTCTCTTGTCTACTGCAGACATTTGTTTGATATTTTAAGGTTGAATTTAAAAATAAATATTTTCAATTGTTTGACAGTTTTGTGTATCACTGTGAGCGATGTTTTGAAATGAACTGTTCTAATATTGTAAACGGAATATAAATTGTTTGTTAAAATAGAAAAATCAATTGTTTTTTTTTGTTAATTTGTTGTGAAATTTTTATAAACATTTTAAGTTTATTTATCAATACAGGATAAGATACAATCAGAAAAAAGGTGTATTATAAATATTAACGTGCAATTTTGTAAAGAACTTTGTATATTCTATAAATAATTATTATATTCAAGTATTATTTATAACGACACATAAGACATTCTTTTGTCAAATATTGTTTCCATGATGTGTTTTCTTTAAGTATAAAATGTTTGTAGTTTAATTGAAAAATAATTTTTAGTAGAACATTTTTTATTTATGATATAATAATGTAGAATATAAAAAAATGATGCGCACATATAAATAAAATAAAGGTATGTTTGTGGTGACAATTACGTGTCAGTTTGCTGAAGTAACGTCTAATTTGGGACATTCGTACCTAAAGAGTAAGAATGCCAGATTCCTCGGTCGGACTGATCCGCGGTATTCGACCCAGGTGCTGTGCCAATTACACAAAAAGATTGACACTTGTTTTATATTTTTTTTAGTGCTGATTTATTTTAGTTGAAAATTTTACGCACAAAATATTGGTGAAATATTTTTATATATGCGTCCATTTTTGACTGCAGATTGTGGTATACTAAAAGAAATCTTGTCAAAGAACTTTAATTTTCTGCGTCTATGTCTGAGAAAGGAATTGAATGTCCTTTGTTTCAATAATGTAATTATTATAATAAAGTACCTAAGTACAAGTAAGATGTTTTTTCCGACTAAATCTACGCTTCAGCACAATCCAACCTGATGTTAAAGATAGTGGTAATGTAACTATTCAATGAAATGTGATAGAGACCTAAAGTTCTGATACTGTATGATGACATGGTTACAATAATCCAAAGCTACGCTGTATTTAAAAGTACAAACAAATTGTTGGCACGCACAAATCACACTGTGTGTCTTGTCGTTTTAGTTTTCTAGTTAAAGGCCGGTATAGACGTTAAGTTTCAACTGAACAGTCAAATTGTTTATTTAAAAACTGTATAGGTGAACGTTTGTAGCGAGTTTAACACGACATACTTTAATTCCTTTACTGTCTTCTTTTTAGTGAACGATTATCATCCCAAATGGGTGAACCCACTAGTGATTAGCACTAAAAGCCTCATAAAGTATAATTATTTCATTAAATTTAATGTTTGTTCCATTAGAGTTACGAAATAAAGCAAAAAGTCAATAAATTCCGTTTTTTTGGCAAGTGAATATTGTTTGTTAGCCGTTGGCTTGAAAAACAAACATTATTTAAGATAAAATTTTCAACAAAGAAAATGCGAAGTGAATCATAAGCAATAAAATTCAATTTAAAACGACGTAATGTCACCGATTTGATCGTAAAACTTTCTGTAAACCTATTACACCACCTAAACATATTTTATTAAACATAATGCTTAGAAAAGTTGCCAGATATTTGTCAATGTATAATGTTATATCCACTATCACTGTATATCATAAATAACTAATAATTATTATGGAACGGTTATAAAATTGTGTTCATGATGGAAAATCTTATGCATGTTGCCAGTTGTTTAGTTTTATATGAAAATGAATGTTTATTATATTGTATAAGAAACTGTAATGTTGCTTTAATACCAGTTAATTTGATTATACGCATTTTGTTAAAAGAATATTTTATTTTTTGCGACTCTCCTCTTGTTTTGACGCCTTACCTAAATAACTACTCACTTGTTATAGTATACAGTATGATAGAGCGAGTGTGGCAATAAGCCGTGCTTTAGATTATTATTATTAATAATATAAATATAATTAAGTATCTTACAAAATCTGATCCGAAGTGTATGTGGCAGACCACTCATCCGGGTATCAGTTATAAATTTTAACGTATGTATCTTTTGACAGCCGAGAATAATAAATCACTGCAATAATGGCGGATTGTTTTTTGTGAAGTGCTCGCAAAGAACATCTCAGTTGATATGGATCTATTTATAAACGTATATAGCGCGTTAGATGGACTTTGCGCAAATATTGATTCAAACACAATTCGACGCTCTTGACGTCTGATCGACAAGGAAGAAATGCAGATGAATTTATTTATGTGTTCCGTGCATTCATATAACCATCAATCTTTCAACTAGTTGGTACAAATATGGTATACAGCAAACTTAATTTCTTCCCTTCCTTGTTTATTTGTTGCTGCCATTGCCTTGAAGTTATTAGTCGTCCTAATTCAGTGAGACAGCACTAAAGGTACTCAAGTAACATCTGTTGCATAAATGATCCAGTTAACCGCTGAAACACAAACTCACAGAAAACAGGAGTGAACTAAAAGTATTTCGTATTTCTGATGTGTGAGCTATTCTTTTCTAATGGCAATGGAGTTTAATAATGTGGATAAGAAAAGGATTTTTTTTTTTCTGTGAATTTTTTTCCCGATTTTTGGTTAGCGGTCATTTATTAAGTGAATCGTTGGCCATCTTCTTTAAAAATATATAATATTTTATTTTAAAAAATTGCTCACACAATATTCTGAGTAAATAAAATCTGTTTGCTCGAAGGTGTAACATCAAAGCGATCGGCTTTTAAAATAAAATACAAAGTTATAAATAAGATACACTCATCCGCATGGTATTTATAGGAATGTGTAATATTCAATTTATTTTGCATGACATTTGGCTCCTGATCTTTTTCTTTTCTGGCACTGTATCTTAGAAAAAGACAATTAAACCAGACCGAACTGTTGTAATGAATTTCTTTAGCATAATTACTCGCACAGTTAAGTTTGTAGAAAAAAGAATATTCCCATTGGGCCAATTAAGTCCATACAATCAAAAAAATCCCATTGGGCCGATTGATCGCTAGGCCGATCGACCCGTCGGGAAACACCCGTTAACTTGTTAATTGTGGGTTTAGAATGCAGTGGCGCTTGTCTTATTACATTATGTAGTCTTTAGTTTGTCAGAGAAAATGAAAGGGATGACAACGGTGTATGAATTATTAATACAAGGGGCATGACAATAGAGTTCTACAGTGATAATGTATAATGCTACTTTATTAGGAATAATGGCGTATGTCGCAATAAATTTCAATCAGATGTAATTGACGCTCCACGCTCTATTTACTTTTTTCTCATTTGACAATAATTCTTTAATGAAATTGATTTAACAATTGAACATCATATTACAAATCAACGTTGGTTTTCTGAGATCAAGAACTTCGTTTAAAACATACTTCTACATAAAAGAATTGTGCTTGTTAAAATTAATAGTATCATTGAACATAGTGTGCAAATGTTTTAAAAATCTTTTTCAATGTTTTGGTTAAAAAATTGTGATTTTTGCAGTCGAAATACGTGTAAAATATTATGATCTCTGATTATCTTTGAGAAAATAAAGGTAACAAATAAAATATACCTGTGTTATTTATGAAATTGAAATAATTAGTTGCATCCTGATTACGTCATATTTCTTGTAAGTGTAATTAATCAATGTAATTAGAATTTCTAAGAATAATTTGTTGCGTTTGGTATGTTAAACTGTTTACGTTACATTTTGTGACAGGATGTGTACGTTAATACGTTAGTTTTATAGCCATGTAATGTTTCCCACACAGCGCGATGCTTTCATGACGCGACAAATTTGTGGAAACATTAAGAAAGTTTCCGCATCTCGTAACAAGCGATTTGCGGGAACAGATCGACCCAATTTATGTAGTACCCGGCATTTTGTACTAACACACGACATGTCAACTCGAGTGTTATACAAAGTTAATGCAAAATGGCCGTCTCTTGTAGAAATGTTCTCTTGCTTCTTCCAATTGCGAAATGTGTTAAAACTGTTGGTTAATGGACCAAACATTCCGTTTAGAAATAAGTTCATTTCAGATCATACATCTTTTAAATATAACTGAATAATGGTACATCATCATCAGCTCACTATATGTCCCTACTGAGGGGCTCGGAACCTACCCCAAGTTAGGGATGACTAGGCCATAGTCAACCTCGCTGGCCCAGTGCGGGTTGACTTCACAAATATTATTGAATTTCGTCTCAGACATGTGCAGGTTGCATAATGATGTTTTCCGTTCCGTTGATTTTGATGTTCTAGGGTACTACTACTAATAAGGTACATTTTTGAGAAAAAATTTATTAAGAATTATTAATTTTGTACAAAATATTAGTTTAAAATATAATCAATCATTTACCAACAAAATATATCCTTTAAGATGTGTTAATGGATACATCCATCATGGATGTCAAGCGTTGGGATAAACGAGAAAAACTTCCGCTATATCGGTGACTTAAAATTTAACATGATATGAATTATTTTTCGTAAACATACAAAAAGCAATAACTTAAGGTGACAGAGACGAACACAAATTGCATCAATCCTTTTTATGTATGTATATGTATTCATTCATAGTTTACAGCAATCATGCCATTCTATTGCTATGAGTTGACATAACAGTGTGATCACAAACTTTATGTACTCCTGGTATTTAACAACACGAAGTTCATTAGCGTTGCGTTGCAGTACACGGCAATATACGGCAAAATTGATTGAACCACGTATGTGGTTCAGACAAATATAACCTTGTGTCCCAACGCCCGAAACAATTGTACGAAAACATATTGTTAATTTTTTTTAGGAGAATTAAAGGCACCATTTTGAAAAATTTTTGTATTGTTTTTATGTGTATAAAAATATATAGGGTAGTCATTGAATTCGAATTTTAGTCTGAAGAAATATAAATGTGTGTTGTAGATTCTATCCGAAGTTAAAAATATGAGAGATAAGTATTTAACACACATATCACATCAAAAGATTGGTTAACAGTTTTTAACATTTATACACTGGGTAGTGTTTAGAAGATAACGCATTTATAAATAGTAAGTTTATAAGTAGTAACTGACCGTTGAAATCCATGCGCTTTATTTACTTTACGAAGTGCTTCTGGTATTTATGTTTGGAACATTGAGATTCAATAGCTGTCTTTTTTATTTATGTTAGTATATTTTATAAGGATAATTCTTGTAAATAGTAAATTGAAGTTACTTGGTGATCAAATTACATTTAAAACTTTTTTCTCGCTTACAAAATTTTAATAATATTCGAACTTGCTTCTTAATTTTATTATGAAACACTCAAACTGTAACTAAAATATAAAAATACTAGCTGTCGCCCGCGACGAATTTCATCAAGATCCGTTTGGCCGTTCCGGCGGTACCTTCTTACAAACATCCAAACATCCAACCATCCATCTATCCATCCATCCATATAAAATTTAAAATTTATAATATTAGTAAGATTAATACAAATTGGAATCACGGACAAAATAAAATTAGTGGTACTGAACAATACAGGTTACTATATTGATTTGAGTTATCTAACTCCAGCACTAATATAGTCATAGTACGCACTACGTAAGCGCCTGGCGAAAAAAATTCAATGAAAAACATCAAAGTACACAACGTATAAACATACAATGTAACGCGGAACAAACATCGATTGGATGTTATAGGATGTCCATCCGGCGACCTTCAGATTGTTGTACGAAACGTTACTGTGTTGTTTGTTACTAAGCTATCATGCAAATATTTATGTATTAAATTTGTATTTGCATTTATATTATTATGGACTGTTATTATTTGGTCCGGAAGTTTTCTATAAAATGGTTTATTTGTTTTGTCTCTGATTTAGAGTTAACAGTTATCGCAATATAATTTTCTCTGCAAAAACGTACAAAAATCACCATTTTCAATTTTCCTTTTTTAATACGAATGTAAATTTATTAGAAAAATAATCTTTATTTTTTTTCTAATTTAATTGACTATTTTTGTTTTGTTACATTAATTTTACGATTGTAATTGTAATTACTTTTTCGTTACTTGTAAGTACTGATGCTCTTTAATCGGTATTTAATTAGTCTACTACGCTTTATTAAACTAATCGATTCATCAGTAAAAAGGATTGGGTTACAAATGTCTTAATTGACGTCAATTATGGTACATTTTTATTAAAGTCGTTGCTATGCGCATCCTATTTCACAGTTTTTTTCCTTAATTTCAATATTTAAAGTTTTTTTTGTGTAAAAATTGCTAAAAACCTAAATTACTTATGCGATAGAGAAGAAGGTTCCAGAAAGTGACAGGTATTTTAATATTCAACGACATTTCTTCGATAGAATACTTCTAACAATAAAACAAACTACTTGGGCCAGGGACACTGTGTTGCTTCTATCTTTTTTTATACGTTGACGCCGCAACTGCGGCCTAATTCTACGCCTTCATACATTTTGGTTACACAAAGATAGCATCATAGAACTGAATAGCATAAACTTGGGTATGGACCATTTATTGCTATTGGAATATATCTTTGGCATGGAGAGTGAATTGCGGTGCGCCTTTGCAACATCATTTTCGGCTTTATGGAGCAATAAAATATATTCGAATGTTTGTTTAAGATGAGTAATTTATGGCATAAACACTTCGCTATGTTTGACTCAATGCGGTGCAATAGTATGGATATAAGCTCGATTGCGCCAAATAACAGTGAACATCTGTTAAATTATCTAAATGCAATTATCAAGTCTGTTATCATGGTTTCAGGAAATCATTGTGCCTATTGACTACAGACGAGTCGTTTATCTGTATCAATAATTGAGAAGAATTTACCATTCACCAATGTTTATTCAAAATACTTTTATACTGACTCTCTTTATTTCCACTGATGTGCAATATCTGTATAACTTTCAAGAAGTATGAAATTTACGGAACAGTAGATATTCCGCATTCCTCGTTTTGTTCCAGTCTGCTGAGTCACAGGATATGATCGACCCAGATATCCGACGGTTGAAAACACCGTGTCAAACACACAGCGATGTGATATGACAACTGGTTTTTATCTTTTTTTTTAATTTTATTTCTGTAGCAAAAGAATCATCAGATAGTAAGAGCTGCTTACGAAATACAAAGAGAAAAATGAATGATTCTATAGTGAATTGCACGAAAACGTGACTTCCTGAAAATTAATAAGCCGAGGAAAATAACTGTGTTTGCTGGATTTTAAAATCATGCCAAGCACAGGTTACACAAAATTGTTAAAGGTTAAACATATTTGTGAATTTGTATTGTTTATGGTGGATTTGTAGTAACACTTAGCAGCATTCTGATCTATATATGATAAAATTGTTCTACTGGTTTATGAGATGGTAAAATATCGAAGTGTTATTTTTATATCGAACACTTGATGTATTTGATAGCTTCTTGCATCGCGATGACGAATGGGGTTATACGCATTATAATGTTATGAAGAAATCTAGGAATAGACATAAGATTCATAGCTTTAAGAACATCTTAAACATCTGTTCGATTTTACAATAAAAAAATTGGGGTGCTCTCATCGCTTTATCATATAAGATATTTGTTAGTCGATGTAGAATAAGGATACCGTTTCTCTTCGCACTCCTTTAATGATTACGCGTCTTCTTGGACCGTAACTGTACTCTCGAGACTGTCTATCAAATTACAGAGGCACTGTGGCACAAATGGTTGCCCTTTTCACTCAGACAGTGTATTTAATGGTAATATACAGGCGTATGTTAATGAGATATTGACTTATGTAAACAAAATATAACGTGAAGTAAATATTAATAGAACTAGTTTAGTTTATTTTGATTTTAGGGAACTGTGCAATTTCTGCAAAGTTTTCTTAGATTAATAGAGTTAAGGGAGAGTTTGTGTTGAAACAATGAACTAAATACAGTGTTTTAAATAGAAAAATGACAAATTTCTTACACACACTGGAGTAAAACAAAAAAAGTTAGACTTAAAATCAGCTTATTATCTTCGGAAGCAACAAATTTATATTTTACATTTCAGTAATCAGTAATAAATGCACAATTCGTTTTATAATCCAGAGTTGATAATGTACTTACTAGCTGTAGCCCGCGACTCCGTCCGCTCGAGAAAAATAAAAAACGTAAAAGTAGCCTATATGTTCTTCCAGGCTTTGATGTACATCTATGCAAAATTTCATCGAGATCCGTTGAGCCGTTCTGGAGATACCTTCCATCCATCCATCCAAACATTCTCATTTATACTATTAGTATAATATAAGTATTATTATGTTGCCTTTAGAAACATTTAACTAACAATTAGAAACATAATTAGTATGTAATAACGTTAATTAAATATTAGCTTTGTTAAGGTTTCTTAAGTGTCTATAATTAATATGAATATTAATACAACGCACATAAAGATCTAACTCAATGTGCAAAATGCTAATTACGATTAGCATTTTGCACATTACGGCAAATTAGAATATTCATTAATCTAACAATATATTATATATATATTTTGTATAAACAACAATTGATAAAAATACTTTTGTAATATCTTAAGAAATTCCCTTTCATGACTATTAATGATTTGAAAATATAACCACACTTCCTACAGCATTGTAAATACAGGATGTTATAAAATGTTATAGCTCTCGTGATGATGTCAAATGTTTTTATATGATGGTGAAGATAACTGATGATAAAATGTTAAGGTCTAGTAGCGATACGATCTGTACACAGTTTCCAATACTTTAAGTATATTGTACATAATTTGTAACTTTGTATTTTGTTCATTGTAAATACAATGGTTAGGACGCTTAATAAATAGTTTATTACAGTTTCGTCTGTATATACGAACTTTTGAATTCCTCCTTTGTTGCTTGATTTAGTATCAGTAAAGTTTTTGTAAAATAGTTCTTGTTTCTTTGTTTTAATATTGCTGAACACGACATAGTTTGGCATTCCTAAGATTTTCACGCAACTTTCTCGTACTATATTGGGATAATACATATCTCTTAAACGTTTAATTATTTATTCCTGTATTGTTTACTGTTTTATTTTTGAAAATATACGGACATGGATTCGTTTATTAGTGTTATTTTGTAGATACAATCTGCTATTTTGTGTATTCATGGGTCGTTATAAGCGCTCGTGATTGCAAACGAGTAGGTACGTCGTAGAGGGAGCGTCCAAATTGCTACGATTGTGTAACAAATAAGCGAAAAGTGCTTTAATATTTTATCATATTATTTTTTACACCTTTTTCAATATAACGTTGTTAAATGGTTAGGAATAAACAATTATAGGTTTTTAAGTAATTTTTAATTATCTGGGTGTCCTGAATAATTTTGATCTATTTAATATATAATATTTGAACTGAGAATTTCTATATCCCTATTCTCTTTAGTAACACAGATATAGTTTATTTTTAACAGGTGATACGGCATTGGCAATTCAGCATTAACACGGGGCCAATGTGTTATTATTTCCCGATCATTAATGTTTTAAATGTCACGCACTTGACACGGCAACACGATACGGGATTCGATAACACCAGGGTCGGTATGGCGCCATGTAGACGCACTGAACTCGATGACAAAACCATTGTTATTATGTTTATTCATGATATTTGTTGACAAATCTGCACCATTGGTTTAATTAGCAAACGTTGTTTATTAGAGATTTTTCTGTCAACATTTTTGTAATATATAAAAGCAAATTTCAATCAAGAATAACAATGTCGAGTAAAGGCATGTCCTTTCGCGAGTTGCAAAATATATTCATTAGACAAACATTCTCTGACTGTGACTTTATGTGCCATTTGTCTTAAATGAAAATTTCTACGAGTAATGTAATAAATTTGTGGAATTTCTTTTTTTGTTTGTACTTTTTGGGTGTAAAATAATTCAGTTTACATCACGCCTTAAGACGGTAATGTTAATATTGATGCATACTTTTCTTATTTCAATTTGACCATCAGTCATTTAATATCCAAGGTTTCGGTACAATCTCCAAATGGGCATATTCAACTAACAAGCAGGCACTTTATGTGAAAAGGACCTCAATATTCCCAACGATTATGGTATATCATCGTAAAAAAGCGTCAAATTGGGTTTCTTTCCCAACCATAAATCTGTGCAACCTATTTACATGGATTATAAAATATTCGAATAAATACATATTTCATCCCTTAGTTCAACATTAACCATAGTCAAGTATTCTAATGCTAAAGTAACTCAAGTTTTAAGTTAGACGCATTTAAGCTTTAAGTTTTTTAATAATATCTATATATATAAAAGAAAGTTGTGTTAGTTACACCATTTATAACTCAAGAACGGCTGAATCGCTTTGACTGAAAATTGGTGGGCAGGTAGCTTAGAACCAGGAAAAGGACATAGGGTAATTTTTACCCCGTTTTCTATTTTATTTTATTCCGCGCGGACGGAGTCGCGGGTAAAAGCTAGTAATTATATATATAAAAGAAAGTCGTGTTAGTTACACTATTTATAACTCAAGAGCGACTGAATCGATTTGACTGAAAATTGATGGGCAGGTAGCTTAGAACCAGGAAACGGACATAGGATAATTTTTACCCCGTTTTCTATTTTTAATTCCGCGCCGACGGAGTCGCGGGTAAAAGCTAGTGAATAATAAAAGTGATTTTCTTAGAACTATTCAAACAAACAAGTTATATGGCACAACTAAAGAGATTTTTTACGACCCTAAAAAGTTTTAAAATAAACATGAGATAAATTTAAGTATTTTATACGATAAATCCCAATTTCCCTGAAGGTTCAAATATTAGAATATTTGTCTTTTCTCTTTTTGAATTACTTTTTAAAATAAATTTAAACTTTTTTCATCAATGTTTTTCTACGCTGTTTTGAATTAAAGAGGAAAGCATTCGTATTTCAAAAAGATAATCTTTCTTGGCAATAATTTATACGCTCGAGGAAAGTGCACTTGACTTATTCAGTAGAGACTTGTAAATAAGAAAATATAGACCAAGTATATCAAAGTTTTGTGTTGGTAAAATTGTATAATTTGAGAGTTATTATTTGTTACCAAACGATATCATAATTATATCATATCATATATACTTAATTCATCAAAAAAAAATCATCTTCACTTTTAATTAATACTAAAAGCGGATTCCACCAAACTGGAGTAATTTTATACTAGAGAGAAACTATTACTAGATTAAGATTAAAGCTAATTTTTCATACATCATCGGATTTAAAGTCCACCTCATCATAGTTCAGTTTTCATCTCTACTTATTATACTTAAAATATTTTTTCCGCTTAGTATTTGGCACATTGATATTAATCGTTAATTTCCACTGCCAAATCAATGATCTGTACAAAAACATTTCTTATTTCTGTTTTTTTTTTTCAAAATAAATGAGAGTGACAAACATTTGTTTCGTAGTGGAAATACAAGTGCCGGAAATGGAGACATAGGGTTGTACAATCTGTTTTATTCGAGTTTACTGTGCGAATACATTGTGTTGCTTTCATGGCTTTGATATTACATTAGGGTGAGAGGGTGGTATTAAATCTCAGTATCAGTTGATGGGTTTTTATTTATCGATGGGCGCGCTACCTACATTAACATGGGTGCGTCATGATTAATGTAACACTACGGTGTGAGTGTGACATAAATTGAGACTTGAATATTTGATACAGTTAAGAATGTATGTATTTTTTAAAATATTAAAATACAAAGCAGCGTTTGAAGTGATCTTTGTATTTAAAGCTTGCAGCTTGCAGCTCAACTTATTTATTAAAAAAAACTATTTATAATTTTAGTTTGGAAAATAACTCTATTAACACTGTTTAAAGCTGTCCGTGTATGGATGCGCTTATTATGCGGTTACAGAACTACAATACCGTAAGAAGCAAGATACTGGAGAAAAACTTCACCCTTCTGACGGGTCGGGTAGAAAGTAGATCGTACAGGGTGTCCGAGAATAACGTGTACAACGAAGCACCACAAAAAAATCACAACCTACCTCTATTTGCTTTATTTGTGCTATAGAAGGCTTTTTAGTGAGGATACAAACGGCACATCTACAGTCATACCCTAGGTCCAATTACAATTAAAATAAAAAATTGTGTATGATACTGCAATGTGGTACCTAAAATTCAGTAAAACCTTGATAAAAAATTTATTAGCGTTACCTCGTAGTCTCAGAGTTAAGCGCTGTGCACTATGAAAACAGTATTTAGTGGCAAAACCGCTGGCCAAATCAAAATTTTACCTGAGAACAAAAATTTTGGAAATAAAACATCCTATATCGTAGAAAAAAAATTGACAGCGATTATACAGGCGGTAGTCCGTTGTACACGTCTTTTTCGGACATCCTGTATTCCTCACTAACTACCCTGAAACTCAAATGATTTATTCCTCTTTGTGTTTGAACTAAAGTCTTTAAAGAGCGTATCTTGTACATTTTCTTTGAAACTTAAAGACTAACAAAACAAATGTAGGTCACAGTGTATCGGTAACAATCGCTCGCTTCAGCACTTTTCGTTTTCTACAAAGTGAACAACAGCGGAAATTTTTTAAAATCATTTACTTATTTTATTTTTTGTAAGAGGTAAATTTTGCATATATTTGCAATTGTATAATAAATAATTTGGATACTAAAAACAAACAACACATTTGGGAAGTATAAAAATAATTAAAATGCAAGTTGAAGTTATGATAAATCTTTACAAGTTGTAAGAAAAAATCTCCTAAGTCCAGGAATTAAAATCTGGAATTAAAAACAAAATAGCTTAATACGGTCAATGTTATAGTACGTCTTAGCTTTTAATTTTAGTTGCGTTACCAACCCAATATACAATTATCTTCAATCCAAATCAACCCTAAAACTTTCTGCTTACCTGTAGTAATTACTCCTGCCGGAAAAAAGCACTTTGATTAATATCAATATGCGCGCAATAAGTAATTTACATAACTTATTCTTTACTAAAAAAAACTTACCTAAAATTGGTTTATTGCGTCAGCTTCGGTAAAACCAAAGTCTGTTTAGTAACAATTATTCGGCATGTTTAAAACATTGAAATACCAGTAGTAATCTAAATAGTTGAATTTCATCGACCTGAACATTACTCTATAAAACTGTATTTATCTTTTTAGTTTAAGTTTTATTTAAGTTTGAATGTTAATACAAATTTAAGTGAAGATTTTAGTGGCGTCAGATAAAATTAGGTCGGGTTGACCCGTTCACAAAGTAGAGTCAATATGGCTTGGGTCACGTACAATGGCTTAGAAAGCAATATTAACGTAGCAAATGTAATTCGATAAAGTTCAGTTGTTTTGAGTTTCATTTCAATTGATTATTACGCACGGAATTAAAAAAAACTAATAGGTAACCTTAGTAAGATTGGTGTGTCTATTATATCGAAAAATAATCACATTTCCTAGATAAATATAGCTTAATATAGTTTGATAAATGTTAAAGTACTTTTAGTTCGAGGTTCAACCGATTTATAAAGTACTCCTATAATTCTTAGCAAAAGGTTAGGTCATATTTCATAGCGTTATCTAACTCATTCATACAATAAGGTCGTCTGGGTTGTGGTTATTGGATACTCGTAGTACAAACTATTATCTTTATTTTACCTTTTTGCAGATTTCTTTTTTTTAAGTAATTTTTATTTACAAAAATTATTACCTAGTATTTTTTTCTATAAATAGCTAAAAAATGAAACACCTTGCGAAAAAGAAATTGTGCACGCGTTTGTTCGTTAAATGTAAAATTCACTGTCTCCGAAAGGCGAAATGTAAGCTTTAATTAAAAAAAACTAAACCTAAAAAAAATTAAGACCTTTTTGATTATATTTCACATTAATTCCAGGCAGAAAAACAAAATAAAATTGTTTCTTATAATTATATTTATTATTTTGTAGTTATATTTATATTAATAAATGGATTTGATTAACTACTTCACTTAAATTATATTTGGCTGTGTTTTACATAATCATAATAAATCCAGCCAATTTATTTGTTTGCGACAGAACACTTGGGTCATGGCAGTCATAAAGTTACTTTGTTCTTCTCTTAAGTAAATATCCTGGAATATTTGTTTTTAGATTGAAAGAAAATAATTGATAGAATCGTGAAATGAATTACCAATGATATTATCATTCCGAGTTTAACTTTATCACACCCCAAATAGACTCAATGAAGACGTGACCGAAATACAGAAATAATCAAGGGAGGTTTCTCTGTCATTACTTACACGTTTTCAACTATATTCGATTGACAACTGTTTGTAAAGCTGAGATTAGTTCCTGGGTTGATATTTTATTAACGAGCAGTTGCACGTGACTTCATCCACGCGGAATTAAAAAAAAAATCTAGTAATAAATAAAGCCTATGTCACCCGGGGATAGTGTAGCATCCCGACATTCAAAAAATTTTTCAAATAGGTTCAGTAGTTTCTGAGCCTATCCAATACAAACAAACAAACAATTAAATCTTTCCATAAAATATTATTATAGATAAATCTTGAGTATACTACGTAGTTAAAGGAACCATTGTTATTAGACGAATCTATGAACTGAATCAGTAAATAATTTGATTTATAAATACAAACTTCTTCAAGGGAAATTAATCATAAAATATAATGAAAGCTTATCGCAAGTTTGTCTCGGTTTTGTATACAACTTATAAAAAGAAGAATTGTTGTTATTACTACAAAACTTTGATCTCAGTCCAACTTCGCACAACAATTTTTTTATTATAAGTACATACTTATCTATATATATATATATATATATATATAGGGGATATAGGGATTCATTTATATATATATATATGTATATAAATGAATCCCTATATCCCCTGGTCACGCCATCACGCGTGAACGGCTGGCCCGATTTTACTTTTTTTGTTTTGTTTGTTATTGTCAGGAGAAGGTTCTTATGACAGAAATTTTTTGAAAAAATTAGATGGATGGATGGATAAATGGATGGACATGTTTGTTTGAAGGTATCTCCAGAAAGGCTTAATGGATCTTAACTAAATTTGTTTGGAAATTAATCTGGAAGAACATATACTACATATTAAGTTTTTTTCTAATTCCGCGCAGACGAAGTCGCGGGCGACAGCTAGTAATACATAGATAGAAGTACATAGTGTATTGAAAATGTGTATTATCCTCTATTATCTTACTAATACTATAAATGCGAATGTTAAGATGGTTGGATGGATGTTTGCTTGAAGGTATCTCCAGAACGGATTAACGAATCTCGATGAAATTTTGTATCAATATAGAACATGGTTAGGTAGAACACATAGGTTAATTTTATTTTTAATTATGCGCGGACGGAGTCGCGTGTGATAACTACTAAACAAATAAAAGCATCCTCTTTATAATATTAGTAATTATTAAAATAAGTGATTACACAGTAATGCTTTTAACAATTACATTAATGAATATTTAATAGATTCTATATTTACTTACGTAAATAAAATTATTAATAAATAAAACATTGTTATAAAATATAGAATATTAATTTTATAAATAAATCTTATATTACTATTAGTTTTTGATGGTTATAAGTAGTATTTCGGTACACTAATTGTTGTTATTAAATGATAACAGCAAAGCGAAATACGACCAGGATGTGCTCATTATCTGAAAGAAAATATATAAACGTTCATTAAGAACACGAGAATAACTAAAAAAAATATACATATTTACAAATAATTACTCTCGTAAACGCTGCAATGTTGATGTGCATAAAACCATATGCTGTGATTTTAAACGGCTTCTGAGCTCTGTAAATAAGGTAATACATACATTACGGTAAAAATGAACATCTTAGAAAAGCAATTTTTATACGTTTTTTCTAATATTGACTCGTTTTGAAATATGACACGCGGTGTTAGACTTTATTCCGTGTTTCTTTTTAAAATTTTCTAACAAATATTATACTTTGCCTGGCCATCTGACTTAGATACTGCCATCTGAATTTAGTTACTCTTAGGAGACCAATGTTGTAACAAGATTCTGTCAATTCTCTTCGTAATATTAACATATATAACGTAATAAAACTGGTTTATAATTATGACAAGGTTATATCCTGTTTAACTAACGATAAATTATATTTTTTTATTGACTTGAAATACTCACCGAATCAATAAAATGATTAAATTTTTGGCGACTGGTGATCTTACTTTATACCAAGTGCTACTATACACGGCTTCACTCAATCCCTCGTTCTAAAACAACTCTTGTATGAAATATTGCTATTACTGTGCGTTTCCACTGCAGAAAGATACGTACAAAAACAACATACATATATACTTACTGATTCTTGTATTAGATCTCCATAGTAGCATAATAAAAATATTTGCCCAATCACCATCAGCAAAAAAGGGATAAACGGCATCACCATTACTAAGTTATCAACTGCCTGAAATACGTAAAATTTATAGAAGAAATAGTCTTAACAATTTTAATTAAATCAAATAACAAAGTTATCTAAAGATAACCAACTTATTTCACATTGTGCAGCTTTTTTAAAATATGACTAAGAATAGCCAAGTGAGTTGATGCAATAAAATTATTGAAAAACTTATAAAAATATAGCATACCATCACATTAAAACCAGTGAAACAAATTAGCAAAGAGCTAGTTAACACATTACAAAGCGTCGACTTCGAATAAATTGTCTCGATCAAATGTAAATAACTGTAAAAAAAATATCAACCTAACTATATGCTATTTTTTAAACATTTCTTGTCATTGCTTTTTTCTTTGACAAAAAAGCGCCTACTATTATATTCTATGCAATATATCACAACTACACCCTCCGCTTTATCAGACTAACGCCCATGTCCAACATGCTTTATCGGTACTAAAAAGTTAACACAAAATTAATAAAAACAGTTTGAACTAGGAGAAGGGTAAGAATTCTGGAGATACATTTAACAGTGGTAGATCCTGCAACAACAATTTTTGTTGGGTGCACGAATTGGCCGGGTCGACCGGTGTAATACCACGACCACACAGAAGACAGGCGTGAAGTGGAAGCAATTCCGCGTTTCGTCTGATGAGTGTGGTACCGGAGGTCTAATTTTAGTCCTCTTTCCCTTCCCACCCTTTTCGTATAAGGAAAGGATGGGAAGGGGAAGAGGACTAAAATGGATTTGGCGGAGAACGGGACGCATAGGAAAAAGAAATATCCTCTTTCTGTGCGTCCTCTTCTCCGTTGATTAAAGGTAGGCAGCGCATCTGCATTTTCGGATGTCTATGGGCCACGGCCGCCTCGCTATTGTGGCGAATCCAGGTGGCCGTTTGCTCGTTTGCCACCTTATGATATAAAAAAAAGATACCTCTTAACAAACAGCCATCCATCATTCTAAACATTCGCATTTATAACATTAGTAAGATTTCCTTAATACTACTAACCGTATCAATTGCAAATGAAATACAACTACGTTTACAAGTTTTTTCTTCAACGCATTATCATGTATACCTAATGCTGGATCATGTTCATCGAAAATAAATTTAATTTCTTGTTTCAATTGATAAAAATGCTCATTGATTAATACACAAGACGTGTATAATAAGCTGTCTGGCCCCAGTACAGTAAAAACAGCAAGAACGGCTAAAAAAATAAATATTTTTATTAGAAAATAATAAATAATTAATTAAAATTAGTAAGACGTGAAAATATACCTGACCACACTTGATGGATGTATATAAAAGGCCACACGTAAATGTTGAAAGCATCAAATGGGTATAAAATAAAGAAAGGTAGTAAAAGATTTAATTTACCAGTTGTGTAATATTGAGATATTGATATTATAATAGGTCCAATACTAAAGGCAACTATACCTATAGAATCCAAAGTTATCAAAATTTTGAGAGCTCTATTAAGGAAAATCATATGAGATTGCAAATATTTTGTCTTTTCGTCGGAAACAAGTCTAGTTTCATTAGAATATAGGAGAGTAAGTTCATGAATCAAACTGTATGCATGAGGCATTTCTTTAAAGAAGTAGTAACTTTTAACACAACCCAGAAAACACATGATAATGCAAGCACCCAAAAGTGTTAGATCAATCAAAGCTAAATCTCCAGAAAGCGACCCTTTTATTATCCAAGATATTTCACCCAAAACATCGTACAGAAGACTTAGGAAATTTATACAAAAGAACCACCTATTAGCAAGGCGTTTTATATTTTGTTTCGATTCATTATTTTTAAAACGTAAGCCAATAATTCTAAGGTAAGTGTCTACTCTCTTTATAGCTTTTTGTTTAAAAACTGTCTCTGTATCGATGTTCATTTTGTTCAACTAACCCTTTATAAGACCAACAACACTATTAAAAAGAACGTGAAAAATCATAGCTTTTAAAGTAACACCGTAGACTATTATTACATAATTGCTTTATTACATGTGTACTTTTAATTACCTTTAAAATAACCAATAATTATATTAAATACAGAACGTAGCAACGTAGCCTAGTTATTAGTTTTTTTATTAACTGTTACATAGGATGTGGTCGGAGAGATTTTACTTTGTCAATGTAACAAAAGAAAAAACATTTAGAGAACAAAAAAACAGAAGAGTAGGAAGATCCACCACACACATCCATTTGGCGAGGTCTTGAAACATCTTTTCAATTTAAATGAAAGTATAAAAACATTAATTGTGATATAAGCTTCAAAAACTCTTGAAATAGAGCGAAATGATCTTAACGCAAACAATTTCATCAACATGTAAAGAGGAAAACTAAATTCTGCTCAAAAACAAAACGTGATATTTATATTAAGGGAAATAATACGTCAGAGAATTTATGTCTCATCTGGAATAGTATATATCGCTTTTGAGTTAAGGCTTAATGCCAAGAAAAGGGATAATCCGGTGACCTATTCTTCGATAAGTGCGAATTTAGGTAACTTACCATTTTATTAAAGAAAACACTATGTATTCCGATTGTGATTAGTTACTACGAAATTGTAAAGGCTATGTAAGTTTTTTTTTATTTTTACAAGAGAAGGCGGTTAACGAGCGGCGGGAACATCGAAGTGATCATCGAAGTCCATGGACAATCGCAACAGTAAAGGAACTGCAGATGCATTGCTGTCGTAAAAGACAGAGTGTTTAACGACGCGGCTGTGCGTGGTAGAAAATTCCCCGAGAAACGCACCGTCGAGGAATGTCTGGCGGTATGTCGTGAAATTATAACAACTTTAGGCGTATTATAGATTAGCTGATAATATTAGCACGGGTGTTTTTTTTATAAAGAAATGCGCATGCACAAGCAACTACACAAGCAAGTGCGAATGACACAAGACACGAAGAACGACTCTATATGGACTACTTTTTTATTACGGATCAACTAAGTATGGTATTGACCTGAGTATGTGCATGGCGTTTTTATTTGACTTTGGCTTCGTTGACACAACATTATTAATTCCTGATAATAGAATAATAATTCTACAATTGACATTTAAAAATCCACAAAGAGGTCCCACAGTTGTTTGAAGCTCTTTAAAAACTAAATTTCATTGACAGTGGACCAAAACGTCAAAAGATCAAAGTCATTTGTCAAATAAATATAATTTGTACAGAATTAAATAAAGTATTCAAAAAGTCAGTTATGACGATAAATGTTATTAATGAATTAAATTAAGAATGTAACCTTGACAAGAAAAACAATTTAGAATGCCTTTATCAGGAAACTTTAGAAGGGGTAAACATTGTTCGTTATATATTATACTCGTAATAACAAGTAGTCTGTAAAGTCAAGGTAAATATTACAATAAACTTACTAAATAAAACCAAGGAATAATTGAGGTAATACTACTCATAGAAAAGTCAGTAAGAACCAGGGGTTTGCTACGTTTTTGGTAATATTATAACTAAAGTTAAACAAAATTGGCTACATAAGCCACATGCGAGCACACCAACGTCAAAACAGGAGCTAAAGACAGTCACCGTGGCCGATATCGGCCGGGATTACATCATCATCATCATCATAACTAAAGTTTTCTACAGCGCTGAGACAATAATTATGTTGCCTATTTAAACAACAAAAACATGCAGCGCTACATACAAAGGACAGTTTTCACGCGTAAAATACTTTGTACCAAAACCAAGATAACGATAACCAAGAATTTCCTCGCCATTATGTCCAAAAAAGATTCAATGATCAATTTACTTTTTGTTTTAGAAATGCTTAAAGCTTTAAAAGACGCAAAGAAAAGTCAAACCGGCGAGGAAAATTCAGAAAGTTCTACAAACAATATGCAAGAAGAGAGAAACGATGATGAAGAACCTCCGCCAAAAGCCTCTTCAGTAGTCGTCAAAAACCCAGTTAACGTCAGCACTCAGACTCCAGATATAACACCAAGTAAAGAGGATGTAAGAAAGTAATAATCTGATTCTAAGTCTGATAATAAAATTATTGTAGAAAAATTGGAAATTATTTATTAATTTAAATTATAATGAATTATGGCTTGGTAAGAATATAGAAACAGAAATAATAATAAAAACATAATTAAAAATAGTATCCGCTATAAGTTGTTTTTTTATTTTACAAATTTGTAAAATATGCCAGAGTTATTTTTAATACTCAGGCTTTTTTGTCCGTCCCACACAAAGGTAGATTTTTTTTGTGAATATGTATTATTAAGGCAATTATTTCAGTAAAATGATTAAGCCAACTTACGTAACATTAAAATTACAATGTATGCCAGAGCATATTTGTAAGTATTCGAGAAATAAACTGAGGAATTAATATTTAGTGTATTGGAACCGGTAATTTAAAAACACGTTTTTAAAACATAACGATTTATTTTAAAATTTCAGTGATTTATGAGTAACCAAAGCAATTTAAGCAAAACTATAGAGAGCGTCGGTGGCTCAGGGGTTAGGCACTTGACTTGCGATCTGCAGGTCTATCCCACCATGTACCAATGTGTTTTCCGATTTACATATGTATATACATTTATCCGACGTTCTTACGGTAAAGGATTGTGATGTAACCTGAACATATTACGAAAAAATGGACAGGTGGAACCACAATGTCTTCGACGAGCAGTGCCCGGTGCGACGGAGATGGGACGCAATTGCGCGGTCCGCAATTGCTAAGGTGGTCCCGGGCACAAAAGGCAAGTGGAAGAGATATTGTGGTGCAGAAGCAGACAACGGGGTAAGGAGTGTAAAACCCGACCGGTTAGGTTTCACAAACTCATGCGAAAATAATGAAAAATCAAACATGCATGAGGTCTCGCCCATCATAAAAGATGGGCAGACCTTAAAGGAAAGAATATCGGTCGGGACACACTCTGAGATTCATCACTGGATAGATCGAAGGTCCAGGGACGGCGTGGAAAACATGGGGAAGAAAAACAAAATGACGATAAATGCGTGGTGGCATACTGATTTATGCCACCAGCCATTTGTGGAAGGCGGCCATATATGGCTTGCGTTGTCTACGCCGCCCCTGGTTCCAGAGACAAACACCGGGACAAAAAAGGATGGGAGCTATGCTGGGAATGCAGTTAGGGAAATTGTTAGGGAATTTGGTAGTTATTTCGGAAATAAAACAAAAATGATAATATGAGAAGAAAGAAGCAAAAATTTAGTACTTACCGGAACAGTAGACATTCGAAGGAGAGATGGAAGATGTGGAAGTAGTCATGTAGAGCCAATGTTGTCGTCCAAAAAATCTGTAAATGTAAAAGAATGGTGCAAATATTATGGCAAGAGGCTACGTACCTGTGCGGCTTCCTCATATGTATGTTAGCATACATACAGAGAATGCCGCACACAGTGATAATATTTGCACCATTGTTTTAGTAACAAATTAATTTATAGAACAAGTAAATACGTAAATGGAATATAATTAAAAATGTAAATAAAGTCTCTGAATACACATATCAGGGGATCACGGAAAAAAAAAAAACCTGAACATATCTGCGATGAAATTCAAAGATACGTGAGAAGTCGACCAACCCGCACTGTTCCAGCGTGGTTGCCTATGGCCTAGTCACCTCAGACTTAAGGTAGACTCCGAGCTCCTCAGTGGGGACTATATTGAGCTGCCGATGAGCTGGTATAGAATCTTTCAATTTAATATAATTAAATTATTTCATGCATTCTACATATATTGAATAGTTAGGTTAGATGAAGATAATCCCAGTCAGACTCGATAGTTCACACACTATACACGCCCACGAATGATTTTTAAGCGTGATCAATATCCAAGACTTACAAGAAGAGTGGTGTGTGATGACTGGGCCCAGAATTCACGTAATTATTTTAAGCTTATCGACCTAATTATTTTTTCCTAATAAAATCATTTTACATTTACTTCTTTTACAGAATTATAAAATGTACTTTTTTGTACAAAATGTCATATATGAGTATAAGAAATAATCCAAAAAGTATTAACTCGGTTACTAGGGACGAAGATAAAAAATAAAAGTTTATTTTGTCAACAAAAGAAATGGTTTTACATGTGTTTTGTTAGATAAATAATAACTTTGATACTAATTCATTAAATATGGCAAAACCATTCGAAATACCTCAAAAGCGAAAGCTACCAAAGTTAATGGCATGCATGACAAAAAACAGTCTTGAAAATATGAGAAACAAAGCTTTGTTCAGCTTGGATACACTTGATGCAAAAGGAATCCGTAGGTAAGTAATCGTTAATGTAATTATATTCAAGACATCAGTGCCAAAGACTTCAGAAACTTTCTAATAAATGTTCAGAAATCAGTGGGATCAGGTTTCAAACAAACTTCTTCAGACTTTATAACTTCATTATTTTAAGATTTAGAAAAGTGCGTAACAAGCAATATTTCGCTGTAAAGAGGAATACACTCCAACAATGTGTGTGTTTACTGTCATTGTTGGTCTGTATCCTCTCTTCTCTTTCGTGCAGAACACTATTGCACTTATCCTTCTTTTTCAGACATAAACTACCTTTACACGAGTGCATCGAATTAGAATTAAAAGAAGCTGGTTTTTTTGAATCCTCCGATTATCTACAAGATCTTATTTATGATAATATTCAGATTCTTGCAGAAGATGAAATTGGCATAGTGGTTGATATTAGGAAAAGGGAGGACTTTTTGGAGCATATTTGTGCCGGTTTACAACGGGCCGAAAGGGAACGCGATAGAGGTAAACGTCTGAGTTTAGCGCGAGTTCCCACCACCGATTTTTTTTTATAGAAATTTATTCTTTGCAGACAACAAAAAGAAAGAGTGCTTGGAGTTACTCAAGCTTGCTTTATACTATTCTGAGAAAGGAAAAGGGATCTTGTGGTTGGCAGAGAAATTTTTCCTAGCCGCAATAGCAGTAGCGAGTCATTATTTACTGGATGGTGGAAGACAGAAAGCTTGCTGTAAATATCACTACGCCTCATTTTTGCTTAATAAATGTAAGTTTTCATTGTCTTATGCTTATGTGTTAGCGTTAAGTCCATTTTTATGACGAACAGTATTTATCAGTTCCAGATACAGATGATATGGAAGAGGCGTATGAAATCTTTTCGGACGTACGTGATAGTGCAATAGGAAAGGTAAAGTTGATGAGAAAATGCTAAAGGTACTCATTGCCGCTTTTTAATCACTTTAGACCTTGCTAAGGGGATATTTAGACCAGCATCAGCTTATTTAATGTTGAGGAAACATCCCGAATACTGTGTATATTCCATATACTATAAATTGATTGTATCATTTTAGGATTGGCCTCTGTTTGAGAATGACAATGAAATCACGGAAGCACTTAGGGATGCTCCGAATTCTGTTTTTATAGTGACAGTTTTGGAACTGCACAAAGTATTAATGAGTAAAGCAAGGGCTGTTCGAGCCAAAGATCCGGCTAAAGCAGAAAGATTGTCACGGTTGGCTGAACGAAGAGCTAAAGATGGTAAGATAATAATGTTTGAAATATTAAAGATGTAAAAATAAAACATTTAGTACATTTGACAGTTATAATGTAATTTATTTAAAGTTGTCGATACATGGATATTGCAAAATATTTTAACGAAGGGTCTTTTAAAGCGTTAATCGTCGCTTAGGGCCTCCCAGGATTTAGAATGCGGCAGATAACCTTAAAGGAATTCTTCTTTCACCAATTGCAGCTGGAGATGTCCCAAAAGCAGCAGAAGCGGTTATTGAGATAGGCATCAGTCAGTTGGCAATGAACAGTTTAAATAATGCTCTCAAATCGTTTCAAAAAGCCTATAAAATATACGAAGCTAATAATGATGTTAATGGTTTGTGTATATCGAAAATGCACCTTGCTGCCGTGAGACAAAGGTATACTCGTAGAAATATTTACTTAATAATATTTGTAATTAAACCTTATCTAGTATACTATTTTTCTTCTTTCTTTTTCTATATATTAACAAAGCTACACACGGCCAAAAATAAACCAACGACCGAAAATTAATGTCTAATAATTGGGTTAAAATAGACCTAAAGACACCACAAGGGAGTTTTACAAATTACAGATTTGGTTTTCATAATTGTTTCCTTTAAAAGCTGCGACGCCACATAATGCATTATATCGCATATTAAAAACAAATTGGGCCGTTTAATAAATTAGTTCATAGTATGTTTTAGAAAGTTTTATCGTTATTTATTGTTTAACAGATTAGGCGATCACGAAACTGCCGCCAAATTACTCACTGAAATGGGTGAGTTGGCCATGCAGAATGGATTACGTAGACATTTAGGTCGTGCTTTGCATTTACTCGGTGAACTGCACTTGAAAAGAGAGAGACCTGATCTAGGAACACAGCATTTAGAAGAAGCGTTTATGTGTTTTATGGGATATATTGTACAAGTAAGAAATATTTGTTGCGATTTTTAGTTTTTTTTTAGACGGCAAATGACTGCCAATTAACTTAATAATAAGAGTTCCGTGAACATATAATTTCAAAAAAATAATTATATTCATACAAACCAAAGCTGACACTGATTAATTGACAGGACCAGAAATATGGTGTTAGTAAGCAAAAAAGCACATTATATACCGATCTAGATACAATATATAAGACTCAAAAACAGGAAGTTCTTGATGAAGATGCTGAACAGTCTAGAGTAATGATGGCAATTTCAGCTGGTAAGCATGCGTCACTATACGAATAGAAAAAGTAAGTTTGTAGGAAGATAGCATAGATAATGAGTTTATAAGCCATTTACGTGCATATGTAGTCAGACAGTGAGATGTAAGTAGTAGAGTAAGAGTATTCTGGTCACTGTTTCGTGGTGTTTGGATATTTAAATATCAATAAATACATGAATGATTTTATTTGACTTATAAAACATTTCATTTAAACGGGTTTTATGTATAGACAAAATGATTTGACCTCTACAATATTCCAATGTCGATGCAAAATTTACATATATGTACATATGATTACTATTAATCTATTTTGTTTAAAATAAACGTTTTGTACAAGTAACGGTTCAATTTTAATGACGTTATAGGTCAAGAACTTATGGGGTCATACTTCGCAATAATAGAAAAAGCAGCTTCGTGCACTGTTGCAAAAGTAAAAGTAATTGAATGGAAATCATCAAAGGCGTCGTGGTGGATGGACCAGGAACATCATAAGTTCATTCCATGTCTATGTCCAAGTCATCAGCGAACACCATTGGATGTATTGTGGTATGTGTTTATGAATGCTTTACCGATTAATTATTGACAGTTTTCTTCGACTTATCGATCTAGATATATTTATAATGTTGAGAATGTTTTTATTATTTAATGAAAAATTCTCTATCGTAGAAGCAAATTTAAATACTTGTGGTCAAAAATATATAAATAATGCATTTTATATTTTACATATTTATATATAGATGCATATTATCACTTTTCATTACCTCTAATAGGATGCGATTGAAGGAGAGGTCTACGAGAAATATCCTTGAAGATGATGCAAAAACGGAACAGGTGCTTGCTAGAGAAGCAACCTTAGAAGACATCAGGAAATTAAGAAGCAGTTTTATTAAATAAACATTCATTCAGGTGAGGCAATAAAAAAGCAATGTTTCATATTAATTATTCTTTATTCGTTAAAATCAAGTGAGGGAAATTAACTATTTACAAAAAATATAACCGTAACAGATTTGAGCAAAATATTCATTAACCACTTCAAAACCCGTTTCGACAAGTTCTTCCACCATTATACATAAAATTATTAATAATTTAGTCAGTACTGGTATCATTTGCACTAATAACACTAAAAACTGTAAAAAACTATATTTTTTACAGATGTAGGCATTTTGGTCATTAGTTAGAAGGCTTTGGCCAACCGTTTGCGTGGCTCCAAACGAACTTTGAATCCTTCAGCGCGCTTGAGAATGATATCAGCTTGAAGCCTGAAGTCAGATTCCTTGAGGTCCGAGTGAATGCGGAAATTCCTCAGTATCGTTGATAGGATGATCTTCAGCTTGAGCATAGCGTATTTACGACCTGCAATAAACATTGAATTTTAACCTTCTCCTCAATGATTTCATTTATTTTTTCTCTTTTTTAATTTATTAGTGATCGTGACATCCACAATTACATGTTATATATCTGCGGTTAATTGGCACACAAGAAAAAAAAATATTATTGTTATTTTGGATTCATCTATTTGTATTATAAAAAGTATCTCACCGACACAACTCCTGGGACCAGCAGAGAATGGTACAAAAGCGTAGTAGTGACGATTCGCAGAGCGTTCAGGTAGGAAGTTGTCAGGGTCAAATGTATCTGGGTTAGGATATACATCAGAGCGACGGTGCAACTTGTATGTCGCAATAACGATGGTAGCCCCGGCAGGCACCTTTTTGCCATTCGATGCTGTAAGAGATACGGTTATCGAATGTTAATTATTGTATTAAAGACCCGGTGCAGTACCTAACGAAACATTATAATGCGTGTAAAGCAAATGATCCTAGAGCCATGTCAGCCCTTAATAAAAATCGGAAACTTAAGGAATTTCTACATCATCAAGAAATTTTTGTACCGCATAACACAAATCTTTTCAATAAAAATCAGTTTTTAAATTTTAATTACATAGTCCCATATTATTATTAATAACTTTTTGATGACTACACTAAGGATCGGACTTTATTGTGTATAACTAAGTTTAAAAGTCACGATTTGAATACATATTTTGAGCTTATGGGCAAATTATTCTTGTTTGTAGTTTTCCAGTCTCTTCTGGTACTTACGAAGGGTTACATCTTGCTTCAGATGACGTGCAATGATAGGTACTGGTGGGAACATCCTGAGGGTCTCCATCAAACATCTTTCAAGGTACTTCATCTCTAAAGTGTCCTGGAATGTTGCCGGACGATCGGAGTCACCGAATATCTGGTCGAGTTCTTCAACGACTTTGTCTTGGATATCTTGATGGATTCCCATCATAGACAGGAAGAAACTGCTGCCAGCGGCTGTTGTATCGTGACCCTATAATATTAAATTATCTTTAAATGTTTGTTTAGATAATAGAGCAATCATGTATAATTTATATTAAACGGTTTTACCTCAAACATGATTGTATCGACTTGTTCCTTGATTTCCTCGTCCGATATAACGACTCCGCTTTGAGAGCTCTCTAGAAGTAAGTCGAGGAAGGCGAGACGTTTCTTCTGGCCGACATCATCGTCCACATCCAGATCGTCCTTAAGACCAGCGGATTGACCGAAAGAAAGTCCTTCAACTGATGTGGTCTTGGATGATGAACCGTTCTTTGCAACTTCGACTTCACTGACAATTGTTGGTTTCTTTCCAGATTTAAACTCTGCCTTCTTCTTTGTGATGACCTTTAAAAACATATTTTATAAGAAAACTGTTCACTTTCAAATTTTAATCAATTACAACTTCTTAGTGGTTTACAAATTAAACTTGTGATAGAATTTACAAATCAAATTATTATTACCTTTTTGGTTAATCCATGGATGACGTCAAGAAGTTTGTTTTGGACTTTAGCGTACTGAGTGAAGTTGAAGAGCAGGTCAGGTCGCAGCCAGATCTTTGTGTGTCTCAAGTGTAGGATATCGCACATCTTCATGACAGCCATGGCGTATTCGAAACCACTTTGATCTTGAGTACTCTTACTGACACCCATAGCGGTCTCTGTGATTAAAGTTAAATTGTTATAAATTTACAGTTCAACAGTACTACTGCTTGCTGCGTGGCTACTACACCTTGCTACAATTTTAATTTAAAATGGCCAGATTAAACATAAATCAATAAAGTGAAATATTGTGAAAATTTGGAATCTCTGCTCACCCGAATCACTGATTTTTTGCCGTAGAAAACAAAAGAATACTACGTAGTTTGTACCTTAATTATCTATTTTGCAAATGGTACAAAAAGCTAAGTCATTTTTTGCAAAGGAAATCCATAATTTTAAAAATTATTATTAAATCTATGTTTAGATAAAACCATTATGTTAGGTAATAACACCTAACCGGCTACTCGGGAAGCTAGAACAGTCGAGATTAGATATTTTTTATCTATGATCGTGGTGTTTTCAATTTAAATTGCATTTGTACAATAAAACATGGCGACAAAAAGCGTGAAAAAAACATTAAAATTTTTCGCATGCTTTTGTTTATAACGTATTCCGTTTTCGGTCGCATCGAGTGCACGATCGACTCCTTTCTCGCATACAAAGCGGTTTATAGCATTAAAACGATGCAGAATAGAATATTAAATGGCGATCATCGGAGCAATAACGTAAGCCTTTGCGGGATACACGTATTTATTTCTTTCAAACTGATGGACCTATTGACCCCGCAGTAATAGTACCTATTGTGTAACGATATGTGTTATAGAGTACTTAATTGTTCGCGTCTTACGATTGTCATAACCGATACGTTGGAACATGGGTGGTCGCCAAACTTCACATGGAATTACGCCTCGCAGTTTACGCATTTTCCTGTATCACACGAAATGCATAACTCTATTCACACGACAATACGTCACGTACTTTACGAGATTTGTATCTACTGCTATTAATATTAATAAATTCAACTTGTAGTAAACAATGTGACAACTATTATAATGAGGAATTAAATAATCCATTTGAAGTTACGAATGATTTCAATAACATTTACAAATGGAAGTCGCACGCGGATATTACCAAGTTTGTAAGATACTGCGCATTTTCTTTTGACCCTGTTTAGTAGAAATAATAGCAGTTCAACCATATTGCTTTGCATTGACCTTAAAGAAATCAAATAGTTTTATTTTATTGCATTCGCTTCTAACGTGCTCGTATTTGTGATTTCCAGTGTCATTACTAATGCAAATGTTTTTATAATTACTGAAGTATTCAATATAATTAAACGAGCATGTTCATGGCGAGTGATTTTAAAACAAATAAGGGAAATATAGGGAAGTCATATAGAATGTTAATTAGCAATATCAAAGAGTTTTTTTTAACTTTATTTGTAACTTGGCCTTGATTCTCAAGGAATTATACTCAATAAGATGTAGTGGTTCCATTGAGGGGCATATATAGTATGTTGATACTAAGAAATACGTGACAGGAGGAAGAAATCGTATTGCATACCTATTGCATTTTGAGAAGTAACATGAACTTTGTCGCTTTTATCAATTGAATTGATATTTGATTTGGTTTACAACTTATCTAAAACTAGCTGTCGTCCGCGACTCTGTTTTAGCCTATGTGTTCTTCCAGTCTATGTTCTACATCTGTGTCAAATTACATTAAGATCTGTTGAGCCGTTCCGGAGATACCTTCAAACATCTATCCATCCATCTAAACATTCGCGTTTATAATATTAGTAAGAAGATAAATTTTTGAACTATGTTGAAAATGATTCTAAGTTGGGGATATTTCTAACAAGCAATGCTTAAATAAATGAAAACGAGTTTATTACTCGACTGTGTATCGCACTGCAGGAAAGAATTCGAAATATACGAAACCTTACTCTTTAAAATCAGATAAATTGTTATGATATTGAAGAAACTATGAAATAATATAGTATTTACAAATGCAACTGTCAATCCGGAAAATAAAGGAAGTAAATTAAAAAGGTTAAATATGTTTTCAACTTAAAATGTACAAGATAATATTCACTTGTTCTTTCAATTCCATTCCATTAAAAAGAAACAAAAAAATCAACCACTTCAGCAGTTACGTGTTTTTTGTACGTAATGGAAAAAAATGTAGAGCGTGTATCACAAGCTCATGGAACTTTTTGAATGGAACAAAATTATGTTTTGGTCCGTATTATTCCATTCGATAGCAAGTCTTGTCTATAATTATTATGATGTCGTTTATTAGTACCGGTTTTTTTACGTTTTACAGTCTATATTAGGTACTTATTGAATTTATATTAGCTGTCGCCCGTGACTCCGTCCGCGCGGAATTAAAAAATAATAATAAGTAGACTATGTGTTCTTCCAGACTATGTTCTACATCTGTGCTTAAGATCCGTTGAGTCGTTTCGGAAATACCTTCAAACAAATACCCATCCATCCCCCCATCTAAACATTCGCATTTATAATGTTAGTAAGATTTAGGAGTTACTTATATAAATTTCAGCGCAAACTTAAAAATACTAACTTAAAAATAGTTATATGAATTATACAATAGTATGTTATTAAAAAAAAACCAAATACAAAAGTTTGCAGTGTACTAAAGTACAATTAAAAAAATCAATAACTTAATTGATATTAATTTTTTAATTCTCGTTTCCACGCAAAACAAGATCGAAGCTTGTGCTGATTTAGCCGATATTGGACAGTATCAACATTGAAAAATTAATTTATATGTTAATTTCAAGACCGTCTCACTCAACTGGCACCCTCTAAATTTACTTTATTTTATACCAAACGTTTAGTGATAGTTTCTTAAATTGTCTATCGAAGCTTTTCACTACTAGCCCTTTAGACGTTATGAATTTAGGAATAGTTATTCGCACCGCGTTATTTCACCTTGAACTTTATTTAAATCGAAAAAGTTAAAATACGAAAACATTATTTGCTTGTTTACGCTATAGTCCCTATAAATAATCTAATTTGTGTCAGTTTTTTTCCATTTGCTCATTTTAGTATAACCGACAAACCAAAAAACTTGTTTCGACTTGATTCGTTGTTAATCGTTGATATGATGTTTCGATATCCTTCGAGAATTTGATTTTCTTTTTTTACGAAACATTTTTTGTTTATGTAATAATTATTTCCACTTTTGTTTCAAGGTGCTTATTTAACTACATAAATCAAAAAAATATTTGTTTTGATACTAAATCCATTTTTTACAAACAAAAAATAAAGTAAAGTGATGTTACAAAGTACACTTCTTTTTAATTCTTAAAGTTCAAAAATAAAATCTTTGTTTTTCTTATTATGTTTTAAAATTATTATAGCTATGACACGGAACAATATTATGATCTTAAGGTTGCAGTTATGTCTGAATCTGTGTCAATGCTACTAGAGTTAGAGTCAGCGGAAATTACCCACAACATTTTATTGCAATTTTTACCTAAATCATAAAGTTATGAAATATCTTTAGGTTTGAATATTAAAATTTGCAAAATAAGTTTAACACATTTTATATTTAGGATGATAATATTTGTCAGCTTCTGACGTTCAATTTGAAAATGAAAATGATTTATTGGTTTAACAAACATTTCATTTACTGAAAAAACTTAAACTTGTGTCGGGAGTCAATTTGCAATTTGAATGTGAAAACTTAGCTGTTTACTTTTTTTTCAATTTTTTTATCCATGAAAACTTTTACGGACACAGATAAAATAAAATATTGTTTATATAGGAATGTGCAATATGCAGTATAATTATTCACGTGTAGTAAATAATTATGTGGTTTACAATTCTATCGACCAACATAATCGTTATTACAATTCTTGTTATTTAATTAATGGCGGAATCGTTTACGCTGTGTTTATAAATTGTACCCGTCGTTACAATTTTTATAACTGGTTATTACATTTAAGGCAAGCAACCTTTAAGGTTACATGTTTAATACGGAAGTTATCTAATAATTATAAAATATTGCTTTATATTTTCCTAGTATGTTAGTAGTTTCAAAATTAAAACATGTTTATTCACGATTAATATTAGCATTAATAATAACTGCTTTCTTGATTTTTCAAAAATGATACTAAAAATTTTTTTGTCTGTGAGCATAGATATTCGAATCCGCCTCGAAGGACCTCTACCAGAGAAACACGCGGGATAGCGCGCAATAGGCACAGTACGCGCTTTAACGTGACTGTCCATAGTATGTATCTAAGTATTTTAAAGTTATAAAAGAAAATATAACTTACCAAGCAATATCTCGACTGTGCACTCGCTCATGTAGTCGTGGCAGTCGAACACGCCACTCTCTTTCTTCAGCTTGTCGACAACCGCGCGGGAGTTGGCGTTGAACAGGTCGATAAAACTCTTCAGCACGTTCAAGTGGAAGGTAGGTGCGATCAACTTGCGATGAGACCGCCATTTTTGTCCTAATACATTGATAACATTAACGTTAGTCTCGGATGTCGTGACACTGGATACAACTCTATTACTATCTCTTTTTTCATCGACGAGATTGAGAGAGATATCTTTATTGTCGTAATGAATGTGTTATGATAGTTGAGATTCACATTTAAAACGTTTAATTAATTCATAATAGGTATCCATGGATTGTGACTCGCCTGTGTTTATTGTACAAAAAAGTTTGTGGAATGCTAACATGCAAATTATCCAGAGTATCACGTTTGACTTTCGTGATCAATTCTAATATGTTTACTGGAATCGTCAAAACATTATAGCTTTCTGATATCTTAGGTTGATATAAAACTTAAGTTACGAAAAAAATATAGCACATTGTTTTGAGAGTTGCAAATAGCAACTTTTATTTTTATAAAATTGATAATTGTACTAATTAGTAAGGCCCTTCGTACATAATGCTACGTAAATATTCTAATGCCGGTGATTTTAGTAGCTAATTAATTAACGTAATATAATGTATTAGAAATCCACACAATGTCACACAGGCACGCATCGCCGACATTTTGTTCTTTAGTCGCCAAAATCAATCGCAACCAGTTTGTCAAGATTGACAAACTGGTTGCGAGCATCTGCTGATGAAAAAAATCGTGATTTTCACGATGGCGGCGAGGGTAGCAAATCTATACTGTATAGGTATGTACTGACCGAAAAGACGATTCATTTCGACGAAATTTGTGTGTACGAAACTCGCATATCGCAACGCGATAGAACATTAGTTTCGAAGATTTACGTTGCCTTTTGTACGAAACGGCTAAATTGAATATCGCCAAGTACGTATGTACGTAAATAATGTGTGTGTACATGTCTACCTTTCTTGTAGACATGTTTGTTGTATGTACTACTAGCAGTAGTACCAGCAGTAGAAGTAATACTATTAGCAGTAGCTGTAATAGTAGTAGTACTAGGAATCGCAATTGCGTTATTCAGTTCTTTGATCTCTCTTTGAAGTTCTTGAACAAACACCTCGTTGTCACATTTTAACTGACCAACAGCAATACACGTACTAAGTACGTATTTAGTACATACTTACGTAGTACGTATGAATTTAGTACATACTTATTAGGTGCATGACTGTTGGTCTACAAAATGCGATGAAACATGATTTTATTTTTAGGAAAACGAACGATATATATATGATTATAAAATTTCAATAAATAAATGATGATTGATGTTATGAATACATATTTTAATAGATTACTTTAAGTAATTTCACTAATTTCTCAAGCATATAATAAAGTATATAAAATGTGCTAGTAGGATCGATTCATAAAATAGTGCTATGAAATTAACTTCTCATAGTATACATTCAACAATCCGAAAATTTAGCTGTTATATTGCGTAAATAGATTACTGAACAATGTTTTTTATTATTTAAACAATAAAGTGATTCACTTGCATATGTATTCCGAACTATATAGAGGTGATTATAGTTTAAAGATCAATGCGTCAATTTTCCTCAACAACCCGCTAAGGGAAGTGGTTTAGCCTCAAAAACCTTGTTCATGTATTATGTGACCAGCTTAATAATATCTTATTTCCTGATCGTCTCAAAAATAAACAATATATTTCCTCAATAAATAAACAGTTATATTGATATATTTATGTTTATAATATTTATGTATTATATATGTGCATGTAAAATGTATGCACATGATACGTTTCAAGGAGTATTCAAATGTTAACAAGTAATTTCTATGCCACAGTATTAAATAATACGATAAAGTAATTTTCATAGACTATTTTGAATTTTTTTTGCTTTAAATTTGTCTTTAAAAAACTACTACTCTAATCGATTCATCAGTATTTTAAAGATATCTATTTCACTCAATCCTAACAACCAATTTTATATTTACCTGTACTGATCAGAAGACCATCTCCGAGCCACGGCTTGAAGAATCTGTAGTCGTCCGCTTTATCAATGTGGACATGACTGCTAAGGATCAACTCAACATCCCTCGGGTCGTACAGGAACACTAAGAGCCGGGGTCCGATCCATATTTTGATAACGGACTCTCTATCGTATGGATAACTTTTGCTCACAATGTTCCTGAAAATTTCTGGTAACAAAAAAGAAAAAGGGATGAGACAAAGCGTTTTAATTTTATGCTAAACCTATCTGTACACAGATTTCATAAATTGTAAAGACATTTTTTTTAGCTCTAATTTATAAGCGTAAAATTAAACACACTTAAGTTTAAAAAGAGATTATGCTTATTTTAATTATTCTTAGATATTATTCATGTTTATTCTAGAAAACTTAATTGTAACATATATATTTTACGTTTTGTTAAAAAATAATTAATTTTGTTAAATTTAATCGTGTGTTTATGACTTACCGTCGGATCCCCCGGTGAAGTCCAAAGCGTTTCCAATCAGAGGCAGTCCGGGAGGGCCCTCTAGCTTCTCAGCCAGTTCGTACATACGTCTCCTGGACATGCGCCAGTACGCGTACCAGAGAATAAGAGCTGGTACCAGGAGAACATAGAACATGTTCGTCGCAGCCCAAGTGCTGCTTTGTACCACATTTTCTGTAGCCGTGTAACCCATTTTCTGTAAAAAAAAAATATAAGACGTAACTTTACGTACCATACTTGTTATAGAGTACGTACGTACGACGCGACGTTGAAATAGTTATAGTACCAAAATGTATATTTCAGATAGTTCATCAGTTTTGAATTTTTTTATTCATCTTTTTTAAATACATCAATTTACGTGAACATTACTATTGCATTATAAATAATAGAGACTTGCATTAAAAAATATAATTATTGCATAATATCATGTGAACAAATTTGCCAAAACAAAAACCAAATTAAAATAATTATTCCACATACGATATTATATTTATTTCACTTAAATTTCCTATACAATGAACGTGATTACATTTTTATTTATCATGATCCAATTTCATAAAATAAACTTTGTATTTTTATGAATTAAAATTAAATTGTATGATGTAAAAAATTTAAATACATTTTTTAATAAATCAAATAATCAACACACAAACACGGGCCACGAATGAATCCTACCTTTAGTTGATACGACCCAGCTCCCACGAGAGCCGACACGGAATGATACAAAGCAAATGAACTGTTCTAAGGGATGCCTACCGCGTCTTAATGCGGACTATTTAATCGACTCCTGCGCAACTCTCTATATACACGCTTGTGACGTTAGCAAGAAGAGCGTACGTAGCGAATAATTATGCAAATGACAAGAACTTTTGTCTAGGTAATTAATAATGGATGTTATATCAATAGGTACATACCGAATTGGACTTATTTCTAACAATTTCAATACGAAGGGTAATAAATACCATATGTTTGGTTTGCCAATTTGTCTATAAGAGATAGAGTGAGCAGCTACTGGTCATTTATATTTCCACTAGCTTTTACCCGCGACTCCGTCCGCGCGGAATAAAAAAAAAAAAAGAAAACGGGGTAAAAATTATCCTATGTCCTATTCCTGGTTCTAAGCTACCTGCCCACCAATTTTCAGTCAAATCGATTCAGCCGTTCTTGAGTTATAAATGGCGTAACTAACACAACTTTCTTTTATATATATAGATTTCATAACATATAATATAACATATAATAGGTATTTAAATAAATAATTGTCTATGGCCTAGTCACCCATAGGGTAGGCTCCGAGCTTCTCAGTGGGGACATATAGTAAGCTGATAATGATATGATGATGAAGAAAGGGTAAATATGACGACGAGGGCAGCTGATGGATGGATGTTTGTAAGAAGGTATCTCAAGAACGGGTCAACGGATCTTGCTGAAATTTGGCATATTTGTAGAACATAGGCTGGAAGCAAACATAGGCTACTAATTAAGTTTTTTTTATCGGCGCGGACGGAGTCGCGGGCGACAGCTAGTCAATTATAATAATCAATGCAAGTAAAAATAATTTTACATGTATTATTAACTTATGTATTACATGAAGTATCAATTAAACAATAAAGGTTAAAGTCAGTCAATTATTAAGTTATTGAGTCAAAAATAACAATAGCTGCCTTGAACGCGAAGAATTAGTTCTCCATTATATAATGTATAAAAAAATGTATTTTCATTTCTTTTATTCTTTTCAAAAAAGGAAACGGCAGTGAGAACCCACTGTTAATATTACAGTTTTTCATAATGTTGTTTGTAGTTTATTTAAACACGACAATACCTGGTAATGCAACGTTCACAATTATAAAAAGGTCCATTCACTTTAGACGATGATGACCTTCAAAATATTAACATATAACAAAACATTAAAGTTCATATTTAGATCATAAAAAGGCAGTAACTAGATATAATTATAAAACAAATCATTTTACTTAATCATACTAATATTATAATTATAAATGCTAATGTTTAGATGGATAGATTAGTGTATGGATGGATTTGTTTGAAGGTATCTCCGGACCGGCTCAACGGATCATTATGAAATTTGGCGCAGTTGTAGAAAACTGAAATTTCATAATTATGATGAATTTGATAATCATAGTCTGAAAGAACACATAGGCTACCTATTAAGTTGTTTTTTTAATTCCGGGTTACGGTGTCGCGTGCGACAGCTAGTTAATCCATAAAATTCAGTTCAAGATTTAATCAAATGGTACCTCTTTTTCAAAGGATGGCTTCGCATCTGCAGTTCTTCCGGTGTTGCGGGTGTTTATATGGGTCAATGATCACATTGTTGTTCCCGCTGCTCATTTGACCTTCATATTTAAAAGAAAAACATCGAATATTGGTGTTACGAGCTTATTTGAATTAGAAATAAACTTAGTGCAAACATTTGCATTTTAAATAGTTAATTGTTGTTTTTTTCTACGATGAACGTGCCAACGTTTAGGAATGGGTCAGTACAATAACGTCCACGAGTGGTCGAGGTGAATCAAAAACCATATCAATTTATATCAGAAACTCACTGTTTTGGTCTTTTGTTATTTTCGGCAAAATTAAATGAAGGTAATCGCTTCCATATTTTAAAGTTGTTGAAAAAATATAAACAATCTGACTGTGTACCCACCCCTATGATACTCAGTGGAAAAGTACGAATCGAACGAGACTCATGCGTCAAAATCGGACCAGTCGCTTAGGCTACACGCGGTCACATGTAAACACGCGAAAAACAAAACTGTCTGCGTCAGTCGGGTAAAAGATCTTACATACCCGCCAAAAATACCCTTCTCCTGAGTCAGTGAGGCAAAAATAAATATCTTGTCTTAATGCTGAAGGCATTCTTTAATTTGAATGAACTTTATTATATCTATAAGTCCGATTGAAAAATACGCAAAAATTAACTTGTAAACAATATTAGCCGGTTTTAATGTTGTAAATACATAATAAACTCGCGGAATTAAGTTACACGATAACCGGTTTACATACATAACAAATTATTTCATTTTCAATCATAATAATTATTAATTGATCTTTTAAACTTTTCCTCGGCTGATATTACTAAGGCCCTTCGTACACAAGGTAACGTAAATCTTCAAAATTCAGCGATTTTAGCGCACAGCTAGTCTAAAATGAAAACGTTATTGAGTGTTTTTCACGTCAAGTGCCCTAATCTGTCTATTAATCACTTTTAGGTCATTAAAAGCCAGTTCCTCATATCGTAACCTATAAAAGGATAGATAACTTGAGAGCGAAACAGTGTAAACTAATGAATGAATCTAAATAATACTCTAACACATTGATTGATTAGTCTTCCGATGGTGTAAAATTGGCCATTGATGTTTTTAATAATCGTTAATCGTTTTAATTTTTATGCATGAAAAATACACAAAAGTATTTTTAAAGACAGCATTAATGGTAAAAAAATTTGATTAAGGCTATATTCAGCGTTATTTTTATAATTAATTTTTATTATTAATAAAGTATTTTTAAGAAGAAAAACATAATTTTATTTATTACATTAAATACATTTTTTTATTCGTAATTATGCAAAGGGAAAATGTTAAGAATTATGGTATATTATTAAGTCGGGCTTCCACGGTGCGTAATTTTACGGACAGAGGTGGACAGTCATCCACCTCATACTAATTTTACTTCGTACCCGAGTCACCGCGGGCCTGATGGATACACGACACCATCGTACGCTACCATAGACGACAATTTTGCATGGTGCGTCATGCGAGTCACCAGTTACCATGGAAGTCCGCTTTTATTAATTAAAACAAGAGAGCACATCTGCAACGAGCTCTAACATCCGGCGCTGCCACGGTTGGATCGTCGCGCTATCCTTGACATTTGATGCACTTATAAATGAAAATTTATATTTTTATCAAGAAATACTATGCAGTTGTGTAAAGAAAATATTTAAATCTTTATTAAACAAAGATACAGATACAAAAATAATAGCTATTTGCACAAATCAAATAATAATTACTGTGATATCTTGAATAAGGGAATTCAATTATTTTTTTTTAATTTAATTTATCCAGTAAAGTTCGAATTTCGCTTAAACCTCACAATGAAGGTAAGAATACTAATTACCAATGCTGTACGCAGCAAAAATGCCATATCATTAATTAAAATGTCCATTATTTAACGTTCTTTATTTCTGATGTATTATTGCTTACGCAAATTACTTTGTATATGTTTAAAAGTAATTTATTTGACCTTATTACGTACATAGTACACATTTTTAAATATCAAATACAGTTCAATTCAAAGTGTTAAATAAGTAAAACATATTTACACGCGAAAGAAATTTCACGATTTAACTAATTTCTCTTTCCTTATCATCATCAACCTGCCCTTATCCCTATGGAGGATCAGCACAGTATGTACTAACTCCTCCATATATTTCTCTCTAATTTCTCTTTGAATATCCTTTTGGAATCCAACTAACGTTGGCAATATATGAAAATGTCCCGTAATTAAACTATCAAGAACTCAGAAAAAATTAAAATAAAAAATATGCTGGTACGCAAAATATGAAAAAAATACTTTTTTGTTACTCTACCGTAGTATATTTATGTCCATTTATGTATTTAATTTTATTACGAAAGATAATAATTGCAGTATTAATAAAAGTGTTGTGTATGAGGATTAATGCGACACCAAAAACTTAACAGATTTCATTAATTTGATAAGATGGCGGACATAAATGTACGGTAAAGTAACAAAAAAGTTATTTCTTTAAGTTTAACATATGTTATATTATGCGAATCTTTGAATTATTGATTTTGATGACCTTGATATTTTATTACGAGCCCTTGATAGATGAACTACTTAGGTTTCAGGGTTATCTATTAATTGCAAGACACCCTGTATAATTGCAACATTATTTAGGTACTTTTTCTTCTTCTTAAAGTGCACTCATCTTTCAAAGGTCGACGACGGAAGTCCGTGATCTCTGCCTGCTCCTCTGAATTACAGGCGTCAGTTATGTTGTTGAGTTGAAATACCAGTCTTAACTAGTTATACATATTACAAAAGAAAAAAATTGTTGTAAAGTACTTCAAATTTCGCATTAGTCATGACATAAACTAGTTTTATCAAATGACTCTACTCGAAATACCATATGTAGAAGCCAAGACCTTGATTAACTGGTAACTACTGTAATGTTCTCACTACACTACCTGATCTTTTTATATGGTTATAATTATTTTGTTACGTGTTTATAATTTGATAATGCAATCTAAATGCCTCTACAGGCAATATCGGAATATCAGAAGATATTTATGTAGATAAAACATAATCGCGAATGGCCCTCGTTTTGAATTGTATTGAGTAAAATTTTGGTATAAATAAAAAACAAAACAAAACAAACTCTTTAGCTGCTTAAACTATTTTAGATTGGTCACCTCAAAGCCCTTATTTAAATACATTCATCGATCTTAGCGAGGAGCAAATAGAAATTCTACAGTCAATGTCAATGTATATCGTACACGTGGTGACGTAAATCTTCGAAACCCAGCGATTTTAGTCGCTAGTGACTTACGCAATATAATTTTATAGAGGTACACAGAACGCGTTGTTGACGTTGTTTCTATCTGTCATCGCCAAAGTCACAGTCGCTCGCAACCTGTTTGTCAAGATCGTCGTGACAAAAGTCGCTGCAATATTCAAGATGGCGGAGCAAATTAGCGACTACAGTTGACATGTAGTCGCTTGACGCGACGACGATTCAATGATTTACGCTTCTTCCTGTACGAAGGCCTTACGTTTACCCTGCCTTTAAAGTAAACGGCTATGGTGTAAAGGCCACCGTACATAAATTTTAAGGGCGAAAATGTCGCATACAGTACAAACACTGCTTGAAACTATCCGTGTATTAGTAATAAATCCTTGAGAATTCGATAAGGAAAGTTCAATGTTACGTATTTTTAGAAACACTAGCTTTTGTCCGCGACTCCGTCCGTGCCGAAATAAAAAAAACCTAATAAGTAGCCTGTGTTCTACATCTGTGTCAAATTTAATTAAGATCCGTTGAGCCGTTCCGGAGATACCTTCAAACAAGCATCCATCCATATATCCATCCTTTATTTTATGTATTATTATCTAAACTTTCGAATTTATGATATTTAGTAAGATATAGTAAGATTTATCAATCAAAGGAAGGTTTCTAAAGGTCAAAAATATTTTATCATTGATGAAATTCATAACCAATTTTCTCAAAGCAATGTATAGAACACTCGAAGAATATAAAGTACCCAAGAGATTCAACGAAATAACTTCATCCAAACGTAGACTCGACACACGACTAGATGGTACATTTTTCCTGTTTTATAACCGACCGGATACATCTGATAGAGGTCGAAATAAAATACGTTACTTTATATGCGCTTTTATTTTTATTATTCTAACTGTACCATAAACATTGATTTTTACATGTCAGTTTCGCATCAATTATAATGTAATGGATTTTGGATTTTGGATTTAGATTTAGATTTACTTATTTATTACATGAAAAGAACACACTTAGCCTAGGATTACATGTTTCTAATTCTAGATTAATGAGAATTCTTGGATAAATGATCTATACGTATTAAGTATTCAGAATAGCTATATATATAGTATAGATATAATTAATTTATACTGAAATAGCAGTCGCCCGTGACTTCGTCAGCACAGTTTTTTTTAAAAGTAGCCTATGATATGCCCGCGTACATAAGCTACCTTTCTGTTAAGGTCCCGTCAAAATCGGTCAAGCCGTTCCGGAGATTACCCGGAAGAAACGCGGCCTTGCGGACAGACATAAAAAAATTAAAAAAAATGGTTTTTCGTTATCATCTATGCAAATACATCATGTTCGAAATATTTTTTTTTTCATGTTAGTTACAGACAGAGACAGATTAAAAAAAATCATGAATTCCGAGATTAGATAGATACATATTATTTTCCGTATACAACATAAGAGCACTTAAATGAGGTGCCGTCTATTATTATACACGCACATCAAAAAAGTTTGTATATAATTTTTTTTGTATGAGTTAATTAACATACATATTTTTAGAGGTTCGAAATAAAATATTTTACTTTATATAGGCTTTTATTTTTACTAACTAAACTGTACCAGAAAAACAGATTATTATTTACAGGGCGATGTCGCCTCAATTATACTGTAAAAGATTTTGATAAAGGCTTCTTCTTCTAGTGCCTCTTCAGCCTTGAAGGTAGGCCGCTACCTTGGAAAATTTATTTCTGTCTAATGCAATGCGAAACAGAGACACAGCAGAGGAACTGCTGATCTCCCCGTCCATTCTCTGATATTACGTAGCCACGACTTTTTCCTACGTCCCGCACGTCTCTTGCCTTTAATTTTGCCCATCATTATCAGCTGAAGTAACTTATACCTATCTTGCCGCAGTACGTGGCTAAGGTATTCCACTCTACGCTTTTTGACGTTCTGCATTAATTTTCGGCTCATAATCACGCGCTGGAGCACCGTCTCGTTTCTGACCTTCTGCGTCCAGCTAATCCAGAGCATACGGGGATAACACCACATTTCAAATGCCTCGAGGCGTCTTTTGGTATCCTCTTTTATCGTCCAAGCTTCGCAACCGTAGGTGATGACAGGCCAGATGTAACAGAGTAGAATCCTAATTCGGAGCTTTATGTCAATTTGACGACAGCACAAATCTTTTTATCATTTTGTTGAAGGATGCTCGGGAAATTTCTATCCGGGTTTTGATTTCCTGGTCAGACTCCCATTTTTCATTGACCCAAGCACCATTTAAATTGTCGAACACACTTTAGTTTTTGGTTCCCTATTGTGTTGTAGGATTTAAGATAGGATTTGAGGTTACGATCATAGGCTTTGTTTTGATAATTTATCTGTATGTATTAAGAATTCAAAATAGCTATACATAGAAAAATAAAAAATTATAACGAATTTTTAAAAATTGAGTTCCGAGATTAGATAGATACATATTATGTTCTATATGAGTGGTCTTATGGTTCTATGTGAGGTGCCGTTTTTTTATATATGTGCGTCACGGTGCCTTAAAATAGTAAGAGTTAGAAAAAAAATTAAACTAATTTAATAAATACATAATTCAAGCGAAGTAATAAGTACATATGACTTCATACTTATTAGTATGGTGAAATAAGTGCAATACAACAAGAATAGAAGAAAATGACTTCGATAATGTTCCGCAGTTATCAGGAACAAATACGACCTTGACAGACCGACAGACAAAAAAATTTAAAAATTGATTTTTCGTTATACTTTCGATTTACGAAATATGATCCTTTTCTCGAAATTATAGATCAAATAATACAGACACACCAATTTTATTATATGTATAGAAGATTGTACGACAAAGTTGTTACATTTTAATCGATATACCTGTAGATATATACATGCCTGTATCTGTAAATCGAATGCATTTGTTACGTAAAAAAATGACATGTACGAGGAGTTACATCAGTTTTAAACATACTCGTATTATTTTATTGAATTTTTAGTTTTCAATGTCAATACGACGACTATTTCATTATGAATCAACTAGTTGTGGTATGCACTAGCGAGATAAACTTGATAAATTAATTATTATTAAGAACCACTTCCACAGTCAGAGTCAATCGACAAGATAGAAGTTGTATTTTAAATGTTTTATAGCGTTCATCAGTCTTTTAATTGACGTATTGACCGTGAATTCACCAATTCCTAACAGTCAGTAGGACCGTGAACAGCTCAGCCACCGCGCAATCAAGTTGTATTAATAACATAGTGAAATCCCAGCAAAGAATTATTTGTAACGCAAAGCGCTTAATGGTTATTAAAATGGTTAAAAGTTAAAACTTAGTTGCCGTCTTTGGTCGATCGCTTCACGACTGGTGAAACTGATAAATAGTGCCAACCGTGGCTACCTATCTAAATAGAGATGCGTTGAGTCGAGATACATAGTAAATATAAACAATTTTGAGTTTACAATTTTAGTAATATAATCTCAAAGGTCATCGTGTAATTTACAATACGGAACACGAACGAAAAATAACTGGCTTTAATCGACGGTCAAAATTTTCCATCATGAAAACATTACTTTAACCCAATAAACAATATTTTAGTACTATATTCTTAACACAATATACTTTCAACACATATAGTATATTTATATACTATATTATATACTATATTTTCAACACATATAGTATGATTTTATTATTAAAACTAACTAATAAAATTGCAGTGTCTATATGTCATACGTAGAAAAACAATCACATTTGGTTCACCTGATATATTTGTTTTTGAAACCAATTTTTAAAGTTTTTGTCTGTCTATCTGTCTGTATGAATGTCCGCAAGGCCGTGTTTGTTCCGGGTAATCTCCGGAACGGCTTGACCGATTTTCATGGCACATTGACAGGAAAGTGGCTGATGCACGCGGCCATATTATAGACTACTTATTTTAATACTGCGCTGACGAAGTCGCGGACGACGCATTATTATAAAACGTGAAGAGAAACATTTATTTTTAAGGGTATTGCATGTACGAATAAACGTGAATATTTTCACACTTAAAGTGTAAAAAAATATCGAGGATAATGTGAAGAAGTATTGAATAGAGTTACTTTTAATAAAATATCTTTAATTATAAATTATGGTCGAATTACGACAATGGGCCACTGTTAGTAATATAGTATTATACCTACATTTTTCTTGGCCGTGGCATGTTTTAAGATGAACAGGTTAGGTCAATTTCCTGGAAAATCCCAGCAGAGTATTGACGTTGTCCGCGAGATCGAAGGCAAAATATTGAAAGAAATTGTTGTGAAATACTGCTTATTCTTTACAGATAAAATTTACCCTTTCTAGTTATTCCGTGTAATAGAATTAAGTCTTGTTATTTTTTTGAAGGAAGACACTATAGACATATTGCTTGTTATAAAATACATGTTTGTGTACGACTTGAGTTAACGAATACCCTCACAGGACATTACAGATTTTTGAATCTCCAAAGTAAAGCACCAAAATCCTTAACATGAAGCCGCCACATAGCTCGACGTCTGCGTGAACTGTCTTTGTGCTTTCAAAATTCAATTGCAACGGATGTCCATGTTTTCTACTTTCCCGAATCTTTACTAGACTATCAGCTGCGGCACTCTGACCGTTCAAATGGAATGATATCTATCTAAGAGTTAATAATATTTGCTTGTTTAACTTTATTTGTAAAAAATTCTAACCTTCTTAAAACATTACAAGGTAACCGAATAGATCAAGTATTTAATTTTTTTGCCAAGATAAACTGATGCTAAAACAAGCATCCAAGTTGCGGATACCGTAAAAACATTTCATTTTTTTGTCTTATTCGACTTGCTTGACCGGTGAGAATAATTTATAGTGACGACTGACGTCATACCTTTAATGTGTTTAATAATAATGCAAAAACAAAAAGTCCATATAATTTTTAGTACAAGTCTTAAAGCCGCTAATTCAGACTGCACACTTTAGCAATCCCACAGTGTAGATTTCTCAATAAATGTCTACGTCTGAGTTCGGAAGCACCAATAAATTTACGATCGGTCAGTAACCATAATTTCAATTGACAATAAGAACGTGATCTTTCTATATAATATATTTGTATTATATAGACTGTACTTTAAATTATAGGTCGCATTCAAAAAAAAATTAAGGCATTAGTTGATTACTTTTATTTGCAATTAAGAATTTTTTTTGAAACATTTTGTGCTTTTAGCTTAAGTTGTTGTTTAACAACATAACTAAAAAATATACTCTTATTTTATCGACCAACACCGAACCTGTTTTACATGATGTTTCCAAATATAAGAAAAGAAGTTATTTGTAACTAATATTTTGTTGTTTTATTCCCAACTCCACTAGTTTATCAATAACTAAAATTAATTCATTAAAATTTGCAACTACAAATTAATTTTAGGTAAAATTTTTCACTGCTCTGATAAACATCGGTTTATTCCTAACCAAAACGTATAAATGCGTTACTACCATAAGATAGAGCTGATTAAAAAAAGTCACACAAAAAGATAATGTAATTTTTTGTAAAATTATGAATACACGCGGTTAAAGTTTTAAGTTACTTTGGTCTACGTCATTTGTTTATACAATACAATGGACGTGATCTGATATATTAACCAATGGATTTATTTATTAAGGCTGTATTTCTTTCAAAAGCAAGGTTACCAACGTACATAAAAAAACACACAAATAAAGCTTTTAACATTTTCAGTACAACCTTTATGGGTTTTTACCCGACTGACTGTAATATTCGTATGCAACGCGCGAGTGAATTCCATTGTGACCACCTATTGCCTAAATTACTATATCTTACAAATGTTATAAATGCGAATGTTAAGATGGATGGACAGATGTATGGATGATTGTTACAAGGTATCTCTAGAACTGCTACATTGTTCACGATGGATTTGGTATAGAATATATTCTGAAAGAACACATAGGCTACTAATATATTTTTTTTATTTCATGAGGACTGCGTTGCGGACAGCTTGTATCGTATATTACATGAAAAATAACACATATTTAACAAATTAAAATAATATATAAAATTACTTTAAAGGTTTAAACATAATGAATAATTTAAATTTAACTAAAGTACTTTTTATGACGTAATTGCCCAGGGTTTACATATACCTACTCTTTTCTTTAGTTCATAGCGTTCGAAATAATAAACAGTATTTTACGTAACGTATACCTGTGTTGTTATAGTTAAATAATTATTATGTTGTTATAGAATTAACCAGCACTAAAAAAAACTGCCGAGAGTAGCGCGGAAAAAAACTTATAAATTTGTTTACTTCCATGCACTTGTAATTAAAATTATAATAGGTACTCAAGTAAAGTAGCAAAACGATTAAATAATTTCAACCTGATCGTTATCAAACTGATCTTTAGTGACGAATGTAAGACTGCCAATGGAGGAGATTTGAATTCGCCATTCTGCTATGGACGTGAGCCACATCACAGCACAAGCTATGAGCTTATTTGAAATAGTTATAATTAACATTAGTTAATTCCTTTAAATAATCAACAAATGTTCTATAACTAAAAAAACGAAGAATCTCGACTAATGACTAATCTTAGGAAGCATACAAAAATATACTACATATATCTGTTCCTTTTTTATCTGTGCAAATTGCGCAAGGAGAGTGTAGAAGTGTTGACATAATACATAGACTAAGAATATAACTGTGACATAATAACAACTATTTTGTCAGTGTCATAATTTCATAAAATCTCTTCTACTAAAACATAACCTCAATAAATTGGTAATGCAGGCAAATTCAGATATAAAATTACTGTACAGTAACGGTGTTCGTCAACAAATTTGCGCAGAGAAAGAAAAGAAGCTTACCAATGATTTGCAAGATTGGATTGAAATTAATGAAGCGTTGAAATGTGAAGTAAGAAAGTTTGTTGAAATTTCAAAATATTTTTCTAGTCCACTTAAAAAATCGGCTTCGTATATCTGTGAGAATAGTCTGGTCTCTTATCCTCAACAAGTCACATTAGAAGCTAAACGGGGAGTTGCCACCAGCAACGATGTCAAGTTTTGTAATTTGACATTAGAACCAGTATTATTAAAATATTATAAGATCTATCCAGAAATAGAAAACCTCAAGTTCCAGAACTTATCCAAATCGAGGTGCTGTAGAATTCCACCTGGACTTTCTCATACCCTGAACATAGTCTACAACAGTGTGAACGACGAAACTCCAATTAATACAAAAATAATTTTTGTAGCTACGAAAAAAACAACGACACCTTGCTATCAAATTTGTGAAATCGATTTGGAAATAATAGCTCAAAAAGTTAAAAGATAAACATTAAAACAAATTATCAATACGAAATCAAAGTGAAACATGAAATCGGAATATTATCATCGACTAAAAAAAACATTTTTTGTATGAAAAAACATTTAAAATAATTAAAAACAATTATAAAAATGAAATAAAATCCAAAAGGGAAGGAACGTACAAGGAAAAGAACATTTTCTACAACTGTGCGCAATTCATGAAAATTATAATTTTTATATTGAACGATGCTGCTGCCACTAGCTTTTATATCGTCTTTATATTGTGTATTTTTTTTAATTCAGCAGGAATGTTAACATTTCCTCCAGAATATTATATTAAATGTTAAATTGAAATACATTTTCTTATTTCCTCTCATGTAAAAAGTGGTTTTAGGTAGGATATAGAACAATAAATATATTATTTAAACTAGTAATTAACTGACGGGTACATTAATCTGTGACTCTCGGGGGATGAAAACAAATCGTATGATGCCTTAGTCCTCAAAATAGGTCAAACAGGGGAACAAAATTCGAAGTTATCTGTTACCGTCAGTTTAACGAATTACTATTAAGACTTTGCACAAATCACCCAAACAATACATATAGTTATCTCGGTTCTTTCATGGAGAATGAGAAGGGAAACAATATGTTTTTGCAAGAGTGTTTCCGCAGTGAAAACATACGGCTACTATCACGTCAATACTGCATAATCACATAAATTGTGCTGTACTTAGGACTCGTGTACGTGAAGTCACAGTAGAGTTCAAGTTGCAAGGAAAACAAGTGACTGCGCAGATAATATTCATATCAGGCATTGATGGAAACATGCATTCGTGGAAAAATACAAACATTTTATTCAATCAATAAAACAGTATGCTTGTAGACAGTTCCGAGTAAGACGTGCACAATTATTGCATTGGGTCAAATTTGTTTATTTTTTACTGTTCACTGTAGTCAGATATTTTTTTATGTTATTTATATAAATAGTAAATAAATTGTGCATATTTTATTATCACTCTCTCGTAAAGTCTTAATCTACATGTTATCAGTTCCAACATTATAATGGTACTTAACAGAAAAGGAATATTCTACAAAAGATTTTTGCTTGCTTTTAATCTTAAAAGAACTAGTTAAAAATTTTAATAGCATCAACAAATTTAACATGCGACGAAGCTGACGTTGTTAATTTTTTTTTTAGTCTTCGCTAACAGAGAGCTTTACTATCAATAAATAACACACATAAAAAAAATCATTCGAATTGATAACCTCCTTCTTTTTGAAGTCGGCTAATAAAATAATTAAATCCAATTAAAACTATCATTTATAAAAACAAATTTTTGTCTTTAAATTATAAGTAAATAAAATACCATATATTCGGCCGGTATTTCCATGTTCATGACTTTTTTTTGCTTTAAATGTTAAATGTTTTATTGGAAAAACCGTTGTTTATCTCAAATAATCTTACAAGATATGAAACCAAACTGTTTCTGTATACGTGACATTACAAGTAATGCCGGGTGCATTACGCTTGAGATAAAACATTGGAGTCTTTATAGCAAATATTTAAATAACACGTAAGAATGCAAAATGCAGTTTTACCATACTAGGAGTCTTGGAGGAAGTTACGTAGTAACATATCACGTAAGTATACATGCCCTGCAGATAAGTATGTATAGTAAACTGCTGCAGTAGTTTATATAGATTAGAAACCGGAAACGGATTTTATGACCCCTGCATAACCATTGGAATGGTTGAAACTAGGGCATCGAAACTCGGTTCAATTTTGAAAACCCGGGTTTTCGGGTCTAAGAGTATCAAAACCCGGGTAGACCGGTTTTTTCGAGCATTTCGATCTTTCCATTGTAATTTTTTAAAATACACTAATCTGCGTTTATATATCGATTTCCTACAATGAATACAAAATATAAAGGAAAATAAAATGTCAATTTCTCGCAGGTTTTGGTCTGTCGCTGGCAAATTTTCAAGAGGTATATAGGTATAGGTATATAAGAGGTATATATATACTTTTTTTGGTTGTGCGTTTAATCAGATTAACAATTTCGTTTAGCCTTTCATCACCTGTTACGGCCGATAAAAAACAGTTTTATCTTCATTTTGAATGTTCTCAAAATATTTACCCGGATTAGTCAAGTACTGTAGTGTTGCTGCTTGAGTTAGTCTTCTTTTTGCGTATCGTTTGCTCAATGCAGTTGCCATTTTGTGACTTAGTGGTCATGGTCATTTCATCCATTTTCTTCAAAGCAAATTTTAGGGAAATCAGCTGTAAGTAAAGTTGCATCGCGTCGATATAGCGCCTCGACGACAGTTTTAATAACATCCAATATTTTATGGATCTCATCTATATTTCTCCAGTCATCATTAGTAAATGCAGTATCTGTTTTTAAAGCAATTAAAGCTTTTCTAATAGATATTTTCAATTTCAGAAACCGACCTAACATGGCAGAAATGCTACTCCAGCGCGTTTTCCCATCTAATAGCAGGGAGTACTCCTGTCTAAATCAGCTCTGGCATGTTTTTGAAGGACGTCATCGTTTTTTGTCGATTTTTTGAAGATTTTTACCACTATTCGTACTTTTGATAGCAGTTCGTTGTATCTAAAATATGGTGAACTGAAAGACCCCATAAACGTAGATTCATTATTAAATTCAACGCCATCCTCGTCATTGTCTGTAGAATTTGTGTCGTCGTTAAATTCTACAGTTCGCAGTCTTTGAGCCAATACTGATGAAGGTAAATCTTCATCCTCGTCAAGTTCGGCAAGCTGAGCGACGTTTTCCTCGAAGCCGGCATTGTGTTTGTACATTACATCCACAATTGCCAGCTGAACGGCATGAGCGATGCATAGCTGATGGTATGACTTAAGGGACTTCCCTAATGCAACCACCCCCATATTCGTCCAACTTGGCCTAAATCAATTGTACGCATGAGGCTGCATTCAAGGACCTGTGAATTCGTATGAGACCTAGATTTCGAAAACTGCTATCCCTTGCAAAATTTGGTGAATGTAAAGTGAGCCCTATATAAGTTCTATTTTTATTAGATGTCCATTCATCGAAATGATATCGCACAATTGATAGGAACGTAGCAACGAAGCTACGTTTTACGTAATAATTAATAATTTATCAAAGCGTATTTTTATTCCATTTACTTATTATTGCATTCGAAGTGGCTTAAACTTAATAAATTACAAAAACAAAAGTATTAAAAAAAACCCGATAAACCCGAGTTTTAATAATCAAACCCGGGTTTTTTTGTAATCCTCAGAACCGGGAAAAACCGGGTTTTTTCGGTCCGGGTATACCCGGTCTCGATGCCCTAGTTGAAACCGTTTATAATAACATTTTTAATGAATCTGTTACGGTAAATGTGATTATTTGAATATTATTAACGGGGGTCCTTTTTTTTAAAAAAAGAAATACACTAAATACACTTTATTAACTGCTAATTTATTTAAAGAAACACTATTACATTAGAATACTGAAAATGGACTGTTCTGAGTCTGAGTTCTGTACTAAGTTTTTTTTTATATTCGCGGGCAAAAGCTTGTGCCACATTATTATATTTAATGTTGAGTGCAGCTAAGACGCGATTATAATAATTATATTACGAAATAAATATTTTTATTAATTAATACTGATCATATCATATAGTACATGGTCTGATCAAGTTGAAGGATAAGCAATACAAATATTAATAAAATTTATGTGACTGCCATTTAAAACCAGTTTTTTTTTTAAATCCCATAACATTAGTTCATTCATCCAATCGTTATATGAGGTACCAATTTAATAACGTTAACGAATGTTATTAAAAATGGTTTTGCGTTTCAGATTTAAATCTCTCATTCCAGTTTAGTATATGATTAAGCATTTGAAAAGTTCCATTCAATTTTTAAAATATTTTTTATTCCCAAGAACCACAATTATAAAATATACCATGTATCTATGAGCGTATTCTTGACAAACATAAGTATATAAGAAAATTTTGATTTTGTTATTACAGTTTCTTTAAAAACATTACGCACTAACCGTGGGTTTTTAGATGCAAATCTCCGTTTAAAATGTATGATCATCTCTGTTTTAACAAAGATAACAAGTGATGAGTTGATGTTTCATACAGGGATTTGGGTCTCAGAAGCGGACTGACCCAGATAACATCTGTAAATAAATGTAGGGGTGGCTCGTAATAAAAAACTTCGTTTTTTCATCGTCCTAAATTCTTTTTATTTCTTCTTTATTTCTACATTACATCGTCGTGCGTCCTTTTGTCGTTCTCTCCTCCGTCGTACTCAAAGAGTACAATAATACATATACAGAAATATATAGGTCGGACTATATTCTATTCTGTATTATAATCTTATTTTGAAATGACGTCATAATAAAGAAAAACATAAAATACAAAAGAGATCCTACATAAATAAACATCAAAAATACATCAATTTACTCGTGTTCTTTTGGGGGGGAAATCCTTAATCATCAAATTATTATTAACTATATCACTCTACGTATTAACTGAAGTTGAAGAAGTCATATAAAAAAGCTTACAAATTGCACTCAATAGTTATAACGAATGGCCGTTTTTTTACACCAGAATTATTATTAGCGATCTGGGTTTGCGCAAGCATCGCCATAACAGACGTTTCTAGTAATAAATTCCAACATAGATTAAACGAGTCGCAGAAGCATTTGCCCATATTTTAGCAAAAACATTGACCTTACAAATAAACAGGTTTTTATGTGGTTATGTTACGAATAACCGGTAAAGTTAGTAAAAGGGTTCCTTAAGACAACATTAGTCTTGAAAAAAATTATTTCTCTGATACTTTAAGTGAAAACATTCGACTTCCGGAGATTTCCGAACGCTTCATCGACGTCTCAGGGGATCCAAGGGCTGGCGCGCATTTCGGACGAAGGTGGATTCAATGGGGAAATGCCGCCAGCCTCTTGGGCATCTTACCCTGCGAGCGCAAGGGGGGTCAATTTTTTACATTTTCTAGTTTTATTTTAAGTTTGGTATAAGTATATAGTTTATTTAGTAGTTTTAACATATTATTCATAGTTTTTAAATACAAATAGAATATACAATTTTTAGAGTACACATTGATATCTTTAACCTTTATTAATAGTAAAAGTGAAAACATTGTACCAAGTTGTCTAAAACATTGAGGAAGTGCATAAAGTTATGTATTTTAATAAAAAGTAATAAAACTCTTAGATTATTAGCTATGTTTGACTTTTGGCCAACGGACGACCCAGTACTACTTTTGATATCTAAATACTTCTTACACACAGCAAAATGCCAACATCACGCGGTGTTCCCAGGCGGTCACCCATCCAAGTACTGACCGCGCCCGACGTTGCTTAACTTCGGTGATCGGACGAGAACCGGTGTATTCAACGTGGTATGGACGTTGGCGATTATAATTACAAACATTTTGTTCTTAATCTTTTAAAGTGAGTTTTGACATATATCAGATATATTTTTACTCAAATTATTGAACTACCTTGTAACTAGAGTAATGCAACAATTTGATCTAGGCTTATCTGTTACTATCTATTTAACTAGGGCCAAATATAAAAACAAAGTTACATAACATCATGGATTAAAATCTTATTATTTATTATTCAAAAGTATTTTGCATAAATATTTCCGCAAAATTTGCTGTGTAATTTTAACATTATTCAGGATTTTACATTTTTTGAAGTGATTTACTCTTTAATTGATAAGTTTTGTAATTCTGCCACCTATACTAAATGTACGACTTTACGTGCAACGCTTTTGAGATACTCCAATAGATGGCGGGCTGTTGATATTTTTCAATGACCACTGTCGTGATAGCTTTATCGGAGGATAGATGACGCTTGTATTATTTCATTGATACAGTTTTGTAAAATTTCTGTTTGACCAGATAACCAGTTATTATTCACATAGATAATACACTATATACTTGAGACAATCGCATTCGCGTCGTCACTGACAATTATGTCAAAATTTTGCTAATTTTAAGAGTATTGGAAATTATGTAAATGTTTTTCTTTACTTTCAGAACATATTATATTTTTAAGAAATCCTTAATATTTACAGACTATAATGCATTTTTTATTGTAAGCAAACATTTTTCGTGTCTCCTTGCCAACGTCCATACCACGTTGAATACACCGGTATTTATATATTAGGCCCTAGTTAAATAGACAGGAACAGATAAGCCAAGATCAAATTGTTGCATTACTCTAGTTACAAAGTAAGTCAATAATTTGAATAAAAAAATAGGTGAAAATTGTCAACTATGTCAAAATTGATTTTAAAAGATTAAGAACAAAATGTTTGAAAGTACGATCGCCAACGTCCATACCACGTTGAATACACCGGTTCTCGTCCGATCACCGAAGTTAAGCAACGTCGGGCGCGGTCAGTACTTGGATGGGTGACCGCCTGGGAACACCGCGTGACGTTGGCTTTTTGCTGCTATGAAGTGAAATAATAAATTAAATTCTCATAATTCTGCTTCAGATATTATTATTTTGCAACCGGTATGCATGCAATATCGTTGAACTTATTTACAACAATCATTGTTATCTAATTGTAACTGAGTTATAACTACTCTCATTCTTCCTCAATTGTAATATATTGTAAACTAGCTTTTACCCGCGACTCCGTCCGCACGGAAAAAAAAAATAGAAAACGGGGTAAAAATTATCCTATGTCCGTTTCCTGGTTCTAAGCTACCTGCCCGCCAATTTTCAGTCAAATCGATTCAGCCGTTCTTGAGTTATAAATAGTGTAACTAACACGACTTTCTTTTATATAATACTAGCTTTTACCCGCGACTCCGTCCGCGCAGTATAAAAAATAGAAAACGGGGTAAAAATTATCCTATGTCCTTTTCCTGGTTCTAAGCTACTTGCCCACCAATTTTCAGTCAAATCGATTCAGCCGTTCTTGAGTTATAAATAGTGTAACTAACACGACTTTCTTTTATATATATAGATAGATATGAATAAAATTGGAGTGTTTGTATTTATGTAATATCGAAAAAAAACATATTTCGGACACGTGTCTAATCTAATCTAATCTAATCTAATTTTCATCTCGTTTGTCTGTCCGCAAGGCCGAGTTTCTTCCGGGTAATCTCTGGAACGGCAGAACCGATTTTGATGGAATTTTGCCGGGAAGGTAGTTAGGACGCCTACTGGCATAGGCTACTTATTTTTTTTAATTCTGAGTTAACGAAGTCGAGGGCGTCCGGTAATATTTCATTGAATACTATGGTCAACCTTGTTAGTCTCATCTACCTCACTCTAGTCTCGACACCTGCAACAGAAGCTTGTATAAATCTAAACTGGCTTACACGTAACTTAAATATTGATCATTTACTATTCCACTACCAAATTTTTGTTAATAACACTTACTTATCGAAGGTTGATCAGCAACTTAATTTGGTTATAATAAAATTAAATTGCTTGCCGAAATTGGTACAGTGATTGCGACATTTCGTTTGTGACAAGTAGCAGGTTAATTAGCGGAAATATTCATGGGAGGCCGCGTCGTCATCGTGTCCGTCGCCAGCGCGCTTTTGGTCAGGACTCGCGGTGTACCGTTACGGCTAAGTAGGACAGCCGTCTCGATGTTGCGACGAGAAAGAATCGCGCGTCGCTGGCATATTCTAAATACTGCCACACTCATAGTTGTTTAATTAAACTTTGAGTAATCATTTCATCATACGACCTTAAATCTTATCACCAATAATAATTAGAAATAAACAAATTAATTTTACGTCAATTCGCTCAATCAGTTTTACAATTTGATTTAAGATTTTTATGAAATTAGGAGGAAACCAAAATTTAAAAATAATGCTTTTACTTTAAAACGTAAATAAACAAATGAGGAGTAAATAGATTGGGGAATCCCATAAGTGAGATCATGATTGAAGCGTGACGTTGACAGGCAGGCACCGGGCATTCCCAGCGGCTGTGCACCGGCGTCGGGATAACGGGACCTCTCCCTTGATTTCAGTTTCGAACTCCTTTCGGTTTCGTGGCTTCTGTCTCCGTTAGCCGACCTCCGGGTCTTGCGTCACCTCGACCGTGTAATCGGGTTTTAGAAAATGAAATTCAGCACGCTCACGTCCTTCTTTATATGGCTTAGTTATGCTCTTTTGAATCTCCGTCCCCTTTGCAGTTACCGTTGCTGTTATGTCAGGCGCCGGCGTCCTTTACCCGCCTTCGTTTTTATTGCGTAATTTTGTAACAATCGGATGGATTGCTAAAAAGAAAAGATAAAAAAGAAGACCCAAAACCATATATGGATGTGATGTATTTGTTATAACGATTGAAATCGGAATGTTTTGCTTCAGCTTAGGTCGTTGTAAGAGTGAAATGAATTTCTTCATGTATTTCGATAATGTTTAAATCATATAAAATGATTTTTTTATTATATATACCAAGATATAGCCAAAGGTGATGTAAAAAGGAGTTCAGTTGAAAATATTAAAACGAAAGTAAAAAAAAAATCGTACTTCATTATCATTATCTATCAAACATTTTGTACACCTCTGCTGGATTTCAATAACTTTGCTACCATTTAAAAATCGTATTTATTTATAAGTTTGATAGCTACATAGTTCTTTACAACAAGTTATAATTATTCATTATTTGTTTTATTGATCGTAAAATGTATATTACATCAAAAGTGGATCGAGTAGACCACATTGTTACGAGTAGTTACTTGGAACACTCATTAATTTTAATAAACTATAATTGCTATCTGTATTTATGTTTCTCATTCAACGCGCTTTTTATGAATGTGTTTTCATAAATGTGAAAGGTCTAACTAATCTACATATAATAAGTACCTTTTTAAAGAAATATACATATTGTCCTTACTATAAATGTATAAGGAACAAAACCCGTTATGAAGGAGCAACAACGTCATTCACCGATTTTCTAGTATAATATATTTTAAGAGAATTATTCATACTCCGCGATATTTTTTTACTAGAAAATTATGGTCTTCTATGAAACCATTTTACCATAATTGTTTCCGCCAAAAAGTACTACCACAATTTTAACTGTAAGCGACCATAAAAATTATCCTCATAGTATGTAATATGACTTGTCAAATGCCTTCCCGCGTCTACGCCATTTTCCGAATACGATTGCGAAAATATTCCGGGAGGAAGGGAGACAGAGGCATGTTCGTGTTGGTGTGAAAGAGATGGGGCATGCCACGCTAGGCTGCGGCGGAGGTCAGGGAACCACAAGTAGGTCGGCTTCATCCTTCGCCCGAGTCTAAGTCGCGGTGGCTGTTGAACTTGGAAGCGCTCGTCGGCGAAAACACGGTTTTTAAATATGGCACGTATTTTGAATAATTTCGTGTTTCTTTCATGATAACAAAATCGATTGTTATTTTTAATATTTTTGTATACGAGTCAATGTTATCGTGGATTTGCACAGCCGAAAAAATTACAAAATATGTTTTCTCTCAGTTTCTTTGAATAAACAGAGATAAGAATATAACTTTATATAATTGTTTTGGAAGCTTCCATCACGGTTATTGGTATGAAGTCTTGGTACTTTTGTACCCCCTACATGCCACAGCTTAGTGTCAATGGCTTTTTAAAGATGATTCTGAAGTTAGGAAAGAATATATTTTTTCACAACAATAAAAAATTGTTAACACCTATAACTTATTTCAACCACTGGAGTCCTTCGTATAGTTACTAATTGTGAACTTACGCACATATCACATTCCAAAGATTTTCAGGCGCATTCTTGGAATATAATAAAACCCGAAAACGTAATTTGTTCGAAACAAAACTTATCCAACATGTATAAAGCAAAAGATAAATTATATCAGAAGCTTATAAATATGCGTACCTTCGTAAGTTCGTATTCAAAACCTGAACGGTAATGACGCAACCACCGAAATGGTCAACAACGGTCATTTCACTTTGGCCAACTTAAATGCGCGGCCGGAATAAAAGTTTTGAGCAAGTTTGAACGACTGTCCCTTTCTAAAGATATAGGTGCGAGTGAAAGGTGCATCATGAAATGCCCATCAGATTCATAATTGTGTTGCCGCTGGCTCGAACACGACCAATGTAATTTATAACTAAACCAACGATGAACATCTTAATATATATATTTCTTGTGTGCGTGTGTATGTGACTGAACTCCTCCTAAACGACTGGACCAATTTTGATGAAATTTTTTGTGTGTGTTCGTGGAGATTCGAGAATGGTTTAGATTTACAGTTTTTTTTTTTTTTTTTTTTTTTTTTAATTCCGCGCGGACGGAGTCGCGACCGACAGCTAGTATAAAAGTAAAATTATATTTTTACTCATTTACATGGAAATAAATTTAAATTTTATAATCGACTGTCGTTTACAAACAACACTATAGAAATGTATTTTGGTAAAATGTGATAAGTTCTCTGTCTATCTCTTTTTACAACATGTTGCAGTGGTATTTTATTATTTGTTTAAAAGTGAGAAATACCCCATGGCAGTAATATACAGGCGTGACTACACGTGACTACCGATGCATTTTAATTCGGAAAACTTAATAAATAGTAGCTTGTGTGTTCTTCCAGACTATATTCTAAATCTGTGTCAAACTTCATCGAAATTTGTTGAACCATTCTGGAGATACCTTCTAACAAAAATCCAAACATCCGTCGATACATTTAAACTATCGAATTTATAATATTAGTAAGATCAAATATGTTAGGGCTGTTACAATATGATTATTATTTGTTTTTTGACTTAGCTTTAACGTACATTCATTTTAATTATTGTAGACCAAGGAGTTTGTGAAAATATCGTATTTTTTTTGTTCTGTGTACTTTACATGCACATTTAGACCTACTGAGTATTCATTAAATATTGACCATCCTGATTTATAAGCGAGTATGTAAATAAAATTAAAAAAACACAACCCAGTTGTGAAATGTTCTAAATCCACTTTTACGGGGCCTCTTAACGCTTACGTGATAAGTGTTAAATCTATCACAATGTTACTGGTTAAGCCAAAGATATTAAATTTATTATAGCAATTGGTCTCACTGAGCTCACTATATAATGTTCCATTTATTCTTCTACAAGTTACACAAAGAAAATACTGAATACTGCGACTAAATATTTCCGTAGATCTTTATTATTCCGCTGGCTGTCTTCCTCAACTTCGTCAGCGCAGAATTTAAAAACATCCTATCATATACTCCGTGCATCTGCTACCTTCCTGTGAAAATTGGTCCAGTCTTTCATTAGATTATCTGAAAGAAACGCGGCTTTGTGAACAAATATACAAACAGACAGACTAAAATATAAAAAATAGTTTATTTGTTATCTGTAACGCAAATACATTATACGTAATGAGAGATATAACATTTAGAGACTCCAATTTTATTAATATACAATATTTAAGTTTAATTTTATTAACGGTTATCGCAACATAATTCCAGTCTTACAAATACGAGTAATGTTTTGTTATATACTTTGTGTGTTTTCATTTATTTTCTTCCCTCTTGAAACAATAAAGGACGTCTATAGAATTCAATCTGTTACAGTTTTAGAAAATAAGTTGGTTATAAATTGTGATAAATGTTATAACTGTGTAAAAGTTCCGCTTTCTCTGTTGTAAAATAGAACTGAAATTCGTTTCACTCTCCATTGTATCCTTTTCCTGTTATTCCCTTGGGTTACATAAAAGTTTATTGTTTGTAAGAAACAATAAATCAATCCTATCCTATAAAATTGAAATCAGACAAACGAAAGTGTTCTTTTGTCTTACATTTTATTGGTATTATAAAAGGCAAAATAGTGAAACTGGAAAGGTTAGACCCGATTGAAAAAACTTTGGTAATTTTAAACGGTCATCCTGATTTATTGTAATACTATGTAAGGACAAAGAACGGTCGCTACTTGATATTTTAATATTTTCTGAACAACTAACTTCTAATAAAAACAAGTAACCTATTTCGGTCGATAGAAAATACTAGAGACTCAATATAACTTAAGGATTTTTCGTTCATATATATTTTTTTATTATGTTTTAATCTCAACTCTTTTTTTTTTACAAAATATACTCTAAAGATATTTTAATTTATTTTATCATATGTTTGCTTTTGATGCCCATTACATGTGTGTGCGTGTATGTGTGTGTGCTGATGATGCTGATTTCAGACCTACAGTTTTATTTTCGTAACTAAAACATGTTAATTCTATCACATGAAATGAATATGTTGTGTCTCTTGTATAATTAAAAAACGCTTGGATAACACACAGGACTATTGTAAGGTCGTAAGGATGAAGAAAGAGGTCATCCCGCAGGGGACAGCGGTCACGCGGCGGCCTGCCTGCAATTGTTAGAATGGGATTATGGTCCTGACCTCACGTTGCCTCTCATGCGCAAATCCCGTGTCAGCGCACGTGTGCCAACAAACCTTGGCTCGGATGTCACATGCACATGCATTCAACATTCATATATTCCCAACACTTAGGTTGTTAGGACGTAGGCTGCGTGAACATTTTCTGTAACGTATATTGATGATAAACGTATTGAGAGCAAACTTGCACTTTCGACTAGATAACATAACACGAATAATTTTCTATATAACGTGCGTATTGTCCTGTTTAATGCATTTTGTCTAGTAACTTTTGTACAGTACTATATAAGCTAAAGCACATCATGTTAAGAACAAGAAATACCATGAAAATGCATTAAATATAAATAAACAATAAACATAAACAATATATAAATCAAATATAACGAGACATAATCGTTCTCGCAGAATAATAACAGACTCGAATAGATTCCACAAGTTCGCATGTTAAAAATTATCACCGCTTTTTTACGGTTGAATGATGCAATCTTATTGGTTCCGACTCTAATCGATGCATTTTGATGTAACTGGCATTAAGTTACTCGTCTAGCTTTGTGCTAAATCGGTGTAGCGGTTGTTTATAGATCGTTGATCTCTTAAAAATAATTACAATACTAAAATAGTCATTCAATCGATTACGCCGTATAATCGAATAATTGCAGTTTTGGTAGACCGTAAAGATTTGATATTAAGTTTCTTGTTAAAAACGAAATATGAATAAGAATTGTAACATCGAAAACCAAGATATAAGACCTTATGAACTGTTTCTATTATTCCAGCGATAAAATCAAGCGCTGGATTAGATCGCTGTATTGGAATAATGTAAACTGATCATTAATGAAAGAAGCGTTTGCAAGAAGTTTCGCAGCTTAGGTTTCCATAGCTTTGTCTTAAACCGAGAGATTTAACTCCAGAACCACATATGCATAAACATATTTTTATCGCTGGTATTTCAAGGACAAAGAGAGATATGAGATAGCCAAATGATAATTGAACTGTATAATTGCTTACTTAAAACTCTCCGATTCAGTAGTAGATTTATGTAGATTGCTGTGACATTCGAATCATAGACTAGTGTGATGATAATATACGTGTGTGAAATATCTATACACTTCTTCAATAGCTTGACCTCACAAGTGCACGTATCCGCACATTCAATATTCGTATGAGCTTCAAGGGCAGAAACTTCATCAATGTTGCTACATTAAACGTTTGATAGAATTATAGGACATTTTCTCACCTTTTGTCCTTATTATCACTCTTTTGTTATTCGTAAGGGTAACTGATGCTCCGGAATACATTCTGGAATATATTTCGCATTTGTTTAATATAAAAAAAGCCCAACTGACTGAAACTAACCAGTGGAGGAATATTAATCGAATGATAACTTATCAAAATTTGCCTTAATATGTAAAAACCCACGTACATAAAAAATACATGCGATCAAAAAAGTTTAGTGAGTCGGGTAAAATTCCGTTTAAATACAAATAAATCCTTACTAATATTATAAATGTGAAAGTAACTCTGTCTGTCTGTCTGTCTGTCTGTCTGTCTGTCTGTCTCGCTTTCACGCCAAAACTACTGAACCGATTTAAATGAAATTTGGTACACATATAGTCTAGAGCCTGAGAAAGGACATAGGCTATATTTTAACGCGAAAAAGGGGTTGTAAGGGGTTAAAAGTGGGGGTGAAAGTTTGTATGGAATTATCGTCATTTTTGCAGTTAGAAGCTTGAAACTTATTTTTATGGCAGCTAATTTGATATGAATAAATATGAAATAATTTTTTTGTAAAAATTTTACCCCCAAGGGTGCTAAATAAAAATAGGGGATGAAATTTTGTTTGGCAATATGTGAGGTTTTGGTGAATGTTTTGTTTGATATGTTTTGCTACCACCCTTACCAATTTTTAGTCTAGAGCCTGAGGAAGGACATAGGGCACATTTTAACGCGAAAAAGGGTTTGTAAGGGGTTGAAAGTGGGGATGAAAGTTTGTATGGAATTATCGTCATTTTTACAGCTACAAGCTTGAAACTTATTTTAAGGCTGCTAATTTGATATAAATGAATATGAAATTACATTTTTGTAAAAATTGTACCCCCAAGGGTGCAAAATAACAATAGGGGATGAAATTTTGTTTAGCGATATATGAGGTTTTGGTGAATGTTTTGTTTGATATGTTTTGCTACCACCCTTACCAATTTTTAGTCTAGAGCCTGAGGAAGGACATAGGGCACATTTTAACGCGAAAAAGGGTTTGTAAGGGGTTGAAAGTGGGGATGAAAGTTTGTATGGAATTATCGTCATTTTTACAGCTACAAGCTTGAAACTTATTTTAAGGCTGCTAATTTGATATAAATGAATATGAAATTACATTTTTGTAAAAATTGTACCCCCAAGGGTGCAAAATAACAATAGGGGATGAAATTTTGTTTAGCGATATATGAGGTTTTGGTGAATGTTTTGTTTGATATGTTTTGCTACCACCCTTACCAATTTTTAGTCTAGAGCCTGAGGAAGGACATAGGGCACATTTTAACGCGAAAAAGGGTTTGTAAGGGGTTGAAAGTGGGGATGAAAGTTTGTATGGAATTATCGTCATTTTTACAGCTACAAGCTTGAAACTTATTTTAAGGCTGCTAATTTGATATAAATGAATATGAAATTACATTTTTGTAAAAATTGTACCCCCAAGGGTGCAAAATAACAATAGGGGATGAAATTTTGTTTAGCGATATATGAGGTTTTGGTGAATGTTTTGTTTGATATGTTTTGCTACCACCCTTACCAATTTTTAGTCTAGAGCCTGAGGAAGGACATAGGGCACATTTTAACGCGAAAAAGGGTTTGTAAGGGGTTGAAAGTGGGGGTGAAAGTTTGTATGGAATTATCGTCATTTTTACAGTTACAAGCTTGAAACTTATTTTAAGGCTGCTAATTTGATATAAATAATTATGAAATTAATTTTTTGTAAGAATTTTACCCCCAAGGGTGCTAAATAACAATAGGGGATGAAATTTTGTTTGGCAATATGTGAGGTTTTGGTGAATGTTTTGTTTAATATGTTTTGCTATTACCCTTACCAATATTTAGTCTAGAGCCTGAGGAAGGACATAGGGCACATTTTAACGCGAAAAAGGGGTTGAAAGTAGGGGTGGAAATTTGTATGGAAGTATCGTCATTTTTACAGTTACAAGTTTCAAACTTATTTTTGTGGCTGCTAATTTGATATAAATAAATATAAATTCAACGTTTGAAGAAATTTACCCTCAAGTGTGCTAAATAAAAATAGGGAATGAAATTTTGTTTGGGAATATTTTAGAGATTTGGCACGGTCCTGGCACACCTCTCTCTATGTTCTTTTACATCCATACATCAAATCATAGCACGTTGGTTAAGTAAAATAATTAGCCTTAAAAAATTCTATCCGAAGACAGAATTTCACGCGGACGAAGTCGCGGGCACAGCTAGTACCTCAATAAAACATGTAATTAATATGTAATACAAGAGGTTTGGAATGTGAATTTCTATTATGCTGCCACAAGTTCGTTCTGTCTTACCAACATTAGTTCATCCGCATCGGTTCTCACGAGTGATTCGATCAATTCTGAACACGCACGCCGCCGGCGAGGCTTCGGATGCCAGGACGAGGCAATGTCGAATTCATAACTAACTGTACTTGTTGCCAAATGTCCAATACGCGTCCGACCTTACAGTTTTTATTAAACGATACAATGTTGTGATACAAATTGTTTTTTATTATCGTCACAGTAGTCTTGAATTTAGTTTTTAGTATTAAACGTATTACACGAACACCACGAGTTTGAGATGTGTTATCTTAGAACAAAGCAATGGCAAATGTATTGTTAAAAAAATAATTCTGCCAATGTGACTTTTATAAAAAATTCTATAAATAGTGTACCTACATTATATGGACTGTTATTACATATAAAAGTAGTCGCTTTCTTCCTAGAATACTCACATTGTTACTTATTAAATTAGGAAACTAATAATCTATACTAATATAATACAATAAAATAGCGCATAATATGACGCTTTATTTTATTGTACGAGTATAGAAGCAATCAAAGCAATCAAGCCTACAAAACCACGGAAGTGTTTTGGCGAAGTAGTTATATACATAATGTTACTGTCAAAATACTATACATAAATAAAAAAAAAATCATGGCATATTTTTTTAATTCTTTTTGTACTAAAAATCCAAAAGTGAGAAAAATTGCAAGCCAATAGCAGCAAAATGGATGGTTGCCATAGTAACGCTAATTCTCAGCCAATGGCGAAGGCCTTCGTTGTTATTTGAGCATTTAAGCTTTGATATTTACAATTGAAAGTCGCTATGTAAACAATAAAACAAAGTTTTTCTGTGTAAAAAAAATGTATTGAATTTCATACGGATGAAGCCGCACGGGAACATCTAGTAAACAAATAATTATGCTGCTTTAAAATAAGAAAACAGAATTCATCAACAGACACAAAATTTTGCTTAAAAGTAATTCAAAGTTTCAAACAAAATAATATTTTTAAGTATATTTTCAGAAGTTTTTGTCTTCTCGGTGAAGCACTGTTGCGCTCAGATAAAATTCATGTAACTTAACCAACATTGCTCACACATGTTCATGAGGAAAAATGTTACATCCATTAATACGGGAACTATGAAGTGTCTATATTAAAACCTAGGCTATCTCTGGCAAGCAAATTACTTGCACTAAAGCTACCGGACTTAACAGCGCATTAATGTTAACTCCGCAAATTAAGTGCAAGAGAGAGATAGTGTATGATAGTGTATGATAGAGCATCTTGTCAGTTGAACCATTCCCGTAGAACTGGTTCCACCGACTAAATGAGCTATAACTGTCACGTACGGGACGCCTCTATTACGCTAAAGTTAATCTCAATCATTTTAAATAATGCTTGAATATTAGGATCTAAGTACAATGCCGTAGGCTTATTCTGAGTGTATTTTAATGACCACAATAAGAATGGATATTGCGAAATAAGCGCGAGTAAAATTAATGACGTGGTTACGTGATCATATGTCTTAAATGTTAGCGTGAAAAATAGCGTGTTAAGACATTTATGTACATGACGACAGAGAAAACTTAAGATGCAAATCTAACTGACACAAATTACAATACTCAAGAAGGATAATAATACGGTAGAAGACTATCTACATTCAAAATTGATACATCTGAAAGATTGATTTTAAGCATTACTTTAAACGCCAAAAGCTATTTTCAAACGCATTCCATTATAATAAATCTAAACTGTACGCCATTACAAATATAAAAGAATCTACTAAAGAATTTGAACATTTATGAACACACTTTATAGTGTAAAAGCAATCCAACTAGCAAAGTAACACCATAGACGAGCATTATATAGAAGCGAGGACGCATTAAGCGCATTCCGCACACTTTTGTTTGCACGAACAAAAACCTCGGTACTCATGGCATCTTGCGGACTGAATATCGGAGCAAGGCTAACACGGAGATAATCGGACGTAGCCTTCGGCGCACAAAGCAATTTAAACGGCGACGTTGCCATGGCCATTACTCATGAATCCCACACAATCATAACCGAAATTTATTTTTAAGACAGGGTCATGATGTTAGTAAATTATTCGTAATAAAACTGAATTGTTTGCGAACTCAAATTTATTTAATGTTCACTGAGGCACATCCTTAGTGTACATTTACTTTGGGATATCGGCATTTCATCATTATCACAGCTCACTATACGTCCCCACTGAGAGTCTCGGAGCCTACCCTAAGTTAGAGGTGACAAGGCCATAGTTATAAGACATAACAATTAGATTTTGTTATCTCTTTCAAAAGACTCAATTAGTTTTTAAATTAACAATATTTCTTTCGTAGTAATTGATGTGTCATTTTTACTTATAAACTCGTTTATAATTTTTATGAAATCAGAATGACTTGTTTAGTTGACATCTCAATAACTTGAAGTAATCGAGCAAAGCTTTTTAAATATGAACAGGATTTTAGTAACGACACAAGCTTCACAGACAAACTCGTATATACGAGTATGTTAAATTGAAGCCATAATTTTCTGTACATATTTTTGTTCACATACAAAAAAGTACATTATATTGTGGAAGTTTAGTAACTAACTAAACTAAATCTTAGAAGTTGAATTTCTAGTTATTAAAAAAAGACATTTTATTCTTAAAGTAACTTCCAAGAAGATCTTTAACTGCATGTTTTAAATTCTGCTCGTCATATGAGCGGTAGCGAAGTGATGCTCCCGGCGGTTCACATAATGAATATACGCGAACACAAGTTGTAATATTCGCAACACGTCTCACTATTTCGGAATGTAGAATAACAAGACGCTATTTTCCCGGTAAGTTGTGATTGCGAGTACCGTTGGCCGACATCCCGCGACGCATCACGACACGCGTGGCGCCGACACACACGACTACTGTGTTCCGTCAATCTATTTCTGATGTTCTATCATTGTTACACGATTGATTTATTTGTCTTTAAAATTGTCACACGATTACGTAACACAGTCACGACTACATCCTAGTAAAGACAAAGCTAAAGATAGTCTTAGGAGGTTAAATTTTTTAACAAATGCCTCTAGCGCCTTATGTAGAGGTTGGTTTCGTATATTTGCGTATTTTACCTAAAATACTCTTTCATGCACATGCATATTTATACATCTGCTAGAATAGGTAACGTCATAACATTTAATTGGTCGATCTCTTATCGACTCTGCTTCTTTATTGTGCTTATCTCGGAAAGAATTAACAGCTCACTGTAAGATATCGCATTAACTTAGTTTTAAATTAACATTCATATATGTCCGTTTTATCACGTCATTTTGGTCGTTTTGATGAAAAAGATAAAATATGGCGGCTATAGCTGCAGATGGTAAGCTCGTGATTTATGAGTAAGTGCTATTTTGTAGTCAGGTCGTTAAGATTGACGTGTGATGCTTTGTAATGCCGGTACGAAACTACGTCTACCAGATCACCTTGCAATAGACTGTTGCTACCTTCAACTATTTCAGCGCTATTAACTTTCAACGTTTTTATTTTAAAACATTTGTATAAATCCAGTCCAGTGAAAGGTCAAGGAAAGGACAGAAGGATGGTTAATGTTGATTGGTGAGTAATCAAAGCATGGAAGAACATTTGAGAAAAAAAATACATAAGAACTTGTAACATTTATTTGAACGATTTTAAGTACATAATTAAAAGCTTACATGAAAGCTTGCATACGATTATTTTCATATGAAAATCAAATTAAAATAAAAAATTTCACGAAAAACAAACTGGTCACATGCTTTGTGACTCATCTTTGACACTCATCAACATATTACATATAATACATTTTAAAAATTATTATACTACACTATAAGTACTTTACTTTATACTACACAAAAACCGGTGATAAACCCTTGAGACATAAAAGAAAGTAAATAACATCCGTATTAGCATGGTATGCTCAACGATCATGTATAGCGGTGCGCAAGCGCAGGCGGGCTGCGCAGGCGCTGCTAACGGCACGGCGTAGCACGTAACTCGTTATGTCACGCGGCCTTGGCCTAGCACCTTGCCTCGCCTGCTGCTCTTGCCTCACAACAACGGGACGCACCGTTTTCGTTCATTCACTATGTCTACGCCGTTTTGTAACAGAGGAAGTGAAAACATAACAGATAATTTAATTGAAGAATTTAATTAATGTTATGATATAACGAATGGGTTACCTGTTATTACCTGTTATTGTTGATGTTATATTAAAATAGTTGTACGGTTAATTTGACATATTATATACATCTTCCAGATGACTAACTTTAATAATTAATAAAACACGAGAAAATTAAGATATTTACAATAATTTTAAGGAACTGTATTTGTAAGACATATGACTAATGAATTCACTAATAAATTTAATGCCATGTTATTTGTCAACCATTCGGGTGCAAATACGAAATAATGCATAGATTCACATTTACTAAATTTTATAGTACAATTATCTATTTATATTTTAATATCATTATTTAAAATGACCACTAAAAGATCGTAAGGAAAATTTATACATCTTTAAAATTCATGAAGTGTTACAACGCATCCGTTCCTCGCCGTGGTCCGAGGTAGCCTCCATAAAGCTAAGTAGGACAAGGATGAGTAAATGCGTCTACCAGGAAATTATCCTTACGACTTTAATTCATTACGCATGGATTTAAGGTTGAGTTTGACTCTCGTGATAACCCAAAATTATTGATTATTATTTTAATTTACATTCATTTTAATGTTTTCGCGCAAGGTCTTGTTTTATAAAACTTTAGGAATTAAGATTATTCCTAAACTATTAAACATTATTTCTTTCAATGGTAGACTCACAGTTATTTAATAGTCGCATTAATGTTCATTTTATGTGAGAAATCAACACTAAGGGAACAATAAGCGACTCTTTATCCAAACTCTATGAAGATATATACATACCCGTCAAGTACAAAGAAACTATATTCTGCGCATCATTTAAACAAATATCAAAAAAGGCAGTTGAAATATATCTGTTACAAAAATAATATGTATCATTAAGATTATAAATCATATTCAAGGTTCACGTATTGTTCTTTATAACACACCTACGTTTACAAACAATAAAAAACATACAAAAAAAAACGACTGATGGATGGCTTACAAATCTCTACTGTTGTGTTCTTACCGTATTTGTTTTACGATGAAACATTATTCTTGTTATGTGTTTCCAGTGTCGAAGCACTTGTACTAACATATTACCGTCCCACTCATTTTCTTGAAAACAAACAGAGATAACAATATGACTTTATACAGTTGTTGAGAATAACACGCCTTTAGTCATTATAAAGTTTCATTGCACATAAATTATAAATGATGATGCTTCATGATCTTCCAGTTATAAATTCGTATAAAAACTAATTTTAATCATTTTATTTTTGGGTTATTCTGGTGGAAAATTATATGCATTATTTTTTTTTCTAACTGTCCTGATTTATTGGTAAAACCGATTTTTAAACTTTGCAATTAATAACACGTAAATGTAAAGAATTTTTAATTTAGTAAAATAACATTAATCAATTTGAAGGTCAATGATTCGTTTATTATTGTTGGAATTAATATGTTAAAGGTATAAATTATTCAAACTTGATTCTTTATTTTCTTTCATTTTAATAATTTTTGTAATTGAGTGTCGGTGGCTCCGGAGTTAAGCAATCACTTGACTGGCAATTTGCAGGTCCTGGATACGAATTCGAATCCCGCCATGTACCAATGTGTTTTTCGATTTTTGATGTACATATGTATATTTATCCAACGTTCTTACGGTAAAGGAAAACATCGTGATGCAACCCGCAAATATCTGAAAAGAAATTCAATGATATGTGTAAAGTCAACCAACATGCACTGGGCCAGCGTGCTTGACTATGGTCTAGTCACCCCTAATTTAGGGTAGGCTCCGAGCCCCTCGGTGGGGACGTATAGTGAGCTGATGATGATGAATAAATTACCTTTAAATTCTATGTTGAAATATTTATTGATGAAGGACAAAGAGAAAAAAAACTAACGAGCAACATTGAAGTCCACGTTATCCTCACTCCGTCATTACCATTTCAAAATAAGTTATTATACGACTTCGAACCCGAATCGATGTATGCAAGGTGCTTCAATGACAAAATACATTAGATAAACAGGCACATGAGATCGCATGTGATTGCTATTATAATAAGGGTTAGTATTAGCAATTGAAATTAATACACGGCCACCACTTTTACGACGATTAGACGTTAAAATAAAATTTCACGAAGTTTAAATATTAAAATAATTCATTGAATTTCTGAATTCCCTACTTTTTTATAACACAATTTGTTTTTTCATTTTCTTTATCAATTATCCTACGAAATTATAAATCACAAAAACACGAAATGTTAAACAATAAAACTACTAACTAAGTCATCAGCCAATAGATAATATTACATTTCAACAAATGCAAATTTGCCATTAATTTTATCTAAAAAATTCATACGACGGTCATTGGCTTTTTCTTTAAAACTTTCGCATATGAACAAAATACTATTTTTGTAGAAAACACCAAATTCAAATATCAACTTGGTTGATACCTTTTCAATTCTTAAATTTCTTAGACATTTGATATAATATAGCTTTTGCGTTGCTTCATCGTCGCGGAATTAAAAATAAAACTTTTTATGCCACACCACACGGAAACAGGATAAAAAGTGTCCTATGTCCGTCTCCGGGTTCTGAGCTTCCCACCTAATATCAGAGAAATTGTTTTTTTTTTTAAATCAATTTGACCGATTTACAGCCAAATTGATTGAGCCGTTCTTGAGTTATAAAGATGGTAACAACACGTTTTTCTTTTATATACAGATTATACGTTTTTCTATTATATATCAGATGCTGTAATTTAGGGTACGTATCACTAATTAAGGTAAAGCCTGATACTGGCAACGTGTATCAGGTAATAGAATCCAGTGTTATCACAAATTGCAACATTAACGCTTTACATTGTACTTCATTCTGTGATTTGTTCGCAGACGAGAAGCGGTTACTAAAGCAACAAAAAATAAATGAACAAAACTCCCACAGACCATAACGCGAAGGGCGTTTTTCTTACGAGCTACAATTACATCTTTTACGGGTAATTCCTTGAGTGTGAGAGTGTACAGTATACACCGCAGAGGCGCGATTGTCGCGGCTAACGGTAGCCGATGTCATACTTTACATCATAGAGAGATGCCACATGGCCGTTACGGCTGCGGTGCGTAGACATTGCGTTGCACTCCATGACGGGACAGCGTCGTTAAATCAGTTTTTAAATTCAAATTTTACTACGAGAGTTTAATTTTATTGTTTTAAAAATATACGTAACTATGTTGCGTTGATACTGCTAAGACTTTGGATTTAGTCATGCATTCTGTTAAGGTACATTGTGTTGAGGTCCTTTTAGGAAGTTGATCAAGTCGAGCAAAGAGAGCTTTATGCTAGCCCAAAATGTTTACAGTTTTATGGTCACTTAACTAAGAATTTCATACTCTTACTACTTACTAGCAAAAGTATTTCTAGTTTCTATTGTAAAATCAGCCAGTGTTGGTCTCTTGTGGCATCTCACTAAGATTGCTCACCACAGTCACCGTCATTACATATAAGATAGAAATACGGTAGTCGTGTAATGATACATTTGTTCCTAATGTCTTGCTTTTTTATCTAACAATTGCGAAAAGACATATTGAACGTAATCTTTAATCTTTGAAACAATATTAAACGATACGCTTAACGTCTTATCGTTTTAGTTAACGAAAGAAAAACATTGTAATAAAAGCAAGAAGTAGTGGTATTAGATAGATTTTCTTTAATTATAGGGGGTAAATAGCTGTGTATTCATTGTATAACACAACTTCAAAAGCACTATATTATCAACTAAATACCAATCTTATTTTAGTTTTGACGTATTTAATAATATTAAATCAAATGATATCATAGCACAAATAATATTGGCTTTAAAAATAAAGTAGCAGGATTCTAAGCATCTAAATCTAAACAAACACAATCCATAAAACAAAAACAAAGGCGTACAGTATACATAAGCCGCACAGTCAAGTATATAACAGCAATTAAGACCTTGACCGTGACTGAACAGCGGTGGCACTCCCGCGCACCTCGCGCCTATGTCACCATTGGCAAAGATTATAAAAACATTGAGGCTAGTTTAATGCCAAACTAATCGTAACTTTTAAGAGTCCCAATACATATTAAATTAGATATTAAATAATAAGTTTTTAAATTGTGATTGTTTGTTAATTTATAAAGTACTATGCTTCGGAATATTTTATTATTTAATGCAGATTTCTAAGTACGCCACACAAAAGTTGACAGCTCATACTTGAAGGCCTTAAATTAATGAAGGTTCTCATTCTTTTACTATCGCTATTTTTTTTTACTAAGTGACCATAGATTAGAAGTCAAATAGCCTTTACGTTACTATTTTACGTGTTAACGATTTCAAGTTCGCACATCGTATAAAAATTAAGTTGCTCTTTGGAAGAAACGACTTCAATGTTATACTTTATTCGCAATTTATTTCTTAATTATAGTTCTAGTCTAAAGTAACATGTTATACCGCTTTATATTGTACTTGAACTATTTGTACTTACGTCACCTTTTATGTAGTAAATAATGGAATAGTCTTAACATTTATGAAGAAATATGATTAACAAACGTGTAGTGCATTTTATCAAATAACAGTTACAATAGTATTTCTTATTATAAGTAATTGTATTTTCACCTAATTGAACTATCCTTCAATATACGAACTATTTAGTCAAATATAAATAAATATCTACGCTTTATACATAAAATTAATGATAGCTTTCATATTAATAAGAAATTTGAACTTCCCATCGTGTCTTTAAAAATATAGTCATAATCTCCCTGGCCTTATCGAACTCATGTGGAGTTCGCACACAAGGTTTTTTAAACGTTGTTTGGGCTTAAATTTGTTAATTGTAGTCCAGATACGTATTGTTTAAATTAAATTTATGTAAGTTAGTTAAGTTACAGCCGAGACAGTTATCAGGAAGTGTTATGTCGATCGGCAAACATAAATGGTTCGCAATAGACTACTGCGTCCCGTCTAGGCACATTCACTAGAAGAAGTTACGAGTTATGGGTAGGATGTTAGTTTTTATCGAGGGAAGGCTGCGAAGGACCGGTTCGCATCCTGCTTGTCCCGTGCCTAAGAACGAGAAAGGCAACATTGTTAATGCCAGGTACTTGCGTATGAAATGCCAACCTGAGCCATTTATCGGCTGAGCACTGCAGCCAATTAAATATACCGTGGCTAAAACAATGATGCCCTATTGATAAAGATGTAAGAATACTATTTCATTTAATTCACTTTCATTTTTCAACGTTTAAATTAAAAGATGTCACCGATGATAAATAGGAGTAAAAAAAGAGAAATTTGACATTTTTCAAGTTAATTTAATTCTTTAAAGAAAAATACTTTACAAGACCAAATATATGTATTTATAAAACTGAAATGATTGATTTTGAATTGTTGTTGTTCTTTTTTACCTATTTTAAAAACTCGCTTTTAAATATTCAAAAATAAATATGTTTATACATATTCGTTGACGAAAAGGGTCAACTAGAATACAGAAACGTAACGCTCTAATGAGAAAGCATAGCAGGAGATGTCTTCAACCTTTAGCTCACGACAGAGAATTAAATGTGCTAAATTCGAACGCTGCCGTGTAATGCGTGACAAGCCACTAATAAGTTGTTTGAACTACCGAACATGAAATAGACAAGAGGCTTCAAAGTAAACATTTTACTGTATGTCATAACTGGGATATTGACGGGTTTGCTCTTGACTCGTCCACAAGAAGTTGTTGCTCAACTAGCAGGTGTTCTGGTAAAGGTTTTTATTGATTATACTTACTTATTGTAACTTATAAAGATAGTGCAGATGACAGAATATATTGATTGATATTTTATTTGTGATATTGCGACTGTCTTTTGCTCTCAAAAAAAAATCGAAGGATTATGCTTTTCATCGGGGATGATAAAAAAAAAAACAAATACATTTCTAGTTGTTCTCTTGTTTTCCATTCATATTATACCACGTTAAATCTTATCTTCCATCCAACCAACGGTAGAGAAAACCTTTTACCCGTTAAGTTTACCCTTTAAACTCGCCCAAACACATGAGAATATTTTATTTATTTATTAAATATCATGTTAATATACTTACATCCGGAGAGAGAAATATTTCTATTACCACAATTACCGCAAGAATATTAAATTTTCATAATTAAAAACTTATTTAATACGCTTCGTTACTTCAGACATGGGAAAATAAAAGCCGAAACTAAACAGTGTGTAATTAAAAGTGTAAATTCGTGGCTTCAAAGCTAATAACATTCTAATTCAGGTTACATTATGCCATTGTATTTAAGCACAAAGAACAAATAAATCTATGTTAATATTACCATGAACTATGAAAGAGTTTAAGATTTAGTATGTTAATGGTTCAACTACTAAAAATACAGTACAACTATTTTATGTCTACCTTATTACAATATTATGTTATTTGTGATTTTCTGTTGATTTTATGATAAATAGCAGTTGCTTGCAACTTCGTCCGTACAGAATTGAATAAATCTAGTAATGAATATAGCCTATCTCATCCAGAGATAATGTAGCTTCCCAATAATGATCTTTTAAATTGGTTTAGTAGTTTCGAAACCTATTCAATAAAAACAATGAAACTATCAAATATTTCTTCTTTATGATATTACTATACTCGTATGAGTTTTTCCATAAAATTCTTCTCTTAGCAAGCAATGACGAAAAAAAATTTAAATTTTTGTATATTTCTAAGTGGTATCTTCAATCTCGTGTCTTTAATAGTTAGTTTTACGAAAATTTCCGTTGAGAAAAAGAAAAAACTGCGTAGTGAAGGTATGCTTTGCACGCAAAGGTACAATAGATATTCATGGCTGGTTAATTTTATATGGAATGAATTGAGAGGTCAATACTCCGGCAAAATGTGGGTTAGCTACGTGGGCCCTGTGGTGGCGGATTTTTTTTATATATAAATTCTCAATTTGAATTAAAACTGGCCTCAATTTTAATTTAATTATCACTGCAACATGTATCTGTAATTTTCTTGTTTCAAAAACAAAAATGTAATGTAAACACGTCGTCAAGTTCTTTGGGCATTATTGGTGTTTTAGTTTCTGATTATTATACTGTAAATTAAATGTAATTAAATTTTTGATTAGTCGCTAATTACTCTCCTTAAAGATATGATATACAAGTTCATCTAGAGAAAACGATACATATTGACGGGTCCTACGCATAAGGATGTAACTCGTTTTTTGAGTAAAATAACTATTTATGCTTTTCGAACTCCACAAAACAAAATCTTTACAGTTCTTAAAATTTTATTGTTAATTTATTGTCTTAAGTTATGGGATTTTACTGTAATATAGTTTTAACATAAGAACATTTCTGTTAGTAACGTAGACAAAAAAAATCTTCTAAAAAATCGCATTATATATCTTAGGACAATATTCGTAGGAGGCATCGAAATATTAAAAGTGAGGGAGTGAGCGCGTGGGGGTCAATACTCCGGCAGTAGGTCAGCCTCAATGCGGAGGCCCATGGACCTGCTCCTACCTCGACTTTACTGGCCTTTCCTCAATAACCGACTTTAATACTCACTTATTTTTATATACGTAGATTTTTAAGTAATAAAATTAAACGACCCAATTTGACGGTAAGATGAAAGCATTTTGTAAAGCCAAAAAATAATTTTTAAGAAAACGACCACTCTATCGTGTTATGAAGCAAGAAATATTACTAAAATTATATATATGCAAAAGTTTGTATGGATGGATGTTTGATATCACGTAATTAAAAGAACTGAACGGATTTTGACGGAATTTAGAATTGGAATCCTGCTGGAGGGGGTGGAGGGCAAAAGCTAGTATAAAATAAATTCTTATACCGAAACATGTTGGCTCTTTAAGTGGAATTATTTTTGAATTGCCAGATTAATCTATAACATTATTACATAAGTTCTTAAAAGATATGAAAGAAATAGAAAAGATTTCAGCGACAGACATCTAAGACATAACTCTTGCGGAGGACATGAGAGGTCGTTCACCCCGAGCTGTGAACGTTGGAAATGTATGGAATACAACTAATATAATATTGGCATTAGTAGAAAGAAATAAAATTTATTTCCATTTCACAGCAAACAAAATAAATGACCATCGTTGAGGTTTTATTAATTTTTAATTAATGCAAAATAACTTTGAAATTAAGAATATTTTGCAACGAAGAAATATGCTTAGTAGCATAAGTAAATAGAAACCATGGTCTTAGAATATAGGTGTGAAATAACACCCTACCGTTAGTTACGCCTATGTAACGAAACCTTCCATCTTTGTTGTCAGAGTGATAATTTATAGACATATGAGTACATACTTCAATTTAGGTACTAATCAATTTACAAATTTAAAACTTTACTTTTTTATATAAGAGAAGGTTGCAAACGAGCAGCGGGAACACCAATGTGTTCATCGACGAAATATCGCTAAAAGAAACTCCAGTTTTAAAGGAATTAAAAAAAACACAACCTGAATATTATTGCCGTTATTGTTTATTGTCAATTGCATTTAAAATATGTATAAGGATACTGCTAATTATATTAAATCTACTATTTGATAATTGTTATTTCATGATTAGAAATAAAAAATGATAATAAACTTTTGGCAGATCCATATTATATTGAACTTCTCTGGAAACACTTGTCAACTATCAGAGTAAGAGGCAGAAGTCTACAATTGTAAAAAAAGAGCTGATGTATCCTACGATTGAAAAACCAGACTCAGTTCTAGCAACACTATTTATCCTTGTGCTTAGTGCTTGCGTGTTTAAACACACGTAGGTTGCTTAGTCAAGTTATGGACAAGTAAAGATCACTTTTAAAGTGTTTATAAATAGTGACGGACAAAATACAGTTGTACGTTTCATATTAGATTTTAATTTTTAAGTATATGTACTTATTATATTGAAAAAAACTTTTATCAAAAGACATAATAAATTAAATTAAATATTAACTTTGAAGCATTAAAAGCAACAAAGCAATTATATATAAAAGGTTGGACGTTAACGTTTAGCATTTGATTTGTTAACTTCCTGAGAATAATTTAAATAGGAACTTGTTTTTGTAGATTTAAGGTTTCATCACACAAACCAATAGGTCCGATTCAAACAATCATAAAACAATTAATTTTCTCCCATGAACCAGACAAGCTCAGTACAAATTCTTCACGATACCGGACTTGACAAATATCGTTTGAAAACCAACGTGGGATACTGGATATAGTCAAACATTTCGCAATACCAGATTCACGCGAGTGCGACGAGTGTTTGTTATTCAATTAAGGCTATTTAAACGTTGGGTCTTTCAACTGTGTGAGTGAGTACTTCATTTTACTGTCTGTGCAATGATCGATCACGTCGATTGTAACGCAGAGTGAACGACAAAATAAAGAAAAGTATCGACAACCTTGCAATTAGGTCATTGAACTCACGACTAAGCTTTAAAGGTACGATTGAAGCGTTAATTTTTTTTAATAAATCAGGAAACATTTTTATAACACACTATCTGTTCTTTAAAAAACGTATGTGTGAAATAATTAGTTTACTGACTTTCAAATGTATTCTTGTAGTAATATAAACTTTTACCACGAATATAATGAATACAAGGGTTCATCGAAATAAAGATGATATTTACTTTTTTATGCAGTTCGATTTGTGAATTTTATATAAAGCCAGTGGCGAATATTATCATATTTTATAGGATACGTTTACATTTTGACGAATTGAAATGGTGACTCAAATTATGATGGATAAGTCGCATTCAATAAACACCTTTTAGGCCACATGCGTACTAAACACATGTGCTATTGCGAAATATTCAAAGATGTCACGCAATGAATTTGTATGGAAAGTTAACCGCGGCCAATTGTCTGACTGAGAATTGTTCGAAATTTAAATCATCTGGCAATAACAATGGCCGCAAAGAAAAAATAAGCGATTGTATCCGATGTACGCAATCTGTGTTTGCGGTTACAACTGAAATGCAAGAAGTGCAAGTCATGTGGTATGCGTTTGCACAAAAGCCGTCAAAGGGTTCGCGTTATTGAACCATTTATCATAACTACAGCCCACCTTGAGTTGTTTATACATAGCTTATGCACACTTTTATGTGAATCAGTTCTTCTATTTTCGTATTATTTCTACATAATATACTGATTACACGCATTCAATATGAGAAAAAATATTATTATTAGCAACTTATGTATATTTTATGTCAAGAAATATACACAAATACTTAGCATTGCTTAGAAGTAATGTTCTATTTATTTAGTATTGGTTTATTTAAAATTTTAATAATGTACATTTTTTGTACACTATAAGGGGGCTAACGAGCAAGTGGCCACCTAATTCGCCGAAATATCGAATCGACGAAAGAGAGGACACACAGAAAGAATATATATCCTCTTGCTCCTCCCATCCGTTCCTTAATAGAAGTGGGTTGGAAGGAAAAGAGGACTAAAATTAAGCATCCGGCAATACTGAATAACAATATCAAGTTGCATATATTTTTATATATTTGTATGTCTTGTTATGTTTTATTATAAGTTTAATTACATACATATATTTTTAAGAATTCTTGCTCTAAATAATTTATTTTCATTTTTCTTGTCACCTTACTATTGCTCTTAGTGTACCTCATCTGTCCTACTGGGTTCCTGGTAGAAATCGTTCATGGCGATAAGGCCACCCTTGCCCACATTTACATGTAATATCTTAGGTTTAGTTAATTGTTTGTTGTAATGTGAGTAATAAAGTGTTAATAAATAAATAAAACATAACCTACCTTCTTGGTAAGTAATTTAAATATTTAATTTTTTCTTATTTTTTGTTTCCGAAATAAATCATTCAAAAAATTATAGTAACATATGACATATGGTGCTTTCTATGGACCAGGAGAATACAAGCTCCACCGCAAGTGGCGGTTTACTAAATTTGGTTCAGCCTCAGTATAGTGGTTAAGTGCATTATATGCACTTAAGGCTCTCGGAAAATTTGGTATTTGAGAAGCAGATGCAAATAATTAAGTTAAACATCTTTAATTTCTTTAAATTATGTTAAACTGGCAAAACTCTATTATTTTTCTCTTCCTTTTAGACTTGTGTATGTTATGTCTTGAAAATATATAATTTTCGGTTTGCACATATAAACATTATACATATATATATTTGCACACGTAATAAAATTATTTTACGTTTTCTTGCAACTGTAACTTCTTTAAATAACACTCTTTCTTTTTGTATTAACATTTATAACTAGAATTAACGCGTTGATGTCTTTTACGAGCAGTAACTAAATCGGCAAACTTGGTTACAAAATTTCTTAAATTTTTTTTCTATTTACAAGTTAGTTAGTCAATTTTGAAAATTATTATTAAAAAAAGATGTAACAAATCATGACATCACAGTTAGCTACATATACGTGAAGTTATGCTAAATCCGGCTCACACGCAAATAATATTTGTTCCAGTAACTTTGTTAACAGTTATCCAATATTAATAGCAATTCTTTTTTCTACAGAAATACTTTCTGGTACTTTGATAGCTAATGATTTTTGACTTAGTCCAAACATTTAAAACAAACAAAAAAAAACCATCAATACTAGCAAACTCCTGCTCTCGTGGAACATAATATGTATCGACAAAAACTATATTAGTTAATAGAAAAAATTATAGATCGTTGTTAAGCTTTTATCAACTATCAAATAATCTAAATAAAAACTAAACTAGAACTAACTAAGGACTTTAAAAAAAATGTTAACGTCAATGTGATAATTTTTTATCCTTGTTAAACGAATAATTGCCCATTTTAATTTTATAAGAGAAGAAATAAAGTAAATTATCTTAACCTATGAAGGGTCCGCAATCCTTTCCTGCCGCCGTGGGAACCGCGACAGATGTGTTTCTATTCGGGACGAAGCCTTTTTTTCTATAATTCTTCTAATATGAACAGTATCATTTTGATTTTATCACAGACTACTATATTCATAAAGAAATTAAGGACAATTAAAAAGAAACTAAACACACAGAAAGTAAAATAATTCAATAAGAAATTTTCCGTATGCAATAACAAGACAACTATTTAAAGTAGTTATTTCTAAAACTGAGAACTTTGACGGAAAAAAAGACATTATCATGACTATTTGGTCATGTTACAAAATAATCTTACTAATATTATGTTTACAAAATATCTTACAAATGGTTAGATGGATGGATATTTGTTAGAACGTATCTCCAAAACGGTTCAACGGATCACGATGAAATTTGGCATAGATGTAAAGCATAGTCTGAAGGAACATATAGGCTTTCTTTGATTCAGTAAATAGTTATGGCTCCCGTGGGATACGTTGATTTACATATATACTCGATAACTCGGCAACGGTTTAACACATCTTATTGAAATTTTCACAGATACAGAACATAGACTCGAGTAAGACATAAGATACTTTGACATTTTTATAATTCTGCGCAGACGAAGTCGCGGGCAATAGCTAATATGTTATATAACTTAGAATATCTATAAACGAACACTTAGAACAAAATCCCATAAACACATCCAAGTATGGTTACCATACAAATACCAATTTATCAATAGAACAGGATGCATGATTTTCATTACTCCCAACTTTCGGAAACGATATGTGCGTAAAGTTTGGAGAGTTATGTTGCATCCGGTTAACATTATACGGGTGGGAATTTTGCAATTCATTGCAAAATACTACCCAAAAATAGAGTAACTTCCGACGTTAAATAATATTTTTTTTTTATACGTATATTACTATACAAGGGTTATAATGTGAATACGAAACCAAGAAGTGTTTGTTCGGCGGCTTTCATGTTAAAAAATATTATTATCCTTAATTGTAAACTTACGTTATACTTTACAAACGTACTCGACTATAGTATAAACAAAAGTTTATCGTAATAGTGAAAAGATAAAAGAAAATATAGGAACACCGCAAAGAAAGTAAAGGTACGAGTAAAGGTATCTTTGATGTTTAAACAATAGATCTTTCCTTTTCAAGTAACATATTGTATTGATCCGTTTAGATAAATGCTCTTTCAAACTGTTGTTTTCTGTTCATGAATCTTTTTTCTGAATGGTTTTTGTACAACACTCATATAAAGGTAGTTCCAAAGAAAGTAATGCATCTAAAATAAATAGGATGTTATTTGGTATTATAATGTAACAAAGAACAATGTCCTAATTTGTATAGCGGATTTAGGTACACATTACAATTTAAGATTTGAATCAAGTCCAAGTCCATTTTTTTTGACAATAATTGATCAATTTTTTAATCTAAATTAAATTATGATTATTTTGCTCGTTGTAAGTAAATTTTATGATTACTTAAGAAATGGGTGCAATGACATAAAAATACAAACCTGCCCGCATTCACACTTTAAATTAATACTCAAATGAGCAACCAACGTGTACCAAAGACTTCCGGTGAAATCCAGGCAAACAAAAACCTAATCAAAACAAACACGTGAAAAGAATAATGGCAGATGGCGCCTCTCCAACTTGAACGGAAATCGAAAGGATTTTTTTGTGCATTTTATTGGTAGCAAAAAAGACATGGGAACGTTTTTTTCTGTTTAAGTGAAAGCCGAAACCTGTGTTTTTTAGCTAGATACCAATTTCTATACTGTCATCTCACATGTTAACATAAATTGTATTAATTCAACATTTTTTTAAAGATTTTCTTTTTAAAGCGGCAGTAAATATCTGCCGATCTAAATTTTATCTCATCACGTCCACCTAATGTGGACGTTTTATTGATGTATTTGTAAGAAGGTTACTTGTCCTTTAAGACCGGAAGCACACCTACAATTACTCTGGAATATTCGAGAAGTAGACGTTTTTAAGCGGGGATCGTCGAACATTACCGAACACTACTCGTTTCTCTTATCCTATAAAAATACTATACTAGCGGGCGCCCGCGACTTCTTCAACAAAAAATAAAAAATATATAAGTAGTCTATAATATCTTGCGTGATTAGCAGCTACCCTCCAGTCCAAGACTCGTGAAATTGGTAAATCGGGACAAACGCAGCCTTGCTGACAGACAGAAGATTTTTTTCGTTATTACCTACGCAAATACGTGTACGAAATATGCTTATTTTGTCAATATTACTTATCAATTCTTCAATTTTATTAACATGTATAGACATCTATATATATAAAAGAAAGTCGTGTTAGTTACACTATTTATTACTCACGAACGGCTGAATCGATATGACTGAAAATTTGTGGGCAGGTAGCTTAGAACCAGGAAACGGACATAGGATAATTTTTTACCCCGTTTTCTATTTTTTATTCCGCGCGGACGGAGTCGCGGGTAAAAGCTAGTATATTATAATAAAGGATGTTTTAAATTCCAGTTGATGTTTTATTTGAATCGTAAGGTAAAGTTCGCTAGGCGATCGTACCGCAAGATATGTAGCGAAGTAATAAAGGCACTATACGTTGTACTACGAACTTAAAGTATGAACAGTAATTCAGCACAGAGCGTGGGAGTGCGCCGCAGGTGTGGCGGTACAAAGCCAATATGTTTCCTACGCGCAGATGCACTGCCACAGACCTCAAAGATATAGAGATGGCGACATCCTAAAAGTATTTGTAAAAATATATACATATTTACAATTTCTTATGGTTGATTTTCGATGTAAATTTCTGGATACACTATTATGAAACAATTAGTCAACTCTACATTTAGTGTTAATGCCGTTTGCTAGATAAGAGTGCACTTGTTTCATTGAATATAATAGGGTTATATATAGAACGTCCTCTACCGGACACTTGTGTAACAATATATCGTCTCTCATTTTAAGAGAAGGAGAGTAATGGCAAATTCTTTTTTATAATACGTAAGTGTATGTTACAATAGAAACACACAGTAACATAAATTGAATAACAAATCATTTTGGTATACGAGGTCTATAAATCTATTGTGTCTACATAAGATGAATCTCGCAGGTTTTTTGCTTGGCTGCGATAGAAGTGCGTTCATTACGTGTAACAGCAATTGCTTTTTAATAGGATTGCTATTTCAATTCCAACTCTGACTCAACTAATTTTATTTTCTTATACTATTTACAATTATTCGGATAAAAAGGTATTATGTTAAAATAATAAACATTTTATAAGTTTTGGCGGTTAATAATAATGATTTAATGGATGTAAGTTTGTTCAATTTGTTTATTTTTTTTTACATTTTATGTCATTAAAAACTTTACGTTTAGTTTGTGATAAAACATTATTTAGAACAATTTAACTTGCATAAACTGTATTTAGAAAAGGAAAAAAATCTATTGCATTCTGAAATATCTTTTAATTCCGAATCAGTTTGAAACACACATTAAAAATAAAATAAAATTTGCAAACCTTCCTCTCACCTGTTCCATTGATTTTTTCTACGAAGCCTTTGTCGATGAAAAAGATTTGATAGCACAAGGTGCAAACTACTATCACCCTACGGCTAACCCTTTTCGCTCCGAAAACAAAACAAAAGAAATGCTCTGTAATAACTTCTAAAATGATGCCTCTACTGACTCAGCTGCTTCCCCGACCTTCTTACAATATAGGTCAATTAGTACCTGAATATACACGCAATAACAGATTGTATTGCATACATCATAAGGAATGTTTTAGTGTATATACAATCTTAACAACGTTATCAAGTTGACTTAATTTTCAGTAGATATATCTTTGGATATAGTAGTTCCTTGCTAAGTATCACTTAAGAATTTTACAAAACAGTTGTAGACAAGACGTTTGTATGAAGATATCTCTGTAACGAGTCAACGGATCTTGCTGAAATATAGCACAGATGTAGAACATAATCTGGAAGAATACAAATGATGTTACAAACTTATGATGTTTTTTTATAATTCCGCGTGGACGGAATAACGGGCGACAGTTAGTAATTTTATAAAAACATTGGTATATCATTGGTAAGTTATATAAAATATTGTAACTGTTAGTTCTAGCGTATCCAAAAGTATTCAAGAATTAAATTTGTCTAACAACAACATAAATAATATGAGATTTCATATTCCTAAATCAATTTATAAAAGTGTTGCGCTCCTAAAAACCTTTACAAGCCCATGATTTAAAAATATTTTACGTAAGAAAAAAATTCTCATTTATATTTCTAGTTTGCATTTTACAGTAGACCCTATAAAACTACTTAAAATAACTACATACATAATTAAAAACATTGTTCTAAATAATGTTCGCACGAAAATCAGTAGCGATTGTAGTAGAGGGTAATTAACATTTTAAGAATTGGACTAACGTTTTACCCACGACTGAAGATTTCAACAATTAGATTTCTCACGTCATAACAGTGATGATGGCAGAATGCCGGAACATTCTGCCATCATTGTATTGCTCATATATCGTTATACTAACTCGACGTTGAGTACATTACAATATCCAACGAAAATGAATGTACTATAGTAGTACTAAGTGCAAAAGAAAATACACAATTATTTTAATCAGTATTAAAATGCTACAATATTTTGTACATTTTCCATTTAACTAATGACATTAAAATGAAATTCTAAAATTAACTTGCAGCATGAAATAAAACTGCCAGTAAATAATTTCTTCGTGAAATAAAAATATAAAATAGCATAAAATACTAAATTTATACTTATATTTTAAAATAAAATCACAGCTCATCAAATCCTAATAGTAACCTCTATAGCAAAAAATTGCTCTGATATTGTATTTGATCTATCCATATTAATAAAATTGGATTGTCTGTATGTAGTATTATAATGTATAACTAAAAACCATTTATTAACATTTTTGTCTGTCTGTCTGTCCGCCTCCGGAACGGCTGGACTGACTTTGGCAGGAAGGTAGCTGATACATGCGGGCACACATATTACAGGCTACTTTTTTTTTAATTCTGCGCTGACGAAGTCGCGAGCGACCTCTAGTATCAAATAAAATTTAATAAAGAATAACAATGTAAAATCTTAACGAAAAAAACTGCCATATAACATTTTTATCGTTATATAATACATAGTTACAGTATCGACATAATAGCTGGTAAGTAGACGTCGCGACAACGTAACCGCGCGGTAATGCGGTGCCGCGCAATCTTCCATGGTAGTGAACTTGAGTTTTTTCGCGCGCGCGCGCACCGTTAGCTTGAGCTACATTCCGTAGTTGACGCGCTCCGCCGCGCGCAGCGCTAGTGAGCCTCAATGATGTTACGACTACTGGATATTTTTATATCGATTTGAAATGTATAAAATGCTTTTATTGAAAAAAAAAATATTCTAATAAATACATAAATAGGATTTGTTAGCCACGATTTAAAGTATTGTTTTTTATTTCATAAATAAATGATTGAACTTGACTTGTATGAAAATGTTTCAGTTTTTTTTTTTACTAAATGTTCATTTTCATAAAATATATCAATAAACCAAAATGAAAACAGGGAACAAAAATTTTTAAACTTAATATACTAAATATTTTGAATCCTTTTTAAAAACGTGTTCTCGATGTATGTAGTTTGTCCTATTTCTGCGTATAATTTAACTCTACAAAAGCGAAACGAAATGAAATTGTGAATGGCAAACGATAACGTGTCGTTAAAATACGTTGATAATTACGTTAGTGACGTAAAAATAAATGTAAACTAGATAACATTTTGTATCACAAACTACAAGCGCATTATGAAAGTACAACGCTGGAACTTTTTTAAATTCGCTCATACACCGAATAGTCTACTAATAAAACAAAAACCCGTCGGAAAATAACAACCTCTCTAATGTCAGAGCTAAGCTTTGAAGGCTGCGCGCGCGCTGGGTCAACGACCATTGCCAATGTCAGCCATCTTGAGTTCCGCAGCCGCTTACGTTCTTCACGTAAGAGGCTGTAACTCTGCGCCTGTGTGCGTACGGTAATGTTCGTTTTTCTATGTCACTGTGTATGTGTGTGAGTTGTAAGAAGTGAATGTGTGTACGCGTTCGTTGCGGCTCTATTTGTGTGCCAGCTCAGTAGGTTTTGTGGTTTCCCACAGAACAGTACTAGATGGCACATTAGACACTTTAATGTAAATCCTATTGCTGTCCATTTATATTAAGTAACAAAAAAACTTTAACGGTTATCACGTTAAGGTTTTTTTCTTTATTATTGCGCAATTGCGTTATTTTTTTACTTAATTGTGACTATTTTCGCTTACCATTGTAAGACAAATGTAATAAAGAATTTAAACTACTTTTACTATGTATTAGACCATTTTTAGTTCCAAATATGTTTGAATTAAAATTTGATATTGCTAATCTGACATTCTACTCTTTTATTAAGTCCTAAATACAATAAATTGAATTATTAATTTTGCTAAAGTAATTTGCACATTTAACCGTTCAGAGTAAGGCCCTGATTTTTCTATTATTTATATTATTTTCTATTATTATTTTTCTTTAATAGTCTTTTTAATCATTTTCTGAATATATTTTAAACGAAAATGTAGTCGTATTTAGTGTAACACATTATGTATTTGTGGAAGATGGTCCACGATAGAACGCCACGTAACTTGTTTCATTGAAGCGAATGAGGTAAAGAAAACATAGAGTTATGTTTCATGCGGTAGATGTCAGTGTCCGTTGCGACAGTGACACCGGTGGTAAAAGGGATAAAGTAACATATAACAAGATGATAATAATTTAGAGATGTGCCGGATTCTTAAAAATGTATGTTCTCTAATAAGGATACAGATCTGACATTTTTCGTGCGGACATCCGCGAATACGGATAACCAGCACATCACCGGCAAGTTTCTACGAACAAATGATCAAATATTTAATATTTAAAGACAAAATTAAATTAATGTTATCCTTGATATTTCTTTGATTATCCATGTTTTTGTTTTTTTTGTAAAAATAATCATCATGTATAGTTAGGTTCATATGTTACTTTTAAAACATTTTTGTCTAAAACATCTTAGTTTTTTTGCTTCGCAGTATCTTAAAAACTAAATAAAATAGATTTGACTATGTTTCAATATTCATCAATTTAAACTGCATAGTTTTGTATTTAAAAATCAATAAAATAGACAAAAACAAGCTCACTAAAGTGGTTTTTAATAAAACATCCTATAAATGTTTATAGTTTTGCCGCCTGCCAACGTTTTATAATTATTAAAGAATACATCCCATTTTAATTATAAGTAATAACAATAAGAATTGAATATTTTACACTTCATGCCAGAAATCGATATATTATTATTCGCGAGGAAAACCCAACTAAGAATTAATAAATAGCAAAATTAAATTACCGAGCTTTATTAATTTAAATCTTAATTTTGAAAATTGGTATCCATTTTGGAAAGTTTTACCCTAAAATTGGAAATCCATCTCCTTTTCAACATAATTTTCAAAACACATTTGGACACATTTTATCTCGGTAAATTTAAGATTCAACGACTTCCTGAAGTCTATTTTAGATGTAGATGTAAGAATAACTAATGTTAGGAAACACATCAATAGCGTTATGTGAGGACATTAATAACCCGACGGACAGGCCGTCCACTGCTCCGTTACTCGAGGACGGCAGGAATGCGGCATAATTGTGAACAGGTGCTGTCTATGGGGGCTCATCAATTGGTACTACTGTACTTGGACTTCTGTTAATAACTAATACTGTAGTAAGAAAAAAGGAAGACAGCTTTTTCCTTTGATATCTTCCTTTTTTTCCATATCTGAGTTTACTCCTTTTTCCAAAATGTACCCAAAAATCATTCTTAGCTAAATGTGTAGTTGCTATATTCACATACTGATTTGTATCATATTAAGTGAAGTGTCACTTTCAAAGACTGAATATAATGTGTACTCAGAGTCTCTATGGTCCCTAAGGGAGCCGCTTAGTTTTTTTTTTAAAAAGCAACACTTAGTGAAGCAACCATCAAACGACAGTGAGTGTTAAACTTCTAAATAATTCTTAGGAAACAATTATTTTAAGTTGGATCTGTTCACTTCAATTAAAGAAATGTTTCGAAATCGATAACATTGTTTTGTTAAGAATGTTTTAAAAATTCCAATCGCAAGTGTCCGGCCTCGGGTCTAGAGACCTTCACCGAAATGGTACTGGGGTTCGATAACCCCCGCCATTGTTCCACTCGGATCGTTCCTATTTTATTTATCACGACCCCGACCATGATTTCCGCGTCATGATTTGTAATTTAACAATTTAACTCTTTAGTTATGTTACATATCTAAATCTCTTTCATTTATATTTTTTTTTTGCTATGTCCGATGTTTTTAGTTGCTATGTGGTTGTTCCGTGATACCGATATCTATGAATGCAAGATTAGATCAACCATAGACGGCATATTTTGTATGAAATCTTACTAATATTATAAATGCGAATGGATAGATGGATGTTTGTTTGAAGGTATATTTAGAACGGCTCAACAGATCTTGATGAAATTTGACATAGATTTAGAACATAGTCTGAAAGAACACATAGGTTACTTATTAACTCTATTTTTAATTCCGCGCGGGAGGAGACGCGAGTAAAAACTAGTGTTCAATAACATCAAACTTAACTATATTTACTTAAATATAAAGATATAAACTGCTATAGAAACTGCTGTGTAAGATACTTACGACTGGGAACATCTTAAAAGATTACTATAGTTTAAAATAAAATTTTGAGCCATGCGAAGTCAGGTTTAAAATACTAGTTTAAAATATGTTGAACTTTACTGAAACAAAACCTACACATTGTGTGGTCTCTCGCAGGTAACATTAAATTAATTACTTTGTTAACGCGAAACTATATTAAAGCTATTAATTAAAATTTGCAATCTGTGTTCCTAGATAAAGTTGGTTCGACATTTAACTGTCATTAAGTTTATTTTTTGCAGCAACATTTGTGTTTCGACGCCAAGTTAATAGAGTATAAGTAAAATAGTTTTATGAGAAACATAGTCCATTTCCGGGATATGAGTCAGTTTCGATATGTTAGATTACTTAGGGTTATAGATTTTGTCATATTTGTCCCATAAAAACAAAAAAAAAACACGGGATTCGTAAAATGTCAAACCTACAAACTGAAACATATTATTATACCTTTAATCCTCTTTAAAATGAAGAGCCAAAAATGTTTTTTTCATATGTGTTCCGATTGCTGTCTTTTTTAGTTTGGATGAAACTCTAAATATACACATCTATTGAGAAATATGTTACACTTGTAGTAAGAGAGCTTAATATTCGAGGTCGCGGCACCTGTACTAACTTGGCATCTTATTGGCCGCCGCCCGGAGCCCGGAATGATTTCCGTTTCCGCTTTTATTATATTCAACTTCCTTCTGCTATTATGAATATTTCTTAACTATTGCTGCTTAATATTCAAGAACTATCTTTTAATTGACGGAAGAAAAAGAAGCAAGGTGTTAAAGTGTAACGTTTTCTATCTCATATTGATAAAATTGTTGTTAAATTAAGAAAAAAACATTACTCGTATTGTCACACTTAACTTTTTTGCATATTATTATCATTCGAAGCAAGCAATGTGGGTACAATATCCTTTCAAAATCAGTCAAACCATTTAAGCTACAAAATACAATATAACCGGTAAGTTACATACCTACAAAACATGAATGGTATAGAAAATTTTAATATAACATAGGTTCCATTATATTTCATCCGTTTTTTTAAATATTTGTAATATATTTTAAACAGACGCAGCAAATAAGAATGAGTTACAATATTATACTAAATAATAATATTATTATGACCATGTCTGCGGATACAACTGAAAAGGATCATTAACTTGAGCATCGGAATATTTAAATCCAAATACCGACACGTAAATCGGAAAATTTATTTCATTTGACGAAAAGTACATTTTCGAATTTGTATTCAGCCACGATTGTTTAATTTAAATTTCGAATAATATTATATTAAACAAACAACTTATATTACTCGATTATAAATAATGTAACAACGGGAGAAGAGTTATTTCGAAATCAATTTACAATTTTTTAGATTTACTCCAAAAACAAACAAATTATTCCTCTTTTTAATATAAATGGACATAAAAATATCTTAATACAAATGAATTTACGTCGCCTTTGAACCTACATAATATAATTCTATATTAAAAATACTTTAATTAAAAAATACAATATGCCGCATAAAATTTAATAGCTATAAAAAAAGACTCGAGCAACGGTCATAACGTATTTCTATCAATGAGCAAACCTATCTTTTGACCCATATTGTATAGCGGTGTAATCACATTGAGACCTTTTACACAGTAAATTAGACCTTTATTCCCATTAGAATAAAGTATAAATTAGTAAAAATCCTTACGAATATTAAAGAAGGCTTTTTGACATACACCCACACTACCTGTGCGCCAGATTCACCCTAAATCTTTTTGTGAATTCATGAATCGCAGGGGTTGCTTCACATTACGGGGGGATTGTGGCCGGACCGTGGGAACTATAGTACTGAATCGATGAGAAAATAAAGCATGTGGCACCTGTAAGAACACAATGGTGCGGAGGCAGTGGCAGTTTACAAAACTCATCAACAATTTATAAAAAAAAAGTAACTGGCAGATATTGTATCCGATAGTATTTCGCATAATCTACTATATCTATGATCTTTTTTATGACTGCCTCTTTTTCCGTCTCCAATCCATTCATAACCAAGTAAAATATTATCGTGCAGTACTGATTGTACTATCAATACCTTCATAACTTAAGTCCTAACTTTTGAAGTACTATCGATTAATCGGTTAGTAGAATTTAAAATAGCATGAAAAAGATATATTAATAGTTTTGCTAACAATAAATATTTAACGTTATAACTAGTGTTAAATTAAAATACCTGTATCTTTATAGCTATGATAAAACAAATCACCTTTTAAATGACTATAAATTAAAAATGTACAAAAGAAAAAAACACATCAACTACTATAATGTGCCAATAATTCTTTTCTCGACAGAAAAAGAATAAATATGTAAACAGCTGTTGACCTTTAGTCATTCAACTTGCAAAATAAAACAAGCGAAGTGAATACCAAGAAATTATACTTCGATATGGAGCCATATCAAAATATTCTAAAAGTTAATAATAATGAATTAAAAAAGAAGAAAAACTTAAATGAATTATCCCTAACACTTTAAAATCGGTAAAATCGTTTATACTACAAGAGGTTATCATTACACGAACTTACAAACAAATACTCTTACAAATTTAAATTACCCTTTCTTAACCTTGGAATACAATAACAAATCAGTCGTGCAAAATTAACAGAATTATTCCAAATAATGTTATCTAATCAAGTAAAGTGATTCAGGACAAAGCTACTTTTGGAATAAACAACTGCGAGGCGCAATCTCTACTATCCATATGACATGAATAAGAAATAATTTGGAAGTCAATGATACCAGTTACGTAAAAGAGAGTTCATGGACAAGTTATTTAGGATTCTCACTAAACAAAAACCAAAATAATATACTGGAGTAATAAATGTTACGGCATAACATCGATATCAACTTTACTATTGTTAGAAAAAGACTGAAAAAACAGAGATCATGAATTAAGTAAATGTGTCATAAAATTCATGGTAAGAGACGCCATTTAATAACTAGCACGGTTCGGAAAATCAACATAGCAAATTTCCTGTCTCCTATTAATATAAATCAATATATGTGTGTTTAAAGATTTTGGCTTTGTCTCTCAGTCAAGGATAAAAACGGTAGGTAAAAGTTTAATCATAATGAGTTATTGTGTGAAAAATTAGAGCTACTACGTAGATTTCCCAACTCTTTCTACATACAGAACCCGAACCGTACAGAAAGAAAACCGCTTGTTTGTCAATTTTGTGAAAAGTTTCCAGTTGTTTTGATTGTTCAACTTTAATATGTTACTACTAACACCGAGAAAAAAACTCGTTAGATCACGTTCTATTCAAATTTAAATTGAAAATGTAACGATGTTTCACGAAAACTCTGGATTTTTAGACAAACACATGAAAAATCAGCATCAATTTTTCCTTTCTGTGAAATTGTAATGAATTTATTTCATTGTAATAGATATCGCTTTTGGCACTCGAATGTTGAATATTTGTAAAGTTATTTTGTGATACAATATTTAAGATCATCTTACTAATATCATAAATGCGAATGTCTAGATGGATAGATGGATGTTTGTTTGAAGGTGCCTCCGGAACGACTCAACAGATCTTGGCGCAGATGTAAAACATAACCTGGAAGAACACATAGACTTCTTAATACGTTTTTTAATTCCGCGCGGATGGAATCGCGGGCGACAACTAGTTGTATAATAGTTTATCTTCATATTTTACAATTTCGGATTATTATTATTTATTGTTACATACAGTGAAGACCACTTTAATTTACATGCTATCTGTCCTTAATTATTTTTACGAGCAAAAATTAAATGTACTTGCCTTAACTCAATCTTAGCCTTAAATCATTATTATTCCACACGAATTCAATCATAAAAGTTATTAAAACTAATTCGCATGACATGTTGAAATTAGTGTTTCTAAATTCCTGTGGTCTAAAAAATCTATAATTATTTTTTGGCAAATAATAAAAATATGGTGTGTAGTAAAAGCAAAGTAAATAAACAAATAAATGTGTGACGTTTTCAGAAATACGCTATATAAATAAATTAAATAATAACCAACTAAAACAGTGCAGATGTAATTCGTTGGCGTCCGCTTCTCGTCCAGAATTCATGATCATAAACTCCCTGAAATACAAGCGTGAAATTATAATAGTTACATAATTTCGACTACGAATTGTAGTGATGATGCAACAGAATTTAAAGCGAGCACGACTGCGCTATCTTCTGTATAAGTTCACGTGTTCTCTACAATTCTAATGTATTTGCGAGACATTACATTAAGACGTTATTTCAACGAACAATTCCACTCTTCTACTAAAACAAGTAATAAATGCATATATAAATTCAACCAAATTAAGAGAAAATAGTAATTTTTGTAACTTCAACTAAATGGAACAATGCTGTGACAATGTAAAACCAACATTGGATGTTTTTGATCGATATATTCCATGGTCTTACTTTCCTTTAAACATTAAATTTTCAACGAAATGAATTTAATATATCGATAACCCGTTACCGGAGTAAGCTTACTTTAAGAACGTATACATTGTTCATTTATTTCATGTACCAAATAGCGACATTTTAACGAATTTCCACCAATCAATTAAAACCATGCGTCATGGGCATCATCACAACTACTTTATCAAAATATTTTTTATTATTAAAGGTAGAGTAATACCGTAGTAAGAATGGATAGATTTTGTGAAAGAGGATATGCGCAAGGAAGAAGTAAATTCTCATTTTCGGATACCCTCCGTAGGTAAAAGGGCGGCTGATGATGATATTTTAAGTAGTGTATCTATTTATATTAAATAAAGGGGTTAAAAATGTTTGTGTTGTTTTAGTCTCGAAGCGCCATTTTATACTTTCCTTTAAGTCAACATTATTCTTCACCAAATTAATACAAATCGGTGAGATAATATCCACGTGACCGACACCTATTAGATTTAGATTAGGTAATACAGTTTATTATGTAAACATACATATATGTTCAGTGACTTACCAAATGCTATTTAAAAAACATTTTTGGTCAAAGAATGAATGCATTTTAAAGGCGAAAACATTTCCGCTAGACACAAACATAAAAGATTAAGTAAATAAATTAAATTTATGGTATAAAATTTTAAAGTGAACACGTTCTATAACAAACACTTAGAATAATCATATTTGTTGCTATAAAATGCGTTGAAATCTTTTCTATGGAAGTTACATGCATACAATCAATATAAAAGCAGATTTCGATTTGAGATAATATTTTATTTAACTGAATCTAATAATAATTTTGAATTAGTAATAAACCTTTAGCCGTATTTATCAGTTACTTAACGTTTAAATATAATTCATTTAACTCTTATTTACGTACAATAATTGATATGAACTATTGGACGACGACTTAAAAATAATACATGTATCATAATCACATAAACGACTATTTAATTTTGCTAGAATTTAATAAAGTAATTTATTAATTTGACTGAAAATCAATAACAATGAGAAGCAATTATTTTTCAGTGATGTTGAGAAACTTATCCAGTTCTCATCCAAATTAGTGAACCCTATTTCGGAAACCTATTTCTTCAAATTCTACATTTTAATAAATGTTTATGTATTTAGTTAAAGCAACCATTTCTATTGTATTTAACATGTATACATCACATTAGTAATGGCTACTGATTTAAGATTTTCTGGACTTCACGTGACATAATGCTAATTAATTAAAATCATTCCAGAGACCCGAGAGATAGAAAATTTATTGTATTTTAAATCAAACCGTAGGAATGAATAAAACGTCTTTAAAAAGTAACGTAACGAATCTTTTTCTAAATATTTTTTATTTCTTTATTAATCCTTACAACAACGCTGTCGAAAGAAAAACATATAGTTCCAAAACCAAATTCGCGAAGTTAATTGTCTTACAAGTGAAACATATTATATTATGACTTTTTTAATAAGTAAATAATTTAATTCTAAATACCTTTCATTTGGCCCTTTGGTACAATTATTTGTTTATCAAAATTGTACTTTATTTCAATTGATTTAAATTTTAAAACAGGTTTCTCGAGTTCCACAGTAAGACGTATATTCCGGAACGCTTGTAGTCTTAAGTCTGAAGTATCTTATATAGTTTACTGAAAATGGTATTATCGACTCAGTTAGTACACTTTAAGGTGGATATTGAGTTTAAGTATAAAGAGACATAGGACAATTTACGTGGTTGATGTTGTATTGTGCGTAGAATATTGCGCGGAGGCCGCCGAGGGTCGATGCCTTCATGAAGACACGTGAGCGAACCGTTAGCCACACGCTCGAGCCAACCAACACATGGAAAGGAAAATCACTAAAATAATATAGAAAGGAAATTAAACTAACTAAAAATACAAATATTGTTAAAGAAAAAGTTTTTGCAAAAAATTTTATGTATAAAACGTTGCATAACTGTTAATGTTTTTGATATCTTTCCCGTGTCAAAATAAAAAACAAACAATAATAGTCTATTAAAATTATGTGCAATTGAATGATACCAAAAATTGCCTCATATAATTTTGCTGCTATTTTTTCATTTTTTTTTCACTTCACATTGAAGTAAAAACTTTATTTTCTTAGATAATTTAATAAAAACATCTTTAATTATTATTTTTCAAGTAACAATGGCCTTGAAATATTCCCAGTTTCACCAAGGTTTTTGTGGCGCGCTCCTGTTCACTGCGGGGACAATTCGTTTACGTTCTGAATTTGCTTAAAGGTCGATGTCATGAAACTAAGTCGAGTCGTAAGGGTGTCAAGTGAAACAACACGTATCCCTACGTCAGTGTTTTGGCTGAGAGCAAATATTGAATTTCAATACGCGTATTCATGAATCTTAGTCTATTTTTATCTGCAGCTTGATCGGGGTATAGTTAATCATCATTGTATTAAATTTTTTGTTAATGTATAAATATAAGTTGTGCATTTTTCTGCAATGAACTAATCATGTTCAATAACTTTTAAATTCAATTATTTGTACAGAACTATAATAAAAAGTCATCTTGAATTTTCTAAATTAAATTTTCAAAATGTATTCAGAATCAAGTTTAATTTTAGTCATAAATTTTGATGATTCATTCATTGTTTAAGTTTAATGGAAATCGTTCACTGAACTGAAGTTAGACGTAAATTGTAGTCAATTTAAATCCAACGTAACTGTAGACAATTTATAAGTTTAATTATAAATGTAATTTTGATACGACTATTCTGATATTTTGTTTAAACGAGGAAATTAAAATTTTGCGATTTCAGTGAAATTTATTAATGCTGTTGTCACTGTCCTATTTCCTCGAAAAGGCTTTAATTAGGCAGCCAACAATATTGTTTCTCATGCTGATTCATAACTTAACCAAAATAAGTGAGCCGGTCTCTGCGTCCTCATTTTTTGCCACAAACAACTTTAGAGGGCATTACCCTCTCTCTTTCACTCTGATGAAAACATCTAGCAGAGGCGAATGACCAAACTATTGCCCGTAACGTTCAAAAAACCCAAAAAATAGTTAAATTTTTTAACTACCGTCAAACATGCGTATCCAAGTTTTCATAGGTCGTGTGTTAAAGTGATTTAATGGACTTATAAATTTGATAGAGTGTTGAAAAGTTTACTTGCAAATTAAAATTATTCGTCACTAGCTTTAAGGGAGAAAAAGACATAATATATACAATATTTTATGATCTGCGATCTGCGATCGTAGTGGTATGATGAATCAATTTTAAATCAACTTAGTAATTTTTACATTTGACTGGAACAAACAAACAATTTTAGTACTTTCAATTATAAGTATCGAGTTAGTGTAATCTGATATAGTCTAAAAGATTTGGTATTGGAGATTTTGTGAATTTATGGTTATTTAAGAGGACTTTACCCTAGACATTGGTACGACGCAATAAGGTTGTCAACGGTCATCGGCCGCCTCGCCGCCGCCCCGTGCGTCCCCGCGACCTCTTTTCAACGCAATCCAACCATATCAAATCGTAAACTTGAGCCACTGCCATGCTCACCACCTACCATCTCATATCAATAGCTTTATCTCGTATAAACTCAATAGCCTTTGTTACAATCGAGATATGATTCAAATGTTTCATGATGATAACATGTAGGACTTGATGTTTCTCACTGTCTAATATTATTTCTTCTATAAATTATTTTGAAATGCAGACAAAATTTTAGAATTTAATTTTCCCCATTTACTTTGGTTGCTTAATTTTAATGAATATTATAATATTAAAATAAAAATATACTTACCACTTAAACTTAAACAATGGCTTAAACAATATATATTTTTCTTTCAATAATAATAGATTAGTAAATCAAAAATTCAAAGCTTTTCAAATACGAGTAAATCAAAAGCTCTGTCTGTCCTTCCGTGACAACATATCCATAAAGCGTTGTACAATACTTTTTAATTGGCGCATCGTAATTAGCGCGAGCGTCCGATTTGGTCCAGTTGTTACCGATTTAGTTTTTTCCTATCTCCATCGAGCTAAGTCAAGTTTACAGTTAGCTTCGCGGCCTGTTGCCAAGTTATGGCGAGTTAAAAAAAACATAAATTGTATGAAATTGATTAGGGTTGTGGAGAAATGAGTGCTTCGCCTTCCGCATCGGTATAGCTTATAACTGAAATGAAATAAATATATTCTACCTTAATAAAAATTTCAAAAGCAATATCTATAAAATTTTATCCAAAACAGATTAAATTGCGATGTCGATGTCCTGTTGACCGATTTTTAATGTTATTTACACGAAATTTAATAACATTTAAGAGACCTTTAAACGTACTGATATATTATTATTATTAATGTAATCCTTTTATTAATACGAAAATAAAACTACGACAAGGAAATGTAAACAAAAATATACGTATGCTTAGCGATATTATAACTATTATATTTTTTATCAAAAAATGCAGCGTAAACCGCCTAATAGTTGACTAATCTTTATACCAAATTTATAAAGTCTTAGCACATATTTAATAAGGTGTAGATTTGTGATTATTATATTCATCACAATCCGATCTTAAGCGTTTAATACAAGCTTTTAGTTCGAGGAAATCGATGAGACGACTACCGAGTAATACGAAGTTGTAGTTTACCGTTGCAGAGACGAGACCCAATGTTGTGCAACTCTGACACGTCCTCGATGGCGTCATGCGACCGTCCTTGAATTTAAACAATAACATTGATGTGTTTTATGTATTTTATACCCAAATAACTTTTAAAAACTTCGAAAACATACAACAGAAGCTTTAGGTTTTAATTTTATCAAAACCATTTTTGCCTATCAATTTTTTCAAATTACAACTTACATCTAATTTTATAGGATTCCTAATTATCGTACAGTGATTTTAAATATTTATAACTATACTTTTATGTATTATAACTTACGGGCTATGAAATGCAAAAAGAATTCTGTATATCCAATTCGCAGTAGTTCACCACATGTTCTATCACGTTCAACCAAACAAATGTTTACCAGTAGTTTTCATCAAATTAAGCGCCTTAATTTGGAACAGTACTATCAAGCTAAAGGAAAATATCATAGTTCTTTGTAATTAATATTCCCCGCACGTACTTATCCAGCCTAACGAAGTATCTGCATGGTACTAATATCTGCATAAACACTTCCGCCGCTCCGTGTGGGCGCCCGCATTGTCGTTTCACTGATACAATTTTATTAGTCTTGATAGTTAACATTTGTCATACTGCACTCTAATAAAATACATTGTTATGACGTAAACATTGTATTGAGTTGTTATTGTTCTTAACAGTAACCGCGAAGTTACAAAAACTTCAAGTGATAAGTATGGTTCTCAGGTAAAAGTAAACCAGTAAATTACGTTGTCGATATATTTGAAGTAAGCGAGACATATTTACCTATATTTTTTTCCATTTTTCATGAATCTCTAGACCTGTAATACTGACATGCTAGTTAAAAAGAAGCTTTGCCTTTAAATAACATTAAAGGTCATAGAAAGAGCTTTAATGAAAATTCACTGGACACCAATAAATATACTAGGTATATTTTAATAATTTATAAGAAACTTGCTATCGCCCGCGACTCCATCCGCGCGCAGTTAAAAAAAAAATGAAAAATAGATGTTGGCCGATTCTCAGACCTACTGAATATGCTCACAAAATTTCATGAGAATCGGTCAAGCCGTTTCGGAGGAGTATAGCAACGAAAACTGTGACACGAGAATTTTATATATTAGATTACATAATTAATTAAAAAAATAATCAACACATTTAAATTATCAAAAATATGATGATACTTTTTTCTACACGCGGAATATTATGTGATATTAATTTAAAATGCACGTGTGGCTAAATTAAAGTGCTCGATGTCCGATGGCGGCCGGACGAGCGGTCTGGTGGCACTTCCGGTAACCATTGTGTTAGAAACGTGCAGCGCTTCAAGTAGAGATTTTATCATACATTTTAGCGGCCGCTTATCACTCTTTTTATACTATATATTTAATATGTATACTCATTATTACAGTTCCCATACTCTATTAATCCACGAGGCTGGAGAATATTTTCACACGCATTAAGTATATTTTTTATTAATCTTTCAAATTTCAACAATTCAATTTAAAATTATACGTTGATAACATAAAGTTTTAAAATTAGGTTTATGCAAGTTTTCATAAATATTCTTCTTCTTTAAAGACATTCGGCATAAAAATCCCAAATCATCATTTTATTTTTCCAAATTAACATTTCGCCGTTGCAGAAGTTATTAATATTACGTCCGAAAACGTATTAACGACTTTAAGAACAATACTATGAATCACATCTCGTTAGTCAGAGGAAGGCGCTTCGGAAGAACGAATCGTGAATAACTGTAAAGGAAACATTAAAATAGAAATATAAACATACAACCTTTGTGTTTGTTTTTAGGTTTCCCGTCTTAATGGTTACCCTGACTGACCTCTTTTGCCTTATGTATTTACTGTCTTTTGTTTTCTTTGAATAGCAAAATTAAAGTCTAATTAGTACATAAAGTATATTCAATATCAATAGACATTTTAACATATAACTAAGAACTTAATATATTAACTGCCACTTTCAAACTGTATATTCGTTAATAGAAATAAAACTTAAAAAGGCTATATATAACGTAATATGCAATAATCTTCGTTGACAATACACTGATTTTAACTGTGTAGTAAAATTATCGTATTAAATAGTTTATTTACCAAAGAAAGATCTTTTTAGTTTTCTGTCTATCCTCCCCGTGACTTCTATTCTACCCATTTTAGGTACTATGTGAGATCCTTAGTATAAATTAAAACGGAGAAATTTACACTAAGGAATTAAGAATCAATTAATCGATTCTAAGAGGCAATAAGAAAATCAATTTTCTAAACAAGCTGTGTTACTTAAGTTAACAGCATCCTTTTACAAAGCCACCGTTAGCGCGAGTTTAAAAACTAGCCGCTAGACTTACCTGGATGAGGTCCACCTCTTATATCAGGATAACGTAATGCATAATGCATGTAGTGAGCCAATTCAACGTATACGGCCGATGCAACCTAGATACGCGACGTCTGGCTGCGCCATTACTGCACCGGCGCCAATTGATTGTTATCAAATATCTATGCACTGTTTACGCTAGTTTTATAATTGTTTTATATTGTTATTTGTACTTGTAATTATATTTGGTGGGGAGGTAAACAGATTAAGTGTAGTTCATCAATTTATAATCAGAACCCCATAAGTCATTTAAATCGCTTTGAATGATTGTAAAGTGTCTTCAAGACATAAAAAGCAGTGTTTCCCATTCGGTCGATCGGTCCAATAGGAAACACACAAACTGTGCAACTGAATTAGAGTTATGAAACTCTGTCGAAATTTGTGACGTAAAAGAATGTGAAGGAAGATAGGATGATATATTTTTGTATTTTGTTCTGGCAACGGAAAATTACGATAAAGTGTCTGAATTACAGATTAAAACGTTTCAGTCCACTATCAAGTACTTCTTTTATGAAGTCAGTTTTGCATCATCAATTATCGTAGTGCTATTTTTAGGATGGACCGGTGACTTTCCGGTAACAAAGCGGGCGTTGTACTAACTATGAATTGATTTGTTTTTATACAGTATGAGTCAAGATTTATTTGATTTCGGTCCCTTTTAGTAGCGGAAATAAAGTGTTAAATTAATTACTATTGGAAATAAACGTAAGATTTATCTAAAGTTATATTGGTAATTGGTTACTTTGCTTATAAATTGATAATTAATTTAAATCTGACACCGGTGGTACCGGTATTACGATAGGGTCATCGCACCCTGACTTTGGGTAATTGATAAGATGTAAAACGAATAGTTATTACCTAATGAGTTTGGATTTACAAATATGGTAATATAAGAGAAGCAGTCAAATAATAGTCACATGTCACGTGTCACATCACTGACGATGTTATAGACGAGCTAATATCCCAATTCATAACGCAACTTGATTTTACGTTACCGAACACCTTTACAAAAACAGATATTATAACAATATAAATAAAATGTATATCTATTTTAGTCTTCAGATTTAAAACTTCACCATAATATTACAAGGTAGATAGTAATTCCAAACAAATGTAATATTATTTAACGTAATTATGGCGCGTGTCGTTAAATTGGCGGCGTCGCGGAGCCATGCGTGACTGCAGAAAACGCAATATTAGGACGAGTCGGCCTCGTAAATAATCTTTTACCGTAATGTTGTACGATTACCCTGATTTTGTAAAACGATTACACTTCGTAAAACAGGAAACTAATAATAAAATAATAATTTGATTGAACATTATTTAATTGCCGTGGTGTGTTTTTAATAGATTACAATAATATATTTACAATCGAATCATTAAAGATAATCATCGTAGTTTGGGTATATTTTTGTGAATAAATAAATATTTTCATTTCATTTTATTTTTGAGAGAATTGCAGAAAATTGCAGAGTTCAGGTTCAATACAAGATGCTGCCGAGAACTTTAGTGGCCTTTTAATCAGATCAACATTCCAATAGGCAATTATTAAGCAATTTTAAAACTAGAAATCGTAATGAGCGAATAATTACAAAATAACTTCACTAACACCTTTGTTTGTTTGGTTACAAATACGTTGGTACAATTGACCTAAGCTTATTTCAAAATCTTCAATTGTTTTATCGTAATTAAAGAATACAATAGAATTTATCAAACATATGTTTAATTCTTGACTAATACCAGTATTCTATATACTTTTGAACACTACCCCACTACACATGCCGATTGCCAATTAAAATTGTAATTTTTGGCTATTATTAGTTTTTTTTTCTAAAAATTTACCTAGTCACAAAATGTTTTTTTAAACATTTGACTTGTGACCATAATATTTATTCTTTGCACACAGCAACCGCTTGTCTAACAGTTAATAAACATATTTACATTGAACACGTCACATATTAGAACTATTTTATCATATAACATCTATTTTATTATCGTGTCCAAAGAGCAAATTTAAACGTTTACATACAATTTCATTGTTGTATTGTGACGATTTAACTCTTTACTTTGGCAATTTATATAAATTTAAGACCTTCAATACTGTTTTACGAAGAGCTATTCAAGATAAAGAGATTGGATAATAAGAACATTGTATCTCGAAATCGCAAAATGGATTACTTGTCACCTTTACAATGCTATGCGAGTTTCAAGAACTCAGAGCTAACTGTCACACTATCTTGTGAGACAAAATTTGAATTTAAATTTAAGCAGCATTCGGCGTTTGTCTTAAAGTACACTTAAAAATCTTAATTTTGACATAATTGTCGATGACGATTCGAAGGCGATTGTCACAAATATTCATGCTAGGCCCACAGTTCTTAGAATATATTTACATTCGGTGTACGTCAAATAATTTGTCACACAAAAATATTGACCCCGTCGCGTCGCGCAGATCACAAAGCTAGGCCATTCGACCAACTCTTACAGATACAATAATCGTTCAACAAATGTGTTATGTATATACAAATTAGCGTCTCGAATGGACCGAGTACAACGAAACCGTGTCAGCGTCGGCGCAGCATTAGCCCCGACAGTTTGTAAAGGGGCCACGACACATGAATATGCATACGCTCTTTGTCACAGACCGATATCTTGAACTCCTAACACATTCGCCACACTTGACGCACATACGCACATACCGATTGGATAAGAACACTATCAACTACTAATAAATACAAATAAACTAAAAGGACGATCCCCGCGATGTACCAGTAGGTTTGTCGATTTTAGAATTTCATATGTTCATTTATACGACGTCCTTACGGTGAAGGACAACATCGTGACGCAACCTACACATATCGGTTGATTATGGCCTAGTCACCCTTAAATTGGGTAGCCTCTGATCTCATGTGTAAGAACGTAGCTGACGGCGACGACTACAGTATTGCTCTGTTTGTTTTATTTCCTGTCTATTGAAATTTTCGAACTCTTGAAACTTCAATTGGAAGAAGAGTTAGAAGACAGAGAACAGTTAGATGTAACCTATACTAACCAGTACTAATAAGGTACCTGAAGCAGATAACTGTAGGACTAGTTACAAACAGATTCTGTATTACAGATCAGAAACATTGTAACAAATAACACCAGTCTACACAGAGATCCACGCTATTTTAAATATATGTACGCTACAGCATAAAACATCAACGACAGTAATTAAGCTGATATATAATAACAGACAAGATTTACTATTTATTATTGGCTGTAATAAAATAAGTAATAGGTTAAATCGATAAAATAATTATACAAAGTATCATCACATACATTGTAGTACTTCAATGCTTTAAGTTATCGAGTTTATTGCACTATATTATAAACTATAAAACAATAAATAAACCTTAATTTACATACGATATTTATTTATTCACATACGTATATTATGTGCAAACTTACAAGTAACTCCTGGACTGAAGAACAAGATGTAGGCACAAGCAGAATGTTTTTTGCTATATAAAAAGGAACAATTGTCAGTCGTCTGAGAATTGACAAAACTTTGATGAGAAGCTCATATTTTTGCGAAAACTTTTAAAAGTCTATGTAACATTTAGATAGATGGAAAATAAAGCAGCAGCATAATGTATATCTTACTGCAGACTATAACAATTGTACAATGTAAATTTGTTGCTTTCAAATACCTTCCAAAATTTTCTAGAGCATTCGTTTTATTTCACTATAAATGACATTAGTTATTGAGTTGAAAAACTATTTTTTGGTGAAACTAATTATAATCCACTGTCTAGAAATACTACTGATAGTATTCTTTCTCTATAGGGTAAATCGCTTAAAAGTGCTTAAAGATCCTTTACTTTAATAATGTTAAACGACAACAGCATACATGCATATGGTTACTTACCTCATCTTCCTACTCGATTTTTTAAAGTCATAATTATGTTATTCAAAAAAGAACCCATTATGACTTAAGACAGGTGATCCTGAACACAATGTTAGATTTAAAATAATCGATGCAGGTGCAAAAAGCCTCAATGTCGCGCCCTCATCACGAGGGTGGCAATCATAAGTTGCGCACATTGCCAAAATTTGCTACAAATTATCTTGGAATTATCGAGGCACCTGCAAATCTACCCACAAATATGCATCTACATCATCATTCTACTTAATATAAATTGGTGATTTCAAACTTTAATAATAGTTGGATGAGCTTAATGTAAAAAACAAAACATTTCACTAATGTCTAGGATATCCAAATGAACAATACTTAAGCTGAAGTTACTGCATTTATCATTACTAATTAATCTGAAATATAATAAGACGAAATAATCGTATTCCTTTTCATAATCTATTTTAACCATGTACATACGTTTTAAGACTTTCCTTGTTATTTATCAAACGAGTTTGTAATCAGAAAACCAGTAAGAAACGTATAAAGCACCTACGTTTCTTTTATATTTTATCTACTATCATATTATCTTACATTACATCCATAATTTTATATTACGAAACATACGACACAACTAAATATTGCTACAGATGAGATAAATCTGTAATATACTGAGGGTACTCCGTGTCTCGGTCAGGGCCGGGCGGCCGTGTCTGCGGCCAGACCCGAGTTCGACTTGTCAGGGTGAAGGAGGGGAAGGTAGATGAGGGAACAGGGAGGGGGAGTGGATAGCGCAAAGCGGAACGCCAGATCGTGCTGCACCGCCGAGCGCGACCGCCAAACCAGAGTCTTGCATTGCAACATCGCTTCGGTTTTGTAACACGCTCACTTCGCTCTTGTATTTGATGAACTTGTACTTGTGTAAGGCCAAGTTTAACACGTTGCATTGGATGCTGCGTTTGATTGATTGATAACAAAATTACAATAAATGGATAAGTTTTTAAGTTTAAAACGTTAACTGATATGATTATGTATGTATTACAATTTTCAAAAGACCCTCGCTGTCTCCACAGACTATCCACACAAAAATACCTTTCTACAATTACAGCATAGTATTTCAACAACCGTATTTATTAATATCCTAGTTTGTCGACTATCAGCAAAACTACCATTTTAAGATTCATTCGCCTTAATAGTATTTAAAATAAAAGTATAAAAACATATATACGAGTATTCTTTGATCCTCCAACACTAAGTTTAACATATTTTTGGTACAATCTGAAAAATACTGCAGTTAACAAAGTGTAAAATTTGCGCAGCACGTGTAAAAATTGTTAATTGTTTTACCGGTTAAATCAGAAACATGTTAAAGAAAAGAACCTCGAGGTGCCACGTAACCGGTCGTAAGTCGCATAACGTTATCGCCACTGATGTAAGTGCACGCCGAGCTTCGCGACCTCACCGTATCACGGAATAATAAACCTTATTATAAGCTCATAGCTTCTACAATCCTCTGATTAAAACAGTGCATCACTACAGACAAGTTTAGTTGAAGTGTTTGTCCGTGATTATCGAATATTCTGATCACACTTTTGTCATATATTTATCTGATGCATTAACTTCAAGTTTAAAGAAGAAAAATGCTTACCTTAAAGTTATACGACATGTTATGTTACATTCTCATTTTCATATTAACTCTTATAAACATGCACTATCAAACAACTTTGTATTAATTATAAAAAGAACCTATTTCTTTTTTAAATAACTTATAAACTTAAAGTATTCTATTGTTAGTGTAAGAGCAATGAATAAGCGTCAAACCGTGGTGTAACAAAAATGGCAAATGTTCAATTTAAATGTTTATCAATTAAATGGTCCCACAAAGAGTCGGATGAAGCAAGAAAAGCAATTTCCATTAAGTCAAACGGCGAACGGAGGTCGTCGATCTTACGGACCAGTGGGACCGGATCTCGGAGGAAACTTTTTATGTGACCGGCGACTTGGCGTCTTGTTTACTCAAGAAACACGACCAGAACTGCTCGCACGGCCAATCTATCATGTGCATATGGTAAATTATGGCGATCTGTGGACACAGTCTTTAAAAAACATGTTATTTTAAAATTCAATTGGTTAGACAGAGATAAAAAATCACCGCGCCTTTGGGATATAGAGTGAAAGTCTCAGTTTCTAGAAAGATACAGAAGCTTATTTAGTTAAGCTAACTTGAGGGACGCTGAAAAAACTGCCAGTATCCCATAGAGCATACATCGGTGCTTTAAATAAATGTTCGTAGCATTAAAACAACGTCCCCAACACTCTCATTGTATTACAGCTATTCGAGATAACGCAGCGAAAATCGGATTCACTTTTGGATAATAAACGCTCGCTCTTAAGTTCCTCCTACGACAGACAGATTTATGTATAGTCACGTTTGTTTATTTTAAAATGAGTGATTACTTGAAGATATTTAATATCACTATTGTCAAGCACTTATTTGGCTTGTTAATAAATGATTATATCTTCTACTGCTGGAATTAAGGATAACGATAAAGATCAGTTTTATGTTCCCTTACATTTATCTTTGACCTTATCAAATTTTGATCAGAACTGGCCAATGGTTACTACCAAGTACACTAACTATCGTACTCAGGATCGTTAATTGGACACTTAGTGAGACCTTACTGTAGATTTCTCATACTAAATGTATTTTAACTTATGTTCCAATATTTCATTAACATATTAGGTTGTTGAGGTTTATTTAGTACACGCTATCTATTTGTATTTTGCATTGTGTACAGACAAAACGCTAATATAATAATAATTGATGTCAATCAATTCAAAAATATATTTTGTTCATAAATGTCTGAAAACAAAGATGTTTCTAAAATAAAATATGCAAAAATTATGACTTCTGTCGAAATTAATTTCACTTCATTACAAAAAATTGACGTTAAAATATCTAACGTATATGTAAAAGTGGTTTGTATATCATAACTGCTAATCCAGAATATTTAGTATTATAAATATTAACAAACTGATAAAAACAACTGCAAATTACCGCAAAGTTTTTTTGCAATCAAATAACCGAAAACAAAACGTGTTTTTGCCGGGTTAGTGAGTATTAAATGATTAGTGTTTAAATATCACAAATTTAAACTTTATGTCGTATGTACTGTAAATTATCTTACCCTTTACGCAAATTACCAAACTGAGTATTTATGACATGGGCTAATCCACAGAGCTATAAAAAGATGATCGCGAAGACCTCGTATTTTATAGAAAAGAAACAAACAAAATATTTTATAATTCAGAGACTTAACGGGAATGAGAATTATCCTTAAAATTATGTAATTAAATTGTTCCGTAACCTAAAACTTTCTAACTAATTTATCTATTTGAAAAAATATATAATAATCAAAACAAAGAAAAAGACAATCAAGGGTCTGTGTTACCAATGCGTCTAAAATGGACAAAAATGATCAGATTCCCTTTCAATTTAATTTCACTGGCTAAACTGAGGATCCCGCTATATGACCCATACGCATTAGGGCAGTGTGTGTTGGTTATGCGCTAACCTGTAGACATACGTACAGCAAAAGCGAACTATACGAAACGTCCGCAGCGAGCGAAGCACAAATCGTACGGCATTCCTGCGCCTGCGCTGCCGCTCCGCTTGGCCGTCGGCGCGCGAGAACGGGCCCGCCTCTGAAGATGGTATCGCGCCGTCCCGCTCTCGGTATGCTCGCAATCCTTTCCTTTCTACCTGTTGCGCCATTACAAAAACCCGGTCCTTAGAGCCGCTACCTTACGTGAATTGAATGAGGATCGCGGGAGGCTACGGCCCGGCCCATATAAAGATAGGGCGAGGGCTATTATACTAAAGTGACGGACGAAGCAGAACTCGTCGAGACTACGGCGTTATTTACTGTGGGGATGCTCGGGCAAAAAACGTCCGTATTGATGTGAGAGGATTGCATAATAGCAACTCGTTTGGGGAGCGGCTTTAGTGCGTGATTGGTAAACAAATGATACAATACGTACCGAGCACAGACCCACGTATGTACGTCATGCAGTACACCAGTCGTAATACACTGCCAATTTACCGATATTGTGATAAAATTGTCTTTATAATTTGTTAATATGAACTTACGTATAAACGTACTGATTGATTTGAATTTTTTTGGTCTTTTGGAGTGGTAATATTTACTTCTAATTCATTAAATACTGGAAAAAATACTCAGCTTATTATTTTTTCTTCAAAAACCTTGTAGACTAAATATTATGGCATTTAAAGAAGAATTATTATGGTTTTGTCGAAGATCATTAATTTCAAAAGGTGGTCTTAATTCATAAGCTCATCAATTACTACTGGCAATTGATTTATCAAGATTAAATTTATCTTGTATCTAGATTGTAAAATTGTTTCGTTGTCGGGGCGCAACTACCAATGTTTTGTGATCGTGGTGAACGTACGCTATTGATTGCGGAGTGCGCTGAGCTTGAGATCGTGACGTGGCTGACATTCGCCGCGCATGCGCGAGCCGTGATCTTGGCAATGGCTGGGCGCCGAGCGCCGACGCGGCAGCGCTATTGCGGTCGCTGTACCCGGCCATGCCACTCTCCCGCCCTCCCCGCCTAACCTCGCCCCTCGCACACCTCTCACCACCGCGCCGCGCCGGCGCAGCCTTTTGACAACCGGTATAGGTATAAACATATACGGACGCTTGAGAATTTTCAGACGCACGATTCACATAGTCAAAAAGATTTCCTAATCACAAACGTTACGGCATTCCACCACGGCACGCCCGCTTGAGTAAATTAGTTTAAGAATCTTTGTTTGACAATTGACTGAAACGTTGACTACCATTGCTTAGGCCTATGGTAAATTTTAAATGGTCATATTATTTCACGTTATTACCATCTTTTAAAATAAAATTAATAGCAAGACATTTTCGATAGCCATTCCATCAATCAATCTATTCATTGGACGAAAATCCTTCTGTAATTTAAAGTAGAAGATGTCATGATCTCGCTAAAATATATTCGTTAATTTTAATACCTAACGATCATGTTCCTACACTTCTGATATGTCACCAACATAGTTTTTTACATCGTCGGTCTACAACTGTCAACACTGCCATTCACTTTAGCAATATTTAGTAGTATCTATTTAAATAAAACGGCCAACGTAATCGAGTGCATATATGTAAAAACTTTTAATGGCTTCCATACACGGAGTCGTTCTAGCAATCGGTACCAACAGCTTCAAGCTGTCTGCGTTGGGAGGTTGTTTAGCTGATCGTAGTTGTGGACTACAGTTTTCAGTCACCGCTAAAAACAGTTCAGTGTATGCCGAGCTTTGGAAGTGGTCTACAGCCTGCTTGTTACAGACCGTGTACGGCAGCCCAAAGACTCGGTTTGTTATATATAACATATCATGCCTACCATGCATATGTAGAGGTATAAACGGTATTAGTGTCAGGCCAAATATTTAAGAAGCTTACACCGGATCGAAACTTAATAATCATTAGTAATGCGGTGGTCTTACTTTTGGTAAATCCCATAATCAGACCACAACTTTTAAAAATTAATAGGTCGTAAACCAAGTGCCCAAAAATTTTATGGATACTAATTTGTATAACTACGGAAACATCGTGAATTTAAAAGTTTAATCTTACTATTAATATCATGCGAAAATTTAGATGGATGGATGTTTGTTACAATGTATCTCCAGAATAGCTAAACGAATTTGGCATAGATGTAGAACGTAGTCTGGAAGAACACATAGGCTGCTAATAAAGTTTTGTTTTTTAATTCCACGCAGACGGAGTAGCGAGCTATAGTTATTCAATTAATAAGCTCTTTTGTGTAAAAAAGCAACCACACTATTGGTATAACTTAATATTTAAAAGTTGTATATTGATGCTAGTTAGACAGTAGGTATTTCGTTTTTTATTTAATTCAAAAATCACGACTTCTAACATAGCCCTGAACGCAAAATTATTATTGTGTTTAATTTGTCCTCGATGTATAAATATAGAAACCCTAGAATACTTAAGGATTTATAAAGATGACGGAGATACGAGGGTTTGCGTCCTAATACAAAATATGAGCTGGTCTAGTTTTTCCGTTCACTGAAAAGGCGCAGTCATTAGTAAAAGCCTGTTTTAATTGTTGTGGTGCCTGTTCATTTTGCGTACAGCAAAGGATTAGGACAAGTTCAAGAGTATAGTGAAAATTTCCACCACATCATCATTTCAAATCAGTTGGGATCGTGGTCAAGCGCCGGTTACTGTGTTAATTTACTTAATATATATATTTACTGAATAAGTCCGCAATGATTCAACAGATGTTATTGGAATTTGGCACAGAGATAGAACATAGTCTTGATTAACACATGAGATACATTTTCATCCTTTATTTTTAAATTCTGCGCTAACGAAGTCGCGGGCAAACACTTCTTAGTTTTCTAATAATGTCTCATGAAAGCTTAAATGAATTTCTTATAAAAATAACTGATACTGATAAGTCTTAGAATGACTTTACCTAATAAAGAGTATGGCTCGTGCGACTAATTGAATAATACGTGTGTTTAGTGGAGTGCAATCATCGGACCGGTTCGAACTATTAATATACCATTGCAATTTATTCCAGGCCGTTGTTACATTACGCGTGCTTGGTAGCAATCATCGCGAATGCACGGAGTGTACCGTTGCTCTGATGACTATCGAACACATGATGCATTTGTGGATGAGGCGGCTACCTTTGGACCAATGTTAGTACGCTTTAATATTATGATATCAACATATCATTTGCTTAACAAATTACGCAATGCGTGGGAATAGTTGAGAAGTTAATATTTAAAGTACATATTTATTCCAACCAATCATAAGTTATATTTTTATAGTGCAAGGTTGTGTTTCTTAAGTTATTTTCATAATTCCATTTTTTCCGTAAAATTAAATGTATTTACGATGTCAAACATAGATTTTTCTATTGTAATTGTTTTAAATTTAACTTTTTGGTACTTTCAATCAAGATAATTGAAGTCATTTTTTGGTCCAACACCAACGTTTAGAGAATTCTACCTAACGTATAAAATAAGAGGTTAAACTCGTTTTGTTTATAACCTATTTCTCGAAAAAAAAACGAATTAATAAATCAGCGTGTGCGTTGATTACGCAACGCAACCTGCAGCAAGGCAGCGATGCGGCTATGCGACGAGGCGGTGTGTTCCGGTCCGCCGGCGCGCTCAAGTTCTAGGCAACCTCCTTCTTCTAACTTGACGTTAACATAGTTCGCTTCCGATTCTAATGTTAACTTAAGCTAGTAAGCAGTAAAAATCCGATTTTGATGACAATATCGATATCAACAATAAGAAATAAGAAGTATTTTTTAAGTTTAAGTAAAAAAAAAGTTAAAAATATGGAATTTTAAGAAATAATTTCTGTAGGAAAGTACAGTACATTTTGTACGGTTTCGGCAGTACAATATTGTTTGTTTTTGTACGTTTTTGATCAAAATAATATTTTGGATGTTTTACGGCCTTATTAATACATGTTTTAAAAGTAAATGTATAATGACACCATTACAGTAAATATTACCTAATATAAATAGTTGAAGGATAACCGTTAATTTAGACTACGAAATAAAACTGTTTTTCATGGTATGATGAAAGGAATTTTAAAACCCTTTGTTCCAAATTTAAAAGTTGTAATCTTTCACCGAGTTGCATACAAAATGTAAGTGGGCGGGAAGGTCCTCTAAAATCTTTAAAATATACTATAGATAAATGAAGTAACAACGATCCAGATTTTTTTTTAAATATGTATTAGAAACTCTTCAAGTCATAAGTACAATATTTGTTTAAGGATACATTTCTTTCACATTTAATTTACGCTTCATTGCATTTTTTCAACTTTTTTAAAACATACTTTCTCCTTATACAACAATACAAAACATAAAGAAAACTCCAATAGGGTATTACAGCTCCGCTAAGACATCCAAATCTCTTTACAAAGACGCCGATGCCCAGGGTAGTAGTGTTATCTTGTGATTCCAAGAAATGATTTGTATCTAACAAAATACGGTTTAATGCTTATATTTATGTTTTATGAAATTCTTAAGACTCAAACTCCGGTTACGGTAATACTTTTAAACCGGATATAAGGAATACTTATATGCGATTTCTATAACACTCAACATAAAGCATTTGTATATTGTTTACATGTGTGAAAAAATATTTCGGTTCCTCTAAACAAGAAACTGTTAAAAAGAAATGGTGCAATCAAATTTGTGCGGCGATATTTGAAAGACCAGGAAAGATCTATAAAGGGCCCGGCAGTGGCAGTCCACACAACGTTTGGGTTTAAACAAAGAGATGTAGATTAAAATGGAAATTTTACTAACAATAAGGACCGTAAAGTTTATTGAAGTAACTTTAAAACTTAATTTGGAAATCCCCGTTTGTTTAGTTGTAAAATATCCGTAGTTAATTGCACTCTATTTGTTCCTTTCATTTGTTAAATTCTTCTCACTAATTGAAAGACTGCCGCCATGCGAGCGGTCTACGTTCTAAGATTTTTGTCTGAATAATGAATATGTATGAGTGCACTTCGCAGCGACACATGCATAAAGAATTATAGTTATATTGACCTTAAAATCATTGCGCAGTATCTACATTTAGTATAACATGCATTTTATACCGTTCTCCTTCATTTCCTAAGAATACATTTTAAGATTTATAAAATTTTGATGAGTCATTTTAGTGATTCGTTTGACACAGATTTAAAGTAAATTGTTCTTGGAATTACATACAACTTTAGTCTCAGAAATTTTCCTTCAAAAGTTATACGCACACGTTAAATTTAACTCCTATGTAAGCTTGAAAAGGAAACTCATAATTCTAAAATTAAGTAAAGGTATTTTTGTTTCATTGAAATTAATACCAGACGATACACAATAGACAAGGAAACAAAAGCGGTATTGTTAAATGATGTCGGGAGGAACGTCTGTGCGCAAGCACTTTTACTGGAATCTGTATGTGTATGGGAGTCAGCGGTCGGCGGGTGGGTTGCGATGTCTGCGCGGGCGCACGGGGCGCTCAGGCGCTCGGGCGCACGGGGCGGGCGGCGCCGGCGGCGCGGGCGCGGGCGGACCTGTCCGGGCAACGGTGTCGCGAGCGCCGCACGCACACTACCTCTCAGTCCTCTCGCAGCGGCCAACGGTACCGCATGTGCCGCTAGCTGCTCCGCTACAAACAAACAGCCACGCGAGGAAACTTACCGTGCAGTGTTATGATGCAAACTTGTGTTGATCGTGCCTGGACGGGGTGAATACTTTTAGACTGATCGCATAGCAAGGATTGAGTGCAGTGCTACTTAAAGCTCGAAGATGCCGAAGATCTTCCTGATTAAGAAGCGGTTGCACGAGCAGCAACTGGGGCTGCAGGAGGGGCAGGAGTTGCTCGCCAGCAAAGCCGACACACTCTGCCCCGGCTCGCCTCTTGATGACGGACCCATTGCTCTGTTGTCCAAGAAGGATAAGGAATGCATCGGTAAGTTCTACACATCCTATCATATAGATTTAATCTTGTTATTTCCTCAAATATCTTCCTAAATCTCTTTATGAGTCTTCTACATTAAAATTATACGCTCCTTACTTTGACATTTTGCTCATCTAAAGTACTTTCTTTCATGCAAAATGGTTTTGTTTTTTCTACTCGTCACTGTTTGTTTTATTTATTTAAGCGGAACCTGATTTAAATATAACGTTTTATTTATCACTTCCTCCATAACGGCCACTTGCTCGCCAAAAAAAGGATCTCGCACTTGCCCAGAATCCAGTTTTCGTCCACGGCGCACCACACAACAGAAATCTACCTGAGATCATGTGGGAGTTGCGTGATCCTTAATTTTTTAGTGTCATTTGTCCGCAGACTCATATTAAAACTTTTCAGTTGGGATAATATGAAATACTTTTTTAATTGAAGGTTTTGTTACCTACACAAATAATGTCAGGCTATTGAAGTGAATTATTATAGTGTTATCATTTTGTAAGCAAAAAGATAAGGTATTTGTAAATTAAACGGAAAATATTCTTGTTGCAAAATAAAACAATTGCAAACGGTACCAAACTTTAGTAATGCATCAGTCTTTTAATACCTAACATTTGAAGAGACAAATCAAATAATAGTTGTCAATCTATGAGAATGGTCACCCGAGATTTTAACGGTCTCGGATGGTTACAATGTGTGAATCATTGAAATAACTGTCGAGTTTTTGCGTCTTTCCATTGAATGTTTACTCTTAAAGATGTGCTAAAATTTGACCAAATGATTTTATTTTGTTTTTCATACATTGCATATATAATGTATAAAATAATTGGGAAAATAAACAGTACAATTAACGATATCAGACCAAATATTTGTGCAAATTACTTTCAGTACATGTTAGACAAATTTAACTCCAAGATATTTATTTTGTACAAATTTTTCCATAGTTGATAATTTACTAAAACATAAATATGACAATTCCTATAAAATATGCTAGATCCTATAAAATGACCGCAGAATCTTAATCAAGTTTCGACACGTACGAAATTCTATCCCACTAAGATAGACTTGTACCGGTGTGTAAGATAGACGTGCATGTATATTGTATATGCTATCGCATTATATGAGGACGTATATGTACGGTCAAGTTGAGAGTCACAGCACGAGGCCAGAATTGACCGGATGATGGCAGCGAGGTGTCAATGATTGCAGCACAATGGCGCTGTTTCCGGCAGCCATTACTATTCGCTTTGTATTTAGGTTAGTCACCGCAATACCAATTGTCCTTTTAAACTAATTGGCTTAGCTGTTGTATGTGTATTACGTGCAATGTTAACATCACATGTTTTTGTCAAGCAATGTTAATAAGTTATTGTTAATCATAAAAACCAAAAAATATATATATAATTTTGATAATTTATCGCATGAACATGTTATACGGTAGGCGATACTTTAGAGGAAAAAATAGTCTAGCCTTTTAGAGTACTAATTAATTCCACAAATATGCCGGAAAAATGTTACCCTCATTTAGCAAGCAATTAGCAGTAAGTCTAATTTCAAACCACAGTAACATAAGTACGGCATTACTTATAAGTTTTTTAACAAAGTAAAAATTTACTAAGATAACGACTACAATAAAAACGATTAATGGCACCGTTAGAAGCAGGCTTCGCCCGCATAAAGGACGTTTTCGCGCAATTTCTAATGCGTAAGGGGACACAAAAGGGTTCATTGTATAATAACAGGTGAAATGTCACCTGTACACAAAGGGTGCAGATACATTAAACGCCCAAGGTAATAGGAACAAATTGATCAATGTAATTCGGTTGATTTAAAAATCATTTTTAAATTACAATTCAAATATAAATTAAAAAAAATCATCTATCTAATCTTTAGGTAAAAACAAACCAAGTCAACGTCTTTGAACTTTGTAAAAATATGAGATAACAATAGTACAAAAGATTTCAACGCGTTACTTATCCTGTTATAAAAATATCGAACATTTTAAACGTTTCAAGGAATCATATAACTTAACAAAAACTACAGTATTTTTAATGATAAAAACGTTGCATTTTTGGTTATTTAAGTATATCATTCTTAAATATTTTATCAATAAGTCAGTCGTAATAAAAATTACAGTTACAAATAATTTGATAATAACGTTATTAATGTAATATTGGGTAAGTGGACGTTAACACAAATTGTTAAAGTTTAGAAATTAACTACAAAGAAATTAATGAAGTTATACAAACAGGTTTTGCTAATTACGTCGTAGTAGGTCAAAGCAATCGCGTTTACTGCTTCTTGTAAAATTCATTAAGAAGCCTATTTTACTACATGAAGGTTTACAATTGAACTTGAAGATAATAAAACAAAACGCATATGTTTTTTTAATTGTAAGTATAAATTGAATTCGGACGCTTGTTTTCTAATGATAGACATTCTCAAAATTTGTTTAAGTGTATAAAATTAGGCTATTAGTAGCAGCAACAATAGAACAAAATTTTTAGTCGAAGCTCGACTATTTCGATTAGCGTTATCTTAAAAAAAAAAAACGCAAACAATGTCTTGTACTTAAAAGAAACAAATAAACGCATAATACAACAGTAAAGTTATGATTCTCGTACTTAGAAAACTAAACGTTAATTAATTTTGTTATAACGAAGAAATTAAAATTATGGACCTACATACTTGTCGGTATATCTTTATACACTTAACCGGTCTGAGGGAGTTGCGAAGCGCAGCGACTACGGTTATCACAGGGGATCGTATGTCGGTGCATAAGACTTAACTGTCATAGAAGCATTGAGGTGTAAACCCTTGTCGTAGTAAATTAAGTGCGAAGAAATCCCTTGTTCCTTTGCTCTGATAGACAAAAAACCACAGCCAGTAAAAAGACAGTTTAGATATACTTACTAACTTTTAAGAAGACGTAGTTTTGCTACTAGTAATTAAGTTGCCTACGATAAGTCAGAAACGTTATTAATTAAATTTATATGTCTCTGGGAACTATGACCAAAAATAATCTTGCTTATAATACAGTAAGAGTTAAAAGAAAATCTGAATATTGTGTTTAGGAAATTACTACAAAATTCGTAGAGAATTTAACAGCTTAGTATACAAAATGATAGTGTCTTAACAAGTGCGCGTGCGCATCAATTACTGATCCCGCGTGTCATGTTGACACTACCATTGGGGACAAGGGTCTGCTTGTATTGACTTGGCCTTATACGGAATGTTGCATCGTCGTCATGTTCTTACAAAAGGCTTCAAGTTGATAGGGTTGAATGGGACAACTTCAATCCCATATCAAGAGTTTATTACTTCAATTGTGAAATGTTTCATAGATGTCTGTCACAAGTGTTCTCTTTTTCATTATTTTCACATACTTTTTTTCAAACTTAAAAATTATGTTGAATGAGAGAACACTATTCCATAAATTTTGTATACAAAGGCTTTAGTTTATATGCGGATAAGCTTAAGCATGTCAAGGTTTTCATATAACGGTTCTTTTTTTTTTTAAACTATATTTAAGTTAGGTTAAATACCGGAGAGGATTCATAGTTACACAATAAATTAAGAAGTTACATAGGCATGTCATGTATTTGTAAGTTAGCAATAATCTTTATCAAGCATCGTCGTGCACAAACAGTTTACTTTTTGTTGTAAAACGAAGAACTCATTTCACCATGTGGCCGGCAGCGCTATTGTATCCTTTGCCCATTGTGTTTCAGCTACCTTTTTAAGGTTTTGCTTTTGCAAAGATCATAAAAAATACTCCGATTGCATTCATAATGGAACTGCAAAACTGTTCTCGGAAAGATTTCTACTCGAACAAAGAAATTTATCACCGTACATTCATTTAAATTTAATCTTTTAATTATTTCGCTTGAATACAGCCTTTCTTGAGCCATAGTTAGGAAGATCGAGAATTTAAATTTTGCACATTTCCCGTTAGCTTTTTTTATTCCTTTATTCCTTTATTTATTTTAAATTACATACATTTAAAATTTTTAAATTTCAGACGCAACTCAAACTCTCTTGAATGAATGCAAAAAAATTGTGATCAAATGGAAGAACTTGAAAGTCCACATATCTATAGAGTCACATTCGAGTGTTGCCATTAATTTTTTTGCCATGTCCCCTGGCAAGATGCGATACACGTGACGTGCAGGCATTTGTTTCTAGGAACACATCCAACGACACATGTCCCGGTACAAACTTCGCGACAACGCACCAGTTTCGCAACGATCATTATATGCGGGTCCGGTCGGTTTTTAATCGCACACGCCACTTTTAGAATTTACATCTGCCGTTGTTTTAAAAGAAAAAAATACTAGTAGCTGAGTATACATTGCCTAATATAGTTCATTTTATTGGCATATAGATAAGAAATTAGACTTAATTATTCACTGTAAAATATACATGCATATACATTAAAGTACTCTTCTTTAGGATTAAGCTATTTTCTAAGTATAAACTAAAGGGCATTCAAAAATTTCAAAATAAGTTCTCCAAAATGTTATCTATTCTAAAAAGCGTACAATCTCAACTCAACTTGTTAAATCCAGAAAAGAATTTTTCTCATCCCTTGTCCAGTGAGGCGTATTACTTTCTACTTAAACGAAGGCACAAAAAACGTCAGCTTTTGTTTAAATCTAATCCCACCTGATCCTATTTCCATTCGAATATTGGCGCCAACGTCGGATAAGCTCGTTGTATTGTTTAGGGGTAAAATATTTCTTTCATAGACGATTAGGTTGACAAAGTATTTTATACCAACAATTATGATTATTTGTATCGAAGACAATCCATCAATAAATTGTCTTTTTGGGACGGCAAAACCATTGCGCCTATCATAACGATAGTGTACAACATACATGATTAATATGGCCGCTAGTTTAGTTTAGTTTTAACTTAGTAGTCCAATTGTTCAGTTAAAACTGGGCGTGTATAGGTAAAACTATAAAACTTTGTCTAAACACGCACAGTTTTTAACTCTTCAGTTCGAATGTTTATTTAAAATTTAATTGAGTAAAATGACCTTAAATTATGAAAATTAAATACAATAGTTTAACGACGTATAAATCAACGACTTTTAATTGTATTAACGTAAAAATATAATTTCCTTTAAACAATGGGCGTGTGCTTAATTAAATTAATCAAGTCATGCGTAAACGGCGTGAGTAAAATCAGCGTATACGGTCATTCATTAGAATTTGCGATTAGTGTAAGTTACACGTGTCAAAAAAAAATTCGTTAGTCGCAACGAACACGATTTTATAGTATATTTAAATTCGTTGCGAACAGTTAAATGCATAACAAAATATTTACTACGCATTACTCCATGTGACTGATTTCCTTTATGCATACTTATAACTAATGATCAAAGATGCAATTCAAGTACAATATGAAATGTATCTGAAGTTGTTGGAGTTAATAACAATTGAATGGAAATAACCCTGGCAACCGTGATTTGTCTTTATTAGTTGCTATATGATGTAGAATAGATCCTAATTGATAATAAGCAGAAATAAACTAGTGACAAAAAATATTATTAATAAGCCACCGTGTGACGCACTCACTTCTTGCCTTGCCCTCACTCATGCTCTTAAAATTATTATTTTTTTAGAATTTCACATTCTTTACATTTTTTTATCGTGAGGTTTTTATCATGTTGAAGGTGTTGAATAAAATTTTATTTAAATACAAGGTTTTCCCGCGACTCCGTCCGCGCAGAATATAAAAAAACATAAAAAGTAGCCTATGTGTTTCATCAAGATCCGTTGAGCCGTTCCGGAGGTACCTTCAAACAAACATCCATCTATCCATCCATCGAAACATTCGCGTTTATAATATTAGTAATAGTAATTAGAAGTAAGATTTATACATTTAAGTGCACCAATTAACTACTTATCATGATTTCGATGTCAATATGATTCCAATATTATAAAGCAACCCTTTTTTATCGAAAGGCATTAGTGAAGAAGACTAAATGATGCCTTTATCAACATTTTGACATCCCTAAAACGGTTTTTAAGTTCTTGAAGGTAATATAATGTTGGATAACATAACTTGAAATGATTCTAAGTATCTAAATATATTTTAGAAAGTAATGTTAGCGAAACATATATAATCTTAACATAAACACTAAGAAATGTTAGCAAATATCTATTATTCTTTCATATTACGTAAATGCATATTTATAACGAAGTTAAAATAACTGTAACAAATATTTTAAACAAAATATATTCGAGCGAGTTGTTGTCAAACCGGAGACGCAATGCGAAAACAAATCAAATGATCGCCATCTTAGATACGAGATTTTTTTTCTGTAAGCTAACCAAATTAGTTGACTGTAGCCTTGAACACTTCGCCAAACATATTTGGGTCATTAACCCTCGCCAAATCTGGTTGTGATTCACACCACGATCAAAGTAATAATAAAGACTCCAAACAGTTTTTGTGGCCGTTCGTTTAGAGACACGAAGTTTTAAATCGAAGTTTTTTGTTACACCAAAGCAACTGAAAAATATCCGGAAGATTTAGTAATTACTTTTGTATGCGTCGCTTTGAAAGTTATTTGGTGCCATCTGTCAGGTTAAAAATATTTTTCATTCAAACCCGGCTAATAAACAGGTTCATTACATTTACTAATTAACATTTTAACCTTGACCTTCGTAACTGTGTTTCCAAGCAAAAGAAATGATAAAAACATGTGTTATACATACGACCGTTTTGCACGCAATTTATCGAAAAACTAATTTGATGAACATTCGTGTTAAGTGTTATTTTAATTGTCGATATAATTTATTATATTCACAGTTATATAAATAAGCTGACAAAAAAGAACAACGTTTAATATTCACATGGCACGTACGGTCCCCATATGTCAGCAAAGCGTACGAAAAATAAATAATTCAGAACAAAAAGTGTCCTTCTCGACGACCTTTCAACCGATCCTTAGCTCGGCCACTCCCGACTCATCGTGTACCGTGTACTATCGGTATTTAAGTCGATAAAAAAGGCTTCAACGGAGTTTTATGTGTTCTGTGTCCGAAGCGGTTCTTCATAGCTGTCTTACGTTTTATTTAATGCGTTAAATGCTAACAGCGTCCGATAACCCCGGCCGCAAGGACACGATAGTCGCTGCGCGATCGCACCGTTTCTTCTACATAATATAACACTAGAGATATATTAAAAATGTACGTAGACTTGAGAGTATTTATAAATTTATTTTTCTTTTCATGGATTAAAGCAAGCTTATAATGAAATGGAATAAAAATTACCAATGTACTACAATTAGTTCTATAACTTAGAAAACCGACGTAATTGAGGAGGCCGCTTCAAGGCTTAGAATGTGCATAAGCCTAAAAGTTATTTCAATAATTTACTAGAATATCTTCGATGTGCTAAAACAATGCATTGAAAAGTCTTAAAAGTAAAGTCAAATACTTGTTGAACCACAATCTTAATCATCGTTAATTTATACAAATTATAAGTAAATTACCGTTTAAAAAGAATTACGCGTCATAGTTTCTGAGCAAAATATTGCGAAATAACGGAATTTTGTGGTTACTATTTACATTTTAGATTTAATACAGAAACTACACGACTGAATTTATCATATCGCATCTGATTCAAAAAGCAATAAATTGTCTTTATGATTTAACTTTAAAAGGACAGAATACAATAACAAACTTTATTAATTATTAATTTCATATTTTTGATCAATATCTTTACATCACTTGATTTAACTGATATAAGTTATGACCATTTTGTCCGAATTAAGGTCCGTTCACACAGACCGGGACGAAGAACAGAGCAAATTTTTATCGCAAATAAAATTGAACTTTACAAAATTGACACAAAGTTTAATTTTACTTTTAAAGACTTTTTACCCTTGCTCTTGATGAAAACCGTGCAAATTAAATCTTATTCCAATCGTATTATGTTGAATTTTATTTGCAACATAAAATAAACTGCTCTCTGCCCCGGTCCGTCTGAATGGACCCTTATTACGGCAATTCAAGGTAACGTGTTACTATTCCTGTACAGGAAACAAAGACTGAATAGATATGAACATGGTAATTAGGAGGCCTTGCTTAACCGTATCACAGAGTAAAACAGCACAATTTAAATAGAATTCGTTAACGATGATTTCAATGCTGTCTGAATGCGGTACTCACGGCGGTATGGTAATTTTCAATATTATCAATACGTGTTACCTTTAAAACAATTTAATGTTAATGGTACTTGAATTAAATTATGCAATAACGTAATGTTATCATGCTTAAAAATACAAAGTATCATTGTAAGGGAATAGTGTAACAAAGGAAATTATGACCAAATTTAAAGTTGACTTCGATAGCTTCAGAACATTCTAGTATTCATGTTATTATTATCCGCGGGTTTAATACCTAAATACACGTATAAGAACATAACATCATCACTGTCATTGTCTTTGAAAAAATAGATATAACAATATGTTTTTGTACGGGTTTTTCTGCAGTGGAAATCCACGGTAATGAAGTTATGCTATGTTTTGGTAGCAGTATTGGAAATTAGAATGTCTTAAGAGACCTTTTTTCACAATGGTGACTCAAATAAACACAATATAATATTATACGACCATCTTATCAGGTTTCTAAATGTCAGCAGACACCATGAAAAAACAAAGAATACAGTATGTCATTTTAATTAAGATGCTGTTATGGAAATAACATTTCAATATTATTAAATACATTTCACCCATCTGTTATTTTTTTATTAGTTTTGAATTGTTAAATATTACCTTCAAATTATTAAAAATTTAGGAAGGTAATACACATGATTAAAAAATACAAAGTAACATACTTTTAATAGATTAATATAAGTCTATACAATAATATAGACTATAGAGTATAGAACAGTCTAAAGAAAAATTGATATTTTTGTATGTAACTAATAAACTCCAAAACTACTTCTACGATTTCAAAAATGATTTTGCCATTTGAAAGCAACATTAACACCTAGTAACATAGGCTATATTTATTTCTAAATAAATTCCGCATGGATGAAGTCGCGGGCAAAAGCTAATATAAAATTATTCTCTTAAAATAATTGGTCAAATGGAGCTCAACATCGATTCGTGTTTTAGACTTAACACGTTTCATGCTGCTTTCATTTCTTTCGTATGAAAATGAACACATGAGGCAAGTCGGAGCCGCTAAACGTTTTTACAAAACTTTTCTTTATTTCTATTGTAAAAAAAAAAAAACAATTTATAATAAAGTATCATTATTTATGTCAAAAAATCCACACCGTCAAGTGTAATAGTATACTTTTATTTGCTATAATCCTTTTTTATTTTGTTGGTCTGTGGGATATTATCTCAGTCGCGCAATTAGCGTTATCGTTTCTATCTCACCGCAAAAGGCAAGTCGGCGTTGGTATTCAAGACCGCTACATCTGCGCTACACGTAATTCTAAATTCGTGAGCTAATAAAACGTTTGTCATTTTTTTTTTGTCAACTGCTTTTGAGCATTTAAATATTTATTACATTGGAGTTATATTTTACTTTTATAGTAAAAAAAACTAATGACCTTTTATAAAAAATATACTAATTTCTGATTTTCTTTTTATACTGCTGTTTAGAAGATATAATTTTGATAACAAATAAGAAAACTGAATTATAAAGAGGTTTTCAATGGCAAAGACTTCAAGATATATATATGCTGCTTTATTAATTTCCTTCAAAATTATATTTTTAAGAATTTTTGATGACTGCTTCTGAAAGAAAATGTACGTACGCATACATTTAATTATACTTTAACTGCAAAGTTCACGTCACTTCATTGAACATTCAAATATTTTCCTACTGACTAAACTTGTAGCCATTATGTAAAGAGACGTCTAGAGGACACTTCTAAGAAACGTTTAGGATTGTTTATAACCTAACATAAAAGTATTTGCTAGCCTATTTTTGGAGTTTAAATATCGCTATAAAATTTGTAAACATTTACGGAGCCGACAACTTTTTGTATTACTTTATTGGTGCTGTATGGTGGAAAAGTTCTCAAATTTAACTCCGTGCCGTCACGCCTAGCTGCGCAGACGCATACAATTACGAGGGATATAAAAAAGAGATCCCAACAATGCAGGCCTCGTCCTTGGGTCCCTAACAAAAGCCGAGAAAGGGCAAAGGAACTCGTTTGGTCCAACCTTGGGACTTTCACTTGCTACCTACTCATGTTTTTCTATATCTAATAATGTTGTCGTTTTCGGTTTTTATTATTTTTAATAGCACTTATTTGAATAAATTTTCACTAATATAATTAATCAAAACAACAAAATATTTCAGCGATCTATTTGTTCTAATGATAATAGTCCTATGAAATTTATTAATAATATATAAAACTTTTTTCTACTAAAATAAAATATATTAAATAATAATGAGAAATACCAAATTAATTCGTTAATAATACAACCGTAGACAGGAAGCGTTTAAAACCCATTGGATGACAGCCGGTCGCACTATTGGTTGGCACATTTAGCTCGAGATTGAATCTGTCACTACGGTGCGCGTCAATTATTATAATAATGACACGCACACATGCAGTAGAGTTGTAGTTGTGTATGCGGAGGCGAGTGTTACCGTTATGGAGGCACATACCAGTGACGTCAGCGAGGCCTTATGGCTACGACGCATTACGAATACGTTATAAACCAACTAGAATAATTACTTTTATCCAATAGATTTATATAACGACCAATTTTCTTCAATTAGTTAGAAAATGTTAATACATATTATGATTTCCAATTGAATTAACATAGGATTTTTATTCTTTTTTTCAGATCGAGATGTGTTCGGAGAAAGCAATGGATCAAGACTTATGCATGAACGTCGCACGAAAGAACCGAGGAGATTTATATCATCCATACTTGGCGGCGATATTCCTTACGGAAGTCACAGGGGTCACGTCCTTACACAAGCTGAAAGGAAGCAATATTTGCCGGTCGAAGAGAAGAAGGGAGATGACAAACCTCTCATTAAAGAAGAGAAAGATCCATTGGAAAGTGAACCCGTAATCCTACCAACCAGAAACTCACCATCACCAGAGTCCGTACCGTCTCCTAGTATCGATCATAATGTAACATGCCAAAAAGTATCAGTAATTCAAAGAACACCATCACAGTCGCAATTTCGCGATGGTAAGAAAGAATTGTCGGAAGTTACTGTCCCACCAACGCTGCCTACACCAGAACCAGAACAGGACCAGCCAATAGATTACGCTATAGCGAAGAAACGAGGAGAATCCGAAGACGAAGAAACAGAAAAGAAGATAAGAGAACAAAGGAGGACAAGTAGCTCAAAAATTGCTAATAGCATCTTGGCTAGGCCAGTTTTGGTTTTGCGGAATTGTCCAGCAAATAAAGTTCCAGGAATTATTAATGCTGCTGCTGGACATGGTCGATCAACTGGTGGCAATGGGACCAACTCTAGTTCACAGAGCAGCGGAGGGTCAGGAAATTTTAGCTCAGGTGGTGGAAGTACGGCCCCGAGCTCAGGAGGCGGAGGTGCTCTCGGAGGCGGATCTGGAAGTGGTGGAAACGGTCGAGATGGACGATCAAATTATGGACCGAACAGTCCACCGACAGGCAGTCTGCCTCCTTTTTACGAAACTCTTGGTCCTTCAACGAAAAGTGGCCAAAACTCATTCAATGCCAACAGTAACTTCTCCAATGAGTTTAACATGATGAATGGATTTAACATGGAATGTGAGAATAATGAAAACGCAACTAATTTCCCAGAACAGGGTAAACAATATTCCTTAATGCAGAACGCACATTACGGATTAGCTTTAAAAGACGAAGAAATAGACTATGAGAATAAGTTAGAAAATTTAGGTGCAATTGGTAATTACGGAAGTAATTTCGATGTTTCTATGGTTGTTGATATGGGTGAAGACGTTATAGATAATATACAATTTTCAACTACATTATCCTTTACCGGATCTAACGAAGGAATTTTAGGAAATTTATCTGATTCTGCGGAAGACTTTGCCAATTTATTAAATAATCATGTTGAATCCATAACTGATTCTGAAATAAGGGAATCTTCATCAATAACTCCAGACTCAGTTCACAATCCATCGGACATCCCATCGCTGGCAGAGCAAATAAATCTAAGCAGACAGTATTACGAGAAAGCAAACTACTTAGCGTTTGCGAGTCACGAGCAAAGCCCATCATATAATTTTCCTAAAGAACGCCCAGATCTGTTAATGCATTTAAATCCGGCGCTCCTTCAACACAATGAAGGCCAGATGCAGCAACTTCAAATCCACGTGCAACTGCAACAGAGACAGCAAATGCTATCTCCCGGATTCCCCTTCCCTAGTCACTCACTGGAGCTGGATTCACCGACGGGCGTGTCGCTGCCGTCGCCCGGCGGGAACAATTCCTTGGACGGCAACAGCCACATCGAGAGTTCATCGCTCAGCCCCGCTGCCGCTGTAAGTCTGAAGAAAGGCTCTGTCGCCGATAGCAAAATTCAAATCTTGCAACAAAGGGTAAGCATTCATTGATTTTAAGGCGAAGCTTTTACTTTCTTTTTTCAATGTCATTCTGAAACTGATTTTCATTTACAAAGATGACATTGAATATTCAAATTAGAAAGAAATCGTTATTACGTAACGCTGAGCCTTAATCAACTTATGCTTCAACCTGCTGCGATTTGTTTTTTTAAAATTACAAATGTTATTTATTTCATATATCATTTAAATCATTATTTTATATTATACATTTATTCATTTATTTGATACATTGATTAAGCTCAGCTTTATCGAGTTTTGTCTTTTTGTATCCATACATACACAATTTGTAAATAATAGTTATTTTACAATAAAAATAAGACGATAAATTTCTGTTACAGTTGGGTTTACCGGCAGAGCTTCCATTGGAATTTATCAACGGTGGGCACGGTGTGAAGAATCCCCTTGCCACAGAAGCGAATGCGAGACAAAGAGAAGAGGAAAAGAATAAACAAGTATTAGTGAGCGAGGACGACCCTACGAAGTTTATCTGCAGGGTTTGCTCGAAGAACTTCAGTTTACAGAGGCTACTGAACCGGCACATGAAATGTCACTCGGATGTTAAGCGATACCTGTGCACATTCTGCGGCAAGGGATTCAATGACACCTTCGACTTGAAGAGACACACACGAACCCACACGGGAGTCCGACCTTACAAATGCAACCTCTGTGAGAAGTCATTTACACAAAGATGCTCACTAGAATCTCACTGCCTGAAAGTACATGGCGTACAGCACACATATGCTTACAAGGAGAGAAGAACTAAGGTAATTTGATTTTCATGACAAAATTTAACGATATTTTCAGTGCAGATTTTCAAAATGTATAAAATAGCTTTGGCAATACTTTTATAACTTCTATTTTTTTTTCGTTGCAAAAGCACTAGTTGACAGTCGGATACTACAAACACCAACTATAGTGTCAACTAGAGGCACTGTCTTTGTGTAGCGAAGTAAATTATACGAATTAAACACATTTTATTTATAAGTAAGCTATTATTCCATTGATTATTAATTTGAATAATACTTTTTACAGATGTACGTGTGCGAAGAATGCGGTCACACCACCTCAGAACCGGAAGAACACTACATGCACCTTAAGAAGCAACACCCTTACTCGCCTGCACTACTCAAATTCTACGACAAGAGGCACTTTAAATTCACGAACGCATCGTTCGCAAATCAACTGTTGGGACAACTGCCGATGCCTGTTCACAACTGAATATTATAAATATTTTCGACTGATGACATTTAACAATTATCTCAATTTAATATTGAGATCTCTAGGTACTTAATAATTTATTATTCGCTTTTTTCCAATTTGGAAACATAACAATGAATTATGTTATGCGATGTATAACGAATTTATTCCGTCCGTTATGAGTGACTCCTATCGAATTGATTAAATTGACTTTAAATTTCCCAGTGCTTTATGAAATCAATATGCACTAAACTCTTCTTAGTAATAATGAACATTGTCTTCCAAACTAATTGTAAACATTCCTCGTTTTAAATCAATTCGTATTGATATATGGAACTTTATTAATTTAAAGTTCCCAAAAATACCTTTATTTTTTAACAGTCAAATGAAAATATACTAGCCTTATAGTTAGGCATGACTGCAATTAAAAAATCAAAGTATCGGGTATGATGTGCAATCTTTGGTGATGGTACGGGATTATGTATAAGTTTAGTTTGTAACATAGAATAAATAAAGATAGCTTTAGTCTTAAGATATATTTGAAGTTATTAAAATCGTAATTGTGAGCTTGATTTTAATTCAGCGTTGGACTGCGGTAGTTACAGTATGGTGCTAGACGGAGAGCAAGTAGCCGCTGATTTAAAATGAAGCCGTTATGGACCGGATGACACTTATTGTCCGGTTCATAAGGTTATTGTATCAGGCGTTCCCTAAGCTTGATGAAAAATTAACTCCACAATAAGGAATCTCTTTCCTCGATTTAGTGATACTAGCTTCTAATTATCTGTCAATATGTTAACACAAAACTTTGTCACAATTTTTATGTGTTTTGTACTTAATGTTATGTTTGTTCTTTGTTGGTACTTAATATGATGTGAATTTTTTTTTTTTTTGTAAATTAATGTGACCTCGAGTGGTTCACTAAATGTCGTACCAATTTTAAATGCATTTCTAGAAATATTTATATTATTTAAATTATATAATTGATCGGTTACAGTTTGTGCTGTGAGTGAGTGTGAGAATTATTCGTGTAACTAAGTTATTTAATGAGTTGATTGTTACTGCATAATTTTACATAGAGGTCGCGTCGAGAGAACGTGAAGCGCTTCTACGAAATTAAATATTATAGGAACAATAAGATGCTCAATTTTCGGTACATTTGCGCTTTCACAGCGAAGCTTGTGGATGAATTTTAAAATTGTAAATATGTCTGAATATAGTGAGTAGTAGTAAAAATATCATCTACTTTTCTTAGTAGTACCTAATTAGTGTTTATGAGATTTAAAAAAATTAATAAATTGTTAATGTATTTTTTACGATTTGTAAGATTTCATAATTTCTGAAAATTATAAATATATTGGCTTATCGTCGTTTTGTTTGTATACGAATAAATAGTAGCGCTGTATCTCGATCCTAACTAAATACTTGTCAGTTGCATTTACTAGCATTTTCATTGAATTATCAAACTTAAGTTCATATTTTAGACACAAACATTTTGTTACTCTGTACTGATAAGCAATATATCATGATTAAACATATCTCTTTTGTTTTATTAAAACTTTAATTATATAAATACCTAGTGCTCAAGTTATTCACTCAAAAAGAAGAAAAAAACTTACTTAAATTAATAAAATAAGTAATGAATTTGTAGCTCACATAAAATTGAGGACAGATCAAATTGAAAAAACATTATTGTGTATTAAAATCATACAATAAATCTAAACAAACGAGTCTGAACGAAAATTACCATAAAATTTTAATCTACCACTTCAATCAGATTACATTGGTAATAAAACAAATTGATTCAATAATTTCTCTAGAGAATGAATAGCTGATTAGTTTTTTTTTATAGATAAGATATAAAAACGATATAACGTTTATTTAAGACCAGTATTGTTACAGTTATAACGCGACAATGGATCCTAAGTCCATTCTTGCTCGAGAATACTGTACTAAATTCGATAATAAATTACTTTGGATTATTAAATTCGCGGGATTTTTTCGCTTCACAACGAAAAATGGAAGAATTACTCCTAAAAAAGCTTCAGCTAGCATATTGAGGGCTGTACTTGCAATAATTTCAGGCAACTTTTCAGCATTTTACATGTTCTATATTTGCTACTTGAAAACTAATTTTTTAACAATAGCTGAAGTAATCATTTTAACCCTTTTTGCTTTATTACAAAATGTTATTTTACTAAACATTGCCATACCGAACAGAAATTCTGGTTTAACACTTCTTGATTATTGTTACGAAATCGATATACTCTTTGGTGTACTGGAGACGAAGTTTATGAGAGATACAGTGGATAAAGCCTATCTAATAGTAACCATTTTTATTGCTTCATTTCAAGGTGTAACCGTGGTTGTCTTAATTTTTGCCTATCCTACTCCGTTTTCTATCCACGTTGTGGGTACCGTTTACTTTGGTCTTTTATTCTTTATCTTTTACGATGTTTGCTTTTTACTCACACTTTATGTTTTTCTCGCCTTAAGAGTCCATTATATAAACGTAGCTATTATTAAAAGAGCTAATTTAAATTCAGAACATTTTCCAAAGCAATTCTTATTCGATGGATTAATATGGAAGAAGGAATTCGACAATTTGGTAACATTTCACAATTTTGCAAGTTCGGATGATTTTGTTGAAGGGTTTAAAATTATCTTCAAGATACTACGACAGTTAGAAAAGTGCTATCGATTCACGGTACGTTGTATGTTAGAAGTTATTAATGTAATCCTTAATTTTATTTATATTATAAATGCGAATGTTTAAATGGCTGGATGGATGGATAGATGGATATTTGTTTGAAGGTATCTCCAGAACGGCTCAAAGGATCTTGATGAAATTTGTCATAGATGTAAATCATAGTTTGGAAGAACACATATTCTACTTATTATGTTTTTTTTTCTTCCGCGCGGACGGAGTCGCGGGTGGCAGCTAGTAATATTATAAATCCAAAAGTAACTCCGTCTGTCTGTCTACATGACAATATAAAATGGTACTCGAAGTCAGTGTTTCACGCGGACGAAGTCGCGGGCACAGCTAGTTAGTTACATTTAAGGTTTGCTGTTTACGATATGTGTATGTATTTCCAGGTGTTTGTGGGCATGTGTACGGTCACAATAGGCACATTTTTGTGTGTACCATCTGTTATTACCTACGACAAGTCTACGGTAAGTATAAAAATAAAAAATCTTGCCACTATACGGAACTGTTTATTTAATTTTGTTATAATTTCCTTCACAGGATTTCAATACTTTGCGAATAGTATGCATTGTTGGCTGGGTCCTTTTAGGTTGGATATATGAATACGGAGTAAGCCAACAAACTGATTTGTTTTGTCGACAAATAGACAAGACCAAATTAGTCTGCTCCTATATACAACTCAAACCGAGCAGTAGTGGTAAGTGTACTGTATGCTGACAGGCGTACAAGCATACAACCTATTGGTGACTCGGATAGGACTGCTAGGCAGTAAACAGTACTGCCAACATAGCCACATACATTACAGTAAGGTTATTGTTCATAAGAATAATAGCGTTACGAGACAACATGCCGTCTAAAAACAGTATGCTTTGTTATTTGCTATTCATAGATCGAGTTCGTTCAAAATCTTTGTTGACCACAAAATAGTTGTTTATTAAAGAGTAATAATTTTCAGATGATATTTTGGAACTGACCAAAAGAATTCTACGTACGTTAGAGTTTCGCGATCCCCGACTATCTTTGTACGGGATGTATTACATGAACACTGGCTTGGTACTGCGCATCGCCGCTTCAAGCTTCGTCTACATCACTGTTCAACTGCAGATATTAATTCCGGCAATAGAAGAAAATAGAACCGACCTGTCTACCACACTACCTTAACATATTTCAGAACTGTTTTTAAATAAAGAAAGTTTTCGAATATTTTGTTTTCATGAATCATTTCTTCAAAACAATTTTTCGTTTTCAGTTGTGACAGTTTTAAAATATATTTAATGCCATCAATTTGTTTCAATCATTTTGGGTACAAACGAAGTAATATCAGCCAGTTCTGATTCATTTCTAAACCTTCTCACATTTAAAGTTACAAACTTCTCCGCTGTCGTGACTCTAACGAATCGTCACGCCTTTCAAAGGAGTTTCTTAATGGCATTTAGAAAAACTATCATTGACTCGACCTTGACTCTGCACATTGGTCCAAACAACTTAAAAAAAGAGTGCTGACGGCGCGTCATATGCTGACGTGCGAATGTAGTGGAACATGCATTTGGCGATGTGGTAAGCTGTCATTGTGATGCAATGCCTTCATGCGGATCCCTCTAATAGTTAAGCCAAAATACGCGCTTAAACTTAAACGCTTCGTAAGCGTTTTTAATTACACTAACGCTAAAGCTGAAGTAGCTAACAAAAAAGATACAAAACTTATTGGAAGTCAAAATTAAATAAATAAATAAATAAAATAACATTTAATCCTTCGCACCATTACAACGCAATCAAAAACTAACATATTACAAAATAATTAAAAATACATAAAACAGAATAAAATTAAAATTACACTAGAATAAAGAAACATTTATAATTAACGTTGCAATGCTGACCGGATAGGGTCCTCACTCAGCTTAGTATGCTGGGTGCTCCTCTCTGGAACACTCAGCGCTGATCTTCCGCGAAAACCCTCAAGACTATCCGCACGCCAGTTGCAGCGGTGGATAACCAAACATAAATATTTATATATAAAGATAAATTTAATAATAATATATAATAGATAATTTTAAAAAGAATTACACAATAGATGATGAGTATTTCAAATGGTTCTCCATAATTAGTCATTGATCATCGCGGCAAAATAAACGAATTTGAATAACAAAGGTTTCGTGCGCAATAGCATATTAGTTCAGGTGTTTTATCAGTGTCCGATTTTGTTCAGAAACAAGGAGTATATAATATGTTTGTTTCTCGAATTCTTTTAGTATTCGACTAGTGGTTGTCGAACTCATTGGCTACCATGAAACACGTACTTTGCTTTTTGGTAATCTTGGCACTGTTTGCATGCATGGTGAGTTTTTTAACAATCAAAATTATGAACAATTTTATCGAAGCTACAAAAATTATTTTTGAAATATTAAATTGAATTCAATGATTTAATTTCTGTGTTGTTTTTTTTTCAGTTTGCTATGCCTGCTGACGGTAAGTGATTTTAGTAATATTGTTAAATTAATAAAAATATATCTTTTCAAATATAACTTCCTTTTATTCTAATGTTTTTGTACAATATTTTTTGATTTATATTGAGATACATATTTAAATTTACTTTGTCTCCCAAGTAGGGTTGGCAACAGGCAAGCAGCTGGCCGTAAAATATAAAACCTTACCGACCCCACTTGAGTAGGATAAGGACAGGGAGATGATGTTTCAGTGTACAGAATTTTCACAAAGATCTCTGTACCAACGATAAGTTTTAATATAAACTGTTTAAACTAATATCATAAAGCAAAAATATTTATTTGCGGTGTAAAAATTCAAACACTATAGAATAACCCCTAATAGGAACAATATCGAGTTGATAGGCTAAGTTATATTGTTTTATTTCCAAACAATAGCAAACGAGTTGCTTTCTAAATATTCATAATAATATTATCTTTTTCAGGTGACAAAAAAGATCCGCCCACGCCACCAAAGTCGCCGAATGCGATGGCCTACTTTGGAAAGGCCGTGGCCGACTGGACCACCGGCATGGAAAAATTAATACCTGGTAAGAAATTATTCTAATTCATCAAATAATAATGTATGTATGATAAACTAGCTAGTTCCTATGCAGTTTCATCCGCATGAAACTCCACTAGTTTCCGTTATTGTTGACATTTTAGCTAAAACTAAACTATAAAACTTTCAATTGCAAACGTCAAATGACAACGAAGGCTCGTCATTGGCTGAGAATTACCGTTACCGTGGCAACCATCCATCTTTTATCCCTTTCTCGTACAATATTTTTTTTAATTTACTTACCCTCTAAGTTTATTGGCGTGAAAATATATACCCTAAAGCGTGTCATAAGTATAGAACTTTTTGAAACAGAATTATTCAAAAGTATGCCGTGATTTCTACGATTCTACGTTATAAATGTGTGTTTACGTTTTATTATATTTGTATAGTTTAGCAGGAAGGCAATTCAAACCAAATCAGTCCAATTCAGTATGAACCACTTTAATAATATCCTTATACTTTTAATTTCTTTATCTAGCTCTATCTCTAGCTTTCGCCCGCGACTCCATCCGCGCAAAATTAAAAAACTTACTAAGTAGTCTATGTGTTCTTCCAGACTAAATTTCATCAAAATCCGTTGATCCATTCCAGACATACCTTCTTATAATATTAGTCAGATTGATTTTCAATATTAATGGTCATGCTTTAACGTTAATATTATTTTCAGGTAACTGGTAATAGAAAGCAGCTGTAAGTAATTTAATATGTTATAGTACAAAATTAAACGGTTAGAAGATATAATTTTTAGTTTTATTAATTAATTTTAAGACCCTAAGAAAAATGTTAAACAAATACTATCCACATTGACTTAAAAAAAAAGATATCTTACCAACGGCTAATTTAATACTTCCGATTTTATATCTGAAGCACATGTAAATGGCTCGTTGAAAATTAAAAAAACAAGAGGCATTTAAATTATATGTAAAGATGTTATTTAAATTACATCTTTACATTTAATAAAATGGAAGTATGACAATCGAAAAATATCCACATTTGGTGAACACGTATTTGCGTAGATAATAACGAAAAAACATTTTTTAATTTCTTTGTAATCTTCAAAACGGCTGGGGCCCATTTTGAAGGGACTTTGACAGAATCTTATGTATGTGGGAATATTAAAAGCTATTAGTTTTTTTTATTTCATTCTACGCTGGCGAAGTTGCAACCGCTAATTATTTAATAGAATAAAAGTCTGCTGATTCAAGTTGTTTTTTTTATTTCTTAGCAACAAAATGAAAAAAAAACAATTTCATTTATGATTAAAAATGGTTTGAAAAATTTCAAAAAAAATTATATTTTTAAGTAAATTTACATGAACCTTATAATGATTTGATTTAACAAATGGATCATTAAATAGTAAAGCTTATTTTGTGCCTTTGTATATTTAAAACAAATTAGAAGAAATTACAAAATTATAACTAACATTTTAGGCACATGTCTCTCAAAATTTTCAATATATACTGTGAGTTTTCACTGCTGTGACAATTGGATTGTCATCCCTTACATTCTATTTAAAATGACAGAGATAGCGAAACCCAAGACCCATCCACGAACCCACAAACAAGACAAAAAACGATAAGGAGATATCAATGAGGAGAAAAACTGAATGCTATAAGTAGGTATCGGCAGCGTCAAGAGTCCGCTGTCATCTGTCAAAGTTTTTATACGTCACTCTAGATATTTTAATAAAAATTTGTCCCTTGTTAACTTTGCCGGAGTTTGAAACGAGCACCGAAGCCAGAATACAAAAACAGCCTTTTTTTCTATAATCTATGAACTATAATTGAAAAATTACTTATTTTTTATTATTTCGAGTGAAATTTTACGGAAGTCTGCTGTCACTACCGACCATAGAGCACTTTATATATAAAGTAAAATGTTTTTTTGTATGTCTTTATTTACTGGTTCTGTTACTCCTGATCATGCCGACATCTACAGTGAGCAAAAGACAGTTTTTCTTCCCATTCGATTACTCTAAAATTTTAATACCCTGTGATTTGTGGCAATAATGTTTCTGATTTATAATTTATCATACAAAATAATAACCATTAAACGTTAAGATTATAAAACTAAATAATTTTATGAAAACTAGTTTAAACTACTATTTAAAAAATGTATAAACTAATTAAAAAAACATTAAAATCATATTAAAAAAAAAGAAAAAAATTTAAAAGGATATTTAAACTTAGATTCAATAACCAAAATGAGCATTTGATAAATTATTAAAAATTAATCAAAAAAATCTCACCTTTTTATACAAAAAAAAACTACACTTTTTGCATTTAAAGTTATTCGGTTTGCGTTATTCTTTTCACAGTATATTTTTGTCAGTAAAGAAAAAAGAAACTTTAATAAAAACACTAGAACGTACAAGTCACAACTCAAAAATCACATATACAACTGTCAAGTAAAAATTGCAAAAATAAAAAAAAAAACATTTTTTTTATTTTGGTTCCCTATTGTTGAAACCAATAATTATATTTTAACCGTTTTTAAGTGAAAACATAGCTATGCATATTTTTAAGTCTGTATCTACGTGAATTGTACTAATTAAAGTGTAACGAGTATTTTCTTATCCTAAGAAAAATACTAAGTTGCTTATATATTTTTCTTGCTATACGGTATACGGAAGAAGTGAAACGTCTAATATCAACATTTTAAAAAAAATGAGTAAAAGATTTATGGGAGTGAGTAAAATGTTATCTTAAACCTATATACGTATCTATTTAATATTTGTGCAAATTTTCTAAGATTTATTATAACAAAATTAAAAATAAAAACAAAAAAAGGATAACCGTTGATGTCAAATTAATTGCATTGATTGCTTATTAAAAATCAAAGTTCAATTCTACTGTTGAATGCAATATTTATGCTTAAGTCTTAATTTAAGGCTCAGTTTTTGGTCAACCTATATTAAAAAAACAAGATTTTTGAATACTACTGAAATACTTAATACTAACTACTGGTACTAAACTACTTCTAATACTAATTTAATACAAATTAAATTAATACTCCTTTCCTATCTCTGCGCATGTTGAAGGGTGCGGACAGTGTTGACGTAATGGAGTTGTTGCTTCCCATTGAGTCAACCTTCGCAGGTCTATCTACACTGGACGCTCTTTTGTCCTTCATCATTTGTGCTACCTGTAGAATTAAAATATCGTTGAAAAAAAAACTTCTTACTAATATAAATGTGAACGGATGGATGGATGGATTGTTAGAAGGTATCAGGAAAACATCTACATAGATATGGATATAGAACACTGTCTGGAAATTTATAAAATTTGGTAAGAACACATAGGCTACTTACTAAGTTTTTTTTAATTCGGCGCGGACATAATCGGAGGCGATATTCCCACACAAAAATGCTCATACATACACAATACACACACACACACACGCAAACACCTATACCAATCTAAAACAAACAAATGCAAAAAAAAATCGAAGTAAAAAAAAGTTAGTTTTTTTTTCAACTTCATTTTCAAAATTATAAATACATAATTGTTTCTTTTGGGGGAAAGGATTCGCTCCTGAAACACAGGGCTATGCCCTAGTTAAGGATCCAAAGGTCCCACATAATTGTGTATATGAGTGTTACAATAAAGCAGTTATTTATTTATGAATGTATGAGTGGTGTATGAGTGGTGTATGAGTGGTGTATGAGTGGTGTATGAGTGGTTTTTTTTTTTATAGAGGGAAAAAATGCCTTAGGGCACCGTCAGACATGGGAGCTACATGCCTGGTGTGTCGGGCTCAGGCTCATTGGTGTTCACCTATCCTAACATGAGTCCCGTTACCGACTAAAACAACCCTCTCTATGGACTTTTAGGTACCCCTCCGGGACTACCTTCCGGTATTACTTCGGAGGGGTGGTCTCAGCAGTCATGCTTTCCCTTCTAGCTCTCTGCGCTTTTTAGCTCCTTGAGTCCATTGCATTGGCTCTTCGCCGTATTTGTCTGAACAAATACGGCGAAGAGCCTGACGGTACTAAAGAAGGGTACTAAAGAAGGTACGGCTGACCCGCCGTACCTTCTTTAGTACTGAGGCGGCGTATTCGCTAACTTTATTCCATGCTTCTTCTGTTGCAAGCATGTTATCCACCAAATTTGCGACCGTAGTAGGTCCGATACTGTTCTCGAGTTCTTCGCGCTCCTTGGAGTATGCCGGGCAGACAAAGAACACGTGCTCTGCGTCCTCTGGTTCGCCGCACCCGTGTGGACAATCCGGGAGAATTTCGTGCCCAAAACGGTGTAGGTACGCACGGTAACATCCATGGCCCGTCAGCATTTGGGTGAGGTAGAAGTTCGTTTCCCCATGCTTGCGGTTTATCCATTTTTCGACTTGCCCAATTAGTTTGTGGGTCCAGCGGCCCTTTGTTGAGTGATCCCACTCCTGCTGCCATTTGGTGATGATCTGTCTTCTGGCTATACTTTGTGATTTTCTCCGCGTTGCGCTCGGATCACTTCTTCTGTCAAACAACAGTTTTCTCTCTTCTGCAAGTAGATGCACGGGTATAGCGCCGGCGATTACACTGGCTGCATCTAACGATACAGTGCGAAACGCGCTGATGATTCTGATCGAACTTACCCGATACACTGACTCCATCTTTTTCCTATTTATTTTGTTACTTAGAGCGTCCGCCCAAATGGGAGCCCCATACAACAAAACGGAATTACTTACCGACATCAACAGGTTCCTCTTCTTTTGCCGTGGGCCACCCACGTTTGGCATGAGCCTGGCGAGTGCCATGGTAACCTTCGATGTCTTCACGGCTGCTTGCTCCACGTGGTGGTTAAAGTTTAGCCTGAAATCTAGGTACACTCCAAGATACCTAATTTGTGTTTTAGATGTGATGCAACTTGATCCCACGGCTAGCGTGATCCTTTCTACGTTCTTCCGACTCGTGACCAGCATTGCCTCTGTCTTGTGCTCTGCTAGTTTCAGTCCGGTCGATGTCATCCACGTTTGTATACGGCGGTACGTTTCTTCGAATATTCTTCGTATCTCTTCTGTGTGCTTCGCGACTATTGAGATCATCGCATCGTCTGCGAAAGCAGTAAGTTCAGCTCCAGCAGGAAGTGTGAGATTCAGCAGTCCGTCATACATAATGTTCCACAAAAGCGGTCCGAGCACGGAGCCCTGTGGTACACCAGCCGTAATTTTGTACTTTTCCGGTCCATCATCCGTGTCGTAGTGAAGGACCCTGTTACTCAGATAGCTGCGTATTATCTTCCTGAGATACATCGGCACTTCCAATCTATCCATAGCCTTGCAGATGATGTCCCATCTTGCCGAGTTGAAGGCATTTTGGATGTCGAGCGCTACTAACAGGCAGTACTTTTTACCCCCACCTTTCCAGCGATGGCCCCTGGTGGCGTTTTTGGCGATGTTTACTACTCGTTCTACCGCGTCCAGGGTAGAGCGGGCTTTTCTAAAACCGTACTGGTTGTTGTGGATGACGTTTCCGATTGCGGCTTCCATTCTGTTGTGGATTATTCTCTCCAGTACTTTCCCCGCTGTGTCCAGCATGCATAGGGGGCGATAAGACTTTGGGTCTTCCGGGTTATTATTGCCCTTGGGTAAAAGTACTAATCGCTGTCTCTTCCAGATTTTGGGGAAAGTACCTTCCTGGAGGCACTTGTTAAATACCTCCTGAAACCCATTTTGCTCTCCCTTCATTGCCGCCTTCAGAGCTACGTTAGGAATGCGATCCATACCCGGTGCCTTCTTATTCTTTATTGCGTTGTATGCGCCTACGAATTCCTCGTTCGTGATCGCAGGGACTTCGGCGGCGTTTGCGGGTATTTCGTAGTCCAGCTCTTCTTGTTGTGGGAATAATGTGGTGACAATGCTTCTAAGTAGTTTTGTTTCACGAGGTTGTTGTGTGGTCCTTAGTTTCTTCATGACAACCATGTACGGTCTACCCCAGGGGTCATTATTAACTTCTTCCAGTAGTTCAGTCCAAGTTTCTCCTTTTCGTTTTTTAATCGCCTTTTTCAATTTAGTTCGAAGGTCTTTGTAGGTAGCCTGCAACGCGGGAAATGAATTTTTCTTTCTTGCCCGTTGTGCTAACCTTCGGGCCTTTATGCATTGTTCTCTGATTTCTCTGATATTATCGCTCCACCAGTGGACCGGATCTCTTTTGTTTTTTCTGTGACCGGTTCTTACCATTGCACAATCACACGCCCTAGCCAGCTTTGTCATGATGTTCTCTGCCATCTCCTCTGCGGTGTTACCTTCAATCTTACTGTTCCAATCTAATGCGGCGTGAAATGTGTCCGCGTCGAAGGTATTCGTTTTCCAACCTACGAGGGGAGCCGCAAGCTTCCGTGGTGTATGAGTGGTGTATGAGTGGTGTATGAGTGGTGTATGAGTGGTGTATGAGTGGTGTATGAGTGGTGTATGAGTGGTGTATGAGTGGTGTATGAGTGGTGTATGAGTGGTGTATGAGTGGTGTATGAGTGGTGTATGACTTACGGCGTCATCGATGGCCTTGAACTGCCAGTTCCAGTGCACGCGGTAGAGGAAGGGGCGATGGTCGTAGCGGTTGTCGTCGGGGCTGTAAGTCTCCGCGTGGTACGCCGGAGTCAACACCGTCATCTTGTGACGGTTGATCGCATAGCAACGGAAGAAATGCTTCACTTTCTCCGCAACCTAAACACATTTCACTTGTATCTCTAAACCTATTATCTTGTAATCTGCAGGGCGATCTTATACATGCTGACCACGATCCTCAGAAATGAGGGACCGACACAGAGAGAGAATCTGCAGGTTCGAATCCCACTATGTAAAAATGTATTTTTCTATTTAAATGCAACCTACATTTATCCGTATATATAGAATAAGTGATATGTATGAAGTCAACCCACACTGGACCAACGTGGTCGACTATGGCTTAGTCACCCCTAACTTAGGGTAGGCTCTTACCCCCTCAGTGACGTATAGTGAGCTGATGATGACATATATATTTTTCTTAATATTCATCCCTTTTGTCCCATGCAAAGTTCGGCAACACAACGGTTACATAAGACACTTTTCCACTGTGCGCAATGTATATAACACTAATTTGAGGCTACAGAGTCAACGGATAATAGCTTACTAGAAAAATATCCTAATTAACAATTAGGATTATTTATTTATATCAAGGTAACTGCGTCGTTTATTCAATTTTCTATTAAAGAGGTTTTTTAAGTATTTGACATATAAAATAACACACATTAAGTATGAAACCAATTGTGTTGAATCAGTGAAAATGGAAAATCATATTTACACAATTCACCGACTAACAGTCTATGGTTTTATTTTGAAAAATTTTGATGTTTATATACTAGATATTAATTTAGATAAAATGTGATACAAACAAGTCTGTTTTTAATAATTGTGTGATTACAGCCTTAATAAGGTAATATTTGGGAAGTAAAATGAAGGTAAATTCAACTATTAATTTGAAAAAATTGCAAAATATAGTCTCCTACGTGGCATACTAAGTCTGTATGTAATACGTACTTCTTGCGGTGTACACTTATTGCTCCAGGAATGTACCAGTTTTTGGTACATGCTGAATGGTCCGCAATGGTGTGTCTTCCTGAGGCGACCAAACTGTGAGAGCTCCGCGTAAGTCATGCCCATATCCTGTTCATCGGTCTGTGTAATCTGGCCGTCCGCGAGCGGCTCCAGCTCAGCCGTCGGCGGCGCTTGCAGGATCTCCGATAGAGATGGTAAGAAGAATCTGCAATTTGTACACCTACTTGTATACTTTAATCTTACGTCTTACTAATAATATAAATGCGAATGTTTGGATGGATGTATGTATGTTTGTTAGAAGGTATCTTCAAAACGGCTGAGCAAATTTCTATGAAATTTGGCACAGTTGTACATAGTCTCAACCAGGGATCCCCAAACTATTTTGGACAAATGACCCCTTTTCCAAAATGAACTGTAACCTTAGACCCCCATGGCCAAATTACCTACTTTAAGATCAATTATTATTATTCATTCTGACTTAAGTCAATAGAAGAAGACAAAGTGAGAATTAGCAATACTTTAAGTTCGACCACTTTGGGATCTCTCGTCTAGAAGAACACATAATCAACGAAATGATTTTTTAATTTCGCGCAAGCGGAATCGCGTGCGAGAGCTAGTATACCAATAACTCTTTGTTAAATTTAGTATCTACATTGTACATAAAATTTAGTATACATCAACTATAGGTAAAACCTTATTTCTTGCTTGTTACTTACAACAAATTCATTGCAGTGAAGTAATATACATAAATAGTAATATAGTTTTCACAAAAAATCAATACATAAATTCCACTGACCTATTCTTAGCGTACTGTAGGAAAGATTTCAAATCAGTTTTAGATATGCCGCCTATAGGATTGACATCTGCACTGGAACAGTCGTATTTCGTCATATAACCTCGCAGTGCTTCGTCAACATTAGACGAGCCTAACACTAGCAAGCCGCCCGGCCTGCCTCGCGCCCACAGCATTAACTGGGCGAATAAATACGATAGCACCATACGTAGACGAGCCTAAAATGGACATTACATTTCAAAAACTATAAAAATGTGGTTTAAGATCTTTATTTCTCTAAGAATTTACAAAATTCACTGTACGAGAAAACAAAATTATAACTTACAAATCAAATTACACCAGTAGTCTAATTTGGCATATTAAGTTCTATACACATTTTATATTAAATTTACATTTTACTAACAAATTTTTTTAGTTTGTTTTTAAATGATGACATTGTTTTTATATCACGGATATTTCTAGGCAAATTATTATATAACTGCACTCCCTCAAATGTTACACTTTTGTGACCAAAATTTGTTCTAGGTTTTGGTAATTTTAATTTGTCTTTGCTTCTGGTTTGATATCTATGAGTCCTCTCAAGTTTATTCACCAAAAAAATGCTCAACAGTAAAGAAAAAAATTATAACTTCTTTTTTATTACAATCTATTTAAAGCAAAAATTCAATATGGGCACAAACTTAATCTTACTAATATTATAAACGCGAATATTTGGATGGATGGATGTTTGTTTGAAGGTATCTCCGGAACGGCTCAACGGATCTTGATGAAATTTGTCATAGATGTAGATCATAGTCTGGAAGAACACAAAGGCTTTTTTTTAATTCCGTGCGGACGTAGTCGCGGGCGACAGCTAGTAAGTACATAATTTTAAAAATATCTACAGTCGAACCTAAAAAATGAGAGTCACTGTCCAGTTTCGACAGACAACCTCCGTAAGCGAGAAACTCTATAAGCGAGAGAGAAATCTCTGCGAGCGAAATAAGCGAGAAAAATATCAAAATATAATATTCTGGGTACTCATCAAAGTTTTCATTCGTATGCTAATATTTAGTATCTAAATTTAATGTATTCAACTACTTTTCTGGTGTAATTCTAGATCCAACTAATTATCTAGAATAAAACATGCACATAAACTGGAAAAAAATGTCATTAAGATAATATTTATGAAAAGTTCAAATTCCCACCTGTATATTTTGCAAGGCTAGATTTTGTCGAGGACAACCACCTTTGCTCCTGAACTTAGGCACAAGACCTGTTGCAGTAGTGAATATGCCTAGAACTGCGCTAACTGCTGAGTCGATTACTATCGGAAAATGATAACTTCCGATCTCACTTGCAAGCTGTTAAAAAAAACTATTTAAAAAAACCCTATTGAACAATTAAACGTTTCAAACCCTATAAATAAAATTTAACGACAAAAATTAGTTGCATATTGTTTTAAATTAATAATGTAAGATAAGCAATTTCATTTTAATTTATCTAAAGTAGAATTTTGAATCCATTTTCATCAAATTAAAAAAAGATCTATGGATCATTTTATTTATTTTTTTGCTTAGCTAAATAGGGCGTGGAAGAGAGTCCTATGATATCCTAATGTTATAAATGTGAAAGTTTAGATACATGGATGGATGTTTTTAGAAAGTATCTCCAGAACGGAGCAATGGATCTTAATGAAATTTGGCACAGATGTAGAACATAGTCTAGAAGAACACGTAGAACGGAGTCGCGGGCGACAGCTAGTATAACATATTTGTTCGTACTTGCAGAGCGCGTTGTTTAGTTTCCTGACTGGAGTTCTCTGAGGCCATATAACATGTGACAAGCAGACGATTGCACAACTCCATAGGATCTGACGGCGTGTAATCTGACTGGCAGAGTATCTTACGCACGTCGTATAGTACTTGACTTTCTGACAATAAATCATAAAAAAAATTATTAAAGAAAAAAAATGACTTAGAATTTCTTACTGTGCTTCGCAAAAACAAAAGCCACTGTATTAAACAGAGATAAAGAAGCAAAAATTACCAAAGTTAATTTCCGCATGTTATATATTTATACACACCCAAAGAAACTAATGGAATTTAAAAGTCAGTTTTCTTAATTGACTCACCTCCTTTTTGTACCGCGTCACAGATCTGCGTACACATAGAGAAGACAATGCAGGCGGTGCTGGTGGAGTCCACGCCCCCACTCAGCGGCAGGAAGAAGCCGCCCTGACCAGAGCGCCGCAAGTAATCCCACAGCCAACATGCGGGACCTTCGAACATTTCACCAGATAATATATAGCATCAGCTCACTATACGTCTTCACTGAGGGGCTCGGAAAGTACCCTAAATTAGAGGTAATTGGGCTTTAGTTAACCATGCTGGCCTAGTGCGGGTTGGTTAATACTTCACTAACTTTATAACGACGGATAAATGTACATATGTAAATCGAAAAACACATTGGTACATAGCGAAATTCGAACCCAGGACCTGCAGAATACAAGTAAGAGTTTAACCCCTGGAGCCACCGACTTTTTTAAATATAAAAATACACCGATATATCTATTTGAAGGAGATGAGAAATAAAGGTTTACACCCACAAGGCCTTGTTTGAACAACGGGTTAACGTCGCGCAGTTGAATCATCTTCGCATCGTTTCAAGGTCCTATCGTCTATAAAAAAAAAAGATTTCTTACCCAATTCAATTTCTTCCTCAGGCGTCAAATATTTCCATTCTATAGGCTGACTTACAGTCAAATGTATGTCCTCGTCATCAGATAATGCGAAGTCAACATTTATCCGCGGAAATGGAGTATTAGATGCTGCCAAGTGAGACCTGGATCTAATCTGAGTGCGGTAAGAGCGGATATCCTCGAGATCTATTGTTGCTGTAACTACCTCCTGAAAAAATAATCAACGTAATTGATTATTAAAAAAAATAGTAAAGAAAGATGACTATCATATCATACAATCCCATACATCCTTTTTTCACTTTTCTAAGCTGACTTTCCACAACAAAAATTTCAAAACCGAAAAAAATTGTACTATTAAAATATTAAATACTCCCGATAACAACGTATTTCGTAAAAGTCCTTACAATATGAGTACTTACAACATCGTGCAAAGCGAACTGAAGTCCTCGACTGACCACTTCCCCGTTAACAGCGACACATGAACAACCATTAAAATATATCCTCTGACCATCGCAACCTCTTAGATTACTAAATAAGTAAGCCCCGCCGCTCTTAAATGTGGCACTCTTTACTAAATCCACTGTGACGTAAGCTTTTCTCAGTTCCATGTAGCTTCCTGAACCGTTTGATATGATTTCCACTCCGTCGAGGCTTAAGGGAACATGCCGACTGCAAAATAAAGTTATAAAGGTAGCTTCATTCTCTGGTCTACCCCTTTATAGTGCTACAAACACATCTTGGTCAGTGATAATCGCACTATTATCGCAATTATTTCTGCCAGAAAACATAGTGTTCTATAGAGATAGACACACAAGACAAGATAATTCGGGTCAGTTAAGTTTGTGGTACTTTATAACTTTTCATTAAAGGAATAAATGTTATATTGCTCATCTACGATATTGTGCTTGATTTTGAAGACTGAACACTTACTCGTAAGGATAATATAATGAGTGAATAACCTTTGCGGATTCCACAACTCTTCGCATATCTCGAAGCCGATGCAAGTATCCTTGGTCGCGATGACCGCGTCGCCGATGGGTACTGTGGTCTGGTTCGTGATCGCAGTTATCATCCGAGGCAGATAGTAATCTTCTACTTGACGCTCCTTTAATATTATAAGAATAAGATATTGTTATTGTAATACTAGCTGTTGCCCCTGAATACGTCTTTGAAAAACTAAATGCAAAAAACAATATAAAAATCCCATAAGAACTGTATATTTTACCGGAACAAAAAGAAGTCAACTTCTTACAAATGACGTTCTATGTATGCGACAAATTGCATCCGAGTCGATTAACCATATCGGAGTTACCTCGTAACAGTTGGTGACATTCAAGAAAACAAAGTACCTATCAAAATGGATAATAAACTAGTGGCTCCATTCGAATTCTTATTAAAATATAACAACAACCAATAAAATAATCTGCAATCCTTATACCTTAGTCCAACATGAAAACCATCTAGTCTCCCTGTAATTTCCATCTTCACACAACATCATCTTAGGCCGGATTAGCAGAATCTTCTTATTGAGAAATGCGACTCTACAGTTGTAGGATACATTCCTGTGCTGTACAGGCATACCCACATCTATGAGCATATCTTTGCAAGTCGACGACTTTAGTAGCTCTGCTAATACTTGCCAACTGTGCAAGTATGTATCTGGCTCGTGGAAATGATCTTCGCAACTATAGCCACTGAAAATTAAGCCATAAAATAATGTGTCAAACATTGGGTCTTGTGTTCAAATACCTAAGGAAGTACCGAGGTTAAAAATAAAGTTATTTTTAATTGTTTAAGAAAAATCACATTGAATATTATTATACATTTACTACATATACGTATACATTTACTTATTCATAATCTTCATCATCAACAGCCTTTATCTGCTCACTGTTGAGCATAGGCCTTTCTCAATTCCTTCCACAGTACTCAGTAGTAGTAGTCTTTCCAGTATTTCCTTCTTGAATCTCTTAAATTAAATTTCTGATTCTCAGCAATGATTAACCATTTTAAACCTGGAGATAAAAGTTTTATATTAATCACTTACCATATTTCCAATTCGGGACCAGTTCGATACAAAGCCCCCATCTCTTTCGCCTCCTGCACCGACTGGAGTATTCTGCTCAAATTGCCCTCAAAGTCCAGGGCCCACTGGTTCAGAGTGCACACCGCTACCACCACTTTACGCCCCATTTTTTTCTATCCTAAAATTTAATAGCATTCTTAGTTTCTTTTTTTTTTAATTTGACGATCATTCGCCATTTTATCCGAATCAATTTTTTGACGAAGGGATTCGAAAAAAGGTTAGGCTATTTAACGCTACTATATTAAGAGCCAAAGAAAAAGAAACCTTTTAAGTAAAGTCGCGGAACGCAACTAGTATTTATCTTGTGAAAGATTTATAGTCAAAATCAATTTTCAAATCATTGTCATTACGATTTCAGTGGTTTATCATGAAATTAACATGTCAAGTACTTATTTTAAACAATTTTTTTAGTATAAAGTTCCAGTAACCATGCTAGAAACTTGTAAGTAATATGAGGATTGCGTAGTAATGTTACTACAAAGTTCATTGATGGATAACACGCTACGTGCACAAGTGTACAAGTGGGAATCGATCCGAGGTACCCAGTGCCAGGAGCAGGGCAATCACCCTGCGTCGCCGACCACGAAGTTGCGACCCCACGTAACGCGAAAGACGAAACTGATGCTTCGTGTTGTTTTAAGGTGTTTGGACAAATTCCTATACAAATTACGTTTCCTATTAAATTACTTTATCATTTAGATAATATTAGATAGAATATTAGATTATTATATAATAAGAAGATTCGATGGTAAAATATAAAGTAAGATTTTACCTAAAAAAACACTTTAACTAGGAATACTCTTGTCATGATAGATATTTAAACCGGCATCTAGATAGTACTATGATAAGAAATCTATCAGGCTAAATTAGGTAACAAAAATAAACTTGAAAAATGTAGAAATATGGAAACACTAAAAAAAAAGGAAAAGATAGTTCTGAGTAGACAAAAAATCTCATCATCTCATCAACACCAAAGGCTAATTGTCGACCAAAGAAATCATACTAATATTATAAACGCAAAAGTTAACATGTATGGATGGATGGATGGAAGTTACTACATATCTACAGAACGACTTAACGGATCTCGATGAAATTTGGCGCAGACATTGAACATAGTCCGAAATAGGTTACTTATTAAGTTTTTTTAATTCCGTGTAGACAAAATCGCGGGCACAAGCTGTTCTTTAATAAATATGCCAAGCAGTATTGAAAATTGTACCTACATACTTATGGCAAAAAAGTAAACACACATAATAAAAAAAATCTAAAGTGATAAAGTTGCAGCATAAAATTATTTCAAAAAGCAGGCAGAGTATAAATATACAAAACAGGTGATACATAAATCGATTGTTTCTAAGTTGCTTTATGAAATAAGCAATATAACATCTACTAAAATACAAAAATATATCTCTATAGTCACGGTAAAAACAATTTGTAGGAATGTATATCTCACCTGCAATCCTGACACGACGATATTGGTGGAAACTATCGACTTAACAGGTTGCGTAACTACGGCAACGCATGTTCACACAACTAACATCGAATACAACTAAACTTCCTACCATAAAGTTAAATATACTAATTAAAACGAAAATTTACTTACATTACAATACAAAAACTAAAATACAGATAACCTAAACTGTCACTAGTGATACTAAATAGTGGGTTTCTGTGACCAAGATAACAGTTTAAAACATATTGTTATCTCTGTTTTATTATAGATAATGAGAGGGATGACGATATGTTTTATACAGAGATTTTGGTCTCAGAAACCAACGGTAAATAATGTAATCATTATTTACTTATGATATGGTTATATTCTAAACATCGATTACAGTCACATATCGCTGTTTGCCACCAATCTAGTAGATATTCCTATCAAGATTGCCAATTACATATTTTTTTTCAATTTTTCTCTACTTATTCCATAACGTGGTAGTGGTCTTAGATGTCACTTGTAGTCATTTGGATTATAACAACTAAAGTTATAATAGTTTTACCATTCTGTTCACCTTGATATGTCAAATATCAAGGTGAATAGATAAATTCGGAAATAAAATTACCGAAGTTTTCAAAATACGATACAGGCGATACACCGATGTCGTATAAGAAATGATAGCTAGTCATAATGAAAATGAACTATTTAGTTTTCCTTTAAAGAGACAATGCAATAAATGTTCCATTTCCTACTACGTACTACGTACTATAACAAGCGGGTGATAACGAATGAAATTTAAATTAAAACATCACGTTTTTGGTAGCAAATTTTGCTGTATTATGTTTTAGCAATAAAATAGAAATACTAAAACTATCTCGAGCAGTAATCTTACTAATAACTTACTAATCTTACTAATATAAATGCGAATGTTTTTATGGATGGAAGGATGGCTGAATACATGTTTGTTTGAAGGTATCTCCGGAACGGCTGAACGAATCTTGATGATTTTCTTTTGGAATTTGAATTTGGCACACATGTAGGACATAGTCTGGAAGAACTCATAGGCTACTTATTAAGTTTTTTTTAATCAGAGCGGAAGGAGTCGCGAGCGACAACTAGTACTATAAAAAAATAGTTAACTTGCGTGCCTTTAGCAATCATTTTAATGGTACCGGATTTTGTATTTTGAATTTTTAATGGAAAGCCTGATAGCAAGTCTTAACATTGAAATTACAAGTCTATACAATAGAACTATTTTCTACTAGTCAATTTCGAACACGACATTTCTTTTCAATTCCAATTTCTAGTACTCTTGTACGTTTTTGTTTAAAACCCCAACTGACACAAATTAGGCCAATCACATGAAATATTTTTATTCTTATCTTACTAATCTTACTAATATTATAAATGCGAATGTTTGGATGGATGGATGTTTGTTTGTTTGACAGTATCTCTTGAATGACTTAACGGATCTTGATGAAATTTTACTATGAACACATAGGCTACTTATTAAGTTTTTTTTTTTAATTCCGCGCGGACGGAGTCGCGAAAAAATATACAATATGCAAAAAAAAATGGGGTTACAAAATTCTTTATCAGACTAAATTCCTACCAAAGAATAAAGCACGCCAACAGCAAACGGAAAAGAAACATGCCTTTCATCGGTATATCAAAGTCTTTGATAATGCTAAAGTTTTTCGACCATGACAGGGGCCGCGGTGAACTTCCATTAGCTTCACAAGTTTCAGACATTACGTGGAAGTGCAGTCACCTTTGAAGCATTCGCGGAATTGTTAGTTCTGTTTACTAAGAAAACATTCATTAGCTGAAGGCAAGCGAAAACTTAAATTTGAATTTTCAAGTAACCGATAAACATATCGAACTAGAATAAAGTGAAAACATGTTAAGAACAAGAAAGACATAAAAGATATATAAGTATACAAAGAAGTATATAAAACTCTGAAACATCTTATCAAACTTAAAATATAATATCTAAAAAATATAAAGGCATACATTTTTAGAATAAAAATAACTTAAAGAACAAGATATAAATCGATTCGATATTCGAAGAAAGATAATATATAATTATATCAAGCTATTCATGTTTTCAGCGAAATTTAATTTAAGTTATTATAAATAAAATCCGAATTACAGATTTCTCCGTACATAAATTAACGACCGGAAAAGCTCAGTGCACTTCAGAACGGCTGTTCTCTGACGTCACCAATCAGCCGATAAGAAATTAATCGAACATGACATCAGTGAAGCATCAGTTTCCTAATATCCATAACTTTAGGGAGTTGCACGACAACCCCAGTCCGCTGCCAAGCGCCGTACGACCCGCTTGCTCCTCACGCCTTGCCAAAATTCCGATCGTAATCTAACGCAACCATGGAGACAATGTTAAATGAAACAAAGGATAGTAACATGAAAGTAGCATCAATGTAAATTGGTCTTGAAATATTCTAAAATGTTATGGTGGAGACAACTGGAGTGTGCACAAGAGTATGTGATGATGTTCGAAAGAGAAGAACAGAATAACAAGTACACCGACAACACTACAATCACTCTTACTCTCCCTACTAGAGACCCAGTGTTGCAAGATAATCTACTGATCGCCAATCTAGATCAAGTTAAGACACTACAAGCGTCGCTCTTTCCCATATGCAATAAAGGTAAATTTATACGTGAACACATTTACATAAAAGTAACTTCAAGTAATTGGCACAAATTAGAGAGAAAAAAGCAATTTGTAGAATAATATTTAAATTAACATTTTAAAACTTTCACCACAATTTGTTGTTTCGACTTGTTCAAATTTAGAGACCAATGTCTTTTCTTTTCACGATTACAATAATTAAAATACTATTCGTTTTGATTTTTATACATTTTTTATTTTTACACTATTGCATTACAAAAACTATTTAGATATTCTGATGCTCTATGAATAAGAAATAATGGATAATTATTTTAAATAAAAATATTTATTTCAGGAACTTTCATATCGAGTTTTCTACATAATAATATTAAGACGAACCAGTTGGAAATAAACACTGACATAAAAACTTTTCGTACAACTGCTAAGCTAAAGGAGCCTCGTGATTTATTCGCGCTGCCCAAAGAGCTGGACTGCCCGCAACAAGCAGCACGATGGCCGTCAGAATGTCAAGTCAGAATAATTTATCAATCTCATATCTTTTTAAATTATTATGGCGCAGACACATGGTAATCGCTATCCAGATATAACCCAGTTTACATGGTTTAAGACATGAGCCATAGAGGCCACAGATGAAAAATTGATTGTATTCAATACAAACATTATTGTAAATTGCAAAATGTTCGGAAAAATACCAAGCTTATTTGTAACACCAAACAGTAAATTTTTAAGACTCACTCAGAAATATTTTTAAAGGTTGTTGAAGAAAGAATACAACACTTGATGTGGAGCCCTGCCAGCCCTGAACCATACTACGTACCTACAGGAAAAGAACTGCGGCCCCAGCCAGTCGGAGAAGACGCGGGCACAGTGATATTTCAATATTATCCTATGAGTGCAGTTAATTATGTTAGTTTCTTATGTACTTTCGATTTGTGTAACATATTAAATTAAGATACATAGAAACAAAAGTTTGAGTAAATTGAAACTACTATTAAGAAAAACTGCAAGGATTAAGTAATAACTTTGTCAGGAATGGTTTTTAAATCCGAATGATTTCTGCGAAGGTTGGTGACATAAATGCACTAATTTTCAGTTTAGTCGTTCTACAGTTGGCGGTTCAAGGTTGTTCTTGTCCGCCTGCACCAGTGCGAGCTGTGGCGATGAGCTAAGATTCGAATCTAGATTTGAAAGCGGCAACCTGGCTAAGGCGATCCGTATCACATCCGCATATTATGAATTGCATATACGAACGGATCTTTATACAAACAGGCACATGCAATGGTTTTATTTTCGAGTGACGAATACAAAGAAACAAATGATGTACAGGTTTGTTTGAGCTTACTTCATTTTTTGCATCGTATAAAAGTTGGATTTACTTTAAGTTTCAAAGTCTTTTTATAGGTTTTCAATCGTTAATTTATCCAAAGCTGAGAGTTTATATAACGAAGGTATGCGACCTCTGTTGTACTCTACCAAAGATGCTCAGCTACATTCAATTGGTTGGAGAAGATGTGGCGACAACATTGCTTATTATAAAAACGATTCTACGTAAGTACATAAAATAGACAAAACATTCAGGTACAATATTCTTTCTATAACTAAGATACTATTTAACTTATTTATTTCACAGATGCGAAGAAGATGAACAATTCCCAAGCTATACATTAACATTCAACATAGAGTTTCCACACACTGACGATGCCGTTTACATTGCTCACTGCTATCCCTATACGTACTCGGATTTACAAGAATACTTGTCCAGGCTACAAGCACATCCCGTCAAGTCGACTTACTCAAAACTCAGGCTGCTCTGTCGAACATTAGCTGGAAATAATGTCTACTACCTTACAATCACAGCTCCACAGAATACTAACGAAATGGAACAAAAAGTAAGTTGTTAACGAGTAAGCCTTAACACATTGCGACTACATACGGCTACGATATAAAAATATTACCACATTCCATACACATGCCTGTAGTCACATGATTTAAAAACTTGTAAAATTTTATAGAAAAAGAAGGCCGTGATAATAACAGCCAGAGTACACCCCGGCGAAACGCCAGCGTCATGGATGATGAAAGGTTTCATGGACTATTTGACGGGCGATACGAATCAAGCACGCGAACTAAGGGAAAAATTCATTTTCAAATTAGTGCCAATGCTGAATCCGGATGGTGTAAGTGACGCTCTAGATATTTTACATTTTAATATAAGCGTTATTCGAAAATAGTTATTTTTACTATTATTAAAGGTAATTGTCGGCAACAACCGTTGTTCGTTGACCGGAAAAGACCTGAATAGGCAATATAGGACGGTGATAAGAGAAACATATCCTCCGGTTTGGCATACCAAAGTAATGATACGGAGGTAAGATACTGTAAACTTAAAATTACTAATATAATATTTTTAATTTCGCTTGATACTATTTTTATGACAATTTCATTTTAATTCGAACAGATTACAGGAAGAATGTGGAGTGGCCATGTATGTAGACTTACACGCACATTCACGAAAACACAACGTATTTATTTATGGCTGTGAAAGCCGAAGAAATTCGGATAGATATTTGCAAGAACAGGTTTTTCCTTTGATGCTACATAAAAACGCAGCAGATAAGGTAAATTTAGGACTTACAAATATATTAGAATAGCAGATATAACAGTTTTCGAAATACTCTTAATCTTATTTTAGTTTTCCTTCGAAAATTGTAAATTTCGTATACAACGCAGCAAAGAAGGTACTGGCAGAGTCGTGGTTTGGATGCTTGGAGTCTCCAACAGTTATACAATGGAAGCGTCATTCGGCGGAACAGAATTAGGAAGCAGAATGTCAACGCATTTTTCAGTTCAAGATTACGAAAGTCTTGGACGGACTTTTTGTGAAACGCTATTAGATTTTTATGACGAAGATCCGAGTAAAGAACGATTGAGGAATAAAATCGTTACCAGATTACTAAAAGAAGGCTCGAATGCTGACGAACCAACAAATATTGAACTTTCAGATTATTCGAGGTTTGATTTTCTTCTAATAATGGAAATTTGTAACTAATACTGGAAAATTCATTTTTTTTTTATTAACTTTGACAGTGATGAAGGAGATACATCTAGCAGCAGTTCAGAGGCTGGAGTCAGTAGAGATAGAGTTGAAGCAAACCAAATGGCACCACCTCCCTCGCCTTTGTTCCCTAGAGAAATCAAAACTAAGTATAATGTAAGGAAAGTATGTGGACTAATTAACTTTAGATAGTCATATTTTACATAATAAACCTCAATTTACAGAAACCAGTTAGACAACGCATCAGGTTAGAGAAATTAAATATAGACAAGAGAAGGACGAAACGAGAAACAATGCAGGTGTGCAAGTAAATTACATACCAAATCCGGGATTTCATCAGAACATGGGTAAATAACACTGACTTATTAATTTCAGGTATCCAGAACTATTGTTGATCTTACGTCAGACGCAATTACCGATTGCTCATCAGATGAATCTTTTGGAGAGAAATTAAGCCCAGTGCGGAGAGTCCACAAATTACTTTCAACTGCCAAAGTAAACCCAAAGAGAAAAAAGAAAATGCCACCGGAACTAAAAATATTTCCTGTGCTGGTAAATTTATTTTTATACAATATACTTTAAGTTTATATAAACACATGTATTGAGTTGGAAGTTGAAAGAATCTGTTTTTTTAGACAAGTGATTCTCCATATAATTCTGATCGGGAAAAGAAATCCTCGAAATATAGCCGGCCACGTAGTGTGTCCATGTTTAATGATTCTACTGGGAAACCTAGGTTGAGTCCAGCATCTTGGCATCAATTCAGACATTTACCCCCACCTAAGTAAGTTAATAGTTCTTTCTTCTTGCGAAGTCTGAGTAAATCTGTTATTCTAAAATTGGACAAATTTATCAAAGGTATCTATCAGAAATAAAGAATAAACACAAACAGCCATCAGAGCTACAGGTAAAATTGAATTCTCTAAAGAAAAATGTATGGACTGGTGTACAGAGTGATGACAAGGGACCATTATCATGGGGGATCTCAAGTTTTGCCATGAACTCCTATTTCACTGATAGTGAATCATTACTTAGGTAAATAATTCAAAAAACTCTAACATACTATATTATGTGTTTAATAGTATATTAAATTACATTGTATTTATCCAGATCCTGTTCAAAAAAATTAGAAGTACTGGAAAGTGATTTAAAAAAACCGAAAGATGAAAAGAAAAAGAAAAAATCTAAGATAAAAAAGGTTCAAACAAAAGTGCCAAATAATGATGATATAACAGAAAGTAAGACTGTAAAATGTAACAAGAAGAAAGGAAAGTAAGTATAACTAATGGAGTTCTATACATTATGCTTGAGTACATTTTTTAAATAATAATTTAACACAATCTATTTTTTCAGATTAAAACATGCAAAGTCAGAAAGTCTACATCACATCAATAATACAAGTTTCACGGATATACCTAGAATTACAAATCCAACACAAAGCAAAAATATCAAAACATTTAGAAAAAGTGTTTTTGTAGCAAGTGTTGTTCAAAATAAGAAAACTAGCAAAGTCAATTCTGTTCCAATTTCAGATAATTCTGATTCTGATGATTTAATTGATGCAAGAAAAAAAATAAAGAAAAGATCAAAAACCACAAAAAATAAATTACAAAAAGCAGCCACAGTAGTTAAATTATAATAACAAAAAAATAGTATAACACACACCCTCAGTTATAATATGTACTAATGTAGGTAAGGAATAATTAGTAAAATGTTAAAAAAGTATTAACATTTTTACCTTGCAACTAAAATAAATAAGTTCTAGAATCTACAATAAAAAAAACACCCAAAATTGGTTTTAAAATAATTTATATTAAAATTAAACTGTTTTTTTTTAGTTTTCCACCGATTATTCAAATAACTTTATTTATATGCAAAATGTTGTACTAACATATAGCAATGGAAAATTTCTACTTTTATTTTGTGACCCCATAAAAAAATTATAGTAATGCTCAAATAATTTTAAGTCTATAATAAGTTAGACTTTAAGGTTAATCCCAATAACAGGCAGCAAAAAATTTGGGATTAAGTCATTATTTATGGGAAAGACCTTTGGTTCAATGTTTTCATAAATTGGATTTTAATCATTTTAAACTAATAGAAAAAACTACTTACGATTTATATCAGGAGTCAGGATTTGCATAAAAAAAAGAGTCACGAAGATTAAATTACCAAATAAAATTAATTTAAATAAAATGTAAACATTTCAAAATGATACTTCTGAAAAAAAAGACAATGACAGTGACATTGACATAAACTTACTTTTTTAAAAGCCACGCAGAAGCAAAAGTTATTAGTTCAGGTAAAAAGAAAAACTTTTTTAAAACAAAAAATTATAAAAATAGTCACATGAAAACGTCAACAGTTAAGAGTTTAATTTAACAAACGTTAGTTAACCAATTAGTTTGTGTTAAGTTCGATGTCGTTGAACAAAATGATGACTTTACAGGTGTAGACGTTGAAAAGGCTAATACCCTAAGTTCACCTGTACTTGAAAACTGAAGGGCATTACTAACTCTTGCTCCTGATGCAGTGTATCCGGGAGTTTGAGGTTCTCCGGTTATAGGATTAAAAGGTCCACAACGTGTTTTTGCAAGAATACACGACGTTACATTAGTATAAAATCGAACATTATCGCTATCTAAAGTTATATTTACGCCAGTCCTCGCTTCACGGGTGCATTGCGTTACCTAAAAAATTACAAATTGTTAAGTATTGAAACGATTGTTCGTAAGGATTTATTCTTTTTATATTTATTTTTACCAAGTTAATAGAATTAACTCTTCGTAAGCACCGTACAAAATCGCAATATCCCATGTAGCATCCCGATGGTTGAACATTAAGAGCAGATGTTGACAATGCCTGTAAAATTTTGTTATTAGCGTGAATTACTAAGTACAGTAAATTCGGTTAAAAGTGAGAAGAGAAATGTTGACCGAGTAAAAAGCAAAGAAACTTCGCTTAATTAAACGATCAATGTGTGGTAATCAATTTTACTATGATAAAATTTTTACCATAGATATAAGACATCTAGATGAAGTGTTTCAAACAAGTTTGACATTTATCGTAAGACGGTTTTCGAAATGTCACTATTGAGTGTGACACAAATGTATAACCAGTTTAATGAAAAACTTCGGAAAAATGAAAAAAAGTAGAATAAATTAAAACAATTGTTAAAATGAGAATTATTGTTATTTTATTATTATATTTACCTAAAACAAATTAAAAACCAAGAAAATTTTAATGAACACAAGATTGTGTTTTACATAAGTTAAAAAGTTGTTTTTTAAGAGAAGGGGCGGCAATAATGCCGAGGCCAAAGGTGGGCATTAACTCGTTAATCCGTTAATCGTTAATTAACGAAGTTAACATTTTCCTTAACGGATTAACTTTTAAGTTAAATTCAAAAAGTGTTAACGCTCTTGTTAACTACCGTTAAATTCTACTTCCGTTAATTTAGTCCGTTAATTGTTACAATAGACACTTATTGACTTGTTGTAATTTTATTTAAATTATGCATCAGGCTACATTCGTAAGTTCGGCTATGTTCGGCGACCGTCGGCGAGTCGAATGGTGAACGAGAACGAGAGAGAACGAGCGAGTGTGATGCATGTTATACAAGCGGCCGGGATAGACGTGATGATTAAAAGAGTACCACAGAATCCTTAACAAACTTACCTCTATCAAATATTGCGAAGTTTAGGCGTTAGACACCTTCAAAGTTTATTAATTATTTCACATTTACACAAATATCTTGAAAAGTCTTTATTACATTTTATTCACATTAAAACTGGTTTTCATTTATTTATACATCACTTTTTTTTTAGAACAAGACTTTGTTATAAAATCAACATAAGGTGCGAAAACACTTTACTCTTAATACAATAATTGTTATACGGGAGACGCAAAATCTATTAAAAAAGATAAACACTGCGTTGAATTGCAATCAAAATAATCGAGTGTGCATTACTCTTCAATGTCGTACCTAAAATACAACTAAACTTTGTTGCAGACAAAAATGTTTATTTTGGTTGGAGTTTAAAGACAACAAAAAAAAATATAGTTTATGGTTCATTTGAAAAAGCGTACAAATAGGATTTTTTTGTCATTGCGTAGATAAGAAACAAACAATGAAAAACAAATTTAAAAATTCGAAAGACGAAATGTGCACGCAATAAACGTTCCTCTAAAACAAAAGGGATTTAGGTGTTTATTACCGTCGTTTGTTTTTTTGGGGCTTCTTCATAGTCAACGAAAAATAATTTTAACAACAACAAAAATATGAACAAAGGATGAAATGGACAGCCGCACGTATTTATGGCCCCAACCCTGCTAATGGTCGGGGATGCACGTGCGCTGCGCAAAGACAATAACCAAGATAATTTGTTTGTTTACAAAAAAAAAGTATACGACAAAACGAGAAAGAATGAGGAAAAAGATAAAATAATTATGTTAGTGAAATAATGTTAAATTGTGTTATACTAAAATTAATATGTGAAATGTTATATGTGTTTTTTTACGTATATCGAAAGTTTATTTTAAAATTAATCGAATGTCGTTGAAAATAATTCAATACATATTCTTACTAATTAACTATAACGATTTTATAGGTGATAATAAAAAGAGAAGACATCACCCGCGATCGGTTGTTTTCGTTATGTCGTGTAACGTATGCTCTATGCACTGAGAGTAATTTAACTTGATTTAACATTTAACAAGAGATCGGACGATAGACTATTAGATGATAGAAGTTATCGAAGGCATCTCAGTTGTATAGTTTGATGCGTTGAGATGTATCACTGGATTGGTTATATAGTTTATTTATCAATGTTATAATAAGTTTCCTCTGATGTTAGAAGTTTTATTAATAAATCTACGAGTATATTAATAAATAAAAAGTAAATAAAAAATGATAAGTCTGTTCGTGGGTCCTTAGCTAAAATATAAAAAAAATATTACATTACCAAATTATACATAAATTTAAATGTTGTTGGAGTATGAGCAAATGAATATCCGGGTGCAAATAGTAACAGATAAATGTAAATACTGCACAAAAGTTTTGATTGTTTTCTTTTGAATATTATCACATGTCTTAATGTTTAATAGAAAATTTGTTTTGTCTAAATTTAGTTAGCTCTCTAATTCCGTGACGTCGGATTGTCGATAAAAAAATTGACTGAAAAAGTCAATTGTCCATCATTGTCAGTGTAGTATATAAGTGTGTGTAACTAGTGCATGCTATGTCATTATTATGGTACAGGCATTAGTACATCGCTCCTATTGTCTAAATTTTATTTTAGTATATTATATAACTAAACTATAGATAGAATTAGCGATCGCCCGAGATTTCGTAAGCGCAGTAAAAAAAATTGCCTAAGTTCTATTGAAAATCTCGACAAAATCGGTCCATACGATTCGGAGATTATTCGTATGGCCGTTTCCCGCTTATATATTGTCACGTCGTTGCCATGGTGAAGTAGCGCTCATTCGTCGTTAACATAATTACTATAGCAAAAAGTGTCGTGACAACTTTTCGTAAGAATTTTTTCCGTCTAGCCCCCTTTCACAACGCGCGATAAGGAACTTCGATCCAAAATTAACTTTAACTGTTAACTTTAACTTGCGTTAAATTTTCGTAAATTAAACGCTTTAACGATTAACGAAGTTAAATTTTTATTTAACGAATTAACGATTAACGAAGTTAACTTTTTGATTAACTGTGCCCACCTATGGCCGAGGCATTATTGTTTTAAAAATATCACGACTCCATTATTAAACTTTAACAAATAAACATAAGAGAAGAAGTTGTATTCAATTAACAGGGGAAATTTACCCCAAAGAAGACCATCGGAAGCCTTCTAACTAGCGTCACTTTTGTTCTTAAAAACTCCATCTAGGGGCATTAATCAATGATTCTTACCATTAACGCCGTAGCACAGCTCGCATAAGATGTGTTCGTGAAATATTGTACAGCACATGCACTTAATGCACTAAGCTCTTGTGGTCCCTGAAATATGAGTAAACGTATTCACATAATATTTATGCAAATTTCATTCATTAATATCAAACATTTTAACCAACCTCAGGCATAGATGTGACTCTTGAAAAACATGTTATACATCCGTCTCTTAGAGTAACATTAGTGGGTTGCGCTGTACTACAAACCAAATTTAATAAATTCTGCAGTTGTGGTCTACAAAAAATATTCCGATTATGAAAAAAACATGATTTTTGCTCTGTCTACAAAGTCTGTAACTCCCATTACTTACCCATTTGTTGGACACAATTGTGATAATTTGTGAGTTTTCCATTGTAACAATTTATTTTTCACATCACCGAAATCAAATATACCGTTACTCGTAACACCAATCTGAAAATAATAACAACGTAAACTATTTTATTTTGATATGGATAGAAATTGTTAAAATTAACATATATTTTTAATCCTTTTTTAATCATCTCTAACCTCGCCAAAATTAAATGAATTCTGACTCTTCCACTGCAAAATATCTTTTTGTATTTCTTTAAGATCAACAAAGGTAGCGTTTATCTCCATCTGTTAAATTCATTAAATTTGAAGTTACAATTTCAAACTGTTATATTCATGACAGTAAAGAAAAAACTCACAAGAAAAGTAAATATAAATCCATAATGAATTTTATTCATTGCAATTTCACTATGAGTACCGCTCTACAGGTTAATTATTGCTGTTACTTCAACAAAGTGCTGGGTTGAAATGACCGAATACGAGTCAGATTTTAAATGTAATAACATGAACTTCGCACCTCTATTGTATAGGGTCATCGCGGATATTTAATAGCTCCTATTCATAACCATAACAGTGTGACGCCTTATTTGTGACAATATACAAGTTTTTTTTACTAAATCTTTTGGTGAAAGTTTGAACATTGATTTAAAGAAGTCTGGAAATAAATACTGCTCGCATCCTGCTGGGCTGGAGCACCCCAGTACCAGCTTCTTCCATTTGACCGCATATAACGGAGAGCGATTCGAATCGTCAACAACCGAGTTCTTACTGATCGGCTCGACACTCTGGCGTTGCGGAGGGACGTTAGTTCCCTCTGCATTTTCTATCGTATCTACCACGGGGAGTGCTCAAAATAATTGTTTGGAACAATTCCTGCCGCCGAGTTCCATCATCGGACGACACGACAGACCGCCAAGTTCCATCCACACCATCTCGATGGCTGGCAATCCACAACCGTGCGGTTTTCGCGTAGCTTCCTACCGCGTAGCGCCGCGTTGTGGAATGGTTTGTCCTCGACGGTATTTCCAAACCGCTACGACTTAGGGTCCTTCAAGAAGCGAGCATATCACCATCTCAAAGGCCGGCAACGCATCTGCGATTCCTCTGGTATTGCGGATGTCCATGGGCGTCGATGAACACCTTGGTGTTCCCGCTGCTCGTTTGCCCCTTCTCTTATATAAAAAATAACATTTTTTAAATTGTAAACAGAAAATCTTTGAAGGGATTATGAAAAAAATTAAAAATTCGCCTACCCACATATTTTATAACTTACCACAACACATTGAAAACGTCAATACTGAACACAATACACCTCCTCTTTTTTAAACTTTCATTAAAAGGTAAAGTGGTACTAACGATTCGTTAGGTGTTTGTGTGGATGTTTTATTACAAGAGAATACTACTACTTTACTCTTAAGTTCTATTTCGTCAACAGCTTATTTTAATTTTTAACCGACTAAAAAGGAGGTGGTTCCCAAGTCGTCTATAATTTTTTTTTATATAACAACTCGAAACTCGACCATTGGCAACTTTGGAACGCAAATGTCAAAAATCCTGTGAGAGAAATTTTGTCATGCATTATTTCGTAAGATAAGTCGATAAGTGTTTCAAATCCGTTTCGAATAGGAACTTGACTAGCTTGAAGGTGACTGATGAAGTGGGTGTGCTTTTTAACTTAAATTTGTTACCATTTGTTTTTTTTTACTTTATGATGATCGAAGGACGAGCCAATGTAAGTGCCGATTGAAACGTTAATAGCCTAATAGATTGATTTAGCAGACACCTCAAGTACTTATTTATACTTTAATCTTTTTTAGGACCTACCAGACTTTCTTGTCTTTCAGACAGTGATCAAGTACTGTCTCTTTATTATTGTAGTACCCGTTGTATCCTTCTTCTTTGTTAAAAGTCTTGTATTTGATGGAGTGTTGAGACTTGATAACGTTACAAGCAGCGTCTATTCTGCTATAGTTGCAGTAATTGCCTTACATGTTACATTAGGCATGTATATTTATAAGGCGTATGGTGAGGCAGAAAAATCACCTAAGCCAGTGAAAAAAGATTAAAAATTGCATAACAATAACTTATTATTTTAACTATAAGATAAACTTTAAAAATGGATAATCTTTACATGAAAGGAGAACTTTTACAAATACAAACAAAGAATTCAGAAGTTATTGAAGGCCGTTTTTACAGTATGACTACAGACAAATCTAAAATATCTTTATACAATGTTAAGGAATTACCTCAAGGTGAGGGGGATAAAGGTGTTTGCCACTATTATGATTCTGAAGTCAGAAACATAACTAAAATTCATGAAGAAAATGAGCAAATATATTTGAAATTAACACAAAAAGAATGTGAAGAAATAATTAAAACTACAAAGAAATATATTTACATAAATCAAGTTGATAAGAATTTTCATGCTGCAATTGATGATTTGGCACAGTACAACTATATTGCACTGAGCACAGATGGGGCTAACATGGGTAGAAAGTGTAAAATGCCATTCATTGTATTATCAACTCCTCAACAAATCTACATATTTGATGTTCAAGTTATGCAATATCATGCATTTGATGCTGGCTTAAAGAAATTACTAGAATGTGAAAGCCCTAAAAAAATAGTACATGACTGCAGGAAAATTTCAGACTGTTTGTATCACAAACATAATGTTAAGCTGAATTCAGTATTTGATACTCAAGTATGTATAAAATCATTATTGTTTTACTTTTCAAAACACAGTGAAAACAATTCGGATGTATTTGGATTACAGTAGATTTGGCAGAAAAGGGGACGCATAGGAAGGGGAAATATCCTCTTTCTGTGCATTCTCTGTTGATTATATGTAGGCAATGCATCTGCATTTGTGGATGTCTATAGGCAATGGTTGCCTCACTATTTCAGCGAATCGAGGTGGCCGTTTGCTTGTTTGCCAACTTTTGATATAAAAAAAAACTGAATTTCAATAAAATAATAACAATCTTAGCTAAAACTTGCATGAAACAGGATAAATATATTTAGGTTTATTTCACTTTTCAGGTTGGACATCTCATTGTGTCAAGAAACAAATCTGGCCGCATACCAACAACTGTTAAAACATTGGCAGAAAGTCTGTCTACTTATCTTGGCATTAAAAATAATATGATTGAAGAGGTAATCATTTTAAAAATTTAATTACAATTATATAAATAATGTTAACAAGCTATTATGTGTGATTTTGTCTGCAAGGAATTAAATAAAAAGAAATGAGTCCTCTAATTTTTCTCTACCAAATTTCAACCGGAGCTATTGTGATACCATATAATATCATTAGTTGGAAACATCTATCCATTAAAAATATATGTTTATAATATTTCTAAGGTGTTTTTAAATTTTTCAGCTTGATATTGTGCAATGCACTGAAAGGCCATTATCCACAAATATTAAAGAAAACCTTGCTAAAAACATAGCATTCTTACACCGTCTATCAGAAATGATTAATGATGAAATGATGTTACCATTCCAAAGAGGTGTAGAATGTTATATTGAAAATATAAGAGCATGTGATGACTTCAAAGCTTGGGAATTATGTGGCAAGTCTAAGCAAACACCAAAGGATTTTAAAAGTGCAATTGAGTATTAAATGTTTGTATGCTTTTAGGTTACATTCCACAGAGTAATAAAAAGTAGAAATAGTTCTTTTTTTTTTTTTTTCAAAGCACCTTTTTGTTATTAATTTCACTTTATGTTGTTTTAAATCTTCTTTTGTTTTCACACATTTTATATAATTTATAAGTAATTCAGATTTGAGTTTCTTATTGGAGTTTTTATTTAAATTTTTGGAACATTACTCCCATGGATAAGTGAATTTTAACAATAATACACAAAAAATGATTATGCAATCATTTATATGGTTGGTTGGTATGTTTAAATGGCAATTCAATAAATCGAATGTTAGGAAGAAAACAGCACAAACTGAACAGAAAAAGGCTAAAGCTAGAAGGTAAAGTGACTAAAGGTGGCGTGTTTCTGCCATGTACAAAATAAAATAAAAAGAGAACAAAGTGACAAGAATCATAGACATTTGAGAAGGTATTTGCATGTTAAAAAACTAGATGAGGTTTAGATAGACCTCAAAATGGTAATCTTATACTTATGGACTTCTTCTAAACCCTCTATGGTGTATGGGAACTAATTAAATTGAATATCATTTGAGAAGCTACAGTTCCACATTTTTTATCACGATGATGTACTTACGTGATTGGTTATAAAGGCTATGCAATTTATGTTATATCCTGATGTACTTAAAACATAACATTTGGGGATATGACATTTGAAAACATCAGAAAGAAGAAGATAACCTACTACTTTGGAAAGCATTCAATTGCTATTTCTCGGAAGTTGTACAAGTGAAGTTAATTGTGGACATAATATCCATAGATTGACATTTAAAACTTAGTATTAATGTTTGATATGCTTTTAAAAGTTATAACTAGAGGTGATAAATGCTTTCTCATAGCTTTGAGCACTGATTTGATTGTGAATTTAATACTTAATGCTTTTGAATGAAAATTGTTTTTCACTGTGACTGTTTTTTCTACCCATTTATAATAATTATATATTTTCAAAACCTTTATCTTATATAATTAACTTAACCTTTGAAATATTTATTTTTGTATGAATGATAAAAAGTTTGGCTTTAATCGTATAATTGTATTAGAAGTTGCTCATATCTATTTGCTATTAATAATAAAGAGTGAGATATTTTGAGAAATGGTTTTTACAGTATTGAGTATTAAGTGAAGGATGCTTACGTTGCTAAATTGCTTACAATTATATAGGTATAACATTTGAATTTTGTGAAAGTATTAAGCTGGATGATTAAAATTTTGTGCTTTATCTCGTTATGTTTTTTTATATACGATCAACGGACCGCCGTTTATCTTGAATTTCAAATTTGTGGTATAGTTAACTAGGTGTTAGAATCCAGTACTGTTAGTACATTTTTTAAACGACGATTTAAACAAAACAATTGATTTAATATTATTTATTTAACGTATAATTACACTTATGATGACTTAGTTAGGAACAAATTCGGATAGAAAGCTAGTCCCTCGATAGATTCGTCTCTACATGCTAGGCCAAGACGCTCCGTAGTGTACAGTCTCTCTCGAGCCAGTAACACAGAAACATTGGCTAGCTGGGATAACTTCACAGGTGTAAGATTTCCATTTTCTTCAAGCTGAAAATTAAATATTAGATGACTTTTGAAATAATCCTTTTTGTAATAAAAAAAAACCTTATACTTCGTCACAATATAGGCTATGTATTTTCACATTAAACATAAAGTCTAGTAAATTGTTATGCGAGGAATCAGCAAAGATGGATGGTTGCCATGGTAACGGTAATTCTCAGCCAATGGTGAAGGCCTTTGTTGCCATTTGAATTTTGACATTTGCAATTGAAAGTTACGCGATGTAAACGATAAAACAAAGATTTTCTATTTAACTAAAATGGAATTGCACGTGGATGAAGCCGCACGGAAACAGCTAGTTTTACGATCTAACTTAATTTTATACCAGAACTTTCACAAAATAAATATCATAATGGCATATATTATGTTCTCTTTTTACCTAATAGTGTTAGATGAAATTTTTTTTTTTTTTAATTTCATACATAGAACTTACCAATTGACTTGTACTTCTAGCAACCTCCTCGTCTCTCTGACTGTTCAGTTGTAGAACACATGCACCACTAGGAAACTTGCGAAGTGACATTGGAGCACCAATTGATTGTAGTAACCTGAAAATGTAGGAGGAAACTATATTTTTATCAGTATGAAGTAAATGTATTTTATAAGCTTATAAAAAACATAAAACACTATAAAAGGCCTAAGGTACATTTTGTACAAAATCTTAATGAAAAACATTAAAATTTTGAATCCTTTCATTAAAACACTGAATTAAATCATAAACTAATCATTGTCAGCTCATATATTTCCCCACTAAGAGGGAGGCTACCCTAATAGGGTAAATATGCCATAGTCAACCACGCTGGCTCAATGCAGGTTGGTTGACTTTACACATATCTTTGAATTTCTTCACTAATTTGAATTGAATCACGATGTTTTCCTCCGCTGAATAATCTCAGATAAATGTATATGTGAAATTCAAAAAACTTTAGTACATGGCGGGGATTGAACTTGGGCATATAGATTTTGGTCCAATCCTGTCAAGCATTTAGCAACTTCGCCACCGACACTACAAAACTAACATCTATGATAAATTGCATACTTGCAAGCATTTAATAAGTCCTCCGGTGATACAAGCTCCAAACCCCTTGCTCTATTAACCCTACACCATACATCGGCAAGTGACATAATACCACCACAGTCCTGAAAAACAAATAAAATGTATTATAATTTTACTTAATTTAATTTTAGCAGAGTCATTTTACATCTTTCCCTTATTGAATAATATTTTAAGAACAAAAATGTTTTTTTTAACAATCATAAAAGAGTACAGTACCGTAGCATAGACTATCAACATACTGTCAATTAGGTTTTAAAATTAGAATCTAAAACCTGGTTTACATTACGCCTGAGCTGGCCTGACATAAACTCTTTGGGCACACTAGTGTCAGTGTTAATGTTATGCCAGGTGTATTCCAGTGCTGATATAGAGCAGTACTTTCTAACTGTACTAGTAAAATGTAAACCAGGCATAATTCTTTACATTTCATATAATCTATCTAACACAATATAAATTGAGATAAGCTTTAGTTTAGAAGTTATAGAGCGGAATTTATTTAGGACTTCATTACAATGTGCAAGGAAAGATTTCTGGAATATTCATAATAAATTTGATATTTAAATCCTTACCATTAATACTGCAACCATCATGTCTGAAATCTGCTGGGCTAAGCCTACATAGTAATCTGAGTCTGATCGGAATGTATCTCTAGTAACTGGATCATCAATACCCAAGCTCATGAGGTATGATTTGAATCTAACTGTATCATCTTCAGATATATCTCCCTGTTTCTCCTGTAAATAGTGACAAGATTATTACAACCTTATTATTATTGGTTTCCAGTGATTAAAACTCTTAACAAAAAGATAGTCATCTCTCTTATTTTCTTTGTACAAAACAGAGATAACAATGTTTCAGCAAAATTGTTTCAGCAGTGACTCAAATATCATCAGATAAATTTGCATAGAAGTAAATTTCGATTTTGTAGATGTTTTCAATAGTTAAAGACACATCTTACTAGTATTATGCAAATGTTTGGTTGGATGGATGGATGGATGTTTGTTTGAAGGTATCTCTAGAATGACTGAACGGATCTTGATGAAATTTGGCATAGATGAATGAGCAATCTGGATGAACACATAGGCTACTAATAAAAAAAACTAGAGTCATAGCGACAGCTAGTTTACTAAAATTGATACTGTATATCTTTGCAATACTAACATACCCTAATTTTAGTTGATATGGTTTTCGATATTGACACCATTTCCTTAGCCTTCTCCATAAGTTTTCTTAGATCTTGAAATGCTACACTTATACTTTCATCTGTAGCTCTATGCTGTTCCTCTATACTTCTTTCAATGCCAACAATACCTGACCGAATCTTTGAGTTCACAGGTGCCACCGGAGGTCTTGTGGATGTTACTGCAGATTCTGAGCTTGGTGATGTCAATGGAGTTGATCTCTCCCATGCTTTAGCATTCACAGCCTCAGACAATGCTTTATAAAAAAGAGGGTCTATACCATCTTTGAATGAGAACTTCACAAAGTGGTATGGACTTACTACTGCAGGGCCTGGTCTTTTACCTGTAAAATATCATCATCTCTGAACTCTAATATAATAGCGAGATTTGAAGTTATTTTTTTTAATTAAAAACCTTGTAAGTTGTAACTATACCTGGAAGTGCTGGACCTAAATGCAAAATAATCCTCTTTGGTCCACCAAGACCGAACACACCACTACTCTCTTCTTCCAAACAAAATACATAATATAATGGAAGAGATAAACATGTTAGTCCTTTTGGTATGTCTCCCGGCTTGCCCCATAAAATTCTATGTGATGTAAGTACAACTTCGCCATCAACATATTGTGTCTAAAAAATTTAAAAAGATTAATAAGAAGCTAATTTTTTGGGAAAATATACAAGTGAAAACAAACCTTATCTTCGCCATCGTATATTTTCACATTTTTCTCTCGTTTTAAATAGTTTTCCCCTTCAAATAGTCGAGCTTCAATGTATTCAAATCTGTCCATAGTTCAATAATACTCTGAAGTTAATTATTTGTAATGAAATTAGTACAGTAAATTAATAATTATCAATTTTTGTTTCTTGGGCTCTTTTTCCTATGTTTTCGTGTTTTCAGATATCAAATGTCAATGTCATTCAAATGCAACAATTGTTGTTCTAATGTCAACAATTTGAGTTTTCAAAAAATGCGTTGAAACCTAAAAGTGAAAAGATTTTGAAATCAATTAATTAGAAATTACTGCAAAAACATTTCAACAACAGATTTGAAAATAATTTTTGTACTTTAGTCTTGACTTTTTGATGTGATTTTCAAACACCTAAAACCGTACTCTTTGCCGAAAACCAAAACATCGCCAATTTGTGATTGACATTTGTCATTGACAAATTGCGAAGCAGAGAAACGAAATGAAAGGTTCCGTGTAGCGTGAGGTTAACCTACAATTATTTATTAGATACCGTTCTTACTTTTACTTTACTAGCCTTGACTGGTTGTGACTGAAAGTACTAAAATCTTAGAACACTTATTTTATCTGTGCTATAATGGCTGAATCTCAGGAAATTTTGCTTCAACAAATTAAGGAACAGGGTGATATAGTAAGGAAGTTGAAATCTGCGAAAGAATCTGGCGATAAGGTTTGTTTTATAAATATTATTTTATTGTTCTTAAAATAGTAATGTTTGTCCGTAAAAACTTCAACTTGTACACACATGTAAGTTGTCTATGAGTTGCATCATGTATTATTTAATAATTTATCTATTGGTTTTGTAGCAGAAGAAAGCGCAAAAATGTATTTACAATCTTGAAGATATAGATAAACATTTGTCTCAGTTTAGTTACTTGAGTGGATATACTCCCACCCAATTAGATATAGAGATTTTAAATAAATTAGGTCAAGATATAGATTTTCAAAAATATAAATACATAAAGAGGTGGTGGTACCATATGCGGAGTTTCAATGAGTCAGAAATAAATCTTTTCCCTGTATCTTGCTCTCCGAATGCATTTAAAAATCTGCAAATAGGCAATGATAAGTCCTATGATCAGCAGGTTTGTGTTGTTGCAGATATATTTATAGTAGATTATTTTTTTAAGCACATGAGATATTTTAACTCTTATTTATTATCATCTTGCACCATATTTTAGCCCTAAACGTTTTTTAATGTGAACCTCCCCATATGGTTCTGAGTTACCATAGATAGGCAACATTATTGTTTTTTTTTTTTGATCTTAAATGAGTATTAACCTAATTCTTAAAATATTTCTTTTTCCGGTTGTAAAATGTTTACCATCAGTGGTGACAAGGAACCATAGTGGATTAATTTGAAGCCAAATATAAACATGTTTTTTAAAGCTATGAAATTGCAATTGTGCCATTTGCTAAGCAACAATGTTTACAAAAAATGTTTTGCAACTTCATCTCAATGCAAGGTATTAGAAAGCTAGCTTGTAGAAGACAAAAACTAAATAATACTTTAACTTTCAGTTTTCTTCATATTTACAACTAATTTATTGTTTTATAGATTCAAATTGAAGTTAGTAAATTGTTGGCTTTGAAAGCACAGCTTGGAACTGAAGATGCATCAACACAAAAGTTTGTTCTCAAAACCCCGAAAGGAACAAGAGATTATAATCCACAACAAATGATGATACGAAACAATGTATTACAAAAAATTATAACAGTGTTCAAAAACCACGGAGCTGAATGTATTGATACACCAGTTTTTGAGTTAAAGGTAACTTTTTAAAATATCTTATTATATATTATGGAATAAATTGAATTAAACTCTATTAATTTAGTGACAGTTTCTTTCCTATTACAATTAAGACACTACTTTTGTTACTTTTTCTTCTACAATTTCAAATAAATTGTTAATAGGCACAAGAATGAATAAAAAAAATTAAAATTAATGTTTTTTATACATTAACATCCATCTGTATTTCTTGAAAATTATCTTTTTCACAAAATGTTGGCATTAAGGGTTTTCACCAACCAACAATATAGGCTAGGTCCAGGGGTTAGGGGGCAGCTACCATAAATATGGCCTTTTACTATTAATACCATTAAAATTTTCTAAGGGGCTAGGGGCATTTTTACCTCCCCATCCACCCCAGGCTAGGTCCATGGTTGTCGTCATGAGGGTGCTTAAGAAGGCTGGTAATATTTTGACTATTTAATTTTTTTTGCATTACAGGAAGTCCTTACAGGCAAATATGGTGAAGATTCAAAATTAATCTATGACTTAAAAGATCAGGGCGGTGAAATCCTTGCCTTGAGATATGATTTGACTGTGCCTTTAGCCAGATATTTGGCAATGAGCAAGATCAACACTCTAAAGAGATATCACATAGCTAAAGTGTATAGGAGAGATAATCCAGCTATGACAAGAGGCAGATATAGAGAGTTTTATCAATGTGTAAGTACAATATAACCATATTTTATCAAGTAGACCTATTTTTACTGTAATTTGACTGATGAGGGTGTATGCTGGAGGCCTTATTTTAGTTGTCTTTCCCATCTCACCCTTTTCTTATAAGAAAAAAAATGTGGGAAGTGGATTTGATGTAGTAAGGGGTGCATAGGAAGATGAAGTATCCCTTTTTGTTTGTCTCTTCTTCCATTGGAAGGTAGGCAATGTATATGCAGTTACAGATATCTACAGGCAGCTGTCGCTTAATAAAAAAAAGAAGTTGGCAAATTGAGTTTGTGACTCTTATGATAAATGATTGAGTGATAAAAAAAATTGTGCATCTAACTAATCATGCAGTATTGAGATGATATTGTGAGATGAATTAAAGATTAGAATGTTTGATTTATTTTCAGGATTTTGATATTGCTGGTCAATATGATTTGATGGTGCCAGATGTAGAATGTCTCAAAGTGGTTACTGAGATTTTAGATGCCCTTGATATTGGAAAGTATGTTCTGAAGGTCAACCATAGGAGACTGCTTGATGGAATGTTTGAGGTTTGCGGTGTTCCTGTTGACAAATTCCGTTCAACATGTTCCACTGTTGATAAATTGGATAAGGTAAATTTTCAATCTGTAAACATAATATTGACTAAGTTTCAAATAGTTTTATTTTTAAATAGGACAAGGTTATAATTATTACTTAATCACAGACAAGGTTGATGTACAGTCATGTTTGTTGGTTGTATTCTACCTTTAAAGTTACATTTGTTTGAATTGCGACGTGCAAGGATATTTTCTATAACTTGAATACCTGAACTGAAAGTCATTATCCATATTCTTTTGTGGATGTAATTAGCGGAAATCCTCGTTCCTGGTAATTAGTTAAAATGTTTTTTTAGTCACCATGGGAAGAAGTTAGAACGGAAATGATAAATGAGAAAGGCATAACTCCGGAAGCTGCAGATAGAATAGGAGAATATGTACGATTGAATGGTGGTGCGGAGTTGGCTGAGAAATTATTAAAAGACGAGAAGTTGTCTAAATCCAAAGCAGCAGTGGAAGGGTTAGAAGGTATTAAGTTACTGCTGAAGTATAGTGAATTGATGGGTATAAAGGAAAAGATTTCTTTTGACTTGAGTTTAGCGAGAGGATTGGATTACTACACTGGAGTTATTTATGAAGCAGTTTTGACACGTAAGTGATTTATTAATCTGTTTTCATTTTTAATTACATCAGAATCATAAACAACATGAACTAGTAAACTTTCTCAGAGCAAAGCCATCAGAAATGTAGAAAGTATAAATGTATAAACACTGTCCGCGTGGAATTTAAAAAAAATTAATTAGTAGTCTATGTGTTCTTCCAGACTATGTTCTACATCTATGCCAAATTTCACCAAAATCCGCTTAGCCGTTCTCGAGATACCTTCTAAAAAACATCCATCCATCTGTCCATTTATAATATTAAGTAAGATTGATTTTTTATTTATAAAAAAATAGGCAAAAGTTGTCTCAAATTAATATTTTTTTTATATATATCTCGAATTTCACTATTATTTTTTTAAATAATAAATAATTTACTGGACCAAACGATTACTGCTTTCCGTCAACGACAATACGGCAGATAGTGAAATCGAGTAGGTAATCTTATTTTAATGTCATTGCTGTATCGTGTTGTAATTGTTACACTTTTTACAAATTGTGATGGATTACGACGATGTACTTTCACTTTTGTCGACTGTAGCAAGTTGAATTCAACACAACTATGTTTTCATAATGTAATAGTTACATTATACTTTTTAATATGAAAACTTCTTGAATTTTTTAATTGTTATTACTCATAAAATTATACTCAAAGCTTCTTAATTCGATATGTTTCATGTTACCTATATTATTAGTGATTTGTTTTTGGTATGGTTCGGCGTATTGTGGTTTTCATTCAATGTCAAGTTTCATACATTATCTTTTCTTCTCAAACTTAAAACCTTAATTACGAAAATCAAGATCGTGTACAAACTAGTTTAGAATAACGGGATATATTGAATTTTATGTTTCAATGCCGACTAGAACTAGACAAGCCCTCTTACTAGTAGATGTTAGGAAACCGGTTACGTTTCGCAATTTTGCCAGTCTGTTTGGTCATGGACATTATTCCACTGCCACATAACCGGTAGCAAAAATCGAGTAATTACAAATTATGTCACATTGACTATCAAAGTAAATACGTTTTCATTAACTTGCTTTTCTATCATGTTAACGTAACCTTCAGTAATACATCTATATATATAAACGTTAAATCTTACTAATATTATAAATGCGAATGTTTGGATGTGTGGATCGATGGATATTTGTTAGAAGGTATCTCCAGAACCGTTTGCATGGATCTGGATGAAATTTGATATAGATTTACAATACTATGTGGAAGAACACATAGGCTACTTCACAAGCTTTTTTTTTGTTCCTCGCCGATGTAGTTGCGGACATAAGGTAGTCTTTGAATAAGACTTCAAGAAAAGAGCGTATACCTTCCTTAAAAGCAGGCAACGCATCTGCGATTCCTCTGGCGTTGCGGATGTCCATGGGCGTCGGATCAAATAACTTTAGGCGGTCTGTTGGTCGGTTGCCCCCTTCTACTATATATAAAAAAAACAGATATAGGTCAAACATCTTGAGGGCTCGGAGTTCCGCATGTATTGCTGGACAAAACAAAATTTTAGGTTTAGTGGGGCGAAAAGGGATGCGGGGGAGGGCATTGAGCAGAGCGCAGATGATCTTGAACCGTTAAACTGCAAACGTTTCCACACGCGTTTTGGCATTAGTAACTCACTGTAAAGAACTATTGTTTTGTCGGTTTGGCGTAGTTTATTTTTTCATGTCTATTTTTTTATTTTAAATGAAAAATACTAGCATTTACAAGTTAATTGCTTGTAATTTAAATCATTACATGATAATAACTGATTGTATGTAATTTGTTTTTGTTTAAAATTACAGAACCAATTAAAGTGGGCAACGAAGAGCTTGCAGTAGGATCGATAGCAGGGGGTGGCAGATACGATAACCTTGTTGGCATGTTCGATTCCAAGAACAAACAGGTAACTGCTAACTAAAAAAATATTCATAATTTTTTTTTTATTTAAAACAATTGTAAATTGTTACCTAAAATTTTTTTCATTAATTATTTTTTATTGCTTTTTCAGGTGCCATGTGTAGGTGTCAGTATTGGTGTTGAACGAATATTCTCAATATTAGAAGCGAAGTTGGCATCCGGTGATATAAATGTGCGTACAAATGATATAGAAGTTTACGTCGCCTCCGCACAGAAGAACTTCCTCGAGGAACGCATGAAGATTTGCGCTGAACTATGGAATGCGGGGATTAAGGTTAGTCTTCAAATACGAACTTACAATAATACTAAGTTTATTGTCTTAATTACATCAGTTTATTGACACAATAGTCTGATGGTTACGTCGAAACAGTCGTGGGTTCTATTCCCGACAAAAGACTATTATCGTGATCTATATCCTAGCATAAGTCTAGCTTAGTTTAAATGATAAAGAGAAATATTTGTAAATTTTATTGACAGCAAATTAAATGATAGATCTATTCCTAGGAAAATTGTTTAATACAAACAGTTATGTGGTAAGGTCCTTTACCTTACCTCTATAACCTCAACACTTTTATTCCATGCATTCTTTATATTTATTTGTTGAAACGATTATTTTCAGACGGAACAATCATACAAGAAGAATCCAAAAATGTTGAATCAATTACAACACTGTGAGGAGAATGGTATACCTTTAGCAGTAGTACTTGGTGAGTCGGAGTTAAAACGAGGTGTTGTCAAAATCAGGAACATTACCACAAGAGAGGAACAAGAAGTGCCACGGGACAATCTTATAGAAGAACTAAGAACAAGATTAAATGATTTAAATGTTAAAGAGATTAACGGTTCAGCGTGAATATAACAAAGCATATACAAAGAGGTGATTTGAGAACTTACAAAACTTACTGCAGCCCAAATTAATTTATTCCGTTGTTTGAATATTAATTATAAAACTGCTTACAGTAAAATCCCTATTACTAGAACCTTGTAATTTTCAATAAGTAAAAAAAAATGCTGTTCCGTTTTTCTAAAACCTCCAATACTTAGTATCTTTAGACTTTAACTCTAACAAAATGTTATATCTATGTATATGCATTATGGTACATATTTATATTCGATAACTCGTATTTAAAAAATCAGACTGTGTACCTTGAAGTTAGTAAAATATAACGATGTCTTACTAATTATTCCCCCTCAAATATTTTATATCTTGAACTTCTTGTAAATTCGAAGATTCAGTATATATCTAGGTCTAGATATCTAGGTTCTACTGCACATTTACATCAATAATTCCATCAAACTCTGATAACAACTTCATCTCATTGTTAACTGTTCGAATTCCCGCGCGATACTCCTATATTTTTTTCATCTTTTTTCCGTAATAAATAAGGCGAAGGTTCTCAGTGGCCAGAATTCCACTACTTTGGCAGAATGTTTAATCTATGTCCACGAAAGAGTTTGGATAAGTAATTCTGCATAATCTTTGATTTGATGACCCTATTGGTATATTTTTCACTATTATTTTACAATTTAGTTCATGCTATTTAAAAATGAAAGCCTATTTAATTACCATAGAGTGGATATCAACGGATTAAGTTATTATTGGTTATGCATTTTTAATGGACATTCTTTAGACATAAAATAAATTTTGCAGGACTACAAATATGTGATTAGTTTTTTCTAACAAATTAAGTAAAACTATTTAATACATGAGTACTCTTTGTATATGATAAAAATACATACAAAATACAAATTAGCTGTAAGTGGTTTGTCGTCCTATGAAATATTTAATCTTTTATGTTTTTCCAAAAAATGTGAAGGCATTTACACGAACGATTGAAGTAGGTAAAAGACAAACATGCAAGTAGCAAATTCAATTTTTTTACTGCATTTTTGTTGTGAGGTTATTTGTATATGAAGCAATATTCTGAGATTGAGTGATAATTCCAATGTAAAAATATTATTGTAGAGATACTAAAAAAAAGATAATATGTTTCAGTATAAATGCTTTGATAATGGAAATCTTGATTTTAAAGATTGTTTCCTTCAATAGGAAAATCCTAGGTTGTTTCCTTCAGTAGGAAATTCCTATACAAAACTAAATAGTATTTAATTGAGTTAGTATCATATAGTAATTTATTTTTAGTATAATTTCTTTAAGAATAAACATTGAAGTATGGTTAAATTTTTTAGTTTTCTTTGAATTTTCTGCTCGTTTTTTTAAAAATTATCGTTCTTTTTATCAACCGTTATTTGTATGTGTGCAATTATTTAAATAAACAGATGAAGTTTTTATATTTGTATTATTTATTTCAACAATTTTCAGTGGGTTAAGCTTAAGGATAGAATTATATTTACAAGTGTTCGCTCATTCGTCGAAATTCATCCATAATTCATAAATTAAATTAAATTACATCAATTCATAATTTAAGATTTTTAATTTTTCATTAAAAGTATGCTTTAACTTTTACTTTCATCAGTTCACGCAATTTAACAAAGAAGGAATACAAAGTTTTCAATTCGCTTATGAAAATGATTAGCATAAGCAGTGATTTAGTAAATTTGAGTGATTGAATATTTATTTGAAAGAGAAATTGCAGTAACAATTGCAAATGTCTTTTACTCATAGTCATGCTTATACAAACGAGTTTAATGCTATTGTGCTCGAATTGGTGTACTAATTGAGAAAAATTCGATTAAAAAATTAGCTATAATTATTGATACAGATTTTGATTATTATTAGCATCTATAGTGAATTGAAACAACGTCAACCTTCACGCTCGTACGCAGAAGGATAGACACATACCTGAGGCTCATTTGTCGAGGTACTGTCACCTTTCTTGCTTCGTCCACATTCTACGACTATTCACGACTGCATTTGCACTAAGTATCAACCATCTTGAGTAATTTACTAGTCTAGACGATACCTGTCCATCTGGTCAATCAAACAAGCTTCAGTCAATGTCCTAAACCCAAACATTGACCTCGATTCGTCTGCCCTACTCTGCCTAGATGCTACTTCGTTTTAATGACGTCACGTCAAGGATAACCATGGTGTCAATTATTCATTGTCGTTACAATGCACCCAGAGTATTAGTAGTTCCTGTTATTGTTTTGTAAATAACCATGAAGTAAAACCAAATACTATAAAATGGCTTATGTAATAAAAGTTTGACTCATTAATCTTTTAAACACTAAACGAGTTGCAATAACTTCAAGTTGCATACCATTATAATGTTTGTTCGATTTCAAGATTACGTCTGTGTTGTTCTATGTGTGGTAATAATTAGTTCAGGAAGAGCATCAGTGCTTAAGGAAGTTTTAGAAGATCATTTAAAAGATATATCACAGGATGAAGCTGTAGAATCAATAAAACACGATAAAGAAAAGGGCGATAAGAATCATCAAATCGAAAGCCAAATTAATGACAGTCAAATAAGTCAATACGCTAAAGCTGTTGATGATTCTAAGTATTCAAAAAAAGAACATGACAGCAAAAAGTCAACAGATAATGATGTATATGCAGGCTACAATAGTAAACAAGACAAAGCTGAAGATAATGAAACTACAGGATTTAAGAGAGGCCACAAAAAGGGTCACCATAAACAAGGATTCCAAAATTCGTATCACAAGGACGAATCATCAAACAAAAGTACTTATTACGATGATTTTAACGATGAAAATGATCAGTCGTCTTATAACACAAGATTGAATACCAACGATAATGAAGGTCGTAGAAGTTATAAGGGAGGCCATAACAACGGGCAAGAATATAGTCTAGACAATTACAACAGTAGAGGTCATAATAATTACAAAAATAACGGCAACAAACAAATAGAACATCAAGATTACGCGAAAAACCATTACTTAGATGATCATGAAAATTACAATAAACATCGAAACAATCATGGAACTCATAGAAGAGATAAAAGTCGCAATCGTCACGAATATCATGTGCCACAAAGTCAAAATCGAGGTTGGGATTGGCAAAGCTGGGATGACCGAAACCAATGGGAACGACCTAAGTGGGATAGGAATCGTGGTTGGAATGCGGATTATAGGGATCCCGGTTATGATGATCGTGGTTTTGGTTACGATAACGGGTACGGTTATGGTTTAAACTACGGATATGGCTTCGATGAATCTCAAGCAAAACCGGTAGCACACATTCCTTCGGATCCGCCCGTTTTGGCCCAAAGAAAACAAACAATAACAATTTACGAAGATCCGAGATACGACGGCAGCAGTCAAGGTCAGTTAAGACGTGAGGAAGGCGATTATTTGCATCTTGATATTCAACCCAGCCATCGACGATATGCAAGCTATGACAGTTCATATTACGATACACCAAGAAGAGAAAGGGCAATGGAGACCAGTAGGATCAATAGACTGGTTTATAATTACAGGCAGCATTAATCATTTTGCCTTATATCTAATAACTATTGTTGTGTAAACTATAGTTTTGCAACGAGGAACTCATGAAATGATAAAAAGAAGTGTCTTTAATTTAAGAAAAATTGAATATTTTAATTTAGTTAATTAAACATTATTATTTTTATAATAAGTAACAATTCAAAAATAACGAAGACATATCTAAAGATTTCTAATCGACTGTTAAAATTTTAAGAAGACATTATTTTGAAAATTCTGACACGATTTAATAATACTAAGTATTTCACTTGACGAATGGAATTTCTTAAAGGTACTCACAGTAAAATATTCGGAATTTGCGAATATTAGAATCGACATTACATATATCCCAGATGTCCAGTGATACGTGAAACTTCAAATATAAGTTTGAAAGGGAAGATTCCTCAGGGCAGTAGCTACGTGACGTAGCTGATTCGGTTGATAGATTTCAATATGGTACACAAGTTACGGTCGAACGAACAGCGCTTTGGACCGAGACGATTTGCTCAGAGGGCCCGTTGGGGCAAGAAAAAAATAAAACCGAACTGTTAACCTCAAAACTGTAGGAAATATTTGACGAAGTTAATACTACAAAATTACCGGCGAAAATTAAACTTAGCCAACGATATTCTTTTGTTCAAATTATATTTTAGTATTTCTCTTTATATGAAGATGTGGACTATGTGAATTGACTTGCTCTTATAGAAGTATGGTTCTCAAATCAGCTTTAATTACCAAAGGATTTTGTTATGCTCTCTCCAAACTTAAGTATACTTGTATGAGCAAATTGTATGGTATAATTATAACAAATGGTCCATACATGAAATAAAAGTTGTAATCTTTATTTAATAACACAATAATAATTTAAGTTCGTTTGTGAATAAACTCTTCAAAATGCGTCACATTTTTAGCATAAATTGAGCTCTATTACCCTATCCACGTTAATTAAAGGACCTTCCTATTGAGACACTAACCACTCGTGAATATTTTTCAGTGCTTTTATTTGTAATTTAAATTTCGCAACCCTTCCCCGCGGTCCTTCTCTGGGGGAGCAAACTAATTTAAACGTTAAGCTAACAGTATAATATTCTAATAAAATATACATTCGAAATTTTTACGCAAAGCGCGTAAAGGTATATCATGTTATTTGATAAAAGATAGCATAATAAAATTGTTACACGATTGCTCTTGTCTATTGTTTCGTGGTCGAATTATGGTAGAGTTAGGATACTTAATTTTTAAATTTAACTTTAGTGAAACAAGTTTAAGAATAATTTAATAATGTTTTTATCTATTTTGCCCGTGAATTCGTCTGAAAAAAAAAAAAAGATTAGTCGCATATGTGTTCTTACAGATTATATTCTATATTTCAGAGAGAATCGTTTAGTTGGTTTGGACATACGTGATATCAAACATCCATCCAGCCATCTAAACTTTATATTATTATGATGTTACTAGTTGCCGCCCGCGACTCAGTCCGCGAGATATTAAAAAAAACTTAGTAAGTAGGCCGTGTGTTCTTCCAAAATGTCTTCTATATCTATGCAAAATTTCATCAAGATCAATTGAACCGTACTTTAGACACATCCATCCATCCATCCACCCATATATCTAACCTTTCGATTTTTTTGATTTTCATTTTCAAATGTGTCAATTTGATAATTTCGTACATTACTTACTCCGAATGGGATTCAGGTGATACGTGGATATTGTTAATTTAGCTGAAAAACTTTAGCTAGGTTTGTTTATACAAGCGTTTAGACATTTTAAACACGTTATGAAAATGTTTAAATTTTTGCATAAAGTAAAAACGGAAATATCTGAGAAAAAATACTTTTTTTATTTTTTACTAGACGCAAAGCTGTTGTAAACGTATAAACAATGTTACAAATATGCATTTCACAGACACATGAATAAAGATAGGTTGGGTCAGACAAAAGTTTAGTGGATATGCATATTGCCAGCCAATCTGCAATTGTAAAAAACCACCCACTTATGATACTTTGTACCAAAAGAATTACCCGTATCTGTTTGCCGAATACTGAATTAATTCGTCTCACTCAAAACACTGACTTTATAAATTTCAAAAAAGGAAAAACTTGCCTTATGGTGAATTTTAATTGTTCAAGTGAAAGATTTTACTTAATTTTTTTGTTATTTTTTTAATGCACCAGCTCGTTGGTTCAGGTGGTCTTTTAAATAATAAGGAGACCAGTGTGAAGTGGAAGCAATTCCGCGTTTCGTCTGATCAATGTGTGTGCCGAAGATTAATTTTAGTCCTCTTCCCCTTGTCTTGTGTGGGTTGGGGACGTGGATTTGGTAGAGAAGGGGACGTATTGGAAGGGGAAATATCCTCTTTCTGTGCGCCCCCTCCTCTGTAGACTATAGATAGGCAACGTATCTGCAAATATGGATAGGCAGCGGTCACTTTGCTATTTTGGCGAATTTAGGTGTTCGTTTGCTCGTCTCTCACCTTATGCTATACAAAATTATCATCGGAAAATAATCAATTTTTTGTATTTGAATTAACGGAAATGTTAAAGAAGCAACCAATTAAGCCATGTAACTTTATAGTCAAAGTTTTTTCAAGAGACAGTAATTAAAAAAGCGAAACAAAAGTGTGAATTGGTGCTCAAGCGGATAATCACGTCGAGCCTTGAAGTGAACTAATCGCGGTCCCCTCTCGTTTTATTGTACTTGCTAACGACTTATCTCAGAGCACTAAAGCAATTTCAAAACGACACCCGAATAACAAGCCAATAATCGTTAGCAGCGATTGGAAAACAAAACTGTGATTATACGGCATTATCCGCCGTAACTCGATAGCTTCCGTCTCTTTTCTACATGTTTGATTTTATATTATCGTCTCATTCGCCTCGAGAGAGCTACGGCGAGATAGAGTGACATTACTTTAACGAACTTTCGATGTACCGTGTCGTTGGGGCGGATTCGAATACGACTTAAGATAGATTCGACTCGAGGCGGTCTGGATTTCCCATGGACGTTATCTGAATAACATTATACTAAAACTGTTTTTGTTTCGAGTATACTTACTACATGATTACAGTGACGGTAGTAGATTGAATTAAACGTGGATATTTTTAACCTAAACTGGCAAACGGAAAAGTTCACATAAAAACTCCTTTTATGATATAGGCGAATTTTAAATAAAGTGATGAAATACAGCAGCAATGTGTTAATAATTAGTAACAAAGCGAAACAACTAAGTAAATGTTAATGTTAAAATATTAAATTTTTGCGTTTTATTTTAAAGCTTTAAAGTATGGTATGGTGTCAGTTGTAAAGCCAAGTATGTATGTATGTGTATTGTTCTCAACAATAAATATCTTTACTGAGTTAATCAAGAGCAAAGTCACTTGTTTCGTGTTAAATTTCACGTAATACGACAGGAAAGTTATTTTCTAAGCTGTCGCGTCGCCCCCCGCCCCGCCGACGCCTATTCCCGCCAGAACAATGAAGACGCAACTCGCTTATCTCTCTGTTTATTGTCTGAACTTCTCTCGATGGTCGTTTTGTTGGAATGTCTACGCTAACTCGCTTTAGATGAGTCAGTTTGAAGGTTTGTTATGAACTTCAGCACTGTTTACGAGGATTTTTTTAACAATGGTGTGTTACAATTGAAATAACATGGTGTCATTTTCTTATGTTATTTTCTATGTTACGAGAGTATGCCGACCTTTACAACTAAGAATATCTAACAGCTACTATTTCGATTGTTAGATTCGAACATCTTATAAATTAAACGCGTAAATTTAAAGAAGTGAGATGATATTGCAAGAAAATATTTTCGGATTTATTAAATTTCAAGCATACGTTGTTGTGCAAATTTAATGCAAGTCGAAAAGTGTAAAAGGGTATCCGCTCAGTCGTGGCGAATGCGCCGCCCGCGTCAACTAATTGCTTCAAAATGAACCGCTCCCGCGGGATTTCTGGCCCCGATTTTGTTTTAATCGAAATCGCCTGAGTACGGTTATACGATGAATTGACGCTATTCAAAACATCCCTTCGAAGTTTCAGTTTTGTGAAAATTAAAAAGATGTCTTTACGAGCTTGTACTGTTTCGCTTTTTATTGTTTCTTATTGGCATTTACTTCGTTGAAAAGAGTTGTTACAAGTTTCCTTTTAACGAGAAAATTGGAAAGTATTTCGACATTTTTGAGGTTTCTCTTTGTGATTTTATTAAATACTTCTTTCTTTTAACAAGGTTACTTTTAGTCAATGGTAAAATATTTTACGAATATTGTAAATGGCCGAACTTTTCTAAGATTTCCGCTTTTGTGTAATATTTTAAAGCAGTAATAATATACCGGAATTGATTGACTACTTAGGAAGAAGTAGAAACGGAAACACGCAAGAAGAAAATTTGTAGGAATTAATATAATTCTGTCGTATAGCTTTTATATTTTTGTGTTGATTTTTAACAATTTTGAAGAAATCGAATGCTTTAATTTAGTTACGTACTATTGTCCTACTTGATTAGTTTATGAATCACAAATCAAACAAAGGTCGCTCCAGTGTAGCTAAGCCAAGCACAAGTTAAAGTTAAGTTATTGGTGCTTAGGCGGTGTTTGCGCGTGGCGCGGCCGAATATGTTCAGCAAACAGCCTTCAGGTAAGTTGGGGCGGGTCTCGTGTTCGGTTTTGCTTATTAACCGGTCCAACATGGCGGACGTTTGATAAGATTTCGGTTTGTCTTAGCATTCGTGCCTTGCGGCGGTCTTGGAGCATTTGGCTCGGGCCACATGTTATGTACACTGCGGTAGACTCTGTTTGAATTTAGTTTACGCTTTATATAGTAACAATGTTTATAAGCTTGTGTGATAAATTACATTAATAGTGGAATCAATTTATGAAAAAGGTATCTTGTTTCGGTTTATTCTTTCCCCTGTCTATAATAAGAATTTTTATCACATTAGAAAATTTTATGTTAAAAAAATAGTTTTTTAAACTATATATTGTATTCCTATCGACTTAAGTAATAAATATGTAAAATCAATATTTATTTAAAATTAAAGTAGAGCAATCTTTCGACTATTTGTTGGTAGAAAATGTAGTTGCATCAGTTTGTGGGCATATATGTATGTACCTACAAATTGCCCGACTGCTTCGGACAACTTATGACGTGTTTTAATTAATGTTACACCTGCGTGTTTAATGTGTTTAATTATTTGACAAATTAATTGTAAGTAAAATAAAATAAAATTCATTTTGACCAATACGTGAAACAAAAGCGCTATAGTAATTTAATAGAATGTATTGCTTTTAGATTAATAAAATTATTATTTCCTTTGTCAATTCATTACAACACACATTATTAATTTTTTTAATATTTTATATTAGTGAAATAGAATAACACTTATGGAAAAAGTTAATGGAAGTTAATGGAATGGAAAATTATTCCGGCCAGAATCGAACTAGAGGTCTTCAGCAAGTAAAACGGTTGTGACAACAAAATAATTTAAAATATTTTTTCCTATGCTATAATTATCAAAACTTTCACTTTACGCGGCCAAACCCAATAAATGATCCTTAATGTCGATCCTAAGATTATTTTGATTCTTTGTATAAGAAAATAAGCTCGTATCTATAGTGATCTTTAGATAGCATAAATTTAATAAAAATTTCCATACTTCATCTACTCGTATTTATAGTAAAATGCATGCATTGGGTATGTTAAGATAAAACTTTTTATACGCTAGGGAAAGCTTAAGTTTTCCAACTTGTCTAACTGTTCTGTAATCATTATGCAGGATTTGAAGGAGGCATTTAACTGAAGCGGCTTAGCTGAGTTTTGTTATCTCTACGAAGTTTGGAATTTGTAAGCGCCTGAAGGCTTTACGCAAAATATGAGCTCGCTCCAGCACTTTGTATCGCTTTTGCCTGACAACGAGTTGCAGGCACTGCGGGAATACTAAATATTACATATTGCTTACTTATTTTGATCTCATACCACCTTAACATAAGACGATGACACCTGATGTTAATACATTTTCTTCCTTACATTATACGAATACTCGTAGATATAGAGTATGTTGATTAAGGTTAATATTACAATTAATTTCTACTTAGATGGGAAGGGACTTAAAAATGATTTGGTTGAATATCTTACTAATATTATAAATATGAACGTTTGGATGAATAAATGGATATTTGTTAGAAGGTATCTCCAGAAAGATTCAACGGATCTTGATGAAATTTGGCACAGTTGTAGAACATAGTCTGGAAGAACACATAGGCTACTTAAAGTTTGTGGAGTCGCGGGCGACAGCTAGTATTTTATATACATAGAATCATATTTAAGTCATAGTTACAACCTGAGGCGTACGTATTTTGTAATAGCGCATGTATTTGTAAAGCTCCATTAACATGTGGTTCCGTGGTGTAGTGGTTATCACATCCGCTTTACACGCGGAAGGCCGCCAGTTCGATCCTGGCCGGAATCAAATTACGTTTTGTCACAAAATTGTACTTTTTTACATTATAACACATTTCGATTTTTTTCATATTAACTGAACATGTTCGACAGCAGATCAACATGATTTCAATTTTACAAATATAGTGTGCATTCAAAAATTTTATTGCTAATTGTAGTCTATAATATAAATAAATCCTTTATTTAGCTATAAATATTTTTACAGATTTAATATAGCTCTATCACCTGTAGCCGTAACCTGTGTAATACTCCTATATGCTTTTAAAAGAAGCGAATACTACTCGAATGTCGGCATTTGTCTACTAGAATATGACTAAAGAATAATATTCGTCACGTTGACTTCAAATTGGTAGCATACCACAATTAATTTAATTACATCATAATAACACCGGGAGAAATTAAATTTTAAACCCTTCGCCGACGAGAGATATCAAGTTTTGGCGTCGTATAAATGCAGCAATTTCTCATTTTAACCGAAGCAAAACTTAATAACCCTACTGGAAACGCAATAATTACCGGCGCTCAGTACGAGATTCGGGAGAGAAATAAATGAGCACCATTAAGAGACTCTCGTTTAGATATTTCATCCCCCTTGAAGAAGACGTTAGCGGGAGCAAAGCGCGCCGCCACCGCTGTCGATTGTTCCCACGCCTTCGCCCAAAGATAAACATTTTTTTGTTGTTGAAACATGGAATTGTCTGTTTTTAAAAATTATAAATATCTTGTATTATAAGTGGGTGCTAGAATTATACAAGCACGATCGTGTTGTAAAAATAAAGAAAAGCAATTATTTTCTGCCAGATATGTACAAATTTTCTATTATTTTCTATTTCATAACCGTAAGATGAAATAAGCCATCTGAGATACACTATAAAAAAATCATCTACGATTTAGTTATCGTACGTGATTTTTGTTAAACCTTTTCTCTGAAGCATATAAAATAGGAAAAATCCGTAACTTGGCTATGATTCAGAATTGACTTTAATAATTTTTTACTTGAAGATTGTAATTGATGCTTATCATGAAAGTACTCAAACAAGATGTCGATTCTTTTTATGAATATTCTTTGAGGTGAGCTCACCTGACAAATTACCATCGTTGTAAGTGATGCTCACGTTTGTTTTTGTTGGTCCGGGGATGTTTGTGTCGGGCGCGAGACTAATGCGTGATGTAATTGCCCCTGTTATATTGCGGAATGTGCAAATAGCACGATTGAAATACAAATGTTTTAGTAATGAGCTACGTATAAATTATTTTGCGACGAACAACAGTGGATCTTATTCTAAGGAAATATTCAGTTTACGTATATTTAAGATGAATGAAAAATTGTTGTGCAGAATTTTACAATGATAGGTATATTATGTGAGGAAATTAAAATTAAAATAGGTTATGAAAGTAAAAGTATCTCATAAATATATTTTGATTAGTTGAGTGAAACGAGCATAATAATACGAAAAGCTGGAAAAATGTGTGCTCTACTACAATCCCATTCAATGTTAAAAAATTTACGAAAAGTTCTTACTATGGCCTATACATTAAAAAAAATAGTACTCGTACATGAAATGAACAAAGGCGTGTTGACAAGGGGGTCGTTTTGCGGCTCTGTGACGCTGCCATCTATTTGCCTCGCAAATACCGATTTACTGTTGACAGATTCTATTCGATTTTATTAGATAGGGGCAATAAAAACGTTGTCTCTGAGTTTTAATGAAAAATTTGTAATTGACAATTCATTTATCATTAACAAATGTCATTTAATTAATAAAATAAACAAATATATTAAGAAAAGAAAGAAACATTGCAGAACAAATTTTAACAGTGGTATAGCCCGCAATAAAAGAAGGATGTAAAATACATATCTGCAATTATTTATAGGACTAGAGTATTGTCATGGGTTACTCAACTAAAATTGATGACCTGCAGCTCAGCTCACGGTACACAATTGTGAAGCAGACCAGTGAGCCGGTTCGCAGATCAGTTCAATTTTGTACCTACATAGAATTATGATTTTTGTTTCGAGATGCAAACTGCGAGTCTCCAGTTAGGTCGCAACTCGTCGCCACACAGCCTTGTGCCTGCCTCATAAAAATACATCGTGATAAGCCGTGAGCTGCCAATTTAGATGTTGAGCCGCAGCTCAATGGTTCAAATCTAAGTGACCTGAACTTTTGTACCGGTTCACAATTGATCTACACACGTCTACTTTGTCTATTGTTCTTGTCTTTTAGTATTTTGTCGGTTGTGCCCACTCTTCTATTTAGAAGGATTATTAGTGTTATGATTTTTTTAAATATTCAATCCTAAAATAGGCTTCCACTATTATTTTCATGAATCAAAGTGGATAACCGAGTAATGAATACCGAATGCCATCTCCAGATGTTGCGAAGATATATTTCTGGAAGATTTTTTTTTAAACTTACGGATGTCACGTATCAAACACATATCAAGTGAGTCGATGTCGCGTTGTGTCGCGTGTGCGGGATTTGTAAAAAAAAACATCCGTAGAGTGAACTCGGAAACCAAACTAAATTATTCAAAACAGTTTGGGAGCATGTTTACAATAAGAAAGTACGCCCACGCATTCTTAGTCCGTGTTTCCGTGTTTATCTAAATATTTTTCGTATTACTTATATCATTTTTTAACATTTAATACATGATTTGTAATAACTTGTACTTGTGACTTTATGGTACTTAAAAAAAGTGATATAGACGAACAGATTTGTATAAGAGACTTTTAATTTTTAACGTACTATCTGTAGCATTACTGCAAATAATATAATAAAATCGGCGTCTAAAAACACGTAGAACAAAAAAAGAATTGTAACTAAAATATATTCAAATAAACGATTGTTAAAATCAAAGTGAATATGATAATAGGAGTTTAGTGGCGACAAGAGTGCGATATGAAGAGCTGGAAACAAAAGGGCTGTAACATTTTATGGGCCGCAATCGCAGCCAGTAAAGCCGCGATAGTACTCCCGCCAACAATTAAAGTCTGTAGATAAAACCCCCGGATTTGCAACGCCTTGCCTTTATATAACAGAGATTTGTATTATCTACGTTACCATAATGTTTTGTTAAACAAATATCACTTACAAACATAAATGTCAAATATTAAAAACATTGGTAATATTGGAAAATCTAAGACATTGGCTGTGCGATTAGTCCAAGTTACGACGAGAATGTTTTAAAAGAATATTTTTTATGTTTTGTTTAGTACAGCATTATTCAAGATGAATATTACCCCTAAGTACTATTAATTTAAACATCCTTTTAAACTGTAACAAAGAAGAAAACATTTTCATTCCTGTTATGCATTAACAAAGGGACGTATTAAATCAATTACGTACTTTCAATAATTCCCTACAGAAGGGCAATTTAAATGAGCGAGGACTAATAACGCTAATTTTGGCTGCCCATTGTCCATGTAATAAAATTTTATCAAACATTGTCTGAACAACGAGTCCCCTTTGATTGTTCAGATAAATTAAACGTTCCGATTGGAGGCTGTAATTTCGCCATTAGTGGCTTGCAGATATGAAATATTTATACTCATTTGTACTTGAAACTATTATGTTAAAACTGCATTCGCAAAGTTAATAACAATAGTACTTGTGTAGTGATCAACAAATGTTTTTTTACCATGTTTATTAATTTTTTTTCTAAGGACTCAAAAAGGACGGAATATTATTTAATTTCGGATTCCAAATATAGACTAGGGCCGAACTCATATTTTTGTACTACGAGTACAAGTATAAGAAAGGCATATGAGCATAATTATGTTGTTAATATGTTTCTCTCTGTGATAATATTGACAATGTACAAGAAATATTCAAATTAATTGAGCGTGAATTTTAATCACCGACTTAACAACGATTTCATGCGGAAAATCCTTTCCTCTTTCGATTCCTTTGGGTTTTTCCGATGGATGATTTTCACGTTGACAACATCACGGCTACCGTGCCCAATGCCCATTGTTGCGGAATGACACAAATTTCCAAAACAATAACTCCATTAAGGATTCATAACAAATTCGAAAAAAATTATGATTTACAGAGTTACAATTAAATTGTAAACAAAGATTGGAAATATGTTTAATATTTATACTCGTTATAAATATTATTTAAATATCGAATTTACTTTGAATTGCCAGCATTAAATACTGAATTCGATGAAAAATATTTCTGTAATTTCATTTTAAAGTACGGATATACGATTTAATTACACGGGATAAATATTTGAGTGCTCGACTTCAGAGCGCTGTTAAAGAGTGGAAAGCTTTATGAAAAAATTAAAAATACTTTATTATAATTCCCACTAGTAGGTGAGCCGGACCGTCCGGTGACTTTGATATTTTCGACGGTATTAATTAAAAAATTACGAAGCGGTTCCTCTCTCCTTTCCCCCTAGCTCCCCCGGCCCGCGGCTATTGTTCGTCCCCACAAAGCATTTATATCGCGGAAAAAGATAAATAAGCGAGACGCAGGTAAATGCGTTCGCTTTTATTGAGTAGCCGTTTGATTTCAAAGGCTTACAATGAATCGTTGTTAAATAACACAGATTTATGGTAGCATGAAAATTACATTGTAGTTTTGCAATGAATGCTTCGATAGCTTTTTTAATATGTCCTGAATAATTTTTAAGTAAAAGATATGCAATAGAAAGATCCGTATTTTCGAGGAAGATATAGAAAACTGATTAATAAGAAAAATAAAAAGTAAAAAAGACTAAATAGGCGCGCACTGGCCACGCAAACCCGGGACGGGTTTTGCCTCAACTCTTTAAAAAATAATCGTAATTAGCGTTCGAAATTCGCGTTAAGAATAATATATCTAAAATATTCAATGCAACTGAAATTGCATTAGTATCTCTATTTACCTCACTTAAAAGTGTAAATATCATAACAACATCAAGCAGAAAATACGTAGATATTCTTTTAACTGCAAAGATCGTAACTTGCCGTTCATGTAAGTGCATCCCACAGGAGATCTTTCAAAATCAGTGAATATGAATAACAAATAAATATAAATCAATTTGTTTTGTTTGTTTTAATGCTAAAAGTATATCATTATAATACAAGTATCAGAAGGTACGGCGTTGATTTTGGGCAACAATACCTCCCGCAGGACTACCGGGTAATTATGATTGAGCACAAAATGGATAAAAATAAGTCGGGGCATTGTTTCAGACGTAATTAGGGTTTGTGGTCCCGGCGGGCGGTACGCAACACTTGCAAGTCACATTTCCACGTCGGTGTATTTTAACGATTTGTTTTGGGATTTATTTAATGATCTCTAGAGTAAAACATTAAATGGATTTTATTTTAATACAATAAATATTTTTGGCATTTGATTAGAAATTTAGATCTAAAATTGTTTTATCTTTGTTATATTATTATAGAAATATTAGCTGTCCCCTGCGACTCAGACCACGTGTAGTAAAAAAAAATACGGGTATGAAAAATTGATAGTAGCAGATACTCAGAACTACTGAATATTCATATAAAATTTCATAAAAATCAGTCAAACCGTTTCGGAGGAGTATGTTAATTATTATTGTGACACGAATAATTTAGATATAATACTAGCTTTTACCCGCGACTCCGTCCGCGCGGAATAAAAAATAGAAAACGGGGTAAAAATTATCCTATGTCCGTTTCCTGGTTCTAAGCTACCTGCCCACCAATTTTCAGTCAAATCGATTCAGCCGTTCTTGAGTTATAAATAGTGTAACTAACACGACTTTCTTTTATATATATAGATAGATAAGATGTTGCATCAACACAGATTTAAATGAAGATGTTACAGAAAATGTCAAATGATTTAATGACATGTCGTTACGTAATCATCACGTATCTTGGTTAATTGATACGAACGTTACGTCTTTACAATTATGTACACATCATTGAAATTACATGGAGTTTTGTAATCAAAATAGATTAATATCAAGTTTTCCTTCTCTGCACAATGCTTAACACTAACGCTGAGACTCGATTATGAATATTAATACGCGGGCGTCGCGGCGCTTCGACGTTAATTCAGACAGACAACGCTCCTACAGTTTCCTCGGTGCGTCTTTATTGAAGCTAATACAAAATAATCTTTACTATCTTAGAATTAAACTTAGCACATTTAGGGTTTTTCGACTAGTTTTATGATTTGAATGTGCAAAATAACTTTTTTAAAATTGCAAGTACAAGATTTTGTTATGCTGTGGTTAATATATTATTTATACTGTCTTAAATGAGCACAATTGGTGTAGCCAACCTTGATAATTTTTCTTCGCAATTGTACATATGGGAAAACAAATTTCAATCAATTTAATACATTGTTCTTAAAATAAATTGTTGACATGAAATTAAATTAAGCAAAGTTGGTAATTAATTTTATCCAAGCCAACGCCCGCGCACGGCTGCTGAACTGAAAACTTTCCGCTAGATTCGGGCCGACTTAAATCCGTTCACTTCGATCCTCATTGCTCCTAAGATAAAGCCATAATTAAGGGCCTTCTCGATCGATTAAGTTAAGCCGAGTTTAAATAGACGTTAACTCCGAGAGAAAGGTTTACTCCCGCGTGAAATGGCATTAGGTTTTCGCGCGTTTTATGCGCCTCGAGACGGCAGACGAGTCGCTAAGAAAGGGGGATTTAATGGGAGATTGACTTAATTACGCACCATCGTAAATTAGTGCAAGTATTTTTGACTGATACTTCTTAAAAGGATTTGTTTAAGCAATTACATAAAATATAGGTAGAGTAGAGCAATACATTAGATGCGCAAATCTTTTTCATCTGATAAATCTTATAAAAGACATTATTAATTCTAATCTGACATTCAGCATATTTGAAATGACATTCAGTAGTGCTTATAATTTATTCTGTCGTGAGGTTTTTCCGGGAAAGTCATCGATTTCCAGTTACAGTCATCTCCTATGCAAAGTGTGTAAAAATTGTCTCAAAGTTCACGATGAAAATTTCAATAGCGATGACATAATACTACGATTTAAATTCTATTCCACTTTTATAAAAATTTAAAGAACTTTAGTGATGTGCTTATTGTCTGCTATCGATAAAGTTAATGCAACCTTCAGTAAATGAACTTATGAATAATGCTATTAAATGCTTCACGAAATAATCTTTTTACTACATAACTAGTTGCATTATAATTTAAATAATAATAATATTTTTTTCATTAGAAGTTTCAACTTCTTTGATTAAAATTTGGAGCAACTGAATTATTGGAATAAATTATTCTGAATAAAACTTTAAAATTAATTAATAAGCTTAGCAGTAGACATTTCGATATCATTCTCTTATATTTAATGTTAAGAATTTTTCCTATTTCCTTTATTTATTATTATAACATTTCATCGACTATCACTGGTAATTATTTTCCCTGACATTCGTTAACGTTGACTCTATGAATTTCCGTCAACATAAATGCTATTCGAAATGTCAGTTTGACCTTATGATAAGTGCTGCGCCACCCTCGGTATTCGACAGGCGCGTGCTTGATCTTTGAAAGGTGCCCTTTATATGATTGCCGTCAATATGCCCTATTAATGTCCCCTATTATGTTTGAGTTTTCATGATAGTAATAAACGTTCTGAAAAATTTAAAAAGATTACTACTGATTAATTTTATGATCTTTCCATGTGCATCGTGGTTTTAAGTATTACCAAAAATTTCAGCTTGACGTGAATGTGCCGGACACATAGAGAAAGGTCTTACAAAGCGGTTGATTTGGCCGCTGAGCTTGCTGTTTGATATAGCACGAATAAACGTGTTTTAATCATGTTTAATGTATCGAGGTCGAGACATTGTTTACATAATATTTAGCCACATTGTGTGATAAAAAGATTTTTTTAAATCAGTATCTTGTACCTTCGATAGCTCAGTTGGTAGAGCGGTGGACTGTAGACGGTCAAAAACTGAAATCCATAGGTCGCTGGTTCAAATCCGGCTCGAAGGAGTTTTTATGTAAACAGTTTTTATGTTTATATATTTTATAATCAAAATATTCTGTTTACTATTTCTTAAGTCAATTCCCATATTGAATATACTTTTTAAATTCGTCACTAAATGTTTTAAAACGTTTCCATTGACAAAGGTTCCATACCAAACATAATGATACATCACTTGCATAATCTTTAGGAAACTTTAGAAAACAATATTTTTGTACAAGTATTTTGGCAGTTAAAACCCAAGGTAAGGTTTATTATTTTAATGCAAAGTTGTAAATTTAGAAAGTTACTTTCAGGGTACTAAATAGGTAATGTTTTCATTTATTAAGTGACTTAAACATACCTTCGATAGCTCAGTTGGTAGAGCGGTGGACTGTAGCTGGTGAATGTCTGATATCCATAGGTCGCTGGTTCAAATCCGGCTCGAAGGAATTTTACTTTTATTATTGGTACTACACTCACCAATTTCTCCAATGTTCATCAATGCTCGGTAATACGAAAAAGACAGACATTGTTTATAGCTCACACTAGCCAAAGGTTTGCACTGTGGAAATACATACACAAAAACAAAATGTTACATGTGTTTTACTGCAGTGGAAATTTAGTAGAAATTTTCAATGATTGGCTGTAGCCGCTACATGTGTATTTTTTAATATAAAAAGCAAAATTCAAAAATATTATAGATTACTACACAAAATAATGTGTGTGATGTACTTATGATAATTGCGTGAAAGAGTCTGTGTTGTAGTTGTAATTAAGTGAAGGAAGTCGTTCCTACGTGCCTACATAACCGCATCTCTATCTATTTATTATGAGTACATTCAGATGTTTACGTATAAAACTTGCGTAAGTGAAATGCACTTATGGCAAATAATTAGTTGGTGCAGATTCATCGTCATACCTTCGATAGCTCAGTTGGTAGAGCGGTGGACTGTAGCTGGTGAATGATTGACATCCATAGGTCGCTGGTTCAAATCCGGCTCGAAGGAGTAATTTCTTTTCTTTTTGGATATATGGCTGAATATGATTTTTGATGTTGCTTTTAATAGAATGGAGCAAACGAGTGTCGGGTATACTAAAGTGATTGAAGGCGCCTTGGGACATCCGCAACATTGGAGGAACTGCAAATACTTTGCCGGTCGTTAAGGAGTTTGGTCACTTCTTGAAGAACCTGAAATAATACTGGCTGTTTGTAGTTAATACCTATTATTTTCCTTTTTTTTCCATCAGCACCATCAGCTAAATAGTGCCAATAGTTTGTAAAATGGAAAAAAAATTTAAATCATTTTTATACCAAGCATTTTCAATTGCATCTTCCTTAATTGTACTAACTTTGTTGTTAATGAAACTATAAGTAAATATACTTCCAGTATTTATATGCTTGTGTAAAGCTAATCTAATAAAAAAACTCCTTCGAGCCGGATTTGAACCAGCGACCTATGGATATCAATTATTTACAGTCTACAGTCCACCGCTCTACCAACTGAGCTATCGAAGGTATGTCGAGTATATTCAACAAATCGTAATGGTCGTAATATTCGCGAATTATGTAATTTTTATCACTAGTAGAGCGACCGAACAAGAAGATCACTTGAATGAATTGATCGACTCAACCGATGACCTTACGCAAGTCAGGTGCCAAGATGAAGGAATTTTTATTTATTAATAGGTTAAAGGGTCAAATGCAGTAGCAGATAGCTTATGTGGTTCGATAATGTCTCATTAGTGACATGTTGATGCATATAATAATAAAAGGCGACTGCCTTTCTAAATTTGGGTGTTGAACGAAACAATTTGATGTCACAATCGTAGACGACAACAACAACAACTGTTGCACGAATGGGTCCGCTTGCCGGGAGCAATACTGCGGCCACACAGAAGACACGAGTCAAGTGGAAGTCATTCCGCGTTTCGTCTGAAGAATGTCCGTGTCGAAGTCATAATTTTGGTTTTGTTTCCTTTCCCACCTTTTTTATAAGTAAAGGATGGGAGGTAGAAGTAGATTTAATTTAGGAGGGGACGCTAGTTCTACCTCTAGTCCTAGTTGATTAAAAGAAGGCAACTCATCTGTAATTGCGGGCATTGTATGTATGGACATCGGTAGTTTGGCTATTTCGGTGAATTAATGTGGCCGATTTCTCGTTTATCACCTTATAATATAAAATAAGTTAATTCAAAATCTGATTTTATTGAATATAAATAAATACAAATACAAATGAGTAATGTTTGCAAAATACGTTCAAAACTAAAGTAATCTTCGACCTCCTAAAAGATCGTATTTATAACATAAAAAATAACTATAAACTTGTTTTGTCGGTAATACTACTGCGTTTAGTCTACATACAGAATAACTTTCACCAATCCGACGTATGCTGTTACGCATTAACTTGTGTAACACGTTTATAAACGAAAGTATAACGATTCGTCGAGCACGAATACTGTACCTTCGATAGCTCAGTTGGTAGAGCGGTGGACTGTAGTTGGTAAATAACTGATATCCATAGGTCGCTGGTTCAAATCCGGCTCGAAGGAATATGTTTTCAAACATTTTATTTAATCTTTTTATGCACAAGAGACTCTGTTCTAAAATAAGTAGTGTGACGGTGATACTTACAGTTTCCATGTCTGTAATTAACGATCACTCTTTTCGTTTATGTTTGCATCATTAAATTATCCTTATACGAGTAGATATTCTTAATGGTATTCTTGTATTCATTATTTAAAATCAGTTATAAATTTAATAAATAAGTTTAATTTAATATGGAATACTAGCTGTCGCGGGCGACGTTAAAAAAAACTTAATAGGGGTATGAAAAATAGATGTTGGCCGATTCTCAGATCTACTCAATATGCTCACAAAATTTCATGAGAATCGGTCGAGCCGTTTCGGAGGAGTACGGGAACAAACATTGTGACACGAGAATTTTATATATAAGATAAATCAGAATTACTTTTTATAGAATTAAAAAAATACTTCCTTCGAGCCGGATTTGAACCAGCGACCTATGGATTTCAATTTTTAACCATCTACAGTCCACCGCTCTACCAACTGAGCTATCGAAGGTGTGAAAGGAAGTTAAAAAAACCGCGTAGTTGAAAAGTGCGCCCTACTTTTCTTCAGTAAAAGGCATTCTCTAGGTCATATATTTTAAAACTTAAACCTCTATTTGATTTTTTGTAGTAAGAATGATATACATTAAAAGATGGCGCTCTCTTATATTGATTAAAACAAAATAATAGATGTTGAAATGTATTGGATACATTTTAACGGTCGCCAAAGCAAATTTGGTCGACATCTTATTCAATAATGGCAAACATCTAAAATTGCTGTGTTATTACATTATTACAAAAGTAGAGTTTGTGTAACTTTGTGGGTAGTAGATCATTGTATATATCGTTCTATGAATAATTTAAACGCACTGTAAGTTACTGATGAATTAAATGCGGTTATGAACAACTATATTTTTTTTCTTACAATATTAATGCGGATCGAACTGAAAAATACACTTTTGCTACTTTGATGTACGGATATCAGAATTAGCCAAGTTTACCTGACCAGTGACATCACCTAGAAGCGTTCTGAAACGGTAGAATTCTAAGAGGATTAGAAATCTGCGGTTTCCCTTACATATTAAATAAATACACCGAGCCACTCAACGAAGTCTTGCACCCGACTGCAGAACTGTCATACTCCATGAATTTATACTTACATTAACATATTAATTGAGAACCGTTGCAGGATCCGACGAAGTAAGCTGCTTTACATCGAAGAGTAGTGTGACCACGCTAAATAAAATGAAAGGACGGACTGAATTCAATTTTAATAAATATCTTCTCTTCTCGATTGTGGACTAAGAGCTAATTACGACTTTAAATTCATACAGCAATTTCTTCACTGAAGTTCAATCAGTAATTAATTTCCGTAAGACTTTACAGATATTTTGATCTGAAAGTGTTTGTCTCTCTGACAACATGAAAGTGGAGTAAGTAGTTAAAAGTAGAATACATTTAGTGTATCTTCTTGATTATTAATTTAAATAAAATTTTAAACTTTAACATTTTGTTGTAATTTCAAACATTATTAATTTTTTATCCCGAGTTATGACTCGCTAATTAAAATTTCTCTTGAAACATCAAGATCATAGTTACCCTAATCAGATCCACACCTGAGACTGTAGAATACTCTACAGTCGCGTTTACGTGTCCCGCAGAAATTGATTGTGACGTCACTATAGCTATACGTATTAATGTTTTCATTGCAGTGTCTTCGACTTGACCCTACATTCGTGATAAGTATTACAGGAATAATTGACTGTGTAGGTGTATTATTTTATCATTTTATATTATAAAGAGAAAAGATTTGTAACTACTGAACCGATTTGAAAAATTCTTTCACTGTTGGGCCACACTATTTCAGCCACATTACCCCTAGGTGGCACAGGGCATATTTAGTACTAGATTTTTTTTTAATTCCGCGCGGACAGAGCCGCGGGTAATTGTTAGTAAAATATATATAATTATATAGCCGTAGCTTTATACAAATTCGGTCATTGATTAATTTAAATCTAGTCTGGTAGGCTTTATTTACGTCTAGCTGTCGCCCGCAACTTCATCCATCCATCCATCTAAACATCATTCATCTTTATAATCTTAGTAAGATGTGACTTAAGTTTAAGTTACCATGCTGGTACTTCATTTAATTATTATTAAAACAAATGCTAACAAAACTTTAAAATCAACAATGACCCGTTAAGTTCTCTTCATATATTGTAGTGGTGACTATTGAAAATGGTTGCTTCGAATAGATAAGCTTGTGGGTAACTTGTATAGATAGACATATTTGTATCAAACTCTGCCTTTCTGTTGCTAAATGGCGGCGACGTACAACTATTGTGTCGGTAGACACACGTCACTTCTAACTTGGGCGACAGTTGCCAACAATAATGGAGCCGGGAACGAAACTATTTAGCGAAGTTTGCTCCGTCAATAGAGGGCGCCACCTCGACGGGAAGGAATAATTCATTTAGCGCGAGTTAACCCGCGAATGCTATTCTTCAAAGCTCTCCTGGGTGCGACTGTCGCGCATGAATATGTAGATTTATTCTTGTTTTATTAAGTATCTCTGATTTAGTTCCTATTGTGGTATGTGATTAATAATTATTACAATTTTTTTACAGCATCTCGTGTCTTGTTAGTACCGATCTCGTCTTCTTCGGTGGGTACAGTTTCTATACAGGGGGTACAGTTCTTTATCGTTGCTTCATTGTGAATGGTATCTATTACCATCTCAATCTATTACAGATTAAATACGTAGACTTGGTAATTCCTTATACCAATAAGATGATTATTTCGTAACGTTATATGTTTATTATGACATAGGAATGGCAAAACCCAGTTAACGTCGCAGGCTCGGATCTAACCCACCCTGCCGCTCATTTAATTAGGTGGATTACAATTTGACACTTTCGCTGGCGTTGCGATTTAAACATGACTGAAATGGATTAGTCATATACGTTTCAAAGGATTATTATTCGAGTCAGATGTTTTAAAATGGTAAAATATTTGGTTAAAATCTATTATTTTTGATGAAATTGCTTCATGTTGAGATGTGTAAATTTATTAGTGAATAAGTGTATTTATTTGTTGAATTTATTTAAATTAGTTATTTCTTATAAATAATTATTAGGTAGGTTTGTAACAAACCAAATGGTTGCTTTTGTCTTTTTAAGATCTAGATTTTCGAGTATATAATTTCTTCATATTATGTCCATTTAAAACCTTTGTTAAATTCTATTATTAACTTCAAGTATGTCATTAATCAAATTGTAAAAGCTAGCAAGTACGCACGTTTGTTCGGGTAATAATAAACATTTCATTTTAGATTTTAATGACAATGAGCTGTCATAGTTATATTAATCAAAGTCGAAAAGGTCTAGCCGTATACGTCGGGCCTTTTTAATTATAATACCAGTAATGATCATTTTTCATTTTAAATTGCCAGTCTCGTGCGGCGCGTTTACATTCGACTAATCACCATTATTAAGGTAAACATTTATGACAAAGCGTATATGTTTTAGAATATATAATATTATTAAGTTTATGTTTCAGTAAAATAATATGCTCGCGTAATTTTGTACTGAAAAAATTTTCTATAAATGCAACCGTATTGAAATGTGTAGTAGTAAAGAATTTAAGAGCTAAATTGATGAAATAACTGTCACCTAAATAATAACTTTTTTCAATGTTTTTATTCTTAAATTTATTTATTTTTTAATTTTAAATTATTTATTTATTTATTTTTATTTAAATTTGAAATTAAGATTTAAATTTAAGTTTGAATTAAATTTAAATTTATTTAAATAAAATTATTCATTGCGTCAATTTTTCTCAGTCAAATACAAATACGCTGGAAGAAATTTTAACAAAATCTTATTTGGATTCAAATAGCTACACATTTAAATATCTAGAGTGCAGTAAAACTAAGTACAAGACTCCGCGAACAATAAAATCGGATGAGGCGTCGTGTAAAGTCGGTCGTGGTTGTTTCTGTTTAGTGTTGGGTTTAGTGACGTCACTTCGCTTTCACGTCACGAGCTTGAGCTCCGCACACTGAATGCCCGCGACGACGTGTCGCCACGGAAGTTGGCATAGTGGTTTAGAATTCTATCGATAGACATTTTTATTTTTGAGGCTTGATAAAATATAACTAATTTAAAATGACTATGCAACAAAAGAGTTGAAGTAGAACTTCTTTTTTAACATAAAAAAAGGCCACTAAAATTATCACCCTTAAAAATTTTGACGTAGCCTAGAAAGTTAATTAACTTTAAATTTTTATAGAAATTAAGTTTTTTTACTTAGTTTTATTGCTCTTTCAAACTATATTATAAATATCAGCATCTTTTTTTCGTTTAAACGCTTTGACATATAGGTAAAGTATTAAAGAATTTTGTACTTTTATCGATATCGACAAAACACGTCCCTTCGTCTTTTGCGTCTAGTATCTCTGCCCTGTAAAACAACACCACCTGATACCATTACGCTATTATAATATTTTGCTACTTTGCCTGCTGATGTTTTCTTGACGACGCAGTGAATACCAAATTCATGTACAGCCTACCCTATCTGTAAAACTGGCAGGTTTGAATCCGGTTACGAAATTTATAAGCATTTGTGTTTTGGTATATGATATTGGTTTTCTAAGCTCCGACGTCATAAACCTTTTTTATTTTTCTCGGAGACTTTCTTTGCCAACATTAGTTTTCCATTTGTTACCTGATATGTGATTTAAGATTTTTTATTTATTTAATATGTTAGCTTTTGATTTTTTTTCATAAATAACCTTTTTAGTTTTGGGTATAAGACAGCTTATATCTTTTGAAATTAAAATAAACAATTATGAAAAAAATCATGTCGTTCTTCTGCATTTTCTTTAATAAAGAAACAATTTATCCATTTATCAATCAACCCATTTAACTCGACCGCGAAGGAAGCTACAAAGTAAACTTTAAAAACCAAAAACTTTTATTTATTAAACATGTTTGTGTAAACTCTGGAATATTTGATTTCACAGTCTAAAAAATAAATACATTTATCGCATAGGATAAAAATCCGGGCATGCGTTGCCGTCCGCGCAAAACGTTTACTTTTTATTGTGAGGGTTCGAAATGCGAATCTGGTGGTGAAGGTTTTTTTTTTTTATTTAAAATTGCATTTTTATATTTGGAACGCGATCCGCGACCGACGCGCCGCGTGACAAATACGCGGCCCGCTCCCATGAATGACAATGCGAGAGATGTTTTTATAAAGACGGACCGATTTTTATTTTTATGCGAAAGAAATTGTGGCCCATAAAAATGGTGTCGAAATGATGACTGTCATTTTTCACTGTCTGAACGCGTCATTTTATGAGGCAATTGTGTAAGAATGATAAAAGGTGTGATACCTTTTTGCATTCGTATTAGGGGAGTACACATCACTGACCTAAACGAGGCGATCTCATCAATTTTTGCAAACATTTTTAAACTACAAATTCTACTATTTGAACACTACTCGTAGTTCTTTAAGTTCTATTAGAAGTGAAGGTCAGTACAGCATCTGGTCGTCTATATAACATTTAAAAATGTGGATTCAGAAAAAAATTGTCCAGCTGAAAGAGGAGTATATACTTTGTATTTACATACATACATGCATACTTATTTATTCACTATAAGCCATAATTCATTCATCATTAACTATAAGACAACTGGCTAGTATACTACTCATTCTGGGGCACTTTAGCACCTTATTTTTACAATTCAAATTTTACTACGAAAATTAAACTTAAAAATTTTTATTGTTGCAAAAAATTTACAATCCCTTGGTGCTCTGCCTCCCGTGGTAGTAGTAGACAGGTGTCAGGTAATCTTAGAGGAGCCTTCTTATTCTAGGTCTCAGATAGATAGTCTTTTATGCAGTATGTGTGTGTGAGTGAGTGTTTGCGCGTGTAAGTGTTTTACTTTATTTTAAAATATAGCAATTGACGATATTTAAATAGCAGTTCTATAGTACAAATATTTAAATAGTATTATAATTCAGCTTAACGAAGCACCGGTGTACTGTCTGAGATGGAAGCCATATTAAGCTTGTTTCACTGAGCCACCCAACAATTTGAACTGAGCGCCGCTATGCCCGGAATGTGCTCACATGGCGCAGGTATTACCAGGGACACTCGAGCACGAAAATGCCAAATACCATAATATAATCCAGATATATGTTATACATCAATAGTAATATAAGACCAAATTTATGTTGCAGTAATAAAATAAAAAATTTAAATACGAAAATAACGGGAAAGTGGCAAAAAAGTAAACCGTGAAATTAAATGATACAATTTGAAAAATTTAAACATTAATTGCAGGCAAATTTATTTAAAAAAGATACAGTAAAATAAGTAAATACTTTATTAAAATCAAGTTTAGATAAAAGCATTTCACAGTCAGTCGGATGAAAAAGGGGTTGATGATTAAAACACTTTTGTCGGTGACTGTATGACTGCATATTCCTAAACCCCAGTGGATACATTTGATTAACCTGACTAGACAGGCTTCATTGATTTACCGTTTGGCATCTACTTTAATCCTAAGCTATTAGCTATCCGATAACCTATTGCTATACAAAGCTAAGCACCAGTATCTACTTACAAATAAGTTAATACTTGAACTTATATAACATGAATTAATATAGAAAGAATAATTCGATAAAAGAATTAAGTTATTTATTGTTAACTTTTCTTAAAAGCCTGATAATATTTGTTATTTATAATAATTTTAAATGAAATTCCAGATTAATTTAAAGCGTTATAGTAGAGATTTTTTAAATTATGAAACGTGTTGGAAATACATGTTGCTTGATTTTTTAATACAACTTTTATTAATTTTTCATTCATTGACTGGATGAAGTTTTCATAGAAATTATAACAAACTACACAACATGTTGTTTAGAAACTAAGGCTAATGCGGCTAATTCTATTGTAAATATTGCGCTAAGCATTCCATCAAACAAGGAGATACAACTTTTCACTACGTGTATAGGCTTAATTAGTTATCGATGATATACGCAGCAATAGATTATTGCTTGGCGAGGGCAAAAACAAGCCATCGACGTCGGACGTTAATCGCCCGTTCGAGGCGAATTATTCACTGGCACGCGTTGCACTGAATCCTCCACCCTGCAAACCCCTTGTACAACTACCCTACAGTCACACCTATGCATACAACACACAACAATTAACTTTCAATTTAAAGTCAAACGGTTAAGCTTCATATTCCCTTGTCCACGCAACTAAGTTACACTGAATGGGCCTATCGAAAATCGTTTAACTAATCCAAGCCAATATATTCTCTATTTCCCAATGAATAAAATTAATTCCCTTTTATATTCAACGTATACGACCGTTTGGAAATGTCTACTATGGTGATGTGAAACACTAGTTTTCAATATTTTAATTTGATTCCTATACAATGACAATAAGGTGCGAAATCGTTTGTTAATGGTAAACGATCTACATTTACGTTTATTTCTGTGTATGCAATATGGCATAGCATTTATTATGCCAATATCAACAGCCACAGTTGCATTGGACAATTAATTATTTGTAAACAATAGCGGAGAGCGATTTACGTGACGTATTTGAAATTCGCGTCGCGGGTCGTGCGTGGACATGAATAGGGGCATTATGCTCTCACTTTGCACTCTGATTGATTGTACATATCGATACATAGACAGATCGGGTACTGCTAATAACTGACGCTATTTTAACAATCACGTTCCGAAACAGTTTGCTCTTTAGTCATATATCATAGGCGGTGTTAAAAATGTATACATTAGTGCAGATCCATCATAATTTTGTAATTTTGTTAAATATGCCTACTGTTAGTAAAACACATTCTAATCTCCCATTTTTATTTAAGAAAATGAGCGTATAAATGTATTGGCAGTAAACTGATAAACTTACCGCATTATATTTTTATAAAAAAAAATCGCAGTGTAACTTTAAATATAAAAAAAAGTTGAAGTGCGTAGAACCGGAGGCGAATGATCGCGCCTGATGGAGCGTAGATTCCGCTCGGTCGAGCGCGAAGATACCGCGATAGTGCGCATCACTACCTCACTATGCTCGAGGTAGTGTGTCGTAAACCTACCGCTACTTTCTACTGCAAAGTTTATTTTGGATCATTGCTGAAACCACCGTACAAATGCATTTCAGTTTTATTTTTCAAGAAAAAAAAAGAGGGATGGCAATACAACTTTCTACGAGTATTTTAACTGATATAATTAACAAAAACTATCCTATATTTTTAGGTACTAATACTTTGTAGTCACATTTAAAAGATTCCATTCCTTGTTACCGTTTTTCCTAAGATTGTTGTTTCAAGAATGATTTTATGTTGGTTTTACAGCTACTGTATTAGTTTATTCTTAGAAAATATACCTTTAGATTGTTTTACTTAATTGCTCTGTGACGAAGTATTGTTACTGTATAAACATGTTAAAGTTATTCGCCTGCGAGTCCGTATACTTTACGAAGGATCCTCGACACATCTGTCGCCCAAACAAAATTCCAAACAATCCTTCAATTTAATTCACTCGAAATGAATATTTATAAAGGCGTCAACAGTTAATCCGCTATTGTTACAATTTTCACTCATCTTGACGGATGACGTCAGAACAACACGAGCCTCTTGTGCTTGTGATTGTACATTGTAGGTGTACAAATTGTTTTTTTTTTATTTTAATCAGCATAATAATGTTTATCGTTGAATGAAAAGAAAAAAGAAAAAAATATTCTCACATACATATAAGGAACAAACTTGATTTGGCAATGATGAAGGCAACAAGAGCAAACGAACTTTGACCAAGACTGTTAGTTACTTACATTTTAGATAAAAATAGTCGCAAATTATTATAATAAATAGCATTAAATTTAAGTTTTCAATATTTTGTTATTTACTATTAGTATTTTCCGTTCTCGTCTAAAAAGATAGCGATAATTTTACAAACTGCTTCTTTTAATAATTGAAGGCAACTTAAACATACAATAGATTATATTGTTTTCTATTAATATAGCTATTTGAATTTAGCACTTACGTATTAGAATCGAAGATTTTTTAAACTAAGTACAATTTCTAGTAAAATTTTGAGAAATTATCTCGCAACTGTATTGTACTCGCACTAAGCTTTGCGTCTTCGGGAATTAGCGAACAATAGACAGACTTGGCATCGACGCCTCTTTGCCGTTTGTTTCTAGCATCCTTATACAATACCCTTTAATACTTTCTAAGATTTACGGTTTAATGAAAACAGAGCTGTACTTTTTTATTTCACTTTCAAATTATTGACATTCCTGCAAACATAAGTCATCAACACAAAAACTTCGTCTTTAAATTCGTTTCAAATGCTGAGATCATGTAATGTACATATGAAAAAATATAAAAGTTTATTATTGTTATTTATTTTATGATTTTTTTTCATTAATCGCCTCATGTTAAATAATAGTATATCCAAAGTTTAATTTGAAATAGATGCAAACCACACGCCGTAATGATATTTGACTAATATTTGATCAGCTGCTTTGAAGTATTCATCTAATGAATGCATTTTTCCCTATTACAATTACTAACTAAATTCAACTCATGTTACAAAATTTAAACCCATTATTTCTAGAGTTCAATGTATTTAATCTACACCTGTTATACATAATGTACAATATGATTAATTGATTAACAATAGCTGACTAACTGTTGGTTTTTGAGACAATTTCACAGATTTCTATATAAAACATATCGTCATCCTTTCATTATTTAAAAAAAAACAGAGATAAAAATATGTTTTAAACGGAGATTTTGATTTCAGAAACCTTCAGTAACACACAGTGGTAACAAAAACTGCTAAGACCTAAAACAATGGCAGATTTTCCATAAAGCGGTATTTTTTTTAAATAAGTATAATTTTATTTAAATAAAGCAAATTCATCAGAATTGTTTGAAACTATGAATTTTAATAGTAGCCGGAACAAACGAGGATTTATTGAAATTAAGTAAACATACGTTTTTATGCTTCGAATTTCAATTGGAATATTGTATTTGAAGAGAGAGGCTTTTCAGTTGTATACCTTTCATATGTAATTATCGATGTAGTTAATTCTACCGTGAATAATAAAATCCTACTCTACATTTCTTACATTTTTTCGTCAGGAAAATATTGATATTAATTAAAAAGACAAATTTCAAACACACCTTTAGAAAATGTCTTAAGATATACATGAATTATTAAGCATTATTGTATATTTGTTCGTATTCAGCTGTAAGTTGTCCCCCTTCTTAAGTGTCGTCGACGTAGATCGATGTGCCGACCGCAAGTCACCGCTGAGCGCCTACCTAAGTGACTGATTGTAGGGACAACACCGATGTAACTTGTGTCACTTAGCTTTTGCTTTCGGGATTATTTTGAGTAAGGATAAGTTTCTTGATGTTGCGTTTCTGGGAATGCCTGAGGTTTGTGCCCTCAAAAATCTTCATCTTTTTCACTTTAAATTAAGTTCTTTTGTAAGCTTGTCGCAGGCGACTGCGTCCGCGCGGAACTAGAATAAACGTAGCAAGTAGCCTATATGGTCTTCCAGATTATGTTCTACATCTGTGCTAAATTTCATCAAGATTTGTTGAGCCGTTCTGGAGATCACTTAAAACAAACATCCATCCATCCATCTAAACTTTCGCATTTATAACCTTAGTAAGATTATACCATGCAAAAATTTTAATATTGAACTTTGTATGTATTTTTGGATTTCACAACTTCTCGCCCAACAGATTGGCCGACGAATCTGTAACGTAGTGACGGCAGACGACGCGCGGGGCCCAAGTGGCGTAAATAATTGATAAATTGCCACAGAGCTCCCCGAAGTGACCCGACCCAAACTTGGAATTTACGACCATTTAATTGTAGCTTAATTCCCGAACTAGTCGCGGCTCGTGAAATATAGTTTGCGAATGCGCGCCCGTTCCGTTGTCACGTGATACTGTTGTTGGAGTACAATATAATCTGTGGCAGTTGTTCGCAAACTACGAGTTGACTATAAAGTTATCAAAAGTAGATAATAATTTATGTTTAAAACTGTCTGTGTTCAATTTATTTTATCTTGAAGCATCTATTCCTGATAGATTATGTATTTACATAAAACTGTTTAATAAATATTTAGTAATGAAACAAATGCAATCCGATACATCAAGAAGTCTATTGCTTATGTCTACTGGGGGCCAAGGTTCTTATATAATGTCAGTTAATGTAAAATAAATTTGAATTCGTTTTTGGTTTCGATGTAAATTGATCGTCACAGATTGCGGTTTAATAACTGCAACGACACATACATACATGTACAAATCACAACATTTAGCGGTAATTAAATTACCATGACCATTCCACCGGCGGTGGCATTTCGATAACCGTAATATTTGATACCATACGAGTACATTACTAACATTTAATATTAATGTTACTTATTTAACGTCAGTTATATTAATTAAAATGTACAAAACATTTACGTGAATTTTAAATGTTACTGACAATAACGATTTTTTTTGTAGACCCTGTGAGAATATAAGCATTGTTTCGTTTTTAAGTTGCAATCAAATCGATGGTACGTCATGAATTTTTAAAATCATTGCATTTAATTATTAGTAAATTTCCCTAAGTAATTATCTGGATTTCGTTATGGGTAGTGATTTAACCGTAAATTATTTTATCGTCGGTTTCTGAGACCGAAAGCACTGTATAAAACATATTGTTATAACTGTTAACATAATGGGAGGGATGACGATATTATTTATACAGATATTTTAGTTTCAGAAACCGATAAATCGATTAAATCTTCAACTAACCTTTTCTATACATATTTGACTCCTTCTTTCTTTTTTAACATTTATAATCGGATGACATTAAATACGATATTAATCATCATAAAAAATTAATTCCATACTTCATAGGCGTTCCTTATCAAACTAATCATCATTAAATAGACACATTATATATTAGTGTTGAAGAAATAATGACCAAAACATAGAGATTTCTGAAGTGAAGAGGAGCGTTAGTTGCGCAGAACGCGACAACAGATGCGGGTGCACAGTCAAGCGCGAGTACGCTCTCGGAACTACTTTATCATTGGATGTGGTAAATTTTTCAAAATGCATAATTATAATTGAATCGTGTTGATATAAATAAAACAAGGCGTAGGTTGTATTTAATCAACACAGCTATAGAAAAATTGCACAATATTATAAAAAAAAACAATCCGCTTTTCTACTAAAACACAACTAAGTGAAGTGAAAAATAAAAAGTAAGTAGAGAAAACAATTGATAACAAGATTGAAATCCCGAACGCCATGCCATGCCTTGTCCATTGAACAATGTCGTATATCGGTGTAGTAGTGCGTAAACTACCTTATCATTAGTTTCCACTTCAATTCTGAAACGAAGTCGGTCCCTTTCGTTCGTCCCTTTATGTTTGTGTAGTTAAATTAAGTTGAAAATTTATTCCATATCAGTAATGCTGGAGACCCCCCAAACCATGTCAACGTCAAAATTCTAATTTTAAGGGTAAATTAATATTCTAACGACTTATTGCATAAGTTTTTGGCGATGATCAATCTGTAGATGACAAAATTATGTACCAATTAGTTCTATTTGTAGTTCACTAACTTAAGTTATTAGAAATTTTGATATTATGTACAATAGTTGTTAGTTATTTCAAAAGTCTTATTTTACTTCAAGTTTGTATTCAAATATTAAGATTAATAAAAGAAAAAGAAATTACTAGTCTTTAAAGTTCGAGACTTAATCATTTTTTTACATTTTAAGGTGGCAAGTAAGTAAGTGGCCACCTGTATTCGCTGAAATAATGAAGTGACTGCTGCCCATAGACTTCCGCATTTGTCTATCTTTTACTGAAAGGAGGAGGAGACCCATAGAAAGAGAATATATCTCCTTCTTATGCGTTCTTCCTTAATCAAATTCTACTTCCCTTCTATTATACTAAGTCTACACTTAGGAACGCCCTTAGCAACTATTTAACGAAGTAAGTGCGGCAGTTTGTAAATAAGGGAGAGTTAATTAATGAAACAAAAATGACAATCGCACGGGATGTGGTAATTTGCATCAGTGCTGCGAGTGAAGGTTGCGCCGCGCGGGGCAGAGCCGGGACAGGCGAGGCGCGTCACAGCCAGCGGACGTTCACGCATGCCTTGCCTTGCGTACACTCGGTTGACCACCATACCCATCATTTCATTATTTGAATTTGAAATGTTGTTCTAAGAATTAAAATGTTTTTTTGACATTGGATTTTGATCATTTTCAGATTTTTTTTAAATAGAAAAACGGACTTGTGTACTCAATGTATCATTATTGATGATAAAAATTTCACATAGAACGAACACATCTGGTGTAATTCATAAAAAAATTGTTTAAATTTTACCTTATGAACTAAATTCTTTTTCTAATCGAAATCTTCCCCGAAATTAAACAATTAAATTGCAACACTGAACATATTAAATAGAGTTAAACGAAATATCTTCAGTGTTTTGAACGCCATCAATTGTCAAAACGAGGGTATAAATTAGAGCCCCCTCCCGGAGCCCGGGGCTGGAGGCTCGGGGCTCGGGGATCGGGGTTCGGGCAGTCGAGATTAATGTTAGTATTAATCGAGTGACCGCCACAGAGGCCACCCGTTAGCCCGCCACCTTGCCGGCACGCGACCAAGCTGCTCGTTGAGATATATGTCTATTTGATACAAGTACGATATATACATCTGTGTAAGGCAAACGTTATACAAAATAATTCAGTTGTTTATAATTTGACTGTAGGTAAGATCGTCTTCTGATCTTTCGTCGTCCTGAAAATTTTATAACCTCTTGTTAAGCACTTGACTTGCAATCTGCAGGTCCTGGGTTCGAATCCCGCCATGTACCAATGTGTTTTTCGATTTTCGATTTACATATGTACATTTATCCGACGTTCTTACGGTGAAGGAAAACATCGTGATGCAACCTGCACATATCTGAGAAGAAATTCAATGATATGTGTGAAGTCAACCAACCCGCACTTGGCCAGCGTGGTTGACTATGGCCTAGTCACCCCTGAAATTGGGGTAGGCTCCGAGCCCCTCGGTGGGGACGTATAGTGAGCTGATGATGATGAATAGAGTACACTATGAATAAATCCAAGATGGCCGCTGTCACAAAATGGCGGACGATATTGTATTTTATTAACTTTATTTTTACTTTACTAGTAAAGTAAAATTGAAACTGATAAAATAATATTTAGTTAGGACAAAATACTAGGAACTTAATAACAAAAAAAAAAAAATTAAACTAAGAAGGAATTATTTAAAAAAAACGAAATAGTTAACTAGAAATGTGATAATTTTTATTTCAGGTGACGCAGACGATGATATGTCTCAGACTACAGAAGATCAACTGGTGCCTTTAGGTGGTCTGGTGATGTCTCTACCTTCCATCACCCAGCAACCTTCACGTGATGAGCTGCCCATCATCAGCCAACCTACTGTAGCTACTGAAGGTATGACAACTGACACGTCACCTGGTGGAGATAAGTGGAACTAAATTAGCTCACAATGTCACAGTCAATGTCACTAGATCTTTTTTTTTTTGACTGTAGCTGTCTTGTCTTTTGTATGTCATATTCTGAGCTGACATAAAGTTTGAATACTATTTTACTACTAGGTTTTGAACGCGACTTCGTCTGTGTACAATTTAAAAAATAGTGAAAAGTATGTCATGTTTAATTCGAGACTATTTTACATATTTGTGCCAAATTTCATCTAGATACATGCACTGTTATGGAGATACCTTGTAACAAATGTCCATCCATACATCCAAACATTTGCATTTATAATATTAGTAAAGAGCCTGACCCGTAGAACCACGTAACAATTGTCGTAGCTACCAAATAGGACTGAGTTTATCTTTCCCGTTAGAGACGTGTGTCACGGTACTTTAGCTGTACTACTTTCTCAAAAATAATTGACAGTAATAAAACTTTCTCATAATTTAAATACAGGGACATTATTTAACATCTTGGTATCGTAGGCGCTATAATTTTTTACGCCTATCAAAAATAAATATTCAAAAGACTTTTCTTATAATGTTGAACATTTTCTTTTAAGTAGCTATTTAGAAAGAACGCTAGATACCTCGAATACTCACGTTTTGCCGCCAATACATTTGCACAATGACATTTAGTGTAATTAAATTTCGCCGACAAACCCTATTTTATCGTCGGATTATTTGATCAAAGGGCTAATCGAGTTCACATACCTACAGTTTAGCCAAAGATAAACTTGCGACATGCGGGCAGTTGCGCGTGTTTAACTAATGACCGAGTCATGGGGGCTGGCGGGCGGCGAGCGACGGCGGGAACTGGGATGGGCGGGTGCGGCGGTCCGGCGATATCATTAGCCACAGATGCCGCTACCCGATGCCCGGTATAAATACATTAAGTGTGCCGTCAAACTGTTAAAGCCCAGTTAAAATGCTGTATCGTATGTTGCACAGATTTTACAGGAACGACGACGTGTATTCACATTTTGTACTTAGTGGTCAATGTTTATAGGCGAAAAGTTTATCGTGAAAATTAACATTGCTATTTGAATTGTCACTTGTTTTTACTATTAGCGCGTCACAGATCTCTGCTGTAGACTTGTATTTGCTTACATTGTTTTAAGCTCAATATTTTTAATTCATATAGTATTATATATATCTTTAATTTATCGGCATATTTTCACCGGAACCGTCGGGTAGCGTCAGAATCAATAAACAATGAAAAACATCGGCCACTCCGCGGGTATATTGCTCCATAAAATTCTATAAACCCAATAAAATTCGTGCTCGGCGTTAGAACGTCCACATAAAATCTCAAAGTACATAAACATATCATAAGAGGGGATGTAGAGCGAGTTATCCTCACAAAGAAACTTTTTAAGGGATAAACGTCGGTTTCCACAGATGGTTATTTTATACAGTGGAGCCGAGTTAACGGGCCTGGCTTTTAGCTAGCTTTTAGGTATGCCATTCTTTCGCTTATATTTTTGGACGTAAAGTCATGTCATACAAGAATTTTTAATTAAATCTAAACGCAGAATTTTAAACTTAATGTTAAAGTAATTTTAAGTAAACAACACAAAGCTTTTACTATTTGATTTTTAGTGGTTACTTAACGAAAGTTCTCTATTTATTTATTATTCTTTTTATTCTTCTTTATATTCTTTTGTTACTTTGATTGTAATATCTCGAAACAACATAAAACATAATAAAGATTTGATTATTTATAACCACCATTGGTGTGAGTTTATTGCGATATAAATCGGCGACTAGATATGATTTATCAGCTCATCATTTCTGGTTAGGCGTGAGTAATGTTCCACCCTGTATTACAACATTACTATACAATCTTATTATAGAGTCTTTTATATTTTTTCGCCAAATAAAAAAAAAAGATTTATACATATGAAAAATTTTAAGACAAAAGAAATAAGTCAATTTATCAGTAGAAGTAAAGTAGTATTTTCCTGTATGCCCAATAAGCAGATAACTTTGAATATTAAATAAAAATACGCGCGCCATTGTTAAATTCGATTAAGAACTCAATACTTACTTCAATTAAGAACTTAAATAAAAAAAATCAAAACAAATCCGCTTAAAAAATGTATACTGTATCCCTGTATCGAGCGAAATCAAATCGAGCAATAACAATATAAAACGTATTACGACATTTTCATACTTTGGGGACACCTTTTGCGAAGAGACATCGGTTGGAATTGAAATGGATCGGATTCGAGAGTCCATCCATCACGGGGTCTTCTAGTCTAATGGTTTTTTAATAATTCCAATTCGGACTTTCGACGTTGGCCTTCATTAGGAAAAAGAAGAGTGATCGAGTGTCGATTGTTCGCAATATGACAGTCAATTGACGGTCTGCGGGATAATTGAATAATATCGGGACGGGCGGGAACAATGCGGTGACAGGTGAAGTGCCGGAAGGTGCCACATCTTACTCGAAGATACGATTATTATTTTATCACGGTAATGTCAGGTATTCTTCATTGTTATGCAATGTTCTACTATTTTTGTAGTATTTTTATTTTTATAGAATATTCATAATAAAACAAAAAGTTCTTGGAGTTTTTTCTCCGCCTTATGCCTCGGATTAAAGTGCTTATAAAAAATAAAAAATTGAACATGGCACAAATATTGAGTGTAGAAAAAGAAAGTTTAAATTTATTGATTCGATAAAAAAATTTCCACATCACTTTATATATGAGTAGTAAAAAAGTATAGCATTGTACATAAATCAGAATAAAAAATATGTAATAACGAAATAAGAAATGAAATACAACGCCTTCTTCATAAGGAATAACATGTTTAGTTGAGAGAATTCGTGCACTCCTTTGTGTTCCGTTTGTAATAAATATGTTTTATTTGTCATAAGCGGAAGGTAAGACAATAAAGGAGGTAGGACAGGAATGCGTGAGGGGCGAGGCGCGAGGAGGGCAACCAAAACTCGCTCGCTCGCTGACCGCTATAAACAAAGGAAACTATGCGCGGTCACCTTTATTATTTCATGCAAATCACCAAAGCTTTTGAATAACGATATGGCTTTGTTTGATAAGTGCGGTACAGAGGTTTAATGTTGCAAAACTTAACAAGCAGTACCAGGCATATACTGTAAACAACATAAAATTAAAATTACAAATAATTGACTTTTTAATGGGTTTTTTATCAGTATAAATTAGTATTCTCTCTATATCTCCTCATGTATAAAATAAAATTAAATAAAAACTCTACATTTATTGTAATATTAAAACGGTTTTCAATCCTCGTGACGCGAATAAAATGCATATTAGATACTCACGCGATAAAAAACATTATTAAATGTTATCTAAAATACGTCATAGAATGTCTATGTATCAGCTATAAATGTTACAAATAACCACAAAATGGCGCGTCATTAAATAATATAGTCGAGATAAGTATAGATTAATGTGGTTTTTATATCGATATGGAGCTTCAAAACTCCCCTTGAGGGCATTAAAAAAGCGACAGCGCGCGATGTATGCGATTCCAAATTATGATATACAAAATGTTATCGAACGAACATTGTAAAGTGTTAAATATAACTGTCACACATTTTGAACTTTGCTGTTTTATTTTCTAAAGTATTAACTACATTTACATCAATCTTACTAATATCATAAATGCGAATGTTTGGATGGATGTTTGTTTGAAGGTATTTCCGGAACTGATCAACGGGTCTTGATGAAATTTGGCATAGATGTAGAAAATAATCTGGAAGAACACATAGTCTAGTTGTTAAGTTTTTGGAACGAAGTTCCTTATCGCGCGTTGTGAAAGGGGGCTAGACGGAAAAAAATCTTACGAAAAGTTGTCACGACACTTTTTGCTATATCACCATGGCAACGACGTGACAATATATAACGAAAATTCATAGAAATAAAATGTACTTCTTGTGAAGACTTAAGTTTTTTATTCATGGAATAAACATTGGTTCCTTCACTAATTAATAGAAAGGAACTTCGTTCCATCCGGGTGTCCCTTGACACCTCTCAAGTTTTTTTTTTTTAATTCCGTGCAGTCGAAGTCGCTAGAGGTTTGCTAAAACTAAAAAGGTAACTACGACATACAATGTATACAACATTAGTTAAAAACACCAAACAATATTACGTATGATATTTAAAGCTGGTTTCGAATCTAGGACTATACATTTTCAATATTATAATAGAGGTGATAGACAGCCATGGAACAGCTATTTACTAACATTTATTAAAATACAAATAAGTAATAAAATGGAATTCATCATAATACTAATGTCACTACATTTTTGCTGTGTATTTACCTAAATTAATTCTTTTGTTTCCTCATTATTTAAATTCTTTTAAATTACAATTTAGATATGTATGTGACCGTATTTGAAAGTATGACGAAATCGCATTACCTAAGGGTACGTACACAGAAAGGGCAAGCATCTGTGCAGAAATCACCCGGTCACTAGAATATTGTTTTCACTATATTAGAAACGTGATCGCAATTTTTAAGAGCGAAAAAATTCTATTTGAACTGTGCTTTTCTGATGTTGGGCGTATTTGATTATACGTCGGGCATATTTATTCCCTTTTACAGTGTTATAAAGTGAACGAATATGAACAGTTTTACTGTTCGTTTTACATGCAATATTGAAATATCGACAGTCGGTTTAAAATTTTAGTGAGCATCGTAATATCTGGACGTTCAGTCGATTCCTGTAATTAAATCAAGTTGACGAGCCATTGAAATTTCGATCTGACTGGTTTTAATTTATTCTGTTTAAGTGCATCTGATTTAATTTTGACTCGTGGTATTGAACCAGTGAAGTTTATTAAAAATACCTATATACAGTCAAACCTGGGTAAATGAGGACCTGGATAAGCGAAAAACATGTGTAAGCGAGAGTCTTTTTTCCGGTCCCGACTGATGACCTCCATTACTGAGAAACTCGGGTTAGAGAGAAACCTCTAAAGTGACAAAATATGTCGGTCACTTGGACTCTTGCTTATCCAGGATGAACTGAACATCAGTAATATAATATATAACGATATACCAGTTGTAGCAAAAAACAAACTATATTAGATTAATTGAGCTAAACTAAGACTATTATTTAAGAGCATTAAGGCGAAGTTAATTTACTTAACTTAGTTTTTATGTAGTGCGAGTATAATGATAACAGGTCGTATGTCGCTTCGTCTTTGCCATATAATTTTATGAAAAAGCTTACAAGACATTTACTGGTAAGTAAATTGTACAATAGTAGCTTAATAATAGAATGTAAGATGTTAACTCCAATAACACACACGTATTTGTGTGTTCAAATCATTTAGGCGACGCTAAGTTTCGTTGATTGAGTTGTTCTGGCAGGAAATTAACTTACTGATAACAAGTGTATTGTCTTGACGGCATTCAGGACTATGTTATTATCTTAGTGACATAAACATTTAGTACGAATTGTATTGTGTAATGTAAGATTCGTTTACGCTGATAAATATATGTTTACTGTACCTTATTTTATCTCTTATGGGTAATAGTTTATTATTATTTTTATATGAGTTTAACCCCTTGCCTCTTAAGAGGAAATTTTAAAGCTATGGATTTTGATGAAATATCCTTTAATTGAATTTTGACTGGCAATGATTGAGCTTTAAGCTTTTCCTCTTGTTTAAAATAATTTTTAATAATAACTTAAATTTATATGATATCTTTAAGCTAATAAATCTAGCTAAGATCTTGTCCAAACTTTAGACAAATCGCCGCTGATTAAGTTGTTAGTTTCTGTTATCAATATTTAACCGGAGTTTATTTAAAGTTTGCTTGTTATAGATTGTTGTGTTTTAGTTTATGTTCATTGTTTAGAGTATTATAGTAGTTATTAAATTAGACCTAAAACACAACAAATAAAAGAGTTTAGTGAAGCGGTGCCAGGTGCGAATTTGAAATCACTTTAACGCCTAATTGTAAGGATTTCTGCAATGAAAATTGCATGTAAGTTTACTCTTGCTTTATTGCATGTTAGCTACTAAGTAATGTCGAAATTAAAACAACACAAACAAGAGCCGGTTGATTTCCGGTCGCCGTACTCGTGGGAGGAAGTCGTTTGCAGTTCCGCTCGCCCTCTTAGTTCCACTGCAGGAAATTCCCGACTCGGAACTTTTGAGTTCCCGACTCGGAACTTTTGAGTCGATGAAAGAAATACTTCGCTAGAATTGTAGTCTTACATTATTAGACGTCTGATTTGTTGAAACTCTTTAACAGAAACGGAAACATTCCTCGGTTTGTATTGTTAAATACTTAGAGATGTTTCATTGTTTTTAAGACTTCATACTGCAAACTTGGATCTATCAAGTTACCGGTTTTTGGTGGTAGTTAAATTTAAACCACATTATTGGCCTTAACTGCATGAGGCAAGAATTCAGTGTTAAGAAAGCTAGTCTTACTAATATTATTAATGCGAAAGTTTAGATGGATGGATGGATGGATGTTTGAAGGTATATCTGGAACGACACAATGGATCTTGATTAAATTTGGAACATAGTCTGGAAGAACACATATGCTACTTATTACGTTTTTTTTAAATTCCATGCGGACGGAGTCGGGGCGACAGCTATTGATATCATAAATATGACATTCATACACCCTAAATTAATAATAATCAAATATAATGCAGTTAAAATGTTTGTCCCTACCTAACATTGCAGTTAAGTATTAGTATGGTATAAGCTTTAATGATAAGTGAAGCCAGTATCAGTAGCAGACAGTCTATGCGGGAGCCAAAACGGCTTTGCGGCCGTATTAAGCTACGATTTAATTTGAAACCCTGATCCCGACTGTGTTTAGAGTCGAGGTCTAATAAATCTGTTACTTACCAGGCGTCCGGGATTCGATTCCCAGCGGGCGTCTAATGTTAGTAAGAATTAAATTGTTAAACATTCCTTTAGATTGACCACTATACTTTTATCCTTATAAGTATTCTATGTCCCTTGTAAATTATTTTTGTTTTTATTTGTAATTGGAATTTATCGTTAAATATACGATTTTTGACTAATACTTTGGTAATCATTGTAACTCTTAAATCAAAGTCGAAGGAGAATTCTTATAATATAAATTTCAATTAAATTAACATCATTAGAAATGATTTGAAGCTTATAACAAAATGTATTCCGAAAGGAAATTCATGATAGTCGTGCATTGCAAAAAAATTTTTTTTATGTTTAATAATTATTGTAAAATAGATCTAAAATTTAAGTAAACGTTGAAATAATATTCACAAATTAATATTAAATGAATATTGAAGTTGCATCAGGCAAGACAGTCACGTCTGGCCTCAGGTCGTCAAAGGGGAACTAATCCGAACTATGATTAATTGAATTTGAAAGTGGTTCGTTCGTGAAATACGAACATTGGCTTCGGAATCTGTTGCCTCAGCCGGGCGGAGTATCTGAAATCTGTTAGTCTTTGCAACTCCTGCACCTTGACAGGTTACGAATTTAATGTTGCCGTTTGAATCTACTGTAATATTTAGACCAGTTTATCCTGGTTTACCTAAGGAATTTACCAGAATATTACTTCAGCAATATTCTTGTAATGTATCAAACATTGCGTGTGGTTTTTAATGTATTTATTCTAGTTTAAGGGAGTTTGCATAAAAATAATTGTCGATTGTGTTTGCACTACTTACGAATTGAAAAAACCTCCAGACATTATTAGAACATTTTTCTAAGAAGTTTTATTTTTTCTGCATCTGTAGAACTATATTCAGTGTTATATAGGTACAAACATGTGAATAATATTTTAAATTTAATTAATTTATCACTTAAATCAATTTAAAACACATTAGGAGCTGTCGTATGCACTCTATTCATGTTGGGCAAAACATCTAAGTTTCATTTAATTAATGGATAACGTATACAGTCGAGGCTCCTGTTTTGGCTATTCTAGTTTTAACAGGGGTCAGCCACAAGTGGGAATTGTGCTTAAGTTTTTGATAGTTTGAGCGGCTTCGGTATTTACTGGTTAAGTTCGAGGGTCACTCTGAGAAAGTTACGCCGTTCACAAGGGAAAACAGTAAGTTATAGTGCTATGTTACGTTGCTTAATTCATTTAGCTTTATTATTTTGTTCTAAACTATACAATCATTCATTTATTTTACATTGATTTTCTTATATATTTAAATAACATTTGCATTACTTTCTCTGAACAACATAAGAACGCAATACTTTATTTGGACAATAATGAAGAGAGAACATTATATGAACACTACACATGAAAAACGTATCGTTTTTTTAAGAGTGTCATATTCTACGAGTACTTTACTATTATATCTAGTATACTAACATGAACATCTACTATATTAACAACTTAAATGCAACTTTTCTACTTTCCACAACTCTTAAATGATTTAATATTATTATTTATAAAAATGTAATTTATAACTTAGTGCGTATTTTTTTTTAATTAATTTGACGCGTTGTCACACGTGTGGTGTCAAGTAAAACGTTTCTTGCATTTATTTAGGCCAATAAAAAGTTTTACCGCTTTATTTCTCCTTTTTGTTCTGGAACTATAACTGACGTGCTCGGCGCTGGACTTTCAGTTTGTCTGTATTTAGTTTCTGCTAACTCACATATTTCCATTTGTCCGAATTTATCAGAACTAGCATTATAATAGGATGCACTGGATACTTGTGATTCAAAAGACAAAGCTTCCTCTTCAGCACGACTGACGGAATCGAATATCTCCCTTTGTACTCTGAGCTGTAGATATTTGGGCAAGTCTCGTGTCTTCTCGCACATACTAGAAAATAAATCAGACAGTGGATCACGTCTCATTCTATTCTCGTCGAAAATATGTCGCCTCATTTCATCTCTTTCTTTCTCCTTCAGCTGACGTTTATATTCTCTTTCTACATCTAACGTGGAGCTTTCACTATTACACTCATTGTCTTCAGTCGATAGACTCACTAGAGCATTTTCTGTGTACGTTTCATTGCAGAAATTGGCATATGTTTCTCTGTTCTGTGGCAGTACAAATTCCATTAGTTTCTCGTATTTCCAAGGACCGAAATTTTGAGGTTGCAGCGCTGTTTTTCGCCTCCGCATCGCTTCTCTGTGGCTATCTCGTAATCTTTTCCATTGATTTTTTGCTTCAGACGCTAAAACATAAAAATGTATTTATTACCAAGTGTCTAGTTTTAAATCTAGTTCAAAGCGTGACCAGATTAGCGTTATCTTTTCATAATCTAATATTCGCACTCTTCGGCAAATTTCAAAAGATCAAAAAACGTGTCATATCATTTTTAGCATTATTTTATCGAAAGGAATGAAATTATTAAAAATACTACATAAAATATAAAAAAAATACTAGTCTGTAACACGATTTTGTAAAAATACATTGATTTTATAAACCCTTATGCGTAGCGGTCAGTGTTGGTTTATGTTAGAACGCGGGTCTTGGGTTCGGTACCCAAACAATTAATCCTAACAGTGTCCGTTGTTTTGCGGTAGGTTTAACCTATCCATGAACGGAATCACGTTGATACAGGAATTAGTTAATTTTTTTTAGATCACAAGGTGGCAAACGAGCAATTGCAAACAACCTGAATACGCTTAAATAGCGAAGCGACCGCCGCCCATAGACATCCGCAATCTTTAATCGTCAAAGGACGAAACGCAAAGAAAGAAGATATGCACATCATCTTCCTATGCGTCTTTCCCACACTTCAAAGAAAACGGTGGGAAGAGAACGTGGACTAAAATTATGCCTTTGTCACGCACACTTATCAGACGAAATGCGTAAACGCTTCCACTTCACGTCTGTCTTCTGTGTAGTTGGAAATATAATGCGTTTTTGGAATTAAAACACTTACAAATCTCATCTTGGAATAAATCCGCCTCGAAGAGGCTCTCTGATAAAAGCTTATTTTATTAAATCTAACTTTATATAATAATGTTACTTTAATTAAATACATAAATTAACACAGTTTCCAAATTACATCGTTTCAAAATTCCTTCTCGTACGCCAGATTTCTATCACATCACTGTCATTTACTGCGAACGAGAGAACGAACAACAAAAGCATCGCTTCTCACTCGTCCCGCTCGAAACGATAACAAAACACGCTCACCGTTAACCAAGCCGCAGTTCTGAGCAACCACTTTCCACGCCAAATCCTTACGTGCCGAATCTCTGTACGATACACTGTCTGTGTCCCATAAACAAGGATGATTTCTCACTTGTTCTATGAACGTTTCCATATTTATTACGACAAATAAAAAACAATAATACAAACGATACGCGCACCGCGGAACGTCGGACGCGAGTGGTTCGCGGGGCGGGGAGGGGAAGCATGGCCGCCGTGTGCCGATCACGCGGCGTGCGCCTAGCTTCGCGCCGTGCACAGCCCAGCCACGGGTGTAGTAGTGATGTCGTGACGCCACGTGACGTCACGCACTCACGCACACACAAACAGGGGCGTGCATGGCGCGTGCGTGGCTGGCCGCCGCCGCCTGACGACGTTTTGTAATAACTCATTGCGACGTTCGTCAGCGCCGTTCGTGCATAGCGTGCGGCAGCGCCAATCGATAATTTGTTTTAATAAGTGTGTACCATTTTGTTGGGAATAATGAGATTTAATTATGTTGTAATATGGAATTTCATTTCGTCTTCCCGAAAAACTTATACTTAAATATGTCATTACAGTTTTAGTTTGCTTTTATATATCGCTTCTATTTTTCATTAGACCAAGCTTCAATCGTTTTATGAATAAAAATACTCTAGCTATATAAAAATGGAGCAAACTTATCGATCAATTTCTAGGAGCATATTCTTTTACTTTGATAAGAGATAACTTATCGTGTTAAGCTGGTATATAAATAATTTCTATTCATGCGAATACAACGTGAGTACTAATTACTTGCAATAAATTATGTTGGGTATATGGTACGACTTATCCCCCTTCCCCTCGAGCGACGCTCGAGAATAGACGTGTTTTGTGCTGCGTAAACTACATTCACTCTTAAAATTGTAATAAACAAATGTGGTAACCGGTTTTGCTAGTGCAGTGATCTACGCGCAACAGAGAAAGAAACAAATCATCGTTAATTAAACTACGGTGAGCGAGACTGAAATACTATATCAATACGAACAAGATTGAATATTTTAAACCGTGCGCTGCGATGAGTAACACTGTTAAGTAAATGACTACACGTAAAAGTCGACATTTCGCATCCTACCAACGTACAACATTTTTAACTTGTTTTTCTATGTTAAATTAGAGCAAATTTCCGTTTTTACATTCTTATTTTACTAAAATCATTATAACAAATATTATTCAACATGCCCCTTAAAAGAACACCTCCGAAGTCATTGATATCATCTCCTCGTTGCGACTCAGAACCAGATCTATGTTCGCAACCCCCAGCTCGGGAATGTACAACTAGAAGACAAAAGCGGAAGTTCGAGCAAGTTGATGAGTTGAACTCATTCATGAGTGAAATGAAGCAAATGTTTCAAGAGTTCAAAAAACATCATGAAAGTAAAGAATCGCTTCTAATGAATAATATTAACGAAATAAAGAAGGATCTGGGTGAAATAAGGGCTAGTACGGAGTTTGTTTCAAAACAGTATGAGGAAATGAAGAACAAGTTAGACAAAATAATAAATGAACAGAATAATAACCTTGCATACATACAAATTTTAGAAGAGAGAATAGAAAGATTGGAAAGAGACAAAAAATGCACAACTTTGGAAATTCGAAATCTACCAGAGAAACCCTCGGAAACTAAAGAAGATTTAATAAATACAGTGATAAATACGGGGAAAGCCATAAATATGGAAATTAAACACTCGGATATTCGGGATCTTTACCGCAGTAAGGCTAAGTCTGGTCAGAACAAAACCTTAATTGTTGACCTAGTCTCTGTTATTCAAAAGGAAAATATAATTAGATTTGCAAAAAAATTTAATAATTCTAATAGGAATAACAAACTTTCCACAACTCACCTACAAATGGAAGGTCCGCAAAAGGTAATTTATATCTCAGAACATCTTACATTTAAAACAAAACGTCTCTTTTATCTTGCCCGAGAATATGCGAAGATCAACAATTTTGCCTTCTGCTGGACAGCAAATGGAAGAGTTTATTTAAGAAAAAAGGAAGGAGCTTCCGCAATACGCATTGAAAAGGAACTCGATATCCGTAACTTACCTACAAATAAGTGACTAGCTTTACCTACACTTTACTTATTAATTCTGTACGACATAATTTTCTTATCTCACACTTCATTCACATGTGCCAAAGTCAATCTTCAACCTGTGTTCAACAAAAATTTTCGGTTAATTAACGAATTTCTAGCTCTTCAGAACCTTTTATTAAACTCACCTGTTTATTTTAAATACGATTATGGGTGATCTCAACGAAGTTTTTAACAATATTGAATCCCATGAGGTAGCTAAGTCCTTCGCTTGTACACCGGAAACATGTCTACGTTATATTAGTAAAACCAACAGTACCTTAGGTATCCTTCACATGAATATTAGAAGTATTAATTGCAACTTTGATGGTCTAACTATTTTATTGTCTAGGCTAGATATTTCTTGTGAAATATTAATACTAACAGAATGCTGGTTAAGAAAGACTTCTAATATTCCGACAATTGAAGGATATAACTCTGTTGCTTCGAAATTTCATAATCAAAATGATGGCATTGTTATATACTATCGTAGCAAATTAAACTTAACTATCTCAGAGCCGACATTCAGCGAAGCCAACTGCCTTATTCTACAACTTGGGAGTGAACTTGCCGTTGTAGCTATATATCGGTCACCCTCGTATAGAAATATGAATAATTTCTTAGACAGTTTAAATAATGTTCTAACCTCTCTAGCAAATATAAGCAATGTAGCTATTATTGGCGATATGAACATCAATATCTTATCTAATATCCCTGAATCTAATTCTGATACCTATCTTAATATGGCTTCATTTCATGGTTTGTTGCCGGCTCATTTATTTCCCACCCGAGATAATAGCTGCCTGGACCACATATTACTTAAAACTACGAATAGCGCGACAGCCTTAGTTTTGGATTCTTATATTACTGATCATGCCCCTATTATATTAGGTATCGATTTAAAAACTAAGTTAGAACAACCTAGTTGTTGCATCCGTCGTATTGACTTTCCGAATGTAGTACACGATCTACTGAACACTAATTTCACCCCAGTCTTAAATTCTACAGATCCTAACAAAGCTGCAGAACTCCTGGTTTCGATCATTTCAAATATTGTGAACTCGCATACTAAAAATATTAAAGTACCACAAAGAAAAAGAATACTTAAACCGTGGATCACTCCTGGCCTTCTCAGATGTATAAGAAATCGAGACAAATTGCGTTCCAAGTACAAAAAAGATCCTCACGATATGATTAAAAAACTTACTTATACTAGATACCGTAATTTTTGCAACAACCTTTTGAAAAAACTAAAATGCGAGTATGAAACCAACAAACTACAACAAGCCAAAAATAACCCTAAAGCAACTTGGGATATAATTAAGTCCATTATGGGATTTAACAAACGTATAAATAATTCATGCGAATTATTAAATCACCCAGGTACTACTAACACAGTAAACTCCATTAATGAATTTTTTGCCAATATTGGGAAAAACTTAGCCATGGGTATAGATACTGAAGCATCTATGGTGAGTCCTCTAATCAACAACCCCGAAGTACAAGTAAATTCCTTATATTTGACTGAAACTGATGAACGTGAGATTAATGACATAATTATGGGTCTTCGCGATAACTGTGCTGTTGGTTGGGACAATATACCGGCCTCGGTGATTAAATCTGCCAGACACGTTCTCATACCTTCTATTACACATGTGTGTAATCTCAGCATTTCTAGAGGTATTTTTCCGACCGTTTTTAAAAAAGCAATAGTACATCCTATCTATAAAAGTGGAGAAATTGGGTTAGTTAATAATTATAGACCGATTTCTATTCTTACCATTTTATCTAAAATATTAGAAAAAATCCTTAACAAAAGATTAGTTAGCTTCTTAAATAAATTTAATATATTAGCTCATAACCAATTTGGATTTCGGACTAACAAATCGACAGAAGATGCAGCACTTGAACTAATCAACACAATAGTTAAAAATATTGACAATAAAAACAAAACTGTAGGTATTTTCTTAGACCTGTCTAAAGCTTTTGATTCGGTTTCAATCCCGATTCTCTTGTCCAAGATGGAAAGCATTGGAATCAGGGGTCTAGCTCTGGACATTTTCAAGGACTATTTAACAAACCGATCACAATGTGTCAAATTAGGAAATCTGGTCAGTGATGTGGAGAACCTTACTTTTGGTGTCCCTCAAGGAAGCGTTTTGGGTCCAACATTATTCCTGATCTATGTAAATAGTCTGTGTCTACTAAACCTGCCGAATTCTAAACTATTTTCTTATGCAGATGATACTGCTATAATCGTTCACGGCGATTCGTGGGAATCTGTACATCTATATGCCGAAAATGCTCTTTCTACCGTTACGCAATGGCTTTCTTCTAATTTACTGACTTTGAACTTGGATAAGACAAAATACATAACTTTCAGCTCTCGCTTGTCATCTCAACCTCGAAGTAATAGTTTCAAAATTTTGGTACATACCTGTCGACCGTCGCTGAATCTAAATTGTCAATGTAAATCTATTCAAAGATGTTCGGATACGAAATATTTAGGCCTTGTAGTTGATAGCACATTAAATTGGCGAAAACACATATCTCATACAGCTTCTCGTATCAGAAAGCTCATGTACTCGTTCAAAAGGTTGAGATCTTCTGTCGAACCAAACTTATTAAAATGCATTTACTTTGCCTTAGCCCAATCGTTGCTAAACTATTGCGTTTCAGTATGGGGTGGGGCAAACAGAACTAACTTACTTCCGTTAGAAAGAGCACAGAGGGCTATACTAAAAATTATGCTGGGCAAGCCTTTCACTTATTCAAGTTCAACTTTATACAAAACCTGGAATGTACTAAGTGTAAGGAAATTATTTGTGTTACAAACTGTGTTACGTCATCACAAATCAATCCCATATTTAGATTCCGTGCTTAACAAACGGAGAAAAAACGTCGTCTTTAAATGCATAAAATATCGAACTAGCGTCGCTGATCACCACTACTCTGTCTTAGGACCTCGACTTTATAATACCATTAACAAGGCTGCCAACATATACTCCTTGTCGACTAAGAAGTGTAAAAGAGCTGTTACGAAGTTTTTGCTAAACCTAAATTACGAAGAAACCGAAAATTTACTTTGGCCTTATAGTAAAATATTATAATAAGAAGAACACATACAAAACATTATTCACAACGACACACAATAACACCACACACACACACACACACACACACACACACACACACACACACACACACACACTCTACCCGCACAACACGTTACACACAAATGTAACATACCGCACTACGCACAAAACACTAATCCAATAATTCAAGTTCATTGTAAAGGAAAGGCGCCGGTGCTTGTCACACAGTTCATACTATGACAGGCTCCAACGCTCAACCTATTTGCATAACCTTATGTTTGTAAAAAAAAAAAATTTATAAATAAATAAATAAATTCTTGAAAATCTTATTTTACGTTTTGTATTTAACAAAGTTATTAAATCAATAGAATGTTTCTTTCCATACATAATTATAGAAAAATCATAAAGTTCATAACATTTTCTTTAATTAGATTTCTCAATTGACTTCGGTCTTGTTAAACAGTGTTTCAGACATTGTTTTAAATAATACAATATGTGACAAGACAAGGATTCAACTAATCGTCATATGTTGAAGCTGTTTTATTAATTGCTATTCAGTTGTTATGAAAGTCTAAGATCATATAGAGTTGTTTTTTATCCTTGTCAGTATGGAATTCAGTATGTTTACAAATGCAATATTTCTTTTCTAGTAACTGATGTATTGTATTGTGTAAACAGCGTGTGTATTGCAACGAGTGCTGCTGCAATCAGAGATTCCCAACGCGTTGTTGCCGCGGCCCGCTGCTCTATGCTGCAGGCCGGCGTTAGACGCCCACGCTGCATTCTAAACAATTGATTACACGATCATACGCCGATTTCTGATTCACTAAACGCGCCACAAACGCTGTTTGTGTTGCAATGCTAATGTGTTGGTTGGAAACTTTGTTGAAGATTTATGTCATACTAGTTTAAAACATTATTTATTTTGTATACTATTTTTAGACAAAAATTGATCATTCAATGTTTTTTTTTTATACTAGTATTGAACTCGAACGACTATATTAAAATTCATCAATAGATTAGATTGTAAGCTTATTTGTTTTTTTTAATGTTATAAGGTGGCAAACGAACAAGCGGCCATCTGAGTTCGCCAAAATGGCGAACCGACGGCTACCCTTGGACATCCGCAATTGCAAATACGTTGCCTACCTTTAATCAACGAAGGAAGAGCCGCACAGAAATAAACTCCTTCCTCTTCCTACTCGCCCTTTCCTCTATCAAATCCACTTTCCCTTCCTATCTTTTCCTCATATGAAAAGGGTAGGGAAAGAGGACTAATTTTAAGTGGAACGCACACTCATCAGACGAATCGCGGAATTACTTTCACTTCACGCCTGTCTTCTGAGTGGTCGTAGTATTGCAACAGGCAAGCCGGCCCATTCGTGCAAACAGATATTGTTGCTAGCGTTTACCACAGTTAAATATATAGGATATCCATCAAGAAAATCTTACTAATATTATGAATTCAAATGTATGGATGCAAAGATGTAGAACACAGTCTGGAAGACCACATAGGCTACTAATTAAGTTTTTTTTTCAATTAATTCCGCGCGGACGAAGTCGCGGACAGCTAATAAATAATATAATTAATTAACAACTTCTATAATTATACCTACTGTATAGCTAAAAAATACGGTATAACAGATTACATATACTTGTTTTTGCTGTGTCATTTAGGTGCAGTATTGTATGTCAGTGTCAGAAGTAATAGATGTTTATTTAGGCTGCGTACACACGGTCGCGCCGGCCGCTTATTGACACTTTAGCGTTGCATGAAATCGTTGCGTTGCATTATCTGAATTATTAATTTGTTTATTATTTCTCGTGATTTCCTTTGACTTTTGACTTTACTTTATAGTTTTAAATAAAGATAATGTTTTATTGTTTACAGCGACAGATGATAATTTACTAAGAAACTTATAATGAAAAAATTATATGCATTACTTATACGAGTAAGTTACCGTTATTTGTTAATTGTTAAAACAGTATATTAATAACTAATTGAACATTTAACAATTGAGATACAAACATTTATTCTTTCTGAAAAATTCTAGAGATTATAAATATCTTCCCTTATTTTAGCAATTTGTCTCATAATTTATTACAATTATATAAAACACAATTCAAAATAATAATTTAAAAAAATATATTTCGACATTGAAAACGCTTGAGGGGATGTCCCGGGCATTTCAAAACATTTTAATTTAAATAAATTACGAAAATAAATTTAATGTACAGATTAACATCTCCTAAAATAACATATTTATAAAACAAAATGAATATGTTATTTTTATTGTATAATAGAATATTATTTAGAACCAAACCTGATTTAACTTTTTCATTCTATTTACGCTTAGTCACGTATTAGGACAGTCGCGTAGATAAGTTTATTGATACTTAATATTTTTAAGCAACATTACAAGTAGCAGTTTCATATATTTTAAACAGCTATGATTAAACATTTTAAAAGTAAATGAGTGACGACTAAAATGGATCTTCATTGTTTCAATTACGATAAATTCGGTGTTCAAATACTTTAGTATGTTTAGAATAGATTTACTACTAAATAATGATATGATTAAATTATATGACATATAGATTGGTAGATAAGCCTTTATTTTCCGGCCAATATCTTTTTTACATTGGCTAAATCTATTATATTATAATAACACAAAAAATATACTTGCAATTATTTTAAGGTTCCAGTTACTTTATCAGGCTGTCCTTCGACACAGGCCTTCCCAAGATTCTTCCATACTTTTGATTTGAAATATACTATTATTTAAAAGAAATGATATAAAAAAATGTCATAACGATTTTCAACTCAAGTGTACTAATGTAGCGGATTGTACTGAGTCAGCCAATGACCGACAGTAACAAATTCAGTCGGTGGCCGCAAACGCATGTTGTTTTAGGCTGTACAAACAGGGTGCATCGTGACCGGTGCTAACACTGTGTTTGCCTACGGTATTTATAGTACGGCCACGCTCTCAACGTGCCCATTGCCCATTACCCAATGCCCACTGCCCACTGCTCACACGCCGGAATAATTAGCTCGTTATAAAAACCAGCACTTTGTGTTTTATATTCAAGTAAGGGTAACGAAAGCGCTGGCTACTTTGATAAGTGAATATTGCGGTCCAATGTCAGCTACATTCATTTTTAATGAGTGAAAGATAAAATAATATTGTATACGTACAATATAAAGGGTTCAGTAAATTGTTGATTTAAAAACAATTAAATTATGATTGAAATACAAGTTTATCTTATCACTTTTTAGGCCAGCCAGTTACTAATATAAAAAAAAACCATGGTATACTATGATAGGTAGAGATGACTGGTAGAGAATGCTTTTAGGCATTATGTCCTCCTTGTACTTATAAAAGTGCTAAAGAATAAATAAATAAATAGGATAGTAAGTAAGATACAACGATATGGTGCATTTTCAAAGTATCGTTTATAGCGGATGTATCGGCTTGTGTCGCCAACGGCTATCGATTAAACGATGTAACCAGATTACAGTGACCGGCGGGTGAGTGGCTCACTGGCCACCGGCTACCGCTCCGTAATCGAGTCTGTTGCGTCACGGTACGTTATTAGGTAATCAAAGGAAAAATGACTTTAGAACCTAAAATGTAGCAAACTCATTTTGATAGGAGTAACAGTAGTAAATATCAGCAAACTTGAGAGTTCTAGTAATTAGACAAGTCAAAATCAAGTTTTCTTGAATACATTTGGATTAGACAATCGACAAAAAAAATCTAATGTAAAGTAAGTAAGCACACATAAAGTGACGCTAAGGGAGACCTTTTCTCCCTTAGCGTCGCTTTATGTGTACTTAGGGAGATGATTGTCGCAGGAAAAATCGACATTCAATATAGAATATCTAGATATTGAACATAGATTTATGTGTAAACGGTACAGTACTTCGCTATTCGTCTTCGGGCAGAACCAGACGTAATCAAGCAAAGGCTTAATGACCCTCTTCTAATTGGTGCCTAAGATTTGGAGGCCTCGTCTTACATATTCATAGCAATCCGACCTTCGGGCAGGTGGCTTTAATTTATTCAAAGAGGCAACGGACATGCAAATTGCTGGAGAATATCGGTCATGTTTATGTCAGATTTGAGTGAAAATTATTGCGAATTGGCTTTCTGTAGTATGTTACACTGTCCCCGAAGCTCCGTTTCACTAATTTATATATAGTACTGCTTGAATCTTAATACCTTTCATAATTTACGACTACAGTCAAAGATGTAAGGGATGCGTTAAAAGCCGTCTTGATAATAAAGCCGCTGTTGCATAATGAAGAATTATCTCTGAGTTAAGTATTATTTACCTGATGCTCAATTACTAAACATTGTGTACTATTTTTATATTTACCTTTCGTTGTGTAATATGTATTAATTAAATTTAGACCAATCAATATTCTAGTCAGTTATATTACCTTCAAGAGTAAACATAATAAATTTTTAATGTTATTTCAAAGTAACAAAGAAAGCTCTTGTTAAGTTTCTAATTTGTTAATTCACAAATTTGTATGTCAGTATTTAAACAGACAAGGAAAATTCATCACATAATTTGTATACAATTCACGTATGTTTTATTGTTATGTTTTTCGAAAAGATTATGTTACTTTGGAATTGTTGTAATGTTTTGTTAGTAAGTTTAAGCAACAATAATATTTACAAGGATTGCAAACCTAAGTCGAGGATTAGGTGAAGTTTGTTATCTTGTACTCTTGAGTTAGCATAACAGATGGCCATCTTACCCCTATTGGGGATCACTTGGGGCTACGGAAATCTCACTTAAGCAATTATCTTGAGTTAGAGCTACGCCGTAGAACCAAACTGTATAGTAGTAGTACTGCAGTAGTAGTATGAAAAAGGAAGTACAGCAAATCTCATATTACTGACATATTGAAATTATAAATGCGTAAAACGCAAAAATGTTTGCATAAAATATAGGTGTTTATTTTTATGGAATGATTATTACCAAATAGTGAATTTAAAATTAAATGTTAAAACGTATTATTACCTTAACATTGTTTTAAAAAATATATAACATAGGACTATATATCTCAGAGGATTTAATAACAGTATTAAATTTAAATTAATATAATATTTATAGATCTGACTATGGACCTGGCTTATTACAATTTATTACATAGGGAACTAATCCGTTTCGATTAGTGGCACAAATTAGCGATCAATATCAATTAGCAAGTTGTGGCATCTCATTTTCAAGTGGTCTATCCTACAGAATGGCATGCCTTTGTCCCAAGTTAGCGGCTATAGGATAACCGTCCGCCTCGCAAAGGACCACTTCAGTTGGCATGTCGGCAACTTCGCCCATCGAGACTCAGGTAACTGACACTGATTCGATTTACTTGTATTCAAGAGCGCTATTAATTCCACTGTTGAGTATTTTGTTGTTTTTTGATTTTGTTTGGAAATCATATGTGAAAAGTGCAATACTATATTTTATGTTCAGTGTTTACTTTATTTAGGTATGCTATGCTGCCTTTGTGTTTGAACATTTAAATATAAATCGTTTAATTTATATACATTTATCATGTTTATTAAATGAGTAAAGAATGCAAATAACATTATAATTAATTGCTACATTTTAATAAAGGCAATGTTTATACATTTTTTTAAAGATCGTGGCAACACTTTAGATCAAAAATCGTTTGGCATGTAATAAAAAGTTCGTCAACTTTTACACAATAAGAAACAAATTAAAATTAATAAACTTAATAATTGCCGCGAATTAGGCAAAGCATTCATCGAAACAAATGGTTGTATTGCGAACCATTTGAAACTTTTCCTTTGACGTCGCTCCGCGGCGTACCTCGCCGAATCTAAACAATCGCAGAGTTATAAAGTTCCAGACTTCTAACTTCCAACAACTTGCGAAACAGTTCTGTTTCGCTTATAATGCAAGCGGTTTACGGCTTATTTACTCACCTTAAAACTTATACATTTCTCTGCAATATAATTTATTGGAAGTAAACTAAAATTTGAACTAACAATACTTAATTTGTAAAGTTACTATACACACAATTTATATGTAAAGTATTATATTAGATGTTGGTTTATAATTTTACTAAGAAAATTTTTGGAAGAATATTCAAGAGAAATCATAAAAATTAAAAAGAAGAAACTTATTTTTATTACATAACATGTTTTGAAAAAAATGTTTTGTTTGTTATTTTAAAGAGATGTTCGATTTTGCATGTTGAAAATTAAAAAGAAGTTGTTAGTATAGTTACTTTAGAGTTTCGCAAAGTTATTCAAATTATATGGAACCTGAGCTTGGAAGGTAAATTGCATTGCATGGAGTAAATAAGTATGATTCAACTCCGCTCCAAGGGGCCGCAATTAATTCCTGATTGATTCACAAAGCTAGTTGGAATTTCTACTACCCCCGTCCACCTCCTACCCCCTGTCCCCCCGGCACCGCACCCACCTGCCTCCACGTGAGCATCAGACAAAGATACGAAGTTAACGTCAGCTAAGGTTTGTTGTACAAAATTTATATGAAACTTTGCTTTGGCGCTTTAAACGTGCGGTCTACCTAAAACAATGATTTGATCCAAGTCATTTGATACTTGTGTTTTAAACAGTAATTCATAACTAAGTAATTTGTATACAAGTGATTACATTTAGAATAAAAAAAGGAAAACGTTCACATACATATGTTATACTCTTCCCACCGGATAGATTCTAGTGCGAAACTTCCGATACCTAAAATTAATACAAATAAAAGAAATGATAAATTATATCAAATCATTTGGTGCATATTAATTTCAATTATACATGTAGGTATTATTTAGTAGTAGGTAGGTTTATTAAAAATAACATCTTAATAAGTAACCCGGAGAGTTTTCGCTAGTTATTATATTAGTAGGTTCGTCGTAGGAAGACGGCACGTGACAAGAGTGACGTGCTAGCGGTTCTCCTGCTAAGATATTCCGAGTTGCTGCGAACGTTCGCGGCCGTCACTCCATTATGCAACAACTACTCCCTTTTTGTTCCTCGCCTCATGCCTCACGCCTTATACCCTTGACGTGTGTTCTCCTGGTAATTAACCCGGGGTTATGGACAGATGAAAGCGTTGCCGATATCTTGTAATGTTTCCGAATACTTAATGATTAGCAGGCATTTAAAAATTCATATAGAAGTAGAAAAAAAAATAAAAATACATTTTTCTATTAAACTGCGAATTCTATAGTATTACTTACAAATGTAGAGTGATCATTTAAAAACACATTATTTGTTTATTTAAAATTCCTAAAAAAAAAATTATTAAAAAAAATTATGTTAACAAACAACATAAGTCTTTTTGTACGTACGTTAACATAATCTTGATAGACATTCAACTTAAAACACATACGTGTTATAAAAGCTACGCATTATATCAGCTTATACCATCATTGCGGATTAAATTAACCTTCAACCCCTTTACTTTTGAGCGCCTTTTCACGTTCCCGTGCTCCGCGAATATTTTATTAATATTGACGTCTTAAATTAACTTCGCTCATGCGAGATGCCGCTTTAACGAGATGTAATTTTAAACGTGTTTAGAGTAAAACCGTGAAGATTTTAACTTTAATTCGTCTTGAGTGAATGTGAAATATTAATTTTGTTATTTGAGCAAAATATGCTCTGAAACTTTAACGCTCACAATATTATTAATAAGTAATCGTGAAATTAAATGCTTACTGCGAAAAATGCTTTACTTTACTGTTTTATTATTATTCTTTTATATTTATTTTAGGATTTATAATTATATCTCAAATGTAATCTATTGTCAAAAACCTTCAAGATGAAAATTCATATACATTGAAGAAGGCTTCATAAGCGACAATAAACGCAAACACAGAATTGGAGTGAACGTTAACGAGACGGTAGAAAGTCGACATCCGTTCCGGCATTCGTGTATAACACAGGTGCTTGAAAAACTCGAGTTTTGTGTAAATGAGTGGGTGAGGGTAGACGCAGTAGCACGCATACGGTGGGAGGAAGCGACGGGCATAAATCTGGGCGACAGTGGCGCCGCGGCCGGAACAGGAAGCACGTCGTCGTTTGCCACATTGTGCTATCGGCCGCCGGGCCGCGCGGACGTCTCTTTGTGTATGTCATTTTATGGTCGCAGTCATTCAAAAGATACGCCAGCCCTATCGCACTCTGAAAAGCTTTTGTTGTGTCACCTTTACGGTGATAGCAATGTCGTTTAGCCTTATATCATCACCTTCATAGGTTTTTCCTTCAGTTATATAATGATTGCAAAGGTTTTACACATATAATATAAACTTTTTATTGATAAAATAAATAAAAGTAGTTATAAAGTTCAGCGACTGTAAAACTACTGGGGTGTAGATATACATCTTATTTTTATCTTGCCATTAAAGTTTGTCAAATAAATGTAACGTTAAAAAGTTATAGGTATTATTTTAGAGCCATAAATGGTGCTACGATCCATCTACAAAACCTAAATTTTATTTCTATTTTAATTGTCAATAGGATTTTATATCGAAAGTAAAAAAGGGTGCATACAGATTAAATGGTAAACAAAACACCGAACCAACCATGAAAAAAAGGCTAATGTCAAATCTAAAAGATCTTTACTGAAACAAACCAAATGTATATAAAGTGCTTATGCAAATTGAATTGTCCGGTAGTGAACGAGTATCGTTGTCGGCGTGGATTTCCTGTTGATTGTTACCGATAGCGCAGTATTTGTGGTCGTCGCACGGCCCTTGAATAAAACAAAGCGCTGGACATTAGCCCTTGATGAAAAGTAATAGGACATGCAATGTAATATCATGTTTACTTTGTAAATATAATCAAATGAAATTAATAATTTTAACAACATAAAGTGGATAATTAAATTTCTACTTCACTTTCTTTCTTACATGAGTATTAAATTTCTAATATGATTTTTAATTAACCACATGTTAATTATAAATACAGATGTTATCAAAATTTAGTCCGATTATGACGTCTCTAGACTTCGAATTATTTATAGTTATGCACTCTATTGTACTTACTCGTTACAACACTATCTGAACTAAAGATACGTTGCCGAAAATATCCTAATTCGATATGGAACTATATGCCAGCGTGAGTTCGCACTCGCCTCAATATTTATGAAGCCAACTTTGCGCTCAGCCGTCATCAATCACAAAGTTATAAATAAAACAATAAAAGGTAAAAACTTACCGCTCCCGCTTGGGTCCGCTACTTTACTCCCGAGCGCAATATTGCCTCCGAAAACCCACTTATTGGAATAATATGTAGATTACAACAATATTAGAAATATCGTAAGGAACTCGTCGATTCTTTATCACGTGTTGGTATCGGTTATTTCTTTCGCTAGTTATATTAGCATAAGGACGAATATCTTTTGTGGTTTATTTTATTTTTTATGTTAAACATCATCCAAGTGATTTTCTGTTACATATCATACTGTTTTCATGTCTGAATGATAATTCCATTTGATACTAAGTACAATTGAGTATAATAAAAAAAATGTCACTTGCTTTACAAGTTTGGTTAAATAAAAAAATCTAAAATGTTTCCATGCAATGCATTTTAAGTATATCAAAGGATGATATATAAAATTTGATATCACTTTTCGTGTTAACTGTACCAAAAAATCAAATTTCCTTTTTAAAATAAACAGCTACAAGTTACAATAGTATCGTCGGAATAGTTCTTCCAAACGAGCGGGAATAACTTATTTATGATAAATCGTATAAATCATTTTCTCTAACGCGCCCCGGCTCCGTGCGATAAAAGTGAACGAATAAACTTTTGTGTGATTCCTAAACGAGATACTCGTTCCGCTGCTGCTCGCCCACAAAAGTTGCGCTGCGCTTCCACAACCACGAAAGTAATATGTGGATATACCTCAAAAAATGTGGATAAATACTATGCGAAAAAGTTCTGGTACTTGACTAAATATTATCAAGGAATCGATATTGTTGTTTTTTTTTAATATTCTTGCAAAACATACCTATCGAAAACAGTAGGAAATGTGGATATAGATGTACTTATTTCATGTCTCTTGCTTATCTCGAATTTTTACATAGTTGTAAAAGTTTTTTTTAAATAACATTGATTATGACTATGTCCACAATATTCTTGTGTCAGCAGTCAAATGAAAATGTAAGTTTTTCTTACCTCATCTTCCGGCCTATATGCCACTTGTAATGCGTTTAATATTTCATGATATCGCCGCTGGCTCCATCGATATCTGTAGAGCCATAAATAACTAACAAAAAGCGGGGTCGCGAGGGGGCTCGCTACAAAATCAAAGCTATCAATATAATATTAGGTTTGCGATGTGCTTGCTTTGTTAAAAATGCCGCCGGTTCATCAGCACCCTATCAGATATGTGTAAGTTGTACACCAGAAAAATATAAGCTTGAAATATACCACTGATTAATAATTCTAAACAACTAACGCTTGTTAAAGTCTTCTGGAAAAACATGGAAATTCAAAATCACTAAATTAATTTATTTATTTTGTTTACGTCTATAACCAGCATGAATTAGATAACAATCAGTAAATGTACAATCTTAATAAAGAGCAAAAAATAAATCTGAAATTTGGTGGCTTTAAATGGCAAGTAACAGTTAAAGTTCAATTGTATCTATTGTCCCCTACAGGCCGCGCTGGTCGATGTTCGAATTCAAAAGCGTTAAACGGTAAATTTATCGCGTGTTTCCGATTTTAATCGTCGAATTAACGACATGGCTGCGCCACACGACCGCCTATTTGGCCGATTTATTCGTGTCGTGTCGCCGCTCGCCGCGCCGCCCTAGCGCCCGACCGACGACGTGAAAATTGTACTGTTTTAGTTTTCCCGTATGCACACAGAAGCTAACCTATTATTTCCATACTCAATAATGTGAAATTCGAGTTTACTGGTAACATAACTCGATTGATATTGACCATTTGTTTAACCTTGTTTCGTGCCTATAATTATGCTTCACAAGACGTTTTGGTATTTCAGTTACGTAACATTAATTGTTGTACCCCAAATTAATTTCAAATTTTTGTAAATTACACGGAATTTACCAAACTTAGCGGCTTAGTTCAAAATGTGCTACATTTTCTGGGCAACATGTTAGTTCTGTTCTACTCAGTACAAATATGTTTTCGGTGTACGAATGTTTCCCAACAAGTTAATGCCAAGCTACGTGTTATCGCTCTTTCACATTAGTAGTTCTGAATGGGGCGCCGCTACAGCCTCCGAAGAAGTTTGCACTGAATTAAGCTTCTAATTAAAGTTGGCACTCACTTGTGTATTGCATTAATCACATTTATGATGCAACAGACTCGAAAATTCCACTCGGATGTCGTAATTAGATGCTTTCTATATCTTGAATGTTCCATTGTATTTGCTACGGCGCTACGAATGCTACAGGGTCTACGGGTTTTCCTAACAATGTACACCGTTATAACTAACTCGATTAAATCCAGTAGTGTAAAGATATTTTCACATACTCGTCATATGAGTACGTAATATATTTCGGAACATGTACTAGATTTTTTAGTCACGTACTTAGCTAACAACCTGCAAAATCATAGTTTATAAGTAATGTCATAATTTTAAAATGAAGGCAATTAGCAACGTATTTTTTGTCTGTGTGTTTTGGTTATAGGTAAAAGCGAAAAGGATCAGCTGTGCACGTGACAAATGCTCATCTCGATTTACGAGCACAAATCAAACATTTAGTCGGCGGCTGTAAATCAGACTAGCTTTGAATTTATGGTACGATTCGCAGATTTGTCGCGTAACGTGCCTTGCGTAAATATGCTTGGTGACTACGGCTGTTAGTTACAATTTGAAATATTTAGGAATATTTCTTCTCTTTACTATATTATAACTTAATACAGTTACTCTATTTGTACATCTCACATGTTATCTTTTCGTATTTTATAAAAAGTTAAAATTGACAAATTAGTCAAAACTAATATTGCATATTATACTGTTTAAATAATATTTAATTTAGAATTTAATAAACAGAAATTATTTTGATTATTTAATAGTGTTAATAATGTCAATGTATTATTGTTAATCGTATGAAAAAAGTTAAGCACTTGTTTTTTTTAATAAATTATTTGGGTATATATTTTCATTTACAAAATACGTGACCATTAAACAATTGTAAAAGGCATTCACTATTAGAGACAGCGCTGCTCGTATTTTTCTATACAAAAGCGTGCACTTAATGGATTTTTAAATATCGCAGAGAATGGTGCGGCTTCCACACGTCGTTGAACAATGCCACGGGAAGGGGGAAAACATAATTTATTTTCGAGTTAAATCTTTTGTGGAAATAATATGACATTTCTATTTGAAGTTGGCGGATGATTTATCGGCTGCCTCGCGGCGGCTGGCGGCTCGTAGCCCGCAACATTGTACGCGAGGTGTCGCTCGCAACAACGCTTGTCCATTTCAATTCGATATATCGATTAGATTATTCTTGTGGCTTGTTTATTTTGATAATCTATGTTTTTAAACATCCAATTAAATGTACTGTGTGAGATGTTATTTAATCAGAACATCATCATCATCCCTGACCACTCACGTGTGGTCGGCACACGAGGTTTTATAAACCTTAAAGTTTCGGCTTAATTTTTTTTATTATTTAATCAGAACATAATCAATAAATTATGAAAAACCGATTTTAACATTACTTAGCCTATAACTAACTTTAATATTCTTTTAAAATCCTCTTAAACATTCAAAGCTTCCTATCATGTAAAAAGATTTAAAAATGCACAATTTCTCAAACAACATTCAAGCTCGATACTTGTGCTTTTTGTTTTCAATGTAAAGCCGAATGGGAGAAAACTCCATTGCGACGTTAATTCAAAAAGTTGTTTTCATTATGGAACGTTCTCGCGGTACAGTGATCGCAACGAGTGCGCGAAAAAGTTACATAAAGCACCGCCAGAGAGGGAAAGAATTCCGGGTGGAGTGAGCAAATAAAAGGCAGTCGCGGAGTAAAGCGGCGACGACAATTGCGACATACCAGCCGCGAGCTCGCGACTGCTCCGTGTGTATGGCCGGTCTAAGTGCTTGTTCACGTTAATTCGCGGGCGCGGACGCGGGCTCGGTCTTGATAGACGTGGCGAGCTTGTGTTCACATTGGCCTCCAGACGTTCGTGTGTTCGACCAGTTCAAACCAGTTAAAACTATTTGACATCGCGAGTGATTCGCGCGCCGCTGGTAATTCGACGTGACATCATAATATTATATTTCGATATCGCTCCCGCGATTCAACGTGAGCAATTACTTAGCGGCGCTTCTACAGTGACCACCATTTGAATTTTGATTATCATATAAAGCCTACATTATTATATTTCTACGTACGTATGATTTTACTAAAGTGAGCACATTTATGAAACAATAAAAATAATAACTTGAATAGACCCATAAGATAGAAAGCGAATGAGTCTTTCGAACACTGTCGAAGTCCAATCATTGATGGTGTATCATGTCGAGTTTAGTTTAGTTATTAATTCACGTTTCAAATACTAGTACTGTTTAGCTCGCTCCTTTCCTTTACTAGATAACAGTAAAATTACTTTTAAAAAAATTTTATTATTTCTAGATAGTGATAAGGTATACAATGTAGAACGAACTGAAATTTTTGCGATGTTAGAACTGCAAGTCGTCCTTTTGTCTGAGTTGGGTGGACGGCCGGCGGCGGACGACTTCTAACAAAAAACTCGGCCATTGTTTAATCGTTATGACGTTAATGCTTCACGTTTGCTGCACGAATGTGAAATTATATGAGACAATGCCATTTAAGTTTTGCATTTTAAATTTCAAAATATATTATGTAATTTACTAAACAGTACTGTAATAGATGGCGCGATGATTTGTTTCCTACTGTACAAATTTGCTAAAACAAAAAAAGTAAAATAATAAATGTTAAGCTATTTTATGATGGTTAAATAGATTTTCTTATTTTGCTTTTTTCTCGGATGAAAAGGATAGTCGAGGTGACAAAAATAGAAAGGTTTTTAATTTAGGTATAACCTATTTTATCTGGGTCGAGAAATTTAATAGTGGATGTCCCAATGGTTTGCTTGTTGCGATAGAGTCAAATAAAAAATTATAAAATTAAAAATCCCTCGCTTCAATGTTCCAGCGCCGCTCGTAGCCACGTCAAGAATTTTAAAATTATAAAATGTTTCACCAACATTAAAAATATGAAATATAGAGAAATATTTTTTGCAAGGATCCCAAAAGCTACAAGCAAAGCGCTTGAACTGTCACGCGGCCGTGCCGAAAATTAAAGGATTCCGTCCGTCCAAAACAAATACAGGGATATTTTTATATTTTATTTGTAAAATAAAAAAATAACTCGCGCAGAGGCAGAAAGAGCCCGCAGGTGGGAATTTAAATAATCTGACAGGGATTAAAAGAGAAATATCAGCTTTTGACCGTCGCGAGCTTTAGCTAGATTATGCACATTATGTTATGTTGAAGTTGTGTGTGTTTAAAGGTTTTATGATTTAAATGAGTTGGATTTACCGCGCTCGTTGCGAACGTAATTGCCCGCTTTTTATTTATTTTTTATTTTTGTCCTGTTATTTTGTTTGCTAAATTTTATTTCATCTTATTTTATATTTCATAAGTATATTTTAAGATGAAAAAAACTTGCTTTATTAAATTAGAAATCTCTGTAACTACACATAATTAAAAAATGGCTTACAATTGTTAGAAAACTTTCAGTTGTTTTTATAACTTGTGCTTTAAAATTTCCCTCAAGCGACACCGTAAACAGCTGCTTGCAGTTCATAAATACATACCACATTGAGATTCTCATTGCGTCTTTAATCTACGCCTCGAAATCCATGCATAAAATTCTCCGCCACAAGACTAGTTGCCAAACAGTGGCTCTAACTAGATGTCAAGTTGATTAATCACCATTTCCCCCACGTTATTAACATGGTAATGGTCCGCGAATCGCTTTCTTAGCGATACTTAATGATACGGGATTTGCGGGATGATTGCGCGGGATAACTCACCGCAGGAAGGGATTACAGTTATCAACCGGCTACAGGTGGCTAAACCGCACGTTGTAATCTCAAAGTTACGTCATTGCGTTACAAGCAACTTTAAAAAATTTAATTTGTTTAAACATATTTAAATACACGCCACGCCATCTTTGAAACATGGAGAGTAATTATATAAAAACAGACGTTACGAATTATTTACTATTTTAGCAACACTAATTTGTTTTTTAGTTTGGGAAGCCTGCTTTGTTAAATATATACGCCTTTGTGCTTTATCTTGTAAAATGATTAAATGAATGCTAATGAAGTATGATGTTCAAACAAAGTAAACAAAGAGTACTTGTAATAGTACTTCAGCAGTTTTACGAACCGACGTACGCACTCTTCGGACGCGTCATTCAAAACATCAGTCGTGCTAAAAGGTGCTCGACAAGCCAAAATATTTGTTCACCTATCCGACGTCCCGCAGGACCGTTGTTTCTATGAATAAAATAACAATTATAAGTGATCCTCATCCCTCCGGCGCGTGCTTAATTCCGTTTGAAACAATATTCATCTGGCGATTTACTTACGAGACACATGGTCGGGTCGACAGGGATGTATTTATTTGAAATTTTATACATTTTTAAGAGATTTAATTATGGTTAAATATTTTTTGTTTCATAAAGTTGTTATGATGCAGAAAATAAAAATATAAAAAAAAACGTATGGCCACAGGTTAAAATTAAAATGAAATAGTCCCTACTGTTTAGCATTTCTTCATATTAAGGTTCTGTTAATATTGTAACTAAAATAATTGAATTATGATAACAATATATTTTCTTAATAACTTATTATTAAAGAAAAGCTTATGTTAAAAATTTTAAATATTTTAATTTTGAAAAGTTCCTTGTTGGACAAACAAAGTGACCGTGTGTCTCACTCGTTGTATGAAGTTTGCTATGAACGCTATTTCTCCCGTTATTTGATATGGGATTGTGAGTCGTTGCCCAAATTTAGTTTTGATGACGCCCACGACGATAAGTGTCAGGGAGCTGGATTAAATGTTCGTGGTTTTAGAATTAGTTCGTTTTCTGTCTAGTGCTGAGGTTTTGCATAATATGGTAATAAGGTTTAGCCAGTATTTTACTATATTATTTGTATTGTATTATTTAATTAAAATAATCGTCGATAGTCATTTGTTTTATAGATGGTTAATGGAAGAATTGTTTGAACAAGAACAAATGACTCGTAGAACCCCAAAGGAATCCCAGGACTAAAAAAAATACATCATGTTAATTAAAGATTGGAACGAATTTCGTTGTAGTTACTGGAATAATTTTGTTAAAACTCTAATTTTGTTATCTCACTAAATATTTCAAAATTTATTGCATTTATATTTGTAATATTAAAGGCAAAGAAGTCATTTTTAACATAAATTTGATCCGATGTTAGATAAAATGATTAATCATCATCGATAATGTTTATGTCAACATAACAGTAAAATAACCACGAGAAGCATAAAATGGCTGCAATAAAAGCATGGTTGTAAAATTGTTTTTACTCAAACTTGCCTTTATAGGGGAATAACCATAAAGAGAGAAGTTTGTCGAATGATCACGATATCTATGGGACTTCCTATCTGGCTAAGTTATACGAGGCGAAATGTTTAAAAATACTAAAATAAAAATACATACGTAATTCGGTGAACCTATTCCATATAATTAGTATTAATTTTTATTTAGATTTTTTTAAAAACAATCTCAAATATTTACAATTTAGAAAGTCCATATCCGTCATAAGTTACCATTCAGAATCATAACACGCAAACGCCCAATCTATCGGGATAAAAATGATGCGAGGCGACATAGAAAAATGACCACGAGCTCGGAGATATTCAATACACACTTATCTCTCACGATAACGGTTCATCGCGGCTCGAAAAATCTTTTTTCCTCGTCAAAGCTCCACCCCTCGTGGTAAATGATCGACTCGCTTATTATTTGGCGTGTACGCAAACATTTAGCGGCCTTATCGCGGCTATTAAAGATACGGCTTCATTACACGCCGGCGAAAAGGTTGCCTTTCGGAGCGCTTTTGTGTTCCGCTCTTTGTTCCGCGCTTTGCTTTTTTTCCAGACAATTATTTTTCAACGTTCACTTGTTTTGATTTTCCTCGATTTAAATTATACGTTGTTGTTTATAATTGTATAAACAGGCAACCGTATTGATGTAAAGGTTGTTTTTATTCTTTTTTAATTGTTTATTAAGTAAGAATCACATAGAATAACAAAGAAGGAATAAAAAATTAATTCTTTTGAAGAAATGTTGGACACTCTCCCACTGCTTAGTTGTTTTATAGGACTAACATAACATGATTCGCCTTCTATATATTTAGGATAATACAGTCACAATATTAAATCTTAGAGTATAATATGAATATGACAAAGATAAGTTCATAGTGTAATATTAAAAAATTACACTGAATCAAACATAACTAGATTCTGTTTAGTTAAACACGTGTTTTAACCCTTTGATCGCTCGTAATTGTATATATGTATAAAAAAGTTTTACCGTTATAAATGTATCAAAAAATGGCTTCCGTTAATAGCACTTTCTGTATTTATTTATAAAGATCGCATTTCGGAAGGCTACGAATTTGAATAATCGTCATTTCTGGCAATGCTTAATATCAGCGTGCGATAAAAGGATTGGCATATATGTTGAAGCTAAAATGTAATAGAAACACTAACCGTTGGTTTTTGAGACCAAAATCTTTGAATAAAAACAATCGTCCTCTGTCATTATCTTTGACATGACATAGATAACAATATGTTTTAAACGGGGCTCAGAAACCCACGGATAGTTTTTTTTGTTAGGCCTTTAATGTTTTTAGTTTTTTCGGTACAATTACCTACATATGTCTTGATGCTGATGTTATGTACATCGTAACAGAATAACTTTATGGTACATTTCGCATTATTTGTGGCAAACGACGCATTTTATTTCATTATTTATTGTATCAAACGGGAATTTTACGCCATTTTTACGTCCTCGAAGCGCCGTTTAGATAAAACAGCTGACGTTCATTTCCTAAATGACGGTCACATTTAAAAACTGTAATGTTTAAGTATACGTGTAAGCGATTTATAATGTGTCATTGAAATATTTTTAATCGTATAAAATCATTTATGGTAACTATATAATAGTGGAGTAGTATGTACATAGAATAATTTGTGAATATAGTCGACTGTTTTTGTCCCAATGTTAAGGTTCCACATAAGGTGTAAGTCCAATAATATACGAGTACATTCCTTAGCTCGACATGTAGAGGTTTTGAGAACATGAACTGTATATACTTAGTACATAACCGATATTAAATAAAGCCAAGCGCGATATTATAAATAGAACGACGTATAATATGTGACGTCATGCGTGGGTCGAGGGAAATGAAGTGGAATCTTTCAGATAACGCACACAATTACACAGCGTGTTCACATAGACGCAGCGTACACATACAAACTCATGCTCACATACATACCTCTCTTAGGGTTGAGTTCACAATGTGATGTAGGTGACATCGATAATTTGCTGTAATGGGGTGTAAGCACTAAATTGAATGTGTTTAAGCACAACTTCGGAGCGGATTCATTATGACGTACGAGTGGTCTGGTAAAGTGCCATATTAGTAAGGATTTGAAATCTTTTAACGAAATAAAATAAGAATATTTATAATGGACGACATGATCTACGTCTTTACATACGAGTATGTATTCTAAAAGTCTACTCTGCACTTTTATTTGAAACTGTCGACTAATATTTAACTGTTTTATTTAAATCGCAACAATCCATTTAGAATGTAAGAAAATATGTTGAAACTTATTTTTAATTAATAACCAATAAGAAGTGAATTTCATTACCTGCATTTACACCCATCTGTGACAACTTTTAATTAGCCTTAAGTTTATATTTATATCAAAATTAAATTATAAGTTAGCTGTAAGTTGTCCGAATATTAAATAAAATAAAATAAAATAAAAAAATTAAATAATTGTGCAATAAAAAATTTATTAAATAGAAAACTTTGCATTTAATTTTTTTATTAAAAATGTGAGCTTTTTAATTGGTAAAAAGCTCACATCAATTTTTTATTGTACATTTTACATATCTGTTTCATTATAACCTTGGCTCCTTTACTAGGTTTCCCTGTATTAAAGGAGCCAATGACTTGCCTTACATGTTGAAAAGTATGTACAATTTTTTTTGTAATTATAATAATACATGTAAGTCCACTGTTTAATACTAACGGAGTATTATGATTTAACCATCTTAAGTAGAGCCTCATGTGGAATAAATTACACAGTAACAGACCACGGACCGTATCTACATTAGCAGAGCCGACACATTAGGATCCGCACAATTGCACCTCAAAGGAAGTGACGAGAGATAAGGGTGGCCGACGGTTCCGTACGTTATTTCACACTCCCTTAATTCCGTTCAAGTTACATGCATGAAGCAGATAATTATGCTTTGAAGCGAGTACGTAACCTTTTACAATTATTATTAAATAACTTATGAGGTAATAAATATAAACAATGTAAAAATCAATGTTATTTGTTTCTGCAAACGTTAATTTTCATCCATTTCTTCTCAATTAGGTACAGTAAAAATACAATTTACGAGAAGACGACGAGCAAAAACAATACTGTACTCTTTGGGTAGCTTTTTTCCTAGAGAAATATTAAACAATATTTATGAAGAATAAAGAAAGGTAGAAGAGAAAAAGGAGAGGAGGACCTTAGGGTGTTGTAATTATAAATTTTAATTTAATTTACCTCATCAAATTATCGAGAGGACCTGATTAAATTTATAGTTAATAATTTATTGTAAAGTAAATGAATGGCAACTGGTTATAGATAAACACCCTTAATATTTATATTGCAAGTAGTTTCTATAAGTATCGAGTGAGTCTCATCCATCACTTATTATCTACATTCTATATCGACTTAATATTTTCATACGAATGAGTTCCAAAAGAATTAACGATGTTCATTTCTGTTAATCAATCAAGATAAATTCTCACAAGTAGGGAGATGAAGTAAATGAGAGTAATATAGTGGTTACTTCATTATTCTATCCTCACACATAAAATAGCACATCTGTGTTATATAATTTCACTGTGTACTTAATAATTGTTGAGTGCACAAGTTCAAAAGCTTTGGATCTTAATTCACTACCTTTTTAGAAAAAAAAATAAACAAGATTTGTGCAAGTGAATGTAAAAATAGAAAATTTGGAAAACTAATTTAGATAAATATCTGATGAAATTCTGTTAGCAGATAACAAACTGTTATGTTATAAATTGTCTTGGTATGTAAGCAAGTATAAAGTAAAGAATTTCACAATTCTCAAACAGTGTAAAAAAGAAGACTAAAGAAATAAAAATATATCTCAAGCAAAACGCCCTATAAAATAGAATTGTCTCGAGGACTTTATAAAAGTGATAACGACTAAAGTTGTTCGGTGCTTTGTTTCAAAGCTTATATAAATACGACCAGCACGCCATGACCTCTCTTGCCTCCCCCGTGGATAAAGTTTTCGGCGCAAATGATGATGCTGAGCAAAGTATCACGGGTCTCGTTTAATTGGACGTCGCTTACCTAAATACGTATTGAAGTAAAAAAGAGAAATCTAAGGAGTGTCCGTAGGAAGCTCCGCCCTTTGCGCGACACGCCCCTAAAGATCCTCGACTGAAAGGTCTAGAGAGAGACATTTCTTTAGATTTAATATAATATACCTAAATGAGATCGTTAGCGGTCTCCAGACTGTGTGCGCACATAGTTGTCTCTGTGTGGCATGTCTGTTTAACCGTGTGTGTAGTCTTGTCTATGCACAGGTACTTTACCTATCTGATGTATTTAATTTTACTCAGTACTGTGAAATACGAGAAACTGGCTACAAAATTTAATACAACGTCGCGACACTGAAAACTTTGTACAATTACATACAAAAGTAAAATATTGTTGTTAAACGTCATTTCCTTTAAAATTATGTTTTGTAACATGAAGTGTAAACAGACGAAAAAACCTGGTTTATTGCGATTTTCTCAGCTACTATAACAAATGTTATACACTTCGTAATTACAAAACCATAGAGTCTATGTGGCTGTCGAAATATTGTTGTAACTGACGTAGGTAGAATAATAAACACAAATAATAGCCAAGGTAAGAACCAAAATACAATAAGCTCGCCTGCTGATTAAATCTAATATAACAAAGTACAAATTAAGCATAAATTATATATAATCACTAACGGTGCAATATACGAGCACAGGGATGGCAAACTTTTGAATGTGCCATTTTTATAAATAAATATTTAACGAGATCATAGACATGCCATTAAATAATTTTGAATCTATAATTATTGGAAACATTTCGTTAGTGTGTAGAGATCACTCGCGTTCGCTCCTCACCACATCTACTTCACACTTTTTTTCGTATTGGAATATTTTATCCAGGATTTTGCTGCGTGCGATTTTGCCATCCCTATATTAAGCCGTTAGGATGTATAAAGCTTTTGTTTTCGTGAGATAAACAAAAGTTTGGTTGTATAAGTCCAAATGAAAACGAGCAAAGAGAGTGTCACGGCATCCGGAAACGGATACTCGTTTAATTTTTAATTCGCTCGGCGGCGGCACGGCGCTGTCGTCGCCGTCTTCCTGCCGTCGCTTCCGGTTCGGCGCGTTTCTTTTTTAAACGTTGTATTTCCGTTTTAACTCTGTAGCCGATGCCACGCAAGATTGGACATGAGTTCTATGTAAATGTAAAATGTTTACTTTTATTCTCTGTTTCAAAGCTGAGCGATAAACATGAATGTTTAAATTACGGATGGTTTTTATTTTGAGGTATTTACATATCTCGCTTGAAGAGACTTATATTCAAATATTACGATTTAAGGGAAGTAAAGTAAAATTAGTTTGCCAAATGTTTCCTACTCACATCACATAAATAATATTACGAATAAATAATGTTAATATGTGAACTCGGACTAGTAAAATGTCGATTCTTCTGCAATTAGTTTCATAAGTTTGAGTAATAACATCGTATTTTAATGTGCTGTTTCCTGTCTCTGCTCGTCTCATACCCTTCAGTAGAAGAGTTTTGTTTGCAGTATAAAATACCAATTCTATGTTTCGCTGTTCATTATAACCATAAACTGTATATTCTCATGGTAAGAATAACAAAAGCCGTTGTCTAGAAAACCTCAGTACAAATCCGCCGTCGCAAGTCACCGTGTTGAGCCACGTCATAAATGAATAAGCTCTTTCCGCGATTATTTTTCCGCTGAACTCAGTTTTTTTTCGCTTTGAATGAAAAATCCGTTTCACCGGAAATTATCATTAATTATGAATCAGGAGATTTGGCGGCAGTCATCGCTCTGACGTTTATAAACTGCGAGACAAACGCGGCAATCTCGTTGATAATTTCCTTTTTAAATTTATTATTTTAACATTCAAGAGTTAGATTATTTTAACATATAATTTAACGCTATATTGCTTCCGAGTAAAAAAATAAGGAAAATATGCAAATACTTTACATAATTCAAATTATATTAAATGTTTTTTACATTAACTAAATGAAGCACTGCACTAAATCTACACAATAATAATAAATGAAATAAATTTAAAACTTAAATAAACATCAGATAAGGAAACATAAACTAAAGATTCAATTCCATTTGATCCAACAATCGTTGGGTGAATGGCCGGCAGCGATTGATCTTTTCTTGGGCGCAACAAATCAAAGTGGCAAAGACAAGGGCCGGGTAATGCGCGCTCGGGGCCGCCGGCGGATGGGAGCTGCCGCGGTTGCCACTCTCAAGACCGGCCCGCTAATGTCCCGAGAGATATAGACCACATGCTATAAATTTGTTGTAAACGTCTATGTGTTTAAAAATAATTCTAATCTTACTCTAATTGCTGTATTATGAAAAATTTTCTGTCTGTTGTAGAAGTTGTAATTGTTATTTTTTTATTTAAGGTACTTACTGACTTATTCACGCATGAAAGTACATCAGACAACATAAGTAATACATTCTCATTTCGATATTTCATATCATTCTCCTCATTGATTTTTGTATTAAAAATGAAAATTATTATTAGTTTAATATTTACATGACTAATTATGAAAATATTACTTTAATTATTACCTTAATAATCTAGGTACACTAAAATGTGTAGGTTAGTAACAAATAAAGCAATTAAGAAGCAAATGTTTTCTCAAATGTTTCCTTTACAAAGTAATAGATGTGTGGCGTTGGGTCGTTACGTGGTAGTCTGAGGCAGCAGACAACATGATTTGTGCTCGGCCGCGGCTGGTCCCGGGGGCGCTTTCCCGTATTTCGCTAACTCTGACCCGCTCCTTACAATTTATGTGAAGGATTTTGCTGTCCACTTCAAACAAACATTGTGTTAAATTATAATATGAACAGGATTTAAGGACAATTTGTTAGGTTTTCTTTTTTTATAACTATAACCACAATTTATGTTTTTTTATTATCATTAGCCAAATAGATACTTTGCTTCTTCCAATGATTATTATACCTATATGTTCATTGCCAGTCTCATCTCTTTAGCAATTCTTAATCAATTCCTATGTCGTATGCACATACAAATACTTTTTCAAAACATTTTAATTTTGGGTTAGTAACAATGTCTATTGCTATGTATCTATACATGTGATTACTGATTAATAAAGAACTCTGATAAGAAACTATGTAATTTTAACAGTGGAAAACTACAAAAACAAGCGTTCTGTTTTCAACCCAATCAATACAAATACATGGTCATTAATTCCCGTGAACCCGAGTCATTAGTCCGGCGTGCGTGCGCTGCAGAAAACTTGTGATCGCATAAATCCCGCTAACACTTGCCGCTTCTCATCGATATGATTAATTGGCACTGGCTCACACTTACAGACTAATCTAGTGAATGATATTCTTAGCGTTATTTCTTTTCATTAGCTGTAATAAAATATGATATATGATATATTGATTTTTGGTTAGATAACACCATTATTTCGGAATGTTGGTGAAAGTTTGAATATAATAATTTATAGTACTAGTTAATATTAATTTAAATGATAATTACTGAATCTAATAGTTGATGTATATTAAGAAGCGCCGTTGATTCCATAAAATTATCATATCGCATAAAAAATATTACACCACGAACAATTTGTCATTACTTCAATTACTCTGTATCTTATCGTCCAAGAAGCTCTTACGAAATAACCCTACACCGCAGAAGTTATAAGGAAGCTCATTAAACTATCCAACGCGTTACATAATGCTTATTACAAACACAAAATAACGCGTTAAAGAGGCGCCGCGTTCCGGTCGCCGGCTCTACGCGTAATGAACGATTCGCACATCGCCATTATCGCTTCCTATAAATAAATATGGCGGCAAAAATGGCATCAGTTTATCAGCCGGCGGAAGTGGACACCGGGGACGGGGATTCTGGGTAATAAATGTTATTAGATAGCCGCTGGGCTTAGTTCGGGACAGGGATTATACACTTTTTTTCGGACTTCTTTCGTACAACGACCGCTTTTGTTAATGTGTCTGGGTTTGAAAATAAATTAGTGGGGTCGAATTTAAATGAGCGGCGTGTTGGGGGTTAAATTCTTTTCATTTGAATTTTAGTTAATTAAGTATTTTTAAAGAATAAGTGCAGTATTCTATACTTGTTGATTTAATTTAACGATTTGATTATAACCACACTTTTTTTTTCCGGAAATTCAATATTCGATTTTTATAAACTACTAGCTGTCGGCCATTACTTCGTCAGTGCAGAATTTAAAAAAAATAGCCTATTATATATTATATGCCAATATGCATTAGCTACCTTCTAGTCAATGTCCCGTCAAAATCGGTCCATCCCTTCCGAAAATTACCTGTAACAAACGCGGACTTGCAGACAGAGGGACATTTTAAAAATTGGATTTTTAAATATATAGAAATAAGATCTTGATAATATGCAGTCTTGGTAAATGCCTACATTAGCTATGTTTTGTTTAATTATTGTATATATACAGTTGTAAAAACATTATGCATATTTCCTTTAACATTTGATATATGTTCTTGATAGTTTAATAATAACCTGTTACAGTAAACAAATGAAAAGCGCGATTGATCGCCGACGTACAAAAAATAGTTCCCGCAAATACTGGCAGTGTTTGCTCAATGCTACAGGCTGTCAAAAGCATCGGCAAACGATCCTCGCTGTTATTTACCTGCGACATAGAGGGAGCAAATTGGCAGATACGATATTTGCAATCATATTTCTACAGTCGACATCACTTTATTCCTATAATAATAAAGCTCTCTTTAAATCAAATAACAAAAACAACAAGTTTATAAAAATATGAATGTTCCATTTTTTCTGATGTGATCGGTTTAAATGGCCGTTCGAGTTCATTTTTTGATGTATTTACGTCCTTTGTGTAATATTACTATAATGGAATTGCTGAACAAAATACACATTCACTATTCACATATAATACTGTAATGACTACTAAAATTATCAATCTAATAAATGTAATTTAAAAAAAAAGGTTTAAAATTATTATTTTGTGTAATTAAAGTCTGAAACGGGACATCGATTGCGATAGTTTGCACAATCTACACTCGTAGCGCTATGTCTACGGCGTAGATACAGGTCTGTGTAGAGAGGTAGCCGATAGCCGACAGTGTCAATACTGGCGAGCCTCCAGCTACGACGTAGCATGCCGGCTGTGCACACATGCAGATATTGATACTAAATATTATTAAATACGGTATAGTGTTATCAGTGGATTTTACAGAATACAAATTAATCACTATGCGCGTAAAGTCATCTACGCTTAATAATTGAAATTAGATACTAATAATATTGTTTTCAATATTGCATTCCAACATGTATTTTAGACATTTACGTAGTAACTTTTTATCGTCATCCCTGTCTGTCAGATTTAATACAGTACAACAAATATAGCAAATCCAGCATTGTATACGTATACACTAGTGCGGGTGTGTGCGTGAGTAAACACCGGTTTAAGCCTAACTGGCCTTAATGAATCGTAATGGCCCCTATAATTCGCGGCGTAACTAACTGGCCATGTGGGGAAGCCTACCCCCCCTACACCCCGTCGCCCGCGTTGTCCCCTGTATTTGGAAGCCGGCCATATCGCGTATGACAGCGGTAATTCTCTTTTTGAAAATTTTCAGCCTGACCGCTTCACAGCAATTTGTGGTTACGTGTTTAGGTTCCGTCAGTCCAATTTTTACGTGCCCATAAATACAGTTCTATTTTTTAAATTTCTTTTTGAATTTCGAAAATATTAACTGCTACGGCGCGCGTTTATGGCTGCTTGAAAATGTAAGAGTTATTTGCGAAGTGCAACAGCCGTCGCCCTAAGTTTAAACTAAAGCCCAAAGGAGGTCGTTATTCCTACTGTAATTTATTTAATTGCTCTGTGGCGGTAATTATTCATGAAATTACGGCAATTACGTCTCGGGAAACAATTATTTATTGTACAAACTTGAGCCTTAACTCAAATTTTATTTCAAATTGCTCCAGATAACAAGATGGGCAATATTCTTTATTTCATTAAGTTTTTATCGCCTCTACAATATTATCTGTTTTTCAATAAGTTAACAAAGTTACTGTTATAAATAGAAACATATATATACTTTACTATTATTTTAATTTCTTCTTTATTATTTGGTTATAAAATTTATTTCAATGAAAAAAAAAAACCGTTTGTTGTATTTGCACTTGTGTTTTATAACGCATGAAAACTTGCTTTTTATTATTTTTGTCTTTACGAGCTTAATAGGGTCAAAAAATGTAAATTTGTTGATTGCAAAAATAATGAAACATACAGGGAGGTGGGTAATTAGTGCAGCACAGATTGGTGGGAGGGGGAGGGCAGTTAACGCCACGTGTCGCGAGGACTAATTTGCTTGTCTATGCGAAACATAACGGGGGCTTAACTAGATGGCGCTGTTTAAAGACGCACTCATCCTTTGATACCGCATTAAATATCTTTGATGTGCTAATTTTATGGCTCAATGTAAACACACAGCGAGCGAAGTGCATTGCACGTAAACAGTAACAAATGCACTAATTGTATGGCTTTACTTTGCTTTTTTTTATTTAAACCCTCGGCGCTAATTACCGCTTAAAAATTTACTAGAGCTACGTCAATTGCAGCTATAGTATTTGCGAATGTAACATTTAATTTAAAGAACGTATCATAAATGTTATTTAATTAATAACTATTAAAGAAGAATATTACTTAATAATTTCATAAAAAATATTAGAAAAGACAATAATTATTTTAGAAAACTCAGCAAATCCTTTGCCATATTAAGTTGTACCTTATCATGTTCCTAATTTATGTATGATGTATGTGACGGTAAATGTTTTTTCCTACTTAAATTGAAAGCAAGTTTTTGTAAGAAGTTATAGAATTTTAATTTTAATGAAAAATAACAAACCGATGACTGAACTTTTTAAAATATTACAGACATAGAAATAAAATAAGCGGACGTAAATATGAAGTAGATATTTAGAAATTTTCAATGTGGTAAATACGGATTGTGGACAAACAAACAAAATGGGCATTCGGCGCGCGCTTCAATCTTCGTCCTGCATATTAATCACCGGTCGCCATATGACGCCGCCGGACACTGGTCTTACAGCCGTCACGTTTAAATTAAAATATTCCGGACTTCGGGTCCGGCGACATTTGGTGGTAATAGTCCACCATCATTAATTTATCACATGGAAAATAAAAGTATACGTGAAGCTTAAGGCTCTAGTCACACATGCAACTGTGCGTATTACTTTTGATGTGGATTATCAATAACGCAAATTCATGGAGCATTATTGTTTAAAGAAGCTTTGTTATGAATTAGATTTAATTGTCATTTACATATTTGTGACAAAGAAGAACTTGATATTTTAATTGCAGGAGGATTTTTTGTAAGGTCATCTTTTTAATAGAACGATAGATTATTGTAACTAATAACTTTCCTAAACCTTTTTTTTTTACAAATTTAACTCACAGTGTCCTAATTATGTGTCACATCGTAATAAAGTCTGGCTGAAATGTTTTTTTTTTTATTATAAGGTGGCAAGCGAGCAAGCGGCCACCTGAATTCGCTGAAATAGCTAAGCGACCACTGCCCATAGATATCAGCGATTGCAGATGATACGTTTAATCGATGGAGGAGGAGACGTACAGAAAGTGAATATTTTATCTTCTTATGAGTTCTCTCCTCTATCAAATCAACTTACTCTTTCCATCCTTACCTTATAGCAAAAAGGTGGGAAGGAAAAAAGATCTAAAATTAGACCTCCGAAAGGCACACTTATCAAACGAAACGCTAAATTGCTTGCATTCCACGCCTGTCTTCTGTTTGAAATTTACTATAGAAAGATCGGGCAGGTAATACATAATACTGCTTAATATTTAAAATTATTTATTCATACAAATGTGTCTGTACAACGATAAGTATTTATACCTATATAGTGACCAATGTTTAAAACAAATGAGCAAATGGATAGTTAGAACGGCGGCGGCGGCGGCGGCAGGCCCACGGTACCCTCCTACGTGATAAATTCATTTTTGGGTATGGTTTAATTTGTTTGCCTACGCGCCGCTATTTGGAAAATGCCATTTCTCATTGAACAGATTACGGAGATTACAAATTCATTAGGGACGCCATATCTTTTGTTTCTAGCGCAGGGCACGACTAATTGATATTTCGGGCACACGTGTAGTTTGTTAATTAAAAGATTTTGTAGGAAAATGAACGAGGGCTAAAAAGGATGCATCATAGAATTCTACTGATGTATGAAACATATGTAGCAGTTAAAATTTAAATCTTATACAAAATTTTATATTTTCATTCAAATAAGTTTATTCAAGATATTTTTGGTTGTAACAAATTTTGTTTCAGGACTGAAAAATGCATGCACCAAATACCAAACAAAGTACCTTAATAGTTAGAACACTTCCTATTGCTAATGTAATAAGTAATCAAATACTGTACGAAGCTGGTTACAAGAGTACGCTTCAGTGGTAAGTAATAATCTGTGCTGGAGGTCAATCAAAGTGTCGGGATTCCTGGAATGGTGTCCGGGACAGCGGGCACCGCAGGCGAGCGGGGGCGGGTCGGAGTGCGGGGTGCGGGGAGGGGACAGTGCGGACAGGAATTAATTGCGGGCCGCGACTGAGGTGTGCCGTAATTATCGTGCCTGTGGACAGAGCTGCAGCTAATATCCTGTGAATGTCAGCTCAAAGATTTCCATCATTCCAGACCGTGTTCGACGTATGCAATGAAAAAAATGATTTGTTGTTTTGAGTGATATTGATTGACATTTTACTAATACGAAATACTTACGTAGTTAAAATAAAATTTCCTTAGAATTAATTTTGTTACGTATCCAAAACAATTTGTAGACATACAAATGAAAATACACCGACCAGCGGAAAGGTATTATTGATTTGTTTATGGTGAAAATGTCTTTGCATATAATCTAATTAAACGATAATAAATATGAGTAATTTTTAAGGTAAAAATCTCAAATCTCTTATTCAGCATAACTTCAACGAAGATATTACTCGTAGCGCCGTTCATAGAAAATTATCTCAACTCTATTACTGTAGTTGAATACTTAATCGTGAAGCCAGGTAATCAGTATTCAGTGTAAGTTCGTTCGATTCCCGGGCAGCACGATAAGCCCGGGATCTCTTGCCTGTGTGAATTCATCTCGCGATACTTGTGACTAATCGCCGGGATTCACCTCGCTCCGTCTCGCGATAATCCCAAACAAATTATAGGGGCGCTCAGCTATGCTGAGTCTTTGTTATTCGTTACATTATGATATACTTAAACGATATATGCTAACCATTCCTTTATTATACCGCTCTTTGTTAAAGATACTATAGTTTATAAAGATATTTTTATGCGATTCCTACTGCGATTAATACTGGATGCAAGAACTTTAATTTGAGATTTGGTTTAATAATATTTGAGTATAATATATGTAGGAGTCAATATTCAACTTCAACTACAGATGAAAATAGTAAGATACATTGTAAAGCTAGAAATACCATGTTAAAATAGAGATATTGAAATGCGATGAAAAATTCAAAGGGAAAAATAAAAAGAGAAATAATGGTGGATATAAAAGAGGACAGTTTGCGTCACAAAGCCGCATGCGGGCCTCAGATATTGACAGTAAATTTCATTCATACGGCATTAGTGCCGCGCCATCAGCTGCAGGGATAGCGCCCACAAACAATCACCTAACAACATATAGACACGGCGATATTTAAAATATAATAAATCGCGTGTTATTGTTTTTATTTATCAAAGCTCTGTCTACTCATATTTAAACAATATGTCGGTAAAACACAATCTTTGAGATAACAGTAAAATATACAATAACTTTCCCGGTCTTCTCACAATTTAATGGATCCCAATGTTAATATTTATTTTACTCTTTTATGTATATTTTTGAAAAAAATGCAAATTTAAATTGATTAAATTTTTTACAATGTGTAAAATCTTTTTTGTTCGTGTCTGAAGATCGTTATCTACGACGTCGGTTGCTACGTAGCGGTGTCTACACTCGTCCGCTACGAGCCCGCACTTGAACAATTTAACTGAGCTGGCTACAAAGAAACGTATACCCGACCCCTGTTTATAAATCTTTGTGAACTTGCACATCATTAAATACCTTAAGCAAACATGGATTTTTAATTACCTATTGATAATAATATATTAAACGTAACAAATCAGAAGGTTTTAGTTGTTCAAATAATACGTAAAAAGTTATATAAATACTCGTAAAATTAAATATGTTCAACATGATTGAGTTATTTATCGCTAGGCTTATATTAGATATATATTAAAGCGTCTGTATTTCTTGTCAGTTACAAAAAACATGTTAGCTGAACAAATCCGAAACATTGTTCAAAGTTAAGCCAATATTTGCGGAGCCGGGTGACTTCCGCGAATGTGACCGGGTAATTTATCGTCGGACAAACTGAAGTTTATCGAAAGAAGGAGAATAACTTTATTATATAGTAACCGGAAGTACAGGGTGGACGCCGCCCGCCTCCCGCGCTTCTAGGGATGTCACGCACAAAAGTGTTTACGTACTTAATATGTTCAACGGAAGTTCTTAAGTAGTCCGTAGAAATTTAACATAAAATTAACGCAATATGCCTTGATGCAATTTAACACATTTCAATAAAAAAAAATTGGATTAAACTTCAAAGATACAATTCCTAAACTACTAATATGGTGCATAATTTTCTGTAGTGTTCTAACTTGTGTGATGATGATTATTTTGTAATGAATTTATTAAATTAAATTGATTTTATTTTAACTTTGTATGAGAAAATTGAAGAATCAATATAACAAATATAAGGAGAAAAGACGCGGTGTACAGATGAGCTCAATTCTTAAAGAATTCTATAATGGCTAACCTTTCGACAGAAAAATGCTATCTAGTGGGTAATACTAATTATGTATAAAAATATATATATAAACTAATTAAAATATATATTTAATATAATAGACTACTAAAATAAAATATCTCAATTATTTTCACTTTCGTACAGAAGTGTACCATTTTGCGTGATTCCATTTTTATGGAGTTGAAGGCATTTCTTTGGAATGATGAAATATGTCGCATTCGTACGGAGCTCGGCCTTCATTGTAAACACATTTCGGAAATCGTCCTCATATGTCCAACAACGGAAATCGTCAACGTTTTACTAACTTTATTTCGCAGAACTTGCATTTTTGCTTTGTACCGTTTGTTATTGTAATATTTTTTTACGTTTCATTCGTTAGATAATTTTTTAAAACGTTTAAAACGTTACGCAAATATTTTTGTATATTGATACAAGTTACTTTTTAGATAGCTGAAAAACCTATAAAATTATTTATATTTGGAATAATACAAAATCAAAATTTTCATAATTTCGTCGTAAACATCTCGTCTAAGTTAAGGGTCTCAGGACAAATGAAAAGTGTCCAATAAAGTTTCATTTAGCGTCCGGTATACTCCACGGCGCGGGCGGTGGGCGGCGGTCGGCGCAGCCTCGGCCAGATATCATACTGTCAAGTCCCGCACGGCTCACTGAGCTTATGCACTGTGACGTCTTTGAACAGACAAAGACGTTCAACGTAAACTTTCTTGATATTTTTATTATTATTTACCATTTATTTCATATTTAATATACATATTTAATGTTATCTTTTCTGTGATTGGAACAAGTTTCACTTTTTTGTTTTTTGAAAGTGTATTTCTACTAAAGTTGGTGTTAAATTACTTTTACAAAATAAGAAAGCAAGAAAAATTAAAGCTTACTAAGCGTTTCATATACATATTTAATTTTTTTTTCAAGTACAGTGAACATTGAATATTAAGTATTTTATTGCCATGTTGCGGATTAAAAAATGAAGATTGTAAAATGAGAATTTACTTATTACATATTTTATTATTATATACTATCAAGTTGGTTCGGTCGTCTAGTACACGGTGTGTCCGTTATGTCCCTGTTTTCGATAAAGGACCGTTTAATACAACAAAGTGATGTCGAGTGAAGGATACGGTCGCCTTGGGCAACGCTTTTCCCGGCTCTTACGAAAATTTTATCAACAGTTTAACTTTCAACTAATATATACATTTGTGGTCACAAAGGTGCTTTGTGATGTTCCTACTTTATTTTCTTAGAACATAAGCTTTGTAGTTTTAAACAGACCTCAACAAAATCCTTCAACACAGTGTGCGGCGTTTCGGCGCATGAATTAGACTTAGTAATTTAGTTTATCTACTTTTCTCCGAAGCTACAAGATCATAAACCACTACTCATGTAAAATCACCAAATACAGATTAAAAAACTTGAGAGGTGTCAAGGGACACCCGGATGGAACGAAGTTCCTTTCAATTAATTAGTGAAGGAACCAATGTTTATTCTATGCATAAAAAACTTAAGTCTTCACAAGAAGTACATTTTATTTCTATGATATTTCGTTATATATTGTCACGTCGTTGCCATGGTGATATAGCAAAAAAGTGTCGTGACAACTTTTCGTAAGAATTTTTTCCGTCTAGCCCCCTTTCACAACGCGCGATAAGGAATTTCGTTCCAAATGTTATACATTCTGCCAAAACTTAATTCGCACAAGTACGAAGAAAGAATTAAACCGCCATCTAAACTTGTAATCGATGCAAAATTATGACGTTAAAGAGGTCGACGCAGTAATTAAGTTACGTCCCCGGCGGCGCTCTGGCTGTTGCCCCCACCCTGCAGCTTCCCCTTCCGGCGTCACGTGTGCAATCCGTAACAATGCAGGCCGCTGATAAACCAGGGCCAATTTTTTCTCGTGCACGTAAATACGTTTTGGCTCGTTTCCGAGCAAACCGGAAAATATGGGCGGATGCTTTTTCATTTTTTTTGTCGTCTGTCCCGGAGAGTAAAAACTTATCGGATTTTCAATACGCCTCGTTTCTTTCGTGTGAAATTGGCCGTAAAGATATTGGCTTAATCCGTGGGAAGTAGGACCCTTTCTTTTTGTGCCGTTCCCGTGATGATTTAGTGGGTCGCGAGGCGGCGAGGTGGCGAGGTAGGAACACTGTACAGTCGACACGTGTTAACAGCGCCATAACCGTGTGAGTTAACTGCCGAACTTACGGTACTTTGTAAAATATGACGCACGCTGTAACGACTCTTATCACCTTTTACTGATTTTGTTTTATAGTACGTTATGATACTATATATTTTTTCAACAGTTATTGTAGAATAAACTGCCATAAAGTCTTAATATATATTTTCTGGTTAAAATCATTTGTTATTTATAATTAACATTGTACTATTTATGTTACAATTATAGGTAAGGTTGTTTACATTAATTTTTATAACGAAAAAATTTGCATTATTTACCCGACTGACTGACTTTACAATTTTTGTACGCTTTAGTTTAAAGTTATATCCTATGAAATCGTGATACCTTCCTTAGCTCACAAGTCATGCAATAGAAGGTAATAACGGCTCTTTTATTGAGAAATCTTTGAAACATTAGCTAAAAACACAAATGGTAGGTAGTGGCTTAATAAGTTCTATCGCCCAGTGTTCACGTTAAACGTATCAGTTACGTTAATTTTTTCAACGTTTTAACAAACTCTTAATTAATTTACTTTACAAAACAAGCTTAGAATGGGAAATCTTACAAGATTTCTTAAAAACGTTTTCCTCTTAAATTTTTTATTAATTTATTTTTTTCAAATAAAAGTTGGTACATATCGAGTTCATAATTAACCCCCGGTCACACCTGAGGGGTTTCTCTTGAACTTTGACCAAGGAATCCCGTCGACTGCCCATTGTGTAACGCGATCCGTACCAGTTTCCATTTCTGAATGTTGGATAATCAACTAGCGATTAATTCTATTGGGTTTCTTAACTCTTAAAAATTTTCGTCATAATCCATGTTCGGAAATAAATTAATTAAACCATGACTGCTTTAATTATGAAATCGCACTAGTATGTTTACTTTATTATGAAACACATATCAAAATTTTCACATTAATAGAATATATATTTTACTGTAAATACTAAAGCTTATTGTTTTTTTGTTGATAAAGTTATGGTTACAAGTTGAAAGCTTATTTAAAAATATACTATTTATAGTTGCTTATATAAATAATAATAAATATGACTTATATATTTTAGCATGTAAGCAAAGCAGACTTAAACCATACCGTGTAAATCAAGGCATTAATTTTCCTACACAAATGTAACAATTTACTAAGTTGAAGGCAAGTAAGCACTTAGTTATACGCCGACGGCGGCCTTACAACTTTAAGCGGCCCTCCCTTACCGCTAAGCAAATTTGACAGCTCAAAGTTATCCCAAAGTTTGTTTATATGCAAAGTTACAATTCACAGTTTGTTAAATAAATATAAGCTTTAATGCTAAGTTAATAAGTTTTACCTTTGAATATAAACTAATAAATTACTAGTAAATATGATATTTCGTTTTAGTAATAGCACCTACATATGTTATATCAAAGTTATGTTGATTATGATGTTTTTGTAATTTAGTCTTCACGAAATAAGAATACAAACTAATCCGGTAATAATAACGAAGTAACAGCCTAAGCTGAGGCTCCTGAAAGAGCCCTCGAGCGCAGTTACTTTTAAACGAGGTTTAGGCTAAGCGAAAGCCCGGTGAGGCCGTAGATGCCTCTTCAAGGCAAATAGTGACTACACAGTCACAAAAATAAAAGAATACAATGGGTTAAAAGGAATAAAAGTTATACTAGAGTTAGGGTAATAGATAAGCACAATAATTTGATTGTAAGATATATTTCTAAGCTATTCTTACTTAGATAACCCAAATACATACATCAATGGTTGATTTAGCTTGGAGTAATCTCTTCTGAATAATTGTTTCATATTTCAAAATGTTTATTTATCTCTTAAAACGTCATTTTCGTTTACAGATAAAAACGTTAACGGAGAGATTAATTTCGATTTAAGCTTCGCCAGTCGGAAGCTTTTAAAATCGCATAAATATAACATGTCACGGTAGCGACCGCGTTTTGCCTTTATCAATTACAAAGAGGATCACGCGTCGAAAAATACGAAGCAAATGCCGACCATTGTTGAATATTTACTGTAATGTAAAGTATGGACATTTGCAAAATTCGTGAAATCTGAAGCGAATCAACACGACTGTAGATCTCAAATTAATAAAACTTCATATAGATGAACATTTTTCATATAACATTATATAATTATAATAAATACAGCCCCATAGTCGGGGATAACATAGCTTGCTAACGGTGAAACAATTTTTGAAATCCGTTCAGTAGTTTTTGAGTTTATTGATTACCAGCATACCAATCTTTACTCTATATTATTATTGTACCTTAGATATCAAATAAGCCTAAACCTGCTATTATATTAAAAATAGAAAAGCAACGCCATAGTATTTGAGATAATAGAAGGCTTATTTTTACAATAAAATAGAAAATTTTGTATTCGCATCAGAACGCAATTCAATTAGTCTTTGTTTTCTATAATCAAAATGCTCTATACGAGTGTTGTTAATAAAATATTTAATCGAAATACCAGATGGTACGAGCGCTCGTAAAATTCGCGCTTTGACGAATTTGTTGAACTCCACATATACTCGATATTTCAATTCAGCTCTGTGAACAACACTTCAACGTATAAAAGTGGAAACTTTAACAATCATCCCTGTTTTATTAAATGTTCAATTGCTCGAATATAAACGTATTGGATATCCGTATCAATAAATTGTCTACAGGAAATTAAATAAAAATCGTTGTACAAAATTACCTTGCTCTTTCTAATTTCTTATAGTATCTGCTTTATTCTATTATTGTTTCATTTATACTATCGGGGTAAGGAACATTTTTGACACTCGATTTTTATCATAAAAATAATGCTCGTTATAATTTGTTCGTAGTGTCAGTCACCTTCTGCGTACCAACTAGCTTACTAGTAGCCTATGATAGACGCCTAATAATTTTCAATTAGTAACTATTAAAGTATATTTGTATGGTAACAAATGTGCTAATTTTATAACAAAATGCAATGCAAAATGCATACGTTTTAATGAAAATTCGGCTTGGCGTGAAACAGATTGCAAACCGCATTCAGAAATAAAATTTCAATATATTTAATTACAAGTGGCTTAACAAACGAAAAATATTTGCTCATTTGCAGGCGTACATGATAAATTGTAAATTACTTGGAAATGCGAGTTTTGAGGCCCCCCACCGCGAGTTTAAAATTTAAAATGTTGAAACAACAGTGGGAGCGAAATTCACAGGCAAATAATGAGGGTCGAATTAAAAATGCAAAAATTGATTAATGGAGCGTTGCGTTGTTCAGCAAATATGTATTTAATGAGAATGACTCAGTGTTTTGTCTGTGTTATCTGTCGTACATTACGAGATGGATTTTTACATTAAATATAACAAAGATATTTTTATAACTTAGGTACGGTACAGTTCTTTAAGGTCAGCTTGATGAAAATGAGGTATGCAATCATTTACTAGTTTAAATTCTAAGTTATATTTATTACCATTTAATTTGTTTTTCAGCTGATGGCAAATAAAAATGAACACATCGTTTGTTTAGAATTAATAAATTAGAGACTTTGAAACAATTGACAACTGAAACAATTCTTTCGTACACATCAATAAACATTTTGTCTGAAATAAGTCATTGATCGAGTCTGTCTTTACCTTTGTAATTTTTTTTTTATATTATAAGGTGGCAAACGAGGAACCGGTCACATGAATTCGCCGAAATGGCGAAGCAACCGCTGCCCAAAGACATTCGCAATTGTAGATGCTTTGCCTACCCTCAATCTACGAAGGAGGAGACGCACAAAAAAGGAATGTTATTGATTACTTCTATTAATTAACAGATATTTCTTAGAAAATAAGGATTAAAGCTATAGTCGTCGAAGTTTGGACTATCTAAATTCCTTTTTGAAGGAAATTTTTATTTAAGACTACTTTTAAAACAATTCAAAATCCAATATATTATGTTTAACGTGTAAACCAATACCCAGTGGTAGTTGTGTAAAGTCCATTGTAACTGGAAGCCGTAATTTATTAAAAGCGAGCGCCCGCGCCCCCGGGCGGTGCGGCCGGATATCAACATCGCTCAAATTTGTCATGAGCTGCAAACCAATAGCAATCACGGCGCAACTGCACTTTATAACAACTAATTGCCTAAATATCCACTCACCTGTGACATTAACTGCACGCTACGTTTATTACTCGCTCAATATTAAAAGTTATATTTAACTTTATTCCATACACTTATCATTTATGACAATAGTGGCGACTATTTCTTACTATTACGGATATGTTTTGCCATTTTTTTTTTCTTTATGAAAAATCTTAAATGTTATGATTGTTTTAAAATGGAACAATGTGAACAAAATGGCTGACTCTTAGTAAACAATTGTTACGAAAGCATTGACTATAAATCAATTACTCAGTCGTACTTTGATACTCGTAATTCAAATATACATATCAATAAAATGACGTCATCATAAAAGCGTCCCGGCTATTAACACGAGCAAAATAAAGCGCACGATATCGCGTGCTCCTTGCATATTAGGTGTCATAACAACACAGCAAACGGCAACCTTCACTCTGGATGCATTTTATACGCTGCCATTCCGCAACGAGATCGCACCGATAACGCTAAACCATGCAACAATGCCGCGCTAAACACCGTAAACTTGTGAATTATTAATCGCCTTATCGAGGTCCGCTAAAACCTAACATGGCTCGCTTTATGAAAAATGCAATAAATCGCCCCCTAGATTTATTACGAGTGGATTTTCTAGTGCAGGCCACTTTCATTGCACAATTAAATGGTTTAATAATACACTAGGATTGAGGTAATACAATACAGTTCAAGTTACAACACTAAAACCAATTGATTAAAATTAACCGAACGTCTTTCCGCTTGATTATTGAAAAAAAAAACAAACTGGGCTTCACTTATGATTTACACAGCTTTTTATGTTTAGGCTATACGTTTAAAATGGTAATACTCTGTAAAACAAATGCAGCCACTAGGCTGCCTTGTATTAATTTATTTTCAATGTACTTTGCCCATCATATTACATTCGCTAAATTTTAATTAAGCAGAGTAATGATAATCCCGTACTTAAATAAAACAGCTTTCCAGTATTTGTGATGAATTCCTCATTCATTTCCAATAATTAATATTGTTTATTATTTTACCTCAGTAACTTTGATTTTAAAATGAAATTTAATTAATTAGTTTACAGCGTATTTTGAAACGTGATATTTCCAATAATATTAATTATGTCGACGATTTCATTTATTTCTGATAACTGATAAATATCTCGGAAAAGTATTTACTATAAGTAATTACAACATTGTTAATAGTATTATGAATTATTCAGAATCCGTAATTAAATTATTCAAACTTTCGTGAGACATTATTATTAACTAATATATAGCGGCTAAAACACTCAAGTACATTTGTCCGATGTCGGCACATTGAGCGAAGGGCCGCGTCCGCGAAATAAAACCAGTCCCACTCACCCTGATGAAGGGCCCCCGATGGGCTCGAAACTAGTCGGTGCCGACACAGGACAAATGTACATGAGCGTTTTAGCCGTTGATTCCTATATTAGTTAAGTATCCGTAATCATTGTGTAGTGGATACACTTGTGATTAATTTTTTAATTGATATAAATAGGTACAATCGAGAACAATTCGCCTATTCAGCGCACTTTGCTACCTGTAAGTACCGCGATCATAAGTTACAGATGCATTTCCATCTCTTCCAAATTAGATGTACGGATACTCAATATATACAATTATTTAGATACGTTTTTAAATATGAGTTTTTTTCATAATAATCTGTTAAAAATATCACCAAAAGTAGTAAATTTCAAACAAACAAATGCAAGAAAACAATTGTAATAAATGCGCTCGCTCGTAACCCTTTAAGCAAACGATGCGCAAGGAAGGGGAGGCGGTGCGATGAACAAATTCGCTAATTTTATCTGGAGAACTCTACTGAATAAAGATATATTAGTGGTCCGAACAAAGATAAAGGAATAAATTGTGGACGCGATAAATCAGTAGAGGATGGTTTTAATTACACGTCCGCCGGAACCTCTTGCTGCAAAAACTGTGGCACACCGAGAGGAAAAAAATCAAAATATTTTATTCATATTATTTTTTCTCTTTCTTATAGTAAGCATGGTAATAGTTTCTATACCTATAGATAAATAACAACTTATATTAGTCAAAATTAAAATATGCAATACATACTATATCTTAATCTTTCTTAAAGCAAATTATGTAATGCTTTTTTGGTGCATTTTTATTCAACTTGGTGTGCCAAACACCTTAGAAAGGGTTGTGCGATTGCCTCGAGGCTGAATGTAAATAAAGTTAATTATTGCTAGTTAAGTGATTTCAGATGTACACGAATACATTTCTTTGGCGTTATCTGTTTACCAACAGTTTTAATTCAGAATTTACGAATTTTAAATTTTAAATGAAAATTTATATTTATCTTAAAGCTACGCCATAAAATATATTAATTACATTGATATACAATTCTATATATTTATTAATGTAATAAGATTTATTTTTCATTTTTTTATTTTAATAAATTAAAACCACCATGTTACAGACGGCTGTTCACTTAGCTGTGTTACAGCTGCATCTCCCCAGTAACCCTAGACCCAAATAGACAAGTAAGCATACAGAGAAACAACTCACAAAGTGAAGTGGCGTTACACGGCTCCCAGGGATCGTGCTTTGATTTGCGGCCCACGATCCACGAGTGTTATTTTAATTATAAACATCATTAACCTTAATTACGGCATTTCGCGTTTTCCGCGAGAGTGCGCCACTGACGATGGCGCAGTCTGCACTTGGTCCACTTTGAAAGCTCCGCTATTAGGATGCAGTCCCCGAGCTTACGTGCTTGCTAAACTGTGCTTCGATGGGGCTGCTGGCTTTTAAAGCTTTTGCTCTCGCAATTAACATGAGACGAAATAAATAAAAACTGAGCCGAGTTATTTCGCACCGCTTACGAGTACGACAAATTGGCTAACTTGAAGCAATTAATTTAAGAGTACGGATGGATGTGCGCTAGGGTTGCTACAAGCATATATCCCTGTATTTTTAAACAGTGGTAACTACAGTTTTATGATTTTTGAATAAAAAGCAAAACTATATCTGACGTGTTTCATTGTTCAAACTCTCAATTGCAATAATTTAAGATTCTGTTAAAATAGACGAATTTTTTTACAGTGTTTGTATTAATTAATACATTTTTATTTATTAACAGAGATTTATCACAGTTATCAAAAGATGTTGTAGATGAAAGCACTCAGTTAAAAGAAATGTAAGTGTTTATAATTACTCTTTTTAATTTAAGTATATGCCATAACAAAGCAGGTAATACAAGCTTTTCGTGTGAAGGTTTTCGTGTGGAGATAAGCATGAGCTAAACGGGTCCTGACCGACCTTATATCGCCTTACATAAACTTACTCTAGCGTGTTTATGGGCGCCGGGTATCGGTTATCGGCCAACATTAAATTCGCTGCCAGACGGTAATTCTATAAGATTGATTCAAGACCTACAAATAATAGGACTAGCGAGTAACGTATAGATTACTCGGTTGAAGTTATAGTTAGGAGTGATTTTTTAATTTGGTTCTTCAAAAATAATTGTTAAAAAAGAACATTTTTTCTGTGTGTAGTAAAATTAATTTTTATTAAATAATCAGAATTAATAAATTATTTATTTAAAGATTTAGGTTTAGTTTTATAGTTTTTCAGTCTTACTTGCTATGTTTGTTTTTTAATTTCAGGTTTTACTTTTAGTAATTTGTACTAAAATTAATAGCTTTCCACATTAATGAGTACAAAAATAAAAATAAATAAATACATGTATCCATGATTCATTTTCATACAGGAAATCCTGCTTTTCTTAGCAATGAAACATTAAAGATTAATGAAAAATATTCTTCTCACATTTTCTCATCAATTAAGTAGCTAGCGTTTTAATTAAGGTGTTAAAAAAGGGCCATTATCTCGGCGTATTTATGTAGAGCGGCGCGACTCCTGGACGTAAATCAACGCACGAGACAATGCTAATGCTGGGGAATTAAAAAATACTCTGGCTGGAGCCCACCCTGAAATAAAGGACTTAGCGCAATCTTTGCGGGCGGTTAATGAATTACGTTTGCTAATTTTTCATTTGGGGGACGGACTCGAAGAATATAATTTCTTAAATACTTTGTTAGTGTAAAATAAAACTAGTTTGTCTTTGGGATCTTTTTTCTAATTACTAAAGTGTATAGCCATGTAGGTTTACGTTTGAACATATGGCTCAGTTTTCCACAATCACATATTGTCAATCAGCCAATAAAGATCAACTTACTCTATTCTTGCTAAATTAATACTAAAAGATAGAGACGTTTACAGTATAGTATAAGTTATATAAAATACGTATTTGACCAAACCCAAAAACGTTGTTGAAAATAGCCATATAGTGAAAAAAAATTAATACAAAAGCTATTTAACAAAAATTTGGTAATTATTAAATCTTTATATAGCAGTCCGGAACTGTAATGAAAATAAAATGTAAGACAATTTTATGATATACACTCGGTCGGCGTGACCCCCGCAGACGTCTTAATTAATCACCACAGATTATACTTGAAATACGAGCCCCGTTGCCAGCGCTACGAGCCCCGGCGACTTTTTATGAACACTTTTCTTTTAGTCGCACCCACTTCTATTCAACAGAAAAAAAGATTAATGAATGCGAATCAAAATATTAACTAATACAGCCTTCAGCTTTCATTATCATCAGCTTACTATCACGTACCCGCTGAGGAGCTCGGAACCTATTTATACGAAAATAGAAAGAAAACCACCTCAATAATTTGGACGCAGAAAAAATTTCACGTCAATGCTTTATTGCAATGTCGGCTTCGGTCAGTCTTGTATCATTTGTATCAGAAGATAAAAATCCTTCTTCTTCTCTTTGTATCTAATTGTTACAAGATTATGGGATTTAATTTCTGACTAATTGAGGGATGGAACATGTTAAACAATTTCACAAAATGACAGTGCGCAGTTTTCAGATGAATTGTTCTATGCTACATAATTCATGTAATAATAAATTTTAATGTCATGATGTTCATTAAGGTAGTTAATATTTCTTATATTTATATAGAACGTTAAGTAAAAAAATTAATTAATTATAAAATTGTGTTTATTTGCAGTGTTGCCATTACGCGTCCTAGTATTATGTGTGAACTCTGTATGTTTGGCTTTGAGAGCGATACGCTACAGTTGAGAGTAGCACCCAGTGTGACGTTCCACTGGAAACTGAGGCTTCAGTGGATGGGCGTGGCGCACCGATGGGCGGGGCCTACACCCATTAGCACCATGGCCCCGCCCAATGCGATGAACCTGCCTTCTCTGCAGAAAAACTTCTGACAGTTGGGCGGAGCGTATCTCTAAAGTATTGTCGTTACGGGCACTTTATCAAGTAATTTGTTAACTTCCATGCGAATTTAAATTTATTTGCTATCGGTAAATATTCATCTGAAAATGTACAGAATTATTTGAAACGTAATAATATTTTATATTTACTATTACACCAATTAAATGTATTTATTTTGTTTGAATTAAAAGGCATTTTAAGAAACAACATTAAAATAAAGTCAGAGTAAATTAGTATAAAACTTATATGCTAATCCCAAATAGTATAAAAATTATGACACGAGAGATGATTCTTTATAGAACGAATTTAGTAAATATCTAAAAAATTCAAAACAGAATATTAAAGTATTTGTCTTATTATAAACAGTTTTTAAAAAATCTTCGAGAAAAAGTTTCAAATTTCTCCAAAGAGTTTTTGAAAGCGTAAGACGGTCGCACCGTACAACAAGAATGTCTTTGTGAAAATTGTTGGCATAGAGAAGATGCCAACGCGCATACTTAAACAATAACAACGATTATATACATGTAAGTATGTAGCTGGTTACAAATTAAGGAGGGGATGCAAAATTGCTGTAATACAAAAGTTATGACAAGAAAACTCGCCTTAATAATTTTAATACACAGTTAAGAATACTAGATTTTAATCGATTTTAATCTAGCGAGTCATCATCGTGACAATTTCATGAGTTAATGAGCGCTCGGCACGCAATTTTATTTCATTAAAAAAAAACAAGTCATCACATCTCCATTATTATCACCATTAAGAACACTTTACAGTGGTTTAGTGGTTGGTAGGGAGTAATTAACCTTATGAAAAATTCCAATACAAATTATTGAAAACAGATACTTACCATAATGCGTCCAAGTGTCATGTAACGTAGAAGGTCGGTATTTTAACCCTTTACAAGAATTGTTATTGAGACATCCGCCCCTACCCTTATCTTTGATGTGGAGAAACCCCACTTCACTTTACCTTGCTTCAATATTACCTTTAATGTTAAACAGATAACTTCGCATGAAAATTACTAACAAGAAATAGGTTAAATAATTTAGATTATTCACATTAATGTATTATTGTGTGTAGATAAAATATAATAAATTGGAATCGGTTTGCCGACGGCCGACTTCAAGTTTTATATTATTCAGTAGATTTTATGTTAAAAATAAAGTTACTACGCCTGAAGCTTCTATTTCATTTACACACCCTATTTTTTAAAACGGTCAAGAAAGTCAGCCAGTATATTATTTTGATGAATAAATTAATCCTTGTCCACAATCTTGCCTGATTTTAAATCAAAACTCTCTTAGACATTTTCATAATTATTATTAAATTTTCTATCATCCCTGTCATTGTTGTCAAAACGGAGATAATATGTTTTAAATGGGGATTTTGGTATCAGTAACCCACGGTTAATCGTTCTTATTTGTAACGAGAAAAAAGTTGCTCTAATCTTGAATGTTTCATTGAAGTCTAATTGAAGTCTTCGAGTTACAATAACGTTTAAATAATGAATAGAATGAACAAGCGAAGTCTGATTTACGAGCGGGATTTGCGAAGAGGTGATAAAGAGACGAGCGATCTATTTTTTAGCGGCCCGACTTAATTCTCATCAATTTTGCAACTGAACGACGCATTGAGTAATCGCAAGCAATTTATCATTATTTGAATAAGTTTATTTTGTATTTACTCAAATACTTAAGTAATCTTTAATTACATCTACATATATAAAAGAAAGTCGTGTTAGTTACACTATTTATAACTCAAGATCAGTGGAACTGATTTAGCTAAAAATTTATTAACATAGGACCTTTTTTATCTTGTGTGCTTTTTTTATTCCGCGCGGACGAAGTCGCGGGTAAAAGCTAGTAGTGAATAAAAATACTATTTGAGATGTATTATATAAAATTCAAAAATCAGTTGAACTTACGCTTGTTGCAATCGACATTGCGACAATTAGTCTCTTATCTTTATCTTTTCTCAGACTTTATAATTTTTTAGATTTCTAGGTTATGTTTATTTTAGGGTTTGAGGATGGAAGTTGTTCCTTTGGAATTTTTTTTTTGTTTTGTTTTTTTTTATCATAAGGAGGCAAACGAGCAAACGGCCACCTGGATTCGACGCAATAGCGAGGCGACCGTTGCCCATAGACATCCGCAAATGCAGATGCGTTGCCTACCTTTAATCAACGGAGAAGGGGACGCACAGAAAGAGGAAATTTCTCCTTCCTATGCGTCCCCTCTTCCGCCAAATCCACTTCCCCTTCCCATCCCTTCCTAATAAGAAAAGGGTGGGAAGGGAAAGAGGACTAAAATTAGGCCTCTGGTACCACACTCATCAGACGAAACGCGGAATTGCTTCCACTTCACGCCTGTCTTCTGTCTGGTCGTGGTATTGCACCGGTCGAAAAATTGGTTGTATTAAAATTTAATGTGCAAATCATTATCTAGTTTCCTCTAACTCTTTGTAACCCAGACTATAGCTACTAAGCCGCTGATTACTTTACAGCAACATCTGTTATCAGTGATTATCCGACTAATTGTCCGTTAATCAGTCGTTAATTACGGAGTGTAGGTCGGGCGTGACGTCATTATGCGAGCCTAATGCCGCGCGCAATCACTAATGCACTGTCATGTGCCACTTGATCTAATTTGTCACGTCGCATCCCGAATTACACGCGATTTGATGTACCTTCCGATAGCTAGTGTAGGACAATGCCTTCAACGAATGCAGATTAATATCATGTATAAACGCAGGAATAAACAACCGTCTCTGTTAATGATGACGCGTGTTAAACTCAAAAGCCATCAAAACAGCAACTATTACAAAACTAATTTTCAAAACTTTAATTGCATTTTTTTATTTTCGTACAAAAATAACTAAAGTTAAATTCACATGTAGCTACGTGAAATGTGATCAAATTAACTATAATTTATACTCCGAAGATTTTCAGAAATTCATTATGAAGTTATTTCATACATAACTTCATTCCTATAGCTAGTGATGTTCATATACTAATAAACGGTAACATATCGATATCGTATTACCGTTACTGTATAATTAATTAGCAAAACGTCATCGAACAAGCTACCGTCATTAGCGTTATTAATTTGAGCGGCTAGTGTCAGGATGCCCAGCGCCCAGCGCCCAGCGTCTGGCGTGACACACTCGCACATCACTGACTCATACAACTGCACTGGTCGGCAAAGCATCGCAATAAGCTTCTCATAATATCGATTTAAATGTTAACTTAGCTCATTTTTTATATTAAAAGGTGGAAAATGAACAAGCGGTCATCTGAATTCACCGAAATCGCGAAGTGACCGCTGCCCAAAGAAATCCGCATTTGCAGATGCGTTGCCTTTAACTGACGAAGAAGAATATTTCATCTTCATATGCTCTTCTCATTCTTTTCTTATTCTATTATATTTTGGAAGTGAGTAGAGAGTATAAGTATTTATTCTCCTCTTGATTAGTGATGTCCTAAATATATTTTTCGCACTTCCCACCTTTTCCCTTTTATTTTCTAATTATTTTTCTTTTTACACAAAAAGATATCCTTAAAGATATGCAGAGAATGTCCTGTCTTTGTTGTGGTTAAGTTTGAAAAACACATAATCAAATAAATAATACACCACACGTACTCGATACTCAGACTTCCTAAGCCATTCGAAGCTCGTAATTCTAATACAATCGAAACGACGGTTTGTTGGTCCACTTAATCCTTTAAATCCGCCAAAATATGAACTAGTGCCGCTATAAAAAATGCCATAAAGCCGCAGACCGGACGGAACGCGCAAATAAACTGCGTCGCATAAAACTGTCCGATCGAATGGCTCACCTTTGGACAACGTTCATATTATAACAACAATGTTTAATGTCGTATTTCAATGTTAAATAATATCAGAGCATTGATAACAAACTTAATCACAATGTGAACTATCGAAGTAGATCATCAAGTAATATTTTATGTACAATAATTTAAGTTAATTTATCTTTCTTTTTATTAGGCAGAAAGGTGGACATAATAAAAAGAAAACAAAAGTCGAGTAAAAACTAAAATATTTATTGTTTCATATTTAATAAGAAAAAATCACTATTATATGAGAATGTTTAAATAAAGACAGGGTAAGCAAGCATATTATAATAACGGAAAAAGTAATTGTTAATTTTTGTTCTCACAATATTGAACATACTCGTAGAATAAAATGTAAAGAATAAACAATGAATATATCGTCTTCAAAGTTAAGATAACACATAGTATGTACGAACATTAATATCAGGTGCAGGTAGGGTTCACGTACGCATTAATAATGATAAATTTGAGTCATTAATTCTGTAGGATTAGTCGCGCAGGACGAGTGCGCGCCGCCGATAACCAAATATTAACTCAATTAGTGAGTAGGCGACGGCGCGGCATTCAAATGTCTGCTAATCCTCGCTCTCAGACCTGCTGCCGGAATTAGCCATGGTCAGACCCTCCGCCTGACAGATAAAGGCTTAAAATTGGTACTATTTTCGGCGCAATTTTACATACGCAGCAAGCATTGTATAACTCTGAAATATTCTTACGGTATTCATATATGAATGAATTAGGACCGCCATACACGGATAGCTTTGTTGCAGAAAAATGCTGCCGGCAGCGCGCTGAACCCGTGAATGTTCGTGTTGTTACACGACTAAAGTAATAAGTAAAATATAGGATTTTTTTTATTATTATATCAAAGTAACATTATAACTACCACGCTATATTCGTGCCTGACTCGTACCTGATACATCGTAGAAACTAATTAGCATGAATTGAATTAATAGCAGTCAATAGTAATTGCCGATGCATTGTTACCCGTGACAGGTTTCGTTGAATTTCACACTGATTCTGAACGTATTATAATTAATATTTTAAATATTTGGAAAATTTTAATCTAATTAAATTTTTATTCTTTCAGTATTCGCTTTGATTCGTATTGACACATATTATCATCCAAAAAATGTGTCAATACAAATGTAACTTAAGTCGAAAACGCACAGTTACAAAGATTACTACTGATCGCACTTAAAGTCATTAATTGGACGCTCTTAGTACTTATTCACGGTGTAAGCGGGAGAGCGGGTGCAGTCGCGAGTTTGTGTTCACGTTGGTCGCCAGGCGTTTGCGCAATCGACCAGTTCAAATCGGTTAAACTTTCCTGATGTCGCGCGTGAATCGCGAGCTCTGCCGCTAGTTCTCTCTGCAACGATCTTAGCTTTACGAGATCGTTTCAAAGTGATCATAATACACCCGCTGTAACGTTAGACAGCTGACGAAACAACATTCACGGCTAGCGGAGATATAACATGCCGCATCCATCAACTTCATTATCATAATTATACTAGTTACGATCTCAGTGCAAATCAACTAATATATAATTAACGAATAATCCTTAGTATCAGATAACTGTCACTTATAATTAAGATCTATATGCATTCAAAAAACGTTCGAAAAAAAGATCTACAATGATCGTTATAAAAATCAGAGAAATCTATATATCATCAATACATTTATGCTGGCCTAGTACATTAGTTGATTTTCGAAAATTTTGCTTTCTACTACTACGACTGCAAAATTTCAAGGCATATTAAAGTTAGTAATCATACTAATATTATAAATGCGAATGTTTAGATGGATGGATGGATGTTTGTTTGAAGGTAAATCCGGAACGGATCTTGATGAAATTTGGCACCGATGTAAACATAGTCTGGAAGAACGCATAGGCTATTTATTACGTTTTTTTAATGCCGCGCGGACGGAGTTGCGGGCATCAGCTAGTTAACAAATAATTATTGTTACAGATATTATTAAGTCACTTTCATCCATTTTTACTGAATTGATTTTACAGTTAAAATGTAAGTCACGTTTCAATAACCGTTGGATAATCCGACAATAAATCATGAATCCTTTCACAATCCGAAAGGCTTTTCTTTATAAAACAAACGAACCCGACCGAAAGCAAACTTAATCCAATACACGAGTGAAACGAAGTAAGACGTCGACTCAAACAAATTATTTGACATAATGTCGTTAATTAGAAACCCTCCTTTGTAACTGAGGGTGGGGTAATTAGGTTCGGATGTTCTGAATGGGCCCTTTTTCTGCTCGTTACGGCTGAAACAAAGGGGCAAAGAAGTAAACAGACCGTATTCAGGCTACGATTTGCATTAAACTCGACTTGAGAAGAAATCTTTTATGGATTTGCGAAATGGTTCACACGATAGCAGATCAACTGGTGTTAACTTAGTTTTGAGATAATAAACACAAGATTAAAATAAAACCATATTTTTAGAAAATACTTGCGTTCCTTGCATTACTTATTTTTAAAGTTTTTTTAATCTTTAAAATAATTTCACAAGCAACGGAATAACTTAATGATGAGACTTTCATAAAAATATTTTTTTTTTATGAAATGCAAAGTTTCAAGGGTCTAGATAAATCTGGGTTTAGATCCTTAAATACTCTTCTTGGATACAATTTGATTAACCACAAATTGCGCGAAAAAAAATGACGTTTGAAAAAATTGATTCAATTTGCGAATTGTTGCGGTGACGTTCCCAAGACATTAGAGTACGCGGATTTAATTGATTCGCTATTGTTTCGGCTGATTTGATTCCATATCTCTATAGCGCATAGCAACAATCTTCACCGGCACCGGCTCTACGCTACCAAGTATACCACAGTATCTGACTTCTTTAAATGCTACTTCGTGACACATTGGAAAATGGAAACGTGACATTTGGAAAAACCTTTTGTTTCATATTTACATTCCTCAATAACAATTTATTTTTTTAATGAAAAAAGAGAATAAAGAGGAAAATAGTCATATAAACAATTTAAAACTGGATTACCTCGGTCATATTCTCAGTGATTACTATAATAAAATTTTAGTTTTTCATTATTTTAGCAGCGGTGGCTCAGGGGTTAAGCACTTGACTTGCAATCTGCAGGTCCTGGGTTCGAATCCCGCCATGTACCAATGTGTTTTTCGATTTTCGATTTACATATGTACATTTATCCGACGTTCTTACGCTGAAGGAAAACATCGTGATGCAACCTGCACATATCTGAGAAGAAATTCAATGATTTGTGTGAAGTCAACCAACCCTCACTTGGCCAGCGTGGTTGACTATGGCCTAGTCACCCCTAAATTGGGGTAGGCTCCGAGCCCCTCGGTGGGGACGTATAGTGAGCTGATGATGATGATGATGATGATTATTTTAAAGAAAACATTTTTATTTTATACACAACGCGTGAATATTTTTGAGCTATGTAATAATGTCGAAGGAAAGTTAGTAACATATCGATGTGGAACGACCGTCGCGTCATGCACACTCTTTCCCTAACATTTTCAACAAACAACAACTTGCCCTTAATTGTGTTTGCGATTCCTTTGGAAGTCTCTTTTGACTCGACTACAATTGTGAAAACTCGTTTTGAAACGACGTTAAATACGACCGAATTTCAGATAATTAACTCAGATTACGGTCTTCGCGTATAATTCGCTTTTGTTGCAGAAATTTTGAAGGAAAGACAGCAACTTAATTGTGACGAGCTTTGTAGCAAGAACATTTAAATTGGATCGCATATTTATTTAATTTACAACACCGAATCCTAGATATGAAAACAGAAAATGTTACAATGTTTTGAACAATTTGAACTTGATGTTGCTATTTTACTTATTGGCTGAAAACCGTGATATTTTGAAAAGTACCGTGTACTCGTATATTGATTCATACTAGAATTTCAAAATTAGATGAAGCATTTCCATATTCATCACCATTCAATGTTAAAGTATAAATATGCGTCACGTATGCAATATTAAAAAATAAAAGTACGTATAAAACGATAGTGTTCCATTTAAATAAATCTATTGAATAACATATGCCAAATATTAAATTTGGAAACAATAGTTCAACCACCGTTAAAAATCCAATATCGAAAAACTTAAAGCCGATGCAAATTCGGAAAAATCTATTATAATCTGCATCGCACACTGGCGGACGCTCTTTTCATTCGATGCCTTTTGTTGCCGGATTCAATTAAGTTTACAACGGCGCCGAGGTCAGTTAATAAAAACCGAAGCCTACAAAAATTGGTGCGTAAATCAAATTCAATAAAGCACAGCACAATGGTGAGACTCGGGCGCGGGACGGCCGCCGGAAAATGACGCCGTCAAACAATGACCGCCGCGGAGCGAGCCAATCAACTCTATATTACATGCAAGCACTCGCTTAACACGCCTTCGTTGCAGCTCTGTTTCATGTGAATATAGTCAAGCACACAAGAAGAATGTAAACAGACTCTGAGAGATTGGAAAAAAATTTAAAGAAAATTGTAAACTATGTATTCTAAAGACATCATCGTTACCATTAGAGAATCATTTTTATCTACGAAACCTTTTATTTTTCTAACAGACACCGCGTAACATAACTATTACTATTTTTATAAAAAAAAATCATAGGGAAATACTTTTACCTCACTGTCTATTGAACAGTCTTTCAATCCAAGTCACCCTTTAACATTAAGAATTCCCGTCCACCTTTCCACGTCTCAGAATTAATCGCCCGAGAGCCTCTGCCTATTAAAGTTTCTTCACAAGTTGTTTAAGAGACTCAACTCGCTTTAAACTCTACAGATAATGTTAAACATTCATTTAAGTGCGCGAGCTCCACCCAACTTTCCAATTGTCGTATAAATCTTCTAATTCTTCAAGCGTTTAATATTCATATCACCTTCGTTGTTCCCCGTTCTAAGTCTCAGATATGATGAAAATAGCATGTATAAAAAGACTTTATTCCAAGTGAATAAGGTCTAAAAATGGTAGCAAAAAGTAGATTATGGCAACATTTCCTTTTAACTTTATTTTACTAAATTTCTTTAAACCGTGTATCGAAATGAAACTCATTTTACCTAGGTCTTTTATTAAAAGTAGAAATACGTCACAAATAATATGTATGTACATTTTTACTAATTTCATACATTTACCACCGCGCAGCTTCATACAACTTCACGAAGTGTTTAGTAGCTACGCCACCGGAGTAAGTTTTATACAAAAAACTATTGTTAAAAAGAAATACTTTACCTGTTTTTATTTTACTCTTGTTTCTTTCATATAGCAATATAACAAATAAGATTTAATTTCTTATGAAATAAGTTTGTCTGGACAAAAATGAAAAACTAGTTTTTTGTTAAATTAAAACTAAATCACTTTACTAAGTTTTAGTTAAGATAATAAATTAACACATACATATAACAGGAATACCAAAACCAAAATATAAAAATAATATTTTGTTTGGGAAACTTGTTAATTAAAACGAAACCTTGTAAATTTCATTAAAGTTTTTTAATTGATTTTTTTACGTTTACTGCCAGAACATCTTTTTATTAGAATTCTTTTGTAACATTTTATCGCTGGAAATTCTCAGAAATCATTTAAAATACTGCTCAAACACGTGATTCTATTTGTTACACAAAATGTTCAAATAAAAAAGAAAATCAACAAAATCTATGTATCTATACATGTGTGAAGATCGCAAACAAGTATTTATTTTAGAAAAAGGAACAATGTAAAAACCATAATGGAAAGAGTAAGATAGTTTAGGACTAGAAATTAGAACTAATTAATTAATATTGTATTATTGTATGCAAGTAAATATTTTTAAACTATATAAAAATATAAAATGTACTTAGTATTCGTATTCCTAATTAAACAGTAAAGGATTTCACAAGATATCATTACTAATTTATTATATTACCGTCTTTAGAAAGGATCCGATTAATTCGTTCCGTGGCAATAAGACTAAGAAAAGGTAGAAGTTCAACCGTCGGTCCCCCAGTCCTCAATACGTCCCGCGGGAGGCATGCCGACACTCTTCCGAAAAAGTTTTCATTGTGCTAACAGCGCTGTAAACTTTTAAAGACAACACTTTTCTAAGTTAATTTCATTTAATATTATAAGAGAAACATAGAAAAAAATGTAAGTTTCAGAACAGTAACAGAGTATTCAATACTGAATGTTTGCGATACGTGTTTCGTAACGTCATCAACAAAAATTGTCAAAATTTGTATGAGATTTTTCGTTGTTTTTTACGCACAACGAAGGGCCTTGTAAAAGAACACGCCCTCAGATATAAATGATGATTTACTCAATATTCTTAATTGGTATCGAATATAAGTGACAACGCATGTGAAAAATTCTAATTGCAGCTAGTTAAAGTCAAACAAGTATATCTGAACCGACGAGGGAGGCGCTGCTATTGTGGTTGGTTTTCTCAGAAAATATATAAAACCTACTTAGAGAAAAAAGTACATGACAACTACAGTAAAAAGAGAATCTTTCTTCATGGTCACAGAGGCCGCTAGTGAGCTGTCATAATTTAGTTTGACTTATGCCCATCGGTTCAGATTGAACTGAAGGTATAGGCTATACAAACGAATTTATCAGAATTCCCTAATGGGTTGATTTTTCATCAACATCACTAATTTCCTACATTAAATACAAAAGTTTCAAAATAAATATTAAAATATAACGTAATTGGTCGTAAAATAAGCCTATCTGATTATAGTACAACTAAAGGCTACTCAGAGGAAGTGTTAAGCAATTGTGGGTAGCCGCCAAAACACGTAGCACGTTCATTTCGGGTCGTTATAGAACAGCCATTGTGTGTTGATATTCGTTACCCCTCCCAGATAAAGGCACGCGAGAGGAAGAAAGGGAAATAGGAAACATTAGCAAGGCTCACCGCAAACTGGTCTGTAATAACCGTCTGAGCAGTCGTTGTGACGCCGCCACATCAGCGGTTCGAGTACGATCTATCCGCTCATTTATGGTCGCCATATCACAATGTCTTTAACCCTTTTGTTTTCAAAGTAACGCTAGATTCAAAACACCAATGTACGCTATGAGAAGCTATGCTTTGAGAAGCATAGTTTCGATGATTCGTTTAAAGATAAGATTATAAAAACTTTATCCTCTTATATATATTTAGAGGATACATAAATAGATCTTGAATAAGGCAGGTTTCAAGCTTTCCCGCCCAAGTCGTGTTCCCGTCCGCGACATTTTAAAATAAACTGCGTCCTTTAATGCTCTGGCATATTTTTCAAAAGCCGGCGTCCCTCGCAGCATATTAATACGCATTCTTTAACACCCCTTACATGAATAATTAGATGTTTCCCGAATTTATCTTCCTCGGTTATCTGTAAGACACGAGTTTTAAATTTGCAAACTCATTCTTTTCGCTTTATTGAGGATAATACATCTTAGCCGGGTTGCGATTCTGATTAATGCCTTCGACTGGTGTACTCGCAACTTTGTCAGAGATAGCGACGAAAAATAAAGGGACGTGACTTTACGGATTTCCTTCTTAATTCTCAAAAATTTGAGAAAACATGGAAACATTTTTGAGATTACAAAGAAGGTTTGTTTTTTGTATTTTTAATCGTCCACTTCAGTCGTGATTCTACTGGCCAACGTCACAGCTGCTTAAAACTATTTCATATTCTTCTTTTAAATACATTTGTCACAAGAATTTGGCAAACGTCATATCTTTATTTCCTTAAATGAATAGTTATTAAAATATGAAAATCTGTGTTTTATTTCCACTGTGTCTTGGTAAGTTTTTAAATTAATAATACATGAAAAACTACTATTGTTACATCGCAAAAAGTGAAATATTCATGTTTAATCGTGGTACTCCACGATTAGCCATTCACTCATTTTTAAGTAAATAATGGCTTAAAGGTGAGTAACTAGTAAAAAACTTACCGATCTATTTGATTAACTTGATTGAAAACATTGCCTATATTTTATTTCATATTCGTCACGTATTCGTCCCATATGTTTTAAATATGACGAGGATGAATAGGAAAATACAATTGATGTAACCATACCACGCTCTCTGGTTTACAAAAATAAAATATAATTTTCACAGTTATTTTTTTTTCAGTTACCTATTTAACGGGGTCGGCGGCTGATTCAGATAATGAAGTTAAAAGAGGAATATTTCCGTTCATGGTATGTAGGCTTTGAAGTTTGTGTAGAAGTGTAGATCATCGTTCAGCAGGTTGCAGCAACTAATGTTAAAAGATAAAAATAATTACATGGTGGTATTTCTTAATATTTACAGGGATTCATTTACTATCAAGACATGTCAGTAGTGGATGAGACAGGCAAGCGGTTCAGGCGCAGTGCTGTCCTGATCCAGCCCAGCTGGCTGATCTCCTCGTCACTAGACCGCGGTGAAGGTCAGGTCTTCCCACACAAGACACTCATCGCCAGGTTGGGCTCCGTCAGCATTGACTCCAATTTCAACTTCAACGAAGACGAAGAAGAGCAAGAACGCGAGGTATTATAACTTTTTCTTTTAACATTAGATGTCACATTTACTTTTTGTTGTTAATTATCATATAAATTAAACCCTTTTTCAATAGGTGATACAAATTGTGCAGCCGTACAATTTCAACTCTACACAATGGTCGTTTTATGATGTGACATTGTTGAAAACACTGTTCCCTTTCAATATTACTTCTGTAATATCGCCTATCACACCAAACTACAAGCCAGAAATAATGCAGAGATCTTGCAAGATTCTTGTTTACGCGGTGAGAACATTTTAATACATATATTTAACTTCAATACTGATGGAGCCAGCAGCAACATCTGTTTTAAAAATAATACTATAAAAGCACACTTTTTCATTATTTATCTCGTTGCCGTTCTCATGAGGTCATCAATCCACAAATCGTTTCTGGTTCATATCCATGACCGCAGTTTTACGAATTAAAATCATTATCATTGAATATTTTTTGCAGAGGAGATTTAACAACATTTCAGAAGACAGCATATTGATGCAACTGACTGTTGAGCTACTCAGTCCATCGACTGACTGTGGTATCAACTATCAGCAAGAAACGATGATATGCGGCGCTGATGGGGAAGACAACAAGAATTTCAACTATGAAACTGATTTTTGCCAAGTAAGTTTCGGAATAACATTTTGTGTCAACAAAACAAAAGATACGGTGCTGATAGTTTGATATATGTACAATCTTTGTTTTTTTTTTTTAATTATACATCAATCACTTTAACATTATGCAAATGGTGCACAAACTTTTAACAAACAATATTTGTTGCTTTAAGGGTAATTCTGGTGGACCTCTGCTTTGTGAAGGCGAAGTAATCGCTTTGCAGACATACGTCAACGAATATTGTAGACAGCCTTACCTGTTCCAATATTTGCCATCTTGGGAAAAGTTTGTTAACTGTGGCATTGAAGAACGTTGTGACGAGGAAATTTGCAATACCACATGTAGCACTATCAACAAAGATACTCCTGTAAACGAAATTAACGCTGCGACAAGCGACATGGCAACTATTGTGATGGTCGCTAAATTAGAAACTGAAAGTACTACATCAACTACGCCATCTACTACCACTCAGAATACCCGAGAAACTAAGAGAGTACTCAAGGAAAGTGATGCAGTACCACCGACTTTGACTGCAGCAACGGCTGACCAAACAACTGTAATTATTTTAACTGAAAACGCCTTGGTAAACAGATTAGATGAAGAGAGAGCAACCACGTGGCCTAGTAAAATTAAAGAGAACACAAAAGACTATCATCACAGAGGAGACTCCGATACTATGGAAAGAAATACTAATGTAGAAGCTCAACAACAAATGGTTTTGACAAAAGTCAGTGACGTTGGCAGCAATATACAACTTTCTAGGTACTTATTGTTTAGTTTTTTTATGTTAATTTTCTTTGTCTCTCATTAAACGATATGACTTTTTGACTAACTAATTTTGTTTTGTCTAAATTTTATGTCTATTATTAAAACTAGTTGCTATTGAAGAAATTTATGTTATTCATTCTAATATTTTCTTGTTGTTACGAACTTTGCTTTTGTGTCTCTTTCATAGTTTGTTTCATTTATACATTATCATATTTATTTATACAAGTATTAAAATTCTTAAAATAGCAGTGAGAGTATTTCTACCAACTTTATGATTACACGATCCTCTTAAATAATAATGATAATCATTTAATATCTTCGAGCTTAAGTAATCACCTGAATTTTTAATTTACTTTAACGCATTTTTTGATAATATAAATTATGGTCTGATACATTCGATAGTAAATTCTTGTCTTGAATTCTCTACTAAAACTATTCAGGCATTAAACGCTGGTGGGTTGTAAAAGACGTGGAGAAGCAGGAACGAGGTGGTCCCGTCAAAGTTTCCTGAATAAGTAGAATTAAGTAAGGTTGCGAGCTTAACGCCTCGGCAGTTTGCTCTAATAGCATTAACAAGTTTCCAGACCGTATTGGGGGAATACTTAAGGTCATAATGTTTTTAAATTTCCCTAAAAAATTGTATATCTACTGTCCTTATATTTTTGAGAACAAAATATTGAGGAACTATCAGTCGTTAGCATTTACATATCATGTAAAAAAATCAGAAGACATACCTTAATTAACAAGAGTTAAAAAGTTAGCCAATTTTTCTTTTTACATGTCCATATCCTTTTCCACCATATTCTCAAAACGCTAACCTAAGACAAATTCATAAGAAATGCTAAGATAAAATATTCTAGCGACCATTCCAAACCAAACCGAGAAGACTATAATGTTTTCAAAGTGAATTTTCTTTTCTAACTTCGGAAGTGCAATGGAATTGAAATGTATCTTAATACGACTCGATGTGTTTAAATTCCGAAAGGGGATCGCATCGGAAAACTGTTATGCATATTTTAAAGTTATATTTACTTACAGTGGACTGGCAGCACCCAATGAGAATTCAATGCGAATATCTTTGTGAGCTTTAAAATGTTTTTTATTATTCAACACACGTGATAATGTTCAATTTTAAAATTATACTAGTCGAAGTTATATAAGTTTGTTAATCTTGAAGATAGAAAAACAATTTCGAATAATATCAGACTCTCTATTACAACTAATAAAGTAATATTAAAATTAATTAACACTTTATTTAAAAAATTACTTTGCTGTATTCTTGTAAAAATTAACATTAGATTTGTCGATCCTGAAACTATTAATAAATACAACAAACAACAACGCCTGTGAAAATTATAACAGCAATCACTTTTATCGCATATTTTGCCCCCGAGTAAGATAATACCGGGAAAAAAAATATTAAAATGAAGTCGGTACTTTCTAAGTGTAAGTAATTAACACATAATGCTATAAGTTAGAAAACAAACGAAATTAATTCGACAATCCCATAAAAAGAAATAAGCAGTTCATGAAAGTTTTAATAATTAAAACTCAAATAAAACTGGCAGCCCTAAGGGCACATGACAAATTTAGAATGAAATACCTCGCTCCCCTCACCGCTACAAATTGGAAGAGTAAACTCCGGTACCGAAGGTTTTTCTGGAGATCTTTTCTAATTGGATTTTGTACACGAGTCATTTTCAAGGATAAATCCCTTGCCGAGGGTAAAGAATAGACAACTGTCGTTATTTCATTTTGACTACATTAAAGAGTGTAAACAACATCCCATTAAAATTTATTTTAAATGCTTAGAAGAAAAAAAAACATCTTAACAATTTTAAATCTTACAAAATGTTCACTACGAGTGTATACTCGTACTCGTACTGTATAGTAAACAAATGTAAGCCCTTAAATCGTTAATACATTTTAAACTGTTAAAACTTTTAAACAATAAAAGCAAAGTGAGTAGACCAATTACAGAGCTAAAACTAACTCACATCTTAATTCAAACTGATAACTGTATAAATCGTGGAGCAGACGTTTTCTATCTATGTCCGACGCTTACCATTACATTTCCTTTTAACTTTTACAGACTTCTATTAGTAAGATGTGTCCGAAATAAAATACTGTATTACCAAACATTTTTTGTTTAACTTTTCTCTGAAATTATATATTTATTTATACACATTATTAATCTTGGGATTAGTACAATGTCCCATAAAATAATACAAAAAAATTTGTCACATTTATTATTTACTGTTTTAATAATTTTCAAGAATTAATAGATAAATTGCAATTTGAAAGCTATATAATTTGTCATTAACATATTAAATAGAAAACGATGCTGTAAAGAATTGGAGGAATAATAACGGAATCATTGAATCCGGCGTCGCGGCCGTCTGTAGGCAATTTTCAATCTCTTTTCTATTTATGACAGTAATAAAGCGGCCGGGAAAAGTCAACAATCAATTTTGTATTTCAATTTATTCCCAACCATCCTAGTTCGTGCGGTGATAAGAAAAAGAAAACGCGTTCATTGAAAACGGAAATTATTGCAAGAAGCCATCAAGTGGTGTGCGCTCGACTTCCTACGTTGTATTCTCTTTTTTTTTTAATTTCGATTTTTTCGTCGAAAGCTTTTTGATTTGTGTACCGTCGCGTCTGTCGAGGCTATTTTTCACGCACCTCATTGTCCACTTCACGCTCGAAGAGATCGCATTGAAAGTGTTGTTTGTGCGTCACACCGTTAACGCTTCATTTTCAATGAAATCGCTTTATGAATGGTATACCAGAAATACTATTTTCTTAAAAATACTAAGTTCTTTAATAGTAAAATGCATAACCTCGACCATTTATATTATGACTCAATCTGTTAGTATACCTTCGCAATGAATCTTTAATCTACAACATCATCTTTGGTTTTGTTTACTTTTGAAATTAAAGATGGTATTGATAACAATTCTATCAGACAGCGTTCTGCGGCGCTGAGGGCGGCCGGTGCCGGGAAATTGGGGTGATTTTTCTCCTCTTTTCACGTCCGCTCTAACAGTAGAGTCACCAAAAAAATGTCATTCACTTTAAAAAGATAATGTTTTTTTTTTATAAATGCATTTCAACGCTTAATATAATGAATAAAACGATGAATTTAAGATACAAGAAATATATTTTTTTAGTGATTTTTTTAAAATAATATGTAAATGAATTTGCTGTCAGTACACAAAAAGTACTTTAACGTGTTATGAACAAGTGACGCGAGGAACGATATTTTTCGCCTCGTATATTGAATCGGTATGGTCTTTATTTGGTAGGTCTGTTGTAAAGAGGACCTTTTCAAATTTCCGTTCACCTTTGCAATTGATGACGTCATCTCTTACATTGTTCGAGTTTATCACGATACTTGCTTAAGATCTTTTTTGTAAATACTGCGTGAGTAGTATTTTACCTTTACAACTAGAAGGATTATATTATACTTTTGTACATATACATTGATTGTGGAAACTCAATCTTTGTTATTTTATATCTTTTCTAAATTAAATAATAGATATTATTTTATTTATTTATTCTTGTTAATCATTACACCTTCGTTCCAAGAAAAGGTAATAGTTCAACCGGATATCGACGTAAATTAATAGAGGCATTGAAGTATTTTTGTTCTTGCGTCCTAATTAGCGAGAAATGGGAAAGTTAATATTTTTTTCCCAGAATTCGGGATGAGAGACTTATTCGCTTTTCTAACATCTTAATGTTCTATATTAATATTTCTTGTTATTTTATTCACATTACTGATTGTACACGAGCCATAATGTGACGTCATATATTTTAAATCCATAATATGGTGTGCCGTACACAACGGGTTTGGGTCCCGCGGCACAACCTGCCTTAGACAACGTCTTGCAAGGGCTGGCATAATATTGCAAATATATGAAGTGGCATTTACCAACTCGATGCCTCATTCACCGCCTGCAGGTGCCTGGTCAATCTGTCGGTTTCAGTCGAGTCAAATAAGTCACTGCCATATAGTCTAAAGGCTCCAGCAATGCTGCACTCCTGATGCACCCGATGCACCGCTTCCCGTAAGCGCTCCAGAGACGCGTCGTTATTGGACCGAACGCAGAACCGTGAACTTAGCGACCCTGTACATTAAATAATAGACACGTTCGATGTGCTCTTTAACTAATTCACATCGCAACTATGCCGAATACTTGGGTAATATATTTTTAATATATTTTTATTTTAAATCCGATTCTTCGAGATCATAAAAAGATGCGTATTATATAAAAGCGCGTAAAGACGCGTATTTGCGCAAATCTTTATCAGTTTAAATGTATATTTTTCCAGCGATTTTCAAGTCCTAATATATGCGTATTTGCAGTACTATTCTTCGTTGAAACTCATTATACTATGATCGTGGTTTTAGTATAAGGCTTTAGTTGTAGATTATGCTACGTAGGTAAAGGGATTATTTTATTTAATAAAAAAAAACTGTAAGTATTGAACAAGTTTTTAATGAGCTACTTCTTTGGTCAAATCATTGGTTAGAATAGAACCAGGACATTCATTTGACAATTTACAAACAATGCGCTGACCTTAGGCGACATCGAAATACCTTAATATAATTAGGAATGCATAAACTATCTAATTAAATGCGGAGTTAAAAATTATCTGAATACATTTACAAAGATTTAATACATCGCTAAACAAACTATTTTGAACTATTTCAAATTACGCAATTTTAAATTATATTCAATAACATGTACATATTTAATAATTTTCCACATTTTGCTAGAATCAAATATTTAATATTTACCAATTTTAATTAATCATTAGATACAATATACTAACTACTTTGTTAATTAATTTATTTACATAAATAATACAAACATTACAACAATGTTCATGTTCATGGATAAACTTAACAATAATATACAAGGTACAAAAAGAAATAACAAATTCAGACAGTCAAAATAATAAATGTGTGGCTAAGCCAAAAGTATATAAAAGAAGTTTTAAAAATAAATATTTAATTTGATCGACATATTTCATCTACCAATTCAACTCTACTTCACTAATACATAAATGAGTGATCTATTGAAAGTAAATAAAAAATATATATAATAATATTTACATAAACATTTCAACATTATAGAATACAACGACTGACAGTCTTAAAACATGCTTTCCTACTCGGTTGTATATAACCGCATCCTTCTTATATTCACTTAATTTGTTTAGAACTGCCCTTTTGAGATCTCCAAACAGACAATAAACATTATTATTATTAAATAGCAAAGCTATAATTCACTTCTAAGATACAGAGATCGTTAACTATAAAAGTTTTGGCATATTACAATAACACATTTAATAATAAACACTTTACATCCATACAATTTTATAACTGTTCGTCGCAATAGTTTATCCAACGCAAATTAATTTAACCATAAATACTTTGCCACTATTATTGACCGAAACTTATACCGACACATGTTACACACATTAGTCCGATTGACGCAAAATTTAAAATCAATACCGACATATTTCACCAACGTTAGTCGCAAAACAATGCAATGTTTTGTCCCAAACTTTAGTAATAACACCGACACATTTCACCGACATAAGTCCGAAGCCAGTGATGTTATGTTTGTCCCAAGCTTTAGTACTAACACCGACTCATTTTACCGACACCGTCTTAGCCGTTTAGTTATGATACTTGGTGTACGGGTGGGCCGTATCTCAGACGCGGTAGTCTCAGCTGGTCGCTGACAGGCCGAGCGGCTTGAGGTGCGGCGGGGGCACGAACGCAGCCGTGTTCGAGCCCGACATGTTGTTGTTCATGTCACCGGAGCGGCCCGATCCATTCATTAGGCTCATCGCGTTGCTTGTCTGTTGAAAGAGTGCTTTTGTTAATAAAAGATAACATATCTGTAGATTAAATCTATGTAAGCGCAAGTAAGTCTCTCCAAAATTAACTGACCGTCTGATAAAAGATACATGACTCCACTGGAAGTCGGAGAAACATGTATTGTAGCTAAAGTCGTCATGAAATCTTGAAGTAGAATGCAATGTTTATAAAAGCTTCAACTACCACAACTAAAATTATTCCTTTAGCCTTTAGCTTTATGTATCCGAAATTTCTCATAAAATCATCATATAACTTAATCATTGTTACTATTATCATGGAGATTTTAATATAGCATAATTACCGGTGGTGGAGAAAGATGGGTGGTCTGCCGTTTGAGGTGCGCAAGCGGTGGCGGATTGTAAGCCATGTTAGCGAACACCAGCCGTTCTTCGTAGTCATATTCGCATAGGATCTTGTTCTCGCACAAGTAGAAGCGATCGCCCACACAAAATCTGAGAACAATTAAAGCAAATTAATTTGGGAACAAAAAAAAGAAAACGCGAAATTAAGTTAAAGCTAAAAAAAATTAAATAACTACTTTTATATTTTTAAAATATGCTGTAATGCATTTTAAGGAAATTCCTTGTATCATATATTGTTTTAAATGTGAACATTCATATCAGGATATACGCAATTAATTAACTTCAAAACATCCTGCTCTGTGACAGCTTCCGATTGTTGGACTTTGAACGTGTTGATAAGTTAACTAGGCAGACAATCAGTCGGTGCTTATACATAAATGCTTAAGAGTAAAGAGGCTTAAGTATGATTCGTAGAATTTGATTTTCATGTTTTTCAGGATAATTTTCTTGGAAATAAGTAAAGAGATAATTGCTCTTACAAACATAATACTTTCAAGCACGTTTAATTAGCTAGCTTTATTTTTATTTCGTTCAAGAAATCTACACTCGAAACAGATCAGAAGGAAAAATTATATCAAATTATCTTTCAAACAGTATTTCTTTCCATCAAATAAGTAGGTTAATTTAGATGAGTAAGGAAGTTATTGATATACTCGTATTCAATCAATGAAAACTAAATAAAATAATATTAAATTCAAATAATATCGAAGATTGTATTGTGGTACACTATGCACTACATTCATAAGCCTGCGTATAGATGTCGCGTCGGATGCACAAGTCAGATACATTTACCGAGTGGGCAGGGTGCAGGAAGATCCAATTAGTAATTCTCCACGGCAGGCGCGGCTAATGCGTCCCATGCCCACGCATTATTAAGGCTTCCACGTAAATCGAGTTAGCGACACATTTCGTATTTCATTTATTTGAATAGCTTTAAGTATTAGCTTATTAACTATTAAATTAGGACACATAAAATCAGTTATGTCCGTATGTTATTTTCTTATTCTCCATCCCACAAACAATCACAATGTAATCTCAAAGCAGAAATCTACGAGCGTATATTTCTAATATCGACAATGTGATTAAAAACAACTTCCATAACAAGATTAAATTTGGATCGATGTCATTGTAACTAATAAAAAAGTAACTAATGATAGTCATCTACTTCATCAGCCTTTACCTGCCCACTGCTGAACCTTTGACCTAATAATGGCAAAGAATCATTGTGATTTAAATTGATTGTGATTATAAGTGGTTATTTTCAAATAATTGAAAGTGCCCTTGGTTCAACGCGTGGAGAATTTTAAAAGCTACGTACCTACAACGAATTATATATAAAAATAGTAAGTAACTACATAGTTAGATATCATCAAAACACAACTAAAAATGTGGTAGCAAAGGTGCCAGAAACGTCTGAGAAATAAAATTAAGTATCAGGAGTGGAGAGGTCAACGCGGGCAAGGAGCGCAGATAACGTCACGCGAGCGCGCATCCCTCAATGTGGCAAAACAAAAGGTATCGCCTTCGACTCGCCGCTGCCCGCCGGCCGCCGGAACCGCCGCGATAACACTCACCTTATCTCCCCTTACCCTCCCCCCCCTACCGCTCGCTCCTACTCACCCCCTCCCCGCACCCCACCAACTCTTTTGTTTCACTTGTCACAAAAATTAAGCGCAATAGCTCGGCTACAAATGTCTCTTTTTTAAGGGGCCAATTTCCACCGCAACTCAGTCGATTTCGCCGCTCTTAATTAACTTTATTTCCTGTTCTCCCCGTCCCCGACTTTTGTTTTTCGGGGGTTTATACTTTTTTTTTTTTTTTTTGCTATTTTTTGTCTGCAGTCGCGTAATGGAAAAGATGTAGAATGAAATTTTAATGACTGGGTGCAAGTTAAGCTTTGTGCGAGTGTCCATTGTGTCGCGCCGGCGACGCCAAGTTTGACATTTTACGTAATCGGACGTGTCTGTTGACTGTTTTCCCTCGACTATAGAACAAAATCATTTTATCAGCAATACACTGTAACAAATTAAAAAACAAAAAGTTATTTGCTGACTTAAAAAAATATTAGCCAACAGCGATTTTATTCATTTGTCGACTGAATGGCTTACTTATTGGATTACAATGACCCAAATAAAATGTAACAAATCTCTCGATACGCCAATTATATCGCCGTCTCGACCGAATTCAGACAAAAGTGGCGCCTGACCACTACATTGTTAAGAGTTCTAATTTTAAATTATATATCAAAGTGTATTTTACTTGAACTTAATTAATAACTGAAATTATTTTTAACAATTTATGCATAGAATCCTGCACATCGTGTTATGAAATGTTATTACTAGAAAATTTTAATATAATTAATATTAAATTATATTCAGCATAAGAGTTGAAAAATTCAAAAGGTTTCCTTTTTATTATAAAACAAATAAAAACTTAATTCTATTTATTCCATAATTTTTCCGAAGTGCATAGAAAATTTTACTATTACTTTAAATTAATTACGCCATCTAAATAAAGAACTCCTAAGAAGACTTCACATTTATAATGATTAACGAACTCTATTTAATTTAAACATTTACAGATAAATATGATCTTTTACTGATATAGGTATGTATATCAATAAAATAGAGTCCTTCTAATAAATCTTACCAAAATTATAAATGCGAATGTTTGGATGGATGGATCGATGTTTGTGAGAAGGTATCTCCAGAGCGTCTCAACGGATTTCGATGAAATTTGACATAGATGTAGAACATAGTCTGGAAGAACGCATGGGCTATTATTTATTTTATTCCGCGCGGACAGACTCGCGGGCAACATATAGTTTTACAACAAAAATCAAATCTTTCCTCTTTATAATATTAGCATAGACTCATTGTTGACCCTGGCGTCGTCACTCATTCTTACAAAATTTACTTTGTACGATTATTAACATTAACATTTCAAACAATACTCTTCCAGTTAATCAAAATTTACAAAGTTTAGCTATAATAGATGACTTGGTATACGTTTGTCAAATTTAGCATTCTCGTAAAATTTATAGAAGCACGTCTCTAAACGTGACAGATTGGAACAAGTTGGTAACGAGCGTGCGACGGACGAACGGCGTACGATTCGTGTTATCCGCCGGCGTCCGCGGAGTAGATAGGTACTAAATAATTTACCAGTTTAGCGATATTTGGGCGGGTATCAGCCGCTTGCCGCAGGTCCGACAGCCCGCAAATTGGATTCAGATTTCTGGCCGCTGCCAAATTGATTCGCACGTGATATTTAATAGCTTCAGCGGTTCATTGTTTAATATTAACTAATATTCCATATGGGTTTACCATGTTATCTTTCGTATTTACTAATTTATACAATGAAATTCAACGCAAATGTAGTCACTGAATTTATACAAATTCAAAAACTTAATGTAAAAATAATTCTGTATTAGTTAACAATTATGTGACAGAGACAAAACTACGTGTACAAATATAAATTAATATCAACTTAGTAAAAAAAATCTTTTACTCGTAACAGGACGCATCTCTTGAGTATTCTGGTCATTTCTTGAATATTGTAGACACAATTCTCTCATATCGCGTTAAGCGTTTTGCTCGAAAATGTTTTACGTACGAAATCCGTACTCAAAGAGCAGTCGAATGAATATACAATTGGATGAAACTGTCGCCGGAGTACTGGCAGCACTGGAAAGGTCCACAAGTGACGTATAAACCATTCAGAGCGGCTCCAATCTTCGCGGCCTCTATATTATTTAAGCGAACAAAGTCCGGTGAAAATTGCGTCTTCGAAACTACACAGTATATTAGCTACCGCACGAGTAACAACGCACGAACATACCAGTTCTTTTTTATTTATTTCTTTATTGTACTTAGACTTTAAGTTAAATAGTTCCCTAACTTAAAGAATGTTGAATAAAATTGATTTGAAAAGAATATTATCACAGCAAAATTTGGAGATAAACTTGTTGGTGGCAAGAGCTGCGAAAATAGCAATTCGTTCGAACGTTGTTCGATAAAGAAAAAAAAAAACAAACAAATTTACTACGCTTTTATTTAGGAAGGCTAAAGATAATTGTTTTTTTTTTCATTTTTTCAAAGCAATCAATAATTTTTGTAATTGTGATATAGTTATTACATTAAATATGTGATAAAAATTAAGTATAACAATAAATTGAATCCCTTGGAGAAAATAATAAACATATACATTGCATTTGAATGCCTTATGTACTGTGAAATTTAATCGCAATCTTTTGTTTGCATTCCGTGCGTTGAATAAGCTATATGAACCCCTCGTGAGTTGTCTCTTTCGCTCTCTACTTTGTGTTACATATTTTATCTCGCTCGTAGAAGAAAAGTTCCTCACCGGACCTGTATTCAATATAGCCAAGGTCCCCATTCAATTTTCACGGACGCAATCGCCTGTGACAGGTGAGAAAATTAAACGAAACAAGGAATGTACGAGTAAGTAGTTCGAGACATAAACTTTCACACCTTAAAACCTTAACTCTTTGGAGATTTAAGTGAAATATAAAAACTTGTCTACGAGAATGTATAAGATAAAAAAAAAAACTGTAGAGTAAACTTACTTCCTGCAATTCCAAAAAAATTATAGTTCGAAAATAGATGCCAATGTGTCTCCTGGTTTTAAATAATACATATATACAAAATAATAGAATAGAATAGAGCATCCAACATTGTTATACTGACCTATGATTGCACTGCTGGCAGGCGAAGCACTCCAGATGGTAGACATTGCTGCGCGCGCGCATCACCATCTCGAACGCGGGGATCACCTTGTTGCACGCTGCGCAGTAGCCCGTGTTACCGAACAACCTAAACAATAAAATAAACATTAAACTAACTGATAGAGCTATCAAATAGACTCTCAAATGATATCTATGTATAATTTATCTACTTTAAAACCAACTCCTAACTTTCTTGTGAAGCAATAGAAATATAGACACAATTTCATTTTCATTTTTATCATGGTAATGATATTAATAATGAAATTAGTTAATTTTCAACAAACTAATATTAATTAGTTTTTATAAATCAATATTGCGATTGCTTCAAATTTAAACATAAGCACTGCCATGTTTGTAGAATTAAACTGGAAGCAAAATCATGTTTCACACCATTTAAGGCTGACACTAAACTAAACAAAGAGAATGTATCGTCATTTGTTTTTAATTAAAATGATCTAACATTCTAGACTAAGCAATAATTTTGTAAACAAACGCTGACATATACGAGCCACACTTTGTGGTCACTATTCTACTTTGTGGCTTTGACTTGATTTGTCATGGTTATTGAACAAATTAACAAAGTCTAATGGAGAGATAAGTAATTAGAAATATCAACACTTATTATAATAACAAAACAAAATATTTTTGTTTAGAAATTTTAGATATAAAAGTGAAGAATATGAAATGATAAACTCCAATAAAGGAGTAGTTGACATGAACAAGCAACGGACGATAGCGAGATTCAGAACACGAACACATACTTATGTAATGAAATAGTTACTAGTAAAATGACGGAGAACGATTCAGAAGACGAAATATTGTAACAACTAATTAAGAGGTGGAACAGGACAGTGATGATGAAATTACCTTAAATAATCCCTCTTGCAGAGAATGAGGTTGGCGCGAGTGTAGAGCGTGTGGCCGACCTCACCGAGCCGGCAGTCGCAGCAGCCACACTTGAGACAGTCCTCGTGCCACAGCTGGTCCAGAGCCTTTAGTAAGTAGCGCTCCGTTATCACCTTACTGCAGCCCGCACAGATCTTCACACAAGAAATTAAACAATTAAATATCCAGAATTAATAAAGAAACATAATATAATAGCCAGAATTATTTAATCTGCCGTAATCAATAATAATGCAGCATTAGAGGGTATGATTAGTTTTAAAATAAAACCCTTTGTCTGCGCTATTTGTTTTACGTTTTAAATCTAACAATGTAGTTCTAGGTTTTAACTTCATTATACAAATCCTACAATAACATCATTAACTTGCTACCATAATATTCTACGAATGTCCAAACCAAATGTAATTACGTTGTTTAATTGGAATATCGACTATCAGAGGTACATAATAATTCAGCATTAATACATTTCTTGGTTTAAAAGCTGCTTAGATTCAGCGTCAGACACCTATGAAGAAGTCAAGCAAATTCTAATATTTTAATAAGGGCATATCCCTGGTTAAAACTGGGGTGGGGTCCGAGCCTCGGTGGGGACCAAATATACATAAAAGCTTACCGACGAAATCCACCTTAAAAACAGAGTCCTTGGATCAAATTTCTAATCGTCCATAGATTAGACATTGATAATTTAACATTGCAACATGGCTAAAGTTACAACTCTCATCAGTTCACTGATTACTTCGGTATATACCTGTGGCTGCGGCGGCGGTTGTGTCGCGGTGCCGGAGGACTGCGCGGCCGCGGGCAGCGGCGAGGCGCGGGACTCCTTAGTCACGTCCATGGCCAGCATGTGCGGACTGCAGCTGCCCTGCTGCCCGCTACCGCTACCGTTACCCGACGTACGTCTCTCGCACTACATAAACAATATATAATGTTTAAAACACAGTTATTTAACGACATTTGTTTGTGCATTTAAGAAAATATTGAGTTTACTGCTTTTTTATGTCAGTACTGTAAGTGTTTCTTCAACATTAATTAATTATCTTTCACATTAGTAGTCTATTATAAGAGTATTAGCTAAATTATAATACACAAAGTGTAAACTAATTAAGTTAAAAATAAAAATACAAATACATATTAATTATGTTTTGTAATTAAGTCGCTTCCTAAACATTGAACAAAAGTGGAGTGTCTGTCTGCAAGTCCGCGTTCGTTTCGCTGATCACCGAAACGGCAGCGGGAATATTATAAGCTACTTATCTTTTTTAATTCCGAATTGACGAAGTCGCGGACGACTTATAGTTCTTAATACAATTTCAAACGTTATTAATCAACGATAATTGATCTGATACCAAGTTTATCCGTGCTAAGCGTCAATAAATGTGGCTTATCGGATGTGATCGCGTCCAATCCGCGGTACAATTCATAAGATCGTCTCGTATTACTGCATAAAATCCAGAACCATGAAATTTATTGCTTGTAATATTTCACGAAAAAATTAGCACAACTAGTCAACCGATTAATGAGAACGTGAAACACGACCCGAGGTTTTCGAACTATAACAAATTATATACCTTAAAAATATCGAATAAATGGCAATAAAAACGGTAATTTGGGCCGCGAGAACGAAAAAAGCAGCCCCGTACTAAGCAATAAAGTCGAGCGCGGAGCGTTGTCACGGTTAATTAACACTTTAAATACAAACATTTTTCAATTAAATTTTGACGGTGGCTGCAACACTGATACTATATTTGTTAAGTATCAGATTGCCAGTCATCTAGGCTGGATTTTAAAATACGTTTAAGCAAAATTATACTCCAGTTAATACAATTCCAACAGAGGAAAAACTGGATTTTTTAAAATGATTTCACTATAATTCAAAATATATGGCAAAAATGTCAATTCAATACAAAACTGTATACTGTGTACATAATAATGTATAACGAGGTAGTCAATTAACATAAAAATAAGACAAAGCCTCTTTTTTGCCATAAGTGACAGCAAGTCTTTTAAAGAATAGTCCTTAGCTCATATACTAAGGGTGACTAGACCATAGTCATCCAAGGTGGACCAGTGCCGGTTGGTCGACCTCACACATTCCTTCAAATTTCTTGGCATATGTGTCAGTTTGCGTCACGATGTTTTCCTTTACCTTAAGAATGTCGGATGATATACATGGAAATGCACTTATAACATTTTCGAAAAACACCAATCGACATCTAGATTTCGGTCCGGTCTGGTCAAGCGCTTAATAATTAAGCCGCCGACGCTGTGTTTTAGAATAAGTAAGAAAAAAAGAAATCGAAAACTCTTTCCATTAGCAACAATTGAGAACGGCATGACGTCTTATTCAGTTCCCACTAATATGCATCGAGCGTAAAAGTTTTTAGCGATATACTGGCTAGTTTTCTGGTACAATGAGAACGGGTATTAAGAACCAACTGGTTGAAACAATACGGAGCATTGTGAGCCCCGTGACAAATTGCTCGAGTCGCTCAGTTTTGTATGTTTTTGAGAGTGCCCCGATCGGGCGGCCATAAATAATAGAATACGGATATTGGGCGGAAACATGCAGGCTGCGCTTCAAATTGTGTCAGTGATTGTTCGTTCATTCTGTGCCAGGAACTAATCAGCTATTGAGTAGCTGTTTACGTAGAACTTGGCTCGTAATTATTTTAATTGAAAAGAATATTAAGTGGAGTAGTAAGAACATTTATAGAGTAGCAATGATTCACTTTATAAGAACTAAAAGTTTAACTGCATAAACAGTACTGCAATTTACTTAATTTCATAAAAAATAACTTCTGGTTTTGCGACATTTCAATTTTACTTTCCAGTATAGCATTTCTAGCATAACAAATCTACAAAAACAGTATCGGACGCTCTAGCCGTAGGATAATTCGGTCCGAATTATTCGGGTACTCGATGTCAGTAATAGAGTGAGGCACGATCGCGCTACGCCCTCGACTTTTTCCGCGTAAATCCCGTGAAGGCTTCGTGAATAATTACCGTCCGTGGCGGTGACAGAGACACGCCGCGCCGCTCCGAAAACAAACCGTGCCGAATGCAACGGTACAGATTAGACGCAAAAAAGCTCACGCCTTCCATTAGCATGGACTTTCGAATGTCAATACGCACGAATCAGGATTTAACGAACGTCAGTCTGACGAAGAATAAAACTAAAGGAAAGTGTTCACATCGGTGTCGCTTCGCTGTCAACTGGCGGCGCTCGGTTACTGTTTTATAAATTTTATTTATGTTTGCGTCTCTCTTTTTCGCTATACCAATGGGTATTTATTGATAACAATTATAATTACCAACAGTATAAGAATATGAAAATTATCATTTGTATTACTGATATTTTCTATCAATACTTGCTCTTTATATAGAATCTACATATAGTTAGGTAAATATGGACGAGATCTAGACAAACAGCAGCGAATCAGAAACACGTTCGAAAGTTCCAGAGCTTCTGATACAAAGCCGTGCACTGCGGGGCTTGGGTATTATGCAGGTTAAATTGAAGGACGGTTTCGGCGGGCCGCGGGGACTATGTGGAGCTGCGTCCACGCCACGTGAATGATTAACACGGGAGCCGAGCGAGACCAATTACCCGCCGCCGCACTCCAAATTAGAAACTATTTTCGCCCATTAGTGGCCAACTTCATAATCAATTACACGTTAAAATTTCACTGCGCTGTTTCGGGAGCTCTCTGTTTGGATAATCGGAGTTTGTGGTCCCACGGCGAGCTATTATTCGGAGCCTGGCCTCTGCTGTGAGCTCAAGCTTTTTGTTTTGCTTTTGGTGAAATTTTAATGCGTTTTTTTGAATTTCGAATGCAGTTCTGTCGGTCCGCCTTAAATATAAAATACCTACTAATTATTGAAAATATATTATTATATCTGTTTTGTCAAAAATAATGACAGGGATGACGATATGGCGATATTTTATACAGAGATTTTGGTCCCAGAAAAACACGGTTAGTAAATTAAAGAAATGTGTAATAATGTTGCAAACGATCATGAAGAAATTTTGTCACCCATGACAAGATTATTACCTAACCTAACTTAATGAGGGGTTTATTATACATCTAAGCTCCTATAATTATATCATCAAATCTTACTTTTTACTAGTTTACCAACAATTACATAAATATTCAAATAAAGCTAATATAAGCTTACAGTTACGAAAAATAACGCCACAAGCTAAGTGGATAAGATTTAAAAATATCTGTGTCTAAAAATCATTCCATTTCAGTATCAAGATAACAGGGAACAAGGCTAAGTAACTAGTTGCTTTACCAAATCGAGGCTCCCCTCCCTTTGTGACAAAAGGAGGATGCTATTGAGTAGCGTGTATTGCGAACAACAAATCTACGAGGCATTTTTGTAACAGACAACACTAATAGGATTGAGTGCACTCTTGCTAATCATAATTCATCAGCGAGATTAAAGAATAAGCGCGACTGGGGAGATCCGAACTCTCCTCCCTTCCTCGTCCCTCCCCCGGCGTGTGGGTGAGACAATATGATTGCCACACCTGCGGAAACACCGGCTAAAGTAACGAGACGAGCTAAATAATTCAACCAACTACATCTACTTTTAGATGCTCCACGTTATTTTTACTGTTCGCTATCGTGATATTGGGGAAAGTTTTCCGATTTGTTCTAGTTACGGTTATTTATATATGTACTTTTGTTTAATTTTGCTACTATTCTTTTAAAGATTTGACACATTATTTGAATTTAAGATTAGTCAACGTTTTTGTTTCTACTTTTACTAGTTTTGATAACTTGATGATTTCTAAGTTACTCTACAATTTTACTTGAAAACAAAGAGAAAAGTAATCAAACATAATTTGGTTTAAATATACAGTTATTTTTGATGTAGAGCATACTTTCATGCGATTTAAGCAGGGCGCACTTATTTAGCAGATTGCTTTCCTTTAAGTTGTTCTTTAATCTAGCGATGGGCGCGGTGCCTTCCTCGCACCCTCGCGGCTACAGTCGCACTGCCTTCCTTCACTATTGTCGCTTTAATCGTGCATCATCTCGCTGCAAGGATGTTGAGACAAAATAACACCTTTTACACGAGTAAAACACTTGTAAGTACAAAATAATAAAAAAGCAGATCATAAAAGAAAACTCTGCTAAGAGGTTTGCTACTTTATTTATCTGTAGGGATAGAGTTCTGACGGCCCAAATACACTGCATAATGCACTGAGAACCATTCAAAATGTATTCAGCATACATATCTAATGTGTAAACATGTTATTAATAGATTGACATATATAATACAAAAGTTAGGAACTCTCTAAAACATAACGCACGAACTTCAATCATGACCAAGTTAATACCGTAACGAGGCATATTGGATTACCTCTAGCGCCCGACCTCCGCAATAATATAACGAAATTCAAATATTAATAGACTGAAACACAATCACGGATGGCCGAATAATCGAGTTAGCTGCTATTCGGTTAAGCCCCTATCGCATAATCTGCACCATTGTCTAACACCGTGATCATGAGGGCCGATTATTGTGGCAATTTCGTGTTTATTGTTTTCAGGTGTCTGTCCGCATCTACTTGAAGGAGATCCGAATAACCAAGATTCTTATCGTTAAATGATTGCATCTCTATTATTGGGAAAGTTAATTATTCTGCCACAGCAAGATAACTTTGCAAAGGGTTGAAACAAATCCAAAGACTACACAGGTTTAATCTTTATCAATCTGGTAGACATGCTAGGTTTACTGATTTTAACTAGATTTCAATGAATTCATAATTTAGTAAATTTAAAATGTTTTGTTAACTATTAATTATATTATAAGTCTTCTGACATACAAAAATTCATCATCAGACATGAAACCTTCGCAAAATGAATGAGGAAGAAGAAAGATAGTACAAACTATGCATAGAGTTATTATTAACCAAAAAAAAATAAACAATCATAGATAAGAGTTTTAAATCACAGACATGTAAGCTTCTATAAGATGTTGCGGACCTTTTTGCTATTTTGATAGCTCATGTAGTTTTTTATTATTGACAATCAAATAATCAATCATATTGTCTTCTTGACGTTTGGCTGTCGATTACCCTTTTTCTTTCTATTTCTTAATTATTTGTTATTTATTTAAATATAGTCATTTGCAGAGTTATTGGTTTGTCCATTTCATTTTGTTCACTTCATGATAAAATTATACACATGCAAACTAGTGATATAAACAGAAATGCAAGTAGCAAACAATAACTCATACTCGAGGTGTGTGGCGCCCCCTATAGAATATACGTTGAAGAAGTTAAAAGTTTCACCTCAGATGCAGTCGATGGAACAAATAAGCAGATAGAAGCAGCGTCAAAACTGCCAAAAACAAAACTATAAACTTTGCTCTGTAACTGAAAACAATCGCTTTATCTATTTCAAATGTCCAACTCAATTTGGATCGAACAGATCATATTTTATACAGGTTTCTTCTTAATATTTTAACAGATATTTTCATTGTTTATCAATGGATCCGAAATTAGACAATGTAATAAAGTTTTAGTCAAACTAATTCATAAATAATAATTGTCTATAGTAATTTATATAATTTACTACGATACAAAAAACAACGCGATTATTAGTATGATGGTCTATTAAATATTTAATATCCAATAGAATTGAAAGCATTTTATGATAAATAAAAAAGTAAACGTCGTACGTCGATAAAGATGTAAAATTGTCCATAACCGATTCTACTTATATTTTATTACATTATAAAACAAACGTCTCGAATTAATTATTAGTCGGTGCAGTCACCATCCCTATCGATCGTAAAGAATCTTTCATGGCCGTTGTAAAATGTTCCAAATCGTTGTCATGATAATTTATGAAGCATGTTTATGGATAAATTTATGACATTAAATTCTGCCTGTCTCCTAATATGTAGTTATGAACAATAAGAAATACACGGCCCTTTCTTATGCGTAAACATTATGTTGTCGGCAATTCGGTAACCATTTTTAGTGTTGAAATAAATACTAATCTTGCCTTTTTAAATTCAGGTTCCGTCAAATCTGAATATAATACACGAAATGTCAGATGCACTTTTAATATTTTAGTGTTATTGATATCTTAATTTTATCATTTTATACAGAAGTTGGAAACTTCAACTATTGTAGTTTAACAAGTCCAACCTATATAACTCACAGTGATTTTTAAGTTTGAAACATCTATTGCAGTTTCGTGAAGATGTTGTTTTTTTAATCTTACTAATATTATAAATGAATGTTTAGACAGACGGAAGGATGGATGGATGTTTGTTTGAAGGTATTTCCGGAACGTCTCAACGGATCTTGATGTAATTTGGCACAGATATATAACATAGTCTGGAGGAAACATAGGCTACTTTTTTTTATTAATTCCGCGCGAACGGTGTCGCGGGCGTCAGCTAGTATCTTTATAAATAAAGTTGTATGCACGAAATCGTTTCCATTAGCACACCCTTAAAGACGCGCGAAATTAGTAAACGATTCTCACGTCGCGGGGTGTGGGGCAAGAGTGGTGGGGCGAGGGGCAAAGTGAATTAAAGCAAGCGGCAGCCTATTACGTGAAGTGAGTTATAAAATAAAGCCGCGGCGAGTAAGTTCATACATTACAAGCCGATAACCAGACGAGACTTCTGAGACACAAACCAGTCCCTTTTAGTGAAATTGAAAACTTTTTCTGTTATTCATACCGCGACCACGACACCACTCCTTTTAAATCAATTGCCTTTTATAATTAACTTTAGTCCATTATCGGAGTGCAGTCCCTCGTTACCGCAATTAAAATTCAATCGAGATGTAAATCTATGTACGACAAAACGTGTTTTCTAATTCAAATGATCCCAGTAAATTGTTTTCAAGATAAGCGATTCGTTTTTGTAAGTAAAAACCGCTCTAGTTAAGTGTTCGATGAATTAATTGAGAGAATAATATGTGCCTTGGTAATATAAATTTTTTATCTTACTTCTTCTTCCAGACAATCTTCAGACTTTTATAAAAATGCATAAAGTGTGTAAAGCGATAAGCCGTAAACCGATATAATATTATGCAGCCCTCTAATGCAATGAACTATCTCTTGATCAGGAGAGTGCCGCTTTTACCTAATTCTTATTAAACATTTATTAGCTAAGACAAAAGCTATCGGAGGTATCGGTCGCCATGTTTTATTTATAGCCCCTTATGGGATTGGTATTTTCGTTGTGTAATATTAGCATTTATTTCAGTTTCTTTTAATCTAATGTTATTCGATTGCAAACGTCGCCCTTCCTAATCAGAAAAGACTTTACAACGAGATTTTAATATTAATGAAGTTACTTTTCTTATGCCATTAAGTAATTTAAAAAATAAAACCAGATATCTGATGTTTAAATTGCAATAAATAGGGAGGAGTTTCGTACCATCATAGGCATTATATGATAGAATGAAGTGGTAGAAAAAATAAAGGTAGACAGGGTAAATTAAATTGGCTGATCTGGAGAAAAAGAAGATAAGGTATAAAGTAACTGTACTTCGCACTATTAAATTATGGTGGTTTAAGTTCGTGCTTTAGAGCTTCGGTCTATTCCCGGTCTAGCGGTCTATTCCTGCAACCGCTATCTTTGGGATGTGGGTTAAGGCCGAGACATACTTATAACATTGACAAATGGGATGAAAACTGTTTTAAAACTAAAATGAATACTTCGATTTGCGACGTTGATCTTAGCTGCGGGCGTTAGAAATAGTTTTAATCAGAGGTATGCTAGCCATTAATAAAATTACGCTCACCATGGGCAGGGCTGTAAGAAAATTGCTTTTATTTGTGGGGAGTCATTCAATTATACATTCATTCATTTGCCACCCATCGAGTGACTTCCACTTCATTTAATTATAATTTACACGTTCTATTTAGTGATTACATCGCATTATTCTTTTACTTATTCAAACTTTTTTAATTACTACCGTACATGACGTCACATGGTTTAATTTAATAAGCCACAAGTAAAATCCCAACAAGTAAATAAAGGAATCATTTGTATTTTTTATGCCTTCCTTAGTGACTTCCTTTACATTTAAATTCTTCACTAATTTTGATTTTTGAATCGTATTATTCATCCGAGTATCACAGAAAAGTGCGCTTGGTATGAGACAATTTAAGTTCCTGGCCCCTTATGTATATAATGTGGTAGATAAAAAGTTTAAAATCAGGTGCAAGAAAATGTACCACGTGAAGAGGACTATAAAAAAGTGGTTGGAAGATCTTAATTACAATGATTGTGAACAACTATTCCAATATAATACTTAATAGACATAATATATTTATATACCCTAGCTTTCAGCATTCATACACTTACAAATACACAAATGCACACACCCATACTCACCCACACACACACACACACACAAACACCCCCCCCCCTCCCCACAACACACACACATACACACACATTTACACACGAGGGTCTGAGCATACATACATACCTACACACCCATAGTTTCTTTTTGTTTGTTTTTTTTTTCTTATTATTGTTTTTAAAATAATTTAATTTCTACTTTAATTATTACATTTGTTATACTCATTGTCTATTTTGTATGATGCAATAGAAAGGGAAGTCATTGGCTCCTTAAATACAGGTGAACCTAGTTAAGGAGCCAAGGCGATACTGATGTTGTAATCATTTAAGTATGCAATAAAGAATCTTTATTATTATTATTATTATATGAGTCATTAGTCTACTGGTATTTGAAAAGGTCCTTAACTGGTTAAAAAACATTGTTGGAATCTAAATCATTAAATCTTAATGTAATATGTTATGCCCTATTTTTTACCCCATTAACGCATTCGTAGCATAAACAGGAAGTTACGTTATTGTTTAAAGTAAACACAATTCGAATTTTAAATATGTTACGTAACACATTGAAGATAATCATGAATTTATTTTAAATATTTCATGTCCGTTTTTAAAACTAAAATGGTAGGTACATTATTACCAATAAACAGGACACTAGAGATAAGAATGACAATAACTAACCATTGCTAACACGTTCAATTTAACAGACATACATACTATTGAAAGCGTTATAATACATTTGCGAAAACGTTAGCCTACTCGTTCATTAATCGGACAACAAAAAAAATGCATTATAACCTAAAAATGTACAGGAACATTTAATTAAAAGGCTTTTTCGAAACTTGCGCAAGCCCACATCGCTGCACAATGAGTAATTAAAATTTTAAAAAGTTTCTTTATTAATGCTTTCAGTTTCTCCCTTTAAGGTACTCAGTTAAAACCGGAAAATTTTTGATACATCGATAATTTTTAAAAATGTAACCTTGAGACAATAAAATTACTAAACTGAATAAAAAATACAATTTACATACAACAACTAAAAATTGATTTTAACAAAGAGAATTAAGAATTATGGTAATGCTTTTAATAATGGTGGTTACGTAAGTCCGTTCTTATAAAGGAAACTAAGAGCTATCATAAATTAACTTACTAATATTATAAATGCGAATGTTCGGATGAATGGATGTTTGTTTGAAGGTAACTTCAGAACGGCTTATCGGATGTCGATGAAATACATAGGTTACTTATTATGTTTTTTTTTTAGTTACGCAAGGACGGAGGACGGAGGGCGACAGATAGTAGAGTAATAATTATAACTTAATTGTTGCTATGCTTCTGAATGTTATTTGATAACGCAAGATGATTCTCAACTTACGACCTATAACAATAACTCCGTAAACAATAATTTCCAGTACGACTCAAGATATTTTGAATACAGAGCAATTTAATTAAAATAAATAATTTAATTTAATTATATTGAACTAGGAGGCGTATGAAAAGTAATTAAGTGATAACAGTAAAACACTTTTTCCATTAGCGCGACTAAACGCACGATTCTGACTGCGTTCTACTTCATTGTTATTGATATACTGAATGTAAAACTCGCTGTAACTACAACTTGTAATGTATGCAAAAGTCGCGCGACAAAGCGCTTGGTGAAATAGAGGTTTAATAGTAATCATCTAATTAAATGAGTTTTGTTGTGTTAATTTTAATTATCTGTAGACACATTTAGTTTATATTATTTTTTATCTCACCGAACATTACAAAAACATATTCTAATTAAATTTTCATCCTTATAAAGTATGCTGCTATAAAATTACTTAGACCCGTAAGTTTAATTTATTAAATATACTAAATATATTTATTTAATAATATGTTAGTTAAAACAAATATAATTTACTATACTTGTAATTAGCAAAATAAAAAAACATTTTGATTTAAAAATAAATACACTCACCATTCACTTTATTTCACAAAACAATTGAACGTTACACAGATAATAAAACAAACTGTAACATATTAGAAAACAATAATATTTAAAACAGTAAGCGTAGTTCCTACGTGACAAAATGAAGCACAACGGCGCGTGTTTACAAACTGGGCGCTGTGTAAAAACTGAATGAATGGGCAGTGCACTCTATCGGCCCACTTCCTGCCGCTGTGATAACACCCCTGTCCGTCGGTCACGTCGTATCAACGCTTCGTATATTGACAGTTAATTGGTCAAATTACCCATAAATTAACAATTTATTTCATCATATTTATCATTAATAGATAAAAAATATTTTTATGTTTTGTAAAAATATGTAACAAATGAATTTAAATTTGAAATTTTAAAAAGATACAGCATAACATTTATTCTCATGTAATTGTTTAGTTCGAAACTTTATATGACATTCATAATTTTTTTTCAGAATATGTTTTTTTCTGTAAATCAGTTTTATATATAATAACCGTATTTCCTACAGCCGAACTGTAGAGTGTGGAGGGTTGAAAATATGTATTGTGAATTATGTGAAAACTCGTGGTAAGAGAGTAAACATTTTTGTCGTAGTGGAGTACCTAATTGAATTTCGAATATGGAATTGAAATTAAAAACTAGGGCGACTGGAGCTATGATAGTTTATTTTTGAGATTGTCCACGTGAACGTGATAGAAAAAAGAGTAATATTATTTTTCAATTCGCATACAAAGGTGGTCTGGGCGCGCGGCAAATTGGTTGTATTGTCAATTTGGGCAGTGCGTGCCGGGGTGCAGATGAAATGTTTATTTTCAATTTCCGCCATTTTCCCGCCGCGCCCGCTGCCGCGCCGGCCGCAGGATTAGGACGTGAAACAAACACATCGCTATGCGATAGTTTTGAAGATGACTCTCAATAAATCCACTTGTTTCATGTACATTACAGTATGCATGTTATTTATATTTTATATATTTTGGTATTTGAGAGGTTTACGTCAATTTATTTCTGTTAAACGTCTTGTTTTGACAAAAAAAAAGGTTAAACGATTCTTTACTCTCTTATATAAAACACTTGGAATGATGAAATAACAATCGCGTCGTTGGTTCATACAATAGTTGTCCCGTTTATTTACAAAGAGGACTTGGTTAGAAAAATATTCACTGTCAACTTTTCAAACCACAAACTAAGTATAAATGGAGCTAATCACGTTATGCACAGAATCAGCAATGTTCTTACTTACATCTTACATCATTACGCACTATTTATTCCGGTCTCAAATATTCGCCCCATATATGAACATTGTAAAATACATTACTAGCTGTCGCTCGCGACTACGTCCACGTAAAAATAGTATTATTACGTATACGCTATTCCAGACTATAATCTATTTCTGTTCCAAATTTCGTTCAGATCCATTCAGCCGTTCTGGAGTTATATAGTTACAAACAATCCTCCGCCTAAGCTTTGGCATTTATAAAACTAGTAAGGTTTACCTATTGTATATTATTATGTACATTCCACTCTTACAAATTAACACATTTAATATGTACGGAACTCGAAATCTTTGCCATACAATTAAGCAATTATGTGTAATAAGGTTTACTAACAACAATCAATAATTAACGCGTGCATTGAAAGCTGACGTAATGTAAGCAAGTGCTATGTCAGCAGCCGTCTAATTACAATTAGCTGAGCGAGGGAGTCATATCAGCAAAAATCCTTTGACTGTACACAACTGTATGTCCCCGCTCCCCGTTCCCCGCAACCTGCACCCCGCGCCCCAGTCGACGGAGCGAACAATGCCAAGAGAGGCAATTGCATTACATGCAACGTTTGTTGCTTAGGGTGACACTTCTTTATTGCTACAAAATAGCTCTCTATTTTCTAACTATATTCCTACAGAGGCACTTAGGGTGGTAAATTTTTCTCTAAGGGCATACCTTAGTGCAGATGTCTTATAAAAAATCAACATTCAAAATAGATGAAGCGATAACTTGTACTCCTTTTTAAGGATATTGCGTGAATTGATGAACATGAAATTTGACACGACTGGAGTTAATGTTGAGATGAAGTGCATATAGCTATTTTTAAGCAAAAAAAATTTTTTTTGTACTGTGGTCAACTTTCGACCAATGGGCGGCCAATAGTTTTTTTAAATCTACATTAAGTCATCAACAAGTACAATAAGTAAAAAAAAACTTATTTAAGTAGCCTATGTGTTCTTCCGGACTATATATATTCTACATCTGTCCAACATTTCAGCGAGATCCGTTGAGTCATTCTGAAAACTTCTTCTACCAAACACCCATCTTTCATACCAAACTTTCGCATTTATATTATTGAGAATTGCAAAAACTAGTTTATATACTAAAAGTCTGCAATAGTCATTAAGATCTGTCTGTCTAGGCTAGTCTTCGTAAATTTCATGCGAAACTAATTGTGGTAGAGAAGTTGATAATTGCGTGTAATCACTGGTTGACGAGCGTGGTACACGTTTTCAATTCGAATCGGGTACTCCAGCAGTAGGGTCGAGCCAACTTGTATTTGTTGCATTTGTTTAATACATAATTGTCATACCTAATTTACAGTACAATTACAGAGTTTTTATTTAGTTACTGAAATTGAGTCCTTAACATTCGATTAACAAATAACCTTTAATCTCACATGAGGGGGAGCAAAAAGTCAAAAAGGTGTTATGCAAATATTTTTTTAACATTCGGCAATGATATTTCAACTTTCTTAATTTACCTTGTTTACCTTTTTTGCGTTGTCATTAAAATATATATGTATATGTCTCTTTTTTCGTTTTGAATGTGCTTAATCGGGACAAACAATTAATCTACCAGATAGTTCGAGCTTTAATCTTTTTAGTAATAAATTATCTTTTTCGTGAATTCTTTTATTTATATCAAAGCTTGATATTAACTGTCAAAAGCGTCATTTCATCCATACCTTAGAGCGGGTAAGATTTCAAATCCGGCAATGCATACATGTATGTATATATTTTAGTATGATATTCTAACTTAAAACTATGGTATAACCTTACTGTTGTTAAAGCTAAAAAGTCTAGTAATAATAAACATGAGGCTTCCCATGCAATCTATACTTTAGGGCAAATTTTCATAAGTCGTTAGCACCCGCATGCGTAGTGCAAGAAATTTCCTTTTCACGTACATATGCCATAACGCTCGCATGCGAGAACCGCTTTCGTTAATCGTTAATGCCCGCATACGTTGGTCCTTATACTTCCTTACTGCATATTATACTTGTCAAATTAGTCTTATGCCTATATATGTCTTATGCGCATAAGGCTTGTTTTACATCAACCGATCATTTTCATTCACTCGATAGCTCATATGCGTGACATCCTCGCAGCATATAACGATTGAGTTATCGACTGGTCAAATTGCGCCCTTAATGATACTGTCCGTACGTTTCTAAGACCAAAATCTGTATAAAACATATCGTCATCCTTGTCATTATCATTGACAAAACAGAGGTAACAGTTTTTTAGCCGACTTCAAAAAGAAGGAGGTTATCAATTCGACTGAATTTTTTTTAAACGAAGATTTTGGTCTCAGAAACCGACGGTGCTTAATAACCAGTATTCGTTGGAGGGCAGGAAACTTAAATATTAGCACGTTTTATAATCCCTTGTTTGCTTGAAACTTCCTTTGAGGATACTTTGACATCGCCGACAGCCTGGATAAAGGTTTAGTACTGATCGTTCTTTGAGCATATATAATCATAATGTCTTAATCTTTCATGTTATCTACCTATCTATATTATGTTTATATAACCTCTTTCTCGTATGCATCAAATATTTATAAGATTAAAAAGAAATATGCCTGAAGTTTATCGAAAAAATTACTTAAGAATATATTTTATTTTTTAAAAGCAGGATTATATAATAATTTAAGGCTTAAGTAAAGCAATAAAATTAAAATGAGATAATTACTACGATTTTTAATGTATGTTAAAACGACTTAATAGCTTTTATCGTAAGTAATGGATTACCAAATTTGGTTAATTTGAAAGATGGTGAAAGCATTTTAATTTGAATAACGGATAAAGGTGTTTTAAGACAACTTAATTTTGACAGCATGACTTAATTTTGATTGCACGATTTTTGTTGGTAGTTTTGAACCTTGAGCAAGATCGAAAAAAAATAGGACGAGCAAAATAAAAAAAAGAAAGTAACATGTTCTATACTTTGTAGCTTTAAACTAAGTGCAATACCTGCGGTCGATTCTTTTGTCACATATATAAAAAAGCGTGTTTTCTTATGACAGTAATAAGGGGCTACGATAAGAAAATGATGCATGTCAAATTACAAAAGACCTCCATGTCTGCCAACATTATGCAACAAACGTCAACAATTTACATGACATTTCTGTTTGAAAAGGGCTACCAACGATTGTATGTTATTTTGCTTGAACAAGGAAAGGCCGGTACTTAGTGCAAATAGCAGTATGTCGATATAATGACATGCAATTTTCTCAAAATTCTGTCCACCGTTACTCAGAAGTCGTTACAGAACCTACCTATAAGTGAGTCACTCGACTCTACCATTATTAGTGCATACAAAGCCAACATCGTTGTTGAGGTTGGGGTGTTGCATTTTTTTACAATGCAACCTCTTTCTTACTAAATACATGTGTATCATATTTTATTAAATTCTCTTAGAGGCCATAGACTCATCTTTGTTATTAACCTGCCCTTGTCTCTTCGTAGAGTCGGCACAGTATGTACTCTACCATACATCTCTATCAACCATCATATCTGAATTCACCCCCTTCTTACGCGTATCCTCTTTCACACAATCCATACATTCTTTCTTATGTCTTCCTCTACCTTTGTAACCATCAACATTCAATCTCATTACTATCTTATTTATGTGATCATCGTAATATGACATGTCTTAGAGGCTATAAGACTAGGAGATTTCATTTAATACAAGGAAGATTAATAATAAATCAATTGCCTAATAAAGGTGTTATACGTTAATACCTGTGGGTATGTATACAAAATTTTGGGCGTCAGATATGGCGCGAATGCCACCGCGTGACAGGAATACCGAACGGGACGCGCGGGCTGATTAACCCGGGCCGTTAATTAAATTATTAGAAATCTCGAGCCGGACTAATTAATGAAGAATTCCAACATTTCGGTCCACCTATCGGCGATTAATTAAAATCGACAAAGCCGCGAACGGTCGGGAGGGCTCGCCAAATATCGCTCTATTAATGAAATGATCACTCGAAACTAATTAAATTATGGAGGTAATGGTGCGTGCGAGTGATATCAACGGACACTACCTAACACCTGCAACGTACAAATTCAGGTACAAAAGCGTACCTAGGTAAAGTTACGTTATTAGAGATATTGTCAGTGATCAGAACGTCTTTAGCGTATTTAGTGTAGCGTTAAGTTTCTTATACTTCGTCTTACAATTTATAGTCAAACAAGGATATCTGAACCGGTGAGAGAGGTGTAACTATCGCGGTTGATTCTGTCAGAATATATATAAAACCTTCTTAGACATAGAAATGACATAACAGGTTAAGTACGAATAGGATCTTATGACATTTTTGACGTTAACGAACGCTAGAGAGCTGTCATAATTTAGTTTGACTTATGCCCACCGGTTCAATGTAAAATGCGATAAAAATAACCCAATCATAAATACGGAGTACGTAGACATAGATGACGTTTTCTAAAAGTTACAATAAACTGTTTAAGAGCAATATAGGACGATATGCTATAGAAGTAGGTACCGCCTTTGAATCCGCGGAAGATATTGAAATGCTTCAACCATCTTACTAATATTATTAATGCAAATCTTTAGATGGATGGATGGATGGATGTCTGTTACAAGGTATCTACAGAACCGCTAAACGGATCTCGCTGAAATTCGACGTGAATGTAGAACATAATCTGGAAGAACACATAGGCTACTAATTAAGTTTTTTTTTTTTAAATTCCACGTAGTAATTAATAAATCTGCAAATTTTATTTCAATAAAGTGAATATAGCTGTAGTAATTAAAAGATGCATTAATTAGAGTTTAAAAAAAAAGCATAAATATGAATGCTATAAAATAATTTAATTAGTTAAAATTAAATAATTTAATTAAACGAATTAAGTCGATTTCCAGAGGTATAAAAGAAATAACGCATGTAAGAGTGTCGGCAGACATGTTATGTCATATAAAAGGTAATGTAGCAACAGTTACAGTGTAAAGGCACGGCACGCTGGGCGCAGCGACATTAAAATGAGTAATTATAATAAAGCTGATACGTCCTCATAATTAACTAAACCTGATGAAGAGTGCTTTGACGACACGGGGCGCCTACAGCCGCTTTAGCGCTTTAAATATCAATCATTTAACAAAACATTTTTTTTTTAATTACAAAAATATAAAACAAAACTAGTGTTCATCTTTTTAGTGGTAACCTCTCCAACTATTAATACATAGACTTATTGTTTGTTAGAAATGAGTCTCGATAGGATTATTATTTATGTACATTAGAAAAAAATAAATCTCATTAATTAGTGTTCGAAGTTTACCTAGAAATCGTAGGAAATATATTGAAGGATTTAAATCATCGTAGCGACTTCAGCGCTTTATCGCTTACTGCGTGTATCACAGCAGCACTAGCGCTAATTAGACGGAGTGACAACCCACTCCTGCCATAAAGCGCTGCAGATTTATCGCCACAGATTATTTATATTATGTTTATTAGGCCTTGCCCTCCGCCTCATGCACCCTGCTTTCCAACTAATTGAATTACTCGGATTTTTATAGAAACATCTGAAAGATTTATAACGCGTTATACTTTTGATATACATAAAAGCATTTCTATAATATTGCTATGTAATTTTTTAGCCAAAAGTAAAAAAAAGATCAGTTAGATATTGAAGTATTTATGAGGAGATAAAAGTCTGATGTTGATTAAAAGTACCCAAACCGACCAAAATCGGGCAACATTACTCAAAATCTAGCCCTGATCATAGTGACAATCAACAATAACTCTTATTGCAATAGATTAAGAATTGAAATTGTTTATGATGTTTAGTATAAGAAGCGCAGAAGTTTGTAGACGTCAATTATCCGGCAAAACTGAACGTACACTGGTTGCTTTGTAATTAACATGCTTACACCATAAATCATGACGCACTAGGAATACAAGTTATTTTGGCAATCGTTCTGATTATGATTAACAACGTCTCCTCCCATCGCAAGATAAATTGACAAACCAAAATAACGTTTATAATACTAATTAGTAAAGGAAAAACGAATTGATTTAAACGAAAATCTTTTCAAATGAATGAAACTCAACATGTTATGAGTAATACTGGCGATAAAGAATGACACAGAAAAGTAAAACCATATGAATTGAACATGAACAAAACAATGACTAAATGCATAAAGAATTGTTAGTTGTTCATTGAAAACATATTTGATAAATTCGTTAAATAATAAAGTAATCCATAACATAGTTAGAAAGAAAATAAAATCTAACGTGCTATCTTTAAAAAGACATATGAAATGTACGAGAGATAAATCAAACATCTACAAGCAAACAAATTTACAAATTAAAAGTATTGAAATTTAAAATTGTTAATTAAATATTGGCTTAGAATTGTACGCAGCAACATCAAATAAACATGCGCTCCGTACGGAATATTAAATAAAACTAAAGCCGTGTTCAAAAAGTAAAAAGTCTTAATTACAAAGTTACATAATGAACATGTGTAAAAAATGCGACATCGTCTGCATCCCAGTCTACAAAGAAATAACGACATTATGTGTGAGTTTATTAAAATTTAAAATTGAGTAGCGCGAGGAAGCGCGCGATGTCCTTATCCAAGCGCGCTATCCATGCTTGTATCTTTCGTTGATTTGTTGCCTTGGTCTGTGGAGTGTGTTCTGGGGCTAATTAATTTTAATTGGATCGCAATGCATCTATTGTATGCGCAGGACTTTTGACCCTCGAGCGAGGGTCGCAACGTCGTTGAAACGTGCCACTTTAATTTGAAATCGGTTATTACTCTTTCAAAAATAGCCAACGCGATACACATTTTTTTTTATTACAGTAGTTCGTATTTTATGCTAATTAATATGATGTCGCGTAATTATTTTCACGTTGGAAAAATTCTAAGAAATATCTGCGCGATAACTCAGATAAATGTTAACGTTATGAAAGGTGATAGCCACAAATCTAGATAAAAGTTAAATAATTGATAAAATCGCAAATCTAAAGATATAAGTAGTAAAGTAGACATGACACAGTGTAGAGATACATTTACATATGTTAGCTCAGGTCACGTTCATTAAGGACAAAACAAACAGACAATAGAATAAAATTCTATTAATAAACTATAATGTAAAATTTTAACTCTCTATACCAGTTGTGGGTAAGTTTTTACATGCCTTATATAAAGTTACATTTAATTTATTTGTATACGTAAAAAAAAATTCTCGATGGATTACAAAATTAAATAGTAAATTTCGCAAATTGTAAATGCCCTTAGGGTGTATTTGTGTATTGCTTCAGTAAAATAATTCAAAACATTTGAAGACGATAAGAAACATTGATTCAATTACTAAGGGGATTGTTAGGGAACGGTTGAATGAAAAATAATTAAGACGGCGTCATACGGTCGCGCGCATATCATTCATTCACTCCTAATCCGAGATTTACGACACACTCTGGATTACCATTCGCAACAAAATTATAACACTAACAATCGGCGTTAATTTTACGCTCGTGCGCCTCCGCGAGCAATCGCACACACAAATTGAAGTAAGGCAATTCCGTTCGAACGAGATGTGCGAATTGAATGCAATGCCCCGAGGATTATTTAATTTTGTTTTCAAATTTCCAAAACGTAATCATTGAACGCTTAGACAAGGTTGTTTTTAGCGCTTAGTGAATAAATAGTATTCAATCATCAGTCACCCTGCAAGTAGAAATAAAATACAAGTTAGTGCTTAAAAGCAGACGTTTATGTTACACAGTCATGTAGAATTTTTAAGTTATAAGAGAACTAAGTAAGTTAAGTTTGAATATTCTATATTGATATCGTTAATTTAGATTACATTAGGATGGATTAAGTTATTGCTTAAAATATTCACAAGGAAGGCTAGATTTAAATTTGTTGTCAAAACAATATTGTATATATTCAGGAAAAATGTTGAAACAAAATCTAACACGTGAATGAAATTGATAAATAGTTACTTAAATACTAGCTTAAAAAAAATTAATGGCCTAATTTCTTCCAGGCTATGTTGTACATCTATGCCAAATTTCATCAAGATTCGTTTTGCTATTCTGTAGATATGTAAACATCCATCCATCTAAACTTTCGCTTTTTAATATTAGTAAGATTCGTGGGAACGAATGAATGAATGAATGAGTGCTACTATTGAATGAAACAACTCAAACTTGTCATATCTGTCATGTCTCCATTCATTCGCAGTCAGACAAAAACGTCAAGTTGACGTTAGTGTACAGTGCATGCGAGTAAAACCGGTCGTATAAAAATACCAGCATGAGCAGTATTCAGTATTCTTGTTTAATCTCGTGAACGGGCCTAATTGTCCGAGGCAGTGACTATGACAGTTGCGAAAAGCCCGCCAGGGGGCGCTGACACGTGACCCGTCACTCGCAGAGAAATTAAAACATTCCGCTATTATTTCGAAGCCGCGGACTGTACAGATGCGGCGGATTATTTTAAATAGCTTCCACGTTTTGTATGAGACGCTTTTGTACTGCTCAATCGTAGTTGGGAATTGTTTACGAAACTTATTATGAAAAAAAGTCACTTCTCCATATAAACGCTTTTTCATACACGAACATGTCAATTTGAATCAGATCTTCTCGAAAATTGTAAAGATCTGAAAGAGGAAATAGAGAAATGATTTTTATACAATAAACAAGGCTTATCAATATTTAAAAATTATGTAAAAACAATCAACCATTAGGTACACTTCAAATCAAATATATAAACTTCACTAAATTAATAAGTCTAAAAAAATTGTCCGTATGTATGTATTTATTAGGCAGTTCAATATCTCGTCAGGGCCCCATATCAAAGTAATATCGACGGCAGCCGCCGGCGTAGAAATTTTAATAATTAAAAATCACCCCTACGAAGGGATACTTCATACTGCACATTACGCGATATCACTTTTTTAATTACGGCTCACGTTAAAAAAGTTAACTTGATATGATGTCAGTGTAACGTTTAAACCATCAGTCACTACCACATCTTGCTAAACCAAAAATAAAAAGTTTAAGTTTAAACTATGATTAAAACAGTCAAAGCTTAACTGCGATAATAATAACAGAAGAAGAGGTTAATATTAATAACACCTAACCTAAATTCGTCGGTATCTATAGACTTTTCTGGGTGTTCGGTTCTTTGGAAAAAATCCATAAAGTTACAATACCACTATTTGTGTAAAACAATCTAAAAATACAGAAAAGATAATGTCAAAATATGGTTGATAATTGAGATATTAATAATGTAAACAAAGGGCTTCAGTTATTCCCAAATAGCGTATCTTCATTATCGTGTCTGGCAAGTTTTGCGGGAATACGGACCATTAATTAATCGAGGAATTTAATAACAACAGATATCTGTTATGAGAGCAAACAAACTATTTTTAATTTCCGTTTCATTTAAACGTGCAGCGGGGCAATAGAGAAAAAATAGCAAACATTCATAGCGAATCCAATAGGCTAATCGTGAGTTATTAAACCCCTCGCGGCGCCCCACCTGATCGCCGCCCGCTATAATAGAAATACCGGGGACTTATTATTAAAATTTCTGCTAAATTGCTCACCGTTCCTCTTAAATTTCGCTGTTCCAAGGCGAGCTATTGACATTATATACAGCATTTGTTTTTATTATCTAACACCATTCATATAAACGATTCAAGAGCTATTCGAAGCTCCGAATTTCGAATGTTCTACTTTTTTTCTTTCATGATTTTTGTAGTTTTTATTTTTGAAGGATTGGCAAAGGTTCGTTAACAATACTGCCAGATAATATAATCTTGTTTTTTTAGTATTTACAATTTACATTTTAGAATTTTTGTATCTGTTATTATAACTGATTATAATCTAGTTACGTGTTCTGCAATTATTGTAAATAAATGACTGATAATTGATTATATGTCATCAGTATTTTTTGTGACAGCTTAATCAAACGTCTTTAATATATTTATTGTAATTCAAAAATAAGATTCATTCAAAATCAATACAGGTGTACATATTTGGAAATATTCGAATATTTGAGATAATTAGACACAAAAATTAGCGTGTTGCTTTTAAATTAAACTAGCTGTCGCCCGCGACTCCGTCCGCGCGCAATTATAAAATAAACTTAATTAGTAGCCTATGTGTTCTTCCAGACTGTGTTCTACATCTATACCAAATTCATACAACCGTTCTGGAGATGAACCTTGTAACAAACATCCATCTAAACATTCTCATTTATAATATTAGTAAGATTAAAAATACAGGTATTTGAATTTAGAACATTGCATATTTTAGTATTGGCAGGTGCGGTCATTACATCAATTAGATTACATTGTTAGTGCGCGAGTCAATCAGTGACAGCCAGCGGTATTATAATAACAGGAATATTGTTGGCCCGGTTCTGGGACGTTAATTAGGTAAGTGCATCGAACGCGTCACTCGGCCAGCTAATTAATTGAACGTATTATTGGTCCTACACCTAACCTATGCGGTTTTGGTTGATTGTCTATACATTGAATATCTACTTATGTACTTATCACCAGATAATAACAGTTCTTGATTTTATCTGAGTTGTATTACGTATAAGTAAAGTTTTAAATACGGAATTAAATATTATTAATATCGACTAAGTAGTGCCATAATGTACTTTCGTTACCATAGGCATAAATAAATCTTTACTCTTTCCGATGCAGAATACATTGCATATTAATATGGAAATAATAAGTGCTATTTATATCTTAGTAAAAACACATTCATTTAACTTTTTCAATTCAATACGTTATAAAATTAAATGAAAACCTTCAAGTAAAAGAGGATTAGTTACTTCTTGAAAGTCTTCGTATGTAAAAGAGGTAGTTGTATTGAAGGCTTTAAGCCAAACGTCAATATAATCTTTCCTGTAGAGCGGGTTCACATCGCCATTTTTAATGATTAACCGTAATTGGTGACTTTCATAAAAGGAAAACTCAATAATAATCTAATGAACAACAAAGTTATAAAATAAACCACAGATCATGTAATTCCTTAATTATACTAATACATTCCTTATTTTATATTTATGAAACGTAAATAAAAGCAGACGTTCAAATGTAAGCATTATACAAATTAAAATAATAGCAGCAATTTAATACTAGTCCGAGTTTACCTAACATTGATTGTCATATTATTTTAATTTTTAATTTGGAATAACAACCGTTTATTTGTTCTGTTTATTTTTTTTATCTATTTTTAATATTAAAGGTTATTGGTTAAAGGTTATAAGGTAGGAATTATATGAAAAAAAAATTATTAATTATTATAATGCGAAACTGGAACATGGTAAAATGGTTTTCAATTCGTTTTGTAATTTACGAAAAGACTATTCTTATGTATTAATTTTGTTTTTAAAAAATGTTTATACAATTATTATTGGTGTCAATTTCCAATAGATTAGTATTGGATATTTCAATATAACGATGCGTGTCCCGAACCATGAAGCTATGTCAACCGCTCTGATTCGATCTTGGCAATTAGTAACCGAATTAATTTGATTTTCCCCAATTAAAATTGAATTTTCCTCAAAACGTGTGGCGGTAATACATCAATATAAAGTTAATTTTTCTTTGTACCTCATACTAGTCCTACTAATCATACTATCATACTTTCTCCTTCTTACATATTATAGAAATGCGACAGTTTGGATCTATGGATGTATATTTGATATTACGTATCTTCAATACATATTCGAGAATAACGCACTTACTAAGATTTTTTTTATTCCGCGCGGACGAGGTCCTGGACAAAGTATATGGGGCATTCCATGCCAACTCATCCGACCGATTGGATTTGCATCTCTGATTTCGCTGAAATTTGGGCATCTTTTTATACCCCTCGAAAAAGGTTTCTATGAATTTTTTCAAATTTTTTCATTCAGCCAATCGAGAGATATGAATTTTTGAAAATTTCGGCTATTTTTTTTTTAAATAGCCATAACTTGGTGAAAAATTGTCCGATTTGGGATTTTTTAATTTAAAATTTTGTGTTTTTTGATGAACTTTTTGAAAAATTTATACAAAAAATTATTCATCATAAATTTGATTGTTTTTTTTCATTTCAAAGTTAAAAAACGAATTTTAAGATTGTTTGTATCCTTCAAATTTTTTTAAAAAATTCTCAAAGATTCTACTCTTCAAAACACAAATTTTAAGCCCAGTCTCGTAATGGGATAATAATGGGTTATAATTTTTTTTAAGCTAAAACTATCACAGGTACACAAAAGTATCATTGCGTTATAACAAATACAGATGGATCACTCACAATGAAACTGATTTCTTGCTCAAATAAAACTTATTCATGTAAAATATTCAAAGGCCAGAAAAAATAAAAAAGAAACTTTTAAAAATTAAATAAAATTTACCTTAGAAATTGAAATTTTGACTTCAATTACTTATTACATTGATGTATGATTTTTTTCGAATCTCATCTGATAAAGCCGCCAGTAATACACAAATAGTGAAAAAAAAAAACAGAAAAAAACAATTAATTTAAAAATTAAAAATTAAATATAACCCATTATTATCCCATTACGAGACTAGGCTTTAAATTTGTGTTTTGAAGAGTAGAATTTTTAAATTTTTTTTAAAGGTTTTTTTTTTATTTTTCTGGCCTTTGAATATTTTACAAGAATAAGTTTTATTTGAGCAACAAATCAGTTTCATTGTGAGTGATCCATCTGTATTTGGTATAACGCAATGATACTTTTGTGTACCTGTGATAGTTTTAGCTTAAAAAAAATTATAACCCATTATTATCCCATTACGAGACTGGGCTTAAAATTTGTGTTTTGAAGAGTAGAATCTTTGAGAATTTAAAAAAAAAAATTGAAGGATACAAACAATCTTAAAATTCGTTTTTTAACTTTGAAATGAAAAAAAAAACAATCAAATTATGATGAATAATTTTTTGCATAAATTTTTCAAAAAGTTCATCAAAAAACACAAAATTTTAAATTAAAAAATCCCAAATCGGACAATTTTTCACCAAGTTATGGCTATTTAAAAAAAAAATAGCCGAAATTTTCAAAAATTCATATCTCTCGATTGGCTGAATGAAAAAATTTGAAAAAATTCACAGAAACCTTTTTCGAGGGGTATAAAAAGATGCCCAAATTTCAGCGAAATCAGAGATGCAAATCCAATCGGTCGGATGAGTTGGCATGGAATGCCCCATATATATAATTATAAATCGAATTTTTAATGTATCTTCATAATGGTCAATGTTCGCAATCAATCAACAAGTATTCACAAAGCTCCAAATTCCGTTATGAAAGAATTTAATCAGACAGTTTAACTTGCACCCTCAAAAGGTACCATAGTGCACCTTTTAATACGTACACGGAGGGTTCACAAAAAATGGTCGTCGCATGTTTTTTATTTTGCAGTGAGTAATTCGCACAATAGCTCGTTGTGTGACAGCGCTATTGCATTACTCGCACTTTATGGTGTGAACGGATCCCACACGGACTATTAATGAATTTATTTTACTCTTTAATATCCTAGATTTATGCTATATAAATCTTTGACTGAATTTTGTTTATTATTGAAATAATATTTCCTATTACTTCAATGAAGCATTTCAATTCTATCTAAGAAATAAATAGTATGTTATACTACCTTATAAGTATCTTAAAAATCATTTTTAGTATTTTTTAATCCACACAACAAATGACGCGAGTCTTGCTACCATAATCTTACTATATTACTAATATTATAAATGCGAATGATTAGATGGATGGATGGATGTTTGTTTAAAGGTATCCCCGGAACGGTTCATCGGGTCTTGATGAAATTTGGCACAGGTATAGAACATAGCCTGGAAGAACACATAGGAGAACGCACAAATAAAGATATTTTTTTATTCCGCGTAGACAGACGGAGTCGAGGGCGATAGCTAGTACTGTCTATAAAGATCAGAAGAAACCTATAACTCATCTCTTTTAATGCAATATGTAATATACCCCTTTTAAACAAGTATTTAAACAGTCTACATACAACAAAACACCTTTATTAAACACTACAAGTGAGAGAGATATTAGACCCGAAGTCTGAAACTGCAAGAGGCAAGCAAGGCATCCAGTTTCAAAGCAACTCTCCTGCGTGGGTTGTTTCTAAGTGGATTAATTACGAGGATGATCTTCCACCTAAATTAGTCTAACAGGCGTATATTATTACACGCGATCCTTCTTGCGCCTTGTCTCGATTGTTATCTAGCGTTGATGCTTCGAAACATTAAAATAATTCAGCTTATGTAAAACATAGTAAACGAGAAATATAAATGCATATATAAATTACCACAAATTAAATTGTTTTCTTACCAAAAAGTGTAAAAGATAATTTATCTACATTAACTATTTACGAAAAAATTAATTCATACAGTCGGTTAAGCTCTGCTAAAGTACGGTACGACAGCTGGACAAACATCGACTGCCTAACCATCCGTGTTTTATAATGTGCCAAGCAAATATTGAACCATCAACGGAACATATTCGTGGTCAAATAGCCGTAAAAACTACGGGGGTCTATAACGAAGTTAAATATTTAAACATCAAGTATATAAATACAAATTTCTTTTCCATAAAAATCCTGCAGCAAAGCAACATTGTAAATCCAGGCTGAATATAGTTTTTTTTATCACAATTATATGTCACCATTTACCCGAACTGCCATTCTTATCGTATACATTGTCTATTATAGTATGTTTTGTCAAACACAAGAAAAGGACATACAAGTTTACGAGAGTGGATTATTAGAACAATTCTAAAATATTTGTAATTAAATTTATAATATTCAAGTTATTATATCCTCAAACTCCGAGAATCAGTTGTCCTGCAGTCAAATCACAATGGCAACTAGATCTAAATTGGCTACTAAATATTCAAAAGCAATACTCCGTACGAAACATACACGGGTAATTCCACAATGGCGGGCTAATTCAATTTGAATCACACACAATATTCTATTAATCGTGACGGACAGGTGTAATCAAGCCACACGCGCTGCGGCCCGCATTGTCGGCGGCCCTGCGCGTGACGTCACCAGCGGCCCTGTCTCTGACAACGCATGGCTACTTCTCTCTTATAACAATTTTCAATCGTTTATGACAAGAGTTGAATGATACGGAGGGCAAGAAATTTTATTTTAAACATTTTATTACGTGTAGTCAATCAATCCATGGTTATAAATTAATTAGTCAACAAACACTTTTCAATTTTTTCTTTATTTAAAAAAATAATCATTCTAAACATAAAAACAACTGGGACGTCTATTAACGTAACAATTTAGTAAACAAAAGCATTCATGGAAACATTATACCTTAACAGCTACTGTCACAAACACCACTAATGAATAAATAATCCAAACAAACAGATAACAAGAGATGCCAATTAAACAATACACTAATTAATTCCAAACATTGGTGTAGTGGACTTAATTAGAGTAGGCATCATTATTAAACGGACAGAGCACACAGGTAACCTACACAATACCGACTAACAACAATAGGGAAGGCTAATATTAATAACTAATTTATTGTGGCTTTACGTCAAAACTATTTTATTATATTACTTTTCCTATTACCTCATACTAACCAGTTTTGTTATTTTTCAACCCTATACTCTAACAAGTGATATAACAATTGTTTTGTATTCAAAAATATTTAAATAAGATCTGGTATTGCACATATTTTATTCTTATAAAATCAGAGAGGTGGCAGTTCTCAATACAGTGTATATTGTAAAAAGGCTTTTTTAATATCGGAGGCGAGAGCCGGCCGCAGTGTCCCACGAAACATTTTCCATTAATAAAACGCGAAAAAGGAATATTACATATGAAAAAGACATATATCCGTATCGCCGGACCCGCGCTATCTCCTCGGAAGGTAATAACTTCTTTACAAGTCCAAAGTCCGAGGGATTGAAAAGCAATTTCAGCGGGACACCCCGCCCGCGCCGGACGCTCGCTATATTTCTTTTTCGCTACTGTAATTCGCCTTTGATTTAATCTCGAGAAACAAATCTTTGAATGTGAAAGTTTACCGATAGGCATCTGTGTTGCTAGTTTGGCTGATTGGCCCCCAGCCCCGCTCGTGCGTATGCCCTGCTCCAAACGTTTGAATTGGACACCGCTGATGCTCCGTAATTCGTTTGATTCTTTGCCGAGATTGCATTTCTTATTTTGTAAGGATTTCTCAAAGAAAATTTTACATTTACATAGAAACAGACTAGACTACAAAACTTCCAATAGCTATGATTTTTATAGACAACTCTCACGATTGTTTTTAACCTAACTATAACTTTAGCTTAACTGTAATTCTACTATGGTACCGTATTAAGATAATTTATAAAGATAAAGGATGTTACACTAATCAAAAGTATGTTGTAACAAATCACTGTTTCGTATCGAGTGTCGACGGCTCAATTTGTAACGTATCAGTAAACTGGATAGAAATGTAACTTTAGCCAGTTGGCCGTGGGCGATGACGCGTCACGCCTATATCGTCTTACCCACACCTCTCCGCAAGCCGACCGCAGAATATTCCTTACAACCGACAACGTCGTCTTATAATCCAATAACATATTAAAATTACTTGAAAATGATATCCACAAGCTTATTACTTGATAATAATAATCGGATTTTAATTTTAAACTTCATAATGCAGTTACAAAGTATGATGGTTTAATGAACTTATCAGAGGGCCTAACACGATAATTTGCGAGAAAGTATTCAAGTAAGTACATTGGTATTACATTTCTAAAACTGTCTTTTCGTACTTAAAATACAATGACACAGCTCATACAATTTTTGACATATTTTGTCAATAACATTACAAAAACTTATATCGCAAGTGTTCGTGATAGACCCTCTGATCTAACGGTTTGGAATGCGCTTGTCCCTGTTTTATATATTATTTCGTAATTTTTGCACAATATTTTTATCTCTTATTCAAAACACACATAATCAAAATTATCGAATTAAGACATAAATATTAATATGTTAAAAGAATTTCCTCAAAACATTTAGTATACTCAATATATATTTATAAAACTAATATTGACATTAAAATTAATAAATAAGATACAAGTTTGAGAACCTCTGACCCGTTGGCTAGGGTTGTAACAATGTCAAATTTGCGTGAGGACTGTTAGGAAAAAATACGTAAAGCCCCACTCAATTTGAGCGAGACGATCCCATCCTGCGTCCGGCCGCAGATTGCTATCACCTAAACTGTTCAGAGCGCCTTATTTATATAATCTAACTATTTGCGAGGGACACACACCCCTTGCGGTGTTTTCCTTTCCTTTCTCAACATGAGTTCGCTAGAATCTGTTTGCAGTGAATAGTAATTCTTGGTATTGATAAGATTTGCTCAAGTCGTCCGCAGAAACAAAAACATTGTGATGTTTTGATACATTGATAAAACATAATTGCAGGCTTACGTAAATAAAGAACGTTATTCATCGTATTTTATTGACATTGTACAAGCAAACAAAACGATCATAGGAAGATATTGAAAAAAAAACAAACAACACACAAACAAGTATGAAATTGTAAATGCAAAATTTATTAAGGATTGAAAGAAAATTATTTTAATACCAATCTTTAAAGTTGTATCAATAGTTTACATTTTTACAGTTCACAATAAAATTATACAATATATTTTTAGCGTAGGGCTTCCTAAGCGAACGCATTGAGCGACCATTTTCTGCGCGAACGGAGCCTTATATTGAATACAATTCTAATGGAGGGACCGTTCCACATTGGTCGCATTATTTTCTAACGAGTTTTCACGTCTTGTAATACTGATTACAATTGTGACCAAACGACAATTTTTTTTGTATGTAATGATTATTGTATGAATACTGCACGACTAGGTTGAAAGACTATTAGTATATTATTTCTAAATTATAATACAAAATGTAATGTCATCACTGGTGCCAAATAAACATAAGTAAAACCTAGTAGATTTTTTTTTAAATAAATGTTTAAAAAAGGATTCGCGAAAAATGCATCCAGTGTAAAGAGCACCGCGCGGCGATCGGGCCATTTGCTACTGTTTTCAATTTGCCGACCGCGGCCATACATCAGTGGCGGCACGCAGCGCAACCCCAACTTTAATACACTTACGGTTGACATTTTTCCGGCCATTATGCATTCTTCTAAACCAATGCTTTCTGTAAATACTAGGAAATTCAATTTGCCCGATATTTGAGCCGCAATCGGTCTGTTTCTAGTAAAAACGTTTCCACGAATCACTTCAATAACAAGGAGATTTTTTTATTTCTAAGTATTTCTATTTTTGCCCAATATTTATTTGAAAATTCTATTGATTTACATAGCTTGCATTTGAATTGAAACCTCTACAATAGATTGCATTAATGGTAAAAAATGAAGTGTAAGGGTTCGACTGGTAATAGTTCTCAAACATTCGCCGTTGGCATAACAAGTCCGCGCCATTTGTTGGCTTCGATGATGAATGCACAGCTTTAATTGAATCTCCGCACCCACACGCACACCTCTGACTTTTAAGTAACACGTATTGTGTATTGCTAGACTACGAGACAGTAACATATAAGCAAGCCTTCGCAGAATAAATTTTAACAATCGTATCCAAAAATTTCTTTTGTTTCATGATACACATTTATGAAAGAAATATATAATCATTGCGAACCAAAAGAGAGCTAAACTCCAGACTATGTTCTACATCGGAACCAAATTTCAACGAGATCCACTGAGCCGTTCTGAAGATACCTTCAAACAAACATCCATCCATCTAAACTCTACATTTATAATATTAGTAACATTTAATTATATTTACATCAACGCTCAGAATTTGTGTAACATAAAATGAAAGGAACCGAATGTACTTCATTTCAATAATAGTTGGATGGCGCAGTAGCGCTGGCGAAACGCAAATTGGCGGCTCCCTATGCTCGGGTTAGCGTTCTAATTTGGACGACGTCCTGTCTGCCGCCGACTTGTTTGACGAACAGATAGATACAGCGCCGATAAACAACGTCGATATTATGTCGTAGCTGACGACTAGTTCCCGGAAATGTTGGTTATTAATCCACCAATCCTAAATATTAACTACTCAGGATATAGCAAAGCTTACTATTAATTGATTATACTCTTATTCCAAAGGGAAATGACTAGTAAATTTGTTATGTTTATCTAATTCTAGAATTAATTCTATTCAAAATAATCTAATAAAAGAGGTATACCGAACGCCTTTAAAGGAAGATATGAATTTATAAAAGTAAATGAATTAATTAAGTTCGGTAAAAAATTGTCAAAAAAAGAGTGTCATCTGATAGTTTAGTTTTACACTTCTAAGATTGTACGAATAAACATAACTGCTGTCTTTGGTCAACAAGAAAAATTACACGTACTGGATCAGCTAACAATAAATTAATCGTGACTTAAATCAAATACAATAAATACGTGAGTATTCCTTAATTAACCAATACTCTGCTTAAAATGATTCATCGTCGTCAATGCACAGTCACAACGTGTCAAAAGTTGACACGTGTGAACTAACCTCCAAATAGTGACAGTAACACTTTTACCGACATATATTAATGTCTCTGTTTTATCAATGAGCATGTAAGGGATGACAATATGTGACGATATAAGTGCATGTGTCGCTTTGTCTTTGTATACCATAAAACTGCAAACAAAGACAACTCGACACTTGTTTCGCAAAGGGGTCGGGTTGAGTTGTTATTAATTCTGCTAAATTAAAAGTCGACACTGCACGGTAACAATCATTAGCGCATACACGAGCCAACAGTCCGCTTTGAAATGCATAGCTTTCGACAGTTCAGCGTTTTTCAAAGCCGTGTTGCCTGTAATCGTATTGTTGGAGTTATGTTGCCGTTAGAATTTAATTGTTCTTGTTTGATGGTACGTGGAATACTGGCCACATTTTTTTTATATTTTAGTTTTGTAAACATTTGTGTATAAAGTTATTGTTATTGAATTATTGTAGGTTTTAATTTATCGTATGGTTACTTTGTTATGTCAAGGCATAAAACAAAGCACTTGTCATACCGTGGGTTTTTGAGACCAGAATCTCCGTTTGAAACTTATTGTTTTTTCTGTTTTCACAACGATAATAACAGGGTTGACGATATGTTTTATGCAGAGATTTTAGTCTCAGAAATCAACGATTAGTAATTGATAACCCATTATTCTCGAATGAGGCTTTATACAATACTTGTGTAAACCTAGTGAAATTTATTCGGCAGATCATCATTGAAGCAATAGGTGCTATATTATTTTAGATTATCTGTTTTTCTTTTAAACTATGTCAATTATAACCTAAACTCATTAAGTCACAGATTCAAAATTCTCATAGTTTAATTTTTTTTTCTTATTTTCTTTAGGTTGGATCCAAATAATTATTGTCACACACGTCAAGAAGGTAATGATTGCTTAGTACAGAGCATTATAGTAATTTCGAGGGCAGTTGGTGCGCGTCGGCCCACTGAACGTTCAAATTGCCGTGCTGGACGCAATGCCCGGTACCCGGTGCCCGTTCATTACACGGCCGTGTTTGCTACTCTGCGAATGAAGTGCTCACCATCAGAGGAAATGAGCACTTTCTGCGAGGAGGGTATTAACCTCATTGCGAATCAACGTCACAGATTACATTCGAGTACTGCGAACGCAATAAAACCTCTTTAATTTTTTTCTAGTCAGTCAAATAGATGGTAGTAATACTTCATCATCTCCCTGGATTTATCCCACTCAAGAAAACTCGGTGCACAATGTTTTATAAACCTTAATGTTTTGGTTTATATTTTTATGGCCGGCTGAATACGAGAATCAAGAAATATTATATATAAAATTAAATATTTAGTTCTAGACTTAATATTTTTCAAAATACACAAACAAATAAATAACAATAAACATGAGTAATTAAACATTATAAAAAGAATAAAACTTTAAGCTCCTGTCGCTTGGTAGAGTATATTACTTATAAAAAAAATTGCAAAATTTATCGTTGCGCAATAATTTTTTTTGTGTTCATAAAACTTTCGTTAATAACATACAATTAAAATCAATAAAAATAAACATTTTTGATTTGTCCTTTATATACTCATAGAGCTCACTTAAAACCAGTATGTAGTTCTGATTCGTGATATCAAAATGATTTATTAAAATATTAATACGCTATATCTTTGTAGATAAACGTATTGTTTTGCTCGCCTCATATTCCGCATCCGACCTCCAACTTTACGTCAATAATCATTTAAAAATAGTGCGTGTCAACTGTGACATTAATTTATATAAGTTCAAAACAATTAAGAAGCATCCAGATCATATTAATAATGTACTTGCGCCTACTTGGAGAATGAAAACAAATCTTCATTAATTTGATAAGGAGTTGGGGTCAAACAAAACAAATGAATGTACAGTTTTAATTGGTTATTTTCGCTGTGACTGTACGTAGGCGCGGCTTTCTTTCTGTAAACAACAGTTATCTAAGTAAACATTTATAATCTGACGTCAATATCTTTACCATGATAGTATAGCCAAAAAACTGCTTGTAATTTCTGCCGATGAGTTTGGTTGTATTTGGATGTAGAGAGCTACATGACACATCTAAATGTCAATGAACTACCGCCTTTAAGATAAAATAGGGGAGAGATTTTTCAACTTATTATTTCGAATAGTTTTTTGCTTCTACTTTAAAACAACGAAATATCTTATAGTTTGTATTTTTTTTTTTTACTTTTTTAAAAACAGTGGAGTACCGTTAAAAATGGTTACATAAAAAATTACAAAAAAAAATTGGCCATACAAAATGCGGCTCACGAAACCAAAGTAGTAAAAAGTGGACGCAGTTTGTTCCCCTACTTAATGTTAAGTTGACAGAATTTGCATAAAATTCGCTAACCGATGGCATCGTTACGAAGTTTGGTCGTACTTTGAGAACACTCAAAGCTAAATAGCCGATAAATGGAAGGCCTCATTTTTTGATGCTCCCTCTGTACAGTTTGAGAAATAAATAGGCCTAGATTTTTAAGAGCATAAGAATTAAGAAAAAAAGAATCATGTTTTAATGTTTTGACTTTTATCGTTTCATCAATTCTTCCAAAAATGGTACTACTTTAATTTAACGAAAAACAACATAATTGTAACAATTGTGATAAATCACTCTACATAGCTTAATTAGTTGATGAAACTTATCTATCTTCAATGATAACAAAAGCTCATTAATGTGTACATATTTCAAGTTTATTAGTGTATAGAGATAAGGGTACATATCTGTCCTGTTACACATAGGCGTTGTGACCGTCTTTAGATAAGTGCCCGTAAAAAGTTTAACTTTTTTCATATCGACGTTGAAATTGAAAAAGCTCCGAGGAGACGATGATAGGCAAGCACTTGAAACTTTAGTTGACGATGCAAACATGATAATGGAGATCAGAGGTTATCAATATCTCCTCTTACCAATTTCATTCTTGCCTTTGAGATTATTTAATGATCACAACGAAATCGATTAGTAATAGACTTATGGCCGTACATTGAATACACTGTTAAAGTCCAGTCTAATCTTTACTATCCTTGATTTCTTGTAACACAAATAAATTTTCCCACCAATAAATTTCAATTGAAAAAATATAACTAGTGAATCAATACAGGGAAGTATTATAGATTGGCAAATATAATTATATTTTTAGACATAACTAATAACGTTGTTATATTTTATTCTTATATACTTATGTATATTCAGAGAGATAATAAGCTATGATAACGAATGTAAATAATATACGTCACTGTAATTAAGACATCCGCACATAGAACGATAAATTAAATACATTACATCTCTTATCAATGAATTATTTAATTGCTTTATTAAATATAACAATTATGAAATTTAAGTTATAAACACTTATTCCATTTATCGTGTTTAAATACCAAACTATATTTAAAACCGTTATTTACCTCATTAGCCATTGCAAGTTTGTGAAGTTTTGTAATTCTTACTAATATTATAAATGCGAAAGTTTAGATCGATCGATGTATGGATGTTTGTTAGAAAGTATCTCTGGAACTGCTTAACGGACCTTGATGAAATTTGATGCAGATGTACAATATAGCCTAGAAGAACACAATATCATTACTCATTTTTTTTAATTCCGCGCAGTCTGAATCGCGGACAACAGGTATTGTATACATATTGATACATCTGACTACATGATGAAACTTTACGGTGTCCCACCAAGTCGCTGGCATTTAATTTAGACATACCGTAACCTGAACAACATTCGGCTCCTATCGGAAGTTAATTTCGTTGTTAACGAGTTCCGACGCTTTCTGACATTATCTTATCGTTATGGACTTTTAAAATTTAAAGTAATTTAAGTGATAAAATATTTTTTGTTTTTAAATCGTTAATGTTCCAGTCAATATAGAAATCTGTGAGATAGAAGACGATAATACATCATAACAATAACGTTCCAAAGACAACCTTCTCTAATGTGTAGTTCATAGAGCATTCATTTCAAGGAAATATCGTGATATATTATATTTCAGTTCAATGCTCAAAATCAAATATGCATGTGTTAAATATGTAGTTTTTATTTCAAAGTTTGAACCAACAAAGATGTTAGCCTTAATATTTTGAGTCTCCCACGAAAATCAATAACTGAAAAGTCGAAGCGTATTTTAGTTCTAGACGTGAATAAATCTAATTGAGGTAATGAAGGAGGAATTTCTTAATTAGTGTTGTTTCATACGAGCCATGGGCACACGAACTGTACCGAAACGGGTTAATTACGACCGATAACTCTTTAATTAACCTGCCTAATAACAGAGTATTTGCATTCGAGCCGCCGGCGTAAGACCAATTAGGGAGACGACGATGAAATCGATCGAAAATATTGTTTCCTCCATCTACCTCTCGAATTAACTCAATTATTTTAAAATCTATTTCATTATTGTACTTCCCAGCTAATATACCAATGATTTTTCAATAATATATAAATATAGAATTATAGATGACCTTCTCAGCACTGGGTTTTGTATATTTTTTTCAATTAACTGAAATCTATTTTTTTTTTCAAAAATAAAGAATGGAAAGTATTTGGACATCAGTTTACATAATGGAATCCCACGATAAGAGTTTCAAGTAAAAAGAAAAAAAATATTATAGTAAAAATCACATATTCTGCGTTGTACATCAAAATAAGTCTCTAGTTACTCATTTATTGATCCGTATCCTAAAATATTTAAAGAAAAGTTCTACCACAAATCATTATCAGTTGGAGTATCAAACAACATTAGGAGAACGCTCTGCTTATCTCGACGAGTAAAAAAGTTAACTGATAACTTGAAGATCGTTAAATATGCGTTTAAAAATTCTTTACTTCGTACACTCGTAAAATGTTGGAATGCAATAAGTCATACTTGAATATTAATTTTTGGGTTTTTACAATTCAAGTATTTTAATGCACGAGTACACAAAATTTTGCATTAACAGAAAATGTTAATGCAAAATTTTGTACAGCGAAGTGCAAAATTTTGTTCATAGTTCAAATTATATTTTCGCGACGGTCATAATGTTGTCTTATTTTATAACACTGTCCTATTTGTTAGTTAATTCAGCTTTAATTGCGGGAAGTATAGATAATTTGAGTGCTTCCTTCACTTTAATCTTTTATTACCGTTTTAAATTTCACTGTACTAATTTAAATTTTCGTGTACGAATTTCGTTTCGGAAATTTTAGCAATTTGTAATTTAATAAATTAACGACTTATTTCATGTTTTTGGAAGTCCGGTACAATGTTAGAAATATCGCTTTAACTTATTTCAAGTGTATCAAATTAGTTATCTGTTGGCACAAATAAAAATGTCGGTCGAGTAACAATAAAATTCAAGGACAAATATTTTAGTTAACTAATACTGATATAAAATAAATTTTCAAAATAGTATTATACAACAAACTTGGAAATTCAAACTACGTAATGTTGTAAATACAATTTAGTTTAAAACATGAATTAGTTGGATTAATAGTAAAATGATACTCATGAAACAACTAGATCGTATGTTCAATGATACTGCTTACCAAATTGGGTTAGTAACAACAGTAATAACTCAACATCTATAATAATCAAATAGATATAATATCCGAGAAACGCATAAAAACTAAGTAATTAATAAAAACGATATATGAATTATAATTATGTCGATCCGCGAATGCTATGATCTGCCGTCAGATGGTCGCAGTATTGACAAACAAATACATCGGAGCTGCGTCATTAGTCACGCCACCCCGGGTTATCGCACACTGTCATACGGGACGCGCCTAATGAGTGGAGTATGCGAAACGACTTTCTAATTACGTGCTTTGGACGTATAGCTTTGCTGGCTCCTGTATCACATGTTCTACCTTTGATACTGTTTGATTTCAATTACTTTCTAAGTACTGTACGGGTAACATGTACTACTCAGACGGATGATGTTAAAGAAGAAAAAACTGTCTGGTAAAATAGTAACTGAACATTAATGGTTTACAAAGAAATTAATGTTATATTGGTATTTAAGACATTCAGTTAAATAAAAAATGTTAAATAAAATAATTGTAGACATTCATGGTTCACTCGTTGAAATGATTAGAACCAGTAACCTTATTGGAAATATAAAATAATGGATGACAATTAAAAAGGAAAAAAAATGTTAATAACATCCACACAAAATGCTAAATATCATTGACGTCGATACGAATACTTGTTTACTTTGATTAATTAATTATAATACAGTAGTAGAGAACTATTTAACAGTATATTTAAATATGCAACCTAACCAAATTCACTAACACTAAATAAAATATTTTTAAGAACGAAAACGTAGGAAAGAAAAGAGGCATTTGATTTTTTTCTCGCATGATCTAAATAGAATACTGTAAATTTTAAATACAAAAACATGTTTAGGTAGGAAATATTATTTAATCATGAGAACTTAGGTTCCTTCAAGAAAGCTGTTAATTAGTGATTCCTAAATTCGATTAATTTCGACAAAATATCGTCACTCAATTCTGTTCTCATAGTTTTCGGATGAAGACCAAAAGCATAGCTTTCATCTCCGTGTACAAGTTAATTTGCAACGAATCTTATCATTGAATGCAAAATTTAATTTATCACGAATAATGCTGACGTTAAATGAAGACATTGGACGTGTATTTATGCAAGAATACGAGCGCTGACATTCGCCGGTAATTAAATGAGTAACAAGAGGAAGAGGCCACGTCGTTGAAAAACATGCCCCAACAGAAACCTAATTACTTGCGCCCTTACGTCCAATAGGGCTCGTACACACTACAATTACTTAGTATTTAAACGGCACTTTATTAAGTTATAGTTTTTAAAAACAAAACTTTCAACCGTTTAATGTAAAATTACCGGCAAAAGAAAAATTCTACGGACAATCTGTTATTGAAGGCTTGTATGTACTATGACAGTGTTATTATTAAGTGTTCTTTTTTTTTACTACTTGAATTCGTAAAATATTCTTAGCAACTAATAGTGTGAGAAATATATCATTAAATGATAAATGTTAGATACTTTTGTCTCTTTAATAAAAACTGCTCTTTTCCATATCTATTTATTTATCAACATAATCTTCTACGAGAATATGATAAGCTATTTCTTTCATTCATTTATCATTGAATTAAAATATTTATCATTAAATTATAACCGTACATTTATGATTTTGTTATTAACAAAATAACGTAGAATTTTAGACAAAACATATACGTCATAATTGTTTTTCCTTATTAAGATATTCTGAAAATGTAAAATAAAACTTTTTATTACAAAATATAAGATCACTACAACACTAAAATGTTACTCATTAACTTGAAAAAAGGCCAAGTGAACGTAACATCGTAATTAGGATTTTTTAAGCGAAAACCCTAACGCAGCGTCGACATCCATTTCTCTAGCTAATTTGTTTGTGGAGCGGTGAAGAGAAGGCCGGCAGGGTAGGGGAGCAATTAGTGCGCCCGTTGGCCCCGTGTGTCTGCAATTCCTAGCTGTAGAGTATCACAGCGACTACTAAAAACATCTATAAAATATTATGAATAATTAATTAAACTATCACAAACTTTCAACAAGAATAAAAATCAAGGAATGCTAACTTAAATGAACAAAAAAGAAAACATGTATTAGGTACTTGTAGGTTTCTATTTTCAATTCATACTGTTTTTTCAAAATTTTTTTTTTATTAACACTAAAGTTCAAATGTTTTTATAAAGTTGTAGTCGATGAGTGCAGTTTTGTTTTTGTACCCTAAAAAAATAAAACGTAACCAAAATATTTTACTATAAATTTAAAAAAAAACATTTGTTCTGATATATGTATACTCTACATTTTTAATTTTTTCGATTGTTACAAATTTTAACTCAATAAAAAAACTGCATTCGACAACCAGTTTTTCCCGGTGCCCATCGCGTTATAATTCATAATTAAGTGTAGATTAACGAAGTAATACGATAAACTGATTTACGCAAATAGTGTTTGTCATAAATTCATAATTAAACGAAACCTAATAATAACAGGTGAAACCTCACGCCGGCCAGTGTCACCCGCTACCGTTGGACCAATCAGCTCTGATTAAATTGTCCTAATAGCCTCGTTAATTAAAGCAGGTTATTAATTAGCTAAAATTAATTAATGCAAATGCATCAACCTGTTCTATGTTATGTCAGCTATTGTTATCTTTGTATAGAATATGCTAATTTCATAATGAGAAAAATTGATGAAGCTCGATAAAGACGAAAACTACTAAAGTGATTTTAAAGATTGTTTGACCAAAAAACGTAGACAACTACTGATGCTATTACTTCATTTGTTTATCCCATCCTTAACTGAAAACAAACAAACCGGGACGAATTACTAGATATCGTAAAAATTTGATTATTAAGGGCTGTAGCACACAGCAAGCGAAAGGAAGCGAGCATTACGCTTTACACATGAGAACGAAAATGGTAAGCTCCAGTTCTTCGTAAACGGTTTGCTGGAAGAAACGAGATCCATGATACGTTCAAATCAAAATTGGGTTCGCTTTCCTCTCAGTTTATGTTTAGTAGACTTAATATTAGATATATTTATTATTTTATTTCAGAGTATAAATTGTTAACTTATATGTTTCTATAATAATTTACTAATTGGTTACTCACGTACGGCGAAGACATCATCATTAATTAATACATGGAATTTTTGGCCTCAGCGGCCCAATCGACTACATGGCTGACTAAACAATATATTATAATTGACAGCAACAACATAACACACTAACTAACATGAAAGTGATGTATTGTGCCAATTAAAATCACTAATATCTTTCATTTAATAAAGTAACAAAATACGAGGCCTACACGACGACACATATTGTTTGGAAAAAAAGTAATAAATTACATTTATCAAATCTTATTGGAATGATAAAACAAAAACTTAAAATCTTTAAAGATAGCGATTGCGAAATTTGAAACAATGGCCATGATAGAATTTACATTATTAATAACTAACAGTTGGCCGCGACTTCGCCCGCGGGGAATTTAAAACTAAATCTAGTAATTAATATAGCCTATGTCACCTGGAGTTAGTGCAGCTTCCCAAAAGTGAAAGATTTTTTTTTTAAATAGGTTCAGTAATTTCGGAGTCTATTCAATCCAAACAATGAAATCGTTCCTCTTTATAATGTAAGCATAGATGACTAAAATTAAAAAAAAAATTTTTAGCATATTTGCTAAGTGGGCAAAATAATAAAATATAGGGATCATTTAAGTTGTATTCCTTAACAACATAAGCAAAAGACACGTAAAAATTATGAAGGCGTACAGAAAAAACTGGAGTAAATAAAGCTTTCGAACTGAAGCGAACGGTAATTCGTTCTGTAAACAGCCATTATATACAAGATAAGCATTAAAATGTTGTCCCTTAATTGTGCTCGGTAATTATAAGACACAAGAAGCAGTGTATATAATTAAAACGAATGAAGCATTGGCCCGCTCTCTCTAGCCTAGTGATGTAGCTCTAATGAGCCACTTGCTAATTAGAGAATAAACAAGCCGGATACGGGATTCTAATTAGCTTTTGGGACAGCCGTGTCGCGCTCCCGCGATACTCATACCTTAACAGACGAGTAAAAAAACTGTCACTTTGTGCCACAGATTATACTCTGTAAACTTTAAACAGTGCATTATTAAAATATTAGTTTATATACATGCAGTTTTAATTACTACATTTAATGTAATTTTTGTTATCATTTAAACGAGCATTTTTTTGAGATTTTTGGCATACATTTATGTTGAGATAATAAAGAGTGGAGTATTTTTAATATTCCCATTTTATTGAATTTCATTAATTTCATCAACAAAGCAATTACTTATTGTAATATTACGTACGAATATCACTGACTTGACTAGCCTTAAATAAATTACTTCTTAAAAAAACCGCATTTTTTCACCCAATGTGACTCTAGTATCTTGATTGCATATATATTTTAATTAGGCTCTCAATAAATTGGTCACTAGTTCGTTTAGACGTTTAGATTATTTATTATTTGAAATAAATACGCAAGTGTAGTTATAATTTAATACTCAATATTAGGAGCGAATAGGAGCGTCGGTGGCTCAGGGGTTTCAGCACTTGACTTGCAATCTGCAGGTCCTGGGTTCGAATCCCGCCATGTACCAATGTGTTTTTCGATTTTCGATTAACATATGTACATTTATCCGACGTTCTTACGGTGAAGGAAAACATCGTGATGCAACCTGCACATATCTGAGAAGAAATTCAATGATATGTGTGAAGTCAACCAACCCGCACTTGGCCAGCGTGGTTGACTATGGCCTAGTCACCCCTAACTTGGGGTAGGCTCCGAGCCCCTCGGTGGGGACATACAGTGAGCTGATGATGATGACTCAATATTAATAGCGTACTTTTTTGATACTTGGCCATTGACTTAGAAAAATAAATAAAAAGCACTAACGTTTGTTAAAAAAAACGACTAGAAGTCATTGATTGTTTGAATTGAGTAGATCAGTTTTCAGGCGAGCATTCTCTTTTTGAAATCCCTACATTTACGCAAACACGCTCCTGGGTAGCACTCATATTGTCATTTTATCGTAACAACTGTAGTACCTATCGCACAGTTAAGATCAGTCATTATCTCTTTTATTCTTTAAAAAATTATATCCACGGTAAAGACATAGTAACTAATCCGCTTTGTTTTTGATTTAAATTTTAGTTAAATTAACTTCAAAATTATTTTTTACACAATAATTAATTGACTTAACCTTTTCTTTCGCTTCTAACTTGTGTTATTTTTTTATATCTATTTCATTCTTATTGTTACGTCAAAACTCGTATTCTGTTTTAAACATTGAATAGGAATGTATTGTATTTAAAATTAAAATTCTTGCACTAGACGTTTTAGTAACAGTCTTATTTAAATATTGAAAACAGTCGTGTAATGTAACATTAACTTATTATCAATACTATTAAACAACGGAAATGAGAACTAGTTTAATTAAATAACAATCGTCAATGCTTTTTCTAAGCCGGAAACTTTATCAATAACTATTCAGTACAGAGACAATGCATCATGTCTTATCATAACGCCGACACGGTTATTTTTAATTTTAATTGACTAATTTAAATATTAATATAACGAAAAGAAACTTGTTTAATATTTCATTTGTAAAAAAAATGTACTTTGAACGAATGTAAGTGATAGTAAATGGTATTTAACCTTTTTTTGCGGACTTATTGAATTCGATTATGCTTCTTTATTGTAATTATTAATGTACTTAATATGGTAAGTAATATGATTTTCTAGAAAATACATTCTTATTTATTTATTTTACTGAAAGAAAAATAGATTTTTTTCGATGCTTAATATGTACTATAAAAAATACATTGGCTTTAAAAATTTAAATAGACTCAAAAATACAAAACCCGATATTTACTTACAGTGATAATTACTTAATAATTTCCGATGAATTTTAGGAATAAAATTTTCCAGACAAATGCAATCTTATTTTCTTTTCTATGAAAACAATATTCTTGTAGAAAAATTGATGGAAAGGTAGAATAAAGCAATAAATGTATATAAATAAAATAATAAAAAACGCGTTAACCGGCAACTGAATAACCAATAGCGTTCCATTAGATGTTAATTCACTACTCCTATCACCCCACAGTCCATTTAATACTATTAAATAAATTATTCAGCGCTGGTATAATTAAAGCCACACATCGATCGGAATAAACCGAATAGACTCAATTATGCCAATTAAAATTCCCAATGCACTTTGTTGCATTTTCTTTAGATTGCATATTTTCATTACAATGCAAACACAAACGTAATTAACAGTTTTATGATAATAATGAACAATTTTCCTTTACTTTCTAAAGATAAATCTGAATACAATAATTTAAGTACATTTGTTATTGTATGTTTTTTGACACAGCAATTATAATTTGTTTTGTATTGGTGTGAATTTGGAAATGTTATAAAATTATTGGTTTAATATATATTATTATTTTATATACAGAATTAAAAGAAACAAATATTAGAAAAATGTTAAATTTATAAAGAAATCCAACTGTTGGTTTATAATTTACAAACTCGGAGGAACTTCGAATTTATATTTAAAATTTGTAATGTCTGGTAGAGAGCAGAGCAGAGTAGAGTGTAGATCATTAAGCGGCCGCATCAAAGCTGTCGCCGCATTACACTAATTGACGCAATTAGAGGGATTGCCGAACGGAAATAAAAGTCGGCTCACCTTCATGAAACGCCGGCCCCACCAATTAGCCTAGCAGCCTGTAATTAGCCTCCGAAGCACTCCTTCACTCGAGAAGTCTCTTCACACTCAGATAAAGTCACACCACAAAAAGGTCTTGTTCATTTTTTTAATATTCAATGTTCAAAAAGACAGTTCGTAACGGCACCGAAAAGTTTTTTGCGCGATCGTACGCGGGCGTTTGGGAGCAGAGGAGACGTGCGCTCGCTACAACAGCCGGGAAGCGAATGAGCAGGAGGCCGCGATACTAGGCGGGGAGTGTTGTCCTTCCTTTTCTCGTAGCAAAGTTTAGCCATTGCGGAGCTTTTCCCGCGCGGAGGACGCACCCCATGTTACCTTTTGTCACTAGAGCAACGCTTAACGCCGTAAGTGGGCAGATTGTGCGGTATTGCATTTAGGCCTAAATAAAAACGATACTGAATCAAATTACAATCGGATGAATGCATTTCGACTACATTTCGTGATTTAAATGATAATTATATTACTTAAAGTCGAATCGACTTGTTTGTTTTGGTGTGTGAAAAAAATGTAAGTTTCCGATACCATTGCGTATTATTTTATACATTTTTTAAACTAAAAACATACAGATTGAATAAAACTATTGTATTATGTATTAAATGTACAATTTACTTTTGTACATTTTGAAAGCATAATATGATAACATATTTGGAAGGACAAATATTAAAAAATCAAAACAAAAACCATGCGTATGACGTACATTCTATGTTGCTAAATCAAAAACTCGGCCGCAAAATATTCCCATGTAATTCCGGAGTGCATTCGCTATCGCATGAGCTTGCGTACCATTCATCATTGATAAAACTAGTTGGTGACACCTCGTTCATTGCGGCGGCGGCAGGCGGGGAACCCTGACGCCGGAGGGGCATCCCTGTTGCACTCATACCCCATTGTCATAGTTTATAGCCATTAAACCACATTCAACCTTGATTTTTATGAAAGCTTTTAGACCGCTTTTTAATTATTTTATACACTTAGGTCTTTTATTCGAAATTTTTATATTACAATAGAGTAATTAAAACATATTTTTCTCGCACAAGCTATGCGTTTCAAATAAGAAAATCAATATCTGTTAAAAATCGCTACAAATGTATTAATTTCAACAAAATATTGTGTATTAAATATTATTAAATAATGTAAATATGTAATGTAATCACAAGCTTATATCAACGGCATTGTGAATTATGTTAGTTCTGAAATAGTTTTATTTTATTTATTTGTTTCCTTAATGTGATGATCCAGTAACAAATAGTGAAACAATCAATTAGTAGACGTCAGATAAAGGATGTAAATTGTAGTATATGGAGGTTTACCGTCATATACCTTTAGAAAAAAAATTTATATGTAATTTTAAAAACCACTCATAAGAACCAATTTATTATCTATTCATTTCAAAACTGTACTTGAAAAGGATCTTGTCAAATAGAAAGTAAAAGGGTTGAGACTTGCGTCCTGTTATAATTTTTTGTAAACAGGCTCTCTCCTGCATTCACTCAATTAAGACGACGTAAAAGGGGTGCAGTAAAATTTGATTTATCGCCGTTGAATATAATGCATTCAATTAAAATACATTTTTAGTCACTACACATAACAATGAAATACTGGCTTTGTTCTTACAGTATTACCGTTGAATAAGCTAGAAAATTATAGGCAAGATATTATAGTGTCATAATGTATTGGAACAAAAAGATTAGATTTAGCAGATTAGCGATGAGCGGATCTACGCGACGCGACAGCGGAGCGGAGCGATGTCAACAAAAGTACAACACTGCTCCCGCTCGTTTCGTGCGCTTTGTTATGTTGTGCTATACTATTGATTATATCGCCGCGTTCCGCTGTCGCAAATCTCATGCCCGCGGCCTCAATTATTTTCATTATAAAAGTAAAGTAACAAATATCTATGAATAACAAATAATACAAGTATTCCTACAGGTCACATGTGATTGTATATATCTTATTTAGTTTCTTTAAATATTAGCTGCATTGTTAAGTTAAAAGAATATTTGATAAAAGGACTGAGAGTTTAAATTTTACACTTTGTACAATTTCTACAAATACGAATATTTAAAAGGGGTCAAACAAACAAGCGGGTCTTGCCGCATTTGATTCGTTATTAGGCAGAATAGAATGGTTCAATTTAAGGGCGCATGACATGAATACGCTAAAATTCCTAAATAAATCGAAGGGAACGCCTTGCGTTTCTATATCAATTTGCGATCCATTCAACACAGGCCTCAACGGTAGTGCGTTGCTCCTGATGTTATCGATAAAAAATCGCATATTAAACTTTATATTGTAGTAATATTATACTGTTTAAATTTAAGAATAATAGTATTTTTGCGATAGTTATTTTAATTGTAAATGATTTTTTGCCTTTGCTAAACGTTACAAATCTATACTAATATTGTTCGTTTGAATTGAATAGGCTCCGAAAGTACTGGATCGATTTGAAAATTGTTTCACTTTTGGGAAGCCACACTATCCCCGGGTGGCATAGCCTACATTTTTTAATTCCGCGCGGACGAAGTCGCGGGCCTCTGATAGTACGCTTTAAACGTAATAATATAAATTAAATACATAATAATATGTAAGTCTATATTAAATCTCTGTTTATTATATTATTTCCGTCTCGAAACAAACAGAGTACATAGTTAATCCTGAAATGACATACTGTTACACTGAAGGTATTTGAATTGTCTTTCATTATCTGTAAATAGATCTTAAAGTTAACAAATCATTGTATTAATTATAGCTTGCATTGTATGAATTATAGCGTGTAAACATTGTGCGTGTGAAGAGATGACATATCCTTGTCGTGCGGTTAGATTCATAAATAAATTAACATCGCATCCGACATATCGATAAATCAAAGGAACATCACTACGGTACGGCGGGCCACATTGACGCATTTATTTTCTATACCCGCTTAATTTATTGCGTGTAACTGGAAACATGCGCACTCACAAATCATAGGTCGCCTTATAAGCTTTCAGCGACGTTTTGTCACTCGCTTGTTTGAAAGAAACACGAGCTTTACGGTTTTGAAGGGACGTTACAAATGATTTCTTAATTTGCTTCTTCATGCGAGGGCTTGTTCGGATTATGACAAGAAATATACTTTTTATAAAACACCTTAGAACTTTTATTATCATTAATACAAAGTTTAGAAGACTTTTTTTACAAAATTAAATTCTACAACATAAAACGTAATCTGTACGTATGCAAATTTGCGAAACATGTTTAAAAATTTTAACCACAAATGCGTAATAATCATCTTTCATAATATAAATTATATTAAATACAAAACCTTATAATTTACGCTTGAACTTCAGCAACTTATATTTGATAATCAATTTTATTTTAACAATATCCTATCTACTGATCAAAATACCATAAAATATAATGGAAATATTATAGTTTGTAATACGAATACTTTATAATTAAAATACCATATGTGGTTTTGTTTGACCGACGTAGCAATTACTGTGATATCGGATAGCTAATTGATGACCACGATACGATGCTATATATTCAATTCTTCGACTAACCTCTGACGTCACCGACTGTCACAGGCATCACTTTAAATACAATATGATGCTTACATTACAGTATAAAATTACAAAGCCACTCAATATTGTATTTCGACATCATTAACTTTTTAGTGATAGACATTAATCAATGAAGACTTACTACTATTATAAATGCGAATGTTTAGACGGATGTTTGTTAGACACTATCACCAGTACAGCTCAATGAATCTGGATGAAATTTGTCACAGATGTTCAATAAATGTGCAAGAACACATAGGTTAAGTATGGTCCGGGAAATGTGTACGGTTCCTGTGTGTATTTAATTCACATATTTACTCGAAAAATTCCAATTTTATTGAAATTTGCCATAGATATAAAACATAACCTCGAATAACACATGAGATACTTATCATTCTTTTTATTTTATGTATGCGCAGACGAAGTCGCGGGCTAAAACTAGTGTCTAATATTTTATTTAGTGCATAACTGTAAATGTAACTAAATCTATATAAGAAATTGGAAGTGTGGTATATGATTTAGTAATTTTGAATGTAATATTTACTAAGCAGATTGTTACTCTCAAACTATTAACGCTATAGTAGCGGTTTAATTCAATCGGAACTGATCCATTGAATCTAAAGAAAAATGGCTTAAACGTTTCCGTCCCAAGTTTCATTGAATTCGCCTTAAACCAATTAATCATTCTTATCGGGTTATTTCGCTGACTTTTTCCGCTGAGGGACTGCAAGGCGGCTGGCCATTGAGTTGTTGTGGAGAAACGTCTGGCATTGTGCCCCATTTGGACCATTGTTCGTAACAATTGTGTTATAAACTGATAGAGCCGACCGGAGTGAACTGACGATTAGTCTTTTGAGACGATATACATTATATAGTACTTAGGCTTTCTTGGTTTCATTAAAATTTATGTATTTGATTAGCTACAGTATAACCATGCGAATCTTACTTTATGTTACTTTGATATTGACTCTACGGTAACCATGAGCCCAAAATGTCAAAATGGAACTATGAAATAAAATGATTACTAGATTAGCATCGATATTACACGGTTACATATTAGAAGCACGACTGAATAAATACATATAAAATTTCTCGAAGTATTTTTTCCATTCATTAAAGTTAACGTAAAAACACAAACTCACATTTCGGATTCGATTCAAAACGACTGAGATCGGTTGACAGTGTAATAACCTTAATTCCCTAGTTAAGCACCAGCACTGACATAATCCCACTCAAAGCGCAGATGACGTTAAAGCCAAAATTGGCAAGCGGCTTGGTAACTGCACCGTTAAACTATATATGTAATGGTAATTTTTATAATCACGTTTAATTACTGGGAGTAACCGTGGGTTTTTGAGACCAAAATCCCCATTTAAAAAAACATTGTTAATATGTCTATTTTGTCAATGACAGGGATGAAGATATGTTTTATACAGAAACTAGCTTATAAAACACTGCAATCTTTAAATACAATTTTAAAAGCATAAACAATTTAAACCCGATTTAAATTAAACTTGAATAACATACTTAAAATTCTAAAATATAAACGGTATAATTTGCAAGAAAATGTCACCCTTAACTCCACAAATAGCAGGCATTATCCAACCCCCACTTAGTAACGTCGCTAAGTCCCGGCAAGGAAACAACGAAACAGGAATTTGCATAAATTAAAACGAGGCACCTTTCGTCACTGAATAAAGTGCGCTAACGAGAGCTTAAGGCCTAACACGCGATCCCTTACGGAGAAATGTTACCCCCTAGCTTTGTAAACGATGTGTACATTTTTAAACATCGTTTAAACTTGTGATAAGACAATGTAAGGTTTTTTAAATTGCATTCAAGTATAATTAATTAATATAGGTATTAAGGAAAAATACGATATGAAGTCAAGAATAGAGTTAGTAATAGCATGAGGCATTACTTATTTAATGTTTTATGTGAATATCCGATCCGAATGAATGTAAAATCGGTTACATATATCTTAAAGGTTGTAAAACCGACAAAAAAGAAAATAGAGTTTATTGATTAGGAAACGTGTTGCAAATATTTTTATATTATAGGTTAGGAACAATTTGAGGAGCAGGGAATATGCGGGGAAGTACTTCAGTGATCAACCGAGAAAATTATTGTTTTTTAATTTTATAAAAAAGTAAAATCACTAAAATATCGTCAGGTGCTATCGTTAAGATCTTAGGGAGGTCGGTAAGTAGCAAATGATTGTATGTAAAGCAGTTTAAGTCGAGTTCTTAACTTATTTGAATTTTGTTTACTTAAGTTGTTTTAATAACATCGCGCCCGTTGGCAGGTTGCGCGGTTTCTGGTGCCAATTATAATAAGATTAGACTGTTTCTTAATTGCAGTTTACAAATATGTTTTTAAAGGTTATATTCTTTTTATAGTATCGCATATTTATATTTTTTGGTTATCTTTCTAGATAGGTGTGAATGCTTATATTTGATTGACGCACTAAAGCAGTCGCCCGCTTCTTGACTTCGTCAGAGCGAGGGAATAAAACGGCATATAACATGCCCGCATGTATCAATTACATTCCTTGTAAAGTCTCGTCAAAATTGGTCCATCCATTTCGGATATTACCCGGAACACACGCGGCTTTGCGAACAGCCAGACTGACTGACTAAAATGTTATTTTTTTTTCGTTATCGAAAACGCAAATAAACCAATTGTAGGAAATATGTTTTTTTTTTGTTATTATATACAGACATTCCAATTTTATTTTATGTATATAGTTATAGTCAGAACTGTAAATGTCTGAGTAGAACAGAACATTTTTACTTAAAGCCAACTAACAATACTAATGAATAAAAAATGTACCTTATTAAAGAAAAGAAAAACAACAAAAGAATTAGAACAGTAACCTTAATTCGATAAGGCTAGAATATTGGATAAGTTGATTTTTAGTTCAGCTTGACGTTGCAAAATAAACGCAAAAAACTTTTCAATAACAACAAGAGTAACTAAAACCATAGTGTAATTGTCGTTGAAAATATTGTTCTTAGCATCAAGCTTGACGGTAAACCATTTTATTTCCACGTACGTATATCGATTGATAGGTGTATACAGATTTTATGGAAACACTACCTGTCGCCCGTGACTCCATGCGCGACGAATAAAAATAAATTCTAATCTATGTTTGTATTCTTCCCGACTATGCTCTACATCGGTGGCAAATTTCAACGAGACCCAATTTTTGTTCCATCCAATCTTTCGCCTTTATAAAATGAAAATCTAATATTATAAATGCAAATGTTTAAATGGATGAATGGATGGATGTTTATTACAAGGTATATCCAAAACGGCTGCATAGATCTCGGGGAAATTTGGCATGAATGTATTGTATAGTTTCGAAGAAGACATAAGCTACAAATTATGATTTTTTTTAATTCGGCACGGACAGAGTCGCGGGCGACAGCTAATAATAACATAAATAGAAAACATTTTTTAATTATCGGTAATATTTTGAAAACATTAAAATAATTAATTTCTGTGCAGAACCATGCGGTTAACTTAATTCTTACGCCTTAGTTCTACGGTCTCTTTACGAAACGTGAACGGTTCAAGAAAACAATTTTACGCTACAATAACTTTTTACTGACCTTGCTTTTTTTTAATAACAATAGTGTTGCAATCGGATAGGAATTGATCACTTGCATCTAATTATGTCAATTAAAATGTATATTTTTTACTAAAATAGTTAACAAAAAAAAGTAAAAGGTAATCGAAAATGCATAACAAATAACGCAATATGCTGTCGTTACAAAAGAAATGACACGAAGAATTATAAATTCTGAAATTCGTGCAAACCAAAGTCGACAAAACGTGACAAATCGTAAAATTATCAACGGAGATTAATTTAACGAGATCAGTCTTACCCTAACAATGAACCATGCAGCCATGGGAAAAGTAAACACAGGGGAAACGGGCCCATTATACTTGTACTAATCCACAAATTAGTTGACAAATAGTCTGCAGCCATAAAAAACAACCCATTTATATTACAAGCGTTATAAACATGCTGCATGTCGTAAAACGTCAAAACAAGGAATGGGTACCGCCCTTACTTTATTTACCAAACAGACGAATCGATTTTAGCAACGGAATACAGGTCTTAGTTATTAATTTTACACAAAAAAGCGTATAGTAATTACAGCAAATTAAAGTCATATAAATTGGTTAAGTTATAAATTCAATTAAATATAAATTATACATATTACTGTTTACTAAGTTGGTTACTAAAATGTAAAAAAAAATATCGATCGATTTCAGCCTATTAATAAAACTAAAAAACATTCACCTTTTAAGTAAAAGACGACTGTAAATTGATAAAGAGAAAACGAAACATCGTCTAAAAACAAAACTAAATCGTTGTAGTTTGGCAAAGTAGAAAATAAATGAAGTCGTCCGACCTCCATTCACGTTGTCGGCCCAATCGTGGATTCAGCACGCCGCTGCGCCATAAAATTAAATAAATCCGTTATTTTTCAGGCTGAGCGACGCGCGGCCGACGGTCAATCGGCAATACCGGCATCACACGATAACGGACCACATTTGTAAAGATTTTACCGGCCCTAGCGACCACCCGCCCAAGACTATACCACAGTTTTGTGGCCATACGTTTAGGAAGAGACATAAAAGTATTAGAACTGACATTAAATAAACCTATACCATTTAAAGAAAACATTTTAAATTTTGGAACATATCCTCGTAATAGATCGTGACATTTATCGAAAATATAATTATTATACGCTACTTTTTAATTAGATTTTAATATCAACGGTACTACTTTTGCTTTCATGACCTGTAAAATATTTATGACCAATAAAATTGTATTTTGTATTTGTATTACGGCACATACAATTTTGAAATTATTCCTCTCAATAAATAGTATTTGATTGAGTATCTTGGTATCTGGTATTTTGATGCCAACTTCAATTACTTTAAACCACATTTATATGTGTATATACATATTATATTAGAAATAAAATTGGCAAGCATATGTTATTACCCAGTTCAGTTCGTATACTTTCTAAGCTCTATGGTTTTGGGCGCGCACCGGCGAGGATAATCTGCGAATAAATGAAAATTGATTTTAAGATTGTGCCGCCCTGAGCCGCGGCGCGTTGACAAATAACGCAGCTTTGCTACACGGTCTCGGCATAGTATTAACTGCTTCCGGACTTGCTTTACTTTTCATAATAGTGTAACCGATTTTATGACAGAAAAAAATTATATGGTTTTACGAATCTTGATATTTAAGAGAGAAACAAATGACAGACATGCTGATTAGTTACTAGAGTGGGAACAGTTTTATGGCTAAAAAAATACATACGAACTAACTGATTGGTACTTTCCATTCCGCCTTAATATCACAAAACTTTTCATGATTGCATCCTACATTGATAGTAAAGACTGCAAAAAAATGCTTATACCAATGTTTAGTAAAACTGATTGATACCCAAAGCTTACATTCAATTTTTCATCATACTATTCGAATATTTGAACCATTTATCAAAAAATGTTACGCTACGTGTATGGTATCGGGGGGGCGTCAATTAGACAGGGTGGTGCGGCGAGCGCCATGTGACGTCACTCATCTGCATCACAGCCACCGCTGATGCAAATTTAAATACAGTTTAAGCTCCACATTTTTTTTCGTATTTTTCGCATTTCGTGCGTCAGATGGTCCGCTGGGATTTTTTACAAGTACATAAAATTAAATGATAATGTAGCGATTTTTAAATTGGGTTCTATTATGGAATAAAAATGTTTGTGTTCGAGCCTAAATTAATACCATACCAACATGGAGAAATTTATTGTAACCACTAAGCCCTGACTGTGTGACTGTAATTTCTCTGATGATAATAATGATGACCACTTTACGTATAGACTATAAATCGGATCATCTTAAGCACCAATCATCATCAAACAACCATCATAATATAATATTTATACATAAATTTGTTATCATTTTTAATTAATTACGAGCGGAATCAAGAACAATCGGCGAGAGTTAATTACAATTTCACGCGAGTCCCCACGAGCTTTAAATATTCACAGCACGCGAAGGGACTAACGAAATTATTCTCAACAGATAAATTAAATACGCGTTAAGGCTTTTGTGACGCGACTCGCAACTACCGATTCATAATGGTTTGCATTCATTCAATTATAAAAATTTGCGAGTCGGAACCGCATGGAAAATTATGCGGCGTGAACGCATTACCTCACGAATCTAATTGTTAAAATGAAATGGCCGCTTTGAAAAAATTGTTCAAGTCGTGGGAATACGTCGGCAGGATAATGAGATACGTCAAATTCTTTTCTGTTCGCTGTTCGATATTGTAAGAGGGACATGATTAAGTTTGGGGGCTTAATATCCGGAGAAAACGCGCAAGACATTAAATGCAGTTTCGGATGTTAAGGGTTGTCAAGTTTTCTATTTGTGCGTAAAATTTAATTCCCAGTTTAGTACAAAACATATAAGTATTAAATGGATTTTTTTAATTCATGTGTTGTCATACCAAAAACATTTTCTTTCCTAATATTAAGAATAATATTGTAAAAGGTGTATAGCCTTATTTATATGTACAAATAAAAATACAGAAGGCAGTAAACAAACGATGTGTTGTACTTTCGTTTAAACGTAAGTGCTGAAATAAATTACACAATGCTACATTTTGTAGTTATTTAGAACCGATTTTTTATTCTTTGGGATTTTTTCTAAACAAATCGAAAACTTTATCGTTTAGGCTACTTCTTAAGCAATCAATTCAGAGGAAATTTATATTTGTTACTCAGCCCTATAATGTTCATTACGCACACCGACTAGTAACGAATAGATTTGGACCATTGTAACAATAGGGACGAACCGCTACTGCATCTCCAACAGTGTACGTAGTTCCAATCAACGATATATACGAAATTTTAACTCTAATGCTGGCTGCATAAGGTATATTTTGCTGTTAATAAATTTAGCAATAGTAAGCTTAATTATGTTTTGTAGTTATTAAGGGAGAGACGTGTGTATGACGTTATAAAATAAAATTGAAGCCGCTAGGGCGGTCGACATGGATCTAATTAAATGATAACTGAGATCTAAGATTAATGTGCTTCGCTAAACAGATCTGGATCCTTAATAATTTGCATTCACTTTAAGTCCGCTTTACATAACCTTTGTACGGGACTAATTAATTAAAAATTAGTATTTTAGAATTTATTTTTTGGCTTAGTATTCACAAATTATGACAGGTATAAAATAAGTGACAGATCTTAAAATTTACAAATTTTTGTTTGGTTATCGTTTTGAAAACTGTAATATGGTGACTTCTATGATGACATATTTTTTTAATATTGAATATTGAATTAATAAAAACAAAAAAAAATAAACCTTTAATTAAATCTATAATTTTTTCGATTGCACTGTACCATTCTCACGTTATTATACAATCCCGCAGCACACACCAGCAAAACATATACTCAAATAACAACCATAATGACACGAGATTTATTCTTCTAAGTCACTCTCACGGCATTTAAACAAACAGTTCTAAATAATCTTTATTTATTTAACCATTGAATGGTTGAAGCCGAAGCTAATGGAGTGTAATCCTGATTTTATATTAACGCCCAAATAAAGATTAGGGGACATTATCGTCAACTCATGTCCGGGCCACAATAGCCAAATTATATTTAGGGATAAAGAATTTTATATTAAGCATATTTTTACTACGAGATATTAAACTTTAAAAATCAACAGTAACAACAAAAGAAAAGTAAAAATATACTAGTGTAACGCTAAAAAATTCTTTATTTTTAGTATATAACATCAAGTTTATTTAACACAATTATTAAAGAACATAAATTAACACACAATTCATATCATTTAGGGAACCTTTGTACATAACTGACTTTAGGAATGGCACATAGTTGTTATTCGTATGTACGCAGAAGATTGTGACAGAATGGCTGAAACTTTGATTCGGTGTTAAAAACTTTCTATTCCATATAATGTAATGTCCGGCACGCGACTTGCACGTGCACTGTGGTCTATCACATGAGGATCTGCGCGTGCGTGGCCACCACCGATTGCGCGATTTATACCGCAAATCTCATTGTAACGTCACCCCGCTAAAGTTAATGGTGCAGTTGTTATGTATCATCACGCACAAAGATAAGTAGTTCATTTTGCTGAATAACGTGAACTTTTGATGCAAACTGGCTTTATTGAAACGAGGCGGGTGAGATCTGAATGTACAGTATTATCCAAAATTTATGGCTGCTCGTAATATTGCACTAGAGGGACAGAACTCAAATTGGAGTATCAACTGCAATGTGCCCACCTTGCATCTTCATGGTCTCGCAGCAATCTACGAGCTGCTGTACTTTGAATCTTATTATACCAAGGTGTAGATAAAATTCTACGGCAAAATCAATTTTTCTACAATTTCAGTCAAACACTATTGTAAACAATAATGTGTTTTCTAAAAGCATACACAATGAAATATTTACGTGAAGCAAATAAATAAATATTAATATAAGAACAACAAGATAAAAGGTAAAGAGAAGTAAGTCGGATCCCAGCGACAGCGTCCCGGGGCACAATAACCCGTACCGTAAATACCTGCATACCACCGCGCCTCATCGCTCATTTGTACTCCGACATTTTAATAATCGCATATTTTTATTCTTGTCACCGGCATTGTGCGAAATAAGACATTCTGTTTAAAATCAACTTCTAATATAAATCGAAAAACACACAAGAAATTTAATTACATCAATCATCACACAAAAGTTTTTTGTTCACGAAAATGCTGCAACTTTTAAAGTAATCTCAGTATTGACACATTATTTTATTAAGACCTCTACGAATTGATATAACCATTTAATTTTGTCTGTCCTAAGAAACGTTAGTAAAAATAGGTTAATTTGTTAGAAATACATACATATTAAGCAGTATGGTAAGGGCAACTAACTAAAGACCTAACGCATTCATTTAAACGTCCACTAGCTGTCGCCCGCGGCTACGTCTGCGCGGAATTTAAAAAACGTATGAATAGCCTATGTTTTTTTCCAGACTATGTTCTACACCTGTGCCAAATTTCATCAAGATCCATTAAGTCGTTCTGGAGATACCTTCAAACAAACATCCATCCATCTATCCATCTAAAAATGCGCATTTATAATATTGGTAAGATTATTTGTGCATTCAAATGCATGTTACATTATGTTCATACAAGCAAATAATGGATTGATTCATTTCACAGTTTCACCGCATCACAGTCCGCGCATCCGACTACAGTCGCTCCGGCGTGTCTTTAGAATTTTAATTAAATTGTTCATTGGCTCAATTAAATCGATTAATAAAAGCGGAGCGGAGGAGAAATGTTGCCCGTATTATTTCAAAACAGTCGACGCGTATCACTGCCGCTGTCGTCTGCCAAATGAATTCGCCACATTATAAGATTCAATTATAACATTCCCTAAAATAAATACAGCGTTGTGTAAAATGATTACACATAATTAGTGTACAACTGCGACAATTTTAATGTAAAAGTAAATTTATCAAGGATTAATTATTTCATATAGTTGCTCGCATAAAAATAAAACACTAAAATAAAAGAAATAACTCAATAAGTACTTTAGTAACTTCATGAAACCGATCTAATTGAAGGCAATAAACAAGAAAATTGACTTTAAAATGATGCACCGCGTCGAACGTCGCAGCGGAAGTGTTCCGGCAACTGCAACAAGGACGCGGCAGGAAAGTACGTCTCACTGGCGCTAATTATCCCATTAATACAATTACCAGCCGCAAAGAGATATTATTTTACACTACCAAATTCAAATAGTGTAAAATACGGTACTATGGCCAAGCAATCTGTAAATAAAGGCTGTAATAAATGTTTGTGATGTCTCAAACATTACTTTTTTTAAGATTTAGCTAGATATTTCCTAGGCAAACCCATCTCTTTGGATTTACTAGTTTTGTTTAATCTTCGAGGTATAATGTTATGTCATAGAAATAATACTACTAATCGTACTACACAATTTGGGTTACTTAATGGATTCCACGGAACAACAGTTTGTAAGCTTTGATTCCTAAGATAGAAAATATCTATAACACGCCCGTATCAACATTTACGAGTGCATTGCCACCGCGTTCTTTTATTGTTACCATTATTATGTTCTGTATTGGAGATATAAATTGAGGGCAATTAGCTGTAGCTATAAATCGTTTGATCCTAGTTGGTGACCGCGACTCCCGCGGGTGTCATCGATTGATAATTTATTGCTTTTCTAAGTCATACTGGTAATTTGGATTGTTGAGAATAAAGTAATGGTCTTAAAAATATGGTTTCTTAGAATATTTTAGTTATCACAAATAAAGTTAAATAACATACTATAAAAATATCTCCTTTGTTTTCATTCAAAATACAAAATAACATTGGTATAAAAGAAAAGTAAGTAAACTTTGTCAAGTTAAAATACTTTACGTAGTAACAATTTAGTTTTTTATACGCAAGAAATTAAAATCATATCAACCTTAACTTTATTGATTTATACTTTATCCGCTCAACAAAGTATGAATCCAAAAACCCCTTTGCAAATTATAAACCGATAAATCTATTGCTAACAGATTCGAAACATGTGGAAATGTCTGTGAGTCAAAACTCTTTCGCAACACATGTACGCGGGCGTCGTGAAAGAAAGTTTTAAGTACGGAAAAAGGCGATCGATCACCTACAATGGCACCAGAGCTGCACCCTTGAGGAAAAACTGGAGCTGATTTATCGGCGTAGTTGGAATTATCGCCATTTGCAATTCTTACCGCGGCGAGTTAGCAAACAACTTGAGATAACGAATACGACGCGATGGGAAAGTTGCACGAGTTCTTTACATAGCTTCCCTTATATACAACTATTAAAACGCATATATTAAACGCTAATTAAATTCACATTGTTTTAATATGCCTTTAATTAATTTCCTGAACAGAACAGAGTACCAGTACTTCAATTTGAGCTAATTTTATCTGATCATTAATAAAATCCAAATTTGTTAGTGGTTTACTATGTAACTATACATGAAAACAAAAGAATCACTTGGTCATGATTAATCGATGACATAATTAAAAAATATTATATCTTGTACAACTTAATCGCGAGTTCCAGATACATTGCCAAAACACCTATACGAAAACATAGGTCATCCGTCTCACTTTCTTTGAGAACAGATGGATAATAAGATTTTTTGGTATGTTTTAAGCAGTGGAAACTCTTCATTATAGTGGATGAAGTAGCTTAACTTCTCCAGGCGGGCGTAGCTTAAGGGCGCAGTTTCTTTAGCCTTGCTGCAGCGCATTTAGACCTAAGGAACATACGCCCTAGTTCAATGCAGAGATGACAACTTCAGTAAAAAAAACAATCCAAAAACATATTTCAATTTCTAGAAATACGACTATATTGGAAAATTTCATTTTAAGGTAACGGTAACGTAGGTGCAATGATGAGAGTACGTGCGTTGGCAATATTGGCAGCACTGTGCGGCAGTTAACAGTTCCGTTGCCCCATGATGGCCGCCCTGGGCCGCAACATTGCCGTTTCCTCGATATTGAACCTTCGTTGTCACACGTTCACAAGAACATTCCAATGTCTTTATTTGCATTGAACGTTTACTTTAATGTGCTTCCTATATCCTGCTAAGGATAATACGCATTTAATATTAAAATGCATGTTTATGTTACAGTAAAAATAGTTGGTTTGATTTTCAAGCTATGTTGCTGTTGAAGTGGCTCTTAAACCATATGGCAATTTTTTTTTAAGTTTTCAGACCCAGTATTTAAGTGTAAATATTACTAATATTATAATTGCAAATGTTTAGATGGATGGATGGATGGATGGATGTTTGTTTGAAGGTATCTCCGGAACGGCTTAACAGTTCATGATGAAATTTAGCATAGATGTAGAACATAGTAAGGGAAGAACACATAGGCTACTTACAAAGTTTTATTTTTAATTTTGCGCAGACAGAGTCGCGGGCGACAACAAGTGATATCATAACCAAAAAGATGAGAAAATAAATTTTATTATGTCAGACTTATTATTGAATTCAGACATATATTACTTAAAATTTCTTCACAAAACTTTCAAACACGTCAACGTATTGCTCTCCCTGGGCTACGTCTCGACTTATCATCGGAATAGCTTTTTCCAAAAGTTTGTCTTCAAAATCGTTCAACTTGAATTCGTAGCATGGTTGAACTAAACCTTGAGCACCAACTACGGTCGGGCCGGAGAAAAATTTTGTTCCAAAATGAGGATTCGCCGTGTACGTATTTACAGTCACTTCAGCTCCACGTAACGCGTCTAAAATACAATCCACAAATTCATTTATCGACCAAGCCATTGACAAGGAGGCAGATTCGGTACCATATTTTTTATTGATAACCTCAACTCCAGCTTTTCTTATAAGTCTTGTCAACATATCAGCTTGGCGTTCGGATACTTCGTATGTTTTCGGCGAGATATTCGAAAACAGAGGCACTATAGTTTCATCAGAGTGTCCACCGATGACCGGGATTTGTAATTCCGTTGGATTCGCTTGTAAAACATTCCCAGCGAGAGATCGTGTCCTCGCTAAATCGAGATGCGTAATACCGAACACTTTGAATGGATTGTAACTACCATAATTAAGTAAAAGTACGCTAGCAAAGGGTACTATTGAGTTTAATGGACTTGTAGTCATAGCTAGAAATGCCTTAGAATTCTGTTCAGCCATTGCTCTACAAAGCTTCTGGACCGGTGGAGCGTTGGCAAAAATCATTTGTTCCCTTTTGATACCTGGTTTCCTGTGTGTCCTGTCGACCATTAGGATGAGATCTGTGAATCGTATCGCCGGGCATAACATGGAAGGACCAGCGAAAGCCGACACGGTAGGTCCGCCCGGTAAACAGTCCAATTCTAATGCTAGTTTATTCACACTTTCATTATCGTCATACAATTGTAGTCTCGATATCTTTGGATTCTGTTTTAATAGTAAAGCCAAATTAGATCCAACCTCACCAACGGAGCCAATGATAGATACTTGAATATTTCTCAGTGGAATAAAAGTTAATTGGGATTTACGTGTATTTCGAAAGAAAATTTTCGATGATTTTAATTTAGCTAACAACATGATTTAAAATTTTTGATTGAGGTTACTGATAGTGATTTGGTTTTCTATAATTTCTAAAGCATTATTCTTGACATAAAACAGCAGTAAATGTCACTTGTGTCAACTTATAATTTACAGATAGTAATAAATATATAGTCTTTTTAAATACTTCTTGCATGGATATGAAATACTCATATACGAATCCTGAACACAGCAACGGACACTGGGTGTCACTTGGAGAGGACAAATTTCTCACAGGACCCACGGTTAATAGTATTCTAACCGGGTTCTAGAATACTGGTCACGTACAAGTCAACATACTTCCTCTAAGCGACTTTTAATTCTTTTTCTTTTCTCTAACTTTTAGTCACACTATCTTAGGTATGAAAATGTCAGCAATTGTAATCAGTTACATTTAATGTTTTTTTTTTACAAACTTAAATTAGCAGGTGGAGTAGTTCAAGAACCACAACACTATGGTGACTCATAAAAAAATATTAAAATAATCAAAAACATCTCATGTCATATAAAATCTGACTTTTCAAATTTTTGTGATTTTACTTTTTTTTACTTTACAATATAAATATGTTTATATCGCGGCAATTTTCTAAAATAACTTACAGTGCATTCTTCACTGCTAAGAGAAATCATCAAGTAGCCGTTGTAGGGGCGACTAATGAAGTCGGACAAACAACTGCGCTTCTACTGCGGACGTGTCCTTCTGTGAGCAAATTAGTTCTTCACGACACAACCGATAGCACGCCCGGTGTTGTTTTAGATCTATCGCACATCCCATCCAAATCAAAAGCTAAAGGTTACTGCGGTAGAAATACATTGGAGGAGGCTTTGGAAGGTTCAAGTTTAGTTCTTGCTGTTGGTGGTTTACCTCAAAAATCTCTCACGACGTCACAATCGATACTTTCCCAAAATGCAGATTTTATAAAAATAGTTGCTTCGGCGGTGACTAGAATCGCACCAGTGCCATTCTTTGGTATAGCAACAGAACCTATTAACACGCTCGTACCTATGGCAGTGGAGGTTATGCGACATCAGGGATGTTACGAACAGAACAAACTATTTGGCGTAACCATCATCGATGCGTTGAAAGCGCAGACATTGTACGCCAAAGCGAACGGTTTCGTGCACAACGAATGTCATGTGCCGGTTATCTGTGGCCACTCGAAAGAAACTATGGTGCCGTTATTATCCCAGGCGAGTCCTAAAACCGTTCTACCTGAAGAGAAATGTCAAGATTTAACTAATACCCTTCGAGATTTTACAATTTATGAAAAAGCGTCTTCACCGTTAACGCCTGCTTTATCTATTGCTTATAGCGTATATTTATTCACTCAAAGGATATTAGAAGCGATAGATGGACAAATATCTCAAGTGAACGCTTTGGTGGAGAACAATGATTTCGGTACATCTTATTTCTCAGGGTTGGTCGAAGTTAATAAAAATGGTATCGGTGAAATGCGACTCTATTCAAATTTATTCTCCTACGAATGTGGTATCCTTGAAGAGAGTATTAGACAATTACGAGAAGACGTCACAGTGGGAAAGAAAATATTAGAAATTGTTTAAGAAAATTAAAAAATGGTAATTTCAATCTATTAGAATGGACTTTAAAAATATTTTATTAACACATTTATTAATGTTTCTAATCCTCTGTTTTGTGCTTATGAAGATTGTTGTTCTATATTTGGTATCAAAAAGGAATTCCTCCTATTTTTCTCTCAACGATAAAGGGAGTTAAATAAAACATATTTTATAATCAATGAATTTTATTTACACAACCCTGGTTTTGTACAAAATATTAGTCAACCAAGGAAAACTTCAAGGCACTCAACAAAATGGCCGATTTACAAAAAATGTCTCAAGATTATCGTAATATAGCGATATCGACCAAATGTCGAGAAATCAAAATTATATCACAGAGTACTTATACTTTCCAAATTCAACACCAAAACTTTGTAAACAAACGGCTACTGCTAATAGGAATCCATTGTACTATATATTTTTTATTTTCACCGTAAATGTTATTTGTAGAAATTGTAGAAATATTAAACGACAAAAAAAATATCCGCAAATAATTTGGTATTTACTTAGCATAAAACCGTTAAATTAAAAATTACAGGGTGATATGTTTTTATTCAAGTATTTCAAAAGTTTACAAAGCTTTGGGTCTTCATTTTGTATAAACTTAATCATCGTTGGATTACTTCTAAAAAAGTAACAATTTAAAACTATAGCGCAATTTTATATTATTTGAAGTAAATATGTTAACGGCTAAATTATTTTATTAAAGCGATTCTAATGATTTTAAAAACGAATAAATTAATTGACACATATTTACTTTGTTGCTTTAAAAAAAATATTAAACCTGTGTAGATAATCATTATATTCATAACGAGATATTTAAAAAAATATAATTATGCATATTCCAGAGATTGCAAAAACAAATTAATTCATAAAATTCAATACGTCTCTGATTTAATTTAATCCAAACAATTTATATTCAACATATTTATGTGCATTATTTTAAATGAAATTCACTTTATTAGATGAATTTTTACAAAGATTTACTACTCAAATATCCGTAAAATAAAATATGGCGTGCCCATAAAATTTTTATGGTTTAATTTTGTACTAATCAAATTTTAAAGTGCTAAATTTGGCCATAGTCCAAGTGTATCTTATTAATATTATAAATGCGAACATTTAGATGTATGGATGGATGTTTTTTAGAAGGTATCTCCGGAACGGGTCAACGGATCTTAATGAAATTTGGCACAGATGTAGAACATAACCTGGAAAAACACATAGAGTACTTATTAATTTTTTTTAATTCCGCACGGACGGAGTCGCGGACGACGGCTAGTTTATTATAAATATAAAATGATTATAACACTCAGGTTCAATCGAATGTCTTCTATAAACTAAAATTAGAATAGTAAATTTACAAATGACATTAAAAAAATGATTTTACACATATAATAAAATGATTTCTACGATTAATTCTCTAAACAAAAAAAAAATGTGGACAAAAAATACCAACGATATAATTAGTTAACACACATTGAAGTACACAATCAGATTTATTAAATAACGTCAATAAAGAAAATGGTTACCAGATTTTTTTTTTTCTTATTTTGTTCCATATATTTGATTTAAAAAATTGATACTAAAAAATATCAATACATTCGAACTTGGATATAAGAGAATCCAAGAGAACGCGAGATTTTTCTCGCTTATATGAGATTCTTCTCTTATCCAGTTTCAACTGTACACTGGTATAAAGACAATTTAAGACAATGAACTCTATAGGTACTTTAATAGCTTTTTAGGTTTTACGACTCGAGATAATTTTTCAGAATTATAGTAATAGTTAAAATACCGAAATGGCATCAAAAAAAAATTACGTAACACAAAAACTATTATATAATGAACTAAATATATAGAAGAAAAAAATATGATTTATTATATACATTGTTCGTAAAAATTACGTTTTTTTCCACAATAAAAATATAACTTTACCAACAGCAGACATTTCTCAGGAAGAGACAATCAAAATGGAAATGTTTGGATGGAATTTTTTTTTTATTAGCATCAATTCCTTTTCTTGTAAAAAAAACATACTATTTGTTAGTTTCAACGATTTTTCCATAAAAAAATAATTAATAAACTGGTATAAAAACTGAATTATAATTATTTATATCTTTAATACCAATTGCCACGTTTACAAGTAATTTAAGTTACTCATTTAGTGAAGATTTCTCTCACTAAATCTACACTAAAGTCATTTAAATGTAGTCAAGGCACCTGCTAATGCGGATGTCTATAAGAGGCTCGTTTACCATCTTTATACCATTAAAGGTTTATATTTAGTTATGATAAAATAACTAAATAACTATTAGTTGATACAACTACAGTCAAAACCGTTTATAGCGACATCGTTTAGAACAACATACCGGTTAAATTGACCAAAATCAAAGGTCCTGGCTGAATGTTATATACATATCTTTCCTATTAATACCTGTCACCGGTTGTTACAACTATCGGTTTTTACGACTCAATATGAGTAGTCCCTTCGATGTCGTTATAACAGATTTTGACTGTAATTAATTTTACATCCAAAGCTGATAATACTCCGAGATATGTTTCCGAAGCTTTCGCAAAAATAATATAAACAATTTGATGTACAAATTGTTAAAGAAAAAATTAAATTCATTTCATTATTTAAAAAAAAAAAAAACATCGGTATAAAACAACAATTTTATCCTAATCAAAATCAACTGTATTTTATATAAAAAAACTAACAATTGACCAAAAACCAAGTCAAACACCAAATTCTTCAAATGTTGTCAACTGTAACAATAGAAAAAAAGGTAAATATAAATTAATTAACAGTGGTAGACGTCAGCAACAACATCAGTTGCACGAATTGTCCTCGCTCAGTGAAATACCACGACCTCACAGAAGACAGGCCTCAAGTGGAAGTAATTCCAAGTACAGTCTGATGTGTGTGGTGCCGGAGGCTTAATTTTAGTCCTCTTTCCCTGAAACCTAATTCGCCGAAATGGCGAAGCGACCACTGCCCGTAGATATTCGCAATTGCAGATGTGTTGCCTACCCTCAATCGACGAAGGAGGAGACGTACAAAAAGAGAACATTTAACCTCCATATGCATCTCCTCCTCCCAACAAATCCACCTCCCCTTCCCATACTTTCCTTATAAGAAAAGGGATGGGAAGTGAAAAAGAACTAAAATTAGTCCTCCAGCACGAATATTATTAGAAGAAATAAAACTAGTGGAAATCTTTACCAGACTATACAAAAAAATAATTAAAAAAAATTAAAAACAGTATCCACACAGTAAAAACAGTCTTATCTATTATAACATTTTACAGTAAACATAATTTATATTAAATTAAATATTTCATTTTTATTTGACAACAAGTAGAATAGAATAACTTACCAATTCATTCCTCGTTACTCTTACTGAGATCGCTGCCAGTTTCGCTGACAGAAGTGGATCGTATGCTGATGGAGGTCTCTTTAAACTGGCTGATGAAGTCCAGCAGTTTCTGCAGGTTCCTCTGCGTGTTGATCTGATCAGCGAGGAGTTGCCGCTTCTCCTCATTGTGCTCGTCCAGGTTCTCCTTCAGAGTCGCCGCACGCGCTTCCAACTTGCTTAGTTCTTCACATAATTCTATGTTCCGTTGCTGTAAGCGTTTATGTTCCGCTACTTTATCTGGAAATGTATATAAAAATTGACATTTATTAGAATAATTTTAGACTAATTCAGCGTATGTATTAAAGCTGGATCACGTGTTTCATGATTAAGTCGCTTAATATATAGATTCGTATAATTATATTAAGTTTACAACGCGTTTGTGCAATGTACAAGAACCAAGGCAGAAAAATATTTAAAAAAAAATATATATTTTTAGTAAAAACAAAATGCACATATTTTAACTGTCTTTTTTCAATGTAAAAAATAAATCGAAATCATAGAATCGTATATTATTGTAAGAATTAGTATGTCAATACTGTATGGTGTCTAACAGATCACTACTCAGAATCGTTTACGGGATGATTTTTTAATGTTTACTTTAAGATAATTAGCGTACAAAGTGACCATATGTGTTACCTCTGAATATCTGTACCGGAGGGCAAGCGGGCGGGCAAGCAGGCGGGCAGGCGGGCGGGCAAGCGGCGGGGTCGGGCAACGGCGCCCGGCAACTGGCACAGCGACCACGAGCAGCACAGCCCGTGTGTTGCCATGTGCCACACATAGCACAACACACCAGCAAAGATGGCACATCTACACACAAAATAATAATATTTTTTTACATGTACATTATAAAGTATACAAATACAATCAAGATGACCGATTCGCCGAAATAGCGAAGTGACCGCTACCCATAGACATTCACAATCGCAGATGTGTTGCCTTTAATCCACGCACTATGCATCCCCTCCTTCATCAAATTCTCCTTCTAATATTTTCCTTGATAGGAAGGGAAACAAGACTAAAATTAGGCTCTATCACATATATATTTTTTAATTAATTAAAGTAAAATCTCACCATTTCTGCCACAACTGTGACATACTTTCTTGATCGCCGGCTCCACAGTGAGCCCCGCAGGTAACTGTGAGAGCCAATTGGCTGCGCTCTGACTCCAACCTAATTAAAATATGTTATTACTTTATTAACAGTGAGTTCCCACTAACAAATACATGGTCCAGATGTTTTAGTTTGGTTACAGAACTTTTTTATTGACAAATAGCGATACAATCGAACCTTAATAAGTGAGAAACCTTTATAAGTGAGTGTCTATATCCAGTATTGAAGGACATAAAGCGAGAAACTCAGGTCCCTAGGACTCTTGTATATCCAGATCTCACCGAAGGGCACTATATAACATGTTAAATGCCACAAATTCGCATTGCAATATTCCCATATGCATGCCAAAATATTCAAATATCTTGACAGCTCGGTAGTACGACATGAATTAATGAATTACACTGGTCAACAAAAAAATTTTTTTTTTTTGCGCATGGGTTTTACTTATTTAATAATTATTATATAACTACATATATAAACAAAAATGAGATTACAAATCGAAAATATTTGCTTTTTAAGAAATTAGAGCGATTTAACCATTTTTGATTTTCGTGCCCAAAGAATACCGGTCTTTGCGCTCTATCGGTGTAAAAAGAGAGTTTAGAAGAAGTGTAGTAGTGTTTCTTTCGCTGCTTGTTGAGTACGACAGTATATGTGTTTGGTTGTTACTGAGAAATAACGCGTTTCATTTTTTTTCGCTGTATCAACCTGTACAAAATGGCTACTAGACATTGTAAACGAGACGCTGACTAGTTTTGCTATATTTGCGGTTCATTTATTAAAGTGAGAGAGAAAAAGTATGATTTAAGTACAAATTTAAATACTTGCGAGGCATATCAAGCTTACTTCAATCTACCTGTTAAAAATCAAGACAAAAAAATGGACTCTACACGTGTCATGTAACTCTTGTAGCTACAATCTGGACGGTGAGTTTATTTCCTCTTTTTTGTTAATTTTATTAACTATTTTATACTCGTACTAACATTAATTAGATTATATATATTATATTACGTCTTATTTTAGGTTGGTACCGAGGTGAGAAAACAGCAATTAAGTTTGCAGTGCCGAGAACTTGGAGGGAACCCAGTGATCACACCGACTGTTGTTTTTGCATTGTAAATCCACTCAGAGGTAAACATTCAAAGAAAACATTTTATCCTGATCTACCATTGACATCCGCTCCAATACCACATACAGAAGAAAATCCTGTACCTGCTCCTCGTAAGTTGGGAAATCAACTACTTTCTCAAGGCAGCCATCAATCTCGGTGTTAATCTGTATCCGTACAATCTGAATTCGTTTTTGAAACTGAATCAAAAATACCACACCTCATCAACTCTGAAGATCTCAATAACCTAATAAGAGACTTAAATGTACCAAAAAGTAAAGCAGAGTAAATTTGAGAGACGTTACCAAGGCCAGTATACGGAAAGCATGATGGGAGATTATAATTGGGGTTTAATAAAGAGAAACTTGTACTGAACATGATAGGAAAAATAAAACTGTTCAGTTTTAAACATTGTAACACTCTTTTAAAACTTCTATTGTAAAAAAAATCTTAAATTGATGTTCGGTGTCTTTAATAAATCACCTCTATGTCAGTTTTTTATGTATTTTCATTAGTTTTTAATTTTCCAATTTTTTACTTATAAAAGCAAATTCAGAATTATTTTTTGTTCTTATTCTTATTTCTAGATATAAAAGCAATAAAAATAAGTTACGTTTAACCCGTGCGCAAAAATGCTGTAGACCGGTGTTATATAATAATATTAATAATACCTTTGTTTTCTGTTGACGATCCTGAAGGTGATCCTTCACGTGATGACTTCACTTGACCCTGTAATATTCATTAAGTATATAGAAGACACAAAAATAATAAAATAATACACAAAAAAGTACTAACAAAATTTTGTTCTTCTTGTGTTGCGTTTAAAAAAAAAATCTTCAATATATCCAAATATTAACATTATATTCCATTGAAAAAACTATGCAACATAATTAGTTATTTTATTTACAAAGAAAATGATAATTTTCATACAGATTTTCGAACGGTAAAAATGTATATGTATAAATCACATTACCTGTTGTTTTTTTAACTTTGCAGAACGCGTCTGCGGCGGATCACTATGTGACTGCAGATACGGAAATTGGTTCAATTTCTTTCGTTTCTGAAAAATTTCAAGCAAAATTAATGGAGATAGACATTTTAAATTATTTTATACATAAGCAAACTTGACATATATTTTTTAATTTATACAATACTAGCTTTCGCCCACAACTCCATCTATACAGACATAAAAAACTTAATAATCCTATTTATTTTTTAGACTATGTTCTAAATCTAGACCTAATTTAAGCGACATGTAGCCGATCTGTAGATACATTCTAACAAACAAACATCCATCCATTCATCCATCTAAACATTCACATTTATATAGTAAGAAATAAGACTAGAAATAAGTATGTATGTATGATCTATATTAAATGTTTCTTAATGTTTTCTAATCAAAGTTCTAGTCTAAGAATATTTCCTACATATTATTTTTTTATTTCATTGTAATTAACAATTTAGTTATTGTCTACTTACTGGCAGCATATCAAAGTTTCCATAAATGAAGTCACTATTTGCAGTTGTAGTTGTTCTTCTTTTTCGACGTTCATTCCTTTTCTTTTCCACTAATTCTCTCTGTTGATGTGTGATAAGGCCTATTAATCTGAAAAAAAAAATTATGAGATTCATTTAATTGTAACATGTATCATTAATATAATATAGTTATTAGATTTTACCTTTTTGCTTGTTTTTTCAGAATCGCTCGAAAAACCATTAAAAAATAAAAAAATTATTTACTTACAAATAACAATAAAAACGGCATCTTTTAGTAATAAAATAGATGTTGAAACTTAGGTAAGGTGTTTTGAGAATTTCAAAAAAGATTAAAAAATAAAAATATTCAACAAAATTTTCTTGTGTTATACTTCCAATATTTTAACTAAAAGATGAATTTTGGTTTCTCAAGATACTGCAATACTACTTAAGGTAAAATAATTATGCTTACCTCATGAAGATCTCTTGTGGCACCAGCTCACCAGATTCCGGCAAAGGCGGAGGTGATGGAGTGGGTGATGGCTCATGATCCTGTGATGAGTCGGAATCTGATCGCTGCTCACACCATTGTTGCTGTTCAACTTTAGTGCCTCTGTATATTGTATATTTCATATTAATTCATTACAGAATAAGAACTTCTTATTTTAATTCACTATTTAAAATACTGGTCTTATTTAAAAAGATTTTTTTTTTTGTCTGATTGAAAAAATTACAAAAATGTGATCTTTCCTTCTAATAAAATGCACAAAAATAAAGCCCCCAAAAAATATTACTATGTTTTAAACTGTCAATAAATAAGAAGTATGTTAAGCCTGTTTAATTTTTTTTTTGTTTAGTTGTTTCTTTCTTAACTTTCTAGAACATAAAAAATACATAAAACACTTACATTAAAGCTTCTTTGACTTTCTTAAGAGCATTTGTAAAATTATTTCTGCTGTCATGAACTGTATTTGATAACTGAGATATATTCTTATTGTATTTACCATTACCATCATTTTCACTTGTATTAGAGTTTTCTTTATCATTAAAAGACTTTAATTCATGTTCTGAATCAGAAGCATTAGTTCCCTCGTTACTTTCCGATTTTATCAATATTTCATTTAATACGGATGGTTTCAATAATGATATGGATCTGTTTCTACTGCGATATTGTAACTGATGGTCCCGTAATTGCTGAGCCACATAACGAGTCTCATTTTCAATACTGACTTGCTTATTCCTTGCTTTAAGTCGCTGCTGATAAAGTATCAGTTCTCTACGTAATCTATCAACTACGGTTTTCTGAAATTAGAAATTTTATTTGTAATACAAATTGATACTTAAGTCATATACTACATTTATAAAAATTTAGAACAAATTTAATTCCATTTAACAATAGTTCTAGATTACTATTATATAAATAAACTGTGATGTGCTTTGTAACTAGCAAAAAATAAACGAAATAAAAGACTCACTTGACTTCTTCCAATAGCGATAATTTCTTTTTCTGCTTCCTTAACTTTTATTTTTAGATGTACATTCTGAAAAATAAATTTAGTTTAGCAAAAACTATTATTAAAGTAAAAAAAAAAAACAGTAATGGTAAACATAACTTACATTTTCGTCTTCTTGAAGTCGCGCAACCCAAATCTGGAAGTTAAGAAAAATGTTTATACTTGTTTAGTTGCTACATAGTGACTACAATAAAAGTTTATCAAAATTATGGAACATTATCCAGAAATAAAACTTGCCTGATGAACTCTTATTGCATTTTTCAAGTCAGTTTGTGTTTTGCGAATATCTTCCTTTATTTCATTAGATACTTCCATGATCATACATAAAATAATATACTTCTAGTTATAAAACACATCACATAATTTTAACTTTAAATATACTTTTGTTATATTACGACGATCTATAAGTAAATAATTAATTTATTATGATATAAAGTCAACTTTTGGTTCGCAGTCACAGTTTAACAAAAAAAACTCTCCAAAGGAAACACTGATATCTGAATGTTAACTATTCGGAAACACTATTTAAATACTTTTTTATGAATGTTAGGTGTAGAGATTTATTTACGTAAACTAAGAGAGCACTAATTTACGAAAAAAGTTCTTGACTTTATTGATAATGCTTTTATTTAAAGAAAAGTAACAAATATTCTAAAATTTACATTCAAACTATACTATATATAAATATACTAAGTGTGACAACTCGGAAGTCGGAAGTTACAAAATTTTTGGACTGCAAAGTTTTACAACTACGACATTCGAATATAAATCTAATTCCAAGGTGTTAAAATTTAAAATAAATTTTGTATCGTAGAACAAACAGAAAGCGAAAGTATATATAAACTATTCGGGATACGTAGACATTTACAAATTGTTGGTATTATTTTTCTATAAAATTTTAAATAATATTATAATAATCTTTTACAAATGGTATATGAAAACTATAATATATGATAAATAAGATCACAAAAAGAACTCTCTAAATTGCATTTAAAAGAGCTACATGAATTGTATATATTGTTTTATTACACAATTCCTATATAATATATAATAATACATTACTTTTTGTAAATTTAGACAAAATTATTTGTTTGAAATCAAAATAGTTATACAGCATTCATTTTATGCCTTTGCCTTTTGCCTGGTGACATTTTGAATGACATGGTATGAATCATTCATTCAAAATGAGAGAAAACATTTTGTTTACATAATATTATGACAAGAAAAAGTTTTTCGAAAAAAAAAAGGCGGGAAGCATTTGAAGTGTAAAGGCGCGTTTTTTTTTTAAAAAAATCCATAAAATCTTCTAAAGTTGATTTTATATATTTCAAATAGTTGCTATAAGTGTGTAGTAGTGTTTTAACATTATCGGATATCGCAATGCCTAAGAAGAAACGGAAGAGGGATGGTCCCGGTCCATCAAGCCAGCAGCCGCTAGACTCCACGGACTCCGACTCAGCGGAATCCATGGCTTCGGCGCGGTCAGTTTTTAAAGACAAGGATGCGGTAAAGGAAACCCAAAATAAATATAATATTTACAGAGTCAAGGGATATACCCGCAAATACGCGGAGGATTCAAAACAGACTGGATTAATTGTTTTTCTCACCAATATGGATGAGAATACTGTATTCAGCGATAAAGACCGCTTAGCTCTTTCCAAGGGCATAAGAGAACATGGGGTATCTGGAGTTATGCATTTGCGCACTGTTAATAAATATAAAGTTGGTGTAACATTTGATTTGCCTAACAATGCAAATATGTTTTTGCAAAATAAAAAACTGCTTGATCAGTTATCTTTTAAAGCTTCAATACCTGCTAAGGACACGGAAGTCACTGGAGTTCTCACATCTGTTCCAATAGATATGTCTAATAAACAAATATTCTCTTTGATTGGTAGTTCTAAGAATGTTATACAAGTCAGGCGCTTCATGCGACGTGTCAGAAGTGATAGTGGTAGTTTTTCGTTCATACCTACACAGACAGTTGCTGTCACATTTGCTTCAACCATCTTACCAGAATACGTTTATTTAGACTCTTGGCGTCATAAAGTAAATATATATATACCTCCTGTTAAACAATGTTTGAAATGTATGCGTTTCGGACATATTGCTAAATTTTGTCGTAATTCGGAAGTGTGTTCAATTTGTGCAGAGAAACACAATTTTAAATCTTGCCAGGTTGCCCCCAAGGATGCTAAATGTGCAAACTGTGAGGGTAATCATATCGCTATTTCTCCTAAATGCCCGAAAAAAAAGGGAAAAGTAGAGGAAAATAAAATAAAAGCTAGGAATGCCACATATTCAGATTTATTTGATACTAATGCTTTCCCAGCTCTAACAGCACGTAATTTAGATACTCAAGTAAATAATCTCATGAAATCTGATAGGTTTGTTAATAGTTTAGTTAATACAATTATTCAAATAGTGAATAATAAAGAGACACCTATTAATTTTGCTTCAATAAAAGAAACATTGAAAACGTCCTTTAACAATAAATTTTCCTTAACCTCCTAATGGATCTCTCTGAATTAAAGATAGTACAATGGAACGCTCAAAGTTTAAATAGTAATAGGCATATATTTATGGATTTTCTTTACAATCAAAATATTCACATAGCAATTATCAGTGAAACATGGTTAAAACCTGAACAAAATTTTAAAATAAAACATTATAATATTGAAAGAAATGATACTGGTAACAAACATAACGGAGTTGCAATAATCATTCACAACAGTATTGCCTACAATAAAGTCAATACCTACTTTGACAGCTCATTGCAAAACATCTGTATAAGAATAAAAATTGATAACAAAGAAATTAGTATAGTAAGTTTTTATAGTCCTTTAAAATGTAATCCAGAATTCAAAAAACACAAATTCGATTTATTAATTAAATCTATCCCTGAACCTTTCATATTTGCTGGTGACTTTAATGCTCATCATACATCTTGGGGTTGTGCCTCAGACTCAATACGTGGTCGTGACGTTTTGGATGTTATTGATGATAATAATCTAGTTCTGCTTAATAATGGTCAAGCAACAACAGTTGGATCTTTAACTTGGCGTCCTAATGCCCTGGATTTAACCCTGGTTTCTTCATCCTTAGCACTTAATTGTGAATGGGGTGTACACGATAGTCCTCTTGGTACTAGTTATCACATTCCTTTAATCATAAGAGTAAATATTAGTAATAGTCATAACATTGAGGAATATAACTATTGTTGTAATGCTGCACATTTGCCCATTTATCCGAACTATAGACTGGTAGATTGGCAAAGGTACAGAAGTTGTGCCGATGAATTATTACTTGATTTTAAAGTTGATAATTTAAGTCCTCTTGATGCATATCTTCAGTTTTGTACAATTTTGCGCTCAGCCGCTGCAAATTCTATACCAAATTCTAATCAATCTACTGTCAGTATTGATATTGTTAGCCGCTCATGTCATAAAGTTCTTAAAAAGTATTCGCTTCCTTGGTGGAATCAAAAATGTACAGAAGCTGTTTTAAATTTTAAAAATGCATATCTTAGTTTTAAAGCTAATCCATCGGAAGAAAATTACTTGCAATTTAAAAGACTACGTGCATGTAAAAAGCTTATTTTAAAAACAGAAAGACAAAAAAGTTGGTTTTCTCTTTGTGAAACATTTAACAGATGTACACCATTATCTGTCATATGGAAATTCATGCGCAAGTATAATAGAACTTACCATTTTAATGCTGAGAGTGATGATAGCTGGGTCTTAGATTTTCTTAAGAAATATACACCTGACTTTGTATCGGATGACACAAAAACCTACAATAATCCCACCAATCCTAGCAATAATTTTCTTTTAAACTCTTTTTCTTTACAAGAATTGCTATCAGCCTTAACTTCCAGAAGAGATACTGCCTATGGTCTTGATGGCTTGCCTTATATACTTTTCAAAAAACTTAGTACTACTAGTTTAGAAATATTTTTACATATATTGAATTTACTATGGGAAAACGATATTATACCTCATAACTGGAAGATGGACTGTCTTGTGCCTGTCTTAAAACCTGATAAGCCTAAAATGTATCCTGATTCTTATCGTCCTATAGCTCTTACTTCTTGTGTTGGGAAGTTATTTGAACTACTCTTAAAACAACGTTTAGAGTTCTACATAGAAAAATATAGTATTTTGCCATCAAATCAGTTTGGTTTTCGTAGGAATCGTTCTGCTAGGGAAAGTATTTGCCAATTACAGTTTGATATACATAACTCCTTGTCCAAAAATGAAAATTTGGTTGCTGTATTTTTTGATATTGCAGGAGCTTTTAATAGTGTAAATATAGATGTTTTGTGTAATGAGATGTCACTGATAGGTATTCCTGGCAAAATTATAAACTGGGTTAAAAACTTTCTCAATAGCAGGGAAGTATTCATTAAATTTAACAAGCACCTCTATGGCCCTAGAATGTCGTCAAAAGGAGTTTGTCAAGGTGGTATTTTATCGCCTTTAATGTTCATATTGTATATTCGTCGTTTAAATTTAATTTTAGGGTCTCAGGTTAAAAACCTACAGTTTGCAGATGATTTAGTTGTCTATGCATCTGGAAAGAATGTTTCTCAGGTTGTTGAATCAGTTAATGCTGCCTTAGCGAATTTGTATAAATATTTCTGTTGCCTTGATCTTTGTGTTAATCCTCTTAAAAGTAAAGTTGTTATATTTGGTAAACAGAAAAATAATATTCCTGCTGTGATGTATAACAATTGCATGTTACCTATTACATTTGAGGTAAAATTTTTAGGAGTTATTTTTTCATATAATTTGTCCTGGAATATTTATATAAAACACCTAATTGGTAAGGCTAATAAAGCCTACAATATATTAAAATCTTTGAGTGGTACATACTGGGGTGCAGACCCTAAAATTTTGTTATTGTTGTATAAATCTCTAGTTCGTAGTAATTTTGAATATGGTTTTTACTGTTTTGCTGCAGATTCAAAACTTGTAAATAGTCTAAATATTTTGCAAAATAAGTGTCTCCGTGTAATAACTGGGGCATTCAGAAGTACTCCTGTAAATGCATTACAGATTGAATGTAATGTTCCACCACTAGCTATTCGGTTCAATTACTTGAAAGAAAGGTTTCTTTTGAAATTATATAGTACATCTAGTAATAGTCTTTTGATTAATTTTTTGCACTCACCTACTCACATAGGTTTAAAACCTTTATATATATTGCAAGATCTTTCAAGTTTTATAGATTTTATTCAAAGTATTAATATTTATCAATCTAAACACATTTTACCATGCTATGAAGGAACTTTTGATAGTAAGTTTCCAGCAATGGACATAATTATAAACAATAAAAATGATTTGCCCTCAAAAAAGGAGGTGTATACAATGTTGTCACAGTGGTCAGATCACAAATTGATGTATACAGATGGTTCCAAGAATGATTCAGCTGTGTCTTTTGCTTTTTATGAGCCCTCTTCAAATATAGGTATTGGTAGGAGAATTTCTAATACTGCTAGCATTTTTACAGCTGAAGCTGTCGCTATTTTAAACGCTATGAGATATATAAAAACTTGTTATTCAGAACATAAACATTGGATCATAATAAGTGATAGTATGAGTGTTTTAAAAAACTTGGCTAATAATACATTAAATGCTAATACTAATTATATCATTTACCAGATAAAAGAACTATGGGTTGAATTGTCAAAGTTAAACATAGTAGTTCGTTTTGTTTGGGTACCATCGCATATTGGTGTAGTAGGTAATGAAAAAGCAGATTATCTTGCCAAAAAAATTGTTGAAATGGAAAACCTAATACCTTGTTCTGATATTGATAGGTCTGTGCCCCACACAGACGCAGTTAGTCTTTTAAAACGGCGTATGTGTGAAGCATGGGAGAGATATTCCTATCACTGCTTAGAAAATGAAAACAAGGGTGCTTGGTATAATAGTTTGGATGTTCAAATTAACTCTGTACCTTGGTTCTGCAAAAAAGGTGACTTCATAAATAAAAAATTCTATTCAATTATTTGTCGTATGCGCTTTGGTCATTGTCGTTTAAATTACCATCTTCATCGTCTCAAAATGGTTAGTTCGCCATGCTGTGATTATTGTCAAACAACAAGTGTACAATCTTTATATCATATCTTCTTCGAATGTTCGTCCTTCAACATTCAGCGCCTTGTGTTGTCGGGCGAACTTTTAAAAATTTATGAGAAGCCTGAAAAGGTCCCGCTGAACATACAGGAGTTACTTATGAATGCCTCAACTTATTTATCTTTGTATAGATACATTTTGGAGACTGTAAAGGACATATAATTGTTTAATTTAAGACTTATTAATATTTAATACTTGTAATAATTAGTTGTAATTTTATTATATGTTATAATTTAGGTCTATATTTATGTATGTACAATGGATATTTGCAAGGATTCGACTGCTAACAAAACAGGTGATAATACATCTGACACCACTTGACAACGATTTGACATAACTTAAAAAATGGATTTGAAAAGAAATTACCTGACGCTGGCTAATACACAACCCGTGCCAAAGTCAAAAATAAAAAGAAGAAGAAAAGAAATTGAAATTAACTAATTGATTACTTTACTGTTTTACGAAAGACATAAATGAACTTAATATATAATTAAAGGAAAAAATTCTACGGAAGACTAGGCAGTATGGTCGAAAGACTATAGCCTGCGCCATGGGCGAAAAAAAAAAAAAAAAAAAAAAAAAAATCATTCAAAATGAATGACATTTTAATTCTTATTTCTTGTCTGTATCTGCTGATCGCCATGCCATGTTAAAAGTAAAATCCTATTTATTTAGTCAGGATCAAGAGACAAGAATTTAAGTAATACGTTCAAATTTGAAATCAACACAGAGAATACAATTTACAGATACAAGCTTCGGATATCAAGTTCTTACGCTCAATGGAGCTAAAGCATCAACAAGGTATCAATACCACTTGACTGCTAGAAACAACATAATGTCAGTTAAAAGACGGGCGGCTGCCGATTTAAATCATGATAATTGGGATAAAGAAGAGAAAAATGAAGAAATAGGCACTTTTAAAACAGCACCAGGAGATGTTCTTGAAAAGCGTGTTTTCAGACTCGCTAAACGACGAAGCCAAAATGTTCCAGGCCATGAGGTAAATAGTCCAATCTCTATTTTGTATAAACGTTACGTTAATAAAACATTTGTGTATATTTGTACATCCATTATTGCGTGTATTTATAACCTTGAATTTTCTTGCAGTCTAAAAAACCTGTCTTCAGTGGATTTGGTGGTTTTAATAAGGCACAACCATCATCATTTGATTTCTTAGCAAATTTAACTAAAGGTGCTAATGCACCAACCACAGCCAACAGTGCAACTTTAAATGTGAATGCCAGTGATATGAAACCTTTTGGTAGTAACATTTTTACTACACCTACATCTACAAGTGCTACAGGAATGAGTTTTGGCAAATTAGTAACAGAATCTACATCTTCCGGAAATCCACCTGATGCAGATTCAACTGTTAATGAGAACTTATTTAAGGCACCGGTAACATCAGGGTCTACTACAAGTGGCTTCAACTGGAAAGCCCCTGAAAACTCTACATTACCATCTTCAATATTTGGAGTAGCTTCATCAAATTCCAATAATAAATCTCTTTTTGCCTCAAATGCTACATCACCATTTCAAATACAAACAACTTCAAATGCTTCTCAGATAAAGTTAGATACACAAACTCAAAATCAGATGCCACAAATACAGGCTTCACAGACACAGGCTTTTCAATTTAAGTCTCCACCAGCAGAGCCCTTACAATTTAAGGCTCCACAAACCCAGAGCCCACAATTTAAAGCACCTCAAACACAGACTTCACAATTACAGAGTTCTCAGTCCCAGTCATCTCTGTTTCAGGCACCACCAACCACACAAAATCAAACTTCACAATCACAAATCCCTTCTGTGTTTCAGACTCCACAACCACAGACCTCACAATTTGAGAGTCCACAGTCCCAAACATCATTGTTTAAGGCACCTCAGACGCAAAGCTCACAATTTCAGAGTCCACAGTCTCAGACATCACTTTTTCAGACACCACAGACACAAACCACACAATTCCAGAGTCCACAGTCTCAAACATCACTATTTCAGGCACCACAGACACAAACTACACAACTCCAGAGTCCACAGTCTCAAACATCACTATTTCAGGCACCAAAGATACAAACCTCACAATTCCAAAGTCCCCAGTCCCAATCCTCACTTTTTCAGACACCACAAACGCAGACCTCACAATTTCAAACTCCACCAGGTCAATCTTCACTATTCCAATCACAAACCCCACATTTTAAGAGTCCCCAGTCCCAAACCTCACTGTTTCAGACACCGCAGACACAGACCACTCAATCACAGGGATCACAATTATGGACCCAACCAACTCTACCTGCAAATGAAAACGTAACTAAAAACAAAACAGAGATAAAAACTTCTGAGAATAAAACAAACTCTCAAAATGTGCAAGAAAATAAATTAACTTACTACAGTAAGTTAAAAGGCTTAAATGTATCTGTTTTGGAGTGGATCAAAAAACATGTGGATGAAACACCTCTGTGCATACTTACACCAATATTTAAGGATTATGAAAAATATCTTGTGGAAATTCAAAATGAGTATGAAAGTAGTAAAAAAGAAGAGAAAGAAACCACTAGTGATAATGTCTCCACCAAAATTTCTGAAGCCAATCAACATCCACCTGTGACTGTCAACAATTCTGTTGCATCACTCTTTGCTGCATCTGTAAATGCACCAAAATCTATATTTTCCTCAGCTATCAAAAGCACAACTCAATCACCAAGTTTCTCCTTCGGGTTTACATCAACACCAAGCACAAATACTACGAGTTCTGGTTTTACATTTGGCTCAAGCTCAACTCAAAGTACATCAACCACCTCATCTCCATTTGCTGTGAGCACTTCGAATTCTATGACAAATGGACAACAACCCTTTTCATTTGGGTCAGGCAAACCTTTCAGCTTCAATTCAAATATACAAACACAGTCAAACACAGAAAATACAAATGAAAGTGCTGAAGAAAATGATGAGCCACCAAAAGTAGAGTTTACTCCAGTTGTTGAAGAGAATAGCGTTTTTGATAAGCGCTGTAAAATATTCATTAAGAAAGATAATAACTTTGTAGACAAAGGTGTTGGTACGCTATACATAAAGAAAATAAACGATAGTGAGAAACACCAACTTTTGGTGCGGGCAAACACAAATTTGGGAAATATATTACTTAATTTAGTTCTCACATCCTCTATACCAACTCAACGCATGGGTAAAAATAATGTTATGTTGGTTTGTATTCCCACTCCGGAGGCCAAACCACCACCTGTTCCCATACTGATTAGAGTGAAAACATCTGAGGAAGCTGATGATTTATTAAACACATTAGATAAATATAAGGCTTAAGACATCATTGTAATAAACAATATGGCAAATGTCTTTGTTTTTGTGTAATTAATTTGCATATTAGGTCATTTGTTATCAAAACCTAATCTTAACCGAATTAGGGCAAAATGTTATATAATTCACTCGCATTTTTTCCACAAGTACACATTAAGGCTTTGATGTTTATTACCATCTGTAAGTATCTCATTCCCTGAAATCGATAATCTACTATATTTATTTATTTAGAATGACACAATTAAAAATAAATACTTTATTATTCCTAATGTATCATTTTATATCAATTTACTACATCAAATGCTTAAAATATGGATATCTTTTGAAATGTAAGTAAACTTTTTGTAAGAAGAGAGCATATAAGCAGATTAGTTTTAGAGTTAAACCGACTGATGTTGAGTGGCCAATACTACCTCAATGCATATTTGCAACAGAGATGTAGAACGAATTAGCAAGGGCTTGTAACTTCTCAACATCGGGTAACCAGCATCATATTCTACTTAAATACGAGTTAGATATGAAGTTTTCTTATAAAGATTCTTTACAAGCTGGTCTATAATATGAAATAGGACTTAACCTCTATTTACTGTGACTGATCTATTATTTGCTATATCGTCTGTTAAATCTGGTAAACACACATTGTGTAACGAAAACTGTAGAATTGTAGAAATAAGATGAGTTCAGTACATTTGTAATTTTAAGAACCTATATGTAATCCAATCAAATGAACGGCTCAATTTTGTAAACAGGAACGCCAAATTCATATATGGCGGTACCCATTATTAACTATTTCATATTTTCATCAAAACTAATTGAATGAGTGTTTTTATTTCGGAATTTTCAATTAAAACGTTAAATGTGCAATGTTCCCATTGTTAACAATATTTTAACTTTGTTACGGAATACTTTATACTATAGTATACTGACTTTGTTTCATAACAAGGGTTCATGATCATTTTGAACTACCCGCCCTTCTTTCTTTGACGAGTTTATGGAAATTGGTTAGATTACATTATATATTTACTAAGGACATGTCAACTATAGTACACCAGAATTAAAATAAACTATATAAATTATATTTTGTCACCATTTATTGCAATTTGAATAGACTTAGTTGTAACAAATAACAAAATCGAGTATATATAGGTATAGTACATAAATTGTAGCACTCAACAATAATTATAATTTTAAATAAATCTGTCCTATATATTCACACATGCATTGTTTTCTAAAACTGTAATCAAATCTAAGGAAAGTTTTTTTCAATTTCCACCACTTCCATAAAATTTTTACTACATCCTCCCCATAGATATTAAAAAAATAAAAACATGGTTTATTTACATATTAAGATATATAGCAGGGCTCTTAATTATATTATTTTATTCCATCTATCTTTCAGACTCTGCATACAAGTGTTAATTGTAAGATTTTCTATCTAACACCAATTCATTTGCAGACAAGCTTTGTAACAATAAATATAATTTGTTAAAAAGTACGAGTCTACATCATTATGTGCCAGCAACATAACTATTTGACATCTGCCCTAAGCCCATCTGAATTCTTTGCATGTGAATCTCAACATTACTTTGGAACAATCTTTGATGCTGAGGTTCAAGCTTCATTTTTATTTGATCCATGGTACCCTGTAAGACACTTAGTTCATATGCATTTTGATCTGAATCAGACAAGCTTTTCACTTGTAGCATAAGGGCAGTTAAATCTGTTATGAGGTCAATAATGTTAGCATCCTTTAAAGTGCCGTTATTATTCTTCTCCACAAGCAATGATGCCTCCTCCCGACATTTTTCTCTAAGATGAGAAGGTGCCAACATAGCAGCAAGACTAGGGCCTGGTGCTATTTGTTGACAATACTGCTGAACCTGATTGATATAATCTTGCAAGTCCATATTCATTCTCTCCAGTTCTATAACAACTGCAGCATATTTCCTTTCAAAATCTTCAGGCAGTTTTTGGCCAAATGGTTTTCTTTTCTCTGCTTCACTATTATATTCCTTTAATCTATTTATTTGATTTCTTTTAGCTCGCAGTATTTTTGCTAATTTTACTATTAATTCAAGCAAGTCGAAAGGAAAACCACCAATATTTGGTTCCATTTGCTTTGAAATATCATTGCATCCAATTAAAGGGTCACTTTTACTAGTGTTATTGGACCCGGAAGATGGTTGATACAGATTAAAAATTTCTTGCATTACATATCGAGGTCTAAATTTCTGTGTTATTGAAGAGAGATTAATGGTGTCAGGTGGTTCGTTAGACAACACTTCATAATCCGGTACCGAGTGTGTTCCAAGTTTGGGTCTCTCAAATGTTATCCGATATGTATTGTTAGATGTGTCCACAGCATCTATGCACCCAGTAAACAGTCCATCTTGAGGCTTGCGCAACCTTGCAGTGACTTTGGTACCAACAACTAACTGCATTGGTATTTCATTAGGTAAATCTTTAACACATATATCAGCAGTTTTCCTTTGTTGTATATATCGTATCAATTTCCTTTTTCTTTCAAGCTCTTTGCGCTCCTCAGCAAAAAAAGCTTGTGAGCATCTTCGAGGTTTACCCATCATTCGCCTAATTTTTGCCCATTGTATTTGTGTCAATTTTCGATTAACTGTTAGTTGGGGAAAGGATTCTTTAAGACAAATCATAAAATCATTTTCACCTTCAAATAGAGCCTTGTCTATATTACTGTAGAAGTACTCAAAACATACCCATTTATGCGCTTTAGGTAACTTTAACAAATTCCTTAATCGCATACCTATCCTTTGTCCACTTTTGCGATCCGGAGATTGACTTCCTTGTGATGCAACCTTTTCCTCATATCTATCGCCAGGTTTTTGTCCCTTTGTTGGAGATTTTTGTTTTTTAGCACTCGATGATTTGGTTGGAGACTTACTCAACAGTCTAGGTAATCGTTTCGGAGATTGCCGAGGCGGAGGAGACGTATTTATAAAATCGTCAACGAAAATAAATCTATTTTTCTTTCGTATACGTGCTGGCATACCTCTTGCGTTCAGCTTCTGAACAGGTTCGCTAGGTGCAGGTTTCGGCGGTAACTTTGTTCCAACTCTGTGCAGTCCAAGCGCGGCAGGTCCAAAAGCGAGTGGGGTCTCGTCTTCCTCGGGTAAATCGGAATCCATTGGCTCATTCTTAATTTTATACTGTAACCCCGTTGAATTTCTTCCATCTTTTGGACTACCTTGAAGATAAAATATTTCATTATTATTGGATGACTCTTATTTAAGTTTTAATATATGTCGCTAAGATGTCCACTGTCATAGCAGGTATATTATGAAGTGGAATAAGATTTCGAAAATTGTCAACAAAATGATCTTTGTCAATAAGGCAAAAAATTTGAATTTTTTCAAATTTTGAACCTTTAGAATCAAAATATATTCTATACTTAACAGATGAAGTACTTAAATTGGTACTCAATTTAAAAAGAGATCTTAATTCAAATTTTAACAAATATTATTTGAATTTTTTTGTTATATAAAGCAACTAGAGATAAAGATTTGTTTGATAAAAATATAAACAAACTTACTTTTCCATTTATCCGCCATATTGACGTCGTAAATTTGTTTCAATTTAAAGAGGAGAGCGCCAAGTCTGGCAAAAGACAATAAAAGTGTCTTTGGTAACTTTTCGAGATTATAAAAAGGATATTTATTTCTCTATTTTAGTTTATGGTCATTGGAATAGGGAAAAATTAAAATTCGAGCTACTTTTTCGTTCTAAGTTTACCTGGAAACATTGGAACACAGTCTTACTATTATTATAAATGCGAAAGTTTACAGGGATAGGGATGTATGAATGTTAGAAGGTATAGGTATACCTGCAGAACGGCTCAAGGGGTCTCGATGAAACTTGGCATAGATGGAGAACATAGCCTGGAACAAAGAGTATTTAAAAGAACCTGGAATAATACGTAGGCTACTAATTAATCCGCGCGGACGGAGTCGTGGGCGATAGCTAGTATAAAAATAAGTTTTTGTAACCGAAGGATTGTATGGGAGAGTGATTTTTATTAAAGTACGTACAGGTTTTTTATTTTGCTACAAACAAGGAAAAGTTGAATTTCTTACTGCGGGAAATATTTTATTTATGTCGCATGACTAGTATGACAGATATTATAATAATCACAAACGTGAAAGAAATGTCGAAGTGTTTTATTTTGATAAATTTATTTTTCACTCTTAAAACCTTAGTTTTCTCCAATAATGTCGACTTTAATACAATTAAACGTGTTAATCGATACATTTTAGAAATTAAAATAGCAACTGATCCAAATAATCTTTTACTTCGTCAACTTTGGTACGTACACAGGTTGAACATTAGGTAGTTTGCATTAACGATTTATAAAATCCTTGTTCTATTAACTTACGTTCTATTAACAAAATAGTATTATCAATACTTTTTATGTTTTTAGCATCATTCATAAAGGTAATGCTTTCTTCTGTAGAAGAGCACTAAGTAAAATGCATTGGAGCAAAAGTGTTCCCGAAACGTTTTTCTTTTCGAGAAATACTGGACTTAATCGACAACATAAAAATATTCCTGCTACTTCTATACAAACCTTCGCTTTGAAAAGTAAGTTACATTTTTACCTGCTATATTTATTTAGTTAAAAGTAGCGCAAAAAGTTGAATAATACTGTACTAGCTATTTGCCCGCGACTTCGTCCGCGCAGCTCAAAAATTAAAGTATGCTTATAGCCTATGGGATAGTGTAGCTTATGAAAGAGTGGGTTAACTGAAGTGAAACAATTTTTCGAATCGGTTCTGTATTTTCGGAGCCTATTCAATTAAAAACCAAAAAACAAACAAATCTTTCCTCTTTAATATTGGTACAGGTAAATAGCAATTACGTACTAAAATTTGTAAATAATTTGTATATATGTAGGGGTTTTATTTCAGCTCAAGGAAACTTCGAAGAAGCAAGCATTTTTAAAAATAAAAATGAGTATATACGTAAACATAAATGTGTACCAAAGTTAAAAAGAATAATAATTTTGAATTCTTTTATTTATTCCCCTACTGTTCATGTTAGAAAAATTACCAGATATCGAAAATCATATGGATTTCACAAAATAAGAAAGGTAAATTTTACTGATTTCATAGCCGATTCAAATGTGGTGAAGATAGTGGGGGTCACTTAATTCCCCGTTCAACGTTAACTCGTTTTAATTACACCGTTGATGTTTAAGAAAATAACATGTTACATTTAGTACCACTTTGTTTCATTTTTAGAGAAACATTTTGAACAACGACTTTGAAGCGAAATTTAATTTGATTAATTTGGTTGAAGGATTAAATGAACAATATACTTCTAATTTGAATGAAACAATGATCGGAAATGGTAAGTTATGATGATGTTATCGAAAAATTGCGAACACCGTTAGTTTTAAATCTTACTAGATATTAATCATCGTAAAATTTTAAGAATATTCATCATTCCATGAATGTTTTAAGATAAAAAAGAAAATAAACATCAGGGAGAATTCACGAAGAACAAAATTAAAAAAATAATAGGTGAAAACGGTCATCTGACTCTTAACTGCCCCGAAGTAACATTGGAATCCAAGGTCGAATGGTATAAAAATAGTGAAAAGTTAAATTCTTCGTTTAGGTATGTTTAGATAAGCCAAATTGTTTCGTCATTATCATCATCATCAGCCTGGGTTCGTCCACTGCTGAATGTAGGCCTCCCCTATCGATTGCCACAATACCCTGCCCTGGCCACCTGCATCCAGTGCACTCCCGCAACCTTTACCAGATCATCTGTTCATTTCCTCAAATTGTTTAGGCTTATGTAATTACATACACAATTTATGCTTAATGGTTATGCAAGAATTAATAGAGCCTTTTCTGGCTAATATAGGATTGAGGATATTATTGTATCATCGGTGTTGTCCTAATAGTGTTTTGTCAATTATAGAAATAATATGGCAGAGACTGAAAAAGAACCACATTTAACTATTGACGCATATAATTCCCTCTATATATTACAAGCCACTAAGGAAGAGGAAGGTATTTACACTTGTTATGTAGACGGGAAACCATATCAAGCCTACTGTGTAAAAATTGTATCCAAATCTAAATTATTGAATCAAGGTAAGACTGCGTTTAATTGGTTACCAATTCATAAATATCTCAATTGTAATTTTCACAATTTTTTTTCAGAATTTTTTAGATATTCCATTTATCTTGGATTTGTATTATCTCTAACTATAACATGTTATTGTGCTGGGATTTGTGTTGCTTGGCATCAAAGAAATTACTTTGCTGATCCATTGTACTTAAGTTTAATTTGTTAAAAATCGAAGTACTTGTGTTTATATAAAAGGAAACGCAAGAAAGGTACATATATTATGATATTTTATTACATTTATTTCTTGTATTATGTTATTACATTCCCGCAATAAATATCCATACTCAAACCTAACTTCACGCTGGTTTAATCGTCATAAGTATGAGTAACTGATTTTTGCGGTTACTACTAATGAACATTTGTAACGAAATATAATGCATATTTAGTAATGATATAACGGTGCTACATAAAGAATTTTGTTACAATATTTATCAAAATCGACGAGTTGGTTGTCAGTAGTATGTTATGTCGTGTAGTCTATGGTCTACCGAAGTGATTGTGAATGTTTGCATGTGTGCACTTGTGTGATTCAATAATCTGTCAAAGTGCCAAACCAAAGTTTTGAAACTTGTTACGTGCCTTCATATACAAAATGAAAAGTTTTAAAAGTGTGTTGTAAATAAAACTTTCAGTACTAAAAATACAAAGATGAATTACAAAACTTTATTTCTATGTTCCTTGGTGGGAGTTCTTTTATTTAAGGAAGCAAACTGTAAGTTTTCACTTTTAATATTTTTGTTAACGCGGATACAATTGTCAAGGTAAAGTGAGAGTTGCGCTGTAAAATACTTTTTGATTGCATATAAGTTGTAAAAGATCATTTGTAATTTAAAGGTGTGCCGTATATAATTAAATGAATAATTAGGGTACGGTGTGAGTAATAACTAATTACTTAAATAATATCAAAGAATGTATCAGGTAGTTAGTAACGTGACAAGTAACAAGTTATTATTATTGGAAGTTTAGTACAAAAACCGTTTCCTGCAGTATCTGCAGAATATAAAATTTAAACAGAAATTATTAAATTTAGCTGCTTGAACCATTACACACAATTATCCTGCCTAATTTACTTGTAAAGAAAAATAATACATATAAATAATTGTTGCAAGTTCAAAATTAAAGGCAAACAAAAGATCAAAATGGTATAACTTTGTATGATGTATTGATTTATATTAAAAATTTTAAATTTTTAAAATAAATCATATAAAAATACATATTTTATGATTTATTTACATTTTACAGGTTTGAACAAGAGATGTATAAAATGCAGATCGAGAGGTGAACTTGGCTCATGTGGGGATCCATTCCCTTTTAATGTAACAGAACCGGAAGCGGAGGTGGGCATTCATGTTGTAGCATGCCCATCTGGCTGGTGTGGAAAGTCTTTTGAGGGCAATATTGGTGCATTTAAAAATGATGGTATGTATTACATTAAGTCATGGGTAACTAAAATTGGTAAACTGCAGATCTGCTCATTCACATGTGTGAAGTAGCTCAGTGAACTGACTCACAGCTCAGTTTGATTTGTATCTGCATAGAGTTAAGATTTGTGTATTCCAAGTTGCAAACTGTGTTATACCTCTTGATAGCCTGTGTGCTGCCAATTTATAGTTGTTGAGCAGCTCAAGATAATTCAAGTCTATGTGACCTAAACTTTTGAAAAAATGCAGAGCTAATTTACTCACATTAAAATACAATTTGCTAGAATTTAATGTTGACTTTTCTTACCAAATTCATTAAAAAGAAAATGGTTTGCATTATTTAGGAGGTTTATGTTTAGAATAAAATAGAAAAAAGTTTTATTGTAACTCAAAGGTACATAAACAAATTCAAAATAAAACAAAGGTTTAACACAAAAAAAAAATTCCAGCCTTAGTTGAATTTCTGTCAATTTATTAACATGAACTTCATAATTTAATGATTAAATTTGGTGTTCCAATTAAATAACATATTTAACAAATTTAGTGCTATTGATTCGTGAAAGGATTGTAGTTGCATGGAATATGTTGAATGTTGGTATATTCTATAATTTCAGATTATGGTGCTGCAACAGAAAGAATGTGTCTCCAACGTCCACCAAGCGACTATGAAGAGAGATGTGCGTATACTATGTGGAGTCACAGGAAAGTGTACATGTGTTTTTGTAACGGAGACCTCTGTAATTCATCTTATAAAATTGTAGCTATTCCTTCGGTAATTTTAGTAACTATTTCCATACTTTTTTATAATTTTTTTTATTCATAGGTGACTTAAATGTGTCCAAGTTAGTTTTTTAAATGTGATATTTGTAATGTATTTGAATCTCTATAATTTGTAATCCTGGCAAGTGTAAATTTAAAAACTTTATATAGACTGCATTATATTTTGCAAATTAACTGCATGAGTAATTTTTTCTTGTGTTCTTTAAAAAAATTTATAGTTTGTTTATATGTTACTAAAAGGTCGTTATTTTAGAATTATTTTTTTTGCGAAAGACCATTTTTAAATATTTTTATTTTTATTGGTAAAATAAAATTGTTTTTTCTATTTATTAATCCGTCCAAATTTTCCACGTGTGAATGTCGTGATTTTATATAGAGATATATATTTTCTCAAATGTTTTATTGCTATAAAAATTAAGAGGACAAATATCTTAATGTGTTATTTGAAGTCGACTATTTGACAATTTTAAACAAACTTAGTTTGAAAAATATTAATCTATTACGTACTTAAATTAAAATCATTCCTTAATGTAAATTATATTTAAAAAGTCCAATTTATGTGATATATACGAAACAGAAAAATTGATTTGGATGTGTTCTCTTGTAAATAAAAACGGGCAATGCCACTGTACTATTGTTCATACATACTACGGAGAGAATATGTACTTATGTATGTAGGATAAGATTTATAGAGTATTATTATAATCTTGTACAATTTTCGAATTTATAAACACAATATACTCAAATGTACTTATTTAGTTATTGTACAAATTATTCACTTTAATAAAGACAATAATATAGCACATAAAACCTTTGCCTTATATTTATTTTGACGACGATTTTTTTATATTATAAAAATAAAAAAAACCAATGGAGGTAATCTTTTATTTATTCATATGTATAATAATGACTATTTTTATAATTTTTACATATAAATATTTTTTTGTTTTTTTTTATTTATTACTGAGTTCTGAGTGATTTATTACTGAGTGCGGCGAATGCTTCCGATTCGATGTGGCTTCAAGTTGTTCTTCACTCTGAGGTCTTGGTTCGCGAGTAACGATTCTATGTGAGGTATATCGTGGAAGAAGTAATGGCCATGATGGTCCGCCCTCCTCACTGCGGCGACAGCTTCCGAGCCATCTAATAAGTATGGATCGAGTAAATTATCTGAAAAATAAATAAGTAACTTAAGCGATAGCAAACGAAGGTATAAATGAGAAATTAATTGTGGCTATGGTTTTGTGTAAATTATCAAAGGCTTTGAGCCACTAAAATGCAGTTCATGGTACAAACGCATATTAAAATATGCATGAAAACTGTTGCAGTGTTTTCGACAAATCTCAAAAATGATTTAAAAAAGTTCATTGTACAACTATTTAAAAAAAAAAAGTATAATTTAAACACCTATGAATGTTAAAGAAGTCTTACTAAATTTATTAATACACTAGCTGTCGCCCGAGAGTTCGTCAGCGCAGAAATAAAATATTAGCCTATAATATGCCAGTGCATCGGCTACCTTCCCGTCCAAGTTCCGTCAATATCGGTCCAGGCGTTCCGGAGATTACCCAAAACAAACGCGGCCTTGCGGCATACATACAGACAGACAAAAAAAAAAATGTTTTTTTCGCTATCAGCAACACAAATATATGTGTACGAAACTTAATATATTTTTGTCCAACATGTTACACACAACCACTCAAATTTTATTAATATGTATAAACGTATGGATTCGGTTATGGACCTGGTTGCCTTTTGTTATCAGAACTAGAATACTTAATTTATATTTTAGCTTAATTAAATTTTTAATTAAATCAATTTCGATAAAACCTTACGGGCGTCAACCCTTCGTAATCCAAAGCGGGGTGGGGTCAATGGTGGCACGAATAGGCCTTCCGGCCATAGGGATTCCGGGTCCGGGGAATCAACTTTGTATGGCGACGGCGGCAATACGGGTATTGGTGCATCTGAATTCAAACAAAGCAAAAGTGCAAAGCACTTAGCTTGTTATTTTTCGTCAACAGTTCCCCATCTTTTAAATATAAAAAAAAAACAGGTGCGGCGAACGATTTTGCCGACAGATGAATTTAAAGTGTTAAAGAGTATAACAGACGTTGCTTTTTTACAAATACACAGGGTGTTCCGTAATAACTACAACACAACTAAGGCCCGTAACCTTACCAAAGAAGTTATGTCGTGATGCACTATAGCCGTTGTTGGGACGGATTATGTCTTCATGAACAAATGGTATTGCCGGTTTCACTCTCGGATATCCGAAGTCTTCAGAAAATGCCGGTCCTAAAACACAAAGAAATCATTATCCTTCGTATAACAATGAAGCTGAATCAGTAGGTACACATAATACTCTCAAGATTAAGCCTGTACTGGCTGTACGTCCACTTTCCCAAAACTTTATACACGGTAAAATATAGATTTTTTATAGTTTACCTAATCGTCCATCGGAACGGACAGAGCCTTTCGAAATTGTGTAATATCAAAGCATGGGTAATTTAACATCTTGTGATCGTGAATCACTTGCTTTAATACATTCGTTCATCAATAACAAATTCTTGTTCTTCTAATTCCTTAGCCTATGGTTTTCGGCTACTGGACATGAACCTCGGCCATTGATCGCAACAATCTCCAGCCGCATTTATCCTGTGCACTACCTCTTGACCAGAGCATCGAACACCATTTTATATTAGAAAAGAAAACTTTCTCTTACTTCTAAAGTTTCTATACTTTGACTTGAGTTGTGCCGGTGGCACTTGCAATGGATCGCCGACGCCATGCGAGAAGCTTCTAGACGGCGTACTGACGCTCACGTGCGAAGAGAACTGCGTTCCCGCCATACCGCTTGCTGTCATTTGTGCCAAACACACAAACAGACTGCAAACGCCAGAGAATTTGTTCAGCGGTCTCTGCAATACGAAAATAGTTTCATGTACAGGTATGTTAATGTTTTTTCTTGGTTATACTTTTAATTTAGTGATCAAGTCTCTCCATCTTTACATTGTTATTTTATTAAGCGTTTCCACAGAAAGCGTGAAACAGCTCCAGGCTACATAGTGGTTGTTGCATTGAATATTAATTATATTGGAATATTTAATAGTGATTAGTCATTATTATTAGGACTGACACCTTTAAAAGCTTTTGTAGTTTTTTTTACGAGGGTATATTATCTTAAAATTGGATGTTATGATAAGGTGATCTATGTTTTCCTTTCGTTTATGAAATTCTGCACAAGTCGAATTGTCCTATAAGTACGAGTATATCTAGTTAGATTCAGTTCATTGATAAGATGTTTTAAAATTCACATTTGTTACGCGAAGATACTTGGAGCTATACCAGTAAATAAAAAAGTATAAAAAAGTAAATATTACCAGTAAATGTTTTACTGGTAATATTTTAAATCGGAATTATCCTTATTCTTCTAAATCTAACCGCAATTAATGCTACCTAAACGCTATTAAAATGAGCGTTAAATACATTACGTTTGATACTTGGTTTGGAGAAAAAGAAAAGTTTATAAATAGACAATATTTGTGGGTCATTATTAAAACTACAACCGTAAAAGATGAAAGTAAATTACGTTCAAATTCTTTTGTCTAGAAAACAATGATGCTAACAGTATTTATGTGACAGACAGACAGCGCGTGGCGTTTCTTATTATGCACATAGTTATTTAGATAACAATATCACCTTTCCTTTACAGATTACCATTACTGAGGCAAGATGAAGACCCTATGTTTATGGTTTAATGTTAGGTGCAATAGGTCACAAGTCACTAGTTCTAACATAGTACCATAAATAACCTTCGTGAAATATCCCTCAACATGATGGTTTAGCTTTAGAGCTGGCCGTTACGTTTGCAATATCCATTACTCGAGCAATGATTATGTTGCGAAAATCAAACAAGCCGCATGTAAGTTTTCTAAAATGTCGGTAATATAAAATATAAGTTGTCTTTTTATTTTTAATGACGTTAGACTGGATTAATTTACTTTAAAATGTTTTTTTTTAAATTCTTCTTGCATTAAAAGAAGTTTTAAAGTAGCAAGTGCGCGTGATGTGACGAAACAGCCCATTGAACCGTGACCTTCCGCCTAACAAATAGATCTTGACGCTCGAAAGCTTAATAGACCCAACTAATACGAGATCAGCATTGCTACAAGGTGAGACTGTCATTATCACGTGTAATTCTTTGTTACTAAAATACGGATGCGTCGTTCGGGGTTGCCTCTTAAACAATATTTAATTAACAATTTTTTTTGTTTTTCTAGTTTAAAAGTCGGAATTGCAACAATTAGAGTAGCCCTAAAGTGGATAATAGTAATAAAATAAAGTGATACTATTCGTGCGGGTAATAGAAATGAAATTATTAATCTCTATTAGATGGACTAGTTTTTAGGCAAATCAACTACAAGCCTAACTAACGTATTTTCCCATGTTAAAAATTTATTGAAAGCTTTTTATCTTATTTTTGAACTGTAAAAACAACAATTGTATTAAATTTACTCAAGAATCTTTTGAGAGGCAACCCTGTCTAAATACTTTAGAAGAATCAAAATTACGTTATTATTTTGATTACGGAGTATCAACAGGTGTGAAATCGTGTTTATAATATAAATTAAAGTAAATGATATGAGGAATTTACGCATCTATATACATACTAGCTGTCGACCGCGACTCCGTTAGTGCGGAATTAATAAAAGACATAATAAGTAGCCTATGTATTCTTCCAGACTATGTTCTTCATATAATAAATTTCGGCGAGATCTATCGATCCATCCATTCATCAAAATTTTTGCATTTATGATATTAGTAATTAATATAGGAAACAGCATACAGGAAGTTTAATTTTTAATGAGACTAGCTACATCGAATTGAAGTAGTAGCCGTTAATAATTAAAAATTAAAAAGGTTAACATATGTTAAGTCTGAAGGTTATAAGTAGGTTCTTGATACTTCTTTGATATAAGAAAAGGCGTCAGTAACATTTGAAATATCAAATCTTTACCAAAATAAAACATGCGAAATTATCTTTTTGGTTAATTACTCTATTAATTTTTGATTTTTGTTTTCTTAAAGTCAAAGTTTAAGCTTGCAAAAATGCAAGTTGTAACTAACCAGCAACAGGTTATTTTATTTTAAATTAAACAAGCACTATAACTATAGAGAGCTTACAAATTACAGTCATCTTTATGCTTATTGCTTATTACTAAAAAAAATATTTAGATATTATTTGTTCAGAGGTTTTTAATTATAACATTACTGTTTGTATGTAAACAACAATGTTACAATTATTTATATTTAAGCGTTCATCATATCTAACATGGATTAGTATAAAAGAAATGAGACTTGATTATTATCATGGATCCTCAGAAACATTTCATTCGTCATACATTCAGCAAATGTCATTTACGTAAGAGCAGAGATTAATTTATCATTAAGTGGACAGGTCTTGATGTTTATCCGTTATGCGGAAAATTAACCATCGTAATTCACGTTATAATCACGATAGAGTCACACGGTAGCATCTTTCCATTAAGATTTTTATTTGACTTTGTGGGGTTCAACTGCAAAAACACACATGTTTTCAACTCCTCCTCTAGATATTTTATAGATGTTAACGCATTATACGAAGATGATTTATGTAACATTAATGACTTCGTCAGCGTGAAATAAAAAAAGTAGCCTATAACATGCCCGCACACATCAGCTTCCAGTGAATGTCCCGTCAAAATCGATCGTCAATTAACTTGCGGGCAGACAGACAGACGAAACTTTTAAAAATGATCTTATGATTACCTACAGATACTCCAATATTATTAACTGTATAGATCATGATAACATACTTTATGTTATAGTATTTGATAGTCAATTACTAATGAATGTATTGTTATCATTTAATAGATTATATTATAATATTCTTACAAATCAACAACCATTAACGATTAATTAATCATAACTTTTAATTAATTCATCAATCAGTTTCGCATTTTGTGGGTGAAGAAATTCTTTCACACCTTAACCTTTTGACCTTGTTGCTTTAGTTTAATATATGGTGTTAATGTTTTCATTATGTAAATTAGTGAACATGTTTCCTACGAACGTGTTATTCTATTGTTTACATTGGATTTACATTATGTGTAAAATCAACCAATATCGGTTAATTCACATGAATACATCCCACCACATAACAAGCGGCTCACCACATCGTGACTACAGACACCACGGCAGCTAATTATCAAGACCGACACAGATCATTTGTGTTGCGAAATATATGTTCTCGATTCCGAGAGTAATCGATGTGGTGCACCTTCTCTGCATTTTAGTGATGAGACACGACTTCGCTTGATTGGTTTTTGTGTTGCAAAACCGTTTGTACTTAAGTAACGATTACTACAATTAATTGATAACTGGACCTTGCTACTTATTTCCATATCAGACATTTCATTTTTCCTTCAAAAAATTGAAATAGAGGTCATTTAACAAATTTAATAAGGTTACGCACAATTTCTGATTTTGAGATTTTTGGTATACTGTCACTTAAATCTTCGGTCTCTAGACCAAAGTTCCTTGTGCAATAGGTGATTCGTAAATTACAAAGAGACCAAGTTGGCAAAAGTATATCACGAGCATTTATTGCGTGGGCATATGAATGGTCACGAAGCCGAATCAGATGTACCAAGGACAAGAGCCTACGAGATTCAAATGAACACTATCTTAAAACCACTCGTTATATCCGAACTTACCGTCAGAGAACGAGGAGTAAAATCGCATAATCGCTTGCGTTACGTGTCACAGTTACTTTGCTTCTACACTACGATTCAAGAAACTTAAAGAGGATAAGGAAGGAGAAATTATATTGTAATTTGTTTGACCGCATTTATTGGGACCTGAGACGTGAAATTTTGCAGATATTTTAGAAGAAAACAAATGAACACACTTTTCAAAACAAATAATTTAGTACCTAAGTATTTCAGGTTTTTTGCAAATTTCTTGAGGACGAAGATTATGGATACAAATTAAATTATATACTCAACAACAACTAACTTATACATAACTAAGGCTACTGATGTTTTAAAAGCTAACTAATTTGATAGTTCAAATTATATTGCTCAATAATATTGCTGTCAGCGCAATTCTTTTCATTCACGGGCACTTTTATATTTCATAACACATTAATTCAAAGTGTCTACCTTGATTGTGAATACGTAAAAATATTTTGAATGAAGTATTTATTGTGGCAAATTAATTTGGTAAAAGAAATTGTGATCTAAGCTTTTTTGCGTCAAAACAAATTACAGGTTCACCAGTTCTCCCTTCTCTTAACCTACGCTTATCAATATGGCAAGAGAAAGGCTTGGACAAAGTATACATGAGTATATATGCTATTTCATTGTACGGTGTTTTACAAAATTCAGTTTTGAAAAGATGTTTCAAATAAATGACGAACTTAAAATTATAATATGAAATGCAATAATATAAAAAGTACTATGGTTACAAATTTCACTTTAAATGAATGCGAAATGAGCAAGATTGGTTATATCTACCTGGGTAACAATTTTAAAATATGTTAACACCCTGGTGCAAATTAGTTTACTTTTTTTGCGTAAAAAAGTAACTTTAAAAAATTAATAATACTTATAGTAATACTATTACTTTACTATTTTTTAGATAGAGGAGAAGATGGAATCGCAAATGTATAACCCAGTAATTGTTGGTTTCTGAGACCTGATCCCTGTAAAACATTTCATTATCCTTCACATTATCTTTGACAAAACCGAGATAAAAATATGTTTTATACAGAGATTTTGGCCTCAGAAACCAACTTTAAAACACGTGTCATTGTAACTTATGTTTTAAAATTCCTTTTTCGGATATAACAAGACATCATAATGACCAAAATGGACCGTTTTATGACAATTGCAAGGCATTGAACCCTTTATGGTTTTGTGTATGAATTTCTGTATCTCAACTGGTTTAATTCGAGATAACCTTTGACAAATATGTAGTGGTGACAAAACAGTTTTGATAGCTACAACTCCAAATGTAAGATATGTACATAATGTTATTTACTGTTAATTGTAAACCTCCTTTTGTAGTATCGATGAAGACAATACACTATTTAAAACTGGGCCAATTTCAATATATTCTAATCGTGTGAAATTGCCGGTGATCTCATGTCATCTGTTTTTTGAAGTAGCGAACTTGATTCTTAACTACTAGTTTTTAAAGTCAAATTTTGTATGTCACTGTGCTTACTGATATGAAGGTACTGTAGGCATTCGTAGTGAAAACAATATGGGACATAAATAACAGAATGCAGCCCTTCACATGCCAATTGGAGCGGAGTCTGCAATTTGATGAGATGGTTCACGTGATTTGCGTTTAATGTTACCTCGATTTAAATTTTTTGAATCTCGTAAGTTACCTTTAATAGATGGAGGGAGAGACGTTCAGAAAGAGGATATTTTCCTTTCCTATGCGTCCCTTTCTATGCCAAAATAACATCCCCTTCACATACTATCCTATAAGAAAAGGTTGGGAAGGGAAAGCGATACATCACACGATATCCGGAATTGATTCCACTTGACGCCTGTCTTCTGTGTGGTCGTGGTATTTCAACTGGCACATTCGTGCAACCGATGCTGTTGTTGCTGGCGTCTATCACTGTGTTATATGTATGTATAAAAAAAAGCAGATTCTGCTACACAATAGACTATGACAAACTTAATATGGTATGATTATGCAGTTGTACATAAATCCTTTTGTTAATATTGTAGTGGCGTATAAAATCGAGCAGCACTGACCTGATATACGCAGTTTGTCAATGTATATGATACAATACGTAACATCTCACGAGATACGATGGGGCCTCAATAATCCGTGGTCCACGACGGCACTCGCCACTCCCATACTTTCACCCGGAAAAATTACAAAGGTCGATTCCGAGCTTCCTAACGATCATTTTAGCTCCTTGCCATCTTCAACTTTTATATTATGAAGTCGGTTAATAAACGGAGAAAATTGAACGGGTCAATCTAAATGTGACTTTTTTACTAAAACACGTCTGCTAAGACATATGCTTATCTTTGTTATATTAGTAGTATATTTTTAAGAGATAGAGAAATGTATGGATGTTTGTTATTACGTATCTCTGGAAGTCGAAATCCGGAATTTCGGCATAGATGTAGAACATAGTCTGGAAGAACACTTAGACTACTAATTGTGGGTTTCACTTTCTTTTTATATTATTAACTTTCAATATTATGAATAGCTAGTCTATTTGAAAGTCAGCCTATCAGCTGCCTATCTGCCAGATCCTGAGGAGCTGACAATGAACAACAAAAACTGATGAAACTGTATGATTCAGGTAGTTGTTAGTTAAATGTAGGATAGGTATAGATAACATAAATGGTTCGTTTCCGTTTAAAGGTCAGAAATGCATTTTTATTATATACCAGACCTTGTTATATACCTTGCAATATACCTCAAGACAGTTATAAATAATTCATGGATACATTTATATTTATAATATTATGTGATTCATCAGTTACTTTAATCACTTTGTACTTATTGGTTAGTCAATCAATAATTTTAAGTTAAATGAAGAAGGTTCCGAAATTTAATCAGTGATAAATTGGGTCAGTGGTTTGGCTCGAAAACAACAGTTTATGCGCAGTGTAAATTCCGCATTTACAGCATAAAATATTTGTAGGCAAGACTTCAATACGTTTAAACATTATACAATACACGAAATAAAGCACAAGTAAGGATGACTTGTAACTTTCAAGCGGAGAGAGAAATTGTTAATTAGGAACCAAATCTTACTAGTATTATAAATGCGAATGTTTAGATTGGGATGTTAGGATGGTTGTTTGTTTGCAGGTATCTCCGGAACGGTTCAACGCATCTTGATGAAATTTGGCACAGATGTAGAACATAGTCTGGAAGAACACATAGGCTATTATTACGTTTTTATTTAATTCCGTTCAGACGGAGCCGCGAGCGACAGCTAGTGAATAAATAAACATAACTACTGCTTTTTTTGAGGTTAATTATTCCAAATGGCAACTTAAGTACATTAATATTTTCCCAATTCTTTACAGTATTCTTTATCAAAATATACATTCATTTTTTGATTCTTTACTACGCAAGATTAATGCATAAATATAATAATATAATAACACTTTTCCGAAGGCACTTTTTCTATCGTATACAATTAACTTTTTCTATGTAGACGATGTTTATTAAACTTTAGTAGCGCTCATCAAAGAGTAATAAAACTGGACACAGGAAAACTGTTATGTAAGACTATAGACTATAGTTTATAAAGAACCTAAAGTTTAAGTAGATAAATAAATACGATAATTTTATTAAAAGATTCATGTTCCCCTGGTACTTTAGCTGTATTTGTACATGGGTGTTTCGTTGTAATTGACTTATTGTTTGTACGCCGTAGACTAGAGAAAATACTGGCGGCATATTTTATGAAAGTAACTTGTGCAAAGATGCGTTGTCTAATATTTCAAAATAAATTAACGGAACATCTTTTTCGTTTTGTTTTTATATATTTTTTTCTTATAGTGCAATTGTACCAGTGCTATATATAATGAAATCATATGTGCTCTATTAAGAGCTGTAGTGTCAGAGGCTATGATAATCGCCATCTTGAATAGAAGATAGCAGCTGAAGAAGAAGGAGAAAGCTTTTAAATACATATATTATAACTCGCTATAATAATTAACCTGGACCAAGATTTAAGATGCAGACCTTACTACTAAGACTAGTAATGCAGGATACAAGATCATTTGAAAGCGAAAGTTATTGATTGTGTGATGAAGGATATATTACTAAGTGATTTGTACATTTATTATGTAAAACCTTTTGCCCAAGACCTTTAGAACAAGAATCTAGGTTTATAATGTGTTTTTTACTATCAGAAAACAAGCTCCTTTTTTAATGACAATCGACACAACCACTTAAGCTACATTTGTCGTGGTTATAGCTTCCCACTATCAAACCACTTATATAAAAACGTATCTTTGAAAAACACAGACAATAGTATGTTTTTATCTATAATTTTCGACAATGTAAATCCATAGTAATATTATGGGCGTTGCCAGGAAGCGTAGAGAAAGAATTGAAAAATGTATAACCTCCTTTTTGAAGTCGGCTAAAAATAGCTATAAACTACTTCGAATAAGACCCCCCCCCCCAAGACCTTGATCATCGACTGGCGTATCTAGACATCGCCCATAGTAAAATAGAATTTTATACGTCTAGCATTTTCTTACATAAAAAAAATTAAAAGTTGCAGAAAAAATAATATTGCCGTCAATTAAAAACTACGTCATATTCAAGAAATGTGCCATTTATTATACCATAAATAAATGCACATATCAAATGCTATATATTAAATCTGTCACATAATATTGTATATTGTTAATTACATAGGTATGTGATGAAGTTGACCTTAAATCATATCTAGGAAGCTATGTAAACTAGGAAATTAATATATTTCTGTGATCCGCTTTGGTTTTGCATAAGCTACTGAAAGTACAATTGTTGAAATTTAACAAATTGACCAATTCCGATTTCAAAAAAATTCTGACCACGGCGTTGATAAGCCGATGCTAAATAAAAAAGAATGAATGCATATTCCGGTATATGTTCATTTTGTATAAGAAAATAATAAATTTTTATCTATGCCTAGTGTTGCTTATATTTCGTTTCCTGATATTCAATAAAACCTGGCGCGAAATTCTACTACCTTAACATTTGTATTGAAAGATGTTGTTTGTATTTTCAAAGATAACAAAACCAGTTAAAACCTACGTAAAGATGCCATAAGACCAAGCTGTCACAATCATGTCAGAATTAGATCACAAGCGACAAGCGATAAAAATATTTCATTGAGACGCATCACTTTGATATATTGTACAATCGTGACCTTCTCTCGACATGTTTTATTGCACATTACTGTAACAGTAGGTTTCCATGGCCGGAACACCCATATAAAACATATTGACATCCCTCTCATTTTCTTTGAAAAAAACAGAGATAGGAGCATTTATTGTTCGATATAATCATGTAAGTAATGTTCATAGTATGGCTACTGACATTGACTTGACCGAAAAGAAAAGCTCAAGATGTCTATCATTTTTGCAGTTGAATAAAGCTAAAAGAAGTATAATATATATTATTTATATATTATATTATTTATATTATGATATATTATTTCTTTTGTATACTGTTATTTACCATGGTATGGAAATCGTGTTATTAATCACCAACTGAGTAAAGTTTCCTTCTTTCTTCAAAATTTTCTCACTTAGTTTCGTAATCGTATGTCTTTTCGGTAATCAACCGTTTGACTGTCGTTCGGTGAGCAAAAGCTTCGACACAAAAACGTACGTACGAATTGAGAACCTCTTACTTTTGAAGTCAATTAAAATACATCAATTAGTATAAACTACACTTGTATAAATGTTAACGGATATTAAATTCAAATGATATCAATTTAAAGGTACTCATTAAGACAATAAGCATCAATTCTGACATGATTATAGACGTCAAAATAAATATAAAAGCTATGACAAGGTTGCTTAATAGTGATCGTTGGAAGTCAATTAAAATAAGCTCTCAAGGATCATCACGTAGTGCGTGCTACAGATATTGTCTGTTTGGCAAAACACTAATTACCGATGCTTTATTACGATGCTCAGTTCACGGGCGGAGCTTTGAGGTCAAAGATTTGTAGATTAACAATACCTTTCGGAATTCGATCGATCTTTATCACGAACCTCACGTTTATCGTAAATTGATTTAATATCGATTGTTGGGTCAATTATTTCTTATTCAGTTAATGTTTTCAATCAATTTTCTACTACGCAAACATGTATTCCTTTGTGTGAATATATTGATGGTGGGTTTTTTAATGCCGAAATACTTAGTATACAAAATCATCCTATATATTCTCTCTAAATAAAAGGCGATAACTTCTTTTTTTTTCAGATGTTTCGGAAGTGGAAATCGAGCTAAGAAAAGTAAACCTATTTAGACCCCAAACGGTCGACTGACTGAACATTGATGATCAAAAATATTTCTCAAAGACGTAGTCATCAGATGTCGACCCAAAAATTTGAGAGGTATTTATCAACTATTTTATCAAATAACAATATCGTTGTAAATGAATTAAGTGGAAATTATTCGTTTTCTGCTGTTACTCTTCCTGATATACCGTATTTCACACGATATGTATTCAAGGTTAAAGTAATTCCACGGATTCAAAATCGAATTATAACATAATAAGGAAATTAAAAAATAAACACGGGTCTAATCTTAATTTGTTTGCACGTTTCAAATTCAAATATTTTATCACGCGTGACGTGACTGCGAATTTAGATGCATAGAACCTTGTCACGTCTCTTATTGGTGTCCTGTTTTATTTGGTAACGATACCTATGATGACTTCTAGTATTTTATTTGTCTTTCAATTAGAGTACTTTTGTTTGAAAATTACGTCAGGAATTTTGAACATTGGTTGAAGTACTTATCGTAGGCGTTACCTTCACATTCGACAACCGCAATATTATGTTTCTTAGCTTCGACTTTAGATGCAATTTCAAGCTGATTCTCAACTGTGACAATTTTCATGTGATAACTTTAGAACAGCATTGTTCGTTTACATCTTTGCCTATGGGTACTGATTCTTTTCATCTCCGTCAACAAGATCAACAGGTGTTTACTTCACATAAAATACAAAAACTTTATTTGAATAAAACAAACACATTTTTTGTTCAAATAATATTTGTAATGAATGAGTACTGTAAAGTTCTATAAAAAGTGGGTTCCTATTGAGTGAATATAACGAGTTTGTGTAATATATTTGAATCGCATCGTCTTTGACTTCATTAGGCTACTACGAAAGAAAAAATTTCCAAACAATCCGCTCATTGGTTAAAATTTTCAGTTACACATATAATTAAACGAATACATTTAAAGATCAAATACTAATCAAGGTTTAAAGGCATTGCATTACTACTTTTTAGCTTTATCTCACACATTTTGTTGTCTAACCGTGTTTACCTACCAAGTGAGCGTTTTCTGCTGCAAGGAATTATCGCTAATAACGTACAAATCCATTCACACGCATCTTTTGCAACGAGAACATCTGCATAAATACTCTTTCGTCATATTTAATTATTACTTACTACAGTTTGCTAAATAAAGGTACATTTCATAGATTTGTAATTATAGAAACGAGGAAAGCTGTTTTATATATAAACTTGGGGGGTTATATTTTATAGACCTGAGCCTTACAAGAAATGATAGGATTGCGTGAAAATAGAAATGATTAAGAAGTTACGATTTAAATGACGAATTATAGATCGATTTGAGAGACGAGAATGTGCTGTTCCGACCTCTTATAGTAAAATAAGCTGGGACATAATGATGAAGGTCGGGTAATTCGGTAAATTTTCTAAAGCTTTGAACAATGTCCTAATTCAACTCGAATTAGATAAGACAATGAATACTTCTTTCTGATTTTAATTTTTTATTGAGAAAATAATCCTAAGTACAATAACTATGGACAAAGTTTAAATTTTTAATCTAATCAGGCTAATTGTATTTTCCTTAAAATTATTGTTCCTTACAATATAAACAAAGTAAAAATCCTTACATTAAATTTATGATCTGATTGACAAAAATCTCGCATCGAAATTCTCAAAATCAATTTCAAATTCAAAATTTTAAAAAATCTCAAACGATTTTTTTTTTGTTATTGTCGCTCCTATTTTAATTCAAAAACATTAAGGAGGAATTACTATTTGTTTCTATGTTTGGGTGTGAGTTTTAATTTTTTTAAATTATATTAGGTTTATCAAAAATAAGAAACAAAATATTAAAAAAACACACAACCAAATCTTTTACGAAATAAACATACATTGATTGTTAAACGTTTGTTACTATGAAATTGTTACAATCATAATATACGAGTATGTAAGTACAAAATATGTAAGTACTTGTTGTTATAACAACCAATTTCGCATTATTAGACTTAATTAATTTTCAGTTTATTTTACGTATGTTGTAAGTTTTTAATAATTATTCTTAGAAATTAAATTTTAACTATCATCACTTACCATTTTAATTTCTTCTAAATATTATCCGTATTACTGTAAAAGTTTTCATAACCGCAAATTCGATAAAAAAATCGTATTCGTATTATTTCGCGGCAACTGTGAACGAAGCGGTAACCAGTGCGCATGCGCGACGGAACCGCGCGGCTTGTCTTCTGTCGTTTGCCGCGCTTGGTCTAACCTATCCTCGCTCACCACTCACCACAACATAGACGCGTTCTTTCTTCACAAACGAAAAGCACGTGATTCATTGTATGAAAGCATTGGCCGTGGGATACTAGAACTTTTGAATTACCTAGCGTTGATTTAGTTTATCGTCCACTAATGTAGATACTAGATAATATTATACATCGTACGGAAGGTTGTAAGATGGTTTATTTGTCCATGCATTAGTGCTGCAGTCAGCAATGCGTCGTGTACTTGACTGCAAATAAATACGGAAACATTTTATATACCGCTCGGAAATACATGGATTGTTTTCTAAATAGGTAAAAGGACTTGTAGTAAACAAGTGAGCATAGTCTAGCGATCTTAGAAAGTTATTTATTTTTAGTGTTATTAGTTTTCAGGTAATTTACGGTGTATTACGTAAAAAAATAGTTGTTTATACGAAACTGTAATCTAACGCAATCACTTAAAATGAGATTCTTTAATATTGTGAATGGTTATCGAAAGCAGTAACATTAAATATGAATTTTAAAAATCCTCGAATCCCCAAAATGTCGATACATCGTACTAATGGAAAATAAAGTTTTATATAATTTATTCTCAACAGCTTTTCTGTTAAAGTCTCATCTTCAATAGAAGGGCTCATACACGATTGGTACATGACATATACTAAATTTATTATTACCGTGGAATTCCACTACCGAAATACCAATACCCGTTGACTGACTGTAACGGTATGTCTTTCACTTGTTTGACTATAGTCTTCTCTGTTGTCTGTATTCTGTTTAGCTCAGAAAATAAATTTAAACTCTACAGTGTTCAAGCTCATTCTTCGCAACCGTGGGTTTTCAATGCTTACACGCCTGAACAAAAACTTGTAATCTATGTTATCTTCAAAGATAATAAGAGGGATCACAATATTTTATGATTGTGACGGCAATGGAGACGTACGGTAAAGTAGAAATTACATATACTTTTGATGTAACCCTATAATGTATCCCTGTTCTTCTCTTCACCTGCCTTAATTTCCTAAATGTCGGAAATGTATGTATTTCATTCTTCAGGTATAGTCAATAATGCCTATGCCTACAGACGATGTATGTATGCCTACATACATCGTCTTTTAATATTTCTTTTGTGTAGACAGTTTTAATTTGATTTCACCACATTGACTGAAAAATAATCATATTGATTTAACGCCTTTATCATTAAAAAAAGAAATAAGTGACAACATGTCAAATTTTAATTGGTCTTTGTATATGATACATTTACTTATTTTGAGTAATATCAATGTTTAATTTTATAGACGATGTACGAGAGGAGCTTTTAAAGGAATTTATCAATATTCTTGATAGCATTTCTTTAAAAAGTCACAATCTTTATGATCAAATAACTGAAAATTTAACTATAGTTTTAAGGTCGCACTTAAGAAAACCAAGATGTGGAGACAAATTCTTAGTATGAACTGAAGTTATGAAAATCTGACTAATTATATTAAATTACAAGTGATGACATAATGGAAAACGATGCAATTGAGAATGAAACTATCGACAAAGTGAAATCTGAAATAGCACCTACCGAAACTGATAATGTGGAACAGCCTGAAAATGTAGACCAGCCAGAAAATGTCGAACAGCCAGATAATGTAGAACAACTAGAAAATGTAGAACATACAGAAAACGTAGATCAGCAAGAAAACGTAGATCAGCAAGAAAACGTAGATCAGCAAGAAAACGTAGATCAGCAAGAAAACGTCGATCAGCTAGAAAATATAGACCAGCAAGAAAATGTTGATCAAACCGAAAATGTATTGCAGGATGAACCAACCGATGAGACTCAAGCAATAGAAGGCGAAGAAAATAGACAAGAGAAAAAGGAAGAAAAAGCTGAAGTAACTGAAGACATTGTAGAAGAAGAGGAGCAATTCGTGGAAGAACCACCTCCGGACCCCGCGGCGCCGTATAATCTTACAGATTCTACAGAAGCTCTCAAACCGCCCTTTGCTCTTCGACATGATCAGTTAGCTGAAGTGGAACAGCTTTGGGATATCTATCAAGATTATAACCCAGCTTACACTGACATAGACAATTATATTACTGAAAAAGAGTTGATATACATGTTAAAAGCTTTGCTCCTCATGACTTATACACCCGAACAGTTGCAAGAATTAATAGAATTTTGTGTTAGGCCCCCACACCCAGACGGCCATATCACCTTCGAACAATTCGTCAAAATAGTAACAATAAGGCAAAGAGCTATTCCCATCGAGGAAGAACTAAGATTAGCTTTACAATCTCTCGATCCCAATAAAACTGGTATGATTGATAGAGAATTTTTCAAGGAATTACTTTTGAAACAAGGTCATAAATTACCACCGAAAATATTGGAAAATCTTATAAAAGAGGTCGACCTTAGTAATGATGGTACCATTGGCATTGAAGATGTGGTTGGAACATTAGGTATTGATTTAAATAGAGATGATATTGCAATGTTGAGGGCAGCAGTATTCCCTGACGAAAATCCTCCTAAGGAGGAAGAAGAATTTTAACGTAATTAATTATAAATCGTTAATATACGTATGTATAATAAATATCATTTAAAATTTTTGAACAGTAGTTGCATGTTTCCTATAGTGCTTGATCGTCACTTATGCTGTTGTTATAATAAATAGTCCGTCTTTATCAATATCGTTTGCATTTGCAGTTAAAAGTTTTTATTAAAGGCCTTTTATTTTTAGCCTTAGATTTATAGCATGGGTTTTGGTTTATAAATGTTACCTATAATGGATTTTTGCAGCAGGCATATTTCTAACCCCATCGTAAAACAGTAAATATCGATAATTCATAATATTTATAATCCTACTATGCAACATTTGGAATTATAAAATGGTAATAGTTTTATGGTTGATAGTTCGCGGCTTTGTATAATGAACAAAAAGTTTATATTTGATGAATATCTTGACCAAAGTTGTTTTGGCAAAATGATTGCTTTACCGGTCGCATAAATTAAGTTGGTCATAGATTAAATAGAGTTCGTAACTTCATGTTTTTAAAACCCGTTCACACTATGCCAGTTCAGTAAGCCAGTCGCGCTCGAAATCAGCGCTAAACATACAACTGGCCTAATGTGGACACCCATGGAAGTCAATAAGCCAGTCTGACCGATAACTGGGATGGCGTTCTAGTTTTCAGGCCAGTTCGGCCATTCCGCCGCAACTGGCATAGTGTGGACGGTCTGGGACAGGCCAGTCCAGTTCTGACTAAACAATTGTATAGTTACCACACGTTGTTATTTTATCTAGACTGTTTAATCTGTCAATGTTATTTGCAATTTTTGTTTTTTTTTGAGTAAAAATATATTATGTTAAAACTGTGACGGAAGCAAATATTAAAAATAGAGCTCCAAAGCCGTAATGCAACTACGATGGAAAAAGTTATACCTTTTGATACAATGGTAACTAAAATTGCTTTTTGAAGTTATAAAATGTAATTTATGGTACGCCAGATCTTCCGCCTTGAGCTGCTTTAATAGTAAAGCCGACCGCCCTTATCTCTTGCACTAATCTACTTTCTTATCCAAGGTTTTTTTTTTTATTATTTAACTCAATTAATTTCTGTTTCAATTTCCTGAAGTACTAAATTGAAGGCGTGCTTATGTAGCGTATTACATTTTTTTTTCTCGACGATATTGTCCCTGTAGTCTTTACTAAGCCACGCCTCACACTGGACTGGCGTAATGTGGAGAACACCGTCCATGACAGGCCAGCGCGACTGGCCTACTGAGCTGGCCTGGTGTGAACATTAGGCCGAGCCGGTATCCTTCGTTTTAAATTAAATATTAATCTGTGTTCTGTGTTTGTTGCAATGACTGATCGGTTCATGTTGTGCTTGTTTAGTTTTTGAATAAAATTCAAACAAACCGAGTTTTAAACTCAATGTAATATAATAAAAAAACTAATTTTATCCACAATTACCCAATAATGAAGAAGCAATTAATAATTTTATTTGTTTCGTTATTCAGCGAATGTAAGTTACGTTTTTGTAATCATAAACACAGGGGTGTGGTTTACTGTAACGTAGTTTCGATTGTGTTTTCGATTTTAAAAGTTTTTTCTAATTATAATGTTTTAACTAAAGGTGGGACCTTGTGTTACAGTTATGAGTTGCATGTAATAAAATGTTTGAATGTTAACATTTTACTGTATAAAGGTTAGTATTTTGGTGCAGGTTTGGCAATATGGTGTTATCAGTGTACTGCAGCCACGCCTGGCTGCAACGAGCCCTTCAACTGGCGTGGTATTGGTTACCTCGGGAATCCTTGTCCTGACAGGGAAGATGTTTGTGTAAAATTGATAGAAAGAAAAGGAGGTAAGGATGCTCAACTTGATTTCTTTTTTTTTCATTCATTTTGTTAGTTCTAGATAATATACTCTTTCCATCCTTATTTTAAAAAGAAAGCATAACTCTGGGAAGACGATTTGACAGGAAATATAAAGGACAGGAAGAGGAAAATTCTTTTTTTCTGTAAATCCCCTTACTTTGACTTATTCCATTAAGGGTAGGCAATGCAACTTTGCTTTTTTATTTTAAATATTAGCTTTTAGACTTAAGTCACAAGCTTTCCTTTGCATTCTCCGAACATTCTACTAATGTTTGTTGGCTATATTCAATCCATATTATATTTTGTTTATGATTTGCTATTACAGCTCAAGAAGTTATAACAAGAGATTGTTTGAGCAACTTCAAGCCTTTCAGAACAGATATACCAGCTGACACATATGAAGGTTGCAGATCAGCCGCTAAAGATGTTAACTTGGCTAATTATGTTAACAATACAATTAAAGAACTAGATGTTAAGAGGTAAATTTTATATTGTCAATGTCCATTGCCTCATTATGGAAAATCGTAGAATTGTGTTGTATTTTTAAATTTGATCAATGGGTGAATTTATGTGTGATGTTAATGAAATACTACTAAAAACCACCTATAGACAAGGACTTAATTTGATTTGATGTTATCCTCTAGCACAGGGATTCCCAAAGGGGTCAATATCGACCCCCTGGGGTCCCTATTGAACTTAAAGCATTGTTAATTCTCACTCTGTCTTCTTCTATTGACCTAAGTCAGAATGGATAATGTTAATAATAATTGATCTTAAAAGTAGGTAATTTCGCTATGGGGGTCTGTGGTAATGGTTCATTTTGGAAAAGGGGGTCACTTGTCCAAAATAGTTTGGGGATCCCTGCTCTAGCAGATGCAATATTAAAATTGCAGTAAAACATTATGTAACAAAAAAAAACGTTTTTTAATAATGGAAATAATTGAAACAATAAAGATTTGTTATTTTCAGAGATTGGTATGATGAAACTATTTGGTGTTTCTGTTTCCTGGATCATCGGTGTAATGCTGCATCAGATGTTACAAATTCATTTGTTGTGGTGACATTGTCATGTATTGTGGTATTGATCAAAATACTTCTTTGATAGTCAGTCATGCAATACAAATGAGACTGACGCTAGTTGTAAGTATACAATAGATATCTCTTATCGACGCTGGAAAGCATAAACGCTGTAACCCTTGAAATCGCGAATATGTTTTTCACATGTTAATAATTTCAATCATTATCAAACGATAATGATTTCATTATAGGTTAGCACAAACTACACAACATTGCTAAATACCGCATGCTTGTAGACGTATCAGCTCACGAGTTATCATATTTTGGCTCTCCTGTAAAGTTCATACTTTCTGGGTTACAGCGTTTACGCTTTCCAGCGTCGATATATACAAAGACACTTAATATACATCCAAATCTATATAGATTTTTATAAACATGGGCTTCTACTGCCATAACACTAGCAAAATATGTAATTTCTCTCGTACTCTTTGGAAAAACTAAAATAAGATTTCTTTTTGACCATGTTTTTGGCAGTGGAGGAGACAGTCATTATGAATGGATTATTTAACAGTAAAATGTAATCTGTAATGAAGATTGAGTTTTTTTTATATTTATCTACAAATAACAATATTTTATATATTTTAAATATTTTTATTGTTTTTACTGTCACAGTCATATATAACTGGGATGCATTTAATATTACATATACATATATATGTAATGTACATGATTTATTCATTTGAAATGACAGAGATATTATTTTATGTCTGCAATTACAGCCAGTTTTAATTTACACGTTAAATAATAAAAAAATCAGTAATACATTCCTTGACAATGATGTGATAAGTGGAGCTCTTTTTAATATATAAAATAATGCATTAATAGTGAAATCATGTTAGGGGTATTAAGTTAAGATATTAAATACAGTGAAATAAGTATATTTCGAAAATTCGAAACAACTCTCACAATACTATAAATAATACATTATAATAAGTATATCAATTTTTATTCCGTCCAATGTTAGTAGTTTTAAATGTATGTATACACTGTTTTTTTTTATCAATTTTGTATGTTATTTAAATGTAATAAATAAATTGATCAATACTTTCAGATATGTTTTATTTATTCCCGCTATAGGTCTCTTATAATTATTTAATATTTTACAGTTTAAAAGATTTCTATTAACTTATATAGGAAAGGCTAAAACACTCACGTACAGATGTCCGGTGTCGGCACCGACTAGTTGAGTGAGCGACGGGCCGCGTCTGCGAAATAATACCAGTCCCACTCACCCTGACGAAGGGCCCCCGATGAGCTAGAAACTAGTCGGTGCCGACATCGGACAAATGTACGTGAGTGTTTTAGCCGTTCCTATATAAGTTAATGATAATGTCTAACGAAATTTTGAATAATTTAAGATTCCTATTAAAAATTAAGACTTGTCATGTCTTTTATTATTAAGAAATTAGATTTATTTAATATGGTCCCAAAATCACCCTAAAACGTTATTCAAGATACAGAAACATTTTAACAAATCTATGTTAGGAATTTTTGAGTTATTGAATTTGAAAACATTAGCATCAAATTTTTATATATTTTGGGACACATTTACATGTTTTTATATAATCTTAACGTAATAACGCAAACTGCAAAAGTACAATCGTATAGGTAGCGGTAATCGCTACTAAGTTTAATGGTAGCTGACTATCCAGGTTGTAAATATCGTAAATTGATATTTTCTTCTTTACTTCTAGTAACAATAATATACGTTTAATATTGTTCCTTGTTGCATCTGTAAATATAAATAGCTTCAATATATGCTTAAAAATGAAACTGATATTGGATAGATAAATGTCATTACAAATTGGTTTTGCCTCTCTTCGTATCTTTTCCTACTAGTAAAATAATAAAAATGTTACTATAATATTATAGGTAAGTACGAATGTTAGGATGGATGGATGTTTGTTAAAACGTATCTTCAGAACGGCTGAATGGATCTCATTGAAATTAGACATATTATGTAGAACATAGTTTGGAAGAACATATAGGCTACTATTTTTTTTCATTCCTCGCGGACGGATTCGCTGGAGAAAGCTAGTTATGGTATAAACTATTCGTAATTTTGTCTCTTATCTATCAAGTACACTTGATGAGAATTTAATCTGTGAGTTTATTTAGAACGATAACAATCATATGTCTATTATTTATTCATTCATTTAATTTACTTATGGGTATGGGTTAAGGATATTTTTTTGTAATTATCGGTTTTAACCAATTTTGTATACTTGTATAATATGACTAGCTTTCGCCTGCATCTCCGTCCGCGCGTATTTAATATAAACTTAATAAGTAGCCTATGCGCCAGACTGTTCTACATCTGTGCCAAATTAAATCAAGATCCATTGAGCCGTTCCGAAAATACCTTCAAACAAACAAAAATCCATCCATCTATCTAAACATTCGCATTTATAATATTAGTAAGATTTATTGATATATAATAACAAATTAAACATACCGTTGCTGAAACGCAAAATGTTAGTGCAAAGTTTTCTAGAATTGCTTATATGCGATTTAATTAATTCCACCATAATACTCAACAATAATATAAATAATAATAATGTAACGACAGGAACTATGTTGATTATTGAATAAATATTGATAGACATCTGAAAATGAAAATGTATTTAAAAATTTACATTCCATAATGTGATTGACAAAATATTCTGTTAATATAAAGAAAACTAGTTATAGTGTTACTTTTTACATATTATAGTTTGCAGATATCTTTAGGGCTCTTAACTTCGCGCGAGTCGTTGCGCAGAATTATGTTAGGTGTAGCGGGATACGGGGGAAAGGCAGTGCGCAACACGCCGATGGCCTTAGGCAGAAAAAATATTTGAAAAGAGTACTTACTACCTGTTGTTTAAAAGTGGTGATTACGCTTTGTATCAATATTATGTCCAAAACTATAAACTCACAAGTCAATCCAAAAATCTGTAACAACAAAGATGGGTTAGTTTATTAAACAACTTATAAATGCCAATGTTTGGAAGAATGAATGAACGTTTGTTAGAAGGTATTTCCGGACCGGCTTCATGGAACTGGATGAAATTTGGTATAAATGTATATTGTCTGCTAGAACACATAGACCAAATGTATGATTTCGAAAACGAGGTACGGTTCTCGTGTGGGATTTTGTTATTTATATATTTACTAGATAATTTCAATTCAATTCACTTTTTTTGAAATTTGGCACAGATATAAAACAGTCTCGAATAGCGACTGTTATACTACTACTACTATGTACTATTCTTACTATTTTTTTTATCGACAGGCTAGACCTAAATTATATACACTTCCCTTTCCCTCATAAGTCTTAATTTGAATCTCCTGGTAAAACGCTGTTACACAGACTATTTTGTTTCTGGGATAGGAGAAAGTCAGTATGTTTTTTGTACGAGTTATACATTTAGACATTGGGTCACTTAATTTATTTAAGACTATAATATTTAGCAATTTGACAAGCGGAACTTACCGTGAACTGATGAACATCAATCAAATCATCCAATACATTAATAATATCTCGCAAAGTTACCGTAACACGATTCCACATTTTTTCATCTGAATACGTTTCATTCAAAACAGAAAACGTTTCAGTGTTTTTAGAAGCGCAAATATGTTTATGAAAATTTTCTTTTAAAATTGTCACAACACATCCGAATCTTATTACAATGAAATACATTTGAAAGAAAATCAATATAATGTCCATGTAGTTGCTCAAAATAGGAAGTTCTACGATGAAAACTACTGCACAAGAAACTTTGGAATTCATTACATGAAAATATAACAGTATCGACCATAACACGCTACATATAACGAACATTCCTACAAAAACTGTTGAAATAACCGATGTACGTTTATTTACTTTTATCAAGTTTTTGATACAAAGTTCTCTGTCTATTTTTTGTAATTTCACATATAACTGGCTACTTGAATTTCCATTGCAAAAGTTTTTAATCGTTACCGTCGCTATTATCAAGCCATTTAAAGTATGTCCCAATTTTAAATAGAAATCGGTCAGTATAGAATCAGTTGAAGAATCACAGTAAACAATGAAAATAAACAATGACATTATATGGATAAGCCAAACGACTATACAGAATACGTCGTATCCATACGATGTTGTCGTTACGAATCCATATTTTATTTTAACTTGCATCGTTCCGAGTAAATACTGCATCATATGGATTGGTTTAAAAATCTGTACAAAATCATCGTCTAGAATATCCATGGATAACTTATCTACACTGTCTTTAGCCATTACAGCTCAGGATATTGTTAAGAATATAGGTGTTCTTCAAAAGACTACGAATCACAAAATGACCTTTTAATCCCAACTAAATTATTGCTTCTATCGTCGTTCGTTTAATGGAAGTAAGTCTCGCGGGAATACATCAGGGGAATCAAAACAAATTGTTGTAATGATAACAAATCTTTTATTTTAAAACAAGTGAGGTTCAATATATTTAACACACGATTCTAATATTAAACTCTTAAATTTTTCAGTGTATTTTATATATTTTTTTTTATTATCTGTGGTAAAAACTAAATTCCTAAAGAAGAGCAAACTGTAAAGTCGTAATCATATATGTAGTGAGAATGTTAAAAACTTTTAGCATAAAGAATACATCCATTTCCCACATGTCGTAAACAGAGAATTTCGGAGGTGCCTCTTCTACCAATTTCACCATTTTTTTAGCTTTATCTCGCAATGGTCCTGAAATAAGACACATTTTATAAATAAACTGTCTTAGGAAAAACAAAATACCGGCAATCATTAAAAACTGCAATTAGAATTAACTAAACCCTTGTATGAATTAAAACTGCAATTCAAAAGAATATTTTAATTGCATTTTTCAATTTGCTTCTACGCAAAAAGCTTACTCCGCTTATTGTCGTTCTTGGAATCAATATTTCGTGGTTGATAAGAATTTATTGCAATGAGACAAGGAGTAAATTATATTCTATAAATTAATTATAAAATAATTTTAACGTACCTATGTAATGAACGCACATTATCTTTGTGCACAACCTTTTCATCGTATCGACTTCTTTGAAAAATAATTGATTGCGCACACACAGAAATGTACAAATAAAAATGTCCAAAGTTGTTATGAAGGGAATTTGCATATAAATGAAAAAATCTAATTCCTAAGGAGTTGAAAAAATCGTATTAAGTGTGTTGTTTAATAATATATAATGTTGTATTACGCAATACATAATCCTGAGTATATTTACCTTATCTTGCAAAGAAAGAAAAATTATATTGAACGACGTTAAAATTGTTCCAACCGATTTGATACAATATAGCAAAACCTGCAATAGTAAAATGTAACATTATTGAGCCCAAAAAAAAAACATCGCATTTATAAATTTCTTACCTGAAATCGATAAAGTTTTTGAAATTTAATGTATGCGTCTAATATTGCTCTTAGGCAAACAAAAGTGTCAGTTGTTACAAAATCGTGCGCTTTAGCGGCAATATACCGCATTCCGTTTTTAGTTGGAAAAAAGCTTTCGTTCGTGTTATCGTCCTTTTGCAAATGGTTTAATATTATAGAATTTAAAAATCGCAATCTTGTAATAAAGAATACAATCGTGTTCGCACACTGGCTCATTTCTATTGCGAAGGTCACTTCATTGCAAAATTCACCCAAAAGTTCAGTTGCGTCTCTTATATTTTTGTACCACGATATCCCATATAGCAATATATATGACATCAAAAGTATCGATAATGTAAGAACATTTGTATAATATATAAATGAATACATACTTTTGTTGCCATCAATTTTCATCAAACGGTCTACTTTTTGCAACTGAACCAAGAATTTAGAGTTCTCATCGGAATTTACGAAACGGACATGTATAATGTTGCAAATATACGAAACATAGCTTAGTAGCATTACACAAAAGTACATATAGTATGAATATGAATGGTTGGAGGCTTTATTATCATATAATAGTTTGTTTGTATAGATATATAAATATGTAGAGCCAACAACCAAAGCTATGGTATATAATTTGTGATATTTAGATGGTGCGGTGACGAATCTGTCCCGAACGTCCATTCTGGAGGATCCTAATATAGTCTGAACATGACCGTACCATCGGTAGATTTTTATAAAGTGCTCTTCTAAAATATCGTACGAGAGATACTCCGTATTCATTATAATATCTTTAAAGTCGCTGTAAACGATTTTTTTTTCAACGTAAACTGTTTTAATTTATTAGTTTCTTTATAGAGGTAACTGTCTTAGTGAACTTCTGATGTGTTAAAGCCAAATCCGAAATGTTCAATTAATTTACAAATAATATGTACGTATGTAATAAAAATTCGTTAATTTGTCAAACATTGACGACCAGTAATTATTGAAGTGCCATTAAGATATTACATAAATGTATATCAGAAAGGCAATTTGAAATTATACGTGGCTATTAACATTTAGGTTAATTTGATAATGAAACCAGTCTTGATTAATTTACATTTTACACCAAAAAAAATACTAAAGTCACTTCTATTGTCTGTGTTAACGGGAATCGTAATAAAAAACATAATATTTTAATAACTTTTATTTCAAATTCAACTAAAAACTTTATAAAAAAAAGTTTCATATAAACATTGGGTAAAACAGGATAAAGAATTAAGTTCACCAGACTCACAAGTAGTGCCGTCTTATTATTTAACAATTTATTTTTCATAACTACAATTCAACTATTTAATTTCATGCACCATACAAGTACACTACTATAACCTCAACGGGCTGAAATCTTGCTCACAAAAAGCACATTTAATATTAAAAATTACTAGTGATAAATACAATGATTGCACCATTTTTCTTCTTAAACTATAAAACTATATTTTGTGTTCCGCTAAAACACAAATTTATTCACAAATTCATACTATCAAATAGTATTTAGTAAGCAAATCGCTGTGTTTCTTTAAAGCCTAGCTTGTCTAAAGCGGGGTTACAAGCAAAGTTGATCATAGGAGGCGGGCCACACATGAGGACGATCACATCATCAGAGGCAGGGAACATATGCTCCTTGATCATCTCCTCGTTGATGAAGCCGGTGCTGTATTTCCAGCCTGGAAACAATATTCATGTTTTAGACATAGAAATGTTTAAAAGAGGAAAGTAATATTTAAATTATAAAAAAAAATTTAATACCTTCTTTCGGTCTGTCCAAAGTGTACCAAACTTTGAATTGATTAGGGTATTCTCTCTGGTATTTCTCGAGTTCATCTCTCAGTAGAATGTCATCTTCGGTCTGGTTGGCAAACAACAATCTCATCTCGGTGGAATCCGATGGGTCTGTGCAGATGTGTCTAACAAGTTGCAGCATTGGAGTAACTCCAGTACCACCTGGAAAAATATTGATCAATTGATAATAATTGAACATTTCTGCAAATATGAGATAACCTTGTAAGATATAAAATAATATATCTTTTAGTTATATTATTTATGGAACATTACACTAGTATTTTATTGTGAAGATTAAAAGCTTGACCATGATCAAAATAATATGTAAAAAAATATTTTATATGAACTATGGCGACAAAAATTTCAATGATCATGTTAAAAAAAAAATAACCTATTTTATAAATATTAAATATTAGGTTATATTTGTCTAATAATGTTTCTCATTATAATATTTTTCAACCTACAATTATATTATTATTTATCAAACCCATGACCCCGAGTTATCACTCATGATAAGACGAAGATATGAGGCACCATATTAATTTTATGTAATATAATTATATATAACTATCAGTTACGATATTTTACATAACTACTTTACTACATTAATGATAAAGGTGTTAACAATGAGAAGTGAATTATCAACAGTCACTTCACTATTTTAGTTGCTTGTTTGCTAACTTCTACTGTAAAAAAACATACTTCTTACTTATTAAAAAAATATTGTTCAAACTAGGATAAGGTATTAAGCCAAATAATTTCAAGCAATAATCAAAAGATTTTTACCAGCGATCATGTTCAATTTCTTTGCTGGCACTCTATTGGGTGGATCTTTTTTCAATTTTCTAATCAGGAAGAGTCCATTTCCAGCATATTGCAAACGTCCTGATGGTCCTCGGAAATCAATTGTATCACCAATCTTCATACTTTCCAAATATTGAGACATTTTACCACCATTTGGGAATTTTGGATGGACATTTTTGAAGTATACCTGAAAAGTTAATTTATCCACTAAATATTTTATTTATCATATTAATTTCTACATATTAAAATAGGATTGTTATAATTAACTACTTCTTTTATTTGGATCCTTTGAACATATCAACAAAAATAATAATAGTCTCAAATATAGATAACTAGCTGTCACCCACTACTACATTCAGGTGGAATTAAAAAAAAAATAATAAGTAGCCTATGTGTTCCTCCAGACTATGTTCAATGTCTCTACCAAATTTCGTCAAGATCTGTTCAGCCGCTCCGGAGATACCTTCAAACGAACATCCATCCATCCATCTAAACATTTGCATTTATATTAGTAACATAACATACTTGAATATGGTTACTAAAAACTTTAGACTTTGACTTAATTGATAATGATATATAGACACAGGTGGGCACAGTTAATCGAAAAGTTAACTTCGTTAATCGTTAATTCGTTAAATAAAAAATTAACTTCGTTAATCGTTAAAGCGTTAAATTCTCGAAAGTTTAACGCAAGTTAAAGTTAATCGTTAACAGTTAACCATACCAAAATTATACATACTAATTTCACACTTATTGTGGCGACACTTGTTTAAAATAGTAATTTGACTATACATTCTATAACACATTAGTATTAGAGACAAGTATGAATGCATTATAGTATATTTCATTACGAGTGCGGAAAGCCTGTCATTGCAAAAAGTTCCGACAAATGTCTAACCGAGCCGAGGCGCAGCTGAAGGTGTGGGTTGACAGTGGGAACAAGTTGTAATGACAGTTCCGCACGTGTACTAAACATCTATTTTTAATACAGTTGCGAAAAAATGAAGCAATTTAATAGAATAATAAAAACGCAATAAACTCAACTGACTAAAATGTTTGATAAATGGCGCCAACCGTAAAAGAATACAAACAGAGATTTTTTTTGTTTTCTTCACCCATTCTGGGTAGGCAAAGGGAACTATGCCCAAACGGCCAAGTCTTCAGTAGATTATTTTTATTGATATGAAATGAAAATGACATTTTATGAAATTAAATAAAATGAAACCTAACCTAATTTATTGAATCAAATCATTAAATCTGATATTGAAACAAATTAGGAGCTTCTTTTTAGAAATATTTGCATGAATCATAAAAACTTCAATGATTTTTTTTTTTTAAACTTCTTGGTTGGTTTTTTCTTTATAATAGACACTATGGACTGGACTGTATTTGGACAGTTGGGAAAGAGAAGGCACGAGTTTGGAAAAGATAAAGAAAAAGCATTAGTAAAAAAAGTGTTTTAAAACAGTTGCTCAAAAAGTGGCGTATTGCAGGAACTAAGAGCGTTCTGAATGTGGGCTATTACATAATCTTGCTTTTATATACTCGTAATGAAATACACTATTTCAAACCTTCTTTGATTTTGTCCTGTTGGTCACGTCTTTCCCGGACGCTCTGATGCATCACACAATATCAATTATCAACTCGTTCGTTCCCCATTCGAGTCGCCGACAGTCGCCCAACATAGTTGAACTTACGAGCGTGGCGTGGCACGTAATTTAAACAAAATGACAGCACGTCTCCAAGTTTCTAATTTAACGATTAACGGACTTTTATTAACGGAATTTGAGTTTAACGGAAGTTAACAAAAGCGTTAACACTTTTTGAAGTTAACTTAAAAGTTAATCCGTTAAGCAAAATGTTAACTTCGTTAATTAACGATTAACGGATTAACGAGTTAATGCCCAGCTCTGTATATAGATATAGATATATGAAATGATATCTATTAAACTGACAAAATCACGTTTTTCGTAAAACTTATTTCTTATCTAAAATTCCCAGCACAAAAAATGTTTATATCAATTTTATAAATGCAAATAACCTAGACTTTTGAGATAGTCTTGAATTACAAATATATGAGGAGTTTCAATTTTATTTTAAATAGAGATGTGTTTTTTTAGTTCAATTATAAAACTTTGTTCTATTGGTGTAAAGTTTACAAACCATTGAAATAAAGTTTACATACCTTGACAACCAGATCCACATATCCCTTGTCATCATCACTGGATACTGGAGTGTACGCCCTGATGACAAGGTCACCATCTACCTTGACAGATAAGTGTATGTGCTGACCAATTGGTAACCCTGAAATATTAAAAACATTGAACCTGAGAATATAGTTTTACAGGAATTTCTGAATCGGTGAGAGGCGCTGCTATTGCAGTTGTTTCTGTCAGGCTATTTGTAAAACCTATTTAGACCTAGAAATGACTGTCAGCTTCATTACAAAGCAAATCTTGTGAAATTTTTTGATGTTGAAGGGTGATGCTTATGCCCACTGGTTCAGATAACCTTTTAGGTCTATACATATTAACTCTACTCAGGGTTACAATAAGATATGTATAATGGGATGATTATTGTTGAGTCACAGATGATTTAACAATTATTTAAAAACGTAATGGAACATAAAAAATGCAGAATCATTCTTTAAACTTGTAGTCCTTGAGCCTTAGATTATGTAAGTGTTAAAATTCTAGTCATTGCCTACAACTTTGTTAAAAAAAGGCATATGTTTTTTTAAAACACAGTTAATTAACTGGGTTATTTATAGATGTTCTAAGCATTATATATGTTCTAAGCATTATATTTATATTCAACTAGTAACTTAAACATTAAAAATGTTGTCAAGCTAAAATTGCTTATTTAACTATTTTAAGACATTTTAATTTAGAGTTCTATGGATTGTGTGATATCAATCTATTTCTATTTCTTTGTCAAAATAACTATGAACTTTGAGCATTGGTACATTACTATTAATTTTTAAAATTGTTTAATAGTACTACAAATAAATTTATAGTGTTTCAGAATAACAAACTATACACAAAACAATTATTATAAAGTAAAAATGGCTAGTGAATCAATACCACTTACCTAAAACATGTTCTTTTGAAGGCAAACCAAATCTGAATCTTCTTGTATCATGATTGATCTCTTCTCTTTCAATCAATGGCAATGGATACTTTGTGTCAGGATCAACCAGAGCTACCAACTTTTTAGCACTTTTCTTCTTTGTTGGTGCAGATTTCTTGCCCCAAACGCAGTGGGCAATTACTGTTGCAACCACTACCACTGCTCCAACTGATAATACTATTGGGAATACCTATAAGACAAAGAATTCAATTTTTATTAACAGATTTTAGGTATATGTAGAAGTTTAAGTTTAGGTTCATGGTCACCTTAGAACATTACATTTGTTCATGAATAAAAATTATTAGAAATTCTGTTTAATTGTCAAACATAACTTTCATGGGCAGTACATTTATCATAATTATACTTGATTATATTCAAGTTTTTATGTTATCAGATACATACTTGTGCATTTTCCAAAAGGTCAATCAAAGCTACTTTTAAATTGCCCATGATGTCACAAAAACTTTAACTTAAGAAACACAACTGCTCACTTGCGATGTTCATGCGATAATGAGGCATAAATCATTCTCATTCACAATACGGAACGATCATCGTTAAATGAAATTTTTTACTTGTACTCGCTTATCATGAAACGTGACAATGTTAAGGGACTTTGTGTCTATAAACGTTATTTAGGGAATAAGGAGAAAGGGACACCAATGTTTGATACAAGTTTTCACATAAACACAGGTTGTAAACAAATTTAAAGCAACTGATTGTATGTAAATATAAGGACTTACCACACTCATCGTGTTAAACTAAATGTTAAAATGGATCTACTATACATTTTATAGATATACCTACTTACCTTTTTTATCATTATCAGAAAATGATAAAAATTCAAATATTGATTGTATTAATCATAGGATCAAATTGTTTCAAGAACATAACCTAACATTTATCAAATCGATACTTACAATTTTAGCACTTGTGTTAGTAAACATGTTTAATAACTTTATCACTTGATTTTATTAAATAAAAGATGTTATGTAAAATTGAACGATTGTCTACACAGTTGGCTACTCGTCTGTTAAATTATTACGCGAAACGCCGTGTTGCACAAGGGGAATGTACGCTGGCTCGCGCGGAATTTAATTTTAGTTTTCTTATTTCATGCCGTCACTCATGAGTTATAAGAACAATTTCTAGCTATGCATAATGCATCTACGCATTTGTATGTAGTGTTAATTGTTATAGAAATTATTTGCAAATGGCTTTAGTAACAAGTTATTTCTATATCTAAGTGTGTTTTTAAATAAAAATTATAATAGACGAGTGTTGTTTGCCAAAATCTTATCAAGTTTCGTCATTACTATCAAAGAAGTAATGTCATCAAAGGAAAGATTTTATTGCGTGCTTTTTGCATTTATGAGCTAAACAGATACAATAAAAGACATATAAGTATAGTATATATTAATATTACTAATTTTATTTGGTTCATAAACATCACACTGCAGTAATTGTACCGAAGACCCGCGGTTTACAAGTAGGCACACTCTAAGCATTACCTTAACTGTAGCTTCTTTCTTAAAATTTATATATTTAAAATGTTTAAGATATTTGAAAATATAAGCTTATGGTTTTTTTTTTTGGCAATTAGACATAGAAACTTATAACATTTCTTGACCAACATTTCATTTCCTTAGAAGATTGATTAATTGATTGAATGTTTGAAATGTTTTAATTTTATCGAATTGTCTTCCCAATCTGACGTCCGATTCAGTCATCCCTGTCGTAGCTCCTAAATAATATAAGTATAATAAAAAACGGATTATTTTTTGTATTCAATGAAACAACATGATAAGAAAAGTTTTTTTTTTAATTACATTTGTACAATTCTTTTATTTTTTTTAAATTAATTCATAAGTGTCAAAATATTAATAAGATCATGTAATACTATAATATTAATAAAAAAATAAAAAATAAACATTTATTTACAATATAAGAAATACAAGATGGATGGATATTAAATACAAAAGATCTACGATCTAATTTGTTGTACACATTGCTTAATATTTTATTGTTGTATCAGAAATATTGCATTTTTTACCAGATGGTAGGGCGTGTACCCCTTTATCAGTATTTTACTATTGATCTTTAGGCATACCTTTTATATTTCTTACTATAAATTAAATTTATTCACTAATACGTATAATTTCTCTAATACTTTGCATAACACCTGTTACCAGTACAAATGTTCCGAATACGATGAGCAATACGTCTTTAATTAAGATATAATTGTACTTTCCGAGACCTCTCTCCCAGCAGAATATGAGATCAATCAGTGATGGTGCTATAAGGCCTAGGAACGAATAAAAGAACGCTCCCTCCAGGCCGATGACCTGTTCCAGACGGGGCAACGTTGCTGCTGCAATCACTGAAAAATGAAATTTACTTTATATGGGATGTTTTCAAATACAGGTAACATGTAAAACATTAAAGGTTGCAGAAACCTTTAAACTGCAGTCTAGCTTTTTCCAGCGACTTTGTCCGCGTGGAATATTTTTTTATATAAATATAGCCTATGTTACTCAGTATTAATGCAGCATTTTAATGGCAGAAGAGTTTTTGAAATCGGTATTTTTTGAGCCTCTTTCACATTCATACATCTAAGTATGCTCGTCGGTTTGAGGGTACATAATACTGTCCTTCTTGGGTATTTTTCACCAAACTGGATTGTATAACGTCTATCCTTATTATATCTAGAATGTTCATTTTTAATTTCTTAATTAAATAAATACAGTTTTTTTTTTAATTTGATCACATATAGTTGTCATCATTACAATCATTACTGTTAACATTATAATTTAAATTTTTAATTAACGTCGTGAGATATCAGTTTGATATTTTTTTCTAATTTTTCCACTCATAAGTCCAAAATTGTAATGATGAATAACCATTTTTATATAAACAAAAAGAACACGAAACATGACTTTACAAAATTTAACCATGGACATAATTAATTCGACGTCCAAATATTACAATGCATTATTTGTAATGTTGTAAAAATCTTCAATGATCAATATAAATATCAAAATTATATGGCTTGTTTTTAAATCATAAGAATATAAGCTATTCTAATTGAAGGTAAAAGACGTATAGGTCAACCTTTAGAAATTTATTATCTAGCTAGCTGTCGCCCTCGGCTCCATCTGCGCGTTTTAAAGAAAAATTGACTTAATGTTGTCTATTCGTTGAACTATGACATCATAGTTCTACTTCTATCCTACCTTCTAACAAACGTCAATTTATCCATACATCCAAAAATTTTCACGTATAATATTATTAAAATTAATTAATTAATTTACATATTAATATTATTTAAGAGTAAGACAGACCAATTTGGTAAAATTGTTTGTCCCACTATATAGGTGTTTATAGACCGAATATGCACAGTGATATCACTTAGAGGAGGGCCTCCTAGGTGCCAGAGATTGATTATGAACTATGTCTGTCTAAAAGCGGACTAGGCAATAAACTGTCCGGAAAATGACCAGTACCGTACCAGTTAGAATAGCGAACACAGCTCGCATAATAGACTGGGCAATGTTGTGGTATTTCTGTGAGACATGTTGGTTAGTGTTGCGCCACACTATCTCCATGGGCACGTAGAACTGCAGCGTGTACGTGAAGAAAATAGCTACGATGATGAAGCACTTTGCCATCAGGGCCGGACTGAAAATAGATTTAAATTAGGACACTATCTTTTCGGCGTGCTATTTTAACAATAAAAACGTAAGTTTAAATTCAACGTAGGTAATTTAGGCATTCAAATCTTGGTACATAAAAATTGTGTTTTATAAAATTTTTAGTATGAATTCCTTCTGTTCGGAATCTGAAGTTACTTAGCCTAGCCGCTATGTGGCTACCAAAATTATAATAATTTCAACAGTATTTTAAATCACTCTAAACTATTTAAATTTGATTTTAAACTATTTCAAAAAGCCGTAACATTTAATATTGTAGGGCTATATTCCGGAATGTGAATTAACACTTACATTTCTTTCGTAGGCAAATTAAGAGTAATGCTTCCAGCCGCCTCATCGCCATAGCGAATGTAGCCCAGAAAACCCATGATCATATAGAGCAGGATGACGATAGACATGGTTATGTTGAGCACACCCGGACAGCCGAGGAAGTGTTGGGGCTTTGCCATTGTGTTCTCAACAGGCAGAACCACTCCGATGCCTTCCATAGCAAATATAACTGTACTGAAAAATATCCGAGAAAATCAGTATGTGGCTCATGAATTAGTTTAAATAATACTATGGGCAGAGATTGAGACAATTTTAGTATTTGGACGATTATGTAAAAACAAGTTTTATAAAATTTAAATGTAAATTATATCGGACAGAATAGAAACGAGAAAGACGAGGGAGAAGTAAATTATGTATTTAAATTTATATTTCAGACCAATATGCTTCGAGCTTATTCCTTACTTATAGTAAGTGTAATAGGGACTGAGTGACTAGACTTACCCTATAAATAATGGCAACCTCCCGACGTCCACTGACATAGGTCTTGAATCAATACTCGGAAAGTCTGCACATATGTAGTACAAGCAAATAAGGAAAGTGGCGACTAGCAAAATATTGGCGAATCCAGAAAATGGTGCTAGATACTTTAAATTTTTGATCTGTGTGAAAATTAGTATCGGAACCAGAAACATCAGGCAGTATATTGTATCTGTATAGCCATTGTCTTCGTAATAATATGTGACAATCTGCAAAAAGAAAATTCAAAATCAATAATGGAATTACTGAGACTGTTCTATAATTTTTCACTCACTTCCCATTTATTTTCCCCAGGAAATTTGTGACACCAGGTCATCAGATCAGATCAGAACAAATTGTTTTTGTTTGCCGTATCTTTCAATTTTTATCCTATAAAAGAAGTACGTTGTATTGCAGTAAACTAAAAGGTATTTTCGGTTCAAGGATTTTAGGTTATTTGTGTTAAGGGTCAGTTACTGAGCACAATAGCGTGTAAATATAGAATAATACCGAGTCGATATAAAGTTGTCAGACGTCCAAAATACCTGTTTCACAGATTCCACCAGCAATATGACATAGACAGCACAGGCGCCAAGAATGGTGAACGCCATTGCCCAATCTATAAATATCCTGAAACATTTGTAGAACATTTGTTCATACAATTGCTTTTAACATGATCAATTTGTCTTTATTAATTTACAAAGTAACACATTGTTATAATCGAAGCATGCAATTGTTGTTGCATAAATTTTGGATAGCATTTTAAGTTTTTCTGAAATATTTTTTTGTATGATGTACGACACAAAATTTGTAACAGTAACTTTGAATTCTCACTGAAACTCGTGTCAACTTTTGTTTAATTTTTTTTTCATCTTATAGATTATGCTACAAGTTAGACAGTTATTTAGAAATCAATAAAAGTCTATATAATTACAAACGAACAGGAAGGCGCCGAATCAATTTAAATCAATCGGAAAATATTTCCTTATCACGTTTGCGTTTGTAATCTTTGTATCAATTCTATCATGTAGCGACAAAGTACCTACATTGTAGTCATCATGTGAGCTGAGAATTTTTCTAATCATACTAAACGTACAATTATTTATCGAATGTAATTATTTCAAAGATTTACAAAAGTTAAATAATCATAAGTAAAAATATAATTTTGAAGAACGTTGACTATTAACAGAAAGGGTAAGAAATTCTGAAAATTACTGTAAAAAGCAAAATACTCAGTAGAATTTATTAAAATAATATTATAAATTACTATTAACCTTGCTGTTTTAGATAATTTTCTTAGAGATCGAGGACCTGTTGCAAATACAGCCTCAACCGTTTCTGCGTAGCCCAGAGATGGAACTTTTGAGACTCTCGCAACATCCTGTGAAGTCTTTACCTGGAATACAACGTTTAGTACTTTAAATTCTACTATAATATCTAAATTGACATTTCACGGCCTGGGGCTCAAACTGTAGAAGCTCAGGACTAGCTTTAAAATTTGTAAGAGCTTAAAAAAAAAATATCATGAATAGCGCGCTTCACAATCCACGTTATTAATAATATTAATTACGAAAATTTTGTGTTCTTTTGGACGGGTTCCAGTTGCGACGCTTGAATAACAATTGCCACTGATTTCTGTATATATAGACGTCCCAATTCTGGTCGTTAATAGCATTTATTTTGCTGAATACCTACTTTCACAGAAGCCAAAAATTTATTTTGAAAAGTTCAAGGTTGTGTATTTAAACTGCTATAAGAAATTTGATTTCACACAATGTAAATCAATCGACGTGTAGTTAACCAAAATTTTATTATAGAGTTACATTTAAATCAGTGCAATAAGCTTCACTGCAGTACTGCCTGACGACTTTATTGTCTAGTACGAAAGAAAACTAAGTAATGGACCAATGGTATAACCGTAGAAACTGTTTGACGCAAAAGTCGTGATTTAGAAGATAATGTATGAAATATTCTACAATATTTACCAACAAATAGACGCAGTGTGTACAAATATATCCCAGTATGATAGTACCAAAAACGCCCACCACAGTACCGGCGTTTTTGAAGGCAGCCGGCATTGCTAAGATACCGGAGCCTAAAGACGACTTCAGAAGATTGGCGAATGATCTGACGTCTCTGTAAATAATTAATAATTAAGTGAATTAAAGGCTTCTTTGGGCTTCATATAACCGCATCGAATATGAAATCCGTTATTCTACCATCGAGTCACACGAGTACACATCTGATCTTCACATTAACAATACATTCACACTAAAATATTGGTGGTCTCCGTGCAGTACTCACGATGTAAAATATTAGGCTGATGCTAAATTAGGGTACACCATCTTTCGCTTAAGTCAAAAGTGTACTTGTGTTAGAAGATGCAGTCTAGTGTTATAAAAAGTTTAGTCATGTTCTACTATAATGCCTCGATACCGTGTTTTGATTATTCGACTTCATTAATCTGATTGTGAATTTTCTACTTACGAGTTAGGATGCTCTAATTTTCTATTCTGGAAAGGATCGTAAGCGCTTACTTCGACATCTTTTTCTTTGCATTTTGTGGTCATTGTGTTTATAGAGTAGTTCGACGGGTAGACGCCATGTTCGGTGATGACTGCTCTGCAAAAATAAAGTATTTTAATAAAAAATTAGATATGGCAAACACTTAACGAAGTTCGCAACATATTGATCAAATGTCTGTCAACATATGACTTCGTATCATAGTATTGTTACTTCTATTTATGAAAAGATCATCGAAAAATATACACATCATGCGTCTTAATTTTAATCATAACATAAACATGTTTATAAATAACACTAGTTGTTGTTTAGATGATCCTGTATTTTCATATAGCTGAATAGCAATCTGAATGAGTAACTGGCAGTAAACACCACCTACCTTAATATAATAACACTTCAAGTATTTCAAAATGCAACGTCTTCGCATTGGAAATTGCAAGAATAACAGATATATTTGTGCAAATAATTGAGCGTCGAATGGCGCACATTATTACGCATTATTCCGCATCACGCAAGTTGGCATTAGATCTTACGATTCGCTTCTGAGGATTATGTTCGGTTTATTGCGGTGGGGCGAGATATTTTATTTAGTTATAGTTTTTTTCTATGTAGCTCTAAGTTTACTAAGTGCAGCCGTTTATTCAACACCCACTGTAGAAGTAAAAAATGTCACTGTCTGTTTCAAAACAACTATACTAAAATAAATTGGCATCTTTAGTACTTAATTGACGAAAAAAAAACAGATCATCTGGTTTATCCATCGAAGAAATTTTTCAAAAACAGGTCCAGCAAAACTGGATTGTTCCACTTAAGATTATAGTTCCAACATTTTACAACTAAAAGTCCTTTTGAATGTAATATAAATATAAAAGTATAATGACTTTAAAGCAAACATTACAAATAGCCCTGATATTTAGATAAACCGTGTTTTTCTTTGGCATGCCGTCATCATTCTATGCGGCGTGGCTTAACAAAGGAAGTTCATGTTATTTATACAACTTAGCACGGCAAGTTACATCATTCAATAAGTGTAGAAAAAACAAAATAATCTTTTTAAGATTCAATGAAAAAAAGGAAAATAGAAATTTTCATGTTTATTTTGTTTTTTACATTTGTTTTCAATTCATTATTGTTTTCAGTCAAGAACATAAGAAAATCTTTTTTCTTGTATTAATAGTGACAATGACATACTTTCTGATGTTATTGGGATTATATATATTTCCTATGAAGTAAGGTCGTCTACCTCCACAATTCACAGGGTCGTAACTAAATTAAAAATAAATTTATCATTTATTTAGACCTAGCTTGACGACATGCAATAGACTCCACAAATCTTACGGATATTATAAATGCAAAAGTTTAGATGGATGGATGTTTGTTAGAAGGTATCTCGGAACGGATCTGGATGAAATTTGGCACAAATGTAGAACATAGTCTGGAAGAACACATAAGGTATTTATTAAGTTTTTTTTCTTAACTCCGCAAGGCCGGAGTCGCAGGCAACAGCTTGTATTCTTCATCAGTTTTAATGACTTAATATTTTTTTAAAGTTAAACATCGTGACATACTTCTACAATTTATCTTAATCTTGAAAAGAATTTAAGATAATAGTATGTAATAAAAACTAATCACGAGTTAAGCAGCGACGCAGTATATTGTTACTGCTTAAATTAAATACGGTTTTTTTAATTACTAGTAACATAAAAGCAAGCAACATAACTAATTTACTAATTTAGAATATTGTATGTATCTTGCCATGTGAAAACACATCGGTGCGATTATAAACACGTCTTAGTTACGCTCTGTGGCCATACAAGTGCGTTTTATAAACTCATAAAATCAATTATTTCTAAACGTTAAGCGTTGCTAATTTCTTAGCGCATCAGATGTTTTAATACAAAGTACAACATAACTCACGACTGTAACCCAGAGGGGTAAGCAGAGACCTCAGATTTCGATTTGGCGCGGTCCTTACACACCTCTCTTTCTTCTTCTAGATTCTTTCTCCATCTATTTATACATGCACGTCAGTTTAGAGTGCTCTAAATATAAAGTATTAAATCGATTTTTAATTACTAAAGAAAAAATACTGGACGTGACGATTCTTTCTATTAACAAATATAAACATTTAATTGTTTGTGTCTCTTTCTACTTTATCTGTCTTTTTTGTCAAGTAACGGAATCTGACAGAGTGACGCGATTCACTTTTAACTTTGCGCTAAATGTCGATTCACCACCCAAAGAATTTCACTTTCAAGAACTAGATTCAAATTTTAAATGTAGCTAGTTTAAGACATTGGCCTGTGACTTGTATATTTATTAATCTAGACAAGTTGTGCTAAATTTCAGTAAGTTTGTTACGTAGTATACTTTTTGGTCAGTAACTTTTTACATAATACATTTTATAATACCGCTATTGCTAAATAAATAACAGAGGATCCAGTTGATATTTACACTGAATTATTAAAACAATATTTAAATGTTTGTTCCGTATTAACACAAAAATTATAGAACCGATTTTTAAATTCATGTACTAAAAGAAGGCTCTTCTATTAGATAGTTATCTTACTATTAGTGATTGCAATCCGGCGTCATTTTCAGTCCGGCCGGATACGACCGGATTCCCATCAATCCGGCCGGATCCGACCGGATCCGACCGGATTGATGAATCAAGATGATTTTCGCTTTTTAGTACATAATAAGTAAGTTAATCAAGTGTCACTGCACTTATATATAGGTAGTTTATAAAAAATAAATCACAAATATAAAATATACTTTATTTCCTAACCAATGTTAAGACAAATAGACAACAAGAAAACAATAAAAATTTAGTAGTGTAGGTAACTAAAAAAATATGAGTATTAAAAGAAAATCAATATTGATTTTGAAAATAAGATCGTAGAAAACAAATATTGTTAATTGTGTCATCAGCTAATCGACTTTTAATAGAGCTGCAAATATATCCGCACAACGCATTTAAAGTACCTACTCATGCAACAGCTATATTATTTTCCCACAAACAGCTAGCACCGGATCCGGTCTTCGGATCCGGTATATTGGTACCGGATCCGGTAACCATTAAATGATGCCGGATCCGCCGGATTACCGGATCCGTTTTTCCGGATTGCAATCCCTACTTACTATCTTACTAAAATTATAAATGCGAATGTTTGGATGGATGGATGGATGTTTGCTTGCAGGTATTTCCAGAACGGCTGAAGACCTCGCTGAAATTTATTGTAAGAATGTATCTTCGGAACGGATCAACGAATCTTGATGAAATTTGACACAACTGTGTTCTACATTACTACATAGTCTGGAATAACACAAAGGCTAATTATTATAATTATTAGGTTATTTTTAATTCCTCGCGGACAGAGGTGCGGGCGACAGCTTCTGTAGAATATATATAGCTAAGGTTTTTATGGTTTAAAATATACATACGTGGAGCTATATTAAGAGTGATCTTGCTACCCAGCCAGAATAAATAAGTATATGAGATTCCCGTGGTATATAATAAATCTCTTTTACATATTATGAATGCAAATCGCAGCAATAAAGCACTGTAATCATTCGTGCAATGTCACAATGTAACATAATGCGGGGAGCCGCAGTAAAGCCTGTTGAGATTCAAAGATTAAACGCTCAATTATGTCGTGTCATAAATGTTGATATTTATAAAGTTTGTTTGAGGATTTCTGAATTATGTACTTATGTAGGTATTTTAATGTAGATTATATTAGGTCCTTACATATGAAATTGGCGTTTTTCGTACTGGCCACTTTAATCACGAATTTCTCCTCTTTGGTAAGGAATTCCAAATTCAAATTTGTACAGCTATAGACTCATGTATTTGTGGTTCGATGACCGTCATTCATTTGTTTTTTTTCTTCTGTTTTTTTCTGTTTGCGTCACTCATTTTACAAAATGGAAAACTTAAAATATCGCATTATTTACGAGTACGAGTTCTGCCGTGGCACTAGTGCTGCGGAAACGACTCGAAGGGTGAATGATGTGTATGGCGGTCGTGTTGCAAAAGAAAACACAGTTCATTTTTGGTTCCAACGTTTTCGTTCTGGAAATTTCGATCTGCAGAACAAGCCCCGTGGACGGCCTGAGACTCAAGTTGATAATGAAGAGTTGAAGGCTATTGTGGAAGCGGATCCATCGCAAACCACGTCCGAGTTAGCTGCAGGCTGCGATGTTAGTGGTAAAACTGTTTTAATTCACTTGAAGCAAATTGGGAAGATTAAAAAGCTTGAAAGGTGGGTACCTCACGAATTGACTGAAGCAAACCGGCAAACGCGCGTCGACTGTTGCGTTACATTACTAAACCGGCACAATAATGAAGGTATTTTAAACCGAATCATTACCTGTGATGAAAAATGGGTTCTTTACGATAATCGGAAGCGCTCAGCGCAATGGTTGGATCCTGGCCAGCCAGCCAAATCCTGCCCCAAGCGAAAATTAACCCCAAAAAAGTTACTTGTAAGCGTTTGGTGGACTAGTGCCGGTATTGTTCATTACAGTTTTCTCAAATCTAGCCAGACTATTACGGCTGATGTCTATTGTCAGCAATTGCAAACCATAATGGAAAAGCTAGCGGCTAAACAACCTAGGCTGGTCAATCGCTCCACGCCACTGCTGCTTCACGACAACGCTAGACCACACACTGCGCAACAGACGGCTACTAAATTAGAAGAGCTTCAATTGGAAAGTCTAAGACATCCTCCGTACTCCCCGGACCTTGCTCCAACAGATTACCATTTTTTTCGAAATTTGGATAACTTCTTGCAAGGGAAAAAATTCAACTCCGATGGGGCAGTCCAAATCGCCTTCAAAGATTTTATTGATTCCCGTCCGACTGGTTTTTTTAGTAAAGGGATCAATGAACTACCTATGAGATGGCAAAAGTGCATAGAAAATAATGGTTCATACTTTGATTAATTAAATATATTATATTAAAAAATATTCGACTTTTTGTTCCTCCCATACAAAACGCCAATTTCATATGTAAGGACCTAATATTAGAGTTAATGATAAACCTATTTTAGCTGAATTACTCATTTTTATATTAAAAAGTAACGTATACTTCGTTTTGACTGTGGCTAGAGTAAAATTTGATTCCATATTAGTTTAACAATACATTCGTTGACTACTATAGGTGATAATGCATTTAAACATAATTATACTATAGTATTATACTAGCTACTGTTCCGCATCCATGTTTTTGCTTTGATTTTCCATATATACAAAGTATCTTATATTAGCTGTCGCCCGAGACTCCGTTCGCACGGAAATAAAAAAAAAACTTAATAATTAGCTTTTGTGTTCTTCCAGACTATATTCTACATCTGTGCCAAATGTCATCAAGTACAGTTGAGAAGTATAACGGATATACCTTCTTACAATAATCCATCCATCGCATTTATAATTACTAATGTTAGTAGTATACTTTTTTATTAGTTAGGATTAAATGTGTCGGCCAGTCGTTGTCAGTAAATTAAGCCTTAAATCAAAGATAAGTAATAACGGTCTTTCAATGACATCTTTTCAGCATCAGTGGCCTATTTATATGATACTTAAATATTGCCAATGAAGCTACAAGGTCAATATCATTACCTTCCTCATACGTTTAATTTTCAAATATTATGAGCAATAAAATATTAACTAATTTATCGAAAAAACATATCATATTTCGTACACATTAGCATCATATTTACATGGCTGATACTGAACGGAAAACTATTATTTAAACATATTGTTAGTCTGTCTATCTGAAAATTTGCGTTTGTTCCGGAATGGCTGGACCCATTTTGACATAGACGGGAAGGTAGCCGATGCATGCGAGCCTGCTTAAGGCTTTTTTGTTGTCGACAAAGTTGCGGGCAACCGCTCGTATATAATAAGTTTAGCAACCAGCTACTAAATAAAATTACTGATGGTTTGATGAGCTTTGCGGTGAATTATCACTGGCGACACCTTCGCATAAAATATATTATTGTCTTTTTTAAATTTTTTCAAAAACAAACATAACAATTCTTAAGTGTAACGACACTTGGAATTCATGATAAGACCTTACTTTTTCCTCTCTGAGGTGATTGAAATGAAGTTGTAGAGCGGTCATGAGAAATTCCCTTCAAACATTTTAATCATAATAGTCTGTAGCGTAAATATTCTAATATAAAAGGTATACGTCGTTAATTATGATTTGGTACGTCTTGTTATATAATATGTTGAATGTTTTAAGACAATTACCTGACCGTGACATGTCTGACAATCGAGTACCTGGAAACCTGTTGTTTGTGGATGTTCTTTTATGGTGGAAACTATACGGGTTTGATGCATACTGACGTATCCGCTTCCCACGTAACAATTTTATTAATTACGTCGTTGCTATGGCGTCCGCATTATTTGCGAGAGATTTTTTATGCTTTTCGTGTGCTTTAACCGGTTTTTTGACTTCTCTGAAACGCTAGGTGTATCATAAGATGAAGTGCTCGTAATTATTTTTTAAAGACAGGTACGATTTTTATGTAATAGTACAAGTGATTTGGAGCCAGTAATTTTTATTGTTTATTCAACATAAAAAGAACAAAAGTAAATTAAAAAGGTCACCAACTTAAATGGAATCATTTGATTACTTAATCAACGATGTTTGATGAAAATATATGATACGATAATCGTATCGTAAAATTCGTATTTTTGGTACATATCTTTTTAGTAATTCAAGTTAAAGTCAATTTTTTTAAAAAGTTAAAGCTATTCGATTATTAAAAAAGAATGTATCAATCTGTACAAAAAATTGGTAAACTTAATAAACGCGTAGTGTTTTGTTTAGCTGTTTATAAATATATTCGAGTAGGTCGAGTTTTGAGAAATGTTTCGACGTTCATTAAAAAATTGTTGTTTGTTGAATACAAGGATAGACACATCACTGTAGAAAAATCTGATCTCACTTAAAAATGATAATAATAATTACAGAAAATATCAAAACATTGCTAGTGTTGACAAGAATTAAATGAAACAAATTTGTAGTATACAAGTTTCGCGATTTAGTCCCACGTTACTATTTACTAACAAAGAAAACAAGTCCTACATAGTATTATATTTCCTCTTACTTAAGTCTGTACCAACTTTACCTAGTATCTTATGGAATTATTTAGTAATCTTGCTCACAATTTTGTCTCTAAACTCAGATCTTTTTCTGTACTAATATTATAAAAAGGAGAGATTTCTTTGTTTGTTTGTATTGAATAGGCTCAGAAACTACTAACTCGATTTGAAACATTCTTCCGCTGTTGGGAAGCTACACTATCACGTGGTGCTATAGGCTATATATTTTTTTTAATTTCGTTCAGTTTTTTTTTATTCCGCGCGGTCGAATTCGGGTGAAACTGCTAGTAACTTATATTTATTATTCGATTATGCTTGGCATTTAGTAAAATATGAAGTAAAACATAGATTATAAATGTAAATAATTTTTTTTTATATTACATTACGACTGCAGATTTTTAAATTATCTAAACAACGTTTGTTAATGATATTCAAACACCATCTCGAACCGAATAAGTAAAACAATAAAATAAAACGTTACTTACGTAGAACTGAATTCCTTCATATTGTAGCTATTGGCCATTTTCACATATATTTTTTTCTTACTTTATCACTGATTTACTACTTTGCGCTACTTTCTCATTTGTTTATGTTTATTTATGCTTTATTTACAAGTGGTGCGCGCGCGCACGACATCTTTCGAGGTGTGTGAATCTGACGATGTGCTCAGACCGGTCGCAATGAATATAAATATAATTCGTATCGTTTAACACGAGTGGCGTCTCAGACGGCGTTTTGGCAAGTATCCCCAGTTTAAACTTTAAGATTCACGTTGATGAGATGTGTTCATTCAACGCCAAGAATTTGTAATTTATTTTCGCGTCTTATTTTCCCCGTTGTTAAGTACTACGATAATAGTTTATGGCTGTGATAAAAGCTGGTATTTTTCGAAGGATATTGTATTGATTTCTCTCTATTTATAAGTTCGATAGCGAAGTCAATAAACAGGAAAGTCCCTTACAAAAAAAATTACAATTAAAGAGTCGCCTTGATTGCAGAAAATAACCACAAAGTACCAGTGCGGAATTTCCATTTCCATAAGAATCGAGTATAAGAAGAAACAAAAAATCCCATATTGCCATATTCCTGTTTTTCAAGGTGAAGACATTTTTTTAATGCAGAAAACGATGTAGCGTTCGTATTAAGCATACTTGTACATTACGAATAGTAAATGATTGATAAACCTAAACATTATTTATTATTATAACGATACACCTCTATAAAGACACGAGATTTTGATCCTCATGTTCTACATTAGAAAATATTGAGGTACTCGTAGAAATATATTTTTTTAGTAACGAAACATTCTCCTGGTAACAACTTAAAGTGGTATGTTGCAATGATCTCATAGATGTAAGATCTACATATAAGATAATTTACATATTAATTATTAAGATGATATTAAGATATGTATCATTATCTTCCTGGCCTTATCTCACTCACGTGGGGACCGAGCTCAAGGTTTTAAAAACCTTAAAGTTTTGACTTAATCTTTTACAGCTTGTTGTACCTGTTTCCAATATTAACATATTTATGTAGGATAAAATGAACTGTTTCAATCTATTCATTTTAGGTCACTGTGTCTAGTTTTATTGGTCTAGCTAGAATTATGGAACGTGTTTTAAATAAAGACGCATTTGTCTTGATATTGATTTACTATGTGACTCAACAGTGTTAGTAAACGAAGCTCAATGAATCTTGAGTGTAATTGTTTATTATTTTCGATAAATTTAGAATACTACGACGTTAAATGTTCTGATCATGTAATGTGATAACTTAAAGATTATCAGTTTCGGACAATTAATGATTGATATATTTGAATATAAGTACTTAAATTTATAATCAAGTGTCTTAAGACATTTTTTGCTGGAATGATACACACACTCTGCTTGGGGGCGATGAATAATATTTTGTAGTACTTATGTATTTTTGATTTACCTTTTTTCAAGGCACACAATAAATAGGTGTAATAAATAGTCCGTCTCATAAAAAGAAAGTAAGAAATATTAAAATAACTATAGTTATTGGCATCTGTTCCTATTTACACATTCCGTGCTAGAAGTCGGGCGAATATTTAATTACGGTTCTTGCTTGTCGTCCTTCGTGCGCTTTTCAAATACTTTATCAAACAACTTAATCAATAATTTACAGATAATATCGTGTTGTAGGACAAGTTGCTTGTGTCCTGGTGGTATTATTTAGCACAGTAGGAATACGAAAAGGGTTTGAAATAAATCGTAGGCGTAAATAAACATACCCTATAATTGTTTATTCCATTTTGCTATTAAATTTTTCAATGATATCAAATACAGTAACAGTGCAGCCTGAAACTAAACTACCTAAGCCGAATATGACAATCAAAATATTCTTCCACAATATCCAGTTGTATTTCCCGAGATTCTCCCAACGAAAGACCGTCTCTATGATGCCAGGTATGATGAGACCGAGAATGGAATAGAAAAATGCTCCAACTATGTTGATAATTTGCTCCAACATTGGTAATGCTATACCGATGCCACCTAAAACAATTTACTTTTTATAATTAAGATAACAAAAGAGCATTAACTTTTTAATACCGGGTATTTCTATGTTGGATTTTTTGTTGTCAATGGGTTTTCACTGGCGTAACATATATCTTTTCAAGGATAAAGATATGAATGTTATTTTCAATATTATATTTCGGCCCTGAACACCAACGCTAAGGTTAAGATGAACATTTCACTCGTAAGCTTACTTTGATTTGGTAACAAAATAAAGTTTACCTGAAAAGCACACAACAGCAATCCGTGCAACAACTTGCGTGATTGACCTGTAGTTCTCTTTAATATGAGGCTCAGTGTACTTTGTGAATATATCCAGTACAACATAGAAATGCAGTGGATATGTGAAAAGAATAGACAAAGCTATGAATACCTTCGCACAAATTGCTGGCCTGTGAAAAAATATTACGTTAAATAAGTTACAAACAGAAAATAAAGAAAAATATTGACTTTTAGATTTGCCCTTTTCAATTTTGCAAATTTTATTTACTACTAGCTTTTACCCGCGACTTCGTCCGCGCGGAATAAAAAAAATGCTCACAAGATAAAAAAGTTCTTATGTCCGTCTCCTAGTTCTAAGCTACCTCCCCATCAATTTTCAACTAAATCAGTTCGACCGATCTTGAGTTATAAACAGTGTAACTAACACGACTTTCTTTTATATATATAGATTTTATTTTTATTTTCGCGGACTCATTTTTGGTTATTGTGCTTCATGTTATGGGTAGAAGAATAAACTGTTATGAAGGTTTTGATGTAATAAAGTTGTATCAAATAATGATTTTTAATCAACTATGTAAAAATATCTGAACTGGTTCAAAGGCAACAAATTATCTCTTAATTATTAATTTACCAATCGTCTATAGGTAGATTTAATGTGATTGATCCTCTCAGAGCATCCCCATATCTGAAGTACCCGAAAAGGCCCAATGTTGTGTATAATATCATGATGAGTGTCATGGCAATGACTAGGACTCCTCGACAGCCAAGGAAGTGTTGAGGTTTCTTCATGGAGTTCTCCACGGGCATGACCACACCCATGCCTTCCATCGCGAATATTACTGTTCTAGAAAACATTAAGTAAGAATAGAGGCAATAGGTGTTACAGTAGTATTTGGATGAAGACGGATTAAAATCAGATATAATAGCAATCTATGGAACAATGAAATATGACTGGAACTTGACTATATATAGCTCATTAAATTTCAAACAATTACTGCGAAAGGATAAAGTTGTTAATTTTCATGAATAATATCTAATTTGGTTCCACTTTTAATGTAATTTATTCATTAGTTTGAGTAGGTGGAGTGCGTCATAATCATAATGCCTTTGTAAATAGCAATAGCATAATATGACATTTTATCAGGCGCTTTTGTTTACTTCAAAGATCAGTGAATCTAACAAGATAACGACACTGGTGGTAATTTTAAAATATTTACTTACGAGAGAAAAACTGGAAATCTGGCACCATCTCCAACTAGTTTTTTATCAGCGAAATTTATTTCATCTTTAAAAATATAGTACAAGCAAATAGCAAACGTTGCGACTAGCAAAATGTTAGCAAGCAAAGAGAAAGGCGCCAACCACTTTAAATATCTGATTTGGCACATCAAACATAGTGGGACCAGCAGAATCAAACAATAATATTCTACTGGTAAATCTACAGTTGTTACGTATCGGTCGAAAATCTGTAAAAAATAATAATTCCTATTCAAATTACATTGTTATTTATCCATACACATTTAACAGTCACACTATTCAAACTAAATTAAATCCAGTTACAAAGTTTTAACAAACTTATCGTTTGGATTGATGATTGATCGTTGACAAAAAGGAGTACACATTTGAATACTAATGTACTTGTACTAAGTGCACTTACTTGTTTAACTGAATCAGCTATTAGTACCGTAAATATGCAACATACTCCGACATAAGTAAAGACCAATGAAAATTCCGCGAATATGCTGAAATAAACACACCGATTAATAAATAAAATATATTTCTAAAAGACAAGTATTTCTTAATTTATTGTTTATTTAGTATACTTTCAAAAATTTTTTTTAAAACACCAAATTTTCATGCGTCATATCACTTTTACATATTCAGACCTTGGCTTAAATAGAAATCGTAACAATTATTTTACATGTTATTAATTCAAAACGATGTACTCATTGTAACTAATAAAAAGTGCTGTCTGTTTCTGATAAAATAAATGATTTTCAATTTAAGGCGCGATACATACATAACAGTATTTTATAGTACGAGTAGAACACGTAGATAATGTAGCAAATGTATTACCTTGCCCATTTGGCGTACGGTCGTATTTGTTTTGGACCAACTTCGAAAGCGACTTTACAAGTCTCAGCATATCCCAATAAAGGCTTTCTCACAACACGACAACAACCGTGCGATGTCTCCACCTGGAAATTAAAAGTTTAGTTTAAATAATCTATACTTGTAAAGAGGGAAATATTTGATTTCTTATTTATTTGCATTGAATAGGCTCCGAAAGTACTGAACCGATTTGAAAAATTCTTTCAGTATTGGGAAGCTACACTATCCTCACGGCTATAGGCTTTATTTACTACCATTTTTTTTTAAATCAAGAGCAGTAAATACGATGAAGTCGCGAAGTATGGTGTTTAGTAGAACAGTTGATGTTTTTGAAGAAGCTAAAGTTCGGAGTTTTGTAGACATCCCTTATAACCATACAGTCTGAATGGCTTATGGTAGTCAGTAGGGCTTATTGTTTTTTTATTTCTTCCATCTATACCTTTTTATTGTATTTCTACAGTTCTATAATTAGGTATTACTATTGCATGAATTTGCAAAAGTATAATTTAACTGTAATAGGTACTCACAAAAATATATACACAGTGGCAACATATAAATGCTATGACGACTGTACAAACAATTCCCAAAGCCCATCCTGAGTTAGCGAATGCCAGAGGAATTGCGAGTAGTCCTGAACCTAGAGATGCTTTGATCAAATTTGCTAATGATCTTATATCTCTGAAATATACACAAGTAAAATAAATAACAATAAATTAATTGATATTTTATAGTGTTAAAGTTTAAATAGCAACCGAGATTCTAAAGGGTGTATTAAACATGACATTGTAAATTAGAACGCAAGATAAAATCACACGTAACTTCAGCAATTCTAAAGTATAATAATAAAAATATATAAAAACAAATATAAAGGAATCTAAAATAAAAATTTAGCGAATTTTTGACTAAAGAACTATTAAAGGATGTTATTTATCAAAATTAAAAAAAAAAACTATTTCTATTTATTCACATAGAGTTTAAAATCGGGGAGAACAAAGTCTAAAATATTTTAAAAAGTTATGATTTTTGATATTTATGAGCCAACTTACGAATTTGGTTTTTTCACATTCCGATGTTCAAACGGATTGTAGTCCTGTCCTGTTGAATTGTCTTTTATTTCCATTTTAATTCATCACTGAGTCACGAAATACATAGAATTCTTTTTAAATTCACAACAAACAACACGTAATATCCATCGAAATACTAAAAAAATGTCGCAGTACTCAAGTTTACTTCAGCATAAATGATATTAATTTAAATAGACTAACATGTTTATTGCTTTAATCGTCACTCTTGAAGGTAGAACAAGATAAACGAAGTATTGTGTGACTTACATGTCAACAGCAAGGATTATAAACAAGTGTTGACACAAATGTAATACTGTTGAATGTTCCTACCACTTCTTCTACTTAAAATACAAGGAATTAGTGTCAATTATTTCAATGGAATTGAATGTAAATAATTAACATTATTTGCACTAACATGTTCTTAGAATATTGTCTGGTATATTCGTTAATAATCGGTTGTTGCTAATCGGTTGTTCTTACTGATCAGCTCGACATTGCATTTGCGGAAGGACGTTAGTTCCCTAGTAGTCCTAGGTAGTACCGCAACTACCACGGAGAGAGCACCGAACATTTGTTTGGAACGATTTCAGCCATCGAGTTGCGCCATCGGACGACATTACAAACTGCCAGGTACCATTTGCACCTTCTGATGGTTGGCAATCAACGCTACTTGCTAATTGTAATGCTACTCTAAAGAGGTTTTAAGGTTTTTCATATTATTTCACCAAAGAGCCTACCTAACAATTTTATTTTTTAAAAGGCAATGGCGATGTTCATTGTTACCAGTGTTAAAAAATAAGCTTATTTTCTAAGTTAATCCTAATCATATGGAATGAAACAAACTTTACTATATTATAATTTTATTAACTTTGCATCTAAAATAAATTATCGCTTACAAAATAATCAGTTATGTTAAAAAAAACAAGTATCTTTCACGCCTTCACAATATTGGAGATATTCACAATAGGGACAAGCAAATTTCACTGAGTTATATTAAATTCTGTAGTTCGTAATTCCTTAGTGATTATAAAAGTAACCATAGTAATAGTGAGCTGGAAATAAATTTCTGCGTCTAGAAAGTTCACAGAAATCATAATTATGTTTTAACATAATCATGATTTAACAACAATGTCTATCTTTTGTAAGTAACGCTAAATTTATTATTATCTTAAAGGCTTAATATTCGCCATACCATATTATGAGATTCGTTTCTTAATAATTCTATACAGTTTTCTTGTTTAATATTTCAATTATGTCCAATACGGTGACTGTGCAACCCGATATTAATGTTCCGAAGCCGAATATTATAATTATCAGATTCTTCCAAAGGATCCATTTAAATTTGCCGAGCTTCTCCCATCGAAAGACAGTCTCTAAAGTGGCTGGAATTATGAGGCCGAGTATTGAATAGAAGCAAGCGCCAACGATGTTTATTATCTGTTCCAGTAAAGGTAATGCAATGCCGATTCCAACTGAAATAAAAATAAGTACATTGTATCATGTTTTCAATCATAAAATTATACGCCATTTTTGTATCCATTTAAATATACATTCATCATAGTTAGTTTTATCAGAAAATATAATTATACTTGACGGTTCTATTATCGAACCGTAATTTTGGCGATTTGTGGCAAAATCTCCTCAGTCTTACAAATAAAAAATACTCGTACTGGTTATCAAACAACTTATTTTATAAACAACTTTTTATATGTGATTGAAAACAAGTTTTAGGTATATGTGATTGATTGCCCTATGATTTAGTTATGATAAGTAAATTGTCTTACCACAGAATCCAACACCGACAATTCTGGCAAATACCTCGGTGACGTTGCGATAATCGTCTTTGATGTACCGATCGGTGTGCTTTTTGAAAATATCAAACACAACATAGAACTGCAGTGGATAGGTGAAGAATATAGATAAAGCTATGAAGGCTTTGGCACAAATTGCAGGCCTAAAAAATAACAATTGTTAGTTTTGATTATTTGTTTGTTCTGGATAAACTTAAGAAGTATGGAGTAGCTTTTAACATTTATTCACCAATAGAAAGCACTTCTGTTAACGAATAGGTAAGCTTCGTGTATTTTATTAATTGTTGTCATTTTTGTAAAATTTAAACAACTATCCAATATTTTAATTCAATGTAAATGTTAGAAAATCACTTTTAGATGTGGAAAATTACATAGAAGGATTCTAAAGTACTATGTAATCTGTTAAAAATGAAACTATAAATTGTGTATAGTTAACTTGGTTTTAGTAAATGTGAAATTTACCAGTCATCCAAAGGCAAATTTAAAGTTATCGATCCTCTAAGAACATCCCCGTATCGAAAGTATCCGAATAAGCCGAGAGTGCTATAGAAAAATACAATCGCGGTCATTGCCACGACGAGCACGCTCGGGCAGCCGAGGAAATGCTGGGGCTTCTTCATTGCGTTCTCCACAGGCATTACCACGCCGATGCCTTCCATTGCGAATATTACGGTACTAAAACATAAAGAGCATTTTTTATAAAATGTAGAAGGTAACGAATGATCAAGAGGTCATCTGATTTCAAAAACATTTTGAACACTACCTATAGAAATTTGCAAGAAGTTAAAAGGTAGCAGTTACGGTGACAATTAATTAATAAAGAAAAGGGTATAATGCCTTTTCTGCATGTCGTCGTTCCTAGAAGACTCGAATAGAGGAAGAGTAGTATTCATAAGTATTTGACAATATTTTTTATCTACAGTTATTTCTAACTTTTCGCTTTTTATCACAAGTGTAATTAAATGGGCAGTTCAAATATAAGATATACATAGTGGCTTCGAATCTGAGAGCAAATATTTGTGAGGTGTCCAAATGTTTGCCTAGCTAGCAACACTTTGCTACAAGGTAACAATAATATCTAATTATTTTACTTACGACACAAACGCTGGAAATCTCCAAGGATCGCCAGCTATCTTTTTATCGGCTAAAGTGATTTCACTACCGAAGATGTAATACAAGCAGATCAAATATGTCAACATAAGGAATATATTAGCCAGGAATGAGAATACTGCGAGCCATTTTAGATATCTTACTTGACAGAGTAAGCATATAGGACCTAAAATAATTAGGCAGTAATATTCTACTGGTAAAATTACAGAGGGAACATATCTATCGATCAGCTAAAACAGAAGAAAGAAATTAATTAATATCAATTATCAATGATTAATTAATTAATTAAGATTAATTCATTGATTAATTAATTAATTCTTTGATTAATCAATTAATTCTTTGATTAATTAATTAATTCTTTGATTAATTAATTAATTCTTTGATTAATTAATTTATTCAATGATTAGGTTTAGTCACTTACTTGCTTAATAGAATCTGATATGAGTACGCTGTAAATACAACATACACCAACATATGTGGAGACCAAAGCGAATTCACTAAATATTCTGAAACAATAAGAAGATTTGATATAGAGTTAATTTAGGACGTTTGAATATTCTGATCACTTCGTGGTAAAAACGTTATTTCTAACACACAAACAACTATTTCTAAAATACGCATCATATTCAATTAAGCTCTTTATAAGCTTTTAGTAAATTATTTATTCTCTAATATGAATGATAATTATCTGCATGAGAAGAGGTTATATTTTAATGTCTTGCATTTTTATTATAGTCCTGTATTCATTTTACAAAACAAATTCGGAAGCTGCCAAACCGCTTGGGTATCGTAAATACACAAAATTAATTCCTCTCTCTTATCTTATGTATCACACTTACATTTTAAATTTTAATATCCTTTTTTTTAATTTGATTACGATCGCATTTTACGCTCTTGTAAGTACAGTAAAAAAGTCTCTTTTCTTTGTAAATGCAAAGTTTATGTTATATCACTTTCAATACGTGAACAACTCGCTATTTAATTGCTGGTTGGTCCCGTTAGTTCTTTTTAAACTGTTATTAAAAATAAATGAAAAAATGTAACTTAATAACTGTATTATAAAATATCTACTTACTTTGCGAATTTAGCATAAGATCTAATTTTTTTCGGTCCATTTGTAAATACACTTTTCGCTGTTTCTGCGTATCCGAGTAAGGGCTTTTTTTCTAATTTGCAACATCCCCGTGAAGTTTTTACCTGAAACATTTATTAGTTTTATATTTCTAAATACATGAAAGGGATGAAAATATGATTTTGTATTATTTTATAGCCTGTAAACCCAAGGTTAGATGATTTGAAATAATAAGTCATAATCTGGGAGCTAAAAATTTGGACAAGAATAATTCTGTTAGTATCAAAGAGATAAAAAAACATAAGTTTGAAAACAATTTGGCGTACTAATTTAATTGAAGGCAAAATAAAACATTTTCTGTCACAACTTTCCAAATACAACATTTTATAATAATAATAATTATTATTTAAAATTTTTATTTACCAGTATGTGGACACAGTGTCCACAGATTATGCCAATAATTAAAGTACCGACTATACCGACACCCCATCCCGCATTCGCAAACGCCAAAGGACCTGCTAAAAGTCCTGAACCTAAAGAAGCTTTTATCAGATTTGTAGTCGATCTTACATCTCTGAAACAAGATTTAAATAATACATAAAATATCATAAGTCAAAACAGTGCTCACTTAAAAAAAAGTTGCTCACTTTTTTCAGATATTTCATTGCTAGCTGTCACCCGCGGCTACGTCCGCGCGGAATTAAAGAAACTTAATTAGTAACCTATGTGTACTTCCAGTCTATGTTCTACATTTATTCGAGATCCGTTGAACAGTTCTGTAGATACCTATAGATTCCCAAACATCCAACCAAATATCCAAACTTTTGTATTTATAATATTAGTAACATTATCCCTAGTTTGGTTTCCTTAAAAAATTGAGATTAGAATATGTTTTTATACAAATAATACAACTTGGTAAGTAATATATCCGTTATGTTAATCTATCAGTGGAAACCAACGTTTAGATTATCTTAGAAGTGGCATTTAATTTTAATTTAGCTTTGGTAATTACAAAGTAAACAATGCTACACAAATTTATCAAAGTATTTTGAAACATTTTATAAAGACAAGTTCATACATCATTATGCATTGTGAAAGATTTTTTGTTTTAGTCATGGTAACTAATGGCAAACCTTGACCTCATTCAAGCTATAAAGTTGTAAGAAACAAACATTATAATGCATTTGAATATTGTGTAAGGTCATAAAATAGGAAACATTGTTGGATTTCAGTTCTGATTCGACAACTAAATCACATTTCTGGTTATCTTACAAATATTATAAATGCGAATGTATGGATGTTTGAAGGTATCTTCGGAACGTCTCAACCGACCTATATATACAAATAATTTATTTTTTTAAATTAGCGCGGACGAAGTCATGGGCAAAAATTATAAAACAATGTAAACTAAGTTGTTTTTAAATGTTTCGTGCAACATCACTATTGCTATTGGAATCGCTTAATATTGTCTATTAATTTTTAAATACTTAGATAATTATGTTGTTAGTTCTAATCTGTAACATTTTGGTTAATGATAAATTTATTCAGTACATTTTAATAATTAGGCACGCTAATTTGCTTTAAACTGCGACCACTTTTGGGACTCTTATGCGTAAGACTAAGGGACAATGGAACAGTTTCCTCTCCTTCGTGTGTTTAATTACTGAAGGTCATGCTTATCTTGAAATACCGCAATTATTTTCTTAATTCATTTCATATTGTATTATTACTGCATATTACTTAAGCTCAAAAATGCGAACGAATGAAAATACCTGTTTTGAACATTCTTGCTTGCAATAATTACAGTGTACGCGTGAAGGTCGTCTTTTGTTTTGTAAATATTGGATAAGTTAGCACTTTGGATGTTAAATCAATTTTTTTTCTGACAACTTTGGGATTGAATTTTAATCTTATTCTTTGTTAAACGTAAAAACTTCGTAAGTTTTTGTGTAAATATAATGTGTGTACTTTTTATTATCATGAGAAACGTATTGTATTGTGTTTTTTTAAAGAATTTCTGAATACAATATTTAGAACTGATTAATTATGACAGATATGCACAATCAGGGTTTAACAAGTGCAAAAAGAATTGCCACATTTTCATTATTAAAAGATAAAGGATCTAATATTTGTCTCATGTTAAATGATTATCAAAAACAGCACCAACACTGACAGAAGTGTAGTTTATTTAAATATATATGTTTTAATTATATGCACTTTGAGAGAGGAAAACAAGTTGTCAAGGACATTTCCATTAAATACGCCATTTTGTATTTTAAGGTTGCAAACGAGCGAGCGGCCACCTGAGTACTCCGAAATAGCGAAGCGACCGCTGTTTATAGACATCCGATATTGCAGATACGTTGCTTACTTTTAATCGATGGTGGAGGGGTCGTACAGAAAGATTTATCTTCCTTAGTCACACTTCATCCGTCAAATCCACTTCTTATAAGAAATAGGGTAGGAAGGAAAAAAGGACACCCGCCTTCTATGTGGTCGTGGTATTTCACCGGTCGAGTGGATCAACCATTTATGCAACAGATGTTGTTGTAGGCGTTTATCACTAGTTTAGACGTATAATGAAAAATCTCTGATGCCATGCTATCTCTATGGTAGCCATAAATGATACGGATTTAAGGGATTAACTCAATGTAATTTTAAACAATTTCTCGTGTGATACATTGCCTAAATTATTTTCTTATCGCGACACATTTATAGCTATAAAAAGTAATTAGTTAATACCTGTTTTTTGTTCATTTGAGTAATTTTATCAGTGTGTTACAGTTAATAGTTTCTTTTCAGCTTCAACTAAGTAAATTAAATCGTGTTTATAATAAAACATATGTTTTCTATTTATTTAGATTGACGTTGTATATTATATAAAATATTGTTTTTGTACATATATTAGTTTTTCTCGAATATTTTATATCTTAAATCTATTTGAATATTGTTTTTGAAAACAATCTAATGTAGCTGATATAATATTCCATTTCAAATAATGCAAAATGCATGCATAAAGAATGCATTCAATCAATTATATAATAAAAAAAATACAAAACAAAACACTTACGAACTTGGTTTTTCAACTTTCCGATGTTCAAATGGATTGTAATCCGTTTTAATATCAACATCTGTTTTATTGTCACACATTTTTAAATTATAAACTTTTGTAAACAGAATTCATTTACATGAGGGTAACAAAAATAACGTCTATCTGTCACCGCTATTCACAATACAGTATTTACTTGGAGTCATCAACGTTTCGGCGCAGAACATTTAAGTACTGAATGTATTAAATCCGTGAATATTTCGAGAGGTAATTACCGTCGCTTTACGATCATTCCACCGAGGTAGCCTTCCGCGAGAAAATTATAATGACAATTTATATAACTTAAGGTATTAAGATAATGACGATAAGAAAATCACGCTCAAGTGTTATTTGCTTCGGAATGCCGCTTTGTTATAAACGCAAACAATCTAAACAAGGTGTATTAGCTTACATGAGGCCTTTATCTTTTCTTGACATGCGATACACTCAAAAGTTAATGTTACAAACTCAAAAACTACGGGGTAGTTTTTAATTTAAAAAAAAAAAATGGTACTAAACGGGAACGATTCCACATCAAACTAATGAAGAATCACGAAAATCAAATCGTAAATCTTAGCGTTTTTTGTGTACACAGATAAAACGCCTGTAAACTTTGAAAACTTTCTTGAAGTCGGTTAATGAAAGCTGTTATTTTTCTCCTATATTGTGGTAACATTTTCCCGGGTTATGGAATATGTTTGTATTTATGAATGTCTTATTCATTGAAAATAACTAATGTAAGCGGTTTGAAATAATTAATCTTTAAACGATGTAGGCAATGATTATTATTATCTCAATTTTTTATTCAAATTATTATCCTACGATCTTATTATGTCTATGAATTAATATTAGATTTAAAAATATTTTCTGTTTTATTTCTTCTTGCTTGTACCAACCGGCATTTTTCACTGTCGATACACATTGTGCAAAACACTGGCCATCTCTGTCACACTTATTTGAAAAGACAGAGATGTCATATTTGTACCGCGGTAATATCAGTTACTACTTATGTTTTTACTACTAACTGTAATTAAATTGAAATTCTTAATTAGCAGTAATCATTTCGATGGCTCCTACGTAAACTATCGTAATCCATAATTTTATTATTTTCACTTTTTGTTTTTTTTTTTTTTAAATATATATGGTGGTTACTATGTAGTCTGTGTTAATTTGGGTTGTCTATAAACATTGGTTGAATATTATTTTTTTATTTATGATTGAACTCATGCACGTTTAAAAATTATAAATACAAGTACAACGAAACACCTTAGGACTTTTAAAATAATAGTAATAAACATTTAAAATACTATAAACAACGTTACTACGATACAACTTTGTAAATAAAATAAAAAATAAATATTAATAAAACCATATGTAATAAAGAAACCACAACGATTTATTTAAATACAACGTTTCAAATAACCTATTCTTTGTTGTTAAAAGAAACCGCAGTAAAAGTAAGACATCGTGTTAGAACTATAATTTAAAAATAAACGTTACTGTCGGTTTCCACTGGCCAAACAACACATATTGTAAACAAACTTCGATAACAGTGTCACTCTCACCGGCTCATGAGTTTAATCAGAACCTTAAACCAAAGACAAAGTATAATTTATGCTAAAACTCGTAAATTACAAAATATTTATGTCGCACCACTTTTTCCACATAATTTTATAACAATTACTTTGTTTTTTTCTCACATTTTGTGTGGACATGTGTGGAATTTGATATGCCTCTGTTGACTTAATTTAAGCTTACAATCGAAACGAAGGATATGTATTTCGTGTTCAATTAATTGCACTTCGTATTGATGTTGATTGATGGCTTCACAATGAATTGACAGATTCGTGGTTTCCATTTCAACATAATTATGACAAACGTAATCAACAAAATGTTGGTGCAGAATGTCACAACTTGTTTGCATTAGTATGTTTCGATTGTAGCGAAACTTGTATTGACACATATTATCACAACTAGATGTGATATATGTGTAATAATTTTAGTTAGCTACTAGCTTTTACCCGCGACTCCGTCCGCGCGGAATAAAAAAAATAGAAAACGGGGTAAAAATTATCCTATGTCCGTTTCCTGGTTCTAAGCTACCAGCCCACCAATTTTCAGTCAAATCGATTCAGCCGTTCTTGAGTTTTAAATAGTGTAACTAACACGACTTTCTTTTATATATATAGATTAGATATGTACTCTTAACTAGTTGTCTCGCGCAACTCCGTCCACGCTGTATTAAAAAAAAACTGTGTTCTTCTAGAATGTGTTCTACATATAAAACCCAACTTTGTCGAAATCCTTGCAGCCTTCCTGGAGATACCTTGTAACAAACATCCATCCATCCATCGTACCGTAAAATAAGATATAGATGTCTTCGTTCCAGATTTTCTTTGTTATTCCTTATGCGAAATTAACATAAATATGTAATTTTATGTTGTCATTATAATAGGTCTATGTTTAAAAGGTTTGAATAAAAATATCACATTGCTTGAACAAATTTATTAGAAAAGTAAAAACAAAAATTATCAATAATTGGTGCTTAGAAGTAGACGTATGTTGTTTAATAAAACTACAACGAGAAGACATGATAGAGAGGTATGTTAAAACATTAACAAACTTAGATTTATATATTATATATAACTAGCAAAGTGTACTCCGCCAGTTGTAATTTGCTCTGGAAAATCATAAAGACTCGATATGTTGAATATCAAACGAGTGCGTTTAAAAATTAACGTGTTATATTTTGTTTATATTTCAACAAATTGTAAAGGATTTATTAGTATTCACATTTTTTAGATGTTTTTTTTCTTTGCATTTAATAACGAATCGCGAACTGGCAGCTGACACTGAAAACAGTGTCACCTTTACGAAAAATAACACAGCACGTTGTGAATGAATTCGTTCGATATGCAATTTGCTGAGGCTTTACGGTTTGCCGTTGCAAAATTCTAATTGTTCATATATTTAAAAAAAATTGAAATAACAACCATTAACACTTTTTATACAATTTATATTCTAGCTTTTAAACAACATACTCAACTACATTTCTACGTGCGTAAGAAACCACTCACACAATCACATTTGCTTATAAACAGATTCACAGATTTAAGGTTTTTCCAAATCATACACGTTGACATGCAATCACACACAATCGCACTAATACACAAATGACGGTTTACACATCCTCATACATACAAGAAAAATATAGACCAAATTTAATAGAATAAAAAAAAGCAATTAAAAAAATTCAACACTACAACATAATAGTATACATTTCCTATTAAAGTACTTTTAGTACTATTTGATCTCATTGCGTATGTACTAAATGTAAAAAATAACATGTATGTGTAAAATTATATTTTTCAATATACTACCATACAATTATGCTATATAAAGTTATTTATTTCAATATTGTCGACCGTTAACACGTCCTTGAACAGTAGATCTGATCCACCATGGCGATTTGTCAAAGGTGAATGGATCGTTTGTGCTTGATCTGGTGGACACAGTCAGCGGATACGACCCACGATGTAAATCGATAAAACGTCTGTCGTCGTATGATTGATCGGGTATGGTTCGGCTATATGATCTTAGACGTTGACCATTTAAAGAAACCGAAGGGAAGTATGATCGCGAAGGATAATTCACTGAGAGGCCGTATAACGAAGTTTCCGGAATAGATGGAGCCAGTGATTGTGAGGGTAAAGGTGTGGAAATAGCAAATGAAGGTGGTTCACATACAGTACCTTCAATCATATTGGAAAGAGGGGAAGTAAAGATTCTGAAATTAATATCACTGTAGTCTAATTCAGCTTCCAAAAACACCGGCATGCGGTCGGAAAGTACCCAAACGTTTTTGTCGTCGTCTATTTTAACATCACAGGGGAAGACGAGGCCTACATCATCTTTATCTGCTATCGCAGTATTTTCTGGTTTCAAAGGTAAGGACGAGCTCCAGCAACCGATAGCGTTTTGATCGATCAAATTGTATAATTGTACTCCCGTATCGCTCATTACCTTGGAAGTGGTATGTCCATTTGGTCCCCTGTTTCCTACCACTTTGAAATCATTGAATTTTGCTGCTTTTACCATAGATTCATCTCTAAGAATACGGGTAGAGACAGCAAATTCTGTATGACTTGACAGCGGGCTGAAGTAAAGGGTTCTAAAACCGTCTGCCCCAGGAGGAGATGTAGTTATACCGAAGATACCCTCCGCGCCCCATTGGAAGTTAAGACCTGCGATGTTGAAATCACCAACCAATGGGTCAGGCATGAAGTAGCTATGGCTGAATCTCCAAGATTTGTTTTGTTCCCAGGAATAAACAATGAGTCCGTATCCTAACTCATCAGAGAAATATGCGAAGGTGTCATCACAGGTTGGTCCTTCGTCTAAGGCGATGTTAGCGATAAAAGTAGAGGCAACGATATCTTCTGGACGGAAAACATATTTCCGAATGCGGGTATTCGTATTGAGATCGTACACATTCAGTGTGTAAGGACATACGTTGGTCACATTAGGATCTGAAACAAATAATTGAAAAAATATTGTAAAATTATACTTATAAACATTGTACAACATTCCAAATTGATTAAAATAAAAAGCGGAAAAAAATAAAACGTATTCTCACCATATCCATAAGTTCCAACGTCTAATACCCAGAGTCTGTCGCATTTATCGGCCTTAATTCGGTACACTGTGTTGAGTCCGGTGTCACAGTTGCCTACTTCGTTCTCTTCGAAACTGGGGTAAGGTGTTAGTTTAGGGGAAGATTCATGGGGCGCGTCGAGTGGTATGTAGTTCAAAGTGGCGGGAATACCTGAAACCAGTAAATACTAGTGATTAATAAAGATTAATAAAAACATCTTTGTGCTTTCTGAATTCACATAAATTTTATTGGGAAAAGAAATCCTATGATAAATTTAACTTCAATTCCTGCAATCTTGATTGACTGCCATTTATATACAAAATAATATTCTGATGCTAATTTCTTTATTTACAGTATAACTAAATTTAAAAGAGACCTACAAAGTTTCCATATTTTTAAGTAAATTTAAAACGAAAACTATCTTTTTTTACGTAAAACTGATCATGATTTGGATTTATTACTGTATGTTGTATTTGTAATATTAATTTCGTGGCTATATTAAATGCGACATGTGTTGACATTGCTAGTATCAGGTTGCTAAAATGTTAATATTTTATTGTCTTTGTATTTATTCATAGTATTAACTCAGGTGTAATTACTTTACTTTGAGTTACTTCTTTAAAATAATTCAAAATAATCTTATTGGTTCTTTACCTTGAAAAGAATTTGGAAACTAAATATGTGAGTACTGATTTATACTAATACATAATTATAAATTTTTTAAACTTTCCACTTTCAAAAATTGCTATAAAAATCCGTTATATGTAAAACTATCCGATCAGGTAAATCATGGAACAGATTACGTTTAGTTATTAAAAAAATCACCAGTAGTATCATAATTAGATCTTTATCGGTATACGTAATTATTATTGTATGATAATTTTATTATGTGTTAATTAATAATAATTTTAAAATTATGTTTACTCTTAAACTTAAATGTTATTTAGTTCACTTAAGTGTAAATGTCACTGTTTTTATTAAAATTAAACATTACCGTTTTAATTATGAAACAAAATACCCACGACGTTAGGTCTCAAAATCAAAAACTAGACACAAAAGTGTTGAATTAATTATTTATTTCGATTTTAAAAGGTATTGTTTATCTTTGTTGTGATGTAATTTGAATTTTAAAAGTGATTTAAATACAAATTTTGGAGGGAAATAGACCGCACATAGACTGCCTTCTTCCGTTTTAAATCGCCGACCGTTTCCACTGCCCAAACAGCTGCATAAAACGTACCGTTGTTTTTCTTTGTTTTATAAAGAATGAGAGAAATGATATGTTTTTTAATTTTGAAACCGTCACTATTTATTTAATAATATGTTGTTTAGTTTTCAAAACAGCTTGAGGCAAACTCCGTAAGCATTGGATTAAAAAACACTTAATAAATAGGCTATGTATACTTTCAGACCATGTTCTACATCTGTGCAAAATATCTTTAAGATCCGTTGAGCCGTTCCAGAGATACTTTCAAACAAACATCCATCCATCCATCCATCTAAACATTCGCATTTATAATGTTATACCTATTTTATCCAAAAATCGATTATTTGATCGTATATATAAACGGTCACTTCGCTATTTAGGCGAATTCGTTTGCAACCTTGAAGAATTTTTGTGTCCAAAAATATAAAAGTGAATATAGTCAAATCTTGTATGTATGTAATACATCTGGCTAACAGCGTGTTATGAGTTCCATAAAATTCTGTTGCTATGGAGAGAGCAAAAAATCTGAAGCGTAACTCAACACATTTCATCGCCGTAACATTGTTATGTTAAACAGTTGCGTAAAAGACCAGACAGTGACTGAAAAGAGGGCGTTGCCCTATTAATTTCAATATCATGATTTCTAAAAAAATTCACCGATGTTTCATCACGCGTATTATAAAATGTTTATACTTATGCACTAATTACGTGCATCGGAAAATCAGTATCCTGCAACTGGTTTGATTTATACGCACAAACAGGGTGTGGCACAATAATGTTTGTAACAGCGAATCAGTTTTTCTTAATGAATAAAATACAGTGATGTAAAGTTACTATTACAAGAGCGAGTTAAACTCTAGCGTGAATTGTCCGACCGTTTCCACTGCCCAAACAGCTGCATAAAACGTACCGTTGTTTTTCTTTGTTTTATAAAGAATGAGAGAAATGATATGTTTTTGCATGAGTATTACAACAGTGGTAACATTTTTACTTTTATTGAAAACATTCTGTGTTCGGTCTTGTTTATTGAAAACTAAAATATTTTAACAATATTTATTGACTCTATTTAATGGACCGTTATGCATGAGTTCAATTACGTTAAAAAACACCGCCTAGTTAAAAAAATAACTGAAAGTCGAACAATTAAGAACAATGAAAAAGAATTTCAATGCCAATTTCTTGTGCAATTTTAATAAACAATAATGTGTAAAAGATTTATTTTCTGCATCCTACATTTAAAATTATAAAATTGAATCTAAACTTATTGATAGTACTTATTATTGATAGTTAGAAGTAGTACTTACTTATTGATAGTTATATGAATAGTATCTGAAAATACAATCAGAAACATTGAGAAAAAGCTTATATGTATTAATTTAATGTATTCGTGCTGAAATTTATTTTTACATGTATTAGGTCTCGTTTATATTTCACGTCTCACTAACATATAGGATTATTATTTCATAATTGACTTCGTTGAAAGCTCTTGCTCCAAGAATCTATAGAAGGCCACACTTTGGTTTTTTTTTAATAAGAGAAGGAAAACTTTGGGGGGTCCAGAAACTAGTCGGTGCGGTCACCGGACGATACGTGAGTTTAAGTCGTACTTAATTAATTTATTATTATGTTTCACGAAAGTTTAAACAATTTATGAGAAGGAGGTAAATGAGAAGCTATGACACCGAGGTGATCATCGACGCCCATGGACAAAAAACAAAGGAACTGCAGTTGCCGTTGCCGTAAACTTACTTGTTCGTAGGTTCTTTTATTTAGGACCATCTTACGTTACTAAACCTTCACGTTATGATACAAACTTTTCTCTTCATAGGTCAACGATTCTAAGAACACTGTTCTACCTAAAAACGCTTATTAGGGTAAAATTACGCAGAAGCTTTGATGTTATGGTCTTTAAATTGAACTAGTTATATCAAAAATTTTAAGTATTCGAAAAGTGTTTTGTAATCGGAAGTCTTATTATGCACCCACATTTCAATTTAATATATGGTTGGCTCTGTATACTTTCTCTTTCTAGAGGCACCATTTTTTTTTCGAAATGAAAGCGATGAAGCTGACAAAATACCTGATATGGATTGTGAAATATTTTGGAAATGGATTAATGTTTTAGTGTTTTGATCTTGGTAAATAAGTTTTACAAGGCTACGAATAACCAACAATTATCATTAAGAAGTTGTCCTGAACTCTCGATGTTTTTTTTACAAATTTACTTGATTTCGTTGTATTTTCGGCTAATGAAACGATAAATAAATGAGTCATATTGTTAAAACGATGAATAATTGTGAATTTTTCATTTTACGTTCGAAAATAATAAACTCTTTTTTTAATTATTTAACCAGTTCATATTATATATAGTTAACGTCATGACTTATTTGTTTTGAAAATATTTGTTTGAATTATGATTTATAATGAAAAAAAAATTAATGATCAATTATCGATATGAAACATTTCACATTTGTCCTTAAAGACATTTTAATTAATTTTTAATTGGTTAAACACCAATATTTTACTTGGTTTTAATCTTTTAATGGATGCATTTAATTTTACTAGATTTTTTGTTGATTAAATGAAGCGTTATTCATTTTATTTCATTGTCGTAATAAAATTAAATTCACTATTTGCTAATTTAAAACAATGAGATCTCACTAATATTGACACGCAGTAAAAAAATACCAATCAAATGACATTTAACTTAGCAGAATCGGTACAGTCTTTTGAACTATAGGACGTTAGAAAAGAATTAATATAACACAAAAAACACACATACACGCGAAAGAGCTCCCGAGGAAGACCCTTTAAAGTTAGTCGGGTAAAAAGAATATGGATTTACCATTACTGTTAAAAACATCGCATAGCCGTAGGATCTGTTATATTTTTTTATCATTAATGCCGTTTAACTATTTTTATTGCTTCGAGAAGATAGTATATAAAGATCTCTTTAAAAAAAAAAACAATTTTTTCAATAAAAAAAATAAATTTCCAATATTTAAAACCTTGATAAGGTTAAGAAACCTGATTTCTTTAATGAGATGAAAGATAAATCTGAGGTATGTGTTCATTATCAACTTTTTCATTTCAATTTTTACGAAACTAATTGCTTTGAATGTGTAATAAATTATTAAATAAAATGACTCAGATAGTAAACAAACTTAAGTAAAAAAAATCGGCTTCCTAAAACCACGAACAAAATAATGAGTATTGTACATCCTGTAGATACATACCAGGTCGCCAACGCGGTACACTGACGAATAGCTTATTCTTCCATCGTTCAATACCAACTGGAAGGGCGTTTTCTCGTATCAAAGCACCCGATAAAATAGCTTCTTGTTTCAGATATTCATTCGGGTAGTTCCAATCCATTGCATTCCATGAAAACACCTCTTGCAGCTTCACAGCCGCGGACGCGTAGGCCACCAAGCCCAAGAATAAAAGTTTCGTCAGCATTTTTAATCTAGGACAGAAAAATGTAATTGTTAGTCGTATTAAGAATTCCATTGTAATTTTGAGGTATTTAATAATTGTCTTATTAAAATATTTTGAATGCCTATTAAAAAAACTAGAGCAAATAAACTTAATTTCGGGTTTTTTGGTTTGGCATAGAAATTGTAATTTTTGGTAGGTCAACGTTTAAACTAAATAGGACAATCGAAGGTCGGCTTAAAAGAAACTGTGACTATTCGAATTTTGATATATGCAATACCTTTACTTTTTTGTTGGTAATTATATACGGTAAAAGCAAGCTAATGGAACGAAATCTCAACTGTTTCGTTACTTAAATGTTGATATTTTACTAATTAGTATAACGATTTTCCGGCGATCTGAATTGAGTTTAAAAAAAGGAGATAAGTATGAGTTAACTACAAGCTTGAGCTCGATACTGTTATTTTTAATAACGTTAGATTAATTCAAAATTTTACGTACATTTAGATCGACATCTATGTTTTAGAAAGCGATTTTTGTTTAATAAATTATAATATCGAAATTTTTCTTAAAAATGTATTTGTTTCGAAACCGAGACAGCCACCAAATAGCCATTGTTTCACTTAACCTGATACCTTACGGTCAACGCGCTACTAGGGAAAGTCAAAAAGGTGAACTACTAAATGTTGTATGTTTTTTTGGTTTTTTAATTGCATTGTTTTTGCACTTAAATTTTTGAATGATTTTAGTCAGAACTGGTCATGCAAGAATTTATCAAAACCCGTTTTATGTTTATAGGTCGAAATAAAAATTAAGCGGTTTCGGCCTATAATTGTTTTTCACTAAGTTTTTACACAAATTTTTGACAATAAGGAAAATCTTTTTTAATTTTAATGTAATATTATTTAAACATTAAATGATGACTTTTTAACATAAAGGTAATTCTACACCTAAAACAATAAATACGAAAAAGGTAAACTCAAAAAAATATCAAACATTAACATAGAAATTCGCAAAAAACCTCACCTCACGAAGATTAGCCTTTTATATCGTAATTAAATCGATTTGATTTAATCGTCGTAAGAGTACCGTTTCTTACGAAAATTATTTTAGGAAAAAAACCACGAATGTTTTAGGTTTTAAAATGTACGAATACAATACGAAAACGCAAAAACATTCAAACAAAAACACTTTTGAAAATAAAAAAAAAAATTGATTACAGAAAATTGTAAGTATCATTACATTAGAAAATTTACTGTTTTATAAAGTACTCCAAATGATCTAGATTGGCGATATCCGAGTTAGGCCATAAATCAAGTCTAGAAGTTGGCGCACTTAATTATAGCAACGTTGGTACCGACAGTTTGCCATTAGAAATGTGTGTCACAGTAAGTACATACTAGCCTTAATAACAACAAATAATATGCAATTTATATCGAAAGGAAATTTTTTGAAATTATATTTCAACTCGGCTTTATAAATTTTATAGTTCAAAATTAAGTAAAAAAACACATCGATAGCACGACCACAACTTTATCTCCTAATTTTTTTCTTATGAATCTATAAATTTGTTTATTTAATTACCGAAATTGTTATTATTTATTAGAAGATTATTATTTCTAAGTAATGTTTAGTTTTTAAATCTAACTACTCTCTATATGTCGGACAATTCACTCTCATTTCTCAAACCAAAACAAACGATAGTAATGTTACGTTAACAGTATCTGTTGTAAACGCACAATAAAATGATTGAAATCTTATATGTTAATGTGTGGTTAATAACTGATTACGTACGGTGTACCAGTGCCGTTAATGTTCACTGCGGCAGTTCGGTTAAGACTAACTTCCAGCGACTTACCCCCGACTATATAAAACCTTACCGCGATTTCCCCAACTAGCAAACACAGAAGAAATTGTTGTAGAGTTAAGCATTGCATAGATAGGTTTAGATATTTCTCACAATTTCCGTGCGTGAAGATGCTTCTATTTACTTTATGTTTATATTTATTAATGTTTATTTAAAACATCTTTGAATTTATATTTGGAATCTTATCCTAGGTTTAAGCTTCTGACTTAGTTTTGAATGTCAGTATTTAACGAGTCCTTTGATGTTATTTATTTTGTCAATTTACATATATTTAAAAATCAGTCGTATATAATACATTTCCATTGAGAGAATACTATACAATTTTATATAAGTTAAATTAAATGAAATGTAAAAAAATATAAAAAAATTAAAATGGTACTGTCTAAAAGTTTTATGTGAGAAACATTTTCAAAAACGTTACATAAAGGCCCGCATTTTGATTGTCCAATCTATAAATCTAAGTTAAACTAGTTAGCATATCTGCATGTATAAAAAATCTGATTTTATTAATTTTGCAACATTTTGTGCTTAATTTCGGGAAATATGAAACGATCAAAATTAAAAAAAAAAATCTACTTCTTTAGTTTATGTCGCGATATGCTGAACTTAGACTTAGGACCGACACAGAGATAGGAACAGATCATTGACCGGTTTTGTGACCCACCTACGCTGCAAGGACCTGTATAGGTTGTCATTCTAGGGCTCATCGATCCCTTTGGCCATTCAAAGTTTCAGCAATGATATCCAGGGCCAGTTTAGGTTTTAAAAGTCGGTTGCTAAATCGCTTAAAAAAATCCTGGGAATCGCTTCATTTTTGATGCGATCTTGCAAAAATTTCTCCGCCACTTTGAGTGATTTTGATCCTATTTTACATATCATGTTTGCAAATTTTTATTATTAAAAACCGTTTCATTAATTACAATACACTTAAATAAAAATACAAAACAGAAAACTCACTTAATTATGGAAACTGGAATGTTTTAATAAAAATCATAATCCCGTTCCGTAAAAAAGTCTTAGAAGAACACGTTTCACGTTACGTTCCAATAATGCGTAACCTTGAAAACAGTGCGTAGTTCACAGCTAAGTAGTGTTTAGAAATTAAATTGGCACTGGATCACGCTAGTTAACGAGTATACTGTGGAGAAATTACTGGGTCATTCTAACGTAGGGTTGAAAAGCGTTAAATAGACGCAGGAGGTTCTTGATTTTTATAATGCCACTATAATAAATGTTATAATGAAATGTTATAATACTAGGTTAATCATTCTCAATCAGTAAACGGTATGTCACAAGTCTTTTTTAATAATAAAACCGTGCGTTCTAGTGTAAAGTTATGATAGGACTAACCTATAATAGCTTACCTCTAAATAACTGAAAACAATAACATACGTACTGTTTTTCTATTGTATTTAATCAAATTGTTATCCTAGATTGTTCTAATGTTCGATATTCTAAGTTATCATCTGGCAACTGAGTTTTTTGACGATAATTTAAAACACACCTTTATTTTTTGTATAAAACATTTTATACACTATGTACATTGAGATGTAAATAAAAATTTAAACTTTTGTATTTTTGTTTCCTTAAACAGAAACTATAAAATATTACAATATTAATGAAATTATTTATGCTCTAAAACATTTTTGTTTTGTTTTGTGAAATTCTTGCTAATTGAAACAAAGTAATTTTTAGATACTTTAAAATAAATACTAATAGAAACCTCTTCAAAACAAAATTTAAAAAGTAGTTAAAAAGCTAGAGGAAGGCTAAGCTTTGACGCTCAGCCACAAATTTTCCCTTGAATGGATTAACTACAAGAAAACTACACTTAAAATCCCACTTAGTGATCAATTAACTACTCTAAATGTGGGAGCTAACTAAATTTTTTGAAATATCACCCCAACATCATTATCCTCATTCCAACTGAAGACGGTTTTGGGGAATTCTTAGTTTCATTTTATTGTAAAATCATAATAGGTAAATTGTTTTATTTTTATTATTAGATAATGACCCAATATCTAATATTTAAAAAAAAACAAGGAAACATTTACGTAAGTTTCTGTAAACAAAAGGTATAATAACAATTACTTTTGCTGAGTAATTATTTGAATTTAGCGGAAAAATATAACAAAAGAGTTAAGCAATCGTTTGCCATATAGAAGTAGGGTTATAGAATTTTTGTATTCATTTTGATTCTGACTCAAACTTTTTATGAATAGGGGAATGAACTTTATACTGAATAGTTTGTTAAATAAAGAAAAAAATAGAAAGAAATTAAAACTAAAATGGATGTTATAAGTATAAACTTGTGTTGCGATTTGTAGAATTGAGAACATTATTACTGAGGATTTCCACTAACGACGCTTTAACTAAAATTATGTGTTCATTTCATTAATTATAAATTGAAAAGAGCATAAACAAAATAACACGTAGATACATTTATCAACTAAGGGTCCGTTCACAGACCGGGGCAGAGAGCAGCGCAGATTTTAATCGCAAATAAAATTGAGCTTTGTAAGAATTACAAAAAGTTTCATTTTAATTTTCACGTCTTTTTTATGCTTGATCTTGATAAAAAAGTAAAACAAAATCTTGTTTCAATTGTATAAAGCTCAATTTTATTTATAAAAATCTACTCTACTCTTTGCCCCGGTTTGTATGAACGGACCCTAAGTCGTGGTTTTTGTGGCTTTCTTGGCGTATGCACACCATGTACTCGTAACATTATACTCAAGGGTAATGACTACGGAATTTGTAAATCAATGATATTTTACCTTAAGATGCCTAATGCGGTGTCCTAATGCGAAAAAAGAAAAAAGGCGTCAAATGTCATTTACGTTAAATAATAGTATCATTAGAGTAGCGGAACAAGAACTAACTGTTTTATTAAAAAATGTCGGTTGTCTTATTTTTAAGCCTTTAATTTCATACATTTTAGATTAAACTGTATGTATAATTCTATAATAAACTGAAAAAGAAAAATTTATCAATGTAAATATGTAGTATATTTCAGCTTTTATTTTTGTTTCTGCCACTCTGACCTCCTTTTGTTTCTCTACTCTAAAGTCTCCAAAAATTTATATGTATTTACTAAGTTAGTGACACCAATCCTATGTTTACTAAAACTGATTTGTATGAATCATATTAACAATTGTTGATTTTATTGATGGTATAATTTATTTACATGTTTATTTTGAATTATAGCTATTGTTAACCTATGTGTTATACGAGATGTATTCTAATCCGTAATCTCTACCTATCTTTATACTTATGAAACTGAATGTATCTTTCTCTTATACGCCAGTTTATGTCATTATATTTTTTTTTTGATTAGATACATCTAATCAAAAAAAAAAAAAAACCGACACAGTAGTAGCCAATCCGTCAACCTTAATAAAATCATTAATACACCGGATTAAGAGTTAACTCGTAGCTTACGACTTATAAATCTAAATGAGACGTGACGTTTCTTTGGTAATTTGACTAGTAAGTTGCGTAAACATTTATTTCAGAAAAGCACTAAATACCTAACTGGAATGTAAGGGTTATAAGTTAAAATACTATTCATTTAGAGTACACTTTTTTTAACACATTCTAAGCTTATCTCGACGAACGTGGTGAGATTAATGACATTTTATTGTTTCCTTCATTATATACTCGTATTAACAGGGTGTTTTTGAATCGGCAGACCGATCAGCCAAACGGGAAACACCTATTTTACGGAACAGTTTATAGAAAATGATGTTTACTTCCAGAAATTAAAAATTAACATCGTCACCAATTGTTTATCTATCGCTTGAACAATGAATTTGTTTTCATTCCCATTTTACGAGGAGCGTCGTATTGTAATAGACTAGTAGTAACTATCACAGAGTACGTAAGAACGCCTCTATGACAAGTTCCCATATATTGTATAACATGGGTTTCCCTACCCTATTATTTTCTTAAAAAAAACAAAAGATAAAAAATATTATTTCTGTAATATATATTTATTATGTTTCGGCAGTGATAACGAAGAGATTAATGTGCCATATTACGAACAGATTTTTTTATGCTATCTGGGTTTTTTATAGTAAAAAAAAATATCTAACATAAATTCGTTTAATAAAGAAATGATAAGGCGTAATTGAACTTATCATTTTAGTTTTTGGCTGGAAAAAACGGGGTAAAAACGGATGATTAACAGTGGGAACAGAATAAGGAAACAGTCATGGAAAAATAACATTGATATTATATTATTCAACTGCGATAGCTTGAAATGGGTTCGAAGTTACTCTTTGGAATTTTAGAGATTTATCGTTTGTTTCTGTGAACAAAATCTCTGATTAAAACAGATCCTCATCCTTATCATTATCTTTGACAAAACAGAGATAACAAAATGATTTAAACGGGATTTTTGGTCTCGGAAAACCACGCTAAATCCCGTTTCACTGTTATAATATATCTAGCGAGCGCATACTTTCGTTGTACACCTTTTAATACCATATTTATAGTACTTCTATTAAAAATACGAAGACTACAAAAAAGATTACAACCTTTTACTTGTAATATTTAATTCATGTCTTAGACTGTATACCGTAGATGCCCTTTAATACGATCCAGTTTTTATTCCATTCCATTAAAAATATGTATTTCTTCGGACTTTTAGACCGTTCACTCGCACAAAATGGTGCTCTACATAGATATCAATATCCGTCATCCAAAGAAGTAATGTTTTCACATTTTTACTTCTTTTTTTTAATTTCGTGCTTTCTGGAAGTATCATTCGTGGATTTTGTTAAAAAGAAAAGATTCGTCAACAACAAGTAATAATGTATCCATCAGAAGGTAACAATGAAAACTGTTTATCAATAAAGAATGAAGTAGATACCAAAATGATTTTGGATAAGCTTTATTCCTCATTTTAAAGTTTATTATATTATAATTTAAATAGATAAAGGAGACTAGGTGCTGCTATGCACTGTTATTAAATTTTAAATTTTGTTCTTTGTTATATTTGTAAAGCAGAAAATGTATATAGAATTCAAATCAGGTCACGGTTAATATTTGTAATTAGGTAATTTTTAATTATTCCTAACTTTAAAAAATATTCCATAACGAGCCATTTGACGGCAACGGCTCACGTGTGTAACATGACATATGTTAATCACGTGACCAGTTGCTTTCAAAATCACATTTTGAATCAAGCCAAAAGAAGCCGTTTTTTGTCTTACGGTAACTCGTCATAAAGTTCAAATTCGAAGATCTTAATTCGTTGCGCAACTGAACGCCCTTGCGTATCAAAATGCTAATGATTTTAAATTTCTATTTTTTTTTCTATGCCAAGCTATGCCACTTTAAAATACGATTAGGAAGTAATTATTTAATGTTCAAAAGTTTTTGGAAACCAAAAGAACTGCAAATAGCTGCTAAGAGATATAGTGGTTGTGCAATTTGAATTTCGGTCATTCAAAAACTGTAACATTTAAAAAACGAATGCAAAATTTATTGCCTAAGCGTAATATGTAAGAGACACGAAGTTTAGCAATATTTTCATTACTTAGATAGACAAATCCTATTTCAAAATCCCTTGAGTTGTGTCTGAATCAATAAAGGATACAGATAATGAAAATACAATGTAACTAGCTGTCGGACTTTGTTCGCGTGGAAATAAAAACCTGGTTTAGTACTCTATGCGCTATTCCTGACTATAATCAATTTCTATACCAAATTTCATCTAGTAGTTCTAAATTTCAATTGGTTTACTTTTCACAAATAATTTGTACAGGCAACATTGTAACTGTCAGTTTGTAAACTTCTCAGTTTTGTCTGCACACGTGACTTAACTGATTACAGTTAAAACTAAAGCGTCTTTAGTCATTTTCCATGACCGTGAGTAATAAAATATATTGTACTCAATTGTCCGGTACGTAAGAACTTAAACAAGACAACATCCTACTGCTACATTCTCCGGTCTTATAATTAACATTGCCTACATTGTCAAATAATCAAAAATGGAACCTTCAAAAATGATTTCATAACCATACCAGTTTATGCTTTACGTATAACCCAACCAACCGAAGTAATAACCTTGTTTACTAAGCTAAGGTCAAAATGTATGGAATTTAAAACTTTCAAATGTTACGACGCGACGCTATGAAACTAAGCCACTATGTCATAATAATTGGACTTTTTCAAAAAAAAAATATTCAATGAGTTCACGTTTATTTGATAGCGAGTTAATTCTAAATTATGTACTCAGTATCGGTCTAAAAATATAAGGTATATCATCACGTTGAAACGACGGTTAAATTATCCATCTTACTAATATTATAAATGCGAATGTTTAGGTGGATGGATAGATAGATGTTTGTTTGAAGGTATCTGTGGAACTGCTCAACGGATCTTGATGAAATTTGGCACAGATGTAGAAAATAGTCTGGAAGAACACATAGGCTTATTGCGTTTTTTTAATTCCGCGCGGACAGACTCTCGGGCGACAGCTAGTTAGTGATTATTGTAAATAATACAATTTTATGAGTTTGGTAAACATTGAGAATTTAATTTTAAATAACTACGTGTTCTTTCACCGCCAGAGTAAATTCAAATAGTTAAAAAACTGCCTAGATTTCTTCCAAAAATTCTAAAAATCTTCGAAACAAAAACAGTTACAAAAAGGTTTCGCTGCTGAAATCTTTCCGGAAAAATCAAATTGTGTTGTGCATGAATATGAAAAATATTATTTTAGAAACTTTTAGAAAAATAATTTACCGTTGGCTTCTGGGACCAAGATATATGTGTAAAACACATCATCATCCCGTTATGCAAAAACCTTTTGGAATCATTCGTTGAATTTTGTGGTTTCGTGTAGTTCCTTCACGAGTAGGTCGATTTGATCGGGAAAATATCAAGACATAACTGACTGGAATGGTCGGCGTTTTGCATAAAAAGATAAGGTTCTCTTATTATTTATTAGACCAAGGTGACTGCATTAGGTGAGCGGTGAATTAATTATTGAAGGGCCACGAGAGGAATTCCTGGGTATAATTCTAATGTAGTAAGAAGAATTGGATGAAGGAGTAAATGAAAGACATTGATAAATTTAAATCCAATTTTTTGTACTCATCGGGACTCTTTCATGATGCGTAGTTTCCTTTGAAAAAAAAACAATTAATTCAAAACTAATGTATCATTGCCTTTGAAAATATGTTCTAACTTTTATTAATTTAATTAATTAATGGGATTAATCTAATTAATTCCAGAATTAAATAAACAATCAAAAATAATAGATTTTCTGTGTTTTTAAACTGAATACAGACCTTCAGTTAAAACTGTGCAATTTTGCCTGTAAAATCGAACTTATGTACGTGTCTAGGCTAAATATGTCTGTCAGTTAAACTGTATAGTTCTCAGTTTAAGCTACACACGTAAGTTCGACTATTCAGCTAAAATCGTACAGTGAAAATTAATAGTGTGTAGCAAGCTTAAGAGAATGTAAAAAATGAAAGGTGAACAATTAGTTAAATGGATATATTTTGGAAATGCAATGTAAAACTTGTTAAAACAATTATTTTACAATGTCAAATAATGTATTAATTTAAATGTATATTGACAATTTCGATGCTCATGGTCGTTATAAAGGGTTGTTGGTAAATAAAATTGTAGATTTCAGTTTATATGAAAATGTTGTATTCAACGCACTTTACAGTGTACAATATAATTACGCAAAAGGTACATATTTACGCTCTGTCGATTAATTAGGTTGAAGTGGGTGTGGATGGTGTAAAACAATTTTATCGATATTTTCACCTTTTTTGCCCTAAGTTGATTACTAAATACCACTCGTAGCACGGTCGGTGACTGGAGAAAAGGATTAAAAATAATGATTAACTGATTGTAGGTAGAATTTAAGTTTACGGGAACATATTGGATGAAGCCGCAAGACATTAATTCATTTTGACAAAATGACGATGAAGGCCTTTTAGATGAAATGCTACAAAACGTAGCATTGAAAATTCGTAAACAGGTATCGTAATATGTAATGTAAAACACCTTATTAACCTTCGATGTGTTAATAATTGGCCTAAAGGTTAGTTATACTTGAAACATAACATGATCGAGCGATTTAGTTCCTTAATATAATATTAATTTATGTATTTACTTAGTAACCGATTATAAATTTTTTTGAAAACATGTATCTATGACTAGTTGATATACAATATCAATATTTGTAACTAAGTTAATGTATTGGAGATTTAATATCATCGCCTAATATTTATTATCTGTAAAACGTTCCTTGCTGCTTGTTTCCGGTCCTTTTTTATAACAGAAATATATATTACTGACAAATATTATCATTAAAAAATCAGATTGCAAAATTAAACATCGATTTTGATTTAAATAAAATTTGGTTTTTAAATTTTTTTTTGAAATACTAAGTTGATTTTTCATGTAAACCGATTTTAATATGAGAAATAGATTGAATAGTGTGTTAGATCATTCAAGCTGGTTATATTTTATTTCTGATTGTATAATTATTGCATTTGTGATATCAAATAATATAAAAGCTTTCCAAATACGGGAAATGAAATGCAGATGGAAAGGGAAAAAAAACGTTTGATTCGTTTTCGACTAACAATCCAAAAAAATCAAGGACTTGACACACTTTTCTACCTCCCATGCATTGAGATAAGCCCACGCGTTTCTACCATTCAAATCAGAATCCATAATTCAACGTAGACTGAACGTAGATAACTTCCAAAAACAGTTGACAAGAACATGCTAAATCAGACGATGGGTTAATTACCGTTAATAAAATACATCTGACTAGCGTTACTAGTCATAAAATTGTTATACACGTATTAAATAAAAGTAAACTTAAATGGTATTTCGACAAACTGACGAATTAACCGGAACCGGAAAATTGTCGTTGAGGTGTTAATTATTTTTAACTTTAACAGCATTAAAAATGTTCAAAATTTGCTACTATTTAACTCAACGTTACTTTTGTGAATTTCTTTCCATGAATGTCTTATTGTGAAATTTCCTTCCTTGTACAACAGTTGCGTGTGAACTTGTGCACTTTGTGAACACAAAATCTACTAGTCTTCTAGTTATTTAAAAAAAAAAAAACAAAAAAATGGGACCCACCTGCAAGCACTTCCTTTCGATTAAAATATTTTTCATCAAAATCGGGCCACCAGGGGCGGAGTTTCGCGGTAACACACAAAAAAAAAAAAATACAGTCGAATTGATAACCTCCTTCTTTTTGAAGTCGGCTAAAAACAGTATGACTTAGGAGCCTCGGCTCGGGCTGTTCTGGACTTCGTTATTATTACCGGATTGGGAGGTCACCGAGCTCTTAGGTCGCTTCGGTGGACGCTCCATGGAGGGACTGGGCGCAAAGGCCCCCGAGAGGGGACCTCGGCTTGGGCTGTTACTTCGTTATTATTACCGGATTGGGAGGTCACCGAGCTCTTAGGTCGCTTCGGTGGACGCTCCATGGAGGGACTGGGCGCAAAGGCCCCCGAGAGGGGACCTCGGCTTGGGCTGTTACTTCGTTATTATTACCGGATTGGGAGGTCACCGAGCTCTTAGGTCGCTTCGGTGGACGCTCCATGGAGGGACTGGGCGCAAAGGCCCCCGAGAGGGGACCTCGGCTTGGGCTGTTACTTCGTTATTATTACCGGATTGGGAGGTCACCGAGCTCTTAGGTCGCTTCGGTGGACGCTCCATGGAGGGACTGGGCGCAAAGGCCCCCGAGAGGGGACCTCGGCTTGGGCTGTTACTTCGTTATTATTACCGGATTGGGAGGTCACCGAGCTCTTAGGTCGCTTCGGTGGACGCTCCATGGAGGGACTGGGCGCAAAGGCCCCCGAGAGGGGACCTCGGCTTGGGCTGTTACTTCGTTATTATTACCGGATTGGGAGGTCACCGAGCTCTTAGGTCGCTTCGGTGGACGATAACAAAAGTCCCGTTAAAAAAAGAACAAGGAGTTAACATTTGTTTCTGATAATCCTATGGTGTAATTTAAATAAATTCGTCCTATATCTCGATAGTATCACGTTTTGTTACGAAATATAAGTTGCAAATACTAAACGCTCAAAAAAGGCATATATTATTTAAAAAAAAAATTACATATACCAGACAGAGCATAGTACTGTTTAATTGATAAGAGCTAAGTATGTGATTTATTTCATTAATTCGTTGACACATTGAAGACATTGATAAACTCGAACTTTTCTCCTCACTGCACTTATAATTGAACTGAATTATACAATGAATACATTGCGTCGTTTTTTTTCAATAGCTTCCTTATAAATCATTATAAGTAGAGATGTGCCAAGTAATAAGTAAGCGTATGATTTGTTTTAGCTCTGTAGTAGGGTGATACTTCGTAATGTAAATACTTCTTACCTTCATTATTCAGTTACTTTTTGTTTACGTATTTTTTTTTATCTTACTAGAATTGTAAATGCGAAAGTTTGAATAGACGGATGTTTGTTACTATGTATCTCCACAACTGCTCAACGAATCCTGCTGAAATTGGGCATAGATATAGAACATAGTCGGGAAGAACACTTAGGCTACTGATTAAGTTTTATTAAGATGTTAACATAAAGGCTGGCAAGCAATGTGTGATCACTCTCATCTGATCCTATTATTGACTGTTAGCACGTTTGTCTTCATCTAAAAAAAAAACATGTGTTGTAACACAATAATTGACAATTATTTTATATACATCAATGATTAATTGTTTCTCAAAGTACTCATCAAACGTCGACCTCCTTATTATTTGAAGTCAATTAAATTTTATTGCACAACGTTTAAAATGATGAAGAACACACGTTTACATGGGAAAATTTTTTCTTGAAAGACTATATAAAATGCTTGACACATGTCAGACGTACACTCTTATAAAACTAAAACAGCCAGTGCACATCTCAGCGTCTAAGCAGATTATACTACTCCAACACGCCCCCTTTAATCTGCATTATCTACGAGCCCTAAACCCTTTACACAAAGTAAATGTTTGGATATTGGCAAAGCTTTAGTAAAGATGTCGGCTATCATTAAATCCGTTGACAGATGCCTTAAGGTTAAATATTTTTCCTTCATAACACTACGTACAGGACGTACACTACGTTTAAGAAATTCAGCCAAACAAATCGCACCTCTATTGTCAACATGCATCACCACTTTAGCAAGTTCATCCAAACCTACTTCAGCTAATAAGCTATTCAAATATATACTCTCTTTCATATATATTCTGCCAGGCTCGTATTCAGCTTCCTCATGCATTCAGCTTTCATCGACGATGTAGCTACTGATTTCTGTTTCTTTAACATTATATAACTTCTTAGGCCTTCCACGTTGACCTCTTTGTATTTTCGGTCTTCCAGGCATTCTTTTTAATATAATCTCATTTATTCCACCAGTTGCATTTTCACTTGCATCGCCATTATCATTGTTATCATTTATGTTATTTTCATGATCAATTTCAAAATCATCACATATCGTCTCTTTATTGAATACTATATCAACGATCGATTCATCACTTGATTTCTTATCCTTTTCGATAATCTCATTTCCATCTACATTGCTATCTTTCTTTTGACTTTCTTGGAATTTCAAGTCTCGTGCAATAACAACTTTATGTTCATCTGGTATCCATATTCGATATCCTTTAGAAGTTCGTGGATATCCCACCATTATGCCTTCTCGAGCACGTGCGACAAACTTATCTTTATTAGGCGTCTTGTCTAAAACAAAACATTTAGAACCAAAACATCGCATGTACTCAATATTAGCTGGTTCTCCATACCACATGTTATACGGCGTGTCACCATTAAAAGTATTCGTCGGACAGCGATTTCTAATATGGCAGGCAGTTGCCACAGCTTCAGCCCAAAAACAACTAGACAGTCCCGAAGACAATAACATACATCTCGCCATCTCTGTGAGAGTACGATTCATACGCTCACTTACAGAATTCATTTGAGGTGTATGTGCAACCGTCAAACGACGTTGAATTCCTTCTGTCCTTAGAAAAACATCGAATTCTTTGTTGCAGTATTCGCCTCCGTTGTCAGACTGAAGAGCTTTAATTTTCATACCAGATTGTTTTTCAATAAAAGTTTTATACGTTTTAAACGCGTTCAATACTTCACTTTTCTTACTGAGCAAGTACACTTCACACCAACGTGTACTGTCATCTATAAAAGTAACGAAGTATTTTGCTCCACCTAGAGATTCGGTTCTCATTGGTCCAACCACGTCCGAATGGACTATCATTAATTTAGTGTTACATGGACCTCTCGTCTTCAAGAACGGTAGTGCAGTCATTTTTCCCTTCGTACATGTTTCACAGTCATATAATACATTCATGTCCTCTGTCTTAACATCAAATCCGTAAGTATTCAGTAATTTCATAAGATCTCGTGCATTTAAATGACCCATACGCTCATGCCACAAACGTACATCCACATTCATAGCAACTAACGCGTCATTCATTCTATTTTTCACTTCTCTCACTCTGTATAAGTTACCCACACGATCAGCTGTCATTTTGATAATGCCTTTGTTGTCAGTGACATAAGCGACGTCACGTTTAAAAAGAACATTATGACCATTTTCAGTAATTTTGGCAACTGAAATTAAATTACTTCTTAAATTGGGAACATACAAAGTATCGCGAAGCAGAATTTGACGTTTGTCTCGATCATTTGAAGCTACGAAATTAATATCACCCTTACCTTTGACATTTGTCGACAGATTACTAGCTAAGTTTAATTTTGCAGTATACGGAAAAACCCCTTTACCAAAAATTTCAGGATCTTTGCAGAGATGAGATGTGCACCCACTATCTAAAATAAAAGAATTGCGTATTAAATTATTTGGTAAACCATTACAATTAAACGTTTCATAATTGTTTTGTTCTTCAGTTACACATCCTATCTCATGGTTTTTCTTCTTTATTTTGCAATCACTAGCTTTGTGACCATAATTATGACATTTGAAACATTTGTACTTGAATGTACCACCGGAATTAGATACAGTATTGACGTTCTTGAATGACTTATGTCTCGTCCCATTTCTCTTAGCATACATAGCTCCTTGTATTTCCATAGTATTATTACTCTGTCGCCTCGAGCTATCCTCTTCCAAAATTTTTATTTTTAATATATCCACCGTAGGTAAATCGTCGCGGGATTCCATTGCGCATCTAAAGTTATCATAGCTTGCTGGTAAACTATATAACAATAATATTGATAACAAATCTCTATGTATTTCGATTCCAATATCACTCAGTTTATCTACAGCGTCCATGAATTTTGAAATGTGTTCACGCACATCCTCGCCCTCTTGCATACGATGTAATGTTAACTGTTTCAATAAAATTGCTTTACGTGCAGGTCCTTTCGATGCATATATAGACTCGAGTTTCAACCACACCTCTCGTGCAGTTATGCACCCTCTTACGTGCTTTAACTCACTCGGACTAATTGACAAAATCAGATCTGCCTTCGCTTTTTCATCTGCAGCTAACCAATCATCTAATAATTTTTCATTACCTGGTGTTGAACACGGTCTCACATTTTTCCCACTTACGTATTGCCAACCTTCCGTCTTCGTTAACAATGCTTGAACTTGTATTTTCCACGTTTCATAATTCTCTTTATCCAGTAACTCTATTCGCACTGATTGAGCCGTCATTATGTAAACGTTTTATTTCATTTACCCATAACCTGATAATATTGCGTTTCTGGGCCCATAACCTGATGAAGAACACACGTTTACATGGGAAAATTTTTTCTTGAAAGACTATATAAAATGCTTGACACATGTCAGACGTACACTCTTATAAAACTAAAACAGCCAGTGCACATCTCAGCGTCTAAGCAGATTATACTACTCCAACATAAAACTGGTTCACGTAAGAATGAAATATGTTAAATGAATTATTACAATCAGGGCGTGGTGGTGGATCCAATTGAGTCAATGATAACACGACCAGTTTAGCTACGCAAGCGATCGTCCGTAGCGGAAAAAAAAAGAAAGTGATCACGTCATTTATTATAGGAGGCAGGCATGTAGAAGCTGACAAATGGTAACCGGAATAATATCAAAAATATATTATGTCATATAATAAATAAACATGTAAATTGTATAAAGGTGAAAGAGCTTCAAAATATAAAAACATTTTTTTAGTAATTTTTGTGTTGTGCGATGAATACTTCGATAGCTTAGCTTTATTGTATGATGTAAATAATAATTTGATGTATGTATACATATAAAAGAAAATAACTGTGTTCTCAAGTTGACTCTATTTCGTAAAAAGGAAAAGAGGACTGATTTGAAAAATGACAGAAAAAGAAAAAAGTGAACTAAAGAGGTCGAATTCTGACACGCGGCGCGCATTAGTACTACGGGAGCGGTGTTGCCGCAATAAGTAATATCAATAAACCTATGTTATTTCAGCAAAAGTAAAAAACATTGTGGTACATTTTTGTTCTTGAATAATGCTTTAAAATTATTGTGTACTTTTTCAAATCATCTTTATCAGATTTTTTATTTTTGGACATAAAATATATGTAATATTTTTTTTTGAAAATAATGTCTTACAATTTAGTTTCTGCTGTGTTGTGAAGTTGTGTTAGTTTTGTTCTTAATTATAAAAGAATATTATTTAAGAATATTGTGAAACAATAAAACTAGTTTTTTTTGAGAATTTTTTTAGAACTTATTCATAAAAAATATTAACCAACAACAGTATGCAATAAAAAAAAAGTTTTCTATTTCATAAGTTGGCAAATGGGCGAGCGGCCACCTGAATACGCCGAATTAGCGAAGCGACTGCTGCTCATAGACATTCGTAATTAAAGACGCGTTGCCTATGTTTATGTCAAAACCACTTCCCCTTTCCATCTTTTCGTTATAAGAAAAAGATAGGAAGGGAAAGGGGACTTAAATTAGCACTCCGGCACGCGCACTCATCAGATGAAACGCGGAATTGCTTCCACTTCACGTCTGTCTTCCTTGTGGTCGTGATATTACACAGATGTCAGCAAAAATGTTTGAAAGACTATTTGTGAACAATATTGACTAAAAAGCGATATAATAATATTACTAGAATACAGATTTGACAGTGGTAGATGCTGCAATAACGATATTTGTTGTGTGTACAAATGGATTTGATGGATAAGAGGTCACATAAGAAAGAGAAATATCATCTTTCTGTAAATTGGATCCCGAAGGTACTAAGTAAAAAAAAATATTAAAAATAATTACATAGCTTATGTTTTTATTTCTTCCTTTAAAGTTCGTGCAGAAATGTTTGTGACCTAAAGTTTAAATTTGACATGAATTTGTAAGTTTATTCATTACATAAATCAATGGACTTTTTTTTTAACTTGATCTTTTATTGGTAAGGTAACCGAACCGAACCGGCTTGATATTACTTACTAGTTAATGCGACGTCTATTAATTGAATATTTTTTCAATTATTCCCTCCGTTCACTCCAATCTTTATTTCATTCATTCCGTTCTCCGACTCTAACCATTGGTTTCTGAGACCAAAATATATGTATAAAACATATCGTCATCCCTGTCAATAACTTTAACAAAATAGAGATAACAATATGTTACAAACGGTGATTTTGATCTCGGAAACCTACGGTTAGTGGTGATTTTTTAATTATTTCATTAAAATTAATACATATGTTCAATTATATTAAGAATTGATACGTATACCAGAGAACATGTAATACATCAATTTAAGTCGATAAATAAATCAATAAATTAAAATTGACCAATATTTAAGATATTTTACGATGGTCGAGTTTTGTTTTAATTTGACCTTACCCTTGCTATGGAGTTAAGTTCATCACAGTCAAAATTTTTGTACACTTACTTTATTAATCAATTATGATATAAGTATGTTCATTAATAATAAGAAACCTTTTTTAATAGTTGACCAAAGGTTCTTGACTCCTTATAATAAGTTGAAATAACATTGTACATTGAAGGTCACTTTTAATTCTGTTTTAGAATTCCATTATGTCAATTTCAATTGACCTTAACAAGTTTAACAATTAAGTTCTTTTTAACTGCTCCTGCCGTTCATAACATTCTTGGTTAATTACAAATTGCTTTCACGTAAGCATTGCAAATATTACAATGCCAAAATGTATGTATTTTTGTAAACATTTAAAAATTGTATTGTATTTTGTCATACCTTTTTCGGTACATTTTTTTTTTGTTTAACGTAAGTTACTGATTTTTTAACCGACTTATTGTTTGTATAAAAACAATAATAAAAATATGAAAAATTAAATTTATTATGTATTCGTTTCTATTATTTTTTTATCCTACCAACAAATTAACTTTTACATGAATCAAATAGTCCTTATACAAAAACACGTGGAATTCGATGAGTGGATGTTCGTATGATTTTTAAATCGCAAAAAGCGAAATGAATATAATTAAATAATGACAAGACGTAATCAAAGGATAATTAAAATATCTAAAGCGGTCAAAGAGATAATCACTGGGCATTTCATTTGTGAACACTTTAATCCCATCTTAGCAATTTTTATCTCATGAAAAAGACAGCGGATGATGTTTTAACTAATGTCTTTTAATCGAGGATAACTTATTAACTCGATACCAACGTAATAGGTATTTTTGCAATGGCTCTGATACGAATATGGCCATACTTCAGCCCAATTACAGTGTATTTAGCGCTTATTCGAAATATCCGAAACTTTGCCATCTAAAAAAGTCGATTAATTTTAAAACGGAGGAAGAGTCGAGTGTCGATTTTAAGATAAATACATTCATGTTAAGGTCCATCGGCGAACAAAAGTCCAATTAAGACAATCGTGTTTCATCATCAAAATTCGTGAATCGAAAACGGGGAGGTAGGTAAGCTTGATATTCATTTTACGTCATGTTAAGACCGCAGTTCGGTGAATGAAATTGTATTTGCTTGAGTTCTTCAACGCTACTGAATTATGGAAAAGGAATTTTAACAAGAGGCACGAGCCTCTCCATTCAAGTTTAGATTTTTAATGACCACTTGATAAATCGTGTGTTTTGTACGGCATCACGGCATCTCTCTTTCATTCATAATGCTTGTACATTAGTATTCTTCGCGCGATTTTCATCCACATCGGAATGAAGGTTGTTTATAACTTCGTAAGATACACATCCTTTTATGGTTTCGCTGTCATACTTATCATTTCTGTAAGCTTTGTAAAACTTCGATGTTATTTTTTTTTTTTTTTTTAATAATAAGGGGCAAACAAGTAACTTGATATTTTATGTTAAAAATCTCCGACATCCATAGACATTGGCAAAATCAGAGCAATTGCAAATATTCCTTTCATCTTAAGTTATTCTTTATTTAAATAGTTAATAACATGGCTTATTAGATTAGTAGCTGTCGCCCGCGACTCTGTCCGCAAAGTATTAAAAAAAACTTTATAAATAGCCTACATATGTGTTCTTCCAGACTATGTTCTACAACCGTTCCAAATTTCATCAAGATCTATTGAGCCGTTCTTGAGATACCTTAAAACAAACATGCATCCATCCATCTAAACATTCGCATTTATAATATTAGTAAGATGTTCATATAAGGGTAAGTTCCACTATCTGTACAAAAAGATTGAAAGTAATGTCAGTAGAATGTTTATGTATAATTAATGATTTACGATCAACGTAACTTCTTCCAACTTATACAACATATTACAACATGATAATGTAAGCACGTGTTACACCTTTGGTAATTTACTTTATGATATTAAATACGCAATATACGTACATATAATATGTATGTACATTTAATATACATGTATATTAAGAGCAGTATTCTTACTGGCAACATTCTCAGACACTCATTTGTTTTCGTTTCCCTAAATACGCCATAACTTGTATACGAAATCATCAACAAACGTTGCGTAAAATCTCCAATAATTATAGTTCTTTACAATAAATAAAAGTTTATTTATTTATGAATATATGCATGCTTTAAAATCCATGCTGGTAAAATTTTGGAATGCTTTATTGCATTTCCCGTTTATCAAACAATGTGGTAAGCAATTTTTGATTTTCTTTGTTGTAATTTACAAATGCTGGCGGAATAACTACCGTCTAGCTATGTAAATAGGCATAGAGATGTAATCTACATTCATATTGTTACTTTACTACTGAGAGGAAAAATTACACATGCGGTGCAGAAACATCTATCCAAAAGCATATTGTTGTCTCAAATTTTTCAAAGAATAATAGGGACAACACTATTGCTTTTAAAAAGGTATTCGGCCGTGAATACACGGTAACATACCAAGGAATGATTCAATGTCTTATGCGCATAGAAACAAAATATCTGAGTAATTTTTTACAACATTTCGATCTTAATGAACCTCTGTGACGTAAGTGGAACATATTTTAAAGTGATTTTTTTCCGAAAACAAGTTTCGATACTTGTACTTTGGATATTATCAAAATATTACAGCAGTTCATACAATATAATTTTTATTACAATAACCTTTAATGCTTGACGTTATTGTATCCATTTTCTCGCGTTGCGTGTCTAAATCGATTAGAGGTTATTAATAATGTAAGAATCATGATGTAAGTATTTTTTATAGTTTTGTATGTTAACTTCATGGTCAAGTGTACTCGAATATATCACCTTGGGACGTTACATTCGATGATTTAAACTTATAGAGAGATATGTTCCACATTGGACAATATCACTAAGCGATAGCAGGAAATCATCTATACTGATATTATAAAGCGGAAATTTTTAATTGTTTGTGTTGACTTGAAAAATTCTTTTACTGTTGGGAAGCCACACTATCTTCGGGTGACATAGGCTATATTTATTAGATGATCTTTTTTATAATTCCGCGCGAACGAAGTAGCGGACAACAGTAATTCATAAAATTCCAAACATAATATTTTAAAGGGCCACACGCCACAATATAGCGGATCGCGAGTTGACCACCTGCGCTGCAGAGCGAGTATTACGGCACAGTTTGCCACGCGACTCCGGTGTGACGCTGGGCACTTGCATTCGCACGTGTTTGCAATCTATTCAACTTATTTATTATTCTGTATTTTGTATGAATAATCAATAAACAAGTGCTTGACGAAAGTAAGTATTATTTGAGTTAGTCCTCTTTTGAAGGTCACCTCACTCGTCAAAATAGATTTGGTGCTGTAGGTTCTAGGCTGTCACAAAGGAATTCTCATACATACAAACCCACATACATAAAAATAAATTGATATACGCACCAAAAAAACCTTTATTTAGTTTAAAGGTCAGCTCTAATTTTAGTCTTCATTCTTCCCACCCTTTTCTTATAAGGAAACTATGGGGAAGTGGATTTGATGGAGGAAGTGATGCACAGGAAGGGGAAATATTCTCTTTCTTTGAGTCTCATCCTCCTTCAATTAAAAGTTCGGCGGAATTCAGGTGGCAGCTTGTCGTTTGTCACCGTATATTATAAAAAAAAGTTGTTCAAAAACCGAATCATGTGTAGTTTATCGAGCAAGTAAAATAATATTTTTACTATTATAACCATACTGGCATAAAACCTTATTCGATATGCCATAAAATGGACTAAGCACAAGATATTAGTCTAAATATTTATCCAATATCGGCATTACTAACCCACGCGTCGAAGTAATCCAGTTAATTCAGTATTTCTCATAACTGGCTAGAATTCTTACAACATCTACATTCTATAACAAACTCAGTAGGTTAGTAACTTATACTTAAACTCGGAATAAAGTTATTCTTGTAACACCACAATGATCATTGTGGATTTTTACTTTTATTTTTACACTTCACTTAAGTTATTCTCATCTCACAATTATTACGTTCAAGTAAAAAATCTTTCTAACGTAAGAATTTCAATGCTTAGTTGGCATTGGTCACGGAGATCGTAATTTTTGTGTAATGACCGTATACAATAAGTAAAGATTTCACCCTTGAGAGTGTGGGCCTCTAAAACTATACACAATATGCAACTCTAAATGATGTGAGCTTGAATGATTGTGATGCTCACGGATTTTACATTTATCGTATTGTTAATTTATTTATTCTGTGATAATTTAAAAATGTATCAAGACATACTGACCGCCTTAAGTACAATCACTGTTTTTTTAATTCAATAACAAAGAACATATTAAAAAATACCATTTTTAAATTGCAAGAAAGCTCAAAGGTCGATGTGACATTGAAAAATCGAAATTTTGTTTATTTTTTTTGACATTCCATTCACTGGAAATGGATATGGCAGTAAAATGGAACAAATAAGATCGTAATTTCACTCAATGTCATGTCATGCCTCCGGCCAAGGCCGAACAGGCGTGTAACAAGTGACAATGAACAACAAATTGCTATTTCGCATACGATTTAACCTTGTACGGAGTACTGCCATTGTTTTCTGTACGTTAAGTATTTTAAGGATAAATATGGTCTCAGTTACACGAACAAATTCCCGTATTTTGTATGGAGGGACATGGATCTCGGAGAACTGTCGATAAATAAACTGTAATGCTTCTTCACTCACTGACACTTTGCCATAAATGACTTTACCAATAAGTATCGTGTTTTGTTTTAATTCAATGATGTTGGTGTGAATTTTAATACAGATCGTGTTAGAGCACTTTTTGGTATTATCCGTGTCAATCTTTTTAGCGGCTTGGTTTCAACGGTCAACATGTGTTATGCGTAACGCTCCGCAGCAATATTAAAATTGTGTTCCTCTCAGTAACTCGCGTGATATTTCAAGCCGCCGAACTGTGTGATTTCGCCTATTCTATATGTAATGTAAGTACATGTTACATGTTATGTAAGTACAACTGATCTACGAACTGACTGGTACCTCTCCAATACTCGATCTCGAACAATTTTTCTAAAGCATTTCTCATTATCAACACACAAAAATTTTAATATCATCATCAGCTCACTATACCTACCCTAAGTTAGGGGTGACTAGGCTATAGTAAACCACGCTGGCCCAGTTCGGATTGGTTGACTTCACACATATCATTGAATTTCTTCTTAGATATTTGCAGGCTGCATTAGGATGTTTTCTATCACCGTAAGAATGTCGGATAAATGTACATATGTAAATCGAAAACACATTGATACATGGCGGGATTCGAACCCAGGACCTGCAGATTGCAAGTGCTTAACCCAGGAGCCACCGACGCTCTTTGCTTAATCCTTGAGCCACCGACGCTCACATTTTAATATATATGTCTTACTTAACCGTTCTAAGGATCGCCATAGCAATGGGAAAAGAAGGATCTATTGTTTTGAAGTCGATCAATCATCTTTTCTACTACCAATCAAAGTAATTAAAACATTCCTGGGTTCTATTATGCGGATTGCTTCCTAGACTCGCCCGTAAGATTTTAGCAACTAAAACAAGATACTGCGTACTTTCACTTCAGTAGTTTCTATGTCCTACTTCTTTGTTGTATCCTGGTCCATTTACAATGACCATGTTTTATTAGGCAATTTATCATTGACTTCCGACTTAATAATTTTGTATATCTTGACATGTTTTTGAATGACATACATATTTATTATGTAGTAGGTGTTAGATAAAATCTGATTTTAGCTGATGTTGATTTTGAATATTGATCATTCAAAATGAATCGACAAATACCGGTAATTACATAAAATGCTGTTTAATATTTCTTATGAAAATTCGACTTACGACAAAATATATTACATTTGCTTCCAAATAATACGAGAAGTACGTACTAGGAAGATGAACCAATGAAACAGGATATCTAGGAGTTTGAAAATTTCTAGAACCAAATATGTAATTACAAAATGAATGAACGGGAGGTTAATAATGAAGATTGTTTTAAAAAAAATTACGGAATTTCGCATCACCATGAAAACCGCTTTGAAAAAACAAACATTGTAAAATATTCCAGATTAATTTTTAGTATTCATATTCGTATTTTTCAAATGGACAATAAAAATGCATACATACATAGCAATAAGTTACATTTTTTCGTCCATAAATAATCAAGCTTGCGTCTTAAAGGCGTCGAGTTGTACAGTTTTGTTGTCTCCAAGACGGAGATCAATTTAGTAATGTCAACATAATGTAGTTGGTTGTTATGTAAATTTTTAGAATGAAAAGCAATAATATGTTAATATGTCGTATTTTTAAACCATCCTTTTTACTCGTCGTTGCATTCTTGTTTGAGCTGCAACACCCGTTAAGGAAACCTGTCAATGCGTCCACTCTTTAAGACTCTGTCGCGTGCCCTACCGTAGTGCCTCCATTCTCTTCAATTAATCAGGATAAATTAGTACTCTAATTTCATTCATATCAAGAATTCTATCTTTTAAAATGATTTGATTTTCAAAACGCGTCTATTTAGAGTATTGTTTGTTTCAACTTTATTGGACAGCTTTTAAATCGTTCACGAAAACGTTTACTTATGTATCTTAATAGTACATCACTGTTTGCAATTATTTAATTAGCATAAAGTAATATCAAAATGCGTCTGGCAGCATTCTCATTTGTTAAATAGATTCATGAAGGTTTTTGCCTGTCAAATTATACATAGCAACAATGTAAGTATAAAACATTTACTAATATTTATTAGAAAGGGACATACATAGTTTTTAAAGTCATACATTGATGTTTCTTGTATACTTCTATGACATTTTCATCGGTACCTTAAAATAACAAAGTCGATGTTCTACGATAAAACTAAGCGTCTTGCTTACGTTGTTACTTGTTGTATTTGTTAAATTTCAAATGCAAACAAGTTCATGAAAATCTTTTAATTCGAAGAAGTTTGGTCATTGTATTCCGAGAATGCATTAGAGACACCTTAAAATAGATCCGAGAGTAATGGTTACGGTATTTTGAGCAATTATTTATTTTCGTCTTATTGTATTCGTCTAAATATGGTTGTAGCATCTTTGTCAAGAACGAGTTATCACTGCTACTGTATAAGAGAAAAAGGCGTGATCCGCGATTGCCATTGTGACAAATCCTTTTCATTAAAAAGAAAAACTTATCCAAGACAGTATTCAGGTATATTTTATTCAACGCCGCTCTCTTAATTATTGGCTTACTTTTTTGTGTTAAATATTCGGTTATTATAAAACGGATTTATAATTCCTGTGAACTTTTAAATATTTAAAAACATAGGTATTAACAATTTTAAATTTGCATGTTAGCAATATCTTTTCGGAAATTCATTGCTCGAAAATGTTACACAGGCGCTCACAATGTTTTGCTCGTTTCATTAATTCTTACCTCGTCAACTAAAATTTTGAGCGATCTTTTAAGAATTTAAAAAGCAAACTTTTTTTTTTAAATTCTTATATCTTGAGCAAGCTGAAGTAATAAATAACTTTTAATCGAATGTCAACTTTGGTACAAAATAAAAAACCAACTAAAAATTAATATGTATAGTAGTTTCCAGTTTGTATCGCAAAATTCTTCTTGTAGTCCAACTAATCACGTCCCGCGGAGTTGGTTGCCAACTAACATATTCTTATTCCCAATAAATCACATGAATTTTTCATAAGCATTCCATTTTCTATGGGGTGTTGTTTATGTTTTGTTATACTATATGAATATAAATTGGATTTTATGCAACATAATTTATAACTAACTAGCTGTAGCCCGCGACTCCGTTCACGCGGATTAAAAATAAAACTTAGGTATAACAGACTAGGTTCTACATCTGTGCCAAATTATTAATCAAGAACCGTTGAGCCTATCCGGAGATACCTTCAAACAAACATCCACCCATCCATACATCCATCTAAACATTCGCATTTATAATATTAGTAAGAAGTAAGATTACTAACTATTTATAAAAATGCCTACATCTTATTTAATGATGATTCAGTATAATGATGCGGTTTGATACTATGATAAATTTTAAGTTTATTTAGAGCATGTAGTTTAATTGCTACATATTGCTAATTTGAGTTCCGTTAAAAGAAAAATAATTTTGCTACAATTTCAAAATAAGGTTCCTTCCATGCTTAGCAGATTTGAACAGGACTGATTTTTTATGTTTATAGATATCCGCAATTGCAGATGCGTTGCCTACCTTTCATCGACGGAGGAAGAAACGCATGGAAAAGGAATACTTCACCTTCCTATACGTCTCCTTCTTCGTCAAATCCACTTCCCCTTCCCATTGTTTCCGAATAGAAAAGGGTAGGAAGGGAAAGAGGACTAAAATTAAGTCTTAGGAACGCTCACTTTTAAGACAAAACGCATATATCTTCCACTTCACGCCTGTCTTCTGTGTGGTTAGGGTATTGCACCAAGCAAGTCGGCCCATTCGTGCAACAGATGTTGTTACTGGTGTCTACCACTGTTAAAAATATTTGAAATGAAATGCATTTATAAATGTAATGCAAGTTTGAGTTGGCCAGTTAGTTTTTCAACGCTTTCACATTCCATCTCGAATACCAGATACATGTTATCAGCATAAACACGTGTCATGTCAGAGTCAAAAGACGCGCGCTATTACGAAGCGACAGGTGAGGGATCGCATCACCGGACTAATTAAATCACTTATTCCGGTAACTTGTCGCGATGTCATGACGATGCATGACCTAATATTAATCATGAATAATTTTAATATCAGGACCGTTATGTTTATCTTAATTTAAAAAATATAGCAAATTTAATAACTGGTTCATTGAAATTCCAACTGAATCTAGGGAACGCGTCTATATTTGAATGGTGCTTTCGACTTTATTTCTCATTCCAGACGCTTACCCTAAACCATCAAAGCTTAATCTTTTGGCGCTTGATTATGCTTAACTTTGTGTGTGTCACAATAACTAAATATATAAATCAGTAATATAATAAATCAGTTAAAATAATCATTTGATGATGTATTATTGTTACGATATGTGACTTATATTTAAGACTTAATGTCTCAGTTAATCAAAATAACATAACTGAAAGACATTCGTTTCTTTTAAGCAAAAGAATAGATTTACTTATTCAATAGGAAGCATTGAATTTTTACTTCCGTTTTGTTTGAAGGTTATGTATGTAAGCTCAAAGCAAAATACGCGTCAAAGGCGACGCATGCGCACGCACCTGTGCTCTCGGTGATGAAATCAGGTGACTAATAACACATTGAACATTAATCGATTCGAGCAGTGAAGTATCGATAAGATGGATTGGCATCATTTGCTAATGGATTGAAAAGATTTAGAAACTTTATCGTTCGTACAGCATCAATTAAATGAAAGCACGTCCCCAATTTACTATGATACATATTAAGTTGATCTAATTTATTTTAATTACAATCATTTTCAATATTTAGAAATTACGTTACGTTAATGGATTCTCTTTTAAATTTACTGCAAATTTAAATCAAATGTATCGGTGGCTATCATTAAACAGCGATAATATCTCGTTTCTTAGCTGACAGAAGCAAATGGCTTATCGTGGTAGCGTTAAGTTGGATAAAGTTTCAGTTAGATCGAGAATATAATACAAATAAAATGAAAGAAGAGTTATTCACACGAGAAGATTGAATTAAATACATTCTAAAAATAGCTCTTATTGCTATGAACTACGTGGTTTCACATGGCATACTATTTTAATAATTTCTTTGGTAAAAGATTTCTTCTCATGGGTTGTTCACAAGATAAGCGTGAAACAGATTTTTAGCTTTAAATTGTAATACATGGAAGACCACATCCTCAGATCTTAATTTGGTCGGCTGATTCCGCTCATATATGTACATCCCAATCGAGAGGTGTGAGTCTACCTCAAATACCAATGACCAACGCTGATTCAGTGCAGATTGATTCACATGTCTTTGCATTTTATTGCAATTATGGAAAGGTTGCATAACCATGTTATTTTTTACTGTAAGTACTTCGAATAAATGTATGTATTATTCGAAAATTGAAAAACACATCGAGACATGGCGGTGTTCGTATCCAGATCTATAGATTACAAATATAGTGCTTAACTACAGCGCACTGAAGTTCAATATTATCTACTAAGACTATAATCCTATCTTTCAACTGTTTACTTTACTGTAGATAAAAAGTTTTATCTGAAAAGGTTATAAACAATATAAGAATGTAGATTCGGAAGTGAGCACTCAAGCTATTGTTGGACAATTATTAACAAAGTTTGTCGTATTAGAATATTCACGTTAAAAATCTATTTCCTAATATCAAAGTGGTAATTAAAAGTATTCGTTATTGCGATACGAGAGGGATTTCTCAACTTTTTCCTGCAGCCGGGCGGCGGAGGTCGGAGTAGAGGGTTGGGCCACGTGCGGCCGAGCCAGCAGATGTCTCGTGACACCTGCCCTCGCCACCTCGCCCATCACTGTCTCAACTACACCAATCGCCGTTATATATATCCCTTTCTCGACGTGCTTATTTTTATATAATTTATACAATGTGATGGTAACTAGAATGGACCTTGTGGCGGTTATGACCATACCTATTCGATTACGTTCTAGTTGCGTAAGTTTATTACCCTTAAAGTTGTCTATATCTAAATTATTATTTTCAGGTGTAGTGGTCAGTTCGTATATTCGAAACGAAATAATCTAGTTATATAGAAAGTAAATCTCGGTCTTAGTACTTTAACCAATCGATTTGGTTATGGTTAAGGGAGTTTAATGGACTAGATCGACATGAAATCTCTTTGAAAGTTACTTTGAAGTTTCTACGTCTTGGTGTGTACTTACTTTGGTAGATGCTTTTATTAAGCTATTAAGCTGGCGATGATGAAAATATGATAGTTAACTACTTGGAAATTATAAAGAAAACCTAATTCGTTTTTATGATAAACAAAATAACACTATACAAACAAAAGAATAACAAAATAATGTTGATAGTGAAAGTTATTTCTCAATTATTGTTTGTTTCAGCAGCGAAAGTTAAAGTTCCACAACATATCCGTTTGTTTTCTATTTCCGTTGTGGGTTTTACTTTCTTATTTTCTATAGGGTTGCTATTTGTTTGTTTTACTCTCTATTGACATCGTTTAAGATTGGAAACCTTTAGTATCCAATGACGAAAGCCGTGCAAATATATATTGACGTCTAAGTTTTTTTTAAGGAAAATAAAAGGGATGATAAGTGTTCTTTGTCGGAATGTTTCGGTGATGAAAACGCACGGTAAAACTGACACATTTGTATGAGTAAAGTTGTAATACTTCTGATAAAACTCAACATCCTAATCACATCTCAAATACGTTTGATTGAACCATTTTTTTAAGTCTTATTGTGAATTTGACGCCTGATCCCTAGATATCACTTTCCTTTTTCATCTTTCTTTATTCAAAATTCCTTTAAGCTAATCAGAACCATCGGTTAAAATCAAGATAAACTGTTAACGTTAAACCGACCGTTAATTCGTTTCAAAGTCAATTTTGCACCTGTCTTTATTTATGGTTTATAATCATGTCAATTAATAATTAAAATCGAAACAGTAATGGAGTCGGTTTTCTATAACGCATTACAAAGTATAATCATATTCCGTTGATATATCGCACGTGTTCAATTACGCAAATCAAGGAATATAAAGTAAAACATCGTTAGGATTTAGTATAGACATTTCAGAGGCCGTACTTACGAGAGGATCATACTTTAATTAAACACCTTGGTGTTCCCGCTGCTCGTTTGCCCCCTTCTCATATAAAAAAAAATGTAGATATATTACCAGCCACGGAAATACGCATTAATATATTTTCATAAGAGTGTCGATGTCTCAGGGGTTAAGCACTTGACTTTTATTCAACAGGTCGTGGGTTCGAATCCCATGTACCAATGTGTATATTGATTTTCGATTTAAAAATATATGTAAACATTTATCCGGTCGCTTTCACGTTCTTACATTGAAGGAAAACATCGTGATGCAACTTGCACATATCTGCGAATAAATTCAAAGATATGTGTGAAGTCAACCAAACCGCACTGGGCCAGTGTGGTTGACAAAGGCCTAGTCACCCCTAACCTAGGGTAGGCTCCGAACACCTTAGTGGGGACGTATAGTAATGGGATCGAATCAATTTGACAAACAAATCAAATGTAACGTTTGATATTTTATAGAATTGGTTAACAGTCATATTTGAAAAAAAAAAATAAGTAAAAACAATTGCTTCTATTTGTTTTACGACTCCTTACTTTTTATTTCACATCCTTATTAATTTACAGAGGATATTTGTGTTTTTCAAATCGTCTCGAGCTTAAAAGGCATTATATTTGTTTTTTTCACGTTTCGTTACGTGAAATTCAATCGTTAGAATTCTTGTTTGGACCACTGGATGTAATTAACATTTAATTAGATACAGTTTGCAGATTCCATAGGGCTTTACGACGCTCGAAGTTCGGCCACTGAGTTAAGCGGACTTCGATCCGCGCAGGTGCAACTGTTATTCAATTAAAATTTAATACAGATGTCGCGTGTCCCGCCTTTTTACTTCAAGACGCTCCATTATAATTAAAGAATATTATTTTGTCATAAAAATGAGGCACTTCGACTCGCCACGCGCCAATATTGAAACTCATGCAACGGGATTTTACAAATGTTATGATTATTTCTTTATTAACAGGGAACTTAATGAGAAATTTAAATATCTGATATAAGCTCCTGTGATGTGGCCGCTACGGAAAACGCGATGTTCCATGCTCAAGTATGTGGCGGAACCTTGTTATTTAATTGCGGGTTGAAATCTGGTTTTTAATTATAAACTTATAAGTGTAATTCGTACAAGAAGGTGCAATACTGAGGATTCCACGCGATGGCGCCTTGAATTTTTTCTTTCGAAATTCTAAATATTACATACATGTTTTGATGCGATAATTATTCTTAATACAAATAGCGGTTTAATTTTATTGACCAAAACTTATATATAATACCGAAATTTATTTTAAACGACCAGATTAAATAATTTTCGACTAGATCAAGTAAATTTAACCCATAAATTGTATTGCATCCTGAATTTTAGGGTTTAAACGTAAACAAATATCCGCAGTTAATCTTACTAATATTATAAATGCGAAAATTTAGATGGATTGATGGATTTTTGTTCGAATGTATCTCCGGAACTGCTGAACGGATCTTGATGAAATTTGCCACAGATGTAGAGCATAGTCTGAAAGAACACATTGGCTTATTAACTTTTTTTAATTCCGCGCGTCCGGAATCGCAGGCTAGATTATAAGCTGATGTGAACAGATAGTTCTCTACAGCGAGGTAAGTGTGTCAATAATTTAAACGTAAACGAACACGTCTCGTGGCGATGGCCGGAGGCCCCGTGCCGCCCCCCATTGTAACCCCCACAATGCGCCGTACTTCACGCTAACGAGCGCTTCGAGGCGCAACAGACGCATTTGTAAAAACCACAATAAGCGTACCATTTCGGCATATTGTTTTGACATATAATAAATATTTGTAAGATTATACCGCGCGGAGATTGCCCTGGCTGATTTTAAAATCGATCGGCTGTTTCCTTTTGTTGCGGGGCTATTGTCTTGAGGATGCGGTAGGAGTGAATCCGGTAAGGGCCGGCGCTGCCCAGTCTAAACCGAATTACACACGGTTGCTTTCGGCAGCCACCCCAGCTGCCGGCAATCTTTATCACTAACCATTTATCTTGAGCTTTTTAAAATTTTAGAACATGAATATTAGGTTTGTTAGAACACACAGGCAAATTCTTAACGTTGCTTACCTGTGTGACTGTCTTTACAATTTTCACTTTTTACGTTTAATTTTTTTTAGTTTTTTATTTTTTACTTTTTAATGCGCGATATTATAAAACAAATTTGTTCATTTTATAAATGTACTTCTTTTAATTTTCCTTGCAGCAATATTTTACTTATTATACGACATTATGTTAATATTTTTTCATTGAAATTCAACGTCAATGCCATTTTGTTAATATACATATAAGTGATAAGTGTTTTATTATCATATTAATAATCTTCGACGTCAATAAAACATGAGGAAAGAAGTTTTTTGTGCAAAAGTACACAATAAGTGAGAAAATCAGTGCCTTTATTACCACTGCCGGCAGCGTACGTTACCTCGGCTTCAAAGATTCGCAAATTGTAGGTTGCGGCGTCAGTTAGCACCTCGTAGGAGTCGGGATTGCCATAATTTGCTTCTACTGACACTGGCCCCAAGCGGCTGTCGTCACGTTTCACCATCTAAATACTTTTTATTAAGGAAACGTAGTCATTTAAGGTTGATACAAGCGGGCAATTACGACCCGCCCCCACATCACACGAGGTGTGAAAATTTGAATTAATACCGAAAGAAGATAAATAGATTGGTTTGAGGAATGCCACTTAAATGAATCTGCATAAAAGTGTATGTTGTGTTTATTAAAGGTTTTAAAAGTATAATTTGCACCTTACACTGAGATTTTTAAAGGAACATTTAATTTATGAAAAAAGTTACGTCAGCTGTAAAGTCTTATCTTCATATTTTAATATTTAAATATTAGTCAAAACTTCATTTCTGATTTATTTGAATTCAGTTTCTTGAACTAATGTAATAATATTCAAATAATAAATTTGTCGTTTAATGCGTTGATGTCTTTTATAAGAAGTAACATATTTTACTTATTTTCAAAAAATCTTCAAATTTTGATGCGTAGAATCTTAATTCATATAAGGCTAATTTGTGATATTATATTGCACCCACTAGGCAATCTGATATTGCCAACTGTGACAACTGTATTAAACCAAAAGTCTTACATAAAAGACAATTCAACTAATTTCATTAATATTAACAGTCATCCGTGACTTCATATGGATCAACTACTATCCTGTCTTATTCCCGTTAAAATCTAACCGTTCCGGAAATTATCCGGAACAAACGTGGCCTTCAGACAGACAGAAGAATACCATTTTACAATCGGATTTTGATTATAAGTAAAGCAAATACATCATATATGCAAAATATGTTGTTTTTTGATATTACAGACGCTCCAATTTATTAATTGTATATAGATTTAAGTATAACAAAAGATAGAGCAACATAAAAATTTTATATAAACATATATCAATGTATTAGAAATGCAAATGTAAACACATGTCACTGAATTATTTAGCGATTAAATTTCTTAGGAATTGATTGTAAATATTGAGCACAAGAGGAAAGATTAAATCAGTTTGAAACGAAAAACGTGCCTCAGAAGCGAATGTCCTCTGATAGTAAGTAGATTAAAGTCAAGAAGCGTCACAAAGAACTTCAAAGCTTTGCTTCTTATTGTTATTAAAAAAAAACTTTGAGTTTCGAAAGTCTGAAGGGTGTAAGTTTTTTACACATCAGAAGAACACATTGTAAATGTAAGAATTCGTTATGGTATCAAAAATTATGAATTATATTTTCGTCTATCACATTCAATTGTATTCGAGGGAAAGCATCGCTAACGATCTCAGTGACGTCGATAAAAATATGTCAATAAGGAACTGATTCTGCGAGGTGATCCTCTTCACACATTAATAAGTACCTTCGACTATAGAGTAATGGACTAGACAAAGCGCCGTTGTAATAATTGAAAAATAGAAAGGAATGAGAAGTTATATTTACACATTCCACTATGCTTACAATGTCATGTTTCGTCTATGGATTTAATTTTGTAAATTATAGTGTTTAAATTAATAAGTGACTTATAAAAGTAAAACTATTTAGATTGGCTTGTTATAATTTCTCAATACTATTGAATTCGACTATACATTAAACGTGTAATTAAGTGAAGAACTTATTTATTGTTGTTATTTTGTAAAGGGGAATGAGCGCGCTTGACAGGTCCTGCCTCTTTATAGTGATAGAGCCGTATTGACTTTTTGATTCCGCTTCAAACATTGGCCATAAATTTTGGCAACATCAATATTGTATGATAAGATAAATGTCGATGTCGCGATGCCCATTAGGACCGCATAATCGCCATTGTATTTTTTTAAACTGATTTTAATGTTTCCAAATCGACGGGCACTGGTCTGACGTTTTCAATGGAATGGTTAAAATAATGAATGTGTAAATAAATATGAATTAATGTCATTCAACATTAAGATAAAAAAAATGGATTGTAACCTTTAGCTTTAAATTACAAAAAGGAATCGATTGGTATATTTTACTACTTCTACTGTATTACTTCAAAAAATACAGTTCATGTGTTTAGTTAAACACGTGTTTTATTTTAATCCCCTGATCGGTGATGATTATTGTTCTAAGAATCTACGTGGTTGTACATAATATGTTTTCCTCTTATATTAGGTCCTTACATATGAAATTGGCGTTTTTCGTACTGGCCACTTTAATCACGAATTTCTCCTCTTTGGTAAGGAATTCCAAATTCAAATTTGTACAGCTATAGACTCATGTATTTGTGGTTCGATGACCGTCATTCATTTGTTTTTTTTCTTCTGTTTTTTTCTGTTTGCGTCACTCATTTTACAAAATGGAAAACTTAAAATATCGCATTATTTACGAGTACGAGTTCCGCCGTGGCACTAGTGCTGCGGAAACGACTCGAAGGGTGAATGATGTGTATGGCGGTCGTGTTGCAAAAGAAAACACAGTTCGTTTTTGGTTCCAACGTTTTCGTTCTGGAAATTTCGATCTACAGAACAAGCCCCGTGGACGGCCTGAGACTCAAGTTGATAATGAAGAGTTGAAGGCTATTGTGGAAGCGGATCCATCGCAAACCACGTCCGAGTTAGCTGCAGGCTGCGATGTTAGTGATAAAACTGTTTTAATTCACTTGAAGCAAATTGGGAAGATTAAAAAGCTTGAAAGGTGGGTACCTCACGAATTGACTGAAGCAAACCGGCAAACGCGCGTCGACTGTTGCGTTACATTACTAAACCGGCACAATAATGAAGGTATTTTAAACCGAATCATTACCTGTGATGAAAAATGGGTTCTTTACGATAATCGGAAGCACTCAGCGCAATGGTTGGATCCTGGCCAGCCAGCCAAATCCTGCCCCAAGCGAAAATTAACCCCAAAAAAATTACTTGTAAGCGTTTGGTGGACTAGTGCCGGTATTGTTCATTACAGTTTTCTCAAATCTGGCCAGACTATTACGGCTGATGTCTATTGTCAGCAATTGTAAACCATGATGGAAAAGCTAGCGGCTAAACAACCTAGGCTGGTCAATCGCTCCACGCCACTGCTGCTTCACGACAACGCTAGACCACACACTGCGCAACAGACGGCTACTAAATTAGAAGAGCTTCAATTGGAAAGTCTAAGACATCCTCCGTACTCCCCGGACCTTGCTCCAACAGATTACCATTTTTTTCGAAATTTGGATAACTTCTTGCAAGGGAAAAAATTCAACTCCGATGGGGCAGTCCAAATCGCCTTCAAAGATTTTATTGATTCCCGTCCGACTGGTTTTTTTAGTAAAGGGACCAATGAACTACCTATGAGATGGCAAAAGTGCATAGAAAATAATGGTTCATACTTTGATTAATTAAATATATTATATTAAAAAATATTCGACTTTTTGTTCCTCCCATACAAAACGCCAATTTCATATGTAAGGACCTATTATATGTATCAATGAAACTGCTTATACGTACTTGTGGTATATGTACTTTGTTATTTATTAGTCAAGACCACGATTTCCGAAGCTTACGCATAATCATATTTCAATAGTTAATCATTATTTCTGGTAACATTTAAATTAGCGTTTAATAAAAGGGTCGATATATATTAGTTTTTTTGTGCCTCTAAAGTTTAATGTCTTATTTTGAAAAACAGATTGTTTGTAAAGATTACAAAACAATGCTATGGTTGAGTTAACATTTTCTTCGGAGACTATCTAAATTAAGATAGGAAGGTCCATATTGACGATCGAATTCAACAGTTTATAATTCAATTTTCGTATCGGCGATTGTCAAAACGTCGTGTTAAAGACGGTTAGTTGACATGCGGTGCACTGCCTTTGGTGTAATGCGGGGCCATCCCTCATACCGAAGGGCCATTCATGCAGAAACTGGCATCCGACGACACTTCGCTTAGATTTATGCCCGCGTACTGGCGGCTTTTGTAAAACATGCATTTTCACTACACCGCAAAGTCAATCCCATGAATTTATTAAGTAAGACAGTCACAAGACTTATGTAGCCGACTGAACGTAAGCTATTGTTTGATTACTGATTTACTTACAATGAAGATAAAACTCACAACACTATTAAGCCGAACTATAGGCCTATATGAATTTAAATTTTCATATTATACTTGCTTTTCTATCTAAAGTTAGATATAGGTACATAGAGTTTGTTATGAAATTTTCCTCATAATTAAGACTGTTGCTCTTTGACTGAGACGTCTTTTGGTATTTTCCTACAACATTTAGGATAATAGATAGTAATTTGATAACATTATTGGAAATTCTTAAATTACTTTACCTTATCCAGGTCGAGTGAAATGTTCCTAATAGATGTTTTTAAATCAAAATTATTCTTATTTGATGGCACTATTTTGTAAATTATTTAATATGGTCACACGTGTCACAGATTCTTTTAACGCAGCTTGAAATATGATACGTGGTTAATTTTATTAAGTCGTAATTTTGACCGGAACGAAATGTTAAAATCTATTTTTATTTGGGTTCATTACTTCATTATAACATTCCTAGGATAATTTGACAATGGATTTTCATATAATTTAAAGGAGGACAGACTGCATTATTGAATTTAAGTAAAAAGATGCGAAGTTTTTATTTAAAAACAGTCTGAGTTCGAAAGTATCTGCAGTGTACAAAACCGTAACTTCAGTATAAAATATACACATGCGAATTGCAGAATGTCAAAGCTCCTAAAACTGTATTGTTTCCAAAACTTTACGGATCTGCTAATACACTTAATTAAATAGATCTAATAATAATTCTAAACGTTTAATCGAGACTTAAATTATATGGTTTGCGGTAAAGCAATCATCCTACAATATTTCTGGTTGACTGATGCGGTTTCTTACAGACAAATAGCTGTCCGCACTGACGAATTGCTTCGTCTAGCAACATGTCCCTCAGGGATTTCAAACGAACCATTACTCTTTGAAGTAAAAATATAAACTACGGTAAGCGGTGAATATTCATAGGTTTAGCTACCCAAGAAATAAAGTAAAACGTGATGATATTCAGTCGTTCAGTTATTTTTTGATTATTAATTTGATTTCTAAAATTACTATATCACTTTCACTCATCTTTTAAATGATGGTCAAAAATAACTAGCTTAAAACAGCGCAGAGAAAAACCGCAAAAAGTAGTGTAAAGAGACTTCACTTTTCTTTTCGCGGTTTTTATAGCCCTTATCATATCCCTTCATTTTTAATAAATCACAAATTAAGGTAATTTAACGTCATTGTAGGATGAGATTGTGTATGCATTTTAAATATACGTAGATATAAAAATATCTACTACTTGAAATGAAATCTGTGTTGAGGCGTAGTAGCCGGGTACATGCCGATGACTGACATATGCCGCGGGCTGATGTACACTTGAGAATTTATTTAATCAAAGCAGTACCATACACCGAGTCCCTCGGGCGGCATAGTGCAATCCATATCTGCCAACTCAATCCAAGCCTCCGTGCAATTGTACGGTTTCCTCGGGTGATAGTTTAATGAAATTCCCCCACTCTGTGGGTTTTTATTATTTGAAGAACGCATTCAGAAGTTAATTCAATTAGAACAAAATAATCAAATTGTCTGTTTGTTGTCGACGTCTTTCTCGTTTCAATTTAAAATTATTTAGTCTGTGTTTCTGTTTCGTAAAAATATTTAAATCACGATTTTATTTAGTTTTAGGTGAATTCAGAGAGATCGTAAATATAGTCACGGTGCAAACATTTCGTCCATTGTTTCTTTTGAAGCGCTTTGAAGGTTTACGGAGCTTTCGCTCGGAGGGTAGTATAAAATTTGTATAACAAATGAGGGGCGTGGCGGGAATCCGTCACAGTGGCGGAGGACGCCGCGTGGGGCGCTGGATGGGTGGCCGGCGATCTTTAATGCTACAATTAAGAGATCCTTAAACGTTCATAAAATCGAAATGATCAAATATTACTTCTGTATTTCGTTATACATTGTTGCATATCACTCGGTTCGCCTGTTAATCAGTTAATTTAAGATAACAATCGAATTACTTTTTTATAATTAACTAAATTAAGGGACTCGCAGTATTTTATTGTTTTTATCATACTATTACAAAAATTAAGCTATATTTTTTTTTTAATATGTAAAAAACATAAAAAATATGTTCTTGTTGCATGTTGTTATTGTTGAGAACAAAGATTACGTTCGATTAAAAAAAAAAATTTGCACAATTTGTTCGGAAAGGCAACTTGATCATGCAGTGTTCCAAATTTGAATATCAAACAAAAGCCAGATAGGCCATTGTTATTGGCAGTTATTTGTAGACTGTCTGAAGTTTTTAATAACATGCATTTGTACTACAGGTTGAGTTCGCAAGCCCGAGCTGAGAAAGCAAGCACCTTTGCTAAGGCAACGTGGTATTAAGCTATTACTTATCCAAACAGGTTGATTTTTTTGGGGGAAAAATAAATATTGTTTGTAGTTGCTGACTGAATGATTTTGATACTTGCCTCGTTTGATTTTAGGTTCACATAAGAATATTTTTTTAATAGAGAAAGAATAATAAGTCTTGAACAATCTTTTAATTCAAAGCAAATCAGATGTGAATAGGAAAATAAAGAAATTGTCATTTTTAATAGCTTTTTCTTATACATGGTGACACAATAAAATCTAGTAAAGTAGCATAATATATTTCGATTAGGAAGTTGTAGAAAAAAATTAACTCTATCATCATGTATTAAAAAACAGCATATTTATTGAATAATACTGTCATAGAATTCTGATATAATTTCACTATACCAATTCCCAGGTTACTTTCGTATGTTCATCGCAACTTTCTGTAGACATTAGGAAAAAAACTCTGATCCCGATATGCAAATGAATGTTTGTTTAAGAGAAGTGAAGGAGTAGATATTAATTTCGTATCAGATATGTTATCAAGCAGATCATCTTCCGACCGAAATGGATACATCATTTACTATCGTAACAGCCTCAGGCAACGCAACAGCCATAAACAGATACTGTGCTATATTGACTTCATATATCAACTAAAAATATAACTCAGACCTTTTGATACATGTGTAGATTGTTTTGGCACAATATACCGTGTCAGACTGACGAGATAATGTAGAAAAATTATTTAGTTTGACAATATTACGAACTCTACGAGTACTTCACATATTCATTTACAGCAAAAGATGACTTAATGGTAATTGAAAGTTACTAAAATTCTCAGATCTGAGCTCATTTTAGTGACAGGTAACTGAGTAAGAATAAAATGCTTGTTTAAAGCATATTATCATATACCTAACATTGAAGTGTTTTGACAGGATATTCAAATTCAAATAAAAGTATAGCATCTTGTTTGAACATTTTCAAAATTGTTGAAAAATATACTCGTCTGTAAGAGCCGAAAGTCAAGTGAAACATAAAACTAACCTCATAAATCTAAAGGGTGGTGTAAAATTACACAACAAAGGTGTTACTTTAGACAATTTAATTTTTTGAATAAGACAAATTACTTCTCGTACGAGTGTATCAATAAGTTATGTTTTATTGCACCTACTAATTTATACTCAGAAAAGACATAGAATGTAAAAAGAATTTCTTTAAAACTTACACATATAAGTTATTTTAAATACTTTCGGGTTTGAAAGGAATATTATGTTATCACTAGGTCCTTTCTCATTAGTGAATGTGACGCAATTTTGTTAGTATAATGTAATATCTCCTTTATTAAGTACACATATAAGGATAATTAAGTACTTTATGAAAGTATTAAACATCAATTTATATTAAAGCTTAACCAATAAATTTCATCATGATTTTTTTACGATCACTTAAACGTGAGATTCGAAGTCATTTATACTGAGGTATTAAATGTCGCCTATCTAAGAGTCTCAAGATCTTTACGATGAGGTAGCTGAGAGGAAAAAAAAGTAGTTCGCAGTATCATGACTTTATTTCAAAAGGGTCGGACTTAGGCTTTAATCACTTAACGTTAAGATATTTTATACGATGGGGTTAATATATCCACAATTTTGTATGTGGATATTTTATGTTTAGTTATCCTTTTCAGAAAATGTTTACATCGATTTTACTTAGCTATTCAAAAGTTTTTTTTTTTTTTTTTTTAAGTGAATTGTAACGGAATAGTCTTTCTATTATTTATTTTTTACTTTATAATCTGTGTGACTATTTTCTAAAAGCGGTCTATTTCTCTTCGATTTTCATAGTCTTCTCTTACATAAAAAAATAAATCAGTTATCCTTAAACACTTTTAAATGAGTTGATTTGATTGTAGACTTGTAGACTAATAGTAAGCTTTAAAATTGACATATTCTTATAAATTAGGAAAATATTTCATACATAAATTAAACATCTTGTAAAACAAGTAAGCCTCAATAAAGATTTATTTATCAAGAAAGAATTTTTATGTTCACTGAATATATAATTAGATTAATACATAAATGGAACAAATAGCTGTAGATAATAAATTATCGTAGTGTATTAGTGATTAATAGTTTTCCTACCGTTACGGTGCGACTAAACTAATCACGTTATTTTTATACATTCTTAAGGGTTCCGTAGTTAATTTTTTTCAATACTGAAAAAATACAAACTAAAAATTGACGAAGAATTTGTGGTTATTTACCGTTAGTTTTCAGTAGCGATTTTGATTTGATTTTATTTTTCGGAATGTCATTGTAAATATGTCCTAGGTCTGTCGGCGCAAGTCGGTTGGAGATGTTTGTTTTTCTATTTATTAATTGTTCATAATAAATTCCAGTTTTAAAGAACCTCTCACGCTTCACCACATTTGTTGTAAAGAGTACATAATTTGCATGACCCGCTTTTTACTTTCAATTTAATATTTAATGATATGCTTATTTGTTTAAATAATTTGAATAATTCTATTAATTAGATAAGAGTGATGAGTTGTTTCAATTTCGACAAATTTTATTTAAAGGTCCTATTAGAGAAAGTATACCGTATCAAGTTTCATGTCTACTTCTTATTAACTCTTGATTTATAAAAATTCGATTTTAAAAATTACAAGCTGTTATGGATAGCATATTTCTTTAAACTCTCAATTGAGTGCGACGACTAAGATAGTGTTTTGTTTTAATTTATAACTACAAAGTATTGTTTAATTTCACATATGTTGTTTAATTGTATGGGTTTTGTTGAAAATTATGTCATACTCAACACTTATTTCTCATAATAGTTTACAATTTAATCTCACTTCAACTCCAATTATAGTTTAAATAAATGAATTATTACATTACAATTTATTATTATATTATTTGAATAGTTTTAACTTCTTTCATTTTTAAGGCTATTTGTACACAAGGTGATTTAAATTTTCAAAACCTGGCGATTTTAGTTTTACTCAACACATCATTAGGGTCTTAGACGCGTCATCGTCGTCATTTCTACATATTGCCAAAGCTAGTCGCTCGCTACCTGTTTGTTCAGATCGTCGTGAGAAAAGTCGCTGCGATTTTCAAGATGGTAGATCAAGTCAATACAGTTGACACGTAGTCGATATACCTGGGCTGACCGAATAGCCAATTCGTATCGACGATTCATCATTGTATGTCTAAAGCGCTCGCTTCGCGATACTTACGACATAAGGGCAAGATATTAGTTTACGTTACTTTGTGTACGAAGAGTCTAACCCTACAACGATACTTCAATTCACTTGCTTTTTATTGCCTTTAAATTGAGTTTAAATTTGCATTTCACAACGGGATGCGCCGCGGATCATGGAAACCAGCTAAACTTGTGTTATAACTCTGTAATAACATATATTTAGATAAACTTTAGTCAATGTATAGTCGTAAAAAAGATGTTTTTAACTTTCTAATTTCTTTAACTTCGTCTGTATAAAAATATGGTGCGAGAATAGGCATAATGTTATCCCAATATTTTTTCTTACTTTTTATGTGAACATAAAAGAAATTACACCTTTGGTGGTAAAGAATTAACAAGTTGAATAAAATTTGTAAAATATGGTTAAGGTATATTTATTACAGTGGTAAAAATCTTTTACTTCTTGAATTTATGATTATTAAATAATTTAATCATATAATAAGTTGGACCTTATGGTTCTATTAGACGCTATTTTTGGGTATCTGCGTAGTTTTCAATTTCTTGTCATAAATCAATACTAATAATGAAACTAAGAGACTTATAATCGTGATCATATACCAATATATTCCTGAAAACGTAAATAACTGACCTATTTCTTGTAATGTGCATTATGTTATTTTGCATTTAGTTTTTGTGGTTAGGTTGATGTATAACAAAAGACGCGCGAGCCACTTATACGTAATATGTCAATAGGGGAGGTAATGTTGCGCAACAATACACAATTCTAAGGACACCATGATGCGTATAACTTTATTAAGTAGATATCCCCGTGGAGGATTGATAGGCGCGTGCTTTATAATGCTGTTATTGTAATGTACACTTCGTAACCTCAAATGGAACATCTTAATACCACATTAAGATGTTTAAATTGATGTTTTTTTGGACATATTCTATTAATACCGCATCGCATTCTATATAAAAAGGTAAATCTACGAGAAACTTTGTTATAAATATATTGTGACTGTAGTTTTATATTTATACAATTTAACCGCACCAATATATCTATAAATCAACAAAACAACACTAAATTCGATTCACAAAATATTATTTGTAAACATGTTTGTACCAAAAATAAATTTTGTAAACTTCCTCAGCAAAATTATAACACCTCGACGACACAAATTTATAGTAAAGGCAACATCCGCCGCCGAAGTACATCCGGAAAGGTGGTAGCGCAAATAAAAGGCTGGCCATAATTCGTCATATTATTCATAAATAAAAATCAGTGCAAGCCTGGCAGATGCGAAAGGATTGCATACATATGGCTGGCAAGGTGCGTTTATCCGCGCATCATAGATTTCCATGGCTTGTGCCGACTGCCTACAATCAAACGAACCGTTTTAGAGTTTATATATATATTGAATCTTAAGGAATTTTCATGTCCCCATTAGCATTTTTATTTAAAACATTGTAAGATACCTTGCGAATATTAGTCTCCAATAATTGCACGCTTATCTGTATTAGTATGGTTATGTTTAGGAGGACCTCGTGCCGCGGCCCCTTTTAAAACGAGCTTCGGTACCAGTTTAGTAATTAAACTTACAACTTTATCGATCAAAGACTTATCCAGTGCAGGACGGACCACCAAGAGACGTATCTGCCTCAGTTGTATGAACTTTACATAAATATTGGCTACATATTTGTTGGCTAATGAACCTCTCGTTCAATTACTAGTTTCGTTTCGAATGAATGAGTCTATTGCGGGCGGGAAATTTGCATTTTAATAACGAGCATGTAAAGGAAAATGAGATTATTTTAATTTCTTTCACTATTTTTATATTGCAAAAGACATCATTTGTTAATTTAAGTTTTATGTTATTTAGCAAAATGCATATGAAGTCGACGAAAATATGATATGGTAGTGATTTTGTCTTTTTTTAAATTACTCTCTTCGATTAACTCGATGATTATAATAGAAAAAGTTTCTTGATCATACTAAAAAAATAAGGTCGTGTTTTTTTGATGCATCTAAAATACCTATTACAATATATAGGTATTCGATCAAAGTTTTTATATTTTAATTTTAGATATTAACAATAGATATATCTTAATTCTTTGTAAGTAGCGTTTTAGTATCTCAATGTATCAGACCAACAAAGGCTGTAATTATCGTCTACGGGTCCGTATGTCTCATATGTCTTTGTGCAGTAGATGTCTCTATTTTGCGATTTTCTAAGGTGTGGGCTGGCTAAATGTTATTTGACGATCGCTTTGTAAGCACGCCCGTTGAGCTTTTGTGATTATACTTTAAGCTTCCTTGTATCACTCCCACAATTTTATTATATTTTGCGAATTCACTTGTATTGAATATCTGAGCTAAAATGATCGATCGCTATTATTTTCTTTTCGTATTTTGCAGCATTGTTACTTTGTATGTGTGAAGTTATAGGGCTCTAGGGATACGTTAGTAAAATGTAAATGGTATGTTAGTGAACTAGAAATAGTTATGATAGCAATTTAGTTGGGTGGTCCGATTAGAAAGCTAAAGATTTCAAAACGAATGTCTGTCGATGAGTACTGATAATGTTCGAAACTGATACATAGAGTATGAGAATGATATACCTAACAGGGATATATCAATGTCAATAAAATGAAAAAAAAAAACTAAATTACAATAATTAAAGGTTAGTAAAATTACATCTCTAGTTTATTGAAAGCACTGATTAAGTTTGTCTAAATGAGTTGGGATAAAATGTTAGAATAAAATTATTTTCCGAATGGATACGTTAATTTAAATTTATTAACCAACAATAAGATTCAAAGACAGGCAGGTAAGAAATAGTCAATGGGATAAAATTAAAAACGAATGACTCGACCGAGGCGACACCCAGTCTATTAAAATCAAGTTTAGCGCCTCCTTGAATGGGAATGATTGAAGGCTTCTAAACAATTCATTCTTTGCAGTGTCTCAATGGCTTGGCCCACATTCCCCGTGTAATCTTTTTACTGCATAATGGATGTGACAATGGCAGGGCCCTTCGCCATTCAGGGCTCTAAAATACTGATGCTCGACGTTCTAAATTAATGTAAACTTTTTTCAGAAATTCACTGAAGTCGATGCCGCCTAGTGTGCGAGTGGCATTTTTAAAATAGTCAATAATTTACGTTCACTCCAAAATCAATCTTCAGGCATATCAAGATAAAGTTCATTTTGAATTGTTCAATTTGAAGCTACTAGATATTTGTATATATTCAGAACCTCATTGTTGCTACAACTATAATAAAACATTGCGTGAATTCTTTTAATTTTAAACAACCGTAATAAATTAACCATTGCGCATTATATGACCATATACGATTTTATTTTAAAGATAATTTTGTGCATACTTTTAATTCAATTTTAGGTGAATTCACTTCATACCGAGAGGATATAAAATCTAGCAATTATCATTCAAGAATAATAATATATTTAAATTACAAATCCTTGGACAATTTTTACATGCACTTGCTATTTTTTATAGCAAAACACTGCCGTATACATTTTCCTAGCACTTACTTTATAGAGAATATAAGTTACAATAATAATGTTGTTCTTGTATATATATAATTATTCCTTCGTAAGAGAAATAACTAATCAAACTCGTACTAAAAGTAGAGAAGACCTCAGTGATTTAAATCAGCACTCATATGTTTTGATCAATCATAGATTGTAAGCAGTTACTAGGGTCATGAAAAAGCAAACTTTGATTAGTTCAGTCTCCAATCAATTATCACCTATGAGAGGAACCTAATTGATAGAAAAGTTAAAAAATGATAACGCGTTTTATGAAGTTTGATAATAACTTGGCTTATCACATAATACTTGTACTATCGTAAGGTCTAATCAAATCAAAAATAAGGTTTCAAATTTCTACTTAAATTCCATACCTTAGAAGACGGGTTATATAATTATTGGTCAATTAATGGTCAAAATAAATTCGACGGCACGTGTACGAAAAGGGTCCGTAGCCCACTTTGAAGTGTTCCAGGTACAAATAAAAAAAAAGGAATACAACCTTCGAGTAGGGGTGGGAGGGTTCCCTATTCATTTTTTCTGTTCAGCCGTCAGCATATAACCCGAAGCGGGAACCGACGACTTTCATTCATTCCATGATTGTGGAGACCATAGCAGCTCCTATAGCGAACTGGAAACGATTCTGTCGGTATTTAATGCACGAAGTTAATAATAAATCTTTAAGCTATAAAATGGCTTATTTGACGAATTATGCGAAAAACGACTTACATAAATTAGTGGCTATCGCTCCAGCATCGGAAAGAAAACATATTAGTTTGGAAAATGAGACCTATGTGAAATATAATTACAAAAGTGCGAGCGTCGGAGGGCAAGCTGCTTCGATTGCGAGAAGAAACGCTCGGGAACGGAATCGCGTAAAACAAGTGAATGATGGATTTAACGCATTAAGAAAGAGATTACCCGCTGCAGTTGTGGCAGCATTATCGGGAGGTGCGCGTCGGGGATCGGGCAAGAAGCTCAGCAAAGTGGACACATTACGAATGGTCGTTGAATACATAAAATATCTACAAGGAATTATCGAGGAAAGCGATGCGGCTATGGGCATTGAGAAAACCGAAACATTCGTACCAGTTACGTATGAAGATGAAGGTGTTTTCGGTGATAGAAGTTCTCCTTATTCAGAGTCCGTGCCTTCTCCTGTTCATTCGGAATGTTCGTCAGGCGTTTCGTCGGATTCACCTAGTAACGATTATCATACGCATTATCAAAGCAATTATGAGTCGCGGTATGAAAATGATGATGCTGCACCGATGGACGACAGTGAACTACTTGATGCTATAACTTGGTGGCAACAAAAATAGTATTATATGAGTTATGTAATTTGTAATTCAGTTCGGATACTTTATGTGATATCTAGTCAAAGATTTAGTTTGTAACTATGTGAATATTATTGTAAATGATGAGTTAGAAAAATGTTTTAGTTTTGTATATTCTTAAGCGTTTAAATATTTCGTCCTTGAGAGTAATATATTTTTATAAGATGTTAAGACTGACTGTTTATAACATTGTACAAAATGTGACAAATATATTGATGATTAAAATAAACATTTTTTTTATTTTATTAATGAAAAACTCTATTTTAATTTATTATTATGTTGTACTTCTATACAAAGGAAATAATTAAGTAATTTTTCAAAAGAGTTACTGTTCATTTAAGTTTAACCATTATAATTTCTGAACATTCAAGTCACACTTTCGAGTTCTGAATTTTGAAAGTAATTGATGCTTTTATTTAGTTTTATTGAAATAATGACACAAAAAACATTCGATATTGATAACAATGCAATAGCGGCAGTTGTTTCAAAAGAAATACACAATTAAGGTTCTTAAACGAGATATCTTCGACTGTGAAATCTCGTAGTCTTATATAGTCAGGTTTTGATATCTCGAATGATCTGTAGATATCTTAATTAAACTCTACCGAAGTAACACCAACGGGTCTTGATTAAAGGTAAGATCGATCTTTTAGACCTTATGGAATGTACGGATATCTTTTAGAGTGGCCGTTATCAGTATTATGCTTAAAAATACTGCTAAAATTATACATGGAGCCTTGATTAAGCCATCGATGCGCGGTCACAGTGACTGGACATTGTTATACAAGATTAATGGTGTTCGCAGAGATAAGAAAGTGGAAGCAGAATGCATTTACATGTGCGAAATCGATACAGATAAAGGGACAAAGAAGTTTGCGGCGAATAGAAATCGTTAATACAGTTTATTTTCTTGCAAACGCTCTGTGCTTGCGGACTTGCGGTGTATTACATATGCGTGGGAAATCACTTATTAATAAACGAAGTTCAGTATGACATAATTTCATATCATACTGAACCTCATTTATTTAGCTATGTGAGAGTAAACTAATGTATTTTTGTATCATTTGAAATTGTATTTAGATATAATAGTCGAATAGATATATTGTTGATGCAAAACTGCACAAGCTAAATTTAACGCTTCGTATTTTTTAAATGAGTTCTCCGAATGAAGTAAAAAATGCTGTAACACAATGGGTTTTTAATATACTTCTTTACGTTACGGCAGCAAATAAACCTTTTGTAACTCTAAAATAATTACTTTAATTATCAATTTGTGGTAAATAAAAATTTACGGTAATGATAGTTGTGAAGAAAGTGAGAGGTTTTGTAATTATCTCAAAGCTCTATTTACTTTTAATTTCAGTTCTGCGCGCACGCGTGGCTTTGTATGGATTGGTAAAGATTAGTTTTTGCGACTGTGAATACATTTCCCACTCGAATGTTTCCTGTTTTGTATTGATATAAAAAGTTGAATATCGATACAAAAATGATTTTGGCGAATTCCGGAAACTCGTAACGATTCGGTTTCGATTCGCTTTGTTCGTGTAATCTTATTACTCGGCGCACGTGAGCTTTATAACGTTCGTGCTTTTTGCGTAAAGTTAACGATAAACATTTACAAATGGATTACTCGGTGTATTCAATTTAAATTTAATGTTGTAAGTTTTTTAATACCGGCAACAAAGAGCGGCAATCGCGTCATGCAGTTACACCGTGAGTGAGAAATCTTGCGGTTTTGTCCATTTTACTAATACGTAGAATGGTGGGTTTCTACACCAGAAACTTCAATACAAAAATATTGCCTTTCTCAATTTTTCAAACTAAATGAGAGGGTTGGTGATATGTTTAAGTGTTTCGGCTGTGATAACTTACTTGGTATTATTACTTTCTACATTTGTGTTGGTCGATATTTATCAAAATACCTAAATATTATTTTAAATAATTAATTAAACAATTTTTTATTAGTTTATAAAAAATGTACTATCAGATATTTAGTGACTTTTTAACAAGCAATTCATAGATATCTAAACATATTATTTTAATCTTTATAAAGATGAAATAGTTGATACCTATTTGTTTAATCTGACATCTCTATGAATGTACTTTAAAAGATTAAATCAGTTTATCTCTTGTTGGTTTGTGGTAAACATTGTTTGCGGATTTCACTTTTCCCTTGAATGCGCCGTTCAATTGTGTTTAATCCGATTGTCAATATTTTCTTCGTGCTTTCTTTTATACCTACAATGAGTTCATTGATTTGTAAATTTTTAATTATTGTTACTTTCTCTTTACTCAAATTAGAATCTTTACAGATAAAGTTGAGTTAGTTTTTAATTACTAAGGTTAAGTTTAATTTTATGAATAATGTGTATTTATAAAATGTTCGAATTTCAAAAAATGTTCAAAAAAATTTTTCTTATAAATTTATTAAAATGTTATTATGTATTAATAATAATAATTATAACAAACAAATAAGTTTAAAAAAATTGCGTTCATAAGAAAACGGTGGGTACAAAAGATATTTAAAATTAAACATATACGAGTATATACGAAACATCGCCGACCGTCGTTTATGCAAATGTTTTATGGCCCTCGCTCGACTGTCGCACCGACTGGAGAAAGATTTATTCCAATACACAAGTACTTAGAGTATCAGACAGTGGGTGGGAAAAGCAATTTTAATACTGCTTAATTTTTATTACATTTACCTTTTTAAGTATCTTAATTTAATATTATACGAGTATTCGAATACTTAATTATAAAATAACACCGTTATTTCGATTTTTTTAATTCGACTAACTTAAATGAGACAGATAATACCGGTGAAGGCACGTCTCAAAAAGCCTTTAGTTCTTCAAGATTTAAAGAACGTGTCTTTGAGAAATTGTTATTCTAAATGATGCCATCGTTAAGTTAAAATTAAAATTAATTAAGTTTGCTATAAACCAATGGAAATTGTATTGTTTAACTTTTTCAGATAACAAAATGCTAAATAAAGTACATATAATAAATCTGAAGTACAAAAACGTTTTAAATAAATCGTGTTCAAACATTTACAAATGTGAACTTATAAAATAATCTATCAAAACTTAATTGAAGTGTTATAACGAAGTCCTTTGTTTCTGTATGTTGGTAGTTGGTGTAAGGCTAGCGGCGGACTGGGTTATAAATAATTGTCGGATATCGGCTTCCTTCGGCCGCTGGGAACCAGCTTGATAGATGCGTTTAGGGTCAGGAGTATCGATGTTACCCAATCGACAATCGTGCGGGTAAAGACATCGGCGCCAAGCATAAAATACATTGTTTTTGCCAGAGTGTAAACTATATTTTGATATTTTATTTATCGAAATAGTTATTGTTGTACTTAAACGGTAACATAGCTTGCTGTTATGTGCCCTACAGCGTTTGGGGAAAGGATGCTTCTACCGTGCTTTTCTCGGCGGAGGCACTCCTGTACTCCTACTCCCATGGCAGTTTTTTTTTATTTTAATTAATTATATTTATTATTATTCATTCATTATATTAACACACAGCATATAATTTATTTAATGTGGCAAAAGGTATTCACGAACAAAAAGTATGTTCTATTCTTTATAGATATGAAAATAGTAGATGTAATTAGATGTCTACATCTGTCTATGACCAGTAGCAGTTGCGGCGAAAAGCAATTATAAGTTATGATTAGTTGATATACGTGGCCACTTGACCGCAAATCTACAAAGTATCGATTTACATTTTCTGTAAATATGAATGGCCAGTGACATACGATATCTATGTTAAAAACTTATTACTATATACAGATAAGTAAAAATAATTTAGTTTTTCATTCGAGAATCATAATTGTAATACTTCGAAGTAACAAACTTGTTGAGTTTTTTCTTAAATCGGAAGAGCATTTGTGATGTGCAATTTGAGATAGATTTCCGCATGAAATGTATCAAATAGCTAACACTTAACTGAGGGTTGCAACATTTTTTATCTGTTCCTTAACTATTATTTTTCTTTTGCGGTTATATTTGAAAGCTTCTCGCAGTTTTGAGTTGTCGAGATTTTAACTACGTAACTATAAAGGAAAATATGTGAAGTTTTTATTAAAATTACAAGAGGTTATGTCGGCATCTTTTATATATTTAAAAAAAAAGTACGATGCTTTTTTATTTCATTTTAATTTAGAATCCTTATAAAGTTTACTGAAATGTTGTTGTAAATGAACTATGAGAAATCAACACTAAAGGTATGCTTAAATAGCCTTCAGAGCACACTGAGTGAGGTATAAAGACATTTTTACTGTTTTCTGTTGATTTTAATTCCATGAGAACAGAAATATATTTGTGAATGCATGGCATCTGTAATGTATTCATGGAATAGGGAATTAGTAAAATAAATTGGATACTTATCGCGAAGACCGTTATTTTTATCGGTTTACACTCTATTAGTGTGACTTTATAATTATAAATATGCTATAACTGTAACCTTAAGTGCAATTAATTTTCTTTCGAATTGGAACTTTTTGATCCGAAATTTGAAAATAAAATGTTTTGTGCATTAATTAAAGAAATTGAAATAATTTGCTAACATGAAACTAAAGTCTCCTTTGCTATCATTGTCTATTATATTATTTAGGTATCTTTTCATGTAGTTTGTAGATTTGCAGTGACAAAATCTGTTCTGTTGAAAAAATATAAGGCATGACCACTGGTATATTAAATATTTTCCCACATAAATACGCACACATGCATGTAACACATATACTAGTGGTAAAAAAGGCACTTACTTAAAAAGGCATAAGACAACTTGATCCTTAAAAGATGTCGGAATATATTTTATAAAAGGGATTATAGGTTGGGAAGGCTTAATGCTCTAGGATTCAATTAACCGAAATAAGCTTAAATGATTCGTATCCGCTGTTATGACAGCAGTCAAATTTCCAGAATTTATTTAGCTTCCGTCACATTAGGGACGGCTTTTACGAGGGTGACAAAATCATTAGAGGGATTCACAGCAATGCGGCTACTTTATAATTTTGTCATTAGATTTTGTGTCGGTTTAACGCAACTATCACGTATTTAATTTGTCAAATCATAGACAAGATATGTTTTTTTTCACACAACATATTAGACGACTTACTCGTGACCAACGGATGTTTAGTGAAATGTTCTTATGTTCTTACCTCTATAATACAGATTTACTCACTTGATTCTCTTACTGTAGAAGTTAAAAGTGGATTAAAAAAAACTTTAAACTACAACGGCTCAGTGCCATCGCTAAAATTTTATTATAAAAACCATTTTCGAATAAAGTCGTAACGTACTAATAACATTTAGACCTGCCCGGAGGAAGGTTTAAGAGTCAAGTGTAATTCAGATAACATTATCTCCAATGCAATGGCGCGTGTCTGTACTTTTAGTTATGCTATGCGGGTTATACTGATATATGATATTTACAATTTGCAATCTTAAGTCAAATACAAAAGGCTTACTTTCGCTTGAAATATTTTTGAGACGCTTCTGTATATGTATTCCGTTTAATTCCTTTGTCGGTAATATTCAGAACGTGACCAACTATTGCACAGGTATTGCGAACGATAACTTACGGAGCTAAAGTGCTATGAACTTTAAACAAACAACTAAAACATCGATAAATATTGGTTTTATTGTAATTAATACTTTGAGATATTGACATCTTGTTTCATGTACATCTAGAGCTTAATGTCCCAGATTACTAATATTTCAATTAACATTCTTGCGCTATTTATGTTTTTTTATCACTTTTGTAGAGTCGTAATTTTGATGTTTATATGACTACAGATTATTAAGTTTCAGATACGCAAAGAAGATGTAATTAACATTAACATGAGCTTGTAATATAATTGTAATGATGGTTATTACAATAAGTAAATTTAAATACATTTTGTGGACAATTAAAAAAAAATTATAACCAAGACAGTTTATAACCTAGTTAATTTCACTGAACATATAACCGAAGTATTATTTTTCAATATAACAATGTACAATGTAACCTCGTCATTCTGTATTAATTATTTTATATTGATCTTTTACAATATGCACGAAACGGTTCCCACAAGTTCGCAGATCTTGCGAATGGCTTCCGCATCAGGTGCTGCGCCGACTCAAAGGGTTCCAAAATAATTCTCCGTTCTCAAAGGGTTCCCACTATTATGATTATTTTGATCGACAATCGCTCCCTTAAGTGTCAGCCTTTTTTCTGCCAGATATAAAACTAATATTGGAAGGTCCCATCCTCTTCCGTCAGTTTTTTGTCCGTCATTGCACTGCATTTAATTTATGAAAAAGGTTACTTTGTTTGAAATGCTTTTAATGTTTCACAATATCAATTTTCGTAATGAAAGCGAACGTTTTGAAAATCTTAAGTTCATTCCGTAGAGATAAGGCGAATGGATATATTTTACCACCCAAAGGTGAGAATGGGATTTTATTTTAATTATTTTATCTAATTAGATATGTTGACTCTATAATGCTCGCGTTTACGTTAAACCAACTGTTTTCTGGATAAACAATTTTGAGTTCTAAGTTATGTGCTATAGAGTTGATCTTTAAGTAGCCTATTAGAATTTAATCATAGTAAAGAACGAATGCATCTTGATGAATGGGCACTCACCGACTTAAAACAGTGATATTCTAAACTGTGAACCGGGCGTCGTAAATCTCCTGGTTTCTAACGTTGTTTTATAAAATCACGAAGTAAGTTTAATGGATGATGCAGTGATTTAGGAAATAAAAAGTTTAAAAACGAATCAAGCGATACAGGTGTCGGTATTAGGGCGCGAAAAAACGGTCGGTTATTTCAAGATCGAATCAGAACTTGTAAGACAAATCGGTCCCAACTTTGTCAACCCTTGGGTGCTCAAAAGGAGCGCCCGCGACTCATTCATCCAATTTTTTCAACTCAAAAGTTAACAATTAACAAAGACAGCGGTCAGGTTGCGCATAAAAAAGTTTTCGAAGCGAACGCATTTTTACGTATTGTAGGATCGATTTTTTTTTTAATCCAGCGTCGATGAATGACCAAGTTAGAATTTATTGCGTCAAGTATTATGTCTATATCTAAATTTTATTACAGCGAAACGAAACTAGCAGCGTATAAAGGCTAAGATTTACATCGGGGTCCTTTGTTACTGCCGTGGGCGATCGCATTTGACAAAAGTGTTAACATCTTCATTTATAAAATATTTTGACTACTTTTTTAGTCGAAGTTGTGTACGATGCATTTTTGAATATGTGACTACTTTTTTAGTTAATATAATTTTCTATTTCTTATTTCATTAATTTGAAATGTTTTGTTGAATGTAAATGGAATTTACTGATAATTCATACGTATATGTCTCTCGATCCTATCAAGATTAAATAAAATTCAATTACGATATTAAGTGGCATCATTACATCTCTGTAATGTACTATTACTTCTGGTTCATTACTTACTCGACAATTATGGAAACGCTAGCTTTTACCCGCGACTTCTGCCCAGGATTAAAAAGTGTGAAAAGTACCTCATGACTATGTTCTACATACGTTCCAAATACGATGTGTTGAACAGCTGCGGATTTATCGAGTAATTATGTGAATCTAAAATATCCCATGGGAAGCATACACAATTCCTGGAGCACAGGTAGCTTATGTGTCCTTCTTCATTATGTTTCAAATCGATGCCAAATTTTAGCGAGATCTGTTGAGCCGTTCTCAAGACACATAATAACAAACATCCATCCATCCATACATCTAAACTTTTCAAAGATGGTTCAAAGGTTTCATAAATTCTTGTAAGAAAAAATCTTACGTCTTTTTAGACACTTATAGAGAAATAGATCCGGTTTCGAAAACTGTAATTAATAAATTCATTTTGAAATCTTAACAACCCTTAACAACAACAGTGGACAAGTGAAATATTTAATTTTCAAAATTCACTATACTTAAGGGTTGGTTAATTATATAGGCTTTTAACCCCATAAAATTAATTACCGCCTGTCTAATATAAATGTGAAACGTGCCGTTTAGAAACAATTAGAACTTTCTTAAATGATCAACAGTCAACATTAGCGTCGAATAATCTTTATGTTTAATTAAAATGTAATTAAGAGTAACTTTTTATAAATAAAACACAAAGTTTTAATGGTTCAATGATAAGATCCAGATTGACTTTAATTATTCAATGAAGTATGAAAAAAATTATCTATCACATTTTGGTACTTAGAGGTAGATAAAGTAAGCTTTTATCGTTTAATAAATCCCGAATCTGGGGAAGTTACCCCACGTATACTTGTGGTCATCACCAGGTGGAGAATATTTTGGTTTTTATCGCCACAATTTTAAATAAAATGATCTGATGATGTAACAAGATGGTGAATGAAACATGGACGTTAAGATGAGAACTTAATTGATTTCATTAAATGGTATTTTTTTACGGATTTTCAAATAAGTTTTAGCGTATTTACAGCCACCTAGTCAGCATGTTTGCGGCAACACCGGCCCCGGGGTTGAGGGGCTAGTGTGCACCGCGCACTTTTTTTTTGTTGTTGTTTTGTATATTTCTTTTACTTTTTACTTCATTATTAATCATTGAAAACTATTCAATGCCAGAAACAGATCTTTTATTTTTCACAATTCAGTCTTCTATCTTCATTAGACAAGTAATCGAAGATTACATCACACCATCAAGCATTAACTTATTTTACCGTGTTTTATATTTGACAAATTTATTTAAGATTCCAAACAAGTTTTGTATATGTTCGATATAAGTTCTGTTACTTTTGTTATATCAATGAATTCGTATTCGACAAATAAAGATAGCATCGAAGCGTGGACGGCTGTCAAAAGTTATATTTATTTTCTTTAGAAATTCATAGAATCTGTGCGAATTCAATATCGAGATGTTTGCGGGTTATTGGTATTATGCGCGGGCGCAGCGTTTTGTGCGGTACACAAAGGGAGCAACCCTTTGGCGACACAATGTGCGTCACTAATCTAGATCAGTGCACCATTGTGAGCTATTGTGCTGTATTGTCGGCCACATTCACGTCATACCCCCCTTCCTCTCCGCACACCCCGCTCGCCGTAACTCTCAGCGGGAAAAGAGCGTCGTTTCTGGATATCTCACTCGATGTCAATTTATAAGAAATTACTTCGCCGCCGCGGGGGCCAGGTAGCTGCTCCCACGGATGTGCGAATAATGCAAAAACTACGCTCTCAAAAATTTCACTCACCAAACAGGAAATGAAAAATATTATTTTTACACTTCCTAATGCTACCGCTTCAACGTTGTTTTTTTTTTATTCGGTTTATGTTAAAACTTTCGCTGCCAGATAAAAATATGTCAAAGAATATCTGGTAAATACTCATTCGTTTACCTCCCGTCAATCATTAATACAAATGGAACAATTATGTAAAAATATTGTAACCAAGCTCATGTGCAATTAGCCTTTTATTATTGGGTATCTTCCGGCGAAAACTAACGGTAGGATAGCTCTTGAGTAAGAAATCTGTAGAGTAGAAATTAGTTTTTTAATTTTAAACTTTTAATGCATTAATTAATTAAAACACAATTATTAATTAAAGTTAACAATTAATTAATCATTGTGTTTCAATTAATAAATAAGTCTAATAATTAATAAAGGTGTTATAGTACTTAGAAAACATCCTATGTCAAGTTTTATATTTGTTTCACCGTAATGAAAACCATAATTTTTTTACATATATTTCTATGTAACTGTGAGTACCTATTTTAAGTAAACTAAAATAAATAAATATATGTAATATTTAATAATCTTGGAAGTCACATCGAATATCAAAATAAACGTTTTCTCTTGCACGCTCTGTGCAAATAAAAGACACGCGGAAGCCCTAAGGATGATTTTGGGTGTCATCCTGCTTTGGTAATTATTTTATAACTCACTTTATAAATACTGGTTTTATAACTGTATTTCAGAGAAAATTATACAAGGATATATTATTATATTGTGTTACTTTAATTCGCTTCATGTTTGTTTTGAATGTATAGGTATGTACATTTAATAAAACAGCTGTATTGAAAATGAGGTTAGCCTCGAATGAAAAATCGAAAATACAAGAAAGATAAGAATGTGGGTAACTTACATTGACATACTCGTAATATTTTTGTTTGTAATTGTTTATGAGCGTTAAGACATACATATTAAGATAAATGTAATACCTACCCTTTACCTTTATGTGGAATTCATGCAATGGTGTTAAATTGTACATAAAATTACTCAATTTTACGCAATTATAGTACATGAACATGAAGTTTAGGGCATAATTTAAATACAAACACGAAAGTATTTTTTTTACTGTAGTAGCACGTTAAATTGTCATAGACGGAAGGTATATTTCGTGATATGGTGTTAAATTTATAACAACTTGTTTATATTGCGAGCAAAGGTGTGAATGAAAGATACTTATCTGATCTTGTAAGACAGATTGTTTCCACCTATGTCACTGAACATCTTGTTTTCTAATTCATTGATTTATATCAAAACGTTTTTAACTAATTGGAAACCAACGTTTGACGGATTTGCAAAGATGTGGTGATCGGAAAAATAATAAAATATTGACTTTTTAAATTCTCTACGATACTTTATTTTCTTCTTTATTTCGGTTAAGCCTAAAAATCAATGGTCACTTATTAAGATACCTTTAGATAATCGAATTTTTTTTAGCAATGACTTAATTGCTCATATTTCTATTTTTTTACATGAAACATCTAGAAAAAAAGGTTACTTCATGATTCCTGTGACATTTGAACTGGTTACTGAATATTCTTTGTCAGTTGACTACGCAAGCCTGCGGGTTAGACGCGTCCTTTTTATTTTACCTTTGTTACGCTTGCCGGAGAATTTATTTCTCTTTCGCGCGTTGAGTTTCGCTTCCTGGGCGGTTGTCGGTAGCCGCCGGCACTTAGCACCGACACATACGATCATACCTCGGTATACTTTTCGCTTCAGCATTTACCCATTTTATGAGAAATATTTACTACACATCAATGTTGCTACGGCTCAAAAAAAAATATTAACACATAAATATCAGTGTAGGAGCGCCGGTGGCTCAGGGGTTAAGCACTTGACTTGCAATCTGCAGTTCCTAGGTTCGAATCCTGCCATGTACCAATGTGTTTTTCTATTTTCGATTTACATATATACATTTTTCCGACGTTCTTACGATGAAGGAAAACATCGTGATGCAACCTGCACATATCTGAGAAAAAAAATCAATGATATGTGTGAAGTCAACCAAACCGCACTTGGCCAGCATGGTTGACTTATAGCCTAGTCACCCCTAATTTAGGGTAGGCTCCGAGCCACTCAGTGGGGACGTATAGTGAGCTAATGATGATGTTGATGAAATAACATTGTAATCTATAATAACAAAGCAGACACTGACTATGGGTTATCTTAAGCGAACCTATTGACGTAATATAATGTAACAGTTTAAAGACAGAACGCTCATGTTTACATATGAAATATTTGGGTACATATTGTTTATGTATGTAGCTTTAATACAAGTTTTCAACATACCACATAAAACTAGTAATTAAAAACGTTTATCTTTGCAGATAATAAGCGTGAGAATAATTTATAAGATTTTACTCGTACTTCCACTTCTATAAGCCAAAACATCTGTGCCATTTCGATACGGTACATCACATGTTACTAAATTCTAATCCGTCTTAATAGGATGCAAATCTAAACTGAATACTAACGAGTTGTCCAGACCTATTGCGGTGGTTTTGTATAATAAATCACGTGAACGAGATCTTACGGATAGGGCATTTCTCTCATAAAAAATATTCTAAAATGTGGGTTAAACAGTGGCCCTTATCCCATAACCTGAGGCTAACAATTTTTGTCTTTACTTTTTCTGCCCTTTCCGTAATGACTTTTATGTTTTAAAGTTGATTGTGTACGTTATTTATGAGATATGCTTTGAGATGAACTCAAAGGTTCGAGTGTTACTGCTATTTAGAAATGGACATATATCATACCATTATTAGGCATTGGTTAAGGATTGTTAGATAAGATTTACACTCACGAACTCTTTGTTTTACGATTTGCAAAGATTTCACATTGTGCATTGTCTGTTAAAAATATCACTGGCACACTGAATAAAAAATAAAAAAACCACAGGCTTTTTATCCATTTAGACAATTGCTCATTTCTGTTAACTTTAAGTATGGTAAATTTCTGTAAAGTTTTTTTTAATCTGTTTAATATGAGGTTACACTACGGTTGAGACAATTTAAGATATGTTTTAATATTAAGATAAAGAAGAAGCATTAAAATAGAAAAAAGAGGATAATAAATGATATAAATTATATTTGTATTTTTTTAAATGAAAGTAAAAAATGCTTAATATTCCTTTACTATTCATGCAATCCTAGTTTGCCTTCAAAAATTAATGAAATTATACTTATTTTGTTTGGTAAAATATTTTATTATCAATCATTACAAATTCAGTGATTTGTTACAGCAAGTACTGACACATCATTACAGTATAACTTACCGCCTCATTGTTCCATTACGTAGTCGTAAGTGATTTATCACATAAAATATAACTACAGACAGCTTCCAACGTATTCGGACGCACATAATTACCACTTTAACTGGCATAAATCTTGCGTTGTTGTTGTTTGATTTATAATCGTACCTTATGGCGATCGCAGCTACGAGACGACTTCCCACGTTCGCTTTAACATCATCGATTGCTAAAGAGGTAGATTGAAACCTTAACACATATTGCTCTAATACTATATTTTTGTGTACTGGAAAATTTGTTTATGAAGCTCAATGTCCTTGGCAAAAACAATGAGTATTATTTCGGGTCAAATTAACTCATTATCAACATGTAGGAATTTAGTAAATTTTTAAGTTTGAATGATACAAGATTTCTCATTGTTTATAATGTTGGCTTGTCTATTTAAGTTTATATTATATATAGTTTTAAAGATCTTATAAACAATAAGTCCTGTCTAAGTCATAAATAAAGGCTTAAACAACGATGTAAATCATTTATTATTGGTACTGCTAGTGTCTTAATTATTATGTAAGTTTATTTTCAACATTTATTACTTAACGGTCGCAAAATAAATGGACAAAAGCCAGGGTGGTCTGAAGCATAATATTTTTAAAAACCATTAATTAGAGGGCAAAGCCAATAGATTTTTTGCATAAGGAATCCCGTTCTATAGGAATGCCCTACGGTTACGTTCGATAAAGATGTCTCGACTGTTATCAAGGGCCAAGCTCTTTCAAGAATTGGCGCCACACAGATTAAGATATCTTCGCATTAATGTGTTAATTAAAAAAAGAACTTTTCTTTCTTACAAACGTTATCGACCACTTTAGCAAACTAAGATATGAATTTTTATACTATCACAATTTTTAACACTTCACAATCATTAGTAAGATATCTAATTCTTTTCATGGGATTTATGTTTCATACAAAAATATTTGCGACTACAAAATCAATTGTCTTCTGTAAAATAAACACTCAGAATAATAGATTCAAATTACAAAATACGTTTTTATTATTGAACTCGATCCATATATTATTTTACCTGATTATTGTTTTTTTTTTAATTACAATGATATTATGTCAAGTCTAATTTTCTGTCATTAAATCAAATGTATCTCAGGTTTGTTTTTAACAAAATTTACTTTTTTATAGAAAACTTAATTTAAATTAAGTCTGAGCAAGCAAAAGTATATAAAAATATATAATGAATTCTTGTTAAAGTAACCTTCTACTTAACCAGCCTACTGATTAAAAGTGATCGGCGTAAAGGCGATGAATTCCTTTGCGATGTAGAAAAATATATATTTTTTGCTTTGCTCTCTTGCGAATCGGTGCCTTTATCTTCTTGTGGTTAACATTCTAATGAATTTTCAATGTCACATCACAATCTATTTCTCCATTAAGATAACTTTGCTTTAGTGTGTGTAGTTCTTAATGTGTCGGATACATTTCCGCAAATGTTTGGAAGATAGAAAAAATAAATGATACGATTATTTCAACTAACTAAAAACTTAATTTTTATAAGAGCATATGCAACGGCATTTGCTCTTATAAAAATTACTATGAATTGTATAACTGAGACGGCATTACGATTGCTACTTATTGATACAGAAATAATTGAAAGAAAATATTAGTTTACTTGAAACTATTTCTATAGCTTGCATTTTAATAAATAAATGCTAAACCGCAACCCTATCTCTTTTTTTTTGTATGATTTTTTACATTGGCCAAGTTACATCTTTTAATAACGCGAAAATGGTTCTAGTATGGTGTGATTCCTACTTGATTTTTGGCAAATCTATATCTATAATTACAATAAAATTGGTATGTCTGTATGTAACAGACACCCCAAAAAGACACAAGTTTGCGCGTTTTCCGCCAAAAAAGAACCCTTTGTCGTCAACCTTAACTTTGAGAACACTCCCCTGGTTGCCTCAGCCAGCATTGGTATCCTCGGCGTTGACATATCGAGTGACGTCCAATTCCGTGGTCATCTGGAAGGGAAGGCCAAGCTGGCCTCTAAGAAGCTTGGTGTCCTAGGGAGAGCGAAGCAGTATTTCACGCCAGCCCATCGCTTACAGTTATACAAAGCGCAGGTTCGGCCACATATGGAATACTGCTCGCATCTCTGGGCTGGAGCTCCTAAATACCAGCTTCTTCCTTTTGACCGCGTGCAACGACGTGCCACTCGAATCGTCAATGACCGGGGTCTTACCGATTGGCTTGACTCACTGGCTTTACGAAGGGATGTCAGTTCCCTTTGCATCTTCTACCGCCTTTACCACGGGGAGTGTTCCAAAGAATTGTTTGGAACCATACCTGCCGCCGAGTTCCGTCATCGCACGAGTCGACAGAGCGCCAAATTTCATCGCTACCATCTCGATGGGTGGCATTCCACAACGACGAGGTTTTCACGAAACTTTCTACCTCGCACAGCCGCGTTGTGGAATACTTTGTCCTCGGCGGTATTTCCAAACAGTTACGACTTAGGGACCTTCAAGAAAAGAGCGTATACCTTCCTTAAAGGCCGGCAACGCATCTGCGATTCTTCTGGCGTTGCGGATGTCCACGGGCGTCGGATCAAATAATTCTCGGTCCGTTGCTCGTTTGCCCCCTTCTCGTATAAAAAAAAAAAAAAAATGTAACAACGAAATAAAAAAATCATATTTCGTGTACGTGGTGTTTTGCTTTATCTATAGCGAAAAATAAATTTTAAAACGTCACGTTTGCCGGGACTTTCACTGGAAGGTGGAATTGATGTGAGCAGGCATGTTAAAGGCTACTTATTTTTTTAATACTGCGCTGACGAAGAAATTTAACTTTATTTCATTTCATTTAGTACAATTCATTGTAAAACATCTATCGTATCGATGGAGTAATAATTCCATTAATTTTATTTCCAAAAACTTCTCTTTACTGCAACATCAAAGATTTATATTCGTTCACAAAGGTTTTATAGGTATACCGTCGTTATCACCGATGTAAATGTTGGGAGTCAAATATTCGAACCTCGGCCAAGTGTTTACTTTACGTCCGTGTTATTGTCATATAAATGATGACGTATTAATAAAACGAGCTATTAATGTTTGGGAGTTTTGATTTACGGCCATCGTAAAAGTTGTAATCCGTGGCGGTAAGCCACCAACCGTTTGTAAAATACCTTCCCATGCTTTAATTGGAGTTTACTGTTATAAATATGTATTTAATATCAACTTGTCATTCTATCTTTTTCTAATTATAACAGACGGACTGAAATTTTAAAAACTGGTTTTTTGATATAATAATCGGATATACATCATAAGTACGACATATGATTTTTATTTCGTTACCTACACACATTTCAATTTAATATGTGTAGATCGTTTGGTTGAACTTCATAACAGTCTTGAAAACTGTCTGTCTACTATTAAATGGGAAATTAAATCTTTGTTACTTTTGGATAATAGTTTTATTGGAAGAAATAATATGAAAATCGGTATAATACGAATGTCAATTTTCAAAATTTTTTATTCAATTTTATAAAAATTTAGCAACACTTTTTAACACTTGTAACACGCTTATCACTCTTGTATCACTCTTCTAACACTTTGTAACTACTATTCATGGAATATCACATGGAAAACTTTATCTTCCACATACCACATACATATTCATATAGAAAAGCGTTCTAATTTTTTAATAAAAGTATACAAGTGATTTTAATATGTGGCACTATTTTGTTTTATTTTATGATAATAATTACTTTTTCTCATTTTCAAATAAATGTCTTAGTATAACAAAGTTTGTGAGATGTGTTTTTATCTGTCTAGAATTTACGAATTAAAACCAATGTTTCTTTTTTTCATCATCATCATCATCATCAGCTCACTGTACGTCCCCACCGAGGGGCTACCCCAAGTTGGGGTGACTAGGCCAAAGTCAACCACGCTGGCCAAGTGCGGGTTGGTTGACTTCACACATATCATTGAATTTCTTCTCAGATATGTGCAGGTTGCATCACGATGTTTTCCTTCACCGTAAGAACGTCGGATAAATGTATACATATGTAAATCGAAAATCGAAAAACACATTGGTACATGGCGGGATTCGAACCCTGGACCTGCAGATTTCAAGTCAAGTGCTTAACCACTGAGCCACCGACGCTCTTTCTTTTTTTCGCATCTTCTTTATTCTTTCGGTCAAAATTATAGTTTTTATTGCTTTCTTCCTTCTTGTGAAAAGAATACTAAGTAAAAATATAACAAATAGTTTGTAAATTATTATTTATGATTATAGTTAAAGTTAGTCGCAGAATATTGAAGTGTGTCTCCTTTTGATCGAGTTTTAATAAACATCTGGCTAACTCATTGATATAACAAATCTATCGTGTTATTGAAAATGTTTCGAATTACGTGAAAGGAAAGGGTAACAAATAGAAAGTTTTTGCGCAAGCTGTCTTTCGTTTGACCGAAGCGCACCCGTCACATGTTTGAAGATTTCATCCCTTTAATGCACCTTTCCTCGAACGTATTTGTTGTGCAATGGCACGAGCTTTACTATTTGCACACACTCGAATACATCTGCTTTCAAAATAGCAAAAGATTTCTAAGCATATGCCAAAGGATATGAATGATTATGCATGGTTATAGATTAAAATAAAGTTTAAAAAACTTATATAGTTGTCATCGATTTACAGTTTAATAAATGAAAATACAAATTAAGTATTTCATGGTATGAATGCTTGTTAATTCATCAAGATTTAAAATTACTGCTGAAAATAAGTAAAGAGTTGAACAGGTTTAAGGCCTGTATAGATTTGCTCCGCCATCTTGAAAATTGGAGTAAATTTTCTTACCAAGATCATGACGAACTAGTTGCGGGTCTTTGGCGATGATAGATAGAAATGTCGGCGACGTGCGCTATATACACACACATAACAGCGCATTGCGTAAATCGTTAGACACTAAAATTGCCGAGTTTCGAAGATTTTAATTAGCCTTTTGTATGAAAGGCCTCAATAATTTTTATTAAATGAAACGGTTTATTTTTTTGAAATTATGATAAGAGTAGAATGGAACAAGAAGGAAATGCGTGTTTAAATATCAAGTAGTTGCGGATGGGGAAATCCATGTTGTAAGTACATAAATATAGAAAAGTACAGGCAGGTGTTTAGTATCTTAACTAAGTCATAAGTAATTTAATGTATTGTACGCGAAAGTTCTCTGGAAAAATATAAGTAAATAATTGTATTACTTTATTACGCGGGCGTAATAAAAACAATATTATGGGATGAGTACTGTCACATGAAACTGTAAATATATATTTTCATTGATTTTGTTTTACAAATATTAAATTTGAAGATAATTTTTGAAACGGATTACAACTACCTGTTCTAGTTTTCAGAAATACTACAGTTTTCAAAAATAATTACAATGAGTGATATAATGGCAATATAATCTAGGCGATTGATTAAGTCAAAAAATTTGACTTTACACCAATCCTAACATAAGAAAATTGCTTTCAGTAGAAAATTTCTTACCATCCGCAGTGGATCTTTTTGAAAGATAAATTTTTATTTATTTTATATTGAACACTTTTCTTCTTTCTTCACTTTTCTACTCGATTGTACTTTGGCGACAACTTTGTGGCTTGTGCCGACCGACGCGACGTTGGCACCTGAGATCGACAAACACCTTGTCTACCCGCAATCCTTTGACATCTGCCCGGGTGCGTTCACTTCTTTAGTTTAATGTATTACGTATACCCATCGAGTACCCAGATGTAACACAAAGATACATGAAGGAAGACAGTTAACGGGGAAAGCATTGATATTTTATTACTTTGTTTTAATCGTTTTTATTCCAATAACAATATGCTATTGGATTGGCATTCGAATTGACTTAATAAATTCTCGGAATTGTACATTGGCCAACACAATTATATTAAAAAATTGAATTAACTTTTACTGGTTTACAATATTTCGTAAACTTATTAAAACAAATAGAATCAGTTTCCCCGAAGTTGTGATTTTGGTTTGGTCCATGAAACCACATAAATGAGAAATCGGGTGTATGTTTTGTATTGCGCTCTTCAGTAAAACCCATGGCTATTATTTAGCTTATTCCATATCAATAATGGAGCGTCTGGCACAGGTGACCTGCAGGTCCTAGGTTCGTATCTGCGGAGAAATTCAAAAATATGTGTGAAGTCAACCAACCCCCTCAGGGTCAGCTCCGTTGACTATGGCCTAGTCATCCCTTACTTAGGGTAGGCTCCGAACCACTCAGTGGGGATGTACAGTGAGCTGATGATGATGATGAAATCTTGAAATATTGAATTACGCAAGGAACTTATCTATTTTACATCTTAATTTCTTACATTCGATATTCGTTTATTGTTTTAAACTTCACCCGGTGGCCAAACGTCGACTGCGTTAGAACCCGTTTACACTAGCGGAATTAGCCAAAAGACTTTATGCTTGGTGCGGCTGCTATGTCAGTCGGCTTGGACGCGATTGATCACAGTAATAGCATAAGCTCATCATCAAAGTTACTTAATGGAAATGAGGTATTAGTCTGAACCTCTATAACTCAGCCAATGCTACCAGCCGGAAACGGAAGTCTTAGTCCGTTACTTTAATTACTTTACCAGATTTACTTTAACTCTATCTTACATCACTCTCCGTCATTTAGTATATACAAGATAGTAACTCTGAATTATGGGAATTTTAATCTTGAAGTATTACCACGTATTTATATATTGTATATATTAACGTATGAGTGTAATATTTTAATGCATTACTGATTATATTTCAAGTTTTTATACGTTTTTATTTCATTTCTTGAAGGTTATCTTAGCAGTGTTGAGGATTAAACTTGCGAATTTTGTCCATCAATAATAATTTAACTAACAAAAAAAAACTTTTATGTTTTAAATGCTACAAAATACTAAAGAAAAGTAATTTTGTGTACTACAATCATTGACATTTTGTTTAAACACATTTATTGATCACACAATTGTATGACAACAATTTGTCAGTTGAAGCTCGAATTTTGATCTTATCACGATGCTATTGTTGTTTACTTTGGAAACAGATTACGTTTTACCGCATCGGTAGCTCTCTATTGAGATGTATTTAAATTGTTTTGCTTCTGGTAACCACAACACAGATATGAATCAATTTTAATTCTTCATGTTTATTATAACAATGTATAGAAATATTAATACAATAAAAAGAAATAGACCCACTGCAGCGATGTGGTAAACAATATTTTTTGTATTTGTCTAACCCTTTTTCTAGTTTAACGCTTCTGTATGAGTTTTATGTATAGAATAAGATTTTTTCAAGTCCATTATTCAAATCATCATTTTTTTGTACAAATATTATTGTTATGTGCTGGTTACACACATTATTTTTTTTTTAGAAATGCGTGCAAACAGTGATAGACGGTAACAACAACATCAGTTGCACGAATTGGCCGGCTTGAGCGGTGAAATACCACGACCATAGAAGAAAACAGACGTGAATTGAAAGCAATTCCGCGTTTCCTCTGATTCTTAACCTTCTCACCCTTTTCTTCTTAGAAAATGATAGGGGAAGAAGCGAATTTGGCAGAGCTTCTGTATTTAAGCGAATTTACATTAAAACCACGTTATACCTTATACTATAAAAATGGTAAACGGAGATTGAATCTTTTAATGCAATAAAATATGTGATTATTTTTTTAACTAACACGATATTAAACAGACTGAAACGTTTAATAATGAAGTCGATCTCGTCAATTGTATATAGTAATATTAATAACATAACCCAGTTAAAATTAAGCACGACTAATCAAGTTGCGTCTTTACTTAACCTAAGGCCTAAGTCTAAATATGCTTATTTATAATCGTGGCATCGTATTTGTGCCGCGGGCGTGCGGCGTCCGATCCTTTGAGCGCGGCCATACATCACGGATCCTAAGTAGACAGTATATCAACCGATATTCAGAGTAATTAGCCCTTTGGCGACGGACCTCCTGGATTTATTGTAGTAGGGCGTTAATGCGACCGACAGCCGTGATGCCGGCCTTTGTTCTCCCTCACCGAAATATTCAATTGGAATTTAACTACTTACCCGGGTCGCAACCCGACTTTTTATGACCACATCTTATTTCACTGATATCCCGCTAAAAATAAAAGCCTTTAATTATTATCGTACCTCACAGGAATCCATAAGATAAAACGAAAGGGTTAATCTACAATTGTTTTATATTCAAGGACATCAAATTAATTTACGATTTATTTAAAGTCGTCTTCGATGATAATTGTACTATACATCAGAGGGTCCGCTGTAAAATTTACTTATTTTATCTATTCCACTTTATCCTTTATCGTTTAAAAAAACTCATCAAATTAAAATGTAGCACTTTTATGGGTTACGATAACTATTTTGACAAAGGAGGTTGGTAGTCGCACAAAAAGCGGAATCATTACGGCCGGCTACCGCAATCCGTCAATTAATTTACATTTCAGATATGAAAGGCGACAAAGGGAAGGCCGAAAGGAAATCGCCACTGTCGTTTATCTATAAAAATTGAGACATTTTAAAGTAAACCTTAACTCATTGTCTTTTAATCACACTTTCAATGTTCGAGTGTTGATAGTAAAAACGAAATGGCTACCGTAGGCGACGGCGAGTGATAACGCAGACTGGCGCTACATCGTAAAACATCATTAGCGAGATAAAAACCCTAAAAGCTGCCTCGAAGAAACCGAGAGCGCAGGACGTTACGTCGATACATGCTCTTCCCTGCGTACACTGCTTGATTAATATTAAATAAATGCCTTTAATTTGTGATCAATCAAGAGCAAAAAAAAAAGAGAAATGTAACAATTCACAGTATTGACCAATTTTATTGGGAAGCATTTAATTTAAGACACTATAATAGGATGGTGTTGCAAGCTAACAATTTTGTTGTTGTTCACAAAAAATATTTAGAAAACAGTAATTTTCACATATTCACCCATTTTGTTGAACAAACAATCATAAATGAAATTATTGTGTCGAGGAAGTGGCGTGTAAAAAATATGTAGACAAAAGAATGTCCGTGTTAGAAAACTTAATTTTACACCCCGAATCAAAACTTCGGAGCCGTATTGTGTTTGCTGGTGTTAACCAATTTCTCTTTTGTTGTTACCCCGCCTACATTTATTATCAAATGCCTTTGTGGCGTGTCATTTTTTATCAAAACAATAACCTTTTTATATGAAAAAAAAAAACTATCGGGTCACACGTACGATAAGTAAGAAATGAATTTGTCAGAAGCTTTTATAGTCAAATAAAACATAATTTACGTGGAAGTATAAATTAGGAAATTGTGGGAGGATTTCTTAGAAATTTATATGAATGAATAATTGAACTGTTTAGTTAAGTAGTTTTTTTTTTTTGGTAAATTCAGTCACCGATACAAAATATATGGGCATTGGAGAATTCATAAAACTAAGTACAGATTGTTTAATAATTTTAATACTTATAACACAATACTTCTATAATTTTTTTATTTCACTAATGATGTTGGAAAATTAAAACGAAAAAAAAAAACAAATATTTTATGATTGGAGTAAACATTATAAAAATTAGAAATACATTAATCAAAAACAAATTACAGTCATTTGTCACAATAAACCAACGTTATGCGACAAATAAAAAATAATGTCAGTTTATCCACCCACATCGGATATAAATTAATAGAATCTGCCCTCATCCCCGTGACTTATAATAATACTTGATTGGTCTCGTGTGAGGTATTTTTTTCATATTCCTCAACATCTAATGTTGCTAAACATCTATAGGGGCAATATAGATGTCCGTAGAGATAACAATCAACATTTTATAACATCGGTGCTAAAATTATTATATCAAAACCTATCTTATAACTCTTCCGTTCTTACTGCCGCACTTAATGGTTATACTGCAACAGTTAATTAATATAGGGTTTTAACATTAAATCTACATATACTAAGTGTACCCTTTAGTCACTTAACAACTCTAAGTTTTTAATATATTTAAACTTTAAAATTTTAGTTAGAATGCAATTTATATTTTACACCGTCCGCGGGGAATTAAAAAAAACATAATAAGTAGACTATGTGTTCTTCCAGACTATGATCTACACATATGCCAAATTTCATTGAGATCCGTTGAGCCGTTCTGGATTTACCTTCAAACAAACATTCCATCCAAACATTCGCATTTATAATATTAGTAAGTTAGAAACTTTTGCATGGAATTATCATGTTCTTACCGCCTATCTATAAGTTCAGGCAGCTGAGAATAGACGATAATAATTACCATACTAATCTGTGGATTTCATTCAATAACCATTCAGATGAAATAAAAATCCTTAATCAACCCTCTCAAAGATCATTTCTAATCTCTTCGTTTAAGCAGTTTTAGAAAACCATAGATAACAAGGGAATACCTATAAAATCGAAAAAATAATTGAATTTAAAGATTAAAAGAGTGAGCATGGTCTTTATTTAGGATGACACATTTTATTAGGATTGCCGTCAGCTCATTTATCTCGGCAAAGAGAGCTTGGAACCTACCAAAGGGTGACAGGTCATAGTCAACCAGCTCATTGACTTGGTTGATATTAAAGATATCTTTGAATGTCGTTAGAGATATGCGCAGGTTACATCACGATGTTGTCCCTTTCTGTAAGAACTTAGGATATATTTGCGTATGAACTAGGAAAGTTGAGAAAAAAAATTGATACATGGAGGAGATCGAACCTGGATATGTAGGTTGCGGTCCATTCCGGTCAAACGCTCAACAACTGCGCAAAAGACGCTCGATAGATTGTTTTTAGGTAACAGAAATACCGGACGAAGTTCGTCTTTTCCGTCCAGATCCCATGAACTACTGCAATCTTTATATTCTCAGTCCACCGTGTGAGGGACCTATCTATACTTTTTTTAAGCTACATAATTCAAGCTAAATAAGTTCAATTATAAGGAAAGGAACTCCTTAAAATGTATAACATACTAATTTAATTAAGGTTTAAGTAAAAATTTAAGTTCAGAAACATAGTATTTACCCTAAATTTAAATGTGATTTATCAGTTACATTATTTAATTTTTTAGTATAGTTACTAATTAAACGGAAATAATCCCTAAGAAACTGTGAACATAATTTGTATAATAAGGTACGTTAATCTCATTCCTTACTTCTAGCAAGTTCATCGCGCTCTTTGTCTGTAAACTAAACATTCGAATAACCTAGAATACAATAATTCGTTATTTCAAATTTACAATTTATTTTCCGTACTTTTAGTTGGTCATTCCCGTTGGGCCTATTAAGTCCATAAAACCCAAAAATATTCCCATTGGCGAATAGGCCCAATAGGAAATACTCCTTCTAGTAAGTCCATCGTGCAATTTATCTTTAAACCAAGGAAAGAAAGAAAATCTAAGATTTACATAAATAGTGTCATAGTAAGTAATTACGATCAATAAACTTCTAAATTAGAATACAATACTGTTACAGTTGTTATTTTAATCTTTTCAAATTATTATAACAGTATATTGCAATATTAAAAATAATTAATCGCACCAAAAACACGATAACTGGGCAAAAATTAAACACACTGTTAACTTTAAAGACATAGTAACACATAATTATGATAAATACAAATGTCAAATTTTATTTTCCAAACAGCAAAGATTTGAAAGGGAAAAGAAACAAAAGCATTTTTAATAAATAATTTAATATTCTTGTTAAACGACGCCGTTTAATATTTACAATAGTATGAAAACGTCCTCACTTGTTCGCAATAGTCCGCAAGGTAGAGACACTTCGAAACAGTAGTTGGTTTCACTCACTCTGACCTCTTCTACGCTTATTTACTAAATGTCTATTAAGATTAAGGCACTATGGTATGACTAGAAATATCGAGAGTCTTTTCGTCTTCACAAATAATGCGGTACAATTTAATTAATGCACATTATTTCGGAGGGATTCGTCCAAACTTGATTCCGAACGTCGGTTACCTGTGGACAAAAAACACACGTTAATATCTTTCTCCGAGAACAAATTAATAATGCCACTAAAAGTATATTACAACAAAAAATAATTAAAAAATGATACAGCTTTTTAGTTAAAAATGTAAACTTACATGTATGCTATTTTTGTTGCCACCATGAGATGACGTCCAGCAGTTCGTCCTCGTCCATAGGCCCCAGCTGTTGCTGCGTCGAGACCTCGTATCGATCCACAGCTGAATAGGCCGAGGACACTCCAGAAGAACACTCTGAGGGCGCAGGGGAATCGGCTTTTTCAGAACACGGTGAATCATTGCCATAGAAAAATCCGTCGTCCATGTCCAGCGTAGTCGTTGGTTGACTATTACTACTTGGTATGTTCTCTCTATTTTCCTGATCCCGTGTTATTCCTAGAGCAGCGTCACTCTCGTCTAGCAGTTGTTGAAGGTAACGTATGTATTCGACTACCATTCTCAATGTGTCTACTTTACTAAGTTTTTTTCCGGAGCCTCTCCTGGCGCCACCTGACAGCGCGGCGACCACGGAGGCGGGCAGGTGACGTCGCAGCGCGTTAAAGCCGTCATTAACTTGTTTCACACGATTTCGTTCGCGGGCGTTGCGTCGCGCGATAGAAGCCGCCTGCGGCCCTGTGTAAGGATTCGTCCTAAAATGCACTTTCTTCCGATACTGAAGATTCGGCGGTGTGTCGTGTGTGACATAATTTTTTTCCGGAGCTGGAGCGATTGGTACCATTCTTTTCTCCATTGCTGATTTAGTTACGGTCGCTGAGGGATACCCGGATGAGACGACTACGTAGTTGGTTTGGCCTTGAACGAGTTGAATCTCTTGTAACATTTTACGTGTTCAGTGCGCGGCTCGAGTCCGATAAGCGCGCACGACCGGTCCGCTCCGTGGGCGGAAAAGCACTGGCGCGATAAAGGGAGGCTTTGCGAGAGCTTTGCGTGGTGGGCGAGAGCGAGTGGCGAGCGGCGGCAGTGGAGCTTCACGCACAAGTGAGTCGGCGGCGCACGCGCACGCGTTATATCACCTGCGCCGGCTGCAAAAAAATATAAATTTTAAAATTCTCTTCCCCTATTATTTTCCATCATCCCTTCCCTTTTGTACGTACGGGTCCGTACCTGGCGTGGTAGTTAGGGGAGCGCGGGGATGCGCGGGGAGGGCCGGCTAACGCGTGCCCAGTTTTTTCTACACTGACCACTGTATACATAAACAATGTTCTTGAAATATTTTTCTTTTATAGCTGAATAAAAATTCTACTTGAAGTTCCAGACTTTCAAATATGTTTAAACGTTTCGTTCTAATTACGAGCCATGCAAACGTGCGCAATACTAATAACATCAGATGTAAGTGATATAAAATATGTACATCAACTTACAAAGAACATTAAGTATTAAATGTAGACTATAAAATAATAATAAAAATAATGTTGTCAACATTTTAAAGACAGTTACAAAACAACACAGGCAACAAAGTTGTTGCGCTGGTAGCATACCTAAGCCAAAGGTATTATATTATCACACTACATTTCGTATAAAACTCCAATAAAATGCATTCATTACGACTTTGCATTTTTTTAATTTTAAAGAGCATCGGCAACTCGAACATCTTGGAACGTCGAATATATTTCATACAGCAATTAGTTAATTTAAAATCTTCATATTATAAGTTTCGAATCCGTAATGTATGTGAGAAAATAAGTTGAATGCATAATATAGAAGAGTTTAGTGGTTAAGGTGCAGCTGAAACGAAAATTCCGGAATGTATAGTAAATTTACATTAAAGAAAAAACACAATTTTTCAATTAAAACCATAACGAATACGTTGTGAATAACACCTCGTTGTGATAACAATTATTTTTAATATGGCGGGCGTTAGATCAAAAGTTTGTTGCGGCCTCTGTCGATATGACTGCACTAACTTAATAACTCCCATGCAATTCGTTCGGCTCAACTAATTTAAATGAAATGGCGTTTCAAACGGTAGTTGTTTTCATTAGCGGGCACTTAGTAACGGGATTGGGCATTGATTCATTCTGATAAGCACTTTATTGGGCGTAACGGAATTCCATAGGTACTCATTTAGTTTACGAACTTGTTGGGCTTCTGTTTATGAATAATGGGAAAGTTTGATAGAGCTCTGGTACTTGGAAACCCCCATTTTTACCTTAATGTACATTTTGACAATGCGACACCTATTTCATTTTTGTCAAAAACTAACCTACTGTAATTCTGTAATACTCTTACGGCCTTGTGAATCTTCACTAATCTGTTCTACATTTTATTAATTTACAATAAAATATTATGTAAATGAGCATATTTTAACGCAGCAGGTGGAATTCAATCGATTAGTTAAGCAATAGTTTTGGCAATGATATCAGATATTTCATGTGTATTCTTTCGTACCTAGGCTTAAAATTTCAATAAACTTTTAAAATGAATATTTTTCTTATAAAATTTGTGTTAGTTTGAGAATTTGCGATATTAAAAGTTTCATTATAAATAGCTGGAAGCTATGAATGGTCTTTATGCGTGTGTTTCGTAGATTCAAGACGTAATAGATATAACTGATATTTATAGTCGGCTACTTTAGTTTTTATCGAATATTGGATTTAAATTGGTCACGATAACAAGTTATAGTACGAGTCATCACGTGGGGTTGAACCCTGTGATTTTGTACCGGATATGACCTGCGGGGAAGTGTTAATGGGTTCCGTAAATATTTTTTTTGCTTTTCGAATTATTACATGTAATCAATGGATCAGCTCATTGTTCCATTAGGGATGGATGAGTAAGGATATTAGATCAATATGAATACGAGGGGTGTTTCACCCCTTCTTAGTCCTGTTATATAAATATTATAAATTATGGCTAAAAATAAATAGCGCGTTGAATCAACATTAAAGTTAATAAATGACTGAACGTAGTATACGTTGCCAAAATAAAGAAGAAAAAATTTAAAAAAATTAAAGAATAGATATATTATATATACTGTGTTTTTCGACTAAAGTGACACTCATATTGAGACACTTTGTCATCTCTTACATGCTCTTTGAAATAACAGAGACAACGACATGTATCACGGCTGCCGGAACCCACTTACTGCGCTGCCTAAGCGACTTAAAGTGGTTCTTGACCTCCGACACGAAAGATCGCCACCGCCGCCTGTCCTGCGCCGTCTGGTGCCAGACGTTCGCTTAGAGCTCACGCATGTCCATCTCGGCAGCAGTATCTGGATCAGCCAATCGGTTTCCAAAATACGCTTTTTTGTCACTATAATCCTCTTCCACTCCCAACTGGTGGCCTGTTCAGCGAAGTCTCTGGGACCACTTCTCCACCCAACCTTTCAATTTATAAACTTTATCGGTTTCATCGTGTCAGGCCAAATAAATTTTACACGTAAAGAACGTATAGTGGAAACATCTAGACAATTTTCCAAGTACCACTTGGAAGATTAGGTTGCGTGATAAAAGGAATAAATAAACTTCGACGACAGGCGATTAATAACACAAATAATTATGAAACATATTTCATCCGCTAATGCGTGATTAGTTCAATACAAATTACATTATTCATGGTGCTCAAATCCAATAAGAACATTTGAAATAGTCATTGTGTTGTTTGGGATGAATCGCTTAGTTACCACCCACGTGTTTTAATACGCTTGTTAAAATCTCTAGTACAATGGCGTGATCATGGAATGACGTTCTTGTAAGCTATTCTTAACATGTTAATAATGACGTGTCAATAGTTCTTTTATTTTTATCAAACGTGTTATTTTAAATTTGAGTTTATGTCAACCCGAGAATATTTTAAAGGCGTTGCAGCTTATGCGAGTGTACATTGATTTTCAATTGATTAATGATTAAAAACAATTATGTGATCGATTTATTTTTGACGAGTCAGTCGATGTATGTTATGACAGTTTCGAAAGAAAATATAAAACAGTAGTGATATTTCTCATGTGGTTGTTACGAAACGGTTATTGATTTCTCCAACATCCGAAGGGTGTTTGATGCAATAATTTTCGTGTGTCATAACAAACGTCATTTATTCCGCCTCCCGTAGAGCAATTAAGATAAAATAATTTTTCGTTATCAAGCTGTAAATCGACTACTTTATATCCACCACACCTGTTTACCGTTATTTGCGCATTATACCACAAACAGCTGATGCGTAAAAGTGGCATTTTCAAAAAAGACCCGTCCAAATCCAGTCAAACACATCTGTACTCCTTTTTAATTGAAAATCGCTAACTGATCCCTTGTCTTTTGAGTCGCTCCATGTATCTTGCTTGTTTTACTTAATACGTTTGTAACGACTTAAGCGGTAATATACGGTGGCAATAAAAACGAAATTATTGACAAGACCGGGAATTTGTTTAATCATATGGTAATGCGAGAAAGACTTAAAAGTAAATATGTGGATGTTTTTTCCAAAATCAATCGTAACTTTTTAAAATTTTAATTACCTATGTCCCAAAAGTAAAAGGGTAGTAAATTATTTTTTTTTATTATTTAAAAGATAGCATATATTGATTACATTTGAACATTGTATATTTAGTGTGTTAAAGAAAAGATCGATTTTTTGTTTTAATTACTAGTTAAAAGTCAATTTTTTTTTTTTTTTATATTACTGATCAAATTTCACTAGTAAATTAACCTGTGGTTTATAAGTGCTAGCGGTGAGTCTGAATGTGTCTAGTTATAACGGAAATTGTATGACATCCATAGTTGTTTGGACAATTACCCGCTGCATATAAAACAATTACGTTACAAATGACAGAGATGCGCCGTGACGTGGGATTCGGGGTGAGTTGTGTGATGATTATGGGAATAATGTCATCTGTGTACACTTTTATTTACGCTTCACTGGTGTGAGACTAAATTTATAATGCTTTCCAAATAAACAATGTTTGTTTTATTGTTTTATTGTTTTATCAACAACAGTTACAGTGAAATTTACAAATATATTAAATACAAGTTTCAATTAAGATATTTATTTTTAACTAAATTAAAAAAGACAGGAATTAAATTCTACAACAATACAAAGACAGATTTACGGATGTTAGAAGTGTTATATTTAATTGGTGATTAAATTAATTTTATTATTATGTGTAATTCTTAGTAATAGCACTTACATGACTTGCATGACTCATGTTTTATCTACTTAAAAATTAACAAATACATTATTAAGTAGACGTCGTTCGTCAGTAGCTCGTTTACTACCAGTTTCTTGTCATATTGAAATTTCAACCCCCTCATTAATTTCGTATTTAAAAATTACGTTGGTCTATAAATCACTAATGTTAAAGGTTGCCGACGATGTTCACACAATACCACTACCTGATTTGTATCCAATATCGATTGATTAACGATATGTTGAGTGACTCCTATTCATAGCGACGTCAAAGGGTGATGTTTAAACATTAATAGAAAGAATTTTTCACATTTCACCTAAGCTTTACCGCCTTACACAAAGAAACGCCAACACCTAAAATATTCTGAGCCGGAGGAATGAGTTGCGGATTGCTTTTGATATTCCAATGAGGAAAAAAAAAAGTTTTGATCCTCAAACACTTGGTCAAATTTCACACACTTTTTTTCCAACACAAATAAAATGCAAATGACTTGTCGTGTAAACACGTGTTACAAATTCTATCAGGCCATCGTATCTTTGGACTGTTCGACAACATAGCCTACGTCCGCAGTTGAGAGATTTTGGACATTTAGATGTGGACGTTTTTGCCTCCCGCCGTCACTTCGACACCGATTTCGACTGAGATTTGTTACACTGTGACACAATTTAGTATTCAAATCAATAGAAACCGAAGATCGATATTTGAATTTTTAGATACCGCCCAAAATGTAGTGTCAAGAAACACAATGTAGGTAATAATAAATAGCCGCTAAGCGTGAAAAAAAGTGTCGTATACGAAAATACGATACAAATTACTGATGCAAGTAATTAGAGTATTTCTGCCTTATCGTTGGTTTGTCAGACCAAAATCCTTATATAAAACATATTGTTATATCTGTTTTGTCCAAGATGATGAGAGGGATGACGATATGTTTTAAATAAGGATTTTGATCTCAGAAACCAAATATTAGAGAGATTTCGACTCTTGATAGTAGTAATATTTCAGGTTAGGTATTTTTATCACCAAAGTCGATCAAACAAAACTCAACGTAAAAAAGAAGGTTTACCTAACGCATGCCGTCTACCTAATGTTAAACGTACGATCTAGCCGTAATTTTAAGAAATAATTCTTCCGAATAGTTAACTACTTCCATTTTAATTGGACCTTTGCTTAATCAATACGACACTTCTATCATCGTTTTATTTTTTCGATGTATGTACCAAACTTATTTTATGAGGGTGTACTAGTCTATTATTTACTCTATACAAATTTTAACTTAATTAAAATAAATATTGATTGCTGCGATGTACTCTCATAATGAGGAAACGTGTTATATTTACTATATCATAACTCACAAAGGCTCCCACAATACTTGTCACACGTCGTTAACTCAATAAATAAGTCTATTCGAGAAATCTCAAGCCGCTCGCAGACAAACAAGAGTCGATTTATTCGTTTATAGTTTTACAACATCTCGTTAGCAACAACGATAAGATAACTTAAATAGATAATTACTATTGTTTAATTTTTTATATGTATAGAGATTACGTAACAACTTTTTGCGTTTTATTGATACGATGACGGCAACGTTAAACTTTAAAAGAGATCGACGAGATATAACGTTGGACATAAATAAATTTCGTGCGTTGATTGCCAATAAACAAAGTCGATATTTTGTGTCATATAATCAGATACGATATGCAAGAAATGAGGCTGAACATAACTCTCGTTAAATGTTTGTCGAAGTACAAGGCGGCGCGTGGCCGGCGCGCGCCCGGCCGCGGCCGTACGTCGGACGAGTTTGCTCGTTTTAAACCGTGCCTTAATTACAGTGAGGCGTTATCGAGTAAGAATGTGCACACGCGACATTGGTATTAATTTTAATGAAAGAAGTGTGCGCCGGACAGCACCTGCCCAAGTCGTCGGCTTACTGAAAACTGTGGAGGCGGAACAAGAAACTGCGGAGCCGCGATTCTCAATATATTTTTTTATAAGTGCTATTTAATCGTCGATGTTATGTTTTATTCTTTCATTATTGTGTGTTGTGTGTTATATATTTTTAACATATTATATATCTATATATTTTATCAAATTGAGTTTTAAAATTTTCATTTAGTTTATTTTTCATAAAGTATTTTTATATTTATAATTAAAGTGCATTAAACTTCAATCCCTATAAATAAAGATCCAATTAATTCCGTTTTGAAATACGTCTGGCTACTCTTTAACATCTGCGTTCACGTTAAATGTAGGGCCGTTTCCCAGATTCTGAATTACCATTTAAATTATGGTTAAGGCATAATTAGTATGATAATAAAATAAAATTTGTGATGTGACGTGATGTACGCGACCCAGGTTTGTGGTAAAATTTATGACCAATACTTTAGCATTCGGTAATTAAAATAGAATGCATCTGTATTAAGTGGCTAACGGAATTCGTCGGAACGAGCAGACTGACTGGCTTCGTGTGATGGCAAATGCTGTAATCACCCGTGCCATTAAATCTTACTAATGTTATAAAAGCGAATGTTTAGATGGAAGGTATTTCCGGAACGACTGAACGGATCCTAATGAAATTTGACACAGATGTAGAACATAGTCTGGAAGAACACCTATGTTGCTTATTACGTTTATTTGTATTTTAATTCCGCGCGGACGGAGTGGCGGGCGACAGCTAGTACATTTTATAGATTTTACAGTTTAGATTTGTCTTATTTACGAGTTTGTTGTATAACATGCATCTTATTGATAATTTGGTTACATTAACTTATCATGTAAAATATTTTAAATGTAGACTGTTGATTTGAGTTCGAATTTTTAAGACTACACAAAATAAAAGATGGAAGACTGTTCACTAAATTAACTAATATTTTAGATTAGGTACGCAGCTTAGGGGTCATTAATTAAGCAAGTGATGTTTATTCGGAACTTTTTAATACTCAAATTATATTACGTGACGTAAGATATTAGACTATCTCCCTTTTCTGTACAAGAAAAATGCATTCTGTATTATATTATTTTATAGCAATATCCGCCAAATTGTATTTAAATCAATTTGTATTTATTAAAAACGAAGGTTATTAGCCATTCATTAAAGTAGTTTCAAGAAAGAGAAGCTAATATATAAAGTAAATAATAAAGAAAGAGATGTAAACTGCTAAAGGGCAGGTGTCACAGTCCATCTGCCAGTACTTCGCGAGCCTCCCTTACTCCTCGTCATGATTTTTAGATGTTATAGTTAATTATGTATGTGTGACACACATTGATTAGCCCAACGGCTTCTGATTCAACTCTGAATCTTAAATTTTACACAAAGAAAACTTATTTAACTACATGAGCTTATTTTAATTTAATCGAGAGAAACCTGTTCTTTTTGTTAGCATGTATACGACTTTAAATGAAAGGAATTAAGAAAATATGACTGATAATTTCGACAAGTAAATAAATGAAAACGAAACAATCTTCGTCTGTACAATTAATACATTAATAATGCCTCCCGGTTACTGAAAATTGCACCGATTTGTTTGAGAGACGTCTACTTGCATACCTTAAGTGCATGCGACAGGTTAATTTCAAGTATAAATTGACGAGCGTCGCAGGCCGGTCACTTTTATGGTTCGACGTCGTGTTTATGCGAGAGAGGACCCTAATAGAGGTTTATGTTAGTTTCACACGAGGGCATAACAGTACAACAAACAATAGTAGTAGTAGTTTTGCCTCACTGTTATGCTCTAGCATTATGGTTGATCGGTATAGTTGCGATGTATTTACGTCACGTTAATGACCTTTTGAAATTGGCGGTTTTAAAGGTTAGAGAAGGTAGGTCGACTCATTTTTATTGTCCCGCACAAGTGGGTAGTTTCGAAATCCCTGTCCGCTAAAGACGGGCGCGGGCCTGCGAGGAGCTGTTGCGGGGAAGTCGGTGAGTCGGCAGTCGTTAAGAGTTGAGTGTCAGCATCGGATATCGGGAGTAAGTAAAAGAGCACATCGGACGTATCAATTATTTAGCGTACAGGGTTGTTAAGTTTACGGTTCCGCGTTCGGTCTGATAACGACGCGTGTATAGCACGCTTACGTGAAGCGATGCTTCGGGTGCATCAGGAGTGCAGCATTGCCGGCGCTTTTACGGACTGTATGACAGTGACTTATTTGACTCAACTGACACCGAGAGAGTGACCAAGCACCTGCAGGCGGTGAACGGGGCGTCGAGTTGGTAAGTACCACTTCATCTATTTACAATATTACACCATTCACTGCAACGCGTAGTTTAAGGGTGGTTGTGCCGTGGAACCAAACCCTTCGTATACGGCACCATGGTTCGACGTCTTGTTTATGAGAAAGTGAACCATATAAGGATTTAGTGTGCCCTGGTTGGGAATACAGCTCCCTTTGGTCGGAGACATTCGGTTTTTCTGGAAAGTAATTTGTTACAATGTTTTATTGTTGTAATATTTTATGTATTAAAAGAAATTTATTAAATTTATAGTAGTAAATATAAACTAAATTAAATTTTATGCAAAGCTAGAGGAATTCCTTGCTAAATGAAATTATTACAACAAAGAATTATCAAAGTAGCTGTAAGAAATTTAATAAACATAAACATTTTTAGCATTTTAATACACTTGATACGATTATCGTAAAACTGAGCGGCAGATCCAATGCTGATAAGACGACAAAAGTATCAACATGTATATAAACAACTATACTTATGCTGCTATTATCATGAAGAAAATATAATGTGTTGAGAGAAATGCGATCTTAGAGCAATGTACATAAAGATTATACTTAAACAATTTAATTTATTTACAATGTTCTAGGTAACATTGTTGATGTTAAAGTAGTAGATTTGATAGGGATCTCGGCTGACGCGGTTAAGCGCGGACACAACTGAACATGCCTGTAACTACTGATTGTCTTAAATGTTTTATTTGAGAATATTTGTCGTTTTATTTTCAGAATATATTTAATATTGTACGGACTTATGTTACTTATTAAAATATTTATCTTAAAGTTACTAGTTGTTAGTTACTTATGAGTTTAATTGTTAATTTTCTTTGATAAATGACAAAGTGACTTTTTACGCTTTTGGTATTTAGGTATCAAGTAATCAGGAATATTCTTTAAGTCTTAATAATGCTATAAATACCGCAATCAACTTGATAAATCTGTCGGGTATTCAAATAGCGTGGGCCGTTACGCTGCCGACATGTCTATCACTATTCCGTACTTTACATACTGTATAAGTCAATAGTATCATTAGGTATTTAAAGACGTCGATTTAAAATTTGTAAAATGCGATAAAAATACGAAATACATTGTTGTGATTCATCGCAAGATGGAATACAAGCGTATGCGTGATTTTTGTACTTTTGTTCGTATCCTACGAATGTTTTTGTTTTTAATAAATGCAGGTGGCGCTTCCAAGGTTTCGCTTTTGTTTGCATTTTGATTGATTGATACATATTTTATTCAAGGCAGAAATCGTGTTAAGGACACGCTATAAAAATCCACAAATGGTGAATTTTAAGCGGCCTTTGTTCCAAACACTAAGCCAGTTGTATATAATATGCTTGTGTACATTTGAGTCTTTTTTAAACAATGCCATAAGGCGCTATCGAGAGGCGGGAACAATATCCTTTATCTAGATCCGTATTGTAGTACGGCTCAATCCCGGCTCCGGGCTAATATAAATAAAATGTTATCTGCATGTTACCACTTACTTCCAATGTATTGTCTATTTACAGTGGTACACTCAAAAACACAATTTAAAATGTTTTTTTTTATTAAAAAAAAAACTTGAATCGATGTTTTCGTTACCTGTGAAGAATTGGAATTTAAAGTTTCAAAAGTATAGTGTTATGCGAATTATTCTTCTGTAGGATATTTCAATTTATTTAAACTTTGTTTTGTTATATCATTGCCTTATAAGATAATAGAGCTTATAAAACAGATAATTTTTGACTTCACCTCTTTTGAATTAAAATAGACATTTATCAAAGTTTATACATACAACTAATAAGGTATTTTATTTAAATAAAATATAACGTAAGTAATTCTGAACGCGATTTTACCGTACCTTGGGAAAGTAATAAATCGTTTAAAGAAATGAAATATAAATCAGAGCAATCGCAATCGATGAAACCCAGTCTGCGTGCGCTTCACGCAACGGATACGGCAATTTGTACGATTCAAAACAAAAACAATTAGCGGTTTAGCCACACTTACCATTACGTAGATCTGAGATAAGAATGTTACTGAGAAAGTGTAAATAGAATTAACATCGGCCGCGGTCGTTACACCGCGCAATAAATTACATTAAAAAGACAAACGAGACGCAATTTGTTGCGTAATTTTTTTATTTACATAAAATTTATGATCACGCACGCAAACTTAGCAAAGTAACAAGTATGGGTACAGGTTCTGGAAGATGTCCATCGACTGATACTATCAAAAATATGTAAATGTTTTAACTTCAATGTATTCTTGCAAACAGTATTTTCAAGCATTTTTATTTGATGATCACCGCATAATCATTTGCTCAATTAACTTTAAGTATAAAAAAATTAAAGTGTTTGTCGTAACAGCCGAGAGGATTTGGTCTGCATATAAATTTGGACACGACAAAAATTGGATGTTGTAGATCAATTACATTTTTTACTCACGTGTTATTTCGCATATAATACTAGATTTAACTTAGGTTTCTAAGACCAAAAATATCCTTTTTAAATATATTGTTATCTGTGTTTTGTCAAAGATATTGACAGGCATGACGATACGTTTTTATGTAAAGATTTTGGTCTCAGAAACCAACGTTAAATAGTCTGACGGTCATTAAAAGATGCACGTTACTTTTTTTCTTTTTAAACTTGAAAAAAAATCCAATGAATTGATTATTAGACAAGTACAATCAGTTGGTGCAATTTTTTTTTAATTTTTAAATGATTATAAGAACAAAGCCTAATTAATATTATTGTTATCTTCATAATATTGTTTTCTGCTTAAGGCAGGAGTCGTAATGATAACTATAAAGAAGACTATCATTGCGGGATTGAAATGCGAATTTTGATATCTCAATCTGTTGCGGGTCAGAGAGGCCGCGGTCACGACACCCTTCGGTGGTCACGACCAGCGACCGCTTATTAATTAATATCAAACGAACAAATTATCTACATTAAACGGATGTTATACCCTCGAATTCATAGTCTAAACGCGCTTTTGAATTCATTTAAAAAAGTTTAAGATTTCCGTAGTTTACAGCGCGAAGTAATTTAACTCAAAAGCTTCAATTTTAACCACAGCTTTTTTGATTATTTATAATAATTAAAGTAAGATAATTTCATGTCACACTAGCAACACATTTTTCTACAAAAAATAAATTGTTAGATTTCTGTTTCACCTTTTGGACGTTAATTTAAGAAAAAATATTTTTGATACCATTTATATAAGGATATATTTAAACTACGAATAAGGCACTTAACACGCGCAGGGCAAAAGGTCTCGAACTGATATAATTAAATACAGAACACACTTGCCTGCGGCTCGGATGCGGTAAGATGTATGTAATAAGTGATTATTTCGCTTTAATGATTTTACAATAATATCTTTAAAATCCCACTTCTCACATGTAATAAGCAACAAACTAAGAAAAATTGCTAGATAAATACATATAGTGATAATTAGATTATATTAATTCATGAACTCGACTCTGAATTTTTGATAACAGAGTATAAAATTTAATCATGACACAAGATTTATTTTGAAGACGAATGTAAAAAAAACAAAACGTAATTAAAGCTAATGAGTTAGTAATTTGGATGGACGCTAGGGGTGGTTCGCGGCCGGCGGTCCTCCCTTACCTGGAATGGTCCATTACATCATTATAAGATCATGAATATGTGAACGATATAAATTTCTTAAGCCATAGATATCGTTGCTTATTAAGACCAATAAAAATGCATTGAGTATAATCTTAACAAGTTGTCATTACTGTGTAACGAATTCACCAAAATTGAAATTGAAAACTGATAATTTTGATTTTCTGATCGGTATTAACTGTTAATTTTTCTTGATAAGACAGAATTTATTGGACGTTACGAAGTTGTATGGATGCCGAAGCGCCGCGTCGCGTCCGAACCGAACGTCGATTGTCAGATTAACTTTGTCAGATTTGACAATATTACCGAAGCCATTAAGTGGTATCCATTATATTCGTCTGGTAAAGCATAACTTGAAGGTTTTTATCGGTACAGTCATAAAACATAAAAATAATTAATACATTGCAATTATATTTAAGCAGAGTAATTAGAGTGCAGTAGAAATATCTATAGATACTGTATACATATTGACAATAAGACTTATATATTTAAAATCTGGGTCAATGTTTTTACAATTTATTTATTAGTATATTATATTTATGATACATGATGTATAACTTATATAGACAGCTATTGTTTATTAACTAATGTCTCAAAATAATGCTGATAAAATATTAAGTGTGTTTTTGCTGACTTTACTACTGCAAAGTAAACAAGGAAGTAAATGGCAATCGTGTCCCACTAATCTCTATGCAGGGGTGTCCAACAATGGATAGCATTGAGATCAGTTCATTGGCAACGCAGGCGCGTGCCGTCCACCCACGCAACTCAGATAACAAGTTGAATACATCTGCCTGTTCTTGCACGTACGTGAAGTAGCAAGTACCTATCGTCAATAAATTAGTAGCTATTTTAGGTGTCGCAAAATGTGCAAAGAGGTGCCGCTGCGACTGATTTTTAGGGCTGTCACTCGCGACAAACTTTGATATCTGTACATTTTTAATTCTTATCTTTTTATTGAATCGGTTTCTTTGCGTAGTTATAGTCAATTTTATTGTAGTTGAAGCTGTAAATATAAAACCTAATGGACATCTTTGAATTTTAATAAATATATTTAATATTTAGGCCAGGCGAAATTATAGAGATCTTTCAGAATATTTCGTAATATGATAATTTCATAGGATACGTTCTCTATCAACTGTGCGTCATCTTGTATTATACAGGTGGTTTTGCAATAAAAAAAACGTTATTAATGATTCTACAGGATGTTTTATAAGTCAACTTTTAACACAAGCAAAGCGAGAACGATATAATTCCTCGAAAGCAGTCAGGGCCATGCCGAGAAAATTATCTAAAACTTGTGTTTAATTCTATTAAAAGGGTTCCGGTGTCATTATAGCCACTTGATCGTCGTAATTTTGTGAAGGATTTCAATTTACTTTACTATCTATTTATTTATGCGTAATCTTTTAATAATGAGTGATTTCCCAAATTTTGGACAGAGACAACTATAGAGTAGGTGTTAATAATTTATTTCGTAATAGTAAAAATGTTAATGGTTTATGTATTAATGTAACTGAATTTCCATTTAAATATTTACTCAGGCGCAACTCGCGCAAGTGTGATGCAGTTTCACAAACTATCCGCGAAAAATATAAAAGATATTATGACAATTCAAGTGATATAGTAAAATTAATACAGTTTTTAATAATTTAAGTACAATATTTTATTTATTATTTACCAATCCATAACAAATATAAACGACGCATCCATCAAAAAACATTTTATGATCATTTACTACTCATGTCGTTTTCTGTTCGTTGAACAAATACCAAATTTAACTGAACCATTATGTGTATTATGTTTATAGACAGGAATGGACCGGCGTTAAGTGGCTCTAATAGAAAACGTTTACTTTAATTTTAGTTTTACAAAATGTTTGACCTCGCAATTATATGTTGTTAATAGTTTGTCAAGAGATTTTATCAAATAAAGGTTTTATGGGAGAAAAAAAATTGATTTCTTCTTTTGTTTTATTATGTACTAGCTGTCGCCCGTGACTCCGTCCACGCAGAATTGAAATAATTAAAAGTAGAATTAAAAACAAAACTTAATTTAACAAAGATTAATCATTTGAGTACGATGAACTTTATTATTTTAGAAACAATAATGGAATGTGCAAAAACCCCTAACCAAATAAAAATAATGAGTGAAATTTAAAAGAGTATTTCAGCAACTTTTTATATACTACGAAATTATGAGTTTCATTTTACGCAAATAATATACCATTAAAACACAATTTCGCCCGTCAGCAAATATGATGATGGGACTTAATGTTTATGAATTAAGGTTTAAAATAGTGGGATAATTCTAATTTATTTGACCCTTAAAGACATTGTATTACGATGCTGTCGAAAGCCAGAAGGTATCTCAAAAACAAATAAAACGTAATGAATAGCCTTCGTATTTTCATATTCTTTCTAAATTAAATTTGGGCGTGATTAACTCACTCGAGGCGTTTTCTCTGTTCATCAATCAAAATGTAGGCACGTAGAACTGAGGCGCTATTTACTTCCTAACAGCTGTCTCCTTTCCGCTTGCACATTTATGTACTCGTTAGACAGAGACAAATGAAATCTTTCGATTAGACAGTGCGCAATTGTAATTTTCAGAGTTCACACGGCTGCCCCGCAGCGGCCCGACTTCAGAAGCCCTGGTAATCAATTTTATACACAAACGGAGGGCATTAATTGATTTTTTTCTCTCTAATGACCAAAAATAACATCTGCCAAATCAACAGGGTCGGTCGTTAGCGTAGGTGCCAAAAATGTGCTTTTTTACAATATTATACGAGCCACGTTTTGTTTTCTGCTATGCACGTGCCAATATTACGTTATTGGAAATTTGTTTCTTAACAAAGTTATATATAGAAAGCTAATCGCAAACTAATACTGACAACATTTATAACCTTTTATAGAATAGGAAAGAATCGCACGTGGTCGTTTAGTTTAGTCGCGATTATAATAGTACGAACGGGCTAAATATTTCCCGTCACCTTAAGATACTTTTATCGTCGTCTTTAATGTTAAAAAAAAAATACAGTCGAATTGATAACCTCCTTCTTTTTGAAGTCGGCTAAAAATAGGATCGCGGTCTATTCATCATATCCTAACCAGCTACTTACTTAATTCACTTTTGTCGTTCAAACTAAAATAATAAATTAACTCGCCTTAGATTCAAGTTAACTCGCTACTGTACTTGTTAAATAACTTAAATGTGTAAATCTTGCTTAAGAATTAAATTGTTATGTATGATAAAGTGGGAATGTAAAATGAATTAAAATATTCAAATTTGCATTTACTCCGTACTCCGCTGCTCACAAAGAGTCACAGTGGGATAGTGCCCTTGTTTGTTTTAGACCGTAATAAATTATACCCTTTACTATTGGAACCCCGTGCAGATGACACATTTATGAGAGTATCAGGCTTGACCTATGACAAATATCTAAATAAGATCGTTTAGGCGAAATTAGATTAACTGAGATTATTCAAATATTCGATCGAAGGAAATAAATCTTTCTTTATCACTTCCTATCTAAGACATCACGAGAAACAAAAAAAAAATTTTTTTTTCAAATAATTCATTTATAGACATTATTTATTTGCCTGATCTATAATTATTCATATTTATATAAAAAGATTACTTTTATCTAGTTACCATTTATCGATCATATTTAGCTCTTATTAAGGTTTTAATAATACTACAATATAGGTGACTCGCTTTTAAATCTTTTTTAAAGTTTTTACGTCACGGAATTTATGCGTGTCACGTTACCTACATCTTAGCAATGACATATTGATGTAAGATTGGCCTTATTTAAATTTATTACTAATAGTAAATTTAATGTCATCATTCAAATTCGACATAGATTTATATCTGCATATCGATTTGATGATTCGAAACAATCGAGTTAGATAGAAATCATTGATAAAGTTTATATTGTTTTGATTTTCATGGGATACTCAGTTTCATCGGGATGTGTTTTGTTACCGTGAAACTATCGTTAAACTTGTATGGACACATATTGTTGTCCTTGTTTTTTGTAAACAGAATGAAAGAGATGGTAACATGTATTAATAAAACACTGCAGTCTAAACCCGATGTTGAAGCTTGAGACGTCGGGTATCCCGCTCTCCATACGTCGTTACATCAAGATTGCTATCGAAGATAGATTTACAAGAATTGTCGTCGACGAACCGTTTCCTTTGCGTTTTGCGGCCGGTTTATTTGTTTATTATAACTGTACTAAGGATTAGTTTATTAATTCGCTCGCATTGAAATTGTTTTACAGTTTAATATTTGACTAAGTTAGTTTTTTTATTATCTGATGGTGTGAGAGGTATTTTTTTATTAGGTTTTGGTATTTTTTTTATATAAAGTTCACTAAAACAGTTTTTGATAAATTATTACATTACTTTGCGAGCTCGCGATTTTTGTATGACTGTACCTTATAGTCATTTCCTACCATTTCATATAAAAAAACAGGTAACGTGATGATTCCTCATAATTGTTACTAATTCTATTGGTCAGCAGTATTCATGTAACATCGTGTTTCTAGCTCACTTACCTCTTTCTACGATAAAAAGGGTTCAATTTTTTTATATGTATGCCTACATTCGTCTCCATCGATAGTCTGTTTTCAACACCTATGGGTGGGCGCCGGTGTCCCGCTAAGAATAAGGTCAGAAACATGTTTTATGGTTTAATAGCTGTGATAATTTTTATCGAAATTAGTATAAGTTCTAATTTCTATAATATTGAGAATGCTCGTAATTCTCTTCGCAGGTATCGTTTGATTAAAGTTGGTACTATAATTTCACTTTCGAATGTGTATAATTAAACCTATATTATGTTAATTAAGTTTTAATTAAAATATAATTTATTCAAATGCTCCAATAAAATGTTTGATTAATTTTTACAGTGTTTTATACTTTAATTAATAAAAACAAAAGTATTTGTTTAATAAGTTGTGAACTTCAATTATATTCGATAATACTCTTTCGGATGAATTGATGTATCTGGGGGGCAAAGTAATAAGCGAAGTCGCTAATCGCTAAAAGTCAAAAATGTATGGAAGTGCCAATAACTTTCGATATGTCACGTATTTTTCCTATACATTTAGACACATTTTGTGGATTCTACTAGCGAAAGCGATAATCGAATGTTACATTGTCTAGACCCGCAGTTCGCCTTTCAAGAAAATATATAAATTTTGACAGTATGATCGTTTTTGACAGCATGTTACTATGATTTTATTTTTGCTATATTTCTTTTATTTTACAAGATGACATGCAAATTACTTGAATAGGGATCAAAGTAACATTTTTGGAAATTATGTCTTCATTACCAAACGCATATTCGTCTGTCATATTGTGAATAAAACCTTGTATCGTTTAAATATCTATGGATGGCTGATATCCCGCAAGCAATGAGGTTCAATAATTTTGTTTATAACCTACTTACGATAATTTTTTTTTAATGTAAAATTATTTTAATCATTAAGTCATAAGTCACTTCACAGGTATCGTTTCATAAATGTTAATTAAGATATTAGGACTGTAAATGTTAACTACTTTTTAATTACTATATAATTTGTTGGATTAATTCTATAAATTTATTACAAAAGTATATTGACGATGTGACGGTGTAATAAAAATAACAAACATATAAACGATGCCTTGTAGTAAATAATGCTTAGTAATACATTGTTTACTGTAGTATTAATGTAGAAGAGAGAAATTTACGTTATTACAGTTTTTTGTTCTTTGATTACTAAAAAACGAAAAAAAAAAACAATTTTTTAAGTTTTACGACAATTTTTCCCGACATATTATTCGGAGAGGCGATGATCACATAAATAAGAAAGTAATGAAATCGAATGTGAATGGCTACAAAGATAGAGGAACATCTAAGAAATGTATTGTATGTCAGAGGATATACATAAGAAGGGAAGTGAATTTTTAGACGGCTGATAGAGATATGTACATGAAAGAGTAGTACATACTGCTCCCACCCTTCGTAGGGAAAGGCTTAGATACAGTTTTTCCTGTAGTTAATATTCTTGTCTAAAGTAGTTTCAGTTTACACGAATTGTCTTCACTATCCAATACTCAAGAAGACAACTTTCTTTTTAAATATAACAAAGTCGCAGTCTCAAGATAAAGTGCGATAAGCGTAAAATTATGACGTTTCATACAATTTAAAGAGCTCGGTATTCACTCTTTCGTTTTGCACATCATTTTAACAAAAGCATTTCCGGATTGCGAACACCGCTCCATACATTTCAACACAGGAAGTTGAGATGCTTCATTAAACGTATACAAGAAGGTAATATTGTGTATAAATCTTTTTGAATGTACCGACAAAATTACCGTAACTTTAATAGTAATTCCCCAAGATATGGATGTCTTTTACATGTCTTTATTAGTAATAGGATGCACATTTATCAACTGAAGTAATGTCGTCTATGTTTAGATTTTTAATTCGAATGTCAAAAACATACCTAAACTTTTTGACAACAAGTTGTCGGACTATATAGTCATCTCATGGTCTTTTAGACGGTTACTATATTACTACAAAAAATACGTTTAGACACTATTTCGTTAAACAAGTGTTAACCCTTTGACCGTCAGTGATTGATATTATGGATGTCAACGTGGTGATAAATGAGTATGTTTTACTCAGAAATATGTATCACCAAAACTGCTTCCGGTATAAGTTATTTGTTATTTATTTGTCAAGATGGCATTTCGGAAGACTACATAGAAACATATTTTAATAATATTAATTTCTGGTAATATCTAATGTTTAAGGTAAAATGTAATTGAAACACTAAGTTTTATTAAGATTAGATCTTTAATTTTTTGCTAGATATTGTAATGTGTGCATATAATCTTGATCTAAGATAATAAAACCAATATACTAATTTAGATGTCTTAACAAATAAATTCGTTAACTTTGTTGTCACATACAAAAAAGTATCGAAACGCATGTCAGTGTAAAAACAAAAGTGAAGCAGTGGTTGGATCCGCACAAGACGCTTGCGGGTCGTCGTTAATTAAAATGCGGAGGCAGAATCGTTCATCTAGTTCCGTCTCTTACTTTTTGTTCAGTGCTGACTAAATTATGTCTTTATAGTGACGGTGTCTTCTTATCGCCGACCACCATCTCGAGTGATCGAGCCCCGTCTCACTAATTTGTACCCGAATATATATTCAACGCATTTCGATGAGAGTTCCTTTGATATTTATAAAGTTTAAGGCTTATGATACACTGCTTGATAATTTCGAAGAAATTGGGAATAAATTACATAAAGTTATAAATTTAACAAATTAATTTTAATATTAACAAAGTATATTCGTAGTATTCTATAACAGAATCGCACTTTAAAAAGTTAACAGGACTAATAAATACAAACTAAATAAGTTGCATTTTACAATAACCTGATTTACTGATTAACCACGGAAAACGAGATTCGAAAATTTAAAAAGTTAAAAATTTCTATGAAATACTTACTAACTACCCATTTGTTATTCGAATATAAAAAATAATTTTAGTAATTACAAAACCTACAACAGTGTGTCAGATATTTACGAACGCCTCCACCAGTTCGGGAATTCCGTTTCTTGAGACATCTTTTTTATTGAATAAGATAATTTTATTTAACATGGGAACTGAAATTCCGATCTCGATACAAATATGTGATGTATTCTCGTTTGGTAATTGTGGATATATTTAGATAATTTAAAAAGGCTTAAGTTAACTCTATCGCAGGCAGTAAATAACTAGCGTATAACTATAAAAATTAGTGACCACGTTAAACATTTTGAATCAAAACAAAAATAAAATGGACAGAATGGTTACATGAAATTCCGATCGGAGTTTAAAGATTGTTAAAAGGGACGAAGCGAGGTGGTTTAGTGGGTGCCTAAAATGGAAACGGACTTAAATATGTTACGCCAATGTGTTTATCTTACCATCAATATTTCTTTATGAATATACTAGCTGTCGCCCGCGACTCCGTCCACCATGAACATAATAAATAGCCTATGTGTTCTTCCAGACTATGTTCTACATCTGTCTTAAATTTCATTAAGAACCGTTGAGCTGTTTCGGAGCTACCTTCAAACAAACATCCATCCATCCAAACATTCGCATTTAAAATATAAGTAAGATGCTAAGTGCAATTTTTTATCGATCATAACTTCGGTACCTATAGTAAAGCGTTACCACGACCAACTATAGGAAAGTCATTTATCCCACGAGCGAGTGTTTGCTAAAATGACCATTGTTTGAAGAGCTATCAAATAACAGGCGCCAGTGGGCAAACTGCAATATTTGTTTAGGATTGGTTGCCAAGAATATTATTAATACTTTGGAAGCTAGCAACATTATTTCAAATTTTTAATAACCTTTTCTACATTTGGTAAATTCTAAATCCAGTAGTATTACATTAATTCTCATTCTTCCGAACTTTGAGTCATTAAGTGATCGCTAAGTTCATACTTAGCGATCACTTCTACATTTAAATCTATCTTAAGCTTCTGTTAAGTAAAAAATGAGTCTCAGTGACTGATGATTTAAATTTTAATCTAATCAAATGTTTAACCAATCATCTCGAACAATGATTGCAATACATGTGATTTGCACACGTGCTTTATTCGACAAGGGTTTGAATAGTGTTGGGTTGCGAAAGGTGACCGTGGAGTGCCCCTATGTGTTGCATCCCGATGCACTCCACCCCTTTATGCCGTCTTATTGTGCAACCGATACGTCATCTGTCAACGCCGACAGATAACCCTTTGAAGTTCGCCGACGAGACGATTGCACTGGACAATCTACGGTTAACATTTTCTTTTCAATCTATATAACTAGTGATTCGTAAAGTTGTATTTTGTATTTTTTTTAAATAAGTAACAATACGAATTATTTATCTAAAATTTTGTATTTATTTTGAACGATTGCAATTTCATAAACTACTATCATATCAATTTTCATAAGAATGTATCTTTTACATAAAATTCTAACGACAGTAATTTCGCAAAGGCTTTGTAACACAAAGTGTCTACCGTATGAGGCACATGCCATTATTCATAGACGAGCACACCTTGCGGCTGCATCTGTAGAAATCATAACAATAATCACAATAACCCTTCACATCTGCGTTACGAATTATTATTAATAATTATTGATAGGCGATCGAAAGATGTACAAACGAAAACAGGACAAGGTACCACCGAGATATAGAAATTGTTCAGTTGTAGGGAACGTGCCAAAACGATGCATCCAGAGTCACCTTTATGAATCAATAGAATATCGCATTACGAACACATTTCGAAGATAAAATTAAGGACTCCGCATCACCTTGTTGTGTCGCAATTGTTCGCAATAAGGATTATATTACATTATCTTTATAAACGTGCCCCGTAATTAAGCGCCCACATATAACTTCAAAAAATCTGTGTCGAGAAAAAAAAAATAGTCCGGAGCAGATGCGAAAGTGCAAACAGCGTCCTAAAAACCGAATCAGTTTTAAAAGTAATTCAATAACGTAAGTTTCGATGCCGAGTAATAATGTATTACTTCCTTCCACCTTGAAGCGAATCCTCGCATTGCTCGAGTTTCGGAACCTTAGGGAGCTGATACAGTTATGTCAAAAAACTGTAACACTTGAACGTTTTTGTTTGTCATAACGGCACCGATCAATACACTTCTTATATGAAAGGGCAAACAAAAAAATAACGGTGTATCGTTTTATAGGGACGTAGAATCTAAAGAGGTGGGAATAAAAAATCCGTAAGGTGTTCGTACGGTTTCGACGGGTCCGTTATATCAATAGAGATTAGAGGCACGCGTCTTTGCTTCAGCGGTGCCAAGATCCGGGCGTATTGTCGGCCCCGTACTTTGATGTGGCTGCGAAAGACGCTCGGCTTGGACAATGTACTTGCTAAAACCCAACATATTAGCGTTAAGTATGATACAAAGCTTAGGATTATTAAGTAGCTTTTGCTTGAAACGTATATGTTTTGAAATCCTATGAATTTTACATGGTAATTTTTTTACCTTTAATTTTTTTTCATGTTGCATGTAAGTTTAAATATAATGAAATCGTAGTCACATTCACGTTTACTTACTAAGTAATCAAAGACAACTGTAAAGCAGTTACGAACGCGGAAGATTAAAAATTTGTCAGACCAAAGACAATCTCTCATTTTCCCAGCACCATGGTTGAAACTTTAAATTTATTTATTTCGATACTCGTTTTGACGTACGTGCATGTGTCTAATTAGCAGAATCATCTGATAGATATCGATTCATGATAATATAATTCCGTCGCTGACGTTGTTTCAATTACTTTCATCCTTTTAATTGAATTTCAGATTGCTTGCTGCTTGCTGAGACACGTATTAAATTAAGGCAGTTTGATCAAAGTGTCGACTATACTTAACATGTGTCTGATAAAAACGATTACCTTCGTTAAGTAAATGTTAAGGATAAAGCCAACACTTCTTGTTAAATTCAGTCGAAGCACAAAAAAAATGTTCAACAAAATAATCTTAGTGGACTAAAGTAACACTTACAATTTATATATTTAAAGAAATACTGAAATAAAATGTAACATAAAACATTCAAGATTTCGTCTAGTAACAGGACTGAGAATCGGTCGTTAACCATAAAGAAAAAAATAGATTCTCGTGAGTCCCTTTCACTATAGTTATCACTTTACTTATTTCAACAGCAATCATTCATAGAATTAATTTCGATAACTACGACGCCTCTCCGAGATACAGGAGCCGATGCTTTTAAGAGTAATCTACTGGTTTAATTTATCTGGTTTGAAATATTTTTTTCTACAAAACGAATCGTGTGACTGAAGAACTAACAAGGTGTTGGTTTTATTCATTAATGTGGTGAATTCACCGCGAAGTTACACCTTTTGTTTCGTCGTGTCCCTTTGTCATATATTATCTAAGATAAAGATCGTGTGATACAATTTTAGAACATGCAATCTTGTTTCCAATTTGGTCAACGATTTTAAAGACAAAAAATAGATTTCTATATAATTCTGTTGTGGAATACTGATAAAATCAGTATGCTAAAAACAATTTGTATATTCGGGTTACATATAAAGAGACATTTTTCTAAGTTAAGGCAATTTATGTTGAATGTACTGCTTGAATAGCTGAATCAGTTTTTGGATACTAGCTGTTAAAATCAATTTATATGACCATAAATTTATCAGTGTAATTTATAATAACGCTACTTTATCGTCCGCAGCCGTAGAAATTTACACCGAACGTGAGGTAACGACTTACCAAAGCCGCAATACAATAGAATTAGTGAAAAGAAAACAAACAATAACAGGATTTCGCTTTAATCTTCAATACTTACCAGCTTAGGCGACGCCTAAAAACGTTCCGTATATCGATATTTGTTTAAAATCAGTTCTCCGTTCAAAACCTATTATAAATGCACTCGGAAACTTCCGGTCTAATGCGTTTCGAATAATTGGTACACCATTTATTACTTCTCCGGGAATTGGGCATTATTGTGTGAAATTTTAGAGTTCCAAATGAATTTACGGTCTGTATTATACTAAAATATAAATCTCCCTAATGGCACGAGTGCTGCAATGTGAGGCGTGAGCGATTGTAAACATCACATCAATATATGTAATGGCGTGTGTCAACCGATTCTTTAATTATTTGTTAAGTTGTACAATATGTCAGACATTGTACAATTTTTGCGAATTGTCACAAATATATTTGTAAACACAATAAGAGCAGGAAGGAACCACTCCTGATTTATTATCTGTACACTATTGATCGTTTATAACAACGGTGTGAAGAGCCAAAAAGACTTCCGATTTTTTTTGTTATCCGAAATTTTTAGCAAATGAGATACGTACCATGATAACCATCCCTTTCATAGAAATCATTTTTCACAATAGGCGTTAATATTGGAAACTTTGGCAAGCAAAAAAATCTTTGTGCTCATTTCACGCCTCTTTTATTTTATGATTAACGATTCGGTTTACTTTTTTTGCATCATCAAGTTATCTCTATGTAAGTTCTCATTACTACTTCGATGTTATGCACATTAACTTGTATTCTCTGCTATTAATTCAAGCTTTTTCTTTACAGAAAATTATGCTATAAGATTAAAAGGGTTGTCGTCTAATTGTTGTCAACATTATCGGATATGTTGCTTTGTGATTGCACAAATACACGGACAGATCTGCCGACATTTTACCGACAATGTGTAATCGGCTAATCGGTTAAATCGGCTTATAATCTAAGACTTTTATAACTCTTAAATCCTTTCAGGCTTACCGTAAACTTAATTTAGAACCCTACAGCGGTTTTAAACTACGTTCACAAAAAATTTAACAAAAACTAGCCGTGCTCTATTGACCATAGCGCAACTATTGTTTAGCAGTTTGCTGAGGAAACCCTTAAGTCCATCTTGTTGACTTCCACGCGAAACGAAATTAAACATGCGAAAAAAAAATCCTTCAACTTGATGGTATTCATTGTGAGTATTGTGTAATGTTACACGACGATACTGTACCACTGTACACATAAGTCGAAACATTTTTCTTATGTTTACGATTGTATCTACGAACGTAACTTTGGCGCTGTCTGTACGCAGGTAGGACGCCTTTTGCACAATTCATGGTAACAGACAACTGAGTCCGGCCCATTTGTCGCCACACTTGTCTCGCCGACACACTTCAAACTCCACCAATTTCACGTTCGGTTAACCGTCAAAAGCGTGCTATTAATTTTGTCTAGAAACATGCAATAACAGAGCTTGTGTTGAACTTGATTTATGCTTCAAAGCTGCTGTTTATAAATCGGCGTGAAATAGTCGATTTGTAAAATGAACGGCTACCAAATGTATGTAACGTAGTTAAATAATAATACGTATTTGCATTCTCCAAATATTACATACAGGCAAAAAAGCAGTTGTATATAGAACAGTAAAACTAGAAATGGCTGACATAATTTTTAATGTTATATTAACAATATTTTAAATTTCAAGGGTTAGTATATACACTATGTAATGATGTTAAAAATAATAAAGCATATTTATTTACGCACTTTATTGTAGACCGTTTAAGTCTTGAGTTGTTAAACTCATCGCAGTGTAAAGGTATGTTGCTTCGGTCAAAATCCGAAATTATTTTCACACGATCGATTGAGGATGTGATATTGGATCGAGCGATTTCGAAATATCGGTTGCGGCTACAAATCATTAAGAAAATTGAGTTTGAATTTTTTCAAGTGGGCAAAAAGTCGGCTTGTTTTAAGGGTGGGGCGTGGTGCACTGCGCCTGTGAAAATTATGGCAATTTTGACACCTAAGAAGTGCTAAGCTCTCAGCTACCCCTGTAATTTGACCGACGTGTGCTGACGTAACGGAAGGCACGATACCAAAGCACGCGGTTTGTTTTGTTCTACCCAGAACCATACGTGCCTCACCTAAACCGCACCCCAATCGCGACTCTCATGCTTTATAATATTCAAGTTGTGCACAGTCATCCCATTTTAATGAGGAATTCAATGTTAGAGAATAACTTTAGTATAGCGCTATGTAATTTGTTATAAAAAATCTAATACAATTACTAACAAATAGATCGGTTTAAGATACGTTAAATTAGTATAATTACAAATAACAACTATGATTCTTGAGAAAAAAGGTTACAGGTCATAATTGATTAACTTTTCTTTAATTTTGTATTTTATTGAGAGTTACTTAATCCTTGAAGGTTGACATAGTTAGCAAATTTAATTCTGATATACAGGGTGTCCAGTAATTACGTTTACAACTCAGGACAAGGTTGTTTTTCATATCTGTACAAAAAGACAATTATCAATCATTAAAACTAGCCAAACATTGTTTTATGTCGTTACGACAAAGTTTTCGTTAAAACATCTACTGAATTCTTTGTTTAATTGTATCCGACCATGGGCATCGAGTAAAACGAATTTCGTTTCTGGCCATCGTTTTTTATAGTAAACAAAAAAACAGTAGCAAAATAATGCTGATTGCTCGAGCGCTATTAACGCGGTATATAATTTAGAAGTAAGCCTATGATTAACGAAACACTGCCTACCTGTTAAATTAAATTAGGCTTTTTAAGGGAGGCGCCCTGGCAACATTCTTTGGTCTTGATTAAAAAAAATAAAACGAAATTATTCATTTACAAACTCATCGATAATAAAGCGTACACGTGTTAATGATTTTTATTACTAATGTTTTTTAACTGTGGCAGTGGTTTGTAAACCCTTTTTTATTTTTAACCTTGTATCTATGTATTTTATGATTAGTATTTATACATCATTGTCATCTATTATATTTTTTTTAAATTACAGAGCATTATTTTATTATTATACTAGTTGTCGACCGCGACTCCGTCCGCGAATAAAAAAAGTAATTAGTAGCCTATGTGTTCTTTCAGACTATTTTCTACATCTATGCCAAATTTCATCGAGATGTCTTGAGCTTTTTCAGAGATACCTTCAAATAAACATCCATCCATCCATCCATCTAAACATTCACATTTATGATATTAGTAAGATTAAATGAGTTTTTACTTTTATTTTAGAACAAGAAAAAATAACTTTTAAAAATTATAAAGTTAATGAAATTGCATTCTTACAAAAGACATAATAAAATGAAGAGATATATGAAATAATAAACGACTTACAAAAAAGTAATGTAAAACCATAAAGAGGATTAACCAAGCAATTGAAGCTGAAATTTTATTTCACGTAGAGACCATCTACTATTATTTATTATTATGAAATGTGACTCTTTTATACTTATTTTAGATTCAAGTGAGTAATAAACAATGCATAGGAAGTGTGATATATCGGACCTAGAGAAAGACCGGTTTTGCTTACCAACTTAATGCAAAGGTATGCCTACCCTTGGGCGAAATGTAGACGATCGCCCGTACAATCTCGACGCAACGTAATCTCGCAAATATTTATCGAGTGTCAATACAATATGCCAAAACCGAATGCTTATTATGGTTTTTACAAATGTGAGAATGCTGCGGGGTTATAGCGGAGACGTTGGTGCAAGTTATAAGCTTGTTAGGATTACATTTTTTACGAAAATTAAAATAATTATTTTGGAAACAAAAGCGCCTTTAAAATATTGAAGTAGGAAAAACTGAACAAAGTTAGTATATTCTGATAAGCAGTAAAATATCTTTGCAGTTAGCAAGCAGCCTTTGAAGTTTTTAAAGCTTATAAACTGGCCAGCACAAGTCAAATCATACTTTAATTGGTCCTTATTAATTCTTGCCTAGATTAGAAAGCAGGACTTAATAATTACCTTTGTTTTTAAGATAATTTTTTAAATCTTAATGACATGTCATAAATATATGAGTATCTTCACACAATTTACTAACAAAATTTCTAGTGACTCCTTTATTGAGTTTCTCATCCGCTATAAGCGTATGACTTGTACCAACTGTAAGTCTCGTTAGTAAGGAGTTACAATGTATTGTCTGTAACAATGGAAGGAGGAGCTACCGCTTGGGGCGTCCTCGTGGCTAAACAACTCGAGATCTTGTACCTCTGCCCTTGCATATCAGATACATGAAAAGATATATCAGTTTCCTCGTATTTAATAGTATTCGAATCGATCTCTTAAACTCTTTTTTTATAACTATCTGGGGTCGTAACAGAATTTAATACGAATCAATGTTTAGTTGCTATTCATTAAAATTGCGAAGAAAATTAACATTGCCATTTATTATTCTCAGTCAGTTGTTGTTATAGTAGCTATTAAGTATATTTAAGTTATTTGAAGTTATTTCACGGAATAGAGAAAATGATACGCGGGAATTATTTTAATAAATAGACAAAGAATAATTGATCACGAGTGTTTTGTATAATCTACATAAATTATTTAATAAAATGTTTTTTAGGTTATCACCAACAACAACAACATAATTGCGCCCGTAAACCAGAGGGGTAAGTAGAGACCACGAACCCCCACCACCACTATCACCATATTTTATAAATAGAAACGTGTTTGAAAACAATTATATAGATCAGTACTCGTAATTACATTTCACTTGAGTCGCTTGAGTAGTGCGGGTTTCGATTGCGTGGTAAGATTCGAGATTCCATGTTAGCTTGAAGCTTGCGTGAGAGAGGCAGATACAATGAGATACGCGGACTCGATTATAACTATTGATAAATTAATCACACACACGCCGGATAGCTAGCCTAGCGTGGGAATAAATCTAGCTGATAACATTTAACGGTATCGTTTTTTAACTTAGTACATTTTTAATTCGCCATTTGGGAAACATTTTTATTATTACCTTTTTACCTAGCTTTCAGTAATCTTGTGTTCTTCGCTAGTAGTGTCCATTTCATTGTAAACTATTGCAGCTCAGTTTAACTGATTTTCAAAACTAAAATTGTTTTCGTATTATTTTATGGAGTTTCACCGTCAGTCGGGCTTATTTTTTTCAATACAACCCTGGCCTTTGAAGTCTTTACTCAATATATTTTACATTGAAATAGAAGTTTTTGCTTGAACTATCTCGATCCCTTTACTATTCGCTTATCGTCTATATTACGGAGAAAAACAATATCAAAGGTACGGCATTGATCGATCTTCGGATTGCCCTAGATGGCATGAGACTAGACCGGCCAGTCATGCTGCCAGTTCGTTTAAATGGTCATAATTGGACGGACTGGCTTTAAAAATGGAACTCTCGGTCATTAGAACATTGTTTTTAGCTGTTTAAAACGTGTGATGAACATACTATAGCTACTCGTAGATCAACTCTCTACGTGATGAATGTAGCTAACATTTAATTTGTAACCTAGTCCATACAAAGAGTTGATGGAATTCGCAAAATTTAAACTTTGCTTTTTTTTAATTTGTAAATATCTGTTTTGAAGTTAATATAAGCGTTTTAATGATTATTTTGGCTATTTTTAAGGTAACCAGTTTTAAGATTACGTATTCAATTTAGAGACTTAGACAAAAATGAATGCGATAATATTTTCCGAGTTCTTTTGCGTGAGCACGCTCTTTTGTGAGTTTTTTTTTTTCTTCAGCGAAGTTTTTTAATTACAAATTCTTTCTTTTAATTTATTCTTGTGTTATTAAATATCTTGAACAGGAGCCAAAAAGAAACGTATGAAACTAAAAGCGTAGTCGCAGAAATCCCGTTGAAAGATGTGCGTGACTGAATATTCAAAAGTTACGCGCTGCGCTGGTCTCTGTATGTTAAAGTACACCGTTGTCGGAGCGATGAAGTGATAAAGATGTTTATTGATGATCTTTGGTTGCATTAATTGCCAGCAGCGGCGGCGCCTGTTACAACGTTGTCTCGCCGTCGACATGAGCGCGAATGACAAAGATTCGACGATGATACGCGTCGCGAATGCGGGCGGTAGCCTTTGATCTACCGTATTGATGGGTTCGATGACCAATCAAAATATTGGTGTGAAATACTTTATCAATTATTATTATAAACAATTTTAAGTTTAAATGCCATAAGAGTATTTTTATCCGACTGTCAAGAGGGAGGTTTTTCGCGCGTATATTTAATTAAAATTAATTAAATTAAAAATAGCCATGAATACTTTAGATATGTAAGTTATCTTGGGCATATTTTTTAATCATGTGTCATTTCTGATCTGATTTTAAGATGTGTGAAAGTCGACTTCCCACGGTCGGACAAAATAGACGAACTGCGACATGGATTCAGATCGATCAGATACGATGCAAACTAAACAGATTTTTATATCAATCTTTAAGGATTTTTATATGTAAAATTCGATTTTTTGGTACACAGCAATTTAAAAGTATATGCATATGAGTATTGGTATTGCTTGGAAGAATGTAAAAAATGTAAGAAGCACTGTAATTGCTGCTATGTGTAATATTTAAAACAATAAAAATCGAAATCAATAAGAAGAAACTAGTTTATTGAAGCTTCTCCACCAGTCAATATTTTTTTCAATGACTTAGCAAATGTTGTCAATGCAGTATAAGGACTGGGAATTTCGTGGCGGGTCTAGGATTTTTATTTTAAACAAAACGTCAAGAATGGCGGCCAGTATCATACCAAAAAAGGCGGTGAACCGGAGGGCTCGTGGTGAGACGAGTGCGCATTATAAAAATGTCTCGCCAAGAATTAATCTTGGCATTTTGATGAAGGTCGCACTGGTTTTTGCTACTGTCGAAAAAAAGAGTTCAATACATATCACGATTACTGATGGTAATGCCTTTGTGCGATTCTCGAATTAAAAAATATGTTGACAGGGCGCCATATTGGTCGTAGTAATTAACGTGGCGCACGCCGAGCGGGCGCAGCGTGAGTCGCACGCGCGTCGCAGCGCGCCAGCCGTACGCTTGCGCCCGCGCCGCGTTGACGGGTCACTCACACTGTCCGCGCACTTTGCTGCCGGCCTTCGCGAAGGACACACGCACACAAACCGACACCCTTTTGTTGTAATTTATATGGCATCTATCAATTCATGCTATCATCTAAGATACAGACCAAGGTATAATGTTAGTATGAAGCGCAAAAGTCTTTGGATACTTTCTTTGTATCTGAATACAACTTCTAAATATAGTATTATCAAATTACGAAATGTTTTCTGGTAATTGAAATAAGTCTAGTGATATTTCATCAACAATCGCCCAAACAGACTTCTAAATTTAGATAAACATTATATCAGAAAGTTATTGCAAATTTCGTACAAGTTCGTAGACCAATAGGATATTTTCTTATTATGCACATCTTCATTATAAATTAATATTGTATTTTTATCTTGTTATTGATTTTTAATCGTAGTCGATAAATGACATCGATGGTGGTATGTAAACTTGTTTGAGCTGCCATTAGCATAGTTGTAATTATAGGATTTTAACAGGTGGATCTCCTTAAGCGGGCTGGGTAATTGTACGCACGTTCGACCAGTCCATGTCATGCCGATACTTTACGATGTAGTCAAGAAAAATGTTGCGTTGTTAGATGGCCATAAATATATACATTTATTCACTTATGTTTAAAATATGTTGAGATGCATCTGGCTTATGTCCTAATCCTTCAAAATCAATTTCTTTGAACTCGTATATTTTGTGAATAACTTGGTAAAACTTGTCAAAATTTCCATGCGACATTTCTACGACATATTTTGTTATTTATTGTTAGTAACTTGTTAGTACCACGGTAGTGCCCGAATATTTGTACTGTCCAACGCTACTTTGTAACTTAGTCTCAAGTAGTCAGTAGAAGGGGAAAACCCGCCGATAATTAACTAGTCACCGCCGCATATCGGACTCAGGATATAACTAACATTTCCACTTATACTTTTCACAGAGCAGGGAAGAAGTGAAATTAACATTTATACGTTGGCGCCAAGATTATAGTTACAGTCAGCTGCTACCGACTGGTTTAGTTTTGCATAGTGTCAACCACAATGACCACTAATATGGCCATCACACTGCTCGACTATAATAGATAACATCATAGAGACCTTCCAACATCACGATAGATAATTTCTTTTTAGAATTGCTTAATTTTGTTTCTTTTTTTGAAATTAGCCTAAATCGGAGATGAATGTATGATGAAATTCAATTAGGAGTGTTACAAATGTATTAATATAGACTTTCGATGGCAAAGTGGTAAAATCTGAGGAAAAGGAAATATAAATAGTTATATAAATATAAATAGTTATAAAACAAAGGAATGAAAAAGCTTTCTTTCTTAATTCTAAATAATATTTATTCTTGAATTGCACAAAATAAAAATACGTATAATATATGTAACCCAAAAATGTATACCTAGTTCATACATGAATTTTATACTTCGTATAAGAATTAACATAGTAGACAGTATAAGAGTTGACATATAACATATACACAATAAAACACGAGTTTTAAATTGCAAGTTGACTCAAAGCTTCACATATAAATAAGTAACGAATAAAATAGTAAAGTGCATTTCATGCACGAAATGAATGTATGTATTAAAATATTTAACATAATCGAAAATTCTAATATATTTAGTATCAAGCAACTCTATTTCTCGCATCATCCTAATGCGACTAGATCCTAACATTATCCAACGTCTATTTTTTATTCTTTAAATGGGAATACGGGCAACGGGTCTGTAGGTGAACTGCGCTAAGTGGGGAGCGGAATTCATATACATGCAGGTAGGGACGGCTATAGGGAACTAGCCTGAGCCCGCATTATAATTCTCTTTGAAATAATATGCTGCGGCTTTAACTATTGTTAGATCTACTAAGCGTTAGAAAAATTATAGAAAAACAATCTTGCACTAAATAACTGTAAGCCACACTCAGAGTTAAAAATTATGGATTTAATGTGTGATTTTTATTTAACTATTAAGTGACTGTCATGAGTGTGGTAGTCCAATGTTATTTAAAACTGCTTGCATTTATTATTTACTAAAACGTAAGGATACTTACTTATAGACCCTTAAACATAACATGTATTAAGATGAAAATGATCCAGGCAAATTTTATATTGAAGCTATAATAATTTACATAAAGCTGACCTTAACGGTCTTAATTGTGGGGTTGTATAAATTTTTTATTCCTTCGGCGAAAATACTTGAAAAACAATATAAACAACGGAATATCGTCTTTCGGGTTTTCTGAAAATTTTCTTTCACGTGGACGAAGTCGCGATCTCTTTCAACTGTTTGTACCGTTATATCTCAGAAACTTTGGCTCGCTATAAAAAAATACATAGAGAGTTTTTATTAGTAAGTTTATGTTATTTTATTCCATCTAAGGTATTATTTAGATAAAACATACGTTGAATATTTTTTTTAGATAGTGACTTTGCAGGGTTCATATATAATAGAGTTCCAAACGTTCCTATCAATTACCAGTTATATACGAATTATTGTAGTTTCAATATTTAATTTGATCGAATCATTAATTAATTTATTAAAATAAATAAGATGTGAAATTACTTTTCACGAGCACATAATTGTTATACTCGTAGTTTGGTTGTGGAGCACTTAAGTAATTTTAAATGAGAGGACCTGTACGCTTGTTTGCCGACCTAAAACCATAAAAACAGGACCTGTACAATTATAAAAGAAATAGCCCGCTATATTTACAACACTCAAAGCGCTACTTTTCTACTTTGCCGCAAAAGAAATTATCGTGCAAGTTATAGCAGGTAGTAAATAAAATCGCTGTAAGTTATAACTAATAACTAGCTTATGTATAAAGTCCGTAGGAATTTCTTTAATCTTTATTTCTTCTTCGTCTAAGCCGTGCTACGGACACCTGTGAGATGCGAGACGTTTATCGAAAACATTTGCATACGCGTGCCAAATAAAAATACGTCAACTTGTGTAAAGCGTGCATGACTAATTGATACTAGTTATATTTATAATGTTTCTACATGTATGTTAAATATTTTCATAGAATAAATTGACATCTTGTTGCATGTGAGTTTAAAAATAAACTCGTCATCGTTTGCTTGTCGTCTTATATATAATATGTAATTAGTCAAATCTTTGAAAATCATAAATGTTATATTATATTTATCATAAAATTAATTTACATTTCTGAATTTCCCCTAGTAAGACTTGAGTTTAGATATTTGACTGTGATTTGTTTAAGATGTTGATGTATAGCACTAACATGAATTTCATTTTAAACCATTAGGTACGAATTCGTCATTAACTTTTTATAGCATCAGAAAAAGTTGCCCGCATTAAGGAGCCAATTCGAAAATCAAACAATGCTTAAAATATACCTTTTATTGTGCTAAAATTAAGTTAGCCCACATAAAAGAGTTTGTTTAAAACATTAGTAGTTTTAAGATTTTATCGGTTGCTGTTTGGTGTCAGAATTCACGCATCATGCCGAACACATTTACGGGGATCGATATTGATCTTTTCGCTTTGTGTTCGACGATAACGTCGTAAACAAGAATAGCGGGAGTCCACATAAATCATTTTATTATTAATAAAAAACAAAGTTTTATTAAAAATTTTGTGTGTCAGCTAAAAACTATGAGTGAGTGCGGGTGGGAGGTTAAAAAAGATACGTTTTATTTTATAGTTCACCGCTGAACTTGGGACGCGTTGCAATGCTACCTCAATCAAAAACTCTAAAATAACAGACTATTGTGAAAGCACTATTTTTGTGTAAAAAATGATATTAATGGTGAAAAAGTGTATTTTTGGCGCAACACTTTCTAACTGAACACTTGTAATGTCTTATTAAGAATAGGTAATTTGGTTAATAAAATTGTTGAAAAAACGCAATGTACATATACAAATAGAGGGGAATTAAAAAACAGTAAAATATCTTAGGACTACTTTGTATTGTATGAAAAAACTTTCAATAGTACTAAATACACACCATCATATGGAATTGAATAAATGCTGTAATTATGTATTCTTATAGCAACGCACTTAACTTAATAGGGATCGATAATTATTAGATACTTATTAAGTGTTTTTTTTAGATTCCGCGCAGACGGCCACTCAGGCGACAGTTAGTCACAATCGTTGTTGACAAGGAATACGTAAATAAGATGTTTAGACACTCATCTATATTTGTCTGGTGTCGGCACCGACTAGTTTTGAGCCCATCGGAGGCCCTTCATCAAGGTGAGTGGGACTGGTATTATTTCGCGAACGCGGCCCGTCACTCACTGCGCCGGCGTCTTCAATGAAGTTGATACTGAAGCGTTACTGGTGTTGCTGTTCAAGTTTCCAGGGGCACAAAATGTACTGACTATGTCCACAATAATATCGTCTTCAGCACTTGAATAGTTTAATTCGGTTGGCTTTTCTGACAGTTAACAATTGTTCTGCAACATGTACAAGTTAAAATTAACTTAAGTCATGAAACTTGTAATTACATATTGTCTTCTGATTTCTCGATGACATGAACAATAAAGCCAAGTGCTCCACACATAATGATCATTATCACTATGAATCCCGTTGAACTCTTTTGTATGGAATATCTTCAACAGTATGGACATTAAAAAATGTTGCATTTCATTCAGATTCTAGATTACTAGTGATATTGATTATAATTGAAGTTGTACAATAAACATTTTACGAAAACTATTTGATAACAAAAAAGTCCTGCCAGAATCACTCATCCGAGAAAAATTGATTATGCTTCCGGAAAAAATTCACCCCAAGGGTGCATCCAAATGAACAGCATTCAATCAAATTTTAAATATTCGTCTTTTTCTGTTTACAATTCGAATAACTATAATTTTAGTAGGGAACTTACTGTTTTCAATATACCATCAGTCAGCCTCGGGTAACGATATAATTTTCATAAATTTTGAGTTTAACTTGGAATCAATTTTGTTTGTCATAGAAAATATTTGTTTAACAACATCTTTTACTAATTCAATTACAAATTGACGCTGAAGATAAGGTGCGTCGAAAATATATTTTTATAGTTTAAATCCTACACTATTAAGTATAGAAGTAGAACTCTATTTCAGAATCCTGTAAAACATATTTAAAATCAAAATTAAAGTCATTTTAAGCAATTTGTTTATATCATCATCATCATCATCAGCTCACTATACGTTCCCACCGAGGGGCTCGGAGCCTACCCCAAGTTAGGGGTGACTAGGCCATAGTCAACCACGCTGGCCCAGTGCGGGTTGGTTTTTTTTTTTTTGCCGTCTCCGTTTCTTCCTTGCATGGCAAGGATTTGTTTAGGTTTTTCTTTTTCTATTTGTTTGGTTTATTGTTGGCCGTTTAAATGCGGCGTGTGTTATACTTTCGTGACTCTACTTTTAGGACTTGTTTGTTTTATTTATTCTATTGCTATTTTATTTTACATTAAATTTTAATTTCAAGGTTGTACTCTATTTTTAGTTTATTCTGCTTCCGTTTCTCTTCTTTGCAGCCTTCAATATCGATAAGCAGAATCGCTCCAGATGTGGCCTGGAGTCTGGTCTGGATATTATTTCCGATATCGTTTTTTCATTTACTTTAAATCCTGTTCTTAGTTCCAGGTCACATCTGTCGCGGTCGTGCATCGGACACTCCAGAAGGAGGTGCTGCACCGTCTCCGGGACCGCCGAATCGCACGCGCATGCCGAGTCGTCTTTCAGTTTATATTTATGAAGGTACGCGGCGAATCCTCCGTGACCAGTCAATATCTGTGCCCATGCTGGTTTGTTTTCCAGAGTCTTTATAATTTTATGTGCGCCGGCAATATCGGGAAAGAACATTTTTGTGACCGACGCTGTGGCCCCATTGGTGTATCTATCGTTCCATTTTTTAACTACGGCCTCCCTTATTCGTCTCTTGACGTAAGATAGCGGGCATTTATCGTACGCCGGGGCAACTTTAGTTTGGGCCGCTGCCAACCTCGCCAGCTCGTCGGCACGCTCATTTCCGGGGACCCCCACGTGAGCTCTCACCCAGAAGAGCCGGAGGGTTTTACCATTCCCCTCTAACTCCCTTATGTTCTGACGAATATGGGTAGCGAGGGGATGGCGCGTGTCCGGGTTCCGGACCAAATCGAGCGAGGAGCGAGAGTCGCTGAGCACCGCCGTGCAGTCGAAGCCGCGCAGGATAGTAGTGCGGGTTGGTTGACTTCACACATATCATTGAACTTATTTTCAGATATGTGCAGGTTGCATCACGATGTTTTCCTTCACCGTAAGATCATCGGATAAATGTACATATGTAAATCGAAATTCGAAAAACACATTAGTACATGGCGGGATTCGAACCCAGGACCTGCAGATTGCAAGTCAAGTGCTTAACCCCTGAGCCACCGACGCTCTTTTTGTATGTTTATATACTTTATGTAAAATACTAGTTTAGTTTCATGAATAGTTATTAGTTACAAATATAACATAGTATACTTTGAGTTTTCATTTTAATTTCTTGTCCACAAGATACTTAATAGCAACTTTTCGTGATAATTTTATAATTCTTAACTCTGACCTAAATATTTTTTTCGTAAAATGAACGGTTCTTATTCATAGAGCCCGTACAAATTGTTGCTATTAGTTTCGGATTAAATCTCAACATGGAGCCCGTTTTTTTATACCGGGGACATGTTGCTTTAGCAAAAAAAAAAGAGAGCGTCTTTAATTTATTTTTAATATAAAATCTCTTTTACATAATCTTATTATCTATGATGACTCCTCGGATCTATCATTTTACCCTTTTTGGATTAGTGGTTATTCAGGTACGTGGTTTTATTAAATTATTTATATCTTGTACGATTAATAAAGGTAATTATCAAATGACGATGAAATAAAGATTGCGTTTATTCTTAATTTGAAATGTCATATTTCATTTTAAGTTTTGTTCATCGTCTGAAATACAAAATGGAAAAATAACGGAAGTTAAACATTTAAGTGAGACTGAATTCTAAAAACTTTGTCCCATGCAAGGCTTCAATCGTCCAATTTAAATTTACATAATAATTACTTTGTCTTCAGTGTGTGTGTTTTTTACGTTGTAAAAAGTTTCTTAAATCATATGGGCTGTACGTCCGTGTTTACCATACACCTGCGTCCGGCAATATTTGATACACGGAATAATAATACATTGATAGCCGCATTTATAATTGATACTTCCGACTATATATTGATTGATGATTGATAACAATTATGCATACTCGCCGTTATTTTGTGCAACGAATCTACTAATCTAATACAGGTAGAATGTTACCATGGTTACCAAAGCTACCTCGTTAACGACAATAAAACGCAATTAAATATAATTTTGATGAAACTAGTAAATAAATAATAAAATATTATATTGATTCTTTGCACAAAGTAACAACTTTACATAATAAACATTACTTAAACTTCACAGTATAGTTACTTATTTAGTTTACAAACTACAAATTATGTACTTAACAGTGGTAGACAGTGACACTAATGATACTACGACGTGACAAAAAGTCAGGCGTGAGTATGTGTGGCGCAGACTTAATTTTATTCCGCCTTCCCTTTCATAAGGAAAGGACGGGAAAGAGTAGTGATTTTGCGGAGGAGGGGATGTACAGGAAGAGGAAATATTCTCTCTTTGTGCGTCCCCTGGATTGAAATTAGGTAACACATCTGCTTCGCTATTCTGGCGAATTCAGGTTGCCGCTCACTGGTTTGCCACCTTATGATAAAACATAAATTAACAGTTAAAATTTTTTGCCAGTTGTAACGACCGTTTAATGCTGTGACAGCTTCCTGAGTTTGCTGTCATCCTACTCTGTCTCTAGCTAGTCTACTCTCAGTTTTCCGAATTAAGCTCTTCCTCTTCTTCGTTATACTACTAACTAAAGTTTAAATGCAATACATTCAAAATATTAAAAGTTCGACCACATCAAATTGGATTTAATATGTCTTTTATACCAAGCCCTGCTTTGTTCTCAGGGCACCTGTATCCGTTGACTACCCCTGACAATTAAAGATTTATGCCATAGTGCAGTGTTGGCAAAGAGAAAAGCAAATCATGTTTTTAAAATTTATTACGAAGTACATGTAATCAGTACTGTAGCTATTCTATTTAATTTTTGATTCTATAACTTACCAAATTAAATATTTTAAATTTTACCAAATTATATATTTTAAAGAAAACTTATGTAACAATTAAGTTGTTTTTTTATATATAAATGTTATACAGCTCTAGTTGTCACCTGCGACTCCATCAGCGCGGTATTTGAAAAAAAAAACGTAATAATTAGCCGATGTTTATGTTCTACATCTGTGCCAAATTTCATCAAGATCCGTTGAGCCGTTCCGGAGATATCTTCAAACAAACATCCATACAGCCATCCGTTCGTCCGTCCATTCATCCATCCATTCATCCTTTCATCCATCCATACATCCAACTAAACATTTATAATATTAGAGAGATTTACATTTAAAAAATCTGTTATAATAAGCACATTTACTTATTTATTTACACTTTAGGTCAAAATATTTGACAGCTGTTTAAAATATGAAATACAAATTCCATACATTGCGGTAGAACAGTGGTGAGGGAACGATGCGAGTTGGCGGCTTGTTGCTACACTCAAAAACAGACATCAATTAAAAAGTGATGAGCGCGAGTGTACATGAGAATGACGACTGCCAGTGAAGGGTTTCTTTCGGAAAAATAATCAATTTACAATTAATAAAATTGAAATGTTTGTATGTCATATAAAAAAGTAATATTTCGTGTACACGATTGCTTATAACGAAAAACTTTTTATTTTTATTTTTGTCTATCTGTCCGCAAATACGTGTTTGTTTCGGATAGTTTTCGAAACGGCTGGAACTATTTTGATGTGACTTTTACTGGGAGGGAGCTGATGTGTGCGGGAGAACTTAGGCTGATAGACGAAGTCGTGGGCAATCGCTAGTGTAGAATAAATATCGCAAAACCAACGCATACTTATAAAAAATATCTTTACCATACCTACTCTTTATAAGAACTGAGACTGCCCTATAAATGCATAACATCAATTTCTGTGATAAAAAATAACGCGATAAATAAATTTTTAAAACTATGATTTATTACAAAAAATTCTAAAATAACATTTAAAATACATGATACTTGTAATGTTGCAGAAACAATCGTTATATTATACTACTAACAAATTAAAATATTGAAAATAATATTCGACAACCCTAGCAAAGGATACGAAACGCCCAGATTTGACGGTGTGGATGTTGGCGCCCGAACACCTCCTGTACGTAGTTGTTATGCATTCACATCCGAGGTCGTTACGCATGACAAATGCTGACTTTTATATGTGAAAGGCGATTGTATATTTTCATATTACACTCTTACAACTTGAAGATACTTTTTCGGTAATAAATAGTGACTTTTTGTGCAGAGTAAAGACTATGGAAGTTTAAATTGTTTAATATTGAAATTCATTGTGGATGCAATATTATGTATTTGGGGTTTATTCGGTGAGTTATATGGATTCACGTCTTATAAGGATTTCTAATATTATTCGTACAGTACAATAAAAGTACGTACAGTAAAATTCATACGTCATGCAACGGTACTACTTGCGTCGATTTAATCTTATTTTCCATAAAAATATAATTGCCACATAAACTGGAGAAAGTAATTTTTAATTACTTATCTTATGGGGAGTTGGCGTAACGAAGCCGAAACGATTTTATGTCGCCCATAAGAAATCTTAATATGTAATCCAATTCGAATTTCGGAACATTTAATTGTAAGACTGAACACGATCAGATTCCGGACGAGATTAAAGTTATAGTATGAGCCGTATTTTAAGTTAATGGTAGTTGTCTCACAGTAATCAGGGAGATGTGCTCATATTAAAATATAAAAGCTATGTAACCGCCGTCCACGATTTTAAATTATACCTTCGAAGCCATCACCGTAGCTATAAACTAAGTACTCCCTTCATTAAGTAATTATGTATTGACTTTGCGAAAATATTTGCTTAAACGACATCTTAATTCCCTTTAATAGTGAATGCTCAGATGTCAACTTAGCGTCGACGTTGGCTATGTCACATGCCGCACTTAACGTCAATTATGTAAATATTTACATTTCTTAATCAACTTCAAGACTATTATTTTGTATGGAGAATAATTTCAAGAATTTAATTTTAATACTGGTTAAACAAATGAAGGCGATACTTAATTCTGTTGTTTGTTTTACTAAATCGAAATATGTGAAACAAAAATTCGTGCATTAGAGTTATTTTAACAGATCTAAAGCTTACCAGTTTTTATAATTATCTAGTACTTGTAAGAATAAAACATATCATAGCTCAAAGATGATGCTCTCACAAACAATAAATGCGATTATAACAATAACAAACATATTTACTACTCGTATTGACAGCTTCCAACTAGGAAATAATTCAAAATTCTGTCAGATGTTGATAGGTACTGTTAGCCTCTGGACACATAAATTTAGAGCAAACTCAATTATAAATGATCATTAATGTAACTCCGGTTACAGACGAATGTGAATCACCAGTTTTATTAACTCAAAGTTAACAGAGATGAAGAGTCGAAAATAACTAACGTTCCAACCATTAAGACACTGACTTCTAAGACGTATAGAGTTACTTGTTCCCTAATTTTATGAATGATCGTAAATCAGATGTTTAACCACCAAGTTACCGTAAAATCGAAGTATTTTGATATTACCTATTTCTAATTTTATACCACATACACGAATGTATATAAACTCTTTTAACACATAAAGTATGAGTAGAATCTTTCTAACATTATATAAATGCGAATGTTTGGATGGATGGATGTTTGTTTGAAGGTATCTCCGGAACGGATCCACAGATCTTGATGAAATTTAGCATAGATGTAGAGTATAGTCTGGAAAAACACATAGGCTACTAATACAGTTTTTTTTTAATTCCATGCGGCCGGAGTAATTATATGTTTAAGTTTTTTGAAGTAAATTGTTAATAAATTATAATTAATAATTTATAATGTAGCCGATTCAAATACCTCCTTAAAAACAAAATAAATTGTGATTGAAATTGATGTATCGAAACATTCATCATGTAATCATTGGATTTGCAATTTCGTGATCTTTCTTCATTCATTCATACCTAGTTTGCAGGTGTCAAAAGTTTGACCGAAACATTATCGTTACGGGTAAATGAGCGGCAACTCATTGAGAAAGGTTATTATTAATTTCGTATGCCTCAAATGCAATATTGCGACTTAAATAACATTAGTAACGCTCGTTGACGTGATGAAGTTGTTAGTAACGTTGGTTTTTATATTGTGTTTGATTTGAATGCGCTTCTTTGAATCGAAATGCAATGTATGACCGCACGCCTCGTGTCCTCATGACAACACAAGTCGGCTCGTTTTATGTAACGACTGAAATTTAATAACAATGCTGTCAAATTATTATTATAAATTTAGATTTGTTTCTTGATGAGCTTGTTAGTTACATGACTGACATCATTTTGTCAGTGTCTTTACTTTGAATAATATGTGTATTTAAAATCAATTTACGAATAATTATAAAATTATTTTAAACAAAATAAACGTATTAGAGAAATGTTTGACAAAGTAAAACCTATATGTATAGCGAAAAAAATTCAAGTAATAAAAATTAATAATAACGTAAACGAATAAAATACACTTGACCCAGTTGTGGAAGATTGAACCATATATGCACCTAGATTATATTTGAAATATTTTTTTAATTGATTCGTCACAAGTTCATATGACAAATCACGTCGCTGTGAAAAGTTGCTAAAAGCTTGTAATACTTCAATGTCGCTGATGAGGTAGATAATCGTGTTTATTGATCGCGTCCGTTTAAATTAATGGTTCGCATAGTCGACTCGGTGCTTATGGTCCGTCGAGCCGGACAGACCGATTTCGCGATACGAAGTTTGAGCTCTTTGATCGTCGGAGTGTCGGCGCGATCGTTCATCTTAATGCCGTGGGAACTACAAATTCAATATTCAAGTGATGATTAAATATTAATTAGTGTCCAAAAGTCAACGTACTGTACTGTACGTGTTACTATTATAAAGAGAAGTAAGATATTTTCGCATATTTATAGGGATTTAGGTATTATATTCTGTGAATTTAGTCTGACATAATTAAATTAAAACGGCTACAGTCACCTACACTTTTTCCGGTGTCAGCACTGACAAATTTCGGGCCTGAAATGGTGAGTGGAACTGAAGAAGACCTGAGAACTTGCCCTGAAGAAGAGATCACGATAATATTAATTAAAAAGAAGTGCAACCTGCATTACCACTATACAGTCAAATAAATGACAAATACGACGTGACATGTTTTTTAATTCTAGATGTCTTTGTCTTTGTTCTTTTAATATTACATCACATGTTTTAGGTGCATTTTCTGTAAAATATATTTGTATTTTATAATTGAAACATAATTAAAATAAAAGTGGTGTGGGCCCTTCGCGATGACACCGATGTTATCTCCAGTCATCGCCGTCACGGCGCGACATCTCAAATGACTGAGTGTTGACGGCGCATCGATACTTGTCTCTGATCTCTGTGATGAATTGCCCCTTCTAATCTTTTGAAGTTCACAATTTTTTTGACAAATTAAAACAGAGATAAAACTGTATTTTTTAGTATGATGAATTATAACTATTTATCTGTCCATATTAGGCCATTGATTGCAGTTAATGGTTTTAAATGACTTGGTTATATAAAAAAATCACAACAGTAATTTTAACAGTGGTAGATGCCAGCAACAACTTCATCTTTTACAAACAGTTCATCTATCTCCATTACATTATTACTTTAATGTCTTCCCTAAGTGTAGAAAGATTCCCACTACTGCATATTATGCAAATTCAAAGTCGTAAATTGTTAATACCACTTACCCTATAATTTAAGTTCATAAATAACCTTAGAAATTTCTTAGAGGTAATGAATAGCAACTTATGATGGCTACTGTTCCTCTTAAATCTTTACGAGCGGCACAAACAACAACAATAAAACAATTTATTTTGACTTGATTGGTATTTTATCGTTATGGACATTGTTTTAAACGTGTACTTTGTATCGTGTATCCGTGCTCATGTCTGATACAGCGATCGATGTAAAAACATTGTTGTGATAAATGTTCACTCGATTACACCGCAATTTACCAGCGATGGAAAAGTAGCATTATAAATATTTATTATTCTTTATATTCCCTTACTCCAAATTATACAGCTCGCCGCGAAAGTTTTTAACATAACTTCAATAACCGTACGTGCCACCGTGTACAATGGCGGAGCGGCTAGCAAAAAGTCCACGTCTAGATACAGTTTTTTGCAGCATTTAAGTTTAGTATGCAATAAATTTTGTTTGTGGAATTTTAAATGATATGATACATGATCTTTAATTGGACACAAGTCGTTCATCTTATGTTTAAAATGTGAGCACATTGTATGGAAATAATTATTATTGCAATATGTTTTCAAAATGATTTGTAATAATATAATTGATTAAATACATAACAATGTAATTGTTTTCATTGTGTAATAAATAAACGATTGTAATAAAATAACTGGGAAAGTAAGTATAAAAACAATAAGTTCAAAGTAATTAATTCAGTGTTGTAGTCCTATACCAGTATAAATAATTATTTGCCCATTTAATTAATGAAAAGTTGTTCAACTGAAAACAATAAATATTCATAGTATCCTTACGAGACACATTTTATGACATGTATTCTTACCATTTAATTTTGTTTCATAAAATTGTCAATGAATTAAGAAAAATCAAATTTAAATACCTCGAGTCTCACCCTACTTTCATACATTGTCTTTTATTCATATTGAACTACCGATATACGTGTTTTAATGTTTCGTATAGAATTGCGTTTGAACAAATATTAAAGGCCGTTTAATAAATGTTCACATCCCACGCTATAAGTTTAGATTTTTAATCTAGCGCTAGCGGGAGGTCGCCGGCCACCCAGAGGTGTGGACATGTCTGACCAAATCGAATTATAACACAACAATTATCACAAACAACTGTTAAACTAAGACCATAATACTTATAACTTAAGAAATAAGATGTAAAATTGAATGAAAGAATACAAAAGTAACAGAAAATAAAATATGTTTCTTAAAAATAGTCCAACTTCAATAACAAAGTACGTTAAATGCGTGCATAGATACTTCGTGTTTTTACATTTGAAACCGCTTCTAATGAATGATGTATATCGATTAATTCTATTATCTGCTATAAATGGAATCAAAATAAAAACATAGAATATATAATTTCCATTACATAAAAACATTAATTCTAATGAATAAATTAGTATCCGTTTAATTGGATTTCATAAACATTCATATAAAGATGCATAAAATTACCAAATTATAAAAATAGTAATAAATAACCGCTTTCAGTTAAGTCGTGAAGTATCTATTTTTTTATAAGAGAAGGGGGCAAACGAGCAACGGGAACACCGAGGTTATCAACTACACCCACGGACATCCGCAACACCAGAGGAACTTTAGATACGTTGCCAGTGTTTAAATCTAACAATGTTTTTGATATAAAAAAAATATTAACATTTATAATACATAGTAAACCTAGTTCTATTAATACATTGTTTTACATTAAGCACACTATTTTAAATTTTCCTATATTTTGCTAAGTAGCAAAAAAGTCAACTTAAACTTAAAATTTACTTAAATATTGCATTGCGTTGAACGTGCTTTGAAACAAGTTCATAAATATTATATTCATATAATCCTTTTGCAGTTTTAAATTTCTTTTGGTAAATTCATGGATATCTACTAAAATGGTTTTTTCGTATTTTTTCTTATAAACTCAGTAAAGTTACAATCGTTTATCATTTTTATTGGAAGTTTGACGCATATACATGGGATCATGTGGAGCTGGAATTTATTGGATTTGATATATAGAGATTTAAAACAAACAGGATCAATATCCCGCTGTGTGTAAGAACACAGAGAAAGTAGTGTTTTTTTTAATATTACTGTGTATGAAGTCTTATAAAAATATCAACAAGATACGTATAATCAAATTCGGAGAAAAGAGTTTTCTGCAAATGCAAATTTTGAGGCAGAATGCAAAGTTTGAGATCACAGTAATACTTTGTGATTATAAAATTTCTGGTTAACCTCGAAAATATGTTTTTGTTGGGAGCTCAAGTCTTTTTTTATATTGGAAGTGACAAATAATTCAAATAATTAAACAAGGATTCCACTGAGTATTATGATTCAGAATTTAAAAGTATCAAACATGTCAATCTGTAACCGTCACAAGGTCCCCCCTGATCTACAATGCCACTGGTCTTAAGACGTATAGTCCTTGTTAACAGTCGACGTGTTGACACCGTCAGAGCAATTTGCAACCGGTCAAATTTAAAATTCGAAGGGAAATCAGGTACTGTAAATTTCTGAGCAGTGCCGTTCCTTAGTGTATATTTGTGCTAAAGAATTGTTTTATTGTTGATTTTGATTTGTTTTTTTTTTTTCGTTTATTATGTTTTTACGTATGACGTTTTCGATCCAAAATTATACAATCTGTTACGAACAAATGTCGAAAACGTCAAGAACAATAACTTTTATGATAATTTTGACTAGAGTCCAGCGACATTCTGTTTGTTCGCGTTGATGTCCATTTCAAGGAAGGTTTTAATAAAGTTGCGAAACTACAAAACATTTTTTCAATTTTTAATTTTTCACGCGTAGGGTGACAATAATTGAAATATTTTTTTTTGTTTTAAGTTTCTATTTTATTTTTGTTTATAAGCAATAAACGCTCAATATATATATATATATATGTAGAAAGAGGATCGGACATAGTGAAAAGAATGAAGCTCCTTTAAACTTTATAATCGTGTATTCAACCAAATAGCGAAATCACAGGACTAATGACAATTAATAGATCATTAAACTAGACTATGATATAAATTAACAATTTAATAAATTAGCCTTAATTAACAATCGGGTATAATTAGTCTAGGTCTAGTCTAGTCTATATCGCCGGAATAATAATTAAGTCGTTTTCCCTTAATTATCCAAAGCGTCTAGGTTAAGCAAGCGAAGTACAACGAGTGCACCGAGCCACGCCAGAGCCAAGACTGCCTTTCAAATAATGTTGCACGTCTTTTATAGCGGCAGAGCTAGTAGTGGGGAGAGTGGGGGCATCGAATGACGCGCTCGGTGGCGTGATCGGTGCACGTGTTGTTTACAGTTTCGCTCAGGTGGCGCGCGGGCGCCGACACGGCCATGCTGACGTGCGTGCGCCCTCGCACGCGCCTCTTTTGACTTTTATACATCTGAAGAAAGAAAAACATCGTTCGATTATCCTGACAATATTATAAAGTCTGGTCCGGTCCAAACTGACCCTTCAGAGTTATGGTAGTTAGTTTTGGTCCGACCTGAGGTCCTGCAAAACTTTCGTTAGTAGGCTAGGCCGGAATGATTATTCCCTGTAGCATTTGCTAGACCGGAATTAGTATTCCCTATAGCCTTTGCTAGACCGGAATTAGTATTCCCTATAGCCTTTGCTAGACCGAAATTAGTATTCCCTTTAGCATTAATGCTGGACCAGAATTAAGATTCCCTACAGCCATATTGTTGGACCGGCGTAAGCCCTTCAATAAAATTTCAATTACATTCATTAGGTCTATGTACTTCAGCTTGTACCACTATATTTAAAGGTTCGGAATATACAGATGTTACATTAGAGCTAGCCGACATTGTATCAGATTGTGCCGATAAGGTATCAGAACTTGCAGTAATGGTGTGGTCACTACTTATCGAGATAGTATCTGAACTATCATCAGGTTGGTTATTAAATCCTATATTATCTAACGGATACTCGATTTCATGGACAGTGTTATTTAATTGATCCGTCATCTCGTCATTATCACTACAATAGTCAGACATTTCAAGAAATTCAGTTGGACCCCGGGGCACTTCACGTAAATTTTCGTGGGAATATTTATAAACTCGATTTGAACCATCAATATGTCTCAATTCATAGCGATCGTTATCTAATATAGCCGTTATTTTAAATGGACCTTTAAATTTTCTATCTAATTTTGTTTGGTGCCTTTCTTCAGATTTGACAAACACGAAATCACCTAGTGAAAAAGGTCGTACTTTAGCTTTGCCTTTATTAAATCGGAGAGAATCTGCTTCTGAGGACTTAATGATATTGCTGGAGGCACTAGATCTAATATCATCCAAGTTTAGTCTGGATGTATCGTCGTTAGGTGAACTAGAAGCTACTTTAGATATTCCTAGGGAATTTCCTTGTATACCAAACATTAGTTCGAGAGGGGTAAATTTAGTGACTCTTGAACGGGTACTATTAAGGGCTAATTGAATCTCACCCAGTTGATCCTGCCATGTACTATCGGTATCACATTCAATTATAGTCAGCAAATTTTTTAAGGTACGCATTACTCTCTCGACCTGACCATTAGCCCTACTGGTTCCCGTGGCAATGAGGTGTAATTGGATGTTGTATTCTTTACAAAATTTCTTAAAGTCAGAGTTATCATATGAACGACCGCGATCAGCAATTATACGTTTAGGTGTGCCAAATAGGTTAACTATATTTTTGACTGCTTTGATGGCATTAAATGAATTTAAAGTAGTAACGTGTTCTAGAACTACGAATTTTGTAAAGGCATCTATTGCCACAGAGCAATATTCTTTTCGTGCGCTCTTTCCGCTTAGCTTGCCAGTTAGATCCAAATGAACAGTTTGCCAAGGGATAGCTGGTTTTGGGATTGGATGTAATCGGACCTGTTGAGCACCAGAAGGACCCTTAGATGCCTTACAAATAACACAAGAATCGACATATTTCTTTACAAATTTTGCCATATTGGGGAACCAGTAAAGGTCATAAAGCTTATCGAGAGTTTTTTCATATCCGAGATGTTTTATTTCATTGTGAACGTGACCGATTAGAGTCCATGTCAGGGATCTAGGAATCATTGGCAGCCATTTGGAATGCTTGCCACGTTCAATTTTACGGTAAAGAATACCTTGTCGTAAATCGTATGTGTGCGATATTTCTATTGGAAAATCATTTGTTCTAAGTTTTGATATGATATCCTTAATTTCGGAATCCCGTTGTTGTTCTACCAATAGCCATCCCCTCTCCAATTCTGAGAAGTTAACTATTTTGGGCACTTGTTTGGCTTTTGGAGATTGATTTCCCAATGCAAAGTTACGGGATAAGAAATCAGCATGAGCCATATTTTTTCCTTCTTTATATACTACATCAAAATCGTACGACTGGAGAATAGCCCACCAACGGTGCACTCTCGGTGTTAAATCTTTTTTTGAATGGGATGCTTTTAAGGAATTGCAGTCAGTAAAGACTGTAAACCTGCGGCCATAGAGATAATGTCTAAAATGTTCCACAGCTTTGACTACTGCCAAAGTCTCAAGTTCATACGAGTGATAACGACTTTCTGCATCATTCGTTCGATGACTAAAATAAGCTACTACGTGTGGTAAGTTGTCAACCTTTTGTATTAGCACTGCTCCGTAACCATCACTACTTGCATCTGTATGAAGCTCGATTGGTAAGGAAGGATCAAAAATTTTGAGAACAGGTTCGGTTGTTAAGCAATCACTTATAATTTTAAGAATTTTATCATGTTCAGGTGTCCATGTAATTTTTCCTTTGCCTGCAGCAGTTAACGGATATAAGGGCTTCAACAATTTTGAAAAGCTTGGAATAAATTGGCGGAAATAAGATGCTAACCCGATTAATTGTCTTACTTGCTTTACAGTGTTGGGAGCTGGCAACGATTTCAAAGCTTCGATTTTGCGTGGATTTGGTCTTATTTGTCCAGAAGATATAACAAACCCTAGATATTCAGTTTTAGTTTTCATAAATGAACATTTTTTTAAGTTAAAAGAAAAACCTGTTTTAGAAAGAGTTTCCAATAGTTTATCGAGTCTGGCTAAGCCTTCTTCGATTGTTTCTGATGCAGAAAGTACGTCATCCATATAGACAAGGATTTTATCGTCGTCGAGTTCTTTAAGAGATTTATTTATAGCTCTTTGGAAAACCTGTGGAGCATTTCGAAGACCAAATGGCATTTTCAGATACTCAAACTGACCGGTGGGGGTAACAAATGCAGTCTTTTCTATGGAGTCTTCGTCAACTTTAATCTGGTGAAAACCAGAGGCCATATCAATGGTGGAGAAAAAATTAGCTCTATGTAACTTATTTATTTGGTCACTAATAAGAGGAAGGGGATAGCTATCAGGTCGTGTGTTTTTATTTAATTCCCTATAATCGACACACATACGATCACTGCCATCTTTCTTCTTCACTAGCAAAATAGGACTTGCGAATGGTGATGAGCTTTCCCGGATAATTTTAGCGTCTAGTAGTTCCTTAATTTTGACATTGACTATATCTAGTTCGATAGGAGATAATCTGTAGGGGCGCCTATGAACTATTTTGCTGGGATCAATTAAATCTATCTTTAAGACACCAGTACTAACTTGTGTAGTCGGCAATTTATCTATAAAGTGGTCAGCGTATTTATTTAAAATACTTATCAAAATTTCTTTATCGTGACCTGTTAAGTCAGTATCTATATATTGCGAGTGAAAATTATATTTAGAACAAACGTTACTAATTTTGGTTTTAAAGAATATCAGTTTCTCATTGTTAATTTCAACAGATATTCCATTTTTCAGTATATCACGGCCTAATAAAATCTCTTCGCTTAAATATTCGTCTGGTAATACGTGAAAGACGATTTCTAGAAGAAACGTTTGAACATAAACCTCACATTTTATTTGTAAAGAAGAGATAACGTTGTTACCGCCTATTCCTTTTAAAATTACTTGTTCATGAAATCTTTCACCGGTCAATAAGTTGCTTTTACTTTGTTTTATAAGACTACATTCTGATCCTGAATCAAAAATAAACGACAGTTTCATACCACTGGTCTCTAGAGTCCCACGAGATGGTTTGCTGCACAGGTTGACTTGCTTGGTGCTTGAAGCGTCGTCTTCTTTTTTCGTGTACCGCTTGGGGCAGGCGCTGGCTATGTGGCTGGTGTCGAGGCAGATGTAGCAGTAGGTCTTAGTCTTCGAAGAATCTGGTTTAGTTGACATAGAAGTATTTTTAGTAATCGAGCGATTTTTATTTCGACACTCGTTTCCCCGGTGTCCTGGTTTACCGCAAAAATGACAGGAACCTTTAAATGGCATAGAAAGGCGGAACTTTTTTTGTTCTATTTCCGATGTGACAGCGTCATCGTTATACCTCTTAAGTGTGAAGCTTCTCAAAGTACGAAAGAGTTGATGCTTATTATTAATAATTACAGAGTTTAGCTCGCGACGTATTTTATCATCACATTGAGATAGAATCGAAATTGCAAAACCTGTTGTAACTCTTTCGGGTAAGTTTGCATCGGGGATTTTTTCTATAAGCTGCCATAAGCGTGTTCCTGCTTCAGCTGGGTTTTCTTTGTTACCAAGGCGAAACTTAATGACCTGATCAAAATAGTCTTGCATCATCATTGGCTTTGAAAATTTTGAGGTTAATATTTCCTTAATAGCATACCAGGACATGTTATCTGGCCGTATTTTCGTAAGGCAGGTCGCGGCGCGACCCTTAAGAGCGTGAGTGAGTGCAATAATGAGGTCTACACCCTCCAAGTTCTTTTTTTCGATGATCATTTCGCTTAAGGTACACCAGTCTTTTATGTCGGAATCTGCGTCATCGGGATCGAATGACACCAATTTAAAAGGGGTAGGTGGATTGACGGGATGCTGGTTTAAAGTATTTGATAATTTTAATAAAATTGCTTCCATTCCGGAAGAAAAAAGAGACATTTGCTTTTCCATGCCGTTGGTTGATTTGGTTTGATCGTGAGATGGAGATGGGTCCGATCCCACTTCTGATGTAGAAAGAGGATCGGACATAGTGAAAAGAATGAAGCTCCTTTAAACTTTATAATCGTGTATTCAACCAAATAGCGAAATCACAGGACTAATGACAATTAATAGATCATTAAACTAGACTATGATATAAATTAACAATTTAATAAATTAGCCTTAATTAACAATCGGGTATAATTAGTCTAGGTCTAGTCTAGTCTATATCGCCGGAATAATAATTAAGTCGTTTTCCCTTAATTATCCAAAGCGTCTAGGTTAAGCAAGCGAAGTACAACGAGTGCACCGAGCCACGCCAGAGCCAAGACTGCCTTTCAAATAATGTTGCACGTCTTTTATAGCGGCAGAGCTAGTAGTGGGGAGAGTGGGGGCATCGAATGACGCGCTCGGTGGCGTGATCGGTGCACGTGTTGTTTACAGTTTCGCTCAGGTGGCGCGCGGGCGCCGACATATATAATAGTTATTGTCTAAATATTATTTTGTGCTTCACACCTTATTATATTCGTCTTCGCAAGGCGGCACGTTAGTATATTGCATGAACATTGTTAGCGCGACTGGGACGATATTTGCATGCGCTCGTTAACGCATTGCTGTACTGAGTGACACGCGTCCATACTGCTGATTGTCTACAACACAAGCCTGTTGCTTGCCTCTTGACGTATACAAATACGTTGTTAAACACAAAAGCTTACATTAGGATATTTTTACAGTAACTCTAAATTTCTGTTTAAAATACTAAATACTTAAATTCCAGTTATTGTTACAACTCTTTAAATATAACTTAATTATTTGATTACTTTGAAAAGTATCTAAATAAAAATTAAGCTTTTAACGAAAATTGTAATTTCGCAATTTTTTAACTAGCTCGTTATCTCCGCAAAGGCGTTAAGTCCGGGACACAGGCGCCGGCGCAGCTATGGCTAATAAACTTCATTGCCGTTTCGGTGCCGCTTTGTGTTTTACTGCATGGGATATCGATTGCCTGTTCGTAAATCTTATAGTGTAATGCACCGAAACTTAACATGTGAAATATTCTACCGATATTTTTATAATATTATTTTTTAATTTATGTACCAAATGCAAAATCAGAAGAGAAAGAAATTCTTGACATTTGTACGAAAACATTATCATATTTCCGATGAAAATATAAAAACATACAATGAAATCATTGTAAGGTTATGCTTAACTTTTAGTTTTTTTCTTTTTTGTATTGACACAAACGTATAACTTATTCATAAAATACTAAAAAAGGTAAGTAAAAAACAAACTATTTCAAGTATTAGTATACTCGTAATTCATCTAACTTAATAAATACATTTAATTAATAAAATTTCGGCTTCGAATTAACTTTACAAAGAAAAAATCAATTACGTGAACAAAATAGTGCCAAGGAAAGGTTAATGTAACTTTTTACGGTCCAATTTAATCGGAAACTTTATAGGCTATCGTCAAAACGTTACAGAGACATGCTCTAAATTAAATTAGGCTGTACGTTGGTCACCGTTTTAGCCTCTTTTGGTGCTCAATCCATCCAACAATTTCTACACATTAGTTATTGTGTTATTTGATGACATGGATGACAGTTAAAATATTCAAACACCATTTTGAGATATATTTTTTGAAGAGTGACAATTCTGTCAGAGTAAGTTTCGTCAGAAGTACAATAGTTTTGCAATATTTTTCCTTTAGTTTAAATAATGCGATTTCATTTTAATTATACTTAAGAAGTATTATCGTAAGACCAGAAAAATTGTTCTAATAATAAAACAGATTTCAAAATAAAATACGTTTTGATGTTTATTTTGTTACTAAAAAATAAAACAACTTTAATACTTGAATTACTTACTACTGAAGGTTACAGTTAATAAACTATTTTGAAATCCATTTTGAAAACAAAATTGTTTCGTCTTTAAATTTTATGTCAGTATTAAATTTAAATTTTATGACTATTTTAGGGAAACTAGAACTATGTAATATATTTGAGGTGAATTCTTGTCCGTGTTTTAAATCGTTTTTATTATCTTTCAGAATCGTAAAGCTCAGATCAATACAACTATTAATTTCCTGCACCCCTTCGCGCATGAGATTCGGACCGCCTACATAGAGCTTCCCTAACGAAATTACACACTCATTAGTTCTACGGAATGTTTTTTACAACCGACGGCGCCGAGCACACCTTAAAACTAACAAAATTAGTCACAGCCAGAATATCAATAAAGGTTTATTGGGTCACCGAAAGATGTTTTAAACGGATGCGATGGATGGGAAGCAATATTTGTATTTAATTAGCGGCAACACGGTTCCGCGGCGTATCACAATCGTATTATTAAAGTGGTAATTTTTCATTCAGCGACAAGCGACACCGCGTTGTCGCAACAAATCCGCAAGTCCGATTGGCGACGGGGACGGCGACGTATGAATAAGTGCGTATTGATTGCGGTTTTAATGGGCGTTAATGGGCGGGACAATAATAAACTCGTCGCCGGCGGAGATTTTATCGTCTCTATGAGCTGATAAGAGACTGATCGCCGGCAGCCTCAAAGGCAAATTGCGGACAACTGTCGCGGCTGCAGAGACGCACCGCGGTGGTCCTCACTACGATATACAGAAAACTAAAACAAATCTCCATATGTTCTTTGAACAACAATTGATAAGAGAATGTCTCAACGTTTCGATAATAAATGTTCCAATGCACAAATAAATTATTTGTACGATTTTAAAATCACGTTAGTATTTATAACTTTTATAAATGTTTTAAACGACGTATTAATTACGACGTATTAATTAACTTTCTTTGTATCTAAAATTATTTCTTTTTTGAAATGACACATAAGCAAAAAAAATATTTTAAATATTTAAGATTGATTAAATTATAAAAAGAAAGTATTTATTTCAAGTAAATCTTAATAATATTATACATAACTTTATAGTATTGGAAAAACAGTAATATATGTTTTATTACGGTTAATTTTGCTATTTTGCTAATTTTTAACCCACATTCATAAATGGCAGTTCACACAAGCTACATAAATCGTTAACGGATAATGGTAACATTGCGTTAACCCTGTCAATAAACCCAATCACTGTTAGCGTTGTCGTCCGTGGGAATTTATGTCCCAACGCGGATACCGCTGCTTATACTGATCACTATAATGGAGGGTTCAGTGGACATTTGCACTAGTAAAAGGGGTCGTAATTGTCCCCCACGGCGGGTGTGAAAGTATTTATAAAATGTTTGTTATTTCCTGTATACTGTGTAAAATTAGTTTCGTAAGTCATTTGATAGGAAGTGTCTGATACTAGTAAATATTACTGATTCTTGTTACTATTTCTTTGTATTGGGGTTTCTTGTTAATTTTTGTACGTGATTAATGATATGTTTATTGATAGTTTTTATACGAATAAAAATATAATAAATATTATGTTATTAAAACTCATACATACATACTCGTACAATTACGTACTAGATCTCTATTCATCTTAAAAGTTTAACAAATACAATAATAAGTAATTTCAAAAATATAGGGTGTAATATTTTGTCGCTAATACATTATCGCGATACTGCAGTTACACAACAAACATCTCCTCTGTATCTTTGATAGACAATTATAAATGGTCAAGTACGCTCGCACCTTTATCTGGCATGTATGGTTCTGAGCTGGGTGTTTGATTTTGTTGCAGAGACTAATGATTACAGGAACTTCGTGTCCGTTGCTGACCTTTTTGTACATTCGTCACACTTTAGGGTCGTCGAATAGCCGTTTGTGATTTAATGACAGCAATTTTGTAACCGTGAGAATAAATACAATGTGTTGATTTGATATTACAAATATATACGTAGTTCGAATTAGATTTGGTCAAATTTTATTGTTTTTATCACCGACTAGTACCTTATTGTATTTAATATAAACTAACCTCGATTAGGTAAGAAGAGAAAAATCTCTTTTTACATTTTTATGGTGTGGAACCGTAGATGTCAAAAGATGAGCATCTTGAGTCAGAAGATTCATCTTTTGACAGTAGTATGTTTATTGTACCTGTACACCATTTGTACCATATTCTGGCAAATAAATTGATTATTATTATTATTATTATTATTGTCCAAGATTCATTTTTCTTTATGTACCAGTGACCTCGTTGACAAACTATTATACATGAAAAATCTTTCTCTAAGTTGAAATCCCAGTAAAATCTACGTGAAATCAAATCTTCCCATAAAAGTTTGCGAGCTGTTTATAAATATTTAAGACAAACTTTTTCATCTTATTGCCACCGAAGTCATGGGTTTCTTATTAACAACATCCTGAATCGGAGCTTTATCTGCGACATCACGACGGTTTTTGAATTTCCAATCGCTAGTTCGATGGAAGTTTATGTTTGAAAACGTATAAATTTCAAGATTTCGAGTAAGTCGACGGTTAATAATTGCAATTTGAGTAAAGAAAGAAGGATGCAGTGACAGCTTAGTAATTGGGGATCTTACTAAAGATCTTAGGTCCCAGGATACTTAACAGTTTCCGGTTTCAACGGTCGATTACAAAAAGAATTGATAAAATTCGAAAACAGTTTTATGGCGAAAAAGCAGGTAAAATATATATCATTTAATTAAATGATAGATTAGAAAAGGTACGACTTAATTAATCCACACATCTCGTGCTGGTTCTATACTCATGCTGGAATATATTTTCATGCTATATCTTGTTTGCATATGTTGAGTATTTATACTATTAAATAGTGGAAGTAAATAGAAAGCAAATATGTCAACGCACGATGAATACTGAACAAACGCCAATTGTCTTTTCCGTTAAGTGCTTTTACGTAATCAAATTTAGTATATACGTACATATATACCCCGATGTTGCATTAAATGCGTAGTTATGTTTGGAGGTTTATTTCTTGGGCTCTCCTTTTATAAATATACTTTATGTTGTTATGAAAATTACGAGGTTCTTCATTCAGTTTGCGGCGTACTTAATGTAAATACGCGATAACTACCGTGGTCGCGGGCCGGCCGCATTCGAAACGTCGTGTTCTTTTAAAGCAACGTATAATTTTTTTGGATGAGCTATTTATTATAACTGATGAAACGTATACCGACTTTCGTATTGCGTTTAATATTTCACGCGGAATGCCTTCTTCGTTTTGGCAGTTTATTGTAAAATTATTAATGAGCATAATATTGAAGCGTGTGTTTCTCAACCGTAACAGCTACGCCTTGTTGCGAATAGCTTGATATTTAATTATGCATAATTTAGATGTAAAGAAATATTACTAAGTTAATAAGGAGGATTCCATTAATTTTTTACTAAATATTTTATAATTTTTATTATTACTTAAATACAAAATTTTAATATAAGATAATATTTCACAAAAGTCGTTAAAAAGATTGAGGCTATAATTAAGTTAATTATTAAATTTTTACTTTTTTGTCTTAAGAAGTGTTAAAATAATACAATTTAGGGCGTAAACCGAAGATATTGTTGTGTTAAATGAAAAAGATTATTACAAATTAATACCGATTGACATTATCAGCTGGCAATAAGAGAGAACAAGAAATGAAAGTGAAGCAGGTGTCACAAAACGATCAATGTGTACATATTTTACTTATTGTTTAATTCCTTTTTATGATTTTTTTGTACTAACTTATTAACAAATGATAATATCGTTTTAAAATTAGATTAGGTACCGGATTTAAGCAGAAAGCATGGCAACGAAAGCGTTACCGTTTGGATATTTTAAAAACCCGATAATGCTTAAAAGAATTCAAATCTTACATACAATCTAATACACGCTCAATTTTTATTAAAATGAAATTCTAATAGCATATTTCAGAAAGAAAAACAACATTCTTTAGGTTTATTAACTACCAACATCTCAGAGACATGTTAATGTTATCGATCTAATTCTCTAAGACAGTTAATATGGAAATCGGCCTCTGCTTTAGCAATCGGAATTTCAAAAACGTGCATTTCGTACGTACGGAACCGGCTGGTCTCAGACGCGTGTCCAACTGCATGTTACATTGATAACAACGACACTTATACTACTTATACCTTATTAATCCGCTACATTATACAGTGCTTTCCTTTTCATTACTAAACTTTAAACGATTTCTAAATTCCGGGGAAGAGTCAACATCTTCCTGGCCTTTTCCCATTCACGTGGGGTCGGCACACAAGGTGTTATAAACCTTAAAGTTTTGGCTAAAGTTTTTAAGGCCGGCTGCCTGTCACCAACCCTACTTGGGAGAAATTTCTTTAATATAATATAAATTAAATAATTGTAATTCCGGGGAAGATTAATATTCGAATAACAACTCAATGTTCGAAAAGTCCCTTTAACCTTTGGAAGGGGAGTGTCACAACAGATCGGACGTAAATATGAACGCTGCTAGAGCAAAGTCACAGAGAGCTCTACTGCAAATATTCTAACGTCCCTTCATTTGTGAAAGAGAGAACACAGATTTATGGAAGGAAAATCACTGAATTTGCTGCATCTAAATTAGAGGATGACCGCAATCCCTTCCAATATTGGGGTAGTTAGAATCACGGTAATTCTATTAATTCATTATATTTATAAAAATACAAAATAATATCAAGCAGAGCTTATTTTTGAATATAGCTTATTTGAGACTTGCCTTTTCCAATAATCAACGCCCATATTTCAGTTTTTGGATGGATTTCAATTTAGGGTTATAATAGCATCAAAAATATACGAACCCGTATTTATTAACCAACTAAGTTTACATTATAATTCAGGTGTGTCGGTGAAACGTATCAAAAAGTCTATATTATTTTATACAGACGAACCTGTATAAGCGAGAGTCCAAGGGATTATGTATTTCTCGCTTACAGAGGTTTCTCTCTAACCCGAGTTTCTTCCTTATGGAGATCGTGCGTCGGGACAAGACAATGACTCTCGCTTCCAGTGATTTTTCGCTTAACCAGGTTATATTGTATTTATCATTATTTTTACTAAATAAATCGTTTAAATTTTTAACAACACATTTAATATGTTGTTTCAAGAACAAAAACGTTTTGGTAATTGACAATTATAAGGTAACCGGCGAAATGACGATAATAATGTCTTCCCGAATATAAAACTCAGACAACCGGTTCAGGGGGTCAATGGAAACGAATCGAAGGCTTCGACGCGCGAGGATACAATAATAAGCCTAATGATACCTTAAGGGAAAAGGTGTTAAAACGTTTATTGAAATATAGTAAAAAACAAAATATTAATAGACTTTTAACAAGCTCGCGGCGCCTGCCTTTATTCTATTTATGATCCAAACCGCTTTAACATCACAACAAATTCCTGTGATAAAACATTGTAATTATATTATTTTAATATTTTATACATTATTTACAACAATGCCTAAAATAAAATTTACCCTTAAATCAAATTGCAACAAAGTGAGGCAACTTCTATTTGTATATTCGAAATGAAAATTTAATTACATCAAACGTTTACCTTTGAATGTCAGCAGAACCTTGAAAGACCTTCAGCGCTTCGTCTTTCGGTTATGAAGCAATCGTATACTATCAAAGGATAACTAAAGTGAGAAAGTATAATCGTACCCATAATCGTCGATTGCCAAAATCGCTATGAAAATGCGGTGATCATCAAAAAACCGTTAGTTGCCGCCCATAAACGTTTTGTATTAATGTTGATAATTTCATACTAGTACTGAGCCTTTGACTTGAAAGAGACGGGACTTGTCAAGCGCGCGCATTCCCCTTTATCTTGCTTGAGTGCTCGTTTTGTGTTTGTAAATTTTTGAGTCAGTATATGTTTTAAAGGCATTTCAATTTTATGTATCAGGATAATTTGCACATGTGTGATTGTCATCAGTAAAAGTCAGAAGACAGAACTTATTTATTGCAACGTAGGATTTGCCTCGTCCGTTTCTCTATAGTCAGAGTACTGAGCGCACTCGCGGCATACGTCAGTGTCGAGGGAGGTATCGATTTATTATTAAAATCAGGCTGTCGCACGCGCGCAGCTTCCTGATCTCGAAATTGCTTATAAAATTGGCGAGCGCTCGTGCCCGCGCCATGTTAATGACGACGAAAAAAGTGGTCGCGAATTTACTTTTCAATTATAACCCAAGATTCTTGGATAGGCACTTAATCTTTGGAGGGCTCGGTAACAGTCGCCTTCTTATTAAATGTCCGTCGTTAAACAAAAATAACTGGAGACGGCGACATATAAACATTTCTTAAAGTCTTCTTGTGATAATTTTTGAGTCTCATTTACATGACTAATATTATGTAAAAACACAGTCATTAAGTACTATCTACTTAGAGCTTGCGCTCTGATAATGTTGAACTTGATGAGATAAAGTTTGAATTTAAAACCGTCAATTTAGACATTTTATAAATATCAGTTTGTATTAAAAATAAAATTTCTAGTATACGAATCTCACATTCCTTGAGAGCGAAATAAAGATTTCCATATTAATTAGATGATGTGAGGTAATATATTAAGTTTCTCTGTTACTTCTTACTATGACATTATATCGAATTAGAAAAGAAATCTAACGCTTAGTAAAATCGGCTTTCGACTGAAGAGTTTGATGGCGCACGTGCCTACCACCGCGGCAGATGTATCGTTACACCTGCCTTAACAAACTTACATCTCTTTCACACTTGTATATTTCCCTATAATCGTCCCTTTCTCGAATTGCGCACTTTTAATTCCAACAAAGTACAAGTAGTTACGATACACAGATCAGAACCTCTGCATTTTATTATGTGACCTGTTTTTTAAATTAAATTTTTTCTAAAATAGCAGAACTCATTAATATGCTACTCGAGGCTTCCACCCCATGCTATGTATAGCTGCAGCCTCCAATGTGTTCGGCCACTTGTTCTAGCCCATGCCTTTATTTGTGATATTAAAGTGTCTGTTGGGCCAGTAAACATTTTAAATGGTATGTAAACCGGTATTATTTTAATTAATTTACTTATTCCATTCGAGTTGTTTGCCTTTTGTGCTTATCTGTACGAGTTATGTTCGTTAGCGATGTTCGGGAAGCAGCAACAACGTAGACTTAATATGTACTTGACTACATCGAATGTGGTTTCGATTGTAAAGGTTTTTTCCTTAACCACATCGAATGGCCAACTTGGTTCTAATCGTGAATTTTTCCTAATGAATTTTACTAACCACAGTTTTTGTATTTTTTGGCAACCTAGCTTACAATAATTCTATAAACAACATAACCGGGCGAATTTGCACTAATCATAAAGTTACGTAGAGGCAATCTTGCTTCTTAGACTAAAAGAAAAGTAACAAGTACTTACTTTACCCTTTACTTTAATGATGACAAGAAGTCATCCTCTTAAGTTACTTTTAAATTAATTTAATTTACACCAATTACAACAAGTCAAAATAACACGTTGTTGAAATCATTTGAAAGCGACCTTTTAGTTCAGATGAACCGGAATCATGCGTAGTCCGTGTGGCATTCAGCCGGCGTCCGCGTTCAAAATTTAATTTTAACTCCATCGCTTAGATGTTTTGATTGAGCAATAAACGTCACAAATTTTCACTTTTATAATTTAGATTGGTCTAATACCGCTCGCTGTGAATTTTCATAACCTTTTTAATAAATTTTGTCCATGTTTATAACTGTCTAATAATATGAGAGTGTATTTAATAATTTAACATGTGCAATGACACATTTTTTTACGTTTACTATTTTCAAATCTTTCAACGAATATTGAAATGAAATAATAATTTGTTAAAATATATCAGCTAATAATCTTAATTTGTTGATATGGCTTAATGCTATCTTTAAAGGGGAACTCTTAACTTAATACATACATAAATATAAAACGTATTAAAATTTGAGATCAATCATAACATATTATAAGGATAAGGATATTACTAGGCAGTGATCTCTATAAATCAAATAGGCACAAAATACGACGTCTTATAGACTGTCCATTTATAGACGTCAGTGTTACTAAGTCATTATATCAAGAAATTTAAAATGCTTACTTCTTATGTATTTTTTTTCCTTACAGACATACATCTATAGCCGAACATACACACTTTGTAATATTCTTAATTTAAATTTGTAGTTGTGTGCGTGTTTGTTAAATAGGGTTCGATCAAATTAACATTACTAATGATGTAAATAAGAAATTTTACGCAGTCGCACAGAAATTACAAATCAAACGGTACAGCAACCCCCTGGGCTGATTGGTGCATGATTAATGAGATGACTATTGACAAAGGCCCAGCATGGTAGAGCTCTCGCTGTGAAAATTAGATCCGGATAGACACTAATACGGCTATACCGACCTTTCTATAAAGTAGACTTCTCACAGAAAATCGTAACGTGGTTTGTGTAATTCAAATTAAAATAAAAAAGTGTACGCTAAATTTTAAGCCGTAAAAGGAGTAAGTGTAAATCAAAACATTTTAGGACGTAAAAAGAAGAAACAAAAAGTCATAGCGCACGCACACAAAGACGCAGGTTAAGAGATTTTTTCAGCTCTACAACACTATATAAATACCTTGGTGCAGTCAGTCAAAATTTTAGATAAAGTTCTTGATATTCAATAGTCTACACTAATATTATAAAGAGGAAAGACTGAAAGTATTTAACCAATTTGAAAAATTCTTTCACTATTGGGAAACTATACCATGCCCGAGTGATATAAACTATATATAAGCTATAATATTATATAATTTCACAAGAACGAAGTTGTGGGCAACTGCTAGTACTTAATTAATCAATATTTGTTCCAACTGATTAAAGTAGACAAAACTATCGAAAAAGCTTTATAGTGGTTATTAAAAACCAATCTTACAATGTTAAGGCTCCTGACTTCTTTTATTTTATTTTTAATTCCCGCCCCTTATCCTACCACGACTTCATTCCTACCGGCAAATTATTGACCCGCGTCTATAAAGCATGAAAATTCTTTAATTAAACTCAAATATAAATCTATTCTTCGTGGTTAACGCCTTTTTGTTAAAGGATATTGCCGCTCATCAATTTAATAACTCATTCTGATGTGGTTGCTAACAGTGATTTGTTTTTTATTAACATCATATGATGGAAGGATGATAACGTCTTATGATGATGATTGTGTAGCTTTAATAATAACAATATAGGTACATTTCATACTTAAATACTATGATTACAAAAATTTCATAAACTTATCAGGATTGTTAATCAATAACTTAAGTTCAATTACCAATATTATTTTTATCTATTAAAAATTGGAAATTGGAAACATATGTCGACGAGATGTTACATCTTAATGTGACATAATATAAGTAAAAGAAAAATTCTAGAAAACTTAATAAAGTTGTACATCCTTTATATCCGACATATTGATGTATCGACAAAATAAATGTTTTCAAACTCTAAGCCGTTGTCATACCGTAGCTTATATTGCCAGCGTCATAAAGTCCAGTCCTCTAAAGGTCCGGACCACCGCGCGAGCAAAATTCGCTGAGACGTTACAATTTAATTAAGGCAAGGTTTCTAATTAATGTTTCCTTCGCCGCCCGTTTCCTTGATCCTTGCCCATTGACGCAAGCGAATGATTTGTTAAGAGTCTTACAAAAAATATTTTATATAATTAAATTAATATGCATCCCTTATTGTTTAACTTCTAAATAATTTTTTAAACTTTTATTGTTAGCTCAATGCTATTAGACCGAAGGTACAGAAGCTTCCTATGTATTAACATACAGTCTTATAGTAACCTCCTTGGTGTCTATTATACATTTAAAATATCTTTTTATAGATTCTAATCAGTCACTAAACAAATAGAATCATTAACGTAAAAGTATTTTAAAGACTTTATGTAAGTTACAAATTCTCAAACAAGTACACAGCCAGTTCATTGAGTATAAATGACCGAAGAGTTATCTAAAAAAAGATCTTCCCAGCCACCGGGTAAGTGATGTCTTAATAATGACATGAGGTTAAAATATCGGGGGGCACATCTCGATATGCAGACAAAGACGGGGCACATCACAAAAGAACACTGCCCCAAGTATTTTGTCACTGTTGTACCGATCCAATCGGTACACAAGAAATTGTGCCCATAAAAAAGAACACCGACATAATGTCTGTTTCACACGAGGGTTACCACAGCAATATACAGAACAGTATAGCTAATTTAAGAACGCACACTTACAGAAGAATTTCACTCTCATGACATATGTATTGATACATGTTGACATCCCTTACAATATATTTGATAAAACATAGACAACAGAGGTACTAGAACTCTACGGTGTCTGTCAAAACAGCACTGTTTTGTTCCGTTGTTGATTTAAACAAATGCAGTACTGTTTCCCTTGTACAGTCCTCGTGTATAACAAGTATCAGAAAGGGTTGCTACAAATTTTTATTAAAGGCATGCGATTATCTCGAGACGATAAAAAAATTAAAGAACGTCAGGTCAAGTTGTTAATTTCTATCATTCGATAACAAGTAACCCGCGCCTAAATTAATGTATGATGTCACGCAAGCTGCTATAATTAAATAAAATGTAGATCCTGATAGAATCCCTATAAATTAATAGAAACAAAAAGTATTATTACTTAACCATGTTATTTGAGGTCCCTAAATAAGACATCACATCAATCGTTTTGTTTAGAAAGGATTTTTAAGCAATCATCCCATTATTTTTAATAAGGTTCTAAAACATCTGCTTCCTACTGTAATATTTAGCTTTCTGTTATTAGATAAGCTGAATTTACATTGATTTTAATATTTTGTATTGTTGGTAATTTCGTTAGATTTAAAACAAAGGTAATAAATACCACAATGGACATTAATTTAACATCATGCTTAAATCTTTAACATTAAGAAATAATACAAACTGACTTTTTTATTTAATTTATTTATATCAAAAGGTGGTAAACGAGCAAATGGCAATCTGAATTCGCCGAAATAGTGCGGCGACTGTTGCCCATAGACATTTAAAAGCAGATGCGTTGCCTACCTTTAATCAATGGAGAAGGGAACGCACAGAAAGATAATATTTTCCCTTCCTAAGCGTCCCCTCTTTCGTCAAATCCGTCAAATACCTACGAAAACCCTATTAATATGAAGTAAATACTATTATCGTCATAAATATCAAAGATTTGTCTTTAATAAAGAACACTATCGCTATTAATAACATAAACAATATTAATTTTCTTCGAGTACAGGCGCGTCAGGAGCAATAAAAAACCTGTTTTCACCTTAAATTTATATCCGCATAAACAAAAGCAGGCCAGAACATCGTTGGTGTCATATTCATTATTGATATTCTTATACCTCGCCACCCAGAGAGCAAAAGCGTTGAATAAAATATCAATTAGAGCATTTTTCGTGAAGTAAAAACTACCTTTATTTCTCAATTTACTAAGTGAATTCGTTGCCGGCATATTGGCGTATGTCATTTTCTGTTTTTGCATACAACGTCCTCGGTTTGGGCGGTAGGGTAATGAGGAAAGCGAAGTATTTATTACAACGCGAGCCTCTTAAGTTGAAGTTCGATTGTGAAACAAAAATATGCATGCTCCGTATTAAATTATGAAAATTAATAGACTCGACGTGGTTGCTAAACAGGAAATTGAGGCAATTAGAAAAATATCAATTAATCGCATCGATTTCGGTGTCGAAATCGTTTAATGAAATGAAGTCGATTGTTAATGGAACTTTCTCTGCGGTCTTCCCCTTAACAATTCCAAGTTTCGTGTTTTTAGACCTCACGACAATGTCAGTACATATGCGTAAACACCAGAGCGCGGTAACACGTATTTTTTGTACTTTGATTTATTGTTTCATGTTTCAAAAGTAGGTTTTTGCCCCGTGCCACACACAGCTTTTGTACGACGTATGCCTTTCGTTTATTGTAACTCAATGCTCGTAATGACTTACGCAGCACAAAAATTCGACAAATATGTATTCAACATTACCCACTTAAAATAAAGTGGATTGTCGCAAGTGGATTTTTTTTAGTAATAAATTTTACGTAATGGTTTCTTTTATTTATGCTTATATTATATTTCAAATAAAATTTATGCGGCATATTTTATCTTTTCATTACATAACGTTAAAACTGTTGATGTATTTAGCATTTAACAGTACCTACCTTCTTATGATTCTGCCTAAATATATGAGAGTTAGATACAATATTATACGCTAACTAGACCAGCAAAACTTAATGGAACGTTCAGAACTTTTTATCTCTAGTTTTTTTATGGATTGTTATGTTATCCATGATTAATTAAAAAAAAAGCCAAGTGTCGTCTTATCTTATTGTAAGAGTACTCAACACATATTTGCGTTTAGTGGAAAAAAATGGTCACAAACATTTTGATTATATATATCCTTTGGCTTAAAAAAATATTTTCTTGCCAGTATTCGCGTCCATGTTTAAAAGAAAAACCGGACAAGATACAGGACGTATCAACAATTTTCTCAGAAACTTTCATAAATATAATTGGTCTAAAATTTTACCTTAGGTAGAAAAAATTATGTATCGTTATAAAGTGAAGTGTTATTCAAACATAATTGAAGTGAAACAGGTAAATATAAATAGAGGTATCATGTATTCCAGATTACAAAATAAAGACATTACAATAACGCCACTGCGAGAACTACACACCTTCTAATTGACACCTTATTTAAATTCTCGCTGGCGATTATTTTGGAACTGGACTCCAGTATGTTGCTTATCAGGTTTGCAAATAAAATACACTTGTTTATTAAGTGCAGATATTTTATATTCGAATAATGGTAAGCATCCCTAAGCGGTCCGGTAATTTCATTGCCGTTTTATTCCGTTAGCAATACAACTTGTATTCGGTATAAAAAGACTAAAAATGTCCGCACATTTTTCCACCGAGAATGAATAAAATCTAGAATTTAACGCAGAAACGATTTTATCATTAATTAATTTGATATGGCATCTCAATGTAAATGTTACTTCATTTATGTAAATATCCCAGTACAATATAATTTCTTGAGGACTTTATTTGTGTACGGAAAAAATTAAGGTTTTTTATTTTTTTTTGTACTCATGTTCTTAAGAGGTTAAAAAAAGTAAATCACTTAAATCGTACCAAATATTTCAATACAAACCCGAGTAAATTGGATCAATTAAATAGAATAAGTTTATGAATATTGCGTTTAATATAGATAACTCGATCGCATCAAAGTGCTGCTGTAAAGTATTATTTTTAATGGAATCACGGAATATTTATGCCACCGACAAATCGGGAATGCTGACTTTTTAATTTGTCTCGGAAAATGTTAAGACTTTGAAAATTACATATCCAAACAAATTGAGTCACCAAATGCATGTATATTTAAATATTTAGATGTTTGTAAAAGAGATAAATTACAAACGGGCGATGTTCACGATTTACGGGTGACAAACTAGACGCGGTGTATACCCCGCTGTTATTCGCCGATCTCTCGGGGTGATTTCTATAAGCGGTTAATCGCTTTTTACCGTATAATCCATCCGAATTTTAATTGAGGGAAACTCGTTAGTTATTCATCGTTTGTGTGGGCACCCCACTGCGGTATCTTGTCATTTGATCGACATTTAATCACTAAATTTTGATGTAGTTTTTGCTTATGAATATGCTACTTCAATCAAATACACCATTGGTATACTATTTGAGTTTGTTTATGAACACAATAGTCAATAGAATAAATACAAAAAGTGATAGTACCTATGAACTAGAACCAATGCAAAACCTGTACTTTTTAGAATCGAAATTACGCCAAAAAAACTTTTGAATATTTTACCTGACATTAATTTTAGATTTCATTCATATTAATGTCGTTCATTCCACAATTTCTTACGAGATTTAATTAGCTAGAATGTCTTCATCGGCGTCTGAGACAAAAACCTTTGGGCAAGAGTCATGTGAATCGAGGATTTCGGTATTCATTTTATTTATTTATAACGTCGTAAAGCTTTAGATTGCTAATTAGTTTTATGGTTATTTTATTTATGTGACTAAACTGTAACATTAAGAGATTCTTTATATAAAACTTTTAGATAGTCTATTGATATTAATTTAAGTACTTTATAAAAAAAAAACAGCTGACTTACTTTACTCCTAAAAAAAAAATAACGAAATATGAATTGAATGACATCATCAAACAGTAAAGCTGTTTAGACTAAAAGCAGTTACAATGAAACAGACAAACAGATCCACTTACAGACGCGCGAAAAACTTTATCGGACTAACACTTAACGAATGATTGTTTTTTGTTATCATATTTTAATTGCTGCAGCTTGAAAGCTAATGTTAGAAAAACATTGTAATAAGTAATTAAATGCTTTCAATTACATTAATTTTCTTCTAATTATTGTTTCTTTCCGTTAAACATACGTTAACAATGAGAACACGTGAAGACACTTGGCTCATTGTCAAGCGTTCGTTAGCAATTTGTGAGTCACAGTATTTTATTGGCACCATTTTATTGAAGGAACCGGTATCGGTTTAGATGACCACGATTTTTACATGCGATTAAAAAATTTATTCACAAAGGCTTAAAAATTAAGATGTAAATTAATGATATTAATATTTAAAATAGAAAGGAATTAATAAAATAATTTACTATAAACTTACTCTTTGTGAGTTTTCTAATTTGAATCTGGCAACTTTGGAATCTCTGCAATACATGTACGAGTAACAAAGTTTTTTGTGAATCCCTAAAAATATTTGTTTAAATTAGTATTCTGCCATTGCCACTATAATATACATAAATATTCCAGAATATAAAAGGATCACCCAAATTTTTATATCATTATCAAATCATATCACGTTCAAATTTACAAATAAGTTTAATCTCGTCCCAACCAAAGACAATAAAAATCTGGCGCCAACTCGACACAGATTATAACACGTTTACAATAACGACGTTCAAATTATCAATACGTGACAATTCACGGATCCCTTTTGTTTTTTTTTTACTAAAAGTAAAAGTTTCTGACGTCTATTCCATAGTATCGCGTATTTGGAAGCTTGATTGTTGACGTGAACTGAATTAGAATTAGATGGGGGTTATGTTATGAATGAAATATCAAATGGTTTCTTGTAGATGAATGAAAGACAAACTGCACTATTTCGAATGTGTCAATCATAAATTAAATTATTAATTTACAAAATTTGAGCACGAGTTAATACAAAATTTATCGAGGGAGCTATATTTACTGTCTACGTCACTACGAGTTAGAGTCCATAAGACAAAAAGATTTATAATTAGAAAAATGTATCTAAGAACTCCAAGTGGAAGCATCTCATTCATTTCTATTTGTTTTTATTGCGTAAAGTATTTTGATAGGAGCGAGCGTCGGTAATATTTAATTGAACCCAATGACGTGAACTGGGACCTTTATTACGATCTTGTCACTTCTATGACACATGTATCATCCGGTTAATATTTCTAATCTATGTCACTAGGGAGATAACATTTTATGTTTAAAAATATATTGTGACATAAACACCACGAAGAAAATGCTAAAATCCAATGCTTTGGTAACTAAATAACAAAATTGTCGTACGTTCTGTGTTGATCTTTCGAATACGACTTATTATGAATTAACAGGCCATATATAATGTCAATTTTAATAAAATTACGAGAATACTCCTCAAAATATTCATAAGTTATTTTATATTTTCTTTTAATAATGATGGTAAGTTTAAAATCCAATAAACTTATCTCATTAAGTAGAATCGTATAAGAAACTCTGTCAATTTTAATTATGAGTTATTCTAATAAGAAAGATAGAAAGGAGAAATTTTAATTGAATATTAGTAGCACTTTAGTTTCATACTAAAACGATGAATTTAATTCTAAAATTAAATACATAAACTAGCTCTTAGTATCCAAAACTGTGTTCATTAAGCAGTCGTAATATGCCTACGAATATTTGCGAAATATCTGAGTATCTAACTAGAACCTCGTGCTGTGATTGGAGGAGCGGTTAGGTATGGAAAGGCGATAGAACCACCAATAGGAGGCAGTCGCGTAACAATAGGCAAGGTTACCTAAGCCTGTGAGAGACCTCGCTTAGAAATGGCTTTTAATTTGCTTCACGATGCGAGCATGCGTTAGAATCTCGGCATACTTTCACTTGCGTATTGATTAATATTTAAATCTGCTAAACTAAAATCAAACTTGTAGCTATAGAAATACGATTCATTATTAAATCCAACTTTTTATTGCGGAATTTTATTGGTCAATGAAATACTTCAGGCTAATATTAAGCTTTGAAACTTTATATTATAATTCTTAATGATTTAAAAATACGATGAGATTGTTTCGTCTATTTGAATGTTTGTTTGAATTTCCATGGGAATTATGTTCATCAAACTTTTTTAACTTTCAAAAAGGTCTGCGAAGATGTATGCACAACTAGTAAGTAAAATTAATCTATATATATAAAAGAAAGTCGTGTTAGTTACACTATTTATAACTGAAGAACGGCTGAATAGATTTGACTGAAAATTGGTGTGCAGGTAGCTTAGAACCAGGAAACGGACATAGGATAATTTTTACCCCGTTTTCTATTTTTTAATTCCGCGCGGACGGAGTCGCGGGTAAAAGCTAGTTACAAATAAAGTTTATGCCTAGTCCTGTCATTTACTATCAGGTGAATGTCTCCGCGCTACGGACGTTATAAAAAGATCTTTTGCTCTATGTTTATTCATTAAGATCGTTTAAATTCTTTAAAATCATTCTAATAAGAAACTAGTTAATAACAGCATGTTTATTTCTATTTGTCTCATTGCCAACTGGAAAAACTAAATTATAAATACACTAGAAGTTGCCCTGAACTTCGTCCGCATGGAATTAAAATTTCTGATATTAAATATAGTCTATGTCACCTGGGAATAGTATAACTGCCCAACAGTGAAAAAATTTTTCAAAACGATTCAGTAGTTTCGGAGCTTCTTCATTGTAAACAAGCAAACTATCAAATCTTTCCTCGTTATACAAGTATAGATTGTAATTGAGAACTTGTATAATAATTTGACATTAAACAATGTTGAGTTTGCAATTATGTAATTCGCAATTTACACAAAATATCTAATTTTAAATTATACGTGTTTAAAGAGAAATGCCTTAAATTATTCTGGACATAATTGAACATCGCACGTGCTTGTCGGAATTATTATAAGCCGACGAGAATGTTGGTCTCCAATTAGACTTACACCTTAAATATGGATAATTGTCTCCTGCCCACTAATTTAAAACATCCCGCCACAAATCGCTTACCAAACTTACATATAAGAAATCAATTTGAGAGTAGTCTGACAGTAATGACGATCTTGTATAGATGTTCATTAACACATAATTGGTATGTCTGGTTGCGTTGATTTTTGAGTATAAATGCTTTGGATGTGAAGCTACATTGTTGGGGGACTCGAACATTCCTTTGCGAATTGCGGATTTTTACTTGACACAGTCTTACTATTCGTCGATATCACATATTGAAGTATATGGTTATTTTTGAAAGAAATATTGCTAAATCAGTTATTAAACATGTATTTTTATATGTTAATATAATACAATATGTTATCATAATAGTGACATCTAGTGGTGACATTAGCATCTCCTATTTCCAATTAGAAAAAAAACGAACAAGAAAAACATCCAATAAATCGGTTGAACCATTTTGAAGTATAGCAAATATGTAATTTGTGACCTCTGATTTTACAATCTTTGTTAAAATGTCTAGTAGAGGTACTAAGATTGGTCGATGAAAATATGAATGAATTTTATGAAAGAGGATATGCGTAAGAGGGGGATAGAGATGCTTGGAAGATTAGTACATCTCAAAAATAATGTTTTTTTCAATAGCTGACTTATTCAATCATTCAATACTTTTTTTCTAAACAAATAAAATACCTAACTGTTCACATGAACCTATGTATAAATTCATTTTAACTACCAATAATTCAACAAAACAAATAAACTAAAATAAAAATATCAATTGATGAAAAGCTATTAGTTTGATAAATTAAATATTCACTACGATAGCGAAAAGAGAAAAATAAAGCTGATAACACATAACGCGCGAAGTTTGCAAAGAAAATAAATAAGATTCATCGCAGCGGCTACAAGACCGAGCATCTACGTGCCGTACGGTTCCCGAGATATTTATTGTAATGGAGGACATTATCGTAAACAAATATAGATATGCGAAGCTATAATAATTTTCAGTGCGACATCACGACTTGAAACATGTGCCTTTTGTTTTTAAATATAATTAATATTATTTAAAAATGTTTATACTCCAAGTTGTTTTGCAACGCACAAACTTACATTCTCTTTGTGAAGTAAAAATTAAATAAAGCTTAACAAAAACGTAAAATTTTACTTTTACGAGGCGTAAACTAAATTTTCTTTATGAAATTTTTATGTTAAAAATTATGTCCAATGTTTTAGTTCTTAATTTAATAAGAAATTGATAAACATCTAATTTCCCACTTGTCATTGATTTTTTTTTGTATTATTTATGTTACATCTTCCTCCGTAACATTGTAAGTAACAAGACTTACAAATTGAGAGTAAGAATGTTTTTAAACTACGCTACGCTAATCGCTCGGGGCGTACCTAAAACGTTAATCGCTGGTAAGCCAACTCGGGCCAGTCGCGTGGTTGCCAGCTATTAAGAATGTGTTTGCTACTAGTCGAGTAGCTAATAAATAATACGAATTATACAGTGTGGTAAGAGAGCGTGTGATATATCGTTGTACTACGAGCATAGCAACGTCGCTTGGTGTCAGCAAAAATTATACGAACGAGATGTTTGCGCTGAACGTTACTAATGCCCGTGAACAAACGCGCTAGCCTTTTATTTTCGATTGTTATTTCGTAAATGATAGGCTGGGACGCCTATGCGAGTTATTGCTGAGAGCAACGTTTTATAAACAGCGAATGCGTCGTCGCTCGAAGTTTGTCCCGATGACAATCAAAATCTGTCTGTGTCTCCGTGTACAGTCATATCATTAATAAAGCTTGTATTCTCAGTAAAAGCAAAATATTTTTAATGTTAACTTTACGTAAAGTTTACATTAAATAATTATTTTTCTTTACTTTTGATGTGTTGATAATGACTTTTTAAAATTGACTCATTGGCGGCGTATCGAATGGCAATGCGTAATTGATATGGTCGCTATTTTTTTTTAAAGTCATTGAGTGACAGGATAATTACGACGGTCTACTGAAAATACCGTAGACTGAATAATCAATACTGAGTCCATTAAGAGCGGCGTCGTAATATAATGAAATAATTAAGATGATTTCTTTATTTTAAGACTCAATAAATTTAAGACGATGTGATTTTAATCAATTGTTAAGTTTAATTTTTACTAGCTTTTGTCCGCGATTCCGAGCACGCGAAATAAAAAAAGGAAATGGGATGATATCCTATGTCCATCTCCTAGTTCTAAGCTACGTACCCACCAATTTTCAACTAAATAGGTTTAGCTGTTCTAGAGTTATAAATAGTGTAACTAACACGACTTTCTTTTTACAGAGATTTTTAAAAATAGAACTACATGATTTTTAACAGGTTTTTTATACTAACGGAAATGTGTTTTATGAATATTTATAAACATTTTATATTTTCCGTCTAACCATAAAGTCAGTTTAGAAAATATTACACAGACTCCGCAAACATTCCACTTTACTATATCTATCACATGTAATCGAGATGGGAATGTATTTTAAAATCAAACGCTATAATATTCATTAAGTTTCATTCAATATGGAAACGCTTGAATTACGATTTGAATATCAAAATTCCTCCACCTCCAACCATTTCGCTTCGATTGCTAATTGGTTATTCGCTACTGCTCGAATCGATTAAGTTAATCACTTTCTCGGAATCGAGAAGTGTTAAAATCGATTATAATAAACGGAATCTTTCCTTAGTTTTGATTGCATATTTACATAATAAAAAACTATTCAACTTAATTTCTTTGTAATTTGAAACAATCATTTCTGATTTGATTAATCTGAAATCGTTTACAAATTGGTTGTAAAACAATTTTTCTTATTAAATCGAGAGGTTTAAATATTTACAATCTTTAAGAAACATAAAAGCATAAACATTACGAATTACCTTTTACTTTTAAGTTATATCGATGATATTGAATACAGTCTATAAGCGTTAAAATCCTTTTTCTACAAAAATTAAATAATAAAACTAATTTTATCTAATCTCTTATATTTCTTAAATCTGACAATGATGCCATCTTCGGGCACTATGGGGAAACGTATCGTGGGGTGGAATGTTGTATCGATTTTAATTCCGTAGCTTAGGGGTTGAAAATAGATGGCGCCAGTATGCCACTTTAGGGGTTGAAATATTACGACTACGTATTATTATTTTTTTACCGATCAATAGACTTTAACGTGGCCGTGTGTTAATTCAATTGTCATATGTACCTAAACAATTGAATGTAATTTGCGTGTCATCATTTTTGATTCATAATCCTCTGTGACGTATCATTGGAGTTAAATCAACCTTGCTTAACATTCTGTTCGTAAGAAACGGGATTCTTACCACGAACACATTAGGCTGTTTGAGTTCCCGATATTTCGGCACAGTTGCATGCGCTATGATCACGGGTTGACTGGTGTTATGCGGTAGTGTGAAAAATGTTATACATAGCCGTATCGGTCTACCCTCTTAGTAAAAACCACGAAAGTTTGAAGAACCTTGCTTAATGATTTTTAAATTTTTACATAGTTATTTAAGCAATGCTTTAAGCCAATTCACACAGGACACGTTTTCGCGATAACATAAGAAAAACGTTTAAAATTTCTTAAGAAGCCTAGTCTAAATAACTTCCTCGTCTTCGTAATTATGCTACTACCTATTGGCTATTCATGTACTACGAATCACAGCAAAGTCTAATTTCTGTAGGCAATAAACATTCGAATCTGTGATAAATATGTAATTTGCATAATCTTATATTTATGAGTAAACAGATGTTAAGTTTCGACCAATAAATGTGAAGCCCAACTGCAAATTCTCTCTCGATCTATAAAACTGTTTATCCGAGAGAGACCGAGCAACGATAACGTAACCGCAACCGTCCCTTAATAAGTTGCTAATGAGCTATTTCGTTACGAATATTCATGGAATTAACTTTCGTGATTCGGTTATGTTTAGTAATTTCGAGATGTAGCACAAAATCGATACATCGAGAAGTGTGCCGCGCGCCCGTCTGTCGCACCTGCGCCCGACCTGCCGCCGCACCGCGCGCCGCTGCCGGCCGCACCGACACACCGCCGCATCGCACCGCCGCCTCGCCGCACGGGGCGCGAGCGCCACGCTTATATTTAGCATGCCTGACAAGCAAATAAATAAAAATACCTGTTCTGACACCAGCTTATAACCACTCAAAACGCAATCGATAAGTAATCGAATTAATTTCTCTGCGCATACGGATCCAAATGCAAAATTATATAGGCGTCGTATCAAACCGTGCAGCATCTATTTAATCCGATAATCCAACACTTTAATTACTCTACAAATAAAAATACGTCGGTCGTTGGCTAGGTTAGGTGATCCGCCGCACGCACCTGCCCCAAGGCGCAAGGCTCGCATTAGCCGCTGTAGCGGGCGGCGCGGAATATGGGCTCGGAATCGGTTGATTATGATAGAACCTTTGAATCGAATGCGACAAACATCGAAAGTGATGACGCTTCCTATAACTTTTCCCGCATCAAAACTATAGTGTTTTGAAAATGGAAATTAATCTATTTATAAGCAGAGGATAGCTAAGAAATATTAAAATTTGAACAACGCGGCCGCGTTTAAGTATTTCAAGTGAAAAATCTAGAGGACAAGTATCGATAACAAAAACTACAAAACCCTAATAACGAAATATAACTGCCTATCCGCTTAAAGTATCTATTCGACCTAACGACTTAAATAGACGAAGCGGGCAGATCTCGTCCTCTGCACAAGGTAATGGACGGGATAATTATGCGCAACGACGTGCAACAATAGCGGCGCGAGCTCCGCTGCTCTATGGCATAATAAGCGCCGGCGTATTTTGATCGGCGCGCAACTAGTAGCGGCGCGGCGTGGAGAGGGGCGCGGGACGCGAGTGCGTGCGCGCGCGCCGGGCACGCGCCCCACCGCCGCCTGCCCGCGCCGCGCTACTTAGTGCCGGGGGTGCGCGCCACCTCCGCCAATCCACCGGCAACCTTCGCGACGCGCGCACGTGTGACTCTCTCGACCCACTCCCGACAGGTTGCTCGCGCGATGCCGATGGCGGCGATACACGCTTATCAAAATCTCGGTGTCAATCAGAAGCTTACGCAACTGCAGGCACCTGCACCCAGAAGACTCGCGCCGGCGCCGATCGACGCGACCCGCTGCAAGAAGAAGACTTACGTCCATCAGCCGTATCCCACTCAACCAGCGTCCGTCGCTCGAAGAAACGCGCGAGAAAGGAACAGAGTGAAGCAAGTTAACAACGGATTTGCAGCGTTGCGGCAACATATCCCAACTGCAGTGACCGCAGCTCTGGCCGGCGGAAGAGGATCTTCGCGAAAGCTCAGTAAAGTAGATACTTTGAGACTAGCAGTAGAGTACATCAAAAGTTTAAAAAGATTGTTAGAAGAGAGTGAGGAAGGATGCTCCGACAGTCAGATTGGAGTAGGTATGCCATCAAATGGACCTCAAACACCGCCGTCTTCCGAAGAATCCCATTCACCAGCCCCCTCATTATCAGATAGTTCTGTCGGGCCTCACTGTCATGACGCTTATGACTCATACGAACCCATGAGTCCAGAAGATGAAGAACTTCTTGATGTCATATCTTGGTGGCAGCAACAATGATATGAGGTGAGTTATCAATAAAATTAAATTTTTAAAAAATCTTAAACTATTATTGGTTGGTTCTATTTTGTGTCATAAGACCTTGAAAATTGTTGACATAAGCTTCGAAATTGATAGTACCCTAAATTCTTATCACAATTGTTTACACATAGGTCGCGCCGTTGTTGACATACCAATTTTTTCGTTTAGATAATTATTACTTGTCAAGGTTAAAATTTAAAAATTGCTTTACGCATAAAATGTCAAGAATGATCAGGTACAAAACCTTTTGTGTGATATAGTTTAGTCACGGTTACCTACCGGGTCAGGTCTATGCTTTTATATTGCACAATTTCAATAGCGTCTGGGGTCTTCAAAATTCTGAGCCGAAACGCAAACACATATACTATTATAAACGCGCATTGAACCGTCGCATAGACTTTATCTGCCCATTGTTGAATTGCATGCACACAAAAGCTCATCTTTGACAAAGACGGATCTTAAAACATGTCGCCATTAAAAAAAAAATACAAAGAAGTTGGATAAGATTTTTTAATAACGCCTAAAAGTTAGACAAACCCCGCAGTTTTCTCTCTTATTCCAACACGCGAATTGCAATTATTTCTAACAATCTTGTGGTTTGCCCCGCAACTTGTCCCGCATGTAGTGGGCGAAATTGCATATAAAAAGTTGCATATTCTAATAACAAGTGGTCATATGAGATTGCGTTGATTCGTCTCGAGTGGAAACAGGTTTCGAGCGATTTCGTCCTTTCATTGATGCTTTAAATCGCAACGATGCATCCGGTCAGTGGGAGCCGACACTCCGTGCCATATGGCATTCGCTCGATTGGCAAAAACGAGTAGCCGTGTCCAAAACACGAAATCAGAACTTGCAAAAAGTAGACCCCTCATATCTATTAATTTGTTATACCGGAAGATGAAATCTCTAAGAGGAAATAGAGGGGCTGTGAGCGAAGCACACGTGTTACAATATTTGCTAAGCTTTGAACAGACGTTTGTTGACTTACGTGTTTTTATGAGAATCGTAGCACCAATTTTTATATGAATAGACATTTAGAGTTTTAATCTATCCAGTTCTTTTTTTTAATTATAAATTTAACGATTTTTTTCTTTTCTTTTATAGATGCCGTGGCATAAGGATATCAAAGTGCGGCCAGTAAGCGGCTTCTTGATTGTGAAAAAAACGAGTATTCGCTTCAAGTAGAAGCCGAGCGATGGAGCGCTCGGGACTCGGAGAGAACCTCTAATTAACCGCAATCAGTATATTCCTAATGAGAGGGGATAATGGTGGACTACAACGACCACATCGATGCATTCCGCCGAGCGACCGACCACGATCGAATACCCATGCTTGCGTTTCATACATCGAGGGAATAGCATTACAAAGACTGAGATGATCATTTATTGTTCCACAGAAGCATTTAACAATATTGTAAGACTCAAACCATCGCTGTGCCTTAATATAGCCTTACTTAAACTTACTTCCAATAGGAATTAATTTCGTATTACAATTAGTTTGTAAGCATTTTCTAGTCACTAGTTTAAGAATTTAAATTTTGTTTCGGTTACTGCAGTTGAAGATAAACATATTTCCATACTTTAGCAATCCTGAGAAAGGGATTTCTCTTCTGCATTGTTTTTGTAAATATTACTGTCTGAATGTGTTGAGATAAAGACTTGTAAATAAATTTATTAGTACCCTAAGACAGATTCCTAATAATTTAAGATGTTTATATGTTAGTGTTTAAAAACAGAAATATAGACCACCAATTATCTTAATACGCCATTTCTGTGAATAAACGAAAGTTAAATTTTAAAATGTTATATTTTTTCATTGACCTAAACTCCCTGTCTGAAAATATAAAGCTCAATCGAAAGAACTTTCATATCACCCTCATAGTTTGAAACGAAGGAAAGAAAATGATGTCTTACATCATTACTCGAATAATTAGGTATTTGCACTAATAATATTCCTTTTAACTTGACGCAGTGTGGTAGTTTATAACTACTTTACAGTTCATAATTGGAGCACAGAGCTATTAAAAAATCTGTCGGAAAAATAAAATTAATATTGTCTGGTATCTGACACTAGCAATGAAGTATATCCATTTTTAATTCAAGTACAGAAGACCAGAACAGAGAAAGGTCATATAAATAATAACTTATTAAACTAATTATTGTAAGAACTATGCAAGTTCTTCAAGTAGAATAGATGCAGAACGAAACACCAAATGAATTTTGTTTCAAAGTATCCGACTTGACAAGTGTCTTTGCTTCTGAAATGGTTTCTTATTCATTAAATAAATATGCAATGGAAAAACCTTATGCGATAGAACAGATCTTCAACCACAAACAACCAAATTTGGCAAGTAAATTAAATGGATTTAATAATTGATTGAATTTTTGGACATTATTGACTTTCATACATGTCTTCTGCATGTTTTCAGGTTCCCTTTACATTGTGCTTCCGTTTTCAAGTCTTTTAATTATTAGTTTTAACGTTATCTGTTATATTTTACGGTAAAACCACTATTTAAATAAAAAAATATTTGCACAGAAATACACGTGCCAGATATCAAATTACATTTCCAAAGAAATGTAATAACATATCCGATCTCAAAATGGGGACCTAAACAAGTTTGTGGAACGTTTAATTTAAGAAAAAGACAATTCATGTTACGACGATCAAGTCGCGAATAACCGCCCATCGAAATCGGATTGCAATAGTAATTTTTGATAATGGAAGGGAAGCTTGCGCCATTATGGGAGGATATTTCCGTTGGTATTAATTGTTCAAACTCGTCCTACATCCCAAACGAAACGGGATAGACTAGATGCGACGGAAACGACCCAACACACCTGTGAATTCGCGAATAGTTTTGTCGTCACCATCCAACTCATTAACCGATGCATTATAGTTGGCTACAATTGTTCCAGACTTTTTTACACGTCCGGTTACTAGTTACTCATTCTTATTTTCAATAAGCCACCACTTCAGATGATTGCGAATGCAATTATGAAATATCTGAGGATAATTTTAAAACAAACGATAATTTTATACAATTGAACACAGCTACTAATTGATACGAATCAATTATAGGCGAAACATGACAGTTGATAATAGAAATAAAACATCGAAATAGTGCAAAAACTGGGCACAGTCTATCTAAGCGTGTGAAGACTCAATACTCAATATTACTTATTTGCTGATTATACATACAAGCTAACTTCTTGTGTTTTACATGGCAACATAAATCTTAGTAAAGACAGGACAAAGAAAAGAGTGAGTTAGATTTGTATTTAATTTGGCAGGTTTGGCAAATTAAAAGACTTAATAACACTACACAAAATCTATCTTTTAATTTTGGAAAGTATATTTAATATGCTTAATTCTACACAAATTCAAAGTACAAAAACGAGCTTTTCTTGTTTCAACTTTCTTACATATCGTCGGTTGCAGCTGATCTTCTACACCTTCTCTGTAACATGCCTCCAGTCTGAACATGTAACATTCGGCTATCATCAACTACAGCTTTCCTGCAACCTTAAAGATCCTCAATCATATTTATCCATTGGTACTGTAGTTTAACCACTTCAAAAATATTTATATTTCAATCTATTTTATTATTAATAGTAATAAAAATCCGGTGACTTAAGTGAAAATGTCCTCGTGGCGTGATGTCTGTCGGCAACGCTCGTGCGCAATCGGCTTGCCTCGTGCGCTCGGCACGCGTCGGGCGCGCGCGCTCGTCGCACGCCGCACGCACACCGCAGCTGCCCGCCCGATTGTTTTATAAGGAAAAATATTGCCTTAAATGTATTTTTCGTGCATAATATTGCAGATTTTCAATCCAGTAAAGTTATTTGTTCTTCAGTTATTACATTTTTTGTTTTGTAATATTGCGTATTCTTCTTTCTTAGCTCTACAGCACTTTGTGAGCCTAGGCTTGGTCGATCAATTTATTAAATAGTAATATTACTTAAATCAGTAGGAATCAATTACTTTTGCGAGATATTATATGATTTTACACTTTTCATAATATTTTATGTCTAGAAGTTATTCTAAACAAGAACATAGGATTAGCCGAACGTTAAAAGTTCTACACTTTAAATTTTCTAGGAGTAATAAATTTCGAATTGCTATTCAGTGCTTATCTATACATTATTTATTGATTTAAATCTTTAACTATTGCAATAAAATGTTACTACTTAGGTACCGATATTGTCTTCTTAAAAAATGTTAACTTATAAACTGGAATCGTTAAATCGTAAGAAACGTGAGACCAATTGCAATGTTCACTGGAGCAACGGAGGGGGGGCTGTTGTCCTTGACAAAGAGTGTACAGTTGCTGGCAATAAGTGTTTGACCTAAATCCGTTCGCATAATATAGGTCATACACGTTAGGTTTGCAGAACGGTTTTCAATTTCAATTTATAACCTGTAGGCAAACCCTAGAGCATGTGAAACAACTTTACAATTATCGTTATGAGGAAACTTAGTTTTGCGTATCGGTTATTCCCGCAAAGTTAAAACGGTCATCCAAAACCTAATGTGTATGGCCTGCATAACACGTCGACGACTGGAGCTATTTTTGAATAACAACCAACTTCAAGTGGTCGCATAGCGCCAAAAACTTACTTACCGATGTACTTATAGTTTGTGTGTGTGGTAGACTTATATAATTTTGACTCTGTCTTACTAATATTATAAAGGCGAAAGTTTTTATGGATAAATGGATTTTTCATTAAAGGTATCTCCGGAATGGCTTAACGGCTCTTGATGAAATTTGACACATGTAGAACATAGGAGTAGTGGAAGAACACATAGGCTACTTATTACGTTTTTTTAAATCCGCACAGACGGAGTCGTGGGCGATAGCTAGTCGCTATATGAAAACTACAATCAATTTTAAGAATGTCTTTGTCATGATTGCTTATACAATTTTTTAAAGCTTAAAGTTAAGTATAATTTTTTTTTAAAGATAAAGTAAAACATTACATTTTTAAATGTATTGAACATAACAAGTTTTTCGTGATCACTTATTGCACCATTTTAGACGTATTTAATTAATCAGTTTCGTAGTGTCATAAATTCTCAGGCGCCTATAAAACTCTTTAATTGCCTTTAATGAATTGGCCTACGGTAGCAGGTAGGCCATACTAAAATATTCCGAATAGCATCGCCGAAAATTTCAAAAAATACTTAACAGTTATTCGATCGCAGTGTACGAATCGTCACGTTATGTTACTCGGATGACAGCGGTCTCTTAAACTTTTATTTTAATTGTGAGACCCAAATATGTGGCCTTCATGCTATAAATTATTTTTTTAGCCGGACATGTTTTGTGGTATTTCGACTACTGACCCAAATTTTAAGTTCAAAAATGCTAGCACAGTCATTATTAATACAGTTTATATTCTAGCTTTATTTACTTTAAGCAGGTTTTTATATAGATTACTTAGTTAAAAATTTAACATTAAGAGTACCTATAAAAAGTTTCAGAATTGGATTATTTGATTCTTTTTAAAAACCTAAGCATTTTAAAGGTTTGATAAATCCACGCGCAAATAAACCGTGAGAATATAAAAAAATACATAATTAAATCAATACGTTAATTTAGATAATTACTTACATAAATTTAAATAATTATGAATTTAACACACTTTTTATCGTACTATTATTATAAATGCGAATGTTTGGATGGATGTTTGTTTAAAGGTATCTCCACAACGGCTTAACAGATCTTTATGAAATTTGGCATAGATGTAGACACAGGTGGGCACAGTTAATCGAAAAGTTAACTTCGTTAATCGTTAATTCGTTAATTAAAAATTTAACTTCGTTAATCGTTAAAGCGTTAAATTCTCGAAAATTTAACGCAAGTTAAAGTTAATCGTTAACAGTTAACCATACCAAAATTGTACATACTAATTTCACACTTATTGCGGCGACACTTGTTTAAAATATCAATTTGATTAATATGAAGTAATGTATGTATAAGTAATGAAGTAAAATACTTATAAAAATTAATATAAAATTAATTTTCATTATATTAATATAAAAATTAATCGTAATTCTATAAAACATTAGTATTAGAGACAAGTATGAATGCATTAATTTCATTACGAGTGCGGAAAGCCTGTCATTGCAAAGTGTTCCGACAAATATCTACCCGACCCGAGGCGCAGCCGAAGGTGAGGGTTGACAGTTGGCACAAGTTGTAATGACAGTTCCGCCCATGTATTAAATAACTATTTTTAATACAGTTGCGAAAAAATGAAGCAATTTAATATAATAATAAAAACAATAAACTCAACTAACTAAAATGTTTGGAAAATGGCGCCAACCGTAAAAGAATACAAACAGAGATTTTTTTTTGTTTTCTTCACCCATTCTGGGTAGGCAAAGGGAACTATGCCCAAACAGTGAAGTCTTCAGTAGATTATTTTTATTGATATGAAATGAAAATGAAATTTAATGAGATGAAATAAAATGAAACCAACCTAATTCATTAAATCAAATCATTAAATATGATATTGTAACAAATTAGGAGCTTCTTTTTAGAAATATTTGCATGAATCACAAAAACTTCAATGATTTTTTTTTGTAAAAACTTCGTGGTTGATTTTTCTTTTTAAGAGACATTATTTTGACAACTGGGAAAGAGAACGCACGAGTTTGGAAAAGCTAACGAAAAAGCACGAGTAAAAAACAGTTGCTCAAAAAGTGGCGTATTGCAGGGTCGAAGAGCGTTCGGAATGTGGGCTATTACATACTCGTGCTTTTATATACTCGTAATGAAATATACTATTTCGAACCTTCTTTATATTTTGTCCTGTTGGTCACGTCTTTCCCGGACGCTCTGATGCATCACACTTGCACGCGAACTTCACATATATCAATTATCAACTCGTTCGTTCACCATTCGAGTCGCCGACAGTCGCCCAAGAGTAGTACAGTAGTTGAACTTACGAGCGTGGCGTGGCGCGTAATTTAAACAAAATGACAGCACGTCCACAAGTTTTTAATTTAACGATTAACGGACTTTTATTAACGGAAGCTGAGTTTAACGGAAGTTAACAAAAGCGTTAACACTTTTTGAAGTTAACTTAAAAGTTAATCCGTTAAGCAAAATGTTAACTTCGTTAATTAACGATTAACGGATTAACGAGTTAATGCCCAGCTCTGGATGTAGACCATAGTATGGAAGAACACATAGGCTAATTATTATGTTTTTTTTATTGCTCGCGGACGGAGTCACGGGCGACTACTAATAACTAATATATAAATAAATAAGAGTATTTTATACTTATTAACTTTGTGTTAATGTAGCAATTTAGTTGTGTTACTCGAAGCGATTTATCAGTCGCCTAGTGTCGAACGTTATCGGCTCAAGTCAAAGGGAGGCAGCGGCGAGCTATTCAAATAATTAGGTCCGATACCGCCACCGGCTCCTCTGGAATTGAACCGCATAAAAATTGTCGAGGGAACGGTCGCTACAAAAAGTGTACCAACGTGATATATCGAGCCTGCACTGAGCTCGGGCTAACATTTATACTCGTTTGACGGCTCACATCCCTACTTTGTTGGGATATTAAGTTATGCTTCGATTTAGGTAATTTCTTAGCATTACAGCTATATTTAATAGGCATCAAAATATGTTTTATAATAAGGTATATGAGAATAAATAAAAAAAAACCTATTCAGTTTTGGAAAGATTGACTGAGAATGATTGTATACGTAAATGTATTATTAAAAAAAAAATCAAAAACTAAATTTAGAAACGGTCGCAAGTTACAAATAAATATTTAGCGATTCTTAGCCAATGCTAAACTTAACTTTCATCTTTTACTTTATGTTATTAATTACATTGTTAGGGAAATAAATAACGAGCCTGTTTCCATAATGCAACACTTCAACTTAGTTGCCGGTACAAAAGCTTGATAATTGAAGATTTGTGTTCACAGAGTTCGTTCACCTAGCCAGGTGTTGAGTGACAGTCAATATTGTTACTTATCAATAAACGGAAGAAATTACGTATCTATAGGCGATAAGAAAGGTATTGTGCCGTAACTGACCTCTCATAATCCGCCCCATATTAAATTTAATTTTAATAACACTCACAATCGACTTGATTTTATCAACAGTCTCTCTCTATACAGCTGTCAAATGTATTGACTGTAATGATATCGAAAGTGATAATCCTAAAAGGAATTGAAATGTTAATGCTATGAGGTACAAAGAATTTAACCAGTCAATCTATTTCAGTGGACATCGGAATTTCAATCACATTTCACCGTAGCTTATAAAAGATTTTGTTGTTTTTGTTTGTTCGAATTTTTACTTACAAATTTACATGTTAATTAAAAATTTCCTTTATTTAAACAAAGACAGTTTTAAATTTTGACTAACTGACCCTGAGTGCAGTCTTTAAATGGTTTCTTTAACAACAGTTTTCTTGTTATAATCAACACTACGATTATTTTCTTAGTGACACTTTACGACTCTGAGTATTTAATTACGGGATTTAATATTAAGACCTGTGTAATATGTCAGTTACATTTCCTGTAGACCGGAAAAGAAAAACGTCGTTCAGAACTCTAGCTTAAATGAAGGTGCAATTAAAAAACACCACTATCCCAGTAACAATGTCGCCAGTAACAATACTTCGTAAATATGCTGACAAGCAAAGAACTAACATAGAATAAAATCTACCGAAAGTTGTATGTAAGTCTTTTCCCTATTAATCGTTATTAAATAGCAAAGAATTGGAAAAAAATCTCCATGGAGACGACTCTACGTTGTTTAGTTACTGTTGTCCGATATATACGAGTTCATCCATACTGAAATTGAACAGGATTTAATATTTCTTGATTACAATGTTTTGACCGTAACCAAAAGTAATTCTGGAATCAAATTTGCGTGATGTAATCGTGTCATACACGCTTGTGGCTAATAACCAACAATTGATATACCGGAGTTGGTAATTCATGCTTACCCAATCATTAGTTCGACGTGAAATTTGCTAATAGCATCTCAGTTTACCGAAAGCATTGAAACTGAAACTGTACTTAAGAGAATATTAAACGCTAATGTGTTGGTAGGCGATCATTACCAACAGCACCGCCCTATAGTCTGCCCTTTTGTGAAATAATCGATCATAAAGCGAATATACGGAATAATCGATACTGCAGACTTTTCCGCAATCATGCAATTATACGATAATAAAAAGTATAGTCTATACATTAATAATAATAAATAGTCTTGTTATAAATACAAACGCAATCATGTTAGTGTTTTACAACCATGAAAGTATGAGACCCTTATAATCTCTTAATGAATCGATTAATTGAATGCCAACGTTAATCATCTACGCTCAGATCTCACGTAATAAAAATATATTTCTAAACCAATCTATAAGTTTTAATATCTTAAAGGTAGCGACTTGCCGTAAACATTTTTATTTTATCTATAAACGACTCCTGAGGATATGTAATATGAGATTATTTTTGATAGCAATATTAAAAAAATCGTGTTTTGTTTTCACGAAAGCTGATTGCCTTCTATTTACAAACCGAAGATACTTGGCTAACGAGATAATCTATTCTTTAAATTTTAAGAATTTAAAAATTTATGTTGGGTTTTAACATTTTATCACTCGACGTTGTAGAACTTATCTTCAGATGACGAATATTATTTTATTTAGAAAAAAAAAATTGAGAGCATTACGTTTTGACGCTTCAAAGAGTAATCGTACTGGGAATTTTCAACCGCAAATTTCGTATTTGCATTATACTTAATTCGAAAATCAGTGACTTTTATCTATTTCTAAGTAACAGATCATCTCGGCATGATTGTGACCGCATCAATTTTCTTACCAATTTTCTGTTCCATTGCTTGGAAAGAGGTAAGGCACGAGTCAAAGTTACTGAACCGAAACAAACTTTTTTCGTTCAATACCCTTTACAGGATAACCTTGAAAATCAAACCAAGGAAAGATAATTTTAATTTCAAATAAATATTAGAATCAATACCAACTTGCTTTTAGACCAATATATACAATTTAAATTAGTCTTAACTATTCATTAATTTTTGTGTAAAACTGATACAGATTTTTCATAATTTTATCAATATTCCTTGTTTTTAGGAGACCACCGACGTTATATAACGTGTTAGTCTCTAAATAAGAGAGGTACGGTGATTAGTAGTTAGCAACAAAGTGGCTGTGTTGTTCCTGTGTTGATGTGCCGAGTACACTCGCCCTAAGTTTACGATCTCTTAGCACGCAAGCTTCTACACGGAGCCGTTGATATTGTGTCATCTATAATAATCTCGTAGAAAATACATTAAAGGCCACGTTTTTGCCATGTTTAAATAATCAGACTAATAAATTACACGCATATTATAAACGCATAGGTATTATTATAACGTAATATTGACCATCTTTTATTCTACTTAAGCGAGAAACGACAGAGTATCAAAATAAGGAAAAAATGTAGACGAGGTAATCATAAGAATTCTTGTAAACAAAATGACAAAAAATGCATGGCAGGTGTAATTTGCAATTTTTATTTATTTACGTAAGGATAGTGTTAAAGATAAAAAAGTGAATAACAATGATGGCTTAATTATTGAACGGACCGTGACGAAAGATAATGATTATAATTGTCGTTAGAGTAAAAGTGTCCGCTAGACGTAAACCGTGGAAAATTAAGTGTAGAGCAATCAGTAGCAGTAGATAATGGACGGTAGTCGCATAACGAATGAGTCAATCTGAACTAGAGATGTGGAGAGTTCACGGAACCAATTGTCGACTGTACGAATAGTTTAGGCCGATCTAATCAATCAGTTGCACGATTTGTTTGACAACTAGTTAGTAGATATTTAATATGGTCAAATAAAAAAGGTTTATCTAGAATTTATTTGATTTAGAAATCAATGAGCGGTTCTATGTTGGCCTTCCTATTAAAATTCTGAAACTAGCTTGTTTCTTCCATACTATTTTAAGTTTTATAATGTTACTAGCTGTCGCCCGCGCCTCCGTATGCGCGTAACTAAAAAAAAAACTTACATCACAGCCTAATTGTTCTCCCAGACTATGTAATATACTTTTATACCAAATTTCAGCGTGATCAGTTTAGCTGTTCTGGCGGTACCTAATAAAAAACATCCTTCTAAACATTTACATTTATAATATTTATTTTAAATGTAATACAGTTTCTTCGTTTTTTTTTTTTCATTTACATAGTTCTTAGACTACTAACAAGTCCGATGTGTTTTTTTATTCATAATATTGCGAGAAGGGTCGCAAAGGAATAAAAATTGAAGCTTAAGTTAAGTCCGGGAATATTTTCAATCAGCTCAACCGGTCGGACAACAAGTGTACGCCACGCTAAGTGAATGAAAACATTCCGAGTGGTGGTCCACAGATAGCAACTTCCATGATCGTTTTAATGACGGTGACGAATTGAATCTTCTACCGCCCACTGCTATTACATTAATGGGTTTATTACTACACATATCGGGTAAAAAAACTTGTATAAAGTACGCCTATTAGCCTATGTTATCGTAAGTGATATAACTAACGTTTTACAGGTAGTCTACTAAAATAATTACTTGTTATTATAATTCCCTTTCGCTTTATTTATTCGTATTTCGAAACCATTGCAATAATAATTGAATTATTTTATTTATTAAAACTAATCAAAAGATAATTTGTTTCTATTAAATCTTAAATTCGAAATGTTACTTTGAAATGCTCTGCTATGTAAGTTTTAATTATGTCATTACTTTTAATTCAGAGCGGACGATCGGACGATTTCTCATAAAGGCAGTCTCGTGAACAGTGTCGGATGGTAGCGGTCACGCATGCGCTACGATTAATTCAAGCCAATCAGAGGCTGATTACACGCATTATGCACTTACAAAGTGCATCTTGCTGATATTGTAGACCTTATTTTATATATGTATAGGGTGTATTTTACTCTTTATAGTCTGTGGTTTGAGAGTAAGTCTTAATAGCAGGTATCATGTGGTGTCAGAAGACTAGTACGTAACGATAGCATAAAGTCTGTCCCGCGGCGCCTTGCTTCTGTATATTTGAATAAATCTATCATTATACTACAACGGACTGTCTCAGAAATTAATAACTAGTGTACATCAAGTTGATTATTTTAAAATTGCTAGAATACCATTCTATTGTTTTTTGTATGCGCTTAAAATAAGAATTTGTAGTATAGGAGCTAGCAACGTTTTCGAGAAAGAATTTTAGGTCAGCTGATTTTGTGACATGTTGTCCTTCTTGCACTTTCGGTTAAAGTCTGGGCTATCTGGCTGGCGGTAGCGGTTGCGTTCATTACTGCGCATCCTACCTGTCCAGATAATAATCCTGGATTTTAAAAACATTTTAGAAGGCGTAATTTTTAATTTTTTGTTTTTAAATAAGTCTACCTGACATACTTTTTTTATTGCCAGACATTTTTGACAATGCTAACGATGTGCCATACGCGATTTTTTATTTTTTTTTATAAAAATTTCAAAGTATTTTATAATGTCTGTAATTTTAATATTATGTTATTTAATGATAAGAAAAACTTAAAATAAATTTGCCAGACATTAATTCGATTGTCAAGTCTTGAATTAAAATTAAAAAGTCATGAAAAGTATTGCAGTATAATGCTAGTAGTCCGAGAGAGACAGCTGAAGGTGCGAGAGAGATAGAATAAATGTTATTCATACAAAGTGATAAATAACAAAGTAATTAAAACTATTGAAGAATCATTATCGTGTGAAGAACACGAAGAAGCTGATTCTAGGATTATTTTTCATATTTGCCAGATCGATTTTGACGCAGACGTTGTTATACGCTGTTCTGATTCTGATATTTTAATTATACTTCTGGGAAATATGGATCACCTGAAAGCATCTTTGAAAATTTGGATAAATATGGGTGTTGGAAATCATCAGCGCTACATAAACATCAATGAACTACACCGAATTCTTGGTAACTCTTTATGCAAAGCTTTACCATGCTTCCACGCAATAACCGGATGTGATTACACGCCAGCTCTTTTTAGAAAAGGCAAAGTTAAGCCTTTTAAAATATTAGAAAATTCTAAAGAATACCAGTTAGCTTTTGATAATATAACTACGGATGACGAAGAAGTACTTGAAACTACGTTTGTAACCCTGGAGAAATTTATTTGTCAAATGTATGGAGTTAAAAATTGTTCCAATGTTAATGATGTTCGATTTCATTTATTTTCAAGTACGTTTAAGTCTAAAAAATCAGATGAGAACTTCGACAAAAAAATTCGAAACTTTGACTCATCCAGTTTGCCACCCTGTAAAGCGGAATTGCAACAGCATTTATTGCGGGTTCGTTACGTGACGAAAATTTGGAGAAATGCTCACTCAAAACATCCAACGTCTTTATCTCCAATGGCTTTCGGTTGGACCATTAACGGTGACAAATATGATTTTGTCTGGTTTTTGGGAGATCAATTACCATCCTCAGTTGCAGATATTATTGTTCAAAGTAAGTGTCAAATGGAATATTTATCAATAATAACTAAAATGTTTTATAACGAACAAGAAGAATTACACTGTTTATTTTTTTTTCTGTTGCAGATGATAGAGTTTTAGAAGATAACGAAAGTTCCCAAGAAGATGATATGAATGACATTGACAAAGACAGCGACGATGATGATGATGATGATTAATATTAACTATTTATAACTTACATTTAATAATAAGAACAATTTAAATAAAAAGTTTTGTTTTTTAAATTTTAATCTAATTTTATATTCCTTTTTAGGCTTAAATTTTTTTTGAAACTTGCTCTGACTAGAATGATTATTATTATTATTATTTTTCTTCATACTAATTCTGTCTCCGCCTGGCTGGTTATTATTATTATTATTATTATTATTATTACTAGCAACCCGGCCCGCTTCGCTGGGCGTCAGTCAAAATGACTAAAGTTTTTGTTATAATTTTTTATTTTATAGTGATCAATTAATTTTTAAGTTCGAGCAATTAGTTCAATACAATAATAATAAACCTAGTTTCTACATGACAAATAAAAGATTCCTACCAAATTTCAAATCTGTATTAGAAGTTACAGCGTGGAAATGGAAATTTAACGTTTTAACACCCGCCCCCGCAATCCTTATTGGGGGTGGGTTTTTGTAAAATCCGCTCTTATATCATTTCCGCATCACATATAGAAGACTCCACCTAAATTTACCGTCTGTAGGATCTACAATTTGAAAGTTAAAAATTTTCATTGTTAATATCCACCCCCGCAATCCCCTGTAGAGCGAGCTATGATAAAATTCGTTTATAGATTATTTCTATATCACTTACAGAAGATTCCTACCAAATTTGAAAGCTATTGGAGCTATAGTTTACAAACGGGAATTATTCATTGTTAACGCCCCCGCAATCCCCTTTGGGGGAGGATTTTTGAAAATTTTCTTACATACAAACCTTCTCCTAAAAATTCTGAAGACAACAAAAAAAAATTTAGCTCAATCGGTCCAGCCGTTCTCAAGTGATGCGCGGACATACATACGGCATTTAATTTTTATTAATATAGATTATTATTATTATTATTATTTCCACATATTTATTTCTTGTTTAATTTTATATATTTTTCTTAATAAAATCTTAAACAATATTAAAAAAAAATATAAAATTATTATTATTATTATTATTATTTATATAGACAGTGACAAGTAATTTACTTTTGTAATGGTTCTCTGTATCATTCTCGACTAATTTTGCAACTGTCTCTCTCGGACTACTAGCATTATACTGCAATACTTTTCATGACTTTTTCATTTTAATTCAAGACTTGACAATCGAATTAATGTCTGGCAAATTTATTTTAAGTTTTTCTTATCATTAAATAACATAATATTAAAATTACAGACATTATAAAATACTTTGAAATTTTTATAAAAAAAAATAAAAAATCGCGTATGGCACATCGTTAGCATTGTCAAAAATGTCTGGCAATAAAAAAAGTATGTCAGGTAGACTTATTTAAAAACAAAAAATTAAAAATTACGCCTTCTAAAATGTTTTTAAAATCCAGGATTATTATCTGGACAGGTAGGATGCGCAGTAATGAACGCAACCGCTACCGCCAGCCAGATAGCCCAGACTTTAACCGAAAGTGCAAGAAGGACAACATGTCACAAAATCAGCTGACCTAAAATTCTTACTTTTAAAACGTTGCTAGCTCCCGTACTATTGGGTATATCATGAAGTATGCAAACGCCACTCTGAAACAATTACAAATCTGAAGTTTTTAAAATTATGTCGAACAGTCACGGAACGATTTAGTGCCGTGAAGAAATCTTAATACTAAACTGTGTCTCTTTTCCAAAAGAATATCAGATTATGATTCGAAATACATATTAAAAAGGAAAATAATTAAGTAATTATAATTCCCTATTAACCTACAACATGATTGAATGGTTTACCTTCATGAATAATTTTATGGCGAAGGGCAATAAAATACATCAATCAAAAATGACATAATCGCTTTCCCTTTGATATATTTCAATCAATGTAGTAACTTGTACTTAAGATGTACTTAAACTTATACTTAAGTAGTAATCGTAAAAGTGTTACACTTTCAAAACAATAAAAATGAACATAGAATCTGTAATGTTAGACGAAGTCTGACGATTACACAGTATGTTACTAAGTTACACTTAATATGAAGTATGAACGTAATATTTTTCCTCAAGAAAGCCTCCAGGCAATTGATATTGGGGACCTCTAATCATGTTGTATGAAATTATCCACACTTATCTAAAATGTGTTCAGGTATAATGGTCAATGGTAATATTTAATTGCACATTTAAAATTTATACAATCTGGAACAGGTGTTGTTTCAATCTATGGTACAAATATCTCATGGTTATGATTTTATTGTTTAATTTTCAAAGTTATTAATTACTGATGAAAATTAATAATCTATTTTATCAAAATTTTTTTTACTGTGCAGTAGAAATTATTATTTTTCAAAAATCGAATTCGTGACAATTTGAATTTGGTCTTGTTATTTGAAACCACGCCACATAACCATTATTTTGAGGACACCCGAGTTTTAAGATGATTGCTTCCGATCACGGAAATACTATGAATACAAAAATTCTATGTAACCCATACTCAACAAAGATACGTAATTATGGTAATAGAGCTATGATACAATTGACGCCTTAGGGGACGCCATTTTATTGATCGATATTAGTGAAAAAAATTATTTGTTGCCAATGAAATTAACCTTCAATTCCTTATTCAAGCGAAAATAAGATGTCAACCTGTGTGGGCAATGGGCACCGACCTCCTGCGAACACCTTCCTGTACCATGCTGAGGTCCGGACATAAGTTTTGACACCATTAGAGATACGTACAGATAAAAATAATCAAGCCTTGACCACAACAGGATGATTACGTATTGTACGTGATCTACAACTAATTTTCAACCGTATAACATAGAAATAAAGCTTAGCTTCACATGATGCTGTGATTGTAACAAAAACAAATTTATCATCCCATGCCCAAACAACCTTTTGTACTATCTGATCTACTTATTCGTGCAATTTTTTGCTTCGTATTGTTTCTCGAGAAGAATAATGGCGTTTAAATTTTTGTTTTAAATCCCTACTCTGGGTGTGCAAATATTTATAAGAAAAAACCACTCCGGGTGGCTTTCTAGAAACCTTATCTTATGTACGAGCGGTTAGTAAGATTAAAGGTGTTAAATTGATGGTGAACTATAATAATATCATACAAAAACTGACATGACGTCTCTGTTTACAAAATTTAGAAACGGTAATTTAATCACTAGTTTTTATTACTCGAGCGGTTTCTCTAAGTATATTTCCTTTCCTTTCGTTTTCGAATACTATAAAATGTTCGATATCATTAAAGAAATCGAAACCTACGATGCGTTATTTGACTGAATGTCGCGGCCACAATACAACCGCACAAAGGAGTCCAGACCGCGCCATAAAAGCGTTCCCAATAAAAAGTAAAACCGGAGTAAAGGAAGTGCATGGCGGGCGGAAATGCAAACTCTTATTGTGCGAACTTGCACGTGTTCCGGAACGTTTTGTGCACGCTCCAGGCTAACACAGTGCGCCTAAAAAAGCACCATGAAAGCCTTAATCGGTATAAACCTATTTCTAGACATAGCAAAAGTGGGTTAATTTTCTCTTAACTTTAATCATTTTCCATTCGCAAAGTACATAGGTGACGAATTTTGGGATTCAATCTAAATGCGCAGTGAAAATATTTTTAAAAATAAGATTGTTATTTAAAAAAAATAGTTCCCTAATTTATCGTGATAATGAAAAATAATAGAGGCCCCCAATTTAAGGTTTTATCGCATATTAAGTAAATACATTTTCAATCATTATTTTAATAAATTCGTACAATGAATCTAAACTTTTATCATAATTCGACGTCGATTCGGTTGACCGAGGTCCAGTCTGCGTCAAAAGGAATTCACCACAAAGCATCAATATAATAGCTACGATATATCATGATGCACCATCTATTAAATTTTTTCCTCATACATTGCACTGTATAGAACTTATTCTTACTAACGTACTAAATGTTAACAAATGAAATAAAATACGAAATTCGTACAAAAAAATCCTGTCGGTCGCTCAGCAGGGTATGTTTGTGGCCGCGTCGCGCCCACAAGTCGACAAAAGGCAAATAAGAGAACATTGGCCACGTACCTTGCTGAAAAAAAATCATCTAAATACCGTCCCATTGATGTTTAAAAGCCGTAGAGAAACGGGCATTGTTCGCGGATCGAATGCGGTGGCGAAATTAGATTCGTATTATTTGCGCTGGGTCGTGCCTTCGTAGGATCCCGAACCGAATATTCTATCCGTGTAAATCTAACAATACAAAAAAAATTAGATAGTCAGAAGCCTAGACATTCTTATAGTTTTCGAAGAGCGGGATCTAACATCTGTCATCGATTCTTATTAAAACTAAAAATTAAAATTATCAAACTGAAAGTTGAATAAAACAACGGATGACATTATCCGTACAGTTGCGTAATTTAATTCTAATAAAAAAAGGTTTAAGACTTTTAGTAATCTGTAACTAATCTTCTAAGTCTGGCACAACACAAGGCACTAAAAATGAAAGCCATTGCAAAACAGAAAGAAAGAAATCACTAGACATTGGTTTCATCTTTCGAAATTTATAATTCGAATACAACAATCTATTAGAGTGAAATAAATTGGATTTTTTAAATGACGTAAAAAAACTGCTGAACTCCTACCATTTTTTATTTCATTCGGAATTTCCGGACACCGGACAAACAAGATGGTACTCTGAATTTGCGAAGATTAAAGCAAACATTGTCCGATATTTACCGATAGTAGAGTAGCTACATACAGAGTTGTTTACGTTGCGGCGGCGTCAGAGGTTGAATATAGTTTTTTTGTGAATTTTTTCGTCGGCCAGCATCGCGGCCCGTAGCCTAATGTAATTCGACCTGATCGTATCTGTTCAGTTTTTGTTGTTGCGGTCAGAGACAGCTGGCCATAAAGCGTAGGTTTAGTCTATGAACACTGTTTATATCGAGAAATTATACCAGCCCAGTGGCGATGTCCTTTATCTCGAATCTTTCTTCCCACATTGCTTGATGTTGATCACCAAGATTAAAGAAGTATTTTTGAAGATCTTATTTAGAATTTTGAAGTCATGACATAAATATTCATAGCATTTAATCACATTTATTTTTTAATTAATTAAGCAACGACCTCTCTCCTAACAGAGGTCTTTTTTTCTATTTTTATATTAAATAAATTAGGTGCTACGAGTAAATTAATTTTTGGCTACTATCTGCCTTTACTTTAAGTGATATAAACCTATTCATTTTTCTTTATTATTCTATTTGGTCTTTTGAAATAACAGTTAACAATAACTTTATTAAAAAAATCCATATCTAAAATTATAGAATATCAACCATCAAATACAAAAAATAAAATATATGATTCTTTAATAAGAGTAAATCAGAAATTTATTCAAGTTAAATATTTATTCTATTGAATTTAATGACCGGGAATAAATTTGAAGAATTAATGTTCTTCGAAACAAAAAGTAACGGTTTCGATGATAATTGTTTCAAAATAATACTTAATTTATTTGAATGTCTTCACTACATTTAAGACAGTATCTCAGTGACTCAAAACGCATTTTACGATGTTAAGATAAAATTACAGAAATCTATGAATAAAATCTTAATCAACGGGAACGTTTGAAAAACAAATATATCGATTAAAAACAAACAGGTCTGAAAAAGAGGCGTTTTGATTAATTTCATGGGCGGGTCTGAGGTGCATCGGGAAATCGAATTTGGCGCTGCACATTGTCAAAAATGACGCTCAAATCTCGCATTGTGTAGTGTGACCAACATGTGTGATAATGTGAGGACGTTACACATCATCAACACTACTACGTATGAAATGTTTCGATTCTTTTAATTTCAGTTGTTTGAAATAAAGTTAAAAGTTATAGGACTCACAATTCTAGGTATGAGTAGGATTTTAAAAAGTCAATATTGAATTTTAAAAGATCTATTCCAATGTACATACAACAGTAAAAGCGCCTATAATTTTTGTTATCAATGATTGTATTGCTTTTCTAAGTAAGGTTTATCGAATTATTAAGGACATGTTTCTATAATATCTGGTATCATGGTCGCTCTATCCATTTAACGGTTCGAAATATGTAACGCTATTAATAATTTATGATTTTATAAACGTCAATTTTTTTTGTGTTTGCTTTTCATTTACGAGGATACAGGTGCCGCCTTTGATGTGTCCGTCTTGCCGTTTAGAAACCAAATTGGCAGCAATAAAATGGAATATTATGTTACGATATAGGCCGCAAAATATTATATCACATTTATTGCTTAAAGGTAATAAATTTCTAGTCGAAATTTCAATCTGATTTGGTGAGAAGGAAACAAATTTTAATAGACACGAGATAGCTAATAAATTACAGATTACGTTTAAATAATAATTACTAGGCTGTTGCATATAAATTAATTCGAATATTTGGTTATTTGGATTAGAGAATAACGGAAATATACAAATTATTGCCAACTTTAGAAAATTATAATTGTCTTTTATTAATATTGATTACCTACTTTAGGTTTCGAAAAATCTTGCTAGATTTAATTAAAGTTCCGTTGTAAACAAAGTTTGGTGTTGCGGATCTCCAAGAGTGTTGGTGGTGTCTTAATATTAAGAGTCCTTCTGCTCCAATGTAATATTTTTAAATCATTCATGTATGTATGACAAATATTACGTATGATAAAGAGTGATTGTAAAATCAATCTCACTAATATTATAATGCGAATGTTTAGATGGATGGATGGATGTTTGTTTAAGGGTATCTCCAAAAGGGCTCAGCGGATCTCGATGAAATTTGGCATAGATGTAGAGCATAGTCTGAAAGAACACATAGGGTACTAATAAAGTTTTTTTTAAATCCGCGCGGACAGAGTCGCGGGTGATAGCTAGTTTAACTATCAAAACATTTACTACTTTGAGTTATATTTAAAAGACATAAAACACAAGATTTCTCTGTATTCAAACATATAAATATTGATACCTCTAGAATTATAAACACGTGATAAACAATTACAAAATATATTATTATTAGAGCTATCAGTGAATTAATTCTATCAACTAATGGTACTTAATTAAGTTTTATGAAGTGGTTACATTAGAAGGTATGTTAAAAAGAGAACGTTGCTGATAAATATTTATAGATTCAGTAACAATAAACTAAAGAAAGCCTCTAAGAATTGTACCGCGACAACTATTCATTCGGACGGCGGTTCACTTTCGATAGCTGGGCTTTTAAACTAATTTAATTGATCTCAACTGGTGTTTAAATCACAAGTTACTTACATTAGAAGAGTACATTTAAGCATTCGGTCCATTAGTGAAATTACAAACCGAAAAGACAGTCGCTTACTTTTAAATTAACACCATTTACATTTGATACAGACAGCCATGAGATTGAATGTCTAAGTTACCCCTAAGATGTCCGGGATGGCCTGGACTCAAATATTACACTAGTCTATTTCATAAAAATTTAGATATAATTATCTACATTAGAGCAATAGATATAAAGAGCGTCGGTGGCTCAGAGGTTAAGCACTTGACTTACAATCTGCATGTCCTGGGTTCGAATTCCACCATGTACCAATGTATTTTTCAATTGACATTATCCGACGTTGTTACGTTGTTGCACATATCTAAGAAGAAATTCAAAGATATGTGTGAAGTCAACCAACCCGCACTGGACCAGCGTGGTTGACTATGGCCTAGTCACCCCTAATTTAGTGTGAGCTCCGAGCCGCTCGGTGGGGATGTATAGTGAGCTGATGATGATGATCAACATTGTTTTAAAGATACTAAAAAGTAACAATGGTTGTATTAATGCAAATTCAAATTCTAAACTGTAAACTAGTGTTTCACTTCTTTGTTTATATTCGACCTTAACTTGTTCCAGTTATATAAACAAGGAGGGTTCAAAATTACCATAATTCTCTAAATTCTGTGGAAAGAAGTTTTCGATCGTTTTAAAAAATGTTTTGAAAACTATGTTATTGATATCATTAACTTGATTATTAATCAGATAAGATATAACATATATTCTAATTCGTATACAGTTCAAAAATTAATATTCAAACAAAATATCACGTAAACATTAGTTAATTAGTGCATAAACAGTCACAAACTAATCATCTAAAAATTTATTTACAAACCGAATTAACATCAGATTGGTATATGAACTGTATATCAAATTTACGAATCTCTTCATTAATAATCAATTCTTGAACATTAAATATGCCAAAGATACTTAATTAGGCAATTTAAAAAGCATGAGGAAACCATTTAATGATAAACACAACAAAACCGTTTCACTTTCAAAAGGGTTTTCATATGAAAGTCAAATATTGCAGACAAAATATTACAAAAGAAGAATAATAAAAGTAATCTGGTTTCTATTGATAAATCAACTTCTTATAATTATATTCCTTGTTATATGTCGTTAAGCTAAAATTTTATCTACTGGGTAAAGCATAGAATTTCAGGAATGAACATATTCACATAAAACCATAGGCTATCTAGACATAAATTGAGCATATAGTCACAAAGCCATCATTTTTACTAAAGTAATTACTATGTTACTTATCTGAGCTATTGTTAAACTTGTGGTGTACAATTATATCGTGTTTATTACAACAAACAAGATGGGAACAGCTGCCCGAGTCAATTGTCTTTTTGCGAATTTTTAGGGCTTCGTAGGTCTGGCGTACGCGGACTCTGTCATTGCCTTGTGTGATACATGTGTTTTTATTTTCTTAAAAGAACAACGCGGTTTCATCGGGTTTTTACGATCGAATTTATTAATAAATGGTTAACTATAATAGACATATTTCATATTTTATTACGAAAGTAAACTTCGCATTTATTCGATTTCAAAATATGGATTTAAGTTTGTGAATTATGAACTGATTAAATCTTATGAATTTCTTTGTTGACTGACTCTAATTTTTTCAATTGTTTTCATTTTTTTTATTTATTTATTAATAACTGTGTTGTATCCTTACAGTATTGATCCAATTTGACATCAAACAGTTTAGCATACCAGTTTAAATAGTAACATCGTACATAATAACAGTAAATAAAACATGACAATAATTAAAAAAAAAACATACATAGGTACACCAGACCAAGGATATATCAACGCGGAACTAAACACCGCTTTCAGGGTTATCGTTGTGCTTTATTTAAATACTAGTATAAAAGGTACTGCTCAGTTCGTTAATGTAGTATTTCACATCACATTAAAGTCTTCTTGTAAAGTTGTGTATAAAAAAGCTTATAAACGTATGAATATATTTTTAGGTATTTTTTTTTTAGTGTTAGACTACTAGTATTTGCAATTTTTTACTTAACATATACGTTAGTACAACAACTTGACTGTCGACACTGGCTGGCTTATTTGCAGTGTAACAAGATTGTTCCTCGTTCAAGATTTCATTTTATGATAGTTATCGGGGAGGCGCGAACTGCAAACCACCACATAATAACGTGAGCTACTTAATTGGAATCGCGTCATTGATTTGTTAATAGTCTCGTTAATTTTTATTCAAGCTATAAGCAATCACTTATGAGCGGGCAAAATTTAATCAGATAATGTGAAACGTCGGACTCAATAAACGTACTGAAATGAATGTACGCTACCTTTTTCGAATTCAGATTTTCATTACGTGATAAAGTTTAAATTATTTAAGATGTTACATTTACTATGTTTATGAGATTCAATTATAATGACAATATTTATAATTAATCAATCTTGTATAAGACTATTATTTAACAGATGCAATATTTCACGTTATCAGTAGAAGAACCTTAATTAAGACGTTTACGTGTCGAGTTAAAGTTACCCCTGTCGGAATACACTTAAAAAAACTGTAACAAGTCAGGTCCCACACAAAACGGTTGGCCTGATAGCTCGCTTCAATAATTTATCTGTTTCCTAACCTATTAGAATCTTGATAAAATGGAGCGTTAACCGAGTTAATTGGACGATATGGAGCGTTAAGTATCAAAATGCTCGAACATCGAATTTGCATTTCTATTGTAAATGAATCTCATCGGACATTAATGAGGTGTAAAGGAATTAATTCGTAAGATTTTCATTTAGATAATAAAGATGTTTTTTGATAAGAGCGGTCCGAAGTGTGCACCGGAAGGCTCTGATTGATTTTAATGAAACCTTCGTGTTTTTATTGTTCACTCGACAATGATAACGTCCGATGTTCTTTTTTTGATACGCCGACTTTTTTTTCGCTCTCCAACTAGGTCTATTACGGTAGTTGTCGTCCATTGATCATAATTGCGTTATTAAAACTTGTGAAAGTCATAAATATAAAAATGAACCGAACCAGTTGTCAAAAGTAAGTCATAATAATGCCTCTTGATTATCGCTAACAAGCTACAGCCGATCATTAGGGCAATCACATTCGGTTGGGAGGCGGGGTCTTTTGTAGGGTGGAATATCATCGAGACGTTCAATATGGTTATATCGGCTAATGAGTTCACGATGACTTTCTATAAATTGATAACAACAAAATTGTGAAGCGTCCGCTGATGCTTTAGTTAATGAGGAAACATCTTCATCGTGCGCGGGTCAAACTTAGAAATCATTATGAAGTTCGGTGATTTTATTGTTTCGGCTTTTTTACCTCAGTATCCTTATGACTTCTGGTTAAAGTCGTCATTATTAAGTAGTTATTTGATAGAATGTTCATAGAGATATTAAATCCAATCGGAATGGACCTCGGCATCAATTATATCGACAAGCGCCCCGGATTAAATTTAATGAAGGATTTATATTTACGACTGATAATGCACTTAATAAGATTTTTCTTTGAACTCTAGTTTTATTACTAAATATATTTATTTAAAAAAAGGAAAAGTCCATAATTAAACCTTAGCTATCCTGATTGGAATGCAACAAAATCAAATGTTTCAAGAAAAATAACACAAATAGTTCGAACTACTTTTTATTTTTTATTCGTTTTGTCCATAACACTTATTTTGTATTTTATAGATAACAAAAAAGGTACTAAAAATGTAAAGAGGTTGAATTAGTTAAAGTTTATCTGTTAGTTGAATTAGTTATTACAAGACGTCGTAAATATATATAACACTACAGCTTGAAAGTGATCGTATTGTTAATTTGCGCATAATAATTATTTCACTTGTCATACGACAGAACCGATTCATTCACAGTTAATATGCAGTGACACATGTCAATAAGTAATAATTTTCTAAACTGAACTCAATACCAGGGTTGATAAGGTTCAAATTTAATAATTTCGATCATTCTTCAATGACTTTAAATTCAATGGGACATCAAACAAACATAACGCCTTCGCAAGTACTTCTCCGTGCAAAGAAGAAACAATAATGGGAAATCAATAGACACCTCGACACCACAATGGTGTGAAAAGATAAAAGGAAGAATTACACGGAAATTTCGAGCATTGATCCTTTGTCAAACAGCGACGCCCCTTCACTAGATGACAATTTGCACTTCGAGTGTGTCGTTCATTGTACTACAGACATAATAAATAAACATTACAATGAGACTACCAGATGCGTAAGAATATTCCCAACACGCGCCGTAAGGGCCATTTGACTCGTAAAAGACTGCGAGTGGACCTCGGCCAAACAGCTGACTTTTACCAAATTGAATATTGAACACTTCTAAGAAGCAGGTGACAAAATTTTAATTTCGTTAACTAGTTAAGGAATCGGCTTCTTGTTTATTTATTAGCCAACATTAATTGCCTTTCAAATGCAGCTGTTTTTTTATGTTTTGGGTCACAACAGATACTAAATTATATTGAGAAAAACCGGTTACACACGTGGCAATCTGATCAGTGTCAGAATTTGGCCATCAGAGCGTCGAAATCAGATGTCACTTTATATGCAACTAATTTAACTGCCATCGCGTCACTCGCTACGTATTGCCGTGGCATTTTCATGTTCTACACTTGAGTAGTTTAATTTGAGTACTTACTCAAAAACGAAATAGGTTAAAACACGTTGTTAATTCAAAAACATTGTCATTTGAACTGACTAACCGATTGCCGGAATTCCCAAATTGTAAAATAAAGCTTGCTATTTTTATTCAAGAAAAAATACGTTTTTAGTTTTTGTTACAATTAATGACATTAAAATCCAATGTGAAGCGGCCGGTACTCATTTCTCAGTAACACGTAACATTTCCTTGGGTGGTATAATGCTACGTTATTATCTAGAGTCAATATTGACCGAGCATGGGCCACACGATCGATTCGTCATAATCATATCGAGTAACTATCGTCTTGACAACGTCTTGAGTACTTATTTTACTGAGCGCGTGGTTCCACGACAAATTGTATAACATGTAAATACATTATCTTCAACCACTATGCACAATAAATTTTTTAATGTTTGGGTAAAATTAAATAAATCGATTTTATTTACACTAAGTTCTTAAGCTACAAAATCAATTAGGTTTAGTAAAGTTTCCTTAGAATGGCAACGAATTAAATTGTATTTTTTGATGGTTAAAAAGATCTTATCTGCTTTAATGTTTACAAACATACTTAAATAAAGAATAATTGAATAAAAGATCTACTTAAGTAACAACAAAAGAATGTTTCCTTTGCAACATGACAGTCAACAAAGGCCCTAAAGTAGAAGCACTCATGATAATTGTTGGTATAAATAGCCTCAGGACATTGTAGTGCTATGTTTAGATCAATGCATTTTGTCTCAGACAATGCAAGAAATGTCTATGACAATTTGTTTTATAGTTTCTACAGTATTTGTGATTTGAACTTTATGTAGAGTAAATAGGTTTTATAATCTTATGCCTGCGAATGTTCGGTTAGAATGTCATACATTTTATACGGCTTGATCTCTAGCTAGAGTCTGAAATTAATCTCAATTTGTAGCAACGTCTTGTCACGGTGTTTGTGTAATGAAATGGAGCAAGTCTGTATCATTCATTAGAGTCGGACACTTCTATACAGTTAATTGTTTGAACTCGGCCGGGCTGCCGTTTAACATCGTCTCGGCTAATCAAGGCACGGTTAACAACATCCGCTCTATAAGTGGCCGGCCGATGACTCGGCGCATCATTCGATGATGCAATTGTCTCGGCTCCGGACAATTATGCTGAGAATTGCGTCTTCAATTGAACTAACTTCCGATTGGGTGTCAAGGATGGCTGGTCTAATGTCAATAGACATGAACTTGAATGAGACGAACATAAAGTAACTTTTATGTGACCTGATAGGTATGTTGATTTTATCAGGTAATATCGATCAAGACAACATGTAAGTTACATCATAGCATTTACAATATTGTAACAAGAATATATTTACCGAAAATACTTACGGTAATCACCATTTTTGTTTTCCTTTGCAACAAAAACAACTTTTTATTTATTTATGACTCCATCCGCGCGGAATTAAAAAAAAACTAAATAAGTAGCTTAGGTGTTCTTCCAGACTTTGTTCTACAACGGTTGAGCCGTTCCGGAGATAGCTTCAAACAAACATCCATCAATCCATCTATCCATGCATTTATCCATCTAAATATTCGCATTTATAATATTAGTATGATTTAAGTGGCGAGTAGAAGTTGAAACGCGAACTTGAACGAAATATCCTTAATTAATAAAAAATATGGTCCATTTAAGCTGATCGCTCACAGTTCTTTATTAACACCCCATGAGATTATCAATAAAAATCTACACGTGAACAGCACTACTCATGAGCAACACTCATCGAACTCATTCGATCGGTAATCGATAAAAAAAATCGAGACTCGCGCAACTCTACATGAGAGACAGGTCCGGCAAGTCGCTGAATCAATTAAATAGCCCGCCATCACAATTCATTCACAATTATTGTCATTTAGTGATGCGCCCGATCCGCCGCTGACTTGTGCATCTCACGCGACTTCGCGTACTACGTTTTTATTGGTATGTTGCTTAAATTTGTCTGTCAATGAACTTTTGACGTATTGGAACTTTTCACGAACTTTACATTGAATTTCTCTCCTTCTATATTACATTAGAGCGTCAAGCGAGTTCCTTACAGTTCCTTTGACAAGATACCTATGATCTTTAAGACGAATAGTCTGTAGAACCAATAGATAAAATGAAATTAAATAGCATTAAAAAATGCGGAGTAGTTTGACGAATTAAATTCCGACAGGAAAACGACACTTATCAGCATCGAGAGCTTTAAGTGTTGTGCATAGTATTGTTGAGTTAAGAGCTTTTAATGATGTTTCTTGTAATTATTGAAACAGTTAAGGAGCTATTACATTGTAAATAATTCCGATAATTGATGTATATTTGTTTTGAAACATACCGCCCGATTAAATATAATTTGTAAAATAAATAGAGTAAACAAGTAGTACTTTAGGAAGTTCCCATAATTTTATCTTAACTTTTAAATTATTTATTAAAAATAATAATAACAAAGTCAATTTTTATGAACATTTACATTTTGAATCTCGCGGTATTTTAGTTCTTCATTTTATATGAAGATGATATTATTAATGGGAATGTACAAAAACTCAGTATCGTAATTTCGTAATATTAAACGGGATGAGAACAGTGCTACTTACAATAAATAAGCGTAACTGGACTCCGAAGCCCATTTATTCAAAAGCTTACTATATTTCAACTTAGTAAAGTATAATTTACAATGTATTACGTCGGAACTTGTTAAGACCTCATATATTTCGCAAAGTGCAGCTTTCCATGATTAAAACGATGTCTTAGTGATTTTCTTGAAAATAATTTCACGTCGTCTGATTACTAAACGCTTCCTTGTAAACGAAACGTCTTTTGCTGAGCGAAATTTTACTTTTAAACCAGTTAATTTTTACCTAGAAACAGTTTAACATAACAATAGTCGTCATTACAAAGCAGACGCAACAAAAATACTCAATGTTTTTTTTATTAATTAATTAAGAAACGGCTTAACTCACGTTTGATCGTCCGGTGACGGCACCGACTAGTTTCGAACCCATCGGGGGTCCATCTTCAGGGCGAGTGTTTAATCCGAAGACTTCGCGAGACCGCGAAACTAGTCGGTGCCGTCACCGGACGATCAAACATGAGTTAAGCCGTTTCTTAATTAATTAATTATGATGTCTCACGAAAGTTTAAACAGTTTTTTTTATTACCTAAATTATCTTCCAAAGGACAAAAAGTTCATCTGATTATAAAACAATAAATATTTCCATTTTGAAACATCTTTCATCGACAGCAAAATAACACAAATTTCGCTTATTATTTTGCTGACCTATTTATTATGGAACACATTTATCTTCGCTCCAGATCTTTGTAAAATAACTGTATCGTTTTTTATCCATTCTTATAATACATTTAAGTCTTCCAATAAAATTACCTGCTTTTGTGATAATGTTCCTTCAAGAAATACAGGCTCGAAATTTTGTTAAGAGACAGTTACAATTTCGGCCGTTATAATTGTATAGTATTTCTTTATGATGCGCAAGGATCAAGAAACATAACAAAATGTGTGGAGTAGTTTGTTTAGTAAAATATTTTAACAAAACTTAGCTAGTTATACAATAATAATTTAACATTATCATCGTACGAAGAGCACATATAAATCGACAGATTATTATTATTATTGTTATGACGAAAGGTAGATCATAATTGTGTACAGGATAAACAATTTAATAACAAAAATTGGTCATACGATTATACTTTATGGCAATAAAATTACGAATTACTACTCCATACATTTTCTGTTCCCTAGACATCATACCTGACTCGACCTCACGAAACGCTGAGAAAATCTTCAAAAACACAATCTATAATCCATCTGTAACACGTGCACACACAGCTATTATTGATTTTATCGTTTTTTTCAACAAAATTGCATGGCTGTCCCGTCCCTCTTTGACATTGAAAAAAATATACTATCCTGTGAATGGGCTTTATTATAAGCTTGCGCAATGACATTCGAGTTTTTGCTAGTGTGTCGCGTGTCATCGAAACTGGGATTTTTTGAATCTTTTTGATTTAGTATGTACTGAAGTTATTTAAAAAAAAGTAAATGAATGGATTTTAAAACTACGCCTGAGAAATAAAAATAAAAAGCTTGGAATATAAAATATGTTTGCATTTTATTAAACAGTATATAATTACAATAATGTATCTATTTAATAATGTTTACAATATTAAACAATATTTTTTTTTATTTTATAGTTTATCGTGTTGATATCAATTTCAAAGAAAGATGTATACCTACATAGAACCATTTGATAGAATAGGAACTATTGTCAATTCAGTGACGATGAATACCATTCGAGTTATTTGCTTTATATATCAGTTACAAGTAAATTCGTAACGTCACAAGGCATACTACACGTATAATATATTTTTAAATTAATACTTACAAAAAATGGTGCCTTTGCAGGGCTCACGAATATTTTTACCCTGTTATAATTTATATAATATAAATAATGTGTATCTAATTGGTTTTATAAGTATCTAAAAGATAACGCTAGAAATATAATGCAATTATAATTATATAAAGTCTTCTATTTTAGAATAGGTAACACATCTCAGATCACGTCCAAATCTGAAAGTGTTAGAGTTCCTTAGTAAAGTATGGCACAAAACTGTCATTGTGGGATATTCATAGGGCGTTTTCGCTCGCCCTGGCAAATGGGATGACGGACAAATTATTCCACTTTAATTTTATGCCACATATTTTTTTAATCAACATAATTATATCAACATTGAAAACACATGAAAATTAAATAGAAATTTCAACAAGGTGTTGGTCTCCCAATAAATCTAACCATCGCATCTAGAATAGCCAAATGCATTAAAGTTATATTAGGTAAAACTTTTCTCGATTCAAAGTGTTGTGTTACCTGTTAGTGGTTATCATCCAAATATTGACGTAAGATATACAAATTAATATTTAATAGGAAGCGCTGTCCCTTGTTGAGGACTTTTCAAATTCCAGTAGCCAGTAAAAAACGTTAGTGAACAAACAGAAATCGGACGGATGTCAACAGTGACCTGACTTTCGACCCGATGTGTCCCGGAAAAACAGTTTCATGTTACCTTGGGATATGTTACCCTTTCGAAGAATTCAAATATTATAGGGTCAACAAAATATCACTCAGTGGTAAAGACAATTGTTTTTATTGTTTTTACTTGTTTACTTATTGTTGGTTTCTGAGACCAAGTTCTCTGTATAAAACATGTCGTCATCCCTGTCATTATCTTAGACAAAACAGAGATAGCAATTCGTTTTAAACGATTATCTTGGTCTCAGAAACCACAGTTAGTGACTGTTGTACTTAGAATCGCTAAGTTACTCAATTAAGGGTCCGGCAATAAGAATGCTTTCTAACAAATGTTTAAGAAGTTTGTATATCAAAGTAAGTGTAATTTTGTAAGTGAATTTTGACGTATTTAACATATTTGAGCGAAAATGATGTCCAAAACTTCAGCGAAATTGGTTCAGTATCCAATAAAATGCTCAGAAATTATTTCTAACATGATAACGCAATCTCAAGTTGATTATTTCTTAATTATTATCTTGTACATCACGCTTTGTTTCTTTAGCTAGCACTTCTTTATCTTGAAATTTGGTCCGATCATTATTAAGGGGTTAAAAAAGTTTTAGATCTATCGAACGTCGGCATTGGCGGTACAAAGCACGCGATATCTACGGCCTCCGAGATAAGATTAGACCGATCAACTTCGCCTCGACAAGATTTGACAAAAGATTATTATTCTTTTATATCCAAACGCAAAAGATAAGAAACAAGTTCTAAGTATATGTCAAAATATTTATCCTATCCGGAATAAATTATTACGGATTTTTGAAAATAAAAGTCAGTTTCTGAAATTGGAGAATTTGTTTATTAAATAACATAATTAAGTTGCAAATGTAATCGATAATTAATTTCCGTTATCATTTTTTTATTTGATATTATAATTTTTATTTATTTTACAATTAAATACATAAAACAAATTAATTTGATTAATATTAATTTATTACCCCTATAATTAGATTACAATTTACGATAGAAATAAAAAAAATAATATATTTATTTAAACACATTCTATGTTCCGAAGATTGATGGCATAATAAAATGATGGCTATATGACTTGTTCGTTTAACATATTTTTTTTATTCGTTTATTATCTAATATTATATTTTTATCTCAGATCTCACTTGTACACAGATAAATTATTATCTTAAACATGATTTTGTTGATTAGACGACAATTTTTTTTTAGACTTTTTTCATATCCTTGAATTGATTCATCATTCACGATTTGGTCTCTACGTAGAAAAAGAAAAATATTAATGAATATGTAAATTATTTTTTTTAAACATAAATAGAATAATTATGTTGTTGATGACTCACTATTATTATTACTACCATTAGAAAAGCGAATGTTTAGATAGATAGACGGATGGATGGATGATTGTTTCAAGGTCTCTCCTAAAAAAGATCTTGATGAACTTTAGTACAGATGTAGAACACAATCTGGAAGAACACATATGCTACTAAGTTCCTTTTAATTAGGCGCGAACGAAGTCGCAGGTAAAACCTAGTATTTACAAAAATGTGTCCACTGAGTTGACTTGACATAAGTAAGTTCGTAAAACTTTAATCCAGGAAAATTTATACTAATTACAATATTTCATGATATTACTATGTCACTTTCGTTTTTGAAAATAAATAGATATGTATATTTTTAATGTTTGGTATAATTTCAGTGATAACGTAGATAAATCTTAAAACTAATTGGAAAACAAAACAAAGTATTTAAAATATTTTACTACAAAGAGTTATTCTATTTACTCAGTTTTAATGGCATAAAATATAAATTAGAGATTATAAACGTGATTAAAATCACACACAAATAATGTATTACCCCTTACAAATTATGGATCTAAAAGTTGATTCAATGTTAATTCTTATAAAAAAATATAGTAGAGTATTAACATCCAATCAGACTGCAACCGATATAATCAAAGCAATAGAATCTATACAATTAGAATTGTAGAAAAGTGATGCAATTTTCCAAGGCCCGTGATTTTTATTTAAACTGCGGACAGCATCCGCCTAGACAATTACCCTTGTAGCACACACCCGAGGAAGCTAAAAGCGAAGCGAAGATAAAAAACTGGTATGGAATTGGTTCGTCTCTACAAACTGTTCAAGAAACAGGCTATGCGGAACCAAATGTAATAGGAAGAAATATCTATGTTGCATTTTCCCTGGCTTATATGTCTAAAGTCGTTAGTAAAGGTAGTTGAATGAACACTAAAGAAGTGCCATAGGGTAAATTCAGTCAGTACAGATTAACTCTAAGAGAGTATACTAATCTAGAGATAGTATGTGTGCTACTAATATAACGCGCTGCTTCGATTTTTTCGCTTTTACCGTCGTGTGCTAAAGGCGTTATCCCCTTGAATGCTCGAGATGAATGGATCGGTCCGTGAGAGCACTATCTGATCGGCGACGGCCCGCGCGGCTCTAGGTGCCTTACAACTTTTTACAGAGGACGTAACAACGTTGCGATCGTGTACACCGCATGCCCACAACGCTATATGTCATTTTTATGACGTAATATTGCATTCGAAACAGTATCGTACAAGGCGTTTACTAGGATAGTAGAATCGCTCAAATATAGTTAGTCATATAAAGTTAAGATTTGATAATTTCATTTCTTTAAAAGATATTTCTGTTGTCTTTTTAAATTCACTTTTGGAACAAAATATTCTCTATGAATTGTTTATTTAACAAAAAAAATCTTTCTCTCACAGAATATTAAAATTAAACAGAACATTCTAGAAATATGTGGAACTTTATAAGTAAAAAATAAAACATAACAATGTGTAACTGGAACTTCTATTACTTTCTTATGGTTACGACACAACATGATTCAAAGCTTTTCCGAACGAAGCTATCACCGGACTACTGAACTTATTTTTTTTATCCTAAGAATTCGTTCCTGGTTAACTGGTAAAGGAATCCCGTAGGGTCCACTGTTACATACCGAACCATCATAAAAAGTAAATACGCATCGCTGTGTTGCGTAACACATTCAAACAATTATTAATGATGTTTATTAATACAATTTCTTATATGCGAACTGTCTTGCATGAATGAAAATGTCATTCACGTGTTCAACAGTTATCTTTTGCGATTGTTAAAAAATCTTTCGGCTGTAACGGTCTTTATAGGCCTGCTGCTATCAATCACCGAATACTGTTAACAGTTTATGTTGAACAGAACTTAAATGCTTTCGCATTAATATTTATTGGAAATGGTCGTCATGTCGATCGGTTAAGAGTGAAGAAATTTTGTAAACTAGTTGTAACCAGCGTATAAAGACACCTGGTTATGAACAAGTGCGGCCTCTTCAAAAATACGTTGCATATTTCATGAGCATCGTTCAGTGTCTTAACGATAAGTTAGTTAACTTACACGAGTAAAATTACAAACTTAAAACAATATAACTTTAAGCAGATAATTTATTTATTAATTCCATTAATAAAAGTGTTGTATTTATAATTTCATTATAATTTTATTGATTACTAAAAATAAAACTTAACATATAAATATTAGTATTACTAATATCTTACTAATATTATAAATGCGAATTTTTAGATGGATGGATGGATGTTTGTTTGAAGGTATCTCCGGAACGGCTGAACGGATCTTGATGAAATTTGGCACAGATGTAGAACATAGTCTGGAAGAACACATAGGCTACTTATTAAGTTTTTTTTATTCCGCGTGGACGGAGTCGCGGACGACAGCTAGTAGGTATATAAAATTGTAATGAGTTTTTATTCTTAATAGTTGTAGATGCAGCGTAGGTAGCGTAGGCGTAGAGCTCCCGCAAAATGGATCCTTGATCTTATCAAGTTTGCGGTAGTATACTAGATGAGGGGGGACGAGTACTGATCACGGTGGAGAACTTTGAGGGAGGCCTACGCCCAGCAGTAGGCGACATGTGGCTGACATAATTACGATGACCATGAATGTTTAAACTGGAACAATATTTTTGATAGTAATGAAAACTTGTTTGTCAAATTTCGATTATTAAATTTTCTTGACACACTAACTACAAACATTACAAAGCTTAAATTACGAAGTGAGAGACAGAAAATAGTCACAACTAGAGCAATAGATGTATTCCTTGCCTTCTTATAATCATCCATGGAAGTAAAAGTTTCAATATTGCTTTATCAATGAACAATTGATGTAAACTGCACTACTAATCCAGTTAAGGTAACAATCAGTAAGCTTATCGATGTAACGAAAAAAGCTTTTACGGTAGTACTGTCCGCTTTTACTTTCAAAGGTTGCAAAAAGATGTGAAAGCCTAACGCCATGGATCACTAACGCTAAATTTAACCCGAGACGTGGACCAACGGACGCCCGCGCTCGTGACTTCGAGGAACCGATGCCCCATTGTTATGCCTGTTATACGGTATACTGTTACACTTCTTTACACCTCTTCATGGCATGTTACTAATGTACCTTTTAAGCAACTTTTTTTTCGTATTCAACAACTACATTCATGATTTTCTCGCAGTCCATATCGAATTTTAAACTTTTCGTGAACTTATTTTATCAAATGTTACAAATTTTCTGGAAAAATATTATGTATTTACTTATGTACTATATAGAGATAGTTACAATAATAAAATTAGATGATGCCTATTTATATTTCTAAAACTGTTTTCAATTAAAATATCTAGTTCTGTCAACATTTTTTTTTAAATTCTTTAGTAGAATTAAAATATTTGCTAAACTTTGTTAGCTATATTTACCAATGAGTAAGGAATAGATTTATTATTTAACAATCAATTTGAAAATTTTCCTACAGATTCAATAAATTCATATCGGTCAGCGGACCACCGCATAGAAAATAAGATGTAAGGCAAATTGAAACTGATCAAAGGGAACCAAAGCTTGGGCATTAGAATAAATTGATTCTGACAGATAATTCCGAACAAGCGAAATCTTTTACAACGGATATGTACATAAAATTCTCATAGAAGTGTGGATCAAAATCGTTAAAATTATATTTATGATTTGAGGTATCGGATAGAGTAAATAAATAAAAGAGTGGATTAAAATCGCTACCTTTATATGCTTTTTAAAACTCACATGTAGTCACTTCTAAAAAGCATAAAATAAGTAATTTTGTTTTTTTACGAAGGTGTTATTTAGCGTTGGATAAGTCCCAAACTTGAATGTGCTGTTCAAGTTTTTCATCTGTTTAATTGCTTATCTCTTGTAGGAGGTCCCTTGCAATAAAATAATTTTCGTTCTAAAGATTAAGACAAACTAAATAATAATTATGACATATCAAATAAATCATTGTATTCAAATTATATTGAAATCAATGCTACTTAATTTTGATCCTTTGAATATGTCAAAATATCTCATCGTCTAAGGAACTGTCGCAATGTACAATCGTAAGGCGAGGCCACCTGTTACATGGCTTACCCCGGTGGTCCAATCCTCAAGATGATTAAATTAGTATACAAAACGGATATAACGTACGAAATGATATACAATGAACCGATGTCGATTCTGTATAATGAAGCAATGAAATAGTTGCACGAGCGATATTAGATTAAATGTAAAGTTTACTTTTACTTCCAAACTTAACGTAGAAAAACACTAGATAAACGATGTACGACGTTAATTTTTTAAAATGCAATTTGAATTATATCTATTTTTTTTTTCAAAATCCTGAATTAAATCATATTTTTTATAAGCGTAGGAAAATAATTAAATAAGTGATAATCATCCAAGTACGCTGCGTAAATAGTATATGTAACCATAGTTTATAAAAATGTCTAGTTATCTCTTTTGCGCCAAAGATAATGAGAGGGAGATTACGTTATGTTTTATACCGGGGTTTTGGTCTCAGAAACCAACTATAAGACTTAAAAGTTTGCGTTAACGTTACCTTTACCCGAGCTATATCCCATCAGTTGTCGGTTCCATTCGCTTTGCATATGATAATCCCAGGATACTCAATACACAAAAACATGTTGCATTTTAAAATCCTTCTCGAAAGTAAACATTTGACGTTTCGAGGGAAATCGAACGGAAGACTTTTTGTTAGACTATTTAGTATAGGAGATAAATTGTATTTAACTGTGTATTTACATACGAAGAAATAAAAGACACATGAGTGTAAAACAAATAAGACAAACTAGTGACAAATAAAAAGTTTTAGTTTTTTATTATTATTGTTTTGAAAGACACACCGGACGATTATCAAGACAAGTTGTGTTCTATTTACAAGTTTTTATTACTAATTTTTATTTTTGGTGTATTTTTAGAATTAATTTTTATATTATTTAGCTATTATGTTATATTTAATTTTAAAAAATTCCTCCCAAGTAGGGTTGGCGACAGGCAGGCGGTCGGCCGTAAAAACTTAAGCCAAAACTTTAAGGTTCATAAAACCTTGTGTGCCGACCCTACGTAAGTGGGATAAGGCCAGGGAGATGATGAGTTTTTTATTATTAAAAAGGAAAAATGACAAAAATTTATGAATACATCTTAGTAATATTATAAATGCGAATGTTGAGACGGATGGATGTTAGAAAGTATCTCTAGAAAAGCTCAGCAGATTTCGCTGAAATTTGACATAGATGTAGAACATTGTCTGGAAGAACATAGGCTACTAAATATTTTTTAATGCTGCGCTGACGGAGACGTGGGTGACGGCTAGTTATTGATATAATTAAAGAACATTATTCACCTAGATTGGAGCGTCGGTGTCTCAGGGGTTAAGCACGTGATTTTTAATGGACAGGTCCTGGGTTTGAATCCCGCCATGTACCAATATGTTTCTAGATTTTAGATTTACATATGTACATTTATGATGTAACCTGCACATATCGACGAAGAAATTTTAAGATATGAAGTCAACCAACCCGCACTAAGCCAGAGGTTGACTATGACCTACTTCTTTGTCTTGGTTAATAGAAGTAGATTTTAGGGCCGCTGCACACAGACAGCTTAAAAGCTGTCAGTGTATGTTAGCCCTTATTATGGACAACCGCACTTGTCACATAACACCTTGAAACACAAAACATATTTCGATTTCTCTAAATCATAATCGATTTTGATTTACTGTCTTCACGGGCGATATATTTTTATAACTCGGTCCGTCTATCGATATTATATTCAAAGACATTGTCGACACCGCGCCTTTGTTCGTTTACAAAAATGTATAAGTTAGAAGACGTCTGTCCATTGTACAGTATACGTTGGTGACTACAATGCCTGGTATTTTATAACGATTGAAACTGACGTGTGGTCGAATGTGTCTAAGTGTTTGAGATTTATATTGAAGTTAGATATATTGAGCATTTTATTTATATCAGATGAATATAATAATGTTCAGATTTCGTATGTACATAAATACATAAGAACTCACACATTTCGTGAAAATTTATATCTAGTTACCTAATAAAAATTACGCTAGTAAAATAATGCTCTATCCTTCTCTTTTATAAAAAAGATGGTTTATTCGCAGCGACCATTTAAGAATTATTTGACACAAAGTGACACAAAGAGTATGGCGGCTAGTGTTGTCACTTCACACTAGTGATGTACCTCAACATTATGGATATGGGAAAATTAGCTCAACAAACGACTCCTTATATTAGAACTTGGTTTTAAGCACTGCAGTTACAATTGGAAATCACACATTAAGTGGAAAGTACCTTAATTATGTACGTTAGTATAAAAGTATTGTTTAAAATATTTATAAGTACCAACAGCTATTCTAAATCATCTAAGCATAAAATTACTTAGTGGTTATATATTAATAATGTCTTCATACGCTCGATAAAACATTTATAATGTCCACAATAAAATTATACGTAGTAAAAGTTGGTCCTTCGAGTTTTACTATTTGCTCTTTACAAATGACCGTCTGGGTACCAGTGTCGGCCGTCTCGCCGCCGGGTACCTATTTAGCGGCGGCTTTTTACTTGTTATTGTCGCCCGCCATGTCACTAATTTTATTTATTAGTGTCCTTTATTATTTGTCAAATTGCGGAATACTACGGCTTTGTGGTATAGGCGGTATAGCTTTGAGCATTCCGTAAAAATATATTTGTTCATGTATATGGACCTACTTAAAGTCTAAAGTTAAAATTCTTATTAAAATAGTACAGAATTTTTGGTTACACTTTCAGTCATCATAATTGTTCACATATCTTAAAAATATGTCATCATTTACGTACGTTAGAGACGTTTAATTATTACCTCTACCTGTCTACCTCTATCTGCACCTTAGTGTAGATTTAGTAGTTATGAAAAACCTATATTTAAGAACTACTTAAGTATCGAATAATAACTGTGCGGCAGTTCATCACATAACGTCTTAAAAACTTCATCAAGTTCATATAAAAATTAGATTTAATAAATCCTGAAATATGAACAGTATTCGCCTTATAAGGTTAATTAGAAGATAATTCATACCAGTCAAGAATATTAGTAGAATGCAATATATCAATAGGGTCTCTAATCTCCAATTACGGTTCGTAACCCCTCGCACCTTGTTCTCGGTCAGTAAGGTGATGGTAATATACGCACCCTATTAAAGGTAGTCTCATATTGAACGTCGCCCCGATTTACAGACTGCCCTAAGAATGTGTTACACACGGTCGTAGAGTTTGTTGAACAACTTTGCTAATTTTAATTAATTTATAATCGACCAATTAAATAAATGAAAAAATAGCTTTATTTTTCCTTTTAGTGAATTTATTTTTGATTATTTCGTGTTATCCTATAAATATATTTTGGATAATTCTATGTATATTTTTTTAAGATTTATAATACCACAATCAAAAAATATCAACGTGTATAAGTACAAATATTTAAAAAAAAATCAATTGCTCAAGTATTGCTTAAGTACAATTTTGTTTGTGAAACAATCTATGCGTATCTTACATTTCTAACATCTGCCTAACCCGTGCACGCGTAATCAAAATAAAAATATTATTTTAGTAGATTTATTCGATAGTGGCCGGCAGATGTGTTGGCGCGCGCTCCTTACTCTCTATTTTTGTTGGCTCTTCATTGTGTTTTGGGTAAGGGTCTCAAAGGGTCAATATCCACTATGGCTTCCGTTCGATATTCACTTTATTTCTTGTTTCGTCTGTAAACATCTTAAAAGTCCGCCGTCAATCATTCAATAGTATTTTGCATTTGCAGAAACGATTTGTATGGAAACGCCTGTCTGACTTTTTAAATTCGAGTCCTAGCTACCTACGCACAGTCCTTTTCAGATCGAACGAAAAAAGTTAACGTGGGACTTCTCTTATGGGATAAATTCAATTGCTTTTTACTGATTAAATTAATTTCATTGGCCCTTTGAAGCATGAAATACCAAATCCATTACATCAACGACAGTTTAATGCGCTAAGCCGCATCTCGGCGCGCAATAGAATAGCCCCTGTACTGTGTAAAATTCAAGAATCTTTAACATACCGGTCACAGGTGGTAAATTCCAGAAATAGAAAAATCGCAGACCTTTATCCTTAACTAGCTCGTTATTCGCTTAGTTATTGGCGGTAATGGACCGAATTTTTCATTTTAATTCACTGTTAATTAAACATGTTCCTTGAACTTGGAAAATGCCGCGATATCTCGTAAGGTGCTAAGGACTAATTAATTGATGATCGATATTAATTAATACCTCTCTTAGGAAGCGATAGCAGATCGGCTCGACTGGGTACGGTGCGGGCGCAGTGTAATCAGAGGCTACATTTCAGGTGTCGCGCTCTCACGATAATTCTAGTTAGTGTAGCCGCAGTAAGGGGAATTGTTTTGCCAACAAAACTAAAAATCTAGCAATCGCATTACCTGCCAACCTCCGCACTTAATACCCGTATTAAGTTCAAACTGGTAGCAGACTGATTTCAATTTCAAATTAATCAATGTGTGCATTAAAAGTGATTCACTTTACTACGGTTTTTCTTTTACATAATTCAATTATTTATATTAAAATTGAAATTTCCCATTATTTTGAACAGAATTTTTGATTACTATAAGAATATTTTATTGAACACGCGCGGCATATAAAAAATAATTCATACAGAGCAGGTTATGTATTATGAAACGGGTCCGCGCCAGAAAAATATACAGTTTTTTGTTTGTTAGACCTCATGAATGTGTGGCGGTGAACGTGCGATAAATGACCGATTGACAAAGTCGCATGGTGAATGAAAGACCGACCACTGTGGACGCTTAAAACTTATTGCCACATTATAGTGTTAAATAACACAAAAGGATGGTCATATTTTCAAAATAATTACGTCAATAATTGGCACGCGAACGAAGCCTCACTGTTCGTGTAAGCCTCATTATAAGGAATCGAATTTTACCACCAACGGCGTCAGATTAATCGTTTTAGCTATATCATAAGTTTGTGTTTGCGCATAGAGCCACTTCGCGTCAATTATATCGCGAAATGAAGCTAACCCATCTACTTATTTATGAATCGAATTATTGTTGCAAATGTGCGAACATTTCTTTCATTGTAAACCGGGTGTCATTATAAGTGCGAGATGTTTTATTTGGCGTTTTATTTGCAACTTCTTAATCGCCATACATTAATTTCTTTGAGTATAGAAGCGTTCTTTATTGAATATGTTTTCAATAAAGACCGCTTGAGTGCTTTGCATTGACATTACTGTTGATGACAGTATTTTTTACATATTTTCTTTCTGCAAGTTCTAAGTTAATAATTAATAATAATACCTTTTATGATAGAAATATATAACACTATCAGATGACGTGTGAGAAAAAACGGGTAAAGATAAAAAAAAATACAATGCTCTTCAACACCTGAGTCAAAATAAAGATTTAAGTGATAAATATTCAATCTAACACATTTCAATGGCGCGCCCATTGATCAAAGTTTCAAAGCCTCCGATCATAATACAAGGACGTATCTCTACATCACATTTACAGTCACCGATACTTACAATGTCCTAGGATTTGCAACAAAAGATTCCTTCATCACAGATCTTATCGATACTTCGTGGTCAAAATAGTCAACATTGATAAATCTCTAAATTCGTCAAATAACCTTTTACAGCTTAAATAATTTTTGCAAACATTGTGACAGAAGGGAAAATCAAATTGCTTAGTTTTTACAGTGGAACCTTAGTAAGCGAGAGTCTAAGGGACAACTCGCTTACAGAGGTATCTTTCTTACCCGAGTTTTTAGCTTATAGAGGTCGTCCGTCAGGACCGGGCAATGACTCTCGCTTATAGATATTTCTCACTTATCCTGTTCCCGTTTATACAGGTTCGATTGTACTTATTTTTGAAATAAATTGCTTCGGATGTTTTACAACCGCACCGTGTCCTATTTACACAACTTTCAATAGACATGTTACTATCAAAACATAATTACACAAGATATATGACAACGAAGTAGACTAGGTTTCTTATATATTTATTTAACCAAAATATTTGAAATAAAGTAATATGAATGGTTATTCATATCTTTATTGATTCTAATGATAGAAGAAAATTGTCCTAGCTAGATATATTTGAAGTCAATAGAAATAAGAAATTATAATAAACCTATCTAAACAATTTTATAAGTCTGTAATCACAGACTTGTTTAAAACAGACATATTTGTATCGTCAATTTAAATACAACTTAAAGACAATCACATTGTCAACCAATAAAATATGTAATTTTGATTTCTCGTTTCAATCGAATTATAATACTTTAATAATAAAAATACTAGTTTAAATTAATTAATGGTAGAAAATCTATGAAAGTGAAATTTTATTTATAATCTGTGCTTTTACTTGTAACATTACCGTTGAAGGGTGGGCTTGTTCAAATATAAAATTATAACACGTTTATTTGCATTCGATAAGTGTAACGTATTTTCACTGGACAAATGCCGCTACTAGGGTGACAATAAATCAGGAAGAATATTATTTTGTTGGTATTTTTTTTTAATACAGAAACCTCAGCAATTCACCGTTAGTGTTATAGCTGATAGTACGAAATACATTGCAAGCGTACTCCACCTTTCTTTTGTTTCTTATTGTGTTTTCTTTATAAATGCAGAAATAAAATTTAAAGGCATTTAGAGGTACATTCTAACACTAGAAACTTGGACTTGATGTTTTTATAGAATAGACTTCCAAGATACGATTTTAATACTTTTACAAAGGTTTATTTACAGTGAATTATTTGGATATTATTAAAGTGAAATAATGATATTAATCTGCAATTGGTTCCGTAATTTTTTATTCTAAAATCAAGGCACCCTGTTGAGGTCACCCTAAACACTAAGCATCAGTACAGTTATGCGTTATGGCCTCAAAATTCCCTCAAATAAGGGGTGGAACACACCTGTCCTGCCCTCAACGACACGCGACGACGAGGCACATTGCTGCACAAGCCAAATCACCAGTATACGTAGACCTGTATCATTTCCATACTCATTCTTGTTTCCTAAACAAAACTTGTCGTAGTAGTTCAACTTATAATGGATGATAAAATGAGGGGTGTGCACACGTAACATGTCCTTAAATCTATGAACGTGCAATGTGCATTGTAATGTATATGGTGGAATGAATTTGAATAGTTTTAGTTAACACAGGGTGCTTAGCTACTTAGTTATTATTATTTTTAACGAACTCGTAAAGAATTGTAAAACTAGGAATCTCTTAAGACCGATTTTAACTGTACAGTTTGGCGATATTTACACGTATAAAGATTAGAATAATGATAACATTTTCACATGTTCAATTTATGATTAAACTTCATTAACTTATCTTTGCTTCTAGGATTACGTGTAAATATGGTTGTCGAATTAGTACAGACTGAAAGGCAATAGATTAGAATTCTATTTTATGATTTATGGAGTTTTGTTTTAATTTTAGTTCTTGTACAATCATACTAGCATTACAAATGCGAATGTTTAGATGGATGGATGGATGGATGGATGGATGCTTGTTTGAAGGTATCTCCAGAACGGCTCAACGGATCTCGATGAAAGGCACAGATGTAGAACATAGTCTGGAAGAACACATAGGCTACTCATTACGTCTTTTTTATTCCGCGCGGACAGCTAGTAAATCATTAATTTTAATTTTTATATTTATTTTACCATGCCATACAAATCTCTTAATAAATATTTCACAACAAAAATGTTGAATTGATTGCTTTAAAAATTCCTCATTGTTCCTGTGCCCTCTCCCCCAGTTCCGCTGAACTTAGGGCTGGAACACCTGTCCTTCATTGTGCCACGCGTCGTGATTGCGATTCCCTCAAACACTATTGTACTCGTTAGCAAATACCCATTTGATATTCGGGTGTATTAAGAACCAGTTATTTTATGTCGCAATTATACAGTTACTCGTTGTATGTGACACGCTTTTTATGGTTCGGAAACTATTATAAATTAATAGAATTGTGGATTAACACAAGCACTTTGAAGCAAAGCGATGTTGTGAGGCAACAATTATAAAAAAAAAAACATGCATACGAACTAAGAACTCTTTTCTTTTAAAGTCGGTTAAAATAATATAACATTACACTTATTCTTATTAGAAACTTATAAAATTATAAGTAAATAGGAACATTTCACGTTCACCTTTATTATTCTACCGTTGTAGCTGTGATTTCAAAAATCCTTCGATTAATTTGGGCTAAGGCCGTGTAATAAGACATTCTATCCGCTCATTAGCAGACGCCGAATATCCGTGCGTTACCAACGGACCGTCGGACCTCCGGAGCGACGTACCAGCGACCTGAACAAAAAGCTGCTTATGCATCCGACATCAATGAACCGGAACCTCAAACCTTTCGCCAAGGACTTTGGCCGGGGCTTTAATTTCACTGAATAAAATATTTTTTGATTCCGCGAAACTTTTACTTTTAAATACTATTGTTTAAAGAATATTAATTTTGAGAGATTTCTGGCCACTAGTAATAGATCTGTGTATCACTTGCTTTATTAATAAATAATGGTTACTGTCAAGGATTAGTAAAGAGGCTTAATATAAAAAAATATATATTCAGACAAAAAAAATCGAACATTTTATTTTTCTAATTTATTTTGTCTATTGCTTACCTTTTAAAGTATGTGAAAAAATATACAGTCTGAATTGGATCGCAATGACGAAATAAGTGTTTGATTTTAATTATTCCAACATCTACGCTTGCCTTATTACGCCTTTTTCCTTATGCTAATTAACGGTTTCAAAATCTTATTAGAATCGATTAATTTGCTGTTTTAAATTTGGAATAACATCACTTATGTTATTATTTTTGCCATATTAAAGTTAGATATAAGATAATAAGAGTCAATCAAACATACAACAAATCTTACCTCTCTTATATAAAAAGCCCAGCAGCTATATATCTTATAAGTTGACTGTTTATTTTTTGATAATATCTCAGGCTAGGATAGCAAACTGGATCAATTGGAATTGATGTCATAAATAATAGATAATGAATTCATGAAAAAAATATGACGTTGATATCTGCACTCTTGTTTTACTGTCTCTGTGAGTTCCAAGTTATGAACAGTGCACTACTTAATTAAGATATAATTTAAATATATTGATAGATGCTGATATTTATAACAGTTGTAATTGGTACTTACGAGTAATTGTAATTTTTAACTGAATTTTGTATTACTAATTAGATAGTAAGTTTAGTCGTGTTTTAAAATATTTACTCCATCCAAATGATATTCTTGTATATCGTCGATACTAAATCACAGCTTTTAAATCGTCGCAGTATCATTAATATTAAAAACAAACCGCCATGACATGTTTTAACCGAGAGACGTAAATACGTAGTGCGGTGTGTTAGCAATCACTGTGGATACATTTAGCTGGCAAAATTATCCTCCCGCCTCGGGCGTCTGACCACTGTCCCACCGTGGGTAGAACACACGCACGTCATTTCATTTTAATCTTTTTTCATAGCTAAATAACATTTACATTTACGTTTCAATCTTGATTTATAGATTGAAAATAGGTACAGTATTTTAATAATGCTCTAGTAGTTAAAACTTTTACGTACTTTTTAATGTAGGACGAAAACTAGAATAAAAGTGCGCACTTGGGCATAAACCATCATCAAATTGATGTGAACATTACAATTAGATCTGAAGAAAAAGATAATGAAGAAGAGTTAATAATGAGAATGAGTTATTGTAGTTGAATAAGTATATCAATACATAACTGTTCAGTTTTGTTTTTGAATCTATACATTTTAATAAATTTGGAGTGTCTGTATATAATATCGAAAAAAAAAATCTTGTCTGTCTGTATGCCTGTCCGCAAGGCCGCGTTTGTTCCGCGTAATCTCCGGAACGTTTATACCGATTTTGGCGGGAAGATAGCTACTTTTTAAAATTCTGCACTGATGAAGTCGCGGGCGACCGCTAGTTCCATAATATATTTTATAATTATAATATTTTTAGTATCAATGTGGCTTTTTGAACAGTAACAAGGCATGAATCATCTCGAACAATTTATTACTGGCAAATTATAATTTGTACGTAATTGAATACTAAAGGAATTGCATTTATCAATTGATAAAGACCGCATCGAATCGCCGAAAGCAAACGACATTTATCTGAAGATTTATGTTAGCTGATGTATTTTAGTTGGAGCAATTAAAATTGTTTGCTTATTTTTATTTATTATTCGAATGTTTCATTAATTAGCCATATTTTTAAAATACCATTGAAATCATTATACAATATTAAATTAATTGTAAAGTGAGAAAATATAAATCTTATCTTTTGATTTTCATTACCCTATTTAACTACTTAGAATCTAATAATGTTCTAGGCCTAGTATTGGGGTGTAGTAGTAGTATGCATACTATGATTTGATGAACAAAAAAGGCAAGTTTTGCAGTGAAATAAGTAGAAAAGTAACTGATATAAAGATATTATCGCTTTCGCTCATAGCTTACATCGTGTCCCGTGTGATTGGTGAGCTGTGTCCGTGGGAAGCTGCCTCCGAGCCTTGCTCTGCCAACCTATTGTTTTTCATCGAGATTGATAGCGGAAACACGATATCTCCCATCGAACTGCTTTATTTGTCATATCCGGTTAAATTATTGAAAGATAATTCCGCGAAATGGCTTAAGGAATTAATTTCATACGTATTTTTCTTATTAAAATTAAAGATTAATCTCTTTATAATTACAGAGTGAGAGTGGATCGATCCGATCGGTGTCCGGGGTGTGTTTAATTCGCATACAATGGCATTCATGTTTCATCAATCATTGTGTCTATTAACTAACTAGGAAATGAAGTGGTGTGTAAAAAAGTCATGTGCAAATGTCGGGGGTGTTGCGCGGGCGTCGTTATAAACACATTTCGTCGCTCTGTGCGAAAAGTGGGCGGACTCAGGTCGAGGGGCGAGCGAATTCTTACTACGCAATCAATGCTTCGAGAACTTAATGAACGAGAGATTGATGAATGTTGCGTTTACTGGTATCATCGACATTGTGCTGCAAGTTCTCGGACACAACAAGTTTCACAGCGAAAACCAATTAAGTAAAATGTAGAGAAATATTTCTCTAATAAGAGTAAAGAGAAATAAGCGCCATCGAAAGTATACATTAACTTACAGGAAGTTTCATGTGAAATACCTTCTTAAAGTAACTACTTAGATATTTATTACTTTAATAATGATTTCTATTTTATAAAGCAGACAAAAATACTGATTGATGTGTAGAATATTAACTTCAGTTTATAGTTACATCAAAAATTAATCTTTCGTATATTATGGCTTATAGATGTAAGCTCTTATAAAGGACTCGTGCAGCTGTATTGGAACAATTTTATCAAGGACATTGTAAGACGCCAGACCGCGCTGTTTACAGTACAGACAATTAGACAGTTTACATGTAGGTAACCTAGGAGTCGGACACTTTTAAAGTCTAGATGAGGGCTTACGTAGGGGCTTGTATCTCAGTAATTAAAGCCTTATCTGCGAGACTGAAAGGCCGTCAGAAGTTTATCGTGCTGCGTCCGACGAAGCGTTATCTTCATTACTGCCGCGGACCGCAACTTTAATTCATGTGTCCATTAATTTTAAAAGCTGCCGCGTGCATTTGTTAAGCCTATAATCATCTTTACGGTAATATAGCTTTAAGTTCGCGGATGAGCAATAAATCATGGACAAATCAAAGCGTCGAAGGCAGTCCTATTCTATGAGTTATGTAGAAATTGCACATACTCAATACCTTGTTATCCTTAATTACTGGTTTTCGCAACTCTGTTCCCACACATTGATGAAAGCTAAATCACTTGGTTTCAAGTAAAGAAGTAAATGATAATGTTTTCATCAACTTTTAGCCGTTATAAATGACATCGAATTATATTTCTACTCGTAAGATCCAGAAAAGTACAGCTAGTGGCACCGGTTTCCTACCAAAAACAGGGGGCTCAATAGTCTATTCAACCACATCAAAAACTAACGCCAAGTATAATTTGAATTTACTACCTCAATACAAGGAATAGCTTGATTATTTTCAATATAAAATACCTATCACGTCATACTGAGAGTCCTTTCTAAGAATAACATAAAAGTATTAGCGAAAAAATTTTCTAGCTTCCGGCAGATGGTCTTATAATTAGCTAAAATACCTTCCAAGATTTTAACACTAAACTTAAGTTATCTTGTATATGTAAATGTATCTACATCTTTTTTGTTCTATGTATTTTTATATCATAAGATGGCAAACGAGCATGAGGCCACCTGAACTTGCCGAAATTACGAAGCAACCGTTGCCCATAGACATCCGCAATTGTCTACTGCGTTAAACTAAACTACTTAACTACTAAACTAAATGCGTTGTCTACCTTTTATCGACGAAGGAGGGAAAGCATAGAAAGAGGATATTTCCCCTACCTATGCGTCCTTTCCTCCATCAAATCCATTTCCGAAAGGGGAGTTAAATCAGGCCTCCGGCACTTACACTCGACAGACGAAACGCGGAATTACTTCGCGCCTGTCTTCTATGTGGTGTTGATATTGCACTGGGCAAGCGAGTCTATTCGTGCAACAGATGTTGTTGCTGGCGTCTACCACTGTTAAAATAACTTATATAACCTATATTTGTAACTTATTCATTAATAAATGATTGTGCAAAATACAATTTTATGGAGACTGTCATTACGATTTCTTTTTTTGTAATTTAATAAACTATAAACTTGATACAATTATTTTGTATGCTATTATCGTAAATCGTAAAGGTGCTGTAATAAAATTCAAGTCGAATATCATCGATAAATCAAAACAGACCATTATTCATGTAATCATATATGTTTTAAATGATACTATTAGAGTGATTACTTAAGTAATTGAAATATTAAAATGAAAAAGAGGCATACATTTTTTTATATTTCGTTCGGCATGCGCTAATTTATCAAACCGGTGTTAACGGAACTATCTCAACGGCCACGTATAATTACATATCTGTCAGTATGGAATTTTAAATATGTTATAAGCTACTATTAAATGTGACATTTTAGTAGGAAATGAAGTAGTTGATTTAAAAAATCATTAGATAACTTCTTAAGTGCTTGTAATAATTTCAGTTTAATTTTCATGAACAAGCTATATTGTTATCTTAGTTCGAGATTTTAGAAGGTCACCGAAAACAACTTGACATCCTTTCCCTTCCAAAGCATTTCCTAAACTATAAATTTAAAATTACTTAATACAAAAATTACCAACTGAAAACGAAAGCGCAAGAATATTTAGAAAAACATTAAAAACTTGCATCTTTTATTGAAGATTTTCCTTCGATCGTTCAACCGTGAGTCGATTATGCGTAATATTAAGAAATTGATGTAATTTACATTGTTACGTGTGGAGCAAACCTGTTGATGTTAAAACGGGACTAGTAAATGACGTGCGCCTACGCAAGCTCCCGTGCGATCCGCGACACTGGAAAGTAGCCGTTTTACATGACCATAAACTTAGAAATATGCAGGTGTTGAGCGTGCTTGTAAAATTTTCATATTTAAGTTTAAAATTCATCAGAAATATTTATGGGATACATAGCTACAGGTTTTTTTTTTTGTACTTCGATTTATAAAGTTATTAGAAAGTCAAATTCATCATCATAGACAAGAAGTATTATACAAAAATTGCAGATGGTTTGCCTACCCTCAATTGATGATGGAGGAGACGCACAAAAAGAGAATATTTAACCGAATAAATAGACAAAATAAGTAATATATAATCGGTTAAAAATGTTTTTTGTCATATTTCTAATTCATAGTTAAATTTAGTATGAAAATTAAAGATTAAAAAATATGGGCATTTTAATGCCTATTAAAAAGGTTGGATTTATATTCAACATGTGGGATTTCTCAGAAGAATTTGATTAAATTAATAATTTACATACAACAACGACATCTAGAGGGCTGGAATGAAAATTTAAAGTATTAGGTCCTTACATATGAAATTGGCGTTTTTCGTACTGGCCACTTTAATCACGAATTTCTCCTCTTTGGTAAGGAATTCCAAATTCAAATTTGTACAGCTATAGACTCATGTATTTGTGGTTCGATGACCGTCATTTATTTGTTTTTTTTCTTCTGTTTTTTTCTGTTTGCGTCACTCATTTTACAAAATGGAAAACTTAAAATATCGCATTATTTACGAGTACGAGTTCCGCCGTGGCACTAGTGCTGCGGAAACGACTCGAAGGGTGAATGATGTGTAAGGCGGTCGTGTTGCAAAAGAAAACACAGTTCGTTTTTGGTTCCAACGTTTTCGTTCTGGAAATTTCGATCTGCAGAACAAGCCCCGTGGACGGCCTGAGACTCAAGTTGATAATGAAGAGTTGAAGGCTATTGTGGAAGCGGATCCATCACAAACCACGTCCGAGTTAGCTGCAGGCTGCGATGTTAGTGATAAAACTGTTTTAATTCACTTGAAGCAAATTGGGAAGATTAAAAAGCTTGAAAGGTGGGTACCTCACGAATTGACTGAAGCAAACCGGCAAACGCGCGTCGACTGTTGCGTTACATTACTAAACCGGCACAATAATAAAGGTATTTTAAACCGAATCATTACCTGTGATGAAAAATGGGTTCTTTACGATAATCGGAAGCGCTCAGCGCAATGGTTGGATCCTGGCCAGCCAGCCAAATCCTGCCCCAAGCGAAAATTAACCCCAAAAAAGTTACTTGTAAGCGTTTGGTGGACTAGTGCCGGTATTGTTCATTACAGTTTTCTCAAATCTGGCCAGACTATTACGGCTGATGTCTATTGTCAGCAATTGCAAACCATGATGGAAAAGCTAGCGGCTATACAACCTAGGCTGGTCAATCGCTCCACGCCACTGCTGCTTCACGACAACGCTAGACCACACACTGCGCAACAGACGGCTACTAAATTAGAAGAGCTTCAATTGGAAAGTCTAAGACATCCTCCGTACTCCCCGGACCTTGCTCCAACAGATTACCATTTTTTTCGAAATTTGGATAACTTCTTGCAAGGGAAAAAATTCAACTCCGATGGGGCAGTCCAAATCGCCTTCAAAGATTTTATTGATTCCCGTCCGACTGCTTTTTTTAGTAAAGGGATCAATGAACTACCTATGAGATGGCAAAAGTGCATAGAAAATAATGGTTCATACTTTGATTAATTAAATATATTATATTAAAAAATATTCGACTTTTTGTTCCTCCCATACAAAACGCCAATTTCATATGTAAGGACCTAATATTTATTGTTGTATGAAACCGACGCTGCGTATTGGCATGGGTCTGCAAGTAATTAATTAAATTAAGCTCTTTGTAGGTTCTCTTTATAAAAGTACTTGCTATTAATTTTCAATATTCCCTTAATGGTTTAGCGCTTACTTCTACTTTTTATAATTACTTTCATCCCTACGGCCTCTGCATACCAATTTCATTTGATATCAATTACCACTTGCAAGTGTCTTGCAAAAATAATCGCTTTAATTATAAAACGTAGCCTAAAGCTTGCAGAAGCTACGTAATCATTAATCTTTTTTTTATGAATATGTTAATAGACACAGATTAGCAACCACGCCGCAGCTATAATTGTCTTTGGATGACTAAATTGTTTTGCAATATTATTTTGTGAATGATCGTTTGGTTTTTGTCTGGTCAGACAAACAGGCTAACGTAAAGTGCGATGATTTCTTTGACAATTGTTGTTTTTTCCCTTAAAAAATGCTTTTAATAATCTATTCTTAATCATATATCAACTCGTTAAATACAAATGAACTCTGACGTTCACTCTAGAGTAGTACAAATATTTTATTACTATAAATAAAGTCCTGTTGTTAAAAGCAGTATATTAAATTTAATTTAACAGATACACGATTTGAATTTATTGTCATAACATACTTTATTCAACTGAACATTCTGACATAATTGAATTTATATAAATACATACGCACAAACTTTTATAACATAAAGATTAATTCTTACGAAGCAATAACGAATTGTGGATCTGTTGTGTACCTTTTCATTACCCTTAACCATGAACCATTTTATTGACGATAAAATGGAGTGACTGTTGAAATAAGAGAACATGTTTATTGTTTAACTCGTGGCAAGGAAGTAGTTTCGATCGAAAACATTTTATTAGACTTGATATTGTGCTAATTACGAATGAATGTTATAGATAATTTTCAACGTCCGTCTTTCTGTTCTGAATTGATTAATTTGAATCAAATATATAATCCACGTTTTATTCATATTTTTTTCCAGTATAAATACATATTCATGAAGAGAACAGAGTACTTCTTGTCTACTATACAATCTTTGTATGAAAGAAAATTAAAGGAGTCTTTCTTCTTTGTTACGCATTTCTTTGCATTTCGACACAAACATATTTAAGTTTGTAGAGACCTGAATAATAGATGATCTTACTAATATTATAAATGTGAATGTTTACATGGATGAATGTTTCTTTGAAGGTATCTCCGGAACCGCTCAATGGATCTGGATGAAATTTAGCACAGATGGAAAATACAGTCTGGAAGACAACATAGGCTACTTATTAAGTTCTCTTTTAATTCCGCGCGGACAGAATCGCGGGCGACAGTTGTATGTTGTATAAAAACGTTGTATAAAATCTATTTTTTATTTTCATGTTGTAATCAACGTATTTTTTTTTTTACGTTTATAAATTTTGGTCACGTACCCTATAAACTTATTCACACTTCAATTTTAAATTCATTATTTATAAATGATTAAAAATAATAAATACTATGAATATAATTAAAATACTTCCAATTTAAAACACGCGCGATACTAGCGCCATTATAAGTGTAAATGAAATGTATTGTTTGTTCTCATTCAAGTATAACATGTGAATGATTTATTTTAAGGCTTCTACACACTTCTGTGTATGCTGTACTCTAAATGAATGTCGTACATCTCGTTTTGCTACTTGTTAATGGTGTGGCGCATGCTGTCCTGCCTTAATTGCTCGGCAACAAATTCTTCAATGAAAAACTTCGCATATTTTACAAGCTTCCACTTTTTCAGCTCGCAACATTCGATACAGTATCTTTGTTGAAAAAAAATGATTTAAATAAAACTTAACATTACTAAAACGAACGAACGATTACTAAAACGCTACAATAGATTTCGTCCTGTATTTTCGTATCTAGATTCATAATTGTTATTTGTATTTAAAAATGTCTCTTCAATTCAGTCAATAAAATTAAAAATTATTAAAACAATTTGCGGAAATACTAGTATAGAGTAAGAATTTTTTTTGTACAAGTTTAAAGGTACTGAGTTGGTTTTTCAAATACGATTCTCATTCACTATGTTTCGAAAATAAATAACCTGCATTAATTAAAAGACATTATTAAGTGTATGAAATTCACAACCAATTAATTAACATGATGCAAATTGCGAGTAGAGATCACAGCCCAATTAGTATATTTCTCACATAAAAGTAGTCTTTAATCACCATTAAGAGTTACGACAAAAATAAAGTCGAATCTATAAATAATCGCGATTAAAATACAAATATCTGAGATGCCGCTTTTGAGAACGAATGCTTCGTACATCTAGTTCGTTAATTAAACTGAGAAACTGGACATCGACTTATTAAGAAATAAATGAAACACGCCTAGTTGAAGTTATATGAAAAATAAAAGTCGGGGCGCTCTCGTGTCGACGGCGAATAATTTCCAACTGTCTACTGAAATGTTTGTCGCAATAGTTAGATTTGTTTCTGCAATAATAAATATAGTAGAGCGGAATTTATTTCGCCAAGTAGCTCTGGTAGCGGTCATCGGGGCACTTTATTTTTATTTAGGAATAATAATCATCAGAGCAACCTGCGCGACCAGTCGCCCGCTTGAGCCTGCCACGCGCCATACACTAATACTGTTTTTACACGAGGGCAGAACAGGCCGACAGAATGCCACTGTTTTAACAAATCTGCTTTCAAAGGATAGCAATACTTCACTGACTGTACTGACTAACTGAGCTGCCCTAGGTTTACAATATTTCATAAAACAAAAGAAAATTACAACCTTGAATGACAAATACTGTTATAATAATTAGGAAGAGAGTAAATTCAAAAATATTAAGTACAAAAAATTATTAAACAATGTTAACAAGGGCAGTTGATTGGACTGGCAAGAAAAATTCGATCGTTTTATTTGTAGTTAAGTTCCGATGAAATAACACTGGAAAAAAATCAATTTCGTCGAAGAAGTCCGTTGGTAACGTGCGACATTAATCACTGTACCGACGTCAAGTAAATAAATAATGGTCATTCAATGGTCACCACTCTAACTGCACAATTAAAATTTCGAATTCCACTTTTGTCGTCGCTACTTTTTATACTACAGACGTTGCAATTTTGTTGAAGTTTTTGCAATCGCTTGTAGTACTAAAATAGAACTAGCGATGGCCGACAGAAATGTCCATAAAGTACTTACATATCAATATTAATAAAACCAAACGAATGAATAAACCCTTACCGTTTTAATGTCTTTTAATACTTAATTATATCACTGCAGACTTCGTTAAAAGCTTTCATTTAAAATATTGATAAAACCATTTTAACTATTCCGTGGGTGTAAGTCTGTACTTTTGTATGATAAATAACAGATCGAATATCCAGGATTAAAGTGGGACGAAAAATAAGAAATGTATCTTTATTTACTTTGTCTTTTTTCTGCGCGATTCCGCTTTCCAAAGACGACTTAGTGGCAAATCAATTCATCAGTAACCTGACAGGTATAATTTGGTCTAAAAGTCGAAGGTAAATAAATTTAAGAAACGACTGCTACTTAATAAAATCCTTGCTTACGATGGATTTCGAATGTAATATGTGTTAGATACAAATTAAATTCTTGTTTTTAAAACTTGTTTAATATTAAATGATTCGATATGAATAGCGACAAACAATACTGAAAAATCAATCGAGCAGAAACTAACCTTGTGTGTGTCTATATTTTTGAGTACATAAGAAAAAAATACTTATGTACTTAAATTGTTGTATTTTTGCGGTTTTATTGCAGAAAGGATTTGCAATCCTGTAAAGATGTTTAAGATCATTCGAAACATTAAAGTAAGTGCAGAATCGCTTACTGCGTTTTAGAGAGGAGTACGCCCTTTTTTGAACAACTAAATGATGTCCTATCTTACTAATATTATCAATGCGAATGTTTAGATGGATTGATGGATGGATGGATATTCGTTTGAAGGTATTTCCGAAACGGCTCAAAGGATCTTGATGAGATTTAGCACAGATGTAGAACATAGTTTGGATTTTATTCATATACAGGTGATCAATTCGCGCAGTATATTGATTAATTTATTTATAAATATCTCCTAAAAACTTTTAAATTTAAATTTTAAATAACACTGAAAATAAAAAATAAAATGTTTAAAGTTTTGTTATCTGAATAGGCATAGTTTAATAAACTTCGCGGAATAAAAATTACAGTAAAGAAACTCAAAGTCTATAGCAGTAATTATTTCTTTTAAGCTTTATCCAAATAGGATCGGTGGTGTCTACCTTAGAGCGTTGAATAAATTACAAGTGCGTAGGTATTTTTATTTAGAGCCCAGCTACTTTGTTCGCTATGTTTCTTTCTATAATAACTCGTACCGTTTGAACGATGTCGAAGCGCAACCAATTACATATCTTGTCATTGGAAAGTTATTTACAAAGGTGCATGTGTATTTATTAAGAGATAAGGTTGACTTATTATAGCATACATCTTAAAAGGCTTGTCAAAAGATTACAAAGAGAATCGATGAATGCGTTTTAAGATACCTTCAGTTGTTTATATTGTTAATATTACATGAAGTATGATCCATAAACAAATTGATTCACTACTGCTTTACTAATAATAATGTCTTCAGACAATAATTCAGTTTATATATACAGCTAAAATAGAACTGTAGTATTCTCTACTTCTCACACTACAATGCAGACGGTATAATAATGCATACGATATGAATCAATGCAATAAATCGAAGAGATTAAATCACAATGTTGCTCATTAAGACTAATTAAATTTATGAACTATTTCTTTATTATTCGAAAAACGCGAAACGTTTACCATTTTAAAGTAACACCGAAACAATAAAGGTTAACGAATAACGTAAAGAACTAGTGAGCATTAACTTAGTCCCGCATTGGTCACGTGCCGCGTAGGCATCTGTCTGAGTTTTAATTAAGTCCCGTGTACACTGGTACGAAAATGTCGCTACACACTGATGTAGGACACATTACACAACGCCAACAAGACACGTTAATTATATCATTTACGTTCCAATCCACTTACTTAGATCACACTGAAGGGTTGCTAACAAAAACCTACGCGTTTGTCGCGCAATACGTCATCCCACTAAGGATAGCTTCGGCCGCATACCCATAGCTCTCCGAACTGGTCCCAATATCGCTTATTATGTATCGGTTTTGCGTTAATCATATCTCTTGCTCAGTATGGCGACTCCAAAGCTACCGGTCTCCGGTCTATTAATAAAAGGCGAGCTCCGAACTGACGGGAATGCTCGCAACCTGCTATTGTAGTGTAATGGTTAAAGAATTTGTCTTTTTAATCGCGCTGCCTCTCCACTGTGCGTTGAGCCTATTATTAAGGTTAATTGGAATGATTAAAGTTTTATTTTCACGGCAGCTAGGAGTTTTAGCGGATCCCCGCGACGCATACGAGATAGCTTCGAGATTGAAGCGAGCTTTTACATTAATTTATAGTTAGAGTACGTACTATGAAATTTTAATATAGAACTATTTTATGTTTAAATTTCTACCTTTCGCTTTTAATCGAAGCTACTATAGTTTCGTGTCTTTGAAGAGTTAATTTATTTTCTTCAAATTTATTTATATATAACTAAATATAACCAAAGTAAAATAATTTAAGAACAGTACAATGCTTCAAATAATTCTATTGAAGACTTATTTTTTTAAATCAGTTAATAACATCTTATTGAAAACATCAAATATTTTACTTACTTTCACAGATTTTTGTACAGCTGCCTTAAGCATTGAATTCATTCGAATATATGTAAATTATTGAAAGCTAATTTACATAACTATTTACTTCAGTAAAACAGTTAGTCGTAATTGGATAAGTAACAACGGCCAATAAAAATCTTCTTGCATCTTTAAAAAATTCGTGAAATAAAGAAATACACGGCCACTTTGTAAGAGTTCTTCGCGAACGCTCGCCAGATACATTTCCATAATGACAGTTAATTAATTCGTAAGCACCGTGACGACGGGTGTAATGTTATGTCGGGACGTCTCGGTGTTTATCGTCAAATTGCGGGAGCATCGGCGCCCGGACTACAATTAGGAACAGTATAAACGACCTCATACAACGCAATGCAACGACATCACACTGTGCCGTAACCAATTATTTGCAACGTACAAAATGACATTTTCCCTACAGAAAATGCATCGAAAATTAGTTAATTCGATTTTTTACGCCGAGTAAGTTTATGCGTATTCATCATCATCAGCACACTGTACGTACCCACTGAGTTGCTCGAAGACTACCCTAAATTAGAGGTGAATAGGCACTAACCTAGGTAAACATAGTCAGAACAGGCTCAGAACTGAGCCATCGTGGTTGAGCCATAAGAACAACGTATAAATGTACATATGTAAATAGAAAATTGGTAAACATATTCGTACATGGCGCGATTCGTACCTAGAACCTGCAGATTACAAGTCAGTAATCTCTAAGCCACCGACGCGCTTTTGCATATATTATTAACTATTTTAATGAGATTTTTTATTATATGAGAAATCAGATTTCATTCACACACTCATACACGAATTGCTAATTCCAATTATGTAATAACAATTTTAACCTACTAATATTATATGTAAATTACTCGTCAAAATAAATCTGAGATAATCTCTGTCATAATTGACACAAATTGTATACATTATACTTTCCTCGTTGTCAAATTGTAATTCACCTGTACGAAGTGTTTCATAACTATTTTTCTTAGTTCAATGCATTCCGAACGATTAAATCTATTGAGACAGTCATTTGATAGTCGATATCGATCACCATTTGCAATAATGTCTTACGGAGCTGAACGTAATATAAATCAATATTAATGCGAGCACTTTCATCATTATCTCGCATGAATGTTAATAAGATGTTTAACAGCCAAACAGTTTCGATTAGCTCTACGAATGACAGCTATGGAATTCTAATTATCAATTCATGTATTAAACAAATGTGTCCGACTGTCGGAGTGTTAAGGTCCGAAAGAAATCATTAATAAGCCTCGAAATGGATCATATTTAAATGCCGTACTCGAGAGAAATGCTGTGCTACAGGCTACGGCAATTGGGCGCAACTAGTTATCTATTATATCTCAATATCGAATACGCTCTTTATCATTAACACAATATAAATATTTATTTATTGACTGCCGGAGACCAGCCAAATGCAGAAGTGAAAACTATTAAGGACCTTTTACACAGCACATGTACATTGTGTATTTAAAATTATTCATGTTCGTAAAAATGTAGCTATGTGGCTATGTAGTAACTTAATTTTAGTTGACATTGCTTGTAGAAAGATTATAATACCCACACATAAGGTGTTCGCATGTACGTCAAGTTACCAAAATATTGTTATCCGCAGACGAGGGACGGTTGAGGAAATATCTAATTTAATAACACTGCAAAGAAATGACGTTGATTGGTACATTTAGATACTAGAAAAATAAATATTTCGAAAACGATATCTGGAAAAAAAGTAATCTGTCAGTTGTTAAAAATGGTTTTCTATATCAGTTGAGATAATATTATCTTTGTAACAGTCAACACACTCCTTTACAAAGAATCAAACACCAAATCCGACACCTTATTAAAGGCTGGAATAAGTCGGTCGCCCGCGGCGATGCACGCTGACCACTCGCTTCTAAAAACAAACATCTCTATTAATTTCCCTCGAACCTTTTAAGGTATCAACAACGGATTTATATCGGGTGTAGTATCAATCATTTGATGCCGAATGCGATAATTAATATAGAAATGATCAACTTCAAAGTAAGCTTTACACGTTACAGTACATTGCTTTTAAAGTCAGATGCTGTGAGTCTATCTTACTTCTTACTGATAGTATATATGAATTTTTGTAACCACATAACTCTAAAATGGCTAAACAGATCCTAATTAACTTTGGATAAGAGACAAATTACAATCAGAAATAGCACATGGGCTAATTACGTAGTTGATTTTTGTATTATTAAATTAAAACTAGAACTTAACATGTTAAATAGTTAGTAACAATAATATTTCAAATTTCGTATCCACTACCAGTATTATATATAGAAAATCTTCTTTGTCTACTTTGTTGAAGCTCACAAAGCGATACATATTTCCAAAATTGGTAACTAAAATTACATAAATTTAAAGCTTAGAGTTTTAAATCAGAAGAATTTTTAAACTCCTTAAATTGTCGTTTATAACGAATCGATTATATTTAATGGCCTACTTAGCACAACGATCCGTTTTGTTGCAATTCTCGACGTCGGTGTAATATAAACGGAGATGAAATAAAATATACGATGCGAATGGGATAACGAGTTTATTAAAAATACATAAATGTCGGATCGAACGCATATAAGTATAATGAATGAACTCTCTATTGTTCCCTGTTATCGAATTATTGATCGTTTTATAAAATACATAACAATTTATTAATGACATCAGATATACTCTCACGAATATTAGTCGTTAAACTGCCTGTGGAAATGAGCTCCCACGATACAGCTATCATTTAATTTGAATTTCTTTACATCGCTTTCCCATGTCACTCTTTTTACCATTTACTTATTTTCCTTCTTTTCTATATTTCTATAAGATTGTCATTTTTATATTATTTACTCTTTTCTTTCAAATCATCACCAACATCATCGTCAGGTCACTATACTAAACGTCCCTATTGAGGAGCTCGGAGGATACCTTAATTTAGGGGTGACGATGCCATAGCCAACCACGCTGGTCCAGAACAGTTTGGTTGAATTCATATATATCTTTGAATTTCTTCTCAGATATGTGCAGGTTGCACCACGATGTTTTCTTTCACTGTAAGAACGTCGGATAAATGTACATGTGTAAATCGAAAATTGAGAAACACATTGCTATATGGCGGGATTCGAACCCGGACCTGCAGATTACAAGTCAAGTTCTTATCCTCTGAGCTACTGACGTCTTTCTTTCAAATGTTATATTTTAATGGAGAGTCACATCGGTTATTTTTATCATCAAGTAAATTTAATTTATTCACTCAAAGAAGTTTAAAGGTTATGTCTTTGTAACGTCACAAATATCTCGCTTCTTCTGTATTTATTTCATAGTACAATCATGATAGTATATTACATTGAACATATTAAACGTATTAACTATTATTCGTAGTCATAGTTGAAAGCCTTCTTTTAAAATAACAATAATATATTAACACACAAAAGAAACGTTGCCGCCGAATGATAAACGCATCATAAAAGGCCTTAAGGCATCCCAACCCAGTCACTCGATATCTCTTCCGAACAAATCACTATTTTATCGCCATTCCGATCGAAAAAAAAAATTGATATCAACACAAAAAAGTCGTTCAAAAACAATAGAGTGGATGGATTGAAAGGATTCCGGGGTCAGATAACAAGTCGGTCAATATAAAGTATGTATTAATAATAGCTTTATTTTGATGGCGTCCGAACCACGAACACTCGTTTACTAGTGTCATTATGGCCTCTTAATCTCTCTTAAGTAGTCATTTGGTGTTGAAAATGTATCGGACAATATTAAAAAAGAAGACTGAACTAAACGTATTGCATTAGATGACTGTTTGAAATGTTCTCAGTAACACTTCTATCATTTCTTAGAATAACAAAACTAACAGTAGTTTTAACGCTACCAATTATATTACCTAACAATATGTTAGTTACTGTGTTTTTAACTTAGATTTTTTAAAAGATCTCAAAATGTTATTAATATTTATATTATGGAGAAATACTAAAAAACTATAATTACATTATAGAGTTAAAATATCATCCACTTCCTTTATGTACAATGCTACAATGCTACAATGCTACAGTATCTTTAGGCAATTTTAACCTAATAGCTCTGTTTTATACCTTATGACTTGTATTTTAATCGTCTTAATAAACCTTGTTATCTTTTTAAACTAGATATTCACTACCTGTTTTAAATTATCAAATAAAGATTTATTTCAGTCTGGATTTAGTAACAATTATAAATTACATTTTTTTATCTTACAAGGTGGCAAATGAGAAAGCGGCAACATGAATTCACCGAAATGGCGAAGCGACCGCTGCCCATAGACACTCGCAATTGCAGATGCGTTGCCTACCCTCAATCTACGAAGGAGGAGAACACACAAAAAGAGAATATTTAACCTTCCTATCCATCTCCTCCTCCATCAAATCCACTCCATTAAATCTAAATGAGTTATTAAAAAAAAATGATAGTGAATCTATATATATAAAAGAAAGTCGTGTTAGTTACACTATTTATAACTCAAGATCGGCTGAATCGATTTGACTGAAAATTGGTGGGCAGCTTAGAACCAGGAAACGGACATAGGATAATTTTTACCCCATTTTCTACTTTTTATTCCGCGCGGACGGAGTCGCGGGTAAAAGCTTGTATGTTATAAAGTTTGAATAAAAGTTTATATTTATTAAACGTAAAGCAAAACAACACATTGTTTATATAATTCGGAAACGTCACGTCTGTCTCAAAACGAATGTCAAAGTTATAATAACAGAAATATTAAGTCGTTAATTAAAAATAAAAACTATTAAGTCATGCACATAATTAAAGAAATATTTTCCGATCGTTAAGAAGAAATTTACAAGAATAACATGTGATTGTGCCGATCTATATGTAAAATATCTGACCTACCCCACTCTATCAAATGCTAATCGTCTAGACAAGTTGCCAGAAATCTAAGTAGTCAATAACTTATGTTAGAACGGCCAAGTTTGAAATATAATAACTAATTTGGCTGATTGGATTAAGATGTCAAAGCGTGCTCACCATTTTACGGTCAGCAAAAGATTATACTATAATTAAAAGAACTGTATTTGGTAATATAACTATCTTGTTGACGAAACATTCGAAAAAAGTAACAATTTTTTTTAATTTGAAACAGTATTTCCATTTTTTATGACTAAATTGTATATCCACCTTTCTTACAATATTTAGTTTTTAGGTAGCCAACTTTAATTACTATATCTAGAGATCCAGCAAAATCAATTGCCTAGCGGAACAATGAATTAGTTCTTAACATTACTACAGATTTATTTTTTCAATTATATTGTTCCAAATATAAGATAACTAAACTTTTGTAAATATAGTTTCGAACATGAAGTTCAAAGTATCGTCAAAAATACATTTTTGCTGACCTTACATGTTATGGAATGACTATTCAAAATTGACCTAAGTATGATGTCCTTTTAAAATAAAAACAACAAGAACAAAACGGAGACGGGGAATTGACACAATCAAGCAAATCGAACAATTCGTATGCAAATAATAGCATTATGTACGTAATTAGTAGTGACATATCATTAATTATATCTCATTAAATATTTAAATTTAATGTCTCAATAATTTAAAAAGTAATATTTGTCGAGTAATTTTCATATCTATTTCAATAAAAACACAGGTGGTTATAACATCTCCGGGTATGACAACAAAAAATAATTTTAGTAATGACAAAAAAATCGGCAAATTCAATGGACACAAGACGTTATCGCAAAACAAGAGGCTTATCAGCGTTTCCCTTGTTTTGCGGCGGCAATAAATTTTTTAAACATACCATAATTCTTTGCTGCCGAAGATCAATGTGCGATAAGTGTTTATTAGAACACGGGTGGTATAAACTTGTGCGATATCCGAACAAAAACAGGCGAAAAATAACAAAAACCTAAAACATTTCTCCCTTTGCCAAAAGGCAAAATCGGGCCGAGTATCTTCAAGCTTGTTTGATCGCCTTATCGCAGTTTGTTTAGTAAATAATGAGCAGTCACTAACTTGTTAACAACCTGCCGACACCTTGCAAAAAACATTCTAAATGACAGACGGAATAAACTTAACTGAACAAGATTATATTAAATATATTTTTTACTTTGAAAAAATCTTTACATTTTTTAAGTTATAACAAGATGTATGGAAGAGCGAGTACAAATTTTGAACTTAATTGTGTAAATGAAAAAAACTGTTAAAATCCTAACACCCACAAATTCATTGACTGTGAGCCTGAATACGATATTAAAAATACTACATATTATGTAAGTAAGATGACTACATTTGTCCAAAGTGAAGCGTTTATTTTACTTTATATAAAAATTCTAATGCTAACTAAATTACTGTAACCAGCCACCACGGTTGTATAAAAACAGGGGACCACTAAGTCCACTAATATTCACGGAATCTTAATATTCCCCGTGTTTATAAAATATTACAAGCACGTGCACGAAAATTATTTATGTCTGTAACATTATGAGCTTATAAAAAAGTATATAATAAAGTGTATATAATAATACATCGCATGAGGTAACTGTTCGTAGCCGATCAGTTACCACCTGACAGTAGTTTAATTTGAAACATGCGAATGCCCAAAATGAATACTATGGCGTAACAGAAATGATGGCTTTATTATAGCGCGCAGCGTACACTTAATATTTGCATACGGGATTGTATTGACGGTCGGTTCTCGGCGGCGATGGCACACGGCCTGCCTGTGTGGCACGCTCGGGCACGCTCCGGCAATACCCTTGCACTAATTAGAGTTTCATGAACAGTCGTTAAGCAAATAAGCACTTAGCTCCCGGCCATTTTCCAAAGTTAAATCAAATGTTCGCAAATCGATTAATCTGTACAACTCATCGTGGGTTTCTGAGACCGAAATCTCAGTTTAAAACATATTGTTATCTCTGTTTTGTCAAAGATAATGATAGGGATGAAGATATGTCTCATTCAGATATTTTAGTCTCAGAAGCTCATGGTCAATCGTATAAAATAACAAACAACATACTGTATAGATGGAACCAATATTTTCATATTCACTTATTCCCTCTTTGCTTGAGTTTTAAAACATTTTAGAAGAGCTTATTATAAACTTTTTAGAGAACTAAAGTACCACACTTAATCTATGTTATTACAAACGGGTTTATTGCACCATAAAATTAAAATTATACTAAAATTTTCTAACGAGAAAATATTATAACATAAGTTTAACATCATAACATAATTAATGATGAAATTAGAAACCTAATAAATACCATATCTTATTTTAATTTAAATACGTCATAGGTATGCTAATGATAACTTTAGTAACAAATTGTCACATGACGTGCAAAAAGTATAAACTATCGAATTATTCTAAGAGTCGATTTACAATTAATGAGACTGCTTTGTATGAATTATTACACTACAGTACAACAAACTTATCTGACCCGGTGAGCGTAAATGAAACTAAAATAAGTAGCTCTTTATCGCGTCCTATCAATGTTAAAGAATACCACGAAATCGTTGCCATACTGTACAGCAAATATGTCTTTTCTATGTCTAAATAGGCTTTATATATATTCTGGCAATATTTACCGTGCTACAAACGCCCCACAAATCGAACCAGATAAGTTTGTCGGACTGTAGTCTGATAGAATATATAATACTAAATTAAGTCTGCGAATCTGCATGGCATTAAGTTATTTATGGATTGAATTTGTCTCTTGGTCGTCGTGCGTCTCATTACGGCCGCCGACAAAGCCCCGGACAGCATTTATCACGCAAACACTGCAGCAATAGTGAAATTCTTTGTACAGTTGGACTTTCGAACTCTGCTTCCTCTTCTTAACGTAGAATAAAAATTACGCTCAAATAGTAATTGGAAATTTTATTCGATTTCTAAGTGTTACTGTGGATTTCCACTACCCAAACACAATAAACAATAATATTTTTTTCTACATTTCTCTAAATTCTTCTAAAAACTTGGTTAACATACAGCTTACGGCACGATACTTCTTTTTGCATATCATGTTCATCGCTTTATCAATGCCTTGGTATATATAAGCCTCTCCCGTTTCCAGTCCTCATTTTTCGCAGTCACATCCATGCATGTTAAAAATGTCATCGGCGAACCTGTATTTGAATTTTAATGATACTTTTATCATGTCCAATTTATTAAATTTATGTTAATATTGAAAAATGAAAGATAAACTCGCTAACCTAACCACCGTCCGCAACTGGCGATTGTGTGTGGTTTTTACCGCGAATTTTGTCAGACGTTGTTTATTCTCCCGACAATGTGGCCACTAAAAGCACGGAATTAAATCGAAACTTTGATTAAGACTTCAGTGCTCATTCCGAAGTCGGCGCCCCGCGGGGCACGCGAGTCTTGTCTCGACAAGCACCCTTAATTGTTAATTGGAGACAACGGGACTCGACTTTTTAACCGAAATAATGGATCGTGATTTGCAACGAAAGCAGACAATACATTACGATGAATACCCGTCTTTTTATGTTTCTGGAACCGATGATTATACAGCATTTATATAGTAATCATTGTTCTTTCTCGGGCAGAGAACGATGCGCTTTAAAAGGAAATCGTAGGATATACTAAAACTTCTAAGACATGAACACATGTAAACGTTCCCAGGTGTATATCGACACTACTTAATGCGAATTCCCAAAGCGAGCTCAACTGAATAAGGCTGTTTTACGAGCGGCAAGCTTTGGAGGCGGTATTCCATTGTGGCGATCGACAGGCGAACTTTATTGGCTAATTTTATTCAATTAAATTGTTCACGTTGTCGACACCGCCGGCTTTCGTTTCAACGCCTCGGAAATTATTACACTAGACGGTGTACGAGGCGAGGTGCTTGTTTAAATAGGAATGATTTAGAAGGCGCCGCAACGTTCATGTCGGACTAACGAGCGCCTGCATCGCAAGTCATCACTGCGCCTCAACACGCCGCACTACGCCGCAACACACCGCTGCGCCGCTCCCGTTCAATAGCCATAAACAAATCATGTCCCATCCTTTACTCTCGTGCGAGACCCGGTTCTGAGCAAAAGGATTAAAAATGATTTTTATATGTTAATTTCGTCGTCGTAACAAAGCGGGTGGCGGCTTCCAAACGGTGAACGCCAGTGTCGTGCTGTGATATCACTAAGACGTTTCATCGCAGTGTCGATGACAATACTATTAAAAGTTTCTTGACTAGAAAAAAAACTGCTTAAAATCTTCGAATCATGCTGACAGGACATTTCACAAATCATTTATTACATTATTTTATTTGTGGTCGTTTTAACGTCCGATATGATCGGTAAAATGTATCGATGACATATGAACATTCAGACTTCAACCCGAAGGGGTTGTTTCTTTGAATACAATCATATTAATCGCTGGATATAATAAGCTTGTTATCTTTAATGAGGCCCTAAACTATAACCTATTAAAATTATAATAAATTTTGTAGCTGTATAGTTTCGGACCGGAATGTGCAGTAAATATTAAAGTAACGTTCATTCAACCCTATTAATTATAAAATACGTTCATTTTTTATCCTAAAATCATTTTCACTGCAATCTCTAAATAAGACTTGTTATCTTACCAATATTATACATGCGAATGTTTAGATGGATGGATGGATGTATGGATGTTTGTTTGAAGATATCTCCGGATAGGCTCAACGGATCTTGATGAAATTTGGCACAGATGTAGAACATAGTCTGGAAGAACACATAGGCTACCAATTAAGTTTTTTTTTAATGCCGCGCGGATAGGGTCACGGGCGAGAGCTAGCTTTGAATGTAAATAAAGGAATTGTAATGTGGAGATCTTTGATACTGTTTTATTTAATGTTTGCACAATATTGATTTTTTATTTAAGGTTTTTGAAACATAAATCGTTTAGTTGAGAAAATTCATATTTGGTTGATTCGCTGCGATTTCTACGCCTTGTTAGAAAATCAAATATCATAAAGCATTCTAAAGGACACCGAAGACCCATAACAATAAACTAAAATACATTTCGCCGCAACCAGCAAAAAAAAAACATCGAACAGAAAAACAAATAAAATTATATTTAATAGGCTTGTGAGAACTGTCGCCTACCACCCACTGTGTCTCGAAGGTTCTTTACATATTTTAATTGCAGCGCTAAAAATATCTCCCAAAATTTTATATCTCGTAAATCATGGACACGGTAGCCTTAGTTGTAGCCCGAACATTAGAGTTTTTTGTCGCCACTGCCCATCACAGAAGATATTTAAATGTTTACGTCATTTCCGATTCAGTCACCGACTCTTTACTAGGAACATACAATTACTTGTCGAAAAAAAGTGTGTTAATCAAAATAGTGCTTAAGTGTATTACTTAAGAATATATCGCATTGACAGTTAATCAGTAGGCCGATCGGCCGAACGGGAAACACCGTACTAATCTATAGAACGTACTAATAATATCTAGAAAACAAATCTCACGCTTGTAACCCAGACGAGTAGGCAGAGATCAAGGGCTTTCATTTGGTGTGGCAAAATGAACCTCCGCAATCGACTTTTCGCCATTTCGGGAGATGGAGCGTGACGGGTTGCGATCCTAGTCGTTTGCACAATCTTACATTTTTAGTAGCATCGTAACTTTCCGAGTTTTTGTAACATACTTCAAAGGTGTTTTTTTTTTTAAATAACTCTAAATACGCCGTTACAACATAAGACAAACCAACGAATCGTACATAACTGATATTCTTATGAATAATCATGAAGTGAATCGTGAAAACAAAAGCAACAGAAGGTGATCGATTACCATCGCTGCCTACGCACCGTCAGCCAACTCGACCATTCGTGAAATTGTATAAAACATGATATATTTGCCACAAACGCCCCGCATTGATGAACAGATAAACTAAGAAACCTACCAAAAAAATCTAATAAAGATTAAAGGGATGTCCCTTGAACACGACAGAGTATATTACATTTTATGTGCAAAGGTACGCAAACTTAAGGCGGCAAACATGTAAGCGGCCATTTCAGACATTAAATAATCTGTGCAATTTCATCAACAAAGTAACAGACCAATGTCCAGCTCTGAGGACAAACTTTTTGTGATCATTTTTCGTAGTAGATGTATTGATGTAACCAACGCAACGAGAACTCTAGGAAACACATTCCAATTATCCCGAAATCATTTTATAATGATACGAAGGAGTATAAAATATTCATAAATTATAAAACATGAGATATAATTTCTTTCCATCAGACGCACGTATCCGAGGTCGAGAGTCATTCTAAACACATCACTCATTCGAAACGAGGCATCGTTTAAAAAATGACATTTCGGTAGTCAATAAACGTTGTTTGTTTTTGTAACAGGAAATCTATTTAGTTGTGTAAAAAGATTTGGTAAAAAAATAAACAAAAACGACCGTAGTGGGTGGCGGCCGACGACAGTCTAAGTAGCGTAATTCGATATCCGCGTCCAGAGTTTGTTTTTCTTGCGCACGCTTCCAATTGTAGGAGGCCAATAAGTTGATGATATTATTAAGACGTCCCACATAATGTGTTAATAGCAACAAAACTGTTTTTTTTTATAACGGATATCTTAATGATGTACATTTTGGATAAACAGTATATCAGGAAGAGCAATTCTAAAAGGCACATTAAAAAGTAGTTAAGCTACATTTTTAAAGATTATACAGTATTCTTTAGATTCATATGACAAATTATTTAGATTTTTACTTTCATAAGCTTCGATGTGACTTTATGTCAGTCTTCTAGCAGCTTAGACATGCAGTACTAACTGATTTTTTTTTCGTCAGTTATGAAGTAAAAGCGTATTTATCAATATGTTTATTGATAAATTTGTTTTTAATTGCGACTATAAATCACAACGCCATATACAAAATGAAATCCGTGCTTTCGTTTCCCAATCAATAAAATAATCGAGGGTTTATGTTTGTATGTGTGTGTGTATGAGTAGGTGCAACATAGGGAGAGATCACGTGATTACACTCACAACCCCTATTTGTATTTCTGTCTCATTTTGATATTGTAAAGTTGCTTTAGAAGGAAAGGATAAGAAAATACGTGTATCCGGATTTCGGGTGTAGCTCAAACATCTGCCCATATTTAAATATGTGATTGTAATGAAATTGAAATGATAAATTATAATTAAATCAAGAAATAAACTTAAAATTATTAACATACTTGTAGTGCCTGTACGAATTGTCGCTGTGAATTTAAAGAATTGCAATTCGTTGCTTTTATATTTCAACAGTTGATAATAAGATGTATTGAAGAAGTGTAAAGCGTGGTTTCTATGTAACGGTTTGCTTTTGAGAGGCTTGTGAACCTAAATTGAATGAAACCAAAAAGAACTCGATCTTTTAACAGAAAACATAAGCTATGCACGCTTTGATTTTCAGTATAATCCTTATTGTGTTTGCGATTAAGGAGATAATTGAGTGACGAAATATATAGTAACGTGTAAAAATATATTGGTAGCAGGCATAAGAAGTTCATTGAAAACGAATGCAGCTCATTCGGAGGTCCCGAAGGAAGGGGCAAATTTCTGAGTCTCCCGTCTGGAGAGAAACAATACTATGAAAAGCGTTTTGTACGCGCAGCGAATTGTTCAATGAGCGCACACTGCTTGTAATTATTGTTATTTTCTGTCCAGACATTGATATTGAAAGGGAATGTGGAACATTTTTTGCGAGTGGCTGTGAATGTGGGATTTGAGTTTTTTTTTTTTAATCATAAGGCGAGCTTTGATTTCTTCTTGTATGAAATCTTGAACCCTAGAAATTCGACAAATAAAAGCTTTATACTATATGAGTTTGTGTCCTAATTTCTCTTTCCGCTGGCGATATTTAATAGCAATTGTTCGATTACAGAAAAAAAGTATTAAGGTAACCATAACAATACAAAACTAGTTACACTAATAACGTTTTCCTTAAACACCAATTGGAAACAATAAAAATTTTCAAACTTAAATTGCTAGTAGACAAGTTAGTTTTTCGTAAAGAACTGACTCAGTAACCAGGAAATCAACAGTTGCTATGATCTATACAAGTTTATAACAAATAAATATTTATAATATACTCTATTATGACTATATTCATAAAATCAATGCTCTCAATGCGCGAATAACCGGATATAATGTCTTTATAACTTCCCCCAAGCGTCTATAGAAGCTTGGTCTAGTCGTCTAGATGCAAGTCTCGGATTCTTTATAAGGGTGACCTTAGCTTATTTAATTTTCAAGTTGAAGGTTCCCCTTTATTTGTGCTCTAGTAAGGAATAATATACCGTCTGGGTTTATGAATTGCTGTAGCCTAGCTATTTCAAGGCGACCTACATTGAGATAGGTTATAGTACAGAGTAATTCCGACGAATCTTTTCATCACACAGCTGCTAATGTTGAATGCACAGGTTTTAAATTGTTCACAATCGTATACAATATGTTTTATTTTAAGTTATTTCAGTATTGAAAGTTTTGATGTCAAAGATATTATGTTTTATTTAGCAATGAATATTAGATTCCTTCTTACTATAATATACAAGAATGCCGAGTGTATGATAATATTAAAAGTTAGACTTATTATATTAAGGGTTTAAACATATGTTTAAAAAATGAAAATTTACTGAATATTTTGTCAAAAATATTGATACAACTAGCTGTCGCCCGTGACTCCGTTCAGGAGGAATTAAAAAAAAGACTTAATTAATAGCCTATGTGTTCTTCCAGACTGAGGTCTATACCTACCTATGCCAAATTTCACAGAGATCTGTTAAGCCGTTCTGGAGATATCTTCTAAGAAAAAATCATCTATCTGTACATCCAAACATTCGCATTTACAATATTAGTAAGATTGAAATGAAAGTGAAAGGGGTCGGTTTTACACTTGAGTAGAATAATAAACACATTAACTGCACTCAGACGTTTCTCGAAACCTGTACACTGATTTGTTACACGTTCCCCTTTTGCTGCAACATATGGGCGAACTAAATTTAGCTCTCAGTATAGCCTACCGTGACATGCGCAGGCGCACATGTTCGCAAGATGGTGAGCCTCACCTTACACGGATTGCCGGCGAAAAAATACACCGCTTATGTTACAGGATGCACTCTGAGCATTACGAGGATTGTACCGTCAGACGGTGACTCCTAATCTCGAGTTAGGGTTTTGTTACATAAAGACATTGAGATATTTGAAATTATTTTAGCATAATATTGGTTAACAATTCCATATTAAGTGAATATAACAATGTATATTAATTACAGAACCTCATAAGAATGAGCTATTTTGTTGGATATATATCAATATTAGTAAAATGATACCAGAATGTTTTATTCGACATTAATTTAACTCGGGAAAATAATTAGGTGTCATTAATCTGATATTATTTAGGCGCCTGCTACTTTTGAATAGTATACAAACTTTATTATATATTAATATTTGAAAGCGCGGCTAAAGTAAAGGTCAATAATCCGTTAGCTGGTCATTTTGAGTTAAATCCTACTATTGTCTTTAGAATAATTAGTATTTAATTTATAAGTTATTATAACCCACACCATTACAAAAAAAACGCTTTTATCGAAATGTTATCATCCCCTTTCTTTCACAAACAGAATTCAAAATCGTGATAACCAATCTTAGAGTTCAATAAATATAGTTTCTACGCGAACTTCATAACGTATACTATGGCATGTCGATGTTATTTTCATGATAGGTCACAATGGTCATAGAATTGTGGCGCGTGCCATAACACAAAAGATAAAAACAGCCAAAGACAGCTGGCGTAGGTGAACACACACAAATGCAACCAGCGAATATGTCTGTACACGTGTGTCACGCAAGTAAACAATTACACAAATTGAAGAATATCAATTTAAATTTTAGATTGATTAAAATCATATTAATAATGTTGTTAATTAAAAACCAGATAAGGAAAAAACATTAACAGTGACGATTGCGTACCGAGCGTACAAAAGTAAAAATCTGCATTAAAAAGAGCTCTTTGCAGCATGTGGATAATATGGCGACTCCATATGAATCCACATTAATATATATGATATTCAAACTCTCTCTAGGATCTTCAAAACAAAAATAAAAAGTCATTAAATTTGTTGCATGTGTATTCATTATGTTGTTTCCATAAATTGGAAAATGTCGATAATAATCTTCTTTACACTTCACTTCAATTTGTTTGCGTAACAAACTAATTAAAAAAAAACTATCCTAAACTAAATATTTTTTTTTACAATTAGCCTTTGATGCCGAAATGAATGAATATAGACCTAAAATTTTTTAGTTAGAATAAAACAAGAGACTTGCTGATATTACAGCTATAGAAACAAAATTCCACTCCAACCCCCTGCGCCGACGCAGGCGCAGAATTCCATTAAACGAAACGGTTTTATCCCCGTTACCTCACACGTGTATACCAATTTCATCTGATAGTTTGCGTGTGTGCGTGCTATAGTACCTTCACACATACGCGGCAGCTGGGTGCGCCACCCCATTATTAATTATTGTCCTTTACTAGTAGCGGGATGGTACATTCTATCGATAACTGGTGTAAGAATATTTTTCTCTTCACTTTATTATCCATTTTTCCTCACGTGGTAAGGGTTGATAATTCTTTATAGTTTTATTTAAAACGTTACAGATAGATGCTCCTAATGTTAAAATTATTATTGTAAAGCATATTTTTTTCATAATTCTATATGGTACGGTCAGTAATTTTAAAGTATGTTAATAAACGATCTTTATTCAGTAAATCACGCCTCGATAAGCTCCTAGCTGATTTGGATTAAATTTAAACAATGTAAAAATTGTCGATATTTTTGTCAAAATCTAAGTCACGTCACTAGTTTATGCCGCCCTTTGAAAGAGCATGTGTGCAACTAGCAAACGTAAGTACCTACCCCTGTTGATCCCCCCGCGGGCCACCCCAGGTGCGTCCGCGCGGCACGCGCCATTCCCGCAGTGGCCGGCGCCCTGACGCCATCTCAACATTCCTTGCCATACAACCACCTTTAAACGGTTTCCATAACGGTACGTGACTTCATCAAAAACACCAACCCGGAACTAATTTTTACTCAAACAAAAGTAACATGTGAAATCGGCAACTCACCGCTGAAATGAGTTCCATCGGAGTCGTAGTGTTTCGTAACTCACCGCTCGGCAAAGCGCAGGTGCTTCAAGAATCCGTGAATAATACTGTGAACATATCAAATAACGATGCCAACCCGAACATTGGTGAAATTATTATCGTAAGAAAAAAACACAAGATCACATCTCCAAATACGGTTTCAGTGTCATCGATAGTGCGTGCAACAGATTCTGCGAATTCCAATCTGGCAAAGAGACCCAGATTTCGTGAAAATCTACTAGAGGATGCATCAAAATCCCCAACTCCACTTGCTGTGGCTCGTAGAAATGCGCGGGAAAGAAACCGAGTGCGACAAGTTAATGACGGATTTGCCGCACTACGCCGTCATATACCAGATGAAGTGGCGGCAGCTTTTGAGAATGCTAATTCAAATCGTGGACCAAACAAAAAACTGAGCAAAGTAGAAACTTTACGTATGGCCGTGGAATATATACGAAACCTAGAAAGCTTACTGAACATAGGCCATGACAAAGAAAATATGTCGAGACCATCAATGGAATCTTTTCCGTCACCGGCTTCGTCGTCACCTCGAGAAAACAGTCAAGAAAGAAGTTATTTCTCATTGAATTCGCCAGCAATCGACGATGACGATATTGACGAGGACGACTTAGATGGCTCCCTCCAATTACAACAACAGTCTTATATGGAAATGCCATCGTCAGAAACATTCCACCTTGTCGCTACTCCACACTTGTATGATGAAGAAGAGTGTGTAGGTCAACCATTAACTCCATCATCGGATCTCCTGGGACATGAAGAAGGAAATGCGCCTATGATAGATGGCCACTTTCCTTTTCCTAATTCAGCAGAACAATTTTCAGTTATACCTGAACAAAACTATTGCAGTGAAACAGAAATAGCATTACATGACAGAGATTTCGAAGTCAAATACGCACAATCTATACACCAACAGATGCAACCAGATTTCGAAAATGAGACAGAACTACCTCTGGAGGCTATAAATCCAGATTTAATTCTTTCTCAGAATCAATATAAATTTAAAGAAGAAGATCATGCATTTCTGGAAAATCAACCATATAATGAAATTGAACTTAAGAAAGAGCTTCCAGAAATTCAAGTAACACCCGAAGATAGGGAACAATTTGAAGAAACGTTGAAATGGTGGCAAGAAAAAACCAGACAAAGCCGTCCACTATCTAAAACTAAGAACTAGCTTAAATAATAATATGATAACGTAATTTATCTTGTATAGAAATAAAAAATAACATACAGCTGTTCCCAAAGCAATGTATGAAGCGGGCGCAAGGTGTGTTGTAACGGTCACTCCGAGTAATAAAGCCTTTGCGCTCCTGGCAGTTAGTTCTAAACGCATTCTAATTGTTTATTTTATATTTTAGAGACAACTTATAAACTACAATACGTTAGCTATTATTTATAAGGTCCAGATAATGAAATTATAGATTTTTTATCTTAATATAGTTGATTTTTGTAAAGTATTGATAGTGTATCTTAATTTATAATTTGAAATTGTGTTGAAAACATTTCGATAAGGCACTATGTTAATTAAAAAAATAGTATTTTTTATCTTACAGTGCCTTTAACTATAAATTATGTGATGTTAGTATGTAGCTAATTTAGAACAATAAAATTATTTTAATTTATTTCAAGATAATTTGACGTTTTATTTTCTTTCTACAGTCTCAATAACCGTTCCTAGACATTTATAGTTTTTTGTAGTCCAAGAGACTACAAGTTCTAAACGTAAATGAGCAATGAAATCATGTCCGTTGAATTAATCCAACTGAATTATAATCATAAATAGTCTAAAACAGCTTAAACGTTAAAATGTTGGGACAAGTCTCACGACATCTGGTAACTCGACTAACTTTTAGGAAGATCCGATTATTTGGAATTGCAACTATGACAAGAAAATAAGTCGATATCATTACTAGTGTATTCATTATCCCTTTATATTTTATTGTCATTGATCTAACCCACTAATATTTAACCAACCCGCTCTGGGCCAGCGTGGTTAACTATAGCCTAGCCACACGGTAGTTCCGAGCCCCACGGTGGGCATATGTGTAATCTGACGACGAAGTATTATTTAAACAATGGAAAAGCTTTTCCTTAATATCATTATTGCGTAAGTAAAATATATACTGGCTTTTAGTAACTACTAACAAGAAATCAAGTTTAATTTCTTAAACTGTAACTTAAAAGTTGATCGAAGAGTAAATGTATCGTCACAAAAATGAAGTACGTTAACGGTTAGCGGCAAAGCTATTGTGATTATAATGCGGTGCTGTTGCTGCGCAACAAAAAATGCTCTCAATAAGCCCTTGGTGCAAAGCGGGTCATTTAAATTTTAGATGAGGTCGCTATTAAGGTTTATAGTAAAGGAACATGTTTTTTTTAATTTCTATACACATATTATATCTATCTTGATAGTTTATCAATATAAAAAATTGGCAAGTGAATCTTTTTAAAATTTGACTGTAAAGAAAGATATTATCTTGCAAAAATGTAAAGGGACACTTTACAATATAATTCCTTCTTGAATTCTTTTCAATTCAAATGTGAATATTTTACGTCTACCTTTTTTCTCCAGCACTTTTGAGTTATATAGGTCAGCGAAGGAATTGTTTAGCACTGCATTAGACAGAAATAAATATTTCAAGTTAGCGACCGACCTTCAAGACTGAAGAGGCACTGGAAGAAGAAGACTTTTGAGGTAATTTTACGGTTGAAGGCAAATTAGTAATAATATTTTGCATACCGCCATAGAAAGAATGTTAAATATTTCAAAGTAGGTAAATATTATTTCTTACGTGAACCCAATAGACCTTCTTTCCGGGTGCTGCAGGAATTTAATTTTTTCATATATTTTTTTCTTGTGTTACCATATCATAATATTTTAGGGAGTAAACGCATTGCACGGTATTTCGGCTTCCATTTAAATATTTTCCGGTTCATTCGTCAAGCGCTGTTTCCAGTGATTAGAGTTTTGGATACACGTGAGGTGGCAGTATAAATAACGCACCTTTGTAATAAAAACTTTAATTTGACGCAATTTCAAAAATGGAATAAAAATGGATCACTCATTCTTTTTATTTAAATTGTGTGTAATTGATCGTGGTAGACAGTATTAAAATTTAACATTAAAATCAGATGCTGACCATTTTAGTTCTGTCCTAAAACCTGAACAGGTCCTTGACTCGTAAGACTTTCAAACTAACTACTAATCTATTTGTTTACACTTCTACATGCCTTTGGATTTCATTGATATCAATTGATAAAGGAAAGAATATAATATTCATGAAGCTAGCTAAGCAAACTAACTCTAGTTACAAGTAATTGTTTAATAACTGGGTATCTTTAAGATACGAAAAATACATAAATATATATGTTCGGCCTATAGAGAAATGTATGCAAAATAGATTTAATATAAAATAAAGTACTACTACTGGAATCTATATCTATCTATTTCTATCTACTCTACTATCAAAAAGTATCATTAGAAAAATGTTAAAAGTATAATTTTATATATCTAAAACTCTGTAATGATCGTTGCCTCACATAATGTATTGAAAATATAATCCCGCATGTTAGGACACTTCAGGATCCTTATCTTTATGTTAGGGTTAGGGGCATATAGAGTAAACTATTTAGTTTTATCTAAGATACTTTACGAGTACTTAACCATTGAAGAACACGGGTGGTTTGAAACAAAGTTTAGCTTGAATCAATGTAAGGGACATTTTTGTTAACATTTTTACGATAATTTTTTTTTTTTCAGTTGTTGAATGTGTCATTTAAAATTGATATTGCTTTAAGAATAATTTCTGATCAGTATATTAATAATATTTTGATCTTTTGTCTATATTTAAATACTTAAACTGGAGTATCAAGCAAAAATTATGCTTTTAGAGAAGAGACAGTTGTCAACCGAATTTAAAAAATAGTGGAGTTAGTTAAAGATATTTGTAATATGAGCTTAGGTAAAAGAAAGTAGGCCACGTAAGAATATTCGTGAGAAACCCGACTGTTTACCATGACAAAATCTATTGCACTGCTGACTAGGAAGGAATCCTGATCGATAACTCAAGGAAAAAAATCCGTTACGGCCCGCTATGGCTTTTGTTGTCTTGCGCCGAAGTGTACTATAGTAGTTTTGATACTTGTGTAAATTTTTAAAATTAAGAAAAAAAATGTTAAGTGAATCAAAATTTTATGTTAAAGTATTTTGAACAAAAAATATTGTGTTACTAGACTAGAAACGCTTTAAATATAAACTTTAAATGTACGTTGATCTTCGTATTCAGAGTATGTATTGATGTTGGTTGGAGAAAAATTGTATATTTCCAAAGCTTGGAAATAATAATAAATACATTGGAGGAATATTTATTGTTTTGAGTAGATTTTTTGGATGACTAAAAAGTAAAAATATATAACGCAAGTATCAAACGCATCAAGCGAGCTTCACGCAAGTTAAAGTCAAAGAAGCTACCCTATTGTTGTATAATATTTATTCTTGCGTGGATCTGTTCTGTAGAGTCTTTCAGCGAGGTCGATTCCATTGTCGCAGGGTTCATGGGAAAGGGCAAAAAACGGACTTCGCCTTTAGGGTACTACCGAATATAACGAACAAAACTGAATAAGCACTTTTTCAACGCATAGGTTGCTTCGTCTACGATCCACGTGTTCAAAGATTAGAACCGCTTTCATAATCTGCACGTCTTATGCGAACACCCTAAGAGTCCGGGCTAAAGAAATAATAATATTTGATCTTGGCATCAAAAATGGTATCATCGCAAAAAAACGTTGTTTTACCTGTAGTCTGTACGTCTATACTCTTACATATCATTGAAATGTTATCAGACAACGCTTGTAGATATATTGAAAAAACTATTTTTTTTTTAAGTTTTAGGTGCAAAAGGTAAATCATATTAAATCTGTCTATCACATAAAAATACTTATAGTTAAAGTTATTTAAAGAGCTCTTTACTTTGTAAGATTATACGAAGTCTTCGAAATTCTTACGAGAAATACTTTGAATGGCATTTACAGAGTTCCTGCAAAAAAAACGAAACAAGGCCAAACCGTGTTTCCCAGAGCCGACATATCAAGGGAGATAGTAGACAGTGAAATTGCACCAGACTCTGCTGCGGCGCCGCCATACGGCATGCGAGCGAGCGACATCTGGTGATCAACACAGATTGTACAAAAAGTTCTTCTAAATTAACTCCAGCGTACGCCAAAAGTCACGGTGGCATATGTTACGGTTTGATTTTAATTTGTAAAAATTTGTTTCGAATTAAATAAATAAAAAGGTCTCACGATTTAAATACACAAACCATATGTACGGTCTTATTTAAATCATCTTATATTTTGCTCTTATCAATAGTTTTTATACGATTAAAAAATAAAAACCTGCATAAATTCAAGATAAAAATACCGAATGTTTGGTTCTGAAAATCACGAACAGATCAATTTAATCTTTTAACTTTTTAAATAAAATAATAAGACATGAAAAAAATACATTGTTACTCAGTTGTTTTCGCGCCTAAAATTTATTCCTAGATTTTATCGATAAGTTGAGTTGACGCGACGAACTTTGAGTTATCGTGAATTACGAGCATGCGAATCACGTCATATATAAAACGAGTGACATGCAGCTGCATGTGCAGTAACATTGTAATTTTTCTAATGACTCATTAATGTTTATACTGAACTAAAAGGTTTTCACTGTAAATAAGATAAAGTAACGACTTTAATCTTTGAACCGAGTGAACATTGTCTTTGTTCAGGCGCGTGTTAGAGCATAATTTACTATGTATGCATAAGTATTACAAGATAAAACTCAATCTCGCTATTTGACGATTAACTTGTTTTACGTCATTTATTATGTAATATGTTGAACAAAGAACTTTGTACTAAAATGGGAACAAAGTACATAGTAATATTTCCTTATCAAACTTTCTACACAAAGTATTGATCATACAATTGAATAATTCGGCTAATTAAATACACATTACTTTTATATCTCTACCTATTCATAACTCATTAAAATTTTAATGTAACTAAATTTTATATAAAATAATTGTAAACTCTTTTTTTTTTTTAAATTATATGGCAAAATGTGGTCAGTATAAACCTAAATGTTCGTTCTATGGGTCTCTGCATACCTACTTTAATGTATATCCCAGTATCATAAGACTTTGATGGAATATATACTGTATTTTAATAAAGCGATTGGACGATTATGCGTATTAAATTGTAAGGATTTAGTTGTCATACTTACATTTATAATCTAGAATGACCTTGACATATCAGATAGTTGTTGATTTCTTATTCAAAGTACTATAGAAATATATTTATTATTTAGTTATCTGGGTACCTTTGCATAAGAATGTTTTTATTAAAAACTAGTGATCGCCCTCGACTTCGTCAGTGCGAAAAAAGCAGCCTATAATATGCCCACGTGAATCAGCTACCTTCTGATCAAAGTCAAAATCGGTCCAGCCGTTCCGGAGATTATCCGGAGACAAACGCGATCTTGCTAACAGACATATAGACAGACAGAAAGTACAGATACTGGTTTTTTATTACCATACAAATATAAAGTTTTATATCTAATATATAAAATTGTCACAGTTTTCGTTGCCATACTCCTCCGAAACGGCTTGACCGATTCTCATGAAATTTTGTGAGCATATTCAGTAGGTCTGAGAATCGGCCAACATCTATTTTTCATAACCCCCCCCCCATTTTTTAATTGCGCGCGGACGGAGTCGCGGGCGTCAGCTAGTTTCAATATATACATGTCTACTGAAAAGTAAAATAATAATGTTTATTAATGATCATTTGCACTTTGCCACTTCGAATAAAGCGATCAGAAAATTAAATCATTACATACGAATTAATTTTAAACGATTTACGTAACAAAAATAATCAAAATTAATTAAAAAATTCCTTTGTAAAATCCACTCTACACACAATAGGTACCATCTTTGTCAAATGTCGTAAATAAAATCAAAAACCGGTTTACAAAATCACTTTTGTTTAAATAGTTTTATCATAATTTTGAGAAAATGTCAATGAACCAAAATTGAAACGAGTTTTTATGGATCGTAAATTTATGTAGCGTAATTTGACGTGTTTAATATTTTATAAATAGTTCAGAATTTAATCAATTTGAGACACTGGATAAATCGATCATGATCACATGCAGCTTGAAAGTAAATGGTACAACTGCAAAAGATAATCATAAAATAATGAAAGAACATTTCTAATTAAAACAATGCCTAGTTTTGCAATTTTACTTCCAAATAAAAGTTGTAGTAGGAATAAAATCTAAAGAGAAATGAGTAATCTTAAGGTGGGTATAGACTAGAACATTTTCTTGTATCAAAACAACGAGCCGCTCTGTGGTCTGTCCTAGTTGTTCCCTTTCACGAACCAAACGTACTTTGGAAACTATGCTTTTACCTTTATTATACCATTCGTAAAAACGTTACATTAGATAGAAATGCTCTAGTGTATATTCACCCTAAGGTGAAATAGGTGAAATGGTGAACAGTTTCGGTAGAATAACCATCGCACATGTCAAGATCATTTAAAATTATTTAAACAGCGGAATTACGGAAATCAGAACAGCAGTTACGGCGGGCGCACGTCAAGCTCATTTCCTTTCGTTTCAGTCACATGTCGCTAAATAATTCAATAACAAAATGCTGCTTAACAAGCGTTTGAATAATTCAATAATCGTGAATGAATTGTTAGCAGGGGTGTAGAATTAGGCGCTATACATTAAATTGACAAATCTAATGTTATAAAGAAGAAAGAGTTGAATGTTTGTTTGCATTGAATAGGTTCCAAAAATACTGTACTGATTTTAAAAAAAATTTCAATGTTGGGAAGCTACACTGTCCTTGGATATATTTTATTTTAATTCTGTTAAGTTTCTTTTTAATTACGTGCAGACGAATTCGCAGGCGACTGCTAGTTTAATATATGCATTAATTTCTTAGTTAAGATTACAATCTAACTAACGGATACTTTTTGCAGAACGTTCAAATAGTTTTATTCTATGATTTCATTTGTAAAAATATATTACTATACTTTTTTGAACAGCTCCTTCATTGTTATAAATTGTACACATGTTTTAAATATTGACTGATTATATTCAATGTTACATTTGAACTGTTAACACTGATTGCTACTCTGTTCATATTATATTCACAAGTGAAATTGTTTCAATTGAAGAGTTTATTGTTTCGTAGACTAACCTTGTATTGTATTCAAGTTCACTGCTATTGAATATTTAAAGAAAACATACGTATTTGGTTTTTCCTATTATTTAGTAACATCATCATCATCAGCTCACTATACGTGCCTACTGAGGGGCTCGTAACCTACCCCAAGTTAGGGGTGACTAGGCCATAGTCAACCACGCTGGTCCAGTGCGGGTTGGTTGACTTCACACATACCTATCTTTGAATTTCTTCTCAGACTTGTTTTCCTTCACCGTAAGAACGTCCGATAAATGTATATATGTAAATTGAGAATCGAAAAACATATTGGTACATGGCGGGATTCGAACCCAGGACTTGTTGATTACAAGTCAAGTGCTAAACCACTGAGCCACCGACGTTCTTTTATTAACCACATATTTAGTAACACTGCACTATAATGCGCGAATGCATTTTATTACAAAAGGAAGTTCATAGATGATAAATCATTCGGTACATTATCATAAAGTGAATAACATTCATTGAAAAATACAGACCGAATATTTGAACTTTAACACATTGATAAGACTATCTCATGCAAAAGTGTTACAACATCGGAGGAAATTTACTGAGGGACGTTTTTAAATAAATATTTACATCATGTACCATTTCTTTTTTTACTTTAAAAATTTTACAAGTACTATTTTAAAGTATTAACGATAAGTAAATCTCATACTTTTAATTTTTATAGTCTTTTTCCATGGTTTATTGGAAATTACTTACTTAGTTCATTTTCTATATCTTTAGCATTTTAATGTTGTTTTTTAGGTTTCATAATGAAGAACAGTATTAACTTGCAATTATTTGCATGATGCATTTAATATATTTACAAGAAATATCGCGTTTACCTTAACCTTGAAAATACTCAACAAGGTCACCTTGAATACAAATCGTGAACTTGAAAACACACGCATACAAATTCCTGATAACTAAACGAAAGTATTTGTTGTGAACAGGGGTTGTGTTTACGATTCTCTATTCATTTTATACTCGGCTACTCCTCCCATTAGGGGTAAGCTTCAATAATTCTAGCCAAGTTTTTTTTCTATCATTCCACCTATAATTGATAGCACGTGCACGGTTTCCGTTCAGACACGTGGCGGCTAAAATATTAAATATTCATTCCGCTTGAACTCGAACTACGTAACAAAACTCCGATGTTGATATAATATGCAAGACAACAATGAGAGCAACCTACATTAAAATCGATTGATATGAAAATAAAGGTAATCTCTAGACAGTCTTTTATTTTAAAATCTCCACACAAAAGAAGAGGGTAAGAGGGTCGGTAAGTACGATTGGCTCGTTTTTATCGTACTTGCGCTCTACATTTACAATTCAAACACTTCAATATAAATGACAATCATTTAGACCTAATTATCACTTTATCTTTACAAGTCATTACAACTTGTAAATGGCGGTCAATATATCGTAAACAAGTAACAAAAACAACATAATAGTCGAAATGTTTAATTAAGTGAACACAGGATTTATTATTATACCTATAATTTGCTATTAGAGATCATTTACTTTGCATACATAGACTATATTTAAGATGGCATTAAGTTTTGATAGCGATCACACATTCAAATGCGGAATTGATAACTTCCTTTCTCTTAACTTCATAAACACTTCGAAAGTCACTCCAGAAATAACCATATCCACTCTCCAGATGTTTTCCTGGTTGTTTTTTGTTAATCTACGAGGCAAAAACTAAACGCATTTCAACGTGGGAACCACTAGCTTCGCAGATGTTTGGCGGAACGTCTCGAGACATTTTGTGTCGTATCCACGTGTCACAACAGGAAGGTGACTGCAATTTAGTGGCTGAGACGCGTGCCACTTGTCCGGTCTCAACGGACCATGAAATAGACTTGCTGTTTTTATTACGCAGGGTGCACCGAAACCCCTTAGTTCCACATGGCCGGAACTAGTCCTTGCTGCTAACAATGTTAACAAGTGTTGAATTATTTATTTCATAGGATTACTTTATCTTAACACTTTATACAGTATTTAATACACATCATCATTTATTGTCGACGTGATTTAACCTAGCTTAAGGTAAAGTGGAAAATTATGTTAAATATTCATAGTTGTATATTTTCATATCGAATACAATAAGGCCATAAGATTTGAATCACACATTTTATTTAAGCCACTTTTTGGCTATTAAATTTACTAAAATATTGTTTTTCTATTAGAATATATTCCATTGTCTTATCAAACAAAATGATGTAATATCGTGTAATTTCATTACTTCCTAAGCAGACTTTAAATGTCGTGCTGAACTTGGGATAAATTATCTTATCAAGCTGACATAATAACGTTGACCTCACATTTAGACAGATGTTACATCAATTGCTGCTTTTAACTTCTCTTTTTTTCCTGATCTGAAGCGTTCTTCTATTTGTAACAAGGTCTTTCCTCTTGTTTCAGGTAAGCAGAAGTACAAAAATATGGTTCCCACTAAGGTTGACATTCCGTAAAATAAATAGGTGCCATGGTGACCTACACTTTCAAACATTGCCGGCGCTGTTTTTACCGTTCCAAAGAAAGATATTGAAGTCATCATAACACTTAAGCCAGATCCTATTCCCTTTGTATCTGTCGCAAAAACCTCTCCAACCATATTCCACGGCAAAGGAGCTATTCCGATATTTGAAACAACAATGTATGTCGCCGTTAACCCTAGAGATATCAAAGGTTTCACGTGCCTTATTACGCGTATTTCCACTAAGTATAAATAAATTGATAAAATGATTAGAGATAATGATGTAAAAGTGCCACTGAATATCGCAATAGGTCGACGACCCATTCGTCTTAGCATGATGCAAGCCGTGACCAGAGCCACGCAACGCAAAATATCAATACCGAGCATGGCGGCATAAGTGTTAGATTTGCTGCCTAACAAAACCTCCATTATTTCGGTAGTATATGCACAAAATACATTTATCCCAGAGAGTTGTGTGATGGCAAAGAAAATTAACATAATACACAAAGGTTTCCAAAATTCTGGTTTTCTTAAATTCGTGGTCAACGTTTCAATCTTGCTTTTCCTATCAACTTTCTTCGTTTGTTCCAATATCATTTTATCTAATTCAGTTTTCATCGCAGGACTTGTTCCTCTGTACCATTGGAAGGATTTAATACATTTGTCTATTTCATTTTTCGATGCGAGCCAAGCGGGAGATTCTGGTGCGTAATATAAAATTATACAACCCACTAATGGGAAGGTGCCACAAAGTAATGCTGAATGTGTCCAGTGTAAAAATGTTCCAAATAAATGTGACATAAAAACACCAGAAGCAATACTTAAGGATAAACTAGCTAGAAACAATCCTCTGTACGCTGGCGTACTTATTTCTCCCACAAATACGGGTCCGAGGGGTCCGAGCCAGCCTTGACAAAAACCTGTTATGAATCTTCCGAACAGGATAAGGTGTATACTATTAGCAAATGCTATCGTAATCCATCCACCGATATAAAATAAGGATAGCAACATTTGCGATAATCTTCTACCAAATCTGTCCATTAGATATCCCGAAATCATGTTACCGAATAATAATGCGAGTGACGATATTGCGGCTGAAAAATAAAGAAATGCGTTAAAAGAAATTTACAAAGTAATTAAGATATTAGTTAATTTGCACATCAACACATACCTACCCATGACACCATCTCTGTTGAATATTTCTTGTGGCCCTTGTCATGTTGTAGTTGTGGAATGAGAACCGCGGAGAAGCCTGCCGTGGCGCCTGCGCTGAGTGACAGCAGAAATGTTCCGAGTACTATAATCGCCTGGAAACACAACACCCAGATGTGAGCTTGGTTAGTCTACAAATTAAGTTGAAGAACCGTGGATTTCCATTACCCAAAAAATATTGGACAGGAAGACCTTTAACATAATATTTCTGTACCGGCGTTTCAATACCCACGGTGACAATCTATATTTTGAAATCCTTTGATGGCAGATGTATCTTGTATATTCAAAGGCCAAATCAACAAGTATTTTCGAATGTATTCCAGTCGAAAAAATTATTGAATATCCAAAGAAATGCAAATGACCAGATATCATTACGACATTCTCTAAATTGGCTACATTCAGCTACATTTGCCTTACGATTTAGATGTATTAAGCCCATATCGTAATTAGATGTTGCTGCGAACATTCTCAATTTGATTCTCAAATGAAATTAATTAATTTTAATTTATTAAATTGTAACGATGTTATTAAGGTATGTATTTCAGAGTTACGCAAGACACTAGGTAAACAATTTCAAAGTCAATATACATATAAGTGACGAAATATAAATATATTTCAATATTTTTACATAAGTAATAGAAGAATTAACAATGCCTGATGAACTATTGAACCGTCAAAACATTTAAATGTTGAATTGTGGCAATTTTTCACATATTTCAAATTTAAAACAATGACTACAAATTCAAATTATGCGATAGTCTTTTAGTATAAATAAACCCAACTAACCGTATCATTATAACACTTTGCCGAAGAATATCGATCGAATTATACCTTATTAAAATCGATCAAACTGTTTAGGCTACAATAAGTACTATCAGGGAATCTGGCGGTATTCCAACTTAAAAGCGACAGCCGCTTTTGAACGTTTCGTCAATATTGAGACGGCGATGCAGAAAACCATAATCGAAAAAGAATCAGTCTGTGGTACACGACTTATTGCTTTTTACTATTAAGTCATCGTTTGCGCAACTCACTGCTACCTAATTGATTATTTTGTAAGAAGGAGCGGAGTTTTTCTGGTTGCAGAATATAAAAAAAAACTTTAAGTAGAAAACCGCTAATGGCCCTGACTGTACAAACATAATATGGACTTCCTTCAATAGTAAAAAAATTAGAAGTTTATATCCGTATATAATATCGCTTTTTTATTTTTTATGCACACGACATATCTTCAATATCTTCGAAACACCTAAAGTGATTTTGACGGGACTTTTGATAGAAACTGGAATGCAATCAAGATCTGCCTTGAAAGATAGCATTGTTTTTTTTCAATCAGCAGGTCTTTTTATATAATTTGCGAAATGAAGAATCATTTCAACAATTAATTCCACACGAACGAAGTAGTGGACAAAAGCTAGTCGTCTACAAATCAAAAACATAACGACATGCAAAAGTTGACAACCTTGATCGATATTTTTCATTGAAGTTCATTTTAAGTTCCTTAAATATTCTCGCACTATACTTAAAAAATATTCAAAGCAACATCACAATACCAAATTCATATAAAATCTAAAAAAAAAATACTTAAAACATAATTATATCTTACTAATATTATAAATGGGAATGTTTGGATAGATGTACGTTTGTTAGAAGGTATCTCCGGAACAGCTGCAACATAGTCTGGAAGAACACATAGGATACTAATTAAGTTTTTTTAAATACCACGCGGACGGGGTCGCGGACGACAGTTATTTTTAATTAAATGTTAAATTAATATTAATTATCTTAATATTTATTTAAGTTACGAGAAATCTTTTATTATAAATATGTTAATAATGTTATTGTTTATAATTTAAAATGACACATTTCACAACAAAGAATATATTATAAAGATTAGCAATAAGGAATCGACATTTATTTAAACTGAAAGGGTCAAATAAAAATGTCAATAAATAATAATTGTTCTTTATAGAGTTTATTATGTGTGAAACATAAGAATAACTGATAATACAACTCATTTATTTAAAAGTGGTCCTTAACCGATAAGCATGTTTTATGAAGAAAGAAAGAAAGCTTCGCTAAAAACGTGATAATTTAAATCCAGAATATCTACCTAAACCTCGCAATTAAAGGCTTACTGCCACTTCAAAAATAGACCCTTAATCAAGGCATTGAATCTGTATGAAGAATACATTAGAAATATCCACTAAGTAAATGCTTAGGTAATCAGCAAATATTACCAAAGTATAAAAATCGAAGTCATTTTTAAAATTCTAAAGTCAATGGGTTTTTTTATTCCATAAATCATTTTGTGTTTCTGAACCAGATGAATGAATTGTTAAAAATACATCCTTTTTCTTCTGACCTTGCTTTGCTAAAGTAATAAATCAAAAATGTAATATAATGCAAAACCAGAAGTAAAACAGTGACAATAATTTAAAACCAAATTAACATTTTTGTCAATTTCCTTTATGTAAGACATTAAATAAATTTATCAGCACGTGCAGGAATATTGTAAAAACAAAGTTTTTAATCAATATTTTTTTCAACAAAGTAAAGCTTTCATATTAACTTGATAAATATAATTTTTTAACGCTATCAATAATTTTGTCGAAAGTTCAATATCTTTATAATATGTAGAATTTTTGGTAGGATTATGACTAAACGGAAGCACAGATAGTTCAGTTTTTAACATTTTCTTATGTTTTGTTTAGTTTATGTTTAAATAACATTTATCCCAATAGTAATTCTCGATTAAATTAAATGATTGAAATACATATTTCATATTTACTGAATTTATTCACTGCAAGATTTGCTTTATCTTGAGAATTTTTAACGTAAATCTTTTTCAATTTTAAATATTCAAAATATAGCAATAAATGTTTTCCCACTTAGACAAATCTTTTTCAAAAACCAAAAGTTGGCCTTCAAACGACTTTTAATTTATTCGCTTCCGTCTTAAACCTGTCTTTTTTTTTGTTTCGATATTATATACTAGCTGTCGCCAGTAACCCTATCCGTGCGGCATTAAAAAACATAAAGCTTCTTATAACCTATGTGTTTTTCCAGACTATGTTCTACATCTGTACCAAATTTCATCGAGATTTGAGCCGTTCTGGAGATACCTTCAAACAAACATCCATCCATCTATCTAAACGTTCGCATTTATAATATAAGTTTAAAGTATGATGTAAGATTTGTATGTTGAGGGAGATGACAAAATAAGACATGACATCACTAAGCTTAACATCGCTTACTTTCATTTCAAAATAATGCTTTGACAAAAACATAAAGGAAAAAATTATACTTCTAACAATTATATTGTATTGTATTAACAACAATTTCAATTTAATTAAATTCAATTTAAAAAAAGAAATTAAAAATAGATGTGGCCGATTCTCAGACCTACTGAATATGCTCACAAAATTTCATGAGAATCGGTCAAGCCGTTTCGGAGGAGTACGGGAACGAAAACTGTGACACGAGAATTTTATATATTAGATTTTAAAGTGTGACAATTTATTTCTAAAAAGTTACGTTATATACAAGAGGACAAAAGTTACAACCTCAATCAATGCAAAATGTACGACAATTCATTTTGATATAAAATTAGTCATAATATTATAGGTCAATGCTTCGCGAATAACATACATAAAATTATAATAATGCTCTTTAGAAAAAAGAGTCCTTATTTATCTGTCTTTTTTATAAATATTTATGTACATGTGTGTATTGAATGTATAATCAATTTAAAATGTACTTATTTTTTATATCGTATTATTATAAAATACACATTGATCATTTCTGATCCGTAAAAAAACAAGTAAACTTGGAGAATTCCTCTTGAACTAAAACTTGTCATGAGAAACGATAGTATAAAGTAACAGCTTATTATTTACACATAAAATAATATTTGCAATTCTTTTATCTTAGTACATTTGTTTAACAAAAAATTACTATCTTCGTTTAAAAGTTCTTTGTGTATCATACACTATGTTTACAAGTCGATAAAAATGTTTAATTAAAATACACATTTCACTCCAAACTTGATTGCAAAGAACAAAACAAAACGTCTCCTTGAAAGATTTTTTTTTTTACTTCCTAGTGAATGTCACATGTTCTCGTCCCTACACTTCTTTGTTCAAAGATTAATAACGTTTAACATGAAATGTTTGTGTCAACAGTTTTATCTTTGCGGATTATCGGCGTAATAACTAAAATTAGGATAATTACCAAACTAGGCGTAGCAGTTTACTTAATTAATTTGTCATCACTATAAAAGGCTTAGCCAACAATTCAATAAAATACTTATTTTGTTGCTTCTTAACTAGTTACACTTAATTGCATACTTAACTAGTCGTCGCCCGTGACTCCGTCCGCACAAAATTAAAAAAAAACTTAAAAATAATCCATTTATCGAATCTTTTCGAAAAAAAAACAAAAGAATACGATAAAATTTTAAAAATCGAATAAAAAACATTCAGATGAATATCAACATCCTATGAAGTCGGCTAAAAATATTACACAACTAGCGCGCGATTCTATCCACGTGTTAATAAAAAAAACACATTATAAGTGGCTATATGTTCCTCCAGACTATGTTTTGAATCTGTTCCGGTTATACCTTCTAACAAACATCCATCCAAATCTTAATAAGATTATATTTCTTCCAATATTTCTTGCGGTGAACCTTTGACATCCATACTGTCCTACTTAATCAGAAGATCTTTATAATATAAATTTGATATCCTTTATGTAGCCGTCTCAACTTGTGGTCTAGGTAGTTCAATACGTCTTGAAAGTTTAGATACGCAGTCAATATATCTAATATATAAAATTCTCGTGTCACAGTTTTCGTTCCCGTACTCCTCCGAAACGGCTTGACTGATTCTCATGAAATTTTTGAGCATATTCAGTAGGTCTGAGAATCGGCCAACATCTATTTTTCATTTTGTTTTTTTTTGTTTTTTTAACTGCGCGCGGACAGAGTCGCGGGCGACAGCTAGTATACGTATAATAGAGAAACTTTAATTAGCTACGAAAATATAATTTATTGGTTTTTTTATGTATTGCCACAGTATAAACCTCAAAAAGAATGCTTAAAAACTTGAGTATTTAAAAAAAGTTACTTCGAAGCTAGTAATAATCAAAATCATCAAAGTAGTTCCTGAGATAAAGTGTAGTATTTAAAATAATTTATATTCATTATATTTGCATACTTAGTGAATGAATGCCTCCTTGTTTAACAACATCAAAACATCATTAAATTTCCATATTACTTTATTGCTACTTACAATTTTTCCATTAGTAATGATAAACATTTTAAAATATTATATTTCTCTTTATTCAATGAACCTATTAAGTTAGACAACAATAAATTTCATTTAATAAATTGACTTCATTGTACTATTATCAACATAATTTTAGTCCACGACCTTCATTTGTTATCGTTTTTTTTTAACCATACAATTTCTTATCAATCTGAGTGCAATTACCTAATGTTACAAGAAATTTATTGCAGTGTTAAGATACACACACATAAGATTAAAACTGATATTCATCGCGCTGGGTTAGCTCGTGTGATCATCGTCCCTCGCTCAAAATACGACCAAGTCATGAAGTTGCGGAAACTATAGCCTACCACTACTGCTCTACTACATATTGTGGTTAAATTAATTTAAAAAATATTATACTCTGACTCAGATAATTATGTCTTATTTTATCTTACTTCTTACTAATAATATAAATGCGATTGTTTAGATGTATGGATGTTTGTTTGAAGGTATCACCGGAACGAACAATCTTGATGAAATTTGGCACAGATGTAGAACATAATCTGGAAGAAAACATAGGCTACTTTTTTTCGTTTTTTTTTATTAATCCCGCGCGGACGGAGCCGCGAGCGGCAGCTAGTATTGCAATAAAAATTAATTAAGACATCAAGTTTAGTGACTTTTTGACAAGAGAATTCAATTTTTATTTTCAAAATGTTTATTAATTACTTGAACGTTGATTCCTTTTTTTTTAATAAATTTTCGTAATTTGCCGCACTGACTTTGCGTGGGAAGGACTTTAATTTGATTCGGTGTTGCATGGTATGCACGGCATATCATAGATTTTTGTGTAAGATATTAAAGCTCATTGACCTATAGATATTATTGTCCCTTCAAACCGGTTAGTAAAGCGGCTGCATACATCTTTTAGTGTTATCTACTGCCATCTTCAAAGAGAAACTACAAGAAAAATATTATGTCTGATTTAAATTATGCCAGTTCAGTAGTACAAAAGCGCTGACCTATTAACTTTATGGGCTTTATGGTGCAAGTTAGTGTTTACATTATGCCAGTTGTATAATGTAAACCAGGCATTAAGACATTTTAATTAAAATGGCGAAGGTTTTCAACGTTATAAGTAGATAAACAACTATTTTCTCGACTAGAAATCGTAGGCAGTAGTAATATCTAGTTAATATTTTGACAATAACAATGCCCTTATTTCCAACCAGCCCCTAAAGTGTACTTAGATAGGTGCCTCATTAGCTAAGGGTCCTCCTAAATCAAAAGCAAACTGTTGAACTTAAATGACTACTAAATGTTGGTGAAATGAAAGTGAAAATAGCCCTAAGTGCAATCTCATAGAAAAGCTACATATTTATCGACTGCTATGGTTGGGTTTCTAGGTTAGGATAGAAAAAAAAGTATAAATCATTTAGCAAGCTTCTTAATTTAGGTGTTTTTTATAATTATTATACTTTTATCTTTTAATATTTCCTACACTCTAGTGATATCTGATTAACTATAAAGCTATTCTGTTTTCTAAACAGGTCTCGTCACTGGCCCATAAATTGTACTTATAGATATTTCGTAACCGTGATATTACATTCTTTGATCGATTTCGTTATAAATATTACCATAATTTGGAATCGAAAAGAAGAATTAAATTATTTTGATTCGTTTCTTTATCCGAAAACCTGATAAACCAGTCTGGGCCAGTCTCTTGTTACTTTATAAAGTGCAGAACTAAAACCTTGAAGTTTGAACGAGTAGACAAAAACTCAAAAATTTTGGACAAATAATTAAAATGTCAAATACTGATTAAACCTCCTAGATAACAATAGGAGTACAAAAAGTAAAATGGTATTTTTTTTTCGTTGGTCAATCATGTAGAACTTCTGAAAGGACTACAATGAATCAACGCGGAAAATTCGTTAGAATTGTATAAGATTTTATTTTTTGAATTACCTTGATCCTTTCCCTTTTTAACAATTCCGTGCTAAGGGCAATAGTTATATTTGATAAAATATAGAGCGCTACTTTGTGATGAGTTTCTTTGTTCCCTTTGAATCAAAATAACAGGTTATTGAGTTCGTTAACATTACAATTTAAAATTGAACATATCATATTACTTATGACATCAATAATTATTTATAAAATACACTGGTTGTGTTAAATTGTATTCAAGATGTAAAAATTCTTTTTTATTATATATATATATATATATATATATATATATATATATATATATATACTAAGGAAATAAAATACTTCACATTGCATATCAATTTATTATTATTTATGAAGCAGAAATTACAGAAAGAAGTCTTTAATACTACTTATTTACTTATACTACTGGTTACTAATTTATTTTATTTTAATAAGTATTTATAATCTTTTCTTTGTTTAAGATTGATATGCGTAAGCCCTTGGTACTGCCTAATTTACCTTTCGCCACAATTTTTTTTTCGCGCACTTACTTGGCCCTATACCATACGAATATTTTTTGCTTTAATCTAATTGTAAAATAACCACAACTGAAATATAAACTTGATAATTTTATCATCGTTATCACAAAATCCGAATGCATCACGTTTAATATTTTTAACCTGTCTCTGGAAACCTTATCTCTATATCTATCTAGTCATTTAATTTTATCTAAAAGTCCATTAATATTTATTAAGAAAGATGTCTTAATTTTAAACATATTTGGTGATCATTTTGATATTTAGATTGCAAACGAATAGAAAAAATATAATTTCAAATTAGACACATTTTAAAATTATATAATAAATTTTCGAAATTAAAAACCATAACAAAATACATGTGTCGCACGCGTTGTAATGTTTTAATTAATTTAATTTAATATCAATTAAAACCAACCTGTCTACGAAAAGGCGATCTTTCTTCGGAATAATGGTCATCCTTTGTGTCACAATTACCATTTTCAATGGCACTTTTGTTGATTTTCTCCAATTCGGACGCACTGTCCGGGTCCATCTTGGTTCGATACACTTGTGGAACTGTGTACACTACACTCGTAGCATGGTCGACTCGACGCTTACGCTACTCCCATACTGTTTGATTACGATTTATCTTATCACTCATAAATACCTCCTTAATACACGTTATTTAAGAATCTGTCTTATTTTCTGCTAGGCAATGAAATTCGTTGACGAATGCTTAGATGCTTAGTTTTAGTTATGCTTAGTTTTAAATATTTCAACTAGATTTTTAATTAATTAATTAAATAAAATGGGCAATAACTTTTTGCTGAAATTATTTACATGATGAAAAAATTGTAAATATTGTCATTTTGTTTATGTCAAATTTATTAAGCACAAAATAATTAAATGTGACCATAATATAAGGTCATAGGCACATTCACAGGTTAGGTTAGACAGTTTTTAAATAAAATCCATAACAAATTAACAAGCAAAAATGTCTGTTATCTCTACAAATACACAAATGTGATCATTATATAAATGGTGAGTTTGAACTAACTTGTTAATAGGTAAAAGTATGATTTTTTTATATTATTACTTTTACCAACCATAGTAGTGAATTATTAATAAAAACAGCAAAAAGCGATGAGTTGTTAATCATTTTGAATTAATCACATCTACCGTAACAAATATGTAACATAACGAAATTAGGAATACTACTAGCTGTCACCCGCGATTCCATCCGCGCGGGTTTAAAAATGAACTTTATTAGTAGCCTATGTGTTCTTCCAGATTATGTTCTACATCTATGCCAAATTTCATCAAGATCCGGAGATACCTTCAGACAAACATCCATCCATACATCTAAACTTTCGCATTTATAATATTAGTAAGATTCATAATTTTTTTATCTCACAGTAAAACTATGAACATCGTTATTATCTCATTACCTATATAATAAACTATTATACGATTGTGAAATGAAAGAATCGTTTGTAATCGATACTCGAGTATAGTTTTGTTTTTTATCAGTCTTTTTCAACTTATATATTTAATTCAATCACTTTCATTTTTATTTTTCAGTTTTATATGTATTTAGGAATTTTACTATATAACAGTGAAAAATAAGTTTTTAACTATCTAATTTTAGTCTCAATGCAAAAGCGATCAATGAAATGGAAATTTTAAGAAGTTATACACATTTATGTACAATTTTATGGTCACATAACGTAGAAACGATTTTTTAACACCGTAGACACGCATGTTGTAGTATACTAAATAGTGTAGTATGTAAGCATTTAAATAAATATTATAGTATTTTTGTTATATATAATAGGATAATAAACAATCAGTCTGCTTCTATTAAAATAGACGTGTAAGTTATTTTTTATGTTATAATATTTATATAGTTTTTTATCACTTGAAAGTCATAAATTTTGCTGCTGTAGTGTTTGTCTGTATTTTAACTCTTTATGAAAAATGTTAAATTTATCTACTATATAAAATAGGAGCTTGTATTTTACCAAAAAGTTGGTTGTATATATGTACTTAAATTACTTTAAGTGCCTTTTAATTGTGCCAGACATTTTTTTACCATAGCTATAATAATTAACTTTTAATAATATATAGCTATAGATATATTATATTTATACACAATTATACAACTAAGGGCGTAAAACTTTCTTCAACTTAATAACATACACAGATCTGTCTTAAATCAAAACTTATACTGATGTAGTACACAACCGTAGAACAAGCGAACGTCAAGCGTTGTAGTACGAAATTTCATAACAAATTGGAATGTATTTTTATTGTCTCAGCAAAATGTTTAAAAAACATGGTCATTACGCGAACTCTAATCTAATATGGCGCAAACTCAGAATTTACTTTTTGTATCTCAGTGTATTATGGTTGTTATATTCTGCTTCGATTCCAGTTGGCTATCGTGACAGTGTGCTACAGGTTTGGACCTTAAAATAAGAAATGCGAAGTCAAAAAGCGACAATATATTACAAAATTTACGGAATTCAAATTATTATTTCAAAACAACCCAACGCATAACGGTTTCCACGTTTGTGTAACTTTATGGGATTATTTTTATTATATCAGGTCGTTCACCCGTACGTATTTTAAATCCTGCGCTCGGGAAATAAGGATTTAATGTTTATTAATTCCTTTTGTCCTGTTTTAAGCACCTACATATTTTGTCACCGTAGTAAGATATATAGAATATCTTGGCTACTGCTTTAGCACATAAAATTACTTCCTTCTTTTCTTTTAATCACCTTAGCACTAAAATTTTTACTAAACCCTACCTTTGCCCAAACATTAATTCGTATTTTGTGACTTTTAAACATTTTATAATTTGATTATATGATACGATAGTTACAATTACAGTCGTATAATAAATTCTTGTAACTGGCTGTTCGATTCTCAACTTAAAAATCAGAAATGTAAATAATTTGTACGGTTCAATTAAACTCTTACGTAAACAGAATATCCATTCGTCCTCGCTCCGCACCATATCAGATTCGATACAACGCTTGCGATAAGATTGGAAGAAGATCAGTTTCAATGTCAATGACATGAAGCTATTTCAAAACTCATATCTACCAATTTGTTACCTTCAGATACGAACATTACTATCAGTAACATAACCGGTAAGACATTGAAAGTACCTTCAGCACTCTGACAAGAGACATTTTTTGTGGTATATTCACAGGGAGAAGGAGAACCTTATAGTAGAAACAAAAAAATCTTGCGGTTACAGCACAAACGCCTGCAGAAAACAAATGCTTATCTTCATTAGTTCACATATTGCTATGGAAAAATTACAGGCGCAAATAAAAAAAATCAGATTGAAAAATAGCTTAATCCGTTAGACTAACTCAATTATAGCTTCAGGACATGTTCTATGGCGCATTACTTTTTAGCCATCTTCTTGAAAACTAAAAGTGATCTTAAGAAACTTGAGGATGGTTAGTAAAACTAAGGAACCAAACATAACATCAAACATACAGTAACCTACTGGCATTCAGTCGTTGTCTAAGCCACGTGATTTCTGTTTTAAAAAAACACAAAAAATCAAAGGTCAGCTTACGCCTATCTCAACATAAACATGAGTTAAATAATTAACATGCATTAAAAGACCAACACTTACGTTACTTGAACGTAAGCTTTAAATAATCAAAGCGTTACATAAATTCGTTTTTTACTTGAAAACATTGGTAAACTATTTTACAAGAAACATACTGCAAGTAATTTATCATTTAGCAGTATTAATTTATAAACATCTCTATGAGTACTAGTTAGGAAGAATCACGGATAAGCAAAAATTATTGAAAAATTGAATATTGATTTGAGCAATAACGTAATAAGCTGGCACACTAAAATTATTTACTTTAAACAGGATATCTGATAATCTGCTAAAACTAATTGGCCAAACAAACCTACCTTAAAGCTACTAACACACTATATTTTGTTTTAATCCGGATTTACCTACGAAAGACTTTTATTTAACCCGTGTTTGCACTGCGTGTTGCATATATGCTGTAATGGTTTGCCACATGTCGAACATAAACAAATTATGTTAAACTTCGTGCGTCGTATAGGTCGTGTCTTACACCTGTTAGACCGTAAATTTCCACGGTTACGAATAAGTAAAATAAGTTTCTTTACAATTTTACTGACTTCTTAATAAAAATGAATACAAGACGTAACGTAACACAATTTTACGCCAATGGAAAGTAACTGTAAAGTTAAAAGATGTGCAACACGTGTGCAATGTTATTCGGGCTGCGAAATTGTTATATACAGTTGCTTATGTTATGTGACATTACTGTCACGTAATTTTTATTTAAAAGAAATACGACATACACACGATATAACTATGCTTAGATGATCTGAACACGTTAAGATTATGAATGAAAGGAGATTAACAAAGATTTATGACGCGAATGCGAGTTCTTTTGCAGACGGATTAATAACGTCTAGATTGATGACATGCTTAAGGAATTCGGTATAAATAGCACCCTAAACCAACGTGTATTTCATACCAATAAGCGTTCGACGTGCAAGTATAGATGTATTAATGTGGAAGAAGCGAGATAGGTGAGTCTGAGTGTGCCAAATAGGGATTTGTACCACTGCCTACTCTTCAAGTTTCGAGTGTGTGTTTTGTTGTTTATGTATGTATAAGTAGAAAGGGATAAAACACATTTAAAACAAGTTTCAAAACAATACTTAGTTGATATTAAACGGTGTTCATTAATATGCTTTGAGACAACAGCAAAAAAGTAATAACATTATTTACTGCCAATATTAATTGAACCATCATTTCACAGGTGATTAAAAATGTACTATATTACTTCCAAAAATACAGCCAGACACTGTTTAGTTAACATATTCAGTGCCAGTATGATTTTTCATATGAAAATAATCTTGTTGGCCTCACTCTATTTGCTGCATTGAATGTGTTAAACACGTGTTTTCGCTCTTTGACCGCCAGTGTTTCATTCCAGAAACATCATCATGGTTCATCGTGGTTATAAAAAAAGTATGTTTTACCCTTAAATAACGTATTTTCTTATTTACTCTATAAAATTTAAAACTATACTATGAGTGAAACTTTCTTATAATGTTTTGAGGACGCCAGACAAGGTTTGCATCCTAAAAAATCAAAAAAAAAATTTTCAATTTTCTTTGCCATCATTTCGATTAGTTACCTCTATGAAATGAAAGCTTTGGTATTACATTCCTTGACTCTTTTATCTAGTCTATTATAGCAACTAACAATCGAGGCAAGTACCGCTAGACTCTTTAGCTTACTTTTTGCAAAGAGGTTTAGTTAAGACTAAGCCTCTTTGGAAATACCTTCTGTACTCTGTACATTACACAACATTAACCTCTTCCAGACAAACAATGACAATCCACTCACTAAAATATCATATTTTTTTAATGTTTTGTTTCATTAATAATTCAGTCATTGTAAAATGTGTTTTATGTGTTCGGGATTAGAGTAAAAATTAAACCTTTTTTTCAATTCACTGTCGTACTATCACTTCCCAATTAACAAACAATGAAAAAAATTAAGGTTAAAAGTCAATGTAGAATACAGGAATAAATAAATCACACAGCACATTTAAGGTGAATGAAAGTGAAAGTGATTTTTTTATTTTCCATTTCGTAGAATATCGTAAAAAATATTGGCGACAGTCTTTTAGGACAATACTATGTAGCATTCATAAAAAATCGCAGTGGAAAAAGACGCTACTATTAGATAAAATATTAAGATTAGAATTCAATTTTAATATTTAAATAATGATTCAGCGTTGACTTTCTTAAATAACAATTGCAACAACACTAGTTGTTAACTTAAAAAATGTAACTGTAAGCTAGACCTACCTTTATGACGCACATTAGAAGAATTCGTGTCAAATTACAATTGATTTGTCAAATCATTTTACATATACAAAACCGCTAGGTAAAAAAAAAGTTTTTAAGAAAATTTCACGAACAAGTAAACGTGAAATTTTACAAATTCAAAATTATTTATGGAGATGAAGAGCATAGTTTTAATGAAAAAAAAAATCATTTGATCATAAATTACAATAGAATTTCGACCAATCGAAAATTTTACTTGAACTGAATTATAAAGATGAGTAATTTGACACGAATTAAAACGTAAGCATTCGCTTCGCCTTAATAACCTAAAGTAAAGAACTCGCATAATATATAAAAAGAATAGTTATGCAAACGGCATATCGTATTACAGTAAAGCACAGGCCGGCAGAACGCGGAGGTGGTTGTCACTTGATGTTCGAAAATTTAAAGGTAATTAAAAAAAAGTAACTTAATTTTTTGTTTAAATTGACGACAGTATTACAACAAATTTAAATTAATTTTAAGGATTTTGTCATGTTAGGAAAGTACTAGAACACCGTGCATAAATGTACTAGGAATACTGAACCTTAAATTGTTTCCATAACAGATTGATTAGAAATAAAATAAAAATTACATTATAAGTATTTTTATTTTATTTCTTTAAAAATTACATTATTTATTAATTATATATAATTCTTTCTTTAATGTTACAATTTTAGCAGAATACTATAGTCACTTTTCACTGATATTTGTTTGTCTTTTTATCTAGCACACCTAAACAAGTAACGAGTTCAAAAAAGTAAATTCTAAGTATTACATATTGTATTTTTAGCAGGATGACGGTAGTAGAAGATATACCGACGGACCCCAGTACGTCAACACGGCTGATTGTCTACCCATTAGTACTGGTGGCCACAGTACTCTGGATTCTATATCGATGGCAAACACAATCCAAGCTGTATAAGCTAGGCAATAAGTTGCCCGGTCCATCCACTGTACCACTATTTGGCAATGCTTTATTGGCGTTCGGGAAGAAACCTGATGGTATTTTTTAATTTTATTTTTTACCATTATATACTTAAAAACGTGTGTAAACATATGAATATAAAATAATAGACAAACAATAAAAATACGGGATTTGGCAGGCGGGTGTTTGTAAGGGACGCTGCTGCCCGTCCTCCGCTGGTGTAGACGCATTTTGGCGATACCCTTTTATCACATAAAAATATACTGGTGATATATATAAAAAATCTGAAAACTGGTACCCGTTTATTTCAAAATACATTCATATTTAAACCAAAAACAGTTACTAAATTGATAAACAGTGGCAACTTTTTAAATAATAACACTTCCACAGAGTTGGTTTGTATGGGACTTGAATACATTGAAAAGTACGGAACGGTGGTCCGAGGTTGGCTCGGCTCGCAGCTGGTTGTTTTCCTCTGCGATGCAGACGACGCTGAGGTCATTTTAAACAGCCAAGAACACATCGACAAGGCGTCGGAGTATAGATTCTTCAAGCCTTGGCTTGGTGAAGGACTCTTAATAAGTTCAGGTAATCTCCATATCACATCTCTTTAAACAGTAGTAGACTGCGGGCGCAGTAACATCTGTTACCGAAAAACTAGTACGTCCGGTCCAGACTAGAAATTTCCTGAGTATTGGTTATGAGTGTCATATTGGAGGCCCCATTCTTGCCTTTGTCTTCTTATCCTTTTCCAATAAGGAAAGTATGGAAAGTGGAAGTGAATTTAACGTACAACGTTCAGTAAATAAATTTGTAATTTTATTATCATTCAAGTATATTTGATCACCTTTAATCCCAATTTATGCATATTATTACATAGTTGAAGTGTAAATTAAAGTGTAGTGCATTATGTAATATCGAAAAATCCATTTTTTTGGTAGCTGATATATGCCGGAGTAAGTCTGGCTATTTTTTTCAATTCTGTACTGACGAAGTCTCCGACAATCACTAGTCGTAAATACAATTAATAGTAAATACTTTAGAAACCTGGCAATTTCGATATTTTTTTTATCATAAATCATAAATCATTTTCTCAGGTGAAAAGTGGCGGTCACATCGTAAAATGATTGCACCAACATTTCACATAAACATATTGAAATCCTTTATCGGCGTATTCAATCAGAACAGCAAGAACGTAGTGGACAAAATGAAAAACGAAACAGGAAAAGTATTTGACGTACACGACTACATGAGCGGTGTTACGGTTGATATTTTGCTTGGTAAGCTGCCCTTTCCTTCTCTTATTTTATACCTCATTGAAAGGGTCGAAGTCTAAGTCGAAGATCTTTGACGCAACACAAATGTATTCGACTTAACCTATTGCAGAAAAATAAATGTAAAAAAATGCTAATGGCTTACGCATTGGCCAAAAACAACACAGTAACTTTAATTTAATATTAATAAGGTTAAAGTGTAAAGCGGTATTTATTCGCATTCATACAATAGAAAAAAGCGGTGTTGCATAAACAAATGAATTAACTTATAACCTTTGTCTATGTATCAATGTTAATTTATTAATAATACACTCATGTCATATCAACTAAAACAATATTATAGATCAACATTATCCATAACATACGTTGCTTTACTAATATGGTGTTGGGGGATTTGAAAGACACGCGTAGCACATAAACAAGAGTTTTAAGAAAAAAAGGAAAGAGACTTCAAAAAAGTGTTTTCAAATATAATTCACATAAAAGAAACAAAAAATACAGACAAATTGCTAACCTTTTTCTTTTTGAAGTCTAGCTGACTTTAAATGATGAACGAAAAAAGCTGAACGAAGAATGCTGACGAAAAAAGGAAATAATTATCGATATAGTAACGCTTTATGAATTTAGCTAGCAAGCATGAAAAGAAAATCTAACCTTTTAGTTTAATTTGCAGAAAGAATTAACATGGATACTGTTGTTTCAGAAACTGCTATGGGTATCACAAAAGAAACTCAAGACCAATCTGGATTTGATTACGCCATGGCTGTTATGAAGTAGGTTTACAAAATTAAAACTTATTTTTACGATTTTTTCCAAACTTCGTAAAATAATAATTTTACTGGTCTATAAATCAAGTAATAAGGGCAATGTGTTAAAACATCCATGAGACGAATTCTAGAACCCTTACAAATCAATTTATCACATCACTTTAAAGTTTGGTCAAATAATTAACATTTATTGTAATTGTCAAGAATTTTTAATGGCGAATTCATACCAGTTAAAGTCAAGCAACTTCCGCTAAAATTCAGTTATAATAATAAAATAATTATTTTCAGAATGTGTGACATCATTCATCAGAGACATTATAAATTCTGGATGCGTTTCGACGCCATATTTAAATTTACAAAATTCTTCGAAAAACAAAAGGAACTATTAAATATTATTCACGGTTTAACGAACAAGGTAAACATATTTTCATAGATGAACGTTAAAAAGTTATTATGAAGTAAAAAGTGTGATGTAATAATTGTTTAATTTTTCAGGTCATTAAAAACAAAAAAGAGAAATATCTAGAAAACAAAGCTAAAGGTATAATTCCACCAACAATTGATGAACTCACACAAAACAAAGGAACGAATGACTCTGTATTAGCAAATGTTAAAACACTAGGAGACACCGTTTTCAAAGGATATCGAGATGATTTAGACGATAATGATGACAATGACGTGGGTCAGTATGAAATAGCTTGGACTTTCTTAATCTTGCCTGTTTTTTTTCTTATTTATTACATATATATTACAAGGTGGCAAATGAGCAAGCGGCCACATGAATTCGCCGAAATGGCGAAGCGACCGCTGCCCATTGCCATTCGCAGATGAAGGAGGAGACGCACAAAAAGAAAATATTTAACCTTCCTATGCATCTCCTCCTCCATCAAATCCACCTCCCCTTCCCATCCTTTCGTTTTAAGAAAAGGGATGAGAAGGGAAAGACGACTAAAATTAGGCCTCCGGCACCACACTCATCAGACGAAACGCAGAATTGCTTCCACTTCACGTCTGTCTTCTGTGTGGTCGTGGTATTTCACCGGTCGAGGCCAATTCGTGCAACTGATGTTGTTGTTGCTGGCATCTACCACTGTTACGGCGTCTTTTTAATTAGTGTTAGTTCAAATAGTTTATTTTTCACAGGTGAGAAAAAACGTTTGGCCTTCTTAGATCTGATGATCGAATCAGCTCAAAATGGTACAAATGATATAACAGACTTTGAAATCAAAGAAGAGGTCGATACGATCATGTTTGAGGTATATATCCCAATTATCACTTGTCACCTTTAATCATTATAATATTAGCAATTAAATTAGCAATAAATTTGCCAATCAAATTTGCTCTTAAATATAATTTACTCTTAATAACCTGAATCTTACTTAATTATTTTGCCTGTTGAATATCTCCTCTCAGTCAAATTCCGTCACTCAATATCAAAGGTGCAAACAAAGTATTAATTTCAGGGCCACGACACGACTGCTGCAGGCTCGAGTTTTGTATTGTGCCTCCTTGGAGTGCACCAGAAAATTCAGGACAGGGTTTACAACGAGTTGTACGATATATTTGGCGACTCGGACCGACCAGCAACATTCGAAGACACGCTCCAAATGAAATATCTGGAACGCGTCATTTTCGAATCTCTACGCATGTATCCACCTGTACCGATTATCGCTAGAAAATTAAAGAGGGACGTTAAAATAGGTAACATCAGTATTTTTGTTTCATACGATATAATCAAATGCATTAGCATTTATTTGTGCAGTTCCTATATTTAAGCATGAAAAATAGGACACATATTGTTACATAAACCTTTATTACAATATATTTTCTATAGGATACATTTCTTACTGTTTGTACGTACTCAATGTAACAATTGCATACATAAAGCATAGACAGATTTACTAATGCTTTAATACAGAGCGCCTAATTTTTTTGCAAATTCTTATTACTTTTGTTTTAAAGTAAGACCTAATTAGCAATATTCCAATAAGGTCCAAGTAACTGATAATAAAATGTAATCACGTCCATGTCATGAGACAATAACGTAAATACCCATTTATTTAATTCCTATATTTCAGCTACAAATAACTACGTTTTGCCCGCTGGTGCGACAGTTGTCATCGGTACTTACAAAATCCACCGCAATCCAAAATACTATAAAAAGCCGGAAGTTTTCGATCCAGATAACTTCTTACCAGAAAACACCCAGAACAGGCACTACTACAGCTACATACCTTTCAGTGCTGGACCGAGAAGTTGTGTTGGTAAGTTGTAGAAATTGCATTATTTGTTAAATAGTATTATAAGCAGTAGTAGTTTCAGCAACAGTACCATACTTATCGAATAAACCGAATCGACTGATGAAATGTGACGACCTCAGAGAAGATCTGTGTGCTGTAAAAGTTTCTAGCAAGGATTGAAGCAGGAAATATTTTTCTGAAATATATAATGTTGTTAGATGATTATAGGCAGCGGCCCTCTAACATCTGATTACCCGCTAACTCGTTAACCACTTTCTGATACTAGATACAAATTATCATAATTTGGGTAGGCATTAACACTTGAAATACAATTTTATCACCTAATGACTTTTAGGTACCTGTCCAAAAACGACACCCGGAGTATCTTATTTTCTTTGTTTGTTTTCTTAAACAAATCTCTAACAAAATCTTTACCGGATGCGTGTCCATGTTGTGTTTTGTTTTCATTCTTTGTCAATAGAATCATTTAACAGGGAATGGTTAATTAAGTTGAAACAATTTAAAATAATATGCATATTAATTACATTGATACGCGTCCATTAGTTTCCCTTTACTATCGTTCTCGTTTCGTTTATATAGAAATATAATTCTTTACGAACTAGCCATCTTTATCTTGCTTTACATCTTACTTGATACGCATCAAAAGTTTAACCGATAATACGATAAAGTTTCCGAAGAATTCACACCAACCGCATCGGCGAGAATAGAATAAAAAACACACACATTCTTACTAAGCAGCTTTATTAACTTACTTAAATAAAAAGCGAAAGTTATCTGACTGCATTATAATCATTATTTTAATTGTATGCAAACAATAATTTTTCTCAAAAGGGTTTTGTTTTCTTTTTTCGGACCCACACAATGTTGTTGGCCTATAACAATCAAATATACCTTAATATAATATTTTTAATTTTCAGGTCGTAAATACGCCATCTTGAAACTGAAAGTACTACTTTCAACTATATTAAGAAACTATAAAATGGTTTCTGACATCACTGAAGACCAATACAGGCTCCAAGCTGATATAATATTGAAACGTACCGACGGATTCAGAGTACAGATCGAGCCTCGGCAGAGAGTGCCAATTGTAGCATAGTAACATTCCTTATTAAATTTAACAATTATTACCAGTACATCAAATAATCATTATATAAATTGTGCTATCTATCATTTGCTTGATACATATTTTTCTATTAAAGTAGAATGTAGTAAATGGTATTGCATGCAGCCAATTACTTTTAATGCTAATTGATTGAATTGATTATGTATAAAAATAATTAAATAATTTTCTATTGGTGAATTAAGGTTTGAGACGTAGTGTATATAAGTGTAAGTTTTTGCATGTATCATCAAAAACATTATTAAATATGCTAATTGTATGTTAAAATAATAAAAAAAAATCATAAACGATTGTGTATTACAACTTTATGTCCTTTATCATTACCTTAGTACCTACCATCATTACATTATACCTTATGAGTATTATGACAACTCCGGTTATCTATACTTGAGTAGAGCCTGACCAGATATATAGTATCCCTCTCATGAGGGCGCCACAATCATTTTATATATTGCAACATTCTACATCTAACGAACAAATGGTCTTTAATATTTAATCCAGTATTTTAGACTTATTCTACTCTAATTGTCAATTTTATTCTACGCGGTTACTTTTTCAACTTATAAACATATCAAATTATCACAAACTCAAAAATTACACCGTGATTACAATAACATACATTGAAAACTCGACGACAATCAACAATGTCAATGACATGGAAACGAATTTATAGGATTTTTTTTTTGTTTTTTATAGAAATTGCCGTTGCTATTACAATTTATAAAAAAATTAATTAATTAGATTTTTCGCAGCATGGCGAGGTGTGTGTGTGTACTACGTATTTGAAATTTTTTCTTTTAGCTAGGCTAAAGTAATTAGATGAAGCTAAGTAGCTTAGTTTTTATTAAAGTATATCTTCATGCTGGAACCCTTAGGAGCTAATTTAAAAAAAGTAAATGGATGTACGGATGGCAGCGAATAAATTCAGGGGCAAACAAAGTAGGGTTGTATAGAAATCTAATACCGTTTTGATACTACCGCTTTGTTATTTATGATAGATCATGTCCTGGTCAATTATACATTTAAAAGGTTTTTGATGTTAAATTCAAAAAAAATAATCAAGTTCTTAGAAAAATTAGCAATTTTGAATTTCAAAATTATTCAAATCCAGTTTGCAATTAAGGGCCACGGTTATTTAACCTAAAGAATATAACATTGGTCAGTCGGCAGGATATAAAATTATCTTTTTAACAAATTTATTGTCAATTAATAATAAAAAAATGTAATTCTAGTTAAACAAAAACTTGTTTTGTTCCACGCCATAAATATTTGAAATCATGTCCATTCTACAATGCCTTAATTTTTGTTTTACTATATCATTCAACTTGTAATTAGAGACCGATAAAGTTATCTGACCCGGTGGGTAATAAGCCAAATTAAATTATGATAGCTCACTAGTGCCCTCTGTTAGTGTCATTCATTTTATGTTTTTGCTTTTACGTAATTTTCTATATCTATTTACATATTTTCTTGCAGATCTTTCTGCGATAGCAGTGCCTCTCTTACTGGCCGAGGTAAGCTTGTCGCACTATACCTACCAATCCTACTTGAGTATGTAAAATGTAAGTAACGCCAATAAAAATTGAATTATAATTCAATTCAATTTCCAAGCAGTGGCTTTTAGATGTGCCAACTGGGCACTGATTGTTTCGCCAGTGTCGAATTGAATTATAAAAAAAAATCAGTCGAATTGATAACCTCCTTCTTTTTGAAGTCGGCTAAAAAATATATTTGCCGGCACATCCGTCAAAGTCAAATGTCTGGTTTACTTTTAGCTGTCAAAAGTCAGCCTAGAGAAGCGTCATTGTCGATGGTTGTGAGAAACATAGCAAATTATTATATTACAACTTTAGCTATTTTATTTTGTAGGTGTTTTAAATACCCTCGACCTTTTACTCGACTACTTTTTAAATAATTAAAAGTTGCCAACCTTTTAAATCTAAGGATAATATTTACATAACATATTTAAAGAAAATTATTTATGGTTTGTTGTTACATTTTTGAAGTCAAATCTATATATATAAAAGAAGGTCGTGTTAGTTACACTATTTATAACTCAAGAACGGCTGAATCGATTTGACTGAAAATTGGTGGGCAGGTAGCTTAGAACCAGGAAACGGACATAGGATCATTTTTACCCCGTTTTCTATTTTTTATTTCGCGCGGACGGAGTCGCGGGTAAAAGCTAGTATATTTATAATACGTAGAAATGAGTATGAGCAAAATAGTTTCAGGGAAACTTAATACTAATTACCTATATTAAATAAATTGTATTTGCTGTTCTTAAATCTAGATGTATCCTCTATGAGTCTTTTGACGTAAAATATAAAGGAAACTTAAGTAAATATTAGGTGACAAATAAATATAATGAAATAGTAAAACCACTTCAGTCATCAACTTACGTTTACATAGCGTGCGTAAAGGTGGATTGGAACGGATTAACTTTTTGAGGGGTTTCTCTATTAAATTTCGGTTCATTAACTGCAAAGTATTAGAAGAAGTAGGTCAGTAAAAAAAATATTATCTACTCTGAACATACAAATATTTTTACTACAATTTCTCTATAAAAGCAATATTTAGCCACAATCAATGCTAATTTTTTTTACAAACTTCCAAACTGATCCAAAATATTCCAATCGTTCCTTGCAATTAGACTTATATTGACCCGATTATAATCACTTGTTGTAACGTAAACTTTAAATTGATCTTAATGTACGTCTATTACCATGGCTATTACCATGAACTACTGAAACTATATTTAGTTCTTGTGAAGTGTGAGTTCGATTTTAGAGGGAAAGGGTTACAATGATTCATACTTTGCATCAAGTTTTTGACAGATCAAATATTTAGTCAAGATAATCATGTCGTATTATCATCAACGTAATTACTCAACTCTTTTTTTTTTATTCATTAAAAGTCGTACAACTATAAATTGGCAGTACCTTTGGATTGAACAAACACAAGATTTATTCATTATTTATGAGCCTAATTAGACAAGTCCGTGTTACTTACTTTGCTCTCTTTTTCATTTGATTACGAAGTCCGTAAGTAGATAAAATTTGCCTATTATTATTATGTAGCATTGTGGTACTCATAGCTCACTTCTTTCTTCCTTTTCCTCTTACGTGCTACTAATAGGTGAAGTTGCCCCCCTCCCCACTTAGTATATATTAATTATAGCCGCCCCTATACCTAGCCTAGATCATCAGCTGGCGACGCCCATGTCCAAAATCCCAAAGACACATGAAACCTACTTGCTTAAAATGTAAATGACCGACCAACATTTCGCGACACCAAGTTCAATATCACCTAAATATTTTCTGTTATAATTTTAAATACTCTAATAACCGAAATTTCAATGGATTGTGAATCGACTAATTTAAAAAAAGTGAGATCATTTTAAGACAGTCGATTATTTATTAATTGTAAAAAAGAAACAAAAATACAATTAGCTGTTACGATTCGAATTTTGGAGCAGGTGAAGGTTTTAACAAGTGCATAATATTATCATAAACTCAACGTGTTTTTGGCAGAGCTTTTGACCAAGTAACTTTTACTTAACCTCATTACTAATTATTCTCTTGAGTCAAATAATTTTCAGCAGAAGGTACACACGAAGTCACGAATGTTCTGTGACACCATTCTTAATAAAGACTTACTAAATATCAGTTAATCTCTTCTATTGTCCTAAACATACGTGCATTTGTGGGGTATTATTTATACAAATAAACACGCAAAATTAATGAATTTTATACATTATAAAATCATAATTCTTTTTTCTTGAGTTGTGAAGGAAAAATTTGAACTGTGAGTTAAACTTCGAACTGAACACAGTTCGAAGATTTTCTTACTCACAGTCAAACATTACAGTTAAAACAGAAGGTAAGTAGCAGGCTTAGCACGTAGTTACGTGCCCATTTCTTGGTACTTGTCCCATATAAATGCTTTAATTATTTAATAATTATCGTAAAACCTCTTTGTTCTGTAATAAATGAAAATAAACAATTAAACGATTATTTCTGTTCTTCTGCAATGGAACAACAAACCTTGAAATATACAACAGAGTATGAACGGCGTAAAAATAGTAAAATTATCCCCATAATTACAAAATATTATGTTTATTATTTCTCAGTTTATAGTAATAAAAATCGTCACTTTTTTTAAATACTGTTAGGAGTAGTGACTGATTGTGTTTTATATTTTCGCATCTTTCAAAATAAGCAGAATTTTTGTGTAAGTTTTTTTTATAAGGATGCAAACGAGCAGCGTGAACACCAACATGTTTATCGACGTCTATGACATCAGCAATACCAGAGGAACCGCAGATACGTTGCCGGCCCTTGAGATGGTGATACACTGGCTTCTTGAAGGACCCTAAGCCGTAATTTAATTTATGAACAGTCAGCTATCAACATAAAAAATTTTTTACACAGACGAAGTCACGGACAATTGCTAGTAGGATAGTAGATAAACAGACATATAAACGTGCACAGACATCTTAATCTGTATAAACAAACTTGCAACTAAGTCAAATGATACGCTATCAACCATGTAAATGAAGTCGAAGAGCCTTTATGATTGTAATCAGATTTACCTACATTGTCTGCTAATAGTTAATTGCTCTCTTTTATTAAAAACTATCTGTGTTCTTTCATGCTTGGTACTACCGAATAATTTGATTATCGAATCGTTGATTTTTGAATAAGAAATTCTTTTTTCTTTAAAAATTATAATGAAATATGATAATATAATGGAAATAAATTGCGTTTTTTAAAAATTGAAAGTTGTTGCTACGTAAAAAAATTGCGGTCAGTATTACTTTTTTCACGTCCTATCCTGCACGTGTATAATATATATAATACTTAGAGAAGTAAATTACAATTGTAATTGTAAATATGATATTTGAAATATATAACAAATAGTGCAATAAATAGGATAATTAAATAATGAATATATTTAAATGGTGTGCCTCAGTGTGCCTCAATTTCACGGAGCTGGTATTATTTTATTTGTTTTTTACAGTATGATCAAATAGTGGTCACCTGCAGCATTACTAACAACTCACGAATAAAGTTCATACAACTTGGTGACATACACTTTAAGCTTCTAAGAATGTATTACCTATTTATATGATACGTAACATAAAATAAGTAATTTGCACAAGGATCCCAGATAAAATGTTAAAAAAATAAAAAATAAATCGTAATGAAATGACAATTTTAATGAAATATACATACTGGCAATATGATTAAATGTACTAATGTATAGGTACTATTATTATTGTTACCAAACGTAGAATAAAGCAAATTAAACCATTATTGGCATGTAGGACGAGGCATATTTTGACCGGTAGTAAGGAGATTCAAATTCAATGCGGTGACAGAAACAGTACGAGCAAGACGTGCGCGAAAACCAATTTCAATTATTACGAATTAAAATGCGAACACTTTAAAAAAAATAATACTGGCGCAGTTTTTAATTAATTTGAATTAAAATGAGAGTATCAAGATTGTAGAGTGTAAATTGGGAAACTGGACTGTTAAGTGTCAAAAAAAATTTGCTAAAATGGAAGAAGCTTTCGCTCACCTTGAAGGTACGGAGACCAAGCACACCAAGAAGGAACTTCTGCCTCCTGACGGGGGCTGGGGCTATCTTGTTTGCATTGGTGTAGGATTTACTTTTGTGAGTATTTTTAACTGCACACACTCTTCATTTTAACAAATACTCCATACATTATTAGAAACTAGTATCTTAGGTCTCCCAAATATGCATGTTGTCTCTGTCGAAACGCATAAAAAAACAGTATTGATATATTCCGTCCCATGTTATTAGAAAAAATGGAGACATTTATAATATGTGTTTCTACATTTGTTAAGGCAGTGAAAACTCCCGCTTAAATTATAAAAAAAAAAAAATTTATTTCTATACCAATACGACTTAGGGACCATCTTCTTAAAGGTTGGCAACGCATCTGCGTGATGCGGAAGTCCATGGGCTTCGTTGATCACCTCGATGTTTCCGCCGCTCGTTTGCCCCCTTCTCTTATAAAAAAACAGAACTAAATATTATTATGTTTTGAATTTTTGACCTCAGCTATCGATGACATGACAAACTAACAGTCATTTGTTCTGGTTATAATTTTCTCTCAGTTTATAACAACTCTAATAAGATAAGAAACTAACGAATTTCACAATCTTAAGGTGACATATACATACATCTGATTTGTGTCTAAAGTTGATATTATCATTGCTAAGTTATCGATCCCAATAAAGGAATAAAACTTTTACTGTCCTCACAAAAGTATGAGCTCGATACTAAGCTTCTATTATAAAGAACCTTTGTTTTGGTTAAAACCATAATTATTATCCTAATGAACGGTGTTTTCTTTTCATGTCAGTTGTACATTAATATTCATTTTATCGCTTAATATAAAATTATGATGTAATCGATACTGGTTGCGGTTTTTTTTTTTCATCTACGACATTATACATTTGAAGTAAATGATAAATAATTTGTTTAATTAATTAAATAATTTCATAAATCAAGTTTAAATAAGGCTTATTTGTTAATAGTATTATGTAAGTAATATCTGACTAAATATAGAAAGATAATGACGATGGATTAGTTTCAAATCCTCTTAGAACACACAAACATTACTAGCCTTGAAAGTTTTGTCTCTACGATGTCAAATATCAATTTCAATTTTAGACATACAAGATATATTATATCTAATACACATACGTATAAGTTATTTGATACATCTAAATAACATGTTCCAAACTACTTATTTTCAATTTTAAACAATTAGTACATCTGTTAATTTCTTTCTCCAAATACCTTCTACTGTATGCGATCCTCAGTAAACCACAGCAAGGAAGTATTTGAAGACCTATCAAGATCCATCGTCATAGGTCCAGGCTGTTAAGAAGGAGCCCACATTGACTGGTGAACCAAAAATTATATATTTTTATTAGTATTAATTATTATAATTATTTATATTCTATACTTTTTTTCTAACAGCGACATCATTTCGTTGTCGATGAACCAAGGTTGCTATCTGCTTGCCTATTAATTAGCAGGAGAGAGGTCGCACAGATAAAGGATGTCCCTTTCCTATATACTTCTGTTTCAATATACTTCTGCGTCGATTTCAAATGATAGTGATAGCAGGAATCTTGACATTCACTTGTTAGTTTTGCATGTTTTAAATAATAAAAGAAAAGATGTTAATATAAACCAGATACAAACAGTTGTTTATTCAATGTTTAACCTTCGTATGTCAACACCAAGATAAAATTATTTTGAGTAGATCATCTAATGACCAATTTGTTTTCTTAATTTGGTATTTTTTTATTTAAGTACTATATTTATCGTGGGTTTTTGAAACCACAATCTCACTTTATAACATATTGTTATCTGTGTTGTGTCAAAGGTAATGACAGGGATCACGATGTGTTTTGTATAGAGATTTTGCTCTAAAGAATCCACGGTAAGTTTTAGTTTACGGTTTATAACCTGATTTCGACTTCATCAACATCATCAACAGCTCACTACAGGTCCTCACTGTGCAGGTTTAAGAGACTAGTTGAATACATTGCGTCAATTTCGAACTTGTTGGTTATGGTTCAACATGATAGAAAAATATGGGGCATTAGCAAGTTAATTATTACCAAACTAAAATAAATAAAACTTACTTTTCCAGATAAGGCGATTTATATTTATAGATTAACTAGCTGTCGCCCGCAACTCCAACCACGCGCAATTATAAAAACATAATAAGTACACACATCAAAAAAGTCTAAGCAACACATACTATTTCAAGTTATTAATCAATTATTTTATCATTTTTTACCAAGTAGGTAATACTTATGTAAACTTTTTTGATCTATAGGACATACTGGCTGGTTGTGAAAAAAAAAATCGAGTATCATTTGTTTTTTTTTTTTTCAAAAATTCAAAAGCGAATGCATTTGTTCGAATTTTACAGCGTTTTCTTTGCTTATTAAATTTAGTATTCGGTATCAATTTTAAGATTCAAACAATAATTAAAAAAAGTTTTGAACAAATTTGAATTTTGAGACATTTTTTACGTTATGGAGCGACGTCATTTGAACGCAGATGAAATGCAGAGAGCTGTAGGGATGTTGCAAGCGGGAAGAACTCAATCTCAGGTATCTCGGTATTTTGGTATCAACAGAAGCGTTATTTGCCGTCTTCATCAGCGTTAAACTAACACGAGAGATCCTGCTGAGCAGCACCCAGGTCGAGGAAGGTGTACAACAACACGGAAAGATCGATACATACAACTGACTGAAAGACGCCAGCCGATGTTAACCGCCCGAGAGATAGGTTTGTGGCTACAAAATTCAAGTAGTGTTGTTGTTAGCTGCAAAACTGTGTGAAATCGATTGCATGAGTATGGCCTACGAGCACGACGGCCAATTAGGTGCCCACCGATACGTCACGGGAATCGCGCTCGTCGAAATGAATGGTTTAGGCAACACATTATATGGACCCGGAAACAATGGGATAAAATTTTATTTTGCGATGAGTCTCGATTTGGGTTCTAGCCTGATACTAGAAGGGTAAGAGTGTACCGTTGTCCTGGAAATACTGAAAGACTGAGGTGGCTTCAGGAAGTGCATCCATACAACGACTTAACAGTTATGGTATGGGCGGGTATTATGAAGAACATACGAACAGAGCTCGTTTTTGTAAATGGTAACATGAACGCTGTAAATTACGTTGAGGATGTTCTAAGACCTTATGTCCATCCATTCGCACAAGCGCTTGGCTTCGATTTCACCTTGATGCATGACAATGCGCGTTCGCATACAGCTTTGCACACACGGGAGTACTTGGCAAGGGAAAACTTCCTGGTATTGCCTTGGCCTGCACAATCGCCAGACCTCAACCCCATCGAGCATGCATGGGACATGCTCCAGAGACGTGTTTTAAATGACTTGGATGGAGTGACAACAACCCAACAACTGATGGACTTACTAAAATTTCATTGGGAGCAATTACCGTAGGATCACATTAACAGTCTCATCGATTCTATGAATAATCGGTGCCAGCAAGTTCTCCATAACCGAGGAGACCACACTTTGTCTTAATTTATGCAATTTTTGTACAACCATTTAATTTTACTTTAAGTTCAGTTGATTAGGCACCTTACTTTGTACTACGTAAAAACATTCCTTACTCGTAATTATTGGTTATTAAGATTATTAAAAAGTAAATGAAAAAAATAATTGTTGTTTAATATTAAAAAAAGCATTAATAAATAATAAAAGTACGAAAATACTAAGGATTTAATTCGAAAACACATTGTAAAATTGAAATTTATATGTGTTGCTTAGACTTTTTTGATGTGTATAGCTTATGTGTTCTTTTAGACTATGATCTACATACATCTATGCCAAATCTCATCGAGATCCGTTGAGCCGTTCTTGAGATACCTTCAAACAAACCTCCACCCATCCATCCATCAAAACATTCGCATTTATAATATTAATAAGATGTATTTTGTGTCCATTATTTTTAAATATCTTGATAATACGATTAGAACAATCTATATATAAAAGAAAGTCGTGTTAGTTACACTATCTATAACTCAAGAACGGCTGAATCGATTTGACTGAAAATTGGTGGGCAGGTAGCTTAGAACGAGGAAACGGACATAGGATAATTTTTACCCCGTTTTCTATTTTTTATTCCGCGCGGATGGAGTCGCGGATAAAAGCTAGTTTTAAATAATGAAGGTATCTCCGGAACGCTTCAACAGATCTCTATGAAAATTGGCACATATCTAGAACATAGTCTGGAAGAATACATAGGCTACTTATTATGTTTTTTTTTAATTCTGCGCGGACGGATTCACGGGCAACAGCTAATGTCTCATAAATTAAAGAATTCGTCTCCATCGTCTTATTTTAAGCCATTTTTCGAATGTTAATTTACATCTATAACGTCACATTAATTAATTATAACGCAAATATAAATAGCATTCGTAGCAAAAGTATTATTGAATAACTTGCATAGTAACAAGCTAATCTATTGTAACCTTCACAGAACTAGATCAATTTCTTATAAAACCACAACAGATTAACCCAGTCAAGGCATAATGATGATTCAGTCGGTTCATTGTTTCAACAAATAATTATATTTTAATTCATCATCATAAATCATTTTGCATCAAATTGACATTTCGACATAAAAATACCTGATAAGTAATCACATCGCATACTTGTTAAATTATATAAATAAGATACTCGTACATACTCGAGATCATTGTTCGAATTTTTTTTATATATAATAATAATAATAATAAATCTTTATTGTACATTTTACACATCTGTTTCATTAAAACCTTGACTCGTTTACTAGGTTATATAAAAAGTGATTATTTATAATATAAATGAACGGATATAGTAAACCTAATTTCATACTGTTTTAGTAACGTTTTCTTTATAGTATACAGTCGAAAAATATAAGTCTCTTATCCTGAAACAACAGTAGTATTTATAAATAACTTTATTAGTTTGTTTGATGTCTTTACAATCTAGTATGAATTTATTTAGCAACAGAAGGTAATCCCCAGATATAAATACGAATAGATTGTTGAATAAATTCAGCCACAAATTTTATCAGACGGAAATACTTCTAAATATAAATGAAATGTCTTTCTTTACATATGTATATATATATATATATATATATATATATCTAAGGTCAATACTGGTCTGTGCAAGACGAATATAGTTTGTACTTGACAGCCCCTTATGAAACATAATTAGGTAATCAAGGTTCCTGATACTTCACTGATTTCCGTTATTGTCTCTATTTTTATGTTCAGTCTTAAAATTAAGCTGGATAAATACAATAATATTATTAATTATTAAAAAAATCCGACATAAAAGAGCGTCGGTGACTCGGGGATTAAGCACTTGACTTGCAATCTGCAGGTCCTGGATTCGAATCCCGCCATACACCAATGTGTTTCTCGATTTACATATGTACATTTAACCGACGTTCTTAATACATAAATACAAACATACAAAGTTTCAAAATACATTTTCGCTTAAACATACATCAACCCTTTTATACTGTGCCTCTAGTGCCCGGTGCGGATTTTTGACAAATCACGGTTATCGAAACATTATTATGCGTAGGCTTGCGAAATGCAATTTACCAATAAATAATGAAGCATAAATAAATAAGCAAACGCATTGAGGTGATACATATATATGGGGAAATAAATAACAACGTTAATGTCACCATTATCAATCAGCGGCGGTCAAAGAGTTAAAACACGTGTTTAACTAAACAGTGTCTAAAAGAATTTTTTGGAATAATACAGCTTTTGTCTCGATCGCCGATCACATTTGATAAGTTCTTACTAATTCGAGGTCAATACAAGGCGCTTATATATATTATCTACGTATATTTTTTATAATTATTAAAGCTGGTGTGTCTGTGTATAATACAATAAATTCATACATCTGATGTATTTACATTACCCGGAAGAAATACTAATTTATTAAATTTTTGTCTGTACGTCTATCCGCAATAATGAAGTTTTTTTTTATTCTGTGAGGACGTGATTTAATATTACATCTCGATGGGTAGTTGGAATAATGTCGCAATGGATATTGCGACAGTCTTCGGGTTAAGTCATATTCGGTATCTACGGACCTAAATACACCTTATATATTTTTTTTACTTAATTCTGATGAAAAATGACAAAAATAGAAAAATCACTTTGTACATTAATTGTTTGTTCCTGGTAAACGTTTAGAAAAATATTACTGGAACAATACGGTTATGTTGAAAGTGAAATTTTTGTTTCAATTTTAGACCAGCAATTGTAATTACGGCTTTCTTCCAGGGAATAAAACATGTAAACATTAAACGCACTATAAATTACTGTACCTACTTTGATGTTAACAGATTCGTACTAAACATTGCTGTACCTACTAAACTATCGTTGAGTCGTTACTGAGTAACTGAGTGAGTCGTTACTGAGAAAAATTGGTGAGAGGCTAGTGCACCTTCCTTCGGGAACTCGTGCTTTCTGGTCTCTTGTCAAGGCTGTGCAGGGGAACTTCTGTATGCCATCCTTACCATCTCCGCGCAGGGGGGATGATTCGCTAGCCTACACCGCAAAAGAGAAAGCCGATCTCCTGGGCTCTCTTTTCGCGGCCAATTCGACTGTGAATGACAAAGGTAACTCGCCGCCGAAAATCCCATGCGGCGAGACCTCTATGTCCGAAATCCAGTTTATCCAGAGCGGAAATCTCTGCAATCTCTGGATATTCACAAGTCGAGTGGGCCTGACGGGATACCCCCCATCGTGCTTAAGACTTGCGCTCCTGAGTTGGCACCGGTTTTAACGCGCATGTTCCGGTTCTCCTACTCCTTAGGCGTTGTCCCGAAATCGTGGAAGACTGCCATAATCCACCCGATCCCAAAAAAAGGCGATGGCTCAGATCCGTCCAACTACAGGCCGATCGCCATTACCACCTTGTTCTCGAAAGTCATGGAAACGACCATCAATTGCCAACTTATGAGGTACCTAGAGGAGCATCAGCTGATTAGCGATCGTCAGTACGGTTTCCGACAACGTCGCTCAGCTGGTGATCTTCTTGCGTACCTCACGCATCGATGGTCGGAGGCAATCGAGGGCAAGGGGGAGGCCCTGGCGGTTAGTTTGGACGTGGCCAAAGCCTTTGATCGGGTGTGGCACAAAGCATTTCTTGCGAAGTTGCCTTCCTACGGGCTGCCCGAGAAACTATGCGCCTGGATTTCTAGCTTCTTGGAGGGTCGGAGCATCAAGGTCGTTGTTGACGGTGCGTGCTCTGACCCGAAACCAATCAACGCTGGTGTCCCACAGGGCTGTGTACTGTCGCCCACCTTGTTTCTTCTGCATATCAATGACATGCTGCAATTTAGCAACATTCATTGTTATGCAGACGATAGCACGTGTGACGCACTGTATACGGCCCGTGCCAATGTTTCTTGGGCTACTGCCGATGAGAACCGGACCAAACTTGTATCTGAACTGGAGACCCTACTGGGTGAAGTTTCGGATTGGGGTCGACGAAATCTCGTTGAATTCAATCCCAAAAAGACACAAGTGTGTGCCATTACCGTTAAAAAAACAACCCTTTGTCGTAGATCTTCGTTTTGAGGGCACTCCCCTGGTTGCCTCAGCCAGTATCGGTATTCTCGGCGTTGACATATCGAGTGACGTTCAGTTTCGCGGTCATTTGGAAGACAAGGCCAAGCTGGCCTCCAAAAAGCTGGGTGTGCTCAGTAGGGCGAAGCAGTATTTCCAGCCGGGCCACCGCCTACAACTGTACAAGGCGCAAGTTCGGCCCCACATGGAATACTGCTCGCACCTCTGGGCGGGAGCACCCCAATACCAGCTTCTTCCATTTGACCGCATACAACGGAGAGCGACTCGAATCGGTAACGACCGAGGTCTTACCGATCGGCTTGATACTCTGGCCTTGCGGAGGGACGTCAGTTCCCTCTGCATCTTTTATCGTTTGTACCACGGGGAGTGTTCTGAAGAACTATTTGGAACGATTCCTGCCGCCGAGTTTCGTCATCGGACGACCCGACAGACCGCCAGGTACCATCCATACCATCTGGATGGCTGGCATTCCACAACAGTGCGGTTCTCGCGAAATTTCTTGCCACGCACGGCCGCGTTGTGGAATGGTCTGTCCTCGGCGGTATTTCCAAACCAGTACGACTTAGAGTCCTTCAAGAAGCGAGCGTATCACCATCTCAAAGGCCGGCAACGCATTTGCGATTCCTCTGGTATTGCAGATGTCCATGGGCGTCGATGAACACCTTGGTGTTCCCGCTGCTCGTTTGCCCCCTTCTCTTATAAAAAAAAAAGAAAAAGAAAAGTGCATTACCAAGCAGAGTAAGGAGGAGAGTACAGAGCACAAGGGGAGGAAGGGCCAGGTTTGAGCGAGCAGGAAATGGACACGTTGTTTCTACGTATTCTACAGCTGAATCTGCAACTCTTCCTGAATTACAAGGAGCTTACAACGAACCGGTTCCTATGTCGAAAGCTCTGTACTCTGATCTACTGAGTCTTTGTAACAGTCATGATATTCCACAATATTATCACGATTTCTATAAATCTTTGGCATGTGGAACCGACGAAGCTGCTGAGGTACAGGATCCGCTACAGGAGTCAAGTCTTTAGACGTGATTTTGCTTTAAATATTTTGGTACCCAATTTTTTTATTATGTTAAGATAATACGAATGTTGGTTTAGATGAGTTTATTTCCTACAGTTCCTAATAAACTAGTCTTAGTTTATTATAATTAGAGTAGGTACATTTTATAAAATAATTTAATTTAAATAGCACAAGTTTTAAAGTTAAGCATAAGTACCTTTTTTATTACGAATTCTTAATTTTCATGGATAATATAAGTAAAAAAGTCTTATAAAGTCACGAATTTGTCATTTTAATTATGCTACTTTGATTCAATAAATGATTGTTTAATAATAACATAATGCTATTTATTTCTACCACTTTAAATGATCCATTATATTTCTAGTAAAAAAATAATAATAATAAAAGCACTGTCAATAAAAATAAGATATTCACGCAAAGATAAAAGATTTAAAAAAAAACATACAACGATGAATATACAGTAAAATATGAATACCGTCCACAAAACGCTCATCAAGTTCAAGGAATAAGAACACAAACTATGGTTACTGTATCCATCGTGTATCCTATAATACACTGAAAAAAGTTGTAACATATTATTACTGTATCAACGTTCATTTTTTTTTTCGTGGAACAAAGCTGTAAGTGACTATTATGGGAACAACCTTTCGACATAAATAGTAGCAATATGATCTTTACCGATTTTTTCCTATTTGGATAAAATATACAATCTTGTAACTGCAACAGTACTTTAGGCAAAAAATAACGAACAAGGTGACATATAATTTATTTTAAGATATTCAGTGGTTTTATAGTTATTCCATAATTTCATTAAATATTTTTTCCTGAACATTTTCATTTTTACGATTGCGGCTTTATTCCCGGTACCCATCGATCTCATTGCTGTACTCGTATTAGTCTCATTTAGATCTCTCATAAACCTTTATTTGCGGCTTAATAGATGACATTTGTTTTTGCATAAATGGAAGTGTGCCTGTTTAATTTGTATCAGTTATGTGGATCCGTTAAAGTGTTGTAACTGGTTTTATTATTGTTTCACAATATTATACAAGAATTAATATTAAAAATCAACAAGACAGATAGCGTTTGTCAGGGCGAACTAAATGTCTAATATAAAGAATTTTAGCAATTGCTAGCGACTTTACGTCCTTAGTTACTCCCAAACACCTAAGCTACCTTCCAGTTAAAGTACGTCAAAATCGTTGTTGGAAGGATTGTACAGTCGTTTCCTATGCGTCTCCCTTTCTTTTAACAAAGAAGATTAAAATGAATCCTCCGGCACCACATATCAATCGAAACGCGGAATTGCTTTCACTTCACCTCTGTATTCTGGTCGTGGTATAAGCACCGACCCGACCTATTTGTGCAACTAATGTTGTGCTGACGTCTACCACTGTCATAATGGTTTCAATATGAATAAAAACAATTAAAGACTTATCGAATTATTCAATAACTAGCTGTCGCGTGCGACTTCGTCCGTGCGGAATTAAAAAGAAACTATTCTACATCTATATGGCAAATTTCATCAAAAGCCGTTGAGCCGTTCCGAAGATACCTTCAAACAAATATCCATCCATCCAAACATTCGCATTTATAATATTATAATATGTAAAATAATTAAATAGTTGTAAAGTAATGAAATCCCTGTTTCGAGCTTTTCGACATTAAATGAGCTATGTTTTTATTTCTAATCTTTTTCTTTCTCTTTTGATTTTGAATTAATTTTCACCTCTCCTGTCACACGCAGGTTGTAAAATGTGATACTATTGTGATTACCATTACGAATAGTTAAATTAAATATAAATTACATCAATATTACATCAAATAAAATAAAAGAAATACAAATTCTTGTATGATCCGGGGCGTACTACGACCTTATTCAAATATAGTTGTTTACAAAATTACAAACATAGAATCTCATTTAGTGAAGATTGGCTAACTCATGATGAAATTTGTTGTTATTGTTGTATTCTCGTGATAACTATTACCTTGTTCTATACTTTTGCAATGTAGCGTGCTCTCGTTATCTACTTATAAAATGTTATAAAGAAAATCTGTAGATCGCTGTCAACAATTATATTATTAGAAATGAAAACAGACTTTACTTTATACTGATTTCTCCAGTGTACACACAGAAGACAGGCGTGCCACCTTATGACATATATTTAAAAAAAATAGTGTATGAATTCTATTCAATGTATAGATAAATTTTAATCCTCTTTTTCCTAATAAATATTTTTTTAGCATTAAGTTAAAGCAAAAATAAATTAGTATATTTTTATTTTCCTTATTAAATATTCTGACATGGAACAATTCGTAATAACGTTGATTATATTTTTATCATTATATGGGTCGAAGTTTATTTTACAAGTTTTGAAAATATAATTAGCAATTTAATAATTTAATATTTTAAGCAAGCAACCATTTTTAATAATCTTATTCATGTGTATTTTATTACTGTATCTTTTTTTAAATAAGAATTAATATGAAAACAGGTTTGTTCAGCGAATTGCGTAATTAAGCACTTCACAGATACGAAAAGATGTCAGGTGATATTACGAGTATAACCTAAAAAACATTCATCTGAAGTGACAGTTGTGCTAAAACATATTACTGTCTCTGTTTTTTCAAAAAGACTAAGAGAGATGGCAATATGTTGATACATAGCAGTCGAAATATACAGTATAGCAAAGTTTAGTTTCCTAATAAACTACGATTACTTATTTTTAAGTAAATGTAATAAGACTACAAAGCATTTTGCCGTAGATTTACAGTTTCCAAACCTATACGAAAATATATCTCTGCCTCTCTTTTTCCTTAGAAAATGATTGGGATGACAATATGAAATTTACAGATGTTTCGGCAGACGAAACTACTGTGGTTTTTCACAGATTTAACTGAAAATTATACTTTTCAAGTGTTTGTAAAGTGCTCTTTCAGACTATGTCCTACACCTATGCCAAATTTCATTAAGATCCGTTGAGTCATTCTGGACTCTTCACTCATCAATCAAACATCAATTTCAATCAATTCAATCAAACCATCAATTCAAACAAAATTGATGTTTCGTATTTTCATAACACGTGCTAAACCGGTTTTGATCGGTAAATGTCCACGTGGATCAATAAAATTTTTGTATAAATGAACAATGAATTATTGGCGATGGGAACATAGAATTATACTATAAGACAAACAAACTAGCAAAAATAAAACGTTTACATTACACGTTTGTCAATCGGGCATAAAAGCTTTCTTCTAATGGTGTGACTGAGGTAAAGGGTAACACTAGCTCTTATATTTAAGTCCCTGTCGTAGCTTAGGAATTTTCGAGTTTTTTTAACTAGATTTATTTTAGATTAGACTCGTTAGAAAACTTTGAATTCACGTCATTAATTGAAATATCCGCTTTCTTGGGTGAAGCAATTTCCATTCCTCGCACTTTGCCTTTCATTATTCATAGTATGATTTTGTTTTCTATCTTATTTTTCAGATAGATTAACATTTATAAGTTAATAAAGACTATATTTTATATAAGTATTTGACGTACAACAATTTTTTTTACACGTTGGACACGTATTCTGGCTACTCGCCTTAAGGACGTATTTAATGTTAATAATATGATGATTATGCGTGTAGATAACATGCTACAGAAAATAGCGATTTGAATAAACTCCCAAACTGGAAAAATTCACACGGATGTAAAATCATATAAGTAATATACATAATAAAGCAGATGTCACAAAAACATAACGAATTTGCCACGCGCCGTGATTTAATTAAAAAATATATTTATTAATAATTAAATATATTGGGACTCGTGATACGATATAAATATTAATGTTATCATTTATTTAATACAGGAATTTTATGAATTAATGAATGTTTTTTTTTCATATTTTGTATGCCATAAAAATATAAATCGGTGAACGACTTTTACTTTGACGTAACGCATGGCGTCGTTAAGTATATAATTAATATGTAAATATAATTGTATAAATCTTATCCAATCCCTACAGCCATTTTACAGGTTTTAAAAATGGCCTTAACACAAAATTATTGATTTAATAAACTGATTTAAAGGACGAAAATATTTATAAGAATCTGTAGATATATCACGATACTTATTACATTCACAATCTTGCTAATAATATGAATGCGAATGTTTAGATGGATGGATGGATATTTGTTAGAAGGTATCTACAGAAATGCTCAACGGATCTCTATGAAATTTGGCATAGATGTAGAATTAAGTTTTTATTTCAAATACGCGCGGACAGTCTCGGGCGACAACAAGTAAATTTATAAAAGAAGACCGTTGTTGACCGTTTGAAGTTCAGCAAAATTATTGTACTTTCAAGATAATCTGCATCATCATCGCGCTTTCCTTGAACTACTCACGTAGAGTCAGCGAATTAGGTTTTCGCCCGTTCATCGATTATTTATCTGATTCTAAATAATTAATTTATAACTATACTTTTTGATTTCTGAGCAAAGACGTCAAATATGGTACCGGTTCAAGCACATTACTATTTGAAACGTAATGTTAAGATACTGCTGTTCACTTTGAAAAGCAGATATTATAACAACATTTATATTACCGGAAGTTTTTGGTCGTATTTGAGCCTCTGACGCCACAGCAGCTTTTACCTTTGTATTGCGCGCATGCAGTGTTGATTGCGTCAGATTGTCATTTATGCAAAAAAAAAGATATTATAAAATAACGTTATTCGGATATTACCGAAGGCCTTGCCGCTATGTATAGTGAAAGATCAATTAATACACTGCAAAATTTTAAATAAGCACTGATTGTTTGCAGATGCTGGGATTTGGTTCGTCAAATGCTTTCGGCATTTTGTTCAACGATTTCTTTATCGAACAAGATGGCGCCAGCGGCCTTCCTTTGGTGATAGGAGTTTACAATGGAGCTCTCTCTATATCGGGTATGATTTTCATCTTAATACGTTATATCAATTTACTCCTTTTGGACCAACATTTGTGTTTATTTTAATATGTCGTAATTGTTGTTAATACGTCAATTGTTCATGGGTTAAGCACTTGACTTGTAATCTGCAGATTCTGAGTTTGAATCCCGCCATGTATCAATGTGTACATCGATTTTCGATTTACATATGTATATGTATACATTTATCTGTACGTTCTTACGGTGAAGGAAAATCTCGTGATGCAACCTGCACACATAAGCAAAGAAATTCAAAGCTGTGTAGAAAGTTTACCAACAGGCACTGATCCAGCGTGGTTGACTATGGCCAAGACACACCAACTTCGCGTAAACTCCGAGCCTCTCGATCGGAATTGTCATTACTCAATGTACGATTTTTTTACACATACGAATTTATGATGTCAGTAATAGATAAACAAATGATTAAATAGGAAATTACATAGGAGCCTTCTAAATCTTGCTTATACTAAATAACATCTAATTCAGTTACAGTTAATAAAGTTTAATTTGATAAAACGATTGTGTAGATTCGGCAGTAAAAGTATTAGACAGTCTAATATGAATAATTTATTACGAAACAGTTCTTTCATGGAGGTCGCTAACAGAAATCGTACTTCTAATGTTTCACCGCCGGTCGCTATGTGAAATTTTAATCTCGTATTACCAGCGACGCTAAAATGTACTCGAGTTTCTGTCCCCAATTAACAATGAATCTATTAACTCAATACAAATCGGTTAATAGGCAGATATCATTGGATACAAGGACCGATTGCCGTTCAGGGCCTAAGCCTGTTTGCATCGCTCGACAATTAATTCATATTGATTTGACCGATATTGTAATGAAATAAAGCACAATGTTCATTTCCGTAAATATTTCATGTCCTAAATTTTTTAAACATCGTGTACGAAAACGGACAATAGTTCAATAAACTTATATAAAAACAAAATGAGTTTCGGATCGCATAATTTGATGACCCAGAGATAGCTTCTTCATATCTGAATAAAGCGGATTATTTGTGTGTTTGTTAAATTATTCGTTTTTGTAAATTAATATAACAATAATATTTGCAATATCAAATGAATAAAGGCGATTGCTCAATACACAGGTGCGGTAAAAACAGTGGTTGACCATTACTATAATGCCTTGTTAAACCACGTGTCGTGATTCTATGAAGCTCCTAATATTACACACGATACACTTCATAAAAAAAAAACTTCAATAATATATATTTCTCTACACGGCTTTTTCCTTTGATCTCTTAATGTTTCGGTGGATTGGTACTAAATTTTAGGCTCTATATTTCTCTGGTTGATCGATGGTGTGACTGGTTCCTGAGTTTATCGATTTTTTCTTCAATGTTTGAGTTTTTGGTCGACTCACTCATTAAATCATTTGTATGGTTGCTCATTCAATCTGTCTACTAATCTCCCGATTATTTGGATGTTAGTTTTACTTTATTTTACCTTTGTAGGTTTCCTGAGTGGCATTGCGTTAAAAAAATATTCCTTTCGACAAGTTGGTCTTCTCGGCGCTGGGTTGTTCATATTGGGCGATGTTCTTACCATATTTGTTACCAGAACTTATCAATTGGTCTTCACTTTTGGCGTAATAAGAGGTAATGATTCATTTTCAATGTTATTTCTATTTCTATTTATTTGTATTTTTTTACTCTTCGCAGTAGTATAACAACAGAACTATCTTCATATATTACATTGAAGGCAAAATCCTCATGATCTCTTTGGATACAATAATATTTGGTTATTTATATTGCAGGAGCAGGATTCGGTGTGATGATTCCAGTAAGTTTTACTGCTTTCAACTGCTACTTCACCAAAAAGAGGACAGCAATGATGAGCGCCAATCAAACAATGAGCAGTCTCGCTTCCATTACATTTCCAATTCTAGTCACGTTCCTCCTCGATGAGTACGGGTTCAGATGGACTCTCGCTCTCATCATGGCTGTAGATCTTCATCTGTTATTCGCTATGTTAGTCATGCATCCAGTCGAATGGCACATGATCAAAGCGATGGATGACCAAAAAACAGGTAACATACCCTTAAAACGGTTACTATAATAGTTAATTATGTTTTTTGTGTTCAGTGTGTTTAATGTTTGAGTTATGAATTTATGAAATCAACTTTAGTCATTATTTTAAGTTTTTCATCTTATTCATTATTTGTTTCTCATCTTATGTGTACATTTCAGCAATTGTAATGTTTGCCTCTCTGTGACTTTCTACTACAGAAATATAAAAAACATTTATAACAGCACACGTTTTCATTGAAAATATTCCTAATTGCTATAATATATGTTTTTCTACTTGTGCTTAGGTAATGAAAGCTCCCAGTATTAATACTTTTTTGTGACGTTTTATTCTTTGTCAAATAACGTACGCTTACTAACCCAGCATCCAACACTGTAACTGTGTGTATATCATAAACTTTCAGACCCATTACATTGTGATGTCCTCGACTGTAAAAATGTTAAAGTAGAAAACTATGATGAAACAATCGTCAAAATGTTGCCAGGTGACGATGGTGTTGTTGAAATAAAAGCTACGACGCCATCTAGACACAAATCCATTCAAAAGAGTATCATGTAAGTACCTTTTTAGATAAATCATATTTCTATATTTTAGTACAATAAAGTTTTGTTGTTGTTACTAATTTGTGCAAATTATCTCTTAGTTTTAGATAGGTATAGATACTTAGTTTAGAAATTATAAAACGGTTTCGTTTGTCTTCATTTTTCTGATACCTAATATTTGTTCTGATCTTGTGTTTTATATATTTTTCCCGGAAATGACGCATATTTTTTTAGCCGACTAAAAAAGAGGGTCATTGTGTTATTATTAACACGGTTAATGGTTACCAACAGAATTACTTATTTAATAATTCCGAATGACTTTTGACTTCAAATTATATTTATTTTGTAGCCATCATCAAAAATAAAAAAGGCATACTTATTTAGGAATAATTTAAAAATACGATAACGGCAACGGTAATTTTTTTGTAATACATCAACGTACAGAAATGACGACGAAAGAAATAAACTAGTGATTTAAATGTTGTTGGCGAAAATTTGCTAATGGACATCGAAATGATAACGAACTCAGTTTATAAAAAATATACATTTGTTTCAGAAAAATTGTTTACGATAACGTGGAATTAGATTTACTAAGAGATCCGAGATTCGTGAGTACGCTTGTCGGTCTGGGATTTGCTTTCGTTTCCGACGTTACCTATCTAGCAATGGAGCCTATGCTTTTATTTTCCTACGGATATACCAAGGTAAAAGTTACTTATCGTATATCTCAACTGACGTTAGAGTTGTATTTGTACATATTGCGATCCCTTCATCATCATCATCTCCTTGACCTTGTCCCACCTACGTAGGGTGCACCAGGTTTCCGTCCTCTAAATGAATCTGTCCCCTTCATATTGAAAAAAAAAATATTTTTGAAAAAAAAAAGAGTACAATATGTATGTACTAACACAAGTGTGACACACCCTGTGGAATTTTACGGTAAGACTATCACATAGTTAAAATGCAACAAGAAGTTCTTAATCTTAATTTAAAATAATCCACGAGCTAAAACTACGTCTAATAGAATAATTTAAATAACTTAAATAACATTCTTATCTAACTTAAATCTTACATTTACATATTCACATAAAAATTCTACAGGATTTTCGATAAGTTATTCATTTCATTAAAATCCACAAGTGATGAATAACATAAGTTAAACTAGCGACAACTTTATCACTTAACAGTATAGTCGTGTTTCCATTTAAGCTAAGTTAACGTAAGCCGATTTTTGTAGTATTATTCTATCATTAAGCGTCGGTGGCTCACGGGTTAAGCGCTTGACTTACAATCTGCAGGTCCTGGGTTCGAATCCCGCCTTGTACTAATGTGTTTTTCGAGTTTCAATTTACATATGTACATTTATCCGACGTTCATACGGTAAAGGAAAACATCGTGATGCAACCTGCACATATCTGAGAAGAAATTTAAAGATATGTGTGAAGGTTACAGTTGGATATATTGATAACTTATTTATTTTTTATATCTACAATGTTTTATTACTTATTTTTAATTTTAGTGTATTTTTAGAAGTAATTTTGTATTATTTAGCTGTAATTATTTAGTTTATTATATTTAATTTTAAGATATTTCTCTTAAGTAGGTTTGGCGACACGGCCGTAAAAACTTAAGCCAAAACTCAAAGGCTTATAAAACCTTGTGTGCCGAACCCAGTTAAGTGGGAAAAGGCCCGGAAGATAATGATGATTTCTTATTTTAGATGCAAGTTGCTACGTGTGTTATGGTGGGTGCGATAGCTGATCTTTTTGCAAGATTTTCATTGGCAATATTTACATATTTCTACACAGTCGACAGCCGTAAAATTTTCTTCTGCGGGACATCCCTTACAATATTTTTACGAATAGGTGAGTTAGAATATAATTGAAAAAAATCATTCTACAAGATTTAACAATAGACCCTCCATATTCAAATGGAGTAATTAGTTTATCTTGAATTTAAAAAAAACTATGTAAGTTAGTACCAATGTTATACAAATTCTAACGCTGAAACTTTTTCAAGTGTTTTACGCTTAAAAAGAACTCAGATATACTTTCACAGGTAACCTTGAGATAAAAATTTGAACCTTGAGTTAATTTTATGCATCGATATATTATGCTTCATTATTCCGATTTACGTAAAATTTAAATAATTATATACCTTGATATCTCATGGAATTAAAATGTTAGGATTGACGTCATAAGAAGTTAAATTGAATAAATTATTATCTTTATCCTATTTAAATCTTTAATAGTGGCCTAGTAATAAAAATTAATCTCCATTTAAACCTTAAGTTTTAACACATCAATTATGTAGTTATAACAGATTTTATTGATATTTAATACGTTACATTTAATAAAATTAAATTAAGTTTATTTTTACGGTAATAAACAGGTGTCCAAATCTGTTTCCACCAAAACCTTAGTGGTACATTTTCCTTAAGTTATTCAACGCCTATCAAATTTTGTTACCGTCAAGTTTACACTGTCGAAACATTCACATAAAACTTGTTATTATCACACATGTTATTATGAGAAACTGATATGTTTTATCAGATTTATTTTTGTCTTGAGACTGAATTCTCAGACAGACTTTAAGACAATACTATGTTATTTGCCAGAAAGATTTCAACCTCTCATAGATCGGCAACACATCTGCAATTCCTCTTGTGTTACGAATATTTATGGGCATCGGTGATCACTTAGTGTTCCCGTCACTCTAGTGTTAACAATGAGACAATTTTTCTGCACAGTAAAAGAACTAAACTCGCTGCTGATTTAATTGTGCGTTTCGATTATCTAAGTACTCGTTTAAAATCATATCCTCACCCCTCAACGTGTGTCAACATCACTTGACGAACATGTTCACTACAAGAGTCATGGCAGTGAAATTAAGAGCTATAACTTAGAAATAAGGGTCCTTCATTCGAAAACCATATTACGAAGAACGAAGTCACATTATTGATTATTTTCAGCGTTGGTGTGTTCAAGTGAGATATGGTACGTATTCACCATAACTGTGATATCGGGGCTGATCAGGTGCTCCGTGCAAGTGTTGTTCCCGCTGGTGCTGGTGACCGCAGCGCCGGACAGGTTCCCCGCCGCGTTGGCGCTGCATATCATATTCTCCGGTTTCCTGATGCTCATTGCGGATCCACTAATTGGTAAGATAAAAAGAAATTAATACTTACTTGGACAGAGTCGCGGGCTAGTTGTGTAATAATTTTAGCCGACGTCATAGGAGGTTGTTAGTCATCTGAATATTTTTTTATTCTATTTGAATATTTGAATGTATTCTTTTGTTTTTTATCATGGAAATGATTCGACAAATGAATTATTTTTTACTTAAAAATCTTGTTGAATCAAATAGTACAATCGTTTTCTTAATTTGAATAAATTTAAAGTCACGTCGTTGTTATCTGAATCTACAGCTAACTCAAATCGTAGAAAAGCTTTTAATTCTATTAAAACATCAATAAAACTAAGTATTTTTTACAAAGAAGGAAACAAATGGGACTAAAAGTCGCCTTTTAAAGTGTAGGTAAAGGACAGGCGATTTGTAAAGTATGCGCATATACCATAATGATAAATAAGTACGTAATGAATAATTAATTAACAAGAGATATGAAATAAGTAAACAAATAAAATACATTAAATCATTTTAATCATCTTGACTTGTTATTCATCCTTTAATATACATATATGCATAAATGTATCTCCAATAGCTTTGCCCATCTACCTAGAGGTTAAGATACGTAAATAGATTGACATCTTGTATTAATTTGATTTGTTCCAGGTTTGATCTTCGAAGCTACGGGCACCTACCTCTACTGTTTCTTGGCTATGAGTGTGTGTTGTTTAATTTGCGTAGTGCTATGGTCTATAGAGTATATTGTTTATCGTAAAAAAACTAGTTGAATTGAAAAAAAATCTTTATTACTTAAATAAAATCGATGGTGAATAATTTATATTATAAGTACAAATAATTTTATAATAAAAAAACACGTTTATTTAGCGTTTTGTTATAATAAGGTAATATTAAATACAAAATCAGCATTATCTTGCTCGTGTAAACTTTTACCAATGCAATGCAAAAGTGATTGAGGCCAGTAGATAAATTTCTTCATACAATAATTAGAATTCATGCATACGTGATGAATTTGCATTTAATTTATTGGCATTATATGTACGTACCAAACGTATGTTAGAGATTCTTTAGAATTAAGTAAGTATAGTGCCGTACACATACATATATTGAACCTGTTTAAAAAAAATTACACATATATTTCTTCAAAGAATTAATTGCGAATTTTTTTTTGCGAAATTGCGAATTGACAATCAGGTATTATGCAGTTGTACTCAATTTTTTCCGACGTTTTTACGGCGAAGGAAAAAGTTTTTCGACCTGCACATATCATGCAAAAATTCAAAGATGTGTAGAAAGTTAACCAACTAGCCTAGCCACCTTAACTTTGGGTAAGCTCGGAGCCAATCAGTGGGGACATAGTCATAGTGAGCTGACGATAACGACCCAATTGTTTTATATAAGGATAAAAAATGTGTCCATTTGCTCGAAAGTAAACTACTGCGATACAATTAACGATAGTTTTCGACTGCAGTGACACTTGTTTTGACTAATATTGCAGAGACTGTAATACGTTTCAATTTATATGTCAAAACAGCGGAAACCCACAGTAAAATGTTACTTATCGTATTCATTAGAAATAACCTATCTAAATATAAATTTTACCTTTATATAGCTGCAATCATAGACTCATTAATAAGAGATCTTTGTATGAGCTATTTTTAGATAAAAACTTTCCAAACTAAATCAATAAATAACAATGTCAGCCACTAAAATGTGCAAACTTAATTTTTAATTTCCATTGAATTAATCCATAAGCATAGCTGGATAAACTGCCATGTAATATTAAAAAAGTGAAGGTATTGTTATAATTAATTCTCAGTTAATTTAAATCGAAAATATTTATAAGAAATAGAACTTTCTTGGTCAACTACAATTAATACATTTGACCAATAATACTACTATTGTTTATTATTAAGAAATCGAATCGAAAACGCAAAGAAATAGAATCAAACCGAATCATCTTTCTGCAAAAAAATATTGAGGCTCAATTCATTCAATCACTTTGTATCAAATGTTATTAAACAACTAATTTTAAAACAAATAATGAGATTCTAATTCTATTTAAATTAATTTTAATATCTAAGTAATATAATTTAAATATTTAATAGTCTAGCTTAGTGGTTAAGTCTATTGCATCATATACTAAATCTTAAATACATAAATATATGTAAATTATTTTTTACAAGTTCCTGATGCAACATTGTGCCAATTGTAATAAGAATTTATGTTATTATTATAAGAAGTGTCAAAAGAATTTTGTTATCTCATTAACAAGTATGTATGAAGATAAATGGAAAAATTTACGAAGCCCTTATGTATAATTCTTGCTACAGCTTGCGTAGCGCCTAAACTGCGCATTGCCAATGTCCAAGCTTGCATGTTGTCAACCGTCTGTCATCATTATTTGCCCCTGTCCCTACAGATGATCGGCACAATATGTACACTACTCTTCCAAAGATCTCTATCAGCCGTCATACCTAAATTCACTTCCGTCTTATGCAGATCCTTCCTTATTATTTATGTGATTATCATCTCTTCGCATATGTCCACAACACGCTAGACTTTTGCTTCAAAATTTCTCCATCACTGGACTTCTTTCAAACTTCCTCTAATATATACACATTTTGAAAATATGAATATATACATATTTTGAACTTTATGGCACACCACACATCCATCTTAAGATACGCATCCCGCATCTCAGACATATGCAGCTTCCTTTCATCCGGAATTTTGCTGTCCCTACATACAGATCCATACATTACGAAAGGTCCTTCGGGTCGACAGACTTAAGAGGTAGTCTCATCCCTCTGACATTTAGTAAAAACAAGACAGAGAAATCATAATTTACTAATAATACAAGTGCTTCAGCGGTGTAATTTCATTTATTTTTTTACAATTTGTTTACAGTGTTAGTCAAAAGTTGAATGTAAAACATTTTTTTTTCTGTAAGGCCTTTTGTACACAAGGCTATGCCTGTACTGCTCGAATAGATAAATCGCGTCGCCGATTCATCGTTCTATGAACATAATGCGCGCAACGCGATTCCAGCGACGCAATCGTACGATATTAGTTTTGAAGATTTACGTTGTCATGTGTACGAAAGGCCTTACTCCGTGAAAATGAGATCACACGTGTGTTACATAATAGCAAGTTGTGGCAGTGCACAGTCACTGTTTTATTTTATTTCGTGTTAAATAAAAGAAATCGTAAAAATGCAGAGATTTAAAAGATCAGAAATGTATTATGAATTTTATTACTGAAGATTGGATTAATAAATATGGAAATTATACGTTTTGTATGTGAATTTTACAATAGAGGATATAAATGTTGACGTACATACATATGTTGTAGTTTTCTTTACCTTGAGCCCGATGATTAAGCAAGAAACAACTAAAAAGGCTTGTCATAATCCTTTTGTCTTCCGTTTGAAAAAAAAACGAGGAAATATTACCCGTATCACTAATACTTATTAATGATAGTCAAATAATGTAAAAAAGTTCCGAAAAAAAAACGTCAACGAATTATATTTTTTGTCGTTTTTTTTTTTCATATTTAATGACATGTTCCGATTACCGACTTCTATATTAAAAAACCGGTTAAACATGTATCAAAGCGAGTGTGAAATTTATTTCCGCTACACTGTCAGACTTTAGCTTTACATTTAAGCTATAATGAGATCAGATAAACAATATTAGCAAACGTTATTGATAGGAAAAATCAGTTTTAAATCTAAAATTGAACATTGAGTTGAATCCCAATTCAATATGTTTCTGAGATATCGTTATTCATTCTTTCATAATGAATCCATTTTGTCACTTACATTGATAATAATAATCTTACTAATATTATAAATGCGAATGTTTGGATGTATAGATGGATGTTTTTTGAAGGTATCTCCAGAACGGCTCAACGGATCTGATGAAATTCGGTACAGATGTAGTATACAGTCTGGAAGAACACATGAGCTAAGTTTTTTTTTAATTCCGCGCAAACGAAGTTGTGGGCGACAGCTAGTAGAATAATAACTGCGAAAGAAACTCCGGAAAAAATATAACATAGAACGAAAAAGGTAATAAAAAAAATAATACAAACACATTCAATAACCAATATCAATTTTAATTGATTGCATAATTTTTTTTTTATTAATTAATTGTCTCGTCTACGAATACAAAGTAATCATACAACAGTACATCACAATAAATGTCAATACATTATTCGTATTTTAACATAAATATTGTCATAATTATTAGAGATAATATTAAATTGTCACAAACAAAACTCACATACGAAGTAACAATGAACTTTCATCAAATATACCCAAGATATTAATAAAACAAACAGACAAACTAATATTCTGTGTATGGAGAAAAAGAGAAAATTACTATTACTTTTCAAGCGCATTTCTATAAATAATATAGATGACAAATTTTTCAAAATGGACGCTACATATCTATATTTTATTTATTATTTCTTTAAGAAAACCTTATAATTTTGTTTGATATGTAAGCATAGATAATAAATATAAACTTTATGATCATCCACAGACCTAATAAAAAGGCAAAATTAGATAGACTGTAAAAAAAACAATTAATTTTACATCTATCCGTTGAAAATAACGCGAAGCCATATCTTTTACCTTTATTAACCTACGTTATACATTTTAAAGTTTTTTTTCTAAATTTAATTGTAAATGTCTGCAATTTTATTATTAGTAAGTACAACTGCTAAAGTATATTGATTACAAAATATAAAGAGTTTATATACAATTGGCACAAACATTTCAATAATTGAATTAAGTCTACAGATTACAGTTATATCAAATATTAGTTTACAATAATTTCAAAAGTAAAAAAAAAGTTTTGAAATTCATTAAAATAGTTCCATATAAGTACTGCATTGTGCTGGAATAAAAGTGTATCAAAATTATTTAGTATATTATTTGGTCAATAAAAATCACATATCGAAAAATGCATACATCACATTAAACAGTGAATGAATCAACAAAGGTTTTGGAAGACGAAAATGTAATTATGTATTACAAGAATTAACAAAATAACAAGATGTACGACAAAACAGTGCTAAATGTAACAATTTTTTTTTAGTTTATTACGAAAGGAAGACATATAGAAAGAGAGTCAACAAAATATTTAATATAAAACTAAAATATACAATAGTTTATATCAATACAAAACCATAAGTTTGCAAGCAAACATGAGAAACCAGAAAGTTATAATTAACAAGTTCATTATATTTTTCATATGGGAATGTTTTGAACTGTTTGTAAATTTTACGTAAAAAGAGTTTGCTTGTCTTGATTTTCCATAAACTATAGAAAGAAATAAACTAAAGAAATAGATATTAAAATCAAACCTTGTAACAATCATAATTTGATAATTTCATTTAAAAAAAAACTTGAACGTGTTTTCTATTTAAAAAAAAAACTATGTTTTCAAATTCAAAGAAATATTTTTACAATATGATTTCAAAATAGGAGGATATTTTATTTTTTTACTTGCAGTATTTCAGCCATATTGAATAAGTACACCAATGTAAGTCGCATTAAATTTGGAAATACAAAAACAAAGATTTATTTGCAATTAAGTACACAATGTCAGTTTTTTCCAGATATATTTGGCCGATGGGCTCAATGGCAAAAAAAAATCCCTTTTAGTCGATCGTATCCATAACATCAATCGGCCCAATGGGAAAAAGTAAAGGTGGCTATAGACTAGAGCATTTACTTGTAACAAAACAACGAGCCGCTCTATGATCTGTCCTAGTTGTTCCCTTTCACGAACCAGACGCGCTTTGGAAACTATGCTTTTACCTGTATCATATCATTCGTTAAAACGTTACAATACATAGAAATGCTTGAGAAAATGCTCTAGTGTATATTCACCTTTAAACAAAGACTTACAAATCGTTATTTACGCAAAGCAATAAGATGTTCAATAGGCTTACGACATAACCTTGTAAAGAGTTTATAAACCAAACTTAATATAAACTTTAATATCTCAAAATTGTTTTGAATGTTAAATATAGGGTATATCAATTCTGTAACATCTACTCATAACAAATTAGAACTAAAACCAAGGTGAGGAGAGCTAATTTATCATGAATAACTTTTAGATAGTCCAATCAAATTATACAACTTAAATCGTTTAACCTGAAAATTTTAACTAATATTACGAGCGAAAAATGAATACTTTTTTGACTCAAAAACTACTTTATCATTATTTGTCAAAGACCATTAAATTCCGCTCTCGAACATGAAAATAACAGATATTAATAATAATTATTGTATCGTTACTTGAAACACTACACTACAAAGAATTAGTCTTTAAATTTACCTTACAGTTCAGTTTACTACGGGCCTAAATGTGCATCTGTCTAAATACACAGGTAAAGTTTTAAACTAGAAAGAGTTTATAAAAATATTTTTTTTTTTACAAATCAATTATCAAAAATTCATACAAATCTTTTAGAGACCTATTCTATAGTATTCTGAATTAACTTACGTCAAAAGACTCAAAGATTTGTAAGATATATAGGTTTCTAGATTATATGTTTGTATGTTTTTTGTCCAAATGTCTCCACAGTAAAAAGTATCTAATGTGACATATATGTCATATCACTGGATTTGTTATGCACTAAAATACTACGAGATGAAACAAAAATTTGAACATATATTGTTAATGTCGTTTCATATAACTGCAAATAACACTGGAATATTACGAAAAAAAAAATCAACTTTTTTCATTTCAATAGAAGCAATTACGGAAAAAAAAATCCTACAAAATTTTCAACTAAAAAAAAAAAAATGGGCATTAAACAAAGTACTTTCCATTAATACACACAAGCACCAATTTTTACCATTCCTATTCACTAGGTTGTTATCACACACCATTAGCAGAATAAGGCTATATTCACACAAAGCGGATTATCAGCCGCCGACTGTGAGCCACTGCAAGTAAATTATATTTACGTAATAGCGTAATGTCGTTATTCTGTGATCCGCATAACGCTTTGACAGTTGACAATTCGTTTAGTTTGAAAATACCCTAATACTACTACTGTCAGATTATTACAAAAGTAAATTAAACAAAATAACTTTCTATATACCTAACAACAAATTTAAATTAGATGTTCGAAAACATCAGAATTAGTCTGTCTAGAATCTAGATACTTACTATAAGTCTATCTAAGTCATGACTCTAAATAAAAGAATTATTCCATAAAAAAATGACACAAAAGCTTGTAAAAAGCAAAAGTTCAAAAGCATAAAGAAAATCAAATACAAAATCTTGTAAAAAAATTTCAAAGATTTAGTATTCAAAAATTTATGAAATTATCCTACATTAAACAATGTCATCATTATTAAAATTAATTTGAGAGAAAAAAAATATAAAGAGAACGAAAATGTCATGAAATAGTTCATTATATTCCAACAAAGTAATATCAATATGTACTACATTTTATCCAAGCCCGATATTATTATTTATACACAAACTGCATATTTTTTACTAAGACTCGTGCATTCAAAAAATATCCAATAGAACACTTTTTTATCAGTGGAATTGATGGACAGCTAAAATTGCTGCAAGTTGCAATTACGGATGTCTAAAAGCAGCGGTAACTTCGCCATTTCGGCGAATTTAAGTGACGACTTACACGTTTCCCACATTAATTTCATTATCATTTATACTTTATAACATATTTTTCACAAAAAAAAACTAATAAACTGAAATATAACAATGGCAGTTATGTATTGATTTTTTTTTATTGCTAAATTTCGGGCTTGGAACAAAACGAGATATACACATAAAATTGTATGATTATATCTAAATTCCACGGGTTTATTTTCAAAATATATAATAGCAAGACAAATACGCATACATTAAATTAAATAAAAATAAACTTTATCTAAAATCAGATATAAGAATCTAAAACATTTTATTTACGAATCACTATAGTAACATATTTTCAACACATTTTTTTATTTTGTTGCAGTTTTACACACTGGCAACTAATATTGAATTCCGTAGAGAATATGGTCCGTCTTTTTATTTATATCTGTACAATTTTTCGACGTCTTGTAAAAGCGAGCGCGTACTCTATGCCCCAGACGAGAACGCAAGACATAATCAGTGCGTTTTGTACATGAATACATGTCGCAAAACTGCCCGTGTAATCTCTCACGTAACCTGTACAAAATTACATAAATATTAATTTTTTTTTGATAATTTTTTCGAAATCAGACATTAACGTTTTAGCAGAATTTTTAAGTTTTTTATGAAAAAATATTCTACTATTTGTGGTCCAGTCATCTAAAAGCTATTTAGATAAGATTGGTTTAAATTAATAATATGCACAAAAAGATATAGTAGGAAAAGGAACGCCATAAATTCTTCACGTCACACGTAATAAAATTACTAATATCTGTTGATTTTTACTGGGTTCTGGGAGAGCGTAGATGGCTCTGGAGTGAAGCACTTGACTTGTAATCTAAAGGTCCCGGGTTCGAATGTCTTTTCGATTTACATATGTCCATTCATCCAACGTTCTAACGGTGAAGGAAAATATCGTGATGCTGCACATATCTCAGAAGAAATTCAATGATATGTATAAATTCAACCCGCACTGGGTCAGCGTGGTTGACTAAGGCCTATTCACCCCTAACTTAGGGTAGACTCCGACCCTTTAGTGTGGAAGTATAGTGAGCTGCTGATGATGATGATGATGAAGTCCTGGATCATACTTACCAATGATAGGGCCGATTAGTACGACGAAGACGCCCTTGCTGACCATGTGCAGGCCAAATGCTGCGGGCAGTTTCTCCAGCGGACAGTACTCAGAGATGGTCAGCGTGAAGTTACTGAGGCACATACCTCTGAAGAAGCCGCAGATCGACAGCCAGACCATAAGTGGCACCCACTCGCTTTGTTCAGCTAATACTGAAAAAGATATTCAAAAAAAATAATAGCAATTAAATTGTTTAAACTTTCGTGAGACATCATAATTAATTAATTAAAAAACGGCTTAACTCACGTTTGATCGTCCGGTGACGGCACCGACTAGTTTCGAACCCATCGGGGGTCCATCTTCAGGGCGAGTGTTTAATCCGCACTGAGTGCGAGACGCGACGCGACCGCGAAGTCTTCGGAAACTAGTCGGTGCCGTCACCGGACGATCAAACGGAGTTAAGCCGTTTCTTAATTAATTAAAAATAATAGCAATTTAAAAAAAAATTGTTAATCTGTGCGGAAAGATAATGAGCGTGGCGAAAAACTTTTTTTATATGACAATCCAACCCAGCCATCTGTCAATCGTCAAAGTTTTTTTGTTGAGAATTCTAGCGGGTTTTTTGTATTTAATCATGTCTAAAAGGGGTAGAACCTTACACATTTCAACAACAAAGGACTACTGCGCTTTCAAATCTAAATCTCATTCTCTTTCCGCACAAACCTTAATTGTTTTGAAATGTCTTGTCAATTGAATTGTAAAAAAATAAAGATTTTTTTTTTATATAATGAATTATAAGGAGACTATTAACATCTCGGCTACTTCTACTAGAGGCCGCAAAAATTTATTAGTAAAAACATTTTGTATGCTTGTGTAGTTTCACTCCAACTTATAAAGCATTGGCAATGACAATTAAATATAAAATATATATAATATAAAATATAAAAGTTTTGGTAGATTATATAATTACTGTATCAACTCACCTGATCTCGTAGCAGCTAAGAAGAATGATGAGATAAAAAATATCATTTTCTTGGAGATCGTAGTCCTGTCAAAAATTGGCGGCAAAATCAATCTGACAAGAATGTCAGTGATAGCTGTCATTGACAAACAGAATGCCGTTTCATTCATATTGTAACCTAAACTTCTAATAAAAAATGGCGTTAACATTCTGAATTGCAGTTCACCGCTCCAAAAGAGCGATAGACCGAGTAGAAGATTTAAAAAAGACCAGTCTTTTAGGAGATCTAGATCCATTAGTGCTATGAACTTTCTTAGGAAGCCTTTCTTTTTCTCTTGTTCCGGTTCCGATTTCTTGATCGCTTTCATCTGTATCGCGTCATCGTTTGCAGTCTGTAAAGACAAAACTAATATATATAAATAATATAAAGAAGAGAAATGTTTTGTTTACATTGAAACCGATCTGATCTTGCACTGAATCAATTTAAAAATTCTTTCACTGTTGAGAAGTTACACTATCCCCGAGTCACATAGGCTCTATTTATTAATAATTTTTTTGCGTACCAAGTCGCGGGTAACTTTTAGTGTTTAATAAACAGAGTTGAAAAAAATATTTGGCCAAATGAAATTGCTTGTAGTAATTTTTTTCTAATGTACATTCTTTAAAAAAAGTTAACTAAACATTCATTAATCTTTGAGACTTGCCAAATTTAACAAAGACCAGTGATAAAAGTTTATTTGTATAAAAAAGCACAATGAGGTTAATCGCAAGTACGACACAAAGCCATATTAATTTCTCTATTCTGAAGTAGAAATCTATAAATACTTACATCTAGATACAACTGTAAATAACTGCCGGTGAAGTCCATGTTAGAAATGTTTGAAATAACCGAAAACTTTCTTTTCCTTGCCGCTTCACTCATACTTCCACTAGAAGTTACCCTTTGCATAGCTCCCACAGACGCAGCGGTTGTCAACCCCAGCCCCAAAGCTGCGTTCTTCTCAAACTCTTGTAGTGGTTTGTCACATGTCTTCGCTCGTGGCATCCCTATTGTACGGACAGATGGATGGTTCATGTTTGTATGAGAACGCTGCGTTGTCAGCTTCGGCATCGGATGACTGACCAATGGATTAATTTCGAATTTATCCTCTTCTTCTTCGTCACTTTCATGAATGCATTCCATTTCCTGGAATAAAAAGAATTTATAACGAGATAGTTACTACATCAAATTGGTTCATTTCAACAACCTTAGCAACTTCATAATGCTTAACAATTTATTGTTTGAAAAATGGTTAAAATAAATATGTAAACTTTTAGCTATAGTAATAGAAAATTAAGCCTTGAATATTTTAGAGTTGACTTAATTCAATTATATACATAATATACAAATCATGGGACGCAATGTATAATTTTTAATCAATTAATCAATTGAATTCTGCGTATAATGTATTTTTATTTGCACGCATCAACATACTGATCATTGACAAATACATCTAGAAGATAAAACCAGATATCAATACCAGATTACTGAAGTATTTTTCACGTCTAAACCTGTTGACCCAGTGGCCTACATTTACCACGAATGCTATTTGCGTGCAAAATTATATATATTTTTTGTATTATTATCATCAAGTAATATTTTTTTTTTTACATCTCACTGTTACTTTGCAACTAACAAAGCAATGATTCACGTAATTAAATAGAGGGGAAACTGTGCAACGTTCCGATAACTCTGTTTCTGCTAACTGATAACGTAGTGTTGATCTTACAATTATGCACACATTAATACCGTTTTATTATATCCTTTGTCAAATAATTATCTTGAAACTATACAAAAGACACAAGTATCCATTATAAAGCACATTTTATTTCATAAAAATCAGTCGACAAAAAGAGAGTCATTGTTTTAAAACAACAAAGCATTGATTTGGTTATATGACAGTTTACTAGGTAAAAACAAATGTAGAATGCTTAGATCAGATTTCCTCTCAGTAGTTAGTATGAAATTGCATCTCCTGTTTGCAAAAAATCAGCTAGCCACGAAATGGAAATAATTTTTTTAAAAACAAACCTTTACTGCTTGCATTTCGCAGTCCACTGGTTCATCGATAAGATGCCTCTTCACTGGCTGCAATAAACAGGATCCTAGTACCGCGTGGAAAGCTAACGCGCCCAGGATGACCACAGTCCATCTGAAGCCATACTCTCCTAGCAACAGTTTGACAAGCTGCGGCATTACCATCAAGCCAAAGCCAGTGCCCGCCATCGATAATCCCACAGCCTGACCTCTCTTCTTTGAGAAATAATAATTTAGCGACACGAATGACGATGATGAGGCCAAACCGACACCGAAACCTGAAAACATAAACGGGAAATAAATGTCTTAATATGCAAATGATATTAAAAATAGTACCCAAGGTAACGTAAATAAACAAAAGTTATTGAGGAAGGATTCGTAGTATTAACAATGACACATCTCCTTGTTTCTTAAAACTGTATATATCCAATATTAATTTAACGCTTATAAAGTTTACATCACTTATTCACATTATTGGTTTTCCTGTAAGAGATAGACTATCAATTACGTGAGGCCCGAGGGTAGGGTGTCCAAAAAACAAGTGTATATATTTTCTGATTGAAGAAATTAATTTAATCACATCATACCTGTATATAAAACTAACATTTCGAATATTATAAACATCAAATACCGATCTACAAAAGCACTCCCGTGAGTCTGGATAGATGTATGGAAATTTGTTACCTTATAAATCCAAAATAGCTTAACGGATCTAGATGAAATGTGGACCAGAGATAGATTACAGTATGGAATAGCGGATAAGATATACTCAGTTTTTTTCCTCCATGTAAACGACGTCGCAGGCTATTAAAAACAATAATTTAGATGTTGTGAGAACAAAGTAAAAATATAGCGTTTATTGTTGTTAAATAGTTCACAATCCTTCAAAGTCACTTAACAAGGGCATGTAACAATTCGTAATAATCGCTCTGCGTCAGTAATAACGAGCGACATTAAAACAGTCACGCAAATAGTCCGGGTAATTACTTCCTAATTTATTTTAAACAGGACAACACGCTTTCATTAAGTTTTTCTTATGACCGTGAAAAAAATACACACTTATGTAACTGTTTTAGATACTCCAAAGCATGTTTGTTTTTTCTTGATTTAAATTCAAGGCTAAACCCAACCATTTAAAAAAATCTAAAGTTTTCCATTGTAAAATGTCCCAGCATTCTAACCAAACGCATCTATTAAGTCAAAACTGTTGACTGACGTTACACTATCCAAAACAATCAGAAAATATTTCATTCACAAATTCCCAGTATTATTTGTAATACGGCATTACCTTAAATGTCTGATAGTAATTTTAAACGAACATACAATTCTCTTTTTATATGATAGTGTTAATTGACATGACGTATAATGAACGAAATGTACTACAATGAGCGTAACATATCGTTAAGATATTTAAACTTAACATTATAAAGTATCCGTTTGTTAAATTTTACGCTACGCAAAAATTTCTTTATTAAATGGGTTAAACGCTTTGTAATGCTAGTCGACTTGAAATCCTTGAGAGGCCTTTATGTTGATTCCATTAAAGCAGTAATAATACAATATTATTATGCTGTTTCTAAGGAAACAATTTAATAATTAATTTTCTGGAGCCTAAAGAGTATAAAAAATACTACAGTACTATAGTAGAGTACTAAAATACTCAAGCGGTCAAAAATCTGCTACTTTTAAAAGCGTCACTTCCAAGTTAACAAGCAAATATAGCTTTCATTTGTAACTTAAGCAATATCTATTTTTGTAGACATGATTTTCACCCTGACGTAATCACAAAAACGTTTACTTGCTAAATAAAGTAATAATTACTATTTTTAATTAAATAATATATATAATTATTATAATTATGTAAGTAATTGCAATCTTTAAATAGACAATGAAGCAATACTAGTGCTTAGTGTATACTTAATGTTAATACAATTGTCTTAAAGAAAGAGTAGGTAACTCGTCTAGTCTTAAAGCTGAATATATATCTTCATATTCAGTAAGGTTTCCGGCACATACCTTGTCTAGAACATGATATCGTTTTTAAAGTCTACATAAAGTTAGTTTTATAAAAATATAATTTTTAATTGGTTCGTATAAACACTGGTTCATATAAAATGAGAATGACATTGATGTCATAAAAATACTGAAAGTAAATATTTTCGTGTACTTTTTTAATTTTATTCCATACTACTGGTTTCGTAGGATTATATGAAGTTCCAAAATATAAAACGCTATGAACAATTAAAACGCATTTTTGAATTATAAAACTAACGAATAATAAATCAAATGTTAGATTATCATAAACATGTATTAATATAAAACCTTTCAGAAAAAAAATAAGTCACTGACCCATTACCTATTATAAAATAAAACCTTGTGATTTAATATTATGCAATTCTGTCGATATATGCAAAGTTGAGTAATAAATTTCCGATCGAGCTGTAAGAACCATCCATGACGTCAGAGCTGTGGCAAATTAACTTCGCGATACGAATTACAGTAATATGTAATTATTGTTTTAAACACATACATTACATAACGTTATTTAATTAAGTTTTTCTAGTTCAGGCCACCTTTCATTAGGAAAAACTAATATTTCTTGTGTGATTCTAAAGGTGAAATAATTTTGATTCATAATTTTGGAATCGGGAATAAGGTCATACATTAATTCATTTTCAAAACAAATATTTTGATCTTACAGAAAAAAAGAAACATAATAACAGAAATAGAGAATATTCACGCATCAAATAAATCCGCTTCGACCGAACTTACCCAATCATGCACAAAGCCTAGCTATATCCTGTTCAATGAAATCTCGTGATAAGATTACACTTTTGGAATGGATGTTTTACGGTGGCATTAGTTTGAATATATATTATATATTATTGTAGTATGTAATTAGTAGTATATAATGACAATATTATAAATGCACACTTTCAATTTACTAGTTAAACAAAAGAAACTTTTGACTTACCTCCTAATATACTATACGTTGCTATGATATGACCCATGCTGTTAGCCGGAGCAGTGAAAAGCAGCCCTAGGGCACATATCGTGGAGCCCACAAAACAGACCTTTCTATACGAGAAGGTTTTTATCACCGGGCCTACGAAGAAGCCGGAAAAGTTGACAACCGAATCTAGGGTACTGGCGATAACCGAGGCTCCCGTCGTATGCACCCCCAAATCATCCAGCAAGTCTTTGAATAGGAGTCCAAAAGACGGCTCCAAGGAACGGGTTGAAAACTGAAACAATACAATAATAATGTCAAAATTTGTCAAAGATTCAAATTATTAAGTAAGATGTTCGTTTAGATTCCGGTTCGTTTTAGCCGTAGTTTGTTATAAGCGTATGCAGTTCCCAGGTTTTAAGGATATTAATGGTGGCAAGTATTCATTTAATAACAACTCGCTTTTCCTTTGCTCTACCATAAACTTGAAATAGTAGGAACGTTAAGTTCGTAATTCTTAAAAACAATACGCCGCAATCGTATTCAGGGTGCAGTATTCGCACATTTGTAAAACATTAAAAATATCTTAGTTGTGTATCTTTTTGCATTAGCAATATTATGGAAAATTATATACTTTTTTGACTATTGAACATTGTTGTCAAAACACATCTGAAATTATGTATTAAATTTAATAAGTAAAGACACTAAAACGATAACCAAATAAGTAAATTCTCGTAAAATAAATTCGCGATAAAATGTAACTTTACAGCCATCACGTTTCACTGGATACCGTCTAACGGTGTAATGGAAAATTTTATTGCTATTTTTTTTTTTACTGAGTTGTGCACAAATTGTGATAGGTTTATAAAACTTGTATCATGAGAATAATATGAGACAATATGATCATATTACAGAGTTTTAACTTGCGCTTTATTCTAAATATTGCAACGATGTAAAAAAAAGTTAAAGACCGAGATGTAAAAAAACCTTCTTAGACTTCATCTCACGCAGCTAAATCTTGGCAGTTTAACCGTTGACAGACAGTGTGCGGTATAATAAATATCACGCGTCCTTGAAATTTATGCCAAATTTCGAGTTGCGGAACAAGTTTTCCTTTAAAAAATAACATTATTGTTATCAGAACTTAAAATTTACAAACAGCAATTTGTTGCTTGATAACTTTTATAGCGACTTCTATTTCTACCCAGCCCAATAGGGCTAACATTAAACGCCATATAAAAATCTGAGAGATTCAGTTCACATAACCAACATCATGTACAACATGTGCACGAGACAATGTTAAAACACTGATTACACATCGCATCGATTGCTCTTTGTAATGCAGTATCACGCGTACCTATAATTGTATCGAACTTTAATTGTGAGCTAGGGCTGTCCATTGCCAACTTTAAAATGAAATAAAATATAACAAGTGCATTTTTTGTTTAAACTGAGCCATAACAAGCGGTGTCCTTCTATTTTAATATTTGTTGAAAAAAAAAAAATCTTGAGAGCTCTACCTTCGGAAACGTATTAAAAACCACTGGTAATTTCCATGATAGAATATGCTTTGAAAAGGAAACTATACTTGGTTCAAATACTAGTTGATAATAAATCTTAAAATATTAAAAGGCAGTGGCAACCCTAAAGAAACCGTAGGGGAGCATGTGACTCCGGCAAGCAATTGTAATTGTTCTCGCTTTTAATTTCACTCGAAGTCAATGTGTTGATTGATAACGCATTGCACAATAGTAATTACATTACAATGTAAGTCCAGTACACTATCAGTGTAACAATATACAGCTTCAAATAAAACGAGTAGAATTCAAAGTATTTTAATAGAAGCGAAAATGTTTCTGTTACTATCCTACCTCAGGGTACCTATCTAGGCCTAATTGAATATTTTAAGTTATTAAAAATATATTTAATAAATAATATATTTAATAATAATAATAATTTTTGAAGGTGTGATCTCTATAAATATCACACCTTCAAAAATCACCTTCTATACTTAGTACCTAAATATCTTCCTTGGTACAGATTAAAGTATCAAAAAAAGCTTTACAGACAATTATTCTGATACATACATATTTTGACAGATATTCGACAAACTATTTTGCAGTAATTTTTTTGCAAGCAAAATAAAAAAACAGACAATAAAGTGACTCACTTCATAATTAAATCAGAAGATACAGAGCATAATACAAAGCAGCAAGCAAGTTATACAAAAATGTGATCTAGGTCTTCAATGACACCGACGTTTTCTATCAACCTTTAAATATACACATATTCACTATGGTATACAAAGAATACAAAACAAGAATACACTTTTCTTTGTATACCATAGTGAATGAATTAAATCGCAATTATATCATTTATAGTACAGTACCAAAGGAACTGCACGCAACAATATCATCATGTGACCGATTCAAAGGACCGATATTGCACAAGCAACAGATTATTGACATTGCTGACGACTCATTGTTGCATTCCTTAAAGTTGGCTAATCTTTAGATTAATATTAGGTCCTTACATATGAAATTGGCGTTTTTCGTACTGGCCACTTTAATCACGAATTTCTCCTCTTTGGTAAGGAATTCCAAATTTAAATTTGTACAGCTATAGACTCATGTATTTGTGGTTCGATGACCGTCATTCATTTGTTTTTTTCTTCTGTTTTTTTTCTGTTTGCGTCACTCATTTTACAAAATGGAAAACTTAAAATATCGCATTATTTACGAGTACGAGTTCCGCCGTGGCACTAGTGCTGCGGAAACGACTCGAAGGGTGAATGATGTGTATGGCGATCGTGTTGCAAAAGAAAACACAGTTCGTTTTTGGTTACATCGTTTTCGTTCTGGAAATTTCGATCTGCAGAACAAGCCCCGTGGACGGCCTGAGACTCAAGTTGATAATGAAGAGTTGAAGCCTATTGTGGAAGCGGATCCATCGCAAACCACGTCCGAGTTAGCTGCAGGCTGCGATGTTAGTGATAAAACTGTTTTAATTCACTTGAAGCAAATTGGGAAGATTAAAAAGCTTGAAAGGTGGGTACCTCACGAATTGACTGAAGTAAACCGGCAAACGCGCGTCGACTGTTGCGTTACATTACTAAACCGGCACAATAATGAAGGTATTTTAAACCGAATCATTACCTGTGATGAAAAATGGGTTCTTTACGATAATCGGAAGCGCTCAGCGCAATGGTTGGATCCTGGCCAGCCAGCCAAATCCTGCTCCAAGCGAAAATTAACCCCAAAAAAGTTACTTGTAAGCGTTTGGTGGACTAGTGCCGGTATTGTTCATTACAGTTTTCTCAAATCTGGCCAGACTATTACGGCTGATGTCTATTGTCAGCAATTGCAAACCATGATGGAAAAGCTAGCGGCTAAACAACCTAGGCTGGTCAATCGATCCATGCCACTGCTGCTTCACGACAACGCTAGACCACACACTGCGCAACAGACGGCTACTAAATTAGAAGAGCTTCAATTGGAAAGTCTAAGACATCCTCCGTACTCCCGGGACATTGCTCCAACAGATTACAATTTTTTTCGAAATTTGGATAATTTCTTGCAAGGGAAAAAATTCAACTCCGATGGGGCAGTCCAAATCGCCTTCAAAGATTTTATTGATTCCCGTCCGACTGGTTTTTTTAGTAAAGGGATCAATGAACTACCTATGAGATGGCAAAAGTGCATAGAAAATAATGGATCATACTTTGATTAATTAAATATATTATATTAAAAAATATTCGACTTTTTGTTCCTCCCATACAAAACGCCAATTTCATATGTAAGGACCTAATATATATGAAGTTGAATAATTTGTACGACTTCATTAGTCGCTTGAAAATACTTAAAAAAACAACAATTACTGACCTAATTCTCTCATCGCCTCTGTATTTATATTAAGAATAAACAATAATGAAAACATATTACATAATATCAACAAAGTTGTATGAATTTGTCCTACATTAATTAGATGTCGCTTACACCGAAAATAACAAATTCCTCAAATATCGTATCATAACGAAAATGGTTATTAGCCGTATAATTGAACACTTAAACAGTTTGAACAATTTTAAATTATTATCAAAGTTACAAACGTTAATTAATAATGGTCTTTACTCGTTACATTTAATTATGAACAATAAAATTAAATCATAAAAGTTTTTGCAACAGATGAGCAGAGACAACAAAAGAAGTTGAAAAATAACTTACATTAACTAAACTGACTCCCAGACAGACCATCCAGGCCCAGCCACCATCCGGCGCCACTTTCCTGGTGGCCGGCGGCAACTTCTTTATCGAACCTTTACTCTTCTCTACCGTCATTTTCAGCCTTTGTCACCTACTTGCCTAGAACAATAAAAACAAAAATTTACATAAATAAAAAAAAAATAGTAAATAAAACAATCAATAAAAGTGACTGTTAGTACGTCTTTCACATTCAGGTGAAGTGTACGCATCGAATGGTACCACATTCGTCAAAAACAATGTAGTCGTTTAAACTATAGGCGGTCCCAATAGACATACATACAAACCCACAAACTTAAAAAAATGCAAACATAAGTACATGCATATACGTGAACTAGAAAACATTTTTATGGTGAATGTTTATTGCACGAACAAGTATTGAGAGATTTAAGAAAGTCAGGACAAACAAACAAATTATGTAACTACATAATTTTTTTCAACACGATTGTCTAAAATATATAATTACGTTCAAGAAATCTTACTAATATTATAAACGTGAATGATTTGATGGATGGATGGATGGATGGATGGATGGATCTTTGTTTGAAGGTATCTCCGTAACGACTCAACAGATCTTGATGAAATTTGGCACAGATGTAGAACATAGTCTGGAAGAATACAGAGTTATTAAGTTTTTTTTTTAATTCCGCACGGACGGTGTCGCGGGCGACAGCTTGTCTTAAATAATAATACAGTATTTAGGTATATTAAATTATTTATGGGACACGTGACAGCACAAAGGACGAGACCAGTATAACGAAACACATATGCACTCATCCACAATCAGTGTAATTGGCACTAACACGACTTATCAGCCTTATGACGGCTAAGTGATAACCGTATAGAAATATAGCAAATAGAAACTACTACAGAATACATGCTGGACATAAAAATATAACTTCCGTTTCAAATTTCTTTATCCATCAAATTAACGTGAAAATATAGATAAAAAGAAACTTCGATTGAATGTGCAACAGTTTTCTTTTCTATCTTGATATGTGCCTAAATATCGGACATCTTTTAAATACTACCCTCCACTTATCCAATTTCGAAACAAGTTTTCCTTTTAAAACATAATTGTTATCTAAACTCATGATTTACATTTAGGATTTTGTTTCTAGATAACAATTATAGCGAATTCTATTTCTGCCCGGGCCTATTATAAAAAATAATAATTTATCCATCATCGATTTCAATTGGAACCACCAATAAGTGACTATAACATACCGAAGCGTTATTAATGTCCACGCGACTCGATTAACAGCCGCTGCAATGCTATGATCTGATTCATTGTTAAGCCCCCAACAAATTAAACTTCTTTTATTAAACGATTAAATTCGTAAACAGAAATAAGGTCGCGTGATGACTAACCAACACTCTCTTGTTATTATATCGTCATTTATCTCCTAACTTTGTAATGAAAAAGACCTCAGATAATAACAATTCTAATTGTAAAAAGAAATAAAAACAACAGTGACTTTATTAATGTAACATAAGTCCGACAGTACCCCTAAGACACTGCCACAATGGAGCAAACGCGTATGCATATTATAAGTGAACATTCCAAAGGGATCTAAATTTTGTGTCTGTGACGACTACCAAATATATTTTTCTGTATATAATTTCTGGAATTTGTTATTCCTTGGTACATGTTGATAAAAGTCGATAGTGTGTAAGCAGCCTAAGACCCCCAGGCGGCACGCACGAGGGAGACGGAAGGTATCACGCGAGTGTTTCGTGCGAGATTATACCACGTGCCGTCCCCACGAGGTCGCCGCAGAGAAAAAACACACCCGACGTCTGGTTTTGCGTAGCACCAAGAGCAATGACACGTCCGTCGCTATGTCAAGAACAAATGCAAATTACTGTGCGATTTGAATGACAATTGTGTACCTTTGCACAGCACGTCCTATAGATTGCTATACTTGTGCAAACATAATTATTATTAATAGATACAATTTAATACAAAGACGATACAAGAAATAAAACAGTCTGAGATCTAAAAACTATGTTTTATTAGTAAGGAACGAGATTTTGGTTCTCGAGACAGATCTAAAGATACAACAAATGTAGGAAACAAAGACGATATCGTTACAGATACCGAGAAATTAAAAATAACTGTTTGACTGTGATAATAAATGTTTGACTATGCACAATTATAAAAAGTAACAGTCAGTGGAAGACGAGAAACTAAGAAGTATTTTTCCTTTTATTACGCGCAATAATAGGATGTTCGTATATAGCTCATGTTATCGTAGCTGTAAAACATCTTATAGTAACAAAATTCATTGATCATGCGATCGGGATTCCGTCAACACTCTCCAGATTTAGATGCCCGGCTCTATCTTTCCAAAGCATAAAAGCTTATCTAGAATACAGCTGCCAAGTATATAAATCACTTTTGATAATTTAGACGTAAAAATATCAACGAACTATTATATTTGAGGCGAAACGTTACGTGACATAATTTTTCGACATGTCCTCTATATTCTATAAATATTAGTCTCCACGTATTAGCAAAGCACCTGATTACTTTTCAGGAAATACGGATAACATTTCAAAGAAACATAAAAATGAAATCAGACCATTGTAAATGTTCCATAAAATAAGTTATATTAGAAACGACAAAGTTACTTCTATTCTTTCAAACATGGTTTTTGAAAACGTTTAACATAATTTATTTTAATGAGTAGAGATTTATTAACGGTTACAGAAATAAACAATGCGTAAATACGCAATTGTATTTTTCTTTGAAAATGGTAGCTCCATGTAAAATATGGAGAACACTTTTATTAATATTCTTGAAAAGCTCATTTTTGTATTAAAATACCATATTAACTCCATGGTTGTCCACAGAATCGGTTTTAAAGTGTGAAGCTTTCAATACATAGAAGCAATAATAATGGTTCTTGATCGATCTAGATCCAAAACACTAAAGATATTTGAGTCAGTCGCTCTACAAAAAGCAGGAATTTTTACATTATCCAAATTGACAAAAGATCTGATGTTCTAAAATCATCACTAAACAAGCAGCGATTATTTTGATAAAATAGAACAAATTACATTGATCTACAAAACTTAGGATGGGCTGGTGCCAAGATTCCTGTCACACTATAAAGACATTGAACATTTTTAGAATACGGAAATTTAACCTTCAACAGTTTACCTACTATTTTTCCAATGTGTTTTTTATTTGTTTGATCAGACATGACAGTACATCATTGGATTTGATTACACAAGGAGAATCATAAGTTGCCATTGAGCATTCACCATGTTACTAAGCTAAGGTTACCAGTGGTAATTGTTACCTGATTTTTTTTTTTAAAAAGAATGAAAGCGATGAATAAAATTGGTAGAAACTAATAGTAAAATGAGACAGTTCTAATTTTTGTATGACTAAGAATAAACAAAGTTACTCTCTGTTTATTTGTGGATTAACACTTAAGTTCATGATATTTGCATTGTTTTCAGACATTTATAGATCACATAATAACAATGTAAATAATTATATCAATGCAATTTTTCCGATAGTAACCAAATACATGAGTAATGCAGTAAGGAATTCGGGACTTCCCATAGCATAGAAGTGAAGACTTGATAATATGAATTCTGAGTACTACGAAGGTATTAAAATAAATAAACTGATGGAAAACATGTTTTTAGAAGTAAACTAAACTCGGAGTTTTCGACTGCCAAAGCACATTCTCTTCTAAATAAAACAGGCTTCATACAGATGTTTGGTTAGTACAGACTAGTATAGTACAAGGAAATATTTATTAAACCAGATAATATTGTTATATTACTTCATACATTCACTTCACTTAAAAAATTTAGTGATATACATCGGCGAGAATGCATAAGAGTGTAAAAACATCTTTTCGACCAGACTAAGAACATGTAATAAATATTACGCAGTACAAGTTTTTGTGGTGTTTTTTTGCGCCATCAAAAACTTTCCACGACGAATGGCACGGCAACGTAAGTCAAAAACGAAGTTGAAATACCAGGCCTAAGTTTTGTGCATTTAATAATACGGGAAAAATTTAGCAAGATACATAAGCCAGATTTTAAAATAAATTAGAAATACATTGAAAAGTAAACAACAAACTATTGTTTAGAAAGTTGAACACTGGTTTCGAAGACATTTTTAAATTAACTCTAAGGCTAATTTATACAAAGGATTGATTTATATTTGTACAAAGAACTTAAATTATTTTATATAAATTTGTGTATATAATAAGTTAATGCTGAATAATAAGTTAATGAGGACATTCACCTAACGATAAATCGATACTCCGGCATTACAATAACATTCAAATTGTTCGAGTAAAGAGTATACGTTTGATTACGGTTAGTAGTAATTTTTTTAAAAAGTCCCTCAATTTTTGATCATCATTACCTTAATCATCAAGAAGTTGGCCGTCTTTACAAAAAAGAACAATCTTTTATTGATTGATCTGACTGTTTCAATTTGGAAAATTCAGATGACACCACCGAGGTTGTATTGAATTTGAAGTTGAAGGAGCGTTACAAAAAGAATGTACTGAGAAGGCAAGTATAGTCCAAATTTAATAGTGTACATCCTTCAATGAAAGATTTTGATGTTATGTGTAATGTGTTTTGTTCAATAATTTTAAAACATATCGTTATTTTTTATGACATTATTTTATCTACATATATGTTAAGTGCGCATGTAGGGAACACTCTTGGATACTCGGTCAATGGGATGCGTGAGTCAAGTGGTCGTCAAGGCGAGCGGGTACATTTTCTTTTGTTATCAGCACTTTTGTAACCCATCTGGCTGCTTGCACAACATCACGTGAAAAGCGGTTGACACACGATAGTCAAAGCGAAAACAAAACAACTTGATAATTGACACCAATACAAAAAATACAGATATCAGTATTGACGTAATTTGATACAAAAAATTGTTATAATTAAATAAAATTTAATAATTAAACCGGCAAAATATTTGATAGGGTAGAAGTTTTTTAAAGTGGTTACATAATATTCGATATAACCACGAACGAAGTACAGAGGCCCTGCGTGATATCAACAACACATGGGGGCGTTTGGTTTCAAGGGCATATTCAATTCGTTATATTACTAAAGTAAACAAAGCCATAACTTAAGGTTACCATGCCAACAAAGGCATATATATTGTTATTAACATTGACAATATTAAGTGATATTGTGTGACGCACCACATTGTAATGTTCAAATGTAATATTTGTCATATGATGAACATGACATATAGAAAAAGACAACTGTCAGAGATAACTTCAGGAATAATGGTTTTATGAAATACTAGCTTGTACCCGCGACTCCGTCCGCGCGAAATAAAAAATAGAAAACGGGGTAAAAATTATCCTATGTCCGTTTCCTGGTTCTAAGCTACCTGCTCACCAATTTTCAGTCAAATTAATTCAGCCGTTCTTGAGTTATAAATAGTGTAACTAACACAACTTTCTTTTATATATATATAGATATACCGTACCCGCGTATGGGAAACATAATAAACCTAATATGATTCCCTAACCTGGCGCAACAGTAGCTCGAAATAGGTCAAGGGTTTAAAACGAACGTTTCGTAATAGTAGGTACCATTGCTATTCTGGGAACACAAATTAATGAAATCTTACTAATATTATATAGGCGAAAGTTAACATGGATGAATAGATTGATGTTTGTTAGCAGGTATCTCCGGAACGGCTTAATGGATCTTGACGAAACAAATTTCGTGGCAAAGCTCATATGTAGAACATAGTCTGGAAGAACACATAGACCACTTATTAAGTTGTTTTTAATTCCGCGTGGACGAAGTCGCGGACGACAGCTAATAATGAATACACTCTTTTATAACATACGATACGATCCATAGCTGTTTTAGACGTAAAGACGGCTAGATATAAAACAGGGCTTTCTAAAATATTAAACTATTCTTAATTTATAATTCGATACTACAAAAAAAACACCTCCGACGCGAATTCACATGTATTTTTTTTAAAATTAAAACACTAAGGATAAAACAAATGAGAGCAACTCAAGTCCAAATAAGGTATAGTTGTCAATAGAGCCACTGAAAGTATGGTATCGTGTAAAAAGACCTCTTAACATAACGGCCGTCAGATAGTTCATCAGACAGCTAGAACTGCATCCGCAGATGATCTAGGACTCGACAAATATCCAGGTCACTTTCCCCATTTAAATAGAAGTCGAGAATTTTTAAAGTTAATAACAAAATCTATCAAATCGCAGCGTAACTTGCTCACAAAGTTAAAATATCTTTTCGTTGTGCTCTGGGCAAAAAGCCTTGTGAAAAAAATGAGAGCCTTCCTTTGTCCAATGAACTCAACTTTTAAATAAACTTTCAATGGAAAAAAATCGGTTCCTTACTTTACATCTCGAACAATCAATAATTTTTTTGTCTTTACACCTATTTCGTTGTTCCAAGAATATAGAGTATTCTAGAATATGGAGTATACCAAACGCGAAGTTTAAGTTAAAGTATTGCGGTCATGAAGGTTTTTTTTATTATTTAAAGTAATCAATGCTAATTTAACATCAATTGCTCATTGTAAAAACCGCAAAATGTGATACGCTTCTGTATATCCATACGTATATCTACATAAAGTACATCAGTACAACAAAATACGTTTTGTATAAAAGTTTATTAATTTAATATATTTAGCTAAGTACATATTTTCCGATTTTTTTTTATTTTGAACGCACAGACATCGATTTCGAGTCGGTTTGATGATGCGTATTTATTTATTTTAATTCAGATTCATCTTACTAATATTATAAATGCGAATGTTTAGATGGATGGATGGATGAAACGACACAACGGAACTTGATGAAAGGCACAGATGTAGAACATAGTCTGCAAGAACACTTAGGCTACTTATTACGTTTTTTTTTTAAATCCGCGCGGACGGAGTCGCGGGCGACAGCTAGTTATAAAAACAAATTTAATATCATAATATAATCGACATTTATATTAAGTAACCAGAATTCACACACACAAAAAGCTGTTCAAACATTACGATAAATAAGTAAACAACGGCGTATTCACTTCCGTTACTACAATAACAATGATTCATTTATATTTGCGGGACACTACCAATGCATTGTCTTGTCCCTAAATGTTGATTTGGATCGAGGACACATATGCCCTCTGACGTCATCGCTAGAGCTTACGCGATACAAAGCACGTAGGAAGACCTTTAGAACACGGTTGAAACATAATCGTTATATGTTACGCAAAATTTAGACCGAAATTTATATTTTTTGTATTAAAATACATTTCTTAATTTTTACTATGTGAACATGGGAGGTATTAAACGAATCAGTCTGTATATGACAAAAAAATGTCAAGTTTTTTAAGATTTCAATTTTGATTAAATATAGATCGTATCTGTGGTCAATCACCTTATTTTTTTTATTGTCCATTGTTATTATCAAATACAATCGATCAGATAAAATCTAGTAAAATAACCATGAATTCCTTTTTTTATGAAGAGATAATTCTAACAGTGGAAGCCAGTAACAACATCTGTTGCACGAATGAGCCAACACGACCGGTAAAATACCGCGACCAAACAAAAGAGAGGCGTGAATTCCGCGATTCGCCTGATAAGCGTGCGTGCCGGAAGACTAATTTTACTTCTTTGTCCATTCCCACCACTTCCCGTTTCATCTAAGGAAAGATTGGGAAGGGAGTAGGGACCACATATTAAGGGAAAATATCCTCTTCCTGTGCGTCCCCTCCTCCGTCGATTAATGGTAGGCAACGCATCTGCAATTGCAGATGTCTATGGGCAGCGGTTCGGCGAATTCAGGTGGCTCATAATTAATGATAATATGATAATTAATGATAATAATCTCGAAATATGATGATGATGATGATGATGAATAATATAATCTCGAAATATGATGATGATGATGATGAATATAATCTCGAAATATACTAAATATTTCTCACAATTCTTCTGGTTCATCCTAACAATTAGCAAAAATATAACATGCAGTAAAACACTAAATAAAACAAAGGCTGTTTTGGTTGTTAGCCTATATTAAAATTCAAAGTTGGCTGTTTTTTGCAATCAAATGTGACAACTGATTTGAATAAAATTACGTCATTGGTGTGAGCAAAGTCCGTAAATTGGTATGCAGTAAATGTGTTGCGCCGCACATTATTTTTTATGAAAACAATGGTTTTCCTTTACACAATATGTATATTACAGGATATTATTGCATCATGTAATGGTAAACACTTTACTAAAAAAAAACAAACAGCAATTACAACACTTTAAATATTTTGGATACTATTAACTGTGAGCATAGCATGAACTGTCAAAATATCAATCTTTATTATACCCTGTCACATCACAATTAAACTAAGGTAGAGCCCACAACAATATCTATTACACAAATTGGCCAACTTAACCTGTTAATATCATACAAAAGACAGGAGCAAAGTGGAGGCAATTCTGCCGGAAGCCTAATTTTGTAAGGAAGATAGAAAAGATGGATTTAACGGACAAAGAGCACATACAGGGAGAGAAACATAACCTTTTCTGTGTGTTTACACCTCTGTCGGTTTAAGGTAGGCTTTCACCACTTTTTCCTTATATTAATTATTAACTGAATTTAACACATTGAGTGATTTCTCTTTTTTTTGGAAATGATCTTTCTAGACCTGTTACTGAAACTGAATGTATTCAAAACTTTATAATATATAAGTATACATTGTAAGTGTATAACAAAATAAATAGACTAGGATTTCATGTTAAATCAATTTCTTAAACGGAAAGTTTTATTATTATATGAACATTATAGTCAAATATTATTGGAAGTAAAAATGTAATAACTAAGAACACACAACATCTGGAAGATCATTGTATTAACACTTGGCTTGAAGATTTTGACACACCTAACTAGTACTACCAAGTAACTTTTTGTGTACAATTAATTTCGCCATTCTAGAGATACCTAATAACATCTATCCATCCATCAATATAAACATTTAAATTTAAAATATTAGTAAAATATAATTTATATCAAAAATAAATAATGGTCATGATATCTTTAATAGAAAAGGCTATCGTTAATGCTATAGCATTATAGTGTATTTTTATGTACTAACTGAAATAATGTTTACTTATTAACTTAAAGCCTTAAAATGTAATTTGGTTGACCACAGAATTCTTAACACTGTATTATAATTAAATATTAATTCAGAATAAAATAACAGTCACATCTAGGTTAATTAAAATACCCACTATTTCCTTCAAAAATAGCTTTCAAAATATATGGATATTATTGAAAAATTAAATACTAAACTTGTTACTAAAGCTTAGTATTTTCCTTATATTTCTTATCTCATTGAAACTATATAAACTTTAAATAAGTAAGATATTGGACAATCATTTAAGATCAAATTATATACACAATCCTTGGACCTAAAACCTTTACAACACTTTCGGAATAATGAAACTGTTAATCACATGCAATGTAAATTTGACCCACATAAACATATAAATGTTTGTATTTTCTAAATAAACAAAGTCTTTAAATACTAAAAATGAATGAAAGGGATAAGGTGATATAGACTATTAAAAATGAAAATTACTTACCTTTTCTAAATAATTTCCCATATATAAATATAAGTATCAAAATATGAAATTTCAAAACATTGTATCAAAAATCGGTAAGTTCAAACTATTTAATCACTCGTGTTAAATTACTTGTAAAAATGATCACTTTTTGTACTTCTGCTTTTAAAACAAAAGGTTTTGTTGAAGTGCACTGTATTTTTCAAGATTTCTTTAAATGAACCAAAAAAAATTAAGAGAGAACATACGACAGCGACTGTCAATAAATAAGCACTAACAGAATCAAAGAGTAAAGAGCATGCAACATGATGGTTGGAAGTTGGAATTGCGATGTTGTCATTCATCTCTATAGATCACTGATCTCTGTAAATGGACTGGCTGTAAATCGTTTTTTTTGTGCTTATTTGATTTTGTCATTTAGTACACCAAAAAAGAGATGGGACGTATCGAAAACATTGGTTGGCTACAAAATCTCTTTTTAGACATCGATTTATACATATGGAGATTTTTTTTGTACTGAATCTATTTCTGTTACAATATTTTTCTAATAAGCAATTTATATGAAATATTTGAGATATTTTCTGGTAACAAAGAACAACCGTGTATATTACCTAAAAAATAAAAGGCTGAGGGTTATGACATACTATATTCTCAGCCATCATCGTGTCGTCGTTGTGTATCTTTGTAGCATAGAAAGTAGCTGCCGAAGGTCCTTCATGGAAACAAGCAGTATTTGTAAGTTATAAAGATACCAAAAGCTATGTTTTATATTTTAAAGACATACATACTATATTCAAAAAAATATTTTACTTACCCATATTACAAAATATAGCCGGTACTTTTTTTTTCCAAAGTTGTGCGAGTATTATGTTTGATAAAATAGTCAGCAGCGAAATGATTAAACCAAAAGCGATAATTTATGTTTGAATTAAAATCAACAACTTTAGTATTAGTTAGCTACAGCTTTAATGTCCGTTGGAAACCTGCAAATTAAATAAAATGAACAGTTATTATGTGAAAACTCGATAAAACTATTTCAAAATTATTCTAATATGGATAGTTAAGAAAAAGAATATGTATTTACACTATGCTCTAGCAGATTGTTGTGGTTAACACCCTTTTACTTGTGAAACGATCCCACTACATTTTTTGTAAAAATTTCTACAAATCAACATTGTTGCTTGTAACAATCCTTTCCTTATTTTTATTACGAGAAAGCTCTTTGGCACTAGTTTATGGACTCATACAGTTGAACAACTTATCAAAAAACGATAGACGTTTGTTTCATGACAACAGAGACATTAGCATAATCCGTCAAAATAAAGTTGTCAGGTTCAGACCCGGCTCGTTTCAGTAGGTACTAATAAAAGCTGTTATTTCAAAGAGAATCTCTCTATGTACTTCTATACGATATCAATGCTATAGATGGATACAAAGAGCTTATAAAAGGTAGATAGATGGATAGGTCATTACTTGGAACTTGGAAATGACAGGTTTTGCTTCGTTCCGAATTTCCTGACAGTTAATTTTATATCTACTATTAGTTCGAATTCTAACTTCTACTCAAACCATCAGCGCCATAATGACCAAAAATCAAATAGTTCACAACCATTGTTATAGATGGTTCATTTTTAAAGATAAGTGAATATTGTAATAGTATAACAAAATTGAGGTTTATGCTAAGCGCAAACAGTGACTATTCTGTCACAAAAAAAAAAACAACAAAAAGTAAACTTGCAATATTTATTAAGATCCTTATAATGATCCGGTGGGCATAAGCCAATCTAAATTATTATTATTTTTAATTATTAACAGTGCACTAGCACCACCGTCATTGTAAAAAATTTGTCATAATCCTTTACTCTTTTTGCACATTAGTCGTGTTTTTTGTTTCTTAAAAGTCATTTACTATGACTAAGTAGGTTTTATAAACATTCTGACAGAACCAACCGCGATAGCAGCGCCTCTCACTGATTCAGATGTCCTTATTTCACCATATAGTTGAGCGTTTAAAAATCTTGCAAATTATCGAGCTTCGCAAGAATGAAATAGGAAAATACGAACTCTGCTCATAGTAAAAATCATTACTGTTAGTGATATATTTTTAAGGCTTACACATTCATTTTAATGTTTATTTAATAATTTTAACCTGTTATAATTCGAATTAGGAGTTGAAGTCTTGAAGCATTCTGCTTTTTAATCGGCAACAATCATTTATATGATTTATATGAAGAAAGCATTTGCAGGCACCGTGTAGCGCCGTCTAAGTTTAGCAACTTTGTCTTATCTGACCCCATTTGATAAAGCTGTTGATGGTTATTCTTTTAAATATTACTCAACTGACAAGAGGGTAATGTTTTTACCCGGCTGAAAAGAGGATCAAGTACAGTGGATGGTAAAAGTAAAATTTTAAACTAAATTAGAGAAAAAAGAGTTTGAACCTCACTCGCCATAACCTATTTAACATCGCTTAATAATTTTTTCGATGTTTTCTGGTACATTTTTAATAGGAGAATGTTACGAATAAAATTACAGTTTGTTTGGTTCCAATAAAAAAAATCCAATTTTAAAATCTATGTTTTAAAATGCAGGCGATAGACGGGACTATTTCATCCATTAGAACTTTAGTGTGATATTTTTTTTTTTTAATTAAGGCAATTTCAATATTTTACTTTCCAACTATATTTATTCTTGTCAATAGGCATGATTAAATATAAATTTACAATTATGAATTAGTACTGTTTTTAGTGTCCTAATTTAGCGGTCTTAATAATCAGTAGTTATTATGCAATTAAATTTTGAAGCCATATATTTACAATATCTATCGATAAAACTATACGATAAGGATCGATTTATTTTATATACATGAGACTATTGAATGTACCTATCACTTGGATTAGTTTTATGTTGATGTTTAAACAGAAAGGACGCACATAAATGTGATAAAAGCATTTGCAGCATTTTAGTGTAAGTAAAATATCCTTCTACTTACAGCTTCTTCAAAAAGTAATTTTATTTTGACATCATACAAATGCCAATGCAAATGTATTTTAACAATGCCATAATTTCACTAATATAGTATAACATAAATGCATAAGTTTAGATGGATTGATGGATGAAGGTATCTTCAGAACGGCTCTACGGATCTTGATGAAATTTGGCACAGATGTAGAACATAGTCTAGAAGATCACATAGGCATATGATCATATTTAGTATTTTTTATTTTTTTTAATTTTGTTTTTTATTACACGCGGACAGGGTCGCGAGTGACACCTAGTATTACACATTGTTTATTCAGAATTAAAGTTATTCAAGGACGATTATGTTACGTATACAATGGGAATGTCATTTTTAATGGTAATGATTTATTAATAGGACTGAAAAAAAACTATTATAATAAAACCGCGCGAAATTAAGAATTAAACGCAGAGTATACATGATAATGAAGAGAAATATTTCAGTAGTTACAGTGGTATAGTCCACCAACGTAACGTAGCTACCCTACCGCTCAGAAGACAAGCGTGAAATGGAGATATTTCCGCATTTAATGAGTGCCGTAAGCCAAATTTTTGTCTTATTAACTCTCACATAATTTCCTGATAACAAATGGTACACTGAATTTGACGGGGGTGTAATAAACGGGAAAAGAGAACATCCTTTTTCAGTTTGTCCACTCATCTGCCATTGGTCATTGAAATTGCATAAATATATACAATACATATCCTATTATTTACTTAAGATTAGATAATGCATGCCAATTGATACTTGACAAGTCTCTTTGTTGTGAAGTTTGTTGCCTTGTACTTAAAGGCGTACATTGTATTCATTAAGGTATATTTTCATCGTTAAGTTGTAATAAAACACCCCATTCTATTTACCTTGTTAAATCTATGGTGTTATACCGTTTATGACTGACATCTCATATAGCGTTTATTACAAATCTAGTAATACAATTACATTCAATGTCGTAAAATTGTTACTATATCTAATACTATATAACATATATTTTAATCTCGTGTCTTCGGTACTACCGCATCCTTCATCAGCGATGTTTTACTATTCCCGCCATTTTTTGACAACTGACATATTTAGTCTGTAAAATCCGTAGAGCTGTATCGCTTGCTCTGTCTTAAAAAGTGCCCCAAAGATAGTTTAGAACATTTCTTCGATTTGTGACAATTATAATGATATATGAATAATATTGACGATTAAACAACGAGCACATAATTTATTACAAGAGCACAATCAATTTCGTTGTTACATCCCACACATCTTGCACTCTACTTCGCGCCTAAATCTTTCGTTGTTCTTTTTTATTATCTTTTTAATTCTTTTTGGTGGATTGTCGGTTATTAAGTTATGTTGTTCATTTTTTTCACAAAACAAATTTACATGTCTATCATTCTCCTAGAAAAACTGATAAAACAATATGTTTCAGTACCGGATTCAGGCAGTGGAAACTCATATTTATTATGCACTAGTGGTCGCGAAATTTAAAAAAAAACTTAACAATCTTCCAGACTAAGTTCTACACCTGTGCCAAATTTCATTAAGATCCGTCAAGCCGTTCCAGAGATACCTTCAAACAAACATCCATCCAACCATCGAAGCATCCAAACATTCGCATTTATAATATTAGTTAGATAAATATTGTGTCGCGCTAATTAACTTATAAGTTCCTTGTTATATTTTGTTAGTGACCCGTCAAAATTGAACAGTCTCAATAACCTTTATTGGTTATGTGAATGATAATGATAACTGGCCGAATGAATCCAGTGATTTAATCTATATACATGTGACCCAAATTTACACTTATATAAGTATGTCTGTATGTATGTATTACACGTGCTTGGTACAAAGGGCGTAAATTGCCGCTTTGCAATGTGTCACGTTGAATTCTGATAAGACAGCGCATTGCAAAACTTCAATCACATATTGGGAAAAACTTACATTTACTTACTTTTGGAGCTATTTTAAGTTATTTAGAAAACATAAACAAAAAGTTATGTAAACAAAAACATTTTTAACTTTATTAGCACGTAATAATGATGACCTTGTTGAAAATGACGTATAATGAAATAAATGCATTTAATCTGCAGATATGTCAAAATGATTAAATATGTATACAAATGGTGATTTCAAAAACTTTTATCATAAAGATTGATACGATCAGAACTACTTCTCTTAATCTTCGCTTCGAAATAAAACTTTTCTTACTTTGTTACTTACTTCCCAAATATAAACGAATCGGTCCACTCGTGCAAATAATCCTAGCTCGAAGACAATCATTTCAGCAAAGACTCATCTGTTATCATATTTAAAAACTGTGCGATTGAACTAAGATTACTAGAAGTATTCTTGCTAACTAGGCATTGTCATAATAATTTTATTATTTTTACACCAATCAACTTTGTTAATAATTATATCTAAAAAATAATAAATATAGCTAATAAGGAACTGGCCATTATGATGATTTCATCTGCATTATAATAGATAAGGTATAGTCAACGAAAACGTTTTTATGGTCTTGTCGTTTTATCGCTTTTTCTGTATTTACTGCATTGACTTAATGATCCCTCGGTATTTGTTATAAGCCAACATTGGTCATAAGTGTATCCACAATTCAGTTGAACAAGATTGTGTACAATAATTTTATCAGTTATATTCGTCACGCCGTTGCAGATTGTTGTACCATTCATTAATTGGTATCGCTTTAAATAGGTTGTGCTCATATTTAATAAAATAATATAATTTTAGACAATGGCGAAGTCTAAGAAAGAAATCCGGTCGAAAGTTATGAAGGAGGGTGAGTTCATCCCACCCGACGGGGGATGGGGCTGGATGATTGTGCTCGCTGCTGGTTTTTCTAACGTAAGTACTGAATTGATTCTAATAAGATCCTTGTATTCTTATATTTGATCTGTGTTTATTTAAATAATTTTTATGCAAAAATATAAAATTAGAAAAATCATTCTTCAGTGAATGCAATAAGGAAGAATCCAATTTTATCAGAGTCTTGTAAAGAGTCATTGTCACAGTAATGTAAAGAGAAGTGTAACGTTCTTAAAATAAAATTGTTTAATATTTTTTTTTAATACTTTTTCACGAATTTAGTCTAAACGTACACCTGAAATTAGCTTAGGGGATTTAGAAACGATTTGATAAATCAAAAAACAGAAGTACTTGGTAGAGAATAGGGGATTAGCAAGAAAAGAAGACATGTATGTAAATTAAATATTCTATAAAAAATTTAATTTAAGTTTAAAACAAAGTAAGGTCAGAAAGATCCACTGATAAAAAGGTTATGGCCAATTTGTGATTAAAAGTTCCATTTCACGGTTCCGTGACATACACTTATAAAATTGTTGATAACACGTGACATAAACGACATTCTATTTTTTTTTACAAAATATCATTTATATGTTTAATATATTTTATGACTACCGGAAAAATAATTGCTAGACGTAAATGCAATCATATTATGTATATATAAACAACCATTGTTTTCCTCGTAAATGGATGTCTGACTCATTGAGTTGTGAACTATTACCAAGAATCTACATAATCACATGTCATATAAAACTTCCATGAATGATTAATTAAATCTCGAGTACATACAATTGAAATATATATTAAGTAGTTGAAAATTACATTCTTTCATATCTTGGCCTGAAATTTATTTTCTATCTTTAATTGATCTATGAACTTTATCTGACCTTCCTTTACTTATTCAAAAACTATATTGAAATTTTAACTATAGACACTGCACATTTTACGATAAAACTCGTAAAATTCATTATAATTTCTGCCAAATTCTCACATACTTATATACAGTATCGGTTCTAGCGGTACCCTGCCTGGTTGAGTTTTCTGTGGCGCCCCTTTTCTACCATGCATTTGAGGGGTTAACAGGGTTACGTGAGACTGTATAATTCGCAGACCTGTGACGCCCCTTTCTGTGCAGTGCACTTGGCGGTCACCCAACCACTACCTATTCTAACGTCGGTAATGAATAACAAAATGGCCGCATTTGCAACAGCTGTTCCTGTCAATAGCAAGAAGTTGCAAGAGTTACATATATATGTTTTCCTACTTCTGTTACATACCTTTTTCTCTTCTAGTTGTTCGCGTTGCCGATGCTGCAGCAGTTCGGTCTCCTGTTCCGCGACAAGTTCGCTCGGCTCGGCATCAGCAGCTCGGAGACGACTACAATTATCAACATGAATTCGGCGCTTACCTCTTGCGTCGGTGCGTGACGCGCCTCGCATGGTAACTCTCTGATACCATACCGGCCGATTCTAAGTATTATTATGTTAGGTACCAATTACAGCTTTATTAAGAACAAGTTAAATTTTCCTAAGTCAATAGCTGAATATTTTGCTGTGATATGAAGGGCATGAAGCTAACTGAAGAAATCCTATAAATATTTATATGATAAGTATGTTTACCAAACCAACTCCAACTAAGTAAGACCAGTCTTACTTAGTTGTAGTTGAATTTCATATTATAGAACAACATATGGCTAATCATGTTAGTTCTGGAAAAAACCTCTTAAATTCATTCGTTATTATACTAGGTTTGAAAGATATTTATAACATTAACCACAGAAGTATTCATCTTGTGTCTCTTTGCTTTCATTATTTTTTCAGGCGCTATATATAATTAAATATCTAATCGTAACTGAACTAAATAGAATGTAATGCAAATTGTGAATTTTTTAAACAAAATAATAAACAGGGTTGAATAAAAGTGATAAAATAATATTTGTTTACGGTCTGCGCCAAAGAAAAAAAGTAGATTGCTATTGTATGCTCCATAACCTTAATATAAAGTTTATCAATTCGTTCATTAACCTTTTGCACTTTACAAGATAATATTCTCACATTGACTACCACGTGTTCTTTGTTTAAAGTTTTTATTTATTATTATGAAACGCTTGAATATTAATAAAAAATGAGAAATTTAATTTGTATTACTTTTTAAGCCAAATAATTTCTGTTTACAGGTTTGGCAAATGGACCAGTGTTCAAAACGTTCAGCTATCGTCAAGTATCTCTCACGGGGGCGGTCGTGGTCTTCATATCTTTACTTTTGACAACCTTTTCTTACAATTTCATGACATATTTATTGTCATTTTCAATACTTTATGGTAAGTGAGATTACGTAAATTATAATTTAAATATTAAAAGAAGCGATTATTATTGACATATTAATCGAATCCCACTCACAATCATACTTACAAAAACTATTAATTAGATTTTAATAATAAAAACCATTTATATTTATCTTCAGGTGTCGGATATGGTATTAGCAGTTCAGCGAACGCCCTCGCATTAAATACATATTGGAAAAAAAGAAGGCGATTAGCTACTGGTCTATCATGGACTACAACAGGGATGGGGCCCATGCTATGGCCGCATATAATAACAGGACTATTTGCTCTTTTCGGAGAAACTGGAGCAATTTTTATAATAAGCGGACTCTCACTCCACGCAATAGCTTGCGCACTTCTATTACAACCAGTGGAGTGGCATTCCAAATCACCGAAAGAAATAGACGAGGAGAAGTTGTTAACACCAGACCTGCTAAATGACCATAAAATGCCTGAAGAGAGTGGTTATTTCAGCCAAGTCTCTAAAATTAAAAATCTAAGCGTATTTTCCAGCCAATACCTTTACAATGAAGATGATCCGGTAACTCCTGGTTATGAAATTACGGACCCCGGCATCCCGATGATGTTAAGAGCTAATGATGGATACTTCAGTCAGTCGAGGCAATCGAAAAGTAGAATGTCTTCTAGAGATGGCTCCAATCGAAACTCACGCCTTAACTCCAAGAAACCCTCTATGTCCAACTTACTTGAAAATAGATCAAGAAAATCTTCCACTTTATATCTTAACGAATCTAAAAAGAATTCATCTGCAAATTTAGGTGCACTAGTTCAAGAACGTGAAGGGTACAAACCAAAACGTAAAACGTCCATCACATTGGATACTCAGATTCCAGAATCCGAAATAGAAGATTGCCCTACACTTAAAGCTCCCCAAGATTTAAAAGCAGAGGAAAAAGCTGCAGTAGAGAACATAGATCCAAAAGAAGCAAAATTTATAGCTGACAGAGCTGAAAAACATTTTGCAGGCAGTAAAAGTATTAAATCGTTCAAAATGGACGGTCAATATGGAGAAAAATATAACAAAGATAATCATAGCAATGTTTCTTTTAAAAATCAAGAAGAAAACGATGAAAAGAAATACCTCAAAGACAATCACAGTAATCAATCAAATCGTACGAGAAATCGTAGGAAATCGAATAACTTTAATTATGAAAGTGAAGTTCTTAAGCAGGCTTCATTAAAATTAGAACAGTACTTAAAAGAAAGCGAAGATAAGTCTCAAAGCGATAAATTTAAGCTTCTGATAAACAGTCCCGTAGAAGATGACGTATTTGACGAGAAGAAAGAAAAGATAAAAGAACATGAAGATGTTGAAGAAGAACTAACTTTTTGGCAGAAAGTAGCGATATTTTTCGATTTAGACCTATTACAGGATTTTACTTTCATTAATTTAATGTTGGGTATAACATTAGCAAATTTTAATGAACTGAACTTTTCTATCCTTACTCCATTTATTTTAGGAGATTACGGTATGACAAAACCACAAGTGGCATTTTTTATGTCACTGTTAGCCGGAGTTGATCTTTGCGTTAGATTTTGCATTCCATTTATTGCTGGAAAAATTGGATGGGACAATAATTCCTTTTTCCTTTTTGGAGTATTATCGATGGCTTTAGGTAGAGTAGGTAAATATGTTTCTGTTATTCAGTTTTTGTTTTTGTCACGTTTATATTCTTTTTTTTTGTTTACTAATGCGCTAATATTGTTTCAGTTCTATCTTTCTGTCAAACATATTCAGTAGTGCTCCTGGTAGCAGTTATGATAGGTTTCGGCAAAGGGTTTCGAACTGTGTTCATGGCTCTAGTCATTCCAACTCACGTACCGCTGCACAAGTTACCAGGTGCTACGGGCATACAACTGCTTACCGCTGGAATAGTATATCTAGCATTGGGACCTGTAGTTGGTAAGAATTTATTTATTTGATGATAAAATAAGGTACATGAAAACACAGAGTATTAAGAGAGATTAGTTTTAAAATTTCGGATAAAATTAAATTACATCAAAAGTCGTCAGACGTTATCACATTGACAATTTTATGGACGTTGTTAAATGTTATCGCATTTTGTCTTAAATGCGGATTAAATTTTCTTCCGCTTTCTAGCTGTATCAATTTAATCGGCTCGTTTAACTACCAACAATATCTTATCAAGGCCTATAGTAGTTTAAATATTTTATACTTATTATTTTAAAATAAAAATAGTTTATGTTTATCACTGGTAACGTCCTCAGTAGCATTAGCTGGTGCTCGAATGGTCCGCTCAAGCGGTAGAATACAACAACCACATAGAACACAGACGTGAAGTGGGAGTATTTCCACATTTCGACTAATGAATGTGTTTGTCGGAGACCAATTTCTAGTCCTCTTCCCCTTTTCACCATTTTCTTTTAAGGCAAAGATGGGAATGTGACCTGGATTTGACTTTTGTGCGAACGTATAGAAAGGGGAAAATTTTGTTTTTCTGTGCGCTATTCCCCTTCTCTGACCATTAAAGGTAGACAAAGTATTAGCAACGCAACGTTTAAACTTTGTAATTTTTTTTTTACTTTTTAACTTTTTTTTTTTATTTTTTAACTTTGTAAATCATCAGTCTCATTTCATTACTTCGGCGAAATCAGGTTCCCGCTTGTTAAAAAAATTACTGTCGTTATACATACTGAATAATTAACATAAAATTGATCTCTGTATTTTAAATGTTCAATAATAACCTTATTTTAATACACACAATACTATATATGTCTTAAATAAATACATATTTTGTACATACTAATTAAGATCATCTATGTTTCTACTGTTTTTCAAAAATTTGGGTCGTAAATGTCTGGTTTACTTTACGAATTTTTTCTATGTTTCTTTTTTAATTATAAATATAAAAGTACTAAATCAAAAATGTTCTTAATTAATTGTTACACTAGCTTTATATCACCATCGGAGATGAATAGATGAAACATTTAAACTTGTTTATTTTATTTCCAGGGTGGATCAAAGACAATACCACAACTGCAGTGACTCTGCATTGTCTGAACATCTTCACCTGGCTGACGGCATTCTCATGGGGCTTAGAAAAATATATCGCAATGAAACGTCAGAAAAATGCAAAAGAAGACGTTACTAAGACTTAAATACAAAGTACATTGTGAACATTAGTAAATAGGTTAAATGTGTTCTAGAATTCGTTGATTGTATTCGTTCGATTAAAAAAATGTTAATTAGACGATGTCGAATGCCGCTGGAGGTCAGACGAAATGTGACGTTGTGTCAATTATTTATCTATCATGTGTTAAGTTTATTGTTTCTTAAGTTATGTTTGTGATAAATGTTTTATTTAGTTCGTGTTTAGATTTGTGTAACTACGCGATGCGTTTATAAACGTAAAAATTTTAGTGCCAATTAGATGTTTCATTTTATTAATGAGATTATAATTATTCTATAATATTCGGTAAGCTTAAGAAATCTATTTTTTATACATTTAAGTAATAGCATGAAAGGTTGAATTTTACGAAACATGTTTGTTTAAACAGTAATAATGTACCGGAAAATGCAATATAGGCAGACTATAAAATAATTAATACATGTAACTAGTTATATAGTTAATAGAATACTGCGTTATGTGTTTTAATTTTTTATCTTAATTCCTTAAATAGGTTAAAATTATGTATGTTTTAAAATATTACTTCCGTAGTTTACAAAGTAAATTATGCTTGTGAAATTTGCTTCAGATTGTTTTATTCACGCCAGCGTAATTCCAAAACTTTTAATGCCAACGTAACATAAAAAGTGAAAGAAGAAAATCTATTATATTAAAGTAACAATGTGAATTGCGAATGTTTGGATGGATGGATGGATGTTTGTTTGAAGGTATCTCCAGAACCGGTCAACTGATCTCTATGAAATTTGGCTTATATGTAGATCATAGTTTAGAAGAACACATAGGCGACTTATTATGTTTTTTTAATTAATCGTTGACGGAGCCGCTGGCGACAGCTAGTATCTTAAAAGCAACATTCTAAAGTTAATTAACCTCTGTCATAAATAGAAATTTGCTTGGAAATATGTACTGAATGGAATATGTTCCTTTATTATTCATGGCTTTCAATTTCCAGCAGGTCTATTAAATGCCACTTCCGAATGAATGTACTGAGTGCCGACATAATTGAGTTACCTACAGGAAATCCTCATTAATTCATTCATTGATGTATATTTACTCTGTTCACTTTACCAATTCATTTTTTTATATTATAAGGTGGTAAACGAGCAAATTACCACCTGAATTCGCCGAAATAGCGAAGCGACCGCTTTCCAAAAATTTCCGCAATTGACAATGCATTGCTTTCCTTTGATCAACGGAGGAATGGACGCGCAGAACCACCACAACAACATCCGCTAAATCCACTTCCCCTTACCATCCTTCCTTTATAAGAAAATAGGTGAAAAAAAGAGGACTATAATTAGGCTTGTGGCACGCACACTCATCACACGAAACGCGGAATAACTTCACGCCAGTCTTCTGTGCAATCGAGGTACTACACCAATCGAATCAATCAAATCATGGAACAAATGTTACGTACTCTATCACAGTTAATTTTTTTCTAAGTGACTGTGAGTTTTCGCTGTCTTTACATGTATAAGAACATTGTTACCTGTCTTTTCATTTAAAAGCTTTTATGCGGAATACGCTTTTAAATAGGTGTTAAGACATTGGAAAGTCACGGTCAGATCATCCTAATAAACTGAATAGTTCTTTAGGACTGTATTAAGTAACGTTGACATTTAGATACGTAACTTAATACATAATACGCGTGTTAAGACATATTTTTTGGAGAATTATCGAATAATATACCTTGCCATAAGATACTTTCGACGCAACAAAGAAGAAACGGAGTTATTGATAAAAAATAATAATTCATCAAGATTTTAGTATTATCTGGATGAATGGAATAGTAGGAGATACTGCCCTCCGAAGGGAATAGCAGGTTCATGACTAGTCTTATTTTAACGAACGAAAAGAGAATCAGCTCATTTGTTTAGTATAATATACAATTTTAGTAGGGTAGAAGAGCTAGAATTATCTAATATTGGGAAAAGATGTAAAACTATAAAAAGCGATTTTAAAACATCGACTTTAACACCTTATGATTTTAATCTAGTCATAAATGGATTGCTTATCAATTCATTGGATTTAGTATATCGGTCAATGCAAGTATATTCAATAACCAGCAGGTGCACTTTGTTATTTTTGTCATTATTGTTAATGCCGTTTAAAATCATATATATTATATTCTCTAGATATGATAATGTGAAGATACATTGTCTTGTAATATACAGTTTGACAAACATCTCTGACTCTTTATATCGCGGTTAGTTCAGTCAGAAAATACGTAAAACCTACTTAGGGATAGAAAATTGATGACAAGACAGCTACAGTATAGACCGACAAAGTTATCTGACCTGGTGGGGATAAGTCAAACTAAATTATGATAGCTTACTAGCGCTCCTCTTTTAATGTCATAAACGTGTCACAAGATCCTTTACTTTATGGCGTTATATAGGGGGTTAAAAATAATAATATAAATTATTGTGTCAAAATTAGTATGAGTATAAACTCATACTAATTTTGACACAATTGACAATGACGATACGATGGCGATTGTCACAAATATTCGTGCTAGACCCAATGATAACAAATAGTTTTAATGCAATTGAAAAAACAATGGAAACCGGCAGTTATATATGCCTTTAACAAAAGTATCATCAACCGTTGAAAAGAAGGAAAGTTAGATAAGGATTTATCAAGTAGTTTATTAAAACGATTGACCTTTGCTGACTCTAACATTCCGGAGAACACAAATTGAATTAAGGTGTCATTCCATTCGTGTTCTCATCGTATTAATTTGGTAAACGCATTGCCGAAAAACATAAAATATATATATGTATCTCCCATTTTTTTAAGAGAAGGAGAGAATCACCATAGGTTTTTGTACAGATGTCTCGGCAGTCAGAACTCATAGTTAAAATTTTGTACGTCACAATTCACAATGGCACTAACATACGAAACCAGTAAATAACAAACACTCGAGCTAGTGATTATTCTATTGCTATTAAGATCTAAATCATTATACTTATCATCTTTCAAGTCAGTGTTTTTTCTTTATTTATTTATATTATACAATAACAAACTTTATGTTTCAATCAATACACTTCAATGAAAAGGAGGTCGATAGCTAAGTAGATATAATGTCAAGTATTTGATGATTAAAAAATGCAATAAAAACTTCATGCATCCATGTAAATATTGCTAATCCTTATATACATGACCTTTTTTTGGTGTCGGGGGGGAAATCTTCTAAAGATACCCTGCCTTTAGGGGGAAAGACAAGGTTATGTGGGATTTGACCCACTAAAACCCCCTCGGTGGCATATACATGACCTAGCAGACACTTATGTATTACATAATTAATAAATATTACAATTCATTTTGAGTAATAATCCATTGTTTAATCAAATTCATTTAAAGTAATAATTAAAAAAGTAATCAGTAAATAAATATAATCCATTGCGTGATCGTATTATCGTTTGATAAATTTGCATCTTATTTTATTAAAATTTGCAGTTGAATAAAAATGTACACTGTTGCTAAACGCTATATCTAAAAACTGGTATCATGATTGAGCTCATTTATTATCATATCAACAGATATCACAGTATATTTGATATAAATTTATACATTATTAATTTTAATGAATTCTTACATTATTTGTTCGTCGTGCTACTTTTTGGTACATTGAATTGAATTTACTTTTCATTGCGTATTTTATTATTTTTTTATTTATCGTGTCTAATTCTGGCATAACATAATTGTAGACTTTTCTTATACTTGATATGATAATTATAATCTACAAAAGATAAATATGCATTGCCTTTATAACCGCTGACTGGAGGTTAACGTACTCATTCAGAAAATGCAAGGTACAAAGTCTTTATATAAAACGTTTGCGGTAAATATAGTTTTTTGTTTTAAATTTAAGTGTAAATGTAATTAAATTATGTCATCGGTAATAATTTAATCATAATTGTGTTGTACTAATTTTGAAAATTAAAAATATAGTAAATGAATAAAAAATAAGGAAGCCATTGTAATGTTCAAATTGTCAAAATCAACAAATAATTTTAGTAAGATAGGCGAAATGTAAATATTTCTTTAAGCCAATTAAACCTAACGAATGATAACAAGGAACATAATAAAGTCACACCGATAAGGAATATAGAAATATCCGTCGGCGTACAAGTTGCTCGTCCCGTTGCGACAGACTTACGTCCACGTTTAACTTCTGTTAAAGACCACTCAAACTGATGAATTGATACTGGTCAGTTCAACAGTTCAACAGTCAAGGTCTTTTATTAAATCTGATACTAAACTGTACAACCAAACGATAAATAATTGTAATAATAAAGTGATATTATAGTGGAGAAATGTGAAATTGTGCGGCTGTATTAAAGTGCAACAATTTAGATAATTTTGGAGCTTTGTGTTGAATTGGTTGATGCATTTGTTATGATGACTACTAAAGTTCCGCCAGATGGCGGATATGGATGGGTGATAACATTTGCTTACGCCCTAAATAACGTAAGTACAGATTACAATACTTTGCCTTCATTAAACTTTCTACCATTTTTTCTATGACATCAATTACAACTGTATTCTTGCTACCGTGACAAATTTTATGTAACATTTAGCGAAAAATTAACGATATCAATATTATCTGACTTCAGACTATACATTATGTATTCGAAGTTATTTTATTATATACCTTTTTTCAACACTATGTAATTAACCGTCGGTTTCTGAGATTAAAATCTCTGCATAAAACATATCGTCATCCCTGTCATTATCTTTGACAAAACAGACATAAAAATAAGTTTCATACGGAGATTTCAGAAACAAGGTTGAAAAAAGATTAATAACTTGACGAGATTTTCCATCCTTTCATTATAATTATAACATTACTTAATTCTAACGTTATCGCCGATTAATTAGTTTGAGTTATCAGAACGAATATTTAAACGAAAGTGTTAACTACTATATTTTGTTTATTAAATTAACGTTCCTTATTCGCAGGTTGTGGTGCTTCCCCTTATCGCTGGTTTTGCTCTAGTATTTCAAGAGGCTTTTGAGGACACAGAAATATCAGCAGCTCAGGGAACATTAATAATTACCCTTAACCATGGCATTGGCATGCTGCTTTCATTCTTCGGTGGTCCAGTGCTTCGGAGATGGGGTTACCGAAAAGTTGCTGTGTTTGGTGCATTGATGATCTCTTCCGGACTTATTTTGACTTCGATGGCCAACAACTTCTGGGTCTTCTTACTGTCGTACGGTATTATTAATTGTAAGTGAAATTTAATCCAAATCTGTACATGATAATAAAATAGAATGTTTGCCAGTCTGTCCGTAAGTCTGTCGGCAAGACCGCGTTTGTTCCGGGTAATCTCCGGAACGGCTGGAGCTATTTTGATGGAAAGGTAGCTGATACACGCGGGCATGTTATAGGCTTCTTTTTTCAATTCTGCGCTGACCAAGTCGCGCGCGACCGTTAATTTGTTTATAATATTATATTTTGTTTTTGTTTCAATTTAATTGTAACTTTATTCTTTTGTTTTGTTACAGCAATGGGAGTAGCCGCAGTCATGGCTGCTTTCACTTTAGCAATAAACTCATTCTTCAGAGAGAAAAGAGGGAGAGCAATAGGTGTTGGCATGTCTATTACAGGCTTAGGTACAATCCTGATGCCCATGTTAATGAGCGCCCTCATGTATTCTTACGGTTGGAGATACGCAGTACTAATATTGGGTGGTTTATGTCTCCATTCTTTATCGGCTGCTCTTTTACTGAGACCAGCAAAGTGGTATTTAATTAAACCTCCAGTTTTAGAAGAAATGAAACCATTGAATAAGGAGAACAATGAAGAATTGATCAATGATAGCGTTACAATTTCGTCTAAACTAACAGGTGAGTATTATTTTAACAAAGGAAACAGAAAGAAAATAATTAGATCTTAAATATAATAATTTACATGTATATTACTTCAGATTCTTTATCTCTGCCGAAACATGAAGAGCCAATAGAAAACGGCGTGCACTCAAAAAGTTTGTCGATGAGATCTTTAAAGAACGCCAACAATATACAAACGAGGAATGCTGTCTCGCATCCAGATATAAGTAATAAACCACCAGATCCTCCGCTATCGGAGTCACGTTACAAATGGTGGGAATCTCAAGAAATTAATTTGGGAAGTTCAATTAACATTTTTTACGAAGAAGAAAACATCAAACAGCTTAAAGCAAAACAAAATGAGATTTACATCAATGAAGATGAAAAACCTAAAAGTGTCTGGAGCAGATTCATTGATTTTTTCGATTTAACTTTATTAAGTGACCCTATATTCGTCAACATCATGTTCGGATTATCGATGGCTTCGTGTGTGGAAATTAATTTTTCTTTACTCTTACCAATAATTCTCAAGGACATGTTAAAATTTGAGACGGCGGATATAGCGAAACTTATGGCTGTAATAGGTTTTTCAGACACGCTGTTCCGTTTTGTGTCTCCCTTCATTGGTGAATGGTGTCACAAACCACCAAGAGTGATGTACTTAATCAGCTTGATTATGATCATCTTCATTCGTAGCCGTAAGTATACGTTTATCTAACTCTTTAAATAAAAAAACTTTTCAAATGATTTTGTTAATTCCCGAGATTTTCCATTCTAAATAAAGTCTTTAGCTTTACGTACATGTTAAATATTTCCAGTGATGCTGGTTACTACGTCTTTCACGGGGATGTTGTTCGTGTCTTTGGCTATCGGAGTAACAAAGGGAGTTCGCACGGTTTACATGAACATTGTTATCCCGAGCTACGTACCCTTGGAACGGTTGCCCTTCGCTTCTGGCATACAGATGTTCTTCAATGGAATCGTGATTATTACTCTAGGATCATTACTAGGTAAAAAGTGAAATCGTCACATTTGTTTTTTTTTATTATTATAATATAGTAAAAGGTGGTAAACGCAAACAAGAGGCTACTTGTATTTACCAAAATACCGAAGAGACCATTTGTCATATGCATTGCCTTTAATCGACAGAAGAGGGGGATTCGATTTGAATTCACACGTGTGAAACGTTTACTTATTTATTTATAATTTAAACTTAGTTAATAAAACAGTTACTTTAAAATAAGGAGGTATTGTACCCATCTTTATAGAAATAAATTTCCCTCATCATATATTTCCAGGTCGCATGCGAGAGGCTTCGGGCACGTACAGGCTGCCTATAATAGTGTTAAACTTAGTTACATTTGTCACTGTGGCGATGTGGATCATGGAATTCTTGTATTTTAGAATAAGGAAGAAAACTTCAAATGAAACAATTGATGCTTAAATTAAAATATTCTTAATTAAACGAGAGTACATCACTTAATTTTTATATAGATTTATGAGGTTTGTAAATAAAATAAAAGTATTTAAGTATACATTTATTTACATATAATATTTATAAGACATATTTACAATTTATTAGGAGTAGTTACTTTAGTAATTCATTGGTTAACAACGCTTTGGATACCAAAATGAAAAATTAACCTAGAAATTTATTGTTTGTATTTTCAAATTAATAAAAATTAAATACAATACAATCTTGGTTCCAATTAATTCATCTGCATAAAAATATCAGGATCAAATAAAAGAGAACACGTATGTTTCGTGTTCTCCTTAATTTGTTCGATAACCGTGAGATTCTACTGCTGAATAATATTGATATCTCAGAGATAATACGAGGGCTAGTAATATGTATTAATTTTTCAGCCGTGGAACCCCACGGTAGCGTTGTATTCTATAACTACATACATTAATTGATTAATAATTATTTATAGTCTTTGTAATTTTATACACGTCATAAATGTCTTGCACTGAAAATTTCACACACACAATCCTAATTATTTGGTTTTGTTTGTGACTTCAATTCGTGTCCCTGAATGTAATAAAAGTTCTTCCATTTCTTTATTTTTCACTGGAACCTGAAATAAATAGCAGTTATTTACCACAGATAAAATACTCTGACAGAATTGTTAGGAGTAAGGACTGCTATAAATGATTAGGTAGTTCATTATTAAATATCCTCACTTTTTAGCCGACTTCAAAAAGAAGGAGGTTATCAATTCGTCTGTATTTTTTTTTTTTTATGTGTGTTACCGCGATACTCCGCCCCTGGTGGTCCGATTTTGATGAAAAATATTTTAATCGAAAGGAAGTGCTTGCAGGTGGGTCTCATTTTTTTGTTTTTTTTTTTAAATAACTAGAAGACTAGTAGATTTTGAATATAGCTTCAAAATTTGTTGCGAAGATTAGGGACATTTTTGCTTTCAGCGCTTACGTAGGCTAAACTATAGGACCTACATAAAAATGATGTATGGCGAATTGTAGCTCTTTAAATGTGCTAAATAAAAGTCAGCGATAGCATATATCTATCTTTTATAGTTTTCTCACAATAACCATTTTTTTCTTCAGAAACATCAATTAAATTCATGCCCTATTTCCGACGCTATTATTCGAGTTCAGTATTAACCCTTATGTAAATAAACATGTTCATTATCAAGAGAATTTAATGTAGATTATATTTGCAATTGAAACTATATCATTCTGTCTAATAGTTTAGGAGATATCGTAAGAATAAAATTACGCGGAAACGAAAAATGCTACATGAAAAGCACAATTTTGCTTTCTGGACTTACGTAGGTCAAACTATATGACTTACATAAAAATGATGTCTGGAGTAATTATAGATCCTTAAATTTGCTAAATAAAAGTCTTCGGTGGCATATATCTATCATCTATGGATGTCTCACAAAAACCATGTTATTGTGAACAAACTTCGATTAAAATGGACACGAAAAACAGCGCCGTAAGCTTACGGCACTATTATATTATATTCGATATGAATCCTTATCCAAATAAATATGTTTTATGGCAAGAGTATTAAATGCAGATTACATTAGCCTTTAAACTATGTAATTCTGATCAATAGTTTGGAAGATATTAAATAATTAAAAACTACGCGCATTCGAAAAATGCTAGTGCGGCGCGCGGCTGGACCAAATTAAAGGTACGCTACGATGTATTAGTTCGGTAATTTTCAATTTGTATACCGATTTTGATAATTATTTCATTGTTTAAAGGATAAGTGGTTATCTGCTGCATTCTAAATTAGTTTTTGAATTGAAATACACACATATCAAATAGGAAAGTCCTTTTCTTTATTTGTCTTATTTATGTCTTTATACGTATTAACGAAATTTGTAATTGAACTTCAAATTCACTAAAAATTGTGAAATAAAACAAAAATTTTAAGAAAAAAAAATAGCCGACTTCAAAAAAAAAACAATCTCAAACAAAATGCACTGAAAAGTAACCTAAAAAAACCAATTTCAAACAAAATACACTCAAAAGTAACATAAAAAAACAATTTCAAACAAAATGCACTCAAAAGTAACCTAAAAAAACCAATTCAAACAAAATGCATTCAAAAGTAACATAAAAAAACAATTTCAAACAAAATTCACTAAAAAGAAACAAAATAATGTCATGAAAACTCTCTAAACTCTAGTAGTTAGTAGTAGGGGATCAGTTTTCCGCAACTCCACGACAAGCGCGTATTTTGCGTGTCTCTAAACTCTAAAGAAAGTTCTCTTCTTTCTTGTAACATGTCTATATTGTATAATTATTGTTATTTTGGAGTCGGTTTCGGCCTAAGTAGGGACATAAACGTAAGTATGTCTAATACATCTCAAATATAAAATGTCATCTATTTACTTCGGCCGACACCGACTGCGAAATAACAATAATTATACAATATAGACATGTTACAAGAAAGAAGAGAACTTTCTTTAGAGTTTAGAGACACGCAAAATACGCGCTTGTCGTGGAGTTGCGGAAAACTGATCCCCTACTACTAACTACTAGAGTTTAAAGAGTTTTCATGACATTATTTTGTTTCTTTTTAGTGAATTTTGTTTGAAATTGTTTTTTTATGTTACTTTTGAATGCATTTTGTTTGAATTGGTTTTTTTAGGTTACTTTTGAGTGCATTTTGTTTGAAATTGTTTTTTTATGTTACTTTTGAGTGTATTTTGTTTGAAATTGGTTTTTTTAGGTTACTTTTCAGTGCATTTTGTTTGAGATTGTTTTTTTAACAATGTATGAAGTTAAACAAAAATTATTAGTAGTAACTAACTATTGTGAAGTGTTATTTGTATATGTGATTGCGAAGTTAATATTATACTTAATATTTATATTTTTAGTATTAACTTAGATTAAAAAAATTACTACAGTCACGTAGAGTAACAAATATGTGTGTAAGAACGAAATGAGGTTATTATGTAACGAAGTCCATAGTTAGATTATCCAAAATTTGCTAGTATGATCTTAAAAAAACAAATAAAATGTATTCAATGTGTTAATATAATTTAATAAAAACCTTATTCGTGTTAATTTAATATCTGTCATCACGAGTCAGAACCCTCCGATGAGTGCGTGCTTTCGCTAGCGTAAAGACTACGCAAATTGTTTACTGAAAGAAGATAGAAAGTGAGTTAGTTGATTGAAGTTAGAAGTAAAGTAGAGTTATGAGTTATATAGAAATTCTTACTGCTTTGATGCCAGCCCTTGGAAAAGCCATAAGATGAGTCTGACTTTATAGAATCCAAAGAAACCGGACCGGAGGCAGTGAATCCAAAGGAAGGACGATTCGAGAATCTCGGTGACGTAAATGGAAAGTTATCCAACGTGAATTCATCATAATTATTACTATTGATTTTCTTGGATTCAAACTTTTGCTCTTTTTCTGTTTCGTGAACGATTTCGGTTGCAGTTTGAGTTTTTTCACTCCAAGGTTTTGATGTTACTACATAAACTTTTTCTTTGGTAAGTGGAGATATTGATGTTTGTATCAAACCCCAAGGCGCAGGTGTTGTTGTTGAACTGCGGAAAGATGACGCTGCAGTGTAAATACGCGGTTTTTGATTTTCGTCTGGATCTTCCCCTTTTTCTATTAATTGTTTATTTTTGGCCCTTTCTATAATATTATATTCTTTTACTGATTTGGATAAAGTATTATTTCTTGTTTCAGTGACAGAATGTTGCACGCTGCTCGAACCTTCGTGATCATAATCCTCGTAATTATATTCGGTGGCTTTATGATCTTGTGGTGGAATTACTGTCGTGAAAAAATCATCAGGAATTTGTTTAGCATACTTTTCATTAGATCTAGTCTTGTCAGGTGTTGAATAATGATTAGAATATTCTTGTTCTGTCCAATCATCAATAGTATGTTGTAATTTAATAATATCGAATGGTGGCTCTTTAACGTCGTAGAAATCGTTCAAGACCGTCGGTGTGTTATTTATTTCTGAATTATGTTCTTCTGTTACCGTTGAAATATGATCTGTTGTTGTAGTTGGTAGTGTCGAAGTTTCTATAGCAGTGTTAAAGTATGAAATTTCTGTATTCGAAGGGACTTTTCTTCCCAGATGCTCTTCTTTTGTCACAAATGGTTGAGCTTCTTGAGAAACCGAACGCATCTCTTTATTGTTACTTCTTTGACTTTGTTCAGTTACATAAGGTACAATTATTTGCACTATTTTCGGTTGACTTTCACGTCCGTCTGATGCACTTGATAGATCTTTTTGATTATTTTGCCGCGTATCATACTTATCTTTAGTTGTAGTCTGAATAGGCGCACGAGTTGTTACAATCTCGTCATAAATTTCGTAGTCGTTTTGACCAATGCTCATTGATGAAGGTGTAGAAGCTGCTGTTACAAAATTTTCAAAATTCTTATGTGGTGCGCTCGGTTTTAAGTAAAGAAGAGGGGAATCAATATATTGAAGATTACTTTCTGTTCGATATCTATCTAGGTCTTCATCGTTCACTCCCCTTAAGTCTGCAAATACTTGTCTATGATTAGATGGAATGTGAGGATTTTGTCTCATATCTGTGGGTAAGTCACTTTCATAGAGATTATTACCCGTTTCAAGACCAGTTGTTTCAAAACTTACATCTTGGTTTACTTTTGCTGATGAAATATGATCCTCTGAAGCTTGAGGGGTAATGTCTCTGACCTCATCTATCACGTAGCTGTTTGGTATATTTCTGTAGGTTTTATTATGATTTGCACTTTTTGTAGCGTCTATCTCTATGACTGGCGATTGAATAATTGTAGTTGGATATTCTATTGAATGTACAAACTCTGCAATAGGAACGCTTTGAGCTACATTAACATTTTCGGATGTTTTCTTCATGTGATTTATCCCATAAATTACGTCTGTTGGGAATGACGAGGATATTGGGCGGAAAGGTCGTGCATTGAAAATAGGAGGTAGAGGGGAAACGCTTAAATTTGGTAGAGCAACTGGTTGCAAAGTATGTATATTCCTTCCTTTATTTAAGGTAAAGGGAGCAGGATTAGCCAGTGCGATAGAAACATTCGGTTCAAAAGATTTGACAATGTTATTAGTTATTACTTGGGGTTGAATTTTACTTGATGCAGCTTCTAGCGAGGTAAATGTGTAAGGTATATTCAATGCATTAGTATTACTAATGTCTTCACCATATGAATTTTTAAAACCTTTTGGATACCCTATATTGGGTAACTGTATATGATTCGGAGGTGTCACTACATTCAAAATGTCTAAATCATGTCCAACTGGTGTAACTCCCGGAATATTTACGGGAGATTTTGTTGTCACTTTTTGACTAAAATCAAAGGCAATGGATGGTGTACCATAAGTATTTGGACTGTATGTAGAAGTTGTGAAGCTGTAGGTATTGGGAAGTTCATAAGATGAACTTAATTGTCGAAACGAAGAACTTGCGGTTTTGGGGACACCATATGAAGAACTGACTGAGTGTATAGAGCTTAAAGAATTTTGTGCTGATATTGATATTTGCTGAGAAGCGCTTGGAGGTCCGTATGTTGAGCTGGGATTTACATTTAATTGAGATTGTTCAGGTACACCATAAAATACATGAGGTTTGTTTATTACTTCATTTGTCTTATGTTCTTGACTTCTCTGAAAGTTAAATGGTTGGGGTCGATATTGCACTACGTTTTGGACCAGAGAAGTCGGACCGGAAGGCCTGTACGTTGGACTGTTGCTTTCTTGGACATTTTTATTTCCTAAGTTATATTTTATCACTGGAACCCATGGCACTAAATTGCAAGGATTGCAATCTTTTTTGAATGGTTCAAGATTAATTTTAGATCCTTCGGCAGCGGTTTGTTGAGATGGGAAAAGCCATCCGGATATTTTCTGAAAAAAGGTTGGTGAAGGGGTGGTTGTAAAAGGTTGGGGTGAAGGAACGAAGTTAAAGTTGTATTGTTTGTAAAAAGGAGCGGGGAATTTGAACTCCGAAGAAGGAGGAATTGTTGAAACAGCAGGAGAATATGTTGTTTGATATTGGTATCTGAATTCCTTAATTTGTTGCTGTGGTTTCCCTCCGTGAAAAGGTGCTGGTGCAATTGGTAATGGAGGTGGTGGTGGCCTTAAGAGATCTCCGAACTGTGATGGGCCATTTCCATGAGCATAGTCAAAGCCGGAAACGGGTTCACAATTATACTTCGCTGTGCCAGCAAGCAGCAATACTGGCAACATCTGAAATATTAAAAAAGAATTGTTTTAGTTTTTAGTCTTACATAACATTTATTTATTTTAAAGAGGAAAAATTAGAATGTTTGTTTGCTTTGAATAAGTGCCGAAATTACTGAAACCGATTTGAAAAATTCTGCGCGGACAAAGTCGAAAGCAACTGCTAGCATTACATACCACTTTACCAATAAAATGTGTAGTTATAAACACATCATCTTCACACATATCTTTGAAGTTTTTCGCACATATATGCAGGTTGCGTCACGATGTTTGCCTTTACAGTAAGAACATCGGATAAATGTAAATATGTAAATTGAAAATCGAAAAACACATTGGCGTGATTCGAACCCAGGATCTAAGGATTAAAAGTTAAGTGGTTAACACCTGCTACCGACACTATGAACACAATTATCAATTTAAAGAAAATTGTAAAAATGATTAAAAAACAATAAGTGAATTAAGGAGTGCTAGTATTCATTTAGTAATTAGAAACGGTGAAACACTCGACGTGACATATCCAAGCTATTATAGTATCTTCCCACGACTTGTTATTCTTTGAACTTTTCTCTTTTCTCATAACAAGCGCATTCGGGCGTAATCGGAAGCAGAATTATTTTGGTGCTATCATTTACATTGTTAATGTTAAAAGCCGTTTGCCATAATTACATTAGCATATGTATGTGCATAGCATGTGTACTTTTAGCATAAAACTTTACATTTAATTAACCGATTAAGTAAGAAAATTTATAAATGACCAAAGGTTGACCGCGTATTCAGCGCAGAATTTCTTCCTGTGAAAGTCTCATCAAAATCGGTCAAACCGTTTCGGAGATTACCCGGTAAAAATACAGACTTGCGTACAGACAGACGAGTAAAATTTTTTAAAATAAGATTTTGGTTTAAAGCAACGCAAATATGTCACGAAATATACATATTTTTTTTTCGATGTTACATACAGACACTCCAATTTTATTAATTGTATAGAAGAATAAATTCATACTTTTGTTTCTTGTGAAATCATTCAAATTTTTTCTTTACAGGCAAAGCAAGATACTTTTAAACAATAGCTATTGAATACTTTAGAAACTAGAAATATATCAAGCTACAGTAGAATTTAAAAATACACAAACTCTAACTTAAACTTTAAGTTAGAGTTTGTGTATTTTTAAACAGGTCAAGAAAATTTTATATTAAAACAATAATGTATAAGATGTTACAAATTATAATTAAATACTGATTCGAAACATAGTTAACAGAATATTAAGTAGATCTTTCTTGTTAAAAGAAACACTAACAAAAGTAAATATTGCATAAGATCAATATTAAAATTCCTCAGGTAATTCGGTTACATGCTTGCATGCGGCTTTGATGCAACAACTTGGCAGATGAAGAAAAATAAATAACCATCTTTGTAAATAAAATCACGAAGCGAGTAACAATCGAATCAATTCGATGCTCGTATAAAGTTCGAGTTTCGAAATGGTAGTAATACGCGACCACGCATAGCCAAGCTTTGGACGTGTTCTTCAAGACGTGATGAAAAGTGAAAATCGATTTTGGTCAATTTGAACGTCGGTCACGTTTTATTGAAGGATAACTTAAAATTCAAAACGATACACTATCTTATTGCGTAATTTTTTAAACTTTAAAAATTTTGCTCTAACTCTTTATTATTAGTCAAACAACTTAGTAAACATTTAAGATTGATCTGAATACCTGGTAATTTAATAATTTCCCCAAAACAGCTAACTTAACAAACTTTTAACATATTATAATGTTCGTAAGAAACGGGATTCTTACCACGATTAGGCTGTTTGAGCTCCCGATATTTCGGCACAGTTGCATGCGCCAAAAACCACGAAAGTTTGAAGTTTTAACATATTTTTAACTTACTTATTCAATTAAGTTTTTTTATATAAGATAAGGGGGCAAAAAGGCAGCGGGAACACCAAGGTGTTCATCGACGCCCATGGACATCTGCAATATCAGAGGAACCGCAGATGCGTTGTCCTTTAAAATGGTGATATGCTCGCTTCTTGAAGGCCCCTTAGTAGTAGTCGTAGTTGTTTTTTAATTACGGACTTAGTTAAATATGAAAACGAAAGTAAAAATCAAAGTCCACCAACTTGTATAAATTCACAGGTGTGTTATGACAGTAGCAAAAGAATTAGACATTACTGCAAATTAATTATAAAATTATGTATGTTTATATACAAAGTAATTCATTTGCGTAAGTACGCGTAAAACTTGTTTAGCGTACTCTATGGTTTTTAATAGTCTTTTAATATTTACATTAATTTATTTAACGATTTTGTTTGTTTTTTTTCTAATATTGTATATTATATTGTGTTTTATTCTGCAACATTATAAAAAAATTTAAAACATTTTCTAGTTATGTTATAGTAGGGAGAGGAAAGTATTACTGCGATAGCTAGATTTAAACGCCGCTGGGCGCACGGACTCAAGTCATCGCGAGTGAAAGTGTTTCAGAAGATTCAAATAAAATATTTAAATAGTAATGTATCCTTGAATAAAATTAGTATGACGGACATCGCCCACGTCTAACATTATAAATGCTAATGTTTAGATGGATGGATGGATGGATGTTTGAAGGTATCTCTGGAACAGCTCAACGGATCTTGGTAAAATTTGGAAACACATAGGCTATTTATTAAGTTTTTGTTTAATTCCGCGCGAACGGAGTCTCGGGCGGAGTTATAAAAATACAAATTGATTTTTTTTAATACACGACAGGACAGTAATGTCACTTATTTTGTGAATGCAAAAGCGATGTGATAAGTTCAACTTTGGTCAACTTTTAGAAAAGAAACAAACACACACCACTATTTTTTTTATTTCAACAAAATCATTTAGTTCAACTTCAATTAAGGATTTGCCAGTTTAATCATTCGAGAACCAAATAAGTAATAGGGACTAGTTCGCTACGCTCGTTACGTAGTATAAAATTTAAAAGAAAGCAATTTGAGCGCTTTAAGATCAATATAAATGTATCTAACTAAAATAAATTAGATTTTGACCAGACATCGTCTAGACAACCCTCTGGTTATACGAGTACGTCACGAAGTTATAAGACTACAAAAGAACCATAACTCGCCTTATACCGGCTACTTACAAGGGCAATGACTTCTAAAGACTTTAAGAAACAGATAGAAGGATCAGATAAGAGAATGCAAGGATTAAAATGTAACAAATTTATCTTTATGAAATGGAACATTTTTCATTTCAGGCAACTTATTAATAATTTATATTATGAATACTAGTAATCGCCTAATCTTTTCGTAATAAAGATTGATAGATATTTGGAGCTTTAATATACTTTGAACTAACTTTAAAAAAAACAAGCAAAGAAATGTTAAACATAACAATAGTTAGTATGAATATGACATTGTAAAATGGGAAACAAAAAATTGAATCGCAACTCTTACTTTTGCGGAAACAATGCAAACATGTTAACGCACGACTATTCGTTAATCATTCATTCACAACAAATCATTCATTCCGTTCACTAAAACAAATAATACACATGACAGTTGTATGATAGACTATTTGTAAACGGAACGAAAACCAGTATTAACAATGCATCGAGCATCGAGCTCTATAATGAACGACAAATGGGGTGAGAAATGGTGGTGAAAGCACTACGAGTCGTGACTCAGTCTACACAAACTGATCTACATGTTATATCGATTAATCTTCCACAATGTTAAGATAAACTCTTCACGGAAACTATAATAACACTAAGAACTTTTTGTCTCTGTTTTGTCAAAGAAAATGAAAGGGATAACAATATATATTAATAAGAGTTACTGCAGTGGAGTTCTGGGTTAAGATAAACATCATGACTATTAAGAAATACACAAAAACCTTTTTTTTAAGCAAAACCGACTGAATATTAGTATATATGAAAAAAATGTGACATTTTAAGCATAATCTATGTTCACGCTTTAACAATATTTTAATTACAGCTATTAAAAGAATGGAATGAGGTAACAGACTATCGTAACAATTTTTTATCTGCCATTTGATCCAATATGTTTTGTATCTTAGATGAAAAATATTTCAATCCTTGTATTATTAAAAAGGAAATAAAATTGATCCAGAATTAAAACATCACACAGCATAATCATAGGTAATCATTTTAATGTAGATTTTTTCAACAAAAATTTGATGACAAAGGGACTTAACCTAACTTTATCACCATAATTAAATTTTATCGTGAATCAACATATGAAAAGCTAATCACTAAACAAAACTTACTTATCTTAAGAATAAATGAGTACCCAGCGAAAGTATTAAATAGTTTGCATAAAAATAATTACCTTCATCTATTGTGTAAATTATATAAAATAACATTTTAATGAAAGTAAACGCGCCATTATGTGGCTTTACTTTTCTTGGCGGGAAACCCTAGACCTGTTTAACTTTCAATGGCTTAAGGTCATAAGTTCTTTACGATGGCATGGAGTATCTTTCTAAAACATTAATTTCATAATATATTTTATATGTTTTCGAAACATTTTTATCTTGAAATAGGAAACAAATATTTAAAATATTTTGACGTTGCGTTCCAAAGCATATCAGTTTATTTAAAGTAAAACAAAACATAATATTAAGGAATTTCTTTAAATTTATGTATCTTAACTAGAAACGTAATGCTGATTTTTTAATCTCACCGGAAGATACAAATTTTATAATCTATATGTTATCACTCTTCTCTTATCTCAATTTAACTACGTTAGAGATTTCAAAAGTGTACGACATTAATGGACACAGAATGTAACTAATGGTGGAACATTACAATGTCGTGTCTGAGAGTCATTCAACGATTATCATCATTGGGTGAAAGGTTCACGCAAATGATATATTTTTACTACCGTGAATCGCTAATATTCTTTAAATCTCATGTCTATTAAAATTCGTTATAAGCCGAAGTGTATGGCAACACACAAAATTCTTTTGAATAATGAGACATTTTTAAATGTGTTAAATTAAAAAAAGAACAGATTTATACCATTGTCATGTCTAAAAAAAAATGTAAAATGTTACTACTAGTTCTTACAATTTTTATTTTATTTCCTTGATTTTCTTTCTGTTCAGTTATAAAGAAAGAAAAAATACTCTTTATTTCTTTCACGATTTATGAAAACAAAGTAAAAAAATATCAAAACTAGATCAAGGTCTTTGAAATAATTTGCGTGTAGTTCATGTTCGGAAGATATAAACTGCAAAATCTGATTCATTTCACTGTCGCGGTCAACGAAAGTGACTCTGTGTTAATTACAGCCAGTTAGCCGGCTGACGGCCGTTACCTATGAATATTAATACAGTTATTGTTTACCTTCCTTAGTAATATTACAATTACATTACATTGTACAAATAATATTTAGTATAAATAAAGTCTTAATACAATATAAGTGTTCAAAAATGTCACAATGAAAAATAATTGTTTAAGAAAGCTTACTAATATTATAAATGCGAATGTTGAGATGTATGGATGTTTGTTTGAAGGTATCTCAAGAACGGCTTAAGGAATCTTGATGAAATTTGGCATAGACGTAGAAGATAATCTGGAAGAACACATGGCTACTTATTTATTTTTAAATTCCGCGCCAACGGAGTTGCGGACGACAACTAGTAATTCATATGTATAATTTTAATGTATTTTAGTGAGAAGATATTTTCCATTTATTATTCCCCATTTTATCTTTAGCACTTCACTTTAAATATGTTATGAGAAAAGAGAGTTCTCACCAAGTATTCGGAGGTGGTAATATTTGCCGAAACATTACACTTATACTTTCGAACGCTCATATTATTTGTAAAGTCACGCATCATATTATAACAATTTCACCAATTACGTCTCTCGTGTGATATAAACAATGTAATGTTATATTTTGTGAGATCACATTTTGTGGGATATAATGATATAGAATTAACCTAGACGTAAACTGGTATGGCAGTTGAGAAAATACGCTTTCGCGAAGCTCCGATATACTTTGTTCCCAGAAGAAAACAATTGTTCAAAACAATGACTTGTATAGTTCAAGAGCACTCTCTTGTGCGACTTTAACTGAATCTTGTGAAATACGATCTTTTTTATTGGTTGTAATCTGCTTTAAGACCACTTAAATAACAAGAAAACCCCGCAGGCTGACGGCTAAAGAACGTAATCATTTGATTCATATTTGGCAGATATTTAAGCCATTTAAAAGTTATTTTAATTTAAATATTTCCTGTTAATTGTTTTATTTGTTTGATTAAATATACAAAATGTGTATAATATAGCATAGGGAAAGGAGCAGCGAAGGAACTTTGAGAAAACCAGGAAATCTCTAAGTTAAAGCGTTTTTTTATGATAATTAGTCATGTATTTGGGAATACCGCTAGGGACAGATCCTTTCAATAAACAGTAAAACCTTCAAAAGCAAGAAAAATATGTTAAAAATATCTACAGTTACAAACAGGATAATGTAATTCAAACAATACATAACAAGAGTTTTGTAGTATTTTGACTTTACACATAATTACTTAAAATGTGTTTAGAGCATCTTAACTCTTTAAAGAAATATATAAACGAATTGAGAACCTCCTCGTTTTTGAAGTCGGTTTAAAAGGTTTTTGTTAAAAGGAGTAAAACAAAAGCTTTTATAGCTAAGATTACACTAGAGCTAAACGCATCGATATAAAAGCTAATGGTTACGTAAGTGCAACCAAAGCTCATCCAGAGTTAAAAAGATAACTTAAAGTGTAACACCACTTTTGTTTACTTTTATTATGTTTTACTTGATTTTTTTCTAGCGCCATATAAAATGTTGGATGTTAGATGAATATTAAGTAAAAACATTTTTTTTAATAGGTATCTTAACATGCTTTAACGACAGATATTCGAGATTTCTTTGTAAAGATAATTGATATTTCTTAATAATTCGTTAAATTTATATTTTAAAACTGATCGATAATTTAGCATAAAGCTCTAAATAGTATAGCTTCAAATTGTTTTAAATGTGTCTAACGCATAATAAATCATTTGGTATTCATTCAATTAATACAACTAGTTAATCTAAAACAAAACACTTTGATGATTAATGACTTTTTGTTATAACGATTCTTTGCTCAAATATTTTGTACGCATGCGTAAGTTTCATCTCAACGCAGTGAAGAAAGCTTTTATCAAAAGATAAACACGCCCCAAGCTATACTAGTTAAAAAAGATGAAACAAACTCACCAACAAAAAAGCCATAATATCCGATTATCTTATTAGGTTAAGACTTCGATCACTAAATATATTTTTGATCATCACTCAACAGTCATCACCGGGAAATTTTAGTTCACTTTACATGCTTTAGCTTCATATCACAAGACGTGTTTTCTGATAAGAAATTAAGGAGTCATTACGTGTTTTCGACACCGCGGTTGCTTGTGAACAGTGCGGTATAGCACAAGCGGTTCCCACGTGAGAGAAATGCACTGCAACAATAGTGGAGGCGCCCGAGTCGAAAGGTGGGCAAAAAGCGAATGGGCGCAACCCATGAGCATTCCGACCAGGGTGAGAGGCTTATACCTGCTGACCCATTTCAACCGCAACTATTGACAATGCCATGAAGAATTTTGAGCCCCTATTTGAGTTACGTCCCGAAAAAAACAACATCCACAAGTCCGTCAATATTTATGAGCGATTAGATACGAGATTTAAATATGGTTGCGTTCACTCGTACCCAAAAATATTTTTTTTTATAATTTATAGGGTTAAGATAACCAAATTAAAAAGTTAAATTCCAGTAGGATTGTCATATAATTGATCTTTGTTTAACAAATCAATGGCTTCGTTTTTTTTCTATCTCTTAGATAATCTTACACCACTGTTATTAGACAGATTGGTGTGAAAAGTGTGAGACTTTGATTATGATACTGATTCGTAATCGGATTTCTATATATAATTGCAAAGCATCGGAATCATTAAATTATGTTAATTAACAAATTTGGTGTAAATTATGTATAATTATGTATAATAAAGTAACTTCAATTCAGTACGGCAAAGCAACAAAGTACTCGTATAACAGAAAAAATCTTACTAATATTGTAAATGCGAATGCTTAGATGGATGGATGGATGTTCGTTTGAAGGTATCTCCGGAAAGGCTTAACGGATCTTGATGAAATTTGGTACAGATGTGGAACATAGTCTGGAAGAACACGTAGGCTACTCAATACGTTTTTTTTAATTCTGCGCGGACGAAGTTGCAGGCGACAGCTAGTATTTGATAATCCCGTAAGAAGAATAAGAATGATGTCATCTTGCACAAGATGTAAAGATAACAAATACGTTATCTTCTTAATAAATAATCTCGTGAAGAAGTAGAAAAAGTTTTATCATAAAATATTTTATTAAGAATATTACGGTCAAAGGTGGACCAATGGGCGATCAGTAGTAAGTATTTACGGAAGCAAGAAGAACGCATAAAAACAATGTTTAACGCAGTGATTTATGTTCATGCATAACACTTTATTAGGTATTACGTCGATGTAATACGACCACAATAGAAACGTATCCGCATATCTTGATAATTGATATAGTCCATGTGAACGCTGAAAAGTAGCTTTTCTTTTAAATAGTAGATAATTCATGCATTTACCCTTTAGTTTACACTTAAACTTTACAATAACTAAAGGCATTAGATGTGCACTTTATAATCATTTTAGTTAATGTTATAAAAAGATTAAAAATCATCAGATACAATGATTTCAAATAATTCTCACATAAAATCTAAGACGCTGAAGTCAGTGGGTGTCTATCGCGACGGTAATTATACGTAAGCCATAATTTATTAATGCACAACCGTCCGCCCAAAAACTTCTCTTTAAATTGCTTTGGATTTGACACCAATTAAAATTCAAATACAGAGGATTAGTGTCTTTTCGTTGAAACATATAGAATGTAATATAAAGTTGGGTTCCTGTCCAATTTATTATTTTTAATTAAGTATGCTAGTAAGTGCAGTTTATATAAATAACATTTTTTTTTTCCAAAATCCCTTCTAATTTAAGGTTATATTACAAGTAGTAAAAAATATAGTCGTTCAGAAGTTTCGATACCACAATGTTTTGCCGTCGGTACTATTTTACCCTTTTAAAATTTAATTCTTTACTTCTTTAATTTTGCTTCTCCAGTTACTATAACACTTTCTACAATTTAATTTGTACCCTTATGACATCGAGGTGAGTAACAAAGATTTTATATTCATCACCATGTTCGGTTATGCAGTGAAATTGTGGAATTTCGTGGCCCAGCGTCGTGTTTACTAAACTGTCGGCTTTCGCGTATCGTCCCGATGCGATTCACGTCTGTCGGGGAAACTTTTACTGCTTCTGATACTTGCTTCACATCATTTGATGACCTTTTTAAATGCGAACCCTGTGTTTATCCGATTCAGATAAATCTATAACCAGGATTAAAACTTTTATCTTACTAATATTATAAATGCGAAAGTTTTGATGGATGGATGTTTGAAGGTATCTCCGTAACGGCTCATCGGATCTTTTTAAGTTTATTTTTTAATTCAGCGCTGATGAAGTCGCTGGCGACAGCTAGTATTTAATAAATGTATTAAAAATATCTTGCGTAGTTGAGAGAGAAAAAAAATAATCTGAGGTTTACTTTTATGTATTGGTTGAGATCGTTTGAAATAATAATTTTGTACTGTGCAATAAAAAAAACTTTACCGCATTGACTAATGACTATAGTCTACTTGTCTACAACGAGGCCAATTTTAGTTAATACTTTTAAATTCCCTGACACAGAAATTGTAATCCATCCTCGACCCGTTTGAGAGTAAGAATATAATTAAAAAGCAAAATCATATAACCAATGTTAAGTAACGCAACTTTTATCTTAAACGAATATTAACAAAACCGAACACGTCAATGCATTTCGTTGTTATTCTAATTGCATAATGTTGCAAAAATGGGTACTCGTTCAAGAATACACAGTACACTCACAGACACAGGCGGTCGAAAGTCGCGAAAACACGCACTCCCGCGACAAACGCTAGTCATGCTAATTTCAAGACGTCCAAATGGTTTGATATATTCACGACACGTCTTATTTAACTTTTCGTGTAAAATTTTTATTTTTTTGGTTTACAAGCAATCGTTAATCAATCGACACCCAAACATCGAAACAAATGACAACTAAATTATTAATATCGGCTAAGTCGTTTAAATCACATGAAGTCACAACCCATAAAGCATGAACTATTGCTTATGGTAGAAACAGGCATAAAAAACGACGTGTCCAGCCCAATTTGAAGTTATAATTTTCAACTTTCAAATGGAGTCCAATTCTTTTCAGTTCTCACGCGATCTGATCTTATACTGCCACACAAACGCATCTATAGTTCGAAATGATTTCAAACATTTCTTTTTATCGATGACCATACAAAACCAGTCACGATTTAAACTGCCGAATCATATTGTTATCTCTGTGTTTTTTTAAAGAACATGAAAGGGGTGACAATATGTCTTATACAGTTGGATACCAGCCTTTTCTACGCGTATTAGGTTCAACGATAATTAAATAATCTTTGTCTTAACACTTCAATGATAAATAAGGCATCAGAAACAAATAGGAGTTATATTTTTATCGTTTGTGTGCATATAAATATTAGATAAAGCACTGAAACTTAGTTTTAGGCAGACCCAATCACAACGAAATGGAAGTGAAAGCACATATGTTAGAGATAGACCATGTTTTATTCAAATATTTTCATATCGGTGGAGTCGTGTTACATATAGAAGTTGATGACTTAAATTAATAACCTTTGGTGACAGAGACGCTTAATTAATAATCTAAACGCTATGAGTTACAACTTACAACTAATACAATCAATATGATTTTTTTATTATATTACGTAATTGAACTCTGACATCGCAGCATTTTACTTTGAGACATTTGGAGACATTTCTTATATCGAAATAAACGGTTTTAATCTAGAAATCTTGCCGCAAAGATTAAGCTAACGGAAACTTCATTTAGCAATTCCACAATTTTCTTGTTCTGTTCACGGAAGCAGTAGGTATTTATGCGGAGTTCATTCAGTCTTGTTGAAAGCAATAACATCATTGAGAATCGTCTCAGACACTTTCCGAGAATTTAAAACGACCAAGATCTCAAGTATCAAACTGTACCTTATTTCAATATGGTAATGTATATATTTATATAAATATAACGTTGTAAGTTGTGCATATTTGGACGAGTTGCTCGATGAATTTGACCTTGATACCGTCATGAGAGTAACTCTCAACGTCTATTGTCTTGTTTCATTCACTTTTTACTACATGTGATAAAGTTTCTCGTGATTAACTCGTATTTAGCTGACAACTCAGTCTACGATAGTTTGTAAATTATGCCAGGCTCACTGCAAATAATTTATTCGAAAGGAGATTAAACGAAACCAAAGTACGGGCAAAGTTGTATTGAATATTTTTTGAGAATTAAATACCATAAAGGAACTTAACCGAAAGGTTTTTACTTAGTTACTTTTTAATTATATTGACGTTGACAATGACAGTTCAATGAGTATTCAATGAGAGAAAATAAACGAGTTATAATGTTATGAATTTATTAAACAAGTATATATTATTCGTCCAATATATTGTGTTAAGATTCGTTCCTCAAGCGATCAGTATTAAGACATACGAAGTGAGACGTATTAATGAATCTTCATATTTGGTAACAAGTTTTCCTGAATATGATTATGGAACTTCTAGAGGATTCGACTTAAATGCTGATGCCAAAGTTGTTTCTATGGATGATCAGAAAAAAGTATTAAAAAGTGGCCACACCATTGGAGATAGCGCGAATGAGATTCCTTTGGATGAAAACGTATACAAACATAAGCAGAAAATATCATCTTTTGCCATCAAAGATGCCAGAAAAAAATATTTTAAGAACTTTTATGCAACAATGAAAAAAGTTCCTATTACTACTTTAGCTTCATCCCCATCACCGACTTACTCGGGATTATTAGATTCAGATTTTAAAGATTACAAAGCAGCTATTGTGCCAGTGGATTCAAATCTAATAACGGCTAGAAAACTGGCTTCAATATTAGTTTATGAGCTTCAGTATAACGATCAGGAGTACTTAAAAAATATGGAACGGATCAAAAGAAGAAGAAATCGTGTATAAATTATGTAAACCATTGTTATAGATTTTCTATTTTTACAATGTACTTTATTGTATTATATATGCAAATCTATGAGGTTCTATTGAATTAAACTAATAAATATGTCAGCTTTTATAAGAACTTGATTAAAAACAAATATAATATGAAAGGGATCTAGTTTCCGTTGTGGTAACCTGGCACCATGACTCGGGTGTTTTTTGGTTTTAGGGAAGCCTCTAAAAGTTATTGTAACTACTTGATATATGTAGAGACTGAGTAGACTCATAATGAATATTACGTGCCTATAATTTTAATATAACAATTTACTTTCTGTCAAAATGATAAGTTAACAGTCAACTAATATTGCCTTTGTAACTAAAACGTAGTGAGGAGAAAAGGTAAATACAATGCATAAATTAAATACACGTGTATTAAAATACACGTTAAAATAAATTATTCATAGCGAAGACCTTTGAATTGTTTCATAAAAGAATCTTATTTATTGTCACTTAATGCTAACTATATATTTTCAGGAATTAAAAATTAAACTCGAGTTAGTCTCAAAGTTATGTATATAAAAATGTTAATCTTTGCCAAATATTTACATATTATTATCTTACGTTATTATTAATCACAGTTTTATTACGATTACCGTGTATCTACTAATGTTACTGTACTTCCAGCATTGCTATTATACTTTATAACAAACGTATTAGACACGAAAGTCTACGCAAATATTCTCAATTTTCCCGACAAAGCGATTGATTTCACATTTCATTATCACCAGTAATAGTATTAAAGTAAAATTATTAGTTGACTTTTACCAAAACAAAAATGAACTTAATCAATATTTTTTTATTCTACTCAAACGAAATTATTAGTGGTTGAAATTAAAATAATTTTGCAATAAAGTGTAGGTAATTAGGCAGAGATTTGAACAGAACTGCTTTTATGACAGACAATTCTAGAAAATCCTTATGACGACAAACGTAAGATTATTTCTTTTTATGAGCTGTTGTTAAACAAAGCTAATAGATAATATTAACACCACCTTACACGTAACATGGCTTCGTTCAGGCCATTGGAGTTCAAGTCTTAGGCGACGGATCATACTTTTTTAAATGGATTTTTCATCAAAGTATTATAGTGAAGAATTTAATAAATTAAATAGTTAATCCTTCTCAAAAGTTTTAATTAAAATGCATTACTTTTAAATATTTATTAAGAGTTTACATATTATTAGATAACAGATTTATGTTGCTTTTCCCAAAGAGAAAAATTAGCATTAAAACGCCTTCCTATGAACTTACTGCCATAATATACATACTATTGGATTTACGTAATATCAATAATGGAATCATCTGACACTTTCGTCCGGATTCTTCTGTTCTGTTCGGTACTTACCAATATATTCAGTGTAAACGCAACTCAAATTTTCAATAACGAATAACATTAAGCCGTTGGGCAAGTATAAGAGGTGGTGGTGCACACTGCTTTATTTGGATCAAAGACGGATATACTAGGACATATGTACTCATATTGTCTGTACGATCCGTCATTTTGTAAAATACACATATAATATGTCTGGCATGTTGCATCAGCCGTGTTCGCGAATCTCCCGGCTGCTGTACAAACCATGACAGTAGTCGCGTCGGTAGTAGTAACAGTAGTCGCCACAGTAGTAGTAGTCACAGTAGTTGGTGCGGCAGTAGTTGTAACAGTTGTCGCATCGGTAGTCGTTACAGTTGTCGCGTCAGTAGTGGTAACAGTTGTGGTCGCGTCAGTGGTCGTTATAGTAGTTGGTGCGTCGGTCGTGGTAATAGTTGTTGCTGCGTCAGTCGTAGTAACGGTAGTGGCTGCGTCAGTGGTCGTTATAGTAGTTGGTGCATCGGTCGTAGTAACAGTTGTTGCTGCGTCAGTCGTTGTAACGGTGGTGGCTGCGTCAGTGGTCGTTATAGTAGTTGGTGCGTCGGTCGTGGTAATAGTTGTTGCTGCGTCAGTCGTAGTAACGGTAGTGGCTGCGTCAGTGGTCGTTATAGTAGTTGGTGCATCGGTCGTAGTAACAGTTGTTGCTGCGTCAGTCGTTGTAACGGTGGTGGCTGCGTCAGTGGTTGTTATAGTAGTTGCTGCGTCGGTCGTGGTAACCGTTGTTGCTGCGTCAGTCGTTGTAACGGTGGTGGCTGCGTCAGTGGTCGTTATAGTAGTTGGTGCATCGGTCGTAGTAACAGTTGTTGCTGCGTCAGTCGTTGTAACGGTAGTGGCTGCGTCAGTGGTCGTTATAGTTGTTGCTGCGTCAGTCGTTGTAACGGTGGTGGCTGCGTCAGTGGTTGTTATAGTAGTTGGTGCGTCGGTCGTGGTAACAGTTGTTGCTGCGTCAGTCGTTGTAACGGTAGTGGCTGCGTCAGTGGTCGTTATAGTAGTTGGTGCATCGGTCGTAGTAACCGTTGTTGCTGCGTCAGTCGTTGTAACGGTGGTGGCTGCGTCAGTGGTTGTTATAGTAGTTGCTGCGTCGGTCGTGGTAACAGTTGTTGCTGCGTCAGTCGTTGTAACGGTAGTGGCTGCGTCAGTGGTCGTTATAGTAGTTGGTGCGTCGGTCGTGATAACAGTTGTTGCTGCATCAGTCGTTGTAACGGTAGTGGCTGCGTCAGTGGTCGTTATAGTAGTTGGTACGTCGGTCGTGGTAACAGTTGTTGCTGCATCAGTCGTTGTAACGGTAGTGGCTGCGTCAGTGGTCGTTATAGTAGTTGCTGCGTCGGTCGTGGTAACAGTTGTTGCTGCGTCAGTCGTTGTAACGGTAGTGGCTGCGTCAGTGGTCGTTATAGTAGTTGCTGCGTCGGTCGTGGTAACAATTGTTGCTGCGTCAGTCGTTGTAACGGTAGTGGCTGCGTCAGTGGTCGTTATAGTTGTTGCTGCGTCAGTCGTTGTAACGGTAGTGGCTGCGTCAGTGGTCGTTATAGTTGTTGCTGCGTCAGTCGTTGTAACTGTAGTAGCCGCGTCAGTGGTCGTTATAGTTGTTGCTGCGTCAGTCGTTGTAACGGTAGTGGCCGCGTCAGTAGTCGTTATTGTAGTTCCCGCATTCGTAGTTGCCGCTTCCGTAGTTGCTGCGACAGTGGTAGCTGCTGCAGTAGTTGCATCTTCAGTAGTAGCCGCGGCAGTAGTTGCCGAGTCAGTTGTCGCTGCGGCAGTGGTTGCCGTAACATTAGTCGCAGCTTCTGTAGTTATTACAGAAGTGGTTGTTGTATCGGCGCCATGTACTTGCCATGCTACAGACAGCACCTTGAAAAAGAAATTCTTAAATAAAATCTAAACAGTACAATGGCCTTAAACTTCATGTTTACTAGCAAATACATATAAATTGCTTTGTCGAAAGTCACTTAATCCCTTACAATTAAAAATAACACAATAGTTAAATTATGTCTATCACTTTGACAAACTTTAATTACATGACACTAATTTCTTTAAACTTTAGAAATTATTACACTAACAAAATGTATGAATTGAAAAATTACACTTACAAAAAATATGACGATATTAGATCGACCGTACATTTTTAGTTTCTTTCTAAATGTCCATAAAATTTTATAAGAGCGAATCTTTTATATAGCGAGACGAGATAAAAGAGATTCGCAACAGTAAAAAAATATTCTTACAATTATTTGCTAAACTAATATGCATCATAGTGCAACAACATGTCTATGTGTTTATCTCATTCCCATAAACTCTGAGTTGATATGCTAATCACCTGATTATTTTATTTAATGGTAAAATTCCATAAATTTCCTTTCATATTTTCTTATCCGGAAATTTCTTTTAAGATGTTATTCCCGATGCTTGCAAGCGCTGATTGACAGCAAAGAATCTTTATAATTCTGATTAACAGAACTTACAATAGACTTATTGTTTTTGACCTTAGTAAGTTACCGAAAACACTTTCGTACTCAATGGTTTTTACACTAGGTTCTCCGTAGGACAGACTTTTTCTTCGCTTATACGCTCAATACGGTAACAGAGCTACCGACGGTGCAACGGACGAGACGAAGACTTTACTTCTCACAGTCGTAAGAGTTACATTACTTATTTAAAGTTTTAATTTTGAAACGAATAGTACACCATTTATTTAAAAGTTAATAATATACATATTCAGTAGAAGTACGAACGTAATCTGAGTTTAGACAAAATAACTATTTACCTGTAATTACATACTACAATTTCATTTTGACAGAATGTGAAAAGTCACAGCGCAAGTGAGGCCTGAATCATGTGCAAACAACGGACCCTTATCTTAGGTTAATATAGTGATGTTAAACATATATCGATAATTTTATTTACTTTTAAGATAAAAATATTTGTCTTGGTAATACTGGGTAGTTTTAATTTATTCTTTTGATAGTAACAAGTATTATGTTTTAATACTTTTTAAAATAAAATAATCCTTTACGAAAAAGCTTTTCAGGACAGGGGTACTTGTTATAAATCAAACATATAACAAGTTTCGACTTAAAATGTACCTTTTACACATTCCAGTACAAGCGCGAAGTATAGACGGAAGAGAACTTAACTTCACCTATGTAAAAGTATCAGTACGTCAACATGATGTCGATAAATTTTCACTACCTTCGGTCACAACACTACAGTTAACATCCGTCTTCATAGGACTTTAGAGTTCTGATACAGCTGTACTGCACGATAAAATGTCTAATAAAAATTAACTGTTTTCGAAGGCAGTGGGACATAACATGTTGTATGAAATCTTTTATTAATAGTTTATTTAAAGGTGCCTTATTGAAACCTAATTAAAACATGATGAATAAGTGTTTTCTCGTTTTTCTCGTGGTAAGTTTTATTTCATGCATTTTATTGTTTTTATCTAAGACTGTCTAGCTGTCGCCCGCGACTCCGTCCGCGCGGACTTAAAGATAAACTTACCTATGCGTTCTTGCAAACTATGTTCTACATCTATGTCAAATGTCAACAAAACTCGCTAAGCCGTGCTGAAGATACCTTCTAACTAACATTTAACCATCCCCCCATCTAACCATACAACCAAACATTCGCATTTATAAGATTAGTAAGATAAAAAACAAGTAATTACTTAAATCTATTTATTACTTTTCTATATTGTCAACATTATGAAAAAGCCATTGGAACGTCTCTCAAACTTATCATTCTAATACTAACTTATGTTTTAAAACAATTTTATTTTTCTGCACATTTTATTTAATAAAATAATAAATGACCTCAACTTTTTAGACATGAAATAAAAAAAAAATTTATAATCAAATATAACAACCAAGGGATTATACCTTTAAGTAGTTAGATTTTAGCCGAATTACCAAGAATACAGAAATTAAAACAAATTATTACACAAACCTCGTAATACACCGCAATACTTTAATTTTATTTGACGACGTTTTTTTCATGCGTATATTAAACAAGGCCGTAATCTCCTAGCAATTCTTATCAAAACATTATAAAGCCTACCAACTACGGAAAAAGTATTGTAATGTGTAAGAGAGATAAGGAAATTGTAACATACTAAAAATTTGTAAATATTTTATAATTTAATTTCATTCTCATAATCTATCAATGGGCGATGTATTTCAAATTAAGAAAATCAAACCAAAAATAGTAAAATAGCACATAATTTACTTACTTACTTACTTACTCCGCTGGCGCAGCGCCTCAAAGTGGGTAAAGAGAATACATAATTTACTAATAAACTAAAATTTTTGCTATTTCACTAATACATTGTTTAATGTTTTTCTTATTAATTTAATGTTGCAGGTACTCTGGCAAAGTGTAAATGTGGCCAACCAATGTGTAACTCGTGGAAGGTTTCCTAATCGAATGGAAAATTGCCGAGGCTACACCATGTGTATTAATGGCCCTAACGGATTCATAGAATACAACCTCACCTGTCCAGAGTCCTTCATTTTCAGTCATTTGGAAAGCCTCTGTACAAATGTGACTAGTTACAAATGTATGCCGGAATTCAACTGCAGGGAAGTAGGAAATTTTGAAACTGATTCTGCAAATTGTACGTCATTTATGGCTTGTGTTGAAGGTATAAACGGGCTAGTAGATGCAAGATGGTCTGAATGTCCTCAAGGAACAGTATTCAGTCCAACCGACAAGAGTTGCATAAATGAAACCTTGTACAGTTGTCATAATATCCACGATTCACCTAATATTCTTTCTATTCTGGTTAATAATGAACCAATATTTACTGCTAATTTCACTTTAAATGTTTCTCCTACTTTAAGGTATCAATATACTACTGTGTATGGGTTTTCGTTACTTATGTTTTTCTATACAATACAAAATTAAGACATTTATCATGAATTTTATTTTTAACCCACTCCTATAGACTGTCCAATGTAGAATGACCCAATTATAATTATGTACTTTAGTTCATTCAAAATATAATAATATTTTTGCTGATGCAGAATATTTCGATTGAGTTTTTTTTTAAACCAATTTTAAACTGTTGATATTATAAAATCTCCAGCAACCAGCAATATACTTACTCTGTGCCATCATAAATTCCGTCATCCGTCAAAGTCAGTCACACCAAAATCCAAAACCAAAATCAACCAATTGTCAATGTCATTTTCATAATTGTGCGAATGATGGTTTAATATTTTTTTAATTAAAATAAAATCTGCTTAAGATAAACTTGAGCGGAATTTAAGAACACAAGTAATTTTTAAAAGAAATACCAATTAATTTTCAATGTACTCACAAATAGTTTTAACGAGGTAGTTTAAGGTTTTAGGTTATGTTTTGCTTTAATTTTAGCCAACTATACTGTTATTATACTCAAATACGTGCTTTTCCAGACAATGGTCGAGATTAGTACATATTTGCCGAACTATGGCGACCCTAGAAGGTCAAAAAGTTCCTCAAAGCAGTTCCGCGAGTGATGGCATTTCACCACCACCTAGGATCCACAGAGGACCGACAGACATCCTGCAAGCACTTGCTGCTACAGTCGGACCTGATCCAACTGCAGCACATTACAAGTAAAGTTTGTCAAATACATCTCAGCAAAATTACAAATTTTAGATAATAACAAATCACTACAACGAGTACATCTGACATGTTCCTTAAGTTCCTTATTTGAGCAATTGATATAAGTTACTTTTAATTATAATAAGATTAATGAAATGTATCAAACATCTTTGTACTAGGTGCCCTGTTAATACATATTTTCAGATATCATGATGACCCATATTTGATTCCTCTCTCTAACTTCCGTAAGAGGTCATATGCACTATCAGCAGAAGCGGGTAGGAAAGCTGCAGCTTGGATAAGAGATGAACATGCTGATCTATTTTCAATGAGAGAGTGGGACCCACCAGGCAAGAAGAAGACTCCTCACTTTAATGCAGATCCCCACATTGATGCTTTTGCTCCTAAACCTATATACAATGATGAAAGTAAGGTAAAAACATAAATGTTTATTGTAAAACTATACTTCATAAGGCTGATGATGATATTTCATTCTGCGTAAAATCACTATCAATATATTCAACAAAAATTTAAACTGAAAGTAGCATTATAGAAAAAGAATGGTTACAGGCCGCTTCTTTTTAGATTTAAGTGCAAAAATTGCATTATACCTCCTTTATTTGCAATAGCCATATTGTACTTAAAAAAAATATTAAATAAATTTTTACAACAGGTAACTGAAGAAGACTTCAAATATACATTAAAAAATGCACTAGTTGAAGATGCAAAAAAAGTTTTTGAACTACTCGGTGGAGTAAATGCTCTGAGTGAGGAAATGAAAATAGAATTCCTACAATTGCTTTGTTTCTATAATGAAAAGGAACCACTAGCAATGGAATGGTTGGAAGAGAGATGGTTTGCTGCCAAGACAAGGGATAGACATTCTGCTACGTGGAAGTAAGATTTTATTTACTAATTTTAATTATTCCCTGCTAATAAAACACAATACAATATTTAACTTTATCTCGGGTTTAAATAAACTGATTAAATAAAAAAAACTCCTGTATTTTTACTGAGTGTCTTTATTCAGTTTATTTTCTTATTATTTTGATGTCTCTGACTAATATGATAACACCAAAATTTACTTTTCTAGAAGGACCGTTTTCTATCTATCTTTGTTACCTTATGCATATGACTTGTTAATATATTTTTTATATATATATATATATATATATATATATATATATATATATATATATATATATATATATATATATACTCCTTGTTTATTTTATTTTTTTACATACTCCTTTTTAATATATTTATTTATATGTTTCAGGTTGGGTGGCCTTGCTGACAGTATTTTTACTTCTATGGAATCAAAGACTCCGGAAGCTTACTGTGCTATAATTCAAGGAATGGCAAAATATTATCAAGTAAATGTTTTAGTTTCTTTACAATTCCATTCTTTATCAAAATTATTCTTTAAATTATTTCTGTTTTTTTTTTCTATCTAATTCTAAATCACTGAACAGATTTTTTTTTAATGAATGAATTTACTAAAGCAGGATAGTTTATTATTTATTTTTAAATGTTAAAATAAGTAATATAACTAATAAATTTTATGCTGAGAATCCATATAGGTGGATGTTTTTTTTAATTTCGTGCGGATAATGTCACAGGCAAAACCTAGTATTGTACATTTTAGTGCCATTGTTTTTTTTTAGTTAATGTTAATCCCTTCTATTTCAGGCAGAAAGAGCCCATGCATTAGCTCAGGAAGCGATGGAAAAAGGTATTCCGCTCTCAACCAGTGTCTTCAATTCACTGATAAGTTGTGTTGGATTCCTAAAAGAGGGGACTACATTAAGAATTGAGGCGTTGAAAACACTATTGACTCAAATGAATGAACAGGTGAGGGAAATGTTAAAAATACATTTTTACTTTTACTCAAATTATCACTTTTAAATCAATTTTTCCTTTATACTCAACTATTAAGCACAAGTGAATGAATAAAATCTTACTAATATTACAAATGCGAAAGTTTCGATGGTTGTTTGTTTGAAGGTATCTCCGGAACAAACAAAAAATTGTTGCTGTATTAATGCTCTAGCATAGTCTGGAAGAACACATAGGCTACTTATAAAGTTTTTTGGTTAATTCTGTGCGGACGGAGTCGCGGGCGACAGCTAGTTGACTATATAATTATTGTTATTGCACAATTGACACAAGGGTAATGATTTCAGTAGTCTGTTTAATTTTGTGTCGTCTTGAATGTGATATAAAGTTAAACAACTCAAACATTTTTTTTTATTTAATTTAAATTTCTAGCCGTAGCCAGCGACTGCGTCCGCGCGTAATTAAAAAAAACTTTATAAGTAGTCTATGTGTTTTTCCAGACTATATTCTACATCTGCGCCGAATTTCATCAAGATTCGTTGAGCCATTCCGGAAATACCTTCAAACAAACATCCATCCATCTATCCATCTATCTAAACTTTTGCCATTTATAATATTAGTATGATTATTTGTGTCTTATAGGGTTTATCACCAGACCAAGGAACACTTAGCTCGTGTCTGAGGTCGATATCAGCATGGGGTGGTGGCCATATGCTGCAGCAGGTCGCTCTGCAAGTTGTTGCAGAGTTCAGTAACATCGGCCTTCAACCAGGACTTTCAGCTTATTATTATTTACTATGCTTGTTCTGCAAAGAACGTAAGTATTCTTCTGATTTAATATTAACATGTTCTTTGCTGTTAAGAATTTTTTCTATTAAACATGTGAAAATTTGGTGTCATCGCATATTATAATTTAATGTTTGAAAAAATTCTATTTTATTCTATTGAATAGTTACTCTATTGCTCAATTCATTATTTGTTATCAGAATAGTTGGTATTTTATTGGAATTTTTAGATACAGTGAAGTAAAAAGCATAAAATGTTAATTTAAACGTTTAGTAAACTAAAAATATTATTGTAAAGAAGGGCATCGGTGGATAGAGACTGTCGGTGACTCAGGGGTTAAGCACTTGACTAGCAATCTGCAGGTCCTGGGTTCGAATCCCGTCATGTACCAATGTGTTTTTCGATTTACATATGTACATTTATCCGACGTTCTTACGGTGATCTGAGAAAAAATTCAATAATATCTGTGAAGTCAACCCGCACTTGGCTGTAGTTGACTATAGCCTAGTCACCCCTAACTTGGGGTAGGTTCTGAGATCCTCAGTGGAGACGTATAGTGAGCTGATGATGATGATTATTGTAAAAAAAAGAACTTTCTACATTTCGTACTTCAAAAATTTGCAATGTTGTAAATTCCAGGTGGCCCTCAAATTGATATTCTAACAACAATCCTTAATGATTTGGAGAAAAGGGAAAATTTGGAGCCTCAGGACGCGACCGATACAAATTTCTTTATTACAGCAATGGGAGTGTGTAGTGATCATTTACAGGTAAATAAATATCTATATATATATAAAAGAAAGTCGTGTTAGTTACACTATTTATAACTCAAGATCAGTCGAACTGATTTATCTGAAAATTGATGGGGAGGTAGCTTAGAACTAGGAGACGGACATAGGAACTTTTTTATCTCGTCTGCATTTTTTTTATTCCGCGCGGACGAAGTCGGGAGTAAAAGCTAGTTTAAAATAATAATATATATGTGCTAGTAAAAAAAAAATCCCAATTGACTTGTGACATCACATTCACCAAAATCGGTTCAGTTTTTTAACTAAAAATAATTACAATGAAACTTCCATACATACAAACTCACATACAAAAAATACATATGCAAATTAAACATTTCCCTCCTGAGTCAGTTGTATGAAAATTAAAGAAAGCTATATTTAATAACTGTGAGTTTTTGAGACTTAAATCTCTGTATACATATCATCATTCCTGTCAATATCTTTTACAAAACCGAGATAAAATATTTTAAATGGAGATTTTGGTCTCAAAAACCCACGGTAAGTCTACTTAAGCTTATTAATTAAGCTTTTCAAGTATTTTGTGTCATGTTAATTTTTATAAATATAACGATTTGATTGTTTTAATGTTACGATAATTAGGACATCACCTTAGCGGAGAGGCTGCACAAGCTTCTGATGAAAGACGACAACTACAAGCTGGTGGGCGACGCATACAAAGAGAGCATTTACTATAGACACTACATTACTGTATCTTGCAGGTAAATTATATTTATATTATGAACGAATAAAAATTCTAAATAATATTTTTCAAACATCTTTAATTAGAGTCACAAAACTTAAAAACCCAACTAATTTTACAGTTTTCTTTATATAACTCTTCACATTATTTCTGACAATTTAGTGCAAATTCTGAATCAAATATGTAATACGTCTTCGGTTTCTTTTTTTTTTTTTTTTGTAAATGAATGTTTATCTCACGTTGTTTTTTTTTTTATAGACATGCTCCATTCGAAAAGACTCTTGAACTACTTGATACATTAGTCCCCAATGTATATGTTCCAGAACCAAGTGTTATGGAAGAGGTAATTACATTTTATCTCCAAATACAGTTGAACATGGATAAGAGAGAAACTCTAGTCAGAAAGCGAGAGAGATAAATATCGTGTTCTATTAAACTCTCGTTTATCTAGGTACGACTGTAATTATTAATTTAGTTATTATATTTACATTTATTGTTTATGTCTAATCGTATCTATTGCTTTAACATTCAGGTTGGAGATAAATTTAAATTTTCAGTTATATTAATCCATGGAGCAATAGCCATAGTGCATAGAGCATAGTATTACTTTATTATATCATACTTCATACTTCCATAGTAATATAAATAGAAAAATTAGGATGATTGTATGTTTGTTACTACATATCTTCAAACTTTACGGATCTCTATGAAATTTGCCATAGATTTAGAACATAGCTTGGAAAAACATATATTACTTACTATGCTTTTTTTAATTCCGCGCGGACGAAATCACAGGCGACAACTAGTAATATAGTAAATAAGAAGTATATTACCATTTGTATATTTTGTATACTTGTATAGATAATAAAACGTCTGGAAGTTGGTGGTGCGGGAGAGCGACTGGCGCAGGCGTGGTCTCAACTCGTGGTGTTTGGTCACGCCAATCGTGTGCGTCTTGTCGAGAGGCTGCTGGACGCCTTCTGCAACTGCTACCACTATCAAGGTCTTATCATCATCATCAATTTACATATCTACAGAATTCAAATTACAACAAAGATTATTTTTAATTTATTTAGTTTTTACTAATTCATCGTATTTAATAGCAGTCACTATCTCAGTAATCGTTCTTTTCTTTGACTTACATCTAACCTACATTTATATATTAGGTCCTTACATATGAAATTGGCGTTTTGTATGGGAGGAACAAAAAGTCGAATATTTTTTAATATAATATATTTAATGAATCAAAGTATGAACCATTATTTTCTATGCACTTTTGCCATCTCATAGGTAGTTCATTGATCCCTTTACTAAAAAAACCAGTCGGACGGGAATCAATAAAATCTTTGAAGGCGATTTGGACTGCCCCATCGGAGTTGAATTTTTTCCCTTGCAAGAAGTTATTCAAATTTCGAAAAAAATGGTAATCTGTTGGAGCAAGGTCCGGGGAGTACGGAGGATGTCTTAGACTTTCCAATTGAAGCTCTTCTAATTTAGTAGCCGTCTGTTGCGCAGTGTGTGGTCTAGCGTTGTCGTGAAGCAGCAGTGGCGTGGAGCGATTGACCAGCCTAGGTTGTTTAGCCGCTAGCTTTTCCATCATGGTTTGCAATTGCTGACAATAGACATCAGCCGTAATAGTCTGGCCAGATTTGAGAAAACTGTAATGAACAATACCGGCACTAGTCCACCAAACGCTTACAAGTAACTTTTTTGGGGATAATTTTCGCTTGGGGCAGGATTTGGCTGGCTGGCCAGGATCCAACCATTGCGCTGAGCGCTTACGATTATCGTAAAGAACCCATTTTACATCACAGGTAATGATTCGGTTTAAAATACCTTCATTATTGAGCCGGTTTAGTAATGTAACGCAACAGTCGACGCGCGTTTGCCGGTTTGCTTCAGTCAATTCGTGAGGTACCCACCTTTCAAGCTTTTTAATCTTCCCAATTTGCTTCAAGTGAATTAAAACAGTTTTATCACTAACATCGCAGCCTGCAGCTAACTCGGACGTGGTTTGCGATGGATCCGCTTCCACAATAGCCTTCATCTCTTCATTTTCAACTTGAGTCTCAGGCCATCCACGGGGCTTGTTCTGCAGATCGAAATTTCCAGAACGAAAACGTTGAAACCAAAAACGAACTGTGTTTTCTTTTGCAACACGACCGCCATACACATCATTCACCCTTCGAGTCGTTTCCGCAGCACTAGTGCCACGGCGGAACTCGTCCTCGTAAATAATGCGATATTTGAAGTTTTCCATTTTGTAAAATGAGTGACGCAAACAGAAAAAAACAGATGAAAAAAAACAAATGAATGACGGTCATCGAACCATGAGTATGAGTATATGTACATGAGTCTATAGCTGTACAAATTTGAATTTGGAATTCCTTACCAAAGAGGAGAAATTCGTGATTAAAGTGACCAGTACGAAAAACGCCAACTTCATATGTAAGGACCTAATATATGTATAATCTAAAGGTGAATATATACTAAAGATTTTCTCAAGCATTTCTATGTAATGTAACGTTTTAACGAATGATATGATACAGGTAAAAGTATAGTTTCCGAAGCACGTCATATCATAGAGCGGCTCGTTGTTTTGTTACAAGTAAATGCTCTAGTCTATACCCACCTTAACAAGAATGTCTGGCCCAGTGAGAGGCGCTACTATCGCGGTTGCTATCGGTTTTTTCAGAATATATATAAAACCTACATAGATATATCATGACATTTTTTGACATTGACAAAGGGGGCGTTAGTGAGTGTCATAATTTAGTTTCACTTATACACACCGGGTCAGATAACTTTATCGGACTATATCTATAGGTTTTCATTGACCAAGAGACATCAAAAATTATGCATTTAATTACATTATAAAATAAATTAATTTATGTTAATAAATGAATACTTTGTTACAGATGATGACATAAAAGCGAAGATACGTTTCGCCGCCGGCGATATACTTAAGTTTGGTCAAATAGCTGAAGAAAAGGAGGAAATGAATGAAATGAGATCACCAGTACAAAAGTATGTATTAAATATTGATTTTTACTCTTCCATAGCTTAGGAAATTAATTACTTAAAAAAATACAATTAAAACGTGAAATTTTTTGAAGAAAATACTCTTTGTTTTGCAATAAGTTAATTGGGCGTTTAGGGAAGTTCCTAATACTAAACCATCACTAAGGACGGCAGATAACATTCTGTAAGAATAATTTCTGAAATAAATAGTTCTCTGTATTTTCTGTTTACCCATTTGTGATACGGGCGTGATTATGTTGTTCATTTTGATTGTTATGTTATAGGTTATCAGCGACGGCGATGTGTAACATAATAGAGTTGTGCTCCGACGTGGCGGATAAGGCGGACGAGGGTTGGGAGCGAGTTGTGCAGGCGCTGGAGCGGCTGCGAGGCGAGCAAGCGGCCGGCGTGCCCGCTCGCCCGCAAGTACTCGCTCAAGTCGCACACAGAGCGGCCACTGTCGGCAGACCGACTATAGCTGCCGTAAGTACTGCATTAGAATACAGTACAGATTATAAAACTACTTATATTGTAATATTAACTCTGGTTATAATAGTACTTACTGGCTGATAAGAAAAATATTATTCCATTTTTTTTTTGTGGAAACCATTCCCCTTGTTTTGAAAACATTTACTCAATAGCAGTTTATATTTTACTAGCTTTCGCCCGCGACTCCGTACGCGCGGAATTAAAAAAAATTTAATAAGTTATGTGTTCTTCCAAAATATGTTCTATATCTGTACCAAATATCATCAAGGTCCATTAAGCCGTTCTGAAGATACCTTAAAAAACATCCATCCATCCATTTTAACATTCCCATCTCTATATATAAAAGAAAGTCGTGTTAGTTACACTATTTATAACTCAAGAACGGCTGAATCGATTTCACTGAAAATTGATGGGGAGGTAGCTTAGAACTAGGAGACGGACATAGGAACTTTTTTATCTTGTGTGCATTTTTTTTTTCCGCGCGGACGGAGTCGCGGGTAAAAGCTAGTTTATAATATTAGTAAGATTGTAGTTATATTACCTTTTCTTAACGCAATATTGTTTTTAATGTTTATTTTTCAGGCGGCAGTTGGTTACCTGTCTGAGTGCGGGTTTGAGGAAGCTATGTCTGCCAGTGTGGCGACACTGAGCGTGATGCTGAACAGGTCTGAGGAGGAGGTGAAGACGCTGCTGGAGGACAGGAGCAAGCTGAGCGGTCTGCACCCCACAGCGCTGGCAGTCGCTGAGGCTTACCACGAGTAACTGACTCACTTTATTATTGTTACATAATAATTCTTTAACTTTTATTCCATATTTTTTATTTAAATTATTTTTAATTAATACTCTTCAAAATATAACACATTAAAGAATTGTAATAAACCTATTTTGTATTGAAAGTTTAAAATAAGTTATTGATTTAATTAAGTTTATTTTAAATGATAACGGTTAAACATTAGATAAAAAAATGTTTGGGCCAAATTATGATAATATAGATTAGAGTAGAGGACAAATTAAAGTCTCATCTGATAGTAATAAAACGTAGGTAGTAACAATAATTAATAATCATACTAATATTATAAATGTGAATGTTTAGATGGATGGATGGATGGATGTTTATTTGAAAGTATCTCCAGAACGACTCAACGGATCTTGATGAAATTTGGCACAGACATAGAACATAGTTAGAAAGAACACATAGGCTACTTATTTAAATTTTTTAATGCCGTGCAGAAAGAGTCGCGGGCGACAGCTAGTTACGAAATTTGATACAAGCACAATTTCTCAGTTTTATCTGGGGAAGAATAAAATAATGTGTATATTGAATTTTTTTTTTTTTTAACAGAGTGAAGTCTGGCTCGTCTCTGCATCAATCTGACTCCTCTACGAGTTCGGAGAGTGACAGTGAAACATCCGATGATGATTGTTAGTATACCTAGTGATTATTGTATCTGTAGTATTAAATATTATTAGATGTATTTATGCTCTTTTATTTGTGTCTTGTTTACTTTTACATTAAATTAAATATTTTTCCATACTTAATATTATATAAAGAAAACATATGATTATATTGTTTGCATTGAATAAGGTCCTATACGACTGAACCGATGTTAAAATTCTTTCACTGTTTGTAAGCCACACTATCCCTGGGTGTTTAAATTAAAATTTCGCACAGACGAAGTCGCGGGCAAATGCTAGTATTTTATATCTTAATGCCTACAGAGATATTAAAGGGACATTTCAGTTGTGTGTTAGAATAGCGTAATAACGTCGAACTTTAGCATTATATGAATAAATTCCGTTTCACAATTAAATAATCTACTTTACCCTCAGACCATTTGTTCACTGGTCAAAAGCTAATATTAGGCCCAACTAGGTTGTCTAGAGAACTAGTGGCTTTGAATTGAATACTGTACTAGCTATCGCCTGTGAATTCTTCAACGCAGGAAAAAGTAAGCTATATAATATACCATAACAGTGGTAGACGTCAGCAACAACAACATCAGTTGCACGAATTGGCCGGCTCGCCCGTTGAATACCACGACCACACACAAGACAGGCGTCAAGTGGAAGTAATTCAGGGTACAGTCTGGCAGTCTCTTTCCCTTCCCACCCCTTTTCTTATAAAGAAAGGGGAAGCAAGATGGATTTGATAGAGGAGGACATGCGTCTCCTTCTTCCTTCGTCGTTTGAGGGTAGGCACCGCATCTGCAATTGCAAATGTCTATGGGCATCGGTCGTTTCGCCATTTCGTCAAATTCATGTGGCCGCATGCTCGTTTGCCACCTTGTAATATCAAAAAATACCCGCACGCATTAGATACCTTCCCGTCCTGTTAGAATCAGTCTAGCCGTTCAAAGCCGCTTTTGATGGCGGCTCTACATTAGCGAAGTGAATTAGTAGATTTAATGTGAATTAATATTAATCTACATTTAATCCAACAATATCATGTATCAGTTTTCATAGAAAAAAATACTGTTTCCTAATAGAATTATCAGCAATATGAGAACCGTTATTGAGAAATATACAACTTTGGCTTTAATTGAAATGGGTATGATAATAAAGATTTGCTTGTTTAATATGGGGTAATTGGAAGTATAAAGGTGTCAGAATAATCTTTGATGGATACTAAAATGTCCTAAACCATAAAAGACTTAAAGAATAAATATAAACCGTCTCAGTGATTCATCAAACAAGAAATGTTTGAAAAACTAACATAAAAAACGAGTTTATGTTGATAAATATTTTGAAGGTTATTAATAAAGTTTATTGAAAATTTGATTTGCAATTGAAATCTTAAACTAGACTAATTAAAAACGTAAAATTGATGTAATATCGAGATGATTAAACAAGGGAGTGTAGAGATTATTATCCGTGTATATGTATTGATTGATGATTTGACCCGTTTGACCTTATCTTTAAACACTGACTTAACCTAAAAAAAAAAGAAAAAACACATTTCTTACAATATTTTCAAATAACTAATAACAAAAGAACGAAAATAAAAAACGGTTCGGAATTTAGAAATAAATTTTAATTCTATTACTTGAGGGTTAATATTTTTAACCGCTATCATGTGTAATATTCATAAAAGGCGAAGGTGTGACACGTTGTGCCAGTGACACAGATTTATTTCTCATGTCGGAGAGGTGTTAAAAACGATAATTGCCCGCGAAATGGCGACTTTAGAAGAAAGCATGTTATTTCGTTAGTCACCTTTCGCCCGTCCCGTGAGTAACCTTGGCTTTGTGAATAGAGGAAGTATTTTTTTATTGCGGACTAGAAGTAAAATGTTCGGTTACTTCAAACTTTGGTTTATCTTGGTGAGTTAATATATATGTTTTAATTAATTTATTATTTATATAAATTAGATAAATTATAAATGCACAATTTAGAAAAATTAAATTTTTTATGAAGGCAAATTTCTTGCGTAAATCAGTATTCTTGAATATTATATTTATATTAACGAATGGTGCAAAAAAAATAGAAAATATTTTCCAACTCTTAAAAGTCTTTACTATTTAAAAATATCTCGCAATTAGTATTAGTGCCAATATCTTGCTATTATAATATTTTATTAAAGTAAATGAAACTTCTTCAGGTTGCCGTTGCGCCGCCTGATTTGTTAGCAGCGTATGTAACAAAAAACTTTGACTGCGGTCCGTACGGCTTCGTTTGTGAAGGAACAACTAAACTAAGGCTCTGCGAAGGAGACAATCTGCTAGGGCCAGCCTTCAGATGTCCAGAAAATACCATTTGTAACGAGGACTCCAGTGATGTGTGCGAAAATACAATAAACAACATCGATCCAGCGATCACTAGGACTGTGAGATGTCATCGAAACGAAAGAATTGCCGACCCAACAGTCGCGGGTTGCAAAGGATATATCCTATGTATACCTAACAAGAACAGATTCCAAGGTATCAAGTTCAAATGTTCAGGAAACACAATATTCAACGGTTACACGCGAACTTGCTCATCGCCAGACAAATATAAATGTCCTCTGACAAATGTAACGAAAAAACCTTCAACATTTTACCAACAAGATAATCGCAGAATAGATACTATCTCAGAAAATATAAATTACGGTAACTCAGACATGAGCTCCCACTGGCATAGACCAATCGATTGCAAGAATTATAAGTTTGCTGTCACTCAAGATCAAAGCCCGGTCCGCGCGACGTATTTCTGCCCATCTCGCGTTGCCGGTGGTGAATCCGCAATAAGATGCACAATATTTTCAAATCAATTCTGCATTACACTAGAAAGAGACGACAAGGACTCTTTTATACAGGCAGCAGGTGTTGCTTATCGTAAACCTCGGACGAATGTTCCGTGAAGAAAATAAAAAGCATTTATTTTTAATTAATTTATTAATCGCTATAAGACTGATGGTACCTTTTGTGGCAGTGGAAATAACTACATTTAATTACTTCGACTACTTAAATGTAACACAAGTAAATAGTAACAAATTAAAGACTTTAATTTTTAAACACTACAAAAGAGCATTCATCTCCAACTTTTTGGTATCTTATAAATATGTAATTATATAAATCAAATAGCATTCACATTATTTACATTCGTAACTGTCTTCGTCAACGCATTTCTTTTTATCATCGTCGAAAACCTCATCCGAATCACACTTCTTTCTCTTACGACGTAGTACAGACTTTGATGTTTTGGAGCATATATAATATTTCCTACAATTATTAGGATCTACAAATTTGCCTTCTTCGTTACATTTGAAACCATTTGTATTATTAGATAATTTTTTGGTGGACTTTTTGTTGCTTTTATTTTTCTTCTTATCACTGGATGATGATGATGACGAAGAAGACGAATTTGAGGACGTTGACGATGACAATTTCATAACCTTTTTACCCTGTTTACACATCACGTTTACTTTATCAATAATATAACCACTTTTACATTGCAACTTTAGTCGTAAAAACCTATTGTTGGAACCCTTAACACATAAATAATACATATTATCTTGCCATACATCAATGAACCTACCAACTTTCATACATTTAAATTGGTTATTTCTAATACAATGTGATAAATTATTAGTACATTGCTTTTTAAATTCACTGAAAACTGTATTCTCTGGGCAAAAACCAACGATAGGTGTACTATAACCAATACAAATGTAGAATTTCCTACAATTCTCTTTATCTGCGTATCTGCCCCGAGAATGGTTTCTGCAATCGAAAGTGAGTACAGATGTTGGAGTTTTTATATTTGTCTTTGAAGTAGTTGCACGTGATTGTGATTCACTATTTGGTAAAATTAAGGATGAGTTAGTTGTTGTTTGAATATGTTTTATGGGCATTTCATTCGTTTTTACAATTTGATATTCCTTGCTATTTGTCGTTACTAGCGGGACAATTGTTACGTTGCTATGTGATTTATTTTGAATTTGCCTTTTAAGTTCGTGGTTTTTAGTACTCAAATTATAAATTGTATGTATTTCTTTTAAAAGTTCTTCTGAATTTTTATTCCCATACGATACATTGGTTTTCCCTAAATCCGAATTTGCAAACTGGATTCCATCTTTAAAACTATTGGTATTATTTTTAACGTCTGTAGTGTTAAGATATTGGAATCCAACAATAGTTTTATTAAGATATGTTGGGATTAAAGGTATAGTTTTATTTTGCCTTTCTATATTATTATTAGTCTTAGGTAAAACGGTAATTACAGTAGTATTGAGTACACGGTCAATGTCCTGTACTCTCATTTCCTTTGTTTTAGAATCAGTTTTATTTCTTATACTTACGTTTATTCTAGTTTTATTATATAATTCTATCGATACCTGCCCTTTTTCTTGATTTATACAAATACTTTTATTGGAACATTTTTGTATTACCGATTCGTTTTTACTTTCTTTTAGTAAAGTTAAATTTTTGATGTTATGTTGCGATTGTTCGGTAATTTTTTCATCTCTCGTTTCTTCCGGTAATTTTGCAATTCTGTCCGTACTTTTGGTTGTGACGTTGTGCAGTTTTAACTGTAATTCTCCTTTACTTTCGGATTTGTCATAAATTAAATCATAATTGCTCTTTGAATTCACATTTTCCTGCTCAAGTTTAGTAACTGTCTCGGTACTTATATTAGCTGTAGCAATGCTTAAAACTGATTCATTTGCTAGCAAAGTTTTTGAACTGTGACTTGTGAAGACCTTACTTGTACTAATATTTTTATTTCTAATCGAATTATCCGTTGTATTGAATACGGGGAAAGTAGAGTTTTTGGGTTTTAAAGTATTTGTTGTATTGAAAAATTTACTTAATGTAATACTTGTTGTGACATTATTAATAACTGGTTGAGTATTACCTTCAGTTACATTTTCTTCCTTATTTTCAAAACTTAAAGATTTAGAATTATCCGGGAGATTATGTTTAGTACTATTAAATTGGTTCATATTGCTTGCTGCTTTACCGCTTATTAAACTATCTTTTGCTTTATCGGCAATGAATGAATTTGTCTTTAAAACGGGTTTCTTTAAAGTGGGTTGGGTAACAGTATTGGAGTTATTGGAATCAAATTCATTTACGTTTTCTCTTCTATTATCCTCCATAAGAAACTGCTTTTCTTGTTTATTTTGCCTGTTCTTAATTGTCAGAGATGAATTTACAATCGGATCTTTATGCGTCGTAACAGTAGGGCTATCAGTAAAATCAGTTTCCTGCCCTTCATAGTTGTTCGAGCTGGAAATTGGTGATGCCGTTTGATTTTTCCTTAGCACATCAACATAGGTATCATTCAAGATACTTTCATTGCCGGTAGAGGTATGTGTATGTAGTGTGCGTTCAGTAGTGTTTTCTGTATTATATAGACTACTATAATTGAATTGGTCTATGTTTTTTTCCGTAACGGGCTGATTTTCTGCAACCTTATCGAGTACAAGAAAAGAATCTAGCATTGGGACTTCAGTTATATATTTACTTGTATAGATTTTTTCAGTTTGATCATTATTAATTATAGTGTTAGAAATTGGGGCTGCTGTATGTATAATACTCTTTACTAAATCGACAGAGGTAAAAATGGATGTATTTAAAACAGGTTTGGTTACGGCTTTTACATTAGACACTACGGTTTTATTATTTACTATTTCTCTATTATTTTGCGTCTCACTTTGAAGTAAATCAGTTGTATTATTCTTTAATGAATCAATTGTGTCATTTTGATCGTAACTTACTGTGATACCCTCAGTATTTTTCAAATTGTTAGAAGTTTCCGATGTAGATTTAGTTGAGTTTAATACATTTAATGTTTGTTGAATTTTCTCATCAATTTCCTTATAAAATGTAAATGTATCTAAACCATTTTTGGTATTACCATTGATCAAAATGGTGGGCTGATTTTCTGTTATCTTATCAAGTAATGTGGAAGAATTTAATATTGACCCTTCAGTAATATACGCCTTTTCAGGGATTTCATTTGTTTGATCTTTACTGTTGGCAGGATTAGAAATTGTCGCTGCTGTGTAAGTAAAACTATTCATAATAGGTTTGGTCGTATCTTCTATGGGCACCACACTATCGTTTTTAAGTATTTTTCCACTATAATTAGGCATTAATACTTCGGTCATATTTTCTACCATTACTCTTTTAATTAAATCGATTGTATTGTTTTTTAACAAATTGATTGTTTTATTTTCACTTATATTGTAATTTATTGTGGCACTCTCTGTATTTGTAAAAGAGTAGGAAGTTTCCGTAGGGAATTGAGTAGGATATATTAATTCATTTATTCTATCATTTAGAAGTTCGCTGTCTGATCGTTTTATTGTTTGGTTATCTTTTCGTATATCATCTAATGTCCGTATAAATGAAGCGGTATTCATAATTTCTACTTCTTCAATGTCTTTTTCGTTCAGATTTTGGAAATATCCGGTGACATTCTTTAATAACACGTTAGACAATAGTACTTTATCTATTACTCTCTTTTCATCTCCTAATGAATACTGAGTTTTATTTGATTCGGTATAATTTTTAACATCAAGATCTGTAGTTATATTTAATCCGTGATTAGTTAAGTTATATCTCGGACTAATAATTTCATCTGCGTTTGGAATTTTCTCAATAATTTCCTTACGTATCTTAGCCGTATTTAATACATTTTTTGTATTTGGGAAGAGTAAAGTAAAGTTTAACGTAGTATTAGTTTTGTTTAATAACAATTCTTTGTTTGTACTTTTGTTCGCTACGATAACTGCTTCATTATTTACAAAATGGTCATGGGGGTCTGTTACATTAGTAATAGAAATATTATGAGTTATTGTCTCAGTTCTATCAAATATATCATTGGTTTTAGTCACTTTTTCACTAGAATTAGATATTATGTCGTAATTTGATGAATTATTTTGCGAAGTGGACCTGAAATTTCTTAAACTTTCCCGACTTTCAGATCTTCCGGTAATATCTGAAATAGGACGATCTGTAAAAGGTATTTGTAAAGGTGATTTTAATTCAATAAAATCCTCGTTTCCCTTTATTAAGTCATCAAAACTGATATCGGAGTCAGGATAATCATTCGGAATAATAGGATTTGTAATAATGTCATTTTGAATATATGTTTTCGGTGTTGTACTCAATTCCGTTACCAGAGTTTCAACTGTGCTTGCAGGAAATAAGAGTACACTATAATCTGTATCCTCAAAAAATGTATTCTTAATTTCTCCTAAATCGTTGCTTCTCAAAGTCGTTTGGTAACTTTTTGTTTGTTGCAATGTAACTACATTTTCTGTAGTAAATTCAGTTATTGTTTCTACGTCTGTATATAATGTACTATTTAGTGTTTCCATACCTAATATTGTTTTATCTGTAATTATTTCAGTATTAACATCTGTACTGACGTTACTACTCTCACTGTCTATGTTGGCCGTGTTTGTATTTTTATTTCTGATCTGGAAATTCTTGTCCGTTATAGTGTCTTGGCCGGTACTATTACGTACATCAAAGTTAAACTTATTTATGTATTTACCAAGTTTTATATGTAAGTCGTTATCAAAAGAGCTATAATTGGTGGTTTTTGAACTCTCTTGGTTATCAGGTTTTATGGTAGAATTTAAAACAGCTTTTTCTGTGAAATAAAGCTGTTTAGGTGTTTGTAAATCGGTAATATCTTTGTTAACTTTTAATATATCGCCGAAAGTGATATCTAATTCTGAAGATTCCGGAGGAATTATAGGATTTGGCATTATGCCGTTTAGACTATACGTTTTGGTTGTCGTACTCATATGTGATGTAACATTGTCAACCTTCGTTGTAGGATGTACCAGATCTTCAAAATATATGATGTTCTCATTATCCCCTAACTTGTCGCTTCTTAAAGTTGTTATTTTTAATACATTGCCTGCTGAATTGAAATCTACAGAGTCTGGAAGAACAATACCTCTTGAAAATACATCGTTTTGAGCGTAAATTTCCGTTGGTGTATTCAAGTTCGATGTCGCAATTTTAACCGGTGTTGAAGTTGTTAATATTACACTTTCCTCCGGTAATGTAGAAATTGTTTCATTAAGATGCGCAGAAAAGTTGGGGGAAATATCTCTTGAGTATGTAGTATTTTGGATATAGCTTTCCGTTGCCATATTTAACAATTCTTTCGCTTTGTCTGTAATTATTTCATCATTATGGGAAGTATTAACATCATTGCCAACTGCATTTGAGAGGTTTGAATTAGATTCTAATGCATTAAAAGGAGATCTTTCGATTATTATTGAACTTAATTCATTGTCAGCTAGTTTATTTACTGTGAAATTGGTATCTATATCTATAGTTTTGTTGTTTTTGATAATGTTTTCAGATATATTTTTTAGGTTTGACGAATTATGAGTAATATTTGAGAGTTCACTTCCAATATCTGGAAGAGAAATTGATGTTGTCGCTGAAATTTCAATGTTTTTTGTGTTAGTTACATATTCTAGGGTAGAGGATTCTTCTGTGGTAACACTATCGCTAGGTATTTCACTAAATGATGTCATCATTTTATCAGTGGTATCTGTGCTTAATTCATTACGTGACTCTTCAAGCTTTGGTGTAGGTTCTTTATCTCTTCTTGTAAATTTCTGATTCATGTCATTAATTTTATTTTTCACATCGTTGATGTTCTCACTATTCGTAACATTTACATTTTTTGTTATTTTTTCATTTATTGAGGTACTATTTACCAATTCACTATCGATATTGCCATAAACAAGTACAGCATTGTCTGTATCGTCGAATATCACATTCGCATTGCCTGGGATTATATATTTTTGTTGTGTTGGGAAAACAGTATTTTCCTCAGCCTGTTGAGAGTCACTTGTAAAAAGAAATTCGTCGTAAATGTTTGTCGTAAGACGTGCTTCGGTTGTCTCTGTAGTTATATCAGTACCTTGGGAAGTAGGGATAGGTGTAATTGATGTCGATGTTCGATATTCACATTCGAAAGTGTTATTTTCATCGCAAAACGTTGTAGGTGGGCATGACAACACAATATTCCCAACTGTCATAGACACACCCCCACCGACGTCTACACATATTGTAAAATGTGTCGAATTCTCGCAAAGAAACGACTTACCAGAGCAATCGATAAACGGTTGTGTTTTTGTAATCAATGGAAGACAAAATATCTGAAACCGAAACAAAGTTACGATACTTAAAAATTAGTTAAACTTAAAAATATTGTATAGAAAACTGAAACAAAACAAATATCTTATTACAATAAGATAGATTTAGCAAGATTTAAAATATAACTTTGGCCAAATGCGTGAAAAGTTAAATAAAAAAACGGCCATGAATTAATCGTAGGACTTAAAATTAATACATACCGTTATTAAAAATAAAAATAAATCCATGTTCTAAACATAACCAAATACACATTTCTAACTTGAACGTTCCTATTTAAAGCACTTTATTGACTTATTTAGTTAAACGTGTCCTTTATCTACTTTAGTTTTCAGTACACTGGCATGTTTTCACTCATCTCAGATAATTTGAATGGCCGCGTAAGAAAGTTGTTAGTATAATATTTTATTTACATAACGCACTGTCACACATAGATTAGACCTACGACCGGGTAAATATTGTTGACATCCCGTTTTATACAGTCTCATTTATTTTTCTCATAACTAGAAGCAAACTTGATGATTTAATTACAAACATAGATGAATCAATGGTATGTTTATTAGTAAATACGAGATGAGATCCACATTGTTCCCTTTGACTTCCCATGCAGTCAGCGCCTGTGTAGCGTCACAAGAACTGTGAGCTTTGACACTTTAAAAATTATGTACGTCTATGGCATAGACTAATCAGTTATCTATTTAGCTAACACTGATGCCTAGTAACTTGTTACCTAATTAGTATCTTAGTGTAGAGATATCTCTACACTGAGAGCTAGTTCGGTAGTTATACTTGATTTGAAAGGCACAATATATTTCTTACTAGCTTTCGTCCGCGACTGTCCGCGCGTTTTTAAAAAAACTTAATAAGTAACCTATGTGTTCTTCCAAATAATGTTCTACATCTTTGCTAAATCTCATCAAGATCCATTAAGCCGTTCCGCAGATACCTTCAAACAAACATCCATCCATATAAACATTCGCATTTATAATATTAGTAAGATAATTCGAAATAATTAACAAAATATATTTTTGATGTCTTCGTATTTCTTTATCAGCCAGTATCACAGAATATAACATCTCAGTTTATCTTGCAACTTCCTGTGCTCTGTTGACATAATTATTTGAGTCAGCTTTGAATAGTGCAATTATTATTACGTAATTATGGAGTTTACCACAGTATATTTAATGCTATGAATCAACTATACCTATTTTCTTTGTAAGAATCTTGCAATATTACTTTGACTCTGATCTTTTACTCGCCTCATAATATGTCAGATATTTGGAAAATAAATACGATATTTTAAGGTTTTCAAAACGTTTTATTTTAATTATATTATAAATTTAATTGATATCACTTTATTTCTGTTACAAAAATATCACATCAATAGAGTCATCCAGTATTTTTGACTAAGAGTTAATAAATTTATATTTGAATAAAGACATAAGCTACAGTAGTAAAATAAATACTATTCTTGAGTTCTACTCACTAATTACTTCTTTATAAGAAAACATAATCGTTTCATTAATCCTATAAAAATATTTTCCGGACACATGTTATATACAAAGAAATTCACCATATTTATATAGATATTTTTTATAACCGTATTCAATATAAACATCGCCAATTTAGTCTTAAATATTTAAGCTTACTTTCGTAAAGAGCTATAACAGCCAAGACTAACCATAAAATAGTGACAGCACTTAGTATAATACCTATTAAAAACATAGAGTATTGATATCCATGCTCCTGACCTATAATAAATGACAAACCGGCTACGAATAGAGTTAATAATGTCGCGGAAAGTGTTTCAAGCGTGCTGTGAAACTTGGGCCATTTTCTTGCACCAACGAAATCTTGGACCGCTGTTTCGCAGCACGAGGTAACAGCCCCATACCCCAGTCCGGATATCACGCAGCCAATGGCGAAAGAATCGTGATTGTTGGTTTGTGCAAAAACTGAAAAAATATAACTTTAGTAAAAACACAGTCAAGACACTAATAAAACCGTTTATTACTTTAACAACTATTTTAAAAAGAAAGTAAGAAATGTGTTGTAGATGGCGAAATAAAATAAAGATTGAAATACACTTACAGTTCGAACAAAGCAAAGATCACGAAAGTTATAACAATTTTAGAAACCTTAATAATAACTCGCTAGTAGAAAATAAACAAATCAGTATTACTAAAACAGAACGTTTATTAACATCGTTTTCTTCACAGACTAATTGTTTGTATTTCGTCATATCAGTGATGCATCATGTGAAACATTCGCAAATAAAAGAGTAGGAAAAAACAACTTTATCTGCATATTAATGCAAGAATTTTTCAAACATTGCAAATTTCCTTGTATACATTTTATGTAATGCGGAATTTCATACCATTAAAGACAAAGCCCAATTTGCAGTAAGTAAAATGATTAAAATCTTACCAAAACATGCTATAGTCGATGTAATTAATCCAAACACAGCAACGTACTTAAAATTTCTTTTCGGGGTCTGCGCTAACCACGGTGTGCTCAATAGAAAACATATCCATGTGAATCCGTGCAAGGACAGGAGAAAGTTTGTCTCAAACATCCCTATTTTTGGTCTAACCTGCTGCGCTATCATCGGTATTAAAGATAAAAACACAGCAGTTAAACACAGCTTTACAAAAGTAAGCAATAAGGCTGGATAAAATCTCCAACATGATAGCGATCTCGTCAAAGGTTTTATAAACGTATCGTTAATATTATACATGAAATATAACAATCTGCGTTTAACTCTGTAAACTCTGTACGACGGTATCCAGAACCTTCTCTTTATATTTGTAACCGTCGACTGATATCGAAAGGAAAACGAATTTAAAATCTTTTCTCTATGTATCTCCGTCATTGGTGATATGTTGTCATAAGTTACTTCAATTTCCAAATGTTCTTTATTATTAAAGTTGTTTAAATCTTCTTTTGAATCTCTTCTAATTTGTTTCGTAATGTATTCATCTAAATTGTCACCTAGTGTGCTCAGTCTTTTGATTGCAAGGCTAAATCGTCGCTGATTGTTTGACGCTTCTTTGACAGTGGAAGCTTGTTCGACTTCGTCATCGCTCTCCTCGCTTTCCTCCGGTATATCCGGCAATATGTCTACGCCGAAAATGTTTCTTCTCCTCTCCTCGGGGCTCGGCGGTGGTGTTATCGTTCCAGCTACTTCATCTTCCGCAACCTCCTCGTCTTCTCGGTGTAAATTATCATCGGATGGACTCTTCCAACATTTTTTACTTAAATCAGTTAATTGCAATTCGGCAGTATAGTAGTTGTCTGCACCGTCATTTTGAAAGCCTGTATAATTCTTATAAAAGTCTGAATATCTGGAGCATACACCGGATCTTCTGACGCTTTCGTCGATTTTAAGAAAAAGGACAGCCGGCAGCACTTGCAATATTATTCCACCGAGAACGATGAATGAAAAAGAGTAACCGTAGTAATTTATTAGAACTGATATAATGTGGGGGAACAGAGATTGTCCGACTGCTTGTCCCGTGTTGCATATGCCTCTTATTATTGCGAGCCGGCTGTCGTAAGTTTCGAATATCACTGCGTCAACTTGAGCGGATATTAATGACGATCCCAGACCTAAAAATATAATCCATTATAATAATAAATGTTCAATAAAATCACAAATAATCAAAGAGTTTCATGCTTACCACCAAAAACACCGTATATGAATGGCTGTAAGTACAGGGGTACAAATGCGCAGGCAACCAGGCTAGCCACTGTCACCATGATGCCGACTGCGGCCATCGCTCGGTACCCCATAGACCCGCCCCACGAGTCAGCCGCCTCACGAAACCAACATTCTGAAAGATATTACTTAAGATGAGTAATTAGTTTTTAAAACAATACTTGTGACATTTTTTATACGTTCCGTTCCATGCCACGATTTGATAAACCCGTCTAAGCACAGAAAATTAAATAAATTTTCTGTAAAATATTACTTACGTGTTAGTCCGAAGGTGAGCAGATAGATGGTGGGTGTGAAGAGACCGAGCCATGCGGGCACGTCAAGACTGGTCAGGTGCAGCCACAAAACGCCGTATGCCAGCACCAGACTCGGCAGGCAAATCTATGTAAGTCAGTTCAGTGAAACATTATAATAAGCTATCACATCGTTGGTCCTTCGTTGTGTGATAAGAGCTAAACGTGGTGACAATTTCCCGAACTCAAGAAGATGGCTTTTATGTTTGCTTCTGTCACCAAGCACCTATGACAAATCATCATCATCATCAGTTCACTATACGTCCCCACTGGGGCTCGGAGCCTAGTCTAAAAACACATTGGAAAATGGCAGGATTCGAACCCAGGACCAGCAGATACAGTTAAGTGCTTTACCCCTGAGCCACCGACGCTCTATAACAAATCATATTTAGCAAAATCTTGACACTAGGAAGTGCCCCTCAGTTTACTTTTTCATCTTTTACAAATCGGTAAAGCTATCTAAACATATTTAGGTACGTTTTCTTCTTGGACCGCCCCAAATGAAAGTCTTTAGTCTCAGCCTACCCCGCTGAGTTACGGACGTGAGTTATGTTGTTATTATTGTTCTTTTAGTGCCATACCTGAGCGAAGTTTTGTGACTAGAATAGCAACTTCCTTTTGTACTACTAGTTTCTGTTCCCTTGTTATTGTATTTGTTATACGTTTGTTCTGTTGTATTATCTATATCAATCGCTAGCTAACCTTAACGCTCATATCTAATGTAAATTCCCGTGTTACATTGATTTTCAATGATATTATTTTTATGATTATAAATGCACACGTGATTAACTACAACTATGTTGTAATCTTTTCGCAAAAGTACCAACAACAAAGATTTTAAGATATCGTATCTTTGACAAACTATTTCCAACGTTATTTTATTACGCAGTCTTATATAAATTTTCTCTAAAATATTAATGAAAACAGGGCAGGCATTAGGATAGGGCGCGGTTGGGCAACCGCTCAGAGAGATGGACAGAAAAGACCGCCACAAGTCTGCGAATTACAGTCTCGCATAATCTTGTTAACCTGATGGTAAAAAAAGAGAACGCCGTAGAAATCTCGCTGACTCTCAACCGTTACTGAACGAAAGATTGACTCTTTTGTTTTCAGTGTGACTAATTAACAAAGAAAATGTACCATAAAATTATTATTACGCCAATTTTACTATACTGAATATTTGGCATATTTCAGCGTCACAAGTCTTTTGTCAGAGATAGTGGACTGTTTGCGCAAACCTACGTAAGCAGTTGTAATTACATATTTACGTTTCATTCCTAACCAAAAGCAAGTTGCGGGACAAACATAATTTTATGTAATAGACAAACATTTCTATTATCTATCACCTGTGCATATTGACATGTTTATAGAGATAATAAGACATCACGGCCGCAAAGATAAAACTGAGATGTATGCGCAATGCACACTTCATATAACACACAACACATGACAATCGAACAAATAGTGTGATTTTGTGTTTCTGACGTTTTTAATTAAATCTGTATGTACCTTATTTACCCTTGTAATTTATGAATTCTTCCCGTAATTGCCAGTAACACATTTGACATTTTTTCCTTTAAAATAGCGAAAATAATACATACATTCAAGAAAACCACAGAAAACAGTAGACTCCAGCGCCAATTTGCGCCACTAGATCGTGTATCAACTTCCATTTATAGTTCTTTCTTCAAGCATTTTTCATAAATAATCCGATACTCCAAATTCTAGTAACCATTTAAACACGGTAGCACTATTTAATCCAACATTGTAATATAATAACTACAGGTCTATTGATTCAAATCAATGATAAAGTAAAATTATTAAAGAGAGCATGTCGACTTATTGACGGGACTCTATCCATACATTGACAGTGTTATCGGGAAACGTCGTCACGATGTACTTTGTCTTATCTTATCGTTGTAAGAAACTAGTATGAGATCAATTATTATTTTTGTGATATTTCATTTTATATTAATAAACAAAGCTTGTTTTTCTGAGTAAACCCGATACATGGTATCTCTCCAAAGCCCCCATGTTTTCAACTATATTCAAACGATGTACACCGATATCTTTTGGAGCCTTTCTGACGTCAATAAAAAAGAAAAACAATTTTTGTTTAGAACGGCAATAAAAAAGAAGACGACAGATGATCACAACTCTGATCCTTTGGAAAGTCCTTCCCTAACGATGTGGCACCTTCATCGACATCTAGATGACGGTTAAAAAATACGCAATTATCGCTATCAGACCATCCTCTCTCTGCTTTTGATCAATGAGTTGAGACAAAAGTTAAGGCAAAAGTTTTTTCCCTTTTCATTGGAGTTTACCGGCACTTATAGCAATTACAGCGATGGTAAAGGTCTTATAAAAACAACAGCAAAAAATCTTATAGAAATAGAAACATCACATTTTGTTCAATGACGACATAATCCATTAAAGAAATAGAACCTACCCTACCGTACCCTGACTAAACGTATGGTAAACTTTTATTATTATTTAAACATACTGTTCTACGTACTTCTTCGAAAAGAAACTTTAAGCAAAGTAAAAATTAAACTTCCTTTTTATATTAAAATTGAAAAATAAATCAAAATTTTAATTTTACAAACGAACTGGTTTCATTGAAAAACTGGCAACCTTTTTGTCAATTTGACATATTTATTTGTTGTGACGTGAAAAATGTTTTTATTAAAAGGAAAATAATAATTTTTCATAGTATTTATAGAATTCTGCTAATTTTCCACAATCCTACGAGAATGAATCAAAGCTTCAAAAATTATACTAAATCAGTTCAAGGACTAAAAAAAGAATGTGCTGAGCATGGCATCAATGATGAGGAATTTAAAAAACTTTATTTGGAAACTTTAGAGTCGGTAAATAAAAATGAGATACAAAAAACGACTCGTAGTAAATTGTATGCTAAGAAAAGAAAATTACTTTTAATCCTCGTATTACTTTTAGTTACTGTTTGTTCTTTTAAATATATTTATAACAACATCCTATGCAACCTACAAGAATTTATTTATCCTGGATTAAGGCTCATTAGGAAAATATCTATTCCTTTTATTTCACTTTTTCCTGCATTAACCGGTTTGTATTATTTGTACATATCCGTTAGAGTTTATTTTAGTTTTAAAACGTAAATATGCCTCCTCAAATTAAATTTCAGAATTATACCAGGAACCATGTTTGATACAGAACCCCTTTTACACGATAGTAGACATGGATTGTTGGCCGTGCAGTACAGTTGGTAATGTCCACAAAGTGTTAGACCCACAACCTGTACATCAACAGAATACAGCACCTTTTATTTATCAGGTAAATTTGACACATAAATTGCCTTCTGAATTTTATCTGTAAAAAAACAATATTATTGGTAAAGAATGATTTACGATATGATGAGATAAGGTCTACAAAATCACATAAATTAAATACAGACAGGCTAATCATTTATTTATTGGAACTAGCACTAAACTGACTTATTAACTGCAACTGTGTTTATATTTCAGAGCACTCAACCAAAACTAGATATGAATGTATTGAGGGATTTATATTTAAGAAATAGAGACACCTTTGACAAAGAATCGTCTAAAATTCTAATGAACAACAACTTTTATGTATCACCATCACAAGTTTTAGTTCAAAAAACGGAAGATAAGAACTTGTATATATGGTATCTATTACTAGAAGTTAGAATTTTATAGCCAAAATTTGCTTTTATCTTTTCTGATATTCCATCTTAACGCATTGTTGACCGGTCACAAGTTAACTTGTGTTTTTATGGCCGAATGTTGCTGACCGGCCACGAATAAACTCATGATGCGCTTTTTTTCGCATCGCTGTTATTCTCTGTTGGCGACCATACCATGCAATTGTTAGCCAGTATATCACAAGCTGTTTCTCTCACATATAAAACCCGCCAAATATTTTGTTGTAAAAAATATTTAATAACTAAAAAAACAATGATGGAATAAATTTTCAGTAAAATTGCCGGTCAACACATTAAAGTATTTAAATGTCAATTTTATACTATTTCATTTCAGGAAGATAAATAATATAAATATAGCAAGAATCTTAAGACAAATAATACCACGGGCAAAAGTAGTGCCAAAGTTTGGACAAAGCACAGAAAGATATATTATTATTGATTCAAGTCAAACTACATTTAAGATACCAGACACGGAATGTAACTTTGCTTTCCTCTTGTCCACAGGTGGGCACAGTTAATCGAAAAGTTAACTTCGTTAATCGTTAATTCGTTAATTAAAAAATTAACTTCGTTAATCGTTAAAACGTTAAATTCTCGAAAATTTAACGCAAGTTAAAGTTAATCGTTAACAGTTAACCATACCAAAATTATACATACTAATTTCACACTTATGTGGCGACACTTGTTTAAAATAGTAATTTGACTGTACATTCTATAACACATTAGTATTAGAGACAAGCATGAATGCATTATACCGACAAATGTCTACAAGTTGACAGTTGGAACAAGTTGTAATGACAGTTTCGCACGTGTACTAAACAACCATTTTTGATACAGTTGCGAAAAAATGAAGCAATTTAATAGAATAATAAAAACACAATAAACTCAACTAACTAAAATGTTTGGAAAATGGCGCCAACCGTAAAAGAATACCAACAAAGATTTTTTATTGTTCACCCATTCTAGGTAGGCAAAGGGAACTATGCCCAAACAACCAAGTCTTCAGTAGATTATTTTTATTGATATGAAATGAAAATTAAATTTAATGAGATGAAATAAAATTAAAACTAACCTAATTCATTGAATCAAATCATTAAATCTGATATTGTAACAAATTAGGAGCTTCTTTTTAGAAATATTTGCATGAATCGTAAAAACTTCAATGATTTTTTTTTGTAAAAAATTCTAGCTTGGTTTTTCTTTTTAACAGACATTATTTTGACAGTTGGGAAAGAGAACGCAGGTGTTTGGAAAAGCTAAAAAAAAAGCACGAGTAAAAAAGTGTTTTAATACAGTTGCTCAAAAAGTGGCGTATTGCAGGGACGAAGAGCGTTCGGAATGTGGGCATACTTGACATACTCGTGCTTTTATATACTCGTAATGAAATATACTATTTCGAACCTTCTTTTGATTTTGTCCTGTTGGTCACGTCTTTCCCGGACGCTCTGATGCATCACACTTGGCGTATATCAATTATCAACTCGTTCGTTCACCATTCGAGTCGCCGACAGTCGCCCAACATAACTGAACTTACGAGCGTGCCGCGTAATTTAAACAAAATGACAGCACGTCTCCAAGTTTCTAATTTAACGATTAACGGACTTTTATTAACGGAAGTTAAGTTTAACGGAAGTTGACAAAGCGTTAACACTTTTTGAAGTTAACTTAAAAGTTAATCCGTTAAGCAAAATGTTAACTTCGTTAATTAACGATTAACGGATTAACGAGTTAATGCCCAGCTCTGCTCTTGTCTTTGAGTGGGGCTAGAACAGTTACTTTGAGTCCTGCCGAGGAATGCAAACATCAATGTAAATCATTGAAAGTTGATTTAAAGGAATCTGATTTATGTATGTAGCTTGATTAATATATAATCAACTCATGATAACAGTTCATCTTTCTTTATATCAGTTCATACTATCAAAAAATTTACTGCGTTGATCACTAAGGGAGGTCCTCTTAGTGTAGATTTAATTTTACTAAATCTACACAAATAACACTAATCATTGGTTTCCGAGACCGAAATTCCTATATAATACATACTATTAACTTTGTTTTGTGACAGATAATGTTTTATATAGGGATTTCTGTCTCAGAAACCAACGATTAGAGAAACCACTAATGACTCCGTGCAGTTGTATGAGTAAAGTCAAAGTTTTTATAATTTATTCCCACATTTATCTCTTTTTATCCATATAGTATGTTAAGGTGAAAATGTTCTTTTTCAGTATGGTATAATTGGTGGTACTGGAGACCAGTAGTGCAACAATCAAATGATAATACAACTTTTATTGCACATGTCGGATCTTATTGCTGACATTTTAATGGGAGTTAGTAAAAGATAAATCATCAAACACACATTTGGAATGTATAAAACATCATTTTATTCCACTAACATAAATTATTTAATTAAAATAAATAAATTTGCTAAAAAAATTTCATTCAAACTTTTGTTTTAATTTATGTTTAAGTGCAACTGGTATCAGTGACACAAAGGCAAAGATAGTGAGTACTGTCACAGATGTCCATGACCATGCGTCACTTGTAGAGGTTAGTGTATGAAGAGTTTGGCCTGCTTGTATGGCAACAAAGGATGGTGGCGCAACACCTGAAAAAATCAAGTTCTATTGTTAAAAAAAAGTGTTATTGATAAAAATTAAAAATTTGAAAAGTGATAGCGGAATTCCTTATTTCTAAAAAGCACTGATACATTCAACCAATTTAATTCTATAATGATGAAATAAAAACTAAATTCTTCTTTTATTAGTTAAGAGAAATCAAGAGTACATACCAATAAAAGTTCCTAGAGCAAATGGAAATAATGGCACACCAATCACAGGTGCGGACATATTTATGAACCAGTTCGGTAAAAATGGAGTTACTCTCAAAAATATTATATAATTGAGTAAATTATTACTATGTTTTGACACAGCTTTTGACCACTGAGCTGCCCTTTCTGGGAAAAACTTTCTGACAATCTTCTTCCCAAGTAGATTTGAAAGAAAGAAGCACAAACTGGCCCCAATCGCTGAACAACAGCAAACTAATAATAAAGCTAAATAAAATGGAAACAAAAACCCTGAAAGTATACTAAGAAAAATAGAACCCGGAATTGCAAATGTTTGCAAACTGAATTATATTGGTTAAGGTGAATTAATTTTTGTGTTTTATACAATCTTACTAATATAACAACTAGTACACTAATAGATGAACATCAATGCAAAGGTAAAAAATGCACAAAATATTTAATAAATAAAACTGAGGAAAATGTTTTCCAGTTTTTGAATTATGTAACAATCTTGTTATGTATTTATATCTAAAAATATGTTAGTCATCAACTCAACAACACCAATTTATTAATTGTGGTAGGAATATAAAAAAAGGATACAAAATATATACTAAAAATACTCCAAACAATACTTCATGGAAATACTTGTCCTTATATCGGTCTAAAACTAAACCCAAATTCTTTGCATCTTCTAGGTCCCATGGTAACTTTAAATACTGCTTTTCACTTCTGAAATAATAAGATATAACAGTTTGAAAACAAAATTTACTAGTTTTTTATGTTATTATTATTAGATAAAACATTTTCAGGTCACAGATTTTTATGCACTCTGTATTATGAAGCAATTCCACATTTCATCTGATGTGTGCATTCTATAGGCCTCATTTTTATCCCCCTTCCGTATTAGAAAGGGGTGAGATGAAATTATTCCCTTTCTGTGTGTTCCATCCTCCATTGTCTATGGGCAATGGTCGCTTCACTATTGTAGTGCATTCAGGTGTCCACTTGCTTATTTGCCACCTTTTGATATAGAAAAAATATAGTATGTAATCTAATTCATGCAATACTTAATTCTGTTTCTCTTTTCTCTCTTACTCAGTCTTAAGTTAACTTCAGTAATTTTGCGGAAATTATAATTCTCAACTACATTACTTACTCTTCCAATTGAGGAAATTGTCTATAAAGTACTCCTAATGTTAAAAGCGATGTACCAAAAATTATAGCTACAATTATTAAAGCTTTAGATGTAGATAAGTCACTTGTATTTGTGCTATTTATAGGATATGAAGAATCTGAAACAACAAATATTTTTTAATTTTAAAAGCAAGATATAGTGACGTACATTTGTGTTAACCTCGTATATGTACTCAAGCTGTTTCAAGGATGGGACAAACAAAGAAGTAAAATGAAGGAAATAGGTACTTGGGAGAGGACGATAAGGCAATCGTGTGTACTCGGTTTCTAATAATCTCATTCTTGACTTTGTTTGACATGGTCGTTCGACTGTGGTAGATACATGGGGATCTTGAATTTCACCTTGGACATCATTCTCGGTAGTTCTTCGTGCTCTGCGCTCGACTGAACTCATTTCTGCGATCTAAATAATTACGCAAAACAACTTCATCAAATAAACATATAGTCTAAAATATAAGTATATTTATATTCCATTGATGATTAACTAAATGATAAGACTAAATTATGCTTTATCTCACAAACACAGTACAGCAGAATAAAATATTAATTTAAAAATCCAGATGACAATGACATTAGAAAATTAGCAATGACAGAATCAGAAAACCTTTACGTTCTTAGTTTTCCAAAAAAACAATACTTCACTTTAGGTGGTTCTCTAATTTAATAATAATTGTAAAATAACATTAATTTATGCTAAAATATTAGAACAATGTTAAATCTACAGTGAAATAAATGATAGTTAATTAGAAAAGTAAATTAACATTTATGACATGTACCATTTGTCTAAAATAGATGGCGTTGTTATTTTGGCGGCAAATTACGGTAACGTGAAAAAATACTGTAAGTTCTTTTTACATATTTTACTCTACCTTAATTCTTCTTGGTGTTCCTCATAAATTTTTGAAAAATCCAAGGATATAATGTATTCTTGAGAGCCAATGCAATCAAAATCCTACATTATCGATTTTATACCCACATATAGAATACTTTTTTTGTATTATTGTTTTTTTTTTTTACTTTTGTGATCACTCACAAGACAAAGCAACAACGCAATTTATTTTCATGAGTAGTTTAATTTAATTTCATATTAAAACCTGAAATACTTTTTCCATGTATGTACATACTTCTCAATTCTCAGATTCATTCAGCGAAGATTCATAACGTTCCCGTTCCGGTGTACCTACGCCTGACAGTTGGTGTTTTGTAAAATGAATGGGGGAAGGGAGTCGTGCTCGCTCAGATGAAGAATTATATAGATATGGCATGCGCGTTCACCCGTAAGGGACAGATAGAGAGTACTATAGACTATACCTATATATAAGTGAGAGGATTGGGGTTACCAGTTATTTGTTTTGTCCCGAAAATGAATAATTACGATATAATTTAATATAGACCAATTTATATATTCCCAATTAAATTGTAATTAATAAACGTAATAAATATAAAAAAACAATGCGTAATTTTTGTTTATGTGACTAAGATTACATAAACAGATTTTTTTAGTAATACTTAGTCAGGTCATAAATTCTGTTACATGTTTAATATAAAATAATTGAAACAAGTTTATTCATTATGTGACCATTTATATACCAAAATGAACTTAACAAAACATAGATTCTTATGACACTAAAGTTTATTCAAAATGACATCCGTGATTTTGAATACAGGCCTTCAATCTGCTCGGCCAGTCGTCTATCACAGCACGAACGAGGTCCATGTCAATATCGGCGGCTGCCTTAATCAAGGATGTCTTGAGTGACTCCAAAAAAAGAATTTCCCGATATTTTTTTCCCGCGTACTGCTTCAACAAAGCGCGGCATCTCTTCAGTCTTAGGTCCATTAGACGAGCATTCAAACGATGTCCTATTTTTCTTCGATATGCACGAAGCCCTAAGTCTTCATAAAAAGCTACAAAAAACATACCAATATTATAGTCATATAATTTTAAATTACTCTGTATATCATTACAGTGAACACTACATGTAAAACTACTTAATATTAAACTATTTTGATTGTAATTTCTAAGAAACAAAATTTACATGGGACAAATTAAAAAGCATACTCTTTAAAATCAACGGGATAAGAAAGTATCAAATATTAAAAAACACAGCATATACCAGAATTAAAAACTCCTTTTGAAATCTGTTGAAAATAGTATAAAAAATATGAATTGTTTCATTTATATACATTATACATACTATAATTTATTTCCCCTAAATTCAGGGTAATTTTTACAACAAGATGGTGGTATTATTTTTACGGGTAATAACCAACCAATTTGAAAAGAAGTTTAATATGGCCGCTTGTTTCCCAGATCTACAGTATATTATTTGACACAAATGACATCTGCGTTTGGGCGCATAATGTTCGAAAAATACTATTTTATTTTAGCTGATTTTACCCGTATTTTAACATATTAGTTATTACAAAGACTGTAAAGAACAACTAGTTTGTATTTTCTTCCTTATTTTGTATGAATACATGTGAATAAGTGCGTAGTTTCAGTACTTACGAGTGAAAGGTTATGTTTTTCTCTTTTCGCTCACTACGGCTTTTACAACCGACGATACAGCAGTATACCATGTTTTATAAACTTTACCTTACTAAAACTGTAATATCAAAATATTTTTGCACAATTACAGCCACTAAGTACTCACAATTTTCGAAAAATAGCACGAATGTCAAACTTTGTTAGGGACAACCTAGGTTGTTTGTAGGGGACAACCTTTGTTCCAAACAAAGCCCAAACCCTGGTACGCAGAAAGGGACGGAAGATAGTTATCCCTGTCTTTGTCACGTCACAGGAATTGTGTATAACTGTATCTCTCTCACTCACGGTATTATTATTACCGTGTCATAGACTTGCGTGCTCGCGACGCCCGTCGCCTATCACCCGACAACGCCGCGCCAGGCCTCGCGTCGTATTCGCGCCAGACGCCAGACGCCAAACGGACTTATACCGTGTCGAAAGTGCATTCGAGTAGCTCGTTTTTTCGTTCTGTCGTTGGTACAGAAAAAACATAGAATTGTTTACGTCCATTCATATTTGTTCAAGGATTTACCATTTGATACGACTACCTACATGGATTTTGTTACATGATTCTGTAAACTTTATTGAGAAACGTTATCTAATGAATAATGTGAAATTGGTGAAAGTTCTTCCAATAATTATTGAGATGTGGTCCTTTGTGAATACTTAGACCGCATTAATGAAGTTAAGCATTAAGGTAATTTTTATTTTATTTTATGTCATTGTAATTAATTTAAGTTGGTGCCTACCCACAGAACATAATTTGCATAAAACTAGTACGAAACGTCCATCTAGCACTCTCAAAGAAAATTTGCTAAGTTTAAAATATAAATGAAAAGGTAAGTTCCAGTTATTGCTTTCGAGCATCTAAGTGGTTAGAAATTGCTGGCACCTCAGCATTGCCTTTTGGTTTATAACGTCATTAATTCCTGAGCGCAGGTATTCAGGTAGATAATATTTTGTACACAAATTGATTGGTTCAACAAAATGCATAACTCGCTATATGCTTACCTGAACTTATAAATGTACGTAGACAAGGATACCCGGCGAAGTTGTCATAGTAAATTATTTACTAATAGGGTCGTTCTCATTCTTGGAATTGTCACACTCTACCACTAATAGGACAACAGATTAAGGAGGTCTAAATAAAACTAGTTGCTCTGATAGGACGCCGTTCATGTCCTAATTCACACGCGACATTCATTTGTTTAGAAGGGCTCTACTAGACTCAGACTTGTATAGATTCCACTCCAACTGAACTTCGATCTATAGTTACCCTCCAATGATCAGCAGGTACGAGAACAGGCCTGTATGAAAAAGTATTAGAAGGGTGCTGTTATCTTATGTGCTTTTGTATAGCAGGTGATGCGAGGAGACATCCGCGCATGCCTACTGGTTATTGCGGTGGCGCTGTGCAGCGCGGCGGCGGGTGCGGGGTCGGGGCCATGCGAGCGCGGGCGCAGCTGGTGGCACCGGCGGCGCGGCGCCTGCTTGCCCTGCACACGCTGCGACCCCGCCCGCCTCGCCGTCAAGTACCCCTGCGAGGTGCACCGCGACACCGTCTGCCAGCCGCTCTACGAGGTTCGCATCTTCCCCTTCAACGTCCGCCCGCGCAGGAAGAACGACAGCCGCCACAGTGAACAGTCCAGTGATTACGAATACTACGAGTATTCAGACTATAGCGACGAAGTGACGGATAAAAGTGACGATGTGATAGAATGGGATGTGCAGACGTCTACGTTGACGCTCGCAGTGAGTGGCTGTGTGGTGTTTTTTGCGGTGGTGTTAATACTGTCGCTTTACCACGCCAGGCAGTGGAAGGTTCTCAAGCAAGCGCTCAAGTCTGGTGAGTTAAGATTTTATATCAATTTCAGTATTGCTTAAGTAGTAGTATTCAATGTATAAGGAGGCAAACAACTCCTAATATTAACTAACTAAACTAACTATCATACGCAACTACGTCCATGCGATATTAAAAAAGTTACTAAGTATCCGTGTGTTCTTTCAAGCTATGTCTGTCTTCTACATCTGTACTAAGTTATATCGAGATCCGTTGAATCATTCTGGAGGTATCTTCTATCATACATCCATCCAAACTGTCCCATTTATAATATTAGTAAGAGTAATATTACCACTACAGATTCACATCCAATAATGGCCCACTTTGAATGAAAGTGTTTTAGGATATCCACATCCTGTAAACAGACTGGTGATGCGTACAACATGTATCCATGCTTTTTTATCTAGGTAATTAGAACTTTGATAATTCCGACGTGAAGGTGTTAACTTACTACGCAGGTATAATTGCAAGATCATACGGACTCGCGCCTAAGAACTTGAATGAAAACAAAATATTACCTTAAAACATTATCATTCAAGCTTGCTCTCGTTGCAGTTGTTAGAAACTGATATTACCCTTTTTGAACTTGTAATTCAAAAATAAATCTAGGAAAAAGATTCTTGCAAAAATGTAACCAGTTTATTTTATGCTGAATTTTAATCAGAGTACCGCATTCTTGAAATAAAATCCAATCGTCTCTATTCTTATCACGTAATATTATAACATGTACTAACGATGGCATCGTTTATAAAACACACTAGATGTCTGTCGGTTTCCAATGTCGACACACTTGTATAACATGTCGTCATCCTTTTCAATCTCCTAGATGAAAAAGAGATAACAATATGCTTTAATGAAAATGTTTTTGCTGTGGAATTTTACGATCAACATCAACAACTAAAACAAATAAACTGTTTGTCGAATAAGAGTTTAAGAAAACTGTGGGGTACAGTGCAACTTAGTGTTAGTAATTACACTCAATTAGGATCGACTTCAAAAAGGATGAGGTTCTCAATTCGATTGGTATTTTTTCTTCAAAAGCCCAAGCTTCAAAAAAAAATTAATACTAGCAGTCGCCCGCGACTCTGTCTGCGCGGAATTGAAAAAAATACTCAATCAGTGTCGTATCTGTTCTTCCATACTATGTTCTATATCTATGCCCAAATTTAAGCGAGATCCATAAAGCCGTTCTGGAGATACCTTCTAACAAACATCCATTAATACATCCAAAGATTCACATCTTTATATATATAAAAGAAAGTCGTGTTAGTTACACTATTTATAACTCAAGAACGGCTGAATGGATTCGACTGAAAATTGGTGGGCAGGTAGCTTAGAACCAGGAAACGGACATAGGATAACTTTTACCCCGTTTTCTATTTTTTATTCCGCGCGGACGGAGTCGCGGGTAAAAGCTAGTTTATAATATTAGTTAAATTTCACGTTAACATTATAAGCTCTACAATCCACAACAATGATGTAAATGTCCTCGTGGGTAGATGGGATAATCGTTAGTCCGTGTAGTTGTTATTCAAGTTACGTGTCAGTTGCGTGGAGTCGTGCTCTACCTACACGCATTAATGTACACAAACCGTGGAGGTCGTCTAATCAAACGTCCAGAATATACAACTCATCATTATTGTACAGCAGCAATTGATATTTTGTTGAGATTCACACTCTGAGATTTAACGCTGAAGTAAACAGGCACTTAGTGTAGATTTCTCATACTGATTGATAATGTAACTTTAGTATCGTAGTTAGACTTCTTATATTAATAAGTTCATGGGATCTCTTAAGAGATGTTCGTAACTCTTTTCATAGAATAGGACAAATTGTCTATTAGACATCGTTGTATCTCTGTGCAAATACTCATATCTTTCTGTAAAAGGTTTTACTACATGAGGGGAGGGGAAGGCGTAGGCAAAGTGAACTTTGTATGGTTGTAACTTTTTAGCGTTGCCTTACAAAATACTAATATTCGAGTGAACGTATTTGGGTGTATCGTAAATTTAAGCAGTTTTCAAGTTCTTAATGTATCGACGCCCACATTAATGGCCAGTACACGGTTCGATGGAGCATAGCCAATTTTTACAACGTAATTCTGTTTGGTTTACTTCTCGTCTCCATATCGACATTAGAATATAAAATCAATCAATATAGGAAAAATATTAAATCTGTAATTTAAAGCTTCTGTCGCAAAAGCGAACACAATTTTGATTTGAAACTAGTATGTATTTAAATTGATTACAGTACGAAATGAAATCTAACTTGTAGCAAACTTTGGGATCCGTTTTCGGTTCCTTTTTTTATTTTATAATTATAGCAATCCATTGTGGTATTTGCCACAATTCGAATCGGAAGCCTGCGTCTTGTCTATTGTCGCGTCTGTCAGGTCAACAGTTCGTCCGTTCAAGGTGACATCTATTGGCTGTGCCTGTTCTGTACGCTATACTAGATCCATTGACCGTTATAAACTAGACCGTACTGATTGATTAGTAACCAACGAACAATAGAATGTATTACAAGTTAACGGTTCGATTAACATCAATTAAATCTTAACTGTCTCATAAATTGCACGTTTCTCATTTTAGTACATTTAAATGATACATTTTACTAGAGGGATAGACTGAATTCTGCGTAAAAATATTCCAGACGATTATTACTTGGAAGCGGTGAGTTCATCGCCTTGATTATATAGAGCAGAATACGTTCCATTTCACTGGCGAGACTGTTTACATAACCTGTTAACGATCAGTGAAAACTAATCGCAGGCGAAAACGTTTTTCAGAAAATCTTTCAAAACATATTCAGGGTTACCATAACAAGGCAACAACAAATTAAGTGTTGATATTTTCGATTCTGGAAAGTTTCACAAGTTGTTGATATTAACGAAAAATGTTTCTTAACTTGACTTAAGGTCAAACTATGGAATACATCTTACTAATGTTATAAATGCGAATGTTTAGATGGATGGAAGGATGTTTGTTATTAGGTATCTTCAGAACAGATGAACGGATTTCGCTGAAATTTGGCATAGATATAGAACATAGTTTGGAAGAACAAATATGTTACTAATTACGTATTTTAATTCCTTTTTTTCAACTCCGCGCAGACGGAGTCGCGGGTGACAGCTTATAGTTATAAGATGTCTTATAGTCACAGATGCTGTAAGAATTATTTTTGTGCATCAAATGACCAAGCAAACATAAAGCTTAGTCTATGTACTTTTTACAAAATACATGTTATTTTTTTTTTAATAGAACTAAGATAAATACCTTATAAAATATGTCTCGAAGATGTCTATGATTGTTACATAAACATATTTCTATAAATAACATAAAAGAGTCTCGGCTCGTTACAATAAAGTTCTGAAACAAGTTAATGGGTTTTAATGAGGACTTCGGCATCGTTAAGAAAACTTCTGAACGAAATTAAGAAACTTTCACGCTTTGATACGAACTTTTTAATGCAAGCTGAAAATAAAAATATCTTTGTGAAGGTAGGACGAAATGTTATAATTCAGTTTTATACGTCAAAACCAAAATAAATTCAATTTCTTGTTTGACTGACTATGTTTCTTAAAACATAGTAATATTCTTTGAGAACACGATTCCTATTTTGAGAGTTTTCGTAGTATAACGGTACCTAGCACACATATTGAAATTATTAAACTAATCCTAACTTCACACAAGGGATGAACATTGAGGTAGAGCAGTAGAACAGAGCAATACCTACAGCTATTGTTTGAACGCACACAGTTTACAATTTACATTAACCAGTAGTTTATGCCAGTACAGTAGATAGTAGCGTTGGCCTGACATGGACTGTATAGGCTCGCTGGCGCTATTAGTGTTTACATTATGCCGCTACTGTCGTACTATACTGGTATAACGTAAACCAAGCATTTCTGTCATACCAGTATTGTTCTGTCTCTCCGTAGAACTACTGCCGTCCGTGACACTTTTACTCATATTGTCAGGGCGAATTCTACGGGTCGTGTTGTGTGTTCAAGCAATAGTTGTACTGTTCTGTTCCACTAGTCTGCTTCACTATTGTGTCCTCGTGTGACACTTAATGTAGGTTGGCGACTTCGGGCGAGCTGCGCCGGCGCGTCAGTTCACGTAAACAATGCCGGTCTGTTTGTACATGTGCGCTACTAATTCTGACCCAACCCGACCACCGCCTAACAATAGTTAACGGTTTTATTTTGTATTCGTTCACACCAAATTTGAATAGCATTGTTACATAGCTTAACGGACGTTGTACAGGTATTGTTTGTTTACTTTAAGACCTAATCAAAAAAGTCAGTCGGTTTGTAGTTTGGCAACCGTGATGGCAAAGATAATGAAAGCGATTGTCAATTAAAAAAAAAAGAAACGTTTGTTCTGTGGATCTACAAAACTGATCACAATAATTTATTTCATATGAAAAGCCGCACTACCCAATAGTAACAAATGTATTCTATTAATTTTTATTACTTTTATTAAATTCAAATGCAATAAGAAATTTTACATAAAAATAAGTTACTGAGCAATCTATAAATTATGTCAAAACCTTTATATCATGTGTAACAGTCATAGTAGTAATATCTATATATCTATATATATAAAAGAAAGTCGTGTTAGTTACACTATTTATAACTCAAGAACGGCTGAATCGATTTGACTGAAAATTTGTGGGCAGGTAGCTTAGAACCAGGAAACGGACATAGGATAATTTTTACCCCGTTTTCTATTTTTTATTCCGCGCGGACGGAGTCGCGGGTAAAAGCTAGTTTGTTATACAATATAGTTAATTTATCAGTAGGCTCTTTAAATATTAACATGATCTACATCGCACTGAGTATTGTTTGAGGTCATTGCCATGTTTTTGTAAACACTTATCATTTTAATAGTTCTTTTCTTGTTATTAATACATTTGCATTGTTGACATCGATGATTTTTGTCATATCCCAGTTAGTACAAAAACCCAGTACAAAAACCCACAGGGTTTAAGTGTATTCACTGGTCGCTAAGTTTATAACATCAACAAATTAACAATATTACAGACGTCCTTTACTTTTGTTGGCTTTTTAACGATTTAGTCAAGCACATCGCTTTCTAGTTCGTTGAGCAGCTGCGGCAAGAGATATTGCCAATTGGGCATACCATAAACATTATTAAGCGTACCTGTAGATATGCATGCTATATTCACGCTTGCAGGGATGGCTAATTAAATTCCTGGACACATAAGTCGTAATTACAATGTGAAACTTTTGTTTGCAGATGTGCAAGACTTGTCAGCAAAGCTGAAGCTAATGGAAGCGGGTGAAAGCCCGGCAGAGCCGGCGTTGCCCGCTGACCACATCTACTGCAATATTAACGTCGCCAAAGACGCACTTTTAGGTAAGTCCCTTCAAATTACATTGCCGAAACACTTGTATTAGAACATTTTGTTATCTCAGTTTTTTCACAGGGAGTGAAAGGGATGACCATATATTGTACCTACAATTTTTTTAACATCGGACACCCACCGGTATCTTGATACATTTTGTGCTGTGTGTCATTATATATTTTGTACGTCTATTTGTTATATATTTTGTTGTATAACGATAGTAGCATAAGATGCTACTTATCTTATGCTACCACGTTCTACCATGTTATTCTTTGATCACTCGTCAAAATTTATTATGTAAATAATTTATTAATTTACGATCATGGCATACCTGCGATAACACTTGGTAAAAAAAATCTTCTATCAAACTTAAAATTTCTTAGTTCTTCTCTGTGAAAAACAGAGATAAAAATATGATTTGTACTCTTTTAATAACAAGATAAAAATGTATAAAGTAACCTTCACCCACTTAATAAATGGTCATCATTTAGACGTGTGGTCGGATTAACTTATACGGTACGCGATCCAAAGCGTCCGATACCAAAGGACATACTCAAGGTCATTGCTGCTCCTAACTGGGAACAAATATAACAATAATACATCTGTCTTGATGAATAAAGCGGTGTCTGTCAATTTAAAAAAAATATCTATGTCATTTATTTTGTCTTGAACTCTTGAACACTATCTGCTACACTAGTTAGTGGTTACTTAAGCAGACTTAGTGTAGATTTCTCGTACTAAATCTGCTGACTCTGATTGTGAAACAATGCTGGCTAAAGAGTGTATTTTCTATCGTTTTTTATTTAAATAATGAAAAAGATCTAGATATAATCGATATATAATAGTTCACGTGAAGTCTTAAAGCTTGATAAATTAAATATATGTAATTTGATTTAATTTTTGCAAGTAAATTAAAAGTGTTTGTATCAAAGCCAAGTAAATATATTGTATTGTAGAACATTGTTAAGATGTCTCTACCTGCATTATACAAAACTATAAACTTTACCACGTGTTAATTCTATATACAATATGTTACTTTAATAAGACTTTTATTGTTGCCAAGAATGAAACTTTAATAAATCGTGGGTAAAATTTCAATTAGAAGTTTGATAGCTCAGCTGCTGCTAGTAAATATCTATTAAATCGTGTCACGTAACGTACATAGTAAATGAATAAACAATACAAAATATAAGAAATCCTTATTTGGCTCAGTACTCCGTAGTCTTTCGATGTGTATTTCTGTTAACAGGAGATATAATCTGTGGAAGGAATTTTTAATTTTTTTTATGACTAAATTTAAAAATCATAATGAAATTTTCTATTAACCTCATCGTTACTTGATTTAGAAGACACAAATGTATAAACGTTTCCGAATGCGTGAATTTAAAATCTTCGTGCCTTTAAAAGTTAACCACTAACAATCTCTTATCTTGGGCTTCAGAAACCAAAAGCTCTGTTTAAAACATATTGCCATCTCTGTTTTGACAATGATAATGATAGGGATGACGATATGTTTTATACAGAGATTTTGGTCAGAAACCAACGGTCAGTCAAATAATTAAATACACAAAACTTTTATACAAAACATCATTAAAATTAATAGAGATCTTTGAATGTAGAATTTATATCAAAATTGGTATCTGAAGCTGTATGCGAATGATACATAATGTAAGGTTTCAAAATTAAAAAAAAAAACTAAAATTTAATCCTGTAAATAACTTGGTGTCCTAAAAAATAAATTCTAGTAATAACTTCAATAGTAACCAGAAATTAATATGTAATACTGTTATCAAAAACGTCTGGTTAGTTCTTCCATAGCATATATTTAGTAGGAAGTTGAGAGAAATGCGCCACAATCTTAAAATAACATTCCCCGTCTCGATGTGCAGATAATGCGCGGCGAATCGATTACAGAATCAATTCGCTTTTAGGAGGATTGACCCGGACCTCGCATCCGGCAAATGATCATTGAACCAATATCATTGAAGCGATCATTAATAATTAACTAGGATTACGTAGACTTTTAAATTATAAAGCGTTTTTAAACGTATTTTTCTCTCTTACTGTAGCGTTAAAATCCCCTTTTTATTAAATTTGAATTTAGAAGTGTAGTAAAAATTACTACGTAAGTTAATACTAAGTATAAATATAAATAAACACAATGCCAGATACAAAATTATAACTTAATATTAAACGCGTATTGCATAGAAATTAACCTATATTTACATATGTTAAAGTATAAGCATTATTCAAAGATAGTCCTGGAGCCTGTGTGCAGGGCGCAGTGTAAACGCACCCTTACGCACGTGCATCCATTACGGCGTCATTTGTAATGCTAGCTTGTCCCCGGCTACTTCCGCTCCCGAGGTTTCATTTGCCCGCCGGCTGCCTCCCACCGCCTTCGGTCGAGGAAGCCTATAACTTCCTGCTCACTTTGATTTTTTGACAACAATTTATAATAAATAAACTCATCGGTTACACTATTTAAACGGTTGATGAACTTTTATGATAAAGTTGACGTTTGCATACGCCTCTGTGAAGTAAACAATACAGTTACGGATCGAGAATATTATGTGCAAGGGATACAACTACAATTTATAACGCATAAAATCTTGACTTCTCATGATTTTGGGGGAGCAATAACTCCCTTGGTCGGTGAGATAAGGAGGAGTGAGGGCGGAAAACGAGAGATCTCTTTTTGAATCCCCTAATCTATCCTTTATTCATACTAGTTGGTATATATTGGTTATTAATCATTTGATTTATTTCGTTACCATGCCGCGTTCTCCCGCTTGTCCTGATTTAGTTACTCGTTTGTTGACCCGCTTCACTTTACCGTTTTTTATTTGTTTATAATTAATCAATACATTCTCATTTTTTATAATCTTTACTTAACCATTTTTATATTCTTTTAATCCGTTGTTTATCCCAATATACATATAATACATAGGTATAGAAAGAACAAATTTCAAATGTGGAACAAGCTAGGAATTAGCGCCGAATATATTGCAATAGGTAACCAACAAAATTAATCACATAAAATATAAAATGATTCCTATATTTTAGTTTTTAAATGAGTGTTAGAAATCAGAACAATCTTGAGAATTATAATATGTACGGTTTAAAAGAAACGAGACGTGTGCAATTATGTTTTTGCTGAGCGTCTGTCTGCGCGTCTAAAGCTGAAATAGTAACATCCGCTAAAACTCAGAGTATTTTTAAATCACCGTCTGAAAGAAAACTTATCATTGTCTATGATGCGCTGCCAAATTTTACAGATAATTTATACGATTTATCCTTCACTATAACGTAAACATATCTAATGGAACTAATCGAATTTAAATATATGAGTCGTGCTTTCAAATAAATTCAATGAGATGAGCTCATGAATTTCTCTCGTATTCTCAATTTGAGCTTGAATTCAAGTATTTTTAGAAAGAGTATTGCATTTTATATATCTATCTTAATATTGAAAAAAATACTAACTATTCATTTGTTTTATGTTTTTTTAACTGAAATAATATGAACAGTTTCCAACAGTTTTATAGAGCCATTAAGGTATTTTATGAATGTTGTACATTTATAACTATTTAGTGTACGGGAAATAAATTCTTTATAATTTAGTTCCGTCCCTAAACGATTCAAAGAAAGTAAAGGAAGCAACATGTTTCGACTGTCTAGTTTTAATTAAAGGGATACGTAAAAAAATCTCCGTTTTATAAATATGAACGGATGTAGAGAGGTGAAAACATGCGTCACGAGCCACGACCGGCCCCATTTCTCGTCTGTCAGGAAACGATCCGAAAGCATCCCTTCCCGATGTTTGTCGATAATAGACCGCCGATACAAGCATAGCGTTGAATGATTTATTGAAATATCATAAAACGTAAGCGGCCCCGATGACGTACGAACCTCACTGCATAGCTACAATGTTTATAAAAAACAATTTGCATCTGAGCAGGGGCGCCCACGCAGGACCACTACTTTACAAATCCAAATGGTTTCTAAACATAAAGCGAAACACTCGCAGAAATGTATGATTCTATTTCATTTACGTCTCTATGGTTTATTCGTTTTTGTAACACAAAAATTATTGCGTAAATATTTTACTAAGTCCACAAATCAAAGGATGAAACTAAAAATAAATATAACAACACGAACATTGTTTACGGTTTAAGCTCATTCATGCTGCGCATTATCAGTGTTTTTGCTTCAAACAATCCCATTATTTCTTTACATCACGCGGCGTACTTTGAAGACGTTTTATTATTCACGTCGAAAGTTCCCCGTTCACGACTCTGGAGTAAAAATAACTAACGTGTATAACGAACAACTCATTAACACGCCAGAAAAACATTTCAGAGGAGCACCGCAATGCGAAGCTCGATCCAAACTTACGCCTATTGTATTTGTAATCATTCAGCTTTTTCGGCGGTTTAACCTATACTTAATATAGTACAATATTAAATGGTGAGACCGGCCCGAAAAGTTTTCTATGACGCTGCTGACATAAATGACAGGTATTTGATTTAACATTTAAAATGTCATAGCGTATTTGTCATATCTGGAACTTGTGGATTTTTGTGCGCTATCGGACATTTTTACACTTTTAGAACCTCTACCAACAAGTCTCTTCGTTCTTTAATCTTAGGGTCTGGTGGTGAGAAAATCTTTTATACAGAAGAATTTCTTTTTATAGCGATGAAAAGCTAAATAAAACACTTCCAGAATTCCGAAGCAGACGACTTCACTAAAATATCAAGAAACTTTTTCCACAAATTATATGCTATGACAAGTTATTTTATGTGTCTACTGTCATCTTTGTTGCAATAAAAGTACTTTGATAGGTTAAACCACCCACCGTCTCTGTCTGTAAAAAAGAAACATTAGCATTTGACAACAAACAATACACAAATGTGGTGAGAAAAGGCGGAGTGCGCTCTATCTCGATCGTGTGCTGAATTGCAAATTTTGTAGTGAATTTCCTTTCCTTTGGGGGCTCCGGAAGTTGCTTGCGGAGTTTATGGCAAGCCACTTGACATGCGCGTGGCGGAACCATTGCCGGTAATTGTTGGTTGCCCACACACTTATTGTTATCAAATATTTACATTAAATACGCAATTTTTACTTTTCAAAGTACATGCTATTTAAACTCGAAGCTAAAATTGTATTATTCAATAATCTATTTCTTCCTGAAAGGAATAAAACTTAAAATCTTTTAAATTTATTCATAAACTTTCCTTTTTAGTGTACAATATACTTTTTCTACACATAACACAAAATTAAATATTCTACGTTCCGAATTAAAATATATTTTTCGTCTTTCTGTCTAAAATAAAAATATTTGTACGAATAAAAAGGAATCTCGTTGAAAAATCAATAAAATCGGCATATAACAGGTAGGTACCATAATAGGCGAGTTACTATATCGTAGTGGAACCAGTTGGCTCGCAGAACACGTACGACGCTAACTCGACTATCTGCGGTCTGAGGGTAGATGCCCGCCGCTCGCTACCGAGATCTCTGGAATAAAACTCACGGACAACGTGACCATTTTGCATATAGATTATCGTCTATTGAACTTTGTTGACTACACATTTACACCCGAGTTACATTATGGTTAATGTTTTTCACGGGAATGTAAGTAGCCTAATCGTCTGGACCGACATTGACGATATTTTGATCTTGGAATTTTGTTTCTCGTTCTTGGTACTGGAGGAAATCCTTCTACCCTTTCAAATATTTAGACTCTTTAAAGCGTAAAGGAATGTACATATATATCTAGTAGAGTTAGAGATATATACGGCATTCTTCGTATATTTAATGTCGTAACGCTAACGTCCATCGTTCGTCGTAAAGCTTAAACGGTCTTTGTAGTTTGAATAAAATTACACGACTGCAGAATGGGTAACCGCTTTATTGCGGCTATTCTTAAACACTCTAGTCTAACTAGTTCTATGGTTTAACAAGTTAAGAAGTATATTTTCTCGTCCATAGACATCATACTACATATATTTGCAACATGTTTTACTTGCATCTTTTAACAATAGAAACATGTATAAATGATATTCATCAATACATGAACTCGTGTTAAGGAATATGTTTAGTCGGAGGACAAACAAAACAACAGCGCATTGTCGGTCGTGACATGATCATCATTCATCGTGACGTGAGGAAACCGACTTAATAGGTACCGGCCTTAATGCATGCCCTAACATTGCCGCGCCTTTATCTGTGATATCGATAAACATAATATGAAACAAACTTGTTAATAATTCACAATTTGATATTGTCACTTCAGAATGTTATATCTCGTATGCTAATAAAATAAGTTTTAACTAATCGATCTAAAAATGTAAGGCTTCATACAATGGACATAAACGATTTTATATAAAATCATCCTTAGAATCAAGTTGTTACTGAAGTCGCCATGTATTTTTTTATATCATTAAATCATACCAGATGAATGAAAGTCATTAATCGAATGAGCGCTTTCGCAACGATCTTTATGGCCCTTGAAGCCAATCATGAGCAGCGTACGTTAGTATGTCTCCCAATTAGGTTCGGCCCTTGTCGCTCTCGCCGGATGATTTATTGTGTTTACGCGACGTCCCCGACTGCCAGCAACGAGTATGACCAATGCCAAACAATACAATAAAATAAACTACTGTGTGCGGCTTTGATAAACTTACGTGTTGGTGATAATTTGCTTTTATTTTTTATATTGAAATAAAAGTTTCTTTAAAATCGGATCAAAATTCATGTCCTGTTAGTATATTCTCGTAACTCACGCATTTTGTTAGATGATAGACGGTTAGGGAGTTTACAGTCGTTTTCAGAATTTATATTTAAAAAAGTTTATAAAAAGTTATGAAGTTTTTTAAATATAAATTCTTAGATATTCTTAGATGGCAGTAAGGTTAGAGACATAGAGAAATCGCATTATAATCTCTAATTATTACCTCAACGTGTATCTTATAACACTTCTAAATTCTAGAATTTTTTGAACTGGCAACAATTTTTTTTCTTTACAATTACGCATATACATTCTACACATATATGTGTGTATGTATTATGTAAGATCCGTCTCGCACACTAGACTTAACGGAGGATTGGCGAGCGCTTGAAGGTTAAATATGAAAATAGTATATGCGGTTTGTTTGGTTAGGGCGCTTCCTGGAAAACTAGCTAAAATAGTTCCGCTCGTCGCCGTGCCACACCAGCGCCTGTTTATAAACACTGCCCCCACGTCAATTAAACACACGTTTTATTGATATCAGAAATAGATTCGCACGTTTCTCTGCCAAATATTAAGCTATTAAGATCGTAACTTAGTTCATACTGACGCTGAGTTCATTTCGTTGGTCGTTTTTCCATAACATCTGCGTTATGGAAAAACATTAAGTTATTTGAGTTCTTTACTACTAAAATTTTAACTCATAAAATGGATATACCACTATAAAAATGATGATTTCAAAAACATTCTCAAGTCTGGTCATTGATGTGAGTTTTGTTGCCTAAAATAAAATTATTATTCTCAACAGAAGTTGATTTCGAAATTGATAGTTCTGCGGTGTACTCATAAAAGCTCGACTTATTAATGTTATGCCAAAAAGCTATCATCGTGAAATTTTATTGAATATCTTTTTAAGATCGTAAATTCCTCTATATTGAAAACGTAAACATTTTAGTAGGTTAAGCGCCTCCCACTCAAAAAAATAATTGAATCTTATAAAGCAAAAAGTACTACGTAATAAAAAGTTTTCATTTTTATTAGGGATATTCGAAATATAAGAGTGTAAATTTTAATAGGCTAAATATAAAAGCTACAAGGGAATTTTAATTTCCGCAATTTAATAGCTGGCAACAGTATATCGGCAGCTGGTGACCGTTTAAAATTCCGCGTGCGCGCGCGCAAGCCGTAAATTCAAATGCGGTTGGTGCAAACCGCAATTAGCATTGGCTTAACGCGTTTAGAATTTTTTGTGTCGCAAATTATGACAGGCTTGCAACTTTTATATAACACAAGAATTATATTCAACCTTTTAAGGTTTCTAATTTTAAATTAGAATTTCATTTTAGGACCGGAGCCTACATACCTTTACATAAAAACATCACTATAATAGGAACTAGAATTCAATTATAAAATTAGGAATCGTGTTATTTGGTAATGCTAAGTTCGTAATGATACATAGAAATTACATTAGAAAGTTTTATACCTTCTGAGTTTACGCTTGTTTTCAGACGGTATGTCTATTTCATTAGTACTGAAACTGAAACTGCATAAATAGCCTATGTGGGAGTTGAACTTTGTTGTGGTTGTCCTTTTAAGCCAACTTCATTGATATCTTAGTGGCCATCCTATGGTCCTGTTCTAATTAGCATTTAAGATTAATTATATGATGTAAGGTTCATAAATTCAAATTAAATTTTTGTTTTAATTTCAGGTACAGATATGACGAAGAAAGGACTCGTTGGCAACGTGTATACGCAAGAGAAGCCCGCGTCTTAGCCGACGGCCCACCGACACTACAGTACAAATAGATAGAAAACCTCGCAACTCAAACGATTCAATTATAAAAAGAGAAAACTATTTTCTTATCAGAAATATACAAATCATACGAAACGTCTGAAACTCATTTTATTTACATTAATTCCGTACAGCGCACGGCGGCCGGCATTCTGGGGCGGGTCGCGGACACTCTCCAAATAGATTTCACTGCGACTAGCCTATCTCTTCCTTGCAGCGAATGAATAAATAAACAACTATAACACCTACGACATAAGGCTGATATTCCTATAAATTATCATGAGCTATGCGAAAGGAAGCCATATGTAACCGTCACACGAGCGCACCTGGCCGCTTTCACACTGTACCACACAATAAAGGATAGGCACATTTAGGAATAGTGTAAGGCTAGTAAAAAAATCATGCATTCGTATTTTTCATTCTTCCCCTGTCTAGAAAAATAATCATTCCGTTCATTCTAATACACGATAATGTGAAGGTTAAAGAAAAAAACATATATTTTTAAATATTTAATTCACCAAAAAAGGTATTCGTACTTACCCTCCATTAGCAAATTGGAGAAAAATATCGATTATATTAAATTACATTAAAACTAATTATTAACATTAAAAACGTACCTTATATCTCAAAAATAATAATTTACTAACAAAAATTGACATGAATCAGTATCAGAAGTTATAAACACAAGGTTCACATCAAAAAGATCTTGCAAAAATAGACGCCACACAAATAATTCAGAATACAAAACAATACTTTAGTTGTGGTTAAGTTCATTTAATTTATGGTCATTGTTTGCACATTAATATTTAGTTATATCACATAGATGTCTTGGTCTTCAGAATAAAATTACAAATCTATATTAAAAATTTCATTAAGTCGGAAGAACTTCTGAGTCAAGATTAGACTATTTCACATTAATTAAATGAACACAGTATTTGGAAATATATATTTATAATAAAAAAAAGTTACAAATTAATCAATACCAGTTAAAACCAGTCAAAACTGTGAGCACTTATGGAAATTATGCTTTGAAAATATGAGCAAAATCTGATATTGCCCACAACATAACATAACACAGTCCGCAACTTAAAATTTACTTATAAATAAACACAAACACAAAATACAATTTTATTTCCAAAGGAAACAGTTAAAGTAATAATAACTAACTATAACTCGCACAAAATATCGTTCTAATTGTCTAAAAATGCGATTTTATTGAATCTCCGTTGCTTCATGTTTTGGGATGTATTTAATATAATGTATTTACTTACCGCTTTTACAGTATTTTCATTGATTAGTCTTGTACAGTTTTTTTTTTTTTTCAATTTAAATTAAACTTGAAATAATTTGAATTCTCCTTACTCTTAATACTTTGAATTCTTAACGATTTTGCAGTTTTTTTTTTTTTTTAATTTGATGTTCGCATTTAAAACAGACGTAACGAGCCATTATATATTAATAATTGAGGAACAATCAATTGTAATTTTAAGACACATTTGCTCAAGTCTCTTCACAGATAATAAGATCCAAAAAAATACAATTAAAAATCTATCTAAAGTACAAACATTTGCATCATTTTACTACTTTTATAAAAAATCCTACAAAATAATAATGTACTCTTGTAAATTCAATGTAAAATGCAGATCAAGTCTTTATAAGTGTAGTGAGGATGAGTGTATGTATATCAACATTTAGCTAAGACATGTTGTGCAACAATGTGCACTAGCTGCGGTTGTTGTCGGCGGGGGGCCGGGGGGGGTTTGCGGCGGCCGCGGGCTGGTACTTGCCCACAGGGAACAAGGGCCTCGCCTCTATAGTCGATACAGCGTCGAATCTGCATTAGAACAAATATACATATATCAAAGCGAAAGCCTTCTTTAATTGATATTACTATTACATTTCATTGTACCACTAGGATTTTTCAAATGTGAGTGAACTCGCCGGGCCCGTTTGTGGTATTGAAAGGAACTAAGAAGTTAAAAGGACCTTTAGGTACAATAGTAGACTAATCAATTTTGAGGGAAAGACCACCAATGTTTCTGCAATGTGTACTTACTTGTTACTCTTATACTTTTCTGGTATAGCTCTGTAGGGTTGTTGGTGCGCGTGCGCATGCGTGCGGGCCAGCTCGCGCAGACAGGGCTCGAGGTGTGCCAGGGTGTACCCGGTGCACTGCGCCAGGGCGGGCGGCCAGGCGGTCAGCGAGCACCGCGTCACCAGCCGGGACTCCGCCCCCGGCGCGCTGCACTCGCACAGCAAGCAGTGCCGCGCCGTCGCCAGTGCGCTCGCAGCTATTATAGATGGCTTGAACTGAAGATAGGGCTCGGCTTCCAACAGACACAGCTCCGAAATATACTGAAAACATCAGTTAACACTTAAAACATGGTTACAAGCTACATTTCTCAGTTCTAGATAGAAATAGACTTGTAAAGACACTCACTGCGGCCAGATGGAAGGTCTTCTTGGAGAGTGAGTTGGTGATGCAGTAGAGCGAGAGGAAGGAGAGCGAGGTGGGTGCTGAGAGGTCGAAGGAGAGCACCTTCAGGATGAGGTGCTCCATGCGCAGCACGTCGCGCCGCTTGTAAGTGTCGTCCGTTATGTACACGAACTCTGACACCTCGGGCGGGTAAACCTCTTCGTATTTACTATAACATTAAATATACCAAAATACACTGATAAAAGTTATAAACAACTAACAAGGTAGCCCATTTGTCACTTTCTACAATGAAAAAAATATTAGGTAAATCACATTAAGCATTTAGTTCAAGTTATATCTAAACTTATTGACTATGAATAAATTAATACTTACGCTGCAATATATGTAGCTGCTGTTCCCACTAGTTGCAACTTGGTACGTACAACACTCATGTAAGAGAGGAAGCGGTCGACATAGGACACGGCAAGATGCAACGTCTCACTCTGTTGTCCATACTCATCACAAACTTCTACGAGCCAGTCAACCAGAATGGATCTCATCATGTGCGTTATGTCTGGCTGCTTACGCATGTACCGAGGGTTTGCTCTGTTCTTCACCTATGTTGAAAAATAACTATAAATCTATACAAATATAAAATTAAATGGAATAGTTTCTTACACATATCTCTGAAATTATCAATTGAAAGTGAAGTAGTTACAAGCAAAATTGTTTAAATAGCTAAACTAAACTATTTAAATAATTTGTAATTTTATTAAAAGGTCAACAATCTAATTTTTACTATGTTTGAGTTAGTTTCCTTGACCTACTCTTCTAATCTAATTTCATAATTATTAACATCAACAAAATATAGAACAATTTGGCTTTATGATAAAGATAGATATGTATGATGTAATTTTTATAAGGTTTTTTGAAACTCACAACTGTTACAATACAATTTCAATTTTGGTCGTGGAACACCTTAATGTTCCTGCTGCTTGTTTGCCCCCCTTTTCTTCTATACACAAAAATATCCTGAAATTTTCTACACTAACATATATACTTACCTCTATTTCTCTCATGTATTCGTATATATCATTCTGATATTCCACAACATGGAAGAACATCTCCCGATCAGTTGTTGCGGTGGTGGTATCTTCATCATTGAGGGTCTCCTCCAGAATCTGACTCTCATTCTTTGAAATGGACATACAAGATAGAATACTAGAATCCACTATGGACATTGGAGATTCTATCACCTCTTTCTTTTCTTTTGCCACATCTTTTTTCTCCTGAAGAACCCTGAATAATAGTGCCATTGGGTTTTAGACATTTTGTGGTAATTTTCCAGACAATAAAAGATTTAAAAATATTTTTTATTTAAAAGAAATAATGATGAATGTTGTCTACTTTATATTACTCTAAAAGAAAAAGTTTTCAAGACAAGTACAAACAATTTTATTAAATCAAGATTAGTAAAAAATTTGCTTATTGGTGAAGAAATTGAGGAAAGGGTGTCAAGTCAATATAAAATTCAGTCTAGACTACATGTAAAAATTAATTTACCCATAAGGAATTACTTTCCTATGTTAAAAAATATATGCTTAAAATGTTAGTTTAAAAAATTAATGAAATATGATAATTATATCGCTAATAAAAAGGGTAGTTGAAGACATTCTCAAAAAAATCTTTTGATTAAATTTTAAATGTGAAGGTAGCTTAATAAATATCTAAACTATATTGTTAGATCACACACAAATCCACAAAAAAAAATTGTTATCATGTTATTTGATCCATACAACACCAGATGTTAAAATTAAAATGTGATTTACCCCTATCTGTTGTTCTATAACCTATAAAAATAATCATAACCTAAGTTTATACCTTTATAACTGCGAAAGTATATGCTTTTATAATAATTAATGATTAAAAGATGAGAAAAAAACATACCTGGCCGCATCTGGTTCTGTTGGACGGTCTGGTTGTTTCTCAATTTGGGGACAAAGAGCCTTAACATTCTCAGAGTTATTAACAAAGATATTATCTTTCTTAATCTCTTTCGTGGCGAATGGTTTATAAGTTGGCTCCTTTTTCTTAGCTTCTGCTTCAGAGTTCTTGTCTTCGTAAACACTAAACGCGCGAAACTGAGCTACTGGGAGCACAATGTTCTTTTCATTTTTGATCTGACGTACCGTTCTGTTCTCATCTTGAACTTTGCACGGTCCATTCGTCAACCCGGCCTGAAAGAATCGTTAAATTATACATTACCACCATGAAAAAGCCAACCTAACAAATAAGTCGTTGGACTTACAAGTTTGATGTTCCGGTTTTGATTACAAGCGAACTGGCTGAGATCACCCAGAGCACGCCGTTGCGTGTTCGCTGTAAATATTTCAGCATCTTTTCTTATTCCTAACGCAGCATTTTCTTGATCTTCATGAATACGGAATGATGCCATTGCCCCCGCAAAGTCCGTAAACAATAGGGAGTAAAATGAGACACTTTAAAACGCGGGTTGCGAATGTTTGAATTATGTATCTACTGGAAATAAATTAGTATCTTAGATTACGAGCACATTTTCTGAAGTATCGACAGTAGAATCAAGAATGCTGCGTTAATTTCGAAATTACCCTCAGAAAACGCTAATAAGTAGCGTCAACGGACAACAGACATTTTGGTAATTTCAGCTGTTGCAATTTACGTTACTCTATTCTCTATGCTATTTTAAATTCCAACCAATAATAAGTAGGCCACGCCCCCGCGCTTGCAATCTATGAAAAGTTTTGCGTTTAAAATTTTTTTTAAAAGTCGTTTTGAAAATAAATGGGAATTAAGATCGTACATTAAATATTGACGATGTCGACCAAAAAGACATGTGTAATTAGATAAGTGTACACATTCAATGCATTTGTACTGTTCTATAGGCAGTAACAAAAAAATATTTTCTTGGCCAATAGCTTATTTAAATATTTAGTTCGGTCAATACCATCAGCAATTAAAAGTTTTTATATCATCACCTAATATGTTTACAAAATGAGCAGATTGTTTTAATTTAAAAACAAACCGTAATTGTTTGAAAGTTAATAGCATTCCTCATTTGGCTGGTTCCTTGCTTTTTTATGAGATGACACATGACATGAATGACATTGACACGAGAGTAGATGGATGTGGATGCCAAATGACAGTTGACAACATCCAAGATTTACACTACTCTACTCATATTCATTTTCAAATATCTAGGGAAATATAAAAGCAAAAATTGCTAGAGGATTTAGAAAGAAAAAACACAATGAATATTCGAAGGATGGAAACAGTAATTTTCCCTCTACTTGTTATTTTGTGTTACATTTGTAATCCGTGTTTGTCAATAAGAAAATACAGCAAGGAAGATGTTATAAAACTTCGGTAATTACATTATAGTCGATATAAATATACCTTAAATGTTTACAGTGTTAAATTTATTCATGTAAACATCTGTATTACAGAGAAGAAGTTCGGGAAATGTTTCAACACGCGTACGATAGTTACCTACGTTACGCGTATCCCTATGATGAGTTAAGGCCTCTCAGTTGTGATGGAGTGGATACCTGGGGTAGCTACTCTCTTACATTAATCGATGCACTTGATACACTCGCTATAATGGGTAACTATACAGAATTCAACAGAGTTGTAGATGTAGTCCTACAAAAACAAAACTTTGACACTGATATCAATGTTTCTGTCTTTGAAACAAATATTAGAATTATTGGAGGATTATTGAGCGCTCATCTATTATCTCATAAGTGAGTATTAATTTGTATTATGTATTTTAAAGTAAACAAATATTAGTTGTGAAGACTTTGATAGTTCTTAATATTTTTAGAACTGGATTAAAGTTAGAACCAGGCTGGCCTTGTAATGGTCCCCTGTTGCGTCTTGCTGAAGATGTAGCTCAAAGACTTATAGCAGCATTTGATACAACAACTGGCATGCCATATGGCACCATTAATTTGAGGTCAGGAGTACCTCCGGGAGAAACCAGTGTCACTTGTACTGCAGGAGTTGGCACATTTATTATTGAATTTGGCACACTAAGTAGACTTACGGGTGATCCACTCTATGAAGAGGTATGTGAACTTATTATTTAGTGATGTTTATTTTATAAAGAATCAAAGAAAATGTAATTTTAAGTTATATACTAGTCAAGAATTCAAGGTTTCATATAATTAAGGCATTAATATGGAAAATGTAGGCTATAACAAATCATTTTAGCCATGATTAGTATTGTTTTCATATTAAGGAAAGAAAAAACACATTATAATCTTGTATCAAAAAAAATAATAATGTAAAACTTTACATTTAAGTTAAAACTTTCATAAAGCCTGTTTAAACTAGGGTGTAAGGTTTTAAAAGTTGTAAATAAACTTAACAACTGCTTTACTTTTACAGGTGGCCTACAATGCTTTAAAAGCACTATACCACCACAGATCACCTATAGGCCTGCTCGGCAATCACATAGATGTCATGACAGGAAGGTGGACTGCACAAGATGCTGGTATAGGAGGAGGTGTTGATTCCTACTTTGAATACTTAGTTAAAGGTAACTAACACTTCATGACCACTAACCAAATAAAACAAGGAACATGTTAATTAGTTGACTTTGTCATTTCTCAATGTATATTTTAAAAATGCCCGGTTTTAAGTGACCTGTACCCATAGACATCTGCAATACCAGTTATTGGAACGAAGTTCCTTATCACGCGTTGTGAAAGGGGGCTAGACGGAAAAAAATCTTACGAAAAGTTGTCACGACACTTTTTGCTATAGTATGTTAACGACGAATGAGCGCTACTTCACCATGGCAACGACGTGACAATATATAACGAAAATTCATAGAAATAAAATGTACTTCTTGTGAAGACTTAAGTTTTTTATTCATAGCATAAACATTGGTTCCTTCACTAATTAATAGAAAGGAACTTCGTTTCATCCGGGTGTCCCTTGACACTCTCAAGTTTTTTTCCTTTATTAGACGAAATAAACAGTTTTACCTTTCCTTTACTAAATTTATAGCAATTAGAATCTTTTCATTACTGAAAAAAGGTATATAGTTTCCAGAATTCTGACAATTTGTCAGAATTTCAATTAAATTAAATATGAAATCTTGCTTTTTTTCAGGTGCAATACTATTGGAAAAGCCTGAACTAATGTCAATGTTTAAAGAAGCGCGGCAAGTAATTGACAAGTACCTGAAGAAGGATGACTGGTTTGTGTGGGCGACGATGTTACGAGGTCATGTCACTCTGCCTGTCTTCCAGTCACTTGAATCTTACTGGCCGGGTGTACTTACTTTAATTGGTAATTTCTAGTTTTTATATTTACATTATTTTTTATCTAAGCCATTAATTACTTTTTTTAACTTAATGTAGTTAATACAATATTATTAATTGATTTTTTTAAAACATTAAATTTTTATTGTTATAAACAAATCTTATTCTTCAGAATCTATCTTTATTTCTTTAGGATCCCGAATTGTAAACCTGTAGAAAAGCATTACTATACACCCAAAAAAAGATTCATACATATTTGTCCAAGTTACAGTAAAAATTCAAGTTTACTAAAACTTTTTTCTTACAGGTGAAACAGATACTGCTATGCGTATAATACACAACTATCATAGTGTGTGGAAACAGTACGGTTTTACACCTGAAGTATATAATTTAGGCACAGGGGAAGCATCAACTTCTCGGGAGAGTTATCCGTTGCGACCTGAGCTGATAGAATCCATTATGTACTTGTATAGAGAGACCAGAGATCCCATTCTACTTCAGATGGGCGAAGATATATTGAGAAGTATACAACATAGTGCCAGAACTCCTTGCGGTTATGCTACGGTATTCAATTTTGTTTTATTTCCTTGATTTAATTTTATTGGTAAAATTAAAATAAGAGTCCGGGGGAAAGTTTTAAAATGTTATGTTATCAATCTAATTAAGAAAATTCACAGCCATAACTTGCAGATAGTTTCTTAATAATACTTTCAAATTACAGTTTATAAACTATTTAAACATAACTGTGTTTGTGTAATTAAATGAAGATTCTAGAAATTGTATGGTAATTTGCGAGGAAATATCTGATTATTTGACTTTAACTTGTTTTAATTTAATTCAGATTAAAGATGTAAGAGATCATCGTAAAGAAGATAGGATGGAATCATTCTTTTTAGCGGAGACAACTAAATATTTATATTTACTTTTTGATCCTGACAACTTCATACACAACCCGGGAGTTCACGGCACTGTTATAAATACACCGAATGGTGAATGTATTGTTGATGTCGGAGGATATATTTTCAATACTGAAGCACATCCCATAGATCCAACCATGCTTTATTGCTGTCATGAAGCCAGGCAAGGGTAAGTTGTTTCACACAATTTTTTTATTATTTAATACCAACTAGCCTTTTCCCGCAACTTCTTCTACCCGGAATTTAAAAAAAATAGGGATAAATATAGCCTATGTTACTCAGTAATAATGTAGTTTTCTAATGGTCAAAGAATTTTCAAAAGAAAAAACGGCTGCATGGATCTCGCTGTAATTAGCATAGATGTAAAGCATAGTCTGGAAGAACACATACTTATTAAGCTTTCTCTTAATAGCACGCGGACGGAATCGCGGGCGACAACTAGTAACAGATAAACTTCGAATGTGTTGAAACGTTTATTTTTTTTACAGTATAAATATAAGCGAAGTACACAGAATATATCAAATATTAGAAGAGGAAGATAATATTCAGTTTATGACAATTATTGATGCATCTCTTAATGTCAGTACATCTAATGAAAGTGTCAGTGAAGTTGCAAATAATTACACAGTTGAAAATGTTTCAAATGTAACCTTAGTTGAAGAAAAGAACGAAAAGAAAGAAGTAGAAAAAGAGGAACTGATTAAAACGGAAACAAGGACAGGCTATGTTAATATAGATGGCACAGAAAGAGAGAAGACTATAAATGAAACAACTCTAAGCGATATCGTCAAAGACAGAATCAATAGTTACTACGAAAAGGCTAATGTTAAAGGTGAACAAGGAACAATAGAAGAAGACGAAGTGAAACCTAAAAAATCTGCAGAAAAAGTCAACATTGATGATATAATAGTTGTTCCAAAATATAACGAGAACGATAATTTACAATTGCCGAGTACGACAAAGGCTAAGGAAGCTATAAAAATATTACCAAAAGTAATTCAAGATTATTTGAATAACGATTGGAAGAGGAAACCCAAGTGCGAGCCGCAGTACATGCTGGAGAGAATCCGCAAAGAAAAATTGTACCCGGATCATCCTGATGTAGATAAATATGAATTATTGTTGACGCCGGCGCCTTCTTTTCTACAAAGAATATCTTTAGCCGGAGAATTCCTTAACAAGAAACAATTAGAATTATAAGTGCATAGTTATTTATTAAAAAAGTGATTTATAAAAATTATTTCACTACATTTTTTCTATTATCATTCCTAATGATTTGTTATTTGTTACCACTTTCTAATATTAGTGTTATTTGAATTTTATTTATTATAGAGTGCAATAAAAGACTGAATGTACACTTTGATTTTATTTTCTACAAAACAAAAATACCTCATCGAAAATCCAATGATACGTTAGTTGCGTAACCTGTTATAAAATAATAATAGCTAAATACATAACTATATGTAGATCTAATCAGAATACGCTACAGACAGCATCAACATCTTGAATAAATATAAACCATTCTAAATTGTTTAAAACTTATTTCCAAAGAAATTAACGAAGCATTTGCTATTTGAACGTATGACGACGGTAGAGGTAGGTAAAGATTCTTTGACATCTGTTGCCTTTATCATTGAATCTTCTTTACAATAAGAAGAATACAAGATTGTCAACGTCAAACATTTGTCACATTGTCACGTAAAATGTAATCTAAATTCTAATATCTATTAATCATTACAAAACTCAAGATGTATTTAAAGCCGCTTTCGAAAACATCGCCCGCCGTGTCTCCGCGCCCCGATAACTTTGAACTGGAGAGCCTGGTTCTTAACTCTGCGATAAGCTTATCATGACCGAATTGAAATCGACCACATCGGAAGAAAACACGTTAGCTTCAAAAGGATATAAACTTCTTAAATATTTAGGTGAAGGCGCTTACGCTAAGGTAAAACTAATGTATAGTACAAAGATTTAAAACAAGTTTATTTCCAACATAACTTCTTTGAATAAAGTGTTCACTAGGCCTGAATACAAATTAATCTAGATATTATAGATGTTTATAGATACAACTATTTATTTACGTGTTTCATGTATTTCAGGTATATTTAACCGAATATTTAAAAGAAAATAGCAAAGTCTCGCTCGCTTGTAAAGTTATAGAAACTGCGAAAGCCCCCAAAGATTTCGTCGTAAAGTTTTTGCCACGGGAAATAGATGTTCTCATTCGATTGAATCATCCCCATTTAATTCACGTGCATAGTATTTTTCAAAGGAAAACTAAGTACTACATTTTTATGAGATATTCAGAAAATGGAGATCTTCTTGGTTACATTTTAAAAAACGGCTGCGTTTCGGAAAATCAATCGCGAGTTTGGCTACGTCAGCTAGCTTTGGGGTTACAGTATTTGCATGAGTTAGAGATCACTCACAGGGATATCAAGTCAGAAAATGTTCTTCTGACGGCAAATTTTAATGTGAAGCTTTCGGATTTTGGCTTCTCGAGATTTTGTATTGACGAAGATGATCAGCCGATCTTGAGCGAGACGTACTGTGGCTCTATGTCATATGCCGCTCCGGAAATACTGCGCGGCAAACCGTATCTACCGAAGCCAACGGATCTCTGGTCGTTGGGAGTGGTGCTCTTTGTTATGCTCAACAAGTCTATGCCCTTCGACGACACTCGCATGAAAAAATTGTATGAGCAACAGATGGGAAAGAAGTACAGGTTCAGATCACGCGTTGCTGGAATTTTATCTCTGGAGTGCAAATCTGTGGTAAAACATTTACTCGAACCTGACCCCGGTCTTCGTTACAACTCGACTCAAATTTTAAAATCAGAATGGATTGCTATGGACAGTAGACTGACCAGTAAGTTTAATCGTGAATACAAAAAAATATTAATGTTAGAATATTAGATAATAGTAAGTAATATTGTGAAATACTTTGTAGCACTTAACGCCGTAGAAGAAGCAGCTTTAAATAGAGCAAAAGAAGGACGTAAGAGACTATCTGAAATACATAAAAATCCGGCAAAAAAACAGGGCGATATTTGGGAGGACACTCAAAGAACTTCTTCGTATAGAGTAAAATTTCTAACAAATTCAAATATTGGTTACGATTGTATTGGCTGTGTACTTATAAATATTTATTTTTAGGCTAGTGAAATGATAAAATCTTTAGCTAGCATAACAGCAAAACAAAAGAGAGAATAAATGGAGGATAAGTCTAAGGTAATAAAAGTACAGAAAGCCTAGCACGAATATTCGTCACAACGTTTTCGTAACGTAATCGACAAAATGTATAGGTATATTAAAATTTGTGCACCGGGCTTGTACACCACCAGATCTCGTACAAATTTTGACATATTTTGTCGACGACATTATGAAGGCGCGTTTCGCAAATATTTGTATTAGGCCCCAAGTTCTTTCATAGCATACGAAAGGTTCGGGAAAATAATGTTTCTTTATTCGGGTTACAGGTATTAGACAATGACTTACGTTTATCTGGCTCCGAGCAATTGACGTTGGCCAGTCGCGGGTACAAAATTATAAAGAAAATCAATGAAGGATCATATGCGAAGGTTTTTAATATTTAATTATTTGTATGCTTAATACAAATGACATCTACAATTTCGATTGTCTTTCAGGTCTATCTTGCGGAGTACAGAAATCCCAGTAAAAGTGACAAGCTAGTTACATTAGCTTGCAAAGTGATCGATACCAACACAGCTCCCAAAGACTTCGTCAAGAAATTTCTACCGCGTGAAATCGATATGTTGATCAAACTAAATCATCCACATCTAGTCCACACACATAGTATATTTCAGAGAAGATATAAATATTTTATTTTCTTACGGTTCATGGAACACGGGGACTTGTTGGAATATATCCTACAGAATGGAGCGGTGCAAGAGGACCAGGCCAGGATTTGGACTCGACAGCTGTCACTCGCGATTCAATACATGCACGAGCTAGAAATAGCGCACAGGGACATAAAGTGTGAAAACGTATTACTGACAGCGAACAAGAATGCAAAATTATCTGATTTTGGTTTTGCGCGGACTTGCGTTGACAAGAAAATGAAAGATGTACACAGCGAGACATTTTGTGGTTCACTATCGTATACTGCGCCGGAGATATTACACGGGTGCCCGTACATCCCGAAGCCGACTGATATCTGGTCACTGGGCGTGGTCGTGTATGTAATGTTGAACAGAGCGATGCCGTTTGAAGACAAACACATCAAGCAGTTATACCAGGCGCAGATCAATCGCAATTGGAGGTTCAGGTCCCGTTATGCGGACACGCTCTCCGATAATTGCAAGCGACTTGTCGCCTTGATGCTCGAACCTAACTACCAGAATAGAATTAAAGTTGATCAAATTATAAGCAGTGAATGGATCGCAATGGATTCTAGACTTTTGGGTCAGTATTTCTAGATGATTGTGTTTAATTAATTCATTATTTTAATGGCCATACAAAAACAAGCTTTATACTTGAGTGATGTAAGGAAGGTTCTCCCTCTCTCTCACATTTTTATGAACAGCTAAAAAGTCTAGGACGAGAACAATTAACTTTGTTCAACATAATATATTTTTTTAGAATGGACACCACAAGAAACGCTAGCTTTCAAAAAAGCCAAAGAAGAAAGAAGCCACCTTCAGAAGAAATTGGAGTCTACGGAGCTGATCAAAAACGAGAAGGAGTCTTGCCTTCCTGAGAAGTCTTTGGTCACCAATTCTATTGACGTCACCGGCTCTACCTCTTCCTGGTATTAAATTCAGTCTATTTCAAACCTGGTGTTACGGATGTCCATTGACCACCTCGGTGTTCTGCTCGTTTGCCGTCTTCCTTTATAAAAAAAACTAATACAATATCTTGCAGTTTTAAAGTGAATTTAATTTTTGTCTACCTTTATTTGGATTTCTTTAACTCTACTGCTTGAGTGACTAATCTGTATTCAGAGTAACAAAATAGAGCCTTTATTACTATCTTTTACTCCACTGTAAAATGTTAACACGGGAATTAATTTTTCAGATACAAACATACACCGGGCCCAAAAAATATCTTTGGAAAGAAATCAATAAGACTGAAAAAAAAACAAGTAAAAGAAGACAAACTGTACGAAATGAAATAATAAAATGTTTACCTACTTTTGTATTTTTTTATTTATTTATCCGACGGCTTTGACTCCGTCGGTTAGATATATAGACCGACAAGGATATTTGACCCGGTGGGCATAAGTCAAACTAAATTATGATGGCTTACTTGCACCCCTGCAATGTCAAAAAGTATACCAATATCGTTTTTCGTACTGTAGCTATCACGCACGTCATATTTTTTTTTTTGCAGATGTTAATTTCTATGCCCATGTAGGTTTTCACAACTAACCGCGACAGTAGTGCCCCTCTCAATACCTCAGATATCCTTGTTTGACTAAAATGGTGATGAAATATTGCAGTTACGCTTTAGTATATAAAAGAATAAATAAAGAGGTAAACTAATAAAGTCTCATACTTACGGAAAGGATACATTACAAACCACCTATCGTAATTGCACTGCTACCGAAGTACGATTATTTTAAATAATTTACGCATTGCAGATTTTTTACAATTCGACTACTTTTAGGATTGCTTAAAGAACATGGATTTTATTGTGTAAAATTGTAAATCATCCACCACGCTTAATATTTAAAAAGTATTATCTGGAAATTATGCGGATATCTTACATTGACAATTTGATTCACCACTTTTGAGTGCTTTTGAGTGACAATTGATACGTAAATATGTAAATTTGCTAAAATTAAAGTTAATTTAATTCAACATGAATGATTAAAGTTTATTCAAAATTATAATATTATTTATAAAATTTTAATTTGATTTATTATGTTATTGATTAAAGTAAAAATTAAATCATTATGAGGGTAACCCACAAATGGGACAGGGTGATAAATTGGAACTTTCGACGACCCCATCAGATTTGAATGTGTTACAGGAAAAGGGTTTCATTCTAGAAAAGATTATAGGAGAAGGGTCGTATGCAAAAGTGAGTCTCTTGAATAATATTAATATAAATTCTTGTACCTTTTTCCATTCAACTAATTCTATTAGTTAATCATTAAAACACCGCGCGACAGCCGGCTATCGAATTCTCTTGATAATTTTATTTTCGGGGCTAAACGAACTAAAGCCATCTAACATGTTGTAATATAAAATCGGAGGATAAATATAAACATGTGTTGCAGGTTTTCAAAGCAACGCAGATGATGGACGAGACGAGGCACTGTATACTAGCGTGCAAAGTGATCGATACGGCGCAGGCGCCGCGGGATTACCTCTCCAAATTCCTTCCGCGAGAACTGGATGTTTTGATACGTGTAAATCACCCGCACATTATCAACGTGTCCCATATCTTCCAACGAAGAGCTAAATATTTTATCTTCCTCCGCTTCGCAGAGAACGGGGACTTGTTAGACTTTTTATCCCAGCATGGCGCGGTGCCGGAGAATCAAAGCAGATTATGGATGCGACAGATCCTATCGGGCATGCAGTACATACATTCAATGAACGTGGCACACAGAGATTTAAAATGTGAGAACATTCTTATAACGGCAAATTACAATGTGAAGATTACTGATTTCGGTTTCGCGAGGAACGTGCGACAGAGAGACCGCGACATCTTGAGCGAGACGTACTGCGGTTCGCTGTCGTACGCCGCGCCGGAGGTGCTGAAGGGAGTGCCCTACCTGCCCAAGATGGCGGACATGTGGTCGATTGGAATCATTCTTTACACGATGCTGAATAAAGCACTCCCCTTCAATGAAACCTCGGTGAAGAAACTATACGAAAAGCAGGTCATTATGAATTAGTAGTATATATAGTATTATATACTGGTTGAATTATCGTGTATTAAATTTAACGTTTACAATTTAAAAACTACAGTTTCAAATAATATTTTTCTGTTAACTTCTTCTACCATTCATAGATTCTTCCTACCAACTTTTATAACTCTTAAATTTTACCTAAAGAAATTACTGCAATCTGATGTAATTGATGAATGATTTGCGCCATAGACTACAATTAACATAAAGAACTGAATGTGTTGTTGTGTGTTGTATTACAGATAATGCGCAAGTGGCGTTTCCGCACAAACATCGTGAACCAGCTGTCGACGGAGTGCAAGGAGCAGGTGACGGCGCTCATGGAGCCGGACCCCAAGGGCCGTCCCACCGCCACCGCCATCGTCGCCGGACCCTGGATCGGCATGGACGCCAAGCTTGCTAGTTTGTATAAACATATATATCAAATAAATATCAACATATACCATGCCATTATTATTTTTTCGTGTAAAAATTAACTGGAATCTCAGTTCGATATGTGTATTCGCATTCGCATAAATAAACATTGAATGCAAGTAATCTTATTTAGTAATAGGGTATTCTTACATTTGGACGCCAAGGCACGAAACAGCATTAAACAAAGTTTACCAACCTTACAAACTTCGATTGCTACGGTCCTGTAATGTCTTTCTTTTTACGATGTTGCAGAGTTAACATTCCTAGAAGAATCTCTTTTGAAACAAGCCGAAGAGGAAGCGCATATGAAAGAAAAGGATAACTACGTGGAGAGTGAAGTCGAAAGAATCGCGGAGTTGCGAAGAAAAGGTCGGGGAAAAGGTATGTACATAATCACTTTCGTAGAACTCAATATACCAACAGCTGGGAATAAAGCAGCATATTCCAAGGTACTAAGGTCAGTTATAAATTTGATAATTATAGAAAATTGGTACAAACAAATGGATTTAATGTCCTCTTTGTCGCTTCAAGTTGAATGGGCGGCGCAAGATCAACTGGTGCATTATATTAATTTTTAATAACATAAGAGCTGAAACAAAGAACTTTTTATTCGTACCAGTCGCGGAATAGAAGGTACACAAAATACAACTTCTCAATGTTAAAGTTACAGGAATATTTAGACAAAATAGCCAATGCTATTTAGGTAGGCCAATGCCAGGCAAAACCTAATGATTGTCAACTATCGAGCGATCAATTTGTACAAAAATCAACTTTTATATCCTTTGCTGAGAACCAAGTTCGTAGGTTATCTGTAAAGGCTAGTTATCTATAACTATCTAAACGTGGATTTCTGAGACCAAAATACATTTTTAAATCATATTATTATCTCTCAAATATAATGACAGAGATGATATGTTTTATATAGAGATTTTGATCTCAGAAGCCCACGGTTAGTAACTATTTGATGGGAGATAAATAGATCCTTAGATATATCAAACGACAACGTTTATTTTGTTCCAGAGGGTCTAAAGGTGTTGAAAGCAAGTGAAGGTATATATGAAAAATCTCAATCCGTACTAAATCATAAACATAAATAGAAATATAAAAATCATCATGTTGATCCAGTGTTTATTAACATTTACATTGCATATATTATGACTGTAATTTATTGTAAAAATTATTTAATACAATATGTTACGATTTATTTACTTTATCGTATCATCAGTGATATTTCTTATACAAAGCTATGGAAGACAAAAGTCTATAACAGGGTCATACATTTCGTAACTTGGCACAGCTCTTAGGAACAGGTCTGCGGATCTCTAATACAATGTAAATTTAAAAAAAAAGTCCTCCAAAACATTTAGTATAAAATGACAACTCATGAAGTGTACGAATCAGATTATTTCTTTAGTTAAAGGAGCGTTTGACTTAAACAGCATTTTCTTTATATATAAATTTAATAAACCAAACAGTAATTTGTTTGATCTTATGATTTTGGTACATATGTAGAATACGACTAAAGATTTTTGGTAAAAGTTTAATAACGCGATATGAAACAAGCCATTTATATTTCCACATAAAATAGATATTTTTTTTTGTTTTTTTATTTTGAATAAAATTATCTTTATACACTTCTCCATGTTAAATATACTGTGTCAAATTTCACTTAAAATAATAATACAATTAAATCTAATTAATAGAAGAAATACGAACATTAAATCTCGTATTTGATAAATGTACTCATCATAAAATCAAGTAGTACACAGAAGTAATTCTTTAGCTAGTTGCAGTCAAACGCCCCTCATCCTTAAAGTCCAATCACGAAAATCCTTAGACCAAACCATTGCCATATATTAGGCGATTACATATCGCCACCTTATGATAAATATCTTCTATTAGTATTGAATTTCATACAGTATAAATACAAGTTCTCAAACTCTAACAATGAAAAACTCAGTAAACTCAACGTTGTCTACATCATGTATAAACAACTCGTAATCTTACGAATACTAAGAAAAACTCGCGGAAAAAGTCAGTTTAAATATTGTCGCACTTCAGTCATATTTTAATTTATAAACCACTATTATATTGTACTAAGTACTGTATTAGTAACAACACTACATATTATATTACTAACAGAATTATTTAATTAGTGCTTATTTCAGTTTAGGGATGATCAATGATTTTATAAAAAGAAGTCAATGTACGAGTAAAAAAAATAACATTTTTCGACACACCGATATCGATGTGAGATTTCAGGAAATAACCAGAGGAATTTACTTCATTAATGTGCAGTATTCTTAATTATTCGATTAATCAATATATTGTATCAGCGAATTCAAACCAGGAGTATTGACGCTTTTTTCTAAATCGATATCGATAAATATATTTCCTAACATCGATCATCCCTATTGTTATTAACAGCTATGTTAAAGAATTATATGTAACAACATTTGCTAACTGAATCTAATGAATAGAAATGGCATTATAAAATTTGTTGGAATGTCTATTGCTTTAAACAGCTTTATTGTTTATATCGAGATACATGTTGAGATATTTAAATTACTTAACATAATTTTTTATAATTTATATTATAATCTTTTAATATATAACATCGTTTGTTCTTATCAACTATAAATCGGTAAATTCATTACATTGTATTTGGCAGTAAGAGACTTCGGTGATATTTTTTAAATTTCTTATAGATAATTTTACACTCCGAACAACTAATTGCTCTAATTTAATAAAATAATACATCAATCAATATATTTCATAAAACTCAGCACCGACATTAGAGGTTAAAACGAAACCTACAAAATATTCTTTGATATCAAAGCTAGCTACCAAATTCAACCACATAAATATAAGTCACAAGAAAAATTGAAAGCTGCACTTGTCAAAATTAAGTTAATAAATCGTGATTTAAAAATAAAACATGCCTAAAATAAATTAAAATATCAAAATTACATTACAGTTATATTACATTTTTAAATAATGTCCAAAACATAGCCTCGTCTTTAATAGAGTTGCCAGTTTAGATACTATTCTTGCTTGTTAATAGCAATTAAATTAAATTAACATATATGTGTATTTATTTAGTTTAAATACAAATCAATAACGATGCAGTAAAATCGTTTGAAATTTAAAACACACTATAGCTTTATTTAAAGTTCTCAAATAACACGTTAATTTTGTGACAAACATTCGGATACTCGTTCGATACGTGTATAACATTTCAATGACAGTTCGGATACACATCCAACACGGATTAATTTTCGTTAACTGTCAAAAAAGTTCGGATTCACGTCCAACACTTTTTAACTCAATAACTGACACTGTTCGGATACACAATTAACTGCCTCACAAATTTACCATGAGACATATATACCGAGGAGCTCCTTTAGTGCTTGACTCTGAGTGGGAACAGTTAAAGTGTAGCTGCAAATGGGCGTTACCTGTGGTGTGATGTGTGCGGTGCGGAGTCACAGCACAGTCTCGCCGGCGAGAGCGCTGAGCGAGACTGGTCGCAGACGTTATTGTGCGCGACTCTCATCACGCGGGGGACAGACACCCGACTCTACGACTGCTACTGACTTTGCTCTCATCATCTGTACATATTTTATTGGTTTTTGGTAAAATATAAGCAGATTTTTAAAGATATATATTTCATCACTGTACATATCGAATGTTGGAAATCAAACCCAAAATCAACCCGCATGGATATCTTTAACCAAAATAAATCTTACAAAAAAATAAAATAGATTTAACATAAATTTTTTTAATAGTTTTAAAACAAGAGTATGTGTAAAATTAATAAAATGTTTTGCTATTTACATTCCAAATACCGCTTAAACAAAAATAAAGCAAAACCAAAACCATAGAACAAAAACCCATGTTAAAATTGTTATTAAAAACAAACACCAAAAACTAATTCTACGATGCATAAAAAGATTTAAGATTGTGCAATGAACAAAGGAATAAAAAAGTTTACCGAAACTAAAAACATCGACATTTTGCTAACTCTGGTGGATAATAAACTAGAATCAATAAATAAAACATGTTAATTCATCATAATTGTGAAAATATTTTTTTTTAATTAACACGCAGCTCTTCTATCTTCTCATACTAACTGTACTAATATTATAAAGAGAAAAGATTTGTTTGTTTGTTTGGATTGCAATAGACTTCGAAACTACTGATCCAATTTGAAAACTTTAAATAGGCTATATTTATTACAAGATTTTTCTAATTTCCCGCGATCGACGTCGCGGGGCAACTAACTTTTAATTTAAATAAATAATAAAAATTAATTGATCTATACATCATCATCTCCTTGACCTTGTCCTACGTACGTAGGGTCGGTGCACCAGGTTTTCGTCCTCCAAATCAATCTGTCTGCCGTCATCTCTATTGTCACCCCCTTCTTGATCATGTCACCTTTCACGCAATCCATCCATCTCTTCCTAGATCTACTTCTACCGGTGTACCTCCACACTCATACTTAACGTTCTTCCCTCCTCATAACATGCCCATACCACGATAATATGTATAATCTATACATATTAATAAAATTGGAGTGTCTGAATATAATATTGAAAAAAAAAAAATTCTGTCTGTATGTCTCTCCGCAAGGCGGCGTTTGTTCGCCACTTTGCTTACTTAGACGGGAAGGTAGCTGATGTAGGGGGGTATATTTTAGACTACAATTTTTAAAATTCTGCACTGACGGAGTCGCGGGCGACCGCTAGTTAAATACACTTGTTTACCAAACTATACTTTCCTAAGTATAACAGAGCTAGGTGTGTGGTGATGGTGGGTGGTGGTGGGTGGTGGTGGTGGTGGGTTAGTATGTTAGTGGTGCAGACTCACGGGCGAGGCGGTGTCACCTGATGCGTCTTCCCGCAGCGGACAGACCAGCTCGCACAGCTCCAACTCCTCGCGGCTCTTCTTGCGCTTCAACGAGAACTGGCTCTTCTTTGGTACCTGCATTACAACTCTTTGTTGAAGTAAATATGGAATTTTTACCACAGACATTATTTCACACTATAATCTATTCAATTCTGAAGTTACTTGGTTAGAAACATCCATACATACATCCATCCATACAAAATTTCGAATACATAATGTAGTAAGAAATAAGATAATGAGATAGATTTATTGTTGTACCTTATATTTGGTAGTTGCTGTGAGCGGCTGATAGCCTAGTGTTTGTTCCGCGTTGCGTTTCTGTTGTATCACTTCTCGACCGAGTAAATCGTTAAACCTGTTATATAAATGTATCAATCATTTAATATTAAATAAATTAATTATAGTAGTAAAAATATCTGCGAAATAAATGAGAACATTTCAAAAGCTATTTGATATCACGTTGCAATAATATAAGGGTAAATGAATATTAGTGAGTGGTAAAGGACCTTTGTGTGAGATGTCGGCGCAGCAGCGTCTTGTTGGCGGGGATGTTGAGCAGCGCGGCCAAAAGTTCCGCTGTGAATCTTGGCTCCAACAACATCAAACCTCCATGTACACCTGCACACAACATCGACGTGTACGAAATTAAATAAAAACTTTAGCAAAACTAGCTGTCGCACGCGACTTCGTTTGCGCGGAATAAAAAAATACCAATAATTAGCTTTTGTGTTCTTTCAGATTATGTTCCGCATCTGTGCCAAATTTTATCATGTACCTTCTAACAAACATCCATCCATCCATCCATCTAAAATTTCGTATTTATAATATTTGTAAGATAAAAAAAAAATATTAGTGCCGTAAAAAAACCTAGTGGCGATTAAGCTATAAAATACCTGCTCCCCGAAGGTTAGGTGCGTACTCCGCGAGGTCTATCTCTTTGAGCCACTGCATGACGCGGTGTGAGGACCACCGCGCGAGGTCTGCGGGCGCGCGCTCAGAGGGTGCTTCGCCCTCCACTGCGGGCGCTTCGCCCTCCGCCGCACGCCTCACCATAGTCTCCGGGTTGAATTCGTTCTCCCGCAACACTTGGATACCTGTAAAAGAACATATAATTATTACCAACAAGATTACAATTGCAAGTATTATTATGATGGATAAAAGTGGAACTGGGGCATTTTAAAAATTAGATATGGCAGAACTAAGTATCGATTTGAGATTTCATTTAAAACATCGAGTAATTTTATTGGTACTAATGTGTAAAGTACATTTAAAATAATTATTGGATCAACATAACAAGATCATCAGAACATAAAAAAGTTATCTCTTACTTTTATAAATGGATGGATGGATGGATATTTGTCAGACTGTATTTTCAGAACGACTGAATGAATTTCAATGAAATTTGGCACAGATATAGAGCATAGTTTCGAGCAACACATGAGATACAAAGTGAAAGAATGTGTTATAACCTCGTCGTATAGAGAGAGCGTGCAGTGCATGTGTGACACGCAGATGTGTGTGCAGCTCGTTGTGAGTGAGACGATGCAGCAGGCGGCCATCCAGCGCAGCATCCGCAGCAGCGCCCCGCGCACCGCACACTCCCGCGTCCTCCAGCCAGCGCAGCGCCCAAGCTGTGTCCAGCGAGCCAGCTTTGCTCAGCAACGGGTCTCCATGACCTCCCTACGACACACAATCCTCTATGAACGAATGAGCGTCGGTGGCTCAGGGGTTACTTGACTTGCAATCAGCAGGTCCTGGGTTTGAATCCCGCCATGTGTCAATGTGTTTTTCGATTCACATATCGAGGGGTGAAAGGCTATTTGTTTTAAGCGACATTTGTTGCAACATTGACTTATATATATATATATTCAGAATCAGAAAAATTCGCAAAAAATGTCGCTTAAAACAAATAGCCTTTCACCCCTCGATATGTACATTTATCCGACGTTCTTATGGTGATCTGAGAAGAAATTCAATGATATATGTGAAGTCAACCCGCAGTTAGCTGTGGTTGACTAAGGCCTATTCACCCATCAGGCGGGGCCACGGAAAAAAGCTAAAGCGTTCCCGTGGCGCCCGCCATAATGCGTTAGAGGGCAGTCAGGTTTTAGTGGGTATTCCAGTCACCTTCTGTGGCAAGTCCCACACTCCCTACGCCATTGTACAAGCCCGGCGTAGGCGTGCGTAAATGCATTTCCTGACTATAAAAAATAAAAAGGTTCCGAGCCCCTCAATGAGGACGTATAGTGAGCTGATGATGATTAAATATAGTAATAGATCAGAAGACTTATTAAGATACCATTAGATCAGTAACGGCAAGTATAATCTTCTTCTTGTGCATGGGATGTTTGATGGCGAGCTCCTTCTCTATGGTAGCATGTGATGCGTTGGCGAGTACTCCGCGCGAGTCGGGGGCTGCGCCGAGCCACGCGCGCGCCGCACTCACGTAAGACTCCAGCCCCATACCCTCCAGCCACTGGCATGTCATCTCACAGTCCCACTCGCGTATATCTCTTGTTTGTCTACAAAACAAGAAATAAAAGTTTCCAGTCACATATTGAACAGATGAGATTTGATTGGTGTTATAATAGCGAAGTTAACGCTTCAAATAGACATATAAATACTGTTACAGATGCGTTACCTTCATTGACAGAGGAGGGAAACGCATAGTTAAAGAAAATATTACTTTACTCAAATCAAATTATCCTGCTGGAAAGGAAAGGAAAATAAAATTTGACTTCACAGAATTTATTCCAAGTTGTCTATTTTCAATGAAATCGTGTTATTTCACCGGTCAGTGTCACAACATTTAATCTGTCAGTATCGTATATATGTACCCTACCTTGGCAGTGTATTTACCCTGCGCGGGGCGGAGGCGCGCAGTCCCCCCCTCGCGAACTCGTCCCCCTCCAGACGCACGCCCCCTCCTCCGCCCCCTCCCCCGCTGCCGAGACGAGCGCGCACCTCACGTAGAGACGGCGAGGGACTACCTCGAGGTACCGCCTCTTCTTTTTCAGCTAGAAATCATCATATAACTTTCATCAAAAAAAAAAAAACAAATAGACAAATCTCGAATAAACAAAATCTTTTGCCGTTATTATAAAACAATTTAAACATCCATTTCTAAATTTTTATTTTTTTTAAAGTATAACCATTAATGTAACATGCACAAATAAGCACCGAGCATCGTGCGTTTAACCTTTTTAATTATGTAAGCAATTTAATAAATAATAAAACTTTACACTTTTGTAACCTGAAAAAACAAACGCTATGTGACGTCAACAAGACATCTATCATAGTACCCAAGTAATACTCATTTACTAATATTATAAATTAAAATGTTTAAATAGATGTTTGTTAGAAGGTATCTCCGGAACGGCTCGGAACGGATTTTGATGAAATTTGGTACAGATGTAGAAGATAATCTGGAAGAACAAATAAGTTACTTATTACGTTTTTTTTAATAATACGCGGACGGAGTCGCGGACGACAGCTAGTAACATATAGTTTTAACAAAACATACGATCACAATACTCACAACATTTAAGCAGGAAGCATGCAGCAAGAAAACCTTAGGAAGCATGTAGAACTTGGAAATTAGATAAAAAGCAAATATTGTTAGCAGTAAAACTAAAAATAATTAAATTAATATATGCGAGGACGCGGACATAGGGTACACGGGGGTCATTTCAAAATATATTGTAAAAAAATCTCCATATTTGAAAAGTAAAAATTTAAAACTACTCTTCGTTTTGCTGGGAGTAGTTATCACAATGTTTAAATTGCATAAAACAAAATGGAGAAAAATAAATTAAAATATCGATGTAATCTGAAGCAAAATTAAAGTCGAAAATATTTAAAATAGGGCATAGGGCACTATTTAAAAAAGCTAAAATAAATCCCTTAGTGTCATATCACTTTTTAAGGGAAAGGCTAAATTGTGCCTTATGATTATGAGGAGAAGTATGATAATCGCATGCTCGTGCGCTGCACCTAGATTGGGCACCGAGTGTCCGCGGCCGCGCGCCACCACCATGTTGTTCTGTTTACCGAACGCGACGCGAGCCTCTGACGTCAGCACCGAGGAGCGAGGTAATGATGAGTAGAGGTGCGTGTTGCGCTCGATCTGACGCCCGTAGTTAGCTGGCGGTGTCTGCAATCGTAAATATTGTTTAAGAAATTGGTTTCAATTCAATTCAAATTCCGAAGACCAAAATCTTTGTATAAAATATATTGTTATCTCTAATTTGACAAAGATAATGAGAGGGATGACCATATGTTTTATACAGACATTTTGGTCTCAGAAAACAACGATAAATAAGTTACGCAAAATTTTTAGATCAGGATGTGAGCCTACATTCATTGCAGTTGCAGGCATACTGTCCTTACCCTGGGCGGAGCTGGTCGTGGTAGCGGCGCAGCGTCGGGAGGCGGAGAACGTTCTAGAACGCCTCGCTCTACCACTCGTAATCTGACTTCACTTAGCTTTGAAAGGAGTTCTAGCTTTTGTGTTTCCAATGATGATCGTGACAGCATCTCCTGTAAATAATAATTTTCAATTTTGTTATCTTTACGAAGACAAAGTTAAAGTATGCAACTGACGGGTTGTTGCATTCTTTCGGGTATGTTTTTAACTCCCAACAATAAAGGAAAAAATCATTGAATACAAAAAACACTAAAAACTCCCGAGATATATTAATAAATACTTGAATAATATAAAGTAAAATGTATCTATTAAAATGGCTAACTGTAAAATGTAGTATTTCATTGGATATGGACTTTATAAAAGTTTCCACTTGTATAACGATGTTTGCAACAACAAGGAAAGAAATATGCGTAACATCCAGGTCAGTAAAATAAAAGTTGCACATTTGGCCGATAACATCAGTATAGGGTATAAATAAAGGGGGTCATGTTCTGCTCGGCGAATAGCCAAAATAGACATAAAGTGCATACTTTATGGGTAATATGATAGTTAAATGGGAACATAAAACACTGCAAGCCTGTGAAATACTGGGTAGTAAGCCCTAAAATTAAAATAGCAATAGTTTACGTTACCTAATGATGGTACGTGTTAAAAGTAAACATAACAAACGGTAATGTTTCGAAAGTTTTTAATGTAAACAGTACGTTTCGACGTAGGTATACATTTTGTAGGTAGGGAACACTATGATACATTTTATAGCTACGTTTATCTCAGGGATTAATAAGGAACGCGTCTGGCTAATGTACGTAGGTGGCGCAATAAACGGATATGGAGAGGCGTAAAGAAATTCATTCTTCCTTACTTTTATTATAAAACGAACCGACAAAAATATAAATCGTTTCTAACTTTCAATATTTATCCTCTGATTATTAGACATCTAATTTTAACTATGAAATAAAAATCTCTGAGATCTGAAATAGACATAGATAAAATATTTCTTATTCATCTGCAAACACTATAATGTTTCATTACAATGATTATAAAAATTAAAAAGTATTTATATTTAAAATACACGACAATTGACATGTACAATTTTCGTAGCAGTTTAAACTAAAAAAAAACGTTGAAATAAATGTTTACAATGGCGTAAAGTCAATGTACTGATGAATCCCGAGTTACGCACTATGTGTAGAAAAAAACTCAAATAAAATGTACGATGAAACATCGGCCCAGCAATAGAAGTTGGCTGTCTAAAAAATCAATTGGTAGTCTGGTAAGACTCAAGATAACGTGGCCTTGTCAGTTTTATTCCCGACAACACGAGTATCAATAGGCCGACCGCAAGCAAGCCAAGGCAAAACATACGATGCGCACATGTTATATTCTAACTCTATACATACATTATTTTTAATTTACGCACAAATATAGGAATCTATAAATATAGACAAAAAGTCGATTTATCTACTGGTAATTAGGTTAAACGCTTTTATATTATTTAGCACTTTGGAATCTCAAAAGATATCATGCTTGCTATCATTGTATCGTAAAATACGTATACCAATTGGTTTTGTTACAATAAAGTTCCTGTAAAATTAATTACTATTAACATCAAGGAGGCCACATTGTAACGTTGTGTAAAGTACTATTCTGTGACAGACAATAGGTTTTTGCATTCAAGGGTTTCATGTACCCTTTTGTTTTCTGATAAAATTCTATCAACATCTATTATTATAACATGATCACATTGATTTTCTTCGTGTACTGTATGCGATGTGCAAGATATTCCGTTCAATACAAAATAGAAAGTTTTCAACATGTATCTGCAATAAAACACCGCTGAGAAAATCTAAAAGAATCATAATCCACCACAGCACTCCGCTGCGGTAGGTTCAAATAATAAAAAAAGATAAAACCCTCATCCTATTCTTTAAGCTGTTGGGGTGCGGAAAAAGTAGATTACGTTACGAGTGAAAAGACGAATGAACGGGCTTAAATAAACCTCTATGGATTATTATAAAAATACTGTAAAACTTTAAATCAACCATTGAAATGTGGATCTACTCAATTCTAGAAAGGGAAGAGGTTGGTCTTATTTATTACTAGTAAATGGTCTTATTCACTCAGTAAATGGATAGAAAATAACGTCCTTATATTTAGTGCCTTGCTGCTCGTTCGTCCTATTATCTTATTTCAGACCGACTTCTGATTAGTGCATGGTTTGTAGTATCCATATTAGTGAGTCTCTCAAAGCGCTGTGACCAGGGATGTAGAGACTTAAATTATAACGTACGAGCAATCAACAAACCCATTCACAGATCATTTGCGTCCACAACACATATGCCCACGTTTGTAACCTCACAAACATTCTACAAATAATCATGGATAACATGCTTTACAAGGAAATTGATAATTTAACTTGTGCTTGTGCAATCTAAACAGACGCAAGAATAGCTACACGTGTGGTCAAATAGACTGAATGTAGTCGACAAGGATATTTAGTTTGCTGGTGCTAACTGCAGGACTGTACCAGCAAACATAACATCATCTTTCTCATATCTATAAAAAGGTTTACTATCGCCTTATAATTGACAAAATAACAATGACGCATATCGTACTACAAATAGAAAAATAGAACATCTTCAATACTACTATATCCGACAATAAATCTAAGATGTCATTGTCAATGCAGCACCGACAATAACCACTAATCGGCAGTTAGGCTTAAAATCGTTCACATTGTAACGAGACAAGGCATAGTAGTGGCAATGGAAATTGCGCAGCCCACACCAATCATGTTTATTCAATAACCGTACTGTCGCGATGTAGGCCGAATGCTAAAGACCTAAACGCTTTATGGCGTCAATTTGGCGAGGCTAACGGAACTCCCGGTGTGCAAATAATTTCTTTGTCCTTAACTAATCGATAATATTTATTCTTTAACGATTACGACTCTCATTTTAAGATGTTCAATAGTCAATCATACTGATAAATCAATTCTTGTTGGTTATTATTGAAGGAAGTCGATAGGACCAGAGACCATAGTGAAATATGCAACGTCCTATAGTTATATTACTTTTCTCTACTTATATGATTGTTATTGTTAGGATTATTGTTAGGTTGAAAGCGAGTGAAAAGTCTAATGAAACACATAAAAAATGAAGTCAATGACTGATAAAACACCAAAGCTTTGTACTATTTGATAACCTTTGAGTTTTAACAGATACAAAGTACAACTTACACGATACTTATGAAACTGTTATCTCAGAGAGAAAGGACAAAATAAATGTTTCGAGAGTTGAGGTTGAATCCACCACTAACCTTCTGTAACCTCTGCTCTGTGTCGTCAAGTTTCTGTCGTGTCTCGTTAAGGGATCGTTCCAAATCCGCCATCTTCTCCGTCTGCGCTGCGATCTGTTCCGACAGAACCTGCACTTGTAACTGCAAGCTCTCTTTGTCAGCTTCCAATCTCCTGACTCTATCCTCTGCATCATTCTGTAATTTAAACAAGTCAATCATCATCACCATCTCACTGTTTTTATCGTAATCTAGCTACGGTTAGCCCACGAGGTTGCTGTCATCCAGATTGATGTATCGATCGTCTCTTAATCATATCACCTTTCACGTAATCCATCCATCTCTTTCTAGAGCTACCCCTACAGATGTAACCATCCACATTCACATTTAAACAAGTCTATCATAATCTAATTAATAATGGCTACACTCACAATCTGGTGTCGGTACTGAAAAGTTTTACACTCGTCAGGAAGGATCCCCTTTCCAGTTTTAGTATGTTTTTTCTCCTAAATAATTATACTTCGAAGTAAAGTGAAACTGGTTCACTTTCATACGAAAAACTCATACTGGCATGAAACTTGGTATTGAAAATGTAGCCTATGTTATTTGTCAATAGTAAGCTATCTAGTGGTAGAATTATTAAAATTTGTACATCAACTGATTTAGATCAAATATATTATCTATTTATTACAAACAAACGAATTGTACAAACTTTGGCTAGTGTATTAATTAAGTCAAAACATTTTATCAACAGTAATCGATTATTGATTGATGTTTAATGGCACAAATCGTTAGTTTAGGCACGAATGGCAATCATCTTTATAACATAAAGGGCTATTTAAATTAAGAATAATTGTATGTTATTGATATTAATTAAAAGGTAATTGAAAATAAGACAAGACATTAAATGTTAAAAAATAAAAAAACGAAAACAAAACTCAGCTATGTTAAAACATCGCCTCGGAATAAAAAAAAACACACGTTACGTAACAACCAAACATTGGTATTCCGAAAACATATCAATTAGAAACTGATTGACAATTTGGGTCCTGTTTGAACGCGGATCGAATTTACCTTATAAGATCGCGAGGTGGGCATGGGCGGGAGTGAGGGGTGTGAGGGCCACGCGCGGTCGTGCATGCAGCAGGGGGGCGGCGCGGGCGGCCCGTGGCACCAGCACATAGGCGGATACCACCCGCCCTCCGGCCACCGGAAGTGCTCGTACGAGTTCCATCGCCGCTGTAGGTCTGGAGGAGTTTCCTCGTTTCTCGGACGTCGCGGTCGCGGGGAGGCGCGCACGCTGCTCGGGTGCTGCGGCGGTTTGCTATTCAGCGATGACCTAGACTTCCTATCTCTATCACTGCGATCACTACGACTGCCTGTCCTACGGCGTCTTCTGTCCAAGCTGGCAGAATTGTAATCATCGGGACGAGTCCCTAACGACGCAGCTTCGGCCCCTTCTTCCATTATATCTCCGCTTGGCATCCATTTGAAATCATGGTCGCAGCGAGTCGAGTTATCCCTGCGGCTGTTTGGTGTTAAAGTGTGATAGTCGGCGTCTCCACAGCCAGTCTCGTACTCGTGCTCCTCAGAATCGTCATCGCTGGTGGTGCTGGACTCAGTATCGGAGGAATTAGCGCGCTGCGGAGCCACCGCTCCGTCAGTCCATGTTTTGCATTTCACTGTGGCTTCATCGGGGCTGTCCGAGTCGCCGCCTGTCACCAGATAACATGTCAGTATCTCGCTCGTTTACGGGCAGCCCCATGAGCGTCAAGTACTCACCCATGGGAGAGTACATGTAGGAGCGCATGGCGGGATGCACGTAATCTGCCACCACACGCGCATCCTCCTCCTCCAAGGGTTCCGTGAGATACTCGCGATCGGACATGGGGCCACCTTCAAACGACACTGCGCGACGTCCACTAGCAGCGAGTCAAAGACGTGGCGCTATTTTAGAGTTTGGCCCGATTCCAGTCTAACGCTACGTCAGTGAGTCGTCCGCGTATTGTGAATTACGTACTTTCGTGCGGGGGTGCCTCCTCGCTGGACTGAACGGACGCGGAGTCGCGGCCCGACGCCTCCGAGGCCGTCGACCGAGGACGCTCGCTGGCGGCGGATGTCCGGCGGGAGAGCTCTTCGAAGAAGTTATCCTCCGATCGTCTCTCGGGGATGGCTATCTTCTCGACGGCCGGAAGCGAATTGAAGGCTTGGTGTTTTTCGACCGCAGACCGGTTGTGCAACGCGGCTATGGTGGCCGCCACGAATGATCCCCCACGGCCGAGCTCGCGCATGTTTTAGTTCAAAATGAGCGACGCGTACGAACACGGCTAACGTTTGCGCCCGGAAATAGATCTCGGTTCATGCGTCTGATGCATTCCGGACACCCTTCCCTCTTTGATCTTTTTTTTTTTTAAGTAATATGTTTCTAGGCGTTAGAAAACACTTTATTATACACACGTAAACGATAGTAATGTTATTTATACGGCGAGATTAGAATAGGTTTAATGTAAGTTGTTAAACACACAGCAAGTAGCGAGTAGCGACTAACGACGCGTAAGCGCAGTGTGAGACGTGCGTCGTGCTGCACGCGGCTCGGGCCACTCGGTGCCGGCGCACTCGCACTCACCGACATGCAGTTGACTCCTTCGTAGAGGGACCGACGCATTCCGTCGTCTCGATCACAAGTTTCATCATATGCGCTCTTTGCGTACACTTCTGTTTGATACAAACCCCATGTGTGTATAGTTCTCAAATGTTCAAAATTATCATAAACAAATTGGGGATTATATGGTGGCTGTGTTGGGTAGTATATTGGTGCGCTTGGTTCCTCTATGTCCACTTCCTTTTTTGCAGCTTGAAGATTCAAACAATTCATGTCTCCTCTCGAATCTGTGCGACAAATTTTTTTTCAAAGTCATCAACTGCACTACCATTTTTAGATTACGCTACTGAGAAGATCGAATAATTTCCTTGATATTTTTCATAAAAAAACATAGTATTTTGATTAAAAAATACTATTTTAAACTTCTCAACAAAATAATAAATACGTACTACAAAGTAAAAGCTAAAGGCGAATAGCATTATATATTCGAATAGTAAGGGTGGGTGATATGTTGCATTAGAGAACGTTTATTGCTTGTCGCTGGTGCACTCCGATCTAGGAGTAGTCGGGATCAGACAAGTCTCCCCTCGACGGAAATAGACGCGACAGCTGCGCTTGTTGGAGCATATGATAAAAGCGTCATTTTAATGCTATTCTACCGAACGCACGTGTTTCCATGGATCACTATTTTTTTAACTCACATCATTAGATCCGTAACCGAAAATGTATTTAAAGTATCGATTTTTCCAAATGAATTGAGTGAATTATTAATTTATTTTCTTTTTCTTTGGAACACACAAATAATTGTCCAATTGTCTGTGCGATTTAAATTAATGTAATTTCAATTTATTGTAAATGGAAACATTATATTCATGTAACGTAATGCATATGTATTTCTATGTATAGAATATCACCAATATCATATTATTGTTACGGAAAACACACACATTAACTTCATATTATTTAACTCAATGCATTGCCATTTTTATGGTTATTAAATCTTTGCTCGTTAAATTCAGCTTTTAAGTTTTAGGCTAACTAGATCGTAAAGTCGAAAATAGCCGAAGTTTGTAAGTTTGATGATCGATAAATTATACATTTCCTTAGCTAAGGTAATTGTTTACACTGCGAAATTGTAAACTATAATAAAGTAAACAGCGTTGTGCCCAAATACTTGTGTAGAAGAATACATTTCTTTTTAATTTTAAACAAAATAATCAAATGTACATAGTAACAATTTGTTTAAGTTAAAAAAGTCGTATGGTCGCATTTCTTGTTTCAAAGCAGTTAACCACTCGAGCAGTTAAACTTTTCCGTTACTCTGGAACAGAAAATATAAAACACAACGGCAAGTTTAACCTGAATTTGACAGCAACAGACTCCCCGCCTTTGTAGGCAGACGGAGAATTTCTAGCCAATATTTATTTTTCTATTAAACTGAACGATACAGCTTCGTCCACTCTTCAATTCAATCAATAACTCGATGTTAACTCGTTCTTTTGTTCACACACACAAACACACGTAAATACACAACAAGAATGAACTCATAAATGACTTTTTCTGTTCTAAGAGCTATATTTAACAAGCTTCCCGTAATATTAAGATGTTTCGAAAGCGAAAGCAACGCTGCTCACAGCTAGCTGTTGCCAACTGATGTCAAAATATGTCACATGGAAGTTGGCGCATTGTTATTACAATGCGATTTACAAAGAATTAAAAAAAAAAACAAATTACTCATTCTTTTATTTTCCATTTATATTTTTAACATATATCTTTCTTTTTTTACTGAGAAATAGATATCGCTATGCAATGAAAATATTTTCGATCAAAAAATATTTGAAGTCATGTCGTGAAATGTAGGGAACATTAGGTTACCAGATCGATATTCATGTACAAATTTAGGTAATAATATCAAGTCAAATAGTTCAAACGTTTTCTCGAACATTTAATAGAGTAGTTAAGTGGCAATATGCGCTCCTGTAGACATCCTTGCGACCCAGTAGGCGGCAAATGTACTTCCAAGACGGAGCAGGACTATAAATATAACGACCCGACAGCGTTAGTAACACCCTGTTCCATTTAATTATTGCCCGTTGAAATAAGCGAACCACACCGATGTTTACAAAACTTCTGAGATTCCTTTCTCCCAATGTTCGTGATATACAAGCGCACGTGTAACAGATTAAATCCGGCTCTGGTATATTTAACTTTCGAATTTTAAACTCTCCCTGTATTCTTAAGTTTGAACACATTTAAGATATACAAGACAAGTTATTAAATGTTATTTGTGTTTTAATATTAGAATATTATGTACATTTTCAGTACTTCAACAACAAACTACATAAATGTAAGCCGGTACTTTAAAAAATAAATAAAACACAAACTGTACAAACATTTTTTTAAATTGATTTCAATAAACGAAGAATTTTTTTCCATCTTGGCAAAAATATAACGATATTTATTTATTCGAAGAATTGTTACTGCATCCTGAATATTATCGCAGTCTCCCGTATTTCAAACAGAGCTTTCGATAGTATAATTAAAGTTCGCTGGCATGGCCTCGCTTATTCGCGACTTTTCAAAAGTAAAAAATAGTCGCTACAAGTTGGAATAACTCAGTTTCATATTAATATTAATTAGTAGTTTTGAATCGACGCCTAACGAAGTGCAAGAGGTTATTGTATTTTAAACTTTCATTGCTAGTTTTTCCTATAAGGCGCTAGCAATCAGTATTATTTTATAAACTAATATATTACTTTTGAGTATGGAAATACTATTAAATATCAGTGACATCAAAACATTTTAAGCTCTAAATAACAAACAAAAATCTTTGAAAACCAAACACAAGCAAATACTGTAGTAAAATACCAACTTCATTAGATTTGCAACGAAACAATGGCTAACTAAGTGTAATATCGAACGAAGTCCGGAGGCGGAAACGGCACGGCCTTTTGCGGAACTTAGACTAAGTTCGGTAAAGGTTGTCGTGCTTTAACTCTTGGAAAGCAATTACAGTGGGTCGGACCCGCGTTTATCTTTTATGATTGTTTCTGATGAAGGATTTAATAACACTCAGTGTTTTAAATAATTTGTTACATTGAGTTAAATTTAGTATTCAAAAAAAAAATCTTTTCATAATTTTACAAAAAAAATATTAATATTATTCAAGGATAGACCCTACTCTGGAAAATAACAATTTTCAATACTTATTAATATTGTAGCCGTATAAACGACCTGACCCTGTGTTAAAGCGACTAATAACGAAATGTAGAGCATCAATTTTTCTTCGTTTTTAACAGATGAAAACAATGAATAATACTTTGGATATTTTAGGTAGGTACATTTGCTATTGTTTTCACAGTGCTTGAATTCTTGAAGGTTAAAACGAAAAACTGTCTTTAGAATACGAAAACCAATCCATTATAGAGCAAGAGCCCGTGAACCCCAGACCTTCGTTATTTTATAAAAGCTGAAAGTTTGTCAGCGCATGCTCCCAACACAGGTAAGAACGATGGACTATTATGAAGTTTGGGTTACCGTGGCTTTGGCAGGTAAACGGTACTAAAGGTGTGTAAAATACCGATCTAAATTCGTCAAATTATAAAGTGTGATTTTTTGGTATTACCTTCAGAATATTATTAAAAATCACGTTATTGATTGCCAGACACTTAACATCGTGGCAACCCCTTGCCAGACACCCCTAATGTTCATGAAATTATAATTCTACTTATGTTATAGTATAAAAGCTGATTTTTATATATAATACTTAGGTAATAATTAGATGATGTTTCCTCATCAGCCAGACATTTTTGATAGTTCCAACCCCTTGCCAGACAATGATGTAGGGTCGCTGTAGGAGCGAGCGCGAGACAGTTAGAGTATGGTGGGTGCGAATGAGATGGCGAGATAGGTCTATCGCGATCCCTCAATAACAGATTATAAAAAAAAAACCAAATAAATAATACTCAAAAATTTAATTAAAAATATATTAATAACATTACAAGTTATTATAGAGCAAGAGCCCGTGAACCCCAGACCTTTATTATTAGTAGTAGTAAAAGTAGTATCCATTTCAATGGAATTCTCTGCATATATTCTCTCCAATGAATCAGTATATAATTCATGTAAATGGAATTATATACTGATGACAGCGGCCATTGTTGATAATATCTTCTTCTATGATGCTACAAATTTCATTGATCTTTCAATTCGTTGGTTCAATTTCTTGGTGGTACTCTCGATAATGATGCCAATCACTTTTAACAGATATTTTCGCCAATGAAGATATTTTATTATTAAACTGAATCCTACAGTCAGTGTGATAGTATATTTTCGGATTTGCAATACTTTCCAATCTACTTAACAACTCATTATACTCTTTTTGATTTTCAATGCTAGACATTATACGAGACTGAAATTGGTTTTTATCACCTTCATGGAGTGGAAGCATTTTTGATCTCACTTGTCTCTTTTTTTATTACAAAATAAACAAATTTTTTTACTTATACTGATTAAAATGACTAATGACTTATGACTGATGAAATTCTGATTCTGATGAAATTCTAAAAAGACTGTTGAAACAGAGCAAGAAAAAGAGCCATCTAAAGACGTAAATATATCAACAGACGATTCAATACCAGGTTCATCGCATTTGTCTGAGTTAACTGTATCACACCCACCTTCAGCTTCTCAATCAACAGAACTTCAACCTTCCCAGGCAGCTGTGGACATTCGCGGACTTGAAGAAGTGAGTGAAAATGCTAATGCAACCACAGAAGTAAATAGTTCGATTCAAGTGATACCAGTGTTGATATAAGTAAAAAAATTTGTTTATTTTGCAATAAAAAAAAGAGACAAGTGAGATCAAAAATGCTTCCACTCCATGAAGGTGATAAAAACCAATTTCAGTCTCGTATAATGTCTAGCATTGAAAATCAAAAAGAGTATAATGAGTTGTTAAGTAGATTGGAAAGTATTGCAAATCCGAAAATATACTATCACACTGACTGTAGGATTCAGTTTAATAATAAAATATCTTCATTGGCGAAAATATCTGTTAAAAGTGATTGGCATCATTATCGAGAGTACCACCAAGAAATTGAACCAACGAATTGAAAGATCAATGAAATTTGTAGCATCATAGAAGAAGATATTATCAACAATGGCCGCTGTCATCAGTATATAATTCCATTTACATGAATTATATACTGATTCATTGGAGAGAATATATGCAGAGAATTCCATTGAAATGGATACTACTTTTACTACTACTAATAATAAAGGTCTGGGGTTCACGGGCTCTTGCTCTATAATAACTTGTAATGTTATTAATATATTTTTAATTAAATTTTTGAGCATTATTTATTTGGTTTTTTTTTTATAATCTGTTATTGAGGGATCGCGATAGACCTATCTCGCCATCTCATTCGCACCCACCATACTCTAACTGTCTCGCGCTCGCTCCTACAGCGACCCTACATCATTGTCTGGCAAGGGGTTGGAACTATCAAAAATGTCTGGCTGATGAGGAAACATCATCTAATTATTACCTAAGTATTATATATAAAAATCAGCTTTTATACTATAACATAAGTAGAATTATAATTTCATGAACATTAGGGGTGTCTGGCAAGGGGTTGCCACGATGTTAAGTGTCTGGCAATCAATAACGTGATTTTTAATAATATTCTGAAGGTAATACCAAAAAATCACACTTTATAATTTGACGAATTTAGATCGGTATTTTACACACCTTTAGTACCGTTTACCTGCCAAAGCCACGGTAACCCAAACTTCATAATAGTCCATCGTTCTTACCTGTGTTGGGAGCATGCGCTGACAAACTTTCAGCTTTTATAAAATAACGAAGGTCTGGGGTTCACGGGCTCTTAGACTATTATAAAAATATAAGAATTGAGAATGTAAGATTAAAAATATTTTGGCACTATTTCAATATTATTACCACCATTAAATAAACCTTTTTAAATGAACATACTTTAAACTCAAATAATAAAACGGTAAATTATTACGGACATATTAACGAGAGTTTCCGTTTGAATATTACCATTTACTTTGATTGAAAATAAAACCAAATATATTACATAACTAAACCAAATATAATACATGATACATATTGCAAAATCCTAATCAAGGAATAAAAGCACAAATAGTTATTTCGAGTCAGACGCTGTAAATGCTCGTCTGTGTGGATGTGAAGGAACAATGCACCTGACGCCGCGTAAAAAAACACTCAGACAATGTTGCTCTGTGAAATACGCTTCTATCGAGCCACCGGCAACGGTGATTTGTCGTAAAGCACGTAATATCTAACGCGTACTGTTCATAGCTTTTTCCATACAATGGTTATACTGCATCTCAAGCATAAATCTTTTTTAAATATACTAGATATTTTCCTTCAATATTGATAAGAACTTTTTACACAGGTAGTTAGGTAATACTAAGTGTCGAAACCTTTCAGATTTTTTTTATTTTAAAGCAGCTCTTATATAATTTGTTTTGTTAAACCATCCATCAACACTTATCCAGTGATTAGGCTTGACCTGGTAGCTCGTTATATTGTCTAAGCTCTAAGGTTTAGATAAATTTCTTCTGTAAAATTCAAGAAAACGATTGCATATTATCCATTACGGATTAGTATTAAGAGGACAAAACCGAAGAAAATATAGATTCCATCCAATTAGTTAGTTCCGTACACCACTACAGGCTTTTAAGCTCGAGACTTATAAAAGCCATCGCTCTCTAGGGGCTCGGGGACCACCTGAGACGCGCATTAATGTTTTTCCGGATAAAGTTCAATACACTTCTTTGTGTTTCAAACTACAAAAACTTTTATATAAAGTTTTACTTCAAGTAGAAAGATTTGTTGTATTCGATTTAGAATTTATAGGACTCTAATAAGGTCTGCCAGGAATATATCACACATATTAGAGTCAAACTTCTGCAAAGTTTACCAGCGCTTGGCAATTGGAAGTCAGTCATCGAGGCACCATTCCAATTCCAATTAACTGTCCAACAAGTGATTGATTTACTCTCGGAGACCAACGGGGCGAACGACTTAATACGAAATCTTTATCAAACTGTTACAGGCAAACAACAAAGAATTACATTAGGTACTAATCGTGAAATCCTGATACGGTATAAGAAAAATATAAAAGTAATGTAAAAATAAATGATTAAATTGTTTGTAACTGCTGAAGTGATTATAAATCTCTTTTGTTATTTGCTAAAATGCACTTCCTTGCTATACCGTTTTTCTTTTCCGGAAGAATCCAGGCCAGATTTTATTTTTCATTATGCGACATTTCCCAGTGACTGGGAATCGAACTTGAAGCCTTGAGGAGCACTATCTGATAGCAACAGAGCACACAAATATATAAAATTTTAATGTTATTTAATTTGTGCAGGAAACATCAGCAATAAGCATATATCTAAAGCTCAAGAGGCTTACCATTGAACCAGCCTTGGCATCGAAATGACTTCTGTAATACGTTTCTACTTCAACTCCGGGTCCACGTTCCGGTCAACTTTTGTTGGTAGTTTAAAAATAAAATACAAAGCATAATAACAGACTATGCCTGGATTTGACAACGACAGACTGCGCCGACCGTCTTGGACGAGGCGGCGGACTACAGTTATACTCCTTTTATCCTTCTAAACCTAGCTTAGAATATGATTTACTTTGCTGTTATTTTTAAAAACTCAACAGAAACCAGATGACAAGGTTTCATAATTTTTTAAAGACTACCTTTTATTATAGTTTAATGGATAAAATAAGCACATATTTCGACAATAATTTATAATTGGACTCCTTCAATATAATGCATAGAACATTAACTATACTTAAATGTTTATACGATTTAAAGTAAGTAAGGGCCTGCATGATTCACGGCACGGGGCTTGCATAATATTTGCATATTTAAGGTAAAAAGCTGGAGGCTTGATGTCGACGCGATAGGCGCATTGAATTTTAAATTACTTTTTGCTAGGATATAAATCATCTGTTAAACAACGTATTTATAACCAGACTTAACGTGATGAAAAGGGAACAGACTTGTACCCTCTGCTTTCTTTCAGACTATATTCTATCTCTGTGTCAAATTTCATAGATATCCGTTCAAACCATTGGAGATATTGGTCCATCCATCCATCAATAAATTCAAACTTTCGCATTAATAATGTTATTAAAAAGTAAGATTAAAAATATTTTAGTTCGAAATATTAGCTGAAAAGCAAATAAGCTAATATTCGATACAACTCTATTTGCATCTAAAACATACATAAAACTTTATTATGCTTCAAAATCTAGCAGAAATGCAAATCGAATTGGTGGTAACTTCTACAGAAACAGAACAAGCTACGCCAGACGTAGCACAGACTACGAGTAGGATGCTACACGCCAAAATAGGTAGTGACGAAATAAAAGGGCATCGGAGGAGAAAAATATTTACGTATCCCAATTCTGATGTCATTCAGACTCCCCTCGTCTCGAACATGGAAAGACGATGGGGGTTCCACTATTACTACGACGTTTGCGCCAATAAAGTCTACATAATGTCTTTTATTTACAAATGACAAGATATTAGTACATTTTTATATTTAACTAGCTTTTAGCCGCGACTCCGTCATAGCGGAATAAAAAAAACGCACACAAGATAAAAAAAGTTCCTATGTCCGTCTCCTGGTTCTAAGCTACCTCCCCATCAATTTTCAGCTAAATCAATAAACCGATCTTGAGTTATAAATAGTGTAACTAACACGACTTTTTTTTTATATATAGATGACATAATCATCTTAACAGTTTTTATTTTAATGCTTTACTCATTTATGGATCAGAATAAACCATATTTTGATAGGAATGGCTCAGAATAGGCAGAGTAGGCAACATGGCATAGAGTAATATTTAAACTCATCCTATTGGTGATGCTGTAAATACGATTATTGACTTTTTTACTTGAACCAGTCAGCGAATAGCAAAGTCTAGAGGAAGTTTCAAACTATGCAGACTGAATCCTGAATTTATCTGCGAACTAAAACAGTTATAAACTGAACAACATGAAATACTTAAACAGTGTTTCTTTAAACAATTTGTTCAAGGGTTTTTTATTCACCGGGTCCTCTTAGCAAAATCAATCACTGCAACATTCTATATATCTATAGAAAAAAGACCCAGTAGAAATAAATAAGTTATTTTTGTGTAAAGGGAAGCATCGGCTTTGAAAATGAAATAGGAATACGGCATTTATTTTTCGAGCATTTATTGCGTAACTTCTCTTTTGGGTTATATCTTCATACTGCATGTTGCTAATTGTCCTGCCCGGAATATGGGTCGGCTGTTTGCGAGGAAATGCACATCAGCCAGCAAAGCCCTCAAGTGCATGCAATTAGTTGTTGCCGCGTGCAAGCCAGACGCTTTCCAGCTTTGGGTACTTTTATATAATGCCTAGCTGTGCGTAGCGTGAAACACTGGACGTGTTCTAATTAAAAAAAGAGACAGAGCTAGATTCACCAATTATATGTTTATTTTAAGATACATATAATGAGACTTTAGGCTGACATGACAAACTATAAAGCCCAAACGAAAGTATGAATGTGCTATTTAAAATCACGAACATAAACGAAAACAAAACAATTCTTATTTTCTATGCTTCATAATTATTTAAAGGAAAATAGAAAATAAAGAAATTAAAAAAGTGCAAGATGTTAAATGCTTGCAGATTCGTTGCCTACCTTTACAATGGAAGGATAGAGCAGAAAGAGGATATGGAGATATATCTCTGTACATCGTTCAACCGCTAAATCCATTTCCCACGTCCATCCTTAAGCGAAAATGGCGTGAAGATTTATTTATTAATAACTGTATATCATCCTTACAGATTAGATCAGATGAAACATGTATATGGCGTACTACGACTCTCTACCAACTTGTCGTGGATAACTTGTAATGAGTAGTTGAATTTTACCAAATTTAATTCTAATTAAATTGCGACAGGAAATTTTACATTTCAATAAAATAAATAATTCATTAGGATAGCTACGTTTTTAAGTGCCTATTGTGAATTTAATTAATAAAAGCTACGCCGCGCCACTTAGGGTGTGATGACACTTTCGACATTAAATCAATAGACAGACGCCTGTAAAGATACAAATCATATACAATTGGAAACCCGCCGAGTGAAGGGGCGGCAGAGATGACTCACACTCGTACCATACATATGTATATGTACTACAGTAAATTATGTCAGCAGATACTAAAAACATAATTTTTTCTAGAACATTTTTTTAATTTAGCATATTTGTAAGAAGAATTTAAAATTATTTTATAGATAGACATTATGCAAATCAACATGAATATCAACTCTATGAAAATATTATAGAAAAAACTTTAGAAGAATAATCCGATTGCGATAGCTTTTTGTTACATTTAGAAAGAAAACATTGTTCGGCTAACGATTTTTGACACATATAGAATGTTTACCTTCCTAATTTTATTCCTTTCCTAAAAAAATATTAATAGTTGTAAAATATTAAAATACAATTGTGATATTATTCAACAAAAATGCATTATAACAATAACGAAAAAGTATTTTCACGTTCTCATATGATCACGTATTACTTTATAAAATAGAAATGTACATTTCATTTCTGCATCAATGCAAAGTTAAAAATTCCGAATGTTTTACATTCAAGCCAACATACATTCATCACAAAGGCTACCTCATCCCAACAGCAACAGGCAATGAGCTATCGCTGTTGTAACTGCGCTCGTTCAACTGCGAACAAAGTCGGTCAACAAATACCCGTTTATCGTTTTGTTCGACAATCGTTCAACAATACGTCCTTCGTAATTTCAATCGTTTGACGGTATTGATTTATTGATCATTCTTAATATATTACTAGCTGTCGCCCGCGACGCGAATAAATTAAAATTGCGACTATAATTTGAGATTTAAACTATCCTATCTCTCAAGTTGGATCGAACTGCACATGGTGTGCGAATTTTATTATAATCGGTTAAGTGGTTTAGGAGTCCATTGAGGACAAACATTGTGACACGAGATTTATATATATTAAGATTACAATTCGTGTTGCAAGCTACACATATGTCAACAATTGCACACTGGGCCAGCGTGATTGACGTGTATGAGATGCATATATGTCTGTATGGACATGTATGAACCGACGACTAGATTTCACTTTTGAAAATAATCCACAATGAAAGGAAAATACATGATTGTTCAGAAACGTGTTGGAGCGCTTTACTCGATAAAGCTCGACTTCTAATCGTCATATCACTTATTTTATTAAACCCAACTTAGGTCAAATATAAATTTTGGTACAGAATAAAACTGAAATGAAAATTTGCGTAATAACAAAAATGTTCAGCACTAACGCTACAGGTGCTTTGAATTTTAAATAACTCCTTGCTCAGCAAATTTGCTTAGGCTGACAGCAAACAGTACCAATGCTAAATCAGTTTAAAAGCTACAATATTCAAATGTAAAACCTTATCATTAGCATACGCTGTATTATTTAATCTACTTATTTCCGACTAAAACATTGTGCCTACTTTACATAAGAGACACAAACAGTGCAGCAAAATTAAATCACGATAAAGCAGCATGAACAATAGTCTTTTACCGGAGATTGTATTAAGCAAACGTTACCTGACGAAAGAAGAATAACTATATCTATCTCTAATCAGTTGAAAGTAGTAATAACAATAAAAGAGTTTCTATTATGGCGATAGTACTATAGAGGCCAAAACTTTGCAGACAGCATCTCTAGCTACGTAATCTAATGGAAAATATAAGTTTTACCGTAGCAAACTCGTCGTAGCATATTCCAATTAGTACCGATGTTAATTTGTTCACATAAAATTACTGCTTGGAAGCGAAACGTGCTTCAAGTGTAAAGCACGTCGGTATAAACTTGCTAAGGCAAAACAAACATACTGTGAAATATCTAAACAGTGTATGAAATCTAGAAAATTAACTCGGGGAACCACATCTTTAACTGTATTATTTACTTAAACCGTTACATTAATTTTTCAATTATTAAAAAAATATTAATGTTTTTTTGCTATCGGGGTGGTGGGGGAGGACAGTCAATAGTTTAAGTCCCTAACAAAATAATTTAGGAGTAGGGTATTTCTATCTATCTATTCCACAAGGACAGTTTCACAAAGCATTAAAAACTCTTTGGTGTGAAATCTTAAAAATTATATTGCACAATTGTTAAGTTGTGATAATTAAATGCTAGACCGTTTACCAATACTAATAAAACTTCAACCTAGAAAACAGACCTCTTGTACAACTTTATCAAAGACACATTTTTAAAAACAACAGAAATACGAAATTATAAAATAATGCAACATCACAATGATTACTTTTTAATTAATATCAATAATCACATTATATATTAGGATGTTAATTACCCTAGTAAATATTAGCACCTCGTAGAGAAAGGTTAGGTGCATTTTAATTAGGCGTAGTAACGAACCTGCTACCTAGTTGGTGAGAAACGCCACCGCGCTGGTAGCGATAATTAAACTTCGTTTATATAGCGGCTTAAACGAATATTAACATCGATCCTATAACAGCTATACTTTATAATTACATTAATGTAATATGAACTAAATTAAAGAATACTGGTTCGTATAAATTGTAAACAGATAGTCACAAAACATATTCAATAGCCATCATCACTCTCCACTTTTCACAAAAAAAAAATAGAGTTAATTAAATTAGTTACTCCAATTTGTTTATAACCAGGAATTCATGTGTCTTGTATGTGTACCTCTTTGATGAGTTTTTGCCAGTTTTTATCGTGCACGATGAATTTAATTTCAAATTTTTCACGTGCATTCTTATTTCAATGGGTATTCATGACAAGGGTTACCTTATCCCCGGCAGCAACAAGCGATGAATGGTTGAATACGCTCGTTCAGACGCGCACAAAGTCGGTCAGCAAACAGCACACATTTATCCCGTACTAGTTGACAGCAAACTTTCTTTGGGTATTCGGTATTTATAAATATAAATCTACATTTTCCGATGCCAAAATACATATTTACAAATATATTTTCATCCCTCTTATTCTCTTTGAAATAACTGAGATAACAATATATTTGTACATGTGACCCAATTTGAATGCTTTTTCAATATACATTTTAAAAACAACAAATAAAGTTGTACGTTACAAAGAGGACAAACAGAAATTTAATCTTAAGCTTGCTGAAAATATATTTGCAAGAGTCCGAATTTTAATTCAAAAACTCATATATTAACGTAGGTACATATTAATTGAAGAGTCACCTACATTTTTGTCACATTTTTAAATATAAACTAGGTTAAAACATTGCAGGGTTTGTTTTCACAATGACACTTGTGCATAGAATACTAAAAACTACGTTCATAGTCTAAGGAATAGAATAAGCAAAAAAATCATAAATTCCTAAAAAAAATCTTAAAGAAGTAAAAGTAACAAAAAGAATTGTCACGTGAATGAAATAAAACTCTAAGTAATTATATGCGATAAATAACACAAAAAATATGCAAATCAATTTACGGCGCTCTAAAATTATTGCGACGTCGACAAAATAGCGCGGGGATAATGAGATTCAACACTTGACACAAAATTATCCTGCATAAATTGGGATACTTTAACGATTTATTTACAATACATTATCGAAATATAAAATATTAATTTGTAAACTATGTCTTAATTACTAACTTCAAATACTACATTATTTATCCAACCGACAATGAATAAAATAATTGGCATCCATTCGTGCTACGTGTGAAGTTATATACTTGCACGGAATGCCTGGCACGTTGTTTCCTATTCAACGACCTCTTTTATGTTCTTGTCGTTAACAAGTATCCATTTCTCAGAAGACCAATCCAATTTAGATGTCTATCGTAGAAATTAAAAATCATTCCTTACAGTCTATCCTAGGATATGGCCGTTGTTCCTATACATAATGTTGTAATTATATCTCTGGTAAAAAAAAACATCGTTACCTACTTAATATCCTTAAAAGTCTTTACAAATCTTATCATTTGAATTCTGAACACTTTAAATTCAAGTGCATTACAGGATTATATGAATAAAGCGTGGCTGAATTATCACCAGTAACTGAGGGTAGACTCGAGCCCCTCGATAGGGATGTATATGAGTTGATAACGACGTATTCACTAATAGGTTTAGGAATTTTAGCTGTGTCTTTTAGTTATTTCTAGCACAAAGCTTATTATTAACTGTCAAAAAACAGTGCAGCTTTTATCAAACTTAAATAATATAAAAATAATCTCTGTAAAAGGGTAAATTTGTTTAAATCTAATAAACCTACTACACACAAACACATACTGGCGGACGTTTTAATTATCGCTGTGTTGGCGAAGCGTGGCACATTGATGATAACGATTCCGCGTTTCTGGAATACTGTTACCACAAGCCTGAAATATATAACTTTCTGCTCCACCACCAACCACTATATGATATTATACAAACATACACTAATAAAGTGAATAATGTTTTCACTAAATAATGTAAGCGGCCTGCTTATATGACCTATTTAAGATCGGTGTCGATTGGCATACTATAGAATTTAAAATTGAAGTACAAAATTCAATTATGTATTATGCATACAAAAATAATAACAATATTTTGCCAAGTTATAACTAGATCGATAAGCGATTCTTATTATTGATATTAGAGTAAGTAGAATAATTGTCTGAACATGGGGACATGGATACAGATGAAAATTACAGAAACGAAACCAAAATTAAAACTGAGTTATGGATATAACATAATTGAATACTTCAATACGTCTTATTCAAACGAGCAGAATTGGTTATAAAACTAGAAAGATAATAGACGAAACAACTATATTACTCGTATATAACTAAGATGAAAAAAGTATCTAAAATGCCGATATATTCGTTTTGAAAAGTATTGCTAAAGAGAAAACTGCATCACAAACAATACAATTTGCTTGAATAATACACGGCTCTACTACTTTGCGATTACATAAAGTATAAGGAAATAAGAAACTTGCAAATTTAAACAAAGAAAACATCCACTTTGATGTGCAAATTTTGCAATGTAATGTTTATTATTTTAAAACATTACTTAAATATTGCATGTGTTTGTCTTATTATTGTTCCATTTCTGAATTTACATTTAACTACATTCAAAAATACAAAAAGGAATTGTTTTTCTTGCGTGAAAAAAAATCTGAAAATGCTTTTTGGGATTTTTCTCTTACAATTCTAGCATAAAATTGTGGTACAATGTGAGATTGGACGATTTAAAAAAAAAAACTGGAAAGAAAAAAATAACAATGGCCTCTAAACAAAATACGCAACGTTTAACAAAGAATTTATACAAGCATAAACAGGGGACAGACTATTACCGGCTCCTGTGGTGGCGGCAGACTTAACATTTGTAATATAAATTCCTTATAGAAAAGTCTTTTAGGGAATGAAAGAGCAGCTAAAACATTAGGTCTATTGTTTAGTGCTTAGACTAAGCGATCTGAAATAAAAAAAGTCTCTTTCATGGCCGTCTGTTCTCCATCCAGATGCATGATGTTAAAATATAAGGCTCCGAAAAATGGAATATTAAAAAAACTGTAATATAACGGACGATGTTATTGCTGCACTTGATTCCAGCGACGTCATATAAAACCTGCCTCGTGAACTACGATGCGGTCATTTTCATCTCGTGCATCCGGCCCACGTAAATTGAAATTTCTTTTTATTCGATATATAGTACTGGATTACAATATTCGATAATTTTTTAACGTCTAAAATGATTGATGTTATTATGAAATATTTGTTTTCAGGCAAAAGATACTAAAAGTTTATATCTTATTATTTCGAATTAACTTGTCTCAACAGCAAACTGACATAACGTTACAAAGTTAAATATTTCCCGGCTTCGAAGCCCACTCGACGTGCTCGTATTTCAGGCACAGACTGTCCGATATTTTAATTAAAGTTCCCTCGGCTTGCAAGTCTGGTTTATTGAAGTTCAAGTTTCTGCACTCAATGCCACATTCTAAGTAACAATCAATATAGCAACTGATCGTTAAACATTGAATGTACTCAATATTTTAATATTTTTGTGTATAATTAGTCACGAATATTTTACATTTTAAACATACAAAAAGCTTACTCTTCGCAAATTTTCTAGTGCTTCTTTCAATCCTTTTTGCAATTCCGAGATTGACTCACAGACGTTTTAATTATAACTAACTGAAGCGAATTCACATGAAACTAGATTGCGGTGAGCGCGCGTCGCGAATAACACATGTAAAAAATCATTGACTCAAATTCATATTTAGATATGTTTTTTCTATTGCAGTTGATTCTGTTTCATTTTGAATTTTTGTATTTGTTGCCGAAATAAATCCACCTAGCAGCGATGTTAGAGAACGCCAATGGCGACGTCGACGAAGAGAATGCGTCGCGTGCGTCGCGATAACTGTATAGGTACATTTGCTTTTATCATGCATATAAGTATATTGTATTTTCAAGAAATAAGTTAATTATATTATTTTACAATAGATTAGACAAATCATTCGTTTAATTCAAGAAGACCATTATTCAATCCAAGCGCCAGTACCCTAACAGTAACTATTATTCCCTCAAATAGAATAAACTGCACAACTATGATTGATTTTATAAGATTAGAAGCCTTACAATAACCTTCAGACATTGAACCAGTTCCGAGTATGCATACGAGATTGAAATTAACTCACGTAGATTTTTTTTAATAAAACAAACGACGTTCGCTGGACCCATTGGGTATTTTTTTTTTTTAAATTAAAGTTCAAGACACATTTCACGCAACGTAAATGTGTTTTTGTGTGTATTATCTTGTTGTGACGAAAAATTCGTTCATTGGTTTTTTTTGTGTAATTGGATTCATTTATTGGAACAAAAATAAAAATTTTGAAAAAGTAAATGTAACAGTCTAAAGTATAAAATGACAAAATAAATTTTTTATTATTATTTTGTAAATGAATTCATATTCGCATTATATCTAGCGTAACGGAAGATGCCGAAATCAACAAACGCTTAATGTACGACACTAACGACTTCAGAGATAGGCTAAATACCACCAAATACACGGTCTTTCATTAGGCTCTTACGATTTAACTGCTTTTGTTTTTAAAAATAAAACTTTTCTTAAAAACAACACGTTATTAAAAAAAATATCGACCTAATTACAATTTTAACAACTACTAGTGAATTAGCGCATAATTAACGAGGACTCAGCACTTAATTTAAAACAATAAAGTCGGCGGCCGTAAAGTTAACTTATTTAAGCTAACAAATCTGTTGATATATAACCTTTTTAAGTAATTACTATAGACCTACAAAGTCTTCCGTTATGAACAACGTCTGCAATACGTAAAAAAAGAACATATTAACGTTTAAACGAAGTAACACTTGCTTGAAATAATTTATCAAATCCCTTCAAACATAACTAAGCTACAGTTACCATTACCAAACAAATTAATCATAGCTAATCCAAATATTTAGCGAAAGCCTTCATTACTCGTGATAATGTAATAATCCCTCTAGTCTCCTGTGTCTGGAAATGCATTTACGCACCCCCTACGCCGGGCTGTGCAATGGCGTAGGGGAGTGTGGGACTCGCCGGCCGCAGAAGGCGACCGGAATACCCACTAAAACCAGACTGCCCTCTCACGCGTTACGGCGGGGCCACGGGAAACGCGTTAGCTTACTTCCGTGACCCCGCCTGCGTTTGGCCTCTACGGGCCCTCAAATCTAAGGCGTGGGGAGAAGGGCAGCAGCGGCAAATTGCCGCCTCCTTCTCCCCACTCTTCTCTGCCGGAGCGGGGGCGCTAGGGGATCCCCTTCGCGTTCCCGCTCCTTCTCCTCCTTCTGCGACATGACTGTTTCGCAGAAGGAGGAGACCGCGTTCCAAGACCTCTCACTTCCCAACATGGCGCGTACAACGCCGGGAAGTGAGAGGTCGCCGCCTATCGCCGCCACCAGGGTGCGGCGCTCTTCTGTCCAGGCGCAGCACACTTCAAGTGTGTGCTGCGCCGTATCCTCATCGGCGCCGCACCCGTGGCAGCGCATCGTCTCTTCCCTTCCGATCCGACACAGGTACCGTCCGAAACAGCCATGTCCGGACAGCACCTGTGTCAGTCGGAAGGTAAGGGAGCCGTGGCTCCTCCCACACCACTCCGGGAGCTGTGGGCGTATGGCCTCTATGGTGCGCACGCCATATTGGGCGTGCGCTAGGCCACTCGCCCAGAGCTCCACGGTCGTCTTTCTCCTCGCCTCCCGGGCGCGGGAGAGCTCCTCTGGAGCCGGGGCTTCGCCCCGAGCTCTTTGTGTTGCCCGCGCCCAGTAGGCTTCGGCCAGCACGCCCGCCTCTATTTCCCACGGAGGGGTGCCGGCCAAAACGCAGGCCGCCGCGTGGCCTACCGTGCGGTAGGCCCGACACGCACGCGCCGCAATTATGCGTTGCGGCCTGCGGAGGAGGGCCCTGTTTGGTGCGTTGAGGGCATTTGCCCACATCGGTGCACCGTACAGGGCCATGCTTTTGACGACCGTGGTGTACAGCAGTCTCGTATGTACACCCGGACCTCTAAGGTTAGGGAGGAGCCTCGACAGGGCTGAGGCCGCTCCCACGAGCCGGGGGGCCAGCGCTCGGAAATGATCGCCGAAGCGCCAGCCCCCGTCGAGGACAAGACCCAGATATTTCATCCGGGCCCTGACCCCGACTTCCTCTTCGTTGACCCGGAGGGTGGCCCCCGCAGGAATCCTCCACCTAGGCCCTTTAAAATAAAGGGCCTCGGTCTTGCTGAGGGCCACTCGGAGGCCTAGCGCCTCGATCCTCCGGGTCAACAACATGGCTCCGGCCTCAGCCCTCCTTTTAAGCCGGCTCCAGGTAGTGTCCCGGACGGCTACCAGCGTGTCATCTGCATAGCAGATGACCGCCATCCGGGACAGCACCTCTCCGCGGATGGCCCAATCGAATCCGATGTTCCACAGGAGGGGCCCTAACACGGACCCCTGTGGAACACCGGAGGCCATCCGCCTTTCCTCACGGCCAGTTCTCCCCATGTAGGACACTACCCGCCCTTGCAGGTAGTGTCCTACGACTCTCCGCAGGTAGAGGGGCACTCCGTGATACCGTAGCGCCTCCTCTATTACCGCGAAGGGGAGGGAGCCGAAGGCGTTGGCGATGTCTAATGACACCGCTATGGCTCCCTGCCCCTTTTGGGCCGCTTCGTCAGTGAACCTCTTCAGGGCGGCCAGGGCGTCCATGGTGGATCGTCCTGACCGGAACCCGAATTGGTTCACCGAGAGCTGCGGCCCGTCCCTCGCTAGGTGCTGGATGATCCGGGAAGCTATCACGCGCTCCAGCAACTTCCCGACCTCATCCAGCATCACCAGCGGGCGGTATCCCGACGGAGAGTCCGCTGGGCGGCCATCTTTCCTTATGAGGACTAGCCGCCCCTCCTTCCACACCTCAGGGAAGTGCCCCGCTGCCAAGCAATCGTTGTAGAGGCAGCGTAGGCGGTCCCCGAGGTGCTTCAAGGCGATGGGGAGAACCTTCCCGGGCACCCCATCCGGTCCCGGGGCCTTCCGCGGGCCTTGGAGCCGGCGGGCCGCCCCTAGCATTTCCTCCTCCGTTATCAGAGGAGGATTAGGGGCGGCGTCATCCTCGTTGTCAGCCCTCTGCTGCGCCATGCGCGGTGGCTCAAATGGGGGGCTGTCTGGAAACAGCCCCTCTACCACCGCGCTGAGGACGGCCGGCTCCATGGCCTCCGTGGGGGGCGCCGTTTTGAGTTTGGCCCGTACCATCCGGTACGGGCGCCCCCACGGGTCCGCGTCTAGGGCCGCCAAGAACTCAGAGTAGGCGGCGTCCTTGGCGGCCCCAATGGCGGCTGAGAGCGCCTTCTTTGCTGAACGTGATTCAGCAAGAAGGCGCTCCAGCTCGCCCGGTTCCTGGTGCCGACGTCTTCGGCACCGGGAGAGAGCACGGCGGGCGGCGTTGCTGGTGGCATGTAGGGCCGCGAGGTCCCGCGACCACCAGTACACCCCCTCTCGGGGCGCGAGGCGCCTAGCCCTAGGCATTGCCGCATCGCATACAGCCGTCAGGTCCCGACGGAACCTGGCAGCTCTTTCTCCGACCCCCAAGGATTGAGGGGGGTCGGAGGCCCACGCGCAAGCAATTGCGGCCTCCTCTGCCAGGTCTGCGTCGAGACGGGACAGCTGCCACCTAGGGAAGGCGCCTCTGCCGCCCGCCGTGTGGGTTTGACGCCCGCGGGGCGCTGTGGAGACCCTGAACCTGATGTACAGGTGATCTGACAGGGTCTCCACATCCTCCAGGACGCGCCAACACGTGATGCGCGCACCAATACCGGGGGTGGCAAACGTAACATCGACAATCGAGCCACCCCGCGCGCGCACACACGTGAAGGCGCTGCCCTGGTTCTCCGGAACCAGGCCAATCATGAGGGCCCAATCCCGGAGATGCGCCCCTTTGACGTCAGTGACGGGGGATCCCCAAGCCGCGCACTTAGCATTGAGGTCCCCCATCACGATGACCTGAGCTGGCAGTGCCCTCCGCACCACCAGCTCCAGGCCATCCAGGAACCCCTCAAATTGGGAGAGGCTCCTGTTCGGGGAGAAGTAGACCCCGATGAGCACTACTTCTCCCCAGTTAGCCGCCACGTAACCCGCGCCCCTCTCCCTGAGAGAGAGGCGTTGCGGGCCCCTTGGCGGCGCCACCATTCCGACCGAGCCCTCCGTGTCCCCGACCCAGTGAGATTGGGAAGGGATGAGGTAGGGCTCGGCCACGACAGCAACGGCAATTCTCCACTCCGCCAGGACCTGCATGAGCAGGTCCTGTGCGCGGGCGCAGTGGTTGGCGTTCGTCTGCAGGAACTCTGTATGCAGGTGTCTGGGCATTAGGACACCTGCATACGTTCCTCTTCAGGCTGCGGCTGCAGCCTGGCCGGCGGTTGCGCTTGTGGCGCAGGGGGACGGCCGATGGAGCGGGCCTTCCCCCTCACAGTAGGGGGGGTGCATTTAGCTCCCCCCATCACGTGTGCGTGCGGGCAGCCTGTCCTGTGGCACACAGCGCAGTTGACAGGTGCCTCGCACGCAGCCCTCTTGTGGCCTTCTTGGCCGCATCGGAAGCAGAGGCGGCCATCCTCTGCCTCCGATGGGCATAGGGCCCGGGTGTGGCCCAGCTGCATACACTTGAAGCAGCGTAGCAGCCGGGCCCTTACCGCGGTGACGGTGGCCATGCTCCATCCTATGGCCACCTTCCCTATTTGAGCGACGGCTTTCGCTGCCGCCGCCGGACACCTCACTAGGGCAGAGCCCCCACCCCAGAAGCTGGGCCTGATTAGGCCCACTTTGACAGTATCAGGGTGGCAGCCCCCGGTTGTTGCCAGTTTGGCTGCCACCTCCTCGCGCGTAACCGTCTCGTCCAAACCCGAGACCCGAAGGTCTGCGAGTTTGGACGGACGCGCGATGTCCGCCCAGCCGCCGATGACCCGAGTCAGTTCGGCAGCCAGGCGGTCGGCCGTCTCTTCTGGGGTGTTCCCCCCCACTTCCATCAGCTTGGAGCCGGTCATGCTGGTCCGCACTTTGACCGTCTCCAAGCCGAAGTCTCTGAGGCAGATCGACGCCTTAGCCTTGGCCAAGACGTCAGTATATTTGGCCTCAGAGACCTGTCCCTCTGCTGTCGTGATCGTGGCCCCCGGTTTAAGGGTGACGGTTATGGCCGCCGTCCCTCTAGTCTCCTGCCACAACATTCCTCAATTAAACTAATTATTAACGTTTACTTAATCCGTACACATATCTACCTACATGCGTACTACCAAATACCCAACTGTCCGATGAAATTGACCGACAGTTAAAGGGAATTAATCTTAAGCAGGAGTCCGGAAGATTTGTTTTACTCTAGGAGATAGGATACTGGTTAGAAAAAATGTAAAACTTAATAACAAGCCGAAGGAGGATAAACATATTTTGTTTGGCTGGATTCCCTTGCGCGCCACTGCACCTTGCGGCATTAACACCATTGCGCATTACAACGAGAATATGCGTATACCGTTAAGACAAACCATAATTTCACAATGTATCGACTGAAACAAGCAAGAGACTATATTTCAAAAACTGAGGGAACCACCCTGCACGTTCCGCCGCTTATAGTTGAAGTGACAAAAATCTGATTAAAGATTGCAAAATCGATGCAAATTGTATGCGATCTTCGCATCGATTTGCATAAATTGCGTCTCACGCCGGCTGCCATTACAAACACATCACAATATAGAGCAGACGAGAAAGAAATAGAAGCGCTTAAAACAATTATGTCAAATCAAGTCATTCCACGGCATACAGATATTTGAACTTTAGTATCTTACATATATTATAAACGCGAATGTTTAGATGGATGGATGGATGGATGGATGGATGGATGTTTGTTTGTTTTTCAGTACGGCTCAACGGATTTCGATCAAATTTTGGCTTAAATATAAAACATAGTTTGGAAGAACACATTGGCTACTTATAAAGTTTTTATTTAATTCCGCGTGGATGACAGTAAGTATAAAATACAATGTAATGTTTCTTGTACGAAATAAAAAAAATGTATGTCTGTCTTTTTTATACTGACAAAATTTTACCCTCAAATGATTCATCGTCAATTACTCCCCTACCTGGACAGAGAGAGGAGGGGTGGACGTAAAGCGACAGCCAATGAATGCATAAGTGGCTGTAAAGGACGTCCTTTCAGGAATGCTCTGTCAGCCAACTAACTACGAAGCTTTTTTACATATTCGATGTTAGCTAGATGTATTTCTAAGTATAAACAATTGTTTAATTTTAACATATTAATGTAGAAAACGAATCACCTACTTATAATATAAATTTGTTACAAAAAGAAGTGACCACCAATTTGTTAAACTCCGGATGAAATATACAGAAAATGAATTTTCAGATTTCCATATGAGTAAAACTTATTACAAGTTATATCTAACAAGGTTTTCAGAATAAGAAATCCTGTATCTCAAGAAAATGCAGCGTAAAGGCTTTGCCGGGATATTGCAACAAAAATCCAAAAGGAAAAGACAACAAAATCTACGAAATACTGTCGCTGTCTCCATGAATAGATCATACCGTGCATTATGGTATACGGAGACATGGAGATAAGCTTTCAAAGTGAGGTTAGTTACCCCGCAAGACTGCGGGCGTGTGGGTACACATGCGAAATGGAGCGTAGGCTTCCATTGAGGCGCGTGCAGTCTCGGTCAGTAAACAGCCCTTTCATAGCATGCGTGTCACCAGGTACCCCACTCAGATGCAACGAGCGTACGCATTGTTTCAGGTCTACAAAGTAAACGAATTGTTGAATTTACTCATTGAAATCTTAGTTTTGATTTTTTTATTATTTTGAATAGTTGAATTATTACAAAGTAACCGTAAATATTATATTAATTTTGCACACTATATGTTACCGATGTAACAACTTGATTTCCGCCTTCATTTCACAATAATCCATGTTCATGACAAAATGTCACGTATAACAGGTAACAAGTGACGGTCACACCGGAAACCGGAAGTAAATCCCACTTTCATGCTCTCCGCGCTCACTGGGCCATTGCCAACACATGGCAGCGATTCTATATCACTATTTCCCATCTATTACATATTACTTTCAATGCAAGATGAATAATTGTCAACACAAAAGTACTAGCAGTATTTTATAAGGAGTCAAGACAGTAAGTCTGAGGAGTCGTACACTAGTATTGAATAAAATATCGCTTTACAGTGGACGTATTCCAAAAGATATATATTTAGACGTTTCGACACTATGCTACACTGACGCCTAATAAAAGCTACAGCTTAAAAATTAATTTAGTAACCAAATGTTGCTTTTCGATGAAGGTAAATTAACTTGATAACAAGCAAGTTAATTTACCTTCACCGAAATCTATCAAACCGATTTTCTTTTCCTGAAGCCTAAACGGCTCGACTGTTTTTTTGTTATGAACGGAGAGGACATGCAAACATTATTTTTTATTAACATTATTTCCCTCATAAAGATTATCCTCCTGCCAGTTTAATTTACTATCTAAGGAGGCAGAACCCTAAAAATCTGTAAACTTGTATGGAACAATAAAGATTTTATTATTTTATTTTTGTGATGCAAGTTTTTTTTTAGTTGATATGGGATTTTATACTACGAATTCTATCCTTATTGCTTTGGCATCTGAGCAATGCGGGAAATTCCATGAAAGAAATTATTATGCGATAGAAATACATCAGAACAATGCACAATCTCCGAGCGTAAGGCATATTAAAAATATCTGAGAAACGAGAAATATTTCAACGTGTATACCATGAGAGCTTCTTGCAACATCGGAAAATTCTTAAATTAACGGAAAATCCTGAAACTGTCCTCTTTTTCTGTCAATTAAAAAATCAATCATAAATATACAATATGGAAATGCTTAAGGAATCCAAGCTTAGAAACACACAATTTGTTAAATTAAAACTAAAAAAAAACCGACTGACTGTCACACTCAGATGAAAAATACGAATCGAATCACATCTCACTCGTAAAAATCGGTTCAGTATTATGAAGCATAGGTTAAATTGAAAATGACACACTCACAAACACTATAAAACATACTAAAAAAATCCTTCTACGTCAGCTGGTTAAAAAGATATTTTGTTTTGAAAATCAATTTATAATATACTCTGCGTATACAGTTGGAATTATAACCCTGATGCCCTCTTAATTCAGGCAATCCCCAAATATAATTAAAGTTTACCCGTTTGTGTGGCTTTGAGTATTGTCGCTCGCGATTCCTATAATTGAACATTTTCGTCCAATTTCAATTCGGCCTTACCCAATTCAATTATTTATCCAAACATTAACAGATGACCTTCAAATAAATAAAATGTTGTCTACGATCCTAACGATATATATGTGCGAGCTCAGTAAGTATTTTTTAGTCTTACAGTTCAATTAAAAACTCCGTAAATGTCATACCCCTATAAAACGCAGGAATTCGATGTAGATAATTTGACATGATACCGATTAGATTGCTAAAAATACACTTTCTATTCCTTTCTAATTAAAGTCTCTTATCTGGAACTTGGGAACTTTTGACAGGCTTCAGATGATAACGCACATTGCTGTCTGATATCGGAAATGTTTCCATTAACACGTTGCCCTTGCCAAAACTCTGTCGACGTTTATTTAACTTGCATATTACCTAGAGAAGTCGCATGTATACCAACTTGAAAACCTACAAAGCGAGAGATAAGAATATATTACAAAAAGAAAATGTTCTATTTGTTAGCTTTAATAAACCAAAATATTTTGATCCGAGATTTTGTAAGTGCATAGTCTTAATTCTTATAGACGAGATAAAAAATTCACTACCATCAAACACAACTTAGGTCTCATAAGATACTTTAGGCAAGAGTAAATTTCAAGTATATGTATATTGACTATGTTATATACTTGCAAGTACAATGTCGGTGTTCGAGGGATTCTCTTCACATATAAGTTGTTCTCAACACGGATGTAACTCCTCGAAGAACACCTGACGAAGCCTTTTTATTCAGAAGGCACTTGATAATGACGTTACTCTGCGATAATGCTTTATCGATGGATATGAACAATATTCTTCCTGTTCCTGCCAATACAGTATATTTCGGTGCGGTCGTTTCTGTCTGATACCATTTTTATAAAAATTTTGCAGGTGCTTTCAAGTCTGGCAAAGACAAAAAATGCATCATGTTCTTTTCGACACCATGTATTTTTAATATGGTAAATGAATATCCAAAGTTCTGATATTTAGTATGAATAAAAAAAATTAGGTTTTTAAAATTCCAACAACAACCAGTTTTAAAAAAGAAAACTATTTTAATGAGGCAGGATAAAACAAAAACAATGCTCTTTCGCAATTATAGAGCGGCCACGGAAGTCAGCTGGAATGGTGTAAGCTCTCTAGAAATTAATTTAAAAAACCCTTTCAGCTTTTGTTCTTCAAAAATATTAAAGACAACCAAAAATACCTGAATTCATTAACAAATATTATTAGGTAAAATACACAAAAGTATTAAATGTAAAGTTCGGATTAGGAATAGAAAAACATCTGGGGGCCTAGCACGAGTATTTGTGGTAAACGCCATAGTATCGTCATCAACCAACCAAAAATCTCATACTAATTTTGACATAATTGACGATGACAATACGAAGGCGATTGTCACAAATATTTGTGCTAAGCCCAATGTTATTTTTTCCCGTCCTTAGTACTATCCAATAATGTTTTTACATAATGTTAATTTCAACCATTTACAAAAATTTGTTGCTTGTTTAAAATAACACTGCATTGACCTATTTTGTGAGCCTTGCGAAGTATTCAGGTTAGTGCCTGGTCTTCACTGAGATGGTATGCGGGAAACACAAATCTATAGAGGCCGAAGCATTTGCAGCGTTAAGTTTAAAGTTACACTATTTATTTAGTTATTTCGTTGAATGCCTTTCGTCAATCTTTTAGCCGGAGGTTTAGAGCAAAATATCAAATACAAGTTAATAAATAACCTTAATCTGTAAAACGTGAAAGAACTTTTTATTTCTGTCTTTGTTCTCATATTGAATGGATATCGCCGTCTTGTTAAATTACAGAGTTAACTAAAATAAAAGTATTACGAGAAAGTTCCGTGTAGTAAAGCCTAATAGCATTTTAACATGACACGTTATGTGAAATTTTCAATAAACCAATTTATAAAATAAGTCCGGTAAAAATTGACGTAAAAAGACAAAAGTTTCTAATGGTTTTAATTATCTGGACCTTATAAAATTAACTTTGTTTAAATGCCGTATACTCAATAAAAAATATTGTTCAGTTTCCGAAGGTTTAGCTCTAATGTCACCAATCAATAGAGAATAAAAATTGTAAATATTATAGACCTAAGTTTGTTATTTTCTTTCTGCCTTAGGTATTAACTGAGAGTAGGTCGTTAGTTACCAGTACTCGTGTGATCAGCGAGCAATTTCGAGCATCGGTAAAAAGTAATTTGTAGGTGAGTGCACATCGGCGGGCAAAGGCTGCGGAGTGCTGCAATTAGTAGCTTCCATGTGTGCACCCGTGAGCTGTTAAGGATTTACAAACGAATAAACTATTGCTTTTTAATATTACTTGACATAGGCTCTTCAAATTTTCATGTTACAAAAAATGCAGTTCCAAATTTACTGAGCATGGAAAACAAAACTTAGATAACTTGAGCTGTTTTTTTTAGGTGCACAGCGATCTCAAACTGATATGTATTAGACAACACATATTTGTTTCAGACTTTAGGGTCAACATACAATCTTTATCATCCTATGTAACATTTAAATCCGCGAATTTGTTTAGATTATTAAGTATATAAAAAAAATGTATAGACCAATAATTTTATTTAATCTTATTCTAATTATAATGGAGAAGAAAGTCAAAGGAATATTGCAAGTAGTAACTCTTGTAGTCACAAAGACGAGTCATTCCAATCATTTTACTTGAAAAAAATTAAAGATCCACCGGAAAAAGTAAAAATGCAATAAAGTTCCGAGGAGAATGAGTTTGTGGATGCAAGTCATCTCAATAACGTTCAAAAGGTTCTTTGATAGCGCCGTGAAATATTAAATGCAGGAACCATTGTGACGGCAAGTCAGAAGCGTTTTCGCATTTTATAGTATAAAGAATAGATTATAGTATTAAAAATAACGTATACAGAGGAACTCTTCAATAACCATCCATTTTTCATCCTCTTAGTAACAGAAGTAACTAACGTAAGTCAATTTATAAGTTTCACAAGGAAAAATAAATTAACTTTCTAAGAACACACAAATCAGGGTAGCCAAGTAAGTTTTGTAATTAGGTTTCACATTTGTTTTGTTGTTGTGTTTCCAATAACCGTCTTTCACAGGGATAATATTCCACAGTTCCTTAAGAAAAAAAAAACGCAGAAGCACGAAGTGTGTTAACATTTGCATCAGATGTAACACGCTTTTCTGTCAAATTTCTGGTGACGTCACATTTGTAATCTCACTCGAAGAACCACTTACCAGCGCTACGGAGTTGTTGTTCTGCTGCAGCCAGCGTAGTATCGCGCTTGCGGTGGTGAAGTCAGGTCGGGGGGGCGGTGGTATGGCATGCTGCAGCGAGGACGCGAGCTGCTGTGCCAACTCCAACGCCCGCGCCCGCGCAGCTCGCCCCGGCCCGCTCGGCGTCGTCGCCCCCGTAGCGGTGCCGCCCGCTTCTGTTGATACAGTGAATATTATCTTCAGATACCTTTAGATTTGCTCTTGAAGTTACTAAAATAGCCTAGATTGTTCCCTCAGAGAAGAGCTATATAATATCTGGGTGGTATATAAAAAAAACACTCACTCATGTTATAGTTATAGGTTCGTGTTTTTTTCAACTGATCTGATCAACTACAGTTCCACTAAATCCGGAACAAAACTTTTGATTGTCGTATCTCAAAAAAAAATTCTTGGACTAAAATGTATTTAACATAGGAATAGAGAATCCATTCCGTTAAATCACGCATCTCGGGTATAAATAGCATGTAAAAATTACAAAGCTTTGTTCTAAACCAAATGATACCAGTTAATTCAAATATATATAAAGGTATTGGAGTACAACACAATCTAGGTCGAGCTTTCAAATTAATTAAACCGCGATGAAAGCCGATTATTCGAAATCATGAAATTAAATGGTTGTAAAAATACCAGCGGCGATGAACAATACCGATAAAAGACACATTTTGGAAGATTAGATGTTTACCCATAAAGTGAACAAACAAAAAAAGATTTAATTAATGAACATTGAAAACTTCATCCTATGCTGCCTAATAGGCTAGACAGAGTGGATAAAAATTACTTCTTTGGGCTAAAAGATAAGAGAGCTCCAATCAAAAAATTTAAGGTAAAGGTTTTCACGCTTAATTATATTTTTAAGGTTTAATTAACATAGGGTTGTTAACAATTGTCGAAAAAAAAAAACAAATTTCGCAGTTCCTTTTTTAATTAATAGAAGATCACGATAAATTTGTTTTCGTAATTGTAAAGTTTCGTTGTTAACATAAAATTCCAACATTAAGTTGGGATTTATTAAGAGTAAAAACAACGCACTCAAGGCAGATCCGAAAACATCGCAATACTTCAGTTAGGTAATCGTTAAGAAAACAACAGATGGACGTAAAATATATAAAATCTTTATATCCCCTTATTCTGTTCAAGAATATTGAATAATATTAAATGTGTAGGTATTGCGAATATTCGTACGATTCAATACAAGCACATCGTTCTAGCCTATATGCAATAAATAACTAGAATTTAATGCACTGGAAGTGCGTATTCTTGTAGAGTATGAATCTAGTGTTTTCCTTTCAATTATCATCATGGAAACGGTGAGTAAAGACTCATAGCCCTAAAGAAAAGAACAACTTAGGGCAGGTTAAGTAATTATCCACGGACCTGCTCGGTTGTCCGAGTGGGCGGAGGGGTGAACTCCGACGTGGCGCGTCCCCGGGTGGTGGATAGGGGAACGCCCCGGCCTTCTGCCGGGGTAGGGCTTCGGCCCCGCGAACCAAACACTGGTAGGTTAGCTAGGTTAAGTAGGTTAGTTAGATTAGGTTGCGGGCCCCTTGTGGGCCCGCAAAAGAGAGGGCGGCGCTCGCCGCAAAGCGAGCGTCTATTAGGCTAGTTAGTTGTGTAAGTTAGATTAGGCTGCGGGCCCACTTGTGGGCTCGCAAAAGAGAGGGCGGCGCTCGCCGATGGGCGAGCGTCTATTAGGTTAGTTAGTTATGTAAGTTAGGTTAGGCTGCGGGCCCACTTGTGGGCTCGCAAAAGAGAGGGAGGTGACCCCGAGCTGAGTACCACAGGGAAAGGTGAGGGCGAACCTATAGGTTAGTTTAGAGTAGGCTAGGTTAAGTTAGTTAAGGTAGGTTAGGGTGCGGGCCCACTTGTGGGTCCGTACATGAGAGGGCGGCGAACCCGAGCTGAGTAACTGCCCTTTTCAGGGCGGCGAAAGGTGAGGGTAAGCCTTGAGCGTGGTGGGTGGCGCGGCCCACTAGGGTCGTGGCCGTCGGTCGGGACGTGGGAGCACGACCTCGGTAGCACTCTGCTTGCAGAGCTGTTATGCGATGGCGTGTGATCCTGCGTCCCATCGCGTAATCCCGGTGGCCATCACCGGGACCGCGGGCCCCTGTCTTGATCAAGACGGGGGCCAAGAGGCGAGGTCTCTATAAACCCTAGGCGGCACCAGCGGGGGAGGCGGGGATTCCGAACCTGCATTGCACGGTGTCGTCTTCAAGGAGCGCCTAAGGGTGCAGCGCCCCTTTGGGGGCGCAGAGAGGGCCCCTCCCGGGGCGGTCAGTGGGGCGTCGCAGTGGCAAGCTCACGCGATCCCGTGGCGCCCCACACTATGGCCATGAGGGAACAAGGAGGTTTAGTGGGTATGCTCCCATTCGGGGAGAGAATCTCACATAACTCGCGTGTCTTCCCCGAGGCACGGAGTATGCATTAAGCATTACTCGTTGGAAAAAAAAAAAAAAAAAGGTTAAGTAATTATAAAGGTGTAATTTCACTTTGCATGTGATAAATTAAATCTGTGACAAATATGCAAAAACAAAGATATGTACATACATACATATTTCTAAAGATACTATGAGTTTGGAAAGCTGAGGAAATTTCTACATTTTTATTTCTCTATACAATGAATGTGTCTAGCAAAGTTCTTTGTGCAAACTACCAGACATATTTCATATTGTTCCCGAAACAAAACCAAAGTGTTGAATTCATGCTTTCAAGAATAATATTAAAAGATTTGCAGTGATATAAAAAGTGAATACATATTTAATTTAAAAAAAATAAACATCTATATATATAAAAGAAAGTCGTGTTAGTTACACTATTTATAACTCAAGAACGGCTGAATAGATTTGACTGAAAATTGGTTGGCAGGTAGCTTAGAACCAGGAAAAGGACATAGGATAATTTTTACCCCGTTTTCTATTTTTTATGGGTGTTTAATTTTGTCACTTTTATAAATCAAATTTATCCAAATTTAAAATATACACAGTTAAGTAAACAAAAAGCCTTCGTGCTACTTTCAGAGAGATATTAAATTTTATCTGTCAGCACAGACTAAAAAAATATTCATCGCTTCGAAAAAAATTCTACAACCAAATAAACATTATTTATTTTTATGTTCCATCGAAATTATTTGAATGGCTGGCGTCAGAAAACAATGCGCACTTTACACTAATTTGATTACGGACCTCAAATAAAATTGCGGCCTAATTAAAAACTCGAGCTAACCATCTTCTAGTTGAGGCGTGTTCTAAATTAATGAAGTTAGTAAAGCGTGTCACTCGCGCCGCGTGCAAATCGGGTTTTCTATGCGGTGAGCGTGCGCCGGTGAAATTTTAAAACTACAGATAAAAAATTCAAGAATTACGCGACTATAAACTCAGTAAAACCCTAATAAATAGAGGAACTAAGTATAAACCTTACTATAAATTATAGAGCTAACAAATACATTCTTCCCATTGCCTTAATTCCGCCAGTTTCTTTTGGAACTAAGATCATAGGTTTAGTCAATGAATTCATTCCATAAAAACACTTGTATTATTCATAAAATGGTTTTAGTCTGCGTCATATTAACCTTAACCTCCTTTTTATTGGTATTTGGGTAATACGGTCAAAAGAGCTGATTTTTGATACAATTTCAAGGATATAAACAATAGATAACAGACGCTGATATAGAAAAAAACATTCTATATGTGCATTTTGCATTAAAAATTCGATTATTTCACATTTCTATCTTGAGGTATGTACGAAAGTTATAACAGGCACAGAAGACCGTCATAAATTCTCAGATATAGAACAAACAAAGACACTTCTGATCTTCGATCCTACAGTTTTCTACATCAACTTCGTATTCTTCATTAGTGAAGGTCGTGCTAATCTTGAAGTGCCTACACTGAGGTATCGTGCTGCCATCATATGCCCATGCCATATCAAGGCATTCGGAATGACGATTTCCAGTATTGATTGTATTTGGTGAGACCAGTATAACATATTCCGTAGCCTACATGTTCCCCGACAAATTGGCAGTGTTATATTAAAGCTATATATGTCGATTCACGACTTAGCTCACTGCACAAACGGTTTAGGAGCCAAATCCGGAGGATTACCTCAACGTCGGTGGCCAACTTGCTCAACATTGATCGTTGCTTTACGTTCAACTTATTTGCATAAAGTTCAGAATCGTGTAAATTGCTATCTCGTTTGAATATATCTGCATACAGAAACGATCAGTTTAAGAATTAGGTACTAATCTTTGAATTAAAATAATACTAAGTGCCGATAGTATACCCACTTTAAGGCAAGCTAATTTCTTCCACGAAATATCATAGAATTGTTTAATAACATGATAAGAATGAATGCAAATATTCTAGGATATTATATATTACACTTTAGTTTTATATAAATAGTTGAAATTGTCGAAGGGGGAAATATATATGATTCCAATGCTATTAATATAGCTTATATATAGCTTTTCTGTAACTTTAACACATGTATCACATCGCCCCAAATAAAACTCTACGAAACAACTAACTGCAGAGCAGAATATAGTTGTTTAGATAAATATCTCAAACAGTGTAACTGGTACGTTATAAAGTTTTGAAGTTTTGAGACAAGTCGGAGATGTCACAGATGGCGGTCACAGTTTCCAAGTTGCAAGAATTACACGTGAAAGCAATGTTATTATATTATTGTACTTAATGCATTTTTACTAGCCAAATAAAATAATAGCCTTAAAGTATACTAGATCGTTTATAATACAGTTGGCATTCCAACTTAAAAACCTATTGACTTAAAAAAAAAACTAAATGGTATGTAAAACCGTTGTTTAAGACAAAACATACCTACTTTCTTAATATAACTTCAAGTAGTTACATTTAATAAGGTTTTTAAGCCAACGGGGAGAAACAAATACTAATTTTCAAGGAAAATACGAATAAAAAAAATTCAAAAAATTAAAAGGAAATTAAAGAAGAATGAGCATATTCGCACAAAAATATAAAAATCAAAATTAAACATAAATAAGTAACAACGGAGATCTTTTCGATTCGACTCCATTCGCAGAAATTATGCGGACGAATGAATTGCATCCGAATTGGAACAATGACGCTTTGGGCTCGGATAAAAAAAGAAAAAAATCTGCTCATTTTACTTTCTTTAACAATTATTTACATATCTACTGGACCAACAGCGAGTACTATTTATTGAAAATAGGCCAATATTAATGTAGAAATTTCCATTGAACTATTTACATAACATGGAAAATATTGTATAAAAGCGTATTTGCATTGTATGTAAAGCAGTCACTACTTAAATATAATATTAGATTACACTTAATTTAGTGGCAAGCACATGTCTTCGTGTGTAATACTTTACATCCCGGTAATTTACCGGTAATAAATCGCGTTTTACGCAGCATCTAAACCGCCATAAAGTTTGGATAACTATTAAGAGACAAAAAAGACGTACGCTGCGGTATCTGTGAGTCAGCATCATCACCGAAGAGACGCTGGCTGCAGACATCGAGCAGCCACCACCGCGTTACATGCTCCGGCAGGTGCCAGCAGCCCGGCATCGTACTCACATAACACGGTACAATCACAGTGACACACACACACAGGTGCAGAACATTACACAACACACGATATAGGTTTATAAATTAAACAACGCCTAATAAAAGAAGAAGTCCACCTTGTTAACTTGCAAAATGTTAAATTATACGAATTAAATAAGTAATCGCTACGAATATAAAAATTAAAATGTAGGTATTTCATAAATATATGTCATTAAACTTTTATTAGATTATTTACTTAAATATGGCATAGTATTCAATATTATTTGAATGATAAGAAATAAAACCTCTAAAAGAGACGCATCTTCTCAAATAAGGGATAAGGGGCTTTACGCGACAAGAATATAATAGCTCATTAACTCCCCGTTTTCGGAGGAAAACGAGGGGAGCGGGAGTTCATGTCACGGACCTGATCAGATTATTGAGTGCGGTACCTGTTGGTCGGAGATGTCGACGTACGCAATTAATAAATTTAATTTGGAGTGAATTACACAATTAATTTAAGGGTGAATAAGACAATATTTCTTCTTTTTCACCCCACAGTATTATATTAGTAAAGAAAAAGGTTAAAAAAACTAGCTATCTACCATCTTTCTTTACCATTATCAGCTTAATGACTTTTACCGAGAAAACTTAACCCACCCCCAGATACACCAGAAATGTCGCGAGCTCAAAAAATACCAGTGTGGTACAAAATCCTGCATTCATTCAATAGGCCAAACATATATAACCTTCACAAAATCGCCATCAATCTTACTAGAAGCCGTATATGTGTTTTTTGCCAATCTTACTATCTTACTAATTATAAATGCGAATTTTTGGATGGATGGATGGATGGATGTTTAAATGTATCTTCAGAACGGCTCAACGGATCTCGATGAAATTTGGCATAGATGTAGATCATAGTTTGGAAGAACACATAGGCTACTTTTTACGTTTTTTTTTAAATTCCGTGCGGACGAAGTTGCGGGCGACAACTAGTCTTGAAATAAATACATTATCGCTCAATAAACTCACCTAATTTCAGTAGCGACATGAAAAAACTACAACTTTGCGTCACATATAAATTCGAAACGGCAATAAAAACAATGTGTATTGTAGAAATATTTTGATAACTAAACGCCTTATAAAAATTATCTTGACAAAAGATTACGGGTGTACCATCGAGATAGTTCTTGCAAAACTTGATATGGAATTGTCACTTCCCGACAATCAGTGTGTACTTTGTATAATGTAAAACAGTAAATATTTTAATATGCATTACTTTTTTGAAATACGCGTGTTTCATAGAGGAAAAGTGTATATATCTATGTATGTTTTTCTCACTTATGGTTATGAATTTTTTTACTTCATTGTCACAATTTACGAGAATTTCTCTTATTTATAATGCCTTTGAAAAAACAAGACAAAGCGTGCATCAATGCTTACGAACGAATAATCATGTTAATGAAAGCAAGAAAGACGCACAAGCGAAAAAATATTTTATACGCCTATGTGTGGGTACCTATATAAAAACCGTTGAAAAACAGCTCATATATAACTGTTCAAAAATTAGCACAAATTTTATCTAATGTGAAGTCAACTAGTGTCTTAAAGTAGCAAATTGTAAACTTGATTACAACGCTCGAGGCTTATCTAACTTTGCATCAACTCTGAAATTCGGTGTCGTCAATTCCGTCCGCGCGGAAATTAAAAACACTACAAGTAGCCTATGAGTTGCTCTAAACTATGTTCTACATCTATGCCAAATTTCAGCGAGATCCATGCAGCCGTTCTGGAGATACCTTCTAACAAACATCCTTCCATCCATATATCAAAACATTCGCATTTATAATATTAGTAAGATTAACGCACAATCGTCATTAATTTTATAGGAAGAGTTAATAAATTCGACAAAAAACTAATATAAAACGCAACAACGTAATGCGTTGTCAGCCAAAACATCTGTAACAAAATGAAAAAAAAAACATCGAATGCAATCCACATGCCTGAACGTTTACAATAGCACGTGTATTTCGTACATATAGTATGTATGTACGTATCGTATTAATATATACGCGCGTGACGCACAGACGTCCGAACCGAAACGACGACGGCGTGCGACTACCGACACCCTCTCGTTCAACAGATTGCACCCTCTCGGGAAATACACCCCCTCACTCTTTCACAAACGGAACCACACTTTCCATTGTTAGAAACCCCTCAAGTTTTTCGACGTTTGGAAAAAATAATATTCTTACTTTTGCATTTAACATTTTATGATATAACTGAAAAACATAATACAGTGTATACCTTTATGGATATTAGATTCAAAATCTTAAAACAAACAGCATGATCATGTAGTACTGCAATGCTACGGGATGTAAAAGAAACTCATACACAAAATTATTGGACAGGAAAACTTTGTGGACAGATTCAGAAAACTAGAGGTCCATGAACGCACATGGGATGAGTGAACCCAAAAAGATTGTATATTATTTATATCACTGAAGATAGTATGTAAAATGTTTAAAACAAATTAATAAGAATTGTGATTGTGTCTCTTGGTTTAGGAATACAGGAGACAAAGAAATAATAAATTTTGTATATTTATTTATCATGTTCTATCAATTATTAAATTAAAAATATTATATTATATTAAAAATATTATATTATTACCCAAAATCATAAATATTACCGAATGGTCCTCCTAAAAGCATCATCCATGCAATAACATTTTTTTCTTACACTTGCAATATCACAAACTTACGACTGCCACAATCTCATGGAGTATACAATAACATAGCATGTTTATAATTCTTTCATTGTTATAATGAAATGAGATTCTGCAGTTATTAATTACACATATCAATGAAAAAAATCTATACTAAGAATTAGAGAAAACGAAATTTTTTATTGACATATATACTGGTACAATTATTTAATATGCTAAGTATAAGGTAACAGTTTGTTTATGTCAATATAGTTATTTGATACATAGCATATATGCATGCATGCATTTTATTGTATCCTTAAAACATTCAAACTATTTCAAGGTTCATAAAATAGGCGTATAATAATACCGAATGAAAGAAAATTACTGTGTACATCTGTCTGACAATATGAATAGTTAGTGAGAGATAAATGAGGAAATGAAGACCCCGATAGTCATTTAGGCGTGGAAAGTTTACGTAATTGTTTACTTTCACGAATCAACAGTACTAAAAACATAAACCACGTATCTTGTACTTAATCTCAACTTACCGGCTATGATTCCATCCATCTGGAGAAGGGCTGCCTCCAATAATTTAGCGGGATCAGATTCCGCTGATGTTGGATTATTATCACCATCAACTTGCGTTGATTTTCCCATCTTACTTTAATAAAAAAAAGTAAACAAGACAAAACCTCCGAATATGAATTTGTAAATAATTATAGCAATAAATAAGTTTTCACAAAAAAGTTAACTTTTTGATAACTTAGGTCAACAAAACTTTGACATACACACCGATGACAGTGAATGAAAGTAAAGTTTGCTTGTGTTTGTAAGTAACGTTTCATTTCGCAAAAAACTTTTCTATGAATAGTTTGTATTTTATCGCAACTTTAATGAAAAAAAAAAAACAATTTGCAATAATAAAGACTTGAGTTCATTTATTGAGAACTTTTATAAAATTGACATGTATTAATTATTTTAAATGTATCATTTTTTTTGTAAGTTCAAAACGAAAATTAGTATAAAATTGTACCTAAATATTTTGGCAAAATTGGATTAGCTTTTTTATTTATCAATAGCTGTGTAATGTAATTTCATCTTAACACAACGTACGGCAAATCTTTTTTTCTTAGGGTAAAATTATCTACCAAAAAGTTTATCTACATACTCATGCTGCTATCTGTAATTAGTACATGTATAATTTCTGTATCCTATTTGAACTTTTCTTCATGCATGTTGGATACACTCAACCTCTCCATCCATTCCATTTTCCACGCTTTCCACGCACCTATACATCGGTAAAGTAGCTTTTCATCCTAGGCGGTCAACAATAAAATATTGGGCCTGTTCTTTACATTTTGGCGACCCAAGCTCAAATGATTTTTTCATTTTGTCACTTCTTCCCAGCATAGCACACTCGTTGTAATGAGGATATTTTTTTTGTTAAGGGATATAAATAAAAACCAAATTTAGATGTTTTATCGCATAGTTTATTAATATTTCAGTAGACCCTTTACCAAATTATTTATAAGTAAATAAATATAACTACATACTTGGTAGTAAGTACCATTCCTTTAGCTTATTAAATCGTCAGAGATGATAGGACGATAATTCTTTTCAACCGCAAATAAACTTTTATCATAAAAACAAGCAAAACAGCTATATCGCAAACATTTCACTATACATATATATATATATAAATAAATAACATTTGTATTTTTATATATTCTCTCTTTGTAAATATATAACTCTGAATGTGAAATTCACACTTTTAAATATTATAATCTGTTTAAATAAATTTCGAAAAAATCTTTTTCTTACATTTCTATACTCTTTCAATTATTACTGTTCTAAGGCACAATCTGCTAACATGATATTATATCTATCACTCATTATTCCGTACCGGTTACTAACGAAAAGTATTCTTTATTAGTAAATATGTTATTTCTTAACCATAACACAATAAATGTAACAGAAAAAATATCAACGAAGTTATCAATCTCTCTACTTTTACAAATAATTGCTTTTATAATGATTTATCTATCTTACAAAGTACACACATAACAACTTAAAACAAAAATTATAATGTTGGTAAGCTGTGATTTGGTATTAAGGTGAGGACTGCTATACTAAAGCATTTCTTTATAACAAGTAAGAGTATATCCTTTGAAACCTGTTCATTGACTATATATTTAGACTGCAGTGACAACTTGTATTGACACAATATTGTTCAATTCAATTTCCAAGCAGTGGCTTTTAGGTTTCTCAACTGAGCACTGATTGTTCCGCCAGTGTCGCGTTGATGGGGGTGGCTCGAAGGAGATTGATCGGTGATAGATGTTCCAAAATTTGATCAACTTACAAAGCTGATCAACAGCTATGTAGTAAAGAGTAATATTAGTCACACTCAAACCTATAACACATTATTGTTGTATCTGTTGTTTCAAAGATAATGTAAAGCAGGAATAGGTCGTTGACGGTGGCTTCAATGAAATGAAACGTAAAGTTTGATATTTTCAACTAGTTAATCATTCATTCAAAAAAAAAATAACCATAAATACAACCAGTGACTCCTTTGTTAACTATGTTGAATTAAACTAGTTAAATTAAAAACGGTTAACAGTTGAAACATTGTAGTTTTATCATTATCAACGGTTGATTCAACTAGTTGGTTAAATCAACGCCCATCCCTATTAAGGGATTATATGTGTCAATACAAGTCTCACTGCAGTCAAAGTCTATAGTAAGATAAACATTTAACTCCAACAATGTCTTCAAATTTTGAAGACTTAAAACTTGTTCAACCAACTTATATATTTCTGACAATATTCATTGACAAGAAAGAAGTTACCATTATTAAAATGATCTCATTTAAAATGTTCTAAATAAAATACGATATTATTAATTGCTTATTATTTCCTTAATTATATTTGCACATTCATTTCAAAAACTTCATTCATGCCAACAAATATTACTTTTACCTGATTAATTTTTAACAATTGTAATAAACCACACTCACGGAATGTTTGCCATAATATGTTTAAAAAGGGATTTAAAAAATACTGGTGTATATCAATTACTATTTTACTTTGTAATTATATACATTTGTGGTTTTTTTGTGTCCATATCTCCATTCTATGTTGCTACCACACAAAAAAATAAAATATATACCTCAAAAGGTGAAAAACATTGAATAGGCTACTGCTAACAAAAATAAATCAAACATGTGTTTCAATTTATATTTTTTGCACTAATTAAGTAGTTATTGAATACATTTTCACTCAATATTCGATTTATTAGAGTCGCAGTGTTGCCATTTATGTAGATAATTATATTTCTATGATTCCGTAAAACTCTTCAATTCAGAAAAAAAAACATTTTATAATTAAGATCTCTTCTTAATTTTATATCTATAATCTATAAATATATTAACTCTATTAAATATTAAAGGCAATATCTATCGTTAGATATGGACGGATTAAGTAAAGGCGCCCAATGGGGTTACCGATTAATAATATTAATAGCTCTTAAATAAATCTATACTATGTCGCGGTGTAACGGTAGGGACCATATTATATATTCAATTCTACATATAATAACCAACAATGAAACAGCATAATATAAGAATCTCTATAAATAAATATGTAGCTAGTTTCAGGTAACTCACTAGGTCCAATGTCGGGGACGGACTTACCGCACACCGGTACTAATCTATTAGCAACGTTATAACAAAACAAAATATATAACTTCGTTGGTAAACATAATTTCAGTTCCACACTAAGTCAATTTAGTAAACTTAACAGGCAAGACCACAACCGATATTAAGTACTTATTAGCTACAGGAATGTCAATCTCAGGTTAGGGATAACTTCAATAGGAATGGATCGGAACAATCATATATTAAGTTATATCCAATTCTAATTGCATCCGTGATGAAACATATTTTATACTTATATGAAAATAGTACCGCATACAAATTTAATTCTAATTTCGATAATTTTTAAGCAGTTTTTTTTTTTCGTCAAACTGTTTGAGCACCCAACAATAAATAGTAGTTAGTTACGTTTTTTTTTTACGTTAATAGCAGTTTGAGTCGTTGCCAATTAATAATTTAATAAAAATAATAAAATAAAACAATTATATAATAAAGGCACCGGATACAAGCACGCGATAACTCGTGATTTATCATAAATCCTGAGAAATCGGAATGTAGAAGAAAACTATACTTTTTGTGCGAACAGAACACGTAACATTTTTCGACTTGAGCCTTGTTCAAATCATTGAGCAAATATGCCTTTTCCCTAATAGTTTCGTATCATTTTAACTTATTAATAAGGCTGATATTTTTAAGTACATAATGTTTAGTTCTAAATCTGTGTAATTTAGAATAAATAAATAATAAACAACATAATATTTTTAAAACTTGTACATTAAGTATTAGTCGTGGACTTGCATCACATGCACTAAGACAACATAAAACGGAATGTAGAATTTAATTCCTGTCTGTCATAATAATCACAATAATAAACAATATTGGGAAAGTAGGCTTAGCCTTTTCTAATAATCTTGTCAACATTGATATATATAAATATATTATTTTGTACACTCTTCAATTTAAGTTTTAAAAAACAGTTGTAAAATTGACTATCGCACCAAAATACCTCGTAATAAATTTACTTTCGAATGTTCACGTACTGTTAAGTACTATAAAATAAAATAAAAACAATAAATAAAATTAAAAAAAATTATAAAGACAAAAAAAAATTCAAAGTATCACTTAATTTCCCCACCAAAGACTCTGGTATTGGTTGAAAAATCTCAAATAACATGGAATGCATCATGTTACAATGGAATGTAAAATCTCTTCAGTTAACAATTTTTTTTTCTTTCTATCTAAGTGAATTTCAAATTGTACCTAAAATTCCAACTATCTCATACCCTTTAAATATTAAATTATCCATACAAATAACCAATCATTAACTATTATAACAACTAAATAACTTTCAAAGTAATTTGCACTTTTTTTTAATAACAGCTTCGGGGGGACGTTCAGCGTAAGACAAATTCGAAGACTTTCACCTTGGCGTGCTGATAAAATCCACATTTTAAAAAGAAAAAAAAAAACGATTGGAATAATCATGGAGTGCATTAAATGCGTTAGAATCAAAAGATGGAAGGTGAAGTGACTTCGAAGTGTTTACGTAATATGCACAAAAATTATGCAAAATGTGCATTAAGTCAATTGAAATCGAACGGCCCCCCTGCAAACAGTCATTGATGACTTTTGCTCAGCAAGTGGGAGTTGAATTCATAGACATTGCAACACTGTTCCCCGCAGATGTTACATTTCCATGGATTTGAGTCGCAATGGCATCCCTTATGCAGGAAGTATAATGTGGAATCTGGGAACGTAATGGAGCAGAATGTACATACGAGAGAAGAAGGCAGCATGGCCGCGTCACCGTGCGTAGATGTTATCATACCGCCTTCTGATGGTGAGGCTCGGGATGCCTGGAATTCAAATTCAATTGTAATGTTTCAAATGTAAATAAAACTTCTGAATGACTAAAGTGATTGAATATTGCAATACACTAGTTCAGGGGTAGCCAACTTGATCATATCAGATATCTATTGTTTACTGACTCATAATAAAAAGTACTACATAATAGGTCAGTACTCTTTTATTTTTTTAAAAGAGATTTCATAAAACTGACAATTATTCTTATCAAATGACTATTTATGTTATGTTTTGCGTATTTATATTTTTTCCTTGCTACAATCGACTGGACTTAGAGTCGCGGTCAACCTGTTGGCCACCCCTGCACTAGATCGCGTTGATGACGTTTGAAACTATCATTCCACGCATTTACCATAAAATGTGTCATCCGCAAGTTTAATCTCAGAAAATGACATCAAACTATTCCAATGGACAAATTGTAATAATGTGGAGAAAAAAAATATTACATCCATACATATTAACAAAATTAGAATGTGTCTAATAGTATCGAAAAATAAAATATTTCACACACATGACATATTTTCGTAGCTAATAACGAAAAAACAATTTTTTTAATTTTCGTCTGTCTGTCTATCTGCATATCCGTCCGGTAAACACCGGAACGATTTTGTCTTGGGAAGGTTTTTTTTGTTCATTTATGTGTAGAAGTCGCAGGCGACCACTAGTATAATATATAAATCTCCTAAATGAAGATTAAATAATACACTTACATTATTCCCCCGAGATCTGCCTCGCGCCGATATGCGTCTACGCAAATCTTCCCGCAATAGGCTTTTGAGCGGTGAGACTTTGATCAAAGACGACAGACTGGAGGAGACGCCGCGCTTGTCCACACTGTTCGCTTCACCATCACGTTCACCACTGCCTCCCTCTTCCTGTGTGTTTGGTTCCTGAAACATTGCAGTCCATGCAAATGTTTGGATGGATGGATGTTTGAAGGTATCTCCAATACGGCTCAATGCATCTCAATGAAATTTAGCATAGATGTAGATCATAAGAATACATAGACTATTTATTAAGTTTTTTTTTCTACGCGGACGGAGTCGCGAGCGACAGCTAGTCTCTATAAACTTGTAAACCATGAACTAGACTTATACAATCGAAACTGGATAAGCAAGAGTCCAACCACATTAATTTTCTCGCTCACAGAGATTTATCGGTTATCAAAGTTCAACTGTGCTGTGCGGAAGAATCGCAGATGCGTTGCCGGCCTTAGAAATAGTAATACACGCTTCTTGAAAGACCCTAAATCGTAGCGGTTTGGAAATACCGCCGATGATAGACCATTCCATAATTATCAACATATATAAAAGAAAGTCGTGTTAGTAACACTTTATAACTCAAGATCGGTCAAACTGATTTAGCTAAAAATTGATGGGGAGGTAGCTTAGAACTAGGAGACAGACATAGGAAGTTTTTTATTTTGTGTGCATTTTTTTTATTCCGCGCGAACGGAGTCGCGTGTAAAAGCTAGTATTAACTATTTTAAGGAAACTTTAAAACTACTCTATGGATATCAAAAATACCATTTAATGTAGAGATCAGAGGTTGCAATATTATCTGATAACAAATTTTAGTTCTACCATTATTACAAACAGGAAATAAGCTACAGTTGTTTAAAAATATGTTACAAAATATTTTATAATAGTTAATTTTAAAAATTAAATTATCATTAACATTAAATATCTTGATTTGTAAATTAAGATTTAACATTACATTAATTACTCTATTTCATCATTATATCATTACATCCTAATAATTAGAAAATTGCTCAAATGTTTCATTATATTTTTGAGTTCGTAAATCAAAAATCATCACTTCATTTAATGTGTTATCACTTGAGTTATAAAATATCAAAAGAATATTATTAATTAAAGTTGAATAATAAATAATATTTACCTGTTTTATGGGTATGAGAGTAATTGATGGTGTAATGTTGGTGGGAAGACCAGCTGATAAGGAGCTGCTGGCCACGGCGCTGTCACCAGACTGCGGTGAACTTGGGCCTTCCCCATTCATTCGCGACTCTGATAACAAAATATTACTAAATTAATAATATAAATAAATCAAAAATATTTCCTACAATTTCATTATTACTTACCACAGATTATTAATAAATAATTATTTTATTGTAATGTATTATAGTATTGTGACAGTATATTAAATATACATCATTAATAAAATAATTTTCATTACTCATTACTTACAAAATTTAATAAAAGTTAATTACTATACCTGAATTACCTAAATGGTTGGACTGGCCGGGTGAATATGTTTCGTTGTTATCAGGCATTGATATTTCTACATGTGGTGTCAAATAGTGCATAGGAGGTGTAGCATTATCTACGGACCGTTCTCCATTACTGTCACCACTGTCCGAATAAGCAGCAGCAACGGAAACAGAAAGACCGGAACCCAGTGACCCTAAGGCGTTTATTGTACTGGGGTCCATCGTACCATCAGCATAAGCTGCATTTGCAATACCAGCAGCCAAAAGTGACACTGAATTATTCCCAGGACCAGGATTATCTAAATCAATGCCATGCCTGTAAAGGAAAAATATAATTAAAAACAATACGGCTAAAATTAATAATCTTCACAAAAATAAAACTACATTTTACCTGTTAAAGAAATGAACTCTCAAGCTCTTCATAGTAGGAGCACGGTAGCTACAGAGTGGGCAAGTCTTAACAAGGTCATGCTGACCTACATGTTCATTTTGAAAATGTGCACGCATAGCAATTTGTCGTTGGAAACCTCGATTACAAATTGGGCAATGATATGGCAAGCTTTTTGTGTGAGTTGTAAAGTGTTCAGCTAAATGATCTTTCCTGAAGAATCTTTTTTGGCAAACGCGACACTCGTATGGTTTAACACCTGTGTGTCGCATTTTATGCCTGCGCATGTTGGCGCCATTTGAAAACTTCATATTGCACACATCACATTCAAAAAGTTTTCGGTGCGGTCGCGCATCCGTATTTTGTGCTGCTGCCACATTGTTGTTGTCCGGAGAACACTGGGCCATATGTGTAGTCAACGCTCTACTGCTTAGGGTACTGAAACTGTTGCAGGTTGTACATTTCAATAATGTACTATTTCCCCTCCTTGGAGTATCTTTACTGGCGGTTGCTACCTGAAATTAACAACAAGAAAAACTAATAAGTGATAATATAATTAGATATTAAGCTTTACTTACACAACGGTATGTGATTAGTACTTATGATTAATAAACTCTATTGGCAATTTACTATAATAAATAATTATTGCCTTGAAGCAAAAGATAATGAAAAACATTATACAACACATCATAAATAGTGAAAATAAGAGACACATGTTTGATGTAAATATTTGTAGTGATGTTTTAAATATAACTTAAAACCCAGTATAAGGATAATTTGTTAGTATATCATTTAAGCAAAATACTTTCAGTGTGTACTATTGGATGTACACTTAGGTTACATATACAAATATAAACATACATAATGCCTTAATGAATTAAAAACATTAGTACATGAAAAAGATGTAAGATTTTTAGTTATAATACTGACCGGTTCATTTTTAACTGTTGTTAAGTTCGGCGATACCGTGCCTGAATCGGCCTCTGTTTCCCCTTTTGATGACATCACATTACCAGGTCGCGGCCTTTCTGATCATCACTCTCCCTCCTCGAGCGTCTACGAACATAAAGTACAAAACTCGTATCACATTTGCTATTTCTTACATTTAAATGTTCTAACACGAAGTAATATTTGCTCCGTAATCAAAAAATCACGATATAAGTTAATCTGCGAAGAATGGCGAGGTGACCCATTTACGAAAACATACGAATTATCGACTCGCGATAGTCTATTTTTAAACGTTATCTATTGTATCCTACGCTTATCCTGTAGAACCAAAGCAAAATATGTAAACTAAAACTTGAATGTTAAAAAAATAATTGAGCAACACAATTTGCTTACTTGATAGTCTGTCTTGATACGTCGACAGGCTGAACAGCGGTAATTTAGGGAGAGATCGCTATGTGGCCTAATTCAATGCTTGAACTCTATGCACAAAATACGTGTTACGCGAATAACTGTATATGAACGAATAAGTGGGTCTCTACCATAAGCTCATATTGATTGAACACAAAATTACGTTATCACACTTAAATTACTTTATTAAATTTGTATATGTATGAAAAGAAATCACAAACATTTAACCATGCCCATTCTGTAGCACTACCTACTTTTGCTTGACTGCGAGACGAGACGAGACTGCGATGGACGGGACTGCGATGTGTTCGTTCGCATTCGGTTCGGTCCAGGGCTGGATTTATCCTTTCAAAAAATTATTTTCTACATTGATAATTTGAGTTACTTTATTGTTCATAATTTCACGTTTATGACAACATTTCTGTTAAAAATCCAAAATTCCCATAGGAAATATTGTAATTTTATGAAAATTATGGAGTAGAGCTATGTGAATTTTGTGTTATTCATAGGATCGTCAAATAACAATAACGTTTTGAGAAATAGTGTTTTTCCAGAATGGAATTTACGATGTAAAATGTGCGGAAAACACTACACATCATTGGGATGACAATATTTAGGGTTTCAATAGGAACATTTTATTATGTTTAAATATATGTTTCATTTTATATTGGAATAAAATTGAATTGATACGTAACATTTACACACAACTTGCTGACATTTTGCTATGTAAAATGGTTATGGTAAAAATTGGTGCTAACAATTAATATTATACTATTTTGATAGTAAATTCAACCCTGGTTGTGATAAACCAAACTGTGGTTCAAAGATTTGTCTTTTTACGAAATAAAATAATAACCCGCGACTAGTAACACTGCTTTGATTTTTTTTTGAATCTTTAACAACACTTGCTTTCAATCTAAGCTTTCAACAGCTTGCAGCTCTTATAAATTATAGTCTAGAAGCTTAAACTGACCACTTAATTCACTGCAATATAAAGTTTATTATTTTCCGTGATTATCCTTATATTTATAAGTACCCTTAACACCTATTGTGACCTAGACGAAATTCAGTAGTTTCTGACGAATTCTATAAAAGCTTTTATTAAATATTGCTTTTATATTACTTTTTTAATCAGTGTCAGAATGGGTCTTATATTATCTGTTGGCTTTATGTTTAGATGAAATAATTTATCTGTTTATCGCAAACACTCTACTTTTCTCTATTCTACAAATATTCTTTGATTTACTCTATGAATCTGTCAAAACATCAAAAAACTGGAAACTGGACTGGAATATTGACGAATATTCAGATAGATTTGGTTTTAGTGATTTTCGTTAGCGTAATATTTTGATGATAAAATAATATAGAAATCAAAAACTACGAAGATTTTCGCGATACAAACCCAAGAAAATTACAAATATTTCAGGAATGTAGTAAATTTTTCCTATATTTTACTACGTCTGTTATGACAAATTACAAAACGGAAGCCTTCTTTAAAAAACTTACAACTTTTGTTTAAACATCTAAAATGTGTTCTCCTTCAATCTTATCATTTTTTAGTCAGTGGAGGCTATGGATTCGGCCTTTCTTTATTGCTTTATATTTTATATTAGTTATAATTTTAGTACCGTTATTGGTAATTCATTCTATTAACAATGGGTTTACGAAATCTGACCAAGGTTCTTTAGTTGCTGGTGGATTTGTTTTGATGGCTTTACCGATATCGATATGGCAAATAACGCAACATATTGTTCATTATACGAAACCGTCGCTACAAAAGCATATAATCAGGTACTGATAATTTAATTCAATTAAAAACAAGTTTTTAATATGTTGCTTATTCCAGTTACATTAATAGTATTGTTCTTTAAAGAAACTAAATATTTCTTTCTAAACTCTCCAACAATTCATTTTCTTATTAGTTTTATAAATATATTTTGATACATGTTACAGAATACTATGGATGGTTCCAATATATGCATTGAATGCATGGATAGGTTTGGAATTTCCTGAGCAATCAATCTACATGGACTCCTTGAGGGAGTGCTATGAAGCTTATGTGATATATAACTTTATGATATATTTATTAAATTATCTAAACGATGGTCAAGAATTGGAAGCAGTGCTTGAAACAAAACCTCAAGTCTATCATATATTTCCTTTATGCTGCTTAACACCATGGGAAATGGGGAGGTGGGTCATTTTTAAATTTTACAATGTAACTTTAATTCACTATACATTTATAATTAATGTTAAAACTACACTTTAGTATTCAGACAACATCGAAATGAATAAAAAAAGAGCAAATTGTGTCTAGAATATTTTTTTTAAATCAAAATAGTTTGGTGTTATATTTTTTATTTCTAAAGTAATAAATGTTTTTGATTGTTTTCAGTGAATTTGTGCATAACTGTAAGCATGGAATACTGCAATATACATTGGTGAGACCTCTGACTACTGTAATATCAATGATATGTGAACTATGTGGTGTGTATGGAGAAAGTGACTTCAGCTCCAATGTGGCCTTCCCTTATATAATAGCCATTAACAATCTGTCACAGTTTGTGGCCATGTATTGCTTGGTGTTATTCTACAGAGCAAACCGTGAAGAACTTAAACCAATGAAACCTATTGGGAAATTTCTTTGTATCAAAGCCGTTGTTTTCTTCTCTTTCTTGTAAGTTTTATTTATATAATACAACAATGGTTAATTTAATACTAAATTTATTTTATTAATCTTTGGGTAAATGTAAAAAGATGAAGATTAAAAGTTTCAGTATAAGAAATTAAGTATTTTATCACATGATATAATTTAGACCTATTTAAAAATCTTATAATTTCATGACTACTAATTTGTTGGTTCCCATTTGCCTTATTTAAAGGATGTTTGATTTCTATTTAGTTTTCTTTTGTGCTTTGTTTTTACAGCCAAGGTGTTATTATCAATATTTTGGTATACTGTGGAGTGATATCAACAATATTTGATATATCTGACAAAGATAAGATAAAAGTCATATCTTCAAAATTACAGGCGAGTACATTTTGAAAATTTTAATTGGTCATTATAATATTTATGTACCTGTTGAAAAGAGTTACATCTCTTATGGAATCTATTAAGAGATGAAACATTTTTCATTGTATGGATCATATTGACGAGCTTAAATAAATTCGCATTCACTGTTATAGGATTTCCTCATTTGCATTGAAATGTTCCTGGCAGCAATTGCCCATCACTACAGTTTCTCATACAAACCATTTGTGTCTCCGTTTGACCCTGATCGCTCCTGTCTTGGCTCATTCTTGGCAATGTGGGATGTTTCCGATGTGAAAAGAGATATAACTGAACATCTTGGTGTAGTTGGTAAGTAAATGTATATTTTTGTAATCTATTGAACATAAGTTCATTTAATCTTTTTTTAGATAAAGTTGTATAAAACACAACATCTTTTCACTTAAGATGGTAAGATATGATATGATAGATATGATTAGATATGATATTGTGGTAATTTCAGCCAAGTTATAGATGAATGAATACTCTGATATAGTAAATTCTTTATATATATTATCTAAATGTAGGCATTCTTAAAAAGGTTCCTTACTAATTATTAAAAGAGATTATTAAACACATTTATTATTGTTGTCCGCAACTCTATCCGCATTGAATTAAATATTATGCTTCTTCAGTAAACAAAATTATTTCCACTATCCGGTGTGGACGTTCCCGAAGCAGTCAGCCGGCCTCGCCCGCTCTACATCGGGCGACGGTTTCGGTGCAGCCACATGTCACTATTTAGCGAAATCTTGAATAAAATTGATTCGGTCTATGATAGTTCCGAATACATCAGCAATTTTTTATTAAAAGTACCCATCAAATTGATCCTGCCATTTTAAAGTTTACCCGGAACAAGAGTGGACAGGCATTAATTTTAAAAATTGTTTTTTGTTATAAGTACCGAAAATACATTATGTGCTTGAAATGTGAAAATTTTATTTTTATATTAGACTCTCCACTTTTTATTATTTGTGCAGAAGAGCAGAATGTATTGTCAAACCTTACATTTTCTATTTGAAAAGCCACAAGACACATTTTTTTTTTCGTTCAAGTATCATGGCAGTTATATTTTATGGTAAAAAAATTATAATTCTGGGTATTGGTGAAATCTAATTTGCATTACAACCGGTTTGGTTATACTAAATTATTTAAATAACTGGTTGTTAAACTGTATAAATAGATTATTTGAACATTTTCCTCTATTGATGTTGAAATCACGTTATATGGTTTTTCCCATAAACTTGATCTTTATTAGAGGTTTTAATGACTAATGTTTTTATTTCTAGGAAGTACATTCAGTAGGCGTCTGAGAGGCAAATCTATGTATCATATGGCACGAGGTTATGATGAAAGTTCTAGATTAGTGACTGAACCGGTACCGTCCAGTTCAGCGCCGAATTTGACAATGGATACGGAACCACCAAATGTTGATATACGTTCAACGACATATGGTTCAATAGAGAACACAGTAACAACAGGTTCATTGAACTCTGAAACTGAACCACTGCTCACTGATGTTACTAACGGAATAGATCCGAAGGTCTAATAATTAAGGTTATTTATATATATTATATAAAAAGGAAGATTTTCTGCATAATATGAATGTGATAATTGTAATGTATGCATAAGTTGTTTGTTGCATTCCCTGTGGATATTTCTAATTATTATTTGTACTTAACCAAAAGTATTTATAATAATAAATTGAAATGTAAACAATGTTTCTTTCGATAGATCTTGATGAATTGTATTTTTTTACATATTAAATTATAATTGTTTATTTTTTAGCAAAGTGACAATACAATTTAATAAGTTAGATGTTCATTTTGACACTTTTAAATTGTATTTGCATGAAATCACAGAAATTATATACTATATAGATTAGCTAGTCATCAGATCTAGATAGTTTATAAGAAATATAATATAAATATATATTATAATTTGTTTACATATGTGATATATGTTATATGTTAATGTAAATGTATAATTGCATATTTATAAACTTGCATACATGTTTTTAATATTAGTTGTCTAAAATTTACTTATGTAATCATATATTTGTATGCATTTTAAGTTGTGATATTGCACTTTACTGTTAAATAACATTTAAATAAAGATAAATGTTTATGTTATTGCAATGTTTAAAATAATACATGATAATTTTTTAATATAAGTGTTTTATTCCGATTCAATAATTTAATCTATATATATAAAAGAAAGTCGTGTGTTACACTATTTATAACTCAAGAACGGTTGAATTGATTTGACTGAAAATTGGTGGGCAGGTAGCTTAGAACTAGGAAACGGACATAGGATCATTTTTACCCCGTTTTCTATTTTTTATTCCGCGCGGACGGAGTCGCGGGTAAAAGCTAGTATTAAATATATTTATTGGACATAGAATAAAAAAGTTATAAATATATGAGTAAACATTTATTAAAAAAATTACTGTTTAAGTATAAATTGAGAAGTGTTAGAAATATTTCGTTTTGTGTTCACTTCATTGATATAAATATTGCAAGGTGTGTATAACTAGCGAATATGCTTTATATGGTCCCAAATATAGGCGATTGAGAGCTAAGAGTTATCAAATCAAATTAAGTACTTATAATTTGAAGATTAATGTTCAAACCTTATTTCTAAATAATGCTGAGCATATGGATTATTGTACTATATACAAAATTGCAATTATTTCTTATGTAAGATAAATTTAATGCACTAGCTTATAAATATGATCCATTTTTATGTACTTCAATATGATATGTTTTCTGCTTAAATATAAAAAAAAAGATCACACTCATGTTACTGAAGATTAGGCGGGTTAAATAACTTTACTAACTTTGTTCATATTATTTGTTCTAATAAATTATGTTTCTAAAATGAAAAAAAAAATTGAAAATTGCATATCTAGCCTATTAATTTATAAAGCCTCTGAGGTAACTTGATTATGGCATAAAATTATATATTCAGATATATAAAGATTAGCATTTTTTAAATACATATTAATATTATTCTAATATAATTTAGATAAAGCTTATAATTTTATGTATATATACATTAAGTAACAGCATCGGCTAAAGGTTTGTACAAAATACGTAATTTTTATATTAATGGTAATGAAAAGCTAAATAATTATGATCACTTTAAATTGTGCTTTTTAAACTAGTCCTCACATTTCAATTCATTTCTGGTTCTATAAAAATTTTCTAAAGCACTCAAACCAGCTTTAAGACTGTTCATTTCAATTTTGTTCCATATTGTCCCCATAATTATGTAATAGAAACAAAAACCTGTTATCACTATTTTTACGAAATCAGCTAGTATATTATTAGGCCAATAACCTACCGTACCTAATAGGAACATGAATAGAAGTCCTCCGCAAGTTAGAAATAGACGTTTTGATTTTGTTATAGTTATTTTAGCATCTTGACATACTTTTATAGCTTGATTAATTGTGTTATCAAACCGATCATCAGCGCTTTGTTGTCTTTGACTGGTCTTTTTGGCATTTATCTCTCTGATTCTTAATTCTAATGAAACAGCATTGTGATCGGAATAAGAGAAGTCTTCACCCGGCACTCTGTCTTCAAGTGGGTTCCCGAAATTTACAACATCAGCCTAAAAAGTTCCAACATGATTAATGATCATTTTCATAAAAAACTAAATTTAAAAAAGTGATTAGGCTTTTTACATGTCATCATGGGTTAATTCTTTTTGAAAATCAATGATAACACTGTTTTGTACAGGAATTTCAGACATGGGAATTCACAATGACATTTTAAAGGTTATTAAACTAAAATTACCTCCCAAGAATTACTCAGTTTGAACAGTATATGGTCAATTCTTTTTCCTTCTGGCGCAGTTTTAGTCATCTTAGCATCTGAATAACTATTGTTAACATTATCACATGTGCCGGATGCTTTAGCAATGGCTGAGTTATTGCCTTCACATTTCATTACGTAAGGATCTAATAATACTGGTAGCTGAGTGATCAATCTGAGGAAAAAATGATTAAATTAATGTTTTCTTGTGTCATTATATTAATGGTAATTTATATATTAACTAGCTGTCGCCCGCGACTTCGTCCGCGCCGTATTAGTCCCCTATGTGTTCTTTCAGACTATGCTCTACATCTACGCCAAATATCATTAAGATCTGTTGAGCCGTTCCGTAGTTACCTTCAAACAAACATCCATCCATTCAAATATTCGAATTTATAATATAAGTAAGATAGAAAAATACATGTTGCAAATGGTGATAATACTTATCATAAACTGAGTACCAAAACGAAAAATTACGGTGAAGGAAAACATCGTGATGCAACCTGCACATATCTGAGAAGAAATTCTATGATATGTGTGAAGTCAACCAACCCGCACTTGGCCAGCGTGGTTGACTATGGCCTAGTCACCCCTAAAATTGGGGTAGGCTCCGAGCCCCTCGGTGGGGACGTATAGTGAGCTGATGATGAATGAGTACCAAAATGATAAAACAAAAGTTTAAAGTTCAAGTAAAATGGATAAAATAAAAAAAATAACCTATTTTTACTTTCAATTAGAATTGATTCATTTCTAGAGCTATGAATTAACCTTTTTACACACAACAAACTTAACCTTTATTTCTTTCAAATCAAATTCATCCATACACTGCAGATTAGTTGAAATATAATTTTATGTAATACCTGAAAGACAAATCACCGGGAGCGGTGTTCAAATCTCCAGCGAGTATGGACACATCAGCAGGAGATGTGGTAAGATTAACAAACTCCGCAGTGGAGTATGCTTGCAGCACCCTGTGTGCTAAGTACATGTCATCTTCATGGTATTCTGCATGCAGCTGTAAAAAAAATTATATTACAAAATAGCAAACAAGTAAATTGCAATTCAACAGTGATTTAGCCATTTACATTTGCAATATGTTTAAAAGTTGCAGGCAATGTATGCTTTTTTTATCTACACAGGAAAAGGTACAGAAAAAAAGTATAATTGTAATTGATTGGTTTTTATATCCATAACCTTTTTTTCACCAAACTATAAAATCTAAAATTGACTGGGTTATAAGTTACTACAAATAATATAAAATATCCAGCCGTAACTAAGATATTGTTGTAAAATGACTTACATGTGTGCAATATACATTTATGAGTTTGTCTTCATATCTAATTCTACATAAGCCCACTCCCTTCCCTCCAAACCAATCACCATGATGTATCTTGTGAATATAGCCATTTAGAGGCCATTGATGGAAAAACACATCCTGAATCAGCCATTTAGAAAATACACATAAGCCCGATCCCAGAACTCCACTGAAACGGATGTAATTTGTTATTTACAAAACATGCTTGATATATTTCAATTATATAAAAATTTAGCATAAAAAGTTAGAATAGATTTCATGCAAGCTGTAAGAATACAATATTTATCAATACTATGCCATGTTAAAACAGAGTAGTGCTATAGAAAAGATTGTTTCTAAAATAAAGTTTAGAGTTTATATATTTACCTATAAAAATAATGAGAGTAAGGAAGAACTTTCTTAAGACTGTCTTTTAAAAACAAATAGTCTTTTTCACTCCATATCTCTTGAAGACATACAATGTTATGTGAACTTTGCATAAGATACTTTGCAATCGCTTCTATTCTTTCTTTGCGATTTTTCGATACACCTGGTATTCCCCTAAAATATTTGAAAATATTATTTTTGGTCTAATATTTTAAAAGGAATTAAAAATTCACGAACAAAGGAAAGCTTAGTATTTACCAGCAATTCAAGGTGAAAATATTTAGGGTGAAGTCCATTATGTCTTGATATTTACTCCTTAATTATTTTTATTTACCGTCTGTTACTTTTAAAAATTACTAGTAAGTACAAAGAAAAGGTTATCTGTTACAGGTTAAAAAATAAATCTACTTGCATTCTTTATAAAAACAATCAGTATGACCTAAAATTAATACTACAGGTATTTTGTATTTCCTGTAAGAAAAATCTTTGCCTGCGTGGAATAACGAGATTTCGATTCGAATCAACCCGACACTGACAGCGGTCAGCATGACAATGACATTTTTCGTTGATTTTTTTATTAATATATTCTGGCCTGGATACTAGTTCTTTTGGCCGATTTTTCGTTGAATAGTGCTTGTGTTGCTTTATATGTTACATATTATGCTGCATTCAGAATTAGACTGTAATTGATAGCTTGGTTCTAGGGTGAATAAATCATGTGTACGAGATAATTTTTGGTTTCGATATTATGCAGATACTCCAATTTTATTGATAAGTAGTTTATTTATTCTATACCCATTATTGGTTTTTTAATTTTTAACTAAAAGAGAATATTGTAATTAAATGTTTATTTTAATAATTATTGATGTTGTGTATTGTTGAATACTTTACATTTTTCAAGGACCGTTTCAGTTAATCCAGCAAGTTTAAGTGCAGTCGTCACTTTTAGAGTATCCTTATCTTTTCTGTGTTTACGTCCATTTGCTAATGATTTTACTTTTCTTCTTGGCACAACTCCATTTTCGTGTATTTTTAAATGCTCCTTTAATTTTGCCTAGAATGATATGTATAATTTACAATGATGAAAGAAAAATTCCAAATTCCTGAGCGTCAATATGATTGAAAATAAAAATACCTGACTGCTATAATCCGCTTCACAAATGTTACAAATATGTTTGAGTTTCTTATGTTTTACTAATATGTGTTGTGTAAGATTACTATTTCTTGTGTAACGCCTGAAAAACATAACAAAAATCAGTACAAAAAAGTATTTAGAGGAGTATTTAAAAGAAGAATTTTAGCTTAATGATGTTGTGTATGCGCATGTGATTGTCTCATATTTTTCATGTTTATTAAAACATTTCAATAACAGAAACATAAAAATATAATTTGTAATAACCTGAAGCAGTTTGAGTAAGGACAAGCAAATGTTCTTCTCAGATTTTCGGCATTTGAATGTATCTTCAAATGTCGGATAATGTGAATTCTTTGAGTATAAGCTCTTCCACATTCATCACAAATGTATTCTGAAACACAGAATTTATCAAATTACTTAGTGTAATATTTATCTTAATAAATTACACATACACAACTAACGCCTGTAACCCAGAGGGGTAGGCAGAGATTACGGACCTCCATTTGGTGTGGCCAAATGAACCTCCGCAATCAACTTTTCGCCATTTCGGCAGACGGAGCGTGATGGATGGCAAGCCGCGTCGTCGTCTTTTTTCCCCGGGTATCCACCCATATGTGCGCGTTGCATTTCGATGTTTTCCTTCACCGTACGAACGTCGGATAAATGTACATATGTAAACCGAAAAACACATTGGTACATGGCGGGATTCGAACCCAGGACCAGTAGATTGCAAATCTAGTGCTTAACCCCTGAGCCACCGACGCGCTTACTTAATAATTTATGCCATTGCAAATGTCTTTGATATGTTGGTATTACCCAAAAAATATGGTTGGTATAGTATACTAGCTGTCGCCCGCGGAATTAAAAAAAACTTAATAAGTATTTTTTGTGTTATGCCACACTATGTTCCACATCTGTGTCAATTTTCATCAAGAAGTTTTGAGCTGTTCTGGAGATACTTTCTAACAAACAAGCATCCATTCATCCCCCCAAATATTCACATTTATTATTAGTGAGATAAGATTGTACATACTTTTGGCACAATGTTCAGATTTTCTATGCTTTTGGTACTTGGACCATTGGTTAAATGTTGAGGAACATTCATCACAGGTATAGGTTTTGTGGCATCGCATATGTCTCTTCTTTTCATAGAGAGTAACAAATTCTTTTGAGCAAATTTCACAACTGAAATAAAAATAAACATATAAGATAACTTTAATGAGTACACAATGAAGCAAGGAAAAACTTACCATAGTTTAGATTATGTAATCAGGGTTAGCTAACATTTATTTATTAAGTAAAACTAATAACAAACCTGAATGCTTTAACTCCATTATGTATATACATGTGAGCACTTAGTTGATGTTTCTTTCTACATTGTGCTTTACAACAATCACACACAAACGGCAGATTGATCACATGCTTTTGTCTTATATGCTTCTTTAGATTTTGTCTATTTGAATAAGTTTTACAACATTGTGGGCAACTGTAAGGAAATAATTAATAACTCAGATTTTCATTATATATTTGTTTGTACTTATTTTTTTTTGGAAACTTTGATTTTGGAAATATACCTGTATATAATATTCTTTTTCTCTTTTTCATGGACACTGGCTATATGACGATTCAAATGACTTTTGTTTGAGTAAGCCTTACAACAATTTTCCCATGTGCATGGAAAAGGTTTCTGTAACATTTTTATGATAGTTAAAATTTTGTTTGTATTAGATATAATAAATGCTTAATTATATAACTTACAATATTTAAATGACTTAGCAAGTGTTGTTCTAATCTGTATGGTCTATTGTATTTGTTGTTACAGCCAGCTTGAGTACAAACATATACTTTTGCATCTTTACTTGACATGTTAAAAATCTTGGATACACATTTGTACAGTCAATGAATTGTTTCGAATGTTTTATGATTTTAATTAGATACACTGTTCTTTATAAAGTGGAATACATCTTACATAAATAAAAAGTTCATTGAAACAATAATCGTGTTCAATATTTCAAATGACTTATCTATTACTAAAGAGAAAAATACACTGCAAGCATTCAAACTGCGCTTTCAAATCTCCACAAAATGTTCAATATAACATATTCATATTTTGATATTCAAAATTAATTTTAAATTTCAAATTAGCAATACAATTTGCATCGGCAATGGCATGGCATGGTAATGACAGATGTCAATTGGTCAATCCAATTATAATCATGATTGTTGTGAATGTTACATGTTGCAAATATTTATACTTTCTAAATTGTAATAAATCATTGTTAGGTTTCTTGCATATTTGACATCATATGTTTCTCTCATTTAATATTTATTACACGTTTTAAAACAGACATTCACTTGAGACTTCTAAAAAATATTTTTACACCAGCATTAAGCCCGTGAAATGGTACTATTTTGAATTTAAAATGGCCATACTTTTTAATTTTTATCTAAGTAAATGACACATGTGTGTCAGTTTATATTGCCCTTCCATTCGTATTATTTTTTCGCAATAAATTTACAACATACGTGCATGACATATTTTTCTATCTCATATATTTTAATTGGTTTTAAGATTTCATTAATTTTATTTCAAAGTACCAATAAAATACATTTGAACAAGAAATTTACATCAGCTGTCGTACGTAAACAAAGGGAATGTCAATGGTAGTAGAACACGAAAGTGCGTTGTGATAATATCAAGCATAATGGATGTGGACGGTTCAGCTCTTTCTGGGGAGATAGACCAAAATTTGTTATTACAGTTCAGTTGTATGAATACAACTGACAGGGAAGAACTGATAGGACAAATGCAGAGATTGTTGGGGCCCACTTTAAATTATAATACAGCAAGTTTCTTTCTGGACATGAGTAACTGGTAAAAATCAATTTGAAGTGTCGTATTTTACTCAATATTGTTCGTTTTTATATTATTTCAATCATTTAATCTTTTTCAGGAACTTACAAGCTGCTATTTGTTGTTATTTAGACTATAGTTTACCTCCAAAACTTCCATCCATGTCATTAAAGAGTGCTCAAAATCCGGAAACTGCAGTTAGCCCAGGTTCTGGGTAAGATTCAGTACTAGATAATTTTTCTTTCAATTAAAATCTATGTTATGTTTATTATTATAAATAAATGTTGTGCAAGACAATTTTTTTATTTAGTGATAGGATTTAACATTTTATGCAGTAAGTCAGCTAACACTGTCTTATTTTTTGTATATCTGTAGATTCAGTTAGCATGTCATTAAAACAAAAGCTGATAATGTTAAAGTTTCTGATTACAGTTTTGAACAAAGCTGGAGTATTACCAATACAGGAGCGGAAGCGTGGCCTGGAAGCTGTAGACTGATACATGCAGGGGGGGAACATTTTGGTGCAACTCCGACATATCTCCCCGCCTTACCTCCAGGACATTCAATTACTGTGACCATGAAGTTACAGGCACCAAGTACACCTGGTACACATAGAACTTATTTCCATGTTGTGACTGATAAAGGTGACCAAATAGGAGGTAAAATCAGTTATTGATATATTGCTAAATAATTCACAGTAGTATTGTGAAATTAATTTTTAATTGGCTGGTAGTAAATGAAATCCATAAGTTTAGTATGGCATTTTTACAATTTATTTTAATATTCACACCTTCAGTGAATAATTCAAATGCAATTTTTTTTTAATTCTACAATCTTCAAAACTTTTCACATTTCAAGTATTAAAAATAATACATTTTTAACATACCATTTGGCATATTTTATAAGAAATGTGGTGAAAACTAAAATAGAAATCTACACAGTAAAATATTAAATCTTAATGAATCATGTGTTATTTTATTACATCAAATGCATTGAAAAGAGTTATTAGGGAATAATACATATAACTTTTTTTGTTGTATGGGTTCATATATATCCTATATAAATAATTTTGTTATATTTCAGACACATTATGGGCAGAGGTAACAGTTGAGTCTGAAACGACTTTAGCTCTTGCAGAGCAATTAGCAGCTTTGCCTGTACCTAGTAGTAGATTGGATGAGGGTATGTCTCAGGTATGTATGAATTTAGTAATTATTGAATCAAAAATAAATATACTACAGTTTTGACAGTTTCACAACTGGAAGAATGATTAGTGTCATACTTAAAAAAATATGTTGAAATATGTGCCGGGCTGAGGTAGTATTAAATATAAAATTATGTTACATAAACTTTGGCACATGTTATAAATTTGCATAAGTCATTTATTGTTGGAAATTTTCCTCTTAGATTTGGACATTCAACTTCAAACAGATTTAAAGCTAAACTGAGTGTATATCCCACACTTGTATAAAAAATTTATCAATAATTAGTCGATTTGACTTAATTTTAACTGTAGTCTTTATGTTGCGAAATACTTGTTTTATATTTTTTTAATTTCCAGGTGCCATCACAAGATGACCAAATGTGTTGATGAATTGAAAATGATTTTTTGTTACAAAATGCATCTTAATTATTCAATATATACTGTATTAAGGTTGCTATAGTTATATAAACTGTATGCTGATATAGCAATATTAATTTTGTTTTAACACAAAATGGGGCTAATAAAGTAAACACATTGTACAAAATGCTATTGTAATATACAGTAGAAATGTTTAATATCAAATAAGGCAATAAGACTCGTGAATTTGTTAGTGTTTTAATATTATAGTAAATATAAAAACTTATTTTTTCATTGTAAGTTTTAAATGCCATTTAGTAAATTTTTGGGGTTTCATTTGTAGATTTAGTTTATCAATTTAATATAACATTGGCAATTTTTGATATATCTTGTGTTAATATATATTAATAAGCCAAAAAATTGTTGTTTCAATTCACTTTCGTGGTTTTTACTAATATATATATATATATAATATATATATATATATATATATATATATATATATATATATATATATATATATATATATATATATATATGTCATGTCAACCCGTGAACATGGCACATGCAACTGTGCCGAAGAATCCCGTTTCTTATGAACAGTATATATGAAAAATCTGATTCGATTTAACCATTTTATACAGCCATTTCCATTTCAATTTTAGGATGGGGATTATAATTTTTAATGATAAAGTCTTCATATTTGAAATCATCAATTGATTCAACTTTCCGAGCAAATTCCAGTGTTGGAAATGGTTTTGGTTTTCTCTCTAATTGCTTCTGCAATGGTTCAATATGGTTTAAATATACATGGGTATCACCTGTGGTGTGCACAAACTCACCTGCCTGAAAAAAAAAAAATCTGTTATAAATGCAAAAATACTATCTTAATTACATCACAAAATAACAAAGCTGAATTCAATCTAGACACTGATGGATTTCCTGTGGTGTTTCCAAACTAATAAAACTTGAAACAAAGAAGGGAACAAACAGGAAAAGGATTAAGGATAAATCCTTTTTCTTACTTTTTTAACCCTTCTGTCAAATCTTTCATTTTTCCATTATTAGGAAATTATTAAAAGAAGTATAGGTCCTTAAACATCCATGCATTGATGTTATTTTACAGTTTATTACCATATGAGGATCGATGTAAAAAAATAATTAGTGTCAACCAAATTTTACAGCAACTTCCAATTTCACACAAAATGCTGCACAAAACACATATATAGGTATTGTAATTGATAAAATTATGAACAAACATATTAACCAAATGAATACGAATAAACTATTGTTCTGTTCCCGCAATAAGAGTCCTTGTCTACAGAAGTAGGTCACCTGTGTAGACAAGTACTCATAGCTAATCATAAGCCGCTGTGAAGTTTGTACTTGTGATACAACAAAATTACCTCTAATCCTGTAACATGTGCTATCATATGTGTCAAAAGTGAATAGCTGGCAATATTAAATGGAACACCAAGTCCCATGTCTGCACTTCTTTGATACATTAAGCAGTTCAATTTTCCATCAGCCACATGGAACTGGACAAGACAATGGCAAGGAGGTAATGCCATTTGACTAAGATCTGATGGGTTCCATGCACACATTATCATCCTCCTATCGGCTGGATTATTTCTGCAAGTTATTTTAAATAGCTGCTAATAATAATATCAGCATGTTAGCTATCACCTGCGGTCCCATTCATGCAAATGTAAAAAAATTAATAAGTAGCCTATGTGATCTTCTAGACTATGTTCTACATCTATGCCAAATTTGATCAAGTTTCGAAGACAGGATTTCATGCATCTATCCAATGATTTAAACTTTCCCATTTATAATATTAGTAAGATAATATACCAAATGTATTAACCAAGAAATAAATTACATATCATCCATTGGAATATGCACTAAACATATTTTTCCAAAAATCAAACAATCATGTCCTTTTAAACAAGCTTATGTAATATAATATTATGCAAAAAGTAGTAATTAACAGATTTGTTGATAACTATTGACAATTGTTAAAACTTACTTAATTGTCTTTATAACATTTTGTAGTTGATCAATCCCCTGGTTGGTATAATCAGTCTTTGCATCAACATATTTAGCTCCACTGTGTCTCCACTGAAAGCCATACACAGGACCGAGGTCACCTTGAAAATGAAAAAAAAAACAGAATATTAAAATATCCGTAGCAGAAAGTAATATTACACAAATATAATGATTTATTTTGCTATTTTTAATTATTTGGTTTTCTGATTAAAACAATATATAGCATAATACTTTTTAACATAATATTGTATTTAACCATTTAATTCGAACATTCAATACATACCCTCCTCTCGGTTAGTGAAACCCAAGTTATCAAGAAATGCTCGGGAGCCATTTGCATCCCAAATATGAATTCCTTTTTCAGCAAGAACTTTGCTATCTGTTGAGCCAGATATCATCCATAATAACTCTTCAATTACACCCCTTGTAAATACTCTTTTAGTTGTTAAAAGTGGTAATGTTTTATTTTTTAGAGAATACCTTTGCATTGCTCCAAATACTGACAGAGTACCCACACAAGTTCTATCTATCCTTTTATCACCTGTAAGTTATTATTATGTTTTAATTGAATATTTAGTATTCTATATAATTGTTAAGTAAGAAACTCCGAACCTTTATCTATAATTTCCTTCACAAGTTTAAGATATTGGTATTCATCATGACTTAGATCTATTCCATTGGATTCCATTATTGCTTAATTTAATACTGCTTTAGTTTCACCTTACTTTTATTATTATTTAGTTACAATGATAACAAAACACGTAAATTAGTACACCTGAATATGTAAATTATGAAAGAATTTGATTGATGTTTTGGCGCCAAATTCTTATAACTTTTAGTTTTGTTGTCAAAGTGACAGTTGGTGATGATTTCTTTCAATACAAGCAAAGACAAAGACAGTATATAAACAAGTGACTTTACACGAAAAGTTTACTTTGTAATAAAACCGAATTTTTAACGCGTTTTTTTATATTTTATATTTCTATAATTTTACAGCTACTACAGCATTTATTCTTCAGATAATCTGTAAAAAAAGTAGCAGCAAAAACATTAGTAAACAGTGCGCTGCTGCCATGGAAAATAATAAATTAAAGACGTTGCCTGTAGCAATAGACTTGTTTCATTTAATATTCTGACTTTTGAAACAAATAATTTCAATTTAATTAATAACTTCACTTACATTAATACCTTTATGTATGGTCCATCTAGGTCTATATTTGCACAGTAAGACAATGAAAAAATTTAAACAACACTGCGATTTATTAGAAATATATGATTTCAAGAATTTGATGTGATTTTGTTCTACTTCGAAGTAACAAGAATATGTTTTAACATCGATTTTCGCATACTTGAGTTCTTCAACAGTTAAAATATAAGGTAAAAAAATAAAAAGGCATCCAGAGTAATATTTAAAAAGAAGCCAAGCCAGCTAAAACATATCTACTACAGCCGAATGTGTATGAGAGCGAATGTTCTGCTTTGGCATGTTTTGATGTATTCAAATCCTATGTATATAATGCCTATGGGTTATTATGTGAACGCTATCTCATCAATTGAAAAGTTAAAGAATAAAGAACTCAAAACTATATTTACGTATTAGTTACTTTTAAGAAATGCCAGCACGGGAAGCGCCATGTATGGAACTCGGTTCAGCTCCACGGACTCCGAGTATTATCGCTTCTCCCTCACCCTCGGAGATATCAAGTGCGAGTTCTCCAGAACCACCGAATGTTCGCACGACACCTTTGTTCAGGTACAAGTATGTTTTTGTAAGAGCCTATTTATAATTATCTGAACATTTATAATTACTATAAACCCGGATTTGTAAGGTGTAAACAAGACTGCTTAATAGTACTTTTCGAAATAAGATAGGCTTATGGTAAAAGGAATTTCCATCAATGTCTTTTGATATAAATAGGGCTTTAGCAATGCCTCCTCCAGAACCGGAACAACCACGAGGACAAGACGAACTAGAACGTAGGTTACCTGGCTACAGACGCATCGTCATACCCAGGGAACTAACGCTGATTGAATTATTGGCAAGTAACATATTTACATTGATATAATTTTATATTAATATAGAAACTAAAGATTTGTTTCGGAGATAAATAAAGACGTTCACGACATGTTTTGTAACGAATTTCATATACAATTAATAGTAAAGATAAGTAAATATGTATTTACATCCGTACGTATACATTTGAATCCATACATTTATCGTCATCCCTTAAGTGTATTAGTACTATTATAGAAAGAGTGTAGTGGCGTAACGACTGATGAAGAAGTGTTGAGGATCCGCGAAGCAAAACTGCGCGTGGTGGCGGAGCGTGTAGGACTGCGGAGGCTGCATGTGCTCGTGCCGCGGCTGCGATCGCTAACTTTAGATGGAAGCGCAATTTTATCATTACGAGAACTTGGTATTGGATTAGACCATTTAAAGGTAAATCAAACAAATTACATTTTAATATTTTATTAGTGTATAAAAGTATATGAGAAGCCATTCTGATATTTGTTGATTTGGATACAAATACGGTTATCGCTTATCGTCAGCGGAATTGCGTTATTTTTTTCTGTGAAGTACTCGTTTCATTGGCCACAGATACTTAGTGTGAATCGCTGCGGCTTGACGTCACTGGACGGCGTGTGGGGTGTCGGTCAACTTCGGGAGCTGCACGCGGCGGGGAACCGCATCCGTGACCTTCATCCATTGGCAGTGCTGCAGAAACTTCATACGCTCAATCTATCCAAGTACACTAGCATAGCTCATTTTATATCTGCGAGCAGCTAGGTGGTTTGCCATAAAGACTTTGTGAAAAAGTTACACTGCGACAACATACGCATCCTCTGTCATCACAATTGTGATATCAAGACCTCAATTCCATCCTGAAAGATAAATCTACGCAAGCATTTTACCATTCGTTGATCACCTATTAATGTCTATTTCTTATTTAGTTGTCCCATGTGTTGTTTTTTTAAGTAATCCAATAACGGTGGCGAGTCGTGTATGGACGTTGGGAGTGTGCAGTTCATTGCGTCGTTTATTTCTGAACGGGACTCCGTTTTCTCAATCGACCGATTATCGATCGACAATAGCTTCGACGCTATCCATGCTCACCTCTTTAGATGACCAGCCTCTGCATACGGATGTTAACAGTACGTATAACGCTTGTATATACCATATGTTTCTTTTATGCTGTAAAATAGAGACAAGCCATACTACATTTCCTGATGAGACTCTTGCTTGGTGATGACATAACGCAATCAGTATGTTCTTAACATGATCTTGTATGTGGAATAGCATGATTATGTAAATCCATGTTATTAAATATTTATTATAGACGAAGACTATGTGGAACATTTGGGTAACTCATCAGACTCAGAAAGCGATCGAGAACATTCTGAAGAACAAAAGGAAACCGAGACAGACTTTGCAATCGCTGGAACATCGTCACAGTCACAAATAAATAAGGTACATAACATAATATGAATTTAGAAGAATAAACTGCAATAAATTCCATTATAAAAGTACTTCGTATATAAGCAAATTATATGTTACTGTAAAAATCAAACGGATAAGTTTACTTGATAGAAATAGATGCATGAGTATATCCAAAAACAATCTGTGAATCTGTTTTTCGTCTATTCTATAATAGTTACAAATTCTTGAATACTATTCTTAACAATGTTTGAGCAGGAGTCAGGCAGGCTGGATTTATTTTATAGGTTATCAGCAAAAAATATTCATAGATTACTCGGAATTTCCATTTCTTTTTGTTCAAAATGCAGCTGGTGTATAATTTGGAATATTAAATATCATTTCTCAGGCTATTACTAACTATATTTGAGTTATATCCGATGTAAAAGAAATTTTTTATTGCCTTTGGTACTTAGCATATTTTGGATTTTTAATGTCAATAGGAATCTCAAGAAGAATGGATGTCCACATCTTTTGGCGAGATTCCACGATCTTGTATACAAAGAAGACGTCCAGCGACTACGGAGAACGCAGGTTGTCGACCAGAGAGAGTAGAGCTGCCTCGAAGACCGCGCACCGCTGTCGACCGCCCGACCATAGACGCGCCGACGCGGTTACAGATAATGAATACGTTGATGGGTAAGGTTCTTCTCGTTCATTTTATAGCTTCAGTAGAAGAAAGATAGAGAAATAAGTAGGTCAGGATTATCCCAAAGTGACCGATTTCACAAAAACAGTTCATCATACCTTTATATCTGATAGTTCGAAAGGATCTTCGCGAATGTGCATTATAATTTTAAACTATTTGTCGAAACGATCTTACCTAACAGAGAGCAAAAACGAAGTTAAAATTTTTAAATCCGGATATCGATTAAAGTGAAGCTCGATGAAGTTGGTTAATTATGTCCTATAAAGCGATAAAGCTCGTTATTTTTTTACTTTAATTTAAATTGTTGTTATTAATATATTAATAAAAGGATCATTTTTATTAGATGCGGAATGGCGAAGCTGCGGTAGTAAAATGACTTCGAAAGGCGCGGTTTGTGGTAATTTAGCCAATGCCTTGCGCAGACCGGCACATTCCATACAAGAGGAATCGGGTAAATTTTTTTATAAGCAAATTTGTTTTTATAACAAATGATAAGTAGAGAAACTTGACAGGAACACGAGTTCCGTAAGTAAATAGTACAGAATTTAATGAGATTTAAATGTTCTCGACCTACGTGAGGTTAAATTTTTTTCTCAATAATTATAGCTATCTTTATAGCTGTCTCAAGTTTTCTCTATTAATTTTAGAAATCAAATAAGTTATTGCCGTCTTTACACATACGATATTTTAGGCGAAGATTTTTTTTTAAGTTTTAAGTTCAGCCTCGTTGCTGATATTTACGAGCCGCCATGAAGGAATGTACGTCATCATTACGTAAAATGTTTTCGTGTATGAATGAGAAATTAACAACTTTTCTAAACGTAGAGTTTTACTTTTTGGCATTAATTTCTGAACCGACGCTTCAGATTCAGGCTGTGAATCTAGATGCTAGATGGGTTGCTGGAATGAAGTAAATTCATGCTAGATTTTGCAGCCATGCAGTGAGTTACTAGTCATCGAGATAAGTCAGTAGGACTCGTTTTTTTAAAAGAAATAATGACTAGTTTAATTACAGAAAGACAAATAGAAACAGTTGAGCGTACAATGGAGGACGCCTGCCGTTTCGTTGCTGCAGAAATACCTCGTGCGCCGTGTCAAGAGGCGTGGCTCAAGTTTACAGAAGAAACCGGGTAGGACACGTGTTGATCTCTCCGATTGTTTGAATAGAAAGTTTGCACGTAACCTTTACAAACATACGAAGTACAAATGAATTTTAATGAGTAAAAATATGTAATACTGTTGTGTTAAATGTCGATAAAATTGCAGTTGCACAAATGTTGGATTATATCATTGACTAGTGTATTGTTGTTAGAAATGTCAATAGTTGTTATGTAATGTTTCGAAAAACTTTTTATAACAGTAATTGTCTTAAGTGTCTTGTATGTTGATTAAGAGTAAGAATAAGAAATTATTTTTATTGTTTTAGCTTAGTTTGTTTGTCTTTAACAATTTTATTCTACTATTTTTATAGTATTTATAAAAGTCAAATTAAAGTGTCATGATATTTTGAAGTACAAATGATTTAATTATCTCAAAATGCAGATTATTATAGATATTCCAATATTCCATTGGTTTAATGAACCGCAACTAAGATTAAATTAAATTGAATGCCAAAGATCTTGCCTCAACACTTAACTTGTACTAGATTTTGAATCTCGTCAGGTAATATAAAACTATAGAGTTAAAGTACGACAATATTTTCCCAGAATTGAAATCGATATTAATTTTAATGAGCGACCTCAAAGTGTGGATCCATCAAAAGCTTTGGATCGTTTGGAACGCATCGAGAGGGAGACTTCTGAACGTTTGAAGGAAGCGTCAAAAAATAACAATCCTTGGATATCAGATGCATTCAAAATGTTGTCAACAAGCAATGCACTTTATTGGCGGGAAACAGAACAATTTTCATCGATTTCAAACACACACAGCGATGTCGATTCTGTAATTAGTGACAATGGCGGCAATCCTCTTGATTAAATATTATTTAACATAATAATAATTATTTTTAATTATCTATATTAATTATAACATTATGCCAAAAGGAGTCTTTCTATCTTCCAAATATATATTGGCGATTTTATCGTTTTTAATTGTAATTTTAAAAGTTTCGTACTGTCACTTTAGTGTCCAACATATTGAAACATGCTCCAACATTCTCCATCTTCAAGTGTGAGTTTTATATAGGTATTCCTGATATGTCCAAAATACCTAATTGTCTCACATTACAGACTTCGTAGTTATGGATGTAGTTGCTATTTACAATTTATACAGATGTTATTTTACGATTGTATTTTCCTCTTTGATTACTTTAATTTTATTTATAGACATAATATACATATAATTACAATACAAATTACATTTATCAAATTTAATTTTTTTAAAATTTCATGGAAATGTTTGGTAATAAATTTAAAAGTAGGTACTTAGTTTGTGAATATTTTAGAATTGTAATTTAAAAATGAAATTTATATGTGTTTTAAAAATATCAGTGGTGGCTTATTTAATTTTTTTAAAATAAAATACGTTACCAATTTTATGTTGTATTATTTCTGGCTTTCGCTCAACATTTTATTTTAGGATTAGGTATGTTCGTTAAAATATTATCGCTGTCTATACCCTTGTTACAATACACTTTGATAAAAAGTAGTTTCAGACAGTAAAATTTTGTAGTTATAATACTTTAGTAATTTAAACAGATAAATTTTTATTTTAAGAAATACGCACAACTTACGTGTTGGGGTTGAAAAAATCATATGTAGCACACTTAATAGTCGTGCTTGTTTATTTCCTGAAAGGTCAATTAACTTTGTAACAAATTAATCTTAGAAATTGGTTGAGTTCTTAGGAAGTATCTAGTGAGGTTGTATGGAATCTGTTGTCACTTTTTTTTGCGGGGTTTTAACGTACGTCAGTATGTTCATATGTCTGTTAAATTTGACAGCTGACATGACTCGACGTGACAATAACAGATATTTTTTTAAAATCATATATTGTTTAACATCAAAGCTATAAGTATTGCATAGTTATAATAGAAATATTTGCTATAGTTAGTCTACTCAGTATTATTAGTGCAAAAAATTACTTAGTACCCTTGAGTACCTATATACTCAAAGCTGATTTTAATAAATAAATATGTACATGTTATTTATGTAACGCGTAGCTCATAAACGTACAAAAAAAATGTGAGCCGTCATGGGACGCCTGGCAGATGTGAAACATCGTGTGTGTACAAGTAATATGCATACAAGATAATATTATTAAAATGAAATAAATGTATATATATATATATATATATATATACATATATATATACACATATTTGTATACCTCAGTATAGCGTGGCGACCCGTCGCCACGGCAAGCGTTGCCACGCCAACAATTCGGTTTACAAGTGAGCCTATAGATGTTTCACATCAAAAATGATTTTCATTTGTAAAGATAAGACTTAATACCTTACCATTGAATCATTTACTAGCAATGAGTGTACACATTTCTTTACTTGACTTTAAAAAAGATAATTTGAACAAAGATCATAATCGTAACATTTACCATTTTAAATAAAAGCGTGGAGGGGAAAACGCGTTTTTCAGTAATCACGCGACGCGGACGCGCGCGATCGACTCTTGTGTGATTAAATAATTCTTTATAATGAATTTAACTGTTATTCAACGCTTTTTCGTAGCGAACATTTTAACCGTGTGTTATAGCGTTTTAGTTTTATTTAAGTTTTTATTGATTTTTCTGAGAAATCCCTTAAGAAACCCTTGGCAACAAAAATTGGTATTAGTACCCCCAGCAAGACTTAGCGACCCAAAGTACGGTGTACATAAATATGTGAAGGCAAATGTGAGTATATCTCATTTAATATCCCATTAAACATAGGACATTTAACTTACAGGGCATATCAAAACATTATAATAAAATGAATGATTTCTTTACACGTGCTTTACAAAACCAGTTTTCAGTCGTAGACATAGTTAATTTTCTTTTCACAAGTAGAGTTTTCTTTTTCGAACTTTATTTGATTGATCTCTACGTGTTATGACCATGGACACCTTGTTTACTGCGGATTAAATAAATTTCCTAATAATTATAATAAAATTTATAATCATTCATCAAAATGTTTTTCAGATAAAAAGATCATTGACTTTGCTAATTTTTAATTATGATCTATTACGACTCACGGAGGTTATAAAAAATAATAAATCGAATAACAATACATTTATATAACTTTAATAAATATTTATGAGTTCTTTAATATTACTAATGGCTTCATTTTTAGTCATGAATTTTCACAAGAATATTAGAATTTTTTGTATTGAGTATAATGCAAAGTTAGATTCCGAGGAATATTTATTAACAAACACAAGGCTACGACTATGAGACGTGACTATCTGCACAAACGATCATCATTAACCTTGATACTGTTCTTTAATTTAATAACAATGACATGTCCATGCAATAACAATAGCACCGGTTTTTGGTACACTTCCTTATGTGACTCAGAACTACATGCATGAATGTACGTCAATTTTATATTTTTAAACCGACTAGCTATCGCCCGCGACTCCATCCGCGCCGAATTAATAAAAAATCATATGTAGCCTATATGTTCTTCCAGACTACTACATCTGTGCCAAATTTCATCAAGATCCGTTGAATAGTTCCAGAACCGTACCTTCAAACAAACATCCCTCTATCTAAACATTTGCATTTATAATATTAGTAAGATTTTAAAAAGGAGCAGGTTTTTAATTATCCTTATGTTTCTACATAAATAACCAAAGGTGAGGTATTTTATTTCCTAGGCAGGGTTATCAGAGATATTCTTTAAAACTTCAAAGATTTACTCATTCCCCACTTGTTAATCCACCTTAACGACATTCTGAACATTTTTTTAATTTTCCCAGACATATAAACCACAGATGTTTAAAACACATTAGAAGAAGTTGTAAACGTAACGATATTCCATTTAAAAATTATTTTTAACTTATAATTTAAATCTTAGCAAATATGGAAGTAAAAAATAAGCGAAGGACATACTAAAGACGTGGCAAAGGTTTTTCCGTAATACCAAAATAACTATGATCTGTGGATCCCAGGCTACGAAAAAAAAATCAAAGTGTTGAATGATGATTCACTGTTTGCAGACAGGTAACGATTACATGAAAAGCGTTGCTAATTGAGTAATGTTATAGCGCAGCACGAGCACGTTTATAACGCATTGGACACGTAAGCCGTTCCGCTTTCTGCTGAACATTTTCTTCTCTTGTATTGAAACTGAATTGTAATATAGTCAATCGTTAAACGTTCATTCAACGCATTGTAAAATTTTGTACAGGTTGTTATAAACCGAGTTTTTTTTGTAAAAGCATTAAAAAAACTTCCAACTTTAATATCAGTGGTAACATTAACAAGCGCTTAACAGTAAGATTTATCAGAAGTAGTTATTCCTTGCTAATGATTATTTGCTAAATGTGTACAGAGTTCAAGTTGTTCACCAAAAGATAATGAATAATTACATACTAGACTTGACGGCCAATTTGTTTTAACGATGAAATTTGAAAATATTTCCGAAGTGAAATAAAAGTTGAAAAATAATAAAATGCTATAAAAACATCGCCGAGAACTGTAAAAAGAAAGTCGAAGAATACAAATAGTTTTACTTTGCCGCTTACCAATCTTAGTCTGCAGAATTGATAACCAGAATTTTTGCTACTCTATCTATAGCAACAGAGCGAGTATAACCTGTTATTTTACTTATTTAACTTTCTTTCCATCATAACCTTGCGCGTTCGGTATCCATTTGTTAACAATAGTAAGTACTTGTCGATTCACTGCTGATCCGCGAAATCGATCGATTTTTAAATTTCTCTGTAAATTACTTTAATCTATGGTTTAAGCCAATAACGCATAAATAGACTTCAGATTAGCGCAACTATAAACAGAAATAAACATGCTAGTTTAGATATTACTAGAAACGTTTTTGGTACCTAGTGTTTGAGTCATATTTTATATGCGTAAGTTAAAGAGACAAATAGGAAATTGTACATTTAATTCTCGAAAATGTTTTGTATTTTTTAAATGTTGTTAGCAGTTAATTAGTTCAGATTCAGAAATAACGATAATTATAATAGTAAAATGTATCTATCTTCTTGCAGAATATAAAGCTACATTATGTTGAAAGCGGAGATCCTAACAAGCCGCTTATGCTGTTTCTGCACGGATTTCCCGAGTTTTGGTACTCGTGGCGTCATCAAATTGTGGAATTTAATAAAGATTACTGGTATGATAAAGGGCTTAGCGATTTCATATCATTATTTTTTTAGTTGTTAGACGTTGTACTATATTTTTAAGCTTTAATATCTATGTCAGTAATCGATCATGAATGCCGGTAGTTGGGAATTGACGTGTCGTGTTTTAAGGACTTTGTAAAGGTCGCTTTAAAGAAAGATGGATGATCTTATGTTTTTATACAATATTTTGACAATGGAAACTCAAAGTAAAGTTCAATATCTCAGCTTGTATAATTGTGTTGTAGGTGTATTGCCTTCGACATGCGTGGATACGGAGACTCGGAGAGGCCGGAGGAAGTGTCTGCCTACAAAATAGACCTACTAGTGGAAGACGTGCGAGATCTCATGCGGAAATTAGGTAAGCGGTAAATATACAACGTTTTGGTTGTACAGTTTTAGAAAGTTACTGGTTAGCAACAAGCTTACACTTCGACGGATGTTAAACAGAAGATGGTTTAAAATTGTTGAAATAAAAAAAAAACAAATGATAATATCCTAAAATATTACTGGTTGTGATAAATCATCTTCTTATAATTAATTTGTTGCTTGCCCCTCCATCGCTTAGGTCAAACGACAAAGAAATTGTCTCTCGCTCGATTCGTCGAAGTATTTTTAAAAACGACCTATCAAAAAATAAAAGACAAATTAGGACTTCACTGCAATCTCATCGATGCTAAATTGATATTTATTGAATCTGTTGACTCTTATCTTGTCTGCCTCAAACAGTAATAGGTTATAGGCCCGAAATGGCAAATCGTTACGTCAACGTTTAAATTTTTTTAGGTCATCAAATAATTTTAACTTTGTTAATAATGGGAACATTTTGTATTGTAGAGTAACTCGCTATATAACTTTTTTTCGTAGTAAATAATTAATATTGTGATCAGTGATGTGCCCAAAGTAATATATCGCGTTTAATTAATAGCACGCATGCCATTGGTTCCCCATCCCTGCTATAGGCTCACCAGAACTTCACCCGTCATGGTTGGAATGTAGTTTTTGAAAGTCTGATAACGGGTGCGATCTCTATGTGGACAGATTGTGACGAATGTGAAAGCTTATTGTTTTCTGATTAAACAATTTCCCCACGGCATAATTTGTTGAGTTTTACAAATACTCGGTAGAAAATATCTAAACTGATTTAAGGAAATTATTAAGTTAAATTAATTATGAAATTATTAATTTTGTTAAATATTTTTTTAAGTTTCACAGAGATATAATGAATACATTTAATTCATATAGTTCAATTAGAAATTTATTAATTCTAGTGTTATCTAATTTCTAAGCTGTAAATATGAAATAATGCAGTCGCTAAGCGTAAGACGCCATTGTTAAATTGATGATGATTTTATAAAAAGCATTGATTCTTAGGAAAATAATAGTTTTTGTCACGATTGAGCTGTTAAGTAGTTATTATACAATAAAAGATTGCTACTTGTTATGCTAGTTTTGCATTTGAAATTTGCATAACATTGTCGATTCTATAGTACTTGTATTGATGATGTAAATGTTTAGAGGTCAAATGCAACGTAAATCTATATATGTTATTACTCTTAAACTTTAAAAAAAGATTGTAGTATATGTTTTAAACTTAACCGGGGATACGCAGGGATTGGAACAGTAAGCCTAATTCGCAAATAGAATCATCGTGAAACGACGATAATTTAATAGATAAAAACTTAACAACCAATATAATTGCTGCATTACATAATTTAATAGTTCTTCAACTACATAGACTGCCCGTAACTCTGAGGGACAGACCTTACTATCAGGTTATGGCCGATATTATGCATTTCCATTTGACGCTACATTGCACAGTTTTCAACATCGTACTAATATTATAAATGCGAATGTTTGGATGGATGGATGGATGGATGTTTGTTTGAAAGTATCTCGGGAACGGCTCAACGGATCTTGATGAAATTCGGCACATATTTACAATATATGGTTGTCTGGAAGAACACATAGGTTATTTATTAAGTTTTGTTTTAATTCTGCGCCGACGGATTTGCAGGCGACAGCTAGTAAGTTTATAAATAGGTACAATTTTAACTTTTGTTTCAAGGTCGCAGCAAATGCATCCTAGTGTCACACGACTGGGGCGGTATGGTAGCTACCAAGTTCCGTGACACACATCCTGACTCGTTGGACGCGCTCATCGTACTGTCGAGTGCGAGCAGAGAAGCTGGGAGCCATGAACTATGGAATAATCCTGAACAGAAAAAGAAGTCATGGTATGAATTTTATATCTAAGAATTTATAAAATAATATTCGTTAACGACAATACACATACCAATTATTGTATTAAAAACTTGGTAGCCTATGTGTTCTTCCAGAGAGTGTTCTACATCTATTCCAAATTACATCGAGATCCATGCAGCCGTTCTGGAGATACCTTGTAACAAACATCCATTTATCCATTTAAATATTAGCATTTATAATATTAGTAAGATTTGCGTAAAATTCTATTCATTATATATATTTCAGGTATATGCTTTTGTACCGTATGCCAAAAATACCAGAGCTGATGTTCCAAATGAACGATCTGCAGATTTTCGATATGCTGATGAAACGACGAGAAAATTATGTTGATGATAATGACATTGAATGTTATAAATATTGGTTTAGAAAACAAGGTGAGAGTTTTAACACTTTATACATCATTAGTAATTTTGTAATCAAATAATTTATACATACGTGTCTATATCTATATATATAAAAGAAAGTCGTGTTAGTTACACTATTTACCTATAACTCAAGAACGGCTGAATCGATTTGACTGAAAATTGGTGGGCAGGTAGCTTAGAACCAGGAAAAGGACATAGGATAATTTTTACCCCGTTTTCTATTTTTTTTTATTCCGCGCGGACGGAGTCGCGGGTAAAAGCTAGTTATAAATATTTCCAACAAACAGTTTAATAATAATCATCAAAGGCGTGTTAAACTAGTCTTGTTATCCAATAGTAACTAGTAGTAAATGACAGTACCGTCTATTCATATGAATGTTTTTAATTAAGATTCTGTGTAGATTCTTAAACCCTATCTTTTTTTATTAAGATTATGGTTACTCTTCTTAATTATAACACAATATTTTTTTCAGGTGCACTTACGCCGCCTATAAACTACTATAGAGCAAATTTCCAATTGACTTTCCCGGATAAATATAAGGATGAAAACGTTCCGATGATTGTTGCCAACGGTGAAAAAGATCAGTACATATCCCCCAGTACGTTGGAACGTATGAAGGCCGAATATAAACACATTGAAACAGTGCTTGTGGAAGACGCCTATCATTTCTTGCAACAAGAATCACCGGAGAAAGTCAACAAAATCATACGAGATTTTCTTCTTAAAAATAAACTGTAAAATCAAGAAAAATATGTAATATTTTTATTTACCAAAGTTAGTATTTGCATTAAATGCATAGATATTAATGTTTTTTTATGTAAATTACCATAAATAAATAATTTGATTTGTTACTTTCCTTTTTTTCATTCATTTACCCGAGACTACAAAATGAAATCTATTTTAACGATTTGAATGAAAAAGCCTTTAAGGCCAAATAAAAAAAAATCTAAAAAGGAGTAAACAAGGGATAAGGAAAAGAGAAAGCGATATAAAAACGATATTCAGAACTTGCGCACTTTATTCATTCATCAGCCGAAACATTATAGTATAAACCTTTCAGTATTCTGTGAAACCGACCTTTGTACTTTGGACCTATATAGAGTATTTTGTTTTCATGTAATCAGACGGTTGATTCATTGCGATATAGTCCTAAATCAGATAGTAATATCGGATTTTATCTGCATATCAGATAGTAATAACGTTTATGTCCCTACTTAGCCGAAACCGACTCCAAAAATAAAAATAATTATACAAAAGAGACGTGTTACAATAAAGAAGAGAACTTTCTTACTTTCGAGGGTTTTCATGACATTATTTTGTTACTTTTTAGTGCATTTTGTTTGAGATTGTTTTTTATGAAGTCAGATTTCTTTTTTTTCCTAAAAATATTTTCTAAAATTATTCTCGATTTTTAGTGAATTTAAACTTAGATTACTAATTTTCTTAATACGTATGAGGACGGAAATAAAGGAAAGGACTTTCCTATTTAATATGTATTTGGTACTCCTATTTAAAAACTAATTTAGAATGCAGCAGATAACCACTCGTCTTTCAAACAAAGAAATGATTATCATAATCGGTAAACTAATTAAAAATCGTTGCAAGCCTTTAATTCTGTGCAGCCGCGCGTCGCTGTAGCATTTTTCGGATGCGCGTAGTTTTTAATCTTTTGATATCTTCGAAACTATTGGTCAAAATCATATAGTTTGAGAGGCTAATGAAATCTATATTTAATACTCTAGCCTTCAACCATATTTATTTGGATAAGGATTCATGCGTAGTACAATACAGTAGCGTCGTAAGCTTACGACGCTGTTATTCGTATGCATTTTAATTGGCATTTCTTCAGAATAACATGGTTATTGTGACACATCCATAGGCGAGAGATATATGCCATCAGAGACTTTTATTTAGAAAATTTAAGGATCTATAATTACTCCATTCATCATTTTTATGTAGTATAATATAGCCGTAAGCCAAGAAAACAAAATTATGCTTTTCATTGTAACGCGATTTAGCATTTTTTTGTTTGCGCGTAATTTTACTCTTTCAATATCACCTAAACTATTAGACAGAATGATATTGTTCCAAGGCCAAGTATAATCTACATTAAATTCTCTTGATAATGAACTCATTTACTTACATAAGGTAGTAATATTTAATATATTTTTTATTTACCAAAATTAGTATTGCATTAAATACATAGATATTAATGTTTTTATATGTAAACTAGCTGTCGCCCGCGACTCCGTCCGCGCGGCCGATTCTCGATTTGCCGATTCTCAGACCTACTGAATACGCTCAAAAAATTTCATGAGAATCGATCAAGCCGTTTCGGAGGAGTTTAACCACAAACACCGCGACACGAGAATTTTATATATTAGATTACCGTAAATAAATTTGATTTATAAGTCTCCTTTTTTTAATTGATTTACCCGAGTATTCAAAATGAAATCTATTTTAACGACTTGAATGGAAAAGCCTTTGAGGCCAAAGAAAAAAAACTTTACTGAAAAAGGAGTGAACAAGACATAAGGAGAAGAGAAAGCGATATAAAAACGATAGAGAACTTGCGCATTTCATTCATTCATCAGCTGAAACATTATAGTATAAACATTTCAGTATTTTGCGAAATCGATCTTTGTACTTTGAACCGATATAAAGTATTTTGTTTTCTTATAATCAGACGGTTGACTCATTGCGATATAATCCCGATAGGAACTCCCTATCAGGATTATATCTGCATATCACACAGTAAAAAATGTACTTTGGACACAACACACACACAAGATAAGAATTTGTATTAGATAGATTAAACAAGGCAGTGTACAGTCAGCTGCATAAATATACTGGCAGTCGAGATATCCAAATATAAAGGAACTCCTAAATAGTATATTTCAAAATGTATCTCAACTAAATAGAAATGCAGTTCAATTTTGTCTAATCTTGTCTTCTAATATATAAAATTCTCGTGTCACAGTTTTCGTTTCCGTACTCCTCCGAAACGGCTTGACCGATTCTCATGAAATTTTGTGAGCATATTCAGTAGGTCTGAGAATCGGCCAGCATCTATTTTTCATAACCCCCCCCCCCATTTTTACACTGCGCGCGGACGAAGTCGCGGGCGACAGCTAGTATATATATATATAAAAATCTTGTGTCACGATGTATGTTGCCAATAAACTCCAAAACTACTGAACCGATTTCAGTCAAATTTCACATGTACCCGTATTTTGGTCTAACTTACTGGATAGGATAGTTATCATCTCAATTATTCGCTTATGTCGTAAATATAAAGAAATAAAATGTATCATCAATTAATTGTTTCTTAAGCAAGTGTTTATTTACTTTTTAGTTTTATGAAGTTCTCATAGATGGCGGTGTACGTAAATTCATCGATATAATTCTTCAATATTGGTTGACATCTAGGTTGCAAATACACCCAATAGTTGGCGCTGTGTTCTGTTTCTTTGAATATAAATTCTATTACTTTATTTCACGTAATATTTTATTTACTTATTAAGTTTTTTTTTTAATTCCGCGCGGACGGAGTCGCGGACGACAGCTGTTACTATATTTTTGCATACTCTGGATACTTCGATGCTATTGACGCTATGCCTGTTACTATAATTATGGGCACTTTGAATGTACCCATATATTTGACGATTTGTACGCTCCGATGTATTTGCGCAGAGTGGGTGTTTCAATTAATTTGACGACTTTGGATGTATGTATTTATATAATTGATCACTTTAGGAGTTCCTTTATATCTGGGTATCTTGTCTGTCATTATATTTATGCAGCTGACTGTACAATGATTTCATGGTACCCTTATTTTTCTAACAAATCTGAAATAAAAACCGGGATTTTGTTTAGTATTAATAAAGTTAGTAGTATTAATAATTTCAATTATAATTGATGATAATAAAATAGATACATACCCAGACATAGAGTGTCGGTGGCTCAGGGGTTAAGCACTTGACTTGCAATCTGCAGATCCTGGGTTTGAATCCTCCCATGTACCAAAGTGTTTTTCGATTCTCGATTTGAGCATGTATATTTATCCTACGTTCTTACGGTGAAGGAAAACATCGTGATGCATCGTGTGCAACCTGCACATATCTGAGAAGAAATTCAAAGATATGTGTGAAGTCAACCATCCAGCACCTAGTCACCCCTAACTTGGGGTAGGCTCCGAGCCCCTCAGTCCCCACTATGGGTATCATTATCAGCTCTCTGTACGTGGTGAAGTATACCAGACAACTATACTTGGAAATTAAAATAAATTCCTAGTAGTAGGAAGGAGAAGGAGGAATGGTTACACGAGAAAATGTAAGAGAAAAGTTGAACAACATCTCACAGCGTTGCTTATTAAATGAATCTGCGTGACTACACTCTTACCACTATATTAGTTCATTTCAGCCTGACCTTATTCAGTTTGTCTGTTATATGGGGATCATTAGGACAACAATCCTCGCCTTAAAATATCAAGCAATTGCTACGACGCCCGTCAATCAGCTTTTAATATTATGGATAGTGGCGACGCCAATCTACAATTTAGAAAAACTATGTTTAATAACATTGACTGTCTTTTTAAGTTTGAACTACCTTACCAGATAATTTGGTACCTAGTGTTAAGTGTATTACTAACTGTACTTAGTAATTGTAGCATTGTAATTTCTGGATCACAGATAACGAAAAACTAGGACAGAGATCTATCAAGGTTTTTAATTTGTCAAAAATATATTTATGCGTTAGTATCTTATTAAAGCTGTGTGCATACGCCTTTATCTGACATTGAACTTTGTCATACTGTACGCCTTGATAAATATTATGAGTCATGCTTGGTTTACATTAGGCCAGCTCAGAAAGCCAGTAGCGCTCGAAATCCACTGAAGCCAGTATGCCAGCCAGTCCGATAACTAGTTTGGCGTTCTACTTTTCAGGCCAGATTGGCAATTCCGCCACCACTGGCTGTATAGGAACCACGTGTTGGTTATTTTAGAGAAATTATATCTGACCTGCGAATCCAGTAGAAAAATGTGGTGCGACCACCGTTCTTTCATGTTTTTGTTGTTGTTGTTGTAACTCTTTATTGCTCAAAATATAATAAACTAGTTGTCGCCCGCGACTCCGTCCGCGCGGCATTAAAAAAACTTAATAAGTAAATAAATATTAGATGAAATAAAGTAATAGTAATAGAATAGAGTAATAGAAATAGAACACAGCGCCATCTATTGGGTGTATTTGCAGCCTAGATGTCAAACAATATTGAAGAATTTTACACCGCCATCTATGAGAACTTCATAATACTAAAAAGTAAATAAACACTTGCTTAAGAAACAATTAATTGATGATACATTTTATTTCTTTATATTTACGACATAAGCGAATAATTGAGATGATAACTATCCTATCCAGTAAGTTAGACCAAAATACGGGTACATGTGAAATTTGATTGAAATCGGTTCAGTAGTTTTGGAGTTTATTGGCTACATACATCGTGTCACAAATTTTTTATGTATATAAGACATATATAAATATTACATACAGTGATTTTTAACCAATAAAAGATTTTGCCATTTTTGCGATTTTTGAATTAAAATGTATTCTGAATAAAGTTGTGGCTAAGTTAAAAATAAAGCCCTGAAGTCGGAATGCGTCTACAGCTGGAAAAAAAGCTATATTGATAAAATGGTAACAAAAATGGCTTTAATGGAGGATATAAAATGGTTTTTATTTTTTATTTACTACGTTTTAATACTACTTGAAAGTCTACGATCTCAATTTTAATTTTAACCAAGATCCTGGACCTTCCTAAATATCAGTATTTACGGTATTTACTAACTTTGACTTTAAATATTCTTTTAAATTCTTTATATTAACTTCATCAATCTTGTACTAATTGTAGTGTATGTTTATAAAGTGTTTTTCACTGTTTCCTAGACGCCATTGTCCCAGTAGTCTTTACGATTCGACGCTATAGATTGGTCTGGCATAATGTAGACAACAACGCCAAAACAGTCCATGCCAGCCGGCGCTACTGGCTTACGGAGGTTACTGGCTGACTTAATGCAAACCAGCCATTACTCATTTGTCAATTGTGCGCTCGACACCGATAAGGACGGACTAGGACTTCTCTTGTCACGCCAATATAGTTCACATTTTATTTTAAAATGAGTTTCACTGTTATTCAACGGTTTGTTGTAGCAAATATTTTAACTGTTGTATATAGTAGCTTAGTTGCAATCGTTATTTTCCTGAATTCATTAATATATCAACTTAAAAATATTGGTAAACAAAAGCCGAAATTTGTTCCTCCCGCTAGTCTTACCGATCGAAAGTATGGTGTGCATAAATATATTAAAGCTAATGTGAGTATCATTTTCACAATATTTTTATTCACATATTCTAACATCTACCTGATTATCTTATTTTTGTTATTGATTGATGGCAACGATAAGCTTAAAATTACAACCAACTCTAATGTGTTCTTTTCAGAATGTGAAATTACATTACGTGGAGAGTGGTGATCCATCTAAACCACTTTTGCTGTTCCTGCACGGATTCCCAGAGTTTTGGTATACCTGGCGGCATCAAATTGTTGAATTTAATAAAGATTATTGGTAAGTCGGATATATAAAATAGCCGTTAATGTAAATTTGTAACATACCAAAATAAAATTCTAAAATCTGACTCTCCTTTGCATGCACTCGCATTCTTACATTTTGTCCCTGTTTAACCGTGGTTTTCACGTGCGGAACCACCTGTTCTCAATTTTTATTATATTCTAATAAAATAAGTGGGATGACATTATGGTTTTTAAATGACTATTTCCGAAGTCGAAACGAACTTTTAAGATTTTATCTACAATCTTCCAACCAAAGAGTATACCAAAAGTAAGCACTTTCTTAATTCCGTGTCCGTAACAGTTGCGTGGCACTAGATATGCGTGGCTACGGAGATTCAGAAAAACCAGAAGGAATATCTTCCTATAAACTAGATATACTCGTCGAAGACGTGCGGGATTTTATAAGAAAATTGGGTGAGTGGGATTTTTTTGGTCATATTTGTTTTTTTTTAAACAAAGTTCTTTTTTTTAAAAACTGTGTCTTGGTCCGTGGCCGGCTCTAGTTTTTTTTTAAATGAAACTTATTTTAAGGTCGGAGCAAGTGCATACTTGTAAGCCACGATTGGGGTGGCATAGTGGCCAGTAAGTTTCGTGACACACATCCTGAATATTTAGATGGTATAATAATGTTCGCAAGTATAACCAGAGAATCTTGGCATCGAGAGATTTGGAGTAACCTAGAACAGCATTTTAGATCATGGTATGAATTATTATTTTATTATTTAATATTTGAATTATTTATAGCAGTAAAATAATAAGGACTGGCATGTAACTTGATATTTTTATCGTTGGTTTGTCAATAACATTACTAAATCCTAGAAAGCCATTGTATTAAACTTATAATGCCTTACCATAAAAAACTTAGACAGTGTTTCAAATACATTTATGTAAAATTTGTCATAGATATATAACATAGTTTGGAAGAACTCATAGGCTATTAATTACGTTTGATTCCGCGCGAATAGAGGCGCGGGCGACAGCTAGTATTTAACACACAACTCACGCCTGTAACCCAGAGGGGTAGGCTTAGATCACGGACCTCCATTTGGTGTGGCCAAATGAACCTCCACAATCCACTTTTCGCCTTTTCGGGTGGCGAGCAGCGTCGCGTCACCGTCTTTTTCTCCCGGGAATTCACACATATGTGCGCGTTGCATCACAATGTTTTCCTTCACCGTACAAACGTGGATAAGTCGCAAGTACATGGCGGGATTCGTACCCAGGACCTGCTGATTGCAAGTCAAGTGCTTAACCCCTGAGCCACCGACGCTCTTACTTAATAAATTATACCATTGCAAATGTCTAAGTATCTAGTATTTAAATTATATTATAAAAAAATAAAACACTAAATAAAATATAACTTATGTTTATGTCTTTACAACATGTGATATTGTATCCAAATAATGTATTTCTGATCTCATAATATTTTCAAGTCACCATTACATTATGTTAGTATATCTATCGGCAAAGATAATTAATTTAAACTAATCATGTTGATATGTGATACCATGTTGATACGTGATACGTTAATACTGTAGATTAGGTGATAAACAGTCTGAGGAAAAGTAGACCTTAAATTCTATCCATAACTACGTAATTTTGAATATCTTTGGTTCTAAACTACTGAATGCATGATTTCTGATGTAATTGTGTTATTACTTTATTCATAACACTTTTATTTCGGTACTTTATCTATTGTGATATCAAATATATCGTCATAATATTGCTATGTAGTTTCATCATCAACTCACTATACGTCCCCACTGAGGGTCTCTGAGCCTACCCCAAGTTAGGGGTGACTAGACCATAGTCAACCACGCTGGCCCAGTGCGGGTTGGTTGACTTCACACATATCATTGAATTTCTTCTCAGATATGTGCAGGTTGCATCACGATGTTTTCCTTCACCGTAAGAACGTCGGATAAATGTACATATTATGTAAATCTAAAATCGAAAAACACATGGTACATGGCGGGATTCGAACCCTGAACTGCAGGTTCTGAATTGCAAGTCAAGTGTTTAACCCCTGAGCCACCGACGATCTTAGTGTAGTTTAATACATTAAAAAAATACCAAGTGTGTACGGATATTAATAAAACATTATTGTATATTTTGTTCCTTAATAATTAATATTTCGATACTATATATTTTAGGTATACTTTCTTTTTCCTTGTGCCAAAGTTACCTGAGTGGACTCTGCAGATGGGAGGCTTAAAGGTGTTTGAAGATATGTTTAAACATGACGGCAAAAATGTCGATGAGGATACTATTCTATGCTATAAATACACATTTAGTAAACCAGGTGAGTACATTAATAGTAGGTGTTCAAATCCATTCGCTGTTTGATGCCATTTTACGTGCTTTAAAGATTTACATTGACATTCTTACTACTTATTTCTTACTATATTGTAAATAATAAATTACAGTTCCATAGAAATATTCGTGTGTACGTTATGAAGAGAAGAAGGCGGGTGCATACTATAAAAGACGGATTTTATTTGCAAATATTGCAACTTTCATCGTGAGCTCTTCAAACATTACATCTTATACCACCTTCCGTCTTTTAAACCCAGAAACGCATCTGTAGCTCCTCTGGTATGCCTCGCATTCTTATTTTGTTTTACTTTAGTTTGAATTATTATTTCAGGTTCCTTCACGGCACCTGTAAACTACTACCGAGCTGTATTCTCTTTGACATGCCCTGAAAAATATATAGATAATAATGTCCCAATGCTTGTGGCTAACGCGGAGAAAGATGTAGCGTTAGTTCCAAACTTATTGAATCGTATAAAAGAGGAATACAAGTACGTAGAAACAATACTTGTAAAGGACACCCACCATTTCTTACAAGAACAGGAACCAGAAAAAGTTAACAATATTATAAGGGAATTCCTAAATAAGCATAAGTTATAGATTCAAATCATACTTAATTGGAATAATTAGAATATATATATATTTTTTCTTTTTGTACACTTTGCATTATAATCTTAATTTGTGTTTAGCCTTTTTGATTTATTATTGATTTTATTAAATAAAATATAATACGCACTTCCACTTCTGTGTTTTTGTGACATCACAAATGGCATTTTACGGTTCTGGATACCAGGTTTATTCAGTATTACAATCCTGCTAGGAGATCGAAATTGTTATAGTCATTTCTTCAGCGTGTTAGATTCAATAAACAGTGGCTAATTTTATGTTCAAATAAATTAATTTTACACATATAATAATCAACACGCAAATTTTATCAAAATTTTGAAATAGTGTTTATTGGTATTGTACTTTGAAATCTGTAGACGCACGATCAGAATGACTCGGCTGTATTTATATTTCTTCCGCCTTTAGCTTTTTGTTGGAAACCAAAGATGACAGTGTCATAATTACTACTCAAGACTTACTATAATTATATTCGATTGTCATGCTATTATAATCGAAATTTGTTTTCGCATATTTGTTTTATCTATGTGTATTGTTTTTGATATTGGATTTTCATTTCTTAAATCACTGTTAAAAGGTTCAGATTTACAATAAAGACGTCGCTTATCTAAGAACCATTACGTAATTCTCGTCAGTCTAAAACACTTATAATCTTTCTTTACCCTAATCGTAAGTAGTTGTTATTATTGCTATAAATATAGATATTACACAATGAGATATCAATTCAGCCAGTAACACCAAAAAACACGGACGTCTGTGTACCTTTCCTAATGTACTCAACGTATTATTTTTAAAAATGGTTTTTACCGTTATTCAACGTTTTATAATTGCTAATATTTTAACTGTATTTTATAGCATTACAGTTACAATAGTATCTTTATTGATTTTCTTAAAGAATTTAATTATCAATTCTGGTAAGCAGTCGGTATTATCACCTCCGGCAAGTCTTTCCGATCCAAAGTACGGTGTGCACAAATATGTAAAGGCTAATGTGAGTATTTAATTATTTTAGTATTATTTTTTGTAATTTTTTTTTTATATACAAGTTCATTTTCAAACTAATTTATAGATATATCTAATGTACAGACATACAAAGAATAACTACTAGACATAATTAGGGTAATATAGGGTTCAATTTAATATGTCTCCTTTTTTGGTGTATAGGTAGATAAGGTTTTTGGGAAGTAATTTCTGTGAGGTCAAGCTATCTTCTCGTCGCAGACTAATCGTATATTATGTGTGGTTTTTTCTATAGTAAAGACCTTGGATGTTATAATGATTTATTACATAACTGCACAATAAATGGCGTCATACGTAAGCTCATAAATTATGATATCTAATCTTGCAAGTCATGATTACGTCAGATAAATAATAAAGAATTCTATTTATATTGATTCTATCATATTTATATCTTTAATTCTATTTAAATTTTGTAATAAAATCTGATAAAAAAATCTGTTTATTATTAGACTAGCTGTGTCCGCGACTTCGTCCGTGTGAAATACTGTCTTCGGGTAGAATTTTAATTACTTAGGCGTAGATGTATGAATGTAGAAGTGAGAGAAATGTCTCAAGACCGCGCCAAATGGAGGTCCGTGATCTCTGCCTACGCTCTTGGTTATGGGCGTGTGTTATGTTGTTGTTGTTGTATTTTACTTAAACTTATAAAACACTAGCTTTCGCCCGCGACATTGAATTGAATGTCATATTTATTTACATCAAATTAACAGATTATAAAATAACATTCAAGCTTTAATCTGTAAAAATTTCGAGACTTCCATAGAAATTTCCACCCCCACATCTGTCTGGTTAAAACACATTTTTCGTGTTAAAAAGTAGCCTATGTCCTTTCTCAGCCTCTAGACTACCTATGTATCAAATTTTATTTAAAACGGTTCAGTAGTTTTGGTGTGAAAGCGAGACACACAGACAGAGTTACTTTCGCATTTATAATTTTATATATTTAAGTAAGTAAGTAAGGATTACAAGATTTTTCGACCAACACCCAAAATTTTAATTTCTTTTATTTTAGAATGTAAAATTACATTATGTGGAAAGTGGTGATCCATCTAAACCACTCATGTTATTCCTGCACGGATTCCCGGAGTTTTGGTATTGTTGGCGACATCAAATTGTTGAATTTAATAAAAAATATTGGTAAGTACCTCCATTGAGATAAATTAGAGTATATATTCGAAATATCTCGAATATTGCTTTTAGTATTTTATTGATAATACAAAGAAAATTGCCAGTCTTTTTCAGGCACTAGACGTAAAGTAAATCTACTAAGAAACTTTTTCGAATAGTTAACCTACACTCATCAACATAGTTATTCTGTTTAATAACTAGAGAAAAAACTAACTATTAAGTATGTTACAGGTGTGTAGCGGTTGATATGCGTGGTTACGGAGATTCTGATAAGCCAGAGGGATTGAACGCCTACAAAATAGATGTATTAGTGGAAGACGTGCGTGACTTTATGCGCAAATTGGGTAAAGCAATAAATTTTACTGTTTTTTTTTTCAATTATTCTACATAAATTTATTTTACTCTCGACTTTTTAATTTTTTGCCATAATTTACCTTATATCACGAATGTGGCCAGATACTTTAGCTGCAAAGTCTATCGAAACCAAATCATTGCAACATTTGTTAAAGTTTGGTTGGACGAATGTTTGTTATCAGGTAACTCCAACACGGCTGAACGGTTCTGGATTAAATTTGGAAGAGAAATATATTAAATAGTGGCACGGGCGATATCTAGTTAGGCGTATTCTATAAGAGTATGTTATGTTTTTAGGTCGCAATAAGTGTATATTGGTGGGCCACGACTGGGGTGGCATAGTGGCAACCAAGTTCCGCGACACACACCCAGAGACATTGGACGCATTGATACTGCTCGCCAGTATATCCAGAGAATCGTGGAGTGGAGAGATTTGGGATAATCTAGAACAGAACAAGAAATCATGGTATGAACTTAGTTTATTTGCTTTTTGCATGCATTTGCCGTATACATAGTGTGTCATTTATATCATTAATGTTATTTTCACCTTCATCATCTTATACATAAAGCCCATTTTTCTACGTAGAAATAGTATAGTCAGAAAAGGAACAAAAGAACTTAGGCATGTTTAATTATTAAATACTATCTGTCGCCCGCAACCTCGTGCGCGGAATTAAAAAAAAAACATAATAACTAGACTATGTGTTCTTCCAGACTATGGTCTACATCAATGCCAAATTTCATCAAGATCTGTTGAGCCGTTCTGGAGATACCTTCAAACAAACATCCATCCATCCATCCAAACATTCGCATTTATAATATTAGTAAGAAGTAAGATAAGTAAGACATTTTCAGGTATATATTTTTCTACCGCATGCCAAAATTAGCAGAGCTGACGGAGAAATTGACAAACATGAGAATTTTCGACATTGTTTTCAATCATGGTAATAAAAAACTTGACGAGGATACTATGAAATGCTACAGATATGTATTTCCGACACCAGGTAAGCGTTATAAAATAATTTTCTTAATACGTTCGATGTCTCTTTTTGAACCCTCTATCATTCATAAAATGACCTACTTATTTGAAAAAAATATCTTTACGAAACTTGAAAATCTACTTTCAGCTTCGTTGACACCACCGATAAGTTATTACCGAGCTAACTTCCAATTGACATTCCCGAAAAAGTATATAGAAAATAATGTTCCGATGCTTGTGGCCAACGCAGAACTCGATGTGGCTTTAGCTCCAACATTATTGGACCGTATGAAAGAAGAATACAAATACATTGAAACAATGGTAGTGAAAAACAGCCACCATTTTTACCAAGAAGAAGAACCAGAGAAAGCCAACAAGATTATAAGAGATTTCCTCGCTAAGAATAATTTATAGACGTAACTTAAACAGTAGTAAAAAGCAACATGAAATGTGTCTAACGGTCAATATTTTTATGCAAAGGTTTATCGTCTAGAGTCATTGAGCGTGAGGACTTTTATAAATAAACGAGTTTTAAAAAATTTCGTTTTTGTTTTTTTTTATATCGATTTGCATGTTTTAAATATGTACATAGTCAAAGTTTGATTGCACTGGTTTTATTAAGAAATGTATTCATTACCATAAATATTTAATTAAAGGTAATAATACAAAGCTTATACACAAAGTATAACAAAGGTAGAAGACATCCTAAAGAAAAAGATAGACAAATAATTAACAACCGGAAGAGGGCTGTGTCACAAGACACGCAGATACAAGAATAGAGACAGTAAATATTTTGTTATGACCAAACATACGAGCATATAACTAATGTAAATATTTAGCTTCGGTAATAAAGGCTGAATAATATTAATAATACAAGGCTAAAATAAGTTCAACTTAGCTTAGGGGTAGCCGATAGAGATTCTAAACTACGTATAACAGATATGGTGGCACTAAAGCTAATCCTAAAACTACGTCTTGCTGATGTGAAAGCACATTATTTTACAAACAAGTGGTCACTTGGCTTACCTGAACCTAAACCTGGCTTACCCCGGTGGTCAATTCTCGGCATAATTCTATGTCAACGCCTGCATGACAGGGTGTGCAGACTACTGTAGATTTAAACAACACAAACTGTTATTTTTAAACTCACCGAAAATAACATTTTGAATTCGTCAAACTAAAAATTAGAACTTTGATTCCTTTGACTCGTAGCTTCATTGGGTTTCGACTGCCGTGACACTTGTATTAATACATATTGTTATTCCTCTCCTTCTTTTTGAAAGAATAAAGATAAAAATATATGATAATACAAGTATCACGGTACTGGAGTTTCATGGTTTTGCGCCGTATTGCGAAGTCACAATTAATGAAAAACTCACTTTAGAACATTTATACAAAATTAATTAACATTTTCATAAATTTGTTTTAAGTTTTTTAGAATTAGCAGAAGTCTATGGAATCTATGAATCTATGAATGCCTTTCAACTTTAGCATAGACAATCAAGGTCATGTCACAAATATTAATCGTGACAAGTCGAATAGTTACAACAATTTTGGAAAAACTTGACTTTCTCTTTTTCTTTACGCATAGTTTATGCACACAGAGTGGTTTTGTTTTTGAGACATTGGACTCTTTATTTTAGAATCACTTTGTGTTTATCTCAAATTCTCAAATGAGAGCTAATGGCCGCCGAACACTAATCACGAAACAGCTGATGTGCGTCGTTTGATTTATCAATTAACATTCCTGTATTCAACATTGTTTAAATGATACTTTATTCGCAAAACAGTTCTCTGTGGAATTCAGGGTTCGTATTGGTAGTGTTAGTATTACTTCTTATAGGTGAAGTGAGCGTTTTTGTACGCTGATGGTTTTTTTCAGATGTCACTGACCATTCAACAAATTATTTTGGATGCTAAAAGATTAGCGGGCCGTCTTAAAGAAAGGGAAACCGAAGCGGATGCTTTATTGACTGAGACACAATCGGCATATAGACAAATTCATACCATGAAACAGGTACGAATATTCTATGGATCCTTTGTTGGTCTAGTTGGCATGTTTAACTTTCGTATACCGTATTAGATAATAGAAGACAGCACTCTAATTTAAACAGGAAACAATTGCTCAGAATTCTTCGATTTGAGAAAAAGCAATGTTCTTAAATACATAAATTAATTATTTAATTAATTTATTCATTATTTATTACTGTTTTATATATATTTTTATAGAGAATATTTATTTAATTTTTTAAATGCTCAATTATTGACGTAAATTATACAATAATTAATATGTAAGTATATACAGTTGCAATAATTGTTTACTATAGTACAAAGAAGAAGTGGACACACTCAATGAAGCTTCAAGAGAAAGACCTCGGGGAGAACTAATTGCCAGTATTGAAAGAGAATCTCGACTAATGCGTGATGTACAAAAAGAGAACGGAGAGCTCCGAGCTGCACTAGAAGATCACAGAAGGGCTTTGGAACTTATTATGTCCAAATATCGTCAGCACACTGAGAAGAGAATATGGGAATCACGGATAGATTTTACATCTGCAATTAATGATAAACAGCAAGAGGTAGTATAGTTAGTTGTTGAGAATATTTTGTTGTACACATAGCTTATTTAATATTATCTATATTTGATTATTTTACAGTTGATTCGTCAACAAGCAGAAAGAATAAATGAGATGACCAGCGTGATGTACAAAGCTGTTACCTTGGATGAAAATTCTGATACAAGAAAAGAAGAAGAATTGTACCAAAGGCTTATTACCGAGAACAAGGTAACAATAAGATGTTATTTCTTTTGTACATTTCAGGTTAAGATTTATAATAAGAAATAAATGAATAAATCATAAATTTTTGAGAAAAATATCAGAGATGTAAAACCAATTCGGTGTAAATAAAGATTAAGTTTTTTTCAAATTGCTTGCCATTGTTGTAATTTAAAAAATTGTGTGTTGAAATTTTGCAAATGGTTGTGTAAGTCAGATTTAATACCATATGTTTTAAATAACTTCCAGGGTCTTAGGGAGATGTTGAATCTGTCGAGGCGGTATGGATCTGAGCGATCATTAGCTCCTCCCATGGAAGATAAGCATGTACAAACTGACGGACCCCCAGTTACAAGCGCGTGACGCTCCGCGGCGGACACATGCCGCCTCTAATGCGCTCATTGCGCTTCTTCTAGCGCCAAATGCGCCTCTTTATTGCGCTGAAGGTGCCTCTTACATAGGTAGATAACACTAAACCTCCTGTCGGCACATTTGCCTTTTATTTCACACTAATTATTGCACACAGATTGTGATATACTGTTTGAAACCATTCAAAAAAGTGTAAGTCTTTAACAACATTTGCATTGCTTTGTTCCTATAAAACAGCATTGCTCAGTGTGTTCCATGAAGCTCTAAGGCTCTCAGGGATCAAACAAAATATTTACCGATCATAATAAAATACTAAAACTGTACTGTACGGTTCCAAAGGAAAAATCCGTCAAAAGTTTAATAATGCGTCCCTACAAAAAGTAAGAACGCAAACTGATCTAGCGACGCGAGAAAATAATTACAAAAAATAGATGTTTTACTATTCTAGTGTAGACAAAAATCAAACCTAGAATCTAGATTTCCGTCAAATACTCCTTTTGTCTATTGACAAATCCTATTGGATTCCATAGTCAAAAAAATTTAAGCTGCTATAGAGTATCTGTTTCAAATAATTTACCTTAACGTTTTTCAAAACTTTGAGGAGTAACTTAATTTCTTCATAAAGACTGGAAACAATCTGAAAATATATTGATGTTTGTGAAGTACTTCTACTTTCATAAAACTACTTATTGTTTTAATAAAGTTTTTAATATTATTAGCTACTACATATATTGCGATCTGTGTGTGAAGTCTATCTAAACACTGAACCACAACTTACAAATTTTTAAAGTTTATTGTTAATTGTATTTCATATTCATTGATCTCTATAAATGGACAGAACATTGCTTGGAAATTTCAGCTTTTGTTTTGTTCCGATTTAAAACGCGCATTTTGAAGTTCCTGACAGTTAATTCTAGATCAAAATCCTCACTACCGCTATCAACGGCTATAGTCAGTGCCAATATGGCGAAAATCGAATAGGCACAAAATAACACGGTTTATAGCCTGTCCATGTATGGAGGTCAGTGTTTATATTTAAACATGCGTTTGATATTCTACTTGTATTGATACTTAATCTTGTATATTATACAACATTGTTTTCACTTGTGTTTATTTTATGTGCAGACAGGAAGGATATTCTTTTATAAGTCACTAATTGAGTGCCATTTTCATTTTACTGTTACCTATATATTTCCATCGTAAGTACTTTAATACCTTTAAAGTAATGAATTGCTAATAATAAATACTCTTGAATAGGTTGTGTTGTATATTATTAGTTGGTATATTTAAATTATACTGTTGCATGATAATGCATGTTTAATTTACACAAATAAAAAGCTTTGATTTGTAATGTAAAAGGAAGAAATTATGTTACTTTTTAATGAGTTAATACGAAATCTTTTGATAACATCAATGGTGGCAAGAATGAAATATAAAACTGCCATTAACAGGTGCTTATTTGTTTATGAATTGTTTAGATATTAATACAAATTTATTTCATGGTCACTTATCATGAAGCTATGATATTTTTTTTTAGAATAAATCGCTTATGATCTACTAAAATTTTGAATAAACAATATCAATATAATAGTTGATATTCGAAAGTATTAAGTAAAAGTAAAATGAAAATGCACTCTGTGACCACTGCCTGTTGAATGCTATTATAAGATTCAAACTTTATACCGGCTTGTAGTTAGCTGCGAGCGCATGTTTCGTATCAACTCACTGGCTCTTTTTATGTTCCGCTTATACCATAATTCGGGATGAAAATATATCGGATTCCAATCAAAATCCTAAACCAAAGATAAATTACAATTTATGCTAAAACTCACAAATTAAAAAAAAAAACCATTTCTAAATAACATTAGCAATCCTTATTTTACAATATCTCTACACTTTATGCCACGATTTTTACAAAATAACTAAAAGTCAAATATCAATATGGCCGCCATGTATGAAATTTGACGTTTGAATTATATTCGTAGTGTTTCGTGCCAAATTCCGAGCCGCTATAAAGTTTGAATGACACTGTATTAAAGGTGTTTTTGTTGACTCAGGATCTTCTCGTATTTCGTCTAGACTTAAATTAGATTATTTTGTGTTTGTAAGCGCAGTACTTTGTGGGACCCATTATCTGTTAACAAGTTATATTACAGAGTGATTATTGATGTGAAACATTAGTTTATTTTGAACCAAGGAGTTATTTACGTAGTAAAATGAGCACTACAAGATTTTAAAAACTTAAATGTTTAAAACAAATGAATTTTTAACATATACTTAACAAGAAATGAATAAAATTAATGGAACAATTATAAAAATTAATATCATTAGGAACTTTATTTGGACGTAGAGGCAAAATTAATGAGAACATTATAAAAAAATTGGGACATTATTTTATGCAGGTTTTTAAGAAGTGAAAACCCACAGCAATATTAAGTGTGGATTACTTAATGCAAGTTTTTTTATTTGTTTCAACATTAAGATACTGGGTACTAGTCAACATGCACTGGTCATATTTAGTACTGTGTTTACTCCTTACTCAACTTTACCCTGGTCTTCATACTTTTCTACCTTGAAATTATTGATATACTATTCAACATCGTATAAATGCTTTTGCATTGATTTGATTGTGAGAGTGTTGATGCGATAAATATTTGCAAAACATCTCTAATGTTTGTAAGTAAATAATTAATATGCAATATTTTTTGACGCGTTCGTATCTGCTTTGGATGTTAGAAGTTCTAAGTAGAATATATTGTAGCGATTCTGGTATAGAATATTTCATATTGTCATCCCGTTCTATGGGCAACAAGCAATAAATTAAGGACTGGTTCTGATAAAACATAATTCTTATTAAAAAAAATAATATTTTAAGGGGATTACAACTCTAGTGAGTAATTATGACCGTCCTCTTACAAGCTTCGGTATACTACGCGTGCACAATAACATGACCATTGTTTTAACAATTAGCGTAACTGTATAAGGCTTTAAAGGTTAGTTTGATTATTTATGACATACACAGTACATGTCTGTGACGTCATCAAGCTCATGTGTCACCGTGCGCGGGTAGTTTAGTGCTAAAACTCATAGTTTATATACCTTCTAAACACCAGTCCGACTGTATCGGCATATTTTTTTTTTTTTTTTAGTATAAAATGCGCATTATTCTGAGGCTATTTGCGGCGCGCGTATGTAGTTATTACAAATTTCCTTACCTCAATACATAGAGTGTAACCAAATAGTTTTACAATATCCTAGAATTAAATTGTGAGTTATTTTTGCTCATTCTTATATCGGATTCAAGAAGTATGTGACTTGTTTTAAAACATGTATTAAAGTAAAACGAGCGCAATGGATCAACATACAATTTTAAAGATAAAATAGAATCAATTTAGAGTGTAATCGAAGTTAAAATTATTTTTAAACGAGATTTTATACCTTACGAAAGCACAAAAATTATTGAAAAATATGAAATAGGACATTACTGTTTTGAACTATGTACCCTGATAAGTATTTTACGTTGTAGATTGTTCTGTAGTTAATATTTTACTATATTTTAGGATTCAATAACTGTTTACAGAATAATTTGAATCTTTTTATTATATAGCAGGTAGGATGTCTCCTCTGTGTGCGATAGAAAGCATTGGGAGAGAACCCGTTGTTGGATATTTAGCGATCTACAAATTAGATACTGTTATAACTGTATTTTAGTTAAATATAATTATGTCTCTAATTAATATTAACATGTGAAACACATGTTAATGTAAAAAAATATTTACCTCATAAGAATATGCTTACATGTGAGGTCTTACACTAAACTTTAAATTGTAGTAATTGAAAACTGCTGTTTCGGCTTGTACGCGTTTATAAATGGTAAGGAATTTCCGAAAAATTATATTTCTACGTTCGTACGAAAGTCTATGTGAATCTAGGATTATATGGCCCTTACCTAAATTAAATTTGTTTATCAGTTGAAATGGTTAAATCATTAGTTTCCGAGACTAAAATCTCTGTATAAAACATATTGTCATCTCTCTCATTACCTTTGACAAAACAAAGATAACAATATTTTTTTAAACGGGGGGTTTTATATTGGTCTCAGAAATTAACGATAAATAGATGTTTTTAATAAGATACTGTTTTACAAGTAGATGTTCCTTGAAATCTACATAGTTTAGTAACATTGTACCTTAGTAGATACATTGAAAGCACTGATCTAGATAAATGGATAGGCTATTGTTAAGAAATGACAGCTTTTGCTTCGTTCCAATTAAAGCGCGCCTATTGATGTTACGTGACAGGTATTCTATCTATATTATTAGTTCGAATCCACACTGCCTCTAGCTGATGTTAGAGGCGGTGTGGCAACAATGTCGAAAATCAAATAGGCACAAAATACTACGTCATAGCCAGTCCATTTATATAGGTCAGTGCTTAAAAGTGATGATATAGTATGTTTTTCTGCTGTAGTGACATGTAGAGCTAAAATATAATGTATCCTTTAAATGTATTTGACAAATAAACAACTCTAAAATACTACATAGTATGGTTTTCTTCATTATTACCTTATATTGTTACAACAGTAGTGGGCTGGAATGTGTGAAAGTAAGGAAGTGTTAAAAAATGCCAATGAAACATGTTGTTCAACAAAAATGAGAACAGGGCTGGGTTAATGTAGTAGAATACCAGCAAGCAAGGCATTTCCTCATCCTTACGCAATGTGAACACTTTGCCAAGTTGTCACTTTATGTGGGTAATGAGATGACCTTTTATTTATTTTTAGGATATTTTTCTATAAGATTCAGTCAGAGGCAAAAAGGGTAAGATTTAAAAATCAAAGTCCATTTTACACAAAGTAATATATTAGAAGATCTTGTTAAATATCTCAAAAGTCCCCAACTACACAACAAAATTTCCTTTCTCACCGTGTAATAAGAAAGGGGTAGTTCATTCATGTACATACATGAATCATACTCTAGTTTGTGTATACTCTGTGGGGAACTTGAATGAATGTTGTCCAAGGGCTTCAATGTTTGGCAAAAGACCAGCATTTGGAATGATGTTCCATGACAGAGTTAGAGTTACATTCTGATGACCCCTGAAATATAAAATTTCATATGTGTAAAAAAGATCAGTGATCACTGGTTCTAGGTTGGCACTAGGCTTTATCTGCATTTGGTAATTGTAGATACTTACTTCAAACCATTACCATCATCCCAGAAGTAGTATTTTGTGTTCATATTCTTAAAATCTAATAGTGCATTTTCTCCTCTTAAAATAATTTTATCCCATAGTACAACTTGATTGAGTTCATTGTTGGGTGTCACATATTCCGCTGTAAGGTATAAGAACAGCTGCTTCACATTCCAGTTGAAAAGGTGAGACAGGTCTGTTTTGAGATCAAATGTAAGGAATCCGAGATCATTTCTTTCTCTGGAAGCACCATAATCTGGAACATTCTTACTGCAAGAAAAATTGGACATGTTAGTAAGTTAATGTATGAAAATTACATACACATTAACATATTCAATGACAATGAGTGTGGTGGCATCGAAAGAGATGTACAACATGTTTTGAGAAACTATCTATTGATAGTATATTTACTGAAAAAGAGAAAAGTTATCAAGTTTGTTGTAATAATAGTGTGTAGTTATTTTGAAGTAGTTTTGTAGCATATTCACACCAGATTTAAAACGTGCTTATTTCAAAGATAACAATCAGTTGAGAGTATAAGTAAGATTGTAAATATATAAAATGTTACGATCGAAATTTAACCGATGGGTAATTTTCTTCTATGACAACGAAATGAAAATCTTTGTAATTATCAATTTCGGATATCTATGATTTCGTATACTTACACGACTACTTTTACAGTGTTCATTTGAGCGGCAGTTCTATAATCCACTGTTAAAGTGGATAGAAAACACAAAAATGTTAAACATGCTAACACACTTAAAGTATAGGTTAATATCGCATTTCCTCTCGTTAAAACCGAATACATGTTGAATTATATTTATAGCAAAGGTTTGCTATGAATCTTTAACACAAATAAATTGTTTTTTGTTAAATTTTGATTACTTTGTGTTGGCGATTAGATGACATTAAAGACACGTCACATTCAACTTCACTCTTGCTGTGCCAGAGGCTACAAAGTGTTTTCCATAAATTTATACCATAAGTCGTTGGAAGAAAGTTTATTTTACAAAGTTACATTGTACGAAACCGAAAACTATACACGTTTCGTATTAATGCGTTTCGTTCTACGCTCCATTTTCCTAAATTTCAATGTGTTTTTTTTGTAAATATTTACTGCAAAAAACTTAACATAGCCACAAACTGTGTAATATTAATAAAAAATAATTTTAAATAATTTAAAAAAAAACATAAAAATAATTATTAAAAAGAATTTAAATTCTATAAAAGTCAACTTTTTGAAAAAGTTTACACATTTTCCGCTAGAGGGAACACTTTACAATTCTTGCAAGACAGAATAAGAAAACAGCTCTGATTTTGAATTTGTAAATGCGAAAAATTACTTAAGTGTGGGATTTTTCACGAAGTAGCACATTATTGACTTTTACGTGATTTGTGGCTTCATTAACTATTCAAATGAATTTCAAACATTTCAAATGAAGTCATAATTTCCAGACCGCTGATTAGATTATCCTAGGTACATATTTTGTGATCAATGTTGGTTTAATAATAATTTAAGTTTCTGTACTATAGGGAGTATAGGTATTATTGGCAATTAGGCAGGCCGAATGATTGGCAGAGACTGTAAGTGTGAATTATACCTATATTTATCATTTGAAATTAACATTCTAAGGTTTAGTTAAAAATGAAAGTACTTAAGCGAATAAAATTTTATTAAAAGGAACAAGTTTAAGCTACACTTTGGCTTATAATTAAAACTATGGCTAGAATGAAGACCTGCAAGGACAAAAGTGACGTAAGTGGTGCTTCGTTGCAAGGCACGCCGCCCGGCACAGATCGACAAAAACACACTCTAGTAGCGAAACTGCCGTTCCTCTGTTGGTAGCAACCACTGGTGACAGCCGCCCCAAAAGAGTCCACCGCCCGAGTGCATAAGTAAGTTGAGTTCTCAACTGAAAACCAAAAAAAATCCTGTTTTATTGCGCCCGTCCCAGTTTTGTCGACGCTGTTATTTTATTCCGAAGCCAGTGTTGGAAATTTCTTATTTTTTTTAAATAATAAATTTTATTTTAGTAATAATGTTCATAAAAATAAAACTATATAAAAACATAACGTATTGATATTCACAGAGTTAAAATTTTGCAAAAAGTGTATAATAAATAATATATTATGCTAGGATACCATGTCCATCAAAGTAGTAGGTGTATTTCGCGCAAACGTCATTCGGTCCCAGTATACAAGAGGCATCGCGGGAGTGGTGTGTCCAGATGTACTCAACATCTGGCCATGTCCCGTCATCTGAAATATAATAATATAGTTCATATTAATGAAGATGAAAGCGAAAACTTATCCTCACATTCTGTATATGACAAGACAATTTGATACCGGAATAATTTAATTTACAAATGTGTTGCTAATATTAATGTAGAATTTACGAACGGGTAACAAAATCAAGAAAATGAAGAAAAGAAAGGACCTTAAACACATGCAAAAGTTTGTTCCATTCTCAACCATTCTTCGAGATGCCATATACCGGGACTAGATATATTGTGAGACAACCCATCCGGCTGATTCATAGATTATAAACCATTATCATACTAAGATTCTCTCGTATCATTCTCGTGTCCTCTTTATTGATTAAACCCAAAAAATGAATACTCTGTACTTACAAGAGGCAACGAGTGGCTGGGCACAGGGCACGCCGCTGGCCAGTCGTGTCGCTTCCTGACAGGTGGCGTTCAGAAATATGCTCTCATTGTTGAATTTAGGCCCGAGCCACGTGAATCGGAAACATCGGGACACCGGTATCGACTGAGACATCACAGCTACACTGCCTATATACAAGTACAAACTTGAAATAAGACGCAACGAATATAAACAGCGCAGTATTTGTTGCAAAACGTACCGTTACTTGTAAAATGTAGTTCTACGTATATCAAACAACGCACTAAATATTGTCAAACCAATCGAAGATATGTTTTATTGCAAACTTGTTAAGACTTTGTGTAGGTATATATTACTTGACCAATCAATGACAATCAAAATAGATTTATAAATTTCCCTGGATCACCTGTCCTTGTGAGGTCTTGGTATTTCCCCGCTAAAGCTTGCACTTTGTGCCACTGCAATAACGCAAGAAAAGCTGTTTTCAATTAATTATATTGTATATGTTCAAATAGTTACTCTCCTTAATCAATTGCGTATCGTAAACATATAGCTGCTAACATTAACTTAAATAAAATAATAAATACTTACTACAAACAAGTAGGACAGCTATAATAATTATTCTATTTTTATCCATTCCAAGGATCAGGTTCTGAATGTTTTACAAGAAGTTACACAAAGCAAACACTAAATATTATTGTTTAGGGGCACACAACAAATGTACGCAGAGTTTGGTAAAAACATATCTGACGGCCAACATTTATCTTGACATAACAAATACTAATTTCGTATTATAATACTTATGATCGTATCTCTACATTCATTACCTGTGCCGTAGACCGATTGGAATGATTTCATTGTTATTGATAACATTATCATTGAATTATCAATTGCTTCTCGTCACGGTCACCGTTCTATAGCAAATATTTAAATAATTAGTAATAATTAAAACAAAGAAATTAATTGTATCACTACTTTGACTAAACGAACAGAAATACTTTGATTTAATTTTAAGAGACATGAGATAAACAGATGAACCAAAGATTTTATTTTTTAAGTATCGATAAGCTATATTTTATTTGTTTATGTAATCAAGATATTTAAAACTATGAAATTCTTAAAAAAGAAGACCTCTTAAAAAGATTATATTCATATTAAGGCTTCATTACAAAAGCAGACATGTCTATCATCATTTACAGTCTATAAAAATCAATTTTCAGAATGTGATAGCCATTAGAAAAAAAATTGCGCAAAAGTGTGAGGTACAATTTAAAAATTTAATAGGAACTATTTTGTAGCTGCTCTGTCGGGCCTGGTGCATACACCAATGAAATTATTCTCCATTCGCCATCGTCGGGCGATAAGCCGATTTCGTCTAACCTCGTTCAATCAGCGAGCTCGTAGCCCGCCCAGACTCCGCGTATAGATTTATAACTCGACAGACGCGATGCCATTTTAAAATAAATGCGCTTCAAATTTAATTCCCCTATACCTCGTTTCCATGCTCATGCTTCACTTGTTTGAGAAGATTTGCAATATTTGTTGCATTAGAAATATACTGTTGACTTTCATTTTGTTCTTATTATTTGTATATTAAACCTTGTATATATATTGGTTAAAAATCGTTTCCTAGAAATATTTGTTTTTTTTTGGAGTCACCAAGTTATAACATTTTGCTATATATGGACATGTTACGAGGAGGGAAGAATCGCATGTGGCAAGGAGAACATTAAGTATGAGTGTGGAGGGGACACCGGTACAGGCAGACCAGGTACAGGATGGATTGCGTGAAAGGTGACATGACCCAGAAGGGTGTGACAATGGAGATGACGGCAGACAGATTGATTTAGAAGACGGAAACCTGGTGTACCGACCCTTTGTAAATGGGACAAGGTCATGGAGATGATGGTGATTTTGCAATACCTATATGATATTGGAACGAAGTTCCTTATCGCGCGTTGTGAAAGGGGGCTAGACGGAAAAAAATCTTACGAAAAGTTGTCCCGACACTTTTTGATATATCACCATGGCAACGACGTGACAATATATAACGAAAATTCATAGAAATAAAATGTACTTCTTGTGAAGACTTAAGTTTTTTATGCATAGAATAAACATTGGTTCCTTCACTAATTAATTGAAAGGAACTTCGTTCCATCCGGGTGTCCCCTGACACCTCTCAAGTTTTTTTTCATTATTTTTAATTTTTTCCATATTTTTTTTATAATTCAACTAACAGAAACTTTACAGAAAAAACCACAACACCATTAAAATATTTATTATGTTAAAAGCAAATAGAGGTGTTAGAACAACTAAATTTAAAAATTTTCGAGGTTAGATTTATTTTATACTCTTATTCCTATTAAACTGTTTTCGCTTATCTTTTAGCTGTGAATTCCTATTGATTCGACGACAGACATAGGCGAAGAAATTCGTTAGAACAATATCTTTCACCTATATTAATATAAGAGAAAAGACTTATTATTTATTTATTTATTTGTTTACAATACAATAAAAAAAACCTAAAATAGAACTATGTCCCACAAAATTATATAAAATAATTTGACTGTGGGATCAAGAAATTTAATTTAAATTTAAATTGTGATTGATTGTGTGTTTCTTTCTTTGTTTGCATTGAATATGCCCCTTAACTACTGAACCAATTTGAAAAATTCTCTTACTGTTGGGAATGGGAATCCACGGGTGACATAGGCTATAATTATTATTAGGTTTTTTTTTAAATTTCGCGCGGACAAAGTCAAGGACAAACGCAAGTTACGAATTTAAGAACGTGTCCTTTTTAAAAGTATTCCATTGTTTTTTCAAGTTTCGTAAAATCTTGTAATTTTCCTGTACTGCAACTAGTTTTCTTAACATGTTAAAAAGTATAAAATGTTTGTAGTTGAGAGAACTTACCTTAAGCAGTTAGATAATACACGATACCACTCTCGACGATAAGTATGCACGTAGGGGCTGTAGTGTGAATAACGTGTGCATAAAACTGCAAGTAAAGCCGCAGGTACGCGATCTAACGGGAATCGTTTCCACGATTTTGAATATATTCACGTGCTGATATTTATGTTGATTTTTTTACTGCAGATGTTTATTTTATAACTTAATTTTTGAAATAGTGTGTTTGCTTATGTAATTAGTAGCTTTTGCCCGCGACTTCATCCGCGCGTTATTAAGAAAAAACTTAACAAGTAACATACGAGTATGTATTCTTTCAGGCTATGTTCTATATTTAACCCAAATTTAATAAAGATCCGTTGAGTCGTTCTGTAGATACCTAGTAACAAACATGGATCTATCCGTCCATTTTAACATTCGCATTTGCAATATTTAAGTAGTAAGATTAGTAAGTAAGTAAGCTATAGAAAAAGGGTCTTAAATTATAATCTTTCAGGTCAATTATAGTATGAATTAAAGGTCCTTAAATAAATAAAATTTACATTTTGTTTGGGAGTAATATAAAGTCGTTTTTAAAGTTAATAAATCTACGTATATACCATTATTCTCTATAAAATTTTGCCATCTTATAGGTAGTCCATTGACCCCTTTACTAAAAAAAACAAAGGGTAAGAAGAAGAGTGGATATAATTCAGATTAAAGTGACCGGTACATATTCCAAAATAACAATTTCATATGTAAGAACCCAATATTTTATGCTATTTTTGATTCTGCAAAGTTTTCTTTCTATTGATAACTTTTATAAACTTTTTTTCATTCTTATAAAAAGAATAACAAACTTATAAACATGATTAATATAACTTTTAAATGTTGTTCTGTGTCAAGTTACATTAACGGACTCAATTTCAAAACGAGAAAAAGGAAATTTCTAAGATTAAAATTACTTATTAAGTTTACAAAACAGCTTCCATTAATCTTAGTTTCATAACTTGGAGCCTCTTTGTTTCTTTCAGCACCCCTGTTTAGTATGAAACGGCTTTAATTAAGTTATCATGGGAAATAAACCTCTCGTCTCTGTGAAATATTACTATCTCAACCAAATATAATACTTTTTAGCCTTAAAACAATTTCTTAAATGTAGGTTTATGTATCGTAGTTGTCATATTAGTTATTTTCATAGTGAAATAAAATTAAAAATTACAATTTATGATACAAAGAGATTTCCTGACTAATTCATACCGCTTAATTCGTTCCTCCCACTAATTTTGTCTTTGTTGGTCTCAATCGTATCATTTGCTGTCTTTACTTAAAAATTTAATGATCGATTATGTTTTTCGCCGTGATGTTGAAATTATGTTGTGGCAGTCTCGTGATCACAACTTGAGCCTAGCACGAATATTTGCGACAAGCGCCTTCGTATTGTCATTGTCAATTATGTCTAAATTAGTATATATTTTTGGCGTCCTTTACGCCCGCTGTGCAAATTTTAATAGACGACGATATGATGGCTATTGTCACAAATATTCGTGCTAGGCTCTGATGATTCTACGAATCTAAAACACGGTCTCGCCACAGCGCCATCTAGTACCGCATATTTTATTCAATCGATATATTCATGTGTAACTATAATTTATTCTGCTCATGTACGCCGTATGATGTAGTTTATATTATAATATATTCCGTAGAAAATAAAACAAATGTTGTTGTAAGTTTAAATTTATTTTACAAAAACCCAATGAAATAAGTAAAATATACATACATCAAAGAGAAGCATGAAACAGTTTTTTGTATCTACAATTAGAGTATCTTAAAATTTAGGTGCGGTATTTTATTTATAATATCTAATTATGTACAAAAATACAAAAAAATATAAATAGAAATATTTACAAAATATTAACTAAAAGGGCCAGTAGATTGCTGTAGAGAAACATTATAAAGGAGTACATTCAATTTAAAGGCACTTGTAGACTTTTTGGAAAATGTAACTTGAAAGTTTACTATTACGTTTCATCAAAGCTCATTTGCCTATCTACACAGTCTATATATAGTTCACGCAAACACCGATCCTTTCTTTAGGTACACCATCACAAGTCACTACATAATATTTGTCTTTACTACAAATTTATCACAACCACTTTTCACATCGAAATATTGTCCGTTCCACTCGTGTGAAAATCTTTGAAATAATTTTAACCAACGTATGGGAACGGTGCGAACGGTGCCGGGTAATATCCAGGGAATCCGGCACTCGGTTGTACGGGTATCGAAGATGTTACGTAAGACGTCACCATTGTTGGTACAACTTTAGTTGTGAACAATGTCGTGTAAACTGTCTTAGCTCCGAAAGTTAATTTCAATATTTGACTATCAGTTGCTACAACTTCTGTGTTCACAACAACCGGTGTCGAAGTAAGTGAAAATTGTTGTTGCGGGTAAAGCGGATTAATAGGTTGAATAGGCTGAAGTGGCAGGGCAGGGAGACTGCTTGTACCGATTTCATATTCTGTTTTTGTAACAGTAGCTACTGGCCTCGAAATTGTACTTAAGATCGTACTCTTGCCGTTAAAAAGTGGAATTACGTGAGATTCGTACACTGTTTCGTATTTAAGAATAGGCTTTGATGTGGTAACTACATTAGGTATTTGAGCTGCAGCAGCCGGGTTAAGTAATCTTAAGAGGGCAAGTTGTTGAGCCTGTTCAGGCGTCAATGCTACGGCAGGATTTGGTGATTCCGTTACTTGATTACTTTTATTTTGCCCATGTGCTTTCTTTAGACGCAAATGATTATCTCTATATTTATCGACGTCTGTTATATCAAAATCTGACCCAATATTTGCAAGATCTAATTCAGCAGGCAACACTCGTCGGTTAACTCCCTCTTCATCTTCGTTACTATCACCAAAATCAAGCTCTAAATGTAATTCGGACCCAGCTTCGTCAAGACGGCTGTTAAATTCTTTTAACGTTTTACTTGGAATGAATTGGAAAAAGTCCATAGGTGGCAGTGTTTTTGTTGCAGTCACAAACCTAGTTACTTGATATGTTTGTACAAATGTCAAGCTGCTTGTTAAATTAGCATCATTAACGACAGGTAAAATATGAGTTTTCAACATATTTTGTGTGGTACTAAATGTTTCAGTAACTGTTTCTAGAGGCGGCGTTTCCATATCGGAAGACAACGTTATTGCTGGCAAGGTAGCTATACTTGAATCCAAAAGGTAATGATCTTTACCATAAGGTGATGCTGTTGCTAATATATTTTCTGTCAACGGCTCATTGGGAGAATTTTGGCCATTAAAAGATATAGTTGGGTCAATGCGTTTTTCTATTGTTGTTGTAACTGTGATGATACGAGTATTTTTAACACGGCCAACCTAAAAAAATAAAAATAAATTAATAAAAAACGATTCACAGGAGCGAGTTTTTTATAATATTGAATCATTTTACCTGAAATGTGTATGGTGATTTAAGGGTTGCTATTTCGTAGTAAACGTCTCGGAAATCAGCAGGTGTGGAGATTTCTACTTTAATTGTTTCAACGGGAAGAGGTTTTTCTAAGGAATTATCTTCAGTATCGTTTTCTAGGAGAGTTCCGGGGCCACTTTGAGAACTCGACAGATCTAGGTCATTATCTGATCTTGACTGAGGAGATATATCATTGGATTGGATGTCATCGAGAAGAGGGTTAGTATTAGGTGTAGTTGGTTGTTCATCATCGCCAGTTTTTCTTATGGTGACCTTAGGTTTTGGGCTTGTCTTATACTGCCAGCGACCAGTTCCTGGCGAACGATTCAATTTAAATTTGTATATACTAGTCGAGGCAGATGCTCCTTGATCGACTGCTGTTGGCTGAATTCGAGGTTTGAAGCCACGTTTGGAGCTATCGTTATTGCTTGCTGGTGTCACAGTAGTTTTATGACCAGAGTTTCGATTGCTTTTTCTTCTGTTTGAAAAAGACGGCGCTGGAGTTTCACTGTAAACAGAGACGGTTGCCAATTGAGGAGTATTCGCAGGTCGACCAAATCGTGTACTGAAACAGAAATGCTACTTAACGATCTTAGGTAAGCTAAGAACAAATATACGTACGTGACATAGGATATATGTTTTACACAAAGATATGTTAAATTTTGACATGGTATGTAAATAATTTAAATAATTATTATACAATAATTACTCTGAATTAAAGCAAATACTAAATTTAATATAGATCAAGGATCGACGTACCTTTGAGTTCGTTGAGATTGCGAGGTATTACGATTTTTAAATTTTTTATTTTGACTTGGAGCTTCGCGATTATCATTGTCATTATTTTGTGATCTTTGACGGTTTTTAAAAGAGCTACCGTTATTTGTTTGCCTACGTGGAGTTTTGCTAGTGGCGGTTTCTTCATTGCTTATAGACGGAGTTGGTTCCAAATGATGCCGCTGATTTTTTCCTATTCCTGGTGCCACAGTTTTGAGAATTCTGTGTGTTGGACTCGGCGCAATTTTAGCTCTATGTCCTGGTGATAATATTTTTGAATTACTATTCAATACCTGAGCATATTTGCCAGATATGTATGTACCGATGACACTGGTTTCATGGATAGTGGTTGCGCCGTCTTTAACAATAGTACCTCCTAGTGTTGTGACAAGTCCTATAGGATGCTCGTCATCATCAGGCGGAGGAGTAGGTGCATGCACTCTATTTTTTAGATTTTTAGGTTTATGACCGATTGATTTAGAAGGACGTAAATTTATAACTTTATATGTCTCTTCAACAAATTCGGATGGCTGGCGTGAAAGAAAATCGTATTCGGGTTCTCCTATATTGTTATTGGTAACCAAAATCGCTGGTTCTTCATCTGATTGGCTGGACTTAATTTCTACTATACTGTTAATTTTTACTGAAGGTTGGGGACTTTGTTTGACTTCAACTTTGCTGCTTACTATGTTTGTCACACTTTTAACAGGTTGGTTTTTTGGTTTTTTACTTGGTTGTGAAGCCTGTTTGTTTGATTTTGCAGGTTGTTTCGGAGAAATACTTTCTACAATTTTTGAAGGACCTGCAACAACTTCAACTTTTGTGATAATTTGTTTTTGCTCTTTAATGACTGATTTTGGAACATTAATCTCATTTTTTGGCGGAGAAGATATAACGGATATGGCACTGGATGCAATGACAGGTATCGAAGCTTTATTAGTTTTATCTTTATCCGATGTTTTGCTAGGTTTTATGGCTTCTGGTTTTACATCTGTAATAGATGGCGGCGGAGGTTTGGTTTCTATAATATTTTCTTGCACCGGTTTTTCCGTTTTTGGCGGCTCTGAAAAAAATATCCATTAGTTAGTTTGGGGATCACTCAATTGCCACTCACTAAACTATTTTTATTTAGAATGTAACTGTACGAAAACAGAAATATGTAAAAAGAACGACCTGGCGGTGGTGCAGAATGCGGTGAAAAGATCATTACGGTATTGCCTATTGTTGTAGTGAAGTCAAGAAAGCCGTACACCGTCTGCGTAATGAAGTTTCCACTGGGCGCCTGGCTGGGTGCGATTTTGTCTGCTCCATTATAAAATGGACCTTCTGCGTGTATATTATTGTCTGTAAAATAAATTTATATTAGTATTTAAGTAAAATGTTGCTACATTCCTTTCGCTGCAATGTTTGCATTATTTTCCCCTCTTTCTTATTGTGCTTGGAGTTATTTCTGTATCATTGATTAGAATATAGCGTGAAATGGTATCTGCACATGATATAAAAAGAGGGTAAAAATATATCATTACGAAAGTGCTCGTAACTGTTTGCATTGAATAACCAATGGCATGTGATACCATAACACGTATATATACATAGTACATATATATATAGTTATATCGCTGTTTTATACGAAAAAAGGGCAAACGAGTATTAAACCTTATTTTAAGTTATCACCAAAGGATAAACACATCACCCTAGGAACTCCACATGTGGTACCAATGTAAATATAAGCAGAATTCGATAAATAAATACTAGGCCATCTAAACTGAAAAATTCTGATGGATGAAAATGGATGGATGGATGTTTGTTTGAAGGTATCTCCAGAACGGCTGCATGAACCTCGATGAAATTTGACATAGAGGTAGAGCATAGTCTGGAAGAACACATAGGCTACTTATGATGTTTTTTATAACTACGCGCGGACGGTGTCGCGGACGACAGCTAATTCCAAATAAATATGAAATAATTGCGATGAAGATAAAATATAACACGTTCTATGCTGCTTGTTTATTAGAAATACCAGCTTTATCTGTGCAAAGCAACTTATAACACATATAATTGAATTTTCAATAGTAAGTTGTGCCAAGAAAATACACGGTACATGCATTTGAAAGTTGGTAAGAAAATTGAAGCGGGACGATTTGATTCCGCACCATTTGGAGTTAAGTGCGCTGGGATAGTCCACTTTCGATACATATCAAGGCGTCGCCTTTGCCATTTCAATCTAGACGTGTTTTCGATTGCTTTGTTCTAGAATAATTATATCTGTCTCGTTCAACCTATGTTTTACATTCTAGTAGGTAAAAGATGCATTGATGCCTTGAATTCTAAATGAATAAAAATATCTAAGATACAAAACTAAGTTATATAAATTATTAAAAAAATAATTTTTATATTTGTAAGTTGCAATTATTTTTTTTAAAGTTGCAAATGGTTTTGTAGATCTATATAAGTTGTTAAAACAATAAATAAAACTGCTATTATTCTTACACAAACAGGCGGAGAACGCCAGCAGCGCAAAGAACCTGAACTCCATTGTAATAATAAATTAATTTATTTTGCGGTAGTCAAAACGATGTGAAGAGCTCTTGATGTAGTCGCATCTTAAGAGAACTATTCACAGTTTGAATCTGGACCTGGAACAAATAAAACATAGTATTAGAAACGCTAAAATTAAATGTTTGATATAAATTAAGTAGTGCAGTGTATAATAAAGTATACTCTAATAGGAAGCTTATTTGGTGTTGTTAATCAAAACGAAAATTTGCTAAACGAACTATAATAAATTAATGAATAAACAAGCAAAGGTTAAATTTGTAAACGAATAGATCTAAAATCACATCAGCCGCGATTCCCGGCGTACGAACGGGACGAACAAAATAATCAGTGGCCAGGCCGCGCGGGAGGACGCGGCGCGCCTCTCATTTCAGCGGTCGACCAAATCATTGTGCAAAACCGATATAGCTTTTAAAATAAACATGTCTATTGGAATGCTCATTGCCTGCGTAATTACTGCGGTCACTACCGTATCTTTCTATATGTATAATTATTTAATTCTATTTTATTAACTGAAATACTATCCTAGCCAATGGGGATCCGGGATTGCAAGGGACTTGATAATATTTAAACATTGAAAATTTTAACATATTGAATAGACAGAATGAGTGATCAGCTTTAGGGCTATACCCCCTGAATACTTTATTGACAAGAACATTGTGTTCACAGGAAATATGAGAAAATTGAAAATTATGTTGATTTCTACCCCTCTCTGTCCCAATTGAACTTAAAGAGGCGAGTGTGCTCCGTATTCGTAGAATCAAATAAATACGCAATGTTCCACCTCTAATAAAAACCGTAATCTAGCTTATGGTGTAGGAAGGAATACGTTTATTAATATAAAACAACTGAACCAAATTTCAATATCCAGATTCAGAATACGTAAACATTGTACTATTCTATTGTTCCCAGTTTATATTATTCACAATCCTCAATAAGCCGGTATGAATACATATTAGGTTTTCGATACAAAGAAAAAACGGTGAACGGAAAATCAATAAAATGGTATACAGAATTCATAATTCACGATGTACTAAAAGATTGGGCTTGGTAATTCACGATTCCATTGCGGCGTTTTGACATTTACGGAGTCATCTTGTACTATATTTGAGGTCTTTTAGGTTAGAAGAAGTATTTAAAGTGCATTACATTGAAAACACTGGGAATTAAAAAGATTACTCGGCAAATTACATTGTATTCCGATGCTGAAACCGAATCCATTATCGATGATTGCGCTGACTTAATTGAACGCGTTAAGCTTATCCGGCACGATGCACTCGCAATAAATATGTAATTTCAGTAACACAGTACTTTCAAATACAATTACTAGTATTATTACTATCTAACTATATTTTATTGCTCAGATATTGATAGTATCATGAATACTAGTTTCATTGTGTGCAGTTCAATGGACTCAATATTTCTTTTATATTTTAAATCCAACGATATAGAAAGTTACACAACGTAATTTCCCTAACTGTAAAGACGAGAAGTAAATTATTTTATGCATGAGTATTTATTACTTTGTACCCTATTTAGCCTGCCTTTCAATTAAATCTACATCGTAACATGAATGGAGATCAATAGAAGCAGACATGTCTATTGCTGTGTAATGCGTGTATAAGTAATTTGGTCTCCCGTCTGTCAGTGCATGAGTTAACAGTACGCCAGGACTGGAGTGCTAAGCGTAGAGGCATCCAAGCCGAATTCCCATGTAAATTGGCATCTATTGTGGCCGACGCAGTCAGGCTAACATTGCGAAGGGTATTGAAAGCGTTTGAATGCTTAGTAAGTTCCGATTGGAGACGTCGAGCGAACAAACGCGTTGTGCAATAGACGCTTACGGATCTTCATTTAGTTGATTTCTTCGAGTAATTGCTTTAAAATATGATGAATCATAATGTTAAGCAAAAATATGCTTAAAATAGGGGGAAATATTAACATAGTAGTAATAAAACACCTTTGAAAATAAGTTCTTGTTTTAGTTTGTGCGCGGAAGAGATTTCAATGCAAGGGTGCATCAAAGCCTAAGGATACGGGAAGGATTTTTTCACTTCTGCAATGTATACAGGCTTCGCGTTAGGGTAACCATTTTTATAAAGTAACATTTTATAATCATGAAGTATTAAATTGGAGAATATAATAGACTATGTGACATAGATAATAAATAGGTTTATGTACTCTTTTACTACCTCAGTCTTAAAATTATCAAAGATTAACTGAAATATTTCCATTTGCAATTTCAAAGAAAGTTAAAGTTGCACGTGCAAGTTGCACACTACCATTGTTACTAGCTTACTGTAAAAGATTATTGTAACTTTGTACTAAATATATATTAAAATAATACTGAGTTCGCCTTTTATAACTAAAATATATAATAATGAAATGTTTATAGCATCCTAAAATGCAAAGTAAAATAGTGAACGTGAACAGAAATGGCATAGAGTGGTGAACGTAGTGTTTTTAACGTAGGCTAGAACCTGTGTGCGTTTGAATGAAACTACACTCGTGGGTGTTTGCTTGGGAAATGGACGCGGTGATGGAGCGGTGTTTGTGGCGGCCCACTGTTTATGGTCTATTCATCGCTGCGAGCCATGAAACACTACGCTATGAAAGCGTCGCGCGCAAGGGGCGCCCAAAAGATGTGGAGATTACTTTTAAAAAAGGTATCAAGCGGTTTTTATTTGTTTTGTGGTTAAGGGGTGTTTTATTTAAATGTTTCCAAAGTGTGTAATTTCTGTGCTGGTAATCTGGACTATTCGTTTAAACGTGTGATTTAAAAGTAACTGGAAATCAAATTATTATTCCTGCTTCTTAAATTATCTTATCTCTAACTCGGTATATTGATAAACTATACTAAGAGACGACTTACGTGCCCCTTTAAACCATTGTGACGTCGGCAGTTTATTTGTTAAAAATGTAGTCACACAGTCACAGCAAAGTTTTCAAATAGCTATGTTGTAAATTTCCGATAGGGAGGTATGATAGGCAGACATTGCAGATTCGCCCTCTATTCAAACCAATTTAATGAGGCGTGCGCTCATCCAGGCCCTCCAACGCACGCTACTATCACTCTTATGTGTTCATATAGGAAACTCTTTTAAGGTACAAGTATAATGTTGAATAGAGTAACATTTTTATGCTATGGTAAGTAAAGGACATGCAAAAATAGTAAGAAGATCATTACGGGCAAGTTCACAACTTTCCACAAATGTAACAATTTAATTTTATTAATACAACATCACTTCATTGAAAATATATAAATAAAAAAAATCGGATACGCATCTTCATGTGTAGGTTTTAGAAATCTCTAAATTATGTAATATATCGATCAATATATGTAATTTATATTTATTTATGGGTACGCTAAAGTCGAGTAAATAACTAGGGTAATATTTTACGTATTCTTATGATATTACAAGAACGTAAACCAGGATTTTCAAGAATGTTTTATGAGATTCTCTTCAATAGCGTCAACGTAAGCCTCTTTTCAGATTTTCAGACGTCTTATAAAAGCTTTAATCCCCGCTTTGGAATTGTGCGGATGTGCGACAATACATCATTTCTTTACTCTATTTATAGAGGAGTCTTCAATCTTATTATTAGGCATCTTTCAGGGATATGAAAGAAATTATGTTTAATGTATTACGGAATATATTATTCCGAATAAAGATCGATCATGTGTTGTGAAAGCTCATCTTTTATCTACGTATTTATGCCTCTTTATATATAAGTATATACATAGGTGAAATGTAAATGAACTTTTTATAAACGCTTGTCTGTAATTTATGTTGAAAAGTATTCCAATTGCAGGACATACTTGCCTCCGAATAGTTGAATTTATCTTCAAGTTTCGATTAACTTTTAAACTTTGGATTTACGACAACACATTCCTTTCAATATATATGATTATTCAACACAAGTAAGTAAAAGTAAATAAATCTTTGCTTTCAAAAAGTAGTCGAAAACGAGAAGACCATATGTTGTAGTATAGAGACATTTTTATAAGGTACAATTTTAAACAAGGTGTAATGTTGAAATTTAGTTTGAAATTTAGTTTAGCCCTTTTGAGACGTCATAGTAATAGACGTTAAATGTATAGTCAGTACTGAGATGAAAGGCTGTTATTATACTAAAATATTTTAAAGAGACATCTACTTTGGAGTGCAATAGAATCCATATGAATCGAATATGCAATAAGAGGGAAACGAATAGATTTGTTGACCGATCACAATATTTTGTTAAATAAACTTTGTGAGACGTGCACTGATGCGGCTTGCTCTAGATGAGATTGCTTTGAATAGCGTTTTCCTATTTTATATAGACATACACAATATAAACCTATACTTAATTCAATGAAATACGAGAATATTATACACATACTACGAATTACGATTACTTCGAAAATATTTCTTTGTAAATTACATGAAAGAATGCTTTTTAATATGGAAATGGAAACGCTTAGTAAGAATCAATGATGTGCAATAAAAATATTGAAAACTATATGACCATAAAAAATGTTTTCGGACAAAAAATAACACATTGGAACGAATTGTTGACTGGCCGAGGCATGCCAGCGGTTGGCTGCATCCCAGACACGTTTTGCATTTTATTCAAAACGTTGACGTAAAGGATAGAGTTTTATTATTTTACTACTTCGACGTGATCTGACTGCAATAAGATGCATAAAAGTTACGACCGATTCTATTGAAAATTTTCGAAATTTGTCAAACAGTTAAAATATTTACTTTCATAAACTTACGGAAGTCTAACGATAAAAATGGTATTAAGTAACCACTGGTTGGGAAATTTTACTGTCTAATGTCACACTCTTAATTGAATCCTCAAAAATATCAACAAAAAATATTCATATTGGCTAGTCTAACGTGCATGCATGTCAAGTTACATATGTTCCATTTATTTAACAACGTAAAAAAAAAATCTAAAATATGCATTGAATTTTATAATTAATAATATAACATCGGAAAAATATTTAATGTGAATATTTTTTAAAACGAAAGATTTATATCTGTGCCCGTTTCAGGATTAAATACGCGAGGCGAGGCGGGCATTAAATTAATAGGTGAAACGCGATGAGCATTACGTTAATTGGTGCTCAGTAATTACTGACTGCGAGAATTATCCGTTGGCGCGCGATGACGTGTCGTGTCGTATAGGGTCGGTTCACTGAAACATATTGCGTAACACCCAATTCGGATTCAGCACCCCGTACTAGCACAAGCCTTGTAGAATTTTAAACAGTCCCAATGGAAATCCGTATCACTTCAGTTTATTTAATACATATCGTTCCATCAAAATAAACAAGTTTTAGGAGTTAAAAGTGTAATTATATTTCACAACATATTTTTTTCTCAAAGGCCGGCAATGTCCATATGCGTCGTTGATCACCTCGGTGTTCAACAAAGAAGAACTTATTGTTGCAGTTATATGGCCACAAAGAGATTTATTAACGACTTTTCAAGTAACCAGTACATCATTGTGAGTGAGGCTGTTAAGTATTATTTTCCATGATGGTTATCAATACATAGTATAAAACAAAGTCGCTTTCGCTGTATGTCCGTATGTATGCTTAGATCTTTAAAACTACGCAACGGATTTTGACGCGGTTTTTTTTAATAGATAGAGTGATTCTTAAGGAAGGTTTGTATGTATAATAAATGCATAATATAGTAGAGAAACACTGATAAATTTAAAGTTTTCTAATGTGATGTCGTAAATAAGCACGTTTTTTGCGCTTATATTGCAAACGCTGGCTGAACCCTACGAGATAGACCAAAATAATGTACTACAGTATTGTTCACCTTAAAAAGTTCAACAAAAAAGTCCGCGATGGTATATGTCTATCTCTTAGGGATAACCCAGCATAACCATTTTTATTCTTTTACGAAGTGATTTTAAACAATACAGCATTAATCCTTATCCATTTAAGTACCTTAAATAAATTGTGCATTTATTCTGTAGTAGGTATATTTTGCATTGCACCCGTGCGAAGCCGGGGCGGGTCGCTAGTAAAATATAAACAACGAATCCCAAAGGACTTCAATAAGCAGGAAGTGATTTAATGCACCTCATATAATACAATAGTCTAAGCCGGTGTTAGATAGTTATCTTTCTAAAATGTATTAATTAAACATGATAATATTAATAGAACAGCTAAATGTTTGTATGAATTTAATCTAAACATTCTAAAGGTAATAAAGTTGCTTAATCGATCCGGTGTTCTAACTTCCTCGCGTTTAGATTTGAACTGCTCCCTGGTAATTTCGTAAGTCGAGCCCATAAGGCATTCCTATCGGCAATGAGTCATTGGCCTTAGGCACGAGAGGGCGCGCCGAGCGATAAGAACAATACACCCAAGAAATGTTTAATACGGTAACGCCCATTGCTAATGCGATTTGATGGGAACTATGCTATTAACAATAGTTGAAATAAATGTGAATAGATTTCACAATATAATTATTATACATACAGAATATTTTGTACTTTACATAACCTTACATATAAAATAAGTGGTCAAGATACCAGGATAACAGAAATGTGTAGTAGGTGCAGTTATATTGTTGTCTTTTGTCACTTTTGTAAAATTGTTAAGTTACGAGTATAAATTAAACGGTTTGAAAACTTTGTTATTTAGTATTCTTAGTAATTTTCAAAGTGTAATATAATATTTCTGAAATTCTCAGTAATGCTTAAATATCAAGTTTACCATAAAACATTTAAAGAGCCAAACGCAGTTGCTAATAACAATATTATTTCCCACGTTTAAATTTGAAAACCAATGTTTCGACCTTTAAATTATAAATGTGTTAATAATTTGCCAATTCAAGTAACCTTGTTATTTTCTATTATAATATTATGTTTTATAGCTATAACAGATTTTAATGTAAGAACTGACACTGTTCCGTCGATAAATAGGGGAAATTTTCTAAAGACTCTACCTTTTGTTCTATGTAATGTCAGAAATTAATTAAGTGTTGGTACAACATGGTGTCTCTAAGTCTATGAAATTTTAAAACATTTTATGTAATATTATAGGTAAGGTTGAATAAAACGTTTTAGTTAACAATAGATATTGAATGATCGTTAAAATGCATCTCGGCTACTGACATAGTTGGCAAGCGAGAAGTAGAAAATAGTACACTTTCTGTTCTCACTTAAGCACCAACCTGAATTTTTCTATTGACCTAAATTTAACATATCTATTTCGCCGTCCCTTAAGTGATTAATGCGACGAAATATTAACAATAGTAAGAGATCGTTAAGAAACATGACAAGAGGTCCATTCTTCCTATCTCATATTTTACTATCTACTTCCCCATCTGCTAAAACGATTGCAATATTTGTAGTAGCTTGAATGATTGTGTAGCTAACGCTATATAAAATTCTAAAAGAATTAGAATGTAACAAATTGAATGTTACAAATATTCAATTCATATCGGGACAACGCAGTGGAATGGGAAGGGAGACGTTATCGTTATTGTTACGGCAAAGCCTCGTATTTATTACGGGGCCGGGAAGATAATGCATGATGCTCGTCGGTATCTCGGATGGAATCGATTAGGTGACGTACCAATCGAATTTTTATTCGAATTAGAGCATGAAATTTATTCAAATATATTTTACGGTTGATTGTCCGTGAGATTCTTAATGCCTTGCAGGTGGCTCAGGTGAAATTTGAAAGACATTTCTACAAGACATGTATTTATGTTATATATTTATATATACTAAAATAAACTCGAAATTCAAATAAATTCACTATGAATTATTTAATAACTTAGTTAATCATAATGATCCACTACTTTAAAAACGTAGAGAATCGATTTTGTTGTCTTGTTTCTTGGCAATCAATCTTTCCGTAGTTAATTTATAACGTTTATTATATGAAGGACATTACGATTCAGAAGCGGTTTTATCCCTGTTTGTTTCCTGCGAAGAAAATAACAGTATTCGCAGAGATCTCTGTATAGTTAGGAGTCGATCGATGTCCGTACACACAAAGGACAGGGGAATGTTGTTTGTCACAAAATTTATTACGATGCCAGACAGAGTGGGATGAAATGGCCAGCGAACAAATGCTATATTATTATACATACGTATTGTATAACAGATTATTATAGAACAGAGCCCCTTGCTGTATTCGTGTTTCTGTAGGGAATAAATTCAAAAGTTGTTGTGAAGAAATTATATTATTCTGTCTATTACTTTAGTTATCTTTTTGTACACACTTATCTTGTCTGAAGCATTTTTTTCATTTTGATGATTGTTTACTACAACTGTGTAAAATAAATACATCAGCATAGGTAACATAAACCCTGTAAAGCAGCCGAGCGTAAACATATTTTGCAGCTGTAGTACGAGTAGTATTTCTCTCGGCTGTCTGCGGGGTGCAATCTTTTATCAAAATGTGTGTTTCAAAGAACATAGCGCAGCGCACGTCCGCGAACGTGCAATACGTATAACAAGCAATTCATCTGATGTCTCACACCGTCCACACTTATTTAGCTGGTGTATCGCAAAATATGAAAATATGCGAACACAGTTTCAAATAAATTCGAGTTATATTTTCTCGGCCGTTCGTTTTGTTCTGAACTACTACTACGAATTTTTGCGATATGCGTTTTCGTAACGTCATCGACAAAATATGTTAGAAGATTTGTTGTTGTACTCTACGCCCGATAGGGGCGCTGTACAAATATAATACAAATTTTGTTGATGACATTACGAAAACTTTCTCATAAATCTTCATCCTAGGTCCTCTAAATTGAACTGAATGAAACTGTTCATCTGTTGTCTTCAATAAAAGGTACGAAATTGTAAAGTAAGTAAGGTATTAAATGTGTAAAAATATACCTATAGTATATAAGAATTATATTTAATATTCAGGAAATGACAATTTATAAGAGTAGGTGACAATTAAATTAGTTAAAAAAATACCCACTACGACCTATGATATTTACGATATCCTTTTCGTGTTAGTCATAAATTTTCCTAGTTCCATTCTAGCTCGATAGAGCCATGACGATGAGGTCAAAGCCGCGTGTGCAAATATACTGAGCTTATGTTGTTAACAACACGACAGCGACGTAGTAAACCTGCCGCCTCTATTATCCCATACAAAGATATAGTTCCTCGTAAAAATGGCTTACATTTTTGTGGCCACGACTCAAACTATATAGAAATAAAGTTTATAGCCGTGTACACAAATTTTCCTATCCTGTGGAACGCTTGGCTTTTTTAAGTACCCACATTCACTACTACGGTTGATGCGATGTCTAGAATAATTGCGGTGTCGTGGGAAAGACTTAAAAATAAAGCGCAGCACACAAAAGCTTGAAGCATAAATGCTGTTAGTTGACTGCTTGTTTAGTCTCTAATTAACTCCAGCTCCGTTTTACGAACTTCGTTATTTATCATTAAATAAGCTGCCCATTTAAGTCTTTCTTTTGTTTGCGAAGTGCACATTAGTCTTTTATTCTTTCTTATTTAAGCTTTTATATGTTTTGGTTCGATATTATTTATGTATTCGTAAATTGTTAGAAAAAGATTCAAAAATCTTCTGTATATTTTGCAGCAGGTTGTATTTGTACTTGCGTGTTAAAAAATGAAAGTGGCTTGTTCCATAAATTTATATTTATAATATAAACTTTTTCAGTGACAATGTCCATATTACGTGTGCAAATTATGCAATAAAATCTAAATAGTTTGTGCGGAATTTCTGAGAACAAAAATATAATTAATTTTCGTCACTCGTAAAATCTTCGTGTCTCCAACGAAGAATAGCATTCTTTTCCACGTTAGCATTTTTCGTTGAATAATTCATATGCATTTAATTGAATTACATTTAAATTCATTAGTTCTCGCCGCGTTCCATCTTATCGTAGGTTTTAATGCCGTTTACATTTCTCATTGTGATATATGTTTATTGGCTGCTTTACAATGCGTAATGATTTTCTTTGTTAATGTATTTTATAACATTCAGTTTGAATTTATTAATGCTACTCAATTCGATTGTAAATTCGAGTGGACATCATTTGTTTTCGACTTTGATAGGATATTCTTTCCACTTATCTGTTTCAACAAAATTTTGAATTTCAGATTGGAGGACACGCGCTACGCGGCGTCTCCCATTAATGGAGGAATAATATCCACTGTAATGGAATCCCTAATGTACTTCTATGTTCACATTGTTATGACATCTTAAGTGCTTTGAGACGTTTATAACTAATTTATTTACGGATATTCTCCTACGGAAAAATGTTTTTTTTTTCAACGATTTTCTTCACAAATTGTAGGGAAAGAAATCAAATAAGATGCTTAGTATAAACAGATGGAGATAGTACAAAGAAACGGGTAACATATTAAAAACATTGAATACGTTTTTAAACGTAACTAGTACCAAGGGAGGCATTAGCTTTTTCTTTAGATTTCTATCCCGGGGCGATATAAATGTCTGAGAAATGCAAAATTTACACGAGTTTGTGAGCGCGACGGCTTTCTTTTACAATAGTTATAGGGTACAATTTCGAATCCGGGTCTTGGCAGTTACTTTGTCTTGTGTCTGAATGTTGAATGCCACCGCTTCGGTCGGTAGTTGGTGCGAGGCGACGGTAAAAATGTATTTGTTTGCGCTAAAACTAAAAATCATAAATCACACTGCACGCTCTTTTTATCAGTTTAATGTTTTTTAGTTGAGGAACTTTTGGATAAATTTGAAATTTCTGTTTTAGATAAGGACGTTGAAAATATGACAAAAACTTTGACTATTTATAAAAAGGGTCGTATGAAATATATGTTATTGGTGAGGCTTGACACATCACGTCCTGTTAGAGGATGTAACGCAAATTCTGATATAATTAGCATATAACGTATCGAAACTACAATTAGACGCGTTAATCTGAAGACTGATTTAGTTAGTAGCGATTACACCATTCAAGAGACATGTATGATAAGTGCTAGTAGGTTTTTTAGTTGACTCTCTCAATAACAAGACACACATTAAACTATGACTGTTATAATAAAATGAGAACATTAAATAACTACTGTTACTACCTATGTGTGAGTTTTGTAGTTATGTAGTCTTTCGTCTAAACATCTTGGTTGTACTATTTAAATTATATTTTCTATATAAATGTTTAATACTTTACAGATATATAGAAGTAAATTGAAAACAATCAAGGTAAGTGGTGCACTTTTGTCCGGTTATCGTGTCTGTATCGGAGTAACCGATTGCAGTGGCGGTCACGTCGGGCTTTCATTTGCGGATCGGCGTTCGAGTCTCGTGCGAGACCGCCCGTTAGCCCGTTACCCTCTGTTTGCGGTCTCAATGGCCCCCATTCAAATAACCCATCCCCGCTAAGTGGACCTCATTTGCTGCTATTGTATCTTTTGTAGCTTCATAAATGTGTTCTTTTATACTCGCTCGTATGAAGCAAGTGTTCTGTTTTCTACGTTTGGTTTAACTTTTGTTTAGTTTACGAATTCTAAATGATTTCTTTTATTAATATGTTTATCCAATAACTATCATAAATACAGAGAAGTACTTTTCATTGGCAATAAGTGTCACTAAACAATGTTTAAATTTTCAAAATTCTCCAAGTACTTAGTATTATAGAAACTAAGAAAATATAAAACTAAACAATAAACAAAGATAATGTTTAAATATGTAAGCATTAAAATGAGAAACATACTTGAAAATCAATTGAATGAAAACATAAATCGAATTTCAATTATACACAGCATAATAACGCAAGAATGCGAGACCTTATTGAATATGAAATAAACGAGCTATTACGTGCCCGTAATTGCCATCCTCGATTCATTTGCTTACAAGGTCTCAAGAATAATGGACCTATCACCACACACTTGACACATATTAAGTGATTGATGGATTTAAACAGAAAAAACGGTACATATCCATCCAACTCTTATATATTAGAAGGTATTTTAGAAGGTAAACGTAACGCCTAATATAACGCTTTAAGTATTAAGTGCAGTGATGTTTACTTAACTATTCATTTTCACTTTTTAATAACTTTACAATCTCGTAATTTGGAAGTGCAGCGTTGCATGAAATGCTAGAGAATGTAGCTACAGTTTAAAATACCGTTTATATGAGTTAAAACAAGGTTGAAATAAAACGTAAATATGCTATTATTCTTCGTTTTTCTTACAGTTTTATTAGAATCCCCAGAAAAGAAGATATACAAGTATAAAAACTAGCTTTTACAAGCATTTCACTTTTGCAAACGAAGCAAAGGACACGAACAAAATACGACCGTAAAAAAAGACTGTCTGTTTCTAAAGCTGTTATTCTAATCTTTACCAATTATCTTGTTAATTGTCTAACGATGTTATTTTCGCTAATGTGAGACTTTTATACTAACTCTAATATATCTTTGTGTTTTTCACGGATAAGATATAAATATTGTGGTTATAAATGTTTTACTACAGTGGCGATTCACAGTTACAAAAGAAATGTAAGCTCGTTAAGAAGATTTGGTCGGGATTATAATCAAATGGAAAAGTAAACAAAGTTTGTCGCCACGTGACGGGCGTACGGAAAACTCGGGACAATTCTAATTTCACGGCGTGACGAAGAGGCCTCCTCATTTTCCTGACGGTTGCGGATATTTTCAATTTTCCCTACGGCGCCTCCTTTTTATTAGTTGTTTGTTTTGTCTTGAATACTAATAGATGTGAATTAACATTCACGTAACAATCTTCAGAACTTCGGACGTCCGACAATGTTCAAATAATACCGTCTAATAACTTTCTTTGTTATACTTAAATATTTCAAGTTTCTCTCTCAGAGGGAAAGCTAGATATTACTACATTACAGTACTGTCTTACATTGTTTTCTATTATGAATCCTAACTATAAATAGAATGTGCAATAGAATGAAGATGACGAATATAAGTCATCTAATATCTCCACACGGTATCTATTAATTCCTGATTATTAAATTCCTTATCAAAACGTGACATAGCGGCCATTTCTAAGTACAAATTCGGTAATTAAAATGGGCAGAGCACACACAGAGGCGGTAGAGCAGCGGTTGAATACTCGCACGGGAATATAAAGCCGACTTGAATAGAACACTGTTGTTGGCATAATTAAAGCTGAGCTTAATCTGCTGTCACCAGTGTGCACGCCGAAGCCCGCTAGGACGAACTTAATTACGTTTTTAATTAATTGTAGAGTCCGGTAATTGCGATGCGCCTGTGTTTGATCGCGTGTTTGATGTTGTGCTTTAGTTTTAACATTTTAAATTAACGTTGCACGGACAGAGATATGCCTATGTGTTATTTACGCTTCGTGACAGCATGTAAAATGTCCCTCTATTTAGTGCTAGTAGCACTTTGAAGTACATAATTAATGTAAGTGTTATTTGCACGGGCATAGCTATGAGTGTGAACGATATGCTAATAGATGGCGTTAGGTGTCGTAAAAATGGTTTTCACTAGATCCATTTCCTTTTCCTTACATTTACAATTTAATTGGATCGGACTAATTATATAAATGGTTAAAATTATTTGAATGTTATAGAGTGTATTTATATATATCAAAGTAATAGACCTTTTTTGACTTAAGTCTTATAAAATTCAACAATAGTTAGATACATATATCATATATAGAATTGTTAATTTTGTTTACTTTTTCTGAATATAATTAAATATATTCCTATGTTGTATAATTAGCATATCGAACAAGGAATAGCGCGTCATTCGACCCTGACTTCAATAATCGAAACTTCTATTAAGCATAAAACTTTTGGGTTCGTCGAGTAGGTTTTGTACAATGGGTCTCAGCTCAGATCGGCCGTGGAACGTTTCTCAGTTAACCTTTAGCTCAATATTTTGATTGAATCGACGCGATATAACAAGGTCGGGTTATTGTGGAGCCATTGTTGTGATCGGGGCAAAGGATCATTTGACGAATGTATTCAGACAGGCAATTATACCAAAGAATTTATCGGTATTTTGAAATCGATCCTCAAAAACTTTTTTAACTGACAAGCTCAATTGAAGCGATCAGTTTCATTACGGTTTACGAATTCTGAATTATAATTTTAATAAATATTCTTTCGTATATTCAAGGCATTCATCGTTGGTTTCTGAGACCGAAATATCTATATAAAACATATCGTCATCCCTGTCATTCCCTTTGACAAAATAGAGATAACAATATGTTTTAAACGGGGATTTTAGTCTCAGAAACCCACAACATAGATTTAAAACAAACGTGCATTGATGGTTTTAAGTTGACGTAGCAATATTTACAAGAAAAAGTTGATTTTCTATATAAAATTTGGAGAATATTTTTGTTAGAATATATGGTATATATTGTTTTTAAATAGTCCAGTGAGATGTAGATGAACTCTAAAATATCTTAACCTCTTGAAAAAATATTTTTTTTGTTGTGTAATTTATAATAAAGTTATTAATAAAAATGTTTTAAATATACTGCTTCCTAAAGTTTATGCGATAGTAGAGTGGCGCTGCAATCGTTAATATTCCAGCTCTAAAGAATTCAGATAAGAGTTGTTATGTACCGGGGAGGTGAATGTAGTTCCCGTGGGGACTCTCTTAGGAGGCTTATCAGTGCCCGAATAACATTTTCAGGAATGCTAAATAAATTATTTATGAACCGTTTCGTTTTAAAGTGTTGGTAGGGTTCAGGAGAAATGCATTAATTATAAACTTTGGTACATTTTCATGTCTGAAGGTATTACAAACTTGAAATGATTTTTTACACACTGTGTTGCCTCTAACTGGACAGTATACGTAAATAAACAGTTGTCAATAATCACTCGAACATTGAAGACGTATTTCAACTCTCTCCTAATGCAAAATATTTTTTGGTTAACATAAAAAGCGCAATAAAAAGTAAAAGAAAATGAGAATGTGTTGCTTGATATAAATACGGCTCGATAAAAGGCATTCTAGACTTGCCCTTTGCTATGCTATTGTTTGTTGAGTAATATAGATGGGTGGGAGTCACGAATCCAGTCATGTTTGAGTTGCAAAGGCCACCCGCCTTCAATTACTGTAAACGAACGGCGATAATAGCCTCACGCCTTGAAATTACACTTGTCAAAATTCACCTCAACTGTTGACGTTTGATCTCCGCGACTTCACGACTTGAGTGACGACCTTTCCTTCGACTTTTAGTTAAGAAGTTATGATATAATAATAATAATTAGTTTTTACCAGCTTTTAGAGAACCCAGCTATTACTCCACGCCATAAAATTTGAATTTTTGCTTTTAATTGATAAATGGTCCGTTTTGTTGGTCGATATACAAATAATAAAATTTGAATGACACATTCTTCGAAAATGAGAACATATTATAAAGACAATTTGAGATAGCTGCGATAGACTTCAAGACAAACAGACGATTTTTTTCACACATCATAATGAAAAAAAAAACAGATTTTATGGTCAAATTTCCTAAACCCTTATTATGAGTAAATAAAATACAAAGTATAAAACTATAATTGTAAAATGAGCCTAAAAACATTTTTGTAGGCGAAACCCGCGTATGTAAATCAGCCACTTTAACGTATATACGATTTTATTCGGTTATTATACTATTATTATTCATTAGTTATGCTTAGATTTGTCTTCCTCGAGTTTATATAAAATTTCGCAGCTACGTTTTATGGTAATAACCTTGATGAGTTTATTAAATTAACCAAGGTCTTAGTTACTCTATTGTTTGTTAAACTTTATGGGGGCGTCAACGCTTTTCGATATTTATTTAAAGAGATTCATCATTCAAAGACTACTAATTGTTATTTTTAAATAAATTAGCATAACTTTGAATGTGGGTGTTGCTTTACGTACGGAAAAGAATTATAATATTTTATGACTAATTGCTTCTCTCTATGGGTTTAAGCGACTTATCATCGGTTTCTGAGACCAAACGGTTTTGTCAAAGATAATGAGAGGGATGACTTTTTTTACAGAGGGTTTTGTCTTGGAAACCAATGACATGCACTTTTAAATTATCTTTAACTAAACCTTAACAAAATTTGATTTAGATAAACAAAATACAGTAAAAAGAAGCCTAGATTTCTCGCCATTAGAAGAGTTTATTATTCGTTAAAGAATATTTAAATTTACTTTAGTATTTCTTGGTTTAACAATCAAACTGTCTTGTTATTAGTGCAATAGTAATAAGAGTGTGCTCTTATTACTATTGCTAATGAATATTAAATACATTTATAAACCACAGAAATAAATTTCATAACGTTTGATTAAATATTTACAATCTTACTGTAAAATTCAATCTCCAAAGCGCCAATAAAAATAAATTAAGCTATACATTTACATCGTTCGTCTTAAGGAAATTTACCAAGAATTTTATAACTAACGATTCCCCGAATGAAAGAATTTTCGAATTAATATTTACAGGAAGGCTATCAAAGAGACCAAGTTGCGACAGTTTGCATTTTTAATGTAACTTAATAAGTATATTTTTCACTTATTTTATGCGCGAAGTAATATTCCTGCAGGCGCATTGTAAATAGAACTTCAGTGCATTCCACTTGACCGTCCTTTCCTTATCTTATTTGCGTTGCGCCTCGAAAGCTTTGCATCGTTACTATTGTATTATAACAAGATAAAGCCCTAGAGTATTTTGTATTACTACGAATAACAGTTCTAAAACTTACTATTACTAAGTAGTAAACTTAAGTAAAACACGTTTAGAAAGGAAACTGTTAACTAAAGTTCATAAATGTCAGTAATGAAGATTGTTATATCAGTAAACTGAAAATTAATTATAGATGTTAGAATATATAATCGAGGATAAAGGTAACTGGTAATCAAGTTTCTAGCATATTCATACTTCATAATTATGTCTATTGTTTTGACAAGCTTTTTGAGTTATGATGATGAAACTGTTCCCAGTAATTTATAAACAAGACATATTGTTCTGTTGACATTCTTGTTACAAGTTACAAAGACGTATATTTCTATAATTAATTAATATATTGCTACTATCACTTATATGTTTTTACGAGTATGATAAAACTTTACAATTATCTCTGTGTATATTTCTTATTTCCATTTAATTCATTATGTTTTTTATCAGTTAAATCCAATTAAGATTTACTGTTTGAAGTACGTCAAACGATATTAGTTTTATTTCTCCAGACATAGCTATAAAAAGGACAGAAACCCGTTTGCGGGTTGACCTGTAATTACTTATTGGCGCTCAGTCAAAAATACACGTCAATATTATAAAAATAATACAATGTACATTCTACTTAATAAAGCAGTTTTCTTTACGAAGAAATCAATTTTTGCTCTTAATGTTATTGGCGCAGATTTTTTTTTAATTTATCTTTCAGATAATATGTCTATGGTTTTGACATATGCTTACAAAGGGCGCTAAAGAGGGCCCTCGATTAGAACTGTCACTCACAATCGGCGCTATTTCCTAGTTTTTATCCTTTACCATTACAAATGTAAATATTATTAGTACAAGTTTTATTATTTCATGTAAGCTAGTAATATAAAGTGACCGGAAAATTTTCTTTCCGAGAAAAATAGTTTTTACAGCCTTGTTTACCGCGCGGTCTATCGTAAAATATTACCTTTTATAACTTAATCAAAAGGGAAGTTTCGACGTAACATATATTCAGATTAATTAGTTCCTTCAGTTTGAGAAGGTAGGTATGTTCTGCTTAAGTGATCAGTAATCAAAGCCGATCCGAGGACGCCTCTGAATTACATACATACCTTTGCCTATTGATCAATTAATGATTACGATACGTACGAATGTTCTTGTCAATCCACCGTGTTCTACATGAACTTCCCAATCGAATTGATTAATTTGTGATCGAATACGATCTAATATTACAATTAAGATGTAGTTTTATTATCTGATATTTTAAGAGACCATTAAATTTTACATATATTTTATTGAACAACTTTTAATTACAGTATTATCTACTATAATACGTTTTACGATCTTCTGTCAACTATATCCGTGTTTATAGTAGCTATAAGTAGACTATTTTTATTGCACATTCCTTGGTTATCTTGCAGTTGTCTTGTAAGTTGTGAATATTTAATACTATTCATTAGAAACGATATAGGAAATGATAAAAATGAATGCAGCATCTATCCGTGCCTACGTAATCGAGTGTCATCGTAACCGCCGTAACGTTACGTGACCACGGTGAAGAATTTTCTCTGTGCGGTTGGCCACTGGACTTTCTCACACCTGAGAATGCTTCCGACCGCATTGCATTATTATGACTTATATTTCTTCCTAGTACGTAAAGCTTCGGTTAATATCTATGATTATTGACGAATGAATATTAAATATTATTATTATTATTATTATTATTCATATTTATTTAAGTGCATGAGTTAGTTTAGTGAGTGCTAATTTAAGAAAGTGGACTAGAGATAAAAATAGAAAAGAAAATAAAAAAAAGTTGGTAGAAGAAGGAATAAATTCAAATGTATAAATGTGCTTTAAGAGGTGAAGAATTTGTAAAACGGTGGAAAAATATCTGATGAATTTATGTGGTGAAACGTAACTTAATGAAAAATGTAAGCATTTAGTTGCTACATAAAGAATCCATAAAGGGACTAGACGAATAATATATTAGGAGACTTAGACAATTTTCCGCAGCAGGCGAACTTCTCTCTGATGCGTTGCAGCTGCTATTTTCCACTCAAAAACTTGCCACTTTTCGTGAGCGGTTTATTATATCTGTGCGCTTGGTAAGTTGGACTTAAGCATCTTTATTGCCTGCCAGTGTTTCGTTGTTTAGTTAGAAATTTAGAATAGTAAAACAAAATTTAATTTAATTAGAAACTTTACAATAATTAAAAAAAGAATATACTAAACAGATAAATTAAATTATTTGAAATATTTTCCTTAAACTTTTTAACAAAGTACAATTTTCAGCTTAAGTTAAAGAGGTGGTTTTGGGATAACTACGGTCGAACTAAAAGTGTGTTTAAATACATTTAAACTGTGTTCATTCGCTCTTAGATATTAAATACTAGCGGTCGACTTCGTGGGTGCAGAATAAAAAATAATAGCCTATAATGCCCCCACGCATCACCTACCTTCTGGTCCAAGTCCTATCACAATCAGTTCAGCTGTTCCGGAGATTACCCGGAACAAACGCGGCCTTGCGGACAGACACACAGACAGAAAAAAAATTTAAAATATGTTTTTTTTTATCAACAACTAAAATATATCATGTGTATGAAATATTTTTTTTTTCGATATTACATACAGACACTTCAAATTAATTAATATATATTGATTAATTGTCAATGTTAATAAACATATTCGCAGCTATAATGTATTTGCCTAACGTGATAATCCTTTCATGAATTATTAATTCGTATATAGCAGTTAACCGAATGCTCTTGTTATTATGTAGGAGACGTCGAAGAGGCATTATACGGAGACACACTAAGATCTGGCGCTGGTATTTGATATCGGTAGGGAAAATATGCTAATGAATGAATCCTGTATAATGCAAAGGCTCTTTTCGGATATGCCTAATTACGGACAACGTTTTTGCCTTATAAACAAGACATATTTCTTAATAATAGTTTAGGTGTTTATGGGTACAATGAGAGGAATCAATTTTATTTGTATGAAATAATCTTGCTTCTAACTTAATATTATAAATGCGAAAATTAAGCTAAATGGATCTCGCTGAAATTTGATATTGGTGTAGAACATAGTGTGGAAGAACACATAGGCTACAAATAAAGTTTTTTTTTAAATCATGCGCGGAAGGAATCGTGGGTAAAAGCTAGTTTTACTAATATTTGATAAAAAGTTTGGATTTACGATATTTGGGACTATATGACCCTAAAACGGCGGAACGGATTCGTACAAAACTTAGAACGGAGTAGGCAATCTGGAAGCATAGGCTAAGTTTTTGTTCTCCCACGCGGTCGATGTTAGCTGCAATATGTATTAATGAAAAATTAAATTTTGCCAATGAGCGATCACTGCGAAGCTATCAAATAATTGTATAACATTGTGTCTATCATAATTGCGATGTGGTGACAGTAATTTGAGCTTGTATTCAGCGGCACGCGTGTCGAGAGTATGCCGTGATTATTCGTAGACATGCATGTTTCAAGGGACGCTTTATATAACCGCTACTTAAATGTATAATGTGGATCGCGAGTGCAGGAGAGCACTTACGCCTCGCATTTCACGTTGCCTTAGCGGCTAGCGATGTTTTAATGAGACCTGTCTGCGCACTTTTGAGGGGTAATTCAGTGTTAGTGAGAGTGTAATTTGCAATCTGACGAATGGTATTATAGTTGATTTTTTTAATCCAGTTTTTTTTCGTACGCAGTGACAAATAAATCCTGGTCAATGGCAACAAGTAACTGTTTCTTTTGAATTTAATAAGAGATTCGTACACTTCTTGTTATCAATAAAAAGCCTTTACTAAAATATTAAGATAATTTGTAAAGTAAATATATTGAATATTGTGAACAAAACAAAACCGTTGGTATAAGAGCGGTGTTCAATGAAATCTGCCGATCCGAGCAATACGAGGTACTGTTTCTATTGTTGGCTCTTTGACTTCTTCTAATAATTCTACAATATTACGCTTCAAGTATTATATTAATTAATAGACTAGAAGAAGATTTTCGTTCCTAGAATTTCATTCAGGAAAAACGTATTTCGTTGAATCTTTTAAAAGGTTCGGAATTTGTTTCAGTTAAATAAAACGTTCAGATAAATTTGTATCATTACAAGTAACCGGTGTTAAAATAAACAGGTGCGTATTTGGGAGGACAAATAAAGACAAATTAATGTGAAAAAAGTCTCTTGGCTGATACAATATATCCTGTAGGGACACTGTCGTATGTTCCCTGGTGTGAAAGCGAAACGGATAATGAAAATTGATAGAATTGCCGTAAGGATAATAAACCGTCGTACCCCGGGGCCATCAATCTTTATTGATTGGGCCCCCGTCGTTGTTCGCGCGAGCTCCGATCGAATCAATAGCAACTCTAGTTAACCTCATTAAAACCTGAATGAGAGTTTTCGTCAAAACGTCACTCGACTTGACTCGATGATTTAGCGATTCAATTCATTGTGAAGTATAGACCTCTTTAAATAACTCTACGGCACTGATGTATTTCCCCAGTTCTGTTATGAATCTCTTTAATCAATTTGAATGGTGACTTTCGTAAGTCAATATGTATACATTTTGTATTTAGATGTTATAACGAAAGTGATGGCTTTTTGTTTCATGCAATTAAATATTGTAATTTAAAATTCAATATGCATTAACTACGTCTAGGGTTTGATTTAAACCATAATTGTATCCTGTAGCCCATAGGTTATATATGTAGTGAGCGTTGTACCTTCATTTGGATGTGACAGTTTAATGCGGGCTCAAGTCGGGCCTGTGACTGGTGCCATTCACAGGCGATCCGCAACGATTAGGCACGCCCCATGTAGACGGAAAGACATCGCATGCACTCAAACTCTTGTCAGATATGTACTGGAAATTGGCTTTAATTATTTTATGATCGTGTATTATTATTAGTCGTTCAGAATTCTATTTTACTGTTCTATTGGTCTTCGGATATTCGGGAATAAGACCATAGAACATACATATACAAATATTATCCTTTTACTTCTAAATGTATTCTAGTTTTTTTGTTATGTCCCAATATCTTTGTCACAAAGTATATACATAGAATCAAAGTAAGATAATCTTGATGTGTGAATGATGCATAAAACAATACACTAGAGAGTAGAATTAGGACAAGCTGACGTGTCGTGTCATAATGGGAACGTGGTCCAGTATAATGACCGCCAAATGAAGTACACTACCCAGTAGGAGGGGCGGAGGGAGCGTCCGATGCGAATTGCGGGGCCGATGCAATTGAATCGCGGAATTAGCGCACGCAGCGGCGGCCTGCACGCGCCTAGATTTACATTTACACATCCCGACTTGAATTTGAAATTTGTACTCAAATGCACCCGGCTTAATTAAACATGCAGATTTTAGATGTACGTAAATTTTGTAGTATTTTGATCTTTATTCAAGTTTTAGACCTAATAATTGAAAGACTTGACAGTTTATTATGGTTTGTTTATGAAAAATACAAACTCTGAAATTGATTTTGAAGGAAGTTAATTTTCTTTACTTTTAAATGATTGATTTGACATGTATATTTCAATGAAAATAATTATACAATAAGTAGGTCATAAAAGTTTTCAGTAGTTTACCTAAGATTAGGGTAGGCTACTGACAAAAGAAAGATGTTTCTAGCGAACTTCGACCGTGAGACATACGAGTATACGCATGACAAATAAATTCAAGCTTTGACAAATTTCATTGAAACCAATTCTAATGTCAATACGACATTATGAAGTAATAAATATTAACTAACTGAAATATTTAATAAACTATACCCGAATATTTCTATTGAACTTATTAACCAGGTTTTATATGGTTTACTGTCGAGAAAAAAATGCCTTGCATTTAGTACTTTTCAGTACGTGAATAAACATGGTATTTAAAAAATTCATTTAATGTGTTATTAGGGAACCAAAAATATTTATATAAATCAGTTATTGAGGACATTTTCAGCAAACAAAAGACATGCAAGAGTGTCAAACTTGACTTGCACCCTGTAAGTAACAAGTTGTGGATTACGGTTTGATTCGAATCGAATGTCTTTGGGTAGAATAGAAACATGCTTCCTACGTTAATTCATCACAAAGTTAAAGTCTTAATGCGAGTTCAAATTCTCTGTTATCGCACCGTCGAAGTTTTGTTGCGTGATTCGAGGATGAGTTCCAAGTGTTGGTAGATCGAGTTTTGATTGTGTTTTCAAACATATATGCGTATCGAAATTTAGGTCGTCGTTATTCATTCGACACACGCTACTAAAGGACGCTTATTTACGTAGTCACGTCACCGAATCATCCACTTACTCTTTGCAGTTCGATTCGATAAGGTAATATTGTGCACGATGAAATTCTAGCTCGGCTTATATTAGAATTCAATTGGATATATAACTTAAAGTCAAAATTAAACAAAGCGTTATATAAATGTTAAAATTATAATATCAAAATTATTTCTAACAGTCAATTTGCATAGAAATTTATTGAATTTTCAAAGGTTTAAGTTTTATTTGCAACTATTCATACTCTCCCGATAAAAAAGTCCATTGCAAAGTTTTTGGTTATAAAATATTGTTTATACATTATATAAAATTAAGTTTGCTTGTATTATAACAATAAAGCTATAACTTTAAGTAAAATAAGAATATAAACAATGGAGTTATAATTTTGCCAGCGAGCGTTGGCTCATGAAAATGGGTCGTTGTAATTGAGTTTGCGCTGGCGTCCGTCGTGTGGCGCTAGCGCCCGCAGGATTATCGCAGCCTCATCATCCCAACTGTTTGTCTAACGCTTCAATTGACATATTGTATATTCAAATTGTTTAATGTGCATATTTATTTAAAGGCTGTTAATATTACATTATCCTAAAAAGAATCAAGATAATTATCAAGAAGAATGGCTTATATTTTATAATTGAAGACTAGAAGGATTACTTAACTCCAAACAGTAGAAATTTCGTGGCAGGGACGGAAAGATCAATTCAAATCGACTATTATGTAAGTTAAAAGGATCTTGTGTGACATTCGATATCTATTTTTGGTGACTACGTTCATAAATAAGAAAGTGTAGTAAATAATTTTAAACCTTACCCTTGTTCAATTTGTTGGTGGAATAAACAAAATAGTCCAATAAAATTAGGGAGTGGGCAAAATTTATTTTTAAGTGCGTAACTTTTCTAAGGTAGGGCGATACCTTGAAGTATTCAGAACTACCTCGATTTTAGTGCGTCGTAAATCAGGGAACAAGTCGTAAAAACTTACTACAAAACCATAACGCTGTAGGTGGTGCCTAGGAAATTTGTAAATCTAAAAAAAAAACATTTGTATAATGGAAAGCTGACAAGTACGGACTACGTTATCTTAATAGGTTTCAGTCGCTTTCGAAATTATTTCCCTAAAAACTAATTTCCGTTCATTAAAAAAAATTATTATCAAAATTGGAGCACCAGAACCAAAGTTATATATTAACACACATAAACAAACAGACGAATTGGTAACCTCCTTTTTTTAAATCTTCTAAAAATAGTGTCAACCCTCTTATTCTCTGTAAAAAAATACAGGCTGATTCTTAAATGACGGATCGAAAGCTTTGTGGATGTAACGGACATCAATGTTTATCGTTTAAGCCCAAAGTATGTTAATCATTTTCGCCCATTGTATTTATTTTACATGTATTATTTCAATAAAAACGTTTGTAATTTTGCTTTTTTGACTTCCTTTATCAATTTCAATTACATTTTTTTAAGAAAATCAAAAGCAATGCAATTTTTTCCTGGAACAATAGATATTTAGGTCTCCTGTAAGTTTCAATACAAGTATTGCGGCAGTGGGATTTCACGTTAATATACTAAACCTTTGTATTGGCCAAACTACAGTAAACAAATTGTGGTACCCTGCGGAGCAATGCATTCGCCGTGCAGAGTGTTGTGGGAACTCAATTATCCATTATGAAATTACGTAGTTTTATTCAATTTTAATGCACTCCAGTGTTTTTGATGAACAAACCGAATTACCGTGTTCACGTTGCGTGCTTTTGTTACTGAACAAATTGTTATTTGCGATACATACTATTTACTCAATTACCGGCTGCTGTTAGGAATCGGTTACTCTTTAGGTATTGTTGTATTACTGTTATATGAAAAAAAAATGAGTTTATTATTTAAATATCGTATTTTAATTACTAGCATTTCATTGTTTGCGTTAAACGGGCATCTACAGCATGATTGTTTAGCAGAGACATTTTTTATAAGAGATACGAGCGGAACACTGAGGTGATCAACAACGTCCATGGACATCCGCAACACCACAGGATCTGCAGATGTGTTGCCGGCCTTTGACAAAGAGATAAGCTAGCTTCTTGATAGACCAGTTTCATACGTTTAAAATAAATGTATGAAACTATGTATTTATCTGATTTATTTGAATCTCTTTGTATTTGAGTAATAGAATAGATAAACCAAAAATGATAAACATCACTCTTTTTACGATTACAGGATAGCACTTTTTAGTATCCGAAAAGTTAACATTTAATATTTGCGTTTAGTATAAATATTAAGTACTTAAATTAAAAAGGTTATGAAACTGTTATACTCCGTTTACACTCATTAACAAAATAAATAATAGGTATCAAATAATGATCGGAAGAAGTTATTAATTCCGTTAGCGTGTTCGGGATAAATTAAATTGAGATTAAAAGTAAATTCTAATTAGTGTTAAATCAGCCAGACTTCGAATGGAAGGTTTTATTACGTGAACAGGATTATTTTAGATACCGAATTGCTTTTATTTTATATATAAGCACATTGTTCACTTTTTAATATTACGTGAAGTACGTACGTACAATATTTTAAAGGCATCTAGATTTTATAATGCCACAATTTATTGGTTTAGCTTTCACAACTATACGACTGGTAGAAACAAACGTCATAATTTTAATATGTGCATTAGAAATAATAATAACCTTGTACTTAATAGATAGAAATAGCCATTTCCTTTCTACTTTGAATCGATTAACAAATTATTATATGGTTGTTTTTCAGTTTTCTTGTATTTCATATTGATTCAGTACATTTCTTGCTATGGAAATACGTAATGAATCAGTCTAAATAGGGCAGGATGAAGCCAAAGAAATTACTTTGAACGTTAACACCGACTTGATTGCTTTCACAGAGTAGTTTCCAGGATTCGCTTTATCAAAAGGAGCTGTAGTGTTGCCAGACGAAACATTTTCTCTAGACGCAGACGACTAAACGTGACTTAACTCGTGTTGCAACACCTAAATTATTTGAATTCACAGCTATGAATGCAGCCAATCTATTTTACTTAACCCTTGTTCAGAGTATTTTAGTTTTTAGTTCGGAACATTTTAAAACACTTTAGATTAGAGGACGTTTTACATCACTTACTTATCTATAACTTTATAGTTATTTCAAATTATCTCTAAAACGTTTTTCGTCATTCGTCATTTTCTTTCTATCATAAAGTACATTTACATTTGTATTCTGAGGAAATATAGAAATATTCCTACTTCCCACGAGATGCCTACGAGCAATACACTAGATAGGTAACATCGAAGCAATAAATGTGGTTACCTATTCTAACAGATTCCATATGCATTATATTGCGAATATTCAAAACAAATTGTTTTATCGTTACTTCTAAAGTGGATCCTCACCGGCGGCGCGCACGTAATTCTTCTCAGTCCGCATACAAACAGCCCCTAAGGAGGCGACAATCCTCACCGCAAACAATAAAAATATACATAAAAATAAATTTGATACTTCAAGCCGTCGACCGTGAGGAATATACATTATTCTGTTATTACCATAGACAACTTGGCCAATGAAATGACGAGATCCAAGTTCGCGGTCTTTTGAAAATAGAACTTGATTACATTTTTTTTCAATACGTCACTGGACGTTTCCAGCTATAGCTTTGTATTTAATTTGACATTTAACTTATGTATACTCTGTATTTTATAAAGTATTATTGCTGTTTTAGGTTATGTGTATTTTATTTGAAAGAGACTCTAAGTTTCCACCTGACGTTGGCTAAATGCACAAACCGTGCCAAAGGCAAAAATAAAAAGAAGAAGAAGAAGAGACTCTAAGTATTTATTAACCTAATTTTTTTATTCAATACATTTTATATTCAAGGTATGTTTTTTATTTGATGTATTGCTTTATTATTTATTTAAACAGTAACCCATAGATAACATTCGTGATTATTTTATGGTAATTATTACAATGGCGGTGACTGTTTTATAAAGATAATACTGGCTAAAGACGTGGGTCAAGACCATCCTAGATAAAAATGATTAATTTAACATTTTATCAAAATAACAATTAAAAGTTTTTGTGACTTTATTTATTTTACTTTTTATTGTTTAAATAACTTCAAAGTAATAAGAAATTGTATTTTAAATATTTACTTTAATATCAATGCACGTTTCACTTTAAAAATAGTACGTTTCTATGAACCTCGAAATAGTGACAAGAGTGATTCAACGTACGGACGAAATGTTGAAATATACACTTATCGCGCATAATTATCTTCAAAGTGTACGTGCTTTTTGTGTATAATACGTGTTACGCAAAAATATTGTCGTATATTGAGAACATGAGAGTACTTTGAAAACATATAGTACATCCATTCTAATATCGATATAGTGTATATGTTTGATCGACAGATGGCGTCCAATCGAAGTGTCTATAGAGATGTGTTGAAATATAACATGTGTTTTGAAACAGCGAATTGCAAATTGCATTGTATCGTGAAACAGGTATCGTCGAGATGAAATTGGATTGCACTGTCTAATTTCATATGTGATTTTCCCTGATTATGTTCGTGACGAGTTATGATCATTGTCGTATTTTGATTATATATAGAGAAATCATGATCTATTTTGTCGACGGTCAATAATGTGGTTTTAAAAAATTCTAGACATAAAAATTTGTCTATATCATTTTACAATTTGTTATGTTGTCTGTACAAGTTTTAAACAACATAATTTACATACAATGAGACATACGAATGTTGTTTGAGTGAATTTATTCGATGTAATACTATATTACATAATGCTGTTAAAATTGCAATTACATGTTAAGTTTTGTCATTTCCTATTATAACATATGTAAGCTTAACAGTTTGAACTAGCCACATATTGAAATCAAACTGGTGAGATACGTGATAATTAGTGAGGTAGAACAAATAAATAAATAATAAAGTACTGAACGAAATCATAGAACGCTATGATAATAAAAAAATACTAAGCATATCAATATATATATATTGGTACTTCCAAACCATATATATGTATGTAAAGTGATTAATACCCAATTATTGACGGAATTCGTTTACAACAATTCATTGTATTCACACATACATATTGTTTGTCAACGTATGATTATAACAGATGTTCGAAATTAAAGGTTAATTAAATTGAAACTGTTTCTATTTGCAATGGTTTTGCATATTCATTAGGATTTGTTTAAAAGCATCCTTAATGTACCCCTGAGCTTCAAATAAGATTACAATGAACGAGTGCATTAACAATTAAATGTTACGTAATGTTTGTCACTGTGGGTTACGACAACAGTGACGCTTAAGACTTACTATTGTATCTGTTTTTTCCGAGTCTTTAAGGGGTGATAATATCTAATATATAAAATTCTCGTATCACAGTTTTCGTCACCGTACTCCTCCGAAACGGTTTGACCGATTCTCATGAAATTTTGTGAGCATATTCAGTAGGTCTGAGTATCGGCCAACATCTATTTTTCATAACCCCCCCCCCCATTTTTTAACTGCGCGCGGACGGAGTAGCGGGCGGCAGCTAGTATCTTAATATAAGTGTCGCTGGAAAGGAGTTCTAAGGTTATTTGATCTAGAATCAGTGACGTAACACCCTGTAACATTAATTAGCATAAGAGTATTTGCTATGATTTAGGTTTGCTTCCACTTTCCGCTTTGCTGCTGTCTGCTCGTGGTATTTCACCAGTTGAGTCGGCAAATTCGTGCAACAGACATTGTTGCTAGCTCTAACACTGTAACCGTTAAATAAAGAGACAATAGAAGTAATTAATAGAATGTAAATACATCATGAACATGTCAGCTATATGTCGCTCACTTTAGGGCGTAGGCCTTCACCACAGATCACTACGATAGGTCCGTTCTGAAGGTAGAATAGTAAAATCTAATCCTTTTTCCATTAACCTTTAATAAAAAACAACGACAAAAATTTCGTAATTCCTAGTATTAACTTGTCTATATAAAAAGATTTGGTAATAAAATGCACAATACAAAAAGTATATTATTTTAATAAATTGTAGATAATAGAGTAATTAACTAAGTAACTAGAGCATTGTAACAATATTCAAATTAAATAAACTAGTATGTATTACGTTAGTGTTGTAAAAACATGCTATGAAAGAAGGTCAATTTATAATTTGTTTAGGATTTAGGCACGATATGCGTTGGCCTTTGACGATCTTCCGTTTATTTTGTAATTTTTGAGCAAACAAAAAAACTAACCTTTCTTTTAACAATTCTGATCGGGGATTTTTAAAATAGAATGTAAATTAATACAGTTATCTATAGTGTAGTTTAGAAGAAAGACAAAAGCAAGAAAATGTTCTTGTACGAGTATAAAGATGCAGTTGCAAAATTGTCGGCGCAACACAGTCGCTGTCCTTACTTCTAAAAGGGACGTTAAAATATAACACACATCTAGTTGAAATCCAGCAATGTCTTAAGATGTTACGAACCTCTGAGTAAATCTCTAATTGCAAGGCGCAAGCGTTAACGAGTAATTATTACTTGGCGGCATTACGTGGGAAGCTCCCACGGCAGACATCGCGGCTGATCGAGTGCACTCCTCAGCGATAACGAACTCCTCTTGCGCATTACAAAATCAACGAGCTGTCGCATTGTTTCATTTAGTTTACCGCTTCACACCTACCTTCGTTCTATTTTACTCTAATCAACACACAATGTACTAAAAACAAATCTTAAGACTCGCTTCAGCAGCACGAACGCTTGCGACATCTATTAGGCAAATGCCCTGCAAAAATCACCTTTCTCAAGGCGAATTCTCTTTCGTGTAATGCCGTGAGGAGATTCGCTTTGTGATTATTTACAATTAAAAGTGTTTATCTGCCTAATTTCCTTCAGGTAATGCGGTTTTTAAGCAAATTTTCTGGTACTTGTCGGGATGTACGTAATCGCCATTAGTATGTAAACATCGTTCAAGGTAATAGATATTTAATGAAGTTTAGTAAAGTTTTTGCAATTAATGCTTCTTTGTAGCAAAAAAATAACTTTGGAATTAATTACTTACTCAGATGTTATCAAAACAATAGTACTTTTTAAGATACTGATGAAATCTTTTAATTCAAATATTTATGCAACATTTAAAAATGGTTTGAGAAATTATTTTCTATATTAATGTCATAGAATTGTAGTTTGCTGTCGTTGTCTTACTGAAAACCCGTGAAGTGGTATATGCAAATCTTGTTAGAACAATGTCTATTATTTTATTAAATTAAGCAAAATCTTTTAAATTATTGATATTTAAATAACTGTGAATCTTGTGCTTTTTTTTATATAATTTTAACCAAATTTACACAAAGGTCTGTTTTTCAATCTCGACTTGGGTACGACAAGAATTTAAAATAGTATACTTTTTAAGAATTCAAGTCATTCGCAATGACTGTGGTTTGGGAGACATAAAATGTATTATTTAAAATTAGAACACAAATAAACATTTAATACTCAAATGTGAAAAAGAGTCGTATTTTTTAAAAGATTTATTTACGTATGTATAAGTTCTGTTATCATCACTTATTTTAGAATTTTTAAATACCATTTTAGAACATGATCAAATTTTTGCTTTGTTTAATTTTGTCATGGCTATGTGTCTGCATATTATGTGTTTGTATTTGATATTTTTTGGAACGAAGTTCCTTATCGCGCGTTGTGAAAGGGGGCTAGACGGAAAAAATTCTTACGAAAAGTTGTCACGACACTTTTTTGCTATAGTAAGTATGTTAACGACGAATGAGCACTACTTCACCATGGCAACGACGTGACAATATATAACGAAAATTCATAGAAATAAAATGTACTTCTTGTGAAGACTTAAGTTTTTTATTCATAGAATAAACATTGGTTCCTTCACTAATTAATAGAAAGGAACTTCGTTCCATCCGGGTGTCCCTTGACACCTCTCAAGTTTTTTTTATATTAATGACGTCATGTTTGAAGTACGTAGCATTCTTGTTTTGTACATTCATACTTTTGAGAAGGTCTACGGTAAAGAACATATATATTTATAAAAATACTACAAAGCTTACAGCAATAATCACTTCTAGAAATAGCTTTGGGTGCTCACAAATCTGTACATACGTATAAATATTTGAATAACAATGTCACACTGTAATAAAATGAGTAGCAAGATCCTTAGTCACAGTATTTTGTAAGCCAAGGATACTTTGTTATTCGTCATGTACATCATTGTCATGTCTGTTTTCACAACCGTCCTCGCCTCTTTTAGCAAATGCCGAACGCACCCGAACATAATTCTGAACAATAAACAATAGATGATTGCAACACTGCATGGCTCAGGAGGAATTTGCGATAGGTTTTGTACTCGGGCTTAAGAAGGGATATGGATATGTCTAATTATTTCATTTTAGTAATAATCATATCTTTTTTTTGTGGAATTCGATAGATATGAAATGCAAAGGTAAGCGCACCTGGATAAGCGAGAGTCCGATTACTGGATAATTCAAGGGACCCCAATATCTTTCTCACTTCATATAGTTTTCTCTCTAATTAGAGTTTCTCGCTTATGGAGATTGTACCTTAAAGAAATTTCTTGCTTATCCAGTACTTGATTATCCAGTTTCGACTGTATTAAAAAAAAAATGGTATTGGATTAGGTATTTTATTATTTTTCAGTTCCAATTTTTATTACAATATGTATTATTATTTAATCCACCTTTTAATTATTTTACATATTTCTTTTACAAATCTTAATTCGAATAATTATAAATATAAAAAATCCTAACGTCCTAACTTTTAATATACATCAAATGCAGTTTTTAAAAAAACATTTTTACAAATAAGAAAATAATTTTACTCCAAGTTTGTTGAAGAAAGAAACAAATCTACGTTTCTTCAACAAGGTTGTTTGAATAAATTCTTTTATATTAAGTTTGAAAGCAGTTTTCAATCTTGTAAACTAGCATTAACTCCCATCTACTAGATGTAGTATAATGGAAACGTTAAAGTGCTGTGGAAATAAAGTGCACATTAAGAAGTTTAAGTAATTCCACAAGCATTTTCTTGATAAAAACAATATGTATGAATATTAAATTAATGAAGCGCCTGTGTAATTATGTTGACTTTGATTTAAGAAGAGAAATGTGTGGTATATTGTATTGTATGTGCGTGATTTAATATGGTATTTATAACGTAGTAAATCTCACTAATATTATAAATGTGAATTTTTGGATGGATGTATGTTTGTTTAAAGGTATCTGCAGAACGGCTTAACGGATCTTCATGAAATTTCTCATAGATGTAGATCATAGTCTTAAAAAAACACATAGGCTACTAATAAAGTTTTTTTTTATTCCACGCGGACAGAGTCGCGGGCGACAGTTAGTACAATATAAATGCCTGGAACACGAACGTTTGTACTGTTATTTTTAATATTTTAACTTGCAGCGATTCCTGGCAAAAACAAAAACGAATAGTTTCTACGAAGTAATTCAAATTACTTTGAGTAGAATTGTACAAACGAGGTGCAAGCTTCGATTTATTTCAAAAGGTGGTAAAATTGCAAAGATAAAAAAATCAATTCCTTTTAATTTTGCCCTATATTAAATCTTATATACGATAGAGAATAAAGAAGTACTGTTAAAATGTCAGGTTTTACATTTTAGGTAATTTTCAGTAATTAAATTGATGAAATGTTAAACACTTTCATAATTTATTACCTTATTCGTGTGATTCATTCTGTAAGAAGGTCTCATGTTAAGGATTGTCAGTAAGAATATTAATGGTACATAATAACGGAAAGTGAAACCTATGTAAATATAATTTATTTCTGTCATGAAGTGGATGTACGATGTGAATTTGAAAATATGATTTGATAATGAATACGTGATGAAAGACAAGCGAAATTTCTCTTGCCAGTACAATTTCATACATGTATTTTTGATATCATTCTTTAGGCATAATTAAATTAATTAATACAAAGATATATAATTTTTAAATGGATAGAGAAATATAATAAGTGTTTTGTTTACTAGAAAACAAACTAGCCGTCGTCCGCGACTTCGTCGGCGCAGAACTCAGCGTCAGAGATGATACAAAAGAATGCAGAGTTCATTAGTTAACATTCCGTCAATATTCCGCTAAAATCAGTCTAGACGTTCCGGAGATTACCCGGAACAAAATTGGGTTTATGTCATCAGCAAACGAAACGCGTTTTTTTCTCGATTTACATATAGACAGTCCAATTTTTTAATATATACAGATACTGATTATTGCTGTAGAAATTAATTGCTAGTTATTTGTACACTAATAAGTTTTGATATTACATATTATAAAGCGAATGATATTTAAAATAATAAAATGCGATATTATTCAATGAATAGTGCAGTTAATCCGTCCTCATTACGGAACTCATTATGAAAATTGGAGGTATCGTAATGGATGAACAATTTAAATCATGGACTCTATTAATTTGCAAAATGAGTTCTTTAAGTACATTGATATGGAAAATGGAAACTGAATTGACAGTTACAGTAAATTCTTTACTTAAATATAAACTAATAATTATTGTATTTTATTAAGTAAAGAAGATAGCAGACCTCACACTACCTATATAATTGATAATTAATTCTTAGTTTTTAAACAATGATGTTAAGAAATAGAATGGAATATCTTATTTTCTTTTAAAAATGTTTACTTCTATTTCAGATCTAACTTAGTGTTTTGCAAAAGCTCTTTGTGTAGACTAAAAAAAAGGTTTCTAAAAGTACAGTCGTTCTAATTAGAAATAGAAAATAAGTATGTTCATTATTCTGCAATTAGAAGGCTTTGGGTTTAAATGATTATCAATAGCTGTTCCTTTTTAATTAACAGTGTAACATTTTAACGAACGCGGTATTTCGTACGTTGTAAATCTCGAGGATTTTGTAAACATTGTAAAGACGTGAGCATTTAAACGAAGACCTTCTTGAAACAAAGTAAAGAGACAAAGATATAAAATTACATGAGCCTCATTAGAAATTCTCGTTACATACGATCCGAGCACGCCTAACCTCATTCCGTTTATTTGAAGGGTGAAACAAAGGCTATTTCACAAATAATTGTACTCACATAAGGTCCACGGTCCACCAAAGTAGAATTAATATTATAAATTTTATCTCTGTCAAAGAAGCGAAAGATACCAAAATATAAATTTAAAACGCCTTTAAAGTTTAAATTGGGAAAACGATTTAATATTCATAATGATTTTATTACCGCCTTTACAATTTACACTTCGTTACGATTTGTATCAATTCCTTTAATACTTCGTTCTCAATGGAATTTTCTTTGAACATGTAATTTGTCACGATAAGATTTTGATTGTTTAATTTCGTTTTAATTTATTGATAGATGAATTTTATAATACAAAAATATAATTTAGCCTACATATGCTAGATACAGTTAAGATTAAATATGTTCCCACATACCAAAAATATTAATTAAACGACGTATATGTTTAGTGGCAGCGACATGACACCAGTCGGTAGCGTTCGCGTCAAATGGAGTCTGAATAATGACGTCGGGTGACATTTAATTTCGGGTACAAAAGGCTCTTTATGCTGTTTACCCTAATCCATTTATCGTACATCCCTCCCGCACCGCCCCCGGATAATATTGACAGGAGACCATTCAACTTTGCGCCGCTTAATTACATTAACGGGATTTACCATCAGGGCCCTTTGGTTTGATTTACGAATTAGCATTTTTTCAAAAGACACAGTTTTTTTATTTTTAATATTTTATTCTTATTTTTTCTTTTTAATGTTTTTTGTTAACAAATAAATAAATTTTATTTCACTTTTAAAGTTTTTATGTTTATTTAAAACTAGCTATTGCCCGCGACTCCATCCGCGTGGAATGAAAAAAAAAACATAAAAAGTAGCCTACGTGTTCTTCCATAATTATTATGACAGTATAATTAGTAAGACGTAATATTTGAATACTAAAAAACTACTTTTTAAAAACAAAATAATGCAACTGTATTGTATTTAACGTAGCAAAAAACACACAGAACGAAACTGTTTTTGTTTCCTAATAATCTACTTATAATAAAATACACTATCGCTAACTAGAAAATAATTTGGCATATATTCAAGATTTTGTTTGTTTAAGAAAAGAAAAATTAGTATTGAGATTAAAATTAACGAAACGGCCACGTAACATTTTATCTGCACCCATTGTTCTGGCATTTGGAAGGGTTTACTTTTAAGCTTTGCGCTGATTTACAACACAATAGATAATCGATTAGGCAACAGCAATTTGTCGCATTATAAAATTCAAGTTTTTCTTATACCTATATTAAATTACTTAATTATTTGCTACGTTTTTCTACTATATTGATTTAATTTGTTTTTGTAAAACAACTCTAATGTTTAACTTTTTAATTGATCTGTTTGCAAAATGATGTTGAGTAAATGTTAACAAAGTCGTGAACTATAATAACATAATTTTCAAAATTGTACATAATAATATGATAATATACCTATACATATATTCGTAGCTCAGTTAAATGTCAAATTATGTAAACCTGTTTGTATGCAGTTTTGTATTTATGTATGCAATTGTCATAAATTGCATTTGAGTGCAATGGTGGATATTAAACATGCCCTATGTTTATTTTTCTTTCTGAAAACTACTCGTATTAATAGCCTTTTCGTTGGAATTATGCTTTTGACGTAAAATTAACTCACGTTTCTTGAAGAGTGCTCCAGTTCAACCGTGGACTGCTTTCACGAACGCTCAAGATCTGCAAAAGAATGTTATATTTTCTTTTAATATGTTATTCAATTTATTTCTTTCTCTTTTATATTTATGAAAAGAATATTTTATTTGCTAAATTATATCTTTGAGTGAAAATTCATATGCCTTTAACATTGTTGAGTGTGGCTCGTGCAAAATTATTTTGTTATTCTCGGGTACGCGTGTGGAGAGAGGGTCACGCTACAATATAAATACATGGGATGTTTATTCAAACCAATTTGCGTGCGAAGATTATTTATTTTTTAATCTAGAAAAAGCACCGATAATAAGCTTTATACGTAAGTGATGTTGATAGTCATAAAGTGAAATAACAAATTTATTATTTTAACAGTTATTTATTCGGAAAAAAGAGTTTTTTTTAACCTCCAGAAATCTATCCTAAGTTTTTGTCGACTGTAATAACAACACAAAACATTCAACTTAAAGAACCCGTGACAGAAGCGCCCTAATTTTCCGAGTCATTTTATTTAGACGTATTTTTTGTTATATTAGACACCGACACCGGACAAATGTACGTGAATGTTTTAGCTGTTTTCTATAGTAGTTAATATTGGATTTGATTTATCAGAATAGATCTATTAGAAGCCACAACTAGCAAATATATCAGCGAATTAAGGAGACCTGTCTCCTGAATCTCAAGTGTTCAATTAACAGAGAACGAAACAGTCCCATCCATGATCGTCTATCTATTTTCGGTACCAGTTTCAGACTATTTTCAGTGACATCAGTGAATGAGGATAGTGAAGCTTGGATTAAATATCGCTTCTTTGCATCGAACTGAGTATTGGTACTTCAAGAGTTTTTATTTCATTTCATAGAATAAAACCATAATATAAAGTCTATTGAGGGAAAGAAAAGAAAATATTCTTTTTCTCTCAGCTTTTTACTTCGCTTATATGTCAGTGACAATATGTAAACCTATTTTTCTTTAAGCAACAAAGCTTTATAAATATTAATGATTTCTCTTAGTGTTCAAACACTTGTGTTTACGATCAAAAGCTACAAATGGAGTAGTAACATAAAATATTACTTCTAGAATGTGTCTAGTCTCGTCTTATGTTACATATTTTGTTGTCAATTCCTTTTTCTTAGACATTCTCGCATGTTTTAAAAATGTGTGTTATTTCGTTGAACAGACATGTTCATTCCTTTGGTGACATATAAAGATACAAATTATATGGAAATTGTTTTCGTCAGGATTAGAATTCTGTGAAGAATACTTAACAGATACGTGTTTGAAATAAAAAAAGGTATGAATTTGTTTGGAGTAAACTTCAAAGAAAGATGAGATCATCAATAAATACTTGATTATAATTGGGAATGAAATTGAACTTAACATATGTAGGAGATGTATAAAATTAAAAATAAATGTATTGATTCCATTCTTTTTGAGTTAAAATATAACATTTTTCTGTCGAACTCATACTTAACAAAATTCATGAAATTCATTTAATTTTGTACTGATCGCGTTTGAAAACAAATTTTATACAAAATATAACAGGTCAATACAAAAGTACATTCATTCGTTGGTTCAATAAAATGTCTTTTAGAGATATAATCTAGGTTAAATTGAGTCGAGGCGTTAAATTATTGCATTCAGGTCTGTAGTTATTTGAGATAAATTTATACGTGTCGCTTTGATTCATTATTATATTATTCTTTGCGCGACTTATTACGTATTTTATTTTACTTTTTTATTATTATAAAATAAATAGAATTAAATTTAATAAATAAGTGAAATAGATACGTTAATTTTTCATTTTATAACTTAACAATGATGACGATAAGAATAATTGTTGAAAATGTATGTACTTTGGGGGCTTAGGGACTTGAATTGCAAACTGCAGGTTCTGGGTTCTGTAATGTGTTTTTCGATTTACATATGAACATTTATCCGACAACCTTACGGTGAAGGAAACAAATGCACATTTCTGAGAAAAAATTCAAAGATATGTGTGAAGTCAACCAACCCGCACTGGGCCAGCGTGGTTGGCGATAGCTTAGTCACCCCTAACTTAGGGTAGGTTCCGAGCCTCTCAGTGGGGACTTATACTAAGCTGATGATGATGAACTACGTTTAATCTTTAAAAACCCACCACAAAAGTTATTGATTTCTAAATATATAAATATCAATTAACACTATCACTAATATTAAATACTTTCCGCTAAGAATAGACAGTAAATTAACCATTTTTATTATATAATAAGTTTGATAACTCAAAATGTAAGCTTTAATAAAAAAAGTGAATTATGTCATGTACCGACATGATATGTGGGATCGTTGTAGATGACAAACTGTACAGTGAAGGGAATTCCCTCATGTATTACAAATATATGACGGCCATGAAATTCTGACCATCCATTTTTTTAAGAAAGTAATTGGAACATTATGCTTGGCTCACAATAAGTTAGATTTTCTACGTTAATATTTTATATTTGTTAAAATAAATTTATATATTGTATGCTAATAAAGTTGACATGAATTTATCAAATTGACTTGTAATATTTGGTTCTAAGTTAATGATCCATAACTCAATGGTAAATTTGTTGAAATTAGCTCACTTATACTTGATTTGGTGAACGTACTTATTGTAAGGACATTAATCGTAATAACCTAATAACAAATTGCATACCTTAAGTCATATTTTTAAACGTAATTCAAAAATCATCATTAAAATAATAAAAAATTTACTTAATTTTTTTTCAAAATGAGTTTCATTTGTTTTTAGGTAAGAGTTTACATATTTTAATAGTCTTAAAATCTTTGAGGTTTGTGTTACAATTACTTTGTACTTATCTTTCGCAACTTACATTAGGAAATATCTTATAAAAGTTAATTTTACATTAAATTTGGACGTTTAAAAGAGTTAGATCGTAGATATAATTAAATTACAAGTCCCAACGATTGGAAGCGAGAGTGATGGGTCCGGTGGAGCCTCAGGTCGCCTCTCGTACAGCTCTGTCACAACTCAAATCCAGAATTATTCATGAGAGAGGGCGGATTCAAGAGGTGTTACAAGAAGTTTTGAAAGACAACCTAGATTATCGATCTATTATGATGCAACTACGTTGCTGTTTGTCAGCAGAGCGAACATTGAACTTTGATTAAAGGTTATTTGTATATAGGTCGTTCTTTTCAAGGTCAGTTCACGGTTTTTTGTTTTATGTAATTTAAAATAAATTCTTCGCCGATTGCAACTATTCTTGTAAACTAAATAGATTATGATAAATGTGTACAAAGTAACCGAGTTATTAAAAATCATGGCGAAAATCGCAATGTTGATTATTTTTTCTCGAATGAAAATTTAATATTCATGTTGTAAATTTGGTTTGTATATAATCGCAATGAAAAGTAACAATTGAATAAAATCAATCTACCTGGGCGCCATTTTCCTTACTTTTATCGCTTCGCCGGTTTGGTAATTGAAAATGGGTGAAAATTTATCGACAGCCTTAATAAATGGACTATGAAAACGGAAATTAACGTTGGATCGGGCGCTGTTAAAATAGATGCTGTTATTATTTTTTAAATGGGTTAGCCAGAACTGATGTGGGCGAAGTGGAGTACATTTTTAATTTTTATTTCCAAGAAAAATAATTATAGTACATTTTGCAGTGCCAGTAGTTTTATGACGTACATAATTTTGTCACTTGTTCTGTTGTTTATTTTTGAACGTTTTAAAATGGTGAAAGGTATGTAAACCTCGAATTATTTATACTTCTTAAATATACCAGTAATTAGTCTGAAAGTAGTACCTGCAGTCATGGTCAATTCGAGCAGCCGACCGAAAGAAAATCGATGCTTTTGAAATGTGGTGTTGGCGGAGAATGTTGCGCATACCATGGACAGCAAAAAGAACCAACAAATCCATTCTCCGTCAACTAAAGATTAGCACTCGCCTATCCACTACCTGCTACCGGCGAGTCCTCAGTTACTTTGGTCATATTGCCCGGAGACAACCAGACAATCTGGACAAACTGGTTGTGGTAGGGAAAGTCGAGGGTAAAAGAGCAAGGGGACGATCGCCTATCCGTTGGTCTGACCAAGTCCAGACAATTTTGGGGCTCAACATTCCGACCGCCATGAGACAAGCCGCGGACAGAGCGGTGTGGAAGCAGCTCGTCGACACATCAGTGAAGGCACTTCAAGATGAGCACGACCTTCAGTAATGAAGAGTACGAATAAGAAGAAGAAAGAAGTACCTGCAGTAGAAAAATTGAGAAGTAAATGGTTAGCGTGGTATGGGCATGTTATGAGGAGGGAAGAATCGCATGTGGCAAAGAGAACGTTAAGTATGAGTGTGTAGGAAGAGCTAGATGGATTGCGTGAAAGGAGAAATGATCAAGAAGGGGGTGACAATGGAGATGACAGCAGACAGATTGATTTGGAGGACAGAAACCTGGTGCACCGACCCTACGTACGTGGGACAAGGTCAAGGAGATGATGAAATATTAATTACTTAGACTCTCAATGTAATAAAAATATTTCAAAGTATACAAAGGCTTTGTAAAACGACCATTAGCAAGTCAGTTAACAGTTTCGTGGCCTTAGTAATTCGCGCAAAATATGCTGTTTAAATATTTAAACGAATAGTCACTACGCGTAAAATTTTCTAGGTTTCATAAACATTTTTAATTGCCATTTAAATGGACAGTTACAGTTAAAGTGACCTAGATTTTTTGATAACTAAAGTTTGAAAACTAAAAGTAATTACAAATTTCTTCATCGAATCGTTTATAATTACTTTTTTCTCTAACCTTGTTAGACCAGTAAGTGTCCTGTATATTGCATTGTGCCTGAAATTTAATTATATTACCAAATACTTCTATTCCATCGTTTGTCGTTCACTCGTGAGCTCGTTCATTACACGTTAATATATCAAGTTAATCGGTCGGAACGTATTGCCAATTCTGGATGTTAATTATAAGACATTATGCTTTGACAAAAACCTTATTAACGTTAGTCTTTGGTATAACAGTTTTGATAAACAAGAATTTCCGTGTTTATAAATATGTTATATTATCCGTCTTGTTTACATCTTACTATTATTATAAACTAGCTTTTATTCCCGCGACTTCGTCCGCGCGGAATAAAAAAAATGCACACAAGATAAAAAAGTTTCTATGTCCGTCTCCTAGTTCTAAGCCCCATCAATTTTCAGGTAAATCAGTTCGACCGATCTTGAGTTATAAATAGTGTAACTAACACGACTTTCTTTTATATATATAGATGCGAATGTTTAGACGGATGGAAAAGTTAACGGATCTCGATGCAATTTGGCATATGTAGATGTAGAACATAGTCTGGAAGAACATATAGGCTACTAATTAGGTTTTTTTTCAATTAATTCCTCGCAAACGCTGTCGCGGGCACAGCTAGTTTAATATAAATAAAATTATGACATTAATTTTTGTTACGATATTATTACTTTTTATACCTTTAATGTTTTTATCCCGGACATTTTGAACTCTATTATAAATTTTTAAAGTTAGTAGTATTTTATGGAACTCTGGTTAATTTATATTAGAAAAAGTTACGATCCTATTATGTGGTTGGACATTTTATTGATAGTAGATATATGAAAATTAAGCTGTGTTTATATTTAAACGATGATTAAATCACATTGAGCTGTCAGTAAGGAGAGTGTGACTCACGCACTATGCTTGGGCGGTAATAATTTATTGTTCAATAGTACAATTATGGAATATGTACGCATTGAATTACTATTGATTATAATATGACCTTTGTTTTCGTGTTATGTGTTGTTCGTGTCTTATAATGATCCGCCCCATACAGTAACATAGTATATTTAATGACACTATATAATAATAACCATTTACAAGAATGTATTATAAAGACAACTAAGATATATGTATATTAGGTCCTTACATATGAAATTGGCGTTTTTCGTACTGGCCACTTTAATCACGAATTTCTCCTCTTTGGTAAGGAATTCCAAATTCAAATTTGTACAGCTATAGACTCATGTATTTGTGGTTCGATGACCGTCATTCATTTGTTTTTTTTCTTCTGTTTTTTTCTGTTTGCGTCACTCATTTTACAAAAAGGAAAACTTAAAATATCGCATTATTTACGAGTACGAGTTCCGCCGTGGCACTAGTGCTGCGGAAACGACTCGAAGGGTGAATGATGTGTATGGCGGTCGTGTTGCAAAAGAAAACACAGTTCGTATTTGGTTCCAACGTTTTCGTTCTGGAAATTTCGATCTGCAGAACAAGCCCCGTGGACGGCCTGAGACTCAAGTTGATAATGAAGAGTTGAAGGCTATTGTGGAAGCGGATCCATCGCAAACGACGTCCGAGTTAGCTGCAGGCTGCGATGTTAGTCATAAAACTGTTTTAATTCACTTGAAGCAAATTGGGAAGATTAAAAAGCTTGAAAGGTGGGTACCTCACGAATTGACTGAAGCAAACCGGCAAACGCGCGTCGACTGTTGCGTTACATTACTAAACCGGCACAATAATGAAGGTATTTTAAACCGAATCATTACCTGTGATGAAAAATGGGTTCTTTACGATAATCGGAAGCGCTCAGCGCAATGGTTGGATCCTGGCCAGCCAGCCAAATCCTGCCCCAAGCGAAAATTAACCCCAAAAAAGTTACTTGTAAGCGTTTGGTGGACTAGTGCCGGTATTGTTCATTACAGTTTTCTCAAATCTGGCCAGACTATTACGGCTGATGTCTATTGTCAGCAATTGCAAACCATGATGGAAAAGCTAGCGGCTAAACAACCTAGGCTGGTCAATCGCTCCACGCCACTGCTGCTTCACGACAACGCTAGACCACACACTGCGCAACAGACGGCTACTAAATTAGAAGAGCTTCAATTGAAAAGTCTAAGACATCCTCCGTACTCCCCGGACCTTGCTCCAACAGATTACCATTTTTTTCGAAATTTGGATAACTTCTTGCAAGGGAAAAAACTCAACTCCGATGGGGCAGTCCAAATCGCCTTCAAAGATTTTATTGATTCCCGTCCGACTGGTTTTTTTAGTAAAGGCATCAATGAACTACCTATGAGATGGCAAAAGTCCATAGAAAATAATGGTTCATACTTTGATTAATTAAATATATTATATTAAAAAATATTCGACTTTTTGTTCCTCCCATACAAAACGCCAATTTCATATGTAAGGACCTAATATTTACGTATATGGAACTGTTTGTGAAAAACTTCTGTAAAATACAGAAGCTTGAAGTCGATTTTAAATGTTTATTTTAAAGCTTTTTAGAACATCATTTAATTCTCATAAAATCTTCATTTAATATAATTTAGGTACAATAGTTTTACCAAAAAATAAATTATGAGTTGTAAAGTTTCCCCTTATCCTTGTGTGTAAAAGTTTGAAATCTTTTTTAAGTCACACGGTTAAGTAATGCTTTGTGTTAACTTCACTTACATTTGGACATATCCTGCGCTGATTGTCACTAATTGCATAAAGGTGTTCTATGGATGTGTATGTTCTTAAAAAAAAGTCATGTCTCGAGATATCTTGATACATCTAAAAATGTAAGAGTGAGTTTACATCCTGCTAAAATATATTCTTAGAAGTTCAATTCTCTCAATCGTAGTTTTGGATCCGTACCTGACTACATTTTTATATTTTAATACCAAGTCTGAAGTTGATGTTTACAAATGACAAACTACAATAATATAAACCCAATTAAAGGTTTAACCTTAAGATATTAATACAATCAAATTGAACCTTACAGGGAAACGAACCTCGTCGAATTCCCGCTTCAATCGAGTAAAACAAATGAATATTGACAATCCTTACACGACGCAGATGAAAATATCGCTCCCATTATATTTTCCCATTTCCTTCTTCAGAATTACATTCATTAAGATACCTTATTTAAATCCTAATCCGTTTCTGCTGCTAATATATTTTCTGCAAAATGATGTCGATATTTTTATTGGAAAATATACTGATTCAAATTCTTTGATTTTATTACAGGATGTATCAGATTCCATCTAGAGAAAAGAATAGACCATGATGGTACATTTGCAATTTTAATTTGTACTCTATAATTGGTGAACGGTGGTTAAAGTTTACTAAACTAAATTAATTTAGAAGGTAAGTGTTTGCCCGCCTCTTTCTATTACAATCGAAGGTTCAAGTCGTAAGTGGTCCCATTAATAATAGTGTAATTAAATTTCAACAATACTAACCGCAGAATGTCAAGTGGTCGGTTCAATAAACAGAAAACGAACCTTCTCTTATTGTCAAGGTAATGTCAAATGTCACACGATATAGTTAAAGCGGCGGCTTTTATGCGGTTAATATTCAAAATTTTATTCATTAGGTAAGTGGTAAGTCACTATTAATAGAATGGAATGGAATTGTAGACTAGCTGTCGGCCGCGAATCCGTCCGCGTGGAATTGAAAAAAAAAAGTAATAAGTAGCCTATGTGTTCTTCCAGACTATGTTGTAGAGATCCGTCGACCCGTTCCGGAGTACCTTCAAACAAACATCCATCCATCCATCCATCTGTTCTATTCTATTTTGGTAAGATAGGATTTTACAAAGATTGACGAGAAGAGAGACTACACATGAAGTGCAGAGCTGGAATTAAGAATTTTTATTTATAAACACAATTGGTAATTAAGAAGTTAATTATTTAAAGGTAGGGCTAGAATTAATTACAATAATGTGTCACATTTATTTCATTAGACAGATTTAACCTTCGCTGAACCGAAACTGAGTAATATCTTAAAATTACGTTAGTCGTGTTTAGACGTCAAGCAATTAATTAGCATTAAGATTGAGGGCCTGTCTCCGTAGCTTTAACAAAGGCCAATAATCAAACGTTGCTATCGAAATTGACGACAAGACTCCGCTACCGTTGCCATTGCATTAGAAAATTATCATTTTATGTCGTGACAAACTGTTTACTAAAACCATGTTCCTTATCCTTTGTTATTGCTGACGGTCAATATCAAGATATGTTAAGTCATAACCTAAATACCATTCAAATCTAAGGCCAGTTTTTGACAATGAACCCAAAATGTTCAATGGCTACGAGCATTGTCTTATTGAAAATAACAGGTTACACCTTTTGTTTCAATATGAAAAAAGATTTAATTCATTGATGCATAATGCTGTCAAAAGCGAATCCCAAGAGCGATAATGAATTTCAAGGCGAGCGTTTAAATCTTTTCTAAAGAATTATTCAATTTAAATGTATAAAGCTCAATACACTATGCAATGTCGAGATCATTATCGGACAATACTGCAAATCAATAGGATAGCTGATCGAGAATTGAAGTGTTATGTGTAGGTATTTTTAAAACGCGTTTAGAGCGAATGGATTTTGTAGGTGGTCGCAAAGCATCGACGTGCTTGCAGAGTCACGATCTCCGGCGGCAGTCATTGTGAAAAATTTATGCAACGTGCAGCTGAGCATTTTTCAAGCTATTTTAGGAATTGAATATGCCACTTGGAGGTTGATACCGAAAAGCTTTTTAGCGTTCTCACTGAAATACTAATGCTCCTAGTATTGCTGATAAAATGTTGATCGGTAGAAACAGTTTTATTTATTGAATACCGAAAATTTAAACGATATATGTATCGGCAAACATGAAATAGGCAATAGTGACAATTTTGTTTTTCTTCTAAGCTTCATCTGCAATTAAACTAAAAAAAAAAAGCAGATGTGAGTTACGAGTAATTTTTCATAATTATTTCCCCATCAAGAAACTTCTTCCTTCAAACATACAGTAATAGATATTATTTGTTACATAGATAGTGACCCCTTTAAGTCTCAATGACGATTAAATTAGACAGAAGAAAAATTGTGAAGAATAAACAAAACAGAAGAGTAAAAGATGAGAAGAGGCAAGTACAAATAACTACTTCAGATCTAGAACTGTATACAATCCATGTTACCATAAATTACAGGCAAAAATAAAAAAGAACGATGTAAAAATGAATGCTGCAATTTGTTTATTTTTATAGACAGTATCAAAAGTTTGTTGTTCTGCTGTCCGGTTACTGACAAAGATATCCGACAACAATGCGGGCAGTCGTTGAGTATCAATTATAGAGGCGAAATGTTGTATTATGTAACGAGACCTTGAAGCTTGACCGTAGTCGTGAGACGCCGCTATTGACCGAGTGTGGTACAAGTACAAGATGTAGCGGATTCATTTACAATAATTATGTTATTCAAGCATTTTCATCATCATCATCGGCTAATAGCTATATTTTGTTGGCCAAAAAACAGTCGTAAAGTTCAGTATTTTGCAAAACGCATACAGAAAACAACTAATTGGACCGTATTGGTTCTATATATTAAATGATAATTCGCACAAAATATATGTAAATTGGTTACAAATAACTTACAAGAATTACTTTTTCAAAAATAACTGAAAAAAACTGTTTTGATAATTTTGTAATATTACGTTTTTGTTACTTTTAAATTTAGTGACTCACGTTTCTTAAAGTTCAAAATAACATTGTAATGATGTAATGATACATGCAAATTGTTTTATTATTTAACCACACAGAACACAACAGTCGTATCAATTTACTAACAAAGTTCATGAGAGGTTACATGACTAGTGTAACCTTCAACTATAAATTACAGTCTAACACAAATATTATTACATTCTAACTTTGGTTTCGTAGCGATAATATTTTGCTTCATAATTCAATTAAATTATTCATTTAGGTGTGGCTGCAATATGTGAAAAAAATATATGCAATGGAAACAATTAGGTATGTTCCATTACGGAACTCTTTGACCTTGAAATAAGAAAGGCACACATTAACCTTTTTCGTTAAATGTAACAAAAATTATTACGAGTAAGTTAAACAACTTACCGTTGGTTTCTAAGATCAAAATCTCTGTACAAAACATGTTGTCATCCCTATTTATTATCTTTGACAGAACAAAGATAACAATATGTTTTATATGAATATTTTGGTCTCAGAAACCCACGGTTAAATTTAAACGTTGATTTTTAAGTGGACATACGTAAGTCATATACTAAGTATGTTCTACTTTGTATACACTAATTAATAAATATTTAATTGTACAAATATGAATGATAATTAAGAAAAATAAAATATAATGTAATTAAACAATTTATAAAATACATTAATTATAACTCTACCATACAGTATTTTTGTGAGTGGTATAATTTGGATTGATATATCAAATAAATTTCAATTTGTAATATTTTAACTATAATTGTTTTTCTGATATATCTTATCAATTAGACCGCATTCTGAACTTGGAAGTGTTCGTGAGGGCCGCGTGCTTTGAGTCATATTGTGTCCATATTTACGATCTCATTTAGAAAGATACCGCAACAGGCTGTAACTGTCATGAAACAACTAATGGGCTTCAGTCCACACCCGTAATTTCTAAGACTGACAAATGATCATGCTTAAGGGAAATACATACATATTTAACTTAAGTGATACCGGTAACATGGGTAACAGAGATAAACGGCCCTAAATTTTCTAAAGCAAATACGAAGGTACTCTTCGCAAGTTATATTTGTTAGGCAGTTTGAAGTGTGCAATATATTTGTTATTTGGTTTCCGTATTGTAAGATAAGTAATGGGAATAGTAACGTATAATTTTTTTAAAGAATTTTAAATTACTAATGGATTTCCCTATTGATATAACACGACGTATCACGATGTGTTACAATATAAGTAAATTTTTTTATTAATTTTTAACCTAAACAGCTATGAAAGAAAAATAATCCATTTGAATTGTTAACTAAATTAATTTGCTTTAAGATACGTGACATTTTATAAGCGGATAAGGAACTGCGTTTATAACAATTGATAAAAATGTAATTCAATTTAAAAATTAAACGAACCATGAAATAGTATTATATATTATAGAAAAATATATTTAACTGCATGAATTGCACTTTTAAGTTCACTAAAAAAGTTTTTATTTCCAACAGCCTTCGCTTCCGCTTACACTTTAATTTTCTGTTCTTAATATTTTTGAAATTAATAATCTGTGGCGATCTAATTTTAAAAATTCTTGATTTTAGTGTTGATTTAAATATATCTTGTTTTATTCTTCTACTATATGTACATTTATAAAATACCGCGTATATAAATAACAGCTTTATTAGAAAGTGACTCTTATTATTATTAACTACTCATGCCCTTCTAAGAAAATAATATAACAGGACATCATAGTATCACATGCATAGTTTGATGAGAGGATAGATTCTGTTAAATTGTAACTCTGGCAATGAATGTTGCGTTTGTATTGTACAACATCGACCCTACAATCTCCAATGATCTAGATTGTTGTAATGGCGTTAAGAAATACAACTGGCTTGTGAACTTCTGAAATATAGAAATCATAAAACATGGTCATGTCAATAATAATTTGATTTCACGCCTATTAATCGTTTCATTTTATTTTGCAATTCTATCCGTTCATTTATATTTTAACCTTAAATTTTCTCTAAGTTTCACTATATTTTGAAATGGTATTAGTTAAAATTTGATTACTCAATTAATAAAAAGAATATTGTAATACACATTTTTTTTTGTTTCTGGTATTCTTCTATCAAACGATCTTTCTATCAAGCGGATTTGACGGATTATTAAATTGTCGCATTTTTTAAAATTATTCTTATGTTCGATAATTAAAAAAAAGCATTTATTATATTTTGAAATACCGTAAAACGGAGATTTTCATGTAAATCATTATAAGTTATCTTACATATTTGAAAAAAAAATTAAATACCAATTAAGATCTAAAAGCCGTAATTAATCTGTTTCATTAAAAAAAACAAATCCATAGTAAAAGACTTATGGTGACATGAAATTCTTTATGGTAACCGTTTGTCAAGAGAGTTTCTAATCTGAGTAACTGATTACAAAAGGTTGCGATTGTTCGAATTTTTAGTAATCCAAGTAATTTATTACGATATCAAATCGATGCAAGCAATTCTTTTCGGTCGAATTATACATTTTTATGTAGAAATTATCAGGTCAATTTTTGCAGTCGATGAACTTAGTGGGTCTTAGAATTTTATGGTTGTTTATTATTCATAGATTCGTATACTAAAAGCAAGAATTGAAAAGCCACTTTTACTTTTACTTTATCACAAATAGGATATGAAAGAGACTTAGTTTTTATTTGTTGTTTTGCGACGTTTATGGATAGATTTAAATAAAAACATTCATTGAAATCTTGATGGATGTTTGAAGGTATCTCCAGAACGACTTAACGGATCTCCATCAAATTTGGCATAAATATAGAACATAATCTGGAAGAAAACATAGGCTACTTATTAAGTTTATCTTTTTTTGTCGCTGGCGTCAGATAGTGTAAAAAAGTTAACAATTAAAATCTAATAAATTTCATAAAGTAACTATTTCATGGAATACATTTTTAATTATTGTTAAATGGTATCCCATCCTTCCTTTAAGGCTGTCTATATTTATTTTTCGTATTTTCATAACATATTTTACGTTTCTGATTCACTAAGTGACGGAAATAGCATTGGATTTTTGTTATCACATTTACTATTGACTTGAATTGTATTGTGGAAGTATTTACACTAGATATTGGCTCATAAATTACACCGAGTTCATATAGATGTGACTGACCTTACTTCCGTATATTGAATTGGTGTTAATTAAGACTCGGAAGTTGCGCGCACTTAAGTATTTTTTAAAATAAGAAGTTATATTAGACTATTTATATATTTTAACTGATTTTTTAAACTTTCAATTTGTAAGGGTTCTTACTAAGAAAACGAATAAGAAATAAAGTCATCGTTGTTGGTGTTCTGTTTAAATTATTATTATTTTTTTAAATATAATTATCTCAAAAGAAATTAGAAGCGGAAACTATAGTTGAATTTAAAAGTAATAGTGTTTTCTATTACTTTCGTTATTATTTAACAGTAACAGTATTCGAAAATAGATACAAAAAAATCTATAAAGTATTTACGATATCCGTGCGAGCAATCTTTTTAAGATGCCGTTATATAAGCAGTTAACACATTTCTCGGATTAAAAAAACTTGTTAAGAATTTCAAGTAATGCAAGAGAAAAACTTATACTTCAAGAACGAGTGAAATAATTACAGAAGTGTTTATGAAGGAATTAGGTCGTCGTTAACCGCATTGTAGCGTGCACCTTGCTTAATTTCCTCAAATTATAAAGTTAAAATTGTTTCACTATACGTTTTTAAATTATGCTAAAAGTACACACAACCGTTAACTAGTAGTTACTTATTTACTTTTGAGGTAATTACAGACTTCTGCATTTATACATCTACGAATTTTTCTTTGGTCGATTTCAGATATTCTTGATATCACCGCTTCTAATATGATTGACCGAAGCATCGATTCACTAATATAGTATATCTAAAAAAAGCAGATATAAACCCACTGAAAGTTTATTTATCCTAGAAACAGTTTCCTATCAGATTTTTCTTTATTTAATGCTGTACAAATTTGTTTAGAAATTAATTGCTTAATATTTTTAAATTAAATATGATTTGATCCCATTTGATTCCTTAGTTGCCCGAAGTGTGTTTTGTTTATTTTTTGTGTTGAATTAAGCTTCGTGTATGCAATGACCTACACGGTATACTATGAATACCATCCGTCATTTAAAAAGCACTTACATAAATATTTATAAGACAAAATCATAATGGCGTCCATGACTTTGGTAGTCACGCTTTGATGTTGATACGGAATGCTTATGATTCGGTATTCAAGAAAAGATCGTTAAGAAAAAACTACGCGAGATCATGTCTGTTAGTTCACTGAATCGTTATTAATTGGATGTTAATTTTTAATGTACAATTGTTTTTTTTAATTAAGTGCTCAAGTGTGTTTATGATAGATTATAGAAGTAGATTTAAGTGTGAATAGATTCCGTGTTTTGATCTTGAGAATTAATGATGCATTTTCTAAGAGAATAGGTTTTGGGGATTTAGAACGTAGACTTAGAGGTTTGTTATCAAATTATCGTTACTAAATAAACAGAATACAACAGGATTACGTTGCTACATAGATATCAACAATAATAGTACTCCTACGTGGAGAATCGCGCGATTCGTCTTATGTATGTCATTGTGAAACAACATTTAAATTTATAAAAGAAACACAACCATTATTATCGATATTTATGCGTCGAGTGAAAGCTGTTCATGTGAAAATTATAAAAGAAAGTATCCAAAACCAACAACTTTTATTTGTAAACATTATCTTGACCGCTTAGAATTGTCGTCGTATCGCGGTTAATTATGTGGGCTTAGGCTTATTACGTTTGTAGAGCGTTGGCTTGGCCGTGACTCGGAATGCATCGGAAAGTTATTGACTTTTGATAATGAAACCAGTTTGCGGACTGACCGAGAGCCCACGGCCTCGTTCAATACCAGTCGAGCGTACCGAGGAATTGTGTCTATTGTAATTATTTTCACTATCGCAACATACATTGCGAATTTACTTCATGCCGGTTATCGATGCTGACCCACGGAGAGTAATGAAGGAGAAATGGACAGCGTCAAACCGATAGTTTCGTTCACTTATCGTTAGTTTACTTGTAAATTGATTTAGAACCGGCTTATCGTCAACGACAGCTTATGTACTAATGTTGTCGAGATATATCGCTTAGTTTTTTTTTTGCTTGAACTAGAATTTCACTTACGAAGCTATTAAACGAAAACCGCTTCAGAATGGTCGTTTAAGATATGATTACAATCGGTCGTAACATTTAGTGTCTTTTGACAATATAATTTAATTCTATATACAGCAGTGCCCATAAAGACTTATCTTTCGGTCCGTTGTTAGTTATAGGTACTGTTGTAACATAAAACAATTAGGCGGTCTTGTAATAAAACTACTCGACACGAAAAATCTGTGGTTCTACAATCACGAAGCGTTTCGCAAAGCTGTCGCTTGTTTTTGGCAACCGATCAAAGTTTTGAAAGACGTTTAGAAATTGATTTAGAAATTAATTTATTGTTGATTTTTATTATTAAAGTCATTTTAAACTTACACGTGCTTATTGTCATACACACTTATGTTCTGTCAAGTGGGAAAATACATAAACATTGAATTATTCATTTTTCTTCGGAAACAATATATGTTAGTTTGATACGTCACAGGAAACTTGTTCTGAGGCTCAAAAGGCGTCCGCCCGAATTTTGGGGACACATTCTATATGCAAAAGACACTTCCAATTTACATAATATTACGTAAAGTGGACAAATGTCCACTTTTATTGTCACCGACTTGGAAACAAGTTACTATTGAATAAAATATGCTGTCATAATTCTCAAAGGGTTATTCCCAATTGTAGGTACCACGAAAACTTTATCTGTTTCCTTGTTTTATGAATGTTTAGGTAGATGTATTAAAAAGGTTTGTTTTTAAATATTTTTTTATAGTAAAAACTAATATTTAGACAGTTTTCAAAGGTGGTAAGGTACTAAAATAAAGTTGTAACTACTATTTCTAGCTACAAGTTATTAATTGATGTTACCGATTAATTGTTGATAAATTGTCTGAAACCAAAATGTTTAACAAAACAAAAGTTATGTTTTAAATGCTTATTTTGATGTCAAAAATTAACGATTAAAGGCTGACTTCTCAAGTTGTATAATAGTAACATTTGCCTTGATTATTTTGTGACTTTTACTGCCGTTATACGCAACACGAAATATCGTATTTGTTAATCTGTAAATCGAACTAGATGCAACAAAAAGTTCCAATCTCCTTCTCTAACATTAAGTAAATAATCATTACAACGGAAATCCTGGTAGTTGGCAGATTAAATGTATATTTAAAGGGCAATTAGCGTTGTGTTGTGACATGATTCTAACACAAGTAACATTAAGTTCACTGAGAGGTAAAACATCGTTATTGATTTGTTTGATTTAGAACCTAATAATGTACTTGTGGACGTTTTGAAACTTGCATGTTAATTTGAGCTACAAATCATCAGATATACGACACTAGTTTTTAATTTCAGTAAAATTTATAGTTAGGAAAAGTTTTAGTTTTAATTGGTTGTTAAATAAACTTTGTAAATTGTACTTTATCAATTGTATAGTGGACATACTTTAAATGTTGATTTGCTATTTTATATGAACATACTTTGACTACATATGCTATATAACATTTTCATAATAATAATAAAATTTATCTTTTAGAATCTAAAAGTCAGTCCACCTTAGCTTGTAATTTACTACTACAAAACAAAATGAAAACTGTCTAGATAGGTTGAAAAGAAAATTTCTCTTTGGACGGTCTCCTCGTTTGCAATAAAGCGTTACTTGTTTAACGTCCGGGAAATGAGATGGGGGAGACCTTAGTTTTCTTTAAGTTAGTCGGCGACGTGCATTAATGGAGACGTACCTTTAGGCGAGCAATCTCGGACAAGCCTGCGATCTCTTGAGCTGTTAGTCCCTTAATTACTTCTAAGATTATATATAGGCTACACTATTTCTACCTCGGATTACCATATACGAGGAAGTTACAATTTTTCCTTTGAATTTGAATATGATTCTAAACTGTTGAGAACATGACGTACCTGTTAGTACTGCTGATGTGCAGTTGAATTGATATCTGATATTTAATTATTTGCGAATCTGACAAGAGATATGTTATATTTAGTCTACATGATGTATTTACATTTTGGATTACGAAAACTCAATTTTGAACCCAAAAAAAATTGATTGTTCGTCTATATATCTGTCAAGGCCACGTTTGGTGCTGGTTATCTTTGGGACAATTTAAACGATATTGATGGGATATTGACAGGGAGTTGATGCACGCGGGCATATTATAGTCTAATTTAATTCTGCACAGACCAAGTTGCATGCGACCACTAGTTAAAAAAAATGCACTAGAAGAAGAATAATATTGAATTGCTTTATTTAATCACAACAAGTTGATATGTAGTAATAATAGTTTTATATTTAAAAAAACTTACTTAAGTTGTACAAAGCTTTTACATCCTTAACCTTATTATCTTAAACGATGTAAATATTTACGTACATTATGTTACATTTTATTTACCTTCTATTATATCTGCGTAACAATTAAAGTGAAGGTTTATAAAAAAATTATGCTTGACCTCTCAAGACGATAAAACTCAGTGGCATTTAAGGTCACTGCATTGTAGTCACTAACTCATTAAAATATTAATTACATTTTAAATTGTTACTGCCATCGTTTCTTTTAAAATAAAACTGGGTCAGAAATATTATAACGAATATGTATAACTAATTAACTAATATCATTCAAAGCTTGCTTGCATTGAAACGCTACACAAAAAATATTCTGGTATGCTCAGAAATTTGTCGGAACTTTATTTTTATTTTCGATATAGACTTTTTTTTAGAAAAAGAACAAAGTTTTTTGCACAATGAACCGATTTAATATTCACCTCGTTTACCATTAAAAGTGCCTACGCGTAATATTATATTTTGTCGGTTCTGATTGGAAGTTGGGGCTGGAAATTCTGAAAGGACGAAGATATGAAAAGGAAATTGAAAAGCGATTATGAATGCTCGTCTTGGAACATTTTTATATTACTCAATATACTTCTTACTTATATCATGTTAATACTAAATTGTCGAAAACCTTCGACAATTTTTACATCAATTTCCAAAACGGACCAATGAGGCATCTATTCGAAGAAAAATAGCCAACTATGCTGAGTCCAACGAGGGCACAACAGTGTGTTCCAACAATAGCACACTCTACTGTTTTGCTTGATCGTAATTCGCTGATGACGGAATTATTTGCACAAGCTACATACAAAACAGTTTTTTTTTTACGAAATTTTATAGCTAACATAAAATCACTAGAGTGTAGTACCGTGGTTTCATGTGTACATGGCATTGACTTTTGTTCTGTTTTCTCTATTTTGTAACTTTTTAATGTTTAAAGACCAACTAGGTGTGAGCAATTAAGTTAGAAGTCACCGATGCATGAAACAAGGAGCGTGCCACAGCTTGAGGAATAAATGTAGTAATATTTTGATGTTGATAGTTTGAAACTATGCCGATAAATATTTCGAGCTGAGAACGTGTTCGTAAGTACCGTAAACAATTGGAACATGACACTAATACTGATTATATTTGTTTTAATTAATGAAAAAGTAATAAAAAACATTTATATATAGAACATAAAACACATACAAGGTACAAAATTGATAGAAAAGTGTGACAAAAGAAAGCCAGCTCAGCGAGGTAGGGAACTGGAATTCCTATTTATAAATTTATTCTGCCTCTTGAAAAAAGGATATAATTGTTTTTAATATAACATCATCATTGGTTATCCTTGAGTAAAACAGCAGAGGAGCTCGGATTTCTTACTTTAAATCAAGCATAAGAACAGTCAAAGTCCCCTAGGGCCACTTTCGATGCAGTTTTCCTGAACAAAAATCGCCTTTACTTTTTCGGCATTTTCTATTTTATTTAATAATTCAGTTACGGTTATCGCCGTTCATGTTTTAGTGTTTTTAAAGGTTATCCTATCTATAAACTTTGTTAAAGTAATGAAATTTACATTTGTATATTTTAAATTAGATTGAGGTAGGTTAAGGTGAATTTATAAAGTCAACGAATTGAATATCCAGTCCAATTGACTTACAATATTGACATAAAATTATAATATTATTTGAAATGTAACATGATTAACATAAACGCCTACATGATTTAAAATATTTTTTGTTTCATTACATTAGTAAATGGAAATAAAGTTAGTATTTGCATTCTTATTTTAATCCAATGTAGCCAATTTAGATTAAAAAATAAGATGACACATTACCTTATTACATATGTCAAAGTCCATTGCTTGAATCTTTATCCTAGTATACAGACTACGTTGCAACTTTGGCGTTTAAACTATGTGTCAAAATAAACGTTGAAAGATATTTAAAAAAGGTTCAGTAAGCTTTTCAATTTGTAGTGTACATAGTATTTTTTTCCATGCAAAAAATGGTTATATTTATTTAGGAAACTATAATATCAAACTGGTAAGAAATATAACGTTGTTTTTAATTATAGTAATTAATATGAAACTAGTAATCTGACGCCTTGAGCGAAGCTAACCTACAATTTCCATCGTCACTTCCCTTTCCTGCGAAGTAATCATTGCTAGATTCAAACAGAACGATTTAAATTATTGTTTAGTGACCGTGAAGGTCAACTTTTCTATTTCTTAAGGTTTGAATGCAATAAATCTTTTCGATTTACATTACCCTGTACTGAAATTATCCAATCACTTGTGTTATAATTAATAACACAAATTATATACACACCTGTGACAAGAAATAATTATACCTGACCTATTAATGGTTGCCAAATTATAGTTATTTGATAATAAATTTATTGAACCGGGGAAATTATGGACTTAATTTTTTTCATTTTATTCCATAATTTAGATAATAATAAAACTATATGGATAGTTGCTAAACAATTTTAATTTATGTGGGTGTTCTATTTGCCTGAAATAAAAACTTTCCTATCAATAAATAGCGTAACTTTACTATGGCAATATTATTCTTGTAAAAACATCCACATTTATTCTACGTATTACAATTTTAATTTATGCAAGTTTGTACTTGTTTAATATTAACTCAAATTAGTCCATGCATTTAGAACAATTTTTGAATATAAAATTAACGTTGAGCGTGAAATGTCTATCCTTGTTATAGAATAAACTAGCTTTTACCCGCGACTCCGTCCGCGCGGAATAAAAAATAGAAAACGGGATAAAAATTATCCTATGTCCGTTTCCTGGTTCTAAGCTACCTGCCCACCAATTTTCAGTCAAATCGATTCAGCCGTTCTTGAGTTATAAATGGTGTAACTAACACAACTTTCTTTTATATATATAGATATTGTAAAGAGTCTATAAGATGTTACATCGTTACCTTATTTCTTTTCAACCTGTCGTGTATCTGTAATAAGAATTTGACAAGGGTTTCATATATTATACATCAAAAACTTCACCTCATAGAATACAAATTTGTCTACATTTAAATTTATTATAGATTATATCACTCAATATGAGCATGCGTTTTACATTTCGCGAGTAAATTCTAAGGACCATAAAAAACTTAGACAGTGTTTCAAAAACATTTTAGCTTTAACATACATCAACCGTTTTATACCGCGACGCTAGCGCTTGACGCGGATATTTGACAAATCATGGTTATTGAAACATTATTATATTTAGGATTGTGAAATGCGATCTTTATCAAACATAATGTAGTACTTACAGAGAATGAATTGTGGTGATACATATAACCACGTTGAGGTCAATAATATCAATCAGCGGCGGTTAAGGGGTTGAACCACGTGTTTAACTAAACAGTTTCTAACAGTATTTTTGTAGTAATACAGTAAAGGTCTTCACGTGTCTAACGACGTAAAAATGACAGGTTTCGTAAGTGACACTTTTACTTCTAACGATTATAATGTTCGAACGCCGGATGCCTTCGAGAGAAAGTGTCCGGAGCTTTTTGTTTGATGTCATGTCACATTTCACGCTCCGCCGACAAACATAACGTGTATTTAAAGTCTATGTTAAATTGTCACATTGGTATGAAGCGGTAATGATGGCTCTGATGTCTTCCATTCGTCAAACGACTCCGCCAAATTGTCAGACATTATTCTATTATTATTGACCTTAATTCCTTCTGACGTTTTGCGCATTGTGTTAATAGTTCTTTATTTGTGACGGATTCAGCACTGACAATATGTGCTTTGCTGTTATGCAATGACGTTTGATGCTTGCGTCATTTGTTTGCGAATGCAAGTGGTCTAGCTTATCCAGTAGTATAATGATATTATTTTAAACAGTTGTTCAATTGTTTCTTTGTCGAGTTTATCATATTGACCGTGACATTCGGAAACTAGTAAGATACACAAAGTATTAAAACGTGTGTTCAAAAAAAATTGCAGCTCTTGCTTTCAATTGGAAACAAATTATGTATAACACATAACTCGTAATTTATAGTTAGTGAGTAGTGTAGTGGTACTTTTTAATCAAATATTTCGATAAAAAGCGAGTTATTATTAAACTATAATAGAAATACAATAAAGTTTTTTCATTGCATAAAAACATCAATTTTCACCCATCAAAGCCGGAGTTTGAAGGCTCGTTAATGGATTTTTTTCAAAACATTATAAAAAAAATGGGCCACCTTGTTACAGAGGGTAGTGAAACAAACCACTACCAGGGCTGTGGGGCACTACAAAAGCGTTTGACGATATTAAAAGAACAAAAACCGACGGCTTTAAGCGTCAACTTGGTAGCGGAGCGCGCTGAAAAACTTTTTCCTGACTACTATAAAAGCGCAACCATTATGACGGTATGTTGCAAAGAGCCCTTTAAACTATGAAAATATTGCGACAATATTTTCAGCTTGTTTCAATAATTTCTTTTTTTAATTAGACAAGTTGCCTCGGTAACGTTATTTTCTGAATTTAAATTAATCTTTAGATAAACTCTCAGTGTTTAATAGATTGTGTAAATTAAAAGATTTAAGTTGTTACCAGTTCTACCTAAATAAAAAAAATCATGTTCTTTTTACAAACAGCACAATGCTAAACAAATATGCATACACTAAATTCAAGGAAAGACACGACCGCTAAAGTTATTGAAAACTATGACTTCATTAAACAACTTTTAATCTATTTATTTTTGCAAAAAAACCTGTCGGAGCGTAAAAACTGCTTGAATTAAATTTTTGTATTATCTATACCTATTCGTTTAAATCGCATAGATTTGTTAAATCCCAAGATGTTTTCAAATATTCTAAATTATATCGTAACTAAATTGCTATCAGAAATCTTGACGTCCACTCGAGGGATATCATTGCCTATTACGAAAATTTTAAAACCTTGGCATTATATCCATTTTTTTCATTTTTATTTATATTTTAATTTTCACAATAAGTAAACAGTACCTGAGTATATTCATAAATGAAGATTAAAGGTGCAGATGTTGAGGTTTAAACCATGTTACTACGGGTTCCCTTTATCGCTGTTTTTTTCGACATATTTCGGCAGTGGAAACTTACGATAATGAATACAACATTGGAACTTTTAATGGGAAAACTGTATTTTTAAAGAAAAACATGATAAAACAATACAAGAAACAATGTAAATTATTAAAAACTAGCTTTTACCCGCGACTCCGTCCGCGCGGAATAAAAAATAGAAAACGGGGTAAAAATTATCCTATGTCCTTTTCCTGGTTCTAAGCTACCTGCCCACCAATTTTCAGTCAAATCGATTCAGAGGTTCTTGAGTTATAAATGGTGTAACTAACACAACTTTCTTTTATATATATAAGATATCGCACTTAAATGTATAATTAATAAAAAGATTTAACAACTATATTCAATCTTGTTAGTCAAATTAGGGTGACATACCTCCAAATTAGAATGTTTTAAACAGAATTCATATCCGTGCGTACCTTTAACATCACTCGATGAAATAGACGCTTACACGTCAAATAGACGATATGTTTTGGCCTGTCTCTTAGATGCATAATCTTTGGCGAAAAGTGAGTATTTATTTCCATAATAAATCCAATTAATATTCAAAGAAAAAAACAGTTCACTTTAATTAAACTTACGCCTTGTACTTTGCTCGCATTTTACTTGTTATTTCTCTTTGCTTTACAGCAAATAAACAGTTCTAACAAACGACAAATGAAAAAAGACATCGAAATATAATTCAAAGAGCGATAAAGTTTAAAAAAAAATATGGTTAACATCATTTAACTTTCTATCAGCTACGGTTAAGGAAAGTTAACAAAATAAAAAAGCATTTCATTCGATTTGCGTCGAATTTTAAGTTGTCTTTTACGAACTTAACACCGTTGTAATTGGAATGGCTGAATTTTGAATATAGAAACTGTTACATAACATATCTAACGTAATTCTAAAAAAAAGATTTGGAGAAATTGAAAAATGTGAAAGAGGCGAATTGAAAACTAATTTGGTACTTTTTTATTAACACTTACTTTTACATATGGTGTTATCCAAGTAACATAGAATTAATTTGTAAAAAACATTATTTAATTATTGAAAAATATATTTAAAATCTGAGTAAGTACTTTAATAATAATAACCTCATACCTTTGACTATAATATATATTACTAATATTATAAATGCGAATATTTAGATGGCTGGATGGATGGATGTTTGTTAGAAGGTATCTCCGGAATGGCTTAACGGATCTTGATGAAATTGACACAAATGTAGAAAATAGTCTGGAAGGATACTACTACTAAGGCTACTAATTAAGTTTTTTTTTTAGTTCCGCGCGGACGGAGTCGAGGGCGAAAGCTAGTGATCTATAAATAAACTTCTTTAGTAATATAATCAAGTATCAAATTATTGGAATAAATTTGGCATACAATAAATGACGTAGTAAATATATCAAATACGTTGCCAGCATCCATATTGATTATTGTTAAGAGATAGCTCGAAGTCTCTGGAGACCTTTCTAGGGCACTGATAGCGTTTTCGTATGCTGCTAGCGGGTGCAATAAAAATGATAAACGCTTCAAGTTAACCGAACGCCCCTCGCGTCGCACCGACACATTTCATTTGTTGATGTTTCTAATGCACGGATAATATAGAATAACGCAACAAGAAAATTTTATTCAATTTTACTTAAATAACTTACTTACTTAATTTATGCGATGTTAAAGGAAACTTTATCATTACGCTTCTTAACATTTCTTAACTCTATGTTTGTTATGGAATTACAAAACACAAATAAAAATCTGCGTAAAGATATTTCCGTATTACAAATTGTATGTTTAACACCAAGGTTACGTGCATCAGTACAATGATATTTAACATTTGAACTTTTATAAAGACAAAAGAATTAGATTTTAATAAAAAATAAAGCAATGTTGCCATTAATGTTTTATGAATAAAAATAATGTTTAAATCGTGCGTATTTTGTTAAAACTTTACGCATAAATGCAATTTCACGGATCATTCAGTTCGCATATTTTTAATAATGTATTAAAAATTTATATTTTTATTTTAACATCTGGACAAGCGACAATAGTTTTGCAATTTATACGTTGTAGATAAAATTATCTTAAAAGAGAAAAATTCATTGGAGTAATAACGTTTTTTATCTGTTAATAACGCAAATAATATCAAATTACACAAATAATATAAAATGTAGTTAACCCTTTATTAAGAATGCGAATGGCTAGTAAACTAATCAATATTATATAAGTGTTTAGTAGGTTTTGGCAATTTTATAAATCATTATATCGACCTATACGTTTAAATCTTACGTTTAAGGTCAAAATCCTTGAAAGGCCATTATCGTGTTAGTGTTAACATGTCGTGAACACTATTCAAACAATCGTTAAATGCTTTTAACTTTTATTAATAAATAAAATCGACCTGTTAGCATGTCGCTCATTTTGACCTTATAATGTAACTTCTGGATACAAAGATAAATCTAACATATGTTATCAATAAATTAATTTTATGTGGTTTAAAACATTCATTTAACATAATCTCACGCCATTTCAACATTGATAAACATAAACTATAAAATATTTTTAATGAATTTAAATTTTTTTTTTCAAATAAAACTTATTGATTATTTTAAATTTTTATGGTTTTAAATTAACAAAGCAAATCTGTTTTTGTTATGGTAGTGATACTAAATAGTTCTTATATTGAACGTTATTTATTCATTTCGCGAGTCGGGGGATATTTATCATTACCAGCCCTATTCGGAGGCATGACACGTAGCCTGTCGTAACAAAATCAATTGTCTTGTAATTGTGTAAGTCAGTGAAAGCGTTTAAAGGTCCTCGAGATATAAAAAAGTGTTTCGAATGAGTCCCTTTACGTTACCTAAGACGTCCAAAGACATCGAGACGTGGTCAGTGTCTGTATCTAGTTTCTTAATTTCCCGAGGGAGCACGCCTTGTGTCCGACAAATCGAAATGCTTCTGTATCATGTCATAGCGCCGCGACGTCGCCGGGATCGCGTTACTTCTGTAAACAACATTAATACGGGAGCGGCTGTGACATTGCTGACGTCATCAAATACGAACATGTTTGCTATCGCGAATATAACGAGATACCGAGAAAATATTCGCGTCTTATGTTTGTTGCACAGATTTGGCTTGGATTTAGATAAATAAATAAGATGTTAACCTCGTTCTCAATGACGATTTATGTTCGGCAATAGCTTTCTCCAACTTTTGTTCGTAAACAGAGCAATAATGCTATCAGATAATGTAAATAAAAGGATCACAGTCAATGCGGAGTAAGCTCTACGACGATTGTCACTTGGAAAAACAAGATTATATATTTACATTTACATATTTGTTGTATTACATAAGGAAGTTTTTAATAGTGTGTATATTTTAAATCTTTTAATTGAACTTATATAAGAAAAAAAAACTTGAGAGGTGTCAAGGGACACCCGAATGGAACGAAGTTTACATATACAGTACATTTTATTTCTATGAATTTTCGTTGTATATTGTCACGTCGTTGCCATGGTGAAGTAGCGCTCATTCGTCGTTAACATACTTACTATAGCAAAAAGTGTCGTGACAACTTTTCGTAAGATTTTTTTCCGTCTAGCCCCCTTTCATAACGCACGATAAGGAACTTCGTTCCAAAATGTATATAATTATGAAATGAAAAATATAAGTTATCTTTACATACACTAAATGTTTTTTAAAACAATATAAAAGCTCATACAGTACATTAAACGAGACTATATTTCGTACAATGTTTAAATATGGTCATGAAATTTGAATACGAATGGAGTTTCTGATATCACCGGAGGAGAAATTTAATAAAGGTTTCGTATTGGATGAGTTTAAATTCGAGTTAGTTACTGCCACTTGTACATGAACACGTGTCGTGTTGAGCCGAAACCCGTTATCGGGAACGACTCTCAAAGGATTTAATTTCCTGTCGGTGAAATGAGAATCGATTAGTTTGATTTCCGATGACGCCGGCGACGAGGGGTCGATAGTTTCCGATGGCTGAAGTCGAATTTAATAAGACATGTGAGTTAATTTCACCGGCATTCGATTTTCTTTTCATAAGTTTATTAAAATCACAAATTTAGATAGGTAACTTTTACCGTCAGGTAAGTCGTTATATATTTCTGACCGATTTTTATTAAAGGAGGTGGTAGCTGTCGCCCGCGACTCCGTCAGCGCGGCATTAAAAAAAGATTGTTAAGTAATCTGTGTGTTCTTCCAGACTATGTACTACATACGTGCCAAATTTCATCAAGATTCGTTGAGCCGGAGATATCTTCAAACAAACATCTATCCATCCATCTATTAGTATACTATTAGGTTACGTGAATATGGCGCGGGCGCAGACGTCGCATCGCGCTGCGCTTAATTAAACCGTTTAAATAGTCAAACTCAAACAATCTATAAATAAACCGTACAGTGTAGCTCAATACTCTCAGTGCGACTTGTGTTATTGTGGTTTGTGATGAAAACGGCAAGAAATCAGTTTATTCCCAATTAAAGGCGCTTCACTTAACTGCAGCAAAATCCGATTTCAAACGTAATAATAAACATCAGAAAAACAGTAATTCAGTGCGTTTATTTGCCGAACCTAACGTTTGTAAGGAGATAGCTACAGGACTGGTGTGGTGAAAAATAGTTAATCTCTTGTGCTCCGGCGTGAATTTTGTGGGTGTAACTTAAAACGTTTACTTCAAATTTGCAAGTCACGTCGTCGAGGAACAACTTCTGCCAACCTTATTTGTAATTCGACGTATCGCTCAGTACAGTCGTGGCTCAACGGCAGTAACATCACTGCCGTAACTTAGTACGCGGCGGCGAGTGCGGCGGTTCGCGTCCGGGAAGCAGCTATCTTTTTGTTTGCTTTTTTTTTGTTTTTTTTTTGTGTGTTTTGGTTTAAACTAACTTGAGCTATTATTTTTGTATGTTGTATTTTTTTTTTCCCTTCTAAATTGTAACTGATAATATTTATTACTAGTTTAGTTTATTAATTTTTTTGCTAGAATTGATACATACATTTCAATGTTCCCATTAACTTATATTGTTTTTCGTACCACTTAAGTGTAGCCTAGCCTATAATTAGTTTAATTAAATCCACTGTATTTAAACTGTAGTAATTTCGTTATGGCAAAGTGCGGAGGATGTGGCAAGTTCTTACCAACTACGGGGACAGACATAATTGTCTGCAGTGAATGCGATTCTCAATATCATCGTGAATGTGTGCGCTTGGCACGTTCAAATAAAGCACCCCGCGAATGGGTATGCCCGGCGTGCTCGTCCAAAAAGTCACGCACCCCACAAACTGTCACTGACGAGAATACAAGCTCGGCACAAACATCACCTATTGCCACCGATATCTTACAAGCAATCGAATCTACTGTGTCTCGACAGTTTGAGAAATTCGAAAAGAAATTCGCGGATTTGACGAAAGACCTTGCTTATCTTCGCGAAATCGGGGAGAGAGTGGCAGCTATAAGTAGTGTGTGTGACGTCCTTCAAACTGAAATAAACTTGAGCAAAGATCACTATTCGAAGTTAGAGGACGAAAACAGAGTATTGCGGTCGACAATTCAGGATTTATCGTCGAGACTCGCCCACGTAGAACAGCAATCACGACAAAATAATATTGAAATAACGGGATTGCCGGAGAACCGTTCCGAGAATCTGATCACCACTGTCGTTCAATTGAAGAACATCGTGTCGTCAAGTATCAAAGAAAACGATATTTTGTCTGTTGTACGCACCAGGAAGGCAGACAAGAACAGCAATCGACCTCGAGCGGTTGTTGTCAAGCTAAGCAGCATTAAAGCCAGAGACGACTTGTTGGCATCAGTAAGTAAATTTAATAAAGCTAACAAAGACGGTAAACTAAGTTCTCAGCATCTCGGTTACGGAGGTACGGTTAGTCCTGTCTTCGTATCAGAGCATTTGTCACCGGTCAACAAAAGTCTTCACGCTGAAACGCGGAAAGTCACTCGAGAGAAGGGATATAAATTCGTTTGGGTGCGTGACGGAAAAATCCTCGTGCGCAAACACGAAGGGGCTCCTGCAAAACAAATTAGGAACTTGGATTCGTTGAAACTGCTTTAACCTTAATTTAATAGAAGTTTTGATGACATTAAAATACGATAAGCATCCACAAAATCAATGTGTCGATAACAGTTCTTCGCACGATGTTTTTACAGTATACTATCAGAACTTTAGAGGTATGCGAACTAAGTTACGAGATATAAATTTGTCAGCATCAACGAAATCCTATAATGTAATAGCAGCCACGGAGACATGGCTCAATTCGGGAGTGGGTGACAGTGAAATTTTTGATTCTCAATATTGCATATACCGGAGAGACAGAAGTACGTCTACGCTAGTAGGTAAAGAGGGCGGTGGTGTACTTCTTGCGGTATCTTCAAACATAAACTCAGTGAGAATGACTAAATGGGAAAGCGAGGTGGAAGATTTGTGGATCCGTCTAAGCTTCTGTCATAATAAGGAATTCAGAAATATTAATATTGGAGTTGTCTACTTGCCTCCTCCCATGCTTCAGTTAACTTTAGACAACTTTCTACGCAAAGTCTCAAGTATTATGGAAGAAACAGCCAATCCTACAATTATCATTGGTGACTTCAATTTAGGGTTTATAGAGTGGAGGAATGATTCGTGTACTGCGATGAATGGTCTGTCGCCCTATAATTACCAAAACAACCTAGGTTATGCCTTTATGGATTTTTTTTCCTTAAATGGTCTCAAACAATTTAATAGCATTACTAACTGTAATAACAAAATATTAGATTTAGTCTTATGCAGCAGTAATGTAGGTGGCTGTATCGTGAGAAAATGTCTAGATCCTATCTCCAAAGTTGATGAATATCATCCGCCTGTCGAAATTGCTTTTCAATCCATTAAATACTCTACATTAAAGCCTAAGAGTACCTCTAAGTTTAACTTTTTTAAAGCTGATTACGATAAAGTCATTGAAGAATTGAAAGCAATTGACTGGTTAGATATTTTTAAATCTTGTGGCTCAGATGTAAATCTCATGCTTTCTTTGTTTTATGTTAAATTAAATTCAATAATAGATTCAACAGTTCCCACTCGTAATCCTCGTAATACTAAATACCCTCCTTGGTTCACTAAATCTGTTATAAGAACGATAAAAGAAAAAGAGAAACTCAGACGCCGTCTACAGACGTACAAAAACCCGCGGGATGAGTCTGAATTTAGGCTATTAAGTAAAAGGGTACATTCCCTCGTTCAAAGGTGCTACAAAAATTATATATCACAATTAGAACAAAACATCCGTGTTAATCCCAAGTGCTTTTGGTCTTATTTGAAGTCATGTAAGTCTACTACATCTGTCTTACCCTCTGAAATGGAGCTGAACAATGTCACTGCGTCCTCGGGATTTGATATCTGTGAATTATTTGCTCAACATTTCTCTTCTAACTTTACACCATCAACCGATAGCCCAATTCAAGATTTTTCATTAAGCGAATGTGTATTTCCACAAAACACACTAACTCACTTGGAATTTGTAATATATTGTGTTAAATGTAGGTAGGTTAGTATAACCTACCGTCTGTATGATTTAAAATAAATCAGTCCCAAACCAACCGCCGTTTAATTAATACCGATACAGTACAACTGGCGACGAGGATGTTTTCAATTGCGTAAAAAGTATGGTGGACGCGTGGAAAGGCGAAGATAGTGGGCGAACAAGTGGACGCGTATGTTTATTACTCGCGAAAATAATTTTGCACAGCGTAATGTTAGTTTGCGGAACCTAAGTGCGTGCGATCATAATATGTCGGCGGAGAAGGCGGTGGCGTTGGTGTTCGCGGTAGAGGAAGACAGTCCGGAGAGGGCAGCGGCCAGGGAGCGACGCCGGCGCAGGTTGGGACTCAAGCAGGCAGGGCCGGTCGGCTGCAGTGGGCGAGGTGCCTGCGCAATGGCAGCAGCGGGCGGCGGCGCTTGCCTGTGCGGCGGAAAAGTGTGGCCGCAAGCTACGGTATGGTGTGGGAAGTACATTCGTGCGCGAGGCACGTGTGTCCGGAAGATGGGCAGGGCCAGGGCCGGTCGGCTGCAGTTGGCGAGGGGCCTGTGCAGTAGCAGCGGCGGGGGGCGGCGCCTGCGTGTGCGGCGGAGAAGTGTGGCCGCAGTCTACGTTTGTGGTGATGGAAGCACACGGGTGTTTGGGGCATGTGTGTCCGGAGGAAAGGCAGCGCCAGGGTTGGTTGCAGTGGGCAAGGGGCCCGCACAGAGGCGGCGGCAGAGGTACCTGTGGAAGCTGCGGGGAAGAGTGTTTCGCAGGCTTCGTGTATTAAGTGCGTGCGTTAAGTGTTAAACGAAGCTAGTTATGTTAATGACTGTAAGACTGTATTAAGTATTTTGTATCGTAATGTTTTTGTAGTTTTTATTTTATTGAAATCGGTAAAGGGTAGCCGATGTGTTTCAGTTTTTTTTTTGTATAAATTTGGTATAAAACAATTCGAAGTTGGTGTAAATTGTGACAAAGATTTTTAATATTTCTACGTCCATTTTGTAATTTTTCAAATCATGACAAAGCATAATGCAATTAGATGCAGCGCGAGTGCGAGTGAGACAGCTACACCGCTGTTGCCGCTAGTGGGAGCGGGACAGGCGCGTCGCTGTTTTGCTAGGATGACGTGTCTAGTAACGTATCTTACAAAATGTAATAAAATGGAATTGTATTGTGCAAAGTAAAATTATTATTCAGTGTTGTTTAATTGTAGAATAATTGAAGATGAGTTTTATTGAATTTAATTTTGTACGAAAATATCGCACATTAATTTTAGTATAAAGTTCGAATGTTGCAGTTAGTATGTGAATTAGGCCAATGTTAATTTCAAGTCACAAGCGGATAACTTGATTAGTTTGTATTGTAACGTAGGATGTGTTCCTTACATAATTATTATTTAAGCCATTTAGGGATAATGGTAATGGTTGTTGTGTTGTGGAGAAGATTCGCGTCCGCTCATTAGTTGGGAGTTGTCGTCATCGTTCGTCGCGAGCGTGGTGGCGGGCGGAGCGGACAGCGGGACATGCGGGGCTGCGGCGGCGTGAGCGCAGGCAGTTGCGGCACGCGGGTTGTCATCGGTATCGCGATATTGCAGGAGCCGCATTGGTGGTGCACGTGGAAGCGTGCGTGGTGTCACTGCCGAAGAGGAGGTAGGACACGGTGCTACTGCCGAGGAGTAGGCGGAGCACACTGGCCGGGCGCACTGGCTGGTCACTTGTACTGTTAAGGTGCGGGCAAGTGGCTGGTGGCCTGGGCGTACTGGCGTAGCCGTATTGGTGCACGTGGAAGCGTGCGTGGTGTCACTGCCGAAGAGGAGGTAGGACACAGTGCTACTGCTGAGGAGTAGGCGGAGCACATTGGCCGGGCGCACTGACTGGTCACTTGTACTGTTAAAGTGCGGACAAGTGGCTGGTGGTCTGGGCGTACTGGCGTGGTTTTGTTACGTGTGGAGTGTGCGGGATGTCACTGCCGAGGAGGAGGTAGGACACGGTGCTACTGCCGAGGAGTAGGCGGAGCACATTGGCCGGGCGCACTGACTGGTCGCTTGTACTGTTAAAGTGCGGACAAGTGGCTGGTGGTCTGGGCGTACTGGCGTGGTTTTGTTACGTGTGGAGTGTGCGGGATGTCACTGCCGAGGAGAAGGCGAGTGTACGGTGTGACTGCCGAGGACAAGGCGGAGCACATTGTCATTCCCGTCGTAGGGTGGACGAGTGACTGGAGGCCCTGCTGTGTTGTAGGGAGGTTACTAGGGGTCCGACGCAGGTGTAATTACATGTTGTGTAATAGGAAGGACAGGTGTCTGGAAGTCCGGGCACACTGGCGTGGTCGTTTGTGTCGTCAGAGGGCACACATGTGACTGGGGGTTCAGGCGCACTGGTGCGGTCGCTTATAGTGTTGACAAGGTCTGACTCAGGCTTCGTTGTCGAAATTTTTTGGTAAAACTATTAGAATGTTGCTAGTTAAAATTTTGTATTTTTGTACTTGATGACAGTTTAATTAATTTAAGTTTATAATTTGAGGTAACGTATTAGTTTTTGGTTGATGGATTTACCGGGAGTTTTATAGTGAAGTTAGGAAAATTTATCAGAATGTCAATTTTTATTATTTAACTGTAACATTGTGATCGTGGTGCATTGTAGTGACTGGGTCGTGTACTACAATGTGAATTAATTTAATTTCAAATTGATAAGGGATATGGAGTTCGGTTAAAAAAAATAATATTAATGTGTAACCGCCATTTATTAGTTGCAGTGTAAAAAAAAAATGTTTCATTTGTTTAGTGTTCTGGAGTTAATGTTGGGTGTATTTAAATCTGAAGTTACTGTTTGTTTTAGAATTACAAAAAAAAAATTGTAAATTCGTTGTATTTGAAAAAGTTAAAAGTCTTTGGTACGAAAACATGTTTAAATTATATTTAGAAAAAAAGTGTTAAAATGTTTCGGTTTGTTTGTTCATAAGTTGACCCCATAATTTGTTGTTCATTCAAGGATAATGTTATTTTGTTAATGATGATTGTGATTGAAGTTAGTTTTCTTTAAATTGCAATGGCTTAGTTTTTTTTAATATGGGTTCATTGATCATCTGCATTGTTTTGGTCGAAAATGTAAAACATGTATGTGTATGTCAACATCTGTCATGTATGCTATGTGTTGTTGAAAACGAAATTTGTTGTAAAGTAGGTACTGTAATGTGTATTGTATATTTTTTTGAAGAAGGGAAGTGTTGGTTTTGAAAACTGTGTATTTGTTGTAATTCTTTTAAGGGAGAGATTGTAATATATTGTGTTAAATGTAGGTAGGTTAGTATAACCTACCGTCTGTATGATTTAAAATAAATCAGTCCCAAACCAACCGCCGTTTAATTAATACCGATACAGTACAGAATTAACAGAAGCAGACATCATAAAAGCTATGAAAAAACTTAACATTAATAAAGCATGCGGACCCGATGGGATACCGCCTTTTTTCATTATAAGATGTGCTCAATACCTTGCCCTTCCGTTAAAAATTATATTCAATGCATCTTTATCCTCTGGCACCTTTCCCGAACTTTGGAAAGTTGCGAATATTGTTCCTATATTTAAAAAAGGGGATCGAAAAAATATAAAAGACTATCGTCCTGTGTCATTACTCTGTACATTGGCTAAACTCTTTGAATCTTTAGTAACTCCGGTTCTCTCATCGCACTTGAACGTTGTATTAAAACACCAACAACATGGCTTTAGTAGAAAGAAATCGACTATAACCAATCTGGTATCATACGTTAATGATATATCTACGTCCATAGACTCTAAATTACAAGTAGATGCAATCTATACTGACTTCAGCAGCGCATTTGACAAGGTGGACCACAATATTTTAGCAAAGAAGTTATCTAGCTATGGTGTGCATGGGGTGATCTTAAATTGGTTTCATTCTTACCTTAGTAATAGGAGACAGTATGTAGTCACAGGTGGGTTTAAATCAGAGGCCTTTGTTGTTGCATCTGGCGTGCCTCAAGGTTCACACTTAGGTCCTATATTATTTTTAGCCTTTGTAAATGACATCGTTAATGTTATAAAGAATAGCAACTGCTCAATGTTTGCTGATGACATTAAAATTTATAAATGTGTACAAAGTTTAGCTGACGCTCAATTATTGCAGGACGACATAAACGCTATTGAGAGATGGTGCGAATCAAACAGGATGGTTTTAAACGTCAAAAAATGCTTTCATATAAAATTCACGAAAAAAACTCGGCCTCTTCCTACATCCTATTCGGTAAATAATGTGGTAATGCATGAAGTTTCCAGTATACGCGACCTGGGCGTTCATTTAGATTCTAAGCTCTCATTTATAGACCATATCGACAACATGGTCGGTAAAGCAAACAGAACTCTAGGATTTATTAAAAGGTGCTGCAGGGACTTCAAAACTATTTTGCCTCTAAAAATACTCTATAACGCGTATGTAAGGAGCGTGCTCGAATACGCCTCTCCTGTTTGGAATCCAATGTATCAGTGTCACATTGATAGAATAGAACGAGTCCAAAAAAGTTTCACGAGGTATTTAGTCTATAAAGATAAGACCTGCTCGCGCGAGCTCGATTATGTAAACAGATTAAATCGTTTTAAAATGACGTCTTTAAATCATCGTAGGACTGTAACAGATATATTATTATTATATAAAATTATAAATGGTATGGCTATAGCTCCAGATTTAATCAGCAAGATTGAGTTGCTAGTCCCTCGACATGCGTCTAAAAGATATAGTAGAAAAAGAGATATGTTGATGATTCGCCGTTATCGCTCGAATGTAGGCAGGAATGCACCTATCAATAGAATTTCACGTGAATTTAATGAAACGATTAATAAGTTATCGGATATAGACATTTTCTTTGATTCAGTGTCATCTTTTCTTAAAAAACTTAATGCAACTGTTTCCTTAAAACCGGATAAGTAATATATACATTTTATTCTGTTTGCTTATATTTCATTACATGTTACTAAATTTTTATTTTTTTTCTGATTGTCATTGCACTTTGTTTTGGATCTCTTTAGATGTGTATAAGTATGATGTTATTTATAGTTTTGTTTTTGTGGTACTCTCTTTGATTATATGAATGCTGTGTTTGCCTGTAATTGAAATATGTTTAAGATTACGCTAAGATGAAACTTATGTTTTAAATTATGTATAACTGTGTGTAACATATTTTGTTGGCAACCCTAAATAAATAAAAAATAAAAAAATAGTAAATGGAAATTATGACAGTAGTCAAATAAAACTTTTTGTATCGCGTCGATCTTACCATCGTGAGTCAATAGAATAATGAAGTAGTATAAAAAAAATAAGTTGCGTATTTGTTTACCGAAATTACTTCTTTAGAGTAAAATAACAGGCAATATAAATGTTGAACATGCAACAATTGTCAGTGACCTTTTTGATAGTATCTTATTTGCGTACGTGAAGAAATAGGTTGAAATAGTACAACATTATTCTTAAGTGTATTTACTAAGAAACAAGTTGCTTTTTTAAATAAGATCCAGGAAAAGATAAGTATAATGTGTAAAAAAAAGAAATAACAACTGCTCCCAAAGAAGGAAAAGTCATGTAATGTGAACCAGAAGCTAGTTATATAACCCAGTATGTGGGACCGGTTCCTTTGATCCATACAAGTACTTGACCAAGTTGACCTGTCGCCATGATAAGACTAGAAAGTGGTTGAGTAGGTATTTCTACTATAACTGTCATTGTATAACGAATACATCTATAATAACTTTAATAGGAACACTTCCTATTATATTTACTTTTATAATTAACATAAGAAGGAATTATTTTATATTTTTTTAGTGTTGACAATTGATGCGCATTTGTCGTTTGAAAGAATTAGTAATTAATGTAGGATATGAAGTTTTATACTGAAGTAGTATTTTTTTAAAAATTAAGAGGAAAATTGAAGTAAATAATTAGTCGAAAACTAATTTAATTTACTCAGAAACATTGAGTATATAAGTTGTTAAGAAATCATTAGCATAAAATAAAATATCTCAAAATGAAAATGTTGACTTACCAAATGGCAGGGCCTCGATTTTCCTGCAAACAACAAAAGGTGAAAACTTTTAATTAAAATCTTTGAATAAGTTTAGTTTTCATTAGAGAGAAGGAAAGTCTCAGTGTCTTTGTGATAAATTTTGTTTAGATATTTGGCTTGAAAACGACATTATATTGTTTTTTTTTTGTTCTGCATTTCAAACTTGCCATAAATGTATTCTTTCTCAAATCTTACTAACCTTAATATTAATTTGCATATGCGAAATTTTAGAACGCCGTTAAAAACTTTAAGGGAGTTTCGAGGGTATGCAAAAGGTTAATAATTAAATAGATCCGGACCAAAAGGTGTGAACTGATAAGGAAGTTCGTGTTTTTGAATAACTTATAGGTGATTTGAATGATTTATGGCTTTGTTGTAAACTTTAGTACTTGACACTTTGATGGGGGTATTTTTTTAATTGAACACCTAGGTTTTTACCTAGGTTTTTTTTTTAGGTAAATATCTATTTTCCTATCGGCATATTTGTTAATGTTATTTCAGTATATCCGCCTTGAAGGATCATGTGAAAGATTTCTTTTTTTTCGGAAAAAATTTTATCTCTAAGAAGTTTTTTTAAAAAAACACGAATTAATTTAAACAAAGAAATCCTACTGAAAAACCGATTTGAATCTTCATTCATTCTGCGTCAAGTATTACGCTGGTTTACTATATAGGAATAGTAGAATTTTATATAATAAGCGTTAAAGTCACTTTTGCGTCCACAGTTTTGAAACCTATTAACCAACACAATGAATATTTTATTCATAATTGTTATTAAAGTTGCAATTCGATGAGAAACTTACATAAGCCGATGTCAAAAATTTATGCGCCGAGTCAGAGGTTACGGAGAGAGTGGTTTACGGTCACAGCGACCGCTTTTGTCATGTTAAGAGGTTGTCGGATAAGAGATTTGTTTTTTTAAAAAAAAAAACATTTACGTAGATCTTAACAAATGAAGACTACGATTTTTTACAATTAGGAAAATAGGGGCTTTCGTTTTTAACGTTGATTTGGTGTTCCATACATTAAATCAAGTATGTGGTTTACGTAAGTACTATCTTACATTTTCTTAATATATAGCGATTATTTAAATTGGAAACAAGCTTTGGTGGGAAATGATTCGGGTGGTCCATGTTTGGAGAAATAAAGGCCTTCGTAGATAAGGCAATGTAAAATTTCGTTGCTAAGCGAACTACGCAATCTAATATCATAGAGCTTCGTACACAGGCACGCTTAGCTGAGATTTTCTTTTCGTCGCCCAAGCCAGTCGCTCGCAACCTTTTTGTTAATATTAGATCCTTACATATGAAATTGGCGTTTTGTATGGGAGGAACAAAATGTCGAATATTTTTTAATATAATATATTTAATTAATCAAAGTATGAACCATTATTTTCTATGCACTTTTGTCATCTCATAGGTAGTTCATTGATCCCTTTACTAAAAAAAACAGTCGGACGGGAATCAATAAAATCTTTGAAGGCGATTTGGACTGCCCCATCGGAGTTGAATTTTTTCCCTTGCAAGAAGTTATCCAAATTTCGAAAAAAATGGTAATCTGTTGGAGCAAGGTCCGGGGAGTACGGAGGATGTCTTAGACTTTCCAATTGAAGCTCTTCTAATTTAGTAGCCGTCTGTTGCGCAGTGTGTGTGTGTGTGGTCTAGCGTTGTCGTGAAGCAGCAGTGGCGTAGAGCGATTGACCAGCCTAGGTTGTTTAGCCGCTAGCTTTTCCATCATGGTTTGCAATTGCTGACAATAGACATCAGCCGTAATAGTCTGGCCAGATTTGAGAAAACTGTAATGAACAATACCGGCACTAGTCCACCAAACGCTTACAAGTAACTTTTTTGGGGTTAATTTTCGCTTGGGGCAGGATTTGGCTGGCTGGCCAGGATCCAACCATTGCGCTGAGCGCTTCCGATTATCGTAAAGAATCCATTTGTCATCACAGGTAATGATTCGGTTTAAAATACCTTCATTATTGTGCCGGTTTAGTAATGTAACGCAACAGTCGACGCGCGTTTGCCGGTTTGCTTCAGTCAATTTGTGAGGTACCCACCTTTCAAGCTTTTTAATCTTCCCAATTTGCTTCAAGTGAATTAAAACAGTTTTATCACTAACATCGCAGCCTGCAGCTAACTCGGACGTGGTTTGCGATGGATCCGCTTCCACAATAGCCTTCAACTCTTCATTATCAACTTGAGTCTCAGGCCGTCCACGGGGCTTGTTCTGCAGATCGAAATTTCCAGAACGAAAACGTTAGAACCAAAAACGAACTGTGTTTTCTTTTGCAACACGACCGCCATACACATCATTCACCCTTCGAGTCGTTTCCGCAGCACTAGTGCCACGGCGGAACTCGTACTCGTAAATAATGCGATATTTTAAGTTTTCCATTTTGTAAAATGAGTGACGCAAACAGAAAAAAACAGAAGAAAAAAAACAAATGAATGACGGTCATCGAACCACAAATACATGAGTCTATAGCTGTACAAATTTGAATTTGGAATTCCTCACCAAAGAGGAGAAATTCGTGATTAAAGTGGCCAGTACGAAAAACGCCAATTTCATATGTAAGGACCTAATATTACCGCGTTGAAGTTGCCGTGATTTTCATGATAGCGGAGCAAATCTATACAGTTGACATGTAGTCGCTATGATTATACGAATAGACGACTCGCGTCCACGATTCAACGTTGCTTTTATGGAGCTCGAGCAAGGATACAGTATTAATTTCCAAGAATTACGTTTTGTACAACAGACTTAACAGTTGACTACGATAAATGCTGTATACTTCAAATTTAAAAGGAGTTTTGAGGTCTTCTATGATAACGGAAACGTCAACTAATTTAAAAAGATACTAAATCAAAACAAAAGAATAACTATTGACATAATTTTGACAGCTGTGTATTTTAATTTGAGAGTTCATAGCGATATCCAACTTTGGGATGCTAATTAAACTTGTTTCATTCAGTGAATCCGAGAATGAGTTTTGAAAATTAATCAGCTCGGTTTATTCAAGAAAAACGAAACTTCTAAACGAAGGACTTCGTTGAAATTAAATTCGATTCTGTTTGATAAGTCAGTCAGTTTGATTAGCATATTACAAGGCGGGATGAAAACGAACTTCTCACCTGGCGTCAGCAGATCAGTGAATAGAAAATTTGCAACTTTTGCTGATTGGAAACTGAGTCAGCAGTTTTGTTATTATAAAGTTATTCTGACGAACTTGAATCAATAAAATCTCTTAACTTTAATTTACTTACTAAATCTCTAACTATCAAAATGTTTGAAGTGTAATCCTAGTCATTATTATAATATGTATACGTATGTTGAAAGCAAATAAGAGTCATGTCGTGACATATCGCAAGCTTTTCGTCGTAGCACACCATGCAACAAAAAAGTTTTGCAACTTTTACGACCGATAAAGCAAATGGAGAGAAAATTATAAAGCTTTTTTATGCAATAAATTCGGTGGTCTTAAATCCAACATGTCATGCGGGCGTTAAAATGCTTTGTTACTACTTATTCTTTTGTTTCATCGGATAATCGGACGAATAGTAATAATAATAAGTAATAATAAGATACTGTTAATAGATGCAAGTATACTGTTATTCTAATCAAGTATACGGCATCAACGGATACAATTGTTTATTTAAATCTATGGTTAAATTGAGCATAGATTTGCACCCTTCAAACCAAAGTATATTATTATGTTACCAGCCCCGCCATTCGCCCACCATCAAAATTAACAAATGAACTTTCTATTCAAATGTTCGTTATTTTATTAACCGCCCCCCTAAGAAATTAGTACCATTTCTCATTTAATTAATTCCGGGAGTTGAAATTTTATATTCAATCCGTTATTGTCAAAGTAATTCGTTGAAAACTTTAGATTTAGTTTCAAAAGGCAGAATTGAATAGAGTATTGAAGGAATAGGAATTCACTTTGGAGATTTTAATGAGAAATTCGTATCCAATGCTTTGCTAATATTGAGAGAGGATAACGATCGGCGTCAATCTATTCTACGTCTGAAAGTTTAAACGGTTTAAACGTAATTCTCCCGGCAACAACTTATTTATCTGTGTGTCGGGCCAAAATTAAAGCGTAATGTCTCCAAGTTCGGCCATTTTGAAGTTCGGACGGTGCTGCAGATTGAAATTATTACCTGGTCGCCAGCTTTTGGACGGACTCCTACCTAAACATTAAAACTCTACGATTTATTTTGGCGACCGGCTGTCGCTGGTAATTATCGTGGTAAATTTGCTTTTTCGTAAGCTTAGAACTGTAACAAATATTCGTTAGGTAATTTTTAAATACTTATAATTTAGCTGTTATAATTTGTACATATATTTTATAATAAAGACACTACCGCGGAAGACATTTATCACTTTGCTATTTTTTTTTAATCCAGTAACGTCAAAAGACCTTCCTATATTACATTCATAAACAGGTTGTTCTGATGTCATTTTAAAGATCAAGACGAGGAAGCTTGGCAGTGTGTCACGACTGTTAAAATAAAGATATTAACTTAACGGAGCGTGCTAGTCTGCGTGACGCGAACTCACGCCGCGTATGCTTTATGACAAGCTTTTTGTATGTTTTAATAAATAACTTTGACATCTACCGGTCAAGTAATAAGCGCTTAAGTAATATTGGTAACTAACGTAAGTTTTCCTTGTATAGATCAAGGGTATTGCACATTTCAGTTAAACGTAAGACACGACATTAATACTATTTTTTTAAGAAAAAAAACCTGTAATGTCATTAATTTCAAAAAATTTACTTAGTTTTTTTATGTGTTTTGTCAATGTAGTAATAATAGTAGAAAGTAAGTTTAAAATAATATTAACCCAAAAAATCGCTTTTTATTTCTCAAATATAAGAACAGAATATCTTTTAGTTTTTATTTAATTATGATTAATGTATGTTATCTTGACATGTCATAAATGCATATATGACTATGTCATTATGTAACTTTATCAGTAGTAGAAGCTTATTTCTTAGCTAATTTAGTTACATAGTATAACAGATAAGGAAATTAATACTATATTGGATGCTTACGTCTTCTCAAATGACTTTTTGATTAGATCGAAAAAAATACAAGTATACATTTCATAGGTAACTAGCTGTCGCCCGCGACTCCATGCACGCGGTATTAATAAAAAACGAGATTTGTTCCGCTGTTCTGGAGATACCATCTAACAAACATCCATCTATCAATCCATACAACAGACATACAGACATAAAATAAACTATAGTTTTCTTTACTTGTAGTATAATTGTATAAATATTTATATTATACACGCAGTTTGTTAGATGAACCATGTTAGTACTCTTAAATGTGAGTTTTTTATACTTCTAACTATCGTTGTAAAACCAAATAATTTTTTGCCTAGTAACAGATTATACAATAATTTTCTAAAAACTAATTTAACTATTCTAATGCATTTATTGACTATTATTAAGTAACTTAAAAAAAAAATTGTACTAGTTAAAATAATACACTAATCGTAGAATTTGACTACTTTGTCTACTGTTTTAATATAAGGTATAAAATGAAAGGGTCATCCCTTTCATATATAGTTATTAAACTAAGTCTCAACGCATCGAAGATTTACAATAATATAGTGACACTTATCTATTTACTTAATGAACAAGACATGTATCATTCACATCATGATATGTGCCAGGAAACATGATTGAGATGAATGTTAACTTCATCTAAACCACACGACACGGCACACGCACCACAATGACTCGCGAAAGCGGACTGACTTGTTCAGGCGCAACGCGAGAGAGCGTGCCGACAAGAAAATTATGAAGTAAAATTCTAATGGTTTTTGTTGAATAATTATTATTTATGAGGATTGTAATTTGAAATTGAAGCTTGCAATAATAGTTGACTGTGGAAAAGTTTGACGGGGAAAGTCAGACCACACACAACATGGGGATAAAGTGGTGCTTGAATATAGTAATGTCGGAAGCAGATCACTGTAACATCACTAAAACTTTGATCTAAGATAATCTGAACCTATATTATAAAGAGTTTTTTTGCACTGAATGGGCTCCGAAATTAATGACCTGATTTGAAAAAATCTTAAATTTAAAATATTAAGTAAACTCCATGTGCTTGTTCACACTGAATACGCGGGAGCGGGCGCGGGAGCAGGCGCGGTCGATACCTTGTATTCACATCGTAATTACTCGAATGTACAAGAGCCTACGCCCATTTACATACAGTGACGTCGAGAAATTTCAAACATTTGCGAGTGTTCACATTGAATGCGCGGGTACTGGCGCGGGTATGAGGAATTAATGACAGTCGCGTGCGGTGCGCGAGCGACAATTTCAAACATATTATGTTTTATGGGATTGTTTACGTAGAACTAGCGGCGGAGCGCGTGATTCGCTCACGGCGTCAAGTAAGTTTAACAAGGTTGGTCGAATGCGCCAACGCTTGACGGCCAATATGAACTCTTACCCGCGATTTACGTATTTAGGACATAGAAATTATAATATGTTGCTTAATAATATGTTATTGGTTTGTATGTTCTATCCAATTTATTATTATTAATAATTTTTGAATCTTAGAGTTTTAGTGATACTACAATGATCTGCTTACGACAATGTTTTATTTGACAAATATACGAGTATGTACGTGTCCACATCAAAAATGACCAAAAACATGAATATAATTAGGCATAAACGCGTTATGATTTATAAAGTTCGTTCATACGTAGGAATTAGGCACTAAACATTTAATTTTATTTTTTGTTTAGTGTATGTATTTGAAGCCTTTCGGTCATATTTTTTACATTTTATACATGTCAGCTTGAATTTCAAAATAACATTTTTATAGGACATTAAACTTGGGGATATAAAACTTTTTAATGTGTCGTGCAAATGTATCCATATATTTCGGTATTTTAAACAGTAATATTTCTTTTCGTATGTTTAAAGAAAAATATATTCCGAAAGATGTAAACTGCAAATTTCGCTTGAGACTTTGATTATGGCCATAAAACGCAAGCAATTTTCTTTATTATAATGAACTTTGAATGATATATCAAATAAAAAACTTTTTTATTGTCGAGCTTCATTTATTATTTAACGGGTATTTAAAAGAAAGTTTACTGTTTTTAACATAATACTAGAATACCATTACAATTAAAATAATAATTAATTGACTTACAATATTGTAATGAAAGGAATGAGGTAACTTATAAATTAAAAGAAAAAAGTTGAACATCAAAACCAAGCGCGTGCGCAACAATCATCGCGCGTTGAACTCTAATGTAGCGAGCAAAAGCAAGATCAAGATTGCTATTTCATGTAAAAGGGTTTTACGTGATAATACTTGTTATCATATTTTATAAATATTTTGTGAACTTGTAGAAATTTAAAGGGTAAAAGTATTTATGAGTATTTTAAGTTCACAATTCCTTATTACTTCATTCGTAATCAAATAAAATTAATTTGATGTAGTTAAGTTTCTTTATGTAGTGTACAATAAATGCTACAAGTAATTGCCGTAACTTAAGATTATTTTTATTAAAACTTATTGCATAAAATAATCGTTTCTATTATTGGTTTTAATAAATTTAAGTGTTTCATTAAAATTAAGAGATAAAATTTAACTTTTATTACAAAACGTATTCGTAAAATAAAACATAAAATGTGATATAATAGAGAAACTCTACGCATTTTATATTAAAACTTATTATCAATATACGTAATTATTAACAAGTGAATTAAATAATTCTTTATTTTGAGAAAGTGTTGTTAATTTAAAAGACAATGGATTATCGATTAAACTTTTTATAGCTTTATTATTGATGAGGTCAACAGTTTTTTAAGATGGCAATTCAACGGAAAATTGTGAATTATAGTTGCGTAAGTGTCAAAGTGATTTGCATCACAATTAAGTCGATATCGTAATAAATTTATATAACACCTCGGAAAAATTACGGATTTTAATATAAATGGATTTCTTTATGCGGCTGTAAAGCCATTAAGTTTATTATAAAATAGCTGTAACGGTTCGGTTTGGCAGAGTTAATCATCGTTAAAAATATTTCATCTTAGTGTCAACACTCCTGTTAAAAACATTATGTAATTGAATATAATTCTCACTAATATGTATGGATGTTTGTTACTATGAACTAACGGTCGTACTGTTATGGATGAAACTTTAAACAGTGAAAGATTACAATCTGAAACTTCCACACTAACTAAGGCGAGCATCAACTAGCATTCATATTATTATAGATTTGACTATAAATATGATGGATTCGTAACATAAGAAATTACGTCAGTATCGGTTTGCAAATAAAATTTTAATATAGAAATTATTACAATTGTAAAAGGCTTAATATTTTAACTTTAAAAAACTTAATTAAAACGATACTTACTAAGGATGAGTTGTGTTTAAAGACACCGCTAATGCTTCAGAACTTGTATATGAGCATCTTGTATGAGATAAGGAGAGGTTTGTTGAAATAAGTAGCTTGTTTGCGTTGTGTTCCCTGTTTTAATCAAGTCGGTTAGGCAGCGTATGCAGTGGAGGGTTCGTATGGACGTCGAGTGTACTTTAAACTTGCTTGATTAATTCCCAAGATACGACTAACTCGGACATCGCAATTCCCAACTTGCTTTTGTTATTTACGTTGAGATATGTTTCCTTTTAATTTATGTCTTGTTGACTTTTGAAATCTAAGAAAAATCTGTTTAAATATTTTGATACAATTATGATTGTGAAATGTGACCCAAATGGAAAATCTACAAATTAAAAATGCGCTGTTCATATTTAATCGAACCATTTAATTAAAAAAAAAAAAATACATTTAAATTGTTATTTTTTACAATTCAATCGTTTCATTGTTAAGATTTTATTGCGTTTATTTTTAATACATTTTCCTTGTTCTAATAACATTTACATTTTTTACATTCTTGGATACTTTATAAATAAAATACGTTTTTATTATAGATAATCATAGATTTAGTACTATAATGCATTCTTCCTTTATAGGTATAACTGACCTAGACAAATGTAGGTCAGTGATATAAGTCACTCAAGGTGTTTGATGGCAGGATATATTAATAACATGTTAAATTATACTTGACACACTATTTTTATGGAAAAAGAAAATACTAATGACATTCCCTAAAAATGCACTTTAAAAACATTTTCACGTATGTTAAAAAAAAACTTATAAAGATCGCTACTGCCGTTCAATTTTGACTGATCTCTCGAACTGTTCAGAACAACTGTTCACTCAAATTGGAACGTCTGTAGCTGGCTTAAGAAATATTTTTCACTGATAGAGCAAGTAAATTCGAGTTTATCAAAATATTTTTTTATCATATTAACTTGCTGGTTAAATATAACTTTTTATAACAGATTAACTTATTTTATTAAACTTGTAACAATATTCTTCTATGGTATAAGTTACCATATAATAAGAATTTTTATTTTGTCTTAGTACTTGTTTACAATTTTTTTTTCGACTAATAAATTGCTAATAAAATTCTTGTGTTAACAAGATTTGGTATACAATCAAAACTTAATATAGGCGCGTAAGATATTTAATATTCATTATAAAAGGCGAAGGGTCTCCTTTTATTTTAGAGGAAACCTATAAGTTTCAAAGCAATTATTTACTGGGCGGCCTTCAAGTCGCCTTGTTATTAAAATTAGAGCAAATTGAATATTAAACCTTGGTTAAATGCAATACGAGTTGGCGGATCGCGAAAATTCTTACAACAAATTATTATTTCAACAAAAGAAATAATTGCAGTTGGATCGGTGCAAGATGTTAATTTGGGTCTAAAGAAAGAATTCACAAACTTAAACACTTATTACAGAAGAATAGCTAAAGGTCTGTTATTAAAATGCATTTAGGCCGTGACAATCGCATCTTATGACCACAGATTTTAATAAATTATATCATTTAAATAAAATCATCAATATTGTTAACAACACGAGATCTTGATGCCGTAACATGTTTCCGCATAATCTTCAGTGCTTATGTAAAATTATATTAACATGAAAATGTACATAAGAGAGGAAAGTTAATTAAAAATCGCAACTTTGTTTTTAATATGAGCATTTAGATTCTTAACGCATAATAAGTTATTCAACCTTACGGAAAAAATAAGATGTGAAATAAAATATGAACATGCATACTTATAGTAATATTTTGCAAACTGTTAACACGATGCATGACCTCCTGAGGGCTTAGCACGAATATTCGTGAGAATGTTTTTGTAACGTCACCGACAAAACTTGCATTAAAGCATCCCATGCTTAAAGTGCACCAACAAATATCATACAATTTTTGACATAATTTGTAGATGTATCGCAGTCGCGTCTCGCAAATATTAATGCTAAGCCATCAGTTATAGTTCTGTTGATATAAGGAACCTTAAAGACAAAAGTTTAGTATATCAAATTATAAAATCCTTTGAGATAAAAATACATAATGTTCGAAATTTTTTACTAATTAAATTAAAAAATAAATGCAATTATATTTTTACAATGTGAATTCTAAAAATATCTTAATAACTATAAAATAAGCGATACTAGGTATATAAAGTCCTTAAATTATCAATTTACTGTAATGGATTTTAATCGAGAAATAGAATATTATGAAATAATACCGTAAAAGCTATGTTGTCGTGCGTCGCTTTCATTGGAAAGTCTCGGCCGGAACTGGTGGCCGACAGACTGCTGCGAGTCGCGGTCATAATTCACGGCTCTCCAGTTTTTACGACAAAATTGCACGTTCCACTCGTTTCTTCTTACAATAGTTTGAAGACGCTACAATAACTGACCTTATTATAATTGAATAAGGTATATTTTAAATTTAAATTACTAATTGTCTATTGTTTAACATACATAGTAAGTATAAACTTTTTGTTCGCTATGTGATTACTGATTACATGTTTCTCTTGATAAAAAAGAAACATGTTCGTAATAAGTGATGGTTACGTACTTAGATATTTGGGAAATGTTAATTGGTGTCTTAAATATTATGACGCTTTGAGTTGAAGTCCCAATTGCTAATGAATTTCTTTTCTTTAATATTTTGCGTAAGACAATGACTCTCAGTTTTAGATTTATATTTTTAACTGAATTTGGAAAACTAATAGTATTTTGTTTGTTCATCTTTGTCTACTCAAGGTTTTCCAAGTTTTAGAGCTTTTATTACATTCATTGCATTTACGATGCAATATAGTGCTTTATAGCTTGACTCGCTGCTGATGTGTTGGCACTTTATTTGAATATCAATAGATTTTTACGACCACCTCGCGCTGCATTTTAATGATCAATGAAACTTGAACTATAGAGTTAAGCATCCCGAAACAAATGCTATCAACTTTATTACCTCTTGCATTTTATTTAAACTTAAATTGTACATTTTTTTCATTTCATTTTTTATCTTAAGCCGTAGTTAATATAGCTGAAGTTCAAAAGTGAAATAAGCTCATCTCATGTTTATACAAAACATATGAAACTTGCCGATTTTTTCTTTAAAGATTCTATTATACTACTGAATGTAGGCTCAGACCTAGACCTAATTTTAATTTATACTTTATTTTAATTGAATTTAGTTGTGGTCTATTGTTAACCTGTAATTAGAAAAATTGTCAGTCTTGTGAGTACAAAAGTAGTATAATAATACTACTTTTGTGAATATTGGACTTATCTGTTGGGTGTACTCGTATAAATAAATCATTTACTGAAAAAAATAAGTTTATTGTTTTGCTAGCTGGATACTAACCTTACAAATTACAATTAATAATCTGTGCTAATTGATATCTGAAGTATTGATAGCTTAATGCATTAATCCTTGTAATTATTGAAAAGCTTGTATAAAATTAACAGTTAATCTTGTTAAAAAGTTATGGCCGAGATGCCTCGTGCTTTCCGAACTAAAAACAAAAGTGCACGCCGTCCAAGCTGAACTCCGTAAGCTATGTCCGTAAGTAATGGAATGGATGGGAAGAACCGACGCGGTACAGCACTGAAGTAAACCGAACTAAGATTAAGTCTCCAACTTAGAGTATCGACTGTTCCAAGTGCATTATTTTGTATTCTCAACTTCCTATCGCTTCACAACTTTACGGCTTAGTAAACTTATTTTTGTAAAACAACGATGGAGTGTCGTTCTAATTTGTGACTCTTTAAGAGGTTTTATAAAGTTTTATAAATAACATGGTAAAGAAGCTTGGTTCAATTTTTTTTTATTAAGTAGTAGAAAATAACCTAAGACGAAAACGGCTTTATATAATTTGTAAAACGAAAAATTTCCTTAATTGTTTTTTTTTGTATAAAATATATCTTAAATACAAGTGGGATAAAGTCAGGGAAATTTATTAGTGTCATCTAAAAGTGTTAATCTAAAATGATATTTGAGTATAGTTAGAGTCTTCAGAGATTTTCATTACATTTTCTTTCACAAATGAAGACATGCTAAGCGTAGTTTTATTTTTAAATGCTTAACTATATGGCGTCAATTGAAGTAATTTGTTTTATAGACTTTAATGAAAGCGATTCGACAAGCAATATTACAATGTTACCATTTTAAATTAAATGTTAGTTGCGAGTACAAAACGATAAAGTAAATTTGAAACTACTATCGAAGCAGTTCAAATTATTTATGTATTGCTATATAAATAAATATAATTCTTAAATAAATCTGAACAACCGGTGTTACTGGTTTTGGTGTATACGAATACCGTAGGATCTTTGTTAAAGACGTTCTGATGTTTTCAGGCTTTTTTTTTATACGAGTGCATTTTTGTGGGTCAGTGACGTTTGGCGGTAGATAAACATTGTGAGTAACAAACTTGTTTGTAGATTCCTTGATCTTGACATAGATTTAGCATAAATAAATCCTTCTGTATAAAACTTGTTTCGAGCTCGTACATTTGCAATTAAGTATACATATGGACGTTTAAGGTACTAGTTACATGTATGAAATATGCAAAGTTGCTATGAATATTATAAAGATACTACTTTTGTCCGCGACTTCGTCTGCACAGAATTTAAAAAAGGTGTGAAAAATATCTCTCACTCAAGACTATATTCTATATCTGTGCTTTTCAATAAGATGTGTTGAATAGTTGCGAAGTTATCGAGTAAATAAGTAGATCGAACGTATCCCACGGGAATCGTACACATTTCCGGGATCATAGGTTATGTGTTCTTCCAGACTGTGTTACCAAACCCTACTTCATACAGATCCATGCAGCCGTTCTAAAGATATATCCTATCAAACATCCATCCATTCATTCATACATCCAAATATTCGCATTTATAATGTTACTAAGAATTAAGATAAGACAAATATGTGCATGTTGAGATGTCATATACTTGTGCTAGTGGCCTAGTTGTTTCAAATTCAAGATTTTCAAGCCAGAATAAATATTATTTATGCTTAACAATATGCATACGCCTCGAGTACGTATTTATGCGAGTTTTTAAGAGGTCAACATAAGTAATTATTTTGTTTCTTTTATTTACATGTACATGTCATGTAATATTAAAAAAAACGTTCTTTCAAATAATCAGGGTGAGAGAAGAGAACCATATACTATTTAACAATGTTTAACGATTTGTGGTACACTATACTAAGAATTGTGTTTTGTCACAGTAATTTTAATTTATTTATAATTGAATCGGTCATTTCAAAAACCACTTAAGTCAACATTTTTTCCAACATGCTTTTTTTACAGAAAATGGTTTTTCAAAGGTAGTTTATCAGTATTTTCCCATACGTGGTCACTCCTTCTTACCAAATGACCGTGATTTTGGAGTCATAAAAAAAAAAGTTCGGAAGCATGATCGTATCTACGTCCCAAGAGAATACATTGATTTGGTTTCGAACTCCAGCTCAACATTCACAGTTATAGAGCTAAAAACTGAAGATGTTTTAGAATATAAGAAATGGTGGCCAAATTTGTACAAAAAAAATGTTTGTCAACTGAATCTTATGGAAAAAAAGTCCCAAAGGACCAGAAAAAGTCTTTTGCACCTTCGACATACATGAGTTTTTCATATGATTCAGATCGAAAAGGAACTATCATAGCCGAGGAATATATTGATGGATTGATTGAACATTCATTCTCATTATTGAAGAAAATAACAACTTCTGTTTCACTTCCATCAACGAAAGCCTATAATTTGAAAGTGCCCATCAATAAAAATAAAATAGACGATTTAAAACTAGTTCAAGATAGCATTCCGGAAGAGCATATGCCATTTTATAACAACATTTTTAGCTGGCCAACTGCAAATGTTGAAGATAATCCAGATGAGAATGATGGAGAATATGACTATGTACCATAAAGATATTAAAACATGACAAATTAATACATGTGAAATATTAATAAGATTATTTTTAAGTGTAATTCTTAATTACAAGCAATAAAAAATATGATTACTACAATTTTTTTGGTTAAATTATATACCACTAAACCTATTTCTCGCTAAAACAACATAAGTCAAGAACTGTTTATCAGGTTTTTTTCATTATTTCTATTAATAAAGCGAAAAGATTATACGCTATTTTAATTTTTTACCCCTCGAATACTAAATTAACCATAAAGAAGCTCTTCAAAACTCATTTGTTTGTGTATGAAACAGTTTTTATTGATTTCTGAAAAATTATAATTTTGTGACTTATGAGGTTTTTGAAATGACCGATTCAATTGTGTTATCTATCGTAAAAATTAAATTTTATAGAAGATTTTAATTCAATAGATTTAATTGTATTACTGATGCCATCTGTTTGAAATATTTAAAACTAATAATACATGTATAATACCTATTTAAAAAAAATATAAACAAAGAAGAATTTCATCATTATTATCATCAACGTACCAACTGAGGTACTCAGAGCCTACTCTAAGTGATATAATTTTTCTTAATCATATTTTACAAATGATTACTAAGTAGTAAGCTTCATGAGCTCTACTAAAGTACCGCTTTTTGCTGGTATTAATTGAAGTTCCGTATATTTGAAGATACTTTGTTGACCAAATGTAAATAAAGAATAAAGTAAGGCTTAAAGTTAAAAATCAGTAGGTAAAAATTATTTAAATGTATCTCTTAAGATAAATTTAGATATACTTACTAGGGATCATCAATCAAATTTTATCGAATATTTACTTTAACGAAATTTAAGTGCCAGAGGCGTCTCCTCCTTCGTCGATTGAGGGTAGGCAACTAATCTGCAATTGCGAATGTCTATGGGCAGCGGTCGCTTCGTCAGTTCGGCGAATTCATGTGGCCGCTTGCTCGTTTGCCACCTTGTAATATAAAAAAAACTATTTGATTTGTGCATAATTTTTTGCATATGATGAAATCCTTGAAGTATGACGACATATTTGCACGAATGATGTATTGGAAACAGGTGTTGTTAAATAATTACATAGTTATATTAGTCAATATTTAAATACACACTCATGGTAATAACTAAGATCGTTTGCCTGCGAGCGGAAATTAACTGGTACAAAACTATGTAAAGTTTCAAACTAAAACTAGGTAACTTAATGATTCCTCACTAAGCATATCAGTGTTCTACTAGTAGTAGGTAGGCCTACGCTCGGCAGTGGGCGATTTAAGGTTGTTTAGAAGTAGTAAAGTGGCAACTTAAGTCTGATAAATATAGAAGTATAATTTGTAGCCCACTTACCCTTGATTTCTCAGATCAAAATCTCTATATAAAACATATCGTAACCCCTCTCATTACCTTGACAAAATAGAAATAACATCTTTTAAACGGAGATTTTGGTCTCAGAAACCAACCATTTCCCGATTGTCAAATATTTTCCACCAAAATTTTGTTTGTTTTTTAATGTTACTAATATTATAAATGCGAATAGAAGAATAAACGGAATGAATGTTTAGTAATCGACGGATAATTTAAACGCCCTTGTATATAATCACTGCGAATAAAAAATTAGAGAATTATGTTACGAGGCTAACAAAAATGTTGTATAGAGTACTTATAATTATTTAGAACTACCTTATAATAGGTAAAATAATTAAAAATAATGGATAAAAGCTAAAAATATGCAGAGATATCATCTGAAATGAATGTTAGTGTTTTGCTATTCAAGGTTTTGCCAACAACGTAATGTCAAGACAGGTAGAGAGATATATCCGTTAACTTGACCGATTTAAAACCAAGTTTCTTCTTGAAGTCCGTACAAAGCATAGCTTACAGCTTTAATAGAGAAAAATATGTCCGGTATCTTGTTTATCTAACTCTTTATGGGCAAATGAAGTCATATTTTGCGGACGGTATGGGTTTTATAGGATTAAAATTTCCACACCTTTAATGGTCGATTTTTATGTGTGTTGTAAGTAATTATAATTAAATCGTGTGCACTTATTCGTTCTAATAGTTAAATAACGATAACTTAGTGATTGGGAATTATTTGATTGCTGCCAAATATCTCTGAATTCACTTTTGCTTATATTATACCCATACTAGCTGCCATCCGCGATTTCGTCCGCGCAGGATTTAAAAAAAAACCTTAATTAGTAGCCTATGTGTTCTTTCAGACTATGTTCTACCTCCATCCCAAATTTATTCAAGATCCGTTGAGCCGTTCTCTAGATACCTAATAACAAACATCCACCCATCGAAACATTTTATGTATATAAAAGAAAGTCGTGTTAGTTACACTATTTATAACTCAAGAACGGCTGAATCGATTTGACTGAAAATTGGTGAGCAGGTAGCTTAGAACCAGGAAACGGACATAGGATAATTTTTACCCTGTTTTCTATTTTTTATTCCACGCGGACGAACTCGCGGGTAAAAGCTAGTTAATGATATAAGTAAGATGTACACAAAGTTTCCGTGTATTTTGTAGAACAAAATGTTTTTTCTCTGTGCAATCTTAAATATTTGCTTGGAAATTTCTTCTTCAAATTCTTTTGTACAGTACTCATAAGGTTAGCATTCAGTACAGGTTAAGAATGTCTCGGGAGGAGCGCTGAACCTTGTTATGGGGGCATTGACTCTTCACCGAGCGGTCACTTTCGACTACATTCGAAGTTTTGAGAATTGTAAGTGATTACTTGTTTGTTTAAGACCTTTTTCCTCATTGAAAGATTATCCAACTTCTATAAATTAGCTAAGAATTCCTTTACATTTTCATTGACACTTAACTGAGTCATATGTTGCGGTCGTTTGTATAAAAAGGAATAAAAAATTAGCTTTGAAGTTGTGTTTAATTTCAATAAGATTCTGTTTTAGAAACAACCTTAATACAAAAAACTTTTGCATACGTTTTTTGTTTTTTGGGCGCAATTTAATTGACCATCAACTATTAGGTTCAGTTTCTAGCAGGACATTAATAATAACCGATCAACCATTTCTTAATGTTTTTTTAGCAATTATGAAGTCTAGGAAATAATACGGATTACATTACGTTTTGAAATCGCTAGCAATAATAGCACGGATTTTGTATTTTGGATCTAATGCTTTATCCCTTTCAAATCGTGGATAAATTTTCTCAACTTATAATTGTACAAAAAAGTTTTTAATAAATTAAATATAATGTTTGTTCTTATCATTTTGTTCATAAATCTAGCAAAAAGGCAGTTATTTATGTTTACTGTCGGAGCATAAAAAGACAAGAGAAATGTCGGAATGCAGAACGAATGAGACAATTTTTTATGTAGCCTCGAGTTTTATTCACTGTATGTGATCTCCTTTACATAACTAGAATTACATGCATTAGTCATTCGATGCACATGAACCAACGGAATTAATGAGATATAAACAATTCGTATGAATAGTAAATAACCGGATGCAATCACATAACACATCTATAAGTAACAATGTACTCATATTTTATAATTACTATGTTTTTTTTATTATTATAGGTGCGTCGTATTATTGTGCGTCGGTGGCGCAGTTGTTAAGCACTTGACCGGACTGGATCCAGGTGTGGAGTCCAGGTTTGAATCCCGCCATGTACTAATGTTTTTCAATTTTAGAATTTCATATGTATCCGACGTTATTACGGTGAAGGAAAACATCACGATGCAACTTGACAACAATCTGACAAGAAATTCAAAGATATGGGTGAAGTCAACCAAGCCGCATTGGGCCAGTATGGCTGGTTAAGGCCTAGTCACGTCAAAGTTGGGTAGATTCCTAACCCTTCTGTGGGGACGTGTATGAGATGACGGTTATATTACAAGGGGTATAAGTTATGTGTGCAGTAATTGATGTCCATAAGTATTTGACTGCGACTAAAAATGGACCCAATTAGTGCTTTTAAGTGAATGTTTTACAACCAATTAAAAAAAATAAGTTGGCAGTTTCACATATGTTTAGGAGAATACTGACGAGTATACTAGTTATACTAGATGTCGCCCGCGACTCCGTCCACGCGGTGTTAAAAAAAACGTAATAAGTAGCCTATGTGTTCTTCCAGACTATGTTCTAAATCTGTGCCAAATTTCATCAAGATCCGTTGAGCTGTTCATATCCGGAGATACCTTCAAACAAACATCCATCAATCCAACCTTTTAAACATTCGCATTTTTAATACAAGTAAGATTGTTACACTTTTAATAATCTAGCTATAGCTTATTTTAACAGGTGTAAATATTAGCTGCCAACAAAACAAATAGAAACAGATCGTGCTTGTAAGATAATACCAGATTTGTTAATTTCTCAGTTGAATAAACGTTTGCGATAATAATTATTGAATAAATAGTAGACACTTGCCTATCGAAGCGAAAACTTGATTTGTTTTGTTGACATTTCAATATTTTCCAGTTAACTTGAATGTTAATTGCAAAGGATTTATTGATATCTTATGTTATTGTATATTTCATTTGTTAATTAACTTTCTGGGCAGTAAACGATATACTTTATATGAACAGAGGTAAAATTTATTATTTTAGATCACCAATTTTTTTTTTTAAATCCTACATTGTAATGTGTTATGTTTTTAGTAAATTGACCGAAAATTAAAAAAAAAAAAATTTGAAATTATAAAGGTTTTATTTAAACTGTTGTAATTAAGTAACAATGAGTACGTTGACCGATTTATTACGCATTTTAGCAAGCTAGTTAAGGATCGGTTACGACACTGCAGTTATCAGAAATTCCACGGGGCCATCCGTAGTTAATCTCTTTTGTCGGGCATAACGACGAAACGAGTTGGTATTACGTGTGACTTTCGCTTCGCACAACGATCACAACACAGATCCATTCGGTCGATTCGGATCTATTGAGGAGTTGTGTATAATTAGTTGCGTCAGAGTACCGCTACGTGCGGCTTGTGCCTTACCGGGTATGTGGCGTCGCGTCGCGTGCTCCGAATATCTTATAACGAGTCGCTTTCACGTCTATTCATATAATACCCTCCACACTTTATGGTTCCTCACAATTGCATACAAGATGCTGTGCATACCACTATTTTAGGTACCAATAAGACCAGCAGCTAACCACAAGTTACCGTGAAGTTTGAATCTTTTAATACTTTGTAGCGTCGCGCTTTTGTTTTGTAGCTGTAACTAATGTTGAAGAATGCATTTGTTCGTGCTGGTTATGTTTTATTTTATTTATTTTTTCTGGCAATCAGTTTTGTTGTACGGGTTGTAGATAATGTGTAAATTTTACGATAGTTAAGAGAGTCCTCTGTTGAAAGAGAGCAAGAAATTATTTTAGTTACTTAGCCAAAGTTAAAGATTACTTAACATATCTTCGATCATTCATAATAAAGTTGTAAATGTTAAACTTTATAAAAAAAACCTTGATGAAAACAAAATATTCCGTGGGAGAAAAAAATGCATAACTATAAATGTAAGTACGATTCAAAATAAATTCTCCGATATAACTATGAAGTATAATATGTAGTTTGCAAAATTTAATTTTAACGAAGGAGAACAATAAAATTTGCAAACGTATGTTTTCGCTATATAAATCCGATCAGAAACGTATGTTTATAATACAGTCGAATAGTTTCCAATGCATTTATAATGATAGTTAATTTTAATTGGACATTGTTAAATTTGATAGAGTTAAAATATATGCAATTGAATTTTAACTATTGTTTATAAATAACTCTGTAGTTGTTTGGATTGTATTTTTTTTAACAATTACTACCACATAGTAGGTACCAACTTCCGAGACATTAATACAAAAAATTATTAATATTGGAAGTTTAGTTATTAATGAATACAAAAACAATCTTGCATTTTTATTTATTTATGAGTCCGTTGTACGAAAATATAAAACTGACATCATATGGTGTTTTTGCTTAAGTTTTTGTTAACTTTAGTAGAGGATCTCAAAGGGCGTTACATAAGATGTATCATTCGTTAAATCCAATTAAAAACCCGCTTATCCGCTGCGTCTATTAGATCACAGCGTATTTATAAAAATGATAACATTGTAACAAAAACTTAAATATGTACACTGTTTTTTTGTTTACAGTTCTACGATAATTATCTTTAACGTAAGATTAAGTTTCCTCGCGTTTGCTTGCGCAATATATCTTAAGTTTTTGCTTCCGACTGTACCATTCAGTGAGAGTAATTCTCAATTTTCTAGGTCACGTTGATCGCACCTCCGAGTTCAACCGTCGTGAGATATTTTTGTTGTATTCGAGAGAAAACTACGACCGACTTGCCATTATGTTTCGTTTAAAATTTGCAACGGTCACGCGTGGTGATCATTATAGGAATAAAACAATTTACGCGTTAATTGTTTCTAATTTATTTTTAAGTTAAGAAAAATGGGAAAGTATTAAAGAATAAGATTTAAAAAAAAACTTGGATCTAACGATTATAAGATAATTACTAATTCTGAATTATGTTATTTTTGCTCAAAAAAACGATTGCTGGAACTATGTACCGAAATATTATTTCACGCGAAAATTACAGCCTTAAAATGTTTTAAGAATTGTATATTTTTCACTAGAATATTGTCAATTAAATTTGTTAAATTCAAACAGTTTTTCATCAAGTTTTAAAGATTCTAGCGATTTTTGAAGCATTATTAAATAGTTAACGAAGTTACGAAGTGATAATAGGTTTCCGACCGGTATGGCCTAACGATGTTACATATTTTTCGCGGTCCGTGTCGGGGTTTCGAAATCGAAGGCAAAAAAATTCATCGACCACCAATTGTTACAAGCTCATGCTAATTTGAATGCAACTCCATACTTGTGAAACGGTACGGTTTAGGTACCTGACATTGTCTTGCGAAACATCATCTTGATTGGCTTTTAGTGTTTTTGTATCGACGATTTCGAAAAAATAAATGCAACGATTGCTACAAAGATCTAAGCCTGTGTGAAATTTTTAATAAAAATTACAAATTCTATTTCCAAAGACTTTACAAAGAAATAAAACACAAGTATTTTTTTAATGACATTTGAATTTAAATAATGTACTCTGAATAAAATAATATTCAATTATTTTTAATATTATCAATAAATTAATGAAATTATACTTTACGAAATTATTGGAAAAATAACTTTTTATTTTTAAACAGTTAAATAAACAGTTTCAGGTTGATATATTTTTATTTTTTAAGATAAAAAATAGGAACATTTGAATTTGTTTGTATACGTATTTTAACATGGAAACAAGACGGTAATAAAATATTTCAAATTCTTGGTACTACTATAATGTTCAAAGAGGTACTTTAAGAGAAAATAACATTCCATTACCCTTCATTATTTGAAATTATTTATACCATAAAAGCTCTTAAATCTAATTTTTCTTTTACTTTGCTAAAGCTACTGATCTTTTATTAATAACATCCATAAATTTACATGTCAAAGAGATGTTTCATCTTGAAATTACTCACCTGTTTTAAAAAGATAACAACACAATCACAATATAGTTAGTCAAAGTTTGGTTCACAGTTCACAAGTAGAGCACGGTTCGTCGCCGCCGCGTATCGTTTGACGGAGGTTCTAAGTTCGTTGTCGGCCAGTGTCGTTCTTACACTGAGCGAATCGACGGAAGACTTGTGCGTGCTTGCGCTCGCGCACGCTCACCTAAAAGTAAAACCGAAACCGTTTGCCCCGTAAATCGAACAGATATTTACACCCTACACAATACTGCACTTTATTAAGGTTAAGGATAAAAGTGCGGTAATATTAGAGATAGTTTTTTTTAAATCGATTAGACATAGCGTGCGTTTGTTGCGTATGGAAACGTTAATTAAGTCTTTGGTAAGCAACAATTGGAGCGTGTGAGTATCCTGTAGGTGGTAAAATAATTAACATGTTTTATGTTAACGTTTCTATGCATGTGAACACGTCTTCTTTGATTATGTGAGATGGAGTAAGTGTATCACAAAATTATCTACTTTTTAATAGAAATTTTAAATAATAAATAAAAATACAATTTTGTAAATTTGAAATATATTTATTAATATACAGCGAATTTAAAAGTTTGAAATTTATAATCTGCACCTGAAATAAATAATAACATAAAAAAAGGAAAAAAACCTATAACGATAATACGTTTTGAAATAGTCCTAAGCTTTTTATTTCTTTTCCTTGACACATAATTCGATGGAAAATTAAACAATGCTATCCTAGTATTGTTATTGCTGTTACGTGTTTCTTACTGTAAGTTGAGTAATACACAAGAAATGAGCATTACACACTGTCTTGGGAAACGACACATTATAATATATCACCGACTTTATTATTATTAAGTGCTTTGCAGAAATACTACTCCATGGCAGTAAAAAGTTACTACATTCGTATTACAATTTTGCGTAAATTGTGAACCATTAACGTAATTTAGTTAATGTAAAAAATATTAAATTAAACAGTTACAATTTATATATTTTTTTTTCTTTCCTAAGATACGTCTTAACAGTACAGAGTGAAATAAGAACTAAGTACTTAGTTTTTGTAACTTGTATTTAGTTTGCAGATGAACTGAGATGTGTTTGTAGCGACAACAAAGGTTATTGTGGAATGTTTAGTGAATACAGTCTTATTAAATACTAACTTCAAGGAATACGGGGCCTTTGTAAGGTCTTGCGGGTGTCACGGTGAATGTTAATAATACCTATGTGAGGAGGAAGTTTTGCGTACGTACAAAATGAATTATGTATTTACTTGTCGATCGAGATTTTATTTATTTATACGTAGAAATGTGTATTTTAATATGCGATAGTAAATGTATTCTGAGGAACATTTTAATGTTGTTTTTTTCTAATATCTTTCGATATTGCCTCGATGAGGCTTACCACTTATCAAGTGTCAAAATAATCTCAGATAAAAAATGGTTTTAGACAGAACTTTTAGCCCTGTTGTTTTGTTTTATTTACGATTGTGTAGGTTTTGTATTTTTTTATTTATTGAAAATTACCATGAATCAAAGTTGCATTATGGTAATAGGGTTTAAGATTTTTTGGTTTTGTTTTTTTTAAACCCATTTGTTATCAATAACCCTTAGGAACAACATATATTTAGAAATGTCTGAGACTGAATTGTTTTAAGTAAAAAAACATCATTTTTTATAAATGCTTTTAAACTTGAACTTAAAGCTTCACAAACCTTTAAAACTAAATACACCGATCCCCGTGTCTCTTAAATATTGCGGTGTAGTACAAAATATTTGGACGAAAAATTAAAATGCATGAAGAATTTAGAATATTTTATACATTTTGGCACTGACCGTGATGTCAATGGATCGTTGGTTCCAGGTTCGATTGCCAACATGGAAGATGAAATATCTTTTGTACGCTTGTAATTTAAACAAAATCATTGATTTGTGATTAAAATCCATTTTTTATTCGTTTGCTGATTTCGCGTAATGGGAATGTGATCGAATTAATAAACATCATGTATACTTATATCTTCTGCTGTGTAATGTGTAATATTAAGGAAATGGTGGTCGTTTCCACAGTTTGATATCAAAGAAATCAAATTAACAAAACGTATCACATTTTTTTATCACAATCTAACCAAAGATATGAAACACATGTAAATTTATCGGCTTCTTTGTTTCTTTTAATGAAAAAGATGATCAAATAATGCAAACCTTTTCCCATTAACCCATACTCATTTTTTGGTTTCTAAATGAAGAAAGTTAGACAGTTGATGTACCGTGATCGTTTCGCGTGTTATCAAACTGTTTCATGTCAACGTTGTTGTCACCTAACAGTTAATGCCAAGTGGAATAAAGTTCGCGAAACATTTTAGGTGGGAGCGAACTTTGTTCACGCAAATGAACTTTAACTGATACACCCTTCACTTGTTCCAAGTTCTACTTTTCGTAACAAAATGAGGCACATTTATTATACAGGGGGAGTCGGATTAGAGTATTTTAGATGTTATTAGAACCCACTTCACACGTAACGACGAACTGTCTCCGTCATTATGATTCAAATCAGTAAGTAAAGATAAAAAACAGTAGTATATAAATGTGAGAGCGTAATTAATTAATTAATAAACGGCTTAACTCACGTTTTGATCGTCCGGTGGCGGCACCGACTAGTTTCGCAGTGCGAGACGCGACGCGACCGCGAAGTCCTCGAATTAAACACTCGCCCTAAAGATGGACCCCCGATGGGTCCGAAACTAGTCGGTGCCGCCACCGGGCGATCAAAACGTGAGTTAAGCCGTTTCTTAATTATTTAATTATGATGTCTCACGAAAGTTTAAACAATTTAAGTGAGAGCGTAATTATTTAAAATGTTACTAACTGGAAATTTGAGAAAGTAATATTTACACTGTACCAGACTAAACTATTATCAGTATAATGTAAGGATATAATTTGTTAGAAAAGAGAATTGTTAGTGACAAATCTACGTTTATCTTGTTCGATTAAACAGATTGAGATTATTTATCGTAGGTGACCTACTTTTGCTATAGCTGTGAAATAAGTAATAAAGTAATAAGCATTGACAATTGTATAGATACTCTGATACGATAATTTGTGGTTTATCGAGCTGAATGTGCAGTTTAAAATATATCAGACCACAGACTTAGTTAAGTTATTCTTTGTTAAGTTTCTATACTTCAAGTATCTGAGTGTCTAAAGACGTGCAACTTTGTCAATTTCAAGTTACAACTTAAGCTTGGAACATTGTTCATGTATCATTAACTTGCAACTATGTCCACGAGATATTACAAGATGGTTGTCATATTTTATGCATTCGGGTAGGATCGAAGTGACGTTCTACTAGGTCTAGTCATACTTACATGCTGCACGATTGCGCCCGACCCCAATATGACTAAGAGTATATTTAATCGCAGTTTAACTGCCACGCTTAAAATACTTTAAGGGCCTCCTTAGTGTAGATTCCTATGGTAAATCTTAGAATGAAAGGAAATGACTGAATGTGGCAGTAAGATAAATTTAATAATAGAACAAAGCTTTTAGATGGTCACCATTGTTGCAACTTCCTCAATAATAAGTATTGAGACAACCACTGTTGAGATTTCTTATTAAAAAGAACATATCTGCTCTTCTTTCATTAAAAACATATTAAATGTGAATAAAACAATGGAAATTATTGAGGTATAGTTGAAAATTTATTAAAGAATAATAGAATTAAAGTTATTAAATAATAGAATTTAAGTATCGATAGTGTCAGTCCATGACTTTCAGAGTAATAAATGTATTCTCAGAAAGTCCTTTGATGTTGATCGAAGCAGTCCAAGTAAAATATAGTAGTAAGGTTCACGATCCAGTAGTGACCGACATAACTCTCTATCAACGACAAGCAAAACGACTGACCTGAGTTACTTCGCAAACGATTTATTGTCTCAAACGGTCACATTGACTTAAGTAATGGATTTTGCATTAACTCCAAATAGTAGCTGGAATCTAGAGTCGGGACATTGAAATGTTGCTTACTATGTGTTTACTCAATAAATTATATAGAATTTTAGATAAAAACACTGACAATATTCAATTAAGTGAGCCATAGTTGATAAAATTTATAACTTCTGATATTTTAATAAGATTTCACTTAACTTGATCTGTTTACATTTCAGATCAAAACTATTGATTAAAACTACGCCCATTTTTTCGAAGATAAATTAATATGAAATTTGATACAATACGGTTATTAAGTAAAAACCATTTCACGTTTAAACATTAATAAAGGGTTTATTTTAACTAATTACACACAACAGAACATTAAAAAACTAAAAATACAGAACTATAAATTAGCTTCTTAAAAGGTGTCACATTTTTGGTTTCGCGATACAAAAAGATTTAGATTATCTCTACTAAGCATTACGTAATTTAGAGATGTACCTAAATAACGTAGTCATGTATAAACGTGTAGTATTGAACTCATTATTAAAACGTTATGACGATCTATTATTGTACACTGTACAGATGATGCGGTCATGGTAATCAGGTTCTTATGGTTCATAATATCAACCTTCTATTTACCTTTACCTTCAACTTCCTTTACTTGAATTAATAATAAGTATTGTAATAGATTTATAAACTTCTAGAATGGTAAGACTTAACAAAAAGTTTTTTTTTTTAAATAATGAACCTTTAAATCACTTTCATAAGTACGTCTAACCTTACTCAGAGTTATTAAGTGGTCTCATTTGCAACAATTTGTATTGAATCCGATATCTAGATAAATATTTTCTTAAAAATCACACATTTTTTTTGGCTTTTATAGGTAAAAGTTACCTTACAAAAATGTAAGTTTAAATTTTTTATTGTAATAGTTTTTTTTCGTGGTGAACGACAAATTTAATGTTACTTATACGCAAAGATGTCAAACTTTTCATTCATTTGGTCTGTAGATAAACATATCTACAGAACAAACAAGCAGAGACTTATTTCATATATTTAATAGAATTTAATGATCCATCGTCAAGGAAAATTTAAATTATAGTCACCTGGACCTGTATTAGTAATCCTTAAGTCATAATAATACCAGGTACTTGTACTATGCGGCCAGTTATAACTTTAAAAATGTCTTATTATAAAGAAAAAAATTTTAGAAGTATTTCTTTTTATTCTAACGATTTATGTGAAATTTTGATAATAAGAACTGTGTAGAAAGTGCTTTAGAACACAAACTACATCATTGTCTAAACTCCAAGGTATAAAGAGATGTTATAAACTTTAGACTAACTAACTCTATCTAATCCTTAACTCTGCAGGTAAATGTTAAAAGTTTTACCATTAAGAAGTAATAAGCATCGTGTATTAAAAATATACATAGTAAATACATATGTGGATTTATTTAAACCCAGAGAGATTAGATGTGTTCATAAATATGTGCAGATAAAAAATCTTTTGGGACTTCATTCATTAAATCAAAGAAGTGTAATACTTTTTACTCTATAGGGTATTCGAAGGACATTTAGTTGGTGATTTCCAGGTTTATTTCTAATCTAAAAGAATCCTTTGTACCATTACACGACTGATGTTTGGCTTCTGAGACCAAAATTTCTATAAAAAACATACCGTCATACCTGTCATTATCTTTAATAAAACAAAGATAAACAAAATGATATATTTTAAATGGGGATTTGGTCTCAGAAACGTACAGTAATTGTGACATTAATAGTCAAACATAACTTTCATTTATTGGATATTGAATAGTCGCTTAGTATAGATCTAATCATTTAACTAGTCTGATTATTTTTATTTAAACAACTTGCTTTTGCACGCGACTCCGTCCGCTTGAAATTTAAAAAAAACTTAGTATAGCCTATGTGTTCTTCCAGACTATATGTTCTATATCTGTGCCAAATTTCATCAAGATCCGTACAGTTCTTCCGGATATACCTTCAAAAAACATCCATCCCTCCGTCCATCCAAACATTCACATTTATAATATTAGTAAGATTATTAAGTTTCTGTGGAATTTAATTTTGAAATAAATTGCTATTTTTTTCCATTTTCCTTTAGATATCGACACAGTAACAGCCACAGGGTCAATAAGTCGTTTGTATATGTTGCAATCGTGGTACGTGACGTGTTTAACAGTAATAAGATCCGTCTACGTACATGATATGCATTCGAATTTTGTGAGGTTGACAAAGAACTTTAAATGTTGCGTAAGTTCAAGACTGGTCATTCTCATCAAAGATTATTTTGTTTTACAATATTAGTGATACAATATTACAGTATTTTCATATGCTAATTTTCTTTTGCATTCTCTCATAAACTCAGTAACCGAATATTTTTTTCTTTATTCACCATGTCACAAACATTATTTATATGAGTATGAAGGTATGTGTTATGAGATAAGGGATTGAGAACGCTGCAAGTTTGCCGTTTGTCTACCTAAATTCTAAAAGGTCTGCAATATTAAATGTATTCTTTCACAATATGCACAAAAATGAGATATATCAATGGCTCCTATGAATAAGGGCAAATGTGCAAATTGACAACTTTTCAGGAGAGGCTCTCAAAGTTTCAACCATATAGGAAAAGATACCGCATAGGCCCTTTTACTTCAGCAAAAAACACGTTTACACCTGTAAATGTATATTTGTGTTTAGTGCATATTGTTAACTAGACTAAGACGTAGCTTTTAACATAAAAAAGAAAAATCATCAATTTGTCACTTTAACCCTTATACTCATAGGACCCTTGGATAATATGCTTCATTCGTAAAACGATTAATTAAGCGTTCTTTTAACTTGTTTTAAACAAACATAACTAAAAGCAAAACTAAAGTTTTTAAACAAATTAAAAAATATTTACAGATTTATAAACATGCTTGTTTGGTTGAACCACCCTCATTCGTATTTGTGAGCTACGAGTAAAACATTGCCAATTTATAACTGCACTCCTGATGTTCCTATTGTTTGTACAATATTTGATTAATATTTGCCCTTTATGAACGTATATTGTAACTGCATTGCGGTTTGTTATTCTACATTAGTTACGTTGCGCTTATTTGGAAATACCGTTGTTCGCTATTCGGTTTAGAATTTTATGTTTTAAATTTAAGATTTAATTCTTTTACCTTTTTTTGCAATGTTTTTATGTATATCATATTGATCCTAGAATTTAATTCGTATTTGTATTTCTTTATAAGCTAATACACGCTCAATAAAAAGCTATTTGGTACCTATAGTAGAGGTATCAAAGAGTATTGTCAAAAACCGCACACCAAAAAGACTACAAAACAAAATTTGTCTCTTGTGTGTCTCAAAACAATGTTTGTGTCTTTGTTTAGTCATTTTTAACTATTGATTATCAATAAACAGTATTTCTACTTCTTTTATTAAAACGAATCGCAGTATAAATAATAATATATTTATTATTTAATTAAGATAGGAATATTATCGTGTATAGATATCCGCTTTTGGCCAATTAAAACAATTCGCTTCAATAAGCGTGCTTCCTTTCGTACTGTGGCAATATCAATATGTAGCAATTTTGTTCTTCGTGTTTTCGATAATATTACTTCTTTTTATTCCAACATTACAGAAATCAGTTTTAAGGCCAGTTTGTATTCCAAAATCATAGTCCAAATAGGTTTATTACCATTTCGACTAAGTAATTATACCTTATATAATTTTTAATTTTTGCAATAAAATGATACTGCGTGTCTGAAAAATATCACTGAAGGAATTTGTAGTTAAAAATCTGTCAAAATATTCCATTGTCTACATATTTTATTCGGAAGTAAGTATTATAATGAAAAATCGTAAGATGACATTGTAAATAAACGAAAGGTTAGTTACATATTTAAACAAGGTTGCTAACAATGCTTTTGGATTGCAAAAATAGTTTAATAATTATATGGAAGTGTAACAATTTGAAATCGTTTACCTTTTCATTGAATAAACAAACACAATTTCTATTATGTGCACAGCCACCATACAAATACACAATCGATTATGAGATGGAAAAAGCTTGTCAATCTAAAAACTTTATGAAATCGATACGCTAGTTACAATCTTACTAATATAAAAGCGAATGTTTGGATGTATGGATGGATAGATGGATGCTTGTTAGAAGGTATCTCCAGAATGGCTGCATAGATCTCGATGATATTTAGTATAGGTTTAAAACACACTCTGGAAGAACACATAGTCATATGATTCCTGTAATGTGTACGGTTTCCGTGGTATACGTTTGATTGACATATTTAATCAAACACTCCCTGACAGTACAACACATCTTATTCAAATTGGGTACAAATAAGATACTTGTTACCCTATTTTTTTAAATCTGAGGAGACAAAGAAGCGGGTATTAGCCATTAAAAATATAAATAGATATGTTACAATTACGATAGAGCAGTTATCAATTTATGGAAGGTTTCTTAACGTATGAAATTATGCAAAAAGCGTTACGATTTCTCTTGTCTTGTATTTTACTTACGTCTTTCACAATGTAACCTTGTTCTCATGACTGGCCTATACGCTCATAGAACAATATTTTACGTTTTTGGAGTCATAAAAAGTTAAGAATGTGGTTTTTTACTAACCTGTGTGTTATTTGTATTTTTACAAAGTATGTCATAGAAACTCTTATCTTTAGTTCTTATTTTTTGAGTCATTTTATAAATATTTTACTAAGACATCTCGGATCCTTGCAATGGAAAATTTTTAAAAGTAGAATCTATATGATAATATATAAACACTAGCTGTAGCTTGCAACACCGTCCGCGCGGAATTAAAAAAAAATTATAAGTAGCCTATTTTTTCTTCCAGACTATGTTCTACATCTGTGCCAAATATCATCAAGATCCGTCGAGCCGTTCCGGAGATACCTTCAAACAAACATCCATCCATCCATTTAAACATTCGCATTTATAATATTAGTATGATGATGCCAGTACTTGTATAAGATCTTTCCAAATATAGTTTCAATATTTTTAATTTTAATGAATGTACTTATTCATTATTCATCTTCATTAATTTCTAGTTCAGTGGAACGGACTAGCTTTTAACATATAGGGATATATACATATGTTTTAGTTTAACGAACCTATTAACATCTAATTTAGGATCCATCAGGCAACGAAATATATATTTTGTAACATGCGTAAATGAATAAGTAAATATGTTCGAAAATTAGTTTGTTCATCAAATTAGTTATGCAATTAAAAATGACGATTAACTGTGAGTCTGACGAATAATATTAGCAATATTTACATTTTATTTATATATATATATTACTTGCTATTGGTTTTCTATTTTGTAGGTCTAGTAAACATTTAATTTTAATTGATAATTATTTCATGATTGAGCTGAAATTTATTAAAAAATATTTGTCACGAAAATACTTTTTTATTTTACAACATAGTAATTACATTACAAAAATACGTTTTTCTACTTTTTTTTTTTCATATTACAATTTGGCAAACGAGCAAGCGGCCACATGAATTCACCTTAATGGCGAAGCGACCTCTGCTCAGACTGCACAGACATCTGAAATTGCAGATTCGTTGCCTACCTTTATTCGACGGAGGAGGATACGTACAAAAAGAGAATATTTCCCCTTCCTACGCATCTCCTCTTCAATCTTATCCACTTCCCCCTCTTTCAGTATAAGAAATGTGTGTGAAAACACCGCACCAAACTCATCAGACGAAGCGCGGAATTACTTTCACGTTACGCCTGTCTTCTATGTGGTTTTCACCGGGCGAGACGGCTCATCTTTGCAACAGATGATATTGCTGGCGTCTACCACCGCTATTATTTGTTTTCCAAAACCTATAACGATGATAAATTTATTTAACTTAAACAAATAAAATAGATACATGTTCTAGAAATTTTTATTTGGATCTACATAGAGTTGTTTTGGATATTGCCTTGCTTATCACAGCGTGATATTGGAAATTTGATAGGATCTAACTACCTGCGCCTCTCTTGTAATAAATCAGTTATCAATTCAATTTATTTTTAGGGTTTATGATAGTAAATTCTACTATGATAAAATATTTATAATATTGAAATATATTTTTTACATTTTGTGGGCGTGTTACGAAGAGGGAAGAAGCGCATGTGACAAGGAGAATTTTAATTATGAGTGTGGACACCACTAGAGGTAGGTCTTGGAAGAGATAGATGGATTGCGTGAAATGTGACATAATCAACGGATTGATGACTGAGATAACGGAAGATAGATCGATTAGGATGACAAAAACCTAGTGCGGTGGTGATGATGATTTTAAACCCAAAAAAAATCGTATCTGCTTTTACAAAATATTTAACATTTTGCATTGCTACATTTAACTATTTGATCACTAAAATATAATCACTATCAATTTGTACTTTGTTTTAATGGAAATGCGATTCAGTGTATATAGAGTACGCAGAGTTCGATTTACAGGTATATTAGATGCAATAAAATATTTTTTTAATAGATAATTTTTCAAGAAAAATTGTAAATACTTGTTTTTATTCTTTGAACGTAACTCTTTATTTAATTCTTGTATTCCTTCATAATAAAATAAATAACATGTATTATATTGTAGTTATAAAACTTTAGAATTCAAAAACATTTTTAATTTCTTAATACGTTTTAATTTTTTGTAAATTTGAAAAGAAACAACAGAGTTATTTATCGTGACTTAAATATAAACTTGAATTATTCACGGATTATTATTTCATTTAAATTTTTAAATATTTAATTGATCGGACTTCAACAATCAACATAGAATAGCATTCTGATAATGGTTCGGGTTAATTAACATTTTATGGGACAGGCGATTGTAGGGGAGTTTATTTTTATTAAAATTTGTCGCAATTATCGCAATGTGACTACTAAATATCATTGAAAGCAGAGTTGTAACAAATCTCTAAAGAAACACGCTTTACTTTTGTTTAAAGTTTTTTATATGAAATATTGAACTGATTTTCATTTTTTTTTATTATCGAGAAGCGATAAAACTGACCAATATAATATTGTGACATATGCAAATTTACAAAATACAAAGAGCCAAAATTATATTTAAAAATACAATTTAAAACCCAAACCCTATTATAAATTCTCTTATTCATATCTAAATTACTGTTTCGTGATAACTCTGAGCTTATAAAGAAATATGTTATCAAAATATGAATAAACAGGCTAAAAGCTACCCGAATTAAGTCATGGTTATTTTGTGTCACGACAAGGTGACGGGATCACACGAACGACTCCGGCCCATTCAAACCACAATATTACCATAAGTTTCGCATCGCTATTGCGAGAATATTCAAATTTAGCTTTTTCTTTGACACATTTTGGGATACCTTTAATGATTTATGTTAAAGTTATTCCAGACACAATTTACTAAAAGGCACTCATAATTTAATAATCTTTATGGTTATAAAACACTTATTTGTATTAATTTGGTGTACCTGCTTACTACGAAATCGATCCATTAGTCCTTTTGGTGCAACTTATCATTCCCAGTACGTCGGGCTTAGGAGGTAACATAATAGGTAACATATAATGTTATTATTGATTTTAATTGTACCATCAAATTATATTACACGCATTATAAATATATTTACAATACAAAGGTTTATTACATTGATATCGTTAACCCAGTCAACTTCAACCTCTTTAGACGCCAGGAACGATAATGTCTGTGACACGAATTGACCGGATCGGCTGTTGCGATACAACGACCACACAGAATATACGCGTGAAGTGGAAGCAATTCCGCGTTTCTCTTTTCCTTCCCACCCTTTTCTTATAAGGAAAGGTTAGAAAGGGTCGATTAGAAGGAGGAGGGGATGCATTTTAAGGTGGAATGTTCTCTGTGCGTTGCCTCCTCCTTCAATTAAAGGTAGGCAAAGCATCTGCAATTACGGACGCCTATGGGCAGCGGTTGGCTATTTCGGCGAATTCAGGTGACTGCTGGCTCGTTTGCCACCTTATATAAAAAAAAGATAAAGCATTGTTTTTGAACACACGTTTTGACAATGACAACTCCAATGCAAAACCGCCCACATATAACAATTATGACATAACTGATTGAATCATTGCAATTATCAGTAAATCTTCCAAAGAACGTTGGCCTTAACCTACCACGATATCGAAATAATGCGGAAGGACATCGTTATAATTCGCCACACAAAATGTCGGTTGAATCTCGTCGGTGATCTATTCAAACATTTTATTTTTTCTTTTATACGAACGTTATTCAATAGATAAAACGGTCACTCGACATTGAGTCTTGCAAATCAATAATTGACGTTTGATTATGAATACTACTGATCCCCCATTGGTCGAAATTCGACCATAATTCACAATCAAAGATTGTTTGTTTTGGGTGTTTTCCTTTGAGCCGATCGGCCTACCGATAAATCGGCTCGATGGGATTTTTTTTTATGGAATCCCCTATTGGAAATGGATCACATTTTTTGGATACGATGGACTCAATCGGCCCAATGGGATAAAAATTATCATTGAGCCGAATGAGCGGTAGACCAATCGGCCCAAAAGGAATCACATTTTTGTTTGTTTTTGATTTAAAATAGTCTTTTCCATATTAACTTAAACTATGTCAAATTTTACGTTCATCGGTTTGCACAATATCCTTAAAGTGAGGGCTGACTTTTGTTGTCGGAGGCCAAGTCCCACTTCGGGTCACTGCGCCACCCTAGTTAATTAGAGGGATTATACAGTTTTCTCTTCACTTATTAATAAATTATAATTATTTAAAAATAATCAATAAACGATTAGCTAGTTAAATATGCTCTTACCAATAAATCGTAATATAGCTGCAAGACAAAAAAATGACACTTTCTACTGTGTGTTCGTGTTCACGCACGACTCTTCAATGCTTGCTATTATAATAGCTTGTAATACAGGAAAAGTATTTAAATTACTTCTAATATAGTTTTTATCACAAATTTGAAAAATTAAAATTCGCTTAAGCCATGTTATCTATTCATAATTATCGTAGGCTATAATTTTTAAAGGTATTTAAGAGGTGACTTCAGAAGTATTTTGAGGACAGCTTAGAAATGGATCAATATAAGTTTATACTTGTGATTCTTTTTTCTCTTGCCGTAACAGGTACGTTTTTATAAAAGCGAAAAAAAAGTCGTAATGCCCCGCCATTGATCTGATAGTAAGAGAAAAGATTATTTTTATATGGAACAAGCCAATGATCACGACGTTAAGTAATGATGTGGTCGAAAGATGGTACACTCTACTTTAGTAAACGTCTATTCCCGCTACTCTTGAAGGCCTCCACGTCATAATTGGATGAAAAAACTGACACTGACAATTTGTTTCAATACTTTGCAAAATGTATCGTTGACCCATTTTATTTGCCAGAAATGTACGGTAAGCACACTCGCAGAGGTCACTCGTCAAAAGGTAATCGAGTGGTTGGCGGCAGCGAAGTGCCGATACAAGACTACCCGTATCTAGTGCATTTGCTGCTGGCAAAGCCCGACTCGCATCAAACCAATGCGTACACCGTCTGCGGAGGAACAATTGCTAATGAGAAATGTGTTATCACCGCAGCACATTGTCTCACAGGGTATGTGCGCATTGAACAATTTGAAAAATAATTTTAGCGTTGATTTCCACTGAAAGCAATAAAAAATATGAATCAATGAAAAAATTTCGTCAAATCCAACGAAGAGAGATCACAGTTAAAAAAATGGTACAAGCGATTAACGTTATTTTGTTTAACGTTTAATGTTTTTTTTACAGATCAGTTGAAGCGCATATAAGGGCTGGCAGCAAAGACTTTACGAATGGTGGAACTGAATATAATTCTAAAACTCTTATACAACATCCAGAGTACAATAGTAAGACGTTAGATTACGATATTGGCGTAGTGAAGCTGTCGAACCCAATTGCACTTAATGGTGATACTGTTTCGAAAATTAAGTTCCCGGATGACAATTGCAGCGTGTCTCCTGGTACTAACCTAACTACTCTCGGATGGGGCGCTACCAATGTAAGCTTTACAGTTACACACTACTAAGAAAAAACATTTTAACAAAAAAAAAACGACTTCAAAAGAAATTATTCTCAAACAAAATGCACTAAAAAGAAACAAAATGCACTAAAAAGCAACAAAATGTAGAATCACGAATACCATTGAAAGACAGAAAACTCTTCTTGTGTTATGTTTTTCGAATAAAAAAATGATTATGTAAATCGGACATCCAGGAACGGAGTTACGTACCAAAGTACCAAAAAAAGTAAAAAAAAAACAGACGAATTGAAAACCACCTCCTTTTTGAAGTCGGTTAAAATTACTGCATTTCTACTACGCACTAGTTTTTAATCACTAACAACTAGTAGGTATGATGATACTACCCAAGGCTTTTTATCTCGCCTTCTGATATAAAAAAAATCATATAAAAAACTTTTTCAGACTTTTCTGCACCTAAAAATATTTCTTGTGTAATGTTAACTCTTGTGGTTGTATTTAGAAAAGGGGACATGTAGTGAGGTTTACATTTTTTTAGCCACATGGGGGCCCCCTTAGCCAAAACTTAAAAGCAGTAACTTTATCAGCGGTATCAGATGCCGATTGTAAGAAGATTTACTCGTATATCAGCCCTCAAATGATGTGCGCAGGAGTATCTGAAGACGGTAAAGGTTCCTGTGGGGTATGTAAATGTATTCTAATAGTATTTAGTAAGATTCTCAGGCAGGAGTTTGTTCGAGGTTCCGCCCTCTTTGGCACCTTTGAATCGGAATGCTAAAAATGTATTGACAGTCCAAGCCGAGGTCTCATCATCATCATCTCGAAGTTCCATGAGCCTAGCTACTCCATGGAAAATCCATCGAAGCGATCTAAGGACCTCGGTGGCCTCCAAATTCGGTAATAATAATGAAGTAACGGCCCGAGCCGAGGTTCCTGAGGCTGCCTTTGAACTAATTTACTCTTAAATCTAGGTTAAGGCTAAGCACCATCCGAGTTTGTTAAGAGTACGTATACTTGTATGTTGTACCCGCTGTAGAATAATCTCCAAAAATCTTATACCATGAAATAGGTGAAATAATAGTGGTATAAAGAATACTCGAAACCGATGCGCATGTGTGCGTAGATGTAGGAATGTGGAAATGGGAGAGAAGTCTGTCAGAACCGCATCAAATGAAAGTCTGGTTTCTGCCTAACCCTCTGAGTTATTGGTGTTGTTTGTATAAACGTCGTTTAGTTTAAAATTATTTCATTATTTAATGCTACTTTTTACGCAGGGTGACTCCGGTGGTCCAATAATTGTGACGGAAACTAAAGAGCAAGTGGGCATCGTGTCGTTTGGTTTTACTTGTGCTAAAGCGAACGTTCCTGGCGTTTACACCTATCTTTGCGATCCCAGCAATCAGAAATGGTTGAAGGAAATGGGATGCGCCTAAGCAATTTTTTCGTGTTTATTTGTTGCGTGAAAAGTTAAAAAAATATTGGAAATGTTTGGTTATTTTTTTGAGTCGAAAAAATAGAGGCTAATGATCCTAAATAAAATAATATACGCAACGAAGAATTACGAGTTCATTTTTTCTTTTTTGTTATCGATTGTTATTTAATAATATTTTTTTTGTTGTAAAATAGACACTGTTTACCAATAAAAATACTTATAATGTGTGAATTAAATTATTTTCCTCTTTTTATTTTTACCTAATAAAACGTAGCATATACACAAGGAAATTGCCATCTATTTATGATATATCAACTGTTCTACATTTTCCATCACTTAGTCATCATCATTATCATCATATCCCTAGCCTTTTCCCACTCATGTGGGGTCGGCACGAAAGGTTTTATAAACCTTAAAGTTTTGGCTTCATTTTTTACAGCAGGCCGCCTGCGTGTCGACAATCCTACTTGGGAGGACAATTTCTTAAAATTAAATGTAACATAAACTAAATAATTCAAAAGTACTTCTAAAAACACATCAAAAATAAAAATGAGCGAGAAAACATTATTAACATATTATAATAAACAACAAAAATAGGCTCTTGTTTCCTTTTGTCCCAAATATATTTTATTTAAAGCAAAATATCCTCAAAACATGATATATTTTTAAACGCATTTATTCTTTGTAAGTTTTGGAAATTAAATATATGTATTTGGCTCGTGAAATGTATAAAAGAATAATTAATTAACCAAAGATATCTTATAATATCTTATAAATATATGGATGAAACTGCTAAATAAAAAACTTTTGAATGAATTAAATTAAATGAATTAAAACTTTTTTTATATATAACAAGATGGCAAACGAGCAAGCGACCAAAGACATCCGCAATTCCAGATGCCTGCCTTTAGTCAACGGAGAAGGGGATACACAGAAAGATAATATTTTCCCTTACTATGCGTTCCCTCCTCCGACAATTACCCATCCCTTTCCTATCCTTTCCATAACAAGAAAAGGATGGCAAGGGGAAGAATACTAAAATTAGGTCTTATATGTGACAAATTTTGTTAGTTTTACCGCGAAAAGATTTATTATCAGAAAGCGGAGACTACATACACTAAAAACAATAGACAATTTGCAATTATTAGAAAAGTAAAAGAGGCACTTTGTCATTAAAATGAGATAAAGACGGCTAAAAATGTTGATAATCTGGTGGTTTACAGGAAGATTTCTTGATGCTGTTGATGACTTATGTACATATAGGTCTTTGTACTTTTAACTTCTGACTGAGAAATTATGTAGAAAAATTACATTTTTATTATTATCAAACAACTAGTTATTTTGAAGTTAATGATATGGATAGATAACTTGATTGTAGAAGAATTATTGTTAAGGGTAATATCAATGTAATATTTGAATAACCCAGAAATAATTGTTATCATGTCTAAGCCTACTATTGAGATTTAAACCTTATATTCTTACTGAGGTCACATCATGTCGGTTTATACAAACAAGGACTTTATTGGACTGTGATATACATAGTAGAGAGGTTGTTGTTATCTGTGCTAGCATCTAAAATTTATAATCATAGACAATTATAGAGTATAAAAAAGTTGATAAGGCCATTCGTACACAAGGCATCGTAAATCGTCGAAACTACTATTGTATGGTATCTTCGCTAGAATAGCATTGCGCGATCCGTACATTAAACTTTGAATCGTCGACGCGAGTTCTCTATTTAGACATTAGAGGCAATGTATAGATTTGCTACGTAATTGCAGCGACTTTTCTCACGACGATCTTGACAACTTGTCGGCGACACGCGCTGTGTACGAACAACTATGGCTTTATATTTCGAAAGTTAGCTTAGCGAAGATTTCCATTGCCTTCTGTACGAAGGGCCTAACGCAACCTATTAAAGTCTGAAGATACTACATGTGTTCATTGGAAACTAAAATAAAACAAGAAAAATTCTAGATTTTGGTATTCTACAGATTGTTTCTTCTTGTCTCCGTTTATTATCAGGACAATGTTTCCAGTTCCTTTTCTAGAAAATGAACGTTTTTTGATATATCATGGTATATTCAATGACACGTCACAAACATGTTTTTGTAACATAAATATTTTTTGTTATTTCTGACATAATTAAACAGGACAATAATAAATATCCCAAGAAAATTAAAAAAAACTACAGAAAATAACCGGAAGAACTATCTTTATTTTTAAACGCCCTTCTTATCAGTTCCACCTACAATTTTCAAAGATTAGAAATCGTTTAAGAAACGTTATCTTGTTCATAATTATCTCAAGCAATGGTTATAGAAAAGGTACGGTATATAAAGAAAAACATCCATATGAGAAATAGACTTCGACCATGAAGACAGAAATGGATCGACTTAATTTTTTCTTTGTCGTTCTCTTTTGTGTAGCTATCTCAGGTGCGTAAAAATAATCAAAACATTGTATGAAAATTCTCGTTTTAGTTAGAGTCGGCGTAAGCATATTTTGCATGAACTGTCAGCAAATGAACCAAACGATCCATTCACAATTTGTCGTGTAGTTTTCGACAGTATATAAATCTCACATTTTTACTTAAAATGTCTTTTTTTTTCAGGTGTGTATTGCAAGCATCCTCGTAAGGTTCACAGGACTAATGATGGTAGGATAGTTGGAGGCAGTGAGGTCTCCATACAAAACTACCCTTATCAAGTATATTTATTGCTGAAGCAAGCCTTCACAGGCGATTACTACCAATGCGGAGGGTCTATTGTCACGTCGCGATGCGTTCTCACTGCGGCCCATTGCATTTCTGGGTAAGTACTAATTTATTTTAAAAAAGTAGTCTAACTCACTATACCTCTGTAACTTGGCATGGAAGACTACGTGACATTTCAAACTTTGAAATTTGTCTTACCGTGAAGGCAAGTGGTAACAATACCCTTTGGAATTCTGGAACACATAAAACACGCGTAGTTAACACAAATTACTCAAAATTTTACAACAAACTAAAGATGTATATTTGTATTCTAGCATGGAATCTGTGAACATAAGAGTGGGTAGTACAGACGCTTCGAGTGGTGGTACTACTTATGACTCCAGAACATTAATAATGCATCCTCAATACAACGCTGGGAATAGCGATTATGATATAGCTGTTATTAGATTGTTGAGGCGTATCGCTATAGACGGTACTAACACTGCAACAGTCACCTTGCCATCTGGGAACTGCACCGTACCTGCGGGAACTAACTTAACTGTCACTGGATGGGGTGATACTAGCGTAAGTAAAAATACACCTTGTATTAATTATTTAAACAACTTTTGCAATTGTAACAATAGAAACCTTTCTCACTCGTTTTCCTTTTACGGTTACAAACCTTCCCAATTCTTTGAAGTTAACAATACGATATAAGTCCTCGTTTCTCGTAAAAAAATTTGCAAAGGATAGTACTTTTTTACATTATACACACAATTTCAGAAGTGTTTAGTCAACGGAAGGGAAGACGCACAGATAGGGAATATTTCCCCATCCTATGCATCCCCTCCTCCATCAAGTCAATTTCCTCTTCTCATCCTTTTCTTATAAGAAATGGGTGGGAAGAGAAAGAGGGTTAATATCGTAGTCATATGTAAAATCTCATTATCTTTGTGATAATGAACGTTAACACAATTTGTTTTTTCTTTAGGAAAATGGAATGAGTAGTGAAACTTTAATGGCTGTGTCGGTTAACGCGGTGGCTTACGATAATTGCAAGAAGAGCTATTCGAACTTAACTCCTCGGATGATATGTGCCGGTGTGCCCGAGGGCGGTCGAGATTCATGTCAGGTATGGGCCAATTCACTTGAAATCAATGAGTATAAATAAAAACTAGTACACTAAACAAATAAGCTGCAAATATTTTAAGAAAAGAAAATATTTATTACGTAATATATTCAAATTTCGAAAGACCTGGTAAAGTGCATTTAAGTGCTCATATTATCAGATTCTCACTAGTGCAATTTAAGTCTAGTAACAACGTCGTAGTTAAGTTTATAAAATTTGTTTTGCCAACCATACAAAGTCAGAAGCTACAAGTGAGAGCTAAAAAATAATTTTCTTCTCTCTTTTTGCAGGGTGATTCCGGTGGTCCATTAGTAAAAACTGGTACCAAACAGCAAGTGGGTGTGGTATCTTTTGGTACAGGTTGTGCAAGGCCTAATACACCAGGTGTATATAGTAATTTGTGTAATCCAAATATTCAAAGATGGATTAGAATGATGGGTTGCGCGTAAATTGTTTATTGATTGGTGTACTTATTTGTTGTGTAAATCAAAATGTAAATTTATAACGACTAAGCTGTATGCAAAAAAAATCAACACGAGCATACAGACATATTTTTTTTTAAATTGTAGTTACACAGCAAAAGAGTTCATATTACTAATGTTTTATCTACTGACGGTAATTGTGCCAACTATTTATTTGACATACACATGTTTATATAAGACACTGTTTACTATTAAATAACTAAAACAATTACTTAGTTTTCTTCTTTCCAGATATTTCCTTTTTATGGTTACGGGGCAAGTTATTTTATATTACGAGTATAATTAAAAAATTTATACTTTTCAACAACAATTTTTGGTGTATAATTAAATAGTAATTATTAACAAAACAAAAAGAATTGTTGAATGAATAATTTGCTCGTAACTACAATATGACTGCACTTATATGGAACTAAAATTGAAGGCTCTACATGTAATGATTGTTAAAAGTTACTGCTTGTGTTTTGAATTGTGAGGAGGCGAGATAATTTTTTTAGGAGGGGTTTCTTGGTAACTGTGCTATGACTTATTATGATTGACAATTTTAAACTATGGTATAGTTAGACAAGTATAACATATCTGCACAGGCTCAGATAATTTTCCAATTTTTCCGTTGCCAAAGTTAGTTCGATGGGGACTTTTTAGGGTTCACAAATATAATTATGTTCCAAACAATCATTCCAATTTTCAGCTCTATGCGAATTGTTGTATTTTAACTACCTTAAGTTTGCTTAATTTGAATGGGATATTGGTTCCAAATTAAAACCAATATTGGTTCAGTTAACCCGACGCGTATTTTTTTAAAGTTCACATATTTTCAATTTTTATTAAGATTCATGATATATAGAATATTCACACTGACTAAAAAAATAAGAATTTACCGGTTACATATAAGGTAATTGTTATAATATGGCCGTGGTTACAAATACTCTGACGAGGACATAGTAATTATAAGTATTTTCATATATTTTTTTGAATTATTAGAGAAATGATAATTATTAGAAGTAATAGTATTCTTATCACATGAGGGTACAATTGTTAACAATTAAGAACCATTTACTACCTTATTGTAGGTCGCTATTAGCGCATTTTATAATTATAGCAAGTATTGTATTTAAAAGGGTATCATTGATCGAAGTGACATATTCATCAGGCGCAAAGAAATGGAACAGTACTCTTTGATTCTATGGGCTTTTCTCTGTTTAGCCACCACAGGTATGTTATAATACTTTATAGTGCTAACATACATAATTGCCATTCTAACTTTGTTAAATTTCCAACTCACGTTTTTAATAATTATTGGAAGAAAATGTAGCTTTATTGTGGATCTTATTTGAATTTTAGTTACTGAAGAACTCATTAAAATTACAATATTTTCCCCATGAAACATTGGTACGTTAAAATTAATCGTCCTATTTTTATGTTTTTTTATTATATTTTGTTTTGTTTTATATTGATCAGGTTCTATTGGAGGACATTCACCTCGTAGAGTTTATAAAAAAAATGACGGTAAAATAGTAGGTGGTACTGAAACAACTATACAAAATTACCCCTACCAAGTGTATCTGGTGCTCAAACAAGCTGGCTTAGAAGATTACTACGAGTGCGGAGGGTCTATTGCGACCCAGAGATGTGTTCTCACAGCGGCACATTGTATCACCGGGTGAGTAAATAAGGACATTCACATTTATATCAATAGACTGGACAAATCTAACCAAGACTTGACAATATGTTACCACTAGGAAACATGTGTAGGACACGCCTACATGTAAATAGGCATTTGTTTGCCATTGATGATAATGATTAAAGTACTTGTAGGGAAATATTTCTTACGTCCGCTCTATAACGGATTTATTTAATTATCTTTATTAAAACTATACTAAAAGTATACAATAACATGACATCTTAATACTATGAGTAAAAAATAATATGAATTACTAATTTCTTTACCATGTATTTAAAAAAATACTTTCTTGCAATGAAGTATCTTAGATTTAATTTCAACTTACATTTGAAACGTTCAAGCTGTTATTAATTGCTTTTATTTTTGCTTCAAACATTATTAATCTATTTTAACAAGACAAATTAATAGTGATATAAATTACTATTAGGAGACTAGCAATCACATTAATACGACACTGACATTGACAAATTAATTTAGGCGCATGCGCGAGGTCGTTGAAAATTATTATAGTACTAGCTGTCGCACGCGAGACCGTCCGCGTGCAATTAAAAAAATCCGTTGAGCCGTTCTGGAGATACCTTCAAACAAACATTCATCCATCCAACCATCCATCCATCTAAACAATCGCATTTATAATATGAGTAAGATTAAGATAAGTAAGAAGTAAGATTAGTAAGATTTAAGAAGTAAGATAAGATTATTTTCTCATAAATTAGAGTATGTAAATATTTGTCCATTCACTACTATATAATGGTAGTCATTTATTTAGGTATTTATATCTACACCAGAAACAAATTAATTTCCATAGGGAATTGATTAATTCAAACAACAAAAGGTATGCAGTTGGTAATTTTGATACCGTTATTATATTTAAATGACATCGAATGTAAATAGAAATTAAGTTATGAAAATAAGAAGAAATAAGTATGGTCTATTTAATTATCTCAAGTCATACAAATTTATAGCTTGCTTTTGAAGATAAGTAGAGGACGTTAAGAATACTTCACATCCATTTTATAGCACATATAAGATGTCCAAAGTTAGGTCAGGATAACGGTTTCTTATTTTTTTAATTTAATTTATTACAGCAAAGAGTCAGTAACGATAAGGGTTGGCAGTACAAATACAACAAGTGGAGGCACTACCTACAAATCAAGGATGCTTTTTATGCATCCTTTCTACAATTCTACAACATTTGATTACGATATCGCCGTGATTAGATTGTTGAGACGAATTACGATTGATGGTACTAATAGCTCACTCGTCGACTTGCCTACAAGTAATTGCACCGTGCCCGTAGGTACCAATCTTACTGTAACTGGATGGGGAGATACAAGTGTAAGTATAGCTTTATAACCTGACTGATAAGACGGTTACTATGATCGTCAATTCTATCGTAACCTTCTATAACCAGAAAGTGACATTTAAACCTCATCAATAAATGACAGAAAGAAGATTACTACAAGAATTACCGTATATGAGACAATTATAACTCTAAGGTAGGTTAATAAGGTACATTTTATTTATCATTCTACACAATAATACACCACATAATGTAAGAAATACAATAAGAAAATCTTTGTGCAGGTTGCGCTGAATTCTAATGTTCTAGGTTTCTATTCTAGCTAACCCTTCGAAAAGAAGATGCTGTCTAGTTATTATCTGCAGTTTTTAGTAGTGAAAACATATAGACCAAGTGAGAAGCGTCTTTTTGGACTTTCTTTGTAGTATGGATAACACCGTAGCGAATTTTACATATCATGTAGTAGAATTTGTATTTTTTTTAGGAAAATGGTGAAGACAGCACAACTTTAAGAGCGGTTACTATTAATGCCGTGTCTTACGATGAGTGCAAAAAGACGTATTCATACTTAACTCCTCGAATGACGTGCGCTGGTGTGCCTGAAGGTGGTAAGGATACTTGTCAGGTAATAAATTAATTTTCTACAATAATTTTAAACTACCTCACTTTATTTATACTGCAAGTGTTTTCAAGTTTCTTTTCACTGTGCTTTTAAATCTCACACGAGAGCAAAACAGCTTGCAGTACTGAACCATGATCTAACATCATAAAACAATAAACATAAACTTTACATCTACAGGGTGATTCTGGTGGTCCATTAGCTATAACTGGAACGAAATCACAAGTGGGAATTGTGTCCCACGGATATGGATGCGCTCGGCCAAACACACCTGGTGTTTATACCAACTTGTGCAACCCTGATATACAGAATTGGCTGAGGTTAATGAGATGTCTTTAAAATATCTTTCTATAACTGACTTAGATGTGTTATGTCTAAGTTAATGTAGAATCAGTTTGTTTTATTGGTTCTTGAGATCGCTACCGTCGTTCTAATAAAGATACCTGTTCTAATAAAGTAATGTTGGTTTTATGAAGAAGTACTTTTAGTTTCTTGAACTCAAAGGTAAATTTACGAACTACAAACGATTTTATGAAGATATTGTTTGGTAATAAATATTTTTGCAATATAAATAACTTTATTTTTTAATATAACAATGAAAACCCCTATTGGTGAAAGGTAAGGTTAATGTTTATAGGTTATTAGGGCTAATATACTTTAAATTATACTTGAACTATAAATATAAGACTATAAACAAAAAAAAATTACCAAGACTTTAAACTTTACACACAACATAAACCCTGTAACATCCTCAACAAATCGACAGACAGAGAACAAAAATTGCTGCGATTGACAAAATTCCGGTCAAATTCTGAAAGGGATCTCTTAGCATTTAAATAAATGGTATCTGCGAACTTCTCTTGTACGTTGAAACTTTTTTAATTTCGTCGAAAAGAGCCAGGTGCTCCCGTCGACTTCAATTCTACGGACAGTCTCCGACAGGATCTGAGAGCTGCGATAACACCTCACTTACATTATAAAAGTACCACAATCATTTCGAAAGATTCCGTTGATTAGCGAATCCCGTAATTTATTACCTTCTAAATCTTTTTTATTGCACAGTATACGACTGGAGTTTTTAATTCACAGTTTTCATGATTGTTTAATAATAATAGGTAACATTTCTTTATTTTAAACTAGCTTTTACCCGCGACTCCGTCCGCGCGGAATAAAAAAAATGCACACAAGATAAAAAAGTCCCTATGTCCGTCTCCTAGTTCTAAGCTACCTCCCCATCAATTTTCAGCTAAATCAGTTCGACCGATCTTGAGTTATAAATAGTGTAACTAACACGACTTTCTTTTATATATATAGACTAGCTTTTACCCGCGACTCAGCCCGCGCGGAATAAAAAATAGAAAACGGGGTAAAAATTATCCTATGTCCGTTTCCTGGTTCTAAGCTACCTGCCCACCAATTTTCAGTCAAATCGATTCAGCCGTTCTTGAGTTATTAATAGCGTAACTAACACGACTTTCTTTTATATATATATAGATTATTATCTTATTAAGAGCATACTCAGTAATCACCGAAATACTTTAAAGTATATTTGTGATAGGATGTGATGTGATATGATGACATATCTTATCGCTTTAAAGATGAAATATTTAAAAAAAACATTCTAAGGTCTAGTCCATCACAAAGGTACAGTTTGTAATTTAGTATAAAATGTATCTTGTCATATATCTCTTTAGCAAAGCATAACATAAAGCAAACATAAACATTAGAAGATTTAGGAAACGAACGATAAATGAAAACGTAATTAAGCAAGGGATAACTTTAAGGCAAAGTTAAAAGTTTGTTAGCTTCAATTATATTATTTGCTTCCTTTCTCAGGATTATCTTGTTGTTCGTCTGCTTGTTTTGAATAATTAAAGATTAATGTAAATCTTGATGGCTGAGTAATGGATTAAATGAGAAAGACGTTGACAAATAAATTGAATTTATTTAATTCTTTATAATGTCATTTTTATTTTAGATGTTACAAAGAATAATTAAGGAGAGAAGTCATTTATTCTCTTTATAAACCAAAATTGTGATTTTTTTCGTTAATTCACATTTTTTTTGTTTTACAATACATGTTTATTGTACCGGGTGCCTATCTTTATACTTAACTATAGGCAAACAACACTTTATGCAAAAACTCGAAACTGCCTTTACTTCATTTTCTACTTTTGATGAAAACGAATGATAAGAGTTCTTGACTAAAGTAATTAATAAGTGATTCTTTTATCTTAATTTGATTGGGTTCTTTAAATGGCCTTCCGGAAACGAAGATAATTTAAATAATAATGCAACTTTAATTTATTAAATAGTTATGATAAGTTAACTTTTTAAGGTTAAAATTTATTGCTGTAGGTATTTCTGCAAGATGTTTTGTTTTTAATAAAATGAACAACAGTTTTCCACGTCAAAGTACCGATATGAAAAAGCCGAGGAGATTGTATCTCGGCGTTGAGATAAGGTATTTAATTTCCTTTCCTAGACAGACTGATGACGTAAAAGACGGCTTCTTTCATTTAAAATTAAAACAGATATTTCTTTCACTCTACAATTTTTTCTCGTGATCAACGAAATGAATTTACCGCCATCTTTTGTTTCAAAAATTGAATAACGTTGAACTCTTTTTGATTTTTTATACACTTAAAAATTTCCTTTTTTGTATAATAAATTAAAAATTCCGATTAATTCTACTGCCACTGCCAAAGAGTCAGCGCCAAATTTAAAAAAAAATGCTTAAGTTACGCCCGCATACATAAGCTACCTTTCAGTACAAGTTCCTTCACAATCGATTCAGTCGTTGCGAAGGGGTTGCGTTGGGAACAAGCGCGGATTAACGGACAAACAGACAGACAAGAAATTAAAAAAATTGGATTGTTGTTAAAAGCAAGGCAAATACATTATGTTCTAGAAAAATTGTACTCAATTTTTTTTAATTGTGTAGATTCGAGAAAAATGTTGCAATTATAATGCGGGTAGATTAACTAATCATTGCAAAACCTCCATAATATCGTTACTAAAGTTAAAAGAGATTTATGATTGACGATGTGCCACAATTACGATAATCGATTACGCACAGAACATGTTTTTAAGTTATTTCAAATATCAAGGAAATGCTTTGTTTTGTTTCAGAACATCGATCATATTATGTAGCGCTGTATAGTTAGAAATTGTTGTAGGTGGACATTTGACATTGAATGAATGTTATAGAATACTATGTTACTAACTAAATAAAATTTTTGTTATAATTTTTATGAAAAATATCTGTGCAATATGTTCTTTGCCGCCAACTTCCAATTGGATAAAGTTGGTCAGTTCAGTCTGAACACTGAAAAAAAAGAAGACAATTAGTAAAATTAAATCATACTGACATAGAATATGTCACGTTTTAAAACCTCTGTATATTCTACAGGCGAAAATCAAATATAACCTCTTTAGAAATTGTTTTAAAAGTAGGAGGTTTCCCGCGACTTCGTCCGCGCGTTATTGAAATAATATAGTAATGAATGTAGTAGTGTCCGAACTAACTCAGGGATTTAACCCAAAAAATCAACCCTATTTAGTACAAACAAACAAATAAATCTATATATAAAGATATATAAAACACTTTGTTTATCAGTATCAAGTTTGAAGATAAACTGTATCATGTGAAATAACGAAATAGACTATTTCGTTTTATCTCGATCCATTAACTTGGATGACAGGAACGGAGAATTGGGCTAGTACAGCGAGTCCGGCTACATCCGCTCTGTGAAAGGTAATCATAAAATCTTCGATATTGCAGCGTTGCTGCACTTGCAAGGAATTGTTATTATAAAGTTTTCGCCGAAAGACATTTTTTCCTATAAACGCAATGTGGTGCCAAAGTTATTTCGTAAGGGATATGAGAATAATAAATTTGAAATAAATTTAAAATACTATATTATAAAACTGTATTACAGTATCAGAGAAAATTATACATAGTATTACAGTAAAAGAAGAAGTATAGATTTTCCATAAACATTATCATTTGAAATTGTCCAATTTGTTTGTAAAAATATATGTAGCAATTGAGAATTGTGTGTATGTGAATTTCTAACTATAAAATTGTATTAACGAAAATGCTCTAGCAATCTCAGAAAGGTTATTGAAAAGGGGACAAAGAGCCGGGCACTGCAGAGACGTCGCTATAAATGTGAACTGAAGGGCTTTGTCAGTAAGTTGAACGTACCTCTTCACTGGCAGTTGCAATTTGCATTACAATAAATTTATATTGAAGGTCTCAAAGTAGAGTTCCGTGATCGCTTTAAAAGCTTTATTCAGAAACCGATTACTTTTCTAAATGCCGACTAAATTATTTCAAAAATCACGTTTTCATATCACGTACACTCTGGGCTGATAAAGTAGGTTTTCTATAGCCGCGGTATATTTGAGTTCAGTGTACATTTTGCTTGTGGTTTCCAAAGATTATATTAAAATATTGCATACGTGTTAAATCTAAATGTATGAATATTTTAATTGACTACAGTTATTTTTTATGCACAGTGTATTTAAGTTGCATTTTTCTTATGAATCTATGTTATTTACACGAAAGTCCATGAATAAATAAATTGACTGTTCTATAATTGTATAATCTATGACGCGTAAGTTAAGAAAATCTTGGCTGTAACGATGAGTAAAAGTCACATTACGAATGAAAAACCGCGGGATTGTGGTAATTGAAAATTCTCTGTGTAATATACGACTTGCAATTTCAGGGCGGGGCAATTCGGAGCGGTCCTACAGGGCGGACTCATTTTTCTTTACGTTTAACGATATTATTTAACGCCACAAATTTTGCCATTTTTCTTATGGCCTCCAGACCTGCGGGCAATTTCATTATGGTAATCGCACATTATTTTACTTTTAGCTTACGGAGCGTCGGTAGTTGGTTTAATGAAAAAATTCGGTTGGAGTGGCGTGATACTATAAAAAACTCTAATACTTCTGTACAATTGTTATTTCTTTAGTTACAGAATGTATAATTGTTCTTAGACAGTTTAGTCCAGTGGCTAAGTTTAGTGCCTCCTTTTTTTTACTATATCGATGTAAACTTTCTAGTGTTAAATACAATGCAACAGAAAATAAAAATTGTCAATCTCTTAACATAAATACATTGGTAACAGAAAAACTAAAACAGTTATTTGCAGCTAGCTAGCTATTACAAAATAGTTGAAACATTTACACTTTTCTTCAAACAGTTCAAGAAGATGGTAAATGAGGATCGAACATTACAGGATTCTTGTGAAGGATTAGTGAGAGTTGAATTTTAATTAAAATGCGAGTCATCGATGGACCGGATTAAGCGCTTTCAATGAGAAACAGCGAGTAGCTGGAGCGTTCTCAACTATTTTTAGAATTATTCATTTCTTTGGTGTAGTTTCAATCTTGATAGCGTTAGCTCGACGGAATATTTTAAATCCCACGCCTTATAAAAGCGGATTCCTTTAAAAATAACTATTAATTTATTTAATGTTCAAAGAAATGAAACTTTTAATCAAATGTTTGTAATTTTCAATACAATAAATATTTTAAACACATGGATAAGGAAATAAATAAATATGCATTATAATAAAATTATACGAGTAAACATGTTTTTAGTGATATAAATGTGAATATTTTCGGAACAGTTGAATGGAAAATGAGATAGACATTGTAGAAGGTTGCTCAGATCTAAACAGAATAATGTGAAAAGAAATACATAGAAAACTATGAAATATTATTATAAAAGTAATAGAGAAAGTAAAAGAGAGGAGCGTCGGTGGCTCAGAGGTTAAGCACTTGACTTGCAATCTGCAGGTCCTGGGTTCGAATCCCGCCATGTACCAGTGTGTTTTTCAAGTTTGAATTTACATATATACATTTATCTGACTGATGGAAAACATCGTGATGCAACCTACACATATCTGAGAAGAAATTCTATGATATGTGTGAAGTCAACCAACCCGCACTGGGCCAGAGTGGTTGACTATGGCCTAGTCACCTCTAAGTTAGGGTAGGCTCCGAGCCTCTCGATGGAAACGTATAGTGACCTGATGATGAATAAATGGAGAAAGCAGATTACAATTTTTAAGTTCGCAATGTAGTTTTTATTACTAAATAAAAGTCTTGATAATACGAAAACTTGATTTAATACATGACAATCGTTTCCGTGTTTTTTTTACAGTACGTTAAAACTTTTAATACTAAAAGATGCCCGGAGGCATTACAGAGTTGGTGAAATAGAAGTGCAAATGCACGGAAAAGATACCTAGTGTATCGTAAAACGTTGCTTGAATTAACTTAATGGATCTTAGGATTGTACTTTTTATCCTCATGGCAACTGTTCTACTAAACTTTCCTTAATTATCCAGCAGATAGTTAACTTGCGAGGAATTTCTTTGCCCGTGTTAATGAAATCTTTTATTAGAGAACCGGAATCTTTAATTTCCTTTTTTGTTTTAAAATTTATGAATTAATATAGAAGAAGCGAGAGATATTTGGCAGGACCGCGCCAAAAGGAGGTCCGTGGTCTTAACCTACCGCTATGGGTTACGGGCGAGAGTTATGTTGTTATTGTTACCTAAAAAAAAATTCAAGCAACTTACAATTTATTGAAGAATTTTTTGAATTCCAAATTTTACTTTCTTGTTCTTGTTCTTGTGGCGCATCTCCTAACAGCAAAGGTCGGCGGTATGCTCTACATATTAAACTCTTTCACTTGAGAGGCGAAACAGTTGGGTTGCACTCGCACTTCTTGTCCACTCACGGATGTTTCGATTTCTTCCTAATTTTGTAAAAGCTTGTTTAAAATTTCTAACGTTAGCAAAATATTTTTAATTAAGGTACAAAAAATTATTTTTAATTTGTAATTAATGACACCCGATGTAAAGTTAGGTTGTTTATTACAATAAATGTAAAAAGTGACCTTTTTTACATTATTTTTTACCTGATTGATCAAATATGGGCATGATTCAACACGAATAGAAAATCGTGATTGAGCAATAAGAGACGGGTATTTCCACAAAAAAAGTGTTTATCATTTCGAATTCGTTAGTTCAGGGTCATAGCAAAATCTTAGGAGAAAAAAAGTAGGAAAGGTTAATGACAGATTATTTGTTCATCATCATCATCATCATCAGCTCACTATACGTCCCCACCGAGGGGCTCGGAGCCTACCCCAAGTTAGGGGTGACTAGGCCATAGTCAACCACGCTGGCCAAGTGCGGGTTGGTTGACTTCACACATATCATTGAATTTCTTCTCAGATATGTGCAGGTTGCATCACGATGTTTTCCTTCACCGTAAGAACGTCGGATAAATGTACATATGTAAATCGAAAATCGAAAAACACATTGGTACATGGCGGGATTCGAACCCAGGACCTGCAGATTGCAAGTCAAGTGCTTAACCCCTGAGCCACCGACGCTCGATTATTTGTTCGATGTTATGTAATCATTACAGGTTTTATTAAACGTTTAAAGCAATCAATGGAAATATTATCGCTTCCTTTATATTTTTTGTTTGTTTTTAGTTGGTATATTCATGCATAATAATTTTTATAGTCACGATTTTCGAAATTAATATTTTATAGCTTATTTTAAGACAGAATTAATATGAATATTTATCATTTTAATTTTAAAAACTTTTTATAAAATGTACCTTAACCTTTAACCCTTTTAAAAGAAAAGAAAATTCATAATTAACGCGCGGGATGTCAGAAAAATAGGCTACGTTTTTAATTTTAACAATTTCGCTGTGTAGAATAAAGCGCTGGTTGAATATAAAGGACTCTAATTATCTTTGTTTTTATTAAGTCTCAAGAACATCATATTTTTCTTCCAAATCTTACTCTATCTATCAATGCAGTATATTTTAATTAATTGTAGCACAAAATATCTAAAAAAAAATATGTTTATAAAGTATTCTTAAGTCATACATTTATTTTTAGTTTTCAAATCTTCTTTCTAATCTTCAAGACATTTTGTGAATAAAACCATTTAATCTTAAATATTAATTCCTCTCTCTAAAAAGTAACATAGGCCTTTCATTTCTTTATATCACCAATTCCAATTTATTCGTACTTAGACGCCACCTTTTCCTTGTCTTTTCAAATCGGTATACTTCGCTTTAACCCCTTTCAAAAGTTCCTCCTTCATAATATGCACGGAGGTCGCTTAACTTAAGCCTTTTATTGAGATTCACCTTTGAAGGCAATTTCGCCCGCTCTGCTTTATTACTTTTTTACTATAAGAAATTGTTCATCGGTGTTGAAGGATCTTTACTCTCAAAGACGATAAAGGATCTCTTAATCTTGCAGTTCTCTAAATTTGTTGGATGCTTAACTTGAAAATTATTCAATGGGTATCTTGAATCATTCATGTACGAAATATTTTACAGAGTTATTAATAAAAGCAATAATTATAATATACAGTCAACACTTTCTCATAATATTTTCAACAAACATTTTTATTTATTATTATAGATTTTCGTCTATAAACTGCAGACCTAAGTTTATTAATCATTAAAAGTAAACTAAAAAATGAACGCGGAATAATAATATCTCTGGGTCACTAGTACGCTATCATTCTTTGCACAATCATTAATAATATATTTTTTTATATCTCAAGGCAGCACATAACGGAATACATTTATTATTCTGGTGACAGTAATCGCCAATCAAATTATTCGCTTACCTATAAATTATAAATCAAAATATCATAATAGCTTTGAAAAAACATAGACCAAGACCCCGTCGCGTCGTCGATAGACTTACGTCATTTCACCCAGGCTTTTTCAGCAGCCCTAATGGAGTCAAGTATGAAATTTAGGCTACGGATGTTATCAAGATCTTAAAGTTGTGAAAAATAGAACTTTTCTCACGTCACTAGAAATCTAGACGTAGACTATGTTCTACATTAATGCCGAATTTCACCGAGACCCGTTAAGCCGTTCTGGAGTTACCTGTTAACAAGCATCCAACCATCTAAACGTTCGCATTTATAATATTTGTAAGTTAGTAAGATTTTGCTCCTAATAGGCTTTATTTTTTGTATTGATCCAGGCATTCGCCTGTCTTCACATAATCCTTTTACTAGCCTTGTTATATTTCACTGTTATTTCTTAAAACAAAACCGCTGAAATTGCATTACCATTAATTGAAGGTTTATAGTTTTTTTTTTTTTTTCAAACAATAAAACATAGATTTCACACACGTTAACAGAGTTATGATTCTCTGTATCAGTCATGGTGATAAACTATTCGCTTCGGTGTGTAAGTTACACCTGTTTGAAGGCAGGGGAAACTTTACGAGGGTCAGTTTGCGAAACAATCGCACTAAATATTAAACCGCAGCGAACAATGCGCGATCTCGCTGTCGCAGAGCAAAAACTGATCTAATTTATGGTGTAAAGTTTTATAAAGCGGTATTATTGGGATGCCCTAAGCCAATTTACGCCTTTTGTTTGAAACCGTTTTAATAGGCAGCATCTGTTATTATTTGAAAGAAGATTGAATCATTTTTTTTGTACAATAGCATTATATGTATGGAATATAAAAAAATGCTTGTTTCCTCACATTTAGTAGATAAATATATTATGAATCCTATCCGTACACTTAATATGAAGAATTTTTTCAAATTTTAACGACTCCTAATACTTGTGATTAATTGATTATTAAAGTGAAACACCCTGTATTTTAATATGTTTTTAAAAGACTACTAGAATTGACTAATTTTATATGAGTTCTGATGATTTATTACTCTTTACCTTTGCCATTGTTAACATAACAGATGTAATATTAAATTATATATTTGCCGAGTAATCAATGGCGAATAGAAAATTGCTCAGTGATTATACGGAACAAGAAAAATACGCGTACAAAGTCAATGTACTATTAATATACGTTAATGTATGCTTTACGAGGTGTTAGCGACAAGGTTATTGTCATTACGTATTAATGTTAGGTTGAAACGTGTTATTCTTGGCGTGCTTACATTGCGATAATCAATTGCATTTGGTTGGATTTGATTTATTACTTAAGCAATACTTATAACTATTCCATATTATATAGTAATAAATAACAAAGTTTTTATTTTATTCGACTGATAAGAGATAAATTCTATGTTTTTATTGGTGTAGTTTGTATGGACTTCAATTTCATTGTCACCTCTTTTAATGTACGACTGAAACGATTTTTATAAATGCGGGGGAAAGAAGCACTTATGACAATTGTAACAAGGATATTCAGTACTTCAGATTTTTTTCAGTTACCAACTACTTAGTCACCTTGATAGTGATAGCTTTTACGCTACCCTTGTTAATTGCCTTGGATACATTCTTAGATTACATATCGATAGAATTCTTATTAAAATAAAACTGGCTGAGTAATCACACTTTATTCGACCTGCGATTTATTAAGCTATAAATAAACTTTTCGTATCGTAAGCAAAACTAAACGTATAATTTTAAAATCCAATTTTGTGTTGCAGTAACTCTTGGCTCTTATTCAACTCAACATTGTTGTTCTATACCGCATCGTTGACGTATACAACTATAATCCCTAAGGTTCTTGTGATATCTAACTATTCCTAAACTTATATTATTTTCGCGGTTTCACAGCGAGCGGTTTACACAAAGTTTTAAGTACAAAGATGGTTGAGTGTAGATGGATGTTGTGAATAATGCAAACGGTTCATCTGCGTTACCTGACGAGACGAACTTAACTTTGCCCGGTACCGTATTCATAAATAAATTAAAATAATATTGAGGAGGCGTCCTACGGCGACGCTAAGTCGCGCTTTACTTTAGTGAATTGTCGCTTTAATTTAATTTTAACATTCTCGAAGATACTTTCATCTATTTGAATAATATTATTATATTTCATTTAGTAAATTGTTTGCTACGATCAAGTCATGGAAATAATGAATCAAGAGGATTTGAGCAATGGTTTTCGCGCGTAGCTTTAGTGGTTAAATTTTACTTAGTCACTTAATTTTTTTTTTATCAGTCAAAAGTGAGAATAAATGAACTTAGTAGAAAAGCTAAATTTAATTTTATTACGCTGTCATAAACTCTCATGAACTTTTCGTTGCAAGAAATAATGGGTAAATTACATCAAATGGTAAAAAGTTTTATCGGTATTTACTAAGCCGTTTTCATTACTCGTTTTGTACGTAAAAAAGGTAAAACAATCGGTTTTAAATTATGTGTGAATTCTATTTGTATTTAAACAACGAGACGTGAAGTATTGATTTGTTTGGCCTAATGAATAGAAACAATTGCGAATTGATATGTTTGGGAAACAAAAATCTATTGAACTTTGAATTGTTTTGAAGGTGTTTTTATTACATTGTAGCTACGTAGTTAGATAGTAATTTATTTCAACGACCTTACAACTAGTTTTGGGTTTAAACAAATATATCTAATAATCATATGAAATCATATTTTTAAAGATTTAAAGATAACAATAGCATTCTCTATTAGTTTTTAATGGATCTTGAACCATCATTAACCTTTGTAAGTAGTCCACTGCTAGTCAAATGCCGTTCACTTATACTCATATATGCTTCAAAACCTAATAATCAACATTTGTTTATACTAGTACTTTCTGTCTTTAATGAATATTAAAAACGTCAACATTCCGTAGCTTTGACTATCCTAAAGTTTCATAACTGTAGTGAAAAGGAACATATAAGTTGCGAATGAAACTCTCGTTTGGTAAACTCAAGACGAAGGAACTCGCTTCATTCAGTTTTGGGAGCAAAGATATAAAGACTCTTGCGTTAGATATTGCGAGTTCATATCATGTGCCGCAATGTCTCTGAAAAGGGAAAAGTTATTAATTCAGTTTTATTCTCTTTGTTTGTATACATAGAACTGAGAACTGTTTAAATGTGGTAAATGTGAAAGCTTACTTATTGTGTTTATCACCTAAAAACCTTTGTTAAATTTAAATAACCTAGTTAACTTGAATACCAAACGTAGCAATATCTTAAGTAGAGTCTGACATGGTTAGTAAATATATTCTTACTAAAATAGCTTTCTGGTAATCAATTTAGTTTTAGTTTGAATGACCTATTTATTTCTCTTCTCGAAAATAAATTTTGCGCAAAGGAAATTGCTTTAACATTGATTTTAGAGTAATTTGGAGTTTAACGGTTTGCAGTACTCGAATATGGTAAGCATTGTTCGAATTGTTGTTGTTAAAGTTAAGTTTGGAACAAATCTATGACCTCGGGTGCCGGCGACCACTCTGCACAACCGTCTGTCAGAACTTAGCCTGAAACAAACTACAGTTCAAATAACATAATCCATTAAAATGTTTGAAAATTCCTATATGTAATTAAATTAGGAATAGTTATATAATGTTATCTTACACTCAATTTTTAGTACACATTAAGATGTCTAGACTCTCCAACATTATTCATTTCACAGCCGGAACAAATAATCGATCCTCGAGATCTATCCGAAGTTTATTTTAGTTACTTTGTACTCATACAATGCCTCTCAAGGCAGTACAAAAATAAATACAACACAATAAGTACGTACCACGTTTTGTTACGAACTGTCAATGAACTTTTCCAACTAGAATAATATTTTAGTAAGTTTATCTTGCGGAAACATAACAGAATTCGTTTTACAAAATTCAATTACGAGTCAAGCATGGCTTACCGTCGGAGTTATAATTTATCACACGCGATATATACGTTACCACAATTTTAGAAGCTATCAAACTTTGTCTTTAGACAATCGAATCACGGCGCGAGTATAACCGTCAACTTCCACTACGGTTCATATCACCATCCTGCTCACTCTCGTCAAAAAAAGTAGAGACTATAATATGTTTTTATAAAGATATTACGGTTGTGAAAACTTATGTTTAAAATTGTATAAACTCTGTATTTCCCTTTGGCCTTCAGCCTAACGGGAAACACGATATAAACTAAATCTTTAGGCCACACGTGTGAAGTGTAATTCGATGTTCTTCAACATGACTACCTCATATAAAATAATAAAATAACAGAATCACTGCCAATTAAACTTCAAAATCACGATAAAAATTTAAAAACAAATAGTAAAAGTAAAACTGCTTCAATATTGCATTGTAAATACTTCCTTTACTGTGGCCATGAAAATTGACTGCCTCAATAAAAGAAGTAAGTGCAGTTGACTAGCAAACCCTACTTTATTGAGTGACTACGGTAGTACTGCTACTATAAACATTCATCGCATTTGCACGAACTATCGTAAAATATAAAATGAGTCCCGAGTACCCAATGCTTATTCAGATCACCCCATTCAAGATTATAGCTTTGCACCTATAATATAAAGTATATTTCGGGTTGTATTTAAAATAAGGAAGACACTTTGTTGCGATAATTTTTAGCATTGATTAGTTTTTAAAATGCATTTAAACTACGTACAAAACTTTAAGAACAAATACAATTTAAATAAAAACTAAACCGGAAGCTCTACTTTTCATTCACTTCTTGCTTATTACTACTTTTGACTTGGTGTGAGATTTATTATTTATTTATTTAATATTAATCAATAATAACATCTTTACGATAATATTTTACGGAGGAATTTAAAAGCAAAGTAATACACTTCTAGCCTAATTTATTTAATACTATTACCCGCTTTATGAGCTTTAAAATCATGAGAAATATTATACTTTTACTTAAAAAAATATTTTTGTATGTGCAATTTATTATATTTTCTTTAACGTTTGATTTATTAAAGAGTAATAGAGAGAATATTGCGTACCATCTAGAATACATTATTTCATTACTTGTTGTAAAAGAAAGTTCTAGATTTCCTTAGGGACTTAAGAAGTTTTATTGCTTCACCATTTTACGGATGCTCGAGTCCATCACGAAAACTTACAAAATGTTTTCTATTCACTTTTCAATTTGCCTACTACGTTGCTACTTAAAATAAAGACAAATACAAACCTTACTATAGTCAATACACTTTTAATTTAATTTAGTACAGCATTTTATAAAAAAATAACAGTAAAAAATTAAACATTTAATGTTTGTGGTATACTATTTTTTTTACATTTTTTGATGTAAATAGCTAAATTTTGCTTCTTGCTCTATGGTATTATTTTTGACTAGTGTGATTAAAAAGTTAAGTAATAATGAATTAAACACAGTAAAAGTATAATACATTTAGTACAATACATTATCGGTTGCTACGCCTAAATTAAGTAAGTCCCCTCCTAAACTGACCTTATCTTATGATTGATTGTGACAAATTTAACCCACGCTTATAAAGTACCTTTCCCTCTTTCCACTTTTATAGATTGTGTTCCAGATTAACAAAGATTAATTGCAGATCGGTTCTTTACGTGTATGCAATTTAATTTTACAATGATTTAATTTTTTTTTTAATTTTATCACGTAGTCTACAATGATTTACAAACTAATTAAAGAATTGCGATATTTTAATTTTGTACTCGTTCAAATTAATAAAATATTCATGGAAAATGGATTTCTATGATGGGAGAATATCGCAATGTAATGTGTAAAAAAGGTTCAAAACTATAAGAGTATGATTAATTGTTGGTAAAACGTTATTTACAAAAAAATAATAATGAAGCACATGTTTTTTGTTTAAAAATCTCGTTAAAAGCAAATTTTACGAAAATTTATTTGGTGCTCAGATTTTCCTTAAATTTATGTCCATTCCCAACAAAACTTCTACGCTACAAATACAGTAAAATTGTAGTAACAAGTTTGCTTTGCAAAACGTTTACTTTCGTTAAAGGAACTGAAGGAAATTTTCAACAAGTTGGAGTAAGTTTCGCTGAGAACTGACGCAGTAACTTCATTTCGAGTCTGAGCGAAGATATCACAACTTATACACCGACTTCTGCTAAATATTAGGAGCGCGAAAACATACTTGTTTGTCACTAAACAAACATGAAACTCATCCTGTCAGCGTTTATTGTGAACGAAACTTTAAATACGCATTTGTTTAATAAATCTGCAACGTGAGATGAGAAAAGACAAGACTCACTAAACGGATCTTTAGCTGATTTAACAAATTTATTTGGGTAATCTATGAAATCTTGTAATATGGAGAACTGATCGACAACCTTCTCTAGTCGGAGGGGTATCTCAAGAAGAAGAAGATGGAATCTTGTGCGCACGCCAATATTCTAACCTCTCATAGTTTCTTCTACGTTTTTCTATTCTTAGTTTGATGTGAACTAGAAATTTTTTGGAGAAAAACGATATATGTAAGAATATATTTTCAAATATCTATTTCATATGAAAGTGAAAACTTTACAATGCTCTTTTCGTTCTGATTTAATCTTAGAAGTGTGGGTTCGAAAACTTTAATTGTCCGTTAAGCTACGCTCCCTCGATTTACCGGCAGACGGAGTTCAAAGGAGGCACCTCCTATCATGCTATTGCATCTAAAGGTAAATTTTTAGACTCTAAGTCCCAATACATAAGCGAAATTTAATCATTAAAATTTGATATCTGTATTTTTTTAATACATTTTATTGCACTTTCCTTACTTTTATGATAATGATGGATTGTATATTAGAAAATGGATTTATAATTTTAAAAGAAAATTATCCCAAATGCATTATTTTATAGAAGAAAAACAATAAATATAATATACTAGCTGTCACCCGCAACTCCGTCCGCATGGAAGTTATAAAAGCTTAGTAGTAACCTATGTGTTCTTCCAGACTGTCTCCTACATCTATATAAAATTTTATCGAGATTCATGCAGCCGTTTTGAAGACTAAACATTCGCATTTATAATATTAGTAAGGTGGTCATAATTGTACCTAATTTTTGAGACATTGTTCTCTGTACCATAGTTTATTAGGTTTTTTATTTCGCTAACCTGTTGTAACTCAGGCTGTATGCAATGTAATCTGCAAGCTCTGAACTGTACGGTAACAAAGAAGTCAGCGAACTTTCTCATCGTTTGAAATTTTGCAGTACTCTGGATTACCTGGTATCGAATGCTAGGACTTCCCGAGTTATCGACATTTAAGATGTTAAACAAATTCTACTGGTAAAGTCTAATAAGAAATTTAAAGTATATGAAAGAAACTTTGTGTTTCAACGGTAAAAAGTTATGAAATATTTTGTCGAATTAAATAATCGCAATAGAAAAGAAAATAGTTTCTTTTATTTTACATGCCTATGTAGTAAAGTAATTACTAAAAACTTGAATATATTCCGATATCATATAATAACTACTATAATTCAGAGGTGTGGAAAAGTGATCCAACACAAAATTTCAAAATTTACAGCTCAGAATAGAGATAGTAAGTTGATAAATACAATTAAGATATGACTTAAATTATTATTTAGCATAAAATAAGTTTTAACGCATATTTTTTTTTTTCTAACTTTCTTTCTCGATTCTCATGACTCGATTATATCTTGATAGTTAAAAAAAAACTTTTAAATACAGCATACATAACATGTATTTTGGACAAGCTTATTTATTTTTCATTAAGTATATATACTTAATATTCTGACATTAAAGTGGCCTGCCAAAGACGTCCCTTTTGTTAAAGAATGCAATTAAATGCAATATTTTCATCGAAAATTGCGGTAACAAATATTGCAGTTAGTCCTATGTCGGAAGAGCAACTGTTTGCTACGCACGCTTGATAAAAGTGATCTTAATTTAAATTGTCCAGCATACGTGCTACATATGAACAACTTGCCTTTGTGCCGTGTCGGGTCACTGTACACACGGGGTGGTGTTGACATCGCTGTTTACATTGCAAGCTTGGATACATTGAATTACATATGCTACAGGGTGTAATAGTTAATAACAGCTCCACATTAATAAAGCTATTGTCAACGTAATAAGTTATTTAACTAGCAAAACTTCTACATATTAAATATTTTCTATTGAATTGCTTCAATTGTAATTATCGTTCAAATTGTTTGTACCAACATCCTGTACAATATACTGATAAGGGCGCAGTTTCATTAGTCGATAGGTTGTTCGTCATAATACATGCATGGTTCGAATTTTTTTTTTATTCTCGCATGCATGCCACAGCACTCGCACACGAGAACCGTTGTTATTAGTCGTTAGCAAGCGTTGGGCGATAGTTCTTACTTTTCCTTACCGTGCATTGTACTCGTAAAACTGTCTCCGATGTGTGCTACATTGACCGCTCATTTTCGATAGTCTTTAGCCCGTATGCGAGGACTACCTGCATGCTGTATGACGATCGTGTTATCGACTAATGAAACTGCGCCTTAACGTATAATAGGCAGTATTTTCGTACAAAAACGTATTGACTTAAGTGTACTAAAAAGGAAAACACCTGCGCTCCGTCAAGGCCCACTTTTATCGGTGTTTTTCTCTGAGATATATTGTGACAAATTGTCCTCGGACCCAAGTCACGCTCGAGCTTGCTACGTTTAAAGGCCAAGTTGATATTAACTGTTATTTCATAACGTTTTCACGACCATTATCTTGTGGTTACGAATGTAGCAATTTCAGATATTGTAGCTATCATTATCATCAAGAAAGAATAGGTTATTGATAGCTACAATACGTCTATTATTTAAAACGTTATAACCAAATTGGGAATAAATTTTTAATAATACGTTTGGGTTTAATACGAATCAAATTTTCACAATCAAGTTTACCTATACAACATGAGAAAGCGTAAATGTAGAATAAGTCACAATTTTATGAAGGCAGTAAAAACTTTTCATCTTAATCTACCAATTCACAAGTTACGAGGTCAGTTTTTAACTTGTAATCCGTGAAGTAATATTTGAAATTGATTGCGGGTCATAAGTATTCGACGCCAGGTTATCAGATACTTTGAAAAATATTGCTCCACGTAAAAGTTAGCTTGGATCTATAACGGTGTATTGACCTTGATACTCTTTTATCGTCGGTTAAATTGATTAAGTAAAAAAAGATTTTATAATAGTTATTTTCCATAACCTGGAAAAACTTCGAAAGATTATCCAAGGTAAAGCAGTATAGAATAAATATGTACCAGTAATTTTACTGGTAACTTGGGTTTAAATATTATTTACTATCTCATTTTAATATGATGACATTAATTAGATTTTACTTTATCACTGACACATCTATAGATAGCGCCGTCGCGTCGTAAGATTCGATAACTTGAAATGTCAGTGTATAATAAATTTTGTAGTATTTTAGTGGGCACTGATACGAGTATATGTTTTGCCTACGATAAATCTTAATCACCTATCAATAGGCATATTATAGTGTCATCAAACTTTACGACGGATAGGTACTTTACACCGGTAGGAATAGGCCTTGGAAGATATGGATGGATTACATAATTAAGAAGGGTGTGACTGAAATGACAGAATATAGATCTGGAGGACCAAAACTTGGTATACAGCCTTCAAAATGAGACAAGAAAAATAATGTGATAATGGGAATATAGCTGAAATAGTTCACTTAACATAATCTTATGTATTGAATGTAAAAGTATGCGACGATGAAGTATGTACGTTTGTGCGCTTTTCTTCAGTCATAGTGGATGAACTTATCACTCTCTTTCGCAGATATGGTCTCGCAGGTAAATACGAGCCTCTAATAATTTTGAATGTTATAATACACTATGTAATCGTGCCGTTAATATTTTACTGTCGTGTTTAGAATGTGATGCGCGGTACGATGTCCAATTTATGGCTATCACGAACTGTTTACATTACATTCTGTAAAGTTCATTGATATCTACGCCTATTTATACGTTAATTAATTATTTACAAGGCTAATTATGTATTTATATAGTTTGCTGTTTGTTAAAAAACCTTTATCAGTCGACACAAGTTTTTGTTTTATATCAGACTAGCTGTCGCCCGCGACTCTGTCCGCGCGCAGGAAAAAAATCTTAATAGCGGTATGAATTTTTTCTCGCCTTTTAAACCTTCCCTAGACCTCCACGAACATTTCAAGACTAAGATAAGATAAATCCGTTAAGCCGTTCTCGAGTTTTAATGAGACTAACGAACAGCAATTAATTTTTATATATATAGGTTATTATTTGTTTAATTATATGAGGTTGGAATAGTAGAAGATCTTATGACTAATGTTATTTCGACGAAATTTCAACCTACGATCACTTGATCGGTTATCCGCACCTCTTACCACTGTGCTATTGGCGCTTCGGCAACTACGTATGATTTTAAATAGGTTCGCCATTCTAAAATTCAATCAATAGCAATAAAAAACAATAAGCACTAAAATAGACTAAGTTTTAATGTGAGCAATTGTTTCAAGTGATTTATTGTGACAAATTGAACCCAAGAACGTAAATAGATTTTAATTTGTGGTTTAAACGATAACGATTAAGATAGAATGCATTATTTTTTGTGACTTTAACAGGTACATAATTATAAATACAGCTGCCGTTGTCCTAATTGCAATATAAAGGTTATTGTAAGTTACCAAAGAACTAGTAACTATAATAGAAATCTTTTAATTCATTGGTTAAAACGAAATATTGTAGACCCCTTCAGAACGTTACACTAACTGATTTATAAACAAAGATTCGGGTGTATTTCTTTGAGCCGATCGACCTTTGGACTCAATCGAACCAATGGGGGAAAAACCCCGTTTGGTATTTGTTAAAGGCCGATCAGCCCAACGGGAAACTCTTAACAAAATATCAACGATTACGACTAAATATTGTCAATTATTTTCATGTCGTTTTAAATGGTGTTTACTGTTTCCTTTGATGGAATCGTCACCTTGGCAACTTAGAAATTATAAACACATAATATAAAGCAGTACTAAGAAAGTTCCTAGATTTTTAAACAACATTCTTAGGTATGCGTAGTTTCCTTTTTCTAGAGAACACGTTAATCATAGATAGCTAAGTAATACCCATTTAGTTATCTTCGTATGTGAAAAGGAAGACATAACTTATCTCATTCAAGAACTTCTACATGTAACAATTCTCAAAGTTATCAAATTTCGACCGACTTCAATTCACCGTAGAGCGTTTTGCATACAAAATTTCTCTATGGAATGCCCGTGGGACAAACTTTTCAAGCAATTCGATAAATCAGCCTTCAAACATAATTGCTCTTACTATTAGTTCAAATCGGAGACATTTCTAAGGTTTTTGATATAAAACATTATTCCAGAAACGTCTTTGTATAAAAATATTATAAGAAATTTCATTGAAGGACCTCTCCATACATTTATTAAGATTAATATCTATACTAATATTATAAATAGGTAAGATTTATATCTTTGTACGTAACAAATAAACTCAAAAACTACTGGACCGATTACAAAAATTCTTTATCTTGAGAAAACTATATTAGCACTGAGTAACATAGGCTATATAATTATTACTAGAATTTCTTAATTTAATGGACAGAATATCGGATGAAGTCTCGGGCAAAAAAACATTATAATTTGGAATGAGTACTGGAAAACTACCTTGAAATTTTTAAAATGAATTTGTACGCAAGTGAAATAGAATTATTTCAACAATGGGTAAAGAATACACATTTCCCGCTAAATCTTATAAATATTAGTCTTGCTAATTTATATATCTAGTAAAAAAATATATTTAAAAATAATAATTTATTTATGAAATATCTTGTTTGTTTTTGAACACAGTCTTTTATACTGAGTAAGTAAAAGTAAACTATAACTTCTAACATTGTCGCTAACTTGGTGGTAACATTGTATTATTGTCGTAAATTCATACTGCCAATGAAATGTATGGGAAATCCGGTAACAAAGTATAAGATTAGAAATCGTAAAGAGGGAACATGAACTGGTCGATAAATAATTTATTAAATTTTTACTCTGTGAACTCACTGTTTATGTCAATTTATTAAATACATATTTTCTTAACACAAAAAATGTTGTACAAAGTAATCACAACATAAAAAGCCGTAGTTAAATATGTTTTGTAAAAAAATATTATTTTATATCTAATTTACTAATATTCTAAAAGCGAATATTTAAGATGTTTGGATGTATGTTTGGCATATCCAAAACGGCCCATCGATGAAATTTGGCATAAATATAGAACATAGTTAGGAAGAACACATAGGGTACTTATTATTTAATTTTAAATCTACGCGGACGGAGCCGTGGGCAATAGCAAGTATTCTATACATTTTGCACGGTACATGGTAATATTGCAAAAAAATAATATTCCAGATTTGTAATTCGTTGCTTTATATTTAAATCGAAGTGGACATGAGCTCTATACTTATTCAATTATATACAAACAACTTCATTATATAAAATTTAACTATCTAATACTAGCATGTTATTTAAACTGCAGTGACATTGTTTTCTAGTTAATTAGAAGGAAGTTTAGTGCAAAGGCCATTCCGTACGCCGGAGATGTCAGAATGTGTAATGGCAAAGTTGTTGTGGACGTAAACTGCTTTTGACGGCTTTGTGTTGCTTTGTTCGTCTGCACACGATGAAACAGCTGGACACGATATATTAAATTTTTTTTATTCCGTAGTAAATGAAATATTGTAAACATTATTTAGCAATAAGTGAAAATAGAATAGCTCAAAACTTAAATATACATCATCTTACTTATAAATGCGAAAGTTTAGATCGATGGATGGATGTTTGTTTAAAGGTATCTCCGGAACAGCTCAACGGATCTTGATGAAATTTAGCACAGACGTAGAACATATAACACATACTTATTAAGTTTTTATTCCGCGCGGACGGAGTTTATTTCAACTCGGTTTGACAAAATTGATGTTAAAATGTTATTACTTGTAAAACAAGAATTGCGTTTGTTACATGGCGTTTATGAGCGAGCTTAATTTAAGAACGACGCCCATTTGCCACACACACAACTTTGTATTGTTTGAAAGCTTTTACACAAAATGCAGTTATTTTCATGCGATGTTGTTAAATTTATTAAAACTAGTGTTATTATTTTATAGTTCAGTCTCGCAACAGTTAAGTAATATAACGGGATGAATAATGTTTATAACATTTTATTATTATGATTCGGGCTGTTATACAATAGTTCGACATTAATTAAATTACTAACCGTGGGTATCTGAGACCGAAATCGCCTTTAAAAACATATTGTTATCTCTGTTTTGTCAGACATAATGATAGGGGTGACGATATGTTTTATACAGAAATGTTGGTCTCAGAAACCAAATGTAAAACATACCAAGAATTATGTGTACTTAATGGTAGAAGTAGTGATTACTAATTTAGTCAAAAATTAGTAATAGTTACAATGATATTTATCTTTGTCCTGGTAAATGTTCTGTGCTTGAAAAAAAAACTCTCCATTAAAAACTACAGTAAAGTTTTCTTAGAAACATCCAACAATATATGGTTTATGATTTTTTTACGAGTTCATATGAAGTTAAGCCGCAACAGTCGAACTCGTGGTAACATTCTATTTAGTAACGTCGAGAAACTTACAAGAAAGCATTTTTCAAGAAAGTTATTGAAAACATTTTTAAAATCACCGAGATACTTTCAAAGCAAAATCGACTTCTTTTATCGGTGAATTTTTAAATCGAATCGTAAAGTTTAAAAATACAGGGCCTAAATAAATAAAAATTTCATTTTTATTATTTTAAATTGGCATTGGGTTCCTATTCAATTAAAATGATAAATATTTTAAAGAAGATACTAAGTACATAATTTGTAAACTTAAATATATTTCATATGTTCCTAGATTTCAATTTAACTTAATAGTAATTGTAATAATTTTATTGCCCAGAAAAATTAAGAGCAGTTACATTTTTTAAAAATCTCCGTCCTATTATAACGTTTATTATATGTATTCATCTTTTGAATATAAAGTGAATAATATTTTTTCAGATTAAATATATCGAAGCTAGGTACTATGGTAATAGGTCCGTAGAGAATATAAGCTCACAAATCCATAAGGATGAGTGTTTGATTCACAATCACGTATTTCAAAATTGGACATTTAAAATTTTAATCTAAAATCTTTTGTGGATTTCCAATTTAATTTCCAGATCACTCGCATAGAACATTGCACCCAAAATGTCCGATTTATTTGTTAAAGTTACTATCTATTAAAGAGAAATCCCTTGACATATGAAGTTATTTATTCGGTACAATACCACATAATTCTAGTTTATAGCACGTGCATTTTCTAGTACAGATTTTCGATGTTTTCTTTTTCTTTTACTTCATTTATGATTTTCCACATACATTTTCTTTTTGCCACATTTTTTTTCTTCAGATATGACGGCTGATAAAGATGCATTGTATAGTAGTACTTACTATGCCGACCCTCCGTAAATAGCCAATCCTAGTACGGACCAGGTTAATAGTGATGATTATAAATAGATATAAAAAAAATATGCAAACTGTGAAATATTTAGCTTTTCCTTCAGATTCGACGTCATAATTGATTGATAAACATTTAATTTACAATTTTCTCTGGAGTTCAAACGATTTTAAAATCACGAAGTTTTGAAAATGTATTAGTATGAGTACGATTGAATAAACTTGTTGTCGGATAATTAAGAATAGCAAAGCAATCAAATCACCAATGTAAAAGAGCTTCTTTAGGCAAGAAATTTGTGTTTTCTTCATATCTGAAGTCTTTTATCGGGGACAAAATTTTCTAAAGAATAAGTATCTAGTGAGATAATTTATCTCGAATAATATAGACGTAAAGAAAAGCTAAAATAATGGATTTATTTTTAAAGGTATCAAGCAAAAAACTACAAGAAGTATATCAAAGTTAGTTACACTGAAATAGAATTATGAAAAGTTATAAAAGTCAGAAACTATTACGGAAAGCAACGAGCAACTCTGCAGTCTAGTCCAATCATTTTCAGCCAACGCCGCTTTACTCTGTTAGTTTAGTTGTTTCATGCTTACAGGGAGAAGCTAAGCGGATTTCATTTTCCATAAACGTAAAGATAATCAACAAGTTTTGATTGTGAAAACATTATTTACAATTAATTAAAAAAATATCGTATAGTAATCCGAGTATCTAAGCTATATAACAATACAGAATTTTGAAAAAAAAAAATATTTTTCTTTATCTCCGTTTGAACACAAAATTGTGTGCAATAAACAATTTTTTACAACTCTATGCCTTATCATTTGTGTCTTAATCCTGTCTTACATATTTCATGCTGATGTTTTGTTACAATTTACAATTTGCATGCAGATTCCTATCCATTATTCAATAATAAATATATTTATTAGATATTAAAGTTCATTTGATATTAATTTTTCCGAAATATCGCAATGCCTCTGGCTATATTCAAAAGATTAAAGTGGAATACTCGCGATGCCAGTATGACCCATATTACTGCAAAAGTTCGTAAGTTTTCGTATTGCACAAAACCTAATAGCCTTTACAGAGCCGGCTACGAGCTTACGACAGTTCGGCTGGAACACAATCAAAGTGAAGTTCGCTTGCCGCCTGTGCCCGGCATCAAGCTGGTTCAGATATTAACTGTTGGCCCAACTTAGACCAACTTAAGATGCCTTAACCATATTATGTTTTCGAAACTACCAAACTTTAGATTGGTGCTCGATATAACCAATAACGAATTTTCGGAGCTCTAAATAAATACAGGAAAAGAAAGTAAAAAGAAGGTAAAATAATCTTCTTCCCGACATTTCTTTGCTTTCATGTTTTGTTGATTGTTAATATCCAAGATTGTTTGTTATCAGAAAATGTTTTTTTTTTTATGTAAGAAAAATTTTCTAGGATGTTGTTATGCTTCAGTGATCGTAAAATTGGTTGCCATTGGTAACTATCTGCCACGGTTGATTAAAATAGGTATGATTTCTTATTTAACTTTGTCCTTCGCTTTTAATAAACGCTAGCCCCTGAGCGAATTCCTGCTATAACAGGAAAGGGTGCGGCGTAAAATAAACGCTTTACTTGTCTTGCACTGTGTACGTTAGATATTGTCAAGCAAGAAAATGAACTGCCCTTTTACTATTCCCCTTGAACACTTAAAAAACTTGAAATTTTAACATTACAAATAAGTTCACATTGATCTAAAAATTTTCCGAGCGTCGAATTTTTTTTTGTCGTTTGTTCGTTCATATTAACCATTTTTAGGGCACAATAGTAGACACGGATTAGATTTAGTACAATATTATGTACTCGATAAGGGGCCAACTGTGAACAAAGATAAATTATTTATTAGTATACTTGCTGATAATAAACCGAAAACGTGTTTTGTCGTAGTATTAACAATTATCAATTTTGTTACAAGAACTAATGGAGCTCGTTACGCGAGCAATGCACTAATAAAATTAAATATATTTGACAGCCAATGCCCAAAGCGCGTAAGAAAAAGTGCTTTATTAATAACATTAATTAAGTAACTGCAACTAAAACATGTTAGATATATACATTGATAATTTAATTGTCATTTGTAATAAATGGCACGGATATGTAATGAAATAAAACTGTCTGCTTTGTTTTTTGTACATAAAGCATACATACATAAGCAATAAGCATAGCATGTCGCCCGCGGCCGCGACTGTTCGGCATTAAAAAAATCTTACATTTTACATCTGTGCCAAATTTCATCAAGATCCATTGAGTCGTTTCGAAGATACCTTCAAACAAACATCCATCCATCTAAACATTCGCATTTATAATATTAGTGAGATCAATTAAGTTGACAGACCTCCAGGTCTAGACAATATAACATTCGAGTATTGCTATCGCTAATAGAATCTACAAAATGCGTCAAAATGTGTAGGAAAAATACGTGACATGCGCGTGACATATCGAAAGTTTTCGTCACTTCTATGTTTTTTTTACTTTTCGATTAGCGACGATGAAATTTGACACATATGTAGAACATATTCTGGAAGAACATACATAGGTATAGGCTATTTATTCAGTTTTTTTTATTCCGCGTGTACAGCTAGTATATCATAAGTCAATACAATACATCAAAAAATGCATTCAGAAAATAAACAACGAATAAGCACTCACATAAAACTAAATTTTTTAAAATACAATGAAATAATAGAAACTTTTTGACGTTGTGCATGTACAAAGCATTGAGTTCATACTCGTAGTAATTGAAATAAAAGTTTGTCGTGCAAACAGGCATATAATAATTAAACTAGTTTTTTGTTGTTAATTCAATTAGACTCGCATGTTAGTCAATGCGTTCACAGTGAAGCGTAATACGTTCATACAAAAACTCACAGGTATGGAAATCGCTTCTGTCTGCATTGAACCGCGTAAATGCAATATATTAAAATAGTTCAATTCCGAAAAACAATATTGGGGAAAAAGAAATTTGATTCTGCATTTCGTGAACATAGAATAATGATGAGCATTCAGTACGTTCGGATTTTATTTGCTAAAATTAAAGGCTTAAATTATTCTAACAGACATTTCGTTAGGTTCTGAGACCAAAATCCTTACATAAAAACATATCGTCATCCCTCTCGTTATCTTTGACAAAACAGAGATAACAATATGTTTTAAATGGGGATTTTTGTTTCAGAAACCAACGGCTAGTCGTATATTGTTTTTTAACTAAAACATCTAATACATCGTTTAATACCTTCATTATCAGAATTACTAAGTACTGCAACCTATGCATAGTGTCTCGTTTTTTGAACGTAGAAGACTTTGATATCAACTTCTTTGGAAGTTCGAGAGTCTGGTCGATGCGTAAAACATTTTTACTTTTTTTCTTGTAATAAGTCATGATATTTCTATTGAAATTGCAATAAACAAAAATGTCAATATTTTTAAATAAAATTTGTAAGATATAAAAAGTCAACAAAATCAATCATTTCTAATAAATGTGCCTTCATATTTAATTGTTTTTAGAGGTTTTAAAATGTAGTAAAACGCCATCAATTATTACAAATTCGTGGAGTACTGAATAACATTAAAGGCTTTACATAAAACCAATTATATATGGTACGGAATTAACTGGTTTAATCTTTTATTATCAAAGGTAACCTAAATTTCGTTAATAATTTAATTATATATTTGCTATGTAATTTACACTTAAGCTCTTTGCCTTGTAATAAAAACATGAAGGGAATTTAATCAATTATTTGAATTAAAACTCTGAAAGCCGATTTGCGGTTTTGTGTTTAACTTTAGGAATTCAAATTAAATTTTTTCTTAAATTCGAAAAGAGCAACAAAAAGTATAGTTAATATCCTAGAATTGTATTATTTTCGTGCACCTCTCTACTTCTCATAATTTGTTCATTCATTTTCATCATCTAAGACATGCCACGTACTACAGGGCATAGGCATCTTATACTACGATGATGGGTCCTGAGCCGCCTTCATTCAGGATAATCCCGCAATATTGATATTGACCAAATCAATTTTCCACCTTACGCCTACCCACGCTGTATCGATCTGTCCGTGGTCGCCATTCCAGGACTTTTCGGCCACATCTGTCGTCCGTTCCGCGGGCAATATGGATGACCCATCGCCACGTAATGCCCAATTAGCAATTCTTTGGGTAATATCAGTTACATTGGTTCTGCTGCGGATTACATCATTTCTGGCTTGATTTTATTACAGAAATTTTAATCATGAGATTTTGAATAAAATTATTTTATACCTAGGAACATTACTTCTATGATATTTCATTAATTAACACGTCACATGAAGTGGTTATTCAAAAAATCCTTTTTTTGTATTACAAAAAATGCGTAGGATCCGTACTTTTTATCTTATATTTCCGTAGCGCATTTGTTTCTAATTTTGTAAGAAACAGCTGACAGTGAGCTATTTAGTGCTCCGTCGACATTAACCTCCACCGGTCGTGCTCCCACAGTCGAACGTTTCGCAATTATCATTGCGCTTTGGAATAGAGCCCAATACGGGTACGCGCAGGATTTCCTATTATACAATAATATCCATTAAATTAGATAGGAAACCACCACTTGTTTGATATTGACAATCACTTATAGGACAGCTTTTACTTCAACTGATTTTAGAATTTGATTATTACAAGGTTGAAAGGTGGCACAGGTGTCGTGTTTTACGCATTTACGAATATTATAATGTCTCGAAAATTAATAATTGATTCAGATTTAAATTTATGCATTTATTTTATAATAACAACGAATTCATTATCTACTAGAACATAACATATTATTATTTAACTGGTACTAAACAAAACCAAAGCATAGTCTCCTAAAATCCTAAATGTAATTTTTTATTTTTTATTAAATACCTCTCTTTTTTAGGATAAGTTTATGTTGATGGATAGAAAAATCACGTGTTAAAATATTTAAGTTGTCTGATTTGATAATAACTTGAACACATTTTTTGTTTATATTTGAAAAACGAAGGTTTTTAAAAATGAATTCCGATGTGAATGATATTTTTGAATAAAATAGATTTTATGTCTATTCATAAAATCCGCGTGATTTATAACATTTGCATTCAGATTTGATTCTGGTATGAGTTTTCAATGCTGACCGATCAGTAATCAAACCGTAAATCTGCCGCCGGCTGCAATGAATTGTCAAAAAGTTAAATCGCTGTCAGAAAAGTCGACTAAGCTAAGTTTTGATATAACCATTTGGTGTTTTTGCAAATTATTTTTAATTCAAACACATTTAAATTACACTAAAATTTAATATCTAGGTGATCCTTGCAAAGATTTCTACACGACACATGATCACTACTTGAAATGATTTCTTTACTTTAAATCACATATATTATGATTGCTAGCAATGCCACCTATTGGCGGAGTTTTTTTTTTTTCATTTTATTGAAATTTTGTGTTTTTATTTAATAAATATATATCACATCAAGAATAAAATTAAAATATATATGGTTGTATGATAGTCAAATTAATTAATTATAAAGTAAAATTGTAATTGAATTAATTCAATTGAACAACAATTCCTGCCGGCACCTGTTTGAATGAATTGCGTAAATCTTCTTGAGCTTATGCCGCAACAAATGTATCTAGCTTTGTTTAATTAAATTAATTAACAATTAAAGAATATCGAATTGATGGTCATAAAGATGAACATTTTTCGTTATAACTTTCCAAGATATTATTTATTTATTTTTTTATATTATAAGGTGGCAAACGAGCAAACGGCCACCTGGATTCGCCGCAATAGCGAGGTGACCGTTGCCCGTAGACATCCGCAAATGCAGATGCGTTGCCTACCTTTAATTAACGGAGAAGGGGACGCACAGAAAGAGGATATTTCTCCTTCCCATGCGTCCCCTCTTCCGCTAAATCCACTTCCCCTTCCCATCCTTTCCTATAAAGAAAAGGATGGGAAGGGAAATAGGACAAAAATTAGGCCTCCGGTACCACACTCATCAGACGAAACGCGAAATTACTTCCACTTCACGCCTGTCTTCTGTGTGGTCGTGGTATTGCACCGGTCCATACGGCCAATTCGTGCACCCAACAAATATTGTTGTTGCGGGATCTACCACTTTTAAATATGTATTCTAAATATATTTTCTATATGTCTAATGCTAATGGTGATTTACAAATATAATACGTATCATCATCGTATCACACAATATGAGTGATCACTGACTAGATAATCGGAGTCGTAACAAGACCAAAATAGGTACATGAATGTTGTCTTGAAATGTGACATTTAAGGCAACAAGTTCATAACAGAAGGGAGTCGAATGCCAGTCAAGCGCCTGCGCCGCTTTAAAGCGAAATTCCTTTTGCACCCGCTTATTACTCGATCAAACATTATCATTGTCATAATAGACAACACACAAGTCCTAAATAATTTGTACTTTGACTTTAGAAACTGGAACAAATGCGTATTGCGCAAACCTGCTAGCTATTAGGGTACAGTACCTGTTCAACCTTGAAGGAACGCCTGTTACTTAATTATTATGCCAGCCGAATTTGATACAGTTATATATTTTTGTTACTAGATTCCGAATAGTTGGGCTTTAAGGTCTAAGTAATTTATTTCAAGCATAACGACTATTGAGTTGTTAAATTCCACCAGCACTTTAGGAGTTATTACGCATAATTAGGACTAATTTGCTATAGATTATAACTATTTCGTGCAAACAGATAAATGAACCAATAAAAGATTATGTTTGTGATAGAGGAGAAGAAATATAATCACATTGTTTTTTTCCACCTTATTTATCCACACCTCTCCAATCTTGCTGTGTGTTCTTAGTATCGCCTGTCGTTTCAGTATTTAAATTGTATACTATCAATTCAATTCCCTACGTATGTGTAATTTAATAACTGCAGTCAGCAAGTGAGAAGACGAACTCTCCCGTGATTTAATAATTTTTAATATGATGATTTAATGATGATTTAATAATTCCTATGACTATTGTTACTGCAATAAGTAGTTAATGTGACGATATGTTTTTTGTATTTTTTTTACATATTATATTAAACTGAGTTTGACTAACTGCCTTTACGAAATCCAATTAAAAAGTTTTACGTAAATTCTTGCTATACAAAATACCAGCTACCGAATTTTCCGATTCGCTTAATCTGAGGATCGGAAAGCGACGTCCAGTTTTATTTTAAAGCTTATCCGATGACGGATCACGTGCCGTCGAGATTAACCGACAAATCCCTAGAGGCGACTTCTATTTTAATTTTTTTGACGTGATATGAAGCTACAGAGTCATTGGCTGTATCGTTCTTTGTAATACCGCCGTTTAATTGGTTGTGATATCCTTTTCTGTGAATAATTTGAATAGTTCAGCGGTTCCTTTTGAGTTTGTTTGACTTCCGTGTATGTCAAGGATAAAGATCACAATAGTTGAACATTTACTATCGTATTATGATACTGTAGTAGCTACTTTATGTATTTTTTGTTACGCTATTCAACTGTCTTAATAGCTATGTCAAAATGACATACCTTTTAGGACAGTTGAACAATTGGATATTTATACGAAAGGCGCGGCGTGTACTTATGCGATATTTATTGAAGTGTTTAATTACAAAAACAATAAGATTATAAACACTATTGACCGGATGTTGTTGTAATAAAAAAAATGAAGTCACACAACAGAATATTTTGTAAGTAACTATGTCCCAAATTTGGATGAGTCGAACAATGAAACAAAACGAATTCAAACGACACCAATAACAACAACAGAACGCAAGACAAACACCGAACACTGAAGCTATATGCGATCTGCTGAAAGTACATATTTGTGACAGGACATGACTCTAATCATCACGATTCAATCAATGTCTCCTCATAGCTCCATCTTTTAGGGCGCGGCAAAATAATTTAACAAAATTAAAACTTTATATATTTTTAATAAAACGTTCGTAAACATCGCACACGAAGTTAAGACAAAACAGCAGATAACAAAGTTTAAACGCAAACATCATGCGAGATTCTATTTTGCATGCACTCGAGCGTAAGAACGGGTTGTCGCTAACAAAGCAAATACAAATACGTCTTCAAATTCGTGATGGGAACCATGAATATATCGCGAGGTAAATGCACAGTTCGTGTCGGATTGTATCAAGGGAGCCATATTCCGTACGTCGATAGTGCACTAAGGAATATTAATGTGAAGACAGAAGCCAAGACACATTATAATCTCTTCAAAATTTTAACCGCACAATACACTGTGATAAAGTAGCTTAGTAAGAAGTGATCTAATCATTGTTTTTAAATCAATGATTTGCATTTTGTTATTTTCCGTACTGAACTTTACTTAACTCACTACGCATTTAAGCCATTTCCTCTGGGTTGTAGTCGGTTATTCAATTAGGCATGCTTATGTTTAGTTTCAAATGAATAATAACGTAAGGCTTTTGTTTATTCATCATAAATTATTCATGTTCAGCGTGTAACAAATATGTTAGACATAAAAAGGCTTTCAAGAATAAAATGAGATTTATAAGCTAAGTAATTTTTTAGAATATAATAACTGGAACTGAAAACAAAAGATACGTGATATTTACGAAATAATATCCTAGAGAATTATGATACATCAAATTAATGGATTTCAACATTAGATTCTAACGCAATATTATGGTTAAACTTTAACAGTTCTGAGATTTTTCACACGAACGATAATCTTAAGATCATAAAGTGATAGTGAGAATATTTTGTAATTCGTGTTAACAAGCAAATAATTTTTTTGCTTCCAATGAATGCCCAAGATTTGTATAACTATTATTATTTCGCGTCTGTCCAACGCGTGATAATTACCTAAATGTTAACGTTAAAAAATCCTAAAATTAAAACTGAATATCAGTGACTGGAAATCACTAGAATAACTAAGACGTTAAGTGTTACATTTTCTAACTATAATTTAGAATTAAGACTAGGTTATAGACAATTGATGACGATCACATCGAGATTTGAACTCTCAATTCATGCATAGCAAGTACTCAACGAGATCGCAATGTGGAGCCTGCGTAGTGACATTCTACAGTACCTCGTTAATAATTTTAAATAAGAATTATTTATATAGTACCAACTTGTATTATTTATATAGTACTAGCAGTTGCCCGCTACTATGTCCGCGAGGAATTGAAAAAAAAATCTTTAGATATTTACTATATGAACTTCCATCTTATGTTCTATATCTATGCCAATTATTACCTAGCTCCGTTATTTATGCCGTTCTAGACATAAGTAGTAACAAACATTCATCCATTTGTCCATCCATTCCAACTTACACATTTATTATAATTAATAAGAAAGATAGTAAAAGTTGGAAAACGTGGTTGCAAAAGGTGTGCTGTGATGGTCGTTATGTTGCACTAATCAAGCGAGCCATTCGTGAAGTTACAGACTCTATCACTGACAAAACTACAAACACAAACTACACTCAAATACCTATAAAGTTATGTTCATGTATGTAATACTAACTGCAAAGCTTAGGGTGGTTGGTGACAGGCGTCATTTGTAGTGAAGGTACTCGAAGCGAGCGCGTCTCTAACTTATGAATATTTAAAGACTCATCAATGTTCCCGCTCAAGATATCGGATTTTCCGTTCGAACAGTAATATTAGGGCTCAGTCTATCCAATACTTACTTTGTATGTATCTTGGAATGACTTGATTGGTATCATGAAACGTTGAATGTACTTCTTGTAATTTTTCCATTATATCACAACGAGTATTAGATGCTTAATAATAGTGCGATAAACATATCTTTCCGAGAGTGGCTCTGTTCCCGCTTAGTTAGTGAGGATATTTTTTATAAGTGTGTAATATTTCGCGACCTCTAAATATAAGTAAGCAAAGCTCAGCTGTTAAAGTTGGCGTTAAGTTTAAAAGGATCGTTTTCACCCCTTTAGGCTTAGGTATACATAATCTAAGTTGAGTATCGATCTTTGTTCAGTAACGAGGGATGTTGTATTACTTAAAATAATGAATATTTACTTAAATTATAAGTTGAAGGTGATTAAAGTCTCTTTTACATTTTAATATATAAATTATCATTTTGAAATGAATATTGCTTAAGCCGGCAATACACCTTCAGTTTTAATTGCATAATTTTAACTGAACAGTCGAACTGCACTATTAAAGCTAAAGGTGTGTGTCGTGCTTAATGTAATAATAATGTTTTTGTAATTTTGCTTCCGCGCTTTCACGTAAAATTCAAAAGGAAATCTTTAAAAGTATATTAAAAGTATCTTAAACTTTACGAAGTCATCAAAGGAACAATTATATTAGGTCCTTACATATGAAATTGGCGTTTTGTATGGGAGGAACAAAAAGTCGAATATTTTTTAATATAATATATTTAATTAATCAAAGTATGAACCATTATTTTCTATGCACTTTTGCCATCTCATAGGTAGTTCATTGATCCCTTTACTAAAAAAACCAGTCGGACGGGAATCAATAAAATCTTTGAAGGCGATTTGGACTGCCCCATCGGAGTTGAATTTTTTCCCTTGCAAGAAGTTATCCAAATTTCGAAAAAAATGGTAATCTGTTGGAGCAAGATCCGGGGAGTACGGAGGATGTCTTAGACTTTCCAATTGAAGCTCTTCTAATTTAGTAGCCGTCTGTTACGCAGTGTGTGGTCTAGCGTTGTCGTGAAGCAGCAGTGGCGTGGAGCGATTGACCAGCCTAGGTTGTTTATCCGCTAGCTTTTCCATCATGGTTTGCAATTGCTGACAATAGACATCAGCCGTAATAGTCTGGCCAGATTTGAGAAAACTGTAATGAACAATACCGGCACTAGTCCACCAAACGCTTACAAGTAACTTTTTTGCGGTTAATTTTCGCTTGAGGCAGGATTTGGCTGGCTGGCCAGGATCCAACCATTGCGCTGAGCGCTTCCGATTATCGTAAAGAACCCATTTTTCATCACAGGTAATGATTCGGTTTAAAATACCTTCATTATTGTGCTGGTTTAGTAATGTAACGCAACAGTCGACGCGCGTTTGCCGGTTTGCTTCAGTCAATTCGTGAGGTACCCACCTTTCAAGCTTTTTAATCTTCCCAATTTGCTTCAAGTGAATTAAAAAAGTTTTATCACTAACATCGCAGCCTGCAGCTAACTCGGACGTGGTTTGCGATGGATCCGCTTCCACAATAGCCTTCAACTCTTCATTATCAACTTGAGTCTCAGGCCGTCCACGGGGCTTGTTCTGCAGATCGAAATTTCCAGAACGAAAACATTGGAACCAAAAACGAACTGTGTTTTCTTTTGCAACACGACCGCCTTACACATCATTCACCCTTCGAGTCGTTTCCGCAGCACTAGTGCCACGGCGGAACTCGTACTCGTAAATAATGCGATATTTTAAGTTTTCCATTTTGTAAAATGAGTGACGCAAACAGAAAAAAACAGAAGAAAAAAAACAAATGAATGACGGTCATCGAACCACAAATACATGAGTCTATAGCTGTACAAATTTGAATTTGGAATTCCTTACCAAAGAGGAGAAATTCGTGATTAAAGTGGCCAGTACGAAAAACGCCAATTTCATATGTAAGGACCTAATATATAACAACAACAAATATTACAAAACTTACAAAAATTATAAAATAACTTTTGAACAATGTAGTTTGTTTCAATTATTTATACATTGCTATTCACACTAATGGTGTAGTGTGGTAATTAAGTCTTTTAGATAAATTTAAGTACTAACATAATACATAAAAAAAAAAACATAATTAAGTGATTTATTCCTTTGTGAGTTAAAATCATATATTCTTAAGGAAAATCGTTTAATACAGACTAAACTGGGAATTTTTAATAACAGATAATTATATTCTAAACTCAAATAATGCAACGATGTTCAGTTACTAACGAACACATAGGACAACATCGGTACAGTCAAGGACGTTTATTTCCTACCCATTTGGGATTACACGGTAACACATAGCTAGTGTAAAAGTTTTCTGTATTCGATCCAAAATGGGAAGTAAATTAAATTCATTGACTGTACTAATTCATAGTTCGATTAATTATAAATTCAAAATATGATTGGAGGCTTAGTAATTGAACGTTGGTTAATTTTGGAATTCCATAGAACGCTCTACTTGTATGAATTTACTGGGCTTTCAAAATCACCATGTTAACCCGTTTAACGTAAACAAGCGAGTAGGTAGCGAAGATAATTACATTATCTATTGGAGATGAAAGCCCACGCAGCCGGTTTTAATGGAATTCCAAATAGAAACGTGAATAACCTTGAGTTTCATGAAACTATTAATTACCCACGCAGTGACAGTCGTATGAAACATATTTTAAATTAGATTACATGACCAGGGAAATATATTTTCTAAGTATATTTTTCCTTTGTGCAATCTCAATAGTAAATAGAAATGTCAATGGTTACCATGTAATAAGTATTATCCTCCAATAGTGGAATTCTGAGTACGAAATCCCTGTTTAATACAGATTGCCATCTCTGATTTTTTAAGTTGTTTATGACTTAATGACATATACCGCAAACATGCTGAAAAATCAGTATATTGTATTGTAAGTAATAAAGTAATTGTACGAAATAGCGAGACGACCGTTGCCCATAGACATCCGCAAATGCAGATGCGTTGCCTACCTTTTATCAACGGAGAAGGGGACGCACAAAAGAGGATATTTCTCCTTTCTATGAGTCCCCTTTTTCGCCAAATCCACTTCCCCTTCCCATCCTTTCTTAATAAGAAAAGAGTGGGAAAGAAAAGAGGACTAAAATTAGGCCTCCGGCACCACACTCATCAGACGAAACGCGGAATTGCTTTCACTTCACGCCTGTCTTCTGTGTGGTCGTGGTATTACACCGGTCGACCCGGTCAATTCGTGCACCCAACAAATATTGTTGTTGCGGGATCTACCACTGTTAATACATGTTAATAGATGGCGTGAGAAATAAAACAAAATTCACTGTACCAAAGCAGAAATATGAAAGAGTATTCACATCTTAAGTGTACCACAAAACTGTAAGAATTGTGGGATAGTTTAATGCTCTCTTCTCTCGCTCTGATTAAGAATATCAAGTTAACACAAATGTTTTATTTCTACAATGAAAAGCTTTTACAAAGTGTCTTCTGTTCTGACTACACTCAGTATTGAAAAGTACTTTATTAAAGAACTTCATAAAGTTTACAGACAATGACTTAAAATCTGAGTCTGGAATGCAATTAAGCGCTAACTTGAATCTGCAAGAGAGACAAAGAAGAACTAAGTACGGCATCTTAATACTTTGATATATTATTATTCCAATAATTTAGTTGTAATAGATATAACTTAGATAAAATAACGCAGATTGCTTACACATTTGTGTTATAATAAAACATTGAAAAGTACGTAAAATATTGCATATTATTATAATCGTAACATTATCGTCGTATAATAATTTCCTACATTAAAAACTTCCAGTTTCCACTGTAGGAGAACTTGTACATCAACATTTTTATAGGTGAAGATAGGAAAAGACTTGTCACATATTGTTAAAAGTTACTATTACCCTAAAACGTCTTAAATAATTAAAAGTTACTGTGACTTTTCTATTTTCTTCCGCTTTTAAAAAACACAGATACATATATTATATTTTTGTGCAAGTGGATAGACAGGAAAAACCCGGTAATACGGAGATTTGTCAACAGATTTGTTATATTTTCGACTACTGACAAAATAGCTTAACGGGCAATAAAATTATTTTAACCGTTGGTCGAACCAGTGCTGTACCAGATAACGAGCATATGATTAATATTGAAAAGCAACAGCTTTGTGCTGACGGTGATTAACGACAGCAATCAATGGATTGCCAGTGTTGCTTTATAGCGGATATCACGGGTATGTTTTGAACCCAAATCACTATTTCGATTATAAAGAATGAATTAACGGCCAGTGTTTTTGATATCCGCTTACCTATTAATTTTGCCACTTTTTTTATAACTGATAGTATCGTTAAACGCTTTACGTAAAAAATTCTACCTACGATTCTATATTTATTTTACGTAAAAATTTTAACCAAGCTTTGAGAATTAAATATTTGATGATATGTTACGAAAATTAAGGAAATAGCAAATTGATTAGAACCTTCTTTTTATATGTCTCCATATACTTCATTTTACTGACATAAGTTTTCATATCTTACCAACGATGTATTCATTTCGCTGCACTTGTCAAGCCGGTGGGTCGTTAGAGCGAGCTCTGTTCGAGAGGCAATATAGTGGGATTCCGCGGTGTTTACTCACCTGTAATATTGCATATTTACCCGCATGTGCAAAGTTGCGGGTATTTGCACAAGACGACCGTATATTTTCCGAAGAGCTGCAGTTATTTGAGCTTTGCGATTTTAACGTGTATGAACTCTACGTTATTATTATTAATTCTTGTTATCCGATTTTATCAATTTTGAAAAGTTATTACGATTTAATGTTTCAAATAAATACATCATTTATTTTAAAGAAAGAAAAAACATTTATTACTGCACAGAGAGATGAATAAACAGACATAGCCTAGACTAACAACAACTAAAAGATAAATATGGAAATAGGAGCCAGCATAGATAGTTGAAGTACCGAGAAACCTTGATCTTTAATATTGCTTATACGGACATAGTTTAATTGAGAGTTCACCGAAGTTCAAATTACAGATAATTTTCAAGCTAAAAGATAGAAAAAAACGTTGACATAATGTACAAAAACATTTTGCTGTGGACATGTTACAGTTCGCTACCGATGCGTAGATAACGATAACGAGTTTGTGATAAATGTACGAGAGTAATACTGCATTGGCGGTGATTAACGACAAGCTATCAATGTATCGAATACGACAGCTTTAATCGAAGCCAAATTTTATTATAATACTAGTCAAAGTCATATTATAATAATCAGAGCACGATAATATTTCATGGCAACTGAACTGACAAAGTAACTTTGCTATTGATGTTTGTAACGATCTGTGAATGTCTAAACGGTAAGTTTAACTACCGTAATACCTTTATAATAAACCTATTTATATCCCTCTCATTAAAACAAAAACACAAAGAACAATAATAATATAATTATACAGTTCTGTTGACATTTAAAAACAGTTATAATAAGTAATAAGTAAATTTAAAACACGAACAAAACTGTAGATGCAGATTTGAATCCGACCTGAAGGATCCTTGTCATTTTTATTAATTTCAAAATGTTAACGCGTATTAGGTGTCCCAAAAATATTTTACCGTAAATACTTTCCCTTGATAATCTTCCACAAAAGGTTTAACGATTTAAATGTTATCTTATTATTTTTTTATTACTTTGAATTATCGGTTATAATTGTTGATTTTGTTAATATATTGTCCTATTTTGATCAACTATGTGTAAATCTTAGTCAACGAAAGAGCTCAATTTTTTTAATTAATAATATTAATTTCAATAATGTTCCAAAATATTTTAAAGTTTGAAGTTAATACTAGGTAATAAATAGTATTTAACTTGTTATTGTCTGAACGATGCGACGGAGGAGGAATAAATAACTTAATCCTAATATTGATTTATATTAACAAAGAATTTTTTCTCATAAACTTTAATTGAAATTAATATTTGTTTTGTGTGACTTAATTTATTTATTTGCGATATAATTATTTTAAATGTAAGTTATTTTTAGAATAGTCCTAAGTATTTAAAATTGATCAAGAAGCTTGTCGATTCAATGGGCATTATTAATGCTTTAAAAGGTCTCGACCAACTCATTCAGTATTTAATTGATCTTAAAATGTTCTAATTGCCGAAATAAATTTTAATGGTGCTTGTAAAAATTTGTAACGATTTAATTAAAAATCAATGGAATGTTTAGATTGTTGTTTTTCTATAGTTAGAATTTTTTATATAAATAATTGTGATAACTAACGTTCGGAATTACAACCTATAGAAAAAACATCGAGCAAGTTACGGTAGATAGCTCCAGTATATCGTACCAAAAAGGATTCGACCAAACACGTTATCGTCTTAATTTTACTATTCTGATAGTTTCAAATATAAAACTGTAGTCACTCTAATAAACTCGTATTGAAAAGAAGCATTCATACTTTAGTTGAATAGAACTGAACAATCAGTTTTTCTTATAACGTACATAATAAAACTCATATTCACTCCGCAACAGTTACATTCAGTCGGGCGCCGTGGTCTACCTAAAGCCCTCCATTGAAGGGCTCTACAGCTTGCCCCGGCATGGCAGCCTCGAGCATCGCCTGTAAAAATCTGTAGATTTAATTGGATTGCCTTTTATTAGCGTAATAAAATTGGATTTACTCAGTCGAGACTGGACTCGTTTCGTTCTGTTTCGTTATTCCCGAACGGCATAGCGGAATTGATAAATGCACGTACGTTTCAATTTCCAGGTTTCTATTATTATTTTGTTAAAAGCGTACATTGGAGTTGCCGACTCTATGAAAAGATTTCCATTTAATGTTGCGCGTAAGTACTAAATAATTTTACTAATATTATAAATGCGAAAGTTTAGATGGATGGATGGATGGAGGTTAGTTAGAAGGGAACTCCAACAGATCTCGTTGATATTTCTCGTAGATGTAGAGCATAGTTTGGAAGAATTGATAGGTTGCTAATTAAGTTTATTGTTTATTCCGCGCGGAAGGAGAAGCGGGAGACAGCCAGTATAATAATATAGAAAGGTTATGTGAATAAAAATATCAATATAAAATTACATTATATATTATATTTATTATATATTTATTACAGTAGGTTTAAAAAATCATTCTGTCACTCATTAGTTTCAATAATTAAATTTCCAGTCTGTATACCCATTTTCGTTCCCTCACTTCTGTGGATTGTATACCTAAGCAAAGCAAATAATAAAAACAAATCACAATTGAAATATATGTTCTATTTATACGTGTGCGGACGACAAAGAGCAATATAAAAGAGCAGATAAAATCAACGAAGCGTTGGCCGGCGCTCGAAACGAATATGTTCCATGGTTAGTACAACTCTGTCTATTTGGTGGAAAAAAATATAATTGGATTGTTCCTGACGAGAGAAATTGGAGGCTTGGCGTACCTTTTGCTGTGTTCGGATCAGACTGTATTGTTTTGTAACAGTTCATAAACTTAAATAAAACTAGCTTTGTTATGAAACAAGTATAAGTGCGTATGTCAAATTGAATTAAAAAAATCTTTGTATTGTGAAATCATATTTTTGATATTCAATAATCGGAAAGCATAAATTTTATTCATTCTATTCTTTTTTAAATTTCCTAGTGGTAGAAATTATAACATAATTATTAACCATTGTTAATTTATTCGACCTACTTTGCTTTGTGGATAGTAAGATAATTTTGTTAAATTTTCTATGCACGTTTCCTTTGAGAATTGCTCACATTAATAGCAATAGAGCGGAACTTCCATTAAACGTGTTTAATATTAGTCAGAATACTACAATAATATGAAAATGAGTATAGTTCCCCTTAAGTAGCAACCCGTAAGGATACAGGGGATTACGCGTCGCTTGAGGCGTGTAATACACTAATGCAGCTCACACACGCTAGATTTTTCATGTAAACGGTTCTAACCTTGCAGGCAAAACCGTGAGGCATAACCAAGTTTCATAGTACACAAAACGTTAGTTAGTACACAGTTAGAGTTTCCCTGTATGTTATGCACGTGAGGTGGAAACCGTCATGCAAAACCCAACTTGTGTGGCTGGCTTAAGTATTCGATGTACCGTCTCAATGTGCGACGCTACGCTTGAACTTTAAATTGGCAAATACTTCATACAATACTGCAACTTTGACTTTAACTGCACTAATTTACAACATTTGAACCTTCTTTAGCACACATATATAAAGTATTTATATAAAGAAAGTGTCATTGGAATAGAAATTTTGCATGAATATATAGTGTAGTATTGAAGCGTGGACAGGCCTCCCGCAAGATGGACCGATGATCTGGTCAAGATTGCATGAGTATCCTGGATGCGGGTTGCACAGGACCGATCATTGTGACGATCTTTGAGAGAGTTTATGCCCAGCAGTGGTCGTTACGAGGCTGAATGGATGGATATAGTAATTAAATTTCAATCAAAAGTCAAGATTCTTTCAAATAAGACTTAGGTTGTCCTCCAACACTAAGCGATGTGGCCTATTGTTCGGGATTTCATTGAATAGAGTTGTGAAAGGGTTGATTTTTGTGGCGCTTCATTTGTTGCCGTGGCTAGATCTGACAGTGAAACCATTAATTTATGATAAAAAGTCCTATGTAAAGATTAGTGATTAAATTGGGTAATAACTTAAATATTCAATTTACTTAATATGTTAAATGTTTGAATATACTCGTATCTTCAAAAATGGCACTGGGGTTTAATTTCGTTGAAGTTATGAATAATTAAATGGTGATAATAAAATAATGGTGAATGATATCTATGATGACTATTTTGCGTTTACTATATCGAATGAAGGTTAACCATATTACTCCAAAAATTACAGTCAGACACTGCTTTAACCCTTTGACCGCCGCTGATTTATAATATATATATATATATATATATATATATATATATATATATATATATATATATATATATATATATATATATATATATATCAACAATACTATAAGTATTTTGTTATTTATGTGTCAAAATCGTATTTCGCTAGCCTACATATATTAATGTTTTGAATAATCAAATTTTGGTTTAGTTTTTTTTTTATATCAAAAGGATTCAAATGAACAAACGGCCACCTGAATTCACCGAAATAGCGAGGCGACCTTTACCCATAGACATCCGCAAATGCAGATGTGTTGCATACCTTTAATCAACGGAGAAGGGGACACACAGAAAGGGGATATTTGCTCTTCTTACGCCAAATCCCCTTCCCATCCTTTCTTAATAAGAAAAAGGGAAAAGGGAAAGAGGACCAAAGTAGAATCTAAACTTTAAACACAAATATCTCAGACATAATATTATGAGATTAACTTAATCCTTATTATTAATTTATTTTTTTAAATATTAAGTTCGATGATTAGGCTATTAAGAAGGAATGAAGAAAATAGAAAAATAAAATGTAGTGCCCGTATTACAAAGAAACCACAAGATAGTGTTTTTTCTACGACAGTCTGAGGAATATTATCTTAGGGGTGCTACAAGATTAATGATAATGGGTTCACAAGGTACGAGGTGACGCTGCCGACGCCCACCGCGAAGCGAAAATATTAATTCTGGCTCGGAGGAATTAACTTGCAACTGAATTATGTTCACTTAAATATTTAATATCGACAAAGACTTTCGTACAAAGTCACCTCATTATTGTCTAAATAAGCTTATGTCGTTGTTGTTAAACATTCAGATAAATGTATTGTATTTTAATACATCCTATTATATTATTATAAGTATCCTATTTTTAAAACTTAAGATAGATGGATTGATGTTTGTTAGAAGGTACCTCAAGAGCGGCGGAACGGATATCTATGAATTGATAACGGATCCAAACACGGATGGAAGTAGAACTTAGTCTTTAAGAAAGCATAGCCTGCTAATTAAGTTGTTTTTTTAATTCCGATAGCTAGTATTTTTGCACAAATTAAAAACGATGTATAAAAGAGTAGATCATGTTCCACTAAGTAACTGAAGGTTGCAATAACATTTTCAGCAACTAAGATATTAAAAAAATCATGTTTGAAAAAAAATGAACAGCCTTTAAAATATTTACTCGACACAAAGAAAGATATTATGGAACTAATTACAGTGTTCTATTGCGGAATTGATTGCAATACCGAAGGCGGAAAACTAGATTGAAGTGAAAGAAAAAAGAAGGCTTCGACTTGGCGAGGTTAACAGGATGCGACTTGAGAACTGGCGAGGACTCGCTAAGTACGTAAATGGTCAGAACAGGTATAAGTGAATGCATAATGCCTAATCATTGGGTCATGTCACGAACGAATGATTTTGCACTATGATTGTGACAGGTTTATTTATATTTACTCTATAAAAGAAAACGTTAAGAATTTATTCAATAGAAGCAGCGCTAAGAATACATAGACTGAACAAAAACTTGACATTCATTTTATGTCCCGTTATATGTTTACTATTTGCTAATACAAAATTTTAAAACCATGGTATAATATTTTTTTCACTAGTCATTAAACATGTTGTGTTTTAGTTGATATTTGGAATCGGTTTCTATACAAATAAATCATACGGTTGAGACATATTTTATACATATTAATTTGAATTTATGCACATGACAGAAACGGCGGAATAATTAATAACTGGAGTAGGTACTCAAAAACTAAATTGCATACGAAAGTGGGATGTGCCCACGTTTAAAAGGTTCACACTCTCTAAAGAATTAAGTAAACATTTTTGCCACGCATTCATGGTGCACTGACCTTTACGTGGTGTTAAAATAAATATTTGTTAATAGTGATAAATTGACGGTGACTTATAAACAAAAGTTTAAATACAAAACAAAAATTAAGTTTAGCTGAATTGCTTTAGTTTATTTTTTCACCTCACGTGGTTTCCTTTGCCTTCATCCCTTTCAACTAAGTAAATGCTGTAAAAAAAAAAAGTAACCACTAAAGCATAATTAAAATATGAAATTTCGTTCAAGCTAACGAAGGAAAATTTCCAAACTTAATTATGTAGATGAGAGATAGCAGCAATTTCAATTGCATTAGCTAATGCGCGTAAAATATGCATACACGAGCGCAGCTCATGTCACGGCTTCAGGTTAATCTGACGAAGTCCAATTTAGAAAAAAAATTCCTTAAAGCAGCCTAATTAAAAAAATCGCCGCTCCGCGATTCTTTTTAACAGCCACTAGTGGGCTCTATATTTCCTGCTATTTATGATATTTCTGGTATTTTCAATGTTGTAACCAAAGTCTAACTTTTCTTTTCAAGATTTGTTTTAAGATATTCTTTTAAATGTTTTCTCTATATTTTTTTAAACTGCTACTTATCCGTAGCTATTTCCTTTTTACTCACAGTGGTTAAATTATTTAACTATACGTATATGGTTAAATATATGCTTGAATGTTTTTCAATTTATCTCTTGATTAATGTGAGCGTCCGTGGCTCAGGGGTTAAGCACTTTACTTGCAATCTGCAGGTCCTAGGTTCGAATTCCGCCATGTACCAATGTGTTTTTCGATTTTCGATAAACATATTCTATATACGTTCTATATACGGTGAAAGAAATATAGTGCAACCTTCACATATATGGAAAGAAATTCAATGATATGTGTGAAGTCTACCAACCCGCACTTGGCCAGCTTGGTTGACTATGGCCTAGTCAACCCTAACTTTGAGCAGGCTCCGAGGCCCTCGGTGGGGACATATAGTGAGATGATGAATGTGAAAATAATTTATTAGGTCCTTACATATGAAATTGGCGTTTTGTATGGGAGGAACAAAAAGTCGAATATTTTTTAATATAATATATTTAATTAATCAAAGTATGAACCATTATTTTCTATGCACTTTTGCCATCTCATAGGTAGTTCATTGATCCCTTTACTAAAAAAACCAGTCGGACGGGAATCAATAAAATCTTTGAAGGCGATTTGGACTGCCCCATCGGAGTTGAATTTTTTCCCTTGCAAGAAGTTATCCAAATTTCGAAAAAAATGGTAATCTGTTGGAGCAAGGTCCGGGGAGTACGGAGGATGTCTTAGACTTTCCAATTGAAGCTCTTCTAATTTAGTAGCCATCTGTTGCGCAGTGTGTGGTCTAGCGTTGTCGTGAAGCAGCAGTGGCGTGGAGCGATTGACCAGCCTAGGTTGTTTAGCCGCTAGCTTTTCCATCATGGTTTGCAATTGCTGACAATAGACATCAGCCGTAATAGTCTGGCCAGATTTGAGAAAACTGTAATGAACAATACCGGCACTAGTCCACCAAACGCTTACAAGTAACTTTTTTGGGGTTAATTTTCGCTTGGGGCAGGATTTGGCTGGCTGGCCAGGATCCAACCATTGCGCTGAGCGCTTCCGATTATCGTAAAGAACCCATTTTTCATCACAGGTAATGATTCGGTTTAAAATACCTTCATTATTGTGCCGGTTTAGTAATGTAACGCAACAGTCGACGCGCGTTTGCCGGTTTGCTTCAGTCAATTCGTGAGGTACCCACCTTTCAAGCTTTTTAATCATCCCAATTTGCTTCAAGTGAATTAAAACAGTTTTATCACTAACATCGCAGCCTGCAGCTAACTCGGACGTGGTTTGCGATGGATCCGCTTCCACAATAGCCTTCAACTCTTCATTATCAACTTGAGTCTCAGGCCGTCCACGGGGCTTGTTCTGCAGATCGAAATTTCCAGAACGAAAACGTTGGAACCAAAAACGAACTGTGTTTTCTTTTGCAACACGACCGCCATACACATCATTCACCCTTCGAGTCGTTTCCGCAGCACTAGTGCCACGGCGGAACTCGTACTCGTAAATAATGCGATATTTTAAGTTTTCCATTTTGTAAAATGAGTGACGCAAACAGAAAAAAAAAGAAGAAAAAAAACAAATGAATGACGGTCATCGAACCACAAATACATGAGTCTATAGCTGTACAAATTTGAATTTGGAATTCCTTACCAAAGAGGAGAATTCGTGATTAAAGTGGCCAGTACGAAAAACGCCAATTTCATATGTAAGGACCTAATATTTTGAATTGTAACATGTTAATATAAGAAACTTTACCACATAAAGGATAAATTCTGTGAAAAGTTGTCTAATTAAATTTATTGCATTCCTAATGAAACTGCTGCTAGAATTATTTGATCATTAAAAATGTGTTTTAATTTTTACCAAGAAGTTATTAAAAAATCGGTAAAAAAAGCTCATAAAATATTGCCATAAAGATAACGGTTTCACTTATAAATGTAGTCAGGAGATTAAATAAAAGTGTCTAAATGTAAAAACGTGCAGAAGCAAAGAGGGATGCGCGCTCATTCAAAACGCTTCCGCTCACTAATGAGGGAAAGGGGAGTGAAAATTTTACCTTTTTAAAGGAAAACCTCACCACACTTATCTTTTCTGTTAAAGTGTACAATATTTTACAACACAACTAAATAAAGAAATGGAAACTTAATGAGCGCCTGCCTGGTTGTGTTACATTTCTTTTACTTACAAAATTTAGGTGCTTATGTCAATGAAAATGGGTAGTCTGACCAGTAAATTAAATCCGGATAGAAATGTCTCGTATTCTTGTCAAATCGAAATACTCCGATTCGAATTCGATTCTGTTACGTCTGGACTGCCACCATCACCTACGGTGAAGAAGTACAGATGATAAAAAAGAATACCAAAAGTCGTCTCGAGGCAGTCGAAATGTGATATTGGAGGCAGAAGATCAGAAAAGAGACGGTGCGCTAGCGAGTAACTATGATCCAGAAATTCATGCAGATCATAGACAGCGTAAAGTGGAATGCCTGGACCCAGTGCTCCGGCATGATAGGTATAAGTTACTTCAGTTTATAATAATGGGAAAGATCGAAGGCAACGGACGCGTTGGACTTAGGAAAATGTCGTGGCTACGCAATATTAAAGAATGGACGGGGATTAATTCAGCGGAGGCGTTTTCACCTCGCAGTTGACTGGAATACATTTTTCAAGTCAGAGGCCAACCTTAAAGACTGAAAAGGCACTGGAAGAAGAAGTTACAATCCAAAACAAATCTGTGTAAATAAAAAGTGTACCTAACACATCACTTTCGTGTATGTAGAAATTTCTAATACTAAATCTAGGTTCTAGCTTCCTAAAACACCGTTTTAGTTAAAGACATAACAAACACTGCAAACTAGTAAAATATTTTTTGGAAATAAATTATCTTAGTGGTCGTTATTTACTAGGTGATATTGTTGCAATATCGTTTGTTCTTTGAGGGCTGCAGAAACGATTATAATAGATATTAAAATAACCATATCAATATAAAAACATTATGTCGAGTTAACAGTCAAAACTATATCGAGATCGCTTAGCACGTTTTGTTTCAATAATTCCCAATTTGATACGGCATTACGCTGCCTGCATTGAGACAATGGAGGCGTTCGACAGTGACACTGGAAGGGCTAAATTTCGTTAAAATAAAAGCTTAGAGTGTACGTAAGATATAGCGCGTACGTGGTCGCCGTGAGATCCCGGAGCACCTACAATGGAGAATTGGAAAAAGCTTTTATAATCCGGCGCGTGACGCACATACGAAAATGTTTCTACCATCGCCCACACTCCACGCTCGTAATTCTGCCCTCGAATGTATTGTAACGTGATGAAAGTTTGTATCAGCGCCATCTATTTTATGATGAATCTTAGATATTGACATTCGTTTGGATAAAATTCCTAAGGAAATAAAATGATAGAAATTTAATTAATACATTATGAGAGTTGGTCTCTTTCAATCTTCTCAATAAATAATAAAAATGTATTTCATCATTAACTAAAATCTAAATAAGCTTAACATTTTTATTTATTTTAAAGTTTAACCGCGTATCCTATCGTAGAGAGTGTTGGTGGCTCAGGGGTAAGCTAAGCACTTGACTAGCAGTTTGCTCGTCCTGAGTTCGAATCCCGCCACGTACCAACCTGATTTTCGATCTACACACTTACATTTATTTTTAAATTGGTGTAGATGGATTAATGAATAGTTTTTTGTTTGAAGGTATATCCGTTACGGCTTAACGGATCTTGATGAAATTTGACACAGATGAGAACCATAGTCTGGAAGAACACGTAAGCTGTCTATTAAGTTTTATTTAATGCCATGCGGACAGAATCGCGGGCGACAGCTAGTAAATAAATACAACGCTGAGAAAACAAAGCCTGGGATACATACTATATTGTCCTGTTAAAGTTTGCTAAATAGAAACAGTATATTTAAAATTATAACAAATTTTACACATACGAGTATTGTAAGTTGGAACACGTACAAAATTATCACAATTAGATTTGAGTGCACAAAATACGTTGGCCGATACGATTTGTTAACACAATTGCTGCGCGGGGTCGCTAATGTGCGGCCGTTGTCATCGACGCATCTGCTAATGTTATTTGTATAATTATCAACCTAATAGCGGCTTTATATTATATCAATGAAATTTAAGTGAATATTCCCTACTAAAATTATTTCAACAAACGATTTATTTATGTTAATTTACCGTTGATATTGTCTAGGCTTTTATACAAGTGCCATCCGCTATTTGCGTTCTATGTATCACGAAAAATAAGAACGAAATATGTATTACTAGCTTTTACCCGCAACTTCGTCTGCGCGGAATAAAAAAAAAGCAGACAAGATAAAAACGTTTCTATGGCCGTCTCCTAGTTCTAAGCTACCTCCCCATCAATTTTCAGATAAATCAGTTCGACCGATCTTGAGTTATAAATAGTGTAACTAACACGACTTTCTTTTATATATATAGATATAACACAGTATTAATTTAATATTTCCTATAACCTTAAAATTTCATAATATCTATTTACGAATAATCCATATCACACAATTATAAAATAATAATGTTCTTAACAAAACGCATGTAAACGTTTTGCGTCGATGGTAAATGCTTTTTCGCAACGTATCATTACGGTTGAAACGTGATAGGGTTGAACCCTCAGCCGTGAACTGGTAGCCTTTGCGATTATTGCGCTCTGTAAAGTATCGATACTTACATGCATCATTTAAATTGCTACACGTTACAGGTCCACTTATTATATTAATATCACAGTTGAATTGTGTCTTCTCAAGAAAATGTTATCAAGTATTGAGAGTTTAGAGAATTTCAAGGAGACTGAAATTTTTTTCTTAAAACATACAATAATTTATAAAGTAACAGTATCGGAGATATTGATTTATTTTTTCACACTTTTTAATTATTAATGTCACAAGACATCAATTAATTGGCTTTGTCAAAGCAGTTTGATTACAGGTGTTGTGAAATTAATGGTAATGTATTTTTTCAAACATTATTTTGTAAAAAAACAAGCGCCAAAATAAAACAATTTTTCCTCTTATTCTAGTTAGACGAAACTAGGTCAGAACACAAAGAAAAAACTTTACTCGGTAAAAATCTAGTGTACAATCCCATAGATTAAAGTAACTACTCTGAATTTGTTGCAGTCTTGATTCCAAAATCAACATAAAAAGGAGTTTTCTATGTAAATCCTAAAAATAATATCCGAACAAAAAAAATGTGTCACAGGAGCACAAATAAAGCAATAAAGTTGTTCACACAAATAATAATAACCATTATAACGCCGAGGACCAACAATAGGACGTCGCCTGGTTTGTCCCCGATTGTACGAATCCGGAAAAATAAAACAGTTATTAGACCCTTTTTCCACCAAGCAAAGGTTACGCGGTACAACCTCGCTTTATTTGAGTCGAGTTTATGTGATTCGCCTTTATGTATAGTCCTATTTACCTAGGTATGGCTGTAACTCGTTCCTTTTCTTCTAGTTCTAGAACCCTTTAGAAGCTTGATCAAGAAATTTTTCCTATTTCGGACAAAGTCTGGCTACAGTTGCGGCAGATTGCCTAGTGAAAAAGGGTTTTACGGATGCCCCCGGCGGCCCGGCTTTCCTACTCGCACATTAGTGTTCCCGAAAATGTCCATTCTTATTCAAATATTTCCGGCAATTTGTTTGTTCTATCGTTCGGGGTCGAAAAGAAAACAGGTATTTATATGTTTAATTCTAGCGCAAACAATCTATTTGTTCCAGTATGAAAAATAACTGTAATAAAATTTGAAGATGAAAACAACCCTGAATATATTTTGTGTATAAAATTATATTGTGAAATTCCGATTAAGTAACGAAGGAAAAGAGATAGTGAGGTTACTCGTAATAACAATTGTTCTGTCAAAGTTAATAGACAAACAAAACTCACATAGAACTTTGTCCTTACAATAATAATGCGGCTATTATTATTATAAGAATTAAGTTTCTTGCATATTCAAATAAGCATTCCAAACATTTCATATTAAAATGAAGTAAACGCTTCTTACCGAGTTGGAGGAAGTTCGCTGCCAAAAAACTTCTGGAGTATATTAATGCATTTTCACTGAATTAGTTTCGCCAAAATGATTCTTTTGTTCAGGACTTCTGCTTTCGAAAGGAAATGCAGCGGTAAATTCTGTACTAATCTTGTTGTTTACGAGCACACGTAGTTTCACGATGTTGTAACTTGGTTAAGTTATAATTTTTTTTTAAATTGGCAAGTGGTGCAGAAACTGGAAATTTAAGTTGGCAAAAGATTTCTTCTATGTTTTATTTGCAAACCTACTTAGGTATTAAATTATTTTCATTAATTTTCAAACTAAATAATGTGTAACTTCAGATAGAATGATAAAAAGAAAAAAACCAGTCAAAACTAACATAAAGATAATCTCATTGCGCTCTACATATTATAAATAAATAAGTTTATTTAGTACTTAAGTAGTTAACTTCTAAGTTAGTATTTTAATATTTAAAAGACAAAATGTTGGATTAATAACTCTCAACATTATTAAGTAGTAAAGTATGTTCATGCTCAATATCGAATTCATAAAGCGTGCGTTCTTCGATGAGTGAAAAATATTGAAATAACAATTTGCACATACGCTGCATTCTCATAGCGCCGAGTGTCGAGCCGTGGGGGGGAACGCCGATGGGTCCACCTCTTAATAGAATGCTTTATTATCGCCCCGGCTTTTACAACACTGGATAGATAGAATTCCATAGTAAATGCTTGAAATTTTCCTTGTATTACTCACGCTATTTGTTTATATCATTGCATTCGTAAAGCTAATGAATAAATCTATATATCCGAAATAGTGAAACGACCGCTGCCCATAAATATCCGCAATTGCAGATGCATTGCCTACCTTTAGTCGACGGAGGTGGAGATGCATAGACAGGATATTTTCCCTTCCTCTCCTCCATAAAATCCACTTCATCTTCCTATCTTTTCCTTATAGGAAAAGGGTGGGAAGAGAGAGGAGTCAAATTAAACCTTAGACACGCATACTCATCAGACGAAACGTGGAATTGCTTTCACTTAACGCCAGTTTTCTGTGTGGTCGTGGTATTTCATCGATCGAACCAGCCCATTCGTGTAGCAGATGTTGTTGATACTGGCGTCTACCACCGTAAATTAATTGGGAAAACCATTTTTATTAATAGACAATTTCTATAAATGGTATAGAAAATATAATAAAGGTAGAGTCAGTAAGTAACCACTACTGCTTGACAAATTGGGTTCGATAAAATACGATAAATACGAATTATAATAAATAAGTTTATAGTCTATCGTTAATAAAAGTGTGATTATTTTGTATTTTTAAATCTTTCTTGCGGATTAAAGAAAATCCTTTATACTTTATTGGTGACAATTAGCAGTAAAATTTAATGTTACAGTTTTTATAAATTATCTTATTATGATTTTAGTTCACACAAAATCGGTTTTAATAAGAAGCTGGAAAATTGGAGCTTCCAAGTAATTATTAAATATGTTAATGATAGAAAATAATGTAAGTTTATGAAATTTTCATTTTCATATTCAGATTGCATTCACTGATCTATATAAATGGCTAGGTCATTGCTTGGAAATGACAGCTTTTCCTTCGCTCTGATATACAGAAAGCAGTTAATCCTATCTTTATTATTAGTTCAAAGTTTCACCGTCCCTACCAACCGCTACAGTCAGCGCTAAAATGGCGAAATTTAAAAAGGCACAAAATAACGCTTTTTATAACCCGTCTATTTATGGGCGTCAGTATTAGCTGATGATAGAATGATAAGTTATATTACTCTGTATCGTAGAATACATTACAGAATCTAACTCTCGTTTACGGTTCTCAGTAATTGTAAGTTACACGTCCTTCGTGTATACGGGGTCTATCAGGATTTACGTTGAAGGAGTCTAGGCTTCAACGATTTATCTGACAGTATTTAAATGGTATGTTCAACTCAAAACAGTACTTAATTGAACCTTTTCTGGAACGTAGACTTAAACAAATATTGTGATTGTTTTTTTTAAACGAAAGACAGATTAACATTTTGTTTTCTATTAAGACTACAGTATAATTTCACATTATCAAGGTGAACATGTCCTATAAAATATAATAATATCGGCGAATTATAATTTATAATGGGTACAAATTTGTGAGGCGTTAATAACACATAGAAATGCGACCCATAAAGGGTCACATACAGAATTACTATCTATCAATTTATGCTAACGACACTTGGACCGTATTCGAGAGGTTTACTTAACATCATGACGTAATAGAAACCTACATAGTAATTACAGAAAATTGACGAGTTGGAATTATTTCGATAATTTTATTTACATAATAAGATCGAACTTTTTAATGAATTTTAAATATGAGAGGAGTTTAAGTCTTTAAAAGGTGATGTCATCGCTTGAATACTCTAATACTCGAGTGGTTAGTTCGTTGAATATTTATTTTCGGCTTAATTTGAAAAGATAGCATTTAGCTACGTGGATAGCTCTTTTTAAAACAAAAAAAAAACTAACAAAATTAAAGCGACTTGTTTTTTTAATAAAAATAATATAAACACTTTTGTACATCCACACCTTTACTAAATAGAAGTTCTTGTCCTAATTGAGGTATATACTTGTTTATTGTATTGTTTGGTTCAGCTTTATATTCAGTAGAGAGGGCAGCAATAGGTACAAATTGAGAATCGGACGGAACGTAGGGTGTTTACGTTCCGAGTGTTCGGTAGTCGATATGCGTCGCGTTACGCTTGGCGATGGCGATCGGAGAGTTAGTAATTCTCAAGTGTGTGTCGACTTCGAAATTACCTTTGTGTCGACATAAAGGCAGTCATCTGCCTTATTTTAACATTAAGAGATGAAAGCTGAGCTTAATATTTTCTTTCATTTCAACCTAATAAGGCTAGAATGAGATAAACGATTAAGTTATGCTTTCATTTGGTATTTTTTTATCATAAAATGGCAAACGAGCAAGCGGTTACCTGAATCCGCCTAAATATCGAAGTGACCCCTGTGCCCACAGCCAACCGCAATTGCAGATGCGTTGCCCACCTTAATTGACAGAGGAGGGAACGCACATAAAAAGAAAAAGAGGATATATTCTATTCCTGTGCGTCCCCTTCTCCGTCAAATCCATTTCCCCTTCCCATCCTTTCCTTATAAGAAAAGGGTGGGAAAGAAACGTGAACTAAAATTAGGCCTCCGGCACCATACTCACCAGGCGAAACGCGGAATTGCTTCTACTTAACGCCTGTCTTCTGTGTGCGCCATTTGTGCACCCAATAAAAATTGTTATTAGGGGATCTACCATTGTGAGAAGTACCAGTATACAAATGTCGAAAGAAAAAAGGAAATAAATAAAAATCATTTAACAGCTGTACGATTAACAATGTTCAGCACAAAACATAAGTTTAAATTGTGCAAAATTAATCCATCTAAGTTTAAGAACAATCTATTATCCCAACAAGTTTGGTGACGTCACTTGCATGTTAGGTAATGAATACTAAATATTTCGTAATGTTGGAAACCATTTAAATGGACATAAATAGAAATGAACATGTGAGCATGATTTAATAAAGATTTCTACGAACTTATATGAATAATGGATATCCATGACATGTAATACATTTGTAGTATAGCAGGGTCAGAATATTTAAATGTTACCTTAAAATACGTGCTGGTCTTGAAGATAAAAAATAAGATACTACTACGAGCTGACTCATAGATACTGCATTTGTGTCACTAACGTTACTAAACCTTTGACAACACACCGACCAAGTCCGGATTTTTTGACTTCACACATTTGAATACGTCCACAGTTTTCACTCACTGTAAAAACCTTAATTTTTAAAACATTAGGCAATACGAGCAGCGGGAACACCGAGGTGATCATCGACGCCCATGGACGTCTGAAATACCAGAGGAATTGCTGACGCGTTGCCACCTTTGAGAAGGTAATACGTCCGCTTCTTAAAGGACCCTAAGTCGTAGCGGTTTGGATGTACCGCTAAGGACAAACCATTCCACAACGCGAGGTAGAAAGCGAAAACCTCACAGTTTTAGATTACCATCGAAATGTTATGGATGGAAACTGGTGGTCTATCGTGTTGTGCGATGACGGAACTCGGCGGCAGGAATTGTTCCAAACCTCTGATCTAAAATCAAAAAACTCATCAGGATCAAAGCGGGTGATTAAACTCAGAGTTAGATTAAGTCCAGTGCTTAACCTCTGCCTGCTCTTACTGTATTTAGCTAGGAGTAAATTTGGCCGTCAAATGATCAGAGGAGAAATGTTTATTATTCGCCTCGAAGGGAGAATTTACGAAGTTGCGATTGGAACACTGTCGGTGTTGGATTTATAATCCTCTGGAGCCGAATACAGGCTAGACAAATTAGCTGTCTCAAGCGTGACAAATGAATGTATCGTGCGGAAGTTACATACTTTGAGCTTTAATTACATAAGTGGACCAATTTTATCATTTAGTTTAATTATAAATATAACGTACTATATGATTTATAAAAAATTTTATATTAAAATCGCATCATTTTATAAAAATCCTCTATTAGACTAGCAATTAAACGTCTCCAATGATTGCTAAAAAAATCCACTGAAATTCTGCAACTTTAACATCTGATAAACTCTATAATAAATATATGTTGTACAGAAAATAAAACTTATTCTGGTTAGTGATTTTTTTTTATTTCAATTTTCATAATTATTATTATTTTGCAAATGTTTTATACAAACTCACCATCAGTCAAGGTTTTCTTAGAGTTAGAACTTTAATGGTACAGTATGTAATAACAACATTTGTTATCGAATACAGTTGATGACATGTATCTTTCAACAAGTATATAGATTATAAGATTAAATCTGCGATTAGAATAAGATTCGTGAACAAAACACAAATTAACGGTTTTGATTCATAAATAATTGCTTAAAAAGGTCAACATTTACTAGCGCATTGTAAATTAAAAAAAGACAGATGTTTTATTGTTGGATGTGATTTCGCGAAATTAATAAGATTTAATGCTTAAGATTAGACAACAAAATATTTTATTTGTTTTGATTACTTTATTTTACTTTAATACTTCGGTATTTAGGGTGAATGGTGTTGTTTTTTATAGTATTGTATTTTTTTTTCGATAGATCTGAAAAGTCCTAGCATTGTGACCACGAAAATAGTATTAATTCTAACTTAATTTTAGCCACTAAAACTATTGCGGTTTATAGTTTTAATTGTTGACCAAGATTTAAACTTAACATTTTGCTAAGCGGAATTTATCTGAAAGGGACCTAACGATTACTGATAAATGAATAAGACAAATTGTAAGTTTTCGATAGTAACAATAATGTGATTTATACGACATGCTTTTATTTATTTCAAACAATGTTACAAATAAAACTTACAAATTATATTCTAAGATAGAACTTACTTAAGGAAATAGAACTCCAGGGTCGTACTTAAGTGCCTGTTTAGCCTTTAAACGACTTTTATGTACTCTCTGAGGTAAAGAACAATTTTAATATTTCATCTTAGTTCAGCTTGACACAAAATTAACCGACGGCATATCAATTAGTTGTAGTTCTTAATATATAAGTTGATAAATTAAAAATAACCTGAAAAAAATAAAATAAAACTAATTTTTATTTAAACTCACAAGTTAATGTTAAGGTTAACGTTAAATTTTAAGGCATTATTTTAATTAAATATCTTAATAAAGTTAACACGTTCAATATTTAAATTAATCTAAGTTATGAAATAAATTGTGGAATAGATACAAATTAATGTTTAAGACATTGATCTCAGTATAGAATTGTGGTTGTTGATAAATCTTTAATTATATTGTTCAACAAATTGAACAATAACTCAAATGTTAATTCAGTTTGCGAGAATTGTTATAAAATGTTCCAAGTCGATTGTTTAAAGATTAAAATACAATTTCATTTAATTTAATTTCATCGTAGTATTTGAAATTATAGTTAATAAATATTTTTGGAATTGTCATAAGTGTTTCGCTTCTTGAAACACATATTTTAAAAAAACCTCGAATCGTTAGTGATTTTGGTCTCAAAAACCCTAGGTCAATAAATGCGCCTTTTTTATATCAACATGTGGCAAACGAGCAAAGGGCCACCTGAATTCGCCGAAATAGCGAGGCGACCGTTGCCCATAGACATCTGCAAATGCAGATGCGTTGCCTACCTTTAATCAACGGAGAAGCACACGCACAGAAAGAGGATGGTCCTTCCTATGCGTCCCCTCTTCCGCCAAATCCACTTCCCTTCCCATCCTTTCCTAATAAGAAAAGGGTGGGAAGGGAAAGAGGACTCCGGCACTCATCAAACGAAATACGGAATTGCTTCCACTTCACGCCTGTATTCTGTGTGGTCGTGGTATTTCATCGGTCGATCCGGCTCATACGTGCACCCAACAAATATTGTTGTTGCGGGATCGAACTTAATGTCGAACTCATACAACTTTATAAGTAATATAAAGATTGTTAATATCATTAACTAGCTTTTACACGCGACTCCGTCCGCGCGGAATAAAAAATAGAAAACGGGGTAAAATTATCCTATGTCCGTTTCCTGGTTCTAAGCTACCTGCCCACCAATTTTCAGTCAAATCGATTCAGCCGTTCTTGAGTTATAAATAGTGTAACTAACACGACTTTCTTTTATATACGAGTATATAGGTGTATGTATTCAAGGTAAAGTTCACTAAAGAAAAAATATCACTCCTAAAAATAATTATTTCAATATAATAAACATTTTCCCAAGAAGTATAAAAGTTTAGGTAAATAAACCACAATGAAATTATTTTCCCGTAGGGTCGAGCTCGGCCTAAAGTGATGTAGGTAGTTGAGTTATGCGACTTCGGTGGGTACAACGAGAAAAAGTATGATATGTGAGGGTGATGGCGGAAACGAATTGCCGGTCGACGTTTTGTGTAAGTACAAATAGTAAGCCAGTTACATATGTGATAAAGTTTTTTTCGCTTCCGCTTCCGGAGGAATGTTGTTTAGGCAGGTATAACATTAATTCTCCCTGTTATTTAATGCTTAGGGATATTTTATGCCCCTTTCTAAGGAATTTCAGTTTTTAATGGAGGATGTATAATAGGTTATTCATTTTATTAAATATACAAATGTATAATTAAGACCACTAGTACGCTTTTCTAATCGTTACAATCATACTAATATTATAAATGCGAACGTTTAGATGGATGGATGGATATTTATTTATTATTTATTTATTTATTTATTTACAATACAATGATAACCTAAAATAGAACTATGTCCCACAAAATTATATAAAATAATTTGACTGTGGTATTTTGAAGGTATTTCCAAAACACCTCACGGATCTCGACTAAATTCGGCATACATGTAAAACATAGTCTGGAAGAACATATAGGCTACTTAATAAGTTTGTTTACCGCGCGGACGGAGTCGCGGGCGACAGCTAGTAGTCATATATGTTCAACGTTATTAGTGTTTATGTATTTTTGCAGCTTTCTAAACGCACAATAAATTATATAATTCAAGATTCTCTTATACAGATATGATGAATACAAAGCTATCTTATAGCAATGACATACAATTGATATTATCTTTAATATCAATTGTATGTCATATAAAAGACAAAAAATGCAATTTGCTACCGGTGTCATTCAAATTGATAATCGAAGTCAAAGGCCGATTGATATTAACCTTGAGGGCATGAAGAGACAATCACTGCATAGCTCGACGCACCTAACTCTAACAATGTGAATTATCGCAGGAGCGCTGGAAGGAAGGTCGACTCGTCACGTCTTAGGTTAAGGACAGTAGGGCCCGAGTGTAGGGAGATATATGCTTCTGTCAATGCTACCGTGACTAATCCCCCGTTACTATCCCACGCTCTATTTGCATAGCAATCGATTGTTAGCTATTTGTATCTTTCATATATCATAGCTTACAAGGCCTTTACCTATGATGCCGTTTTGTATGAAAAAAATTAAACAAATTTTGTTTTGACGCTTACGTCAAACGCTGCTGCTAATTCAGCCGTAGATTGTGTATCATCAGCTTCCACAATCGCCTTTAATTCGTCATTGTCGACCAAAGTCTTTGGACGATCACGAGGTTCATTTTTGAGGTCGAAATTTCTAGAACGGAAGTGAGCAAACCAATTACCGGTGGTGAGTTGGTTTGTATTAGCTCTGTAAATATCGTTGATGTTGAGTGCCGCTTGTGCCGCGTTGCTGCTACAACAGTACTCATATTCCGTAATTACACGATTTTTAACGTATTCATGATGACGAAATGCGATGAAAATGTAACACTAATCAATAAACAAATGACTACTTTTGGAAAAAGAATATCGTGTTTTTAAAATAAAATTAATCTGAAATTCTTAGCCAAACAAAAAATTTGATTTGAAATGGCCAGTACTGCAGAACGGCAATTAGTTAGGTAAAGACATTTTATATAGTGGACCTGAAATATAGAAGGAAAAATTACCACAGCATACGTAATGGAAAAATTAAAATATGAAATAATAGAGTATCTCACGTACCACATAAAGTCTGATAATGAAGACCATGTTAGGTAACGGATTTGAAGATTAAACTTAAAATGCACTTAAAAGTTTCCCGAGTCATTGTAAAAGCTCTAATCTAACTGATGATGATGATCTTGATTATGAAAATGATGCTAAAAATAAATTAACAATTGACATCTTTATTTTTTATCTGGACTTACGTTTAATTACTTTTATACTTAACACATTTTTTACTTTCTAATTACAAGTAATTACTGCCGAGTTACAAAATGGCGTCGAAGAGGCACATTCTTTACGTGCGTAATCGTTGAAGTATGCGTCTTGGAGGGCGTTCGTTAGGAAAATGAGTGGAGTTACTGACTCGGAAAACCCTCTTGTAATTTATAATATGACCTTCGAGAATTACTTGGCAAGCCGACAGTAGATTTTCGTAATGGAATGAGAAATTAATTTATTTTTTTCATCCTTTCAGTGCCTACCGATTACTATTGAAAAATGAAGACGGAGAAATCAGAAGTTAATTTCATCAAGATCCGTTGAGCCTTTCCAGATATATTCCGTCCATCTAAACTTTCGCATTTATAATATTAGTAAGATTAATTACTTAGCTACAAAAAATAACCATTAATTAGTATTCCAATAGGCGAAGTTGTTTCCAAGAATAATGAAACATGTTTTAATTTAGTTATATTATGCATTGAAATAATTAGATAATAGTAGCTCGTATGCAAAATGATGTTAAATTAATTCTAAGATTTAAATCCTTTAACTCTCCTAAATTTTATGCGTTTTATAAACAAATTAATTAGAAACAGCGCTCATTTAAATATCATAAGTTCTTATCTTGAACACGCAGCAAATATAATTTCACATCAAACTAACAAATTGCCTTTGATAAAACTAAAAGTTTATGACAACTAGTATGTTTGCAATTTATTTCAAATTTATCCTGATGTCTTCATATGATATGCGTAATTTAATCATTCATATAGTTTATTTATTATTCTTGTATTAAGGCTATATTTGTGTTTTTAGTTCAATGAAATTTATTAAATGTTTTTGCTAGTAGTCGGAATTAAAAAAATACAAACAAATTATTCAAAAACGCTACGACTCGATTATATATTACCGTAGAAAATTTTAATCTCGTTTTTTTATTTTACTTACCGATTTAAATTTTACATCTTTGGGGAAGGCCTTTGCCCAACAGTGGGCATCACATTGTTGAATTTTACAACTATTCAATCAATTATTTTACAACTCAAAGATTATTTATTACATTTTTTCCTATTTAATTATTGGTTAAGATTTTTTTTTTTTAACTAAATAGATAATTAAACGTGTCTCATTTTCCCCGTACTTGTTTTAAAATACGAATAAATTATACTTAGTTATCTAATTAACATTACCAAGAGTAGGTCATTATGGACGCCTATATAAATAAATCCATTCCCATAGCAGCGTTGTAAATCTAACTGAAGTTGCAATAATACTGGATGTAAATACACAACAGCGAGAGCATACGCAATATATTCAGGCAATATTCGCACTTCCCCGTCAAATTGGAAACCATCGCGTCTGTAAATACGACGTGAATTATTTGTCGGGCAGTTGACTTACAGCTATACGTGATCTCGCTGTCATATTCCTATAGTGATTAAGTTATTAGTATAAAGTAGCACAGTAAAGTAGGAGTATCTTCTAGTTTTGAACCATTATTTTTTTATGTAAAACAATGAAAGAACCGTAGTCATTACCTGTTAGCGAAAGTGATCGTCGGCAAACAATTACTACAATTCAGACAGGATAAGGGAGAAGAGTTAGGGACTACTTCGCGTAGATATGTCTTATGTATTAAACACCGTAAACGTAATAGATTACTAAATATTTATACAGTCTACCAAATAGGAATAATTAGTCCTAATTTCTTAAAGCTTGTTATTTTATTCACGAAAACTAATATATGACTGAAAATAAAAATATGGAAATTTTTAGGAATTGTCATTTTGTAAGAGAGCCGCGTACGGATCCTGGCCCCAGCAAATGCGAGAAAGTGATAAATTTGTCAGGTAACAGTGCGTGATCAGAATTTGCGACAGTGCAAATCATCTGAAATATTGTAGGAGATTGAATTGTGGCTCCACTGGAAATTATTCTCTATGCTATTCGCGTAAAGGTCGACATGTATTATGACTTTCGGTTCAATTTTTTTACGACATGATCTTTACGAGCCATTCCATTTTATATGCAAACCTGAAAGGAAATGGAACATCAACTCTAGACGTTTTGAACCTATTAAGCAGTATTTAGCGATATGTGAACTACGGCATTTCTTCTCGCTGAGAATGCGAGCATTGCCCTTTGACTCTACATTGCCCTTTGAGCGACATCAAGCCCATTTTCACTCTCCATAACAATTCCGAAATCATCATTTCTAACAAAACATACTTTCGTTTAAAAACATTTATCAACAAAGCCGTAAACATATTAACGCAATCTGCTACAACTCGAATTTATACAAGTTTTAATTAAATTCAATGAAGCCCAGCTCGATTATGTAATTTAGGGGTTGGTTCAGTTTAGCGGCAGACAACATTGCATTTGGTACTGAGTGTTGAATGAACATAAATAGTTCTGCGTAATTCCCCGTACAAATTCGGTTGATACAATTAAAGGAAACAAGGCTATTTTTGGACAGAGGGCGATAAATTTTGCACTCCCTAGCAATACATTTTGTTCTTTGAATGAATAAATTATTAGTTTGATAAAAAACATTGTCTGACGTTTATTTTAATGATGTGACAAATGTTTCCTTGTTTGCTATTTGTAAGTACTTGTACTATTCAAGATAAGATATAAAGTTGGATGGAAAATCATATTTGGTTCACTATATTGACTGTAAGCAAGACAGAAGGTACTCACTATAAAAGTATGTAGTTGGTGATTTGATTCTGAATCGACCATCGTAACGTTTTAGCCATGTTTTTACAGTAGACAAATTTATAAAATGCTTATTTCACTTATCATTTCCTTCAGGCAGCTTGAAATCCAACAAAGACAAAAGTAAAACATTTTTAAAAATAAATTCCATTCTCAAATTCTACAATTCCATGAAATGGGTTTGAAATTGATAAAAATAAAATATAACTTGTAGTCGAGAAAACCTCCAGAGATTGAAACAAATGATATGCACTCCCGTTTCGGGCATGAACACAATGTAAGTTTGAAATGAGATTGCATTTGGCCATTGCGTTTGGCAGCGCTGGCGGGCGCTCGCTGACCGCCGCGGCATGCATAACAAACTATACCGCAAACTGTTCGCCGACACACAATAAATATACGCCCGTCGATACCTTAAGATACCGACTGAATACGCAATATATGGAATAAAAATGTTACACTAAATTTTTTGTCTAGATCTAGACATTTGGAACAAAATAATTTTGTTTCAAACACCAAAGATCCACAACTACGTAATTTATAAAAGCGCCATCTATTTTGTCAATTTGTTAATTTTTTTGAGACTCACTTTCGGTGCTTATTGTAGTGAAAATTGGGTTAGTTCGTAAAAGGAAATTGTTCTATAGTGCGTTAATGAAATTGCATCGAATGAGGAACGTATTTGTGTCGTCTGAATAATGAAATATGTAGTGAGAAACGCGGGCATTGCTTCTCACGAACATAACTTCATTGTATCAGTCACCATGAGTGATAAGTATATTGAGTTTGTTCCGAGCGGAACAAAGTTACGTGACAAACAAGGCTCTGCACCGAGTTGAGTGCAGTTCGCATTCTCGGCATATGAGCTTCAGACAGTTTTATATTCCCTGTATATTCGTCTGACGAGAAATATTCCGAGAATATAAAATTGTCATGTCGACAAGCATTCACTTTTCTAATAGCCTTTATGTTAAATTTAATGAAGTAGTTTTATATTTGTTAAAGCAAAAAGAATTACCTGCCTATTATTTTAATGAAATGTAATCACTGATCTCTGTAAATGGATAGATTGTTTGGAATAGACAGCTTTTCGTTCTCTCCAACATAAATGCGTCGGTAGATGTAACTGACTTAATTGTCATCATCATCGTATCGGCTTTATCCCGTTCACGTGAGATCGGCGCATAAGGTTTTAAAACCGGCCGGCTGTGAAAACTGAATGTTTTACAGCCGGCCGCTTGTCGCCAACCCTACTTAAGAGGTTACAGACAGCTTATTCTATTTATATTAATATTTTGAATTCTCACCAAAACTATAAACCGCTATCAGCGCATAAAATAGGCACAAAATACTACGTCTTATAACCAGTCCATTTACAGAGGTCATTACATTAGAGAAACAATTTTTTTGAAAAGAGTTAAAATTTAGATGCCATGTTGACAATGTCAAGCGAAATTTTATAACACGTCAAAATATTTTCGAATTTAAATTTTCAAGATTACTTAGTTGATGTTTTTCGATAAATTAAAATGTTACTTTTAAGAGAACCGGAACATATCTGTTCTTTTTACGTAATTTATTTTGCATTAGCAATGCTCGTTATATTGTATTTACTTAAATTTGTAAATCGCGTCAAGAACGATAATATGCTTTTCGGTAGGGGAAGTGAAAATTTTAGTGTGCGCAGTTTGAGAGATACGTCCTGCAGTTCGAGTGCTCACAGCCTTTCCAATTGGTCCCCGGCACGACCGAAAAAAGGAGATAAGAGATCTCGAAAAAAAATAAAACGAAAATACGATCCGACAATTACAAAGGAATGGTTACCTAACATAGATGTAAACGTTGATCAGGAAATTTACAAATAATGTTAATAGAAGCAGTCAGAAAATATTTATTATATACGATCGCCGCTTATTCTAGTATACAGTTTTTGTTTTCAAAAGAAATTCTATCTCAAATATTATCAATTGAGTTTAGAGTAAGCAATTAAAAGTTCGACAAAAGGAAAAGGCAACTTTTACAAATTGTTGAAGAGTCCAAAAGTGAACAAGTGTTGAAGAAAATTCTTTTGACAAGTTTCTTTTTAATAACTTGATCGGTTTTATACTTTTTCCTTCCTTACAAATATTCTTTAACTTTTTTCATACGGTGTATCGAATTGTCTCGTTTTGTTGTTTTGTTTTTGGAATTTTGTTGATACATAAATAATAAATTTTGTCAACAGAACTTTTTAATGAAATATTAATCAATATTATATACCTACCTAAACTAATTTTTAAGAGATCTTAGAGTACCAGACCTTGCTTCTTTTTCCTCGGTCACATCTTAGTTAAAATATAAAAAAGTAATGTAATCTAGTTTTTAATTGGCACTTGAAGATCTAAGAACTCCAAGCAAGGAAAACGTACATAGGAATGATTTTCAATGTACCCAAGAGTTTGCTTTGGTTTCCGTTCTCACATTCACATCTTTGTCGAGGCTAATTATCCTGAGTCACTAACTGCAAAATACTATGCCTAGATTATTAACGCCCTGTTTTCTTTGACTGCATGTTACGATCACTTTTTGCTTTGGAATCATAAACAAGGGACATAGAATTTTTTGCTATAGAAATATTGCAAATCTTGCTTTCTTATAAAATACTTGCTTTTAGTTTTTAAAACTGAAACAGATTAGAGGAAACTTCAAACTCAATCAAGACGTTAAGTTACAGCTTGTATTAAAGTACGAGAAAATACCCTTAGATTTAGTTAATTCCGTGTAGCTTTTCAACGAGCAATTTAAATTATTTGTATCATATTTCCTATTTTGCTTCTAGGCTTTTAGTAATTTATATAAATCGGTCTCAATAAAATCGACAACATAAAAGGGACAAATTCATTTCTTATTAAGATTAATAATTCTAAATGCGTTTACAATTCAGTTGCCAACGATGTCGGGTCTGCAGCTGACCGTCTCACAGACACGTCAAACTCAAGAAATTGCGGTCGTCGAGATAAAACCGCAACGGACACAACGACCCTGCTGTATACATTGCGTAACTAGCATTGATTAAACCAAACGCTATAATTATTTTGCGGTATTGAACAAAATTTAACGAGTTAGTATAAGTCACCTTATGGTGCAGTTTGAGTAACTATTGAATTGTCTTGTAGACTTTTATAAGTTAAATTACTTTAAATAATGATTTAGTAGGGTAGACAGAGATCACGGACCTCCATTTGGTGTGGCCAAATGAACCTACGCAATCCACTTTACATCATTTCGGGAGACGGAACGTGATGGGTCGTGAGCTGCGTCGCCGTCTTTTTCTCCAGGGAATTCACATATGTGCGGGTTGCATCATGATATTTTCCTTCACCGTACGAACGTCGGATAAATGTACATATGTAAATCGAAAATCGAAGACACATTGGTACATGGCAGGATTCGAACCCAGGACTTGCAGATTCCAAGTCAAGTGCTTAACCCCTGAGCCACCGACGCTCTATTATTCTATTATATTCTATTACTGTATCTATTATATAATTTATCATTGTTAATTTTAAAGTAAAAATATGAGACATTTTAAATTTTAATTTATATAATCTGTGCGCCAACAATCTTGAATAAACAAAACAACAATCATATCTTAAAATACATCTCGAATTACTGGCAATGACTTAATCCACAACTGTTATAACTAAGATATGCAAATAGGGTTTATTGTAGGTATGGCCCAACCACACGCATTCGCTTTGTACAATCACACAGTTTGCTAATTTGATTTTCTTATATAGGTAAGATGTCATTTCTGTCAATATTAACATTATAGTTAGAAAATATTTGCATGGTACATTCTTAACGAATTTCTGTTAAATTCGATTTACTAAAATTACGTTGGTTTAGTTTATTAAATTGACATAGTTTTGCTAAGGCCATTAAAATACAGCATCAATATTTTGCCCTCTATTCGTTTGTAATCAGAATAGATTACAAAGAAATTTTGTTCGGAACTTCTGGAGATACCAGAGAGGGATTGAGTTCTAAAAAATCTCAAGATTACATAATTTATATTGTATTTATACATTTTGTATATGAAAACATATATTTTGTTTTTAATGGAACTTATTGCTTACACCTTTACATCTCTTAACATTATTTTGGTTATTTAGACATTTGACGATATTCTGAGCAGATTGAAAGTAATATCAATGTAAACATAGTTAAGTAAACAGTTTATTTATGTATATTACGTTAACTAGCATTAAAAGAACGGTCAGTCACGAGTCAAGCTCAAGGCTCAAAGATATGACTCTGTTGTCCACCACTCCTATAAAACATAGCTCAGAGCTATTAATCAAATACAGTCATGATTTTTTAGACATTTTTTTACAATCACAAACTACTGATTACTGTTTCTACTACTTTGGTAATAATTGGTAATATTTGATATTAAAAATTACGTGACGTTCCTCTATAAAAAAATCTAAATAAAAATTACTCATTTGACTGGATAGCAAATTCGACCATTGAACACTTATAAAGCGATAGTTATATTTTATTGATCATAATTTTAACAAATAAGCATGAATTTAATGTTATTTTAATTGATTTTCAGAAACTATTTATTCACTAACAAAATGTATTATAAAATTTATTACAATCAACTTAAAAACACCGCTCGTTATTGAGCTAAGCACGGAATCGTGCGACCTCTCGTACGTTCACCGCACACCATGCAACCGACAAGCTTAAGTCATGAAATATACATAATACATGACAAACATCTCCTGTACCTAATATGAAAAAAATACTGATGGTAGTAGGTACTTATGATCGTCATTGGCAAGGATGTCGGAGGCTCAGGGTTTAAGCACTTGATTTGTAATCTGCAGGTCCTAGGTCCGTATCCCGCCATGTACCAATGTGTTTTTTGATTTTCGAATTACATATGTTCATTTACTCGACATTCTTACAGTGAAGGAAAACACCGTGAAGTAACCTGCACATATCTATGGAGAAATTCAAAGATATATGTGAAGTCAAGCAACCCGCACTGGGCCAGCTTGGTTTTAACTATGGCCTAGTCACCCCTAACTTAGGGTAGGCTTCCAACCAGATGATGACGAGAATCATCTTTGCTTGTCTCTAAATAAGTCTAAGATTTTTGTCATCATTTTCTAACATTAGAATCCGAACATTTTATTAACGATATATTTAAGAAATTAAACCCACTCAATTATAAATTATTCATATGTGAATTATAATACGTGTGACATAGTCAATACAATAGGCGATGTTGATTGACGTCCAATGTGTTAAGTCATTGTTTGCAGGAAGATTGCGGCAGGTGTGAAAAAAAATATTTGATTAATTCAAATGTCATTTCCTTATTGGTGGTAAAAGATTTTTTATTTTGGAATTACATCATCGTCGTGAAGTTGTCATGCAAAATACATCTCATCTCGTTTTGTTGAAGTTTGTGTTTGCTTAGAAAACAAAGAATAGGTATGTATTGTTTATACAAGTTTGATAAATATTACCCGTTTCTTGTTTTAGGATTTTTATAAGAAGATCTTAGCAGTTTTTTTATATTCAGTTCATATTTATTATTATAATTTAATGTATGTTATTCAGCACGGGTAATAAAAACATTTTGATTGGCACGTTTTGTCGTGCGATAACTGATGTTTTATAAGATCATGTCGCCGACAAATTTTGAACTTGATCTGTTTATAATTGACTAGACGTATTATAAGGTGTCAGAGTAAAGTCGATTACTCGAGGGTTTATAGATCATAGAAGTGAAATTGTAAACTGAATTTTTTCATACATAGTTAAGTAGAGATTAAAGTTGGAAAATGCCATGCCGTGACCATATGTCAACACAAATTGCCACACGACAAGTCCACTTCTAAATTGGCAAAAATCACAGTCGGTTAGCGACATGCACACATTATGAAGAAAACGAGCTTTTGAATAACAATAGAACAATTCTTTTAGTAATGAGACATGAACTAGCTTGTTTGTCCCTTGGATTAAGCTTCCGCATTCAATACGAATATGAGTGGGTACTCATGTACTTGATAAAATAATTAACCCTAGATAGATAAGAAAGGAATTTTACAACCAATTTCTAATGTAAATCGCAGCGATCCTACAGAAGATTTAATAGTGGTAGAGACCGCAGCAGCATTATTTGCTGCACGAATGGCTCGCTCGAACGGTGCAAAATCACGACCACGCCGAAAACAAGCGTGAAGCGTAAATAATTCCGTGTTTCGTTTGATAACGTGAGTGCCGGAGGTCAAATTCTAGTCCATTTTCCCTTCCCACCCTTTCCTTTTAAGGAAAGGACAGAAAGGGGATTAAGACTTAGCGAACGAGGGGCCTTAGTGAAGGAAGGGGTTCTCTTTCAGCCCCTGTCCACTTTAATTAGGCAACGGATCAACAAATTGTGACGAACAATTGAAGATATCTATCGGCAGACTGGCCGCTAAACTGTGTGCTACCTTATGCTTTAAAACATCGATTCCTGTCCTTCAACGATGTAAGTTTCTACGACGTATCATTGCGTTACTTACCCTAGGTTTCTGAGATTGAAATCTCTGTTTAAAACATATTGCTATGTCTGTTTTGTCAAAGATAATGTTAGGGATGACAACATGTTTTGTACATAGATTTTGGAGTCAGAAACCAACGGTTAGCCTTCTATTAAATAACATGATAGTATAGTATCTACTTAACCCTTTTGCTTGTTACCTTAGGAACCAACAGGTTAATTACGGATAGATAATTTATCATTAAGGATGAGGAATGCATTCTATGAAAAGTTGTTTTAGACAATTGTACAGCATCACTATGGTGTTAGTTATTCAATTAATTAGGTTAATGCATGTATAAAACCTTAAACGATTAACTTTTATATAGTTAATTACATTTTTATTAGTATTTAATGCTAATTATAACTTTAATCAGTGACATGGTGAGTAGTTTTTACTGGGTTTTTTATGTATTTTTTCCTATGCAATAAAATTAGGTTAAGTTAACGGCTCCGACCTTAAGATTGAGACGAACAAGTAAACAAGTCAATTACAAATATTTTGTACAAAACTTTTTTTCTTGTATAAAACATGATTTGCGAAAATTTATTTTACCTGAATTAACTCTTCCAGAAATATTCCTCTACTTTTGAAATATATATACAAAATCATATCATCGTTCCTCTAACTCTCCTAGAAAAGCAAAGATGACTACATACAATCGAACCTGGATAACCAAGGGTCCAAGGGAAAGTTTTCGGATATTCAGGTTTGACTGTATTTGTATAGATGATACTGCAACAGTATCTGTTAAAGTAATACTTAATTTTAACTTCGAGTGTAGCGTGAAACTTATATTTATGTTTTGTGAAATTCGTAATAGACATTTTGCTTTACATTCCTCAAGAGGAAATAATTTTCTGTTTCTATGAGTGAATGTGTGAATCTTGCTATTCGAGATGTTTAGATGTAATTCACTGTGGTAATGATTGCTCTTTGACATCATTGTTTATTTTTTTATTTTAATAGTTTTTTCAACACTGAATTGACTTGATAAACAACTAATCAGGATCTTCTTAGGAACGAATTTGAACCTGTAAATTAAAAAATAAGCACTGCGCCATCGAAATTATTAGGTCGCCAACGAAGCCAAATCGTGTTAAAATTTTTGATAGATACAATAGTGAGCAGTTAAAATTTGTATCCGAATACATGAATCAAAATTTTTATTTCACAGTTAAAAATCATCAAATCATATGCAGAAGCGTTATAAATATAATTTTACTTGTCGCCAATATCCATTGAATTAAGTATTTTTTTTATTATTCTCACATGTATTAAGAGTAAGTAATTGTACATATCTATAAAAATATTTTGTCATAGTCAAACTTCTTTAAATTAATAGTTGTATGATATTTAAGGCTTTGTTTTAGGTGTGGCCACTGCAATTAGTTCAAATTAATGACTTACAGTGGTGTAAGATCCGTACGGAAAGTTCGTGGCTTTATCATGATATATTAAGTCACATTTTTTGTAACATATAATTAAGGAAGTATATTAATATACAGTGTTATAATAAACGGTCAAGCGTACGTAGCACTTTACGAGTGACCTTTTAACGACTTGTTAATGATCGTTTTGTTTTAATTAGAATTTTTACAAAACGTTCAATCATGGGAGATATGATCTAATGTCAAGTTCTAGTTTCAATGTATATATGGTAAGGCATAAAAACAAATATAAACTTTAAATATGGTATACATTTTTTTCAAAAAGCTTGGCGGCTCTTGACTTTGCGTCAGTCGCAGAAGACAATTTTAAGTATTGCGGGGCGTAGCAGGGTGTTGGGGAGAGCACTATGCAGCACGTCGATGACCTTGGACCGCCAGGATATTTGAAAAGAAGTATACTTACTTTAAAGTTAAAATTACAGATATTTCGCAGATCAAAAAAACATAAGTTTACCTATTAGAGATTAAATCATTTAGTTTTAGATCTAATTATGTTTTAATCTGCAATTAATGTGTCGAATTGATTGCGTATAAGATTAGTATTACTCACACACTAATGATTTATTGACATACTTTTATATAAGTTAAGATTTTTTCTTTACTTTGAGATAGGCTAATGAAATATTGTGTCCATGATGCATTAGGCCATCCACAATAGGTGTAACACAAAAATATAACAACGAAAAGTGTTGCGGTCTAGCAATTAAAGCGTTTGATATCTTTAGCCAACACGTTCAAGGAAAGCTACCCACTGTTTCTAGATGCCGCTGTAACCGCAACATGATCTGAACCCTGCGTAATTACTACCAAGATGTTCATGACAGCTTATTATAGTACTTGAAGTTTACTTATTATAGTTTTTATTATAATTGATTTATTATTGTCTTAATAACAGACTAGAAATTAAAACATCAAGGAAATGGAATATCCAAGTTTATTAATATTCGAATTACATTCCATAATTGACGTTCTGTCCATTTTATTCGGCCTTTGTTTTTTTTTTTCATATCACCTACGTATTTTTATAACGTTGTGTTTTCATTACTCAGAATGTCGTGGTTCTTGCTTAAAAATTTTCGAATTGAAAAAAGTCAATATAATAAATTAGAAAGCAGATCCGTTTGTCTGAAGTTACGTACAGTAAAAGTATTAGATATTTTTTTCTATATAGGTACATCCTCTTCTCTGCTAAATCCACTTCCTCTTCCAATCATTACCCTGTTAGAAAACGGTGAGAAGAATTTTAAGATTGACCCCGGCGGGATACAAATTAAAAGCAAACAGTAATTTGTGTATAAATTTTGTCGTACATTGGTATTCAATAGGATTCCACAGTCTAAACAACAATGGCAAAGCATCATTTGGAAAGTAAACACGCACGTATGCAGTAAATCTGTCATCACAGCGCAGCGCGGCTCGGCGTGGCTCGGAGCTAGCGCACTCTGTACACGTTGATTTACGACAAACGTGCAATTCACATTGCAACTTTCTAAAAGAAATTGAAAATTCGTACAAGCATATAACGAAAGTTACAAAATTGTGTAGCTTATATTTCGTACACTATTGTAAAGAGCCTAAACATGACGCTTTTAAAAAAAATCTTTCTTTCCTTCAAGTTAATCCACAAAGTGGTCTAGATCGACACTTGTGAGGTCTACGGAAGACCCAGCAGGGATGCACGACGTCAGAAAATATGGTTGTGTTGAGAGTTCACAAGTTACTAGACCAAAGAACCAAGAACTTCAAAGTATAAAATTTCTACATGTTTTTTCTCCTGATTAATACTATAGTGGGTTATTATAGATATATAGGTAGATGTGTAAGATAGGAATGTGTAAGTGTTGCCACCCACGTGGCCGCTCACAGCTGGCCATGAACCAGTGGCCGTGACACGACACAGCTAAGAAGCGCTAATGGAAGTCATTGTTGGTGCATTATACAATATTTTGCAATTATTACAATATTAAATAGCTTCTACATTGTCCATGGGTTTTGATTTTACATGTAACGGCCATTTAATCAAATTTAAGTTAATTTTTTAGATAGATTATAATTTTATTATTGAATAAAAGGTAACATGACCGTAAAGTAGTTACGAAACTCATAGACTACGAACCAATTTCTGAAACAAACAACGTAATTATCGCATATTGTTGTTGCTTTGTTGTATTTATAAATTATTGATACAAATGTTGTAACAAGATCACAGTTTTTTTGTGCAGATAAAGAGATTTATTTTAATCTATTTTATGCTCTTCCGTCACAATATGAGTGATTTATTGCATTATAAAAGTCGTGAAACATGAAATAAATGCAGCATAATGATGATTTTTTTAATAAGTAATAAAACAAACTTGCTTTTTAAATAAAAACGAACGGTGTTATAGCTAGGATAGTCTTACCTCTTACACCTATTGCATTGCAAATTTCAAGATCTCATCTTAAACTTGTTAGTTACTTAAGAGCTGAAACATAAACACTCTAATAATACCTCTGTTTTGATTAATTTATATCAGGTAGCCGCTGGCTCATTTTCCAACTTATAATATTTAAAAAAAACTGTTATTATTTTACACAAGAACCTAATTCAGATTGAAAATTGATTGTGCATGATTTTAATTAGACCACTTCATTTGTGTTTGAAACATTGACTTTATGTTGAGATTCACTGAGGGCTTCGAGTAACTTGACACTTTTATTTACACACATTGTCATCCCTCACAAAATATTTGAACGTGACACTCGAAGCCCGCAATAACGAAAAATCTGCATGATTTAATTTTGAAAAATTATAAAGAAAATTCACAAATTATGCTTACACCGCGCTCCTTTCGATGGAGTCTGCACTTTCGTCAGGAGTTTTATGGAGCAATAAAAGTTTGCCGACTCAAAATGTTGGCAGTCTTTATACGTTATTACTTTATAGAACGAGTCGTAGATCAAATTTTCGACGCTATATTCAGCTGACTTTGGGATTTATCGTTCTTCTTTTTAAAATTTTCTATTCTATTTAGTCAACATATGTAAATATGAATATCACTTCAAATGTCAACAGTGAAGATTAGCACTTCTAGATAACCCCATATGTAGTAGACGAGCTAAGCGATGGTAACACTTGTTTAACACGATAGATAGAGGACCAGTCTAGTCTTTTATATTGTAAGGTGGCAAACGGGCAAGCAGGCACCTGAAGTCGTCGAAATAGCAAAGCGAACACAACCCATAGACATCCGCGATAGCAGATGCGTCGCCTACCTTTAATCGACCGAGAAGGAGATACGTATAAAGAGAATATTTCCCATTCTTATGCGTCCTCTACTCCGCAATATCAAGTTACCCTTCCCATCATTTGCTTATAAGGGTTAGGGGAAAAGGAGTAAAATTACGCAAACTCATCAGACGAAACGCGCAATTGCTTCCAATTCACTCCTGTTATTTGTGTGATCGTGGTATTTCACTGGTCGAGCCGAACATTTCGTGCAACAGATGTTGTTGTTGGTGGCTGGTTTGTATTGCTGTTTTTTTGAATAATTGAAAACTTTTAATAAAAACCACATATAAAATTACTTTCATTATTTTATTTATTTACTTAACACTCTTGATAAAATATTTACATTGGTAGCGTTGTATGAATTATAGATGTTATAATGTCTTAAATACTTATGTTTAAAATTGACATGTTTTTAAACGGTACAAATACATAATAGGATACATCAAGACACATTTCAATATCTCGATTTAGTTGGTTTTAATTATATAATTAATAGCTAAAGTAAAAAAAATCTTTGTTTTCAGCCTAAATTTAGCACCAAAACTCTTTAGCAACCAAATATAATACACTCGTACCAATTAGAATTAGGCAATGGCAACAAAGTCTGCAACCCAACCAGTTCCACCGTTATTCAAAGTTGTTGTAAATATAATTTTAACGTAATTATCTACGCTTGTATAATCTGCGGGGGTTTCGGAACAAAAAGTAAATATCGTGTTCCCGTCTCTATTTACTAGTTGAAGATAGTTTTGATCACATACAACACCCAGATCGAATACTACAAAATGAACCATCACACGAGTTCCATGTGGAGTTTCCAACTCCCATTCACATGTACTTTTCTGTCGGTAAACTTCAGGATATAGAGGGCTCATTACTCTCCCTACCACATTATTCAGCTTGCCACCGCACCCGCGGCCTTTGTCAGTAGCAACATAATTCGAATCGAAAGTTAACATTCGTTTGTTATCTCCACCATGATTATGTAATAATAAGCTCTTGCCCGTTGAAAAAACTGCAGAGTACCGTACGGCTTCCTTTGCGAATCTAACTAAAAGTGGACTTGTTGTACTATTGCCATCAAATATATCAAGATATACGTTTTCATTATCATATTCAGGAGTAATAAACAAAAAGTAAAGAGCAACTGTGTGATGTTCAGGAGCCGTGATGAGCGTATAGCAATCTGTAGAATCTTCTGGCGTTGGATACCTAGACTTTATCCTGCCTTGTGAATCGGTGTAGTTTCTTCCACAGAAACCGGAATTAATAAATTCTATTTCAAACCCTCTATAACTTCTGCTTGATTCTGACGTTGTTTTTAAATATATTAAAATTTCACCGTATACGTATAAATCAATTGATTTTTTTATTCCACAAAACACGGAACTACTAGGTAAAGTTTGTTCATAAAAAAAAGAAACATGAAAAAAGGAATTAATTCGTGAATTCATAATAAATTCCCTTCCTATCGATGTATTTTTAAAGGGGTAAGGGTTGCTTGTTATTAACAAATAATCGTTATTACATTCATTTGTATCCGTAGAACCCGATTGCAAATCTAAATTCTTTATTGATAAACGTACAATATTGTAGCTTTCAGCGCTTAAACGATACGAGCAATATAAGTCACGTGGAACAAAACCAGAATCGTAACGTGGTGATTTCAAAGTTTGAACGTTATTTGTAACTGTAAATACACTTTGGCCACAAAGCGATTCTTTTGCTGATAATACAGCTTCAAAACCTGAACTAGCAAGTTCTCCGTCTGTGGCAAGACGAACGGACATATATTCGTAAGTTGAATGTATTTGTGGTGGTAAAGTATGACCACAATACGTGCCTATAATTATACTGTTTGGGTTTATACCGTCCCTGAACTCAACGAAATCACAGTTACACGTGCTGATTCCTAGAGCCGTCTGATTAACATTATAGCAGGAAGATACGTGGAAAGATATAAATTCAACATTAACGACATAATCATGCGGAGCTTTTATATTCCATGTACAATCTAAATAATTTTCATATACAAAACTGTTTCCTATAAGAGGTGATTTTAAGGTATGACTCGATGTAGGATTTAAATCAATTTGCCCCCCACACCCAACAGATTCCGAGTAACTGAAAATAATTTCAACTTGAAAGCCTGTATATGCAGCGCTGATGTCAGTTACCAATTGCAAAAGAGCTTCATTTCCGCTGCTATTAATTGTTGTACTCGAGTTAACATATCCACACATCAATGCAAGTCTTTGATTGTTATCGATACTCAATCCGTTATAAACTGCAATGTATTCGCTGTAGCAGTCGGAGTTACTCTCTACACCTATGTAATCAAATCTCAATACGACAATTTTATTAACCGGTGCTTGGATAATCCATGTACAATTTAAATCTCGTTCATATTTGTCAAATTTAATAACATGACTATTATTAACTTTGCCTCCACATGTATAAATAGAATAAGACAATTTAAATCCCTTTCTACTGCTATATCTATCAGTACTCAAAACCATTTGGACTTCGTCAACATTTTTTAAGGGAGGCGGAAGTTCTTGTCCACAGTATACCTGGTCAATATAGTCGTACTTACTGTGCGCTGTCAAAGTAACGTTGTCATATTCACATAGTGGATACGTACCTTCGATATCAAATGTCAAAAATTTCAATTCAATCCTATTGCCTGTTGCTGAAAATCGGTATTCGCATCTCAAGGAAGGCAAGTATCCGTTATTATAGTCTGGACTGTAGAGTATTTGTTCCTTTTCGGTGGCTTCATAAATACCGCCACAAATAGAAGACCAGCGAGCTCTAAATCCATCCAGATTTATCTCAGAGTCGGTACGGAACACAACTTTCATTTGATTGTAAGTCGAGTTATACGCCGGTGGTAATCGCCGGCCACAAAGTTTTGCAACTTCAGTATACATGTTATCCTTCCAGTCATATATAATTAACGCATCCTTAGTACAATTTGGTGTATCTTCAATTACGAAACGTTCAATAAACTGAAGAGATACTCTATTACCGATTTCTGCTTTTATTTCCCAGATGCACTCTTGATTTTTCATATAATTTTTAGGAAAGTTCGGCGATGAAAATTGACGTTCATGTTTTGTCAGTATTCCTCCACATTGACTTGTAGCAGTTTTCACAATTAATTTTAATTTAGTGTTATTCTTAGCACTTGAATGATATTCCACAAATGTATACTTATAAGATGTAATTAAAGGATTTTGTGGAAATCTATCTTTACAATAATCACCAATTATTGTTGTCAACTGCCCAGTACCTTGGCTTATTTGTATAAATTCGTTGGAGCATTCCAATTGAAATTCACCCTCTAATTTAATTTCAATCTTACTATTTGTAGGTGCGACAAGCACCCATGCACAATCTATCGAAACGTTATTATTACTTGTTAAATTCAATACATTCATAATTTCTTCGCTCACGTAGACGACACCGCCACATGGTTGTAACTTCCATTTAAGATGAAAATTCAAGTCTTTGTCCTTATTACTCACAGCTGTAAGATCCATAATGTTTGACGGAAGTCTATAAGTTTCTTCTTTATTTTCTCCACAAATAGTTCGAGTGATTGAGAGGTTTTCCATAATAATGGATTTTATAGTTAAGCGAGGATCTGAAATGCGGCAACTTTTTTTAATAGATGGAGTATTAACATTAGCTTGAATAACCATGGTATTATATTGAGAATTCAAGTTATTTTCAACATCTTCGTTACTGTAATGCCACGAACATAAGTACGAACGTTGAAGATCGGGATCTAACAATTCTCCCGTGCTACCAGTTAATTTACCTCCACACATTGCTTCATCATTTGAAGTAAATTGAGCTTGGAATCGGTGAGTTTTTGTTCCCAACGGCTTTAACCACACATAGATTCCTAAAGTACTTCCAGATGATTCGAAAACTTTATCTGCTACAGAATAATTTTTACTAGGTATTTTTTCAATCAAAGTTTGGAATTGCACATCGTTATATATTCCTATGCGATGATTCTCCAAATCAAAGTCTAAGAGTTCTAGACGTACACGTCTGTTAGAATTAGGCAGTTTAATTTTCCATTGACAAAACCTCAATGTTGTTAGTCTGGGGTAGCCTGGTGTAGTTAGGAATCCTTCTGATGTCGTAACAGTGCCACCGCAAGTGGGCCTCCAGGAACTAAACGTCAGTTTAAATCCCCTGTTATCAGAAATTTGATCCCAATCATTAGGCTTACCAATAGATAATGCGACTATTACTTGATTAGTAAAAGATTCAATAGTTGTTGAATATTCTTCTATGTCGTCGTTACAATATTCTTTTAATATAGTAACAGTATTATTAACTGGAATAGAATTTTCGCTAATGGTGAGTTTTGTAGCACAAGGTTCTATAGAGTCAGGAATATTAAAATCTTTCAGTTGAAGTTTTAAACTAAATACCGAAGGCCCAATAATATTCCATTTACAAATTGTACCATACGGTAATACAGGCATGTGTGGGTAACCCGGTGACACCAAAGTACCTTCGCTTGCCACAATGGTACCACCGCAGACATCTATAGAAATATTAGCTTTAAATCCATTTCTGGGTTCTGATAATTGCGTTGAATACTTAATATACATTATATTGTTACTCGTTTTTATTGTTCCAGGCTTATCACCACAATATCTACCTTTCACTGGAGAAATTCTTGTAGAACCCTCACGAATCTCTACAAATTCTGAAGCACAAGAATCTGATTTTTCTAAGTCAAATCTTTCAATAAAGTCTATACGTAGAATTTCACCCGGACTACCAATGAATACCCAAATACACTCTGTATAAGATGGAGGTACGGAAGGGTAATTTGGTGAAGATATGACTTCCCATTGATGATCAATATCCAATGAAGATGTAACACCACACACATTATTTAATTCTTCAAAACGTATCTTGAAATTTTTAAAAGTCCCAAAGGAATCCCTAGAAACGTGTATTACGGAACTTATAAATATGGCATTAGTAGATGAAGTTAGTTCACTCAATTTTTCATGTGCATAACCGCAATATCTTCCATCACCTAATAAAGGTGAATCTTTTGTTTCGCCATTATGTATAATAACATATGAAGAGCAATCAGAACTTGTGATATTGAAATGTTCAAATACAATTTTAACATTTCGACCAGGTCGCACTTTCAGCTTCCATTCACATCGCATCATATTCGAAAATATGTTTTGCATATCAAACCAAGTAGGTTCTATCACCCCAGAATTTAAAAGTTCACCTCCACACAATGATGAAACCTTAGCTGAAAAACCTTTTTGTGTAACAGAAGAATCTGTTTTAAATTGAACCTTCAGATAAGTGGATGCTTTTATCGACACCTTTATTACTTCATTTTCACAAACATTTTCTTTTAAAGGTGTCCACTGATCTAAAGAATTCGAAGAAAATATGTTTATTTTGTCCGAAAAACAATTTGATGTCTCTTCTAAAGAGAAATCTTGAAAGGATAATAGTAAATGACGTCCGGCTGTTGATTTGAAAACCCACACGCAATGTAAATCATTATCGTAGGGTAGAGGATAATTAGGCGAGGTGAAAGTGACACTACGTCCTGGGGCTACAATTTCAGTATGATTAAATCCACAATTAGGTTTATCACCCATTTCAATTCCTTCATCTTTATCAGCTTGCTCCCAGTGTAAATGGAAAAGAGAACCGATATTTGATTCTTCCAAATGCAATTTAATGTAAACCATACCTGAAATTGTTTTGAGAGACTTAATTTGGTTTGTGATTATTCCACACATCTCTTCTAGAAGCGGAGCTTCTTCATTATAACCATCATAAAAAGCTAAGTAATTTTGACACGTTGTCCCCTGGTTATGAATTTCCAACTTGTCAATCTGTAAAGCGATAGTTGAGGGGTTTTTTACAGTTATACGCCATGTATATTCAGCACGGCCCTCGTATATATTGGGATACAATGGTGATGTTATTTCACCTCTTGTCAATCCAAATATATTATTTCCATGTAAAAATCCATAGTGAATTAGGAAGCCGCGACTTGAATCTTTACTATCACTATGAAATTTGATATATAGTTTACTTGCAGATGTTGTGTTTGTTGGTAAAACATTTCCACAGAAAACTCCTATTAGTCTGCCGCCACCATTATCTTCACGTACTTCTAAATAATCTTCATTGCATCCTTCCGAATATTCTAAGTTGAGTTCTTCAAACGTTATGTATACTTTATTACCAGGTGATGTGCTTAAAATCCATTCACAATCAGATTCAGGAGGATATGATAGGGGATAATTTGGCGAAGCGATAGTACCTTCTTCCGAGGTTAATATTCCTCCACAAGCCGAGGATAAAGTCGTATAGTGGGCTGAAAATTTTCCTGCAATTTTACCGACGTAACTTCCAAGTTGTATGGTCATTGCACTACCATGACTTACAATCATTGGAGGGACTTTACTTCCACAGTATTCGTCGATCAAAGGCGAATCCTCACCGTCACCGTCGAGTATTCTCAGAAATGATGCTGGACACGACCTACTTGTATTTGTACCATCTAATGTATATTTAGGAATCGACATATGTGTTATAGTTAGTTTAATTTTCAAACTGGGTGTAGGAGCTAGCATGGTCCATGTACAAGTTTCATTAGATTCTTGTAAAAAATTATTATTAATTACTCCGTCAGAAGCGGCTTTAATACGAGCACCACATATCATCTCAAAAGATGCCTTGAATCCTTTCGCAGTGCCATAATCATTTGTAAGAAATTGAAGGCTAAGTTCGTTGGATTGCGATACAATTTCCGATATATTCGTCTTGGGGCAAACATGATAAGTATAATTGGAGTTCAAAATATTACTTGTTTCGTATATATTAATCTTGTCTCCACAAGATGACGAATCTTCATTGTCTTCTGAATATAAATCAAATTCTAGCATATTTAATTTTATTCGGTGGTTCTTGGGTACTATTAGCGACCAAATACAATCTAAATTATCATCATAATTTTTCGGGTAATTCTTTGAGTAAATCATACCGGAGTGTGCTATTATTTTACCACCGCACCCAGATCTAAAAGAATCAAAATGAGATCTAAAAAATACATTCCTTAGAGAAGAATTTTTAATAAATCTTACTAAAAGAACGTTAGAACTTCCTTCAACTTGTCCCAAATATCGATGGCAAATTTTTGTTATGAGAGGCGCATCGACACTCTGTCCATTGTATACCTCAATCGCGTCCACTGTGCAATTTTTATTATCGTACATATACAAGTCTGTGAAAGTTATTGTAGCGCTTGTACCTAGAGGAGTTTCTATTATCCATTCGCAGTTTATTTCAGTTTCAGCAACAGTCATTCTCTTATCCAATGACAAGGAACCAAATAGCTTTTGAATATGACCACCGCATCCATCTTTTACCCACTCCAGGCGGAAACCACTTCTAGTGAAATAACCGCCTGATTTAAATTTTATATTAAGAATATTATTTTGAACACTTATTTGTTTAGGCAAAGTAGACCCACAAAGCTTTTCTGTAACGGACGTACCATCTGTTTCGCTTATTTGTACAAAATCTGTATCGCATGTATCTACATGTGTACGAACTACATAAAAGTCTAGCCTCCTCCAGGCAAAATTTCGGTTCGTTTTAAATATGTCAAAGTGCGTAAACGTCACGTTAATTTTATTTCCTCTTGGAACTGTGATAGTCCATAGACAATTGGCATAATGAGGATAATTACTGGGATAGCCTGGACTTTCAATGACGCCGAAATTACCTGTAAGGTTACATTGACAGATAGTATTATAGTTTAGCAAAAAGCCCTTGCTACTTATATAAAAATCTGATCGAAATTTAATATAAGCATAGTTACCAGACGTTTCAATATTCCTTAAAGCTTTAGACATTTCACAGTGTTTACCTAAACTTACGGCACTTGTATCTCTACCATCGAATATTTCTACGTAGTCGTCCGTGCAATGCCGAGTCGTCTCCAAATCTAATTCAGTGAAGGAAATTCGGATTCGAGATCCGGCACTTGTGACTATTCTGTAAAAACATTCTGCATTTTCGTTGTAATTATTAGGATAATTAGGTGAAGAAATAGATCCGTTAACACTCGTGAGTGTGCCTCCGCAACCTGTTATGGTGCCATCCCATTCAATTTTAAATCCACGACCTGTTAAATAAAAATCAGAATGGAAATGCAAATACAAACTATTCGCGGCCGATATAATACGTTTTGATTTGAATTTACCACAATATTTGCCTATTAAAGGAGTTTTTTCTGTCGCTCCATTTCTTATTTCTAAGTAATCTCCAAGATCACACTTATCACGTATGGGACGTTCTAAGTCAAACTGGGATATATTTAGCTTAATTTGCTGCCCAACAGGCACAGTAATTGTCCAAATACAGTCGCGATTAGGCTCGTATACATGTGGCCATCCGGGAGAGTATATGTAGCCATGAGACTTTACTAAGAATGCACCACAGTGCGATCTTTCGTCTACAAAGGAATATGATAAAGCAAAACCACTTTCCTTGATGCTATTGTCTGATTCAAATTTTATCATGAGTCTATTAGTAGAAGAAATGAGGGCGGGTGGTATTGTATTACCACAATAACGACCAAGTAAACTGCGCTGATTGTCATCATCTACTTCATATAATTCTACAAAGTCACTGGTGCACGATGGTCTAATTTGATTTTCTAATCTGAATCTATCCCACGTAAGCTTAATATGCATTCCTTCAGGCGCAATTACCATCCAAGTACAAGATTGATCATTTTTGTAAGTCGTGTCTGCATCCGATGGGTGACTTATTACCCCTGTAGTATCTCTGTGAATTCCGCCACATTCAGTATCTATTGTTGTATAGTTAGCATAAAAACCGATACCTGTTATGCTCATATCGGACTTAAATCGTATATACATAATGTTAAATGTTGAAGTTTGAACTGGAGGTAAGTGTTCCGACCCACAAAATCTGCCAAGTAATGTAGAGTTGATGTCAGGCCCGTCTCTAATTTCAACATTATCGTATTGGCAATCAGAGTAACTGTTATTTTCTATATTGAAATCTTGGAATGTTAACTGTATTGCTTTCCCTGGTACAGCATTAATTATATATTCACAAACTTTATTTTCCGGGTAACTGAATGGATATCCCGGCGACTTTATGATGCCACTATCTCCATATAATTGTTTGTGACAAATAGATTCATAAGTTATTTTGAAACCTTCTGAAGTCATTGTATGATCAGATTTAAATATAATAAATAACGTATTTGATGATGAGGTATATGATTTCGGATGTGATGTACCACAAAATTTACCAACGAAACGAGAATCACTAGACGGTCCATCATAAATCTTAACATAATCATACTTGCAGCGAAACGAATTCTCTAGCGAAAAAGAAACAAAATTAATACGAATTTTTGTGTCTTCACTGATTTTAATTTTGTATTCACATTTTAAATTACTGATATATTTACCGTTGTAAGTAGGTGACGTTATCTCACCTCTGTCCCCAGTAAAATATCCACCACAGCCTGGTATACCTTCAACTGGGGCGTAAGCAATTTGGAAACCGAAACCAGAATTATAAGCATCAGAATGGAAATGTATTAAAAGTTCTGAACCAGCTGATTGCAGTGGAGCAGGTTGAGTTGAGTTACAATATTTTTCTAAAAGGGGATCTCTGATGTGCCCGCCGTCATATATGGCTAGAAAGTCAAAACTGCAGTTAACATGTGATTCAATATCTAGAGCGAAAAAATGTAATTGTATTCTTTTCCCAATCGCAGTAGTTAGATGCCAGTAGCAATCTCTATTCGGTGGATATTTACCTGGTGAACCCGGTGAGCTAATATGACCATGGGTACTGGCATCGATTTCACCCCCGCATACTGGGTTTACACTGGTCCAATGTAAAGCAAAACCTTCCTTAGCAATACTTTGGTCTGAACGAAACCAGAAATATAAATTATTATGACTAGATACGATAGTTCCTCCTTTAGGGAATTGACTACCACAAAATCTCCCAATTAACTGACTAGCTGAGCTTCTACCATCATGTATTTGTAAGAAGTCATAAAGACAATCGGGACTCGATTCTAAATTAAATTTACTAAATGTTACATTTATAACTTTTTCTGGTATGGTATGAATAACCCATGCACATCGAGCATTATGACTGTAGGTAGCATTACTTAGGGGATATATAATGCTACCTTCTTCGTGATTCAATACACCACCACAAAGAGTTGCGTGTGACTGGCACAAGTCTCCAGAATATAAAGCGGTACACTCACACCTGAAACCCCCAGGTGAATTTTCGTCTAAGCGGCAGCTACCTCCATTTTGACAAGGATTACTTTGACATAAATTTTCCGGATTTTCACAGTGCACGCCGTTGAAACCTTTTTGGCATATGCATGTATAGCCAGTTCTAATTGAATGACAGTACCCATGCTCACCACACGGATTGTCTTTACATTGTAGAGTTATATTACCTGAGTTTGGAACGTAGCAGCCATGAACACCGATACCATCTCCATACATTCCATCCGGACAGACGCAGTGTCCCATCGTCCCAGTGAAACTGAACTGGCTTTCGACACAACGCGCAGACGGATGGCATCCACCATTATTTATACTACAGGAACCTCTCCAGGTGCAAGTAACGCCATCACCCTGGTATCCCATTGGACAGGGACCACAAATTCTTGATCCAATTGTATTATGACAAGTGACGAAAGGAGTAATACTGCAACCCCCATTAGGTAAAGTGAGGCACTCGTCGATGTCGTAGCAGACATACCCATTACCTTCAAAACCTGGTGGACAAGTACCGCATCGAAAAGAACCTGGAAGGTTTATGCATTCGACCCTGGGATTTACAGAACACCGGGCACCTTGTTCACATTCATTAACATCTGTAAGGCAAGCAATTCCTGTCCCATTCGTCGTCCAACCTTGATCACAGATGCACTTGATGCCATCTCCGGAGTTTACAGTTAAACAAGTACCATGCCCACACATCTCGAAATCACCGCCGGAGCAATCTTTAGCTTTCCTCGTACAATGAAGACCAAACCATCCTGTTCTACAAAGACATTCGTAAGATCCTGGTCTATTAATACAAGTTGCACCATTCTGGCAGCCCAAGTCTGTACCGGCGAAGTTGCGGCATTCATTCACATCGTCTTCGCATTTTGGTCCCTCCCAATTTGATGGACAAAGACAATGATAACCTGTTACCAAGTTTAGACAAGTTCCACCGTGTCTACATGGATTAGATTCACAATTGTTAACCCTTCTACTCATTTGTGTCCTGAGTAAGGAAACTCTATTATTAAGTCGATTTATTTTTTTTGAAAGTAACGTTATGTTAACAAGTAAGTCGGCTGACAACGGAGTATTTTGATTTTCAAGTCTGTGCAAGCGTTCAGATATGCGATTTATATCTTGAAGATCATTTTCGAATTCACTGCCGGCTGCTTGTTGATATGGTTCTGGAGCAGAAGTAGTATTAATATTAAGGACATTCAAGCCACCTAAGTATACTGTGGACTTGGGTCCGTTGCGTCGTAAATATATGTTTTTATTGTATGCTGGTTCTAAAATTAGATCACCATTAGATGTTTTTATTTTAGGTCTTTCTTGATGAACTTCACATTGTATAAGCACATTGCAAAAACTTATTATAAACAAGAAGCATATCACTATCCACAACATGTTCCCCGCGCGTACCACTCCCAACAAGAGTTTCTACTGACTGTCGCCTGCAAATGTCAGTACATTATGAGTAAATTTAACAAAGGGGGGCGTTATTTTTGTTAAACGCCCCTATCTTATATTACAAGTATTAAATAAAAAATCATATTTCGTAAACCAGATGTTCTACATTAACTTATCGTGTGTAATTAAATTACACGTATATAATCTTATTTTTATTACTTATAGACATATATATGAAGCTTGTGAATATTACAAGAAGAAATATGACCATTGTGAATTCTTCAGTCTACCTAAATTGTAATTATCAACAAATGTTTGTTTTTTTTTAAGACCTGTCTTATTGTACGGATCTGAATGTTGGGCCACCAAGGTTTCGGATGAAAGAAGATTGCATGTAGCTGAGATACGTATGCTAAGATGGATGTGTGGTGTGACAAGAAAAGATAAAGTTAAGAATGTGCATATCAGAGGAAGTTTGAAAGTAGCGCCAGTTATCGAGAAATTGAGGAGCAGAAGGTTAGCGTGGTTTGGACATGTTATGCGGAGGGTTGATAATCATATAAACAAAAAAGTAATGAGATTGAATGTGGATGGCTATAAAGGTAGAGGAAGACCAAAGAAAGTATGGATGGATTGTGTGAAAGAGGATATGCGTAAGAAGGGGATAAATTCATATATGACGGCTGATAGAGATGTATGGAGGAGTAGTACATACTATGCCGACCCTCCATAGGGATGAGGACAGGTTGATGATGATGATGTTTGTTTTTTTTAACTGTCAAGAAAAATCTAAAAATCTGACTACGCCCCTTTGTTAGTTTACATTTGACAGATATCTGCAACAAACTTTCCCAGTAGTATTTTATTTCGCACGTTATCTGACGCCGTATGGGTATGACACTCACACATAATGAGAGAGAGACACTCAGAGAGTATTAGTTCAACTATTAACCGTGGGTTCCTGATACCAAAATATCAGTTTAAAACATCTACTATTTTGTCAAAGGACTTAGGTTCCTTCAAGAAGCGAGCGTATCACCATCTAAAAGGCCGGCAACGCATCCGCGATTCCTCTGGTATTGCAGATGTCCATGGGCGTCGATGAACACCTTGTTGTTCCCGCTGCTCGTTTGCCGCCTTCACTTATAAAAAATAAATAAATAAAAGGTAATAACAGGGCCGACGGTAAGTTTTACACAGAGGTTTTTGATTATTTGCGATGAGCGCATTCGTAACGTCATCGTCAAAATATGTCTTTGTATGAGAATAATCGGGTGTACTTTATCAATGACGTTAAAAAAACGTTTACACCAGTATTCGGGCTAGGTCCTCTGATAGTTCCTGATTTCGACTTCTACCAAGCAATAGAGTTAATTTTTTGTTTAAAATAATGAGTATAAAATAATGATTTCCAATCTATAACAATCCCAATTATGTAACAAAATTCCCCTACTTGATAATTCTTTACTGTCATTAGTAACGATATACCTATTTGTATAATGAATTTTTTAAAAAATTTTACAGTTATTAAACTAAATTTCATTAATAACATCGACACTTGACAAACTGCACTGATTCTTGTTCGTTACAATATGCTTTCATGTATGCATGCATATAATGTGCTTTCTTGTTAATCTTGCCTTTTCATCTAATCGAAATTGTTCAGTGCAGAACACAAACATTCTGCCAGAGAGGTGGCATACTAGCCACGAACACCTTTGCCATTTTTTGTAAAGTAAAAATGTAAGTAGTAACAGTGAATCGCACCGGAGTAGTGAACAACGGGATGTTGTAGTTATTATAGTTTGATGCATTTTGTAATGTAAATTTCTAAATATTATTGTTATAAGTATTTAACAACGGAATAAAGTATTTTCAGTATGGGTTCTTAATTGTATTACAGATACTAAAGGCTAATCTTAGAAAGTCATTAATTCCAAAAAGCTTGTCTATGGAATTAATTTTGAAGTTTTAAAAAGTTCTTGGAGAAAAAGTCTCTAATTTAGAAACAAACATTCCAGGACGGATATTTTTGAAGCTACATAAATCAAAGGTATTTTAGAAGCAAGCTCTTTATTATTATCAGCATTGAAGTCAAGTCGAGACAACAGCCATAGTAGTTTTCTGGGCAAGTTGCACGGGGGCGAAGATTTATTGCATGACAAGCGTTTTATTTATTGCATATTTAAATGAATATTGGGGATGTCGCCGTGGCGCATTATATGACACATTATATTGTAAGACTTGTTTTGTGCTTCTCTTTATATGAAGTTTAGTTAGGGTCATCGACACAATTGTTTTTTGTACGTTTGGGCAGACAGAAGGTTCATCATTAGCATCAGCCCACTATACGTCCCCACTGAAGGGTTCGGAGCCTACCTTCGCAAATATGTATGTACAGGTTGCATCACGATGTTTTCAATCACCGTAAGAAAGTCGCACAGATGTGATGTAAATCTAAATTCGAAAAACACATTGGTACATGGCGGGATTCGGACCCAGGACCTGCAGATTACAAGTCAAATGTTTAACCCTTGAGCCACGGACTCTCTATACGCGACTGAAAGTAAAATAACCAAAATCGTTTTTAATTACATTGTAAATGCTTATATTTGTCAATGGGGCGTAACCTTACGCTTATAAAATACATCTATCTTTATAGAGTTGTTACTTCCTGCTTTAAAGTGAGAACACATGTTACAAAATAATACAATACAGCCTACGCAGATTATGTCAATGTCTTCATGCTAAGAACACATTGCCTTGTAGAGTTGTCCAACTAGATATTTAAATGTCAATTGCATCAGAATGTGACACTCGAAAAATACTTGGTCTTCCGTTGTTTACCCCCTTACATGTCAGTAAGATAAAAACTTCTATTAAAAGATTCAGAAAATAACAATAGCAGAAAGATATTACACTCCTACAATAAAATTGTTAGCAAATATGAATAGCTGTAAATTGCGGAAAGAATTTAATTACTATAAAATTAATAACTTTTTAAAAATTTGTTATTATAGCTCCGCGTTCAAATCACGCTACCTCTCGGATTGGACGCGCTCCGGGGACGTCCCGACTCCCGACAATCCGCCCGACTGCGCGCCCGTCTCAATTCCCCGCACCGGCAGTGACCCACGAGCCATAAAACGAGTAACACGCGCGTACGCATCCTGACGGGACGCCGCCGAAGCCTAACTACATAGATGGTGTAAGATATTTTAACGCAGAAAGCAAAGAACAGCGTGTTTATAGGCCTTTGTCCAGATGCTAACAAATCAAAATTGACTTTACACATTGAGCCTAATATTTTTGAATGTATGACCGTCATCAAAAACTGTCAGAAGATTCGGTGTTACAATAATTAAACTGCGCAAGCACTCCTGCAACCTTGGCCGTGCAATCTCGGAATAGATGTATTATTTCTACAGCTTAAGCATATCACTAAGGATACAGGATACTTATCATGTATCACTTACCAAGCAGTAGCTTCGTATGGCATAATAGCTGAGAGGAACGGACGGCAAAGGGATCGAGTATTCTAAGTGGACAGGGGATTAAGTTGACGTGTTCCACTAACAACGGACCTCTTTGCTGTTAATTGGTAAGACGACTACCTACATGCTCGATAAACTCCATCAACTTATTGCTAATATAATTCAATAGGGCCTAAGATTTGTTTTGCGATTATTATTATTTTTTTTCACCATAACTACATAACCCATTAAATCTTACTAATATTATAAATGCGAATGTTTAGATGGATGGATGATTGTTTGATCTACGGAACGGCTAAACGGATCTTGATGACTATTGGCTACTTGTTATGTGTCCCCCAAAGATTGCCACGATGTTCCCCCAAAGATCGCCACGATGATCGGTCCTGTGCCACCCGCATCCATGATACATGATAGTTCAGACATAAAAATAAAGAAAAATATTTTCCATTCTTATGCGTCCCCTACTCCGCAATATCAACTTCCCCTTCCCATCATTTGCTTATAAAGGTCGTAGCACACTTACACGACTCTGCTCCCACCCGGCAAAAAGAGTATAAATCAAATATGGGCTGAGTCGTTTAAGTGTGCTACGACCTTAAGGGTTAGGGAAAGAGGAGTAAAATTAGGCCAGTGGTACGCACTCTCATGAGACGAAACGCGAAATGCTTCCACTTCACGCCTGTTATTTGTGTGATCGTGGTATATCACTGGTCGAACTCGACATTTCGTGCAACAGATGTTGGTGTTGATGGTTGGTTGTTTTACTGTTTTTAAATGATTGAAAACTTTAAATTAAAACCACATATAAAATTACATTCATTATTTTATTTATTTACTTAACACTCTTGATAAAATATTTACATTGTTAGTGTTGTATGAATTATAGAAGTTATAATGTCTTAAATACTTATGTTTTAAATTGACATGTTTTTAAACGGTACAAATACATAATATGATACATCAAGACACACATTTCAATATTTCGATTTCATTGGTTTTTATTATATAATTAATAGCTAAAGTAAAAAAAAACTTACTACTACCTATTATTATAAAACTACTTATAAGTAAGAAAATTAGGTTGAAAACTTTAGCAACTAGATATAATATGCCAATTAGAATTAGGCAATGGCAACAAAGTCTGCAACCCAACCAGTTCCACCGTTATTCATAGTTGTTGTAAATATAATTTTAACGTAATTATCTACGCTTGTATAATCTGCGGGGGTTTCAGAACAAAAAGTAGATATCGTGTTCCCGTCTCTATTTACTAGTTGAAGATAGTTTTGATCGCATACAACACCCAGATCGAATACTTCAAAATGGACCATCACACGAGTTCCATGTGGAGTTTCCAACTCCCATTCACATGTACTTTTCTGTCGGTAAACTTCCGGATATAAAGGGCTCATAACTATCCCTACCACATTATTCAGCTTGCCACCGCACCCGCGGCCTTTGTCAGTAGCAACATAGTTCGAATCGAATGTTAACATTCTATTGTTATCTCCGCCGTGATTATGTAATAATAAGCTCCTGCCCGTTGAAAAAACTGCAGAGTTACCTACGACTTCCTTTGCGAACCTAATTAAAAGTGGACTAGTTGTACTATTGCCATCAAATATATCAAGATATACCTTTTCATTATCATAGTCCGGAGAAATAAAGAAAAAGTAAAGAGCAACTGTGTGATGTTCAGGAGCCGTGATGAGCGTATAGCAATCTTTAGACTCCTCTGTCGTTGGATACGTAGACTTTATCCTGCCTTGTGAATCGGTGTAATTTCTTCCACAGAAACCGGAATTAATAAATTCTATTTCAAACCCTCTATAACTTCTGCTTGATTCCGATGTTGTTTTTAAATATATTAAAATTTCACCGTTTACATATAAATCAATGGATTTTTTTACTCCACAAAATACCGAACTACTAGGAAAAGTTTGTTCATAAAAACTTGAAACATCAAAAAAGGAATTAACTTGTGGACTCAGAATAAATTCCCTTCCTATAGATGTATTATTAAAGGGGTAAGGGTTGCTTGTTATTAACAAATAATCGTTATTACATTCATTTGTATCCGTAGAACCCGATTGCAAATCTAAATTCTTTATTGATAGACGTACTGTAGTGTATCTTTCAGCGCTTAAACGATACGAGCAATGTAAGTCACGTGGAACAAAACCAGAATCGTAACGTGGTGATTTCAACGTTTGAACGTTATTTGTAACTGTAAATACACTTTGGCCACAAAGCGATTCTTTTGCTGATAATACAGCTTCAAAACCTGAACTAGCAAGTTCTCCGTCTGTGGCAAGACGAACAGACATATATTCGTAAGTTGAATGTATTTGTGGTGGTAAAGTATGACCACAATACGTGCCTATAATTATACTGTTTGGGTTTATTCCGTCCCTGAACTCAACGAAATCACAGTTACACGTGCTGATTCCTAGAGCCGTCTGATTAACATTATAGCAGGAAGATACGTGGAAAGATATAAATTCCACATTAACGACATAATCATGCGGAGCTTTTATATTCCATGTACAATCTAAATAATTTTCATATACAAAACTGTTTCCTATAAGAGGTGATTTTAAGGTATGACTTGATGTAGGATTTAAATCAATTTGCCCCCCACACCCAGCAGATTCCGAGTAACTGAAAATAATTTCAACTTGAAAGCCTGTATATGTAACGCTGCTGTCGGTTACGAATTGTAAAAGAACTTCATTTCCGCTGCTCTTAATTATTGTACTCGAGTTAACATGTCCACATATCAATGCAAGTCGTTTATTGTTATCGATACTCAATCCGTTATAAACTGCAATGTAATCGTTGTAGCAATCGGGATTACTCTCTAGATCGATGTAATCAAATCTTAATACGACAATTTTATTAACAGGAGCTTGGATAATCCATGTACAATTTAAATCTTGTTCATATTTGTCAAATTTAATAACATGACTATTATTACTAACTTTGCCTCCACAAGTAAAAATAGAATAAGACAATTTAAATCCCTTTCTACTGCTATATCTATCAGTACTCAAAACCATTTGGACTTCGTCAACATTTTTTAAGGGAGGCGGAAGTTCTTGTCCACAGTATACCTGGTAAACATAGTCGTACTTACTGTGCGCTGTCAAAGTAACGTTGTCATATTCACATAGTGGATACGTACCTTCGATATCAAATGTTAAAAATTTCAATTCAATCCTATTGCCTGTTGCTGAAAATCGGTATTCGCATCTCAAAGAAGGCAAGTATCCGTTATTATAGCCTGGACTGTAGAGTATTTGTTCCTTTTCGGTGGCTTCATAAAGACCGCCACAAATAGAAGACCAGTGAGCTCTAAATCCATCCAGATTTATCTCAGAATCGGTACGGAACACAACTTTCATTTGATTGTAAGTCGAGTTATACGCCGGTGGTAATCGCCGGCCACAAAGTTTTGTAACTTCAGTATACATGTTATCCTTCCAGTCATATATAATTAACGCATCCTTCGTACAATTTGGTGTATCTTCAATTACAAAACGTTCAATAAACTGAAGAGATACTCTATTACCAATTTCTGCTTTTATTTCCCAGATGCACTCTTGATTTTTCATATAATTTTTAGGAAAGTTCGGCGATGAAAATTGACGTTCATGTTTTGTCAGTATTCCTCCACATTGACTTGTAGCAGTTTTCACAATTAATTTTAATTTAGTGTTATTCTTAGCACTTGAATGATATTCCACAAATGTATACTTATAAGCTGTAACTAAAGGATTTTGTGGAATCCTATCTTTACAATAGTCACCAATTATTGTTGTCAACTGCCCAGTACCTTGGCTGATTTGTATAAATTCGTTGGAGCATTCCAATTGAAATTCACCCTCTAATTTAATTTCAATCTTACTATTTGTAGGTGCGACAAGTACCCATGCACAATCTATCGAAACGTTATAATTACTTGTTAAATTCAATACATTTATTATTTCTTCGCTCACGTAGACGACACCGCCACAAGGTTGTAACTTCCATTTCAGATGAAAATTCAAGTCTTTGTCCTTATTTCTCACAGCTGTAATATCCATGATGTTTGACGGAAGTCTATAAGTTTCTTCTTTATTTCCTCCACAAATAGTTCGAGTGAGTGAGAGGTTTTCCATAATAATAGATTTTATAGTTAAACGAGGCTCGGAAAAGCGGCAACTTTTTTTAATTGATGGATTATTAACAATAGCTTGAATAACCATGGTATTATATTGAGAATTCAAGTTATTTTCAACATCTTCGTAACTGTAATGCCACGAGCATAAGTACGAACGTTGAAGATCGGGATCCAACAATTCTCCCGTGCTACCAGTTAATTTACCTCCACACATTGCTTCATCATTTGAAGTAAATTGAGCTTTGAATCGGTGAGTTTTTGTTCCCAACGGCTTTAACCACACATAGATTCCTAAAGTACTTCCAGATGATTCGAAAACTTTATCTGCTACAGAATAATTTTTACTAGGTATTTTTTCAATCAGAGTTTGGAATTGCACATCATTATATATTCCTATGCGATGATTCTCCAAATCGAAATCTAAGAGTTCTAGACGTACACGTCTGTTAGAATTAGGCAGTTTAATTTTCCATTGACAAAACCTCAATGTTGTTAGTCTGGGGTAGCCTGGTGTAGTTAGGAATCCTTCTGATGTCGTAACAGTGCCACCGCAAGTGGGCCTCCAGGAACTAAACGTCAGTTTAAATCCCCTGTTATCAGAAATTTGATCCCAATCATTAGGCTTACCAATAGATAATGCAACTATAACTTGATTAGTAAAAGATTCAATAGGTGTTGAATATTCTTCTATGTCGTCGTTACAATATTCTTTTAATATAGTAACAGTATTATTAACTGGAATAGAATTTTCGCTAATGGTAAGTTTTGTAGCACAAGGTTCTACAGAGTCAGGGACATTAAAATCTTTCAGTTGAAGTTTTAAACTAAATACCGAAGGCCCAATGATGTTCCATTTACAAATTGTACCATACGGTAATACAGGCATGTGTGGGTAACCCGGTGACACCAAAGTACCTTCGCTTGCCACAATGGTACCACCGCAGACATCTATAGAAATATTAGCTTTAAATCCATTTCTGGGTTCTGATAATTGCGTTGAATACTTAATATACATTATATTGTTACTCGTTTTTATTGTTCCAGGCTTATCACCACAATATCTACCTTTCACTGGAGAAATTCTTGTAGAACCCTCACGAATCTCTATGTATTCTGAAGCACAAGAATCTGATTTTTCTAAGTCAAATCTTTCAATAAAGTCGATACGTAGAATTTCACCCGGAGGACCAATGAATACCCAAATACACTCTGTATAAGATGGAGGTACGGAAGGGTAATTTGGTGAAGATATGACTTCCCATTGATGATCAATATCCAACGAAGATGTAACACCACACACAACATTTAATTCTTCAAAACGTATCTTAAAATTTTTAAAAGTCCCAAAGGAATCCCTAGAAACGTGTATTACGGAACTTATAAATATGGCATTACTAGATGAAGTCATGTCACTCAATTTTTCATGTGCATAACCGCAATATCTTCCATCACCTAATAAAGGCGAATCTTTTGTTTCGCCATTATGTATAATAACATATGAAGAGCAATCGGAACTTGTGATATTAAAATTTTCAAATACAATTTTTATATTTCGCCCAGGTCGCACTTTCAGCTTCCATTCACATTGTATCATATGCGAAAATATGTTTTGCATATCAATCCAAGTCGGCTCTATCACCCCAGAATTTAAAAGTTCACCTCCACACATTGATGAAACCTTAGCTGAAAAACCTTTTTGAGTAACCGAAGAATCTGTTTTAAATTGAACCTTCAGATAAGTGGATGCTTTCATCGACACCTTTATTACTTCATTTTCACAAACATTTTCTTTTAAAGGAGTCCATTGATCAAGAGAATTTGAAGAAAATATGTTTACTTTGTCTGCAAAACAATTTGGTGACTCTTCTAAAGAGAAATCATGAAAGGATAATGATAAGTGACGTCCGACTGTTGATTTGAAAACCCACACGCAATGTAAATCATTATCGTAGGGTAGAGGATAATTAGGCGAGGTGAAAGTGACACTACGTCCTGGGGCTACAATTTCAGTATGATTAAATCCACAATTAGGTTTATCACCCATTTCAATTCCTTCATCTTTATCAGCTTGCTCCCAGTGTAAATGGAAAAGAGAACCGATATTTGATTCTTCCAAATGCAATTTAATGTAAACCATACCTGAAATTGTTTTGAGAGACTTAATTTGGTTTGTGATTATTCCACATATCTCTTCTAGAAGCGGAGCTTCTTCATTATAACCATCATAAAAAGCTAAGTAATTTTGACACGTTGTCCCCTGGTTATGAATTTCCAACTTGTCAATCTGTAAAGCGATAGTTGAAGGGTTTTTTACCGTTATACGCCATGTATATTCAGCACGGCCCTCGTATATATTGGGATACAAGGGTGATGTTATTTCACCTCTTGTCAATCCAAATATATTATTTCCATGTAAAAATCCATAGTGAATTAGGAAGCCGCGACTTGAATCTTTACTATCACTATGAAATTTGATATATAGTTTGCTTGCAGATGTTGTGTTTGTTGGTAAAACATTTCCACAGAAAACTCCTATTAGTCTGCCGCCACCATTATCTTCACGTACTTCTAAATAATCTTCATTGCATCCTACCGAATATTCTAAGTTGAGCTCTTCAAACGTTATGTATACTTTATTACCAGGTGATGTGCTTAAAATCCATTCACAATCAGAATCAGGAGGATATGATAGGGGATAATTTGGCGAAGCGATAGTACCTTCCTCCGAGGTTAATATTCCTCCACAAGCCGAGGATAAAGTCGTATAGTGGGCTGAAAATTTTCCTGCAATTTTACCGACGTAACTTCCAAGTTGTATGGTCATTGCACTACCATGACTTACAATCATTGGAGGGACTTTATTTCCACAGTATTCATCGATCAAAGGCGAATCCTCACCGTCACCATCGAGTATTCTCAGAAATGATGCTGGACACGACCTACTTGTATTTGTACCATCTAATGTATATTTAGGAATCGACATATGTGTTATAGTTAGTTTAATTTTCAAACTGGGTGTAGGAGCTAGCAAGGTCCATGTACAAGTTTCATTAGATTCTTGTAAAAAATTATTATTAATTACTCCGTCAGAAGCGGCTTTAATACGAGCACCACATATCATCTCAAAAGATGCCTTGAATCCTTTCGCAGTGCCATAATCATTTGTAAGAAATTGAAGGCTAAGTTCGTTGGATTGCGATACAATTTCCGATATGTTCGTCTTGGGGCAAACATGATAAGTATAATTGGAGTTCAAAATATTACTTGTTTCGTATATATTAATCTTGTCTCCACAAGATGACGAATCTTCATTGTCTTCTGAATATAAATCAAATTCTAGCATATTTAATTTTATTCGGTGGTTCTTGGGTACTATTAGCGACCAAATACAATCTAAATTATCATCATAATTTTTGGGGTAATTCTTTGAGTAAATCATACCGGAGTGTGCTATTATTTTACCACCGCACCCAGATCTAAAAGAATCAAAATGAGATCTAAAAAATACATTCCTTAGAGAAGAATTTTTAATAAATCTTACTAAAAGAACGTTAGAACTTCCTTCAACTTGTCCCAAATATCGATGGCAAATTTTTGTTATGAGAGGCGCATCGACACTCTGTCCATTGTATACCTCAATCGCGTCCACTGTGCAATTTTTATTATCGTACATATACAAGTCTGTGAAAGTTATTGTAGCGCTTGTACCTAGAGGAGTTTCTATTATCCATTCGCAGTTTATTTCAGTTTCAGCAACAGTCATTCTCTTATCCAATGACAAGGAACCAAATAGCTTTTGAATATGACCACCGCATCCATCTTTTACCCACTCCAGGCGGAAACCACTTCTAGTGAAATAACCGCCTGATTTAAATTTTATATTAAGAATATTATTTTGAACATTTATTTGTTTAGGCAATGTAGACCCACAAAGCTTTTCTGTGACGGACGTACCATCTGTTTCGCTTATTTGTACAAAATCTGTATCGCATGTATCTACATGTGTACGAACTACATAAAAGTCTAGCCTCCTCCAGGCAAAATTTCGGTTCGTTTTAAATATGTCAAAGTGCGTAAACGTCACGTTAATTTTATTTCCTCTTGGAACTGTGATAGTCCATAGACAATTGGCATAATGAGGATAATTACTGGGATAGCCTGGACTTTCAATGACGCCGAAATTACCTGTAAGGTTACATTGACAGATAGTATTATAGTTTAGCAAAAAGCCCTTGCTACTTATATAAAAATCTGATCGAAATTTAATATAAGCATAGTTACCAGACGTTTCAATATTCCTTAAAGCTTTAGACATTTCACAGTGTTTACCTAAACTTACGGCACTTGTATCTCTACCATCGAATATTTCTACGTAGTCGTCCGTGCATTGCCGAGTCGTCTCCAAATCTAATTCAGTGAAGGAAATTCGGATTCGAGATCCGGCACTTGTGACTATTCTGTAAAAACATTCTGCATTTTCGTTGTAATTATTAGGATAATTAGGTGAAGAAATAGATCCGTTAACACTCGTGAGTGTGCCTCCGCAACCTGTTATGGTGCCATCCCATTCAATTTTAAAGCCACGACCTGTTAAATAAAAATCAGAATGGAAATGCAAATACAAACTATTCGCGGCCGATATAATACGTTTTGATTTGAATTTACCACAATATTTGCCTATTAAAGGAGTTTTTTCTGTCGCTCCATTTCTTATTTCTAAGTAATCTCCAAGATCACACTTATCACGTATGGGACGTTCTAAGTCAAACTGGGATATATTTAGCTTAATTTGCTGCCCAACAGGCACAGTAATTGTCCAAATACAGTCGCGATTAGGCTCGTATACATGTGGCCATCCGGGAGAGTATATGTAGCCATGAGACTTTACTAAGAATGCACCACAGTGCGATCTTTCGTCTACAAAGGAATATGATAAAGCAAAACCACTTTCCTTGATGCTATTGTCTGATTCAAATTTTATCATGAGTCTATTAGTAGAAGAAATGAGGGCGGGTGGTATTGTATTACCACAATAACGACCAAGTAAACTGCGCTGATTGTCATCATCTACTTCATATAATTCTACAAAGTCACTGGTGCACGATGGTCTAATTTGATTTTCTAATCTGAATCTATCCCACGTAAGCTTAATATGCATTCCTTCAGGCGCAATTACCATCCAAGTACAAGATTGATCATTTTTGTATGTCGTGTCTGCATCCGATGGGTGACTTATTACCCCTGTAGTATCTCTGTGAATTCCGCCACATTCAGTATCTATTGTTGTGTAGTTAGCATAAAAACCAATACCTGTTATGCTCATATCGGACTTAAATCGTATATACATAATGTTAAATGTTGAAGTTTGAACTGGAGGTAAGTGTTCCGACCCACAAAATCTGCCAAGTAATGTAGAGTTGATGTCAGGCCCGTCTCTAATTTCAACATTATCGTATTGGCAATCAGAGTAACTGTTATTTTCTATATTGAAATCTTGGAATGTTAACTGTATTGCTTTTCCTGGTACAGCATTTATTATATATTCACAAACTTTATTTTCCGGATAACTGAATGGATATCCCGGCGACTTTATGATGCCACTATCTCCATATAATTGTTTGTGACAAATAGATTCATAAGTTATTTTGAAACCTTCTGAAGTCATTGTATGATCAGATTTAAATATAATAAATAACGTATTTGATGATGAGGTATATGATTTCGGATGTGATGTACCACAAAATTTACCAACGAAACGAGAATCACTAGACGGTCCATCATAAATCTTAACATAATCATACTTGCAGCGAAACGAATTCTCTAGCGAAAAAGTAACAAAATTAATACGAATTTTTGTGTCTTCACTGATTTTAATTTTGTATTCACATTTTAAATTACTGATATATTTACCGTTGTAAGTAGGTGACGTTATCTCACCTCTGTCCCCAGTAAAATATCCACCACAGCCTGGTATACCTTCAACTGGGGCGTAAGCAATTTGGAAACCGAAACCAGAATTATAAGCATCAGAATGGAAATGAATTAAAAGTTCTGAACCAGCTGATTGCAGTGGAGCAGGTTGAGTTGAGTTACAATATTTTTCTAAAAGGGGATCTCTGATGTGCCCGCCGTCATATATGGCTAGAAAGTCAAAACTGCAGTTAACATGTGATTCAATATCTAGAGCGAAAAAATGTAATTGTATTCTTTTCCCAATCGCAGTGGTTAGATGCCAGTAGCAATCTCTATTCGGTGGATATTTACCGGGTGAACCCGGTGAGCTAATATGACCATGGGTACTGGCATCGATTTCACCCCCACATACTGGGTTTACACTAGTCCAATGTAAAGCAAAACCTTCCTTAGCAATACTTTGGTCTGAACGAAACCAGAAATATAAATTATTATGACTAGATACGATAGTTCCTCCTTTAGGGAATTGACTACCACAAAATCTCCCAATTAACTGACTAGCTGAGCTTCTACCATCATGTATTTGTAAGAAGTCATAAAGACAATCGGGACTAGATTCTAAATTAAATTTACTAAATGTTACATTTATAACTTTTTCTGGTATGGTATGAATAACCCATGCACATCGAGCATTATGACTGTAGGTAGCATTACTTAGGGGATATATAATGCTACCTTCTTCGTGATTCAATACACCACCACAAAGAGTTGCATGTGACTGGCACAAATCTCCAGAATATAAAGCGGTACACTCACACCTGAAACCCCCAGGTGAATTTTCGTCTAAGCGGCAGCTACCTCCATTTTGACAAGGATTACTTTGACATAAATTTTCCGGATTTTCACAGTGCACGCCGTTGAAACCTTTTTGGCATATGCATGTATAGCCAGTTCTAACTGAATGACAGTACCCATGCTCACCACACGGATTGTCTTTACATTGTAAAGTTATATTACCTGAGTTTGGAACGTAGCAGCCATGAACACCGATACCATCTCCATACATTCCATCCGGACAGACGCAGTGTCCCATCGTCCCAGTGAAACTGAACCGGCTTTCGACACAACGCGCAGACGGATGGCAACCACCATTATTTATATTACAGGAACCTCTCCAGGTGCAAGTAACGCCATCACCCTGGTATCCCATTGGACAGGGACCACAAATTCTTGATCCAATTGTATTATGACAAGTGACGAAAGGAGTAATACTGCAACCCCCATTAGGTAAAGTGAGGCACTCGTCGATGTCGTAGCAGACATATCCATTACCTTCAAAACCTGGTGGACAACTACCGCATCGAAAAGAACCTGGAAGGTTTATGCATTCGACTCTGGGATTTACAGAACACCGGGCACCTTGTTCACATTCATTAACATCTGTAAGGCAAGCAATTCCTGTCCCATTCGTCGTCCAACCTTGATCACAGATGCACTTGATGCCATCTCCGGAGGTTACAGTTAAACAAGTACCATGCCCACACATCTCGAAATCACCGCCGGAGCAATCTTTAGCTTTCCTCGTACAATGAAGACCAAACCATCCTGTTCTACAAAGACATTCGTAAGATCCTGGTCTATTAATACAAGTTGCACCATTCTGGCAGCCCAAGTCTGTACCGGCGAAGCTGCGGCATTCATTCACATCGTCTTCGCATTTTGGTCCCTCCCAATTTGATGGACAAAGACAATGATAACCTGTTACCAAGTTTAGACAAGTTCCACCGTGTCGACATGGATTAGACTCACAATTGTTAACCCTTCTACTCATTTGTGTCCTGAGTAAGGAAACTCTATTATTAAGTCGATTTATTTTTCTTGAAAGTAACGTTATGTTAATAAGCAAGTCGGCTGACAACGGCGTATTTTGATTTTCGAGTCTGTGTAAGCGTTCAGATATGCCATTTATATCTTGAAGATCATTTTCGAATTCACTGCCGGATGCTTGTTGATATGATCCTGGAGCAGAAGTAGTATTAATATTAAGGACATTCAAGCCACCTAAGTATACTGAGGACTTGGGTCCATTGCGTCGTAAATATATGTTTTTGTTGAATGCTGGTTCTAAAATTAGATCACCATTAGATGTTTTTATTTTAGGTCTTTCTTGATGAACTTCACATTGTATAAGCACATTGTAAAAACTTATTATAAACAAGAACCGTATCACTATCCACAACATGTTCCTCGCGCGTACCACTCCCAATAAGAGTTTCTACTGACTGTGGTCTGCGAATAATGTGATATTATGAGTAAATTTAACAAAGGGGGCGTTATTTTTGTTAAACGCCCCTATCTCATATTACAATATAAACCAGATGTTCTTCATTAACTTATCGTGTGTAGTTAAATTACACGTTATATTTAATCGTATGTTTATTACTTATAGACACAAATATATAGGTATATATGGCTGAAGCTTGTCAATAACATAAGAAGAAATATTACCTTCGCGAGTTCTTCAGTCTATCTAAAATGTAATTATCAACAAATGTCTGTCTTTTGTAACTCTAAAGAAAAATCTAAATGAGTACGCCCCTTTCTCAGTTTACATTTGACAGATGTCCACAGCAAACTCCCAGTAGTATTTTATTTCGAACGTTATCTGACGCCGCCGTATGCGGCCATCGACACTCACACATAATGCTTGGGGAGTATAACGATTACGAGTAGTTCAACTTCTTACCGTGGGCTTCTGATACCAAAATCTCGGTTTAAAACATCGTCTATTTTGTCAAAAGTAATAACAGGGCCGACGATAGTTTTTGCACAGAGGTTTTTGATTATTTGCGACAAGCGCCTTCGTAACGTTATCTTCAAAATATGTCTTTGTATTTGAATAGTCGGGTGTACTTTATCAATGACGTTGAGAAAACCTTTACACCAATATTCGGGCTAGGTCCTCTGATAGTTCCTGATTTCGACTTCTACCTAGCAATAGAGTTAATTTTTTGTATAAAATAATGATTACCAATTTATATCAATTCCAATTCTGTAACAAAATTCCTCGACTTGATAATTCTTTACTTTCATTAGTAACGACGTATTTGTATAATGAATTTTTCGCAAATTTTTTTTACAGTTATTATACTGATTTTGATAACATCGACACTTGACAAACTGTACTGATTCTTGTTAGTTACCTCAGAAATAACTGCGAAAACAAGATTACAGTTGGATTATTTAAATGTAATACACTTGGTTTAGATTTGCTTGAAGCAAACTAGCAGATATGTAACGGTGGTCAACTAGTCTCGGCTTGTAAATTAATAGTATCATATTTCAGAGATGTCTTCAGTTAGAGTGAGCTTTCTTGTTGTCTTTTCGTTATTCATTGTCTTTTCATTTATTCGAAATGTTCATTGGAGAATTAAACATGCTGCAAAAGAGGTGGCATACTGGCCACGAAGACCTTTGCCTTTTTTTTGTGAAATCATCATCATCATCAACCTGCCCTTATCCCTATGGAGGGTCGGCACAGTATGTACTACTCCTCCATACATCTCTATCAGCCGTCATATCTGAATTTACCCCCTTCTTACGCATATCCTCTTTCACACAATCCATCCATACTTTCTTTTGTAAAATAAAAATATAAAATAAACTTTGTGTTTTGTTTCTATGAAATTCCAGTATGGGTACTTTATTGTATTGCAAACACTAGTCTATGCATATGTCTATGTCAAAAGCTAGTCTACGAAATAAATTTTGAAGTTTTAAAAAGTTCTTGGAGAAAAAGTCTGTAATTTAAAAAAAATCCAGGGCGGATATTTTTGAAGCTACATAAATCATAGGTATTTTAGAAGCAAGATCTTTATTATTATCAGCATTGAAGCCAAGTCGAGACAACAGCCATAGTAGTTTTCTGGGCAAGTTGCCCGGGGGCGGAGATTTAATGCATGACAAGCGTTTTATTTATTGCATATTTAAAGGAATATATTATATTGGGGATGTCGCCGTGGCGCATTATATGACACATTATATTGTTAGACTTGTTTTCGTGCTTCTCTTTATATGAAGACATTGTATATTCACTTTAATTTTTAGTATAATTGTTTAGTTAAGGGCACCAACACAATTTATTTTGGTACGTTTGTGGAGACAGAAGGTTCATCATCATCATCAGCCCACTATACGTCCCCATTGAAGAGCTCGGAGCCTACCACCGTAAGTTAGGGGTGACTAGACCATAGTCAACCACACTGGCCCAGTGCGGATTGGTTGACTTCATACATATCCACTACCATTCATGTACTTCTTTGCATATACATTCTTTTCCTTCACCGTAAGAACGTCGGATAGATGTACTTATTTAAATCGAAAAACACATTGGTACATGGTGGGTTTCGGACCCAGGACCTGCAGATTACAAGTTAAATGTTTAACCCTTGAACCACGGACGCTCCATTTGCGACCGAAAGTTACATAAACAAAATGATTTTGGATTTCTTTGTTAATGCTTATATTTGTCAATGGGGCGTAACCTTACGCTTATAAAATATATCTATCTTTATAGAGTTGTTACTTCCTGCTTTAAAGTGATAACACATGTTACAAAATAATACAATACAGCCTACGCAGATTATGTCAATGTCTTCATGCTAAGAACACATTGCCTTGTAAAGTTGTCCAACTAGATATTTAAATGTCAATTGCATCGGAATGTGACACTCGAAAAATACTTGGTCTTCCGTTGTTTACCCCCTTGCATGTCAGTAAGATAAAAACTTCTATTATAAGATTCAGAAAATGACAATAGCAGAAAGATATTACACTCCTACAATAAAATTGTTAGCAAATATGAATAACTGTAAATTGCGGAAAGAATTTTATTACTATAAAATTAATAACTTTAAACTACTATGATAATTTAATTCTACAAATCATTCAAAGATTTTCTATAATGTAACACTTACCAAGCATTAGCTTCGTATAGCATAATAGCTGAGAGGAACGGACGGCAAAGGGATCGAGTATTATAAGTGGACAGGGGATTAAGTCGACGTGTTCCACTAACAACGGACCTCTTTGCTTTTAATTGGTAAGACGACTACCTACATGCTCGATAATCTCCATCAACTTATTGCTAATATAATTCAACAATGGTTAAGATTTCTGACATAAAAAAACACTAATATCGTACATTTTAAGGATTATAAGATGTAAGATAGTATGTTCAAGAGTAAATATCTATTTTGTCGCTATTTCAACAAAAAATTGCTTATGGAAAGAAAAAAAAACTATTTTATAAAAAGAACTTGTAAATATTCTTAGACTCTACTCTTTTTAAGAGGTGCCTTTACCTCAGGTACCTTTACCTCAAGGTTCTCTACGAGATAAAAAAAATCAATATTACCGGGGTTATAAAATTTCTCAATTGTAGTCAAGAGCTTAAATTTTAGTATTGTTCGTTATAATATTCGAGTTCCAACTTAAATTAGCCCACATTAAATTTTTACGTGTCTGAAGTAAAATACGTTTGTGGAATACAAGTGTAGAAGCTCACTTTTATTATTTGACTTCTTAATTTAATGTAATTAAGATGAAAATTATCTTTATTAAAAGCACGCCACAGTAAAATTTGTTCAACGCAATTCAAGGAATTTTATATTTTCAAAGCTTTAGGAAAACGTATAACTGTCTAGACATGGATCAAACATTAATTAATTTAACTTTTTGGTACAAAATAAATTATGTAGCGAAATATTATTAAAATAATATGTTAAAAGCCACCATCATCAACTTTTTTTTCGTAAATAAATTTAATTATTCATGCAATCAGAGTATTTTTCGTTAAAAAATCCATTTATTTTGCAAATTAAAAGACAAAATCGCATCGACATTAGTGGCCACAAACAAGCGATTTTATGATTAAAATGTAATTTATAGTTTAAAATGCTTCTTCTTCAATGACTTTACGATTAAAGAATAAATCTAGAAAAGTAAGAAAGGTCTTTCGCCTTTATTGCATATCCCTCGATTTAAATATTCAAATAAAACACAGTTAGACATTTATAAAGATTGGTGGTGTTCCATTGCTGGAATTTAAATAAGGTGGTTCATTGATATCTGTACAATGTATTTTAAGATTTTTTTCTAATTATGTCACCGAACAGTTATTTAGTCCAAGGATAGAAAAAAGCGTTAGTCAAAAAGCGTCATATTTGAGTTATTACGAAAACTAGCTGTCGCCCGCGCCTCCGTCCTCACGGAATTAAAAAAAGTAATAAGTGGCCAGTGTGTTCTTTCAGATTATGTTCTATATCTGTGCCATATTTCTTTGAGCCTTTCCGGAGATACTATCCTACAAACATCCATCAAAATTTTCGCATTTATAATATATAACTATATAACTAAATGACAAACGAGGATATTTCGTTTCATTATTTTACACATTTATGATCATTATACTAGAAATAATTTTATCAAAAGATTAATGTTATGTGCTGTGCATTTATTGGGCTGTGTCAATTTTTTTTTCCACAGCCGAAATATCTGCGCAAAGAGAATAAAAAAGTAATCATAAATTTTTGCACATATCTTTCGACACTAGAAACCTATTTGCAAAGAACATTTATTGAGTTTAATTAAACAAAACCCAGAAGATAATGAAAGAAAGCCTCATATTCTCACGTATAGGCCTCCTTTTGATTGTCACACGTATAAAATAAATGAGAGCTAATTTCGAAGGAGCTTTTAGACGACAATGTTTAAACGAATAATGAATAAAGCTAGATATGAGAAACTTTTGTATTAAAACCTTGCAGACATGTAATTTAAAAACTTTGATAATTTTATATAGTTGTTTTTTTGTTTTTTGTTAATGAAAGAAACATTTTAAGGTCTCTTAACTATTTATATGAAATTTCATTCCACGAAAATGCTTTAAAAATTTCATTTAAGTTCATCGCCATTTGATAAAGTGTGTTTTTATTATGCTAGCTTTTATAATACACTATTTACTTAGATAGCATTTAGCTGTCGCCCGCAACTCCGTCGGCACGGAATTGAAAAAAAAATCTCATGTGTTCTTTCAGACAATTTCATCATGAGATACCTTCAAACAAATATACATCCAACCGTCCATCCAAACATTCGCATCTATAATATTAGTAAAACTACTAATCTGAAGTACATAATCCTCTTTACATATTGTTGAATGGATAACAGAATTAATAATAAGAATTTAAGATTGTGCGTCGAATATCCTCTCATTCAATCCGTTCAAAAAAAATTTGGCCTTCCTCTACCTTTGGAATCACACTTTGGGATTATTAACCTTTAACTATGGACGCGCGGTCTGACAGACCGCTCTCGTTTCTGAAATTTGTATTTACCCTACTTCCCCTCACTCCTCGCTCTTGTGACGTTTAGTAGCTTCGACTTTAGTGGCGAAACGACTGTGAAGAGGAGAAGTTGCATCGCTGGCTGCAATTTGGCTGAGAAATTTTGTTTTAAATTTCGCCTGCGGTCTGTGAGACCGCGAGTCCACGTTTTCAATACAAACATTTATTGACTGCGATTATATTTTTTATAGGTTATAAGCAAAAAAAATATCAAAAAACATAAAACCGAGTACTTCTGCGGCTAAACTAACTTCAAGGTCAAAGTGGGACGGCCCAACAGATGTCAAAAAAAAAAAATACGCGTTGACGATCCTTCATTTGAAGATGAAATTAATCAAATGCTTTTCGAGTCAGATCAATCTGAAGATGAAAATAACGTTGCCGTTTGTTTAGCATTTGCTGTAGACATCAAACCTGAAATTATTCACTACTATAACTCCACTAAAGGAGGAGTAGACGAGACTGACAAGAAATGTTCTATATATAGTAGTAGCCGTAGAACAACAAGGTGGCCTATGGTCATTTTCTATAGGATACTGGACTTGTGTGCAGTGAATGCTCACATTCTACATAATCAGCATCAGCGCAAAGCAATAGAAAGAGGGAATTTTCTTAAGAAATTAGCCTCCTTGGTCGTACCATATATGCAAAGATGTGTAATCCATTTAAACCTTAAATTTGCCAAAGGAATTGCATATGACATTGAAGCGCGTTTTAGGAGCAGATCTGCCTATTGCGGAGCCCCCTACTTTAGAAATCGAGTGTTCGAAACGAAAGACCTACCGAATCTGTCCACCTAAACTAAAGAGGAAGACTAACTACACTTGTGTTGGCTGTAAAAAAGCTATATGCCTTCAGAGTTTTAAGCCTTTGTACAATGACTGTCAATAATTTTACTGATATTGGACCTTTGTCAGAATTTTTATGTTTCAAGTTTAGAAGTTGATTTTTTGTTTTTTATGTTTGGTATAGTATATACTTAACAGATTAATATGGTTTTTTTTTCAAGAAGTTATTTTTTTTTAAGTTGTAGTCTTTAATTTGATCTAAAGCAATTTAAGACTTAAAAGTGCCCTAAATGTGATTTACATCATTATTAAGAAAATAAATGAATATAAGCTAAATTAAATATTATAATCTTTTAATTTGATAATCTCTAGGTACGTCAAAAATAAAAAATCAAATAAAATGGCAGTTTTCTTAAAAATATTACTTGAAGTTATAGCGGTCCGTGAGACCTCGCGTCCATGGTAGTGTTACAATATTTTGATGTCCACAGTTAAAGGTTAAGATAACAGATTTCAACAAATTGTGTCGATTAATAATCGATTTAATATGCAGAATTGTATGCAACGAGGTTAATAATGGATATTATGGCAGAGTAATGTATACACATTGGCACCTGAGATTATGTTTACGTGCATCTATTTAGAACACGTTAATTGTGCAATTCTAATATGATTGGTCTATTGCCGTAAACGTTTCGGTGGCTTATTTGGATTATGGATATTAGAAGCAATAGATTACCCGTAACTAGATAAGCTGTCGCGACAATTCAAGTAATAATGTTTATAAATAACAATAGACTAATAAAACAGTTAAGTTTACTATATAATATATTTTAATGTACATACTTTTTCAGATCTCTCAAGTTAGGTTTTGCATGATGGTTTTGACAATGTATAACTTATGTACATACAAACTCATGCATGTATGTAACATAACTGCAGTTACGTAAACTACTAGCTTTCGCCTGCGACTCTGTCCGCGCTGTATTAAAAAATCTTTATAAGTAACCTATGTGTTCTTTCAGACTATGTTCTACAACCGTACCAAATTTCATCAAGATACGTTGAGCCGTTCTGAAGATACCTTCAAACAAACATGCAACCATCCATCCATCTACCTAAACATTCGCATTTATCATAATATAAGTTAGATAGTAAGAATAAGCTCGGCTTTCCTCGAAAGTTATCCATGAAAACCTAATTTGTCTGGCTTGTATTGGATATGCGATGGCGTTATGGTGTAGTATCAGAATAATTTCAAATTCTGGTTACCTATCCATCCATCCATAAATTCAGCCTCGTTACGCCCACCGCTGGGCATAGGCCTCCCTCAAAGATCGCCACAATGGTTACCTATGCGTAATAAAAACAACAGAAACTATTAGTATGCTAACATAATTTTCAACAGAAGTTCGTGTTTGCCATCGCTTAGAGCGGTATTTTTAGAGATTTCAACTGACACGTAAAGCAGATTTAGAGCATGCACTTGATAAATGATGTGCTTCCGAACGCATTACAAGTGAGTTATAGGCGCTGTGAACAAATTTTGTTCAAAAGAACTGATTTCGGTATTACCAACTGCTGCTAAAATAGTGATGTCTTTAAACTAGGTACCAAAGTATCGAGCCATCAAGTATGGTTTTAATTTCCAGTTAATTTAATTTAATTAATGTTATAATTTTACCCCTTTAAAAGTATAATAGCAAAAGAACATGTATGCAACTTCACAATAAATTTATTCTTTCCTACTTAAAATTATTTGTTGATATCAAAAATCACGATAACATTAATGACAGCATTTATTATTATGTGGTGTTAAAACAAAATGAATCACAATAGTTAACAATCTTAGTACAATCCTTGGTTAGTGAAAACATTGTGTTCTCTTTAATTTATTAAGGTAATACGAATAAATTAAAAGGCGTCTCTATAGTATGTAATGGCCTTTGTTTTATAGTCAGGCGAATTCTGTACTTTGAAGACATTATCTAGGTTGTGTCATCTTACAGTATAGTTAAGTTAGAAGGGTTCACTACTTAAGAGGGTGATAACTGATCGCTATCTATTTCATTTTAGTGCAACGGTTAAGGGTCGATTGTAGTACGTGATGTTATGATAGGACCTTTTATCATATTAAGTCCCAAAAACGTCATCAAGTGTACATGAAAATTAGGTTCAATAAAAAAAATTAAACAGTTTTGGATTGTTCGTATGCATTTATATATTGAAGACCTTGAACATTTTTTTCCTTTTTGTTCTGCATAAAAATGCCTTTTACAAACACTAAACAAAGCGTGAAGTACGAGAAAAGGCTTTTGTTTACTACAAAAGCTAGAAACTTATGGCCTAAAAGCTAAGCTCGTCAAACAAGCACTGCCCTGTATTTTATCTTAAAATCCCATATGGTTGAAAAAATAAATTGGGCATAGTTATTTAGTATTATCAAATAACTAAAGTATATTGTTGTAAAAGTAAAGGAAACTTTCTACATAGAACCTCATTAGATAGATGGAAAAAATTGGTTAAGGCTTAAAATTGTTAATTTTCTTTCCAATAAAAATAAAGTATTCTTTGAAAGGTAAATTGTTGTAGAAACAAACGGAATTCAAACGTTTAGGTTTAGTTAAAACATTTCCAACACAGCGCTGTTAACCGCAGTACGTCTGTTACGTTTAGTACAAATTACAAGTTTATGGCATGGTGCTGCATTTAAAGCTTCCTTAATGGTCTTTAATGAGATCGTAGAAGAGATTTACCGGTTACTAAATTTCAATTATACATCGTTAAACTTGATACTTAGTGCAAAATCAATATAGTAATAACAATAGCGGATGTAATATTGACTTGTTTAATAAAAACTGCCTGTGTCACTAAGTTTCTTTATTAAGAGTACAATAACTGCAGCTGCATTGATTAAAGAAAAGTGGTCTACAATCGTAGAAAAAACTTGGACACCGCGTGATCGTCGCAGCGTGATAGTGCTGGGCAGGTCTAATGAACTAAAAATTTTACTCGTATATCATACTACTCTATTATAAAAAAAGCTTGTCATAATACATTTATACCTAATAATGTTTGTAAATTTAATTGCTTTGATTTATTAATACATTGAAAATTTAATAGAAATAATCTGGCTTTGTTATTTTGTAAATGGCCACTCATCACTGCAATAGGTCACTAGCGCCCCTGTCAATGTCAAAAAAAGACACAAGATCTTTGTCAAACAGTATCTGTGTTGTGTTATTTGTCATTTTCTCAAAAAAAATAAGTTTAACAGTAATTCTGATAAAACTAATCCGAGATAACAGTTCCAGATATGTTTGTTTGACTATAATTTAATGACTTGCAAATGGCGTAGGTTTCTAGCTTCGTTTGAAAGCGGATTAGATAGAAGGGATGGTAAAGCCTACGTCTATCTCTATACGCTTAAGTTCTCCAAACGCGTGCAATGATTTACCTTAGTTGAAATAAGGCTTTACTATGTACCATGTATTACCATGTATTGTAACGTCACTATAAAATTATAACTAGAATGACAAAGAAACCAACGAGTTTTGTTCTTATTATACTCGTATACTAGCTGTCGCCCGCGAGCCTGTCCGCGCGGTATTAAAAAAAACGTAATAAAATATTCTATGTGTTCTTCCAGACTATGTTCGTTCTATCCGTTATGCCGCTCCGGAGATACCTTTATACAAACATCCATTCTTCCATCTAAACATTCGCATTTATAGTATTAGTAAGTTTTAATCAAACTTGAGTTAAGTTAAAGAAGTTAAATACTTAAAATAATTGCAGATATTTAATACTGAATAGAGTTGCTTCGACGAAGGAAATGTGGTTAATTGCGGCTTGTATTTTACGGTATGTGAATTAGAATAATTGACTTTAGTTGAGAATTGAAAACTGGGGCATGCTAGGGTACGATACATTTGTACGCTTTCAATATTAGTGAGGCGTTTTTAACTGTTTCATTTTACTGCTGTAATGCGTGGATTAAAGCATAGTGTTGCTAAACACACAATCTTACTTACTCGTGGAGTATACTGAAAATAACTAATCCAAAAGCGTCCGACAATAGTGATTAAAGTTGCTCTATATAAAGTTCTCTTTTGATCGACTTGGATAAGAAACTATTCTTGGTATACAAAGTGCAGCCTCAAATCAGATTAAGGGAAGCAGAAATAGACGAATAGACCTTTGATGTATGAGCTAGAGAGAGTAGTAAATGTTCAGTTTGACGTTTTAAAAAATAGTTCTAGGGTTATATGGGTGCTTACCTGTGAACATAATGATAGACAAATAGAATAAGTGTATTTTTTTAATATATGTTTCATAGATGGCGCTGTTGTTACAAAGGTTGGTAAAAAGGTCTCTTCAGCTCTTTCACAGAAATCATTACTCATGAGCAATCATTTTGTTCAATCAATCGAAAAAGTTTGTATGTACATACCAATGTAATATTACCGGCATATGTAATTATTAAATAACATTCGAATACCAATCTGTATTCATTATTGTTGTTAATTACAGCCAGGTGCGTGTTAATGAATCCATCAATATCGTAGCGGCACATAATCATAAATTACTTAATACGCTGTCAAATATGGACCTAAAATATAGCAATATAATAAATATCCTACTTTCTTATGATGAAGGAGAACATCGTAATGTAACCTGCACACTATGTGTGAAGTCAACTATAGCCTAGTCACCATTAACTTAGGGTTGGCTCCGAGGCCCTTCAATAGAGACCTTTAATGAGCTGATAATAATGATTAAAATATACCATATACTTTTAAAACCATTTAAAGGAATCAAAGACCAAGTCGAAACACAAGATGTAAATAAACAAAAATAGTTATGAAATGAATAGTAATAATAAAAAAATAATTTCACAATCATAAAGGCGTCCATCTTCTTAATAAACATTTTAGTTTCCATTTTCATTATTGAAATATCTTTCGGTCGTTGCGAAACTATAATAAAATAATATTATTCTTGTTATAACATATTATGGCAGACTTAGATTAATATTCCGACGTTTTATACTTGGTATGAAAACATTGCCCAGACATTAGATCCAGTGTCTGTCCAACAGAATATTGCTATAATAAATCTTGGAAAGATACTGCTTTGAAGAAAACATGAATATATTGTAGATGTTTTCATATTTTCCAAGAGAATCTCAGTTTAATAGAATCGTTGTCTCCACATGTTATAGTTCAAGCCAATATTGTTTAACGATTTTATTACCAACTAGCTGTCGCCCTTGAATCCGTCCGCGCGGAGTTAATAAAAAAACCTCATTAATGCCTAGACTATGTTCTACATATGTTTCAAATTTCATCAACATCCATACAACCATTCTGGAGATACCTCCGAACAAACACCCATCCATCCACATTAATATTCGCATTTAAAATATTAGTAACATTGAGTTAAAGATTTTTTATTTTATGGATTTCATAGTGGTTAATTTTGCAGTTTAGGTATAGGAAGTGATTATAAATGTAAAATTTATGTATTTTTCGTGAATGATCAGCCTGTCATGTTTATCATTAAATGGTCACTAAGGAACTACTAAATATTGATTAAGAATTAAAAATTCTACACTAAAGTAGAGCTTAAGTAAGCTTCAAAGGTGTCTGAGTATGAAAGTTAGATATAAGAACTGTCGATTTTGTACTTTCAAAGGAACAATAGCATTTATAGTTACCTTAGAAATGTTACTAAATTGTAGACAGAGTACGAAGTGCGGCAATAATTCACAAAGCAGTTTCGCTTCCATTACTGCGTGAGGTCGACCTACGCATAATTTGGGCTTCCACCTGATCCATCCTTCAATTTAACAAGCAGGTAATTGTAAAGGGTAGTACTTGAGTATATGGTAATTTACATTGACAGGGAATCAAATATTTTTGGAAAAGGTTTAAGAAATTGTTTACGTTTCTACATTTTAGAGAAATCGGTTTGGATTTCTCAGAAAAGGTTAAGTGCTTGGCATTATTTATTTATGTAGGCTTACTAAGTAAATGTAAGATTATACACTGGTAACGTCACGTAAACTTAATTTTAGAATTGCTACTTCTAAAAGATAATAATACAATAACAATTTTCGACTACTTTATTATATACCAGCTTCTACTTGCAACTTCGTTTCATTTATAGTTCGATTATAAATTGGTAATCTGCTTGATTCAGCAACAAATATTATTTTGTCCATTCACGTATTAAAACATAATGGTTAATTATGATATCAATGCATTAAAATTGATTCGCTTCATGGTGACCGCGGACACGGTCTCGTATGGGTTTAATTGTGCTCTTTACCACAAAGTACGTTTATCGTTAAACTACATTATAACTACTGTATGAAACAATTGACCAATCTTTTGGTAAAATTTAATGAATTAAGCATCTACACGGGTGTTTGTTTTTATTACAAGGCGGCAAACAAACAAGCGGCCAATTGATTTCGCTGAAATGGCGAAGCGACCGTTGGTTAAAGACATCCGTAAGTGCAGATGCTTTACCCTCAATCGACGGAGGAGGAGATGCACAAAAAGAGAATATTTCCCCTTCCAATGCATCTCCTCCTCCATCGAATCCACCTCCCCTTCCCATACTTTCTTTATAAGAAAAGGGTGGGGAGGGATAGAGGCCTAAAATTAGGCCTTTTCGTTCGCTAAAAAGCGTTCAAATGGAACGAGTGTATTTTCATGTAACTGTAAATGTTACGCGTTTTATCGCACAGTATTGCATTTTGAGCACTGGACGAACGGAAAAAAGTGATTTTAAACGTTCTTCGCTCGAGAATCACCAACGTCGAGTTTTAACGGGGCGTTAAAAAAGCGCCCGTGCGATTGGGGGGGGGGCGTAATATTAATGGACCTAAACTAGATGGAAAGAATAGACAGTGCAGAAATAAAGCCTTATCAAATTAGGTATATAGTTTAGCTGAAATTCTAAAATTTTCTTCGATATAAAAAGTGAATGTTTATTATTATGAAGTCCTTTTTAACTCAATCGGCTACATTTTTTTTGAAGGGATGACATTTTCGAACATTTAGCAAAACGACAAGTTGAATAGTTAACTTCTTTCAGCATTTAGTAAAATTTATCTGAAAATAAAAACAATTTTTCCAAAAGGGAGAAAGGTATAAAAATGCATAGCCGGTACTTACGGACACTTTATACGCGAAAGCTGGGGGCCGGTAAACGCACTTCATAAGTAAAGTGGAAGTTTGAAATAAAACGTTTTCTTTGTTTGCTTAAATTACTTTTATAACACGAATTACATGGATGTTTTGTATTCGTCGAGTCTTCATCCTCCTCGCATTTTATGCTTTTTTGTTTTTGTTAAACGTGATTTTTTTTCTTCACCAATTGTATACCTTAGTCTATTATATTACAATTTCTAGATTTGACAAAAATGTTGTATATCTAAGTATAAAACATTTAACGCTGATTTAAACAATACAAAAAATTGACTTGAACTAGTCTTTGATAAATACTGTATTTAATTTCAGAATATCTGTCTAAAACAAACACGTACTTACATAGCTACTAGTTGTCGCCCGCGACTCCACCCCCGCGAAATAAAAAAAAAACGTAAAAAGCAGCCAATGTATTCTTCATCCATCCATCTAAACGTTCGCAGTTATAATATTAGTAAGATGTATAAACGATGATTGTATGTAAATTTAGATATTTGGTGAATTCAAGTGTAAATGCAGTAGAACTATAAATTATTTGCAAATGTATTTGAGACTGCAATGAAGCGAAACGGCTTTGTGGATGATGCTTGTTATGGTAGTCATAAATTTCCAAATATTGCACATAGTCAATGACAATTATTACGTTTAAATGCCATTAGAGAGCCGGCAGAATACTCTTGCGTCAATGATGTTGTTGACAAATTGATTTACTTTTTTATTTGTATCATTTGTAAAAACAATTTTGTTATAATACTAGCTGTGGCCCGTGACTCCATCTGCGACGTATTAAAAAAAAACTTAATATGTAACCTATGTCTTCTTCCAGACTATGTTCTATATATCTGCCAAATTTCATCAAGATCCGTTCAGCCGTTCCGAAGATACCTTCAAACAAATATCCATCCATCCATCTAAACATTCGCATTTATAATATTAGTAAAATATAGCATAACAGTCAGTTTACATTAAACCATATATATTTCGTTTGAGAAGTTGTAGAGGAAATGTTTTATTTGCAAATAACTTATAGGCGAGTTATGGACAGTGCAAACGATACGGGCGTAGACTTGCAAACGGGACATTTTATTCGGAACACGAACCCTATTCCCCAATTTACAATTTTCCAATTCGAACGTTGGCACTTTCACATATAACAACACGTTTCACGTATACCGCTTCACAAAGTACAAATTGAATAACACACTAGATTTTTCGTATTTACTGAAAAAAGGTCCATTATTATAATAAAGTCCATATCATTTTCATAAACGAAAATTCTGAGAAGTTAATTCTACTCAGTAACAATAATTAATTTGATCTTAAAAATGTCTAACTGTGGATTTCTGAAACCAAAATCTCAGTTTACAACATATTTACAACATATGTCTATTTTGTCAAAGATACTGACAGGGACGACGAAATATTTTTTACAGACATTAAGGTCTCAGAAACCCACGGTACATCATTATTTTGATCGATAATTGTTCATTAAAGGCTTACTATCTGCCCATTTATGGCGGATTTTACAGATATAATAGTACAACATAAAATATTTTACATCCACTGTTTCTATTTTGAAATACCAATGCCACCGTCAGTATTTCAGAGTTGTTTTAGAGCTTTTATGTGCTTTTACGTAAACTTCAATTAAAATATAAAATTGACAAAGATATATAGATTTAAGTTTATCATGCTGTACAATAGATTACAATAATCAAACGGAAACTTAATAATATAGTCAGCCTGATTAATTGATTTAGCAATATGAGGTCTTAGCATTGAACCTGTCACATCGGATGCTCGCATATTTAGTAAGATTATAATTAACAGAGGCGCACATTTAGCGTTTAGTCACGTATATTATTAAGGAGAAGCCACCTACAAATTTCGTGATCTCATCTTGACAGAACATTCAATTAAGCTTCCCTAAATGTGCCATCTGTTACAAAGGGAAAATTAATTACTTTTCTAATGTGTCTACATTGTGTGATAATGACCTACTGCCGACCCCAAACTATACAAGACATATTTCAGTGATTAATAGATATTTTCGTGTATACAGAATATATGTAACAACTTATATATTTGTAAATTTCTAGCATTGGCTCCTTTAATTACAGCAATTATAGTATACTAGCTTTTGCCCACGAATTCGTTCGCGCGAAATTAAAAAAAAAAACTTCATAAGTAGCCTATGTGTTCTTCCAGACTATGTTCTACATCTGTGCCAAAATTCATTAATATCCGCTTAGCCGTTTCGGATATACCTACAAACATCTATCCATCCGTCAATCTTAGGTTTCTAATTCATAATATTAGTAACATTTGTAAAACCTAAGTAGTAAGAATTATTTTTGCATTTTAATTTGTTTGAATAATGCTTCCTATAACGAAAAAAACACCAATAACACTAAAGAAATAACCGTAATTGTTTATTTAACGTACATGACTCCATTTCCCATAAAAAACAATATCTACTCGTACTATACTGAAAACCCTTTCGTTGTCGAATGTGTATTTGTACATTCAAACGGCCCATTGAACAAAGAAGATTATTTTTATTGCACTGTGAAATATGCAATGGACCGAAAACGTGCGGAATTGAGAGTAAAATCGATACGGTTTGTATTTAAAATATCTAAATATACATACTATAGACCATTGAAGTGAAACAAACAGTATAATACTAAGACAGGTAGACAAAAATATTATTTATCTGTATTTTTGTCTACCTGTCTGTTTTTTTTTTCGGATACCCGAAACAAACCGAATTTGGCTGTGAACTCCAAAGGCGGCAGCCCCGCCAACACCCTAGAGCACAGTGGGCTAATCACCTGCTTGCTCGAACTTTATTGATTAAAGAAACGAAGACAGTAGAAAACCGGACCGCACAAAAGAGCAAGCTATAGGCGCACTGAGGACGCCCTCTGCCCCACTAGTTACGTTAGTATTTTACTAAGTTCAGTTAGTATTTTTGTCTTAAATACACTTTACTAAATTGACAAACATGTAGTAGGATATAGTTCAGTCAGTAGTTGAATGACGAAATTCCATTCCATAGAAACACATGGGATGGTATTCCTTTGAATTACACATGCAAAAAAGCAATCATGAAACTACTGGATTTAAATTATTATCGGGATACGATTACCTTTAGTTTTTAGTCATAGGATGAGAGGGAGAAAGATGATTATAATAACATAAGGTACCTTTTTTCTTTTCATCTTCCATTCTTTAAAAAAAAAAGATATGAAAGAAACCATACTTTTATAACTAGAACAATTAACAATACTTCTTAATGCAAAACGCATTCGTTGTTTGAAAAACTCATCTGTTTTTATAAGCACTTAAAGGTAGATATAAAGAGAAAGTTTTCTTATTTACATTCAGAAACAAAGGAAATTTCTTCTAAGATTCAAATCTTGGCCATTAGTACGTTGAGTTAGCATTCATTTTAATATCACGCGACAGCTGTAGCAGTTAAAAAATCTTTTGCAAAATATAAAAGCAACTTTTTATCTTGCCCCGCTTTTTATCTGCAGTTTCAATGGGCCGCCCACGGACCGACGAGACAGATCAAATGTATTTAAAATTTGTGAAGTGAAAATATAAATATAAAAATAACCTAACCTTAGGTTTAAAAATCAAAAAACTCGACTGCCACAGGCTCTAATGGATGAAGTAGTGCCATCTACTTCCTGCATTTTAAAACAAAGATTTTAAAATGTTAACAAAAACTTAATTAACTGTAATTAACCTTCTATGTATGTCAGTCGGGTAATAAAACAAACATACGAGCGAAAAAATGATTTGGGTAATTACTCTCTTTATTAGTTGGGTAAGTAAGTATTTTCATTATAAAATATCATTGATTTACGAATGTGAATCTTAATCTAAAGTTAAAATACGCACACTTATAAGTACCTCATTCATCGTCACCAGACTATACGTCCGCACTGAGGGGCACGGAGTTTACCCTATGTTAGGGGCGACTAGGCTATAGTCATCCAGGCTAACCCAGTGCGGGTTTGTAGACTTCACATAATATATATCCTTTAATTTTTTTGAAGTTATGCTTTCTTTCATCGTATAAACGTCGGATAAATGAATGTATGTAAATCGAGAATCAAAAACACAATAGAACAAGGCGGGATTCGAACCCAGGACTTTCAGATTACAAGTGATCAGAGAATATTAGGACTAAATTCACAAGAAGTTATCCTGATGCAATAAATTTATGAAATAGAATAATAAGTAGAGGTGTTGTACTAAACTTAAAATGTTGTAAATATCTTCCATTCCTTTCACAAAATAGAAGAAATAAAACATATATTAAATTGAAACTAGCTGAATCATAAAGTGCATGACATCCTTGACAGTGACCATTTCTGTAACATTAATTTGGATAATAGCGTCGGTCTTCGTACCCGAGACTTGTCGGTTGTACAAAAGCAGATCGTAGCCATTACAAAGCGCTTATCGTACAAAGGACTCACGCTACGTTCACGTGATCGTCAAAGGAAATTAATTTCGTAAACTAATAGACTCCGCACTGCACTCGGGTAAGTTCTACCTATTTTAAATCCTTAACATGCGAGTTAATTGTTATGAAACTGTCATTTATAATCTACTTAGGTAACTGAAGAAATTAAATATTATTACTAAATAAAAGTTAAAGGTAAAAATTTCTTACCATTGTAAATTTTTTACCTTTACCTTCACATAGGACACGTAAAAATTAAGCACAGTAAAAAAATTGTTGAACCACACCAATACAATTTTAGGGTATAAATCCATTTCTGGCTGAATACTTTACTAAACATTATAGTCATATAGAAAAAGAATATAACGTACCAATGTTTAAAAATAAACTAAAAAGCTTGCTTTGGCGGCCTTTGTTTAACACTGTAGTGTTCGTGTGCTCTCACAGTTTGCGTTTAATTAAAATTTCCGACATTTCCACTTTGTTCAGACTTGTCACATTCGTCGACTTTTAACGTTAGCTCGTACGTACTCGAGATAACGTAAATCTTTTAAACTAATATTGTATCACAACACTGAATCGTCGACGCGAGTCGTTTATGTTTATACGGCCCTCTATGACATTGCAGTGCGTAAGTCTCTTAGCGATTAAAATCGCTGGGTCTCGAAGATTTACGTGTTGTGTACTAAGGGTCTAACTATTCCCAACTACTTACTCTTGCAACTTTTTCACCTCCACAAAAGCTGAACTGTTACCGTGAGTTCTCGTTGTCTAAACATATTGTCGTCCCTCTCATTTCCTTTCAAGAAATAGAGAAATAATATGTTCAGGAACAGATTAGGCAGTGGAAAGTCAAGTAAAGTTTGTTGTGTTCAAAACATAGTCTTTACATCTTTCGCTTATCTCAATATTTTAAACTGTGGCTATTTATTATTCTTATGTAACGACAGTTCCAAACATCTTATATCGCTATCAAACTTTTAAAATATAACTTTACACGAAAGAGATTAGTTCCACTTTTAGTAGTTGTTAGATGATAGAGTTAGAAGATAGATAAGTATTTACTAGAGTCCCTATTTCTTTACACTGCAAAGAGATATGATATTTAAAATTAGATAAATCTATTTTTTGGCAGTGGAAATCTGTTATTGTAGCACTTTAGTATTACTTTATTTTTGTTAAAGACAAATAAAGTTGTTTTTATATCAACATGTTCGGTTCAACGAACTCGTTACATTAAAATGAAAACATTTTTCTTCGTTCAATGGTCCGTTCAAACGCGAGACATATACGATAACAGTGAGGGTCTGTAAACAACAAATATTATTTTAGCCCAAAATAATAGTCATTAGGCACGCGCATTTGAAACGATAATTAGATTCGTTAAATATAACACTAACCCGTGTAACGAGAACGCACGCGAATACGAAATTAACTGTACGCTTATTATGTTACATTTAAAAAATTAATAGAAATAAATCTCAGCACTTGTTTTATAAATGTCAATATTTAGGTGGATGGATGGATGGATGTTTGTATGAAGGCATCTCCGGAACGGCTCGACGGATCTTGATGAAATTTGGCACAGATATAGAACATAATCGAGAAGAACACATAGGCTACTTATTACGTATTAATTTTTTTTTTCAATTCCGCGCGGACAGAGTCGCGGGCGACGGCTAGTTTTACTATAACTATTGTGATTTTGCATTGTATTTTTATGTAGGTTCATTTATTTTCAGTTGGATATTGAATAGTGTCTAAAATTCTTAAAAGAAGAAGAACTCTACTTTAAAATTGTATTATTAAATAAGAAATACGAAAAAAAAAATCATCCGAACATTTAAATTGATGAATAAATTAGACGGAAAATTATTAAAATTATTTTAACATGTTTTTAACTAGCCATATTATGTATATTAATTATAATATAATAACAGTGATATGTTTTACACGTAGCGCCTGATTATAATTACGTATGAATGGTAAAACAGTGTTTAATTTTAGATCGACTCCGAACAATGAATACTTAATTGAGCGCTAAACAGTTATTGACCGCGATACGGTTGCCGAAATCAAATTAAAATGGGAGTCAAGAGTAATGAAGTGACTGTCATTCCGATTATAATTTACTGTGATAAATAATTAATGTTTATAAGCCATACATAAAACAAAAACAGTGGTAGACGCCAGCAACAACTACATCCGTTGCACGAATTGGCCTCGCTCGATGAAATACCACTACCAGATGACAGGCGTGAAGTGAAAGTAATTCCGCGTTTCGTCTGATGAGTGTGGTGCCGGAGGCTTAATTTTATTCCTCTTTCTTTCCCTCCCTTTTCTTATAAGAAAAGAATGGGAAGGGGAGGTGTATTTGATGGGAGAGGCGATACATAGGAAAGATAAATATTCTCTTTTTGTGCGTCTCCTCCTTCGTCGATTGGGGGTAGACAACGCATCTGCAATTGCGAATGTCTATGGGCAGCGGTCTCTTCGCCATTTCGGCGAATTCATGTGGCCGCTTGCTCGTTTGCCATCTTATGATATAAAAAAAATCGCCGAAAAATATTGGAAACACGAAAAAAAAAACTATTAAACTGTAAACTTTTATAATTTAATGAGCAAAACTAGTGGTTACACAACATATTAGATAAAGTGACAATCTGACTAAAACATAATGTATACTCATCCCTCCATTATCATCATCAGCTCACTATACATAAGCCTACTGAGGGACTCGGAGCCTACGAAATCACGTTCGTACGAAATCGAAAAACACATTGGTACACGGCAGGATTTGAACCCAGGACCCTCAGATTACAAGTCAAATGTTTAACCACTGAGCCAAGACGCTCATCCTAGTATAGCGTCAGTCAATTAATGTCTTAACATATTTGAAGTGAAAAACTGACTTAAGGAATATTTATTCCAGTCCAATGCTACGCTATGAACAAACGATGTCTAATATCGATAATTGAATTTGTATTTGGTTTCCACTGTACAAAAATATTTATTAAATGTGGTAACCACGTAAATAAAACTTAGGGAAAATTGTAAGAAGGAAGTAAGAAACAAGATATGTAATTTTTACATTTTCAATTTAATGAAACCTTGTATTTATAATTTCAATTAAACTTTTTTTCCTTTTTACTGAGGAATATTATTTTATTCACTTCTTCTTTGAATGTCTTCCAATTGCGTTTTGCGGTTTACTTTATTATTAAATGAAATGATACAATGAAATTGTGTAGTTCTATTCTGTTTAATTTTGTCTTAATTAATAATAAACTCTGTTGTGAAGCAATTCTTACAACTGTAATTATATTTGATGCCTATTTTCACAACTTAATTTTGTTCAAGATTCTTAATAGATTTTTAGATCAAAATGTGAATTTATTAAAATTGATTATAATACTAAAATATATTTGTAGGAATTAAATAAAAACCATTATTGTCTCTAAAATTAGATAAGCAGAAAGAATAAGTATTAAATTATAAATATGAAGCGATTTTTAGTCTAAAGATTTTCCATAATTAATTTTTGTTCAATGAATTAATTACCAGTGGTTAACAAAATATGTTTATTACGTCGTACAATTTGTATTTCATAGTGTTCGCTCTATGTCCAATGCCTACAAGTAACAGTTCTACGATGATGGAATATTAATACGGAAATGAATGCGCAATCAAGCGCGAAGCGAAAATTTGTCGCAATACAAGCGCTGGAATTAAATTTGGTTTGTATCCACGATTCATTCGGCAATGTTGATTCTCTCTTTATGGATATTTTACGAATAATATGTGGATTATATTGATGCCTTTAGTATCAAGTGTTTTCAAAATAAGAAAAGGACGTTCAACGTTAAAAAAACATACAAAAGGACTGGGTTCCATGACTGGGGTACACAAAATTAATACAAGATCTTTAGAGTGTAAAACTGTCACTCACTAAATAAATAAGTAGATAATTAAATTAAATATTTAAATGAAACTTAACATACTTAAATTTATTACTTATTTATTAATACACATTGTAAATTTTAGAATTAAAACAGAGTGCCACAAAACTATATAAAATAATTTGACTGCAGGATCGAAAAAGAATCATAAATCTTACTATTATTTTCGTATAACTTTTAAGAGTATAAAGAACATTAAAATTAAATTATTTGTGTAAAGTGTTGACGTTTAAATATCTCAATTTGAAATTTCTCCTATATTAAACTTTATCAAGCTTGTGGCAAATTTTGAAGACACGTTTATCTAGACTATTAAAGAAAATGCAAACACGCTTTCAAAAATTATGGTCCAATGTTAATTACCACTTGCGTCACTTTAAAGGGTATTTTTTGTTGTGGTGACCCTAAATTTTATTATTTCTGCTTTATAGTTACTTAAACTTTAATATATTTTATGACTTTCTCTACACTCGGTACAAAGGAAGAAGTTTTGTTGTTTGTCACTTTTTATCAAAGGAGGCCATATTATGAAACTTGCTGCGAAGAAAGAAATTAAATATGGCGTTATTGCAATTTTCTATTAAATTTCCAAGACGATGCAATGTAGAAGAGCAATGAAATTGCAGCTTTCCTTTAAAATGTGATTTTAGATGCATAACTCTTAAGTATACGTTTGACTATAGTATTATAACTTATATATTATAATTTCTATTAACGTCACACTTGTTGATCATTTTATATAATTAAGCCTTCTTCATAATTATAAAACGATAGCTGATTATTATATGATGAAATCAAAAGTTCTTGTCCTATTAGATACTAGCGGACGCCCGCGACTTCGAAAACACGTACTTAAATAAGTACTCTATAATATGATCGTGCATATCAGCTACCTTCCAGTGAAAGCCTTGTGGATAGACAGACAAACCATTATGGACATTAATTTTGTGAAATATCAATACAATTTATTCTTTTGAGACTGGCAACATTCTAAAATAACCTTTGTGGAAATTCTCAAACAAAATTTTAAAATTAGAACGGCGCTAACAAAAAAAAAATATAACATGAATATTAAAGTGGAAAATCGCTGGACTGGTTGTAAGTTCCATTCAGACAACAAACGCTTTTCACTAACAGCGCATTGCGAACGTGTTTTAATCAAAGCTGCAATATAACCTTGCTGGCTCGTTTTAATTTTAAAAACGTATTTGAATTTATTTTATAAACATACAGGAAGTTTTTTTTTCGATCGTTTCTTTGGCCTTGTTAATTCTTTGTTCGCAGCATTTTTTAAGAATTCATTAATTCTTTTTAATAGCTATAATTATTTATTAATTTCATATTAAATTAAAGTTACACACAAACTGATTACAAAGAAGTAGACAGTCGTTATAATATAGTTAAAAATTATAATAAGATAACATTATTCATTCCCGTAACCCAGAGGGGTAAGTGGAGACCGCGGACATCCATTTGACACGCTCCTGACACATCACTCTTGTTCTACATACTTGATGGTTTCGAGTTAAAAATTGTGTCAGCATGCGTGTTTTATATTTTAGATAATAAAATACCTTTATTTTAGGTAATTTTCTATAATTTGCTAAGGATTAATTAAAATACTGTTAATTTTGTCGGTTATAGATCCCGCAATAACAATTTTTAATGGGTGCATGTATGGGCCGGGTCGACCGGTGGAATACCACGACCACACCGACTTAAGGCGTGAAGTGGAAGCAATTCATCTCATTTTAGTTCTCTTTCCCTTCCCACCCTTTTCTTGAAAAGGATGGGAATGGAAAGTGAAGTGAAGCGGTCCTTTCGCTATTTAGGCGGATTCAGGTGATCGCTTGCTCGTTTGCCACCTTATAGTTTAAAAAAAAAATTATTTTCTAAGTCAAAGTTGCAATAAGGTTTTGTAATTAGCTATTGTGTCATTTTCTGCTCAAGAAGGCTCTGTAATGAAAATGTCTACTACAGAAGAAATTAAACGTGAGCTATATTGCAATTTTGATTAAAACTAGACGACGCACCGCAACAGACTTTATTATATACGTTCCAACTCTTTTGTTAGGAAAATAATAGTTTTTATCGTATGATTTTAAATAAATCCAGACGTTTTATTATTACATTCGTTTTAAAACAACACGCACACTTTCGACTTTTATAGAAACAAAGCTAATAAAATTTGATAAAATTTGATAATTCTTTACCGTTTTTGTTCTTCTGCCAGAAAGGTTTATTGCCACAGTGACAATAATGAATGTTAGTGAAATAATGTGTGATTTTTACTACAAAAAAATAATACATTTACCAACAAAACCAACTGTAATTCGAAAAGAAAAAGTAATGGTAAAATAAGAAAAGTTTGAATTAAACTATTACTATTATACTATTTTTCATTATATAAATATGCGTTTAAATCTGTGTACATACTTTAATTTGATATAAAAATTCCGTGCCGCGTTTTTGCAAAAATGTGAAACGGGTAAGCCGCGGTAAGTGCAATTTGCTTAGCACTAACCTTTTTACCGTCCCACCAACTGGCGAGAAAGTGTAAAATTCCTCCAAGAATTTTCTCATTTCATGCTCAATTTAAAAATTCTCACTAACCCAGCCAAATATCTATGAACTAATGCCTCAAATAATTTTAACATTGAAACATGCCAAGAGGATTAGCAATTTCAAAATTTAAATGGAAAATATCCTTCTTTTTGTATGTAATTTTAGAGTATACAGGAAATGTCAACATATGTAAATAATACAAAGAAATGAAATAAATATCTCAATTTAAATGTAAACTTAAATTATGAAAACAAGAGTTGGATTTTAATACAGTGTAGTCAATTTCTATTTTGACCCAATTATATAAACTGTAGATTTAAATTAAATAGAGATTAAACTTAAACGTGTAAATAGCAGTCATCAGCTCACATGGTATGTCACCTCCTCGGTTGCTAAGACCTTACATCATATGATCATTTCTATAAGTTCCTCATAAGACTTATGGAATAGATCGCAGTGGTAAAAATATTTTTACGTATTTATTTTATTACTTTTTTTCGACCTTTTCATGAAAATTATAACATGATATTTTTTCATATTTACGGTTTGCTTCACTATTTCTGTCTCCTTACGCTTAAGTAAGACGGAAAGAACAAATTTCCCCCAGGACGTCCCCGTTGTGAGTCTAGAATCAATTACTTACTTAGTTTTCTTATTAACATTATTTTCTTCGAAGTGATATTTATATTTTAAGTATTAAAATATCAAAAAGTTATTTCATAAGTGTTTTATAAAACTTTTTGTTAAAAGTTGTCTATCTAAATAACAATGAATATTTGGCTCAAAATGTCTAACCGTGACGTGTAACTCATAGTGTATTGCTCGTTTACAATAAAACGTTCAGTTCAGCCCACAGCTCGGCTTACCATTAAGGTGAATGAACCATTTGCCTAAATTTTCAATTTCGAACGACACTAAAAGCAAACGCTGCCCACTCCATACCGAGAGCACGGACGTTCATTTTATTTCATTTATACAAAGTTATAGGAATACTATACCTGATTTTAAATTCAAACACGATTTTATTGTGGCATTATCCTTTAAGTAGAAATTTTTTGATTACTTTTCAATTTATTACAGTTAAAAATTGAATTGAAATCCAATTTTAAATAATACAGATGGTTTCAAACAGTTTTTACACTAAAAATAATGTATTTTGTAATATTTTTTTCCGTTTTAGAATCCTGAAACATACAGATTATATAGAACTAGCTTTTACCCGCGACTCCGTCCGCGCGGAATAAAAAATAGATAACGGGGTAAAAATTATCCTATGTCCTTTTCCTGGTTCTAAGCTACCTGCCCACCAATTTTCAGTCAAATCGATTCAGCCGTTCTTGAGTTATTAATAGTGTAACTAACACGACTTTCTTTTATATATATAGACTAGCTATTACCCGCGACTCCGTCCGCACGGAATAAAAAAAAAAATAGAAAACGGGGTAAAAATTATCCTATGTCCGTTTCCTGGTTCTAAGCTACCTGCCCACAAATTTTCAGTCAAATCGATTCAGCCGATCTTGAGTTATAAATGGTGTAACTAACACAACTTTCTTTTATATATATATATAGATATACACTAGAACATAGTAATACAAATGCATTGCTCTACTTTAATACACAAAAAAGAAAACTGTGGCAAATATCTGTATACCTTATCATCAGTACAGTATTGTCCGGTCAAGTGCTTAACAACTTTGCTACCGATTCTCTTTCCTTTTTTTGAATTTAAGTAATTTTTCAACGCCTCGTTCTCGCATTTTATACAAGTATAGTCCGAACTATATGAATAATGATGCACTTGTCGCGGAGAGGATTTCTGTGATGCTTTATAAAGAATTCATTTACACATTGTAACACTAGAACTTTAAGCAGACTGTAACGTCTATATAACTATTGGCTTTGCATTTATCATAAAACCGGGACGTAAGTTTAGTTAGTTATAAAATCATGGGAAGTTTCCACGGTACTTGTTGTTCTCCACAACAATTTATTCATCTGGCCAGTCGCAAAATAAGTTACTTGGAGCTTTTTGGAGCGTACTAATACAGATTCACGCACCGTGGAATCGCAACATTATAATATTTAGAAGTCGATATTTTATCAGTCGATTATTATCATAAAAACTTAGACAATGTTTCAAATACTTTTTAGCTTCAACATATGGCAACCCTTTTATATACCATTTTTTTTTTTTTTTTTTTTTTTATACAAGGAGGAATGCTTAATGCATACTCCGTGCCTCGGGGAAGACACGCGAGTTATGTGAGATTCTCTCCCCGAATGGGAGCATACCCACTAAACCTCCTTGTTCCCTCATGGCCATACTGTGGGGCGCCACGGGATCGCGTGAGCTTGCCACCGCGACGCCCCACTGACCGCCCCGGGAGGGGCCCTCTCTGCGCCCTTAGGCGCTCCTCAAGACGACACCGTGCAATGCAGGTTCGGAATCCCCGCCTCCCCCGCTGGTGCCGCCAGGGTTTATAGAGACCCACCTCTTGGCCCCCGTCTTGATCAAGACAGGGGCCCGCGGTCCCGGTGATGGCCACCGGGATTACGCGATGGGACGCAGGATCACACGCCATCGCATAACAGCTCTGCAAGCAGAGTGCTACCGAGGTCGTGCTCCCACGTCCCGACCGACGGCCGCGACCCTAGTGGGCCGCGCCACCCACCACGCTCAAGGCTCACCCTCACCTTTCGCTGCCCTGAAAAGGGCAGTTACTCAGCTCGGGTTCGCCGCCCTCTCATGTACGGACCCACAAGTGGGCCCGCACCCTAACCTACCTTAACTAACTTAACCTAGCCTACTCTAAACTAACCCTAAAAGGCGCTCGCCTTGCGGCGAGACGCCGCCCTCTCTTGTACGGACCCACAAGTGGGCCCGCACCCTAACCTAACTTACATAACTAATTAATCTAATAGACGCTCGCCTTACGGCGAGCGCCGCCCTCTTTTCTGCGGGCTCACAAGGGGCCCGCAGCCTAACCTAATGTGCGGGCTCGCATGGGGCCCGCCTAACCTAACTTAACCTAATAGACGCTCGCCTTGTGGCGAGCGCCGCCCTCTCTTCTGCGGGCCCACAAGGGACCCGCAGCCTAACCTACTTAACCTACTTAACCTAGCTTACCCTAGCTAACCTACCAGTGTTTGGTTCGCGGGGCCGAAGCCCTACCCCGGCAGAAGGCCGGGGCGTTCCCCTATCCACCACCCGGGGACGCGCCACGTCGGAGTTCACCTCTCCGCCCACTCGGACAACCGAGCAGGTCCGTGGAACCCTTTTATATACCATGACTCTAGCAGATCCCAGTGCGGATTTTTGCTAAATCATGGTTATTGAAACATATCATATACATATGCTTGCGAAATGCGATCTTTATCAATAAATAATGAAATATTTATACCAAAAGCATTGTGGTGATATATATTTATGGTAAATCATATCTCCACGCTGACGTCAATAATATCAATCAGCAGCGGTCAAAGGGTTAAAACACATATGTAACTAAACAGTGTCTAATAGTATTTTTGGGGTAATACAGCTTGTACCTTTTGAGCATTTAAATAATTCATAACTGACTTTAGCTATTTTAAATTGTTATATTAGACTTGTTTTTTAAAATTTCTTTTAAAACAATTTTTACAGCTCGTCGTTTCGTTAAAATAAATACAAGCAGACCAATGTAAATACAAACTATCCTTGTGCACTGAAAATAGAGGTTTTATTTTGATCGACTCAAAAGTTAATATCCGATACTTTTGTTTACTTATACCATTCACATGGTCGAGTATTTACTTTACGAAGGTAATGTATAAATTTTATATTTCATAGAATTCAAAATATCATCAAAACTCTAAATAATCAAAAAGAAAAATGCTTTAATAGTTATATATAGTAAACTAGCTTTTACCCGCGACTCCGTCTGCGCGGAATAAAAAATAGAAAAATTATCCTATGTCCGTTTCCTGGTTCTAAGCTACCTGCCCACCAATTTTCAGTCAAATCGATTCAGCCGTTCTTGAGTTATAAATAGTGTAACTAACACGACTTTCTTTTATATATATAGATAAGTTAATACTATGGAAAATATTTAACCAAAAATTTATCATATTCTGTCTAGTGGCGCATATTTGTCAAGCATACAAACCTAGATTTTTATATCGTTGAGAGAAAAGTTACTGCGATTTTCAAGATGGCGGAGCAAATACAGTTGACATGTAGTCGCTAGTTTTGACAATTTACGTTGCTTTGTGTACGAACGGTCTAAGTCTTAGTCATGCTCACTGGCCCAATACTAATTATCATCAAAAACATCTTTGAATTTCTTTGCAGAATTTTTTGTGTGATAATAGAAAATTATGATGTGTTCATAGAATTGCGTCGTTAAGCTGTTATATCAAGGCTGACTTGCGAAATCACATTCATTTTGATTTACGACGTCAGCACAAATAACAAAGATTCGTATTGATATATTATACCTTTATCCCGATTCTCCCTTTTCGCTATTTACGAGAGCTTTCCCCATCCTTATAACTTTCACCGTTATTTCTAAGCCGTAACTTCTCCAGTCGACCCTCAGTATTGGAGAGAAATTGATAGTTATTCAGTAATATAAATTTATGGGAATGTTGAATATTATCTTTTGCATTCTATTTCATCGGCGTAAAGAGTTTTAACACCTACTACACGATATTTTATTTATCACTTTACGTTACTTGTAATAAACACATCATCTTTAAGATAAATCTGAAAACGAATATGTTCTTTAGAAAATAATATTCGTAGTTACCAAGTATTAAATCCCAAAAATCTTCTAGACTTCTTCGAGATTATGGAAACAGTTACCAACTAAAAATACTAACAACTCAAATGTTTTGCGACAATTTTAAGCAGTTTAACTGTCGCAGTCAGTCATTAAATGGTTACTGGAGACGATTAGCATAGAATTACTGAATAAAATCTACACTAAGTTAAGTGACATTTAAAGGTTTCTGAGTACAATAAATGTTATAACTTGTTGAATCTGTGGTCATACTGTTGTTGTTAACTTACAGTTCCTAACTGCGGTGTCCATGCTCGTTCTGTTAATGACTTTTTAATTGCTGTTCTCCTCTGCAGTTCGCAAGTCATCGAGTTCTATTTGAACCGGAATCTGGGGTGTAGTTGTCGAAAGTTTACTTGGTTTATTCTAAAATTAACTAAAGTTAGTTCTTAAAGTAATATAGTTAATACGTTTATAAGTAACAAATGTTGTGAAAATGAGTAGCATTGGTATGCGTCGTCCTAAACGATCTTACGCTAGTCAAGTATTACGAGCACATACTGACAAGTATGCCTGCGGAGATGTATGTGGGACAACCGTGCCAAATAGAAGATGTCTCTGTCTATCCCTCTGAGTCACAGTCTTGAATTATTTGTGGAAAAATTCAACATTACCTTAATAACAAAGTAAACTTATACTCAGTTATAAGAATATTATATGCGGAATTGATTTATGGATGGAATGAATAATACAAGAGCAATGTGCGTGCTTAAGTGCGACTGATGAATTTTGTGTCTAGACAACTTCAAAGTAACCATTCCAAGTTAGACGCTATAAATACTTTGGTTCAGTAACAGCATATTGTTCTGTTAACAAATCATAATACTGATTGCAAAGAAAGTCTTTCTGTTAAAATTGGTGGGAAAGCTTGTATTTTGAGTGCGGGAGTTCACCGACATATTAGCAGCCATAATTTAAGGATAATGTCGGTGTAATTTCGGGCGGGCGACCTGCGAAATCTATGGCCTTTAATAAAGGCAAACGAAGTCTATGGAAGCAATTATTTAAGGAAATTACTGTTTTACATGATACCCCTAATGAAATTACAAACAATGCCACAGCAGGAGGGGTTTGACATTTTAATTAATTGTTGCACTAAAGTACATGCTACTCGTATGTTATTAAAATGTTAATGTTTAGTATATTTAATATAAATACATATATATCAGTACATTTCCGAAAAATAGATCTTTAATTACTTATTTTTTTTTATTCTTCTTTTCGTGTTAAGAATATTTAAGTACATTAAATGTTTGTTTCTTAATTTAAAACGTACAATAACTTTAATGAAAGCGCCAATAGCTTGATGGTTAAGTGTAATGACATGGGATCAAGTGGTCGGAATTTCGAATCCTGCCATTTGACTATTGTCGTATCCCAATTCAAGTATTGAGCTTTGTTAAAATGGTTACAAAAAATATTTTGTAAATCTGATTTACGCGATTTCTTGACAACTCAGTCCTCGGTTTGGCTAACAAGATTAAGGTACAATTAGATTATGACATAACTGTCCAAGATTAATGTCTGTACTGTTTACGAACTAGTATGTACGGATTTTTACGCAGCGGCTGATGCGATAATTTTATAATAATTAATGCGGTTTTGCAATCAGACACTTGCGTTCACACAAAGACATTCGAAACATACACTGAGAGTATTGTACAGTGACGTAGTCTAATCCTACCTTTATATACATTACCATGAAAGAGCTCACCGTTGCGGTGTTTAGACGAATCTCGCCGCTCTATATCTGGATTTGCTTAACCACACGAACTGTGTTCAAATTATTCTGACGTCCCGAAAGCTTAGGTTAACACACATCGTAATTCTACAGCTCATTATGTGCCAGATTTCATTTAATATTTTTTCATATTGTGTACCTAAAACTTATTTAAGAAGTTAACATTGCTTCATATTTAATTTTTGTCTTTATTGTCTGTTGAAATTTTATATTGAATTTGTAATATTTTTCACTGATAGAAGAAGCGAAATCTACGTACGCTTTCTTTCACTGCGTATATGTGTATAACCTTAACAAATTAATTGATTTTTTTTATAATATTTTACTTATGGATGTTTTGGTAACTTTGCCTTGAATTGATTGATTAATCTTACTAATATTATAAATGCGAATGTTTAAATGGATGGATGGATGGGCATTTGTTCGATTGTATGGCCAAAACGGCTCAACGGATCTCGATGAAATTTGGCATAGATGTAGAGCCATAGTCTGGAAGAACACATAAGCTAATAATTTCCAAACCAGTACGACTTAGGGTCCTTCAAGAAGCGAGCGTATCACCATCTCAAAGGCCGGCAACGCATTTGCGATTCCTCTGGTATTGCAGATGTCCATGGGCGTCGATGAACACCTTGGTGTTCCCGCTGCTCGTTTGCCCCGTTATCTAATAAAAAAATAAAAATAAAGTTTTTTTTAATTCCGCGCGCACTGATTTGCGGGCAGACAACTAGTTCTTTTATATGTGTGCGTATAAGTTTAAGGTTCTTATACATGAATATGTCTTCCTTTTATTATTCTTTGTTTACGTATATAAAACATTATTAGGTCATAGTAACACATGAGTACACAATTATTTATCGTCAAAGTAATGTCTTTCTTTTCATAAGCACATTATCTATATGTTCCCATTTACGTGCACATTAACGACTTTCATGGCTGTTGGCACTCGCTATCAATATAATTTATGTCACTGTTAAGACGACTTTTGCTCTTCATTTTGTCTGTCCTTGATTTTTTTTTGACTTCGCATTGTATAATTAATCTTTAAGGTGACTTTCAGGATTTCATAGACATATAGAAAAATTCAAAGGCACTGTTACGAACTTTTTTAAAACAAAAAAAAAAAAAAGAACTCGTAGTAGATTAAATTGTGAAATCATCATGAACACTCTCAAATTTTATATTGGGATAAAAATTGACAAACACGCTTATTAAAACCACTTCGTAAATGTAAATACAGACTATAAATTTTATTTAAAAATTGTAACCAAAACTGTTTCATGTTCTATTTAATTCTTTATTTATCTTGTGTTTTCGAACACTGAACAACATTTAGGGCTTTGCGAATGGCGATTTATTACTTTGCGAACATGTATACTCGTACGCTCGGACGTTTTATTTAGTGTTACGAAATTTACATGTCCAGAACTATATAGTTAATTTTCTGTTTTAGTTATTTTATTTTTTAAATTTAAATACATTTCATTTGCTTACAACAAAGCTAAGTGACTCGATTTCAAAAAACAAAGAAAGTATATTTCACTATATTTTGCTATCCAAAGAAAAAAAAAATTCTATTAAAAAATAATTAATTTTCTAAGGATAATTTGCCTGTTTTATTATGTATGAGCTTCAAAGTAATTAATTGTTAATAAAAATATGTTTAATACTGTTTTCAATCGTTTTAAATCATGGAAAAATTTAATAATCATTTTCAGAGTAAAGTTAACATGAACTTCTTTTTTATATACGTAAAATGATAACGTCTTTGGACTTTTTCTTACGAAACACGGCGAGCTTTATTTGGTCTTCGAAACAACGCACAAATCATTGTGCAAACCTCGTTTAGGTATATTTATGTTCTTTTAATGGCTTTGCGCATTAACCTTAACGCATTCAACAGAAGGAACGCGTAACAATTTACAACCTAAGTTAACATTTTATATACTGATTCCTAACTGAATCTTTCCTGATTCGGATTATTTTTCTGTGAATTAAAGCATTAAGAAAATCAATCATGAAATTACTGAAATTCAATATCTAAAAGTATACACATCTGCAGCTTTTCAACTTAATTCCAATAATGATAAGGGTGTTTTAAAAACATCAAGTGACCATTGCCTCGATTGATTTTATTATTATAAAAAAGAACTCTTTGTCAACAAAACGTTAGTATAATAAATTAAAAATTAAAACCAGCACTTCTAATAATTCTAGGTAGCTTTAATTACATATATAACATGTAATTAAAATGTAAAAAACCTAGCCTGGGGGCGCTTCTATCGCCTTGATAACTTTCTTATGTAACAAAGGAATTACTTCCATACTTGTACGCAATACAGCGAGAGGTTTTATATTCATTATTTTAAATTAGATTTACTTTTTAATTTTTAATAATCATTTTTTAATTATATATAATTTTCGATTTCATATATTTTTAATTAGAGGTTTTATATTCTGGTCATGGTATAATACCTTCAATATATTATTTCAGTTTATTTTGCTTGTATGCGTCCGAGTTCCAATTAACAAACAATCAGCAGCTGTTCAGTCCCTGCGGATGCCATAATTTACAGCGGACGTCACACGAAGTATTTAGTCTGAGTTTAGCCAGCCCATTAATATATTGCTGTGCGATATATTCACACTAATCTGTCAACATGAAGTACGGACAGTTCGAAATGTAATTTACATTACTACTAGCTGTCGCCCGCGACTCCGTCCGCGCGCAGTTAATAAGCTTATATGACACGTTCGTAGATTTACCATAGCAGCGCCATCTATTGATTACTTACTCAAGCCAGTCGAAAGGATCGATATCTGTTAGAATCATTTGGAGTTAACAGATAATTGTGACTGTCAAATAATAACAGACAAATAATTAGCAATAAATTAAAATTGCGACTATAATTTGAGATTTAAACTATCCTATCTCTCAAGTTGGATCGAACTGCAGATGGTGTGCGAATTTTATTATAATCGGTTAAGTGGTTTAGGAGTCCATTGAGGACAAACATTGTGACACGAGATTTATACATATTAAGAAGATGTTTGATTCTTGTATGCATAGAAAAATAATAGAAATGAATATGCTTGGAATCGTAAGTGCGGTTCCTTGTCGATTTTGTTCTGCGAAGATTTTCTTACCCTAATCAGGTTTTTTTCTAGTCACTCGCATACTCTAGTAGGGGTGAAACAAAAGATAAAAAAGTAGCTATATTAACAAATCAAATAATGTAATTTATTAAGATTAGGTAACAAGTTTTGAAACTAGTTAAGGTAGACCAAAGTTTAAAATTTGTGTTCAAAGAAATAGATAATCTTGAGAGGTAATAGGCCTAGATAACATCTTCGAGGACGTCCTAAATGACTTGGCATTTGAAATTATTGAATCGTGAAATTAAACCAGCTCCGAAACCATGTCTGTTACAATTTATATTCGCTCTAGTTCTTCAATGGCTTTAATTCGAAGCAAATACTAGATATCAGCATTCATTAATTTAAGTTATGATTATTCTAAGCGTCTATTGATAATTAATACTACTATCTTCACTGACCACTTAACATGGACAGGCTGTAAACCGTGGTATTTTGTGCTTATTTGATGCACGCCATTTTGTCGTAGACGGTTGTAGTTGGTAACAGTGTTGAGGGTTCGAACCAATCATAGAGATAGAATTAACTGTCAGGAACTACAACAGGCGCGTTTAAAACGATACGAAGCAAAAGCCGTCATTTTCAAGCAATGACCTATTCATTTATATGTGACTGTATTCTAAATGTTTACATTTTATAACATACTATCTGCGTCCGCGCGGAATTAAAAAAAAAACTTAATAAGTATCCTATGTGTTCTTCCAGCCTATGTTCTACATCAGTGCAAATTTCATCAAAATCCATTAAGCCGTTATGGATATACCTACAAACAGTTATCCATCCATCCATCTAAACATTCGCATTTATAATATTAGTAAGATAGTTCACTTATTTATCTTCAATAGATAATTGATTGTGAAAATCTCTGAGCACTAGATGACATAGTCACTACAGTAGTCATAAAAGTTAACTGTCAATATGTCAATATGTCAATATAACGAGTCAACAAAAATTAAAAATACATTTTCAAAACCAAACACAACGATACAGTTTTCTATACTTCAAGTTAAATAGAAGATGTACTGCTAGTTACATTACAACAGGAAAATCGTTAAGAAATACATCCGCTGAGCAACATAAGAAAAAATAATATAGGTAGCTTCGAAGATAGGCCTCGTATTATGTTTGTAAACATCCTCATCTAATTGGTAATAAAATATAGCCGATTGTCACATTCGTTTCCGATGTTTGCGAATTCTTTTCGTAAAATTTTGGTTCATTAAATGAATAGAATTTATTTGTTATGTAGTAATTTTATTGTTATGTAATAATTTTATGCGAATTTTTATTAGATTCGACATCAAACATTGCGTGAATATTTATTGACCTTAAAAAAATGTCTATTAAAAATAATACTGTATTTTTCTGTCACAGTTATTTTAACTTCTAAATTATGCTATCATAATGCAAATGACTTTAGATTTATTGCGGACAAGACAATAACTTCTTCGCAGTTTTACCTTAGACATTGGAAAAACTAATCAAGTAACTGTCAGAAAGTTCCATTAACCTTTGCAAAATAGCAATTTTCACAACACTGACGCACCATTTAATTGAAGTGTCGATTGTTGTTAAATGTTCTTTCAGCTTTATTTTAAGTATTTTTTGTTGATTATGTTAACAAAATACATCATACTTTCCCAGATTATTGTATTATACATTACTAGCTTTTACCCGCGACTCCGTCCGCGCGGAATAAAAAATAGAAAACGGGGTAAAAATTATCCTATGTCCTTTTCCTGGTTCTAAGCTACCTGCCCACCAATTTTCAGTCAAATCGATTCAGCCGTTCTTGAGTTATAAATAGTGTAACTAACACGACTTTCTTTTATATATATAGATGTATGAATAATTATCCATTATAATTATTTTAAAAAAATTAACAAATTGTTAGTTATTTCTTTTATATGATATCTAGATGGAAATAACTCTGTGATGAAATCTGCTTCAAAGTTACACAGTAGTAATAAAATGTAAATAAAAGAGAACGCAAACTAAAGTATCTTTATCATAAAACCAAAGGCTAATAAAAGATATACGTAAATAACAACTCATCATATTTCTATTGAGGTTTCATTGAAGTTCAAGTCCATTATTTCTCTTACCTTTTGACGTCATTTTCAAAGGACATAGGAAATAAAATATCTCGTTCAAAGACTGTTTAATTAAAGTGTCGATTCTTGATACTTTTTTGTACTGAAATGACTAAAGCTTTATAAATTAGTTTACTCAATACTACCTGTCGCCTGCTACTTCGTTTGTGGATTTTAAAAAATTTACCTTGCGCTTTTCAAGAATGTTATGTTTATAGTTACGTTATAAAAAACCTCTATAAATACATCAATTTATACATATACCTACAAGCTTTAACATATATAATATTAGTAAAAAGCAACTTATTAGTAGGTAGAGTAAGGTTTTAAAAATTAAGAAAAGTTAAATATTATTAAAAAAATAACAAATACGTATTTTTAACAATACGTACGTATTTTTTCAAATTCTATTAACTTAAGCCTAGCTTTAGCTTGCCTTAGCTTTAGCTTTTCTTCCAGACTATGTTCTACATCTATGACAAATTTCAGCGAAATCCGTTGAGCCGTTCTGTAGGTATGTACATTCTAACAAACATCCATCCGAACATCTAAACTTTTCCGTTTATACTAGTTAGATACATAAGCTACCTACATATTTATTATGTACTTTTATTGAAGAAATAGAAAAATAAGATCGTTTAATTATACAGTGGCTTTAAGTCACTTAACTAAAATATGTCGAATATTAAACGTTGCGGTTGCGTGTCACATTTACATTATTTTTGAAACGATATCTTTGTACTTTTTTTAATTCTGCTAAACGTATTTACCTCAACAACTATGTTCTTGATAGTATCAGTGTTATACTTACGTTTTTATTTTACACTCATACATTTTCGAAGAAATTGTGAATTTACTCGTGTAAGTTTATAGTAAACCTTTCTTAAACTTTAAGCGATAATTTTTAGGTAATTTATAACCTATTTTTGAATAGAAAAATCATATCAAAGTAAATTCTTTATAAATAATTATGGCTTCATATAACCATGACTTTTCTATCTATGGTATCTATGTTAGCCTCTCCAGTCCCACTGTTGCCTGTAAAAGATCGCTTTAGCGACAAGGCCGCCCTTGCTCACCTATCAATGTAAATCCTAGTTGTAGTCAGCAATAAAGAGTTAAAAAATACATAAATAAAAGCATCGCTCTATATTTATAGATATAAAAGTAAGTAAATAATAATTTCCGTACGCAGATGTCATTCAAATCAATGTTATCAAAATTCACATTTTTAAACAAAATTAAATCAATGATATTTTCTTAAAATATTTGTCAACGTTGGTATTTCTAATATCAAAATTAATATAGATATAAAAAGGACTAACGTCCACTCATTTTTCCGCCAGTGACTAGATTCTAGCCCTTCGGTTGCCCTTCTTCAGGGTACGTGAAAATGGTAAAGCGTGAGTGTTAGCCGTTTTTATATTTAGTTTATAATAATGTCTCACGAACGTTTACCATTTAAAATGAACATATTAATTTATTATTATAATTAAAAATAAACTTTGTTAATTAGCTGAGGCAATAATGATATTAAAAAATAAAATTTGAGGCGTACTTTTGATATATCGCGTGTGACACGTAAGTTTTAAATGTCGTGTTAGCAGTAGAATCCACTATAAATACACCTGTGAAAGTCATTATATTATGCTAGTTAAAATTGTAAAATACATTTTAATAACTTTTTTGTATAATAGTTATATTTTGAAGAACATATAATTTCAGTAACTTAATAAGTCTATTTCAGTGATAAGGAAATTTAGTTTATATATTTTATTTTGTTTAGTTTTAATTGTTTTGTTGTTCGGTTACATTACTAAACATTTGTATGAATATAATAATAATAGTAAAAAACGGGTAAAATTGGTATGCACAAGACCTATTCGTCGTCGGAAGCGTATGAATTCAAGAGCACTTCGCTAGATGTCAGGACAATCCTCTCATTTCATTTGTCACGAGAGAGGTGGTCGATGTCCGGCGACAAAGCTGACAATGCGCCATCTGTCAGTTTTTCGAGAAAATACGCGATGAAAAGATCAAAAGCAATCGTACTCTACTGCTTCTATGGTTGTTGCTCTGATCTGTAGATATGTTTGATCTGGTTCATCATTCTATTTCTTAAATTAATAAACATTACATATAGAAAAGAGGTAAACAATAAAAAGCTCTGTAATGTCGAAAATTGTTAAAATTTTAAGTTTGTTTAAATCGTAAACCCGTTTTTCCGAATTATTCATTAGTATTTAATTAAACAATAATTCAAACACTCATAGTTCAAGTTATTTTATAAAATTATTGAATCTGAAAACCAAGATATGTCTTTTACCTACAATAAAATTTTCACCAACAATAAAATTTTTACCGGAAATTATTTCCTTTGACTAAATTACAATTTCACTTAGATACGTAATGAATCAAGAAGCAAACCTTTACTGACTACGTTGATATGAATAAAATATTCAATTACTTATACAAGCAGTAGTAACCATATTAATTAAATAGCGGGAACTAGATGAAGCTGTAGAACTCTGCATACAAAGTTGTGCAGAAATATTAATGCAACACAAGGCGAAGTGAACCGACTAATAAGATTAGCATAACTGTACCGCTCACAGCACGAAACCTCGTAGCTTTTAATAATTACCAGCCATTTGTTTGAAGTGCCTTTTATGTAAGAACCCAACACCTCGTGTGTAGGGTTTCCTGTTTAATAAAACTTTGTAAGAGCGAATATTTTAACTGCGACTTTTGACACTTCTGAAAATCACTGAAAATCCTTACGAATATGATTCTTTATCCCTTTCTTTCTCTTTGCAGTAATAGAGATAGCGATATATTTTAGTACATATGTTTCGACAGGAAACTCACAGTAAGCCTGTCTTATACGACTGTCGTAAAGTCACTTTGAGTTGTTTGCGTGATTAAATTAATAGCTAAAGTTTTTGTTTCAAGAACATCTTTTAGAATTATTGCTTTTTGAATTTAATAAAAGTGGTAAATATAATATATTATAATCAGAATAGGTAAGTAATTATTTTATTAATATTACTAATATTTTAAATGCGATTGTTTATTTAGATGGATGGATGCATATTTGTTAGAAGATATCTCCAGAATGGCTGCATGGATATATATGAAATTTGGCATATATGTAGAACATCGTTTAGAAGAACACATAGATAACTATTTTTTTTAATTCCGTGTGGACGTAGTATAAAAAACGTTACAGTAAAATTTAAAAACCCTAGTGAAAACCTTTCAGCGAATGTGAACAAAGTTATATGTGACTATATTTTGAAATGGAATGAACTTCTATCGCTGTACTCGAAATGGCAATTTTAACAAAACTGACGCTCACTAATGGGAAAAAGAATGTCTCCATCAAAGGTACAGTCGTTTAATTGAAGTGTCAATTCTGGGTATGCTCTTTTATTTTGCATTGCAATATCAAGCGAGTACTGCTTGCTAACAGGAAATGTTTGTTATGACTACGTACAATCAATACAAGTTAGATTAGAATGTATTTACTAGAATTACAATACTATACAATAACTTAAAGTATAAAAATTAATGAAAAAATGTTCTTTTTTCTTTTTTTTTTCAATTTATTATGAAAGTCACTTGAATTTAATGAAAGGGACTGATGATAACATTAGCTCAGCACAGAACAGTTTGGTTAACTCAGTCGTAAAACTAAACGGGCCGTGAAACTCTCTGTCACGTTTTATGTTTGCACTAGATTATAAGGGTTTCTGACATCCAGGTATCCGGGCGGCCACCCTTATAAATTGCTATTATATCGAAGATTAAAATAGGCCTTTTCATAAAATTTATTAATTCTATTAAAAATTAGGCGTTCCAATCAATGGTCATAACTTTTTTTTTATCCAAAAATATATTCCAATTTTATACAGATACTTAAACTGTAAAAAACATTAGTGTATATTTAAGGCTACATGAGTAAGCACTCCCAACTTCACTGTGCCTGATTTAGTGAGTTAATTTTTTTTTTCAATTTAGAAAAAAATCGTTTTTTCATCCGCCACAATATCATTAAGAGGAACTATGTAACTTTTAATTATTCCAAAAACACTTCGAATCACTTCGAAAACTCCAGGAAATGATACTAATAATATCGTTAATTCAATGAAGTAATTAAATATAATGTATAATACAAGTCAAAAAATAGTGGAAAAACTTCTACAATTTATTTGTCATTGTCTCATTCCATGGACGCAAAAGTTTGTTTACTTTCATTCTCCGGTTAACTTTTATTGTTAACGTTATCGTAGCAATCATGGAATTGAATAGACGTACGGGAGGCTATTGTATGCAGGAATCAATGCGGGACCTCAGTGCGGGGAACCTTAGTGCGGGGGACCTCACTCCGGGGGAGGAGAAAAAACAAAAGCTTTCTCTAAATCGACACAAAAGTACGCTTTACATCTAAAGCAATCAATCTTATTTGTAAATGAGATATTTAGTTAAATTTCCTTATAAATATAATTAGATTACATAAAATTCAAATGACTAATACATTTTAGATAACAAACCACAATATTATTTAAATATCACATGTAAATAAGAGTTATTCGTGTACTACATTTTTTTATTTTTCCTTCAAACTTCGTTTAGACGACTATTTTACGACAGAGAAAAACGATACTAAATGATTTTATGGTCACGTTCGGTTATTAATGTTATTTTAAGTATTTCTCGCATTACCTATAATGTGGTATACTCGTTATAATTTAAGAAAGCCGACGTGAAACGGATGTTTTCGTTTTCCTTTAAGAAGAATTACTTGAATATGAAATATTCTATTTACTTTACTCTTAAAAACACTGAAGCTTTTTTCACTACGACCTTTGTTTATGAAATTACATTAAATGTGGCTGCAAAGGGAAAGGAAGACCGAAGAGAGTTTGGATGGATTGTGTGAAATGCAGATATCACGGCTGGCAGAGATGTATACAAGCTAATGCAGGAAAATGACTATAATTCTCGTATATTGTGCAGCCTTACTACACCTAAAATTTACACGCTACATACCCACCTATATTCATATTTACACAGTTCGAGATAAATATTTCTGTCTAAGCTGATTTGAATCTGTTGGAAACATTTTTTACATTATTTTTAAACCAAGATGAAGTTAGTTTAGAAAAAGACAGTAAACACATAAAAGTTAACTTTCATAAGAATGCATAACTTATTTTTGATAATCTGTTATTTTCTTATAATTGTTTTTTTTTTAATTTTAATATGAAATATTAAATATTGTATATCGTGTTATCGTTAACAAAAGAGGAGTTTGAATAACAAGGGGTGTGTTCGTTTTGTCCTCAAAACTTTTAATTTGAGGTTATAGCACTTACAAATAAAAGGCGGTCGAACACGCGACTCACGCGATCGTCCCTTGCTCAATGTAATTATAGCGTGTGTTGACCAAGTTGCTGTTCCTCCGAGTTGCGACCTATTTTCTGTATTTAAAAACAGCACAATTTATTTATCGAATGCGCTTTACGAATAAAATTCACGGGAATAGGAAAGCTGACAACCTCGTAATCTGCCTCTTCGTCATCATCATCAAACTGAAAATTACCGACTGCGCGTATTTTAAAAAAAAAATATTATTACTCATTAACCTTATTTTAAGGACAGTTTTTTTATTAACAAATTCCATAGTTGTCAGTCAATTGCCATACATTTTCTCGATAGGAAAATCTTCGCCCAATTTCTTGTAAAGAATGCAGTAAATTGTGATTATCTTTAAGTATTTTCGCTACCTACAGAGCCCACTCAATGTATTTTATGAGGAAAGCCATCTGGGCGCTTACTACAATAAATTCAAGCCACATCGTTATGTCTTTTTTATGGACATAGAAGTTTTGAAAAAAGATGCTGTCACTAGTAAAATTATTTCATAACCCTTACTTAGTATTAACCGTCTAAAAAAACGAATTCGTCAATTCCTTTTTAACTACTTAATTTTACTAATGGTTACTAATTTGTCGATCATAGTTCAATGCAATTTTTCTCCTCATTAATTTTTACTGTGTAAAATTTCACTTTCCACAAATATTCGCTCAAGTATTAAATTGAACCCACATTTTTATGATAATATTTTCTCTTTTTTTATATTGTATTATCAACACAAATGAAACCATCTTTCTTTTTGTCTTATTGTTAAGTGAACTCTTATTGTAGGCATTCTATACTATCGGGGCATTGTGTGGACGTGAGCGGGGTTCCTTTTGTTTAGTGAATCAACGCGCCTGCTCGTTGTGATGTAAGACGAAACAAAAGATTTTCTATCAATGTCTGAGCCCGCACAATAACCGTCGTGATGAAATTATATTTCTTTTAATTTTAAATTCTATCTGTGAACTTATTTTGAAGTATTTAAAAAATAAAATTAACAAAAAAATTAAGGCTAAATATGAAAGTTCATAAAACCTTATGCGTCGACCCACCATGAGTGCGTAAGACTAAGGAGATGATGATCCCGGCATGGTGATCCAGGGAGATGATGGAGATGATGATGAGTTATATATTTCAAAGATATTCAACAGTTTTCTCTGTTTCGATTACGATTTGGGTGAAAAATACATGCAAATGTACATGCGTCCTTCATAATAATAAATGATGTAGCGCTAATTTAATAGCAGAAAATAGAAAATAGTATTTTAAGTAAGTTAAAATGTTATAGTCTTAAGTATATAATCATCTAAATCATACAGACTTATTAATTACAATGATTCATACAAATTAGATAAATCATTTCTCTTCAATACAACATTTACAAAGCACAAATCAAATAAATAACTTCCGTATAAGACTTTAACCGAAACAAACAATTTTCAATCAGGAACTTTTACGACTGAAAGTGTAAGTAGGTAGGATTTAAAGCAAAAGCTGCGTTGCCTTTCTAACGGAATTCCTGTTTAAGAACAAAAGTGTTCTAATAAAAGAAGAACAAACGTAAAAAAGACATTTAAAGACACTTTTTTTAAAGGAAGGCAAAGTGAACCAGAAGTGTTTGAATATTGTATTATTCTTCCCATTTTTTTCTTTTAAATCTATAAAAGGATACATTTTACCGATTTTTACACCTTAATGATTTATAATAAAGTTACTAGTAAATAAATAAAGGCAATTCTATTGTTTTACTTTACTCTAGAAGACTATTATGTATACGTCTTCTATAGATTTAAAATAGTGCCTTCATAAGGAATAGTTTACATTATACTAGCTTTTACCCGCGACTCCGTCCGCTCGGAATAAAAAATAGAAAACGGGGTAAAAATTATCCTATGTCCGTTTCCTGGTTCTAAGCTACCTGCCCACCAATTTTCAGTCAAATCGATTCAGCCGTTCTTGAGTTATAAATGGTGTAACTAACACAACTTTCTTTTATATATATAGATTTTACTAGCTGGCGACCGCGACTGCATCGGCGCGGAATTAAAAAAATAGTTATTAAGTCGCTTACGTATTCTTCCAGACTACGTTCTACATCTGTGCCAAATTTCATCGAGATCCGATGTACCGTTCCAGGGATACCTTCCAACAAACTTCGAGCAATCCTTCCAGCCATATATTTAACATTCTATCCATATATTAAATACCATACATATGTTCCATACATATATTATAATATTAATAAGATTACTAAAATTATGAAGTGTTAAATACTTTGATCAAAATGTTACAAAATTTTACACCAAATACATGAGTAACTATGATAGTAAGTACATGAAAGCAATTGCGTGTTTTCTTCACACGCAATTTTGACGTAAACTGACATAAATAAGGGTGAAGTTAACCGCGACCGCTTGCAATTCTAACTCGATTATTGGTCAATTATAAAGGGGAGGAAATTAAAATCGAAATTGTTTTGAACCTTACCTTAAGATAGTACCTTTTAAATACAATTGGTACAAGGAATAGATATAAAAAAAAACAACTAATCATGTATTCGCGAAGTGTCAAAGATTATTACAGTGTACTTCAATCATAATTAGAGTGAAAATCCACAATGAAGTTTTTTTTGGTAATTTAATGTATGTTAGCAAATCTCTAAAAAGATTACGCTTCAACGTTTAATGTCTCAATTATGTACCAGATGTTACTCGGCTAAAAATGTTTATACCTTTTAACCTAGAAATACGGCAATCTATATATATAAAAGAAAGTTGTGTTAGTTACACCATTTATAACTCAAGAACGGCTGAATCGATTTGACTGAAAATTGGTGGGCAGGTAGCTTAGAACCAGGAAACGGACTTGGATAATTTTTACCCCGTTTTCTATTTTTTATTCCGCGCGGACGGAGTCGCGGGTAAAACCTAGTAGCTAATATTTACTAATTGTGTTATAATTTAATTTAATTTAAACACATAATTAATTAATTAAATTTTTAATCTTAACTTTACTAACATAGTTATAAGTATTACTTTACTAACAATATATGGACTTATAATGGTCTGAATTAAATGATTTTTATTTATTTTATTTAAATGTTTGTTAACTGTTATAAGTTTTAATAAGAGTTTCGCTTTCTTAGATTCCAATAAAATATGAGTAAAAGCATTCTGAAACAACGTAACTCTCTAAAATATTTTAAAATTTGTAAAACATATTGAAAATAAAAACATTATTTCCATTTTTTTATATGGACATAATAAATTAAAAAATAGAGACAATTATAACCAAAGAACACTTAAATGTCTAAATAAATTACTATCTATGGTCCGTAACAATAATAGATAGGCAAAGATATCAAGATATAAATTCAAAGGATTACTGTAACACCCTTTATTGCTCCGGTTATTTTCATAGAAACCATTTCTAGATACGAATCGAACATTTCATACGAAAGTAAATTATAGAAGACTATTGGAAAAAGTAATTTCTTCTGTTATATAATATTCATTTAATTTTTTTTTAATTCACTTTATGCAACCCCCGCTATAATAGAGAAGAGAGTAGGATTTTCTTAAATTATAACCTTGTGCTATTAAAGAAATATTAGAAAAGTCTTGGAGTTTTATTTAGAAAATAATAATGATGTAAAAAAGACGGCTTTTTCACTTTAAGCAACAAATAAATCGTACCTCTTGTAATAAACATTCGCGAGGACCCGAATAATATGAAACGGTCGCCATTTCCCAAAGTGCTATTTATTTTTACTCTGTTTTTACAGGTTTAGATTGAAGAGGTTTTTTTTACAACTGGCCCCATTTATTAACTCTGTGAGAATGTATACAAGTATTTGTCATTTTCTTAAAAGGTACTGTATTTAAAAGTATTTTAAAATACAAAGCTTTATACAAAACATTTTTTGTGCATTTTAAATGTTCATTTAGATTACTATAGTTGGATATTAGATATTTTGTAATACAAATCAGATTCCATGACTCATTCATTGATCGACAGTTTATTAATTGACATCATATTTACACAGATAATTATTTACTACTGATATGTATAATATAATCAGCTTGTTTTCTAGTGAGTTAATGTTAATGGGCCACTATATAACGTAAATTTATCTTGAGAAGTGGCAGCTTTGAGAGATGTCACACGGACGAAACTGCTTAGCCCGCCGCCGGGAGGTATTCGCAAATAATGAAAAGGTCTTTATCAGCTTATTCGAAATAAAATGATAGTATTAGATTCAAAAAGATGATCCGTTGTAACGCAAAGAAGTTTTGATATATCACTAACCATGCAAGGTCTTCATTTTACGGCGTATCATTTCTGCTATAGGTCTTACGTTTGCTTCACGGATGATAAAAGTCTTTTCGTTTCTTATTTTAGAATTTCAAATCAAATACAATTGATGAATACTTATTACTTCTCAAGTATTTACTACTTCATTTATTGTTTTTCATTATTCTTGTGGATCGGCGAAACCAGACTGAGAGGTGCCGCGTTCATTGATTTATTAGATGCCAACAAGAGTGAAATCAGGTGCGATTGCTGATAAATAATACCTTACTATGCGTGTTTCATTCAGTGGGGTTCTATCTATTATCTAATTGATTAAGAAATTCATAATTTGTAGTGGGCATCATAAAATAAAGGAATCAATGTCCAATTTACCTAGTCTTTAGTCGGCTGTAACACTAAAAAAGTCATAGTTGTAAGTGGAAAACATGGTCTTTTACTTTATTCACTTTACCGGCGTAAGATTTTTATTGTTATACCTGACCTTTTTGCTGGTGGCCGCGGGTGTTCGTTGTAAGCAGTGGTAATGACTCGTGAAGCGTAAAATACGCTCACATTTCGGTGCTCGGGAAATGGAATGCACCTGCCTCCTTAGATTTTATGTGAAATTTCCTCACCTTCTTACGGTGCTTGGTAAGGGCCGCCAATAGCGCCGTCCTCACTTTGTGACCCCTCATAATACGTAATACTTCTTGAGAGGGTATCGGGCCTAGGCCTTCGTCGCGACCGTCTCGAAGTTTTACGAGCGGACCACTGCTAGGCTATTTTTTCTCGCGCTCTAGAGTTTTCTTTGATGTTTTTCAGTCACTTATTTTGTACCTAGCGAGACGCGAAAGCTTAATAATATTTTTATAAAATAAAAACTAGTACTGTGCCAATCCTATTTAAAAGCGAGAAACTGTTATAAATATATTAATAGACTTACTTTATAGACCATTGTTGATGTTGTGGCTGTAGTCAAAGATTTAATGGTTATAAAAAAAATCTCGTAAAATATTACACTTAAGTGTTATATTGAATGCCTGTTATAAAAGTCATACGGTTCATAAAATATGTTCGCGGTAGCGGATAACAATAACAATAAAAATAATGCATTATGATGAAAATATATTACTTCATTAATATATATGTAACGATTCATGAAGGAAAATATGCGGTGAAGGAAAACATGCGATGAAGGATCGTAATGCAAACCTGTACATATCTGATAAGAAATTCAAAGATTTGTGTGGAGTCAACCAATCCGCACTGGGCCAGAGTGGTTGACTACGGCTTATAGCGAGCGAGCTGACGATCATTATCTATAAAATAATCAGAAATAAAATGTTTTATTCCGTTACTATTTATCTATTATCTGTTTAATCTAAACTTTCATGTACATTCCGAGTTATTATTTCATGAAAACGAACTATAGTAGTTGATAGCTTATTAAAATGTTTCATTAGATGAAAAAATAATTTCTGTTATATGAATAAGTTATAAAACTTCTTTCAACAAAGCCTAGGACAAAACCTAAGTCTGAGTGTAGACTCAGACTTAGGTTTTGTCCTAGGCTTTGTTGTATCATGATATCTCACCAAATCTTAAACATAAAAAAGTTAATTTCGAAGCGAGAATTTGTACCGAAATAACAGCAGTATAAAAGGCAATTCAATTTGTTTTGGCTTATTTGTCAACTAATCCTTTACTTTATTCAGGCTTTACCAGGTCCAGCCTCAGGCAAATTTGTTTTTGTTTATTTGAGCACAGCAATAGGGTCGACGAAAATTATAAAAGGACTTTGACTGTACACATAAATACAGCCTTTGATATTTATTTCTCATACTGTAATGCTGTGAATTTTTTAGATAAGTAATTCAGAAATCCTTTTTGAAAATTAATCTTATGTGTTTTATTTGATTTGTTAAAGGTATATTATGATATGAAAGATAACATATAAAAATCGTCTCACGCTTTTTATTCCATACTAGCGGTCGCCCGCGACTTCGTCAGCGCAGAATTAAAAATTGGATTTCGTTATCAGCAACCCAAATACATCATGTGATCGAAATATAAATACATACAGACACTCCAATTTTATTAATATGTTTAGATTATCCTTAATATTAAGATCACACCCTACCATAGTTGTCCATTATGGTAGAAACGAGAAAATAATTTTTATTTGAACAACATTCCCTACACATATACAACAGTTTTAATCTCAATGATTCATCCTTAATCGGAGTACAAATTTACAGTAGACTTATTAACGAGACAACCATAAGTAATATAAATGAAAACATTATTTAATTAAAATTAACTAGAAGGTAATTTTCAAAGATTAAGTAATAACTTCTAAGCATATCGTGCTATCCAGCTCGTAATTCTGCGTGACTTACGTTACAAAGGTTTTATGTTCACGGATTAAACCTTTAACAATAAATATTGCTTATCGCAACTTTAAACTGCCACGTATATGAATGAAACCTAACAAGTGGTAATAAATATTAAAAAAAACACTTGATAAATTATAATTTAATGAGAAGGTTAAAAACTCGTTGCACGCGACTTTAAATAAAATATAAAAATATAAGAATATAACAAGAATGGATTCTTTTTGTATCAGACTTGTATGGAAATAAAATATCATTAGAAAGAAAACAGTATAAAACAAACTACGGGAATATAAAAGGTCAATAAAGTTTAAAACGCTATCAATAAAGCAACGAGATAAATATTTTATGATATTTTTTACAACTGAATTATACGAGTTCTGTATTCACGGCACCGCAAACATGAAAAGATAGACGTATGAAAAACCTTTACGTTTTTGTTATGATAGACGAAGTTTTTGCATAAGTAACCCAATATCATGTTACAAGGGATATAATCAATCTTTCTAATATTATAACGAAACCTATGCTAATTTCCACACTTTGAAATTAAAAAACTTGAGAGGTGTCAAGGGACACCCGGATGGAACGAAGTTCCTTTCAATTAATTAGTGAAGGAACCAATGTTTATTCTATGAATAAAAAACTTAAGTCTTCACAAGAAGTACATTTCATTTCTATGAATTTTCGTTATATATTGTCACGTCGTTGCCATGGTGAAGTAGCGCTCATTCGTCTATAGCAAAAAGTGTCGTGACAACTTTTCGTAAGATTTTTTTCCGTCTAGCCCCCTTTCACAACGCGCGATAAGAAACTTCGTTCCAAAAATTAACCTCTGAAAAGTTAAAATAGAACTCTTAGATGCATTTCTTTGTAAGTATAAACCGAAAAGGCTATCTGGCTCTTGGACATATTATGTCAAACTAAATTATAATAGCTTACTAGCGCCCCTCTGTCAACGTAAAAAAATTGTCACAAGATCCTTTTCGTACGATAGCTGTATTGTCAAGTTTTTTTTTTTATGGCATTTGCAATGTCCATGAAGGTTTTACATATTTACTGACAGAAGATACAGCGATAGCAGCGCCTCTCTTGTTTGGCTATATACAATAATCTTTCAGTTCAACGTAAGTAGTTGTAAGTCATTTTTAAGACTCACATAGCTGAAAATATAACCCTACATTTTAGATTAAAACCAATAAATAAATGTATGTACAGAGAATACACATAGCCGGTAATCATAAATCATGAATGTGGATAAAATATCAGATGCTTGGAGCTTGCTAGCTGCCCTTTTATTTTCACGATTTTATGTGAAAGTTCTTAGGGTGTGAAGAATGGTTTATTTATGTATGTATTCATTCTGCGGGTTCACTTTTTCTTTATAAATCCGTGCTGCGATATGTTTTGTTTATTTCTTAATATATTTTACCATTCAATTTAAGGATAAATTAATAAAATAAGAAAAAACTGAGTGTAATCAACTCTTATACCTTCAATTAAATTGTTACTTGTTACAACTCTTATACCTTCGTTGAAAATATTATTTAGATTTTTTTAAATATTCCTTTTTTTAAATAATCACATCACATGTGTGGTAGTCTTCAGATATAAAGGCATACCCGGCAAAAAGCTTTTTATAGAACTATAAAAAAATAATTCTGGCACCATCTGCTTTCTAATGGCAACATTAAAGTGGGAATTATTAAAACGATGCTTTAATAAGACGCATATGAAAGTAATGACGGACGGAATATGGTTGTTGAGGTCAGCCTGACCCGGGTAAATGATGCTCATTACCCGGAATTCTTACTCGGGTAAAAACTGCCGGATAATTAGTACAGAATGTTACTGAGTGACCCCCTATACATTACACTTGTACAAGTTTATTATGATAAATTCCAAACGCAAATTCAAATTATAGCTTGAGCAGTAAAATAGAAAACCTATGGTGAGGCGCGGACACCAAAATCGCTGCTTTCATGTTCTGTAAGTACTTACGCGATGAAATTAATTCTACATATGTCCGAAATATGGTGAAGTGTTTCATATTTCTAATCAGGCTGTACATAGTTATATTTGGATCTGTGTTCTTGTAAATTGTCTGTCTAAATAAAAAAATCTTAACTAACGTGAAATGAACAAAATGCTTCTTAATTAATTACTCTTACCCGAGAAACCCAATCAGTCCGATTCTTTCATCTTACTTCCTACTTTACCTAATTAGACGTTATCTACAAAGGAAACTGTATCCTCCGATCTTATCAATTTCATTAGCCAAATACTTTTTCTTATTAAACTGTTTGTACAGTTTTGTATTAACTTTACTACTTTAGTGGGATGCTATTTATTGGTGTATATTTGCCTACGTTGTTAGGTAATTGAAAATTTATTTTTCTTCATTTTGATATTCTGTGTATTTTTAAGCTTTATTTGTAGGTTTAATTACAGTTGTAACTGTCTTAATAATCATCAACCTCTACACGGATGGTCGGCACAGTATGCCCTACTCAAAAGTCCTAATAGATCTTTACTAAGACTGGCTTTTGGTGATTGTCAAACGTATCGTATTAATCATGGGTTTCTGAGACCATAATCCTCGTTTGAAAATATTGTTATCTCTGTTTTGTCAAGGATAATGACAGGGATGACGATATGGATTCAGAGATTTTGGTCTCAGTAACCAACGGTAAGTATACGAATATCATTGAAGAAAGCGCACTAAGAAATACTTAAAATTGTATAAAAACTAATATTGCGTTTATAATATCAAGCAATCATAAGCCTCGGTATCTTCAGGGTTCGTGATATTATTTTGTGCAGCTAACGGAACCGAGTCAAGCGCGACTAGAATACCTAAGTAATCTACACTGAAGCTTGCGGAATAACTTTTAGTTGTGAATATTACAACTGGAAATTATTATTAACATTTTTCACATAATTACCAATTTATCAACAACATAACTCACGCCCGTAACCCAGTGGAGTAGGCAGAGGCCCTCTCACCTCATCCACATTGTCAAGTCGGTTTCGAAAACTCTTAAGTTACTGTAATATTTAAATAAATTGGTAAAATCGTAAGACATAAGTAACACATGAGATACCTATCATCCTTTTTTAATGCTACGAAGTCGCGAGAAAAGCCTAGTATTATAATAAATCCACGTCAAATATTAAATTCTTCAAATAAATTTATCAACAACTGATTTTCTTTCTTGCATATCAATTTACTGATTATTTATTGGTAATGTAATTTAAGACAAAAGCAGTATATTTCCTTTATCTAATTTTATTAATACTCCTATAAAAAGCGTCCTCAGTAATTCGAAAGGCGGAAATAGAAGCCATGTCTCAGTTATACTAACCATTACACAAAGGGAAAATGTTACCGGAAGTGAATTGGCGTAGAGGGCAGCAGAATAGCATCATTAGATAAAATCGTCAAAATAGTTTCGATAGAATAAGTATCACTTATTTTTGCATATGTTTGTTACATTTTTTAATCAAACATGGGAAATGGATACTAAAACATAATTAAAACTTAAATAACTCCATCTTGTGTTTTGAGATGTAGCCGAGATAGTTTTGAATTAACAACGCGTGCGCGGAATGTTTAATATTACACGCCATACTGACGAATCTAATTTGAATATGAACTGAATAATAATTGTCAGCTAGTTCTTAAAACAAATTCAAACAGTACGTGCTATTTTGCAAAAGTTCGATTATCTATAGTAATATAATAAAGCGTTAATACTCACATCTTTAAAACGGCTCGTAGCAATTACGATATATTTTTGAATAATGCAATAAAATGCACTATATTTACGACCTATTTAAAGATATATATTTCCACGCCATTAATTAAACGTAGGGGTTGAGTAATTTGAAAAAAAAAAAAGATGTGCAATAAAGGGTCAAAAATTGCAAGCCAAGAGCAGCAAAGTTTGATGGTTGTCATGGTAACTGTAATTCTAAGCCAATGGCGAAGACTTTCGTTGTCATTGAGCATTTGGATTTTGACATTTGCAATGGAAAGTTTTGCGCAATGTAAACAGTAAAACATGGTAAAACAAATTTTTTTCCGTGTAACAGAAATGAATGTCATTTCATGCTGAAGAAGCCACACGGGCACATATAGTACATTTTATAATAGGCCCAAGAAGTATCAAATATACTAAGTTTAAGCTAATATTTTTACTTAACAGCATTTATTTATTTAGTCTCTAGTGTGAGAACTGGCCAGGTTTATAAATAAAACTAAAGTATTTTAATAATATTCCTTCCTTGATAATATGCAATCAAGAACGTTGGTATCTATGGTTGGCGTGCTATGGTTTTGTAAAGCGAACGGAGCCTCTTTGTACGTGATCCGAAAGTGTAATAAAATAGCAAAGTGTTGCGAAAAATTAATCTTGTATGCGAGATTTATTTTAATTTCAGAAGTTGTGGAAAATATTTTAGGGTTTCCAGTTAAGTATTAGATCTACTGGATGGATCATCTATATTTGTTTTACGTATATTTGGAAATCCATTAACATGACGTAGTCAGATACTATCTTATTCATAAATGTGTTCATAGTGACGTGTGCAAATACAATGCCAACTGTCAATTTAAAATGTGACAGCTGTTGTTTGGGTGTTGTGTGTTTGATGCTTTTTTATGTGTACTCATTTTAAGATTTTTAATTATAAGATAGTATTAGTTTGTTTATCGTCTTCGTATTCGTGAAGAACTCAATATAAACACTTGCCCTGAAGATGGACCCCTGATTGATCCGAAATTAGTCGGTGCCGTCACCTGATGATCACATGTGAATTAAGCCGTTCTTAATTAATTTATTATAATGCCTCACGAAAGTTTAAACAATTTAAAACGTAAATACGTACACTAACTATTGTTGAAACTACATAAATAGTTAGCAAATTCATGTAAGAAAATATATAAAATAATTTAAGTAATTATTCACATGTTTGTGCAGGAGACAGATTAATTTTCTATTCTAGTGAGTTATGTAAGACTTGTGATAAGACAGCTGCGCGGGTTTGGGGAAATTGCTGCGTTAATAGAATCAAGGGCGGGAGTGCGGGGAACGAATACATTTACTGTCCCGTGGTCAGCCACGCATGAATTGGGGCCATTTAGTAAGCGATTTTATTAAATATATAAGTGAAAATCAAGATTTGTAAAGTTTTCGTGTGACTGTCTGTCCGCAAATTTGCTTTTGTTCATGGTAATTTCCGAAACGAATGTATCGATTTTGACAGGACTTAAGACAGTACGGTAGCTAATGCACGCGGGCGTATTATAGACTACTATTTTAAATTCCGCGCTCACGAAGTCGCGGGCGATCACTAGTAACAAGTGTTAGATATTTGATGCAAAAGTATTTTAAAAGAAATAAACTAACAGCGAAATAGTGAATTTAACTCTACTTCTAAATAATCCTCGCAATAGTATAAATTCAAACCGAACGTAAGTAAACAAAAATGTAACAAGAATGTCAGACGTTCCGCAATGACGGATGGAGAGAGACTGCCTCGAGCAGCAGCGCACGCTTCCTTATAAAACCTTTTGTGAGACTACCCTCAACAGTGTTAGATATTTGATATGTCTAGTGCTGCGCCGATACACCGGCACAGTGTTGATTTTTGTCTCTAACAGTTCGGCCATCCTGCATTTCCTTCGTCCTCGAAGGAGTATTGATCCTTGCTGCATCGTTTTACACGCTGTCCCAAGCGCCATGAAGAGCCAGAACACCTCCAAGAAAAAGGACCTAAAAGCAAATCAGCCCCGTAGGCAGAAAATATAGCCCCGTAGGCAAACATATAGCCCCGTAGGCAAACATACAGCCCCGTAGGCAAAACATATAGCCCCGTAGGCAAACATATAGCCCCGTAGGCACAACTTAGCCCCGTAGGCAAAACATATAGCCCCGTAGGCAAAACATATAGCCCCGTAGGCACAACTTAGCCCCGTAGGCAAAACATATAGCCCCGTAGGCAAAACACAGCCCGGAGGCAAACATATAGCCCCGTAGGCACAACTTAGCCCCGTAGGCACAACTTAGCCCCGTAGGCAAAACATATAGCACATTTTGTATCAACCATGTATCTGAAATAAAACTAATAATAATTGTTATTAAACATACGCCCGGAGGCTAAACATACGCCCCATAGGCAATCTTTGATTTTCTTTTATCAATCATGTGTCTGAAATAAAAGTTTTATTAATCATACGCCCCATAGGCAAAACATACGCCCGGAGGCAACATATACGCCCTGAGGCTAAACATACGCCCCATAGGCAATCTTTGATTTTCTTTTATCAATCATGTGTCTGAAATAAAAGTTTTATTAATCATACGCCCCATAGGCAAAACATACGCCCGGAGGCAACATATACGCCCTGAGGCTAAACATACGCCCCATAGGCAATCTTTGATTTTCTTTTATCGATCATGAGTCTGGCATTCCGCGCACCCTTGATTCGCGAACACTGGTATGATTCTGATGTCGACTCAACTTACTGCGACTACAATGATTATCACGGTAACGTTCTGACATTTTTCTCTTAGCCTTTATTTTCACGAAAATACAAACACAACCACAGAGTGAGCAAAGTGGATAGAATCACGCGGATCCTATCCCACTTCTGATGTTAGATATTTGATGCAAAAGTATTTTAAAAGAAATAAACTAACAGCGAAATAGTGAATTTAACTCTACTTCTAAATAATCCTCGCAATAGTATAAATTCAAACCGAACGTAAGTAAACAAAAATGTAACAAGAATGTCAGACGTTCCGCAATGACGGATGGAGAGAGACTGCCTCGAGCAGCAGCGCACGCTTCCTTATAAAACCTTTTGTGAGACTACCCTCAACAGTGTTAGATATTTGATATGTCTAGTGCTGCGCCGATACACCGGCACAGTGTTGATTTTTGTCTCTAACACAAGAGAAATAAAATAAACTTTACGTGTTATCGTAGCAACATAATGGTAAAACGAATTTCGAATACTGGCCAGTATTGTTGCTAGACGATGTATCACTTCCTAAATTCAGAAATAATTTTTAATTTTGATGATTAAACCAAAGTCCAAGATTCCGATGTACATTCCATAAAATAATATAAAATTACACTAATCATTGCAACTCAAAAGCCCCAAAACTCGTTATATCTTTCAATCTTTTAATCAAAGAAAAAAATTAATGACTCTGCCAAACCATTGATTTTATGGCCCCGCTTTGTTCTCTAAATATTTGGTCGGAGGCGACTCGTTTATTACATTTCCTCGGGCGGAGTTTCTACCTGCACAATGTAATTGCGCTCTCTTTGCCTCTGCAAGTTCTACACCCGCCCACATATCGAGCTCCTTTTAGTCTTGCCTTTGTTAATTCAAATGATAAAATAATTATTATAAAATGTTTCTTTCACTTTTTGTGCATCCCAAAACGTTTTGTGAAAAAGTCTTTTGGTAAAATGTTTTTTTTTTAATTTTTAACTTTGGTTTACTTTTGTGCTTTCGCACTGTATCGTATATGCTTTAAATTTAAGGCATGCACAAATACTTTTTTTTTAATTATTAAATATCATCTTACTAATATTATAAATGCGAACATTAGATGGATGGATGGATGTTTGTTTGAAGGTATCTCCAGAACGACTCAATGGATCTTGATGATATTTGGCCCAGAGGTAGAACGTAGTGTGGAAGAGCACATAGGCTACTTATTAAGTTATTTTTTTTAATTCCGAACGGACTGAGTCGCGGGCGACAGCTAGTGTTTATACAAGAGAAGATACTCGCGGATCACAATGAAGAAAAACAATATAAATAGCATTATTATGTAAGCAGTATAATTATTACTAAAATAACCAAATTAATAGAAGTTCTTTGCAAGTTGTAGGAACTTTTAAACGTCTTTTATATTGATGCATGTCATAAAATACGTTTTCATTTTAAAAAGCAGCAAACACTGTCAGATACAAGTTGAAGCTTTCCGCGCATCTCAATTTAGCGAAACTACATCTCGAAATACGCAGCGGGAAATCAATTTACCCGTAGAGTAATATCTAGTCGTTTGCAATTGCGACAAGTTGTAGGTACGAGTGGGAGACGGGAACGTTCCGGTTTTTAATATTTTTGTCGGGGTCGGGACTCGCTCCTAGCTTTGAACGATGAAGGCGCAGCACGGTAATCAGGAAAATTATTTACCCATGTCTGCGGGCCTTGTCGGAAATTTTCTAGGGTCGTCATTCACATTTTAGCAATATTTTTAACTCATATTAATTGTAAAGTTAACAAAGGAAAGACGACTAAATGACAGATTGCATTCAATAAAAAGACAACCAACCAAAATATAACATGCTGATATTACAGATAGTAGAAAAAGGCAGGTAGAATATAATGTAGTGAGGTATAATTAAAAACTATATCATCATCAACTACTAAAATAAAATGTGATTAAGAAATTAAGCACTACAATACTCATAAATTGCTAAACTCAGTAGACAGTGGACAACCTCGTTTCCATATTTACGAAAAATTTAAATACAAATGTACATGTAGAATAAAGTCATTGTTGTGACAACCCTACATACTTTTATAAGCAAAATGAAGAGCCAAGGGGAACATGGTTTGAGGAAGCTCTGTAAATAGTCACCGCAATGCCTTCTTGCAGATTAATTTCAAGTGAGAGAGCATTGAGGGTCATTATGTTTACAGGATTACTTCTATGTAATGCTACGTGAAGTAAAATAACTTAAATAAACAATACAATTAGGAATAAGTGTAATGAAAATAAATCTACAACTTTAATCCGAATCGTTCCGTCTTCCAAAATACTTTAGCGAAAGCTTACATTCAGCCTCTTCGATTTCGATTCTCTCGATTATTTTCTTACATCTATATTGTTCAAGATATTTGTGAAAATGTGGTAGTAGAAATTTTCGTTATGAAAGGGCTATACTCTCCTCTAATAGGCATTACGGTCATGAAAAGAATCTTTCAAGCTTAATTTCGCTTGCCATTCTTTCAATAGGAAATTAATAAGTTACAATTTTTGGTCGACATGACCGACAATCATTTTAGAAAAAAAAGTACTGTCAAGTAAAAAGTTTCAATTTAATTTTAATTGTCATTAAATTTACAAAAAATTATAGCATAATTTTAACATTTTTAATACTCAGTACATTAAAAAATAAACAAGCATTCGTCTTATATCGAAAATAATACTTTTTGATACGATAAATATAGATTTTTATTTTCATAACAGTAGATTGTCTCTCCTAAGAGCGTTGTTGTTAATATGAAATACCTTATCAGTGTAAGCATGCAATTTGCTTGCTATGATGCCGCTTGTGTCTCGATTAACTTTGCATAGATTGGCTTCTCCTTTTACATAATTGAGCAATTCACGTAAAGTGCTTAACTAAGGTTATATTAGAAAATCTATTCACCGACATGTTTGCTGATGATACCATATCTATTCATAGTACGATTACTGCTACTTGAAATTTCGTAGTTTTTATACTATAGAAACTAAACAAGTGAAAATTAAATAGTTATGGGTGTATGGCACAATTTTGCTTTTGGTCTATAGGTGGACCATTTTAATAGATCACATTTAACACTTCATTAAAATCCAACAACGTAATCTTGTAACGGCGGGCATAAAATGTTATTGAATATTTGAAATTAGAACTCAGCAATTGCTTATCTTTTTTTCAAATTTCGATTACATATTTTTTGTTTTAATGGCAATCGAACGTCGTTACAAAGTTGCTTCATTGAACTCTTTTTCTTTTTAAACAGTAAGGAAAAAACATGGATATTTATAACAAATGAATTTGATACAGATATGCTTGAAGTCCGAATCGATTCATTGACTTTAATCGATGTTGTAAAGCAGCTCACCTCACTATGAAGCTAAAATGAATAGATGTCAAATGTCACCTATTAAATAAGCCTATAGTCTCTACTTCCATGTTTTTAGTACTATTGGAAATATATTCAGGAAATGCTAGACGCGAATTCTGAAATTTACGTTCCTTAAAGCGTAAGATTTATACTAGCCTTCGTGGTGTATGGGAATATCGTATAACATCGTACATCTTGTTTATTTATGTTTGCATCTTACATCATCTGTAGCCGCTTCCTTATAGCTCTTTGAATACGTTTATCGGATTCCAAACTCAAATCAGACTTACTACGAATCGCTGGATTTGATGCAAACACAAAGTCCTAAGGGAAATCATAACGTCAATACAAATGTATGCATAAAATTAGTTTTCTTTTCTCTGTAGATGTGTCGACAGTTTCTCGTTTGAAATTCTGATAAAATATAATTTCGTTATTCAAAGTAAATTTCTTTGTCGCTGTGCAACTACATCACTTGAGACTTCAAGTGGTTCTTAAATTAACTGACATGTATTTGTCTAGATATTAGAAAAATCGTATTCAATATGTGAATTAAATAATCTGCTTAATGTGGTGCTTGGCAGATACAAGACACTGGGCTATGTGACCTATTTACCGTGGGTTTGTGTTGTCGAAAGACTAAACCATATCCTTATCACTTTATTCTTTTTTTTTAATAGATATGAGTTATATGCTCTGCAAACCAAAATACTTGATCCCTTGGTACTGTACTGAGGGCCTAGTATGAATATTCGTGACTTCGTTTTAGTAACGACATCGTCTTACTTTGTATTAAAATTTGTGCAGCGCACCTACTGGGCGTGAAGTACACCAAAAACATCTCATATCATATCTTGACATATTTTGTCCATGACGTTACGAAGGTGCGTGTCGAAATTTTCTTGCTAGGCCCTCAGTATAACTTAAGAATGCACCAAACACCATGCTTTAATTATAATTAAGTTAAAAATATAAAGAACAAAGGGTACAGCTAACAAAATACAGGCGCGGCAATTCATGCTTATATCTTATCTTTGCATATCTCAGCAAACATTGATAACCTAGCTATGTGTAACGCGTTTATCTAATGATAAACCAGTACCAATACGATAGACGTAGTGTAAGGACGATTTACAAGTTCCAAGGTGTAAGTGTTGAGTGAATTAAGTGCAATGGCGGGTGCAGGGAGAGGCGACGGGCAGGGACCCGCCGTGGGGAAACTCGAATCGCAAATTTATTGCATCAAGTACACTTTATTCTGCTTCAATGTCGTGCTTTGGGTGGGTTGCCTTTTTACTTATAAACTTGTAGTTTCTTAAATAATATTAAGCAGTCCTTTTTGTTACTACTATCAAGAACCATTTCGTTTTATTGACTAAATGTATACCTAAAACTGACTTGTCTTGTTCACGCGCTTGCGCACCTTCCATAACTATTCGTTGCCGAAACACATGTGCAAAATATGCTGTTATTCCTTCTTATAATTCAGTCTCTTAAAGTCCATTTAATAATAATAATACGTTAGTATATTCTCACAAAGTAAGTGAAATTATAAAGACTTAGAGACAAGAAATGAAAAAAAAGTGTTAAAAATAATAACAACAAATTTTATAAACGGAACAACTGTGTAGTGAATTCACTACAAAGTTGAAACACTTGTTAAAAACAACAGTAATGTTAGACAAGGTATTAATTGCTATATTCATAGGAATTAAAACATTAAAAAAATAAGTTAACCTTAAATCCGTTGCAATATTACGTTTACACAAAAATAAAGGGCAGATATTAAGAACACGTTATCAACAAGTGATAAGAGCTTGGCCTGTTTTCCGAGTATAATACTGTCATAGTCTGATTCACAGAATGAAAATGAATTAACATCGAAAACACTTGTTTTCCAATCTATTGTTTCCGATTAATTTTTATTACAGTGGTATATATAATAACGCTAGACCAACAAATAATATTATGGTCGAACTATACGTGCTAATTTAGTAGACGCTTGTTCTTGTAACTTTTTTATAATCATTTAGTTTGGTATTAGAGTTATTTATGACCTAGATAGAACATGTACTACTTAACTAATCTAGACGGGGTAGTAACATAATAACATGTAGAGGAGGGGTGGCCAACCTGTCGACCGCGATCCACAAGTCGATCATAGCAAGGCAAAAAATATAAATACGTAAATCATATCGTACTAGAAGATGCTCAGACGCAATTTTCACACTAATATAAATAGGTATTAACTAAGAATAAAATAAAAGTAACATAATAATTTACTGAACTATGCTGATTCATTTAAAATTTCAAGATGTCTATAATTTGCAGATCACACAGGATCGGTCAGTAAATAGTACATCTCTGGTCTAATCATATTGGCCACCCCTGCTGCAGGAGTACATTTAAAATTTTTTTACAGAAACTATTTAAAACACAGATTGTTGTTATTACGTACTTAGCAGCAAGTAGCATTCATTAGCCACACGTGGTGTTGGCGGTAAATCAAGTACTTGGTTGTTGCTTGCAATTTGCGCGTCGAAGCAACAGTTATGAAGCTTGCTTAATTAAAATTATTAACAACATATGCAAATTAGAGATTGTAATTGAAAACATTATTCGAACATTTTTGCTCTAAAAACTAATTTGTATTCTATGTTTTTCTAAACAAACTATTAGAAATGGTAATTGCGTAAGTTTTCTCTTAAAACATTATTCTACATAGAACTGATTAAATTAACTAGCTTCGTGTATTTTAATTAAATTCTAAATTCTAGATTTTTATATCAATTTACCTATATTTAAATCTAATCTATTAATTTTAATGTTTGTAATTGAAAATAGATGAAATAATTAAAAGAAAATACTTGCACTACTAAAAGAACAAAACTGATCTTACAAGGATGAAAAATAATTGACTACGTAGTCTGAAGTAGGATTTGCGATAATTAAGTTTTGGATTACAGCCAAGACAAATAGGTCGGTATTATTTTTAGTTTAGGCTAGAAAAGTTTTAATCTGTAGACGATATTCGACGAAGCATGTTATATGATAAAAATCGGATAGATATTTCTCTTTCTACGCTATTCGAAGGCTTCACAGAGCTTTGTTTTTCTTAGAAATTGATAATATTTATTATAAGTAAGCAGTATCTTTGTAAACAATTTATATTTCTCCGTATATATATGAATAAATAAGTCGTAGACATCCATTAACGTAGCATTATTTTTTAAGTAAATAAGATTTCAATCATGTTGCTTGCCCTTATTTTTAGCAGGTAGTAAAGCCCTTGAAAATATGACAGTGTGTACAATTTGATTTTTTTCTACTTCAAGCATTTTACGATAATTTTAATTTACTTAGAAATTTAAGCGTGAAATGAGATAAAATATAAAAAAAGTTTAGTCATACTCATTCATAAAATGTGTCAACATTTGAATACACAATGAATCACAACACTACAATTCTTATATTAGCGTATTTAACTATGACGTCATGAAAATAGTTTGCGTTGAAAGATTTGTAAACAAATGGACACGGAATTTGACAAAAACCGCTAGTCGATTGTTAACATACCCATTTACACAGACTCATTAAACTTATAGTTAAACTGAAATATTAAATTCAATGGTAGAAGAAGACCAAAGAAAGTATGGATGGATTGTGTGAAAGAGGATATGCGTAAGAAGGGGGTAAATTCAGATATGACGGCTGATAGAGATGTATGAAGGAGTAGTAGAGATGCATGTACATACTGTGCCGACCCTCCATAGGGATAAGGGCAGGTTGATGAAACATTAAATTCAATGATATACAAATAATTTAATTTAGTATTTATTTTCCAGTTATTCGGCGTGTCTATATTCGCATTGTGTCTATGGATCTGCTTCGAGCCCGGTTTCAACGAATGGATGAGAATTTTGGAACTTCAAAAGTACTTCATTGGGATCTATATCATTCTTATTGCCTCGTTAGGCATAATGGTTGTAGCATTCCTTGGTTGCGGCTCCGCTCTTATGGAAAACGTCGTTCTACTCTACGGAGTAAGTTAAATCTTTATTACATTTACTTTTTCATATTTATATTTAAATGGAGATATTATTTATTTAATGAAGTGCAAGCATTAATTTAAGATCTCTGTTTACTTGTTGCTACAAGCAGAGTTGCTAATTGGTCACTAAGAAAGAACCTGATTGTAATCGTGATGTAATTTTAGTTTATAGGATCACAAATCGCGTTATTCGTCTTCGGATTGGTAGGCGCTTGTGTGGTCCTGGACTTTTCAACTTACGACTCCAGTATACAACCTCTTATAAAAGATGTAATACTAAGACTCATTAATAACCCACAACATGAAGGCAGCCGTGAAATACTAAGGATGGTGCAAGAAGGAGTAAGTTTGATAGACATCTTTCTTTTGCGCTTATCTTAAGAATGTTTTTTATATTTAGTTTTCGATTCGGTACATTATAATTTGAATATAAACATGGATGACCTTTTTGATAATTATTTCAATAAGTTGAATACGGCTACGTATGATGTAGTCCACTAGTTTTATATAATTTTACTGCAAGTTAACACTGGTAAGACTTTACTATCTCTCCCTCTCTTTACCTCTTATTCTATCAATTACAGATTGGGTGTTGCGGTGCAGATGGGCCGATGGACTTTTTAAACTTGAACAAACCGCTACCATCTGAATGTCGTGACTCAGTTACCGGCAACGCTTACTTCCACGGCTGTGTAGACGAGCTCACTTGGTACTTAGAAGGCAAGACAGGCTGGTTGGCTGGCATTGTGCTAGCTTCTTGCATGATATGTGTAAGTGCTTGAATGACTAAAACTTTGTATTTTTATTTTTTTATAATTTAAAAGTCTTTGTTTTATTAAATAGAAATATCTTTGATACAATTATAGATATTAGAAACTTTTCGTTCTTAGATCAAGTACCTAAGTAGTCTGTAGTTGATTTATTTACCCCTTATAGTGAATTATGTTTCTCCTTATTCAGGTGGTGAATGCAGTTATGTCTCTAGTCCTCATTCAAGCGGTGAAGAAAGAAGAAGATGAGGCTATTGTATACAAAAATTAATAGTTTTATTATAAGATTAATAATAAATTAAGTAAACCTTTGCATTTTTAATTATATATAAGTAATTGTTATACGAGTAGTATAGACTGGCAAAGTCCTAAAATAATTATTATTTTGAAAAATGACACAAAGTATCACAAAAAAACACCATTATTTTTTTTAAAGTTACTATGAACATCATTTTTTGTAATCTTTGTGGTTTTTATTTATAGCTTTTGCGCGAATCTGTCCGCAAAGAATTTAAAAAAACTTAATACGTAGCCTTTGTGTTCTTTCAGACTATGTTCTACATATGTGTCAAATTTCATTAAGATCCGTTGAGCCGTTCCGGATACCTTCAAACAAATATCCATCCATCCATCTAAAATTCCGCATTTATAATATTAGTATGATAAATGACAACATTGTGTGCAATCGACAAGTATCTTGACATTATATGAATAACTTAGTACTAAGTAAAAATAAAGTACCACCTTTATATAGAAGTATTTTTAGTTAAGGTTTTTTTGTATAACAAAGTCCAAAACGGCATTTAGCTTTTATAAGTCTCGGGTATAAGTAACGAGATTTTTGTATTAAAATTATTTTTTAGTATTAAATTTCTAGTGCTACTTTCTTTAATTTAAATAAATGTTATAAATTAAAATTAATGTATATTTTTAATACAACCTTTTTATTACTAAGTTGAACATAACTTATGTGATTATAACATAAAATATAAAATATAATATGTGAAACACTAGTATTAAAGTTGCTTATTCAAAGGCAAACGACAATATGCTTTTACGAGTCTTTTACAGTCTTCAACTATGAAAACTCAATTGCTGCCTGGCTTCTTAGTGTGAACAAGGTCTTATACTAAACGCCAATGAAAGTCGAGACATGTTGACAGTGTACAGATTACGTTAACAACTTTATCCTCGGATTTATTACAGTTATGGTTATTCTAAGTTAGCGGAGTTAGGTAAGAGTTGTAGACATTAGCGACACGCGGCGTCGGCAGTAAATCTGGCTGTTGCGGCCCCGAGAGGGTCGATACACTCCTTATTATATTCTCTGAATTAGTAAATTTGGTAATTATTAACATTTATTAGAAACACCTCAAAAACTTCTACTTACTATACAAGTGGTAAATCCCTAAAACATTCGTTACATAGACAGAAATTCAGTAATAACTGCACGCATTTTGATACAATAGTTTTTGGAATCAGTTTTTGACTAATCGTTGGTTTCCGAAACCAAAATCTACTTATAAAACTTATTATTACCTCTGTATTTTCAAAGAATATGAGAGGGATAATGACATGTTTTATCTAGGGATTTTATTCTCTTCTGAAAAATTCTTGGTTCCTACCGACTACAAGTAAAGCGAAAGAGCTAAGAGATAAGCAAATGCTTATTAACATTTTCCTCTTGTCTCCACACTAGTCTGTTGAAACCTTGAACCTACTTTTGCAGTATTGCTTTTCCATGTGCTTCAATATATTTAAAAGTATAACCTAATCCTAATATTTACCTAATATTTAAAAGAAAGTCGTGTTAGTTACACTATTTATAACTTAAGAACGGCTGAATCGATTTGACTGAAAATTGGTGGGCAGGTAGCTTAGAACCAGGAAACGGACATAGGATAATTTTTACCTCGTTTTCTATTTTTTATTCCGCATGGACGGAATCGCGGGTAAAAGCTAGTTTTTGATAAACAGCCAAACTGAGGTTACCGTGGATTTATTTACCAACCATTGAATACATTTATCTCTCAAGACTAACAGGATAGCCTAAACGATGCTTAATTACCGAACTATGTCTGGTCGTTAAAATCCTCGGAACACTCGTTAGGTGTGCCTAGATTATACGAAAATAATTGTAGAAGTTATCTAAAAGTCGGTTTTCAGTAATTGACTTTTGGACTTTAGCCAAGATGGATGGCGTCTCCGAGTTTCAACGATGTTCCAAGGATTTAAGATTAAGAAATAATAGCATTATGTTTATTTCAGGTAAACATCTTTTATACTTTTTTTCTAGATGCTATTATTTGTATTATTTTTTATATTGTATTAGCAGATTATATTCAAATTTACTAATTTTTTTTGTATCCATTTCAACGAAACTCTAGGAATGTGCTAGGATATGATTTACAATAATTGTGATAAGCCGGGATTCGAACTCGCAACTACGTATTCAAAAATCTGTAAACCCTTAACTATTTGTCTATGTGCGCAACGCGATGACATAATATTTATGGTTTCAATGCGGTAGTAGATACAAAAAAAATCTTATTTCGGAAAATAGTTGTAAAAAATATGTTTATTATAAATTTAGAAATAAGTTGTGCGAATAATAATTTTTAAGATTTAAAACTTCGTGCTGAAATTCGGTTCGGGTACGTTTTGGGAGTTGCGTGGAATAGATAAAACCCGACATTTAAGTTATTCAAATCCCTTAAGTGCACATTGCGGTTGAATTGCGAGAAAAAGTGCCATTTTGAGACGTTGTAAGGCTCTTTATTATTCTGGCTTCGCAGGTGTCTCCGAGGAAATATAGCCGGCGACGGGACTGACGTCTGCTGCTCAACCAGAGCTGAAGCCGACTATTAAAGTGTCGGAATGTTGTTACCTAAATGAACTATAAATTGTTACGTTAAACATTAAGTGATAACACTTTTTGTAAACATCACTATTGCAAGAAAATTAAAGGAGCATTCATTAGACACATTTTTTTTTATAAGAGAAGGGGGCAAACGAGCAGCGGGAACACCAAGGTGTTCATCGACGCCCATGGACATCTGCAATACCAGAGGAATCGCAAATGCGTTAGATAATAAACTTTGGAACTGGTGTTTTTGTATTTCGATATAAGTTCAACACTGTTAAATTTTTTCTCAAAGCAAATAACATTTTCTACAACATTGCTATTTTTTGTGCTTTTCAGTAGCTACTTATCGTATTTTACATAATCTACAATTTATATTTACCTTAACAAAGTAGCCAAAGTAAAGCGAAAGTTAGAAAAGGGACGCAAACAACAAGATTGATAATCTAGTCCCGTAATAAAGGCAGATCTAACAGAGTTCCTACACATCCGACCAATGGGTAATATCCGGTGAAGAATGTTTGTAGTCAGCAAACAACTACGAACAAACAAAACTATCTGATCGCCACAAACTTACGTCATCCAATTGTGTACTGGATAACTGTCTAGTTAATTACTTTCAATACTAGATACTAATAATATAATTATAAATAAGTTTAATGATTACATACGACTTGACTAGCACTTAGTCTCAAATTCTATTAACCTCCTATGATTAGAGTGATTTATGTACAAAATTATGTACAATACTTCTTGATTTTATGATGTTATTGTGGGATATTTTTAGACTTAAGAGTTCAAAAGTAAAATTTATTCAATGGGAGAGAGAAATTTAACTTAAAATTTGTTTGAACACTTTCAACAATAAAAATAGAAAAAGTATAAAAACTTGTACGTTAGTCGCAAATACGAATAAAAACAAAGTTTGTTTATGTTGCACGTTTAACTTAGTACAAATCCCTCTTCTTACAAAAGACTTACAAATGTACAAGTCAACTTTCCACGTCATTTGTCCAGTCGTAATGGATTGCGTTCTCAGTGTTCGCTTCAACAAAGCGCTCGCTGACAAAGCAAATACTCATCGGCCAGATATCTTTTCGATTTGTTTTATAACAACAAAATAAACTGAAACACGTAATATCAATTTCTATTTTCATTGAAAAAATAAATTATATATATTATACTTTTAAATTGGAGAATTTTAAAGAGATATAATCATATTATCTAAGCCAATGTCTTTATCTTTCTAAAATATCAGGATAATCTAAAAAAAACAAGACAAAATAATTAAATTAACAACTTCCGTGTATCTTTGAACTCATTCTGAGAATTCCTTAGCTTTTCTTCGTAAGCTATACACAAAATAAACATGTCGAAGCAGGGGAAAAGTTTAAAATTTCACGCTAATTACACTTGAAGCCGATTACGCTGAATAAGAATAATAAACACTTGTGTGCCTTGTTTTGTTTAATGTTTACTTTTAAATAATCTTTGACATAAAGGAAAATGTGATTTTTAAATAAAATTCATTTCATTGTCTAAAATCCACAGTTGGTTAACATTTATTAGGAAGAGAAATCTACATTGATTAGCTTCTAAAGTAATAACATGATTGTTTGTCAGTAAGTCCAAATTAAATGTTCTTCATGTCAGCTTTTTGATATGTGCGACAGGATAAACCAAACAATTTTTTATTTTATTTTAGGGTACGGACGTGCGTCTTATTATAGTATTTAGTATATATCATAATTCTAAAATTTCGTTCAGTTTTTGGAAAATAGTTTTGGGACGTTTGATAGTAATTACTAAATAATAATATTTATAATACGTAAATAAAATCTAAATTTAAACATGTTAGAAAAAAACTGATGATTGTAAATTATAATAATGAATGAAAAACATTAAAACCATTTGATTGTTATTTATTGGAGCATAAAACAAGTCTGCGAGGCGTAGCATTATCTGATGTGCTTCTATGAAGCAAGTCGTAGCAACCATAAGTCAACTTTCTGCGTCATTTGGCCACGTCCTAATGGATTGCGAACTGAGTTATTGTCTCCACAAAGGCTTTGTAGACAAAGTATAATGACGCATTCGGTTAAGATCTTTTTACGCTTTGTTTCCATAAATGAAGTCTCTGATTGATCTAAACGTTACATTAAAATTTCTAGTACTAAATCGACAGTAAGTGACCACTTAACGACTCGTGACGTATGATCGAGTGATTAGAATTAATGATTGAATAATGCAAACACGAGGTTCAACTTTAATAAAAACTGACGCGTAGTGATCCTGAATCAAATGTACACAAAGTTGTTTTTAATGTTTCAAATATTCACGTTGGTGTTCTTATTGGGGCGTCACATTCGTACTGAGACACTGCGGCATAGCAGATGAGCGCACTTCCACTTTTTACGATGTCGTAAATTTTTAACATCACAAAAAGTATGGCAGCTACTCTTTTAAAAAGGAATGACATTCCAACAACACAGATATGTTAATGTAAATGCAAACATAAACTTTTAAAGCGGCAAAAATGATCTCATCAAGACTCCACGTTCATAAAAATCTCTTGCAAATGTCTTTCGTCGCATTTTTAAAGATTCGTATACGAGAATTCCATAGTTCAATAACCTTTTGACAACTTTACGAACTATTTATCTGCATTAAGCAAATTGTTCTACTCAGTACAGGAAATATTTTAATCGGACACAACAATAAATCCGTAGTCTGTTTTTTCCTTCCTTTTTTATCCAATCCAGACAATATAAAAAAATTTACACAACCTTTAATCTCCTTCAAATCTATATATATAAAAGAAAGTCGTGTTAGTTACACTATTTATAACTCAAGAACGGCTGAATCGATTTGACTGAAAATTGATGGGGAGGTAGCTTAGAACCAGGAAACGGACATAGGATAATTTTTACCCCGTTTTCAATTTTTTTGTTCCGCGCGGACGGAGTCGCCGGTAAAAGCTAGTTTTCAATAAAAATAATCTCGTGAACAAGAAAACGTACAACAAAGCAAATATTAAAAATTTACCAGTGCTCATGTGAAAAGTTAAAATGGATGATCGTTTGAAGGTATCTCCAGAACGGTTCAACGGATTTTGATGAAATTTGACATAGATTTGACATTATAATGGAGAACTTTTGAGAAAAATGTCTTGACAAAGCACTGTGTTGCATGGAATATTTTAGGATAGTACATAATCTATGTTGTGTTATAAAATTTAACGATGAAAATATTCACGTATCTACATTGTATCACATTTGTTAAGAGACGCGACATGCGCGCTCCGAGAGCCTTTACGACGCTATAAACTTTGAACTGTCTCTACTTTTTACCTTTTTTTAAAAGAATATTTCTTTTTTTGAATAACATCATCAAAATGCAGTTTGTGGATCACATGCGGAGCAAATTCTATTAAATATTTATATATGACATTTTTATTAACTTTAAAATGTTACCATATTTATCGTAATATGTTTAAATTTAACCATCTATTGGTTGGTCTCAGATGGGAATTATTATTGCTATATTTCCAAAGACTTTTTTGAGTCATAAGTATTTTTTTAATTACATCGCAATCGAACAAGCGACGAGAATGATTCGCCAAAACAGCAAAGCTACTCATAGACATTCCAATTTGCAGATACGTAGCCTATCTTTGATAGACAGAGGTACCAAAAGTGGATATCTGTTCCTATGCGTTCCCTACTCCGCGTGCCCTTTTAAGATTACTAAAATCAGACGAAATGCGGTATGATTTCCACTGATTTCTTCTGTGTGATCGTGGTATTTTACCGGTCCAATCAGCTCATTTGTGCAACAGATGTTCTTGCATTCTCTACCATTATTAAATGTTGAAAATACCACTTATATCATGTCTTTTAAATAACTTCCGCCCAAAAAACTATTACTTCTATAAATAATGCTCCAAAATCGTAACATCAAAGTTTACGAAATCCATCGTAATCTGAATTCGATTAGCAGAGTTAAGTTTCAGTCAGATTTGCGACCAAAACGTTGCGGTTAACAATCGTAGTCGAATTCCGGATTAAACTTAGTTGTCTGCTTTGCTTTTAGATAGTTTAGCAATGTACTCTAAACATAGAGTTTAGACGAAATACTAATTTGATTACAATTTTTAATAGACGAAACTCATAACTTATCAAGCCTAATTTGAAGATTATTTGCAGCCGCTCCAGTTTGTACAAAGAGCTGAGGAAAGGTACAAATAAGGAGATGGTAAACTACGGAAATGAATATTGAACAAATTCACGTGACTACATTAATTAATAAAATATAAATAATCAAGGTAAATGACGTGACGCCACACTCTAACCATGAATTTGCATTGTTGAAGCAAATAATGAGGTAGATAATAATGTATATATTCAAGTGGTTCGACGGTAGAAGCCTACTTTAATATATTAATTTTAATGTAAAAGTTATAATTAATCTCTACTCTATTTCACTAAAAGAGTAATAAACAATAGCTTCATTGAATTTATTTTACTATATTTTCTCTTTTTATTCTGAGAGCTGTGTTCTCTCAGTCTATAATTAATTTAATAATCTTCGTAACAATGTTCTCCAAAATGTCTAACAGAAATAATTGAATAAGTCTTACAGTTTAAGCCTATTGTTAGGATTAATGATGAAGTAGGTTTAGGAAACTATGTCAAGCCTCGCTTATAACGAAATGAATAGGATTTGAACATCATTCTAGAACTGATGAACCTTTCACGCTTAAATATTATATCTTAAGGCCTACATTCATTTATTAATTAAGATTACAAATTACTACTGTTTATTTTGTTGTATAATTACTGAATAATTTTAAGAACAAATCTTAAACTGTACATTTTCAACAACTTACTATCTTACACCAACACACTACTTAAATACTTCTTGTACGTCTCCTCCTTCGTCGATTGAGGGTAGGCAACGCATTTGCAATTGCGAATGCAGCGGTCGCTTCGCCATTTCGGCGAATTCATGTGGCCGCTTGCTCATTTGCCACCTTGTAATATAAAAAAAAAATAATGCGTAGGAATTCTCAAACAAAAAATAAATATGCTTTTTCAAGTAAACTACATAAAGACGTTACATTTCAAATAATCTTCTACATATTCTCGCTATGAAAATGTTAATTCATTGAACAAGTCACGCCGGTATTTAACTGACATCGATTGCAGGAGCAATCGCTTGATGAAGCGTGTGTAATTTCTTAATCTCCTGCATTTACTAAGCTGTCTGCACCCACGTGAAGTGATCGCAAACATCACAACACTTCATTTCTTGAATATATTACATTGAAATAAAATACTATTAAAGTATAGGTACTTATGAATCATTAAAAAATTGTCTACAGCTACGACTAAATTATATCTACAGTTGTGGCTACGGCTATGGGAAAATCTAAGTCTTATGCTACGTCTACAGCACAGCTACGTCTACGGTTAAGGCTACAGCTACTTTTATGGCTACGTCTACAGCTACATCTACGATGTGTGGATGTAGATTCCACTGATGTTGTCTCTGTTTACTTAATGAGAAGACTTGAAGAAGGAATGACTTTACTTAATGATTTTATGCATGTTTTCAGTTTAAAAGTAAAACTATTTTTTATTCTATTAATTCAAGCACCGTCGTTGTTCGATAGAGCGATTCTATAACAAAGTTAAACGTTTCAGAGGAAATGTTTGATCGGAGTCTTTGTTTCTTCAACGTAAACACTCCTACCGGATATTAACCTTTGTCCGGACGCGCTATGGATTAGATCTAGGTTAGTTTCAGTTCTCGATGCTGGTTTATATTGAAATATAATACAAATAAAGTAATAATCGTTTATTTGAACATGTATTTTATACTAAATATATTAGTTAATCTTGTTAAAAAAAGGTTTGAGCAAAACGTAAAATACTTCACCAGTTTTTAAGTTAATCACATTTCATTTCACTTACTCAATTTACCAAATAAATTGAATTCTACGTAATTGCGATTCCCTTAAAATAATTTTTCGACTCATTGACTTAGAATTTCCCATTCGATTTGTTCTTGACAACATTTAAATGTTTGATTTTCGAAAAAACATGAAAAACAATTATATTTACAATATCTTCAAATTCTGATTTTAAATAATTATTACTTGACGAAATGTTAATGTCTAAAAACAAACTTACATACACACGACAATAGTACCCTCTCGAATTAATCAGATAATAAATAAATATCGGAATTATCATATTCTAAGAAGCTTCCTTGAATATAATATGTGTATTACAATTAATATACAATATCAATGCAGAATAATTATCTCCCGCTCGAGATTGTTCGATATCCTGTTTACATTGATGTTGTGCCTGTCAATAGGAAGCGAAGTGGGACGTTTTGCATCATTGAGGCGCACGGATATTATCCTGTAATGAGACATTTAGCGTAGGAACTAAACACTTCTCGTTGACGTAAATAGATATTAATTTGTCATCTTGTTTGATTTCTCGAACCTGTTATGATTATATGAATAAGGTTATCTAATTTATAAATGGGTATATTAGTTATTACTTTATATAAAAAATTACAAAATATTATATTTAAGACATTTAAATCTCTTGTAAAAATGAACACCCAACTAAATGTTCACCTTCCAAAAAGAAAAAAGGCATTTTCGTAGATTATGGTCGCGGTCGCATTAACATCTGTAGCTCGACTCTAAATGCCGTAGTCAAGGACTTTATAATGTTACATTTCAAATAAAGATGTCATTTGAATTATGTCATCAACAATATAATAATCCCTTTTATCTACTAACAATACACAATGTAATGAATGTCCCATTCACGTGAATACAACGTAAGTCCCACTTAATTAATCTATCCTGCTTTATTAACGAAGACGATCAAGTCAACGAAATTTATAGTTGAAACTTAGTTAGAAGCCTGCACTGATGTCGCCTTAAAGCTTGCGGAGCTGTTACTAATTACAACTTTATTGTTTGCTAGACAATGCTTAACTACTGTCTACTCTTGAATTAATGCTCTATCCTGGATAACTTAATGAGATTTCCTTAAAATGTAAATTTGTTATTGCAAAGTTGTACTGTTCCAGGTCGGTTTTAGCGACGTAGTTGTTAAATGGAATTTTAGATTCATGCTCGTAACATTGTGTGTAAATTATGTGAAAAGATATCAGATCTAAGTAAAAAAAAATCTTGGTTTACTTTTCCAAACAAAAAACTATTTTTAAACAACCACAAGTATAAGATTAATTAATAGGACATATATTTGTATTGATAAATAAAATCTTAATGTATTTAGATTTAGAACAAACCAGACAAAACACTAGACAATAAATTGTACCAATCATTAGTCACTCAGACTTGATATATCGCACGTTTCAAGAACAAACTTGGCTCCGACTGGTTCCAGAGAGTATGAAATAACTTAATAACGGACGCTAATCGACCAAAATTAATCCATCTCGGTTACCAACTAAGACGTTCAACTTTAATGCAGGCCACACACTTAAGGTTTACCAAGATGGTTGTGACATTCATAACCGAAATGCATAACCAAGTTTTATAATGAACAATTATACAAATATGTCACACAAACGCTAGGGTATCCGTATAACCTATACCTATATAAACCTGACGTGTGTAGCCTGCACTACTCGTGGATTTAAGTTGTAAGTCGCAGGCAAAAACAATGCCGACCTAATTTCCGACGTACAAAACACTAGCTACTAGCTTTAAATTCACAGTAATAATTTTACGATGGAAAACTTCCTAAAAATAATGACTTTTAGTATTGTTGCTCCTACAGATTTGCTTTTCCAACAGTTGTTATACACTCACGCAAAATTAGAATAAAAAAATCAATACGTGCTTTAATATTTATATCCCACAATATGTTAGACCGTCCAAACGCAATAGAAGCCATATTGAGATTATCGGCAATATTTCATCTTAAACCTGTCACACATCACACGCGAATATAAGCGATCAATTTGCGAACTAACGCCGGACTGATATTGATTGAATATTCTCGGACGCTAGTGGTCTAACATCGCAGGAAATCCCTTGGAGATGTATTACCGGGTCATACAACACCGTCATTGAAATTTCAATCACTGTCTTTCAGTACTAGGTATTACTGAAACATATTAAGCTATATAAAAGGTTGTTGAATTACAAATTATATAACACGCTTTTATCTCGTTTACTTAAAATAAATATTATTAGTTATTATTTAAAAGTTAAATAAGTAAATCACAGTATTTGACTTCGAATGTGTAATTCTATTATTCTGAAGACATCAAGCAGTATTTTGTTATAAAACATTAAAAGGCTTGAAGAGACATAATAAACATTTATTACTATTAGACAAAGCATTATTTGCATTATTTTCTTTTATGTATTATCTGATTTAACAATGTAATGGCTAATATTAAAGTTAAAAGAATTTCTTTAAATAACGTAAATAAAATGGTATCACCTGATGTTAAAGCTACGTAGAGACATCTATGTTTCTGGTAATTCTCACTGCAACTATAGAATCGTAGTCATAAATTATAACGTCTGCTGGGACGCTTAATAGCCGGTGACAGTTTGCGGATTATATCCTAAACTCATGCACACGCAACTAAACACACGAGAGACAGTTGTGTTGAACTAAGTTATGTTATACTTTATAAGTTTTGTAAATTTGTATAAAGCATATACACGACGCATCAAAAATTGTACTGATTTGTATTTATTTTGGCCATGTAATTTTCTTTTAGGTTCAAAAGTTTTTTTTTTCTTCTGAAAAACTCTATTCCGGTTTGATAAAGGTTTTCATTGCTTTTTTTACTTCTAATCACATGATGGAAATTAAAAATATGTATAATACTTTTTATCAAAGTATACTATTAATAAAACATGAATAAATATGGAATATGTACAAAAGTTAAATTAAATTGTGCTATATCAAAAAACCTAACTTGAAAAATTTTTGTAGCCTACATTAAATTGCTGTCAAAGTTATTTTGCGTTATAAATGAGATTTCAGCTTAAATATTAATGAACTAAGCGCGGTGTAATAATGTGTTTTCAGATTAATTAACATAATAATTATGTTATGTTAATTCGTTATCATTAGGTTTATTTACTCAGAGGTTATTTACATAAAGCGTTTGACTTTAGCTTACAAGTTTTTACAAAGAAAAATGTTTAATTTTGTTTAATAAAAACATTTCAATGTTATAAACTGAATTTTGTTTTGAAAAGTTTTATCTGATATGCGTTTATCGACATTAGCACACACCGATTTAACTAAAGATAATTAATATTACAAAATGAAATGTTCAAAAATAAATCTCAAATGTTTTTTAATTAAATATTTGTAGTTACCAATAAAATATTTTAATGTGAAATTTATAAGTAATTTTTTGTATTTAATAATTTAATAGGAGCTGTGAGGGTATTCAAAGAAAATGAAGTTACCGTCTCAATGCGAGCATGCAATTTGCTTGCTATGACTCCACTTGTGACTCGATTAACTTTGCACAGATTGGCTTCTCCTTTTACATAATTGAGCAATTCATGTAAAGTACTTAACTGGGATTACATAACCTATCTACTGATACGTTTACTGCACTGCACACTGCGAAAAATTAATAATTGTTTTAAAATAATGTATTACAATCGAATAACATTACGATTTCTTAAAGCTTTATTAATTTCTACAAATATAACTTCAATTTCTCTTTAATAAATTGGTCAGTCATTTTAAAAATAACTGTAGGTTAATACGTTCAATTCCTTCCTACTTTACAGAAATATTATGGACTAAAATATTGTGAAATTCATCCTTAGATTTATAAAATCTTTATAAAAAAAATTACGACTTACTACTACTAACTAGAAGAAAAGTTTTTTTTTGTTACAGCAGTATGGTCATATTTTATCATTTTTTAAGTTATGTATTAATAATTATGACACAAGTTCTTCTCAATGTATCGAACAGTAACTTTCATGAAAGTAGATTCGCTTTTCGTTTAAGGAGTCAGCCTTGCTGACAAGTATTTCACAATATAACATCAAATTCATGGTCCGGTTATTCCTTAATATAGAGGGGCTCACGTCCCCTTTGAACGTACTCGTAAGATGCAATTTTGTGATCACCAATATAACATTTATTAGACATTCTTGCTTTACTTCGTCAAAGGACAGGTCGAAGTGTTACCTATTACCCAAGTAGCACTTTAACATCTACTTGGCGACCTCATAAAATCTTATTGGAATAACTTCTTCTACCGCTTTAGCTAAAATTATGCAATTAAATATGTTACTTTAGAATTTTCATTCTTCCAAACAGTACGACGTTTTGATGTACACTGGATTATGTTTTTATTTTCTATATATTTAACCCAACCTAGCCGTGAGTATATACTGCCGGAAAACTTCTGTCATGTATATATCTCTATTTATTTAAATAAAACAAGACAGATGGCAACATGTTTTTGTACAAGAGTGGAAACTCTCAGCTACACGTATTTGCAACGTTCGTATGATTCCAGTAATAATGTGGTGATACGTAAATCACATAGCGTTGCTCTAATTGTTCCGTCGCTAGCTATTACGACTTAATTGTTTTCATTACACTACAGTATAGCATATAACTAAGACTTACTGCCTCGCTTGCTTTGGGTTCTTAATGTTGGCAATAAATTTTTTAATATGGATTAGTAAATTAATTTATTTAAAATGAAATTGACTGATTAATTATAAAACTACGAGAGAAGAAAGCCGTTTGAATGACACCGTATTCAATAAATGAATTAAGAACTGCTTAACTCACGTATGATTGTCCGATGGCGGAACCGACTAAATTCGGTTTCGGACCCGTCGAAGGTTCATCTTCAGGGCGAGTATCTATTGGGTTCTTAGCGGTCGCGTCGCGTCTTGCACCTTGAAGATGGACCCCCAACGGGTCCGAAACCAATCGGTGCTGTCACCGAACGATCATACGTGAGTTAAGCCATTTCTAATGTATTTATTATAATCTGTCACGAATGTTTAAACACCTTAATTTTCAAACTCGATCAAGTTTAGACACAATACAACAGACATAGATGCGAGAGTCGGAAAAAAATTATTTTTGTTAAACTAATGTACGTACACAGAAAGACAAATTACTTTTCAAAATTCTACGCTGTAGGTTATGTTGATCACAATGCAGAAGACAACTGCTTTAGATAGGAGCACAATAGCAACTGTTAACTAGTACAATTAAATTAATTAGTGTAAGGAGACTAATTAACGTCAGCTTGGCTTTAGTTGCAAACATTTCTGTTCGCAGGTGCAACTGAGATTATATTACGACATGAGCTTGATGTATTCACTTGTAAAATGAAATTTTGCAAAAGTAAAAATGTTCTTAGATATCGTAAAAACAAAGGTTTTTAGATTTTGTAGATGTTACCAAATAAAATAAAAATGTATTTACGCTCAACCGGCAGATCTGCATTTGAAATTATGGAAGTCGGGTTTATTAATTTTTAAGTTAAGTACTAAGTATATATTACTTGTCAAAAACCAAATTATGTTTTCTGCCACAAAGTGCACATTTCTTTCCATATTATTTTGGTACAAGACTTTTCACACAACTGACGTATCTCTGTTAATTTAATTTCGGCTTTACATCGACAATAGTTATATGTACTAGATATAGGTGGATTGATATTCAAAATGTCGAATGAAATCTTGCAATCAATTAGTTAACTGAATTAAGTGTAGCGTGTTTACTATATCTAGGTCGTAATCTTAGCTCTGCGTTTCCAGGAAACTCAGGTAAGCAAAATGATTTGCTTCGTGAAACATAACTTCATAATTAAAATGTCTTGCACGTAGGGAGCAATATACAGTGTTAGTTGATTTAATTAATTTTACTGACATATTTTGAATAATAATTGCAATTATTTTGCTACGAAGGGTAGCATAATATTTACATATTCATTTAAAATTAATAAAACAGACGATGTAATAGAAAATCTGTTTTTTTATGGTAATACTATCGCCAAAACTACGTTGTTTTACCACGACCGTGAAGACAGTCATGAAGTGGTAGTCATTTCGCGTTTCGTCTCACGGGTGTGCGTGCCGGAGGCCTAATTTTATATCTTTTTCCCGGTGCGTGTAGTGGGTTTGACAAAGGAGGGGGACGCACAGAGAAGTATCCTTTTTCTGTGTCCTTTCCTCCGTCGATTAAAGGTAAGCAACATATCAGCTATTACTGATGTCGGCTGATGAAGGGCATGAATTATAGCCCTTTTTCTGGTTGATAAAGTAACCGATTTTAAGTCGTCAATTATCTCTTACTTAACGCGTACATATATTATTTCATATTAAAACATTTTTAGTATCGTATTGTTAATTAAATAATCGACTCAACACTTTTTAATATAACTCTACATAAAGACTGAAAATTTAATCATGATAATATGCAAAAGTAAGTAAAAATCTATTTCTCTATTATAATTCATGAGTTCTCTTTTAAATTCTTTATTCAACGTTCTCAAACAGAATAAATTGAAAAAAGATGTACGTTTCGGTTACAATGTATTAATTAAGTGGCAAAAATGACATGACGTAGTTCGTGCATCTGCTATATACAAATAGAAACATAAAAAAGTTAACGATATAAAAAACCATTATTGAGAGGGCTGGGCTTCAAATGGTACTGAGAAACCAATCGAATAGTATAAACAGCCACGTCTACAGTTTACTTCCCAAGCAATACAACTTCATTACGCTGAATGAATCCAAAAGTATATAAATTTCAATAAAGAAAAGCAATTCCGACGTAACAGTTAATTTAGAGAAGCCCACGATTTAGTGTATTTCCATTATTTCGATTTGCCTCTTTGCAACGTCTTTATTTAATACCTACTATTGCACGCGACTTCGTCCACACGAAATTAAAAAAAATCTTATAATAAATAGCACCCCGGGGATAAATAGCCTATAGCATCTGAGGATATTGTAGCTTCTCAAGAGTAGCCTATACAATGCAAACAATCAAATCTTACCTCTATATAAGATTAGCATAGACTAGTAATACCCATACATTTTTTTGTCTTATTTTCTTTCTACTCTGCTACTTTTGTGGGGTGAAGAAGACGAAAAACATTTCGAATTTCAGAAATTAGAGAAATTAAAACAAAATAGGATGTGAGTAATCTTATTAAATTAACAAAGGAATTTAGTTTAAATATTGACATTTAAACAAAAAAAAATGTTCTCCTAATGAGGATAAATTGTTAAAGAAATGGCTATTATTCTTTGGATACTTAATTGGGTACTCGTTTGAGCCAATTCTGTTCTTTTATTCTCTTAATTGACCTCGTCAGATTTGTTTCTAGCTTAAATGTTAATGGAAATAATATAAAGTTGTTTTCATCAATTTAGAATCAAAAGAATATTTTAACGAGCACTTTTTGCCTTTGATAAAGCTCCGAGGCAATTTATAACACGGTACCTACTTGTTTATAGAACAAGAAATAGAAAAAAAAACACTTATAAGAAAAACTAGCTGTCGCCCGCGACTCCGACCGCGCGCGGTTAAAAAAAATGGGGGGGGGGGGGTATGAAAAATAGATGTTGGCCGATTCTCAGACCTACTCAATATGCTCACAAAATTTCATGAGAATCGGTCAAGCCGTTTCGGAGGAGTTCAAGTTCGAACCCCGTGACACGAGAATTTTATATATTAGATGTATGAAGCACGTTCATGAACTTTATTAATCAACACTTTTAGGTAGATTTAAAAAAAATAATAAACAAAGCAAATCGTATAAATTAATTTATCATAAAAATGTAAAAAACTGAGATATTTCCGAAAGTGCATATATAAAAATATCTATAACCAAGCTGTCGCCCGCGACTCCATCCGCTAGGAATTAAATAAAACTGAATAGGTAGCCTATGTGTTCTTCCAGACTATGTTTTACATCTGTGCCAAATTTCATCAAGATCCGTTGAGCCGTTCCGGAGATACCTTCAAACAAATACCATCCATCCATCCATCCAAAGATTCGCATTTATTATATTAGTAAGATTCGTACAAAACCATTTACTGAAACCACACGTGGTCACCGAACATAGGCTTAGAGGAAACAGAAAAGCTTTTGTTAAATGCTTCAGCTAATTGCGAATACCACAATCAGCCGGAATTCATTTTAATTTAAAATAACATTACACAGTAGTCATGCACTGCTAGTAAAGTTATAAATCCGGGAGTAGTTAACTGTTACTTTTAAATAAAGTTTACAATAATTAACATTAATATGGAAAAGTTTCAAGAAAAAATATTTTATGGTTATTCCGGAACAAATGAAAGACTGTTATTCACTACCTATCCGACTGGGTCACGGGCGTGAGTTACATTTTTGTAACATACAGCAAGCAAGCAATCAAAAGTAGTTTTTTTAATCTTATTTCTCTAATATTATTTATGCGAAAGTTAAGATGGATGGATGGAAGAACGCTTAAACGGATCTTGATGAAATTTGGCACAGATGTAGAACATAGTATGGAAGGACACATAGGCTTTTACGTTTTTTTTTAATTCCGCGCGGACGGAGTCGCGGCCGACAGTATCTCCATAAAAATAATGAGTAAATTAGAATCCCTTGTTGTTTATTACGCTAATTAAACTTCTAATTCTTATCTTTAGTATTTCGATGAAAGTGAAGTGAGTTCTGTGAAAGAGCACAAATATAAAATACAGTTAAATAGCCTTAAATTATGACTCGAATATAATTTTAAAAATTATTTTCGAATATAATATTAAAAATTTTGTAATAAAACTCATCGGGTTTTGTAAATACAGGAGATTTAACATTAGCTTTGGTTGTTGAAATAGGGCGCGGGAATGGCGCCTCCTAACAGTACAATACTATTTAATTATCAGACGATTTCTTACACCGTAATTGTAATAAACTTCGACTGAGGGATTTAATTAAATTTGTGTGAAGGGAAAATTGTTACGTGTTTAACGACTCGATGGCGTTGAAGCAAAATTAATGTTATTTTCTGAGACGTGTAAATAATAAAGTATTTGTAAAATAATTTGAGTACTTAACAATATGAAGGGGCTGTGCTGTGACGGGTGGATGAGTAGTTAGCGAGTACGTAATAACCTTTATTCCGCTCTATCAGAGACGTGGAGTTTATAAATGCACGATAATCTTTATATTGGGTCAGTATTGAAAACTATCGCAGTGTGATGATACGGTGTACGCCGAAATTACTATTTTATATTAGGATAATTCAGGACGTTTGTGGTACAGTAGTTAAGCACTGTACTTGTAATTAAGGTCCTATTTCTACCACTAATTTGTTTTTTAAATTTATGAAATTCACATTTACAATTATCTAAAGTTCTTACGATGAAGAAAGACATCTATCTACAAATAAACTGAAAGTTGTGTGTGATGTGAACCAACCCACACTCCAGCGTGGTAGATTCGAGCCTCAGCCACGAATTGACGACAAACGTCATTTTATCATTTTTTTTAATTTAAATACAAAGCAAACTGGTTGAGTTATAATATCGGCTTTATACATAGTTAAGCCTTATAAATACGGCATAAAGCTCGAGGTTGTAATTTTAACGCGGAATATTGAGACAACAAACAGCGCTCGGTTATATATTGCTTTGCTAATTGCACAAACCACATTCGCATGTTAACTCAGCGCAGCCATATTATATCTCGCAAATACAAACATTGTAAAACGAATATAACTAAACGAGACACAATTTGTACAAAATTAAATTGGTAAAAGATTTTCTGAGAACGACGTGACGTGGAAAAATTCACTGGATTAGACTCAAGCAAACCTGCGGCTGTAGTCTCTGGTGATAATATTCTTCACTAAGGTCGCATAATACTAGATCTAGGCCTCTCCAGTGATGATCATAATTATCAGTCCGATGCCACTCCCATTTAGTATACTCCCGCCACCATAACCAGTTATTGGTCTTTTGGGAAGTCCACCTACGCTTATGCTTATTTATTAAATATTAGTAGTACAATCCAAGGCCTACCATCGCCTTAAGTAAGGTACGTTTTGTGGTCTTGTGAATATTTGTGACAATCGCCAATGTATCGTCATCTACAAAATGTTTATTAAAATTTATGCGTCCTGAGGCGTAAAGTATACCAAGAAATGAGATTTATTTTGACATAATTGACGATGACTATACGAAAGCGGTTTAAAAAAATATCTATGCTAGAAAGTCAGACGTCAGACTTTAAAAAAATATATATATTACAGTTACAATATATTACATATTCGTTCAAATAAAATTGGAAGTAATTACATTGGTATAAATAAATTAAACCGCACATATTTAGAATTGAAATGTGTCCAATGTTGTCATTTAATTAGTTATTAATTGATCGATAGATGGCGTGCATCGTTTTATAGATCGCGATGTAAAGGCTCGCGGAGGTGGATCTACTCACGCCACAATTTAATTAAAGTTGTCTTCGGTAAACTTCATAACTCATCTTTATATTTGATGCTAACTCCACTGAGAAGGAGACGTTTTTGAGGCTGCTTTACAAAACGAAATTATCATTTCATTGTAGCATAGGTTCTCATTGCATATATTAACATAACTGAAACATGTTATAAATTAATATATGAATATGAGGAAAATGAGGAGCATCCGTATGTCACGTCTGATTGAGACAAAGAAAACAATTGTGAGAGCTAGGGCGCAAGCAGCGGCTGAGCAAATCCCCGGAGCTTCGAGCGTGAAGCGCGAGACAAACATAGCGACATATGAACGCTCATTGTATCAATATATGGGATACATAGCACGATTGGTATGTTATAAACCACGAAATATTTAATAAATCATAATTCATCCCTTTTTTAATTAATACGTTAACAGATTTTTTTATTAATTTATGTAATTTATATATATAACGGCTGGGGTGACTCGCTATCAGAATTGTTATTAACTGAAATCACTTGTGGTGGTGGGTTATATCAGATTCAAAGAATACACTGGTTGTCACTACTCAACTGATTATAATTGATTCACAAGGCTCATATAGAACAAACATTGCTTTAGCTACGATCTCTATTTCCAGAATGATCAACGTCAGGCGAGCATCGTACAAAAAGTCTCTTCGAACGCCGCTCGTGTTCTAATTTCGATTTATTTAAGTTGATTTCTTTTTCTGATTGAGACATATATTTATTTTAAATTTGTTTAACTTTTTTCTTATCTTTTTTTATCTTAATTGCACATCAGCAGTTTTTGTAAGGAAGAGCCAACTCTACTGATAATCATTGTGAAAAATTGACCACTGATATATTAATCCACTACCTACTCCTTTCTCGTCCCTGACATAATTTCACTATTACACAATTTGAAAACAAAATTACACGATTAAAAAACATACACAATATTGGAAATGGAAGAGCAATTTAGAAGATTTTTTACAGAATAAAACCAAGTTCTAAAAATATTTTTTTTTTTAACTTTCTTTTACTTTAAAAATTTAGGTAATACCTTTCATTTCATGTTTTACATTATTTCATTATAAAATAAACCTAGAATTAGTGTGATTGGTTAATGAATAAAATAAATTATTGCTCGCATAAGTCGTGTGAGGATTATAATTAGTAGAAACGGTAAGCGTGAAAGCTCCTTTATGAATAAATAACATGTAGGCGGCGGCCAGCCGTTTGTTCTCAGAGTCAAAGTCGCCTTTACCTTCACGCGTTATAATTAGAATTACCTATTAATGTGGTTGCCTACATTAAAATAGTGTCCGGTGGTTACTTCATAAAATTTTAATTGTAAAATGTAATTTAAAAATAGTCTAATAGACCAAACTTCAGATTTTTCATGAAGTGGACCAGATTAGGTTCACTAAACTACACAAGTTTTGCCTAAATTTTAATCTACGAAATAATTAAAATGTTTAATCCCGGGCATTTCTTTTAATTTCCACGTTCAAATACATTATTTACATAAAAAGCAACAATATTTTTTGCATAATGTTCATAATTTGCTTTAAAGTTTGGATGAAATATTATATAAATAAATATTTTACAAAAGTTTTTATTCCTTATAATTTGATCATAATCGCTATAATACGATCATAAAAGCTTATATAAATATTACGAGCGAACGTTTTAATAATACCCTCCTTTACTACTTTCCTTGTGAAATGCATTCATATTAACTGAAAATGGAACAATAATTAAAAGAATTAATTATTACCGTACGCGACCCGCGTGCTATATTCGTGCACTGACATTAAACTGCATGTGTGGCTTTTATAGATTTTGTAAAGAGCAGAGGCACGCGGGATCAAATACTGAAAGTTCGCCAAATTATTGAAAAGAGTAGAGAATTCAACTGCCCTATGTCCTATACTTTGTTGGCTACGCATTAGCTTTTGACAGCGTACAATGGAACAAACTGTGGAATGTGCTACTAGAAATGGGAGTTCCAGAGCACATCGTCGCTCTAATACAAAATTTGTATAATGAAAACCGTTCCTTCGTCAAGATAGGCTCTGAATTCTCCAACTCTGACTCTGACAGGAGCCGGTGGAGGCATAACATCCGCTCCAGATGTGACCCTACACATGCTGATCACGATCCTCAGAAATGAGGGACCTACACAGAGAGAGGGTGGCTTTTATATTATTTCACCAAGTATTTATAAAATGTATAAAGTAGAAATCAAATTAGGCTCTTGATGGGAATATAAATTAGTAGATATAGAGGCAAGACTAAGTCAGCGCGAAATAAAAAAAAATGTAGAAAAAAACATAGCCTATGTCACCCGGAGATAGTATAGCTTCCAAACAGTTAAACATTTTTCAAATCGGTTCAGTAGTTTCGGAACATACTCAATGCAAACAAACGAACAAGTAAATCTTTCCTTTTTATAATATTCGTATAGATCATAATAATAAATTCAGTGAGGAACGATTTTAGAACGATAAAGTTTCATACTGGATTATTAAAAACATTTTATAATATGCCCATTAAATTAGTAACGTTGATACTTTGTTACCTTGCAACTTCAGAGCTCAAATTATGCGCAATCAAAAATTATAATTATAATGAAAGAAAAAGGGAAATGATAAAATCCCGAATTATATTTAGATTTAATTAAAAGCTGTCAAATCCAACCCGAAAATTATAACTTGTAATAAAAGTCACAAATGTGTAATAAAACTCTTCGGGTTCCGTAAATACAGGAGGTCCGACAAAAGCGCTTGAGGCTTAATTAAATACAACGCCCGAACAATTTTATCAGCTAATACAATGTTATTAAATTGTTCGACGAGTTTAAACGAGATTATTTATGATTTAACCCAATACAGAGGAGGTTTTATTGTTTCCATGCTTAATGCGATGCCATAAATTAATTTATATAATTTAATTTTCGACTGCGTCAGTGTTTTCGACAGATACGAAGCAATGCACCGACCTTGTTTTGTATACCGTACAATAATTCACAACTATGTTAGTAGAATTTTAAAGTTAAAATAAAAATTATTCTTCATTTACAAATAATTAATTAATTATACGATTGCCAGAAATTTTTAATAACGGTAGTTCACAATTTCTGGCATTTCTGTATTGATTCCATGAATAAAAATATGAATGACAATGGAATATATTCCAATAAACAAAACACGGAATTAAAAAAAAAATCTAATTAACTCGATGAATTCTCTCTGTTAATTTAAATCTCTGACTTTTTTCTCTATGTATCTTGCTTTTGTATGAGACTATATTAATCGTAATAATAATTAAATTGAAGGTACTATAAAAATTAGCGTAAAAAACATACAATTATAATAGGTAGAAATGGTAAAATTGTCGCCCAGAAGACATAAAACAAGAAGCGTCGAAGGTAACTTGTGCATCACGAACCTCGGGGGAAATTTTGTCAGGTTTATTGCGAGCTTATTAATTCACCGACATCAACCATATTGCAGCTATCGAAATTGTTATAAACTACTGATAAATATTGCACAATACGCATAAAAGAAAGTTAACGATCACTATGCAAAGTTAATTATATTTTTAAAGTGTATCTTTATAAAGTAAAAAGATCACATCATTTTAAATTACAAAGGTATAAAATATTTTGCTTAAAAAATACAAGTTTTTTAAAACACAATTAACTTTTGCTGGTGATCGCAAACTTTTTTTTGATGTTCGTACTTCGTATTTACGTGAAAGTTTTTGTGCAGAATTTGTTTCGATAGTCAGATGTTTTGACCACTGACATATTTTTGTTGTTTTTTCTCTTCTACATAAGTAGTCTAATTTATAAGCGCCAATAAATCTTAAAGCAATCTTTAATACCATGTCTACCTTTTGGACCGTAATTTATCTTCATGGGTTCTGTCATAAGTCGAATCAGTTAAGGACATTTTAAAACTACTTAATACTTTTTCTTGCAGAAATTACTTCATACTAAGAAAAAACTTGAGAGATGTCAAGGGACACCCGGATGGAACGAAGTTCCTTTCAATTAATTAGTGAAGGAGCCAATGTTTATTCTATGAATAAAAAACTTAAGTCTTCACAAGAAGTACATTTTATTTCTATGAATTTTCGTTATATATTGTCACGTCGTTGCCATGGTGAAGTAGCGCTCATTCGTCGTTAACATACTTAGTATGTGAAAAGTGTTGTGACAACTTTTCGTAAAAAAAATTTCCGTCTAGCCCCCTTTCACAACGCGCGATAAGGAACTTCGTTCCAAAAACTAATTCATATCCTTGTAAACATAACTAAAATCTTTATTTCGAATCAATCAATTATTTTATTACTCATGTCTCAGTATCGAAACTAATTTAGTGTCTTAAGACTCATCAGATAGAATACTTTGTAAAAGAATCTTGTTTCTAACATAAAGACGTACAAGTTACGACGCTGTGAGGAGGTACGCGTCAATAGTACTTCGTTATAACTTGTCCTCTCACGATGTGTTGCAAGTTTCCAGACGAAGCTAATAAAATAAATATTTTTGTTATACCTTAATTTTAAAATCACTTTTAAAAGCTTTTAGCATAAAAGGTTTTTGATATATTGATTATTTTTTAAAGCTAGCTAAAATCTAACACAATAGTAAAAAGCATTTATTATGCAAATTAAAATAGATTATCAAAGACTGGTAATATAATAGAAGCTAAGAGTTAAGACGAAATTTTTACTTATAATCCTGGTAACCCATCACTCTAATTTGGGCACCAGTCCCTGCCAAAAGGGCAAAACAATAAATTTTATTATTATTTAAGTTCGAATTTAAAACACGTACACATACGTACATAGCTTTGCTTAAGTGTAGGAAGAAATTTTAACCATATCGCTTTAAAAATCAATTAGTTGAAGTGTAAATTTTTAAAATTTAAACCAAAATCTTACGAAATTAAATTGAAATTTAAACTCATAATAAAACAGTTCGGGTATCATAAATACGAGGAGTTCAACAAAAGGGCTCGAGGCTTAATTAAATACAGCGCCTGAATAATTTTACTTGCCAATACAATTAAATTGTTCGACGACTTTTAATATAAATAAAAGTAAAGATGTGATTATTATTATTATGAAGCATTTTTCTTCTTTCATTTTTGGTTCATATGTGGTAAATACCATATCACTTGCGATCATAAGTAGTTTTTATATATGTGTATTGCTTTGAACTTACTTTACAACACGAACACGAATCCTTTCGTACATATTTAAAGCTTTTAAATACAACGTTGTTTTAAATGTGCAAATACATGTCGGAATGTAACACATGTTAAGCTGCACTAGGAATTTGGTAAAGAGAGCCACCACTTGCCTGGTCCATCTCCGGCTCTCCGCTGACATTTCCGCTCCGGTACGCTTCGCTCACTACCTATCAGCTGATGGACAACTATACGTATCAAAACTCTCAAATTTATTAACAAAATCTATGTATTATTAACAAATAAAATACATATTAGTATTAAATACAAATCCCATTTTTGTAGAGAATTTATTATATAACAAATTAACGGTAACGAACAAAACGTGTTCCATTCGATGATGGTGCCATCTGTTATCGAATAGCGGATAAAAGTCAAATAACGCGATGAATATTATATTTCGCTAACAGTGAAAAGTCTATGTGGCGCCATCTAGTAGTCAGAATAAGTGCTATGGTAAAAAATGTGTTTTTTTTTTAATTGATCTATAATTATAAATCATAAAGCTTCTTACAACCTTGTTACATCTGAGGCTGCGAAAGTAAATACAAAGAACCACTATAAATTTGCTAGTTTTTTATTCCTTTGCTAGCGAGTTACTTTAAATTATGTTTCGATTTTTTTAACTCGTATAGCTATAGTTTTGATTATAACAGAAGAGGACACCTCTCGTTATAACACAAGTTTCGTGTTTCGAACATTAAGATTAACAAGTTGACGGCGCTACAAGTTTCAAGTCAATAGTGTCTCGTTAAAACTTGCCGCTGTGTCCGAACTTCCCAGACGACAGAAAAAAACAAAAATAGTATTGTTGTTTGAATCAAAAGCTTTTCTTACCAATTAAATATTACAAATTGAAGTCAGAAATCTCTTTTTGCTTAATGATAATTCTATAGTACAAGATCCTAGTAAATCTTTGATGTTTAATACAAGTCTTGTAATTTATTTGTACAAAAATTGCCTTTGGTGTGTACAAAAGTTACACAAAATAGGACCTTGAGTGTGCACGAGAATTTTACAAAGTATTGCCGCGATTAAGTACTAGAATTACACAAATATTGCGAATAGGCCTAATTTTATTCCTCTTTCCCTTCCCACATTTTTCTTATTAGGAAAGGATGGGAAGGGGAAGTGGATATGGCGGAGGAGGGCACGCATAGGAAGGGCAAATATCATCTTTTTGTGCGACCCCTTCTCCGTTGATTGAAGGTAGGCAACGCATCTGCATTTGCGGAAGTCTATGGGCAACGGTCGCCTCGCTATTTTAGCGAATTCAAGTGGCCGTTTTCTCGTTTTCCACCTTTTGATGTAAAATCAATATAGTAGCCAAATTTACTAAACGACCTTCCTAAAATTTTAACGCAATCAAACTTTTCAATGTGTTTAATTATCTTGTACACAAATTTAGGCAAAGCCGCGCCGGTGGCGCCCCTGCCGCTTAATAACCCGATGTCACTTCAACTTCCTACATTTTGTTATTGTTAAACATTTTTCAAGCTGATCCCATTTGTTCCTGCTCCCCGGAAAATCCTTCCGTACGGTTAATCTGTTTATTCTGCACAATATACTTCGATGCTAAGCTAAATTTTACGAAAGTTAAATGTTCCCTAAAGAGAATTTTGTTCATTGGTTCTTTTTACCGTTTCACTTTTTAAGTGTGTTTACGTTTTCCTTTTCACCTGATTGAATGACCAATGGTGGTAAATAAATTTAGATTTGCTACATAATTGATATCTATATAAAACATTACACAATTCGTATTCACTCGTAACTTACGACAAAACGGTTTTATTTTATTGTCCTTGTTCTAATCTGACACAGAACAAATGTTTAACGCAAACGCGCAAAACATTGTATACAAAGAGCGCTTCACTTACAAGCCGGCATTTTATCTTCAAAACAAACGGTACGGTATTAACCATCTATATAAATGTTGGAAATATTAGATAATGTTAGAACAAAAACAAAACAACATTACAATAAAAGTGAAACCCCTAATCTCCGTCAATAAAAAGATAATGACTGCCTTCATCCACAAAGGAAGTCTTTTATGTTCTTAATATTAGGTCCTTACATATGAAATTGGCGTTTTTCGTACAGGCCACTTTAATCACGAATTTCTCCTCTTTGGTAAGGAATTCCAAATTCAAATTTGTACAGCTATAGACTCATGTATTTGTGGTTCGATGACCGTCATTCATTTGTTTTTTTCTTCTGTTTTTTTCTGTTTGTGTCACTCATTTTACAAAATGGAAAACTTTAAATATCGCATTATTTACGAGTACGAGTTCAGTCGTGGCACTAGTGCTGCGGAAACGACTCGAAGGGTGAATGATGTGTATGGCGGTCGTGTTGCAAAAGAAAACACAGTTCGTTTTTGGTTCCAACGTTTTCGTTCTGGAAATTTCGATCTACAGAACAAGCCCCGTGGACGGCCTGAGACTCAAGTTGATAATGAAGAGTTGAAGGCTATTGTGGAAGCAGATCCATCGCAAACCACGTCCGAGTTAGCTGCAGGCTGCGATGTTAGTGATAAAACTGTTTTAATTCACTTGAAGCAAATTGGGAAGATTAAAAAGCTTGAAAGGTGGGTACCTCACGAATTGACTGAAGCAAACCGGCAAACGCGCGTCGACTGTTGCGTTACATTACTAAACCGGCACAATAATGAAGGTATTTTAAACCGAATAATTACCTGTGATGAAAAATGGGTTCTTTACGATAATCGGAAGCGCTCAGCGCAATGGTTGGATCCTGGCCAGCCAGCCAAATCCTGCCCCAAGCGAAAATTAACCCCAAAAAAGTTACTTGTAAGCGTTTGGTGGACTAGTGCCGGTATTGTTCATTACAGTTTTCTCAAATCTGGCCAGACTATTACGACTGATGTCTATTTTCAGCAATTGCAAACCATGATGGAAAAGCTAGCGGCTAAACAACCTAGGCTGGTCAATCGCTCCACGCCACTGCTGCTTCACGACAACGCTAGACCACACACTGCGCAACAGACGGCTACTAAATTAGAAGAGCTTCAATTGGAAAGTCTAAGACATCCTCCGTACTCCCCGGACCTTGCTCCAACAGATTACCATTTTTTTCGAAATTTGGATAACTTCTTGCAAGGGAAAAAATTCAACTCCGATGGGGCAGTCCAAATCGCCTTCAAAGATTTTATTGATTCCCGTCCGACTGGTTTTTTTAGTAAAGGGATCAATGAACTACCTATGAGGTGGCAAAAGTGCATAGAAAATAATGGTTCATACTTTGATTAAATAAATATATTATATTAAAAAATATTCGTCTTTTTGTTCCTCCCATACAAAACTCCAATTTCATATGTAAGGACCTAATATATTTATGGATGCTGTAGAGTTTGAACGTTGACAATTTTGATACTGTCGTTATTTATACTGATTGTAAACAGATGTGAGAGTACGAAGTTAGGCTAAAGCTTCCTTGTGGGGATTCGCCGAACTTGTTATAGCAAATTTACCATTTCAATGTGACTTGGAATATTTATTCTAGATCAGAGATTTTCAATTTTTTTTTCTTCTAGACCCCTCTCAAAATAAAAATTTATATGAACAGCCTGCTATGTTTATTTTGCAACTTACAAACTTTCAACTTTATGAGCCTTCATTTTGCTACCCCACTAGGCCTTCCATGGACACCCAGTTACCATGAATGCCTGAGTGAGATAATTCGAACAGTTTTATTCAATTACATGAGCAAAAGTTTAAAGAGGTCGGTACCCGGCTGGGACAGCTATAAGCACTAAATCAAAACTTTCACGTAACGGATACGGTAGTCGGCCAGTTCGAGTGAATACGTTTCGGGTCGGGAGTCGGACCCGCCTTCCGAATTGTCTGTGTAGAATAATGTTCATTTAATTATATGTTTGGAATCACTCATGTAACTTAGAATTACATCACATAACAGAAAAGACAACATGTATTACCTCCGGGTAGAAATATATTTAAGTATAAAATTAATGTTAAAAATCCCTTAAGGAAATGCTAGTCAGTAATAAAAAGTTAAAAAGGCATTTTTCTTGCATTTATTATGTTCCAACACTCACGTAAAAACAATAATCAAACAACAACAAAACATCAGTTTTCATGCTATGCTTGTCTAGTTTACTTTATAAATATGTATAATGCAAGCCATACACGATAGGTTTTGCGTGACGATATTAATACATTACCGAATTTAATATTACGCACTGTACAATTTTGTCCCAGACGCTAGATTATGATCGTAAGGTCAAAACGGTCATGCAAAACTTACGTGTGTGACCAGCACAATGAAAACAAAACACTATTACACGTTTTGTAATCTTTAAATGAGTTTCATTTTATTAAATCAACCTCCGTTAACATTACAATATAACCAATTACTTTAATTTGTTACTATTGTTATTTCATCGTTTATAATGTAAAAGCTGTCAGGCTCCTGTCGCTGACGGTCTAGGTCTATTAATAACGTCACACGCAATCAGCCCGCGTCTATTAATAGTGGTGTCAAAGACGTCATTCGTAATGCCTCATTAGGTGACAATTTGTTAAAGATAAACATAATATTAAATAATACTTTAATTTAATTAAAATTAAACATATTATAACATACAATATTTGAAAATGGCTTTTATATATGGCTGAGATAGTTTAAAAAAAATAAAACAATAGCAAATCGTAAAAAAATCAATAAAAAATCGTGAGTGTTATTTACGTTAAGATGGATGTGTGAATTAACACTAATAATATGATACGAAACTAGTATATTAGACTAAGCCTGAAGGGAGCATCGGATGTGAGGAAAGTTTTGCGTGTGACAAGGTGAACTTTAATTAAGACCAGGAAGAGATAAGAAAATATTGCGTGAAAAGTGACATGATTCAGAAGGATATAAAGACTGAATAAAGACATTCAACACAAAAAAAAATACTATTATAAGAGTAGTGAAATTTCACAGTATCATCGCGTCAAGTTCAAAAATTTGAAGTAAAGTTACACCACAAAAGCGTATCAGTTGAACGCCTTTGTTATTCCTTTTTGCGAGTAAAAATCGTATTTGTTATTTACTTCGAGATTTGCTTCTTGCACATATTTTCTATGTAAAATATCCATTCTTCAGTCTGCAAAAGTTGAAAATATATTTGCAGCCGGCAGACGAGGGAGTTTTCTTTCGTATCTACTTAAGCTGTTTTCTTTTATTTTACTAGTTTAAACAATTTGAGTTGAATAATACAACAGCGTTGCAATTGGTAACATAATTATGTACGATACAATTCACTAGGTGTTATTAATTTAATACTAGAATTCATTGAAATAGTCCGCGATTAAATAGTAAGCAATCATAAAAGTCAAGAATATATGAATTCGGTATATCTAGAATGTCCGAACAGTGGGTTTATTCGGCGAATTATACTATTATTTTTTATATTACAAGGTGGCAAACGAGCAATCGGCCACATGAATTCGGTGAAATGGCGAAGTGACCGTTGCTAATAGACATTCGCAATTGTAGATGCGTTGCCTACTCTCAATCGACGAAGGAGGATACGCACAAAAAGAGAATATTTAACCTGCCTATGCATCTCCTTCTCCATCAAATCCACCTCCCCTTCCCATCCTTTCCTTATAAGCAAAACGAGAAGAAAAGAGGACTAAAATTAGGCCTACGGCACTACACTCATCAGACTGTACGCGGAATTACTTCTACTTCACGCCTGTCTTTTGTGTGGTCGTGTTATTTCACCGGGCGAGCCGACCAATTCGTGCAACTGATGTTGTTGTTGCTGGCGTCTACTAATGTAATACTTTACTACGGATATATTAACATATATATAATATCATCATTTATAAAACAGTCGTGAAACTTATCGAAAAATAGAGATGAGACCAAAAGTGTTGCGTGAACTGTCACCAACATTCAGCTCCTGCCGTATGTTGTGATTGATGGACGCCATATTAAATAAATCTTTGGATATTACGTTTCAAACATATTATATTTTTATCTCTTATAAAGGGAATGATTGATGGATACTTATTTCATAATAAAACACATGTTAAGTCATATTTGGATATCAAATATACGATTAATGTTAGCAAAATATCAATTGCTATCAATACAAAAATCTTATATATATAAAAGAAAGTCGTGTTAGTTACACTATTTATAACTCAAGATCGGTCGAAATGATTTAACTGAAAATTGATGGGGAGGTAGCTTAGAACTAAGAGACGGACATAGGAATTTTTTTATTTTGTGTGAATTTTTTTATTCCGCGCGGTCGGAGTCGCGGGTAAAAGCTAGTATTTTATAAAATAATATAATAAAAATTAAAAGTACAATGTAAATGTAATATTGACCGTGACATAAACAAAAAAATATATCAAACTATCTCACTCAAAACTTTTTCATTAAAAACCTGAATATCTGTGAAAAATTTTATAGCAGTCACTTATTTCAACGTTATTGCTCATATAGGTGAACATAACCAATCTATATTTATTAAAGTAAAATAAAAGTATACTAATAGTATAGAGTAGTCGAACAATGCAAAGAAAGGTTCGTGTAATGACAAACTTTTGATTTGTAAGGTCGCCCCGTGCCGCAGTCAAGTCAGAAAACAAAGAAATATTTCACTCGTGTAATGGATTGAAGTGAGCTTCAAAACTTTTCACATTCAGCAAGTTTTCGAACAAATTTATCTCTAGAGGAGCGAGCGCAAATACATCAAACTTGAAGCAATTTCAGACACTTGTTTCCCCAAAACGTTCATAAGTCGCTTAAATTAACAAGATTTAGTTTTATTCAATTGTTTCATTGCTAGAAACTATCACATGAACACGATTGTTAAGATATTATGTATAAAAAAACTTTTTTTGTTTTTCCCCTATGGGCAAGAGACCGGTGTCCAAACTAGGGTCACTCGCCCAACAAACCACAAAATATACAACTGGAAATTAAACATATTACAATTAAATTTTACAAAGTGAGTTTTTATACTCGTATAACGGTTAGAACCTTACAGGTTTAACCGGTAGTAATAATCAAATTTCACAGTGCACTTAGCTGCATAATTTTGTCACACACACACGGTTAAAACCGCCGTGCAAAACATAACGTGTGTGTTCTTCATAATACCACACATTTAACAATGAAGCTAGATTTAATGCAGCTTTAATTTACAAAGTTTGTATTACAAGTCTAAGATAGCGTTAACTATTTGAACTGTTCTTTGAGAGTACACGAGATCGTTCAAGATCGTTCACTCCTATATTACGTGTCAAAGGAAGGGTTGGCTGCAGTCGTAAAACTTCAAGACAATAAAGTTAGCTGAAGAAATGAAGTTGAGATAGTTGATCCCTAGGTGTCGCGGTTGCGCGTTGTTTTAATGGCGAAGTTTTGATATACCGTGTTACTGCGAACTAGAGTCATGGCATCTCTAATGCACTTAATTTACTTGATTTGCTGTATAACGGAAACTTTAGATTTTATATTGTTAAGAAAAGATTTAATAAGAAAAAAAGCTTAAAGGTGACAATTAAGAATATTACACTCATATCCATATATTCCATATTAGGGTGATTCAAAAAAAATTTTAATTTTTTTTTTAACCGATACCCTTTCAAATGTTTCTATTTGATATAAAAAAAAAATTCACCAAACCCGAGCCCTATAGCTAAACTCTAAGGGGTCGCTACTGTTTTTTATTTTCCCATTTAATTAACATGGGAAAAATCGTTTTTTGTTTTAAATTGAATTTACACATAATTAATTTTTATATTAATAACATATCAGAAAGGCGTATTTATCTTAACTGCTACATTGTACTCTAATTATCATTAATAAAAAACTATTAACTAGAATGAACATGTTCAATTTTTTATTTAGATTATTAATATAAAAAATATGTGACAAAATTATATTCCATGATTACTTGTAATCATACACTTAATTCATTTATCTTATTGATATCATGTGTGCTGCAACCTACACTACGTACTAAAAACCATTTTCGAAATTTGTAATATATAAAAATTCAATGCTTACTAATAGTTTAAGTAAAAATTTTGAGGATTGTGCAAAAAAAAAATAATTCCAAGCATTTTTCAAATTTCGAAATTTAGTGATTTTTAAATAGCTGTAATTAGTCTTTATGTAAAGATAATTGTACTTTGTAATAGAGTTTTGGAAAGCTCGAAGACTCTACTTTAAGAATATAAAATCGTGTTTTATAAAAAATTGCGTTAATTATGTGTAAATTCAATTTAAAACAAAAAACGATTTTTCCCATGTTAATTAAATGGGAAAATAAAAAAACAGTAGCGACCCCTTAGAGTTGAGCTATAGGGCTCGGGTTTGGTGAAATTTTTTTTTATATCAAATAGAAACATTTGAGAGGGTATCGGTTAAAAAAAAAATTTTTTTTTTGAATCACCCTATTCCATATATTCCATCTATCCATCGATTCTTGACTGATTTGGAAGATGGCAGTGTGACAATGATACAGAAAAAAGATTGTTAAGATAATTATTATCGATTAGGTGAAGCTTTACCATACATCGTTATCAAAGCAAAAAATAATTTCATTTATATGTTTTAAAATACAGTTGCAACTAATTTTTTTTTAGAGATAGATAGAATGAAAATAACAGTGATGGCCAAATAGAGAGAAAATTATAGACAGATCCATGTTTATATAGATTAAAATCATACTGTTGTAAATCATTCCTACGATTTCTATTCGTATCAATAAATTGCTTATTCTATGTTTAGATATTTTTATTACTTTCATTCTATTCTTGTAATGTATACTATTTGTAAGGAGCTATTCTATTTGCCAACTTCGAGCAATAGAAAAGTTCCTCTGTTCGCAAAGTCTATTGTTGACCTAAAAACCTAAAACAGATCTTGTAGGGGTTTATATGATATAACTGGGACACAAAAGATACTAATATGAATCAATACAATTTATCGCCTACACTTTCATTTCATATTTGTGCACAAAGTGGTAAAAAACATATCCTTGTTTTTTTTTTTCGAAAAAACCAAACTCGACTGACAGATTCTAACAGATGAAATAGCGCCATCTGTTGTTTGCGATTCAAAAGAAAGTCATTAAAAATGTTAGCTTAAACGAAATGAACTGTAATGTTATATAATACTAGCTGTCGCTGTCGGATATAAAAAAAAAAAAAAAAAACTTAAAGTAGCCTATGTATTCATTCAGACTATGTACTACATTTATTGGCATTTTCGGCGAGATACATTCAGCCGTTCTAAAGATACCTATTAACAAAAAACCATCCATCCATTTGCATTTCATAAACATTCGCATTTATATGATGTAGCACTTTCTTGTTCTAGAATATACTGAAAAAAAAAAAAAAAACAATGAAAAGTTATGGTGACTAAGATCTGATCACGTTATTTTAACTGTCTTTTTATAATTTCATCTCTCACGTACACTGCATGCGTTTATCTGATAGTGATTGCTGCGCATTGACATTTGCAGTAAGATTAAGAAGGTTGTAGTTGCGTTGCCTAGCTTTGATAGACAGAGTTGACGATGTACACAAGAAGAACATTCCTTACCTTATATCTACTCGATTTAATATGATAAAATAACTAATACTAAACATTATTTAAATTATAAACATACATACGTTAAAAACAAATCTAAATAATGCAGTAGCTAAGTCTGATTATCGAGATCCGCAAGCAAATTGCACCCGGTCACTAAATTACGACCAGTATAAATTGACTTCTGTCGGTATATACGATTTCTCCCTCGATACCAAAGTGTCAATGATCTTTGGGGAGAGCGACGGACCAGTGGTAAATTGGTCGGTGTCTGATTTATCGACTCGGTGGATCAACTTCTGCGAGAAATAAAGCTACGATATTAACTCTAGCCGGATAAGACTTAATATTTAGCCATCATTTTATAAGTATCACATACGTATAAGTTTCAATACACCATTTTTTTCTATTTGTTTGGCTAAAACTCAAATGACTCTAGTACCTACAATTTAATGAATGACATTATGAGAAGGAAAAAAATTAGTTTTTCATACTTAAGACTTTTTTAATATACATAAATCCATGTACAATCATTTTGATATAAAAGCACCCTTTCAAGGTAATATTTATAAAATTTATCATATACTATTATATCACACTTAATTGGAATAATTTACATCTTTAAAAATAACTACAAATAATAAAAAAAGAATTAAAAGCCGCGGATCAATATACACAAACGTTTTTTGGTTCTCTACAGCGATGCCCAATCAATCACGGATGGCCCAGTTTTTACGTACCTATTATTCTCGAAGGACAGGATTTGCAGGTGATGTCCCTAGATGGACTGTATAAAAAAAAACTTCCCAATACGTCCGATATATATACAGTTTTATGTTTTGTTGGCACGCCCGTTTTCAAACACACGGCGCTTCCTATTTTCAACTTTTTTTTAACCATGTTTTTAAAAGTCGCTTGCATGTTTTCTAGTCAATTAGTTAAAAAATATTCATAGATTTCTACGCTTAGTTTATTAAAAATACAGATAAGTAAGGAGATCAAAGTTATATTTAAGTCATTTTATGCACAAATCGTTTTTTCCGATTCGGATGCGATTAGCAATCATAATTTCTTCTTTCATGCGTAAACAATTAAAAGGTTCTATATCAAAGACGTCAAAGCCATTCGTTACTGTAGTTACGAAAAAATAAAAAGAAACAATTAAAAAAAATCCAAGACATTTCGCTATGATGGTTAATCTGACAAATGACATCCGACTAATTGTATCAATACAAGATGGCACCGAGGAAAGATACTTAGCAAGAGTTATTAAAAAAAATATTGATGTTTTCTTAGCATTTTACTTTTCTAATATGTTCAACTATACAACCAGATGAAGCTTTATTAAACAGAACAGTGAAAAGATAAAAAAAGTTTAATTTTAAGTACAACTGTGATAAAAAAAACTATACTCCAATTACAAATCGGATACATTTTATAGCCTGGAACCTGACATATTTCCTTTTTTTATGACTGACTGACTGATTAATTTATTAATTTTATTATAATGCTTCATACTTTTTTGGACTTTGTAAACACTGTCTACCTCATCGGCATGGGAGCGTTTTATAAATGTAGTTTTTTCATTCATTTTAATTTAATCTGGAAAATAAGCAAAAATTTAATTAGAAAATTATGAAAATTAACATTAAACGTAAATTAATAATTCGGAATGTTTAATATCGAATAATAAAAATGTTTAACGGCGTTGTATCATTAAAACATTGGTTTTAATTAAGTGTTCCCGTCAAAGCAAAGTGTCCAATTTTGTTTTATTTTAAGTGTCGTTATGGGTCAACATTGTAATTTTATACGACAGATATATTTAAAGCATTTAATATCTTGGGAAATCCGATCATTTTATTTAATACTCAACCACGTTCATTACTTAAATATCTACATTATTTTGGAATTAAAACTTTAAAAATAGAAACGGTAAAATAAATCTCAGTATTTCAGATTTTACTAAAATAGCTGGAGTAAATTGCGCGATGCAAAACATTTTCGTAAAACTTTGAAAGGTAGATAGATGCCTAATAACTTTTAACGGAAAAAGAGTTAGATTTCTCTGACAACAAAAACCTTTTATCGGCGCTCATCCAACGCTTTTGATGCGGAAGAAATGGTTCCGAACGGATACGACTAAGTGATTTCGTGAATCGAGTTTGACTGGCGCCATTCATCCAAATATACGGGAGTCGAGTTTACGACAAACTACAAACATGACTAACTAATAGGATCCGGTGAACGACGCACAATCGACTCGAATTCGACTCCTGACGCCCGCCGACTGTTCCCCTAAGCCCAAATAAAATGTCGTCATCAACTCCCTCTTTCCTCATCCCTCTAACCCCAGACATGCGCCCCTAAGACGTCGTAGGATGTAGAGTCGAATGTTCAAATCAAATTACAATTCTAACGCTAAAATAACCAGCGGACGTTATTTCTAATCAAAATAGATAAGCAAAATACTTACCATTTTATTTGACGTGATTTGGAATCTAACATAATAGTTTGAATAAACTTTTAGTAAATTCGTTATTTTTGGAGAAACATTAAAAGCGTAACGAATTCTGTTATATTAATTACAAAAGACAATGCTATTAAGCATCGTGTCGAATCTCAACTCGCAAACATGAAGAATATTTATTTTGCCGCCACCTTTTATAATGCAGACGCATGCGCGATCTCGAAACGACCCGCAGTAAAACGACTGGTCACGTGACTCGACGCGGCATTCGCTCGGCGCATTTCGGCAGTCGTCGGTGAACCGCTCCAGTGAGAGCGTGTCCGTGCAAGTTACGTCGGTAATCACATAAATGTCAAATTAAACGATTTCGTCAAAAAAACATGACATGTGCTTCGCGCCGACGTAAACATACGTTATTAAATTGCTTTATGTCAATCGGTAGTGCGTATATTTCTTATTAACCCAGTTTAGTGTTTAATTTTTGTGTAGCAAATTTATAGTAGCCGTTCATGTAAGTGTTTTCTGTTTTCGAGGCTCGCTGGAACGTTTGAGATGTTGCGATTTATATCCGTCTGTAGCGTATTTTAGAAGTGATGTGATATTGCTGAGGTTTTTTTGAGTGTTTACACGATGGACCGAGTAAGTGGCGTGTGTAGGTTTGGGGGGGTTGTGTCCGCGGTGAGGACTCGTACGGGACGAAGTAGACGACGTCTTACTGGACCAGGTCAGACGAATGAAGAAATGCCAGAGGCTCCGCGGCGCGGGCTCGGCGCGATCCTCGTGTTGGCCTGCATTTTGGTCTATCACAACAGTCTATACTGTGGCTTCGTCTTCGACGACATCAGTGCCATAAAAGAGAACAGAGACTTGCGGCCGCAGACACCAATCTCAAACATCTTCCTGAATGATTTCTGGGGAACTCCTATTCATAAGGTAAATAAGATGTTAGATGGCAATCAATTATTCAGATATGTCTAAATAATCTGATAATGAGGGTCAACGAACAATGATTCACCAATTTTGTTGCTTTAAAAAACTTTTTTTTATTTCCGACTTCATATTTTACGTCACGTTTTATCACATCATACCGTATAAATTAGGGAAGACACAGACATTTATACATTAATAACGAAAGAAACGAAACAATACTGATATTATAAATGGGCAAATTTGGATGGATGGATTTTTTAAATGGTAGATTCAGAATGGTTATCATTTATTGATGAAATTAGGCACAGATCTATAATATAGTCTGAAACAACACATAGGTTACTTAGGTATTAAGGTAGGCGACATGTAGTTAATTACACTTAATTTAGTTAAACATATCGCTGCGTATGTCGTTAAAATGTGATTCTAATCTTAATTTATCAGAAAAAAAAATATCTGAAATTCCTAGTAAATTATAATATTTAAGACTCGTGTTGAATTTATTGCGAATCGCCATTCTCGTAAAAAAGGCAATTTTCACGTAGGGAATATTAATTTATAACAAAATTCAACAAGATACCTACTAAGACATTAATAATTTTTAATGCTATTGAGCTATATTTCATTGAAAAACAAACAAACGGCTTCAGAAAAATCTACCTATTTAAATAAGAATTTAGTTTAATACATTAACAAATAACCATTTATCCATTGTTTTATGTACCGTCCCAAATAGTTTCAAGCAACACGAATTAGAGATTAAAATATTATAGAAACACCAAGGGGACTGGAGACGGTCTCTACTGGCTATTAAGGGGAGACATCTGTGTTTAGTTTATAACTGACACTGAAGTAAAATTATTAATCAATTTTGTTAAAGCTGTTATATGAATGTAATGTCTAACAAGATGGAGTAAGTAAAACATTATTGTACATTAAGAAATGCTACTGTTCACGTTTTTATTCATCCAGTATGCTACATTTCCGCGCGTTATTACCGCTATCAACGAAATAGCTTACTATAAAAAGCTAAATTAACATAATATTACGTGCATTCATAACTTCGCGTCGCGTCGCTGCGAACTTATAGCTGTTTAGAGACGAAATTCCGTTACGCATTAACTCGGGCATATGCCGTTAATCAAACATTTACACGGCGCAGGTAAAATAGCAAATTTATGGTTTAATCATGGGGAATGTTTCATACCGGTGCATTATACTGTTACCCGTATGGCTATTTTAGAGAGCAACGGCTTGCAGTCAGGATAGCATTGCCAAGGATAGCAACAGTCGATAAAAAAACACGCAGGCAAATTGAGAACCTCCTCCTTTTTGAGGTCTGTTAATAAAGATCTATAACCAGTTATTTTTGTAACTGAACCGGTTGTTGATTAGAGAAATAAAAATTGAATTAAGTATGCGATTTTTTTAACTTGATCTTAAGTCAACTACACAATTTTTTGTCGCGTCTTTTGTAGGTTCTGCACTTCTGTTGGTTTTATAAATGACGATCCTATCAGTTTGTACGTTTTTTTATTATGTTACATTTTATTTAAGTGTTTTTCCTTAAAATATTGGATTCTCTCATTTTAAGCAAAGATTTTGACAATGCTGACATGTCTTTGCGAAGTTTGAAGACAGCAGTTACAAGGATTTGCATTCCGAACATTTCTCGAGTCTCGCCGGAGAACATTTTCTATTATTAAAATTCTGAAGCGATTTAGCTGCATGGAATGTGATTGTTATTAAACGTTCGCGCTCCATTGAATTAAGAAAATTTAACAAGTTACCTTTTATTGAAACCATTCTTGGAGAACCTTTTTAGTTGCTGGTTTATATAAGTATAAAAGCGCAATGATAAAGGTTTAAATTGCTGCAATTATAGTTTTATCAAAATCTTAAGATTTAGAAGACATTACAACTTGGTTTAGCTTCTTGGACTGATAGGATGATATGCGTTTGCGAGGATAACACGGATTAAACAAGATTTAAAGAGTTAAGTAACAGTCACAATCAAGAATTGGAATGTACAGTAGTTTAGCGCTTGGATGCCGATGTTTCTTAAGAGTTAATTGCAATTTCTCTAATAATTCCTTAGAGATACCAACGTCCTCCATTTTTTTTTCTGATGGAATGGATTTTGTAGACTAAGAATGGTCTGCAAACTGGTTTCGGATGAGGAATGAATGGCTATTACAACTAGTTTAATATAAAATTGACCGTGTACAATGGCTGGATATGGTAGAATCTAATTTCATTTAGAAAAAAAAGCTAATCAGAATAATTAAAAAAGTTTTTTTTATCTTTAAACCAATTACATTTAGTTATTTAAATCAATTAGAATTAAAGACACTTTTTAATTACAAATTCTGTTTGAAACTTTAGTAACGCTTTTTTGTAATGAACATTAAACAATTGGAAAAGCCAAATAATATTTTAACGCTTATAAATATGTGATTAATAACTTAATTTTTTCAAATAGAAATTATTTTGTTAGTTGCCAGTTGTTTTCGTAAACAAATGATCATTTAATATTTTTCAAGTTTTTTTTTCATTGTGAATGGCTTTCGTCCAAATTCAAATATGATAAAATATGAATTACATAATAAAAAAATATAAGAAAACATTCAGTCAGCTGTAACAAGATGTAACTTTCTCGTTTAGGTTGTCGGTTAGACATTTGAGTATAATTTTTGTACAAATCAATACAAACAGCGGGAACGAGCAATTCGTTTCAACGAACCCTTATATATCACGAGCGAGCAATACGAGATGTATTCTGCGGCTTTGAATAATGTATACATAATCGTCACCCTCCTGTTTACTAAGTTCTGTTCCGTTGAACAAATACTTAGATATGGATACATAAGTTTTTAACTTATACGATTATAATAAATTCAGTAACCATACAAATATAATTCAGAAAATAAAATTTAAAAAAGGTACGAAATTGTTGTGGACAGTGAAACACACAGAACAAATTCGCCTACAAGTTTTTTTTTTAAGAATCATACACCGTACTGTTAATCATATTACTTACCTAATACTATAACCAAAGGTCACTTTCACTGTCAAAGGTAAAAAATAAATCATGTGTCCATAAAATTAGTCAAAATTCTAAAGTAGTTTTTTATTATTTCAACACAATAGAAAAGGTTAAATTATTGTGTGAATAATACATTAAGTAAATAGCAACACTGAATAACTTAGAAATCAATTAACTTAATGGTCTGAAAGATAACGAAAGCTTAGTGAGGGCCTAAAAGTTCGCAAACAAAAATTTCTCATTGACGCTTCAACTGAAACGCAGTTGAAAAAAGTTCGCCGACTGACATTGATGGATGCGACGCGGACTCCAACTTTACTTTGAGCCGAACTCTACGAATCGAGTTCGGGAGTCGCAATTTAATAACGAGCTACTTCGCAACCAACTCCGCGAGATGCATAACTGAAGTCTCCACCGCTTCGAAAACACGTCGCACCGTGTTTTGCTACGGAACGTGCTTTGGTTTTCTAGTTTTCTTTGGTGGTTGTTCTATTTTTAAAGTCATCTAACGATCTTTCCTGTTCTAAGTAGTAAAGACAAAGAAAGTTGCAGTCCATTTCAAAAGTTATTAACAGTCCAAAGACTCTTATTCCAGCAACATTAGGTTATGTTATATCCATATAATGAACAGACCAAATCTAAAAGAAAAGAATTGTTAAAAATAATTAACATTGACAAAAACGAACAAACCATTAAACCTGTCAAACTCAAATAAAACTGTAAAGCGGCTTTAAAAGACATTCAAAACGCCAGAGATGCCTATAATTCAACGCGCAATAGTCAGTTTGGTCGGTTTGCGGAATAAAACGTTAATCACTCCTCGGAACCTTTCATAAATCCGACACGTGAAATGAAAGTAATCACTTATCTAAAATACTAAACAACGCAGGCTTGGTTTAGTGTTGGGTTTGGATTCGTTTACTTTTTTATTTAGATTTTTTTACCCCACTATGGCTCGAACAGAAATAATGTATATTAAGAACAGTTGTGATTTAATTATAAGCATTGTGATGAATGACACAAGATGAATAACGAATCTTAAAGATAATTCCCTCTACTTCTTTTATAAATTCGTGAAAGAATTGATAAATCTTTACATTACTTACGTAAAGATTTTTTTTTATTATTAAATGGCTGCATGGCTTAAAACGCCTCGGTCATTACACTTTTTCTTTTTATTCGATTTCAGTTCTTTGTAACTCGAAATCATACGACAGTCGAAACACTAGTGCTATTTCTGTGAACTTTATCAGCGCTGTAGCCTTCAATTTTTCAGCTTGTCCATTGTTTTTTTCTTCTTTTGCAGAAAAACATTAATGACAATCGTCACGTTACAATGGTGCGGGAAATGGCCGAATTCAAAAGTTTTTTTCTCTTATGTTTTCTTTGTAAATGTTCTGGGAAATGGAATTTACTTGGTGTTTAGTGTTCGAAGTAGGCAAATTGAACTGTATAAAAGACTTACTGATTTTACGTTACTGGTCTCACTACTTCTACAATATGGTATTAATTAATAAAGTTATGCTTATTTTTTTAAATAAAATACCTGTGATTTTTAAACAAAACAGAATTAAACCGACTACAGTGTGGTACACGTTGAATTAGGTTACTGGAACACTCAAAGCTCAATATAGCATTAGAACGAAATCAACGGCACAAATCCAATTAATTTCACGTTGCATTAAGTCATTTAGCCTGTTGTTATGAGGGAGAGTACCCACTTGAAACTAGATAAATCTAACTGGATGAGGCCGAGAGAAGTGTAATCCAAATCCATCATTTTTGCTAGAAATAGATGAAAAACAAGAGATTTCTTATGTAGTCATATTAAATATTTTAACAATATTTAGTATATCCAAAACCTCCATAGCGTTTAAATGAGTGAAATTTTAACATCACCTTGATTTTATAAATTCTATATTTACAAAGCACTGCTTCTAAAACTTATAAACATATGTTTTAAAAAGAAATGGATAAAAAATTCACGACCTTTCGAAAAATTCGCAATGCTTCTATTCAAAAGCTTTCTTCAAAGTATACTGATTGGTCTTAGCGTGATTTCTCTCGATATTCTGAAATATCGCCGTACAATAGCAGGACACCGGTCAACGGATTTACTTCCAGCCAATCAACTGCACGCGTCTTACGTAATAAATTGAAAATAGTTTACATAAACGCATAAAAACTAAATCAAGGGCCTTGCTATTCTGATCTTATCCTTCGACAACTTTTAAATCTGCTTATTTCGCATGGTAAAAATATAACTTGGAACAGAAGTATCGGACATAAATTTTATAGGTCCCATTATAATAATTGTTGTTCGAAATGCTACGGAACAAATTCTAACGAATAAAGAATTCATCGCTATACAAGAAAGCAGTAAAGCCTGGCACGTTTCCGAGACAACATGAAACTACGTAAGGATTTAAATTCTCGACGGGTTCTTACTTGTTACGTGTCGAATTCTTTCCACAAGAGCACTATCTTAGTGCTAGTCTTGTGCGGAAATACTTTTTCAAATTCTTTGCCGATAATGATGCACTAACAGTAGCAAAATTAAACGATCTACTAGATTTTAAATTATGAAAGCTAATAAATACTGGGTCCATGATTATACGACTCTTACTTCTCTCGCCCTCATCCAGTTTATATGATTATGACCTTGATTTATATGACAGTCTATATTCACTAGAAAAGTAGACACAGCTATGTTTTTTCTTGATTATCTATTAAATAATATTAGAATTTGATTACGTTAGTAATATATGTGACCACACTCTTCAAGACCGTTTACAATAGTCTGGAATATTACGGGAAGCTGGATCAAAAGTAGGTACATAATTATCAATATAGTTAAACATGTACTGAGAATAGTGTAACTACGCCTCATTGCGAGACTGCTTTTGCAAAATGGAAAGCAAGATGAATCGGATAAACTTGGTCTGATGGGTCGAAATTAACTTTTACGTTTAGTATTTCCTGTAGATAGAGCCTTAATTAATCTAAATTCTACGCCTTATTCTTATTCTATTGCCTGTGTATAAAGTCATTTAAATATGTAAATAAATTTGGTTATTTAACAGGATTTATAATTGAGTACTGGTTAATAAAAGTGAAGTAATTAATTAATTCACTAATGACTTTTGGTGATTGCGTGACATTCGACCATACTTGTAATTTCTTCGGCCTTTTTCAGACATTCATTTGGAAGCGAATAATTTATGAGGCGCCCGTCGTCTACTGAAGTCGTTTACTGGTGCGATATCTCTGAAGTATTGGATATTACAATGACTTTAACTAGCAGTAATCATTATATCAACTTCAGCCTTTGACTTGAACTTGATGTTATTGAAATGCATTATTTTACCGTCGGTTCCTGAGAACAAATCTCCATTTAAAACATATAGCTATCTCTGTTTTATTTTCAAACATAATGACAAGGATGACGATATGTTTTTTACAGAGATTTTGGTCTAAGAAACCCACGGTTTATTTTGCACTCATAACTTATTGCTTGACTGTCAGAAGGTAATTTTTTATGGTATCATGATCCGTATGAATATTCGTAGATTTGTACGTATTCATTCGTTCATTGTGACCACATAGCTTAAACGACTTGAATGAATTTGAACAGTAGTGAAGTGTCATTTGATTTTTATTGCTCAGAATGTTATAGCCGTAAAGTAGGGCTATTTTCATAAATTAATTACTAATTATCGATGGTAATATCGAAATATTTCGGAAGGATTTGTTATTCCCATAATAAAGTGAAAGTAATAAGTATTTTCAACTCTCGGTTTTCCATAATTTTGAAACAAAAGGCCTAAAGGGCCTTCTTCTTGCAGCCTACATTACATCACATTTGGAATTAGGTTACCAGAGCGCTAAGTTCTTAACTCGACATCACGGCCGCTGTAGAGCACGAGCCATTTGAGATCACTGACATAAATACATAAAATTATTTTCAGTTTCATACGGTTTCTTCTGTTCTATCTTGTTACCAATTGAGGTCATGTTACAAGGGAAATTTCGTTTTCAAAATTGACCTCGAAATGAAAGTAAATCCAAATACAAAATTTAAGCGGTTTCATGTTCAGTTAGGCAGTTAGTTTGAGAATTCTAGACTAAAGGAATGCTTAACTGACAATAAAACCACTCTGAGTGTTGAAGTTTCACTAGTACTAGTGGATTTCTATTACACTTCATGTAATCCTTACTATTGTTAAAAGATTGTCATCGGCTCACCTTATATAAAAAAATGTTGTTGCTGCTTATAGCGTGACCGGACCTTTGCGTGGACTTAGCTTTTCAAGTAATTCATTGTGCGCTAGTTATTTACGGCGTGCGCTTACCGTCACTGGGTTATGGAGCATTAAAATTGTTTATTAGCCTCCGAATGTGGTTCTTGCGTTAGTAAAACGTACCCATTTATTACAAACAAAGAAGAAATCACTTGGATTGTTAAACAATGTAAGAATAAGATCTTACTTAACTATGACGTGTGTTAGTATCGTCTACTATTGGTGTATGTTATGAACATTTTAACTCTTTTTAGCCGACTTCAAAAAGAAGGAGGTTATCAATTCGACTGTATTTTTTTTTTTTTTTTTTTTTTTTTTTTTTTATGTGTGTTACCGCGATACTCCGCCCCTGGTGGTCCGATTTTGATGAAAAATATTTTAATCGAAAGGAAGTGCTTGCAGGTGGGTCCCATTTTTTGTTTTTTTTTTTTAAATAACTAGAAGACTAGTAGATTTTGAATATAGCTTCAAAATTTGATGCGAAAATTAGGGACATTTTTGCTTTCAGCGCTTACGTAGGCTAAACTATAAGACCTACATAAAAATGATGTATGGCGAATTGTAGCTCTTTAAATGTGCTAAATAAAAGTCCGCGATAGCATATATCTATCTTTTATAGTTTTCTCACAATAACCATTCTTTTCTTTACGAAACATTAATTAAATTCTTGCCCTATTTCCGACGCTATTATTCAAGTTCAGTATTAACCCTTATGTAAATAAATATGTTCATTATCAAGAGAATTTAATGTAGATTATATTTGCAATTGAAACTATATCATTCTGTCTAATAGTTTAGGAGATATCGTAAGAATAAAATTACGCGGAAACGAAAAATGCTACTCGAAAAGCACAATTTTGCTTTCTGGGCTTACGTAGGTCAAACTATATGACTTACATAAAAATGATGTATGGAGTAATTATAGATCCTTAAATTTGCTAAATAAAAGTCTATGGTGGCGTATATCTATCATCTATGGATGTCTCACAAAAACCATGTTATTGTGAACAAACTTCGATTAAAATGCACACGAAAAACAGCGTCGTAAGCTTACGGCGCTATTATATTATATTCGATATGAATCCTTATCCAAATAAATATGTTTGATGGCTAGAGTATTAAATGCAGATTACATTAGCCTTTAAACTATGTAATTCTGATCAATAGTTTGGGAGATATTAAATAATTAAAAACTACGCGCATTCGAAAAATGCTACTGCGGCGCGCGGCTGGACTAAATTAAAGGCACGCTACGATGTATTAGTTCGGTAATTTTCAATTTGTATACCGATTTTGATAATTATTTCATTGTTTAAAGGATAAGTGGTTATCTGCTGCATTCTAAATTAGTTTTTGAATTGAAGTACACACATATCAAATAGGAAAGTCCTTTTTATCTTTATTTGTCTTATTTATGTCTTTATACGTATTAACGAAATTTGTAATTGAACTTCAAATTCACTAAAAATTGTGAAATAAAACAAAAATTTTAAGAAAAAAAAATAGCCGACTTCAAAAAAAAACAATCTCAAACAAAATGCACTCAAAAGTAACCTAAAAAAACCAATTTCAAACAAAATGCACTCAAAAGCAACCTAAAAAAACAAATTTCAAACAAAATGCACTCAAAAGTAACATAAAAAAACAATTTCAAACAAAATGCACTAAAAAGAAACAAAATAATGTCATGAAAACTCTCTAAACTCTAGTAGTTAGTAGTAGGGGCTCAGTTTTCCGCAACTCCGAGACAAGCGCGTATTTTGCGTGTCTCTAAACTCTAAAGAAAGTTCTCTTCTTTCTTGTAACATGTCTATATTGTATAATTATTGTTATTTTGGAGTCGGTTTCGGCCTAAGTAGGGACATAAACGTAAGTATGTCTAATACATCTCAAATATAAAATGTCATCTATTTACTTCGGCCGACACCGACTGCGAAATAACAATAATTATACAATATAGACATGTTACAAGAAAGAAGAGAACTTTCTTTAGAGTTTAGAGACACGCAAAATACGCGCTTGTCTCGGAGTTGCGGAAAACTGAGCCCCTACTACTAACTACTAGAGTTTAGAGAGTTTTCATGACATTATTTTGTTTCTTTTTAGTGCATTTTGTTTGAAATTGTTTTTTTATGTTACTTTTGAGTGCATTTTGTTTGAAATTTGTTTTTTTAGGTTGCTTTTGAGTGCATTTTGTTTGAAATTGTTTTTTTATGTTACTTTTGAGTGCATTTTGTTTGAAATTGGTTTTTTTAGGTTACTTTTGAGTGCATTTTGTTTGAGATTGTTTTTAAAGTATCCAAACCGCAAGGAAAGGTCGATTATCTTAACACTACGATGTTATTGGCTATCATTATATTATGCCATAAATTCAACAGCTCCGATCAAAATTCTTATTCCATAGCATCAAAGAACTAATTAGACGATTCCAAAAGTTAGTGTTATAACTCTGTACAGAAAGTTAGTTGTCCTCACACAGGATTGTTGGTGCTTCGAGGTAAGTTTTGTTTAGTGTTTCATATTCGCGTTTCATTTTCAACAGCGTGGAATAGTTTCGTAACAAGTGATTTTAGCTAAAGGGAATACTTGTATGTTTGAACATGCAAATTAATTTTGTGTTCGTTTTACGAATTAAATTGTATGCTTTCATTTTTTTTTCACTTTAATTTGGGATTGGATACTTTTTCTTCTATGCTTACGTGTCAGTTGTTTTCAGGCACTTCTTATATCCCCATTCTATGGGTTGTTAAAAATCATTTCGATTAACAACTTTTTATGACATTCCCTACCAACACTGCAACTCACTTCTGCAACTTTTATTTCTTCATTCCTTCGTTTTTACATGGCCAAAATACCGACGCATACCATTTAAATCACAACCTCCTCTTACAAGCTACTCAGATTGTCAAGCGTTATACAAAAAGTTTTAGTATAAAAGCTAGTAATATCTAACAAATCTATTCTCTAGAGTTTACAACATATACCAAAATGAAATAACTATGTTAGAAAGGAAGTAGTAAAGACGGGCACGTCCGCAAGACAAAGCATGAACGACGCAAGGATTTGCAGACGTCATGGCCCATTGCGGTCCGCACTCCCCGCACTAAGTCGAACGAGACGCTTGTTATTGGATTTGTGAGGCTGTCGGCTGGCGGAGGTGGATTGGAGAACTGATACGTCAAGGTTGAGATGAAGGTTAAGCTATAAATGAAGAACAAGAAAGATGTATGTTTTTAGAACATAATTTGAAAAATTACTAAATCCAATTGACTAGTTAGCTAATTGTTTCTAGTGTCTATGTCACTGCAGCTGTTATTTAAATAAAAGTATATCGTTCCACAAAGCTTTTAGCCGCACGAATACGTAGTCGCCATTAATTTGCAGTGATTAAAAACGCATGTTAAACCCACACTCAACAGAGACTAAAGGGAGTACGGGGTGACAATCACACATAAATTATTCACCTGTACACAGGGGATTTCACTCACCATCAAGTGACAGGTTCGCGCGAATCAGGTGTTACACTTCGATTATTTTATACTGAAACTATCCATTGGTTGCACGCAAGCTTTCATTTTGCACTGCAATAAATGTTCTTATACTATTAATTGGGATCAGTTCTTGTCAATTATTATTTATGTTCCCATTTTATACGCGGTTACGTCAGTGACATCGATTGATTGGCGAAATAATCGCTTTTTTAATTTAAAAACACCTATCAAGTGCGACTCGGACTCGCGCACCGAGGATTCCGTACAATGTATATATAATAAAATTTGTTGCAATATAATTTAAAATATTTTAATTGAATAAAAAATGATTTATCATAAGCTATTGATATTTTATTAGTTTTGCCTTTTCAAAACATTTGTGCAAAACGAAATATTAAAGTTTTTATTAATCAAACTTTTTAGTTGTACAAAAAAGGTCCTTGGACTACGTCAGCTCGATTCGTGTTTTAAAACGCTCAAACAAAAGCCATATAAAATACTAAAAAGTTCTGTTAGTTGAGTATGTTTTAAAGAATGTATATTATATAATATATAGTTAAGGATAAGTTAGGATAAGTTTTACTTGAATATTAGTTATCTACTTAATTTAACGTGTTCAATGATTATGACTTTTATTTTAATACTTAATTTTCTATCTAAATTAAAACTATTGATAGAAAATACCTGTCTAAATGATGTCCTCGTTATTATCTCAAAACCTACTGAATAGGTTACAGTAATATAGACTGTGATTTTGAAGAAGACGAAGACCTGTTGTGGTGTCGCAAATAGTGAAGAATAATGTCAGAGATTCCTCTGTCCTTTTACAACTGTTGTTTTTTTTTGCTTTTATAGTATTACCATGATAGATATATTTCTCATTCCATTGTATTATTTCAAGGATTATTCAACGCGTGCAGCGTTGATCGCGTGAACGAATCACATATGACATAGTAACTTTTAAATCAAAAACAAAAATGTCCGACCCATTTCGTATGTTGCGTGAAACGTAACACGTAGCGGAACTCACCCTATGCTAATGTTGTCTGTTATAAAATATGTATGTTGCTGTTAATTAATATGGCCTGGTTTTGTAAGTGCTTTCACGTAACAGGTAATACATTTTTGTAAATCAACTCTCTCTGTCATCATGGCAACATTAATTTTTACGCGAACCGAAAAATCGATTATATCACATACAGTGGTCTAGCGTCGTTGAGTAAGGCATAGTTACGTATTTCAGTTGATGAAAATATTAGTTCTTACTTTTTCGGTTGCACCCTCAACTCTATTATAATAATGATTACGGACAACTCCATAGATATGTTTATTTTTTTTCCATTTGCAATACAGAAATAAATAATAATAGTAGAAGAAACAGTAATTATTATGATTAAAAGATATACAGAAATAAACAACGCATTGTTAGGCAGGTATCAGAGTAACAAAAGCTATTTACGCCAACAACTTTACTGCAGATATTCGCAACGTGAATTAGTGACATCTTATCTCAATCCCATCTCAATGTAAACGGGCGGCAGTCGCCTGTCCCAGGGACAAATAAACGGAGACATAAATCAACGTGAATGCACTAGATTTATCTTGGTTTTAAGCTTTGCTTTCGGAAAAGAGCGCGGCCGCCTTTAATGTGTTTGTTCTACGTTATAGAAAAACTTTCGCCTCTTGATATGCAAACGAATTTGATTGAGTTTACTTTAATTTTATACAATGTAGACATATCAATCATATACCGTTTGATTTGGTTAATGGATTTTAGTTCAGTGCTATATTAAAACTTTCTGTCTATTTTTCAGTTATGCTCTTTTTAAGGTATTTTAATTTATTATTTATTTATGGAGTAACCAAAGAGAATAGCAAACTTTTTGATTAAGGGACATAACTTAAGTTTATGCAATAACGATTTTTAAAAATGCATTGTTAGTTTTCGATGAACATTAAAGAAACGCATGAAAAAGGAAGCATACTTATTAAAAACGAACGTAATTAAAATTCATAAGCCGAAAACGTGTACAATACAGAAATAAACGGAGAAATATAAAGTCTATCATTACACACATGATTAGTTGGTAACGTGTTTTGTGTGTCGTGTCGCGTGACCGGAAGAATCGCCAACTTTTAATACCTTTTAGAAAAAGTTATTTAATGGATAATGTTATATTGTTGTATCAAACAATGTAATCGTTGGTTTCCACTCGAAACATACGTTTAAAACATATTATTATCGGATTCATTTGCCTTGAAAAATTGTTATATAATAATAAATAATAAATGTTTGTATTTTGTCAGTGGAGATTTACGGTTATAAAAACGGTAGATTTGGTATAAAGTTCAGAGTCCGCGTCTTCTTTTGTCAAACATTGAAATTGTATTTAATTCTTCTTTAGTAAGGACTACTACTAACTGTTGACTTTGAAACGAAAAAAATGCTTTGATTATTCGTCAGCGTGCTCTTCAAGAATATGTTCTATTAATTACCCAGAGTTATAGATTACCAAACAAAGTTTTCCTGGTTATAATATTAAATATAGATTTAGCTGTGCTATAGCGAGGTATATCCGCGTCGCTTGAAAGCTTTAATTGAAAACTCATCCGTCAGAGTTTAGTATGCGTGAAGAAGTAATTAAAAGTTTTGAACTTAATTTAGAAATTTTGTTTTCAATATATGACAATGGTAACATAATTAATCAACTCGTTACGTCTCATGAAAGTATTTTGATACTTCTATAATTGAATACGAATTAAAAACAAATTTTAAATATTACGGGATTTTATGTGTTAAGCTAGTTTCTTTTCTATTCTATTATTTTCAGCGTCTTTGATCATTGCGTTGGATAATCTGTGTTGAGAAATGGTTTCAAACGAATTCTTATTTCATCTGACAGCTCTGTTAAAGCTACATTTTGCGGCCTGACTTTTGTTTTATTCTGACGATTTTCGTTTTTTTTATTACAGGTAAATTTGCCGTAAATGGTGTTAGGCTTGCGTTGACATTGGCTGACATTGGCTTTCGCAAAAAATATAGAATCTCTTTTAATCATTGACCGCAAACAGTGAAGTTCCTATTTTTCAATATTAAAATGAAAGTAAAAATATTTTATCTCATATTGTAATGAGAAGAAAGAAATAAATTTTCCATGTTTAAAGGCAGTTGATGGCGCTATTAACTTTTGTTTAAGTTGTAATCAGGGGTCGGAGCACTTGTAACTCAATTTCCATCTCGATGTGACTGTCAACAGTCAACTGTTCAGGCCTCCGGTCATAATTTGAACTGCAAAAATATTTACTCTGAACATTATTATCGCTCGAAAAGAGCAATATTGCCTTTGAGAGTACTAGGATGAATTCATTTGTGCACTTTTTGACGTTATGCCTACTCATTCTTATACTCTATAGAGAGGCTAAGAGTCGAATCAAATCTGACTTTCATCGAATACCTTATGCTGGTTCTACCGTGACACATACGAAAGACATTTGTCATTCCAACATTTGCTTAATTTACAGAGCAGCAAGTTATAATTGTGACTTATCATCCTTTTTATGTGGAGCTCGTCTTGAATACCCTGGTCTACATTAACCATAGAGGTTTTTTATTATAATTTGAATGTTATTCGCTTTTCCATGATGTGAGTTCTGTACCTACTCTAAACTTTTATCTGTTACAGATATTTCATTTTCAATTTACTTATATTTAATATTAAAACATAAAAACATGATCCGCATTGAATTTAGTTAAAAGCTTTGTTATCTGTTGTATAAGTATTAAAAATATCCCTTCTAATATTTTTTCCATGCATAAAATGTATTGGAGGTTATTCTAGTATCAGAGGTTTTCTCATTTAAAAATTGCTATATTAAGGTTTTTATTATTTCTGTTGTATTGCTGTTCGTACATTTCGTGATTAAAATTATAGCGGAATGCTTTCCGTGGTAAAAATAAAACATTTTATTCGTCATAAATGGAAAGTATTGTTATAAGGCCAAGAACGTTTACATTTTCTCTTTGCAAAGATTATTATTAACATTGTTTTTGAAATATAATAAATATATTGTTTATCACTGAAGCGTGATTATAATTCGATCAAAGTGTTGATAAATATAACAATCATAGTTAATGTCAATAAAAAGAAATAACAAACAACATAAGTATGGTGACCACAAATAGCATGCCATAAGAGGATAACCTCTTATGGCATGCTTTAATAATAAAAAAAATTACATCTCTGCTTTATTTTATGAATGATGATCTTAAACTGTAATTTATTGAATACGTTGTACATCTGTTTGGAATAAATTGTATTACGATGTTCATACTAAAATATTTCTTATTACTAACAGTTCCTAGAAAATTCAGCGCATGTCGACCGCAGAAGAACACGTTTTAATAAATATTTAAGTAAGAAATTTGCCTGTTTAAGATGTCACCGAAATAGATCTGCTTTGTAGACGTTATTTTTATTTTGAAACTAGCACTCGTGTTCGTTAGTGTAAAATAAATAAATATTTAAAAAAAAGTAGTCTACTATGCCTTCCTTAAAAGTCTCGTCATCAGCAACACACACACATCAATATAAAGACACGCCAATTTTTATATATGTATGTATTATTTTTTTTTTCTCTTTTCATAACAGTTATTTAATCTCTTTAGCAACAAAAGCACTATCATAATATGAGCATCTCCTGATTTCTAGTACTTATTTTATTTGTTTATTGTTGTATATGTTTTATTCTCTAAGTATTATTTATTACAATTGTAATCTATTTTCTTACAAAAATGTACCATTCAATAACGTGAAATTCGTTGGTTCCGTGACCGGACCTTTGCGTGAATAAATAATTTCAACGCTCCTTTCAGGAAATAAACTCGTACGAGTTATTTACGAGGTCGCATGGTCACACGACACGATGCTACCATTTGTCGTAAATTAGTTAGCGTATTGAAATAATAGTGGCATGGTATTGTAACGACTTTTTGTATAAGCCTTTGTCCAATTCCCTATGAATACATGACATTCACAAATAAATTACATTGTTGTGTGATCTTTTTTTTAAAAACAAACGACAACCTGAAGTGGCCATAGAATTAGTCACGCAATTTAAAAACTTAGGTACCTGAAATAAACATGTTTTTTTATAGATTTTTGGTGATTAACGCGTTTTTTAGTCAACTTATCATAGAAAGGATACATAAGAACATCGTTATGAATACCATTTGATAGTCCAATGTCGGATATAAGCTTTGGGAACAATTCACATACATAATTCACTTAACATCATTGTAGTTTTTTTAATCTATTTTCGTGGTTTAAGATGGTTCAACTGAGAACTACAAAAATGTTCACTGAAATTGATGACAGAATTTATTATTATTTCATTCGCTGTATCTGCCCTACCACGAATTTGAGTATTGACTATAAATATATTAACTAGCATAAAAATAGCTCTAGTCTTTGATGTGCAAGCTTAATAGAATTCACTATCAGTCAGGAAATAATTAGTAAGTAAAGACTATAATGCTACTCTACTGTAATCCTTAAATACACAGTTCTCAAGTTAAATACCTTTAAACGTATCAGTAACTGTTTAAACGCTGGCAGTAACTTTGAGTACCATCAATTAATTGAATTCCTTATTTGATTTAAAGTGTTTGAGTTACATTAAAGTTAAAGTGTGTTTTGTTCTAGTAGAAATTAACTTATATGGAATGAGAATAATTCCCTATATAGTTACAAAATTTTATGCTACAAAAAAGGAGTAAATTTTATCGACATTAAAGGATAGGATTGTACAATTGCCTTTTACACGGTTTAAAAATCAATTATTTAATTTGCTGTTGGATAAATGCTATTATAGTGTTGAACACTTCCTAGCTGACAATTTACAAAATGTTGACCTAATAATAAATAAATAATTAATGACTAAAACAATCCTACTAATATGATTTTATATAATAAGGTTAAATTTGCATTCAATATAATATTTGCATGCCATACGTGGCAGAATATGTTTGTTCGTCTAATCATGTAACACCATTTGTACCATATTCTGGCAAATAAATTGATTATTATTATTATTATTATAGTCTTAAGCCCGCTACACGACTTTAATTTTAACTGAACAGTTCGACTACATAGTTAAAACTAAAGGTGTGTAACAAGCTTTAATAAATATATCAGTGTAATCTGTCACAGTCTGGGTCCCAATCCCTTTATAAATTGAAGGTCTGGAGGAAGTCCGACCACTGTGGGAACTTTTGCCTTAGTAGACCTCGATGTAGTAAAGTAAAGAATATTGAGAGACCCAATTCTTCTTCGCTTTTCTCAGAATCTAATGAGCTTATTATGTCTTTCATGAAGTAACGGGAACCTTCTCAGCGTAAACTGATCACGTAAAAGCCTTACCATATTTTTGAATATGAGAATAATTCCACAAACCAAAACTTATAAGTACAAGGTGCCTAACTTTTCGATGTCGAACTGCCGTCGAACTTTTCCATTGAACTAAAATGACGAATAAGCCTCATTCGCACAGGCGATTTTCTATTGCGCGTTAAAAAAGCGTTCAAATAAATAACTGCATTTTCATGTATCTATTCATACGTCAGCGGTTTTAAAACTCGACGTTTTTTTATCGCGCATTGTTGCATTTTAAGCCCTGGGCGAACGGAACATGAGTGATTTTAAAGTGTTTGTTGCTCGAGAGCCGCCAAATCTGAGTTTTAACGCAGCGTTAAAAAAGCGCCTCTGCAAATGAGGACTAAGTTAATTATACTTTGCGACAAAACAAATGAAAAACATCAAATGTCAGTTCATTTTAAGGCATAATATTGTATTGTTTTTATACCAAAATCAAGTGTTTTCGATGCACATTAATATTTATTTAAGTTTTATTCCCACACTTGTTCGCTTTTTGCAATTAAAATTACGGTTGAGTGCTTATTGTTCACAAATAAAAGTTTTATTGCTAAAACGAAAACAGTGTCGCCTGTGTTTATAAACGGTTTTATTCAAATATTGTTATCATGCTTTTATTATCATCTGTCGATTTTATGCGCCACGATTTATATTTAATAATTTTATTATGGATTTATTTGAATACTGTTTTTAAGGTCTTTATTAGATGTTTATTTTTGTTGGATTTTGTCTTTGTATGGATTATTATTATTGTGTCTTGATTCTTAGTTCTCTTGTTAGTATTTATGTGTGTGTAATATTTTTCCAAAACTAATGTTATAAATTTCCCAATATGTGTATCTTATGTTACATGAAATAAATAAATAAATAAAATAAATTTTATTGATCCACAAAAATTAACAAATAAGTTATAGCTTTAAATGGCTTACTACATGTCTGGTTAAATTAATGAATAAACTAAAAAAAAAACACGAATGTCAGCATTTTTAATTCTGTTTTATTAGGAACAGTGAAAATAATAAAATTGTCATCTTATTTACTTTATAGGTCTGGGTTGAGTCCCTCGAGGAATGTACTGGTTTATAAATTTAATCAAAAGTTACATTTTGTTATTAAAACTCGCTTTCATTTGCGTTATTATTTTATTTTTGAAAATACATTTTTGAATTAAAGACTAAGGTCGACTTATTTCAGTGTATGAGGTAGTTTGGTCCTAAACTTAATAACACGATAAAACAATAGTTAATTTTAACATGAAATTAAAACATGTTTTTGAAAGACGCCGAAACGTCGAAACGCATAGTTGTCCAACATTATGACGGTCAAATTATTGTTAGCTTTTCTAAGCGAAAAAGCGAACCGACCGCTGCACACAGACATCCGCAATTACAAATGCGTTGATCGACGGAGGATTGGACGAACAGGAAAATATCCTCTGCCTAAGCGTCCCTTCCTCCGTCAAATCCACTTTCCCTTTCCATCCTTTCCTTTTAACAAAAGGGTGGGAAGGGAAACTAAAATAAGGGAGACTAAAATTTGCCGGCCAATTCAAGCAACATATGTTGTTGTTGCCACTGTTGATTGATGACTGCCACTGTTGCCACTCCTATGATTTAATACATAATTTTATTTTCTAGATTTTTTCCACATCGACTGTGTTTTGTTATTATTTTTTCACCTTTTACAATCATTGTTTTTGTTCTTTTACTAAATTGTATCAGTAGGGTAAAGGCGAGATAGATGCCTCAGTAGGATAGATGCCTCATTTTCATAAAACCTAACTTCCCAAACTCGCGACTAAAAATTAATAGTATAACTAAGAGACGCAGGTACCCTGCACCTAAGTTAGCAATGGGCCGTGGTGCGGTGAAGATGCATTTCGCTTATTTTTGGATTTATGTCCGCGGCGAACTTAACAAACACGTCAAAGTTTTAAAAGTAAGTATTTGCTGTTGTATATCTTTATAAGTAGTTATTAATTCCGTTATATTTTTTATTACGTCAATATACTGATTCATCAAGCATGCATCTAGATGGAAATAGTAGCTCTTTTGTTTTTTATTTATTTAAAAACTACTTGGGCATCTATCCCTATCAAAAAGGATAGTTGCCCTGATTTTCCGGGGTATAGGTGCCCCTAGGGGCATCTATCCCTCCATTCACCACGTTGTACTGAATGCGCTTTGAACATATTTTTATGTTCTATTATATTTTATATGTGTTTATGTATATTTATATTTAGACTTCTTACTGATTGTAGCAGAACTATGCCACGAAAATACAAAAGAAAGGAAGGAGTCCGAGCTCGAGTATGTTCTTGGACTACAGAACAATTACAGTCAGCTTTCGAGGAATTGGACAAAAATACAAATTAAGGGGAAGAAAACTAAAGGTTTGCCGGTAAAGAGAACTAAAAGAGATGAACAGCATAAGCCTAAAGATACAAAGATAACTGCACAGAATGTTTTGAAAATTATAAACATACGAAGTCTCAATCTGACTGGAAACAATGTGTAGAGTGTCAAAACTGGCTACATGAAACATGTAGATTCTTCAGAAATTATTGCTCAAGATGTGGAAAACTAAAAGCTCTATCCGGTTAAGTATCATTTCAGTAGAATTACAAGATGAAGATCTTTTTGTGTATTTAATTTTTTTTAAGTAAAGGCTTTTATGAATATGCGTGTTGAAACTCAATAATTAATAAGTTATAATAAGAATTTCTGTTTTTGTTGAACAAATAATGTTAGAAATTTATTATGATAATTTTATTTGATCTCATAATTAGAATTAAATTGTAAAGATGACAATTAAAAGATTTTAAAAACTGCAAGATGCTTTTCATTATAAATAAAGCAAGACAATGACAAAAATAAAATATTATAATTTTACAGTATGAAGGGCATGTATCCCGCGCCGCAGGCATCTATCCTTGTTAGTATTTTCATGGTGGGGCAACTATCCATACGGGAAGGCATCTATCCTCAAAAATCGAGGTCCACAAAAAGCTAAAATCTGCAAAATCTGTCATTTATAGGCCCAAAAAGACAAATCATAGTAAAAGATAAAGAATTAAACTAGCTATATTAATAAACACTATTTATATAAAATTAATATTTTTTAAATTAGGCGTATATTTCAAAAAGTGGGGCATCTATCCCGCCTTTACCCTATTCAACGACACTTTTAGAGTATAGAAATTTACACTACAAAGACTGTGAATTGGACAGTTTGTTGACCCTAAAATGCGTGTATAAGTACTCTATTGAGATTGTAATTTGTTGCATTTGTAAGATTATTTTAATGTCTATATTGTGTTAATATTTCCCATTTAGGGTAGTGTGGTGCCGGCGGCCATCTGTCCCCTGACAAACGGGCGTGGAGGATAAATCAACGTCTATGTCGGATCGTGTTTATCTCGACGACAAACCTTTGCGCTCTGCCTCTGTACTGCAGAATGCGGGATGTTTGTTTCCCCCAAGCGAGTTACAAATTACGACTATTACAATGAATACGGATAAAGTATCAATACTCCAATATTACTATTTAAAAAAAAATGAATTTTTGAAACTTAACTTACTTCTTCTTATTACTTCTAATTTAATAATCTACATAAATATACACTTTCCCGCAAATAAAAGAAAATAGTACGAATGAAAATAACACGGAAGTTTTTTTTACGAAACGATCTCTACGTGGAGGCTATTCATTAAGGCCGGTAATTAAGAATAACAAATTCTATAGCGTAACTCAGTAACGACTTCCAAGCCTTATAAATAAACTCGGGACAAATGAATTACTTGAAAAGGTCATAGAATTACAAGTTAACTCCGAGGTCCGGTCACGCGAACTAACAAATTTGTCAATGCTTTTCATTTATTTTTATTTAAAAACAAAAAACAACGTTTATTTTGTTTTTAGTTAAATAATAAATTTTCAGACCTAGCACAAACATCGGAGGTAAGGTAAATAACCCAGTAATAACCCATCTGCTGATTTTAAATATGATAATTGCGGAACGGTGATTATTATTGAATCTATAATTACTTATCTTACTAACATTATAAATGCGAAGTTTAGATGGATGGATGTTTGTTGGAAGGTATCTCCAAAACGGCTCAACGTATCGTGTAGAGCATAGTCTGGAAGAACACATAACCTAAAAATTCAGTTTTTTATTATTCTGCTCGGACCGAGTCCAGGGCGAAAGCTAGTTTATAATAAGTTCTAAATATTAAGTATGTTTGAAAGTAATCTTGGAATAATATTTTGTAGATAAATCTCGCTAGGAAATAATTGTTTGAATCGCGGTCGCCGGCATGGCAGCGGACTGGGCCAGGAGGTAAAAGATAAATCATTTTTAGCTTGTCGAATGAAAACTGAATTAAGGGTACGTGGATGAAGTATGCGATATTAATTAATGTCCTTTTGAATATAAAATGTTCACGTTATTTCATTTTTTTTATGCGAATTCAGAAATTCATATAAATATTTTATGTTAAATTTAATTTAACATGAAATAATTAACTTAATTTTATTTAATTATGCCTACGGAAAAAAATTTTGCAATGAACTTTTACTGACATACAATATGTCAGAATACCCGTTAATTTGATTGTCTTTTGTTTTTTAATATTTTGATCACAAACTCTTTACACTTTCATTTATCTTCAACCTTGACGTTGGCGAAATCTTCTAAAAAACGATAGGGTCCAGAGGAAGAAGACATACAATAAAATTATATTAAATACATTTTTTACATATTACTGACATACAAAATTTATTATCAGCATAAATAAAGTATAGTTAACCTAAAATCAAGGAGTATAGATTTTAACTCGCACAACCCAACTTATCCTAAACTTTGTTAAATCATAATACCGTAAATCAAAACGCCGAGATAAAGATCTATTTGTCTGTTTGTGTTTAAATGCGCGAAGTTTGTCAGTTTACGATTTAACGGCAGGAGATGACTCTAATAACTCATAATATTAAGACTATATATAAACTATATATATTTGAATCCAATCTGTAATATTTAAAACTGATCATGTAATATTCTTGTTTATTATTTCGTATGTTTTATTTCGATTAGATTTTATTATTGTTTCTCGTTTTATATTAATCTATGTACTGCAAAGTATGCTATTGTTATTAATAAAAAAAAAGTTTCTAGTTTAAATGTTTGGTATGTAATCAAATGGAATGCGGCTAATTTAATTATTTAAATCCTATCCTACATTTACTTCCAATAAAACGTAACAATGGAAATAATGCGACATGATGTTGGCTTCAATTAAGTATGTTCATTGTTTCAATCCATGTTAATTCATTTAGTGTGTACCGCCGAAGCCTTAAATCGCTGCCATTTCCCGCATCGAATTTCAGTTGACGCTTCTATGTTTTCATTTAGAGGCTTATGAACATAAATAACATGGCTAAAAAGATTTGTACAGATTAATAGACTGATATTTGGACTAATTTCATTCTACGCCATCTTGTAATAAAAACTTTTAATTAAGTTGTCACATAAACGGTGTAAAAAACAAGTGAAAAATGACTCTATAGTTAAAGGAGGTGTAGAGTATTTTAAGGGATAATTTGGTAAACGAACCATCATATTGTAAATTGTCTCCGAAGACTTTTGTTCGAGTTTCCACTGATGATAACTATGTCTGTATAATATTGGAAATCTTTGGATACTATCTTGGTAGTTTGAACGGAGTTCAAAGTTGTGTCACGATAGGGGAGACAAAGTCTTGTACGTATTCGATATAAATGTTTTGTCTCCGTAGCACATATCGCACCGCGCACCGACTTCGCTAATGAAACTTCCTTCATTATTTTGAACTAATATAATAACAAGCAAACTAAGCTACGAAGTTTAACGGCGAAGATTTCAGTCTACTATTTACATACTAACCTTTGCTTACAACTTTGTATCCACTTTTCCTATCTTCAAATGTGTATTTTACCTTTGAACTTCTTGCAGATGTACTTGAGCAGTGTTATTTCGCTATTTAAAAAAAAAACATAACGTTTTACTAATAGATTATAGCTTTTGTGACTGATAGAAATCCATTATCTCTGCCAACCATTCAGAATTATGGGCATTGATGTCTATTTATTTATTTATTAAATGTATATAATAATATAATACGTAGATATTTATACTGAAAGAGGTGGACTATAGTTATTAACTTTTACATAGTCATACTTATAATGTTGTTCGTTGCAGTAACTTTGTTTTGCCGTGTATTAGAAATACGGTCGCTACCATTCTAAATTGTAATTTGCAGCTTTGTTACATTTCTAAGTTAGTTTAGCTCATTTCGTTGTAAAATTTCACACAAATGTAGGTCAGAATGTACAACGCGACAGAGTTTTATACAATAATTGTTTTACTGCTTTTTATTTTAAATGTTCAAGAAAGTTTTACCCGTGAGATTCCACTCCGAAACGTCTGTTAAAAAAACAAAATTGTTATCTCTGCTTTTTCAAAGACCATGAGGGTGGCAATACACTGCATTCTGAAACATGGATAGGTTATTGCTTGGAAATGAGAGCCTTTGCTTCGTTCTTAAATGCGTCTGTTAATATTGCTGTAAGTTTATTCTATCCCTGCTATTAGTTCGAATTCATAGCACCACCAACCGTGATCGTTAGTGATAAAATGGTGAAAATTAATAGGTACAAAAAATACCACGGCTTAAGCCTGTCCATTTGTAGAGCTCAACGGTTACGTATCACGGCTCATGTTTTAAACAATATTGAAATTACTTCAGTTAACTCATAACGAAACATTGCCATTGTTTTAGTATAGCATATCATTTTAAAATTATATTTAAGTTAATCTTTTATACAATAATGTTTTACTGAGTCCTTACAGTGTTCCTATGAACCTATGAAATATATGTATCTATGAACCTGCACTATGAGATCTATATCTCAATGCCCCTGAAACAAAAGCCGGTCGATTTTATAGCAATAAAACGTGACGACCCTTTTCTTACTATTACAAATAAATTATTCAGGCTATATTCCCCTCGGTTGTAAAGTTTTATTTACGCGCTGGTCTTGTTGTAAATCGTTCGTTGAAGTAAATTGTCGGCGGTCATAATAAAAGCTAGGGAAATGGAAGACCGAATTATGATATCATTGTTCCGTTTACTATTGATATACTAAATATTTCTTTATCTATTATAATTTTTTTCCAAAGTATGTATTGTCCTTTGTGATTTGACAACGAAAGTATTTGCCGCGCCGAATGGAACAGGGAACAATTTTTTTGTAGGTAGACCGTTGAATTTTCAAAAAAAAACAGTATTGATTCTGATTTAAACAGTAATAATTTTATGTACCAATTATTTTTTTTTAGAAATTACAACTTAATGGTTGATAAATTAGAATTTAACTGGAATTTAAGTTAAAAAACAAATCATAAATAAGTCGTTCATTAAGAAATTTGATACAAAATTATAGATGAAATCTCTGTTTACTTTTTATATCGGTCATTGAGAAATTCACTGAAGTTGGAAACTTTGTCCTGAACAAACTGAACTGAAGCCTATCAAGTCGCCGGGTTGTTGTCGTTGTACCCGAGGCTTATTTCACAAGAACTTACGCAAACTTCATGTATATAAGGAATGAATGGTTTTTAAATGGAAATAACTGGTTGAGAAAAGTAGCTTAGTTTAGGTATACTAATATGTATATTTATAGTATATGTACATTTCTTTTTTTTTTTTTTTTTTCAAGAATTTTTCAAAACGCCCTACGGAGTTGTAAGAACCAAAAGTATCTTCAACGCACCGTTCCATCTTCTGGTATTATGAATTGAATTTATAAAATAAATCCATTGATTTAATTCTAATGAAAACATTTTGTAACAATTCAATAGTTATAAAACAAGCTCTGTAAAGTTAAATTATAGTTGGTACAAAACTTTTTAACGTTTTAACTTGACGAGGTCATTGTGTTCATTGGACTGTAATTAAACTTAGGTATTGATCCAAATTCAACTCAAATAAGTGTATAATTAGAAAAACTTATTTGGTTCAAAGCAAATTTTGCCTACATATTCGTTAATTTTATGTAATTTCAAACAAATGAAACTTGAGTAGCCATCACGTCTATACTTCATTCCTTTTTTATCCAATTGACTAAAGGGAAATGCGCGTGTGTGAATCTTGTTTCATGAATATTGGTTACATACGTAAATTTTGTGACGGTCTAGGGTCTAGAACATAAATCACTGAACTGATTTTGTCCAGCAAGGTATAATTCGATACGTATTCTTGCCCGAAGTTTCATAGATGACATATTTTGGAATTCTTACTAATATTACAAATGCAAATGTTTAGATAGATGGATGGATGTTTGTTTGAAGGTATCTCCACGGCTGTATGGATCTCGCTAAAATTTCGCATAGATGTAGAACATAGTCTGGAAGAACACATGGGCTACTTATTAGTTTTTTTTTTCATTCCGTGCGGACGGAGTCGCGGGCGACAGCTAGTAGTGAATAAAAATTAAAATTATTGAATATCTACTTCGAATCTCAGTTGCTATAATTGAGATTCGTTTTTTTTTTATCACCCAGGAATCATATTTTCGATTTATTTACACTAAATTATATGTAATGACTTTAAGACAACATAGACATTTTAACTTTTTAAAACATAAGTGTTTTAAAAGCGTACTAAGTAATTTTTACATGCAATAAGATATTTTTTTATTTATAATAATTAAAGGGTGATTCTACACTATAAAGCACTAAAATGTAATTCATTTGTAAATGTATTCAAAGCATGAAAATTGTCGTAATAGATAGCGTTGAATTTTCCTTTGAGCTAACAAGTGCCCGTCTCACGGTCCCGCGGCCACGTAACTGATACCGCGCCGTATCCGTGTCGTCCCCGTTTATATCCAACACTTCAACTTATGAAGATTGTTCGTTTAGAAAAGTACTTACATGAAACGTGTACATATTAGCGCTTTGTTGATAAAGTTTTTATGTACTCGTACTTTATTATAGAGTATGTATACTATATATTATGTACTATATTTTTAATAAGGACTCTATCTAAGGATATATATGTACATATATGTGAATAGTACCATCTAATGCATCATATAAATGCCAGATAATGTTATCATGCTGCTGATAAACATGCTTCAATTAGGAAACATTTTGTTTTGTAACACTAATTACCGCACTCAAAATCGTTAAGTGACAATTAATGGTGCCCTTGGTGTAGACTTAGTATGTGAAATTATTACTAAGGGCCTATTTAAATAACTATTTATCTCAGTGTGTTGGTTAAAGCCTGTGTTACAAATAAAGTATCACGGCATTGTTGTGGCATGATCGGATACCTAGATTGAGTTTTTTTTTATCTCGATATTAACAAGTAAATGTTTGAACTAAGCCTTCCTTATTTAAATGACAATTTCATGCTAGTTTAGCGCCACCTGTAGTGTTCCTAACGAATCTTTGCTCTTTTTTCTGTAGTTTCTTGCGACATTCTTTAAGATTGTTTGGGGAACCGGAAGGTGTCGCTCTATTTATCTACATAAAAACTATAGTTTGTATTATTTGTAAGCAGAATATAAATGAATATTGGAAATGAAACAGATAAATTCATAATATTGCTAGGAATTTATTTATTTTTTTAATTTCGACAAAAATTAAATAGTCTATAGTTACCAATTGATTTTTTTATCTTCTTAAAATACAAAGATTTCGTCAGTACTTCTATTAAAATTACAATGTAGACGACTTGCTTCCATAACGAATTTATCTGTAACAAAAACTCAAATGTTTTCACTTTATAACATTACAGTATTTAATTTAAACATTAGTATTTTTAGGCTTAAAAATATGCTTAATAAAGCGTCCGTTGCAACCAAGCGAGTAATATATTCTGCGATGTTTACAGCGGCCATTAAAAATAGTCTTTGTAAAAGTTTGTTTTGTTGCATAGCTTTTATCAAAAGGCGACCGCATTTCTGCTTCAGCTTCGTTGTTCTAATCTCGTGATGTTAAAACATTTTCACTTGCGTTTGTTAAAATTGCAGTTTTTAAGTTCCATTAATTAATTAAAATGATTATTGTGATTTTCCGCCGTCGAAACATTTGTAATCATAAATTTTTCAAATACATTGAGTTTTCGTGTATTTCAAATAAAAGTAAATCCACGGTTAGAATGCCGATTTCCACATACATTTTAATGTATGAAGAAATCAGCATTCCCTAAGAGAAAAAAATATTTTATTAGTAGTTTAATTGGCGTCTGGAAATTACTGAATTTGATATATATACAAAGTTAATATAAAACTAGAAGAATGTTGGGTGCGAAGCTGTAAATATTTGAATTAATCGAGTGGGCAGGTTATTGTAATACTCAGTCGTCCGCAGCCTTTCTTGCGATCCTTTAAAACCCTACTTCATCCGGGTTCTTCTTAAACTCCTGATGAAAATTCAATGACGCAGTCTTATAGCATTAGTACCTGAGTGCTCTTTTGTTCTTTACATTTAATTCCTTAGTGGTCTTATTATGTTAATGTTTGGTAATCTTGGTATGTTTATCATCCAATATTTTGAAAGGTTGACGAAAAATATGTTAAGTAGATTTAGTTTCAAGTCTAAATATAGAATGGTATAGAATATAGAAACGAATGAAAGGTAATCTCTTTATATCTTTTTGAAATATACTGACATATAGCGACATCTAGCGACTTACCTAATAGATATAAATAGGCCTGTATAGTATACTTTTCTTCTCTGATTATAATATGTCGCAGTTTTTCGTAGCCAAAAATTTCAATGATCTTCAAATGAATTGCACGTCTCTTTGTAAGCGCTTTGTATTCAGCTAAAGCTTTAAGAGATCTGTCCAGCCGATGTTAGTGATATCCCGAACAAGCTTCTCGCATTCTACCCTCGTGCAGTTTTTATACGGATGCTGACTCGACGAAAGTTCTTTGTGTCCGGAGATTAAATTAACATCTCAATAAAGGGCAGTGAGAGTATCTTTGATTCTGTGTTCAAATGCATTGTTTTACAAGCAATTTTACTCAAATTAAACATTTACTTAAACATTACTGACTTTCCACCTTCACTTTAGTCTCTATTTTATCTATTAAGTTACTAGAATTCACTATTAACAGGAAAATCAGATTCATTGAACTAATGTTTATCTTACAAGTGGAACACAAAGGAACTTTTGTAGAGATTTAAATGATATGCATGTAATTTTATTTTGAAGTATCATAGACCTTATAATATACTTTTGAATTATTAATTAAAACAAAATTGAGTTTAGAAACTCGTATTGCTTATTGACTTAAATGTTAGAGAAAGACTGCGGGCGTCACGTAAGCCAAGGTTTGACGATGAAGCGGGAAATTAGATCGCCTCATAAATATTCAAGTCAATTTGAGACCCCAAAAGTCATCGCTAAGTCTATTCCCAATAAAGCGTTGAAGCGTCTCCGATGGCGAAGATTTTATTTGTACCTTCTATTCGGAACGAGTCAAAAATTTACGTCAGTTTAATTGACAAGTGAATATTTTTCAACTTGATTCAAAAGTGAATAACATCAATAAATACGTCCCTTAGTCCTTCTTACTCTGTTATTTTCGCATTTGTTATTGAAATAATTTTGCTATTTTTGCTTTTAAGAGCAGAGGTGAGACCTAAAAAGTCTTTGTATTCTTTAACTACTTAAAAAAAAACAATGTAATTGTAATGTTTCAGCAAAAATCTATACCTAAATCTATTTTTCACAATCCACTTTGAGGTAAAAATAACTTTAGTATACCAGATTCAGATGTAATCAGGATAAAGGGGGGGTAGACAAAATTTTTATCTTGGCCGTAACTTTTTCACCCACAAAATTAATTTTGCAAATGGTCTTTCCTTCGGATGAATAATGCTTGCTAGGCAAATGGAAATTTATCGAGGTAAAAGAAAACCGTCTTAAAAGGTTTTTGGTTGCATTGAATGAATATTTATATAACTTCGGCTCAAAATAAATTGTTGCATGAACACTTTCATGTTACCTTTTTCGCCTTACTATAACAGTAAGTTATTTATGTTATTTGGTTTCAACTTATTTTCACTTTAAATATTTTTCATGAGAAATTTCTTTTAAAAATACCTATCAAATTTAATTCTAGTACATTAAATACAATACAAATTAAGAACTTTTTAAAGACGAATTTTCAATATTAAATTTTGAACGAAGAAGTATGAAGTTTTGTAAAGTAGTCTAATGTGCTTGTAACAAAGGAATGGTTTCACCAATTTTTTTTATAAAATACACTGAATACAAACTCGATGTTAAAAATGTATCCGTAATCCGATTCCAATAATACATTTGTATAACCATTTGAATACGAGCTGGCGCGGTACACGCTTCGTAACGACTACCATGTTCGATACCAGCCCATGGGTATCAATTAAACTTTATGTTTTTAATTGGCTCACGGCTACCACTTAATGCTGTTTGCATGTTGCAGTATCCACTCAGATCGTTATTATCTCAACTTAATTGAGTTATATCCTATTTTGCAATAATTATTGTATTCTCTTGCTGTTACTTATAAAAGATATTTATTGTCGGTGTTACTTTTCATACAATGTACTACTTAATTATTATCTGTTTTGTATGAAAATTTATTGTTTATTTTTATGTGGAAATGAAGCATCGCGCTTGCCAGCTTTTTAATGATGACATTTTTTATATTAGGATATTTTTTGCAATTTAAAAATAGAATAATTTAATACAGAATTAATCATAAAATATTTAGAATTAGCCTCAAATTCCAATAGGCCTCCTAAAGATCATTATTTAAATATATTTTTATAGGCATTTCTAAATTTTCACGGTGTCGTAAAATAAAGTATACATAATGAAAAAGGAAATTACAAATCCTGATCGGATTACGGATGAGGTTGATTAATGTGGAAGGTGCCACGTTGCCAAGGATCAGGAAAAAAGGCCCTTTACCGCTAATTTGTGGCATAAGAGTGACTCGCAGGAATTTCGTATCAAATGACTTTAAAATTATACTAGAATTTTACATTGCTTTGTTTTTAATAGTAGGAACATGTTAGGTCCACCAATTCCCTAGCTATCTATAACATTACAACTAGATGTATAATGTTATAGAGCTACGGCTTGTAAGTACTTCAGTATTCAAACTTGTACTACAAAGTTTGAATCTTTGACTTAAACGACTTTCAATTTTTACGTAAGTACCTATAAAAAAATGTAATATTTCTATCTTAAACAAGTAAAACTCGATACAAAATTAACTTTTGTTACATTATTTATCGTGTACTCTGTATTAAACTTAAGTATTGCCATTAGTAAGATTCACTCGATTGCCACAGAATTATAGGGTCTGCCGTCAAACACTCAATCTTTTGGATTACAACCCGCCTTGGATTCTTGCGGGGGTTTAGGTTTAGGATTGCGATCATTAGTCTAATTGTTCAGTTCAGTAGCTACAATCCGAGAGAATTACAACCGAATACTCGATGCTTTATCTCGACATTTATCAATATTGTATACACTTCTGATGTTTGCTTCTAAGCCTCTTATTTATTATCCAATTGTTGCTTCTTGTTACAATTCAGTGATCAAAATTCGTAACAAAAGAGTATGCATGTATGTTTGACATTGTTATATTTTTCTTTGATTTTAGGATGTATTTCAAACTCTGTGCAGATAATATGAACTTAAAATTTTGTTTTTTAATTACCTAATGAAATCTATATGAGTATTGTGCTATGTTGTTGAATGTTAAAACTATCCCTCTAGTAATTGCAGTAGGTTGCACAGTTTTTCTTTTCTAGTTTATTTACTGCCACTACCAACATTCAATTGGTACGATATTAAAAATATTGAATATAAAATAACAAAAGAATTTGTCATATTACAAACCGTAAGTTTACATCAGGATTATGTTTGCAAGAGAGGATTTAAGTGTTATCTAGGAAGCAGACCTGGTCCAAGATCAGCCATTTTAAATGACGTTGCCCGTCTATTGTGGCAACCGGCAACCGGGAACCGTGGACGTTATTAGTCTGCGGATGTAGACGGCTCACTTTAATCTGAGACAAGTGAAGCCCGGAGATATTGGCTTTGTGGCTTTTATCGACGCTGTTTTCTGAAAGGAATCGCTTGTATGCACTTTATATTGATTTCTTAGTTTGACAAATTGTTTTTTGTTTTACAAATGTTATACAATAAGTATTGTTTCTTTTTAAAATAATTATGATGCCTATGTTTTTGACGGCCTGCTAGCAGCCAATTAGGGGTCTTTATTCTAATCTAATAGACATCTAATCTAGAGAATAAGCTTACAGCAATACTTATTTTTTAATAAAATAAAATATTAAAATTATAAAAAATAAACATATTGGTAAATATTCCTTGAGAGAATATTATATATTACATACATATTGAACCAAAACTCCTTTTGAACATTGTGTCTTTCATGTTGCTTTGAATGTAACAGTCTTTGTCAGTCTAATTTTATCAAGCACAAAGTAGTACTTGTTATATAAGTTTCATGGTAAATAAGTCGTATTTACTTCATTGTCACCTACCACTTTATGTATACGATAGTTCTAGTACAAAGCCGCCTAATAATAAACAGTCGAAGTAAACATAAAGGAGGTCAAATTTAACTGGCCGTCTAACTTTTATTATTGTTCGTCTTCGTCAAATTCTGTACCAGACGTTGTTATTAATTTGCCTTTAGTATTCGGATGAATAGAAACAAGTTGTTTGTCAATTCCTTCCGCCATGTTTCTGACATTATAAAGTGCTATCCGAAAGGATGGAAAACTTTCCTCAGTTTCATAGTTTCTTGAGTTCAGTTTGGGACAGTGACAGAATGGCTTGCGTGTTTCACTTTAAGGTGGAAACTAATATTTTAATAGAAGATATGAAATTACTGAGTTTGATTTTAGTATTAGTTTTGAAAATGTATTGCCGTTGGATGATATACAGATGTTTTGGTCTTCTTCTATTCCTGCAGTCTTTCCATACCGATTGTGGTCACCATGTATTGGCCGCTTTACCGCGCTTGATAAGCGGCAGTATTTCGATCTAGTTGGTCCATCTCATTATTTTTGTTTTATATTATAAGATAGCAAACGAGCAAGCAGCCACCTGAATTCGTCGAAATGGCAAAGAGATAGCTGCCCATTGACATCCGCAGTTCAAGATGCGTTACCTACCTTTAATCAACGAAGAAGTAGTTTCTTGCTAGTGGAGGTCTCGCTTTTAGAGATTTCTCTTTTATCCAGTTCTCGCTTATCCGGGCTCGAGTGAATATCAATTGCTTATACGACAAAATTAACTTTCTAACAAGTTAGTTTACTTAAAAAATAGTACAAAATTTTAACCGACTTCCAAAAGGAAAAAAAAAACAATTGCCAACCTTTATCAATTCGTTTTTTGCCCTTACTACACTAATCCTCCGTTGTATTATAAAACTCCGTCACAAAATTCAGTAAAGCAGTATTATAGAATTAGCACCTGAGTACGCGCTTTCTTCATGTTTATTAATCCCCCAGCTTGAAGGTTATTATTTCAATAAATGTCGCTGAACGTTTTCGAAACGGCGACTTCTTTGTGACTTTAAAAATTAAACTTCTTCTTTGCTTTGAACCGTAGTTTTATTGAAATACATGGTGTATTAAAATTTAAAAAGTCACGTTCTCGGTGTTAGTGGATATTTAGGATTTATTTTAGTTATTTAAATTAATAAAAATTTAATAACTTCTATTAATTTTATAATCCTTATTAATGAGAAGCGTGATGTATATTTCAAATTACAAGTGAAATATTTAATAAAAATTATACTGTTTATTAACAAAACGCAGTCTTTCAGAAATATAAATAGGTTTTAGATAAAAATCTCAGTTTCTTATCCTTGTAAATTACATACCATAAAACACATGCCACGAACATGTTGATGGATAATCACCTACGAGGGGAGGTCCAAAAGTTCGCGGAATGAAAGGGTTGTCAATGAAATATAACAATAAATTTATTTTTCCTTTTCAATATAATCACCCTTAAGTCTAATACATTTATTCGATCTATGAATTAATTTTTCTAAACCATCGAAAAAATATTTTTTGTCTTTGGCCTCAAAATGGGCCGAAATTGCCTCCTTCACTTCATTATCGTCGGAAAATTTCCTTCCCCTTAGCTCTTTTTTTAAATTTGGAAATAAATAAAAATCGCTAGGAGCCAGGTCTGGACTGTAGGGTGGGTGAACAAGTGGTTCGAACCCATGTGTGTGCAGAGCAGCCATGGCAACTCGGCTCTTGTGAACCGGCGCGTTGTCTTGCAAAAGCAACACACCCTTGGCCAATTTTCCTCGACGTTTTTCTTTAATTGACTCCTTTAACTTTTCTAATATGAGTGCGTAGTATTCTCCGGTTATAGTGGTACCTTTTTCTTTATAATCAATGAGTAATATTCCCTTACAATCCCAAAAAACAGTGGCCATCAACTTTCCCGCCGATTCTGACACCTTGAATTTTTTGGGAGGTGGTGTACCCTTTTTGTGCCATTGCATGGACTCCTGTTTGGACTCAGGTTCAAAGTGATGAACCCATGTTTCATCTCCAGTAACAATCCGCTCCAAAATCTGCACGGGCTCGTCTCCACACAACTCCAAAAAGTGCTTAGACGCGTCGACGCGCTGCTGTTTTTGAAGCGGCGTGAGCATTCTCGGCACCCATCTTGCACTGACTTTTGTCATGCCCAGGTGGTCGTGCAGGATACGCAAAATAGTTGTATCTGATACTCCAACAAATGCAGATAATTGTTTCTTCTTCAAACGTGTGTCTTCGAGTACAAGTTTTTCGACTTTTTCGACGATGTCTGATGTGGTGGCGTCAGCTGGCCGCCCAGAGCGAGAGTCGTCTTCAATTGAATCTCGACCATGTTTAAAAAGACCATGCCACTTATAAACCATTGTTTTACCAGGGCACTGATCTCCATAAACGGCTTCCATTTCATTTAAAATGGTTTGAACGTTTTTTCCTTGCTTGGTAAGGAATTTTATCACAGCGCGATGTTCAATTTTCTCCATAGTTGCAGTTTGCTTCCGGATTGACTTGTTCAGCAGGCGAGTACTCGTAAACGAATGGCACTATAGGGTTGAAATGTTATATATATACTAATTATGAGTGCCCAATTAGTATGACACTAAGCGAGCTACCCTATCCCCACTCCATCCCCTCCATTCCGCGAACTTTTGGACCTCCCCTCGTATGTCACCCTCCCCTCTGTCATTCCCTTATTTAATATGTAGTTTTTTCATGGACCGCTCTGTTCGCAAACGCTCTTTGTTGGCCAGAATAAATTTACATCTTAACAAACGGCCCCTTGTATGCAGGTACTTTTTGCTCTAACGCTCCTGCACTAATGTCTCCTTAATGTCTACATGTTTTAAACATTTTAAACTGAACGACAATATGTATGCAACCTATATAATACATTTTACAACCTTTGATGATAAGTACATGATATTTGTTTTGTGTAAATTTGTTAATCGACTTCGAAAACAATAAGGTGCTCAATTGGTCTGTATGTTTTTTATTTTTGTTACTTCGTAACTCCGCAACTGGTTGTCCGATTTTCGTAATTCTTCTTTTATTCGAATGGTATTGCGTGTCATTTGGTCCCATTTAAAAAAAAATAAGTATCCCTACTGGATACTTTGAACTTTTTGAACTATTTTTCTGAATAACAGATATAGGTTTGTCGGTACTATGGCTCTTTGGCCGTGGTTAAACCAATTTATTAAACTTTGCTTGTAACGGGCATAAGACAGTTTATGTTTTAACTATAATCGATTTTTACCATCGAACTTAATTACTTTCAGGTCGCATTTTTTATCAAATAATGAAGAGAAATAAAGATAGTAGGCAGCAGAAGTAGATGGTATTTGTTTAGAATTTTTCGAAATAAAGTCTAGAATTAAAGGAATGGTATTTTAATCCGATTAGAATAGTATTTGAAGCAATAGAAATGTTCGTAGCATCGATTATTTGCACTTTAATTAATGCGACGTTGACACGTGAATGGTTCCTTTGAGTCATTGAACTCTAGTCAATATAAGATTCATTAACAATAACAATAACACAATAACAATAACACAATAACAATAACACAATAACATTCCAGTAACATTGTCGTATTAATATTTAGTTTGCTTGCGTAATGCTTGTGTTGTCGTATTATAGTTATGACCTATACCTATAGTATTTCAAAGCAAATTTATTTGATATACAATGTTAGTTACTTGTACAAAAGTTTTATAATTCAGTTTGCATATTTGATTTATGTCGATAAAGAGTCTGAAGTTATATTTATATTTAAAAGTAAATAAATAGTCTCTTTCATTGCACATAAACAATTTGAAAATGAATATTTTGATTAACTAAATGAGTATTGCGAAATGTTTTCCAATTTTTTTTATTGTTGCTTTTATTGTGTATCACTATAGGTAAGTAATATTAATTGATGAACTACGTATGCAGTTTTCAGTATTATCTATCCCTTCCGTTTTCCATTAGGCATAAAACAATTAAGGTAATTTTGCTATTTTCTAACTTGCTAAGCGGAATACCTCGTCGCTGTTTACTATAAATTTAAATTAACTTACGTTAATGACGACCTCGTGGAAAGAGCCTCGCGCGAAGGGTAACAAATTGTTGTTTTGGGACACATTATGGCTAAAATTCATTTCAGGGGCGACGTATAAAGTACGAAAATTGGAACATAATTCATTCGCTTCAACATTATTTTACTATGAACGGTACTAGGTTACTTACTTAGAAACTGTTGGCTTGATTTTTTTTCATTTTCAAGTTTGTATTTTGTAATGGAAAATTGTCTTATTATATTCGTAAAATATGTTAATAATCAGAAACATTTTTGGAAATAATAATCGAGCGTAAAATATCAAAATTTTATTAAATATTACAGTAATTACGCTTAAAAATAATTAAAAGCAATTAAAATGGCAATTTGCTTTTTAATTTCACTTATTTGTTCCGATACAAAGCAGAGACTATCAAATTAACTATTACTAAACGGAAAATATGTTATTAACACGCTAATTACCAGTGTAATTTGTAACCCATACTTTGTCCGATCCTTTTTGTTATCCTTTTTGTGTCGTTATTACGATACAATCCAATTATTTGATACTCTGAACTCATGGAGTTATTAAATGTTAATCTTATTGAGTGGCATACGACATTCACTTGAATATTTCATGTAAATTGTTACATCAACGATGATTGGCCACACGCACAAAATGAAATAATTGTTTCATTATAATGTAGGCGTTACCACGCCTTTTTTCATAAACGTTTTCCTATACTAATATTATAAAGATAAAAGTTTGATTACATTGAATAGGCTTTGAAACTACCGAACCGATTTGAAAAATTCTTTCACTGTTGGTTAGCTACAATATCCTCTGGTGTTTTTTTTTGTGTTATAAATATATTATAATTTTTTTTTTAATTCCGTTCGGATGAAGTCGTGTCAACGGCTGTTTTTTTTATAAATCTACAGTTCTTCTGGTGTTCCATACGTCGACGGGCAGCGATGATCACTTTGTTATTTCCACTGCCTATTCGTCTACTTACAGAGAAAAAGGAAGATTACTAAATCTTGTTTCATTTGTATGTCTAGCTGAAATGGAATACATTATATTTATGTTTACTGCAGTTTTTTAAGGTCGTCGTCCGCGGACACGCCCGCCATTTCATAATAAAATAATACGTCTCTAGCATTGTTGTTTGTTTAGTTTTATCCAGAGCACATCTGGTGTTATGTTTTAAAGTTCTTCAACGAACATCACTTGTGTTTATGTAATTACCTACTTGCTGTAATTACAATCATTTTACGTTTATTTCACGTGTTTACAAATTAAGTCTTTCGTTACATTTGTGCAATTGACTTAAAAATTATAAAATATTATTTTAATAAAGCCAAATATTTTTACATGCCAATGTTATATACTTTAAAATAATTTTCAAATACATTTTATTGAATACGCTGGAGAGCAAAGCTTACAAAAGTATAGAAATTCAGGCAGAAAGTTGCAGAAATTGCATAACTTGCTGCATAAATACGATTTTTGCTTCGAATAGGTGAAGTCGAAGAGTTTGAGTTACTTTTGTGACCGCAACAAACACATTAGACGATACTGTGTAGCGACAGGTCGAGGCGAAAATTTGTTCACAGTAGGGTTGTCATAATATATGTCGACATTTAATAAATTGAAAATATTCAAAAATTTACAATATTAGGTGCCACAATTACAGATGATCCCCTTGTTGTCCATCCCCTACTTCGAGGGTTGAAGATCGTAGGATCGTCAGAACAAGAGTTACAAAAGAAGCGAAATTTCAAGAAAGAAAAAAAAATTTAATGTTAGGAATATTACAACGTGTGTTAAAATAAAACAAAAGCCGAAACAATATTTTTAGACATTGTTATTGGTTGGTTTGGCAACTGTTTATGAACTAATTTTACTACCATATATTCAGTAGAGAGACAGCCCTAGCTAACAAAGAGTGACGCAATAGTGCTCACCGCTCGGTCGTGCTGGACGTGAAAATCCTATTGAAAACTACGGAAGTTGCATGTTGTACTGTTGCAACTAGCTTTGGATTTGCAAGCAATGACTAAATAAATTGTACACATTTGTTAGAACATGTGTGGGGTTTTTGATCGAATTAAGACAAATATAATTTTTTCTGTAGAGTAGATAGGTAATAAATGTTTTACATTTGTTAAAGAATTGAAAGATTAATGCAATTTTCAACAGAGCCTTATTAATAATTAATAGAATTGTGAATTACCGTGAAAAAAATTGAAACATCCATTTTCTCATTAAGAACGCATTAAGGCTGTTGTAGCAAAAAGTGTCAACATCGTTGTTGTTTGTTAAGATGTAAATTTATTCGGGATAACAAAGAGCTACCAGGTCAGCGGGAAACAAAAACTATGAGAGTATAGTAAGGGCGCGTATTAACGGTCGAGCTCTAATCGTTTGATGTTTTTGGTTGAATTTTATGCAGCTCAGCCCTTAAGAGCAATCAAATAGCAATATTTTATTTATATCATTGTAAATAAAAAAACAGAAATAGCACAATTTTTTATTTTAATTCCTAATTAATTAATAGCAAATAAATTAATTCGAATTTAATATACTCGAAGTAGAATAATTAACTCCAATAGCCAAAATGCAATAAACTAAAATAGTAAATTAAGAAAGATTCTCAAATTTTTAATTGTTAGCAAAATAAAAACGTTTTTCGAAACAAATAGAATTTTCTCTTTGACTTAATATTACGAGCGACGAATGTATACAAAAAAATATATAAAAGAAATTCGAATTCTGATCGGATTAAGGACGTTGTTGATTAATGTGCACGCCGTCCGTTCTAAAACGTAAAAAAGATTCAACCAAAGGAACGTCCTTTGAAATAACCAAGCTAATTATTTGTATTAACCACAAACAAGTCAGAAAACCTTTTTTGAAATGAGTATTTCAAGAGTTCTTTCCATGTGTGTTGTTTTCTGTTTCTGTCAGGGGAATATATTTAACCATGTTAGCTCCAAAAGTAAAACTTTCTTATGCTGTTTGAAAAAAAATTCAAGCTATTCATTTCTCATTTAACTGAAAGCTATGATAAGTTTTTTTAGATACTTAGTTAGTACCTATCACCAATATGTAAACTTATTAAAAACTGCTACACTCACGTACGAGTATAGTTAGCCAGATACTTTCGGACCGCGTCGGTGTCCTTCTCAGGGTTACAATAAAAAATTAATTACTTCGTCATCATCGTACGTATATCTCATGCTTTATTAAAATAAAATTTCACCTCCGATTTATTTATTTGACCTGGTTATGTTACAAAACTAAAGATGAATCTTAAAATAAGTTAGTATTAAAAATGTTTATAAAGTACCAGAAACTAGGACCCCAGTTGCAAACTCGATTTGCGCTTTGAAAAGCGAGGCGAGGCGACGTGAAGGCGAGGAATTCGAGTTACTTCTGCGACCACAACAAACACATTTAGACGACTCCGTGCGATGACGGGGCGAAACAGCAATTTGTTCACAATAGGGTTGCCAATTCACACATTTACTTGTAGTTTTTTTTTGTTAAACGGATTGTTTTTTTTTTTGTAAATGAATTGCAAGAAAATGTTAGCTATTTTTCTTTTATCCATATGTCGGAAAATTCGAATATCACAATCAAAGTAAAATATGTTAGTTATCTATACAATTAATAAAATTGGTATGTATGTATGTAATATTTAAAAAAACATATTTCAAGAACGTGATGTATTATTTGCGTTGCATATAACTAAAATCAAATTATTATAAATTTGGTCTTTCTGTCTGTCTGTCCGATGGCTGGACCGATTTTGACAGGACTTTTACTGAAAGGACACAAATAGGAATATTATAGGCTACTTTTAAAAAAATTATAATAAGTGAAAGTAATATTACAGTATTACACAAAAGTGTAAAAATCATTTTGTATAAATGAAATATATTTAAAACTTTAACCACTTTCACATCCCTGGAGGACCATTGTCCTGTGATGCAACAGTTTCCGTGGTCGATTCACGATTCGTGTTGAATGTGCAATTTTCTGGCTGTTAAAAAGGACAATAGTTTCGTCGTCCAGTTTCGTACAAGCGAATTTGGACATTACCATAATCCCTCATGTATAAGAATAGCCTTAATCAAAATGTAATTTCTAATTTAAATAATACTTTACACATAATTTATAACTGATTGTGTGCAAATAACACAAATCACTAAGGCAGTCAAACTACGGCCATACTAAGAGAAATATATACTATGTTAAAACTTTTAACTGTTAAAGTAATCTTTGTGAAGACTGAGTCTGGCAGTTGCTTGCTCCTTTAACTTTAAGAAAAATTGTAATATGTTCTTAAGTCAATTTTGTCGATCAAAACTTATGCTTCCTTATTCTTTTATTTAAAGCAGATCAATTTACTCATGCAAACATTTCTCAGGAACATCGTACGCGGAAGAATGTATACTGATATGGGGTTTTTTTTTTTTTTTTTTTTTTTTTTTTTTTTTTTTTTTGTGACTGAGTAGTCACTGTTTGCCTTGAGGAGGCATTTACAGTTTCACCGGGCTTGAGGTGGCCGGGCGCAGATGGCGCTTAGCCTAAACCTCGTTTAAGAGTAACTAGGCTCGAGGGCTCCCTCAGGAGCCTCGGCTCGGGCTGTTACTTCGTTATTATTACCGGATTGGGAGGTCACCGAGCTCTTAGGTCGCTTCGGTGGACGCTCCATGGAGTGACTGGGCGCAAGGGCCCCCGAGAGGGGACCACGGCTTGGGCTGTCACTCATTACGCGTTTAGCATTCCGATTCAAGGGTGCCCGAGAGGGCCGAACCTCGGCTTGATCGGTTGCTATTATCTGATTGCTAGTATTAATACAGCTAACATTACTACCACTTCGAAAAGCGTTAGCGCTGGGAAAAGAAGTGGCGGAAGAAACTCCAGCAACGCTTCTACTATTAATAGGAGAAAACCTGCCTGCTATGAGGCCGTATCGCGAGAATGATTGTCGCAGCCGACAGCGACTGCGGCGTGTGATCTGTTTGTGATGTTTGAGCTTAGCCTGGGCGATAGTAATTGCATCGTCTTGAAAGTCAAGAACGTGCCTAGGTCTGCGATAATCCCGACGAAACTTACCGAGCGCGATTGGATTGTAGGTGGCGGCACCTACAACTAGCGGATTTGGATGACCGACGGCAGAGTCAAAATAACGACGCGACGCCAACTTCAGGTGTTGGGCAATGGTGGGCAAGTCCAAATCTATATGAAGATTGCTGTTGCGCATGTACCACGGGGCTCCCGTGGCTCTACGCAAGAATCTATTTTGAATAACCTGAAGTCGATGTATTTGTTTCGGGGCGATGTGCGCGAATACCGGACTAGCATACGTCATGACGGGACGAACTACTGATTTATAGAGTGTCACCTTGTTCCGAAGGGACATTTTACTCTTTCTATTAATCAACGCGGAAAGACGACCTAGGATGAAAGCCGCGCGGTTCCTGACCCGGGTCACGTGAGCGGAGAAGTTAAGTTTAGAGTCAAGTATGACACCTAAGTATTTAACCTGGTCTTCCCAAGGTATTGGGCTGTCCATGAGTTTAATGGACGGAAGAGCAGTACCTTTCTGGCGTGAAAAGTATAGCGCCGCGCTTTTGCTAGAATTAATTTCGATCCTCCATTTCCGAAACCAGGCACCTAACGTGTTGGCAGCGGTTTGGAGACGTCGACATATAGCATCGGGGGAACGTCCAGATGTGTATACGCAGGTGTCATCGGCGAATAGAGCTAGCTCTACACCGTGTACGCGGGGAATGTCATTGGTGTATAGGGTAAAGAGAACTGGCCCTAACACCGAACCTTGGGGCACCCCGGCTCGAACGGGGTGCAATTGTGAGCACACTCCCTCGACTCGGTAGCGAAACGTGCGATTACTTAGGAAGTCTCGTATTATGCATACGAGACGGTCGGGTACTCCGTACTCATATAGCTTGTATATAAGCCCGTTGTGCCATACTTTATCGAACGCTTTCGCTACGTCGAGGAAGATAGCTCCGGTGCTAAGGCCACGTTGTCGTTTGGCAAGTATGTGCTCCGTGATGCGGTGCACTTGATTGGTGCATGAATGTTTGGCGCGAAAGCCAAACTGTTCTGCAATAGGCATGCCTTTTGTGTCCATAAAGGTGCGAAGGCGTGCTAATATTAATCGTTCGTAAATCTTCCCAAAGGTTTTGAGAAGGCTTATGGGGCGATAAGACGTGGGATTGGAAGGCGGCTTTGAGGGTTTGAGGAACCCTATGACTTCAGCGTCCTTCCACTCGCTGGGAAAGACGCCTTTGGTCATTGCCGCATTATAAATGGCTACGAGAAGTTGTATAATGGCAACTGGAAATAGTTTCGCCACCCTATTGGTGATGCCATCTGAGCCGGGAGCTTTGCGTGGACGTAGATTTTTAATTAGTTCCTCTACTTCGTCGCTAGTAACCGGAGGAATTGAGTCGAGAAGGGGTTCGTTTTTCCTCCGGTCGACCTCGCTGTCCACCCGCCGTAGGTGGTCAGGGTCGACCGGTAGGCTACTGGGGGAGCACTGGGCCTCGAGGCTGTCTGCAAGACATTCGGCTTTCTCTTCGTCCAGCATAGCTGGTGTTGTATTTGGGCGCGACAATGGCGGCATCGTTGAGTACGTGTCGCCTTTAAGTGACTTGGGAAGCTTCCAGAATGCTAAATGTGATGGCTTTATATTTCGAAGCGTTGAATCCCATCGTTCGTTCCGGATGGCAGCTATGCGAGTTTTTACTTCACGCTGTAATTTACGTAGCTGTTTTCGGTTCGATTCAGTGGGATACAAATCATGAGCTCGGGTAGCCGCGTTCTTGCGTCTCAACAAGTCTCTGGCATCTGGTGGTAGTGCCCAGCGTTGATTGTCTGACTCTGGCATTTGCCTTGAGCAGTCCTTGATGGCTGATATGGGGGTGCGCATGCATGTATGTATTCTGACGATAGGGGAGGGGGGGAATAGGCGACATTAAAACAGATTTGGCAGCGCACCGCAAGCTGATGTAGAATTTTATTGAAATACTGCCAACAGTCGGCTAGATTTATTACTTTTAATGCGGTTATGCGCATAAATACAATTAAAATCTTTCACTTATATTGATTAGAGTTATTATAAATCAAGCCACTAACAATTTTCAAACTTTGTGTTAAGGTACTAACAATCGCAATCATATATTTTTTTAATATAAAGCCTTTTAAAGGGTATCCTAAAAATATTTTAAGAAACTTAATAAGTAGCCTATGTGTTCTTCCAGACTATGTTCTATGTCTATGCCAAATTTCATCGAGATCAATTTAGCCTTTTTGGAGATACCTTCTAACAAACATACAACCATCCATCCATCTGAACACTCGCATTTATAATATTAGATAATAATAAGAAATCCTCTATGATGAATTATGATCGAATTTCAACCAATGGGTGACCACTAGTTTTTTTTTTTATATACTGGCCTATGGCTTTATGCCTAATACAGGCAGAAATGTAAATGTGAAGTGAAAATTTTCAGGCCTAATTTATGTTGAAATGTACAAAGTTTATTTGTTTTGAAAACTTACATAACAACTTGCCCAGTTGTATTGTTAGTTTGTTTGAAACTCGAATCAATTGAAACAAGTTTTATTATTTCTGATGACCTAAATCCGAACATTTTATATAATTCAACCCTTTGGTCATTTGATTGTAGATATGTATGTCAATATATTATATTAATAATGTAGTATACCGTATGTGTACACAAAGAAAGGATATAATATTCAATGTTATTTTTTTTCTAATAACCTCACCTTGATTAAAAAAAACCCTAATGACTGATGCCCTAATAGATGATATCGCGGCATCTGTTGACTGTTTTAAAAAAACAAAGATTATTTTTTATTAAATTTAAACTAAACTAAAAATACTCTTTTTTGTGTGTTTTTAAATACGCCAAAATCATTGAAAAAATGATTTAAAATGTAAAAAAGTTATGTCGAATAAGGTTCAAATGTGTTTATCACTGATTTCTAATTTTATTTCATAAGTCCACTATATGTGTTTTGTTCTGATTTAGTATACTCTTTGACACTCTGGGAAATAAGACGTATCGAATGACATCTTAGTCGACCAAATCGGTTCCGTTCACTCGTTTAGGCTCTAGACTAGACTGTACAAAGAAATTTACATACAAACCCACATACCTAAAACAAACGAACGCGAAAAAACTTTACCCCCTAAATCTAGCCAGTCGGGTTAAATGTATTAAATACTAAAATAATTTTTCAATTAAAATTTTAGACCTAATTCTCATTACTTTTTTTTTAGAAGCTACTTCTGATTATCACATTTTAAAAAAGGTAGTTCTACGAATAACTGTAGACTCAGTTTTAATGCAAATCGTGAGTCGACAGTCTGGCAGACGATTTTCACTAAAATTAGATAGTGGATCCACGTTTCTGCCTTTTTAACTTTGTTGTCTGCATTTTTTTCAACATCGACAGGCTTTTAAGCACTTAACATTTAATTGAAATATAAAAGACAGTTTTAGATACGGCTTACTGATTTAACTTTTTTCTCAATATAGTGCTACGACACAGTTCTAAAATATGGAAAATCTTTTATATGATTACAATATTTTCAGAATAAACAAAAAAGAGCATTAACGTTTAACTTAACACCCAACCGCGTAAAATTAATCTGGGTAACATCACGCGCTTATTTAGGATGCAAAGAATGACTTAGCGCAAGGCATTTTAAGTACCGTGTAATATCTAGCATAATGTTATTAGAACGCTCTGTTAATATCCGTTTTTATTAAAGTCTTATTCAAACTAGATTTTATCACGCTCCGCCCATTAAATTTTATGAGCTGGCTTCAAGCTTTAGTTTATTATACACATTATCTGTACGCCCAATGCGGTAGTGCTTATAAACTGGTGATTAGGGTTACACTTCTCATCCAATAATAGCAAACCTACCTCCGGTAGGAATTAACATAATATAAAGTAATAAGAAGATAATAACTGCATTACATCTCTAAATGTATTATTATGTTAAATTGTTTAAACTTTCGTCAGACACTATTATAAACGGCTACTTGACTATGTCCTATGTCCCCGTAGTGGGCCAGAGGGCGTCCACAGTGCACTGCCAACTTGCTCTACCTTGGGCTCTGCCTTTGGTCTCGGGTCATGTCAGAACGATTCTTTTCATGTCATGTATAAACGGCTACAATATCGTGTATGTTAAGGTTAAGGTGTCTTAACCTGATTAACTAATATATTTGAGTGTAATCATTTTTAATGAGATTATTATGCTACTGTAAATTTATGATAAATGATGAACGAGTTATTATTTATGTTAATTCATACTTATATTGAATTGTGGGTCGTAAAAGCCGGAGTGACGCCTGAAAGATAGCGGTTAAGCCACAACCTCGTCGGAGTCTAATTTGACAAGGCGGCAGTGACTGGAGATCCAAACGTTTCCTTTAAATATTTGCAGAATTAAATTTATGATCGTGTCGCTTGCGGCGGGCAATTTGTAAAGGAAATTCGTGTCGTCCGTGCTGCGGATTTTCAATTGAATATTTAATGATTAAAAATTGTAACGCCTTTAAAAAAGATCATGGAATATTTTGCAATATTGTATCGTTTATAGATGATGTAGGAATGTTCCTTTAACACGATATACATCACAAACGTAAGCATTTTCCGAAAATTGTAAAAATATAACAATTCAAATATAGGTCAATAATACATTAAATATAAGTACTGAGACCAGTGGGAATATTCTTGTCATCTCGTCGTATCGACATCGTAAATTTTGCCAAAATTTATAAAAAAAATTATAAATTGCCTTGTTCCCTTTTGTTTTTCATACAAATCGCATTAGCAACAATCTTGTACTTGTAATGAATCTTCCCCCGGATAAAGATAATCTCTTTTGAAAATTATTTTGCAGTTTACAAAAGGTGGCACCTTGTTAAATCTGTTTAACAATTTTAATGAATTAACACCTCAAGCAAATAAAGATTGAATCGTGCGCAAGTGACAATTGCCTATAAATAATTCACAGGCGCGGAGCACGGTTCATATTGCTTGTGCATGAAATATCAGGGCTCATTGGAGCGGATCGGGCGAAACGGGAATTGGCCCCGATTATTTTGCTCCGAAGTCACTGACCTATCACTTGCCAATTGTATTGTAATATGTCCTTATTTTTTTACACTTTATCATACTGTAATAAGTAAACTAACGAAATAATTGACGAATGATAGAAATTTCGAGGAGGAAAAACAGTCGTAATAACCCCAAAACAATGGGAAGAGGATAGTGAGATTATTATTGAAATTGTAAAATAATATCGTCAATAACTACAATAATTACATTTGCGATTAAATCAGGTTAAGTTAATGTGTAAGTATATATTACGTTTTATACGTTTTTTTAAACTCCTGTAAAAGTTATCACTGTACATGTATGTTTGGTATACCATAGCTTTAACCTAACGTTTTAGGAAAGTACCTATATAAATAGACTAGACCACCTCTTGTAAGTTCAAGTAGCGGAAAGCTCTTCTCCGTTAGCTAATAACATTAAGTCAATCTCGTCCTCATTTCCACCGTAACTTAATTGGGATCGATTTAGTTCAATAGTTTGCCGCAATCTTGTGGACGGACGAGTGTGAACTACGTTTCTCATTAAGGAGAAAACTTATCTCTAAATTTAACGTATTTTGTCACAGTTACTTTCTAACAATGCACGTAGTTTATAGTCAAGTGTAAACCTACCTTTATACAAATTAAGACAAGGTTACAATAAACATACTTACACCTTTTTAAACTTCTAAACTATGAAGAAGATTTTGAATTCAGAACAGAAGAATTTTGAATTTAGAATACAATTATGAAGAAATAGTTTTTGCATAATCATCTATCGAATTTTGACGTTCAGTTTCGCGGTCACTTGGAAGACAAGGCCAAGCTGGCCTCCAAAAAGCTGGGTGTGCTCAGTAGGGCGAAGCAGTATTTCCAGCCGGGCCACCGCCTACAACTGTACAAGGCGCAAGTTCGGCCCCACATGGAATACTGCTCGCACCTCTGGGCGGGAGCACCCCAATACCAGCTTCTTCCATTTGACCGCATACAACGGAGAGCGACTCGAATCGTCAACGACCGAGCTCTTACCGATCGGCTTGATACCCTGGCCTTGCGGAGGGACGTCAGTTCCCTCTGCATCTTTTATCGTTTGTACCACGGGGAGTGTTCCGAAGAACTGTTTGGAACGATTCCTGCCGCCGAGTTTCGTCATCGGACGACCCGACAGACCGCCAGGTACCATCCATACCATCTGGACGGCTGGCATTCCACAACAGTGCGGTTCTCGCGAAATTTCTTGCCGCGCACGGCCGCGTTGTGGAATGGTCTGTCCTCGGCGGTATTTCCAAACCACTACGACTTAGGGTCCTTCAAGAAGCGAGCGTATCACCATCTCAAAGGCCGGCAACGCATTTGCTATTCCTCTGGTATCGCAGATGTCCATGGGCGTCGATGAACACCTTGGTGTTCCCGCTGCTCGTTTGCCCCCTTCTCTTATAAAAAAAAAATTTGGAGATACCAGATTTAGCATAAAACAACTAAAAGTAAACCAAACTGCAAACGAAAGATTATTTAAGAATTCCTAGTATACCCTACAATTTTTCATTTTAAATGATTCAGAAAATGCACAATAAATCTAGTTTCGACAGGCGGACCAAGAATATGGGGATTACGGGGCATGTTTCGGGATTTTCTTTGAACCTTATAAACTCCATTTACAACGGGAATGTAGATCCGAGTTTATCTAGGGTGTGTTCCAAATACCGTCAAGTTAATAGAGTCTGTTTTATAGAAACAAAAACATCCTGCTTTTTAAATCAATGATTTGAGAATAGGTAGTGGCTATTGTTATCTGTGAATCCTAAATTTGAACTAAGAACTTCTCTAGTGCTGTCACATGGGCTCTTTTACTCACTTTATGGTTATTTTTATTAACGGTTACTTCTTTTGTTTCAGGTACGTCTACAGTAGTTCAAGTTATTGCATCTGATCCATGTTTAACTCAATCAAATTAATGTATTAATGATTGACTTTGTTTATTGAAAGCAGGTACGTATGTAAATGCCTTGGTTTAGCACGTAACAATAAAACATTTAATTGTTATTTTTGTAGGGACCTTAATACACTCAGAATTATTATATTATTTTCCTTGTACAGAAAAATAGTACGATCTGTTTGTTTTGTTTCGTAATTAATTCGGCTGTCAAAGCAACATCTGTCAAAACAAACAATAATATTGTCATCACACTTATTCTTTTTGGACCGTCGTACACAAAACAACGTAAATCCTCGGGTCAATATTATAGATGTTACACAGTCACGCTTCGCAGACATTTTGTTCTTTCGTCATAAAAATGTTCACTTAATTACACTTTCATTGTTGTTATTATATTTCAGCAATATGCGAGATTATTTCATATATTGTTATTTTGTAATTTATTACGCCAATAGTAAGGGTTTTTTTTGTAATTAAAAATAAATCGTTTGAAAGGATCTTTTTGGTCGATGCCAATTTTGACCGCGTTTTAAATTCCCTCACGTTATTAAAATTGCAGTAAGCGTTATGTTTGGTTAAAATATAAAACGATTTAACGTCCCAAAGGAGCATTTAGCTACGCAGTTATGGCTGCATAACCTCAATATAGCGTTATTTAATAAATCGTTACGCATGAGCGATAATGTTTGATATGTATGATAAAATGGTGCATGGAACTTCTTGATTATTAATTTAAATTCAGTCTAAGCCGGATATAAGTACTTAGACCAGCAATATTCAATACCAATAGACATTATAACCGATTTTGTTTTGTTTAAAAGGAGTTAGTTTGGTCGCTATTTTTGGCATGTTTTTTATGGGACGTTATGCGGTTTACTACTGCAGCTAAAATACCATGAGTTCACTTATTATTTTTGTGTGCCTTACTTTACACATTAAAATTTAAGAGCGAGGCATGTGCCTAAAATATTACACTCAAATCTCGATTTTTTTATGTTCCGATTTAATTTTTACACTCGTTACATAGCTTTAAATAATGTTTCTTTTAAACGAAATATTTCGATTTCATCACCGAAATCCCGCCTGTGAGTCAATAGTTCGCTCGATTTGTCAAAAGCCAATGTTTTATACACACTAAACGTTTTCAGTTTGATTTGCAAACAGCTAAAGGGTTCAATTTTTTGATTTCTCTAATTGGACTGATATTTTAGCCGTAAAGTTACATCAACACGTTTCCTGTTGTTAAAATTTTCAACGTTGGCATTTTTATTTATCAACACTAGTTTATTTTTTATTAGATTTATTTGTGATCAAGTTTACTTTTAATATTTGTTGCGGAAAAATATCAAATGAATATGCACATCATATTCGCATAACACCCATCGTATGTACCTTTTCTAAAATGTTTTTATTAAGTCATAATGTTCTAGAACATTTGAATAAACAGGGAACAAAATATTTTTGAATAAATCACTAAAGTATTATTTTAATATGAAGAGCTTATTTCATTCTGCGCGGAACGGGAACAGAAATGCTGTGACCATAGCGGTGTGAAGCGCTCCTTTACACTCAAAGGGAAACTCAATGCGAACAACATAACACTGCTTCTTCGAAACACTTAAATAAACAACATTTAAAATATAAATAGATACTTTAGCTTCGTAAATCATTTCAATCGTAAGACTACGTAATTTAAGTGAACGATACTGAAGATATTTGAGTTGTTGAAAAGGTTTCCTAAGCATTAATAAGCATTATTTTCAATCCTCGCTTTATATCGAAATGGTGGGAAAGGAAAGAGGACTAGAAAAAAAGAGGTATTTTTTGAACCAGTTTTATTTTAAAGTGATTTTTTTAATTTACTAATTTCAAAGGATAAAATAAGATATTTTTTTTCTTCTATTTACAAATATCAAGGTATATCTGATACGAAAAATTTAGAAGGACGTAAATGGCAGTGACAAGATATCGCTTACGTGGTCAGCCAACTGTGAGACACGCACTTAACTCAAAGGGAACGTTTGCTACGCGCTTATGAAATACCTTTTTACTTTTTCTTCTTCGTTTTAATTCTAAGACTTTTCTTGAGTTTTTTTCTCATCTTGAGTGCTCTGGTTTATTTATTTACTTAACTTAATTAGTAGACTATGTTTTCTTCCAGACAGTGTTTTAGATATATCTATATCTAAATTTCATCGAGATCCGTTGAGCTGTTCTGGAGGTAACTTGTAATAAACATACATTCATCCATACATCTTTTAGAATTTTTGTTTTCTGATATGTGCTGGTTCTTATATTTTCCTTCGCTATAAGAACATCGGATAAATATTACGTAATGTTATTCAGCTATTCAAAAGTAGACAACGTATAAAGGTAATCTATTAAAACTGGTTAAAGTTGACAATATATTTTCGGTATCGTTTATCCATGAAGTGGCACGTCTGGCCTCAGCGTGTTCGATATCGGGCACGTCCGCTGTCACTAAAGACAAGTAACGTCATTTAACACGTAGATCTTAATGTAGGTCCACAATAGCGACTGACTCTTAGCTTGCTCGATTTGTCAATTCCGTCCAGGCCGTAAAAAAAAAAAAAAAATGGCTTCAATGCTTATGATAATGTTTTACCTAGTTGTTTTATTTTTTTTCTTCAAACGATTTTTAGGTAATACGAAAAAAATTAAAAAATCTTTAATGAAACTAAAAAAAATTGAAATTAAAAAAAATATTACATTTAGGAGACGTTTTCTATATTTAATAGAAATTAATTTATTTTGTATAGTGAAGTGTATTTAAGACAATTTTACCTATGCATATACTTAAATTTTCGATCTCGCATTTCGTGATCTCAAAATTATCGACGTTAAGATCCGGACGCAAAAAGCCCAAAGTAGACCAGCGTGGAAATTTACTTGACCAGGCCGCACGTGGCTGTACCGCCTCAGATGATGATGATATTCTTAAATTCAAAATGAATCATTAATAATAATTAGAATTATTTGTATAGAGTAACATCACTATCAAAGATTAAGCATACTTTAACGAATAAACCAAAGATTAGCATCAAAATCTGAACGCTCGTAGAACCCGTTGGCTTGTAATCCTATAGATGAAGTAGTTGGCGGCTCACCCTATTTATCTAAGGGAACAGCTAATCTTTATTTATAGCAACATTATCCCACTAACAAGTATATAAGCCATGATACCTATGATACTTTTGGAAGCAATCTGTTCGTTACATCTTTAAATCTTATTTAGTTATCAATAACAAAGATCCTATGTATTAAGCCAATAGCTGTCCATCAGCGCGAAATTAAAAAAAAACTCAAGTAGTTGTCTATTTGTTCTTCCAGACTATTTTCTATATCCATGCCAAATTCATCCAGATCCGTTGAGCCGTTCTGGAGATACCTTCTAACAATATCCATCCATTCATCCAAACATTTGTAAGTAAGATTATAAAATTCAAAGATATCTGAAGTTAATACTATAGACTTAACTAAAGTTCTAACTTAAAGTACATCTCTTATCAACTTGAATAACTGTCAAGAAACCGTGTCACGTAATCCCACATATGAAGTAGTTGGCGACCGATCCTATTTACTGTGCGGTGACCGCTTGAGCTTTATTGATAGCAACACTTTGTCTGAAACAAGAGGGGATTACAAAAAGGATTGTTCTAAGCAGGAGATTCCCAATCTGTTTTTCACGACCATTTTCAAAATTCGACTTATATCGATGAACTACAACTGCATTTCTTTTTTCAAGGTTTTATTTAGTTCCAGCGGTCCCGATTTTTCACATCAAATTAAATCAAATTAAATTAAATTTGATCCCTTACCTGGTTACTGATTCTGATGAAATATTGCATACATGTGTAAATCGCATGGCAGTACAATATTATAATAAAACTAGCTGTCGCCCGCGACTCCGTCCGCGCGCAGTAAAAAAAACTTAATAGCGGTATGAAAAACAGATGTCCGATTCTCAGACCTACTAAATATGCACACAAAATTTCATGAGAATCGGTCAAGCCGTTTCGGAGGAGTTTAACCACAAACACCGCGACACGAGAATTTTATATATTAGATGATGCTGATATGATGATTCTGGAAGATGGCCATAGGAGCTTTGCAATTGAACGATACAACCTCATTGAGTTTGGGCTCGTTTGAATCGCCTTGACGAAAAGTTTGTCTTGTTTTAAATTTCTAGTCCTTTAATTAACAAGAACATAATAAAAGTTTGTTTTTTTTAATTTATTTTTCTTTCAACTTTTTAATTTTACTACTTTTCTTTACTAAAATACTTTTTTAACTTGTGAAAATCTTTACCAAGGGGGCTTCCAAGGGCAATTAGTATCTTGTATAATAAAGAGTCGGTAGGTACTTTATCTACTTATTTCTTTCAATGTTCTCTTGACCTTTTTCTGTTTGGTTTTAACGAATTAAAACAAAAGGTAACCTTTACAATGAAAAAGAAAATGTAGCGAATAATTTAGTTGTAAGTGGAGAAAAAAACTTCGGCTCCATTTTATTGCTTTGTAAATAAATTCGTATTTGTTTTTATGTTCCTATCGTCGAGAGCTTTATTAAGATTATTTACTCACTATATTGTAAGTTTTATAAAACAAAGGTAATGTTTTTTCTTTGTAAATAGAATCAAATCTTTATGCTTGTATACTTAAGATAAAGCTATTTTGACTACATACGACGATTTGATATAGAGTGTCTACTTTTAATCTAAAAAAAAAACAGTCACTGCAAATCTGTCGCAGTCTAAAATTCGAATTTTAATGTAATCGAATACAGTTTAATTTTTACAAATATAACGTAATTTAATTTAAGAAACTGTGTTTCATTACTACAAATTTCGTTAATTTGGAAACTTAAGGAAAAAATTATTATGTAAGAGACTTCGCTTAAAAAGAAAATATAGTTTGACAAGGATCTTGGAACAGTCGGAAAATATCTGAACTTACAATGTCACTTTGACAGCATTGTATTTTGACCAACGAGGGAGCGGCAGCTGTGCGATTTAATGTTGCTATTTTCATTATTTCGAAATTCCATAGATTTAACATGCGTGATCACCATCTAGGTTAATTTGCAAATGAGTTTGGATGTATCAATTTAAATAGTAAGGAATTACTACGAGAACTCAGGTCATTAGTTGCAAAACAATTGTTTGGAGTTGCAACATGGACGACTTTCGGAAGAAGTTAGGAAATTTTTGCTTACTGGTAACCCGTAATACTTACAGGCCCCCCTGTCAATGTGATAAAAATGCCCTAAGATCCTTGTGACTATATCTTTGAACATATTGTCTGTCTTTTGTCTTACTGGAACGTACGAAGATGAATTTATCAGTTAATTCTTAGTATAAAGGGATTAGCTTTTAAATTTGTTACTCTCGACTGTTCTGTCACCTTCCATTAGACGCTAGTGTAACAGTATAAGACTGGGTAAGTCCCGCGATTGTTGGCAAAGCTTCAATGTGTAGAAGATTGTGCGGCGCAGAGCCAAATCTGTTCCTGTGTTATGTTTTCACACGAGGACCAAACTGTGTGGTAGAGCAATAGATAGTGTAGTACTGCTATTGTTTGAAAATAGTAATGCGTTCTTAGACAAAATAACATTCTATTAGTGATAACGCTCGATATGTCACTCGATTGTCACGTACTTATTCCCATACGTGTTGACATAATTCGAATGTGAATTTGTCTAACGGTTCTGTCTCAGCATCGTTCGCTCAAAATTGATTAGTAGTGTTTTGTACTACTCTTCTGCTTTACTGAGCAGCTGCCTTCGTGTGAAACTACCATTACTTAAGTTCGAGCGAATCCAACTCGCTTCAGTAACTACAGCCTTACTCTATAATGTATCTATTTATATGTTTAAGTTTAATCCTATATCTATTTGTATGAGTTACCGAACGATTTTTAATTTTGTAAATTAATTAATCGGATTAGACAACTAATTAACTAACGAATCATATACAACTTTAAAATAGTTGTTTTGACATTATTCCAAAATATGAGAACATTTTGTTCTTCATAATAAAAAACAAGCTGAAATAAATCATTTACGAATTAAATATTTTCGTATCGTTCATATTATTCATGAGAACAAAAGCGAACAAAATTGAATTCGGTTCGGTTACGGGCATAAGTAAATTCAGCCACAACATGCACTACCATTATGTAACATCAGGCCGTCAATTAAAACTGTACATTGTAATTGTTATTTATGAGCTCGCGTTAGAAAATAGGGATAATGGGAAATTTTAATGTATATTCAATTTGTCTGTTTTACTTTAGATGAAATTATTTATGCACACAACTTACACTAATCCAATTAAGTTATATTAGAATAGCATTAAAATGGTAATCAGTAATCTCCTTCGGACCATTTTTTTATTAGGAGGGAATTTTAATAATAGCATGTGACGATAAAAGGTACGACATTTATAGAATAATAGACTCTAACAATAGAATGTAATAGAAGTTTAGGTTAGTTAATAGGTTTTGTGTTTGACCTCATTTTTTCATTCTTGTAGTCATATCTCAGTCACATTTAGAAACTAATGTTCCAAAAAAGTTATTTGTTTAAAATGTTGGTTAATATTGATCGAATCGTTTCACTTCTATTGGTAAACACTCAGAATTTCCTATTACATAGAGTAGGTAACAGCAAGCTGAAATTACTTGAGCATATGAATATCCTAAATTCACTACTCGGATATTGCCTTAACTTAGCTGATTGAATCCCTTCGTTTGTTCCCTGTGGTGCCCATTGTACACATGGATCGAGCAATATAGGTACTTTAATAAATTATTATAATTCTCACTTTATTACTTATTTTGTTTATGTTTATGTCTTCTATGCGGTGTCTATGAATATGTGAGTAACTAACATAATGAAGATCTTATTATCGTGTTCAGAAACGTTTAGTGTCTACTAAGGACTTCCCTTAATGTAGATTTAGTATAAAAAATGTTCACTATTCCGTTTAATTAGCCGTTAAATTATTCTGACTGCATTTAAAATGTCTTACCTATTCGTATACAATTCAATTTGGGATTAATTTAAAAAACACGGATGATGGTATCGAGAATAGGGGACGGAAGGTGAAATGGATTCGCCATTAAAACTCGGCAGAGGGCGCTTTGACGTTTTATCGAAAATAGACTTAACGATGAATCTTGAACCCTCGAAATTTGCCTGAATATTTATGAGCCATTTTTTCGAGCATCAGAACGTAGCTTATGGAAATGGTTCTCCCTTTATAGAACAATCGTTACCCTTCATTCACTTTTAGTGTCCGATAAATTTGAAAATATAATATTCCTATTAATTTTTATCTTTTTTACATTTTTTTACTATAATAACTTGGTGGTAAGTCAATTCATGCCTATTATACTTAATAGTTTATTTTTGACTAGTCAAGTAAATGTTAAACGTCTCTAACAACAAGACATAAATTTAGGAAACCAAAATATCGGAATCCCTTTTTTTTTCTCTTTATTTTTATAGGGACTTTGGTTCATATGAACATGTCAGTCCCATAGGAAACAACTTACAATATCATTACACATACATTTACAAAAAAATAACAACAACAAATAAAAGCAAATAATGATAACAAGAAAAAGTATTTACAATTTTATAAGGCCTTCAAAACCATGCTGCGGACTCCGTCTGCTAGGTCCGACAATGGTTGGGCCAAGGCACACAGAAGTTCGCCAACATTGAGTCTCGACAAATTGTGCTTTCTAAATAATTCTTTTCTCTCCTCCTTGTTCACGAAACACTCAGCAAGTACGTGTTGCACATCTTGGATCACGCCGCATGATTCACAGTTAGGTGATTGAATTATTTTCATTAGAAAAGCAAACTTGGCACACGGTATATGTCCAGAACGAAGGCGAAGAGTTAAAACAACCAATGACCTGCCTAAACGACACCTGTCAAACCAAGGGATTTGAGGTGGTCGACTCTAGATGGTTTTGTACCAGATACCCTTCTCCTTTGACCTGCGATCATAATGTTCTTTTCCCTTTTTCCATAAAAGTAAATTTAACGTAGTAGAAATTATTTGTTTGCTCCCATATATCAATTTTTGTTCGCTCACGAAGTGTACATTTGCTTCAAAACAAAGTCCTTTAGTCTGTTCAAACAATGTCTCTGTGAGAAGCGAGACTTAGTCCTAAGACAAGACAATATTTACTAGAAAAACAAGTAAGAAACAACCCTGTTAAGTAAGTCATTGAATCTAGATTTTGCTGTGGACTTTCAAATATTAAATTTTAAGGTTAACAAATAAATTTGTAACATACGAGTACATTCGAAATTTATCGAACTTCATCGCATAGCATTGGTTGCTCATTTGATATTGTACATATCTTCTCCCTGTCCACTCTATGTGGGGTCGGCATAACAGACCTTCATCTTCTACTAACCTATTTTTTTTTTATAACCTTAGGTAAATCTTATAAAATCTGTTTTAAGAATTGGATGTAAGTTTTAACTATAAAAGTGCATGGTTCATTATTTTAATTAAACGTTATAACGTCACTTGTAATGTTATACATCGTATGTGGACGTGGATAATATAAAGACGAGGAGATGAGATGTTGCGATTAAGGACTAGGATAAAATGCATCATTACACGTAATTGTGTCTCCTGTTACTTCACTAACAACGCTAAGGAAGGAAGTAAGTGTAAATTGCTTTATTACGGTGAAGTTCTATGAAAGTCTGTGTAACTTTTACACCTTTCGTACCGACTTATTCCTGTTGACACGCTATCTTGTATCGAACGACGTAGATTAAGACGAAGATGAAGAAGTAAAAGCGACGAGTTTTGTACCAGACAAATCTTGTCGCTTCTACCTCTATTGATTTACAAAATTAACCTTGACAGTTAATTTTACTTCTTTCTGTATGTATTATACTAAATATATAAAGGACGGGTAAATCTTGTAGTTATTGGTTCTTTCAATAAAACGGTATAGCAGGATGGCACCGTGCCAATTGTGTTTTGGCGAAGCGTTCGGTGCCGTGCCTGTGACAAATGTTCTAGACCAATGTTAAACTATAACGTGTGTTTAAGTGAATTGAATAGATATCAAATGGTGGCCTTTGAAAATATTTCTTTTTACCTATTGTTACAGTTAGAAAACTAATAGTTATACAATGGGAGCCAGACACATTGTAATATGATAAACCGATGAAGTATTAGTGGTATTTCAACAGTGGTAGACAACCAGCAGCAACATCTGTTGCCATTGGCCGGCTCGACCGGTGCAATACCATGACCGTACAGAAGACATGCGTGAAGTGGAAGTTATTCCGCCTTTGTATAAGATAAATCCACAAATGTAAGAATTTTAACTTTAACGTACACATTTTTGTAAATTTTAACAACAGCGTTTCGAAGCGTTGAACATCCGCAAGTCTATAAAGACCCGAAAATTCATAATAAACGGATATTGGATTTTGAAATATAGAAAACATATGGTCATAAGTTTTTTATTTTTTATTTTAATCAGTGTTATTATTTTCAAACATTGTATATCTATATATATAAAAGAAAGTCGTGTTAGTTACACCATTTATAACTCAAGAACGGCTGAATCGATTTGACTGAAAATTGGTGGGCAGGTAGCTTAGAACCAGGAATAGGACATAGGATAATTTTTACCCCGTTTTCTTTTCTTTTTTTTTTATTCTGCGCGGACGGAGTCGCGGGAAAAAGCTAGTTAGATATATTGAGAAGTTCTAAAAACTTCGTAATTTTAGTACCTACTACTATGAGAATTTAGTCACCTTATTCGAAAGCTAGCTTAAAGTAGACGATACGGAAACAGATTTGGCAAGCGCTGAGCTGTCGTATATTTTATTGAGGTCTTGCCAACGAGTGCATGAATTACGTCTCCAGTTTCGCTTACACCAGCATGTAATAAAAGGCAATGTAACTGAAAATATAACCATCAAGAACTGCTTTATTTGCTTAGACATGAAGCCTTAATATCACGCGCCTTTGCCAAACTCTATGCAACTTAGACTTACATTCTTATTCATTCTTTCACCTCAATTGTGTGTGATGAATTTCATTTGAAATATCTTTTTTAATTAATTTTAGTTTTAACCTCAATTTTCCACAGCCTCAAAAACTAATCTAATTAAATTGCATTTCGTATATCTGTAGAGACTTGTATATACTTACCACTGGGCAAGTAAACGAGTGGGAATTGTACAATAAAACATTTCAAATGCAAACAGTAACATTGCAACTTGATTGAGCACTGATTAATATTCAAATATGGTGATCAAACAACACGAACGAATGACTGTTTGAATGAGTTAACGAATGACTGAATGAACCATTAGATTTCGGCACATCTCGTTGCAATACCCGGCAATATGCTAACGTCCCGTTGGTTGACATAATCTGCTACGTGTTTTAGTTTGTTTACAATAAAACTAGTGAAAAATATTTAAATATAGGTTGAAGCTTTTTTAAACCGCAACATTTCTTTGCCGTTAGTTTTTTCTTTGTTGTTTGTTAAATTCCTGTATTTTTTGCTCTGATAATTGATTTTCTTTCTGTTTAGTGATAGCAATATATTTTAAATGTAATATTACTAGTTTATGGTTAATATCCTCAAAATAATATCAAGATATCGACATATTTGTAATTGTATCCATTTGGTCACCGACTGAACTAAAGCGATTGCAGTCGACAAATCCGTTCATCAATTGCTTGTTACTAGTGACAGGCTTAACAATGATTTGATGTTCTTTTGATTGTTATTTCCTTTTTAAATCAATGGTTATCCAATTACATGTTTCGTGTGATTTTTCTCATGTAATAAAGACCGTTCATGTCTTTCGTCGGCAACGCATCTGCGATTCCTTTGGTATTGCAGATGTCCTTAGGCGTCGATGAACACCTTGGTGTTCCCGCTGCTCGTTCGTCCCCTTCTCTTATAAAAATATATATTGCTAACCAACGACACTCATTTCCTAAGAACAAGCGGAACTAGTTTTCCTAACATCGCACACGAAACAAAGGAATCCGATCGCAACCAAAAAACAAGCAATTCGTCCGGCGTCGCTTCCATCGCGGTGTTTTCATTTTCAATGTTTTGTCTTTTGTTTCTTGCGAACAACACCCGCTTTGTCCAAAAACCTCCCACACATCGTGTGTATTGGCGTGCTAAGATTTTTTGTTCAGATAGTACGTGTGTCTAGGACAGATTTATAAAGATACATATCTATCTAAATATATAAAAGAAAGTCGTGTTAGTTACACTATTTATAACTCAAGAACGGCTGAATCGATGTGACTGAAAATTGGTGGGCAGGTAGCTTAGAACCAGGAAACGAACATAGGACAATTTTTACCCCGTTTTCTATTTTTTATTCCGCGCGGATGGAGTCGCGGGTAAAAGCTAGTTTCTAATAAATTTCAAAAAACTAGTATTTTGATTAGTATAAATCAAATGTTCGAGTAAATTAAACAGGGAAATGAATTACGGATTTCGGCGGGAAACTCATTCTCCAGCGGTTTATCTAATTTATAAGGTGATGGACCTGTCTCAATACTCATCTAATCTTATATTCTTACTAGGTGTTATATTCTTACTAGCCAAAGACTCCGTCCCCGCGGAATTTAAAAAAAAATATGTTTTCTTCCAGGCGATATTCCACATCTATGCCAAATTTCCATGCCGCTATTCTGGAGATACCTTCTAACAAACATTCATCCCTGCATCAATCTTCACCGTTCTCCAACATTCGCATTTATATAAGTAATAGTAGTAAAATTTATATTATATGTGGATACTTTCTACAAAAACATTAGCGACCCATTCGAAACTCTCATGCTATGAAAAGTTAACACAAAATATACCAGATTTCGCATTTACTTGATTGCTTCAACTGTAAAATATAACATGTTCCCATAAACTTATACTAGCATGTTAAGGAAGACTACAAAGCTACACAGCACGCTAGGCCGGCCATAACAGATGGGTTAAATCTTACAGTTATTGGCTCTTTCAATAAATCGGTAAAGCGGAGTTTGGCTACGTGCCAATTGTATTCTCATGTCGCCACCATCCTCAGTACTGTGAACAGAATGCTGACAAATGTTGTGACGTTGTTTCAAGTCAGGACAAATGGTGATAGCAGGAGTACAATTGATTAGTCAAGGAGGACAATTAGTTTAGTAGTGAGAGTCACGCTATCTGTCTATTTTTTTTAGATAGAATTTTAGAAGAACGAACACAATTAGTAAAAACAACGCAGGAAAATTTGAGAACACTCCTATCCCATTGAAAGTAACAAAATAAACCTATTGAATTATTCAAGACGGGGTATCAATAGACAAATTTATTTTCGTAAAAGATAGTGGGAAATTGACCGAACTAAAATAAATGGTACATAGTTGGAACCTTTCAGGCAGATGAAATTCGGGGTCATTCCTTACTTCGGATATAATCAAATATCTTCGCTCGTAGTTCGGAGCACCGCAGCCTCTCGAAGAATTTTCTAAAGCAACTGGGTCACGTCGATGTGTCAATAACATACTACATATAGCTGTATGATTTAACAACGAAGCAATATTTGCTTTTCTTCTTTCCACATTGCCTTTGTCGTGGGATGAAACATTTTAATTTTGGGAATAGAAATAGTGTCAGTGGCACAAGATTATTCTCTGATTTACAATTTTATAGTAGGGAAATTCTTGTGTGGGGCAATTGCAGATACAATACTTTTAGATATTTATGTTATCACCAACCTAACAAGGAAATAACAGTATAATAAAGTGGGTAAAAATGATCTACAATAATTTACCCAATTTTATTAAAAGTACCGAATCAGCTTCCGTGATATTTTTGGCTAGCAAATTTTACGCTGGCAGAGAAAATATGCTGAATAACTAAGTTGGTAACCGAACAAAAACGTCCATTGCGTTTTATAACCGTGAAATGGATCCCTTTTGCTATAAATTGTTGACTGGCGATCATTTAAAAGGTTCGCAATAACAACATTTTCCATCTCGTTGTACATGATTAAATGTGTATTGTTTTAAATTTATACAAAATTAATCTTTCGTAACAAGCGAGTGCAGATTTTAAATTTTATATAAAACATACGTTAAATGTTGTCCGCTAACCTTTATTAATTTTAAACAATCCTTTTACTACATTTCAATCGATCGATTTTGTACGAATGAATAGAAGAGTGCAATTTTAAGCAGCGAGGATAAGCAGTACAGAAAAAAACTTTATAATCGACATATTTAAGATCGATTTAAGAGGTTTCTTCTGATCATATAAAAAATAATAAAAAAATATCCTAGTTTTACCTGTTTTTAAAAATATATTGATTTATCTCACCTGTAACGTATAATTTTACTCGTGGAGTACTTATTTTTCCTTCACATTCTACTTGTTCCGTTGTACTGATAGTAACAAGATGTTATTGTAAGTTGGGAGTTGAAGTTCGTAGTCATTGGCACTTTCATTATCTCTGTACAAGGGAATGGCGAAATGCCAAGTATGTTTCGGTGCCACTTGCCTGTAAGATAACGGCGTACTCCGGTGACGAATGTGCAAATGAAATGAAAACTTATGTCTCACTATAAAGGAATTGCTTATTTTAATGAGGATGTTGCGACAATAATTTTAAAGGTATGTAGTGATGGTGACTTCTTAGAGAGATGGAAAGAAAACCCACGTCATTATTATTAATCTGTAATTTTTCTTTCGGATGGTCGGCACACTTTGTACTGTGGTTGTGATATAAATAAAAAGTTAATTACAGGTTTAATTAGTCAGGGTGATAGATACCAAGCGTATAGTTCTAAATGTCAGCCAAAATATGAAATGAAGATAACGTTCATCGTAAAATTCGGCAACATTCAGATTACAGAAAAAATGATCGTGTATCAAAAACACGAGAAAATTGCTCACACGACGGCCGTGACAAGAATTAATTGTCGCAAGCTCGCACTTGTCAGTGGAACCTTACTGCCTCAAACATTTGATGTATGGTTAGACATTTACATGAAAGCAAAGACCGACGTGTATTTTGTAGTTTTACGTCAAATGGATTTACATATTTTATCTTTTGTTATTCTTCGTAACGAACATCACATGCTTTGCTATCCAGAAGTATTTTGACTGTTCTCATAAATATTATTATTTATGGTCAAACAAGGATATCTGGACCGGTAAGAGAGACGAAAAATAGGTAAAACCTACATGGGGTTAGAAAATGGCATAAAAGAAAAAAAACATGAAACGCCAGCTACACATCCGAGGTTCCCCCCTTTCGGGCACTCTTGAATCGGAACGCTAAACGCGTAATGAGTGACAGCCCAAGCCGAGGTCCCCTCTCGGGGGCCCTTGAGCCTAGTTACTCCATGAAGCCTCCGCCGAAGCAACCTAAGACCTTGATAGCCTCCCAATCCGGTAATAATAACGAAATAACAGCCCGAGCCCAGGCTCCTGAGGGATCCCTCGAGCCTAGTTACTCTTAAACGTGGTTTAGGCTAAGCACCAACTGCCACCTCAAGCTCGGTGAAGCTGTAAATGCCTCTTCAAGGCAAATAGTGACAACTCAGTCAAAAAAAATGACACCTACAGTATGAAAAGGATCTTGTGACAGTTTTTTGACATTGACAGGAGGGCGTTAGTGCGCTGTCATAATTTGGTTTGATTTAGGTTGTGGTTAGATATGTATAGATTAGGCTCGAACACTATTGGGCTAGATTGTTTCATTTAGACGTTCACAAAGCAATACTTTTTCTGATAAAATAGAAAAAAAACACATCGAAAAAAAAATTCGGAATCCGTTGATCGACATTGCTTTTACAGAACAAAAAAATCTCATCGTCGTGATATAACGTCCAGGTACGTAACAAAAACTAGCGAATAAAAAAACGTAGATCCCTGATCGGATTACAGAGAGGCTTGATTAATGCCTGCACTGGAACTTTGATGTGAACCACCGTAACTCGCAGAAATAGAAGCAAAAACATTGTACTTGATACGTTTTTATTCGAATTTGTTTATTACTCTGTGACTATTAGTATCCTCGTCGGATACACCTGCATTTATAACTTGTTAATTTTTATTTTGTTTTAACAAAAAAAATAGTTTTTTTTTTATTTAAAACTCACGTACCAAGTTATTTTAAGGATTAGAAGCTAATTAAGTATGGAGTATGTTATCGAGAGATTATCTTAAACTAAATCAATTGCTAGTCACTGGAGTCCTGGGCAATTTATTAAATCCTCAAATGGCCGAAAAAGCTCCATTTCACTCAATACGGTCACTTTACACGCCTTAACAATTGCCACGATGTGAATGTCCTTATCTGATCTTGAATTATTTCCATCATTGGACATATAATTTATTTTGAAGACTTATAGAAAAGATTTAATCTAATCCTAGAGCTAATAGTAGGTCCTATTTCTGATATTAGTTTCTACCGCAATATTGTAGAAATGGAATAATTTATTTATTTATAGCTTTGATATCCACTCGTATGTTGCATATTGCAAAATAAAATTTGTTTTACAATACTTATTATACATTATGTGCTTCAGCTCTATATTTGATACAGTATATTGATTCGATTGAGACAGCGAGTTGCTGGGAGCGACTTGAATTGCTTACGAGCAGATCAATGAAATTGTGATTGAATTTGCACAATACATCACTTCCCTTAATACAGTTAGGTTATTATAGTTAGTAGACTGAACGAGTGTATACAGTTTCTCATAAGTTGCTATTAGATTGTTAATTATTTTATTGGAAAGAGTAACTGTGACCAATTGTCTGTATTTAAAAAATATGTGTAATAAAATTTATTGTCTGCTTAACTTTTTATGTTACAAACCTTCCCTAGCGTCTTTAGAAAAGTCTACCAAAGTTTTATCGAAATCTGTCCATTACTTTAGAAACCCATATTGCACAAACATACATTGATTTTTATTTAATGTAGATTACATAGAGGCTACATTTTCTTGTTATGTTTAAATAATATCGGTCAATATTTATAGAATCATTTTAACATAACTTGAATGAACCGGTTTATATACTAATTGATAACACGAGTCGGTATTCAATTGCGAACATTGCTCTGCTTTGAGATGTGCTCGAGTGAAAATTCTTAATCTATTCACTGAAGCTTCGGCTCGCTTCACTTATTTAAGCTATCTTCAGAATGTTATGAGAATGGTATTTTAATGTGTTTAATATGGTCCTCGTTTTAATTTTCATCGTTAATTTATCATCAATGTGCAGTGCCGGCACTAGGGAAGGGCGCGCGCGGGCGTACGCCCAGGGAGCCCAGGTACAGAAATGGGGGGCCAGAGATCTGCAAATGACATGGTCTCTCTTAACCCTGCCCCCCCCCCCCTACCAAAGGCAGTATAAAAGAAGACACGGAAACAAGCGATTAAAAGGGTGATAAACTAGGGTTATAGAACAGGTAGGTATTCTAAATGATTTGATATCATTATTAATTTGACGATGAATTATGTTGTTAATACCATCTTGAGACTACAATTTAATATTCCATTAAAAGTATATGATGATAATATATATATATTTTTTAATTTTATTACATTGAAATATAACTTATTACTTCACTTTCAAAATAATTAAATTGCCTTTTTATATTTTCGGACGCAAAGAAATAAAAATTAAATCTCTTACGTCTGGGTTCAATCATATCTTCTAAGATTAAACTCGGCAATATGTTTTTTTTTTCTTATAACTAGGTTACAAATGTCAACCATGCAGCGAACAAATTGGTTCCCCGCTTCTAATGTGTTTGTTGTGGTTTCAATGGGAATACGATCTTTCGCCTTCGTCTCGTCTATCAATGCTTTCGAGTCAACGATTGCAGAATGCAATACTTTCATATTACGTAATTGAATTTCTATCAGTCTGGAATCATTGAAAGAGTGACCGAAAGTTTTAATTTATCTCGTTAAATTTTTCTTCTATTTAAGCAATCGTTTAGTTTCCATATAATTTACTGTTAAGCTTTTATAAAAGTGTAGTTAGATGACCTCTGTCTAAAATATTCTTTTACTAGCTATAGCCCGCCACTCCATCCGGGCGGAATCAAAAAAAAACTTAATTAGTAGCCTATGTGTTCTTCCAGACTATGTTCTACATCTATGCTAAATTTCATCAAGATCCATTGAGCCAATCTGGACATACCTTCAAACAAACATCCATTAATCCAGCTAAACATTAGCATTTATAATGTTAGTATGATAGTTGCGTACCTACTATGTTTTTTTTTTTTCAAAGTGTTCATGACATTGCAAAATATATTGAGTTTTTTGATACATCATATAATACTCGTATTAAAGTAAAATGTATTCACATTTCTCTACTAAATCCTAGTCATTTTCACTTATAGTAATATCAAATTTGTTGTTTTGCAATCTTAGTTTCGCACCACTGAGTTTAATATCGAATCATGAAGCGACTATTCGAACTCCACTGAGTGTGTTACACAAATTCAAAACATATCAAAGCTCTATCATTTAGTACTATGAAATAACACAGTATTTTCTAATATTCATCAATACAATAATATCCACAATGTAAAGAGCTCGTCATTTAGCGAGAGTATTTATTTTCAGCCAGTTTTGTTGTGATTTAAATTAAGTGTGGATAACAAAGGGCCCGTTGAATCCGGCCCTGTAATGGAGGGAGCGGCTGGGCTTATTTATCCCAACGTCAAAATCAAAATGTTCCAGTTACTCCAACCCTCCGTGTAATCAAACGACGTTTTTAATCACAATTTACAAATGTATTTTTTTTTCTCCAAATCTCAATCCGATTTATTAATATTTATTTTATATTCTTACGTTCATGGTTATTTATGAAATTATAAATTATATAGGATGTTCTAAAAACAAATGTTACCAAAATATTGATTAGGAGACATAAGCATTAACATAATTGCTAATCATTTTCTATCATTATTACCCGAACAAAAAACTTTGTAGTCTTTTTTTAAAAAATGGTGGGAACGTGAAAGGTGATGCAAAATCCTGTGGTACATCGTCCGATATCTATTTTGGAGCTGAATAAAAAATAATTACGTCAAGATCTAAATCTATTTGGAGATGTTTTTTTTATTAAACATGTCATTTTACCCTTCAGTGAGCCCTTCAGTGGGGCCGTTTAGTGAGTTGATGATGATGATGCGTTTTATTTACCTTTATTTAAAATAATCGTTTTGATTTTGATAATTAGGGTAGACGGGTACTAACTATGGTATTAATTCAAATAGTGGACTGTATTTGGAAAAACATTGTTTCTGGCTATTGTTAAACTGACAAGTTTAAATGGATTAAGATCTGTAGCAGATTTGGAGTAGATATTGGGTTTAGGACCAGACTTCATAGATAATTGGTCATCATCCTTTAAAAACGTTAAAGGTAATGCGGGGAAGTACAGAAAGATATTTTTAATTAAAAACTAGCTTTTACCCGCGACTCCGTCCGCGCGGAATAAAAAAAATAGAAAACGGGGTAAAAATTATCCTATGTCCGTTTCCTGGTTCTAAGCTACCTGCCCACCAATTTTCAGTCAAATCGATTCAGCCGTTCTTGAGTTATAAATGGTGTAACTAACACGACTTTCTTTTATATATATAGATTTGTGACAATTTTCACTTAGATAATAATAATTATTATAAATTAAGGTTGAATTTCGAACAATGGACGACCACAGTATTGCTGATATTTCAAGAATATCGAAGTAAAGAAGTAAAAAAAGTGAAATAATGGTTCCTAAAGTGACCAATACTTTGAACAAGCACTACTTATCTCCGCTTAAGCCATTAAGCTGCCACAAGCTAACGTTTCCACTTACAACTTATTTTGTACTTAGCGTCTGATGGACAGTCTGTCTCTAACAATCTATGTATATAACTAACTATTATTTTTAACGCTTATGTATAGAACTACAGAAATGGGAAGCTATAATTTAAATATGAATGAACAAATCAAAATTGCTAATCCAGAAAATCCTAGGCTTTTTTTGTAAACATGCACCATGACATCATCTCCCTGGCTTTTTGGAGACGACACACATTGTTTTATAAAATTAAAATTAAAATTTTGGCTTAAGTTTTTACGGCCGGCCGCCTGCCTGTCGCAAACCCTACTTGGGAAGAATTATTAAAATAAAATACGCGCCATGTGTAACGTTGACTATTAAATAATAGTAAAAAAATATGAAACATTAACAGTATTAAATCATCATGCTATCGTCAATGTCTCATTGTTTTATTCCCTAATTCATTCAATTATATGTGAACAATTTTTATTTTACATTCATCAGGTCACGTGCACCACGTTTTTTATTTTTAATATAATTTTTTAAAAACAAAACATAATATTAGGTCCATATTTATTATGTGGTAAACATGTTATAAGAAAAGTTAATGACTTGTATTCCGATAACTAACGATCTGTATGGCGCGGTTGTGCAGATGACACTCCGGAGATGCGGGGTAACTAGGTCGGGTCACGTCGGTATTACCTATCCTAAATATACAGAATATGTAACAGTGGAATTTAACTTGATATAGAAATAAATAAAATTAATAAAATTGAAATGTTGATATATAATATTGTAAAAAAATAATATTTCGCGAAGATGCTGTTTGCTTGTAACGAAAAACCTATTTTTAATTTATTTTTTTGTCTTATCCGTCCGTCCGCAAGTCCGCGTTTGTTTCGGGTAATTTCAAAAACAGATGGGCCGATTTTGACAGGGAGGTAACTGATGCATGCGGGCATATTGTAGGCTCTTTTTATTTAATTTCTCTCTGTCGTTGTCTCGGAAGTTGCGTGCGACCGTTAGTATTGAAATAAAAACAAAATTTAAAAATAAATTAAAAAGTATGTAAGTTATTGTATGTTATATTTTACGTATTTCTGTATTTTATTATTTAAATAGGGAGCGTCGGTGGCTCAGGAGGTGACTTGACTTGCAATCTGCACGTCCTGATTTCGAATCCCGCCATGTACAGTCAGCTTCATAAATATAGTGGCAGTCAAGATATCCAAATATATAGGAACACCTAAAGTGATCAATTATATAAGTACAACCAAAGTCATCAAATTAATTGAAGCATCAACTCTGCTCAAAAAGATCGAAGCGTTCACGTCGTCATATATATGAGTACATTCAGAGTGCCCATAATTATAGTAACAGACAGAGCGTCAATAGTAACGAAGCATCGAAAGTATGCAAAAATATCGTAACATTAGACAAAATTGAACTCTATCTCTATTCACTTAAGATACACTTTGAAATATACTACTTCTGTTAAATTCATTTGACATTTTATAATCAAAACATTTTTTTGCTATTTACTACAAGTTTACGTCCCGCATGACAGATACTAGATAGATAAGCAATATCAAATTTTAATTTGTCACCATATATGCCAGTTTGGCTTAACTGTTCGCTGTAATACGCAGTTTTGGCGATTCGAATCCCAAACTTTTTTTTACATTTTTTAAGGTTTTTAATTTTATTATCAAAGCGTTATATAAAATTGAACTTTATCGCAACAATTATTGGTTACAATAGTAGTCGAATACGACATCTTTAAAAATTAAGGAACCACAATATTCCTTGTCCCTTTTTTTAACCGAGTCGTCATTAGCATGTTTTTTTTATTGTTCACGTTTGTTATTGTAAGTTTCGTCATTTAATTCCGCGCGGACTATGTCACTGGCGACATCGAATACGTGTAATAAATCTATGCTTGGAAAATTCTACTGCAACCGGACTGAAGATACCTAACAGTAAGAGAAAAATATTTTGATACAAATTGTCAATTAATTTAACACAATTTGTATACTTTCAAAGTGTATTTCAAGGATATGGATATACGAGTAGAATTCAATTTCAATGACCGCAATGACAAATGAAAACACGCCCACTCGCTTTATCCCGAGGTGGCCGAACCTAATCGTTATTAATTTTATATAAATATTTAATACCCCAAAAATAAAAATTTAAAATTGTTTTTGTTAAGTAAAAAACATATTCTAAGTACATTACCAGATTTTTCCTTTTCATTAAAAAAAACAAGCTCTATATGTGATTGATAATATTGAAAAATAAAAACCTTGTAAGCCTGGGATTCGAACCATTAAACTTACGTATAGTCCAGTCATTTAAGCTTAAATTAGGTAAGAATCTCGGAATTCGAGATACCCAGCTGTAAGTCTGTAAATACTTGTATATTGACACCCTAAATGTTGTCTCAAAACCTACATATGGTAGGGTGTAAGCAACTATTAAATTTCAAGGTCAAAGGTCCCAAAAATCGGTTTCTCGCGCTTTCTTTGGAAATATCTCATTTCCTATGGGTTTTTTGCTATTTGTATTTCTTATCAATATTGTAGAATACAAAATTCTCTACAAGTTTTGTTTAAAAAAATTTTTTATACGGTGAATCGTTTTCGAGATAGAGGGCGGAGAGCGCGCGGTCACAGCATCACTTCAGCCTCCGGTCGAATACGCGCCATATAGTTGATGAACTATCATTAAATCTATTATTATAAATATTTGTCAAATTAATTAATTACTGACAAATTTGGATGAACTAGCTGCAGCATTTGAGGAAGAAAATTGTTCGGCCCAGAAATTATTACAGAGTGGAAGTCAAACCTTATTGGCAGTCTATAATGTTCCGAAATCTGTGAAAAGTCTCGATCATCTTCGTTACATGCATTACGTCAAGTCTACAAAACTTAATAAACCTGTGCAGCTTTCAAATATTCCACCAACAAGTGCAGCTGCTCATCAACATTTCAACCGTGTATATTATTAAGTTCAAACTTGGTTAGGACATGATTTGGAACCCCAGATATGGGGTTGGGCAATACGAAAAGATTTTCTGGAGCCTATCATGACAATTTTACCACCTGCTCCAGAAGATTTGCTAAATACAATTTTCTGCAACTGCAAGAGTGGTTGTGGTTCGCGATGCGGATGCAGAAAAGCGGGCTTGCAATGCTCTTTAACTTGTGGCCAATGTAATGGGCAAGCTTGTCTCAATGCTCTACCATATCAGAGCGACATTAACAAAGATGGAACCTTTGAACCAGAAATCATGGAAGAACTTGAGACAAATGTCGTTGAAGACGATAATGAAGACCAGTTTGAAATTTACCAGCAGCCAGAAGACGACGATGAAGAGGAAGAAGATGATTAAAATTATAAATTGTAGTTTTTGTACACTTTATTTCATTTTTTTACTTTCAATAAAAATTAATGTATTCAATGATATTTTTAATAAAAAGATTAATTCATAATTTATTTGTTTTTTTCATCATGTAAGAAGATATTAATATTAAGTAGGCTAAAATTCAAATATAATTCCTATATTTTCATTAACAATTCTGCAATTACATGGGCAGGCAAGTGTTGTTAAATAAATTAATACTGAATAAAAAGTGGATAAGTTAGGAAAAAAATGATAAAGTATAATATAATAGTTGATAAAAAATTGACAAATATTTATAATCATTGATTTAGGGATAGTTCAACAAGTATATGGCGCTTTTCGACCGGAGGCTGAAGTGATGCTGTGACCGCGCGCTCTCCGCCCTCTATCTCGAAAACGATTCACCGTATAAAAAAATTTTTTGAACAAAACTTGTAGAGAATTTTGTATTCTACAATATTGATGAGAAATACAAATAGCAAAAAACCCATAGGAAATGAGATATTTCCAAAGAAAGCGCGAGAAACCGATTTTTGGGACCTTTGACCTTGAAATTTAATAGTTGCTTACACCCTACCATATGTAGGTTTTGAGACAACATTTAGGGTGTCAATATACAAGTATTTACAGACTTACAGCTGGGTATCTCGAATTCCGAGGTGAACTTACTAAAATGACTGGACTAGTACTGCGGCGAAAATAGTAAAACACTGAAACTAGCACATATTGTGACAGAGTAAAATTTGATATTACTTACTAGCTTTTACCCGCGACTTCGTCCGCGCGGAATAAAAAAAATGCTCACAAGATAAAAAGTTCCTATGTCCGTCTCCTAGTTCTAAGCTATCTCCCCATCAATTTTCAGCTAAATCAGTTTGACCGATCTTGAGTTATAAACAGTGTAACTAACACGACTTTCTTTTATATATATATAGATTAGGTATCTGTCATGTATCGTCAATTTATAAATTTTAAACTTTATAATAATAAGAAGAAAAATGTTGGGTTGTCTGATAAGTTCGTGCCCATTTTTAAGGGAAGTTTTAAAGGCCCTTAAGTTTTGGAATACGTCTTTTAAATTATATTTGTTCGATTTTATTGCAAAACGTCTTATGTATTTCGGCAAAAATTAAGTGAATCGGTTTTTATAAAACTGATAGAAAAGAACGAATCGTGTCCTACCATTTGTCAAAATATGGCTGAAGTTATCCTCGTTTAGTATGTACTAGCTTTTACCCGCGACTCCGTCCGCGCGGAATGAAAAATAGAAAACGGGGTAAAAATTATCCTATGTCCGTTTCCTGGTTCTAAGCTACCTGCCCACCAATTTTCAGTCAAATCGATTCAGCCGTTCTTGAGTTATAAATAGTGTAACTAACACGACTTTCTTTTATATATATAGATGTGTTATCTAAACATGTCATATGTTTTCAATAATTGTAATATATTCGGGTCTATTCTAAGCTACCTTTTAAAAATCGGAACGAACTTATTAGACAACCTATTATGTTGATACAAAGCGTCAAATGAATTTAACAGAAGTAGTATATTTCAAAGTGTATCTTAAGTGAATAGAGATAGAGTTCAATTTTGTCTAATGTTACGATATTTTTGCATACTTTCGATGCTTCGTTACTATTGACGCTCTGTCTGTTACTATAATTATGGGCACTCTGAATGTACTCATATATATGACGACGTGAACGCTTCGATCTTTTTGAGCAGAGTTGATGCTTCAATTAATTTGATGACTTTGGTTGTACTTATATAATTGATCACTTTAGGTGTTCCTATATATTTGGATATCTTGACTGCCACTATATTTATGAAGCTGACTGTACCAATGTGTTTTTCGATTAACATATGTACATTTATCCGACGTTCTTACGGTGAAGAAAAACATCGTAATGCAACCTGCACATATCTGAGAAGAAATTCAATGATATGTGTGAAGTTAACCCGCACTGGGTCAGCGTGATTGACTATGGCCTAGTCACCCCTAACTTAGGGTAGGTTCCGAGGCCCTCAGTGGGGACATATACTGAGCTGATGATGATGATGATAATTATATTATACTAACATAACCTTAGTACAGTTTTTCCCGATTGACAGAAAAAAATCTACAAAGATAAATTGAAACAATACTGGAAAATAATATTTTTCTAGGGAGTTATTACTAAAGGCAGTATTTTTGATATTTAAATTTTGTCCTTTCATTAAGAGGTCTGTTCTCCGCGTTTTATTCATGTAGCAATAATTAAATCAGTAAGTACAAAGCTTAATTAAACCAACAAAAGCATTTCGTTGTCGGGCGAATGACGCATTCGACAACGGATCGATGGAAATCGAATAACAAAAGAATTTGCACAATTGTTGAGTTTCTCGCCGAAGCTGACGAGGTTGTTGACTTCTTAGTGTGGATTTCCACTTTCCGAACACCTGTATAACAACAATTTTTCTATCCTACTAATTCGATATCAAAAAAAGAGATAGCAAAATTATTCGTCATCGCCAACTGGCCGTTGTTGTTAACAAAATTATATATATTTTATCTATTGTTTCAGGTAAGCTTACACGAAACTAATGATACAGTGAAATAATGTTAACTATAAGGTATATATATGTTGATACTGTAATAGTATTATTAAGAAATTACTATGCCTCATGGATATACTGTTTAAAATTATCTAAACAATCAATTCAAAATATGTAACATATAACCTAACTGTAGTTTTTAAATAAATCTATTTCATTTTGGTTATCTAAAATACTAGCTGTCGCCCGCGACTCCGTCCGCGCGCAGTTAAAAAAACTTAATTGGGGTATGAAAAATAGATAAAAATAAATGTAGCTTATATGACACGTTCGTAGATTTACCATAGCAGCGCCATCTATTGATTACTTACTCAACCCAGTCGAAAGGTATCGACATCTGTTAGAATCATTTGGAGTTAACAGATAATTGTGACTGTCAAATAATAACAGACAAATAATTAGCAATAAATTAAAATTGCGACTATAATTTGAGATTTAAACTATCCTATCTCTCAAGTTGGATCGAACTGCACATGGTGTGCGAATTTTATTATAATCGGTTAAGTGGTTTAGGAGTCCATTGAGGACAAACATTGTGACACGAGACTTATATATATTAAGATATACATACTAGCTTTTGCCAGCGAGTTCTTCCACAGTATAGTCTACATCTGTGCCGAATATCATCGAGATTCGTTAAACCGTTTTGGAGATAAGTAGTAACAATCATCCATCCATTCAAACTTTCGCATTTATAATATTAGTACGTTTGATATTCTACGGTATTTGTTTTGAAGTGAACTTATCATTAAACTAGTGGATTTTCATTCCTAACACGTGAAAGTGCCCTAATTGTATTTCATTATATATACCAATAAAACTATACGTTAAAGTGAATAATATAAGAGTTTAAATTCAATCTTAGGAGTAGTGTAAATTAAAATAGTGAATATTTAACATGTGAGAAATTTGGGTTCCCTGACAGAGGCAACTCGTTTTCCGTCCACACATCCGAATACATGAAACATGTGGGTTATTCTGCAAAAAGGGTGTAAGGTAGATAAACATGGCAATGAGAAACGCGTGGACCCTTCTTCTCACTTGATTAAAACGGACTTTCTTTTATCTTTCCTTATCTTTTATTTTGTTTTTGAGAATATTTTATCCCGCGTTTACTTTACTACGCAATTTATTTTGTTCATTTTATCAGTCTATTTATATTTCATTTTTATATCAATGCTTTTTATTAATTTTAGTACCTATCTATCGTTCTATATATCGAGAATTATTGTTCCAATTTAATAGGTATAGATAAACGAGGATATTTGAGCCGGTGACGCGCTGTTATCGCGGTTGATTACATAGAACAAAAAATGACATGACAGTTACAGTACAAAAAGGACCTGGTGGCATTTTTGACGTTGACAGGAGGGCGCTAGTGAGCTTTCATAATTTAGTTTGACTTATGCCCACCGCATCAGATAGCCTTGTCGGTCTATATGTAACTATTAAGTATCAAACATAATTGCAAATAATATTTTATTTGTAATAGCTTTTACCCGCGACTCCGTCCGCGCGGAATCAAAAAATAGGAAACGGGGTAAAAATTATCCTATGTCCGTTTCCTGGTTCTAAGCTACCTGCCCACCAATTTTCAGTCAAATCGATTCAGCCGTTCTTGAGTTATAAATAGTGTAACTAACACGACTTTCTTTTATATATATAGATTTGTGACAATTTTCACCTTACTAATCATATAAATGCGAATGTTTCGATGTATGTATGGATGAATGGATGTTTGGTAGAAGGTATATGCAAAACGGCTCAATGGATCTCGATGAAATTTGACATAGATGTAGAACATAGTCTGTTAAAATACAAAGACTACTAATTAATTTTTTTTTTTGTACTTGCGCGCGGACGAAGTCCCGGGCGACAGCTAGTTCTTAAATATTTACCACAGCGTTTAGACCAAAACTTCAATTGCTGTTTTATTATTTTTAAATATTAATAAATTAAAATATTTTACAAAGTCAGTGAATATCATCAAGTCGTACAGTAAAAGAGATTTATCGTAAAACTTTGGTTTATAGCGGTTATTACCATTCAATAGCTTTCACTTCGGTTTGATTAATGTTTTCGTATTTTATTTGTTCCACATTCTCTCGCTTTGCCCGTTCAAGTCATTCATTTAGCTCAGACCAACTTTAGTTTTTATGACTCAAACCATAAATCCTAGTTCACATAAATCCTTTATTCTATTCTTTCTAAAATAACTTAAAAGAATATTAAAAATAAATAATTTTAGAGTTTAATAATCAGTCGAATTTTGAACTATAAATAATTTGTTTGGTTTACATAATAACACATCTCTTTTATATAATAAAGCGGACACTTAATTTCGCAGAAATAGCGAAGCAACCTCTGCCCGTATACATCCGCAATTATAGCTGCGTTGCCTACCTTTAATCGACGGAGGCGAAAAGAGTGCGAAAATTAGGCCTCCGGCACGTACACTCTTCAGACGAAACGCGGAATTACTACCACTGCACGGCTGTCTTCTATGTGCTTATGGTATTTCACCGTTCAAGCCAGCTCATTCGTGCAATAGATGTTGCTGGCGTCCACTTTGTCCAATTGTTTCATTAAATCAATGCATCATCATAATCATAGACGAAACATGCGTTAAAAATGAAAAACAGAAATACGTAGAATAAAGAAATAATTACGATAACCAAAAATACAGAACAATAGCTCTCGGACCCTATCGAGTTAATAGGCCACTTACGAAAAACAATAAAGGGGCAAGCCGAACGCAAGGAACCAAACAATTATCTTAACTAGGAAACATTCTTCTAAGTAATGCTGTGTCTTTAAGAGTAATGAATAAAGGACGTGAGAGCTACGAAGGCCCTAATGAGGGTACAAGGGTTCTCTGCCGAATTTCATAATAGTGATGCTGATGGCTAAATAAAACTCTATTGAGACGCCCTAAATGTAAGGGAATTGCTTACAATGCCTATGATGTTGAACTGTTAAGAGTAACATATGACAGATACTAATTAAATGTACGGTATAAAAAAGACTACTTGCAGGTATGAAAACGCCAATGGCAAAAAAGTGAAAATTATATCCGACCTATTTAGTTGCAAATAGATTTCTTTTTTTTTTTCATCTCTACAGCCTTTTAAATATGATTAAAAAGTTAGCTTGTATGTGTGGCAACTTTAGAAAACTGTTTGTAAAAATTTGTATTATGGCAACTTTAGAAAAATTAATGTCAAGTGAGTAGGGAGCATGTGAAAAAGTTTTACAATATATTAGTTGAATATTAAATAAGTTTTATTTGTCAAAAGTGTATAATATTAACCCAAATAACAAAAATAGTACATGGCGCAGTCTTTGATACGAACCTTCACGCCCGCAATTGTTGAAAAACATTAAGTGTAAATTTAGTTGGAAGAACGTTACAAGTTTAACAATGTCTGGCGGTGTGGAATATCGAATGCCCGAACCATTAAATCTTGACAACATTGACGGGCTATATGATAGATGGCAAAGATTTTTAGCCAGCTTTAAAATATTTATTGCAGCTGCTGGATTAGGACAGGTTACAGAAAATAGAAAAGCGTCCATTTTGTTAAATTGTGTTGGACAGCCAGCACAGGAATTGTATTTCAATCTCTTAAAAGACCAAAAGGATGATGGACTAAAATATGAGGAATTTACAACAAAAATTATTATCGATTAAAGACTTATCCTTGGATACTGCAGTGGAAATCTGTCGGTCTTCGGAATTGGCTACGGAGCATGTTAAGACCATAAATGATGACCATAGACAAGAAAATGAATTGAGTGAAGTACAGGTTAGGAAAATTCAACGACAAATGACATCTCAATGGAACAATAAACCTAAGTATAATAATTTTTATCTTTGTAAGAAGTGTAATACTAAACATGGACCAAGAAATTGTCCTGCATTTGGTAAAACTTGTACTTTCTGTAAAAAATTGAACCACTATGCGGCTGGATGTAAGATAAAGAATGTAAAGAATTTGCCAAACAGTGGGGATTTAAATACACATTTACTAGTCCTAGATATCCTCAATCTAATGGAATGGCTGAGCGTGCTGTACAAACAGCTAAGAAGATGTTTAAAAAATGTTTTGAAGACAAAACTGATTTAAGAGTAGCTTTGCTACAATACAGGAGTGCGCCTGTGTGTGGCACTTGTTTTTCTCCTGCTGAGTTACTCATGAATAGAAATTTAAAAACAAAGTTACCAGTTCCCTTCAACTATTTAAAACCAAAGATGAATGAAAAAGTTCAGTTTGAATTTGATAAGTCACGTAAAAGGAATAGTAAAAGATATAATAGCAGAACTAAAACAAAGGCTGACTTTTATGTTGGACAAAATATAATTTTCTTAAAAGATCCCACTATTAACAGATGGACTCAAGGAACTGTACATAAGTCGAATGGTTTAAGATCTTATGATTTAATTGATAACAATGGTTTTAGATATACCAGAACCTCATATCATATTCGACCTTGTTGATCTGCCTGTTCCCCAGTTATTGTTAGTGATTTGGATGTGTGGTTTGAGCAGGTTAATTTAAAATGTTCTATAGCTATGAGATTTATGTTTTTTTTGTTTAAAAAAAAAAAAAAAAAAAAAAAGGCAAAAGTCTGCAAAGTAATAAATGTTATTTAATAGTTTGTTAACCATTTAAATTTTTATTTTTCATTCAATGTGTAACAAGTTAAGTTGTTAAGTCAGAATGTTAGTTATATAAAAAAAAAAAAAGTTCTTGTTAATCTTAATTTCATATTATTAGTGTGGGGTAATAGTTGTTTTGAATGTTAAGGTGTTCTAAGTACTATAATTAATTTTATTTAAGTTTCAGTTTGGAAAAGGGAGGGATGTGGCAACTTTAGAAAACTGTTTGTAAAAATTTGTATTATGGCAACTTTAGAAAAATTAATGTCAAGTGAGTAGGGAGCATGTGAAAAAGTTTTACAATATATTAGTTGAATATTAAATAAGTTTTATTTGTCAAAAGTGTATAATATTAACCCAAATAACAAAAATAGTACAGTATGCACTTTTGTTTTTGTTTATGATCAAAATTAACAATCATTTTAAATGTTATCTCCCATGAAATTATTATCTAGTGACCTATTTGTCTTGTTTTGTTTTATATCCGTGAAATTCAGACACTTTCAACATTCAGTCCTAGTCCTGTGCTTTGAAGATATATTTGGCACATTTCCAATTGGGTTATACGTCAATTACTTTCCTCTTTGGCTACCATTTCTTATTAACTCTCTCCCGACTTTATGTCAGATTATACCAAGAACAAGTAGGTCTTAATACTTAATTGTACTGTACGATTTAATTTATATTTGGGAATGTCTTTTATATGTACTATTTTTGTTAAGAATCATACAAATTGTAAAAAATACATCTAACTAATATTATAAATGCGAATGTTTAAATGGATGGATGGATGTTTGTTTGAAGGTATCTCTGGAACGGCTCAACGGATCTTGATCAATGAAATTTGGCACAGATATAGAACATAGTCTGGAAGAACACATAGGCTACTTATTAAGTTTTTTTTTTAAATTCCGCCCGGATGGAGATGCGGGCGACAGCTAGTATATGTATACGTGAAAGTAATCATTTACACACTTTTCCTATACAGAAACTTTACTATGAGTTATCGCTAAGTTATTTAATTATAATCAGATAACGGAAAAGCAATAATTAAAGAGTAAAATAGAAGAGAAATAGATTGAACTCTTTTTTATTTAGAGTTGCGTACTTTATATTTATAATCTTACTAGCTTTTGCCCTTAACTTCGGCCGCCTGGAATAAAAAAAGTATTATTAAATGTAGCCTACGTTACTCAGTATTGATATAGCTTTCTAATGACAAAACCATTTTCGAAAGAGGTCCAGTAAATTTTGAATTTGTTCGTTACATACAAATATACAAATCTTTTCTCTTTACGTACATAGATTAACCTAATCTTTTTATCTAATATGACATGATGTATTTGTATAAAAATACAATTTCCAAATAAAATAATATCACATCTGGCATAGATATTTTACGTAAAAGCGAAAATAGGTTATTGTTTGTGTGACTCTTTGATTGATGACTCCCTGTTTCTTCGCGAGTACTCTTCCGGGCTCCGCGATAAGAAATTCTCGTCTCTTTTGTGTTACTGCCATTTGTTAATAAAATAAAGACGAAAGCTCCATTCAAATTTTTCACTTCTTTGCGTTTGTTTTCACACTAATGACAAGTGAAATTTGTTTCTCTTTTCCCTAACAATAGATGACGATGAATGGATATTGGTAAAGTATCAATTCAGCTTTGTTTTCACCAATAAGTTGTGTAAAACGATTACGTTTTGTTTCATTGCCCACAGATTCATTTGGATGGTTGATTCAGTTAATTACTTATATAATTATTAAATCAGATTAGCCTAGCTTTAGTACGTCTCAATTCTTTGCTGTATGTAGGCCTTCCCCAGTTATATGTCATACGTGTAAATGAAATAATTACTACTTGAGTGCCAGTAATGAATAGCGCCATCTTTTGTCAAATTTTGCTTTGTAAATTAGTTTTCAAATTAAACAAAAAAAACTATCTCAAACAAAATGCGCTCAAAAGTAACTTAAAAAAAACAATTTCAAACAAAATGCACTCAAAAGTAACGTAAAAAAACAATTTCAAACAAAATTCACTCAAAAGTAACATAAAAAAACAATTTCAAACAAAATGCATTCAAAAGTACCATAAAAAACAATCTCAAACAAAATACACTAAAAAGAAACAAAATAATGTCATGAAAACTTCTTTCTTTCTTTCTTCTCTCTTTCAAAAACCCTCTAAACTCTAAAGAAAGTTCTCTTCTTTCTTGTAACATGTCTATATTGTATAATTATTGTTATTTCGCAGTCGGTGTCGGCCGAAGTAAATAGCATTTTATATTTGAGATGTATTAGACATACTTACGTTTATGTCCCTACTTAGGCCGAAACCGACTCCAAAATAACAATAATTATACAATATAGACATGTTACAAGAAAGAAGAGAACTTTCTTTAGAGTTTAGAGGGTTTTTGAAAGAGAGAAGAAAGAAAGAAAGAAGTTTTCATGACATTATTTTGTTTCTTTTTAGTGTATTTTGTTTGAGATTGTTTTTTATGGTACTTTTGAATGCATTTTGTTTGAAATTGTTTTTTTATGTTACTTTTGAGTGAATTTTGTTTGAAATTGTTTTTTTACGTTACTTTTGAGTGCATTTTGTTTGAAATTGTTTTTTTTAAGTTACTTTTGAGCGCATTTTGTTTGAGATAGTTTTTTTTGTTTTGAAGTCGGCTATTTTTTTTTCTTAAAATGTTTGTTTTATTTCTCAATTTTTAGTGAATTTGAAGTTTAATTACAAATTTCCTTAATACGTATAAGGACATAAATAAGACAAATAAAGAAAAGGACTTTCCTATTTAATATGTGTGTACTTCAATTCAAAAACTAATTTAGAATACACCAGATAACCACTTATCCTTTAAACAATGAAATAATTATCAAAATCGGTATACAAATTGAAAATTAACGAACTAATACATCGTAGCGTGCCTTTAGTTTTGTCCAGCCGCGCGCCGCAGTAGCATTTTTCGAATGCGCGTAGTTTTTAATAATTTAATATCTTCCAAACTATTGATCAGAATTACATAGTTTAAAGGCTAATGTAATCTGCATTTAATACTCTAGCCATCAAACATATTTATTTGGATAAGGATTCATATCGAATATAATATAATAGCGCCGTAAGCTTACGACGCTGTTTTTCGTGTGCAATTTAATCGAAGTTTGTTCATAATAACATGGTTTTTGTGAGACATCCATAGATGATAGATATATGCCACCTGAGACCTTTATTTAGCAAATTTAAGGATCTATAATTACTCGATACATCATTTTAATGTAGGTCATATAGTTTGACCTACGTAAGCCCAGAAAGCAAATTTGTGCTATTCATTGTAACGCGATGTAGCATTTTTCGTTTCCGCGTAATTTTATTCTTACGATATCTCCTAAACTATTAGACAGAATGATATAGTTTCAATTGCAAATATAATCTACATTTAATTCTCTTGATAATGAACATATTTATTTACATAAGGGTTAATACTGAACTTGAATAATAGCGTCGGAAATAGGGCATGAATTTAATTAATGTTTCTAAAGAAAAAAATGGTTATTGTGAGAAAACTATAAAAGATAGATATATGCTATCGCGGACTTTTATTTAGCACATTTAAAGAGCTACAATTCGCCATACATCATTTTTATGTAGGTCCTATAGTTTAGCCTACGTAAGCGCTGAAAGCAAAAATGTCCCTAATTTCCGCAACAAATTTTGAAGCTATATTCAAAATCTACTAGTCTTCTAGTTATTTTAAAAAAAAAACAAAAAAATGGGACCCACCTGCAAGCACTTCCTTTCGATTAAAATAATTTTTATCAAAATCGGACCACCAGGGGCCGAGTTTCGCGGTAACACACATAAAAAAAAAAAAAAAAAAAAAAAATACAGTCGAATTGATAACCTCCTTCTTTTTGAAGTCGGCTAAAAAATAACAAAGCAACAAAGTATGTTCAAGTATGTACTCTAAAGTATTAACAATTGTCACCGAAAGGTGACAGCTGGGTGCGTAATTACATTTGAAGCATTTTGTACGGCGCTGTACAATAACTCTGCTTTTTCATTAGAGCTCGTTAACATGAACCGTCGACATGTAATCGCACTCCCGACCCTATTTCACAATATTTCGATTTATTTCCTCCCCTCAAATCCCCTTAAATACGATTATTCTAATGGAGTTATTCTGTTCAATCTACGCATTCGATTTTATTTTGCGATGATTTTTGTGATTCGATTTTATGTCATAAGTAAGGTTCCAAATGAATACTTAAACTTTATAAACAACGTAAATAATTGTAAATAATCTATATTCATTCCATTAAAAAAAAATGTCGTCACGATGTTTTTCTTCACCGTACGATATAATATTCTAAATATAAAATAGAAAAATGTTACTAGAAAAATAATATTTTAGCGATATACGTCAAAGCATAAGTTATCGTGATAAAGTGAGACGTGTTGTGAGATCGACAGCGCTTTTTGTCTCAATGATTGATGATGCGCGTATCGTATCGCGTCTGTTGTTTCTACGTTATAACGACAGTTACTGTAGCTTCAAATCACTCAAAGCTACTGAACGTTAAGGCGCGAATACACATGCCTATAATGGAGCAGTAGCTGGCATGCCTGTTACTGGCACGTGCCAGTCACTTGCAATACGGATTGCAAGTTCCTTGTATTCCTGTTACTTCCAAGACATGAAAACATTCGAAGTTCGCTGTCGAAGCCCCTCCTCGAACCCTACCTTCTCTTGCATGCCCGTAACTGTCACAAAATCAAGTGGCAAGCTAGACTTACATGTTCTTGTACCTGGCACGTGTAAAGAGCTTGTATTCAAGTGTGCCAATTACAGGCATATGTATTCACGCTTTACAGATCACTTTTTCTAATATTTCTAACCTAAAAAGACATGACCCGCTTACTAATAAAAACTCTTGACTTAAACACTTTCCATGCCACTGCGATTTTTTTCGCATTTAAGTGGGACAAAGGCAAACCGGTATAGAATGTGTTAAGATACTTGTATGAATTTTTAATTATAAATTGTTTTATTATACATTTTAAATAAGTTATAATTTCAAAATATGCAATGCACCAACTGTATGGTTGTAATGTATAAAAGCAAGAGGCCCCCTCTTCAGGTTTAATCCAAATAAATTTGTAATCTCTGCCTACCCCTATCGATTACTGGTGTGAGTGATCATATTCTATAAGGACATCGAAATACTTTGACAAATGTTTCAAATAAATTTCTTGTCCAGTAAGTTTCATATAATTTATTTTTCCCTTTATAAAATACGCATAATTAGACTAACGTTCATTTAAATATTCACGACCTTACATCAGAACAGTGAAACTTTTAAACATGTAAGTATTTTTGGAAGACTTTAACGTTGAAATGTATTTTCCAACGCAATAAAACAACGCGGATACTAAATAATTCAGTGAAGATAACGCACTGCGTCGGGGAAAACCCATTTATGGGACCAATTTTTAACAACTTTACTACCAACCGCCGCAATGTTATGTAGTAATATTTTGTATATTACCTAGTTTAGAACAATAATTTGACATCTTACTAATATTATAAATGAGAATGTTTGGATGGATGGATGTTTTATGGATTATGTGATGTACAGTTAGTAAATATTTATCACTACGCTGTCGTAAGCCGCATGGTTACGTTAGAGTTTACCTAAAAAATTATACATATTGATTACCTAAAACTATCTTAGAGCGTCAGTGGCGCAGTTGTAAAGTACTTGACAGGACCGGACGTAAATCTATACACCCAGGATCAGTCCCCGCCATTTACCAAGATGTTTTTCCATTTTCTGATTTCTTATGTAGGTACATTTATCCGATGTTCTTACGGTGAAGGAAAACATCGTGATGCAACCTGCACATATATGAGAAGAAATTCAAAGATGTTTGAAGTCAACCAATCCGCACTTAGGGTGGTTGATTATGGCCAATTACCGTAACTTGGGTAGGCTGCGAGACCTCGGCGGGAAACACATGAGCTGACGAAGATATCTTGTTCGTTTAGTTACAAATAGTATTCTTTGGGTCGTTAATAATTCTTTCTACAGCTTAATGTGTACGAGTATTTATAAACAACAAAACTTAGTACAGTCAAAATCTGTTATAACGACATCGAAGGGACTACTCATATTGAGTCGTAAAAACCGATAGTTGTAACAACCGGTGACAGGTATTAATAGGAAAGATATGTATATAACATTCAGCCAGGACCTTTGATTTTGGTCAATTTAACCGGTGTGTTGTTCTAAATGATGTCGCCATAAACGGTTTTGACTGTATATCCATGTCCTTTCTCATGATTTAAAACTACTTCCATTTGTTAAGTTTGAAAAGTGTCTGTGTTAGAAGTGCGGTGAAGGAAGTCCAGCTCAATTTCGTTGAGTACCGCCACTGGAAACTTTGCCATCACTTTCATTTAACTTTGCGATATAAAAACACCGCAAAAGAAAGTGATTTCACAAATTGACTTCAACTTTTATACCTTTGTATTGCATCGTTGTATTTTAATTATTTACTACCTGTAAGCAATTTCGTAGTGAAAATAATGTCAAGAGATGTTATTATATTATTTTCTAACGTCGTTAAAATGTCTTAATAAAGTTTCATTAGAATCTGTTCAATAAGTTTATCCTTAGATCCATCATCATCAGCTCAATATACGTCCCCAACGTGAGCTCGGAGCCTACCCTAAGTTGGAGGTATGGCATATTCAACCACGCTGACCTAGAGCGAGTTGACTGACTACACATATATTTTTGAACGTTGGATAAATGTACATAAGATGTAAATCGAAAGTCGGAAAACACATTGGTACATGGCAGAATTTGAAGCCAAGACCTGCAAATAAGAACTGTAACTTGTAGGAATTAACGCTTAAACCTAAATCTTTATTTATATTTTGATTATTAAATGTTCAATTCCACTCCAATATTACACTCAATAATGCTTAAAATTAAAAAGTTCGATGACGTAAATAATACACTCCACTAAAAGTCAAAGTCCTCAACATATTCTTTGTAAAGATTTTCCAGTAGTGTTTTATAAACATTCTACTCTAGAAATAACATGATGTAGCGAGGTGGAAAGCTGTACGAGACCGCTAACAATATGTCAATATACTCCGACGTGCACGCTGGAGATGCAATTTAAAACTACTCCAAATTGACAAGCTTTAAAAGTATGTGCCAAGTAGCGATGCGGTAAGTAGCTTAATTCTGTTGAGAGTATTAAGTTTCTATTAAATAACTTGACTTTCACTAGCTTAGGCCTTTTTTTTTTTTTTTTTTTTTTTTTTTTTTTTTTTTTTTTTTTTTTTTAACGTCAGGAAATGCATTTACGCACCCCTACGCCGGGCTGTGCAATGGCGTAGGGAGTGTGGGACTCGCCGGCCGCAGAAGGCGACCGGAATACCCACTAAAACCTGACTGCCCTCCGACGCATTATGGCGGGGCCACGGGAACGCGTGAGCTTACTTCCGTGACCCCGCCTGCGTTGTCGCCCACGGGGGGGGGCTCCTCTCACATATTTGTGGGGCGAAGGGCAGCGGCGAATTGCCGCCTCCTTCGCCCCACTCTACGGCGTCGGAGCGGGGGCGCCAGAGGGTCTCTCTCGCGCTCCCGCTCCTGTGCCTCCTTCTGCGAAATCACTTCTTCGCAGAAGGAGGCAACGGCGTCCCAGGACCTCTCACTTCCTAACATGGCGCGTATAACGCCAGGAAGTGAGAGGTCCCCACCTATCGTCGCCACCAGGGTGCGGCGCTCTTCTGTCCAGGCGCAGCACACTTCCAGTGTGTGCTGCGCCGTATCCTCGTCGTCGCCGCACCCATGGCACGACGCCGTCTCCTCCCTTCCGATCCGACGCAGATACTGTCCGAAACAACCGTGTCCGGACAGCACCTGCGTGAGTCGGAAGGTGAGGGACCCGTGGCCCCTTCCGCACCACTCCGGGAGCTGTGGGCGGATGGCCTCTACTGTGCGGACGCCATATTCGACGTCCGCTAGGCCCTCCACCCAGAGCTCCATGGTCCTCCGCTTTCTCCTCTCCCGGGCGTGGGCGAGCTCCTCCGGGGCGAGAGATTCTCCCCGGGTTCTTCGCTCAACCCGCGCCCGGTATGCCTCAGCCAGCACTCCCGCTTCTATCTCCCATGGGGGAGTACCGGCCAGGACGCAGGCCGCCGCGTGGCCTACCGTGCGGTAGGCCCTGCAGGCACGTCCTGCAATGACGCGCTGCGGCCTGCGGAGGAGGGCCCTGTTCGACGCGTTTAGGGCCTCTGCCCATATCGGCGCGCCGTACAGGGCCATGCTGCGGACGACCATGGTGTACAGCTGCCTTGCTTGTACACCCGGACCCCTCAGGTTCGGAAGGAGCCTCGAGAGGGCTGCTGCCGCGCCTACGAGCCGGGGGGTTAGCGACCGGAAATGCTCCCCAAAACGCCACCCCCCGTCGAGGACAAGGCCCAGATACTTTATACTGGCCTTGACCCCGACCTCGTCCCCGTTGACCCGGAGTGTTGCCCCCGACGGCACCCTCCACCTCGGCCCTTTAAAACATAGGGCCTCAGTCTTGGAGAGCGCCACCCGGAGGCCCAGCGCTTCGATTCTCCGGGTCACCAGGGAGGCTCCGGCCTCAGCCCTCCGCCTCAATCTCCTCCAGGTGGTGTCCCGGACGGCGATCATCGTATCGTCTGCATAGCAGATAACCGCCATCCGGGGCAGCACCTCTCCGCGGATGGCCCAGTCAAAACCGATGTTCCATAGCAGGGGTCCTAGAACAGACCCCTGGGGAACACCGGAGGCCATCCGCCTTTCCTCCCTTCCTCGCCTTGTTATGTAGGACACTACCCGCCCCTGCAGGTAGTGTCCTACAACCCTCCGGAGATAGAGGGGCACTCCATGGAATCGGAGTGCCTCCTCTATCACTGCGAAGGGGAGGGAGCCGAAGGCGTTGGCAATATCCAGAGATATCGCCATAGCCCCCTGCCCCCTCTGGGCCGCGTCCTCCGTGAACCTCTTCAGGGCGGTCAGGGCGTCTAAGGTCGATCGCCCCGACCGGAACCCGAATTGGTTCTCGGAGATTTGCGGCCCGATCCTCTCCAGATGCTGGATGATGCGGGAAGCCACTACTCTTTCAAGCAGCTTCCCGACCTCATCCAGCATCACGAGTGGCCGGTGCCCGGAAGGAGAGTGTGCGGGTCGACCCTCCTTCCTTATGAGCACCAGCCGTCCCTCCTTCCACACCCCAGGGAAGCGCCCCGCTGCCAGACAATCACTGAACAGGCAGCGGAGGCGGGCCCCGAGGTGTTTGAGGGCGATGGGGAGCACCTTGCCGGGCACCCCATCCGGTCCCGGAGCCTTCCGGCCCCTGAGCCGGCCAACCGCCCTATCCATTTCCTCCTCTGTTACCAGAGGAGCGTCAAGGGCGGTGTCCTCCTCCTCCGCATCTGGCGGTGCCATGCGCGGTGGTTCGAATGGGGGGCTGTCAGGGAACAGCCCCTCAACCACCGCGCTGAGGACGGCCGGCTCCATATCCTCCGTGGGGGGCGCCCTCTTTAGTTTAGCTCGTACCATATGGTACGGGCGCCCCCACGGATCCGCGTCAAGGGTCGCCAAGAACTCCGCATAAGCAGCGTCCTTGGCGGCCCCTATGGCGGCGGTGAGCACCTTCTTGGCTGCCCGCACTTCAGCCTGAAGGTGCTCCAGTTCGCCGTCAACCCGATGCCGACGTCTTCGGCACCGGGTGAAGGCGCGCCGTGCGGCGTTACTGGCAGCGCGCAGGACCGCAAGGTCCTGCGTCCACCAGTATACGCCTTCCCTGGGCGCGAAGCGTCGCGCCCGGGGCATCCCAGCGTCGCAGATGGCCGTCAGGTCCCGGCGGAACCCGACGGCCCTTTCTTCGACCCCCAATCCTTGATGGGGGTCCGCCGACCATGCGCGGACCACGGCCTCCTCTTCCGCTAGGTCCGTGTCGAGGCGTGAGAGCTGCCACCTCGGAAAGCCTCCCACGCCTCTTCCGCCCACCGCCCGGGTTTGACGCCCGCAGGGCGCGTTGGAGACCCTGAACCGGATATACAAATGGTCGGACAGGGTCTCCACCTCCTCCAGGACACGCCAACACGTTATGCGTGCACCGATGGCAGGGGTGGCGAACGTTACGTCCACCACTGAGCCACCCCGCCCGCGCACGCACGTGTAGGCGGTGCCCTGGTTCTCCGGGGCTAGGCCGATTACTGTAGCCCAGTCCCGGAGAAGCGCCCCTTTTGCGTCGGTGATGGAGGACCCCCACTCCGCGCACTTAGCGTTGAGGTCCCCCATCACGATGACCTGGGCCGGCGATGCCCTCTGCACCACCGGTTCCAGGCCATCCAGGAACCTCTCGAACTGCGAGAGGTTCCTGTTTGGGGAGAAGTAGACTCCGATGAGAACTACTTCCCCCCAGTTTGCCGCCACGTAGCCGGCACCCCTCTCCCTGAGGGAGAGGCGTTGTCGGCCCGCCGGCGGCGCCACTATGCCGACCAGACCCTCCGTGTCCCCAACCCAGTTGGAGTGGGGGGGGATCACGTAGGGTTCGGCCACGACCGCAACGGCAATTCTCCACTCCGCCAGAACCTGCATGAGCAGGTCCTGTGCGCGGGCGCAGTGGTTGGCGTTGGTCTGCAGGAATTCGCTATGCAGGTGTCCGGGCATTAAGACACCTGCATAGCTTCCTCGGCCGGCGGGCTAGGCTGCGGCGGGCTAGGACGCAGCCTGGGCATCTTTCCTTTCACGGTGGGGGGTACACATTTGTCGCCCCCCATCACGTGCGTGTGCGGGCGCCCTGTGGTGGCACACACTGTGCATTTACAGGGCGCCTCACAGGCGGCCGCTTTGTGCCCCGCTTCGCCGCAACGGAAGCAGAGTAGACCGTGCTCCGCTTCCGTTGGGCATAGGGCGCGCGTGTGGCCCAGCATCATGCATTTGAAGCATCTTAATGGCCGGGCCTGCACCGCGTTGATGGTGGCCATGGTCCAACCGATGGCCACCTTCCCTATTTTGACGGCTGCCTTAGCAGCCGTCGCGGGGCACTTTACAATAGTAGAGCCGCCACCCCAGAAGTTGGACCTGATAAGGCCCACTTTGACCGCGTTGGGGGAGCAGCCCCCAACCGTCGCCACCTTGGCCGCCACTTCCTCACGGGTCACCGTCTCATCCAGGCCGGTGACCCTGAGGTCTGCTAGTTTGCACGGGCGGGCGACGTCCGCCCAGTCTCCGATAACTTTAATTAGCTCGGAGGCTAGGCGGTCGGCGGTCTCTTCCGGGGTTTCCCCCCCCACTTCCATTAGTTTGGATCCGGTCATACTTGTCCGGATCCTAACCGTCTCCAGGCCAAAGTCACTGAGTTTGATGGAGGCCTTAGCCTTAGCTAAGACCTCCGCGTACTTGGCCTCAGTGACTTGGCCTTCCGCTGTTGTGATCGTAGCCCCCTTTTTAAGGGTGAGGCTGATGGCAGCCGTCTTGGGGGCTACGATCTTGACGGCTTTTGTGGGGGGGGGAGCTGCAGCTCGCCGCTGGGCCGCACTAACCTGTGGGGGAGCCCCGGCTGGGGCCGAGGTATTGCCCTTCCCCTTGGCTTTGCGGCCGACCACCTTCGACCATTGGACTCCACTCCCCGATGCCTGGGGAGCGTTGTCCTCCTGGCCCGCTACAGCTTTCTGTAGCTGGGCTCCCCCTGCCCGTCCTCTCGATTCCTGAGAGGGGGGAGGGGGAGGGGGAGGGCCAGTTGGTCGTTCTTTGGGGCCCGTTTTGGGCCCCCGTCTGGCCGGTCTGGCTTTAGCCTTAGGGGCTTGAGCCGGCTCCGGGTCTCCTCTCATGGCCCCAGCCGCCAGGCCAGATTGGGCTTCAGGCCGGGGCGGCGGCGGCTGCCGCTTATCCGCAGCCAGTGGGGGTCTTACCACTGGCTCTGGTGGGAGGCGCGACTCCAAGCCTTGAAGGCGGGCATTGACCATCCCGCCCACAGACTGTAGGAGTTCGCGCCTCATATCCTCGAGGGCATTTTTGAGAACCTCCTCTAGGCCTGGCTGGGCCTGGGGTGCCTCCCCCGGAGTTGCAGTCGCGTTGGTTCGCTTCTGCGCCTCGTACGCCTCCTTAAATGCGCTTAGTTCCGCGCGGACCAGCTCCAGCTCCCTCGCTAGTCGAGCGTTGTCCGCGCGAAGCTTGCGCATTTCCTCCCCAGCGCCTTTCGTCTCCCTACTTGGCAGCGTCCTCTTTTTGGTCGGGCTTGCCGGCCGATACGAAGACCGGTATGTGGGGTCGGAGTCGCCCGATTCGCTCTCCAACCCCTCCGCCAGGTGTTCCTTGGCCGCCTTCAGGAAGGAACTCTTTCCTGCGCTGCCTCTGATGCGGCCTCTGGCCGCCGTGGACATTTTAGAGGTCCCGGCGGTTTTACCAGCCTCCTCATCGGACGACTCCCTCATGGCCCTCTTCTTCCGCGCCCCTGCAGTAAGCTTCAGGGTCATTTTTGGCGCCGGCTCAGCCTTCTTGGCGCGGCTTCGCAGCCGCAGCGCAAGCGTCTCCTCCTCTTCACCGTTCTCACTTTTACCACTAGAGCAGGACGCGCTTATGGCGATCGCTCTGTCCTCTCCGTCTCTTTCTCCCTCATTCTCCACTACTCTCTCTCCTTGTCTCTCCTCCTCTCCTTCTCTTTGTGTTTTGTTTTTAGAAGATTCCATTTTGATTCCCACGAGTATGGGACGAACTAGACTCCACCCCCGGGTGACGCCCATTCCGGATGGTGGGGCTACATACTGTAGAGGTCGCCAGTTGTCTACAGGTTTTAAGCGACTTCGCTGTCGGGTTTTATAGAGTTTTCCTTCTCGCGGGCCGGCCGATTAAGGCAAGCCCTCCGGTCCTAGTGGCCTCGTACCCCATAGCGCCGCTACGATGGGGGTCGTTGAGGTTGCACATAGGTTACGGGTGTGCTAGGGGTGCGGCGCACCACCCCTAGTTTCGGACGGAAACCCCCCCACCCCTCCCCGACGGCAGGTTAGTGCGCGCCGGGGTCCGCCCTCCCATTCCCCCCCCAGTGTTTGGTTCGCGGGGCCGAAGCCCTACCCCGGCAGAAGGCCGGGGCATTCCCCTATCCACCACCCGGGGACGCGCCACGTCGGAGTTCACCTCTCCGCCCACTCGGACAACCGAGCAGGTCCGTGGTTCACTAGCTTAGGCCTAATTAAAAAAAAAAATAGATTTTTGTACTGTTAATACTGTTTAAACAATATTTTGAATCCGCAATAATACTCGAAAACCTGATCTATAATTAATTGGTCGATAAATTCTTTTTATATTTTACTAATATTATAAATATGAAAGTTTAGATGGATGGATGGATGTTTGTTTGAAGGTATCTCCAGAACGGCTCAACGGATCTCGATGAAATTTTGCATAGATGTAGACCATCGCCTGGAAGAACACATAGGCTAGTTATTATGTTCTTTTTTAATTCCGCGCAGACGGAGTTGCAGGGGACAGATAGTTATAATCATAGGATATAAAATAATAAAAATAACCGTCGGATGGATAAATTATTTTGGCTGTAACATGGTTTACATTTTGTAACACGTGTATGTTAATTGTAAAGGCAAGTAAAGCGATCGCGTCTGTCTCGCTGGCTGTTAATTGATCAATAGAGCTGTCTACAGGCTTTACTCAGTCCACATCAAAACAATTTGTTTCCAATCAACTACGAACAAAATAAATTTTTAATTATCATTCTAATCTAATTTTATATTATATCAATTTAAATTTAAATTAAATTTCTTGATCCCACAGTCAAATTATTTTATATAATTTTGTGGGACATAGTTCTATTTTAGGTTTTTTTTTAATTGTATTGTTAATAAATAAATAAATAAATAATAAAATTATCAGACAAAGCTTGTTACAAACGTGATTGGGGAATTTTTGTGTTGCTTAAAATAAAAATTGATTTATACAAGAATAAAATTTGTAATTATTCAAATTGTTAATTGTTTTTAATAAATGAATTTTGAATTGAATCCTTAAATTTTAATATTTTTTCTATTAATTCCTGATTTTCTTTTTAATTTACTAAATTACGTTTTTATTTTATATACAAAACAAAAAAGATTTTCCCATAAAAAAATAAATAAGAATTTACTGTAAATATTGTTTTTAAATTCGAAAGTTACTTGTATTTTGAGATTTAACGTATTTTTTAAAGCAAACTATCATAAAATCCCGCTCTAGTTTCATTGTAAGTATGTGTGTCTAATTAAAATAGTTGGATTCCTTCCTCTACTCCTTTTTACATTATTCAGAATCAAGTATAAAAAGTACAAAGGAACCGACTCATGCAATTGCCTTAAATATTTGAGGGCCCCATGAGGGTTGTAAAAGTTTTTAAGCGATGGTTAAGCTAAACTTTTTACTTAAAACGTATGTTTTTCAACTCTTTCTGAAATATTACGTGGTGTAATTACTCATGTTAAACTATAGCATGTTATTGAGTTTTTACCGTTGCCTTCTATATATACATATTATCAATGCGTCAAACATAGAGGGCGTTATTGTTGAAAATATAACATTTTAGATGGATGGATCGATAGATGGATGTTTGAAGGTATCTCCAAAACGGCTCAACGAATCTCGATCAGATTTGGCATAGATGTAGGGCATAGTCTGGAAGAACATATAGGCTACTTATTAAATTATTTTAATCCGCGCGGATGGAATCGCATACGACATTAATAAAACCAATCTACTAATAATTTGTTTTAAACGAAGAAGGACGTGTATGTTGTAGAAATGAATGGTGATTTATTAATGTTATCTTTTATTTGTTATAATTAAAAGTATTAATTAATTTTATAAAATTGAAAACGAAGTATCAAAAATTGAAGATAAAAGAAAAGGCCGTTGAAAAGCCCTTTAAATTATTGAGAGTTTTACCCACAAACAAGAGGCGACGGGAAAGCCTTTTCTCTCGAACCCTAACAAAATGTCAATATCTTCAAGTGCTTCCTCGTGGAGACGCGATTTAAAACTACTTCAACTTTAAAAGAGTTGTTGGAAGCAATACGGTCAAACCTGACTTAAGCTTAATTGAGTAAGACTTAAAGTAACTTCAAGTTGTTTCAACATTCTTCCATTTGCTTTTCTTTATAGGTGTTCTATACTGTGACAATATGTCGATACCATTAGTTTACTCTAGGGTTAGTGGTCTTTTTTAACAAATAAACTAGCGCTTGACTATCCCACCTTACGTTAAATTGTTATGGGGACGAAATATAAGCTAGTTCTGTTGGTATTCAAGCTTCTCTATTCACACGTCATAAACGGATCAAATAATATTACAAACGATCTCGAAGATCGAATATTTATTTGGGCCGTAAATTAAAGTCAGTCAGTCAGTTCGTTTGTCTAACTCAATATGCTGGTTACTTCCACACTTCAAGCATACGCTCTCGTATTAGAGATGAAACTCTCGACTTTTTTGTGCCAATTTAATGTACTCCTAATGTCATTGTATTTTAATAACGTGGTGTTTGTTTAAATTTGTTCTAATCAAGAGTTTATGACGAGTGGAATTTGTTTAATATTTTGATTACAATGAAAGATTCTTTTGAGAAGTTCGCGCCAAATTGTAATATTTAAAAATGTATTTCAGAAAGGCTTTATGTTTAAATTGAAACAGTGAAAACGTATTTGGAGTTTTTCCTTGTACTTTAATCCGCTCGTTGGAGATTTGCAAAAGTTTTGCCAATCTTCTTTTTGACATTGTCTCATACTCCGTTCGAAGTGTTACATGCTTTTAGGATTATTTATTTTTCGTGCTACATTGTATAAATTTATGATTAAAAAATAAAAAAATGTATTTATTTCGATACCAAAATCATTGCTTTAAATGTAAAAAAAACAGTAACGTTTAAAACACGTTTTATAAATAAACTTATTTTGAAACATTTATCTTTAATTAAAAGAAATTGAAATACTGAAATTTCTTATGACACTTTAGAAATAACTAACTAATAATGTGTTATTACATTATATTATGTAATTAGTTGACTCATTAGTGAACGAAATAGAATGGTTTAAATTAAAAACAAAACAAGCGGCCGTCCTCCAAGCAGTAGAAATGAAATAAAAGGCATTGAAAGGGTCCGGATGCGCATTGTCTCGTAGGATCTTTCGACAAAGTTTAATGAGGGAGAGGGAACGTATTGTCATCTCAGGGCTCCTACTATATAGTGCTCCTAATCTAATTACGTTTAAACTTCAGTTTGTTACGGGAAAATAAAGAAATGCAACTGTTTGTTTTATAGAATACCATAACAATGTCTACTAATTAATGCTAATATACTACGGGTTTTTAATTTTTGATTTATGTTAGTGTAATTGATATTACAACGGGATTAATTTTTATTCGTTTGATTTTCTCCGCAGAATTCTAATCAAAAATAACACATCACATTTGTAGAGTTAAGACCTGATTTTGTTTATGTTATTAACTTTGTTTAGAACATTTGTTGTTATTTCACCAGCATCTGTTTATTTTATGTTTTCGTTTGAACATGATATGAAAAAGTTTTAAACTAACAGGAAATTTTCGAGCTCCGATATACACGTTACGTAAACAAGTTAGATAGAACGCTCGAACAATAAATCTGTTCACATAGAAATTTGAATTTTAGTTTAGTTTTACATTTAAACCTTTTCTAATATGATTGTAACAGTAAATGTTTGAATTTAAAATTTATTTTCTACATATTAGTAGGTATGATATAAAAAATCAATGCTTATACCATTAAGAAAAAGTAAAATTTTATGTAGTATCTAAAAACAAAGTGATTCGCAATTAGAAGTTTTATCCGACTTTTACTTAGTTAGTAGACTTTTCACAGATTGTGATTCGATGAAAGACCCGTCGTCCAGTCGACCCCAGCGCTTTTTTTTCGACTATAGATGATTGATTATTTTCCTCTTGTCTTTTTTGACTTTCGTAGATTTTTTTCCACTATTGCAAATTTTGTTTAAAGGGTGTGTTTTTTTTTTTAATGCAGCAGTTCCTTTTCATGTCACTTACTCGTTTTGTGATCGTAATTTGCAAGATCTTGATGTTGGAAATTGTATTGATTACACTTTATTTCCCAAATCTTACTTCTTGCTAATATTATAAATGCGAAAGTTTAGATGGATGGATGGATGTTTGTTAGGAGGTATCTCCAGAACGGCTCATTGGTTTTTGATGCAATTTGGCACAGATTTAGAACATAGTCTGGAAGAACGCTTGGGCTACTTATTAAGTATTTTTTATACTTCGCGAACGCAGTCGCGGACGACAGCTAGTTAGTATATATATCTGTTAAATGTTAAACAGAAGATAATCTCTGCATTTTTAATGCCTTTCAATGCCTGTATCAGTTAAGGCTTTGTTATACTTCCAACAAAAAGCTTCGGTGTTAATAAAACTTTTTAATTCAATCTGCATTTGTTCAGTTTTTGTCGACAGCTTGTTTTTGTGAGGCTTTAAATAAGTTATCACTTCGGAAACAATTCCTCCATAACGCCTTTGTGTATTAACAAGTACAAAAATACATAGTAAGTTAAGGGTTTATTTATTTACTTGCACAAAGCAGAATATTTTCCAAAGTCAATTACTTTCGAAAATATTATACTTTGTGTTCCTTTCATTTTTTTTCTTTTATTTAATTAAACAATAAGTAGTCTCTACAATTTCATAGTTTAATTTATTTCCGCTCTACATTTATATTTAACTTTACATAGAATTTAAGATATGACGCATCATATTAAACTGCAAATATCATTACGTTATCTTAGTTTTGTTTTGATCTTATTTAGTAAACAGAGATACAAATTTAAAATACTCTCCTAATCTATTTATAGCATACGAAGTTCGTTTCGTACAAAACAAGTCACGATGTTTTTGCGAGAGAGCACTTGTGTACGAGGAACTTTTTCTATCAACGGCCACTAATATATTGTGGCAATTTTTGCAAAGCGATTTTTGCTGTTTTCTCTCTTTGTTGTTTTATTTGTATGAAGATAACACGTACCTTTATGTATAGCGAATTTAAAATTTAAATACGTGAAAAATAAAATAGTTTTAAAAATCGAACTCTACCCCTCTGAACAAACAACTCCGAAAAATCGAAAGAACTGAAAATTGTGAAAAGGTAAATTTTCTTGAAAATTATTGAAAACGATGATCTTTTATTGTTATGCTGAATCGAATTTAATATATAGTTTTATCTTAAATATTAAACTATGTTAACTATAAGCCATTAAGTATGACTTCAGAGGCATAGAGTAGCTACACCGCACCGTATCACAGCGGGTGTGACGGTTAATTGACCGGGCAACGGGCAAGGCGCTGTTTGCTTTGGCGCGGCCACGATGTCGCGTTTTGTTTGCCGACTACCCTCCAACTACAAACACAAAGAGAATTATACTTGCTCTAATAAATCACGCTCTACACAAAGGTAAAGGAACTTCTGTGTTCTAGTCTCAAAACGTAGTAGCTATGCTTATCTTAGTTCTTTAAAAAACTAAATTAGTTACAGACTTAAAAATTTCATTCAAATCTACTATTTAACAGTCGAGATGCCAGCAACAACAACATCGGTTGCACGAATGAACCGGCTCATCCGGTGAAATACCATGACCACACAAATGACAGACGTTAAGTGGAAGCAATTCCGCGTTTCGTCTCATGAGTGTAGTGCTCGGGGCTTAATTATAATCCTCTTTCCCTTCCCACCCTCTCCTTAAAAGGGAAGGATGAGAAAGGAAAGTGGATATAACTGAGGAGTGAATGCATAGGAAGGGGAAATATGACCTTTCTGTGAATTTAAGTGTCCACTTCCTTATTTGCCACTTTATCATATAAAAAAATATATCCGGAACCAATCTTTCGCTTATTTTATTAGAAAGTCTGTCGTACGTAAAAGTTATTACCTACTAAGGTGGAGGTAAAATAATCTTTTGGTCTAAAAGCGTAGGTTAAAATTGCTATTGTTAATGTTGTCATTATCATTATATGGTACAAAAATGAAAAACTGATATAACCTATCAGTTGAAATAAATTGCGCAGCTGCTCTGAATATTGTTCAAGACTCGCAGATGTAAGTGCCTTTTACGGGCCATCAACGAAATTCTCTTGCCATTGAAATTCGATTCACTATTAAAGTGGCTATTCAGTTTTGTCTGGCTTCCTGTAATCTGTACTATTCCTTTGATAATATGCGAGAAGAATAGAAACTATGGTAAAATTATAATGTAATTAATTCACTAATTTGTACCGTTGTGGCTTCCCTTTTATACATTTTATTAGACTATATACTTCTATTTTATTCAAATAATTTAAACAAACATACAAACATATTTTAATTTTTTGCTATGAATGTTTAAGGTAATTGACCATTGAAAATAATATTTGAAATAAACATCATTTAAAAAGTAGTTTTATTTAATAAAAAGTGAAATGTTACACAGATTGTACTGCAATCCTTTTGATCGTGCAAGTTTTCAGAGAATATCTTTTATGCATGAATCGTGACTGAGTTGGTACCATTCAATTTACATTCTCAAAGTGATACTTGGACGTTTCATACATTTACATTTTCCGGTCACATGTGTTTGAGAAATACCTGAATAGCAGCAAAAGGAACTGTTATACTCAGAGACATTTATTAGTAACTAAAACATTCCTTTAGTGTTTATGCATAGGTACTAAATTTACATTAAGAAACTCATGTCATGAGTGCTATTTTAATCGACTTTTTGCTCATTGGAAAGTAATAGTTTGTCTGTATACAAAAAAATCATTTAATAATCACAGTGTTGTCGGAGTTCAAATATAATAAGCTTAATTTACATATCTTACTAATACTATAAATGCGAAAGTTTAGATGTATGGAAGGATGGATGTTTGTTTGAAAGTATCTCCGGAACAGCTCAACGGATCTTGACGAAATTTGGCATAGATGTCTACATCTATTATGTTCTAACATAACCTAGAAGAACACATAGGGTACTTAAAACTTTTTTTTTAATTTTGAGGACGAAGTCGCGGGCGGCAGCTAGTTTATAATAATTTGACCTTTAAAGCCTAACAGTACGGCTATAATATAAATAAAAAAAATGTGATCCGTCATGGGACGCCTGGCAGATGTGAAACATTGTGTGTGTACAAGTAATATGCATAAAAGGTAATATTATTAAAATTATATATATATATATATATATATATATATATATATATATATATATATATATTTATATCATCATCAGCTCACTATACGTCCCCACCGAGGGGCTCGTAGCCTACCCCAAGTTAGGGGGTGACTAGGCCATAGTCAACCACGCTGGCCAAGTGCGGGTTGGTTGACTTCACACATATCATTGAATTTCTTCTCAGATATGTGCAGGTTGCATCACGATGTTTTCCTTCACCGTAAGAACGTCGGATAAATGTACATATGTAAATCGAAAATCGAAAAACACATTGGTACATGGCGGGATTCGAACCCAGAACCTGCAGATTGCAAGTCATGTGCTTAACCCCTGAGCCACCGACGCATATATATATATATATATATATATATATATATATATATATATATATTGTTTATTCTATGAATAAAACTTAAATCTTCACAAGAAGTACATTTATTTTCTACAAATTTTCGTTATCTCTTGTCACGTCGTTGCTATGGTGAAGTCGCGCTCATTCGTCGTTAACATACTCCCCCCCCTTGAAACTTGTGGTTTCAAGAAGCTAATAGGAATCCTTTGTAGGCAGATAGCAGATCCTGTTCAGGGCTCTCTTGATGACGCCCTTGGATGTTGTTACATCAACGACTCGGCATATTCCGTCTGGTCCATTGTGCAGTGCGTGAATACGTCCCAGTATCCACTTCATCGGTGGTTGCTCGTCCTTCACCATCACCATGTCGCCAATCTTTATATCTGTTCTATATATCTGTTCTGTCCGAGTTTCCACTCTCATGTTTCTAAACTGATCGCAATTATGTAATAAATGATTCCCTTTGCAAACAACACAAGATTTATTATTTGTGCGTTTATTGGTTATTACAAAGGATCTTGTTACTTTTGGATCATATCTATGAGAACCTTTTTCGTATTTAAAATTATCAGATTTGTTAAATTGTAGTGTTTCAAAAATATCAGCTCGATTACGAAGAAATATATAAAAATCGTCCAGGCAGGGAGAGTCCGGTAAAGAACTTCTATATTCCTCCCATTTACAACTAGTGACGCCATCTAGTTTGGTCGTCATCATAAATATAATTAATGTATCCCAAGAATCGGTCGGTTCATTTAAAACATTAAGTGATCGTAAATTTTTGGTAAAATAATCAATCATATAACGTAATGATTGGTGAGATTCCTTAGTAAGAGGTTGAAAGGAAAATAATGATTTCAAGTGATTATTCACTAACAGCCTAGTATTATCTTACCTATTACAATGCATCTCCCATGCTAATTTATAATTTCCAGCCGTAAAAGCAATTGAGTTTATGACGACAATAGCGCCATCTCTTAGCGAGGAACGTAAATAGTGAAACTTATTAATCTCCGGAATTTGGTCATTTTCATTTACTAATGAATTAAACGTATCGCGAAATTCTAACCATTTTAATGAATTTCCATCAAAGTGAGGCAAATCTATAGTCGACAATTTGATATTAAATGATTTGGAGTGTTTGGATGAATGTGAACTAACTACCAAATCATTTTCGCCATTATTATGAAAGTTATGAAACCCTTCAATATATTTTTTCACTTGACAGATTAATGAACCAAAATTATCTTCCATAACATCCCTTTCATTTATCTGTTCTTCAGAATCAGAAGACAACATTTCGATCTTTCCTTGAATTTCATCAAATTGTGACATTAATGATTGGAACCGATCTAGTTTAAATTGAAGTTCATCAATTTGTATTTCAGTAATAGTTTTATAGTCATTCGTTTTGACATTATTAAAATGTTTGGTGAATATAGTAATTCTCGATTTTATGGTACTACGAGCACGGACCAGTGCCTTTAAGTCTTCGGCCATTGTTAAAATCAAGATAAATTAAAAATACGTACGAGCGAATAACGTGCTAAGTAAAGCGAAATAAACAAAGCCAAACCGCGCAGACTATTGCTAAAAGAGCAAAACGGCCAGTCAGCTGATCCCGATGCGGACGCCGCGGTGGCGCGGTGATCGCTGACAGCGAGGCTCAGTGCACTCGGCTGACCGGCAGAACTACGGACAGCAGCACGCAGGATCTGGAGGCTGGTGCAGCGGCGGTAGCTGGAGTAGTCGGCATACACCGATATACTAACTGCGATTTACAAAGTATAATGTAGCTATGATTTCTTTAATAAGAACGCCACATACTTATTTTTTGGATGTATAGGCGTACATAACTGTGCGAAATCAATTTTTATTTCGATTCTAAACGAAATTAAGCAAATGGAGGCAAATTAAACTGGAAAAAGTCAAATTAGAATTTACGTTTTTAACTAAAATTGTTACTTCCTTTGTCGTTTGTCAAAGTCCAATGCAGCAATCCTTTATCGTAATAACTGTTCTTAAGGATTTGTTCTTGACGTCCATCCACGTCGAAGCCTGGCGTAGGGAAACGGTCTACTTCCACAACGGGAGTCGTCGGGTACGAGTAAACCACGTTGTCCCCTCAGCCTTTATTCTCCAACGTCCCCAGGTAGCGTCGGTTCGTTGCCGAGATGTACATTCTTCTACGATTATTTTAATAAATAATCGGACCTTTACATCACGTCGGCAGGGTCACCAATGTTTATTCTATGAATAAAAACTTAAATCTTCACAAGAAGTACATTTATTTTCGTTATCTCTTGTCACGTCGTTGCTATGGTGAAGTCGCGCTCATTCGTCGTTGACAATATTCTAAAACACGATATTGAAGTTTTTCTAGTAGCTTAATATATATGCAAAGCAACGATTTAAAATGTTCGAGGTTCCGATCAGTTCAATTATCGGGATTACATGCTGAACCTTTGTGGTTCCTTCATCCTGTGGAAAGTCCCCGGAGACAAGGACGGAAAGCATCATATTATGGTGGATTCAGGCCGGGTTCGGTATATATATGTATACCACCTTAGAATAGCTTGGCGACCCGTCGCCACGGCAAGCGTCGCCAACTCAACGATTCGGTTTACAAGTGATCCTATAGATGTTTCACATCAAAAGATTTAATTATTTCCAAACGTTATAAAGTCCGATCTTCTTTTATTTTTGCTGTGTAAATTATAATAACACGTTAGAATTTAAGTTTCCTGCTTTGAAGTTATAAAATACTTTATAAACTTACGGGCAAGTTGCGGCAGCCGTTGAAATCTTTGGCGTTTATAAATTGCTCTAGACTGTTACCTGCAGCTATATTTTACTGTAAGTACGACTACCTATGGATTTAAAAACTTGTTAAGTTATTTCTCTGTCGTATTTGATATTATTTATTATATTATAATACTAGCAGTCCTAAGTATGCCTTTTTATTGTTCCTCTTAAAAACTCGACCATAGAAAACAATGTCGTAAAGTTATTATAAATGACGAATAAAGTAAAGCTTCTATAGAAAGGAAATAATTATTACAGACCTTAAATAACTATTAAGACAATTGTATTCAATTTTTAATACTGAAAAATGTTTGTTTAAACTGCGAACTTTCAACTCTCCTCAAAAATGTAAAGTTAAAGTTCATTTTTTTTATAATTATTAAGGAGCGTTCACACTAGTAGTAGTCAAACAGTGGTGACGCCGGCGGCGTAGGTACTTCGGTCGGCAAGCGGGCGCGTTCGTTAATTGACCAGCCTTGGTGTTTACATTGACGCCTGCGCCGTGTTTGTGGAACAATGTACTATTGTGCCTAACTTATACAAACTTGGAACACTGTGTTTATAGATATCATCGGCAAACCGCGAATGCCGTTTGTATATTGCCTTTGCCGTTTACATGAGGTAAAGATTCCGTTAATGCATATTCAACGAATTCAATCGGATGTCTATTTGTAGCGGTCACTTCGCTATTTGGACGAATTCCGGTGGACGCTTACTCGTGTATCACCTTATACTATAAAAAATATTAAATGTGCCCGCGATTATTTATTAGCTGCTCAAAAATTTGCTTGTAGGTAATAGATCTTTTGTATTTCAGTAGTCGATAAAGTTTAATTATATTATTCACCGTTTCTACTTCGGTTGTATATAATGTTGGCTATCTAATTTTATCTAATTACAATAACTCTAGTCACGCAACATGTCGTTTGGCCTGATGAAACGAGACAAGGTATATTCCATTCGATGAGTTTAAAGAATTATGTTTATTAATTTTTAGGTAATTGTATAGGTACCTTTATTTGTGCGAAAATGTTCGTTGATAATACTTTCAACCTAATAATAAAATGCACATTTTAATACTTATATCCTACAATTGTAACCAATGTTAACCTTCACACATTCGTTCTTCTCTAGAAATTTTTAAACGGCAACTTGAGATTTTTATGCAGAGACGGCTTAAATCTATTGAATCAGCTTGGACCATGACATAACAAAGTATTCCCTTACAAATAAAGTCGTAAGACAATTTCATATCGTTGATGTATAATTAATGAATAGAAAAATTGAAAGTCGACTGTTGTGCAGTAACGATTATCTGTTTTACTGATTGTTTAACTTAATTATTTATCAGAATAAAAAACTATTAATTAAATTACTCTTACTTATTATTTTATGTAAATGACAGTCATAAAAATATTGTTATTTTCATATACCAATCAATATATTTACTAATTAAAGCGTATAGCTACTATAAATTTAATTTATTTATCACTACGATTGGACATTGATAGTCAAATTGTCGTAATAAATCTACAACACAGCTGATAATTAACGTTTGACACGGTTGAAATTTATTCGATTAATTTTGCGTTTCCTAACAAAAAAACTCGACTAATTACAGGACGCGGGCCTGCCATAAATCGACTTCGTGCAAAATAATCGAGTGACAAATAGTCGATTCGCGCAATCCGTTCTGACGTAGCCTGATATTTCATGCCGTGTGTTCTGTGTGCGTTAATCATTTATACACAATTGTCACCCGTGTGTTTTTTTCTTGTTTACCATTTTTCAAATGATCAGTATTGTGTCTTAATAAGTTTATGTTTCAAATTAGAATATATGTTTTTTGTATTTATCACTTCTGAGGTATGAAGAACAAGTGTCAAATACATTCAAGAATAGTCGTACTGGATAAGCGAGAAACTTGGGTTAGAGAGAAACTTCTGTAAGCGAGAAAAATATTGCTGTCCCTGGGACTCTCTCATTTCCAGGTTCGACTGTAATTACATATTATATTTGAATCTCTTTATGGTTCAGTTTTGTTGGTCCCTTTGCATAAGTAAAATAGTATTCATATTCGTATTAAATTTAATTGCAGTAATAAATGTATATTGTTAGGCAATACCTAACTCTGAGTATCAACATTATTTGCCCACTCAGGGCAATCACATAATCCAATTTAGCTAAAAGCATACGTGCATGGGTACCCTTTTAATATTATTTCCCATTCATATTTATGAACATACATAATACCAAAGTTATATTATACGCTTCACGGTCTTATTCAGTTCTCGTTTGCAAGTAGTTTTTATATGTTAAGTGTAGATAAGTGTAGTCACGGTTTCTTATTTCTAGTATCTGCATCCAATTCTACGTACCCTATTATTTGATTTTTATTTTTTATTTTACTTATTTATTTATTTCGTGTAACATTTTTAAATTGAAAAAAAAAAAAATTTCGTCGTGGTTTTACTATATTTTCAAAGATTCTAAAATTTTCCTCTGGCCAGTTGTTTTTGTTATAAAACCTTTATAAAGGAAAATTAAACTTGAAGGAAAATTATTAAATATTTTTTTTATTATAAATATTAAATTATAGTTGAATGACATAAAATGTATGTATTCACTCCATGCTTTTTAAGTTTAACTTTCTTTAAAAGAATTATAATATGAGTTGAATTATGAATTGTTTGCTATTGTACTGGTGAATGACTTTTTCATATTTTATACACGTAATCTCTTGTTTAATATTTATTATATTCACTTATTAATATGCGACAAATTGTTCGTTTATAACTTAATTAAAAAAAATGTAGTGAAAATTAACCGAAACAGCATAAAATGAAAACCATTCAATTCCGCAAATGTATTTTAAATCGTATTTTATACTATAATTTCACCAAGCAATAAAATTACAACAAATTGTAGAGATTGTTCGCATCGTAATGAATACAGTTTTTAGCCGACTTCAAAAAGAAGGAGGTTATCAATTCGACTGTATTTTTTTTTTTTATGTGTGTTACCGCGAAACTCCGCCCCTGGTGGTCCGATTTTGATGAAAAATATTTTAATCGAAAGGAAATGCTTGCAGGTGGGTCCCATTTTTTTGTTTTTTTTTTTAAATAACTAGAAGACTAGTAGATTTTGAATATAGCTTCAAAATTTGTTGCGAAAATTAGGGACATTTTTGCTTTCAGCGCTTACGTAGGCTAAACTATAGGACCTACATAAAAATGATGTATGGCGAATTGTAGCTCTTTAAATGTGCTAAATAAAAGTCCGCGATAGCATATATCTATCTTTTATAGTTTTCTCACAATAACCATTTTTTTCTTTAGAAACATTAATTAAATTCATGCCCTATTTCCGACGCTATTATTCGAGTTCAGTATTAACCCTTATGTAAATAAACATGTTCATTATCAAGAGAATTTAATGTAGATTATATTTGCAATTGAAACTATATCATTCTGTCTAATAGTTTAGGAGATATCGTAAGAATAAAATTACGCGGTAACGAAAAATGCTACACGAAAAGCACAATTCTGCTTTCTTGCCTTACGTAGATCAAACTATATGACCTACATATAAATGATGTATGGAGTAATTATAGATCCTTAAATTTGCTAAATAAAAGTCTTCGGTGGCATATATCTATCATCTATGGATGTCTCACAAAAACCATGTTATTGTGAACAAACTTCGATTAAAATGCACACGAAAAACAGCGTCGTAAGCTTACGGCGCTATTATATTATATTCGATATGAATCCTTATCCAAATAAATATGTTTGATGGCTAGAGTATTAAATGCAGATTACATAAGCCTTTAAACTATGTAATTCTGATCAATAGTTTGGGAGATATTAAATAATTAAAAACTACGCGCATTCGAAAAATGCTAGTGCGGCGCGCGGCTGGACAAAATTAAAGGCACGCTACGATGTATTAGTTCGGTAATTTTCAATTTGTATACCGATTTTGATAATTATTTCATTGTTTAAAGGATAAGTGGTTATCTGCTGCATTCTAAATTAGTTTTTGAATTGAAGTACACACATATCAAATAGGAAAGTCCTTTTCTTATTTGTCTTATTTATGTCTTTATATGTATTAAGGAAATTTGTAATTGAACTTCAAATTCACTAAAAATTGTGAAATAAAACAAAAATTTTAAGAAAAAAAATAGCCGACTTCAAAAAAAAACAATCTCAAACAAAATGCACTCAAAAGTAACCTAAAAAACCAATTTCAAACAAAATGCACTCAAAAGTAACATAAAAAAACAATTTCAAACAAAATGCACTCAAAAGTAACCTAAAAAAAACCAATTTCAAACAAAATGCACTCAAAAGTAACATAAAAAAAATTTCAAACAAAATGCACTAAAAAGAAACAAAGTAATGTCATGAAAACTCTCTAAACTCTAGTAGTTAGTAGTAGGGGCTCAGTTTTCCGCAACTCCACGACAAGCGCGTATTTTGCGTGTCTCTAAACTCTAAAGAAACTTCTCTTCTTTCTTGTAACATGTCTATATTGTATAATTATTGTTATTTTGGAGTCGGTTTCGGCCTAAGTAGGGACATAAACGTAAGTATGTCTAATACATCTCAAATATAAAATGTCACCTATTTACTTCGGCCGACACCGACTGCGAAGTAACAATAATTATACAATATAGACATGATACAAGAAAGAAGAGAAGTTTCTTTAGAGTTTAGAGACACGCAAAATACGCGCTTGTCGTGGAGTTGCGGAAAACTGAGCCCCTACTACTAACTACTAGAGTTTAGAGAGTTTTCATGACATTACTTTGTTTCTTTTTAGTGCATTTTGTTTGAAATTTTTTTTATGTTACTTTTGAGTGCATTTTGTTTGAAATTGGTTTTTTTAGGTTACTTTTGAGTGCATTTTGTTTGAAATTGTTTTTTTATGTTACTTTTGAGTGCATTTTGTTTGAAATTGGTTTTTTAGGTTACTTTTGAGTGCATTTTGTTTGAGATTGTTTTTTTTTGAAGTCGGCTATTTTTTTTCAATTAAAGTAAACGAATGTTTAAACCAGACAAATAGTCGTTAATTACATTTGGAGCTAAGAAATATGTAATTAGTTGTACTGTTTAAAATCCAGATAAAATGTAGCGAACATTAAATAATGCGAAAGATCGCTTTAATCCGTTTATTTAGTGCATTTCATATTATTTTACTATTGGATTCAGAATTTACAATTTATATTTTAACCAAAAGCTGGAATTTAATTCCACAGTTGGTATGTAATATTTGGAATCATAAGTATCATAATGAAATTTATATAACAAAAAATAAAAACTTGAGAGGTGTCAAGGGACACCCGGATGGAACGAAGTTCCTTTCGATTAATTAGTGAAGGAATTGTAATAATTTTTTTTTAAGTCGCCACACCACACTGTTCCATGCGAAATAGAAATGAAAATATCTGGCTTGCTTTCTATAAGAGAGAGAGAGAGAGACAGACAGAGAAACATGCGACGCCGCATAGCTTACAATAGCTTACTATAGCAAAAAGTGTCGTGACAACTTTTCGTAAGAATTTTTTCCGTCTAGCCCCCTTTCACAACGCGCTATAAGGAACTTCGTTCCAAAAGCATACACAAAGATATTCCTTAAAACAATGTCTTTAATGTAATTCCTGAAACAGTATAGCTATTTAAATTTCATAAAATTTAAGGTTCTTAGTACATACAAAGCAACCATCTCCGAAACGGCCGTTTTAGGCGATAAATGACTTGCGCAGTACAATGTCATTCGTACACAGCACGCGTCGCGAAATTTTATTCTTTTGTTATCATCACCACATAACTTTTTTGTCAAGATCGTCGCCGTCGTGGGCAAAGTCGTTGCGATTTTCACAATGTAGGGGAGAATCTATACAGTTGACATGTAGTTGCCATGAACGTGTTTACGAAACGCGCGTAACGCGTTTCTAGTTACACGCCCATACAATATTAATTTCTAAGATTTACTTATGCCTGTGTACAAAAACCCATATTACAAAATCAGAGAGATGTGATGAAAAAAAAGGAAAAGTCTAAGTAAGTTACACTTCTACTGTTGTACTGCACATTATAACTTATTAATAGTTACAATATAATTATTTTGTTGAGCAAATCAAGGTGTTTAAATCTTGTTTTATTATAAGTAATAAGTTAATCCAAAGTAAAGTAGTATGAAAAATATTGATATTTACCAATAAAAAACTACATACAAGCATGAACATCTACGTCAACCAATCAGACAATCCAATTTAGTTAAAAGCAAACATGAGCTTTTGGTCCGATGCAATATTATTTTCTTTTCATATGAATGTATGCACATACATCTAATTTGCAATCCATTTAATGTTGATACCGCGTTTGCAAATCCAATTTGTTCAAAGGAAAATTTATAAGAAAGATTTTAATATTTAATATTTAAATTAAAACTCTTTTTATTTAATGAAATAATTTTATAATATTTCTGATTTTCATTTTGAAAACATTAATTATAATTGAATGTTGTTATTAAATTCATAATAAAAATTAAAATATAAAAATGGAATTAATTTAGTGGCGATTTAATAGATATTTCAATATTTATAGAAAAGTAAAAATAAGTCTCATTTTTAATCTTTATTAATATTTAATTCCCTAACTATAAATTTCTGTACAAAATAACATTGAATTCAAGGAACATTATCAACCATACAAATCGTAAGGATGTTTCCGTCAGTTAGGGGAGTGTTAAAATTAAGCTGAACAGATGCGACGCTGTGACATGGGTTGATATCGGAATGGGGCCTATTGTGCTCCTACCCCAATTCATAGTTATGTACAAACATTTACTTCTACTTATGCTATAAGTGTGTTACCTATTCAAAAGTTTGTTACTCCCGGTTGTTCGTAAGTTAAAATCGTTCTTAGAGTCATCCTTACATAGATAGAAATAACACACGCATCAAAGTAAATCAATTATTGTTAATTAACTGGTGCAAATCCAACTAAAAATACTGGCATCTAAGTTACATAACTCAAATAATCTCTAATCTAAGCCTATAACTTTTAAACCTTATAAGCTCGTAAAGCAAGCATTAAAAAAAGATTTGATATCACATCATTACTGTGTTGAATCGCACGTAGGCTTGTTAATACGCTCACGTATAACCTCCGCACTTACAAAAAGCTTCGCGTATCATAAAGTCGGAGGTAACTATGTCACTTCGACACGCCGACGGAAAGTTCACAGGAACACATTAAAACGAGAAATTACGGCCTCGATGTGTGAAGTAATGTTGATAAAATATTAATATGTATGAACATTTCTTGTTACCTTTCTGATTTTCAGACGCTTCTTTGATGAGAATTTTTGTACATTTTGTTTGTAAGCTTCCCCATCAATATTTGTATTGATTCTTAATTATGATTTAAGGAAACGACGCAATCGTGTGTAATTTATATTTGTCGGAATGTTTTTTCTTTTATTTACAGCATACGGCTTAATGAAACGCTTCGTTTCTTGTACCCGATACCTAATTAATTAAATGAATAAAATTTTAATCTTAATTAATTAACCTGTTAATTAATTCATCTGTAATTAATAAGTATGTATTGTCATCTGTTACATTCTTGCTGAACATAACAGAAACAATGTGTCAAAACCCAGAGTTATGTGACTGTTTTAAAAACAAAAATATACGATGTACTTGAGGTGAATTCAACACGAAAATTGTCCAGGGAATAAGAAAACGGAGGAAAGCTAGCGGCCACTTTAATCGTAAATTGAATCTGAATAGCGGGGGAATTACATTTATCCCTTGTAAATTGCGAGTTGTAGTCGAGAGAGAAAAACATTTACGGACTCCCGACATCCTTTCGTGTTGTATGCAAATTAAATGAGGATGTGTATGTCCGGTCCGCGTTGGACATCGTTTACACTTCACTACCAAATTGTTTCAGGGAACACAGAAACAATTTTATGTAGCGGGTGTTACAGGAGTTAAGCACTTGTTTGTAATCTGAAGGTCCTGGGTTCGAATCCCGTCATGTAACAATGTGTTTTTCTATGATCTAGTCACCCCTAAGTTAGGGTAGTCTCCAAGCCCCTCGGTGGGAACAAATAGTGAGGTGATGATGATGATGATGTGGCCGATTTTAGGCTGGTTTTAGTTACATTGCCAGCACAATGTTACAACTTCTAGGACGCATTTTAAAATAACGCGTAGCAATAACCGTTAAGGAAACACCATACAAATAACAATTAAAGTACGTAGTTATATGTTACGAACCTTTATAAAAGGAAAAAAAAACACCTCAATTGTAAGACAATACATGTGAAAATGCACTTTATGCCAGTCATCTGTAAGTTTAAATTTCCCTTTAAAGAAGCTTGATAATGATTTGTTCTATAAAACACGCTGGAAAATTATTTATTAATCTTTTAGTAACGCGTTGCTTTCAAATTAATTTCTAAAGGGCAATGAAGTTGTTACGTAGTTCAAGCGCCTAGTTAACTATCTAAACGTTGAACTAAATAAAGAAAAGATAAACTGTACCAGTTAACATCGCGGGTTAATTTGTTATATTGTAAATCCGCTTGCATGCCTTACAGTTTACCCTTCCCAGTTCTACTTAGCACGGAAACTTTTACTATGAAAGCCCAGTGCACATTCTAAAACGTATCTACGTACTTTAATATTCTAACAAGTATTTAAAAGCGCTTTTCAAAGTTATTTTTTTTTTAATATGTGTTTCTTTGACTGTGAGGATTTTCATTAGATTTTAACCGTCGTTATATTATGTGTGAGTGATTTCATACCATTTCTTTTTTATTTTGCACTTACTGATGTAAAAGTGATAAAAAATACTAAAGATTTCAGATATGTAAATTCAAAAATCTCAATGGAATAGTTTTAATTTGTGTTAACAATAATTTAATATGTATACTAGCTCCACCCGCGCTATGTTCTACATCTATGCCAAATTTCCTTGAGATACCTTATAACACATATTCATCAAAACATTCACATTAATAATTTTAAAAAGATATACGATTGACATGCCTCCAAGGGCCTCCAAATAATCACACGAACCAATTTAGTTAAAAGGTAACTCGGACATTCTATCATCTATAATTTCAGCTATATTTTAATGGAAACAACTTATTTCTTATTACAGTAATTTCCCAAGCGTTTGTATATAAAATAAAAATGAAATATATAGAATGTATTATATAAATAGAATACAGGATTTTGAGTGGAGGCGATTAAATTAAGTTCAGTGAAAATGTAGTGACTCGAATAATTTTCGTTCGAGGACATACTTAAGAACATGAAATAGTATTTTAGAGTCCTTGAAGATCCCAGAGATGTTCAGTGGGAGGCGGGCGCTAAAATTCTGTCCGACAGATATGTGTCGCCGTGACAAGGGTTGGTTTGGGTAAGATCTATTATGTTTATACACAGTTTCGCAACATTGTGATACATTCGGCTGTCTATCATTGAGACCATTGGCAAATTCAAAGCGATACCGCTGAGACTTGGCATTTACAATTTCAATACTCAATCCTTTTGTCGAAATTTCAATTTATTAAGCTTGTATTTGTAAACTTTACTTATATATAGACTCTGTTTCAATATTGTCCCGGTGCGTTCATTTGGAGTTCCCGGGACTCTCATCAGTTGGTTTACTATAGGATGACGACAGAGGGGGTTTTAGGTAGTCAAGTCTTTTTAATAGAAAATAAAAATGTTTCCATTGAAATTTTGTTTATACCTTATTTATACTTTTATTAATGTCCTAAAGAGATTTTTTGATTTTATAGACTCGTAAGGGGCAGTTGTGTAAACTCACATAAGCTAAAGGGTCGTGATGCGTATAGTTTAAACAATTGTAGAGACTAATTAACACTGTGTTGACTACACTAGTGTGCTTTATTGATGCTAACTAACGAGGGTCTGCGTATTTCTACACTCAGGGTAACGCTTTTGTGTTACTTATCTCTGTTAGATGGCGTTGACAACCATAGTTGTCGGTGCCCTAATTGCCTACTTGAATGCCTTGTTACCAGACGATCAAAGATGGAACGCTAAATCTTTGGTTGTTTTAGATTTTCTATTTACTAAGTTAAGGTTTCCTTGAAGCTACAATTGTAATACAATCCTTTTTTATAAGGAAAGGATTGGAAGGGGAATGGATTTGATGCAGGAGTAGATGTAAAGGAAAGTAGGCAACGCGTCTGTAATTGTGGATGTCTATGGGCAGCGGTCGCTTCGCCAATACGTCGAATTCAGGTGGCCGCTTGCTCATTTGCTACCCCGTAATATAAAAAAGGGGACTAGTACGATTTATTATTAAAGTATCTTTGTCGGGTGTTGTTTTTGTAATTTAAAACGAAATCGTTATCTCTTGTGAAGCAATGTTAATGAAATTCTAGAAATCTTTTAATACTTTCAAGAAATTGAATATGTACGGCATCTAGTATCACTTGGAAAATGTAAATTAGAGTTATGGCTGGAGCGAGATTCATGCATAATACATTATTGTAAACTTGCACATTAAAGAGGGTACTTTTAATGGAATCGAGAGAATATTTGAATTCAATTTGGTGTCAGACGCCTTGGCTTGGACAAGGGAGGCTTGATATTGCTTTATTAAGGGCGGTTAGCTCTTAATTTGCTTCAGTAAAATAATTTCACCGCAAGATGAAAATATTTGCTTTCGTGAATTTTAAGTCCGTGCGAATTCTTCACAAAAATACTTATACGAATTATGTAATTTTTTTGCTGTAATAACTAACAAGACATTTGAATCTATTTCGTGATAGTAAAACAAATAAAAGGCAAAAACTTAATAATGGGATTGATATATTTATTTGCGATATCAATTCAAATAAGAACGAAATTCTATTTAACATGCCACTAATATATTTATGTTCCTATATTTTTATTAACAACTTCCTTATTATTATTAGAATTAAAAATGTACATACGCAAGTTATTTAAGCTAGCTATAAAATGCAATATTTTATTTTACAAGGTATTCAGCGCCATCTCGTTTCCTCGCTAATACACTAAAGTCTCAGGTGGTGGCACTTACAAATTGTTAGTCCAAACTAGAATATAATTTCCCTGCGTGGAAGGAAAATTCTCTGAGACACGTTTAAGTGAACATTACCTCGGATGTCTTAAGCGACAAGCTTAAATATGTATGAGATACTTTCATTTCACCCTCGAGATAAACTAATATATTTTTATTCTTGTAAAATATATCTATATATATAAAAGAAAGTCATGTTAGTTACACCATTTATAACTCAAGAACGGCTGAATCGATTTGACTGAAAATTGGTGGGCAGGTAGCTTAGAACCAGGAATAGGACATAGGATAATTTTTACCCCGTTTTCTTTTCTTTTTTTTTTATTCTGCGCGGACGGAGTCGCGGGTAAAAGCTAGTATATTTATAAATAGTACTATTACTAAATAATATCTATATATTGGAGTAATTTGATGAAAAAGTTATTCGATTTTTCCAAAACTACTTTTTAGAATCGGATCATTTTATTTATCTTTTAGTTTTTGTAGAAGAGAAAACTCACGGCAGATTTTTTTATTCCGTATGAATGTTATCAAGAGCCGAGATTCACGCGTACTAACTCAAAGTCTGTAGGACAAATTATGTAAAACCATTAGCGTCTCACATTATGCACGGCCACTTTGTGGCTGTCGCTACACTGACGTCGCTTCATTATCAACATTATTATTTATTCACGCTAATGTGTCTTGACGTATTTTCACATGCACACTAACCGTGGGTTTCTGAGACCAAAATTTCCGTTTAAAACATATTTTATCTCTGTTTTGTCAAAGATAACAAAGATCCTGGAGTCAGAGATTCGTGAACTTTTCTATTAGACGTCTTTCAAAATTTTACATTATTTGGTGACTGCTGATTTATTTCTTCTTCAACTTGTAAAATCTAAATATTCTTTACCCGACGTGGTACACTCCCGCAAGGTCTTAGGACATGGTGCTTTATCTACTGTCAACTCGCATTTAGGAAATCCTCGCATACGGGCTATCGACTAATGAAACTGCACTCTAATGAAAATGATCGGCAAGTGTCATATAATCATTTGACGAGTAGGTACAATGCGTGATAAGAAAAAGTAAGGAATATCGCCCAACGTATGCAGACGCTAACTACTACTGAAAACGGTTCTCGTATTTGAGCACTATGGCATGCCGATTTATCGTTTAAATGAAACTGCGCCCTTACTATTATACGATCAATTTTGCGATGAATTGGAGAAAATTCTACTAGGCGAGTACCTGAAAATATAAGCCAAACGTCGGCACGTTTGGTAAAACTAATTTAAAAGAAATATTAAAGGCAAAATCCACAGCTAGGCGTTTTCATCCATCACCAAATCTCTTTGCTTTGTTCAATAAAAGTTTTAAGATTTATCTTCGTTGCGGTTTTAACAACATCAGCGAGTAGACATCCTAATTACCATACCCGCTTTATGTATTTACTTTAGAATATTGATGATTTTACTGAAAAAAATTTTACTTCGTCACTGAAAATAATTTCTCGATTAAAAAAAATACTTTCCACTATTTCGAAACAGTAGTATTATCTATATTTATAAAAGAAAGTAGTGTTAGTTACACTATTTATAACTCAAGAACGGCTGAATCGATTTGACGGAAAATTGGTGAGCAGGTAGCTTAGAACCAGGAAACGGACATAGGATAATTTTTACCCAGTTTTCTATTTATTTATTTTTTATTCCGCGCGGACGGAGTCGCGGGAAAAAGCTAGTTTAAAATTAAGAAGCAACATTTTAACAAGGATTCATTTACAAGAGAAACGGACACTATTCTAGAACGTTCATTGTGAGATAAAATAACATGGATATACCAGCGTTGTTACAACACGACAGCGTCATAACATGCTGAGTTTCAGCGCTTCTCTAAAATCTGAGCGGAACATAAAACTATTCAATTCCCCTACCGCTTGAAGCGATAGGAATAAACCTTCTATTACGTTCATACTATTTGCCTTAAAATAGAGTTGCCATATCTAAATTTATCTGACGACTCCTACGCAGTTTTTAGGAGTTATGCCTATCTTTTTCATGACTTCGAGATTGCATGACATTATCCGTATTCAGTGGCGAAAGACTTATCCCTTTTTTGTGTAAGTTTTTCTGCTTTGGAAACTCATAACAAAGTCATTAGTTAATTGAAAAATGATATATGTAAGAAATGATTTCTCTTTATGAATAACTGCGATTGTTTTATTCTAATATATGAAAATTCATTAGAATATAATTGAACTAGTTCAGTTTAATATTTTTGCTAAACAATTCACAGTCAAAATTAATTAAAATAGAGTGGTATGAGAATAGAAATCCACTACTCGACGTTCTCATCTGTCACCGTATAGTCACGACAAAGCTTTTGTGTGAAGTTTTAGCTTTAGCGTAGAGTAACACGTTTTGTCTGTCTATTTTTAAATTTTTTAATGAATACGTAAATGTAGGTAGGAATTATAATTACTACATTCGATGGTTATACTTTCCCTTCTTATTATAATATTTTGTACGCGTGTTTAAAATTAATTAATTCTTAATTAACAGGTCAAAGGAAACAAATTACTATCCAAATTAAAAGCTTAGTTCCTATTAATTAATTATACAGCTTATAAACAGTATCGTTAAACAGAATTAATTGATTTTAACTTCTTGTTACATTTATTCTTATTAATATTATTCACTTCAATTAAAAATCAAAGCGACAGATACTGAACTAGTATTTTACTTTAATAGAAGAAAGAGCTTTATACATGGGCATAGAAGATGACATAAAAGAAAACATGACATGACAGCTACAGTCCGACAAGGATATTGTGACACTTTTTTGACGTTGACATGAGGGCGCCAGTGAGCTGTCATAATTTAGTTTAAATTTTGCCCACCGGGTCAGATAGTCTTGTCGGTCTATAAGACTTATAACAATACAAAATCAATTGTTTTATATCACAAATATATTTTTTATACAATCGTAACTATAAACTTGATATTAACAATATTTGTCAAAGCAACGAGAGTTTTTTCCGCAAACGGAACTAATTTACAAGAAATTTCAGATAAGAATACGCATCTTGACGTTTTCATCCATCAACGTATCCTATCCTTTGCTTTGTTACACGAAAACTTTGAAGATTCTTTTATATGTTGGGAGCTCAGAATGCATTGTGTTTGTAAATGGGGAAAGATTTAGTAAGCTAAAAGGGGTATAATATTGCGAGGAATTTTTACAATCAAGTTTTCAAATTTCATCAAATCACTCTAGGTCACAGATTGTGACGTGTCCAAAATTAGCTTTGTTTTAGTAAAACTATTTCAGTATGAACAAGCGTTAAAGCTATCCAACTATAGTAAAAAACAACAACTAGATCATTCGAAATAACTTTAGGTATATTTATTCTTCTAATTTTATAGACGTGTTATAAACAAAAAAGACGGGAACAATATGTTACTACATATCTATAAATATTTACGACATACAAGAATGAATAAACAAAGATTGAAGAAAAATTAATTGCGCGAAAGTGAGTGGGCGCCATCGGTGACGTGTATCGACAGATTGACGACAAACTGGAAAAGGGATGAAATAAATATATGTACAGATACATTTTACAAACATATTGTACTTCAATTATTACTCTATATTGTAATTAACATTAAAAAAATATATACAGACTTGCCTCCGGTGTTTGCTCTAGTTATTCGAATTTGTATAATTCTATTCACATATCTCGGATGCCCAAAGTCATCGAAGTGCTGCACCGTGCCTTTCCCCCGAATCGCGCCAGTACCCGCTACACCTAAAATTATCATTTGCACAGCGATTCGCACGAAATTAAAAGCCGCCAAGATACCTGAAATGAATACGAATGATTATCAAGACATTTTCTTACATTACTATTTAAAATACGTCTGAAAACATTTTTATATCTTTCTTTTACGAGAGGTTTTTATTTTTTAAATTCGTAAACTCAAGCGTATTCACGCCTCATTTAAAGTATCCCTTTGGAGGTAAAGCGGCAAAGACTCGCGGTTCATTTGTAGCAAGGAAACTACAAAGTATTGGTAAATCCTGGATTGCTATTCAATTTAGGCGTGAAGATTTGAATCACGTTGTGTTGTATCGGGATATACTGTATTTTTCAATTGAATTACTAAATTAAATTGTTTAAACTTTCGTGAGACATCATAATTAATCAAACGTGAGTTAAGCCGTTTCTTAATTAATGAATTACTAAATATTTTATAGATTTCTACAAGTTTTAAGGTCTTCGTCCATTGATCACGTAATAATTTGGACACCCCCCATCTAGTCCTATGTCGTGAGGTTTTTAGACAATCCCTCCCCCAATACCTAAAATCACGTGTTTATTTAGTTCAAAATAATTTCGAAATTTTAATATTATAAATTTTTTAGTTAAATTGCAATCATGCAGAAAATAAATACACGAGATGTTTCGTGATTTTTTTGAAACACCTTTCGAGCCTCACGTAATAAATGGTCAATCCCTAGTTAGTACACTATATATTAAAAATAAAATTTACGGTAATAATAAGATTATTTCTTTTTTCCAGGTAATCATTTAATGCTGATCCCGTGTATTCGTACGTGAGTTAAATATGTATGTATTCTAGCTTAATACACCAGTCACATCCCTTTGTACTTTGTTATATTTAATACTCAAATATAAAACATGATATAAAACGATTCTAAATAAACCACACCAGCTGTATCATATACTTAAGCCGAATCCTGTAATCCAATTAATTCAAAAATAAACTAAAGCTTTTATTTTACAAGGCCATAATCAACTAGTATACTTAACATAAAAAGGTACATTAAATTTGTCAGTAATTCGGTGATTAAATTGGGTTTAATTTTCATACCCTTTAAGTATCAGCTACCATAAGCTCTAATTATTTATTTCCTGCTTCAAAGCGCCGCTTTGATAACAAGTAGAGACGCAAGGCACTGATATCATTCTGAGGTCACGCAACCCGGGAAAAGATAACTCCAAGTTTGGCTTGTTTATTACGAAACATGGTTGTTTTATACCTTTAATACTTATTTATAAATATCTATTTAGATTATGTTTCGTCGTTAAGAGCCTTTCAGTAAGAAAATAGAATATTAAGGTCTTTAGCACAGTACCGCGAAAACGAACCTAAGCGAAGTGAAAGACAAGGAAACGTACAGTGTTTTTATTTGTAAGATGATCCTACTGTAATGTACAATCAGGTAACGAAGTTGTTACAATTATTCTTTCCATTCGATTCCTTTTTTTACAAATTCTTAATGTACATAAATGTATATCCTATATTAACATGTAATAGACAAATTATCATACAACTTATAGTAACCTACCTACCTAGAATGTTGTTATTTTTAGAAAAATCAAAATTACATGTTAGCTAAATCAGCAAACATTGCAGTAGCAATGTAACACAAAAAAGTACTGAAAGCTATGTGGTTTTTATAAGAAAAAGCGTTAAGAACTCGAGTTAAGCTTTCAGGTAACAATTACTGTTGAACGTTGAACACGCAAACCCTACTTGAACCGTCACTCCTACTTTAGCTAAGCTTATCACCCTTATTCCTTTACAATAAGTTTTAAATTCGTGCAACGCTTAAAACAATGTATAAGAAAACAGGTATTTAAAATGTTAGAGAGGACTGTAATAAAGCGAAATTATTTATGTTAGTTTCAACATGCAAGGTTATTCGACCACTTCCTTATTAAAAAGCTGATAAAACACAAGCTTTACAACAGTAGGCAGTGATTTAAATTAAACACGGACGAAGCCAAATATTGTGGTAACACGCGAACTTACATATTTAAAGTATTTTCTCTGAACAAAATATGAAAAACAAAAGACTAACCACAAACTTGTAAACTGTTGGCAACTGTTTCTTTTCACAACTTCTCTCACCTTTTCTTGGAAGAGGCAAAACATTTACTTTACAACTTTTTTTACGATTTACTTACTACGTTAAAAAAGCCAAGATTCTATTGTAGTAAAATATCGTAGTGTAGATATTTCTGAATCAGTTATTTTAATTTCTTTGTGGCTTTAATGATACTAAAACGCTAATCGAACTAAATTACAGTTAACCCTATTGGACAATTTTATAAATCTTGGTGTTATCTTTGCCACATTTACTACCTACAATTATTTGTTACCAAGACGCGGTGATAACGAAGGCGGACTATTGTGTTGATTGTATCAAGGAACGGTCACGCAATGCTATGCGAAGTGTTTGATTACTTTAATTAGAAAAATACTCATTTTATATTTACAGTGAACAGGAATAAGCGTTTTCCTCTACCTTACTCGGTTAATGTCGTTGCCTTTTGAATACTAATATCAAAAAACAAAATTTGAAGTTCGCTGATTTTCTATTCACGTTTATCTTAGCCGAAATATCAAAGAAACTGTGACCAATTTACATTCAATTAGCTGTTGCTTGCGATTCCGTTCGCGCGCGATTAAAAAAACTTCACATGGGTATAATGTTTAATGAATAAAGTTTCATAAAAATCGGTAAAGCCGTTTTGGATGATAATAACAACCGTTGTTCGAAATATTTACATTATTTATCCAAAAATACTGTTAGACAATGCTTAGTTAAACACGTGTTTTAACCCTTTGACCGCCGCTGATTAATATTATTGATGTCAAAGTGATGATATGTTTCATCTTAAATATGTATCACCACAATGCTTTCGCGTGTAAGAACTTCATTATTTATTGGTAAAGATCGAATTTGTTAAAATCCGCGCCGGACGCTAGAGACACGGTATAAAAGGGTTAACGTATGCTTAAGCTAAAATGTATTTGAAATCCTGTACAATTTTTTATGGTGTTCATTAAAGCCCAGAATGCTTAAAATTAGATCAGTGGTACACCTTTCAACATTAACCGCGGTTTCAATTTAATTTAATTTTAATAATTTTAATTTAATTTTAATTTAGTTTTTATCCTCACTCGTTAGACTAATAGGATGACGTCTAGCTAGAGATTACGTAATGCATGTATTTAGGTATGTACAGTCACGACCATCGGCGGTATTCCACTTTATAGGTGTTCAATAGCAATAGTGTGTTGCAATAGCATTTTGAATAGAATAAATTTAGTATACTTAAAGTGCAGAACTGACGGTTGTGTTTATTAGATCAAAACATCAAAGGACCTTAATTGGTTATTTGTAACTGTCGATAAACTTTTAATAATGAGGAATATTGTCTTCTCTCTCATTCTCTTTAAAAATACAAATATGTTTTACAACAAGTGTTACGACAAAGATACTTCCCGTAAAAAAGAGCCTATTTTATGTTCGCTGTGTGCGAGGTAATTTTTCTATAACTGGATCACCGTGAACGAATGCGACTGTACGTACATTCGTCTCGCGTCGGAACAAAATGCGCAGAGTTGAAGTTCATCGATGTTTGCACTAGCGGGGTGGCAGGCTGGCGGGGTGTGCATCCTCTCATAAATCTAGCAACGGTTGGCCGCACCCGCATCCTTAAAATGAATGCCTCTCTCTGCTTAATATATTTACTGTGTGCCAAACGTTCTCAGCTCTCTTCGATCTGCCTTCGCATCGCAATATATTTGACCGTCTTACATCACGTATACAATCTAGAATAAAATAGTTGAAATTGATTTAATATTACATACCGTTTTATTAATAAAGTCTTGGACACTTTTTTGACATACACAGGGTGAATCTGTATACTGTTATAATTTAGTTTGACTTATGCCCAATTTGTCGGTCTATAAGTATCGAAAAGTAAGATGACTGCGTGTCACATGCCGATCTTTCTGTCTAGGAAACTTTAACTAAGTGACTGCCTAAATAAACAATTATAATATCATTTAAGTAAGTAAGAACCTTAGTAATACGATTGTGTGTAAATACATACCTAGTGGCTTCGAATCGGTATATTAGCGTATGGTTTTGCTTTTAGCCGAATTGAATCTGGGTCATTAAGCAATGTACTTCAGCCTTATCGAAACATCGATGTTTCGTTACATGCGTTTTCTAAATACATTACACGTATTGTTCGCTATATCCATCTTGTAATTTATTAAAATTTTTTCTTTCTTATTAATCATTATATTCAAATTTTATACTTATCCAGCTGACTTTTTTAAATACTTATTCACCTATTTCTTAATATATGTTTTTTTTTTTTCATTTTTATGACAAAAATAACACTCCGTTTGTCAAAATAAATAAAAGAATGAAGGTACAAAGGCGTGAGTTTGTTCCCCATGTAAAGACAATATGAATTACATCGCCGGCGCTCCTTTACGCCATTCTCTTTGTTCTGCCCGACGGAAATACAGGATATCCGTCACCCTGTCAGCCAAAATATCGAGCACTTCCGCTAGCTTGCCGTGAAAGCTAGTACAATAAGTGCAACCGATCAAAACTTGATGCTTATTGTTGAGGTTCTCGTTGTTTATATGATAAAGTCATCTAAAGTAATAAGTTAGTTAAAAGTTATAATTAAAAAAGGAAATAACTGTTTGTTTGTTTATTTGCATTAAATAGGCTCCAAAAATACTGAACGTATTTGAAAATGATTTAAAGGACTTGTCTCAAATTAGATTAGATTTTTTCCCTGAATATATTGTTGTTAGACCTATTTTCCACTGAGCGTCTAGCCAGTCGACTTGGGCGGCGGTTACAGTCATATATAAGTGACTACCACGTTAGTGGAAATGATGCATACTTCCTCATAGACATATCAGAATTACACGACTTGCCGTGGTTGTAGAAAAAATACTTACAAAGAAAAAAGTAAGTAAACAATATCAGACATTTATTGTGGTAGGGTATATTTTCCTACTCTATCGCTTAGTTAGTAAAACTAGGTCATCCTTATACAATCCTCAGCCCGGAGCGTTGCCGACCGCTCTAAATGATTCCAACTAAGAAAATTCCAGCCCTCTTGTTTGTCTGACTTTCACTCGAGGAATGTCTAGAAATTAAAATCACATTAATAGCGCAAATTCTAAACGCATTTTACAGGTCACTTTCTTGGGTTAAGATTACTCGAATAGTTCAAACGATTGAGAAACATTATCGAACTATTTTCCATTTACGCATTATAATGGTTAAAGATAACCCAATTGTGGTTATCTTTAGGTTGAAACAATTGTTGGGTTATGTTAAAATATTTTATCCCGATTTATTCCAAAATGAAATGATTTTTAAGGGATCGCTTCTTTTTCAAACTATCAGTTCATGTTGCGGCAACACCGGCCCCGTGGTTGAGTAGCCAGTGCGCACCGCGCAACCTTTTCAGTACATTTATTTTCCTTTCTTTTTTTCTTCTTTTTACCATTTAATAATTTTTCTTGATTCAATAAAAAAAAACATTCGCATCATCGTAAAAAACAGTTCTTTATTTTTATTTTAAATATAAATTCAGCTATCAAAGACTTAAGCTCATAAAAAAAATTAATCATTCCGAATCATTAATTTAATTCATAAGCATTCTTATGTAAATCGTAAAATAATTAGGATATTAAGATATTATATGCCTTATTTTAATATTATTAATTGCAATTGTCGCTTTGCAGAAACATTATTAAATATTCAAATACTGTTGTAAGCAGCCCTTTGGGAGAATAATGAAACACTGTCCACAACCGCATTGCGGTTTAACGGAATTCAAATACAATTACGCATATACTGGGGTTGGCAGACCAACTAAACTAAATATTCTCAACATACATAAAAGTTTGAAGATTTTCGTCAAACTTTCCAGAACTAAATATGATAGAGTGAAAAGATTTTATTGAAGACTTCTTACTGCTACAACTGTATCTAGAATTTACTACGTTAATTTTTATAAGTCACGTATGAGAACATATCTTCATTCGTATAAGTTGTTTTTTTAAATAAAAAACTGATAAAAGGAAAATACTTTTCAAATTTTCTCAAGTTTACATAAAAAAGAGCAGCACATGGCGTCAAATGTTTGTTTTATTATGTTTAAGTACGGTCGAGGGTTTTCTTTACGACATATTTATGCGAATCGAGTTAACGCAATATCTTATTGTTATCACAAAATCATACTTAAATCTAGGCAAAGTTTGACATACTGAAAAGTCCGACTGTGGAGTTAAAACTGAAGGTGTATAGGGTTTTAAAGTTGTACTCAGATACATTTGAAAGCTAATTATTGGTCAATCAGTGAAGATTTTTCATACAAAACACATACTAAGCGCTTCCTATAGTTATCACTTAGTGATTATGTGAGGTGTAATTGTAATTTAACATTGGTAAATTAATTTATATAAGAGTAACGTCAATTTTATTTCCTTTTAACATGCTTCGTAATTACGTTATCTTTCTATGAAAATACATATAAAGAGAGTCTTTACATAACACCAGTATTCCGATCCATTTATTTCCACACAAAGCGCGTAATGTAACGTGACGTCATTATTTATACATAAATGACTGCATAAGAAAAGCTTTGCTATAATTTCCTAGTCTTACTCTAGACATCGATTTCTGCCTAACACCTTCCGTGAGGCTTAGTAATTCATAGGAACTGTTCGTGATGCGGTGTATAAAGCTGGCTTGAGATTTACGCTGTGCTGGTTGTTTCTGAGAGTCTCTCAGAGGACTCTGTCGATATCACAGAGGTCGAACGCCTACGTACCTCTTTAATAGTGGTAGATATATGGTACAAAATGTTAATTGTTGTTCTATTGTGGATTTAATAACAAACACTTTCCGTGCAATCATACAATTTATTCTTGTTTTGCGTACATTACACTGGAATGGTTTGGACTCGCTTGGCGAGTCGCTGGCACTGGATTAAAATTCTAGAACTCGCTAGTCTAGTCGGTTATATTAAAATTGGTTAAGAATAAATTTGTTGTGAAATCCTACACTTTTCTCGATTACATATGAAATGTTGAATTATTCATAAATTTTAGCGCTTTCGCAAAATAGGAATATACGAGACAAATCTTATCAGTTTCAAATTGGATTAGACGGTTCTGTATATCGAATCAGTTCGTAACATTTATATTTGAATATAAAAAGAAATGATATCGCAAATTAACATATTCTCACTTCTTAACTTCTTATCTAATAATTCTCTTGAACAAAGTAAAAACCTTAAAAAAAACAAATGATTTTTGCAACTAAATTGTAAAATAACATCCACGATATTATTAATATAGTCGTTTGAAAATATTATTTTATATCTTGTATCAGAGTTCTTGTTTTTTGTCACTAACCCGGAAATATCGGGGTAAAGGCCTTAAACATTATACAATAAAACGACATATTTATGAGCTGACTGTGTCTGCGATATATTTTTATTTTTACCGCGACAAATAAAAAAAACATAACATGTCTTTAGGTTGAAACTACATAAAAACATAGGCTAATGGCCTCAGTGATCGTAAAATATTGCTAAACGGCCCTGATGTATGGCGATGTTTTATAGGGGCAGTATGACATAATATAGGGTGACAGTTAGAATATGGTTATACTATAAAAATGGTAGGAATGTAATGGACTGCATCATAAAGCATTTAAAAAAGGTTCATAATGATGAAAAAATGTGTCTAATCAAATAAGCCCTCATTCGTACGGGCGTTTTTTTTTAACGCACGCTAAAATAGCGTTCAAATAGAACACATGCATTTCCTTGTATCTTGTTGATACGGCAGCGAATTAAAAACGCAACGTTTTTTTGCCTACTTCAAAAAGATGGAGGTTATCATCTTGGAAACCAGAGTGTAAACCGTTCATCGTTCAAGAGTTGCCAAAGAACAATTTTTACGTTGCGTTATAGCGCCTGTGCGAATGAGGGCTGCGAAAAGAAGTCTGAAGTAACAGTAAATTTTAACAAGTAATCGTGATTTATACGTTGCTAATATACAAAGTACGTAAATCGTACGTAAAAATCTGTACAATTAAATTGATCAAATAATTAAAACTGTTTACATTACAAACGAGGTTCCTAAATGGTCACAGACTAATTGCAAACATGTGTAATCAACTTCCGATAGAAGGGTCTTCATTATCAGTTGAAGTACACTATTTTTTTTTTGCTCTTTATTTTAAACGTTTTTATAAAATGTACATACTCATAGTAATAGCTTTCTTTTCTGGTAAACTACACCAACAAAGAATGGTGGCCGACTGTCATTACTTGTTCGTTCCCCTCATTGAAATTCTACATCAATGGCCGGGTGCCACGTGTAAAGCAATGATCAAAGGAATTCATCAAAAAGCGACGAAGCAATGAAAAGGGGCGTTCATTCGGTCCAAACGTTGTTATATTCGATAATCCTTAACGCGGTGCTTATATCAGTTTTTATTTGGAATGTTCAACTTGTTAGTAAGCGATCGTGATAGAGCATTCATGTAATAAAAAAGAATATAATCAGGTTTATAAGTTTATGTTCAGTAAGATCTTAGAACCCATAGTCTAAATCTTTTCACGGCTTTCAGTAATCTCTTCGCGTTACCGAAGATTTTTCAGTTAAAACTGAAAATGCTTCGTTGAATTTGACTAAAGTAAATACACTGCTGATAAACGCTACTATGTAATAAAACATATAATAATTTAGTAATATGCCAAAATTATTATAGCTTTTTTTGTTAGTTAAGGTGGAGCAAGCAAACTCGCCGGCGACAATTGCGACTTTAACGTTAAAAAATCTGGTGTAAACGCCCAAAAATTTTTCGTTAAAATCTTTATAAAACACTAGCATTTACCCGCGACTCCGTCCGCGCGGAATAAAAAATAGAAACGGGGTAAAAATTATCCTATGTCCGTTTCCTGGTTCTAAGCTACCTGCCCACCAATTTTCAGTCAAATCTATTCAGCCGTTCTTGAGTTATAAATAATGTAACTAACACGACTTTCTTTTATATATATAGATTAGAACATGCATTCCTTATAATTTTATTAAAGTTGTTACAAATAATTGGTATCCCCTGTCCAGTCCATACCGCTATAAATAACAAACTATACCAATCGGACGGGACGGTTTGAATAACACAGGAGGTCGTGACAATCCAATTATTTTCGACCACGGCCGCGACACATAAATCCTAGGGTATAGTCCCACGAACCCGCCGATACCACGTACTACGTTTTACTAAAATATTGCACACCCATGTAGAAATACATACGTACGAACACATTTATTTATGAACCTCTTTGTTTTGTGGATCCTAATCTTTACAAAGGCTAACTTAATTTAGCAGATGTATTTAATAATAAAATCTAAACTTCCTAATATTATAAATGCAAATGTTTATAGCTTCTGGGCAAATATAACAATTATATTCGTCCACCAACTTTGCTTCATTGATCTTTTACTCAAATTATGCTTTGTCTTCATATCAAATATGCAAAAATTGTATAGGTACTAAGTTAAATTCGGTAATTTATGATTAGCTATTACCAAACTTAATCCGACTTTAAACCAAAAATTAGATGCGATTTTGTTTAATAACTTATTTACATAGCAAAACATTAGGGTCCGTAATATTTTCCCCTCGGCGTATTATTAAAGCTTATTTGCACTAATTTCTTTTATCAAAAAAAAAACTATCTCAAACAAAATGCGCTCAAAAGTAACTTAAAAAAAACAATTTCAAACAAAATGCACTCAAAAGTAACGTAAAAAAACAATTTCAAACAAAATGCACTCAAAAGTAACGTAAAAAAACAATTTCAAACAAAATTCACTCAAAGGTAACATAAAAAAACAATTTCAAACAAAATGCATTCAAAAGTACCATAAAAAACAATCTCAAACAAAATACACTAAAAAGAAACAAAATAATGTCATGAAAACTTCTTTCTTTCTTTCTTCTCTCTTTCAAAAACCCTCTAAACTCTAAAGAAAGTTCTCTTCTTTCTTGTAACATGTCTATATTGTATAATTATTGTTATTTCGCAGTCGGTGTCGGCCGAAGTAAATAGGTGACATTTTATATTTGAGATGTATTAGGCATACTTACGTTTATGTCCCTACTTAGGCCGAAACCGACTCCAAAATAACAATAATTATACAATATAGACATGTTACAAGAAAGAAGAGAACTTTCTTTAGAGTTTAGAGACACGCAAAATACGCGCTTGTCGTGGAGTTGCGGAAAACTGAGCCCCTACTACTAACTACTAGAGTTTAGAGAGTTTTCATGACATTATTTTGTTTCTTTTTAGTGCATTTTGTTTGATTTTTTTTTATGTTACTTTTGAGTGCATTTTGTTTGCAATTGTTTTTTTTTATTTAGGTTACTTTTGAGTGCATTATGTTTGAAATTGTTTTTTTATGTTACTTTTGAGTGCATTTTGTTTGAAATTGGTTTTTTAGGTTACTTTTGAGTGCATTTTGTTTGAGATTGTTTTTTTTTGAAGTCGGCTATTTTTTTTTTTCTTAAAATTTTTGTTTTATTTCACAATTTTTAGTGAATTTGAAGTTCAATTACAAATTTCCTTAATACATATAAAGACATAAATAAGACAAATAAAGAAAAGGACTTTCCTATTTGATATGTGTGTACTTCAATTCAAAAACTAATTTAGAATGCAGCAGATAACCACTTATCCTTTAAACAATGAAATAGTTATCAAAATCGGTATACAAATTGAAAATTAACGAACTAATACATCGTAGCGTGCCTTTAATTTTGTCCAGCCGCGCGCCGCAGTAGCATTTTTCGAATGCGCGTAGTTTTTAATTATTTAATATCTCCCAAACTATTGATCAGAATTACATAGTTTAAAGGCTAATGTAATCTGCATTTAATACTCTAGCCATCAAACAAATTTATTTGGATAAGGATTCATATCGAATATAATATAATAGCGCCGTAAGCTTACGACGCTGTTTTTCGTGTGCAATTTAATCGAAGTTTGTTCATAATAACATGGTTTTTGTGAGACATCCATAGATGATAGATATATGCCACCTGAGACTTTTATTTAGCAAATTTAAGGATCTATAAATACTCGATACATCATTTTAATGTAGGTCATATAGTTTGACCTACGTAAGCCCAGAAAGCAAATTTGTGCTATTCATTGTAACGCGATGTAGCATTTTTCGTTTCCGCGTAATATTATTCTTACGATATCTCCTAAACTATTAGACAGAATGATATAGTTTCAATTGCAAATATAATCAACATTAAATTTTCTTGATAATGAACATGTTTATTTACATAAGGGTTAATACTGAACTCGAATAATAGCGTCGGAAATAGGGCATGAATTTAATTGATGTTTCTGAAGAAAAAAATGGTTATTGTGAGAAAACTATAAAAGATAGATATATGCTATCGCGGACTTTTATTTAGCACATTTAAAGAGCTACAATTCGCCATACATCATTTTTATGTAGGTCCTATAGTTTAGCCTACGTAAGCGCTGAAAGCAAAAATGTCCCTAATTTCCGCAACAAATTTTGAAGCTATATTCAAAATCTACTAGTCTTCTAGTTATTTAAAAAAAAAAAAAAAAAAAATGGGACCCACCTGCAAGCACTTCCTTTCGATTAAAACAATTTTTATCAAAATCGGACCACCAGGGGCCGAGTTTCGCGGTAACACACATAAAAAAAAAATAAAAAAAAAATACAGTCGAATTGATAACCTCCTTCTTTTTGAAGTCGGCTAAAAATAGTGGAAATTTATTTGATATACGGTTTCTGAGATAAATTGTTTCATTGTTAAAATGTTAAACAAACAAACATTTGTAACATATAATTGTTATACTTAGAAGTAAGGTAAGTTAAATGTAATTTGGTTATTTAAATTAGATTTCAAATAGCATTTTAACAGGTCGTTTGCAGACACTAGTGCGTCGGCTTGGGGCTTTGTTCAAATACTAATTTGATTCTCTTGAGTAGGGCACAGCACGTTATTGTTTAAATTTAATCCATTCATTTTACTCGTAGTAATTTAGTTTTAAAACTTTCAAATGATTCTCTTATCTTAAAATAATTGCTAATTTACTAAGTATGGTTATTTTTTTTAACTAAGTCTAGAATGCAATGAAAAGCAAAACACTATTTCAACATAGGTTATTATAGGCCAGAAACTATCTACTCAAAACAAAAATTTATGAAAATCTGTGCATTATCTACGAACTCTTAAAAGTCTTCATTTTTAGATATTGACTTTTAATCATAACAATTTATTTGGTTAACAACGTGGCAGATCAAAAACTAACATATAAAAGAAAAGCAACGACTTACGTCAATCTAAAGCGTAACAAATACAAATACAATTAAATTGGTAATATATTATTAACACGTCATGAAAGCAAATGCAGAAATGTCTTACTCGTATCCTCACTTACTTTGCTCACGTGTGTAGACGCAATGATGATGTATCCATTGAGCGGTTAGTAGTGCAGGGAACAGTGGAAGCCACCAGGGCACGAGGTAGATTGCCCATGAGGTTGATAGATCAGGTCAGAGCTACACGTAGATGTCCCCTTACATGTGTGTGCAAAAAAGCAGTAGTCCGGGAAGAGTGGAGGCGTCTAGTCAAACGGGTCACGGCACCTACTTGATGACCACGACCAGTCTGTAAAGACTGAAGCGACTGAGAAGAAGAATTATTTAGCCACTTAACTATAAAGTGAGACTATTTGAGTTATAATTACTATCATTTATTGTAATAACCTCCTTCTTTTTGAAGTCGACTAAAAATACCATTATATTGTGTGTGTACAGATAATTTGTTATGCGCCTTCTCGATAACAAATGGCTTGAATTATAGCTAACGTTCGGGTCGGTCGGAACACGGTCCAAGATTTATTTTTCGATCGCGATTCAATTATTTTTTGGGCATCTTAGTAAAGCATAAATCTGTAAGTCGGGCAAAAACCGCAGCAGTATATACAATATATTACGTAAGGCTGATGATTTATAGCCTATTCCCGGAGGTTATTGTACATATCAATTATTTATGAAATCTATGTACCTACGTATATATTGGATGAAATCTTTTTTTAGTTTTTGTACTTATTTGTACTTATATTTCTTGTCTGGCAGTTTTTTTGTAAAGATCTCTAGAAAAAATGTCACTTAAGTCATATCAATAAAATAACTACGAATCCGAAAGTTTTTTTTTTCGTTAAAATCGTCGAACGTAAAAGTCTAGAACCATAATTTATAAGTCGATCCCAATTCAATTAGTTTTTGGGACACTTTAGTGAAGCATAAATCTACAACCCAGTAGTCCTATGTTTCCAACACTACAGTAAAATGTTAGTTTTATTTTCCTTTTTTTATTTATTAACATTTGCAAGATACCTTTTTAATGTTAAAAACTGATGTATTGGTTTTTGTTTCTGTTTCGTAGAATTACATAATACGATATGAAACTCTTTTTGATTTTCATTACAAAGATATTTATTCAGAAAAAAAACATGAAAACTTTTTTCTTTATATTTTTATAATAATGTAAAAATGTAAGATGTTAGACGGGTTATTTTATGTTCAATTCTTTTCTATCTTCATCTCTAGTTAAGGATGTATCAGTGTTTTTATAATTTAATAAAAACTGTTACAGTTTAAAAAATAATTAAAGCAACAAGCATTTTCTCAACATTTAATTTTTTCTATACTAATGTTATAAGCAGGAAAGATTTGATTGTTTGTTTGCATAGTCTCCGAAACTACTGAACCGATTTAAAAAAATCACTGTTATTAACTTATATATCGGATAACAAAAGCTATATTTAATATTTTTTAATCCAGCGCGGACAAAGTCGCGGGCAACTGCTAGTAATAAATAATGCAAAAATTCCAGACTGCCACAACATCATATGAATACTAAATATATACGTCTGAGCAGTACAGGATGTTATATGATTAAAATGGCTCTATTTATTTTAGTAATTCACTTTTAAAACATTCGCATAAAATTTTAAATTATTTGAAGCAGGTTTTTGGTAGTGTTTTGTATATAAACTTTAGAACTGAATTCAATATTTCAATAACTTGTTGTTTATAATTTTATAATGGTTTGAGAAGATTCAGCTTTCAATAAACAGTTTGCTTTAAAACTTCAACAACAATATTGTATATGGTCGTACCAAATAAACTCATCGTGAACTTGCAATATGTACTAGCAAGAGCCAACTACATTGTTCTTCGCAAAACAGGAAGCAATAACTTTGTGCAAGCTAAAGGAAAACAACTCTTCTTCTATATTAATAAATTTTACATATTTTGCTTTATATGAAAATTTTCATATTACAGCTGTAAATTTGCATCCCAATAAAGCTTTTACGGTATTATTTTAAGATTTATTGTTTCGATATTTTAAATAAGGACAAAAACAAAATATCTATGTTCCAATAATCTCTTCTAGATTAAGTTGTTATTACAAATATTTAAAAAAAATATGGCGACTATTTGACTATTTGACTCTTTTGTTCTTTTAATAGACCATAGAAATAAAATTTTTACGTTATCCCTATATCGTCGCAATTTCAAAGATTCTTTATTTATACGTTTATTTTATTCCCTCTTAAGAAACAATAAGACAACAATGAGAGAAGTGAACAAACGTACAATAAGACTAACACAATAGAGAAGGCCGTGTAAAACCCCTTTAAAAGTTCCGTTTACCTTTTTACTTCCCACGTCTATTCAAAACTACACTTGCTTTGTTTTATAAATTGTGTCTGCTTTCTTTTATTATAACATTTACTTTTTGTAACTAGAAAAAATTAAATAAATTATCGATAAAAACCTTTTTAGTGATGAGTGTTTGATTAAGATATAAAATAAAAAATGAATACGCTCAGAATTATTAATTTGTTACCAAAGGAGACCCTTAATGTAGATCTCATATTAAATCAACACTAAGAGGGATTACTTAACTACTAATTAATACAGCACAAGAGATATGAAAATATTTAATATACATTAACACAAAATTACGCTTATGCTTAGTGTGTCTCTTCCTCTGTCGTTTAGAAGTGGGTATCGCATTTGAAATTGTGAATGTCTATAGACAGCAGTCGCTTTACTATTTTGCCGAACTCAGGTAGATATGAAAAAAATCTGCTAGATCTGTTTAGCAGTTTTGGAAATATCTTCTAACAAATATCCATCCATCCATTAATCAATCTATAAATTTGCATTTATTGTATCACTAAGATAATTTGTAATATTTTAATAGTTATAAATATTTTTGAATGTTATATAAGGCATTTATAAAACATACTAGCGGTAGATTGGGTTATTTTTTGGTAGTGTTCCAATATTTGCCAAACTATAAATCTAAATCGCCGTGAAGCCACACACGTGCGGAATTGTTAATTGATGGACTAAAGTGGTGAAAATTTTTTCACTTGAATACAATGTGTTTTTATATGCATAAATGCTAAACCTGACTGATCATATATTTATATATGTAATTATTTTATATAATTTTGTGGGACATAGTTCAATTTTAGGTTATTATTGTATTGTAAATAAATAAATAAATAATATAGTTGAAACAGACAGTATTTTTATCTGTTTTCGAAATTTATAAAGTATTCAAAGCGTTGCTTGAATACGATAAATCTTCTATTCGACTAATAGAAAATCAGTCAATAAGTTGGTAGCCAAAGCGGCGTCAAGGGACACCATTAATCCTCCCCAACACTTTACCACGCAACTAATTACTTATTTATGTCCTTTTCCTTGCTAAGTATCTCCCAAACTTTCCCAAATAACTATCTCAGAAAGTTAACTTACCTTTAACTGTGACTTGCATTTAAGTACAGATCAATTAATGGTCTAAAAATAAGTTCTAATTAAACTACAAAAAATACAATTAAATTAGATTAAAAACTTTTAGTTAAACACATGTTTTGACCCTTTGATTGCCGGTGATTGTTTTATGGACGGCAAAATTGTAAAAATATCTGTTAAACCCTTAAATATGTATAAAGCTGAGTCCGGGAAAAGGTACTTCGTTAGCAAATTAGTAAGCTTACGCATTAACATACTTAATAATCGTGGGTACTGGTGTCTTTATTCAACGTGAGAAAAAGGGTTGGCATATATTTAAGCTAAAATATAATTGAAACACTGTCTAAGTTTTTTTATGGTTAGGCCATAAGAATTTCGTTGTCTATTTTATTAAGTCACTAGCTTTCGCCCGCGACTCTCTTCTTGTAACATAAAAATTGAATAAGTAGCTTATGTGTTCTTCCAGACTATGTTCTACTTCTGTGCCAAATTTCATCAAGATCTGTTCAGCCGTTCCGTAGATACCTTCAAACAAACATCCATCCATCTAAACATTCGCATTATATAAGTAAGAAAGTAAGATTAGTAAGACATGCAATATGCTAAAAGCATGTGAATTTATGTTTCTATAAACATGTTTGTGAAAACGTTAAGGTGGTCACAGAAATAATGTAATACATTTATTAACAGAAATAGTAAAGAGAAATTAATGAACGTCGGCAATACTCAGTCGAAATTCAAAAACAGAAATAACAATTAATCAAACGTTTCTACCACTCCGGCTAATGTTTTCAGTGTGCTTCGAGTTTCCACCGCTGAAGCATTCATTCTAAAACATATTGCCACCTCTCTCATTCGCTTTGAAAATAGAGAGATAACAACAACTTTATTATTGTGTGCTACGGCAGTAAAAACCCACCTTTAATGTTATTGATTTCGATATTTGATACTCAAGATGTGCTAAATTTATTTACCTTTTAGTCCTGATTTTGTTTGTCTTTAAGTGAGTGATGAAATTTTTATATGTATTAGTTTGTTGGATATTTGTAGTATGTAATATAATTAAATTGTAATTTGTCGATTCTTTAGACATAAGTAAATAAGCAACTATTTTTTGATTACATACTTTTATACGTTTTGCACATAGGTGTATGAAATGTATTGTACATGTCTGCAATAAATATTGTACGTCAGAGCAATATGGCTCAGCCAACTGGAAATCAATTAGTGTGTGGGCAAAAACTGAGAACGCCGTTTTCTAACCCCCCGTCATTTATTTTATATACGAACACAAACCTTATATTTACTACGGGACTTACACCTTTTAGTTATCTTTTAATTGCATTTTTAATTATTTATTAAGATTATATAACCGAAAAAAATATTCACAAAAAACTATTTACAGTTTAAAAGATAAGTGTGAGAAATTGATATATATTGTAATGACACGGAAAAGATTTACATTAGGTTCAGATTTCTCTTCTTATTCGTCGTGTCATGGAAGTATCAATATATGGAATATGTTTGACTTTGGGAACAAGTGGTTGAACGTAATAAATATGATGCATTTCTGATGATTCAATAACCATAAGAATACATAATAAATTGGTTTTATAAAATTATATTTTCATCGTCATTATCATCAACAGCCTTTATCTGCTCACTGCTGGGCATAGGCCTTTTCCAATTTCTTCCACAGTACGCGGTCCTCCGTCTTTCGCATTCAACGACTAAAATATATACGCTTATATAAATAAACGAGTAAATCACCATTGATTTTATTTGTTTGACATTATAATAGATAACGATACAAGAACAGTGATAACAAATAAAATAAAAAGAAGCTTTGAAAATGCTTTGCTGTAAAAATATAGAACACAAAATTGCTAACAAAAATTAGTACAAAAAAAAATGAAATCGTATACGTTTATGAATAAACAAAGCTTTATTTAGAGCTCTATAGTAAGATATCTGCCATTTATAATGAATAGATAGTATTGTACTTACAAAGACAATCACCGCTTTTATTACTCCTACAATGAAATTTCTTATCAGCAAAATGTGTAGAATAAAAATTACTCAATGCAAATTTAGTACGTTTAAGTAACATACCACAATCATATTGTTATGTATCGTTCATTTTGCGTTTTTCTTAATTCCAGTTTTCACTATTGAAGTACCTTTAAAAAAAGAGATGTCAAAATTTCCGAAATTTTGATATCCGATTGCTGTTCTACATTTGTTTCAGCTGCACAGATTATTGGAATCTCTGCATATATTATATTAAATTCCAGTAGTTAGCAGCATCGTCACATTTAATATTATCAATGTTGTATAGAAGATGAGATATAATTAGACGTTGAAATCCTATCTACATACTCTTAACTTCACCAATCGTATTGTAATTTCAATGCGTGCACTTACCGGGAAACTGTCGAAATGCTCATATTAAAATGTACAACATAGTTGAGCAATTAGAACGGAAAAGAGTGTACTTCGTTTTAGAGGCGGGCATCGCATTTGATGTTGATGTCTATGGGCTTTTTTGTGACAGAGTAGTCACTGTTTGCCTTGACCTTTTCACCGGGTTTAAGGTGGTCGGGCGCAGATGGCGCTTAGCCTAAACCATGTTTAAGAGTAACTAGACTCGAGGACTCTCTCAGAAGCAGTTACTTTATTGTTATTACCGGATTGTACATTATTCTGGATTCCATGGACGTAGGATCACTTACATTAGGCGATCTGCTGCTTTCCCCGCTTATTGGTGTATGAAATTCGTAGTTTCATAGAATAAATGTAAACATATAAGCAAAATATGATTTCAATACAAAATAAAGTTAAATTAACTGTTCGCCTTACACGAAATTGCTTTCAGCGAGCCCACATAATGCCGGAGTATAATAATGTAGTAATTAAATAACGTGGTACGGAAACCTTGCAGTGTATATAATTTGGGCTGTTCACTAACAAATTGCTGGGTTATTTCTAGCTGTCGGGCCGGCCGGCGTTTTCACTACACTTAATTCTCGTCCTTTCTATATTGTCTAGTAAATTTTTATATATTTAAACTTAGTTTTACTACAATACTTCTTAGTATTATTAATGCTAAAGTTAGAGTGGATAGATGATTATTACCACGTAAGTACAGAGCAACTGAACGAATCTGGTAAAAGCAGCAGAAGGTGATCATTGTTGATGAGGTGATTTCTTTGATAGCAAAAACTGAAAAACTGTTTTTGGTGATGAAAAACTAACAATGACAAGACTTTTTATGAATACGAACAAGATAAATCTTATATCAAAAAAGTACAACATGCAAAAGGTCTAAACGAATAGATTTCCAAAAGGAGGTATTACTTTAAAAAATGATTCAGTTTTTTTTATACATATAACGCTTACGAAGTGGCTATCGACTTACATATATTGATTTTTACTCTATATGAAATTGCTATATCTATGTCACAAGAGTTCTAGAATTAAAGAATCGAGATGTTCAGTTATTCTCCCTAAGGAATGTCGTCTACTAACGCCACCCAGCGGTAACAAAGATAACTACAGATCTTCGGCTCCATTCCGCCAATCGCTTTTACACGTGTTTGATTTTAGTTGAACGTTGTAGGAACGTGATCAACGAGGTAAATCGTTTACTTCTGATCCAATTTCCTATTTGTTTTAACACGTGAATTAATTAAAGAATTACAATCTAATCTTATTTTTTCTCTTTTTGTTCGAGTCTTCGAAATGTTTTAATTTAACTAGTAACTCATTAAAATAAAACAATTAATGCCCCTTGCCCATATTAACACTCCTGAGAAGAGGATGTAATTTTAAAAATGTAGATTGAGAATAAATCTTTCTTTGCTAAAAGCAGTAATATTGATAACCAATCTCATAGCTGACAGTAGGTAGATTCGCAAAGCTAGTCCGCGACTCCTGGCAATGCCTGATAAAAAGTTTTCAGCGCAACGCCGAGAATTTTTTAATGAATATTAATTCCCCCACAGTTAAGCCAAGTTCACTTCCCGGAAAAAATCGGTAATTGCTTAGTTTTTGTTCGAGTTGAATCTTTAAATCTGCTCTAAGACTTAGAAATATACACATCAAAAAAGTCTAAGCAACACATATAAATTTCAATTTTACAATGTGTTTTCGGATTAAATCCTTAGTATTTTCGTACTTTTATTATGTATTAATGCTTCTTTGATATTAAACAACAATTATTTTTTTTATTTACTTTTTAATAATCTTAATTACCAATAAATATGAGTTAGGAATGTTTGTACGTAGTACAAAGTAAGGTGCCCTAATCAACTAAACTTAAAGTAAAATTTAATGGTTGTACAAAAATTGCATAAATTAATACAAAGTGTGGTCTCCTCTATTCTGGAGAACTTGCTGGCACCGATTATTCATAGAATCGATGAGACTGTTAATGTGATCCTACGGTAATTGCTCCCAATGAAATTTTAGTAAGTCCATCAGTTGTTGGGTTGTTGTCACTCCATCCAAGTCATTTAAAACACGTCTCTGGAGCATGTCCCGTGCATGCTCGATGGGGTTGAGGTCTGGCGATTGTGCAGGCCAAGGCAATACCAGGAAGTTTTCCCTTGCCAAGTACTCCCGTGTGTGCAAAGCTGTATGCGAACGCGCATTGTCATGCATCAAGGTGAAATCGAAGCCAAGCGCTTGTGCGAATGGACGGACATAAGGTCTTAGAACATCCTCAACGTAATTTACAGCGTTCATGTTACCATTTACAAAAACGAGCTCTGTTCTTCGGTTCTTCATAATACCCGCCCATACCATAACTGTTAAGTCGTTGTATGGATCCACTTCCTGAAGCCACCTCAGTCTTTCAGTATTTCCAGGACAACGGTACACTCTTACCCTTCTAGTATCAGACTAGAACCCAAATCGAGACTCATCGCAAAATAAAATTTTATCCCATTGTTTCCGGGTCCATATAATGTGTTCCCTAAACCATTCATTTCGACGAGCGCGATTCCCGTGACGTATCGGTAGGCACCTAATTGGCCGTCGTGCTCGTAGGCCATACTCATGCAATCGATTTCACACAGTTTGGCAGCTAACAACAACACTACTTGAATTTTGTAGCCTCAAACCTATCTCTCGGGCGGTTAACATCGGCTGGCGTCTTTCAGTCAGTTGTATGTATCGATCTTGCCTTGTTGTTGTACACCTTCCTCGACCTGGGTGCTGCTCAGCAGGATCTCCCGTGTTAGTTTAACGCTGATGAACACGGCAAATAACGCTTCTGTTGATACCAAAATACCGAGATACCTGAGATTGAGTTCTTCCTGCTTGCAACATCCCTACAGCTCTCTGCATTTCATCTGCGTTCAAATGACGTCGCTCCATAACGTAAAAAATGTCTCAAAATTCAAATTTGTTCAAAACTTTTTTAATTATTGTTTGAATCTTAAAATTGATACCGAATACTAAATTTTAACAAGCAAAGAAAACGCTGTAAAATTCGAACAAATGCATTCGCTTTTGAATTTGTGAAAAAAAAACAAATGATACTCGATTTTTTTTTCACAACCAGCCAGTATGTCCTATAGATCAAAAAAGTTTACATAAGTATTACCTACTTAGTAAAAAAATGATAAAATAATTGATTAATAACTTGAAATAGTATGTGTTGCTTAGACTTTTTTGATGTGTGTACTTTGAGTAAAAAGCTTTTTCACTAACTTTTATTGATAAGCTTAGAAGTATTTTGTTTTAAGGAAACAAATAGGTGTACAATTGCTTGTTAACAATATTTTAATCTATTTAAATCTCAGTTTACCTTTGGCTTCCACTTATGTAGTCTTAGCTCTTTAGAAATCTACTTTCACAGGACACTCATTCATTCACATAATCATATAATAATAACTATTATTAAATAGTTTATTTTAACATGTTATTACATTACTGTGTACATTCTCATGTAAACAGACATATGTGTTCTATCTATCTATTGCCCATAATTTGATTGTTTTATATGTAATATCAAAACAAAATTGTATTTCGCGAACAAGGTGTATCTGCGTTGTTCATAACGAAAATCCAATTTATAATTTTTTTGTATATCTGTGTGTCCTGGTTTGTTCAGGGTAATCTTAGAAACGGTTATGCCGATGCTAGGTAGCTGATGTATGCGGGTATATTGTAGGCTATTCGTTTTTTAATTCCGTGCTGACGAAGTCGCGGACAACAGCTAGTAATAATTATAATTCAACAGTTTTAACTTATCGTTTTATCCCGAGCTACCGGTACGTTGAATAATATAAAATGATGGAAATAATTTTTGTTTCAGGTGAGAGTTGCATAAATGAAAAACGCTGCCAAATCAAGCTTTTAAGGTATTTATTTGCACTTAAATTAAGTAGGTATACTTAAAATAAAATTCATCGCAGAAGCTGAATTATAATATTTAGTCCTTTAAACTACCTTTTCCCATACTTTTTCTAGTATTTATTCTTATGTTTATTGATAAAAACTTAGTAAAGTAATAATATAATTGTTACTTCTGAGACACCTCCAACTACACATTATGTACGTTGATAATAGGAAAAAACAATGTATACGGATGTAGAAAACTAGCAGATTCATTGAAGTGTGTTTGTTAAATAAAATCCGAGTAAGCTGAATGGTTTGTTGAAGGCAAACGGAGTTTTGTACAACTTCAATTACTGCATACTCAATGGTAAACGCAGAGCGGAGGTCTTTCAACATAACCTCTTATCGAGTTATTGACCGTCCAATGTATATTAGAAGGAAATCCTTCTTATTCTTAAGAGTAATTAGGGTTGCTGAATGTTTTATTGATTTCCTACGATTCTATGCGAAATATTATAATACAATTGTATTGATAAATACAAATGTGGACGCACAACTATTGCTTTGTTCTTAATTGCTAATCTTTGACGGACGGACGGACAGTTTCTAGTACAGTTTTAGTTTAAATCAATTAAGATCGTAACAACACATTTAGTCTGTGTTTTATACATCTTATTTAATTTAAATTAAACAAATATCAAGGTAAAAAAGATGTTTTACTTATTCGCTAATATGAAAAATTGTCTACCACATAAGTGGCGGTGTATTACACTCCATTTGTAACGCTTTATTCCTTATCACGCCACTCCGTCACATCTAACATCTTGACGAGAATGTCACAGAATGTAATGTCATCTTTACATCCGAAGGTTTTTATGACTGTAATTTGTCACGCACAAATACACACATGTGACATAAAATAATATATGTATGTTAGCTTATGAAAAAAAACATAACCTCTCCGAATTGAAACTTATGTAAATGACTATCATTTATACTATTTTATATATCACTAGCTTTTACCCGCGACTCCGTCCGCGCGGAATAAAAAAAAATAAAACGGAGTAAAAATTATCCTATGTCCTTTTCCTGGTTCTAAGCTACCTGCCCACCAATTTTCAGTCAAATCGATTCAGCCGTTCTTGAGTTATAAATAGTGTAACTAACACGACTTTCTTTTATATTTATAGACTAGCTTTTACCCGCGACTCCGCTCGCGCGGAATAAAAAATAGAAAACGGGGTAAAAATTATCCTATGTCCTTTTCCTGGTGCTAAGCTACCTGCCCACCAATTTTCAGTCAAATCGATTCAGCCGTTCTTGAGTTATAAATAGTGTAACTAACACGACTTCCTTTTATATATATAAATTACGGCCAATCTCTAAGTCCTTAAGTCACCGAAGTGTTAAAAATCAATACTTAGATATTCCCTTAATGATTCCCGATTTGATTGTAGTTAGTGTCACATAAAAGTTATTAAAAAATATTTCCATGAATTTTAATTTAATGTTCGTTCAAAGTTATTCCGAAAAGAAATCGGTAATTACTGCGAATCGTAATTTCCGTCGTGAAGTTCGAACTCTCTAATTATACATAGTCCAAGCTTCTGTTCTCTTTTGCAGATGTTTCCTGGTCATTTTGTTAATTTTCCTCAAGACAGTTTTCCGCTTAAAGCCATCTTTTTGTATTAAAAAATCTTAGTTGTTATTTTTTTATTAATTTCTGACACGAATATCTTACTGCGATTTTTGTATCTGACATAGTAGACTACCTTGTTTTCGTTTTTTTTTTTAATATTACGCTATTAACCTAGGTTTTTTTATGTTTCTGGTTTTTAAATTAAAAGATTATCGACTACGCCAAAGCTCAAAACCACGATCGCAATTGCGATTAAAAAACGTAGAACAATATTTTCTGCGCCAACATTGTTTTCTGTATGCTTAGTCGTTATCACGCGATGTTTCTTTACCCGAAATTACGTTGGCACTGCTGTGTTTGACAAACAGTTAACAGTGTTTACAAAAAACTGTCTATTTCTTTGCAGTTTTGTTATAGATTGATTTTTACTCATTTTTGTAGGTCGATATACTTGTGTATAAAAATATACATCCCTGTCCTTATTTAAAAAACGAGAAAACGTGTTTTAATACGAGTTTGTAGGTTATGTGATTACTTGTATTCAATAACGCTAATAAAGAAATAAAATGTTTTAGACCCATTTAAAGTTGCATAGTAAGTTTTATCCGGTACATAAATACGACTATAAAAAATATTGAAAATAAAAATTATTTAATTAAAGCCTTTTCTTCATTAACACCTTAAATTAAAATATATAAATTAATTCATGCTGACAGTACTCAGTAGGTGTCTATTTTTAAATACTTTTCAAAGTCTAACCAAGATTAATTATTCACATACGCCAATTTTTCAATGCGCTAACTAAAAGATGAGTCAACAATAGCGTAGTTGGAAAGCGTCCAAAGAGACAAAGCATTACGCCTGCCTGCTTTGCCTCCGTTGGCTACAAAAGCTGCATTTCTTTGAGTTTTCAACAATTATTCCGCATGGGATGATAAAGAAAATGTAGATTCGTGCTTAGCATTTGCATGAAAATCTGGAACTGCTGCGCTTATATGAAAATATTTTTGTAACTGATTTTTATTTTCGTCTAACTTTATGCGTGTTTGGATGGAATACAACATCCGTAAGATATCGGAGCTTTAAGTAGCTTTATATTTTATTGATGAAAATAGATAACTATATCCTTATCTTAGGGTCCTTCAAGAAGCGAGCGCATCACCATCTCAAAGGCCGGCAACGCATTTGCGATTCCTCTGGTATTGCAGATGTCCATGGGCGTCGATGAACACCTTGGTGTTCCCGCTGCTCGTTTGCCCCCTTCTCTTATAAAAAAAAATATCCCAATTATTCAATTATTAGAAGTATTTGAGATTTATTTAAAGAACTAGATTCCCTCTTAAAAGTAACAACTTCAACGTAGTACATATTATACACCAAAAAGGTTATTTCTTATTAAAATCGTAAAGCATTTTAATTAATGGTAAAATTGTATGTACATTCAAACCTGGATAAGCTAGAGTCATTGTCCGGTCCCGAACGACCTTCATACGTGAGAAACTCTGGTTAGAGAGAAACCTCTATTCGCGACAAAATTTAGCGGTCCCTATTACTTTCGTTATCCAGGTTAACTGTATATAATTTACTTACGTTTATATACCACGGAATTCAATGCATGACTGATCTTCGAAGAATTTTTCAGATCGAAAACATGTTTGACGAAAGTATTTCAATGAAAATATTTTTAAAGGAATTGCTCACGAGGCCGGAATTATTTTATCAAAGTGTAATAATACCACGCAACCGAAATTCGGATAATTATGAATTTCATTGTAAAGGCTTCCTTTTGTTTCATTCTGACAAAATGGGAATTACTTTCATTTTGATGTTATTCCTCTTTCTTTATTAAAAAAAAACTAGATTTTTCGCTTTTAATTAACTACGGCACTAGCAACGCACCTTGCCTTGCTCGTGATGCTTCCGCTTTAAATGTTTTCTTTCGTAATGCTTACACTTTTTATGGGAGACGTAGGTTCGAATCCAGTTATTCAATTACTGTAGTGAACATTACCAAAGTTTATAAAATGGTTTGATTAATGTATTGCAAATTATTTCACACAAAAAGATTCTACAGAAATTTTTTTCATGATTTAATCAAGTTGCGATACACGATATAAAAGTCGCGTCGTCTGCGATCACAATAGTCGTAATGCCCACTGTTTCCCTACAATGATATTTCACAATTCCCGCGCTGAAACAATGGAATCCCAACATTTTTATTGTGCGAGAAGTTGCATCAGGTAGAAAACGTTGCCACAACTATGAATAACTTTGCAGTATGAATGAATCCACGGGAATTAAACATTTTATACATTAAATACGTCCAGCTTTGTAAGCTGTGGACGATGAAAATAAATTGTCAAAAACGCATTTGTTAATTGATTTATAATAATGGCTTCCAGCTTTGTTTGAGGCTATACAATATTAGAAATATTCGATGGATCTGTTGATCAATTAAATTCGACAAAAGGTTTTTTTTCTTTTACCAATCATTAGCTAAATTTAATTTATAGCAAATAAACTTATACTCAGCGAAGTTTTTTTTAATATTTTCACTATCATATCGTGTTTGTATCTAGAATTATGGAAAACTTAGAAATATAACGCATGCATCATATGTTTTGCATTTCAAGTCGTTCGCGTAACACAAGAAATATTCAACTAAGCGTCATTGTTTTTTTTTATTATCTCACCTAAAATGTCGAAGTTTTTGCCCTCAATATATGATAGTCATACAAGCGTGTATCGGGACGTGTTAAATATGTAGCGGTAATGTGCGACACGATGCTTGTTGAGGGAGTGTATCGACCACTTAGCGGGAGTAATGTCTCCCCTGAGGCATTGGACAACTTTATCGATGATGTACTCGAAAGCAGAAACATTACGAGCCCCTTTCATACGCTCCGATCGATATGAACTACCGAGGGAGTGTATTGACAATCGGATTGGGTATAAATGTATTTATTTACAAACGACAACTATTCACTCCTTATGGTTGTTTCCCGTTGGCAAAATTTCAATTTTATCCCATTGGGTAGAACAAATTAATAGAATCAATCGGCACAATGGCAAGTGAGCGTACCCCTTCCTATGCGCCTCCTCCTCCGGCAAATTATGTTCCCCTTCCCATCATTACCTTATAAGAAAAGGGTAGAAAGGGAACTTGGACTAAAATAAGGCCTCTGGCACGCACACTCCTCAGACGAAACACGGCATTGCTTTCCCTTCAAAGCTGTTTAAAATATATTTTTGTGATACATGAAACAAGAACATAAAGTGCATCTCAAAGGTCATATTTACATATATATAAATAGTGCTGCTGGTTGTCTGTGTATATAATGCGCAATTCATCGGACGGTTCCGATCGGTCCGCATCACTTAATATCAAGGGCGTTGTCAACCCGCCTCGCTTGGAGCGAATTCGTAAAGGGTAGGGTCAAAAGTCCTTTCTCGCCTTAATTCACAAAAACCATGACATCGTCGGACCTTTACGTACTGTTTATGACTAAAACCGTCACTGTTTTACCCTAAAGTCAGACTATTTTATATCTAAGATCCTTTTTGTGGTAGGCAAATAAATATAATAATCGCTATTGACAATATGCAAACTTAAACATAATAAAAATGAGAGACTTTCAACATGAACCAGGTCCCAAAATAAAAATGTATCACCAAAAAAAAAAAAAAATTAATCTACTTGTGGATATATCCATATATCCCACATATCCCACTCTATAGAGTAGTAATTCCTAAAGTGGTCCAGGTGAACCTCCTAGGTACGATCAAGGACCCGTCTGAGATGCAAGATGAAATTTTATAGAAATAGCTCCTTGCTCCTTGAGAAAGTAAGGTTATGATGCTCGTACGTAAATATTAAAAAAGAACTGAAACATTTCATTCTTAAGGAACGTATTCAGACTGCTTGTTGTAAGTGGTAATCCGTTTCTTTTGTTAATGGAAGACTTAAGAAAGTCTGTCTCGAGTATAATTGTCCCTAACATAGACCCTAATTATTTACAACTGCACGAGCGCATGAAAAAATACACATGAACATTGTAATTTCTTCATAAATGCACTGAAAGAATATTAACTCATGCTTCTTTTGTATTCTAAGTTTTTGGTAACCAATGTTTCTTCCATAAATCACTTAACCGTTCTACTGTCAAAAAATCTCTACAAAAAATATATTCATTTAGCGATTGCGACTTAGAGGTTATTTGTTTTTAATTACGTAATAACAAACAAAGGAAAACTATTTTTCCCAGACAACACTATCTCCACTAGTAACAAAACCTTGCGGTCCTACAACATTATAGACGTCCATTAGCAACAGAAGTCGCGACGTCACACAAAAACATCCACAAGAAAACAGGAAAACGGAAAGATAAAGTACCCCAATGTCGTGTCTTCAGACAGGGAGAAGGAATAAAATTAATGCGCAACGGAACCGAACTTGGCACTCCGCGACGTCGCTCCGCCGGCCATGCTTCCATGAAACTTTAATCTTATTAATTATTTATTATTTGTTGCAGCAACCATTTAACATTTGCTACTACACTTTTAATGTATGTTTCATTTGATTTATAAGTTTTGAGTTTGTAAAATATTATTTATCATACAAAACAATATTTTACAAAATATAATGAATGTTACAATTTTTAATGAAAATCTATTGTCATTAAAATTTTCAACATACATTTTAATGTAAATATTTTTCTTCTTTTTTTATTTTAATAAAATAGAACATTTGAAATCAATATAACAAAGACACTTTATAAAAGCAATGGGCAATCGTACATAAGATATCGAATGCGAAAGTTCGACATTGTAGGCACTTAATGAGAGTAATGTCTCCCCCGGGGCGATCCGTATCTGCGGACAACTTTATTGCGATACACGACAATAAACACAGATACAACACTAACAAGCTACAATTAAAAACATCGAATAGTATAATTTACCATATTTTATCCTTAGTTGCAAACGAAACAAAAAGTTTTTATATATCAGAAATTAATACACACCAACTACTTACTTAGATAATTGTCATCATCAAATATGGATAACTACATCACCACTTTCCTATACTTTTTTGACAGAGTAGTCACTGTTTGCCTTGAGGAGGCATTTACAGTTTCACCGGGCTTGAGGTGACCGGGCGCAGATGGCGCTTAGCCTAAACCTCGTTTTTTAGCCGACTTCAAAAAGAAGGAGGTTATCAATTCGACTGTATTTTTTTTTTTTTTTATGTGTGTTACCGCGAAACTCCGCCCCTGGTGGTCCGATTTTGATGAAAAATATTTTAATCGAAAGGAAGTGCTTGCAGGTGGGTCCCATTTTTTTTTTTTTTTTAAATAACTAGAAGACTAGTAGATTTTGAATATAGCTTCAAAATTTGTTGCGAACATTAGGGACATTTTTGCTTTCAGCGCTTACGTAGGCTAAACTATAGGACCTCCATAAAAATGATGTATGGCGAATTGTAGCTCTTTAAATGTGCTAAATAAAAGTCCGCGATAGCATATATCTATCTTTTATAGTTTTCTCACAATAACCATTTTTTTCTTCAGAAACATCAATTAAATTCATGCCCTATTTCCGACGCTATTATTCGAGTTCAGTATTAACCCTTATGTAAATAAACATGTTCATTATCAAGAGAATTTAATGTAGATTATATTTGCAATTGAAACTATATCATTCTGTCTAATAGTTTAGGAGATATCGTAAGAATAAAATTACGCGGAAACGAAAAATGCTACATCGCGTTACAATGAACAGCACAATTTTGCTTTCTGGGCTTACGTAGGTCAAACTATATGACTTACATAAAAATGATGTAAGGAGTAATTATAGATCCTTAAATTTGCTAAATAAAAGTCTTTGGTGGCATATATCTATCATCTATGGATGTCTCACAAAAACCATGTTATTGTGAACAAACTTCGATTAAAATGCACACGAAAAACAGCGTCGTAAGCTTACGGCGCTATTATATTATATTCGATATGAATCCTTATCCAAATAAATATGTTTTATGGCTAGAGTATTAAATGCAGATTACATTAGCCTTTAAACTATGTAATTCTGATCAATAGTTTGGGAGATATTAAATAATTAAAAACTACGCGCATTCGAAAAAAGCTAGTGCGGCGCGCGGCTGGACAAAATTAAAGGCACGCTACGATGTATTAGTTCGGTAATTTTCAATTTGTATACCGATTTTGATAATTATTTCATTGTTTAAAGGATAAGTGGTTATCTGCTGCATTCTAAATTAGTTTTTGAATTGAAGTACACACATATCAAATAGGAAAGTCCTTTTCTTTATTTGTCTTATTTATGTCTTTATATTTATTAAGGAAATTTGTAATTGAACTTCAAATTCACTAAAAATTGTGAAATAAAACAAAAATTTTAAGAAAAAAAAATAGCCGACTTCAAAAAAAAACAATCTCAAACAAAATACACTCAAAAGTAACCTAAAAAAAAACAATTTCAAACAAAATGCATTCAAAAGTAACATAAAAAACCATTTTCAAACAAAATGCACTCAAAAGTAACCTAAAAAAAACAATTTCAAACAAAATGCACTCAAAAGTAACATAAAAAAACAATTTCAAACAAAATGCACTAAAAAGAGACAAAATAATGTCATGAAAACTCTCTAAACTCTAGTAGTTAGAAGTAGGGGCTCAGTTTTCCGCAACTCCACGATAAGCGCGTATTTTGCGTGTCTCTAAACTCTAAAGAAAGTTCTCTTCTTTCTTGTAACATGTCTATATTGTATAATTATTGTTATTTTGGAGTCGGTTTCGGCCTAAGTAGGGACATAAACGTAAGTATGTCTAATACATCTCAAATATAAAATGTCACCTATTTACTTCGGCCGACACCGACTGCGAAATAACAATAATTATACAATATAGACATGTTACAAGAAAGAAGAGAACTTTCTTTAGAGTTTAGAGACACGCAAAATACGCGCTTATCGTGGAGTTGCGGAAAACTGAGCCCCTACTTCTAACTACTAGAGTTTAGAGAGTTTTCATGACATTATTTTGTCTCTTTTTAGTGCATTTTGTTTGAAATTGTTTTTTTATGTTACTTTTGAGTGCATTTTGTTTGAAATTGTTTTTTTTTCCTATACATTTCTATAAGATGTTCTTCTTCATTCTGTGCGTCGTTTCTTCGTCGATTAAAGGTAAGTAGCGGTTCCATCGCTATTTCGACGAATTCAGGTGACTACTTGTTCGGTTGACATATTAAAATATAAAAAATTTACTTTATTTGGTCTTCCTCTGTCTTCACCAATAGTAATATTATATTTTTCTATTACAAAGTTTTTAAAATCAAGATAATGTTGTTCTTACTTTAATCACACTCGTTTAGACTACTTTGGTCTATATCTCACTTCTTGAAAGTTTGGATGGATGGGTGTCTTTTACTAGGCATTTGGCATAGATATAGAACATAGTCTGAAAGAACACATAGGCTACTAATTACGCTTTTTTTATTACGCGCGGACAGAGTCGCGGGCAACAGATAGTTTTTATATAAATATGTTCATTTCTGTAACTTAGCTCAGTCTGTTCTTTATTAGAGATAAATTTGGTCTATATTTTTAAATATAATATCTATGAGTCCTATGTATCAGGGCCAAAGTAAAAAATTGCGATTTTTTACTTTTTTTTGTTAAAACTACCCCTTAGTTAGATTAACAACACGCACTAAACAAAATACACATTTACAGTTATTTTTGCTGAAATACAAGGGCCTATGCGTCCTGTTTTCCTATATGATTGAAACTCTGAGAACCTCTCCTGAAAAGTTGTTAATTTGCACATTGGCCCTTATTCGTAAGAGCCATCGATATGTTCATTTCTCTAACTTAATCCAATATGTTGTAATTGAAACATGAACCTTGTTTTCATTTGAAACTGACGCATAATCATAAAGGTACTATGACAGGTGGGTTCATTAAAATTCATCCATTGAGCCACTGTCGCTTGAATATTCACTACTTGTTAGGCTGTACATTATTAAACTTGACACACTATAACATTGATTACAAAGTCAAAACAATCAACTTATACTTGGAACATATTCATTACTTCTCAAAAGTTTTGCCGAGTTCAAGTTAGAAATGTTATTAAATTTACCATCGTTTATGAAAATTACAAACACCCGAACTGCTTGACAGTGACATGGACACTAATGAGTACGGAAAAAAAAAATGTTCCCAGTAAAATTTGAACATGAGATATTTTAAAAATTGATAAAAAATGCAGCACACAACGCGCGGGCCGTGGGAACATTCGGAGGATTTTCCACACGCTTGTAGCACTATGTATCTTGTACAGCGTATCCCTAATATTTTTCACATTCGGAATATTCGAAAACCTCTTCGTCACAAATACATTTTAACCTCAAAAACTTTAACCATTATTACCCAGAATTAAAAAATCTACACTAAGGTAAACCATCAGTTTAAAATTTCTATATTTTCACTAAAGCAGCATAATCAGAATTTTGTTAAGTACAAGCTTTGGGTATACACACTGAAGCTTAAAAAAGAAAACACAAAAAGCAATGTAAATAACATATTATGTATCAGAAAACAAATATTAGAAATAAATTGCGACACACACTATTAATAATTTGGCAACGGATTACATCGTACGCTGAATGAACTTCTATCAGTTAGACAGTAGAAACCACCAAATGGAAAGGTTTATCAAGTGCAAGAAAAGTCGGCAGACCATAACAGCGTTGGGAAGAACGTAGTATAAGAAGTGAAAAGAGATTAGATCAAAAAGAGAAAAGATAGGGATAGGTGAAAAAATGTAGAGGGCATACAACTAGAAAAGATTCCAAGTATTGGAATAAAATGCTTTTGTTTAGAGAAATTATATTCGTAGACAGTGATCACTCAAAGTTAGGTAATAAGTTGCTCTTTTGCCTACTTCTCATATAAATCTTAACCAAACATCATACGTTATTCAATACGTCAATAATTCCTAGTATGTTACAGTCAATATATTAATATTACTTATGATTAGTTTGAGTAAGTTGATTCATGAATAATGTTTGAACTTGACAAACATCCCTTGTGCAAACTCGACTGTAGCGGTATGTAGATCAAACTAATACGATATCTAGACATTATGATATATCGAGATGTAGTATTTATTTGATATGTTCACCATTAATCAGTATTAATACAAGCTCATAGGAAGATGCCAAACATATATAATAAACTAGTTTTTACCCGCGACTCCGTCCGCGCGGAATAAAAAATAGAAAACGGGATAAAAACTATCATATATGTCCGTTTCCTGGTTGTAAGCTACCTGCACACCAATTTTCAGCCAAATCGATTCACCCGTTCTTGAGTTATAAATAGTGTAACTAACACGACTTTCTTTTATATACGTAGATAGATAGATGAGCAGCCTTAGAAAGAAGTTTCAAGCTTCTAACTGTTAAGATGACGATACTTCCATACAAATTACCACCCGTGGGGGTGGTTTCAACCCCTTACAGCCCTTTTTTCGCGTTTAAATGTAGCCTATGTCCTTCCTCGGGCTCTAGACTATCTGTGTACCAAATTTTATTTAAATCAGTTCAGTAGTTTTGGCGTGAAAGCGAGACAGACAGATAGAGTTACTTTCGCATTTATAATATTAGTAAGGAAGAAAGGATTAGATTTTCATTATTACATTGTTTCGGGAAAACAGCAGGACTGGTACATAAAGTGATATAATTCTAAAATATTTGTCGTCTATTTCAATCACTTAATTGTCGCCTTTCATGTTATTGTATTCGCAAGATTGTTTCTATCAGATCGATTCACTTTTGTTTTTTTTTATGATTTTTTTAACTTCAAAAATACGACAAAGGAAAATTTTTCGTACAGTTTCATTTACCAAATTATCTTATACAGACTCGCAATCCCCTTTATTTGACTTCCACATAATGGTTGCTGAATAAATGAAGCCATTATTTCCTTTCATTGATATAATAGCCGATGTTTGAACAGAGCCAGTAATTCAGACATTGTTCGATGTATTATGATGCTTAAAAGATAAGCCAAGCCATATAAAAGGGTAAATGCTCGATCATTTCGCCGACCTAACTAATGGCGCTTGCGACCGTTACTGATCATTTCTTTTCCGTTGTATGGATTTTCTTTGAACCCACTACTTATAGGAACATTTATTATTAAAGTACTTTAAATGTAACAATATTCCTGCTTTTTTTGCGTTAACTAAGATCTAGTACAAGCATTAAATTATTAAATGACAAATTGTTCGCTTAGTGCAGTAAAACCAAACAATCTAATTGAACTATACTAATGTTACATTATTTTTATATTTAAAAACTACTTAAGAATTCGATTTACTTAAAGTGCTTTTTAGAAATCTTAAACACTCCGTTGTTTTTTTTTTAAATATTTCGTTGAAGGTTAGATTTAAAATTTTCAATATTAATTAATTTTATGACCTCTATCTTCTTAATAAATATTATAATCTTTGTTAAATTGTTTAAGCCTTGTTATTAATTATTTTAGAGTGCACTGTGAAGATATTACGCAGAAGAGGGATGAAGCGGGATTCAGGGATTACTTGCTAAATCCATTTCCATTCAGTAATATGTTAAAATTAAAAAGAATAAGTATTCTTCATAAATCATTTGAAATCCAGGTAAAAATATTTACATAGATAGAAATAAAAAACAGTAAAAGTTTGGTTTTAAATCTAAATCTTCTATTTATTTTATGGCATTTTAAAAATCTGTAACTTAATATAATAGTAAAATCATTAAACTGTAAATATTTCATCGTAATCATTATAATGAAAACTAAAACAATTTAATAATGCAACTTAATTTTAATATAATTTTGTTTGTTCAACATTATTTGCGTTACTAAATTGTATGCTTTAACGATTCAAACATTGGAACAATAAATATTGTAACAACTTTGACGTGAATTAAAACAATAATCTAGTTAAAATGCGTAGAATTCCGATTCAACAAATACGCACACATTTTTATATTGTATCGCATTATACAAAATTACCAACAATTTTAGATTTATGTTACATTTAATTAGTACATAATAATTTAATTTGAATACATATCCATTTGCAATCTGATTAGTTTGCTGTACAATGATAATAATGTACAATGATGCTGTACATTTTAAAAGATAGCATTAATAGTATTTCATAAAGAAATCTTTGCCAAATCGTTAAAAAAAGTAAATCGTTACTCGCAAATAATGGTTTTTACTACTGTTCAACTTAAAGTTAGATTTATTGTCGACAAAGCTTTGATTTTTAATCATTTGATGGTTCATAAAATTTTTTAAGAAATCTTTATAATTTAAATAACCTACCAGTTTTCTCGGCGCCGTTTTGAATCATATTTTACATTTAAACGTTTTTAATCAAGTAAAAGCTCCCTTGAGATATAACCGACACTTCATTGTCTCTCTCTTATTGTTTTTAAAATAGTTTTATATCTTCAAATGCTCAGAAAATTCTCGTTTTTCGCAGATGATACAAGATGTTAAACAAATTGGATTTTCTCCAATTTGGAAAGGAATAAATTGGATTGTCCTTTATTGCAGCTGTGGGTCGGTTTTTAGAAGACAACTTTCTATTTGCGAATGACATTTTGTACGGTCGTAAATCTGCCTAGTGATTGCCAAGTTAAGATTAATAGTTGTAAAAGTATTGACGTTGTACGAATACCGGCAAATCACATTCGATGGATGAAATAAATGGATCAAAATGATCAAAAAACAAATTTATTCGATTTACAAGTAGTATAGCAACTAATAATTAAAAATATCGTGACCCAGCCCTAAAGGTTTAAGATTTTTTTAAGTAAATTATTTCTTTGAAAGTAAACTGTTTTATTCAACCAACTCCATTACGAAGTAGGTTACGGAGTTTATAGCTACATTATTAATCTTGCAGCGCCCGCCTTTATAAAGCTTGCCTACACAAGTAACTGGTGTTTAGTATGCTAAGCGATAATCATCTTTCTGCCAAACGAATATAAAGTTCATAATCTTTGTCATGAAAATATTAGATTCGTAAACACCTACTAATTGCTTTAAGAATTTGTAGAAAAAATATGCCTTTTAGGAATATAGTTTTTACAATTATAACTGTAGTTTTAACAAGCAACATATTTTAATAAATCAATAAATCACAAATAAATCAAAAATAATCAAATCACCAAGAAGATTTATTGTCGGTTTCTGAGACCAAGATCCGTGTTAAAAAGATATTGTTATCTCTGTTTTGTCAAAGACAATGACAAGGATTACGATATGTTTATACAGAGATTTTGGTCTCAAAAACCATCGGTTAGTCACATTATTATCGTCTAATATAAACTTTCATAGCGGTAATTAATCCAATGATATAAATTAAATAAACAAGCACTAATACTGGTAACTAATTCGAATTCTTAGTTATGGTTTTACCTCACCACACGAATAACTATGTTCAGGGAAGACATTTTTTCAAATTTGTACGCTTTAACACCTTGAACTTTCAATCGATCTTTGTACAACATTGTTCATACATCGGCAGGAGTACGAAAACTTTTATTCGAAAATAATGAATTAAAAAAATCAAAACGACTGAAACCTCTTGATACTTTTTTTGGAATCGATTTTAAAATAATTTTTATCCAACGGTGCAGTGCAGAATATGCAAAAGGCGGGCAGTGTGCGCTACAAACCTCGCCTCAGGCTGCAGCCGTGTGGTACAACTTTTATGAGTCTCACTATGACTTGCGTTTTTCGTTTTATAAACTCTGGTACACGCCTAAATGCTTTTCACTACCGTCGATTTGAACGTTTTGCGCTCCGCTAAATTTTTAAATTGTTCAAGTTGTGTTTGTCAAATTTAATAAGAGAATTTTTTAAAAATATGTTCTTTGAACTAGCTGTTGCCATCGACTCCGTTCGCGTGGAATTAAAAAAAACTTAATAAGTAGCCCATGTGTGCTTTCAGAAAATGTTCTCCATCTATACAGAGTATCAACGAGATCTTCTAACCTTACTTTAATAGATACTTTCTAACAAACACCCAAAATTTCCCATTTATAATATTAGTAAAATGAAAAATTCCTACATAAACATCCCCCTAGACCCTATTTTCCATACTCAATTCCCGCAACGCCACACTAAGAACATTTCCAATCTTAATATGTAAACTTGCATGCGTCATATCACATACCTAAATGGAAAACAAAATTTGGCTTTAACAAACGAATTTAATAAAGCGAAAGCAGATGAACAAGAAAATTAAACGTGGTGTCAAGAAAAACTCCAATTCATTGCACAGTGAATACTTTTATTCCAATTTCAACATTTCTAACGGTCAACTAGCATAGTTTCCATTAGACGACTTATCACATCGACGATTATCCAACTACTGGCCGAGCTCCTGACTCAATAATCAAAACACTGTTTCAACCCCACCACTCTCAATCCTTTCGCCGGAAGTTGTCACAAAAGAGTGACGGCGTCGAGTAGTGCTGCCTAGTACCTTTTATAAAATTATTACAGTGGCATAATTCAAAGCGCGTTTGCCCCCTTTCTCCAATAAAAAAAAATCATCACAAGCTCACTGGCCACTAACAAAAGTACCGACAATCAATCTAAAGTGTTCTATGTTTGTGAATCTTTACAGTCGGCACAGTACATTTTGTATTACTTATCGATTTCCCTAATCATGCTCATTTAAAGTTGTGATAACATATTTTATATTAAAAGCTAACGCGTAGTGTACAATTTGCGCTTAAATAACATACCTTTATCATTGTTTAAAAATACCATAAAATTTAATTACTTACGTGAACAAAGAAATATATCTGGCCGTAATAAATTAATGTTTCATCAATAACAAAAATATATTTTCAATAAAAACAAAGATAAACCATCGATCGTAAATCCATAGGCTAGTTAAGTAACCGCAACGCTAAACGATGAAGTAGAGCCGGACCTCGTAAAGCCATTAACAACGTATAGTCACAGAGTATGTCAATAGAATACCGATTGTAAACATCTCCCTGCTGACCGTTTTATAAGACTTTATGGCTAGATGGCTAGTGGTTTATTGTTTATGGCATATTAAGTGTTTATTGGTACGATAGTCTAACGATAAACGTGGTGAATAGCTATTTATAAATACGTACGTAGAGTTACGTTTAGTAGCTCCAACGAAATAACCATTTTGCATTATTACAGTGTAGAGAGAACTAGGTTTCTTATTGGATGCTAGGGTAATATCAGTTGCTGACAATAAACTAGAAAGTATTGAGAGTTAAGGAGCGTTGATAGGCTTCATATATTAAGAATCATATTATTAGTATAATTAAATAAAAAAATTGGTACGGATTTGGCTTAGAGATTTAGATGAAAACATTTTTTTTCTTCAAGTCTGTCTTTTACATCATGTTATTTGCTCTAGTCGTCACAGAAAATCATCTTTTTTATTATAAATCACTAAAATAAAATATAGATACATGTATTTTTATTACAAGGGAACGTTCATTTCCTTTCATCGTAACACATAATCAAGCGTAGTAAATAAATATTTTCCATATTTTCTTGATCATATACCGTGCTGTTGTTCAAAAATTAATTGCTTCCTCGAACGCTAAATTGTATTATTCATTCAACTTAATTGCGAAGTAGGTTACGGAGTTTATAGCTACATTATTAATCTCACAGCGCCCGCCTTTATAAAGCTCGCTTCAAATAACATGAAATGGCAGCTCTTAAGTGTTACCTCCGGCGATAGTAATTTCTATATATAAATATGTATACACTTTGATATTTAATATAATCCAGATAACACAGTTTACAGATTATCACTTTGCATACTTCGGACAAAACTACATTTTTATTTTATCTTTCAATTCATTAAAAAGAATTTTGTTTCAACTAATTTTCCAGTGCGATATTTTTTAGTTTTCCCGTTTGTGTTATACAGCGTGTTTCACAACATGCATCGAGGCACATTCCTCTTTTTTTCAAACGGCCACGTTGAAATACATCAGATTCCAATTTTTATTCGGTCGATTTGGCCAATCCCTATAGTGTTGAATCACAAATAAAAGAACTCTGTAGGTGAGAGGACTCTTTTCAAAAAATAGTTTTGAACAATCTTATGGGAAATCTATTTTTGCTGTTCTATTATTAAAAAAATAGATTATATTTTGTTCTGTAGAATAGTTGATTTTATTTGACTAACTTGAACTATACTATATAATAACTGCTATAGTTCATAAGCTTTGGAATTACCATTAAAACACGTTTACAGAATGTGAAATGGTTTTCAAAATAAATTCGGATTAACCGAAAGCTATAAATATTCTCGTCGTCAATATTTGTATTAGTGGATTTAGTTGGCGTTATTTAAACTAAGATCACTATTAATCTTGTAGTTTTATTTGTGATTTTGTTCGCTTATGTCTTTAAAGACGTGGCTGATTTCTGGCATCGCATTTATGTTGCTGAATAATTTACGTCACTGATAGAATTTACTGTAGAATTTAAACAGTGAATATTAATTAAGATGACAGAAAACCTTAATCTTAATCCTACAATTCGATTGCTCAGTGTAAAACCTGAATTTTATTGAATAAGACAACGAAAGTAATGAAATTATAGGTGTATAACGCATTAACTTGGTTGACATAAGTTTACGAACGAAAGTGTAGTCTTGCTCGACCCAAGTCGCGACTTGTCGCGCTACTGGAAAGATGGTATACGCTTTTGAAAAAATATCAATCCGATAAACCCTAACAACCGATACTTACAGTTGTCAATATTCGTTACTTCAACAATGGTTAAAAATACTTTTAATTGTTTTTATTTTAATTTGATTTAGCGGACAATGAAAGCATTGAAATCTGTTGTTTTGAAAGGCGACGATTGTGGAATGTCATTATACTGCGCGGCCGCGGCCCAGCTGAGGCTTTTATCCGGCGCACAATAGGAATCTTATCCGGCACGGTGCAATGCTCCTAGCTTGATTTAATCGTGCACGGAATTTGCGAATTCATTTTTTAAAACGTATATGTAAAAAGTCTTCCATAGAGTAGCAAAATATATATATGTAGTGATTTTTATATAAAATGTTAGGAACTAATATGAACATTCACTATTTCATCAAATCTGTCCTGAAATTATCATCTCATTATCATTTTAGGGGGATACCGTAAGTAATTTTATGAATATTTCATGTTATTTTATTTTGATGAAAATCTAGATTTCACTAGAACAGATAGATAGAACTCTTTAAAAACGATAAAATTAAGTTCCTACTCCTTGCTAAAAGGCCGACTGCATCTGCAGTTCCTTATGTATTCATGAGTATTGGATCACTTAACATTAGACGAACCATTGTTCGTTTTCGCCCTTCACCTGTAAAAAAACATAGTGCTAAAATGTTTCGTGTTATACTTGTAGAATATTTTATTCTGATTGCGGTCGCCTTGTGACATTATGCCGACCACAATAGGAGATTCATCCCACTGAGTGCAACGCCCTGATGTAATCTCCCTCGAAATGTGTGCAACTGTTTTTATTGTTTGCACCAGCTTTGCACTAACTTTGCACCCACAATCTAACACGACTATATGTCTGTGAAGATAACATATAATAGATAATACAAAACCTTGTATTTTACGATATTTTAGAAAGGTTTTAAACGTTGAAAGTATGATCTGTTTGCCTAGCACGAATACTTGCGACAAGCGCTTTCGTATCATCATCGACAATTTTGTCAAACATGAAATTATTGGTGTACTTTACGAACGATGGGGCGCTGCACAAATTTTTCTACAAATTTTGTTGGTGATACGTTGGCATTTGTCACAAATAATCCTGAAGTTATGTTTAATGCTATTTGAAAGACGTCATTATAAAGTTTTTTTTATGTAACAATAGTTATGAAATCACAGCGGAATATTTTTTTAATTACAATTTCATTTCAAATAAGTTTTCAAATCCTTATATTTTTTGTGTAATTTTCAGATACTCCGTTAGATTACATTCAAAACATTCAACGTAACACTTTTGTATTCAAAGTGTGTACATATTGAAACATCCCGTGTTGTAATCGAACAATAAACGTTGTCGCACACCTATTGAAATATTTCGGATGGAAATTTGAACAGTTCTCTGCCGTCAGCAACTTGGAAAACGTAAAAAAGTGTTGTTTATTTTTTCACGTCGTTTCTGTTTCGAATGGTAAAGGAAAATTTTTGTTTTGATTATTTCAACACGATATTTATCCATTTAGAAATGTCTTTTAAAATTATTTTCAAACATTTTATAAAATGTGTCTTATTTAACCAAATATCACTTAAAAAATTACAATATTAACTTAAAACATCCTTTCAGGATTTGAACCCTAAACTGCTAAGTATCAAAATAAAGAAGCTGGCACTAAGGCATTCTCTTATTATGAATAATTTTCCAACGAAGCGAAACAATCTTCTCAAACAATAAAATTCAATTAAAATTTGCAGAGTTTAGCAAGTAATAAAAGGGGAAAATCGATCGTATTTGAGTACAAACACGATCAAATTTCCCTCAGGAAATCTGTGAAGCATGAAACGAGGTCTTGTGCCTGATTAAAAAGGTTTCATAAAGAGCCAAGCTAAAAAGTAAACTGCGTATTTTCCAATAATGTAAATACCGCTTCATTCTGTTTGCTGTAAAAATAGACCCGAGCGCATGCAGCCATTCCAACAACTGTAAAGTATTTATGTTTCCATATGCCTTATACCAAACATTCTAATCGTTGAAATAAGAGGAAAAGATTATTTACATTAAGAATTATAATTAACAATCATATTTTCTGCTATTGTTAGAAATAAACAAAAGAAAAGTATTGAAGTTCATTTGTCGTAGTTTAAAAGATTAGGTGGGCAAAATGGAGAAATGTTTTGACCAATAAAACAATATAGAAAAATGTAATTATACTTATGCTTTTAGATAAATTTTACTTAAAACTAAATAGAAGCATTATGTGTAGTTTTATAAATAGTACCGCAACGAGGAGTGCCAACATTTAGAAAATCCTACTAACATATGAGTTTGGTCTGTGGCACAGTCCTTGCATACAAACGAAATTAGCAACAATTAATCAAAGCCGTTTACAGCGCTATCCGGTGTTGCGCAGTGCAGATTGCAACCATTATCCCCATTGTTTTATATGTTTTGTGTTATGTAGCGTTAATTATAATTACCCAGTCGGCAATTACATTATGTAAATAATTCATACTACAAAGCTACTAGTCATATATAAAATAACAAGTTCCACAAACTCTTCATCTATACTAAGAATATAAAGCGAATGACATCTCACTCTTTACAAATCGGTCAAGCTATTAAGGCTTCAGAAGGTCAAAATACAATGGACATATACCAACATACTATATAAATAAACGCCAAAAACATTATGCCCTGTAAATAGGTCAATAACATTTCGACCGTTCTATTAGTTATGCTATAATTTGTTGTAAAAAAATGGATAGAAAGTTTTCAAGTGTTTTGTTTTCAGACACCAAGTTTATGATATAAGCGTAACTAATATCGAAAGCGTGGCTTCCATTGTTGCGTGGACGGCCCGTTACCCCTTTATCTGCTGCACAATGGAAATCTTCCTTGCTCGCAGCGTAATGCTCGCAGGTTGTTTTAATCAGACTCGAAATATGCAGAGAATTTCCATAGCTAGGGAATTTCGGACGTTCTACTTTTAGAAAACATTTGGCAGCGTTTGGAAGCATCATGAAAGCGATTTAGAAATCCACCTGAAATCCAATTTTAAAATGCAAAATTTGATTAGATATTTTTAATTCTTTTCATTACAATAAAATTAAAATCTTTAATTAAATATTGTTACATTTTCCACTAGCTTTATATTCATTATTTTCTTTAATATTCAGAACTTCTAACCCGAATTCTGACGCGGAGTCACAGCAAATGAATAAATACTACATTAAACGCTAAAAAATTAAGTCAATTTGTAAAAGTAGGCACAGATTAAAAGTTTTTAAAAAAAGATAAAAAGCTTTTTAACTTGCACAAAGTTATGAAAAAAGCTTTGAGGACCTCTTAAGTAATTAGTGATTTTTGCCTTAAGGTACTTTTATATTCTAACTGGTATTAATATTCATTAAAATCTTTCTCGACGTCATTTCGTGCGAATTTCGTAATCAGAATTAGCGGAAACATTGCGATATATTTACTTGCCTCTTACCTATAATATATTTTAATTAATAAATGAAATCATTATAATTATACTGACTGTTGGCGGTCAGAGCATCCGCATGAAATTAAAAAAATCACCTGAGAAGCTAGTAAGTGCTATTCCAGAGAATAATCCCCTTCTGATGCCTAGCAGGAATATTCGTGAGACGTTTAAGAAATTCGAAAAAATTTGTGCAGCCCCATCGGTCGTAAGGTACACTAACAAAACTCATACAAGCTTTATTTTGTCGAGGATGTTACTAAGGCGCGTGTCGCAAATACTCGTGCTAGGCCCTGCGTTCCAAATTTCATCCAGATCCGATCAACCGTGACTGGAATCACGTGTTAACAAACATCCATATATAAATCTAAACTTTCGAATTAAAATTTTAGTGGAATAAGGTTTATACACTGTTAAACGATTATGTAGAGCCATCACTACATATTGTCACTCAAGCCGATCTATCATACAATTCAATACTCACTCTTATGTTAACCAGGCATCCTAAATTATCTCAAAAAATCAAACAAATAACTATTTTAGTTAATAATAGTTAATTACAAGGATTTAACCAAAATGTAATCTTTGAAAATATTTGACACGTAAATTCCATTGAAATATTTTTATGGCGTTATTAAAGAGGTCACAGGTATCTGCAGTCGTCTGCGGAGCTTAAATAGGTCATAACGATCGATTCTATTGCTCAGCTCCCCCGAGAAAAGACATAGGTATTATTTTAGGGAATTTGTACAAACTTTCAATAAAACTTTTGGAGGGCTTTCATTAAAATTTTGGAAATTGATTATGAAGCATACTGGCCCTTTCGTTAGCCGAAAGATTTTATATCAACATTAAAAAAAGATTGTTCCTTTAAAAGTTAATAATAATTGGTTTTTTTTAACCATTAAGTACTTTGCTAGCAAAATGTAATGATTGTATGTAAAGAATTGGAGGCACAATTGATGTTTTCCGATCCTTAAACTCTAAAAAAAGGTTTTTACGTCTATTCCATAGATCAAAACAAGTCAATCGTAAACGAGCATTTACCTATTATTAGAAATAATATGGAGTTAAAAATTATTAAATTAGTATTAATTGAATATAAATTTTTAAATATGAATTTATTAAAAGACTTTAATAAATTCATATTTTAAATTGAAATCTTTTTAAAATAGAAACGAATTACCTTGACAAGAAATAAAAAACAATACCTATTTAAAGTTAATCTTCAAAAGCACAAAAGGCTCTTATAAAGGTCGAGCTATTCTAAAACGCCAACTGGAGTCTAATTAAACTAAGGTTATGTAAGAAATTAATTATTTTAGTTTAAATCCTTGTAGTTAAGTCCATGAAAATGTGTTAAAGATATTCGCATTGTTCTTGGTGTAGTGTATTACTTTAAAATTTCATTTTGTCTATTAGTGTATCTCAAATTAAAATTAGGAGCTTCACTTTTAATTCAATAAACGTACACAATAACATAACATCAAAGTCAAATAACTTAATGACGATTTTCTTACAAAGAAATTATTTGTCTATGCAAAAAATATTAACGAACAAAAAGCTAATCCGTAATTATTCATAATATGTACATACTTTCAATTCGAAACAAAAAACTATTTACTATGTAAAAAATGTTTTAGGTCGTTCTGTCTTCATTCATTCATTTAATATTGAAATAAAATTATGTTGTACTCAACATTTAAAATTAAAAACACAAAAAAGATGCGAACTAAAACAAATTTAAAAAGTGCGAATCACGTTTCATTACTAACGACCCTTTGAATATTTGTTTTAAAAACAAGAAGCTGTAATTTGAACGATGAAACTTAGGAAAAGGGTAAAGTTGTAAAACGATAAGATCTTTTAGTTTAAAAACAAGAGCCAAGTTTCGTGGGTGAGAACGAAGACTAACAAAAAAGTGTCTCTAGTAATTACCGACTTTTGTCAGAGAGTAAACTTTGATTTTCCGACGAGAAATTAATATTCATTAAAAATGTTATACGGCTTCGTTCCACTGAAAGTTTCCTATCGCCGGTGTCAGGGGAAGTCCGGCGCAAGGGACGGACAGGGGAATGCTGAAGCTGTAGTAATTTGCTAGCTAGATAATTTTTTCATTCGTTAAATATAATTTTGATATTCATTTTCTAATACAAAAGCCCTGTTTTATGAATCCTTATCAAAATAATTTGAATATAGAGTTATTAAAAATACGTTCAACAAAACTTCTATTAAAGTATAAAATTGTTTTATAGAGGTCGAAATGATCAACATAAAAGTATAAGCAATATCAACATTTCTGTGACCTTAAAATTGAATGAAAAAACGTTGTTAAAGTTTTTACTGTACATTTTAACTAGTGATGCAACGGATGTCTGTTTCCGTTTCCGCAAGTGCGGAAGTTCCGCGTGCTTTTCAACATCCGTTTCTGCTTCTGTTTCCGCAACTTTTATAACGGAGATAAAACGGAACTTTACGACGGCTGAGAGTTCCAAATGCGCGGCGCGAGACGAGCAGTCCGTGCGCGGCCTTTCGGCACTTGTCGCATTTGTTTGTTTACGTACTATTTTGTGAATTTAAGCGCGTAATATTTTCTGCTGCTGTTTGAAACAATCAGTTTCTCTGGCTGGAGTAAACTGTCTAGTTGTTGTCCATATAAAATTTGACAACTGGCAAAATGTGACTATTTCATACTTACGAGTTATTAAATGTACCTACTTTTGAATAAGTGATAACCATGTAATATACAGCCGCCCAAATAAAAAACCATGTAATATATCATCATTATATATTTTGAAATATATTTGTCGTTTGTCAACACGAGTGGTTTGGCGAATTTTAATTTGTAAATAGTGTAATTTTGTTTCCTGAAAAAAAATTTTAAAAAACGCGTATTTTAACTTATTGCAGCGCAGTAAAAATACATACATTGAAGGCTAAAGGACACCGATATCCAATGCCTTAATAAATTAAAAACGAATACAAACTGTTTTTACCGAAAAAAATATTTTTGTAAATATGTTTTTTATTATTATTTACACTTCTGTTTCCGCATCCGTTTCCGTTTCCGTTTCTGCTAAAATTTGTTTTTGACATCTGTTTCCGTTTCTGGTTCCGGTAAGACACTTCCGTTGCATCACTAATTTTAACGTATCGAATATAGACCTAATCGTTTTTGAATGACTGTTTGGAAAGGCAGTTGAATGGGAAACCGCTGTAACTCAACGATCGAGCCCGTACCTTGAAGCACAATGGGACCTTATCTCTAGGAAGCACTGCCTACATGTTAAAATGTAAATAAACGTATATAGCATACGTTGATATTTTGGAATTTTGTGTTAGTGGTAGTATAACAATTTTGTAGCATTTAAACTGTGGTAGAGTCCACAGTGGCATTTGTTGCTACTCAAATGACCCGCTCGCCTTATGTAACATGACCAAAAGAACTAACTACTAAGTATAACAGCGGTAGACGCCAACATCCCTTGCACTGATTGGTAGGCTCTCTCGGTGCAATACTACGACCAACACAGAAGTCAGGCGTCAAGTGGACACAATTCCGCTTTTCGTGACGTGACGCCTATCGGAGGCGTAAATTTAGTCCTCTTTCCCTTCCCACCCTCTTATAAGGAAAGTATGAGAGGGCAAATTATGTTTAAAGGTGGAGGGGATGCATAAGAAGGGGAAATATTATCTTTCTGTGTGTCCCATCCTCTATCGATTATAGGTAGGGAACCCATCTGCAACAGTCCGCTATTTCAGCGAATTCAGGTGGCCGCTTGCTCGTTTGTCACTTTATAATATATAAAAAATAACTACGTCTTTCGTATGGCGTGTTGGTGTACCGGAGACTAAATTTTATTCCTCTTTAGTAAAACTGATTTTTAATATACCATGCGTGTAATTCATGTTTAATTTCTTGAAACATAATATATTTTATTTTACTCGTTAATTTAAATATCCGGGTTGCTCGCTCGGAAGAATTTGGTCAGTTTACCCGAAGCTTTTTCGTCAGTACATTCTTTGGAGCATAGAATACAATTTTATCGTTCCGACCCTTGTGAAATTGGGCAAGAGGATCTGGAGAAATTAACGTTGCATGTCCCACATACTGTGTCCTAGCTCGTTATTCTGTAGATCATGGAAATTTTATGTTCAGAGTTTATAAAATGAGATAAAACTAACAAATTTCCAAGTAAAGATAAAATCTTATTAATCTAATTTTCTTAATGTTGCTCAAAAAAATTGAGCTAATAAATTGATTTCGAAAATTTAAAAGTACAATCTTAGTGTATACTGAATTTTATCTCAGTATTTCCTAAGAATATGTTAAAGATAAAACTTATTTATTTTCAAATTATAAACATTACCTTAGTTTAAAGTAAGGAATCTTTGGGAATTTCAAAATAACTTAGTGATGGAATATCGCTTGGCTCATTGCAAATATGCTTCGAGTCAAGAGCAGACTGCAGCTGCGATATTAAGTGATTTGAGTAAAGCTTCCTATCAAAATATGTATTTAATAAGGCAATATTATCAACAGATCCATACTATTAACTTTTAGAAAGAAGTTAATAACTCGAGACAAGAATAATCTGTAGTGAAAAATGTAAAAAACAATTTTATAGGCACTTGTTTTTAATTTTAAAAACATTATCAACTAACTGAACAATTATGATACTGGAAAAAAATTACTTTATTATAAGTCATACAAAGGAATCAAATTTGTATTTAAAAAAAAACTATACTAAAAGTTACTTGTCACAAAATAAAAAAAACACATTAAACTTTTAAATAACAGAGGGCTAACGTTAACTAACGTTGAACTTCCGTTAATACTTTCGTTGTAATGATTTGTTAGAAAATGCAAAGCCTGCTGATCCCTCGTTACCCGGATTGTTGCGCAGTATCCAGCCTACGCCATGGAATACAAATGAGATATTTGATACTAACCCTTATTAAATTGACTAAGAAAACCCAACTAAATTAAATACATACATTGTTAGATTTTACGCGCCTACAATGATCCATCTTAGTTGACTACTCTTTAAACTGTAATAAACTTCAGTATTATGTGGCTTATTGTCCCACTCAGACTCTTTAATTGGCCACTAAGGAAGACCCTTGGTGGGGAATTTTAAGACAGAACTAAGAAGATCATTTAGACTTTTCAATTTTACGAAGTGGCAGCATGCTATGCTCATGTATATTATTGTCATCTTTACTTCAACCCCTGCGAAATGTGGCATAATTTATTTTACAGCGGCTTGGCATAGTCCGTTTAATTATATTCAAAGCTGTAATATTATGGAGTATTTCTATGGAATTTTCGCTTCCAGGCCCGCCGTTGTCTGTACTATTTTGTTATTTTATTTTTATTAAGTGATTTGTCAAAAACAGTTCAAGCCGACCATAAACTACTCCGCAATCATTTTTATTTCACTACCAACAACATTCCAATATTAAAAGAGAATGTATTTTTTCTTTCATTTTCAAGTGTTAATATTTATTTTTGTTTATAGCAGGATTGAAAAGGAAGAAATTATTCTATTACTATCTTATCTCCATGTAAACATTACACGAATGAACTCATCAAATGTTATATATGAATGATCATAAAACTAATGCTAGTTTCACACGAGGGCAAAACCGTGAAGCAGAGGAGTACACTTAGTTGTTTTGAAAATACATACAATATTGTTCTGGCTAGCGCGTGCGTACTGCACTGTCTTCCTATTATATATTACTATTCTGCCTTCGTGGGAAACTATCCTAACATTATCCCCGGCGTCGAGTCGGCTCATCGCGTCACGATTGTGGCCTGTTTTGCTTGAATTATCTATCCGCCATGATATTAAGCCAACCACAAGCTCCGTGTGTGACTTGCTGATAAGTTAATTTAGGTTTGTGATTGTCACTTTCAGTAGCTGCCGCGTAATGACTTCCATTAAGAGAATAAGCCTTTTTATAGTCATTTTTAACTGATACGTAATTGTTCGCAATTTTGCCTTTAATTTTAATAATACGTGGAATTAAAACTTTGTTATATTTTGAAAATTGTTCAAGTAATCATTCTATCGTCGAAACGCTAGTACAATTTATATTTTTATGCTAAAACAATACGCACTCACGTCACTCTTTTTCTCTCGTGTTTAGGTTGACTCTCTGTTATTGTAAAATGTTTACAGATCAAATTTTAACTACCTATTAATATTTTATTGTGCTAAATAGCTTTGATTTTGAATAATAATGTAGTCAAAAAGTCTTATAACATTGTTTTAACCGTTCGTATCAGACAACCTCAGTCTAGACTTTTTAGCGAGATACCGACTAAGGGTTGCTGTTAGTTTCATAATACTTTTTATTCATTTACGTCTGCGATTGACCTGGATGTGAACCAAAATTACGAATAACAAAATTAGGTTATACGTTTAAAAATTACTTACTTAATCAAAATTCTGGTGTCTTTAATTATTTTGACATCATAATTGCTAAGCTTCTAAAATTTTTTCATTTTAAATCAAGCTCACTGACCCTTACATACCTTTACTTTACGCAAATATAATATGTCTAATATAACCTTAGGTTTTCGCTGCTGAAACACTCAACAATCTTTTTAAAAAATTATAGAGGTATTTCAGCAGAGGAAACCCAAACAAACGTCGAGAAGTGCCATAAGATCGGTTAACTTGAAACTCATTAAAGCGCGTCGTTACCACGGCACAGAATCTCATTACTAGTATTATTACGTTACCGGTGGACGTCTCGTCGCCTCGCTTCGCTCGTCTCTCCCGTCTCATATCGATTGTTACAAACTATATCACGACGGTCTGTCGTCTTATCTCTCTTTTAGTTGGTTACGGATACCAAAATCCCTGTAAAAAAACATAGATAGAACAAAACAGAGATAACAGAGATATCATACTAATATTATAAATGCAAAATTGTATGGATGGATGTTTCTTACTGCGGAGCTCAAAAAAACGCTAAACGGATCTCGATGAAATTTGGCACAGATATAGACTGGTATAGTCTGGAAGAACACATAGGTTACTTACGAAGTTATTTTTGCACTCAACCGCGCGGACGAAGTCGCGGGAAAAAGCTACTGTTTTATACAGGGATTTTAGCCTCAGAAACAAAAGGACAAAAACAATGAAACAACGTCAGTGTGCAAAACTAAAAGTACAGAAAGCTCTTTTTTTTAAAACTATTTTAGTAATTTTCAACTAGATGGCGTTGTTCAGAGATTTTAACCTGATTTCGTCTTAATTAATAAAATTAAGATTTAACACTTAAATCTTTTACGTTTTACTGCAGAAAAAAAATTCTGACAGTTGCAGATAAAAAAATTGAAATGAAAATGTTTTCTTTATTTTAATTTGGATTGAACACAAAGTAGGTTTTCGTAATTGATGTTAAGAGCAATTATGTTTTAAATGGCAGATTGGTGATTAAAATGTGGGTGCCTTGTGAATATTTACAGTCAGTTGTGGACCTTTTAAACAGGAATCGATAATATGTGGCCGTACGATACTGACCGAGCTACGGATTAAATTGACATATATAACCCATATTTTACCGTAAAAAGACATAATGTTTGAATGTTTCAGCAATGATTCTTTTACCTAGATGACAAGAAAAAAATGTTTTTGTAGCCGATCTTGATGAGTAAGACCCTTCGTACATAAGGCAACATAAATCTTCGAAATCAGACGACTTTAGTCTTACACAATATAATATCATAGAGGTTCCTACACGCGTCTAATTTCTTAAGATTTTTTAAAGCGAATATACTAAGAAACCTTATATCGTACAAGTGAAAGGGATTCGTTTTCGTTCATACGAAGATCATTTCACACATGACTAATACGCATTGAGAGGACCAACTATAACGCAGCCATTTTGATGGTAAGATTACATTATGTTCGTCCACCCTTAAAATTGTACCCCATTAGACCTCAGGCGACGTTTACGATTTAAGGAAAAGGGAACCCTGGAACCAAACTAATATAACATTATCATTTAATATGAAACGCTTAGTATTTTAAGGTACTAAAATTATTTAATTACTATTAAGTATCGTTCTTTCAGACGCTTTTTTTTAAATATCAAAACGTCATACATGGCATTAAGAATGAATTGTTTTTCCTTTTTTTTTTAATCAATGACCTTTATCCATTGCAACTTCACAGAGTTTTCAGTTCCTTACATAATTTGTTTCGGTTTTGCAAAACTTATCATCTCTACTTTGTTCAAACATAATAATCCTAAGAGGAACATTTTCCAAGATTAAGGCAGTATTTCTTGGATAAGCTCCAACTCGAAACAACGTACTGATTTTAATGCCACAAATATTTGAAAAGTTTTAATATTTTTTGTTTGACATTTTTAATCCAACTGCTTTAAATACCGATATAAAAATCGCAATATCAATTTGTACGTGGGTGGTACCCATACTAAGTAATCAAAATAATCTTAGGATCGATCTCAAGAATCAATTATTGGGTTCGGTCGCACGTCCCTGTGACAAAATCATATTAAATTGTTGTTTTCAATATAGTAGCTACAATTTTTTAATAAAATAAATATGTTCCGTAATATTTTCCGGCTCTTTTCCTTTTCGTAGTCAATAAAATAATCCAATTTGCTCGGCTTCAGTTTCTGACGTTGCGTTGGATACTGACTCGTCACAACGTGACTCAAACTGTTACACCTTTTCCCTTATTTCACCTCCCCAATGTAAGGACAAGTTCACTTTCCGCATTAATTGAACTCATGCTATAAGCTATGATATGAGTTTTGCGGGTGTTATTTCAAATCGTAAAAAGTTTGTTTTCATAAATAGATTTTATTCCAAAATAATTTTATTAAATCAAAATTAAAATAATAAAGAGAAAACTCTAAGTTTTACGTTTGATTCCGATGGATAAAGTCAAAAGACGTACTTTATTTTATTGTATGTTATTTGTTACAAACTTATCTTAGGTACTCTCAAGCTTTATTGTTCTTTTAATGTGAATCGTTTAACAGCTTAAATAACATTAAATTTAATTAATATTAAATTATTACTTTTCTTTTTTATAATTCCAAACGTAAAAAAGTCAGTTATCTTTTTACATTAAAATAGTATATATGTCCTAACTCTACCGCTATAAATTGTTGCAAAGCACTTCTGACTACACTGGCAAGCCGCTGTGTAATAGATTGGACTCATTCGTATGTGGAACAAAGCGAATGAATTCAAATTGGCTTCGGCTAGCATCAGTATGTTTTATGACTTATACCGTTTCAAAAAATAATCCTTCATCATACTCGTAACATCAGATTAAAAAGCTTTACGCCATATTTGCACTTAGACCCCGTATAAGATATAATTTTATTCGTCACAAACTCTTACATATATTGTCTTCCCGGTTATTCTTCTTGAAAAAATTGAGATAAAAAAAATTCCAGAATATTTTTTGTAAACATTTTGTGCATTAATGTTTTTGTGTTACAGAATCCCAGGATAGCACTAACGTTTTTAAATGATAACAAAGTAATATAAACTAAATTTGTATATTTTGTTTGTAACAATAATCTGTTGTTTAATTGTACCAATTATATTACTTATTTTATATTCAAATATTAATTTATATTTTCTTTGAAATCTTGTCTTGTTTGCATCTTGTGAAATGCTTTTTTCTCGTGTTAAAGCAAAGATGGCCGCGGATTACGTAAGGCAGCTTTAGGCGATATTCCGTCCCAGTTCTTTATGAGTTTGGAAAAAGGTTTAAAGGTTTTTTTCCCCATTTCAATGTATATTAACAACGTGTGCTCGGAGACTCGCTTTTATCGCGATATCTTTGCACTGGAAGATAAACCTTATGCATAGCGTAACGTTCTGATTGAAGATGCAAAGTATTGAATAACATTTTTTCTGTTTTATCTTCATTCTATCTGTGGTTTCGAAAGAATTTTATATTTTCTGTTGCGTCGAAGCATAACGAGTATAAGCATTTTTAAATTATAATAATAGTATTGTAGCGCCCTTCTTCTACATACATCTATAGTACCTACTTACTCTGAATGTCCTCAAAATAATTGTTGCTTTTTAAATTTTATATCTATTTTGATTAAAACATCGAGACAATTATGTTTTAATCTTGATTAACGCCTATATTCTTAACAAACCGTAAAATGCAGTGAAACATTTAAATGTTACTACAAAATAAATCGTAAGCTATTAATTTCAACATGCATTATAACGTAAATGACACATGATAAGTGGAGGCAACTATAACGACGCCATTTTGATGTCAAGATTGCATTAAGTTCGTCCACCCCTAAAATTGTCCCTCATTAACCCTCGGGCGGGGTTCACGATTTGATGGGAAAAGGACGACGTTTGCTATATCCTTGCTATTATTTATACATGTTCCATGAAATTATATTTCGTCACTTTACATTTTGATATATTTTACTAATATCTTAATTCTTACTAATATTAGAAATTCAGAAATTTGTGTGGATTTAGATGAAATTTGTAACAGAGATAGATAGCAATCTGGAATAGCGCATACAAATTCAATTTCTTTTTATTTCACAAGCACAACATCGTTCTCAACATATTTCATAGTTTTTTTATATACAAGGCATATGACTTGTTGATAAAAAAACTATGAATTTGATCTAATATTAGGTATTTAAAATTACTAGTAAATTTAAAAGATTTTAGTTTGTTAAAATTTGAATAAAAAAGTCAATACAAAAAAGATATAAAAAACTAATTCATAGAAAAATATTTTTTAAACATTATCTTGTTATCGACCCTTTATTCGTGCCATATTCATAGTTTATTTGATTTTTCTTTTTCTTGTCTCTTTTGTTGCCCCAAGGATAGAATTCAGACTATCAATCTTACTTATTGCATTTATTCGAATTATTTATTCGTATTCCATAAAAGCTAACCGAGAGGTTCCTGTTTTGCGGAAGCGTTTGCGTTATTTTTACCCATCTTCGAATACTTCGCTCTTGATAAATTGTTAAAAGCACTTGGGGACTGCAAAATAATTGTGCTTTAAGTTGTTTTCTTTTGTAAATTACAAAAGCATAATATTATGTAAACAATATTTTCCAAAATTACTGAATTATAAAAAAAAAAAAACATTTTACTGTCACACTGTCACAAGAGTCAAAGAGATCCTTAGAAATAGGGGTAAAATTAACACTTAAGAAGTACTTGAGTGACAATTTTTTACTCTTGATGTGGCAGTTAATATTTCATTATTTGCACCTTGATTTCAGTGTCTTAATAAAATTATAATTTGCTTTTAACGAAATAAAATCACAACAAAAAAAAATTACAAAATAAATGAAATTTTTACTTTAAAAATAGTAACTATTATATTATACATATCATTACCGTGAAGTAAATTATCGTGGAGTATTGTACACGTAACATCCAAATTGCGTTTCCTCGTTAAAAACAAAGAAAGAATATTTCGTAACGAGTATTACTCGAAAGCCGCCTTTAGCTCTTGGCGATTTTCCGTTTCAAATCTCTGTGTTAAGTTTTCTTTTTGATGTTCTTTTTCCTTAACGAAACAACAGAACGGAAAGGTCTGGCAAATATGTTTCTTTATTCCATTAATGTTCACTTTTACTTGTTCATTTTATATTACATGAAAATATACATTTTTATATATCTATACCTATACATATAAAAATGTACCTACAGTTTGATTGGCTTGTGTAGCTGTCGTTTCGTTGTTTTGGCGAATTCAAGTGGCTGCTTACATGGTTACCAACTTATAATAAAAAATAAAAAAATCTTTCGGATGTTTATTTCCCACGCATTTCGCTAAAATCTCTCTTGATATATTAACATAAATAGGTGGTAAATATTAGCTTTTATGTTTACAGTACGCTTTACTATGTTCTATCCCAATTGGGAAACGAATATAATTCTTTAAGTGCATACGCCAATAATTTTAAAAGGGACGTGCAAAAAAACTTCCCCTTCGAGTGATTTATAACATACCTAAATTAGCAATAACGAGCGTGATATAGAGGCGGCTTCTTTTAAATGAAATTCCATGTCAGGTGGCGGATGCCGGTGTTATAACGCTCGTACATTTATCACCGGCGACAATACGCTGGAGCTAATAAATATCACTCGTCATAAATCCACCCCTCCACTCCTACAGGCTTGTTGAACACTTCGCGACAACATTAATTTTATTGCCGTAGAATGTGATTTATTCCACTAAGACATTACACGCCATTCGACGTTCTTACGGTGAAGGAAAACATTGTACAAATCTGTGAAATTCAAAGATGTATGTGAGGTCAACTTATCCGCACTGGGCCTAACTTGCTAAAGAGTTAAAAAAAAAGTTGAGATAAGATTTTACACTTTATAATCTCTATAAAAACAAGTCCTGTATTAATAAGATGAAACTTGTTTTTATTTTAGTGCCATATTAAATTGGCCCTGGAGGAACTGTACACGAAGTTTGTTCAATTGCTGAGTGCTGGAAAGATAACGCGTTTTGTTATTTGCTTTGTTTTAAAACTAGGAAGCTAAGAACGACACTCGACGTTTTTACAATACTCAATGTTATCAAAGTTTTCAGCCTCGCAGAAGTTTACCAATCAGCAATAGGTTTAACTTTTTACGGTGGCTTGTGTACTTTATTATATCTTAGAAAGGAATATTAATATTTAAAATAAACTTTTCATTATGTCTATTAGTTCAAATATACGATTTAAGCGTATTGGAATAGAATTTACGCTAAACATCAGAGATTTGTTAAAAATGAGACGCATCAATCTGCTATTACCTTACTTTTTCTACGTAGAAAAAATTAAATAATATGCCACGATCGTTCCAAAGGGAATTCCAATTAATATTTAATCATTTAAAAAAATAATAACCTTTTAAAGAATTACATCTAAGTCAAAAGTATGCGAAAATAAGTTGTCACATGAAATACGTGGCTGACGTCAGAGTTAAAAGCAGGCACGTGACTACCATTAAAAGGGGTTCACGAAATCGTTCGTCTCTTTATAATTCACCCTTTTATAACAACGCAAGGGATAATAATGAATCACTAACATTTTAAATCTTATAAAGCTGTCCATATTCAATCTCCTAATAAAACTGACAAGTGAATATATACAATGCAGTGCATATTAATTTATTTAGAAAACAAAGTGTTTATTGTAAACTTATAATGTAAAACCAAGTAAGAGTAAGCAGCCTGTCAGCTCTCACTATTCAAGGCCGTAATCTTTCTTCTAAATTTAATCCAGATTCGTTCAACCTTTCTGAAGATATGTAAAAACAAACATCCGTTCATTCAAACATTCTTATTCATAAACAGTAGAGTTTTTAAGTTTTATGTAATGATTTTTGTGTAGATTAATAACACAAATTCAATTAAATGATTTTCAGAAAAAAAACTACTTTGAATGTTAATACCAGAATTTAAAATAATTCCACAAGGCTTGTCTGGCTCATTGCCATCATTTTATTTTCTCTTTATAAGCTTAATTGAAACGCATAATAGGTATACAGTACAAATTAAAGAATAAAAAAGCATCATTCATACCAAAATAACCATCCACGCTTTTCATCATAATTAATCTGAACAGTAATTTCGTAAAGCCGTACTATTCAGAAATTATCAGAAATATTAATCGTTTTTAAAATCAAAATTACATTTGTCAATCTGATTATAAATTATACAGCGACTAAAAATGTAATAAACAATAGGTCACAAATAGTGTTATCACCAGAGTTTTTGTGTGCCCACAACGTGGGCTGGCTGTACATAGACCTATCCTAATGACTTAGACAGTATACGGTCGGTATAACTAGTATATAGGCAAGAAAAACAAAAATATTTAAAACTATTCCATCGCCATTTAAAATTAGTAGGGTTATAATTTATACAGTGTTTCCCCAGTGGAAACTCAAGGTAACATTTTTGTAAAGAACATAACATTAAATTGATTCTTACAACACCACAAGGTGTAGTGAAACAGAGTGGATTGTCATTACCTCCGTATATATAACCGGCAACAATATGCTGCAGTTAATAAATATTACGTGTTATAACTTTCCTGATCGTATTAGTTGAGCTTTTTACACTTCACGATACGACTACGTTACGATTGGGTAAATTTTTGACAAACCCTTAAGGTACACAAATTAAGGTATAACTTATATGTTTAAAGCAGCATTTTTTTTTAAATTCGTAGATTATTAATATTAATTTTCATATAGGCAGTGGGAATAAATGTAACCTTTACCTGACAATAATTTAATGAACTATAACAAATGTACCGAAATACCAAATAATAATATTGTTGTTCTATCTAATGATTTTGGGAGACTTTGAAAATAACAATGGGTTTTTTTAATGAACTACCAGAGCAGTAAGTCAAGGTAACATTATTTTTCAAAGCACAACAGCAATGATGTAACAAAATGTATTTCTTTGGTTGGATATTTTTCCAACGATATTGCCCCAAGGACTTGTAAGTCTTGCATTTTACGATTCGTTGGCTCTTCGTAAGGTGTAACGCGCACGGAGCAAGCCGAGCTTTGGTCGTCGAGCAAAATAATTCTATGTCCTATTAGTGCCGCTTACAAATATAAATAAAGCTATTTCCTAATATGCGTTTGCAATAACCCGTACTATGATATGTCTATCTTAAATTTCTGTATAAGCAAATCTTTATGCATTATGTTTCAAACACTTTTCTTATCTAATCTAATATGCAACTGGTTTTAAATAAGAACAATAACAGTAAATACAAAACAATGAAAAAGTTTTATTAAATGTCTAATTTTAGTTAAGTTAGGTAGATGAGTGAAGTTTTAAGCGTGGAGTTTTTTTTTTTACCACGGATAAGAAATAGATCCATACTATGGTCAAATGTAAAAAATCATAATAAGGCATTGAAACTGCGTTTTGACACGCCTGTTAAAAGTACTAGTGAAATGGCTTCCACTTTAACACTTATGGAAGTGAAGTGACGTGTTACTCTTGTTATAGAGTGACTGACGCTTTTACTTTAGTGGTATAAGATGAAATACTAAGCGATACTGAAGGATAAGTACGACTTAAAATAGTTATTCAGTTTTAAGAAAAGATTACGCTTAAATATAACATTAAAAACCTTTATGTTTAACGACAACTTATTCCACGAAATAATAACAGAAAAAGGTTACTCCAGAAAAACATAGTTATATAGAAAAACATAGTTTATATTAAGACTAAACCTCTTGGACATGAACATTTAAAAGAAAAATAAAATATATTTGAAGCGGTAGTTTCAACGGTAATTTCAGTCAGTGTTGTACATAAATGCTAGGCGCCACAATCAATTGTATGCCAGTAAAGCTTCACAATGCAGTTAGAAACGCTTGCAACAATATTTATAGTCTGTGGAACATCCCTATTGTAATATAATTTAACCATTATTTACATCATGTTTGTGACAATATTGAAAATTAATTGGTTCCCGACATTTTGAAAACTAGTAAGGTACATTTGTTTAAGTACGCTTTCAAATAGTCTATTGACTTTTCATATGAATCCAAAATAATCTTATAAGCACATTTTAGGATATGAAAGTGTCTTACAAATTATTGCGTTATCTCGAAGTTGTTGTGTAAATAAAATTGTAAAAAAAATATGATCAATATGGTAGAAAATAAGCAAATGTAAAACCCAAGTCGTGTTAGGTGACGAAAAACATTAGTAACTGTTTGAATTATGTTTTGACTTTGATTGATGATATCATGCATAAAGATTAATTTCACTTTTTTTCTCTGTTGGCATCGCATCTTCTTGGATATTTTCCTTTTATTGTAATAAGATGATTAAAAAAAAAATAGGAAAAATACATAACTGTTTTTTGAACTTAAGATAAAATTTAATTCGTTATAAGATTTCGTTGTTTAGTTTTATTTTATGCATTTTTTTAACTTATTAATAATCTTGTAGTCAAAAAATAGGTCATTATTACCTTTTTTGTAATCTTACTTCTTACGAATATAAATGCGAGTGTTTAGATGGATGGATGTTTGTTCGAAAATTTTGAACGGCTCAACGAATCTTGATTAAATTTTGACTCGGTTGTAGAACATAGTCTAGAAGAACCACATAGGCTACTTATAAAGTGTTTTTTTAATGCCGCGCAGACAGAGTCGCTGGCAACAGCTAGTGAGAAATATTAACATGCTTTGACGTATACCATCTTATACGCTATCTCGTTTTTTTTGCATATTTCTGAATTCGAAATTTAAAAAAACCATTCCAAAGGGTTGACCAACAAATCAGATTCAAGACAAACTTATTGCTCCACCTAGCATTTATTTTTAGCTAGGGACCGTCAAAACTTAAAACACTAGATGGACCTACAAATGTGTCCTACAGTATATATTGGTTATTGTTACAGAAAATAATACCGTCTTTCGTAAAAAGTGAAGTTGAGGAAATTCTTTGACGAAGGATGTACATTGTTGTTAAGTGCCGCGTCACTTGCTGATTCAGCGTTTTTGTATATACGTACCTACGTGATGAAAGTGATACTAAGTATTAAGCCTTAATATAAAAATCTGATTCTTTTGTATTCAAACTAGCTAAAGGCAGGTCTCGGAGCCTATTCAATGCAAACAATCAAACCAAAGTCAAATATTAGTATAGACTAAGTTCATAAAAATTTAATGTAAACTGCTACATTTGACTTCTTAATTTAGAACGAAATTAAGTCCAAAGTTAATAATTACCAATAAATTACCGTATAAGTGGAGAAATTGCCATAAGCACTTATAAGCCACATTCTACGAGTGCTATCGTTGTTCTGTTTCTACGCGAGTTTGTGTAATTAAGTTAATTTTCGTAATAATTAAACGCCCCACTACGTAAAGTGAACGTAAGCACAATTAAAGCATTAGTATGCAGGTGTCCATTAATTATGGTCAGAATGAGGAGCATGCAAGTAGGCACACCGAAACCGTCTCTCGTTTAAAACTTGCTTTTACAAGGCGGCTTACCGGCTCTTTATGTAATTGTACAACCATTTTATAATCTTAACTTGAATTGTATTTTATTTTAATGTTAAGAAGTTTAATTTAATATTTTTAAATCTTAGTAGAAATGAAATATCTAGTTATTTTCTGTGTGATTTCGGACAATTTTTTAAATAGATGAAATTATCAATAAATATTGTAAATAGTGTTTTTTTTTTAATAATTCCATTCTTCTATCTCATGTAAATCATGTTATTCTAATTATACTATCAATTCTCGATTGAATAATTACCACGATGATAATTAAGATCGTAAGACCCAATAAAATTAAGTCTAGCTATATTTATAAACAGAAAAAAAAATCTATTATAAAAGCTAACCTTTTACAAAAGAATCTAATCGTGAACTATATTTGATAAAGATTGAATTAACCTTTCTCGGGCTCTCTGATCCCATTCCATTGTAGATACAATGTACAAAAAATGTGCCACAATCTCAGCAAAAACGACTTTTGATAACAAATTGCTATCTCTGTGTTAAAGCAACACAAAGTAACTTGAAAGAAATTTTCTACATAGTTGCCCTCTTGTGGCTCGTAGCTACACAATAAGTGAACAAAAACAGTGATTTATACGTAAAAAAAGTAGGTTGCGCTTAATACATTGCCACTGAGCTTCTTTTACGTTTGTTTTTTACCAAGCATACATATTTTTTCCCTTGTACATTATCTTTTAAATATGGTTGTAATGTATTTTACAAAGTTTATCGATTGGAAAACCTATATCACCTTTATATTGACATTTTTATTTGTTTTTATTAATTGTGACTTGTAGTAAGAGCATGTCAATCAAAGTCAGGTACCTACTATCTTTTAAACAATAAACTTTCAATATGTAAAGAGCACTAACATCACACAAACACAATACTAAGTAAGAAAAGTAATGTAAATTCGATGACAAAACCTGGCTATGAAACGATCTCTTGACCGATACTTCTTCTTTAATTAATATTTAAATGAATCCCCTTTTACGACATCGCTATTTATAAACGATTCAGGTGGAAGGGTTTCGTTGTCTTGCTTAAATTTTCATTTCTACTCGGATATATTTATGCTTAGCATACCCCTCTCCTTTTTAAAGCACAACTGCAGAAAATTAGGGACATAAATTCCGCTAGGAAAGTGCAAGAGCCACCATTTCCCAAAGATATTGCAGCATGCAATCGTATAACCCGAATTTTATACGTAGCTACCTCCAGCATTATGTAATTACAAAAAAGAAAATATTCTTCTACTTGCATGATTATTTTATGTAATGAATCTAGATGGCGCTGTTATTAATTTTATTATTAAATATGTTAACTAAAATACATTTTAATTAAGATTTTCGACTTTTTCGATGGCATATATTTTGGAATGGTTTAATATGAATTAATATAATATTTGAATATTTTTTCCTATTTAAATTATCAACGACATTAGCATTATATACATTATATACTGGGGTTTTGTTCGGCTACTTTATCTGGTAAGAGAAATGGTATATAATTTTGGATTCAGTGTAAGCCCTTACGACCGTTCCGATGAATTTGTTCGAGATAAACCCATGCACTTAAATCCAAATTGCCAATTCCGAGATACGCGCACCGAATCGAATCTACATTTCCATCATACGAGAGGAGAGAAAGAAATTACTTTTTTATATTACGCCTTATATAGCTAGAAAATTAAGCGACGACGGCCTTACTAATATAACAAATGTGAAAGTTTGGACTGATTTATAATTGGATATTTGTAAGTTTGTAACCAGGTACCTTAGGAACTGATGCAACAATCTGAATTAAATTTGTCACCGACATAGAATGTAGTACCTACGTAATTTAAAGAACGCAAAGGCTAAATTGATAAAAAGCTTGTTAATACGTACAAAAATCAGATCCTTTTTTTTAAATTCCACTGGAACGAAGCCGCGTACAACATTCTTAGTCTTAATCCTTACTAATATTATAAACTAGCTTTTACCCGCGACTCCGTCCGCGCGGAATAAAAAAATGCACACACGATAAAAAAGTTCCTATGTCCGTCTCCTAGTTCTAAACTACCTCCCCATCAATTTTTAGCTAAATCAGTTCGACCGATCTTGAATTATAAATAGTGTAACTAACACGTCTTTCTTTTATATATATAGATGAGAAAGTTTAGATGGATGGTTGGATGCATGTATGTTTGTTAGAAGGTATTTCCAGAACGGTTTCATGACTCTCCCTGAAATGTGACATAGATGTAGAACATAGTCTGAAAGAACACATAGGCCACTAATTATGTTTTTTAATACCGCGCGAAGGGAATCGCGTGCGACAGCTAGTTAGTATAGTTAGTTAGTTAATAGTATGTTGGATAAGCCTAGAGATTAATAATTCTTTGTTAGCCTCCAGGGCTTTCAAATATTAGAAGAAACTTTACTAATTTATGTACAAAAAATAACTTGATAAAACATGTTATGAAATAAACTTTATTTTCGCTTTGCTATGTCTAATTTTGTACAGAATTACTATATTATTTTCTTAAAAAAATAACAAGCAATTGAAGGAAGATTAAGTTTCTCCTGCCTCGGAGCAACGTTCCTATTAGAAGATATTCGAGGCAATATGAAAAAACTTTCTGCCCTAATATTTTATTATTCTTTTCTTACAACATTTTCTTATAAAAATAAATATCTTGTATCAAGTATGAAATATAAGTAATTTTTAGTATAATTTTTTTTGTATGCCTAATCGAAACACTGGAATACTTTTGGGATATATTATTATTGGACGTTAGATGGTTTAATAAAAATTAATATAAATTGCACCATATTACCTTAAAAGACAGTAAAGCGCATTGTAAAAATCCAGTTTTAAACACTAATGGTTAGGTTTAAACACGCGGTAAATGGTCCTCGCCATTCTAACCATTATAAACAGCAATGTGTATGCTATTACACTCTTATTGTTCCAACATTTTAATTCTTATAACCGTTAGTTTTCACTGCTGTAATACCTGTTTAAAAACATAATAGTGCCTCTTTGAACACAAATGTTACCAAAGAAAATTCAAACATGAGTCACTTTGCAATGAAATCATAAAAACTTGATTTGTTTTTACGATTTACAATTCTTTGTTCGGTATACTCTTTAAATCGGTTAATTGGATAATCATTAAGATTTTCCATAGAGAACAAAAGGTCTAGTCGTTCTGACAAAGAACAAAGGAAATTGGAAAGAAGAACAAATATGATTGTATTGTAATTAATGCAAGTAGAATGTCAAAGGGATACAACCCTCGATTTACATTAACTACAGCGGTATCATTTGATAACATTGCATAACATCAGGTTTAATTAACCCGTGTTGAATAAATCAAATGAATTACACCATCAAAATGAAGAGATATAAGCTAAACTTTTCTACGATTTCATCGGACTGTTGTGACTCGATATTGTTATAAGTCTAAGACCAGTGTTTCACAAAGTGGGCGATAACGCCCCTTGAGGGCGTTTGAAACCTAGGAGGGGGGCGATAAGGGGCCCCTAAAAATGGGGGGCATTGAAATTAATTAAAGTAATGAAATTGTGATTTTTAAGTTTTAGGGCCGAATAAAAATTAGGGGGCTCTGAAATATAATTGATTTTCAAAGGGGGCGGTGAAATGAAATAAGTTTGACAATCACTGGTCTAAGGCCGATAAATCTCAATAAGTCACAAGAAAATTTCGGCTAACAATCTAAGATTCTTTTTATACCACCTCCTTTCGCCGGTTTTTCTTCTCCTCCTTCTAATCATAATAGTTGATCTACATCGTTCTCACTTATTGACACATTTCCCTCCTTGTACTACGAGTATGTATTGTATATGGATTAGTTCTTAAGCCCCCTTAATATGTATATATAACTGTATTTATCTGTTACAGGAGCAATCCCACAAGTCATACCGTCCCCTGACCGTGCTGACGTTCCGCTGGAACTACGCGGTGCACGGCCTGCAGCCCGCCGGCTACCACCTCGTTAATGTACTGCTGCACGCGCTCGTCTCGCTACTCTATTACAGGTGAGTAACGTCATAACATGCTAAAGTAAAAGTAAGTTAAAGAAATGTACTTGTTTTAAACATTTCGATTGATTGGATTTTCTTTTAGATTTCTTAATCATTTTTAACATAATCTACAAACGATATTTAAAATGTCATATTTTAAGGAGCTTTGGCCAACCTTTAAAATGAGAAATCTTACCGCTTTGATGTGAAATCTTTAAAAAAAATAATCAATTTCGGGTTACAGCATAAAAGTAGATTAAAAAGAGCGATGGAAATCTTAATTTGAAGAGAAAATCACCTTGTAGGCATTAACCGTACCGGGCGCGCCTCTTTAACATTCAAGATTTAATAAACGAGATGATGGATCAAAAATAATTTCCAATTTATTTTTCAGTAATCTAATGTCTCGTGAAAATGTAGCAGTTATTCCACAGACCGTAAAAGTATTTACCTGACAAGAAAGGATTAGAGAAATATGTTTAGTAAGTGGATTGTTACTCGTTACTCAAAAGCAGTTCACCAAAGAGAAACAATTACGCTTTAAAAGGATAACAAATAACAAAGTAATTTTTATTATCAAAGACGAAACGAGATTTCTGAACGGAGAACGATAGCTGTATTTTATTCTTTATTTTTCATAATAGATTAATTTATATTCCCTTATAGATTAACTTAATCTACAATGTGTCTGCTAGTTCTCAAACATAGCAGGAAGTTTAAACTATTACGACTTCATAGCCCAATCGTGGCGCAGAAAGTGCTCCTAAATAATTCAGTAAAATGTTCCACGTAATCGCGGCTTTATGGTTAGTTTACTAATGCCACCGCACCGCCTTATTTTCCACAGCCTATTTTAAATAATTGAAGTTATTTTTCACCCCTTGTACAGTCTTTTACTGAAATGGTTAAACCTATTAAATAAATCTGATTGTCGAAGGGACGAAAAATTATTTTTGGGATTTTATAGCTACTTGAAGTAGAACTGTTCAACGCGGTTCTACTTTAACGTTTAAACACATCTTACTCGCTGATAACCTTCATTAATAATTGAACTATTAAATACTAAAAGAATTTTCTAAATCCGAGTCCTCAGTTTCTTTTTGAATTAAATCGTATGACTTCTCTGACTCTTTTCTAAAATGTTCCGAAGACCTATTGTCATTTATACGACGAATTCGATTTCAAATATTTTTCATTAGGAAACATGTTTTGCTTTAATTTTCCACAGATGACAGTCTAATTCATTAAACTAAAAATGTACTTTTATTACAATAGAAATAGCTAATTATATACACCTTAAGTTAACCGAAAATAAACATCCCCCGAAGCAAACAGCGGCGGCAGGAAGCAAACTGCTTGAATTAAACCAAGTCTAATCAAGCCGACGTCCGCCAAATCCCCTAGTTACTGCTAATTACGGACACTCGCCGTCTACTCGCCGTCCGACGCGAACTAACTCACACTTCTGCTCAATATCCAATTTGCTTCTTTAATCCCATTAACGATTTTTGAGCTTTTTATTATAATACTCGTTTAATGAATACAAGTCGTAACTAGCGAATCTGATATACGATGGGAAATAAAATAAAAAATAAAAACAATTTATCTTAATCGTGTTTAATTACTTTCAGAGGACATTTGTAAATGAAGCTTTCTTTCTGAATATGTTTTAAATAAACGGATTATGTTTCTTATTTCAAATTATATTTCTCATCGTTTTCTGTTATAATAGATAATACAGTCGAACTATGATAAACATCTATGAGCCCAAAACTCGATTTAGACAGAAACCTCTAATAAAGGAGAAATATATCGCTGTCTCTTGGACTCTCGCTTATTTACTCCGACTGTATTGTCAAAACTCAAAGTAAGTATATAAAAATACACAAATTGGTTTATGTTTTAATACATTCAAAATCTACTCACATTCGTATACCTAAACAAAGTTGGAATCCTCTCCGCATGATATTTGCTCCCCTAAAAATATTAACTCTCAACTTATAATGGAGTAACTTTTAAATTCTCGACAGTCTGGCTCATGCATGCTTAATTTGCACGTTTTCAAATTCTAATTTCCAACGCATTGCTTAAAACTTCTCGGATTTTTAATTGAAAATCTCTTTTAGAAACACGTAAGCCATTCACCTGATGACAAAACAAAACGATACTTATAATTTTAAATTCAATTTTCGTCTGAACTGTGGTAGACAGTTAGGAAAAGAGTTAGTACCTCTTTTATTAGGCTGTAGGCAGTATACGAAGCAATACCAAAATATGTTTTCACTGCTCTATGATTTTTCCTTAAAACGTTCAATATAAAGCTAAATTAATTGTAGGGTAGTTTGCTGAAAAATATCTACAATATCACAAAATGCCTTGTTCAGTTTTGTTCAGTACAGAATAATGGATATTAATTAAGGGCCATTGACAAACGTGTAGTTTCCAGCTGCACGGCTTTTTTGTAATAAAAATAACCTAGGCTATCTGAAATATATTACAACAAACCCGTGGTTAGTTTGAACGTAAATTAAACTTAATTTAGCGTTGCCGTGGTAACGGTAATTCGATTTCCGATCGAAACGTTTCCTGCGTACATGCTAAAAAACTAAATTTTAACAAGAAAAGTTTTTATAAAAATTTGTATTATTTTTTATACTTGTAATAAACCTAAAATTCTTACACTACTTTAGAAGATGTTTTTCTTACTGTGGATTTCTGAGACTGAAATCTCCGTTTAAAACATATTGTTATCTCTGTTTTGTCGAAAATAACGACAGGATTGATATGTTTTATATAGAGATTTTGGTCTCAGAAATCTACGATTAGTTGATGAAGTAGTGCAGAAATGTTAACACAAATCCTCAGTTAATCAGTCTCAAGTTTTTGTAGATAGAACAGTACTTGAATTAAACCTTTTTTAATGAAATCGCTATCCTCTGTATCCCTGTTTACTGCTAATTAGGGATACACATTGTCCTGTGACCTTTACTTGAATTATACTTAATTTTCCATTCCGTCTTAGCATACAAAGATTAAATAAATAGTACAGCTTTGGATGAGCGATCTTTATCATATAAAAGGTATATAGCCTCTTTACAAGAACAATGTGATATTTTTTAAACCACAACTTTACAGGAGAACAATTTTAAACTTTTAAGCGTTGATAAATTATTGCGGTAATTAATTTGCATTCTGAAAATAAGCAAAAAAAAGCTCAGTTCAATATCATCATCATCAGCGCACTATACGACCCCACTGAAGGGCTTACCCTAAGTTAGGGGTGACTAGGCCATAGTCAACCAAGCTAGCTCAATGCGGGTTGGTTGACTTAACACACATCTTTGAATTTATTTTCGTTAGAACGTCGAATAATATCGAAAAACACATTGGTACATGACGGGATTCGAACACTGGATTGCAAGTCAAGTGATAAACCCCTGAGCCACCGACGCTCCGGTTCAATGTTAAATTAGAATTTATGAACGCTTAAATGTTTAAAGTTACTCTGCCGTAACATTTTGGTTTAAAAAATATCACATTGTTGTAAAGAGGCGTTATTTTAAACCTCCCTTTATAGTATAATTTAGTATATTATATCTTTTGTATATTAATGTATGAATTAATTAAGTAGAAAACGTAGATAATAAAGGGATGAAAAGTAAAGATAGAAACATGGAGCGAGTAATAAACATAATAGAAAAATCCAAATTAAAAATCTTCCGAAACGTTGTTTATTCTAAATGAAAGCAGTTGCAGTCAACATTATAATGTAACCTTTTTAGAAAGTTGCTAATGAGAAACAAATAATTTTCCTTTGAATGCTTATTTAGCAAAGAAATGAAGCATAAAAATAATAATTAATGATCAAAGATTTTATTTAGAATCATAGATTATGGCTTTAAATAATATGCATTTAATCGCATAAAGTTGTTTTTATTATATATGTTACATACTACGAAAAGATATTGTAGACGTTTACGCAAATCATTCATTTTATTTATGTATATACAAGTACATAGTATTGTGAAGGTCATACATTTATTATTTTGTTATGTACTTTAGGTATCTTATATCAAGAAAATATTATAATTATATATTAACAGTAATAGCCTTAGTATATTTGTATTAAAATAAAAGGCTCCTAGCAAAACATAAACATACTAATTACGACATAACATACAATTGAGTTACGTTTAGGGACAAAGATTCCCTCCTCGGGGGAGAACCTTTGATATAAATAAAGTTCTTTCATTATACCCTCGTATTGTCTCGTCCCTCTGCCCTCCCCTCCCCCCACTCAGACCCTGTCCCCTAGCCGCCTTCTGGCATTAGTGCGTTAGGTCACTTACTGACATTTTAGTTTAATTAGTAAAGGTTACGTAGGGACCGGCACAATAGCTTAATATTTTTCCTAACAGTTCTATTTTCATTTAGTTTAATATAAACTATTAATTATACTCTAAAGGGTAGAATTAAAATCTAAACTATTTTAAATACTTCATTTTTAATAATCTTTAAATTAGATTATATTAGATTATGTGATAGGTTTCCAATGGCGAGAAATACCTATACATAAATATCAGAGGTAACAAAATGTTGTCTATAGGTATATCGGCAATAGAACCCTACGGTTATACGTATAAAACTACTATAAACTTTTGAATACTACTGATTATAATGATACAATTATTTTCCCATAGCAAATATCTAAATGCAAAGGCTTAGAGACCGTACTTAACGAAATATTAATGAGTATTTGATTCCGCATAGCGCGCTTTCCCGCCGAGTGGGAAAGAAAAGCGTCTGTTAATCCGGTTTTAATCAGACCGCCATCTGGTGGATTCCCTCAATTACTTCTAATTACGGCCACTCCCTACGTCCACCGCGAACTTGCAGGATTTTGTTCAATATCCAATTTGCCCGCTTAATACAGTTAACGATTTTCGAATCCTCATTGCGGCAGAGGTTACGTTAAGCCACACGATTTATTTAAGCGATTTGATACTTTACATACGTAAATAAAACGTACAATAGATTTATTTAAGAAAAAAGAGTACATTTATTTTTTTAATACAGATGTTATGTTGATGTTAATGGAAACTCACAATAAACAAAACATACGTTAGCATTTGAAAATTTTCTAACTTAAACTTATAATTGAATTACTTTATGAAATGTCTTCGCGCGAACCTATTCAGAGCTCTTCTCGCTTTTAACATATTTATAATCTTAATTCTAAATCCAATCTAACGCGGTTTCAATTCGCTTTATTATCTTACGGAAATTTTAATTAAATTTAGTTACTAATCTTTTTAAAGCTATGTTGGCTATCAATGTATGTACAGGTAAAAGTTGTTTACTAAATATTTTTTACCCTAAAGACATTAACTCGACTTTCCATAGTAACGTAATAGGTCAAGCGTAACTCTTCCTAAGGGCATGACATATAACGCAATAATGATCGGAAATGGGTTAAAAAAATACGTACTTAGTTATTCCATAAAAAAAACTCGAGAAATGACGTGTATGTTATTGTAACCACTACTTAAAATTTGAGCGTCGGTGGCTCAAGGGTTAAGCACTTGACTTGCAATCTGCAGGTCCGGGGTTCGAATCCCGCCATATACCAATGTGTTTTTCGATTTTCGATTTACAAAGGTACATTTATGTACATAGTACGTTCTTACGGCGAAGGAAAACATCGTGATACAACCTGCACATATCTGAGAAGAAATTCAAAGATATGTGTGAAGTCAACCAACCCGCACTGGGCCAGCGTGGTTGCTATGGTCACCCCTAAATTAGGGTAGGCTCCGAGCCCCTCGGTGGGGACGTATAGTTGATGATGATGATGATGATGACTTAAAATTTAGTATTTATATGTAGAAGAAATTTCTCTATTCCATATAAATTTTCTGTCCATATTTCAGATATTGAAAAGTCGTATCTACCAATACCACAGTCATGAATATACCCCCAAAATTTTAACATATAAAAGCTTTCAAAAAATCTTTCGATATCAAGTGGTTAAATATCTTTAAAATAAAAACATGTAGTCGGTTATGGGGCATATGGGAGGTCACGTTCAGTGGCCGCGTCCAATTTCACCGGCCATTAATCACGATCTCTTGCTCCCATTGCGAGTATCGGCTGATCAAAAAAAAGGTCGTTTTTGAATATAACTTTGTTGTAGATGAAAAAGAAAACTTTTTTATGACAATTGAAATATAAATTAGTAAGAAAAACTTTGCAATGAAACATTTGAATCTTCTTTACGAGTAAATTGAAATAAACAATAATGTGAGATATTACTGGCACAAAAGTATTATAAATATTTTTTCTTCGTTGGACTTTACAACATTTTTCAGCACTAACACATACATCTAACTGAGCTAAATTATCTTTTTTCTTTGTAACACATCAACACGTAATATGACAGATATTTATAAAAGCATTAATGGGTTACAAAAAAGTCAATAAATGACACAACGTGTCCAAAAACATTTCAAGATGCAAAAAAACTTCAACTTCAACACGTGCGTTAATTTCCCACAATAAAGTGTCCAACATTTGGGAACAAGAACTACAGTTAAGTCTGTTCAACTCTCAACATAATACCCTATGACATGGGTTTCGCATTAGTGGGTACTGGATACTGGGTACGTATCCAACTGCATATATATAGTAACAGCATTCAAGCTCAAATGAAAAAAGGTTGTCGCTACTTTATGTGAACAGTACGTCTACTGCGATTAAATGTAACTGGTTTAATAGACACCTTTTCAAATATTTTGGTTTAATTTTTTTATTGTTTTTATTTCTTGTAAAATTGCCAAATTTGTACCGAAAAAAGATAAATCTTACTAACATTATCAATGCGACTGCTTAGATGGATGGATGGATGGATGGATGGATGTTTGTTAGAAGGTATCTCATTAACGGCTGCATGGATCTCGCTGAAATTTGGCATAGACAGAGGACATCGCCTGGAAGAACACATAGACAACTTATTAAGTTCAGCGCAGACGGAATCGCGGGCGAAAGTTAGTATTAAATACATTACTACTCACATTCGCTGTGACTTGTCTAAAACAGCGTAAGTTCCCGTTAAACTTTTAATACCCAGTTAAAATTTACCAAGATGCAAATACTAACGAAATTTCAGAACAACTTTAACACTATAGGCGAAGACTTTGCTATAGTTTTAAACGGTTTAAAATACTTCATTTTTAGTGAGCTAACTTTCTTACACAGTTTCTTTGCTCTATTGATGTGCAATCATAAGTTCAGGGGTTATGTGTCTTCTTGAGTACTTAATATTTAACCGTAGTAATAAGAACATTTTTTTCAAAAATACCGCTGTATTTACGAAGATTTATAAATGTACACATATTTATGTAGCTGACTGTACCTGCTTAATAAGGAATAATAGTCAAAATTCCTTTCATACCTCAAATCATTGTTTTAACAAAATGTTACAAAATACATAAATAATGTTAAATATTATTCACCTGCACATTGTACATAAATCAGTCCCAGCGTGCACTTTGAATGTAGTCAAACAATCTTCAAAGGATCCTTTGAAATTGTATCAAACGTAACGCTCCAGCGGCACCGAGCACTACATTAATGTCACAATAATACATTTCAAAGCTATTCACAGTTCAACATTGAAATTCTTTAGTTATCGTATTTACTCGAAATATGTTTTATTTAAATATCTTTATTTAAGCTTAGCTTCCGAATGACCACTATTTAGTAAGCAATTAAATAAAAGAGACTTAAAGCGTAACCATAATTCTATTTTCATTATTGTTTTTACACGTACGTTTCCATTGCTGTAAGGTCTGTTTTATGTGTTTCATACGTTTTTTACATTTATTTAAACAGTGGAAACTCATAACTAGAATTTAAGTTGAATCTCCAATTACTGAAGGGAGCTAAAAAAAATAGTATTTATAAGTTTTTTCTTAGATAATCATATGAATATATTCCTACATGAATAGTCAAGTAATGAAAGTCGAGTAAACGTCAATCAAGAAGCAAATGTAGCGAACATTCAGCAAATAACCCGACTCCAACGTTATTGGCACAAATCAAAAGAGGCCGAGTCACTATTGGATCGCTTATTTAAGCATTTGTTAACATAAATACAAACTACTAGAAATTATTATTATTTATTCTCTTATTCAAATTGAAACAAAAACAAAAACAATTGTTTCATCATCATCATCATCATCATCAGCCTTTATCTGCCCACTGCTGGGCATAGGCCTTTCCCAATGCCTTCCACAGTACGCGGTCCTCCGCCTTTTGCATCCAACAACTTCCCGCCGTGCGGATTATGTCGTCGGTCCTCCTGGAAGGAGGACGCCCCAAGCTCCTGGTCCCCTGCCGTGGCCTCCATTCTAAGACCTTCCCTCCCCACCTGGCGTCGTTGGCCCGACAACAATTGTTTGACGTGAATTAATTGAACAATGAAGATTATACTGATTAACTTAACAATGCCTAGTAATCCGCCATACTTGATTGATAGTTATCAAGAGACATGAGCGTGAACATACAGCTGTCAATAGCTTGCGGTGATTCAAGTTATTTAGCTTACATAGCTTTACTTAGCTTACATAGTTGATTACATAAATACTTAAGTATTAAGCTAACTATGTGAACTAACCTCAAGTTAGGTGAGTTTATAGTCTTTACTAATAAATTTATAGTCGATACATAGTCTTATAAAGAGAAATTTAGTAACCGTCAAGTGATTTTGTCTATTAGGAGCATTGGATAACTCTACTATTATCCGGCGAAAGGGAATAGAGATTTTTATAAATGAATCTGTTTTTTTTTTTGTATTACTGCTTAATCTATAAGACAGCTTAAGGAATCCTCTTTAAGGATTAAGTGAGACTTTCGAAACTCTATAATGAATAGAAACAGCTTTTTGCCTACACTGATACTGTAAATAAATCTTTTACAAAAGCTCGAAAACTCTTTATATAAATTACGTCAGAACAAATAAAGATCCGTACCAATATCCTCTAATGTGAAATTACTTTCAACTAACAAAGGAGAGAAAACAAAAAGCGTATCCAAACAACAACGTAAAGTGTTCAGTTTCACCGTTCATTGATCTCAATATCCTGTTTCCTTGGCAATGGGCTCTTAGTTTTACATCCACTAGGGTCAATTGTCATTGAGAACAATACTAAAGATCAATCGGTTGAGTTATTGAAGCACAAAAATACCAAGAAATCGGCTATTCACAATTATACTTGAAGCCAATAATAGCTTCCTAAATTTTATTCACATATTATATGTTACGTAGCAATTTTTTTTTTTGTGATCGCTTCATAGTTCGTAATAATATTTGAAATATTTCAGTTTTAATAGCATTTAATTTAATTAACTATAGTTTGTATTTTCGGTATTAATGGCAGTATTTGTACTTGTCTACCTAATGTAGTTCTATTAATTCCTGAATTATAAAAGGCAAAAAGAAAGCGAATCTTTTTGATTATTAATTCGTCAATATTCAACACTAGCTTTTACCCGCGACTCTGTCCGCGCGGAATAAAAAATAGAAAACGGGGTAAAAATTATCCTATGTCCTTTTCCTGGCTCTAAGCTACCTGCCCACCAATTTTCAGTCAAATCGATTCAGCCGTTCTTGAGTTATAAATAGTTTAACTAACACGACTTTCTTTTATATATATATATATAGATTTGCCAAAGATTTAGAAGAAAGTTTAATAAAGAAAAGAAAAGAAATAAATTTTGAGGGCAACAAAAGTCTTCTCTAATCGCTAGAAAAGAAGAATGATTATGTCTTTTCGGATATAGTCTGATCGTGATCTGGCAATTCTTTAATTGTGAGGACAGGTCTAATAATGTTAGAGTTCTGAAGAAAGTCCAGAAATTTTCTAATTAATTTTGCAAGTCAATGTATCGGATGAATATAGATATCGTTGGCTTAAAAGCTGTAGCCTAAAGCTGTAAAGTCTGCAGAACCTTTTTGCATTTTGTTAGACGGTAGTTTCATCTTTGTACATTTTCATTAGCTACTGAAAGTTCGAGCGAAAGTTTCGCAGTTCATTTAAGATATGCTGACCGTATTGGATTAAGTCGGGAAATTTACAAAGTAATAATTAGCAATCATTTTTGTCCGTCGTTTGCAGGTTTCTTTTAACCTGAGTTTGCATTTTTAATAATGTTCAAATATTATATTAATTAAGCAACTTAAACAAAAATAACACACTATTTTATAGTTCTAACAAAAGTTTATATGATTCAAAAGTTAAATATTTAATAGAAATAACATTAAGTAATTAGTTATATAGAATTTTTTTTTTAAATTTCTTACTGAAGTCAACTAAGATTTAAATTGTCATCCGATTTTTATTTAGTAAACTTACGCTTGATTTCACGTTCAATATTAGGATGTAAAGTGCGGACGTCTTATTTAAAATGTGACCAGAAGTTTTCTAATTTTCAACCTTTAGGATTCCCTTTTATTGTATTGCTTCTAAACAAGTCAGCTTTACTGCTCCGACTTTATTAAAAAGAGTATACTATGTGACATCAGAGATAAAGTTTTAAATATACTTCGCAGCAACCGTCTCCTAGTTGCTTTAATTCTACGAAACTTTGTCGTTGGATGTCTCAACGGTTCTTAATTAAACCATGTACTACTTTATAAAACTTTTCTAATATATAAAATTCATCGCGTGTGTATTTTATAATATGCTTACTATCGCGTTATAATATACTAGCTGACGCCCGCGACTCCGTCCGCGCGGAATTAAAAAACAACTCAATATGCCGCCTATGTCTTTCAGTATTGCTCTATGCCAATTTTCAGCTTAATCCGTTAAGACGTTCCAGAAATACCTTCAAACAAACATCCATCCATACAAACATTCACATTTATAATAATAGTAAGATAAACGAAGATAAACATCTAAGCGAATTACCGACCTAGTTCGATTCTGATGAATTTCATATTTTTTTATCAATGAATACTTTTAAATAGGCGATGATAATTGCGAGAATTAACTCCTACTTTATTAGTTAACATATCCTTAGTCTAGACTTATCTTTAGTTTAGTGTTTTTGGTGGAGACCCCTCTCCCTGGTCTTTGCATTTCTCTTGGTTTCTAAATACAATATCTTCCTGTTCTATTTCACCGTCTTTCTATATCTACGTTTAAAAACATGATATCTCGTGTTAATTTAATACGATGTAAAGATTCCCACGCCCTACATATGCAACTAGCCCAGAACTCTTAACAGAAATATAAAACAAGTTGCTCTCTTAAGAAAGTAGCGCTTGAGCATCTGGGAGGCACTAGTGAAACAATTTGTAACTTTTTCCGAGTTAAGCGGCAGAGGGAAATATTAAAGGAATTTTGTTAAAAATAGATTTTGAACGTGTTAAAATTAAGTCTCTTTTCGTGTTACTTTTTTAAATAAATTAAAGCGACATCTTTTTTATTTAAGACTAGCTATCGCCCGCGACTCCGTACGCGCGGAAATAAAAAAGATACTTAGTTACTTAGTAAGTAGCCTATTTGTTCTTCCAGACTACGTTCTACATCTGTGCCAAATTTTATCAAGATTCATTCATCCGTTAAGGAGATACCTTCGAACAAACATCCATCCATTTAAACATTCGCATTTATAATATTAGTAAGATTTTATATTAGATCTCATACCTACCTATAAAATAATTTTTACTACAATAATCAAAATATCACTCTTTCAGAGTGAAATTTTTCATTTTCTACATCGATACAAATTCGATGACAATAACAATATGTAAAATTAATTCTTTACCTTTAATGAACTTACTTTGTACTAAAGAAAAGGCGAAGTGCATAGAATACACCAATAGCAAAAATGTAAACTTTCAGAAATGCTTGACCACATAAACACGCGGTTACAAAGCTCACCGCAAAACTTTCTGCCCACCCCACATCGGCGTGAGCATGTCGCACGATACAAATTACCAACACCCGTGTTGCTCCAATAATGAAACTTGCAAACTCCATTATTGCCAATGGCGTTGTTACCAGCTGTTATTACAGTCAAGCGTGTTTTCTATTCAGTACCACACTCCAACTCAACAGTAAATGACCTTAGGTTTGATATGAAATTAGTTTTATTTTCTTTTAGTTTATAAACTTTAACTATAAATTATACACTACATTTGTAATTTAGTTTATAAACTTTTATCTCAACTTTTGTTATGAACGTAGCAACTGTTATATTTGTCATATGTTTTGTTATATACTTTTAATTCTTAAGAATATTTCTTAATGTTATACATACATGACTATGATAGGTCTAACAGTACCTAAACTTCATAAATAGTCATATATGTATTTCGACATATTAAAGATTTAAGCTTATGTCTCTAAGTGAAGCATAGACATTATTAAAGTATAGAACGTTAAGCAGGTTATAAAATTTACATATTCCGGTGTTAATACAACGTTGCAGATAATTTTGACAAGCATTGACATGCCGACAGCATCCTAATAGGCGTACTGGAATGCAGATAATGAACTATCACCTCATTATCACTTGGTAATATTCACCTATGCATTATTAGTAATGACTGACACTACAGAACGGACGTAACTTAATTAAACATGCATTTGCAGATACATTTTTACAGTCGCAACCCAAAATGTATAGAGCAATTTTTTTGAGTTAAAAAAGATAAAAGATAAAAGAGATTTTGTGATGAGAGATATGATGCAGTTTTGTTGTTGCAGGGTGTGCGCTATGTTCCTGCCAGAGTTCGCGAGTTTCGTAGCGGCCATCTTGTTTGCGGTGCATCCCATACACACCGAGGCGGTGAGTTTGTCTATTTGATATCTAGATACTGGCTGGTAAATGTATTCTTTTTCAAAACATCTTATAATGCACTTTAGCTGATGTTAATTGACACTGGCTGGCAAAATCTTTTAGTAAAGCACGGAGTATAATTTAAAAATACTAAACAAGATGCCGTAAGTACCGATACCGCATAGTCGTTAAATGATTACTTGTGCAGTACTTCAATGTAGATATCGTTCTAGAGCTACCCTTAAGAACGATCCTCAGTGCAAAAGTTGCAGGTAAAAACAACTTTCCAGCATTTTGTACACACGGCGCTTTTATGCGCACGCTATTTTAGAATATTTATAACCTATGCAAATAAGAAGCCAAAAAACTAGATAGAATAATAAGAGACTGACAAGATTTACATATAGCCCGGACACAATACAAACCGTTGAAAGACACCATTGCGTGCTACATAGTTATATATAAATCTACGGAAACATAGTATTCTTGTATTTTATAATACTAGCTTCACACTGAAGTGGCACATTGAAGTAGATATTAAAGTAGTAGCTGTAAGGCTTTTTTGTCCACACTGAGAAAGTAGCAGTGTTCTGCCCTCGTATGAAACTAGATTAGAGGGGCTGGAAGATAATATATGACGCAGTGTATGCATACGTATGTCCGGCGCATGGAGTAATTAATAGCTGAGCTTGCGTGAGTCGTTCGCGTAATATCGAGCCCTCTGTTACCTTCATATTTTCTTTAACAAAATTTTTAAATTACCTTGAGTTACCAACAAAAAAATAACATTGAGCGAAATGACAATACCTTTCTTAAACATATTTCAGCAATGGAAACTCGCTGTTAGTCCAATAAGTATTTTTATTAATAACAACACTATTATTGTAAGAAAAAAACTAAGCAGCAGACAAGCAGAGGTATAAATAAATTTATTACGCAATAAATTAAGGTATACAAACAGTTAATTAGAAATTAATTCAAAATACTGTAAAATTTATATAAAGATTCCCGCATCAAAATGCAAGGCTCAGAGTACAGCGAGCTTTTCATAAAACTTTCATAAGCTCTTTATAATCTAGCAAGACGCTTCGCCACTATGAAGTCAAAACGCAAAATGCAAGCTTCTTTATAAAGGACTTTAACTTGCTTATTTTAAATAACATTTTCTATTAACATAATGAAAAACTTGAAAATTCTTGGGGATTCACGTAATGACTAAAACTTTTTTTTATAACTTATTCTATGCTACAAGTCATGATTCAAGAGAGACTTTTGTTCAGACTCGAATAAAAATAAACGCAGTAATTATCCATGTATGGTTTTGTTGTAAGAAACATTGTACACCATGTACAATACAAGTTAGAATCTTGTACAAATATCATGTACGTAAGCAATCACATCATGTCATGTGCAAAACCAGATACAGAAATACTGTGATCAACCGTCTGTCTATAGCTTCAAATTTCAGTTCCAACCCTTTGACGCGGCCCCGGTCAAACGTAACTAGATAACTGAAACAAAGAACATGTTGTCATGGCAACGCATTGAGACCTTTTGAGAGATCTGGACGCTGTAAGCTGTCTGTGGCGTATTTTAAAAGGAAATACACCATAATTTTAGTATTTATGGAAGTTGTTTATTAAAATGATACGTATAAGATAATATTTATTATATTAAAAAGTTTGCTATTCCCTGAAATTAAAGCAATTTTTCCAAAAAATACTAATTGTTAGGACACTATCCGATGCCTAGAGCGATTTAAAATTCCCTTTTTGTAGGTTACACATAGTAAATCAAATGCACACTAAGGGTCTCCATCAGCGAATAATTAACGACTTTAAGTGTATGTTTGTTACATAACTTGCTTCAATGTACTACAAATTGTGACTTAAAGTACCTAAAAACGAAGCTGTGTCCAGAAGGGTTAAAAAGCAGAGAGTTTAATCTAACACCAATCATGTTAAAAAAATAGAGCATAGTAATTTTGTTCGGTATTAATTACTCTGAGCAGAATGTCTGAGAGGGAAACCTATTTGGAGCATTCATAAGTTAATGAAGTGAGTCGAGAGATGAGACTCGAGAACTTTTTGCACTGGATTTAAATTAGTTCCTCCTAGTGCCGCTACCAACGAATGTCGCCTCTTAATTACTACGACCCTTTGTCTTCGCATGTGAACAATTAATTATATTTCGTAATTAAATCTCTCATAATATCCTAATAACCGTAATTACAAAGTTTTATATTAATTATAATTAAGTTCACGGGGTCACACACTCTCGTCTAATTTTAATTATGTTAATTTAGGAAGGCTTTTCTGAACATCAAATTAATTTGATTTTTCAGTGATGAAATTATATGTTACTTAAAGTCAAATCTTACTAATATTATAAATGGATGGATCGATGTTTGTTAGAAGGAAGGATCTCAATGAAATTTAGCATAAAGGTAGAGCATAGTCTGGAAGAACACATAGGATACTTATCAAGTTTCTTTTTAATTCGAGTTGCGGGCGGCAGCTAGTATATTTATTAATAGAAAATAAGTTGTATTAATACAGTGGTATTCATAGTTCTATAGGGGGCTTTTGTAAGAGTTTAGCCGTGCATTTATTGGACTCTATACATTGCTCGTATATTCGCGCTACATCAATTTGCGTCGCTCCCTTTTGTAATTACAGTTTTAGTTACAGTTCGATTATTCGCTGCTAGTTTCGTTATATTAAATTCTTTTCGATTGACTGTTTTTAAACTTTTGTAATAATAAAAACGGATTTCATTTGTTTAAAGTTGATTTAAATAACTGTACCGATTTGGATTTGGTTTTTTTTTTCATGTTTCGCTTATGTTAGGTTTCTGAGACCGAATTCCCCGTTTAAATACTCCGATCACTGTTTTGTCAAATATAATGAGAGGGATGAAAATAATACACAGATTTTGGTCTTAGAAACCAACGGTAAGTACATGTTGTGTATTTAAATCGTAACATCGTGAACTGTAATCTTAACAGTTTTAGAAGGATTAATGCTATTCCTTATTCTCCCAGAATTGTCATCAGAAACTGACTTTTTTTATTAAGAATTTCTTATTAAATCACTTTATTCTACTAATCACAATTGGCAAAGTGTTCTTAGTAACATATAAAAACCTTTAAAGGCTAAGTGTCACTCTATAAATAAAAACAGTAATTATATTTTCCATTCTCATACTTTCTAGTATTAAGTTCTGCTGACATAGTAAAGTACGTTCGTTTAACGAAACGGCCGCCAGACATCTGCTTAGTGTCCGCTAAGTTAAAGTTACTACCGCTTGCCTTCTTCAGGAATTACATCGGCTTTGTACTTGAACTTAGTACGGAATGAAACGCTTCTATAAATTATCATTTATCTATTCTATGGATTTTATGTGTTTTCAGAATAGCAGTACTGCTAATCTGGCAGGAGTACTGCTAATTTCTAGGAGTATAACTATTCTGGCAACTTAAGCGATTAACGTATATTTGTCATTAGCTCTTTTCTAATTACGTAGTATGTTTTCAAATAGCAAAGTCAGTTAATAAAGTGTTGTAAGCATAACTTGTTTAATTTCAACAAAAAGTATCTCGTAAGGATTCAAAGTAAATAAACTAAGATGTTCTTATTTATGTTTCTGTCAGTTAATTGCAAATGTTTTAACGATGTTCATTAATGTCACTAGCTTAATTACTAGAGTTTTATACAGTTCTAAATTTAAAATATTTAATTCATTTATATTTTAAATGATTGTAATTCTTAAAAAATGTATTTATTTGTCGACGAATGAAATATCAAATTCATCGAAATGGCCGTTAAATGTTATAATTAACCTCGAATATTCCCTCTTTTGTAATTGAATAGGCCGTATTCAAACGCGATTTTCTATTTATGAATATTACAAATAATGTTTTCGTAATCCTAGCAAGGAGTTTAATTGAAAATTGATATAAATAATAATTCCGCGAAATTAATAAAGAAGTAATATGGTTAGGTTTGATAGTAAAAGCGGCGCACTTCAAAGATTTTGCGTTTTTAGAATTTTATATCGAAGAAGTAATCAACAAAATACAAAAAATATAAAACGAATTTATTTAAAGTAGGGTAACAGACAAGACGCAAGAAATAGTGAAACATTAGTTACTTTAGATACAGTGAATGACATAATAAAGAAGGTCTGGCTGTGGACTGACACAGGCTGATAACGATGAATGATAAATAAATAAACGTTTACACACGTCTATACGTAACCTGAGTTAGTAGATTTCGAATTGCCATAGTCATATTACGTTTTTTTATTTTCTCTTTTTCAACAACTAATGCATTGTCCTCAAACAGAAATGAAAATGTAGAAATCATTAAACCAGAGTTCATGTGAGCTGTCAACTGGGAAAAGGGTTTGTTCGTAGTTGGCGCTTTTAATTTTGCGGCTGAAAACCGACCGCAGAAGTGAATTTTACTCCGAGTTTTGACAATTTTCAACGGACGTACGATATACTTTTTACTATTTTTTTTATTTCTATGCATAACGTTGTTAAGTTAAACACGAAAAAAACTGTATACAGTGATCCAAATTTATACGACGTAAAATAATTCAATGTACAGTCTGACTTATATTCTTTGCCAAGAAGACATTATAACGGCTTCTTTCATTTAAATCAAATTCCTTAGAATTACCATTAATAATGATAAACTCCATTTGCTCTTAATAATTTCTCTTTATGATTTATATCCAAGAATTGCAAAATAATCCACTCACGAATACACTTTATTACTTTAGTGTGGGAGTAAAACAAGCTATCTAATTTTTTTTGATGTTCACACAGTTCAAAGAAATTTTGAGTTATATTTTTACATCTCATAATTATAAAAAGAAATAAAAAATAAAACATTTCGAAACGTAACTGATATAAAAATATATTTCTCACTAGCTTTTGCCCGCGACTCCTTCCGTGTGGAATTAAAAAAAAACTTAATGAGTAACTTTAGAGTAGTAGTCTATGTGTTCTTCCCAACTATGTTCTACAACTGTGCCAAATTTAATCAAGATCCGTTGAGCCGTTCCGAACATATCTTAAAAGAAACATACATCAATCAATCAATCTAAGCATTTATAATATAAGTAAGATATGTAAATGCTTCTTCAATTCGTACAGGATAGTATCGAATCACTATCACTCCTAGTGCAATGGATATTTGTAAAATCCTTTGAAAGCCCAGCGGGTATTCAATGCTCGCTAATTGATTAATTCCCGGGCTCTGGTTGACACTACGAGTCCATAGGCCTTTGATTACCAAACCTGTTGCGTACATTATCGTGATATGTCATTGACAATCTCACGGTACTGTTCAGTTGGATTGTGTTAACAGGGTGTTTATTTATTAATATTAAAAACAGCAACATCTTTGTTTCATCTGGCGCTTGTGTAAAGGCGCTTCCTTTTTTATTTTTATTGCCTATTCATTTTCTGTGAGTTAGTTTATAAAAAACTAAATTATTAAACTATATTTATTACTTTCAACAGTTTGAAATAACAATAACAACTTTACCGTTATAAAACAAGGATGAGCTTCTTTATTTGAAATGCAAATTTAAATGTAATTACCATAAAAAGACAAGCATTCAAAATATATCAAAGAAAAACTCAATTTCACATCAAGAGTATGAGAAATCTTTAAAATATTCCCACAAATATTTGATGTAGCGTAACATGTTTGCTCTGCCGGGCAAAGCTAGTTATAATGAAGTCGTCAAGAGTCGGGAGATCCGACGTTATACGTTCTCAGTTTTATAGAGGAGCTTCGGACGTGGTTAGCAATATCTTACCCAAGTTAAACCCCCTTGCCTTATACCCCCCGCCAATATCCAGCGACAAATTACCATGCCATAAACTACCAACGCTTATTCAGCGTAAGGCAAACATATATTGACTTTGGTTTATATTGACCTTTGATGTTTGAAAAATTGCTTTATAAAACTCTGGAATAACAACAAAACCTTACTTAGCTATCAAAGCACCATTGAAAATATTGTACTCATATTAAAGTATTTAATATTTCTATTTATAATTGTTTCTTGCTAGCATATAAAAAGTTTAATGAATTTTACATAAGCATAAACCGTACGATCCGTGTTCCGAAAGCTTAAAGTATTGTTTTTGACACATTTCATGCCACCAACAATTTGATATTCAATTTAATGTTTTAAACTGTATTCAATTTTTAATTTTTTCACACGTTAATTTATTAATTTACTTAATGAAATTAGTCGAAAGCTATTGCTAATGAAAAAGCCAAATGGTCCAATCCCCTAATGCAACTTACAACCTAACAATATAAGAATATTACGGACTCGCTTGCAGGCGATATTTGTTAATATTTTCTCAGACTTTATTCCACTACCTTTGACCGTCTCCGCCTTTTTTATCGTCTCGATTCTCCGTAACAAACGGGATTTGCGGACCAATGCTATCAACAAATTGATTTCATTAACTATTGAGCGGAATAACATCTTTGTTTTATTTCATGGCGCCCACGTTTATAAGGACATGTTTATAAATAATTAAATAATTATTTTATGACTTAGGTGACGGGTGTGGTTGGCCGGGCAGAAATGCTGTCTTCTGTATTCTTCCTGGGAGCGTTGCTGTGCTATGCTCGAGCCGCAAGCAGAAGACGATATACAGGTAAAGTCAGAAAGATCTTAAAACATTTTTGATATCCATGTATCAAAGTTTTAAGTAGCCTTGTATGCAGTTAGCCATTGAAATATTTTTATATATAGTTGTGTGTTTGGGTACAAAGGTAATATAAATTCGACCAACAATTAATTATTAATGAAGTATGAAGTTCTATCAAACACCAAAATTCCACCAAATTTTCGAACTTAACACAAACGAAAAACCTTTGGAAAGTTTGTGTTTGCTGCGCACACTGTCGCCATCTATCTCAGTAACGAGCACATAATCTCGTTGAGTCGTGTGTACGGATGTTTGCTGTTCGCTTTTAACTTGTATTTTCCCTTCAAAGGAACGCGAGATGGGCTTCAAAAATTCGCGGTCGAGAGTTCGGATTCAATTAGAGAACCTCTTTTCAAACCGGCAAATAATTGGGATTCCTGCAATTTTAGGATCGTACTACAGTGTTTTTGGGATTCTATTTTCGTTTTATTTGTTCTATTTTTCTTAGAAATTCTTTTCTTATATAATAATATCAAATAGGATATTTAGTGAAGTAAAATTAGAAACTTAATAAAACGTTGACGTTCTTTAAAGTCTTAAAACGTGCAGCAATATCTTTGTACCTCTTTTTAAGGAAATCCCACAGTTAAATTTCATGTGGAGATGAAGTTCACAAAGCTATTTTTAGTAAAAATAAAACATTTAATACGAATGACGGTTCAATGTGCGACAACTAGTACATTGTAATTTTGCTTTGTCGAGTCATTAAAGTTTAGTTTAATTAATGATTGTATAAAACCCAATGAATACAGTATATTAGGTCTGACAGGTCATTTGTAAAGCAGCTCAGTCGACGTGAATAGGGGACGTCGGTTTGATGCCAAGAACACTGCCTCAAACTAATATCTTCTATTTAGGTCGACTATTATGAGATAGTAGGACCTGGGATAATTGTTAAATTTTGAACTTAAAGTAATATACTAGTATAATTCATTAGAATTGTATATTGTAATGAAAATTATCGAAGTTATTAATTTGTTAACTAACCTAATGTTCGATATCATTTTCGATGTATATTTGAACTTTCATTAGCAATTATATTCAAACAATAGAATTGACAAATAGCAGCAACTAGCAGCTGTTTCGCAGATTTAGTGTGGGGTGTTCAAAACTTTGCTTGTAATTCATTCACAACAACTGTTCGCACGTTAGTGGAAACACAACTGTTAATCAGTTCTAGCTGATATAACTACTAAGTTATTTCACATAACTAACGAGCAAATGATGCTGTGTCATTTAATATTGTATACTTTGTCTAAATGTTTAGTGCCGACTTTAGTATAAATAGATAAGGTTTAACATTAATTCATCGCCATTGTTATCAATGGGCGGTTGTTGCGGCGTTTGGAAATGTCAGTTGAGGTTGATTAATGCACAATACGTCTTAACCATTATTTGGTTTCTAGATTTAAGACAACTTGTGCCAATACTAAACAATGATAGTTTGATACACAGATTCCCATACTTTTTTATGGTATCCCTTTCAAAATTATACAGGTTTTGGCGCGTGGTGATACATTTCTTCAACTTTGAACTACTATATAACAACCCTGTTGGGTCTCCAGTACACCGCAGGGGTCCAACCAGATCACTATAGAAATTTGGTTTCAAATGTGTGAAAGTGATTTATATTTAATATCTTCTAGATTGGCGGTATTTAGTTGCGTGCACGGGTTGTGTGGGCATCGCCATGCTGTGCAAGGAGCAAGGCATCACGGTCACCGCTGTCTGCGTCGTCTACGAACTCTTTGTGGCTCAAAAGGTTTGTAACCATAGGTTTCTACTGCACAAACAAATGTATAAAATTATATTGTTATCATTCTCCTATGATTTCAAAACGCTTTAATTATTATCTACTGTTCTGTCAAGAGTTATATAAAAACATATTTAATAGTTATGAAACTGTTGTTGTATTTATGTTTATTAAGTTAACATGACATTACCTTTGAAAGCTGGACACTTTGAAGTCAAAGGTCCGAGTCGGTGGCGCGGGTCTCGATGACAAAGACAAAGGCTTTGTTTAGCGCTCGCATCGCTTGCCCTTTGTTGTTCATAATTCTATCTGGTCTAAAATTATTTAATGAAACATAGATGGCAATGGCATTGCTTGTACAACGGACAGATTACGTGTTGCCTCTTATTTTAATTTGGTCTTTTGTTGTTAAATATGGGTAATATTGTTTAAAGTGTAATAAATTATAACGATTTTTGATTAATTTTATATTTCAATAAATTATTGAATTTTTGGCACTACATAACGTGATTGGAATTTTTATTTTGTGTTCTTACAACAAAGTACAATCCATAATCTGTAGTTCATATTTGTTAGTTCGTCCACGAGAACATCATGACTGACTTCCATAGAAGAGCCAAACAAAATAATCTGTGCAGCATATGTGTATGAGTGATTACATAACATTATTCATATAAGAATAAAACAATGTGTCACATCAATATTGCAGCGTCGCGGCTTAGTGCTAAACGGTCGGTCGTGGCTGGAAGCGTGGGGTAAAGCGGGTTGGGGCTGCGGCTGCGGCGAAGCAGCACGCAGGGTAGCTACCGTATGCTGCGCCACGCTAGCCCTGCTGGCAGCGCGCCTGCACGTGATGGGGGCACAGCTGCCAGTGTTTACCAGATTCGACAATCCAGCAGGAGCCTCGCCACCGCCCGCCAGGTAAACCAATTACTAACTGCCATATAGTGTTTGCCATAAACAACTCGGATCTTATTCTAAACAGCTATAAAACAAATCAAGTAACGTCTTCAAAAATTTATAAAGCTAATTATCTTTTCTTCAACTGACCTCTCTCTCTTCCTCTCTCTCTTCCTCTCTCTCAAATCTCTGAACAAACTCACAAGTATAATAAACTTATAACTTAAGTCTGATTATCAATTTACAACATTATCTCGTGTTTTCCAGGCATTTGACATTCGCGTACTTACCCGCACTGAATGCCTGGCTGCTGACGCTGCCAGAGGCCCTGTGCTGCGACTGGACCATGGGCACGGTGGCATTGCTGCGCTCCTGGAGGGACCCTCGGAACTTAGCCACCGTTGCGTTAGCCACGCTCCTCATAGCGGCCGCTGTACATGCTCTGAGAACAAGATCTTCTGCATTATCTATGGTAAGTAGTGTATTTTCTGCTATTCTGATATGAAGTGAGAACCATTCATCGCATTCAATTACATTTGGGAGACGGAAGCCCAAACTAGGTTTATGTTATGTGTAAATTTAAGAATGTGCATCTAATATCGTAATAAATGACTACTGTTGAAAATAGCGTGATTGTTTTCGCGCATTTCTTAATGTTTTTAGAAATGGCAGCAAGTCATAAAATCCAAGGACATAAAATCGCAGGTTCCATTATCCATATATCTTTTACCTATATCAAAGGGTATTTCTCCAGGGTCTTGCGCTACTAGTGCTGCCATTCCTGCCGGCGTCGAACCTGTTCTTCCCCGTTGGTTTCGTGGTGGCGGAGCGCGTGCTGTATATGCCGTCGATGGGCTGGTGCTTGCTGGTGGCTCACGGCTGGCGGCTGCTGGCGCGCAGGAGAGCGAGCCTCGCCGCAGCAGCACTCATCTTCCTGCTCCTAGCCTTCAGCGCCAAGACCTACGTCAGGAATTGGGACTGGAAGACTGAGTACTCAATTTTTGCGTCCGGACTAAAGGTACGTTAAAGACACAATACACAATACAGAAAGATTTTTTATTTTCTTGAAATTTTAATCACCCCAATCTCTATTAAAAAAAGTTAAAAATAAGGCCTTGAAGGATCTTTCAAATAGTAAAATAATGTTTGGATTTTTTATTTGACTTTTTCAATAAATAACCTAGTTGATAAAAACGATTGTATTATTAAAATATAATAATCGTAAGAGAAATATAATATAAATTTCAGGTGAATCGTAACAACGCGAAGCTGTACAACAATGTAGGCCACGCGCTTGAAGCGGAAGGAAAATACGCAGAAGCATTGGAATTCTTCAACACGGCAGTGAGCGTGCAGCCAGATGACGTCGGCGCGCACATCAACGTCGGCAGGACATACAACCACCTCGGACGATACCAGGAGGCAGAGGAAGCTTACGTCAAAGCCAAGTCCCTGCTCCCTAAAGCGAAACCGGGAGAATCCTACCAAGCTAGGATAGCTCCGAATCATCTCAATGTTTTCCTAAATCTAGCTAATTTGATTTCCAAAAATGTGACCAGATTAGAAGAAGCCGATATGTTGTACCGACAGGCGATCAGTATGAGAGCTGATTACACGCAGGCGTACATAAATAGAGGAGATATTCTTATCAAATTGAATCGTACGAAAGAAGCTCAAGAGGTGTATGAGAGAGCGTTATTATATGATAGCGGGAATCCTGACATTTATTACAATGTAAGTATAGTCAATGAAGCCTTCGAAACATTTTCGTTATTTGCCACCGACTCTGAGCAATAGCAAACTTTGTATGTTTTGTGATGTTTGAATTATATTTAATAGTCTTCGAGATTAACATCATTGTTATATTGAAAAGGACTCATACATATTGTATGACAGAATCGTAACATACTTTATAAAACGCAAACAAGCGTCCAGGTGCTACAAATATCCAATTCAATTATTAATACTTTGTGGGTAGCTGGGCGTGGTGCTGCTGGAACAGGGCAAGGCGTCTCAGGCGCTGGCGTACCTGGACAAGGCGCTGGAGCTGGAGCCGGAGCACGAGCAGGCGCTGCTCAACTCCGCCATCCTGCTGCAGGAGCTGGGCGCCGCTGACCTGCGACATCTGGCCAGGCAGAGGCTGCTTAAACTGCTCGATAAAGATGGTATGTCGGTGACAATTTTGTAGGTGTTAGACCTAAAGGTATAAATACAGATACAGTTGGATATCACTTTTGTGGCTAGATATTATCTGGTTGGTTACAAAATATGAAAAATTTAACTATGTCTCTCCTCCAAATATAGGGCTATATTTTGAGTAATAGTATGTCATGATTGTTGTTCGGTTTGTTTTGTTGTATTTGTACAATGACATTAGTGAAAACCAGACAATTTTTGTCCTGTCGATAGCCGCCGGTCCATAGGCAATATTTAAATATTTTATTTTTTTTTAAATCTCCATTATATTCAACATTAGTAACAGTCTCATGAGTTGTTTTATTGTATACAGTAGCGGCAAAAGAAACGCTTACGTGGAATTGTAGGAAAATGTAGTAGTGTCCTGTGGGGATCTCCCCATTCCCTCCCCATCTGACGAGCCGACATTGTTTGCAGCGACAAACGAGCGCGTGCACTTCAACCTGGGCATGGTGTGTATGGACGAGGGGGACGCGGCGTGCGCCGAGCGCTGGTTCCGCGCCGCAGTGCGCCTCAAGCCGGACTTCCGCTCCGCGCTGTTCAACCTCGCGCTGCTGCTGGCAGACCGCCGCCGCCCGCTCGAGGCCGCGCCCTTCCTCAAGCAGCTCGTGCGCCATCACCCGGACCACGTCAAGGCGCTGGTGCTCCTCGGAGACATCTATATCAACTCTGTCAAAGATCTGGACGCTGCGGAGAGCGTGAGTCTCACTTTTCACACCTAACGTTTTCATTCTCTGTGTTAAATTATTCACTTCGAATAGCAGTTGTTCCAGTGATATATAAACTAATTTTTATTTATATATCACTGGAAGTGATATATAACTATAACTTTTACATAAATGGTTACACAATGTATACGGTATTAAGAAATAAACAAAAAGGCGGTGGAATAATATTATATATAAAAAATCATTATACGTTTACGCATATCAATGTAATAACTCGCCATTTTGAATGTTTGTTAGGTAAAGTTGTTATCTCATCAGTGCCGTTAACGTTGTGTGCAGTGTATAGACCGCCTAACACTAACAAACATCAATTTGTATTTGAATTAGATATGTTACTTGAAAATTACAATAACACAGATCTTGTATTGTTGGGTGATATAAATATTGATCTAAAACTTCAAAATTCTGTTAAAAAATCATACATGGATGTTATGAGTGGACACGGTCTCCTATGCGGGATATCAGATTATACAAGAATAGAAAAATATAAAACTAAAGTTACAAAAAGTTGTATTGATCATATATTCGTGAGATCCCGCTTAGGAAACGCGTATGCCGCGGTGCTCGGCATAGTGTTGGCCGACCACAGATTAACGACGGTCGCACTATGCTCAGATACGCATATACAGGATGCTCCGGTTTACATAAAACGAATTGATAACAAAATATTTAACAAATACGTTAATGAGGTTGATTGGAATCCCATACAAACCATGAATTGTCCTAATGAAATATATAAATATATGAAAGATAATTTCATTAATTGTTATAATAAAGCTGAATACAAACAAAAATTAAGTAGATCTAAACGAAATGTCTATGGCTGGGTAAATAAAAATATAATTAATCTTTGTCGAAAGCGAGATGAGTGCTTCTTACGCTGCGTTAAAGACCCGACAAATAAAGAAATTAGAGTTAAATATAAAAAAATCAGAAATAAAACTAATAAAATAGTACAAAGAACCAGAAATGCGTATTATATAAATCAAATAAACAATTGTAAATCAAATACTCGTAAATTATGGGAAATAATAAACAATATGACTGGAAAAATAAACAATACAGTTGATGACGTAATAACTAAAGCATTTAGAAAAGATGGCACGAATAAAAATATCGCTGATAAATTCGCCCAAGAGTTTAAAAATAATGTACAAGGGTTAATTCCAAAATGTAATATTAAAATCTTAAACGAATCCGAGTATGTAAGGCCTCTTGACAAATCAATTTTCTTTAAGAAAGCTAAGGTCGGAGATATTAGGAACATAATTAAAAATCTTAACCCTAGAAAAGCCCCAGGAGTGGACGGACTTCGAGCAGTCGACATCATGAATTTGTCGGATAAAATTGTACATGTGATAACGCGATTGGTTAACGTCAGTATCCAAACGGGGGTTTATCCCAAAGAATTAAAAACTGGTATCGTACGACCTATCCACAAAGGAGGCAGTACTCTGCATTACGATAAATATCGTCCCATTACCATATTACCAGTAGTTGATAAAATCGTTGAAAAGCATATAACCGGAACAATCCAACATTTCTACAGATCTCACAAAGTTTTATCTGAGAAGCAATATGGGTTTCAAGCTGGAAAAAGTACTACTCTCTTATTATCTAAATTCACCGATGATATTAATGCTTGCCTTAATTCAAAAAAACATGTCATATTAATATTTATTGACTATAGCAAAGCCTTCGATATGCTTAAACATGATCTGTTAATTGAGAAGCTAGATAATAATGGCATAAGAGGAAAACTGCTACAGTGGTGTAAAAATTATCTTAATGATCGCAGCTACCAAGTAAAAGTGGGAACGTCTTACAGCGATAGTGTACCTGTTACGTTAGGAACAGCACAAGGTTCTGTTATCGGTCCGCTTCATTATCTGACCTACGTCAACGACATCACCATGGTCATTAAACATTGCACTGTGTACCAGTTTGCGGATGATACATGTCTGATGGCTGCTGACAGAGACATCGCGGTGGCTGAACGCCAGATACAATCGGATTTTGAAGCGCTTTGTAAATGGTCGCATGATGCTGGTTTAGTACTCAATGCTGACAAAACTAAATTTATGCATGTGCATTCGAGCCACAATCGGTGCTCTCCGAATAAAATTATTAAAATTTTAGCACACAGTCACACGTGTCTCCACAGTGGAAAGTGCACATCTAATTGTGTGCCTCTTGAGCAGGTCCATGAGCATAAATATCTTGGCCTGGTTATAGATGATAGGTTTAGTTGGTCGCGACATATAAATAAGACATGTGATAAGCTAAGGGCAATCATGGCTAAATTTTATATAATAAAAGATAGAATACCTTACAATGTTCTAATCACTATGTATATGGCGTTTGTAGAAAGTATAATATCATACGGATTAAGTAGCTATGGACGAACTTATAAAACATACCTAAATCAAATATATAATATACAATATAAAATTTTAAAACTAATAACACCAGCGAAAATAAAACAGAATTATTCTAAAGACCCTATAAAACTATTTAAACATTGTAAAGTAATTCCAGTACATAAAAAAGTAGAATATAACTTGTTAGTAGAACAATATTTTCGGACTGAAATTCAGCATCCAATTAATCATAAACTTACAACTAGGAGTATAACAAATAAAAAATTTTCAATTCCAGAACATATCAATGTCTATGGTATGCGTACATCAGAATATATAATTCCAACATTAATAAATAATTTACCTTCTGAAATTAAAAATAACATAAACTACAAAAATTTAAAAAACATACTTAAAGACTACTATCTTAAATCCTGAGAGTTATATAATTATTACCCGTTGTGCACCCTGTATATGACGGTATGAGCGATCTCACTTAGTTGTTGTTTAAAAAATTAATCTAAACTTACCTTCAGTTATATTTCATAGCGTAGTACCAAAGTGTCTGGACAAACCCACTATGGGTTTATAGACACTTTTAATATAACTTTGTATTTTGTACCCTGTTTAATATAAATAAATAAATAAAAAATAAATAAAAATTAGCTTTTGCCCCCGAGTTCGTGCACGCGCAATTTAAAAAAAAAATCTTAATTAGTAGCCTGCGTGTTATTCTAGATATATTCTACATTTATGCAAAATTTCAACGACAACCGTTGAGTCGTTCTGGATTCGCATTTATATTATTAGTAAGATGTTATCACCACAAGTTGCTTTAATGGTTTGTAACATTCGTCAGAAGATGAAATAAAGAAAATGATGAATTAAAATTAATCAATCTTTGATTTCATAATATAAATAGCGGCTATATTAATAAAATTGCAGTGTCTCTATGTAATATCACGAAAAAAGATTACATTTTGTACTCACGATGTATTTGCATTGCTGCAGTCTCTCTACAAGGCCACGTTTGTTCCGGGTAATCTCCTGAACGGCTGCACCGATTTTAATGGGACTTTGACTGGAAGGTAGCTGATGCACGCGGACATTTATAGGGCTGACGAAATCGCGGGTAACCGTCATCAGATAAATGTGAAATTTACTAAAACCGATATCCGTTTCAGTGCTATCGGCGCATATTAGAACTGGAGCCGGACAACGTGCAGGCGTTACACAACCTGTGCGTAGTCGCAGTAGAGCGCGGCAAGTTGGCCGTGGCCGAGGAGTGCCTCTCCCGCGCCGCCGCGCTCGCCCCACACGAGCACTACATACAGCGGCACCTGGCCGTGGTGCGCACCCGCCGCGCCGCGCTCGCCTCCCCCACCCCCAACACCCCCCACACAACCCACACCCCCCACGCACCCCCCAGTGCCAGCGAGGTCCGCGCCCGCTGGAACTACATCCCTCAGCAACCCCCCGACCCCCACGAGACGGACCTCTCATAGCGAACCTAAGAGAACTGAACCGGTTTACAATCTGGGTTTTATCAGCAGATCAGTAATTTGACTAATATTGTGTTAAATATTTTAAAGTAATTTAAAAATATAAAAAAAAACACCTGGCAAAGATTATAAAAGTACCCTCAATGTGTTTAGTACTTTTTTTGACCAAAAAGTATAAATGAAATTGGATCCTTTATCATTGAAAATATTTATTATTCAATTTTCATTCACAATAAAACATTTCAAGTCATTAGAAAATTCCTATCTGCTGATATTAAACCCTATATTGACTTTGTAAATAAAATTGTTTAGAAGTAAAAAAAAAAACTATATTTGTCAAACACCAAGAAGTCGGCCAGTGATGTCTGCTGTGTATTTAATCGCATTATCTGTTGCTGTCATCAGGGTACCCTTCCATATTATTTCACATTCCAATAAAATATAATTTAAGCTTTACTTATTCGCCATTTTAATGTAGTCGTTAAACCATATACGAACCATAATAACCGTGAAATAACTTCATAGAATTTATCATCTTTTTAAATTACCTAATGTCTATAAATGTTGATTGAAACTTTTCTTGGATTTGAACCTAAAGTAATAACTTAACAGTAAGTTTACTGGGAAAATAATCCAGAGATAAAAAAATTTGGTTTTGAGTTTTTTTTTTAACAATTAATCAAAAGACAATGAACAATACGGCATTTCTCTATTGTTTTGTTTATGTACTAAGATGTTATTTCACGTAATTTATCGAAGAATAAAAAAAAACAACACTGAAACAATAAACTCCAACAGAGCAAATGTAGATTTCTTAATAATGAAATGTGTAGGTATTTTAGGTTTAATTTGCCGTGATATTACTTTTACGTATACTTTTAAATATGTAGAATATGTTGGAACGAGCTTTCGTCATTAGCGGTGTATACGGACTTGTGTGTATTTATAACAATAGAAATAATATTGTAAAGACTAAGCCGATTACAATTAAAAGTATGAATCAAATTAGGTTCTTTTAGTTCAGCTAACAAATAATATTAAGTGTGTAACGCTTCGATTTTCTAGGTTATGTTACGCTTTAAAAAGTAAGTATTCATAATCTGTGGCGCGCTTACACAGATAATGACATGTGTCATCTTTTATTTAACATAATGGTGTCGATTTTTTTTAATATTTGAAGAATTGTATTTAATTTGCCAACAATTTTTGCGTTGCGGTATCTGTAATTAGTATTGTCTGAAAATGACTGAACCGTGAACAACATTTTTTAAAAATTAAGTATAAAATATAGATGTTATTGTACTAGTTTTATTGCTTGCCATTTAATTTCAACAACAAATACAGTAAATAATGTTTGTTTTTATTTCTTTTTAATTATATTTTATGTTTAATAATGGAATTTTTGGACACAACTTCTTTGAAAAAAAAAACATTTGTATATTTTGTTAATAGGATTTTTTGCAGCTTTTGTTTTCGTTTTTTGTAACGTATTTATAATCATAGTATGTATTTTTTAAATTAACATATTATTTTATAATTATCATATAACTGGGCCTAGTCTTCTATATTATTAAAAGCGATTGGAAATCATTATCTGTGTCATAAATAGTTATTTTGTTAAACGCCATGTTATATTGTGTTCTCACTAATGAAACATTTGAACAAAGACATCTCATCATCTCTTTCAGTCTACTTGAAAACAACAGAGATAAAGGTATGTTTTTGTTATTGTTTCGTTGGTGGAAACTCAATGGTAAAAGTGATCGATCGTTATTAGATGTAGATGTGAAAGTGTAATGTTGTTAATGTTTTAAGATGAAGAAAAAGAATAATAATAACTTTTGTAAAAACTGAAAATTTTTTTACAATGTCTTGTAACATTTGTGGTGGACAATTCAGATGTCAGTTGATGAATTCGTAAGGACCCCGAAATTATAAACTATTTGTCGTCAAAACATTTATTTTTATAAAATAAATGAGGTTTCAAATTTATTTACAATTTGTTTTAATTCACTTAACAAAATCCTCGGCTTGTTGATTCAAACTTTTCATAACAATTATAGATATTGCAACTTTTCTAATTTACCTACTAAATCTTAATAAAAATTACTCTAAATGGTTAATAAAATAACATTATAACTCTTTTAATCATAGATTTTTAATCAAGATACCTAATCTGGACCACAAAAGTGAGACGAAATTCCCTCAGTGTTGTCATTTACAAAACAAAATTACGACGAATCTATTTACGAATAGGCAACAAACTTGTATGTAGATATATGGTCTATATTTTTAATATTTAACAATTCACTGATAAAGAAAAGCAGAAGGAGTGCGAACAGGTATAAGCCTCGTCCCACCATTAGCAGTATCGAAAACGCAATATTCCCTTCCGTTTATTACTTTCCTTTGCGTCCTGTCAGTTATCTTGTATTGAGGTTTCCCGCCAAAAAGCGAATCGTAAGGAGGCGGTCGACTGTCATCGTAGCTATGTTCAACAAACCTTACTCTGGATTTCTTCCTTTTTCTTTTATTGTCCTTGTCTTTGTTGCTATTTGCATTCATACATTTCGATCGCTTGATGAATACCTGAAAATTAAAACCCTTTTAAAAGTAGCTAAATAGGTGTATGTAACTAAAGTGCCATTACATGGCAACACTTAAGCATTTTGCTCTGACATTGGTTAACTTTCTGTTTTACTACGTCTATCGGTGCCGTCCCAGACGGACTTATATTGTTCAGATTGATAAAGTGCTCAAGAATGACGGTGTTAAAGCACCCGAAACCGACGTGCATCTATACATAGATGTATGAATGTAGAAGAAGCGAGAAAGGTGTGTCAGAGCCGCGCCAAATCGAGGTCCGTGGTCTCTACTGGTTTTTACTGTTAGAATGCGAAATTCAATTGTCAAACCATAAATAATGTTTAAAACAACACCTCTCCTATGAATACAGCGGTCGCGGTCGCCAGTCCGATCGCCATTATAATATATGTCATCATAAGGTCGCTGTTGCTGAGCTGGCGGTCCTTCGACTGCAAGTCAAGGGGACATATTTTGGTTGACGGCAGGTCGCGGTGCTGCAGATAGTTCACTATACCAGCTTTCAATAGATCCCTAATTCTAGAACAAAAACAAATTTACTAACCATGCTGAAGATTTTCTTTATTTTAAACTGAATATACTACCTGCTAATTATTAAAAACGCAGTATAGATTTAAGCCTTTTTTATGGACCTACGAAAGGACGTGAAAATTTTTTAGGCTTCCGTCACACTGTCTGGACGCAGAAGAGTAGTTTTAACGACAGATGTAGTAAATAATTTACAAAATCTACCAGTACGATATTAGGTCTGCTGAGCGTATCATCTTAATGTCTAGTAAGCACTATGCCAGTACACTAGGATAGTAGCGCTCAAAGTCAGCGGTGGCAAACAACTGGCAATAACTGGCGCTAGTGATTCAAGACAGTCCATTTCAGACCACTCCTACTGTCCTACTACACTGGCATAATGTAAACCAGGCATCAACGTAGTCCATCAAATACTTACACAGTATCGAAGAGTACCTTCAAGGTCGTATTATTAGGATAAGCGAATGCTCTTTGTTTCTTCATGAAGAACTGTGGTGCGACAACATAGGTGCATCTGTCGCCTTCATTTACACCCTCTCTAGCTTTCTTCAGGTAGTCTCCGTACATTAAATGGTCTATCGCTGTCTGCTCCTTCACCAGAACTGCTCCAGCGCGCACGATAGGAAGGTAATCTTCGTCTTTGCTCACCGAACGAAACTGTGCTCGACCATTCGATACCATTTTGTTTAGATAATATAGTTCTTCGTCGGGCTGTGGAAATACACAAGTTAATTTATTTCTGCCTACTTTACATTTCAGTGGTCTACAATGACGATATTTTAAAACAAAGCTTGCAGTAATTTCAAGTTGACCATTTATTCTTAAAACCTATTGGAGATCATGTAAATTTCTACTATAAAGCTTAATTACTTCCAAATGTTATATCTAACTAGATACAAAAAAATCGTATACGTTTTTTATAGTATACTGCACAGCGCCTCCCTCAGCAGCGATCCATCGATAGCTCTTCTTGTACAGATCCTTAGGACTTTCAATGTCCAAGGTGAACTTGGAAAGTGTCAGAAAAGCCGTCAGATTAGCTGTGTAGAACGCAGACAGCAGTATTATGAATATCCACCAAGTTGCAAATAGGACACGGGTTGTATCTATAATCGAACAAAAAACGAAAATTAGATAAATCGTGGGTTTGAAGGTTAAAGTCATTTGCAATAAGAAAATGTGTCTACCAAGTTACCTTACCTATAATTGAAGAAAACTAGTCCACCAGACCTTTAATAGCCAAATATCATGGCGAAAAGGTATTTACGTATTACTTAGCAAAGCCTACATTGTACGCGTCATGTAATAAGCTTGTATATTGCGTAATGTGTTTAAAAATTTTACATCGAAAACTGGGTAAGTACGTTTACATGTCACAGCTAGGGAAGGCCCACAAATGATCATTACGGCAACTCATATATTTTGGAATTATAAATGTAAGCTTAAACACAAGTTATAACAAAAATAAATAGTTAGGTGTAGATACAAATGGTAAGGCGTGACCGGAGTGTGATTAACGACGACCGCAATCAAATACGATAATATCAAACGGAATGACTAGAATTATGGAAAAATAGATATTGGTTTTTCATTTGAACAAAGCAACTAGTTGAGCAATGCCATTCTTATTTCTGCTACTTTAACAACGTAACAAAAGAATGAACGAAGAACAAACGTAAACAAAAGAAGAAGTCGAACTACATTTGCATTTGCTTTGTAGGTCGCAATTTCCTCTCATGAAAAACGACTCTTCGATGTTGCCCTATTTTTTTCTTTGTTCATTAGTTCCATTTAAATAGATGACATTAAAATTACATACACGTTGTTATACTTACTAGCCTCCGGTGACAAACTAGTTCCTTGCTTGATGTAGGATCCATACACGAACCAAACACTCTCTGACAGATTTATGGGTCGCTCTTTATCTCGAACTAATTTGGACCTTATGCGTGTCAGAAATGTTATGCAAGGTCCATAGCATACTACTGCTACTAGAATAAGGTACCTGATAAATAAATATTATTAAATAAGAAATGTGGTTGGTAAAAAACTATTACCGACACTAGAATCTAACGTAATGTAGGTAAATATATCTATAAAAGATATAATTTTATGACGTCACGGTATTCCTGTACACATTCCTTATTAAACATCACCTCGGTTGTTCAACTGACACTCTCTTCGTGCATCGTGTCCTCATTGCAAATCTTACCCTCAACTTACCAGACATATGTTTCGAATGGAGCGAGCAAGCCCGAGCCGGCGGCAGATTCCTTGGGTCGTTTCAGCATCATCATCCACACGCCTTCATCCAAATCATTAGAGAACGTAGCCTTTTTATTGAACTTTACCAGTCGGGTAAGAAATGCTGCCGCCATGTCTATCTTCTAATAAACAATTAACGTTGTACTTTGGACATTTGTAGGTTAGTTTTTGCTAAAAACATTTAGCTGATATTTGTTCACTATAAGGATAAATTATTTTTCTTTGTAACTGTTTTTATTGCTGTGAGCTACTGCTTCCTATAATGCTATTTTAGTTTTCTTTTTTTTGTGTCATTCCCTTAATCAAAAGATAGATCAAAAGATATCGAATAGAATCAAAAGATAGGACGTCTTTAGTCCTTTGAGTTGAGGAGTTAGACCCTTGTCATGTTCGTAATGTAATTTAAGATCAGAGAAAATGGTCACTAATTTAATGCTAACATTTAAGGATATGAAAATGTTAGTTCCCATAAAGACTAACTATAAGTTCAGTATAAAAATTCTACAATAAACGATTGTTTTAGTAACAAATAAATACATCTAAATGCCGCAGTAAAACAAGCAAAGTACAGTTATGTCGCAAAAATGATAAAATATTAAAGTTTCTTACACTACTATTAACAAGATTGATCAGAGAACTTTCTGGCCTGACGCCGCCGAATTCGTAATTGTTCTCCGGGACCACAACCTCGAAAGTGAAATTAAACTTTTGTCGCAAAATTTCCACGATAGCGAACGCGACTCCATGGCCCGTGATCGTTCCATTGCTTTCTTTCTTCGTCCAGCTTAATGGATAATTCTAGAATCACAGCCGACTTAAGTATTTCTTACAAGATAACTAGAAGAACTATTAATTAACTGAAAATGTTAAGTAAGTGAGGAAAAATCTTTCATTAACAAGTGTTGTAGATGGTAATGCAAGTTTGAAGAATGTAATTTTTCCTATGGACCTTATAAATAGTCAATAATAAATTTAATTGCTGTGTGAAGTACGATAATGTTACTTACATCATAAGTTCCAATTCTTAACAATTTTCCGTTAAGGTCGTGGGACAGACTCATTTCATTTTGCTTGTATGACGAACGAGACCCTGTTAAAATATTTATTCATGAATTTGAATTTCGACTGACATTATAATTCGAAAATTACCGCCATAATTGTAATATTTAAGCGCAATAAACTAGTAAAAAACTACCAGTTAGCGGTTCGTTGTATGTATTTTCGCAAAAGCTTGCATTGCATACTGCTGAAAATATAAGATCGATGCCGGAAGCCATGGCATTATAACATCTGTGATATGTAAACTTGGCTACTGGCCTAGTGAATGGTCAACGTGCCTAGCATCGACTGAAAGCAAAGCGAGGATGCGCCTTGACACAACATACGTGACCGCCCCTATAGTGTTATGATTAATATACGTTGGAAAGTATGGACATTCACATAACAGATTTATCACTTATTTAAAACTAAGATTCAAAAATATGAAAGTGGTAATCCTAAGTATGGCAATACATAGTAATTCAACATGATACTCTTTCTAGCTATAAGCTTTTTGAAAAGGGAAAAAAGAATAATTCAAATGTCCACAACTAAAAATTATACTCAATTTTAAAGCAAATATGAACAATATCGCAGGTTGTAATCATTTGTTAAAATTTAAGAACTATGGTGCCTTGTCGAAGGAGCAATTTTCAGTCCTTCTTCTCTTGTGCCATCCTCTATCCTTTAAGTATCTAAAAACGTAAATCATACAAAATGTTACTAAAATTAATTGAAAGTCTTATCCATATTTTTCTTTTCTCATTAATATTCTTTATTGGGGTGACAGCATGGCAGTTTGGGTAAATTATTGTCATTGGTTGTAACAACAGTAGCCGGTATGGTTATGTAAAGTTGTTCATCCATTACCGTGGCAAATAGGAGGCAATCATACATATTGGTTTTCTGTATATTTACATCAAACTTTAAACGACTTTTAGTATTGCATGCACTATATCGGATATTAGTGTCCCTTTTTGATGAGACTGAAAGATTAGTGGAAAAATACTAAGTATAATGGAGCAATTTTCATCGTCATTACTGATTTGTAACCGATTGAGGCTGATGTTTTAATTAAATAGCGGAATTTTGCCGGAGGTCTAATTTTAGTCCATGTTCCCATCCCACCCTTTTCTTATCAGGAATGATAGGAAGGCGAATTGGATTTGAGGAAGAAGCAGCATAGAAAGGAAAAATGTCCTCTTTCTGTCCCGCCTTGGTCGATTAAATACAGGCAAGGCAATTGCATATGTCTATAGGCAGCGGTCGCTTTGTTATTTCTGCGTATTCAGGTCCGCTAGCTTGTTTGCCACCTTATAACAAAAAAAATAGGAATAAATTAAAAAAAGAATAAAACTGATATTAAAACATCCACATTCACAATCTACTGTATTGTATTGTAGTCGAAATTCCTGCCTCTTCCAACCTTCTCAATTTATCTTAAATATCTCAATAATTAACTACGAGCTAGATAGATCTAGCGAAAATCGATTTGATGATTGTGATATTTCTCAACATATTTTAGTGGGTACCTCTACAATAATTTTACACAAGTATAAAAACTAAGTGGTCTTTGAAATCATTATAAATATTATTTATTTGTTACATATAAGTTTATTAATGTAATAATTGCTTTTTAAATTACAAAATTTGAATCTAAAAATTAAATCACGATTAAAGTGGATTTAAGGAAAAAGTTTCTAAACGACACATTTTTCTATATTTCAGAACTGACTCAAGACAAGATTCAAAAAGTCAAAACAAACATCTAACCTAACATTTAAAAAGCTTTATACCTATTTCTCGGTTTTAAAAAAAGAATTTGCTATTTCTTAAACTGCAAGAATATACTTACTTTAAATAATAATGAGGGACGTATACATATCGCACTGTGAAAAAGATTTTTTGCAAAAAATTGTAACAGGGGGTCGTGTAAGTGTGTAATATTACGAAGTGTTTTTCTTTTGAGTTCCATAATTTTTATTGCATTTCCCCCTTCTGGTTTCAGCGATTAGATGGCAGAAATTACAATGAAAGTCGTAAACTTAACATTTCTTTTGGATCTGAGTATGGAAGTTGTATAGTTTCTTTGGGAGAAACAAAGTAAGTTTTTTATTCAACAGCAAAAACAAAATTGAAACATAAAGTGGGTACTAATAATAATAAGTTTCAGAGTATTGTCTCAGGTGTCTTGTGAAGTTGTGCAGCCAAAACAAATCAGGCCAAATGAGGGAATTTTGTTTATAAATGTTGAAATAACTCCAATTGCGGGTCAACAGTTTGAAGCAAATCGTCAAACAGATCTTACTGTGTATCTGAACCGACTTTTAGAAAAATGTTACAAAGATTCTAAGTGTATTGATCTCGAGTCTTTGTGTATTGTTGTTGAAGAAAAGGTGCTTTCTGTTTATTACTAATTATTTACATACTACATTGTACATCATCTTTCAAATAGCTAAAGAGACACAATCATAAATTCCAACATATTTTATTTTTATATTCATTGTGTTAATATTTTAACACAATGATTGAATTACTAATATTGCATAAACTGTGCATACTTAGACTGAAATTTAACTTTACACACTTTTAGCAATACTTCTTTAGGTGCCACTAAAGTACAGAAGTTCAGTTGGAGTTATTAAATTAATTAGATGTAATATGTATATAATGTTACTTTAATAAACTTTATTTATATGTGAAGAAAAACTTTGAAACATTTCAAGGAAATTGGGCAAATGGATGAATGTGGAATTTGACACTTAAAGATAATGTATAGAGTGCATAAAGCTAATTTAAAACGAAAAAAAAATTTTTTGGGAAACCACTAAAATGCTTAAATATTTAATAATCTGCAGGTATGGTCACTAAGAGTGGATTTAAAAGTACTTAATCATGAAGGCAACTTAATAGAATGTGCAAGTATAGCAACATTGACTTCATTGGCACATTTCAAAAGGCCAGATGTAACACGGAGTGGTGATAAAGTTATCATACACACATTGGCAGAAAAGGATCCTATACCAACTGTACTGTATCACTACCCTGTCTGTTTGACATTTGCTATATTTAATGAGTGAGTATGTTTTTTAAAAGAATAGTTTTAGATATCAAACAATAATAACAGACGTGGGGGCCTTCAAGAGTAGTGAATAGGTATTTACAAAGCTGGCGCATACCTTCTTTAGACCACATCATCATTTCATCGGGTGGGATTGTGGCCAAGCGCTAGATTTTTCAATATAAAAATATTTTTCAAGTATAAGAAGACAACCCTTGTGTTGGTCACCAAATAACTGTATTGTATATAGCCTTTATGTTTTAAGAATGATGTTATTTTTAAGAATTAATTTCCAATCTTACTAATGCAAATACTTGAATGTATGGATGGATGTTTGATACAAGGTATCTCCAGAACAGGTCAATGGATCTCGATGAATTTTTAAATAGATGTAAAACTTAGTCTGAAAGAACACATAGGCTATTAATTAAGTATTTTTAATTAATTCAGTGCGGACAAAGTCGCGGCCGTCACTGAGAATTTTGTAGTACTCCAACCCCTTCAATATACAGTCAAACCTGGATAAGCAAGAAACCTCTATAGTCCGGTACGGACTCACAACCTATATTAAGTAAAACACTTTGGTTAAGGAGCGAGATAGTGGTTGGACTCTCACTTATCCAGGTTCGACTGTACAATACAACAACTTTATAGTATTTCGATGAAGCAGATATTGTTTCTATTAGACTCATAAACATAATTTTATTTTCAGTCTTCTCATATCAGATCCAAATTTCCTTGAGGAGTCAGTTTGTATGAGTAACATGGATGAAGGTGGTAACAGAGGTGGTATCCTTGTTGTTGGCATGAACCAGTACAAAGAGTTATGTTTGCTTGACCTAACCGGAGCTGCTATTGAAAATTCTAATATTGTGCATAGAGCTTTGTTAGTTGCGGCAGATAGATGTAAGGAACTTGTAGATTTGGTGAAAAGTACCATTGTCGATGATGATACTGCCAGGTAATCTATATATATAAAAGAAAGTGGTGTTAGTTACACTATTTATAACTCAAGAACGGCTGAATCAATTTGACTGAAAATTGGTGGGCAGGTAGCTTAGAACCAGGAAACGGACATAGGATAATTTTTACCCCATTTTCTATTTTTTATTCCGCGCGGACGGAGTCGCGGGTAAAAGCTAGTGAAAAATAAATGTTTTCTTCCAATTTTCCAAATCAAAGATTATAAATACATGAAATCTTTGACATATTACAAGCCATTAATATTTCATTGGAAATTATTTTATAATTTTAAAATTAATTGTGTTTAGTCACTTTCAGGGCATATTTTGAAAACTGCATTTTCTTGATTAATTTTTAGTGAAATTTTTTGTTTGCACTAAGACATTATTTTGAATTACTTAGACTTTTGTAATGTAGGCTTGGTTTAGTCGGTACATGTAAAAAATTTGTTCAAATTACAGACAAAAGAGAGTGAAGAAAAATTTCTCAGATATAATAACAACAGAGCATATGCTGTCATTGAATAAAAAGGACTTGAGCATTTGTCTTAAAAACTATCATGTTGAAGACATTAAAAGTCCACAGGACGAAGAAATGGAGGATGAAGATGTGAAACCGGAACCAAGCAAATATGACGGTAAGTTTGATATTTAAATAAAGCTTTACACAACAATAGTTCTTTTTACATTTTTGGTATAGGTATGTTATCATCAGTGTATTTCTAATGTTATACGCCGATAAGAACAATTTTCAATAACAATACAAAAATCTAAATAATTAATTAAAAGAAAGTGAAAGTTTCTCAGTGGTAGACACCAGCAAAAACAATATCAGTTGCACGAATTGGCCTCGCCTAGTGAAATACCACGACCTCATAGAAGATAGACGTGAAGTGGAATTAAGTAATTCCTCTTTCCCTTCCCACCCCTTTTCTTATAAGGAAAGGATGGGAAGGGGAGGTGGATTTGATGGAGGACGAGATGCATAGGAAGGTTAGTCTCTTTTTGTGCGTCTCCTTCGTCGATTGGGGTTAGGCAACGCATCTGCAATTACGAATGTATGGGCAGCGGTCGCTTCGCCATTTCATGTGGCCGCTTGCTTGTTTGCCACCTTGTAATATAAAAAAGTGATCTTGTTAAAATAAACTATCATTAAAAAAACTAATAATAAATTATTTTCCAGTAGTACCATCACTACCACAGACTGCTGAAATTGTTGTTCAAAAAGGAGCTTCAACATGGATAGAAATATCTTCAGGTTCAGAGGAAGATTAACCAACATAGTTTTGATAAATAAAATGTAACAAATATTACATTTTAGTGTTTAATTAATGTCTTAACACTATACATTTTTTTTCATATTAACATTATCCTCATCAATTTATAATCATAACATTTTAATTGTTAATATTGAAGTATCAATATTTAACTAAATGGAGACCAAATATTAATAGATACATTGACCAATTCAATGAAAACAGTTACATCTCGATCTCTTAATAATTTTATTTACTTTAGATGGGTGTGCTAGTGTTCAAACAAAAGTTTAAAAAAATTCATTTATTTACAATATAGAATAAACATGTATACAGGGCTATTTAACATAAGTTCATGTAAATAAACCAAAAAAAATGGTTTTGTTTTGCATTCAAAAAATTGATTAGTAAAAGATATTTACAAAAATTAAAGCAGCAAAAAAATTACATGAGTAATTTTCATCTTTATTTCAATTTTATTTCATTCATAAATATTTCATTTGAATTTCTTACAAATAGTAATGTCATTTGAGGTTTTATTCACAACGAAAAACATTTTGGCAAACATAGTTTTTTAATTCATTGAATATTTTATAATATAAAAAGGATTATCAATAGCTTGTGTACATGATATTTGGAAGTTATTTTCAACTACATATTATAAAATATTGATTGAAATGACTGGAAGATAAACAAACTACAGCTATAGTTAAAATATAATTGTTCATTCACACATATTTACACTGAATCTGAATTGATTCCATTTTTCTGATCCAATTTATTACCATTTGTCTTCACCATATAAATAAAATAAGTCATTATTTCTTTCTCATTTACGGGGAGTGATTTGAAGTGTTTCTGGATAGCCTGGAATAATAAAAAAAATATTTATTACATTTTTTAAAAAGAATACTTTATAAATAACTGCTGATTGTGACAGCAAGCAAACAGCTGTTTGTCAAATGTAGACACTTACATCAGCTAATTGAGCTTTATTTAACCCTGGCCTTGTTGGGACCTTGTAATGTCTTTTGTATCGCCTCAGTGTATTCACTTGGAGCTGATACCAGTCAATCTCTGGACAATCCATGTCTGCTTCATTGCTATCATCTTCAGAGTCTTTAGGCCTCCTTTGTTTTGTTCTTGCACATTGTATCATATTTTTGTGGTAATCGCAAATATAAGTATGCCTTGCCTGAAAATTACAAGTAAAATTTATGGTAATTGTAAACAAATATGGGCCTTTTGTGTTGAAGCTTTAGTTTTTTTTAGAATTGAATATGCTTACAAATTAATACTAGTGATGCAACGGATGTCTGTTTCCGTTTCCGCAAGTGCGGAAGTTCCGCGTGCTTTTCAACATCCGTTTCTGCTTCTGTTTCCGCAACTTTTATAACGGAGATAAAACGGAACTTTACGACAGATGAGAGATCCAAATGAGCGGCGCGAGACGCGCAGTCCGTGTGCGGCCTTTCGGCACTTGTCGCATTTGTTTGTTTACGTACTTTTTCGTGAATTTAACCGCGTAATATTTTCTGCTGCTGTTTGAAACAATCAGTTTCTCTTGCTGGAGTTAACTGTCTAGTTGTTGTCCATGTAAAATTTGACAACTGGCAAAATGTGACTATTTCATATTACGAGTTATTAAATGTACTTTTGAATAAGTGATAACCATGTAATATATCATCATCATTATTATCATCAGCTCACTATACATTCCCACTGAGGGGCTCGGAGCCTACCCCAAATTAGGGGTGACTAGGCCATAGTCAACCACACAGGCCCAGAGCGGGTTGACTTCACACATATCATTGAATTTTTTCTCAGATATGTGCAGGCAGCATCACTATGGTTTCCTTCACCGTAAGAATGTCGGATAAATGTATATATGTAAATCGAAAAACACATTGGTACATGGCGGGATACGAACCCAGCCCCTGCAGATTGCAAGTCAAGTGCCACTAGCCACCCTAATAATTATATATTTTGCTAATGTAGATTTGGTGCATTTGATACTAACACATTCACTGTTTACAAAATAAAAAAGGTAACAGCTGGGAGCCAAAACTTTTTACGGTTAATTTTAGGCTGGTTTTACAGTCACGCCGCTAGACGCGCCGTTGGACAGCGCGCTGTTGGACAGCGCGCGTTTGAACAGCGGTGCACCAAAAACGACATTAGTACGGCGCGTTTCGCTGCTGTGAGACAGTCGTGTACAAACAGATACAAAATGAACGGCAATGCGGTTAGAGTACTGGCTATTTACTTTTTATGGAAAAAAAGGCAACAAAAACGTCGAAGAACAGTAGGTGTTGATCCTTATAACGCTACAAGGTTACTGAGAGGCGAACACGTAACATCTTTCTCTGATTTACGAGAAAATAGTTATACATTTTATAAATATTTTGTACACAACAGTACCTAACGGCACGTCTCAACGGCGTGAGACTAAAACGCACAATGGCCGTAGAAGCGCACGAGCGGCGCGCGCTTCGACCGCGCCGCGCGAATAGGACGCGTTCAACGAACGGCGCTGCTCAAGCGCGCGAATTTGAAACGCTACTAATACCCCAATACATATCCGAGCGCGCGCGCTCCGACGGCGCTGCCGAAACGCGTGACTGTAAAACCAGCCTTATTATTTAATAATATTTTTATTTTTAAGTTTTAATATTTAAAAGCCTCCGTTTGTCAACACGTATTTTAACTTATTGCAGCACAGTAAAAATACATACATTGTAGGCTAAAGGACACCGATATTCAATGCCTTAATAAATTAAAAACGAATACAAACTGTTTTTATCAAAAACAAAAAAATTGTAAATATGTTTTTTTTTCATATTATTTACACTTCTGTTTCCGCATCCGCTTCCGTTTCTGTTTCTGCTAAAATTTATTTTTGACATCTGTTTCCGTTTCTGGTTCCGCTAAGACACTTCCGTTGCATCACTAATTAATACCTACACTTATTAATATACCTCTGTCCTATATCACTACTACACATCAGATTGAGGAAAAAGACTGCATATTTGTAATTTTACACCATCTGCTTATCTTTTCCTTCAGGCTATATAGAATCTAGTATAATTGTATATATGTACCTAGGTTCTAAGGCATGTCTAGCAAATATTTAAATGTATACTAACTTGATGATCAATGTTAAGTTTGAGCCTTCTTTGAGCCACTGTCTTTTGTACGCGCTTGCTGTACGAGGCGTTGCCAGCAGGTCGCCTACAGCGATCACCGTCATCCACAAGGCAACATATTTGATCTGAATTGCCTCTAGAATCTTCTTCTCCTGTACTAAACCCGTTGTTCATTTGATACTCGCGTTGAATCATATATAACAGATAGATTAAACTTCCTCAGCAGACCTCGCACTTGGCGACGATAAACAGACGACGTATTCACAAAGCCCCGCAACAATTGAGGTTATGGAACGTAATAACACTGATCATTTTCACGAAACTAAATAACTAATAACACACTAACAATGTCCGGTTAATAAAGTTTCACGCTGTATTCATCAAATAACATTCAAAAATGTAATCATTGCACATTAGTCAAATTAAAAGTCTATTGGTATTCACAGTAGCCTACTAATGAGAGTATTTTGTATGTGCTTTACGATTCCAGGTTTTCACTTAAAATTTAGATTGCCTTCAAATATAACTTATAGAAATGGTTCTACGATGGAAACTATAATACTTCCAATATATTATTACAATTATATTTCACCGATCGCCATTCGAGTAGACGTCCCGTCACCTTACTCAACGTCAATGCTGTACTGCTGATATTGTGGTAGTACAGCGCACACTTGCAAACGAGTGTACAATACAAACGTGAAGTCTTTCAACTACGCTTTCGTAAAAACACTGCATGTTGTGAATGATTGTGTGCGTGTTCAGAGATGCAATGTGTAGGACATCGTAGCTATAGTTAAGTATAAACAAAAAATAAAGCGAACTCAAAGTCGATGATTGGTTGCCCAGTGGCGGGATATTCAACGTGAGCCAATCAGAAAAAGTTACCACTGACATCGTCCGCTCATGTATTCATTACGATTACGGCGAACAAACGCGAAGTTCCCTACGTAATAAGCGCTGAAATCGTGTGCTCGATTGCAATAAATAATACTCGGTGAGTTTTATTCTTCCCCCTATATAATTGTAATCCAGAGTATATTGTTTAAAATAAAGAGTGCAGACATGGTTGATGTAACGAGACAAGTGTTATGTTCAAAGCGATATTTATAGTTTTCAATCTAATTTTGTAAGCAAATGGCTGCCGAGTTTTGAAGCTAAGTGACATTATAAAATAATACAAATCGCTAATAGGTAAGTAGAGCAATGTATTATAATAGGACTTTATACAAATTGCATTTTGTAGTGCGTCGTATTACAATTATTTCTCTTGCTGTCAACAAATGTCTAATAAGTGTTACAACCACAGACATTACATGATAATAGAACATTTTATCGCGAATGTTGTGGTTATATTTTGTCGCCTTCGATTTACATTTTTAAACACAACTAAAATTATTCCATAATGACCGGTGATGTTAAGGATAGTGAATAATAAAGTGTTTTTTTGTTATTTCGCCTAAAAAAATTAGGTATCTACATCCGCGCCAAAAAGTGTACCTATATTTTCCCCCTACTGTAATAACTCATGCAATTTTATTACTTTGCATGTTTGCATATTGTTTGTCTAAATAATTCCCCATTGACAAAGATAATGTTAAATTTATTGTTTGAGGTTAAACTACATTGATTATTTACGGTCTAAATTCGAATCTGTTTGTAGAATCATATGGAAGTTGTATAGACTAGAATGAATTATTTTTCGTTTAGTTAATTTTACGTGATGAGTGCTATTCAACATTTTTAACCGGAACCATATTTAGCAAAATTGTAAAAAGAACTTAATTATTTGTTTATCTATGCATTCGTGTTAATAAATTTTTTAATCGTGAATTGTAGTTGTTTGCGGTCTTTGTACCACTAATACATTTTTAATTTACACCTCTATAAAAATTGTAATATTAGGGTTTTCTTCCCTTTGCATTGAAAGTAAATAACATCTTTAATATTGGAGCAAATAAACTAGTGGACATAGGTACCAACTTACCTAATTGCTTGTGAAGCTATTGCGGGTAAGGTTTTAGATTAGGTTTGGGGGGTACAAAAGGGATTAAAGAGCTCAAAATACAAAAGAGGAAAAGTCAGACTCTACCTGTGATGAGGTACCAATCTAATAGGAACCGTCTAATTGGGAAAGACATGCCAAATTTAAGAACCTTAAAAAAGTGTTATTATTACGTCAAAAGCACCAATCTAAAACTTCTACTTCAATATTTTGGGTCTTAAGCAATCTCCTTTTGGTACTTGCAAACCAAATGTTATCGTGTCGATTTCTTTTTAATTTACGGAATCAAAACAGACAAGAAATGTTAAAATATCAACTTCAAATTTCTGCCCCCTAATTCTAAACCAGTCAGTCTATTGTTATCTTTGAATTTTTCACATCGAATCGACGGTACTCCATTACGATAGGTATAGGTAAAACGCAGAACAGGGTTGAATACAGAATTATTATTTTATGCGATAATCACAAAAAAACGAAAGCATGACTTGAACATGACTTAACACCAAAAGCATTGAACAATCCTTTTCTTGGCAATCAACGTAACTTGAAATTTTTTAGACAGGAAATTATATATTTCATCTACACTTTCTATTGGTGTAAAAATCGACTTAGTTTTATATTCGTATGCAAAATAAGTTTTACAATTTGTATTACAAGAAATTGTTTGGTATTAAATACTACGTCTAATAACGGACATAAGACAAAGTGTGCATCACAGTGCTATTTTTACATTACACTGCATGAATCTGTCCTTTATAGTACCAACACATTTACTTTAGGTTTGGCTTTATTGATGTAGATATCTAAAAGTACGCAGTGATCTCTAAATACAGTACAAATATAGATATAAATGTATAATTTAAACAACATCCTCTAATAATGGAAAATAAGAATTCAATAGAAGTATTTTTATGTTGTAGATTTGAATTTATGTTCGTGATGTCAGCAATCCGAACAGTACATCCGTCTTTGACTTAGTGTTTCGATCATGTTTTCGGTGAGTTAATTTTTTAATTTAATACGGGTTATGTAACATCATCTTAGAGATGCCACATCAGTGTCGCAGCGCTACTATCCAGTTTTACCATAAAATTCAAACGGCTGTCCCATGGTGAGAATAAAAAAATGTAAGAGATGTTACCATGGGTTTCAACTGCCGAAACACATGTTACCTCTGGTTTTCATTTTTATATATACTAATGGGATAGATGAATGGTTCGTTATGTGGTACCAAATTGACAACATAGCGCATAACCGCTGTGCCACCTATGTGGCGTCTCTCTCAGTGTATTGAGATTTAACGCTTTGCGTTACTAACATGCAGGTTAAACATAGATCAAAATTGTATCTTCTATAGATACAATGTTGATCTATGTTTCACGATCCCAACTCACCCTACCTGGCTTCGTCTGCATTGAAACGTTTGCGCATACATGATTTGATTACGACCATTTTTATTACCACTTTTTCTTGATCTGTTAGGTAAAAAATCATCCGAAACATCTATTAATGGCGCCACTACCTTTTCAGATCGTTTGTTAATTTCTTTTACTAAAAACTGAATCCAATTGCTCAATCGTCCCTATATCCTTTTGGCATGAGAAATTATATCCAATCTAAGGTCTACAAAGTTGTAACACTTTATCGGAAAAAAACAAATCATTGTTGTACTCTATTGAAATCGTTATTTGCAATTCATTCCAGGATAATTTGAATTTTATCGTTTTTAATAATACTAATTCTAGTACCTAAACATTTTAAATACCATAATACACCATAAGTCAATGATCTCTCCATATGTTATTGCATTGAAAAACTACATCTGTTACATGTATTTAAACTCTATCAGGGTTCAAATTTATGTTTGTCTATTAAATAAACAGTATAAGAACATTTTGTATGCTATAAATGTCTAATTATTGAAATTGTAAGTAAAAAAGATATCCTTGAAACTGTTTGAAACCATATTAGTCATTAATTTGATCGCCTCAGAAGCGAGACAAAGCAGAAAACACGGCTTTAGAAGTACATTGTAGTATCTTAAGTGTATGAGGATTATTTGGTAAACTCTTCAAATGTTTTATTTCAAATTAAAACTTTATTGAATTTGAAACATTCATTTTCTTGAAACAAACAAAAGAATTTGGATAGGAACTCGGATTGCCGTGGCTGCGCCGCTAATCGCCTTATTGACCGGTCGCCGGCATGCGCTCGTCGGACGGGAATGTTGCCAGTTCGTGCACTCTCGGAGGCACTCGGCTACATTCCGTCGTAGTCCGCTGCGCGTTGGGGGCGCCACCGAGCGCTTGTTTAGCGTCTAGCGTGCGGCGTTGCCAACTGTATTGACTTAAGCGCGAACCAAGACAAAACGTACGCGCGTGGTGTTAAACTTACAGCCGGCAGCTTTTTCATAAAACAAATTGTAAATCCGTGTGTATTTGTGTATTCGATCGATTTACAGCAAGTGAAAAATGTTACAGCAAACTTAGACATATCGAGTCTTTGTGATGAGATCCTAGACTGTGCGTCAGTGCAAGTGTTTTATGTAAAAACATATCCGTTTTTAATGTATCGTTAATCGATTTTGCGTAGAGGAGAAAGGGATATGAATTTAACGAGTGTCGCTCGAGCTAAAATATAGAGTGGTCGAAGCGGCATAAAGAAAACTGGTTAGCCGAAAGCGGCGATCGTGATATGGGGGAACGGGGCGCGACGGGGGGCGCTTGGGGTGCGCGCGACGATGCCTCGTGGTGGCCGGGCGGCTCGGGCGAGCTGCAACACCAACAGCAAATAAACGAGGAGATAGCCCGGAGCACGGCCGCCGCCACCCACCAGCTGTACACCTACAAGATGACCGGCGGCTTCAACAACAGCGGGGACAACCCGACGCCGAGCTTTGACTACCGCCTCATGACTGGCTCTAATGTGAGGCAGGAGTCACCGCAGCAGCCCTGGTGGTATGCCTCGGGCTCGGTGGAGGCTCAACAAGCCTCCTCATCGGTATGCTTATCTATGTATGATAAAAAGAAAACAATAATGAATGATACTCTAAATTAAAGGTTCAATATTCAACAAATTGGTATTTCGTAGATATTCACTAAATATTTTTTGTTGAATTTTGAAAGTTATAAAAATTTAATCTAAAACAAAACTTTTCAGAGTAACCAGGGAATTAAAATGAAATTATTGAGTTAGGTCTTTGAAGCGAATGGCTAGAGCATTAATGAATCCTAAAAATATATGTAATACACATCTCCTTATGCCACAAAAGTTAATGCGCGCCAAACTATCAAATATGTAGCCAGGTTTATTTACGCACCTTGCACCTTTGTACTTGTTTCACCATCATCTATACAAATCAAAGGTAACCAGTTACGAAACTAAAAAACATATTTCATACGTATTATTAAGTTGCTACAATTAGAATATTGAATAGTTACAAACACAATTTGTTGAATTTCTTATATAGGTATTAAATACTGTACAAATTTTATTGCGTTGTATTATATAAAGCTGTTCATGTTATTGAGAAACTATATTAGTCACACCATCTTAATTATCACTTTATGTGAGACCTGAATTGGAGGTAATTAGCGTCTTGGTAAAACATAAAAGGTGGAAATTGTAAGAAGCTATTTAGCGGGAATGACGTAGATTCTTTGACAGACGAAGAAATGTCCGAGAAGTTTCCAATAAATTGCACAAAACCAAATACAATCGTTAAGATAGTCCACCGTTCCAGGATATGATTCATATCGAGTATTGTTCATGTCTGCATTGAAAGAAAAATTTAACATAAGAACGTTTAATCGAAACGCATTTAAAACTATATGGAAACTAAATTAAAACGATTCTACTAATGTATGTAAAAGAATAGATTATTTTTCTCAATTTCATATGGTATATTAGAAAAGTTTAATTTTTTACAATACTAAACGAAAAAGAAAGCAACATGCCATAGTCTCACAAAATGATTAATTGCCATATTGTAACTAAACTAGCGTGAGAATTTGAACTAATCGAGGCCTTGGTTGTTTTAATTATGACCAAGTCAACAATCTCATCGACTTCACAAAAGCTGACCGTCTCATTCTGATCAAAAGAGCATTTGTCCAGTAGTGGACGAATATTGCCCCAACAATGAAACTCTCCGTCCTAACACTAACGTGTAAAAAGAGTCCCTAACCTGGGACACTGTGGCTTAATTTATTCCCTTGGCGGCTTAACATAAATGAAATAAAAAAAGTTTGAACTTACTTTTCCAAAGTTCAACAAAGCAGGTGGCCGAGTTTATTTAACACGTTATAGTTCTTTCATACACAAAGAGAAACGTACAATTTTGTTAGCAGCTGCCGACTAATTAGGAAAGCCGATTAACGATTTTATTAGAGAGTTAAAGTAATTTTGGATAAATTCAACCTTGAGCTGAAAATTTGTAATATATCTTTCATCACTTAGGGCAAACTTAGAAGAAATGAAAGTTGTAGCACATAAGTGCGTATTAATTTGCTTTTTGATACGAATCCGTTTTGTTCAAGCTCAAATGAAAGAATCGTTCAAATAAATTTGTACGTAAAAAGGGACCAACCTATCATATTACATATATCAGGAATATCAAACTTTAGAAGAAACGATTCTTTTTATGAATCTAACTAACCTATTACTTGGTGAATTTTTTATCATCCGAGAGCAATATTAATAAGTAAGAAGATGTACAAAATCAGTCCAATACAAGAACTTTCTAAAAGTATTTAAATAATTCATATATTTTTTTTTAATGTATATGAGATCCGTCCTACATAGTATTACAAAAGTAGTATATTCAAAATAATGCATAAAAAATTCCGATTTATAACTTACAATATACAGATTGAAAGTAAAACCGGTATGCACTTAAGGCACAACACTAACAAAAAAACAACGTAGCCGGCGGACGATACCCCTAGTTAAGAAAAAGTACAGGTTTGGCTTTTGTTAAAGAAAAATTTGATTATAATCCTCAATTTACGTGAAGAAAAAAATGAGATTATTTATTTATCTGTAAAAAAAGAGAAAAGTGAAATCAAATCCTAAATAAATTTCATTTGTATGATCAAAAACTTGCAAAGTATTATAAACGAAGTTTACTCAAAGATTTGATAAGTTTTGTTTGACTTTCATATAATACAAGTAAATAGTTACATGCAGGCGCCTAACGATGTCCTTTTCCTTTTTTAGCCGACTTCAAAAAGAAGGAGGTTATCAATTCGACTGAATTTTTTTTTTTTTTTTTTATGTGTGTTACCGCGAATCTCCGCCCCTGGTGGTCCGATTTTGATAAAAATTATTTTAATCGAAAGGAAGTGCTTGCAGGTGGGTCCCATTTTTTTGTTTTTTTTTTTTAATAACTAGAAGACTAGTAGATTTTGAATAAGCTTCAAAATTTGTTGCGAAAATTAGGGACATTTTTGCTTTCAGCGCTTACGTAGGCTAAACTATAAGACCTACATCAAAATGACGTATGGCGAATTGTAGCTCTTTAAATGTGCTAAATAAAAGTCCGCGATAGCATATATCTATCTTTTATAGTTTTCTCACAATAACCATTCTTTTCTTTACGAAACATTAATTAAATTCTTGCCCTATTTCCGACGCTATTATTCAAGTTCAGTATTAACCCTCATGTAAATAAATATGTTCATTATCAAGAGAATTTAATGTAGATTATATTTGCAATTGAAACTATATCATTCTGTCTAAAAGTTTAGGAGATATCGTAAGAATAAAATTACGCGGGAACGAAAAATGCTACATCGCGTTACAATGAATAGCACAAATTTGCTTTCTGGGCTTACGTAGGTCAAACTATATGACCTACATTAAAATTATGTATCGAGTAATTATAGATCCTTAAATTTGCTAAATAAAAGTCTCAGGTGGCATATATCTATCATCTATGGATGTCTCACAAAAACCATGTTATTATGAACAAACTTCGATTAAATTGCACACGAAAAACAGCGTCGTAAGCTTACGGCGCTATTATATTATATTCGATATGAATCCTTATCCAAATAAATATGTTTGATGGCTAGAGTATTAAATGCAGATTACATTAGCCTTTAAACTATGTAATTCTGATCAATAGTTTGGAAGATATTAAATTATTAAAAACTACGCGCATTCGAAAAATGCTACTGCGGCGCGCGGCTGGACAAAATTAAAGGCACGCTACGATGTATTAGTTCGTTAATTTTCAATTTGTATACCGATTTTGATAATTATTTCATTGTTTAAAGGATAAGTGGTTATCTGGTGTATTCTAAATTAGTTTTTGAATTGAAGTACACACATATTAAATAGGAAAGTCCTTTTCTTTATTTGTCTTATTTATGTCCTTATACGTATTAAGGAAATTTGTAATTAAACTTCAAATTCACTAAAAATTGAGAAATAAAACAAACATTTTAAGAAAAAAAAATAGCCGACTTCAAAACAAAAAAAAACTATCTCAAACAAAATGCGCTCAAAAGTAACTTAAAAAAAAAAACAATTTCAAACAAAATGCACTCAAAAGTAACGTAAAAAAACAATTTCAAACAAAATGCACTCAAAAGTAACGTAAAAAAAACAATTTCAAACAAAATTCACTCAAAAGTAACATAAAAAAACAATTTCAAACAAAATGCATTCATAAGTACCATAAAAAACAATCTCAAACAAAATACACTAAAAAGAAACAAAATAATGTCATGAAAACTTCTTTCTTTCTTTCTTCTCTCTTTTAAAAACCCTCTAAACTCTAAAGAAAGTTCTCTTCTTTCTTGTAACATGTCTATATTGTATAATTATTGTTATTTTGGAGTCGGTTTCGGCCTAAGTAGGGACATAAACGTAAGTATGTCTAATACATCTCAAATATAAAATGTCACCTATTTACTTCGGCCGACACCGACTGCGAAATAACAATAATTATACAATATAGACATGTTACAAGAAAGAAGAGAACTTTCTTTAGAGTTTAGAGGGTTTTTAAAAGAGAGAAGAAAGAAAGAAAGAAGTTTTCATGACATTATTTTGTTTCTTTTTAGTGTATTTTGTTTGAGATTGTTTTTTATGGTACTTATGAATGCATTTTGTTTGAAATTGTTTTTTTATGTTACTTTTGAGTGAATTTTGTTTGAAATTGTTTTTTTTACGTTACTTTTGAGTGCATTTTGTTTGAAATTGTTTTTTTACGTTACTTTTGAGTGCATTTTGTTTGAAATTGTTTTTTTTTTTAAGTTACTTTTGAGCGCATTTTCCATTAGGAGTAACGACATTGTACTAGAAAAAAAATAAAAAATTATTTATGTTGTCAAATAAAGTTGATAATTTTATTACACGTAAAAAAAGTAAAATTATAAAACCTAATTTGTAAGAAATAACTTTTGGATTAGAGACAGGAGATGAGTCGTCGGTGCTATAAAAATACGCCCATTTTCGTTAGAAACACGAGTTATAAAACTTCAATTTCATTTTAGAGGAAGATAGCGATGATGAAAATTACCCCAGAGCTATGAGATGTTTATTCACATATGAAGATAAATTATCTTACAATTCTACTTATGATAAAAAAATTACTTTTTATGTAGCGCCAACATTATATTAAAAAAAAACTCAAGACATGTTTTAATTACTATAATTATAAAAATCAAGGTCATTTGGATGGAAACTTAACGATCATAATATTTATTTCTGTGCCTGTCCTTGGACTCGCGTCGTGGTGATTCATAGAGGCGGGCTACTAATTGTATAAAGAATTCAAAAATCGATACAACTAACGATTTTACTATGCGATGTTTGAGATACGTACATAGTTAAAGACTTAGTTAAATATATACTTATTAAAGATTTTGCTAAATTGACCTTATCAAAATATAGTTCGATAATACGACAGAGAAACAAAATGCGAATGTGATGATATGTTTAGTTCCTGAGCTATAAAATGTACACTCTAAATAAATTCAAATAATGACTAAACAATGTTTCTGAGTGTCAATAAACAAGAAAAATGGACAAAATAGAATTCGATTATACAACCTAAAGATCACAAACAAGTTCCTAAGCTGTAATTGTGTTCTTGAAAAAAAAAAGATTCGAAAAGGAGATTTCCTTTTCGCCAGTAGCACTATCCCTTTGTTTGGATAGATTTTGTGCCGTTGGTGTCCACCCTATCTGTCATTTAAATACTTAAATGCGTCAATTATTGACTTTAAAAAGTTATTATCCAAATTTATTGCGATACTCTAAGATTTGTTTTGGACACATGGCATACTTGTACGAGTGGTTGTTGTAATGCATTTGCGAGATCTTACATAATTAAACTGTGTTTTACCAAACTTAATATGCAGCAAAGTATTTCTTAAATATGTACATGAATTACATGTACAATATTAATGTATTATAATATCAATATTCCATTGGATGGACTTTTGGAGATTTTTAACGCAAACTTTGAGTTTGCTTGCTTGACATAATTAAAAAAATTCACCATAACATAAACGATCGCTCTTTAATGTTTGTGATTTGGCGCATACATTACATACATTAATTTTTACCATTGCATTTGATATCTTACATCACTCTTCCTACATACGCTTCGTACTTATGACAGACCTACAGTCAAAATAACCGTCATGACATACAAAATAGTTACTTAAAGTTAAAATTTACATTTATTACAGCCTCAGAACCAGTCAAGCCCTGACCCGGAACAGGGAAATCAACAAGCTAACGGCTTACAACAAAACCATCAGGCGTTGCAACAGCAGCAACAACATCAGCAACAACAACAGCAGCAGCAGCAACAACAACAACAGCAGCAGCAGGAGCAACAAAATCAAGCTATTCAACAACAGCAAAACCAGCTACAGCAACAGCAACAAACTCTACAACAGGCGCTACAACAACAGACTCAGACGCTGCAGCAAACGTTACAGCGGCAGCAAAATCAACAGACTCTGCAGCAGATGCTGCAAGAGCAACAGCAGCAGCAGCAACAACAACAGCAACAGCAGCAGCAACATCAAAACCTCCACCCGCAGGACCAGCAAAATGTCCAACAGAGCTTGCAACAGTTGCACGTGAGCCAAGCGCACGTGACCGCGCTTGCGCAGGCGCAGGCGGCGCTGCAGCAGCAGGTCGTTCAGTCCTTCCAGCAGCAACAACAGAACCTGCACGATCACCTACAGGCAGTGCAGCAACAGCAACAAATTCAAGCGGCGCTGCAACGACAATCTGCCTCATTACAGGTGTTTACTTTTTTTGTACAAAATTTAATTCAAATCTTGTGTTTAAACACATTCCTATATATTATTTAATCAAGTTCCTAGACCTTTAAAAATTGATTTACTTGCGCTTGTTTATATAAAAATATTTTCCTTATTCCTCAATCTTTAAACTTTATTCAAATCTAACGTTAAACATAGCTTTAAGTTAAAATTAATTAAGCTCTAGTTTAGCCGTAAGAATCCTTTGTCTCACTTCGTTCGTGGCTGCGCCTGAATCTAAAACTTTATTAATTCGGTTTTTAAGAAAATAGCAGGAAAAAGGAGCGTTAGCTAATGATTGAGTTATTGCAGGAGTTGCAGCAACAGGCGCAGCAGCAGCAGGTGCTGAGCCAGACGAAGACGAGGATGCCGCGCGCTCGCGCCTACAACAAGCCTCGCGGCAGAATGACCGCGTACGCGTTCTTCGTCCAGACCTGCAGAGAGGAGCACAAGAAGAAACATCCAGATGAGAACGTTATTTTTGCAGCGTTCTCCAAGAAGTGCGCGGAAAGGTGGAATGTAAGTACTGTGAATACTAAATATTGTGTCTTATGCTCTTTTACTTTTAGTCAACTTTTGATTACACCAACAGATGCTAGACTAAAAATATCCAAACTTTATTTTTCTTCTCGCCATCGCACGCCCCTAATCCCAGGGGATTCACGGAATACTAGGGATCCTTTGTCTATGTACAAATTGTACGATTCCACAGACAATGTCGAAGAAAGAGAAGCAGCGGTTCCACGACATGGCGGACCAGGACAAGCAGCGCTACGACCTGGAGATGCAGAGTTACGTGCCACCAAAAGACGTGAAGGTGCGCGGGCGCAAGCGACACCAGCCCAAGGACCCCAACGCACCCAAGCGATCGCTGTGAGTCACGGTCTCGACACATTTTAACAACATTGTCACTTTTTTGCACTAAAACACTAGTAATAACCCTTTCTTAAACAAACCAGTCATTTTCCTCCAATTTCTTTTCTTATATTTCAACCAATAAATAACTTAAGAGACATTTTTAAGAATACTAGTTAAGGTTATATTAGTTATTACTCATTTTAAATATCTTAGCGCTGCGCAGTGTCCTTAAAAATGTTTTCTGCTGCGCAGAACAGACTCGCGCGAAGTTAACAGCCGTAGAGATATTTGAAAACAGTAATACGTTAAGTATCTCCATCCATACAAAGTATTGTATGGATAGAGATAAGATTTTGGCATGACATCGATAAAGTTTTTCCTAATTTGTGTAATACTCGTCAGGTCTGCGTTCTTCTGGTTCTGTAACGAGGAGAGGTCGAAAGTGAAGGCCAAGTATCCTGACTATACGATGGGTGACATCGCCAAGGAGCTGGGCCGGCGCTGGGCCGCTGCAGACCCCGACACCAAGGGCAAGTACGACGCCCTCTCCGAACAGGACAAGGCTCGCTACGACAGGGTGAGTCACCTCCTCTTCTCCTCTTTCACCTCCTTTCTTACCACTTACCATCAGACATCTGTTACATGATGGAAATGACAAATTGTAATAAACCTATCCAGAAAATTGTACCTTTTTCTCTCAACACTCGGCTAAATTCAACTTGATTTCTCTATTCAATTTTGAATAAATATCTTATTGCCTTCACATGTCATTGTAAATGAATCAGACTATCAATGGATTTTATGACAACCATTTTATCTTTCTTATATTTTTTTTAATTCATCTCATAATAAAAAAATAACATATTGTAGGAGATGACAGCTTACAAGAAGACATTAGAACAGGCGCAAGCGCAACCTGAAGTACACGAAGAAGTTGAAGAGTACGAGGCAGAAGAAGAGTACAAGTGTTAATGTAGCGCAAGGAAATGTAAACAATAAGGCCAAGGACTTGCGGATTTCCAACGCACGGCGAAAAAAAAAAACAATTTAAATTAAAAAAAAACGAAAATAGTACATCTTGTACAAATGTTAATTGTTTTACAAAGAAATCACTTTCAAATATCTTAGCGGCTCAGAACATTGCATGAGTCGCTGAGCAAAATATAATTTCAGGCGCAGCTTAGTGTAAACGTGGGGGGGGGGCACTGCGCAGCGCTAAGATGACCTTGAGCCGTTAATATTTGAAAAGTGCGCAATTATAATTACTTTTTTCTCCCGTGCGGTGAAAAAACGCAGGCTGATCGCATCATTACCCTATATTTGAGTATTTTTATAATTATAAAAACACATCTCCTATATTCAGTGATAATTTTATAAGTTTTTTTTTTTAAGTTCCAGTGGTAATAATTACTTGAGTCGTCTTTACCTCAGCTAAAGATATATTTATCACGGTTGTGACAATTTACCATTATTTGTTGTTAAATTACATTAGGTCTTTGATCTATTTCTAAAAAAAAACTAGTTTTTTTTTTCAGTTACTCCTCATTTTCAGGAAGATTTATTTTAAAAAAGTACTTAAATTTTAAGACTGGATATCTTTTCAATACAAATTACTTACAGAATTTGAATCTTGTATGGCTCTATACAGTTTTTTTATAACAGTATGTATTAACTCATAATAGTGGTTTAATTCTGATTTTTTTTATGAAATAATCCAAGAAATTATTTTACATATTAGATTTTTTTGTTTTCCATAGAAATTGGATACAAAAAAAACCAGTTGTAAGTTTTAAAAAGTATTCATCAAACCAAAATGTATATAATTTGAAAGAACATTAAAAAAAAAACGAAAAGTGTATTTGGATATTTTTTTTGTACTAATTAGTTTTTAAATGCAATTTTACTCTAAACTCAGTATTTCATCAACTATTTTTTATAGTAACATTTAGAATTTATCGAATCTCGAATCAATTAATACAAAATGAACCGTAAGTAACTTTTAAATACTTTCAGAAAACATTTTGAAATCTCAGTTTTTTCAGAGAAACAGAAAAACAGCGATAATTTTTTTTTTATGTGAGTACTTACAATGACAATGTTTACACAGACCGGGGTGAAGTACATATTGTAGCAAAGCAAGCAAAAGTGAACTTTATTCAATTGAAATAAGAATTAATTTTATTTTGCACGTCTTTTATTAAGATCAAACGTAAAACGACGTGAAAAACAAATCTAAACCTTCTTCCAATGTTATAAAGCTCAATTTTATTTGCTATATAAATTTGCTCTGATCTGTATGAACAAACATCTACTTATGTAGATAAATTAAAATTTTAATCGTAGGTTTCTGAGACCATCTCTGTATAAAACATATCTTCATCTCTGTCATTGTCAATACAAAACAGAGATAGTTTTAAATAGAGTTTGGTCTCAAAAATTCACGATGTAAAAGTTGTATGAACTTATTTAAATTCTTTAAAAAAATATTTAGTATGAATGTTGTTTTTTTTTTTAATTTGAAAAACTGAATAAAATTATTTCAAGTGTAATATAAATTGTTGTTAGGCTCTATGTAGTTTTTATGTTTAAATTTGTTTTTGTTGTAATATTTAGCGGACGACTACATTATTTTCGATCGAATTTAAGATCTTTGTTCCTTTTATCTATTTTAAGGTCGAAATTGAAAGGTGTGGCCTTATTTTTTCAAGAATCATTTGGCAATATGTAAGTTTAACATAGTCAGGAACAAATTTTAGCGTTAAATATAAGTCATTGGAAAGTATATGTAAGTTAGAATTATATATGAGAGACGATGTATGAATGATATTTTAATATTGTGTCCAAAAAAAATGTATATAGTTACCTAGTTAAATTATATTTTTTTGTAACTCATGTTTTGTGTAAATTGCACGAGTTCTATGAAATCTGATAACGCAATAAAGCTGAAATCTGAAGGACTGCAAACGTGATAGTACTTAAAGTCTTAAAGTCACTAAGTATTTTGTCTACACTACTTTAAACTCTGTTAAGGAACATTCCTGAGAAATTTAATCTGAAATGACAAGATAATTCGTTTTAAAAATGTAAAAAAAAAATTTTTGCAACTCAAAAAATCATAAATTTTTGAAATATTTTGGCGTTTTTAAATATTTGTTATGATAAAATAAATTCATGTTTATATTATTTTAAATGTTACACCATTTTTTACATTTTGAGTTAAAAGGAATGCTTTCGAATCATATTACTTTAAATTGCAATTTATAAGCTAGAAACGCTTAGTTGTATATTTTGCTTGATATGAATTCATATAAGAAATATACAGAAAATATAAGTTTGTATAATTTTTTACTGAAAACGATTCCAGGAAATTTCCATAATAATATAAAGAAATAAGATAGATATTGGCGAGGGCAATGAATGAGGAATATTTTTAAGGAGTGCGTGTAATCGGAGCCGATATTGTTTTGAATCCGAGGACTGTACAAAACAATATAGTAAATCTTTTACACTAATAATTGTTTTATTTCACCCCCAATGTAAATTAAAGCAACCCTAATTTTAATTTATCAATGCAACAAACTTGTACATCTATGAATACGAATGGAATAATAGTTATTTTTCAAAAAGGTCCGATACCTTCTCCCTTTGTTCCTTTACGCATTTGAAAAATATACCTCACTTCAAAATCTTTCAAGCTTAGCTACAAAGGTCACAGGACCAAATATACACAACCCTCCTAAAAGTCGACGAAAAAAATATTTCTGCTGAAACTTATAAAGCGATGTGTCAAAGAAATAAAAGACTCGTTTATTCTTAACATTTTTAATAACTGAAAATTCACTTCGACAATTGCACTAACATTCAAACTGCGATCAACATCAATAATTTATTTACTGTTGGTTTCTGAGACCAAAATCTGTATAAAATATATCTTTACCTCTATCAGTATCTTTGACATAACAGAGATAACATGTTTAACGGGATTTTGGTCACAGGAACTCAGGATTAGTCATACATAAATTATGGCTACATTGCAAGACGTTTGACATCAAAAATTAAAATTAAAAAAAAACTATAGTTGTTTTTCATTTGTATACAAATAAAATAATGTTTCAAAACATGTCATAATACAATACATATTTTTTTATAAATTGAGCAGAGACCAAAAGCCGCATCAGTCGAAAACTCGACTACTAAGCTTTTAATAAAAACATAATTTTTTTACTGTCGGCTTGTATCAATAATATTTTTTTTATAGAAACTGTAACAGCCGTAAAACAGCTGTTTATAAACCATAATGTCTCTTTTTACACAGATTTAGTTAATAATTGTTTACATTCATACCGTTAGAAAATAAGCTCTAAGTATATATAACCTTAATGAGGAATATTTATACATTTATAATTTTTTTAAAGTGATTGCTAAAAATCATAATAACATGATCAGCCACAGATAAAAATAAACTTATTCGGATCATAAAAATCGATTTACAGCCTCCATTATAAAATCGATTAAGAATACAAATTAAATATAAAGAGACGTGTTTTTTTTTCGGACTACTTAGAAAATATTAAAATAAAGTGCAACTACATTTCTGCTAAATGTGATTGAACTAAGTTAGAAATGATTGCAACACTTAACCCGCACACGCACGTCACTAAACTTTTATACCTCGTATGCTACAAAATGCGAGCCGCTTTCAGGCATTTTATCTACTTAAAACTATTACTTATATTTCATCACATTTTTAAGTATAACAAACACTTTGATTATTTGAAGTGGTAATATTTTTTATTGTGTTAAAAAAATTAATTATAAAACGAATTTTTCATAAAGCTTTAGTCAAATTCCAATAGACAGAATAAATATGTTTTTTTTTCTTTTGCAATATTTAATTGATTTAGCGTATATTGTAAAACATCAGCAATATTCTACTAAACATTCAGCTGGAATTTAAAATCTAAAATAAATATATAAAATATTGGAAGTGTGTATGTTTGTATAATTTTTTTTCAATCATTTCGTATTTCCACACGGTGGGTTTAATTATGCATACGATGAACAAAATCTTAAAAATAAAATTCTAAAATCTACTACAAATGCTAATATTTTCTAATCTGTATTGTTTAACTCCGGAAAGTTTTTTGATTTTTTGACAAAAGGAAACAAAAAAAAATTTTTCAAAAAAAAATTTTTTTTTTTCACCTATAGTTTCATTAATTTGAGCTTTAGAAAATACGAAAAATATTTAATATTAATTATAAAGATACGAAAGTTCATATAAAAAAAGATTCGTGTGGATTTAATTTAACAAAAGTGTGGAATAAAACGCATCAGAAGTAAATGATTGTACTTTTCTGTCTACCGATCTACATTTTATAGTGAAAAAATAAAGTTAAGAAAATTGGGTTATTTTTTAAATGGAAATCGACTTATTTAAATAAAAAAGATTTAATTTATTTGCATATAATCCTAATTATGTGCCTCATAAACCTTCAAAAGTTTGTAACAATGTTATAAAAAAATTTTTGCTATTAAACAATATGTCTAACAATAAAATTGTTAACAAATTATGTTTTGGTATTTATGTTATTTTCACCTAAATGTAAAAAAAAAAACTTGCTTGTTAGGACAAAAAAAAATCCGTTATTTCTATTAAGGTTTAATAATTCGTGCGATATCCAAAAGCTAAACTGAATGACAATTTTTTTTATTTTTTCTGTCCTTTAATCAATATTAATACTTATTTTATATTTTTTATAATACTTTTCGAACACATTTCTCAGATTATTTATTACCCTATATTTTATTTGAAAGTTTTATTATCGAGTCCTTTTAAGTTTTATTTTATAATAAACTTTGGACGTTTTTTTTTAGATTATTGTTTGGTAAGCAATTATTTTAGGTGTTTTATCGCTAGCGATTAAAATTTCCTATGTTGAGAAATTAAAATAAAAAAAAGAAGTCACACTAAATATCAAAATGGATAAGACAAACTTTTTTTAAACATGTATTGTTCAAATTATTTGGTATTAATATAGTTTGAATTCCCAAAATCTAGAATATAATCCAGGTTTGTTTCAGTGATTTGTCAATCATATTTGTGTAATTTAACAGTCACATGGACGGCAACACAACAAATGTATTTCATGTCAAAAAGTGATACCAAAATGAAATGCGTCTTATCACTAAATTATTTTTCGATATACATTTTAATTTAATCAACATTTTATTAGCACACTTGAATTATTTTGCGTATATTTTCATACAAAATATGTAAGATTGTTGATTATTTATATGATAGATAATGTACGATGTGAGATGAGTTATCCTGTGACTGAGATGTGCACAAGCGCATGTCAGACGGACAACCTGCCGTCCGCCATCGGAGTCGGCAATAGAGACCTGTAAAATAAAAAAAAAACATATAAAAAGATATAAATAAAAAGCTATAAATTAACCATCAAGTTAAAAAATAAATCAATTCGTGATTTAACTATGAAAAAACTTTTACTGTACAATTTTATGTAATTAATTTTCTAGATGGTGATTATTAAAATAAACAATTTTTATAAATCTTAGTATACAGTCGAACCTGGATAAGAGAGTCTTTGCCCGGTCCCGATGGAGGAGCTCTATTAGCGAGAAATTATCGCGGTCCGTCGGACTCTTGCTTATCCTGGTTCGACAAGGTGGCAAACGAGTAAGTAGCCACATGTATTCGCCGAAATAGCGAAGCGACCGCTGCTCATAGACATTCGCAATTACAGATGCGTTGCCTACCCTCAATCAACAAAGGAGGAGACGCACAAAAAGAGAATGTTTAACCTTCCTATGCATCTGCTCATCTCCCCTTCCTATCCTTTCCTTATAAGAAAAGGGGGTGGGAAGGGAAAGAGGACTAAAATTAGGCCTGTATATTTACCACTATTAAAGAAAAATCTAATTCAAGACCTTTATATAATACTATCAATCGCGTGTGACATCTTCAGCGCAGAATTTAAAAAAGTAGCCTTAAAAATGCCAGCGGCGTCCATAACTGAACATAGACATAAACACAGACAAAAAAAATCTATTTCGTTATCAACATAAATGTATCAAGTGTACATTTTTTTAATATTACATACAGACACTCCAATTTCATAAATATAGACTATGTTTGACATATTGGTCCTTCAAGCCGGATAGAAGTGCACTTACCCGCACTCGAGGGCGTCCAGATTGGTGGCAGTGGTGGCGACCTGAACCCCACCCCCCACATTGGAGTTGACAGACTCCGTCCTGGAGCCCATGTTCCTCTGACGACACATGTACGGTGTCACAGCCGGAGAAGGTGTGCTGCGCTCCTGGAATTATAACATCTTTCAATATATGATACTTTGAATCAGGGATGGCGAACCTTTATGTATTAATGAGACATTTAATGGCGGCCATAAACGTACCATTAAAATATTTTGACTTTGGGATTATTGGGAACTTCGGCGTTTGCTCCTCATATAATAATTACTTAACACAAATTTTCGTGTGTTTTGTGCCCAAATTGTGTTGTGTGCCATTGGTTCACCATTCCTGCCTTAGGTATATAAAAATAACTACATACTTAGTAGTTTTTCAATATACTGTCAACTAACATATATAGGAATTAATTACTTCTAGTTCAAAATTAGCAAATTACATAGTAAACTATTTGTATTTTTTATTTTACATATATATGAAATATGCTATGTCTAGGATTTTAAGTTTTTACTTACGTCTTTACAGATATAATTAATGAAATAACTTTAAATATAACTAATGCAGTTAACGTGTAAGTTTATCTACTTTAGGTTTAACTACAAAAACTAAGGAATAATACAATACAGTTTAGGTAAAATTACTGTTAAATACGAGAAATGAATAGTTTTAGTAACCTTTATCTCATTGCGAAGTGAATATTCTTCAATATGTGTTTTCAGATATAAAAATCAGTGTCAATTTGTTAAAAAAATAACTATTAAATATTGAGGAGTTTTTTTTACATAAAATTCTGTTTCATTTTTATATTTCATGTCTGTCAAAATATCATTTAATATCTGTTTATTGTATGTTATTAAATACGATAAGCAACTTAACAAGAGAAAAACTGATTTATCGTGGATTTCTGAGACCGAAATCCCTTTTTAAAATATATAATGTATCTCTGTTTAGTGAAAGATAAAAACAAAGATGATATGTAAAATTCTAATCTTTTAGAACTCTAGTTAAAAAGTTTTTTTTGTTCAATGAAATTAAAAGCAATAAAAACGATAAATAAAAATAAATTAAACATGAGCTTTCTCCAAAGTATTTTATTTTACTAAGGGAAAATTTTCTTGCCATATTCATTGTATAAAAATGATAAATAAAAAGCCAAAAAAAATATCACAGCGTACGTATAATGATCGGACATTAATACAAAACAAATAAAATTACCTATCTAAATAACATCTAAATATGTAAAACATATATTCCTAACATTTGGCACTGATAAAACATAAAATCTATTTAAAAAAATAAAACAAATTAAATATACACATATATAAAACACTGATTTTTCTACATTCTTGATATGAACTTGAAGAACTCCGACAGGTCAAAGTTAATCGCTCTCGTCCTTGAAAAATATTACCGTACGGTTATCGTTTCTAAACTGAAAAACTGCAATCCAAATAGAAAAATACATCTCCTAAGAATCTAATCAAATATAAATTATTCTCTCCTTCTTCCAAACTAAAATTAAAATGACTACGCCGCATTCAAATCAACAGAAAACAAATTGAAAAAAAAACACGACACTGTTTTATTTGAAGTTTCTTTTAAATTAAACAATAAAAGCATGTCTTCTTATAATCAAGTTAAAACAAATAATTTTCAAAGTCTGACTGCAATTTTAAACTTCTGGGTTACTTAATTTATAGTTAACTGGCACTAAGCGTCCATAAAGATTATAAAAACACCTTGAATAAAGCTGTAAAAGATTCATCTGATATTATGGTATACGAGATAGAAATGTTGGGATAGAAATTGCATGTTACCTGTTGATTTGGTCCGCAGCAGGTGGCATTGTGACAGAGATCGTTGGGGGGACAGTGTAACGCACACGGGTCATCTGCAGACACCCCGCTCACCATCTGACGTACAAATATAACAAACATCTTTAATACCCTTAACATTAACTTCATAACTAGCTGTCACCCGCGACTTCGTATGCGCAGAATTTAAAAAGTAGCCTTTAATATGAAGTCCCTTCAAAATAGGTCTAGACCAGTGATTGTCAAACTTATTTCTTTCGCCCCCTTTGAAAATCAATTACATTTCAGAGCGCCCCTAATTTTTATTCAGCCCTAAAACTTAAAAACCACAATTTCATTACTTTAACTAATTTCAATGCCCCCCATTTTTTGGGCCTCTTATCGCCCCCTCCTAGGTTTGAAACGCCTCCGAGGGGGCGTTATCGCCCACTTTGGGAAACACTAAAAAAAAAAAAAGATGAACTCTCCGGGTCAGTTAGTGAAAGTGTTATTTACTAAAAAAAACTTTTATTAAAATAAACTTACGAGCAGTAAGGTTTATATTTATAGAGTAGAAATTTTATTTGGGATTCACTTATATTGGTTAAATCATTGCGGACAAAGATATTCTATACAAAATGCATAACTTCAATGCCAACAAACGCAGAATAAAGTTTATAAGTAACATATTTTTCTCATATTAAAAGCCAATTGAAAAATTAAATGCATCAAATATAATCTAACTAATGTACTCGTCATTCAAATCAATGTATCGCATTTCAATGGCTCTGTCCGATGATCGAGAAGTACATTATAATATCAAAAGCATTCAAATTAAACTACGGATTATATTTGAATGGACTTCCTCTATACTGTAAACGGACTGTTAAATCGCTTTGCACAAAAGCTTTGAGTACAAATCTGTATTAAAAGTTAACTTTTACGATGCTAACTGACAAACCAATCGTAAAGAAAAAGATAAATACTGTGTTATCACTCTAAAATGAAAATATTAAGTGAAATATGAATTTATTATTATATAACTAAGTATCGCCCGCGACACCGTCCGCGGGGCTTTAAAAAAACGTAATAAGTAACCTATGTATTCTTCCAAATTATGCTCTACATCTGTGATAAATTTCATCATGATCCGGTCAACCGTTCCGGAGATACATTCAAACAAACATCCACTCATCCATCTAAACATTCGCATTTATAATATAAGTAAGATAGTAAGATTAGCTACGTTTATGTTTACAATTCAGCATTCCATATTATAGACCTTAAGAACTTTTTCAAACAACAAAAAAGGCTAGAAAATTTATGAACCGATTTTGAAGTTTTTTTTCTAAATTTAATTGAAATCGGAACTCAGTTTTCTTACATACACTTCAATACCGAGTTAAATTTACACTCAGGCATTTCTTAGTGAGCTTCAACTCTGAGTTCGACATTTATATTAACATATTACGTAAACACTCATTAAAATCGTTAAAGTAAAGTACCTCAGTGCCATCCAGCGGTAGCTCAATGAACTCTGGCTGAATGGTGGTCGAGTGAATGCCCTCGTTGTGGAAGAACTCCTTCACCTTCTCAGCAATCTTCATATACTCCGATAGATTTCTACATCTGGAAAGTAAAACAATACTTTTTTTAATATAAAAATATTAATTATACAAACACATATTGTTGTATGTTCTTTTCCAAAGAGAATGAAACAGACAACTAACAGAGATATATATATATATATATATTAAATTAATACAACGTAATTTATTAATCAAATTACTACTACTGAAATTCGAGAATATTTTACATAATATAAGGTTTGATTTATAATTTTATTTTAAGTCTTACAATCCCGGTACCAATCAAGGAAATTCTTTGTTTAACAAATGATCAATAGCTCCTTTGTGTATATGAAGGTAGAACTTAAATATATCAGTTAACAAAGGCCGTTGTGATTCACTGTTTATATTAGGTCCTTACATATGAAATTGGCGTTTTTCGTACTAGCCACTTTAATCACGAATTTCTCCTCTTTGGTAAGGAATTCCAAATTCAAATTTGTACAGCTATAGACTCATGTATTTGTGGTTCGATGACCGTCATTCATTTGTTTTTTTTTCTTCTGTTTTTTCTGTTTGCGTCACTCATTTTACAAAATGGAAAACTTAAAATATCGCATTATTTACGAGTACGAGTTCCGCCGTGGCACTAGTGCTGCGGAAACGACTCGAAGGGTGAATGATGTGTATGGCGGTCGTGTTGCAAAAGAAAACACAGTTCGTTTTTGGTTCCAACGTTTTCGTTCTGGAAATTTCGATCTGCAGAACAAGCCCCGTGGACGGCCTGAGACTCAAGTTGATAATGAAGAGTTGAAGGCTATTGTGGAAGCGGATCCATCGCAAACCACGTCCGAGTTAGCTGCAGGCTGCGATGTTAGTGATAAAACTGTTTTAATTCACTTGAAGCAAATTGGGAAGATTAAAAAGCTTGAAAGGTGGGTACCTCACGAATTGACTGAAGCAAACCGGCAAACGCGCGTCGACTGTTGCGTTACATTACTAAACCGGCACAATAATGAAGGTATTTTAAACCGAATCATTACCTGTGATGAAAAATGGGTTCTTTACGATAATCTAAAGCGCTCAGCGCAATGGTTGGATCCTGGCCAGCCAGCCAAATCCTGCCCCAAGCGAAAATTAACCCCAAAAAAGTTACTTGTAAGCGTTTGGTGGACTAGTGCCGGTATTGTTCATTACAGTTTCCTCAAATCTGGCCAGACTATTACGGCTGATGTCTATTGTCAGCAATTGCAAACCATGATGGAAAAGCTAGCGGCTAAACAACCTAGGCTGGTCAATCGCTCCACGCCACTGCTGCTTCACGACAACGCTAGACCACACACTGCGCAACAGACGGCTACTAAATTAGAAGAGCTTCAATTGGAAAGTCTAAGACATCCTCCGTACTCCCCGGACCTTGCTCCAACAGTTTACCATTTTTTTCGAAATTTGGATAACTTCTTGCAAGGGAAAAAATTCAACTCCGATGGGGCAGTCCAAATCGCCTTCAAAGATTTTATTGATTCCCGTCCGACTGGTTTTTTTAGTAAAGGGATCAATGAAGTACCTATGAGATGGCAAAAGTGCATAGAAAATAATGGTTCATACTTTGATTAATTAAATATATTATATTAAAAAATATTCGACTTTTTGTTCCTCCCATACAAAACGCCAATTTCATATGTAAGGACCTAATATTAACAATCTTCACGTCTCGCTTTCGATGTTATGTTTGCCGAAAGCGACTTTTGTATCTAAATTATAAATATACTAATACAAGCGTTCGTCTTAAAAATATTATAGTCATACTCAACTTTACGATATATAACAGATGTCAATCTTAATCTCAGATTGTTAAACAAAAATATGAGAAAAATTTGGTGAAATATTCAACAATGGTGGTATTAAAATCAGCCGAAATCCACCTGATTAGATATATAAATATGGAAGAGGCGGGAAAGGTGTACCAACATTTTACCAAATGGATTCTCATCTGGGATACTGACGTTAGTTGTGTGGTTGTTGATAGTAACAATTATAATTGAAGTATATACGCATAAAAGTCATTGTTATATCTTAAATTAACACGTACACTGCCACCGACTTGAGCGACTGCAAATTAGTACGTAAAAATCGGAGTACCGTTGAACGTGTTACATTAATCATTGGTGGATTTCGAAACAGAATCGTGAAAAAGACTGCAAATTGGCTAAGACTGGCCCGTGTTCTAAATAAACAAAAAAGACACAGTAAAAATAGTTCGGCACGTTAATATTGAAGCTGCGTGCACAAACACATCGTTTGATAGTGTTATTTGCAAATAATTTGCGAACAGCATACGTACGCGATGTTTATTTTTCTCCAGTAAACGGCTTTTATGGTTTACAAATGTTAGTTTTATGGCTAGATAAATTATTTTTTTTTTTTAATTCAATACCTAGCACAGGACATTGACTCTAAGATTATGAACAATTGCAATGTAGATAATATTAGTTCTATGAACAAACTTACACGTAGTAATAACAATTGATGTGGCACCTATCAAAGAATCTCCATTAAAAGCGTATTCAGTTACATACCGATTTTAATCAATTTTAATTAAAACCTCTTAATAATTTACAAATATCGGCTTGCAACGCAAACAAATGTAATTTTGCGTCTACATGATTCGTTTATGATTGTTTATATTTTTTTGTTTTTAAGTTTTACCCACTTTATTAACAACATCCGAAATTAAAATCGTGTTACAAAAACGGCAATTTATCACTCATTCAAAATTAAAACAAGAAATAAAAGCGCGGCAGCGGCGGCCATCCCAGACACTATCGTGGATTCCAGGACAAAGGCCCCGTTGGCATTCTGCCAAAGGAATTAATTCTCGCATGATATTTCAAAATAAATACTTTGTTAATCGAAACGTCAGATTTTTAATGGAATTCGTGACGTAATATTTACAACAAAAAAAAAACTCATATTCAGCATAAAATAAATAATAATAGCAACGATGTACATAATAAAAGTATGGATTTTCAAGGATTGAAATGGCATTATTACACCCACTGCAAACATTTTTCTAAATTGTTTTTAAAAACTAGTCATTTAGAGATGTGTTACAGGCATGGTATCATAATTATATATTAAACTGATACATATTTTAGTGCAATTATCAAGTTAGCAAAGAAATCAAACGTCGTTCGCTTGCCTCTCGATAGATAAGTTAATTCCCACACCAACATGCGCTATCAGGTCACATTAAAAGGCTTTCGTTATCAATACGACGCCGGGAGATATGAGCCTGTGACGTAGCAGTACAAACAGCCGCGAAACGTACTACCAATTCTTTTTACCGGGTCGAACCTCAATACTCAAGAAAAGGGCCGTTTAATTATTACTACTAATATCTCTCGAAATAACAATTCTATATGATTTTTGTATTTTGAATATTTCGTACTTTCGAAAGTCAACACAAAATTTTTAAAAATCGTAACTTGATTTCAAGAAGAATAAAAACGATGTAATCCAATTATTATCTAGTCTAGTTATAAATGTTCGAAAATAGATTATCAAAAAGCACGTTTATGCTATCGATCGGAATAATGTCTGATTCGAACTCCGGACCAATGAGTGCTACGACACGTACACTAACGTCTAAACCTAAGGAACTTCGATAACAATATCAATATAAATTTAAACGTAAAAGATTGTTGCATGGCAACAAATATAGCGATTTCAATATCCGTTCTACCGAATGTAAATCAACTGACAAGTAAATATTTCACGTTTTTATAGCAAGCGAAAAATTTCGGTAACCTTTTTAGCATGTTTCTAAATCTGAGGTCATGATTGTCACTTTGAAAAATTCAAATAAGATAACTAAATAAAAAATAACAAACTTAAAAAAAGTAAAATAAAAGATGTTATACAAAAAAATTGTTAAATTTCGTTTTCATCATGGTAAAAAAATTGAACATACCTTATATGAGCACTGGCAATAATCCTATCTCCAGCTAGTTGCCATACATGGAACTCGTGTACCGCCAAAACACCATCCACTTTCTCCAACAAACGCCGCTGTATCGCATCCACCTGCGCAAACATTCGCAAACGTTTGACGAACATGCGGCAAACATTTGATAACTGACGAACAGTTCTCTACATTGTGTAACACGTGCGATTCATCAGACATGCGTATCGCTAGACAAACATTCTAACTTACTGTTTGTTATTACATACCTACCAGTAAACTAACATTTCAAGACAATATTTGAATGACATCATGAAGTTAAAACAATAAGACACATATTTTTAATCCATAAAGATACAAATAATACGAGTATTTCACCTTTTTACAGAAATCGGTAGGTCTTGGATGTGGAGTCTATGGTTTACCTTTAGAAATCACAATACAGCTTTTTACTCTATTTAGATTTATACATGTGGTAATTACCACAAACATTTTGTTTGGCATCCCTCGACCCCAGCAACCCACGTTACCTAGTATCCGATTGCTAACCACACGAAACAGTTGCATATTTCTCAATATAACTCTGTTTACTTGTAATCTAATCAGATTGACATTGTCACCTTTATTTGCACTTTTATTATATCAGGGTATTATATATATTTTTTTTAAATAGACACAATAAATCGTATCTAAAAACAACAAAAACTTCATTTAACATGTCATCCTTCGAGCCGGATTTTTTGTTAATTTTTTTTTTTATAAAAACATTCAAATTTTAACAAATATTAGTATACTAGCAGAATGAAGAAAGAGCATATTTTACTCGTCCATAATTAAGATTTTTGGTTTAATTTGTACGAAAATTCTGTTTCCTATTTATTTTGCTGACTCACCTGTATATGTGTGGGTACAGTTTGAAGCAGGATGAGCGCAGATTCCCTGAGAAGCGGCCACACGGAGGCGAGGATTAAGATGACTAGAACTATACTGAGCGCGGGGTCGATGTAGTACTTGTAGGGCCACTCCGTCAGCCACACGACTAGCGCAGAGCCCACCACAATGATGGAGCCTAGAACATAGGAATATTAACTTTATAGCCCGACAAAATCATCTAATAACAGGGAAGAACACGCATCCAATGATAATGCAATTTTTAAAATCGATCAAGTCGAAGTTATAAATACGCAGACTACATAATATGTTATGTACATTTATGGGTCACCGTGAAATTCTGGCGCATTATTATTTATATCTTTTTTACACAAATCATGTTATGTTGGTATTGACTTGAAACAAACGTTTATTATTACATAATAATGTACATTTATTTATTAACTAGCTTTTACCCGCGACTCCGTCCGCGCGGAATAAAAAATAGAAAACGGGGTAAAAATTATCCTATGTCCGTTTCCTGGTTCTAAGCTACCTGCCCACCAATTTTCAGTCAAATCGATTCAGCCGTTCTTGAGTTATAAATAGTGTAACTAACACGACTTTCTTTTATATATATAGATATGTGAATATTACTCTGTGTAATTTATTCTGTTTTGTATAATCTAATTAAAGTTGTACTATGAATTTGAACTTTCTTTACAGACTGATCGTGGTCATCAAGTAAGTGCCGTGACCCGTTTGACTAGACGCTTCCACTCTTCCCGGACTACTGCTTTTCTATCCACCTTATGGAGGATCTACCTCGTGCCCTGGTGCCTTCCACTTTTCCCTGCACTACTAACCGTTCAATGGATACATCATCATTGCGACAATAAATTATATTCGATGGTAATTCAATAGTTTGTGAATTGCAACATCGAGTTTAATTCCATAATAAATCCGATGCGCCCTTGTCAAGACGAAATTGATAACTTACAAAAATATTTGCTTTACGCTGTCATAACAGATATTAATCCACGATAAGGATTTCGTTCGCTAATGCCTTTACTATTTTTAATAGTCATGGTTTCATTATGAAATTGATCGAAATTATTTGTGTAGCTAATGTTTAGGGATCGGTAAAGAATACAATCTTACTAATATTATAAATGCAAATGTTTATATGATGGATGGATGGATGTTTGTTTGAACGCATCTCCGGAACGGCTCAACGGATCTTAATGAAATTTGACACAGATGTAGAACATAGTCTTGAAGAACACAGGCTTTTTTTTTAAATTCGAGTCGCGGGCGAAAGCTAGTTGCTATTTCATATTACTACAGATAATTTTGTATAGAGAGTATAGAGATATTGAAATAGAATACATAAAAAGAATAAAGCTTGAGGTTCATTAGCCGGGACTTATATAAAATGGAATAAATAAAATAAGAAGTGATCAATTTAGTAAAGTAAAAATTAGATTTCAGTCAACATTTCGTGCTGTTTTACTTCTAAAATAAATCATAAAAAAATGTGAATTAGCCTCTTCTTAGTCGTATCTTCACCATAGTGACGTGCTTTAAATATTGCTATCATCATCAACATTATGTTATAAATAGTTGCGGAATCCAATAAATTGGCATCGCGACTACCACATAGGTGATATGATAAGATTCGTCGTGCTAACTGGCACAAGGTTCATAGTCGCAGTACACGTTGTTTGTTCCGAAATAGTATCGCCACTACAATACCACCAAGGACCCGAACAAATGTACGTAAATAGATTTTCAGTACGATTCGAAACGTTATTTCTTTTCAACACGTTGCATACTTTATTAACAAATAATAGAAAACTCATTAGCACAAAACATTTTATCACAAAGCATTGCGATAAATTTATTTCCGAGTATACAGCACAATAATTTTGCAATATTTATAGATTGGTTAAATTGCAGAGTGCTCGGTTAATTTTTTTGCCGTGTCATGTTTTGATAAAAATATCACCAAGGCCCAGTTAAAAGGTTAGTCTGTGCAAAATTGTGTCAATATCCAAGTTACCCTGACACACCTTTACTTCCTCATATTTAGGTTACAAAACTTTATTTCTGATTAGAATACTAATATTATGTACAATATTAGGAATTAATACACAAACTAGAATGAACCATGTTATACCTGTTAAAGAAAAAAAAATACAAACTAATCTAGTACTTAATTGGTACCTACTAGAGAATCTATATAGAAACTACACGAATCTATATTATATTTTTCCGGCCTAGTACTATTATTGTGTGTTATAAAAACAAATAAAAATACTATACATTTCAAGTTATAATGTGCGAATATTAATTTGGAAAAAATCGTCAAAAAATTACAGATATTCACAAAAAATATACGTGAATAATTTTTTCGCTTCGAGATTTAAAATATATTTGTATCACACATAGAAAAATACCTTTAATTTTCGATTTTGACGTAATAATATCGTTCAAGTTAAATGCTCTATCTTATTTGAAACTAGCTTTTACCCGCGACTCCGTCCGCGTGGAATAAAAAATAGAAAACGGAGTAAAAATTATCCTATGTCCGTTTCCTGGTCCTAAGCTACCTGACCACCAATTTTCAGTTAAATCGATTCAGCCGTTCTTGAGTTATAAATAGTGTAACTAACACGACTTTCTTTTATATATATAGATGTCGATTAAAGGTAGGCAAGGCATCTGAAATTGCGGATGTCTATAGGTCGAATTCAGGTGGTCCCTCGCTCGTTTGCCACCTTATGATATAAAAAAAATAGCCGACTTCAAAAAAAAACAATCTCAAACAAAATGCACTGAAAAGTAACCTAAAAAAACCAATTTCAAACAAAATACACTCAAAAGTAACATAAAAAAACAATTTCAAACAAAATGCACTCAAAAGTAACCTAAAAAAAACCAATTCAAACAAAATGCATTCAAAAGTAACATAAAAAAACAATTTCAAACAAAATTCACTAAAAAGAAACAAAATAATGTCATGAAAACTCTCTAAACTCTAGTAGTTGCTCTCGTTGCGCTCTCTAATAGTAGGGGCTCAGTTTTCCGCAACTCCACGACAAGCGCGTATTTTGCGTGTCTCTAAACTCTAAAGAAAGTTCTCTTCTTTCTTGTAACATGTCTATATTGTATAATTATTGTTATTTCGCAGTCGGTGTCGGCCGAAGTAAATAGATGACATTTTATATTTGAGATGTATTAGACATACTTACGTTTATGTCCCTACTTAGGCCGAAACCGACTCCAAAATAACAATAATTATACAATATAGACATGTTACAAGAAAGAAGAGAACTTTCTTTAGAGTTTAGAGACACGCAAAATACGCGCTTGTCGTGGAGTTGCGGAAAACTGAGCCCCTACTATTAGAGAGCGCAACGAGAGCAACTACTAGAGTTTAGAGAGTTTTCATGACATTATTTTGTTTCTTTTTAGTGAATTTTGTTTGAAATTGTTTTTTTATGTTACTTTTGAATGCATTTTGTTTGAATTGGTTTTTTTTAGGTTACTTTTGAGTGCATTTTGTTTGAAATTGTTTTTTTATGTTACTTTTGAGTGTATTTTGTTTGAAATTGGTTTTTTTAGGTTACTTTTCAGTGCATTTTGTTTGAGATTGTTTTTTTTTGAAGTCGGCTATTTTTTTTTCTTAAAATTTTTGTTTTATTTCACAATTTTTAGTGAATTTGAAGTTCAATTACAAATTTCGTTAATACGTATAAAGACATAAATAAGACAAATAAAGAAAAGGACTTTCCTATTTGATATGTGTGTATTTCAATTCAAAAACTAATTTAGAATGCAGCAGATAACCACTTATCCTTTAAACAATGAAATAATTATCAAAATCGGTATACAAATTGAAAATTACCGAACTAATACATCGTAGCGTGCCTTTAATTTGGTCCAGCCGCGCGCCGCACTAGCATTTTTCGAATGCGCGTAGTTTTTAATTATTTAATATCTCCCAAACTATTGATCAGAATTACATAGTTTAAAGGCTAATGTAATCTGCATTTAATACTCTTGCCATAAAACATATTTATTTGGATAAGGATTCATATCGAATATAATATAATAGTGCCGTAAGCTTACGGCGCTGTTTTTCGTGTCCATTTTAATCGAAGTTTGTTCACAATAACATGGTTTTTGTGAGACATCCATAGATGATAGATATATGCCACCGAAGACTTTTATTTAGCAAATTTAAGGATCTATAATTACTCCAGACATAATTTTTATGTAAGTCATATAGTTTGACCTACGTAAGTCCAGAAAGCAAAATTGTGCTTTTCATGTAGCATTTTTCGTTTCCGCGTAATTTTATTCTTACGATATCTCCTAAACTATTAGACAGAATGATATAGTTTCAATTGCAAATATAATCTACATTAAATTCTCTTGATAATGAACATGTTTATTTACATAAGGGTTAATACTGAACTCGAATAATAGCGTCGGAAATAGGGCATGAATTTAATTGATGTTTCTGAAGAAAAAAATGGTTATTGTGAGAAAACTATAAAAGATAGATATATGCTATCGCTGACTTTTATTTAGCACATTTAAAGAGCTACAATTCGCCATACTTCATTTTTATGTAGGTCCTATAGTTTAGCCTACGTAAGCGCTGAAAGCAAAAATGTCCCTAATCTTCGCAACAAATTTTGAAGCTATATTCAAAATCTACTAGTCTTCTAGTTATTTAAAAAAAAAAACAAAAAAATGGGACCCACCTGCAAGCACTTCCTTTCGATTAAAATATTTTTCATCAAAATCGGACTACCAGGGGCGGAGTATCGCGGTAACACACATAAAAAAAAAAAAAAATACAGACGAATTGATAACCTCCTTCTTTTTGAAGTCGGCTAAAAAAAGGATATAGACGAAAATTATAACATCTTCGTCAAATATGCAATAAATAGCAAGATGTAGAAACATTATTTCGCAGCGACATATAGCAAGAATCGGTGTGTTATTTTCCGCTTTTATCATTACAATAGTCTTTAGATCATTTAACTTTATTCTGTTATCGTATATTCCCTGGCGATATATCAATATTTATTACATACTGTCCGTATATGGCGATTGTTTCAACTATAAACAAATTCAATTTATTTACAGTGCAAAGAAATAGTATTTTATCTTATATATAACATTTCCATGACACAATGTTAGTTACCGTACTCCTCCGAAACGGCCTGACTGATTGTTATGAAATTTTATATTCATATTCAGTAGGTCTGAGAATCGGGTAATATCTATTTTTCATACCGCTATTAAGTTTTTTATTTAACAGCGCGCGGAGTCGCGGTCGACAGCTAGTTTTTATATAAACTTAGATTATACATCATATGTACTGTTACTTAAAATGAGATAACAATATGCTGTGGAACCCTCTTAATATTTAGAGTTTAAGATTTTCTTGTCAATTATTGTATATGCTGATTGTATTATAGAATCAAACACCAACCATTATTTTTTAGGGGTTTACTTTTAATGGTTAGAATATTTACTTTCTATTGTGATCGGTAAAAAAGTATCACAACACTTTAAAAATAGCCTCAAAGATATGTTATTTTGTGTAAGTAAATACCAACCTTCAAAACCAAATTGAAGTAACCGTAAATTGAAATGCCAACACTTTCATTAAAACAATATTTATCTCTGTTTTATAGGATTGCAAGGAATAGTATATTTTGAATCTAATGATTCAGTTATCTATTATAATTTATTTTAATTAACGCGATAAAATATGTGCTATGTCGCAATAATTAAAATATAACATTGACGTAGCAAACGGAAACATACATCTTATATGCAGGAAGTAGGAAATTGTAGAGCACGTTTGCGGAACGAGTTGACAATTTGAAGGATGTTGTCTCATTAAATTTGATATTTTCTATCTGTGTTTTTCCATTGACACACTTCTATCTTATTCATATAATGTGTCACTGCAGTGGTATTTTAAATTTTACTTTAACACCTTTTTCAATCAAAAATATAAGCAGTCATCACCGATTCTCACTTGCACAAAACTTAATAGATCAGTGCCAAAATGTGACGTGTATATTGAACAATTTGGTTTGATATAAGAAAATCTATTGCAAATAAATATATAACACGCTTATTGACAAAGTCAAATCTTGTGTATAAAATTCTCGTGTCGGGGTTCGAACTTGAACTCCTCCGAAATATTGTAAATACGGAAAAGACTTTGATTTGTTTTCATACGATTTCTAGTCTAACAACTTAATTATTCCAAATAGTGTGCATGTAAGTGTGTTTGACGACAGGCAGGCGGCCGGCCGTAATAAATTAAGCCAAAACTTTAAAAACCTTGTGTGCCGACCACACGTGATTTTGAGTGTGCATGTAACCAAAGTTAAGTCTTAAAATATGGTGTAATATTACAAAGCTTTGGTTTAAGTTCTTCATTAGTCGAACTAATCTAAAACAACCACTTAGTTAGTAAACTTTCATATTTAATCTAGACTAAGGCATTCCCTTAGTGCCGTAGATAAAACAAGTTCAAAGCTTGACATATCTTAGAATACAGTGATGTGTCATAAAAGCAATTTGGCCTGCACTTACCCAAGGCATCAGAAAGTACATGAAGGAAAACGCCCTTCATGTTGAGATGTCCGGGGTCGCTGGGGCGGCCGGCGGGCTTGCTGGCCAGCTTGGTGCCCGGCGGCACCATCTCGTCCGTCTCCTCGGCACCGGCGCCGGCCGCCGTGTGCCCCAGTGCCATGTCCGCATTGCTGTTCACTATCTCCGTCAAATGGCGCACGTTGGATGGCGGAGGCACGCCGCCGTGCGTGTGCCCATGACTGCTACCGTGTTCTGCGACAAACAGATATAGTTCATACCGTGATAAAGACTGCAAGAAAGAATTGCATAGTCCTAGTATGAACTATCGAATAACCAAGAAATAGGAAATATGATATGTGGCATTTCGAAAAGAGACCTTTTGAGTGCTCATAGCAACTGTCGTAGGGTTTGGTTTTCGGATTAATTCATTCAAACTTAACCACAAAAGATACGTTTGAAAAAGAGTGGTGTTTGTGAAATTTTAACTTTGTTTACATTTTATTTTTCTATAACCAACCATAATATTGTCGTTGCTTTCGTAACATTCTTTTTTATTTATTTTTTCATTTCTAAATACTTGAGTGAATGAAAATCTGAAAGAATACATCTGCTTCGAGACGGCTAAAGGCGTGTAATGTTTTTTTTATTACGCAGAAGGCTCAAGCAGTGAAGAATGTTTAATTAATCGTATATCAAATTTCGCTAAAGTCCCAAACGGTTACAAAAACCCGTCTACAATTCCCGGTAAATCGCTGGCGGCAGCACACACCAATGAGTATATTTTTATTACCTTTTTCCATAACTAATTAACTTAAACAATACTGAATAATTCACCTTGACTAACAGTTGGTTTCTGAGACCAACATCTCAGTTTAAAACATATTGCTATCTCTATTTAGTCAAAAGATAATGTCAGGGGTGACGACATGTTTTAAACAGAGATTTTGGTCTTAGAAACCCACAGTTAAAGTTTTTCGCTTGTCCATTGTTATTTAATTATACGAAGCGTACAAGGAGCGGCAACGACCTTGCAGACGGGATCAATGGACTCGTAAGTTAAGGTATCGTGGTTTGAATCCAATATGACGTATGAAAATTAATAGCCACATGAAAATGCCACAATTTAACTAACACCATTACAAACAATAGTTGCTAAAGGGTTAATTAACATTTAACACTTTGACTGATACCCATAGTAAATAACTGTGAATCGACTGATTGTACTTTTTATTATTTAATTTGCATCTTTGCATGTTATGATGCTCAAATAAATAAATATTGTTGTTTTATCTGGTACACGGTACATTATCGTCTATAATATCTTACGAACGATATGTATTTCAAAACAATGTTAGTACACGTGCCTGTTTGTTTGTAGCACAATGAGCAGAAACACTTTGTGTGTAATCGATACATTCATCAGAACGAGACGTGATGAATTGTACAAGAAAATATTAGCTTCTAACTTAACTCTTCCATCAATAAGATGTGTTTATATACGTGAAAAAGTGAATAAAGACTTTTTAAGTACAAATAGTTCAGAAAAAGTATTATTAATAATTTTATTCTCCTGGTCGAATAAAACCCCTTAACAAATGCGATATATTAAGAGATATGAACCAAACCCATGAATTAATATTAAAAATTACATTTGCATCAAAACATTATTTTTAAAATAAGAAAGGTTCTTTCTAAGTTGGTTATTATTAAATAATATTTGTTTTTATATTTTGGACATGGTTTATATAAATTTCATTACTCATCAATGTTCTTGAAAAAAGTGGAATTGCAACTGAATTAAAGAAAAAAAACTAGTTGGCCGGCTGATTTTACTTTTATGTAAATTTGAATCGAGCATCATTCGATTTTTATTCCATGTGAATACGAACTACTTATGACGCACGACTTCAAAATCGGTCCAGTCATTTAGACAAGCGAGAACTGAAAAAGCCAGTCATTGTCCGGTACCGACGGAATACCTCCACAAGAATCTCGAGTTAGAGAGAAAATTTGTAAAGTATCGCGGTCCTTTCGATTCTGGCTCATCCAAGTTCGACTGTATTCATATATTTTAACTAAATATGCGAACTCTTCTAAAGTCGCAAATACTCGTAGTCGTAATAAAGAGTAGTCTAGTCGTAGTAGTAAGTAAGTAAGAGTAAGTCGTAGTCTCACTCACCATGGAATAAGAAGAGTCCAACAATATTGAGTATCAAACCCAACACTCCGACTGCTACCAGTAGCTTTGCGTCATGTATAATCTCTATCTTGATAAACCTTTGCATCGCCTCCACTGTGATGCTGAAGCACAGAGCTACCAGGAACACGGCATTCACCAACGCGCCCAACACTTCCGCTCGCGCCCACCCGAATGTGTTCTTTGACCATTTCTTTGGTGACATCTAGGAACAATTTTAGAAAAGTTAATGGATGATATTATACGTTTTGATCCGCATGTCGATATATTTGACACTTACTGAAGTTTACTCATAGCATTATGCTACTGCCGAATCATAATACAGTCGAACCTGGTTAAGCGAGAAACCTTTATAAGCCAGTGATTGTCCAGAGAAACCTCTATAAGCGAGAAAAATATCGCCTTTGGTCTCTACCTTATCCAGTTTCGACTGCAATATCTAATTTATATGAGAATGGGGGGATTACAATACGTTGTTGTGAGTAAAAGTTTTGACAGTTTCATTTTGTGAAAAAAAAAAATATCGGCCGATATTTAAGATACATTTCATTCTATCAGCGTTTTATATGAGCAATTAACTTTTTGTCTATCGTATCATTGAAAGAAATAAAACAGAAAATTTATTGTATACTATGTCATGGATTATTGGCTTCATAGGAAAAATCTTTTAATAGTTGTATAGGAAATATGGTTATGGGGGAATACCAGTGTCAAATGTATGTATATAAAAGTAACGGATGTTTTCATATGATTCATACATTTTATAATGTATTCGGTTCGTAGAATACTTAAGTCATTTCATGACGTCATGCAATATTACGTTGTTCAGGTATGTAGGCGGTCAAAACTGTCACCTCAGAGGACGACTTTTTATTTACGTATATGAAGAGTTACCAATGTAACTACGAGTTACAGTAGTTTGGCAATAATTTGCCACATGTCAGATGCAAAACAAAGATTATTTCTCTAAACAATTCATCATCATCTCCCTGACTTTAACCCACTCTATGTGGGGTTAGTGGTTTAGGTCGTCATCATTTCAGTTGTCACATTCTTAAGAAGGATTGCTTGCGAGAGATGTTACATAATTCATAATCTCACAATCTATCTTTTTATCCACAAAATTCTTCCCTAAACATTTATTACGAAGATCAAAAATTACTTTAAACAACATTAATAGTTAAAACTCACATTTAAAATTACTCATTAACAATTATTAAAGGATTTAAAGCACTTAGTAGGAATTATGTGAACAAAACAATAGATTTTAAATTGGGTCAATTAGTGCTTGAATTAGTTGAACTCTCAAAGATAGTAATTAAAGACATATAAATCTAATAATACAGTAATTAGTTTTGGTTGGTAACTAGCAGTTATAGACGTATTAAGGATTTATGCTTAAAATTTTATAGTAATTTTTAAACTTTGATAAGTGTTGAATGTACAATGGAATAGTCCTGATGGATAACCTTCATAAGCCAGAAACCTACAGTTCCTTGGAATATTGCTTTTCTACATGCACTGTAGAAAGTTTCAATTCCTAAATAAATATGACTGAAGAAGTTTGCAGTCATATTTATATTTTTATACTTTAACCTTAGTTCTTTATTAACCCAATGTATTCACTGCTTAAGGAACCTGGACAAACATATAAACATTGATTTATATATAGAAGATACTTACTTTAATAGACAAGAATGCAATAACAAGTGCGGCAACATCACTCAGCATATGAAAAGAGTCCGCCACTAACGCCATCGAGTTGGTCACATAGCCCACAATCAGCTCCACAAAGAAGAATGTCCCTGTCAGCCATAGCATGGACAGCAACCGGCATTTCTTGCTGCCAAACTTACCCATTGTGTCTGAAATAAAACATATGATTAGGAATATAAACAAACATAGCATAATACTGTTATAAATATATATTTAATTTAAACTATAACTCAAGGTAACTCTTCTTTTTCATTGTTTCTTACTTGGTCTATACTTAAGAAATTATCAATGAAATATCTAGAAATATATATTGCATAGAAACCTGCCTGGTTGTTTTAATTGGTTTTGTTAATTACATATCATGCTGAGAATATGAAAAATTTGGCACATTATAGTCCTAAATGGCTTTTTTTTAACCTATGTAAAGTGTAAAAGTTTTAACACAATAGTTCAAAACTCATAATTTAATTTGATGTGCAGTATCCAGAGTAAAAATGTTTGAATATGTCATCAATTAATATTAAATTAAGGATACATATCATGCAAAAATGATTATTGTATTTACCCAATTTAGAATGAATGAATATGGCTATTTGCCTACATTTAAATCATTAGCCTAGTTATTTTAATTTGTTGTTAAAAGAGCGTGAGAAATAGGTTTTAATTTTAAATTTTACATTTCATTGAATGTATTTACTTATTATAGCAATAAATATACTTACATGAATTTTATAAAACTTCAAAATAATTCCAAACACTGTAAAAGCAATTTATATCCATCAAGAGTTCATGGGTCAGCATGTACACTTGAAATGCACACTCATTTGACAGTAGCACATTGATACCCAATTACAATATTGATTTAACACTTTATCAGGACACGAGTATAAAACACCTGCGATAGGTGGCAACGTAAACATTTAACAACGCTATGCAAATTGAAAACAAATCCTTAGTGCTCTTTTTCACTGAATTCTGTACTAAACAATGCGATAAAAAACCTCACGTGAAAGTAAAGATTATCGACATCCACAAAAAATTTCCGAATTTCTTTTTCACAATACTTTCTACTGATACTTTCTTCTTCGAACTGATCATTAAGTTTTAATGTTTTACAAGGTAAATATTTAAGCGATGATGAATTTTACATACAATTCCATTTAATCAAACTTATTTCGACGTAAAATGCGTCTATAACCTGCACTCAACTGTCAAACAATGATTGAAAGATGAAACATCAATGTAACCAGATTATGCTAAAATAACTGCTATTCACTTGGTAAGGTTCCTACAATTTCTTCGAGGTAATTTCCAGAAACCTTTCAGTATTTGTTTCAACATTTTACTTTTAAAGGTGTGATCTAGAAACCGATTGGCCGAGAACTGCAATTATTTACTTTTAAGGAATTCAACAAGGTTTTTGTTGGTAACAGATACAGTTTAGGCAACATTTTTTTTGACGTTGTCAAATTGTCAACGTCAACTATCAAAGTCAACACAAAATAAGAAAATATAAATAGAATTAAAAAAAAATCCAAGTCCCAATGTTAAAATTTTTATTTACTGTCGTTTCCGCATTTGATAAACGATACGAAATATTCTGCAGGCATAAAAAGCAATGACTATTTTGAAAATATTAGGGAAAACTTGTGGTTTTATTGGTTATGTTATACAATATGCTTGTGTTACTCACTGTACATTTGAATACTTAGGGGATTTTGTTATGGTATGTAAATGTAGTGTTAAAATAGAATAAACTCTATTATTCCTAATCTATAACATAATTTTTGAGAATACATGCTTTAAATAGTAAAGATCATTGTAAATATAGCAATTCTTTAAAAGCGGTGTCTTCATTCCATCTCGTTATTTTTGATATCTTCTTAGCCTTTCAGAGACTACAAAGTTTTATAAACTTGAATGGAGATAATTTTTGTTGTTAAATAATTAAGTAAGTAACTAAAAAACCAAACAATTTTTAACAGCCTTAATCCATTTTAATTTTTTCAGTGTTCCGGTCCATCTATGGAGCCGACTTTAGAATCAAACAACATATTGCTCACAGAGCATGTAACACCTCGTTTGTTTAGGCTACAACGTGGAGACATTGTTATAGCAAAGAACCCAACAAATCCCAAACAGAATATATGTAAAAGAATTGTCGGTTTACCGGGTGATAAAGTAAAGGGATATTTCCCTAGAAGAAGTCATATTGTGCCTCGAGGTCATGTATGGTTAGAGGGGGATAACTCGGGAAATTCATCGGACTCTAGAATATATGGACCAGTTCCACTTGGGTTAATTAGGAGTAGAGTTCTATATAGAGTTTGGCCTTTAGACAAGTTTACTTCATTACAAGAACATTGATTACTTTAAAATATTCAAAGACACTTTTATGTGTGTTAAATTTTTAAATATATAAGAGGAGACATGTTTTGTAAATAAGTGTAGCACAATTATGTATTTAAGATACATAAGCTTTTTTATTTATATAAATTCTACAGAACTATATGTATTCGTAGTTGTTATTAATAAGTAAGACTACTAGTTAATTTTGTTTCTAGATATAGATGTGGTCTATGTGATCTTTTATAGGAAAAAAAATAGAAATATGCAGGCATAATTTTTTATTTTTATTAAATAAATTTAGTACATACAGTCTTTGACAAAAAAATATAAAGTTAGTTATTGGGATTTATTTCAACAGTCTTAATGGATTCAGGTTCAAGTACAATATCAACGTATCTCAGAGTACTTATCCTGATTCGTACATTTGTTTCGTATTTATTCCTGAAAAAAGAACATCATTGATGAATGGAAGTAAACTTATTTAGCAGAATATTTGTGTTTATTCTTGAAGTAGCATCTCTCAGGATGTATTCTTTTCAAATTTCTTGTCGGCTCAAGGTTCTAACATTGAGTTATGTGCAACGATGCCAAGATATTTGAAAAATACTCTAAACTTTTTTTTAAAGTAATCTTTTTCTATCTGAAAGCCACCTATAGTTACCTAGATTTAATTAAAATGACTTACATATTATGCAGCACAAGTACCAAATTTCCCTCGGGAGTGACAACAGCGATATTTGGTACTGTTGAGGAACTCATTCGTGATACTTCTACTACTTGGGATCCTCTCGGGATGAACTTAGAGAAGTGTCCTAATGCGTAGTACATAGGTTGTTTGATAAATTCATCTCTTTCGCCGTAAACAAGTACGGGGGCGTCGACATAGTTGTGGGCCCAGTTCGGACCGCCGTTCTCGTCTAAACACAAGTTCCAATCTATCCAGCCAACAACGAAGTTATTCAAATCCTGAGAAAGAAATAGAACTTGATGGGTGCTTAAGTAATAAAGATGTTTTTTATATTATTTACGCACTTTATATAATAGATGTTACATAATAGTCATAATAATGGCCAAGGAGTGGCAAAATGACACCTTCATGAAATCCAAAAGTTTGGATTGACGAGAAACTGGGTGACAAGTTTTTTTTAGTTTCGTAAGATAGACCCACAATGTTAGTAACTACTGTTACTAACTATATATAACTACTGTAACTACTGTTAGTAACTGAAATAAATCGTAATGTATTCGAATCTTGTAAAGATAATAAACCTTCTTCCTACCTCCAGAATACTGCGCGTGTACTTTGCGGCGCGATCCCACGATCCGACCTCCACCTTGTGCTTATCCCACGGCATAGGACCTACGAAATGCATACTTTTTTAAACTTTGAATCTGATACGTTTTTTTATATACTCATATATAAGGGAACGATCAAGCGGCCACATAAATTCGCCCAAATAAGTGACAGACATCCGCATATGCAGATGCGTTGCCTACCTGTTATCAATGGAGGACGGAACGCACAAAAAGAGAGGGGATTCCCTTCCTATGCGTCCCATACCGCCGAATCTACCTCCCCTTCCCATCCATTCCTTAGAAGAAGAGTAGAAAAAGGAAAAGAACCAAACTTAGGCTTAGGAATCAAACGAAGCGCGGAATTGTTTACGTTTGATACAGTCTTCAATGTGGTCGTGGTATTGCACCAGGCAATCCGGCACATTTGTACAGTCAGCTTCATAAATATAGTGGCAGTCAAGATATCCAAATATATAGGAACACCTAAAGTGATCAATTATATAAGTACAACCAAAGTTATCAAATTAATTGAAGCATCCACTCTGCTCAAAAAGATCGAAGCGTTCACATCGTCATATATATGAGTACATTCAAAGTGCCCATAATTATAGTAACAGACAGAGCGTCAATAGTAACGAAGCATCGAAAGTATGCAAAAATATCGTAACATTAGACAAAATTGAACTCTATCTCTATTCACTTAAGATACACTTTGAAATATACTACTTCTGTTAAATTCATTGGACATTTTATAATCAAAACATTTTTTGCTATTTACTACAAGTTTACGTCCCGCATGACAGATACTAGATAGATAAGCAATATCAAATTTTAATTTGTCACCATATATGCCAGTTTGGCCTTACGGCTTAACTGTTCGCTGTCATACGCAGTTTTGGCGATTCGAATCCCAAACTTTTTTTTACACTTTTTAAGGTTTTTAATTTTATTATCAAAGCGTTATATAAAATTGAACTTTATCGCAACAACTTTAAAAATTAAGGAACCACAATATTCCTTGTCCCTTTTTTTAACCGAGTCGTCATTAGCATGTTTTTTTATTGTTCAAGTTTGTTATTGTAAGTTTCGTCATTTAATTCCGCGCGGACTATGTCACTGGCGACATCGAATACGTGTAATAAATCTATGCTTGGAAAATTCTACTGCAACCGGACTGAAGATACCTAACAGTAAGAGAAAAATATTTTGATACAAATTGTCAATTAATTTAACAGAAGTTGAATACTTTCAAAGTGTATTTCAAGGATATGGATATACGAGTAGAATTCAATTTCAATGACCGCAATGACAAGTGAAAACACTCTCCGCCCACTCGCTTTATTCCGAGATGGCCGAACCTAATCGTTATTAATTTTATATAAATATTTAATACCCCAAAAATAAAAATTTAAAATTGTTTTTGTTAAGAAAAAAACATATTCTAAGTACATTACCAGATTTTTCCTTTTCATTAAAAAAAACAAGCTCTATAATATGTGATTGATAATATTGAAAAATAAAAACCTTGTAAGCCTGGGATTCGAACCATTAAACTTACGTACTGCGGCGAAAATAGTAAAACACTGAAACTAGCACATATTGTGACAGAGTAAAATTTGATATTACTTACTAGCTTTTACCCGCGACTTCGTCCGCGCGGAATAAAAAAAATGCTCACAATATAAAAAGTTCCTATGTCCGTCTCCTAGTTCTAAGCTATCTCCCCATCAATTTTCAGCTAAATCAGTTTGACCGATCTTGAGTTATAAACAGTGTAACTAACACGACTTTCTTTTATATATATATAGATTAGGTATCTGTCATGTATCGTCAATTTATAAATTTTAAACTTTATAATAATAAGAAGAAAAATGTTGGGTTGTCCGATAAGTTCGTGCCCATTTTTAAGGGAAGTATTAAAGGCCCTTAAGTTTTGGAATACGTCTTTTAAATTATATTTGTTCGATTTTATTGTAAAACGTCTTATGTATTTCGGCAAAAATTAAGTGAATCAGTTTTTATAAAACTGATAGAAAAGAACGAATCGTGTCCTACCATTTGTCAAAATATGGCTGAAGTTATCCTCGTTTAGTATGTACTAGCTTTTACTCGCGACTCCGTCCGCGCGGAATAAAAAATAGAAAACGGGGTAAAAATTATCCTATGTCCGTTTCCTGGTTCTAAGCTACCTGCCCACCAATTTTCAGTCAAATCGATTCAGCCGTTCTTGAGTTATAAATAGTGTAACTAACACGACTTTCTTTTATATATATATATATATATATATATATATATATATATATATATATATATATATGTAGATGTGTTATCTAAACATGTCATATGTTTTCAATAATTTTAATATATTCGGGTCTATTCTAAGCTACCTATTAAAAATCGGAACGAACTTATTAGACAACCTATTATGTTGATACAAAGCGTCAAATGAATTTAACAGAAGTAGTATATTTCAAAGTGTATCTTAAGTGAATAGAGATAGAGTTCAATTTTGTCTAATGTTACGATATTTTTGCATACTTTCGATGCTTCGTTACTATTGACGCTCTGTCTGTTACTATAATTATGGGCACTTTGAATGTACTCATATATATGACGATGTGAACGCTTCGATCTTTTTGAGCAGAGTGGATGCTTCAATTAATTTGATGACTTTGGTTGTACTTATATAATTGATCACTTTAGGTGTTCCTATATATTTGGATATCTTGACTGCCACTATATTTATGAAGCTGACTGTACAACAGATGTGTTTTTGCTGTTAAAATTGATAAAAAAGTTGTTTTTGTGGTGTAAATGCAATGTAACCTACCTTCACAAGCTTCAGTGGAGAGCAGGATCTTGCCGGGGTACTTCTTCTGAATCCTGGTGAGAACGGTCGCCGGCATGAAGTTACCGTAGTAATGTATGGCGATACCGTCGATGTACTCGATTGATTTAGGATCTTCTTTCTCCATCTAGAAAGAAGGTTTAGCTGCTTTATAACCTTTACCAAAATGAATTTAACCTTTCAAAGTATAAGCATCAAAAGAAACACAACAATTTCTTATTTAACATTTTTTATCGTACTTACACCTCTCAGCCATATTGGTATAATGTATCGCTGGTCATCAACTGCTAAGATTAATGTCTCATTAAAGCGAGAGTTCCTTACAGTAGGTCCCAGATTGTTCGCCACCCATCGTCCCTGGAAATTATTTTAACCTGTTTTAAAAATAAGTATACTAGTTGAAGCAAAAATTTAATATCATTTGTACGAATCCGTTTTCATTTGTCGACTTTTGGACCCGACATTCCTCAATCTTCTATAATCTGTCGCTAGCTTGTCGGCTCTGCTCTATGTCAGAGCTTAAGAGTGCAAGAGCTTAAGAAGAATCCGACAACGTGTAAGATTGTTTTTCCCGTTGTGGTAGGTAATATTGTATTACTTACTAGTTGTCTTGGGAACCAGCCCAAAGAATTGAACTTGACGGTTGGTACGACGCCATTGATGGGCTCGTTGGTGGTGGTGATAGCCCAGATTTTTATGTTGAATTTTTCATACTCTTCGAGGAAACTGAAATATAAACATGCTGATTAGTTACCAAAGAATTATCTTGTGCCACTGTTGAAATCAATCCATAGTTTTTAATGTTAACAACAGATAAAAAGCCTTCTCTTTCCTTCTCTTCTGTCTCTTCCTTTCTCCCTTTCTCTAATCATCATTTATTTTTTTATTTTTATTTTATTTAATATTCGGACAACTTACAGCTAACTTATAATTTAATTATGATATAAATATAAACTTAAGGCTAATTAAAAGTTGTCACAGATGGGTGTAAATGCAGGTAATGAAATTCACTTCTTGTTGTCTTTTTTTAAGCTAATCCATAAAGTCCCTTGAACTCTCAGTCATGCACTGAAGAAACGGTCATTAAAAAATTGTTTGATTTTAAATGCTGACATGTTAAATATATCAATATGATCAGAGATTGCATTATAACATTTGCACGCTCGTACTAAATAACTGTTCTCCCTATACCTATTCTTAACTCGCGGTGTATATAATAAGTTGTGTTCACGGAGGCGAAGCCCACACTTGGGAACAATGATGCCTACTTTTTCGAGGAGATCAGGGCAATCGACCACGCCGTTTACAATACCGCTGAGAAAAGCTAAGTCTGCCACGCGCCTTCTCTCTTCTAGCGGTAACAGATGAAATTTCTTACAACGAGAGTAATAATTGTAAACAAATGTTCCAGCACGGTATTGTATGAACCGAAGAAACCGTCTTTGTACGTTTTCTATGCGGTTTTTGTCGGTGTGATAGCAAGGGTTCCAGACTTGAGAGGCGTACTCCAGGTGGCTACGTACGTATGCACAATATAATATTTTGAAGGTCTTAATAGTTTGAAATTCAGATGACATTCTCAAGACGAAACCTAATGATTTTGAAGCTTTATTAATAATAGTGTAATAATTATGAGAGTGTGTGGAGTGGAGTAATTTACTCCTTAATATCGAAAAGTTACGTTTAAATCTTAGTTGGTTTGATGCTGTACTATAAAACTATTGCTTACCGCAGATGATAATCGGCATAAGACTGATAGAATTCTGGTTTAATTTGTCCGAAACCGGTGATGGCCTCGTTGGTCTTCATCCAAATAGGTGATGACCAAGCTGTCGCCGTTATTTTAACTTCGTCAGTTGCCATCGCCTTCGCCATCTCTATCATCGGGATCTATAACATATTAATGAATAAATTATTCTCAACTATATGAAAAAAATATACAATCGAATTATGCATTCAATTCATACAGCAAAAAAAATTATTATCTTTCAATCAATTCAAATATCTGGGTAATTAAGTAATATTGAAATCAATTGAATTAAATGATAAAGATTCAGGTCCATGTGCACTCATCAATCTGATAACAGCTTGCACTGAATGTATATATGCAATATTAAAAAAAAAATGATTTTAGTATTATTTTAAATCTATTTCCAAGCTGAAGGTCATGACAAATTTTGCTATAAAATCGTAGCTTGTAAACTATTCAGGTAGTACCACCTAAGTTAAACATGGAATTTATAAAGAACAATCCATCGATGGATGTTTTAATTTTGATTTTTAAACACATTTTTCATCATCAGCAGCTTACTATATGTCCCAACTGAGGGGCTCGGAACCTACCCTAAGTTAGGGGTGACTTCACACATATCATAGAATTTCTTCTCAGATATGTGCAGGTTGCATCACGATGTTTTCCTTTACCGTAAGAACGTCGGATAAATGTACATATGTAAATCGAAACTCTAAAAAAACATTGGTACATGGCGGGATCCGAACCCAGGAACTGCAGATTGCAAGTCAAGTGCTTAACCCCTGAGCCAACGACGCTCCAAACACATTTTTATTCGTCAATAAATACTTGATCTTCCAGGATTTAAGAAAATTGTTCTGTTAATTTTAATCTCAGTAAAAAAAAGAGAAAGCACCATGTATTGTGTATTGTACGACTTTCTCACCTTATAATCAAAGTCCTCTCGGCTGAGGGAGTAGTTAGTTAGAGCGGCGTCATTCCACGGGAGCTCGTTGTATGTGTAGGGGTGAGTAGAGAAGTCAGCGCCAGCTATTGGCACGCGGATCAAATTGTACTCTAAGCCCTCGGGTCCGAAGTATGTACTGCGAATTGAACACAACTATGTATATAGGAAGATGTAAAAAATGTATATGTAATTACTAAAATAGTGGCGTTCTACCAGTGGCGTAATATATTTGTAAGGGTGGATTGAATTTTTTTCTTTTTCTTTACTAAGTACCTAAGAAACTCCGCTTGACGACAAGTTAATATCTAAATCTATCTATACATTTAGAAAAATTGATGCCTTTATTTAATATCGAAAAACGTCACATTTCATGAACATGATGTATTTAAGTTGCTTCTAACGAAAAATGAATTGATATAATATTTATAAGTATGTCTGTCTGTCCACAAGTCCGCGTTTGTACCGGAAAATGTCGTAAACGGTTGGTCTGGTTTTTACGGGACTTTTACTGGAAGGTGGCTGTTAGGCTATATTTATATATATTTTTATTAAGCGCTAACGAAGTCGCGTGCAGCCGCTAGTTACCTAATAGATAGCTAATAGTGTCATCATATATTATCATTAGACCTTGTTTATGATATATACATATATCACAGTTTAATGATCTGATAATCTTTTTTGATAATTCATTATTATATATATCCTAATGATTTATCACTATTGTTTGGATGTTAATACTTTTTTAATGTCATTTTATCAGCTTGTCCAATCGTTAAATATTGTAAATGGGAATGTTAAGATCAGTGATTGTCAAACTTATTTCTTTCACCGCCACCTTTGAAAATCATTTATATTTCAGAGCCCCCTAATTTTTATTCAGCCTTAAAACTTAAAAACCACAATTTCATTACTTTAATTAATTTCAATGCCCCCCATTTTTTAGGCCTATTATCGCCCCCTCCTAGGTTTCAAACGCCCCCAAGGGGGCGTTATCGCCCACTTTAGGAAACACTGGTTAAGATGGATGGATGGATGTTTGTTAGAAGATATATCCAAAAAGGATCAACGGATTTGGATGAAATTTGGCATAGACGTAAAACACAGTCTGGAAATATCATACGATCCCTGAAAAGTGTACGGTTTCCATGGGATATATTTGATTTGTATATTCACTCGATTACTACACAACGGATTACAACACATCTTATTGAAATTTGTCATAGATAAAGAACAAGTAACATTTGAAATACTTTTCGCCCTTAATTCCGCGGAGACGAAGCCGTGGGCAAAAGCTAGTAGTACTATAAGCGAGTACCTCACAGCACTCGAGCATGCATATGAGATATAATGTTGATAACCGGACCTTACCAAATACCATTCTGGACCACAAACACGATTCATGTTGTTTTATTAAAAAAAAGTGTATGAAAAATATAGTGGGAACTAACTTCATGAGTTGCTTTTGCGCCGCAGCAGATAGTTTGCGCCAATTGATACCGGCGGCGTCGGTCACAGAGCCTCCGAAACCCTCGATTGTCTGCTTCTTAGATGACGTCATGACGCGGAGTATCACGTTTTTCCTTATACATACTGTTATACAAAAAAATACAAGGATTTTATTTTTTCTCCCAAATTATAAGTGAAATCAAATCATGTAATCATCATGTAATAAAAATAATATGGCTTTGTTTACAGCATTAGGTTTGAGAATCTACACAATTGAGAGTAAAAATTCGGTAAAAATAAAAAATTGTACATACGATTGCTTTCAATAGAATCATCGTCTTGCGTTGATTCGTTGCTTAAACCATTCACCACTCCGTAACTTTTTTCGAATCTTTTTCCATCCTGAAAACAAATAGTAATAAAAATGAGCTAAATTCAGTTAGAGATAAAACTAACTTTAAAATATGCACAACTTACATTACTGCTTGTGTATGCTACAAAAGTTCCTTTTGCTGGTGTTTCTTTTGTAATAGTATCACAGTAGTTCGCATCGCAAACGCACACTATCGACCTGCCCTCTATACCTACATCGCGCGCTCGGCATGGCAAATCTGTACGAAAAATTAGCTTTAGATATCGTGATAATAAAGACACTTAAAACCTACAAAGAAACGTCTTCACCTTCTATTTTTATTCCTTAACTTTGTTGAGGATACCCTTTTTATTTATTTTTACATTTACGCCTCACTCGTATCACTTTTATAGGGGAAGAAAAAGTTCTAAGCTAGGATTTTGTTGAAATAATTGTTGATTCCGAAACCCTAGACCTAGACCATCCTTCACGCTGGGAACGCTTTAGTGGTGGTAAATCTCATATAATTTTTGTATTTTATATAACTTCAGAAAATTACAAGGTAACGCGCCGGATATTTCTCATAAAAGGCCATTTCGCATAAATTAAAAGGCATTACACTAATAATAATAATTATATAACATACCGCAATCGCCAGGTTTGAATACTCCTATAAGTATAGTTAACGTTATTATAAGTAATTTTAAAATTTTCATTTTGTTAATTGATCGTAGGTGTTACCTCGATCAAATTGCACTCTTGAATAAATTTATAAAGTTCTTGTGGAAATTAACTTATGCTATTGTTTGTGATAAATGTTTAAAAGTTGATGGAATATAATTGATATGGTATTTACGCTATCAATACTGATAATCTAAATTAAGAAGCGATTTATTTTGTTTGTTTTAATTTTTTGAAGGAACAGTACTTTATCAGATGACTTGTTACAAAATTCAAGGACATAGACAATATAGTGTCGTATTGATTTTGAACGCAGTGACATTTAAATGTAAAAGTATCAGCTAAATATAACTTTTTTTTACTAGTGAGTTCACCGAAGAGTTATTTAAAAAACAAGCGTGTTGACTTTAGGCAATTCTTTTGTTTTAACTTTCGTAAGAAGTTTTGCTTAAATTTTGCATGATGACAAAAATATTAAATATATTATTATTTTTAATATACATTAAAAATAATTCTATATGCAGTTTAAAAGTTAAACAAAATTAATCTTTAACATAACCTTTAAGTGACTATTTTTTCCTTTAGTAAAATGTCTTTGTCCAAAAAGTTTTCTTAACTAAATTTAATTACTTTTCTGTTGTGTGTGAAATATTAGAAACAGGATTTTTGAGCAACCTGTATATGAATTTAACATTATCTTGATCCAGTTTTGTTTACGAATTAATCGAACTATCTTAATATTTGTTTATTGCATTGACCTTCGTTCATGGATTTTCTATTGAGGTCGTGACGAAATCATGATAACAATATTTCTTCAAGTTCAAGTTTCGCTTCTTCGATCTTACAAAAGGGATTGTATTCTTGTCTGAAGAAATTTTACCCGAAACACTACTGCAATTTGTTAGAAAGTAGCGATAAATAAAAATCATTTCATGTCAAATATCTGCCTAATTTTTTTTTTTGTGACTGAGTGTCTGCCTGTTTGCCTTGAGGAGGCATTTACAGTTTCACCGGGCTTGAGATGGGCGGGCGCAGATGGCGCTTAGCCTAAACCTCGTTCTATCTGCCTAAGGTCCTCTTTCCAAATGTTCTAATTTTTTGAGAGGAAGGTACTGGTAATTTCATTGATACTGTATATAATTTTTCAAAAGCAAGATCTAATACGAAAACATTGTATTAACAAGTCAAGACGTGCAATTCATATATTTAGAATGCACTAATATTACATAGAGAAAAAAATTGTCTTTTTGTATGTAAAGAATAAACTCAAAAACTACTTGATTTATTTCAAAAATTCTTATGCCGTTAGGAAGCTACACTATCACTGCGTAACATAGGCTATTTTTATCACTAGATTTTTTTTATTTAAATATTGTAATTAACTGCATTATACTTGTGTTGTTTAGGTAGAACTAATTATTTGAACGATTAATAAATTGTAATATTAATTACGAAGTAATTATATATTTGTTATCAGGTCAAGTTATTGAACAATTAATTGGAAAGTCATTTATCATATCGCCCTTGTTGTCTACATATTTGTTAACATTATAGTTCGGCAAAGTTATGTGACCCGGTCAAAATAGTCTTTTTAGCGGTTGGTTCTGTCAGGAAATATACTTAGACTTCAAAACAACCTAAAATCTAAGTACTGGCCTGTTAAGTTACGCTTACTGTACTTTTAACAAAGTAAAGAAAATTAATTTCTAGTCAAATTATATTTAGATGTCAATGAATTGTTGTGGTTTAAATCAAAATTAACGGTTATTTGAATGAATAACACGCCAATGTGATCACATAACATCTGGCAACTTTTTTATTTGTTTTTTTTAGAGTTCAGTAAAAAATGATATACACTTGGATTTATGAAGACAATATAATTAAATTTTCATACAAATCTTTAACGTAATATTATCTTTAAAATACTGTACAATATGTCGGCCGGCTTTGTAAATAATCATTTGCCATTTATTTCCTAACCCCTCAGTTCGAGAAACTTATATAGATATAAAGAGAAATAACCTCAAAAACAATTAAGCAAATGACTGTCTCCAAGGCCGGCGACTTTCTTTTTAATTTTCATATTGATATGGCAGATTGTCGATATGAAAGATCCTTTTTAAAATAAAATATATAACAAGCTTCATCTCCATAGACAGATAGACATATTTATTCTGAAATTGCCACTACTGTTATACTTGTATAGAAAAATATCACTGTCTCTATTTTCCAAACAGAACGATAGAAATAGCAATATGTTTTATACATGTATTTTGATAGTGCAAATACATAGTCAAACAAAGATATCTGACCCGATGAGAGGCGCTGCTATCGTTGTTAGTTCTGTCACAAAACATGTAAAAGTTGCCACATAGAAAAAAAAACATGCCACATAGAAAAAACATGACATGACAGATACAGTATAAAAAGGATCTTGGGACACTTTTTTCATACTGACAGGAGGGCGCTAGTGTGCTATCATTATTTAGTTTGAATGATCACCAGATCAGATAACGTTATCTGACATTTTTAAAGTCAAACTGTCTACGTTAAAAAATATTATATCACAGGATAGGGGTTATATCCTGGTAACAAGCTTGTTAGAATTCCTGACTTTTCTTCGTCATAAAAAAGTTTATAAAAGAAAAAAATCACTTAGAAACTTAAAAGTGAAACAAATGCACTAAAAGTACGATTCTAGAAAAAAATACACTAAACCATTCCCGTCTGTTAACTAGCAAAAGAGTCGAACGAACTCGTTAATCTCACTCTGAGTACAATAACATTACAAAAAAGTTAAAAAAATCACATAAGAAGCAGATCTCTTTCGCTATTTTCTCAAATTAATGTAACAATTAAAGATAATGATCAATAATCGATATTTATATTAACAAAATAATGTTTCGAGACACAAAACATTGCAACACTGATGTAAATATATTTAAATATTTTCTTTTTTTAATTTTCAATTTCTAAATAAAATCGATTCAAACGCAAATAATTGTAATAAACATCGATGTTGGCAAATATCGATACTTAAAATTCGATAAACATCAATTATCGATTTTGTTATCGATATTTCTGAATGTATCGATGTTTGATTAGTCGATTATGTCGATTATTGACAACATCTAATCATTCATATTTGCAAAATGTCGTTCAAAATAAGCTTAGAAAATGTTTAAGAGCTGAAAACATGACGGCACCAAAAAATTAAGTTCATTCGCTTAAGTACTAATTATTTCACATTACCTACGATTTTGCTGAACGACCATTGCCATATTAAAAAATAAAACCTTAAAACTAATCACTTTACAATTTACCTAATATAAATCTATTAAATAAATACAAAAAAAAATCTCTTACAAATCTAAGATAATATTTTTCTATCGCATGTCTTGAAACTATATTATTTAATGCACATAAGGTTACCGATGTAAACTTAAAAAAGGGGGGGACCCTAAAAATATTTGACTAAAAGAGAGATCAAATCATTGCCACATTATAAAAAAAAAACTTATTTATAATCAGTAGGCCGGCACTCTTTGTACTTTGAAAGTTTAAAGAAAGCAGAAGCGGCCCAGAGTTTGTTGGAGATAACGTTGATGGAAAAAAAATAAGGAAAAAATATTAAGCTACATACATAATGGAAATGACAATTTGTATTAACAATGGAAAAAAATCTGTAAAAAAAATATTCCAAAATAAAATAAAAACTCACAGACGAATTATTTTTCAAGACGCTTAAAACATTTTAATTTAATAGTTTTGTAGTTTTTTTAATATTACAATGTTTTGTAAATATTTTTTTTTATCAAATCGTCGTTTCCAAATATGATGCAATTTTAGAAAATGAGTCAAAAATGAGTAAAGTAATAGAAAATCTTATTTACACGGCCGCGTTAAGAAAAGCTGCCAAGAAAAAAAAAATCAAAGCATCATTTCCAAATATAGAAAAAAAAACAAATATATTTTTTATATTTAAGAAAATTATGTATATGAAAAAATTACTTTATTGCAATTAAAGTTGGAAGCTCTCGAAATCATGTTTAGTGGCATGAAATGACAAACACAAATAAACCTTAAAAAATCATGTAAAAAAAAACAAACATGATTCTTAGAGCCTTATATTTGACGAGTTTGACAAATAAATTTCAACGCAATTGTATTTAAATTGCGTATTCATACACACATTTGAATACCTTGTTTATAATACATCTTTATACATCTATAACAACTAGGGCTGTGACGTAATATCGAAATATCGATAATACCAGCAGGTATATCGATATTAATATCGACAAAAATCGATTCAAAGTTTTTTGCTATATAATTAAAAAAAACCATTTATCATATTTAAAAATCTCTATTTAATTGATACATGACATGAATCGCGACCAAAAAAAAAATAGGAGCATTTTATTTTTAATGATCAAAGTTTATTCGTTATAAATATCGATATATCGACACTTTCACATCCCTAATAACAACCTTGATTGGCTAATTGTAGTATGTACAATATTATAACCGAGTGGCAAAGACATATGTGGCAGAAATACAAAACGATCTTATAAATAAAGAAACATTCAAAATACAAAAGTAAAAATTAAAAAAAAAAGCTGCCACAATACAATCATTACTCTTTATGACGTAATTCAACGTTGTTTCGAAATCATTAAAAAATAATGATCAACAAATAAGATATTAAATTGTACCAAGAGCACTTAAAAGAATCAGTAAGATTTCTAGACGTCTAAATAAATCTATTCTTAATAAACCTATGTATTGAATCGCAGTATTCTAAGTTTTAACATTTCCACTGGGGCTTACAAATCGTCACGAAAGCCGCAGTGGAAAAGTTAAAAAGGCTCAAGTAATTAATGTTAATGTAACATAATTATAGAGGCACTGTGTGTTGAAATCTATAAATTTCATAATATTGATAATTTACACGCAATTTTAAGGTTAGATTTTGTGAAAGTTTTTTTTTTCTTTTGTGATCCATTAAAATTTTTTTGATTATTCTTTTTTTATTAACCATAGACTAAATCGTTCCGAACGTCCATTGTCACTATATGATACATGATATTTAAAAATTGAGCTATACATAAATCTCCATTTACAAAAATACTTGTAGCGTAATATTTCAGATCACATTTTTTTTTCTCTACAATTTGCATCACTAAAATGTCGATAACAACGATGTTTTCGTCTCACTTTGAATATAATCTGTCACATCTGTGTCTGTTTGTGTCAGTGTAAATACTGAATAGTCCACAAATATTTATAGTTGGCCATTTTGACCATACACGATTCTGAGAAAAATTAGTATCACGATAACTTAGTATAAAAAAAATTTTTACTCTAATTTTGATAAACATTCCGAATATTGAAATAAAAAACCTAAATTTAAATTGCCAAGACAAGACAAAGAAAAAAAGAGAATAGAAAGTGATAGACAATAGAATTAAAAGAGTCCAGCTTTGATTTTTTTTTAATAAATTAGAATCGTGTATTTTTTTGTGTGCAGTATTAGTATGACAGAGTTGTGTTGTTGTGTTGTGTTGTGCTGTTGTGTGGTGACGCGATGGTGTTCAGTCTTTAACGAGCCTGTAGATGTGATGCTGCGCGCCGTGCTCACTGTTCGACACTTCAAACACAAACGCTGCACACAATAATGTCTCTTGAGTATCTCTATTCGTCACCACCTGAAAATAAAAAAAAAAAAACATATTAAATATAACTACATAGTAATAATAATACATTAAGAAATAATTCGTGGATGCATTTTTAACCCCGTGTTAAAATTCGATGTTAACGGCTCTCGAGCCAACAAGAAAATATGTGGCTGAAATCTACCACTTTTTTATATATCACTAGCTGTCGCCCGCGACTCCGTCCGTGCGCAGTTAAAAAGAACTAAATGGGGGGGGGGGGGGGTTATGAAAAATAGATGTTGGCCGATTCTCAGACCTACTGAATATGCTCACAAAATTTCATGAGAATCGGTCAAGCCGTTTCGGAGGAGTACGGGAACGAACAATGTGACACGAGAATTTTATATATTAGATAAAGTGGCAAACGAGCGAGCGACTTGAATTCGCCAAAACAGCGAAGCTGATGCTTTGCCTACCTCTAATCGACGGAGAAGGGAATGCACAGAAAGAGAATATTTTCCCTTCCTATGATGCACCAAGATATCAGAAGAGTATGATACCTGTAGTATGGTGAAGTTCTCCAGCACACTGTTCATCATGTACTTCTCCGGGAGGTGTTTGAGCTTGTGTATGAAGTTGACCATGTACTCGCACATGGGCGAGCGCTGAATGCGGTACACGAAGCGCCCGCCCTCGAACCTCGCGTACTCCGTCTCCACCTTCTCCACCACCTGCTTCCCGAACGAGCACACCTTCGTGCTGCACATTATTGTCATGTTCTCGTTGCTTTCGTACCTACAAATACACAACACAACACGTCAAAACTAAATACAGTATACTCTAAACTATCTTTGCGTTTAAAAAAAACATATGAAAATCAGAAAACCAGGAACAGAGTTACGAAATAAAAAAAAAAAAAACATACAGAATTAAGAACTTCTTTTTTGAAATGGGTTAAAATTAGGAAGAATGCGGAGAAAAATTGCCTTTTGGTCACTTGTCAGCATGATCAAGGGTGGCAGTAGAAATTACTATACCACAGATGTACAAAAACGCTTTATTTTATATACAAAAATACTCCGTAGACTATAGTCCTAGTAATGACTTCCTTAAAATTTCACTCAAAAAAATTAGAAAATAAAATTTTTAAGTTCATCAATTATTCAATTATTTAAAATAAGAAAAAAAACACCCACTCTTGGCGCTAGTGTCGCCTACTTAGAACTTTTTTTCCTCATTTTCAATAAAACTGTATAAAATAAATATTTTTGGTAAGAATGTTTTGGGAATGGAAATTTACGGTTAAACACAAAGTATATACAACTTGATAAAAATGAAAAATTATTAATTAAGTTGCTAAGAAGGTACAATCATCATCATCACATCATCACCCTGGTCTTATTCCTTAAAATTTTCAAAATCTACTTATTTTCACTCATAAATAACCTGAAAAACATCTATTACACACAGAAGACAGATTTCAAGTGGAAGTCATTCAGTAATTCGTGTGATGAGAATGGAATCTGTGCAAAAATCCTGCCATTTTCTAATCATGAAAGAATAAGAAGGGGAGGGGATGTGTAGGAAAAGAATACTCACACACTAGTGACCCCGTAGAAGGCACCTGGATCATCTAAGTTATTCGTGTTGAGATCAGCCCAGAACTTGACAAGGAAGAACGCATTCCTCGGTCCTTTCTCGTACAACTCTTTTAGGCCACCTTTCTTCTCAGGGAATTTATCGTTTATTTGTTGAACATCTACTGACTGAAATAAAAAAAAACTAGTTAAAAAAATCTTTCTAATTATTTGCATTAGAAAGATTAAGAAAAATGTACACTTATCATTAGTTTAAAAGAACTTAATTTGACATGTCGACATTTTAACTTTACACAAGAAACACAACCAACCAAAGAAACAAGTCAGCTGAAGATATCTTTATAATATTATAAATACAAAAGTATAGATGGATAGTTGGAGGGATGGATGGATGGATGGATATTTGATTTCCAGAACGGCTCAACAGATCTTGATGAAACTTGTCTTGGATGTAGAACACAGTCTGAAAGAATACATAGCCTAATAATTAAGTTTTTTTTTAATTCCGCACAGAGAGTTAATTATTTCATACTTTTTTGTTTTCCCTCCCCATCCCATCTTCTTCCTTTCGCTATTAATAATATCCTTTCACTTTCTTAATAAAGAAAAGCAATGCTATATTTTTTGTTAATAACGCGTCATTATATTTTGTTTGTTTCTCTGTTACCTAATAAAATATATTTAGTACACTTACTTCTAATAAGGGGTCCGCGTAGGTGACAGTGCCACCTATGTGGACAAAAAGGTGTTGCGCAGGCGCTGTGCTCGGAGGGTACTGCAAATAACAAAAATAAGTCAAATTAGTATGCCACTAATTCTTTTATTTTAAGGATAACGTACTTTGCGGCCGATGGGGCCGCAAAGTACTGGAATGGCGGCCACGTACAGGTCGACGTAGCGTGGGCAGGCCTCCCGCAAGATGGACCGATGATCTGGTCAAGGTTGCGGGAGTATCCTGGATGCAGGTTGCATAGGAACGATCATCGTGGCGATCTTTGGGGGAGGCCTATGCCCAGCAGTGGGCGTTACGAGGCTGAATGGATGGATGGATGAAAGGATAAACAGTGTTAGACGCCAACATCAACATCAGTTGTGCGAATGTCGACCGCTCGGTGAAATACCACGATCACACAGAAGACTGGCTTCAGGTGAAATCAATTTTGGTTTTCGTCTGATGAGTGTATGTGCTAGAGGCCTAATTAAAGTCCCATTTTCTTCTCACCCTTTTCTTATAAGGCATGGATGGGAAGGGGGAGTGAACGGAGGGGAAATATTATCTTTCTGTGCGTCCCCTCCTACGTCTATTAAAGGTAGGCAACGCATCTGTATTTGCGGACGTCTTTGGGCAGTGGTCGCTTTGCTATTTCGACGAATTTAGGTAACCGCTTGCTCGTTTGCAACCCAACAACATACAAAAGTAATAGCAAATCTAAATTAATTCTCCTTAAAGTAGAATTTGCAAATCGGAATCTTTTTGTGGATGTACTAAATTGTGATCACGGAGATGATAATTAGCAACTACTAATTAATCAATCAAGATAATCTTAGAACTAGTATTAAGTTTGCTCACCGTATCCGCATCTCTGGGATGCTCAACGAAGGCGGAGAACTCAACTAGTCTGAGCTTGTGCGTGGCGATGGCGCGGCCCTCCCACGGCGGCGGCGCCACGTCGGCCGCGCCGCCCACGCCCACGCCGACACCTGGACCTAAGCCCACACCCTTGTAACCCGCACCCGGGAACGGCTTCACACTGCAACATATTCCATTCATAGGTTACAACCTGCTAGGAAACAAGAGTAGACGTGGTGCTATCCTCTGCAGAAACCCTAAAATTTTTGACTTACTTAAAGATTTTAAGTAGATGCTTGATTCTGATGTCTCAGTCTGAAAGCCTATTCTATAAATCGCTACTACTACTACTACCTATATATGTCACCCTGTTTCAGTGATCTTAAGCTAGATTAGATCGAAACGAAATGATCGAACATTTTAGGCTTACAGTCTTAATTCCGAATCTTTTTTGCTGTATTTGACTTTATTAATTCTTTAAAAGAAAAATAACATCAGGCTAACTATGTGTTAGTAAAAGTTATTTAATAAGTAATTTGTTAGCGCGACATATGTATTATGTATATATTACTAATTCGTTTTATAAATGCGAAAGTATAGATGGATGGATGGGTGTTTGTTTGAAGGTATCTCCGGAACGGCTCAACGGATCTTGATGAAAATTGGCACAAATGTAGAATGCAGTCTGGAAGAACACATAGGTTACTTATTAAGTTTTTTTTTTATTCAGCGCGGACGGAGTCGCAGGCGACAGCTAGTAATATATAAACAAAACAAGATTTTATTATATGACTAGCTTACGGATATCTAAAAGGTAGAGTGACATGTAATCTAATTATATACGTTCTTATTGCGAATTGTAACTAATGTTACGATTTAGTTCTAAATATAAATCATAGTTTGTTTTGTCTTTTCATTTAAATTAAAAATTTAAATTATCAACTTACTCTTGCGAAGTGCCTGCTTGTAGACCAGGTTGCCAAAATTGCTGAAAAGAGAATATTTAAATAGTTACAACATTGGTACAAAATATAACAATAATTGATTATATTGTTTTATAATGTTATAGTTTTGTTAGAGTCATTAAACTAGCCCAAGTTGTTAAGAGCAACAAATTCTCTACACACTGAAACTGAAGCATATAATTCAACACTTTTAAACAATACAAGCTTTCAGTATAATTTAAGCCTTGAATTAAATTTATTAATTTAATTTATACAAAGAAAGCAAAAGGTGTTTTGGACCTATGGTACATTGATCTTAAAGTTTAAAGTTGATAAAAAATTAATCATAAATATTATATCGAATTTATTGTAGAAGAAACTAATGTCAATGTAAACGTACGATTTCACTGTCAAAACAATTATACAAAAACATAACGTTATCTCGATTTTTCTAGAGCAAATATGAGAGATGACATCTATATTTTTATACTGATGATTCGGCAGTGAAAACCAACGTTAAAGAATTGTTTTAAAGTTTATAAAATCACACTTTGTTGATAACACGGAGTTATTTTGTAAGTAAAGCGATTCGCATGTGATGTTATTTCGAGTACTTCTTGTGAGTACTAGTACGTGCTTTGCGACATGCCTTCACAAGTCCGTGCACCGAAATCCGTCCTCGAAAAGTTTTATTAATCGTGGATTTCTGATACCAAAATCCCCGTTTAAAAATATTGTTATCTCTATTTTGGTATTAGATAATGACAGGAATGGCGATTTATTATATACAAAGATTTTGGACTCAGAAACCAACGGAAAATGTTCTTAAATGTCCCTTAAGAGTTCTTTCTAGAGAAAATAACGATATTTTGGAAATAGAAAAAAGATGTAAAAAATAAAGTAGCAGAAACGTTTTCGCCATTAAATAACAATGTTAAGATCACTTCTTTTATAAACTTAATGTTATTACTTTAAAATCATGTTATACAGTTCAAAAGGGTCTATGTTATTGATACGTTTTTTTCTTAGTAACAAAACTAGTTCAGATCTCCGGTGAGTGCTGAGGCTAACTAGAAGCTATCAGTTCGTAGAAAGGCGAGTAACGGGCAACGGCGAAGCAACAACACAGTATAGGCAATCTAGTTCTGTTCACCGGCAAGTAAGACAAAGGCATGCCTCGCACCGTATGGTACGCCGGATGCGGCAGGCCTGCAACTATCTGCGCACTCGACAGCGTACTCATCGACTGCATCGCCTTATCCTTCATCACACCACCGTCCTATAGCCATCATCCATTGTTATCTCATGTTGGGTATACTAGCCAGTTAGTATTAGTAGAAGGGACTTTCGCCACTTCAAGACTAGCGCGTACTTTGCGAAGAGCTAACCCAGATCATCGAAGAACCCCAGCAAACTGTTTATATTGCTCTCAATCTCCGGAAGTTATTTAAGAGAGAGCCGAGATACTGAACGCTGTAGTCGGATATTGTCAGACAGTGTAGCAACTAACACTAGCCAGTTATTGTTTATCGCGGAATTGTGTGTTAAATTTATTTAATTGGAATTATAAGTCAAGTTTTATTTATTAAATCTCCGCTTTTCTAAGATTGCGTTCTTTTTACTAAATGAGATGTAGAATACCATATGCAATCATGAGAGATTTTGCGCAATTTCAGAACTTTTGTTTGGTAATATTGATATTCTTATGATTACAATTGCTGGTAAGGCTTTTTATAAGAATTGCTTCATACGAAACACATATTACATTGTTAAATTCATACTGCTTACATGATTAAATGTAACAATGGATTATAAGACAATTGAAGTATAAGACATAAGGGAGTTTACTCACCACTTTGAGTTTGGCCTGTATCTCTCGTAGCTTCCGCCTCGCTAGCACCTGTATGTGTGACGAGACCTGTTTTCTTGTGCGGGTTTTTCCTGTCCTTAGCTTAATATATCTCGCTATGAGTTCGTTCCTTCCTGCAACACGATTTATTGCACTTAATTAGATAATAAAACGAATGGAGAAAGCTTACGGCGCTGTGACGAAGAAATTAAAAGGCGACTCTGTGAACGAAATGAACTTTGACTTAATTCACTATTTATTTTTACTTGATTGAATATCGAGTTTATAAACTTGATATTAAATGGAGACTCATTACAAAAGAACAATATTTTTTAAGAAATAAGAATGAAAGAATCAATCTAGTTTATGTAGTTTTTGATTTAAACATTTCAATATGCAATTTATGGAGATACATTTTGAAATATGAAAACTGCATGTTCATACAAGTATGGTTTTACGCATAGAAAATAGTAGATTACATGCATCCAAATTTTGTATATCAAAATTAATTAGTGCACGTATTGTGTACAATGTCATAATGTTTAGTAGCGAGCGAGAGCGTGGCATTACGTCCGCGCAAGGTAATTGTTTGACGTGTGTTTAGAGCGGTGACATCATAGAAACAAATTGACCGGGCGTGGCCAAATCACCGCACAGCTCACCTGCAGTTAAACATGTCATCGCGTACAAGAAACTACTCCTTACTTTTTCCGTATTATATAGAAGCAACGCGAGTCGATGACATTAAACGTTTAAGATTTATTTTGTATAGAAACAAAAATAATAATTTGTTTAACACTAGATATAACATATCCATTTCTAATAGTACCAAAAAAGTTTTCAATTAAATCCCTGAATTCCTGCAACAGTTTACATACTGGCCGGAGTAAAAAAAAATATTGGACATTGCAGTACTCTTAAGGACATTAAAAACTTGGGCACAGATTAAAAACGAATGAAATATTAAAAAAGGAACCCTCGCCCTCGTCAATTGACATAACCCGCGAGATAGTTTGCATTGTGGATACATTGCGAGCGGCTCGCAGTGGCCCCGGATCACGCCGACTGCGCTCCCAATCCCGCTATTTTGAAAATATTTTGAATAGCTATTTTCAATAATTGAAACTGCAACCGAATATTTTGAATAGCTATTCAATTATTGAAACTACAGCCGAGCAGGAATGCGAGCAGGCGACGGGAGAGCCGCCGATTTATTTTAATAGTTTCATCGAATAACGTACATCGCTTCCGATGAATCCATCATTTAACATAACTATTGGTTTTCTGGATAAAACGTTTAACATATTTCTCATACGATCGAATCAATAAACATTACGAAATTAAATTATCCAAACACTTTTGTATATTCTGAAAATGTGTTATACCCAAAACCCATTCAATTACTTACATGTAAACTAGGTTTCCAGTAATAAAGAGTTATTATTATCGATTGCTTTTCCTGTGTAAGTGTTATAAAACCATTGTCTATTAATTTATTTAAATTTAGAATAACTTTACGTTTATAGGTACTTGTTACCGACAGTAGTAGTTCAGCTGTTTTGATCAATATTTTTTTTTGATTTAAAGTCAACCCAACCCATCAATGATGCAAATTCGAATAGATTATATCGAATCTACATCCCGCATATTACAATGGACGCATTCCCTCCCCTGCTATGCCGTCTCGATAATATATTAGCGTGTACACCGGCAAAATTATCTCCATTATAAGCTGGGCTACCACATAGCATGTATACCTCACTTTACTGAGAAATACAGCTTTGGTATTTGACGTCGGACTTACGACGTAACGTTGGTCTTTATCTTTGTGAAATGTCTAGTGTTTAGAAATCTGTTAGGTGAATTTAATGCTAAGAAACAATATTTAGCGAAACATTTTCTGTACTACTCTTCGGTCCATTAAATTTAACTTGTAGTTTTCTATTGGCGATTATTTCGCATTTTTTTTAGTTTGCCACACTTTAAATAATCATAAAAAACTTTCAAAGTAATTTGAGCTCTCTCGTTATTAGTTATTAAAAATGTTACTATCATAATCAGAAAAAAATGTACTATTTAAGAGTCCAGGATAGAATTGCATAGGTAAGTATATCAAAAACTAAACGATTTGTTCCGTAAATACTCATAGGTATATCAAAGTTTTTTTTTTTTAATAAAAGGTTTGTTTCATTACTTTTCACAAAGTGAACAAAATAAGTAGAAAGTATTAAAAGCATTCAGCACAATGGAGTCCCACGAGATCCAATTCTCTCGATAGTGTATTAATTCGTGGACAATGAAAGACTCGACTAGACCAAAGTAAATTGAAATCTCATTGAATCCGGGGAATGCGAGGCGACGAGAGACGGTTGCTGTGAATTTAATTAACCCCTTACCGGCTCGTTGGGGCGAACACACATCACACACACGCATATGTACGCAGGCACCGATTGATCGCCGACCGCCGGATAAATTTTCATAATTGAACCGCCCAATGAAATCATCGAAAACTTATATAACATACCCATAAATCATACCGGACTTTTACTACTGAATATGAATATATTTCAGGGAAGTTGGCACTTTTATGTGCTAGTTGATGCATTAAACCAAGCGGTGATAGATTATTTATTTTGCTTATTACTGCGATGTAAGAGGTTATAACTCTTAAATTAATGATAATGACCAATTCTGATTGTAACACATGGTTAATATGAAGCCTAGTGTCTTGTTAAAATGTAAGTATTTCTTACTGTCTCTTTTCATAGATTATTGCTTCGGAAGAAAAATGAGTGGTTTAAAATGTCAATTCGCAAGTGTAAAGTTTTTCATTAGGCGCTAAGAATTTAGGGCTCAATAGAGAATTGTGTAAGATTAAAGTGAAAGCCAGTCGTAATATCGTGAAGTAAAGTTTTGTAGACTGTGTCGGGACATTCTTGGGATCGCTATGGAGTTATGGCACCGTTTCGGGAAGTTTTCACGGCGGGTGTTGGGTTAAAATTAGCGATCGCTGCTACCGAAACGCAATTAACACTAGATTAATACGCGATGGATTTAACTAATAGTGAATAGACGGATCAAAATTTATTTTGAAACATGGTCTGTCCTCGGCGGTATTTCCAAACCGCTACGACTTAGGGTCCTTCAAGAAGCGAGCGTATCACCATCTCAAAGGCCGGCAACGCATCTGCGATTCCTCTGGTATTGCAGATGTTCATGGGCGTCGATGAACACCTTGGTGTTCCCGCTGCTCGTTTGCCCCCTTCTCTTATAAAAAAAATTAAAGACAAAATTGTATCTGTGGCTCACAGCTCCTAGCAGATGAATGTAGTGATCAAACTTTAGCGTGCCTTCTTTTATTTTATATCACTATTGCCATTTAAAGGGTAAAAACCTATATTTCAGATGACTATGTTATGTAGTTATTTGTTTACATATTAATAAAGTAATTAAATATCGTCTTATTTCAACGAAAGTAACACGAACATACCTCCTATCGACTAGTTGGTTGAAGTAAAATTTTTGGACGAAATTAGGTACAATAAGATGGTGCTATAAACAGCAAAGTGTGGCGACAGACCGCCGCAGAATCGACGTGTAGAGTGCCTTCACCCGAATCGTCGCGTGCATCCGATATAAATAGTCGACGCAGAGGATGAGAGCTGCGTTTCTATTCCGTGCCGAATAGAAAAACAAGAGATCATTATTTATTAGTTGGTTAGTTGGCTAATTTGGTCCGTTGGCAACGGCCACGCTCTCGAGCGCCCCGATCTAATTGTGCGTGTAGAGACATGAATATTCAACGTTTTCTACGACAAATCATTTTCATAATATAGATGACGTGATGCTTCTTTAATTGTTTTTTTACTAATCCTTTTCACATCAGATCCTTTCAGAGTTGATAGTATAGGTATTATAATTTAAGAACTTATAAATGTGATTGTGTATAGTATAAAATATTAATGGCAACGAAATCGAACTAAAGGACATCTTGATAATAATAAGACGTTAGTGTAATAATATTCAACATAATACATTATGATTACAAACGTCTATAACATAATTTATATGATAACCGGAGTGATATTGAAGAACCATCAGAAACACATTAACGTACCGTCGACCGCCACAACTTGGCCTCGCGATTGTTTTCCATTACAGCTTTTGTGACAGACAAATTCTTATTAGACCTTCAATAAAACATTTTAATAAATATTATTAAGGGAATTGTATTGGTATACGAATTGAACCACGCATTGTAGATTATCGACAAGATAGACTGGCGATTTAGTCAAATCCGCAGAGGTCTGTTGTACATCTGAGGGACCAATCAATTTAGGAATTATAATCAATAAAGCTTAATATATGATCGAGTGATCAAATTACAATAACGTTACAGATTAGTGAATTCCTAAAACAAGACGAATTTCACAAAAAAGACGTTTATATACCAAACGTATAGATTGTTCTGCACTATTGGATGTAATAAAATTACGTACATAGTAATCAGTGTTCGCTCAAAGACGTTATAAATGAAGAAAGTACAAAGACATAGCGTGTTCCAATAAAAGAAACATTCAGAGAGGTCGAGGCAGAAATTCACGCTGACCCAAACAGAAGATATGCAGCGGAGCCTCGAGAAGGGTTGAGCCGAGACGCCGTAAGGAGGTCCGCGCGGGAGACAATCGGGAGTTATGGCCGAAGGCGGGCGGGGCGCTAAACAACGGGAGCGAAACCCGCCCCTTCTTTATATTTTCTTACTGCGTTCGCTCGGTGGCGGGCCCCTTACACGCTCGCTCGCTCACTAATTGCGCATTCTTCGCATAGTTTAGCCCTCCCGGCGCGCCCGCCGCCCGCCGCGCTCCCTGCCCCCGGACCACGTGAAGCTCCGGCGAAACTTTCATACTGCCAGGATATTGAGCGGTTTTGAATGTCTTAACTCACGAACGCCTGCAGCGACGCCGGCGATGCTCTGTAGGCTAACTGTTGCCAACTGCTTTCCACCGCACCACGCCGCTTGGTCGGCTTTTCAGCTAAATTATCGCACACTGTGTTGCCGCCGATAACATATATATTGCTTATTTGAACTAAGCGATGGAAAACCGTAAATTAAGATTGGAATATTTCATTTCCTAAGACCTTGACCCAATTGTATTTTAGCGTGTGCAAATATTAATGAAGACGTTGCTAACGATTTCATTATTGGGCATACTTTAGAAGGTGGCAAACAAGCAAGCGGTTTCCTGAAGTAACATATTACTGGCATTTTTAAAGGGTAAGTATATACAAGAGGAACACTGTAGTTACAGTTGGAGCTGACTAAATAATAAGAACGATAAATGTAGACAATTGTAGATAGATTTTGTCATTTCAAATAATCGAGTCATGGTTAATATAGGCGATAGGTGCGAGGACAGTTTTGTAATTTCCCGGAGATAATCCGGGACGGCGACGGGTAAGTGCGAGCCGAGGGCGAGGGAACAGACGGACGGACAAGGGTGACGCACTTGAGCTAGATTAAGGCCGGGCCGACACGTCCGCGAGTAATGTGCTCATATATTGTCTGGACGAGGCGCGTGCCCGCAATTATATGGACACTAGTGCCGACACCGTGGCTCTACGTGGCCTTTCTCATTTTCGTCAATTGGACTTATAGAGGACTGCAGTGGTAACTGCTTCGCCTAAGAAATATTCCGTAAGTATCAGCATGATTTACAGCAAGTTCAAGTTCCTTTTTAACGTATCTTGACATAATGAACGCGGTGTTCCAGATGTATAAATGTTTGTATATTTTATGTGATTTATTTTTGAACAGTCTATTTAATTCACAATAAATGAAAAATGAAGAGACAAATATAATTTGTCCCATTTTTCACTCATTGGCAAAATAATAACATGGTTTAATTTACAAAATAATGCTCAGAAACATCTCTAATTCACCTTAAATGTAATAAACAATTTGTCCGAGGCGTTATTAAAACGTCGCATTTCTTTGCGTACATTAAATCACTTAAGGTGGACACGGCGTCTGATGTAGATTTGTTTAGCAATTCCATCCGGCGCGGGCTTAGCGGACAGTCCTTTAATTAAAACCCGGCCGTGTAATGTTGGTCTGACGCGGGCTTAATGGCAGTCCGCAGGCTTAATGGCCCCCGACGACTTTAATTGTTCCACGTCAATTGTGCCGGCTTACGTACGCATCTACGAAACTCCGCTGAAAAATCACCATGTGTGCCGACAACTGTACCTACTGAGAGTCTAGATTGCTAGAAGGTCTGAATAATGGAAGTTTGAAAAGGTTAGATAAGTGCTCCATATAATACCGGAGTATTATGTAAAGATACAAGGAAGAAACCCAGGAAGAAAGCTAATTTCATGGCTAGTAAATCTTAATGCATGGTAAAATCTGGATACATCATCAATATTCCGCGCAGTAACGTCGAAATCACAAATAGCCAATGTGATAGCCGACCTCCGGCAGGAGATGGCTCTTCAAGAAAAAGAAAGCGAAGAACAAAAGTGTTTTCATTTATCTTTAGTAAGGGTTCATACTGACACTTATAACGCTCTTTCAATAACAATGCACTAATAAGTATTTAACAACTTGATTCGTTGCAGTTAATTTAAGAGTAGTTTGTAAGTGTGAGCTTTGTTTTTGTTTAAGTTTGATTTGGATCAATGATCGTATTATTGTAGTTGATCATTAAACGAAACTGCCAACATAAAAAGTGTGTTACTGTCACTGTCGTTGGCCGCTCTCCTAATGTCCCATTGAAAGTCTCTCACAATACTTCACACATTATCGTCAGTTGCCAGTATCGCAAACATTGACAAATGATCAGTCAATATACTGGCTTGTAGTAATCGATTTTTGGTTTTTGCAATAAAAAAATTAAAAGCCTTCTCGCACTTTACAAGGCTACATATTTAAAACAGTAGCAGAACTTGCAGTAGATGCATGTTTTACAACAGGACTGTGCAAGGACCATGACCTTATATTATGTAGATTAGCAAGAATAGGTGCTCAATTTTTTGCTACTCATTTTTTTACAGTACAAAACAGGTGATTGTAGATTAATATGTCTTTTTAAATCATTTAGTAATCCATTAATTAAACATAGATATTGCAACATATAATTAAAAATTAAAACTAGTGTGAATAATCGTTCGGGGTTTGTGAAGTACAAAAGATTTCCGGGCGCTGTTCTGTTTGATTTCTTGAAGGGAAAAGGTTTCATTTAAGTGGTAATCGTCACGTCGCGTTAACGAGCTTCCTGAGTTAACAGAGCAACGTGAAAAAATGTTCGTCTGCCGTCTGCCTTACGGCCGTATCAACTGCCGAGCTTTCCTTGTAATTGACGCGACTTAATGAATTCGACTTTGAATTGGGTCGAGAGTCAATTTTCTGTAACCCATTCCATCCGACATAATACTACAAGGTAGCTTTAGACTTGTGAAGAGATTAATAAATTAAAGATTTATTAGCAATTGACACTTAATTTTAACATTAATTTCTGTTAGGTATGGCATTAGCATAGGCATCTTTATAGTTTTTTTTTTTTAATTGATGGAACTCCACTAACCATAAATTTGTCAGGACAGTACTAAAAATAAAAAGCACAAAGATATGCATTCAGCTAACACCTTATTTATGTTACGTTGTATTAGGTAACGCATAACTCTAAATTAAGCTTTTCTAAGCTATTGTTCTCAACATCGTTTAATTAATTCGCGTTAATTTCACTGTAAGATAAAGTCCTCGACTTCATTTAGAATTGCCCAGTAATCACAATAAAACTAATAAATAACTCCCTGTATACGACCACCTGGGAGTTATTTTCTCGTGTTCTCTAACGTAGTATTAGAAAGAAAAGATACGTGTCCATTTCCCGGTATCGGACACACGGACCGATCGCCAGATAATAATTGTTGGTGTGCGTCTTTCCGTGGAATTGTATTGCAAACCGCTTTGTCGGTGTCGGCTCCCGTCAGCGTCTACCGCCTTTTGTCTCGTGAATCCGCTATTGTTAATTTCCCGACCTTGATATCAAATAAATAAGTTATGTTGTGTTAGTAAATCCAATGAAACAATGTTCGAGATGATTCAGACGCAAATTTAGCATCTGTTGACGTGTTGAGTTTTATATTTTACTAAGTTTTGCATTTGGCTTCGCCCACGTTGCGTTATAAATATCCTTGCAATACGTTTATTAAGAGAGATGCTATCAAAGAGTTTAACAGCTATAGATTGAGTCAGAGACAAGAGTGTTTTAGCACTCTTTTAACTCTCCAATATTTCTAAAAAAAAACATCATACTTACCACATCTATTTTTTACTACATTAAATTAATAACAACTGATTAGCAAACAACTGAAAAGATTTATCAATAAATACTTCTTATCAATAATTTTAAAGCATCGAAAAAGCCTAGTCTAAATTACTAAAGCTGAAAATCAGCGCTGTGGTTATGAATATTGTAACATATTATGTATGTATTTATGTTGTATGTTTAGCGCTAACTATGTTGCGTCATATATTATCGAGGTAGCAACAATAATTAGCATAATTTCTGAGCATTTCCATTGCTTTTAACTATTTTCATTCAATTAGTTCCATGTTACGTTTGTTTCCTTTATTTTTTTAAATTATTTTGTTACTGTTAGTTAAAATGATTCAAATAGTATAATTAGAACACTTAAGTTTAAATTGTAAGTTAAGCTTTATATATCATTATATAATAACAAAATCTTTTTTACCCCTGTTAAATCCTTTAGGGTAATCATTATTGCATTTCCGTGATACACCCTACGGTCCTTTGTACCACTGAATTCCTTTGGAACGTGTTCCATAATGTCCCATGTTCTGTCCATTGAGAAAAACAATAATATCCATAACAAGAAGGGGAATGACTATTACGGATTTTTATAGCCATTTGAGGACAATATCTAACATTTTGTACTGAATTTTAATTTTATTTTTACATGAAGTAAATTACTTAACAATCCAACATAAAATCACGCGGAACTTAACTGTAAGCTAGTTTCACTTATCAAGCACTAAAAAAATATTTTCTTAGCACGTAGCAATAATTAATAACAAAAAAAAAAACTGTTGGAAATACTTTATACAGTAATTGCCTTTGACATACATATATAACATTTCAGAATGTCTAACAATTATTTTTAATCTATATAATAAGTCACAGAAGGTATTCCGAGGTCACTACGAAATGGCATTTTTAACGTTTTATTGACTTGTGCATTTATTTTTAAAAACATTTGTTCTTAAAATACTGAGCAATATTATTCTGTTAAGTGACTATTACATTGCGAAAACTGCAAAACCTTAGCTAAAATATTAAATAATCAAACTCTGTGGACTTTGAGCATTCTCTGATAAAAATCCTTAGTTGACAAATTATAGTTTTGGCGCCCATTTATTTTTTAGTTTTAATTATACTATCTACAGGGTTCTAAAGCACTTCAATCAATCAAAGAGACTAGGCCAATAAACCGCAGTGAATACGACAGAACACAGTTCTCTCGTAATATTTAGACGTTCTAATGAGACATAGTCGTTTTACTACGTCTATGAATGGAACATTCTGGCAATACGTGTTTGAACCACTTAAGTTACTCTAGCATGTCCGGACTCACCGTACATCTTGCCCTCATCGGAGAGGATGATCTTGCGTCTACCGCATGGCGGGTAAATAGCCAGCGCCTCCTGAAAGCTCTGCTCGATGTCTGGACTCCACACACCCTCCGCATCTGCAGCTGACAGGTCCTGGAAATATAACTCTTTTAAGACAAGTCGTTTACAGTAATAATTGCTACTGCTCATGATTAAATGTATAATAGCTTATATATTAAATTTTTACAATAAATAATCACATACAGAATTCAACCGTCCCGATTTTCTTCATCGTACTGTCTGTTTTTTTGGTTATTCTCAAATTTTGCTGCTTCTGAGATGATTAAAATTACTTTTTTAAATAACGGATATGCAATGAACAACTCTATTTCTTAAATTACAAAAATATCGTTAGTTCTATTTTCCATCGTAGTATAAACATTTCTCCGAAACACTAGTTCAATACTCAACAACTCCAATATTACATTCGATTAAAGGAATTGTTTATATAACAAGAGCTCCTAAGTTATCAGTTAGCGAATGGGATTTGCCGCGATCGTTCACCTTGACCTTCGTTCCTCTAAATATTTGCGTTACGAAAAAATAGTATTGGCATTCAAATGTGAACATGAATCGACATCTCTCGACGAGACTAAAGACTTGTACATACTAGAGTTACATTATATGTGAAACAACATAGTGAATTGTTTTATTACCTGTCGTGTTAGTTTTAACAAGCTCTAGTTAGAATAGATTTGATCAACATGATTGTGACAATATTTACAATACAAGATTTTTGCCTACACACCTTTAGTTTTAACTGCATGCAGTTTAAACTGAAGGTGTCTGGCTTTAGTATTGGAGTGTTGTTTAAAACCAATATAGAAATATGGTTGAGTATTTTGACATTGTTTGACAAATCAAAAATTAGTTCATACCTTAAGCACAAAAGGTTTAAGAACTTAATATTGTTTTTTCAGAGGCTTCTCAATTTCATCTTCCTATGATGTCAAATAGAGCCATTAAAAAACCTGAATTACCCAAGCGTGTAGATTTAATTTTCATTAAAATAGGGAAGTAAGAAAGAAAAACTGTTGAAGTGTGTACTAGACTTTAGTGTATCACTTCGCTCATTTTATTACATGAACCAATGCGCGCCCGTGACTCCGTCCGCGTAAGTAAACTGACCTTGGTGGAAGCGACGGATTCATTCATATTATCGTTTGTAGAAACATTGCCTATGTATTAATGATTTTGCATTGAATGGATAATGGCCAGTGTTATCAAATGTCGGCTTTTATGATAATACTATGTCTCGATAATTTATAATAATATCTGCGATAAAAAGTTAGATAATTACAGCAAACTTTTTTCGTGTTCAATTAAACGTTAAATAAAAAAAGTTTAATTTTTTCACTAGGAGACTAGCTGTCCATTTACTAGATGCTAGCTATGTGTCAGACTATGTTCTACATCTGTGCAAAATTTCATCAAGATCCGTTGAGTCGTTCCGGAGATACCTTCAAACAAAAATCCATCCATATAAACTTTCGCATTTATAATATTAGTAAGATTAGCCTTCTTTCAGCACTACTTCGTCTCAAACGAAACGCACAATCTATTCCATTTTTTCCATATTTATACGCTAAACTCTAAACTTCCTTGAAAAGGATTGTACCTACTTTATGACAATAAACTATCATTGAAAGCAATTAATATCGGCTCTATTTATGCATGGGTAAGATAACGTGAGATATTTCTCAATTTGTATGAATACAGAATATATAGAACTAAAATAATTTATGAAAACGATAGTATTGTCAAAGTATCGAGTTGGAACATAAAACAGACGCTCGGCGAAGTCGGAACGTCTCGATTTTCCCTGGATCAGAAACACAAGGCGCCGAGTGCGTCATTGTAATTAATAGACTCGATTCTATTCTCAAAGGAAAATAAAAATACACACCGATTTCGACTTGGGTGCCGACGCGGACGTCGTACGAAAACATCGTGAATCACTCGCCGTTCCGCGAACACTCGAAATACTCGAGCGATATCTCGCCGAATTACGAATAATCGATACACCTGTTACTTGTATCGTACTCGTGTCAAAATAAATTAGCATTTACGGAGTAAACGTGCTCTGTTAATTTATTATCTATGTAAAAAGGTTTATTATTGTCTTCCTACTTTAAAGATGTTTCATTTTGTGCTGATTCATTATTTGGGGAGGCTGAGAAAATTAAGATACTCTACTATAAAGAAAGCTGAAGTCATCGAATGATACTTGTATTTTATAGCATTTATAACAAGATATTAGTATACTACTTTGAATTTGTACATTTACATATGTCCAAGATGACGAGAAAAGTTGTTATTCTTGTATAAGTAAAATTCCTAAAAGCAGAAAAATTTGTGTCTGCAATTTCAGCGAGATTAGAACCAGCAATTAGTACACAAGCGCGGTAAGGTATCACAGTCTTTTATATAGAAGCAGTTGTAGACTATACTGTGAGTAGTGATGCAACGGATGTCTGTTTCCGTTTCCGCAAGTGCGGAAGTTCCGCGTGCTTTTCAACATCCGTTTCTGCTTCTGTTTCCGCAACTTTTATAACGGAGATAAAACGGAATTTTACGACGGCTGAAAGATCCAAATGCGCGGCGCAAGACGCGCAGTCCGTGCGCGGCCTTTCGGCACTTGTTGCATTTGTTTGTTTACGTACTTTTTCGTGAATTTAAGCGCGTAATATTTTCTGCTGCTGTTTGAAACAATCAGTTTCTCTTGCTGGAGTAAACTGTCTAGTTGTTGTCCATATAAAATTTGACAACTGGCAAAATGTGACTATTTCATACTTACGAGTTATTAAATGTACTTTTGAATAAGTGATAACCATGTAATATATCATCATCATTATTATCATCAGGTCACTATACATCCCCACTGAGGGGCTCGGAGCCTACCCCAAATTAGGGGTGACTAGGTCATAGTCAACCACGCTGGCCCAGAGCGGGTTGACTTCACACATATCATTAAATTTTTTCTCAGATATGTGCAGGCAGCATCACTATGTTTTCCTTCACCGTAGGAATGTCGGATAAATGTGAATATCTAAATCGAAAAACACATTGGTACATAGCGGGATTCGAACCTAGGCCCTGCAGATTGCAAGTCAAGTGCCTAATAATTATATCTTTTTCTAATCTAGATTTGGTATTTTTGATACTTAACACATTCACTGTTTACAAAATAAAAAAAGGTAACAGCTGGGAGCCAAAACTTTTTTATGGTGAATTTTTATTTAGTATATTTGGGAGTGTTTGAACATATAGATATATCAATAATGTTTTTTGTATTTGAGCGCTAGGGATGGCAATGGTTTAGTTTATGGAGATATTTGTTCCACGATTGCATTTCTGTGTACTAATATGTTACGAGTACAAGATTTTGACAAAGTCAAGTTTTTCATCAAATTCCAGAATATTGAAACATGTAAGGATACTAATCAAAACCAGCTTTTGTCTTCTCGGTTCAAGATCTTGTAACATTTCATACACACCTACACATACACACACGTATACACACATACAGGACATACATATATTTAAAAAATATGCATACATAACAAAGTTCAGCCATAGCTTCATGTGATACAAGATATTTGTATGTTTGCCTCCGTACGAACGTGGTACTAATCACTACAACACTGTAAAAATGAAACTAATACTCTTTTTCGTTAGTTGACTATATTGCCAGAGTGGCCACACAAAGCAACATGGACTCGCTTCAAACGCCGGTGGCTTACCGGCTACTACAAAGTGAACGGGCCCCTCGCTCGGATCCGAGGGGGAGGCGCCGCTACTAATAGCTCTGCCCATAGGTGGGCACAGTTAATCAAAAAGTTAACTTCGTTAATCGTTAATTCGTTACATAAAAATTTAACTTCGTTAATCGTTAAAGCGTTTAATTTACGAAAATTTAACGCAAGTTAAAGTTAACAGTTAAAGTTAATTTTTGTTTATATTACGAGTATAAGGCGCAAGCGGGAAATGGCCATACGAATAATCTCCGAATCGTATGGACCGATTTTATCGAGAATTTCAATAGAACTTAGGCTATTTTTTACTGCGCTTACGAAATCTCGGGCGATCGCTAATACTATCTATAGTTTAGTTATATAATATACTAAAATATAATTTAGACAATAGGAGCGATGTACTAATGCCTGTTCCATAATAATGACATAGCATGCACTAGTTACACACACTTATATACACACTGACAATGATGGACAATTGACTTTTTCAGTCAATTTTTTTATCGACAATCCGACGTCACGGAATTAGAGAGCTAACTAAATTTAGACAACATAAATTTTCTATTAAACAGTAAGAAGACATGTTATAATATTCAAAAGAAAACAATCAAAACTTTTGTGCAGTATTTACATTTATCTGTTACTATTTGCACCCGGATATTCATTTGCTCATACTCCAACAACTGAACATTTAATTTTATGTATAATTTGGTAATATTTTTTTATTTTATTTTAGCTAAGGGCCCACGAACAGACATCATTTTTTACGTACTTTTTGTTTATTAATATAGATTTATTAATAAAACTTCTAACATCAGAGGAAACTTATTATAACATTGATAAATAAACTATATAACCATAGGTGGGCACAGTTAATCAAAAAGTTAACTTCGTTAATCGTTAATTCGTTAAATAAAAATTTAACTTCGTTAATCGTTAAAGCGTTTAATTTAAGAAAATTTAACGCAAGTTAAAGTTAACAGTTAAAGTTAATTATGGTTTATATTACGAATATAGGGCGCAAGCGGGAAATGGCCATACGAATAATCTCCGAATCATATGGACTGATTTTGTCAAGACTTTCTATAGAACTTAGGCTATTTTTTTACTGCGCTTACGAAATCTCGGGCGAGCGCTAATCCTATCTATAGTTTAGTTATATAATATACTCAAATAAAATGTTGACGATTGGGGTGATGTACTACTGCCTGTACGATATTAATGACATAGCATGCACTAGTTACACACACTTATATACTTCACTGACAATGATGGACACTTGACCTTTTCAGTCATTTTTTTATAGACCATCCAACTTCACGGAATTAGAGAACTAACTAAATTTAGACAACACAAGTTTTCTATTAAACAGTGAGACATACTCGTATTATGGTAATATTCAAAAGAATATCAATCTCAAATAAAATGCAGTAAGAAGAGACATAAACGTAAGTATGTTTAATACATCTCAAATATAAAATGTCACCTATTTACTTCGGCCGACACCGACTGCGAAATAACAATAATTATACAATAAATGTTACAAGAAAGAAGAGAACTTTCTTTAGAGTTTAGAGGGTTTTCATGACATTATTTTGTTACTTTTCAGTGCTTTTTGTTTGAGATTGTTTTTTATGTTATTGTAAAGGTCACTTGTGCCGACGACATTTCATATATTAATTTTAGTATAACACAATTTAACATTATTTCACTAACATAATTATTTTATCTTTTTCCTCATTCTTTCTCGTTTAATCGTATACTTTTTTTTTGTAAACAAACAAATTATCTTCGCTATTGTCTTTGTGCAGCGCACGTGCATCCCCGACCATTAGAAGGGTTGGGGCCATAAATCCATCGAGTTCGTTATCGCATTCTGTGTGCGGGCTGTCCACTTAATCCTTTGGTCATATTTTTAAAATGCAAAATTATTTTTCGTTGACTATGAAGAAGCCCCAAAAAAAACAAACGACGGTAATAAACACCTTAATCCCTTTTGTTTTTGAGGAATGTTTATTGCGTGCACATTTCGTCTTTCGTGTTTTTAAATTTATTTTTCATTGTTTGTTTCTTATCTACGCAATGACAAAAAAATCCTATTTGTACGCTTTTTCAAATGAACCATAAACGATTTTTTTTTTATATTTTTTGCTGTCTTTAAACTTCAATATTAAAATAAACATATTCGTCGCCAACAAAGTTTAGTTGTAATTTAGTTACGACGTTGAAGAGTTATGCACACTTGATTATTTTGATTGCAATTCAACGCAGTGTTTATCTATATATATATAAGTGCACAATTATTGTATTTAGAATAAAGTACTTTCGTACCTTATGTTGGTTTTATAACAAAATCATGTTCTAAAAAAAAGTGATGTTAAATAAATGAAAACCAGTTTTAATGTGAATAAAATGTAATATAGACTTTTCGAGATATTTGTGTAAATGTGAAATAATTAAAAAACTTTGAAGGTGTCTAGCGCCTAAACTTCGCAATATTTGATAGAGGTAAGTTTGGTTAAATCGTAACTATTTTCTAACAAGGATTCTGTGGTACTCTTTTGATCACGTCTTTCCCGGCCGCTTGGTGTATTGTATAACATGCATCACACTCGCTCGTTCTCGTTCTCTCTCGTTCTCGGTCACCATTCGACTCGCCGACGGTCCCCGAACATAGCCGAACTTACGAATGTAGCTTGATGCATAATTTAAATAAAATGACAACACGTCAATAAGTGTCTATTGTTACAATTAACGGACTAAATTAACGGAAGTGAAATTTAACGGAAGTTAACAAGAGCGTTAACACTTTTTGAATTTAACTTAAAAGTTAATCCGTTAAGGAAAATGTTAACTTCGTTAATTAACGATTAACGGATTAACGAGTTAATGCCCAGCTCTGTATATAACCAGTCCAGTGATACATCTCAACGCATCGACTATACAACTGAGATGCCTTCGATAACTTCTATCATCTAATGATTTATCGACCGATCTATTGTTATATGTTAAAACAAGTTAAATTACTCTCAGTGTATAGAGCATAAGTTACACGACATAACGAAAACAACCGATCGCGGGTGATGTCTTCTCTCTTTCTTATCACCTATAAAATCGTTATAGTTAATTAGTAAGAATATTTTTTGAATTATTTTCAACGACATTCCATTAATTTTAAAATAAACTTTCGATATACGTAAAAAAATCGATGTCTTTTTGTAAAGGTCACTTGTGGCGACATTTCATATATTAAATTTAGAATAACACAGTTTAACATTATTTCACTAACATAATTATTTTATCTTTTTCCTCATTCTTTCTCGTTTTGTCGTATACTTTTTTTTGTAAACAAACAAATTATCTTCGCTATTGTCTTTGCGCAGCGCACGTGCATCCCCGACCATTAGAAGGGTTGGGGCCATAAATCCATCGAGTTCGTTATCGCATTCTCTGTGCGGCTGTCCATTTGATCCTTTGTTCATATTTTAGTTGTTGTTAAAATTATTTTTCGTTGACTATGAAGAAGCCCCAAAAAAACAAACGACGGTAATAAAGACTTAAATCCCTTTTGTTTTTGAGGAACGTTTATTGCGTGCACATTTCGTCTTTCGAATTTTTAAATTTATTTTTCATTGTTTGTTTCTTATCTACGCAATGACAAAAAAATCCTATTTGTACGCTTTTTCAAATGAACCATAAACTATTTTTTTTTATATTTTTTGTTGTCTTTAAACTCCAACATTAAAATAAACATTTTTGTCTGCAACAAAGTTTAATTGTATTTTAGGTACGACGTTGAAGAGTAATGCACACTCGATTATTTTGATTGCTATTCAACGCAGAGTTTATCTTTTTTAATAGATTTTGCGTCTCACGTATAACAATTATTGTATTAAGAGTAAAGTGTTTTCGAACCTTATGTTGATTTTATAACAAAGTCTTGTTCTAAAAAAAGTGATGTTAAATAAATGAAAACCAGTTTTAATGTGAATAAAATGTAATAAAGACTTTTCGAGATATTTGTGTAAATGTGAAATAATCAGTAAACTTTGAAGGTGTCTAGCGCCTAAACTTCGCAATATTTGATAGAGGTAAGTTTGTTTAAATCGTCACTATTTTCTAACAAGGATTCTGTGGTACTCTTTTGATCACGTCTATCCCGGCCTCTCGGTGTATTGTATAACATGCATCACACTCGCTCGTTCTCGTTCTCTCTCGTTCTCGTTCACCATTCGACTCGCCGACGGTCGCCGAACATAGCCGAACTTACGAATGTAGCCTGTTGCATAATTTAAATAAAATGACAACATGTTAATAAGTGTCTATTGTAACAATTAACGGACTAAATTAACGGAAGTAGAATTTAACGGAAGTTAACAAGAGCGTTAACACTTTTTGAATTTAACTTAAAAGTTAATCCGTTAAGGAAAATATTAACTTCGTTAATTAACGATTAACGGATTAACGAGTTAATGCCCACCTTTGGCTCTGCCCACTCGGATCCGAGTGGTCAGCAGTGAATGTATTAATAAAGAAATATATTTGTCGTTTATCAACACGAGTGGTTTGGCGAACATTAATTTGTAAATAGTGTAATTTTGTTTCCTGAAAATAAATAAAAAAAAACGTATTTTAACTTATTGCAGCACAGTAAAAATACATATATTGAAGGCTAAAGGACACCGATATCCAATGCCTTAATAAATTAAAAACGAATACAAACTGTTCTTACCAAAAAAAAATTTTGTAAATATGTTTTTTTTTATTATTTACACTTCTGTTTCCGCTTCCGTTTCCGTTTCTGCTAAAATTTATTTTTGACATCTGTTTCCGTTTCTGGTTCCGGTAAGACACTTCCGTTGCATCACTAACTGTGAGGATAATAGTGCACGGAAGGGTAAAAAAGACAGGGCGTGGAAATATGTTAACAAACTGTAGCATTCGGGGTAGTTTAAGGGTTGCTTAAAAAATAGCTTAGTGTAGATTTCATACGTTAAGGATCTCTCGCAGTAACCGCTCTGGGTGTGGTAAGACTTAGGTACTAAGAAATATGATTGGTTACCTTTTCATCGTCACTAGCGTCGCCGACGTCGAGGTGCTTGGCGTCCGGGCCGCCCGAGCCGTTGGTGTCGGGCGCGCCGGCCGCCGCGCTCCACGGGGACGCAATCGTGCCGGCTGCGAGCGCGCCGCTCGCTGAAACAATACAAATACGTTATACTCCGTCTCACACGTTACAATCCATTTCACATATATTGTTATGAAGCCCTGGTATCTTGACCCAGAACTCTCTGTACATCCATTCCTCATTTAAGACGCGATATTTCTTTGCGATCCACGAATAATATTGCCATTGTACAATTCCTTCACACATACATTGCTATGGGGCCTACTTCTCTGCGTAAAAGTAACCGCATAGGACTGAAGCGTCAGCTGTTGTATTGCAGATTTGTAGATATTATCACATCTTGTAGAATGTCTTGTATCAAAAGCATCAACTAACATTTAACTAAGTGAAAAGGTTAATGTTTCATAATACAGGAGATGATATTTCTAAGATCAATACGGACTTAGTTTATTCATTGTTCGATTAAGTGTATGCTCATAGTTTTCATAAAAATATATATAATACTAAAACTTTATTGCAGACACATGGTCCATACAAAATCAACTTAGAAATTAAATAGAATAAATAAAATTACAACATATGTAGACGTGACCACTATATATAATACCACCTGTCCCAAGGTAAGACATATCAGGATAGATAGCTATAGAATTTTTATATGCTAAAAAATACAATCATCGAAACAACTAGTCCTTGTGATGTGAGAACTAAAGGTAACATTATATTATTGTTTCTTCGAACTAACAGAGACATCTTATAACTCTGTTATCTATGAACCCAATGATGAGATTGTTTACGTTTAGATTTATATAAGTTTCGTAGAAGAGTATACACAGGTATTAAATTATGACATTGTTTTTTACCCGATTGACTCAGGATTGATAAGTGAGTGGGTGGTTATGTATGTCAATTCCATTGTAAGCTGTAGCGTAAATGAGTGAACCGATTTTGACGAGTTAGGTGACATTGATTTGTATGTGAATGTCAAAAGGGTAGTCTGTAATTTTAGATTAACAAATAGTGTTAGTCCATTTCAACGTTAAGCATCTTCGGTAGTGTGTATGGTTGTTGAGTGTAAATCTGTGACGTAATCCGTTGTTTGCTTATCCGTTCGGATGCTTGCGTTGTAAACGTTGTGATCGTATTGTGGCTATTGGCACGTTACATTACAACACAACGAGATTTATAACCGTACACTACGTGTAAACTTACTACTGCCCACTATTCCTACTCTGGCTCTACAGTACCTACATTACAAATGTTTAGCTTGATATAGCACCAAAAAGACTCGAGTAATATATTCTTTTACAAAACTAGAGTTTGCAACAGGTTTCAAACAAAAAGTATCAAGTTATAAATTGTACAAAATTTAATTATAAAAAAGAACCGTTATAAATAACCTGGACTCCGAATGATTCACGAGTCAAACAAAAACGCAAAAAACCGTCAACAGAAACTTTCAGAATGTTGGATCTAAAATTTCTTAATACTGAGTATCTTTGTTCCCACAAGATCCGAGAGCGGAGGTCGTAGGTATTCTCGAAATTTTCATATTTACCGTTAGAAATATGCAGGTACGAAACGTTAACAATATAAATATAATATCAAAACGGAGAATTTCGTTATGAAGATCGGATCGGGAGACGGGAGGATAAAATATGCGCCGCCCGCTTGCGAAGCGATGTCCCCCACACTTTATAAATCCTGCGTCGCCTCGTCGCCTCGCCTCGCTTCGCCCACCTTGAGCAAACTAACTTTTATCAAACGACCCAAGTATTTCATCTATTTTTATCTGTTATTAAACAACGACTCACTTAACATTCATACTTTCAATTGGAATCGTTTAAACGAATTTTGTGTTAGCAAGAGATTTATGGGAGCGTTGTTATTGTTTACAAAGACTGTTTGAAATTAAGTTACACAATTTATAAGAATTTGTGGTAAGTCTTTGGAAACAGATTTGTTTACTGTTGGTATGGAATTATTTAAGAACTTTGCCCTCTCCCGTTACATGTTTATTGCAGTATTTTTTATTCTTACGATAGGAAAAGGTTTTCCATTTATATTTACACATTGCCGTCTTTTAGTAATCAATCATTTTCAGTAAATGAAAACAAGTGTATTATTAAAATATTGTTTACTAGATTTGTCTAAATGAAAATGTTTTAAAATGAAGCATAAAGTTAACAATTCGCAACAAAAGGCTAGGTAATTGGTTGCATCGATTTTCTAACTGGTCTAGCGTGTATGACAACAAAGTTAAAAGTGAACGTAACAACTATAACAACCGAGGCGGTGTCCCCGCAGTGTTGTGTCGTGTCGAAAGTCCGGCTGAACGTCGCCCTACATCCACCCGACAAATTTGCACTACCATTATTTACTAGCATTACATTGTAGGACGTTTTACAAGTGGCGTGAATAATAACTGGATTCCTACATACCATTTACAGACATACATAAGTACATAGGTATACATAAGTACCTACATGTGAAATTATATAAAAGAAAGATACGATAGTACTATCTTCATCATACGGAGTCGCAAAAAGTTAATATGTTGGAGTGAGACAAAGAAATATGATTGAACAAACATTGCTCGCTTTGAAAACTGATGTCCGTAGGTTTTAATGGAGGAGCCTAGTCGCTAAGTCAGTAAACGCATCGCATTCATTCATAATGCAATTACAAGACATGCTCGTTTTATGTAATCGTAAAGCTTTATATTGTTTGTTTTAAATCTTTTTTACTGCTGTTATTTTTTGTATGTTTAAATTGCATCATTGTTTTTAACATCGATAAACGCGACAAAGTCGAAATAAGAATAAGACCTTGGTTGGAGAATTATTATCTGTTATTATTGCAAATTCGATCGGTTTATACTATTATCCAATATCCTATTTCTTGTTAAACCTGAACCTGAATAGTGAACCGAGTATAAAGTTCAAGCTATAATGTGGTAGTTGAATAAGGAACGGAAATGCAGATCATCTTTACAGTTACATGCGGCCAGCACATACCCTGCGTTGCTAGAAACAGGTTAGCATTCGCTGGAAGTAGCGGAATTTTTTTAACCTACATATCCTCAATTAGCCTATTATAACCGTAATAGGATTTTCTTTAACTCTAGCTAGTCGTCATTTATGGGGATTTTCCAAAAGGATTCTTGTGACGTCAGCTACAGCTATGCAATTGATTAATGACTATTAGAATTGCCGATAAGTAGCTTTATTTTCAAATCTGAGATTATCCAAGTTTTATAGGTACTTTATAGTCGGAAGACATCCCATATATCGTTAAAATTCTCCGTTCTCTTCTTCCCTCAATTAGAATCTCGTAATTTTGATATAGCGTTTATTCATCGGAATATACGAAAAACTTTTCATCGGCTACAAACATTCAATCATTTCGTATTACTAAACAATATCTTAATTTAAGAATACTAAAATCTAGTAATTGCTAATACAAAAAGCTTACTCACAACCATTAATTAATAAAGGAAAATCTTCACATACAGTAGACACGGTCCTTTTGTCATTGCAGACCCCAGCGAGGGTTCCACTTATTGCGGACACTTGTCATATCAACACAATGCGAGCGCCGAGAGGGGTGCTTTATTATTTTAATTATTGCAGTCGCGATGCGCCCTCTGTGAGCGACCGCGGCGGTGCCGTGCCGGCGCGGCGCTTTGATGCGGCCTCGAATTAGCAGCTGAATTGTTGTAATTGAACACCCTCCACTCCGTACTTATTAATCAGCGCTAATGCTCATTGCCGTTTCGATGTCTAGTTCATTTATTAAACCAACGCTTATTGCCAATTAGTTTTCAGTTCATTGTCTCCTCTATTTAGCAAATTAACTCGTTACATTAAATTGCATAAATGTCAATTTTGTCATAACTATGTCATATACGACAATGTCAACTGACGACAAACAAATGTAAGGCTTTGTCGTAGTCGACGCTGACAATCAAGTATTGTAAAAATTATATTGTATCTCAGTTAAAAAGATACAATTTTTCCATACATTTCCTAAAAAGAAACTTTTTTTATACCAGGCCATAATAAATAATATGTGTTGTGTCGGACGAACGTAAACGAGGCTCGTTAATCTTTTCACTGTCAGATCTGTGATCAGTGAGATGCGGCTCCAAGCGGCTTTGAGTGCAACGGCTGCAACGCTCGACTTAATGTTTCAATTCATGGACCTTCGCCGACAATCACTAAAAACATCAATATTCATACGTCCATTCCTTTATTCTACATCATCGGCAAAACAAACAAATTATGCAGAACACCTACATTATACAAAATAAGCATCATTTAGAAGTCGATTTTGTATTTAATTACAATTAATAAAGTATTATCAAGACCACTGGCGTTCCCATCTTTATGAAATAAATATTTACTACCCAGATTAATAAATACATTTGGGATTTGTAGACATAGTCGTCATTGATTTACTATCTCTGATACATCGCATCTCAATCATGTGAACCTACATCAGCAGTTATTAAGGACGTCCTGTCATCGTCTCTTGGATTAGAGATTGCGGGTTACAAGTTGCGACTAGTATTAATCCAATAATACTTTTCCTTCCTCAATCCAATAATACGGCGCCTGAGAAATTCTATGTCCATGTTTAACACGGTCACTAGGAATTACTATGTATTAGTATTGTTCCACTCATTACAGATATACAGTACAGATTATAAAAAAAAGTTCTATTGTTAACTAGACTTGTTCAATAATCAGGACAGGTTGAAGGTTTCTAAACAAAATTACACTGTTTATAAATGCCTGAAAAACTGATTGTCATGATTAACTTTATACTCAACCCTTAATATAAATTTTGTCACTTAAAAGTAGAGTATTTCGATGACTTGTAACTTTATATAGGCTATAGGCACTTAGATGAAACGTGAAGTCTTTGTGATTGACCTACTTTCTATTAAAAAAGTCTTCTCCATGCTAGAAATAGAACATTAATGATTTTTCCGCTATTTTCAAGACAGTGCATTTTAATACATTTTTTAAAATCTAATTATTCTCTTAAGTTGCAACTTAAAGGCTATAAATTAATTATATATTCAACCAATTAACACATTAAGTAAACAATCTCCAAACGTTAAATATTATTAAGACATTAATAATAATTATTATGCTAAGAGTAATTTACTATTTGTGATTATATTCAACTCTTAAACATTATAATGGATTAAGAAGTATGAATCGAGCTTTACTTGAGTTCATAATATCACGTTCGAGTGGTTAGTTACCTGTATTGATCATACAACGGAAATGCTGTGCTGTTACACAACTGACGGTCTAACTGCTATTATGGACTCGAGTAGTTAAGTTTATTAATTTACTAGCTGTCGCCCGCGACTCCGTCCGCGCTGAATTAAAAGACAAATTTACGTAATAAGTAGCCTATGTGTTCCTTCAGAATATGTTCTACATCTGTGCCTAATTTCATTCAGATCAAAATCCGTTCAGCCGTTCCAGAGATACCTTCAAACAAACATCCATCCATTCATCTAAACATTCGCCTTTATAATAGTATGATTGTTTCTTTTAAGTACACCTATCTATTACCATATAAAAACATTTTGAACAGGAAGTTTTCACTGGTCCTTGTAAATAAGTCTTAGAAAAATAAACTTGTAATTTGATTGCATGAGCTCATTATAGCTCTAATGGCGTAGTCATATGTTAAAACAAGTAGCTAATAATGTAAGCAGAATATAGATCAAAAATAATCTTATATAAAACTAGTTGTCGCCCGCGACTCCGTCCGCGCGGAATAAAAAAACAACTTAATAAGTAGCCTTTGTGTTCTTCCAGACTATGTTCTACATCTGTGCCAAATTTTATCAAGATCCGTTCAGCCTTTCCAGAGATAACTTCAAACAAACATCCATCCATCCATCCATCTAAACATTCGCATTTATAATATTCGTAAGATCGGAAAAATAACATCTTACTCTACGGTAAGCTTCAAACACTTGTAAATAGCAGCAACAGTGATATGTTTGGCATCAATTGTACATCTAAACGTCCGAAATAAATATTGATGATTTACTCTGTATCGATAGCAATTTACACACGTTTAGTAAATAAGATAATTAACGCTATCCACGTAGCTACAGGCCGCAAGCGCAGTGCTAATGCAAGTGTTTACTACGAAAACGTCGACAAAAAGTGAGCGCTTGTCCTCTATTGGAGCGGCTTGTACACGCGCACGCGATTCCTGTTACAGGAATGCATTTAATACCAACGTCGGAATAATGCCGGTAATTTAGCAGCATGTGTATAGTCCCCTTTATTTCTCTTTATCGCATGTCATTAAGGACCTATAAAATTTGTCGGCTTTGTTTTTTCGCTACCCGCTGTGTTTGAACCACTGTGAAATGTATGTCGCTTGTGTTATGTTTGATGTCAAATATGTAGGAAATTTAGCGATGTAACAATGTTGTAGCAATTTATTTAGCAAGACCAGCGAACGACAAATAATGTAAACAAACATTAATAATTTAAATGACTTTTTGCTTCAATAGCTTTTAAAACAATATTTATTATTTTTAGTTTTGGGGCAATTTAATAATGTAATTTTATAACGCGTTGTAGCAAACGCTAAATCACATGACCCTGACAATTATTTATATCCGAATACATTTAAAACATAGTAGTCTTTACGCAATGTAACATGTTACACTTCGCGTTCGCTGTTCCAAACATCCATCATGCTCGTTGAACCAAAAAAACTTTAGCATATTGTCGAAAGTTCGTTGTAGCGAGTTCAAAATTCAAATAAAGTGCAGGAGCGGGTGGAAATAGAGAAATGATTTCCGTATGGGTTGTTTCGACGGGCTGGGGAGGTAGGGGTGAGTCGGGCCACCTGTGAACACGAGGGTTCGGCGCCAAAGTATGTTAATTAATTTTCGGTTGACCGTCCACTGTTATACGGACGCTCGAATCTCTCGCGCGCGGTTACCCGGCATTTTGTTATATCGTATGACCTTTCTGTTAGCATTTCTAATTATATCACCGTGCTTTATTTTCATTCCCTTTTTTATTTTCAACTTTTGTGTTTCATTCCTAACTCTAAAATGATTCATGTTTTACAACGTTTTTACTTTTATTATCTCTTTTTTATATCATAAGGTAGCAAACAAGTAAGCGGCCTCCTGAATACGCCGAAACAGCGAAGCGACCGCTGCCCATAGATATCCGCAATTACAAATACATTGCCTACCTTTAATTAACGAAGGAAGAAATGCACAGAAAACGGATATATCCTCTTCCTATGCGTGCTCTCCTCCTTCAAATCAACTTGTCCTTTTATTTTGACTTGTAATTTTTGACAATAAAACATTATAGTAATTTATCTTTATGTTAGTAGCATTTAATGTAAAGACTTTGCCTCACTTAAGACTTGACTTACCGACCTGTATTAAGCCATAGCACTCAATCGTGTGACCTAATTGATATGATATTAAATCGATAAGAAATAAATTCGAACGTGACTCGATTTTCAGAGGCGGACTCGATTAATTATTCATCGAAATGGGCTCGCCATTGAAGCGGTGTCCGATATGGGGCGCGTGGGTACTGCTACCTGTATACCTGATACATCGGAGATTGATTCGCGACGTTAGCTCGGATGCGCGTGCTACAAAGATGTTTATCACGCGGCGCGAATGTTTACAAACTGGCCGCGACGTGCGGAGACAGGCCACGTGGGGAGACAGGGTTGCCATACGAGATATCATCAATTACTCCAACGACATATTGCTAACTTTTTGTATACGTGTTATATTTTATTCATACTTATTATACATTACAATTTCTTCAAGTATGTTGTTAGCATGTTTTTGTGCTAAAATCTAAAGGAGGATAATTATATACTTGTACAAAAAAATTATTTATTCCCCTTCATATAATAACGAAATCACAATTATCACTGTCATGAACCTACAATACCTTTCCTTTGTTGTACTTGCACGTCTTTTTTCACGACATCGTTGATCTATATTTATAGATCAAGTATAGGTTTAATCCTTATAAAGCTTGTATTACCAAAACCTGCCTCCACACAACCTCTACAGTAGCACAAACCAGTAATACTTGCATTATATTAGCGCGATAACATTATGCAGGCATACATAACGTGAGCTCGTGTACCACAGATAATATTAGACTCCTGGCGCGAAACATGATAAATCGATCTTTAACAACGGCTATAAATTGAAGTCGTACAAACAAAGGCATTGCAACACTAAATGCATTGGAGGATGAACTTGAACCTTTAATTAGTGATTTTGACGTGTAAGGGACGCTAATGAGCCATTTGAGAAACACGATCTCGATCAGTTTTGGTTTTTGTCTGTTGCCGCCATTTTTTTTAGCGCTGCAAAGCGACCGCATGGACGAAGATAATCATGGGAGCGCACCCCTGACTCACTCGTACACTAGTGCCAAGTAAGCATTACGACGAGAATAAAGCTGTATCAATTCGCATAGTCATGCTAATAACAACTGTAATGCGATGTAATAAGATCGAGAACGAAACGCGATCAACTAAACATAGACTCAAATGAATCATCGGCCGGTTCGCCAGCTGCGAATTAAGGTTCGTATTGCAATATTCTCGGCGAATAGCGCAGCTCCTCTTACATTATGAAACGTAATAAAAACAATAATACGACGCGTTGTGGCGGACGTACTGAGTTCGTTTTTGTTTACTATGCTACACCGATTGAAGATTCATATCGGATTATACTTTCACTAATAAGCGTATTTAAATAAACATGTATGTCGGGTATCGTTCAAGCGAATATTCGAGAGTATTACAGTTTGCGGTATAGCGGGAGTTTATCGGCGCTAAACAATTCGCTCAGTATCGATGTAGGGTAAACTTTGAGATTGTCTTTAATGTTTACCCACTTGTGTTGAGATGCAGAGCATTGAAAGGAGTCGCGGGAAGTGACGTGCGCGTGGCGAGGTGCCACCACCGCCGGCGTGAGGTAAACAATGCATGGAAATATCTACGCGTACGTCTTGTACCAGGCAAATAATAACGCTGACGTACAACAATACGCCAGATTAACACAGCTGTACAACTTGTAACTAATAGAGTAGACTTTAAATAGGGGAGGAACGGCATCGGATTTTTTGTACAAGCAATTTTTGAAAATTTATTAATTTATGTTCTTAATGGAGGACAATAGCAACGTTAAGGCACCTTAAGTGAAAGGGAATGGAATTTTTAGTTTTAATTAGATTTAAATAAATAGAAAGGAAACATTAAGAAATGAAAAGGCGAATGAATATACGGGTTAAAAACAAATTCGTATTCCATTACAAAATTTAATCGTAAACGTACTAAAATCAGTCTATCAAAACACGCAATATAGACACAATATACCTTTCATCTGTCCATTGCGTGGTAGAGGGGAGCGGCGGGTAGTCGCTGAATGGCCCAAAGTTGTGTTGATCTCACGGGTCAGATGTCAAGTGGCACTAACAACTCAACTACTGGCTTCAAGTACCGGGAAGTTGATTTACGAGATACTTTGAATTCATAGAGAGCATGTATAATGTATTCAAATCCTTTTATAATGCAAAATATTGCTGTTTTCAATTTAGTTTCACGACCACTATTAGCCAATATATAGCCAGAATCTAAAACTAAAAGGACTAAGAACTTGGACATCGATATATTGGCAAACAGTATTATTAAGCTGAAAGTTATCTATAAATCAGATATGTTTATTACGAATAGTAAAGTTTAGGCTTTGAATTTACGTGCATTAATTTATTTAAATTCTAATTAAATGCGTAGAATTGAAATAAATAAAACGATAAATTATTGACTTTGGTAAGATGTCAACGACTATTTAATGAAACATAATCTACCATTGCCTACATCAAAAAACCTAGACACACAAGTTGAAACAGGTTTTAGAAAAAAACATATGAGAACACCTGTTCAAAACGCCCATTGCCACATATGGACACTGCAAAACGAATATTTGCAAGTTTTTATTCTTACTAATAAAGTATAACAAAGCTATAATTACACTAAGTAGTTTTTGTCGTCCATTATTGTATTTTTATTCAGCAAAAGCTGATTTTATCTCATAAAATGTTATGGGTCTAACAACAAAAAATTTAAGATAGTGTTTCAATTATATTAAAGTAATAAATCAACACGAGCGGGTGAGCCGTGTTGCTTTCTGTATATAAATATCATGTGTAACCCTACTGAATATAAAGTAATACTTCATAGCACATAATGTACGGCGTATGATGGCTACTGGTAATCGTCGGGTGTTCCATGCTGCGCTTATTAATACGTTTATTAATCGATCCGCACTCACTTAACCATATAAAATGAAGCGGATTTGTAATGGTAACCCAGTTTTACTTTTCCTTCATTTCTCTATAACACGAAGTTCTTCTTTCTTCGTTTATATTTCAATAAATAGCCTTAGATTTGCACTAATATTTAATCGACTCATTGTTAATATTTTGTTACACTTTTATAAGTCTATCTAAATATTTAAATCTTTATCATCATCAGCTCACTATACGTCTCCACTGAGGGGCTCGGAGTCTGCCCCAAGTTAGAGGTGACTAGGCCATAGTCAACTACGCAGGCCCAGTGCGGGTTGGTTAACTTCACTCATATCTTTGAATTTCTTCTCAAATATGTGCAGGTTGTATCACGATGTTTTCCTTCACCGTAAGAACGTCGGAAAACGTTTAAAGCTTATAACCACGAGATATGCTTAAAGCTGCTCAAAATTTCTTATTATCAAATACATCATTGATTTCATTTATTTAATCAAGAACAACGTAGGAAGTCCATATAGAAACCATGCCTAATTCTACAATGGTCTTACATAAATGACTGAGTTTTACGAAACGTCCAAGCGGCAGGCTGTGTGGCGCAAACAAGCGTCAGTGCGAAACGGAGATAAGAGAGGCGTGCGCACCGTACAATCATACCGATCATTTAGCATACAAACTGTAATTAGCACTTGTAATCATGCTCTAAGAAAGATTTAGAAGTGCTTATTTTCACAATAAAGATCTAAAGCTTATAGATACATTGAATCTTATTTATTTGCTATCCCAAACTAGCCAATTTTAATGAAGCTTTCATTTCAGTATTACGGCACTGGTCCAGAACAAGTAATTTTTCTTTATTAGGTTTTGCAAAGAAGAAAGAAAGAAAGATCGAAAAGAGATAGTTAAATTCAATTAGTTCTATACATATAAAAAAATTGGAATGTCTGTATGTAATATCGAAAAAATATTATATTCTTACACATGATGGATTTATGTTGCAAATAACGAAAAAACAATTAATAAAATTTTTTGTCCGTCTGTCTATTTGCATGTATGTCTGTTCGCAAGGCCGCGTTTGTTCCGGGTAATCTCCGAAACGTCTGGACCAATTTCACAGAAAACAAAGTGCCTGATTTATATAGAAAACATTCGTGTCTTCCAGAATAGATGCGATTAAATATTTACTTATCTACTTCTAAATTATTGTACTAAAACGAAATACACAATCATAATGTTATAAAAAAAGCCTTATAAACTTTAGAGTTCAACAAACTGACATCAATTTCTTTTTTGGTATGTATTTTTTATTTGCACTAATATGCGTCTTTTAAAATGAAATTATAAACACAGTAGCTTACTTCTGCTAAAAATGTAATAAATTGATGTTATTTATTTCTCCATACACAGTAAATAAACATGTTATTAAAATTTTGTCTTGACGTCAGAGACCGAGCTTCTGTATACTCCTATTATCATGAATGTTCTTTGCTATTTGAAATGAAAGTAGGTACTTATTTTAGTTGTTTACCCTGTATATAATAAAAGGTGTGAAGTATTTCCATTGCAGAAGGGTGTGACGCAATCCATTCCATCCGCAACTGTCACACTACGCTGAACATTTAGGTCCAATGCATCCTAACAGCATGTAGATCACCTCATGATTACTATATAATATAATAGCTATATAATGATTTTATATGTATGTGTTTGTGTGCGTTGCTGCTGATCTTAATCAAGAAGTTAAAGTTACGGTTAAGAATATGTAGGCTTAGTGAGAGTTTAATATAAACCTAAATAATATTGAAATTTTATTTTGTGTTCAATCAGTTTATAACTTTTATTTGGCCTTGCTAAATTTCCCTAGTAATGAAGTAAACAATGTTTTTTCGCAAATGAGCTAGCGCTTCCGAAAAAACGCGAAAATGCTTTAACAACTATCTTTGTCACAGACAAAATTTGTCACAACTCGTTACTATTTTAGCCATATCAATAACTAATAACGAATTATAATTTAATATTCATTGTATACGTGTACGAAGGAATTCTAAAAACTCGACCCATTGAACGTTCGGAGGTTTATATTCCCGTCGCGTCCAGACTTCGATACGTGACCTGAACTCTTTCCTATTGTGCTACAATATCACACGACTACGTCAAAAACAATGAATTCACGACCGACGCGACCGCTGTGCGTGAGCCCACATCGCTCGATGGAATATTGAGTAACAGTAATATATTTAAGGCTCCGGTGTTAGTCGTCTTAGACTTACAACGAATATAATATACCTAATTGAAGTTTAACAATATAGTAATAAACGTAAATCTCTGCGTCACATCGCTCAGTAACTCGGTAATCGCTTTCGTAATTTGTCGGCGTTTGGTTTTTTTAACGCTTTGTTATCGCGTCACGTAAAGTTCTGTTCGAAAGAGGAAACAATACTGGATATTTTTGAATCAAGTTAATTTTCGACATAGAAACAGCCGGTATTTTTGTATCGCACCTTATGTTAGCTTTGTTACATAGTTGGTATATCGCTCTCAAGAAATTTGTGGGTTTTTTTATTAAAACAAAGAACCATTCATATAAGTGTGATGAATGAAAGTACGAGTAGACCTATTCCCCAAACACGTCATATTCAAGTCAAGATTTTTGCCTCTCTGAGTGAAGGTCATAATTATGTAATACCATAGCACGTAAAACATAAAAGCAAAAAACAGCACGTTCTGTTTATTTGTATAGTTATATAGATGATGCAGTAGTTTCTTTACAGCGCAGAGTGCACGTAATGAAGGGAATCCGGGTGCTTTGGCTGTATCAAGGTGCGTTGATAATCGAATTAATTTGCTATGCGGTGCGGACGATGTTGCCGACAGACGGTTTAACTTAGTTTATGAGTATGCCGGGTACACTAGGCGCAACAAGTTCGCTCCTACCGTCTTGAGTGCTTTGAAATCGGTTAAGCCGCATCGAGCCGCTCGAGTGCCGCACTGTATAGTTTGAAACGTTTCCTTCGGGCTCCAACAATGGATGGCTTTAATTGTTAAACTAGAACTTCTTGTAGTTTACAACAAGTTATAGATTTCATAATGTTGTTAAATAAGTAAACTATTTCTAAATAGACATGTCTGTGTTTTATTTATAAGATTAAATAAACAAGTCTTTATAATTTTAAATAAGATGCATCTTATTGTTCATATCTTTAGAACGACATAGAGAAAAATAAATTAATCCAAGACACAACTTAGACATAAATAGTAGCATCGGTCAGAGCAGGCAATTGATTATGCGGATGCGTGTCATAAAGATCTTTATGAGTGATAGTTGTGGTGCAATTAGCACCGCCAGTGTTGTCACTCAATTGCCGACAATTCGCGTCAGTTCAACGACCCGCTAGTACAATCAAGAAAGCTCATATCATAATTGTTTTAATATTTCCGCCATAACTTCGTCATTCGCTTATTTCCTTTTGTAGATTGAATACGATACGCGGCAGTAAACTAAAACTTAACTACAGCTAATACGGGTAAATCACAGCTTACATAGCCTTATATCGCGACCGACTTGATCGCCTAGATTTCACAATAACATGGTTCTGTAAGGTAAAATGTATCTTACTATTATCGACATTGATTTTAATTCTGTATGACAATATAATAAAGCTACTAATCAAAACGGATCACTCAGCAATACAAACAACTTATGAATGCTATAAAGGTTGCCGTCTAACATTTATTATGTTATTGTGCTGTCATAATGTTTACGCAGCGTTTAATAGCGGGTACAAAAAAAGCAGTCGTAACGGTGCCTATTAACATTAATATTTGGATTGCCAACACGGTGACACATCGAGAGCTGTTAAGATTCTCACAGTAATTATCTGGTTATAAATCAGTGTAATAATATTTCTCGTCAGTATCACGTATAATTGGATCGCAATGCGAGTTGACTCTATGCGGAAGAACGGTAGCTACATCTCTCGTTACATTCTGTGTCTAATTCCGAGAACGTCATGGGAATACGAAGTGTTAGTGAGCTTGAATCGAATGCGTTGGTTTATAATGAGACAATGACGTCTCCAAATGGTTGATATTTAGCGTTGACTCCGCCTTTAAGAGTGTCTAAGCATTGTTAAGCCAGGTCAAATAAATATCTATATATATATATATTAAAGGAAGTTGTGTTAGTTACACTATTTATAACTCAAGAACGGCTGAATCGATTTGACTGAAAATTGGTGTGCAGGTAGCTTAGAACCAGGAAACGGACATAGGAACTTTTTTATCTTGTGTGCATTTTTTTTATTCCGCGCGGACGGAGTCGCGGGTAGAAGCTAGTTACATATAAATACTTATTAACAAAAAATAAATAGGAATAAACTTAGTTGAATAATAATTAAGTACAGTAAACACACAGAAGACACAAAGGAGCAGCATTTGTCTTAACGCGGTCGAGTTAAACAATAACAAAGCGAGGGAAACCGCTCGAAGGAGAAGAAAAAAGTTACAAAATATTTCCATTGAAATTAACCGAGCGCGAGAGGTTAAGTGAAAAAGTCGGAACAAAGGCGGGCTGGGTCGGCGCGCTATTTAGTATGCATTTGGAAAGGAGCGGAGGCGAGAGTAATAAGTTTGAGGCGGCGATTTGCATAGATTGTGGCGCTCGGCCGCGCTGGCGGACGTTCGGTGATTTACTCCGCGTGGGCGAGCGCTGATACCACTTGTCTTACATACGACTACTGCCGACGTTACCTAGTTGAGCCAGCACCCGGCTGTGGTTACGATACACTAAACTCCTAAAAACAGCGATTAATTTAATAACTAGACTTTAAAAGTAGTTTTCAGATGTAAAACCAACTGTTATTTAGGCGACTCACAAATGTCGAACATGAATGTATGCAATACAATTTATGTAAGCCCTTTCATTTATTAATCCTAATGTTTTCTTTCAATTTTGATTATTAGACAGTACTAATTCCTATAATTCATTCAGTGATTCTCAAAAGTTGAATAAAGTACCAATTAATGGCAATGATCACTTGTTGCTGTAAGATTGAAAATTATAAGTTATTTTCAAGCAAATTAAGAGCCAAAGGTTCTGATAGTTCATCTAAACAATGAACCGCTCTTTAATCATATTCATTCTATTAAAATAATAATTTAACAGTTACTTCATAACTCTTATGTATACGTAAATAACGTCGATCTATTGCCTTGCGTATGGAATAGTGTTATAATAAGTAGTAGTCGATTAGATGCTGACAAAAACAACAATTCAGTGTCCGTTCAACACAAGCAGGGCCTTGGAGCTCCTACATTATGTTCTCAATCGAAATATAATTACAGGCGCACATTTCACGCTGCCCTCTCGCGTGTCAAGGCGACGTGTTATTACAACTTTTAATTGAAATAATTAACATGAATTAGAACTGTGTAATAGCTTTTATTTCAATTTCTATTATTCAAACAGATCATTTAATAAAAGTGTGCGTTATTCATTTTCATTTATTACTATGCAACAACATGGCAGTGTTGTGAGAAATGGATAAGTTAATAATACAAATAACTAGGATAAGAGAGTCACGATCGAGCCAAGTGTGTGGTCAGAGACAATTTCGTCTGTATCCATTTACTCATGTCACTAGTGGCCAAGGCGATACACACATACCGCAGATAGTTCATTTTTATAAACTTTTATTTAGTGTCACCTGTCTCGATTTTTGTCATCAAATATTGTAAATTACTTCCCGGGGATCGATTGTGCTGAATTTTTGTATACATGTTTAAATTACGTAACAATGCATTATTATGATGCTAATCTGATGATGTAGCTGGAAGGTGATCATGAGAACTTCGAAATGAAACAACACAACCTCATCGAGGAGGGTTCGTTTTGAACATTTTTAATTATATTATTTACAAGATCATAATAAAAGTAAGATTTTAAAAAGGTTTTTTTGGTGTTAAGACTAAGAATATGCTACTTAATTATTGTACGACACAAGTACTATACTTACATGCGTCAAAGAAAAATTCTTCGTTTGTCTGTTCTACGTTACTTATGCTTTGGTACACGTGACTAGCAAAACAAACAACAGAGATAGGTCGTCGCAGGTTACATTAAAATGCCTCGACCCGAGCTCAGCTTTGTCGAGGTACAGACCCATTCACGAGGCTACACAATGAAAGCCGAGGGGGCCTGCTTCTGTTTAAATTGCACTCATTTACCGGCGCGCGAAATGTTGCTGTTGCGACGATTAGCAGGATTCCAGGCTCGTTGCTATAAAACATAAACGCTTAAAAAAGTACGCAACGGACGCATGTATGCGGCAAATACCCACCGCGTTCGTTCATGTCGCTTCACCATATAGAGCGACGCTCGATGCAACAGCCGCCCCTCGAGAGATAATCATCACACTTTTTGCAATGTTCAACAACGACTCAGTTGTTTCACTCCGGACTTGCAGACTAAAAATCGGAGTTCGATTTCGATAAAGATAGTAGATGCAACGTCACTAAAACTCAATGGTAGTAAACGTGTTACAAATTTGTTTTATTTACATACGCCACTGGTAACTTTCCGCGGCTTATGATTTTGGGCCTCGGTGTATAAATAATTGTATATTTTATAGATTTTCCACTAATTACAATATACAAATTATAAAATACCAATGACGTATTTTTTGTACACGGGAATTAAAATCTTATGGATATGTCAATTCAACAAACTAAAATTATGCAATTAATTTAATAAGTATTAACATTTAATTGCTTAAGTGGACATTTGACATTGATAAATAAAATTAATTAGTAAAATAAGCCCTTAAAAATATATCTTCACTTTGTATGAATAATATGAGTATAAATGTTTCATAAAAATTTTGACCTACAAAGTTAACTTAGAGAAGTATTGGACAATGATTCATTGGCGGATTTAAATCTGTTTGGCAATACTAATTTCTAAATTATGTCTGAACTCAATTTGAAACTAAATCTAATTCGATACAAAAAAATTACACAAAAGATTGAGAATTAAAATAGCTTTTATTTGAAGTTTTTTACAAAAGCAGATATCAGAAAAAAAAATTGATGTGTATCGCAATAGGTAGTTAAAAACTAACGATTCCGTAAACTGTTCACTACAATGGTAATATTGGTAGTACTAGTAAAAAATCTACCATCCACTACCGTGGCACGATCTCTCGTAATTCCATTTGCCTACAACAATGCGGGTTATAATGAGCTGCGTTTATAAACTGTTGTCTCTATAAATACGTTTACATAACTAATTTGCATTCTGTTGCAAATATAGATTCTTATTAAAGCTTTTACTTTGAATGCATTTTTAGCTAATCAATTATTAATCGCATCTTTTGACGCTACAGATTTCGTCTGATCTTGCCTCGGCAACAATACCCAAGATCTACGACTTCATTAACGTAATAAAATAAAAGATAAAGTAATAGGTTTTAGATGAAAAAATTGTTTGTTTTTCATAAGAGAGTTAAAACTACAGTAGTTTTCAGATATGTTTTTGGCGTTATCTTCGCGCGAATCTCGCGCAGAACTCAATTTTATTTGACTGACCTTGGGCCGACAAAATATTTCAAAAGAATAGTACAGTATATCAAAGGATTATTATTAAAGGTTTATTCTTAATATAAGACATCAAAATAATAAGACTTAGGAGACAAACCTAGAATGTACATACAAAGTGAACGTTTACCGCCCCTGACCTACCACGACTCCTCAGTGTGCATAAATCGTTAAAAGCAATATAGTAATGTCATAACGTACTTAAGTGGAAAAGCAATAAACATTTAATCCATAAGTTAATTGTGGTAATCGGCTTAAAAATAACTTATTCTTACAACTTTCATACACCAATCGTGTAAATTGACAAAGCTATAAACACTACGTTAAAAGACTTAAGTCGTGTAGTGAATTTGAACACGATTTCTCTCACTAAATCTATACTTAGTGTGTCCGTCAGTGACCATTAAATGACTCTGAATTTAACAGTATCATGAAAAGATCTTAATTGCTTCACATGAACAGACTTATAAACGTCACAAAAATTTACCTACTTACCGTAGCATTTCACTGCCGTGACCCGTGTATTCCAACATATTCTCGTCCTGTATAATCTTTTTCACAAAACGGGGATTAAAATATCCATTAGAGCTAGTGTGACAGCAGTGGAATTCTACGATTATTTTGTAACTATATCAAACGTGACAGCAATCCCAAAAATTCAAACTCTGTGGTTATTGTTATTTACAATGGGAATTCCATTTGATTTGCCTAAAATATTCTGTTCGTAGTACGCTTAGATCATGGTAATTATTACCAATGATTATGGGGAATCCGCTATTTACATTATTATATGGATATGACCAATTAGAATACATCTATAGTCTTGTCAAATTTAGGAATCCAGTGATTTAGTGCATACAACGTAGGGTCCTAACCACTAGACGACTCCGCTGGCTCGGCCACTTAGAAAGAATGGATGATGTTCGTGGTGTCAAACGCGCATAAATGGGACGACCGAGTGGTCGGCGTCCAGGTGGCCGTCCCAGGTATCGCTGAATGGATGAGGTAGATAGGGATCTTCGGGACCTACAGGTCCGAGACTGGGTCGGGACGGCGCGGGATCGGAGAAAGTGGAGACTTTTGTTGTCGGAGGCCAAGGCCCACTTTGGGTCACTGCGTCACCCTAGTTAGTTAGTTAGTTAGTGATTTAGTGCAGAAAGTAATCGATCCATGTAATTTTGCACTTCGAGCTCTACATTTCATAACATTTTTCTCATCAACAACACCAAAAAATTCCATATCACGTGTGTATAGGTGTTACAAGTTAAACTGACGTACGGTGTTGACGTCAAATCGTCGGCGAGCGCCGCGACGCAACGTGTGTTTGTGCTTGTTCCGCTATGGTTGAAATAATACGAAGTAAACATCGTTTTCGACTTTTTATTTCAATGAAGGGTACAATGCAACGTGATAAAGTATTTCAAGCAATTAAAAACTTGGTACAATAATCTGTGTGGTTTTATTTCGTATATTCATTGAATGGACGTGAATAAATGTAAAAAATGCCGTTGCACATTTTTTTGGTTAGAACAAACAAGAGTACGATGAACGTTTTTGCATCACCGAAACACCGAGGTGATAATCTACACCCATAGACATCATCTACACTAGACGAACTTCAGATGCGTTGCCGCCTTTTAAAACTCAATCATTAGTGGATCTGTCACGTCACAAAGAATTTGCCAACATTGGTGATATTTTATATCTTCTTTGCAATTAATAAATTAGGAAACACAAAACATGGTTCATAACTTTATTGGAAAAAAATCATGATAGAAATAGTCGTTTTAAATTTTATGGCTGCAAATATTTAATTATACATCAATACATGAAATAATTAGAAACTGCTTCTATTAATTTTTAGTTTTGGAACAATAAGGATCAACAAGTGTAACACTTGCCACTTGTCATTAAAAAATGTAAATTATCTGTACACAAAGATATTGTTGGTAATCTAAGAACGCAAGTTCAAGATGCGCATGTCAAGTCACCACAAATCCCTAATGTGGTATAATACTACGAGTACATCAATATTAAACGAAGCCAAGCAATGCAATCTGCTAGTATTTTCTAATTGTATCCACTTTAAACGATATTATATCCAATTACACGAAGAAGTGTTATCTAATTACGTAGGATAAATAAAACGTTATACATTCGACAACAAATATGTATTTGAAATTCAAAATAAGCAATTGCGAGAAGTGATTTATAATACAGACGTGTTATACCATTCACAAGTTATCGTGTATTTCAACTTCTGAAACATGTTTGCAAAATTATATTGCCTTCACTTTCACTCTCTTCGAGATAACAGAGATGATAATATGTTTTCATACAAGTTTTTAACGGTGGGAACTCACGGTTTTTTATGTACGTCAGAAAACAATAGCTTATCGTAATTGGTAGAGACATCGATCTGTCATCGAGTTGTTCATTCGAGTGTAACTGTAAAGGCTGGGTTCGGTCACGGGCAGTGTGCCAGCGCCGCCGGTGTTTCCGCGCCCCGTCGCTGCCATCTCGATCGCCTGTCACTCGCCACCACGCTAATAATAATCGCGGTACCGTGGTAAACCACTCAAATGGCTATTGAGTAATCGTAAGTTCACTGATGAAGATTTATTTAATGCATTACAAATTATTTATGTGTTGTTCATTAAAATGCCCTTTGCTTCGATGGATACTTTGAAGGAGGGAAGTTTTTAATATTGCAGCGACAAAAAACAATTCAATATCACTAGACATAATTAAATAGAAATGACAAAAAGCAATTTGGAACGTACTACATACAAGTAAAATGTAAAGGATTAATATTAAGAATACTTATATCTAACTGTAAATGTCGATCTAATAAAAATTAACATAAGAGCGGATATGTAACTATTGCGTGCTTAATTTAATGTAACTATCACCGGACTATTGTGTCAAAGTCATTTAAAACAGTATTGTAAAATGTAGGCCCTAGGAAGTAGGACGGATCGATCATGCGTACACCAAGTATATGAGAGTCTTGACCTTAGTAATTGTTAGAATCATATATTTAATCTGAATCTACACGACGGATCTTAGACTAGTGTTATATTTTTGTCGGAATTTCAAGATCTTACTTACAGTTTTTGTTGATTTACAGTAAAAATGGTAAAAACGTAATATAAAATTAGTTACTCCACTCTAAATTAACTTTAAGTCTATGCACCGTTTTGATTATCCTATTAAACCTTGTTATTGTCCACAACTACACAAATGGTAATACGCGACAATATGTAATTTAATCCAATCAATATCATTCCTTTTAGGGTCATTGTTTATCAATTCTTAAAAGTACAGCTAGCATAATTAGAAGTGAACTTCCTATCTTGTACTACTCTTATTACCTTTGTTCGTAGAATGATATACGCGCTAATATATTATTTTGCAATATCAAGTTCCTTAGAACACCGTTGACACGTGCATAATTAAATCATGACTGATTACAATATAATAGTTTAAATGATGCAAAGATCAATAAATTGTTATCCAATACAAACTCGCTACCAGGTTAACTCGAAAGAGCCATAGCACGGGTCTTTGTCATTTAAAAACGATACACAAACAAGTTTTTAAAAAACAAGTTCCATTTACGTTCTATGAGTTGTAGGAGAAACAAAAAAATTAAAAGATCACTCAGTCGATAAAAACGTCGAATCGGGGCGCTAATAAAAACTGTCGTAATGAATCCGTTTAAGACAACACTTTAGCGTATGCGTTGAGGATAGGGGACATGACGTAAGTACAAAGGGTGCAGGCGTCCGAGTTGTCAAACGAGAAGTTTTTATCAGGCGGCTGTCGGCGTTGAATAGAAATGAGCCTTGAATAATGCATGTGCAGGCCCGCCTCCCGCGCCCCGCGCACGCCCGCCGCGGGCCCCCCGACCTCCAACGAAACTGATTTGCCGCCGATGTCGGTACAATACTGATGGCGACAGGTTCCGTACGTTACCGTTGTTGTTAAGCGATTACAAGCAAAAAAAGCAAAATGCAGGTTGAAGCAATGAACTGAATGGCATTTAAGTGATAAAAATACTGAATAACTTTATTGATGTCAAAAGTTTTTAGTTGACATAACATTGTTATCGTCGTATTACAAAGTCTAGTATAAACTTTACTTAGCACAGATTTGTAGCGATTCCTGGGAAGAACCAAGACTTTTTGATCGATGATGGTGACTTAAATATTTTTCATGTCATAATTTTACCTTCTAATTAGATTACCCTTGTAATAGAACCCTTAGCACATATTTTTTATTCAAATAACTATTGGTACATTTTCGTGCTTAGCCTCGTTATAGAGGGGCACCGATGCGTGCCATACTCGTACCGTACTCAAGGGTGGCCGCAGGGGGGATTTATTTATGCAATCCCACATCACATAGTATGGTCCTTCTCCCAAATAACACAATATCGTTCGAAATCTCTTACCCAATATAAATAAAATTATTGTGCAAAAGTTGGCAACCGGCAAAAATAACAAGTCATTAATTAGTCCGTTATTTTTATGTTTTAAATATAAAATATCGCGAATATAAACGACCTGAATATTATTAAAATCAGTTTATTCGAAGCGACGAGAGATGCAATTAAAAGTAATAAGTAGTGTGATCGAACGGTAAACGTTCTCCTTAAATGTTATTAATTAAGGTTTGAATTTTTATGTCAGTGCAACCATATAGAGAGCGGTGAAGGGTGCGAATACATTGAGAGCTTTTCGTTTTATCTCGTCCTTATGCTACATGCACATCGGAAATCTTACTAATATTATAAGTGCGAAAGTTTAGATAGATGGATGGATGTTTGTTTGAAGGTATGTCCGAAACGGCTCAACGGATCTGGATGAAATTTGACATAGATGTAGAAGAACACATAGGCTACTTATAAAGTTTTTTTTATTCGGCGCGGACGGAATCGCGGGCGACAGCTGTTTAGCTTAATTAAAACTTCATTATATACTAATATACAAGTACAATAATAACAATATGTACAAATTATGTGTAAAACTGTATTAAAAATGTACATGCTTGAGAGCTCTGTCCTCAGAAGATTTGTGTGATGTAATTGAAAACCCTAAATACTTACTTTATTTTTGAAGTATCTAAATATATGTATTTGACTTAGTGTAACAAATTACCAGCAAAATATAATTAATGTAATTACTATCGAATTAGGTTAAATAAATTGATGAATTTAAATCACAACCGAAAGTTAAACATCGGTGTCTTTGATCGCTTAAAGAGATTTAAATTAATTATGATGCGATGTCGGAAAACAAGTTTCTACCTTTAAAAGTGCTCTACATCTTTCACCTTTATTTTTTTTTAATAATATCTTATTAAAATAATGGGGAGTTTTAAGTTTTAAGTTTTAAAATCAAGACATTAATTTACCCTTTTTCGTTTCATGATTAATGAAGTCTATATTACCTTACTTCCTTATAACTTTATACATAACATGACTTGTGTTTTAAACGCGAGTTACAAACAGGTTACATGGATTACAAAATGTAATTATATTTCTTTCGAAATTAGCTTAAAGTTAAACAAAAATATTTACTACTTTTAAAGAAAATTAGGTTAAACTGCCAATTAAAGTTCAATAACATATCCAATTAAAGAAACGGAGCAAATTTTAACTACCCATTAAATATTACTAACCTTTAATTTACATTTCCTTGAATTTCTTAAAATGGCTTTTGAAAGTTGAGTAATAACCAAAAGATGATACTATATTAATATTACATTTAATTTTGATAAATAATAAACTGTCACTATCCTTTTTAGGTAAGCTATTAATAATAACAAGTAAATAACAAGGTTCATAAAATGAAATTAATTTTGTTTTGCGTTAACGTCGTTTTGTTAAAAATTATTTGTGTTAAATTTTTGTATCATACACTTACTGTCAAATAAATATAGCAATTATAAGTTAAGATTTTGCATATATTATCTATTCAAAACTTGATTCAATTGTCCTTTTCCTTCAATAATGATAACAAATAGTAAAAATTTTACATAATTTCGGCGCTGTACACCGAAAATATGTAAAAAACAGAACATTAAATTCTATACATGTTGGCCACGTTATTTCACTTTTTCAGTATTTTTTTAAAATAAAGTGACAACGTGAAGCAATATTGTAAACTTGTAGATAAAGTACCAAATATTAATGTGAGAAAAAGTGTTTTACCGGTAACATTAAAGGATTTACTGTTGGTTTCTAAGACCAAAATCTCTGAATTAAACATATCGTCATCTCTGTCATTATCTTTGACAAAATAAAGAAAACAATAAGTTTCATAGGAATTTTTGGTCACAGAAACAGACGGCAAATCGGACAAATGTGCAGCATGTCTATGGTCAAAACATTGTAGGTTCGGATTGGAACGAAATATACTTGTCATAAGTCATTAAAATCTCCACGATAACAAGTATATAATAATTTATATTTAGCGACGGTAATTAAATAGGGTGTATGGCGATACGTTTGCGGCTTCGTAATTTCTATTTTAATTTGCCTACGAGTCGCTAATACTTTACCAAGTACACGATTAAGGTCGCGCCACAAGTTCCTGTTGTCGGGGAAAAAATCTAGTATTCCACTGTTAGCGTGCCCTGATTGTATTGTTTGTTACTATTGAGTTGTTACATTCAACACAGTTATTTCATCAACACACTAAAATTATACAATAAAACTTAACGGAGCAAAAGGAGGTATACCCTGTAACCTTTACCGATTAGGCTTACGATAGGCAGACAGTTTAAGCTGTCAGGGCTTAGATATTATTTTAAACAACACAAAAGGTTGTAAGCGCATTGAAGTATCTAAGTAAATAAGTAGTATCAATACGAAGATGTCATATAATCTTTGTATTTACTATACCGTTTATAAATAAAGATATTTCTATTTTCAACTTAGACAAGACCCGTGAATGACTCATTGTTTCGATCGTTTTATGCAATATAGATGCATTACAGTGAACCCCGACTGTGAAGCTAAGATCGGACATACACGATCTGCAGTATGCAATCAACTTCGACAGGATCAACCGGTCGAAACTGACTGATTAATGATGTAGTTTTCAAACAAAATTTAAGTTCGCAATTTTTGGTCGCCTTTAAAATGCAGCCTGTCCTGGGCTACCATTTAAAGCTGCCGGTTCATATGGCATAAAGCAGTCCGTGTATGGCTGCACTAAGAGACATTGGATACTGAAAGCAAACGCATCGTGCGCTTGGGATGAACATAACGGAACTGTGACCCGATGCAGACAAGGGACGGTGTGCGCGCATCTAATACCTTTCAACACTTACTCACGAATTAAGTAAAAATAATTTTATACCGTCCTTAGTAATTAAGTGAACCAGCAACCAGTCAATTTTCCAGACTATGGGACGTGAGATTTGTAATGAAAAACTTTTTTTATCCTTACTCACCTGTTCTCAGGGACTAGTGAGAAAGGAAAAAGGGTGTTAAATACTAAATAATGGTTACCCTAGGGAAGTTCTATCACAACATAGAATAAACACGATTTAAGAAAACATCACATTTACAACAATGCTTACAATTTTATAAACAAGAAGAAACACGGAAATATACATGCAAAGTAAGTGCATTTCAAACGCTATTAGTTACCATTGACTAGATGATGTTGGCATGATCGACATAACTGTACATTATTTTCTTAATACTAGAAAGAAGAAACAAATACAATGTATGGAAATGTAAAAAATAACATTAAGTAAATAAAGCTTAGTGTTATCTATAAAACATTTGTTACAAACCGTTACTTCGAATTGAAATTGCTGTTTTGTAGACTCGGAGCAAAACAAATTTAATAAAACACTACGAGCTTAGAAATTAATTTACTTCTGAAATACCAACGCAGTCTAATTATTGATTTTATTTTTTACTACGTTTCATGTTCTTTTAATGTTTAAAATGTTATTAAATATGCCCTGCTCATAGTGTTTCGATTTACTTGGAAACACTAGAAAATGTTTGAAAACTTTAACAGAGAAATGTTTTGATCTTATTAACTATTAATAACTTTATAATATCGCTGTAGCCTTGTAAAAAAATATGATACACACTGTTGGCTCAACAATTCGTCGTCTCGAAGATAATTCTAGATCATTCCTCCAAAAAACTTGTCCAATTAAATGACATAAAAAATTAAGAGACAAATTAAATGTTATAAATAAGGTCTCGTCAGAAGAGAAGGGATCCGTTCGATGGCAATGAGAAAGCTACGACAGGTACAATATGTTGCGACATTGCAATAGGCGTTCAGCCCTGCATGTCGGTCTTTAAAGGGTAACTAAATATCAAACAGACCTAGCAGTACCGTCTAAAACGCACCTCAAGACAATTGATAACATCTTGTAACATTTTAACTAACTATTTAATATTGAAAAGTTCCTTAAATTTTGACTCTTACTTGTAAACAGAATTTAAATAAATAACAACAATATTATTTAAAGTAATGCCAAGGTAATAATTAAACAAATTAAGAAAGAAGTTAAAATGTAAGAACAAAAATTACTGCCATATTGAGAAATGAGAAAAACCGTACGTTTTCAATACTTGAACATAAACAGTAAAGATACGATGATAACTGAATATTTGTAAAACAATCGAACGCACACACGGCGCTTTATTTTTGCGACTCGAGAGCCTTGTAAACTTTATCTTAAGCGATGGTAAAGACGGTAGATAATATAAAGGACATTCGTAGAATAGATAAAGCAAATAGTTGAAGTAACCTGTAAACAGTGGAAGTATAAGAAGAGTGTCTGTTATAGAATAAAGGACGCGTTGTTAACCGTCTTCATCGGAGAAAGATAAACAAAGCCGCGACACAACAATGAAGCCTTAACGAACGGTCGCTGTGGTTTCTACAGTCTACATCGCTTTTGTATAATTTGACAAAGTATTGACTTTAGTAAAAGAAATAAAGTAACGTTATTAAATGACGGTTTTGTTTCTTTATTACTAAAACTGTAGATGTATAATAACGAATATACTATGTGTAAGCTTGTTTAGGGATCAAAGCAAAAGAAAAAGTTATCTAGTTGGCGTCAGAGAGCACAATAAGTCCGACCCACGCGGCGGTGAATCACGCCGGCGCAGCGCGTCGACCATTGCCGCAACGTTGCGAGCGCAGCACGAGCGCGGCAAAAACATTACCTACTTTTGAATAAGTTCCCTTTCTCTTTCTACACCTTCGACTCAGAGGTGCACGTTCGGGGCCATTCATTACAACAATGACAATCATATTCAAACAAACACACAATAAAGACTAATACAGATCAAATCAAGGTACAATTCACAATGAATGCATATCTCCAAATATTTTACATCATTTGAATTTGAATAAAAAAATGTTTTTAAATAACCGGCCGAATGGAGGATGCAAATAATGTTCCGTTTATGAAACGAAAACAACACCAAACGGCACATAAACGTTTAAAGTGCCGTAAATACGCGATGACAAATAAAATGTCCTTTCACCTGCAAATTACGAGTCCGCTTTTTGCTGCAAATGAAAACGGGCTCTTAAATTTACGCGGAAGTTGCAGTTTTGATTGCTGCTGTTTATTTACTTGCAGATCTTGTTTCGGTTGTTGGTGTGCTTTGCAACTATAGAGCGATTAAAATACAAAGTGAGAGGTAATAACTTCACAATTATAATGCAAATAAGTCAATTAAATTACCAAACAAAAATTACCAAAGCGACTAGTTGTAGTAAATGCCTGTCCTTATAAGACATCGTAAACACGAAGTACCTTCACCGATGTTGTAATCATATATTTTAATGTAATTCGCTTATTAATTTGGACGTTAATATATTGTCACAGAGCAATGATTGCAGGCAAAGCGTGACAGCCGCGCTCGCGCGAGTGACCATGAAGTGCGTAGTTGCCGGCCGCTTGCCGCGATACGTTGCTGGTGACTCATGACGTGACAGCCTATAGGACCGATCTCGAGCCAGAAAGAGACGGCGATATAGAAACCGGTTCGAGATTTCGAGTTTCAATCCGATATGCTCCTGTCTGTAGCAAGTCAACTTCGCTCGAGTAGCTCTCAAGTCGAGAAGTAGATCATTACTTTATTTTGTTTTCTCTCCGAACTTTTTTTTATCGGATCTCATACGTAACGTCTGTTTTGGTCGAAAGCATTGTTTTGAATTAGCTAAATTATAATGTTTTATCTTATCGTCTGTAATAAAGGTTACCTACTGAACAATTCTTTATCTTGAGGCAGTCTGAGTGGAGGTGATGTCACCGCTTCTTTAGCTCTACTATCTCGGGGCTGATAAGACGCCAGTTAGGAATGTTCTATGCCAGATTTGAGGACGTATATTTGACTCGTAGCGATGTTAGTTGCAATAGAAACGGTCAATGTTCGCCAAACTTGATTGCGCGGTTTTGTTTCATGTTGTAGTTAGGTTAGAACTATACAATATCTTACATATCAAGTTACTAAACAGTGAAGGGCATTTCTGACAAAACAATTTCTTCCATACTCGGTTCAAAGTATTGCAAAACTATTACAAACATTAACAATTAAATAATAACATCAACAAATAAATTATCAACAGCAACAAATAAGAAATACGAACTCTACTTTTTATTTCTTCCTATTTGTAAAATGTTGGAAATCTTAAATTAAAAGCTTAGTCCTAAATCCCAATGTCAGGGTCAAAACGAAGGATGATATAGTTTTTGTTAAGAAACGGCATGACAATTAATTAAGCAATAATATATGGTAATAGGGCCCACCCACTACCTATAGCATTAATAAAAACCGATTGCCGCTTGTAAACAGAGACAGTCAGATATTGTGCTCTCCGCTGACAGAGGTAGACGAAGGTTTAAAAAGGATGTGTACAAATGATTAATTAGTAGGTTCAAAGTACGTCAAGTTTATTAAAAATATGTACATTCATACATATTTCTATTTCACGAAAGTAAATACAAAATCGACAAAAAAACAAATGAAATAATGCGTTTAGAGATTCGTCATCCAGTAAAAGTAAAGTAACGCACTAGTGTTGGTACCAGCGATCAAAATTAAAGTCATTGCAAAGATTGGCGCAGTAAATTCGCGTGTCGCGATCACCGAGCCGCGCAGCTGCTGAAGAAAGTCTGCAGATTACAGGAATTTTCCGAGTGGCTGCAAACGATCGCGTCTCGCTCGATCATTAAATTTTATTTTTTTACAACCGACCACTGCTAGTACGAGGTGAAAACGCGTTCATCTGTTTGTTAAACTAATCTTAACATCATGACTGCTTTAATCGTTTTATTTTTTCAACATACAAATAAGTCCTATTTGGATCCTAGCACATTATTACAAAAAACATATCATAGGCTGGTCTCCCTTAAGATCCACTGTCAAGAGTCTAATGGAAGAAGACGGTAAGGGTAATGTTAAAGAGGTTAAAATGTGAATGGGGGTCAAACACCCGATCGCCGTTGTTGTTGAAACTGACATGAATTTAAGTGTATCACATACAACCTAATTATAAAATCAAACAAAAAAAAACACTGTCAAACTGTATCTCAAAAAGCAAAATACAAAAATTGAAAGCCAAGAGTTTTTTTCTAACATTTCATAGCACTGAGTATTGATAACCGAATGCAGATGAATAGAGAAATTAAAGTCACGCTCTATCGACGACGACGAAGCGACGCAGCAGGAAAAACATGTAAATCTGTATAGTGAAGCGTTTCAATGGATTTATTATTTGTCTCGCGTCACCGCGCACTTGATCCTCTCTTAATTTCATACCCCACCGTTTTATATTTATTTCTTTCATTAATCGGCTTCCAAATTTTATAAGGTTTTATTTTAATTGAGGAGATATGTTATACTCGTAAATGTGATCAAACGAGGATATTATGAATCCATAAAAATAGACATTTTAGTAAACAGCATATATACAACACAGGAAATGTGGTTAGCGCAGCACAAAAATGCTAAACTGTGGTCTGAAGTACCTATATTCCATTATTTACCTAAGAGATTGGTGATTTCAGGGAACACCTATTGTTCTCGACAAATATAATGGTGGTTTAATTAACTACCATGTTTAATTGTTGTTTCATCTCTTTCAAGCTCATTGAAAAATGTTACAGGCTACAAACTTTAGGGGACTTAAAATATTTTCGGATGTAGTTCTTCAGCAGACATAGTTTACAGTACGGGTGTAAGATTTTATTCTTCTTTATAATCTGACTAGACAAATTGAGATACCGTAGCGACACGAAGTTGGTGTCTTTTGTATCGTTCAGTCACAAAAGATAAATTGTGGTGACATAAATGAGGTCAAGGAAATCTGTGACATCTATAGGTCAGAATAGGAAGAATTACATGGATAAGATAAATTAAAACTATCGCAAAATGTCTTAGTTTGCACTGTGCCCTAGTCTAACCCAGAAAAAAATAAATTATACAAAAATTAATAATAATTTCCTCTTTATATATTGATATCTATGTCAATGTTGCAATCTAAATTTCGTTTAAAAATAATGAGCGTGAAATGAAATACGATAAGCTTTGATAGCTTATTGCCTCGTAACGATTTCAATATTGTAAAATATATTGTCAAAATAACGGAAATAGAATATTCATTAAATTCTATTATTAGTGGTTCTTAGCGAAGTAATGAAAGTAGTTTAACATATTTGAACTTATTTCTTTTCATTGTATTTTCATAGAGCTTGTACATTTATAAAATAGATACCGAGTACATGTATAATATTGTTGCAGCTAAGAATAATTTCTAGATCACATAATTAAAGTTGTTCGGCTTTATCAATAAGCACTAGATGTAAATTGGAGGCTAGATATGAGACGGTTGTTTGTTGGCGCGGCGTATCAGCAGGCTACTGTTGCGTGTTGAGCTTGCGACAGCCGAGGGAACCGGTTCCGCCGCCTCCCACCGACAAGGCGCCAATCCCGATCCGAGCTATCGGCGCCCGTTAACGCCACATCTTATTGCTTTCTCCACTTATCGCCTCTTAATTTGTGTTTAATTTCTTATCAGATAGCGACTCGTCGAACGGTTCACTCGCTCGAACGTCACCGATAAACTTTATTACATAATGGGGCAAGGAGAGAGGAAAATTTACGTGATGATTTATATTTAATTGATGTCAACCATTGCTGGTTACTTTCGACTGGCGAAGGTCTGTTGTGTAAAAAAACCTTCAATAGTTATTAAATAATAAACGATAATACAATCTAAATAATTAATTATAAGTTAAACACCTTAAAAACTAAGGTAGTACTGATTACAAAAACAAAACAGATAACCAAAAACAAAGTTGTATAACGTGACATTGAAAATGTAATATGTATATTTTGTAAACTAATATTCATCTTATTCTATTAATCGGAAACAGAATGAATTTGACTTTGCGCATATATTTTAGTGTTTATGGACCGTTGAATGATGTAAACGTAGCAAACGGTCGTAAGTCAATGCGGACTGACTGGAGATCTACACTTACAAATGTTCTACAGAAATTACTAAAAGATCAAATAAGATTTGATTTATATCGTATGTCTCCAATTACTATAAAATACATTATTAATATTTATTTTTTAGTATAGATATGGCGGTTAATATCGAGCTATGTTTCGAGTGTGGGATTCGATTCTAAAGCAACGCTACTTTTGAACAACTATATTAGAAGTCCACATTTGTTTTTTAGATCTAATCAGCTAAGATCTGGTTCATACTTAGTACATATTTTTTAACATACATTAAGTAATACGAAAAAACCTAGAAACCAGATTTCTTCATTACAAAAGATTACTTCAAAAATTGTTGAACATGCACAACAAGCTCTTTATTACTTAAAAACAATAAATACGGCATAGAAGGCGTTCACATTACCACACAGAGAGTGAAAATCTGTATTTGTTGTTAGCTTAAGTACTTATTGATATGTGATAAGGTGCAATATGTCTACAAAGGTATCCCGTCAAACACTTATTCTCCTTTTAGGTATTATCTTTTTCAAAAATTTGTCTACTACGTGACATTAAGGTGTGAAATGATTGTAGATGAGATATGGAACGCACTATAGATATAAACGCAGTTGACGACGAATCAACATAAATCAATTCATGTTTATCGCCGCGCCCGTGCCAAGTTCTAACTTCCTTACAATATGTAGCTCTTGTCACGAGTCCAAAATGAAATTGAATATTTCTTTTTTTTGTGACTATCAATTTATTACAGATGAAACAGTATTTCGAGAGTGTAGCGCCAACTTTGATTTCGTTCAAGTGTATCAATTTATGATTCGTTTTTTATCTGTACTGTTATTAAGATAGATGGTGCATCTCGAGTTAGTTATTATTGTGAATTTGCTTAATGCAAAACAATGATGACTTATACGTGTTTAACTGATCCGTGTAAATGATAACACCATGATTTTTTTTTCAAAGTAAACAATTTGAGTCCACGTTAACCCTCACACAAGTGATACTTAACTACATGCTCTGGATTTAAATAAATTGTTGATATTATACATAGATTATCAGCACGCCATGATCGATTTTGAATGGCGAAACGTCCAATTGAAAAGTGACAGGTATAAAGTGATAGATAGAAATGTGTTAGTTATCACAGTTTTTCATAAACCTGAGCGACAAATGAAGATAGGTACCTAGATCATTCCATACTATAATCTACGTAGACTACCGCAAACTTTTGTAGTAATTAGTAACTTGTAGCATCAGCAATTAGTTATTCTTAATTGATTTTTAGGCAACAATGAATGGAGTATAATTATTCTAGTATTGGCACCGACTACTTTTATTAAGCGCGTCAGATTTAGATTTAGTTTTAGTGCCAACTGTAGAGCGATCGACGTCAAATTATCTAACGAGTGGAGGAGATTGACAGTGGTACGTATTCAGCCGCGTCTCATGCAAGTCAAAGTTAAAACTTGGCTCGACGAGGAGCAACTTCCTGCGCACCCAAATTAGCCGGCCACTGAGAGTTATTGCGTGTTGAAAATTTGCGTGGTGGCCACTTCAAATTCGGTGATTTCCGTTGGAGATTTATCGCCGGAGGTTGTACACCTGCGGCCGATGCGTTTCATTCATGAGCCGGCCGCCTCGAGAAAGATCCGCGCCGGATAATAACAGTTGGCTTTTCTCGGAAACTACGGCACGGAGGCTTCGCAGGGTGAGCGTCCGTCTCGCTCACACTGGGGAGAGTGAGTGAGATCGAATGGGCGGGGCAAGCGCGTCGGTCGCCCGCTGCACTCGTCGCGTCCTCCGCACTTCCCGACTCTTCATTACGGCCGCTCGGCGTTCGGCACAGGAGGTCGCGGCTAACTCGGTAGCATCACTCTTCTACAACGTTAAATGAACAACAATTCTGAGAGGAAAACCGCAAACCTTTAATTGTGCTATATTGCGCGCGAAGCGATAATTGACTTATTTGACGCGAGTTTCATGCTCTTCTTTGGAAAACGTGTTGAATTTGGGAAAAAAAATGAATACGCCGCAGTTGCCAAATAAAAACACAAGTTATAATAATGTCAGATATTGATCATTAATATATTTGTACTCCTGTTATCTTGTTTTAGGAAATCGAACCATAAATATGCGATTAGCGTATTACTGTATAGATTATTACGAGAATTATTGTAAACAGTCGACTACATTAAACGCGACGAGGCTCGTAATTTATATTTTACAGTTGGCGATAAGAGTGACGTTGGTAGCGCGTGTAAAGCCTCGCATCTTGTGGCTATGTTCACGTGTGCGTGTTTCCATTGCACCGCTCGGGTCAGGCCTCGTGCTTGACAACAAAGCACGCACGTCTAGCGAGTGCGTTGAATATGTTAATTTTACTTACACAACAAATCATGTTGACAATAGTACAGTTTTGTTTAGCTGAATACATATATATAGGTAAATGCTAAAGGCGTAATTTCAATGTAAAAGACAAATATGCATATCGACGATAAACTGTCAAATTGTTATTCGTTAAATTTTCTTAAAATACTTAAATCATAGTTTGATTTAAAGATATTTTGCTCAATTACGCACTTCGTGATGTTACTAAATGGAAAATACACATAGCTTTCATTATCTATTAATTGTACAATTCTATAAATCTTTATCAATGTACAAGACACAGTCAATTCTTTGGGCGTCAACAAGACGAATGGGTAAGCTCGTAAGAACTACACCCAAGAGCATCGCCGAAGTGTAATTGGCTAATCAATCGGGTTCAGCACTAACGGTTATTCTGCAATGTATTGGTATTGAATCGTGTACGATTTGTTTCTTGACAAGTAATGTTATTGGATTGTTGAAGAATGAACCTGAATAATAAATAACCTAACCTTAATTAAAAAAAAACCCGACTGAATGGGACTAATGAATGACATAGCGCCGTCCATTAGAGTCTCATGGAAAGATCCGTTTTTTTTTAATTTGAACTAAATAAACCGTAATAAAAATCGATTTAGCAATGTAAAAGTTAACTTTCTTTGTAAAAAATAACTTCGTTCTTATTATTAGTTAGAATTTTACTTCTTACGTCCACTATATGTGTTTTTGTGCGGATCTAATATACCCTATGACACTCCGGTGAAGGAGACAAACCGAGTGACACCTCACTCGTCAAAATCGGTTCAGACGTTTAAGCTCTACGCCGTCACAAACAAAACATTAACCACATGTCAGTCTGGTAAAATTAGGTTATTAATTTTTTGAGCTTTGTAAAATAGACGAAGAGAATGATAATAATTGAATTGCTTGCTGTATTTTTTTTAGAATAATCTGCCTATAAATATGTAAATTCGTCGTTTAAAATAAGTTTCCTTAAGTGATGACATTGACTTTTATGAGAAAGATATTATTTTCAAAGTGGTCTTTCCATATTAGTTTACCTTAATTTGTCTCATCTTAAAGACATTAAAACTAGAAAAAGCAACCGAGTTTCAAATTAGTAATATATTTTATTGCATCTTCGAAACAGACTTTCTCTAGTTTTTTAATTAAGTAATAAGTTTTAGGATGACACTAAATCTAAGCTTGAAAAAAAAAAGGGAATTAGTATTAACCAAACATGATAAAAAATCCGTACCTAAAACCAACAACATTAAAATAGACCGTCTATAGTTAAACGTGAGTTTTTTTTTTTAAATATCTGAATATTTGATACGACAAATAATTTACATATTCCCTTTTAATTGCTACCATTACGCGTGTACCACTGGTAATTTATATCGAATAAATAAAATTAAAATTCTTGCAGTACAATTATTTTTATAATCGTACCCACAGTCCCTTCATTAATTATTAGAATTGTTGGTCGCTTGCGTTAAACCGTTGCAAGACCGCCACAAATATTTTATTATGGCCCCCACATAAAAACGTTAATACTTTTACGGAATGTCATATTTTTATAAAGTACAAGAAAAGCCAATAAAACACTTTTTATCGATGTTATTTACCTTGTTTCTTTGTGTTAGTTAATCGCATGTTTTTTTATTAATTATTATACATTACATTTGTTTGTGTAAATGATAACAAATTAATGAATTTATGTTAGTCTAGAACTGGATGTAGACACGCACCACGACTAATTTTTTTTTCCGGTATTTTCTTAAATAAATTCAACTTGACCCCTATACAACGGTAACTCTCTTAGTACAAATTTGTCACTGCGATCTAAATACACTTTGATTTTACAAAGTAGGTTCATTCGATTAAGTTTAATGCAAATTACTATAGATAACGTTATTAGGTTGATACAGTCGTAAAAGATTTTTTCGTATAAATAAGACATTCATGCAAAAGTTTACAATAAAGTAATGCTTGACTTGGTCAATAAAATTCTATGCCAAGTAACTGTTAAAATTATGGTAATCCTTAAATACTTTAGAACGAAAAATGATTGCATCTTACAGAATAATGATCTCCATTACGAGCATTACCCAAATATATATCATGAAAAAATAAATTCTTTCAACTCTTAAAGTTTTCTATCGGCCATAGATGAAAAAACAAGTACACATTCAAATATTGAATAAAACAACAATATCCTCTTTAAACATCATTGCATAAGATTAGATAGATCGTTACAATAAACGCAAAAAAACATACACTTCATAACGTAAGTAACATAAAAAAAACGATTCTCGTAAATTGTTCAACAAGTTTTAGTACCGAACCTAATTCTTCCATTATCGATTTACTATGACTCATTTCAAAACCCGATGGCACCTAACATAGATTATTAAAAAACACTAATAACATATTAAAATCCGGTTTTACAACGTCGTTAATATTTCCGGTCAAACATTATAGGATGTTCTAATGTGCTTCTTGAAAAAAGAGGTATTTATTTTGGCTTAATATTATTATTAGCAAAGGCTTAAAAGCGAATGGAAAGAAAATAGCTAAGAAACCTTGTTAATTAGTAATTGTACATCTTCTTTGTCAGTTGTCGAAATAGTAAACATGACAAATAAACCTACTACTTTGCACATGTTCTTGCTACTACTCTTACCGTTATTTTCAAATTAACTGATGATTAAAGGTTAATAATTAAGACCAACTGTCAGTAACTAGAACAGTCTAATTTTTCATTTCGAAGCTGACCTAAACTTAAGTAATTTTACTTATCTACTAAAAGTATTAGACTTGTAATCAAAGACTGTGAATTCTGCCGAAGCAAATGTACAAGAACATAATAAATCTCTAAAAATAAACACTGAAAATAATATATAAGTTTTCATACAGGTTTTGTATAATGTAAACCCACGGCTAAAAAATTCAGGATAGTTCAACTATATAAATATATTCATTTATCTAAAACGTCGACGGAGTTAATGTGTAAATCCTTGATATAGCTAAATGTTTCCAGTAAAGAAAGAATAAAAGGCCTCAAGAAAAACAAAACAAACGTGACGTGAGTAAACTATCGGTGAATCATTTTTACGTTTGTTATATCTCGCATATACAACAGCTAAATGTGAAGTAGTCACTGATAAGGCAATTATTACGTTGATAAAGATATTTACTTTTACTTCTGGGACTAACTTTTTAAATGATAAAGACATCGTAACATTGATTAATCTTTTAAATCTAGAAAAGTTACCGTAATCAAATGATTACGCGGAATTCTCCATATCCGAAGGCTACCGCTTCGATAGCGGATGGAAACTATCAGATATTATTGTGTTGATCAAATATAAAAACTATATTGCACACGAAACAAACATAATCAATATTACCTTGACTTCTTAACAAATTAAAAGCTATTGGACAAACTATAACTTCTTAACTGTATTTAAGGAGACAAAGATCTCTCTAATACCATTTCTATTCAATACAGAGTTTATAGTGATAGCTGCCATCAAAAACATCTGTAGCACGAATTGGTCGGCTCGCCCGGTGCAACCACGACCACACAAAAGACAGGCGTCAAGTGGAAGTAATTTTGCATTAAGTCCGGAAGCCTAATTTTAGTCCTCTTTCCCTTCTTATCCTTGTCTTATAAGGAAAGGATAGAAATGGAGGGTGGATTGGATGGAGGGGGGCACACATTTGATGGGGAAATATCCTCTTTCTGTGTGTCATCTCCTCCGTCGAATTAAGGCAGGCAACGCATCTTCATTTACAGATGTCTATGGGCAGCGGTCGCTTCGCTATTTCGGCGAATTCAGGTGGCCGCTTGCTCTTTACCATCTTATAAGATGGATAAAATAAAGACGTAATGAAGCACTCATCCTACATTTTAAATAAATTTTTACAATCATACAAATTAATTAAAATCGATTATATCTAATATTTAAATATAAAATAAAAACTTGGATAACAATAATATAATCGCTGATGCGTGTATTATTAAAAAAATAACGTATTATGCAAATGTAGTAGGAAGCATCAAAATCCGCCAATGGAGCGTGAAACAAACTTTATGCCGTTACAGGGTGTCGTTATTTATTCATGGGAAGGAATATTCAATGCAATTAAATATGAATAAATGTCTAACACATCTGTTTGTATCGCAGCTTTTGGTTCACATTTTATACATGTTTTATATTTTTGCATAAAATTTATCTAAGGTAATTTTATCGTGAATAATTTAACCATGTTGAAAACAGATTTAGTTAAGTTATGATCTCACTTGTTCATAAAAAAGCATTGTTTATGTCTTAAAAAGAAATTACTTTTTACATAGAATTCAGACAAAAAGATGTTTAGGAACATTTAAAAATGAAACATTAGATATAATCAATAACAACACTATGCATTAACGAAACAAGAACCATGTTATAGACAAGTTGAACTACAAAACAATAACTATAGATATCCCAAGCAGACGAAATGTATTTACAATTCCCGACTTGCATCGGCAAGCGTTCGGCGAGACATTTTGACATTGACACTGAATACACTATTCTATTTTTGACTGTTTCCATAATACGCGTATTCATTGTAAGCAACGATCATTTCATTTCCATATTTATTCGAATAACTGATTCTACTACTATAGCAATTTCAAGCAATATTTAAAAAAAAGTTATGTCCAACTTAAAGGTCTAAATATTTTTTTGTAACTTGTTACTTTTACTCGTATATGGATATATCTAAAAGCATTATGTAAATGTGTAAGATATTTTTATGACCACAATAAATCAATCATGTTGTCGGAAAATAGGTGCCAAATAAGGTAGCTAGTGCGCGTGGGATGAAAACGAAAAATAGCACCTTAATTGGAAAAACGTACATAATAATGCCACTTAAAAAATACAAAATTGTATGATTTTATAAAAAAGGAATAAAACTTTTGTAAAGATGGACACAAATTGGTTAAAATTTTAAACAATAATATTAAATTTTTTACCTAGTAAACTTCGAACCAAAATTTTTATTTTCGATACATTTTATCCATAGGGTAAAAGCCGGATAGTTGCCTCGGACGGATACATGCCTCAGTTTCAAATGCTCTATGTTAGACGTATTGACTGTGTTTCTTTTTGATCATAATTAAAAGCGTCCCCCTCGCAGGCCTTAGTGCCGCATAAGCCGTTGAAATAGGCGTATGTGTTTTGTCTGTGTGAGATAACATCTTCCGCGGCGATACATTGACGAGTGCCAGAATTATATTGGTAAGTAATCTCTGTTAAATATTTTTATAACTGATTGCGATTTCAGTCAAAAATATATTTCTTTGAGTTCATTAGAGTTTAAATTGCACTGTTTATTAGGTTTTATTGTTAAATATGTTTTATATATTTCGTAAATAAAAAAGGCAAGTATCCGTATAAAATCGGATAGTTGCCCTACTGTCTTTTGCGGATTGTTGCCCTGCGGCAACTATCCGTAACTATACATTGTTAACAAGCAAAAGCAGATTTTTTTCTTACTTATTTTTTTCATTTGCTTTTACTGTTTTTTCTTGATGATTTTTTATTTGGTTTTACTATAGTTTATCTTAAATAAAATAAATACTCAACAGCAAAATGCCTCGCAAGTATAAACGAAGGCCAGGCGTGGTGTCGGGCCACATCATCTGGACAGAAGATAGTCTAACACTTGCGTTCGAAGAACTAAATAAAAAACCAGCTGCTGGTAACCCAAGGTATGTCAAGGATTTAAAATTGTATATTTAGCTTATAAATATAGTAATCTATTTACATATTTGCCTACTTATCTAATTGTATTTTAACACTTCTAGGAAAATATCCTGCCCTTGGCTTTGAAAATGAAAAAAGACTTGTTTCCCATATATTGAAGCTCGGAGACGCAGGATTTCCTCCTAAAAGAAGTGTAATTCGCCAATTAGCCTATCAGTTTGCCGAAAAATTAGGATTGAAGCACAATTTTAATAATGAAACGAAAATGACTGGACCGCAATGGTTGAAAAGCTTCCTTGAAAGAAATCCCGAAATAGTTGTGAGGCAAGCTGAGGGCTTATCAATTCAAAGAGCGAAGGGTCTAAGCAGAGCCGAATTAGCCAATTTTTTTGATCTGCTCATAACCATCTTAACTGATAATGATTTGCTAGATAAGTCGGAGCGAATTTTTAATATTGATGAAAGCGGTGTCCAACTCAACAAAAATCCGGGCAAGGTATTGGCCAAGAAAGGTACTAGAACAGTGAAATCACTTACTTCCGGTGAAAAAGGAGAAACAATTACCGTTGTTGCGAACCGAAATAAATAATAACATTACATTTTTATTTTGGACACTTATTTACTATTTTGGAGTCTATTATTGTTATAATTGTATAATTTTAATTTAACTTTAAATAATACTTAATAAAAGATTGTATTTAATAATAAAAACTGATTATTTAAATTAACATAAGTTCATTTTTATTTGAAAATAAAAACAGACGGGCATCTATCCTCACATTTGGCAAGTATCCCCCCAACCATTTTTAACGTTAGGCTAGTATCCGCTATAGTTGGCAACTATCCTCTTTTTTAGAGGTCATATTAAAGTGGATTTACTTAAAATTTATAATATTTATAATTTTTTTATAGTTAGGGTATGTTAGTAGATTAATGAACTATGTTGGAGAATACACTTTGAATAAAAAATGTATTGGTACAAACTTTTTAAAGGAGCTTTTTAAAAAGTGTGGCAACTATCCGGCTTTTACCCTACATGTCATAATTTCCTATCAATTTACAATAACTGTTTTAATCATTAAAAACACTTCAATATTATTCGCATATTTTTAAATGTTTTTCCAAGCATTGCGTGTAAACAGGATTAGTTCCACTCGTATGTAAATTCGATATGATACAGTATGTTGTGCTGGGAATCTGCGTCGATACTTTAACATCAAAAGTCACGCGATCGCGATTGCAACAGAAAGACGTTTCCGACATTCATCAATATAGCCCAACACAACACGTGTATTTGACACGATGCATTTCACACGAATGCTAAGTAGTGAGACAGTGAAATGTGAGTTCAAACAATAAAGAGGTACTCCTGCATTGTCTACTGTTCTACCTTACTGTGCTACCCTAGTATGAAACTAGCAAAGTATCATAGAAACATTGACACATAGTCAAAACTTAGTGACAAGTAAAATGTTTACGTTTTCCATTTAGAACGATCGTGTAAGCCATGTGGTTATGAGTCATTAATTTGTTTACCTCTGACCACACATTTGGCATCATACGATGATAAGAGCATATTTACTTTAAATCAGATTATCTTTTCATATTTTGTCATAATGTTACATTATTTAATACAATATCATATCATTCGTAGTATGAATAATTAACTGATAAATAATGAATAAATCGTTGATAGGCAGGCTCGTTTAAAGCAACTTAACAACTTCAAGTAATCCTAGTTACGTTTATTGTATAAAGTATTTTTTTAATCGCCGCAAACGTTAGTTAATTTATAAGGAAGAAATAATAATAAGCATATGAATTTGTTAATCTATTTTCTTCGTAGAATGGCACCATGTGACTATGATATAATCCTGCGCCTCGCAGAAATGATAAGCTGATAACGAAGAATAATTAAGACAGATAACGTGTACATGAAAGATAACATGTTACCTATTGTTACGCTTAAGATCTTTTGTAACTAGTAAAACGCACGTTCATATTTTAAAAGCTCTAGTATTAACAATTTTTAAATGTTAAAACATAGGCCACATTACTTGTTATTGAATAATAAAATACTGATTACAGACTTCTGATGTTTGTCTCTAACTAGCATCACCGTACGCATATAAGAATGACAAATAGTTTTATATTTTTTTTTAGGTTCCTTTCACGCCTTCGTTGTCTAACGACAGTAGTAAATCAGTGACTAAATTATCGATTTACATATTCATTGATACCTTTTCTCGGTTCTAATCATCTTTAAATAAGTATTAATAGGACAATTACTTAAAAAAGTTGATAAACCGCAATGTGTAATAGCGCGTGTTAAAGGAGGATTCGTGTTTAAAGAGATCGGTGGTACTTGTAGCAAGGAGAGCGGGTGTCGCGTGTTGTATAGAAACTGTCTTACCGATGTTAGCGTAGTACCCGGCGGGGTGCATCGTGCGAACTGATCACCGCTGGAAACTTTCCATTTGACACTTACCTAAAATGTAAACAGAACACGTGTTATAATAAGGAGGTAGAGCTTTCTATTATTGTACACAAAGTTTAAATTGTTGTGGGCATATAGAAGTATAAATGTTAGAAGTCTAAGAAGCGAATATTTTGCGCAATGTTTGAAGTTCATAGAATCAAATTACTTTTAAAAAAAAGTTGAGAAAACGTCAGTTTAAATAACAACTATTTTGCTTAGTTCAACACCAACTTATTATGTTTTTTTTTTTGCACAGGAAATAATGTAATATAATAATTATATTGCACTATCATTCCAATATTAAAATCTAAACGAAGATTTCATAAAAATAATTTCAAAGTCAAAGTTGTATTTGTTTAATAAAGATCCCGATAAAAGATAAAGTCATAAAACGTAACTCGACTTTATATCATGCAAGTAGACGTTTAAAAGATCTTTCGAGACGCGCACGCGAATCAGAAATTAGCACCCAAACGTATTCGCGGTGTATTTGCAATTTTTTTTCTGTTTGGTCGAACTTGAGAAAAAAGTTTTTTCTGACGCATGAGTAACTATAGAGCGTTGCCAACAATTACTGATTCCAAAATCTTGTATACGAATCATGATTCACTATAATATTAAAATGAAATAATGTAACGAAACTAAATCTGAAAGAATAATGTTTTCTGTGTATAATAAAGTCCTATTATTTTGGATTATTTAGTTTATGGTTTAGCTGCAAATATTTGTTTTAAAAATGTTTATTTTTCCTGCCTCAATTTTGTCAAGAAGTTAGGTAAACGAAATACCATCTTTCACCAAGACAGGGCAGATTAAATGCCCTTCTGCTCTTATTGCAACAAATTCAAAACCAGTAAACCAGTCACTTTCAGTTAAAGTGTCCTTAAATTACTTTCACAGAAAATTTTCCATACAGTTTAATTATAACTTAATTTAGGTGTATGTCAAAACAACTTTACGTAATATTTAAAGCTTTCGAAATTTACATTTAATTTATTTTTATTGCTATATGACACTTAATTCTGTAGTCTTTGAGAGCTTAAATATATAGACCATCGACTGAAAATTGAAACCATACTGAGGCCATTGGCTGTAAAGTAGCAGATAATAAAAATAAAATCGCCCTTACAAATAGTAAAAACAGCCACAGTAGGTTAATGACTTTTATTAAAAATAGTATACCAATAAACATAATCAAATTGATTGAAAAGTATTTGGATATTCGCGACATTCAATTTGGGCGGAGTGCATTACTGGATGCTGGATGGTATTGCATACGTTCATTGTGCATGGAATATTCGGCATAGGGGCTGAATGCGAGTCGAGGCGAGGCAGACCAGGCGAGGCAGTCGAGGCGAGGCATGTCCCGGCTGAGGCATGCGGACACACGTGGCTCGCACGGCAGCCTGCACGGAATCTGACCGAATGCCCATCGGGGACCGATTGTTAGCTAAATAGCGATGGCTTATTTATGAGATTCTCCCGCTTGCGGCGACGATTCCAACGGCGGAGAATAAGCTCGTGGTATTTTCAACTGTACGCAAATTGACTTGTTAATACATTTACATTTGATATTTAGATTTTGTTGTAGTTTCACCATAAATATGTATTTATTAAAACTGACAAAAACTAGAATAACTTGTAGTTTGAAAGTTAGACATTTACTTATTGATTTTCGTATAAAGAACTAAACAAGGCAATTATAACGACACTAAGGACTTTAAGTAGCAGAACGAAATAGAACGATACATGTTAACATGGTAACCATTTAAAAAGAAACATTACAGAGTATTCTCAACAGCATTGCTTGAAACTGACTATTATCTAATTTCTAAATCCTTTCAACAAAACAGACCAACGAAAGATAATCCTCATAAACAGGAGATTACCAGCTTCACAATGCGTTGCAACTGTTGCGTTGATTTGAAAACCTCTTAACACATTGATTACATTGACTACATAATGTTCGTCGTGTATTTAACATACAATTTACTGTCTAAGTTTAGTGCATTGAATACGCGAAATCCGGGGACAGATGTGTGTTACTAGAAAAGTAAACTTTCTAATCTACGAATTAGTTTTATGTTCTTTTTCACTTTCGATGACAAGAGCACTTCAATGAATAAATATTACGATTTCCGTTTTATTATAATTTTATACATTTCTTTATGTTTTTTTTTTTGTTTTTTAAATTTAGTCATTAAACCATTAGCAAAGCATAGATAAAAAATCGAACTTACAATAAATATTTATTCATTCATTTTCTGTTTATTTTATTAATTTATTTATTTCTTTTAAGATGTATCCGTAAGTCAACAACATATCTTTATCCAATTGAAGAAGCAAAGTAATAAAGTACAATAAAGAACAAAGACAAATTCTACCTCAATTGTGTAAAAATGATATAAATAGAATAACGTCTGTCTACCCCTCAAGAGACACCATTCACCAATTATTGATTTAACTCAACACTTTTGTTATCAATACAAATAATAACTTTATGCTTTAACTAGGAGTCTATATGAATTGGATGGTCTTATATACATACATATAACTTAAAGGGCGTAAATCATATTGTAAATTCGTGCCCAAGTATTTTAGGCATGTTACGAACATTGTCTTAGACAAAACACAACACTGTCTAAGACAACAAGTATTAACGTAATACATTATTAAATAGTTTGTTATGGGTCAGACGTCTTCTCACCTATGCGGTGGGCTGTTAGGGCGGCATTAGGCGTTCACTTAAGTCACCTCAAAGCCCAGGTATGTATTCAACACCAAAAAGCGAACATAACTCGGCTTACGATCATTCCATACCGATGTGGTAATTTTTATAAAAGGTATTCACGAGAAATGTTAATGAAGGTTTCAGCCGTTAGTATATTTATATGCCATCGTGTTTACGACTCGAAACGGTCCGTTCGTCCATCGACCACGGGACCGGTGTCAGTCAAAAAGCGATCGGAGAGCGAGATATCTTGCATCTGAGGTTCGAATCCGACAGCGTCGCTTTGGGCGACCTTACCGCTTTACTTAACAGTACGCTTTTAACGGCGCCTTATCGTCGAATCAATCCGGAGCGGCGATCGAGAAACAATGGGACATTAATAAAAACGTTATTTTTACTAGAGCGAGCCGTAGCACGTTCCGTTTCTATGGATTTAGAAATCCGATTGTCGGCGGTAAAAATTATTTATTCGCTAAGACAGTATAACATATTGCACGGACATTAATATTTTACCTTTATAGAACAACCTGAAATCGGTTTTTAATGTTGTTTTGTCGTATTTATAAAAGGTACCTACAGAAAATTTACATAAGAATATCGATGTCCTGAAACCAATCTTAGTTACTCCGACTGGAACTTACACGCACAAAAGAACTGTTCATTTTGTACCTTAACAGTTCTATTTAAAATTTTACCATTATCTAAACTTATCCATAAATCATGCCTTATGTAAAAATTTATATACACATTATAAAGTTTACATGGAAACTGCGAGACAAGTTAGTTTTTCTTACAACAATAAATAAAACATAATCGATGAAACGGTATGTAGCAACATTTATTATAGTTATTGTTTAGATTCCGACACACACAATGCCTATTAATGCGTTTCCTGTTTTAATGCGAGGAATTAAATAAATAGAAACAAAAAGAATATTTTTCCCGTAGTCAAATGTTATAAGTAAGTAAATATGTAGTATAAATCACTAAGGATAGTTTCCTAATTAAGATTGGTATCGGCCTACCTTAGATTTCAAAAATACTACAATTTTTTATTACGCAAGACGTGAACTTTAGGCTTTCAACAATGTTGAATGTATAGAAAATCGAGAACATTTTTTTAACACATTGTTTAACCAGCTAATAATTTAGAAATTGCTATCTTTTGATTCTTAATTTAAATGCAGAATAATTACTATTATTTTACTGAATTCAAGTATAATACGTATATCAACGTATATGAATGTGCAGTAATAAAACAGAACGTTGATTTTAGGTATTTAGTAGTAAACTTACAAATTTATTTTCATTAACGATGAAATGGTTCTTTATTAAGATAATACAAAAACCGACAAAAGTGATTTCAAATGCGGCACCAATTAAATAAGAATAATGGATCGTTGTGCCGAGCTGCGGGCGGCGGAGAGCGGGAGGAGTGTTGGAGGCTTCAGACGCGTCACTAGATGAAAAAGCACGAACCGAAGTCCGATGAGAGGTATGCGAGGAATGGAAGGGAGCATCCGGCGGCGGCGATTGTTGCCAGTTATCACTGAATGTTTTCCCCGGGTGTATTTTGTGCCGCCACAAAAAAACCAACATAAAGGGCGGGCGCGGCGCGTTTGAGACACCGCCCCTGTGGGAAAATCGTCGCCAGAAAACTGCGACGCGAATAAATTATAAGCCCTCTCACGTGGAACGCAGCGCATGCCTGTGTTTGTAATGGAAAGCGCGGGCAGGCTGCGGGACGCTTAAGCAAAAATTATCCGATTCGTGTTAGCAGTCATTATATCCTTGTTGAATTCAAATCGATGAATGTGATAAAACTGAATTCAAGCTCCATTACTTTCGACCGAAGTGTTTCAGAAAAACTTTGTTACACAAAACATTGTTATGATAAGTTTATGGTAGACCAAGTTGGTTTTAACTTTTAACTTTTTATTTAGTGCACAGTTATGAATTCCTTTCGTTTTGATATTTATCTGTATCTATTTGAATTCTACCAATTTTGTTATCAGAAGAGCTTAGATCTGTATGCTAAAGTATACTTTGATACCTTAATACAAATATGTCAGACGAGCTGTGTAATGTCGCGTATCTCACGCCGATGGGCAATCATTAGCGAAAACGTACCGGCCCAGAATAGAACTGACGGTAATTCACACGAGGGCAGCACAGAGAAACAGAGCAGTAAGACAGGGCAGTACTGATGTTGATTGAACGCACACCCCGAAACAGAACAGAGCTCATAGACAAATCGCTCTATCTCTATCGCTCGCTAATCACTCAAAAATATATAGACTGACAATTACTTTCGATTTGTTACAAGTTTATTCCTAGTATACATTTTGGTACATTCTGACGAAGTGATACATCTTCCATACTTTTTTGTTTTGATAGTAATTGTAGTATCAAAATATTAAAAATACTGGACTGTCTACTATTCTTCCCTCGTGTGAAAGTACATGACAGCGGAGCGATTGCGAGGAGGTGATGGATGACGCGAGCGTGTTATTACTGCTCGCTCTTGATATTTTTAATGTGAATCTTATAACAACGGCATAAAGTTCACAATTTCATTATGTATCAACATGTTAACTCTAAGTCTGAGACTGTACACATCTCCAAGCGGAATTACACGGTAATGGAAAAATGCGTGTTGTCTTTGTGTTATTATGGCCGACAAACACTTGCACAATATAAGTACCTACAATTTAGAAGAAACATTATATAAAACGCAAGTTTCTTAGTTACTAAAAAATGAATACAAAATTAGGTTATTTCTCTTTTTAAACAATGTCCCTTAATGCTAGACATAATAGAGGCGATAATTATAGGAGAGCATAAATTGGACCACACAGAATAAATTTCATTTTAGATGATCCAAGTAGGGTATGAGGTTAAAAAGTTGCCAGCTAAATTATCTCGGCAATAAAACAGTACGACGACACTAGATGCGAACCGCGCATTGAAAACTCGCAGAAAATGCATCGGCGATAAGAAAAAATTGAGTCCGACTCCGCATAAGAACACACGACGGCGGTGACATTCCATGAGGGATGCCGCGCGCGCCGAGACCTAAAGTAAGCATTTACCGATTGCAGATAGGTACGCCAGGGCCGCGCGATCTCACCGGATCGCCTCAGACTATACACGTTATGTTTAACCTAAATAAGTAAGAAATACTTCTTTGCTGGCGATTTAACGAGGCTTATACGACCATTAACTAGATACAGACTACTTGAGTGCATGGAGTTAATAAATCTACTTGAGTTTTTAAACGAAAATAAATATGCTATCGCGTCTTTGACGCATTGATTAAGTGCTCACTCAACTACAAGACTACAACGGGTTTAAAAATTCAAATTGCATATGAAAGTTCCGAGCTATTGTGTAAACATCTTTGCTTAAGACGTCATTAAAGTAACAAAGTTTACTGCTAACGGTTAGTCGCCGTAGAATAACAAAAAAGCGGTCCTGCGGTAACGCCATTGGATTTTCTGTCCCCGTCTATCCAAGGATGTTTTAAAGGAAATTGAACAGAGATGGCGTTGGGCTTTAATATGCCGCATCTAATATGAATCGCGGTTAATTTATGGTGCGACAGCCGCTGCGCCTAGCGACCGGCGGCGGCAGCGGCGCTACATCAATCTTTGGGTCTCGGCAATCGTCTGAACCACTCCACAACGCTGCGCATAAATCATATGCAAAGGAAATGAATTATACATCCTAATGTTTTAGAAATAATCAATAGGTAACAGGGTTAACGTAACGTAGTGTGCGTATTTATGGTCAAAAGTAACAATGTTACGCAAAATTCAATTAAGTCAATAAATAAAATCGCGAAATTTATAGCTAACATAAGTCAATAAATTTTCAAGTAATTAGAAAATCATTAAGTTGATAAAAGACAACATCATTAACGACCCGTTTTAGAAATAATCGTGATTTCACGTTTAAAACTAAAGAGGTTTTGTAAAACGCAATGTTTCATAAAGCAAGGTTTACACAAGTAATGCGCATGATATGTTGCTTCCGATTGAGGACTGGTTTCTAGATACCGTACGTAGCGGAAAGGGCTTTAGGGTTTGCGAATAGCGGATGTTTTAATATAACTACGTAAATAGAACCGTATAAATACAACCCTTTTAAAAATATTCAGGTTTCAATATTTTCGCCCGTTTGACAATATTACGATACTAAGAAAGTATAGATTTTTGGTTTCATCATGATGACGTTTTAATTTATATTACTTCCCAGATTGTCAGTTGAACTTATTGATTTTTTTAAGTAGCCATTAGTTAAAATCGATTCTTGGTACTTGTATAAGAAAAGTAAATAATGAACTAGGTGTCTACACGAATGTTGCATTAAATAAATGGCTTATTAACTATTGTCTAGTCCTATGTTTATTATATTTAAAGACCGTACAATCGGTACATCATTAATGTATTGCAGCAGTACTGAACAAAGGTCAAATCGATGTAAATGCCAAAGCATTTGCGAAATAGATTCAGTTTGTAAGACCTCTTCCTTGTCTATGGCATAGTACAGACTAGATTAACAATTTGTGCGTGTAGGTATATTGAGACTTAAGGTTGGGCCGCAGGTCTCAGGAGAATTTTCCACTGGTTAGATATTAGATATGGTTCTTTTCAAAAAAAATTACGGCCCAAGGTCATCAGCGCTGAGCCCTCACCCCGAATATACGCCTTACACATAAAATAGTGTTCTGCGTAGCGATTCGCACGAAGTCAAGATAAGCTGCCAATATATCTGAAAACTACTGTTCCTATTACTTTCAATTCCATGTATATTAAGGAACGAATCTTTAGTTTATGTAATTGGTGAGAAAAGAAACAACCGTAGATATAATTGATCGGAGGTTATATTATAAATATAACGGACGGTTGTGAATATGATTCATTGAAAAGGGAAATGGTTTACTGAGCTCAGTTGTGAATGGCTGTCTACGTCGACTTGTTTATCTTACAAAAGAAAAACTCCGTCGCTCACTCGTAGATTCTTAATAATTATAACTAACATACTAACCAAATACACCGACTTTGTCTGCGAGCTGTCTGTCTCCTATGTAAACATGATTGGCATCAAAATTAACGTAATTCTTTGTCGAAAGATTCCTATCAATACGGAAGATGCAATCAAAACTTTGAAATTTCGGAACATCGAATTAATTAAACGACCCAATCCGTTCTGCTTTAGTTATTGTCCCCGTGCATGGCACATGTTGGTGCTGTGATAATAACTTCTAACCTTCTGATATATAGATATACATTCTGACAAAGGCCTTTCTCAAAAAATCATTTAAGTAAGTCCGATCTCAATAGTTGACTCTATCAATAAATGCCTTTCTACGCCAAAAATAAAACCTAGTGAGGTGAGTACCCGTATTGAGAGAATTAACAAAACTCTTTGTACGAACACTTGAAACAGCATCATGTGAACAAAGGGCAGTCTGGCGCAGTGGTGCACGATCGGGTGCACAGTAGCAATTGCGAAATAAAACGTACAAATAACAAGTTTAATTAAATCGCCAAGAATGGACGGAGAGCGGAGCGGAGGCAACAATTCCGATTGTATAACGATAGTTTAACAAGTGAAGTCAAAGCGGCCCCATACTGCGCTACCTGTACGTACACCAGCCGACTCAATCGGGTGAATTATTGACAAACTCATGTGCTCAACGATACAACTCCGCTAGTGTTGTGCTAACGTGTTGGTAATAAGTTATCGATAGATACGACTACATTATCAACTTTGACCACCAACATTATTTTGGTATGTTACATTGTACGTTTAGTGGTATAATGTAAATTATTTCTGGATGTTTTATTACAGTTCTTTTGTCTCGAGAGCTTATGTATTTCAAGACATAAAGTATCGTTTAAATCATGTTAATGACCTTAAATATTTAAACAAATTATATATGTGCCGTTGTTTATTATATAAACAATCCATTTAAATATAAAATAAGCATATATAAGGTTTAAATTTAGATGATGTCTTCTTACGATTTACTTTTCATGGAACCCACGCAAAACGTAACACAATAATTTTACGCATTGTTTACGCGGATAAGCTTTAATAAGTAGCGTTCATAAGTTGCGTCAATTTAGCACAACCGTAATCCTCATTTGTCATTTCTTTGGAGAGCAAAATTAAGATAAATAAGAGGCAAGGAGTGGGTCCTTTCGCTCAAATCCCCTCCGCGCAGTAAAAGGTCATACGGGTGAGAGTGAAGAAAGTAAATTCGCACTTATAGCTCAAATATTAGGATTCATTTTAGTGAATACATAGTGAGGGCTTCCCGTGAGAGTAATCCACAAATAGGAGTACGAGAATAGAGCGAGGCTACTGGACAGCCGTCTCAATGATATCTCCAGTCGGCGCGGTTAAATTTTTCAACGTTCGCCTTGTTCGTGACAAACTGTACATAAATTATTTAATCCATTAAAAACAATCCTTACTATCCTTACTAATATTATAAATGCGAAAGTAACTCTGTCTGTCTGTCTCGCTTTCACGCAAAAACTACTGAACCGATTTAAATGAAATTTTGTACACAGATAGTCTAGAGCCTGAGGATGGACATAGGCTACATTTTAACGCGAAAAAGGGGTTGTAAGGGGTTGAAAGTGGGGGTGAAAGTTTGTATGGAATTATCGTCATTTTTACAGGTAGAAGGTTGAAACTTATTTTCAAGGCTAATTTGATAAAGATAAATATGAAATTAAATTTTTGGAAAAATTTTACCCCCAAGGGTGCTAAATAACAATAGGGGATGAAATTTTGTTTTGCAATATATTCGGTTTTGGTGAATGTTTTGTTTAATATGCTTTGCTGTAACCCTTACCAATATTAAGTCTAGAGCCTGAGGAAGGACATAGGTCACATTTTAACGCGAAAAAAGGTTTGCAAGGGGTTGAACGTGGGGATGTAAGTATGTAGGGAATTATCGTCATTTTTCCAGTTGGAAGCTTGAAACTTATTTTTGAGGTTGCTATTTCTATATAGATAAATATGAAATTAAATTTTTGTAAAAAATTTACGCCCAAGGGCGCTAAATAACAATAGGGGATGAAATTTTGATTGGCAATATGCTCGGTTTTGGTGAATGTTTTGTTTAATATGTTTTGCTGTTATCCTTGCCAATATTTAGTCTAGAGCCTGAGGAAAGACGTAGGCTACATTTTAACGCGAAAAGGGGGTTGTAAGGTGTTGAAAGTAGGGGTGGTAATTTGTATGGAAGTATCGTCATTTTTACAGTTAGAATAAGCTTCTAACTTCTAACTTTTTTTAGGCTGCTAATTTGATATTAATAAATAGGTCATTTAAAGTTTGTAAGTTTTCCCCTTAATGTTGCAATATAATAAGGGAATAGGGGATGAAAATTTGCATAGGAGTAAATGAATATTTTGTAAGTTCCATTTGTTTTGTTGTAATTTTTTATAAGTTTAAATAAAATACCTCAACAACAACAACTTAATTCACGCCCATAACCCAGAGAGATAGGTAGAGACCAAACACCTACATTTGGTGCGGTCGTGGCACACCTATCTCTATGTCTACATCCATACATCAACGCATAGCACGTCGGTTAAGTAAAATAATAATCCTTAAAAAAATGCTTAACGAAAACAGTATTTCACGCGGACGAAGTCGCGGGCACAGCTAGTGTAAATATAAATTACTTAATATATACACTTGTAGTTGAAATTGCCTTCATTTGAAACGGAATAGATTTATATGTTCTCGACCATTGAAAAAATAGAAGGATTGACAAAACATGTAATATACCAAAGTACACTAATTTTCATTCACTTCTACTTTCACAACCTTTCAAGTTTTACAACTTAAGATCTATGCTCTAAGTTTAACTTTAACAAAAGCCGACGGAATCCTGATTTTGGTTTGGATTCTGTTAAAGAATTAAATTATTTAGTAGTCACTTCTATCTACAGAAATAAAAAATAGCACTAAGTTAAGGCCTAACTTATAATAGACTATCATAATAAAAATTTCACTAGGTTACATAAAACTTTCAAACGAAGCCAATGGGTAACATTTGCGAACTAATCAAAACAGAAATTTACATCTGAAATTACTACATTTTATTTTAACTAGAATCCTATTTCTTTAAATTATTTAAAAAAAATCTCTTTTATCTCGGGAGCATTATATCGTCTAAGGAAATACCGAAAGACGTGGTCTATTGTGATGGAGGTTTTGATTCGTGGTCAACGAGTTTGTTTGGGGATTAATAGTATTGAAAGAACACAGGTTGGGAGCAGGTAGCCGCGGCCATGGTGGCCCGGGTATAACCTTAACATGTAAAAAACATACTAGTTAAAACACGTGTTAAGTAATACTTAATACAACTTCAAATTGTTTGTTATACAATCCTAAATTAGTCACGTTATTATTCCTTTTTTGCTGTAACTGCTTCAAAAATTTTAATAAAATGATTGGAAATGCAACTATTCGAGGCCGTAATAAAAAATATACAATTATTGCATGAGATATCAATTAATTAAAAACAAATTACAAGAAATAAATGCTCACATATAATATTCCATTTAAGAATTATTTATTCCACTGGATTATTTTATTTTTATTATTAACAATCAAATTATAAACGCTGTTTTTTTCCTGTTATTTTTCTATAACTTATTATTAAAATAAAATATTATGTTATAATCATTAAATATAATGTTATATAATTAAAATGTAATCCTGAAGACTTAAAACATAATTAATACATTCCTACGGCTTCTTCTGTCGGAACTAATTACTAATATTCTACCAAGACAATGCAGATTAGATTGAAAAATTATAATTACTCAAACATTAAGTTAAAAATAAATTCAAGAGTTTTTATTACTTTTCATCAGACGGTTATAAACCAAAATATAATACACTTTTTTTACAGTGACAACGTTGTAGTTTAATTATGGTCCATTCAGACAAACCGGGGCGTAGAGCAAAGCAGATTTTTAATGCAAATAAATTTAAAATTGAGGTTTGTAAGATTGAGACAAAGATTAATTTTACTTGGCACATCTTTTCTTATCAATAGCAAATGAAAAAAATACTTGAAAAGTATAATGAAATTTTGTTTCGATCGTATAAAGTCGCACTGATAGAGTTTATATGAATGGACCCTTATACGACAGTTTAGCCACAAGACATGATCTCAAACGAAAGTTTGTGTTGTAAAAGATGGTAGAGTGCGTGTTCAAACAATTGTTGTTCATTTTACTGAATTAAGTACTGGCTGTACCAATTTATTATGTTTGCAAATCGAACTACAGGTTTGGAATACGTATAATGTAATACTTATTACTTATTACCTTTTTTTTTAATTTTCCAAAACATTAACAATATAGAGGGACGGTGTGCAAAATAATCTTTCTCGTTTTAAAATACATTAATGAAATTAGAGTAGAACTTAACCGCCATAATAATTTTTTTTATCACACATGAACATTTTCATTACATCATATGTAATGACCTTTTTAGACTTGTACAATAACAATTTCTCATAAATTTATTAGTATTTAAATCCATTAGCGATAACCCATTGTCTATTTCAAATGAATTTCGATGAATAAAGAGCTAACTGAATTGAATATATTTTTATTAAAGTGTTTAATTAACTCACGACACATCTTTTAATCTAGCCTTACAATTACGAGTTAGAAGGGCCAAAGTGTTAGTTAACATGTCTTATTCGTTGTCGCGGCTGTGGAGTCGCAATAAAAACATCAACTTGTATTGACCAAAATAACTCTTGGCAGCCGCTAGTCTACTGATACACGTCTTCCGAGAGATCGGTGACTCGCTTCTCTGGTAATACTCAATAGGAACGAAACTATAAGTAGGTACACAGTTTTCCTTTACGTTTGCAGAACAGGCATTATAATGTTGAAGGACTAATGAAAAATATTAGTAATAGCGAAAGAGCTGTGATAAAAGTATGTCTCTTATTGTCTTTTAATTATTCTATCAAAAATTTCTATTTTTATTTTTACATGAAAAGATTTTTCATCTATGGGCCGTAATTTAAATTGTTGTGGTAATTTTTTTACATATAATGAAGCACAAAAATAATTTTTATATACATATTACCGACGTATTAATTAATAGTATACAATCTTTTATTTTAATTTTTAATGTAATTTAAAATCTTAGGATCCACAATGTATGTAAATTTGCCTATATAATTATGCAGTTTTACCGTCGAATGTTCTAGATAATCCAGAACAATTAAAGCTTATTGCAATGTCTGAACACTAGACGAGTTTTATTATTACAGTGTAATAGGAATCTTATTTAAAAAAGTTCTGTAGATCCATGAAAAAATGTTGTCTAAGAGAAGAGTTTTTTTTTGGGCAATTTGGCGGGAAATTTAAATTTATTTTGTAGTAAAAAGTTTCTAGTTAAGTGTCAAAATTAAAAAATATTGTTTATTATCGAGACAACAAATTTAAACTTTTTCCGATGATAAAACTCCATTAATTTAGTCCAAATCACATCTTGGATAAACTGAGAAACAGAAATTATTATCCGTTAACTTAGCGTCAAACGACTTTAGCCGATCAATAAAATAATTTTTGCAGATTTTACAGGAAAAAAAGACAATTACACAAACTCGCAAAGTGTTTTTCTGTAATTATGTAATCTATAATCGTAATTAACATAATCCCTTTTAATTGTTTTGAATAACGATTTTTTTATGATATAAATAGGCACTAAAAGCAGGGGCTGATAAAAATCAGATTTAGATATCTTCCTCAGTGTTGTTTTTTTTAATCGCGTTTTTTCTCCCTACTGTCGTAAAAGCCGTCGACTTCTTCTAAACATCCCATATCAAAAACGTTTCTAAATTCAATTGGATAAAAAGTCAATTAACTTACACTTTGAATTTTTATTACTTATTTAATAAAATCAATTTATTTTCACAACAACATAGAAACCATTTTTCTGTGAAAAAAACTAAACTTTTAGAATTAAATAGTTTAGAAACGTTACAGGGTTCTGGGAATATTTAATATCGCTTGAACTAATTAAATAATGATGTATATTTTTAATTAATTCACACAACTAATTACTAGAATAATATATTATTTAATCCCCAATCTTAAATTTGGCAAATTGGCAAAACTTATTTTGTAATATCACCAAGCTCTGTAATTTTTTAAATGAAAATTTTTTTTAAAAAATATACCTCGCCAAATAAAAACCTGTTGTGTTATTGGTAACCAACAGAAAATTAAAAATGTTCACGAAGTAATTACAAAATAATCCAAATTTAAAAAAAATAATAATTAATAATTGATAAACAAAATAGTATGATCTAAAACCATGTTATTCCAACCAAACTTTATTGAAAAAATTAAACTTGCGCCAAACTTGTAAAATGTTTGGAATTCAATTAGTTATTTGAGGAATTTTGTTTGTTTATTTTGAATTAAGAAGTACTCACGCCTCGGATAATATTTCGAGTAATAACAGTCCATGTCACCGATAAGAAATTCACTGCATTTAAATCAATTTCACTGTCAATTTGTTTATTATTCACTTGCACAATGCGTGTAAAACATTTGACATTTCATAAAATAAGTTGACAAGTGTCATCACCGCGCACGGCACGAAATACGTCAAATCGCATACAGCCACCAACGCGACTGAAGTGTAACGCGGGCGAACCATACCATACCGCGTCTTTCGAAAATTGCGCCATCTCAGTAGGCACACTCGAGCGAATTCAACAACACAAAAACACTCGAGCACACTTCATGCCCTAACACCTTTCCCGAATGTCCCGCTCCCAAAACTAGATAATGTTTACATCGCGAAATGCCGACACCCGAACGACCGGAAGTCGAAGCGAAGCAAACGCGACAACTATGTAAAATATTGCAGGATTGCGATCGCATTGTTGACATTCCCGAATAAAAATCACCAAAATCTCGAGTTAACTGTATGAAAATCACTGTAAAATTATTTTTTACTCACCTAATACGAAGTTTGAAGATGTGGTGAAGGGCCGAATTTTGAAAAACTGTTAAATTAAGAGTAAATATAAAGAATATACTCTTATTGGTATGCGAAGAATGGCACAAAGAATCCCGACAACGCACGCGACGAATGCGCACCTCGTTTGCGCATATGCTGACACAACTTCACGGACGTTCCTCCCCGCGCCCCGCACGCACCCGGTTTTCTGTCCCTGTGTGCGTTGCTAGAGTGGTCAAACGTGAAATTTTGTGCACGTATACACCAACACATGCATAAATTATACCTGCGTAGCTGCCGATCGCCGCCATCTTTGTTGAGACAGAGATAGAATGTTTTTCTATTTCAAACTGTTGAGATCGCTCACGCCATCTATCAAAAAAATAACGAGTTATTTATTAATATGCTCTACAGATGGCGTTGCTTAACCAAAATAATTTTGCAATTATGTTTGTCTTATTAAAATTGTTGAAAAGTACATAATCCATACCACATAAAACAACTAGATTGATTTGCCAAATACTACATCTTGATCTTGGGCGACTAACAAGTATCAATATTCGTATAACAACATTCCTAATAGATGGAGTTATAAGGTGGCAAACAAGCAAGCGGCAGAGAAGGCGACGCACAGAAAGATAATATTTCCTCTTCCCATGCGTCTACTTCCCCTTCACATCCTTTTCTTTATAAGAAAAGTGTGGGAAGGGATAGAGGATTAAAATTAAGCCTCCGGCACCACACTCATCAAAGGAAACGCGTTGTCGTGGTATTGCGCCGGGCGAGGCGGCCTATTCGTGCTACAGATGTTATTGTTGCTGGCATTTATCATTGTAATGAAAACACATTTCTAATGGTGAAATAAATTCAACAAATAAATATAGGTAAGCAGAATTTTATTTCCTGAAATCACATACAAGTATTGCTAAAGTTTAGGTGTATACGACTTGAAACATCGAAAATAATAATAGGAATTATTATGTTCGATCATAAATAAGGTACCTAAATTACGATAGCAACATTTTTTAAATACGTATTATCTTCGTACGTATATGGTAACATTCGTTTTGAGCCAAATTTAATTTCACAGATGAAATAGTCATTAAAACAATAGGTATGAATTTTGTAGAAATTGAATACGATTGTATTAAATAAAAATTAAAGAATCACATCTTCATTATTTCAATATGTAACTATTTTTTTATTACTTTTTTAATCAAAACCCAATGACTTTCGTATTTTACTTAATTACGCAAACTTAATTCTACATTGGACTATTCTTCTAAACGTAATAACTTTACAGAAAATTGACCAAAGTTATTTAGATAAGTTAAAGTTATAAATTGTGCGAAGGCGTTTTTCATCTAAATTTTTCTTCAGCTCCTAAAATACAAGTGTTACTTGCAGTTGAATAACAGTTTTTTACTATAAGTATTTTACTGGAAATTGTGTTATGATAAAATTTGTAACTTTTAGCAGTTTATTACGAAATATTAAATAATCTTAGGGTCTACTGATGTACGTTACATTATCGTTTTAATTTTTGTTTATCATTTATTTTTATTATGATCGCAATTGTTTCAAAATGTGACCCCGTCAATATATTTTTATGCTGTTGTTAGAAAAATTTTGAAACAATTATGTTGATTTTGTACGTTGGTACAAGACTTGTAGGAATATTAGAAAAAGTAGAAATACTACAACAGTGGCTGGCTTGAAACATTCGCTCGATTGTTTTAATAGAATATTTAAAAACATCCGTCTTAATTTTAAAATTTTCAAAAGATATGTTTCCATATTTTACAAGTTAATAATAACAATGCCATTAAAATTTTGGTCCTTCTCCAACTTCTCTATTTCATTTTTTTTTAATAATTTGTAATTTTCGAATACTTAAAGTTAAGTATTTCTTTTCAATATTATTCACATACGATTTAATTTAAGGCAGTATTACTTTATATTGTACTATTAATAGAGGTTAAAATACTGTATCCATTGACACTTTGACTTAACTAAAATACTATATGTAATTATAATTAATTTTCTAATTGTTAACAATATTATAAATTACTATCATCTAAAAGTATTAAACAAATCTAATTATTATAAATAAATATTAAATACGAACTAATATAACAGCTATTTCTTCCTATTAATCATCAATCGTTAACCATATTAAAAACTAGCACATGTATTTGCGCGCCATTTTCAATTGTGTGCTCTAAAAAATTTTGTGCTGCGATGAAAATCAAACATAACTGCAATAGAATATATTATAAACAATTTATGTATACTTCTATTAATCTACAATACTTAATTAACTCCCTAAATAGGATAGTTTGATGTAATTTTTAGTATTTCATTTGGCAGAACCGATGTAGATAGCACCGTTTAGCAATAGTGCCGTGCCACTTTGCCGCCGTTTTTAATGTCATCAATTTTTTTACTGGTATGTCAATACTCTATGCATAGACAATGTGTATAGTTTTAGTTAACTTTTTGGCGGTCTGGACAAACAACTTGTATTTGATGTAGCGGCAGATCTCGCACTACGATTGCATGGAATGCCATATTTGTCGTCGCTAATATGTATTCGCATATTGAAAACCAGGTGAACGCTGAAATAAATAAAGCGTATTAATTTTTATACAACAACACTTAGATTTTTATACGTGAAAGCAAAAGTCTAATGATTTTGTATGATCGACATTCCGACGTAAACTTGTGTAGCTTACTTAAAAGTCCCTTCTAATCGAACTTCCTACTAATATTGCGAATGTTTAAATGGATGGATGTTTGTTTGAATGGTTGATGAAATTTGGTACAGATGTAGTACGTAGTCTGGAAGAAGTGACTTTACTTTCTAGTCTTCTTTCTTCTTTACTGTGGGCTCGAAAGTAAAGACGCTTTATTATATAGATAAGTATTCATCTGCCACTTAATGTATAGAAAACTGGTTATTGTCTCTCAGAGAGTTAAACTGTTACAACGATTACAATTACGGAACCACACACAGAACACAACCGAACACATTAGCGATTACTAATTATGTTTTGTTTTTTTATCTTACCCAATGGACGACACAGTAAGCGATGGCGCAGAAAGAATATAATAAGTCCGATGGTAGCTGCAATTGCGAGGTAAAACAGTATCCAGACCAGCTTGTTGGTCCTGACGGGTTCCACGGCCTCGCTGCCGATACTACCCACCCTGGCTCGACACAGCATGTGCAGAAGGGAAGCGACCATAAAAACTATAAATATTTTTTCATGAAGAACTGAAAAACAAAGAATTCCAAATTTAAAAATATTGTTTTCTTATTCGATTCGATTTTCTATGGGTTTGGATTACATCATTATAAAGTCCGACGAATTTGCGGTAATTTCAGACAATTTTTTATTAATGTGAACTTACAATAATTTTCTCTATTTGAAACGTACGTCACTCCTGTGAGTGCGAATAATTCTAATAAATTGAGCCAGTAACACGCATCGCCTAGTTTAGTTGCTTGATTTCGGACCTGAAAATATAAGTTTATGTTACTATATGTGTATGCTTGCTAACACTTTAACAATTCGAATTAACTGTTTATTTAATATTTTCCTATTCGCTTCATAGACAAGTGTAGAGTTACTTCAGTTTTTTGAATACCACTTTTATACTGTTTTCTCATCTCTCGCGTTCTAGTAACTTATCTATATATATAAAAGAAAGTCGTGTTAGTTACACTATTTATAACACAAAAACGGCTGAATCGATTTGACTGAAAATTGGTGGGCAGGTAGCTTAGAACCAGGAAACGGACATAGGATAATTTTTACCCCGTTTTCTTTTTTTTATTCCGCGCGGACGGAGTCGCGGGTAAAAGCTAGTATTATATAAAAGAAAGTCGTGTTAGTTACACTATTTATAACTCAAAAACGGCTGAATCGATTTGACTGAAAATTGGTGGGCAGATAGCTTAGAACCAGGAAAGGGACATAGGATAATTTTTATCCCGTTTTCTATTTTTTTTCCACGCGGACGGAGTCGCGGGTAAAAGCTAGTTTGTGATATAATTAAAGCTTTAAGAGAAACGTAACATTTATCTCTGTGTGTTATTATTCTGACCAGTGTTTGAATAACACATACCTTCTCTTCCGTGATATGCGAAGTGCGTTCTTTATGATAGTTGTAATACAAAGATCCTATTAAGAGCCTTGGTCCTAAATGGTAGGCTATACATATCCTCCAAACGTATCTCTGTGGACTGATACCAGTTATCGCGCTTATCGATGGCACTACGTTATAAACCTGAAATTAAAAAATTCAAAACCATAGAACATGCGTTATTAAAAAAACATAAAACATAGATAAAGTAACTTACTCTACAGTGTGTTTCGTGTATATCATCTGATTGAAATATAGAAGCAGTCACGTAACAAAATATTAATGCACCGAGCGGGAGCCAGAGCGCAATTAGACATACTTCCCGCAAAGCACATGTCCAAAGCAATCCCTAAAAAGAAACAAGCTTTAATAGTTGATATATGAATCACTGGTAATAAACACTGCATTATGTTTTGTCACCTTGTATTCCAATATTTTAATAGTTCGATTCACATTTATTTTTTCATTGGAATGAACAAGATTTGAATTTTGTGGCAACTGTGATTGTGCGTCATTTTCCATTTTTTTTTTAATTTAGGTGATATAATGTGAACATAGTAATAATTATTTCATTCTTTTAGCGTTGAACACCATAATTAGACACATTTTAGGCTTGTTGAGGTGCTATAGTCCGTTTTCATCATTTATAGGATTGTACTTTGAACAGTTTTATCTTAAATATGTAACGTCTAATTATTTCACAGTGTTTTAACGCGAACTCTTGGAATTATAATTAAAGAAGAAAAGATCGTATGGATGACCCATGTCGCGGATTGAATGAGGTTATTTGCACCTGCGCACTGAGGACCTGAAATTAACGCGGCTAGAGCCATACATGTAGGCCGCAGAAAGCTGCAATATTTGTAACTGCACAAGTTTTTTCTTTCCTATTTAAATAAATGTGTTCTTTAGCTCTCATATTTAACTATTAAAAGATGTTAAATGGTAATTAATTGTATTGATTTTTTCATTGGAACATTACCAGCCTACCCCATATCATTAACTGAAATATATGAGGAAACCCAATACTTGTGTAATATCTAAAATTATCTAGTTTGCGACGACGCGATATGAAATTTAGCTGCAAGTTGATAAATTAGATACACCAATTTTAAATTCCTCTTTGTTTGGATATCTTATTATTTTTTGGCAATTGTTCGCATCATAAAATGTAATTTAATAAAAATTACGGAAAATAAATGCCAGTCACCCAAGATATTTTTTAATCTGTTCTTGGGTATTATTGATGTTTTGCATTTTGACAATTGTGTCAAAGTGCATTTTTGACAATTTGTCATTGATTTTGATCTGTTTTGTAGGGATGGCGATTCTTTCCAAAAAAGATCGATTTTTAAATCGATTCGAATCGTAACCTGATAAATCGATTCATAAAAAAATCGAGGTCTAAAAAATCGATTTCTAAAAAATCGATTTTTTTTCAAATTTGTATTTACAATGTAAATATAAATCCATTTTATGAAAAACAAGAATGGTACCATAATAAATAATCTCTGGGATCTCTTATCAGTAAAATCAGGATTTTTTTAGTTCAGGGAATTCGATAATTACAATTATTTTTATTACCATATCAAAATATCAGATCACATATAAAAGAAGATATTTATTTTCTAAATGCATTGGTTAGATTAAAAATTTAAGAGAGTAGATAACATAGCTTATAGTTTCCAATGCTTCATATCTAAGCTTTTTAAAAACAACAATTTGTCAAGTCTACTGGGATCCAAGCGGTTCCGCTCATCACTTGCGATTGCCGGCAATCGAAAAAAGGCGCTCACAGGGAACACTTCTATTACGTCAAATTCTTCACTATTATTTTGTGGAAGTTGTTGTTGTTGAATATCTAAAATTGAAGTATTTATTCTATTTATTGCTCGAGAACAGGCTACATGGTCAGAAAAATGAATATATTTTGGTATTATATGGTCAGTATATTACAACAATCAACCAATCAAAGCATATATATAAACAAATGAATAAATAATCAACCAAGTCAAAGATTACCAACGTAACTTTTTTTTTTTTTTACTAAAGAGAAGCAACGAAAACTAAGCACACTGCCATCTCGCGAATTTTAAAGTAATTAAACCTTTAACTGGCAATGCCGTAATACATTCATATATTCATTACATTCAATACACACATTCAATACATTCAGCTAATTCTAAATATATATTTTTTTACCATAAGAGAAAAAATCGAAAGTCGATTTTCAAGGGTAAAATATCGATTCACTGAATCGATTCAGTACGACATATCGATTTAAAAAATCGATTTATTTGGTCCGAGAAATCGATTCTTCGATTAATCGATTTGAGATCGCCATCCCTACTGTTTTGTCAGTTTAGGAACTGCTCCATAACTGTTCGTACGTGTTGTGAATGTGATATAAAAGCGCCAGGTTTTATGTTACCAGCCGGCTGTATTAAATAGAATGATAGTATACCGTATTATCATTAACTAAGATAAACAAATGAAAGTGACCATGCTTATTTTGATTTTTATTGTATGCCCCCTGGATGGCATACAAGCAAATACGCATTGGATGGTCACAGAAAGTGGCTTAATTCAGCCAAGGGTATGGCACTATATCATATAATTTTTGTATAATTTTAACTATTTTAATATATTTTATGCTAATCAATTACTTTTTTCTGTCATAATTTTGTGCCAAAAATGTCGAAGCATAGAATTGTGTTCGTGTTTAAAATATTACAACAATTGCAGGTTGATTCTCCATTTGAATTGGCTCGACCATACGATCTGTTAGCTTTCTTAGATCAAGAGACATATTGGAATGAAATCTTTGATATTTATAATGATTTGTCGAAAAGACAAATATTGATTGATAAATTATGGAATGATGTGGATAAAAACACAGATATTGGTTTGCTAGTTCTATCTGATAGAAATTGTTTGAGAGCAGGGCAGCTCAAACAGTTGGATTGGTATGTGTCGTATTCTGATGATGGTAGTTCTCGGAATATACCAGACTATGTGTACCAAGTTACACGTCCACTGTTTACTTTGGATCTACACGTCCCGGACTGCAAGAAAATATCATCGTTAATTTTTAGTATGTCTACATTTGAACATTTAGAGGTAAGCATGAATCTTATCATTTTTATAAAAAAAAAACAATAACAATATAACTAAATACTAATAAATAGGAATTATATGTATGTTATCATAAATATGTACTTTTAACTGAATCAAATGATGAATTTAAATGATTTAAATGAATGAAACTGCTATTCATGTTAGTCTCTCCTGTCCCACTGGGTTGCCTGGAAGAGATTGCTTATTGATAAGGATAATATTGCTATTTGATAAGGCAACCTTTGCTATGTAAATTAGTTTTTAGTAATTTTTTCTGTATAATTTATAATAGCAATAAGAGTTAATAAATAAACAAATAGAACATTTTCAACTTATTATGAATGGTTTACAATCACATGTTATTATCTGGTGAGCGCACTGACTAGTTTCAGACCCCTTGGGACCCTTGACAAGTCTACTCTAATTAGTTGATGCCAATAATTATATGCCAGTGTTAGCAGTTGTTAATTAGAGTATTATGTCTTATAAAGTTTAAAAAATTTAAAATCATCACCATTACAAATTCTGAATATAACCAATTGTTTTAGAGCATGATTCATAGAAATAATTTAACTATGGTGGGAGAAGAGCATTTACCTGAGAAGGTGGCACCCATAATGACTCTAGACCAGTTTGGTAACTGGGTAGCTCGTATTCTTAAGAAGAATAACACATCATGGCTGCATTATCACATGGCTTCTATGTATTGGCGAGTGAGAGGTAAAGCTCCTAAGGCAATTGAGTGCAGTCGCCGGGCTATACATTATGCACCAAGGTTAACTTGCTCAAATATCAGTATTAGAATGTTTTTTTTTATTTTATTTACATAACTATTAAAACTTTTTGAAAGTTAGCCAGACAGCATAAAACTTCACACAGTGTAGAAATTGTTAAAATACAGTGTTATAATTTTTTTTTTCATTAGCTATAAATGAGGGTTTTTAAATATACACAGTTACTTGTAGATTTTATATCTATCTTTATAACACTAGCTATCGCGCTAGATTAAAAAAAAAACTTAACTATGTGTTCTTCCATACTGTGCTACACCTTTGTCAAATTTCATCTAGATCCGTTGAGCTGTTATGGAGATGCATTCATCCATCCATTTAAACATTCACATTTATAATATTAGTAAGATATCACATCTTGTAAATAATAAAGCTTGAATTTAAATCAGACTTTTTTTTTAATTTTGATTATTCACTTTTTTATTTAGCTTATGTTGAAATATTAAGTTATGTCATTAATAACATTTATTTTCAGAGAGTATAAAGATTTAGCGCTGTTAGGATTGGGCACTATACTACATGTTAGTAAAATGACTGAAGATGCAGTGATTGTATTGAATGCGGCAGTAGACCACAATCCAAACTCTTACTTAAATCACTTTCATTTAGCGAATGCTTATGCGGTGCTCTGTGACTTTAATAATACAAGTAGACATTTGAATGACTGTCTAAAATTAAATCCTACTTTTGCTATTGCTATTAAACATAGACATGGTGCAAATTGTCTAGGAAATGTATGGCAAAGGTTGATAGTGGTAAAAAAGTAAGTAAAATTTAAAAAATTAGATTTATTTATGAATTAAATTTGTTATTATTTTAAGTATTGTAAATAAATATTAATGGGCTAAATGAGAAATTATTTACCGAGTTACAGGTACAAAATAATTTCGAATTTATAAAATGCCTTGAAATTTAAAAGGATAGAAGTAAAATAAACAAACAAATAATACTTTTTAGTATTGTAGATTTTTTATTTAAATTGTATTTATGTAATTTAACTTAATTATTATTTTTTTATTATCATTTTTTTTACAGAGCATTAAATCAGTTGCGTGACGAGCTTGTAACCTACAGACAAAAAGAGGTTCAAATGCTCAAATTACAAACATCAATACTAAAGTCAATGAAAGTAAATGAGGGACATGGTAAGAAGATTTTTCGTCTTTTTTAAATTCTGTGTTTAATGTCTAAAAATTTGAATAAAATTTATCAAATTGCAGATTATATGAGTGTCGTGAAAAATTGTGAGAAAATGACAGAGTTAACTGGTCTCGATATAAAAACGCTTAAAGTTAGGAGTGATAGGAATTCACTCATCAAGTATTTTCTCGATGGACCAATATACAATGATCTGTGGACGGATAAAACCAGTTTACATGTGATTGAAGTAGCTTTTAGCCTGCAAAGATTGGCCAGACATATTGACAAGCATTCGAGTATAGCTTCAGAACTAATGGTACAGTCTGATCTACTACGGTCAGCGGAACATAGGGCTCTGAAGGAACATTTGATGCCATCCTCAATACCAGAAATTACAAGTAGGTCAAATTCATTCTAATCATATAGTTGGTTATGTCAGAGTTTGATAACTTGTTCTACTTCCGATATAATATCAATGTTATAGGTTATAACATCACATCTATATGTGTTTTACCAAACAACATATACTTTTACATATATATGTATTGACCTGAACATATAGATATGAATTATCTTCTATTTAATGAACTGAGCTTATTAAATCCCATGTCGATATTTTTTTGTAATTTGAGTATAACTGTAGTAATTTCTATGATTTAGGTAAAGTAAATTCAGATTCGAAAGTAGATGCAAAAGAAGATACGAAAGTAGATAAAAAACCTATTAATGTTGAAGAGGAGTTGAATGTATTTGAAGTTGGAGTGCATTTGTAAGTAATTAATTAATAAAATTACAGTATAATTATATAAGTTTAATAAATAAAAAATGAGGAGTCTTAATTTAGATTTCGACATTGTATTGGTACAGTTAAAATCTACTTTAAGAAGTCTGACAAATGTCTGGAAAATTTACTTATCCAGATTCCTCCCAAATTTTCTAAGATGTTTTAGAATTAACTAAATTATGTTAGTGACTTTTTTTTTTAAATTTCAGTTGAATTTGTTTTATTCTATTATTTACAGGTTCCCACGAACTATGAAGATAAATCGCAACGAAGAAGACTTTGACAAAGATCCGGAATGGCCATCGAAAAGTTTTTGTAAAGAACATGCACCAAATTTTCCACAGAATGTTGAAGCTATATATCCTGTATTTTTGCCGTTTGAAAACAAAGGCTTAATGTAAGTGCGAACATTCCCCCCCTTTCTTTGACTTTTCTTCTTAAAAGTCAGTGTTATTCCCAAAAAAGTATGAAACTTGTTCACGTTTGTATTGCATACTAGCGGTCGGCCGCGAATTCATTTACTCAAAATTAAAAAAAAGTAACCTATAATATGCCTACTTGTATCAGCTACCTTCCCGTCGAAGTTCTAGAGATTATCCAGAACAAATGCGGCCTTGAGGACAGATAGACAAACATTTTAAAAATTGATTTTTCGTATCAGCGATGCAAATATTACATACAGACATTTCAATTTTATTAATTTCTATAGATGAAGTTTTGATAATTTATTTGAATTATTGATTTTCCTTATGCACATACAGATTGAAATTTTTTATAGGCTGGGTACATTGCTAACTGATAAGTTGGGAGTGCCGGCGTCTGAGGAACATGATCTGCCATGGCACCCACCTACCTGCCCTCATGACAAAGCCTCCGCAGCCTTCACACAGAAGAAAAAGTAAGTCCAATGTTCACTAACAGCTGCTTGTAAACGAGTAATATACATTACTACACTAGATGTCGCCCGCGACTCCGTCCGCGCGAAATTAAAAAAAAACAATTAGTAGCCTATGTGTTCTTAAAAACTATGATCTACATCTTTGCCAAATCTTATCGTGATCCGTTGAGTTGTTCTGTAGATATTTTCAAACATCCATCCATCCAAACATTCGCATTTATAATATTAGTAATATTAACGGAACTACTTTCCATTTTTTAAGCTAACTGAAATTTTGGTACATATCTTTTTAAAATACTAATGATATTTGCAATATTATGGAACAGTTTATTCCTTTTTAATAAAATTATTTCATTAATTAATTTGAGTAAAGGATGTCTGTAAATTGTGAATTTTTAAATGATCGCTTTGTATAAGCTTGGGAACACTTAAACTCCGTGAGTTTTCGTACGGGTGAATTAAAATAAAAAACATAGCATTTATGAAAGATAGAAAGAAAGATGAAAGATAAAAGATAAATCGCAAAGATTTCACCTTGTAAAATGATTTTATAATAATCTATATATATAAAAGAAAGTTGTGTTAGTTACACTATTTATAACTCAAGAACGGCTGAATCGATTTGACTGAAAATTGGTGGGCAGGTAGCTTAGAACCAGGAAACGGACATAGGATAATTTTTACCCCGTTTCCTATTTTTTTATGTCGCGCGGACGGAGTCGCGGGTAAAAGCTAGTATGGTATATTTGTAGGAGTCAGTTGGTGGGTGAAGTGAACAGAACGGATCATGTGAAGCAGAAGTTGTTGGAATACGCGGGTAACGGCAACAGCGACCTCGTACGTCACATGCACGAAGCTGAAATAGGCCATAGGATATACGTCGCCATGAAGAAGGTATCCTTTTATTAATAAAATTAATTGATAGTGTAGGTGGCTCAGAGGTTAAGCACTTGACTTGCAATCTCCAGGTCAAGAGTTCGAATCCCACCATGTATCAATGTGATTTTCGATTTGTATATGTACATTTAGATTTAAAACATCGTGATGCAACCTGCATATATCTGAGAAGAAATTCAAAGATATGTGTGAAGTCAACCCGCACTTGGCCAGCGTAGTTGACTATGGTCTACTCACCTCTAACTTAGGGTAGGCTTCGTCCCCTCAGTGGGGACATATAGTGACAGTGGTAGATCCCACAACAATAATATTTGTTGGCTGTTTTAATGAGTCGGGTCGACCGGTGCAATACCACGACCACACAGAAGACAGGCGTAAATGAGTGTGGTGCCGGAGGCCTAATTTTAGTCCTCTTTCCCTTCCCACCCTTTTCTTATTAAAAAAGGATTGGAAGGCGCACTGGATTTTTCAGAGGAGAGGACGCATAAGATGAGGAAATTTCTTTCCGTGCGTCCCCTTCTCCGTTGATTAAAGGTAGGCAACGTATCCGCATTTGCGTATGTCTTTGGGCAACGATCGCCACGCTTTTTCGGCGAATTCAGGTAGCTGTTTGTTCGTTTGCCACCTTTTGATACAAAAAAATATATATATGGTAAGCTGATGATGATTAAAACAATATGTCCATCCTTTTCAACCTTGTTGGAAGAATCATTTGAAATACTTGGTTACATGTTAGTGACATGTGTTATGAAGTATAAAAACCCTTGGCACATTTCCGCGAAAACGAAACGAACCCAAATTTAAAAATATATCGTGGATTTATACAACAGTATTATGGTGTGATACGGAATGTTGTATGGAATAATTGAATTATGTTGACTTTTACAATGTTTCAGAGATTGGCACCAAAATGGATTCTGTACACGTTATCGTCACTGTACTGGCGAGCTCGTGATAACAATGTAAACGCACTGCATTGTCTACTGACAGCCAGTAAAGGTGTGCCAGTACGATACAAGGATATAGTGCTGGTCTCCTTGGCCTCCGTCTGCTTGGAGATGGGATACTTTGATGAGGCTCTGACAGCAGCTGAGGAGGCTTTCAGACTTAGCTTGTATGAAGTAAGTTGCTTTTTTTATATATTTCCTTGTATAAAACGTGGTTTAATTTTCACTGCTTTTTTTATTAATTTCATATTGTATTTTAATATACACAAATACATCATGTGTAAGAAATATGATTTCTTTGGATAGAATTATAACTTAATTATTAGCCTATGTGTTCTTCGAAGCTATGTTCTATATCTGTGGCAAATTTTAGCGAGATGCGTTCAGCCGTATTGGAGATACCTTGTAACAAACGTCCATCCATCCATACATCCAAAAATTCCCATTTATAATATTAGTAAGATTATGTTTGTTTATTACAGCCGGCAACAAACTTTCTTTTAGCAGAATTAAACATGTTGAAGAAACATCGACATACTCACATGTTTCATTTGAAACAAGTTGTACGAGTTGACAAACAGTTCCTCGGGGGTATTGCTAAATATGTATTGTATAGTTGGGGCTGTGTGCTGAAAGAGGCCAATGATTTGTCTGATTTTGGTGAGTTATTTATATTAGAAAATTACATAAAAAAATAAAGACATTTTGATTAATAATAAAAATATTTTCAAGATTGACAAATTTCTTGCTCACATGTTTTTTTATTAAAGGAACAAAAATAGGGAAAAGACAGTTTTTACCTGATCGATGCCAAATCAGAATATTGGAATACTAATTTGACGGAGGAAGAGGATTTGATGGAGGAGGGGACGCATAGTAAGGGGAAATATTATATTTCTATATGTCCCCTCCATCGTCGGTTAAAAACAGGCATCGTAACTGCAATTGCAGATGTCTATGGGCAGAGGCTGCTTCGCTATTTCGGCGAATCCAGATGGCTGCTTGCTCATTTGCCACCAAGTATTATAAAAAATGTTTTTGTAATATATATTTTTTTAGATTATGGTAAAAGCGACGTGTGCACGCAGCTGGAGCCGGGTGTGAACATGGTGTGTGACAAGGAGGGCACTAACTGTCATGTCACTAATGTCAAATGTCCCAGTCATATGGAGAAAGGTATTGTAGTTTATTTTTATGTGAACAAAATCAAAACTATTCCATTCTATGAAAATCATTTAAAGTACATCTTGTTAATTGTCAACATTTTTATTAGTAGATCTTAATACGTTTTTTCTTAATAATGGCTGCCTTATTGCCTTACTCATGCAAAAACAAGTGGATAATTATTTTTTTTAAATATTTTATAAAAATGTTAAGTATTAATTTTGTCTGCAAGTCCGAAAATTAGTACTTTATGTGTTCTTCCAGACTATGTTCTACATTTATGGCAAATTTAAACGGGATCTGTTTATCTGTTCTGGAGTAAAATGCTACTAAACATACATCCATTTTAACCGTTGCATTTATAATGTTAGTAAGACTAGTAAAATGGCCTTAACCTTTTTAATGGCCAGAGAATTATTAAAAGTGGACTAGTAGTTTTTTTTTTAATTTATTTCTTACAAACAATAACACAAATACATGTTACCTTTTTTTATAAAATTAGTGTGAGTGAGTTAGAAATTACTGTATGGAAGTGTAGTATATAGTGCGATGTATGGAAAAAGTGGGCGGCGATGGATATTTTTTTAGATAAAATAATTTTTTCAACAGCGGATAAAAGCGTATTAGTTCGCTTACTGGAGCTAAAAGACGAGAGTATAAGACAAGCGCACGTTGATAATGTAGACGAGGATCTGTTCGAGCCGTTCATAAAGAACATGCCCAAAGACCGCGCCGACTTTCTGGGACATCAGCTCAACTTGGACACCATGATGATCACTATATCCAATTCCCTCAAGGACTGCGGACCCAAAGGATGTCACAGTAAGTTTTAATCATCATCACCGTAATGATCATCATCATCATCACAACATAGCACATCTACTGTCGTGTAAAATGCTGTCTACCTGAAAGACACCAATACAATTATCAGACATATCTATATTAGCTTTTGCCCGCGACTTCGTCCGCGTGTAATAAAAAAATAACTAGTAGCCTATTTGTGTTCTTACAGACTATGTTCTACATCTATTCCAAATTTCAGCGAGATCCATGCATCCATTATAACCTCACAAACATTTATCCATCCATTATTAAGTAATTGTTACTAACTTTTATTAGTAGTTTTTCTGGTACGCGAAAATTGGATAAAGTACATAGTTAATTCAAAGATTTGTGAGTTTTCAAAGTTTTGACTATTTTATACGGCTATTTTATGAGACATCTTTCCAGATGTGCAAGCAGAAGAAATGTCTCTGAGGGAAGAAGACTGTACTTACCATCACTTGCAGCTCGGCTACTGGCTTCACGTTGTTAGTTTCAAGCACCCATTCTCTGATCCTAATTTGCGGTAAGATGTATGTTTATTAAATTTTCCTTTTATTTTATTACTAGATTTTGGCCGCGACTTCATTCCCAAAAAATTAAAAAAACTTAATAAAGCCATATATACCAGACTGCAAGTTTTCAGTCAGATCCGTTTAAGCGTTTTGGATAAACGTGCAAACATCCATCCATCCAAACTTTTGCTTTTGTAATATCTGTGAAACTTATTATTTTTATTGTTTATTTAACCCGAAGAGTTTTCTAGATCTTATTATGGATTTATGTTTTTTTTTATAAATAAATGTAGCAATTGTGTTTTAATTTGCTTTGTTTTCAACTGTCATATTACAAAAAACAACTTTATTGTTGTGTAATTTGTGTATGGAATTATATAATTTCATATTTAGTATAATTTGAACTATTTTTTTTTTAAATACCTTTAAGAGTAAGGTGAATAGGCATTTGCTAAACTAGCGCATATATTTCGACCCACTGATATCTATAAATGGACAGGTTATAAACAGTTATATTTTGTGTATATTTGATTTTCGCCATTTTGGCGCTGACGGTTGCGGTGATAAGAATTCGAACTAATATTAGAGATAGAATGAACTGTCAGGAACTTCAACGTTTACCTTTACTTCAGAACGTAACAAAATAATTTTCCAAATAATGATCTATTTATTTATAGTTATCAGTGTTTTGACCACATTGCCACTTTTTTTTTATTGAATATGCTAGCGTTTGACCGCGATCCCACCCGATGAAGTGATAACGAGGTCTAAAGATGGTACGCGCTAGCTTTAGGAAAATTAGGTACTAAAATTAGGTAGGATTGTGGTCAAGCGTTAATTTATTCATGTTAAAAAAGTTGATTATTTCAATTATAATTATTCTTTCAGACTGTTGGATATAATATCACTGAGTCCATCTAACAAGAAGGTCCCGGAATGCCGGGTAAGTGGGGATCCTGCGCGGGATTACTTTCTGGAGCGAGTGATGAGAGTGGACGACGAGCACTGGGAGCCTGTGCTCACACTCATGCATCAGTTTGCTGAACTCTTCAACTACTTTGACTACGTCACGTTAGGAGCCAAGATAGCCAAGTATTTAGAGAATGTGAGTACTTTATTTCGTACTTTTTGCAATTTTTGTGCGCAAATAGAATTTTAAATTTGGTTTTTATTAAAGTATTTTGATGTGAAGGATTAACGAAATACTATAGTGAAATTATGGAAAGATCTAGATTTTATATCATCTTCGCCCTGCCCGTATCCTACTCACGTAGTGTTCGCGCTCAGTTAAAAATAAACTTTGAAGTTTTCGCTTAATTTTTTACAGCCGGCCGTAGTGATACATAGAAGTGTTATATGGAATATAATAATTAAAAAAGTGAAGCGAACGAACTTCTCAGACCGTAATCTTTTTTTATCCGACGGCAAATAAACGAATGATTAAACGATAATGATAATAGTAGCGACATGTAACATTTGCGATGTGTTGTGCGCAGAAGCCGCGGTCGTGGGCGGGGGCGCTGTCGGCGGGGTGGTGGTGCGGCGCGAGCGGACGCGGCGAGTGCGCAGTGCGCTGTCTGGCCTCGGCGCTCTCGCTCGTGCCGCACGCGCACGCGCATCACGTCTGGCGCGCCATCGTCGCTCTGCTGCACACGTACGTCATACAAATACTAATTTCATCTATCTATATATATAAAAGAAAGTCGTGTTAGTTACACTATTTATAACTCAAGAACGGCTGAATCGATTTGACTGAAAATTGGTGGGCAGGTAGCTTAGAACCAGGAAACGGACATAGGATAATTTTTACCCCGTTTTTTATTTTTTATTCCGCGCGGACGGAGTCGCGGGTAAAAGCTAGTTAAATATAAAGTTGACATATATGTTTTGTTAATGCTTCTTTTGAAAACTCATTTATCAACTTTATTAGTGAACCACTCCGAAACTTTGACAGTATACTCATTTTGTTCAATCGGAGAGTTAATTTATTTAATGTACTACCTGGCGCCTGCGACTCCGTCCGCGCGGAATAAAAAAATATAAAAAGTAGCCTATGTATTCTTCCAGATTATGATCTGATATGACCTCAATGAAATTTGGCATAGATGTATATGCCAAATTTCATTGAGGTCCGTTGAGCCGATCTGGAGATAACTTAAAACAAACATCCATCCATCCAAAAATTCGCATTTATAATATTAGTAAGATTATTCAGTTGATTATTAAACTTCGGCAATTCACTGCCATTTCTATGAAAAAAAAACTTTTTCCTTTCAGGCAATCAAAACAAAGGGATGCTAAGGACATCGCATACCTATCATTCTACCTTTCGCCGAAGAGCAAGGTTGAGGCTTTTCTGGTGGCTGTATCACACACATGCGTTGTAAGAATACCTTTATTAATTTAAAAATAAACTATATTATTGTTATAGCGTTGATCTTTACAAAGTGTAGGATTTAAATTGGAACAATACATTTGTTTTTAATTTAAAATCTCTTTTATAAGGTCCTTTGTACACAAGGCAATGTAAATTTTGGAAATTACTATAGTATACTCGTGATCCGTACACATCATCATCATCATCATCATCATCAGCTCACTATACGTCCCCACCGAGGGGCTCGGAGCCTACCCCAATTTAGGGGTGACTAGGCCATAGTCCGTACACACAATGTTGAATTTTCGACGTTTTCAATTCAGTCAGTACAGTCATAATGACTACATGTCAATTGTATAGATTTGTTCCGTCGACTTATGTCACTACGATCTTGACAAACAGGTTGCGTGACTATCTTTAGCGATGACTGATAGAAATGTCAGCGACGCGCTGAGTGTGAAACTCTCAGCTACTAAAATCGCCGGTTTTCGAAGATTTGCATTGCCTTGTATACGAAGAGTGACAATATTGACTAGTGTTGTCTCTGTTTTTTTCAAAGAGTATGTAAGGTATAACTATAATAAGAGCGTCGGTGGCTCAGGGGTTAAGCACTTGACTTGCAATCTGTAGGTCCTGGGTTCGAATCCCGTCATGTACCAATGTGTTTTTCGATTTTCGATTTACATATGTACATTTATCCTACGTTCTTACGGTGAAGGAAAACATCGTGATGCAACCAGCACATATCTGAGAAGAAATTCAATGATATGTGTGAAGTCAACCTGCACTGGGCCAGCGTCGAACAGCTTTGTTGACTATGGCCTAGTCACCCCTAACTTTGGGTAGGCTCCGAGCCCCTCGGTGGGGACGTATAGTGAGCTGATGATGATGTAAGGTATAACACTATGTGTCAATAAAAGTGTCACTGCAGTCAAAACTCGCAATTACTTTTACAGGATACATTCTTTATTCAGGGTTGCCATTGTTGAAAAACTGTTTTTTTTTAATAATTGTATGTTTGTAGGCGGAGTTCGAGCAGGCCGTGTGGATGTACCGGTACGCACTGTCACACGACGAGAGATACCTGCCGGCCAAGGCGTGTCTGCACGCCACCATCTGTCTCATGCTCTTTGGCGACAATGCCAAAGAGCAAGCGGGATAACTTCCATATACCAAAGAGTAAAACATGTCGAGGCAACGGAAAAGTTCGTGTCGAAGTCAAATATATTTTAATATTTGTCTGCATTTAAATCTGATATAGTAATAAGTAGTTGTAATAATTGAATGTCTGCTTAATCGATGTTGTCAGTCTACGGTTTTGGACGAATTAATATTGTTTTTAACAGATGTCGTATTAAATGATTAATGTCGGAACCCCGCGACTTCGTCAGCGTAGAATTAAAAAAATTTGCCTGTAATATGCCCGCCTGCATCGGCTACTTTCCTGTCAAGTCCCTTCCAAATTGGTCTAGACGTTCCAGAGATTACCCGAAATAAACGCGGCCTTTCAGAGAGATATACAGACACACAAAAACTTTAACCCAGGTTTCGTTATCGGCTACACAAATACGTCATGTGTACGAATTATATATATTTTTTTCGATATTATAAACAGACATTCCGATTATATATATATAGGTTTTGGAACGGGATTCCAAAATCTTTGTGCTCTACCATTAAGTATTGTATATTTATAAAAACCTTTATCTTTTTTTTTAATGTTTTTCTAATGAAAACTTTACTTGGCGAAATATTTTCTTTTACGCAATGTAGCTTACAAATTGGCACGAACTTTTCGGTTAACTCTACATATAGTCATTCAATTGTGTTTAGATTAAGGAAAGATAAGTACAATGTTTTCCTGATAGTTCTTAATATATTAAATATACATTATACCTGATAATACTAAAAATCTAGAAAATAGATTTATTTCCAATTTGCAGTGGTGAGTATAACATAATTATAGTAAAATTAAATTTGATTTTTGTGTACTCAGGTACTTTTCTATCGACTCAATATTTGTGATATATTTTAATATATAAGTACAGTCGAACCTGGATAAGCGAGAATCCAAGAAACCTCTATAATAGAGGGACTCTATAATAGAGGTTTTTCACTAACCCGAGTTACTCGCTTATAGATGTCTATCAAGATCGGAAAATGACTCTTGCTTAAAGATGTTTCTCGTTTTTCCAGGTTCGACTATATTTCGTTTGAATTCATTATAAGTTGGACTATACTAATGGTCACATTTAACTGTTTCAAACAGTCTTTGTATATTAACCCTTCTTAGGGAAATGTTTTACAATTTTTGTACTGCACTTTCTAAAATATACTTTACTATATAAGTAATAATACTCAATTCAGCTTGAACTGTAATCACAGATTATATCAATTTATCACATAATACATAGTAATCGATGTTACCCTATAGATATATAGAACCTCTCAATTGTCATAGTAAATTAGTATGTGATTTTCTAATTGTAACTGATTTTTGAACGATGTAATCTCATATAAGATAATATGTTTATGTATTGGACAAATTAAAGGACTTCAATTTAAGCCTCTTGCCTTTGGATTTGCAAAAATTTTTTTTTTGTATATATTTTTTTGTTTTCGTTGTCTAATAACTTGTATAAAACTTGTCATCTTTTTTTTTTTTCAGGTGATATTTTTTTGTATAAGTATTTAGGCAATGAAAACTGATTCTCATGAACCAGTTGATGTTTATTTTTGCTGCCGAATCTTGCCTAAGACTGATGTTTCTTTTTTTTACTTTGGTTATTTAATATAATTTAATTTTTTTTTATTAAATTTTGTTTTACTTTACCCTTTTTGTTTCTTTTATTACCGTTCCAATATTTTTTTATTTATAATATAGAATTGTGCCCGTTTACTATTCATCAATATATCCAGTTCTGAAACAAGGCGTGATAATGAAACTACAAAGGTTTATATATTTTTTTATTTATTACAAATAAAAAAAGGAAGACACATACAAGGTAGGTAAGGATATTCAGGAATATCATTCCAGTACATAATAAATACATAAAAAATTATTAATAATACAATTGACATAATCTTTGAAGTAAAATCCATTGACAGCTGGGTTCAGTGTTGCCAGTTCAAGTCTTGATCAGCGTGTCGATATTGAAGCACCCACAATAACTATTGGAACACGCACAAGAGTATATTTCGGTTACTAGTCCTGTGCAGTGACCAATAGTTGTTTTGGGCTTCCTTTTCTTTCCCGTTGACTTCTTCGACACCTATCTGTAAGGAATATTAAAGCCGACATTGAAACTAAAAAATTATTATAGGTACGTTTTTATTTGCATATGAAAATACTTTTAATTCAAATGTTTGATAAATAATTTATTGACCCAAAATGATATAGATATTTTTATGGATCTTTTTTTTTATATCCTTTGCCTTTCTTGCAGCAAATTTCTTGAATGCGATGCGAGAATTTATAAAATTTTCTTAGAATATATTTAATATAAAATTAGTTTCCATTCATGATAAAAAATATGAAATATTGATAAATAGACAACAAGTTATCATAAAACAAAATACTAAATGCACTTATATTAAGTACTACAAGGAATTTACATTGCCGAAACACTCATAACTCATAACGAATCTAATTTCTTTGTGCTTTTATATTAAAGACAAATTAAAGGAAACTTACGGCTACGCATAGATTACGCATTAGATACCCAGAGGCATTTTTGTGGTAAATTTCCTCAGTGTTTTGATTTACATTACAATATTTACATTAAACGTCAAACGTGTATGAACAAAATCTTGATTATTAAAATGCGTAATAGAATTAGGGCTTATCAAGCCCTAATTCTATTACGTGATCAATCAATTATTGAGTTGACAAAAGCTTACATATAAGTAAGTTACATTTAAACATAATTGAGAATTTATGATACAACTTTAAATAAACAAGTCTTTGAGCGTAAAGGAATACATTGGTATAGCGTTAATAAAGAATAAAAAAAACATAATTTCCTTCTTTTGATACCTTATAAATAATGACATATAATAAATTTATGCTATGGTTAGAAAGCAAATGTCAGGAAAACTAAGTAAGTAACTATTGATATGAGTTAAAACTTGTAATTATATAATATAGACAGCTTCTAATTCAAAATAAGTTATTACACATTAGTAAAAATATGTTAAAATGATAATTATATTACAAAACATATAACAAGCAATGATAAATGTCTTTTACATAAATTACATTTATATAACACATAGGACGCATTCATATACATTTGTTCTTAAAACATCTTTATATAAATGTTCAATTAAAACATTAAAAATACTCTTAAACTATGTATATAAAAATTAAAATATAAAAATTATTCTTCCGTAGACTGTAGTTGGTAGATTCTTTGATGATCTTCTGTAAGTAGATAATGAAAATCCCGCAATAGCCGCTGTCACACGCACAAGAGTATATGTATTACTAATCTTGTGCAGTGGCCAGCAGCTGCTTTGGGCTTCATTTAAATTATCCCCATTTTCATTTCATTTATCCAGAATTTCATTTATTTTATTCATATTTAGCAAAAAATCCCGCGTCGTTGAACTCTATTCAAAGGCAGTTCCAAGCGTAGCATGGGAGAAATAAATAAATCGAAGTTTTTTTCGTAGAACAACTTTGAGTTTTAACAGGAGTTAATAACATGATATTCTTGATATTTACTACAAATTTGTAATGCTTCGGTAATAGAAGTTCTACGAAAAACTTAAGTAACTGTTAAAAAATTAATTATTTACATTTAAACATTACAAATAAAAATATATGAATATTTTTTTAGATACAAAATATATTTTTGTACACTATGTATTAAAAATGTCCCTGTTTTTTTTATCCCAAACTATGTGAAAGACGGTGTTAATAATTATAACATTTTTAATTATGTTGTAAACTAAGACATGGTTCTAACTGGATGTAAATGTAAGTTGGAAGGGCTTATAAAAAGCCTGGCATATCGGATGGCGTGGCGGGAAGCCCTACACTATCGGACTTGGAAACCATACTAAAGGCTAAAGGCTTAAATAAACTACATCAGTTAAACCATGCATAGCATTTAACGGTTGGCATTTTTTTATTTAGAATGTTCAAAAAGAGTACAAATTTTTTATTGTATTTATTCTACGGTATACTTTTGTACGTTTAAATGTCGGATCGGAATCGGATAATTTGAAAACTTTGAATTTATTTTTTTAAATTAAAAAAAATATATATAAGAATCAGTTAAAGTAAACAAATTTAAAGTAAAACGATTCGGTAATCATTAAACGACTGACAAAATTTAAAATATAGATATTTTGAATAAACCTGAAAAATAAATTGAAAGTACTTAAATAAAAAATACTTACTTGCAAAAACTCAAACAACACAAATGAAAGCAAAATGAAAATCTAACAAATGCCAACACGATCAGCTGTTTGTAGCTTTTCTATAAAATAAAAAAAAACTAAAGAACGGTACGTGCTCTCACAGGGTGAGTTGGGGTGCGAATGGCCACTATGCGGTTCACACACCTCGTCTAACATATTACTTACAGCGATGGATTATGTCCTGTAGCCTTACTTATTTTCCCAGGCGTAAGTCACAACCGGAGCGATTTTATTATTTTCCGATTACAAGAAAAAAGCAAAACCAAATTTGCGAACTAACATGGAAACAATTAAACTGGCACACCAAATATTTTGAAATTTAATATGAAATAAAAAGGCTAGCAAATGCATATTACAAAGAAAATTTAAGTCCTTACTTTATAGGATCATTTTTATACCTTATGTTTTTTACGAGAAAAGAAATTGTTGCTACTTACCAATTTGTAGTACTGCCTTGATCTACTACTAACGATTATTCTGAACGAAGAGATATGTAATTAATTAAAATGTAATATTATTTAGTTTTCCGATGTTATGTCATAAGTCTTCTATAACCTTATTCAATTATCTAATTATGTTTGGACCACACGTTAAAAACATCCGTCTAGACATGCTGTCTCTTTCTACTTAACCTTTTTATTCACTTACGTAATAAATACATAAGTGGCAAATTAATTAAATTGTAAAGATTAAAATACAATTAATTATTAAAAATTAGTACAATTCATTATAAAACTCTTATGATTTTGCAAAAATTATTTCTTATACAAAGGTGACGTCTAGATAGTCGCCCTTCTATCAGAGTGTCCATTATCCTCGGTTCCATCCACTGAAATAATTTCCAATTACCGTTCTACATCGGACTTTTACACATACGACGGAAATCTTTTTAGTTGATGTACCAGGCATTCTAACGAAGCGATTTGAATTATCGTTCCTTGTGCGTATTGCAGAGAATTGAAACGAGCTGTTAGCAATTTAAAGCGTCAGTTTTACCCGTAAAGGATGACGTGGGTGCCGTCAAGAGTGGGGTGATTAGGCATTCAGAGAACTATCGCGAGCCATCTTTAGGCCACATCTTCACTTAACGCCGGGTGTTATCATTGTTTGGCGCTAGTTTATTCTTTATAAAAAAAGGTCTTTTGCTACCTCATTTGATTAGCTTTTCTATCTATCCTTTTGCTATCTGTAAGTTTTATAATTTTTTAGACATATGGAATAGATTAAAACGATGTATAAAGGTATTTAACTATTCCAATAGGCTGAAATGGTATGTAGGGAGGACATATGGAAGCCATAGTAAGGAGGTCGGCGCCTCCGTCATTACAGGATTATGGACAAACCGCTGCAAAGATTTAAATTGCGCGTTTCCATTGTATTGCGGTGTTACGTAAAGTTTAACGTTACGTGATCGATCAGGAAAGATAGGATAGATGTTTAAAGGTTGAGGTGTGTGGTATATTACCCGGCAAATAACGATGACTAAAGTGTAATTTACTTCATGCTATATAGTAATTTGGAAGATCATCCGCTGTAACCAATCACTCGTGTAAAATCTTTTTTTATAATATTTGTAAGATTTTGTTTTGCTGCTAAATGAAAGGCGAGACATATTTTTTACTCAATACTTATTAAAAATTCGAAAGTTTGGATGGATCTTTGTTACCAGATAACTTTGAAATAATTAGTTACATAATTTTATTGCACTCCAATTTATCGTTACAATGGAAACAGATCGCTGTAAAACTTCCATAACGACTGATTCGCTGGTTATATACCAGCTCATTTACCTGTACATAATATATTTCAAAATTGCAACATTTTTATCGTAATGATTTTTGTAACCATAATCTATGTATGCAGATAATGTTTGGAGAAAATTTAATAATAATAATAATAATAATAAAGGAGTTACACGGCAGGTTTTATCGGGCTCTGCATGGGCCTGATGTAGACCTGCCTGCCTCTGTGAACTGGCTACGTTTCGGTGACCTCTTTGGGGAGACCGAGGGCTTTGTCTGTGCAATTATGGACGAAGTTATCAAGACGAACAACTACCGGAAGTACATTATGAGGGACGGCACGCTAGATGTCTGTCGTTTGTGCCACTGCCCTGGCGAGTCCCTCAGACATGTCACTTCCGGTTGTTCTCGCCTTGCTAACTCCGAGTACTTGCACAGACACAACCTAGAAGCCAGAATAATCCATCAACAACTTGCTCTTAAGTATGGTCTAATCGCTTCGGAGGTGCCGTACTACAAATACACACCGGAGCCAGTTCTCGATGATGGTCATATCACGCTCTACTGGGATCGATCTATTATCACGGACAGGACTATTGTAGCCAATAAGCCTGATATCGTGATAATAGATCGATCTGCGAGACGTACGATAATTGTTGACGTAAGTATTCCCCATGACTGTAATCTCGTGAAGGCAGAGACAGACAAGATGTCAAAATATTTGGATCTCGCGCACGAGATTACAGCCATGTGGCATATGGAGTCAACAATTATCGTACCGATAGTGCTGTCCGTGAATGGATTAATCGCGAAGAGCCTCGATCACCACCTAGAGAGGCTCTCGCTCGGTAAGTGGGTGAAGGGCCAGGCACAGAAGGCGGTACTCCTGAGCACGGCACGCATTGTGAGGAGGTTTCTGTCTCTGGAGGCCTAACCGCCGGTAGCTTGGGCCCAAGGCTCCGCTGCCGACGTATCCAGATTTTTTATATTTTTTTTAATATTGTTTAAGATTTTATTAAGAAAAATATATAAAATTAAACAAGAAATAAATATGTGGAATAATAATAATAACTTTTATTGCCATTGAATTTTATAAAGTTTTAAAACACAATCATTGTATACAGTGATGGCAAAAGGGGGTGGCTCAGCTTCGCCAACACCGGTAAGGATACAGTGTCGAGCTGGTTTTCAGCCATCCCCTCTTCCCAAGATGATAAAGGGAGAATAGATATTAGAAAATTTTGACAAAATCTACTGATCTTACTTCTTACTAATATTATAAATACGAAAGTTTAGATGGATGGATGGATGTTTGAATGTATCTCCGGAACGGCCCTACGGATCACGATGAAATTTTGCACAGATGTAGAACGTAGTCTGAAGAACACATAGGCTACTTATTAAGTTCTTTTTAATTCCGCGCGGACGGAGTCGCGGGCAAAAGCTAGTATGTGTATAAATGATATTTAGAAACCTCTAGGGATGAAATTAAATTTTTCCTTTCGTAAACCTATAATAATTTGACAGAAGTTGCAGGTATGAACGTTTCAGTTTTTATTTTACTGAACCATCACGTCGTAGTACCTTAGAATAAAAAGGCAAATAGAAATAAGTCTATAGAAATTTGATATTTATTTAGACGATATTTAGATTTGATTAGATAGCGAATACTGTCTTTTTATTTATCTTTTTGAGAATAAATTCTTTAATCCTAACCTAAAAGAAAATCTTTAGTTCAAAAGATTTTGAAAGATTAATCTGTGAGGATTTATTGCAATAATTTCAAAAGGTGAATAATAATAATCTAAAAATGTAATAAACAGAGATTTACTTGAAGTAATTAAGTGATAAAAGCTTATGGATATAAGTACTTATTAAAATATTTGGAAATGTATCAATAAAAAATATAATTCTTGTATATCAAGGATCAAATGAACAGGTCTTTTGGCAGATGGTATAGATGTGACGTCAAGTGTGAATGAACGGGTCCTTTGAAAAAAATATTTCCTCTTTATTAGGTTACTGGATCCGCTGTGCCACAGTGTATAAAGACAGCAGCAGATGTCTCATCGTTTGTTAAGTATTTTAGTATAATTTATTTTAGTTTTAAACAAAATTATTGTGATTAAAATACCATATATTATAAAACCTTACAATAAAGTAGACCTTTAATATGATAGTATTCTTAAGTAGAATAGAAAAATTTTTTTTTAATAATCGTTATTTCTGTCCTTATTCTCCTGTAGATTTATTCATCATACTAATATTATAAATGCGAATGTTTAGAAGGATGGATGTATGGATGGATGTTTGTTTGAAGGTATCTCCAGAACGGCTCAACGGATCTCGATGAATTTTGCAATAGATGTAGAATATAGTCTGGAAGAACACACTGGCTACTAATTTCGTTTTTTTTAATTTTGCGCTGATGGAGTCGCGGGCGACAGCTAGTTTAGTCGTAGTAGTAAATATGCTTTATTCATGTAATGTATCGAGTACAAACGCAAAACTTCTTTTTCCTATGAGAGTTTTTGGAGTATTGCAAAATTTTTACAAAGCATCGAAACGGTAAGTACAGTTATAGCTTTATTTAAAAAAAGTAGTAAATGATAGCGCTGCGTAGACTGTGGCATTTAGCTAAGCGCTGTAAAAAAAGCTATAGCGACGGTCATAGATTAGACACCGGAGCCTGAAGCCCCACGGAAGTCATGTCCGGTGGACACGTGACACCCCTCGCCCCGAACCCGTCTCCCCCGCACCACCGAACGCTACCTCTCTTCACCGCACGCATTCGCATTGCATTGTTGCCTTTGCTTGCGACGTGTGCAGACGGATTACGTGTTTTAAATAAGGATTATTTTAGTAGACACATATTAAATTTATTGAAAGCTACTGGCTGTTGATTGAAACAAATGTTTTAATTTTTAAAAGGTTTTTCAAAAGTTTACAAAAAGCAAAAAAAATATATAAGTGGATATTTTTTATCGTCAGTCTGTGAAACTAGTACTCTTAGGGATTAAGATCATTTCCATTTTTTATATTTGGAAAGAATAATAAAGAGCCAATTTCTAAATGTAAAAAAAAAAATTTAAATTGAAAATGGCGAAATTTTAATTCGCGGCATCTTTACGTTCTATTTACTTGCTTCAGCAGAATCGAGAATTGCACGAGGTCATTAACTTCCACATTCATACGCATTGATACACAGTGTGTTGTAGGTGGCGCAGTTGTTAAGTGTTTATCTGGACCGGATCTTAATCTTTACGTCCAGGTTCGAACCCCGCTATACACCAATGTGTTTTTCAATTTTCATATCTACATTACCAGAGTGGTTGACTATGACGTAGTCATGTATAAAAGGGTATGCTCCGTACCCCTTGGGGATGTATATGAGCTGATGACGACGCATTTGCTTGGTTTGCTTCTTTAGCGACCCTAGGCTGCTACATGACGTATTAAGACCAGTCCGTTTATAAGGGTATGATATCCCGTTGCCATTCAGCCTAAAGAAGGATTCCGAAGGAAGGCCTTTATGTGAAAACATATTTGCTTTTTTCAATAAGCCTACGTTTTGTCAATAACTGATTAATTAATTATATTTAGTGTTCACAAAATCAAAGACAGTATGAATATTAATAAAAGTAACAGCAATTAATAATTAACTGATTTGAGTATTTGCGTCTATATCTATCTTTTCAGCCTCGTAATGCCTACTGTTGGGCATAGGCATTTGCGATTACATTAAGCTAATAATTTAATTTTAAAAAAAATTAAATAAATCAAAAGAAATCAGACAGTGAAAATGATAATAATAAACAATTTAAAACGGCAAATATAAAATTGTTAAGCAAATTCACCATTAATTACAATGGCGGAACGGTAGAACTCGCTTCCAGCTCTATAAATAAATCGACCTTCAGATTAAAAATAGACGGCAATCCCTCCCGAGCGAGGTCGCGGAACTGGGTCAACGGGACTCCGGCCCTCTCGCCCATCCCTCTCTCTCAAGGTGCGAAAGAGGGAAGAGGAAACAAGACGGGATGCGGTGCAGGGTCCGTGACGTCGCAGCCTTCGTTCATTGAATTTTATAGCTACAAGCGAAACGCTTTGCTACACGACATTCAGCTTCGCTGTTTTTATGGCATTCAATTTTCATTTGTAATAATTTTTCTAGTTTCATTAATTTATATATGTAGTATAAATTAAGCAACACAATATATGAATAATATAGGAATGTTACGTTAATCGTAGATTTTAGATCATAAAAGTGTTATCAAGAAAAATAAATTAAAAGTCAATTTATCTTATTTGTGTCCTGTTTTTATAACACGTATGTACGTAATAATAAATGTAGAATTAATTAATTTTTACATTTTCTGTTGCTCCTTGGGATTCTGGGACCAAAACGTGAGATGACGTCAAACGCGGGTGTGGCAGAGGACTATGACGTCACGGGAAAGCTCTGACGTCAATGGGGGCCCGCCTTCCCCGCCCGCGCTTGCCCCTCCCCCGCAAACGAATACCTTTAACAATTTTATGAATATTGTATCTTCTGGTATAGATTATAAGTAAAGTGAAGAAGATGAGGTCTTCCTTCAACTTTCTAGTCCGATATTATACGGACCATCCTGGGTAATAAAACAATGAAACAATAATATACACGTGAACTAATCCTTGATATTTTGAAATTACTGCATATTTTCAACATTTTGATTACAATTTTGCTAAGGCTTTGTAAACATGTGAGTGTTAGATTACTTAATAAAGTTGTCTGTATACCCAAAATATAATCAAATTATAAATAGTTGAACTCATCAATAGTTGCGATGCAAAAGTCAAAATAACATCAAAAGTCTACAGAATAAAAATAAAATAATACCAAATACTTTTATTAAAAATGGAATGATTTCATCTTATTCTTTAGATTTTTTATTACATAAATCTTCACAGGCGGCTTAAGAAGACGGTATCGTAATTTCATTATAATCAGTCCATTGATTTAGGAAAACTAGGGTACAAAAATACACAAAATATTTATTTCATGTTGTTGTATTTCATTTCTAAAACAAAATAACGTCAAAACGGGTTTTTCTTGTTGGGAAGATCAAATCCATAGAATCGATCGACCCAACAGGAAACATCCTTCGAAACTTTAAATAACCAAACCAAAAAATATAAAAAATAAAATGTTTTTCCTTTTAATGAATCTTGGCTTTCACTATAACGTAATTCTAATTATTATTTATACTTTTGACTTTATTTCGATTTGGATTACAATATATTAGGTTCAGTTACTTTGTATCGAATAAAACAAAGAAATAGAGACAAAGTAAAGCAGAGTCTAAAACATTCTATTGTAAAGGTAAAGCAAATCGATAAATGTTGACCTTTTAAAAAGTTATTTTTAATTTCGATATGAAAATGTTAATTTGTAGTTATGAAAATAAACTTAAAAAGGTCAGCCTAAGGGATACAATGAAGGTCACAAAATTTTCTTTGTTTAATATATTTAAAGGGAAACAAAGGAAACTTAAAGTTTTATAAAGATTTGGAATATGTCAGCTAAATAATGTGATTAAAAAGACCTTAGAATAGTCGTTCACTTTTTTTCTTTTGTCATATAATACCTTTATATGAATAAGTGTAATATTAAATTCTTAATATATTACATTTTTGATAATTTAAAATGTACATTTCAGAAATTTAAATATAAATACAATAACGAATGTAAGTTTGGTTTTTTATTGATTGTTGCAAGTGTATTAGCTACTTAGATTTTACTTAGATCCTATTGTATATATACTTTGTATTAATTAATAAATACGACGTTTAATTTAGCTTTGAAATATTTAATCACGACATTGTAAAGCTTTACCGTTTGATAGAAGGTAAATATCTTTTTTGCAGGTTGTTATCTGACCTTTTGTTATCGCAACATTTCTTCTAACGGTGAATTATGAGGTGGCATTAAATGTACTCTAACCCGGCGTGTCATAAGATTGGGGTAGTCTTTAATATATATTTGTATTTATGTTATATTTTATTACATAATTATTAATTGTCGGCTCTACGCACTTTTTCGTAAATAAATTATTATTTTTCATCTAGTCATTTTTTTGTGAATCATATAATGCAAGACAATAGCGATCAATATTTTATGCATTGTCATGATCAGGAATTGACAGAGGAACTCTTAGGACATAACTTTATTTAAGTTTTAGTGCTTTGATCACGTAAGTGATGTTCGTAGTCAAAAAGCGTGGGCGAGTCTACGGAGCTACGAGCCAGACAGCGCGTAGGCGTCAGCGTAGCGTCGTAGTATAAGCAAATAGATACTACACGTGCTACGAACCCTTTGATTATATTAATTCACAGAAAATATTTTTTTATTAATTAAAAATATTAAAGTTATTAATGATACTTACCCCATTGCGATCCACTTGATTCGTCCAACATAAATAACGTCGATTTTTTGTAAATTAGCTTCTAAAGCTTTAACTTAACTTTTATCAGTTAACTTTTAATAGTTCTACGATCGAGGAAGGCTATATGCCACCAACACGGCGGGCGTCGGACGACTGAAGCCTACATCCGATGAATTTTCCTTCAGGAATAGAGGCTTGAATGGATATGCGCTGCGATTGGTGGATGCGCGTGACGTCATTACGAAAATCACAACCATGTGGCCTTAGGGGCGCGCATCGGTGTGCGTTCAGCAGTGTGCCTGGGGGTGTGTGCGAGTCGGGGCCCATGAATGGGTGCCCCGGCCGCGCCCGCGCCGTGCCTCCGGTGACGTCACCACAACAGCCTCCATATTATGCAAGTGAACATCTGAAATAGAAGCTCGAGGAAATAATAACTTTTGAGGCGCCGTTTATAGAACTCCACGTTTTTTTCACTAGCTTTACTTTTGGTAGTTTAATTTTAAACATTTTTTGTTAATTTAAAAAAAGAAAACGACACATTAAATATTCTATGTTTGTAGCAAATTTCGAACAAATTGTTTATTATTACTGTAAAATATTTTTTATTTTATAACATACCCGAGTAAACTCGAGTATAATAAAATAAAAAAAATTGTGAACCATATTCGGAAACATAATTGTGTTTTGTACTACAGGCTCGTGATTCACTTCAACAACTCTATGGGCTAAGATGCTTGCCTATCAAGATTGCATTATGAATTGGTTTTTGCTCTATGTACTTTTGAAAATGTACTTTTAAGAAAATTTATATTTTTTAAATGATCCCATAAACTTTTGATACATTTGAATGAAATAAAGGATATTTTCGGTAATGCCAGAACTTTATAAGAAACTCTAACTTATATGACATAGCTGCTCGTATAGCTACGGTAACATAATAATCTCGCATCCCTTCAGGGCGGGCAGTTAAAGTTAGATCAATCGAATTATATCAGAATAGATGTAGAGCTTAATTTGACCTTCGAACTTTAGCAATGCAGGTAGCTTCCTAAAATAGCTTGCATGCGACAGGGTGCGCCGGTCGTTGACTGCCCCCCGCGGACCCCGCAATCCGCACCCCCCGTGCCCCACGCGCACACCCCCTGCGCCTCCCGCGCGCCCCCCTGTGCCTCGTGACCCGGTCAGCGTGCAACAAGTGAGCTTGTATCGACGTTGCCCGTTTGACATTTAAAGCATTCGCTACTCTTCCACCACAAGATAACTATGAATTTGGTTTTAATAATTAATTATTTTATATTATATTGTTGAAATAATTAATATGTGCTTAGAAGTGGAAGATAATGTTTAATTAAATTTGCCAAAGGTGCCGAAGTTTCTATAAGAAACAAAGGCGTAGGTATTTTAACGTTTTAAAATCCTTCATATTTCAATAACATAAGGAGTAAATACATAGCATTTTGAATTTGATGTAAGAATTTTACAAAAATTGCAATTGTCGCAATTTTTTAAAACGATTTTGTGTGCAAACTAGTTTGAAAAATTTATCAACATGTACCAACAATGTATCATGCTATTTAAAAAGGCACTAACATACATTTTAAAACAAAAAATCTTATAAAGCAATGTAGTTAGAACCTTGTTCATTATATGAAGGTTTGAATGGGAGACTTTGGTAGGCAAGGCCAGTTCCGTGTCGAGCCATTCACGGGTCCAAGGCGGGCGACTGCGTCACGCCGCAAGGACGCAACCTAGCGACAACTTAAGACTCTTTTACATTTACATTAAATTACTAAGTAAAGTCAAGTAATTTAATATATCCAGATAGGTATTTTAATACTTAGCAATTGATTCACGTAGTGTTAAGTGACATCAAAGTGTAGTGTAAAGGAAAAAGGGACGGGAAAAGGTACTTACTTAAAACCTTTAAAAACTTTAAAACCTTTTCTGTATTCAGAAAGTTGAAGTTTATCTCCAAACGATCAAGAACCTACATGTGTCGTAGCCAAATAACTTCACCATTGTTAATCAATATTATGATCATAATCATAATTTTCCAACCGGTATACCACTAAACATTTATTACTATTATAATTAAATTAATATTATTTATATATAAATGGTAGAATGTATAGGGACCTTTATAGTCAATCGAAAATTTTATTTGGTCACCCTGTGTTTTACGTTAAAAGTAACTGTGTTGGTAATGTTTAACAAACACATAAATGAGGTCATCCCAATGTATTTTTGTATTAAAGAATTATTTGTATGTTGCATAAATAACATAGATCGTTTGAAGAATTACTTAACTAACATTTATCTACAGCTGAGTGGTGATGTGTAGGGCCGATGGATTGGAAATCCGTGTTGTCATTGAAACCATGTTGTAAGTACCTGGTGCTTTGCCTAATATGTCGCGACCGCTGCCAATGGACATTTGCGATTGCAGATGAGTTTACTTTCAATCGATCAAGGTACACCAAGGACGCACAGGAAGAGAATATCTCCCCTTCCTAAGCGTTCCCTCGTCAGTTAAATTCTTCGAACTTCCCGTTCCCACCCTTTCCTTAAAAGAAAAGGGTAGAAACAGAGAGAGGACCAAAATTAGGGGTTCAAAACGCACTCTTATCAAAAGAACGCGAAAATAAACTCATGCTAATAAATAATTGTTCAATCCATAGCATACATATCACATGAGTAATAACTAATTGTATAAAATATTTTTTTGTTCGATAGTCAATTCATAAAACATAATTATTGTATTCAGAAAATTTCATAAGAATTCAACTAACTAGTATATAATGTAACTAATATTTTCTTATTTCCCGTCTATAAATATAACATGGTTCGATTGATATAAGATGGCGCGGCGTGGTGCGGTGCGGTGCGGCGCGGCAGGTGGCGGCTTCGATTAACAAGCATCGGCAAGAATGAACCGAGTGCGTCACTCTTCGTGCTTCGATTCATGAATAGAGCCTTGCAACCCGGGATGACCCAGTTTTTGACTCTATACCCTCGATCTACAGATCCATAAAGACGTAAACGACATCCACACGATTACGAAATATGGTACTTCGGTGTAGTAACTTTTGTATTATAATTGCTTGTTAGTTGAAATTGGGATATGTACGTCTTCTTGGACAGGTTAGCTATGACGTCAGTTGGTTCGGAGGGGGACTGCAGCCCCGGAATTGGGTCAGTTTCATTCTGAAACAAGCTCTGGGCGGGCGGGGCGCAGGGGCGAGGGGAGTGGTGTAGTCGATGGTGAATTTAGTTATCGCTAATTACTAGTTTCTTGAGGCTGGTAACTTGTAGAAAGATAGACCTTAATGGTATTAATATTATAGTAAGTTACAGCATGTATGAGGTAAAATTGTAATTTAAATTATGTTAAGAGTACTATAATTTTATATACTAGCGGCTGCCCGTGACTTCGTCAACGTAGAACAATTATTACACTATAATATGCCCGCGTGTATCAGCTACCTTCCCGTCAATGTCCCATCAAAATAGGCCCAGCCGGTCTCGAGATTACAACGAGGTTGGAACAAACACTGCCGCGCAGACAGTTAAAAATTAAAAAAAAATCTTTATTACCAACGCAAATACATCACGTGAACGAATTTTTTTTTCCATATTACATACAATTATTCCAATTTTATTATTATGTATAGATTATAAACTTGTGTCGATCAATTTTTTCTAAGAAAAAATGTATAACCATAATCACGAGACAAGATGGGTGTGATCTTACTGAGTTTCTTTGCATTTAGTATCAAGACAATTCCTCGATTCATCAACTTAAGCTTGCGGTCACTTTAGTTTTTTACAATTCAGTATGTAGAATAGGGATCTTGACGGAGGGTCGTTAATTGTGTATATTCTTCGAGTAATTCCAGTACGTCATTGCCATATATACGTCATTGTCAAGTCAAGTAAAATGAAACAATACCGAAATTATATAATGATAACAAGCTGTAACGTTACAAAAGTTTTTTTTTCTTTATTAAAGGTGTTTGTTCAGGTTACTAAAGTTATTTTTTTAATTTTATAGGCACTTTTACGTGTCCCTCGAGTACTTAAGATCATGCAATTAAAAAAATGGTTTACAGTGGCCTAATTTTGTTCACAAATCAGCGGGTATGATGTAGTCCATCTATCCAATATTCTTGATGTTCCTTATATAATAGTCCTCTTGAAGAAAGAAATACAATTGAATTGACCGAGACACTTTAATAATAGACAACTGCCTATCATGATTATTTAAGTAGAGCCATTATTGATACCATGAAGTAAGAATGGACCGGTGGCTGGTAAGGGGGAGGGCTTAGGTGAGAATGGGGTGTATGACGTCACAGCTCTAGGCTGCGTGCACGGAGCAACGCCTCCCTCTATTCGGGTCACCTATTTCGGGATGCACTTATCATCAAATAGTAGAGGTACATATTATGTGTAGATATGTATAGCTGTAATAGGTGTGGTTTTTTTTATATATTTAAAGTATTCATATGTGATGCTTCATAAAATAAATCTTTATAATTTATTAAAAAAAACAAATAAATGTTATTATTAGTAAATATTTTTTAATAGAAAAAATGAATTTAAATATCAAGTAAAATGCCTAATCTGTTTTCTAAAGATTTGTTTGCAAAAATACAAACTTTAATGCCTAAATTTGTATTTTTTTCGAAAAATTTTGATTGGTGATAGCGCCATCTTTCTTTCAATCTTCACACTTAGGTGACTTAAAATTGTTAATTTAATTTAACGATGTTTAACTATTGAATTTTTTAATATAATGTTTAGGAAATTTGAAGAGCATTAAATTGCACAATGCTTTAGTTATACAAATTTTTTCCTAATTTAAATGAGAAGAAACTACCCGGCATAGATGTCGCTAGTTCGAAGAACAAGTGCAAACAAGTATGTTTTATATTTATGTGGGTAGATGGAGCTTTAATAAAGTTTGGAAGTAACCCAAAATTAGAACGAAAGAAAAATAACTACAAGATATGTCGTTTTTCCCCAAAAGATGCCACTATCTTTATTGTTATCAAAGCTCGACTTAAGATCTGGAAGTTTGTGAATAGAAGTAAATACACTTCAATTGTCCGTCAAAAGAAATTCGGATTACATCTACCAGTTTCCACTGAGACAATATATACAATTTTGTATTTTTATTATGTTTTGGGAACGAAGTTCCTTATCGCGCGTTGTGAAAGGGGGCTAGACGGAAAAAATTCTTACGAAAAGTTGTCACGACACTTTTTGCTATAGACGAATGAGCGCTACTTCACCATGGCAACGACGTGACAATATATAACGAAAATTCATAGAAATAAAATGTACTTCTTGTGAAGACTTAAGTTTTTTATTCATAGAATAAACATTGGTTCCTTCACTAATTAATTGAAAGGAACTTCGTTCCATCCGGGTGTCCCTTGACACCTCTCAAGTTTTTGTATTTTGGTCGAGAATAATAAAATAAGTTTTTCAATGCCAAAATTAAAACTGTAATAAATTTTAGGGTGTCTTAGATTCGAAGAGTAAGCGTGTATAATAAATCTACTAAAGACTATAGTTTTATCCATTATACCGTTTATTTTTAAATATACAGTCAAAACCGTTTATAGCGACATCGTTTAGAACAAATTACCGGTTAAATTGACCAAAATCAAAGGTCCTGGCTGAATGTTATTACATATCTTTCCTATTAATACCTGTCACCGGTTGTTACAACTATCGGTTTTTACGACTCAATATGAGTAGTCCCTTCGATATCGTTATAACAGATTTTGACTGTATTGCATATTGAATTCCAAATGAATGTTACATTTGTATCAGTAATTTTGACTCTACAATTTTAACAGCTACAAATTACCAGATTAATTAAAAGATAAAGCATACAATTGGAAGGTCGCTGGAAATCTGTGAACGGTATTATCTTTTGTTGTGATCTATGCCCGGCTCATTAGCAGCCTTAATTATGTATTATTTCAACAACAGGCGACATCTGTTGTATTGTGCTCAACACTATTTTGAATGAAAAGACTATTGTGTATGAAAATGAGGTCTCACGAGCAAGAAACCTAATTGAATATACAGAGATAAATATAGGAAATAAATGAACTAGAAATTTACAATAAAAACTGAAGAAAAGCTATTCGAAAAGTGTCGGGTTTTCGAGGTTGCCGGAAGGTGTAATGTTGCTAGGAGGTGTCTTTGTTTTTTACAGTAATTATAGTCTCCATAGATTATTTAGAAGATCCCACGAAGTTTCGGGAAATAAATAAATAATTCGTTAACGAAACGAAGGAAGATTTATATAATAAACAAAAATATAAACAAAAAGTCGGCTCTTGAACCTTAGAGGAAATATCCTTAATTAGAAGTTTCCGATTTATTTTATAGTTACATCAATTTATGATCCTGCTAAAACAATTTCAATACGTAATTGGGGTCGTAAACCCAATCATCACTTTAATAACCGAATTCCCTTTGGAAATTTACGCTTCAAATTTTCGCGAGGTTTATTGCTCGCTTCGGGTTTCGAGGATCACTTTTATATCTATTTTCGGCCAATGTCCAGATATTATTCTAGATGTTTTTCTTTTTTATATCCTTAGTACCTTTTTCCAGCGATCATATTTTCAAGTAACTTATAAATCAAGATTTTGTATGAATATTTTCTATGAACTAGTGGGTTTCCGGTTACGTCAACATGTATAAAATCTTCGCGCTAACCAAGTAAAGATTAACAAAGAAACATCTGCAAACTGCAAACATTTTTGTAAATAAATCCAGATGTCATATAACAACCAGGTATATAGGCTTATGTACAGTAACAACTAGGCATTTAATCAGACAGTAAAAGTGTCGCCCAAAGACTTATGCTAGTGAAAAATATAGTTTTATCAGCGAAATAAGACTAAATCGAGCGAAGACGTAAGAGTTATCGACTGGAAAAAGCCGCCGATATCTCCGTTTCAAAGATTAAATATTAAAAAATGTCTATAAAAATATTAACACCCACATATTTTTATATATGTCATACAATGGTGTAACAAATTTTAGTCAGTCAAAAGATTTCAAGTTTACCTGTGTATAAAATGTGTAAAATAATTGTTATTTAATAATTATTTTTAACTGATTTGATAATTAACACTTATCTTTAATTAACACTTTGATAATTAACACTTTGTGAAATTGACAGATAATTTTCTAAAGTAATGAACAACGCTTTCCTGATATTCATAAGTTTTTATTCCAAATTTATTTACCATCCATAAGAAAATTCAATTCTATTTAAGTGTTCTAATCTAGAACTAGAGTCAATCGGTAATTTGGTAAAGGAGTGGAATCATTCAGTCGCGATCAAAGAATTCACTTTGAAGACGGAAAATAAAATTGTTATTTGATCGTTTCTTTAAAATTTTTAAAGAACAAATTTTTGTGATACATTACGAAAATTTATCGTTAGCAAAAATCTAGTAGTTTATTATAATAGCTTAAATATGCTGTAGAAATACAATAATTATTAATTTTGTAACTTCCGTTACTAATTTGCCTAAAAACTGAAGAGCTTGTTTGAACCTGCTAATCTCAAGAATTACCAAACGGATCGGAAAAAGTCTTTTTGTAGTTGAAAGAACAATGATTAAAGAAGACACAAGATTTCACATCATGCTACGAGAGTTAGGAAACAAGTACAAAGTGCGACATCGAAAGAGACGTAGTTAATTTGAAAATAAAGACTTACGATTTTAATGATATAAATGAATAAAATTTGTAGTAGAAAGGCACTTTATAGTCCCTGTGCGTCTTTCCGGCAAGGAAATAACATTACGTGGGGAGTATTAATGGAACCATTTGACCTGAAATAACTATTCTTATCTTGTCTCCATTATTGCTATTTATTTTTTTCTCTAACTTTCGGAACTTATCGTAAGTTTTCTTAATATTTCCTTATTTTTTTAACTTGTGTAATGTAATTAATTTAATTTCCACTTTAATTGCTACATTTGTTGTCATTGGATCTTTAAATACAGGTGAACCTAGTTAAGGAGCCAAGGCGATACTGATGCTGTAATCATTTAAGTATGCATTAAAAATCTTTTACGTAATTTAAAGTCGCAGCGTATGTGCGGTAGATCAATCTGAAGTATGTCATAATTGAAATGATATATACAAATCCATACATACTTATTTAACCGCAAAATGTATTTTCCTTCAAAAAAATTTACTGATTTTCATTTTTCAATTGCTAGAATACAGTAATATTTAGAGTTGGTATACTGTAAAACCATAAAGCCGCTTGCTTATCTTTTGTAATGTAATTATTTTAGGAAATCTACTGTATCGAGAGGCTTAGATGATATCAACAATCCAATTACGTTTAATGGAATATCTCTGATCTTATTTAACGGAAATGTTAATATTATGATCGTAGAGCTAGATTCTACTCTTAAAAATTATATTATATTGCTAAGAATTTGGTCTTTGATTAGGTAACTAACGATTTAATTTATTTAACATTTTAATTTTTTTACATAGCACAGTATTTCTTTGTATTGTAGTTTATATTCGTGTTATTTAGGTAGAAAAGATTGTCTACGTAAACACAACCCACACGAGCGGATTATTTTCTCCCCGCGCGATTACAAACAAAAGGTAATGCTTTTATTTTATTTGCTCTATTTAGTTGTTTAATTAAGAAAACCTTTATTACGTAACATAAATTAATTAAGATTTTCGACAAAGCTGTTTGTTACAATAGTTTTTCATGATTTTTTGGAAAATATTAAATTATAATTAAAAACGTATATTTATACAAAGAGGTTCGTTTGTAACGACAACATGACCTTTTACTGGATTACTTAGATTATGTAAAAATATTGAATATTCTGTTCAAAAAAATATTACGTATAGAAATATTTATCAGATTTTTTGTTTCTTTAGCTTTTAAATCCACCGCCCGCCATTAATTTAACTTTATATCTAAGGTAAGAGGAAGTCGGTCATCACTGAGAATAACCAATTTAGCCGGAGCCGGTAAAAAACACATCATTCTTTCACTCGACGTTATTTTTAACATGCTCTATGTATCGAGGGTAAAGCACAACTACAAATTTTGACATATTTTGTCGATGACGTTACGAAAACACATTTCGCAAATATTTGTGATAGACCCTCCGTTTTGTTAAACAAAATAAAATTTTGCTAATATGTACACAATACAAGAGAAGGATGCGAGAGTGCAATTTTATGGTGAGTATATTTTATTGACTGATGACAGACATAAAAGTGTCACTACCATTTTTGTGGCATTAATGTAAAAAAAAAGTATTTGTAAATGGGCAGCTACAAACATCTGAATAGAAATAAATTTATTTTTAACATACGCAGACTACACACAGACGATTGCGAATATTTTGTAAGTTTTATCTTTGAAAGATCTTTTATTTATTCATCTATTGAAAGTTAAGGAAAGAATAATTTAAAAATATATTTTAAACATCCATTATTAACGTATCATTAACCGTCTTTTCATTTAATCTATGGTTTTAGATATTCTAAACTAGCTTTTACCCGCGACTCCGTCCGCGCGGTTTATTCCGCGAAAACATATAAATAGAAAACGGGCTAAAATTATTCTATGTCCGTTTCCTGGTTCTAAGCTACCTGCCCAACAATTTTCAGTCAAATTGATTCAGCCGTTCTTGAGTTATAAATAGTGTAACTAACACGACTTTCTTTTATATATATAGATGAAAACTAATATAAATATTTTCCAACTTTTACATTTAAATTAAATGTTCATTTGAGTTAAGCTTAGTTGTATAAATTAACTATACAAATAAGTAGCGAACATTGTCTAATTTGGAATGGTTAGACTGTGTTCGTAGATAGCCGCCGGCAATAGAATTAAGTTTATTTAAGCCGAATACCAGATGTGTAAATGCATATGAGATTTGCGCAATTTTCTCTGTTTAATGGAGCGTTATCTATTGTACGTGCTCTGAATAGATAATTGGGAAATTAGCTGATGATTTCCTTCAGGTGAAGTAATCAGGTTTTTATTTGTAATTCCCTTTGTTAACAAACTACTAGCCATATAAATTTCAAAATGAGAATAAGTGTGTTGGTATAGTGCGATTGTTGCTTTGGTAGAGTATTTGCTAACGAGATTAGGTGTACCTTTGTAGAACGAAATGTTTACTTTAATTCATTGGAAAGTCTTTGTATTTACAATGAACTCTTTGACTATGTACTAAGAACTAATAGTTTTTTGTTAAGGTTGCATAAGATTTATAACAATGTAACATATTCTGATCACAGATTTGCTGATATATGTAAATAATAAGCGATAAATCACTGGAAACAGATTGATTTATAGCTTTATTAGTCTCTCGTAAGCGAGGCATTAGGACGATCGGAGATGCCATGGCCTGTATAATGTTTGTTATTTTTTATGTTATAAGTTAACCTAGACTTTTAAATATTGTTCTTGATATTTATTTCACAGGGAATTAATTTATTATAATCTGATTGCTCATATGAAATTTAAACATTTAAAGTACGAAAAATTTGTGATTTTGTCGTAATTTCAAATTCTTGGATGTATTGGAAAGGCGTTCGTACAGCAAAAGATAAAAATAAGATATTTTATTAAAAATCATGGTGACATAGATTTTCATTACGTAGGACAATTGTAAAATGCTATCGGTTGAAGTACTGCATGGTATGCGATAATATTACGTATGCTGCGTGCGCATAGCGGGCGCGAACTACAAATTTACGATACAGCCGAGCTTAAAACTGGAGCTTGGATCTTGTGTTATTTCGGTGTCGGTGTCAAAACGACACTGCTCTAAAAATGTCTGCGTGAATGCGGGGCAGCCGGGTGTGCGCGGGCGCAGGGCGTGCGTGCGGGGGGTAGACGCGGGGTGCGCGCGGGGGAAGCGCCCACGCGTTTCCCGCCGCGCCTTGCCGCCCGCCCAGCGCCAGTCAGCAACTGTGGCTCGTGTTGGCTGAACCATCTTGTAGGGCCATCCTCTTTTTCTTGCCGTAGGTGAGTGGTGACATATATTTTCTACTAACTAAAAAAGTAATAATAATATCAAGACTGCCAAGTGATTGATTGTTCAGTGAAGTGACGCACGTTTTTGGTGCAATAGAACGAGAAGATCTAATCACGTGTGTGACGGTTCGTGTTCGCTAACTTAAACTTACGTCGAAAGCAGTGATATTGAAAGAAAAACGGTTAACGATTTCGTGTAACAGCATCACGGTCTTAAGTTTTCGGGTATCAAGACCGTTTTCCTTTTATTCTATAATCAGTGTGGCTACTTAAGGATTAACTTGTTTTACAATTACCCTGGCACCACTGATGATAAAAAATCAAATCACAATAAATCATATGAAATCATATATTTGGATTTTGATTAGTTATTCAGATGTACAAAACCTCGTTTAAAACACCTGTTTTTTTTATTTAAGTGACTAAAATAATTTGTTTAAAATTTTATGGAAGCGTGCGTCTTGCGTCATAGCCGAAGAAGATGTAACCCAATGTAACCGAAGCAGGCCGCCCATGCGACCAAATTAGGTTCGCCGTCCGATCGGAACTATTTCAGGCGCGCGCCCGAATGCCTACGAACATACCCGAACATATCAGACTCTTATTGCAGAATGAAATTTTGGATGCTATAGATACACTTATTTATTTAACAAGGTCATTAGCACATATTGATGATATTTACTTGGCAATAGCATTTACAAAGCCGTGAATTATGCATGAAACGTGATTCTTTATCAGACCTTTAACTTAACAAAAAATATTCGAATCTATTAAAATAAAATACCACACACCATTCACATGTGAATGAAGACAGACACAATTTTTCCTTGATATTTATAAGGATATTTTTACGGATGTTGATCTATTAAATAAAATATTTATGTTACTCCCCAAGGGATAATAAAACATGCAGAGGAAATATTTGAGGAGATAATATATGACATTCGTGGTATCAAATGTCGGTTATTTCACACCGCGATAGCAACTTGGCGCGAAGCCAAAACGTTTCATGTATCACTCATGTTGGCCGATGTTCGCCAAATACGTAACTTTTATGTATCCTTGAAGTGATATTGGTGTTCCTCAATCATTTTCATTTTATTTCATCAGATAAAACTGCCTTTTTATATACCAAGTACGGATTTTTGTAAAAAAAAAAGCTTGTTTTTTTATTCTATATTAAAATAGCTTTGCTTTATAACAATTTTTACGAAATTACACATATTTTTGTACTATTTGGATTATGTTACGGTATCGTTTTGTTTTATTTAACTTGACCTTGAAATAATTCATGATAAGATATAGAAATGAAACTAATCAATTATCTTTGTAGGTCTGTAATTTTAAATTAGTAAAATGTAAAAAACTTACAAAAAGTATAAACAAAATAGGTTTCAGTGATTAAACTTATCAAATAAATAATTTCGATTATAAACGTTAACATATAAAATTTGTTCTTGTTTCAGGACTCCTGAACCAACACATACAAAATGGCGGATGATGAAGTAAGGTAAGGTGTCACTAAATGAACTGACTTTTAGCTGAAGATTGTCAAGCAATAATATACTGGATTCATAATATATGCATACAACCATACAAGTAAACATTGAAAAATTTTAAAGTACATAACTTAAACGAAAACTTATTTAAGTTGCAAAACCACGATGTACAAGTATGAGCATTAAGTTTTATAAAAATAAATAAAATTTAATACTTTTACAAGGCAGAAGAAAACATATTCCAAGAAAATATTTTTCAAAATTTATGTTACAACAAATATTTTAAAATTGGATTTTCATTAGATTATAACTATAATATACAGGATGAAACAATTGTTATATACATTTTCATTATATTAGAACTACATGTACAGGATGATACATTTTTTTATTTGCCTAATCAATTTTTTTCTTAATTATTCTGTTTCATTGGACTTGCATCACATCGTCGACGATATGGACATCTTCGGTCTTCATTTCTGCAAACAATCTTCGTATCTGCAATAATACAATAGTATTGATTACTATATCTCCTTGAGACTAAGGTAAATAACTAACAAATACTAAAACACTTACAAAATATACCATACAAACAAAATATTACACTTGTACGTACCGAATAGATCTATAAAAAATGTAAAAAAAAATGAAAGCATTTTCGATTTTTGATTTAAAAAATACATTCCTTATCAATTACCTAATATATGTTTAAAAAAATGTTGTATTATAAAAAAATACATTTTACATGAAATTTTTGTTACAGCTGACTTTTAGTACATTTGTAAATTTGTAAGTGATTGGTAAACAATCTATGTACGTCTTTGAAACGAAAGATTAATATCTTTATATTCTCACTGAGCTCGATATTGCAATGCTTAATCAAATAATTTGTTTGAGAATTACAAATAAATAATGAAAATAATAAAATCACAAAAAATATCACAAAAGAAGCACTAATTGTTAATTAATTGCTTAAATTTGCTCATAATTATGGACCTATGAACTTTTTGTTGTGGGTCAAAGTATTTTTTTGTTTCAAATAATTTAGTGTCTATCCGAGCAAATCTAACTAATCTCAGCTGCACAAAATTTCACATATGCACAAAACTCACAAAGAATAATCACAGACTTTGTCTATAAAGATTTTCATAACAATTTTGTTTCTTACACTTTGTTCTTTATATCTGTTCTATTCACTTTACATTGTTACTTATTTTAAATACTATTTGTTACACAATTTAAATAACAATAATATTTTAATTTAAAACTTTCTATTCGAAACTAATTTTTGTTTCTTTTTTTTTCAGAAAAAGCGTCTCGAGGAGGTAAAGGAGATAAAAGTGTACACCGAATCTTCATATTTTTTTACTATTTTATATGAAATTCAATTTGATTTAAGTAGCTATTGAACGAGGAAATTATTGATTAATTAATTAGATAACTTCCAAACAAAACATTAAAGATAGAGCCAAAAAGATGTTTACATACATTCTTATCATTTGTACCATAGTATAGAAACAGTACATCTAACATAAGAAAATGTAATTATAGTAGAGGGCTTAATTAAAATTTTGTGTGGTTGTTTGTGTGCGTTTCTTTTGCATACATACTTTTAAATTAACTCGCTACCAAAAGATTCATACGAGTATTGCCATGCAAACACATATATAGAATCACACGCCAACATCCAAATATTTTGAACCATTTGTATTAGCTCTAAGTTGCATATGTCCAGGCGAAGAAGGCCAAACAGGCCGAGATCGACCGCAAGCGCGCTGAGGTGCGCAAGCGCATGGAGGAAGCCTCCAAGGCCAAGAAGGCCAAGAAAGGTTTCATGACACCTGAGAGGAAGAAGAAGCTTAGGGTGAGTAATACAACTTTTACGCAGTAAATACACGTTTCAATATTAGCACTAAATTAATAATTGTTGTACTAACAGTTGTTGCTGCGTAAAAAAGCCGCTGAGGAGTTGAAGAAGGAACAGGAACGCAAAGCGGCGGAGAGGAGGCGCATCATCGAGGAGAGGTGCGGCAGACCCAAGAACATCGACGACGCAAACGAAGGTATACAGGACGCTTTAGTCCCTTTCATCTATTCGATTATTTAGTTTATTTTTACACATTAAATTATTACATTTTTCTAGATTTTAAGCGATACTCGGACAACCCAAAGGTACACTTACATCGTACATGGTGGCAATTCGCAAAATTGTGATTGTCATCTCTGATTTATTTAACCTTTATGTATATCGCATTATAGATGCTATTTCGAGGGTTTGCAAAGAATACCACACCCGCATCGGCAAACTTGAAGATGAAAAGTTCGATCTGGAATACATCGTTAAACGGAAAGACATGGAGGTAGCCAAATGAGCTGCTACCAAAGCACTCTCTTTTGACGAACTCACACAACTTACAAAATCTTATTTTCTATTTAACTCTATGATGCCAAAGTGCCGTCTTGTCTCTATCGTGTCTCTATAATAACGGATAACGCAGTCTGAAGTGTGTTGCCGCTGGAATCTCCTAAAAGTTGCGGTCTTTTATACCTTCTAATTCTATCCACTCTTCTAAGCTATATGTGAAGTCGTTAAGCTATCGTGCAAATACTTACCTATATCCTTCTTTAAATATATTTAATAAATTTCCACCTGAGATTTACATACATATATTAAGCTTTTGCGTGCCGAGACGTTATGGGGTATTATAATTGAGGTAGCTGGTGGGAGATGGGAGGTAGAGGTGTCTGGCAGGACCGGAGTAACGTGTGTTGATGTTGTAGCCGCTCTCACGAGCATCATAACCGGCTACCATCAACGTATCGCCAAGCTCGAGGAGGAGAAGTACGATCACGAGTTGGAAGTGGCGCGCAGAGAGCTCGAGGTCTGACCTGGTTTGGGCGCTAAGCAATTCACATATTACGCTACGTTTGCGTAGTTCATGCCGACTCTGTGACTAGAACACGATTTTTTTTCTCAGCAGTTTCATTCACACTACGGACTTTAAAATATAAATACCTTAAAACCTTAACTAATGTGGATAACATATTTAATTAATAAATATTAGTTTTCAAATCATATTAATAACAACGTCCCGTTTATTTCAAAACCGGAGCTGAAACTTTTTTGTAGATAATGTCATCGAAGTTTTCAATAATATGGGTCCCACCTAGTTGTCATCATGTAGCTTCGCTTCCGCTTGTGTCCCACAGACCCGATGTCGTGTTATCCAGTTCGTGTTGGCGTGGCCCCCACAGATGTTTGAGGCGGCATTCATTATATCGATGTTCCACTTTACCTAAATTTCATATTGTTTTTCTTTAGCGGAACTGCAGACGATATGTCAAATGTATTGGCAAAGAATATACGAGCTTGAGGGAGATAAATATGAACTAGAACGAGGTAGCGAAATTAAGAAAATGGAGGTAAACAGCATATTAGGATTGGGAATGCATATGACGTGAAATTATTTTTATTCTGAGCTAGTTGCTACGATGTTACGATAGTGGTTCGGCTCACCGCACACATGCACACGTCTCTCCGCCGACTGACGTAGACAGAACACTCACACAAATGTTCATGACCATTCTGCCGGCTCAATAATCTGTATTTCCTTTTTCTATAGAAATGCTCAAGAATATAATACAGGAGTATTATGACCGCATGTATGTGTGTGAGGGCCAGAAGTGGGATTTGGAACACGAAGTCAGGAAAAGAGATTATGAGGTATTGACCGATACTTTGTAACCATTGTGAATATCACGCTCATCGATACCGTAACAAACGTGCGCGTGTCACAGTCCGTGTTGTTACATTGATAGTGCTTCACAAGCATCCGGTTGTTGTCTGACCTGTAAATAATGCATAGGCGCGGACCGGTGGTACTGGCTGTACTTGTAGACTAGGTGTGTGCGTGTCATAGGCTGCGATTGTCTCGGGCCGGCCGGGCCGTGAGGCACGCGGTGCAAAATCGATCTCGACCGGCCACGGCGACCGAGAGGCGCTGGCCGCTTGTCATTCAACATGTAACTTACACGATTAACTTACTCTAACTAAAGTAACTGCCTTGAGGGAAACAGTAACACTGCATTCACTACCGAGGCACCGTACCGCGGCCTCGCTGCATGCTCGCGTAACTTGAGAACCATCTCGCTCATCTACATTTTCCGTCATTCTATCATTTATGTCTGTCGTCGTCGTTTGTATCGTTGTTGTATCTAGCTTAGGATTCGATAGCTTGTTTTTATATTTACGACCAGATAATCTTATTTCTTAACTTATTTTAACAAAACTGTTGCATGATTTTTATAACAAACTTAGCTCCAATTATCCCATTAATGTCCTTTAAAATAGTATGGCACTTTAATATCCAAGTGTGAAGAAAGAAATACGGAAACCGACCTTCGCTGCGTTTGAACGTGTAACGCTTTGTGTGTGATTTTATTATGGCCTTACTGAATTTTCTCTTTTGTTGACAATAAGCAGTACCGTTGAACAATTACAACGGTAAAACAGTTCCTATATATTAGCACACGCAAGTGCAGTAAACGTGAAACTTCATGTTCCAAATCTCATACTTTTTATATAATCCGTTAATTGACACGCGGTCTGTTTGCGTATTCGATTTTTAGATATATTCCGAAACCCTTTAATTTTGCTACCTGTGTTATTAGTGTATAAAAAGTGCCATGCTCTGATCGATGTTGCCCGATCCTTTCCCTGACGTCCAGGTGCTGGCGCTTGTGTGCGTCGCGCTGGTTTGGACGGAGTGTGAACACAGAATACCCACATTTACCCAGAACACTACATAATCAACACATTCTAATATAATTTATGATCGATTTTGCACCGTCACTCTATTACACTTTTTTGGCAGTGTCCATTACATGTGTACGCGGAATAATTTTGCGTAAACGATGCGTTCATATGGGAGTTCGCACATCGATTCAGCGCACAATGTATTACCTTGAACAGCTGGAAAATTTTACACAATAATTTTTTAATATAATGTAAACAAAAATTTAAATGTAACAGATAATAATTTAGCAATAGAAATCTATGATGTTGTGAATGTAGTAAAAATTCCAGTACTGAAGAGGTAAAATTTTGTCGGCGCTAGTGTTAATAACGCACATGTAAATTATAATGCACTCAATGTTATCCGACTTCACGAATGTCCAGGTGCTGCAGACGACCAGCAACCGACACATGCGTAGTTAGCTGCACGTATAAGTGGTACACAATATCATTTAAGTAGTGATTAGATATATAGTAATGTGAAATATTAGGGAAAGAGCACAAACTATGTCACAAATAGTCTAGGATGTGGGATCTATTCTCGTATGTACTTGTCCTATTTCAAACTTCAAATATTATTTCTTCAAATCTTTCCAACTATTATACAGCTCGCAAATAACACTGCCTAATCTTTTCTCAGTTCTTTACCTTTTTATTCTTTTCTTTCTTTTTTCTAATTAATCACTATTTTAATGATGATTTTAACTCTTAATTCTAAGTATGTGTACTTTTCTATGTGCTTTTAATGATGACGCAGCTTTAAATGTTTTATAAAACTTTGGCATTTTTCATTAATTGCATGTATTGCCATTTTCTGTTTTACTGTTCTTTTTTAATTTGTATTTTTATATTTCTATGTCTATTTTATATCTTTTTTTGTCTATTTTCAATATTTTCACTCTCATTTATATTCAATTGTAATTGTTAATATCTTGTGTGTAATTTTGTTCAAAGTTACATTAAAATTATTACTTTCGTTCAACGTATTGTTTACTTTAGTTTATTGTTCTTATTAATTACTTTTCTTTTAATGTATTCTCATATTCCTTTTTAAATATTTCATTTAACAATTATAAATAAAAAAATTATATTCATGATATTAAACGTAATTTATATTACCAGATTGCCGACCTGAACTCTCAAGTCAACGACCTAAGAGGCAAATTGTAAGTATTTATTTTTATAATTTCAGTATTTTAATGAATATTTCTACTAAAAGTTAAAGTTTACATAATCTCACAATAAATATAAGATAGAATTTTTATAATCCCACAAAGTTACCTGAGTGACATACGACAAGACAAAATTAGTTATTTACCTAAGTCCAATTTTGTCTTTCGGGTCAGATAAAGTAGTCTTTAATATGTTTTTTGACTTAAATTGTTACTTGTAGCGTCAAACCTACACTGAAGAAGGTGTCCAAATACGAAAACAAATTCGCTAAGCTTCAGAAGAAGGCAGCTGAATTCAACTTCCGTAACCAACTGAAGGTTGTCAAAAAGAAGGAATTCACCCTTGAAGAAGAAGACAAAGAGGTAAGCTTTGCAGTTACTTAACATTAATAACTATAACGAAAATTTTAATCACGGTTTAAAAAGATTTACTCTAAATTTTAGTTTTATTAAATACTTTTGGTCGTGACTTTCTTCCGTGATGGATTTTTTTTAATTTATCATGGTATTAAAGAATGTTTCGGATGAATTTGGTTCAAAGCAATGTACTTCGAAATAAAATAAAAGTAAAGCAAAAGAAAAACAAACATATAATAATTTTAATCTGTGTTAATCGCATAAAAACGAAGAGATACATGTCTTCTTTGCTCGTATTTCAACAGGCTAAGAAAGCGGAGAAGGCTGATTGGGCAATCGGCAAGAAGTAACCGATCACAAATTCTAAACAAACGTTTCCTTCGTCACCACTCAATGTTGTGATGTCTTATTTATAACTTATCCGTACATTATAAAATAAATTTATTTATAATTTTCATTAATTCTTTAATAGTTACCTAAGTTACCCAAACAAGTTAAACGAGGTGAGAACGAGTTTCTTGAAAGAATTGAATGCTGCTTACGATTACCTAAGTTATATTTGTGTATTGCATTCGAAAATATTAAATGTTAACATTTTACCCCATCCTGAGGCATATATTTGTGGTATTTAGAGGATCGGATTTATTTTATTTTTGAATTATTTTCCCGTTCAGCTTCGCACATCCAGTTTATTTGGGCTTTAAGAGAGGTTACACAGGTGTATTTAATCCAGATTGTGACTAACAAAACATTAATGGTGTAATCCATTTTGATCACAAACCAACGTACCCAATTAACTCTCCAATTTAATTATTGAACAGGTTTACGTCTGCAGAGATTTTTTTTCATCGAATAAACGTTTTTTAAGAATTTTTCAATTTTCCAAATTTATTTGTTTAAAATAATTATTTTACTATGTGTTTCATATTAGAGATATTTTATTTTGATACGCTATTCCGCAGGCTACCGGGACGGGCAAGGTAAATATAGGAGTCATTGAAAGATAAACTAGCCACGGTTTTCGAATAGTACTGGCATGATCCAAATTATTTTTAGCACAGTTTGGCATCGAACCATTCATAGAATGGTGTTCCTCACATAGTTTACCATTGGCGCTGGGTTAGAACCAAAATAGATACTTAGAGACCGTGTATTTCTTTCAATAGCACCATCTATTTTCCGTCCTTATCTACAGAGAGTAGATAATTGTTTGAAATTTTACCATCTTTTGTGTTACATCTCCGAAAACGATAGCTAAGATCTTGACATCTTTGTAAATATTTTGTATATTTCTAACATTTTATCCAACTACATGAATTTTAATATAATGTTAAGAATTTTCGTCATAACTAATGTTTTTAAATGTTTATACTAAATGGATAAAATGTTAGTATTAATTTTGATAAGTAGCATTTAGATTAGCACCAGACTACGCTTCTCTTGCAAAGTTTTAGACATTTGTACAAAGACTGCTTCAAGGTGTGTGTGCACCGCTTATAGACGTTTTATTTGAGTTTATATTTCAGTACAATTTGTACACTATGCTACTCAGAAAATACATGAAAAATTACTGTTTAGTAAGCATAGCGTGCAGAAGTGTAATTTTTCTTCTTAGATTTATATTTTAGTGGCAAATAAAGTAACAATGAAGTAGTTAAATTTGTCAAAATTAAAATTGATTGCGATGATATATTTCGCTGTGATGGTAAATTACATTTTTACTTCATTTGCTATTGTACTGATATTTTACTATGCCAATAAATGATAGTTAATCTAACATTGGCATAAAAAGATTCAAGACATTCCCGATTATAAAAATGTATTCCAGTTTATGAAACAGTATCTGCAGTACTATCAACACTGAGATACAATTGTTTCTTTTTTAGCCAATGGAAGACCGATCACTGTAATGCTTGGTACTAATATTAATCTTTTCCTACAGAAAAAGCCAGACTGGTCCAAGGGCAAGCCGGGAGACCAGAAGGTAAAAGAAGAAGAGGTTGAGGCATGAAGTGTTTATTACCCCCACCACCAAAAAACTATATTGTGAACTTATTGTACCACCAGTTGACCATGCAAGCCGTAGGTTTTAGAATGTGATATACCTATTCCTAAATACGGCCTTGTCAGACCTTTTTTATCCATTGCCTCGATCAGCCAACGGCAAATTCCTCCATTATCCTATGTATATCGTCTGACCATAATACAATTTCGTAAATGTCTAAACCATTTTTATGATTATTTATTTATTTTAAATAAATTTTTGTAAGTTAATAATATGTTTAATAAAAATTAATTTTCTTTAATATATTTATATGTGGTTGTGATGTCATTTTGTTACCCTGGTACCCATATCCTTAGTTTAGATTGAACCTTAGTTTTCACTAGGTAAATATATTAAACATTTACGTCCTATTGTGGAAACGTTCCTCGGTGTGTTTTATAAGCATGATCATATTTTAAATGTATTTTTACATTTAGATGTTAGTATTTTTAATTCGTTTTTTACGTGCATAACTATGCCCTTGAAAACTCTACGGATCCTAGGGTCTTAGGGTAGACTCCAAGCTCCTCAGTGGGAACGTTAAGTGGGCTGATAATGGTAGATTAGTTATTCTACATTTATTTGTTATCAACTGAATTAACTGAATTTTTTAATAAAACCAACAACTGAGGGAAAACTACAGTGAAAGGTTGGTAATATTTTTTTACAACTGTCTTTAAGAATATACGAGATGGAAAAGCTTTCCTCTAAGATCTCACTAATGATTCACTCAATCATTAACTATGAGTATCGACAGACAAGGCTATCTGACACGGTGGCCATAAGTTAAACTAAAATATGATAGCTCACTACTGCTTACTACTGTCAACATCAAAAGAGTTCAGTTCAGTTTCTTGATTATGGCTCTCCCTCAGCATCAAAAGAGTTTCATAGATTATTTTCGTACTGAAGCTGTCAAGTACTTGTTTTCTTCTATGCCCATGTAGGTTTTATATATTTTCTGACAAAACTAATAGCGATAGCAGCGCCGCTCTTACTGGTCCAGACATCCTTGTTTAACTATAAAGTTAATGTAAAGGTGTTCCAAAATATGAAGTACAATCAATAAATTTTGAGTTTCTTGAAAACAAAATTACAGAAATAAAAACTATAAATTTATATATAGTTATAAATCTCCTAAACAATATAATTATCAGAAAGCATTATTTATGTGAGCAAACCAAGATGTAAAAAGAAGAGAAGAAGAGAAAACATCCAGATAATTAAGTACAATAAATGCTAATAAAAAAAGTACTTGATTGGTCTGACTGATTTTGAGATACGAGATGTCATTCTATTAAAATACTTCCTTGGAGGGGTTAGGGTAAAGTTTGATGAGTTAGACGCTGTACTGCTGTATCATCTACCTTGGGTATCTTGTATAATATATTTACTGTGTATTAGGAGGGGGAATCTACACCTGCCACTCCTGCGCCTGCGGCCTCGTAAGCATAAGGCAAGTATATGTACTACATTATTCTAAAGTAATCTTTTATTAAAATTCTATAGAAAATCTGTCTGACACAATTTTTTTTTTAATAATAAATTCCAACATATGTTTCTGGATTCTATTCATCCGACCGAAAGTATTTTTTTTATTAGACCATTTATTGAATCTTATTGATATGGATAGGAATGTCTATTTTAAAGTAATATACACCTAATAGATTACACACAGATTACACACCTAATACATTAGTCACAGGTGTAAATTGAATTATATTTTTTTGGCGTAAAAAAATAAGTTTTAATATATAGAAATTCACTGCAAGATCCACTTAAGTTTAACGATTTTTGTATTTGAAGTTAAAATTATTTATTACAGATCGCTATTAAGTCCTTAAGCAAACCGAAGAAGAACTTAACATACCAAAGATTGTGCTTAACTTGCAGCTACAACGTGATGACGTAACAACGGAATAGCTTATTTTATAAAATGATGACAACTTCGATAAAATAAAAAAAATTATTTATGTTCTAATTTCAAATTATTTCCGTTTAAGTAAATAAATTATTGTTTATTACTTTGTAAATTTTATATTATCTAAAAATAATAATAAAATATCTTTTTACTATTCTTTTATTATTTCTCTAAATCTTAATAAAATAAAATTAATCGAACTCATTTGACAACAAATTTTATGTTTTTGTGACAATAATATTAACCAAAGTTTTTTTGTAATCACCTAAAGTATTTTTATCATAAAATATTAGATTAAATAGTTTAGAAATAAGGGAAGGAAAGAAAATAAGATGACCTTTGGTTTCAAACAGATCTATCATGAGTGAAAACCCACGGAAAGAAGTACAACAACGCTAGAGCGTAATTTAAATAATAGTATTAGTTCCTGTCCGCTCTAAGCACTCTCGCAAGCTATACCCACTGGTAAGGGCGCTCCCTTGCTCGTGTTTAAACTTCCTTACAATTCATACTAAATTAACTCTGAATTAAATTACCTTTGTAGCACGTAAGTGAAATCAAATGTTGTTTGAACATTTTGATGTTGATGTACGTTATACGGATTTGTAAATTTATTATCCATTTAAGATTCAAATTATTTGCGTTGAAAAATATTACGCTTTATTTTCTTCCTATAAATTATTTAAACTGTTACTTGAGATCATTTTAGAGAAGTCCTCATTCTATTTAATTGCCCAGACAACAAGATTTCTTAAGGAATCTTCTTTAAGGTATATTCTGGTCTTTAATTTAAGAATCAAGGATTACAAGTCTGAGTATTAATTTGTCTAGTATCACGATCACGACTAATCTGCGTTATAAAGACAATTTATATTACTTAAACTCGAACGATTTAATATCCCCCTATAGACAAAGTTGCTAAATGAAAACGAAGTGCAGTAGTTTCACGACGAATAGTGAATCGCAACCGAGCTCTTTTCCTCGTTTCCGTAATTTTCCAGTTCCTTGAACTCATGTAACAAGCTTTGTTCTACGGCTGTTTTGTATGCACTCCCATGACGCCGCGCATGTCCATACTACGTTTTATTTTATAGCGTTATGAAATAACTAGTCTCCTTAGCTAGAGTTAGTTTGCTATATTAAGAACGGATACTAGAATTGAATCAAAAGAAGGCTCTTTTTTCATGTTTTGTTGTGACATACAACTGTATTCGTAGAAGAAAATACATTACAAAACTTATCGAAACTAAATCTGAGTAGTTTATATTTAAGTAGAGACAAAATTCAAATTTAGAAAATACTTACAAAATCCCTTGGAACTTTATTCAATCAACGGTTATTTTCTTATCAAAAAAAAATTCGCTAAATTAATTTGTTGACAATTTTTTTGCAAGAAATCTTGATAACGACGTATCTTTCGTCTTAATAAATTTCTGTTCGCGACGTTGAGTAATTGCCGCACATCAGACAAATCACCCGTTGAAACTGAAATATGTATAAAATAGAACCTTCTGTAACATCTGTATAACTACTTTACATCTTTATTATTTACATCTATACATCTTTACTCTTTTAATTCAACGTACAACTATAAAAAAATTTAGTTGCTGTACTATTTGTCAGTAAGGTAAAGGAAATAGTGAGGGCTTTTTATATGCTTTTATATTTACATCTTACTAATATTATAAATGCTAATGTTTAGATGGATGGATGGATGGATGTTTGTTTGAGGGTATCTCCGGAACGGCTCAATGGATCTTGATGAAATTTGGCACAGATGTAGAACATAGTCTGGAAGAACATATAGGCTTACTTAACGTTTTTTTTAATTCCGCGCGGACGGTGTCGCGGTCGACAGCTAGTGCTATATAAATATTACGTGATGTTATTACTAACTACAATGAAGTAGGATATTACATCGTAATAGGTAATATTTCTTAGCACTGTATTATTAAAGGTAAATTTTTCATCTTCACTGCTTTGGTAATTAAACTCTCGTGAGCATAAGCGCGCCTTTGTTTTATCTTTTCTGTCATTTTGTTTCCGTTACACGTTATATTAATTACCTTTAGAGATAACAGGACGGGACTTTGTTAGCTAATTAAATTTGTACATGTTCACATTGACAAAGTTTTTGTCAGATCGTGCTATGAATAAATATATTATATTATACATATATATTTCTCTATACTAGGTGGTAAGTTAGTTAAATTCTATTCACTGTTTAGTGTTAAAATATAGTCCCATATAAAGTATTTTTTATCATAAGATGGCAAACGAGCGAGCGGCCATCTGAAATCGCCAAAATAACTGAGCGACCGTTGACCATAGACATCCGCAATTGCAGATGTCTATGGTCAACGTTGCCTATCTTTAATCGACGGAATAGGGGTACGCATAGAAACAGAATATTTTCCCTTCCTATTCGTCAAATTCACTTCGCCTTCCTATTCTTTTCTTATAACAAAAGGATGGAAAGGGAAAGGGGACTAAAATTATGCCTCGGGAAGTAAAGTAACAATTAAAAAATCTAGACGTATATCTAAGTAACAGCAACAACTACGTAATATAAACTAAGAAATATCTAAAAAAAGAAGTATCTATCATTAAAATAGATTTATAAAATATTGCTGTATATGCTTTACTTTCAAATTGTTTAATATCCATCATAAATATAAAATTTTTGGGCGTTTTATGCGAATTTTGCGGTCCAAATAGAATTTGTGTAATGTACAACCATTATTCAATGTCCGATTCAGGAATTTAAAATGAACGAGCTGTCGTTATCGTTGCTATAAATATGCAAGTGATAAATACACAAAACATTGTGGGATCAGGAAAAATGTGTCAAATGTGGTATTGCCTTTAACAATAATTTTATTTTAATTTGAAGGCAAATTAAAGTAACACCAAATCCGTATTCGTTTATTAATAAAAAAACATCATATATAGCCTTGGTATCAACAGTTAAAGAAGAATTGATGAACGCAATACTTCGAAAGACATTATTTTTTTGGAATAAATATTTTACCAGATAAAAATTTTAACTGTAAAATTATTAAAATAAGTACAAAAGATGTATGTAGCGACTCGATTTTGGACGTAATGCTAAGCTATCCTTCGCTGTCGGGATCAGTTCAGCAAGATATAGGAGTGGTCGTTACCGCGATGTTCTTATCCCACATCCGGACATATTTAAATGACGAATGTAGCATATTATTGCATAACTTATTTTACTTTTTCATAGCTTTGCTTTATTTGTGATATAAATATTACTTGTTTTTTTTAAGGTTGACATACGTAGTTTTTTAAATGAAATATAATAAAATAAGTATGTAAATTTTAAATGGGTAATATTTATTTATCGAGTAAACATAAATAACAGAATCGAGTAAAAGAATATCGTGGTTTTCTACAGCCTCAATACTAAATACACTTGTAGGTTGCCTTTTTTCTGCCTCCCTCTAAATAATTGTTTGTCCCAATGTAAAATTTGCGTTCTTTTTAAATTAATTAAAAAATAGTACCCAACCGATTACGCTGTAAGTACGTTAAAAGCTTTCTGGATGTGCGGTCCTAACTTCGTTAATTATCGAGCCGAGCTGACCGCCGGTAATGTATTTTAGTGGGTTTAATATACCGCTTAAAATCTAACAATTTTAATGATGTTTTTAAAGTGTGTAATTAATGTTCGATCTTTTTTAACATTCATGAAAAAATATTTCAACAGGTATTTATTATTCTGTGGTTTCATTATTATCTTTTTATGAAGTTTACAATTCTTTTAACGCGTGTCCTATCTTAAAAACTTTTTATTCAAAACCCCTGTTATGATTTTTAAATATATAGTATGTACTAGCTGACGCCCGCGACTCCTATACCCATAAGTAGCCTATGCGTTCGTTCAGACTATGATTCACATCTGTGCTATTTTTCGTCAAGATCCGTTGAACCGATCCGGAGATACCATCAAATAAACCCATCCATCCATCTAAACATTCGCATTTATAACATTAGTAAGAAGTGTCTCAACTGCGATTCAGGAACACAAGACAATGAAAATATTCCCATTTGGTTCTTTTTTTTAATCCTCAATCTTTTTAATAAAGCAAACGATTTGTCAAGAATAGGAATATTGTAGTTGGGAAAGTTCGACAAGAACATGCAGCTCGAGTTTGGCAAAACGTTCAAGTTTGAACGGCTGTTCCACAAACTTCTAATCAGTTGGTAACAACATTACTTTTCTGCACGTCTATTACATGTGTAATAACAACAGTAAAAGTTATTTAATTTACAATTGTATCTTCGTACAAAAAATGATTTTGTACAATTGAATTTGGCATTGAAGTGGTAAGTATTTTTTCTTTTTATTACCCAACTGACTCAATAATTCTAAAATCGGTAGTTTTTATCGTGCATACGTAAGACTAGCTGTCGCCAGCGACTCTGTTCGCGCGGCATTAAAAAAAATAACTTAACAAATAGCCTATTCGTTCTTCCAGGCTATGATATACGTCTGCGCCAGTGATCCGTTGGATCGTTCCGGGGATACCTTCAAATAAACATGCATCCATATATCTAAACATTCGCATTTATAATATTAGTAATATTATAAATATGTTTCAAATTAATTCCATTGTAAGGTGTCTAAGGTATAGGCAGTTGGATTTTTTTTTTTTAAATAACCAATAGTGTTATTAATTTATATCGTCTTATGCAAAATATAGTCTAAGAGCTTGTGTTGGGGGACCGTATACGGTACACTAGTATTCCTAATATGTCAAAATATAAAAATAATTATTATATCAAAATAATTACTTTTTCTATTTTTCTGGAAGCTTAATGAATAGCCCTCAAGGTAGAACGCGACGAGTACTTCGGAATTCTTTCATTATTAATTTACAAGTCAATTTACCTCCGCGCGTCTCTCGCTATTGTTCTAATAAATTACATCTCCCAAAGATCTTTGTTTTACATATACAAAAGCAGGAAAAGAATCATTGATCCTAAGTCCATCGTTTTCTCATGGGTCAAGCAATAATTAAAATGCTGTGATACAGTATATAAACATATTTATAATCAAATAAAGAATTTTTGATGTGTAATCGTAACGTAATCTTTTGATGTGTAAGGATAGATATAGGCTTTACTGCTTGGCATTGTTTGCTCATTTAGCTACAGGCACTTCACTTTATAACTCAGATTTCAAAACTGATCAATATATAAAAATGCATAGCTATAGCGACTACTTCTCATTACAGCTCACTATACATCCCCACTGAGGGGCTTGGAGCCTACCCCAAGTTAGGGGTGACTAGGCCATAGTCAACCACGTTGGCCCAGTGCTGGTTGGTTGACTTCACACATATGTTCAGTTGCATTATGATGTTTTTCTTCACCGTAAGAACGTCGGATAAATGTACATATACTCTACTTATCAATAGGAGCTAATAGTCGGTGAGAAATGAGTAGTGATTGCTTACAGATTGTGAACCTTAGAAGTTCATAACATCGATGTATTCTGCTAACTCCAAAGGCATATTATATGTGTTGCAGCTTACACGAGGAGACTTGTTAAATCTCTCCAGATATGTCACTGTCACTCAGTGAACGAGCAACGCTTTGTTTGTTTATCAAACAATTTTCGATTCCATTTACTTTTGCTTTGAATATTCCGATTTCCAATATTGGAATTCTATCGAAAAAATGTAACGTGTGTTACTAAAATTTGCCTCCACGTCGTATAAATTACAAACATTTTGTTCAAAAAATTGTAGGCGAAAGAAGCGAAATCAAAAATAGCCCGTAAAGTAAATGTTACATGAAAAGAAAACAAGTAATATATCTATAATAGCTAGGTAAGTTTTCTATTGTAGAATATAAGACGTATCGTAAATTTTACGTAGTTTAGGAGTCACTTTAGTTTACTAGATTAGCATCAACATAATGAAATAGACGTAGGTAGTAAAATTAAATAAAATTCTGTAAAATAATATCTTAAATTGGTTCACAGTTAGAGTGTAGTAACGGCAGTTTCCATACCAATCGGGGATAACAAAGTAAGGAATTGATATCCAATGCACGTTTCAAACTTTTTTTGAATTGAATTTCATTTATACGAATCTCAAAGGCTTAATTAAGTAAGTAAATGAATTTTTTTCGAAATCCTGACTATGACTACATTATTTTTTTGTTGAACTTCAATTTTAAACAGATTTCTTTTCTATGTTTTGAGTTCCAACGCACAGATATGATTACTTTATTTGTTATTAGAATTCTTTTTGAAATACTATATTAAATGTTTAGTTTCAAAAATGTCACATCAAGAGAAGAGGGTTCAGTGCCAATTTTAACCTGAAAAAAACTGTCAGTATTATTTTACTAACCCTCATCGTGGAATTTATCTTCAGATAAAAAAACGTTTTACCAGATACATTAAGTGTTTAATTTTAAATAAATTTACTAGCAAAAATTACGTCCATGTTGTTTAAAGGATAACTTGAAACATTAATAATTAAACTAAAACTAATTGACTAAACAAAATGTTTTTTACTTTCTACCATCGTTGAATTTTTAGGCTATATTTAAGATATAGAAGTCCAGAGAGAAAGACTTTGTTTCACGGATGGCAATTTTTTAATACGAGTACCAAGCTCACAATAAGAGCAACATATCTAACAAGATGTATCATTCTTCATAATGTGTTCATTTGTTATTTACGTTTTAAAGCAGTTTTATTACCCTATTTTTTATTTGTACGCATATTTACGTTACGATATAAATATAGGCTTAAAGGTGTTAATAATAGCCTCATATTTGCTTAAAAAAAGACTAATTTTACCCCTATGACATTCAGGTGATGAATACGAAACAAAGATCCCACACTTAAATTTACTTACTCGTATGTTTGTACACATACATACGCGCGAATAACCCCTCTCTCGTCAGTCGGGTAAAAAATTAAGATACGATAAGTAATTGGTATAGGGTTTCTGAATAATACACTTATGTACACTTATTTCCACTTATGTACACTTATCTAGTGTTAATAATTAATAACTGTCACACCTCAGTCCTTTTAGTGTAATAGAATATATTCATTAGACGTATTCATTTACAACAGTCGGTGCGTACGTCTCTGTAGCAGTGATTTATCTTGTTCTTAAAGATGTTTTTAATATCACCTGTAATAGAAACAAAGAACTGAGTAAATTATTTACTAATCAAAATATAATAGACAGGTTTCTAACGTTTAAATAAAATTAAGTTTTGCTATACTACTCTGAAGAATTGAAAATTAAAAATAAAAAAACGAATGCCGACAGGTCTGAAACAAATATCAGCACTAACCCTGAGTGTAAATAAAAATAACAAAATAAAAAAATAGATTTTTAGTTTCTTCGCCTCCTTTCTTCTTTTTTCAATTTTTTCGTGTAATTCGATTCTTAAAGAAGGACAAGATCTTGATTAGTAGCTTCTTTGTAGTAAAAACAAATATAGGTTATATTATCTTACTAATAATATAAATGCGAATGATTGGATGGATGAATGTTTGTTTGAAGTTATCTACTCGGTTCAATGGATCTTGATGAAATTTGGCATAGATGTAGATCATAGTCTGGAAGAACATATAGGCTACTTATTATATTTTTTTATTTCCGCGCGGACGGTGTCGCGAGCGCCAGCTAGTATAGAATATTTGCTAAAAGAAAAATGTATTTAGAGAATCGCGTCACGTTTGTAGATTGTGAATATCATCTGTGTCAGCAGGATCGATGAGGGTCCAGCGTCAATTTTGGCAAAGAAATGCCAAAATCATTTCTCATACCCTTCTCATAGGAAACATTAATTCTGACATGATAAAGTGTACTTGTTGAAATAGTCGTATATTGTATCGTAAGTTTCTATTGCCAAAACCTGTATACATATTGTTGTTTCGGTATCCGGTTCGATTTTCGGTATGTTGAATAATAAGGGTGGCAATTTGTTTATTATATACTAGCTAGTTGCCCACGACTTCATCCGCGAGGAATAAAATCTAGGAACAAATGTAGCTTATTTGTCACCCAGGTATAGTGTAGCTACCCAACGGTGAAAGATTTTTTTGAAACGGTTAAGTAGTTTCAGAGCCTATTTATTAAAACAAACAGACATATAATCAAATCTTTCAATAATATTTGTTTTAATATGATTTTATTTCATTTTAACTTTATTATTTAATTTCCAAGAATTATTTTAATAAAAGACGACTCACAGAAATAAGAAATTAAATCTGTAAAACTAATTAAGAATTTATGGATATTTTTATAAACAAGTTATTTGCGAATTACAGTCAAAGCTTGAATACGGTTCTTCTTCTCTATTTCTTTTGAATTTTGAAGACTCTTTTAAAGAGACGTCTTTAAAGCGGTCTTTGGAGTTTAGATCGATATCGCTTGTTAGACGAGACGTAATTAAGTTGCTCCGTACGTCAAATAGTTACAAAAAATCGAAGTGTTGGGAAAAGTTTTTAAATATACCAAGTGTGACATATCAAACGACGCAGAAAATTTTTATTGTGTAAACGGTAAAAGTTTCATAGAGGAAAAGAAAAGGAGAAAGTTTTCGGAGCAGAAAGACAGAAATTTTCAACTTTTAAAAGTTTGAAAAAATTACGCCGCAGAAACAAGATCTACGACCCATATTTTTTATGGTGTCCCTGGATAGCTCTCAGTGGACCTCGACCAGTTTTTGGAATTTTTCCGGGAAGAAAAACCGAAAATTTTTAACAAAAACAAAAACCGCGTGGCCGCGAGGTCCTGGATCCTGGAGTGCTGGAACGACGAGACTAACCTAGTCAGATAATATATAAAGTGCCGAACTAAACAGTGTTTTTAAAATTAATTTTGGATAAGTGGAACTATTTTGAAAAAGCCGGGAAAAAAGTGACAAATAAGAAAAATTTTCAAAAAATCCTAAGTCCAAAACTAAAGCGACAATCCATATTTTTTATTTTTGCGTTGCAACCGGCAGAAGCAGACGAATAATTTGACACCTTTTTTGTTATTTTTGGACTTATATTTATGAAGAAATAGCATATTAAAAAAGTGATAAACAAAAAACTAGAATAAGGAAGAAATAAAACAAAATAAGAACATTAAGAATAGTTTCTAAGTAGCACATAAAAAGTGAAAAGTGAAAATATTAAAAGAAGATTGTATTCCATTTTACTTGTACAAGTTAAAAATATTGCGTTTGTTTACATATCATTATCACTTTGAGAACCCCGCATCGTAATTCTGAGAACTCCGCCCGCTATTCATTACTCATAAACGGCACAAAGAAATGCGGTGCGGATAACGACGCGGCGGTGTTGTAGTTAGATTATAAGTTAGACATTAGGATAAGGACTTGACAGACTAGTCATTTTGTAATTTTTTAATTGTATTTTGGTGTTTTTAACTTTTAACTTTGAATACGTTTTACGTTCATTTTAGCTTTATTAAAATTTAAAATTCAACTATATTTATTTAAAATTAAATACTATTTTATCTCATAATAATTGAAATTTACTCTTTACATAAACTTTTAAAATTTTATTAAATTTAACTAGAATTTGAAAGATTTCATTTGTTTTTAACTTATATTAACTTATTTTACAACTTTATTACGTTTTAAATTTATTTTATTCACTTATTGTTTTAACCATTTTAACGTGTGATAAAAACAGCTGCACTTATAATATTGTAAAGTGTAACAGGTCAAGTCCAAAATTGCCTAAGTTAACATATTGTCTGGGTCTTTTGCTCGCAATATTAGTTTAAGCTTTACTATTATTATTTTCTGACAGGCGCTTTTTGCCCATAGTATTATTTAGACATAAGATTATTTTTAAGCATATTGCTAGGGTTATTGCCCGCAATATTAGTTGTAAGTCTTATTTGATATTGACAGGGTCTATTGCCCGTAATATTAGATTTAAGTTAGTTAGGGGTCTTTTGACCAACTTAATTTAAATTTTATTATTGTGACGCGTTCCCCGACATGATCGCCATTAGGACCCCGGTGAAGAAGAGAGGCGCCTTGGACCGGAGCCCAGTAGATAGGATAGACCAGGTGGACAGAGTATCGTCACCTAATATTGACCAGGAGGCTCAGGTCCAGAGCGTCCGGAGGAGTGTTGGGGAGTGGGAGTCCGGAGTGGAACCCATTACCCAAACCTCCCCCAAAAAAGTGGTAAGAGTCGTGCGTAAGCGGATAGTGCCTTCTCAAGAAGAACAGAAGAAAACGGATGTGGAAGGAATTGTTGGCCCCTCCGGTGGGGGAAATCCGAACAAATCCGACAGAGTCAAAGAAGCGCGGATTCACATGGTCACGGGGAAAAATCATGTGACCAGTGCAAGAAATATGAAAACAGAAAGTAAGGTAGGGGCCAACAATGCCTTCGACGCCCTTTACCGGCTTGTCAAAGAGGCTGAACTCGAGATAAAGAAACTAAAAGAAGGCAAAGATAATGATCGGGAGGCGCAGGGTGGGGGTTCAGCGGAAAAAGAATGCCTCGGCTCTCCGATTTCGCAAACGCCCCTCCCTGCCTCTCCAGAACATTATATTAAAAAGCAGGAGGAATTTATTAAAAAAAAATAGAAGAGCACAGTATACAATTGGAGAGAAATAGCAAAGAAGTAGAAAATCTGAGGGAAGCACTTAGACAGGCTGGTAACAAAGTGTCACAAGGTACTTACGCGAGCGTGACGGCGGGGTCGTCGCAGAGGTCGCCCCTGGGTGTAGGGGCCACGCACTCGGTGGCGATCTCTTCGAACGTAGACACGGACACCGGGGACCAAGTTCTAGAAAAAATAAGAAAAGTAATTAATGCTAAGGAAGAAGGAATAAGAATAGACAGAGTCAGGAAGATACGGGATCGAAAAGTGATAGTAGGGTGCAACACGGAAGGGGAATTAAGCCGCGTAAAGGAGAGGCTAAAAAAGGCTTCCGGAGACCTGAGAGTGGAAGATGTGAAAGCGAGGGATCCCTTGATTATCCTGATGGATGTGTTGTCATTTAACAGTGACGAAGACATCATCAGGGCAATCAAGGGACAGAATAAGGATTTGATGAAAGGTATTGGAGAGGAAGAGACAAGAATGGAAGTCAGGTTCCGGAAGCGGGCCAGGAATGTCCATACGTCCCACGTGGTGATCAGAGTATCACCTCTGATCTGGAGGCGGTTCACGGAGGCGGGGGTACTACATGTAGACCTTCAGCGTGTACGAGTGCTGGACCAATCCCCCCTTGTTCAATGCACGCGATGCTTAGGGTACGGGCACACCAAGCGTGTCTGCACGGAGTCCGAGGACTGCTGCAGCCACTGTGGTGGCCCGCACATGGCATCGGCGTGTACCGATCGGCAAGCCGGTAAACCGCCCTCCTGTCGGAATTGCGCACATGCGAAATTCGATGGGAGGGAGCATAACGCGTTTAGTGAAGAATGTCCGGTGCGTAAGAGATGGGACTCCCTGGTGAGGTCATCTATAGCGTACTGCTAAGGTGGCCCCAGGCGTACCCAGATATCCTTCCGCCGGGCGGCCCCACTATCACGTCGTGCAGGCTAACCTGCAGCGGTCAGCGATCGCCACGGCGGAACTCATCCAAGAGGCGACCGAACGCAAGTTTGCGTTCGCCTTAGTCCAGGAGCCATATATAGGCAATCGCGGGGAGATGAGGCAGCATCCAGGGACAAGAACAGTGCAATGTGCCAGGAGCCTAACCACCGACTCCGTGATTAAGGCGGCCATTGTGCTGTTTGACGACACCATAGATGTCTCCCACTGTCCGCACCTCACAACTTGTAACATAGCTGTTGCCAAGTTGAGGACAGCGGCGTGGGAGATCGGGGTAGTGTCCGTCTACCTGGAGCCGGATAAGCCTATCGAACCGCTCCTGGACCAAATGGGAACCGCCGTGGAAAGACTCGACACCGCCAGCGTGATAGTGGGAGGTGATCTGAACGCGTGGAACACTTGGTGGGGCAGCCGCGAGGATAACACGCGGGGTATTGTGGCCGCGGAAAAGCTCGACCAGCTGGGTCTACATGTGGTGAACGAGGGGTCTGAGCCGACATTCGATGTCACCCGAGGAGGTGTGCGCTTCTCCAGCTGCGTCGATGTTACGGCTTGCTCGGCCCACCTGCTTGGCAGACTGCAAAGCTGGCGCTTATCGGAGGATGTATCCAGTTCGGACCACAAGGCAATTCTGTTCGATCTTAACTTGGGCAGGTCCAAGGGCACCAGAATTATATCCTCCACCCGGAAGTATACTACCAAGAAAGCAAACTGGGCTGAGTTTCGTAAGAAACTCGCCCAGTTGTGGAAGGATGAAAGAGTAACAGTGGAAGAGATTGGAAAGACAGAGACGACTGAAAGATTAGAAGATGTGATAGGGAGGTATGTTGCTTCCGTGGTGGAGACGTGCGAAAAGGAGCTGCCCAAGGTTAGCAGTAGGAAGAGAGCAGGATTGCCTTGGTGGTCCGAAGAGCTCTCTCGACTCAAGATGGAAGTCTTGAGGAAGAAGAGGCGGATCTCCTCCGCCGCGCCAGTTCGCAGAGAGTGGGTCGTCCAGCAGTACATCGACGCCAAGGAAAATTACAAGCGCGAGGTGAAGAACGCTCAGACCCAAAGTTGGAAGCGCTTCTGTGGACGCCAAGATCGCGAAACCATGTGGGACGGGATCTACAGGGTGATGCGCCGTACAGCCGTGAGGAAGGACGAAGCCCCCCTCATTAAAGACGGAAAAGTGCTTGAGGGGGCAGAGTCGGCCAGGTGCCTGGCGGAAACGTTCTTCCCTGAAGACACGCCGGAGGGGGACGACGCGGACCACCAAACAACGAGGAAAATGGCCGAAAAAGTTAACGATGGGCCACATGATAATTCATGCGACCCACCATTTACGCTGGCAGAACTCGAGTGGTCCGCGTCGAGTTTTAACCCCAAGAAGGCACCTGGCCCGGATGGACTCACGGCTGACATTTGCTCAGCCGCAATCGCCCTGGATCCGGACCTCTTCCTGGCGATAGTAAATAGGTGTTTAAGCCTCTCTTTCTTCCCCAGGAGGTGGAAAGAGGCAGCAGTGGTAGCACTACCCAAACCCGGTAGGGACGACCTCACGCAGCCGAAATCTTACAGACCAATAGGCCTTCTGCCAATATTTGGAAAAATTATCGAAAAAATGGCTGTAAGACGTGTCCGGTGGTATACTGCGCCGTCGATAAGCGGGCGCCAATACGGTTTTATGCCGCAGCGCTCTACCGAAGACTCCCTTTATGACATGATCCAGCACATCAGATCTCAGTTGGCGGAGAAGAAGATCGTTGTGCTGGTATCATTAGACATAGAGGGAGCCTTCGATAACGCCTGGTGGCCCGCAATCCGGTGCAGACTGGCGGAAACGCGGTGCCCCGTAAATCTGAGGCGCATGTTCGATAGCTATTTTAGCGACCGATCCGTGCGCGTCAGATTTGCGGGTGCGGAGTACGCGAAATGTACCACCAAGGGCTGCGTGCAGGGTTCTATCGGGGGGCCTACATTTTGGAACCTGCTGCTGAATCCCCTCCTGGTGGAGTTAGATAGCGCGGGCACACACTGCCAGGCATTTGCCGACGATGTGGTCCTGATGTTCTCTGGGGAAAGCTCCTCGGAAATACAGACCCGTGCCAATGCGGCCCTCGCCCTTGTCCAGAAGTGGGGAATTAGGAACAAATTAAAATTCGCGCCTGCTAAGACCAAGGCAATGGTCCTCACTAGGAGGATCAAATACGACTCCCCACGTCTGAACATGGGCGGAAAGCCCATTGAGCTGGTTAAGGAGGTCAAAGTCCTGGGCTTGACAGTTGATGATAGACTCACCTTTAAGACGCACGTCGCAAATGTCTGCATCAAAGCGCAAGGCATCTATCGTCAACTGGCAAGAGCTGCCAGAGTTTCCTGGGGGCTGAACCCAGAGGTCATCAGGGCCATATACGTGGCAGTAGTGGAGCCCACCATCCTTTACGCGGCTAGCGCGTGGGCACCAGCGGCGAAAAGGAAGGGGACCTTGAAGTTGTTGAACCGGGTGCAACCGGTGCACCTGGAGGGGCTGCAGTTCGACTGCATGGCGGACGGTGACGAAGTGGCCCAGCGAGCTGCCGTCGATGTAAATATTTACACCGACGGTAGCAAAATTGAAGGTAAGGTCGGCGCGGCGTTATCCATTTGGGATGGCGCCGCGGAGACTCTTTGCCGGAAATTAAAGCTGGGAAACTTCTGCACCGTATACCAAGCGGAACTGTTGGCCCTGTACGAGGCAACCCTGTTCGTGGTGAAGAGCAACCGACGCTCGTTTGGTCTTCATTCCGACTCCAGGTCCGCCCTCGAAACAGTAGCAAAAGGCGATTCCCTCCATCCCCTTGCAGTGAAAGCGAGAGAGAATGTACGAAAGAGCAGAGAGCAAGGGAAGGATGTCAGATTGTATTGGGTGAAAGCGCATGCCGGGGTGGAGGGAAACGAAAGGGCGGATGCACTTGCAAAGCAAGCTGCGGTCGGAATGAAGACCAAACCCAACTACGACAAGTGTCCCGTTTCATACGTCAAGCGGCAACTCCGCTTGGAATCGCTTGAGGTATGGAACGGGCGCTACAGGGACGGGGAAACTGCCTCGACAACCAAGGTCTTCTTCCCGGACGTCGTACGCGCGTTCCCCGTGCTAAGAAAAATAGACCCGGATCAAATACTTACGCAGATTTTTACTGGGCACGGGGGGTTCTCCTCGTACTTGTGCAGGTTCCGCTGCAAGGAGAGCCCCTCGTGCATCTGCGATCCGGGTAAGGAGGAGTCCGTGTTGCATCTGCTCACTGAGTGCCCGGTATCTGGTGCGATGAGAGCCGGCGCTGAAATAGAGATGAAAAGTAAAATTAATTTAGAAACAATAAGAGAATTGGTAGAAAATAGGAAAACAAGAGAAAAATTCTTAGAATACTGCAAAGCGTCGGCCCTCTTAGCTATAAATAGAAATAAGACGTAGTTTAATATTTATCACATTCGTAGTAGTAAGTATTTATTGTTTTAAATAGCCTTTTTGCTCTAGACTTAGTATTTTATTGTTTTAAAGTGTAAATAGATATCTATTTTAACGTATTATTATTTTATTGTAATTTTTTTTTAAATTGTATATAGATATCTTAATTGTAGTATTTTAGTGGTTTTATTTTATATTATTAGTAATTTAAGTTTTTAAAATGTAAATAGACATTATCATTATTATTGGAACTTTTTAAATTTTACAGTAGTCAAGTAGCATTAAGGAAACGAATGTGATATTAGTTTAAGTTTTATGTAATTGGTTTTAAATTATAAATAAAGAAATAAAGAATATCCCGCACCCCAGGTCCCTGACTTCGACCATGTTAGGGGAACGAGAGGGCGGCACAGCGCCGCCCAAAAAAAAAAAAAAAAAAAAAAAAAAGCGGTCTTTGATCTTTAATGTAATGCTATTTGAAGCACTGAGCTCTCAGATATTTTTCATCTGAATAATAAATAGCAAATTAATTGGATGTCCTGATTTTGAGAATCTTTTATTTATTCTAAGTACCGAAGTTAGTGTATGAAAATACACATAAAATTAATAGGCAAAAACGATAAATTTTCTTCTAACCTACGTACCTTTTATAAAATGTAGATAAATAATATTAAAAGTTTGTATTCAAAATGTTTCAGTAGTTAAAATACCTTATAATCGCTATATTAGGTTAGGTTCAAGCACTCCGAAGCGGCAGTTGTTCGTGTACGGCTCTTACATATTGGAACAAAAATATTTTTCTGTCATGATTATGAACGAAAAGAAAGAACAAATGTAAAACCTGTAAAATAATTCAAATCTACGAAATATTTGAATAATTCATTTGGTAATTTTTTTTGAAAATGATTTAGCGAGGACAGTGCATTGCGAAGGCAAACAGTTGCCATGTAAAGCTTGCATTGCATGAATAATTCACCGCTCATTTCGTTTAAACATACGACTACGGACTAAAACATTCTACGCCAGAAGTTTTTTTTTTTCAGCGACATCATTTATTAATTTTAATTTCAAAGGTAAAAAGACAAAAATGTATTGTAAAATGCTAGGAATGGTTGCTTTTTACTACAATAGTCGATGGATATTTAAAAAAATAACTGTCAGAGTTCTAAAAAAATGTATATTTTTAGCTGCCCTTCTTATAGTCATCTAAGCGTGGGTTTCCAAGTAAAAAATATCTGTATAAAACGTATCATCATCCCTGTCATTATCTTTGACAACACAGAAATAGCAATATGTTCTAAACGGAGATTTTAGACTCAGAAACCCATGGTAAGTGTCGCTTAAGTATTTTCTTAGAGTGTTTTTCTCGTACTAAGTTAACACCAAGTCTGGTCCCATTAGCGATCAATAAGACTGAGTGAGGCATTAAGTTAAATAAGTACAGGAAAAAGTAAATATTGTAGAAATAAAGCATTAAATGAAGAAAAAGTAAGTGCTAACGTATGAGAATAGAATGAACTCGTAGACAAAGGCCACGTTGGAGTGATGACTTTGGCCTTTGGAGCGAATGCCGAGATTAAACAAATGAGAGTCGACTAGGCAGAAAATTGCCGACGCTCTCACATGGATTTAGCAAACATTTAATTAGCCAAGCTGGTTTTGCATGGTAACTCTTTGTTTAAATTACTAAAAATTTCGTGTAATGACCTCTTGGTGAACTTACAATGGTAAGAAACATTTTGTGTAAGATGCAGTTTAAAAAACTTAAATCTTTATAAAATAAAGACAATTTGGCCAACAATAAATAACCAGGCCTGCTATACATTAAGCCAGTACAGTAGGATAGAGACGCTGGCTTGGTATAGACTGTATAGGGTTACTGGCGGCAATTAGTGTTTTCATTATAAAAGTTGTATGTCAGAGCTGATTTTGAACGCTACAGTGGTATAGTACTGGCATTATATAAATCAGGCATCAGACAAATAAAGATTCGTTAAGGAATCAAATATACATCTATATATATAAAAGAAAGTCGTGTTAGTTACACTATTTATAACTCAAGAACGGCTGAATCGATTTGACTGAAAATTGGTGGGCAGGTAGTTTAGAACCGGGAAAAGGACATAGGATAATTTTTACCCCGTTTTCTATTTTTTTATTCCGCGCGGACGGAGTCGCGGGTAAAAGTTAGTTCTGTAATATTTACAACTATCATGCGGCAAAATTATCTTACTAGGATTATTCAGGCAACAATAAATTTATTGTTGCTCTGAAGACATTCAGAATTTGCGCTTTACCTTTGAGGGCAAAGTAAATGCTGCGGTAATGTTTGTACAAAGCCTGGGATTAAAGTCGTATGTAATTTGAATTAGCGAGCCTCGAACAGACGGGTATGTAAATTTCTCGTGGAACTACAGGGGATAGGATAGCTAGAAACTTAAAGTTTGTATAATTACATAATAATTGCTAGAATTATAGTCGTAGTTTATAGTTTCAATCAGCTTTTGGTCCAATAAGTACTGAAGATATTATTAAGAAATACGTTTAAACTTTTTTGTATGTATTATGTATATTGTATAAAATTGAAGGCGATGGTATTTATAATTCTATATCTACTATCCTAAGCTTAAATATAATATCGTAATTTTGAAGCCTGATCCGAATTATTAACTCCATTTTTTGAAGTGGGAACTAATAAAGCGTTACATTAAACTCGTTAGCCAGATTAATTAAATTTATATTCTAACTATTTTTTTTTTCAATAGACTACTTTTAACTTTTTTAATGGTATATTCACATGTGCTATATTGTATAGGAATAGTAGGAAAACTAACTTGTATTTTAATACTTATTCTAGTTATTTAGATAATGAATTTATTTACGGTAAATTCTAATCTGGTTAACCTAATCTTGTTATTTAAATTTGAAAACTGTTAGTTCTTACATCACTGCTGAATTGAATTTAACTTCTCTGTATTTTCAATTAATCGCTTCCGCGCCTATTATTTTGTGAAAATTTAACTGTATTTTAACGTTATATTCCCTAAAATATACTTTGTGTAATTAATGACAAATGTTAATTAAGGAAATGTTGAACGTGAATTAAATTTTACTTTTATTAAGTCCTTAAATGATACACTTAGCAGCATTTGTTTCGATTAAATGTTTAAGTAAACAGAGGCACGACAAATTCTATACTAAGAGGCCATTTCCATATTTGTCTTTTTTAGTTATTTTTTGCAAATTTATAGTTAAAGTGAAGTAATATTGTAAGATAAAGGAAGCTTAACGGCTGATTACGATACGATTTTACCCCATCACAGACTTCACAAAATATATTAAATTACGACATTAATTGTCTTTGCTATTCAAATTGCGTGTACAATAGTCTTCCTTTTCATTAATTCAACGCCCATAAATATATTGGTAGGTATTGTAAAATAATTTCATACTCTCTACCTGAAAATTTAACTCCTGTTAAAATAATTTTCACTTGTTTAAATCCAATTAATAAACACATTTAATATTTACATTATACTATTGTGTTGTTCTTGTTAATTAAATTTATCACATACACCCATTAAAGGATAAAGTGCTTTATGATTAGGAACATAGAGTATAATATACGTAACTTATTTTATGGAATGTTAAATTACAAAGTTAGTGTACATGAGTCCGAGTTGTATGTTAACGGTCATTTTCTCTAAACGCAAACTGTTCCTGAATTTAATTTAAATTTACGTAGGTTCATTGAATTTTTTATGCGTTGCCTAATTTTTTAATTTTGGTCTAAGTTTTAATAATTTTATACAAAAAATATTTTTTTTAAATACTACATAGTCATTTATTAAAAAATATGTCTTTCTGCGCTTTTTCATAGTACTCTTTGTAAGAGTATTTTCTTGTAACTTTTGTTAGATAAAAGAAGATTATTTAATGAACAATTAGTTTGTTTAACAAACATAATTACAACAAGATTCTTTACTTAAGAGCGCTGAGATTTACTTAAAATTTTTAATTAAGTTACAGCTATGAAATTATTTGCACTCTCGATATGAATATTATATAATGCTAAATACTATTTTAAAATATTAATGGATAATGTTTGAAAACCTAAACCAAATTAGTGCAATGCATGCGTGGTTATAAAAAATGTAATTGCAGAATAGTTACGTTTTTAAATTAAAAAAATACCCGTTGGAGAAGTGTAGAAAAACTTTACTTAGCTGACCTCACTTCAACTCGAGCTAAACTTTTTTAATAACGATGACCGAAACCTCTTCATATGATTGTACAGTTAAAGTTGCTGCTGTTATTTTCATTGTTAAATTATAAATTTAAGATAATTGTAAATCGCTTATGTACTTGAGAGTATCTCTAATTTTACTTTCAGTTTTGTAAGAAACGTTATTTGTAAGAAACGAAAAGTAATCTTTTGTATGTCATGACATTAATAAACTTAAATTAAGTTAAACTTAAGTTAACGTTTAAAGTAACTAATTTCAAATTAAGTGACGATTTATTAATCACTAGCTGTCGCCCGACTGTGTCTGCGCGGAATTAAAAAAAAAACTTAATTAGTAGCCTAGATATTCTTCTAGACTAAGTTTTACATGTATGCCAATTTCAGCTAGATTCATGCAGCCGTTCTAGAGATATCTTCAAACAAACATTCATCTGTCCGTCCAAACATTCGCCTTTATAATATTAGTAAGATTATGGACCTAATAAAAATACGTATTTTCAAAAATATAGTATAGTGTTGACAGCACGAGTGCCTAATAAAATAATTAATTTATTTATAAACATTTCATAAATCATAATTATTAAAATTAAGTCAACTGTACATTCAATTCGGATAAATGCTAACATAATCAATTTTCTAGTTAATTAAATTTTAGCGAAGGCCGTAGACCCTTTTATCTTTCACGTTTACTTAATTGATTTTAAATTATTATTATAAATTCAATTTATGATATTATTTTTGTAAAAAAGTAATAATTAGTTTTTTAAATTTTCCTTTGCAACCCTTTTTTAATAAGATCTAGGACTTCTGGCCTGGATAAATTCAAGGACAAAGTCGTTTTTTATATTACAAGGTGGCAAACAAGTAGGCGGCCACCGAATTTCGCCGAAATAGCGAATCCACAGTTGCCCATGGACATCTGATATTGCAGATGTCTATTCATAGTCATCGGAGGAGAAAACGCACAGAAAGAAGATATTGCCCCTTTCTATGCACCTCCTCCTCCGACAAATCTACTTCCCATTATTTCCTTATAAGAAAAGGGAGGGAGGGGATTGCACTAAACGAGGTTTAGGCTAAGCGCCATCTGCGCCCGGCCACCTCAAGCCCGGTGAAACTGTAAATGCCTCCTCAAGGCAAACAGTCACTACTCAGTCACTAAAAAAGAAGGGATTGTGGACTTAAATAAGGCCTCCGAGATGGACAATCACCAGACGAAACGCGGAATTGCTTCTACTTCACGTCTATTTTCTGTGTGGTCGTGGTATTGCACAGGACGAGCCGGCCTATTCATGGAACCAAAAAATATTGTTGCGGGATCTATTACTGTCAAATTAGCTTCTTTCCCACCCTTACTTGCAATAGTATCTATCTAAAGATATCACTTTCTAAAGTAGTTACAACAATTACAATTTTTTTAAATTTAAAATTGAGTAATTTAAAGCATTACAGATAGGATATCCAATTACATTGGTTTTCTTTCTAGCTGACAATTTACTCGCGGAGCTTGGCATTTGAAATAGGATTACTGTAGATAACTAAGATCAAAGAGCGCTATAAAGATGTCACTTTAAAAGCTCTTTGATAATATTACTTTAAAGAATGCCAATAAAATAGTCAATCAAAAAATACCAATACTATTTAGTCACAGTACATATTTTATTGTAATAATAAGTTTCTGTTTTTGTTAAGTAAATCAGACTTGACAATATGTTTTTTTAAAAGTGCTTCAGAAGTAGGAACACACGGTAACACACATCCAAAGCGTTCCTAAACCATTAGACGTCCTATATCTATTATCTTAAATATACGAGCACATTTTATAATCTTAAAAGGATGGTACATGGTCAAGGGTGGCATTAATTATTTAAGCCCATTTTAACTTTAATGTTCAATGTATATATATATATATATATATATATATACATTGAACATGATCAGTAATTTTACGGACATAAATGTAGAACTTTGTAATAAAATAAAGGTAATTTATGATTTTCAAGGTAGATGTCATTTATCTGAAGGGATCACTCTCATTTAACTAATTTTACTTCCGACAGCGCCGTAAAATCCTTTGAATACAAGCCCAAGTTAGTTTTATTACTTTAAAAGTTGTTTCTACGTTATTACACTAGATTTTAAGTTTGAGATTCAATGTATATCACCACTCATACGTAAAAGTTTTTGCAATAGCTTAAATTATTAGCTTAATGAATTTACATTTTAATTTAGAATAGATTTTCTTTGGATAGTTTAGTCTTTTTCTAAGGTTTAAGACTTTAGTTCGCTGTAAATATGTATTATTTTTTTACATTACATGCCGAACAAATTTCATAGTTCCGTATGAAAGTATTATATTAGTGGTAGTGCTTAAATATTAATTTGTACTTTTTGTGGAACCGTTGTCAATAAAGTTGACGCTGACACTATTTGCTAGAGGGATTTAATGGTAGATAAGTTGTCAGGAAAAAGTAAATATATTTCTACTTTTACAGAAGACCAATATAGAATAAGCACTTCAGTTTTAATACCAGACATAGGCCTATATTTCATTGGCGATTTCCCGTGGGTTTCTTAGGCCAACATATCTGTTTAAAACATATTGTGATATATGTTTTGTCAAAAATATTGATAGGGATATGTTTTATACAGAGATTTCGGTCTCAGAAACCCACTTATTTTTGGATAATCGAATATATTTAAAAAAAGTAACTGATATTATGATATATCACTAGAAATTGTTGTAGTTAAAAATGTCAAAATTTTTATTTTGTCAAAATCGGTGAAGCCATAAATAGATTTTTAATTGTCGTTTGAACCCATTACCCAGAAAGATCAAAGACATTTTATACCATAGCATGTATTATTGATAAATAACAAGTGATTTATATACGGATTCAAAAGTAATTTGTGTTAAAGTACATCCGACATTTATTTTAGTCGGGAACGAAATCTTTTCAATTTCAGCACAGTCGTTTTAAAGCTCTGCTATTCTCTGAAATTGTTACAAACAAAGCCTCTTTTCGTTGTCTCTAATTTTTTTAATTTATCAGTGAAAAGGAACTCGGGAAATTACCTCTTTAGACAGTGATTTATCTCATCAGTCTTATTATCTTTTCAATTTATTTAAAAAAATGCAGATTTTGTGGTTGCAATCTTAATAAAGGAAATAAACCTTAACATTTTATCATCATCATTATTATCAGCCTGGTTTCGTCCACTGCTGAACGTAGGCCTACCCCTATCAATTGCCACAATGTCAAATTAATATTTAATCTTACTAATATTATAAATGCGATTGAATGGCTGGATGGTTGAAAGGTATCCCCAGATCGGCTGCATGGATTCAACTTAAATTTGACTTAGATATAGAATATACCCTAAAAACGCATAAGGTATATCAGTTTTTTTTTATGTCTGCGCTGACGAAGTCGCAGTGTCACCTGTTACCTAGTATGTTTCATAAAAAATTGTATCGTACTCTTTGTCATATAGTTTTCAGTAAAACCTTGACATGTTTACATTTCTCGTGTTAGAATCCATTAAGTAACTAGGTTAAATTAAATATCACATTACATCAATTAAAACCCAAGCATGAAACGAGCCCGCTAATTAATAATTAGAGGAATGTTAAAGGTATTGTTGGAAAGAAGAACTTATGAACATACACATGTTATATTTATTAAACTTGATATCAAACATCAAAATTGGACCTTCGTTATTTGTCTGCCTAAAGGATATAATTAATTTAAACCTCAAAAGTAATTAACTTGTTATTAATTATTTTTTTAAATAATTGACTTATAATTTAATTAATTAAATATATTACTTCCTGCTTAATGTCAAATAAAAAAGTTATTGAGCAATGTTATAATTTGAATTAAAGCCATGGAAAGACTTCAAATAATGTGTGAATGAATTAAAAATGCTTACAGATTTCATGTTTCTTGTGTATTGCAAGCATATTATAAGTTACTAGCTGTCGCCCGCGACTCCGTCCGCGCGTAGTTAAAAAATGGGGGGGGGGTATGAAAAATAGATGTTGGCCGGTTCTCAGACCTACTGAATATGCTCACAAAATTTCATGAGAATCGGTCAAGCCGTTTCGGAGGAGTACGGGAACGAAAACTGTGACACGAGAATTTTATATATTAGATAAAATTTTCTGTTTGATAACATCACTACAACTTTTACTTTGAATTAATCACTTATTCACTTTATACAGCGGCAAAGTAATATTGAATAAAATATAAACAATTTAGTTGTAATATTATGTTTCTAAATTAAATTTAAAATTTACCTTTACCGCTTAAAGTTTATTTAAATGTTCGTTGAAGGTTATTTCAATGTCAGAGTAAATGTTGTTTTTGCGTACGTTTGAAAACGGAATGTAAATATATTTTAGAGATGAGATCTAAGCGCTTTGTTGTTTGAATTTCGTCTTCATTAACATTAACTATAAATACGATCATATTTTTTGTTGAATATTACGAGGTTACTTTTTTATGAACAAAAAAGAATAATTTAGTATTAGTAATTATGGAAAATTAGTTAACTTAGCTACTTTTTGAGTGATAAAATTTTGATTAACATTTAAAACTAACAAGTAATTTTCACTATTAAAATATCGTTTTTTTTTTTAAATTTGTTAAGAGTTTTTTTTCAATGTAATGTAAAATGCTCATTTATTACCTGATTTGGGTTCTATTGAAATACAAAAAAAAGATTTTAAAAACTGCTGAACCTTTTTACTTTTATTCCGCGAAGATTTATCAAAGCTCTTAAAACAACTGTATACTTTATCGAGAGTGCAGATGTTTCGAAAGCAGTTGTTTGAACAAAAGCCGGGAAATTTTAAGTAAACCTTAACTCCCGCTTTACATTAGAATTCTATTCCTTTAAAAGAAAAAAACGTTGGTTTAAATTAAAAAAGGGATGAATTTTACAAAAGCTACATAAGTGAGATTCTTTATTATTTGTGAACCATAAAAGACATTGATGTAGAGTTTTAAGATGATATAAGATATTTGCATGTGTTCGCAGTAATAACAATTTATCTGTAAAAATAAATGAAAAATGATCTTTTTATTACCATACCAACCGACTACCAAAAGTTTTATATCGACCCCTCGTAATGTGTGTATAAAAACTTTATGCGTTCTATTTTCTTAGAATGTAATTTTCCACATTTGTGAACTCTATGGTTGCTTCTTCGATCTTAAAAGCTATCAAACCTTAGCCGTAGTAGATAATAGAAATCGCTATTACTTTTTACGGTTGCTATAAATTTTCTATATTACTTAGATATTGAAGACAACTGAAGAATTGTGTTTTGAATATAACATATTTTAACTTAACTTATTATTTAATACATATTATTACTATTAATATATGTTGTAATTTTATTTAATTTATAAGTTGATTTTGTATGAATCATGTGTCTGCAATAAAGTTTTATTATTAATATATTAACAAAGTTTACGAGTAAATACTTGTTCGTATTTAAAAATACAACTAAAATAGACAGAGTATTATTTTATGTAAATAAGGTGGAAATTAATAACGTTATTATTATTCTACAAATGTAACAGTTGATTGAATAACATGAAGTAAAATGAAAGCGAATTTGAGTGAATCGGAACGTGTTAGATTTGTTTCACGCATATCGTATCGCTCAATTCCGAATGTGGCAAAAAAGCAATATCCTAGTTCTGTGCTAAATCCACGGCCAGTGAAGCGAGACTGGCCGTCGGGCAAATCCGAACAATTTAAGTCTTTCTCTTTGTTATAGCAAAAATGAAAAGTACAACATAAAAACACATATAGTTATATATATTTATATATAATATTGATTGTTACGTGAGTAAATACAAATAATTTTTGTATTACTTTTTTACATAATATCAATTTCCTTTCCAGTCGATTAAGTTCATAAAATGTTATTTTCCTTGCTTTGGATATAAACATTATGTACACAACGTTAATTGAAAAACGCTATTAATTAGCGATCCCTAAATTAGGGAGTGGCTACGAGTACAAACCTAAAAGTGTTCGTCATCGTTTTAACGCACGACGAGCTTCTAAAAAAATATCTAATACAAAGAAATAATTACAATATATTTGAAAGACTTGCTATTAATGAGTGTAAGATTTTTGAAACTACAACCAAAATATACAAAGTACTCTGTGCCCACAACTCATAGTTGAAGATCAGAACATAGAAAAAGCTATTGTATTAATGTAACAATCCATTGTAAGAGAAAAATTTTGTGTGGTATAAATCGCGTGACCGGAATTATTTGCAGGGAACACAATGATTTAAATGAGGCGGATGTAAAGTAATAAAAGCCAATAAAATATTAGATGAATCATTGAAAATAATAACTCCTTTGTTCGATATTTATTTGTTTAAATGAATAGGAACAATATTTTTCAACTCATCTAGTAATTTTGAGTTATAAGTCTTAGTTTTCGACTTAAAAGACTTGTCTTTTTAGTTCTGTTAAAATTGTCGAAAATTTAATTCATAGATCATTTTCTTTTGAATAAAATAACGTATTGATTGATAGATACAATGCACATATATTTTAGGATTCCGTTCTCGCTGTTTCAAGTAAAAGTTTCACACTGAAACTGTTTCAGATCTTCAAACTTTAAGATCCATTGAATGCTAGAACATCTTCGTATTCCTTTAGCTTCGTAGTACCGATTTTATTTTTCATATATCATGAACATTATTTTCAATTCAAAGTAACTCATCAACCTGCCCTTACCCCTATGGAGGGTCGGCACAGTATGTACTACTCCTCCATACATCTCTATCAGCCGTCATTTCTGAATTTAACCCCTTCTTACGCAGGATATGCGTCTTTTACACTAACCATCCATACTTTCTTTGGTCTTACTCTACCTTTATAGCCATCTACATTCAAAATAATTAACATGTGAAATTTTAGAAAAAATACTGTATAAAACATATATCACAAAATGGTTCATTGAATAAAAAACTCTATAAGGTTTTTTAAGCCTAAGATAGTGGTAAAAATTCAACATTATTTAAACCTTCCGTAACACATTCTTACAACTTTTCCATTCCAACCGCCTTCAGCCAGAACGTGTCGGCGATACAAAATTTGAAAGTTTGCGTGACGGAAATAATATTCAAATCGTTGTCTTCAACGTTTAAAGAATTTCTTTATAAATCCATCCCAAGAATAAAACTTATGTTAAAGTCGACGTTTTCTTATAATGTTATGTTAAATTGAGAACTAAGTTGTAAAATCAACAAACATGCTGATAAAAAATACATTATTGTCATGTACAGTAGCAAAATTACTTTTTTATGGTTAGTGGGTTATGGAGAAAAGTTAATCAAATTCTTTACTCTCTCATAGTAGGTACTTAGTTAAGAAAAAAAAACTAGATATAAAAAGAAAATTCTTTGTTCAACTAGACCACAAATTACGTGTACTGATACGTACATAAATCAGTCTATGTTTGCAAAAGCCGTGCGAAGGCAAAGGTAATTTTCTGCCTACTCGAGTCTCATTTGTTCAATGTACCGCACGATCCGGCCCAATAACCGTAGTCATCACTAATCTGACCCAACTCTATACATTTACTACTATCTCTCCTGTCTTATAATACGTGCTCTTTATATAAAACGATGAGAACGGTAATTAGTCATTTCAAATTTAAAAAACTATCATTATTATAAAAAGAATTATTCAGAAGCAGAAATCAACACTGTTTTAATTTTGTTTCCATTACTAGGTGTCGCCCGCGACTCTGTCCGCGCGACATTAAAAAAAACTTAATATGTAGCCTATGTGTTTTTCCGTTAAGATCCGTTGAACAGTTCCATCCATCCATCTACATTTATAATATTAGTAAGATTTTTAATACTATTACACTTCGTATAAGTAAACTAGTTGTTTTTGTTACACCTTACAAGGTAATAATGAAAGGAAATTTAAATTTTAATGAGGAAATGTTGCTCGATTAAAATGTTAACATCACGGACGGTATAAAAGGCAGTTAACTAGATTGTCACTCGCTGCAACAATAGCATGCTACATTGCTGTTAATAATGCTTCGATACTTTAAGCACACCTGTTTATTTAAACATTGAAATTATATAACAATATTGTAATTTACTGCACAAATAAACATTTAATAAATACAGAAAAAAACTGTTTCAAAATAATTTTTAAATAAAGTTTTCAAGAATGATATAATTAGAATGAAGACTTAAATGGTGCCGTTCTTTATTTAAGCTAATAAAAACGGACTCTTAACATCTGTCGTAATGTTTTCTGTAATAACTTTTGGTATTGTAGTTAGAAGTGGCTCGTTGATATCTGGGTTCACTACAAAATCAGACGCCTTGAAAACCTTGCTTTCTTTCAGTTTGTACCTGAAACAAAATAAGTAAAATTCAACAGGAATCTTGTTGGTAATGGTTGGTTATTTAAAGATTTATATAAATGGGTCCGTAGTAATAACCATTTTCATACTTTATTTATTGTTATTTATTAAAATCCGATGTAAGACATCAAAAGAAATGAATAAAAAAGAAAAACTTACCAAAGTTCAGTACTAATTACAATTCTTGTTCTTGGTGTTGGTAAACAAGAGAAGTTAGTAGCAAATCCAAATGAATACGCGCCTTGGATTGGTAGTACGAGCCAATCGCTCGGAGTACATTGTGGTAAAAGTATGGTGAAGTTCTCCATAATGCGATCCGTGGAGTCACAACTCGGCCCCCAGAGAATTGCCTTTTCTAAACTCTCTTCATCTGTAGATACCTATACAGTTCGAAATAAAGTTTTCATGTGTATGTTTTTTTTTTTAAATTGAACCTTTAGGATAGATATGTCAAACTTGAAATTCGATAGGTCCATCGTCATTTGACACAATGTAAGTAAACCGAAAAAAGTGCTATGCTCTAAGACATTTGAACAGGTTTTAATATTTGTAAATTAAATACCCTTTTATGGAGCCTTAAAATGGATTTTATTTAAATTGTTTTATGTATAATGTAATAAATCAAACTTACGCGATATCTTTTCACTTTATGCCATGATTCATTGTACCTCAGCGTCCCGTAGAGTCCGTCATTAAGATAAATCATATTCACAACCTCTTTATCCTTTATTACCTGAAGATAAAAATAATAAATATCTTAGTACTTTATCGTAAGTTTCTAAAACCAATCCCTGTATAAAATATGTAGTCATCCCTCTCATTATCCTTGACAAAATAGAGATAACAATGTGTTTTGAAAAACGAAATAAGAACCGCAACTGATGTATTGTAAGTACTCTATCTATATTTATATTTACATACCTGTCTCACGTTGTTAATACTGCAATAAAGACTGTACGAAGAATCACAAATGTATCTTCCCGGTTCTGCTATCACTTGTACTGATTTATCAGGAAAATATTCTTCAAGTGCTTTATTAATTATATTCGCCACCTACAGACAAGATAAATAAATATTGCGCATCATGTTACAGTTTTTATGACGTTACAATATTTTGATTTTTTTTATAAGAGAAGCGGGCAAACGAGCGGTGCGAACACCGAAGTGATCATCGACGCCCATGGACATCCGCAACACTAGGAGAATTGCAGATGCGTTGCCGGCCTTTAAGAAAGATATACGCTCGCTTTTTGAAGGACCCTAAGTCGTACTGGTTTGGAAATACCGGCGAGGACAGACCATTCCACAACGCGGCCGTGCGCGGCAAGAAATTTCGCGAGAACCGCACTGTTGTGGAATGCCAGCCGTCCAGATGGTATGGATGGTATCATACAAATACGCTTTATGGCAAGAAATTGAAGGTGAATAATACGATAGTTAAATAAACACACCTGGTCAATTCTGTCAGTTCTATCGCTAAGAAACCCACCCCCAATATCCACTATCTTCATCTGCCTGCCCGCTCTCGCTTCATGTTCAAACAAAGCTTTTGCATAGCGTAGACCATTCTCATGGCTGTCGATTGATGAACATCCACTACCTACATGGAAGGCTACTCCCACTACCTTATAAAACAAGACAGCAAAAATATAAATTAAAATTACTACACAAGATGGCACAGATGTATAATGCTTGTTAATTAAATATAGATGGAACATATAGCCGGAGCTCCAATACCTTGTACTCGTATACCTTTTATATAAAACTATGTTGTCTTGTCTTGTTGCTAAATACCTTGAGACTAAGAGCAGCCGCTTCGTCTAGAAGTTTGATAGCTTCAGTATCGTGACCGCAACCGAATTTGTCTCCCAAGTTGTATACACTTTTTCCCTCCACACGAATTCGTACTAACAATCTATAAAATAACAAAGTTTTTGGGGGCTCAGAATGTAAAAACAATATTTACTTGTAACTTGTTCATGAAACTCACCTGGCATCGGGCCAATATTGTTTTATCTTCTTTAGTTCATAGGAAGAGTCAAAAGTAGTATGAAGTACCCCAGAGTCACGCGCATACATCATTTGTTCAGCTGTTTTTGATGGCATTGCATATATTATGCTCCTGAATAAGATATAGTGGGTACTAAAAGTGTTATCTAACTACAGTTATGTCAGTAACAAATGTAATACATTTTTAACAAAGTTAATTTGTGTCTGTGGCAGAAGTCTTAAAACATTAATAACTAGCTTTTACCCGCGACTCCGTCCGCGCGGAATAAAAAATAGAAAACGGGGTAAAAATTATCCTATGTCCGTTTCCTGGTTCTAAGCTACCTGCCCACCAATTTTCAGTCAAATCGATTCAGCCGTTCTTGAGTTATAAATAGTGTAACTAACACGACTTTCTTTTATAAATATAGATATACGAGTATTATAGAAATAAGTGACCTTTACAGCTTTAATGAAGGTGTTTAGCTGCTACACTAAGTTCGTTGGTCACTAACCTTGGGATTCTGAGACCAAAACCTCCCTTTAAAACATATCGTTATCTGTGTGTTGTCAAAAATAATGACACTGAGGACAATATGTTTTATGAAGAGTTTTTGGTCTCAGAAATCATCGGTAAGGCAGATGTAGTTCGAAAAATCGATAACTAAGGCTGTGATTAAGTATTAATACAACGATTGTGAGTACAGAAATTGGTCTTGATTTATACATAGGTATAATAAAATTATATAAACATACTTAGGGTTGACGTTAAGCTGTCTCAATTTGTAAATCTCACCAGGCGACGCGCAGTCAAAGCCGAGTCCAGATGTAATAGCTAGTTTCAATATGTATTCAGAGTCATTCGCCTTCATTGCTGAAATATTCTACACGTATAAAGAAAATAACTTCAAGGAAGTTGTGAAACGATGAGTAAATATTGACATTTCTGTATATCGTAGTAATAATGTTAAGATTGCACAACTTAAGTACAACTAGATAAAAAAAAAATAAGTTAAAGTTGAATAACCAAAAATGAACGTAAACGAGAAATGACCGCAGCAGATGGTTCTTGGAAAAAATCTGAACTGTAAAAGTTGTTTTTTTACTTCCAATTTTAATGTCCTATAATTATCGGCATTTTTTAAATATTTTCAATGAATACAAATTTAAACCGAGATTATAAAAGTTACAATTATGTACCGTAAAATATTTGGACTCTCGGCATCTGTGATTTGAAATGTTGAATACGTCGGTGTGCTTCGTCCATGTCGAACACGTAGAATGGTTCTTTTTGACGGCCGCTGTCTATCAGAGTGTGCGCTACGTCTGATGCGGAGTGCGTTTCCAGTACAAAAGCACCCGAATGCATTGCAAATCCATTTTGCAACTTACCATTCATTGTCTGAAAGGAAACAAGGTTACTGTGAACTATAAAAAATTTTCAAATTATCATTTGTGTGGTTTTTTAAACATTAAGAATGAAATAGAAATAGTGAAAACTGCAAATTATGACAAAAATTTACAGACGACTAAGAGAGTGGTTAACAGGAACAGGGAAAGAGGATAAGGAGAACACAAATAAATTGTAAAATTTAAAGACAGATAAATTTTTAGCTAATTTTCGATATTTAAAAATAATCCGAAAAAAGAAAAATCATTGGAATAAAATAAATAATATTAATTACCATTCAATAGTTATGTAACACTTTATCAAACAGTCTGGCACACATATGAGATGCAGTCAACTGAATAAATGATAGTTGTTATTTAGAAAAGTAAATTTATTTACTTTGTTTACATTTCGCGATATTGCTATCATAGTAGTTCAAGGTCTTGGACTATAAACTACTTATGGATGGTTCTATATTCTAAAATATCTAATTGTCTGTTTGTTTTACGTTACAGATATTACAGTCTTTCAAAATTATACCAAAAAGTTGTTAAACAATGAATACGAATAGAAAAATATTCCGTAGACTTCTGCAATCAAGACATCTAAATATCAGAAATATTTAGATCCCACTCTTTCTTCTAAAAAAAGACATTATAGTAGATATGTTTTGAAACTGGAAACGAAAAAGGACAAAGGAAAAGAAAAGTGTTATTTTTAGAAAGATTTTTTATTACAAATGTTTTTTTTTTTTTACTAAAAATTACGGATATATCTATAGTTTGAAAACAAACTTAAATTATAATTTAAACATATAGATGTTGAGTTGGATGTTTACATTATAGTTATTAATGAATTTTATTAATACATTATCAACATTCAGATAACCAATGATCATGACATAAATATTATAACAAATTACATCATAGACAAAGAAAACATTTTTTACTTATAACTTACACAAACTTTTATACACTTCTCAATTTTTTTATTTACATTTTTTTATCTTATGTTTGTGTTACTAGTCAAAAATTATTTATTTTAAAGTTGTACCTAAATATATAGAATTATTTTATCATCATTATTCTATATTCTGATTTTCATTATCAATGTACATTATCCAAAAGTCACAGCAGGTTAGCATTTTTTAAATAAGGTATGAGTTTGGTTTATAAACGTCTTTTTTCATATTCAATGTTCAAGATTGGACAAGATCCAAGTTCAGAAGTAAAGCTGGAAAATTTAATTAATACATACTGAGATAAATTGTATGAAAATTACATAAGTAATTTATATGTTACTAGCTGTCGCCCGCGACTCCGTCCGCGCGCAGTTAAAAATAACTTAATAGGGGTATGAAAAATAGATGTTGGCCGATTCTCAGACCTACTGAATATGCTCACAAAATTTCATGAGAATCGGTCAAGCCGTTTCGGAGGAGTACGGGAACGAAAACTGTGACACGAGAATTTTATATATTAGATGAAGTAGGAAAATCATACAGTAAGTTATCTTTAATAGGTAAAGAGCATGTTGTTATATACTTAAGAATAGCGACTTGAACCGTAATTTAATGTCCATTGCAATTATGCGATAGCGTTAAATACACATTTTGGACCAAAATTTGTATTTATACAGATATTATATTCTAGAGTAAACTATGTTTTACGATACTTCATAATTCTGTCGCATTATAGTTTAATATTGTGCTTATCGCACATATGCACCAGATACTCCGGCATGTATTACAAAGCATAGATAATACAATAGAAGTGGTGAGTTAAAGTACTAACTGTTTTAAAAAGAGATATTAGGAACTAGGACTACAAATATCCGGAAAAAAACATTGCTATGATAATGAATTGGCTCAAAAAAACAAATGAAGAAGCTCAATATAATTAGACATTCTCGGAAGAGATTTTACTAGCAAGATTTTTACTTTCGAGAGTCACGCGATATTCACATATGGTACATATATGAACTTAGATTTTTTAATTGCAAAATTACAAGGAATCTCAGATTCCAAGGTACACGACATTCTTGATTCAACGTTAAAAGCTATTTAACAAAATATTCTGTTCAAAGAAATTTCTTGAACAAGGAATTTCAAACTGCGCGTAACTAAAGGATGTTCTTTTAATTACATTAAACTGGTGAAACTAATAGAAAGTAGCAGGAGAGAAATTGTTTTGATTAATTGAATTCTTGATCCTTTTGCAATTTCAACCTCTGTTATTTATATTCTACAAATATTAATAAAATCGGAGCGTCTGTATGTAATACTAAAAACAAAAAATATATTTCATACACATGATGTTTTTATGTAGGTGATAAAGAAAAACCAATTTTGAACATTTTTAGTCTGTCTGTCTGTCCGCGAGGCCGCCTTTGTCCGGGTAATTTTCGGAACATCTGGATCGTTTTTTACGGGACTTGAACGGGAAGGTGATGCACGCTGGCATATTATAGGTTCCTTTAATTCTGCGCTGACGAAATCGCGGGCGATCGCTAGTAATGAAATATGAGTCGTAGTTTCCTATATTATCGAAGTAGTAATTTGCACTTTTTGAATCTCTAATATCAATCTATAATCTTTGTTATTAGTCAAATTTACAACAGCTTTCTCTCAATTCTCGTTGTTACGGGATGTTGTATTTTATTTAATTCTATGCAACTATACACTAAAATGCCACTTTCTTATTCCTTAAATATTAATTAAGCGTAATGACTTTCATTGGTATGTTTGCATTATATTCTATTAAATCAAATGAAATCATATCCTTTATCATTTCAAAGGAGATAACTGAAATTTCAGCTTACCCTCAGGGAATACTGTCATTTAAATTCTAACAACGTTCGAGACTGTATCTCGTTTATCACGATGTTTACTTTAATCGTATTATTTAAATTTAATTGAAGATTACAATTAACTCTCTTATCTAAGTGTTTTCTTACAGCCAAATTCAATAACCAATCCGAATATATCGATCGATCGATCACCTTCTAAATGAGAGATCATAATTTTTCTACTGTGATAGTGAAATCACGCAGAAAATAATATTAAAAAGGAATTAGAAAACCTTAAATAAATCAAAATGCTTTAAGGTACATAGTGTGTTGCCTTGCCAAGGGACATGTGTGCATAGTACATAAAAAAGGAGAGATACTATACGTTAATATATTTAATACTTAAGGAATAACATAATAATATGAATTAATTAACAATAATGACAAGGGTCCAGTTGTAACGGATTACGGTGACAATGCCCGTTACGGGTTAGGCCTGTCAGGAACATAACAATTGAGCAGGTATTGTCCGCGATATATACGAGAACGGCTATTGACGCGTTAATTCTGAATAGAACACAAGTGCTAATTGTGTTCACGTTGTTATTAATCCTTGGTGTACCTAGTTAGTTTATAATATCAAATAAACAAATCAAGTAAAGAGCTCATATCCGGATGAAATTTAAAATAGTGAAAACAGAGAGTTCAAGTATTAATCCAATGTGATCTAGGATAGCAGACAATTGTAGAAATACATTTATAATTCAGCTTTCTAATCTTCATGGTGAGACCACAGATATTTGTATGCTTATGGCCACCAGTGGACAGATAAAAGCTGATGATAATGACTATTAATTAAAATTACAGTCTACTGATTACTAACTAAAATTACAGTCCAAATAAAATTAATTATAATATGAATTAATCAGTAAAATTAAATTAATAAATAAATTATTGTTGAAATAAATTCCATTGCCTAAAGTAAATGAAAAGAAAAAAAAACAACATTTATCATAACAAACCATCTTAAAAAGTTCCAAGAAATTATAATAAGTAGGAAACTTATTCGATTTATTGGGCCATACTTGGCTCACCAAAATAGTAGTTCTCTTCGTTATGGCTTCACTTAGTCTTATTTATGGAGATGAAATAAAATTACTTGTCTGCAAATTCTAACAACAAATATTACAACTTAAGCTGGCTGATATACCAACTAAATTATAATAATAAAATATTTCTTTTTTTTTTAATTTTTCCTCCCAAGTAGGGTTGACGACAGGCAGGCGGAAGGCCGTAAAAACTTAAGCCAAAACTTTAAGGTTCATAAAACCTTGTGTACCGACCCCACGTAAGTGGGATAAGGCCAGGGAGATGATGATGATGATGAAAATATTTCTTTTGTCTTAATTCAAACTAGAATTTTCTATAAGTATAAATAAAAATCTAGGTTTAATTCTTTGTCATGGATTCACGTCCAAATCACTGGACAGATTGTGATGAAACTTTGATAGGATGAAGATAGATGGTTTCTTGCTTTTTTGGAACTTGTGTTACATACTTACATAGCAACGCTTGCTAGTTCAGACTACCATTATCCTCTGAATAGATGGAAACGAGATAATCTTCGTGGTATGTCTGTGATAAATTTCATTTCCCTCGACATTTCTGATTTCTACTCTGATTTGGTATTCAAAGGCATAATCAGCGTTAGTGTGCGGCGTGAATACGTTTGATAAAATGAAACCTAATGGCAATTCTTATCTCAATTATGCGTTTTGGTGAAGAGCGGTTCGGCCTGGTTTATTTTATGGATAATTTATAATCCTATGTTTATTCTAACATTCATGTTTTAAGCTATATAATCAAGGGAATATAATTTGTCTAATTTTATTATTGGTCAAGGGGAAGATAAACAATAGCTTAAACTATACGAGCGATCTCACATAGTTGCTGTTAAAAAAAAATTGAAACTTACCTTGTTATATTTCATAGCGTAGTACCAAAGTGTCTGGACAAACCCACAATGGGTTTATAGACACTTTTATTGTAACTCTGTATTTTGTACCTTGTTTAATATAAATAAATAAATTAATTAAATTAATTAAAAAAAAACGTCCTGTCCTATAAAAAAACACCAATTAACAAACATTATACATGGCACGAGGATATTTAAAACTTTTCCACGATTACAGAGTTTACTGGTAGATATTTCTAGATCACATATTTAAGTTACAACGTAAAATTGTATTGTACACTATACATTGACAGTTTAATTCTTGACTTTGCAACATTTTAGACCAAAAAGCGTCAATGTACGTATAACGCTTGTGAGGCTACATATTTGTGTTTTGTTGGTTATTTGTCAGAAATAAGGTTGTAGAGGAACGTAGTTTCGTAGAGCTACGATATTCAGCAGTACATCAGCGTCGCTGTAAGGGAAGTTACGTGTTGCTTTTAACTATTTGTAAAGGAAATTCAGGCGTAAGTTTCCGCGGCGATTTGAAATACGTTAAACGGAGTTAAATATAAGTGATTGTTATATAATAAAATCATTGTGAATTTTACATTAACTTAGTAGTATTTTTAAGTGATCATTTTATATCAAAATATTGGACTTAACGTGATTTGAAAATTATTGGAGCCGACTGAAAAGGTGAGTAATTAGTATTACCGTATTAATTATGGTTTTATATCACATACATAAATGTATTGTACATTTTATGTACAATATACTTATTGTATAATATGTGTGTAAATACTTCGAAGTAATTTATAGATACAAAAAATTCTCCGTATAATGTAACGATAATAAATCAGATTTTTGTTATTTAGAGCTTTAATATTATATGTGGCTATTACTAAATTGTTCGCTATCGTTCTTAAACATAAATAATATTAACAGCAGCAAGTTGGCTTGTGAAGTAGATTTCTTCCAAACAATTCATAACATACTTTCGAATTTAAATATTTTAAGATATATTGTTAAATAATTTTTTACATTACGTCCTGAAGTAATTACTTTAATCGTGGGTTTCTCAAAACAAAATCCCCACTAAAAATATATTGTTATATATGTTTTGTCAAAGATAATGAGATGACGATATGTTTTATACAGAAGTTTCGGTCTCAGAAACCAACGGTTAGTGATATGTTATATAAAAATATCTTTTAATGTTTTTAAGAGAATTTTTATTTTTTATTTCAAGACCTACATTTAAGTCTTTTTTGCCATGATTGTGATATGTTTTTATTTAGTTGTTTTTTTAACGTTAAGAATAACAATAACTCTGTCAAGAAAGTAAGAAACGGTTATGATGTGCGGAATTAAAGAGCCTCCAACACCTTTCGGTTCTTAAGCTATGTACATAAATCAATTAAAATGCAATGCAAAATTATATAAAGTTTTCCTAAATATTTGTCTAACATTTCCAATTGTAACAACATTTTTCAATTATAAAATGTATCTAACAAATAAAAGTAAACTTGTATTTAACGAGCATCACGAGATTAGTCAGAGAGGAGGCGATTAATTGGGTGAAAGATTTTGTTTTCTAAATGCTGAATTTAGTATGCACTGCATCGACTTTAGTTAGATAAGTAATTAAACAACACTTTTGTGTCGTTTTAACTTAAATTTTAATGTTTGTTTCTAATAACGAAACATCTATACTAAACATGGTCCTCCTATATCTTTACCTTAGAATAAAATAGAGAAAGCAATATATTTCTGGATATCTTAATTCATATGACTTTATTTTTCGTTTATTTTTAGTTTAAATAGTAAGGCTTAGAAAAACTTTACCTTATGATTTTTATGACATACTAGCTGTCGCCCGCGACTCCGTTCGCGCGTAATTAAAAAAAAGTGATAAGTGTGTTCTTCCAGGCCATGTTGTACACCTGCGCAAAATTACATGAAGATTCGTTTAGTCGTTATGCAGATAACTTGAAACAAACATCCGTCCATCTTAGCATTAGCATTTATATTATTAGTAAGATTTTACAATGCGTTAGGTTTTTTTACAATTTCTCTAGCGGAAATGCTAAGGAAATTTTATAATATTAAATAAAGAAATGCGATAAAGACGTAATCCAAAATAAAGGCATTAGTTGAATAAATCTTTCCGTTGGGTTGTAATAAATTGTTTTAACGAGCGCCGGGAGTCGTATTGGAGAGGAAATGGCCGGTAAACAGACTCAAAGATTCCTATCACACCTGAATGCCAACTATAATGTAATTGTCTTGTCCAATGAACTACTTACAATTAAAACAACTAGTAAGGATCTTCACAAAGTTGGCCACCTTTAACGATGAAGAGGCACCGTAAGAAGAAGAAAGGAACAAGCACTGCCTTTCGAATAGGAAAAGAATTACAATCAGAGCATTAAGAGCCGAGTTATGTGGTTACACAGAAAAAAATAACGAACCTCCTTCTGTTTCAAGCCGGCTAAAAAGTTACAGATCTAAATAAACAACTCTGTCGTAAGTTTGAGATGGGTATGAACAAGTAATCATTATTGTATGTTCTTATTCAGGCTGAATCACCTACTAGTTAACACCTTTATGTAGTGAAAAGAAACTACGTAATTAACGCGACAGGTGTTTGTTTTAGTTGATACGAGTATATTGTGATTTCTTTTATCTTCTACTGTATAAAAACTCTTACTACATTTGATAAAATAGCGTACTATACTCAACGTGTCTGTTATAAATTGAGGGTCATTAGCTGTAGCTGCCTGCGCCATGCTTGCGGAACCACTATGATATATGAGGAAAGTGATAGCAACAAACTATTATGTCTTGTAGCATATACAATATGAGTACCACACAATTTAGTGTGGGCCATTTAATCAAATCGTATGTGTGTTCTTTGTAATAAATTACGACGTAAATGTTCGATTTGATTTAAAAAAGAATAGAGAGTACCACTAAATTTCATACTTTTATTTGAGCTGCCTTAACAATTTCATATTAAGTTTAGAACAATTCAGAGTAATCACTGGTTACTTCGCTTTTTACTCTCAGAAAAAACCCTAGAGAGTACCAATTGTCTCGGTTCAGTTGCTAATAAAATCCTCAATAAATTCTTGACGCGTACAAACAAAGAATCGCTATTTGAGTGTAGGGAAATTCTACAAAACGCACAAGTCCCAAAGATCCGAATAATCCTATGTAACGAGCGTCCCCATGCGCTGGAGAGCGAGTTGTGACGTAAACTGAATTTAGAATCGAGTCATGTGCCGTTGGTACGTCCTAAGTGCTCTTTCGTCGCATCTGGCCTTTGTAAACGGTAAAAGCCGAGACACATCTCAATCCGGATTTTGTCTGACACAACTGAATATAAATTAATGATTTGTCTTATCTCATTATGTAAATATCATATCAATAGACAGATTGAGGATAGAAAAAAATATAACGACTTTATACTCGTAGCAGTACATTAAATCAATAAGTCCTTAAATTATTTTAGCTGTCTATAATCTTTAATTCGTTTAGATAATGATTTGCGAAATAATGAAAGGAAAAATTTGTCATTGAGTGTTAAGCATTTGCTTGCGAATCACGCCTGAATTTCATTACCTGCTGTACTTCGGTATTTTCATCATTGTCGGCGAATCACTTAAGAATTTTCGGCCGTCCGAGGTATTTTTCTATTAACCTACAATATCTGCTAACACGAAATTGGTAGCTTAGCAACAAACGCGTTTTATAATTAACCTTAACATAAATTTTAGATCTAACTTTTTTTTATACGTACCTTTCTCCGTTAAAAGTCTTAATTTAATTACAGTATCAAAAGCTGAAAAAAACACATGATTCTAATAAACATTTCTTTTTGATAATAAATGCATCATAATAATTGAGATCGCCCTTTTTAATGTTTATTATGAACTGTAAGTACGTGTACATTTACGTTTCTAATTTTTTAAAGCTTTGAAACGACTTGAAAAGTTTTAATTTTGGAATAAATAAATTTCTTAAGCAAGGGTGCAAGTACACAATATAGAGGCTGTCAGCAGGGGCAAGCAATTTAACAGAGTGCGCAGTAATTACCAACTATATGGCTCTCTTAGCTCACTTTAATCTGTATATGCAAAGCGACTCAACACGTTACTTAATAACCACTTTAAGTTATTAAGTTTGCCAGACATTTGTATTACGTTCTTCAACATTTTCACATTTAAAATATTAAAAAGAGGCGACGTAGACGTATGCATATTTATTTATTATTTATTTGTATTAACACATTACACAAATGGAAAAAGCATTTCGATATCGGTTTTGTGTAACCATATTGATTTAAAACTAAAACGTTTTTTTAGATGATACTTTTATGGTCGCTTAATATCATGATTAATTAGAGTCTGAGTAAAAAAATCAACAAGTTCATTTTCTACATCAATTTTTGATAATACTAATTATGCCGAACGAAGCAACAAATATGTTAATTTCACCTGACTTTTTATAAGAAACATGAAGAAAGTAAATTGTTTCATGAATAATTCAAACGTCAATTTGCAATTTTTTGTGGAAGAAAAAGAGTTCAGGAAATGTTGAAATAAAACTCTAGCACGCGTTAAACTGCGAAATTTCGCTTATTCCATGTCATGTCAAAGCTCATATTTTAAAATTTTTTCTTAGGTTAAGTGGAAGCTATGACCAATTTAGTTTAACTCAATTTGTGCAAATTTGAAGTAAGAGTGTTTCTCCAGTGCCAACGAAATGTTATAGTTAAAATTACCATTTATACTCGACCTTTTCGAAAACATTTTAAGGGTGAAAATGTGATTCGTAATGGAATTTTTGTTGGTTTAATGAAATATGAAAACATTTTTGGAGTAAAAAAGCAATGAAATTCACTGAAAGTGAATGAATGAGATGTAGTAAAATTAAAAATTCATGTTACTTTTAATAAAATAGTTTTAAGGCTCTTATTTAAGTTACATGTAATCCTGAAAATCACAAAGCTTTGAAGTTGTAGTGAACTTTAATAAAACATTTCGCTCCAAATGTGTCGGTGAGCGGTTTACATATAAAGCGTAAGAATCCTTTCTAAGAAGCTTGTAACTACGACCGGTAGGAATGTCACAGGGTCGGGCAGGAACATAAAATGAATATAGGATCGAGCCGTGAGCCGTTCCGTCCTCAATGCCCTTATGCTTTTATCGTCATCGTAATTTAGGTAGAAAACGTAGTAGTACATTGTGTATAGAATTTTCTATCAAGGTAATTCTAATCCAGTGGAACATACATGGTGTTAGTTGTAAATTGCCCTGGTGAGTTTTTATGAATATTCTGGGATACTCTGCAATCGACGATGGCTACTGATTTATATGTATCAAGTATTACTTACACACAGGATGTTCCTTAAATAAGGTGAATCTATATATTGATACTTCCTTCTCCCAAAAAAAAGTATGTTAGAATTTATTTCCAAGTATTATATTGTACTTTATTATCTTCGGTTTGCTTTTAAGATGCTTAAGTTAATTTATTCGATTTGCAAAATAGCTAACAACGAACTTTTCTACTGATTCTATTCAAGCATTAAAGATTTCATTAATTTATAACGTGAACTTTGACTAATCCGATTTAGTAGGACTTTGTAGATATATAACCTTAAAAAATCCTAGTTATAATTATCGGAAAAATATCTCTGAAAGAATAATTATTATTAGTAAATATTTATTCAGGATTTGACTACAAATAATTTACGACATTTATAAACTGTATGTGGATCTCAAACTAAAACTTTTATTTTAACGTAACAGGGTACAATTTTAGTGTTTATTCGAAAAATTATACCAATATTAAATGAAAGTATTTTCCAAACATAATTTAATCGACATAAATACCTAAATATTAATATGTATTCCGGATATTAATTAAATATAATTATCAGACTATGGTTTTATAAAAATATTAGGTGTCTTATAAACGACTATTTCTGTTTAATCTAAAAGTAGTTAAAAAATAACCTATAAAGTGATATAATCTGGAATGTAATATTTGCAGTTACACGTAGTACATATTATCAGTATTATTGAGTTAGGCTGCATTTGAAATCACCGACAAGCTAACATAACGGTAACAAGGTTAAACTAATTTCCACCGTAGTTATAGAACGTAATTTGATTACAAGTTTGATAACTTTTTGTTGTTTTATTTGTAATCCGTTTAATAAACTTCTTTTTATTACTCTATTTCTTATTTGTAGTTTTACCCGAACACAATATTAATTAGAAATTCATATCTATCTTACAAATATTATAAATGTGAATGTTTGGATGGACGGATGGATGTTTGTTTGTCTCCAGAACGACTCAACAGATCTCGATGAAATTTTGCATAGATGTAGATCATAATCTGGAAGAACACATAGGCTAGTTATTACCTTTTTTTTTTATTCCGCGCGAACTGAGTCGTGGGCGACAGCTAGTATTTACATAGTTATAATTCAAAAGAATATAAAATATAATAGCGTACTTAGCAATAACAATATTATTTAAATCTTTTTAAAGTCTGTTCAGAAATCATATTTAATCATGGAATTCTATTTTAAAGTGATGACAACGTTAACGTGAGATACTTCTGGTGCGCTCCAAAAGCACCGTTTTTGCTATTGATACCTGAAATAACATTCCGCTGATAAAGTCGTGGGCTCTATTTAAATAATCTATTTGTTATCATCCTCCGAGGTAAAATCGAATCCTTCTAATTGCTGTTTATTTTCAAACTAAGGTCTACTCCCACACTATATAGTTTTTATAGAGTCAGATATTACAAATTAATTTTAGAAATAATAGGTTTGTGCTCCAAATTAATAGTTTGCCTGTGTTCGTACGTCGGTCGCAGGCGAACCTTGAGCGCTGTCACGTTCAAGTTGCTTTATTAGTTTCCTGTCGAGAGCTAGCAGCTACCAAATGCGCAGTGTCCTACGACATATTGATAGCTTTTGCAGTTTAAGGTTTCATAAAGTAACAAATGAACAAACAACTCAATGTTAAGTACTTATCACATACTAATTGTTTTATAAAGTTTACGTATTCAACCTTTTTGGTAGGTGTTAAGATTGTTTAATATCAAAGAGATTGAACTGGCCATTCAGATAGACGAAAATGAGAATTAAAAATAAACGTTCATGAATATTCTATGAAAATGCGTAAAATATTCAGTTTATAAAAATATTGTACATTAAAGTACGTTAGATGTTCTTTTCATGTTGAACAAATGAACAAATGAAGTAAAATTATTTGGATTACTTCTTTCAAAATTCACAAAAGAAAGAGTAAGTTTCATGTTTCGACAAAATGAGCTACCCTTTTATTCATACATCGCGACTTTGTATCGTCATGATTACGTAATGACAAGTAACGTATTGTACCGGCGGCGGAATGCTTGCTCAATAATAAAGTTATTTGTCTTTTTGAAAGATTTGGAAGTAAAGAAAATAAACGTAACTTTTTAAAATGGAAGAAAAAAGTTGCGAATAAAAGTTAACTTCGTTAAATACGAGTATGGTAATAAATCTTTTACGTTCCATTCTCCTAATATTGACTTGGCCAAGGAAGAGTTAACATTTTTTTTGGAAGCAATATCATTCTAACATTGTCATAATGATAATGGAAAATGTCTATCGGTAGCGGTTGCTTAACAGGGACTTGCTTTTGTCGCCTGATATAAAAAAGTATATCCAAAACAATCAAACACGATAAAGGGTACTTTTGTTTAAGCTTCGATCTTTCCTGTTGAATAATTTTGTTACTTTTAATCCAAGCAGCCTGTTATAATGCACACTTGGGCCCACATGTTTTCGCATTAGAAAGGCTTTACCGCCGTTCTAAACCGGTGGGATTTAAGCTCTCCGGAACTTAAAAAAGGTTGATCTTTGAATTTTGTAAAATGTTGGTTTTTAATTTACCAAAGTAAACAAAGACCGTATTAAAAGTAAATATGAAATAGATATTTTATAATATCAAAGAACTTTTCAACTTATGTCTTTGTATCTCTCATTTGTTCCAGTTCGTAAATTTAATAGCGTAATTGGGGTTATATGAACCAGTCTCGCCATATGGAAAACTCTGCTAATGAAAATATTCAATAATTTGGAAAGCTTATCTGGCTACAAGCCAGTTTTTTTTTTACATATTTTTAGGTTATGTTTAAAGTTGTATGTTTTAGTAAAAAAAAATCTCATTTGTTAACTTTATTACAAAAAAAAATTCGATCAGTAAACTGACATTGACTACAGACGATTCGTGTATTAGTTACTAATCCCTATGAGAATAGATTGACGAGTACGTATTGAATCCAATCACGCTTTACGTGACAGAATTATAGCGACTTATTGCCCATTATTCTGCACAATATTGTGACAAGTGGGCTTCAGGGGCAAATATATTGTTTGAAAACTAATTTGGAATGATTCAGCGAACAAAATTCTTTATTAATATTAAGGATACGTCTAATTTTGTAGTGTTATAACTGTATTCCTTTTACGATATCTTTGGTGCATGTCTTGCCCGTTTCCATATTATCGATCCATATCGAGGAATCTGAAATTCGATAAAAAAAATAGACGTGGAGGATTTAAACTTATTGTGTACCTTTGTTTTAGTATTTTTATCTTTTTTTAATTGGCGGTTTTTCATACCCCTATATTCTTTTTTCTGTAGCTATAGATTTTTTCTACTAAAACATTTTAAAGCTACAGATGGTTTCTAATCAAGAGCAATGTAGAAGAATTATTGCAATGCATAAATTCTTTCCAAGACCTAATAATCTGATGTAACGAGCGAAGGGGATATTGTCAGGTCGGGCGAGACATAAACTCAATAGACGAGAACCTTGTGTCGTTTGTCCTCACTACCCTTACGTGTCTCATGAATATTATCAAGGTCAAAAGCTTAAGTAAGGTAATAATAATAATTGCAACACACACAAGTCAATAAAATTTTATAACTAAAAACATGTACAAGTTTTTTTATTGTGTTTTGTTTATACAAGAAGAAGCAGTTTAGAATCAAAGTACATAAATACAATATGCATAAAGAGCAAAATTGTTTCTTTGTAACATGAAAGTAAAGTTTTATACTATTTTACCAGTTTCGATATTACTTTAATCATTGGTTATATTTTTGAATTTTCCGATTTCGGCCAATTCGTATCTTATAAGCTAATGTTTTATCAAATAAAGTTGTCATTATTTATTAATAATAATAAGTAAATATGGGTGCTTTTATTCTGTGGAAAAAATACGCACGAAATATCACTTCAGCGAATAAATCTGCAATCAGCTTCGAAAAGAAAATAAATAAATGTTACTCACTCAAAAACCTATCTGCCTCTTTGACTGACAATGACGTAAGTAAAATAAAAGGAAGCAATATATCGTGTCTAATACAGCGTATGTTATCGATATAAAACGGTTAGGGAAATTCCATCTTATCAATCAACGTCACTCGACGACTGGGGAGCTGTTTTGCAGTTAAATCAGCCAGCGTCACAATCAATATCATACAGAACTGACTTTAAAGTTTGATTAGTTTTCGTTTCGCATCATTGTAGATGCGAAACGAAAACTAATCAGATCACAAATAATATAGACAACTAGCTGTCGCCCGCGACTCCGTCCGCGCGCATTTAAAAAAAAATGAAAAATAGATGTTGGCCGATTCTCAGACCTACTGAATATGCTCACAAAATTTCATGAGAATCGGTCAAGCCGTTTCGGAGGAGTACGGTGACGAAAACTGTGACACGAGAATTTTATATATTAGATATACAACACTAAAATAGTACAATAATTTAGAATTCTATCCTTGATGGATAGGTTCCATCAAGGATAGAGAAATGGATAAGTTCCAATAAGAACTTTAGAAACAAGATGTGTCAGTAAAGGACAAGTACAATTCTGGATTAAGTAAAGAGCAAAACCACAATTAGGCATGTTGTTACTTTTAATTCTTACTTATGTGAATACATACATTTAATAAATAAAAGAAGTAAGCTTAATTAAACTTTATATAAATCAACTAAACATAAATACCCATAGAAAACCTTTACACATTAGCTATGGATAATTTTAAAATGGGATTTTGTGAATTTCTGGCAAAATTTACGGTGAGAGTAGCTGTTACACGGTCCCGTGAGTTGATCGTCAACAGACAGACGATATTGAGTTTAAATGTAATAGAAAACGCGTCCAGGCTTAGTGTGGACAGAGGCTGGAGAGATTTTAAAGTTTCTTTTGAAGTAAAAAAATGTTATACGTAGAAAGAAATTCCGATTATAAATCTTTTTAAACATATTGCTTTTAATGTTTTAACTATTTTAATTACTATATTATATTAATTAATGTGACAACAATAATAATCCGAAATAATTCAAAAATAATAAATAATAAAAATCCGAAAAATATATTTTTAATAATTTAATGTTAACTAGATACTTAAACACAAATGATCCTTAAAAACGCTTAAAATATAAAAAGTCACAGGTAAAAGTTAATTTTATAAATAACTTATATCAACAAGCGATGTTTAATGTCGTTCAAGTTGAGGGAAACATGATTAAGTTAAGTCGAAGATACAAGTTGCAAAGTTTCGTTCAATGTCTCGACGGAGACAGACAACAAGAGGTCGAGTTCTTGAAACTCTCATCGACATTGATTAACTTAAAGTAGAAAGTATCAACTTGTACCTTAATTTATTTTAACTTTTTCTAGTATCGTAATAAATTAATATTAAATATTTTAGATTGATTTAAGGTTAAGAAATGAATACAAAAGACAATTTTAATTTTCAAAGAAGTACATCGGTTACAGTTTAATAAATAAACCTGTTGCATTGGTAAAGTACCAAGATTTCGTAGGACATAAATATGGATTAAAAATTTTAATACTTCTGTAGTATGACTAATGAGAGAGGGAGTGTAGACCACATCGCTACCGCGTTTTTATTCCCATAAGTACCAACTTCTTTTGCCACGTAGTCTCCTACATAAAGTGTAGTAAAGACAACAAAGATTTTCAATTGTAATCCATCTTGATACTATTATTAAATGTGAAAATGCAACAAAATCTTTTATGTTAAACGTAGTAAAAGCCGATAAAAGAATCGATAGCACAGTAGCATTTTGTTCTCCTTTTTGTACAATTCCTGACTGAAAACTCCCAGGACTTATTGTAGGAACGAATTGGAAATTGAAATTCACATACTACTAGGCATTGCTTCTACACAATTGTGATGTTAAAATTTTACGAAATAAAAGAAGTTTAGAAGAACTATTTGACTAGATTTTAATTCACCAGTTTTTGATTCCATTTTTTTTTATTATTAACTGTTTGAATAATTTAAAAAAATAAAATAAAAAATAATGGGGTTATGTATTTTTAATAATTCATCAATTTAATTAACAATCATTGTACCAATCCATTTTACTAATTCTTTTTCTTCTAGTGCCTCTTCAGTGTCAGAAAATTTATTTTGCAAGCATCAAGACATTTTACTACAACATATAGGTATATACGTAATGCATAATTCAACCATTGAATAATGCATTACGAACAAATTTGTACCTATATTAAATTAAGCAGATTAATAAGGCGTAGTGTATATTTTATGTAGATGAAGCAGATAATGTAATTGCCTCTGGTGTGGACACAACCTTAGTGCAGAAATACCGCACAAAGTAGAGGTATAACTATCTAAAATACATGTGAGGTATTTCGTTATCTTCCTTACCAGCCAAAATATTCGAACAAGATGTCTCTTAGATAACAACATGGTTTTGTTCGAATTTTGCTGTTGTGTAAACCAGAGGGCCTAGTACGAATATTTGCGACACGCGCCTTCGTAGTCAACGACAAAATTTAGAGTAGATTTATTAGTGTATTTTACGCCCGGTAGGGCTCTGCTGAAATTTTAATATAAGTTTTGCTGAAGACGTTATGTTACGTTTTCACGAATATCCGTACTTAGCCCTCTTGCAAGAATTTTGGAGTTGCGTAGCAAACAAACCTGCAACGAAGTAGCTATTTGATTACTTAAATTTTTCAGCTCAGCTTCTGCTTTAAACATTTATCGCACTATATGCTTACGTTATAAAAGTGATACAGTACGGGTTTGAAACTTGTAAAAGAAAAAAGATATCGATCAACTGAGCGCCGTAGGGTCAGTCAGGCTACCCGTGCGGAATTCACACTTCGTTTGTTGACACTGTTTTGCGATAAGGTTACACTGAACTTACAGAGAAATAAAGTGACTTGTATTTTATTTAAATTTAAAAAGGCAACATTCCTTTACATTTCAAATCTGTTCACGAACGGACAATTGCATTTTTAAAGAATGGACACATGTTCATTCAAATAAAGACCAATCATTTAGCTTTTAATTCAAGCTACTTTACTGAACTAAGAGAAGGTTTGTACCGAAAGCAGTAAAATATGCAGTAGCTATAAATGTTTTAAAATAAAAATATAGCAAAATAAGAGGGCTGAACTCTTCTTATATATGTTCATATAAGATAAAGAGTGAACATCGAATGTAAATCCTATACATATTTATATGGGTTTCCAAGCTCACCCATAATTTAGGCTGGTTTTACAGTCACGCCGCTAGACGCGCCGTTGGACAGCGCGCTGTTGGACAGCGCGCGTTTGAACAGCGGTGCACCAAAAAACGACATTAGTACGGCGCGTTTCGCTGCTGTGAGACAGTCGTGTACAAACAGATACAAAATGAACGGCAATGCGGTTAGAGTACTGGCTATTTACTTTTTATGGAAAAAAAGGCAACAAAAACGTCGAAGAACAGTAGGTGTTGATCCTTATAACGCTACAAGGTTACTGAGAGGCGAACACGTAACATCTTTCTCTGATTTACGAGAAAATAGTTATAAATTTTATAAATATTTTCGCCTATCAACCAGCAGTTTCGACGAATTACTGTGCAAGTTAGAGTTTTCTTTACGAAGATCTTTATTCTTATCCTTATAAAATTATTCTTATAAAAATCATCGGCCGGGTCCCATAAACATCTTCTAATTCGCACTTCGTCAATTACTCGACCCGTATCGATGTGATTCATTTTGTACACAACAGTACCTAACGGCACGTCTCAACGGCGTGAGACTAAAACGCACAATGGCCGTAGAAGCGCACGAGCGGCGCGCGCTTCGACCGCGCCGCGCGAATAGGACGCGTTCAACGAACGGCGCTGCTCAAGCGCGCGAATTTGAAACGCTACTAATACCCCAATACATATCCGAGCGCGCGCGCTCCGACGGCGCTGCCGAAACGCGTGACTGTAAAACCAGCCTTAATGGATCTGCTTGTTACATAATGTTTATTTAATTTGCCTGAACACAAGTACTTGTAATTTAAGTAAGAATTTATGTGGAGACGTAACTCTAATAACTACAGGTGAAATTTTTTATTTAAAACAAACTACACCTCGAAGCAATTACGAAAAACCCAATAAACGTGAGAAGAATCTCTGGTTAAACATAGTTAAGTCTGTTGATAATGCTTCTAGCAATTTTACTACTAAGTTGAGGTTATATATTAACAACAATTTTTGTTATTATTTAAGTTGTTTTTATACAAGTATTTCGATAATGGAATCTGTAGTGTTTGTGTCTATGGAATAGATACAATTCACTGTCTCATGTACCACACTGGAAGGCACAGCTGTCTCTGGGTAGTTGAGTGACGAACGCGGTACGAAGCGGACGTGCGCCTGCGCTCCAGTGTGGTAGTGGTGAGCCAGTGTCTGTCCTTAATCATCTTTAGGGACCCTATGGTCCTACAAATGGCGACGAGGTGAAAAAAAAAAACAACAAAATAGAAAATTGGTAACTATGTCCGTTTCCTGGTTCTGAGCTGCCTGCCCTCCAATTTTCAGTAAAATCGATTCAGCCGTTCTTGAGTTATAAATGGTGTAACTAATACGACTTTCTTTTATATATATAGATAATACAGATATGTTGTGCTCTGGATTTCCATTAAATTGGTGATATATCTTCGTCTATTTTGGATATCCATTAAATTGGATATATGAATGCGTAAATAGGTAAACCTAATAAGGTAAGGTAAAATAGTATTGAAAAGTATACATTTATAATTTGGATTTCTATTACATTAGAGATATTCTAAACTATTTTATTACATTGTACAAAATGAAATTCATTAGATTGAATTTAATGTGTCTCGGACTTCTTTTAAATAAGAAGCATTAGTAAAAACAAAAGAACTTTTATTAAATTGAAGGTATTTTAGATTTTAGATTTAAATCGAACATTTTCAGTAGGAAGCAGCTGATATTGCAACGACTGCTAAAAAGAGACGTACATTATTACAATAGCGAAGATAATTTGTTTGTTTACAACAAAAAAAAAGTATACGCTAAAACGAGAAAAAATGAAGAAAGAGATAGAATAATTGTGTTAGTGTAATTATGATTTTTGCGTATATCGAAAGATTGTTTTAAAATTAATAGAATGTCGTTGAAAATAAGTCAAAACATATTCTTACTAATTGACTATAATGATTTTATAGGTGATAAGAAAGATAGAAGACATCACCCGCAATCGGTTGTTTTCATTATGTCGTGGTCATGTGACGTACACTCTGTACACTGAGAGCAATTTAACTTTATTTAACATATAACATTAGATCCGACGATATATCATTAGATGCTAGAAGTTATCGATGGCATCTCAGTTGTATAGTTTGATGCGTTGAGATGTATCACTGGATTGGTTATATAGTTTATTTATCAATGTTACAATAAGTTCCCTCTGATGTTAAGAAGTGTTATTGATAAACCTATGTTAATAAATAAAAAAGTAGTTAATACTAAAGTCTGTTCGTGGGTCCTTAGCAAAAAATATATATATTACCAAATTATACGTAAAATTAAATGTTCAATTGTGGGAGCATGAGCAAATGAATATCCGGGTGCAAATAGTAACAGATACATGTAAATACTGCACAAAAGTTTGATTATTTTCTTTTGAATATTACCAGGTCTCACAGTTTAATAGAAAATTTGTGTTGTCTAAATTTAGTTAACTCTAATTCCGTGACGTCGGAATGTCGATAAAAAAAATGACTGAAAAGGTCATTTGTCCATCATTGTCAGTGTAGTATACAAGTGTGTGTAACTAGTGCACGCTGTCATGTGTATTGTACAGGCAGTAGTACATCGGCCCAATCGTCTAAGTTTTATTTGAATTTAAAATATAACTAAACTATAGATAGGTTTAGCGTTCGTCCGTGATTTCGTAAGCGCGGAAAAAATATAGCCTAGGTTCTATTGATAGTCTCGACAAAATCGGTCCATGCGATTCGGAGATTATTCATATGGCCATTTGCCTTATTGTCCCTTATAATATTAACAAAAATTAACTTAACTGTCAACTTTAACTTGCGTTAAATTTTCATCGATTAAAGGCTTTAACAATTAACGAACTTACATTTTTATTTAACGACTTAACGATTAACGAAGTTAACTTTTGCTTAACTGTGCCCACCTGTGACCAGGACCATAACAAGTTCACAAATTATTAACATCCTGAAGGAACTCTTTAGTCGACTGGGTTATCCACATTCAATCACTGCAGATTGTAAATGAGCCAGCAGTTTGTAAATGAAGAGTTTAAAACTTTTTGTGAAGATTGCAATATTAAACTTTTAGTACTGTTCCATATTGGCCGCAAATGAATAGGAAAGTCGAGCTTCAAAATAGGGATATCTTAAAGTACCTTAGAATAAGTGCAAGCGAAAAAAGAGACACGAATATAAGAGAAACATTATATTAGTATTTTATGATGTATAACTCTACTCCTCACTCAGTAACAGGAAAGACCCCTTCAGAACTTTTCTTTAAACGAAAGATTAGGGATAAGATTCGATGCTACATGATATTATTATTAATTTATTATTATTATTCGGGTTAGTTTCAACATACAAAATTTTTCAATTATTTAATTCAATATTCTATTTTGACATTAAGCTTGAGTGTTGTTGATACGCCGGCTTGATAATACATCATGGCGTCGGTCGGAACGCTGAGTGATTAGTGAATTGATACATACATAAACCAATGATCTTATGACTTATGATAACATTGATACTTAGTAAAGCAACAACTGAAATATTAAAAAAAAAGGGAAATGGATTAGCTAAGTGTGCATTTGGTTTATATGAAATTTATGCATAATAATGAAAAATTTAGATTTCAACTTAATTTAAGGTTAATCTATATACTTTTCTTCGTACTATTCATGGCGATCATAGTATATCTTCGAGGGGAGTTCATTGCAGCACTGATAGTGACAATGACTCACACTTTTGTTGTTTTGTTTTGTATTTTCTGTACTACAAAATATATCTAAATTATACGTAAAATGTTTGTTAGCAACAAGACCTACCGTTCTCCTATATCAGTTGTTAATTATTACAGATATCCATTAAGTTGGTTGTACACTCACATGCACGGAAATGTAAACATTGTTCTTGTTATGACGACATGACTTCTGATGGCGTTGTTCGATGAGTACATCATTTAATCAGATGATGTAAATTTCTTTTAAATTAAAAGATTAATTTTTATGACTACCACTAGGTTTAGGTTTAAAGATCTTTATTTCTCAAAAAAAAAAAAAAAAAACACAATGCTTCACTTACAATGAAAAAAAAAAAGGAGTAGATATGTTCGGAACCGTACCGCCGTGCGTAAACAACTTCTGAAAATCCGTGCTCGTAATTTTATTTAAAAAAATAGTTATGAGTAATTGCATTTATTTAAAGTAATAGTTATAGTTTTTCTGTGCGTTGTAAGGAAGGTGTAAGTTTAAAGCGTTTGCTATAAACAAATGTTTTGTGAAGTTTTTAAATGTTATTAAACTATGCTGAACAATTATTGATATACCCGAAAAATAAATATGTGTATCATACAGGCTTGCGGGTTAATACGTAATATAGATACAGAATACAGGATGAATATAAAGCAAAATAAACCTTAACACAACTATAGAAGAGAATCTAACTTGACAGAAATGACAAAGTTATATATGTAGATAATATTGAGAGATTATTACAGTTCAGCGATGATTATGATTTAAGTTTATTTTTGAAAGCATTAATATTGTTACAATTCTTTATCTCGTCTGACAGTTGTTAAACATTTGAAGGCCTTCGAACGAAATAGTTTTATTCCATAGATAGTTCGCGGAGTAATAGATTTAATTTGTGTTTGTTACGTCAGTTATGTTTGTTATCTCTTTTTTCGAGTTTAATGTTAGACTTAATGTTTTTATTTGTTATGTTCATTATGAGAGTACAAGTCCTAAATTTAAACATTTGAGTGACATTAAGTAATTTTGTTTGTTATAAAGTTCATTAGTTGGAGTTCGGTAATCAAAAAATTAAATTGGTGGTAATGATTTTCAGTAGATGTGAATACATTAAATTGGATTAATACAGTGTCAATGAACACAGAGAATTCCATTCAATTGGAATTGAGGTTACCATTAAATTGGAAACACTTAGGTTACCATTAAATTGGAAACACTTAGGTTACCATTAAATTGGAAACACTTCGGTTACCATTAAATTGGAAACACTTCGGTTACCATTAAATTGGAAACACTTAGATTACCATTAAATTGGAAACACTTAGGTTACCATTAAATTGGAAACACTTCGGTTACCATTAAATTGGAAACACTTCGGTTACCATTAAATTGGAAACACTTCGGTTACCATTAAATTGGAAACACTTCGGTTACCATTAAATTGGAAACACTTAGGTTACCATTAAATTGGAAACACTTCGGTTACCATTAAATTGGAAACACTTCGGTTACCATTAAATTGGAAACACTTCGGTTACCATTAAATTGGAAACACTTCGGTTACCATTAAATTGGAAACACTTAGGTTACCATTAAATTGGAAACACTTCGGTTACCATTAAATTGGAACACTTCTATTGCTGACTACAGAGAATTCCATTCAATTGGAATTGAGGTTGCCCCAGAGGACTCGAAATTTATGTTAAAGAATTAGATAGGACAAACAAACTTGCAAGTACATTTATCTCTACGCCTCATGTAGTCGGAAAAACTACATGTCACGGTAAGGAATGAAGAAACTGGACAAATACTAAGAATGAACGTTACACATCTAAAAGAGTGGAAGGGGAATGGAAATGTAATGGAAATTTAAATGAAGATACATCAAACATTAATGAATGAAACAATCTGGTTGGAAATTATTAATTTATAATTACAGTAAAAAATATATAAGATGTTGATTGAGTTGAAAATAATAATAAAATAAAACTTGTTAACAAGGAAGGGATGTAGTGTTTGTGTCTATGGAATAGATACAATTCACTGTCTCATGTACCACACTGGAAGGCACAGCTGTCTCTGGGTAGTTGAGTGACGAACGCGGTACGAAGCGGACGTGCGCCTGCGCTCCAGTGTGGTAGTGGTGAGCCAGTGTCTGTCCTTAATCATCTTTAGGGACCCTATGGTCCTACAGAATCCTACAATTGTAATTTCTGTTATTACAAATCCTAGTTTGGCTAGAGTTGACTAATTCGTATACCACATACGAAAACATATTTCCGTACGCTGTGGAAGGCTTAATTCACAGAAGTGTAATATAGTGTATTTGAATCTAAAACAGAACTGGCTGACTGCCAGATAAGCTCTTACAATTATTGAGCACGTTCACTACGTATTAGGTGCCATATGGAAAATGTTTTTCGTACCCTTACTTTCTTATTGATTTGTGGTTTTATAAAACATGAGTTATACCAATCCACATTGTTATTGCATACATAATTTTGTCAATATATTCGTAATCTTATATGTTTTAGGTTCGTAAAAAGAAACATATTTATGTTCTTATGAAGGTTAAAGCCGACGGTGTAATTCAATTCGGTAAAAATACGAAAAATGTTTTTAATTATAAAATTGATAATTTTCTCATCAAAGTTATTTATTTAGTCACATAGTTAATGTTTTTCAAGGTTTGGCTTACTCATCTATTTAGGTTTTTATTTATTCTAAGGCAGTCGTAAAAAGTTGTACGTGTATTGCTGTAAATGAGGCTACGAGACGTGCTGTATTTTCAAAACAGAAATTAAATACTGCAAACTCTTACAAACAATTAAGGGTAGATAGAATTAAGGGATAACAGATATTGGTTTTCGTGATTAGATAACAATAGGTACTTAAATAGCTATTTATTTTTAGTTTTATTTGTTAATTAATTGTTGTTTATTAGTTGCAAGGTCATTATTGTTTAAGAGAACATTATTTAGTATAGAGTATCAAAGTTAATATACGCATATACTTGTACCGACCGTACCAAAACAACGAAGTGTACAAAAAGGGTTCTAATTTATCAAAGGCCCGCGGGTTTTAAGGAACAAAATTATTCAACGTGAGATCAAAAGTTACTAGGGATGGAATTTTTTATGTTTTCCACTGTACCTATTTTTATCATACACTTTCTTGTGAATTGAAGTTTTTCCGATCCGGTTTTTTGGTGTGAATAAAAAATGCGCATAAATAAGTTTTCTTTGGCATCTTTGTTTAGCTTGTTTGTTTTCATACCTTTACAATATATTTTTGTTTGTTTTTCTATCAATCAACTTATTTTTTTTTGCGGACCAATGCTCTATATCTTTAAAGGTCTCTCTATATCTTCTTTCCCCTTTTTTATTGCTTTCTGTTTATATAATAGCTATAATTAGAAAATCTTACACTAATAATAAAATATTAAACCCAATTTTAATTCTTCGACGCTCAGTGTGAGAAATCGAATAAAACCTATCATGTTGGGTCACTAAAGTCGGTTGCACCGTTTAGGATACAGCAGGTTACAATAGTATAATCATACATACAAAAGTTTGTATAGACTCCAAGCAATCTGTTAAAAATTAATCGTCAAAAGTAGATTTTACATTTCACAGCATCACTGGAATATAATTTCTTATTTTTCTATTGCATTTTATCAGACGGAATTAACTAATCTTCGTAACACATTTAACATGAATCTAGGACTATAAATTGTGATTCCGTTCGTAACCCGCGAGATCAGCTGAGGAGTTCAGAGTTGGCTGGCGGCCAGCTGTCACATAACTTAGTTGGTTGTTAAACGTTTAAATTGCATTATATGTAAGCCACGAACTTTACCTAAGTAGAAATTAGTGTAAGTAAGGAATAATGATGAGATTCTGTAAAATAAGTGTCTAAGATTAGCTTATTTTAACTTAATTTGAGACATTTATTTGATTCAAAAACATAAAAAAGTAATTTTTTATTCATAGCGAATGTTTAAAAATTTTAACAAGGAGAAAGAAATGTGCCACTAGCCTCTTGTCCTTAAATATAATTTTAAAAAGTAATGCATTTCATAACGCTAGTAGATATCGCAACATACAAAAGGGTATTCAAAATTCATATTCGATAAAAACAAAGAAAATTTACATTTGATACCAATGAATTTCGGTCATATTTTATAACAGGAACTGAGCCAAATGAACTACGTGCAGTATGCCGAAGAAAATTGTTTCTGAAAATGAAAATAATTTAGCATCTTGTGATTTTCACAACTTCTGTTCACAACCAGGGTCTGCTTGATTGCAACTAAATGGAGTCAATCCATACTTAATGGCAATTACGTTGTACAAAAATCAATTACTACAAATACTAGCTGAACCTGGTTTATTTTTCCATCTTTTGGGTCCTTAGAACATATGTAATTTCCAGATTATCTCAAAATCTGTTCATTTAGGAACGGTAAAACTTAATTTAAACATCAATTTTTCATATGGAGTTAATTGCTTTCTATTCAACTTTCATTAAGTTAACAAGGTCTCAAAGGCACTATTTAACCGCCCACGTACACATAGCGTCTCATATTTATAGAGTAGAAATATTTCGCTTAGGTAATTTGAGTGCAGATCGCAAAATGAGCATCCCTGAGAGGTTACTTTGCGTATTAAAAGAAGCATTTATTTTTTTCTAGTAGAAACGAACTGAGATAAATAAGTCTTAGATGAATTTAAGATTCTAAGATTAGTTAGTTATGGCTACTGTGTACTAATTGTTTTAACTATTAATTAAATAAAAATTAAAAAGCTCTTTAGACGAATTTAAGCACAGTGAATAAAAATACGACCCAAAGCACAGATTAAACTACAAAATTTGAACGGTGATACATAAAACTGGTTTATACGGAAACCTAAACACCATTACAGAAAGTTTCTACTTGTTATAACGTTGTTTATTGCAAAGTATTCATTGAATTTCTGATATTTTGGTTCGACATAACTTCAACTGAACGTGCCGCTTTAAACTGGAGGAGAAGTTTGTTAAAGTTCTTCAGTGTTCCTATTGCGATTCGATAGAGTTGTTTGAAGTAGACTAAATAGCGTTAAACAAGTTTGGAAAAATGCCAAAAGATGGTTTAAAACGAGAATTTTCGACTCTAATCAAGACTTGTTATTAGGTTTGCTAGAGACGGGTTCATTGAGCAGTATTTTCAATTTATTTATGCGAAGTCAAAGACTTCGTTCGGAATATTTTATAGCCTTAATTTAATAGTTACATTTGGAAATTACTGAATTTATATCATGAAAATAAGAACTGTTCATGACCACCACTAGATTAATAATAAAAAAAAAGTTGCAAATTAGATACGGTCATATGTATAACATCTATTTTTTTTTTGTTAAATTTGTTTAACCAAGATATTTATGAAACATTTGAAATATGAAAAAAGGGTCAAACAAAGCAGTATTTTATCTAATAATTTGACAAACGCGTTTTGACAAAAATATGTTCGTTTTCCGTTTGCTAGTACTAAGGGAAAGTGAAATCAATTATGATGGAAGAAAAAGAAAAGAAGAGAATTGGGCAGTTTAAATTCACAAATGATTTATTTTACCTCCATTTATATTCTACCTTAATTCTATTCATTTCTTATATAATTTTAAATTTGTTAATGAGGTACAAATTGAGTTTTGTGAACATTTTCAACTAACTCTGAGTAAAATTGGTAATTTAGAACAGATTCACGGTCAAAAATGTAAATATGGTTATGAATAATTCAATAAAATTTCGTATATTCCGTACATTCGTATTCATCCTTCGTGAGATAATTTTTATGAGAAATTATAAAAAGTTTACATGAAAAAGTCTTACGTAGGTATTATTTTGCTTTGATAAATACGACTTGTTTTTGTACAAATCTTTCGACAGTAAGATGGCTCGTTAAAACGAATTAACTTCACTTTAGTTTGTATATTTCAGGGGTGGCCAACTAGTCGATCGCGATTATTAGTCCAGTTGTTAAGTTGTAAAACATGACGTAGCGAAAGATGCTCAGAAGTAACGTTCATACTAATATAAATAATTGTCCGTTTTTTGGTTTCCCTTTTAATATAATATTAATTTTATATATTCATTTAAGATTTTACGAAGTTTGTAATTGGTAGATCGCACAAGGTTTCGTCAGTAAAAAGTAGACCTCTGGTCTCTTCAAGTTGGTCACCCCTGGTATATTTCATGTAACTCCATGTCAGCTATTTGTTAATAATCCATTTATAAATGTATCATAAATATTAATCATACGCAGTTATTATTATTATTTGCTAAGCTCACGATAATTACAAATTATTAATGGCAGTAGAGCGAACTCATAAAAACAAGTTGCTTTTGTGATCATTATCTCACATCTAAATTATATTAATTAAACACATTATCATACTAAATATTATATATTGTATTCCAAGGAGAGAATAAAGAATAAATTTAATATTATGGTGTAAAGAAGATAATATTAACTATTTATTAGATTCTTTACCATAACACTTCTATTCTCTATTCTTATTTAATTTTCCTTTCATTAAATTTAATTTAACTTAACTTTATTTTATTTAATTTAACTTTTACTTTATTAAATTAAAAATTATTGTTTTATCCTGCAGTCAAATTATTTTAAATAGTTTTGTGGGACTTTGTTCTTATTCCAAGACTAACAACATACTATTAATAAATCTTACTAATATTATAAATGCGAATGTTTGGATGGATTGTTTAAAGGTAACTCCAGAACGGCTGCATGGATCTTGCTGAAATTTGGCATAGATGTAGAACATAGTCTGAAAGAACTTATAGACTATTAAATAGTTTTTTTTAATACCGCGCGGACGGATTTGCGGGCGACAACTAGTAAATAAATAAATAAATAATGTTAATAAGAATTTACTAGAATACTGTTTTAACCTATAAATATATATATACATATATTTATTGTGATCCTTATAATGACCCGGTGGGCATAAGCCAAACTAAATTATTATTATAAAACGTAGATAAAAAAAATATCAAGACCAAAAAAAACCTACAAAATCATGCAACAAATAAAATTATGTACATATTTTAGTAACCAGGAAAAGGCAGCTACAATTTTATGTACAAAATTGCTTCCATATGTTGTCTCTTAACATCTGTACGTAACGAGTGTCACAAAGGAACAATTGCATAAATTAAGAGAGAGCCTGCATCCCTATATATATTACAAAGTCAAATAACACAACTTAACACGTGATACAAGTCACAGTAAAATACTGTTAGAGACAAAAATCAACACTGTGCCGGTGTATCGGCGCAGCACTAGACATGTCAAATATCTAACAGACTGTTGAGGGTAGTCTCACAAAAGGTTTTATAAGGAAGCGTGCGCTGCTGCTCGAGGCAGTCTCTCTCCATCCGTCATTGCGGAACGTCTGACATTCTTGTTACATTTTGTTTACTTACGTTCGGTTTGAATTTATACTATTGCGAGGATTATTTAGAAGTAGAGTTAAATTCACTATTTCGCTGTTAGTTTATTTCTTTTAAAATACTTTTGCATCAAATATCTAACATCAGAAGTGGGATAGGATCCGCGTGATTCTATCCACTTTGCTCACTCTGTGGTTGTGTTTGTATTTTCGTGAAAATAAAGGCTAAGAGAAAAATGTCAGAACGTTACCGTGATAATCGTTGTAGTCGCAACTCATGATCGATAAAAAAAAAAAAAAAAAAAGAAAATCAAAGATTGCCTATGGGGCGTATGTTTAGCCTCAGGGCGTATATGTTGCCTCCGGGCGTATGTTTTGCCTATGGGGCGTATGATTAATAAAACTTTTATTTCAGACACATGATTGATAAAAGAAAATCAAAGATTGCCTATGGGGCGTATGTTTAGCCTCAGGGCGTATATGTTGCCTCCGGGCGTATGTTTTGCCTATGGGGCGTATGATTAATAAAACTTTTATTTCAGACACATGATTGATAAAAGAAAATCAAAGATTGCCTATGGGGCGTATGTTTAGCCTCCGGGCGTATGTTTAATAACAATTATTATTAGTTTTATTTCAGATACATAGTTGATACAAAATGTGCTATATGTTTTGCCTACGGGGCTAAGTTGTGCCTACGGGGCTAAGTTGTGCCTACGGGGCTAAGTTGTGCCTACGGGGCTATATGTTTGCCTACGGGGCTATATGTTTGCCTCCGGGCTGTGTTTTGCCTACGGGGCTATATGTTTTGCCTACGGGGCTAAGTTGTGCCTACGGGGCTATATGTTTTGCCTACGGGGCTATATGTTTTGCCTACGGGGCTAAGTTGTGCCTACGGGGCTATATGTTTGCCTACGGGCTATATGTTTTGCCTACGGGGCTGTATGTTTGCCTACGGGGCTATATGTTTGCCTACGGGGCTATATTTTCTGCCTACGGGGCTGATTTGCTTTTAGGTCCTTTTTCTTGGAGGTGTTCTGGCTCTTCATGGCGCTTGGGACAGCGTGTAAAACGATGCAGCAAGGATCAATACTCCTTCGAGGACGAAGGAAATGCAGGATGGCCGAACTGTTAGAGATAAAAATCAACACTGTGCCGGTGTATCGGCGCAGCACTAGACATGTCAAATATCTAACAATACATAGACAGAATTGTGAAAAGAAGAAAGAAAATTTTAATAATTTTTAAAAGCATGGTGTGCTATTTAGGTAGTATTGTGTTCTTTAAACACTTCATCTAATCTTTTTATCAGACAGAAATATTAATGAAAAAAGAAATTATTTTGTTACAAGTAAAATATATTCATAAGTTGGATTCTATTAACTGAAGTATCCATTCATCATTTAGATGGAAGAGAAGTTATGCATAATTCTATTGAAAGTTTCCGTTTAATAGGGATATCCACTTGTGAAGAAGAAGAAACACTTTTAAAAGTTTTTTATTGCTATTTGTATCAAAAATATGATGATTTAATTCAAATATACATAAAAATAGGTACGATATTCTAGTAACAATAGGTTTTTGAAAAGAATAATCATCGGTTAATAAATGGTAGATCACGCAACAAAAATATTTGTTGGGTGCACGAATGTGCCGGATTGACCAGTGAAATACCACGGCCACATAGGAGACAGGCGTGAAGTGGAAGCAATTCCGCGTTTCTTTTGATGAGTGTGGTGCCAGAGGCCTAATTTTAGTACTCTTTCCCTTCCCATCCTTTCCTAATACGAAAAGTGTGTGAAAGTGGATTTGGCGGAAGAGAGGATGCATGGGAAGGGGAAATATCCTCTTTCTGTGCGTCTCCTTCTCCGTTGAATATGGGTAGGCCACGCATCTGTATTTGTGGATGTCTATGGGCAACGGTCTCCTCGCTATTTCGGCGAAATCAGGTGACCGTTTGCTCGTTTGCCATCTTTTGATAAAAAAAAAAAACATATCTACAATTGCTAATTCTGCAATGTAATAAGATGTGCCATTAAACAGGAACATGTTATATTTTATATTGATGAGTTCTTTTTAAAATATTAGGTCTTTAATTTTAAAATACGCCTGATCCCGATAACCAGTTTCCGAAAAAACCAACGTAAACATTTTAATATTATTTAAAAGTTACAACGAAATAACCGTTGTAATATTAAATATAAAACAGACAAAATATTGAAATGAGTTTCCTTTTACGTGGAATCATTGAAATAATAAACAAGTAATTTTCATTATCCTACATTATATTTGAAAAAAACAAATATTTTCAATCCATATGAAGAGTAACATATGTATAAAAGCTCGTTCACATATAAAGCAAATTCATTTAAATATAAAGTTGGCATACAACGATGCAGTCGTAAATTCGCATTCAGTTCGCATTTAATTGCAAACATCACGTATTGACACGACCGCGCTGGATCTGTTCAATCACATCACTGAATCAGAATTTAACTTCATTAAATTGGCTACTTGTTTTATTCGGGGACTGACGAATATTTTATAATATGATAAATGTTCTCCACTACGTATTTAGTATCAAAAACATGACGTAATCCTACATAACGTAATATTGTCTGGTTTTGGAATGACGATGTGCTCAGTTTGCGTCGCACTTTGGAGTAGACAAACGTTCCGTTTCTGGAATAATATGGATGCAGCAGTAAAGGATGGTATAAGAAATCTTTTAATTTCGTAATTTAAATAAACGTGTTAACTTTAAAGATTTACTTCGATCGTTCATTTAAATGGTAATTCGTACAAAACAAACATATAGTTTTACTTCATTGCAATAGTTTCACCAAAGAACTGAAATAATAAAAACTCAAAGAGTATATAAGAAAAATACTTTTGTGCCAAATTGCAAGCACTGTGCATACATTATTTTTAATTAGGTCTTTAGAGCAAATTTATTTTTCTAGTATTCTAGAATTCTTGTATATTGTAGAATTTCTAAGAAGGTCTGAAGAAAATTTCTACCAATTCGTTTATTATTCCTTAGATTCCATTTTGTCTTAGACATGAAAAAAAATATCGTTACTAAATCAAATAACTGCACACTAACGATAGCCAAATAACGATTGACTTTAAGTCTAATTTGAGATGTTAAATAGAAATAAGACCTCCAGAAGAGTAATGGCAACTTAAAAAATGTACCCTAATGGTTTTTTGAGTAAATTGTCAATGTCTAGAACAATAAGGTTTATCTTTTCTTTTGAGAACAGAACGGAAATGCATTAAAGCAAAGTAGTAAGTTCCCTACAGAACAGTTTATGGGAATATAAATTATTTCGAAGTCAATCGTTACAATTATTCCTTAAATTAACTTCAGTCGTAGTCTTTTGTTGATATATTTCTTCAGAAAAATTGTTATTACTCATTTCCAAGAATTATAATAAATGGTGCAGATTTTAAATAAGATGTTGAAAATTTATTTATCTATTGTTTGATGTTAATTAATTGATTATTTACATTATGATAAAATTCACCTTGAAGTGAATTAAACTTTAATTATTTCAGTACCTAAAACATAATATGTACTTGATAAATTGTAATTTATTTAAAATAAAAATCCGACCCCCGAGATTATTAAATGTATTCTGTTTATATGAAATTCCAATAAACATATGAATGCTTTCAGAATAACGGGGAACAAACCACAGTAATTACGTCAATTAAAGCTCGACGGATAACTCGAAAGCTACGGCGTATTGCAACCGAATCGCTCTAGTCGATATTTGGTTAATTATATCACTCAATACGACAACTTCTATTTGCCATCGAACCATTGTATTGCACAAAATAAAAAAGCAATGCTGCTTTTGTTTAAATACTCATTTTCTGATATCCCTACTTTATCCCACGCATGGGTGATTACTATTAAAATATAGATTGTAAGCGTTCACGTATTGAAGAACTTGCATATTGATATTTTGTTTGTTCGCGATCTGAATGAACATTTGCTCAGACAAAGCATTTTTATTTCGATTGAATTCGACAGATATCTATCGGGATGATATTTTATGAGTATATAAAAGATTTGTTTAAAATAACCTGTTTAAATAATAAAAACTATAATAAATTTTCATTTTATATATATATCACTAAAAGTCATACATTTTACAAATACACATTTAATCACATACAATGTTATTCAGCGCAGTGAAACTGTTCTACTAAATCTTAACTAATTGCCACTTAAAGATCTTGAGTACGAGCAATAAGTCGATCCTTCTTTTGTCTAGGTATGTGTAAAAGCTGTATTCTTGTTCATAAAACAAAAGAATACGTTTGAAACATTGTGAAATCCTAGATGGTAGTAGAGAATAATGAATGTTCACAAAATTTAATCTCAGTAAATTTATCGCTTTTACGGCAAACTAAGAATGCGGTTTGTAATTCTAGATAGATTGTTACAAGACTCGACAGTTACCAAGAGGTTGTATAAACTCTGCCTTTAAGTTTGCTTGATCACAGTATTATGTAATTTTGTATGTAAGTTTCCGCTAGTTACGTCTATGTAAATTCTAAATGTGTGTATTTTTCGTTTATTTGTTTTAAATATTTTAAATCTAGAGTGTAATTAAAATTTCTATGAATTTATACCCTAAACTTTTGTGAAATATGGAAAAACACTATGAAAGATTCCGAAGAAGAGTCCGTTTTTTCTAAATATAGGTTAAGAGACATGGTCAGTGGGTGAATGGGCCGTGCTATACGACTGACAATAAATATAAATAAAAGCAAACAAAGCATATCTGTGTACAGCACAGCATCTTAAACTTCTTGACGTTTCCAATTAAAGTCTAAAAACTTCCTCTTTGTTCCAAACGCTTAAGACGAAACTCGAGATTTGCGGGGATTCGCTAAGAACAAACTTTTGTACTTGCGTAGTTTTATATTCTTGTACCTGTTTTAGTCTGCATATTATTTGCAGCAGTGTACAAAAGGCCTTATACTCTGTCAGCGATTCTCAAACTATTATTATTACAACTACACCCTATTCAAGATCTTAGTGCTTTCGGGGAACCCCCTGATATTACATTTAACCTTTAGTTTGTAAAACTTTAACTAGTTCCCGCGATATGGGTACACTCTGGTCTAAGCAGTGTCTTGTGTAGACCCCAAGGGATCTGGATCAGTTTGGAAATCTGTCGTTCTATTATTCGTAATGCAGCTCATGTGATGGTTTAACACATGAATCTATTCAGCGAACAATAGTGGATACATCGACGTCCAACATTACAGTTATACGTCGGCATTAATCAAAGCCGACGTGCGGAATAACACTAAATGTTGGTTAAATTGCACACATATTAATCTTGCTGTTACATTATGTCTCTTCGCTATTTATGATCATTCAAAACGTTTGTAAACAACGATATATTGCTACTATACATTAATGTTATTTTAGTATTTGTCAAATGGTTAACACCACAACAAATAACGGTACTACCACACACATTTAAGACCTATCAAACTAATCACAATATCATATAACCTAACATAAACATTTGAAGATCAGAAGACAGTCCTCACTTAAACGTTTTTTATGGGAAATCGTCCAAGGTCACTTTTTATGGTACTCCATAAAAGTTGAACGACGTTGCTATTTGTACAGGCTAATAATCTCTGATAATTGTGCTCTTATAACGATTTATAAGTGGTATTGTGTATACGTTCTATACACCAACAAGCTCATCCGTACATCTGGATTTACTGATGTGTAATTGCAAACTCTCAACCTTGTTGTAGGCATTAAATTATCGCGTCATGAACTTGACATTGACTTATGAATTTGCAGTATTCGTAATGAGCTTGCAGAATTCATATCAAAATCCCATGACGTAATCTTAATGTCAGAAACAAATACAGATCCCTATGAAAAATTGTTGGTTTATTACGAAATACTGCACCGAAATTACTAATATACTAGCACAGAATAAATTTTTCTTTTAAAATAATAAAACTACTTTTTAATGTCACATCTTTCAGCTTACTTAATTAATAAATCTCTAACGATAATTAAAAAAAGTATTTTAATTTTTGTGTAATGGCTAAGAAAAATTCGATGTCTACGTGTAATTGACTTTTGAAGTAATTATTTTTCACGAGTGTATTTTCTTGTCATACGTCAATTACACATTTCACTTGTATCGGGATCGTGAAATGTGTAATTGACATGTACGAGATGCGGATGTTGGCTTTGTTCACATTTTGATACAATAACTTGCAAAAACAAATAATATTTCATATTACGTACACATTATGAAGCCGTGCCTCTTTTTAAGTATTTATTTCACTGTCTCTTGTGTACATCTTTTATTTACAAAATACACAAATAAATAAGTAAAAAGGAGTACTAAAAAAGACTGTAACGTATATACATTACCTGCTATAAAGGTAAGGTTTTGAAGTCTAGGTATTCCTGCAAACTTTCACAAGATACAATTTTTTCATAGTGTAGGGTGGCAAACAATCAAGCGGTCACCGAAATTCGCCAAAATAGCGAAACGACTGCTGCCCATAGACATTCGCATTTGCACATGCGTTGCCTACATAAGCAAGGTCAGGTGAATTTGATGGAGGAGGGTACGCATAAGAAGCACCTTACACCTCCCTAAAGAAGGTAAGGCTTCCTTAGAAGAAAAAAGATGTGAAGGGAAAGTGGACCAAAATTTAGGATACTAACTGGTCTTTATTTAACTCTGTCAAGATGATGATTTTGTGATTATAAAAATTATAGAAACACTATGATCGTTGTTTTTGGGCCCTAAGGAAGATACTTAGTGTAGTTATCTAATACTAAATCTACAATAAACGACTTTAATTCGTTTTTTTTTATATAACTACATTAGTAGTATAAAATATTGTAACTGAAAAACAATAATAATATAAACTAAGATAATTCGCAAGCCCTTAATCTAAAGTTAAGACAACAGTGTTGGTTGAAAGATAAGCAAAGTTTTGTTTATGTTCACAACGTTCAATTGAATAGAAGTTACGATGCGAGTGGGGTCTTATCGGCTTCCAATTAAGCCATTCTTACGGCTACGAGTAACGAGATTAGTTACAAGGGATTGGAGTGGATTTTACAATCATCAAATAATATTCATGTCATTATTTGTTATGTTATTTCTTTATTCGCTTGTATTCTTTTATGGATATTATATACATTAGAACAACAAGAATAATGTATACCATATATAGGTATATACATCAAGATAGCATCGTATTTCGCAAGGTAATTAAAGTGGCTACGTGATGACTCTCCCTAAGGGTTAATTTCATAAATTAAGCGGAAAGCTACCACGCCTTTGGCAACTACAACATTAGTGAAACGCTCCCTATCTTTTGGGACTAAAAGAGATTGCTATCTCGATCCCATTTTCAATCATTGTAATTTCTGTCTTATTTCTATATTAATTAGAGGCAAAATAGCTTAATACCTAACCTTGTGAGCTAGTAATTTTTCTTAGGATCATAAAGTTAATTTATCCCATACCATGACTTGCTATAACTTTAATATAATTACCGTGGGTTTCTAAGATCGTAATCTCAGTTTAAAACATATTGTTATCTCTGTTTTGTCAAAAATAATGACAGGGATGACGATATGTTTAATACAGAGATTTTGGTTTCAAAAACCAACAGTTAGTTATTCGTACTATCACGGTTTATAATTGTACACTGAAATTACCTCTATTTTGGAACTATAGTAAATTTATTAATTAATTAACTTAATTTTGGCAAGTAAAATTTTTCATTTATATCTTAACTAGCTGTCCATGTGTGCTGTGTTCCATTCATGTGGAACTTAAAAAAGAACTTAAATAGTAGTCTATATGTTCTTTCAAACTATGTTCTGTGTATATGCCAAATTTTAACAAGATCCATTTAGCAGTTCTGGAGATACCTTCAAAAAAACTTCCATCCATCTATCCATCTAAACATTCTCATTTATAATATTAGTAAGATTAGTTTGACAAACTTTTTCGTTTTTCAGTTCAGTTTTTCAGTCAAAGTTTACCAGTAGTTACAAAATATGATAATCTGTAGGTATATAAAAAGGCCAATAAAGCTTTCAACGTGAACCCTTAACTTTTATGTTGATAAATAAAAGCCTTCATGAGGAGGTTAATGGAAGTCGTGTCGCTTGTATCAATTTACCTTTTACTTAAGAAGGCTGAGAATACTTTCCTGTTCACGTCCATTTCAAAGAAGATGTTTGAAATGTTGTTAAAACATTTAGCAATATACATTTTACATTTTTGATAGAATTTTGTGAACCCCAATAATTTATTATACCGAGATTTTTTGTTAGCTAACACTTACGTGTACTTATTTCTAATAATAATTCTGAAATAAATATTGGAACAAAAATTTGGTGTAAATGAAGTTACATTTATAATGCCTAGTATTTTTTTGACAATTTGAACTAAGCTAAGTTCGGCTGTACAGTTCAACTGACAGTTAAAATTTTGTCTACACACGCACATATTTAACTAAACAGTTAGAATATTCATCAGTTCAGTCATTTATAATACCCATAAGTACCTACCTTCAAAGCAGCGAATCAATCCTTCGACCGTTGACGTTTACAATTCAAGATAACGCCTTCTAAATAAGATTTAAAAGAAGAGTACGAAAACAATAAAATAAGACACACTCGTAAATGCTAAAAGTTATTCTTTTTCCTTCTAAGATCTTCTACGACGTCCAAGCATAGGCTCGTAAAATGTACAATTTATGTAGAATATTCGAGGCCGGGACTTTCGTGAGCGTTTCGAATTTATGCACGCGTGTATGGAAGGTCACGTAATGATGGTGAAGGATCGTAAATTTAACGTAGAGCACGAATTGCGCCAGTTTTTCCTCATCCTTTGCTTTTATAAAACAAAAACAACAATACACGCGCAAACAAAACTGTACGGAATAGTAAATACAGGATAAAATATCATTTATTCGACGAAGTAGTGAAAACATAATTTATGTTCAAAATATTCTTATTCTCCGCTCTTGAGATCCTGACGATATGCAAGTGGAACCAGCCGCCAGTCTGCACCCATGACTAGATGACATCGTTCAAATGACTAACATCAAGGTGCAAAAGGACAATCTTTGCGGGGCGTACATCAACATCTATAATCTTCAGATCCAGATCTTCAGCCTGGCCCTGGCAGTATGTTCCGTACTACTTCACCGCCGGCGGAGGAGCCACGCGGGGGGCCCTTTCAGACCTCACCCGCCGCCCCGTGCGCCCTCGCACCGTGCCCTTCAGTTGCGCTTCAGCACTCCGCGCGTCGACATACTTATCATCTTTGACATATATTTTGTACCAACTTTCTTATTACAAGTCATCATCATCAAACCAGTCTTTCATTCATCCAACATACAGTCCACACGCTCAACACTCTATGTTAGGAAAAAAAATCTACTTTACAATAGGAAATTTCCCTTCATATTTCTTTGGTACTCCAGTATCCTTTGTTAGAATATTGCAATTTCGATGCTATGGAGAAAAAAATTAATATCGACTAGAAAAGGAAACGCTAAGCGGAAAAACTTTGAAAGTCGAATACGAATATAAAAAGTCAAATATAAATCCGAGATCTCTACGAATCCTTTAGTCCCGTCAACTGATTTTTCAGAAGGAATCAAAGTACTCTAATCCGGAGGCATAGTGAAGGAAAATCCAAACGAAAAATGCAAACAATAAAGTTTTGTAGTTGAACAAAGACGAGATGAACGCAGTCTGGGCTAAAAGTTCTTGGCTACCGTGGATTAAACTTTGGAAATTTTCTCTTTTGTTGTCCCCGAACAAAAGAAACTTCAAAGCGTACGTTGTTATTACTATGCAAGAATTATGTTGATTTTACTTGGCGTTTGACTTCGTTAACTATGTAATGTAATTAGAAAGCAACGTCGACTGTACTTACTACGTGGCATCGATTGAAAAAGATTGCGTCAAAAGATTTATCTTATCAAAAATCCGTATAGACGTTTCAAAAAGAATGAAACTGAACGCTTTAGAGGCAGTATTTGAATGCATTTTACATATCAAACTGTATCAGTGAAGATTTGGGATTGCTGACGCGAGAACGCAAATCTCCGTCCGTGATGGGAATAAATTCCGCGCGTCATGGCGCTGACGTTGAGTTATGAATTCGTAGAGCAAACAGGCAAATTGAAATTCGAAATTGTGTCACGTTACACAGATAATCATATTTTTCCTTGAATAATGGTAGATGTCTAATTGCGCTATAAACTATTACTTTCCAGCATATTTAAGGATGTTCTACTTGTGTAACTATATTGTTTTAATGAACAAACAATAACAGCACTTCAAGGTTTACTTAGATAAAAATTGTTAATAGATTGAAAACTATCAAAAAAATATATGTAGGGCGAAAACACATATAATTTCCTTATGTATTCTACAAAACATATGACAAGCACATTTAGTTCAATTATCATGTTATATCCTACCAAAATTGTTTTATAAACTAACATATAGACAATTTGTCGAGGGCTAGAAGACTATTCCGAGAACGTTAACCTACAATTTTTATCTACCACAAGTACACAGGGGCACAAATGTAGCCGAAATTTAACCTTTCATCACTGCGCTCATTTTAGTTGTTCAGCAAACAAGTTGTAACTAACATTAATAATTAATTAAAGAATTAATTAATAATAAAAGTACTTAATTAAAAGTTTAATTTTTAATGGATTTAAAAATCTTTTATAATATATTAATATTATAAAAGATATTAATTATTCAATATTTAGATACTTAATTAATGGATGAAATATATTAAAAGAAAATATAAAAATAAAATGGGGAGTTCATGTAATGAAAGTTGGAAAAAAGAGTTAAAGTCCCATGGAGAGTTCGTGTAATGAAAATTTTCAAAATTTTTTCTAAGTTGAAAAACTATTGAGTGTTCACGTATTGAACTTTTATTTTTTTTTTTTCATTGATAAAAAGTACATGTTTGGACTTGGAATTGAAAGGGGAATATGAATTAATAATTAAAAATTTAGGGGATAAAAGTGGATTTTAATGCATGAATGCCCTAGAGGGTAAATGCCTCGTGTTATACATTTTGAGTGCATAGCTATACATGTGGGTGTGTGGTGTGACCAAAGTGGAAATATGAGAAATTCCAAAAAGGTCAAAATTGAATGTAAATATGTTAATATATCAATAATAGATATAAATTGATATAACTTTGTATATTTTAAGAGGGGGTATACAGAGTTAATAAAGAAATATTTACATAATAATAATAATAAATTATTATTATTATAACACTAGACGCATCAATATTAAAATAATTATATGAGTGAAAGGTCTCAAAGAAAGTGCTCTGATAGAGACGTATACATAATTACATGAATGATAATGATTTCACATAAGTTGAAGGTCTCGTATTTTTTTTCATATTTATATATATATCTGATACCAACTGAATATAGTGGTGATCTAATCATTCGCTATATATATCAGTATGGGAGGAGTATGTGCTAGCGCTTCGGTGTTGGAATATACTCAGAACCATATCTTAGAGCTACGGCTTTAAGATAAGGGAATTCAATGTCTTAGAGACTTGCTTCTATGATACATTGAATTACAAAACTTTCCGAAGTTGACTTAGACTAAATATATGGACTAAGAGGCTGTGAAGCTTGGTGTCTGGAAGTGGATTATATCGATCTAGCAAATATGTGAATACATACTTGCAGCAGTAATGCGTTGTGTATAAGTGCTGAGATTGTATACAATTTTAGTGCTGTACATTGATGCTTATTGCGAGACGATATGACGACTTGTGAAGGTTATGAGAGATGTTGTCTACTACATATTGGAATTGGTTTTCCATGAGTTGGTGATAGCACTCTAAACCGGAACTTGTTGTTTATTGTCTACCGATGGTACATTTCTGATGCGACTATCACCGGATTGATATTTTCCATGGAGTGGATTACTGAGTACTTCATAGTAGTATGAATACATTATATTGGTCTGAGTTGATGGAGGTATTTGCTAAGATATTGTTGTTTGCTGCGATATCTGGTATGCGTCTTGAATGATGTACATTGGAGATCTTATGATGACCTTGTGCAAATTCAGTGATAGCGCCTGATATTGTAGTATGACGCTTATCTTAATTAGATTTGCCCAAGTCGGATCTCTTGCTTCGAGATTGCAGACTGTCTGACCTCCCATGTTTAACAGAATTAATATGGCCAGTAAATTGTCCACATTTTGAAATTTTAATGACGAGTTGTCATTGAGTGATGCAAATTTGATCGATGTCTATGCTTTGCAATAAGACACAAAATCTCACCAACTGAATAATTGAATATACTGAAATATGAAATTGTGGCAAATAGCTTTCTTGATCATAGTTGGTGGAGCATATGCATTTGTCTCATGCGTGGTGGTAGCTGGAGGGAACAAAGTTCTCAAGGCTGCGAAAGCATTCGCTCAACGTTGGACCCCACCCCTTGAGGCGAGCAGTAGACTCACAATGCGCTCTACAGGCTGAGACCTGTGCTGACTATGACCTGAGAGTCTTGCCTTATATTATTTACACCTGTCGGTGTACAACACGCATTGATATGCGATATCGATTGAATTTGTGCTTACGCACTGACAATGAGTTGATACTCACTTGCTGGTTCGCCAGTATTTCTTGGAATCCAAAGGCCAACTATTGTCCCTACTTCGGGGGGAGTGCAATAGTGGGTCGGCACTCACCGCACACAGCGGGAGATGTTTTTGGAGCTGTGTGCCTCCCCACATTTTTTTTAAGAAATGAGGGGAGCGACTAATACTTGTAATGGGAATTGTAAATATAGCTTGTAAGCCTTTTACAAGTATATTAAAGATAATTTTTAATTTCCTTTAATTTTAATTAATTATTAAGAGATACTAAACTCGGATTCGAGAATGGAAGTGAATAGTCATTACTCCAAATATAACCTAAAAGAATCAGTTACTATAAAAACACAACGTAGAACAAAATCCTAAATTAGACGATCACATATATAAAATATCCCTGGCACAAATAACAAACTCAACCTTTGGAAAGATATACAAATTTTGTGTCCTTAGTCTACTGCAAAACTTTGTATAAATTGAGAGTTTGCATATAGTTTAAAAAAGGATAGTTACAAAGTGTTTATAAAAATAAGATTTATTTATCTGTGCTATAGTTCGAATGAAAGTGGCGAATTTCGATAACTCCACTCCTCGCTAAATCTTAGCTTAGCTTGAAAATGTCGTGGTTAAAAAGCTTCTGATTATTTTTACCATTTCATACTTACAGACTATTTTCGCTGTAGTATATATCATGTTAGGCCTTGGTGGTCTTTTTATGTTATGACAACGAGTGACATACGATACGTGCCTGCCCTGTATCCCAGTCGAACAAAATGCCGGAAACGTCTGTCCCTATGTGATTCATGCCACAGGAAAACAGTAATTTTGGGTTCAGTTGACATCATTTTGACATTAGTCCGCTATTTTGTTGACTCAAGCGAATAGGCTGATTGCTGTAATACAAGATGGCAAGATTATGTTTATAAGAAAATATTTTCTTCGTTATTTCTTGTTTAAGTACATAAGTACAAAACTGCACGTGTAATTTGTGTAAATGAACAAATTGATATGGTAATTTTCCTTACAATTTAAGTAGTTGAGTTAAGCTAAGAATCATAATCATTTAAATATGACTTCAAGTTGATTGCATTCATTTTAAATTAAATTAAAAAGCATACCTTTTTTTTCTGTAAAGTAAAATCATTTTTCTAGTTTTAAAGATGACAAAAAATAATGGCAAACACTTGTAAATACAATTATCCCAAGTTATCGGAGTTTAATTTTCCAAAAAAAAATTTACGTTACTCGATAGGTAGTGCTCTGAATTCGAACAACATCACTAATAGCTCTTCGAGATGAAGAGCACAGGGAAAGCTTCAAATTGATTCTGTTCGGCGTCCGGAAATAGACATGTGTTGAAACAATGGAACAGATACGCTTGTTATCGACTTATCAAAGAGCAAGCTACCAATAGAATCAATTCAACCAAATGTTAATCTTATTGACGATAATCGAATGCTTGGATTTTCAACGTATCTATTAACATATTATTGAATTGAATAAACTGCAAAGATACTAATTGTGGGTATTTTCAATTGATTTGTACTTTCATTAGTATATTTTCAGATTTTTTAGAATTGAACATTTTTTTTATAACAGAAGGGGGCAAACGAGCAGCGGGAACACCAAGGTGTTCATCGACGCCCATGGACATCTGCAATACCAGAGGAATCGCAAATGCGTTGTCGGCCTTTGAGATGGTGATACGCTCGCTTCTTGAAGGACTATCATCTAATGCGTAGCATTAAAAATTATTAGAATTTCGATATTGGAATTTATATTCATTGAAACATAGTCTGTTAGTAATACGAACACATTATGCACAAAAAGGTCAATTATCCTGGAAACTATTCTAGATAAGAGGTGTTATTATTAGATTAAGTTGACGGTAGGTTCAATTCTCGAGGAGCGAAGTGCTTTAATGAATATTAATGAACCTTCAAACCGTAACATCAGCATAAAGTCGATTATCAACTTCACTAATACTTCGGTAAATGGCAACTCTTCAGCGGCATGATTATATGTATCAAGGCTAAACATTTGCATTTTTTCAAGCTTACTGACAGTTATCTAACTATTGTATTTGAATTTGGATCCTGCGATTGATTTATGTCATTTAACTTCATATACCTTTAGGGCAAAAAAAACAAAGGATATTTATTATTAAAATGAATACAAAAACAAACACTAAGTATTTTATCTTTATTCATAATATTTAACTTAAATAAGAAAAAGAATTAACGGCAAGAAAAAATATTTCACTCAATATTTAATCTTACAAATTCGAACCCAACTTGCGTCTACATGATTTCCCAGTAGGGAAGCTTCAGTATAGCGATACGTTAAACATTTTTTTACTTCACGGTTATATATTTTTTGTAGAATTACTATGAATAAGTTTACATAAATTTTATACCTAAAAGTTTCCAATAAAATGTTACAAACTAAGCTTACATAATGCCTACACAAAAATATATTTTTTATTATAATACTTGTAGCTGTCGCCCGCGACTCCGTCAGCGCGGAATTAAAAAAAAACACTTAATAAGCCTATGTATTCTTCCAGGCTTCTACATCTGTGCAAAATTTCATTAAGATCCGTTGAGCCGTTCCCGAGATACCTTCAAACAAACATCCATCCATCCATCCATCCATCCAAACATTCGCATTTATAATATTAGTAAGATATTCTCATTTTATCTTAATTTTTTTAAGGGAAAACAAGATAAAATGTAATAATAAATAAGTCAGTTCTCACCCATAGTATACAGGATACTAACAAATTGAAAAGTTTTTTAAACGAACCTACATAAGTAGTTTTATGGACAACAGTTGTAAATACATCGTATAAATGGCGCTAAGCTTCGAATGATACTCTCTCACGAGTTAGGGCTATAAATACCATAGACAGGACTACAAAATAACACAAATGTATTTTAGAATTCTCTTTATCATACACATATTCAACAATAAGCGTCGGTGTGGGCATCGTTGGCGCAGTTGTTAAGCGCTTCACTGGATTGAAACGAAATCTATACGTCCAGGTTTAATCCCCGCCATGTACCAATGTATTTTTCGATTTGGAAATTTCATATTACGTGCATTTATACGACGTTCTTATGGTGGAGAAAAACATTGTGATGCAATTTGCACATATCGGTGAAGAAATTAAAAGGGTATGTGTGAAGTCTACCAATCCGCACTGGACCAACTTGTTTCATTATGGCCTAGTCACTTTAACTTGTGTAGGCTCTTAGCCCCTCGGTTGGGTATAAGCTGATGATGATTCAACAATAAAATGTGCTAATACGGAACCACATTAAATTTCCGACGCCGTATAAGCTCGTGAAAGTGGTAAAGTGCGGGAGTGAAGTTGCTGATGTGAAAAATGCAAATATTCAGCCATGATAGGTATTAAATCTGCTCGTCAGAAAGCCAGAGCCGCCATCGAGTTAAGTGTATAAAGTAGGCAGTTGACGTTTATTGGAGCACAAGTTATAATCTCTTTTTTAGTATTAACCAGGAAAAAAAGTAATTTAGGCTTTGCTAAATTTATAATTTTAATTTTTTCTTAACTTACATGTTTGTTATCACAGTACAATATGTTGAAATAGTACAATCTCTTTAAAATGGTGCCAATAAATTCTCAGTTTTTGGGTTATGTTATTAATGAAGCTTTCAAATGAGGTTAAAAAATACGCGGTCACCGTGCTAATTATAAATTTTATCTAAACATGTTGGTACATTTATATTTGAGCAATAATAGTAGTTAATGCGCACTTTAATGCAACTATCATTATTATTATAAAGAGGAAACATGAAGAAAAAATACAGTGGACCTAGCATGAATATTTATGACAGTCGCCATCGTATCGTCATCGACAAAATTTGTAATAAAATGTGCAGCGGTGTGTGCCCCCTATCGGGCGTAAAGTACACCAAAAATCTCATACTAATTTTGCCATAATTGACATTGACGATATGATTGTCACAACTATTCGTGCTATGTATTATTCGCAAAAGAAAAAAAACCTTTGCATAGAGACAAAATAGCATTGTACTGTGGGCCTGGTTTTAAATGAATGAGAGTCAGAACAAACGACGGGCTCGTTATTATTTCCGGAAATAATTATACCATCATGAAACAAAGGTGGTAAACAAAGACCCATTCACATTGCCCGAACATTCACCTCAATGTATTCAAAAACTTTTCAGAATACGACTTATAACAAAATCGTCAAAAACAAATGAATGAAAACAAACATGATGACTATAGAGTATAAACTATACCTAAGATAATAGTTATTAATTATTATAGCTAGTACAAGTTCTAGTAGAGATAGCAGGAATGTGAAAGATATAGAAAATGTGTCAGCATCGCGCCAAATAGAAGTCAGTGGTCTCTGTCTGCTCCACTAGGTTACGGCAATTATTATAGCTGCTATCTACTTTAAGGGGATCGAGTTCTTTGCTATAAGTAGTTTTAAAAATTAAGAAATGTAAAAAATACTGCAAAGCATTATACTTTTTGCTACAGAAATAGTAGGCTTACGTCGAGGGTGGGATATAAAAAGTCAACATTTGCCCTCAGCCGAGTTGACCTCACATAAACTGCATCGTAAAATTTATTGATTAATATTGGTCTGGTGACCTGCGTTTATTCTGATTTTAACAAATATTTGCTAAAAAAAATACATTCAAAAAACAAACAACTATCGTTACGGTGAGTTTCCACTGTCCGTTACATTATACGGCAATATAAACATCCCTGTCATTCTTTTCATAAAAAAGAGTAAAATTTTGTTCGTATACAAGTGACATGAAATTTGAAAATCACGGTTAAATTGTTTACTTTTGCGTAAAACTTTTCCTGTTATATTATTCTCTCTCATATACCCCTTCGGCTCCATAGAAGTAAACAAAAATAGTTTAATATTTAAATAACCGATAAAGCTATCGTATTCTTATGTAATATGCATGAAAACAAAAACCGAAACATACATATGGATTATAAAATTTTCATCCAAAAAGCTCGCTTGAGGGTACGATATGCCTAGTCATTGTTGTAAATTATTCGCTGGAATAAATCACGCGTATCATCGCTATCAAACCCCGGCCTCGTGGAACTTGTGAACGTTTTTGTGTACCAGACCAGAGACCGCTAGTAGAGGCAATTTGTACGAGCACGTTAAACAGCTGCTAATTGTAAAGATTCAATTTTTGTACTACGAATTAAAAATCGCAACAAAATTAAAAAGTAAAGCAAAAGTACAATAATTCTGAAAAATTTAAACATTATTTAAGTTATTATTTTGGTTGATAAAGAATATGGTGGTCCTATCGTACCCCTCGGATTATGTATGTTAAGTTATGGCCAAGCTTGGGATTTTGTTATTTCGATATAAGACAAGTTATTCAAGCTTCTACAATATTTAAGTTTAGTTCACTAGACAAATTTACAATAAACGCACACACTCCATCGAATAAATGTTTCAGGTTATTCCGATCCGATATTTACCAATATAATGTAAGAACCGCCAAAAGCATTCAAATATCCCGGTGGGTTCATAGCCGTTTCCGTTAAGATTTCACGATCGTTGGCAACCGACCAAACACAATTCAATGCTTAATATAAAACTGAGTGCTTTCATTTCATATCTGCGAAATGAATATATTGAAGACTTCAAAATATAATATTAAATGTAAGAAATAATATAATTCTACTCTATTTAATATTTTACAATGTATTTTTTAAATAAATGAGTATTGTTGTTTCTATTAATGTTATCAAAATCTCTTCTACATTCAATGGAATTTGTAAGCTTGTGATAATAATAATAGAGCGTCGGTGGCTCAGGGGTTAAGCACTAGACTTGCAATCTGCAGGTCGTGGGTTCGAATCCCGCCATGTACCAATATGTTTTTCGATTTTCGATTTACATATGTACATTTATCCGACGTTCTTACGGTGAAGGAAAACATCGTGATGCAACCTGCACATATCTGAGAAGAAATTCAATGATATGTGTGAAGTCAACCAACCCGCACTTGGCCAGCGTGGTTGACTATGGCTTAGTCACCCCTAACTTGGGGTAGGCTCCGAGCCCCTCGGTGGGGATATATAATGAGCTGATGATGATGATAAAAATAATGAGATTGGTGACATCTACCTAATATCGACCGTGATCTTATTTCCATATGTGAATTTATCTGTCATAGTCAATAAATCATATAAATGCTAATGTTTGGATGGACAGATGGATGTTTGTTGGAAAGTATCTTCAGAACGACTGCATGGATCACGCTGAAATTTGGCATACATGTAGAACATAGTCTGGAAGAGTTTTTTTTTAAATTCCTCGAGGACGGAGTCGCAAGCTACAACTAGTTATTAATATATCAAAAATATACAAATCTGAATACCACTTCACTTTTATTTAAAAATTAAGATGAAAAGAGTACCATTTTGAAACCATAAATGAATGATTAATTATATTGTATGATGTAGCATTTTAGTGTTCGAGACGTGAGCTGGCAAAGTTGTGAGTGCACTTCGAGCGCTCGTCAAACTGCAAATACTTGTGCCAAGTTTCAGACATAATTGGAACATAGTTTGTGAATATTATTGCAGTCTTAAAGTTTCAGTACATATGCGAAACATCTATTTGTTATAACTGAAATAATTTGCAATGGGATTTATCTTCTATTTTCAGTTTTATATGTACTAAAGCTTCTTTGCTTGCGAGTAATGTTGTGGTAAACCGGACATAGAAAAATCGTGGGATACAAAAAAAAACAAAAAAAACTCAATTTTCCACATTTCAAGTCCAATGTAATAGAACAATACATGAAAAAGGACACAGAAAGCCGTTTATCGCGTAATATCATACCCTACTATAACTAAATAAAAGAATTGACGTTTACTAAAATTCGCTAATTTAAAAAAAATCTGCACATGCATTACGATACAAGTTAATATTTTAAATTCTGAAACATTTTTAGAAGAAAAACTTCAACTAAATTACTCGCGACATAAAATATAATATATCTTTTCCACTGCACCACGTGATGATTTCTCATCTCATAAAAAAACACTATCTCATCACATAAAAAAAAAGATTACAACTTTAGAGCAATTTGTAAACACGCTTTATTCTATCTTAATTAAACAGATCATTCCCAGCAGTAAAAAAAAATGGAACGAAAAATCTAAATTTCTTATCAATAACAATGTCCGTCGTAACATTTTCGCGCCAAATAACCAGATAACGAAATGCGAATGAGAAAATCTGTTCGCTTGAAACCCGGTCAGTTCGCTGCTGACGGTCGTCGAGTGAACTACTGTCGCTTGTTGCTTCAATAATCGGATGTTTTCGTGTGTTTTGTGTTCTAAAAAATAATTATTATCTGTACTTTTAAATTTAGTGTCTCACTATTTATATTCTAAGTGGAATACAGTTTTAGTGGAACATTAAAATTTGAATTGGTGTTTTTTTTTATTGAAACTTGTGACCGTGAAGGTAAGTTACAACTTTATAATGTGTTTGAATTCATTACATGTAAATATTATTTAATATTGTTAAACTCGTAAACTATGAATAAAATATATTGCAACGTTTGTATACTTGTAGTCTATAAACCTACTACCAACCTACAAACTCGTATTGGATAAAATATTTTTGTATAGAGGGTTTTTCTTCTGACCTCTATTCTTAAAAACAAATAAAAGTCTAAGCAACTATATAATCTATATAATTTATGGATATATTATACTGATATCTATCTTGTCGGTTTATTACCCGCTATATTTTTTATCCAGTGTTATTCTTTTAAGGTTACTTTCGTTTTAAATTAAATTAATTTTTTTTAATGTCAAAACTAAGCTGTCTTTGTGTGTCTGAGCTCTAAGCTCTAAGTGATAAAAACGTAAGGAAGAGTTTGCTGAAATGTGAAATGCAAATATTTGGCCTTAATGAGCGTTGTGGCTGCGCCAAGAGCACATCACAACCGAATAACTTAGGAGTATAGTGCGATTGCACTCTTAATATTCAATTTAGGAAAAAAAATTACAACTGTAAAAAAAAAGAATTCGCAATTTATGAAGTAACATTACAAATTTCAATAATACAACACGATCAAGAGATCAACACCATCAAATATAGACGAACTTAACTGACTCTTAATCGGAATGAAAATGTCAAACCAAATAATTTAAATTACAATAAATTGGACTGAGTATAGAAATGTATGAATTCTATAAACAATGATATAATGAGTGTTAGAAATAATTGTCTTGAATAAAAGAAATACATCAATCTTAATGTAATATCAAGACCTTTGTTTACTGAGCAAGTTAGGACCTTTTGCTCAAATTACCCCAGTGTTTCAATGGCAACGAGCCAGAGTTAGATATGATTTGACAAAAGTTACGCCATTATTGTTCCAACTTTAAAATGAGAATAATAATTTTAACCAATGAGTAACAAAGTTCTTTGACTTGTTACGCGATTGTTTTCTTTTGTTTTTAATCAATTTATACCACTTTCACGCAATGGAATAATAAAAAGTTAAGAAATATTTTTAACTATTAAATTGTTCCAGTGTTCCTCCGATAAGTAATATGGATAAATTGACAAATAGTTCAAGTTACTCGTTGATGATATAAAATGTAATAAATATTTTTACCTTAGTTTTTAGAATAACTCTTTTCTCAGGACACTTTTAACAACCTTTTCTGACATTTGTTTGTTTTTAGAATTTGTTTTGAACATGCTATGTAGCTATAAATTTAAAACATTATAGCGTTATTCTTGCTGGAACTGGACCATAGCTTTATTTGAGCTGTACACATAATATGTGACTTCATACTGACTCTATTTTGGTTTCGGTGCACGTACGATAATGTCAACAATTTCTAATACTACGCGGTCATTTTACACTCGCCCACATATTTATAAATACATCCAAACACATGTATGTAAATACAATTTAACAACTTGTTCCAATTTTCTTCTGATTACCTTTAAAAAGTGTTTGAACTTTCATCTAAGTCGCCTTAGCAATGGCGAAGAAATGGAAAAAAAAGAAATAATGTTTTATTGGAAGAAATCGCTGCCAAATAATCTTAAGTTGGTAAGATAGAATTAATTGATCCTGGCTTAACCGACTTTTAGCACCAATACGACTTAAAATCTTTGTTAATGACTCAAGTTTTAACTTGATTGCGGCACTTGTAACAATGACATTTGAAGCCTTCCAATTCAGTGGTAGAAGCGAAATTGAAAGTTACAAACCGTTACAAACTTAAATAAAATCAACCACTTTAAACAATACATTTTATAGTAAAATTATTTACAGGTCTTTTTTACATAACTAACGTACCTATAAACCAGGTTTGGGAAATACCTATGTTAAAAACCAACAAATATAGTGCATTTAAGTGTGAACAACTGCCTAGAAATTTGACTTAGGTAAATCATAAAACTCAGTTCCGGACTTGTTCTTAGAATCTTGAGTCATAACTCTTTTGACTCTTGAAAAAACTATATTTGTAGTGTACATCTCACCTATCTCGTTAAAAATACTAATCAATTTTTTTTTTAATGTTATGCATTAGACCTGGCGTCATCTTGGTGAACTGTATCTATTTTTAGCCGACTTCAAAAAGAAGGAGGTTATCAATTCGACTGAATTTTTTTTTTTTTTTTTTATGTGTGTTACCGCGAATCTCCGCCCCTGGTGGTCCGATTTTGATAAAAATTATTTTAATCGAAAGGAAGTGCTTGCAGGTGGGTCCCATTTTTTTGTTTTTTTTTTTAAATAACTAGAAGACTAGTAGATTTTGAATAAGCTTCAAAATTTGTTGCGAAAATTAGGGACATTTTTGCTTTCAGCGCTTACGTAGGCTAAACTATAAGACCTACATCAAAATGACGTATGGCGAATTGTAGCTCTTTAAATGTGCTAAATAAAAGTCCGCGATAGCATATATCTATCTTTTATAGTTTTCTCACAATAACCATTCTTTTCTTTACGAAACATTAATTAAATTCTTGCCCTATTTCCGACGCTATTATTCAAGTTCAGTATTAACCCTAATGTAAATAAATATGTTCATTATCAAGAGAATTTAATGTAGATTATATTTGCAATTGAAACTATATCATTCTGTCTAATAGTTTAGGAGATATCGTAAGAATAAAATTACGCGGGAACGAAAAATGCTACATCGCGTTACAATGAATAGCACAAATTTGCTTTCTGGGCTTACGTAGGTCAAACTATATGACCTACATTAAAATGATGTATCGAGTAATTATAGATCCTTAAATTTGCTAAATAAAAGTCTCAGGTGGCATATATCTATCATCTATGGATGTCTCACAAAAACCATGTTATTGTGAACAAACTTCGATTAAATTGCACACGAAAAACAGCGTCGTAAGCTTACGGCGCTATTATATTATATTCGATATGAATCCTTATCCAAATAAATATGTTTGATGGCTAGAGTATTAAATGCAGATTACATTAGCCTTTAAACTATGTAATTCTGATCAATAGTTTGGAAGATATTAAATTATTAAAAACTACGCGCATTCGAAAAATGCTACTGCGGCGCGCGGCTGGACAAAATTAAAGGCACGCTACGATGTATTAGTTCGTTAATTTTCAATTTGTATACCGATTTTGATAATTATTTCATTGTTTAAAGGATAAGTGGTTATCTGGTGTATTCTAAATTAGTTTTTGAATTGAAGTACACACATATTAAATAGGAAAGTCCTTTTCTTTATTTGTCTTATTTATGTCCTTATACGTATTAAGGAAATTTGTAATTAAACTTCAAATTCACTAAAAATTGAGAAATAAAACAAACATTTTAAGAAAAAAAAAATAGCCGACTTCAAAACAAAAAAAAACTATCTCAAACAAAATGCGCTCAAAAGTAACTTAAAAAAAAAAACAATTTCAAACAAAATGCACTCAAAAGTAACGTAAAAAAACAATTTCAAACAAAATGCACTCAAAAGTAACGTAAAAAAAACAATTTCAAACAAAATTCACTCAAAAGTAACATAAAAAAACAATTTCAAACAAAATGCATTCATAAGTACCATAAAAAACAATCTCAAACAAAATACACTAAAAAGAAACAAAATAATGTCATGAAAACTTCTTTCTTTCTTTCTTCTCTCTTTTAAAAACCCTCTAAACTCTAAAGAAAGTTCTCTTCTTTCTTGTAACATGTCTATATTGTATAATTATTGTTATTTTGGAGTCGGTTTCGGCCTAAGTAGGGACATAAACGTAAGTATGTCTAATACATCTCAAATATAAAATGTCACCTATTTACTTCGGCCGACACCGACTGCGAAATAACAATAATTATACAATATAGACATGTTACAAGAAAGAAGAGAACTTTCTTTAGAGTTTAGAGGGTTTTTAAAAGAGAGAAGAAAGAAAGAAAGAAGTTTTCATGACATTATTTTGTTTCTTTTTAGTGTATTTTGTTTGAGATTGTTTTTTATGGTACTTATGAATGCATTTTGTTTGAAATTGTTTTTTTATGTTACTTTTGAGTGAATTTTGTTTGAAATTGTTTTTTTTACGTTACTTTTGAGTGCATTTTGTTTGAAATTGTTTTTTTACGTTACTTTTGAGTGCATTTTGTTTGAAATTGTTTTTTTTTTTAAGTTACTTTTGAGCGCATTTTGTAACTAGCTGTCGCCTGCGATTCCGATCAAGCGGCATTAAAAGACATAAGTAGCCTATGTGTTCTTCAAGTCTATGATCTACATCCGTGGCGAATTTCAAACATTCATCCATACATCCAAACATTCGCATTCCTATCTTTTTATATAAAAGAAAGTCGTGTTAGTTACACTATTTATACCTCAAGATCGGTCGAACTGATTTACCTGAAAATTGATGGGGAAACGGACATAGGAACTTTTTTTATCTTTTGTGCATTTTTTTATTTCGCGCGGACAAAGTCGCGGGTAACAGCTAGTTTACAATATTAGTAAGATAATATTTAAAGACACACCATTACACAAGTGTGTAAGCATGAGTAGAGTAACTGTACATTCCACTCCAATGCAGGCAAACGATTAAAAGCGAGATAAAAATAGGGAAACTTGAATTTGAATAAGCCATAAATTTAAAATATTACTGGAAGTTAAATTTAATATCAGAGAGCGCTCTTCGTTAGGATTGGTACACAAAAAAGGCGGAGGCGTTCTGAGCGTCTTGAGAAATTGTGCCAAAGAACTTTTTTCCTACATACTCATGTTTATTTTAAAACGGTTAGAGTACTAATAGTTGTCACATTAAGATTTATGTGTATAGATCAAAGTCGTGAAAATACACAACTTTTTATTTGCAAAGAAAAATATAACAAATCTTCTCATTTTAGAAGAAATTAGTCGTTATGAGCCAGCAAAAGAAGTTTAAACATTGTGGTTAGAGGTACTTCAGTTCTTTAATCTAACTAGATTTCAAGGTGCCTACTCTTTTTAAAACGTCTGAACTAATATAAACCCAGAGTTTACGGTATGTTAGCAAAATGACTTAATAATTTGTGATCTTTATCTCGGTGACGGAACAAATGTTAATGAGACGTAACACTTTGTTATTCATTCGATATCCTTGAGCGCGCCGCTAGACAACCTTACAATAAAAACTTTATCGCCGCAAACCTCGACTTATATTCAAATTGCAATTAATACAATACAGTGGCTACAACATTATAATCATACTAAGAATGTGTCTATCGGTATTAATTATTAAAGTACCTTCGGTTCATTGTTTAACTTAAGTTGTATGGCATGGCGACCGAGCCTCCAAGCGAAAAACTCGAAAGACAAAATCGAACGCAAAGTTTGTTCTCCGTTTCATTTGTTTTTGTGCTATAAGACAAGCCGCTAAAGGATTCCCTTAAACAAATAAAATCCAGGCTAACATCATCACGGATTGTTTCCTGATTCGCTTTGACGGAATAAGCTAGATACAACTGTCTTAATTAGCGGGTCACTGCGACATCGGCACCAGAGAGCATCTGGCATTTAACCTTGATAATGACGTACACTATCGGCGCAACACAACGCATTGATTTATAAACATTGTAATGAGATGCCGAGAGACGTTTATAAATATTTTAGCTAAAATTATTATATGCGTAAAGCGACGTACTTGTCTCGACTATTTGATTTTGTATTTTTAACGTCAAATAACAATATAGATATTTTGCAAATTTCAAGAGCAGCAGTGTTACGAGCACGTTATTGTCTTTTGAGACTATTAGAAATGTCAGAGGTAGACTATAATAGACTCTGCTTTCTGGTTGAGTGCGTAGTACAAGTGTTTTTTTTAGTTGCGGTTATTTTATTTAGATTTACGTTATCTGAGACAATCTGTTGATTTGCTTTTTGTGTTATTTGTTTGGTTATTGGTTTTGTGATTGTCTAAGGTAAGTTCCCTTAGTTTAAGTTAAAACTAGTAGTCCAAAATGGATACCGACCCTCCCGATCCTGGGGGTGGTTATGAAAATTGTAATATACTCCCACAGACAGATGGTTCTTTGAATAATAATAGAAAAAGGACTAATTATGATAATGATTATGTTCAACATTACGTTGTTAAAAAAACTGGTGATCTCCCTATTCCTTCTATTCAATCAACGTACATAACCCCTGAATTTACTCTGAGAAAAAATAAATATGAAGGCTCTGAATCCCCTTTTTTAGTTCATGTTTCCAAAAAAGAAAATGAGTCGTCTTTAGGTGTTTCTCTAAGACCAATCCACTTTGGATATTTTTTGTCAAAAAATAATATTAAAAATGTACTGGCTGATGGTGTGAAACGTGTTGGTCGCAATCGCATATCGGTTGAGTTCAAGTCAGCGTCAGATGCTAACTCTTTTCTCGAGCTACCCACTCTAACGCAATATAATTATGAGGCAGTAATCCCCTCATACAATGTTACCCGAATGGGGATTATTAGAAATATGCCCACCGAGTGGTCATTGGAAGAAATTGTTGAGGAATTAAACTCTGACCTTACCCAGCGAGGCCTAGGTAAAATAGTACGAGCTCGCAGACTTAATAGAAAAGTCCGAAGTGAAGGTGGGCCCCCCTCGTGGGTTCCCACTCAATCCATTGTACTTACTTTCTCAGGACAAAGGATACCAGAACATGTTTATGGCTTTTATAATTCTATACCTGTTGAAATATATTTGTTGCCAACAATTCAATGCAACAAGTGTTGCAGATTTGGGCATGTCAAGTCACAATGCAGGTCGAAACCCCGCTGCTTTGTCTGTTCCCAACCTCATGAAGGAGAAACATGTGACAAAACATCTCCAACTTGCCTGTACTGCTCTGGAAGTCATAGAGCCAATGACCAAACCTGCCCTGAATTCGATAGACAAAAAAAAATTAAGTATGTCATGTCCACTGAAAATAAATCCTATCAAGAGGCTTCTGCAAGGTACCCCCGCACCGGCATGCGTTCATATTCTGGATCAACTAGTAAGATCTCTTCTGTTTCATGTTCCCCCCAATCTTCCTCCCCTCGTACTCCACTGAAATCTTCAAGCCGTAAAACTGTGTTCCTTCCACGCCGGACATCTACTCCGGCCTCAAGCCCTGGTTATGATCGCCGTGCGCTCCAAAGGATCACGGAATACCCTCCCTCGTCTCTCTCCAATGGATGTGCCATTTCCAATACATCAATTTCAGCTTCTGATGATTCAATGCCACAGGGCAATGAAATATCTTCCGTATTGAATTTCTTCTCACGGCTTTCCGAAGTCGATTTACCGAACAATCTTAGAGAAAAACTTACTCAGCGTCTATTCTCCCTTCCCGATGGCTCCTCGCAATATTCTGCAATGGAACTGTCGTAGCGTTAGACATAAAAAGCACGAACTTATCGACCTAATCAATACCCACAGTCCTGTTATCGTTGCCATTCAGGAGACTTGGTTGAACCCGGAGATTCGATTCCGTATCCCTGGTTTCGCCTGTCTCAGGGATGACAGAGTTGATGGGCATGGTGGTTCTGCGTTATTAATTTCTCGATCTATTACCTACTCACAAATTCCACTTTCAGGTCTCTCGAATACATTCAACGCTGTAGCTCTTAGAGCTTTTAACATTTCTTTTATTTCTATATACATACCAGATCCCCGTCTTTCCACCCTAAATGAACTATTTGTGATAATAGATTCTCTTCCACCTCCTGTCGTTCTCCTAGGAGATTTCAATATTCATCACACTCTTTGGGGGTCCCACTCCTGCGACTCCCTATCCCTTGAATTTCTCGATCTCCTGCATGACCGTGATCTTTGTATAATAAACGACGGCACTCCCACGCGAAGAGTCCGACCGGGACAAGACGAGAGAAGTGCGGTCGATCTTTCCATTTGTTCTCCCTCGCTGGCTTCTTTATTCTCTTGGACGGTACAACCCTTTGGTTGTGGCAGTGATCATTTTCCTATCTTATTGTCTATTCCTGATACTTCTTCTCACACCTTTTGTAATAATCCCCGTCCCCGTCTTAAGTATAAATTATCTAGGGCTGATTGGTCTCAATTTTGTTCTGAGACCGACCGAGAAGTTTCGAAAATCCCCCTTCCATGTCTCGACAATATGACGGACTCACTTGAGCGCTTTAAAAATGCCCTCTTTAAAGCTGCAGATAAGTCTATTCCGCTTTTATCAAAGGGTAAAAACAAAATTCCCTCCCCTCCATGGTGGGACAGTGAGTGTACGCAAATGTACAAAAAACGTAAAGAAGCTGAAGCAATTTATAACTCATCCATGACCGAACAAAATTTTATTAATTATCAGCATGTGGCCGCTCAAGCTGCGAGAACCTTCTCCGACAAAAAACGTTCTGGTTGGCGTCACTTCTGTGAATCTCTTTCCCCCATGTCTCCCCCTTCAATGGTGTGGAGAAACATAAAACGATTTCGTGCGTCTGTTACCTCTTGTGAAGACTCTTCCAATGATCACTCAGTCTGGATAGACACTTTTGCACAGAGACTTGCTCCTCCGGTTGCCCCTTCTATGGAAGAAACTACAGTATTTCAGTCATCGGGCCCATTAGAAAATGAGTTTGACCGCCCATTCTCTTGGGATGAGTTTTTGTGTGCCATTAATGGCCTCAAAGATTCTTCACCGGGTATAGATGAGATCCCTTATTCTTTCATCGTAAATTCTGGTCTAGAAACTCGTAAATTTTTTTTAAATTTAATAAATATCATCTTTTTCTCCAGCCTTCCGCCGGAAGAATGGAAATCTCAAATTATACTCCCTATTCTTAAACCTGGGAAGTTAAGTAATGATCCTCTGGGATATAGACCTATCGCACTGTCATCTACCTTGGCAAAAATATTAGAACATCTGATTAAAAATAGATTGGAATGGCTAGTGGAAAGTAGAGGTATAATAGCTAAAAGTCAATATGGTTTCCGGAAGGGAGCAGGAACGATGGATAGTTTAAGTTCATTTATTACTGATATCCGTATAGCCCTTTCGAAAAATAAATCGGTGATTGGCGTATTTCTGGACATCTCATCAGCATACGATAATGTACTTCTTCCGGTGCTCAGAAGCAAAATGCTTCATCTGAACATTCCTGTGAGGATAGTTAACTATATTTCAAATTATCTTTCGGCTAGATCTGTCCAAATTTCTAGTAAAAATTCTCTTCTCCCCTCTAGACTTGTCTGGAAGGGCCTGCCCCAAGGATCTGTCCTAAGTCCCCTGCTATACAGTATATACACCCATGATTTGGAGCTTACCGTCAATTCATTTTGTGATGTCCTACAATACGCTGATGATTTATCACTTTATGTATCGTCTGACAACTTTGACGAAGCCACCTCTCGACTTAACACTGCTATTAGATATCTGGATGATTGGCTTCAGAATCACGGTCTCAATCTCTCTATACCTAAAAGTACAGTTGTGGTATTTTCTAGAGTCAGAAATATACCTAATATTTCAATTTCTTGCAATGGTAATATAATTCCAGTCAAAAATAAAGTAAAGTTTTTAGGTCTTATCCTGGATTCAAAATTGACATCAATTCACCATATTAATCATGTCATTGCGAAATGCGAAAGAAATATAAACATTATTCGTTCCCTTTCAGGTGTTTGGTGGGGTTCCCACCCATTTTCACAAAAGCTCTTGTATAATGCCATAGTTAGAAGTCATCTCGACTATGGCATCTTTATTCTTGAACCATGCAATAAATTACCTCTACATGCACTAGACAAAGTCCAGGCTAAATGTCTCAGATTGATTACAGGGGCTATGAAATCCTCTCCTATTAACGCAATGCAAGTCGAATGTGTTGACCCCCCTCTACATATCAGGAGACAGTACCTTAGTGATCGCTTTATTTTTAAAATTTTTCAAACTTCTTCACATAGTCTTCTTCCAAAACTTCATGAACTGTCACACCTTGTTACTGCCGGTGGATATTGGGCACACAAAGAACCTCCTTGTCTTGTAAAAAGTTATCTCAAAATCACTCGTCTTGCTTGTCCACTTTCTCAAACTACCCTTAATCCCATATTTGAAATTCCCTATCAGGCGTTAGTTCATAACCCGAACATAATACTGGACTTAAATATAACTAAGGACCCAGCTTCCGCAAACACCAATTTCCAGCGAATAGTTGATGAGCGCTGGAGTGATTGGCTTATTATTTATACGGATGCCTCCAAGCTCTCAGTGCATGGTTACGTGGGAGCAGCTGTCTGGATTCCCAAATTCCGTATAGTATTAAATTTTAAACTTCCCTCCTTATCCTCGGTATTTACTGGAGAGTCGGTTGCCATCTTAGAAGCCTTAATGTACATCGAATCACACAAGATTAGAAAGACAATAATATTTTCGGATTCTAAAAGCTGTTTAGACGCAATTTTATCAAATCAATTTAGAAGTAAATCAAGATTCCCTTTTATTATGGAAATTAAAAACATTTTGTACAGATGTTCTCTGCAAGGTCTCCAGGTCACTCTTGCGTGGATTCCAGGTCATTCTGGGATCCAGGGCAATGAGTCAGCTGACCATTTAGCTAAAGAAGCCACATCGTGTGGCTCAATGAGTCACCACAAACTATACATTCATGACCTGGTGTCCTTGGCTAAGGAACATCTTTTGTCTAGTTGGAAATCTGTGTGGTCCGAGACTTCTATTAGCAAAGGAAAATACTATGCAGACATACAAGAATCCATACCAGTGAGGCCATGGATTTTTAAGTTCCCTGATGCAAATAAGCAGACCACGTCGACGATCTGTCGACTACGATTAGGCCATGCGTGCACTCCAACTTTCTTAGCGAAAATCAGGGTTAAGGATAGCTCGCTATGTGAATGCGGATTAGGTGAAGGAACGGTGGACCATATATTTTTCTCTTGCCCGAACAGAACTTCTTCCTTAATTGATGTCCTCCCCAATTATATCCCTCGTCCCACTAACTTTAAGACCCTCTTAACCCACGAACATACCCCGTTTGTAAATATTTTATGTGATTATATTAACAAAAATAATATTAGATTATAAGTTGTTTGTCCCATAACCTACTAACAATACTATGTATATTATTGTGTTCGTCCTTTTTAGGTAAATCAACGTTTGTAGATAATTCTAGAGTTTGTAACACTTGTATGCTCACGAGACTTATCCATAAGTAGAGTGTTGCCAGTCTCTTTAATACAAGAATAAAACTATAATCACTCGACACTGGCCCAATCCGCTGAGGGAGAGCCATAATCAAGAAACTGAACTGAACTGTAGACTATAATATGTTTTATTTGAACAAAGTGATACTACGAGTATGTAGTTATGCATCAGTTGGCGACGCCCTTGGCGCTTAGTGATCGAAGAATCTTATATGCGTCAAAAAATAAATATACTAGGTACAATAAATATCAACAGTAAAATATCGTTCTGTATATTGATTAACTAGTCAGTGTCTTGAAGTCAGTTTCGAGTGATAAAAATATATACAAGTAAGTGGAAATAAACGTTTATGTGTGTTTGTTTTGTATACGTTACGTGACCTTGTACAACATAGAAAAATACTCTTATCTTATACCTAATGGAACGTATTGAGGAAACAGTCTTCGTAAAATACTATGTATTTGCTCACAGAGTATGGATAACATAACAAATACATAATAATAACTTACAAAATGGAAGACTGTGTATGTTTACTGAACTAGTATTTTGATATGATATATGGACAAAGAGCAATTGCTTGTGATTCTTGTAGAGAACATTGTTATGTTGATTACGTTATAGTTTATTTAAACTTAACAAAATTAATATATATTGTAGTAAATGTTTTTGTCTTTTTATACAATTCAATTTCCAATGTACAAATTGTGTTATTCACAATTGTGTCGTATCTTTATCCTTATAACTGATGAAAACGACAAATTAAATTTCAAGTATTATATTTTTTCCTTAAAACTTAATTCAAGTTACATACGCATGTAATCTAATATTTATTTCGGTAGAATAATAGTGACTATGCCTTAGTGCGTACACTCGTGTCTCGGGCACATGGCTAATGTTTATTTCGAGAAAGTTTCCATTAGTAACAGCACGTGTTCTATTTGTTTACGGAAACCTACCGCCGCCGCCGACTGAAATCAGTCTGTATCACATAAACGTACTATTTAAATATATAACTTTATTTCTTTCGTAAAAAAACACGTTTAAAACCATTACGACTATTATTTTGATGTTTTAAAGTAAGTGAAACCGTTTTTACTTTATCAGTTACTATCTATATTCACAAATAAGTCTATTAAGGTTGACAGAAACAATGGTCTATAAGCGAAAAAAGTTATGCTAACTTTTTTAAGTCAGATAATTGCTGGCGAACACTTGGACATTTCATAAAAGCGTCATAATTTTATTACTGAACACCGTTTTCCCATTTTACAGGATATAATGAAACTTTGAAATTAACTTATAACGACTTTTAAATTGATTACTTGGCGAATTTTACAAATGTGGAGATAACTATTGACTAGAGCAGTTGCTGCTTGCTGGACAAATTTAATTGCCAAACTGAGATTTTTCTCTCTCAAAATAAGAACTCAGCATGCACACATTCATGCCCAAGCACACGCAAAACGTAATATTGTCTTTAGTAATTTTCGTTTTATAAATACAATTTAAAACATGTTTAAACGTACGAGTAATTTTAGTGAAACAGCGACAAATTACAGACTTATTTTTCGCACTGAATATAAATGATTACAAATCGTAAAAATTAATGATTGTAATATAAATATTTGTTGTGAAATAATAAAATAAAATAATAAAAACAAAGGCCCCAACAAATTGTGTATAATCAAAACTTTGCGCCGTTCGCTTTTATGTTATGACCCTTTCTATTTGACGTTACACAAAAAAGGCGGGAAGGAATCATTCCTATTTATACCAATAGAAAAGTGCGTCCTATAAGTAAAATTAATTACTCTTACAAATATTAATGTTTAGATGTATGGATGGATGTTTGTATGAAGGTATCTCCGGAACAGGTCAAGGAATCTTGATGAAATTTGGCACAGATGTAAAACGTAGCCTAGTAGAACACATAGGCTACTTATTATTTTTTTTAATTCCGCGCGGACTGCGTCGCGGGCTACTGCTAGTGTATTATATTTTTGAAGTTTATTTATATTTTAAAACTCGCCGCTGTTTTCATATAACCTGATATGTTGTTAGTTTGCGTTGATTTAATAACTAATTATATACTGTTTTCATGTCTCTATACATCTAAAATTATATTAAAAGTAAAGCGTGATTTTATTCCACAATAATTCCTTTAGACATTCGTATAAAGGTGAACAGAACAGGTCCCCATATTAGGTTTCGTAGAGCGTATGAGTCACATAAGCCTGGAAGCTCCAAATAACGAGGCTATTTTAGTGTCCTAGGTTATAATTCTAAGTTAGATTATTGTTTTTTATTTTTGAATAAAAATACATTTATAAACAAATATTTCGCTTCACTTATGAATATATTATGTTATTTATTTTCTAAAGTTACAGTTAAACAAATCTATATATCTATGATTCTAATATTAAGTTAATTCTGAGAAAAATAAAACTACGTGATTTATTTTGCTTTGATATTACTAAGTATAATTTAACGCAATATATTTCTAACAGCTATAAATGACTTAACTATCGTGTTAAGAAATCTCAAATATACTTGAAACCTCTCGAAGCAGACTTGCCAATTCATCTAACAACCTTGACGTATCTTAACTTCGACAACGAGCGTCTATAAAAAGAACACAAAAAATATGTAACTATTAAAAAAAACATACTTTATTTTAGAAACATTATAAGAAGTACGTTTAAGTTTTGATATCTCGGTGTTTTTGTCGTTTTAGGAGAATTCTTCAAGTATTGGTGCCTATTTTCACTGAATGGTCGCACGACTCGCGTGTGGCTGTCATTGTGTTTAGCAGTCGTTGTGAAAACACTTAAAATCGAAATACCAAATTTTATTACTTATAGTTAAGTTGGATACACATACTATTATCAAAAATAGCGTTGTCTGTAGACAGCAAGGCCGGGCCAACGCGCTCTCGTCTCTTCAAGAGGTCGTATTGTGACCCACATGATGTGACGTCACTCTTGTTTATCACACATTTAAGAACATGCACTAACATCGCCTTGACTCTGAGTTTTTGTTAAGTAACGAAATACGATTGTATTTATATTCTTTCTTTCGATTAAAGAACAAAAAAAACGTGGAGATCTTGTGACTAAGTGAATAAATATCTCTAGATATTTTTTAAGTTTACGTACAAGTATTTATAATATAATAATCAAATTTAATAAATAATAATAATCGTAAATTTAGATTTATTTGCTAACTTAATACTATTTATAAATTTAATTAAGCCAATTAATTACAATGAAATTCAGTTTCGTGGCCTGGAATAGTTGTATTGTTTCAGATTAGACTGTATTAATAATTTGATGCATCCGGTATCCGTTTCAAATATATATTACGCCTATAATATTATATACTTATCCTAACTATGCATGTATCAGGTAACATATAGATGAATGTAACATATTATTGTTTCCAGTAGCTGCTGACTGTAACTTTGGGTGTAACAACCCGCGGGTAACGTGATGAACAATTAAGCTAAGTAAATATTTTTCCAATCCTTGTCTGAACGTTATCAATTAAAAGTTTCTAAAATAAACTGCGAAAGGGAAATTTTGTAATAACTTCAATTTATTAGCTATCGCTCGCGACTCCATCCGCGCGGAATTAAAAAAAACTTAATAAGTAGGCTATGTGTTCTTCCAGACTATGTTCTACATCTGTGCCAAATTTCATCAAGATCCGTTCAGCTGTTCCTTCAAACAAACATCCATCCATCCATCCATCTAGACATTCACAATTATAATATTAGTAAGATATGGAAAATAACTTTAAGAGACCTTAGGACTCTCTTGGTTCTTTAATGAAGGAGTAAGACAAGAGGATAAGGTATTATGATTTGAGTTGAAAAAAATATCGTTATCTCTGTTTTCGGCAAGTAGAATGTAAGAGACGACAGATATTTTTATCAATGTATCGGCGGAAATAACCAAAGGTTTGGATAAAATCATTCAAAATAGAAAAGAAAAATGGTCTGTCATTAAATTTATATACATTTTGTGTATCTAAAAGACATTTTATTATTAATATTACTGAAATAATAAAGCTTAAAGCTTAAAATAAAAGTTTAAAGGTCGTCTCTGATATTGAATGTTGCCGCGAATGTAATTTGCGGAAGTTCAGGATAAAATTGTCTACCTGCCTTTATAAAGTCATTACTTCTAAAAGGCTATTTTCTTTACCGCTATATAAGTATAATTCTGTTTAACAGTCTGATGTTAAATTACGTAACATAACATAATTGTGCAAAACTGTGTCATTCCTAAAATAATTTTTAAGGGCCAATTTTTTTATAATTTCATAGGTTTGTAATGAATAAAGTAATAACTTACATTTCAAAAACTCTTTTACCAGTAAAAAGCAACAGTACAAAAATTACTTTTACAATATGTTTACGAATCAAAAGTCTATTTGTGGAAACCGGCATAAGTTTAGCTTTTATATGAAACATTACAAGAAAAATTATATGCAAGTGGAAATTGCGATTTACATATATAATTATAATAATCGGTGTATAAAATTTAAGTTCAGAAATCATTGATCAAAATATTGAAGCTTAATTTAAAAACGTGGTTTTCGAATAGTCAGTTCAATAATTCTCTCAGATATACGACTGCGGTTTTTGATCTCGATCATTTTAATTTTAATGCAAATGGAGTGAACAAAATTGTGTTTAAACACATAATATGAATGTCCAATAAAGTACTGAAAAATATGTGCATATTAACCAATGACAAATCAAGAATGTAATTATCAATACAAAAATATGATTAATCGTTGGTTTCTGAGACCTAAATCCCCATTTAAAACGTATTTTAAGAAGAAGAAGAAGAGAGCTTCTGTCAAAGGTAATGAGAGCAATGACGATATGTATTTTACAAAGATTTAGATCTCAGAATCCTACGATAAGTCGCAGTATTGGCCATTGCATTATAATTCCACAGAAACTCTGTGCTGATACACGTATAATATGTAAAAATAAGAAAGAAAAGGTGACGTAAAGAGATAGTTTAATTAATTCTTCTTTTTAGACATTTTTTAAATCTATATATTTAAAAGAAAGTCGTGTTAGTTACACTATTTATAACTCAAGAACGGCTGAATCGATTTGACTGAAAATTGGTGTGCAGGTAGCTTAGAACCAGGAAACGGACATAGGATAATTTTTATTTTCTATTCCGCGCGGACGGAGTCGCGGGTAAAAGCTAGTTTCAAGTAAATGCAAAAGTAAACACGTTGGTATAACAGTATACCAATTTAGAAATTAATATGTTTTCCGTAAAATAGAATTCATAGTTTAAAAATTACATGGAAACGACATAAAGACATGTTATCAACATTTTTACGAAACATTTCGATAAGAAGCGCTGCGATATCCGGTACGAATTATTTACGTAACATACCCGTATTCCTCCATGTTTGTTTTAAAAATATTTGAATTACTTTTCGCACTACCATTTTCACAATGAAGTTTATCATGCAATTAAAAAAACATTTATAACGATTACATAATAACTATTTTTTTCTTATAAAGTAAGTTAAAATATGAATTAAAATTACTTATTACTGCAGATTCAAAATGCGAAGGAACAAGTCAGAGAAATAATATGCTGCGATTTAAATAATTGGAATAAGTACCTCAACGAGAAATACTTCCCTATTAATGAGCTAAATGCATTAAACGGAAACGTCTTTCATATTATTATGGTTCACAGAAATATTCTTGACAGTATAATTGAATGATGTGCTTAATTGCATTATAAGTTTTATACATAACAGAATTGATGGATTTATTTATAAATTTAACTATCATTAAAATGTTATTACTTACAAATAGATCATTAAAACTATTTGAGTGAAGGAAAGAAACATTAAAATATATTTCAGACATTCACCACATGGCCCATAGAGTAATTACTCAAACTCTGATGGATATTTGAGAAGGATTTTAAGATGTGGCTATTTTTACGATTCGTTTTAAGTATCGCCAGAGGTAACCAAAGTACACTTGGTACGGTCTTTGATACAGATATTTTTAATTCATTAATACTTTTCTTTCCACTTGATTATAAAGTACTAGCTTTTACCCGCGACTCCGTCCGCGTGGAATAAAAAATAGAAAACGGGGTAAAAATTATCCTATGTCCGTTTCCTGGTTCTAAGCTACCTGCCCACCAATTTTCAGTCAAATCGATTCAGCCGTTCTTGAGTTATAAATAGTGTAACTAACACGACTTTCTTTTATATATATAGAAGATATGGTACTTGTGCTGTAATCATTGCTCTTGAACGAGTAAAAAGGTTTTATAACATTCTTCAACACACTTAGTATATGTAGTATTACTAGGTCTTGCTTCTCTTTGCTTTCGAAACTTTGTAAAAAAAATAAAAAAAAAATATTTTTACAAGTTATTCCTTGTCACTTCACAGACAATCATGATATAAAAATCGTTTTTCATTTGTTTTTAAGATAATGTTTCTTTTTAAACGGCATTAAGGAGGACGTTATTTCTGCCCTTGTTGCATTTAATAGAAATGAAGAGCCCACGTGCTGCAAATTTGTAACGCTCAGTGAGCGCACACTAAGCCGCTTTGAATTGTTGCAAATATAAATGTGAAATTAATTTACATGTACGCAAAGTTCACAGATGTATATTGCACTTTGTGATGTAATATTTAAAGATTTAATGAGTATTCCAGTTAAATGTATTACATACCTTTTTATTAAACTTATGTAAAAGCAAACTTTACGAGTAATGTAATTTTATTTTATTAACCTAATTAAATTGCTAATACAAACTACAAATCATTTTTAGAAGTAGACGATAATTCTAATTATCAATTTCCTAGTACACACAAGTTGAAAGAGTTTACAGAACATATATGTAAAGTGACTATTTTCGACTAATTAAAAATACGGCTATTTTATATCAAAATATATTAATGATAATAACTGTGTAAAATTTCGCTCAAAAGCAAGAACACGTCGCTAGAACTGACGTTGACAAATTACGCTGAGATCTAAAAGAAAGTCGTGAAAAACTCTTTTAACTAAATCATAAAAACTTTGTAAATGTAACTGCTTTTATAATTAACTCTCCTTGAATATGAATATATTTTTAACCTCATTACGCATTAATAGGTAAGATCAAACCCAATTTTAGTACTTACTAAAGACGGTATGTGAATTAAAATGTCGAGCCGTCGACCAAGAAAGCCTTGTACGTAAAAGTTTGAGCATTTCGTAGAAAATGGTAATACATCTGAGGTTCCTCCGACGTTGCGGATATCCATAGGCGTCAGATCAATTAACATTCAGCGATCCTCTGCTAATTTATCTCCTTCTCCTAAAATAACAAAAAGGTGATTCAAATTATTTTTTACTTGCATAATAATCATACTTCATACTAATATTATAAATGCGAATGTTTAGATGGATGGAGGAATGGATCTTTGTTTGAAGGTATCTCCAGAACGGTTTAACGGATCTCGATAAAATTTGGCCCAGATGTAGAACATATTCTGGAAGAACACATAGGCTATTAATTTTTTTTTTCCGCGCGGACGGAATCGCTGGCGACAGCTAACATAGTATAGATTATGTAACTATATACCGTTGAATGTGAATGTTATAGGATTTGTCATATTGTTTAATAACGCAACAAGTAATTTTCCATCGATCATAGTTCGTTTTAGTTGAATCATAGTTCCACTTAACCATTATTACGACTAGTAAAGTGGTCAAACGCATTGGATAACCTCACAATATATGTAATAAATATAGAATAACGTATTTTAGAGAAGTAATTGAAAATTTTGAGTTAAAAAAACTCAAATAATTTAATCCATTAACAGCTTTTCTTCGTCCAAACAAATTTATAATGTCATCGTATAACTAAATTGTATTATAAAGGTAAATAGAAGTTACCAAGAACGATTTCCTCGAGCACAGTAACAATGCACCGCGCTTTAACTACGTATAAATATTTAATTTTCCTCTTTTGTTTTCTAGATTGAAGTCAATTTCAGTTGGGCTTTTGTATTTAGTACGTGCATGAAGTCAATACCGAGTTTGGTAGCACAAACGCTAAAAGGGTTTTCATATATTAACAAGTTTAATGTTTCATTTTATTAGATGTTAGTTAAAAAGTGTACTTTACAAGCATAATCTAAGGCTCTTCGTTCACAAGTCAACGTAAATATTGGAAATCCTATGCCTATACTGATCAAATAAACGTCCTGCGGTGATTCCAGGTTGTTTGTACGTAGCGCGCGCAATGCGGTAGACGCGACGCAAGTATTATTACTTTGAAAGATTTACGTTTCTTTTTGTACGAAGGGATTAACTGTGGGTTTCTACTGCAGTGACATTTTTGATTTTAATACATATTTTAGTCACAGTTTTGTCAAAAATAAAGAAACAAGTGACAATATGTATTGTATCACAGTAGAGCTTTAAGGGTAACCTAAATGAAAAGAACGTAATCTGCAATGTTGTTGATATGTCAAAAGTTTTGTATACGCTGACCCTTAGATGATTAATTCTATAAATATTTTCTCTTTCAAGAAAAAAAAACAAAAATAATCTTGAAAATACTGTTGAAGAATTACACTATGTGAAAGTAAAATTTATTACATTTTAATTTATCATTAAATAAAAATAAAATTAATAATATAAAGTTCTCGCTAAAACTAATTAGAGTAAGGTTATTTCATTATTAGATAATTTATTATGAACAGAAAACAGATACAAACTTAGCATAAAAACGATTATTATATTTGTAGTTCGCGCAATTAATTAAAGTGATGATAATTTCACTTGCTTTGTATTTAAGAAAATAAATTACACATAATTGTAAGACTGTAAAAAACAGTAAAGATTTTATCTTTCAAGAAAAAATATATTCAACTAAATACACTTTCAAATAACTTAACTATCTCAAGTGTAACGAGAGAATTTACACGAATCTAAAATTGAAATAGCAATTGAACAAAATGCAAAATGCTGCTTTATTGTTCCATCATTTCAAGTATGTATTTTTTTAATACAAAGTCCTTTTTTAATCTGAACAATTGTAAAACAATAATACTCATTCCTTTATAAACAAATTTGTACCGTCGGTATGTGTCTTCAATATTGTACACATTCGACCAGTCAGCTTGCAAGATTGGTAGAGCCAAATCAAATTAATATATCCTTAGAGCTCTACTGCCTCATCGGGAAATCCGATAACCGCAAAAGGGATTGAATAGCAATGAAGCAACATACTAGATTCTTGGACCCAGTAGATAAAAAAAAAACATTTTTTTTTATTATCGCTGCCGCCTTGGTCTCCAAATGGATTTAAATAGTAAGAATATTAATAGATTATTTCTTATCGAAATACGTCTTGAAATAAAAAAAAAACAAGATCGTGGTGTTAACGTAAATTTATATTTTGACTTACGAAATCAGCATTCATTCACATCAGCATAGGGTTAGCATGTTATGGGCATGTTAGGAGCAAGGAAGAACCGCATGTGACAAGAAGAGTGTGGAAGAGTACACTGATAGAATTAGGCTTAGGAAAAGGATAGATTGCATAAAAGGTGAAATGATTAAGAAGGGAGGGACAACTGAAATGTCAGAAGTTATATCGATCTAGAACATAAAAACCTTCTGCACCGATTCAACATTAGTGGTATAAGGACAAGGAGATGATGACTGAATCAACATTCAGAAGGAAAAATTATGGTTATGACATTGAATGCCTTCCTATTTGATCCCTTCTTATTTTCCCACTATCCTATCGTTATAACTGTGTCACACTATACCAGTAATTACTTACCATTATGCAAGTTACACACGATAGATTTTACATGACAGTTTTACCCTTGCATAATCTACAAGCATAACCGTGTTTCATAGTATAATAAATGTAAAGATTTGCAAGTAAAAGTAAAAAATGTGACTTCATACCTAACGTGTGTAGCCTGCATTAGATGAGTGCTCACATTAGATGAACTCTCTTTCATTTCCTTTATACGTCGTCAAAGGAAATGTTGGAATGCATTGCGTGTGTCGGCGAACATTAAATAAACGTTTACTAACAGCTCTATGACATCACGAAAACTTTGTATAAGTGCTTGTAAACTAAGGAACTGTGCACACAACATTTTTATGTAATAAATTATGTTACCGAATTGTAATTACATTTGAATTTCATATTTAAATTCGATAGCATCTTATGGTGTTACAATTTAATATATGGTGTTACAATTTAATAATATTCATAAAATAGACATAGTTATATTTCACTATTGTTATCTAATTAACATTTATTACATTAAGTATACAAGCTAGTATTGGTTTATCAAACTAAATGAAAACTTCAAATTGTACTGAATGTAGACAAAGTCTACGTTTGACAACTAGCTTATAGTTATGACTAGCTGTCGCCCGCGACTCCGTCCACGCGCAATTAAAACACTTTCAAAATGTTGGCCGATTTTCTCAGACCTACTGAATATGCTCACAAAATTTCTTGAGAATCAGTCAAGCCGTTTCGGAGGAGTTTAACCACAAACACCGCGACACGAGAATTTTATATATTAGATTTATAAAAAAGCTAGAAGTGCTATTTTCTTAAGCTTCAAAACCGTTGAAATAGAAAATAAGTTGCATGCACATTATAACAAACTTATATTATTGTATACTAGCTTTTACCCGCGACTCCGTCCGCGCGGAATAAAAAATATAAAATGGGGTAAAAACTATCCTATGTCCGTTTCCTGGTTCTAAGCTACCTGCCCACCAATTTTCATTCAAATCGATTCAGCCGTTCTTGAGTTATAAATAGTGTAACTAACACGACTTTCTTTTATATATATAAGATGTTTAGTTTTATATAAAAACATATAAATATTTATTAATTCCAATTAACTAAGTCACCTATAGAGATACATATTATTGCTGTTACTGTTTTTTTAAGAGTATTTGTAAATAATTAATGTTAAATCCTTGCTTGTGTATACATTGATGACTTCATGGCTTCTATAATTGAACACAGGCTGCTTGTGTGATGTACAATTTGTTATGTAAAGTCGAGTCACGTAACCCTATTATATTCCATTACCATAATGTAAACAAATACGCTCCTTTAGAAACCAGAACCCGTACTTTGTATGGGCAAAATTTCAATGAAGAATTCATAATGTTCTATTAAAAGAAACACACGCATTTTTGCATGCACAAAAAATTGAAATTTTTGTACTTGTGTGTAAAACATGTTAAAATTTTCCATACCTTGATATGTTTCATTGTCTTTTTTACTTTTGTTTATTTAGTTTTTTTTTTAATTTATTAAATACCAGATACATATTAGTTTTCATTCACAGGTGGTTCAACAAAACGATATTGTTCTAAAGTTATCCAGTATTCAAAAATATTCCGCAAATGCCCCGGAGAGTCATTAACAAATTGCCGTCACATACATATACTAAACATAATTATATCATCCTGTCTAAAATGTTACAATACACAAAATTAAAATGACAACTCGTTTATATTTTCTTCATATATACATTGAAATAAGCTTAAAAGCCTTTGATATTGAATGTCGTCAACCACAACCTATAAGATGTTTGAGCAGGCTCTCAACGAAATTATTTACCCAACCATGAAATTGCGCGATGCATTCCTCGTTGTAAACTAAAATTACATAATATTTTTAAGTAGAAATGTATTTATTATTTAGATTTCTCTTACTATTTTACCGACGACTTAAAAATAGATAAAAATATAAAAATTCAAGACTTGCTTCTTCTTTTTGAAAAATATATATCTCGAAAAAAAATCTAACTAATAATATATAAACCTAAAAAAAATTGTCTTAACTCTGAAAATATCTAAGCATTACCATTTTCAAGCATCGCTTGTTTTGGTACTATCGCAACGCTATAAAACACTTATCATGAGTCGTAATGCCTTTCTGATGACTCCCTCAGGATATTAAATATAAAGGCATGTAAATATTTGATCACCAAAACGTAAGCATAAGTAAATTTGATCAAAAATTTCTTCACTAATTTATTATTAGGTAAAATATGGTGATGACAAAATTTTTTATTTATATTGTTGGACATTTATATTAAAACTAGCCTTTGCCCGCTACTACGTCTGCGCTAATTAAAAAAAACTTAAAAAGCCTATGGGCTCTTTTAGACTATGTTCTACATCTGTGCGAAATTTCATCAAGATCCGTTGAGCCGTTCCGGAGATACGTTCAAACAAACATCCATCCATTCATCTAAACTATCGCATTTATAATATTAGAAAGAAGTAAGATATACTATGTATGTATGATATGTAATTGCATAAATTTGAACAAATACAATTAATTATATCGTAATTTAAAAAATAATGTGTTGATATTTGATTTAAAAGGGTTCCAAGCCGAATTGTATCTAGTGTCTTTACCTTTTTAAATTAAAGGATTACATTACGACTGCCCTAGACTATACTATTAGAATGTTTATAAAAATGCTCTAATATATCTTGCTGACGTAATAGTTGCTCGAGTGCTAGACATCGTTGTACTAATGACGTGTCTAAAAACATCTCTCTTGGGCCCGCTTGACCGTCTTTGAGCTTATACTTCTAGAACATTCTGTCATACTCAGGTACTGTTAGTTTTAATTAATTCACCAACATAGTTAACCAAGTAACACATTTAACCAAGTAACATAGCTAAGTACTTCACCTACTTCGCCCTACATTTTAAAGGGCAGAAAAATTCTGAGACGATGTAATAGACATGCAAGCATAACATATTACGTCATTAAATATTTAATTTAAGAATTAAACATACGATATAATTTATTATCTATATTAATATTAATATAATAAAGAGGAAAGATTTGATCGTTTGTTTGTTTGCATTGAATAGGCTCCGGAAACTACCAAACCGATTACAAAGATACTTTCCCTGTTGTAAAGCTGCATTTATCCCGGTCGACCTAGGCTTGATTTATTACTACATTTTTTCTAAATTCTGCAACTGCTAATTTTAAATAACACTATTTTTGTTCAAGTTTCACCTCTACGAAAGTAATGATAACCGTTTAGTAGGTGAGTTTTAACGTAAACTTATAATTATCATCACTTAAGTAACTATTATACAAATCAAAATTAACAATAGTACCAACTGAAATGATATTAAGTTCATCCTACAGACTTAATTAATATAGCAACGGTTCAGTTAACCTCACTCTATTTGCATACAGAAGCGGCCGTATTCTCCCTGACTGTATTAACGCCTGAAACGAGCATATATTTCCCTAAGTATTTCTCATACATTTTCATAGTGATATGAAACCCGCACCGACTTTATACAGGTGTTCTTTGATTACGTTTTTATATATATTTTTTTTAAGTTTGTGATTTTTGTAGTTTTAATTTTGATGTACTGTTTTTAATACGGGGAAAAATTGCATTCTGTGGTTTTACTTACTTTTTTTTATGTTTCCGCGCATTTCCTTAGCATTCTCCAGAACTCGTAAATGGATCTCGCCGAAATTTGGCATTGATTTAGAACATAGTTTGGAAGAACAATTAAATTTTTTTATATTACTTCCCGGGGACAGTGTAGCGGGCTACAGCTAGTTTAGAATAAATACAACATATTGTTCTGATTTAACCTGTAGTTTATACAATATAGTGTATACAAGTCTTAAATAAAACAGGCAAATGTAAGCAATGGTATTGTCCGCATGTCTTTTATGACACAGTTTAATACAAAAATGCCAGTTGTTTGGGACAACGTGACATTTACTTTCAGTCTCTTCTCTCCAACGTTAAAAAAGTTCCTAACTCTGTTGAAGCACTTGCAAATAACGACTAACACAGACTGCTTCGGAACTTAGTAGTAAATTCAAAGTTGATTTCGGAAGTTTACCTTTAGTCAAAAAGACTTAATAAAAAATACCAAATCATCGATCGGCTTATGCAAAAGTATAACAAATTAAAACAAAGCAGATATATCATAGATTAACTGACGCCCGCGATTTCGTCAGCGCTAAATTAAGAAAACTATATTGCATGTATCAGCTACTTTCCAGTCTAAGTCCAAATATATGAAGTGTATGATTTTTTTTTTCAAATTGTAAAACATGCAGACATACCAATTTATTAATACATAGATATAAACTAAAAAAGCTGCATTAGTAAACGTCGGTCATAACCTACCAAAAACGAAGTAAAAATTATTTTTTAATGAATCAGTTTTAACTACATGGCTGCGACAAACTTTGGTTATCAAAAAGTTGAAATCCTTTGGGAAAATTTTACGCAAAACTTTGTAAGGCTTAAAAATATATAGTTCATAAAAAGACAAACATATATTAATTTCATTAATTTACAATGTACTTTACTTGGACATAAAAGTAAAACACAATTTAGTAGATCAAACTAGTTGAACAGCTTTTTAGAAAAACTTACACGATGAATTCCAAGCCGTTCTCGTATTTTCTCAAGAGCTACATTCCTAATAAGTACTACTTTCATTTTTAAACGTTTCATCTTAAATAGTGTTTATACGTAATTATGTCGAAAGTTAACCATTTATATATACGCCTACTGACGCATACATCTAGTATAGTAACTTGTCCGTAGAAATAAAACAGATGTTGGAGTTACATGTTGCTTTTTTAACCAATACTTATTTGAAAGTTTCCGGCATACCATCAATCGGCCCAACGGAAAACATTTCCCCTGGGCTGATTGAGACCATAGAAAAAATAAACAATATACATTGATCCGATTTCTATGAATATAATCGACCCAATAGGAAAAATCCATTGGGCCAAATGATGGGTAGCCTATTAGCCCAACAGACAATAAAAGGAAAGGAATGGAAAAAATGAAAGGAATTATAATTTCTTTTACATTTTTTCCACATGACAATAGGATAATAATGAGTATGCGTATTAAGGTGTCAATTCTATTGTAATCTGTAGCTTAAATGGACAAACAAATTTTGGCTTGTATTATGAGTGAGGCAAGCCCATTGATTTTTTATTTAATGAACTAGTGTTACTGTCATGATTTGTATTCCGCTAACTTAGCTATTGCGGCCTCGGGGTTGCATCCAACCTTTTTATCGTCCAGCCATTTATAAAATTTTGTTTTTGACATCTTTTCGTTTTGACGTTTTGTTTTATATCTTGTGTTTCGCATTTTTATCTTGTGCCTTTTTATATTAAATATATTGTTAAATTCATTGTGCAAAATTAATTGGTTACCGCATCATTTATAGCTACATATAAATTTAGTACCAAGTCTTAAACATGCCTACATTAGGAGCCTGTAAATTGCACAGCCATTAGTTGACAGGATCCATTTCAACCATAATGCATCCATGATTTAATATTGACGCGATTGATTGTCTACTGTTATATCCATAATTGTATTAGTTTCTCGACGTTCTACTTTAAAATTATGTATCACTATACATTCGAAAAATAAAATGGAAAGAAAGATGAAGGAAAGATGGAACCTAAATAAAATAAAAATAAAAATATTATTTTTTTATAAATTCATTCGAAAGAATACGAAAAGCTCAAGGCATATAGGAAATTATTATTATATACCACAAAATTACAATTGTAATTGTGTTTAAAAGTGTATTTTTAAAGAAATTGAAAATAAAATTGTGTAACAATCTCTCAGAAAGATATCTGTTACAAAGAGAAAATGTTTAACAAGACGGTAAGTTGTTTCCGTTACGGTTTCCGCAAAATACTGTTCTCTCTGATCGTGGGATTCGATATCAAAGAAATACTTTCAGCTATCATTACTTTTACGCTAAAATTATTATTAAAAAGTATCAATATAAAGAGATAGAAGAGTTAAAAATGATTGAATTCTTCAAATTCTGATTGCATTATCACATAACTTATCTTTATTTCCATTCTATTCTTTTCTATTCTCTTCTAACCTCTTGCAGACTATACAATAGCTGCAACTATTGGTCTCCATTTTGTAATATACAGTTTTACTTACTTATTTCTAAAACCAAAGTCTACTACCATATGTTTTATTATTTAATATTGTAGTCACGTAATTCACTTCCTCAAATTTGACTTTATCATTTAATTAATTCAAAATTTAGTGTGGCCCTCATAAATTCATTTGATGACAAATGAGTATCCTTCTTGAATTTCTTCAGAGCTCCGGCTATAAATCAACGTCGTTGTTAATAAAGGAACACATCAGGAAGCGTATTATCCTTTGTCATTTTCAGCGCACACTAAACTTTAAATGAAGGTTCACTACGTTTAAAATAGCATATTGACTTGCTGTAGTATATCCCTCCTACAATTGTTTAAGTTTTTTATAATTTTTTACTATATTCAAGTTCTTTCTATTACACGTTTTATGACAATAAAAATACCATTTATATATACCATTTAGTATAAAGTTAACCCTTGCTTCCTGCAAGAAGTCTACATTAAATTTAAGCAGACAAGGTTGTATTACTGCTTTCCTTCAAAAACTATTTACCGGTTTTGATATAAAAATTTTAAAATGTGTTTATGAAACCCGCTTTTTAAGTAACAAGCAAACATCAAATTAATTAACTCTAAAACACAAAATGTTCATACAAAGTGTTGCAGGAGTACAACGTTGTGATAAATTCTAAACTGCTAACCGCTGAACCGCGCTGCATTTTGCTTAAACTGGTCCAAAGCAATTACCACCGCTGAAGTCTCGAATGCTTTAACCCGCAGGCTTTTTGAATTTGAGATAACACGGTAATTGTACCTTCAACTATTTTTCCTATTAAAAATTTAGGACAAATCTTAAAGTGTCTTTTGATTTATGGAATAAATTATTTACTTTTAAAAATTTATTTATACTTTATATTATGCTTTTTCGACGGACTTCGATAAGTTCAATGTTGAAGTACTGACTGAACGAGAATCTTACTTCGATCATCGTTTATTTCTGCAAGGTTAAACTATGTATGCTGAGTTTTGATACAAATTAATTCAATATTAATTATTGCGTTAAACCGCATACAAATTAAATCGAAATTAATATTGCTGCAACACCAACACAAGGCGCACATGGGTTATTACGAATGTTTTTGTCCCAATTAACAAGTATCTCTCCCTCCAACTTTAGATATGAGGGAGTATTTACAAAACATGTTGACGTTAGTAGAGCATCGGTGGCTCAGGGGTTAAGCACTTGACTTGTAATCTGCAGATTCTGGGTTTGAATCCCCCCATGTTTCAATGTGTCTTTCGATTGTCGATTTACGTATGCAACAACAATATTTATCCGACGTTCTTACGAGAAAATATCGTGATGAACTTGCACATATCTGCGAAGAAATTCACAGATATGTGTGAATTCAACCAACCCGCACTGGGGCGGCGTGGTTGATCGAGACCCTCAGTGGAGACGTATAGTGAGCGTATAATGATGATGATATTAAGACGTTCGACATCATACAGGATTTAATAGAAGAACATAGATTAAAGTTCAAGTATATACAATTTTGTAAAAAAAAATCACCAACCTGAGTTGATGTCAGAGGACATCTTGTTTATTTTTTACTACATTGAATAAGAAATTAGTTATTCTGGTAAAATATTTACTTAGACATTAATTAAATTACTGAATAATATTACAATACGAAGATTTAATTAAAAGATTTGCTAAAAAGAACACAAGCCCGGTGTCAGAATAATTTCTTTGAAAAGCAAATGCGGGCGTTGCGGTGGTCTTTTAGAAAGCAAAGAAATAGTTTCTACGTTGCTATCATTTTTAAAATCGCATTAAATAAATTATACTTTGAAATGAAATAAAACCCGCCAAGATCGCCATCGCCAAGATTCATTATTCTTTTTTTTTTAATTTAAAATAGTATTTTACATTTTTATTCGGATATTATTTATATTTGATCTATGTCTTATATATTATATATCTATCTATTATCTTATATGTCTTTAAAATTTTGTGAAGTAAAACTTTACTTAACAAATATTGAAGACTAAATAAATGATACATTTTATTCGAAAAAACAAGAAACAAAGATTTGATATTCAGATAATGTTAATCCTGGCAAAAAATAATTTCTCCGAAAAAAGTTTAGATACTAGGGTGAGATAGCACAAATACAACACCTCACGATATTCGGATAGCCATATAAAAATTACTTCCAAAAGAGATAATTATAGCTTTACAGTTCATTTTAAAAAAAGAACAACCACTCAATCTGAACGTGTTTGCGGCAAACAGTCTAAATCCAATATGATGAATAAAATTTATTCAGAATAAAAGTCAGATAAAATAGTGTTTTTAAAACAAATAGTTACTATAGTCCTCTATGTGTCTGTGGTTTAAAGTGCACTCTTGTCGCGCGCTCACAAACGACAACAAACGGCGAGATGAATAAACTCCTATTCTTTCCTCTACCTTGTGCTGAAACTCTGACGCTCTCCCCTTTATAGTTAGATGACTCTTCTCAAGCTGTAATTTCTTCATTGTACTATATCTGATTTAAAATTTACATTCATGTATAAAAATATGTATCGCACTTGTCGATAGTTTTCGTTACAATTTTCCCTCTTTTCATGTATTTACATAATACTAAAACATTACAAGCAAACTTGCAAGGTTTTAGCTCAGGCTTTGTCTTAATGTTTCAAATAGTACCATGAATTCCACAGTACCTGTACACAGTTGTTGATATTTCTACTAGAATTCGGGAATAAAAGTATTTCACTTTAAGTATAGTAACAAAATTAAACGACTGGCTCTTGCAGCATTTTGCGTGTTCAAACGACAGACATTTTAGTATGCGTAATAAAAGAGAAATATAATACAGATTATGTTTGCTCGCTTATTTCGTAACTGGTATACATGTACTCGAATTTATTGTTACCAACTCGACAAAGATCGAAGAATAACTGCAAAGTAAAATGAATGGGACGGTTTTATGAAAATTGCACAAATTTCGATTTGTTAATAATGAAAATAAAAACTATACAAATACAATTTCATGGAACCTTCTTACTTAGAAATATAATCTTTCTATTTGGGTTTATATAATGACATCTTTTTGCGATAGAAAATATAAATAAAGTTACCACATATATAAAAAAGACCTTTTTCTTCTAAAACAAGTGTTCAATGCAAGGTTAAAAATGTTTTTAAGATAATCAGAAAAAGCTAATTTATAATGGAAAATGAAAGAAAAATATGAGGATGTTTTGAGAATTGTTTTGTTTTCATTTATTCGGAGCTCTATTACAGTAGAGATAATTAAACAAAAGTAAATTTTCAAGCGAAGGGCACATATGAATCAATTTATGAGAAATTATGACAAATGAACAAAATATTTCAACTGATTTTACACTTACATGTGGCTAATGAAATGTTCTTGATTAAAATGCACTATGTTTGAAGTTTCTGTGCAGAAGTTTCAAAGACTCTACCATTTATTTACCTTTGTCATTATACACGTATATTTTTGATTACGATAATTTCATATTTATTCTACTTGTTACAGATCTCAGCAATTCGAAAATCAGGTTGGTATCATCACGATTTTTTTCTAAAGATACAAACAAATTATCTTATGTATTTAAAAACGTTAATTTATATTAAATTGTTAAGTATACTTAGAATATATGATAACAATAGTCAACGATCTTTCTATTACTTCTGAATACTTCGTTTGACTTAAAATTGTATCGATATCAAAATAAAAAAAAAATGCAAATTTTTAACATAAACCTGAAAGCGGAGTTACTTAACCTTTAGGTGAAAAACAATTTTTTTTTTTCGGTTGTAATCTAGACCTCGAACCTTTTCGTATATAAGATTATACGTTACTCCTTTGTAGCAGTATTTTGGACCTCATCGTATATATGTTCCACTATACATTTGAACCTTATCCTTTCGTTTGTCAGTTGTTTCAATGCAAAGGAAATACGACAATGCCCTTTGTTCATTGCTGTCGCTTTGACTTTGCTTTTGTCTTGCAAAGCAATCAATTGTTTTATTGTTATTTATGTAGATATCAAAATCTTTTAGCAATATCAGTAGAAAATGTCTTTCAAATGAACAAATGAAAACTGTAAAATAATTTTAGCTTAGTATTGTATGTTTATTTAGTTTGATCGTCTAGGTTGTAATACTGATTTACCTAATTGTGAGTATTAATTAAAACACCAATTAATGATTTTGTTTTTTTTAATCAGCCAGCGATTGTTACTTTCTGAAATATAAACAAAAGAGGGCTATTAATGTTTGGAAGCAGAACTTTTTGTTCTCATCTTTTTATTTTGTATCATTTTGATTCATGACGGTCGAAAATGATTAATGAAAAAGTAACTCTTCAGCAAATTTTACTTTGTTCTCATAACATTGGCAACATGGCTCTTAGTATTAAATAAAAATTTCATCAAATTAAATAGAAATAAAACGGATATTTCAGTTAATCCTTCAAAATTATGACAAAGCCATTAATTGATGCTTATATTTCTAAAATCGTGTGAATAACATACAATAATTTAGATTTCATTGAACTTAACAAAAATCGGTACTTTAAATACGTATAATTTTCAATTTCCTGACCTGCTCAACGATGTTAAAACACTTTAATAAAATATTCCGCATACTTTTATCATCAAACTAAATTCTAATATTAACGTAAATTCTTTTGATTCCAGAATTTCAGCATTGTCGACAAAATGAAAAGCGTTCGCATTGTTTTACAAGTTATTCAAACAATGCCTGTTTAACTTGCTGATGCTTAAATATACATATAACATACATAAATTTATATGTACTAAGTTCAAAGAATACGATATATTTACATAGTAATACTTTATAAGCTAGGTATTTCATATTATTGTATGAAACAATAATGGTTTGGATTTTGGATTGACCTTTTCATACTGTTTAAAAATCAATTAATAAATTAAAAAATCGAGGTCTCTAGATGAAAACTGTAACATCTGACTACGCTAAGCTTTTCTTATAATCATAGTATTAAATAATTAACTATGGTAGAGCCCCCAAACTAACATCTATTGCCGAACCGCCTGCTCGACTGATGCAACACCACGACCATGCCAAGACAGGTATCAAGTGGAAGTAATACCGCGTTTTGTTTGATGTATGTGTGTACTCGAGACCAAATTCTAGTTCTGTTTGTGATTTATGGTTGCTTTTTTTACACGATTTTATTTTAAAAAAAAAACAATATCGCTAATATCCGTAACAGTAAATCAAGACCCTACCCTACTACCTTGTGCCGATATCAAAGCCAAATTAAATTACTAGATTCTCAAAGCGGTATCGACTGGCTCTGAAACCCGATAACCGCAAGAGGGATGGAATACCAATGAGGCAAAAAAAGCTAAAATCTTGCTCCCCGTTGGTATAAAGTATAAACATAGGAAAGTTATCAAAGAAATTTCGCTCATTACAAGCGAATGTATAAAAAATGGTTACATAATTATGAGTTTTTTTATTAAAGTTACAAGTTGCATTCAATTCAGGCATTTCACTATTTCAGCACCTTAAGGTCGTTACTTTAAAAAAGTTCGAGTTTAGACCCTTGGTAGAAATACCAAATCCCCAGTTAATCAAAACTCATGGTCAGACTCGAGTGTAAAAAAACATCATAAATGTTACATTCATATAAATATTTTCATAAGTACGAAAGACGTAAACAACATTTCATTTATCTTAAAGGGTTTACATCAGATTTTAATATTTTATATGGGACAGAACTTTGATCGCTCTTCATAAATTCCTTTTAGTCTTCCTTCAATCTATCAATGTCAAAGGCGACATGTTTTTAATAAAAGATATTTGACTAAAAAAAAATTAGGCGGCATAACGAAAGCAACAGTTCCAAAGTTCAAAATTAACTTTGACACAATTAACAAGATTAAATTAAAAATAAGAGGCATTTGACTATTGAGAAGATCCGTGAATTTAATTAAAAACTCTTATATTTTCCATCAGTTTAATGATTAAAAATGTTATATCGATAGAAGAAATATACTAAATAAATCGCTTAGGGAGACATTACCAAATTGATACTGGAAAGGTATCAAAGTTTTTTCCATCTCCAAGATTAAATTTTTTCTCTCTTAAATTATATGACAGCGACTATAATTTTAAAGTGTTTTTTTACGTTTTTTTATATTTAAATACACTTATCAATTGATTTATATTTACACTATTAATATTATAAAAAAAATAATTGTATTTTTGTTTTTGTAACTAATAAAGTCAAAAATTACTAAGCAGATTTCAAAAATTATTTCACTCTTTGAATGCTATTTTCAGTAATATAGACTTAATTTAATGTAAATAATGTACAAAGTATTAAAAAAGATCACCCGTGTTAAACCCGGTCTTTTGTCCGTGTTGACGATAGAACTTAAAAGCCGTCTTAATATTTTATTTGTAATTTAACCGTACTGATATTGTATAATTTCATTCTGTTTAATTTCTTTATATTGGTTTCCTTTGTTATATTCTACATTAATTCCATAACTACTATATGTTATCTGTAACCTACTAAGTATTACCAAGGTAGATGTAAAAATAGTTAGTAGTTTTTAAATATAAAAAATAAAGTGTATTTGGAGGGTGGACGGCACTAGGCAGTCGAATGTCGTCCGTCGAACGTACTGTGCGCACCCATGTTGAAAACCAGTCTTTCATTTTGCTGCATCGCCGCCATCCTTTACAGTCCGTCTGTTAGGATTCCGTTCTTCTCTAAACTCACCAGTCGAAAAGCGTATAGATTAAAAATGTCGAAGATAAACTTTTATAATGTCACTTCGCTACGATGATTTCATTGTCTGTCGGCAGCGTGTGCGATACATGTTTTGATTTTTAATTCGGCATGAACAGTCTGATCACGTATATAATGTACCGTATTATGAGTACTATCCTTACAATGCAAACAGCACGCTTTTTATAATCAACTGATTTGTATGTCATGTGCATGTTATTTAGCCTCTTAATTTGCCTCATTGAATTAATGAACCTGACTTTCAATTGGACCACTTGACCTGGTACGTTTTGTTTATAATTTTTTTCTATTTATATATAAATTATTATGTTTTAAATAGCATTTCATATGTTAACTCTATGTAGCGCGGGCACAGTTAGTAGTTATTTGTTTTATAATCCATTTATGTACTTGTATTACATAATAATTATAGTACATAAATGTACATGAGAATAAACGGCTAGTGATTCCATCCCTGCTGTTTTTCAATCTTTCTTGCGGCTAACGGTTTTCCAATAAAGGCAATTGTGCTCGTATAATTTATTAATTTAGTTTGCTTCTATCGGCTTATATGTCGAATATATAGGTAAGTTACATTAATTGTGTGTCATATAATGTTACAAAATAAAACTTTAAATAAAAAACAACATTTTATAAATAAACAATCACGAACAAGTACACATTTAGATTTTCGGCGGGGAGCATACTATGGTCCAAAGTTAATCTCAAATTAGTTTTTTCACTTCTTCCCCTTTTGTTCTTTTACATAAAACAAACTGGTACCATTTGAAGATATATTTAATAATTTGGCTTCCACATTCCCTTTAACTATAAACTTTAAAGATTTCAATCTAAGCAATTAATAAAGTATATTTAAAAATATTTCTATAAAATAATAAAAACAGTAATAGGAGAAGTGACGGTAGAGCAAATGACGTGTCAAGTTGGAGCTCCCTCGAGCTTGACCGCTTGCCTCGCGAGTGTGCAGCTGTCATGTTCACTCTGTTATGTAGTGCTCTGGATAACTAATGTATTGTTGTTTTTGGTCTGTATAAAAGAAGAAATTTATACGTTAAAAATAAACAAAACAAACTTTAATGCGTAGAGAATTGCGAATATTAAATAATCAACTTAGAAATTAAATGAATGCTAATTCCTTAAAATTCATTAACATTTTTTGTTATATTTATCAAACAAAATTCTTTCAAAATTCCACTATATATTTTTACGGAGGTATTTTAACGGATTCCTGTGTAAATCTTTACAAAATTACTAGCTTAATAGTATTTAAGATTCAACACATTGTCAATGTAACCAACTTTGTAGAGGAAGTTGTTTGTGAGAAACCTAAGATAGTTGGTCGATTGTAAGACGATCAACAAACTTGTGCAATTTTCCACGCGGTCAAACATTGAATGGGATAAGTTTAATACCAGTTACCCCGAAAGTACAGGAGCTAGGTAACTTTTGTTAGAATTAAAAGTTGTAAGTACCGATTCGATTATAAGTCACAACGCCATCTATAATCTTTATCCGTGTCTTTACCAAGACACTTTCCTGTTTCTACCGTGAAAACACACCTGTGCGGAAAAACATGGACATCTAGGTATTGACGAAAAGTGGTTCTATGAATTTATTTCTGTTAAGTTCATTTATCGTTGGTTCCTGTCACCAAAAATTCCGTACAAAATATTTCGTCATCCTCTCATTATTTTTGACAATACAAAAATAACAATATATTTTTTAGTAGTCATAGTTTATTTTTAATCCCTGTATAAAATTTACACAGGGATTTTGGTCTCAGAAACCAACGCTTAGTCAAATAGATGCCATATTCATGTATATACTATAAGAAGGTTTGTATTTTTGTATGTAATAAAAACAATTTAACTCATTTCAAAAAAATTTCACCTTTAGAAAGCTACATCATTACCAAGTAACTTAGGTTATATTTTCCACTAGAAAAAAAATTCCACGCGCACGTAGTCGCAAGCTAAAGCTAGTCAAAGATGAACTGACGTTAACATATTGTTCTGTATGCCAGAGAAGATTGTAAGAAGCTTGTAATATTTGTACAATACGTTTTATTAATAGCAGAGTGTAATATTAAAGAAAATTAGTAGTAATATTTTTACTTACCCAACGGTAATACGCCAAAGTTTGTAGGCGACATTCATGTAAGTAATCAAACAACTAGTACTTTAACAACCTTCTGCATATCGTATACAAAATATATATTTAGTTTAATTTATGAATTAATAATATTAGCTTTATTTACAAAAACAAGCAACTATAGTCAGAATTGTATATTTTTTGTTCATGTCTGAAAGATGTTTTATGCATTTAAAATCCAATGTTCTATCGTGTCTCTTTTATTCAACAAAATAAATATTTTTAAAGTAGGCAAAAAGATTTTCATCAGAAAAATTATTTGGTTATCATTTTTTTTTTGTATTAACAAAAGTTTCTCAGTCTAAGTCATGTTCCCCTTGCCCTGTAGCTTCCGGGCATTTGAAAATAACATCGGACGCCCTTTATAATCTTTCACCGGTTCGCATGAAAGTCAAACGAAAACCTACTTTTAAAGAAAATACTTTTCACTCAGTCAACTTACATAATATGAAATTGTTTGTATACAAACTACTCTATTACGTAAAAAAAAAGTATTATTGTGTAAAAGTATGCACACTTTCTCATAAGTTTTTGCCTTTGTAAACTTAAACCATAGAAAATCCTTTTCAATATCCGCTTATTGTTTGTTTAACACTTACAACATATTTGAGACACAAAACACTTGTTTTTCTTTGTTATTAACTTAAAAATTGTCAATAATATCTTTAGTTGTTAAATTAAGGTATTTCTTTTTATTATATGTCGCGGTTTTACATTTTGAGCATTTTCTATGTTTACTTCTTTATAGTTTGGTTTGTGGGTCAACATTATCTTAACTTGGCCCGATTACTCAACGACGGTTTACGTTTTTAAAAAGCGCATTATTTATTGTCGAAAACTAAAACAATCATAATTTTTTTCACGGTTAATGGTAAAAATTATACTATAAAATATAAGATGAAATTTTACTTTAAAAGATTGCAAAAACAAAGATTACAGCCGAAATATAATTACCCAATAATTAACAAAGATTATTTTGTTTTTAAACATGGATTATTTAAATAAATTGTTAAAGAAAATAATAAAATATGCAAAATGTAATAAACTATTCACAAAACGTATGAAATTGACATAGAAACTATTTAATCAAGTTTAACCTTTAATTCATTACTGAACTAAAATTTAATATGTAACATTTAACACGCTGTTACAAGTAATTGGTTGTATTAACCTTCAGAATATATTACGGTTTTAGGTACTAACTGTACACATATAAACTTTGAGTAACGACTTTGGTTCCTATTTAAAACCGAACTATCCCAAGCTTGGTAATTTATTAAAATTGAATACATTAATCTCTATAATACCAAATCATTCAATTGCATTAATTATATACAAATAGATTTAAGAAATTGGATGAAAATATGTAGCTACTGTCTTCTGCTTCTTTGAATCCAAAAAAAAAAGAATAAAAAGCCCACCTAAATAAAAACACAAACCTACTGAGAATGTCTAAAAATTAAGAATTGCTCAAGAAACAATGTTACTGACAAAACTATTTTTTTAATAAGTAAGCCGTAGTATCAACGTGCACTTTATATTTTATTCTCAGCATTATGTAAATATCAAATGAAGAGTCTTTGTAAAAAAAAGGTAAATGTTGAAAGCAAAATTAAAAGTTGAAATATATTTCTAACGAAGCAGAAAATGCGTCATGCTCACGAAAGACGCCTGAAGCAATAATAAATGCGAGAAATGTTTTCTGTATCTCGCCTTTTCTAGTAAATCCGTCATATGAACGACTTCACAGATAAACACATTTTTATTTACTTCAATAAAAATATAATGGAAGCAATACAGAACTTATAAATCTTTTTAATTTAGTAAGTTACTAACAAATTGTGAACTTCTTAATTTAATAATCGCACTAGTTATGGTATAAACATTATCTAATTACAGATATTAAAAAAAAATAGAACATCATTTTTATTGCTATCTGAAGAAAAGTGATATATTGAGTTGAGTTTTTAATAAAAACGTAAGCACAAGCGAGCAAAAGCTGTGCCTTTGAGTTAAGTTACTTTTAGACAACACACTTCGCAAGCGGCAAAACTCTCGATATTGGAGCTCAAAACAAACATATTACAAAGAATTCTTTGGACAATTTTTATATTATATTTATTAATTTAAAACACTAAATCTTTATCGCATAATAATAAAAAAAGAATCCTAGTCTGTCTTAGTTATTTAGTTTTACCACTAAAATTACTAAAATGACCAACCTTAAATATAATACGTCAAGTTCAGAATCCTTCCAACCGCACTATGTTCCAAAATCTTACAATTTCGTCAATGTTCTTAAACTGGATTATGTTCATAATTTAGCTATAACAGCTGGGCTAACAGCGGACTGCAGTGGGTAATTCTAGACATTTATATAGTTTCTGAGCAGCTGTGGCTTACTGTGTGGTCGCTCCTCTCAAGTTGCATAATACTCTAGTGATTTGAGGTCATTCCGCAGTATTAACATCGGAAAAAATTTGCCAAATAATTAAAGCCATCAGCTCCTAATGTTGTGGTCAATGTACTTTGATTGATGGCATTTATTTTAACATTTTGTTAATTTTTTTTCTGAGGACACAAGCATTTCCTGGCATCCAACGAACACTCTACAAGGAAGATAAATTTATTTTCGTATCGTGAAGTATCGCGTATCATGCTTTATTTTTTTGGCTCAAAAGCAATGGTTAAAGCCATTGGTACGGTGTGGATAAAACTTTCTGATATTTTTTACAATTGTACAACAATTTAATATAGATCTTTATTTATTTTTAAATTAATAATAAGTTGTAAGATAAGATTATTAACACTTAAATTGAAATTTAAAACTGAACAACATAGAACGTTCAAAATCGAAACTTCTCACAGCAAAACTCAACGCCGCGCTGCGTTAAAATACATTACGGCGCCGTCGTGCCGACGCATTTGCCTTTCAAAGTTACATTATTCGACACCCGGCAGTTTTACTCCAGCCTGCCTTTGTCAAACTTTACTCTGTACATTCCTACTTTCTTCACAACTACTACGCAAAGTTTTATATTTCACTAGGCAAAGAAAATTGATATACAATTCATACTTGTTTACATAAGTCTTAAAATAAAAATATAATCTTCTTTTGTACTTTACCCGCCCTTCACCTAACCGTAGTTTTCTGTGTCGGTTTACATCTTTCTAGTTGTAATCACATGGTTGTAATGCACAGATTTCAATTACGGACTAGAATAATGTAAATAAGTTCGTGCATTGTGCATTATGTGATGCCATAGTTTAAAGGAGTAAGTTTAAAGAAATGCTTTGAACTGAATGACCTGAGTTATTGTTGTATCAAATAAAACGATACCCGATCTTTTCGATATCTTGATGACACGCCAAAAAACACACATTATCTTTCCACTTTAATAAACCACAAAATATATAAAAACTTTTGTATATCACAAAGTTTACGTTAACCACAGCAAAACCAAGTGAAAATTGGATATTAAATACTTCGTAATACTTACATACTCGTAGTTCATAACATTTTTGTATGATAAAAATTAAATGTATTTTATATTAAACTAGCTTTTACCCGCGACTCCGTCCGCGCGGAATAAAAAATAGAAAACGGGGTAAAAATTATCCTATGTCCGTTTCTTGGTTCTAAACTACCTGCCCACCAATTTTCAGTCAAATCGATTCAGCCGTTCTTGAGTTATAAATAGTGTAACTAACACGACTTTCTTTTATATATATAGATAGGAGACTTTAACGATAGAGGTAACACCGCATGTATTCTGAAACTTTGATCTTGTTGGAAAAGTTAAAACAACGCAGTAATGGTGTGTTACCTGATCATTATCATTACCAAGATATCCAAAGTAAGTTAGGGTAACAAAATAACAAGCGTCGGAAAATTGCTTAGATAACTATGTTAATAACTTAATTTGGTAACTTTTCGGATACTTGCATATTGAGATTTTTGAATATATGCTTCAAGCTATATGCTTTTTATCTTTTTTCTTCTTTTTCTTCCTTAGCTCTAAAGCCTTTTGTGGGTTTTAACTTCCTCGAGCAATTTATCCCAAGTCGGTTTCTTTGTGGTCATTTTCTTCAAATTACTATGCCAACATTTTATCTTCTTTATTATTACGTAAATAAATGTATGCAATATAAAAGTCATAGACTTCTTTCTTCCAAAAAGCTTCCTAATTTACCCTAAGCTTTTTACAAAAGCTTAGTTCAGTTGGAACGAGCTTTCATAGCTTAGCTCTTTTAGTTTGTATAAAAAGCAACAATCTTCATATTCAAAAGATATCAGACATCGAGAGTAAAAGTAGAATTCATTTTCACAGAAGCTTTTAAAAAGATTAACAGTGCCAGCATTTGCCTTACTAAGTCACATTTTTTTTCGAAGCTCCGGCGTTAACTGAACCGCTACTTTGTTTCATTTTCACACTTTTTACTTAAAGTAAATGTAGATTCTCACTTTATACTTAACGAGAAATCTATCCCAGCTTCGTACGGGGGACATTTTTTAACATTTGATAACAATATTAATTATAGCCTATATTACCAGAAGACAATGTAGCATTTTAAAATTGTTCTAGTTGTTTTTGAATTTAATCGTTATAAAATTCACTATAAAATTAGTGTAGATCATTATTCATATTTAATGTTCGACCATTTCGTTATTGTCTTGGTTAATATGACAATGAAATTTTATGAACCAATAACTAACTGCCTGCACCCAATATAACTGTCGTAACCATTAAATATTACAAAAGGATTAACAACGACAAGACTTGTTCCAAATTATTATATTACAGTATATAATATTAATTTTGTTAATCTTGTTCGCTTTCATTCAAAGTTAGTTCATTAGCTTTGGAATAATTTTCTTAAACAATATAAATATTCTTTTCTTTGCTTTCTTTCTTCGAATTTCATTTGGTAAATATTGCCTCTAATCTAGTATCGTGATATTCCGCTGCTCATATACTTAAATTAAACCATATTGACATCTCAGTTTCTTTTTTTAAAGAATGAGAGAAATTTCAATATTATCTTTTTGTACGAATGTTTCAGTAATATAAACACACGGTTATACATATTTATACAATAGCGAGGTTACTTTTACAGACAGATCGAGATGGAAGAAATTGTTCGACCAACCCAAGGTCTTCAAAAGACTGTAGAGTCAGTCTGTAGAAGGGTAGTATTGACATACTCGTAGCACTTGATAAAATAGGTCGGTAACATAGTACAGTACGATAAGGTTGTACATACACAAAACGCTTTCAAGTGGCAAACTAAGACGTAGCTATAGAAAGCGTAGTCGAGTTTGTGATCGATGAGATCACTTTGCACGATATTTGTACGTACACCGCTGCACTAACACTTTAAAGTATGCCAATATTTTTACACTTTTACACGTATAAAATTAAATGAACACTTACGGTGATATCTATATATATAAAAGAAAGTTGTGTTAGTTACACCATTTATAACTCAAGAACGGCTGAATCGATTGGACTGAAAATTGGTGGGCAGGTAGCTTAGAACCAGGAAATGGACATAGGATAATTTTTACCCCGTTTTCTATTTTTTATTCCGCGCGGACGGAGTCGCGGGTAAAAGCTAGTATCAAATAAAACTCTGTATTAATCCTTCCATGGATTTCTTGCCTCTTTTACCTCCCGTTCTTCTTCATTTTACGTTACCGGAAGTCACAATAAAATCGACATAAAATACCCATACAAACAGACACTCTTACATACCCACAAAACACATGACCTAACAGTCAGTCGGGAATAAAAATTGTATTAAAACTGATTGTCCGCAAACTTTGCACAAGCTAGTGATTTACGCAAATTTCTGGGTAGTTTTTGAATTTTTTGCATCTCTAAAGAAGCATTTATTTTAAGTTACGACATCGCACTAACATAAATTTCTGAAAACTTTTGACTTGAACTTTATAATTCTGTAACAACAGGAAGAATTTAGCTTTAGAATTTTGTGTTGTAAATAAGAAATTTCCAAAACCCAATTAATTTCTTTTATTGCTTAATTCCATTAACTGTTGGGTCTAATTCATTACCGATGAAATAAATTGAGGGCTTACGACCTACGGAACTCGCCTTGATGATAGCGATAAAATCAAAATGTAAGTAACTATTTTATTTAATTCTCAATTAAGACAAACAATTTGTATATACAATATCAAACAATTTACTAACTTTTATGTCAATGTATTAAGAATGTAATTATAACTTGCACATCGACATACCTATATTATCAAACACCAAAGACTATCAGACTTGATTTTTGTACTTAAAAGAATGTATAATTTAAGACGCTTAGCAATGGTCTCAAAAGATTTTCACAACTTAACTAAGATTAGCCTCTTTAGAAAACTGACCTCTTTCTTTAAATTAACTTCAAAGACTGCAAACTACGAAGTTAGGTAAGTAATTAAGTTACGCTTGATTTTGTTTTAAACTGAGAATCTGGGTCTTTTGACATAAGTCAATATAATCTTTAAATATATAAATTTATATTTAAATATTTTATATATTTACATTTTATATATACTTTTAATTTTAATACATAGAAATAATATAATAAAATCTAAGGTCATTTTTGTAAATTTTTTAATTTTCATCGTCATTTTGGTAACTTGGGTTCTTAAACTAATAAATCGTGTTTTTGAATAAAAAAATAGCCAAAAAAAAAAGTAAAAAAACGTTAATATAAAATAGAAGAATACTTTATACATACATTTACAATTGCATGTTGTTGAAGTAATGTAATATTTTTTTCTTAACAACAAGATTTACGTTTAATTATTTGGGTAACGATCTTCCAGTATAAAGCGTTTAAATCCTTTACATCTGATAAGAGTTACGGCAGCACCCTGCATTGGCCGGAACGCGGGTTCTGATAATGCGGGTAGTGTTAGTTATATTTTTGAATTAAATAAAACTTTTTACTACTGAATTTAAATTTTATTTTTAGTACAAAAACCATTTCATTGCTACAAAGAGTGTAGGATGGCGATATGTTTTATAAAGCATCTTTATCATCTATACCAATATTATAAAGAAGGAAGATTTCATTGTTTCTTTGTTTGCATTGAACAGGCTCCGAAACAAATGAACCTATTTGGAATCTTTCGCTATTGGAAAGCCAAACAATCCCCAGTTAATATAAGTTATATTTATGACTATATTTTTTTTATTGAAACTGCCAGTTGTGTTTATAAAATACTTTAAGAATTCAGTGTTACATTTGGTCTTTCGTAAGATTTCAAAGGCTACATTACAATTCCAAAGGTACATAATATACAAAAAAAAATCTCTATTATGACCCTCTAAATTAAAATTCGTGTAATTAAACACAAAAATTAAACACTCTATCTCAACAACTGATAGTTTTTGATGCTAGCAATATTTAATAAAAAAATAAATGTAAAATTAAACCTTGGAAAAATAGCCAATAGCCAAGGGACATCATTAAATGTAAGGATGATATTAAAAAAGGGACGCTTGAAAATGCTTACGTTTAAAATGCAAATCGGCGCCCTAACAAAAGTATAAAATTTCACACCTGCGTAATATCGACCAACCGTAATTGAAAATTTTCAATATTTATTAAATGCGAAATGCGTTGCTACCGAATGTGAACTCTCTGCATAATTTGGGTTTTTAATTTTACTTTTAAATCTTATTTTATAATTAATATAAAACATATTAATTAAGACATAGACTATTTTTGGTTAGTTAGTTAAGTGAAAATGTCGTACTAATTTGACTGTACATTAAATAATCAAGTGCCTTTTATGTTAAAATACTGACGAACTAATAAGAGAGAACAAAAGAAACGTTCTCATACTTGAATATCCGCCCGAATTAATATCAGGAAAGCGAATAAAATATCTTATTTTGTAAATTCAATTGAAGAGATCTAATCTCCAATTGTAAGTTATTACAAATGGAAACCGATTCTGAAAAACTTAAAAAGTATACAGCTTACAGGCAAGTAAGTTCATTATGGAATCGAGGAAATAAAAAAAACGTGAAAATGGTCAAAGTTTGTGTGCCTAATTAAATTTCTTCTCGACTCAAACGTGCAAACTTTTAATGAACGACATTTCATTGAATGTGCAAATTGTGCCTGCATATTAAAAAAATCAAAATACTTTATTACTTCGATCATAATTCCATGTGGGTTTACATATATTTAAGGCAACACCTTTTGATTCCCTATTATTTAACAACCATTAGAACCCTTCTGGTGTGTCGTTTACTTTAATATAACTTAAGTCTTTTTTCATCTTCATCCGTTGTTAATGATTCTTACCAATGACTACAATGTCTGTTTACTATTAATCCTTTTCTATTTAGTTAAATGCTAACTGATAACCAAAGTGGTCCAAGTGACCCCCTGGCAGTCCACGGTAGGCCTGGCAGGAAGAAATAAAATTGAGGGTTTACAAGTTGAAAAAAATATAACAGCAGGGTTCACCAAAACCGATAAAGTTTTGTACCTTTTTCATCGTAGGGGGTCTACGAGAAAATAAGTTTGAGAAAATCAATGATGATCGTTTGGATATTGCAGAGAGTAAAATATCTTTTTTTTTTGTAATACAGAATATGGGGCAAACCTTTTCCGTTCCCGCCACTATGCCACACAAAGCACTCATTCCAAATATTACGGACTTACACAAAGCCGCTAAAACTCGGAAAGGCCAAGGCTTAATACACGTACTGCCAAAAAGTCGCCAGCTTCTTAAATAACAGTAGTTTTTTTTATTTAAGTTTATATTTTATTCGTATCATACAATCGTTCTTCTATATTACTTTTATGCTGTTTTTTTCGCATACTTAATTATAAAAATCTATTATAATAGATATTTGAGGTAAAAGAATGTGTCTAAAATAATGTTATTCATAAATTGAAATAAAGTGTTATGAAAGGACTCTACGGAAATTCATAAAAAAGAAATCCAAGGAAAATGGGCGAGTTTTTAATTTAATGTGAAGTCATCGAGAAATTAATTTACACGCTTCCCTCTTTTGCAAAGTGAATTTTGTTTTGTGTAAATTTAGAATGAGCTAAAGAAGTGGCTCTTATTTCCTCTTCAAGACGTTAATACTCGCTCCCAGGAATTCTCGGCGCGGACGTACACAGATTTTGAATTAAATCAAAATTTCTCCTGAAATATTAACTCTGTGTAGACGTTGTGCATTTTACGTTAACATGAAAACTAGAATAAACTAATATAAAACTTTATATTAATCAGTAATAATACACAATATAGTAAAGTTTACTACAACTTTTCTTTACCATAGTCAATTGTTTGGTTAACAATATGTATTGCAAATTAATACTAATGGTAAAATTTTTCTTTCAAATACCAACTCGAAATCAAAATCGAAGCAAGAAAAGTTCAGTTTGTTCAGTGAAATATCGCAAACTATAAAGTTTGCTAGTTGAAACTTTTTTGAATTTCTACAAACTGCCCAAACTATATCGCTTAATTATTTTGACTCTGATCTTCTGAAGAATTGGTGTAAAAATGTTGTCATACAACTATTCACTCCTCACGTGTTTCATAACGTCATTAAACAACGAATGATTTCGCGTTTTAGGTCTGTTTGAAATTTTATAATTTATTTTTTGTTAGCTGTCGCCCGCGATTCCGTCCGCGCGGAATAAAAAAAAAACATAAATAGTGGCCTATGTGTTCTTTCAGACTATGCTTTACATCTATGCCAAATTACATCAAGCACCGTCGAGCCGTTCCGGAGATAACTTCAAACAATCATCCATCCATCCATCTATCCATCCAAACATTTGCATTTATAATATTAGTAAGATTATGCATGTAATTTTTTTATTGAAAAGGCTAAAGTCTTAATATTTCAAATTATATCAAAATTAAGATTGTAAAGTTATGTAATAATTTATGTTTGCTTGTCTATTCTATAGTTGTATTGAAACAGATAAAAAAAACAACAGCGTATGGCCATTAAATATTCACTAATCTTTTGGCGATATTCAATCCGAATTTGACGACAGCAAAACACCGAATTTATGCGCAAGTTTATAACATTGTTTTTGTTTTAATAATCCCACAGTCCAGTTTAATCTTTAAATCCTTGTGATTGACACGTTCGCATTTTAATAACAATGGAGTATTAAAACCGTGTCGCTTTTCCTATGTCTGCAAAAAGTTCATCTTCAATCGTCGTATTTATTTCGTTACAGTGTTTTGGAAATCAACTAGTACGACATAAATACGACGATTGAAGATGACCATACTGACCTGGTGAAACTAATTTAACACTTTTATTGATGACGATAAAATTAAGCAATAAGGTATTGTTTCTTAAAGGGTTTATTAGTAAAATACTTGTATACATCGTGTCAGCAGATAAAAACACCGTTGTGGTAATAGTGCTCACTTATTTTTATACTACTGTATTGTTCACGATTAGCCTCTTGCTTGCTTGTTTTCGGAGATGTCGTTGCTGTTAACCTGGTTTTAAACAAAGAAAAGCGCCACCTATATTTTAATACTAGAACATCACTTTATTCGTCACAAGCAACTGTTTTACAGATTTACACGCATTAAAAACAACGCCATCTCTTACCAGAAGTTTCGACCAAGGATTCGTTGCGTTTTTAAACGCTGCATAGTAGACTGAAGAGTGGTTTTTGTTTGGATACAAACAGGATTGATTTAACTTACGTCTCTGCGGTTGGCTCAATTTAAAATATCCTTTTGTATAAACCAATCAAAACACTGCAATTTTTAAATTCTGTGCCACGTAATCGAAAACAGACTATTCAACGAAAACAAATTCTTGCGAATCAATCTGTCATTCAGATGACTGTACGAGTAGTGTATCCGCCTTGAAAAATTGTTTTAGTATCGGTAAAAGTAAGTAAAGACAAAGCTTTTATGTATATCTCTTTAACAACATGGTTTAACTTTACAATTACGCAACAAAATTATTTCCTTATAACATTTTCATTCAGGGCACTGCTCCCTAAATTGACGTCATTAATTTCCATCACAAAACAAGTATTTCTACCTTAGTTATTTTGTTTCTTTCACAAACAGGACGTAATTTTCATTACGTATTTCTTAAAAATGTTAGACTTTTTGTTTCATTGGATATCATAGCTATAGTATTATTAAAACCACCTTGTTACTTTAAAACTGTCGTTTTCTAGCACAAAGACTCTTTCGTGATAACCAATACTATTAGCCCACTTTTTCAGAGTGCTAGGAAGCTGTGAAACAATAATGGTCGTTTCACATTCGTCAATTACCGTATGCTTAATTGGTCTATTACGAAAATGTGTCAGCTCCTTGTAATGTTGAACGCCCTAAATAACTGAACATGGTTCTGTATTTTTATATCTCCTCTTTTACACTATCGACAGCGTTATTTGCTAAACCTATGTGCATATTCCTTATGATAACATTGATAAGATAACACTATATCTTTTACTTTTATACTCATAGATGTAAACTAAATAATATAAATAATAATGTTCTTAATTTGTTGTAGGTAAAAGGGTCTCAATATGACGACCCAAGTCCAAGCACTATATGACTTCACAGGTGAGCCTGGCACTACGGAAATGTCAATAACTTGTGGTGAAATATTGACACTGTTAAATACTGAAATTGGTGAAGGATGGTGGGAAGGCCGAAATGCGAAAGGTGAAACAGGACTATTTCCTGCAGCATATGTAAGAAAACTTACACCTGATGAATCAGCTCCCACTAAGATGGCCCCAGCAGCGCCCAGGTATGATCAAGCAGCTGATGAATGGGGTGACCAGCAGTACAGTGCCGGTGATAACAATTACCAACGCACAACATCAAATGATGATGGTTGGGATGATGATTGGGATGATGATACATATTCTGAAATAGGCCCCGGTGGACAACAACAAAAGCCCAGTGTTCATCCACAACAACAACCTTTGACACCACTTCCAGGCATGCCAATAAATGACTACAATCATCGTATTGATGATACTGCATCAAATTTTGGATCTTCTGTAGGAACAGTGAGAAAAAATAAGTTTGCACCATCTTCTAAAGTAAGTGGTGAAAGTTACTTGTTAGGTACATTAAATGTGGAAGTGCCAGATAGTGACAAAGTTCACATCGTCCAAGATGAAGATGGATACATTTGGTCACCAATCCCACAGCCCTATTCCGTTACTGTTGCATCACCAAAGAAAGAATCTAAGTTTAAAGGGATCAAAAGTTTTATTGCATACCAGTTAACACCTTCATTCAATAATATTCAAGTCTCCCGGAGATACAAGCATTTTGATTGGCTGCATGAAAGATTACAAGAAAAATTCTCATTAATCCCCATACCACCCTTGCCCGACAAACAGATATCTGGCCGGTATGATGAACAGTTGATTGAGCGGAGACGGGTACAACTTCAAGAGTTTGTAGACTGGATGTGTAAGCATCCAGTTCTTTCAAAAAGTGAAGTTTGGCAACACTTTCTCACTTGTACAGATGAAAAAAGATGGAAAGCTGGCAAGAGACAAGCCGAAAAGGACAACCTACTAGGCCTTAACTACTGTATATCATTAACTGTACCTGAAAAAGCTTTATTGCAATCACAAGTGGACCACATCACAGAACAATGTCATACATTCATAAACAGTATGGATACTTCAGTTAAATCAGTTTCTAACATGTGTGTTGCACAAACAAAAAGGTTCCAAGGGCCTTACAAAAGTGATTGCCAGAAAATAGGAGAGGCAATTTATAACCTTGGTAATGCTCTGAGCTTAGATGAGGGTACAATTGTATCAACTTCAAAACTTACTTCTGCAATAAAGATGACTGGCGGAGCTTATATTGAGATTGGTAGAATGTATGAGGAACAGCCTAAATATGATTTTGAACCTCTCGGTGATAAATTTCATTTATACAAAGGCATTGTTGGTGGCTTCCCAGAAGTTTTAGCGAATCACAAAGGAGCAATGCAAAAGAAAAGAGAATGTGAAAGGTTAACTGCTGAACATAAAATGGAAATAGCACAACTGAATGAAGTTATTAGAAGGTCTGATGTTATATCATATGCAGTGCTTGCCGAAATAAATCACTTCAAATCCGAGAGAACCATAGACTTGAAAGCGACAATGCAAAAGTTTTTGACACAACAAATTAACTTCTATAAGAGAGTGGTTGATAAACTTGAAAATACACTGCAACAATATGATGATTAATATAAGGCTTGATAGAAATTTTACACAAATACTTTCTCAAGTAAGGGAATTGATGAACTTTTTTTAAAGATTTTTGTCTTACAAATGCCATTGTAAAGTTTGATGTGTATAAAATTTTTGTATAACAGTTTATTATCAATGCAGATGTGATCCAAAGGATTATGAAAATGTTAATATAAATTTATATTGTGATGAAATAAGGACTGAATGTTAATCATGGTACACAATATTGTTTATTTTTAGCTATTTTAAATGTATTGTATATATATTTTTTACAATCTTTCATCTTGTGATTATATTTTTTTCTACAATATACATATTTTGTTTTAAAATTTTACTAATTAATTTACATGAATTATTTTTCTTGACTTTACCTATGTAGGATGTTAGGATAAATGTTGTAACTGTATTATTCCATTTTTTTATAAGTTCTAAATAGCCAATAAAATATGCAGATTGTTTGTACAATTTTTTTATTGTTTTAATATTATTGTAACAACTTTTTTAACAAATCCTCTTATGTAAAATTATGTAAGTATTTTAAAATATTATTTTTATCAAGTTATTTAATTTGTGTAGTCATATAATTCTTATTTTTTTCAGATAAAGAGAAGAGAAATGAAAGGATTCAGCCAATGCTAACATTAAAATCTACGCAGAGTTCGATTCAGCGAATATTTTTTTGATAATGGCCGAAGAGAAAAAGAAAAAAGATTCCAGTGCATTGTTATCGAAAAAGAAAAAAGTGAAGCCACGAAAATCCCGCGATGCAGACTGTTTGAGTGTCAATTTCTTGAAGTGTGTTCTACATATTTTCAACGTTATATTTATGGTGAGATATTTTGAATCACTTGTATCTTGTATAGTAGTTTTCAGATATCTTGACGGCTCTGAACTTCGTGCGAGTCACTGCGCAGAATACAATTTTAGACGTAACGAGATTCGGAGGGCTCTGCGCAGCGCGCCGATGAGGCCGCCAAGATATTTGCAATATAGGGTAAACTATAAGGGTAAAACTCTGAGTACCTATTGATGTTTATGAACAGCGATAATTTCAGCGGAAATCAGGTGGCCACTTGCCTATTTGCCACCTTCTACTTAAAAAATGCATGTACAAAAGTTCTTGACTTCTTCATCATGATATCGTTTGAGTTAATAAAAATAATATTTGAATGTATTCTTATACTAGCTGTCGCCCGAGACTCCGTCCGCGCGGGATTATAAATAAAACTTTAATTAGTAGCCTATGTGTTCTTCCAGACTATGATGAAAAATTTAATCGAGATCCGTTAAGCGGTTTTGGAGATACTTTCTAACAAACATCTATCCATTCATCTGAACATTCGCATTTATAATGTTAGTAAGATTGTGGTTTAATATATTTAATTTGGTCCAGTTTGCAGGTATTGGAGTTCTAATAGTGGGTGCATGGACAGTGACGTCGCGGCATAGATTCGTGCCACTACTGCCAACTCCTACCTACCCCGCTATCGCCTACCTGTTAGTGATCGCCGGGGGCATGGGCGTGCCCCTCTGCGCTCTGGGCTGCTGCGGTCTCAAAACTGAAAACAGAACTAGTTTACTCTGTGTAAGTTTTTATTTTTATTTAAAAACTAGCTGTTGCCCGCGACTCAAAATATAAAAAAAAAAGCTTAATAAGTAGCCTATGTGGTCTTTTAGACTATGTTCTACATCTGTGCCAAATTTCATCAAGAACCGTTGAGCATTTCCAGAGATACCTTGCAACAAACATCCATCCATATAAACTTTCTCATTTATAATATTAGTAAGATGTAGATAATATTAGAAGATGACTAATGTGGTAACACTTTGATGATTAGGAAGTTTGTTTTAAAATTATTTTTCTTGTACTGTGTATATTAACGTGCGTCCCATTGCTACCCATTGTCTAGATTCTTAACGTATGTTCCATTGCGGCCGATAGTCTAGAATCTAGATGAATTTACTAATTAAACTCCAATCGAATACAGTTGTAATATACCAGATTTAAGTAAAGCTGTTATCTTGACTTGGATACGTTACTCGCCGGGACTAAAATAAACAATTCAAGGTCTCACGTAAACACCTTGCGCGGTTATCGCTCAATTGTAAACTTGTATCATGTGAGTCATTATCATTGAAGTATGCCAGTTGCGCGGTTATTTGTATTATATTTATTGGTATTTAAATGTTAAATTATATACGATGCCACATATAACATAGACAATGGCTATATGTAACTGCGAAGAACTTTACCCCGGTACTTATGTCTGATCGAAACTTCACGTTACTGGATAAAATTGAGAAGTAAACTAAACGTGGATTTCCACAGCTGGGACATCTGTACGAAAATGTATAATTCTGGTTTTCAAAGATATAACTAAATTGAAAGTTTATGCTAGAATATGGTTCACAAGAATCGGATGACGGGATTAAAACTCACTACCCCTAGATCGGTGATCTGTACCTTTAACCATTAGGCTATTGTCGATTAATTATCCTTACTTCCTTACTAATCTATAAAATTCTCGTGTCACAGTTTTCGTTCCCGTACTCCTCCGAAACGGCTTGACCGATTCTCATGAAATTTTGTGAGCATATTCAGTAGGTCTGAGAATCGGCCAACATCTATTTTTCATTTTTTTTTTAACTGCGCGCGGACGGAGTCGCGGCCGACAGCTAGTATTATAAATAAGAAAGTAACTCTGTCTGCCTGTCTCGCTTTCACGCTAAAACTACTGAAGAGATTTAAATTAAATTTGGCATACACATAGTCTAGTCTATACTAGAAGTAGTCTAAGTAAGGACTTAAGCTACTTTTTAAAGCCATAAAAGGATTTTAATGGGTTGAAAGGGGGGGATGAAAATTTGTATGGAAGTATCGCAATTTTTTCTGCTGTTAATCTATCTATATATATAAAAGAAAGTCGTGTTAGTTACACTATTTATAACTCAAGAACGGCTGAATCGATTTAACTGAAAATTGGTGGGCAGAAAAAACTTAGAATCAGGAAAAGGACATAGGATAATTTTTACCCCGTTTTCTAATTTTTATTCCGCGCGGACGGAGTCGCGGTTAAAAGCTAGTTTAATATAAATAAATAAGAAATTCAAAGTTTATAAAAGTTTTATCCTCAAGGGTGCAAAATAACAGTAGGGGATAAAAGTGTGTATCGGAATATATAAGGTTTATGTGAATGTTTTGTAAGTTTAATATGTTTTATAAGTTTAAGTAAAATAATAACCCTTAATAGCCATTAATAAAAAATGTTGTACTTTAATGTTCCAGTACACGTACTTCCTGCTGTTTACCTTCATATTGGAGCTAGGTGCAGGCGGTCTGGCCTATTACTACGAGGTGGCTGTCGAATTCGAACTGAAAGCTGAACTGAACAATACGTTCATAGCTAACTACGCACTAGACGTAGTTGTTACAGATGCAGTCGACCTCATGCAGTCAGAGGTAACTTTTTACTCTGTGGCTCCAAATTTCTCACACAATAATAATCAAGCTAATATTTTAATGGTAAAATTGTCATATTGAGTAGATTCTTCCCACTATATCTAGCTAAGTTAGCTGGTGGAATAAAAAAGTCGCGCGCCACTGCTATTAATGTAGAAGTCGCAAGGTCCATTTCCACTGTCGCTACAGGCAACGTTTAGTGAAAAAAATGGACATAACATGAAAAAAATAACACTAGTCAAATTTATAGTCACCTGTTAACGTTAATAAAGAAATGTTTTTTTTAGTAACTAAGTAAAATATAAAAATAAATTTTCGATATTATATAATCTAATAATAACATTTTTAAAAAGTAACTAAAACACTTAAGTGGCTTTTGTATCCAGTGTTAGGTTAGGCTTATGTAATATTTGGTAGTGATGCAACGGATGTCTGTTTCCGTTTCCGCAAGTGCGGAAGTTCCGCGTGCTTTTCAACATCCGTTTCTGCTTCTGTTTCCGCAACTTTTATAACGGAGATAAAACGGAACTTTACGACGGCTGAGAGATCCAAATGCGCGGCGCGAGACGCGCAGTCCGTGCGCGGCCTTTCGGCACTTGTCGCATTTGTTTGTTTACGTACTATTTTGTGAATTTAAGCGCGTGATATTTTCTGCTGCTGTTTGAAACAATCAGTTTCTCTTGCTGGAGTAAACTGTCTAGTTGTTGTTCATATAAAATTTGACAACTGGCAAAATGTGACTATTTCATACTTACGAGTTATTAAATGTACTTTTGAATAAGTGATAACCATGTAATATATCATCATTATATAGTTAGAAATATATTTGTCGTTTGTCAACACGAGTGGTTTGGCGAACTTTAATTTGTAAATAGTGTAATTTTGTTTCCTGAAAATAAATTTAAAAAAAAACGCGTATTTTAACTTATTGCAGCGCAGTAAAAATACATACATTGAAGGCTAAAGGACACCGATATCCAATGCCTTAATAAATTAAAAACGAATACAAACTGTTTTTACGGAAACAAATATTTTTGTAAATATGTTTTTTATTATTATTTTTTACACTTCTGTTTCCGCATCCGTTTCCGTTTCCGTTTCTGCTAAAATTTATTTTTGACATCTGTTTCCGTTTCTGGTTCCGGTAAGACACTTCCGTTGCATCACTAATATTTGGTTATTGATTTTAACAGTTTAAATGTTGCGGGGCGTCGAGGTACTCCGACTGGCGACGCAGCGCATGGCACCAGCACGACCCGCGCCTGCTGGTGCCAGACTCCTGCTGCAAGACGGTCACCTCGCGCTGCGGCATGCGAGACCACCCCTCCAACATATACCATAACGTGAGACCACTTTATATAATAATATAGCCCTTTATCCTGAAATTAATTGAAATGTACACGTGATAAAAAAAATATAAAATGTCCCTAATCTCAGTGTGCCTCTTGGGATAGGCCTCCTTTAAACGTTTCCATTGTTTTCTGTCTTGGGTGACTCTCCTCCAATATGGACCGGCTGCCATCTTTATGTCGTCTTCCCATCTCAAAAGCTGTCGACCTTTACTCCTTTTCCCATCTCTTGGATACCATTATGTTCCACCCTGCTCCATTTTTCTCTTGTGTCTCGCATCATGTGACCAGTCCAACGCCATTTGAGTTGATCTATCCTGACTAAGATGTTGGGCATTTTTGACCACTTTACATACCATACCTCTTTGCAAATATCTTGGCCGCTCAGATTGTGTTCTGCGATGTCTTCAATATCTTCAATACCAACAACTAATCTTACCATCAAACATTTGAACAGACGAACAATTTTATCTTTGTTAAATTTATTTGATCACCATACTCATCACATAGATACAAAAGCTTCAACCAAAGCCTAATATTTATTAAAAAGTTTAACCGTTTAATGGGCACGACAGACAAAACATGGCTATAAGCAGTTCAACATCTAAATATAATACATTTTTGTAATTTGAATGGATGTAAGGTCAAGTAGTTGAAGTTTAATAATTTCTATTAAAAATTATTTAAAAATGTTCAATTAAAACCCTATAATTTCTGCAAACACCACTTAAAAGTATATTAAACAGACAGACAGACATACTGTCATGTCAATTTAAATGTCATAAAATTATTTTCAGGGTTGTGTGACACCGTTTACGAGTCACATACGGGAGCATCTGATAGTTCTCGCAGCTGTAGGTGTGGGGATGTCAGTCATACCTATATTCGGCTTTCTCTTCTCTTGCATCCTCTATGTTAAAATAAAGCACGTGATAGACTGACAGCGGCAGAAGCAAGCCAAGCCGGCTGCCAACAGAAAGGTGTTCGATAAGTCTGCCAGCTCCGGAGACCTCACCAAGTTCCAGAACCTCGGCCCGCGCAGACTGAAGCCTCCAGAACGTTCTAGAACGAAACGCAGCTCGCGCCGCACTCCTTGTCCTCTGCATCATAAGAAACAACTACCCATTTCTACAATCAGTGATAATGTTAGTATATAATTTTTTTTTATTAGGAATTCTATTTTTAAATTGTAACGACATTTATGTTTTCTAGATTCTATAGTTTTTTTTTTTTAATTAAATGAAATGGTATCGTTTCCATAGATATATTAATAATATGATTCAATTTGTATATAGAGGAATAGAGTCAAATGCCGAATTATATCAGTCGCGTACTTTGCTATTGTTTGTAAATATAATAATAATAATAATAAAGAGATGTGAAACAAATTAATTTACACTTATTTAAGTTATTTACTACAACATTACGTTAAAATCCCGGCTTTAAATGTATATAATTTATTTCATTTTTAAACCTGATCGATGACTATATTTTCAAACTATTTATATATATATATATATATATATATATATATATATATATATATATATATATACTAGCTGTCGCCCGCAACTCCGTTCGCGCGCAGTTAAAGAAAACTAAATGGGGGGGGGGGGGTTATGAAAAATAGATGTTGGCCGATTCTCATAGATACCGGATAAGCACAAAAAATTTCATGAGAATCAGTCAAGCCGTTTCGGAGGAGTACGGGAACGAAAACTGTGACACGACAATTTTATATATTAGATATATACATATATGTTTTTGAGTTTGACATAAGTGTTTTTAAATGTTTTAAATTAATTTGTTTTACTTATCTCGAGTTTTTTTTAATGGTGCTATACTTTATTAAACATAGTTGTATCTTAATATAGCATATGTTATAATTGAATATATGTAATAAATTTTCGTCTGTACAAATATTAATGTAAGCAAATTAAAAAGTTACGTAATAACTAAAGTCTAACACAAGGTTACGTAAATCTTGGATACCCGGCAATTTAAGTATCTAAGCGTGATACAATATCCAACCCGCCAAAGTCAACGTTGCTTGATACCTGATTGTTAAGATTGTCGCGAAAAAGTAGCCGCGATTTTCAATATTGCGGAATACATCTACAGATCTAAAATTGCGCAATTGTATAGTTGATATGTTATAAATTCGTGTTAGTTGTTTAGTTGCTATGTCTGAGAATAGACGACTAGCGTCGACGATTCAGTATAGTGTGTACTATCACGCGCTACCTGATACTTAGGACGTATCGATACTTTAGTCTCCGAGATTTGCGTAGCCTTGTGTAAGGCTGTTCAGTACAGTTAGTACATCACTTATCATAAATTTTAATTAAGCTATCAATTTTTTTTTAATTTACAACAAAAATATAGTTAAGTGTAAAACCAAAAATAATGTTTAGACTTATTTATTCGACGAGTTTTTTTTTTTTAATGAAAAATCTGGGATATCAACTAGCTAAGATTTTTAATTTTAAATAGAAAGGGATGAATCTCTAACACGTAGTTTGTTTTGAACTCATTACGAACTCCTTGCACAATTGAAATGGAAATATGTCAAAATAACAGGCCAATAAAATAAATCATTAGAAGTAAGTTAAATGACGTCACCAATTTAAAACCAAAGCTAAAATGTGCCTTACTAATTGATAAGTATTTTCTTTGGATACATACATATATATATATATGAAATTTGCACATTGGACTGTCTGAATTTGTTTAATATCTACATCTTATAAAATACATACTTGCACAAACGTTCAGCTTATTTAAATTGTAAGAAAGTTCCTTCATTCTAGTGTTATTAATACACACTAGCGGTCGCCCGCGACTTCGTCAGCGCAGAATAAAATAAATAGACATATGGACTTATTGACAGACATACAGTCAAAATAAAAAAAATAGTTTTTCATTATCAACAATACATTATATGCATTTTTTTCGATTTTACATACACACACTCCATCTTTATTATGTGTAGATATCGTACAACTAAAGATAGACAGTTTCATACAAGTTTGACGTCTAATTGTAGACAGTTTGCGAAATTTCAGGACTAATAATTTATTTTAAACTATTAAACTATGAAAAATTAAGAAATAAATAAGAAATATGGTTGTATACAGTTTTTAGATTTCGGTTTCGTAGTCCAATGTGCAAATTTATTAATTATATTCATAATTGTTTAAAACCTATGAGATGAACGATACTTTTAAAATTTTAAACCGTAACAGTAAACCGTGAAATTGTATTAAAACATTTTTATTCACATTGCAGTGAACCTAGTACGAATATATGTGACAATTACTTTCGTATCGTCATCGTCAATTATGACAAAATTAATATGAGATTTTGGTGTACTGTAGCCACGCGCAGCACAAATGTTAATAAAAAATTTGTCAATGTGTCAAATTGTCACAAATATTCATACTAGGCCCATTGTTTATTCAAATCAAGATCAAAGCTTTGTAAAATGATGTCACTAAAAGCACGATATTTTTACGAAGCATTGAAAGTGTTAATTTTAATGAAAATTCTGAGATACTTGAAATAATATAATTAGCTATACGTGTAAATATTATACGGTTGTAAACAATTATTTGCTTACAAAGTGAACAAAGTAATATAGAACATTATTTTACTCTAATACAACTTTTTATGACGGCAAAAAAAGGTTAATTATGATTTTTCCTGTTTTTACCCCTTACTAGTTTCAGTTCATCCCATCGGTTTTAACTTTGAAACTGTTTTGTAATTTGCAATTATTTTGAAATTTATTATTGTTGTTTAACCTTAATTTCTAATTAATATAGTAAACACATTTATTGTTGTTCAGTACAATTTTACAAAATATACCGTAGTTTTATTAACTGTTCCTTTAAATAATTATCACACGAATTTACGAATAAAAATGAACGAAAAATGCATATGTCGTGTTAATGATATTAAAAAAAATAATTTGCAAGGCAATTAATATCTAAATAAATCTGATTGATACTATATTTTACAGTACTCCTGGACATAAAAGTACTTATATACAACTATCCATTGCCCGCGACTTCGTTCGCGCGGAATTAAAAAAAATCTAGTAATTAATTTAGGCTATGTTACTCAGTGATACTGTAGCTTAACAATCGCAAAATAATTTTTGAAATCGGTCCGGTAATTTTGGAAAAAATATTTACCCGCTTGCTTCATCAGCTATCTTCCTGTATCTTCCTGCAACGTCCCATTAAAATCGGTCCAAACGTTCCGCAACGATCGCAAACGCAATCTTGCGGACAGACAAAAAAAAGGTTTGTCGTTAGTTACTGATAACGCAAATACATAGTGTGTCCGTAATAAGTTTTTTTTTTCTCAATAATACATACAGACGCTCTAATTTTATTAATAAGTATGTAGATGGCACTTTTAATGAAATAAAAAGACTTAAATGCCTTATAACCTGTAATATATCTCACGCTATTGCTACAAGCCACTTCTATCATTCACATATATAGCACCTGCTTCTATTTCCATCGAACTGGTTCTGTATAAAAGAATGCTAAGAACAATCTTGATCTCAGTCCATTGCCTGTATTCGTTACGTGAACTCATACAACAAAAAAATGAGAACAAAGACTGTTATATTGTTATTGCTAGTAGTGTGCTTTAAGTGCAAAGCTCTGTTACCAAACTTAGATGGATTGCAACGGGTACAGTCAAAGACAAAGGATCTCGCCGGGACTGCAATTGTAGAATCTGCAAGACCATTAGACATACCGATTGAGACCAAAGATCAAGCGAAGAACTCAGCGCTACAAGAACAACCTAACACTAAAATTCAGCCAGTCAACAATAATATAAACGTCAATCTGGGAGACCTGAATGTAAATAGTTTTGGACGCTCAAAAAACAACAACTACGGCAATTTCAGTCAAAATCTTTAAAAGAGACCATTGCTTTTATGTGAATTTTCATTCTTAGTTGAATCCCGAATTTACTCTTACCATATATGTTGATCAATACACTAATTCATGTTAATAAAGAAAAAACTAACAGTAATTTCATTGTAAGAATACTTCCTGCATTTATTATGTGATAAATATCGATCGTCTATAAATGTTGTTTTAATACAAACCTATGCCTTGTAATATATTTATACGTTGCAGATTAAAATGTATATTAATGTAACTGTATACTTCGACTGCTGTAACACTCTTAAAACTATCTGCATCTCTCTCATTCCCTTTGAGACAAAAATACGTTTTATTACAAGTGTAGCCGAAGTGGAAACCGACAGATAGTATTTCTGTTTTAAATAAGTGAATATTAAATGCCTATTTTATTATGCGACTAGAAACCTTGATATTTTAGAATTTAAATCACCTTCGCAATTCGACTTAATGTCACCTAAAACATGCCATGTCACATATAAATAATCAAAGTGAATTAATAATGAATTATTACTTGGTAATATTTTTCAATTCCTACTATTAGCTATATTATAAACTATGTTTACATATTTGTATGTATATATAGAGGGTGTTCGAGAAAGTCGTATACAACGGAAGACACAGTCGTATACAGATTTCTTGGTGGAAATTATGACGATTTAATACAATATACCTCTATCTAAATTGCATTGTTTGGGCGTCAAATATTAAGAAAAGTCTTTAATAGATTTTCTTCAGTTAAACTATGGATTTGAAATAAAACAACAATATTTGTAGAACAAATCCTTGTTAAAATGATCAGGATAACCGAAATATTTTTCTCAATCTATTCCTAAAAAAACTATAACGTTTGTAAATTAACATAAAAAGGAAATAATTAATTAAAATACATATACAAAAACTTGCCAATCTTGTTAATACAATGGATTTTAAAGTTTCTGTTTTATTTCGCCATTAGTGTTGGCTAGAGAATATTTATAGCAGGAGGTAGAAAAGTAGTATATAATAAAATACGGCAGGTGTAATTTGATAAGAATGCTATAAAATGTTTTCTTCTTTCTGGTATTACCATTATTTACCAGCCTTCCATTCCTATCAAAAGTAACGTAGAAAAAATATCCTATACCTACGAGTATAACTACAAAATGAAAATTTTGATGTTCAAATGTAAGATTGAGGTAAAAATAAACTTTAAATGACTTCATTTTCGGTCCTAATAGTTTATTGTATAAAACATTGTATACATATTAAAACTATGTACTTAATCTTGACACACAAAATATAAAACATCCTTTTGATATTTAAGGAAAGTTAAACCAAACCATGTGTTTCGGCTATGGAAACTTATGATTTCTTATTTTAATTTTGCCTGGCAACTTGTTCGTAATTTCCGTAGTTGCTGTCAGTGTTCTTTCCGTAGCTGGAAAGGTTCAATGCACCTTTATTGTTGTTCAAGTTGACATTTTGGTTGAAGTTTTCATCGCCTTGTTTATCTGCGACTTTCTGGGAGACGTCTTTCACCGACGGCGCATCGACGTAGTTCTTCTGCTCTTGTGCATTTGCCGGAGATGCAGCGTTACCCCCGAAAAGTGTTCCGAAGAAAGTACCCGCCGAGTTTGAGACCGCCTTCGGTATGGCCGTGAAAAATGATAGATCGCCGTTACACTCCGTAACTATCGATACCAGACATATTATCAACAGTCCTCTTAACATTTTTAAGTCTTAAATGTGCTACTGATATCTCGGATATATCTCTGATATCTTCGCGCGACTTGATACGTATGCTCACGATGAATGTAGCTACCGCTATTTAAATTGTGCGCTTACCTTACTTAATGGTCTAATCACATTAACGATTTATAACGTTTAGTTTAGAAAATATTGCCCGTCCAAAAACATTTGCATTGTTCCTTAAATTGAATTACAAACTCATGTGATTTCATCTAATACTAAGTTTGTTTTAACGAATATGTTTCGAGGAGCTGCTAGTCAGACATCTCCACTTCATTACATAGCTCTAGCACAATTCAGGTTACAATAGTCAAAGATTTCGTTCATATTGTGCCACTTTTTATAATAAAAATAAGCGCATACTAGCAAAATAGCCGTACACCACTTTTAAAATAATTTTTATGTCGCTCTTAAACTCTTAAATCGCTAGTATGTTCGAGCTCTAAAGCTAAAAACCGGTTCATCTCGTAAGGATTAATGGAGAAGAAATTTAAAAATAAGTTAGCAATTTTTGTTACGAGTTTATGAAGGAACCTTTACACTTTAATATAATTTATTCTAAAGTTTCTTAAAAATCGTTGTTATAATTAAATAAGAATTACTTTAATTTTATCAGTACAGGTCATTTCTATCAGGCAGGTTTTGAATGTAGATTAACAAAGATTATATAAATAAACTAGCTGTCAAATGCGATTCCGTCCGCGCAGAATCAAAAACCTCCCTTGTATTGTTTGTACATCCATCTATACTAAACTTTCGCATTTATAATATTAGTAAGATGAATTACATGTTTTAAGTATTGAACAATTCTGTTTAAAAATAACTTAATACAGAATTATTAACGATTTTTTTTTATCGACCGGATTCTTGATGAGATATTCGAATTCATAGCAGCGTCAGTCGTATAATAATCGGTCCAGCGACACATGCAGATTCAGTTACAATTCAACAGAAATCAGTAAGATGTTTCGCCCCATATTACTTCTGTTAATTATGTCTACACTTCATTCGGCCCACGGAAACATTTCAGAACTGACGTTAATTCCTGGCAAAATAATTGAGACTGTTAAACAGATTTTTGGTCTACAGAACGGCAACGAGCGAGCACTCCGGTAACGAATAAGCCTGCGCTTGAAGACAACAAAATGCTCGCAACATTGAAAAGTCATCCAGAAGGAGTACAAAATTCTGTGCAGAAAGTTGCGGATATACAGGGCAACGATAATTATAACCAAAATATTAAACTTAAGGATAATATGGGAGACTTAAATTTCAAGAGCTTTGGGAGATCCAATAACAACAATTACGGTACATTCAATCAAAATCTTGGTGGATAGTGTGGTGTGTAACATATAGGCCCCTTAACTAAATTAAAATATTTCAAGTTTGAGGACACATTTTAATAACACTTCAAGGCCAGCATTTTCATGTTTCAATTTTAAATGGTAAAATATAATTAAACGAAGGCTGGAAATTCCAAAACGGAGAAACTGCTATGCTTCGAATATTAAATTTTTCCTCAAATATTTTATTTAAAGTCCTGTTTTTGAATTCGGACAGTTGTAATAAAATTATAAATATATTAAGTTGTTTTATTGCTAATAGCTTCTTACTACTGACAGACTTAGTTGTATTATTCTTTAACATTTTCTTTAGTAATTACAAATAAGTTTATTTTTTTACAGACCGGTTTCGAAGCGTCGTATTATTTGAATTCGTAGCAAAAGCAGTCGTATTACTAATCGGTCCGCCGTCACACCTGACTTCAGTTACAAGCTCAGACAGAAATCAGTGCGATGTTAAGAACAATATTATTTGTGATACTATTGTCTACACTCCACTCATGCCACGGAGATTTGTCAGTTTTGACGTCAATTCCTGGTAAAATAACAGACGCGGCTAAATACATATAATAATAATAAAGCTTTATTCATTCCTTACAATTTACAAGTTTTACATAGAATACTTATAAAACATTTCATTTTTAGATATAGTACATGTGCAATTGCTAAGCAAAAAATTAATAACAGTGACTAAACATTATGCCTAATATAAAATATGCACTATTAACATTATTATTACAAAAACCCTTTACTTAAGTAATGAATAACATTTTTAAATATAAAGTTTCTAGTTTATTTTTAATTGTAAGGACCGCCTGATGCGGTTAAAGCCTCCTCCAATAGCTAGTTAAGTTAAAATAACTTTTTTTTTTTTTTTACATTTCTACCATTAAATTAAAACTGTATTGCTAACTGTGTAATTTGTTCCTTAGGTGTATGAAATTCAAGTTATTTATAATAATGATCAGTATAAAATCATAATATAATAATAAGTCTACTGCCCCCGCGGTGACAAGCCGTACTGGGGGAGATGGGTATGGAGCGGCGTGCCTGATTGCTAGATTTCTTACTTATTTTTTCTTTACATATAATTAGTGTGACATTTCTGCTGCAAGTTTTGTGTAGAAGAGTATTCTCCATTTTTTTTTTATGATTTTATTTTATTTTTCTTCGTCTTGCGTTTATTACTATTATCTACTTGTTCATTAGAATTTTTCTTCACACTTGTTTCTATTTGTTCTGGCGACAGTGCCATATTGCGTTTGTACGTTTGCTTTTTATTTTCTATGTTGTTGTTTAATATGACCAGACGATCATATTGAATTATTGCTTTATTTCCTTTATCTTTTTCCATTTGTAATTGTTCTTTTAATTGTTTTCTTTTTTCCAGTACTTCTGGCGGAAAATCTTCCTTGATATAATATATAGTGTCCTTTAAATATTTTTTGTTTTTCAACAGATGTATCTTCTTTCCCATGGTTAAAAATGTAATCAATATAGGTCTAGTCTTCCCTGTTCTTTTTCCAAGTCGCTTTACCACTTCCAGATCGTTATTCTCAAATTTGTATTTAGTGTAGGTATTTAATAATCCCACAACTATGTTTTCTAAATGATGGTATCCTTTTTCTTCTTCTGCTACTCCATATAAAATTACGTTTTTCTTTCTATTATATCTATCTTGCCTGTTTAGTTGATTTTGTTGGTTTGTAATTTTATTCTCTAGTTGTTGATGTTTGATGTCTAATGCAGCAAATTTTTCGTTTATGTTTTCATTTACCGATTGTATAATATTAATTTTCATGTTTTGAAAATCATTTTTCTGTTCATCCATACGCTTCTGAATATCCTTAAGAATCAATAAATACATACTGACAGAGTTTTCAGTGAAAAATAATTTCGGCTCGAAGAACGATGGCGGGGAAACTTCCCAATCCGGAACTCAGATATCCTTTAAACAACGCGTGGTGAATGGTACTGTACCAAATCCAGTGCTCGAAGACGGCAAAATGATTTCGGCGTTGAAAAAAAATCAACAAAGAGGAGACCAAGATGTTGTACAGAAAATTGCAGATAAACAGGGCGATGGAAATTACAATCAAAATATTAAATTAAACGACAACTTGGGAGACTTTAATCTTAACAGTTTCGGTAGGTCTACGAACAACAATTATGGTAATTTTAGTCAAACTCTTGGCGGTTAGTGTACTGTGTGTCATAATATGTTAAATGAATTTATATGTCGTGAATATTTCATATAAATTTTAAAAATAAAATTTATATAATTTTCAAAAAATACCAAATTAATTTGGGAGATTTGGATCTAATTTAATGTATAATTAATGTAAATAGAATTTATTAATGAATTTTTAAATTTTCTGAAGTCATATTGTATGGTGCTTTACAAGAGAAAAATACAGGAAATTTTGCAATGCAACTTTTTCACTTAAAAAAATAAAACATTTAAATGTTACCACTTTAGTAGCAAGTTTTTTATCATATTAATAAATGATTTATATGTATAATTTCAAGGCTGTTTGATTAAACTACACTTATATTATAAAGAGGAAAGATTTAATTGTTTATTTGCATTGAATAGGCTCCGAAACTACACTATCCCCAGGTGACGTAGACTAAGACGTAGGCTTTTTTACTAGATTCTGCTTTTAATTCCGCGCGGACGAAGACGCGGGCAACTGCTAGTTTACAACAAACAAATTGTGGCCCTTGGTTGCTCCTATCGCGTCGCCAGTGGCTAAGGGTAAAAGCATAAAGTTGTAATATGTATATACTTAGTGCTTCAAGCGATCCGTGTGTAGCGGCCCATAACATAATCTTACTTATTTTATTTTTAAATAGAAACATTAGTAGAAAATGAACATAGACTACAGGTCACAAAATAACTGAATGTCAGTGATACATAAAAAAAACTTCAACACTGTATATTAATAAATATTTTAATAACGAAATGTCCATACTATACAATTATGATATTTATACAAGTAATTATAATATAAAATTCTTACGGTGAAGGAAAACATCGTGATGCAACCTGCACATATCTGAGAAGAAATTCAATGATATGTGTGAAGTCAACCAACCCGCACTTGGCCAGCGTGGTTGACTATGGCCTAGTCACCTCTAACTTGGGGTAGGCTCCGAGCCCCTCGGTGGGGACGTATAGTGAGCTGATGATGATGAATTATAATAAATTGAAACAAAAGTTAAAAGAAGGTTTTTGAAAAGATTTACTAACTTATGAGAATGTAATACGGTCTGCAATAGAAATACATAAGATCACATCCATGTCATGTCCTGCTTGTGTAGTTGCCGTAGTTTTGTTTATTGGCGGTGCCCGTGCTTTGAAGGTTCACGTCTCCGGTGTTGTCATTTAGATTTAAATTCTGATTGAAATTGTTGCTGCCTTGTTCGTCGGCTATTTTCTGACTAGCGCTCCTCTGCCGTGGCTCTGCTGCTGCTTTTTGGTTCGGATTTTGAGAATGTACCTTACCACCAGTAAATACATCCGTGAAAGTTGTAAAAATTTTCTGGGGTATTGTGAATAAATCCCCTATAGCTGCTTCACAATGGTAAACTGCCAACAACACAAATAAAACTGTAATTTCTTTCCTCATTTTTCTTGCAATAATTATTTTACCAAATAAATTTATCGTGTGCTAAATAGCGAACGAGCCGAGATCGTTTTACAACCTAACGCTTGTCCAGATACGACCATCTTTATATACAAAACTGGTCTCATTAAAAAAACAATATTGAAACTCTACTAATTCCTGTTTTTTACAGAGTTATGTGCCTCTTTTAAATTATGTTTCAATTTATAACAAATTTTCCTTACACACATTGAATTTCGCAATTAAGCTTGGAACCTCTACGAGTTCTGATATATTGCTAAAAACTAGCTAAACATATTAACCGTAACATCTACTATGAGTAATGTTATGTATGTCTCCTATATATTCCTAAACCACTGGATAATTTTGATGAAACTAACAAGCTAAGCTTTTTTTAAAAAACAGAACATTTGGTGCCATAAAAATCTATGTAATATTTTTCGTCTTTCAAGGTTCTTCTATAATTAAACTTAAATGATTTGCTTTACTGCCTCTATTTCATTGCATTACCAGTAAAAGCGTTTACGTATAAAGTTTATTGCGGTACCTAAAATATTAGGCGTTTGCGTTAGAGTTTTATCTAAAATTACGATTTTGCTCAGCAAATAATCATTGGTAAATAATAAATATAAATCGGTTTATGGACCTGGATGCGTAAATTTGATAATGAACGTTATCAAATTAGATGATTATCACTCTTAACTATAAGTTTGATAAAAAAAACATCAAATGTTAAAAAGTCTTTTATTGAATGTTATAATAACAACAGTAGCTACCGCTATTTAAATTGTACGCTTACCTTACTTAATGGTCTAATCACATTAACGATTTATAACGTTTAATTTAGAAAATATTGGCCGTCAAAAAACATTTGCATTGTTGTTTAAATTGAATTACACTCATGTGATTTCATCTAATACTAAGACTATCTTAACGAATATGTTCCGAGGAGCTGCTAGACAGACATTTCCCCTTCATTACATAGCTCTAACACAATTCAGTTTACAATAGTTAAAGATTTCGTTCATATTGTTCCACTTTTTATAATAGAAATAAGCGTATACTAGCAAAATAGCTGTACACCACTTTTAACAGAATTTTTATGTCGCTCTTAAATTCTTAAATCGCTAGTATGTTCGAGCTCTAAAGCTGAAAACCGGTTCATCTCGTAGGGATTAATGGAGAAGAAATTTAAAAATAATTTAGCAATTTTTGTTACGAGTTTATGAAGGAACCCTTACAGGTTAATATAATTTATTGTAAAGATTGTTAAAAATCATTGTTATAATTAAATAAGAATTACTTTAATTTTATCAGTACAGGTCATTTCTATCAGGCAGGTTTTGAATATAGATTAACAAAGAGTAGTCGCTTTATAAATTAACTAGCTGTCAAATGCGATTCCGTCCGCGCAGAATCAAAAACCTCCCTTGTATTGTTTGTACATCCATCCATCTATACTAAACTTTCGCATTTATAATATTAGTAAGATGAATTACATGTTTTAAGTATTGAACATTTCTGTTTAAAAATAACTTAATACAGAATTATTAACGATTTTTTTTATCGACCGGATTCTTGATGAGATATTCGAATCCATAGCAGCGTCAGTCGTATAATAATCGATCCAGCGACACATGCAGATTCAGTTACAATTCAACAGAAATCAGTAAGATGTTTCGCCCCATATTACTTCTGTTAATTATGTCTACACTTCATTCGTCCCACGGAAACATTTCAGATCTGACGTTAATTCCTGGCAAAATAATTGAGACTGTTAAACAGATTTTTGGTCTACAGAGCGGCAACGAGCAAACCTCACGCAGTTCTCTTCAAGCGCAGAGCGAGCCTGCGCTTGAAGAGAACAAAATGCTCGCAGCATTGAAAAGTCATCCAGAAGAAGAAGAAAGTTGCGGATGTACAGGGCGACGATAATTATAACCAAAATATTAAACTTAAGGATAATATGGGAGACTTCTTTGGGAGATCCAATAACAACAGTTACGGTACATTCAATCAAAATCTTGGTGGATAGTGTGGTGTGTAACATATAGGCCCCTTAACTAAATTAAAATATTTCAAATTTGAGGATACATTTTAATAACACTTCAAGGCCAGCATTTTCATTTAAATTTTAAATGGTAAAATAAAATTAAGTGAAGGCTGGAAATTCCAAAACGGAGAAACTGCTATGCTTCGAATATTAAATTTTTCCTCAAATATTTTATCCTTAAAGTCCTGTTTTTGAATTCGGACAGTTGTAATAAAATTATAAATATATTAAGTTGTTTTATTGCTAATAGCTTCTTACTACTGACAGACTTAGTTGTATTATTCTTTAACATTTTCTTTAGTAATTACAAATAAGTTTATTTTTTTACAGACCGGTTTCGAAGCGTCGTATTATTTGAATTCGTAGCAAGAGCAGTCGTATTACTAATCGGTCCGCCGTCACACCTGACTTCAGTTACAAGCTCAGACAGAAATCAGTGCGATGTTAAGAACAATATTATTTGCGATACTACTGTCTACACTCCATTCATGCCACGGAGATTTGTCAGTTTTGACGTCAATTCCTGGTAAAATAACAGACGCGGCTAAATACATACTGACAGAGTTTTCAGTGAAAAATATTTTCGGCTCGAAGAACGATGGCGGGGAAACTTCCCAATCCGGAACTCAGATATCTATTAAACAACGTGTGGTGAATGGTACTGTACCAAATCCGATGCTCGAAGACGGCAAAATGATTTCGGCATTGAAAAAAAATCAACAAAGAGGAGACCAAGATGTTGTACAGAAAATTGCAGATAAACAGGGCGATGGAAATTACAATCAAAATATTAAATTAAACGACAACTTGGGAGACTTTAATCTTAACAGTTTCGGTAGGTCTACGAACAACAATTATGGTAATTTTAGGCAATCTATTGGCGGTTAGTGTACTATACGAAATATTCACAGTATATAAAGGAATTAATAAACTGTGAATATTTCATATAAATACCAAATTATTTTTGGAGTTTTGGGCTTTATTTAATGTATAATTAATATAAAAAAAGATTTGTTAATGAATGTGTAAAATGATAAATATTGATTTATCTGTGTCCGAGGTCATATTGTGTGGTGCTTTACAAAAAAAATACAGGAAATATTCTTCATTTATAACTTCTTACATAAACATTTATATATGCAATATATATAAAATATTTTCATTGCTTAATAAATTATTAAAAAAACATTTAAATTCCCACCTTAGAAGCAAGTTTTTTATGGTATTAATAAATTATTTGTATCTAAAATTTCAATGCTGTTTGATTTATTTATTAATATAAGTATATAACAATTTTTTTTTATATTGAAGAAGTTTGCGCTTGACCACGATCCCACCCGATGGAGTGGTGATGAGGTCTAAAGCTATGGTACGCGCTAGCTTTGTAAATGCCTATTCACTCTACTCTTGAAGTTTGGACGGAAAAACTGACGCCGGAAACTTATTCCAATCCTTTGCAGTACGATTAATTATTAATATTATAAAGGTTGATTTGATTGTTTGTTTGCATTGCATTGCATTTGCATTGCTCTGAAACTACTGAACCGATTTGAAAACTTATTTCATTGTTAGACAGCTACACTATAGCCTACGTCACCTGGGGCTATATTTATTTCTAGAATTTTGCGTCGCGTGCAACTGCCCCATGGCTGTTCCTATGGCGTCGCCAGCAGCTAAGGTTAAAAGCACAGGTGGGCACAGTTAATCGAAAAGTTAACTTCGTTAATCGTTAATTCGTTAATTAAAAAATTAACTTCGTTAATCGTTAAAGCGTTAAATTCTCGAAAATTTAACGCAAGTTAAAGTTTATCGTTAACAGTTAACCATAACAAAATTATACATACTAATTTTACACTTATGTGGCGACACTTGCTTAAAATAGTAATTTGACTATACATTCTATAACACATTACTATTAGAGACAAGTATGAATGCATTATAGTATATTTCATTACGAGTGCGGAAAGCCTGTCATTGCAAAGAGTTCCGACAAATGTCTACAAGTTGACAGTTGGAACAAGTTGTAATGACAGTTCCGCACGTGTACTAAACAACTTTTGATACAGTTGTGAAAAAATGAAGCAATTTAATATAATAATAAAACACAATAAAGTCAACTTACTAAAATGTTTGAAAAATGGCGCCAACCGTAATAGAATACAAACAGAGATTTTTTTTGTTTTTTTTTTGTTGTTTGAGATTTTATTGATATGAAATGAAAGTGAAATTTAATGAGATGAAATAAAATGAAACCTTACCTAATTCATTGAAACAAATCATTAAATTTGATATTGTAACAAATTAGGAGCTTCTTTTTAGAAATATTTGCATGAATCATTATCATTATCATCATAAATTTCAATGATTTTTTTTGTAAAAACTTCGTGGTTGGTTTTTCTTTTTAACAGACATTATTTTGACAGTTGGGAAAGAGAACGCACGAGTTTGGAAAAGCTAAAGAAAAAGCACGAGTAAAAAAGTTTTTAATACAGTTGCTCAAAAAGTGGCGTACTGCAGGGACGAAGAGCGTTCGGAATGTGGGCTATTACATACTCGTGCTTTTATATACTCGTAATGAAATATACTATTTCGAACCTTCTTTTGATTTTGTCCTGTTGGTCACGTCTTTCCCGGACGCTCTGATGCATCACAGTTGCACGCGAACTTCACATATATCAATTATCAACTCGTTCGTTCACCATTCGAGTCGCCGACAGTCGCCCAACATAGTTGAACTTACGAGCGTGGCGTGGCACGTAATTTAATCAAAATGACAGCACGTCTCCAAGTTTCTAATTTAACGATTTACGGACTTTTATTAAAGGAAATTGAGTTTAACGGAAGTTAACAAAAGCGTTAACACTTTTTGAAGTTAACTTAAAAGTTAATCCGTTAAGCAAAATGTTAACTTCGTTAATTAACGATTAATGGATTAACGAGTTAATGCCCAGCTCTGGTTAAAAGCATAAAGTTATAATACATTTAGTGCTACAAGCGATCCGTGATAAACGGCCCCTAACATAAAATTACTTATTTTATTTTTAAATAGATACATTAGTAGAAAATGAACATAGACTACAAGTCACAAAATAACTGAATGTCAGTGATACATAAAAAAAACTTCAACACTGTAAATTAATAAATATTTTAATAACGAAATGTCCATACAATACAATTATGATATTTATACAAGTAATTATAATAAATTGAAACAAAAGTTAGAAGAAGGGTTTTGAAAAGATTTACTAACTTATGAGAATGTAATACAGCCTGCAATAGAAATACATAAGATTACATCCATGTCATGTCCTGCTTGTGTAGTTGCCGTAGTTTTGTTTATTGGCGGTGCCCGTGCTCTGAAGGTTCACGTCTCCGGTGTTTTCATTTAGATTTAAATTCTGATTGAAATTGTTGCTGCCTTGTTCGTCGGCTATTTTCTGACTAGCGCTCCTCTGCGGTGGCTCTGCTGCTTTTTGGTTCGGATTTTGAGAATGTACCTGACCACCAGTAAATACATCCGTGAAAGTTGTAAAAATTTTCTGGGGTATTGTGAATAAATCCCCTATAGCTGCTTCACAATGGTAAACTGCCAACAACACAAATAAAACTGTAATTTCTTTCCTCATTTTTCTTGCAATAATTATTTTACCAAATAAATTGATCGTGTGCTAAATAGCGAACGAGCCGAGATCGTTTTACAACCTAACGCTTGTCCAGATACGACCATCTTTTTATACAAAACTGGTCTCATTAAAAAAACAATATTGAAACTCTAGTCATTCCTGTTTTTTACAGAGTTATGTGCCTCTTTTAAATTATGTTTCAATTTATAACAAATTTTCCTTACAGACATCGATTTTCGCAATTAAGCTTGGAACCTCTACGAGTTCTAATATATTGCTAAAAACTAGCTAAAAATATTAACCGTAACATCTACTATGAGTAATGTTATGTATGTCTCCTATATATTCCTAAACCACTGGATAATTTTGATGAAACTAACAAGCTAAGCTTTTTTTGAAAAACAGATCATTTGGTGCCATAAAAATCTATGTAATATTTTTCGTCTTTCAAGGTTCTTCTATAATTAAACTTAAATGATTTGCTTTACTGCCTCTATTTCATTGCATTACCAGTAAAAGCGTTTACGTATAAAGTTTATTGCGGTACCTAAAATATTAGGCGTTTGCGTTAGAGTTTTATCTAAAATTACGATTTTGCTCAGCAAATAATCATTGGTAAATAATAAATATAAATCGGTTTATGGACCTGGATGCGTAAATTTGATAATGAACGTTATTATAACAAATTAGATGATTATCACTCTTAACTATAAGTTTGATAAAAAAAAAACATCAAAAGTCAAAAAGTCTTTTATTGAATGTTATAATAACAACAGTAGCTACCGCTATTTAAATTGTACGCTTACCTTACTTAATGGTCTAATCACATTAACGATTTATAACGTTTAGTTTAGAAAATATTGCCCGTCCAAAAACATTTGCATTGTTGCTTAAATTGAATTACAAACTCATGTGATTTCATCTAATACTAAGATTGTTTTAACGAATATGTTTCGAGGAGCTGCTAGTCAGACATCTCCCCTTCATTACATAGCTCTAGCACAATTCAGGTTACAATAGTCAAAGATTTCGTTCATATTGTGCCACTTTTTATAATAGAAATAAGCGCATACTAGCAAAATAGCCGTACACCACTTTTAAAATAATTTTTATGTCGCTCTTAAACTCTTAAATCGCTAGTATGTTCGAGCTCTAAAGCTGAAAACCGGTTCATCTCGTAAGAATTAATGGAGAAGAAATTTAAAAATAAGTTAGCAATTTTTGTTACGAGTTTATGAAGGAACCTTAACACTTTAATATAATTTATTCTAAAGGTTCTTAAAAATCGTTGTTATAATTAAATAAGAATTACTTTAATTTTATCAGTACAGGTCATTTCTATCAGGCAGGTTTTGAATGTAGATTAACAAAGAGTATATAAATAAACTAGCTGTCAAATGCGATTCCGTCCGCGCAGAATCAAAAACTTCCCTTGTAACAAACATCCATCCATCTATACTAAACTTTCGCATTTATAATATTAGTAAGATGAATTACATGTTTTAAGTATTGAACATTTATGTTTAAAAATAACTTAATACAGAATTATTAACGATTTTTTTTTATCGACCGGATTCTTGATGAGATATTCGAATTCATAGCAGCGTCAGTCGTATAATAATCGATCCAGCGACACATGCAGATTCAGTTACAATTCAACAGAAATCAGTAAGATGTTTCGCCCCATATTACTTCTGTTAATTATGTCTACACTTCATTCGGCCCACGGAAACATTTCAGAACTGACGTTAATTCCTGGCAAAATAATTGAGACTGTTAAACAGATTTTTGGTCTACAGAACGGCAACGAGCGAGCACTCCGGTAACGAATAAGCCTGCGCTTGAAGACAACAAAATGCTCGCAGCATTGAAAAGTCATCCAGAAGAAGAAGAAAGTTGCGGATGTACAGGGCAACGATAATTATAACCAAAATATTAAACTTAAGGATAATATGGGAGACTTAAATTTCAAGAGCTTTGGAAGATCCAATAACAACAATTACGGTATATTCAATCAAAATCTTGGTGGATAGTGTGGTGTGTAATAAAAATTTAATATAATGTAATAAAATATTTCAAATTTGAGGACACATTTTAATAACACTTCAAGGCCAGCATTTTCAAGTTTCAATTTTAAATGGTAAAATAAAATTAAATGAAGGCTGGAAATTCCAAAACGGAGAAACTGATATGCTTAAAATACAAAATTTTTCCTCAAATGCGTAATAATTTACTTAAAGTCCTGTTTTAAATTCGGGCAGTTGTAATAAAATTATAAATATATTAAGTTGTTTTATTGCTAATAGCTTCTTACTGCTGACAGACTTAGTTGTATTATTCTTTAACATTTTCTTTAGTAATTACAAATAAGTTTATTTTTTTACAGACCGGTTTCGAAGCGTCGTATTATTTGAATTCGTAGCAAAAGCAGTCGTATTACTAATCTGTCCCCCGTCACACCTGACTTCAGTTACAATCTCAGACAGAAATCAGTGCGATGCTAAGAACAATATTATTTGTGATACTACTGTCTAAACTCCATTCAAGCCACGGAGATTTGTCAGTTTTGACATCAATTCCTGGTAAAATAACAGACGCGGCTAAATACATACTGACAGAGTTTTCAGTGAAAAATAATTTCGGCTCGAAGAACGATGGCGGGGAAACTTCCCAATCCGGAACACAGATATCTTTTAAACAACGCGTGGTGAATGGTACTGTACCAAATCCAGTGCTCGAAGACGGCAAAATGATTTCGGCATTGAAAAAAAATCAACAAAGAGGAGACCAAGATGTTGTACAGAAAATTGCAGATAAACAGGGCGATGGAAATTACAATCAAAATATTAACTTAAACGACAACTTGGGAGACTTTAATCTTAACAGTTTCGGTAGGTCTACGAACAACAATTATGGTAATTTTAGTCAAACTCTTGGCGGTTAGTGTACTGTGTGTCATAATATGTTAAATAAAAGAATCTATATGTCGTGAATATTTCATATAAATACCAAATTAATTTTGGAGATTTGGATCTAATTTAATGTATAATTAATGTAAATAGAATTTATTAATGAATTTTTAAATTTTCTGAAGTCATATTGTATGGTGCTTTACAAGAGAAAAATACAGGAAATATTTTTTATATGCAACTTTTTCACTTAATAAAATAAAACATTTAAATGTTACCACTTTAGTGGCAAGTTTTTTTATCATATTAATAAATTATTTATATCTATAATTTCAAGGCTGTTTAATTAAACTACACTAATATTATAAAGAGGAAAAATTAAATTGTTTGTTTGCATTGAATAGGCTCCGAAACTACACTATCCCCAGGTGACGTAGGCTAAGATGTAGGCTTTTTTACTAGATTTTGCTTTTAATTCCGCGCGAACGAAGACGCGGGACGAAACAAATTGTAGCCCTTGGTTGCTCCTATCGCGTCGCCAGTGGCTAAGGGTAAAAGCATAAAGTTGTAATATACTTAGTGCTTCAAGCGATCCGTGTGTAGCAGCCCATAACATAATCTTGCTTATTTTATTTTTAAATAGATACATTAGTAGTAAATGAACATAGACTACAGGTCACAAAATAACTGAATGTCAGTGATGCATAAAAAAAACTTCAACACTGTAAAATAATAAATTTTTTAATAATTGACCGATAAATACAATTATGGTATTTATACAAAAAATAAAATAAATTGAAACAAAAGTTAAAAGGTTTTTAAAAAGATTTAACAACTTATGAGAATGTAATACAGTCTGCAATAGAAATACATAAGATCACATCCATGTCATGTCCTGCTTGTGTAGTTGCCGTAGTTTTGTTTATTGGCGGTGCCCATGCTCTGAAGGTTCACGTCTCCGGTGTTGTCATTTAGATTTAGATTCTGGTTGAAATTGTTGTTGCCTTGTTCGTCAGCTATTTTCTGACTAGCGCTCCTCTGCGGTGGCTCTACTGCTGCTTTTTGGTTAGGATTTTGAGAATGTACCTTACCACCAGTAAATACATCCGTGAAAGTTGTAAAAATTTTCTGGGGTATTGTGAATAAATCCCCTATAGCTGCTTCACAATGGTAAACTGCCAACAACACAAATAAAACTGTAATTTCTTTCCTCATTTTTCTTGCAATAATTATTTTACCAAATAAAATTATCGTGTGCAAAATAGCGAACGAGCCGAGATCGTTTTACAACCTAATGCTTGTCCAGATACGACCATCTTTTTATACAAAACTGGTTTCATTAAAAAAACAATATTGAAACTCTAGTAATTCCTGTTTTTTTTTACAGAGTTATGTGCCTCTTTTAAATTATGTTTCATTTTATAACAATTTTTCCTTACAGACATCGTATTTCGCAATTAAGTCTGGAACCTATACGAGTTGCTAAAAACTGACTAATAATATTAACCGTAACATCTACTATGAGTAATGTTATGTATGTCTCCTATATATTCCTAAACCACTGGATAATTTTGATGAAACTAACAAGCTAAGTTTTTTTGAAAAACAGAACATTTGGTGCCATAAAAATCTATGTAATATTTTTCGTCTTTTAAGGTTCTTCTATAATTAAACTTAAATGATTTACTTTACTGCTTCTATTTCATTGCATTACCAGTAAGAGCGTTTACGTATAAAGTTTATTGCGGTACCTAAAATATTAGGCGTTTGCGTTAGAGTTTTATCTAAAATTACGATTTTGCTCAGCAAATAAATCGGTTTATGGACCTGGATGCGTAAATTTGATAATGAACGTTATCAAATTAGATGATTATCACTCTTAACTATTAGTTTGATAAAAAAAACATCAAATGTTAAAAAGTCATTTATTGAATGTTAAAAATAACAATATTTAAAAATAGCAGTTCATTCGTTATTTGAAATGCTATTAAAGTGTATATTTTGTCTTTGAAAACATTTCAATACATCACAAATTTATTTAACATTTCCTCATACTGTTTAGCGTTCTTTTATCTCCTTTGACTTGTATCTCGGTGGGACTCCACTGTTGAGACGCCTGTATTGCGACAAAATTGCCATATCACGAATTCTCTTTAAATAAAACAGATCATTCAGTTTATAATCTTTGATTTATTTATGTTTTAAACCAAAAAATATATAGGCTACAAAAATAAGTCGTAAACTAGTAAGTAATTTTGACACAGGCCGATGATAATGGTAAACAAAAAACAATTCTTGGCAAAATGTATAGCTAATTAATACGAGCTTCATACAATCTAATCTATTGTTCTTATAATTACTTTTGAAATCTTACATCAATGGGGAAATCTTCTTCTGTAGTCGACATGTCAAGTGGAACAAAAGTTGGTCTCACTTCAACTGGGTTTTCGGTGACCTTGTCGTCTTTGTTTTCATTTTTCTGTCCATTGAGGTCACCAGCAATTGATGATGGTGCTACAGAGGTAATTTCTGGAGCAACTGATGTCCCGTCACTCGGTTGCTTTTTATCATCATGAGGGTTAAGTTTAGGTGTACTAGATATTCCTCCAATTATCACACCGACAACTTCTTTCACTTTATTATTGATTCCATTAAATGTGTTCGACAGAAAATTGCCTATAGATCCAAATTGTCCTTGACACTGGGTCGTTAAAACTAGTAAAAATAAAGCCACGACTTTTATTTTCATTTTTCTGACTAGCCTTCGTTTTAAAAATAGTTATTACCAGTATCTTACACAGACGCACAATCGACTGATGCTTTTGTAAATTTTGTTGTACACATTTTTTCACTTCTGAGGACGTAAAACTGGTTATAAGATTGAAAAGCTTGCACCCAGATGAGGAAACTAATTATACAAAAAAACCTATTTTTTGCATACTGCAATTGAGGATTTGTCGTACATATATATCGTTAAATCAACTTGATTAAAATATTTTTTGTGGGGATATTAAAATTGCTCATACAAAAGATTTCAACGATGTGGGTTAAACAAAGTTTCGAGGATAAAAAGAAATTTTTATCTACCTTGCCTTCTGACTTTAATAATTGACTTTAATTTATTTATAACTTGAGATGCTCCTGATTTTTCCTTTATTTGTTAACAGATGTCGTTATAATAGCTACATTTGTTAACAGATAAGATAGCAAATATTCCAAAGTGTGGTCATTTTAAATAATACTAGTATCACTTGGTATTTTCTTGGTATTGTCTGATGTATTCATTTGATTTTAAATTTAACGTTACGTACTCCATCCAAATTCACGCGTATATTTCATTTCAATACATTTTTAATTAAGTCAAACTCTTCTGACTTTAAACTTCTTTAGTGGTATGGCAATACATTTCATTGTTATTGATTAAAGTATTTAGTTGAGCTACCTTTTAATAGATGGCGCTATATAATATGACGGAAATCTCACCACAAACCTAGGTTGAGAATGGAATTAAAAACGAAAAACTATAAAGTTTCGTAGTGTATAACAATTAACTAATGGGATTGATGTTACAGTTAAAGTCATAAACTTATATTATTTTAGTTGTACGAGTGTGTTTAAATTGTAATTAAATAATGAGCTATATTTTAGTTTTACTCTACAATAAATACTTGTACATATTCATATTTCTTAACAATAATGACTCAACTTTGTAAGGAAAATAAACCTGACGTTCAAAACAAATATATAAGTTCTATTTTAATCAATATTCAAAATTACGCAATCCCCTAATTGGTCTTGTTATTATTTAGCCATTAGTTTTTAAGATATATGAGGAAGTCAGTGAAGATTCTACTCAGTTGTTTAAACCAAGTTTTAGTTATTAGTCTGAACGTCAATTAAATCATGTACGTAAAAATTCTAACATTAACTATTTATTTCATGTGCTTAACATTTGTGAAGGCATATTACGGTCAGCCGTACACAAGATATCCGAAACCTGGAATAAATGCCCTAACAATTCGCCCATACACGCGATTTGGCAACGAATTCAACGCATTTAAACAGAGAATATCGCACTTGAACCCGTTGAACAAATCCCGATTTCTGCAGCGGTATAAAGCACATTTTCAAGGTAACAAAGCGAATAACGACCGTCTGATATTTTTAATTTTGTACCCAGGGCCGCCGGGTCGCGGTATTGGATCCGGTCGACCTCAAGAATTTTACGAAAATGATCCGCAAAATATCCGCACTACGCAGCGTCCGTACAATCCAGTTTCTGACGTTGATAAAAATAATATGAACGAAGAAGCCTCCATAATGTTTCCAAATGATGAGGAAAATTACAACCGAGATTACAATGGCATAGACGTCCGGAGCAATTAATTTAATTGGTGTTATAATGTTTAACAAGCATCAACACTCGGATTGAGCTGTTTTATTTACGCAATATTATATTTGTATGTTTTACATAGAATATTTTTATCCAAAAATAAACCTAAAACGGATCTATAACGTTTTTTTTTCTACTATTATTCATTCGCTTAGTCACAAACTGGCAGCCGTGTTATGATTTATTCCTTTCTCCGAGGACAACAGGACATTGTATCGGATATAAAATTTTATCAAATAAACTCTTAGACGATGAATCAAACGCTCAAACTGGTTTTTCACATAAAATACACCTCGAAACATGGACATGGCCGTCTCAGTTGGTTGCGTGGGGCTACACGACAAACAGTGATTGAGTTGTGCAATTAACCTTTATTTCATTTAAATTCAGTGAGTTTAACGTAAAAATGAAGTACAAAGTCAGTTTTTTTATTTTATTAGCGACAGCACTACAATGTGAATGTGGTTTATCTCTACTAGGTGGTATTTTATCAACTGCACACGAACAAGTTCACGAGGTCGCCGGAGCCGTATTAGGCACTCTTAACAAAGGTATAAACTTAAATTTTGAAAGCCATTTAGGTTTTAATCAACAAAGACCAGGCTATGGACAAGGACCACCGCAAAGACCACCTAACGAATCCGGTCCACCTTATAACAATAATTATGGACAATCAAATGAATTTTATCGACCTCCAAATAACAACTACGGACAACCAAACGAATTCCGTCCTCCCCATTACAATAACAATGGACCGCCAAATGAATTTGGTCCCCCCAATAATAACTATGGACAGAGACCTCATGGACAAAGACCCCATCAACATGGAAACCAGCAACCTAATTTCAATAATAAGCCGTACGGTCAGAATCAAAATGGATATAATCCAGATTACAATAATCCAAATCAAAATGAAGTTAACATAAATAATCAATACAGCAACGAAAATCAGAGGTATCCTAACAACCAGAATAATAATTACCAAGGGAATAATTATAATAATAATAATAATAATGGTTACAACCAAGGCTATCCCAATCAACAAAATCATGATTACGATGACAATCAAAATTACCCTAACAATAATGGATACAGTAATAATCAAAACCAACCAAGCTACGGTAATAAACCTGTTTACGTTAACCCAAATAATGAATTTAGGGATCCTAACGGTAACAACAACGTGAGCCCTCAAGATAATTTAATAAATGAAAATAAGCCAGTTAATGGAAATCCTAACAATGGATTCGGTACGATATATGGTGAGAACAACCAAGATTTAACAACACCGCAATCAGAATTTTCAACGTCTACAATATCGGTAACACAAACTAATAAACAGACTGGGGATGAGAAAACTACCGAGAAAGCAAAAGAAGACGCTCCAATTTTCATTCCTCTGGGTGATTATATATACACAGGGGAAGCGGCAGCTAACATCACTGCACCGAAAAGAGAAACAGACAAGAAACCACAAGAAGCAGAAGAAGAGGACTTTGCTATCGATATTAGATTTAAAGATTAATAAATATATTTATTAACTTATTTTTTTTATAAATTGTATTTATATTTCTTTCTTTCCACACTTCCTTGCTCTTATTTCCGTTGTATTTTACTTTTTTTTTTAGTTAACAGGATGAAAACGTACAAGGAAATTCATCTGATGAACGTTTTAAATAATTCATTTTAGAAGGAAAATAAACACTTATTAAATTAATTCTAAACATTAGTTATAAATACATTACACTATTTAATACAACAGGTCAATATGGTAAATAAGATTTAATTATATACGTATATAAGTACGTATATAATTAAATCTTATTTATTATGTAATATTAGTAAAATTTCCTTACTAAAATTATTTTACAGTAATATGATATTACTGTATATATCTAAACACCAATCAGATTTGTTATGCCTGGAGAGTAATGTGATTTTTATTTATTTCGAGCATTTATGACTTTTCGACTTGGTGAATCATAAGTTTTTCTTCAAATACACAGCAAAAAAGAGTCGAATAATATGTTCGTACAAAAGATCATTTAAATGTAAAAAACATACATTCAATGTTACAATATATTAATATAAAATATATAAAGTAATATATTAAATGATTTTCTTAAGAACATAATTAATCGGATGTTTATCGACATTTGGAGTACATAAAACTCGACATTTATCAAATGGCCGATGGCAATTTCTCGAAATGAACATAACATTTCTGACTTTCCGGAGTTCGTGATTTTACGGTAACATTATAAATCCCCTATCGATATAAACATTAACCTTGTAAATATCGCGGATTTATCAAAGTAGAAATTGGTTGACCAACAGTTGTTTAACATTTTGGGGAAAACCAGTTTTAAACTAAACACTTAATAACCTGGGAAAATTCCAACGGAAGATTTATATAATTAAATGCATTTTATCGCTATGTTTAAGTCATCAAATTATCCTTATCTAAGAATGAAATAGTTAGTAATTCCTGAAATACGTCAATAAAATGTTCTTGAGACTATATTCGACAAAGGTCATTGAACTTCTATCCCTCCTTACTTAACGAAGCACACATTTTTAACATATATATGTAGACTATCTGTGGCCCGCGACTTCGTCCGCGCGGAATTAAAAAATACTTAATAAGTGTTCTTATGTGCCTATGTGTTTTTGCACACTATGATCTACACCTATGTCAAATTTCATCGAGATCCGTTAAGCCGTTCCGGAGATACCTTCAAACAAACATCCATCCATCCATCCATCTTAACATTCATATTTATAATTTTAGTATGATATCTAGTCAGGAGCACAAAAATGAGGCGGAAAAAGAAGGCCTCCGAAGGCCTTAACTTGAAGTAAATTCCCTCAGTGTTGTCTATGTATCTATATATACAGGTAATAATATCGAAAATTCTGTACATTTTTATTATCAGTTCTTAGAAATATTAAAGGTTGCCGTACACATATCTGTGAGCGTATTATTCTCCTCATAAATCTTGACGGCTGAAGGTTATTGACAACCCAGTACCCTCCCATACTATGCCTCGCTAAACTTAAAGTTGTGTTCTGTGCAGCGCACAAGTTAGGAGCAGCTAACATATCTGAAAACTATAATACCGAGTACAGGCAGCATTTTTACCGCCGACTGCGGTGGAAGTTTTAACTAGTGATGCAACGGAAGTGTCTTACCGGAACCAGAAACGGAAACAGATGTCAAAAATAAATTTTAGCAGAAACGGAAACGGAAACGGAAGCGGAAACAGAAGTGTAAATAATAAAAAAAAAACATTCACAAAATTTTTTTTGGTAAGATCAGCTTGTATTCGTTTTTAATTTATTAAGGCATATAAGGATATCGGTGTCCTTTAGCTTTCAATATATGTATTATAACTGTGCTGCAATAAGTTAAAATACGTTTTTTTTTTTTCAGGAAACAAATTTACACTATTTACAAATTAATGTTCGCCAAACCACTCGTGTTGATAAACGACAAATATATTTCTTTATTAATACATTCACTGCTGACCACTCGGATCCGAGTGGGCAGAGCTATTAGTAGCGGCGCCTCCCCCTCGGATCCGAGCGAGGGGCCCGTTCACTTTGTAATAGCCAGTAAGCCGCCGGCGTTTGAAGCGAGTCCATGTTGCTTTGTACGGCCACTCTGGCAATATAGTCAACTAACGAAAAAGAGTATTAGTTTCATTCTTACAGTGTTGTAGTGATTAGTACCACGTTCGTACGGAGGCAAACATACAAATATCTTGTATCACATGAAGCTAAGGCTGAACTTAATGTTATGTATGTATATTTTTTAAATATATGTATGTCCTGTATGTGTGTGTGTATGCGTTTATGTTTATGTGTGTGTGTGTATACGTGTGTGTATGTGTGGGTGTGTATGAAATGTTACAAGATCTTGAACCGAGAAGATAAAAGCTGGTTTTGATTAGTATCAATATTCTGGAATTTGATGAAAAACTTGACTTTGTCAAAATCTTGTAACATATTAGTACACAGAAATGCAATCGTGGAACAAATATCTACATATTAGTGAACAAAACCATTGCCATCCCTAGCGCTCAAATACAAAAAACATTATTAATTTATCTATATGTTCAAACATTCCCAGATATGCTAAATAAAAATTCACCATAAAAAGTTTTGGCTCTCAGCTGTTACCTTTTTTTATTTTGTAAACAGTGAATGTGTTAAGTATCAAAAACACCAAATCTAGATTAGAAAAAGATATAATTATTAGGCACTTGACTTGCAATCTGCAGGGCCTGGGTTTGAATCCCGCTATGTACCAATGTGTTTTTCGATTAAGATATTTACATTTATCCAACGTTCCTACGGTGAAGGAAAACATAGTGATGCTGCCTGCACATATCTGAGAAAAAATTTAATGACATGTGTGAAGTCAACCCGCTCTGGGCCAGCGTGGTTGACTATGGCCTAGTCACCCCTAATTTGGGGTAGGCTCCGAGCCCCTCAGTGGGAATGTATAGTGAGCTGATGATAATAATGATGATGATATATTACATGGTTATCATTTATTCAAAAGTACATTTAATAAATCGTAAGTATGAAATAGTCACATTTTGCCAGTTGTCAAATTTTATATGGACAACAACTAGACAGTTTACTCCAGCAAGAGAAACTGATTGTTTCAAACAGCAGCAGAAATATTACGCGCTTAAATTCACGAAAAAGTACGTAAACAAACAAATGCGACAAGTGCCGAAAGGCCGCGCACGGACTGCGCGTCTCGCGCCGCGCATTTGGATCTCTCAGCCGTCGTAAAGTTCCGTTTTATCTCCGTTATAAAAGTTGCGGAAACAGAAGCAGAAACGGATGTTGAAAAGCACGCGGAACTTCCGCACTTGCGGAAACGGAAACAGACATCCGTTGCATCACTAGTTTTAACTGTCAACTTCGAACCTGTCCGTGTACGTTGTACCTAAGTTAAAACAGCAGCTAATATGGAAGCTTGTTTCATTACTATAATATTTACATGAGACGCTGATAAATAAAGAATCTATGTCAATATTTGATTGAATACTTCAAGGATTTTATTTTTGTCGAAGTTAAAAATGTGCTTGAAGTAAATTATCAAGATCGTTTTTGCCAAGAATTCAATGGAAAAAAAAAACAATTATACTTCACATCGCTTTTATATTAATTATATAAATTTAAGAATCATTTTTAGCATAGTGACTTTATAATCTTGCAAAAATTAAACTTTTTTATTTCTCATTTCACAGACATACTAACAAAAATAAACGATATATAAATATTTTTCTTAACAATGACAATAATAAATACGTTACGTGTGTGACGTCACAGAACACGTGCTGTGTACAAGAACATTTGCAACCACTTGATTATCTTGCGGTTTTAAACAACAGTAATTATGACTAGTACAAATACTTTAATGCCTAAAATCTTTATTAACCTATTATAAATGTTGTATACTATTTCTTCAAATACTTATATAAGTAGTAATAGTAAATAAGTAAATATTCACCTCGTTCTAATTCATTTAAAAATCCTGTAAATTTATTCTGTACGTGAAATATATTTTTTTGTGATTTAGTTGGAAATAAATGTTTTAACAATTAAAATCGAGGATTAATCGTGTAGTTTAATTTGATGTTTTTTTATATCCTAATATTCAAAATTATTATCCCTCCATGCATTTGCTCATGTGCATGATATAGTGTTATCTAAAATAATAATAATCACTCCATAAAGTTTCTTCTACATAAAGCGGATGTCTTCGTATTCTCAGAATCAGATACTACATTCTAACTCAGCTGGGATAAGGTAAACTGGCATATGTTAGGCTTTTCAGATTTAATTCGCAGTATAAAAGTGTAAAGGACTTTGACCACAGTGATGATGATTAGTTTAAAAAAAAATATATCGGTCCATCCGTTACCGAGATTACCTGGAACAAATGCGGACTTGCGGACAGACAGAGACAAAAACATTTTTTTTTTAATTTCCAATTTTTTTTGTCATAATATGCACGAGATTACATATAGAGAAAGTTATTTTGATATTACAGACTTTAGATTCCAATTTTATTTATCTGTATAGATAAATATGTTATAACCACAAAGGACAAATAAAATATTTAAATTCAGAAGACTTCCTGATTGTGGTTTGTTATAAATTGCTCCGAATAACATCAAATTATTTTGACCACACATCGTCGTTATTGTTTTGTTTCTTGTATTTGCGTCAAGAGATTTTCCATTAAAACCAACATAAATAGTTCATTTCCTTTCCTCTTAGAATAGCTACTATATTTCTTACAATTATATTTATATAGTATTAAAATTTTATTCTGTAATGTACGTCGTAGGAATTTGCTCGACGCATTTTAAATGTACATTTCTTTCTGCATAATAATTGAACATATATACTTGTTCTATAATAGTTTGTTTATAACTATATGAACAGAATTCTTATTGTTTTAACGACGTCTGTCACAAGTTAATGATGTTAGTTAGAATCTTACAGAACAATGATTTCTTTACATGAAAATATACTAACCATTAAAAAAAAACTAAAAAATATGCCTTAAGAGGAAACAAAGCAATTAAATAATGAAACTTAATGTAATTATTCACTTAGGTGGATATATGTTGGTTCAAATGACATCGTTTGTTTTTTATCGTAGTTAAAATTTGCGATTTTTGTATTTATAGTAATGATTGCGGCGACACTTCCTAGTATTGTAGTTTCGAAACCATCATTAGCAACAATAACGTTTCAATCTTGGCCTTAAGTGCAAAAAGCGTGAAATTAACTCAGTCTCAATCCAACAATGCTTTATTACGCGCGTACTTATTTACTCGACAGTACATTTTTATCATCTTATTCACACAGTAACGTTACATTTTTCCGATGATTGAGAATTTTTAATCAGGCTTCAAGGATAACCTTCGAGAATGAATAGGTTACATGCCCTTATATTGTTGTGCGTGCTATTACCTTGTCACAGAAGTAGTCGAGATATCGTCGTAACACGTTCCCTTACTACAGCTGTGAACGCTTCCAATGAAAACGTGGTCTTACAAAACAAGAATAATAAAACACAAAGTGAAGATAGACTGGTCATAGTATACCTACGACCTCCAGAGAGTTCGATTCGACCACAAGATACAATATCAGACCGCAACTCGCAGGCCGCAAGTCCAAATCAATATTGGAAATCGCCAAGGATTTTTCTGTCCCGTTCAATATCCAAAAGTCAATACCCGAAACTCAGTAATAATTCACATTTAAATATGAATTCATCAAATATGCAGCATAACTCTTTAGACGAAAACAAAACGATGTTTAAAAACGAAGAAATAAACGAAGTCGAAGCAAATACCATTGAACCGGCGAACAGAAGCGGAACAGCAGAAGACTTGATACAGAGCTCGACGGAAATTTCAAAAATAAATCAAAAGCCCGATTCTAACAGTACAAATATCAATGTGAGCCTCGAGGATCGGGCTTCGTTCGTAGGAGATAAGTGTCCGTCAGGTCATGTTAAAGTCGATGGAAAATGTGTTCCCGTCAAAGAATAACAATTATAGGACATATTCGACCGTTATTTTTGATTACAGAATATTTTTACGTACAATAAGTGAATTTGTTGTTTTTTTTTTGTGCCTGTGTTATATCTTTAGAATACTGTTTAAAATATTGAAATTCCTAAGTTGTGTTCCTTGTTATATTTACGAATCGTATTCATTAATTCGAGGAACTATATTGCTGTTTGTCTTATAATTTTAACTAATCCAAAAATAAATGATATATACCTATAGATACAGAATCCAGAGTAGTAATATTATAAATGCGAAGGTTTAGATTTAGATGGATGGATGGCTGGATGGATGGATGTTTGTTTGAAGGTACCTCCAGAACGGTTGAACGGATCTTGATGAAATTTGGCACAGATGTAGAACATAGTGTGGAAGAACATGTAGGCTACTTATTAAGTTTTTTTAAATCTCGCGCGTATGAAATCGCGGGTGTCAGCTAGTAAACACATATTTATATTACATGTCCTTCATAATTTATGCATCAAGGGGTTAAATTTTAATTATCAATTCTATTTTGGAGTTTACACAAAAATGACACTTTTTAAATATTCAATCATTTAATCCTTTTCTTTTGGTACACATAACGGACCGACTCTAACCTGGCCAATGGGACATTTTGAGGGAAAAATGTCTCTAGTATGTGACGGCCCAACAAAACTTTTTCTGTTTTGATTCGTATCTTGTAATAATGATGGCGAAAGCTCGGCTACGTTCCTTTTCAATCTTTGCATTTCATCTATTTTCTTCAGATCAATGTTATTTTTGAACATTGGTTGTTCAATTGACTGCAAGCTATCGCTGGTTGCCACATATTTACTTGTACATACAGTAACTATACATATAAGTAAAAACAAAGTGATAATAAATTTACCTTCCATTTTTATGACACTTTCACGTTGTCTAGTTTTAGTACCAGACTGATGTTCTAACTCTAAATGGTACGTTTTTATACACAAAATATTTCCGGATGACGATAACTTCGATTTGGTGTAAATAAGATAATTTTACGCTTCTACAAGCATATTGAGATTTAAATTAATAAAATTATATTTTACTCGTTAAATAACATTTCATGCTTTGTAATGAAAACGTATTCAAAATATGCATTTCGTAGAAATACACTTTATTCTTTCTCTAGACATGCATTTTAATTAATACAATTTTATCACTCACATCAATTTACTTCAAAACGTCCTTCATTAAAACTCCAGTATCCATCTATGAAATGTTTCTTTCAAACCTGTCTTTCAACTCAGTTTATAGGTCAGAACCTAGAAAACTAGCTTTTACAACTTTACTTATTTAACTATCCTTAGATATATTTAAATCTTATGTCCTGTAAAGTACTATAATAGCGAAAAATACATATTTTCGAATAATGGGTAAAAATGTACAAAACGCCAAATATGACAGATATTAAATTAGTTTAAACGCATACCAAACCATATTGGGCTTTTATGAAAAACGGGTAAAAATTCAAATATGCATAAAAGTAAATGTAAAAATAAATAAGTAATAGTAGTTATGAAGCATGAAATATTTTTAAACGAGTAAAATTTTATTCTATGTTTATCAAAAGCGTAAAATTAATACATATTTTTATTCAATAAAACGAAATTATCGTCATCCGGAAAATTCTTGTGTATAAAAGCTTATCATTTTAGTATTAGAAAGCGTTCAAGGACTAGAATAAGACAAAGTAAAACTGTAAAAACAAAAATGGTAGATAAATTTACTTTCACTTTGGTATCGGTAATATGCTTAGTTTCTGTATGTTCAAGTAAATTTGTAGAAAGCAGTGATAGCTTGCAGTCAAATTTACAATCTATGTACGAAAATAACATTTATCTGAAGAAAATAGGTGAGATTCAACGATTCAAAAGGAACACAGAGGAGCCGATGCCATTATCATTTCAAGACATGAGTGAAAAGACCGATTCTTACAGTACGAATGTGAGACTCGTGGACCGGTCTTCGTTCGATGGAGATAAGTGTCCGACAGGTTATATTAAAGTCAATGGAAAATGTGTTCCCGTCAAAGAATAAAATTTATAGCACACATTCGACCGTTATTTTTGAATACAGAATATTTTTACGTACAATAAGCGCATTTGTTGTTTTTTTCTGCCGGTGTTATATCTTTACAATACTGTTTAAAAAATTGGAATTCCTAAGTACCTGTGTAAGGTGGGCACAGTTAATCGAAAAGTTAACTTCGTTAATTGTTAATTCGTTAATTGAAATGTTAACTTCGTTAATTGTTAATTCGTTAAAGCGTCAAATTCTCGAAAATTTAACGCAAATTAAAGTTAATCGTTAAAAGTTAACCATATCAAAATTATACTGCTTTTGGGGCTGAAAGAAAAAGGTAAAACAAGCGGAAAGAAGATGTTTTGATAACTTTTGATAATATGCACGAATTGCATACACTTTTGGAAATTTAATTGACAGTTTTACACTTATTGTGGCGACACTTGTTTCACATATTAATTTCACTATATATTCACTAACACATTAATTAGATTTTTTACATTTGATTATTTTAATTGCAATTAGACCTGGAGTCAGTTAATGGCATTTTTTCTCAAGTATTAGATAAAGTGTAAATGTATGAATGCAGGAAAGTATTATCGAATCTCCTTTGTTATTGTCGTGTTGTTCACGTCTTTTTCGGACGCTCTGGTGCATCACACTTGCCCGCGAACTTCACATATATCCAAAGCTGGGCATTAACTCGTTAATCGTTAATTAACGAAGTTAACATTTTGCTTAACGGATTAACTTTTAAGTTAACTTCAAAAAGTGTTAACGCTTTTGTTAACTACCGTTAAACTCAACTTCCGTTAATCAAGTCCGATAATCGTTACATTAGAAACTTGGAGACGTGCTGTCATTTTGTTTAAATTACGCGGCACGCCACGCTCGTAAGTTCAGCTATGTTGGGCGACTGTCGGCGACTCGAATGGTGAACGAACGAGTTGATAATTGATATGCGTGCAAGTGTGATGCATCAGAGCGTCCGGGAAAGACGTGACAAACAGGACAAAATCAAAAGAAGGTTCGAAATAGTATATTTCATTACGAGTATATAAAAGAACGAGTATGTAATAGCCTCGTTCTATGTCAAAAAAATTTAATTAGTTAAGTTTATTGTGTTTTTATTATTCTATTAAATTGCTTCATTTTTCGCAACTGTTTTAAAAATAGTTGTTCAGTAGACTGCGGAACCGTCATTGCAACTTGTTCCGACTGTCAAACCTCTCGGCTCGGGTAGACATTTTGGTATGGTTAACTGTTAACGATTAACTTTAACTTGCGTTAAATTTTCGAGAATTTAACGCTTTAAAGATTAACGAAGTAAATTTTTTAATTAACGAATAAACGATTAACGAAGTAAATTTTTTAATTAACGAATAACGAAGTTAACTTTTCGATTAACTGTGCCCACCTGTGCATATTTCCATTATGAACTCGTTCGTTCACCATTCCAATAGCTGAGCGTGGCGTGGCGCGTTATTTAAACAAAATGACGCTCTTATTCAAGTGTCTTATGTAACGATTAACGGACTAAATTAACGGAAGTTGAGTATAACGGAAGTAAACAAAAGCGTTAACACTTTTTGAGGTTAACTTAAAAGTTAATCCGTTAAGCAAAATGTTAACTTCGTTAATTAACGATTAACGGATTAACGAGTTAATCCCCACTTTTGCTACGTTGTGTTCCTTGTTATATTAGGTCCTTACATATGAAATTGGCGTTTTTCGTACTGGCCACTTTAATCACGAATTTCTCCTCTTTGGTAAGGAATTCCAAATTCAAATTTGTACAGCTATAGACTCATGTATTTGTGGTTCGATGACCGTCATTCATTTGTTTTTTTTCTTCTGTTTTTTTCTGTTTGCGTCACTCATTTTACAAAATGGAAAACTTAAAATATCGCATTATTTACGAGTACGAGTTCCGCCGTGGCACTAGTGCTGCGGAAACGACTCGAAGGGTGAATGATGTGTATGGCGGTCGTGTTGCAAAAGAAAACACAGTTCGTTTTTGGTTCCAACGTTTTCGTTCTGGAAATTTCGATCTGCAGAACGAGCCCCGTGGACGGCCTGAGACTCAAGTTGATAATGAAGAGTTGAAGGCTATTGTGGAAGCGGATCCATCGCAAACCACGTCCGAGTTAGCTGCAGGCTGCGATGTTAGTGATAAAACTGTTTTAATTCACTTGAAGCAAATTGGGAAGATTAAAAAGCTTGAAAGGTGGGTACCTCACGAATTGACTGAAGCAAACCGGCAAACGCGCGTCGACTGTTGCATTACATTACTAAACCGGCACAATAATGAAGGTATTTTAAACCGAATCATTACATGTGATGAAAAATGGGTTCTTTACGATAATCGGAAGCGCTCAGCGCAATGGTTGGATCCTGGCCAGCCAGCCAAATCCTGCCCCAAGCGAAAATTAACCCCAAAAAAGTTACTTGTAAGCGTTTGGTGGACTAGCGCCAGTATTGTTCATTACAGTTTTCTCAAATCTGGCCAGACTATTACGGCTGATGTCTATTGTCAGCAATTGCAAACCATGATGGAAAAGCTAGCGGCTAAACAACCTAGGCTAGTCAATCGCTCCACGCCACTGCTGCTTCACGACAACGCTAGACCACACACTGCGCAACAGACGGCTACTAAATTAGAAGAGCTTCAATTGGAAAGTCTAAGACATCCTCCGTACTCCCCGGACCTTGCTCCTACAGATTATCATTTTTTTCGAAATTTGGATAACTTCTTGCAAGGGAAAAAATTCAACTCCGATGGGGCAGTCCAAATCGCCTTCAAAGATTTTATTGATTCCCGTCCGACTGGTTTTTTTAGTAAAGGGATCAATGAACTACCTATGAGATGGCAAAAGTGCATAGAAAATAATGGTTCATACTTTGATTAATTAAATATATTATATTAAAAAATATTCGACTTTTTGTTCCTCCCATACAAAACGCCAATTTCATATGTAAGGACCTAATATTTACGAATCGTATTCATTAATTCGAGGACTATATTGCTGTTTGTCTTATAATTTTAACTAATCCAAAAATAAATGATATATGCCTATAGACTAATGTAATTGTAATTGTAATGTAACATATAATTTTATTAATTAAATTCGATATAAATAATTTTATTATACGTCTAGAAACTAAATAGGTTAAATTATTATGTAAAAACTATGAATAATATGTTAAAACTACTAAACTAAACTATATACTTATACCAAACTAAGAATAAAAACTAGATTATGTAAAAAATCGACCCCAAATCGCTGCGCTCGCAGGGTAAGGTGCCCAAGAGACTGGCGGCATTTCCCCGTTGAATGGCCAGGCTCAACCTTTGTCCGAAATGCGCGCCAGCCCTTGGATCCCCTGAGACGTCGATAAGGCGTACGGAAATCTCCTTGAACAGCTGACGGGCTTCCGCACCCCAAGGCCCCAAGGTCTCCACGGCAAAAGGCACAAATATATACGGCTCTCCCAAAGCTGCATATTTACGCCTTTTATTGGTTTCGGCTGTCGCCGCAGCTGCACCGGCTTTGCGAGCGGTCGCTCTCACGTGGGATGGGGCAACAGTGTCCACGCATGTGGCATCCCACACTAGCGACCGCCCGTTTTTCCAGGGGATGAGCGTCATACCATCGGGCCTCTTGCCATCGTCCCGGGTGATGCCATTAGGTTCGAGCACTGCTGGCACCCCGGAAGAGGCAAGGGCGCGACGGATGACGTCATTAAAGGCGGCATGACGCGGAATGCGTCCTGCACTGCGACGACATGCTAAACCGTGATGACCTAGAGGATCCACGTCTACCCCACAACGACAGCGATGGGCTTCGTTCGTCCGGGCCCCTAGCCGTAAGCTCACCGCCAAACTAAATGTAGTCCTCTCCAAAAGGGTACCTACGCTAAACGATGGAATGGCATTTAACCAGTATCCTGACTCAGGTTCACAACTGGCCAAGAGACGAGACCGCTCCGCTTCGTTTTCTGAAGACTCTAACAATTGATTTCGGGTCTTTATGCAGAGTGGCTCATCCCACTGCCGCTGTGAAGCCAGGTTCAGGGGTAGGTCCGGACCGGTTGCACTGAGCCAGGCATCCCTGGCCTCGGCCAAACAGGCAACCTCTACGCCGCAGAACGACGGGCCTAGTATATTACCAACGAGGTTACGGAAGATAGATACGGAATCCAGAGTAGTAATATTATAAATGCGAAGGTTTAGATTGAAATGGATGGATGGATGGATGGATGGATGGATGGATGGATGGATGGATGGATGGATGGATGTTTGTTTGAAGGTACCTCCAGAACGGTTGAACGGATCTTGATGAAATTTGGCACAGATGTAGAACATAGTGTGGAAGAACATGTTGGCTACTTATTAAGTTTTTTTTAAATCTCGCGCGTATGAAATCGCGGGTGTCAGCTAGTAAACACATATTTATATTACATGTCCTTCATAATTTATGCATCAAGGGGTTAAATTTTAATTATCAATTCTATTTTGGAGTTTACACAAAAATGACACTTTTTAAATATTCAATCATTTAATCCTTTTCTTTTGGTACACATAACGGACCGACTCTAACCTGGCCAATGGGACATTTTGAGGGAAAAATGTCTCTAGTATGTGACGGCCCAACAAAACTTTTTCTGTTTTGATTCGTATCTTGTAATAATGATGGCGAAAGCTCGGCTATGTTCCTTTTCAATCTTTCCATTTCATCTATTTTCTTCAGATAAATGTTATTTTTGAACATGGGTTGTTCAATTGACTGCAAGCTATCGCTGGTTGCCACATATTTACTTGTACATACAGTAACTATACATATAAGTAAAAACAAAGTGATAATAAATTTACCTTCCATTTTTATGACACTTTCACGTTGTCTAGTTTTAGTACCAGACTGATGTTCTAACTCTAAATGGTACGTTTTTATACACAAAATATTTCCGGATGACGATAACTTCGATTTGGTGTAAATAAGATAATTTTACGCTTCTACAAGCATATTGAGATTGAAATTAATAAAATTATATTTTACTCGTTAAATAACATTTCATGCTTTGTAATGAAAACGTTTTCAAAATATGCATTTCGTAGATATACACTTTATTCTTTCTCTAGACATGCATTTTAATTAATACAATTTTATCACTCACATCAATTTACTTCAAAACGTCCTTCATTAAAACTCCAGTATCCATCTATGAAATGTTTCTTTCAATCCTGTCTTTCAACTCAGTTTATAGGTCAGAACCTAGAAAACTAGCTTTTACAACTTTACTTATTTAACTATCCTTAGATATATTTAAATCTTATGTCCTGTAAAGTACTATAATAGCGAAAAATACATATTTTCGAATAATGGGTAAAAATGTATAAAACGCCAAATATGACAGATATTAAATTAGTGTAAACGCATACCAAACCATATTTGGCTTTTATAAAAACCGGGTAAAAACTCAAATATGCATAAAAGTAAATGTAAAAATAAATAGGTAATAGTAGTTATGAAGCATGAAATATTTTTAAACGAGTAAAATTTTATACTATGTCCATCAAAAGCGTAAAATTAATATTTTTTTATTCAATAAAACGAAATTATCGTCATCCGGAAAATTCTTGTGTATAAAAACTTTTCATTTTAGTATCAGAAAGTTTTCAAGGATTAGAATAAGACAAAGTGAAACTGTAAAAACAAAAAATGGTAGATAAATTTACTTTCACTTTGGTATCAGTAATATGCTTAGTTTCTGTATGTTCAAGTAAATTTGTAGAAAGCAGTGATAGCTTGCAGTCAAATTTACAATCTATGTACGAAAATAACATTTATCTGAAGAAAATAGATGAGATTCAACGATTCAAAAGAAACACAGACGAGCCGATGCCATTATCATTTCAAGACATGAGTGAAAATATAAAGAACTTTTGTAAAGCAGTGCCAGCACTTCTGGAACCACTATCGGTACAAGCTAGGGACATTATTCACGAACCTTGTAACTTTGGCTATATCAAAGTCAATGGAAAATGTATTCCGGAACAAGAACAATAAATAGTTTTAACATCATTGTTGTTTAATTTCAAACCAAATGTGTCATTTATGTATAAACTTTAAAATATACTTGATAATTAAAATTAAAATACCTCCTTTAATCTAAGGAAACTTCCAAGATAGAAATTTAGAAAGCAAAACAAATTAAAATGTGTTGAAAAATAAGAGGCAGTATTTATACCAAATATACCAAATTTTAGATGACGTGTTTTAACACAAGCTATTGCTGTCTCTGTTTTTTTAAGAGCATGAGAGGGATTTAAAATAGGTTTCGATAACTATGGGCAGTTTTCAAATGCGTCCAAAATGGTTGACAAAAACCGGAAAACCGTGACTGATTGAAGCTCTAATAGATGAAATAGCGCCATCTATTGTATGCGTTTTAAAACAAAGTTTATTTTTTTATTTAAATAAAATAAATTACAAAGTTATAAGAACACTTTCTCAATTAGGGGAATATTCGAAAACAACCAAAAAAAGATTTAGCAATGAAAAAAGTAATGGCGGCTAAGTTTCGAACTCATTCGTTTTACAATTTTTTTACAATTTCTCCCTACTCATCAATTACATGTGTATTGTCCCGATGTTATATATAAAGTTTGCGAGCATTCATAAAGTTTAGATGGCACTATATCTAGGATTTTGATCGTGACTAAAACTGTTACACGACCAGATCGAAAAGCACATTGGTAGATGGCGGGATTTGAACTCAACCCCTGAGCCACCGATGCATTGTATGTGTTGTTTGTATGCATTGATGTATGCATTAAAAATACTACTACAGTATTAAAAATACTGGAGACATAGATTTCTCCAAAGCTATGCTTCCTCAAAGCATATTATGGTGGAAAGTAAATGATTGAAATAAAAAAACAAAGAGAGAGAAATTGTAAACAATGTATAAAGCAGAACAAAGTTTATTTCTTTCCTTGAGTGTAAAAAACCATGACGTCAAATCACAACGCTTCAATTATTTATAATACTGTATTTTTTACTCGATAACTTTTTATCGCTGTAGTTGCATTTATCATATGGCGCAGTATTTTTGGCACGGGTACAGGAAAACCCACTGACGAAATTAATTACATATAAGTCCCAGTTGTTGTAGTAATGATCCACACATAGTCTAGAGGCCACCGCGTCTGGTGCGCTGCAAACGGTCTGACCATTTCCACTGTTTTATTTTAAAACAAGAATCATTCAAAAGTTAATACTGGTCACCAATAAACTTTAAAAAATTTACAAATTACACGATTTGGGATACACGACGGTGCGTGAACCATAAAAGTTAAGATCTGTAACTATCGAAGTAAATTAAACATGAATCAAGGCAAGGACCTCAGCACCGATGTACAGTCGGACATAACAAACATGCAGAAAAACTACGAACATGAAGATAGAATAGTTTTCAAAGATGAAGAAGAAATGGATCAAGTCGAAGCGAACTCTATTGATGAACCTGACAACAATCCGGTTATACTCCCCAACGACGATTTTCTACAGACTTCCACGTATTCAAAGAAAGACCAGAGCAACAGGAATTCTTCTGATTCATCCGACAATGATCTTGAATCTCGATTTGGTTTCGATGGAGGTAAATGCGCGACAGGGTATATAAAAGTCAATGGAAAATGTGTTGCCATCATGAAATAATATCGAAACCTATACTTTTACCTACCTTTTGTATACTTATTTAACAATATTATTGATAGTTTTGGTTATTTTATTTATATTTATTTGGTAAAAAACCAAGTTAAATACGTCGTAAGTATTTTCTTTTGCAACTTCTAAGAGTTCTCTTTGAAAAGTTATCTATATTTTTCACTTTGGTGGAAAACATCTATGTTTTTCTTCACTAATATTTAAAATTGGTATAAACGTATTTTGTTAATTAATTTATCAAATTAACGCAGGAACGCGTTATTATTAATTTAAAAATAAAAACTACCATACTACATTAATATTACTTTTCGATAAATATCACCGTTATCTATCAAAGGGCAATGAAGAGGTCAACTTTCGTAGATTTGTAAGTTAGCGTCAGAAATAATAAATGTGTATTCGCACCTGAATTAAAGGATTTTATTGTTGTTACCCAAAGTATGTTAATATTTAGTTTTTAGCAAAAAGCATACTTTCTGAAAAAATAAATGAAATGTAAAAGAAAACGTCACAACGACTCAATAGTCATTTTAGTAATTTGGAGGTTATTGTACGAGTATGTTAAGTGCAACGACAGTAATGTGAACCGCTCGCTCGTTTGAAGTCTTATAAAAATAGCGATGGGCGTGTTATTGTAGTTTCGCACTCAATAATTTCAGTTACTTCGCACTCACGTGACGAATTTATTCAATTACGATTATTCTAGATACGGTTCATGAATTTTGCATTAGATTTTATTAAAAATTAAATTAATTTAAAAATATTTAAATTGAAATCAAATCATTTCCCAGCAAAACAAATTATTTTGATTGAAAACATGACATTTAAATTAAATAAAAAAAAAATTGAACTGTAAAATTAAAGGTATAAAAATGGATTTATTTTTTTCACGGTTCCCATTGTCTCTGGTACCATCTTGTATTGTGCCATGCTAAAGGTGGTGTTGTTACTTCTTGTGGTGGTTTACACCTGTCAAGCTGAGGTGTACGGTCAAGTTAACTTTCTTGAAATGCCGAAGAATTCAGCAGTAGACGGGCCAATGGGCTTCCGACGCGTAGGAACCGGCAACGATGGACCCGAAGACGTGCCAAAAGCAATACCATTCCTTAAAAGCAACTCCTAGAGAAATACGCAAGAAAATAATAAATGATAGAAAAAACAAAACGAGTAACAAATCGGTTTATTATTTATGGTACAAATTAAAAAGTGATAATGTTATCTTTTTCGGTATTATAGTATGATGTAAGGAAATTATTATGTTTCAAATGAAAATTATGTTTTTCTTTTTATATTTATATCTTTACATCTCTATAAAATTTTTTTCTTCTTAAATAAAAAAAAAAAAAAAAAAATAGAAATAAAGTTACTTTAATGTCTTTAAATCTTTAATTTTTATAAACTCAAATTCAATCGTGTAATACGTTGTGCATTGCAAGATCACTGTGAAAAGAATACAAAAAAAAAATACAGTCGAATTGATAACCTCCTTTTTTTTGAAGTCGGCTAAAAAGTAAAGAGTTTTTGTCCTTCCAAGTTATTCACGAATTGTTATAAAATTGTTGTAAATATATTTTGTTACTTTTCAGTGTAAAATGTTTGAGAATATTTGTTTTTGAAGTCGATTATCTTTTTTATTAATGTTTTTGTTTATTACTTGATTTTATGTAAATATAATGAAAATATTATTATGTGAATGGAAATTACCCATACCAGTAAAGGGGTAATAGCTTTTCATAAACAATTTAAACTTGTGTTAAACAATGTATGTGAATGCAGTTTGTAGTTTTCCTCTTATTTATTAAAGAGTTCCTATGTATATTACGGAAGATCTTCATAGAAGATATATTCCATTGCTGAATTTTTGGATTTCAATGGAATTTTTCATTGGAAAATAAAAATAATTATTAGGGCGTAAAAGTAAATCTGTAATTCTAGAACAAACCAATGGAATTTAAGGCGATTATCTAAAAATAAAGTGAAAGCATTGAGGTTACATATGTACGGCTTTAAGCTACTCTACTGCTGAAGAATTAATATTGTATTAAATATTGCCCGCAACCTCGTCCGTCCATGAAATTAAATGAACATTAAAATGTTTCATCAACCCGTAAAATCTGTAAAATTACGCTCACATCGAACACGCTAATACACCGTATACGTTATATTTAGGGATACTAAAAAAAAAATATTTTTCGATTTTTAAGGAACGATTATTTTTCTACAAAAGTCGATTTTTTAAAAATCGATTTTATGATTGTTCTAATAGCGCTATCGATGAAATGTTTCACGCCCTGCGATACATAATACGTTAAACAACTTCATTAAAAATGTACGAGTAAATGAACGAGACAGTTTAATATTTTTTTTCTAATGATTATGCCTTCTAGTATTAAATTAAATGACAAAACAACTCTGTCCGATCGAAACTATTGAACCGATTTAAATTAAATTTGGTACCCAGATAGTCTTTAGATTTAGAGCCTAAGAAAGGACATAGGCTACTTTTTAAACAAGAAAAATGTTTTTTTTCTAGCGACTGAAAGGGGATGGGAAGTTGTATTGAAGTATCATCAATTTTACAGTTAGAAGCTTGAAACTTGACATTCAAAATTTGTAAAAGTTTTACCCTTGGGGTTTTTTTTAAAGTTAACTTAAAAGTTAATGCGTTAAGCAAAATGTTAACTTCGTTAATTAACGATTAACGGGTTAATGCCCAGCTTTGTGTAAGTGTAATATGTGTCGATGTAATTTTATAATTTTAAGTAAAATTATTGGCTTACACAGTAATGATATTTGTGATAGTAAATATTTTACTTTTTTAGTGTTTAAATAAATATTTAAAAAATTATTTGTTTGAAATTTTCGATTTTAAGACCATAACTTTGCCATTTTTGTTTTAATACATTTGTTTAATTTTATTTTATTCTATAAATGTTATATAGCAATAAGTGTTTAGGAAAATCTATTGCATTTCCTTGTTTTCGAAAAATCTACTATTATTTTTCAATCTATTATAAAATCTATTATTTTTTCTTTTAAAAATCAATTTTCAAATACTCGATTTTTCCATTCAACGTTAACATCCTTAATTATATTATGCTATATTTATATTCTCTTTGTACAGTGGCACCGTGATGTACTTCCTCTTTGAATTTTAAGTGACAGGACCTGTAAAGCCTACGCGTACCTTTCAGTCGTATAAAACGAAGAATAAGTTCTTTAGCGCTTGCTAACTTATGTGTTCGCTTGGTGTAGACCGACAAAGATAACACCCGGTAAGCATAAGTCAAACTTAATTATGGGTGTGTTCCGACATGCACTGCGACCACTGTAGAGTGTGACGTCAATTCAGTATACTGTGAAGCCGTTCCTTTATAGCCAGTTATACTGGTTACGATTTAAAACGGAACGCAATCTCGTATACTGTCAGCCGCATTTTTTGACGCGACATTCAAATGAGTGTATTCAAGTTTTCTAGTACATTAAAAAAAACTGTTTTGGAGTACTGTCAAATTAAAAATATTTTAATTAATATTAATTATAAATTGAATTTATAATGTAATAAAAATAAGTACTTTTTCATAAAAAATAATATGTTTTTCATTATGAACACAGTCTAATAAGGTTAATTTTTGCAATTCTGCCATTGTTTTATTTATTAATCCAAACCAATTACAGAACTTTAACATTTTCTGATTAAACTGTAGCTTTGTTTATAAGATGTCAGGCACTCGGGTGGTTTTGACTGATCACGTGATCAAAGTACTGCGAGTACCTTACCTCGAAAACGCCAGTGCTCACAGTAGAATATGGCGGCGATTTATGACGTCTTATATTTCCCTAGGGTACTGCGGCAGTATACTGGCAGTCCATAACGGAACGAATTTTTCTACAGTGATAGCACTGTGCAGTGCTCGCAGTGTATATCGGAACATACCCTAAGTTAGCTCACTAGCGTTCCCTGTCAATTTCAAAAAAGCGTCACAAGGTGTAGGACCTTGTGCAGCTGTCAGGTCATGTTTTTTTCTTGTATGCCATTTTCTATTCATGAAAGCAAAGGTGGGCACTGACTCATCAATCCCTTAATAGTTAATTAACGAAGTTAACATTTTGCTTAAAGGATTAACTTTTAAATTAAGTTCAAAAAGTGTTAAGGCTTTTGTTAACTTCCGTTAATTTAGTCCGGTAATCATTACATTAGAAACTTGGAGACATGCTGTCATTTTGTTTAAATAACGCGCCACGCCACGCTCCTAAGTTCAGCTATGTTCGGCGACTGTCAGTGAGTCGAATGGTGAACTGAAGTGAAGAACGAAGTTAACTTTTTAATTAACGGATCAACGATTAACGAAGTGAACTTTTCGATTAACTGTGTTCACCTGTGCATGTAGGTTTTAAATGTTTTCTGACAGAGCTAACCGCGATAGCAGCGCCTCTCTTATTGGGCCAGAAATGTTTATTTGAATATGTGAGTGAGTAAATTTTGGTGTCATAAAGACATGTGTCAACATGGTACATATCAGCTTAATCTCACCCCACCCCCCCCCCTAAAAAGTGGTAATATTCAATAAAACGGCACTCGATGTCCATTCCGTTTTTCAATAATTCAAGTATTTCACAGACTTGTTCACAAACTTCTTTGGTTTATACTCTATAATTTATAACTTTCAACCAGGCAGTCACATCACTAGTACCTTCTGCAGTACAAAATGTTACTAGTCTATGATAATATTCAGAAGCCGGCTTCGCATTGGCGTGTTTCTTAGCATTTTAATTTTTTTTTATTTTTTGAGGAAAATATTTCGAAAACGTAAAAGTTTTACATTTCTATTTACCTAATTGATAGTACAAAAAATTTCAATAATTTTCACGGATCACCAATCAACTAACGAAAAAGACCTACCACGTGTACGCCGAGTATCCTTGTATCATTAATTATACCTAATTTAATTACTTTTAATTCGTTGTGAAAATTAGATATATTACAATTGTGTAACTAAAACTTGTTCTTTCGTGTAATTATTACACGTGGTTAGAGATAAGTAAAGGAACATGACGAACGCGGAAGGCGACCTACGCGATGGGCTATCCGCCAAGGAGATCTTCGCTAACAGCGAAGGATTAACATATAACGACTTTCTCTTATTACCTGGATACATTAACTTCACCGCGGAGGAGGTCGACTTAACTTCCCCGTTGACAAAAAAGATAAACCTGAAATCTCCGTTGGTGTCCACCCCAATGGACACCGTCACCGAAGCCGACATGGCAATAGCCATGGCCCTCTGCGGTGGTATCGGCATTATTCATCACAATTGCACTCCGGAATATCAAGCCAACGAGGTGCACAAAGTGAAGAAGTATAAACATGGCTTTATTCGCGACCCAGTGTGCATGGGTCCTGAGAATACCGTAGCAGATGTCTTGGAAGCGAAAAAGAAGAATGGCTTCACTGGCTATCCAATAACTGAGAATGGAAAGTTAGGAGGTAGGCTCATAGGAATAGTGACGTCCCGAGACATTGACTTCAGGGAGGGCGATCCGCAGCTCAGTCTGAAGGAGGTGATGACTCCAATTGATGAAATGATAACAGCACAATCTGGAGTTACTCTGCAAGATGCCAATTACATCCTCGAGAAGAGCAAGAAAGGTAAGCTTCCTATTATTAATGGCTCAGGAGAACTAGTGGCTCTGATTGCACGAACCGATCTAAAAAAAGCCAGAAGCTATCCCAATGCTTCGAAAGACTCTAACAAACAACTTCTGGTGGGTGCTGCTATTGGTACACGGGAAGCAGACAGGGAGCGTCTGAAGCTGCTTGTTAGTAATGGAGTAGATGTAATTGTCCTGGATTCATCTCAAGGTAATTCCACATATCAGATTGATATGATAAAGTATATAAAATCTAATTACCCAAATATACAAGTGATTGGAGGCAATGTTGTCACTAGAATGCAAGCAAAGAATCTCATAGAAGCTGGTGTTGATGCCCTTAGAGTTGGAATGGGAAGTGGATCAATCTGTATCACTCAAGAAGTGATGGCTTGCGGCTGCCCGCAGGCCACTGCAGTGTACCAAGTATCTTCTTACGCTCGCCAGTTCAATGTGCCTGTTATAGCGGATGGGGGTATTCAGTCGGTGGGTCACATTGTTAAGTCACTTGCATTAGGAGCTTCAACAGTTATGATGGGCTCTCTGCTTGCCGGCACTTCTGAAGCTCCTGGAGAATATTTCTTCTCTGATGGTGTCAGGCTTAAAAAGTACCGTGGAATGGGCAGCTTGGAAGCCATGGAGAACAAAGAAGGCAAAGGATCAGCCATGAGCAGATATTTCCACAAGGAAACTGATAAACACAGAGTGGCACAAGGTGTTAGTGGTAGTATAGTTGATAAGGGGTCTGTGTTAAGATTTTTGCCATACTTGCAAACTGGAATGCAGCACAGTTGCCAAGATCTTGGTGCGCCATCGCTGACAAGACTACGTGAACTGAGCTACTCTGGGGATTTACGTTTTATGAAGAGGACATACTCAGCACAGTTGGAAGGCAATGTGCATGGTTTATTTTCCTATGAGAAAAGATTATTTTAATAAGATTTAATAACAAGTCCTTTAATCTCAATGTGATATCCAATTTATCTGTGTGTATATATTATGAGGTATTTAGGGCAATATTATTGTTATAAGAAAAGTTGATATTCTCTGATGTATTCCAATATATGAAGTAACAAAGCTTTTATGTGTAATTATGTAATTTGATGTGTTTATACATAATGGACCAGGAATAACTGAAAATAAAACATGAATTATATGATGTTGTCTTATTACATTTTTATACTCTAAAGTAGTAGCCCTTTAGTTAAAGATTTAAAAGTCAAATATCGGTCATTGATAGCTTTCAAAAGATTTTAATTGTTGAAACACCAATACACATAAATGGGAAACCAGAACTAAGTTGGAAGATTCTGTTCTGGGTCTACTTAATAGACAAAGAATATTCTCAAGATATACTTTTAAAAACATGCTTTACTATAAGAAATACAGTTTATAAATTCATTCAAATATCTTTGGGTTGTTTTCATTGGAATAAAATAATTACATAAAAGTCAAAATATTTAGGTAGCTAACAAATTTTATTTTATAATTGTATGTAAACAAGGAGACAGAATTTTAAATCATCTAATTTCTTTGAAGTGCATAATATAATTAAATGATATAGGGAACATAAGGATTTTAGTAAATAAAACCAATCTTATATTTTCTAATAATCACAATTTAATGGAATTCATATAATATGCATAAGCTGCAAAGGCATGATTATGCACATTTCATAATAAATATTTAAGGGTGCTAAATAACTTAAATTATTAAAAAAATAAAAACGTGCTACTGTCTATGCTGTAGACTGGTGCGTCCAAAACATTACGCTTATCGTTTTAATAACTGCGTCCTAGCTATAATGCGAATAAAAAAAAATCTATTACAATTGCACAAATCCTATGGTCAACTACGGATTAATTATTTGAGTAATTTCATAAATGCGTAAATGAGCGATCAGAGAGCATAGCGTAGCATAAAAATACCTACAATAACATCAGTCCTCTACAACCCGTCGTCCTCCACATTACTATCCTCAAACTTCAGTCTCTGCTATTCAAAATCCATATAATATACTCGAGTCAAATACATCAGTTGCCGCATACCGCTACATGTCAATCTTGCCCATAAATATCAAGATAGCTTAGCCTGTACTCAACTAAAACCTGAGCGCGTCGGTTCAACCTGACAGGTCCGTTACACTACACAGATTAAAAATCTACAAATATTAAGTCACGAAAAAAGTTTTAAACCTTCAACAGTGAATTGAATTTGTTACTTATTGAAACGTTGTGATTAAATAATGAGCGTCATTAACTCTTAAGTCATAACGCACCAGTCGGAATGCACGAGTCAAGCGACCAAAGCGTATAAATCTTATTGAGATTACAGCTTACAATTAAATCAGCACGTTTCAGCGTGTTGCTAAATCAATATAATAAAAATTATCAACTTTCAATGCTTGTTAACTCGCGTGTTACAATAAAAATACTGATTTTTCCATCACTTAAGTATTCTCCATTAAACATTTCATAAACCATCATACATCCGAAATGTTTTTTTTTAATCACATAAAGGCTTCAGTACATACAATAGACGCGTATATAATGTAAGAGCCAGATAAGCATAGTAACACGCTGTAATTTGCTGAGGTAAACATAAGGGTACTGCAACTACTCCTTGGCGTCGCCTTCGGCGTCTTCATCCTCGCGCTGGAACTCTGGGCCATGCGTGACGTCATCCTCGAATACAATCTCCTCGGGATCAGGCGCACGAGGCAGGAATTCCTCACCAGGGCAGATCTTTTTAAAGATCTGTTCCGCCTACCAAACAAAAACAGTACAAAAAAATAATATTCCCAAATAAAGGTAAGGTAGGCTAGAAAATTAACGAGATTTTCTGGTCTGTTCCTTCAAATGTTATGTGGGAGGTGGTTTTTGTTGAGTTTAGAAACACTATCTTTCCCTGACAAGGCAGAGTATTTGAAGATTTAACTTTATAAAGAATACAAGTAGTAATTGTTTAACGATACATGAATACATAATTTTTCGATGTACAGATAAAAGCGGCCTTAGAAACTATATATCTACTTACAGAATTAATTTAAATACATAGTTATAGTTAGATATGAATATTGTAGTCAACTTTGTTAATAATGAAAGATAAAGGGTTATCTAAACATGATAACTAACACATTAGAATAAAACACAACAAAAATGTATAATTTCATAAAAATTTACAACAAAAGTTGAATTACATATTTTAACAAATAACAATTGTACCTCAATGTGTTATTAAATTCCTAAATAAACTTTGGGATCTGAAACGTTTAGTTTTGTGTAAACTTAACATTTTAAACCTAATGAATTATCTATTACAACACTGTAACATTAGATTAAAAGAGGTTATCTTCGAGTTACAATGTCGTAGTAAACTTATCATGTTATAATTTAACAAAAAAAAAATTAGGGATCAAACTACAAAAGTCATGACAGCCACGTGTTAGAAAAATCTGAGTTTTTTTTTTATGGATGTAAAAAAATAATATCACTAGGTATGAAAGTAATTTCTCATCAACAAATAAACTAATCATTTGTTAGTTAACTTCATAGTTTAGCTGTTAGTTAAATCATTATGGATGTAGTACTTTTACAAGAACGCAAACTGCTTATTTCTTTGCTCTTTGTTACCAGATAAGGATACAAATCCGAGACTAAGACAGACTAAGAGAAAAGTTTTAGTATTTGTCAAATATCATCTGGAACATCACATGAGTCATGCACAGAACTCAACCCTAGACTTTCGCACCAGTTGTTAGGTCGTCTAACACCTCATAACTGAATGCTTCACAGTTGGCCTATTGTAACGTGTTCTTATCTACCATTGCAATATTCACAGTCTGGTCATGGTAATAATGTTTTAGTGACCAGCTTCACACCGCCATTCCAACCTTATATCTCTTCAGCTTTTGTTCACGTTTATGTTATTTCCGTCTCTCCTTTTTTATTCTTTAATAATTCTCATGAAATTAATGAATTTAAGACATTTTTAATTTATAATTCATTAGATGCTTTAACGAAGACGTTGACGATAGACACTGATTTCAGATTTCTATAAATGTTTAAGCGATAGCTTGGCAATGACAACTTTAGCTCTGTTCCGTTTTAAACAAGCTTGGGGAGCTAGACTAATATTCGATAAGCGACGACGCTAATCGAATAGTCAAAAATGTATGAAAGTGACTATAACTTTCGATATGTCACATATTGTTCCAATACATTTAAACACATTTTGTCGATTCTATTAGCAATAGTGATAATCGAATATTACATTGTCTAGACCAGCTATTGATGTTACGTAACAAGTCATTCTAAATGTACTAGTTCGAATCCATAAAACCGCTACAATTAGAAAATCAAATAGGCACAAAATACTACGTCTTAAAGCCAGTCCATATATAGAGGTCAGTGGCGTTAGGTCTTTTTTTATATATTACAAGGTGGCAAACAAACAAGAGGCTATATGAATTCTCCAAAATGGCGAATCGATCGTTGCCCATAGACATTCGCAATTGCAGATGCGTTGCCTAAACTCAATCGACGAAGACGCACAAAATGAGAATATTTAACCTTCCTATGCATCTCCTCCTCCATCAAATCCACATCCCTTTCCCATCCTTTCTTTATAAGAATAGGGTGGGAAGGGAAAGACTAAAATTAGGCTTCCGGCACCACACTCATCAGACTGTACTCGAAATTACTTCTACTTGACGCCTGTCTTCTGTGAAGTCGTGGTATTTCACCAGGCGAGGCCAATTCGTGCAACAGATGTTGTTGCTGTCGTCTGTTCATCATCTGTATATCACTGGTCTACTGTATTCAACCAGGAATTCATACAAAGAATAGTAGGAATCAGAGGAGTGTATGTGTTTGTGTTGGGGTAAGGGAGGGGTGTGGGGGGGGGGGGGGGTGCTAACCTGTTCAACGGCGCGGTCAAAGTCAAGCCCAGCGTCTGGTCCTGAGCAGACGTGTACGCCGGCAGCAGCACTGCTCGCTGCACCGCTTGTGTCCTTCACGTTGTAGAACAACGACCACAAGCACTGCAACACATATATACAACTATAACCTATGCTATATTTATACCAAAAACCAAATCCAAGATTAAACCATAGAAGTGAGGCCTATTAAAATCAAAAGCAGTTAAATCTATGTCTACCAAATATTCAATAAGCTACAAAAATGGAACTTTGTTCAGATAACGACAATAAACGGGATGACATGTAGCTGTCATTACTGCATTTGATAGTTAAACTAGATGGCGCTATAGCTAAATGATTATAAGACATTAACTGTGGGTTTCTGAGAACAAAATCCCCATTTAAAACATTGTTATATCTGTTTATTCAAAGATAACAGGGAAGATGGTATGTTTTATACAAATATTTTGGTGTTAAGAACCCGTGGCCTATAACCTATACCAGTTGTAAGCAATTTACTCAGAAATTACGCAAGACCACACGAAACTCTTAATTCTCGCTAAACTTGTTACTTAGCTTATAAATGTTAAAGTAATGTGAATGTACCTTTGGTTTGTCAGTCTCCTCAGTCTGATCTCCGCCGGACAAGTCGAATATCTTGTCGGCGTAGGGCCTCAAGTCGGTCTCGGCGTCCGTCACCTTCTTAGTTATGAAGTACACCACGACTGGAACAATATTAATACATATCTAAATATACATTTTTGTACTATATTTTGTATGACAAAAATTTTCTGTTATTTACTAATCATATAATAAATGAAAGGACCGAATGAAATACTTTGTAGGCACATATGCAGACGATGCTCTAAAACAGTGATTATCAAATTTATTTCTTTCACCGCCCCCTTTAAAATCAATTATTTTTCAGCGCCCCCTAATTTTTATTCATCCCTAAAACTTAGAAACCACAATTTCATTACTTTAATTAATTTCAACGCCCCCCATTTTTTTGGACCCCTTAACGCCCCCTACTAGGTCTCAAGCGCCCCCAAGGGTGCGTTATCGCCCACTTTGAGAAACACTACTCTAAAATCAAGCAATACTGAGGAAACAAAATGGATGGATAGATGTTTGTTACAAGATATCTCCTGAACTTTGGTATAGAGTCTGAAAGAACACATAAGCTACTAAATATTTCTTTATATTCCGCGCGGACAAAGCCGCGGATGACAGTTAGTTTTATTATATATTTCTTGCTAATCTACACAATAAATTAATATTATTTTCATTTGTATATCGTAACCTTAGTTTGATTGAATAATAGAGTATTCTTATAACTAACATGATGATTGTGAATAAAAGTTAATTGTAGTTTTTATTTCTATAGAAATAATTTGCTCTGACTGACTCATGTTTAATGAAAAAAAACTTTAGCACCTGAAGGTAGGTTGAAGTTTTTCATTCGAAGAGTAACAAAAAAGAAACAAGTTTGCAAGAAACTGGCAAAAAAATTGAACAACTATTATATATTTATATAAAAGAAATATGAAACTTCACAGCATTGGAATCTTCCATTGCAAGGCGAGACAAAATACACAATAAAATGTAAGAAACCAAATATTTAAAATTAATTGTTGTTATATTAATCAACCTAAAAGTCAAACCCCAAAAAAAATCATACTAATCTATATAATCATACTAATAAATGAAAATGTATGGATACATGGATGGATGGATATTTGTTTGAATGTATCTCCGGAACGGCTCAACGGATCTCGATGAAATTTGGCACAGATGTAGAACATAGTCTGGAAGAACAAATAGGCTACTTATATTTTTTTAAATTCCCTACGGACGGAGTCGCGGGCGACAGCTAATATAAATATAAATTCCAACATTTAAAGAGTCTACTAATTTTTCCATTTATACCATTGATGAGTAAAAAATTGCAAAAGGATTTTTCTCCTTATACAAACACTAGATGTCGCCCGCGACTCCGTCCGCGCGGTACTAAAAAAAACGTATCAAGTGTTCTTATGTGTTCTTCCAGACTATGCTCTACCTCTATTCCAAATTTCATCCAAATTTATGAAACCGTTCCAGAGATACATTCAAACATCCATCCAACCATCTAAACATTCGCATTTATAATATTAGTAAGAAGTAGTCGGTACATATTAAAAGTTTTCCTACTCAAGTATAATGTAAATCTCACTTAGTTATTCACAACAAGTCATTTTAGCATAAACTTGAATGTAATTAAATAAAGCTGATGCTATGCAAAATGTATGCAAAGTTTCAAAGTGTCCGACAGAAGTGGGTCGAGTCAGTATTAGCACAGATGACTTTACACCAGGTGATGAGATATTTGTTACGACTTTAAACTGTTCATCAAACAATTATATTGATATTGATTGTTAACAACTGTTATCCCATTTAAATGCAAATAATTTATTAAAGAAAAGTTATAACTGAAGTCAGTTATTAAATTATGGTTATTAAAATCTATATATATAAAAGAAGGTCATGTTGTTGTCACACTATTTATAACTCAAGAACGTCTGAACCAATTTGGCTGAAAGTTAGTGGAGCTTAGAACCAGAAGACGGACAAAGGATACTTTTGTATCCCGTTTCCGTGGTACGTAACATAAAAATAAAGGTTATTAAATGTAAATTTACGAGAGTAATTCCACCTCCATATTGTTCATTATAGTGCCGTTGGTTAAATGTAAAGTAAACTTACACAGTCCCTTAGGGCAGGATCCTGTGGCGGGGCCGACCTCGAGCACGGTGACGGCGCCTCCGCCCTCCACTAGCGGCGGGAACCGCAGCAGCGTCAGCGGCTCCTTCTCGCTCTTCATTATGGTACCGTTGGTGATGAACACCGCCTTCGATATGTCACACGTCTCCGCCGGCTCCGGGGATACCAGGTCCTAGAAACAAATTCATTTTAAATTGTTTTCAGATATCTTGGAGACTCTTTGTAGATAATTAGATGTAAGGTGTATTTATTGGAAGGCTTATGGGGCGATATGGTCGCATTGCGATAAAGCCTCTTAAATTACTAAATAAAAAAATAAAAAACCGTGACCCTAGATTAGGGCTCTACCTTTGATATGACCTTGGACCGCCAAGAAGAGAAAAGAATAAAAACTTCATTGTGTTTACGATTTTTATAAGTCACTTTATACAAACCTTGGGGCACTCATTGATCCCAATGACGAGATGTTCGCAATTGAGGGTCTTGGACTTGCTCTCGATGACGACCTTGGTCTTGCCCTCCTCCACGGTCTTCGTCTCCACGGAGTCTATGGGCCGGTTGAGGCAGTACACGCCGCCGAATACCGCGCACAATCTGGAATTACCACTCTCTATTATCACGGACGTCTTATTATAATAAAACTTTGTGTCAGTCGGGTACTAAACCAATTTTATAAAACTTTTAGAAAGTCACAAAAGCCTAAGGGCCGACTTAATATGTGAATAGTAGGGCTAGCACGAAAATCTGTGACCGATTGTCACAAATTTTCGTATCGTCACCGTCAATATCGATTAGATGGCCAATGTCAATAATAATCGTGCTAGGCCCACTGCACTGGTATGTGGCTAACAAACATCGACTGTTGATAACCAGACGCTTAAATTTGTGTAGTTATATTGGTGCTATAATCTGCACTAAGCTAAAAAAGAGAAGTGGTAAATTTTATTCCGTTTTTTATCATCATCAAGATCCTCAAAGATCCTCTATTACCTATATTTAAAGCCAAGAGTGACAAGAAACCGACTGTTGCAGTAAGTTATTTTGACCATCAGTTCGATTATTGCCACTTCAAATCTATTCTTCAAAATAGAATTGTTTGACAAGTGAGCACACAGACAAGACACTAGAGGCGGATCTAAATTCTTCAACGTCTAAAATTAACACAGCATTGTATATATTTAATATGTGTCAGAGAAAATGCCAAGCATGTTATAAATAATAATCGATTTCACAGTTGTGTAAGCAACTTATACCTTATCTACTTTTAGACCGAACTTTACATTTATTACTGTATTCTTTAAAAATAAATTCTGAAATAACTCTTTAACAGTTTGATAACTGTTACTTAACGGTTGGAATAGGACCTAGCGGCTTTATGAATTTAAAGGACTCCGACTATTTTAAAATAACATTGCGAATTGCTTTTACAACGGTTAGTTACCAGTCGTTCTCAATTTAGTCGACGTGACCCAATGTCAAATACACTTAGCCTGAACGACTAAAGTCATGGTCCTTTACTTACAATTAATCTAACAGATTGTGAGGCGGCCAAACGCTCGGGTCACTTGATTCCCCAAGGGAACCTCTTGCGAGAGGAAAAGGGATTCGTTCAAAGTATATTGAACTGAAAACTATTAACTGAAATTGGTAACAAAGCCATAAAATGTTAAATTCGCTAGGATACAGATTTTATAACTTGCTTCAAATATTTCGAAAGTTTATTGAAATACACTTTGTTCGAGATATAGTGAATAATATTAATTCCATAAATACTTTGAGATAATATATACTAATCGGTTAGTTGCGAGCTCAGATAATAATACAGCATCTTTTTTTATGATCTTTCAGTACATAAGCATCTGAAAAACGGCATCTCATTGATACTATCTACTACCACTGCGGGAACAATTCCACCAAAATGTTATTATTTTCTTAGTAAAACAGCTTTCAATATCTTACTAATATTATAAATGCGAATGTTTAGATGGATGGATGTTTGTTTGAAGGTATCTCCGGAACGGCTCAACGAATGTTGATGAAATTTGACACAGATGTAGAACATAGTCTGGAAAAACACATAGGTAACTTATTAAGTTTTTTATTTTAATTCCGCACAGACGGAGTCGCGGGCGACAGCTAATATAAATGCAACGTAACCTAAAAATGGAAACTTCATATAACAGTTATGTAAAGAATGAGAGCAGTGAAACGTTGAATTTAATACGTTTTTTATATAATTTTCAATTTAGGAAATCTGAATCCTCGACGCGTGCAGTTAGAAAGTTCTTATTTTAGTGCGGTGTGGCCGGCGCGGCGGCGGTGCGATGCACAACTGGGTCGTTGAACTACCGAGCAGTTTCATGACGGATTATTTTGCACGGACCAACCGTTACGAAGATATATTACGTGATTTTTGTGAAGTTTTTTCAATTAATATGATAGGTTAAAAAATATTAACGTTATAAAACAACAAAATATGTAAAGACTGGACTAGATTGATTTGAAATCATATTACAGAAGACATTGTTATTGCCGCATTAAAGCCACACTACTCTTGGACCGTAGAACTAAACACGTAAACTAAAACTATGTACATCTAAGGGTCTGTTCAGATAGACTGATGTGGAAAGCAGAAAATAATTTAAGTATGCACATCTTGTCTTATTAAAAGTAAGCGTAAAAACGTAAAAACTAAAATTAAACCTTGTTTCAATCGTATAAAGCTCAATTTTATTTGTAGTAAAAATCTGCTTTGCTCTACGCCTCGGTCTGTGTGCACGGACCCTAACAGTGCCTTGCTGTATTTGATGAATCATCGTAAAATTTCCAGTATCTTTGTTAAACCATGACCACAATGGTACACAAAAAAAAACTCGTATCCCCGCACATTTTTTCGCAAATTTAAAAACAAATTACGTGGGTTTGAACTTACCTACAGAAGCACTGCGGCAACTCCCCGCTGCCGTACATGGGCCAGAGGAAGGGCGTGTTTCCATAGCGACCAAGGCTCATGAGGAACTTCTTGCACTCCCTCACTCCCTCGAGGCAAGGCATAGCGTCAGTGCCACCAGCGATCGCAAACAACACGTAATGGATGAGGTTTGGCGTCAGACCCTTGTGAGTTAGGTACTCCTTGAAAGTCTTGTCGTTCCAATCTAAATAAACAAATAAATAAATTATACAATTGAAGAAAATGTTTTATGTATTTCAAAATAAATTGATGCTCTTTATTGTATGATAGTGTGCAGCGGACTTAATCAAAGTATGTTTTACCTTAATAATAAAATATTCCTAATGAGATAACTGCCTAGACCTAAAATACAGGTGATATACTAAATTAAATTAAACTGTATTGATCGACTTTTAGGTCGTACCTCGCACGGAATTCAATTCGGAATTTTTATGGTACCTAACATAAGATGTTAAACATATGTTTAGTAATAAATTCCACGGAAGCTTCTTATAAGATTCAATAAAATTATTTTTAAAAAGCTATTTACCAAAGTTATTAGACATTCTTTTGCATCCATTCTATTGTTGGTTGAAATTTAAGATTTTTTCTTTTATATTCAACCTTATCGTGTAATCATTTGAGATTAGATTTAATTCATTGCACCTAAAGTAATAAACTTCAATTTATTTTAAACGTAAACAAACACACGTTCACTTTATTTAAAATAGCTGCAAGATGCAGTAATAAAACGTAACATCGTTGTTTAAAAATAAATTTCTGTATTTACAACAATACTAAAAAATTTATTTTCATTAAAAAAAACAAATCCGGAATGTTATGAGAGAAAAATAATATGTAGCTCTCCTTTTACAGCGAATTTTTTTACCTAAACTGCTAACAGTTGTTACACAGGCTGACGAAACAATATAAAAGTTGTCATTACAAGGCAGAAGGAACACTAAAAAAAATTTAATCCGAGATATACTTCATTGGAGCAAATTGAATGGATTCTAACACAGTTCAAGACCCAATCAATGAAAAGAAAATTGATCAGCATATTCAAAGAAAAGAGTTACATTTCACGTAATCTTTTATGACATGTAACTCTTTTCATCAGATGGGTAGAATGTTGTTTTCCTTTGTATCCTACCTTTGAACTCGTTATTCATTTCTTCCTCATTGTAAGCGACAATGGAAGTGAGCATCTTCATGAGCATGCGTTTCTCGACGATGCCGACCGCCTCTGTGGCGAAAACATCAGCTCGGGAGCAGGGTACTGGCACCAGGTGGTCATCCAGCCAAGTCAGCACGCGCGTCACGCAGCGGAACTCCGCATAGCGTGCGATGTTAGAGGATATAAGAAGTTCCACCAGCGGACCGCGGGAGAACAGCAACTGGCAATATGAAACACAGTTAAAACTGTCACAACGCAAAGTATAGTTACGGTCAGATATCTAAAAATGTAATTTGTATTTCATTTAGGATAAGAGGTAACAAAGCTTTACGTATTCTTAAAGTTTTTTTTTATCTTATTTTAAAAATTACTTAGCAGGTAAATCTTTTCACGTACTTTCAAATGTTCTGGAGGCAAATACAGAGATAAATTTAATAAATATGAAGATCAACTAACACTATACATAAACCTGCATTTGGCTGTTGTAAATAGAATATTTTTTTGTACATTTCGCAAACTATATTACTCATAAAGTTTAAGAGTAATAAAGTCACGGTCGACCAAAACACGGGCGTGACGAAATTGGTTCTGTTTTTGCCGTTCCGTCGGAGGACTTTGCAAAAACAAAACGAAACATTCCACAGACTTCGCTACGGAAATAGTTCGTCGACAATTTTTTGACTTCCTTGTACCACTGTAATTGCACAAAAATGTAGACTACTTCCTACTGAAATATTTGCTATATATATGATGCAATTTGAGAACAGAAAACAATTTGGAATAAGTAAAACTAACCATCGTTATTTTTATTTACGTCATGAAAATTAATTGTAAAGTCGTTAAGTGATTCATGGCATTTACTTTCTTATCCAACTATGTTTTGTTGTGGACAAAATATTGACACATTCGATGCTACTCAGATTATTTCGTACTCGACAGTTGTTTCGGTGGCACTGAAGCTGTTAACGTCTGCATGCAACAATATTAACGATCCAAAATAACTGTTTGCATCATAAAGTTTTGCCCACTTCCGATCACAACATCAATATATGAAATCAAACGACCGGACATGTCGACCGCACAATGTAAACATTTCTTTCCATCAGGCGTAAGATAAAATTTCGAGTTATTTGCATGTGCCATCGAGCAAAAAATTCGATTCTGTAATCTTATTTGAAAGCTATCTGCGGATTCCATTTCTTTTAACTAACATTCTGTAATATAAAATTGTACGGCGTTAAAAATAATAAGTAGAGTTCATCTTTAGAGAGTTTTGTTTATGCAACTTCGACAAGGTGATTGCAGCTTTGGATAGAAAGCCATAAAAGTTTAACTATTACGTAACATGTTTTAGAGATATTTTTTTTTTATATCATAAGGTAGCAAACGAGCAAACGGCCACCTGGATTCGCCACAATAGCGAGGCGACCGTTGTCCATAGACATCCGCAAATGCAGATGCGTTGCCTACCTTTAATTAACGGAGAAGGGGACGCACAGAAACAGGATATTTCTCCTTCCTATGCGTCCCCTCTTCCGCTGAATCCACTTCTCTTTTCCATCCTTTCCTATTAAGAAATTAAGAAAGGATGGGAATGGGACTAAATTTAGGCCTCCCGTACCACACTCATCAGACGAAACGCGGAATTGCTTCCACCTCACGCCTGTCTGTGTGGTCATGGTATTGCCCTGGCGACCCGGCCAAAATTATAAATGAAAATTTACACCACTACAGAAGTTAACTTATACATTTCTAAGAAAGGAACTCGAAATTTAAAAGAATTAGCTAATAAGGAAAACTATATGTGAATTACATGTTCTGATTAATCTAACCAGTTAGCTTGCTAATCTAATGCATTGACTGCAATCTTATCAGACATTGTTAGATTACAGATTGCAATCCTTTGAGTGATAATATTTGAATGCCATAATAAACTCTAGTTATATTAAACTCAATTGCTTCAAAAAATTCTATTTGGTAAACTATAAAAGAATGTAATTCATATTATTGAGTCATATGTTAAGTAAAGATTCTATATTTTACTACAAAAGGAATTTGTTTGTTCAACAATGAGTGTTATAATAAAACTATCTGTTGCCCAAAAAGAATAAAAAAAACGTAGAAAATAGACTACACTCTATTCCAAACAGTAATGTATCTATGTGCCAAAAATTTGTTGTAAAATTATCTTTTTTTTTTACAAAGGTATGCTTTAAAACAGTGATTTTCAAACTTATTTTTTTCACCGCCCCCATTGAAAATCAATTATATTTCAGAGCCCCTTAATTTTTATTCAGCCCTAAAACTTAAAAACCACAATTTCATAACTTTAATTAATTTGAATGCCCCCCATTTTTTGGGCCCCTTATCGCCCCCTCATAGGTTTCAAACGCCCCCAAAGGGCGTTATCGCCCACTTTGGGAAACACTGCTTTAAAACATGTGGTCAAATTTAATTATTAAAATTAATAAGCCCTTTATTAAACAACTATGTAGGATTGTAGCACCTTGGAATTTCAAAGCAGTTTCTATGTCTATATTACATTTTTCGAGTTTTAATTGGGTGGCAGCTGACCTCTTACCCCTCGGAAATGGCTATGTTCATCAGTATTATTACAGACTGCTGAATGGATTCTAATTTGAAACATATTAAATGTAAATATTAATCTTACCTTTGGGGTCATATCAATGTTGAACTTCCTGTACTCTGCGGCGAAGCTAGCTTGACTCCAAATCTTCTTTGGTGGTTCTGTTTTACCATCTTCTTTTGCTTCACCTTCTCCTTTTTCTTCTTCAGGTGGAGACTCCCTATATTTTAATTATTTATTTTATTAATTAAACCTAAACTATCTAAAATTTAAAGTATTCATAATTATTTTTTTTTTTCAACAAATAAGGTGTGAAAATATATTTTCATACAAGTGGAATAACAACAGTTTTATTTAACTTACAAAATTATTATTTGTTACTTGACTTATCATACCAACATTAAACATAATATGTAAATACTCACTTTTCAATGTACCACTGCTCCCTCAAGTTGTAAACTTGAACTTGTTTTTCTGGATCAGAGTTGACTTCCTTTATGAACTTCTGCAGGCCGTCAAAGTTGTAAGAGGCCCAGAGCCCGCCATAATGGTCACTGGAGTCCAGGTGGAGGACATTCTTGTGTATTCTACTGCATGCTGCAGCCACAATGGACTCCACCATACCTTCATACAGAGTACTTAAATATGAGAAATTGTTTAAAATAAAGAAATGCCTTACACACTGTTTCCAACAGTTTTAAAAAGCCTCGCCTCGTAGAGTACTTTAACAATTCATTTATTTTTAAAATGTTAACTAGCTTAGATTTGTATTATTTTTGTATCGGGACTATCAATTGATTTGAAAAAGCAATCACAACTTTAACTTCTATAGTACTAAGTTCTTGAACTTTTAACAAGAACATAGAGCTTGTGAGTCACAACATCTTAGTGAGTCATTGTTATTCTAATAAGAATTTCTTAACTTTACATTTTTTGATAAAGGTTTAAATTAAAGCTTTATTTTAATTTGTAATATGCTGTTTTATTATTTTAGCTGTAAATATTTAAATCCAAATATATAATATACTGTTGATGATAAAAATAATTGTCAAATATAGTGATAATGTATGCAACTTAACGCTATAAGCAAGTATTTAATTAATGAGGTAGCTGCGGCATATGGTGTATGAATTTGCATGCTTATATACTACGGAATATTTTTTTATGTTCCAAATTAACTTTGAGTGATTTCAGGATAATATTCAAAGAGAAAAGTGTACAGTTCGTAAGCAATGGCTGTAATATATGACACGTTCAATGGCATGACGAAGCGAGCAAAAAAGAATAAGATCGATACTAAAGTAGGCTAGTCGCCATCACGCCCGGTATCAATTTAAAAGTAAATTATGCCTTACCTGTCCCAACCACGATGACCTGGAAGTCGGTCGGTAAGTCGTCATCCATATTGTCGACTTATATTTCACTAAGAGAAATAATTACTTTATTTAATTGATTAAAATATGGAATGTCCTACCCCTTCACAAAGAATTTTACTTTCTCTGACATTTGACAGTTGTCTGTGGTTGACTGACAGCTACAATGATTTTTTTCCTTTGGTGTTGACACTTTTTAACCGCTTCGCAAATTTACTCTATGGTTTTTGTTTTTAAATTTGGAATTTTTTCGCTAACATTTTTGTTATTGTACAATAAAAGTTTAATATAACAATATGTCGGGGTTTTATTCAATGCAACATAATACAAACCATGCTTTCAAAATCAAAACGCAATTTTTTTATCTTATAAGCCCCAATTAAAATGATAAGACTGCAGAAAACACCTTTAATCACCCTTTCTTTAAGCTTGAACTGTTATATATAGGATAGCTAAGTAACAAAAAAGTGAAGTCTTAACTTTTGACGCTGATGGAGGCCACAAAGGCCGAGGTAGGCTTGCTGCATTTACTTAAAGGGCAAAACGTAGTGCTGATTAACGAATCTTTGGAGAGATCCTTAGATCAATCCAGTCCTAAGATATTGAATTTTAAAGACGTCTATTTCCTTTAGGAAACTGGGCTATTTTTTCTTTCATATTTTTTATTTGATAATGAGGCGATTTAGTTTCAATTTCTGTTCTTTTGTGAAACTCATAAAAGTGGTAGAGCCAACAATAACATCTGTTGTACGAATTGGCCGGCTCAACAGGTGAAATACCACGACCACACCGAAGACAGGAGTGAAATGGAAGCAATAACTCGCTTTGTCTGATGAGTGTGTGCGCCTGGAGCCTAATTATAGATATTTTCCCCTTCCCATCCTTTTCTTATAAAGATTAAGAGGAGGACTTAGCAGAGGAGGTGACTCATTGGAAAGGGAAACATCCTCTTCTTGTATGTTCTTTCCAGTGTCGATTAAAGGTAGGCAACGCATCTACAAATACATATGTCTATGGGCAGCAATCACTTCGCTGTTTTGGCGAATCTAAGTAGCCGCTTGCTTGCAGTATACACTTCTTCTTGTTATAAAAATATCTTACTCATATAATAAATGCGAATGTTTGTTTGAAGGTGTCTCCAGAACGGCTCAGCGGATCTCGATGAAATTTGGCATAGATGTTGATCATAGTCTAGAAGAACACATAGGCTACTTATTACGTTCTTTTTATACATATATATATAATATATGGGCTATAACTAATAATACTTTAACTCTTCGACGACTTTTCGACACTGAACATCAAGTAAACAGTTTGTGTAAATGACACTTTTATCGAAAACATATGTACTTATATGCGCGACAATGTGCCTTTGTAAAGACTAGCTGTATTACTGAAAGTATTTCTTGAAAAATGTAGAATGAGGTTGATAAGGGCACCTGAGAAATACCAAACTCGAACTTGTTAAGTAACAACTAAACTTCACTAAGAAATCTTTAGAATTTCGTTGAATATTATTTTTGTAAAAGAATATTAATTGTTTTCAAAATTCTATGGTAGGATGTAGGTAATGTATTTTGAAATGGCAAAAATGTTTACGTATTTATTGAGATAAAAATTTTATGTCAATAAATACGTAAACATTTTTGCCGTCTTACTAATATTACAAAAATGCGAAAATTTAGATGGATGTTTGTTTGAAGCTATCTCCGAAACAACTCACGGAATCTTAATGAAATTTGGCACAAACGTAGAAAATACTCTGTTAGAACACATAGGCTACTTATTAAGTTTTTTTAATTCGCGGGCGACTGCTAGTTTTAAAATAATTCTAGTAATAAATTGTATAGTTTCAATCAATTTATAACTTCATCATCATATAAAATTTTATTATGTTATTAATCACTAGAAGAATTCTCATTATTCGTGTAATGTAAAATAAAACAACAGATGATTCGGTTTTTATATTTACAATGTTCTTTTACATACATTTCAACATTTTACAGGCTACCAGGAGCTCTTTTTAATTCGAGCAACGAACAGTTACATAAACTAACACGTAAATCTAGATCGTAATAAAAACGACTCGTGTCAGTTACTACGGGGCCCGAGCGACACGGGCTCGGAACACTTGAATCAATAAAATCCCTGTGTCCGTGTAACATTTACTAAACAAGAACAGTGGCAGTTTCCTTGGAGAGTGACTTCGTTCGAGCATTTAGGCCGCTCCTAGCTAGCGCCCCTACATATTTTTATTGTTCGAAGGACGTAAAGGTATCGTGGGCCCTTACAAGAGTTGAGTAGATGATAAACAACTATTTACACATTAAAACTGTTTTTCAAATTGATAATGCACCGACATCTACCCTAAAGAGTTGCCACTATCTACATCGTACAAAAACCATGGAGTCGGCAAACTTTGAGATAGCACTTATTTTGAAAAAGCTTCGTTAGTTCAGAGTGGAAAACTTTGACGGAGTGGCCATTGTCGTTGTTTGAAAATCCGTCGACAAAAACAATTCGACGCGTCGTCTATTACGTTAGCTCTTTGACCTGTAGTTTTTTCTTTTATTTTCTTCAAATTAGTTTGAAAGTGTTAAGTTAGTGCGAAAAGAAAAAGTTTTAATTGTACCACTAAGTATATATTGCTTATGATCTTTACAAAATCGATAATTTCAATAACAAATTCCAGTAATGAATCAAATACAGTGGGCTTACACAGAAAACTGTAATTATTTTTTGACCAATTCCTTGTATTTTTTTAGTTCTCACAAAGTCTAGAAAAAACATTTCTTTGGCAACATTCATAATACTATTTTATCAACTGTCAACATTTTCATTAAAAAAAAATAATATAAAAGGAACAACAGCACAAAGATATTAATATATAAACTAAAAACAATTTTTGGTCTAAACTGTTATATAAATGTAAAAAAAAATTGACTAGGAAGCTATCACACATGACTGGATGACATTGAACAGCCAAAAATCGAGAACAACACGAATAACTTATACCCGGTTTCTGAAAGAATTTTGTCCACCTGTAATCTAACTAAAACATCTGTCAATTTAGTCGGATCAAATTAAATTGCAACCGGGTGTTTTGGTAAATTATCCTAAAAATTATTAACTTGAAATTAATTAATTGTAATTTAATTGCTCTCTCAGAAACCGGACATTAGTCAATTACAAATATACAGACTGTTCTATTATTGTTAGCAGAAACACATATACAAAAAGCGCTATATAAATGTACGTACTACAAGTCTCCTGTATAGGTATGATCTACCATGCTATTGTAAATATAAAGTAAAGCTGTGTACAAACTAAGATATTCGGTAGTAACAAGTTATCTAGACAGGAAGCCTATTTAGAAGACTTACGAAATGCAAAAAATAAATCCCCCTTTAACAACCATCACAATAATATAACGAATGACTTTTTATTATATAAATTAATTATCACAAAAGAAAAATGGAACAGGAAAACTTTTGTTCAAAATAAATGCCGTAAATTGTAAAAAAAAAACTATTACAAAGATTGTATAGTTAGAGTAACACATCAGTTAGTTTGTACTCAACTTTTAAAACCATTCACCGAAATCCTAGGTAGGATAAAATAAGCAAAGAGTTCCTAAACTGTAGTTTCATTTGTAACAATTCGATCATTTTAAATTATTAGGCGATCGGTTAGGTGTATCGTAAAAATATTTCGCTATTACATATTTCATTTATTTACATAAGTAAAAATTTCAAGATACAGATACAATAATGTCCTAATTATTATGTACTTATGTGCCTATAAAAGTCTAATTCGGTAGATCTTTTTAATTACCCAGTACTTTAAAAAAGAACACTAAACGGTGAAAAATGAAGGCGGACCGCCGTACTCACGTACCGATTAGCTGTAAACATGGAATAAATATATCCGGTGAGACTGGAGCTTACACCCATTGAGATATTATAGATAGAGCATTCGAACGCTTGATTTAGTTACGAGGGGAACGTAAAAAATGCCGTTACTTATAATATATAGCATGTGCGCTTAGACAGACATTACATTCTTATTTACTTTTAGGACGACTCGAGGTTTTATTTCTTATCTACACTCTATATATAACATCTCTAAGGTTCACTACGGGGAAAGGAAATATCGTCACCGAGCCGAGGCAATAACGACGTAGTTTAGCCGAGAAGGTGGAATAAAAGAAAAGTTAAGCTAATAAATCTCACGAAGCTCAACAATCTCATGCCGCGTACACGATGCACCTACAAATAAATCTTATCACGGTGTGAAACATCAACATCGCGAAACATCAATATTAACAAAACAAACTATTTACACACGCTCTGCACTACACACATATTAAAATATCGACGCACTCGTTGCTTCCAGTTTACGTTAAAGCTTTAGAGTAACGAAATATATCGTTAGGTTTATTAGACCGATATCGTGATCGAATCTGTATCGAATCCTCGTAAATATTTTCGGTGAAACATATCGTTAGTATTATTCACCGACATTATTTGGAATGATAAAAAGTCAATTAAAATTTTGTAAATATGAGTAACCGATAATTATATTTTTGTCTCTTTAAAATGATATGTCGAATTAAAATTTCGTGATATGTCGCTAACACTACGGAATGAGATTCGATAGAGTCGATATTTTAACACGTCAATAACACGTAACATTCTAGGGGTCTACAAGGGCGTCTCGGAGGAAAGCGGAGCGCGGACGCGGGGGCGGGGCGGCGGAGCCGGGCGGCTGGCCAGTTCCGTGCCCTCGCCTCCGCCACCGCTGTCTGTTGAGAACTGGTCCACCTCATCGTCCGTCGAGTCTTCGTCCTCCGCGAACACCGAGTCCGGTCCCACCGACGCCGAGTCCGCGTCCAGCGCGAAAGACGGGCCAACACTACCCGCGGACGCCAGCGGCGCCAGACGTTCGCTAGGGCACGGTGACAGACGCCGGTCCGGCAGCGAGCACACGACCGAGGAGCCGCGCCGTTCCAAGTACGAGCTGCCCGAACTCGAGCAGGTGGCCGAGCTAAGACGACGGTCACGGGCGCACGCCGCCGACGCGCGCCGCTCTGCCACGCGTAGCGAGGAGCTCGGCAGCGAATCTCCGCGCAAGCCGGAGAGGCGGCGCGGTGGCGTCAGCAGGCTGCCGTAGCCGCCACCATATGAGGCGAAGCGTGCCCGTCGAGGCCAGGGCGGCCAGGGTTCCTCGCCGATGGAGGGTCGCGAACGCGCGCGCTCACACAGCGCCTCCTCGAGTGCGATCGTCAGCTGTCGCTCCTCTTCTACCGCCTGCTCCTCGGCCACCACTGCCTCCGCGAGCTCCACTATCTTAGGATCGTTAAGGGCCTTAACGGATTTGCTACGGCTCTTGTAAACGATTAGGAAAACCATGAGCGCGAAGAAGCCGCCGAGCGTGGCGGCTATGCGCACGCCCGTCATGACGTCGTACGTGGCGTAGAACTCGATGCGCACGCGGTCCCGCTCGGCCTGCGCCCGCTCCGTGCCGTTGTAGGCCGCGCCGCCCGTCGCGCCCGCCTCGCCGCTCCATCCTTCTCTATTCTCCATCGCGCGGTCAAGTGCTCATCGCCTGTGGAAACATAAAACGTTGTAATGCAAACTTTTATCGCACTCGCTAAATAAAATATGACACGGGCGGGAGCTAGATAAAACTAGGCCGTTATGATAAGCATCGATCCGTCGACGTTGCTTTTTGCAATGTGTCGATTGAAACTTAGTGAAATACGAGAGAAAAATGTTCAATATTGATCAATACCTAACTTATACGATATATATTTAATTTTGCAGTATCGCAGTGGGTGGCAGAGCGAACAACAGTGTTGTCGCAAAGCGACTTCCGTTCGCCAGGTGCGGCAGAGCGCTCGCGGCGACGTATCTGGGCCGCGCCGCACCGAGTCGCTGTTTCCCCGCCTTTTATTTTTGGATTAAATACAAAAGTAGTTCTTAAAACATCATATTTCATCAGAAGGAACATTTCCTCTTAAGTAATGTAGTGATGTTTTGATTTCACATGGTACAGTTATTTATATATGCTCATTTTTATCCGGTATGCAAACATAAACAAAGAGTCTTGCAGTGTCATCGTCATCCAAACATCACGTCAGGAGCATATCATACCTCTTCCCGACCGCGTTTAAAAATACCAAGTGTTCAATGGGCATTTACCGTTGAACAAATGTATGTTTTATAGGTACACACAACACAATGCAAAATAATCTAGACCACAATAAATTAGTGATTTTCTTCACACTACTGACAAGATAATGTTTATCATTCAACATAGATACAGTACAGCCTTAATGTGATTTTGTTTGCTTAATTAATTATTATTATGAATATTAACTAAAAATATACGTTTCAACTTTCAAATGGGAACATTTTAGAGTTAACTGAAATAGCTCAGAAAAGGTACAAACTCCGACAATTTTCTGCCGTAGTTTGGTATACCAAACTACGGCAGAAAATTGTCGGAGTTGTAAAAACCACCGATTTTTAATTAAGTGGTATGGATCTGCACATTAAAAAAAAACTTACTAATTAATTCAAATTCGATTTATCACAAATCAATTACATCGATTCACTTTGAGACGCCGCGTAATTTGTTTGTGTTCGTCGGTTGAGACGCTTGCAAATCAGATACAAAGTGCGAATTTGATGTGCAAAATTCTGATTTTCCAAAGGTTTACACTATTTTGCAATAATGTCAAATAAAACAAAAAGCAAGGCTTAATTACATTAGACTTAATTACACGAGTGCTACTAGTGATAGATTAAATTATTAAAACTTTCCCTAATAGCATAAAAAACGTGTTGACAACTTTGTTTAAGAATACATTACAGTTTTAATTTACAACGCAGACAACAGGCGACAGGACGACACACTTCTTCAATACAGAGTCAAAGCGAACCTAATTAAATATGTATTTAAAGACTGAACTTTGACTTATTAATTTTTCACATCTCAGTGCGCTAATATTGTATTATTTGAGCTAACAATTGTGGAAAGAATTTCGTTTAAGTGAACAGATACAGAATATTTGAACATTACATTTTTATTAACATACTAGGTGTCACCCTCGACTCCGCCTGCGTAAGTATAAGTAGTCTATGTGTTCTTACAGACTATATTCTACCTCTATGACAAATTTCAGCGATATCCATGCAGCCGTTCTGGAGATCCTTCAAAAAAACATCCAACCATCCATCCAAACATTCGCATTTATATTAGTAAGATTCTGTTATATTTGGATATGGAAAAATTTTTCTTTGATTTACGACTTACAAGTTACTTATTTACAAGAAGCATTCATTTGCACAAATAGTAAACGATAAACGATAATATAGAAAACCACACTTGTAGTCTAGAATTTTGAATAACTAAACCTAGCTCACTTTATGACATAACAATATGCAACACATCAAATGCTACGACGGTCCGAGGCAACATTTCACGGCACCTTTCGCACAAATCGGGGTCACGTGCGCGGTGTCCTTATGTATAATTGTTAAAAATAACTTTGGATAAAATAATCAATACATACAATAATCTACTACATAACCGTAAGCAATTTAAATTTTGAAAACAAATTGTGCTTTATGTGCAGTTTTTAACCAAACAGCGCAGTTTTATTCTAATCCGATTACAAATGGAATTATAAAAAGAAAGTTTATAATTTAAATTACGTTATTAAAAACATAGTTAACTAAAAAAATAACATCGAGACGAACGCAGTTATTCCATGTTTTACTATTTCGGTTGATTATTAGCAAAACATCTCTTTATGTGTATCATAAAAACTTTATGGACCCTTGGTAATTAAGCCGATTTCATTTGCTGTAACAAAGACCAGTAACTAACTACACATATAATCTATACAATTTACTTAACCCAATTAAAATTAGCTTTGCTGTTAAGGGCCTTACGAATTCCAGCCTAATTTTAATCATTCGTGATGAATAGTTGAAACATAATATTTAAACAGGGCTAATTGTAGCTGGCTAAAAATAAAGACCATTTAGGTTATCTGCACCAATTTCCCGACATTGACCCAAATTATTCTTTAGCGTTTTATTCATCACATTTAATACTGTCCGAGTCCCTTAAATAATAATCCATAAACTATATCAATAGAGCTAAAACAACATTGTCTATATTTACATAGCTTTGAAGTAAGGTATCGATGGACATACGGGCAAATTTCCAATCTAAACGTATCAGAATTAGGGCAATCATTGTTAAAAAATTACCTTTATCTGCGTAGTTATTTTGGCTTTATAGCTCATATTTGTTTACAAGTTTTATTGTTTTACATATTGAAGAGTGAGCGAAAAGGAAGTTGGAGCGTAATTATATTAAAAAGACAATTCAGAGCACAACCGGTCAGCATCTTTTTGTGGTTCTATACTTTTTCTGAATGGAAATGTAAGTCGAAAGGAAAACATAGACCCAACATAGTACTCTTTATACAAAGGTATGATAAGTTCGATTTTTGGGTGGATCTCTTCTAATCTCTCTATTTTTGGAGAGCTAACCGAACCTAAATACTCGACCTCTTTTGATATTTTTAAAAATTTTTTATTAATTTAAAAAGCTTCGTCGCTTTGTACGTGATATCACGCGATCGTTTCTTAGCTTACTATTTTGCATTATTAATATAAACAATCAAGTAGATATGACAGACATAGAGTGCTCTCAAGACGAATAACAAATATACTCTTCTTTAGTATTGTCATTTTGTTATCCCAATCCAAAATCCAAATATTTATATATCACCGAAAATGGTTTCTAAATTTTATAATCACAATAATAATAAAAATCAACAAGCATTCGCAAAAAATAATAGAAGACAGACAAACATGAAGTCGAAGGCATGTATCTTGGTCGATTCGGCGATCTTCCTCGGATTTTACAAGAACATGAAAATTCATTGCAATACAATACAATTCTATTGGTAATATATAAATTCCATGTCATGAAAATAAAATTTATACAGTTAGACAGATCTTGTGATAACAAAAAAGTCTATATGTAAGGAAACCTAATAATTTTAAATTAAGTACGTTAAACGCAATCAAGGATAATCGCGATAAAATAAATCTTGTTTTCACGATGCTACGACGTAATGCATCTGGTTGATATCGAATCAAACAATGAAACTAAATATAGCTACGCAGGTAACATATTTCGTGAAGGAACAGGGATCACTGTACATTGCTCGTCACTCAGTTACGCTTGAGGCAATGCCGATTGTTCAACCAGAGATGGGTCGTTGTTTTTTTGGTAACGAAATGTAATTTTGAATTTCGAACTAACGTAACTTCAACCCTAGTTCTGCAGCATAGCGCAAACAAACGTCGGTCTGTCTCATTCGTTTTACCGATGACCGAAGACAGCTCAATCGTATTTCAAGTCCAATAAACAGCCCGACGAGCCAATAAAAGTCGGGAGATTAAACTAAGGAAGACGCCAATGTGTTTAACTGCCACAAAGAAATATTTCCGATCTCTATCTGAGCCACACATAATTTCAAGGCTAAACGCAATTTTGCGCGTATAAATAGGAAGAACAAAGGCTTCATGCCAGGTATCTATCAATTTGAAATATTATTCTGTTTACGATTAAACTTTTTATATTTAACTTCAATTCCATTTAAAAAAAATACTGCTATAAATAAATAGTATGTTGATGTCAAGTCCTTTTAATACAGTCTTCATATGGACTAAGGTACATTATTCTGACATTGTCATTGACGATTTTCGAACTTATTGCTTCCTTCATATTATGCGTAATGTTAAATTGCTATATAATATGGCCTTGCATTAATTCATAAAAAAGGAATAACCCAAAAAAATTTAATTGGATTCATAGTCAGGGGTGTTTAACATTTTTATATTAATGCCACAAGCTGGTGTAGATAAAACCAACTAAATTTATAGTGAACGAGACATAACCCTGAAATAATACTCAAGTATAATCCTTGTAATTTAATGACTATAATGAGAGCTTTATAATTTTTTAATAAACATAAGTAAACAAAAAGATCACAGAAAATATAAAAATAAATTAAACAATCACATCTACTGCTTTGAGCCATACCAAACTTGCAGTGTTTTTATATAAATCCAACTTGATGTTAAGTGGTAATGTTGTCAAAAGAAACTACAGGTTTGTTTAGTGGAAGCCAATTTACACTACTCTCGAATGGTCAAGGTTTTACGGATTTGGGTACAGAACCACATTATAATTGGACAGAATCACAGATTATAGAAATTTGTTTCAATATTTTAGAAAGGCATCATATATGTAATAGGACTAACGTAGCAAGTAAAAGAAAATATTTGAATTGATAGTGCTACTAAAGTTTCTTCATATTGAATAAAGCATTCATAGATGCGTTTCATACAATAAGTAGTGTTTTTCACAACTAACAAAATAAAAACCTATTTAATTTTTAGTTGTGAAAAAGAAGAGATTTGAAAAACAGCAGTAGGGGCTATAGCTTCTAAAACTCTACGACTACAATGCATATTTTGAGTTTATTTCAGTGAAGCTATAAGGTGAATCATTTATTAATTTAATGTGCTGTTTTTTAGACTATTACTTTAAATACTGCAATTTACAGACATGAATGCATACTTATGGAATATAGCATCTAATTTATACTAAAAATAAATTTTAAAATATTTACCACTTGAAGTCCATAATCCTAAGCTCGAAGAAATCGACAAATGCCTTGAGTGACGATTACTTATTATGTACATGTCCTTGGTATAATGTTATAGTATTTTAAACACCCAATCATTGGAATAATAGGAAACCACACCACTACATTTTCACAAATCTAAATCCAATATCGAGAATTTAATTTTTTTACACTTTGTACATTTTAACTGGGACTATTTTTGGAAAAATTTCAGTCTCAAGTATTTAAATTACCCTAATTATATTCAGTGCTGTTCTTATTGCTATTGATATCACGTTAATTGTTTAAAACACGTCCTTGCGCCATTATTAACTGTATCAAAAATTTGAGAACCACCACCAACCACCACCTTTGACACTTAGACTGATTCATTTCATTTCACTGATATCATTGACCACAGACGAAAATACCTATTATCGTCGGAAATTGTCATAATGGTAGGATTTGTAATTTTTATCATTCAGTATTTACCACAATCAAATCAATTTACTTTTCCCTGACGACATTAACGACGTTATAATAAAGTAAGGAATTAATGGCACTTGTCTAATTTATTCGTTGGGTTTCATTGTTTGCTGTCTAAATATGGAGTACAAAATCCCTTGTTCTCAAAAAATGTTTCCCTGTTTTCCCTAATTTGTAAAAAAATAAAACTCTTAACTGGCAAGAATGTGGATTCTCACCATAGACGCTCTGTGAGCTGTGAGCCTAGTACGAATATTAGTGACAATCGCCAACCTAACGTATCGACAAAATTTGTCTTAAAATTTGTGCAACGCCCCTGTCGGGCGTAAAGTACAGCAAAAATCTCATACTAATTTTGACGTTTCTGACGATGATAACGTAAAGGGCGATTGTCACAAATAATCGTGCTAGGCCCACAGTGCTCTTACGAATTACGAATCAGCTGGTTTTTGTCATTTGTCAAATGCAAATGTCACATCGACTTTTGTACAATATTTACAAATTACTTTTATAAGTGCTTTATAACTTTATTCGTGAATATTAAAACACAATGTCTGAAGAATGGAAAAGCTACGTCAATGATACAAGAACAATATGCAAGTACGGTGCCAAATGCTATCAGAAAAACCCAGAGCACCATAAAACTTTTAAACACCCGCCAAAAAATGTTACAGAGAAATTTAAAAATAACAGAGGTGGAAAAGCACGAATGCATCCATACGCGAAAAATAAAAATCCTATAGTAAAGGACACGGAAGTATTACGGGTTGAACCTAGCTCTAGTGATGATAAAAACCCTAAGGAAGATATTTCAGTGACTGTGACTAATAATGAAAAAATAGATACACATAAAGAAAGTTCACCTTTAGTGAAATCAAATGAAACTTCACAGCTTTATGATAAATCTGAAGATAATAAGTTGTACAAAGAATTATTCCTTGTTGAGATGCCCTCAGACTTCTTCCAGTTTTACAAATGTTTAAGTGATGAACAATCAGTAGACAAGACATTGGCTAGTGTGAACTTGCAATTGATTGGTCCATATGATTTATTACTAGGTAAACTTCCCATGTTAGATGATAAAGAATTGTATTTAGTTCATTGGCGATTTTTCTATGATCCTCCAGAGTTTCAGGTAAGATAATCTTATTAGTCCAAGGGCTTGTTTCTCAATGTCCAAGTTAAGCACTGGATAACTAACCAACAAATTAATTAATGACACATTTTGTTTTCTGTCAAAATAGTTTTTAATTCTAAGCTTATTTGGAGATTATAAAACATAAATTTTATTTGTCAAAAATATGCAAATAGCTTATTCAGGGTATTATGAAACAGGTCCTAAAAATCTAATTATTTTAAAAGTATTGTATGGCATTTTTTCATTAAACTTTTGTACAGTGGACCCCCGGTAATCCGGCAAACATTATGCAGGGCAGTGTCGGACTATCGAATTTGTCGGATTATAGAGCACTGCCTAAGACCCCTATAGTCCGGATTTTTTTACGAAAGAGTACCTTGTAATCCGACAAATTACATATCTAATGACAAGAATCTATATATTATACGTACATATGTATGTACTTTGAAGTACAAATCAGACTTAATTTATGTAAGTCGAATTTAGTTAATTAAATAACAATTGAGAGCTTACGTTTTATTATAAAATTAAGCATAAATGCACATACATATCTAATGACAAGAATCTATATATTATACGTACATATGTATGTACGTATAATATATAGATTCTGTACTGTCTGTACTGTTCAAACCTGCGTGATCTATATGTATTGGCAAAGATTGTCAAACATACATGTAATTCTAAGTCATGTCGGATTACAGGGGGCGCCGGATTAGACAGGGGCCGGATTATCGGGGGTCCACTGTATTTGTTTTTATTAACTTGGAATAATTATAACAAGTATTATTAGTATAGATTAATTGTATTTTGATTAAATTAATGAAATGTACATGTTTTATGCATTAGAAAAATATCTTTTTTCTGTGGTGTTGTGGTTTGTGATTACTTAAAAAGTTATTAATATTTATTTTAAGGCAGTTTTAAAGAAAAAAGGAAAGAGTGAATTTCATATAGGTTATTACAGAGATGATCCTGATAGTAAGCCAGAATTTGTAGCAAGCAATGATAGTGCAAAAGATTGCCTTATACAACCTCTAGCTGACAATATATTTGGAGCTGTTTAGTAAGTATTTTTACTTTATTTATATTTACACAAATAAATGAATTTACTTAATGTAGTTTTAAATATTAAAAGCTGTGTTCTTGGACATCATTAAAATTTCGCATTTTGTGTGATGGAAATATGGTGAAGTGATTGTTATTCCTAGTGTGGTTGTTACATTTATAGTTTCTTTCTCATGGATGTAAAACAAAGGAACTGATTGGATCAGTTAAAAATGTTTAATAAGTTTAATAATTAGCTATCATGAATAATGTTTATTTTGTTTACAGCAACTATTTGCAAAATGAAAAAAATGCATCCCCATTCCTATCTATGCCATGTCAAAAATTAATGGAGAAGGTAAAGAAATGGGCGAGTGACAATAACTTTTCACTAGATGAATATGATAGGAAAAAGAGATCACCAGTAACAAAGACATTACATGGTGCAGGAATTGTTGTGCCTTTCAATAAGAAAACTGAATTGGGATACAGACCACTTGTTGAAAGCAATGGTAATTGTGAACATTTCATTTTCAAATAGTTAAGGTTCGGTACCATTTGCAATTAAGTACAAGAGGCATTCAATGTGTTAAGCTAAATTTTAATAGTTTTTCAAATACAGAAAAGCTTTTATATTTTTATTTAAAAAAAAATCGCTTTGTTGGGTGATTTAAATTTCAAAATATTCCATTAATAGTTCTTCATATTCATTACAGCGAATCTAAAGAAAATGTTTGCGAAATTAGAATCATCAACGTCACAAAAAGAAAAAGACGAAGTGCTGTCACAACTACAGCCAGTAATAACATATGCAAGTATTGCCGTAGATGAATGTGATTTCGGTACTGGATTAGAGATTGGAATAGATTTGTTCTGCTCTGGATTGAAAGAATTAGAATCTAATGCAGCATCTAGTTTATGTACTGCATATTCTTTGTTGAAAAGAGATGCATTTGCTAACATTATTAAGGTAATTATTTAATTTTCATTATACAACATATCATTTTGAATTTACTTTAAGTGAATCTGCAAGGTGGTGGTCAGTGTTATGAATTCTACATTTGTAATTTATTATGGTACTAGTACCATAAAAATTAATAAATTTAACCGTTATATTTTTCAGGTGCACTTAAAACATCGTAGGAAAGGTCCGAATATGTCAATTTTTTAAGAAAATTAATCATAAGTGTATAAATCTTACTTTTTTACTATTTGACTAGTGCCTTATTTATTCTTGATGCAGGCCATTTAAAACTTTTGTAATGTAATAAAAAAAAACTATTTGTACCAAAGTCTTTTATTTCTTATGGGCGCAAGAAACATAAAAATATCAATTTAGTAATTATTCAGTCCAGTAAAAAAAAAACTTTATTCTTTCGGCTTGTCCGCACTGCTGAGATGAAGGAGTAAGGTAACAGGGCAGTGGTCACTTCCGTACACTGAATCTCTAATAATGCTGTCACAAACTGATGTCACTAATCTTTCAGATACGATAAAATAGTCCAATCGCCTGGAACAAACAAATATCTATATATATAAAAGAAAGTCGTGTTAGTTACACTATTTATAACTCAAGAACGGCTGAATCGATTTGACTGAAAATTGGTGGAGAGGTAGCTTAGAACTAGGAGACGGACATAGGAACTTTTTTTCTTGTGTGCATTTTTTTATTCCGCGGGGACGAAGTCGCGGGTAAAAGCTAGTAGTTAATAATTAAACTTAGAAAATTATTAAAAGCGATACAACTTTATTGACAAGAGTCTGAGCACTCATATTCTGTTGTATTAATGATATAGATCTCTGATGGGTCCTAAGTATAAGGGACAAGGTAACAAAGTAATTGATGATTTTTACTTTTTTGTGTTAAAAGCTAGCTAATAACATGCACTAACCAAAATACACATTTACAGGTGTAAATGTTTTTTTTTCGAAGTAAAATGGGCGTATTCGGTCTATTTTCCTATATGGTGGAAACATTGAGAGCCTGTCCTGTTGTTGAGTTTTAATAAGTCTGTTTTACTGAACGAAATGTAAAAGAACAATTCCGGTGTTTTAGGAATCTTTTGTTTTTTACCTTTTAACAACATTTCACCAATGGGAGTAGAGTTGTACTTACGCAAGTTTTGACTATAAATTTTTGATAATTATAATCTAATCAAAAATAAAATCTAAAATGATCTTTTGTACATTAAATTATGATTAATATTTACCATCCAACATTTTTGGCTCGACAGTTAAACATATAAGTCCAGAAGGTGTAGGCGCTCGTCTTGTCCGGGTACAACATCCTATATGTGTCCACGAAACCATCGCCCAGTAAGTCAGTCATACCCGCCCGCTCCTCGTCCGTGAATCCAGCATTCTTCCTGTTTGTTTTCGGATTCGCTAAATCTGGAAATACAACGACTAGTGAAAACTAAATATTTTTAGTTTTTATTTAAATTTCCTTCTCTTTATAAACAGACAATAATCATTTTTACCACGTAATGCTCACTGCTCAACATAGACTTTCCCCAATTATCAGTCCTATGCTAACTACATCATTAATAATCTCTTAAACCTACGGTATAATAGGAATCTTAGAATTGACGCCATACCAGCCGGTCTTATGAGTACAACTTTTTTTATCTAGTATTATTTATGCATGAATAAATTGCATTGTAATTGCGTTGTCTATATACTCTGTACTTAGAAATAAAAACTTACCTATTTCATTGTGTGAAACGTTCATATCGCCGCAAATAATTACAGGTTTTTTCTTATCTAATGATTTAACGTGTTTCCTGAATTCTTCATTCCATTTAAGTCTTTTAGGTAAAGTAACCAGCTTTCGACCGGCGTTGGGAACGTATGTACATATTAAATAGAACTGCTCGTATTCTGCGGTTATTATTCGACCCTCGCTGTCTAATTCCTCATCTTGAAGCCCATACTGTACGTTCATCGCCAATTTTGTTGTATAGATACCTACGCCAGCGTAGCCGTCTTGTTCACTACATAACCAGTATGCATGATACCCGGGCACGTTTTTGATAGACTCCGGTAATTTCTCTTTCGAACATTTTATCTCTTGAAGACACAGTATGTCAGGCTTCTCGTATTGTATATATTCTAAACCACCTTTATCCATCCACGCTCGGATACCGTCAACATTCCAACTGGAAATTTTAAAATTCCAATCTTTACCTTGACTCGTTTTTGAATCACTAGAAAAATCAATGTCTTCGTAATTTGTAGCTGTCTTGTTTTTAGCGGGTGCTTTCTTTTTGCCATCATCTGCTCCGGCTGAAAACGCGGTTTATAGCCTTAAAAGATGTTACAATTTAAAATGTTACATAAAATAAAACTAACGATAAATAATGGTACAGTAGGTATTCCTTAAGTAAGCTGAGTATTGAGGTATATACGAAAAAGTACCCAAGACTTTTCCACTTTGTTTTGCCTCATACTTTGGCCCTTTCCATTCCCTCATAAAATACATCCTTATGGGTATTTAACCTCCTCGTTAACTTCTTGATGTGAATGTCTTTTAAACTTATACCACGCAATATTAGGTGACCAGATATTTATGTTTTGATCGGTTTTCGACCCCATTTAACTATTTATACCCGAACACGATTATTCTAGAAGCGATTTCTTTTGTCGGTGTATGTTTGCGTATTCATTAAATTTGTATTCTATGTCCATTATATAAATAGTAATATGATGCTTAAATAGTTCGTGATTTTTGAGTTTAAATTAAGCAAACCTGTTTTAATTACAGCTCGAGTAAAGCGCTCTTTGATACTAAATAGAAGCGCGAAGGAATTTAACCATTTAAAAAGAATAATAATATAAAATATTGTAAATTCCAAGCTTGAAGAACTAGCACTACCATTTCAACTAGCGTCAAAAGCGCATGCTCTGCACTTCAGACTAATATTTTATTAGCTTCATGTATGATTAGGTGAGCTAGAATTTGCCCTACTTACAACAAATGATTTACGCCAGTATGTACTTTCATCTTCGTTCCTTTGCCATCAGAAACCTGAACAACTTGACTGACTTTATAGTGAGGTGAGGGAGAACTCAAACCGTAATCTTCTCAAACCGAGAGTGTCAATGAGGTAAAATTAGTCTTATTTTTTTTTTTAAACAAATATCTATTCTCATACAATTTTATCTAATACTTTTTGATTCAAAATTATATCTCAATTTTATTACCTGACAATACTGGAAAGGTTTTATAAAATCCAATAATTTCTTATCTATTAATTGGTTTATATTGTTCTTTATAAAAACAATAAATATTTGTAAGCAATTAATACAGGCAATAAAGTAGGTACTATTCTATCTTGTTAGTTATAAGTCAATTACATGGTTACAATAGCAACTATATTACCCTTCCACTAAAATATTCTACCTGAAGATCTTACACATGCATTACATAAATATAGGAAAGTTATTAAATAAAGTCCAGCAAAGCCATTTGGTAAACCATTTATTAATCATAAATTCACAATTATAATAAAGAAACAATGTCCACAACTCCAACTTTAATTAACAAAACTAATTACCCTTATCGTCAGCGGCCTTACGCCGTCGTTTGTTGTTGGATTCACCAGTGTCTTGTATGTCCTGTTCTACCTCCGCTGCCTTCGCTGCAGCACTTTTCGCACCTCTTTTACCTTTGGCGGGTTTTGCTTCCGGAGCTTTTTCTTCTACTTCTTCCTCTTCTTTGGAATCTGCAAATTAATTATAAACTTAAACGCATTTTAAAGTAATTACCATGGAAGTGTTCTAATTTTTCATCAATCTCTATTTAAAATAAACTACAATATTGATTATAAATTAAGTACTTTGTTTCCTATCTGGAGATCTAAGCAAACAATAATATTGACATACCTTTACTCTTGTCGTCTTTTTTGGCTCCACGACGTTTCTTAGTAGTCTGTATTTCTTCAACTACATCTTCTTCCTCCTGTTCTTTAGGTTGTGCTTTTTTACCCTGGTTTTTCCGACTTTTAGTTTCTTTCTTTTTGGGCTCTTCCTCAACAATGTCTTCTTCTTTTTCCTGATCTGACAATGCAATATCAGTCTCTATTTTCTCTTTGCTTCCTTTGTTCTGCTTCTTCTTACCTTTTGCTGCAGGTGGCTCTGGTTTTACCTCCTCCTCCACTGTTTCAGCTTTGTCTTCCTCTTCTAAATCATTGCTTGGCTTTGCCTGAGCCTTTTTACCCCTGCCTCTACCACTGGGTTTTGGCTTTTCTTCAACAACCTCTGAATTTTTAGCTACATCCTCTTGAACCTCTTGTTTTGCATTTTTCCTTCCCCTTCCTGTTTCTTTAGGTTTATTTTCTGGTACAGTTTCTTTTTTGGTTTGTTTCTTACGCCCCCTGCCACCTACCGGTTTTGCCTCCTCTATGTGTCCATTTGTTTCACTTTCATCATCTCCAGCTTCCTCCTCAGGTGGTTCCTCTTCAGGTGATGAATTATCACCATTTGACTGTTCTTCTGCCTTTTCATCTGAATTCTTCTTTTTGCTCTTTTTAGCCGGAGGCGATGCCTCTTCATTATCACCATTTATAACATCTTCATCATTTGCCTTCTTTCCGCGTTTTGTCTTTTTTTCTACAACAGTTGTCTTGACATCCTCAGCCTCTGTTGATTCTGGTTCAGCTACTTGTTTTCCTTTTCGACCTTTCTTTGCTGGAGCAGTTTCTGCAACCTTTACATCTGCAGCTTTCTGAAAGTTAAGTTAAATGGCATACAAAATTTCTTATTGTGTTACATTTTAGAAATATCCTAAGAATTAGACCATTTTGCTACAATTATAAGAAACACTGTAAAATAAGTACATATTAAAGATATTAGGTTAGAAAATTAAACTTTTTTTCTCTTCTTTCCAAAGTGTATGTACTAGATCTGCATCAATGATGTGAACTTCCCAGTTATAATTTAAATACATTTTTTTCCTTTGTGCTGGATCATGGCTTAGAATTGCATCATGAATTTGTATAGTTTTGTCTGACATTGTTTATTGGTAAAAATATCCAAAGAAAGGATAACCAATGAAGTCTTACTTCAATATCTTCATAAAAATGCTAGCTATTTTTAAAATTGTCATATTACATGATGAAATGTGAAGCTAGTTATAGCTCAATATGTCAATACAACATAAAAGCAATAGTTATGGTATATAACATCATTTATTTTGTTTTTGTTCTTCAAATTGTAATTACAATAAAAATCAACAAAACATTAACACAAATGAAAAATGTTTCTTTTTGTATGAAAATAATAAACTTAATTCCAGTGAGTTTTAAGCAACGTTTTATTTCGTTCTTTACTTTGACATTTAAATACGAGTTTTACAACTCTTGTATCACGTAGTAAGATACGTTATTTTTCAATACAACGACTGGCATCAGCAATATACATATATCCTTATATACATAAGCTTTTTTTTATCAAGTGCGCCATTTTAAACAAAACATTATAATGCGATATGAATATATTATGCCTATAGTTAGCACGCGGTAAATCAAATGCGCCGCAATGTTGACATTGTATTTACATATCGTACACAATAAATAATAATATTTTTCGATTATTCTACACTCTTTTTTAAGATAAACCAAAAGTAACTGAAGTAAACCAATAGATAAAGAGTAAAATCTATCAAATACGTACCACATAATCTAAAAGTATATGCCAAGTTTTAAGGTTTTACGATGGTTTAGAGTCAAATTAACATACCTTGCCTTTAGCAGATCTTGGCGCCATTTTAACAAACAAAAACTTATGATGAATTCACTTAATATTAAACATACGCTCACAGCTAACGCTTCTTCAAAAATGGGTGGCGAACGAAGTTTCCGGTAAAATGACAATGACAAGCGTCGCTGATGGCGCCAATTTTTTTGTACTTATCTTTTTCAAACAACATGAGGCACAGAAAACAGCTATCTTTGGGTCCAAAAATTAACTCCTGATTAAGTTATTTTTTTAAATAAGTATTCAAAGCCACGTTAAATTCTTGTTTAAAATAAAATTACCAATTTGCAAAAATTAAATTGCTAATTTATATTGTTCCAAAAGCTTACTCGAATAAATCAAAACATGTGGATATATTCACGAACGAATTGTGTTTCTTTGACAGTTGTTGACAGTTGACATGATACTTGATCAAGTCTATGACACGGTAATAATAATACCGTGAGTGAGAGAGATACAGTTATACCCAATTCCTGTGACGTGACAAAGACAGGGATAACTATCTTCTGTCCCTTTCTGCGTACCAGGCTTTGGAGTTTGTTTGGAACAAAGGTTGTCCCCTACAAACAACCTAGGTTGTCCCTAACAAAGTTTGACATTCGTGCTATTTTTCGAAAATTGTGAGTACTTAGTGGCTGTAATTGTGCAAAAATATTTTGATATTACAGTTTTAGTGAGATCAAGTGTATAAAACATGGTATACTGCTGTATTGTTGGTTGTAAAAGCCGTAGTCAGCGAAAAGAGAAAAACATAACCTTTCAATCGTAAGTACTGAAACTACGCACTTATTCACATGTATTCATACAAAATAAGGAAGAAAATACAAACTAGTTGTTTTTTACAGTCTTTGTAATAACTAATATGTTAAAATACGGGTAAAATTAGCTAAAATAAAATAGTATTTTTCGAACATTATGCGCCCAAACGCAGATGTCATTTGTGTCAAATAATATACTGTAGATCTGGGAAACAAGCGGCCATATTAAACTTCTTTTCAAATTGGTTGGTTATTACCCGTAAAAATAATACCACCATCTTGTTGTAAAAATTACCCTGAATTTAGGGGAAATAAATTATAGTATGTATAATGTATATAAATGAAACAATTCACATTTTTTATACTATTTTCAACAGATTTCAAAAGGAGTTTTTAATTCTGGTATATGCTGTGTTTTTAAATATTTGATACTTTCTTATCCCGTTGATTTTAAAGAGTATGCTTTTTAATTTGTCCCATGTAAATTTTGTTTCTTAGAAATTACAATCAAAATAGTTTAATATTAAGTAGTTTTACATGTAGTGTTCACTGTAATGATATACAGAGTAATTTAAAATTATATGACTATAATATTGGTATGTTTTTTGTAGCTTTTTATGAAGACTTAGGGCTTCGTGCATATCGAAGAAAAATAGGACATCGTTTGAATGCTCGTCTAATGGACCTAAGACTGAAGAGATGCCGCGCTTTGTTGAAGCGGTACGCGGGAAAAAAATATCGGGAAATTCTTTTTTTGGAGTCACTCAAGACATCCTTGATTAAGGCAGCCGCCGATATTGACATGGACCTCGTTCGTGCTGTGATAGACGACTGGCCGCGCAGATTGAAGGCCTGTATTCAAAATCACGGATGTCATTTTGAATAAACTTTAGTGTCATAAGAATCTATGTTTTGTTAAGTTCAATTTGGTATATAAATGGTCACATAATGAATAAACTTGTTTCAATTATTTTATATTAAACATGTGACAGAATTTATGACCTGACTAAGTATTACTAAAAAAATCTGTTTACGTAATCTTAGTCACATAAACAAAAATTACGGATTGTTTTTTTATATTTATTACGTTTATTAATTACAATTTAATTGGGAATATATAAATTGGTCTATATTAAATTATATCGTAATTATTCATTTTCGGGACAAAACAAATAACTGGTAACCCCAATCCTTTTACTTATATATAGGTATAGTCTATAGTACTCTCTATCTGTCCCTTACGGGTGAACGCGCATGTCATATCTATATAATTCTTCATCTGAGTACTTGATGTGGCACGGATTTTTTGAACACATGTTTGAATTCCTATAAGTAAGAAAGTAAAAAATAAAAAACACTTCTCCATCCAAAGTATCCAAAAATGGTAAGTAATTCGGTTTTAATCTAACTGTTTGTTCTTGTAAGATTTTACACAAAAACATTGGTTATAAAATGTATACTGTGTAATTTTTCAAATCATGTACTACTGTAACATTTAAATTAAATGAAAACATTATAGATTATAGCAATTGATAGTTATAATTATGTTAATATTACTATAATATATATTGTATTTTGATTTATATAGCCATATTTCCGCCTGCACAAGAATATAGTTGTAATTCAGCATTTCAATTTTCAGACGACTATAGACCGCAAAGGTACCTTTAAGGTTGAATACCTGCAGGAAATTGAGAAAGATGTTCAAAAACGATGGGAAGAAGAAAAGATCTTTGAAATGGAGACACCAACGGATGGGAAAGAACACGAAAAATTTATGTGTACATTTCCTTATCCCTATATGAATGGGCGTTTACATTTGGGACACACATTTTCACTCTCTAAATGCGAGGTTGGAAAATTATAACTAATTAAATACATTTTTTATTAAAACTATGTTATATAGTTTATCATATTATTTTAGTTTGCAACAAGATATTACAGGCTTAAAGGGAGAATGGTGCTTTTTCCCTTTGGTTTCCATTGCACTGGCATGCCTATAAAGGCATGTGCGGATAAGTTGAAACGAGAAATGGCTACATATGGTTGCCCTCCTATTTTTCCTGATGATCAAGAAACAATTACAAAAGATGAAGGTGATATTGTTCCTAAAGATAAAAGTAAGGGTAAGAAAAGTAAAGCTGTTGCCAAGACAGGAGCTGCTAAATTTCAGTGGCAGATTATGCAAAGTTTAGGTATACCAGAAGATGAGATTAAAGAATTTGCAAATGAAAGCTACTGGCTTGAGTATTTCCCACCTCGGGCTGTCACTGATTTGAAAAGAATGGGCATTCATGTAAGTCAATAATTGAATTTTTTATGCCGTAACATATTAATATATCCTTTTTTACTTTTACTTAGTAGCCTAAACTCTTTTCTTACACAAGTATGATTATGATCAGTCAATAGAGTTGTAATTGTCAAATGAGTGTTTTTTTGTGCAAAAAAAAATAGCTTACATGAATCACCTTGCAACAATAATGATTATAATTAACTAGCTTTTACCCGCGACTCCGTCCGCGCGGAATAAAAAATAGAAAACGGGGTAAAAATTATCCTATGTCCGTTTCCTGGTTCTAAGCTACCTGCCCACCAATTTTCAGTCAAATCGATTCAGCCGTTCTTGAGTTATAAATAGTGTAACTAACACTACTTTCTTTTATATATATAGATTCAATGAAAATGATGAACCTTTGTACTACAGGTTGATTGGAGGAGAAAATTCATTACTACAGATGCTAATCCATTCTATGATTCATTTGTAAGGTGGCAATTTTGGCTTCTTAAAGAACGTAAGAAGATAATGTATGGTAAACGGTACACAATATTCTCACCATTGGATAAGCAACCTTGTATGGATCATGATCGCAGCACCGGTGAGGGTGCGGGACCTCAAGAGTACACTCTGATCAAACTTGAGATTGTTAAACCTCTTCCAGAAGTATTGAAGTAAGTTTCTATTTTTTAGCCGACTTCAAAAAGAAGGAGGTTATCAATTCCACTGAATTTTTTTTTTATGTGTGTTACTGCGAATCTCCGCCCCTGGTGGTCCGATTTTGATAAAAATTATTTTAATCGAAAGGAAGTGCTTGCAGATGGGTCCCATTTTTTTTTTTTTTTAAAGTAAAAGCTTAGTAAAAACAACTATAACAGTGATGACAGTTTTGATCCTAAGACTTTGTCATAACAATTATATATTCCACTAACTCATAATATATATTTTAATGATTGCTTTTGTTACTTATTATTATTAAAATTCAAATAATAATATTATTTAATCATTGCGGAGAATATATTTACATTTATTATCATTATTTTAGGACATTTGGAGAGAAAAGTGTGAGTTTTGTCGCCGCCACACTTAGACCAGAAACTATGTATGGACAAACTAACTGTTGGGTTCATCCCGATATCAAGTATATAGCATTTCAAACTGTAAACGATGGTATATTTATATGCACAAGACGTGCGGCCAGAAATATGTCTTATCAAGGTTTCACTGAAAAAGATGGAGAATTTCAGATAGAAATGGAGATTTTAGGACAAGATTTATTAGGAATCGCACTAAAATCCCCATTGACTTGCTATCCAAAGATATATTCACTACCAATGTTAACTATCAAAGAGGATAAAGGTACTGGAATTGTTACCAGTGTTCCGTCGGATTCACCTGACGATTATGCCGCATTAGTAGACCTTCAGAAGAAGCCAGCATTCAGAGAGAAGTATGGTATTCAAGATGATATGGTACTCCCATACAAACCTGTACCGATTCTTGAAATTCCAGAGTATGGTAATTTGTCCGCTGTACACGTTTATGATAAATTAAAAATACAAAGTCAGAATGACAAGGAAAAGTTGACACAAGCGAAAGAAATGGTTTACTTAAAAGGTTTCTATGATGGAGTTCTTTTAGTTGGTGAATATAAAGGAAGTAAGATTCAAGATGTTAAAAAGAACTTACAAGCTAAATTGATAAAAGAAAATGGCGCTGTAGTGTACTATGAACCGGAGAAGACGATCATTTCAAGGTCTGGTGATGAATGCGTTGTAGCGCTCTGTAATCAATGGTATCTTGTCTATGGGGAGGAGAAATGGAAGGCTCAAGCGGAGAAAGCTTTGGCAGCAATGAACACTTACCATGATGAGGTCAGAAAAAATTTCCAAGCCACACTCAATTGGCTCCATGAATATGCATGCTCTAGGACCTATGGTTTGGGTATGTTATTTATCAACATTTCAATTTATATTTACATAACAATTAATTTGAGAGACAGTAAAATAGATAATTTCTTTGTTACAATACAATAATTATTTTCAATAGACATTTTATTTCTTTTTTTTATTCTGTTGATATTTTAATCTTTAACCTTATTTATCTGCTTGTCAAATTTTATCAGTTGCTAACATTTTGTAAATGTGACTTGTTGATTTTCAGGAACGAAATTACCCTGGGATCAGCAATGGGTAATAGAGTCTTTGTCAGATTCAACAATATACAATGCATACTATACCATATCTCATTTCCTGCAAGGAGGTACCTTCAGTGGCACCGGTGAGAATGCTCTTAAGATTAAACCAGAAGACATGACGCCTGAGGTCTGGGATTATATATTCTTCAAAGATGCACCAGCACCACAGAAATCTAAGATACCTAAAGATTCTTTAGATCTCATGAAGAAGTCCTTCCAGTTTTGGTAAGTTAATAAAAAATAAAGCTATAAAATTAAGCAGTCTTTAAAAAAAAAATTTACTATTAATATATGTTCTTAATAAAGTCTGAAAACCATACAACTTTAAATCAAATATCTATCTACATATATAAAAGAAAGTCGTGTTAGTTACACTATTTATAACTCAAGATCGATCGAACTGATTTAGCTGAAAATTGCTGGAGAGGTAGCTTAGAACTAGGAGATGGACATAGGAACTTTTTTATTTTGAGTGCATTTTTTTTATTCCGCGCGGACGGAGTCGCGGGTAAAAGCTAGTTAAACATAAAATGATTATTCCTGTAACAATAAAAGTTTTTCCTCTAATCATCTTTCAGAGGATTAGAAAAACAAAATAATTATTTTATCTTTATTGTATTCTATGTACAGGTATCCTGTCGACCTTAGAGTGTCTGGCAAAGATTTAATACAAAATCACTTAACTTATTACATCTACAACCACTGTGCAATCTGGCCTAACGAGGAAGACAAATGGCCTAAGGGTATAAGAGCCAACGGTCACTTAATGTTGAATTCTGCAAAGATGTCAAAGTCTGAAGGAAATTTCTTGACATTATCTGAGTCTATAGAGAAGTTCAGTGCGGATGGGATGAGGTTGACGTTAGCGGATGCCGGAGATTCTGTGGAGGATGCCAACTTTGTGGAGAGTACTGCGGATGCAGCTATACTCAGGCTTTATACGTTTATCGAATGGGTTAAAGAAGTTATCGCTACTAAATCGACGCTACGGACAGGTTATTTAATTTTTTTTTTAACATAGTAAAATTGGTTGTTATTGAAATTTAAATAGTTTTGAGTCGGAAAATATCTTTGAAATTATAAGACAAATTCATATTTGTATGAGTGATATGTTAAAAATTGTAAGTAATCAAGATTCTAAGTTTGATTATTATAGGCCCTAGAATTTGTAATTATTTTCTTGTGTCCTTTGTTCAGTTCGAGTACTAACTTTGTGTAGATACATTATATTATTCTTTTGATGTTTTTTTTGCTCTAAAACGTTGTTTTTTAATAGTAAAAAATACTCAACTGGTAAGGTTTAGTATTTTTAAGAAAATAGGTTTTGATCTATATCAAAACCTATTTTCTTGGATCCCCAGTAAGGCTTCACAGAGCACTAGAGCCCACATTTCAGAAACCGCTCTAAAAGAGTGATGTGAGTGTGACCGGAAAAGTATTTTTATCGTCAAATCGTATTCACAGTATTTTCATAATGATATTCACAGGGGCATACAATTTCCACGACAAAGTATTTGTAAGTGAAATGAACGCTAAGATCAACGAAACAGACGAGAACTACAACAAGATGTTATTCAAGGAGGCTCTAAAGACTGGCTTCTTTGAGCTGCAAGCGGCGAGAGATAAATACAGGGAGTTGTGTTCTGACAGCCTGATGCATGGGGACGTGGTCACCCTGTATATAGAGGTGCAAGCGAAACTTATGTCACCCATATGTCCACATGTTGCAGAACATGTCTGGAAACTACTTGGTAATGTGAGTGTTCTGTCTAATTTACAAGCTATTGATTTATGTTTGGGTCACAAATTTTTTCCCGTCTTTTAACTCGCTGATAGCTTCATTTTTTTTTTGCCCTACTAATAAACTAATTTTGGTCTATAGCCTAAATATAACTAATTTTGTATATTAAGATATATGTTTCGTCTTGCCTTTGAGCATTTACTCACAAAGGCATCTTAAAAAAAAATTAAACTTTATTTCATTGTTTCACTGTTAATTTATTTCAGAAACAAAGTATCCTCCACTCTCGTTGGCCAGTGGCCGGTGAGATAGACGAGGTGGCGGTGAAGGCCAGTGAATATCTGATGGAAGCTGCGCATTCCTTCCGCATCTATTTGAAGAATCATTGCGCCGTCAAAAAGCCCAAGAAAGGAGAAGCTCCGAAACCCGAGAAGAAACCCAACAAGGCTGTGATATGGGTGGCTAAAGAATATCCTAAATGGCAACACATCATATTGAGCACTTTGAAAGAACTTAATGGGGTATTTATTTAATATTTATCAAGATATTCTTGTATTCACTTGCTTCTTCACTTAGGTACCTGAGTATATTAATTATATCTTACTTCTTACTATATGATATTATAAATGCGAATTTTAAGATGAATGGATGTTTGTTTGTTTGAAGGTATCTCTGAAACGACTCGACGGATCTTGACAAAATTTGGCATAGACATACATATATCATTATGTCAGAGAATGTAACTCCTAAATAAATAACTAACGTAATAAAATGAAATCAGCCATCAGGTCTCCCGGACAACAAGAGCATATCGAGCAAGTTGTCAGAGATCGCCGAACTCAAGAAGTACATGAAGCGCGTGATGCCGTTCGTGCAGGCCACCAGAGAGAATGTAGAGCGTGTCGGTGTAGACGCATTGTCTGTGGCGCTGCCCTTTGACGAGGCCGCCATCTTGAATGATAATAGACAATATTTACTCAGCACTTTGGATGTGAGTAAAACAATTCATCTTTTATTAACCCTAATTTAAAAAAAAATTACGTGTTTGGTTAAAAAATTAAAAAAAAAAAATTTACTTTTCATAAATCAAGTCCTACTGAAATTGTATTTCAGTTAGACACGATCGAAGTAAAATACACGGACAGTGCGGACGCTCCTGAGAAGACGCGCGAGGACTGCGCCCCGGGCGCTCCCCACGTCACCTTCACCGCGGAGCCCGGCCTCGACGTCAGCTTCCTCAACCCCACGCCGATGAACGGCCTCTTCACTGTCACCGTGTCTCTGGCAGACGGCGACACCATAGACAAAGTCAAAAACAAGATCGCCAAGGAGGTCAAACTCATAAAAGGTAATATCAAAGAATAAAGTATAAAAATGTTCTTAAGCATTTGTTGTATTAAGTGTTCAATAATTTATAAGAAACAGTTCTAATTATTTTGCTATAATAAGTTTTTCATGTGTTGGGTAACATTTACGGATTTTACAACTTTTTCCTTAAGAATTTCTTGTTTATTAAGATTTTTAAGGTATTTTTCGCTACACAAAATTACTGAATTGAACTAAATGCTTTAATTTTTCAGATATCTCTGGTTTGAAGATCTGGCGTTACAAAGATCCTGTGTTAGGTCCGAGGAAGATCCCCGTCGTTGGGGAACATGAGAGCCGATGTGTTGCTCTTGACAACGGCTCTTTACTGAAAGTTGATATCACTAACAATAAAGTTGAACTCATCAGTAACGGAACTAATGTAAATGTCGGCTTACAAATGATGTACACTTATGAAAAGTGAATTTTATAAATATAATTATTTATTTCCTTTTTAATTTGATTATTATTTTGAATATCAAACTAATCCATTTATTACCATTTTTATCCACAAATCCTTGGAAGAATTCCGAAAAATTTCTAGAAAGTGGGCGTAGCACGGATTTGACAATCTCCTTAGTATCGTAATCCATCAATTATGTCAAAATTAGTATTTGATTTTTGGTGCACTTAATTTGGTCACAAATATTAGGGTCACACATTGGTCACTAGGCCGAGTGATTCAATTTTTAGCCATATTTATCGACAAATATTCTTTTTTAAACACACACCCTATTAAGTAATACCTCAAGAAGACCCTTTCTTTTCTAAGGATGGGAAGGGGATGTGGATTTGATGGAGATGTATAGGAAGGTAAAATATTCTCTTTATGCGTTTCGTTCGTCGATTGGAAGTAGGCAACGCATCTGCATTTGCGAACGTCTGGGTAGCGGTCGCTTCGCTATTTCGGCGAATTCATGTTCGATCGTTTGCCACTTTATAATAAAAAAAGCAGTAATTTGACAGAGTTACAGAGATTGGGATTAAAAATAAAAAACTAGACATTTATAATATAATTTAATAACATAAACGGTTATTCACAGTAGTATGAACATTGCGAGTAGTATATGGCCGGCGCTGGGACGCCACGTGTATACGTACACAGGCTTGTAGAAACGTTAAAATTCTATTAATTATGAATAATTAGTATTTAAGGCTGCACGATAGGATTTTTTTTTTAAATAAAAGTCCATATTTAAAAACGATAGTAACAGAAAGCATTATTTCATTTTTTGTATAAATGCTGACCGAGAAAAATTTTTACAATACTTAACAAAAAAAAAAAAAACAAACAGGAATAAATTACAGAATAAAAACAATTTCGCAATTTGCCATTTTGTCTATGGTTAAAAATGATTTATTAATCATTCATTGTATAATTAAAATCATGGATTCCAAGTCTGTTTACATATACGTAATATTGTTTTTAAATTTAATTCCTTCTAAGTATAAAAAACGTTCATCAATTAACGACACATTTTATCATTAAAAAAAAACAAATCGATATTATAATATATTCACAAAAAATTTGCCGTACAAATATAACTACTATATAGTACTAATATGGACTCACAAGCCGCAAGGAACTAGGCCATACTTCATTATCTACATTCAAGCAACCATAGACTCAAAGACCCTTACAAATTGATTACATTTCATACAACATACATTTTATAAGAAACATCAATCAAACACATACATTATGAGTAAAATGTGATGTTACAAACCAGCATTTTTATATCCCTGAAATTTGTCTCTGGTTTAAAAAGTGACGTATTAGAAATACGTTCCTCTCTTTCATGCATTTAGTCTTTCCATGCGTTCATCTCACTGTAATCTATCGGAAAACATTCTCCGTCTCTTTACCTTTAATTTTCGTATAAATACCGTGTTTTACAGCAACTTCAGAAACAGTAATCTGATCAGATTAATATACTCTAGGTTTGAGATGGCCCCTCACCGATAATCGAATTTAATATTAAACGAGTACGAATGTTAATTCTCACTTTCTCACGCCATTTTATTAGTTTCTAGAACATTCCTCAACTAGTATAATAGTCATATTATTTGTTATTGATTATATGGACAATGTAAAGGTGGGTATAGACTAGAGCATTTACTTGTAACAAAACAACGAACCGCTCAATGATATGTTGTTATGTATCACGCTTTTACAAACCAGACGTGCTTTGGAAACTATGCTTTTACCTGTATCATATCATTCGTTAAAACGTTACATTACATAGAAATGTTTGAGAAAATGCCCTAGTGTATATTCACCTTAAGGTTATGTTTACATCAGAAATGTGCAATTTAACCTGTAAAATTATTTTCAAATATGCCAAAACATAATTCACTTCCGAGTCAGTTAGGGAAAAAACTTAATTACACTTCTGTGTTAGAACTAGTTTTTACCCGCGACTCCGTCCGCGCGGAATAAAAAATAGAAAACGGGGTAAAAATTATCCTATGTCCGTTTCCTGGTTCTAAGCTACCTGCACACCAATTTTCAGTTAAATCGAATCAGCCGTTCTTGAGTTATAAATGGTGTAACTAACACGACTTTCTTTTATATATATATAGATATACAGCACATCTCTGGGGATTACAACCTTATCGTGAGTTACCGAAATACAAAAACATTTTGTCGTCTTTCAGATTCTCTTTAAAAAAAAACTAAGATAACAGTATGTTATTTACGAGTCTCGTCTGTTGAAACTAACACTAGAATTTATTTCCTATTTATGTGAAGCGATCACAAAGCGAATGCGAGTAACAATTTACATATAGAGATGAGGTAATTCTGGGACGGTCGCTATGTGGGCGCGCGCGGGGCGAATAGGGACTCTAGGCCCGCGCCCTCGGGGGCGTCGAGAGCACTGCGCGCCTTCTCCTTGGCCACGTGCATCGTAGGAAGATCCAGGATGAAAACTTCTTTCTTGAAAAGCTGCCCTACGTTTCGTCCGATTAACTGAAACAATGGATTTATTATAACGCAGTGTATTCTATGATTTTATAAAAAGGAATTTTTTTTTTCGCTTAAATTCAAAACCCAGCGATAGATTTTAAAAATTCTATATTATTAGAGACGAGCACAGGTGGGCACAGTTAATCGAAAAGTTAATTTCGTTAATCGTTAATTCGTTAATTAAAAAATTAACTTCGTTAATCGTTAAAGCGTTAAATTCTCGAAAATTTAACGCAAGTTAAAGTTAATCGTTAACAGTTAACCATACCAAAATTATACATACTAATTTCACTTATGTGGCGACACTTTTTTAAAATAGTAATTGTACTATACTTTTATAGAATGTACACATTAGTATTAGAGACAAGTATGAATACATTATAGTATATTTCATTACGAGTGCGGAAAGCCTGTCATTGTAAAGAGTTCCGAAGGTGAGGGTTGACAGTTGGAACAAGTTGTAATGACGGTTCCGCACGTGTACTAAACAACTATTTTTAATACAGTTACGAAAAAATGAAGCAATTAATATATAATAAAAATAATAAACTCAACTAACTAAAATGTTTGGAAAATGGCGCCAACTGTAAAAGATTAAAAACAGAGATTTTTTTTGTTTTCTTCACTCATTCTGGGTAGGCAAAGGGAACTATGCCCAAACAGCCAAGTCTTCAGTAGATTATTTTTATTGATATGAAATTTAATGAGATGAAGTAAAATGAAACCTTACCTAATTCATTGAAACAAATCATTAAATTTGATATTGTAACAAATTAGGAGCTTCTTTTTAGAAATATTTGCATGAATCATAAAAACTTCAATGATTTTTTTTTTTGTAAAAACTTCGTGGTTGGTTTTTCTTTTTAACAGACATTATTTTGACGCACGAGTTTGGAAAAGCTAAAGAAAAAGCACGATTAAAAAAGTTGTTAATACAGTTGCTCAAAAAGTGGCGTATTGCAGGGACGAAGAGCGTTCGGAATGTGGGCTATTACATACTCGTGCTTTTATATACTCGTAATGAAATATACTATTTCGAACCTTCTTTTGATTTTGTCCTGTTGGTCCCGTCTTTCCCGGAACGCTCTGATACATCACACTTGCACGCGAACTTCACATATATCAATTATCAACTCCTTCGTTCACCATTGGAGTCACCGACAGTCGCCCAACATAGCTGAACTTACGAGCGTGGCGTTGCGCGTAATTTAAACAAAATGACAGCACGTCTCCAAGTTTCTAATTTAACGATTAACGGACTTTTATTAACGGAAGTTAACAAAAGCGTTAACACTTTTTGAAGTTAACTTAAAAGTTAATCCGTTAAACAAAATGTTAACTTCGTTAATTAACGATTAACGGATTAACGAGTTAATGTCCAGCTCTGGAGACGAGCATAGATAATATATTTATTTTTCAAGTCTATAAATAAAAATCTACTAGTGTTCTAGTTATTTAAAAAAAAGGGACCCATCTGCAAGCTTCTGCTGCAAGCAAGAAAGGAAGTTTTCGATTAAAATAATTTTTATCAAAATCTGACCACCAGGGGCGGAGATTCGCGGTAACACACATAAAAAAAAATACAGTCAAATTGATAACCTTCTTCTTTTTGAAGTCGGCCAAAAACTAGACTTGGTGTCGGTGAATTATAAAATTTATACTTATTTCAAAGTAAGTAACATAATTTGCAACATAGAAATTGTAACTCACTCTGGAGGTGATCTTCTTGAATAGATCTCGTTTGCTCTTGTCTATCTTGGGTGGCTTGGTGTGGTGAGCAGCGAGCTTGTCATCGAGCCGCTGCAGGTCGTGAGCGTCCACGTCAGGTATGGCGCGCAGCACTGACACCACACCAGGGAATCGCGGCCGCAGCATCTCGTAACTCTGCATACAACAGATGGAATGTAGTATTTAAAAAAAAAGCAATATGGAAGATAGTAGAGTTTAGATCTAAAAAGAACATTAAAACGTGTTATTGTCACTAACAGAGTACCAACAAGATATACACATATTTTTAAACACTTGTTTTTTTTATATCAAAAGGTGGCATACGAGCAAACGGTCACCTGGATTACTACCTTTAATCAACGTAGAAGGTGACGCACAGAAAGAGGACATTTCTCCTTTCTAAGCGTCACCCCTTCCGCCAAATCCACTTCCCCTTCCCATCCTTTCCTAATAAGAAAAGGGTGGGAAGGGAAAGAGGACTAAAATTAGGCCTCCGGCACTACACTCAACAGACTGTAACGCCCACTGCTGAGCATAGGCCTCCCCCAAAGATCCTGTGCAATCCGCATCCAGGATACTCCCTTAACCTTGACCAGATCGGTCCATCTTGCGGGAGGCCTGTCCACGCTGCGTCGACCTGTACATTGTATACTATGTAATGTTATCTACTGACCTGTACAGCGAGTGCGAGCAACGCGGCCTGATTAGCATCGTGTTGTCCATGTGTCCGCAACGCTTGTAGTACAGCGGCCAGTGCTCCGCTCGCATCCGCAGCGCCCACACGACCCGCAGCAAGCGCCGCACGCAGCGCCGGCAACGCAAGCGCACACGCACGCAGTGACGACGTCGAATCATTCCAAGTTAACGCACGCAGTATCTATACAACAATAAATAATAACAATAATTGATATCAGATTAGAGATTGTGTTGTGTATCCGCAAATGCCTCCCTTAAACCTTGACACTCTCTATTGTAAGTCATCCTCCTCCACGTAACACCAGCTGTTTTTCTTATTTCCTCCTCCCATCTCAATAGACAAGACTTACAACAGAGATATGTACAATACTATATATATATCTCTTTCTTTGTCTACTTCATCTACCAAGATCAGTAGTTAATGGTCACTGAGGACCACGCTTAGTGTACAGTATAAGTGGAAGGAAGGGCAAGGGTGCCGAAGGCCTAATTTTAGTCGCCTTTCCCTTTCCCATCCTTTTTTAATTAAGAAAGGACGGGAAGGGGAAGTGGATTTAGTGGAAGAGGGGATGTACAGGAAGGAGAAATATCCTCTTTCTGTGCGTCCCCTTCTCAGTTGATTAAAGGTAGGCAATGCATTTGCGGATGTCTATGGGCAACGGTCCCCGCTATTTCATCGAATCCAGGTGGCCGTTTGCTCGTTTCTCACCTGTTAACATATATAAAAAAGATGAATTAATGTTTAGTACTGACAGTGTGCAGCACGGTGGGGCCGAGCACTGGCACGGCGAGCACGAGCGCGCCCAACTCGGACACGTGCTCAGGCGCTCGCTGCGGTGCAGCACTCTCCTCCTCCATGTCACCTGTCTCACCCCCGCCCCCACCCCCACCCGCTGTGTCCACCAACGAAATCTGACGACAAACAACAGTTTAGTTACGTTCTAAATATAATTTATATTTATTGATGTTTAGGCATGTACATGTACCTTTAGCAGTTCGAGGTGTTCCCTTGTGAGGTGTCGCACGAGCATGTCTTCTAGCACCTCCTGCGATTCACTGCCACCCTCCTCCTCCAGTTTGCCCGACTCGTATAGTGACGTCACGTACTCCCAGCGCTGCGATAGGTGCACCAGCACTGTCGCACAAACAACACATATATCATTATTCATATATATAGTAGTGTTTATCAGCAACCTATAAAGATGATTTTCTACAAATATAAGTTGTAATTTTCACGTAAAGACACGATAAGTTTTCCTTCCCTTCGCAAGTTTATACACAAAACAGAACAATGTACATACTGAACGGCGCGAGGTGCTCCAGTAGGGGCAAGGCGACATCGGCGTAGTGCGCAGGTGGGCAATGCAGGAGCAAGGGGCGTAGCGCCGCACGCAGCACCCGCCGCAGCCAGTGGTCGGGCAGGCAGGCCGGTGCATGCAGCAGAGCGCCCGCCACGAACCGCGCCAGTCCTGCCGCGCCGTACAACTCTCGACCCAGAGACGCTGCAGCCGCGCCCACCAAATGACACACCTGTACATAGATACCAAAACATGTACGGGTTTCCGGATATAAGATTACTGCTTGACTTATTATATAACTAACTGTCGCTTGCGACTCCGTCCGCGCGGAATTAAAAAAAATACGTAATAAATAGCCTACGTGTTCTTCCAGACTATGATCTACATCTATACTAAATTTCATCAAGATCCTTTGAGCAGTTCGAGAGATAGCTTCAAACGAGTATCCATCCGTCTATCCAAATATTTACATTTATAACATAAGTAAGATGTGCTAGCTCACATTATCATGTAGCGTATGTAGATAGTTTTGCATGCGGTCCTGTGGCTCTGTGGGTGCGGGTGGTGCATCATCTCGCAGACCGAGCAGGTTGTGACGCTCCGCAGGTGGGGGGAGGAGGGCGCGGCGGTGTGCAGGATGACGCAGGGTGGCGGCACGCGGCTCGTGCAGTTCGTGCAACGCGCGCGCCAGTGCTAGCGCGTGCGGCAGTAACGGGAGCACGTGCGCGCTGCACGGGTTGCGCCACACCGGGTTACCCGATGACGTCACACCCGCACCGAACCCGCCGCGAGAAGCTCTGCACAAATGTACATATAATACTGAAGGTATGCTATTTTTTTTTCGTGTTCCAAAACTGAATTATATGCGTCCACGACATTAATCTTGCTATACCACCGCCCTATTATTTCAAAATCGATCTCAGATCATATATTACTGCACAGATAAATTAATTTTATTATGGTACACAATTAGCACATCAGTAATACTAACTTGTCGGGGTCAGCGGGCACATGCGTGCGCTTTACGACGCCGAGTAGTAACGTGAGCGCGTGCAGTAGCGTGCTGCGCGCGCGGCCACGCTCCTCGTCATCAGCGGGCGGCGCGTCCAGCCCCACCAGCCGCGCCAGCGCCTCCGCTGATGACACATGAGGGGCCAGCGCAGCCCAGCGCGAGCTGCAGTCGCCTAGCACCTAACACAGTACTACACATGTACTATTGACTACACACTCAGACTTCAAATAGTACACTTTTTAGCCGACTTCAAAAAGAAGAAGGTTATCAATTCGACTGTTTTTTTTTATATGTGTTACCGCAGAGCTCCGCTCCTGGTGCTCCGATTTTAATAAAAATATTTTAATCGAAAGGTAGTGCTTGCAGATGGGTCCCATTTTTTTGATTATTTTTTAAAATAACTAGAAGAATAATAGATTTAGAACGATTATACAATATAAACATGTTACAAAAAAGAAGAGAACTTTCTTACATTAAAGGATTTTCATTACATTATTTTATTACTTTTTAGTGCACTTTGTTTGAGATTGTTTTTTTATGAAGTCAGCTTTCTTTTTTTCTTAAATTTTTTTAACTTCATTTTTACATTATATAGACATTTTTTAAACTATCCTGTAAAATAGAATATAGATACAAAAAATAATGATCGTCTTTGATTTTTTCAAGTCAAATTTGAAGACAATTTTTACCTAAGGCACTAGCAACACCAATTTCCAAAGTTTTTTGTGGATTGTGTTACCTGTGCGACGAGTGCCGTCTGCCGCTCGTAGCAGCAGAAGTGGTTGGAGACGAGCAGCAGCGCCTCTTGTATGGTGACGCTCTCCACCGCGCTGAGGTCGGGCCTCGCCAGCGCCGCGCTGCACATCTCGTTCAACCTCCCAAACACCGGCAGCAGCAGAAGCGGGTACTGCACAATCACTTACTGCTTTACTAGATACCTTACGTATACTAAAGTACCCGGCTTCTCATGAAGGCTTTGAATTCTTACAAAAAAAAAATGATGCTACTTATGTCTTAGATTTTCTGTTTTGTTAACGTTAGGACCAAAGGTATGAGAGTCGGACATTTTTTTGTTGTGTTCAAAATCTTTGTATTAATTTTGTAGCACTTTGTGTACCTTAGAACCGAGCTTTACGAGTAGTCCAGCGGCGTGTCTGCGCACATTCTTGACGCTGCGCGAGCGCCGGTCCTCTGGCGGCTCGCCTTCGTACACTAAAGCCGAGAAGATCTTGTCCAGCACCCGTGGCAGCAGCTCCGCACCAGCTTCGCCCACGCCCGGACCTGAGTATATAACGACGAGTCCGTTATTCCTGTCCAGCGATTGAATCCAGTGCTGGATTGCAATTGGAAATATATAAACTCACATATCGCATTCCAGTTATTTTTTTTTTTTTTGGTAAGTCTATTATTCCTGTCCAGTGATTGAATCCAGTGCTGGAATTCAATTGGAAATATATAAACCCACATATTGCATTTCAGTTAATTTTGTTTTATTTATTATTTTTTAATTCAAATAGTAAGTCTATTATTCCTGTCCAGAGATTAAATCCAGTGGGGGATTGCAATTGGAAATGTATAAACCCACACATTGCATTCCAGTTAATGTTTCTTTAATTTTTTTTATTTAAATAGTAAGTCACGAACCGGCAAGCTGGCTGTACGCGCAGCTGAGGAAGACAAATAGCGCGGAGATGAGCGACAGCAGCAACGAGAGCAGCAGCGGAGATCGCGGTTGTGCCTCGACGCAGCGGCGCAGCAGCCGCAGTCCCGCCGCCGCGCACGGCCGAGGCTCAGCCTGCAGCAGTCGCGACAGCACCACGTCTAGCACCTACACCAGTGATTGTCAAACTTATTTTCTTTCACCGCCCCCTTTGAAAATCAATTATATTTCAGAGCCCCCTAATTTTTATTCATCCCTAAAACTTAAAAACCACAATTTCATTACTTTAATTAATTTCAATGCCCCCCATTTTTGGGCCCCTTATCGCCCCCTCCTAGGTTTCAAACGCCCCCAAGGGGGCGTTTTCGCCCACTTTGGGAAACACTGACCTAAACACACGTGTATATGCAATATTATTGTTTAAGCTCACTGTTATAAATGTTTTCAGATATATTGGCGGCTCTAAACTTTACGCTTGTCGTCAACTTAAGAAACCTTAAGTGGCGATGGGCCATATTGACCGGAGAACGGACAGCCGATGGGGCCACAAAGTACTGGAATGGCGGCCACGTACAGGTCGACGCAGCGTGGGCAGGCCTCCCGCAAGATGGACCGATGATCTGGTCAAGGTTGCGGGAGTATCCTGGATGCAGGTTGCACAGGACCGATCATTGTGGCGATCTTTGGGAGAGGCCTATCTATGCCCAGCAGTGGGCGATAGGAGGCTGAATGGATGGGGCGCAGCGGGGGGAGGACACTGCTCAGTGATGATCTTGGACCGCTAATATATTTGAAAAGACTTATCATTGTTTTAGTTATAACCAAAGATGCTGAGCTAACATTAATGGTAACAATCTCATTAGCTATTATTTCGTCCACAACACCACTTGTGATGATTTTGAAATTACATTGGACATATTGTAATTCTTTATTATGTAGAAATTGAAAACATAAGCCAAAATAAAAGGTAAAAAAAGATACCTTAGAGTAATTAAACATGTTGTTAAAATATTTAAGCCTAAATACCTGAGAGAGCGCTTCCCACTCGACATGGAGTGGGTGTGTGACGTCGATGTGAGGTGGACAGGAGTGCACCTTGTCGAGGGCCGCCTGCGTCCATTGCTCCACGTAGGACCACGTCACCAACGGCGCCGCCATCATACAATACCTACCCATCATATAATATACACTTGAACACAATCCATACTATAACATAGTAATATATGCAGAAATAATTGTCAATTTTAACAAAGCGGTCTGATATTTTATAGAAAGAGGACATGCAGGCAGTCTGTAAGACAATTTTAAGATTACTTACCTAAAACTATCTAATATTTCGGTTCGGCAACGGCTAAAGAATATCGCGAACTCTTGTTCACTGTCGTAATCCATACACGCGTACGCCACTTCGTCAGATACGCCGTTGGCACGAGAAGATGGATAAGATACCTGAAAATAACCTTCACTATAATACTATAAAACTTTTGTATTTACAAACGATTTCTTTTTAGCATTCTTTTTTCCACATTTTTATAGTCACGCCATTACGTTAAATAGCTCTTTAATTTTACTAACTTTAAAATTTCAAACGTTTGTGCAATATTTAAAAACATTGACAATCAATAAAAATCAACTAATAAAATAACTTGTAAGTCAATTTTTTAACCGGAATATAGACCTACTTTTAAAACTTTAGGTGCAGCAGCTTGAAGCCATCTTGGTACTACTGCGACGACCAGAGGTAGTTTGGATATATGATCATGCTTGAGGAAGGCCAGCCACACCGAATTAGCTGTGTGTGCCAATGTCAGTGAGGGATGTGAGGTGAGGAGCAGCGTCGTCTCCAGCAGCACCGGCAGCCAGGACTCCACGTTACTGGCGTTGGACCACAATGTCGTCAATTGCTGCGCTAATCCTGCTAAGACCTAAAAAAGTTACAGATATGCCAAACAGGTTTACACAATCGACAATATTATATAAATTATTTGATCATTCTTCTGAAATAATTATTAATATATATGATTTTTCTAAGAACTACCAATATAAAAAAAAAAAAAACAACTGACTGAATCCCAACCAGTGTATTACGCTCCAGTTTTGATATCAATGCTACCATATTTACTACAATATAGTTTTTTATTACCTGTGATAGTTTCTTCAGGAACAAGTACTGTTTTTCATCCGCAGTTCCAATGCTGGCAAGTGCAGCACGATGGATTGATGAGATTGCATCTTCACTAAATAATATCATTAACGGCTTACGCTCCTTTGTCTAAGGAAAAATGATCATAAAATATAATTCAAGTTATAACACACCCTTTATATTACAAATACAAGCACTTTGTATGTAGTATAATTTCGTAATGAGTACTTACAGAGCCTTTTCTATTGACAACTTGCAACAAACACTCAGCAGCTGGCAATCGGAACACTTCATCTTGCAGCAGGATGCATAGGATTTGCAGAAGTCGACCGTCATTCATTACAACATGGTTTGTGGACACCCATTCAACAAAGCCAGTCAATGTCAGTAATACCACCTACAAAAATAATACATAACATAATCTAAACAGAAAATTTCTTCTTTGAATTTATCTCAGAAATAATAAGTAAATTATTGTTGTTTCTGACCGCTTCCGCTTGTACAAAATGACAATGTCGCCATTTTAATTATCTTTGGAAAAAAAAGGGATAGAATTTCTTCAATAACTATAAAAAGTATGTTTTGTACTAGTATTTCAGCAGTGGAAACGGACATTGAGAGAAAAAATTTATTTTAAATGTATTATTATATTCTTCTGTATACAAGATAATACAGAACAAATTGCATCATGTTGAAAAAGACTTTGTCAATATGTTAACCTGTACAACACGACCATTGCTAGCAGCAGCCGCATACTCCCCAGCCGCAGTCTTCTCCCTGAATTCTTGAACGTGAAGCTCAATTAGCCGCATAAAGAATGCAAATATCTCAGCCATGTTACTTGTCAGTGCTTGGTAAATGTCCTTGCGACGTTGATGTTGCTCCAAAGTCTGTAAAATTAAAAAATATATACATAATTGTAAACATCATATCAAGCAATAAAAAAGATCACAATTAAATTTATATTTTTTTTGTTTGATTGTTATTTTAGTGACATTAAATTTGGTCAGCATCAAATAATTTTAATTGTAAAGTGCTTTAAGTGCAAAAGATTAGTTTAGTTAATACTTGCAATTAACTTGATAGGTTATATACCTAATTACAACCTACCTAGTAAGAAAATGATCTATATATTTTTGTAAATACAATTCATTTATAAATAACTAGCTTTTACCCTCACATCGTCCACGCGGAATAAAAAAAATGCACACAAGATAAAAAAGTTCCTATGTCCGTCTTCTAGTTCTAAGCTACCTCCCCATCAATTTCCAGCTAAATCAGTTTGACCGATCTTGAGTTATAAATAGTGTAACTAACACGACTTTCTTTTATATATATAAGATTGTAAAGAATAGCAATCTAACCTGTAACGTGGCAACATCTTCAACAAGACGCAGGAATACATGTAGGACTATTTGGGTATGTAAGTGTCCATGAGAACATGCATCACTCAGTTCTGCAAGCAGTGTAGGCCACTGTTGCGGCCACTCACGCTTGATCATCTCAACTATAACACGGGCTAGCGCATCATTAAGATGGCCTGTCTCCCAACCACCCATATATAACAACTTCATAGCATTTTCCTGAAATAACAATATAAATAACAACTAAATTTTCCACAAAAAAAAATTGTTATTCATAACTAAGTCTTAGCATAAACATGTTCTAATGAATTTTATTAATTATACATATCCACTCAATATAACGTGGTTTTACCTTAATAAATATTTTTTCTGCTTGTGTTATCTGTGTCCATCTATACTTGACAGTATGCTCCATCAACTGCAGGCCAAAATGTTTAACAACAGCTGAATATTGACTACCACTTGCTAATAGAAGCCCTGCTTGAGCACACCATGGTGAGTTTTCTTTAAAACTGAAAAATTAAAAGAATTTTTAACAACGGTATTTTCTTTTGGAATTTATTTACAAAAAATTTACTAAGTTATTTCACTATAACTGCTACATATAAAGGTTGATATAACAGTTTCTTTGTAAAGATTTCATACTGCCAAATAACTTCCTTGGCGACCATTGAACATCTATGATTAAAAAAATAATCTATATTCTATGTGAGTGTAATATACACTACAATTTTTTTGCTCTAGGAGTTGCATTATTATTGTGCTAATTTAGCTGGAATGTCTTGGAAAATTGGTGTTACCTCTCACAAGCATTGTAAGCTTGGTTGCGGGCGTCATGAGACACAGCTGCATTCAGCGTAAGTTCCACTGCTCGGCTCAACTCGTCTGCTATGAGGCCGACCTCCCCAGCCATGTCACCATTAACTGCCTCCACATTCATTGCAGCAAACAAAAGCTGTTGATGTACGACATTAAAATATAAGACCTAGTCATCACTTATAAAATGCATATAATGTAAATAAAATAAATAAATTACATTTAAAAAATAGACGTTGCTCAGAACAATAAACTTCTGTGTTTTGACAAAAAAAACTTATTTTACTCACCTACTTTTCCTAACTAGAAAACTTTAATACAACTTAATGCACTTCACATTTCGATTACCTCGATACTGAAAAGAATGCCTAGGTTTTATTCACGACTACAGGTATAAAATAATGGAATTTTTATGGCAAGTACCCGGTGGTAGCGATCAAAATATTAAACTAAAATCTTTTAAGACCTGACAAAGACTAGAATAATAAGTAAATAATAGAAATGTAAAGTAACAGCTGTACGGGAACTTTATATTATTTGTGCCACACTTCAATTTACGACATAATTAACAAAATTACATTCAAAACATAGGAAATACCTCGTGTCGTTTTGACTGAGAAGAATCAGACAATCCGAGTAAACCTAACCATAAACGATTTTTAATCTGCACTTGAAACTTATCAAATCTATATTTTACGTTAACCGGTACCTACAATAACTTTGGAATGCATAAATTGCATTTACAGTACTCCGTGGTGGAAGAGTAAATTTGAATAACCCTTTTATTATCATTTTGAGTTCCATACAATTTATTTCGCCGATTTTTCCCCGAAGGGCAACTTCCGACTTCGCATGACATTTCTATTTCCGGTTCTTTGTCGATGAGTCAATGTTGTGTTGTTATGTTTTGACAGTTGCCAGCGAATGAAATTTAAAAATTGGTGTCTTTTTGAATTTGCCTACTTTGCTTTTCCTTTGTTTTGTAAGTGGTTGATATTAAAGAAAGTGGTTTTGATTGGATTCTTCTAGTTGCCTTGGACTGGTTGTTTTAAATATGTTATAAGAAACGAAAACAGATCAATATTTATCTATGCTAGTAAGTGAGAAAAAATAATAATGGATTATAGTAGTACCCTTAAACCAACTTTAGAAAAACAACTTAAGGGTCACCATGGCGGGATTACAGCTCTGTTCTATAATCCTAATGATACACAAATTGCTAGCAGTTCCATGGACCATAGTGTTTTGGTAAATTTCAATATTTATTTGTAAAAATTTATTTATGAAACAAAAAACAACCTTTCCATTTATTTAATTGTTTATGAGAGATTATAAAATTACATTTAAGATATATTTTTCACTATGGGGCTATAATTTTTTTATTGCTTTTCAGCTATGGGATCTGAGTCGGCCCATGCGCAGTTATAGATTCCAAGGACATGAGGAAGCTGTAATGGATGTAACATTCTCACCAAGGGGAAAGTATATGGCATCAGCATCCCGTGATAAGACTGTTAGATTGTGGGTGCCAACAGTTACAGGCAGTACTGGAGTATTCAAAGCTCATTCTCAAACTGTACGATCTGTACAGTTTAATCCTGATGGCTCTCGGGTAATAAAATTGTGATATCACCATAAATAAATTTTTAAATGTAAAAAATGATAATTTAAAGTTAATTTTACAATGAAATTAATTTTTTATTAATCAAATTTTTGTAGATATTAACAGCATCAGATGATAAAATCGTAAAGCTGTGGTCAAGTGAGAAGTATAAATTTATTTCATCATTTGTTGGTCACACAAACTGGGTGCGATGTGCCCGAATGTCACATGATGGGTCTGTTATAGCATCATGTTCTGATGATAAAACAACTCGACTTTGGAGCCCAGATACTGGGAAGTGTATACATGAATATAAGGATCATAAGGTCTATGCCACACATCTATCATGGCATCCATCTGGTTGTTACATAGCTATAGGATCATCACATGGAAATGTTATGGTTTATGACATTAGAACTCATAATCTTGTCCAGTATTATAGGTAATTTACAGCTATAATATTTAATCTATTACACAATCAATCTAATGTATAAAATTCTCATGTCACAGTTTTCGTTCCCGTACTCCTCCGAAACGGCTTGACCGATTCTCATGAAATTTTGTGAGCATATTCAGTAGGTCTGAGAATCGGCCAACATCTATTTTTCATTTTGTTTTTTTTTTTTAACTGCGCGCGGACGGAGTCGCGGGCGACAGCTAGTACCAATATATTTTTTATGCACCAAATAGTCTAGTGTTGGTTTGTGGTATTGAAAGTGTTAAAAATGTGATGTTTATGGAATTAGTAGCTCTTCAATAAATTAACAATGTTTTCAGCATACACAATGATGCAGTAACACAATTGGCTTTTCATCCCAGTGGAAGTTATATCTTGACATCTGGGAAGGATGGTAAAATAAAGGTATGTTAAAGAAAATTATTATTTGCCGTAAGACAATTGCATTTATTTTTAGTTTAATGCTATATTTTTTATCTAGATTTTAGATTTACTTGAAGGTCATCCTATATTTACTGTAACGGGGCACAATGGCGCTATCAATTCTGTCAACTTTTCAACTAGCGGAAGTGGTTTTGCATCGGGTGGTGAAGACAAAATGGTAACAAAAATAGAAATTAAAATAGTTCTTCTATAGTAGTGAAATTGTTTATTAGCATGACTATATTTTGTAGGTTTTCATATGGCGTACAAACTTCACTGAGTTTGCTGATGAAGGTAAAGAAAATGAAGAATACAATCAGACTAAATCGGCTCCACAAAGTGCTTCACAAAAAGCAACATCCACAAGAAGAACTCAGGTTGTCAAAAAGAGATAGCATTTGTAGAGTAATTAGATTAACTTTGCAGTAAACGTAGTTCATATTGTAATAATTTTAATAAGTTAAATCATCAATACAATTTTTATGAAGCTTAAATTGTTTAAACTTTCGTGAGACATCATAATTCATTAATTAAGAAACGGCTAAGCCGTTTTATGAAGCTTGTGTAAACATGTATTTGTTAAAATATATGTTGCATATTGTAGATAAAATATTTTGATCAGTAAAAAATAATGAAAAGATGAACAACGCAGTTCTATATGATAGTAGAAATTTTGATTATTTATTTATTAACACACAATGTTCATCTTGGGATTAAAACAAAGATAATATGATAATATGGCAAATGATAAGATTCTTGCAAAGAAGGAATTAATGTATTATAGATTAAAAATCGATGTATAAAAAAATAGTGAAGTTGGAAATGTAGCGGAATGAGAAACTCTTAGATTCTTTGTAAAATATTGCATAAATATTATGTTTTTCATTTAACCAGTATTTGCACAAGGTTCTTTTGCATCTTATATACTTGTAAATAGTCAAACTAACGAGATACAATGATAAAGATTGCATGTGCTTGTTTTTATGTTTGTATATTTGAGTACATATGTGTGTTGATTATTGTCTGTAAATATGAGACTCTTTGACTTTAATTTATTGTAGAAGAAAAGGTCTAAGTATTAATAAAATTCATCCAAAGCTAGTTTTTATTTTGTAGATAACACCTTCCATAGTATTGAAGTAATCCTACAAATATTTAAGAAAGCACAGTCTGAAGTGGACTCTTATAAGACTAGTTTGATGGGATTTTAATATTAAATTCATCTGAACTAGGGTGCAAGGTTATGGTACAAATGCTATCACAGCTCCAAGTATCCCATTGTCACATTTGTCCATCTGGATGATCCTTCAAACCCAGAAGAACCTGTTGCCAGCAGTACTTTTTATGAAGAAACTAATGAAAACTTACGGAATGTTACTGATCCAATAAACATCACATTTGAGAGAAATCCATTTAGAAGTGGCACAAGGAATGATATGGATTCAGAAGTTGGATCTCCCACATTTAGTGTTGGCCATAACAGTCATATTCCACGTACACCTCCAAATCCTTCCACATACAGAGTACCGTCTGTTATTAATTGCTCTGCTAGAGATAATAAGGAAGAAGATTTGTTTGGAATGATTAAACTCAAGGAGACTGACATTTGTTATACAAGTGGAACTATCGAGTGGGTGGGTCGCAAGAGAACATTTCCCTTAAATACTGGATTTAAAGTTATCAGCGACAGCCACAGTACTAAAAATGAAACTTTTGTTAAAAGGGCAAAGAAAGATCCTTTGCCAAGCAAACTGAATACAATAAAGGAGTGCGATTGTGCTGATGTTCTACCTACAGTCAATGCTATTGTCGATCACTTAAATGCCTTGCATGAAGCTGTGGACATAGTTGACTTGAGACTTAATACATTAGAAGAAGTAGCTATTAATTAGTAGTAACAAGTAAAATAACTGTTTATGAAAATAAATTTATTAAATACTGTACTCTGAAAAATATAGTTAATGTAATATCAATAACAGTTTTCATATTTACAAACAAACGATAAAATGATTTAAAACTTGTCATATAGAACTACAAAGTAATAAAATGTGCTTCTTTATGAGAAGTTTAACTGAAGTACAATATTTATGAAACTTGGTTCACAGCTTTTAACATTAATACCTGCCTTGATTTCCTTATGATAACTTTGCAAAGATTTAGTATTATTGTGTTCCAACATAGGTTGTCTTTTTTCCGGTCTTCTTGATAACCTCTAGCAGCTGCTCAGCACTCAGAGAAGATGTTACAGATACTTTTTGTTCAGGAAGGCTGATAGACACTTCATTAACGCCTTGGCCTTTTAACCTGTTTAGTACCCTCTCTACAGCACCGGAGCAGCCTTCGCATGTCATTTCTACGTTAAAAATATGGGTCTGTAACAAAATGGTTAATTTTTATTATCAATTATTCAAGACTCGTTTAAAAAGTTTATTCATCTTTATTTCTTACCGATGACATGTTGATTTTTTTGTAAAATATAAAAGATGTAACTACGAAAAGAAAAGTACGGGCAATTTATTGGAGATTAGAAAATATTAAATAAATCCTTATCAATTTATCAATAGATAAATTGTATCAAACCAAGTAAACGTAATTTGACAGGTTAATGACCTTTTATCCCATTTAAAATATCAATAGAGTAAACATAAACCAACAAATACTAATATCAAGATAATCCATATTTTTGAGAATATGATACCCGTTATTAAAAAGTAAAATTTAAAGACATGCACAATAATATCATTTTAAATAATTAATTTTCTATTTGGATGTGTGTACACAAAAGAAAGCTCTGCGTTGGCATTAATTAAAATATCAACGACAAAATCTATGATTTATTTATCTGTCAGTTCTACTACTCTTTCTCTCTCTGCCTGTTTGACAAATAGGCAACTGAAATATGGTGTGCCCGTATCAGTTTTTTTATTTATTAAGTGTTTCAGAATTTATGTTATAGTTTAGATAGAATTATAAACATGTCGCTTATGGAGAGTTTAAATGAATTAGGCTGGTAAGTTGTCGAATTATAAATCTGAACATGCATCTTTGGTTGCACTTTTATTTACGAAAATTGTATATTTCCAGGCATCTCACCCAGGAGGGGATTGATACTATTAGTGAAAATGGTGAAATTCAGGATGTAAACATCATTAGCCGAAAAGCTTTAGACGTAAGTATACATCTAAATGTTTTAACAAATTGACCATGATATGGTTCAATTAAGTAAAACTTCATATTTTCATTATGTTGCAGTATGACTTGAGGGAAATTGGAGAAGGTGCATTTCCAGAAGATTTTACAAAAGATCCTACCAAGCTCGAAAAACCGATAGTCGTTCAAATACAGAAGATAAGAAATGTTTCAGCACCAAAGGCCAATGAAGAATCTTGTTCGGCTCCTCGAATGTTGAAATTGACCCTACATGATGGGAAAACAATTTGCACAGGATTAGAGACCAGTCACATTTCCAGCCTTAGCATTAATACTCCACCAGGCACAAAGTTGTTGCTCAATAATGAAGGACTTGAAGTGTGTCATGGTATTATCTGGTTATCTCCAAGTGTAATAACAATTTTAGGAGGAAAGGTTGCTCATATGATTGAAAAATGGGAACTAAATCGAAGCCTTGCAAAGCATACTAGAGGTATGGTATACTATTTGTGTGTAGTTTTAAATGATTATAAATGATAGAAGAACCTCACCCTGAGTTTTAGTTTTACGTTGTGGACAGAAGGTACCTTCTTCGTACCTTCTTAGCATAGTAAAATAGGGATTACATTTGTTGTAACAATAAATGTAACTGGATTATGAGAATATGCTTTGTTTTCACAACAATTCAACTAGTTTATCATTAAAAAGTTATAAATAGTGTCACTTATTTTTATTTAATTCAAGAATTAAATTTGTTAAAATGAAATGTAGTTTTGAAGTGTAATGTCACAAAATTTTCTGATTCAGTCTAAATTGTAATGATTGTTGTTGGTTTAAGGTGGTATAGGTGCTGAAGGTGGTCCTCCACCATGGATTCCATTTGGCCAGAGGCTTGAAGCATTGACCTTGGACAAACAGTTCAAGAGCTTACAAGAAGCTAATAAACAGGACAACGCTGAGTTTGAAGCTCAAAGAAAAGGTGCAATAGCTGAGGCTCAAAGGTTATCAGGTGTTAAAAAGGTATAATAATTTTCAGTGTAGTAAAATATAGGTATAATAGTCTGTGTAAAGAACACTTTCATATATGAGTCACATTTCAGGTATTTGGAGGAGGTACTAAGCCTTTACTGGATGCTAATGTCCAAAAGATTGTGGATGCTGGTTTTTCTGAGGAACAAGCTGAAAATGCTCTTAAATATACAAAAAATAATGTCGATAGAGCATTGAGGATATTGCAAAAGAGAGATAATTCTGAAAACAGAAGCAAGGATAAAGATAAGAAAGAGACAGAACCACCTAAACGTAAACCTCGCCACAGGGAGCAAACAGATGATGATATTGTACCCGTTAAACCATCCGGGATGGTATCCCTATTTGATTTTCTGGAAGATAAACTTCCAAATATTCCAGACAAAGACAAGAATAATCAAAAAAATAACTCTTCTGATGATAGAGGAGACAGGAACTATACTAAGGAGAGAAACAGTGCCAAAAGTAATTCAAGATCACATAGATATGATGGACCAAATAGACATAAATCAGAAGGCAGAGGGCATTATTCAAATGATAATCATCACAGAGATGATAGGAAGTATCAAAATCAAAATGAAAAACCGCCAAGATTTCAGAAAAAGTTGGATGAGAGAAATAAACACCAACAACATCAACACCATCATCAGAGTCATCACCAACAACAACATCATCATCAACAACAACAACAACAACAACAACAACAACAACAACATCATCATCATCATCATCATCAACAACAACAACAACAACAACAACAACAACAACAACCACATCATCAACAACAACAACAACAAAAACAACAACAACAACAACTACAACAACAACAACAATTACATCAACAACACCAACACCAGCAGCAACAAGATGTTAATGTCAATCTGAACTTACAGTACAACAACTCATATCCCAACCCAAATAATCCTTACGACCACAGTAGGTATAATGATAGAAATATGAATGATAATAAGATTCAGTTGTCCCAAAACTTCCGTAACAACAGTAACGTAATGGACAGTTTAACTGAGGCTACAGCTAATTTAAATATACTTTCAAATCCATCAAGGCCTAGTGAAGATATGCCCCGTAATTATCCAACACATCCAGACCAAATGTATCTCAAGCAACAATTCATGCCTAATCAGAATATGCAGGACATGACTGCCTACCGGAGGGCCAATGATATGCAAAAATATCCAGACCAACAGTATCAACGGAGGCAACATCAACAGTCTAATGGCTATATGGAACCTCAACAAAATCTGCAAAATCCAATGTATGCAAATATGAATTATATGGGCGGTGCACAGAGTGGGTATAATGGCCGGCAATATGGCTATGGAGGGAGACCCCAGGAGTACAATACGATGCGACCTGCCGGGCCATTCCTGCCGGGTTCTCTGCTTGGTTTCCAAAACGCAGCCGTTAATGAACAAGCCCGAGCCATGCTTGGTGTCACCGACATCAATTGGAAAGTTGGGGACAGATGCCTAGCGCTTTACTGGGAAGACAATAATGTAAGATTTTTTTTTGTACATTTTTTTCTCATTGCTATTACTTTGTTCTTGTTTACTGATATATTGATTGTTTCAGTTCTATGAGGCTGAGGTCACAGGGATTTCAGCTAATACAGTAGTTGTTAAATTTTGTGCATATGGTAACCATGAAGAAGTTTTAAAATCCAACTGTTTGCCTTTCCCTAACCAATGTAAGTATAGTTTTTTTTATTTTTTTTTATGTGTAACATCTATAGGATCACTTGTAAACCGAATCGTTGGCGTGGCGACGCTTGCCGTGGCGACGGGTCGCCACGCTATACTAAGGTTTATATATGTATACATATATATATTATTATTATCATTATCATCATTATCAGTATTATCATTATTATAGTTATTACCATCATTATAATTGTCATTATCATTATCATTATTATTATTTATTTAATTATAATATTTAATATTTTATGCATATTACTTGTACACACACGATGTTTCACATCTGCCAGGCGTCCCATGACGGCTCACATTTTTTAATTAAATAGTTTTATATCTTTAGGCGATCAATTAGTTTTTTAATTGTGATGTTTGTTATGTTCAGCGGTAGGTGGCAGTAGTGGGTACGTATCTCGGGGCGGCATGTTCCCCCCGCGCCGGCCGTAGGGGCACGCCGCGGCGCAGCGGGCGCGCCCCTCCGCCCCCGCCCCCGCCGCCCCCGCCGCCCCCGCCACACCCAGCTGACCGCGCTCCCGCTCACACACACTGCACTGAGGTTTTACCCATCGATGTCTCTTTATAACGTACGATCAATACATTCAATTATTTTGTCATTTTACTTTTCAATATACAGTATGTTACATAAATCCTGTTTCTTCAAATTTTTGATGTGAAACATCTATAGGCTCACTTGTAAACCGAATTGGCGTGGCGTTGGCGTGGCGACGCTTGCCGTGGCGACCCGTCGCAAGCGTCGCCACGGCAAGCGTATATGTATCTATATATCTACATCTATATTATTTTAATAATATTTAATGTTATTTATTATTATTTATTTATTTAATTATAATATGTAATATTTTATGCATATTACTTGTACACACACGATGTTTCACATCTGCCAGGCGTCCCATGACGGCTCACATTTTTTTTGTTAACAAGATTTTTTTTGGCGTTAATTAATCAATTGAGACAGACTTCATGTTCGGTATCAAGTTGTACAAAATTGTATAACCAGTAAAAGAAAAAATCTTACTTCTTACGTCATCGACTTATATAGTATCAGTAGATTTCTAGTTACTCCAATAGGTCTGAGATTGTTATAGCCTAAACCATAGATTTTCAAAGGGTTTTTATTTATTTCCTTAGCAGTAGTTGTCTCTTAACAAAAATAAAATTAACATATAAATCTTTGTCAATAAACTTTTTAGTCATAATTTTATCCCGGATCTAACAGGGTTTTTGAAACATACTGTTTGTATAAAGCTTAGCTATTGAAATTTTAGGTCTGTAAATTTATTTTCATCTGAATAGTACATTGAAATAATTTCAGTTTGGTAAGTTTTCTAAAGAATAAAGATAATTAATAGTGAAACTATGCTGTTTCCACTGCCACACCATTTGTAGAAAAACAAATAACCTCCGTTTTTTCAAAGACAATAAGAGGGATGACATGTTTTGAAACATGTGTTTCGGTAATGGAAACATTCGGTAATATGATTACATTTTTGTACGCTTTCTACGCTTTGTCTTATTATAAATTTAAAGTCACAATGTTCTTTTTTTGTGGTTGATAATGTTACACATAAGTTCAGCTTTTACTGTTAGTGTTGGTGTTAAGTGTGGTTTAACCCTTAACTGTTAACTAACTAGGATTTGATCACACTCTCGTTTGTTGATAATAGGACAGAACTAAATAACAAGTTACCAGCCATCTTTGGTCTCTACTGAATTATTAAATCGGTAGATAAAGTTAGCCATTATTACATTATAGTCATTCATTCACTCACATTCTCAACTATGTTCATTTCGTTGCATCAGAAATTTCACTTCCTAAAGAAGTATAACTTGTTTCCGGAGACATCGATTGGGAAACGCTCTTTATTATATTATTTATTGTCACGATGCTGCGTGTATATCGCAATATGAGCCTAAGTAAATTCACTTGAGGGAAATTTTACCTTTTTTTATAGTATGTTAGAATAAATAGACAAATGTTACACTTATGCAAAAATTAATAAAATTGCATAATAAAATGTAGTTACGTAAATATATCGCGTTAGCCTTAGTTTGTGAATCTCACAATATATTTGTACATAACGTGTTATCTTTCGCAGTTTAGTTTAATTTAACTAACTAAAGTTTTTAATACATTGATAATTTGTAAAGCTTTATTTATTATTTATCCTTAGTAAAGCTGTTTTTTGTAAAATAAGAATAATAATTTGCTTTTAACCTTTAACATCCGTTACATGATTATGTGAGTTGGAGGTATTCTAATACTTCCTGTGCCAATATGGCTCGCCATATTCGAGTGTCGAGTTCACTTCGACACGAAAAATATCGTACTGGCATGTACGTGTTAAGATTTGAGACATTCAAACTAATACTAACTTAACGTAAAACTTTGTTTTTATAACGGTTTTTTACGATATAAAAAACAAAGCTTTACTTTGCGACTTGTACGCAGTGTCGTGAGATTAGTTTACAGCGTTTTTAAGTGTTAATTTTTTTTAGTAAATCTTGAAGTTTATTTGTAGGTTTTGACCGACGTAGCATTGACACATATTGTTGTCTCTCTTTTTTCAAAGCTAATATGAGAGATGATATTATGTCTCAATACAGGATCACTGCAGTTGGAACCCACTATAAGGGAATATAGTTGGGTCAATTTAATAGGCCACATTTGATGTCATTAGTTTTAGGTTCATAGTAAGGTAAGTCACCTGCTTCAAAACTAAGTGAATGAATCAGTAATTGTTAAAAAAAATTAAAGAAAAAACTTTTCAAAAACGAGCATGATAAAGTTTTTGTTAATTAAAAGAACTAAAATAAAAATAAAAAGATAAAGTACTCGTCAAGACAAGTCAAAATTCGATGAGGCTGTGTCGTTTCATTGCGAAGTTATATATTGCATTGTCACGCGATTTACTCCTGTACGCAAAATTTCAGCTCATTCAGTAACCGGAAAGTGGATCAATTTTAATTTGCAAAAACCTAGATTCTTTCGATTTTTTTTAGTTCCATTTTGTTGTAACATCGTTAGTGTTTAAAAAGAAAAAGGGTTGACTAACGCGACATTGTAACGGCTTTATTTATTATTATAAATAAATATAAGTAATGGAAATTAAAAAAAAATATGCCGTTACGAGGATACGTTGTTGGATTTTGATGAAGTATAAAATGTGACCTATTAAAATGGCCCAACTATACATCGTATGTTAATTTATTGTCAATCTGTATGTAACCAGCATCGTAGTCTAGCTTCTATAAGTGTAATATGTTGTAATCTAGCGCAAAATGTGTAATATATATTTTTTTCGGTCCAGTGCCGGAAATATTGTTTCAAAAAGTGTTTGTTTTTATCATTTTGTATAGAATCATATTTTATTGGAATATATCATTATTTAAACAGTAAAACTTCAAGTATTAACCTTTGTTAACAATTTCGATACATGGCAAATTAAGAAAAAATAAATGTATGAAAAAAATTACGTATTTAAGAAGCGTGTATTCTTCATGCTTTGTTATTAACTGAAATAATTAAAAATGTAATGATACATTTTGTATTTGTCCGAAAAGAAAGAACGAACAATGCGACGTTATGAAAAAACAATGTATAGAAAATCAACTTAAGGAATTTTGATATCAATTGATCCAATGGGGAGAAAACTTTGACAGATGACAGCCCACTCTCGGCGCTAGCGCCACCTACTTAGAGCTTTCACTTTTTTTCCTCATTATTTAAACATGGTATTTGTTTATAGTTTTATTGCTTAAGTTTTTCATTCAGAATGCCACGGATTTATTAAAATTAAATTTTAAACAGTGTAATTCACTGTTTATAATATTGAAACAGTTTGGTTGTGGATTGTCGAACGCTTTATTAGATTTACTTGATTAATTAATGCATAAATGTTTGGTTTTAACATTATGAAGCTATTTACCAACACGATCTTAATATTCCCATGCAATATTGATACATATAAGAGATTCTCGTTGAAACTTACCACTTGTGGTCTGATGGTCAATGAATTTTACGTCATAGCCAACGCTCACATTTTATGAGCGTATTGTCTGATAGAAAGCGAATGAAATGTACGAAATACTTCTATTGAAGCTACCACACCATAATGATAAGACAAGAATCCTATGACGTCACATGGCGTGATGTTACGGTGTACAAAAAAAATTGGATCCCTTCCCTAAATAATCTAATTAAAGGTACTATCGCGGTACATTTTTGTCGCTCACTGCAGAAAGGAGTTGAGATAGAACGTTGTTGCAATCTGACTCGGGTCTCAAGTAATCATTGATCCGTTGTAGTTTGCTGGAGTGTGTTAATTTCATATTATATTGTTAGAAGTTCGTGTAAATCAGTGTTTTTTAACCTTTTTTACGATACAATACCTGTGAAGCCTGCAATATTATTGTAAATTCCCTTCAATACCTGGGTGGACGACAAAAAAAAGGTCACCGATTAGTATAGTTATTTGTCGACATTGCTGCTTAGCCTAGCTGTGTGTGGGTTGAGATCTATAAGTTAAAAAACACTGGTATGAACCAAAGCTCAATTCCTTGCTGTATTGTAACGTTGTTATAAGCGACGGCAGCGCCCCCATTTGCTGGTGGCAACGCTATGTACATTATCACCTATTTCTGTTAAATTAACTATCTATTAACATAAAAAAAAAACTAATAAAATGAATTAATATATTCCACTGTTGTTTGATTTATTTATCGTGACATGTCTACACTACAAATCTACCACTACATTTGTTGTATGAAGATTTTTACCTGCCTTGTAGGAATTTAGTGACAATATAATGAGTATGAAATGCCGTATTAAGCGTGTAAGAATTCGAAGAAATTAAATTATTTTTAAAATGTGAATCGAATCCAGAACCTTTATAAAAAGTATACTTTTTGTTTAATATCAAACAACGTGTTAGGGTAATTAGTAAATAAACGTTGCCGTATGACTTAGTAAATGTTGCAAGAAACCGGATGACTTGTATCAGAAGGTCCCTTTAATGTCATACTTGGACCGGTTGTAAGTAGATCTATAAAATCTTATTTGTCGATATCGATTATAATTGTTACAATTATGGGATAGCGTTTTCTAAAGTAATCGTTACCGTTACCTGTTTACCAATCGCATCTTAGTTGACCCAGTTGTGATTACGTTTAAAAAAGTACATACTACAACTGGAGATTGACCCATAGCTTGGGATTTTGGTGGGGCGTCGCGTCGCCCGCCGTTTCAATTCAAACCAGTCGCAATTCTTTCGTCGAGTGTTCACGTCGCTTTACAAATAATAATAACGAAAAATTGTCAATTAACATTGTGGTAATAAATGTGAGAGTGATGATTAAGTGAAATAATTTCCAACAACTACTTCGGATATAAACTGTGCGACGACCTGTTATAAAAAGGTAATTAAGTGTTAATTCACTAAAAAAAATCTGGAATAAAGTAACGATGTTTATAAACAAGACAGTCATCAGTTAGTTTCTGACATATCTTTGTTATTAAAACAGGTTCGAATTACGTTTCGGAGGTGGTGTTAATTTTTTATTTACATAGCGAAGGTACACGTTTTTCGATCGTGTTTTGTTGACAAGTGAAATGTTTGTGGTACAAACCTTGCGTGTGTACTTTCACTTATTGTCTATTAGCGGAAAGCGAATGGATCAGATGGGCCTTGCCTTATCCACCTCACACCTCACCTTGACTGAGTCGCTGCGTCTGCGCAACTTGTGCCACACGAGCATAATATATGCTGCGCGCATGACACAAATACCTACATGTTGATACTAACGCCAAACAATTTTATATAGGTACCGTAGGCATTTTGTTGTTATGTTACAAATTATGTGATATCAGGTCGGACAGTGTCTTATTATAACAAAAATTTGAAATCCTTGGCGTCAGCCACAATTTAAAAAATAAGAACTATCACATAAATACAAATTTAAGGCTCAAATAACCAATTTAAAAAGTTAAAAGTTAAAATATGACATTTCATAATGGTTTAATGTGAATTTAAACCATTCTTAAGAGTTTCTAATTAGAAAACCAAAGGCCTATTATGGTGTTAAAAGCTAGATGAGAGGGAACTTGTTAGTTTTTCTTGTTTGTCTACCTTACGGCTGTCTACCATCGGGCAAACTAAAACACTGATTATATACTTGTACAAGTATTTCATCAATGATAAAATATAACTTTGTAGACATTTATTGGTCACTTGATAATGTGAATAACTTAAAGACGACAAAAATAGTTACTGTAACGGCTAAAGCGTCCCCTATACTACTCTATGTGATGAGTTTACATTACTAAGAGCTACACGTAGTCTAATGTACCGTTTACTCATTTAAATATACAACAGCGCTTTTCTTAAAGTATAGAATAAGAGGTGAGTAAGAGGACCGTAATTAAAACGTATTATTATATTTAGGTGGAGGATCTATGGTACGAGAGGCAGGCATAGGAAATTTTATGTCATGTTTAATATCACTGTGGCCAAGATTATTTTCATTTATTGCAAAAATATTTCCACATGTTTAAATATAGACAATGGTGAATGTAGAACTAATATTTTATCGTATTTGTTTTAGAAAAACACAAAATTTATAATTTCTTTAAAAGGTAAGCAAATTTTTTATTCTTTCAGTGCAGGAAAAGCACTTGCAATAACACATCAGTCATGAATATGTTCAAAAGTCATAGAAATCTAAAACAAATTCCAGGCTAGATGCTTATTTGCTTATGTGGAATAACCAGCACTCGATTTATGTTTATCTGCTGTACGAAATTAAAACTTTTAATACGGGATGTACCGCATTGAATAATTCAAGTTTTGTTCGCTGAATGAGATATTGTCCCAAACATAGTAATTTCGTTTATGTACAATCGGGGAATCTGTCGGTATTCTACGTTAAAAGTCGTTGTTTAAACGTTTTCTACACTTTGAGACGATGACGCGGAATAATAAGCAATACGCAGCCTTAAAATGTGTCTATCGAAATAAAGGTCTGATAGAGGTACAGGAAATTACTTTTTATTATTGTCCCGTAGTTTACGCAACTCACTGCTAACTGGTTATTTGTAAGATAAGACGGAGTTTGTTGCAAGGAACATGCCAATTTTTCTGTAAATGGAATACCGCGGATTACCGCGACTAAACACCCTAAGTGTTTTAATTTTCATGAATTAGAATTTAATTAAATTAGAAAAAATTGTAATAGCTCGTGATTTTTTTTTATGTACTTATTTTTACGCAATAGATTTTTTGCCTTCTTTAGCCTAGAATTATTGACCGATTTATATTTTTAACCAAAGCATTCATACATTAAGTTGGTTTTATTATTATTTTATTCTGTTAATTATTATTTAATATTTTCTTTCAGTGCGCTGGCATGGGTATAGGCGCGATGGACAGTTGCGGCCGTTGTATGAAGGTGTCGCTCATCGCGATCAACATTTTAATATTTGTAAGTATACCTATATTGTTATTTGAACGCATCGTAATATTATTAAAGGATATTCAAATGATTAAATTTTCCGTTATACTAAAAGCTAGTTGATGGTAAAGGATTATAGTAATTCTAAAAGCACACCATAATGGTAACTATTTTATGAAACAGTCATTGAATTTTGTTTAATGACAACTACTAATTAACGCATTGTTTAAACTTCCTTTCAATGAAATTGGTATGAACTTGAGTGTAATCGAAAATCCCCTACAATTAACCAATCAGTCCTTAACAAAAAAACACACTTTTTCTTATTATCAGATAAGCGGTGGTGTGGCGCTGGGCATGGGCACGTGGGTGTGGGTGTCGCGGTCGTTCTCAACCACGCTGATGAGCAACAATATGTTCATAGCGTCGGTGGGGGTGGTGCTGGTTTCGGGCGCCGCTATGATGCTGCTTGCCGTGCTTGGCTGCTGCGGAGCCGCCAAAGAGGTCAAATGTATGCTACTCACGGTACGAAACTATATCTATCTTAACCTATAAAGTTATCTAGAACCCTCTATAGACAAGATTCGTTTCTAATTTTATCGTTTTTATTACTCGGTGATAAAACAGCTTTGTTTAAGTGGAAGAGTCCTTAAATTCGGTTGTAATTTTTTTTTCATTTATTTTAAAGAGTAAACAAATTTTTGCTGTACGTACTAGAAGTTTATTTACTTTAGTTCGTGCTTTCATTGCAATATAGAGATACTAAGATTTTAATCTATACGTTAGTTTCTACCGATTGCAATGCCATGACCTTTAAGTAATGCATTCAAGAACATGCACGTACTTAGGATATCCGTCTAGTAATGTCTGTGTGTAGACTAATACATACATATGTGCACATGCTCGTATTAACATCCGTTATACTTTATGTTCACACGTACGTATAACACCGTGATCATGTACGTACATAACTACATTACGTATCTACATACTACACAAAGTACTACATATTTTGTTACAGAATAAATACGCCTTCATTTAATTCTACTATTAACTAGTCAACTTATACTGCTTGCAATTGATATTTCCTCAATAAAGCCTCCAGAATATTTTTTTTATCACATTAACTATTACAAGTGAAAATGCTAAACTGTTTAATGTTCTTTAGGAGTAAATACTTATTGTATTAGAACCTCAGATATTGTCGCTTGAATGACAAAATAAGTTCAATTTAATTATGTTTCTTGTTTGTTTCAGTACTACATATTGATGTTCATAATTTTCGTGGTGGCGCTAGTGGGCGGCATATTGCAGTTTGTGTTCCGTGAAAAGGTGCACAGTACCCTGGACCGGGAGATGTTCGCCGCAATCCCGTATTATGGCGTAAAACACGAGTACACGCGGGCGTGGGACGACACGCAGACCTTCCTGCAGTGCTGCGGAGTTCGCAGTCATAATGACTGGAACGACAATGTCCCTGACAGCTGCTGCAAGGAAGTCTATCCTGGGAAGGTACAGTCAATAGCAAACTGTCACCGTAAGAGCTATATCTTACGGTGACAACGTAGGGTACAACGGTAGGGTAATTTGCCCGGGAATTATTCGGAACTTAGAATTTACTATCATACATTTGTTGCAGAGATTGGACTGTAAGAGCTCCCCTAACCCCACCACCATGTATACAGACGGTTGTCTAGAGAAGACTATCAGCTTCTTACGTGAAAACGCCGTCAGTGTCGGAGTTACCGCGATTGTAACAACTATTGTTATGGTAAGAATATTTTAGAATATTCTTTTCCCAACTCTCATTCTCATAAAAACATGTGTGAACAGTACATAAAAATTAATCTTTTTTTTTTTTTTTAGTTGCTGGCGTTAATATTTTCATGCGCGTTGTTCGTGAAGATAGAGTGACGATAGTGCGACAGAGAGGACGCTATCAGTATAATTTTCTTGTTTCAATTGACTGAGTGATTGACGTTGTTTGTGAATCAGCTGCGGCTGCGTATGCGGTGTCATAATATTTTATTACATTTTCTAATTTATTTAACAATTAGAGATACGTATGAAAATAAACGGTATTAAGTATTCGTGAAGTTGTTTTTGATTTTTAGAAACCTAAATTTGATAACAACACCTGATTTAACAGTTTTTATTTTAATGTAATACTTCCTGAATTGCACAGAATTCTACTTCATATTTTTTTCGTCGACAGCTACTTCGCTGTGAAAGGAATGACTAGATTAATTAAATAAAACTGCAACAGACATAAACACATTTATATTGTCAAAATTTTAATCACAAAATTTCTAAGCTTTCTTCCTTCTGGGTGGGAACTTGATGGTGTTAGGGCTGCCCTCTTTGTACTGTCCGTTGCGCCGGAACCAGCCGCAGGTGCGGATGATGCAGTCGGAGCTGGTCGTACCCAGCGGCAGCCCTAGCGCGCTTATGCGCTCCAACGTCTGCGTAGGGCCTGATACTATCTGTGGTAAGTTAGTGACAGTAATACTTAAGTATATACTAATACGTGTATCCAAGAGTTCATATATAAATCTTAAATTACACTAGAAACTACATTCCAGTACAAGGCTTTTAGAAGATTATCAAAACAAACGCGGATTTGCGCACAGACAAACATTGGTGGTTTTTCGATAAGCAACATTGGCACTCCAATTTTATTAATTGTATTGATAGATGTATAAATTGGGTGTAATTTGCCATCATTTTGGTGATATTAGAGGAAGATTAGGTGTTGGAGTTTTAAATCTGTTTCTTTTAACTTCAGCTCACTTAATAACCTTGGTTCATGGTTATGATGTGCATACTTACTCTTCCAAAGACGACGTGTTTGTTATCGAACTGCGGCAAAGGTTTGAATATGATATTAAATTGTCCCGAGACTTCATTATCTGACGTTACAACCATAGACAATACACCTAACAAATTCAATAATATTAATTAGTTCGATTATTGCTTGATTTGTTTTAATTCATTCGACGCTTTGGTATCACATAGTTTTCGTTAAGTGGTCAATAAGTTCAATTTAATATAAGAAATCCACAGAATACGTCTGTTTTAGTCTAAATGTAGCAGTTTTATAAGAGATAAAATATTTTATATATTTTGTTTATCGAGATTAACAGAGATTACAGTTGACATAGCAAAATAACTCCAGATTCATAATAACGCCGCTACAAAAAGATTGATTGAGTTATAAATGTGCTTACCGGGTACTGTGTGTTTGAGTAGGAAACTTTCCGGGGTCTCGAAAGCTTGTTTCGCCTCCGCGTGGTAGAAACCGAAGCCGTTATCTTTGACGACGTCGCCTCCCCTGCAGTACAGATCTGGCACGATCCTTGATAATAAATCAATCTTTCTAATATAAATGCGAATGTATAGATGGATGAATGTTTCTTATTGGGTATCCCCGGGCAGCTAAACGCATCTCGCTGAAATTTGGCCTAGATGTAGAACATAGTCTGGAGAACTGGAACTAATTACTATTTTTTTAATTCCGCGGACGGATTCGCGAACGATAGCTAGTCCATTTATAAATGAATTCACATTATTAGTATAAATTATTTATTTTTTTGTTGTAGACGTCATTTTACTTATTGTAAACTAGCTTTTACCCGCGACTCCGTCCGCGCGGAATAAAAAAAATAGAAAACGGGGTAAAACTTATCCTATGTCCTTTTCCTGGTTCTAAGCTACCTGCCCACCAATTTTCAGTCAAATTGATTAAGCCGTTCTTGAGTTATAAATGGTGTAACTAACACGACTTTCTTTTATATATATAGATATTCGTCGTTGACTTCTTGCATATTATATTGAAAATTGGAAAACTTCATTTTCATTATATTAATTTTAGTGAAATGTGGGTAGTTGTGAAAAATCGTATTGAGTTTTTCAATATTTGAAAAAATGCATAATATTCAACTTAACACGTTAAGTGCCACCGTCTGGCCTGGAGAGTACGCTCGAAAAAGTCATGACATGTAATGTGTTAAAAACATACGTAAAAAATCTACAGCCCGTGTATGCGTGTCCTTTGCTGTCACCCTTTACCAGGTTGAGGAACAACTGACAAGTCTTCGGCATCAGGTCCGTGAACAGTTCTATGATCACTTTTCCCATTTTAGAACCGCCGCGGACCCAAATTTCCATTGCAACTCTGAAAGACAAATATGAATAAAACATTATGAGCCTAACCATGGAAAACTTTGATATATGTCAACCCATTTATCGCACGCTGATATTAGACCTTACCAAAAAACATGATTATTGAAATATGATTATGCGCAGGCTTCCGAAATGCGATCTTAACAAAGAAATAACAAAGTTCTTATAGAGGGAGTTTTGGTGATCACGTTGAGGTCTATAATATTAATAACCGACGATCAAAAGGTTAAAACACCTGTTTTACTAAGCAGTATCTAATTGTATTTTTTGAACTAATAAAGTATTACTAAGACTAAGTAGTATTTATACGGAAAATGACTCACTTGGTTCTGTTGACATACGATGGCTTGTCGAATGCCGGATCCTTAATGCCTCGGTCAATCTTTTCTGTTTTAAATAATATGAACGGTAATCTGTAATAAATATAGTGAATGACCTTTCTAGAATCTTTTCTTTAAGCAATTTGCTTTGAAAGAACTTAAAAGAAATAAAATTACTGAAATTAAGTATCATCATCATCTCCCTGGACTTTTCCCACTCATGTGGGGTCGGCACACAAGGTTTTATAAACCTTAAAGTTTTGACTTAAGTTTTTACGGCTGGCTGCCTGCTTGTCGCCAACCCTACTCGGGAGGAAATTATGTATATTTCTTATTATCAATTATAACTTACGATGCCCCTAAAATGAGTTTGTGTTTTGTGTCTATCCAGGCTAAATCTAATTCCTTTGTTAGCAGCTGTTCAGATCTCTGAAATTCAACGTAAAAATTATAGGTGTACAACTGTACAATTGTATTAACAGTGAAGAATGAAAGAATGACGGGATAGTAAAACAAAGTAATTAGCCGCGTACCACCTTTTTTCGTACAGGCACGTTTAAAAGCTGCATCCTATGTCGTCTCAATGTGTACAACATATCCAATACTCCATTGCCCCGATTGTACATTGCTCATACTATTGTATCTTAGCTAGTCGCGCTAGAAGAAAGGGAATCAAGAGATACTACCGCGATAAGTAGCCGGGAGTACAGGTATAAGTTGTCTTTTCGGATGCGGTCGAGCACGCGTTGGCGCTGTTTGCACAGCAGCCGGTTATAGTTGTCGGAGGGAGGCGGCTTCAGCCAACAGTCCACGAAGCCCTGCACATAATGTTCTCCTAGTTACACTATATACCTTTTAGAATATTTGACTAACCGTTGGTTTCAGGGACCAAAATCACTTTATAAAACATATTGTTTTATAAAGTGATTTTGGTCCCTGAAACCTTGATGTTATTGTGCACGCGTAGTTCCTAATCAATCATACTCATATTGAACAAACAACGTATAACATCGGCGTACCCCAGTTCGCTGTATGAGATTAATCTTCTTGATAATTTCTTTATTGACGATCATGTTCTGCTCGAGTTGGCGCGCGTAGTAGTCAAGCCGACGTGGCTTCAGGTACAGTTCCGGGAATAGCTCCGGTGAGCTGTCGTCCACTTTGTGTTTCGCCATTTGCAACTATTCCATACACAAGACGGTCAATGGTTCAAATAAATATGTAATTGTAGGAAAGAATACGGATCAAATAGCATCTTATACTTAAAATCAGCCAAGCAGTTTATGCTAAACAGTATCAGTTAGTTACCTCTTTTTGATGGTTGCACCATTTTGAGTAGAATTCTATAGACAACAGAGGAAATCTTGGAGGCTGAAAAATAAAATTAAGGACTTGAAAATGTATAAAACAAAAAGAGTTTATTGAAAACATCAGTTTAATAAGTATGTGCAGAAACTGCAATAGAAATGAGCACAATTTTTTTAGGACCTATTAAATAGAAGGCTGAATGACGTCGAACGCGATCTTAGAAATATCGGCGTTAAGAGTTGGAAGCAAAAAACCGAAAGTAGACCGACGCGGAGAAATTTACTGGATCACCCGCGGCTGTAACGCCTCAGGTGATGAAAAGGAAGCCATAGAATACTTGTTAGCCAAAATATTTCATCATATTACTTTGAAAGGTCGCCTAAGAACAATGAATGGATTAAGACAGTGCTGTTTCTTTGGTCTTTTATGCTGGTATACTTATAGAATAAATGTAGTGTAGAGCGAGCTAACGAGTTTGAAGACTCTCGGCTTGCGCACGCGTGGTGGCTTGGGACGCTCGGGCTCTGGCGGCGGCGTGCGAAGCAGGGGGTTCTGCAGCAGCTCGTCGCAGTCACGCTCGCGTAATGGGTGCATTGTGATTGTGACTCTGCATACACATAATCGTACATAAAGCAAAACGATTGATAACTTGATCAATGCCACCGGCTTACCCTGTGCGTTTATGGGTCCATTTACTTATATTGTGGATCATTAATTAAATTTTTCTATCAATACCTACTCTGTGATCTTTGATACAAGAGGGAACATCCTAAAGATAAAAATTACTATGAAGTATTTTTAAATTTGTTTAGTATATACTTACGTTTCAATACCGAGTCACGTAACAATAAGAAAAACTTGTCTTTGATTTCAATTTTGAATTTATTCGTTATAGTTACAGCATTACTAAACTGATTTTTTGCACAGAAATTAATTATTATCTTTAAAAATATTAGTAAAAATTAAGTTATGGCTTAAAAACATGTTACATGATGTCTCAAGCCAGACAAATGCCAAAAATTACATGACAAACGGCACAAGTCTTCTATAATCTTCTTTTATACTATTCTTTGCCATAGACGAAATAAAAAGTCCTTTAATGTTCTTTTCATGTTGCAAATATACGTTATACCATTAGCATGCCATAATGCACAATGAAGTGATCAATTACTTAGCTATAATTCCAAGACCGATAATGTTGTATGTACTTCAGTGGAAGGAGGTATTAGTAAAAAAATCAAATTTCCCCAAAGTTTGGCTCAGGCAGAGGCTTATAGGTAACGATCTTGTTTAATGCACTTGTTAATAAGTGAATGTCATATACCCAAATAAAATTGAGCTTTAAGCTCACAGAATATACTGAACAAAGTGGCAATAAAGATACCCAAATTATACAGATTTTGACAAGAAATATTTTATTTCTTATTCATGTCTAATTTCAAATAACTGTCAAAACAAGTCATAAATGACGTGAATCAATTAATTTAGGTATTGCGAAGATAGAATTAGAAAATAATATAAAATATAGAAAATTAATCATTGATAACGATATAAAGCATTTGTTACAAAAATATTGCAACATCTCGAAAATGAGAAGCAGTGGTTTAGTTTTGTTCGCTTGCGCTGGATTATTGTTGGTAAGTACCGTGTTACTTTTAATGTACTTATTACTAATTTTATTACCCTTATTTCATTCAAAAATTGACGAAAAATTGATCACACTGTTTTTGTATAATACGTAAAAATAGTGGTGCAAGTTCAATTCCAGGTTAAAATAGAATTCAAGGATAGAAAATTGAAATTGAGATATTATGGCTTTCGGTAAAGATTTCTTTTTCTGACTTTTCGCTTTACTCCAACTACTTCTTTCTCTTGATACCAGAGTGGGGGCGCCATATTGGGCGGATCTACAGCTTTCACCCTGCTGCGCATGTCGTACTACTTTTGGACAACAGACCTGGGCGTTGAGCTCGGTTCTATCGTGCTGTTCATCACGGGCGCTTTCCTCTGTCTGCCGTCGTGCTGGCTCGCCACATTGGCACCGTACCATAGTAAATCCGTATCTATTCTGGCTACGGTTTGTTAACATATTTGTTTCTTTATGTTTTACAGAACAAGACAAAGTAATCTGATCACCAAATCACAATAGTGAACCAGTGACATTTAGAAAGAAGCATTATGCTCGTTGCTCATTGGTTTGAAAATTATTTTTTTCTTATCCTCTCTAATAATTTGGGTAACTTATGGATTATTTACAATGAGATTACTATAATAAGATGAGTTTCTTGATCTTGAATTTTGTGACGGAAATTATCAATACTTGACGTAGATTTGAATTGTTGACGTTGTTATATTTTAAACTGTTTGAAACTAGTACTTATGGTTGACCAGCTGATGCTGTTGTTGACGACTTCAATATTGTTGCTGTCGACGGGCATGTCGGCCATCACAGGCCTGTCGAAGGCAGTACGGGAGCCGGGCGCGCTCAATGCAAGCATGCTGCGCGCTATGGCGCATGAGTCTGTTGACCCGGCTGTTCGGACCGCCTTTTCCGCTATGCAGATCGAGGTGTTGTTAATACATATATTGATTTATTACTATAACGTTTTTGATGAGAGAAAGGTATATGGTTAAATGTAGTGAATAAATATTAGACGTCGAAATTGAAGGCAAATATTAGCAGGATTTCCAACTTGCTCGATTCAAACGCGTTATGATTTTATAAAGTTTTATGCACCTTCAAAATTACTGGTGTAGTTATTTAGATGCAGTTTAAGTAAAACTGAATAATGTATATAATGAATGTTTTATGATAGCTAAGATGTTGCGGCGTGCAGTCATACGCAGACTGGTACCAGCATCGCAGAGTGTTGCCGCCTTCCTGCTGCGGACGACTTTTGAATGGCAAGGTATTCACTGAATTAAAACAAATGTATCTTCTGTTAATTATTTATTAACCTTCCTTGATCTTTGATCCTACATACCGCGAAACACGATCATTATATAACTCACTGTTCAATATGATTCATTCAACCGCATCATAATTTCTTATCTGCTATAAATTAGTGATGTAACTAACGTGATACCAACTTATAATACTAAGTAACATCTTTGAGTATCCCTCGTCGTTAACCTCGGGTATTTGTATCCCGTATGTAAGATTTTAACAGTACAGTGCTGGTTGATGCTCTTGTATCGCTGATAAGTTAAAAGCATTCCTTACAGTTGATACAATCATGTTACTATTGTGTCAACCGTATGGACTGCTGATAACGGTTTATCACTTTAAATTGATTTCACTTGACTTCTTCACAGGTAGTTTATAATGCATTTGCGCCTAATTTATTTATTTGTCAGAATGGGGAGCAGTGTACCAGTCCGATGCACACAGGAGGCTGCTTGCGCCCAGCACTCGCTGAGATTAGGATGTTCATTAACTCGGTCTGTGTACTCGCTTCCGCCATCATCATCGTCATGGTATTCATTATAAATCTTTGCAAACTCTTTCTTCAACCCAATTTCTTTTTCTCTCAGTCTTTAATGATAAGGACATGTTATGCGGTCGATAGAAAATTATGAAAAAGGAAAGGTCAGAAGATCATCTTAAGGAACAAGACAGTCATGACGGAAACTAGTTGTTAATTAAAAAAGTCTATAAGCCCAATTGAATCTCAAAAATATTAACCCTTCTGTCCATGGTAAATAACTGACAAGAAAAATATCAGAACGATTACTTTTTCGGAGTTTATATTTTCATAGGCCTCAACATTATTTACGTCGGCGTATACATTGGTGTCTAATGCATTGGAGCGTAAGGAGTCCCGCGCGCTGAAGATTTCTCAGCCGCTGCGCATCGCCTGTCTGCATCCGACCTTACCCACATCGGGCATGCAGCAATCCGCCAATGTACCCATACCACCACAGATTTAAATATTTCACATATACATAATAACTTACTTTTCCTCCTTGTAATGTATACAGTTACTACTGTAATTTGCTTTTTGTTTTAAGAATTTGAGATTAAATTTAAAAGTATAAAATTAGAAGAATTATGATGATCAGCTTTTCTTATAATTTTTAAGGTATTTTTCTTAAAGTATTAGTTAAATTTACCTTCTTTAGTTTTTCTTTTAATTTATTTTCTAGTCTTTAGTTTAAATTAATGCAATGTGTGTAAAGTACATGTAATAAATTTGCGCTTTCTCCATTAATATTGGAACTAAACTAGAGAGGAGTTTATAGGGTATAGGAAGGGAAATTTCAAAATTGTAATTTATTTATTAAAATAAATAATAATTATTTAATGATACAACTAAAAACACTTTTTATTTTTCAATGCTAAAAATTTGTAACAAACTCAAAAGTTTTAAAAATAAATCTTTCTCTTCGTTCATTCACACTTTACATCTCATTCACACGTGAACGACAACATCTACATACGTTACTGACTGAATACAAATTACATTAAGTACATACAATAGTTACATTTCCTTTGGTATTTGATGTGAAATCACATTTCGATCGGTACATCGGTGATCGGCGTTGAAACAAATACATTTTATATATTTTTCTATTTAGGCATCTAATTAGATTTTTATTAGTGTTACATTAGTAATTGATTTTAAATAAAACAGATTTCTATATAGGTATGTATATACACAAATTTATAAGCGGGAGGTAAAAACTCAATGTTTCTACGGTAAATTAAGGAAGCTACAGTGAACTGCGACCATTTCGACTCTAAAACATTGAAACAAAGCTTTACAAGTGTTTTTTTGCAAGTTTTCAACACAATACGACATGCAAGCATCAAAATGCTTTAAAATTGATATAATTGTATCTTTTTTATATTTGGTATCTATTTTGGTTATTTCAAAATCAGTGAAAATTATATCTATATTAAACAAATAAAAACTATAATATATTATGAAAAATTTGGTACAACAAGGCGCGCCCGCCGGCGCTACGCGGTCTATGCATGCCACAACAACAGCTAAACGGTTACAACTCTAGGATACAGTTACAAGCGATCGTACTTTTTTAGATTTAGAATTCGAAGATTACATGCGGCGGCGGCGCCGCGCACTCGTCCTAACTACGCGGTAACACTAGGATATTGCTATAACGAGGATAAAACGTCGGGCGCGGCCGGGCGCCGCGAGCGCGGACGGTGCGGGGCGCGCTGCCGGCGGCGCGGCCGGCGGCGCGGCCCGCCCGCCCGCTAATTGGTTAACATTAGGTCTATCTAGAATAAATAGGTGATGTGCGTCGCGCTCAGGGCGGCTCTAGCGCCGCGCGCCGCGGTGCTTGCGGTGCGCGGCTGGTGCGCGGCCCCACCACAGCGCCGCCAGCACCAGCGTCGCCGCCACGTCGCGCCGCGCCCTGCCACACCCACACGCTCACCACGCGGCCGCCTCAACCTCTATCCCACTAGCCAACTCTCGCATGCGCACACGAATCCTGTCTTCTACTTATATTAGCCACGTATTCAATTCATTTCAATTCAAAATAATTAAATATACTAACTATATAGTTCATATTTAGCATTGACCGTGAAAACGACATTAATTTTTTTTAATGCTAGGAATACAAAAATTATACTAAGTGGAGACTATGGAAGCATTAGACAGACTTTTTCGTGTACACATTTAGTCACTACTAGTTACATCTAGTCTGGAGTAACGGACACTAAGGGAGAGGGTGGGTCGGCCGTGTGGAGGCGCGATCAACTTAACAATATTGAAGCTCGCGTGAGTCAAGTTAACTTGGACTATATCTTGCGTTACAAACGTGATGTGCCATCTTGATTACATTTTAAAAATATAATCCAAACACTGTCATATTGCCCTCTCAGTATCATATTTTGCTGTCTGTACCGCTTGGAATACGTCCAAATTAACCTTAAGTAAGATCAGGCTTATAAACATACTTAAAATTTATCTAATCTTACTGGTAGCATTGTGAAACTCTAAGAGTAGAATGTCAGCTCAGCCCTATCTTACAATACGAGAATTAATTGAATATTTACGATATTGACTATTCATTTTATCACAAGCAGTTTCTATATTATTTGTTTAATTACAATTAGTTAATGGATACTTAAAATCGACCCATAACTCGATCTATATCGATCACTGTAATACTTTGTAACGGATTTTTGAATAACGATTACGTCTACAGTAATTCTAGTGAAATAAAATGGAATCGGAAACTTAAAATGATTGTATGAACTTGATGCATGGAAGACTCTATGTAGGAATCATAACTATACCAACATGCTCGTATGTCGTAGCAGTCGTTTAGGGACGTCTTATGCAAATCGACAAAGAAATTACCATGCCTGATCATGACAAGGAAAGTATAAAACATGCAACACAAAATGACGACGAAAATGAAATGAATATGTCTTCGATTTAACTTAAAAAAAAATCGCTCTAAAAGTGTAAATCGTCTAATTATATTAAGCATTTCCGTTCATTATGATTAACGAATTGTGAATTAAATCGAAGACGTAAGCACATAAAGTAATTGTTAATTTAGCAAATGTATGAATGTATAAGAAGAGTGGGAATGGTTACCGATGCACACAACACGCGAGATTGCTCACCAATGTGGCGCACTGCCCGCCCTGCAACAAGCAAACTGCCTTCACACACAGACACAAGATGACACCACATGACACCACATGGCACCACACCGCCGCACAGCGACGAGCGGCGCCGACAAGCAAACGCTTTTTTATGTTTACAATCGTAGGAGGTATTTTATTTTTATAGGGACAAAATCATTGCCACAATTTTCGCTCAATTTGCACATTGCACTGAAAGCACAAAAGCAAAACCGCGCTCATCCTCATCCTGTACACCGGAATTAATTCAGCTTTTATGTTTGCGGTAAGTTATCTAATATTTTATGATATATTAGTTGTTACAATACACACGATTCCGAAGCAATGGTATGAAATGCGAGGTCAGCCATTATTTAAGTATATGAAGCGCATGAAAAAAGCTCAACACAGCACTTTAATATCCAGAAAATCTCTAAGTATATTTAAGAATTATCGTGTAAAAGATATTATTTTACTTCGAAGTAACCACCAGCGTCTAGATTTAGTAAATTTCTATAAACCCTCGGAAACTGTTGACGTCAGGCGGAAGGGAGACGAGGAAATCGATTCCATGGAATTTCCGCATCTTAATGGTTTGTCATTACCGCCGCTTTGAAAGATCCATCACTCCTGCAGGCATGCTGGAGGCCTTCACCTCGGGAGACGCCACTTGATCATTTTATGAAGGAGACTATGTCCTGGTATATGGTGTGACGTGGTGTGGAGCGCAGTGGGGCGGTACCTGGCAGGCGGGGCAGTGCGGCGCGCAGCCGGCCAGCTCGAGGCGGTGCGGCGCGCGCCACGTGCCGCCCGCGTCCGCGCAGCACCCGCCGCCGGCCGCCTCGCATTCCGGCTCCCAGCAGTCCACCTCACCCAACTGAAATCACCAACAATACTACCGTTATATCAACTAAATCTATGCAAGTTTTACTTACGTGTTATAAATTATAGGGTACGTATCTGATTGACGTTAAGCGACCAACTTGTCTAGAGTATAGAGTAGCTAGGTACTAACAAGGCACTCGCAGATCTGGCACTGGTAGAGCCAGCGCTCGCCGCTGCGGAAAGTGACGTGGTGCATCTCCTGGTGCCGGCAGCGGTAGCGCGGCTCGCAGTGCGGGCAGCAAGCCGCCGGCGCGCGCGGCAGCGACTCTGTGCTCTCCAGCTACAATAATGAAACATACAATATAAACTTCACTTATCTTTTACAAGCGCAAAATGCAAAATAAGTAATTAAAAGGTGTAAAAACCGCTTTAGTTTTCACATCGTATCGTTAAGTCGTAAGTTATTAGACAATATACTGTGTCCGTACGGTGTAAATACCACACTAAACATGTTTTTGCCTCATCAGCATTAAACTCATTTATATTACACGTTCGGAATTCGTTCGTTAGAAATCAATTCACGTTCGGCCACCAATTCCGCGTCTTCTCACTTACCATTTTTACGGATTACGTATATCGTGGTCCTTCGAGCCGGATTTTAACATTGCCCAACCATTCAACGAGGTCAAGCCAATAATACCACGACATTCCAAAAAAGCATATACGTCTAACTATATAAAAACTATAGGATGATGATGAATAGTAACCGAAAGCGAAGTGTTGCCGGAGATGTCGCAGGAGCAAGGCGCGCGCACGCAGGAGGCGACGCCCGCAGCGCACGAGCACGTGCGACACCCGCCGCCCTCCGGCCACCGCGCGCCGTCTGCCACCTCGCGCCCTTGCCATAGGCAGCCTGCGTGAACAAACATTATGAATCAGTAAGTACATACATTGGTATATATAATGCCAGACAAAAATGTGTCACGTAGAGATCTATGAAATTATTGTTTAATTAAAAATATATTGATACTATAAAACAGTAGTGAATTGCTTAATACTAACTTAATTGACATGGTTCCGTATCACATTCACACTTGAAACTCCCCTCAGTGTTGACGCAGCGCGCGCTGTTGTGGCACGTGTGCATTCCTTCTGTACACTCGTCTACATCTGAAACGCGTTAAAGAATAAGAGAAGCAATAATAATAAAATAAACGATCATAAGTTATCAATCCTTAAGGATAAAGGAACATAATTGCAGATAATCACAAGCATGCGGTTGAGTGAGTATTCGCAATGCAAATAGAAACTTTAGAGTGTGGGTACCTTGGCAGTGTTCCCGGTGCGGGTCGCGGCGGTACCCGTCACGGCACACGCAGTAATAGGAGCCGGGCGTGTTGACGCAGAGCGCGCGCGGCACACATGCGTCGCGCGCCGCACACTCGTCCTCATCGCGTTCGCACCGCGCGCCGCCGAAACCGCGCGGACATGCGCACCGCTCCGGGCCCGCGCACACGCCGCCGTTCAGGCAACCGCCCGTGCAGATCGCTGCGATATACACACCGACATCATTATATAAAGGACCTGACCTATAAGTCGTCACACTGTAAAATCTGTTCCATGAATAGTGCAATCTGACTGGCAATTAATTAGAGGGTTCCGCTTCCTTACCTCCTTACAAGAATAAATGTAACTTACGCGTGCATGTGTAGCCGTCGCCGGTGTATCCGTCCCGGCAGCGGCAGGTGTAGGAGCCAGGCGTGTTGGTGCACTCGGCGTGCGCGTGGCAGCCGTGCGCCGAGCCCAGGCACTCGTCCACCTGTCACATGCGACACGCTCCGTTACTCGTTTCGTTTGGTGTTCTTATGGCAATCGAATAAGTAATATATGTATGTTAGTGCGTACCTCAACACAGTTGAACTTGTCCCGCCTGGTGTAGCCGGGCAGGCACTGGCACACGTAGCCGCCGACCACGTTAACGCAGCGCGTGAACGAGTGGCAGTGGTGGCCGAATCGCCCGCCCGCCTCCTGGCACTCGTCCACATCTGAAAATATATTATGAAAGAACGTTATTGTATGTCAATAATTTCAGCCAGCATGTGTCAAAACAGTAAGACTAATTCACTTTTTAACTTCAACCGCTTGCTACAAAATTTCAAAATTCACAAAATTTTAAAACGTTCGTTACTCACCTTCACAGGTAAGTCCATCTCCACGAAATCCCTGATTACACTTGCAAGTATACTTTGTATTGAGATTCATACACGTCGCATTCTCGTCGCACGAGTGTCCCATACTGCAGTAGTCAACACCTGTAAAAAGTTATCATGATGCGTGTGAGATTTGATGGACATTTTCACAAAAGTTTGTTATCGTGATGATCATGTCGTTGAGCTTGCAACGTGAAAAAGTCCTGCAATGAACTTTTTTTTTTATTATTATAATGACCATATTACTATAGATATACCTGGGCAGAACTTGCAGCATTCGCCTGGCACTGTGAATTGGTCTGCGGGGTCGCAAGGTAGCGGAGGGCAGGCGGTGTCCGGGTCGGTGCGCGTGCACTGCATGTTGCCGTCGTGACATACGCACTCCGCGCATTCCTTCGGCGCGTACCGGTCTCCGTGTTCGTACAACTCGCCTTGCAGCAGACACCTTCCTGTGATTATTGTACATAGAATGTTAATTCTATTTTAGTAGTTTAAACACAGCAACATAAACTTTAGTCGCAAATAACCAAATTTATTTTAAGAAGGTCTTGTATTGTTTATGGCTCTATGGCTTTGTAGTTATTAGGATTTATAGATTAACAAATAATAACAATTTAAAAAACTTAGTAATTAGTTTGGAAATAATTATATTATTTAACATTATAATATTGTAGAGACAAATACTAACTTAAACACGTAGGACAACATTCTCCTGGATGCAGGACTGGATTCTTACATTCTACTCTATCACACTCTACTGGCCTGCACGTTATTTCGCCGTGCTGCAAACATAAAAGTCAAAATTATTCGATAGAATTTGTAAGATCTACACGTCACCATTTCGAAGAATTCTGTCATACAAAGAAACTTACCACACAGGAGCAACGATTACAGTCTCTTTGCCACGTGGCGCCGTCGGCGTGGACCGTACCGTTGGAGTAACACGACTTCTGACAGTCGCACTGCTCCAACCGTGCCAGTCTGGCCTCAGCACCAACCAACTGCAATTTTATTCATTTCACACTATTGCTGTTGCTCTTACTATATACATACAAGTTAGATAATATGCTCAGGAAATCTTACCTTAAGTGAAAGGTCATGGATGTGCGACGTAAGTTCTTGCACAGTAGCCTGCAGTAAAGCGAATTGACCACACGTGGGACATTCTGAATCCAATCCAGGACATTGGACCAGGTAACCGTGAGGTCCACTCACTAATCTCACTTCTTGAAGAGTACCCTTAAATTATGAAAAGGTTAGATATTCTACTGACTGGAAATATTTTGTCTAGATTAATTTTCCCTACCTTGAAAAGGGAATGCTTGCTATTCCTCTGCCCCACCCAAAGCGCGAGTTGGGGCTGGGAGAAATTGCGATCGGGCGGTGGGATGAGGCGACGGTAGAGCGGGTGACAGTCGACCAGCAGCGTGGCCTGTGCGCCCGATACTGTCAGCGCCAGCCGATGCCATGCGCCATCCGCCAGCCGGAAGGGGAAGGTCTCGACGCGCGCCGCCGCCGCGCCCGCTGCCACGTAGTGCAGCCGTACCTCGTCGCGGCGCCCACTCGACTGCACCTCCAGGTACCTGTGCACCCACACTGATGCAATACATGTCGCTACGTGCGCGACCGCCGCCTCCTCGCGAACTGTTCCGAGGTACAAATAAACAAAGCAAATAACACACATACTCGGAAGGAGGACGCGACCGGCGGCGAGCGGACCTCGGCTCGCTCTACATCTCAATATCGCTCGGTCAGGATGGGGGACCATGTACCTCGGAACGAATCGCGATCCGTGACGACCGAGTCGTCACTGCTTATCCGATTGATGGCTATAAATAAACAGAACGCGCCTCGTTATGTGTCTGTATTGGAGCTCCGAGGGGCTTTCGATATCGAAAGACGTTGAGCTCCTCGAGTGACCTGAGAGCGACGTACCGAAGTCGATCGGTTTATCCAGACACAATACGAGATGCACAACACGGAATCTCATGTCGCTTGGAATGTAAGTGCTGACGAGCCCCGCGGCACCCCCTCGGCGCGTGGCCCGCGGCCGACTGCAGAACGTCGAACACTAATATTCAGGTAGACATTGAGACGGATCGTGAGGGGGGTCGGACGGATACAGAACACAACACGTCAAGACACATAACACAAGACGGTAGACGGAGAGGGCACGGGGGGACACATGCAAGTCGGCCCGCCCACGCACATACACGGACATGCAGAGGTAACAGAGAACGCATAAAGTCAACGGATGGGTCGAGGAGGACATTCCGAGGCACAGGACATTCCAAGATACACGATTCTCCCCTGGCGCGCGCACGCAAGCGGCCGGCGCGCGGCGGCATGCGGCGGCGTGCGTGCGCGCGCAGCGATGTTGAGATCTAGAACTCACCGGAGCCGCCGCCGCGCCCCCGCGCCGGCTGTCACCGGGCCCTCTGGCGCCACCCGCCCTCGCTCTCGGCGGTCATGTCGCTCTTCTACTCCTAACCGAATATCAAATTAGTTGTCAGTATTAAACTTATTTCTTTGTTAACATTTCATGTGAAAAACGAAAGACAGGCCGCAAATCAATGTGCCAAGATATCGGTATTCTGAAAAAAAGTCAAATAGATTGGATTGTCTGTACCTACAGCAAAATACAACCTTGATCAAAATGCGGACATTTACTTACTCTTAATTATCAAATCAAAATTTATGGTAGTGACTATAACTGATAACAATTACTTTAACTCGTTGACCGAGGACTTTGACTTACCTAATCCTAAAACTAACATGCAAATTAAATTAAAATTAATAACATGCATGACTGTAACATCGAAGTGACTAACAAAATATAAAAGGAGAATGAGCTGCGCACAGTAGGTATGGGTGAGGTGTGAATGGTACCTGTTGTAGCCGTGGGAAAATGAGATTATGGTGCCGGAGTTGGCGGGCTCCTGGCGTAGCGTGGCCAGGATCGTAAACTCCGGCGAGCGGCGCAGCAGCTCCGCGGCGCGCTGGAACGTCGCTCCCTCTACCTGCAGCGACCGCGAATCACCTGCAATCATACCCACTCACGTTTTAGAAAAGGGCTAAAAGTTAGCGCTGTCAAAATCGACCACTATACGACAGTATCTTTGAGGTTATTCGCTTGGAAAGAACGCCTACGCTAGCGGTAGATTTCTCTTGGTTGGCTTGATAAATAGGCTGCTAAAAACCTTGCAAGAATTTAAAGCACCAATATAGTTAAATACTGCAAAACATTAAACTTGTGTCTCAGATCACAAAATTATTTTATTCACAAGTTCTAATTCATAGTTATTCGTATTTATTATGATATTTTGTTTTAACTAGTTATTAATGTAGTATTAATTATCTTGGCACGCCGCCTGGTCCGAGTAAAATGGCCCAGAGCACAATATTACTGTAGCTACAGTAATGTCTATCTTGATTATTATCGAAATTTATAGCACTGCAGCCAAGAAAGGTTGAAAATGACGTGATCCGCTAGAGCGCTTTAATTGGGTAAACCTCGAATTAAGTTATCACCTTTTATAAATTCATTTCATAAACTGATAAAGTTTACCTGATGTGGTTAATATTACCATTTGGACTTTTCGTTTCCGTATTGGCGTAATAGCTATAATATTATTTATACTGAAGTTGCGAGTGTAGTAAATAAAACCATGTTGTTTTTATTCAATAATTTGATACTGAATTATCTTACAAATAGGTCTATCTTTCGATGATTAGTTACGAGTAGTAGCATATAGTTAGTACTTATAAATGGTTAATATGATATGTAATGGCAATAAGAATACAAGTTCGCTTAAAAGATTACCCGAAACATCAAAGGCTCTATGAAATATTTATTACGGTGTGATTTAAATCTTTGGGTAGGGCGAGGGATGACGAAATAATATCACACATGAATGACGTGATAGCCTCCCGCGGTGAGGGTAATTTGTGTGTAGGGACCAGAGAAGGGACAGCGCTCAGCCGCTCCCTGCAGAACTTTACAATTGTTTCAAAATACAAACGGATTTTATACACTCGAAATATGAAACATAAACCTCGTATAGTCAATTACTGGTGTATTAAACAAGACGTAGTTCGGCATTAGATTAGTAGATTAGTTTGATATTATTAACAAAATATATACACAAGAAAAGGTAACTAATTTATTTCATTCCTTTACGAAACCAGGAGATGGTAATAAAAAGAATAGCTTGTTTTCAAAGTAAACATTGGTCGATATCTAATTTAGATGTATGCTACGCAAAAGAATTGAAAAAAGATAAATATATTAGAACAATAACAGGAATAGGCAGTATTACACATCTGAAGACGGAGACGGGCGCCCGGTAGACGGACACGTTTTGCTTTTCTGCCTACAGTTATGAAATTTCTCGAAGGTTTCGTGGGTATTTCCACTGAGGCATATCACTATACAAAGACGGTTGAGTAAATTAAGAAAAGAAAAATAAATAATATTGGTATGATTCGACAGTGTTGGAAAAGATAAAGCGAACGATATGAACATCAAAGAAAATCAAATGAAAATGTATTTTCCATTATGAAAATCGTTTTTAAATTGAAGCGTTCAAATTTTTTATTTTTTTTTATTAAGCCTTTATTGCCGAAACTGAAGCATTTACATTTACATTTTTTTTTTTAAATATTAAATTTAGCACATCTTACTTTCTATTTCAGTTAATGTTATATATGTACATTGATTTGTTTATTTTTATCTAAGATCAGTTGTCGGCGTGTCTTGTGACACATAGGCCTCTTCCAGCTGTTTCCATTCATTTCTGTTTTGCGCTTTTCTTGTCCAAAGTGTCCCTCCAATATTTTTTATATCGTCTGACCACCTTTTGAATTGCCTGCCCCTTTTTCGTTTGCCGTCCCGTGGTTGCCATTCCGTTATTATTTTTGTCCATTTTATTTTGCTGTCTCTGGTCATATGTCCCGTCCAACGCCATTTTAGCTGTCTTATTTTTCTTAGCAAATCTTCCACCTTAGTTATATTTCTTATATCTTCTGCTTTTCTACGGTCTCTCAGCTTCGCACCTAACATACTTCTTTCAAAAGCTCTTTGGCAGGTTCTGAGTTTATGAGCATGTTTCTGCGTCAACGCCCAAGTCTGGGATCCATATGTGAGACATGGCAAGATACATGAGTTAAACACCTTTCTTTTAGCAGATATAGGAAAGTGGCTACTTTTAAATATCTCCTTAAGGGACCAATATTAAATTTATTTTACTTGTTCTCTAAAAAGAATATTGAATTTCGCACTGAATTTAAGCTCGTTGTAGAAATTGCATTATTCAAAGTTTCAATATTGCCCAAGTATAATATCTTCGAGTGTTTGAATCCGCATGAATTTTCAATTACTCTGCAATAGTTTCAGCATCCCCGCCTGCCGGTCGTTGACCGCGCACACACTTCGTCTTTCTCACACCCCAAATAGACAAAAAAATGAAGAGACGAGATGAGTACTTTAAAACAAATAAGCTTAGTTTACGTAAACAATGACTTTCAATTTATTTTACTTGCGACGAAGCTTTATTTCGCCAATTTACTCAATTAAGTTTTCTCTCTCGTCAAGATAAAAAATGTAAATGAATTTTTTAATTTTTTTTACATCGCATACTCAAAATGTAAAGAGGCAGCTCGAAAGGTTGCACGCGTACAAAGCCAACCCCTCGTGTAAAGTAAATCCCTACACGCTTATTAATCTCGGCAGTCAAAGTGTTAGCGCTTGTGTTGAGATTAGGATTAAAATGAAGTGAATTACTTTGATCTTGAGATGGATGGATATCGTAGGACACATATAAGAAAGTCTTCTTTGTTTTTTTTTTCAAATAAAATCCGGAATAATGGCTATGTTGTTATGACACAGGTGCTATGACTACGGAGACTCACTGTTAGAAGCATAGTGTTTGTATTACTATCATTATAAATATCTTATAAATCTCTTTGAATGGTTAATAATGACTGTAAGACTTTTAGTCTGAATAAAACCTAAAGGAGTCTCTTGTTAGAAGTATTTGAATACTTCACACTTGCGTCGTTGGAGAAGTAGGCAAAAAAAACGAGACTTAAAGACTCCTTCCTTTGTGGAGTAAAAACACTTTTTCCGAACAGCTGTAAAATTTAAAATGTTGTAGTATGTCTACATCTACGTCATACATTTTAAATGGTACAATATTATTTTTTTGTACAGCGGTAAAGGCTCTAAATATTTATTTTTTGTATCTTTCAATAAAGTATTTATTAATTATTAAATTACAAAGAGGAACTTATTAAATTCCGTACAAAATTTTAACATATGATACGGTAATAATTTAATCTCGGACCATATTTCACAGGCATACTTTTAATAGCTGTACAAAATGAATTACAGGAATATTAGCGAAATAACACAACCGAGATTAATTTTATTATACGAGTATTTGGCCGCACATTTATCAAATGCTCCCCAAGCAATTCCATTCATAGCATTTGCATCGACAAATTTAAAATATAATTTGTTGCAGGGTCGTAATGACGGACTGTTATCATACGTACACAACCCTCGTTCGTGTTTTGGTTTCATTAAATCACCAAGGCGAGCAAATTTTGTGACAGATAAATATTTGCGAGTCTTTATGCAAACACTTTATTGAAAACCCCTCGCAGCGGATTTATTTATTGGATATCGTTTATTTCTCTAGTGTACGTCGTCCCCTCGCAGGACGTGGGGGACATAATGTTCCTGGCCGTACGAATTTGTCACCTGCAAATAATAGAGCATTGCACATGGCCGCTTTTATTGAGGCGCGTAATGCGTGTGCTATTATTGTTGGTGTGAAATAATATGTAGGTGATTTTATTCCTTGACAAGTAAAAGTAGGCATTTAGAAGAATTTATTTTTCTTTTCAACATTTATTTTAAACTTAAGTTTTAATATGCTTTATTACAGTACGATGTTGAGCTTATATTTGAACGTGAAATTCTTTTCAAGAAGTTAATTATTTGCGACGAGCGCGGTTCTTGATTTCAGTTATTTACTTCTTCGGTTTGATTGATGAAGCTTAGATATATTTTATCTTCGATCCGGAAAATCTGCTATCGGTTTCTTTTTGTCAGTATTATTTATTTGTTTCATATTTTTATTTTCATTATTGCAACTGGGATTAAAAAGATTTGTTATCGTGCCCCTAGGCAGTGATGCATTTGATTCGCACGACTGGACACGTAACGCTGGGTCACTGCGCTAGTCATTGCATGTCGCAGAGCACGGGGCGTTCGTGCATTGAAACAAGCAAACGTCACAACAAAGGTTATAAATATACACAATGCTTATGATATCAACACTTCGTTGAAACTGCCTATAACACTTATTATGATTATAGTAATTAAATAAATTATTCGATTAACGAATCGTAACCAACAGGGATTTCTTTGATTTAGAAAATATCGGTACTAAAATTGACGGGAAATACTGTAATAAACGGAAAAGTAATAAGTCATTCTTTTACTGAATTTTTTATGCTATTACAAACATGCGTAAGCTGCATTCTACTTTTTTGGATTCTAGGACGATAATATAATTCAATAACTCTTCATAGAATGTTGCTCCTTTTACCAATTTTTCTCTTTATGACTCCCTACAAATATAGTAACAATTCAATTTTTAACAATACATTTTTTTACAAATAAGCAACAAATGCCTTTCCAGACAATAACGACAAATTTCATGTTAGGCGTTTCAATTAATTAATACGCCGCGGTCGTGTCAGCTACAGACTTCTGCTTATGACTGATGCCCATTGTAACAACAAATATTCTCTTAAGCATTTTGTATATAGCTGTCAAAACAAAGAATAATTTATTTCATAATGCATTGAAATAATTTATGCCATATTTCCTATATTTCGAGGATTAAATACTACAATTACCTTTGTACACAACAGTTGTCTTGTTGTATGGAGCTATGGTCACATTAAAGGTTTCCAGACGCAGCCACGTACAATGGAGTTAAGCCGCGATGGTAGTGCTACGACATTTGACATGGCGGGAGACGATAACCCCACGGCCCCACGATTACTGACACCCTTCGACAATTACGCGGGCTTTACGCAATTCCTTTAATGGTCTGTTATACAAAGCTTAAGTGAATCGTATGAATACGCCAGGTCTCCAGGATGACAGGGTAGAAAAATTAATTATTTAATTCATCAGTATAGAATTTCCTTCCTAAAATTATTTGAATTGAGGACATTTTTTGCCTCTGGCCATATTTTAATTTTAAATCATTGCCATCAATAGAATAGTACAAAAGAAGCGTTTGAGTTCTTTAGATGGAATCATATGAGATAAAATTCATATTGACGCCTGATGACATACGCTCTGATATTTACTGTAGGTTTCTGAGACCAAAATCTCCGTTTAAAACATATTTTTATCTCTGTTTTGTCAAAGATAATGACAGAGATGTTAATAAGTTTTATACAGAGATATTGGTATCAGAAGCCCACGATTAGTTATACATCTATATATATAAAAGAAAGTCGTGTTAGTTACACTATTTATAACTCAAGAACGGCTGAATCGATTTGACTGAAAATTGGTGGGCAGGTAGCTTAGAACCAGGAAACGGACATAGGATAATTTTTACCCCGTTTTCTATTTTTTATTCCGCGCGGACGGAGTCGCGGGTAAAAGCTAGTACTTTATAAACATGAATCTCTAGTTTTACGACAACCTACAATTTATTCTATTGGTAAAAGCTTTATTACCAACGTCCCTATCCCCCGCGGGTACAAATTTCCGTGTCCCCGCGGCGAGATAATCACTTCGCACGTACGGGTTGCGGACATTTGAGCGCGGGGATTGTGGCCCTTTATTGATAATGGCTCGTTCAACGGGACACAGCGTTAGGATTACACGCGTCGAATCTCATCACGTCGCAGAATTGTAACGGCTTTGATCCATATGTTGTGTACTACAATAAATCATCAGCCGTTACAGTGGATTTCAGGATTAAGTGTAATTTGGGTCGATAAAAGAATAACTAATGTGTTTAAATGATTTTTTTCAGTTATCAAAATTGATAAAATCTGTTTTATAAATTGATTTCAAAATATTTACCGTTTGTATTTCTGTTCTATTCCAAAATATCATCTATCCGTTTGAGTCACGATGGCATATTGCTTTAAACAGTGTCAAATTAAAAAAAAATATAACGACAGTTGATTTAATAACTATGAGTATGTAAAATTACAGTTATAAAACAAGTCTATTGTAAAGCAAGCGAGTTCTTCATGAATATTTAAAACTGCAATAAATTGAAATAAAGACGTTTATGTGGATATCTGCTCTTGCACAATGCACTTAACGAGTGGTATGATTATTCTATTTGGAAATAAAATTAAAAAATTTTATATTCCTCTAAGTATTATCTAGTTTTTTTTCTGACATTGAGGAAGATAATCATTTACAAATAACTGAACACAAAAAATGTTTTTGACATTAATCATAGTTCAGTTAGGGTGAGGGTTAAAAAGAAAAAGTTCGCAATTTGTTTTTGGTGTGAGCAAGCGCGGAGAATTGGCATCCAGCACGAGTCATTCACATCCAATCCGGTGCATATTGCGTTCATCAAATCAAGGGGCACAGACAATGAACTTGAACCCTCCACTACACCCTACGGAAGTGCAACCAATGTACTTCTTAACAAAATATTTGTATCTCAAAACAATTGAGATCGAAGGCGAGGGTTAAAACGTTGCTCCATAAAGAGAAACAACCTCTTTGACAGATTTATGTTTGGATAATTTATCAAACTTTTTTAACATTCTGTCTAATTAATTGAATTGTCACGACCAGGTTTGTCTCGTTTGCGTTTTCTGCCTACTGTCCGTTATCCATTTGCCGTTTGTGTTTCTTGAAAAAGAAGAATTGATATAACAAATCGGTAAATGTAAAAATTTTAATGGTCAATAAATTGTCTTCGATTAATAGTTTAATTTGCTAGTGCAACTTTTAAAAAGTACATACTTTTAATGACAAGATATAAAGAGTTCTATAAAGTTTTAAAGAGTCCGGAAAGTTCTTCCATTGCGTAAAAGTTATTGCTGTTTGATATCGTGTTGGCGCACGACTGATTGGTCGGTGCATTAGAATGTAAAGAGGCACACCTCAACATCGGCCATTATACGATGCTTTAAGTGGAATTGCAGCTGAAATGGATTGCAAACTCGCACCGACAGCGTGATCCATTACCGCCTCTAACTCCTATCATACTTTATATGATACAAACTTTAATGTTTCCGTTATTACTTTGTATGCAGTTTGATGACTTCTGCCTTCCTTGATTGTTCATTTTATTACCTAAGTTTTATATCCGGAAATACTAAAGATTTTTCAAGTGAATTTTATTAGTGTCCTTCTTAACAGTGGTAGATTGCTAGTCAGAGGTCGCTACGCTATGTAGGCGTATACAGGTGACCGCTTGCTCATTTGCCACCTTATGATATTAAAAAAATAACACTTTCATACTATTTATATTTAATTATTAAATCTTTCTAAGTTATAACGACACATCGTTACTACTTCCAGCTTTAAGTAGGTAGTATGTGCAGAGTAGGTGATAGGGTTTTATGATGAGAAGAAAGATAGAGAAGGGTAAAGTATCTGATCAACAGTACTGAAAACACAAGTATGTATGACTCGAATCTGTCCGTCTTTTCGTTTGTAAAGGATGCTGGACGAGGTTTAGAATGTTAAATAAGAAAAGTAGTTTACCTTCCAGGGTGTAGGCGGTGCGCTGCGGCTGCATGCCCTGCGCAGCGCTGACGCCGGCGTGCGACGTGTTGTGCAGCGACAGCGCGCCCAGCAGATCTAGCTCGGTGGCTGCACACAAACACAAACTGTTATAGATTGCACGTTATAACAAGAGTAAGTTATTAACAGCACGACTAAAGTATTAACTCGAAATATCAGAAATATATACGAAGCATAATTTAAGGTTTTATATTGTTAAGATAATTAACATTCAAAAAACATAGGAAATGTGTAAGTTTTTGATCGTGGAAAAAAACTCACACAAGGCGAATTCTTAATAAATAATTACAGTTAATTAATACGAACAGCGAGAAAATTTATTTTAAAAGTATGCAAGGTCAAAGAAAACAAACATTTTCGTGCTTGAAAAATACACAACGCATGGTAATTTATGTATCTAAATCTTAAGCTAATAAATAGACTTAAATTACTATATCAGATTGTCACCAAAAGGCAATATGCACATTCAAAACTCATTTATCATCATTCATTATGGAAAAATCATAAAATATAACTTAATTTCAGTGCGCACTAACTTGCCATTTGTTTGTGTACATTGGCCATAACTGATATTATCATTTCGCCGAAGGAATGAATATTTACGAAGCAATAAACGAGTAGTGGCCTACATTCAGACAATCAATATGTAGACGACTCCGAAAAACCAAGACGCAGCCTCGACTATCGATCGAAAGACGGCGCACTTGAAACATGTAACAGTAGCATTATTTATAGCTTACACGCCTTCAGTAAGAATATACACGTTTATATCTTCATCATTCATTTGATTACTGTTTCCGTAGAGATGTCACCATCTATTACTAGATAAGATTGCAATAATGTAATGGAAATAAACGTACGAGTAGTGTGGTTCCTTAACCGATCAAAATACTTTACCGTACTTTTACTATACTAAACAAAGATCTAAAATCATAGAACGTAGTTAAGTATATAGAAATACTGGCTGTTGTCCGCGATTCTGTCCACGCGGAATTAAAAAACTTAACTAGTAGCCTATGTATTTTGCCAGATTATGGTCTACATGTGTACCAAATGTCATCAAAATCCATTAAGCCTTTCCGAAGATACCTTCAAACAAACATCCATCCATCTTGACATTCGCACTTATAATATTAGTAAGATCTTTGGATGGAGTTTATGATGAATAAACTCGATGGATGAATTTTACATTATTATCTTACCACAAAATATAAGTAACTTAAACATATTGTATATACTTAGTGTAGTGTTGTAACTTATTATTATTACAATTATTAGAAAAAAATATTTCATCCAATAAACAAAGAATAATAACACACAATGAGATAGCAAACGGTCTTGCATTTTAGCCATTATCATTTTACGAGTGAGAAATACATTTATGTCATAACCAAATTACCCTAACAAACTACCAAATATGAATGACTTACAACTCGTATTACTTAATATGCGGTGTAAATCTGTGCGATGTAGCGGGGCTAGAGCATCATCTATCACCAGTAACCCGGTCACGTAGCGCTACAAAGCGCCGTAGCACAACTTCGTAGACTCTAACTAGGCTACGAGATATTACTTTGACAAAAGTATGTTATTTTGTTGTAATATAGGTAGAAATAGCTTTTGCAGAACACTGCAATCATATCGCCATTAGCTATGGAAATTAATATATAAATGTTTACATATATGTTGTAGGTGTCAGGGGCTAGCACTTGTTTTCATGATAGTAAACGTAAATTTTCTTTTTCGATTAATGCACTGAAAGAAAGAAAGAAAGAGGAAAGAAAGAACATTTATTGCCACACAAAGAAATATAAAATCAAAAAAAGAAAAAACACACATACAAGGCACAAAGTGTGGCAAAAGGGAGCAGAGCTCAGCGAAGCAGGGACAGACTAAACTGCCCCTGCGCTGGTTTTCAGCTGGCACCTTTATAAAAAACTAGCTTTTACCCGCGACTCCGTCCGCGCAGAAAAAAATAGAAAACGGGGTAAAAAAATTATCCTATATCCGTTTCCTGGTTCTAAGCTACCTGCCCACCAATTTTCAGTCAAATAATTCAGCCGTTCTTGAGTTATAAATAGTGTATAATAACTAACACAACTCTCTTTTATATATATATATAGATAATAGTAATAATAAAAAAAACTTAACTCAAACTGAAGAAATACTAGACATTAGCTTACAACACTGCTCAAGTCGACAATTTGCGGTTTTGACATTTTAATGCCATTAGATGGAGCTGCTCATTCCGCGTCTAACCGTCACATGATTATTGAAAAGTAAAGAAATACAGTAAAAAATTTAAAATAAAGTAAATCAACAAACACTAAATAAATAATTATTTTTTAATAAGAATAAGAAATTACTAAAAAAATCCACCGATTTTTTCTTAAATAGACAGTTTTTGTACGTCTCTTATAAAGTTGATAAAAATGACTTATGTGGTGTTGTTAGCTATGGGACAGTCATGGATACTTTACATTTTTAAACCTTTTAACTTACGTATGTATTTTTGTTTTTACTAATGCTTGGTTCGGTTTATTTTTAGGCGACTAATTGTTTTATCATACAATAATCTACGTTCATTAAAGTGTACCTGATTAATAGTTATTTCCTACCTCCCGGCAATCACGACCATAGACGGTTTAAGGCAATCCATCAGAGAAGCGATCCATCTTATGTGTACACTATCCAGACATTACGGTAGCGGTGAAAGAGTAAAAATAATACGCGAGCACATTGCTATCGCGCTTAATTCGCACTTCAATTAGAAAGCGTCGCGGTTTTTGTTGAGTATCATTCAGCCGCTGAAGCGCTGTCTACATACAATTTGCGACGCCTCTGCGCTGCGACAAATTTCACTAGGGATGACATATTTCTCTTCAAAGTTATGTCACGATTTTTATGATGTTGATACTCATCTTGTCAAAGTAAAAAAAAATAACAGCTAAGAAAAGCAAATTTTGTTAAATCAAAAAAAAATGTGAACAGCTGTTTTTTAAATATTGATTATTCAAAAAATTATTTTTTATTTTTAGATTTTTACACAATATCAAAATCTTTATTTCATCTATTTAATGCACATCCAGAACTCGCTGAAATTTGTCATAGATGTAGAATACAGTCTAAAATAACACAAAGGCTATTAAGTTAGTTTTTTCTTAATTCTACGCGGACGGAGTCGAAGGCTAAAGCTAATAAAGTATAAATTGCTGTAACTCAGTTATCGTGACGGCATTAATCGGAGTATGAAAAAGTTTCTCCGAGCGATGAGCGGATAATAAAGCTTGAGACAGCCCTGAGGGTGGCTTGTCGCCGGCTCGTCTGCCTCCCCGGCCTCGAGCTCCACATTGCCTCGTAAACTGCCGCTGCTCGCACTGCTAGCTTCCAGCGTATTGTAAACCACGCTCCATGCTTACAAACCACCTCTATTGTGCTTTATATTGTTGTTAAATGGGTTACGTAAAACTGACAAGCGGTACAATGTAAAACGTTTTCATCGTCGCGTCGTTTTAACCGCATCTTTCAGGTAGAAATGTATAGTTTTATATTTCTGTGCAATTATGAACAGTATTTAGTGATGTTTTACTACGATATTTTATGGACTTACAAAACAATTTTTTTATTGTGCAACGAGTATTATGTAATATTGGAACTTCTTAGGCAACAGGTACATTAATATGCAGCCGCCAATTCGTAATCATTAACGTGATTTACTTGACCCTCTTTATTTAAGTGACATTAGAGGGTATTAAATAACATGAATATTGATATTGCTTCCTATCCAAGGGGCCGTATCCGCGGCGTCGTTTTCGTCCATAATGCTGTCCGGTTACAGCCTGAAAGCCATAAAGTACGTTCTCCACGCGATCGTAAATCCTTCCAGCCTTCACTATACATACGACTCCTACACTGATGATATATATCTAACGTTTATCAGCACCATTAGCAGCTTTAATAGTTTGGTAACATTTTTTATGTTCATTTAGATTTTTGATTGTTTCTCTTAGCTGATCAAAATAGTCCATATATTGTTATTTTTATATTACACTAGAGGAATATTTATTGTATCTTTTGAACAAAATTTCCTTTGGTTAAATAATTTATCATTCAGCTTTTAACAATTAGTAGACTTTAAAAATTATGTTTAATCTTTATCCAATACAAAACTGCTTCGTCACGCGATGTTATAAAGTAAGCGTTTAAAGTTTAATTAATTCATCTTGTCATACATCAAAATCATTTCCGACAATGGGTAATTTGTACCGCTTCTGAACTTTACTAATTATCCAATGAGTTGGAAAAGCTGTTGTCTGCAAGCGTTGAGTCATTTATTAATTATACTGATCTGACAAATTGCTTGTTTAAGATCAACTTTGTTTAAAAATTGACGAGATATTTTAACTGTTATTTAGAAAAAGCCGATAATATAAAACATTTATCGAACGATGTGAATTTCCCTTTTGCCTGCAAGGTCTTGATAAACCAATTTCATTGATTAAATATTAACAAATCATACGTAACGGAGGCGAATGCTTGCGTTGTTTTTGTAACATGTTATTTATACATATCACATATGCAAATGCAGTGTGAGAGAGGGTTCTTGTATAAAGTCAAAGCTTCTTCGGTTGTCAGTAAATTTCATTTATTAGTTTGTTATGGAAATGTGAAGATGTCTCTTGGAGAAGAAAAATCATCCGTTGTTTTGACTAAGGAAATGAAATATAACATAACAACGTAAAAAGTTATAAATACAGGAAGGTAAGGTTTTTTATTGCATTATACTCAAAAATATATTGCTAAAAGCTGAGCGTAAAAGATAAGATTGTGCAAACACTTTTTATCTTAACACATAACCGTCTAATATTTCAGAAAATTTGCTGACTCTATATCACAGGGTTAACCCTTGACGTATGAAGGGAGGCGATGCAAGAGTAAGCAAGTGTTCATAGTAACCCGATGCGGTGTGTAATGGGCCCATTTGCTATCAGATTACATGCGATCATTGAGCAATAGCGGTGTAAGGGTTAATAACAATTAATTGAAGACCCTTCGCTATAAAAACGTCTTGACACGTGGCGTGCGCGCTTGACCGCACCGGCCATATGGCATGTATACTTAGTTGACCGATGGTATTTTATAATTGTTAACTATCTTATCAATATTGTTTCGTGATGGCTAACGATGTAGATAAATAAGTGACTATCACTTATTTTTTTAAATTCCAAAGACGGTTACTTATTTTTCCTGAGTGAAATATCCTAAGACATAAATATAATATAATAACATCGTTTAAATAATAAGTTTTCTTATTTTTCAGTTTTCGACAAGATTATGTAAAAATACCGTAGCTTTTTAATTATTTTCTATTAATAAAATAAATCCGAAAGGATATAGGTACTTAAATGTAAAGAGTCAGAAACTTAAATGAAATGTATAGTTTATTTTTAGTAAACTTCTTAACTTTTCTCGCATCTTAAGTGGACAGTACCCTAAGTCATGTTAAGGTTCGCGTGTCGTGGTCGTGGGGTAGCGTAGGGTCGGGACATATGCCGCGCGTGCCGTACCCCGTATTGCTTCATATTACGTTTTTTGCCAATGTTTTAAGTCTTCCAAGTAATAAAAATATTCTCGGAAAATGATGTACAGTACTTTGACCTAACCTTGATAGTTTATTGTCTATAATAGTAATATAAGTGAAACGGGTTATACTTTAATGGATTAAAGTTGATTTTATTATGTTGGACATTAACCAACTTTTGCCTTCCTGCCTTTATTATTATAATTATTTAACATTGCATGAAGATGGTTTACAATTTAAGTAAAACGAGGGATATGAATATGAGATAATTATTGCATACAGATTACATCAATACTCATTAGACTACTTCGCGGAAATCTTAGCAACTTCATTACACGGTCATGGAATTCGATGGAAACGAAAGTGTGTCAAATAAATCAGGTGATGTTTAACAGTGCAAGTATCTCGAAAATTACGATCAGCAAAAAGTAAATCGTACGATATGATGCCATTCACGTGCACGATGCTGACAAATGCACAATTTGACTCCGCCTTGCATTCCTCGATTACAAAACGTTTCTCGTAAATTTTGCGGTGTCGTTAGAAAGGGTAAACAAAAGGCCATTTTCGTTTGAAACAATCGTAATAAGTACTTACTAAATCTCCGAAGCAATTAAAGAAGCGAAGAAATTGGATTATATAATATACAAAAGAAATGAATTTAATAACTTTACCTATGAGTTCTGCGAGCTGCGAGAAGCTCTCTCATATATACAAATTTTGTTCTTGTTGTAGTTAAAAAGAGTGACATTATGAAAAAAAATACGGGTATAAAGTTTAATAAGAAGTACCTTATTCAGGTAAAAAAATTTAAAAATATGTATTCAGTCACAGGTTACTTATTTAAAATGACTTCAGACAACATCGGAGACGCATTACATCACTATCTAAAAAAAAAATTTACAATTCCTGATCGGTCGCCATGGAAATCTAGTCATTTTGTTATGCATGCGGGATTTTGGAATATAGAATCGGTTAATGAGGCGCCGGCGCGAGCGCGGCCCCGGGGCTCCGTCGTACCGGTGCGGCGCGGCGGCGAAGCGGTCGACAGGTGGCGGACACGCGCCGCTGCCTCTCACACACCCCTGCCCCCTACTCCCCTAACGCCCCCCACAACGTGTGCGCTACCGAACCCCACAATTGGACTCTCTTCTGGTTAATTTTTAAACGAACTCACCGTCAAAACTGGAATTTTATAACGTACAAAACGCACGAGGTTTTAATGAACCACGAAATTCGATATGCGACAGCTGATGTATGACGTCTTAGTACTTAGTGTGTGCCGCATTGATTGGACGTCAGGAACGAGATTAAACATTCTTATGACTACAGATTTCTAATAAATCAATTCAATATGCAACTTTGCATGACTTGCAATGATACATTTTTTTCTTTAAACAAAAGATCTAAGTTTGAAATTTTGAGTGTTCTCCTCAGACATAATCTGTATTTATTGTTTAGATCAGCCTTCTACAAAATAGATAAACAAAGCACAGTCTTTGCGCGCATTTCTTTAATAATTTAACAACATCTTCAATGGTAAATAACATTTTTTTTTAAATTGATAAGAGGTTGCGCAAAAAACTCGGTCGACAACAATGTATAAAGTTCTTCAATGGGAATCTAACGGCCCATTCGAAATTCCGATATCACTTCGTCCTTCGCTTACCCTTGCCCGGTCAACATCCGGTTGCTTAGAAATATTGAGATTACCTACGATTTTATTATGCACGATAACTGCATTAATTTATACCGCGAATACAACGCGGTTACTTGGAATAAATAATTGATATGAAACCGCACTTGTTTATTAATTCTAATTCTTCTGAAATATCAGTTGTGTTTTTTAACAACACTAATAAAAACATATCTAGTTAATATTTTGTTTTGCACTTATCGTATTGTCTTTTGTAAAATACGCATATTTATAACTCAAGCTTGTTTACCTTACACAAGATTACTTACATTAAAGTAAATATACGTATCTAAATAGTAATTCTGTAAAAAGGATAACATGATATACGAACATAAGCTAGCTACTATAAAAGAAAAAAACTAACAGGAACTATTGTACCTCTTTGACTCTCCGTAAAATAATACTAAATGTGGTCACTAAGTCACTATACTCGTCCGAATTGGTCAAGACATTCGGTCACAAAAAGTCAAATAGACAGCAGACAGACACGCTTTATATACTACTACAGTCGGATAAGCGATATACCTCTATAAGCGAGAGTCTGTCCGGATCCGACGGACGACCTCCATAAGCGAGAAACTCGGGTTAAAGAGAAATCTCTATTTAGCGAGAAAAATATCGCACTCCTTTGGACTCTCGCTTATCCTTCGACTATATCTTTGCACAAACAGAGGCATGTCGGTTAGGCAAAAAAGCGGAAATTCCTAGACTTTGCAGCGCATCATAAATAATTTTTTTATTTATTCCAAATGTTATGAAGCTGTATTACTATACTTTATACAAGATACATAGTTATTATTATTTCATGTAAGACATTACAATTTTATCTTTGCATAACTCTCTTCTTTCTTACAGTGTCAATCCAATTACTGACGCCGGACAATCTGATTACAATTTTTATTTACGTATTTATTTTGATCGCGACAATGTGGCAAAAACTTACCTTTACTATCGTGACTATACTGAGGCTAAGTTTATAAAAATTAAATACAATCACAAATTAAACTTTATAATTCGCATTCCTAATTCATTAATTAACTACATTTGAACAGGAAATATAATTAAGTCAGTCAATTGCTATTCGCAGTTAACGGGAATTGTGGATTTTTTACCAATACGTTCTTACAATATATTGGTGGCACGTCGCGACAAAGTCTTTGACACTTTGAACTTGGCAATGGGCAGGCGCGCGCCGGCGTCTAATCCCGAGCAAACAGCTCCGGAGATAACGCCCCTATCACACGTGCGTGTGTCCTCTCGGAGTAAGGCGCGGGCGCGGCGAGGCGGCGAGGCGGCGAGGCGCGGGCTGGCATCGCTTCCTACACAGATAGCCGGCACATCCTATCCGGAAACCCCGTCGGTCTTAACTTCGATAACATATTGCAATGCGGACATCCCATGCTTTTCATTCATAATTTAATTATCAAATACGTATTTGATGATTTGGATTAAGAACGAATTGAACTATTTACCTACATTTATAAATACTATTAAGCTACATTGTATAGACAGAGTACAGTGTATCATGGTAGGCGAATAAATGTCAGATTTAAACTTGTCTCTACAAGTTTACGTTTGGTAGATAACAGGTCACCGTATACCCAATATTTGTTTGCACATGTTTGCGATTACTTTTATTAGGACTTCGTAGTTAGATGGGAGATATAAAAAGATATCAAAAAGAAGTATTAAAAAGATAGGTCTAATCTAAACTACTCGTTATATGTTTTAAGGAGCCAAATATATTTAACCGAAAACATAAGCTGTTTTAAATAGTAATTAATAAATCAAATAATTGGAAACAACATACGTGAACAACAACAACGAACAATAAAACAGTAAAAATAAAATTATTAATAAGTACATGGTATAAATATCCTGAGGGATGTGCAAAGTTGTTTGGTTGACTAATACTTGCGGGCGAATGGTGTGTTCATGAATTGCGTCCCGTGGGACTTGCTCGTAGGTAAATGGTGCCACCAGCCGTCAGATGGCAAATAAACGAGGGCCACTTTAACGAAGTGAATGCGCCTACTAGCGCAGTAAATGACATCAAAAATTGATGGTACTTCACTTTGTATACAGTGTTTTACAAGCAAGGTTGTTGAGAGCAAGAATTTTACGTGAAAATATTTTATAACGTCACTCAAAAATTATTTACCGTGGTTTTCTGAGACCAAAAACTGTATAATACAAATCGTAATCCCTGTCATTATCTTTGACAAAACAGAGATAAAAATAGGTTTAGACTGAGATTTGGGTATCACAAACCCACGTTTATAGAGGTAGACGTTACTGGTGATTAGCAGTTTTTATTGATAATGGACTAGTTATGAATAAAAAATTATACTTCTGAATTTTATAAACGACTAGCTATCGCCAGCGACTCCGTCCGCGCGGAATTTAAAAAACGTAATTAGTAGCCTATATGTTCTACGTCTGTGCGGAATTTCATCAAGACCCGTTGAGTCATTCTGGACGTATTCGAATATACGTCCATCCATCCATCTAAACATTCGCATTTATAATATTGGTAAGATTACATATTTTATTTTCGAGTCTATTAACGAGCTACGACACCAAAGATTTAATTTTGCTTTACTATTCGTGTCTCGAATTCGACCGCAATATTCAAATGAAGAAATGATTCATGTTATAATGTAAGTCAAAACTAATCTAAAATCACACAATAATTTGCATTTACACTAAAATCAAATATCAAAACAATTGAAATGCGTAACAATCAGAGTACAAAACTATGTGTCTTTTTATTCTACTGTTTTGACATCAAATTTTAATTTAAAGCAATAAACTCTTTAGTGTATATAGAGTTTAAAACGATTTCAAACATCTGGTAGGGTAAGCGCCCTGGTCTATTAGGGTGGGAGCAACCTGTCGGTGCCAACCAACCCCGGACACTTGCACCCTTTCCCTCATACAGGCTCTAATTTTTCATACTTAATTAAAACTTGCGTCATCGAGTCATACCAAGTTCGATGATCGTTTTAATTTACATATAACATTTCTACTTTAATATTATAAATAGAAAAGGATCAAGCTGTATCCACATTACCAATATTCTGAAGTATAGTGTTTCGGTAATGGAAAACTTCTGTCTTTTTTACAACACAGATATATATATGACTGTAGTTAGTTAAGTTTAGTTAGTTATTTTTGTCCTTTCATGAGATCATATTTATCCCAGTGGCTGTGAGTCTAAAGTCGTTACGTAGCTTAATCTTTATTAGACGTTAAAAACTTTTCTGCAAACTAAAGAATTTAACATTACTGTCTTAATTAACTTTCCACAGACTTAAACTCTTAAACTTACTTCTACAGAAGAAAAATATCTGGAAAAGAATATTTCTACTTTTGCCGATTATTCAGTAATGTAACCGAAAAATATCTGAAACCTGAAAGCAATGTTTATTACACAATTAAAAAGAAATAACGCTACAATGTTATGCTATCGCAAGTTATTTGAAGTAAGAAGGCTAGTTAGTATGCTTATTTTGATGGCGATTATAACGAGTTCGAGATTACCATCGCACAATAATAATAAACGATGCTAATTATCACATATTTGTAGCACCTTTTGGTAAAAACTTCCGACTTCTCAACACCAAAGCTATTAACGACATTTTTAACAAGAAAAATTTTACAGTTAAAAAGATCCTAGAGCAATGAAATCGTATTTCGCTATGTTAAACTAAAATACGACGTAGTTTCAGTTTTACTTACAACGTATACAAAACGAAATTACGAATGGATTACATTGAAAAATGTAAACAGCACTATACAAGTACATTTGTAGCTATAAGACAGTAGTTAATTAGGCAAGCGTCGGGGCGTGTGGCTAATAAGCTATTTGCTCGAGATGGGGGCAAAGGGGGTGTGTATAAAGACGACCTAATTGCGGCTAAAGAAGCGGGGGCGTACATAATTTAACACTGACTTTCCTTACGTCTCACATGCTCGTCTGTTGCGTACAGTGTCGGTGATCGATAACTACAGTTTCGGGAACACGTGGAATAGCGTAGAGTTCATAGCACAATACTACAACTTTTAACGATGTTATAACTTAATGTAGATTTGCAGTAACATGAACAGTCGTATCCCATAGGGTGCGCAGAGATTATTATTTTTTCACGAACGAACACAATTTGTCTTTAACTAATCTTAAAGAACATTACTAAAAAGTATTTCTTATCATGAACATGTGTGTTTATACTAGACGAATAAATATAATGCCATAATAGATATAGACTGCAGGAATGATAAAGAAAATCGTAGACTTTGTATTGACTAATAGGAAAGTTTGAATGTATACGTGTCTTGTTTCGGAACAGTGCTTTGAGCGGAACGAGGTCAGGCTGGAGGCGCCGCATTGCGCTGCCGAGAACCTGCAGCCGCTGCGCACCTCATCTTACACACCACAATCATATGTAGAAAATAAAATAACCTACATGAACGTGCTCCTCTCTCATCAATTTCAATTTCAATTTAAGAGCTTTCTAAATTTGTTAACATTAAGATAAAAATTGACAACGCTATAAATAAAAAATTCAAAATCGTCATATTGGTTGACAATTAAGACTGAATACTGAAAAAGGAATGCCCTATTTGACCTAGAACTTTGTCGCAGTATGTAGTAGTATAAATGGTTCTGCCTTTTGAACGTAGAATATAAACAACACACATGTATCATACTAACATTATAAATGCGAATGTAGATGGATGGATGGATGTTTGTTTGTTTGAAGGTATCTCCGGAACGGCTGAACGGATCTTGATGACATTTGGCACAGATGTAAAACATAGTTTGAACACATAGGCTACTTATTAAGTTTTTGTTTTAATTCCGCGCGGACGGAGACGCGGGCGATAGCTAGTCTATTACTAAAAGCAAATTACATATATACATTTAACAAGAAACAACAACAAATTATTTTCAGAAAAAATAAAATAAACACTTCTAACCGCAAATCAAACTTTCGAATTGTGTTAAACATGCTATTATTGCATATAATTATCATAAACTTATAGTAAAATTGTTAATGACCATACATCGTTAGCCATAGCTATAATATAGCTATTTAACTTGACAATGAAATAGAAAATTTGCCTTAAACATGCAAATTATACTCGGCCGCAGGACAACCAATGTACATAGACACGTCTACGAATGCATTACGGAAAATTTATTCCTGACATTTTTTCAACGGAAATGTATTGGAAAAACATAAATGTTTTATTTATACAACAAGTGGCTTCACCAATCAGTGTCAATGTGAAGGTTGACTACTAGAGGGCGTCTGTTTCCATGAAAAGCTTTGCATGTCTGTTACTACGCTATTTTGTATATGAATGAGATGTGATCACATAGTCTGGTCTTTAATTTACGAGTCAAAGTTCCACTTTACATGTTTTACGTCGCTCAATTTGTTAAATTTATGGTTATGTAAAACAAATGATGTCATATTGTACGATTGAGTTGAATAAAAAGCAAGCAGTGCAGACAGAGCTCTTGAAGTAAGACAAAACAAATGCGAAACGGCTTGACCGATTTTTATAAAATTTTATATCCATATACAGTAGGTCTTAGAATCAGCTACTATCTATTTTTCATATCCCTATTAAGTTTTTTTTTAACTCCGCGCGGACGGAGTCGCAAGCCACAGTTAGTTGACTATACAATATTAAACGAAGCAAAAGCAAAAACTATCATTTCAAAATGTTTAACATTATATTCATAAAATAACTAAACATTCTATGTAGATAATTTGTTTCTCAAACCTAGACAGTTTGTAGAAAACTACCTGTTTTTCCATAACTAAAAGTTATATAAAGTTGCGTGACTCCTCAACATAGTATGTCAATCAGAATTTTGACATACGAAAATTCATAAAGCTCCAATACTAAGAATTGGGTTAGTTGTTCATTAATAAAACACGACACACATTGAATTGTATTATTTAAACGATATAGTTAACTTAAACGACCCGACTCCGGTAAATAGATAGCAAGTTTTGTAATTTTCATGATACAAGAAAATTGTTACAACATATAATCTCTAAATTGTGGTGTAATCTAAACGAAAGTTTTATTAAAATATAATCTGTAAGTTAATATTAAATTAATTTGTAATGATTTATATCATAGTGTCTTAGATAGAAGATGCGTTAAATCTTCTCGTTGTAAGTCTTTAAAAATAAAAAGTAATTTTATTTGCAAAATGCTTTGACTAAAGTAGACATTTTAGAAAATACATAATCTACATTTTCAACAAAGAATAAGAAAAAATCTTCAAGGTTTAAATACATTGGCTGGTTGCCAACTCAATTTCCAATTGCGCGCCTTTTTTATTTGTGAAATAAGTCCAGTCGTTCTAATTAAAGCTTATTACGTTGATTAAATCGACGCTTGTGAAAATGAGGATTTTAGATAACTAGCCAAACCCTGCATAGTAATGCCAAAGGCAAAGCTATGTCATCAGATTTTTCTGTAACTAATATCTATAAAACAATACACCTGTGCAATGCGTTTTTCAAAAGTATTTTGTTTTCTACTTAATTGCTAAAACTATAAGCATTGACACTGCACTCGAAAGTTTACGTTAAGTCCTAACAACAAACTATAAAGAATATTTCTGAAAGAGTTCTGATGTGAAAGCATATTGTAAAAGTTTTTGAACACAGCCGAGCAAACAATACTTTAGTCATACGGAATGGACAGGTTTTTATATGGCTTTTCTCCGCGGGAAAACCTCAATGTCTATTATAACGAAACATAAAAAATCAGTAGGCATTAGACAACAATAAAGACCGACGTCTGCGAAACAGAAAATATTAATTTAAAAGCATTCTGTGAAGGGGAATGGGAAAGAACGGGGCCGCGTACAAGCGTGGGGGACACGCTGCACATTTGGGGTGCAACGAACAATTTCACTTTTCTTTTATTTATACTTAACCTAAAAAGGCGGTCGGGTTTAAAATAATTTAAAAAGGTATTGTTCGAAAGCTGTGGTGGTGTATTGTTTTTTACTCTTGAAAAAAACCGAAACGTTTTTAAAATATAAAAATTATATTTTAAAAAGCATTTAAAATTACCAGCAACAAACTTAGCTACTTTAATCCTCCTTATTTTAACTATCACTTAAAGCTTTATAAAAAGAATACGAAAGTTTTATAATATTTCCATTTAAAAAAAGTCATAAAATAGAAAACCAGAGTAACAATGCAGTCAAGACCATTACAAACTTGACGTGATAAATGAATGAAGACGGATGAAGACGGAAATCCATTTCAGCGTAGCTCGATGTGCACCTTTACGGCTCTTTTACCTTTTAGCCAAAGATGACCTTACGTAACGATAACAAAATCCTTCAAACGAATGTGAATCTTGTTGCTTTAGGTTAAGGATTATTTTAAGTCACATAGACGTTCGTGCAAGTTGAATATCATGGTAAAGGTCCTAGACGTTCTAGACGGCCGGGGCTGGCCGGGGGCGACACGCGAACTTCACTCCTTTGATTTTTTTTTATTCTTTCTATAGTATCCGACGGAGGACGACGACCTTTGAATATTCTAACAAAACAACTGATTTTATTAAATAAATCAATCGATTGTAATCATTTACAATTTTTTTTATTCTTTACGTGAACACTATCACATTTTATTTTTCAAATACAAAACCACATTTGTATTAATACTACGACTAAGTGATTTTGGTACTACAATAAACTGTATACGTATTTTAATAGGTCTGAAACTGGTAAGAAACCGACTTTTATCACGGCTATAAAAAATGTTACGACAATTTCATATATACTATCGGTATGCTTTCGGCTCTAAAATAATTATTCTATTGTTCATTTCTTGCCATAAAAGAGATTTTAGTAACGGAAAACTGAAAATTCATTTAACTAAACTTTTTTAACCGTTTTGTTTGATTTTTTCTTTCACTTTTTTGTCACTTGATACAAAATAAAGTCGTCTAATATGTATTTTCTATTCTTTTAGTTTCTTTCGTGGAATCGATCTTAAGGACCGAGTATTTAATTTGGCCGTAAAACCAGTTAAAATAAGATTTTTTACTCGTTCTAAATCTCTTAATTATTTAATTTTACACGTTGAAATACGTACAGAGATATTAAAATATTTTTTTCTTTTATAGCAAAGCGCCAAATAGAGTTTATAAAAACTTATTTAAACTTAATGCATTTATAGAAGGGTGGCTTTTTCGAGAGGCTCTCGACGTCTAGTCAAGTGGGCAATTGAAAACTGACGCTAAATGATACATCGGGATCACGTATTTAATTTGAACGATATGATGTGCACAAGCGAATTGTCAATTTGTTAAATAATAATTTAGCGCAGAGAATCGCTAGAGAGACTTTGTAACAACTAAAGTAAATTAACAAAAATCTGTTAAGAAAATGAGACTTAAATATAAGAAAATGAGTCTTATGTTTGGATCACAGAGAGACGAATTTTTATGAGAATTCTCTAAGATGTAAATTTATTTAATGCGTTGTGAATAAAACTTAGAAAAATTACATGAATAATACATTTCAATACCGTTAACAACAGTTATTTTAAGAGCAATGAGAAAACGATTTACACGAACTTAATAAAAATTTGGCAAATTCGAATTTATACCATCTCCTCGGTAGATAGTTAAACAAATTTTATTGCTTTTTAATTAACGTATTACCTTGGAAATGTACAATTTCCCTCTCAAATACATGCATAAAAAGTTTTATAATACGCACGCATAATAAGTTATAATGTAGTTTTTAAAGGTATAGAAATATCGTACAGAAACGTTGAAGACAAGAAAATAATAATAAATAAATATCATTCATTTTACGTTACTACAATTCTAAAATAAAACAGTTTAAAATATAAAGTAAACTCTTTAAACCCGTATTCATGGACAAAGGTTAATCTCTCCGAGTAAATAAATAGATAAACTGTTATTATATTATCTAAGGTGTGAGATCTTCTGTCAACAGTCTGCGCGGACGACTCGAGCGGAGCCGCGTTATAGTGTTTGTATTTATTTTGTTTCTCCGTCTAACGTTCTCACGTCCTGTTTCGAAAATATGTTTGTCTGGAAGAAATATAACTATTGAATATTATCGATAGAATTGCACAATTCATGAGTCGAGAAATTTCAATAACGTTTAGTGTGAGATTTGAAACAAGGATCTAGTGTTAGAGACAAAAATCAACACTGTGCCGGTGTATCGGCGCAGCACTAGACATGTCAAATATCAACGCTTACGTCGCCTCACTACAGCTATCTGTCACTTGTTTTTTGAGTAACTTTAGCGCGCAATTCGCTCGAGATGATCTTGACTAATAATTCTCTAAAACTAGGTAAATAATGCGTAGGTAATCGGGTTACGGGTTATTTTACAGTCTACGTTTTTAACACTTCTTTCACAAAACACATTAATTTTCCGATTTTGTGCTCCTTCAGAATTTTATCAATCTGCACTTATGATAGATAAATTCAATATAATAATACAAAATGCAAAAATTATATCTAGAGTTATACATTGTTATAAATGTTGAGAAGGTATGTTGCCGTGAGATATCAGAGGGGACCTGTTATGGATAAACTGAATCTCGGTATCTCGTATTGGATTATTCTTCTCAAACAGAGATATAGATAAGATAATTTCACGCTGGAATCCATATTAATACAGAGACGATAATTTACATAGATTACGATTTACGTAGCGCTGAAACTGTTCGATATGAATACCGTGCAATCGCCGCTTGTGACTCTTTAAATTTAATTGTATTTGATCGCAAATTTATATTATATCATTGAGTACGTAGTCTCCATAAGCTTCACTTATTTAACTTTAATGCATATTTATTTGTTTCCTAATAAATTATTGAATATAATCATATCTTTCATCAAAACCGACCTTCAAGATTACAAATTCAAAACAACTGGCACTTACAAGCCATATTTGGTTCGTATATCCTATTAATTTAAAAAAATATGTACAAAATAAAAACATGCTATAGCGAATCGTTTAACGGCAAAATTCGAATAACAAAAGTATCTAAAAAAATAAAGTAGTAAAGTATTACATCAAGATAACTTAAATGACTACAGCTAGAATTATTGCACTTTCAGAATTTTATATTTAGTATAAGGAAAAAGATTCAAGGTATCAACGACAGGAGGAAATTTCCTAAACAGCCAATAAAGTACGATAAGGGGAGCGATAGAATATAAATTCAAATGCGTCTAGCGCTCGGCGAGAATATAAAAATTCAATGCGGCATTTTATACAACTTAGCTTACGTAAAGCTACGAGACCTTGTCACAGTTACAGCTTACTATTTCATATTTAACCAAAGTCCTGTCTAAAAACTATATAAACTCTTATATGAAATACATGAAATATATAGAATCGGCGTAGGTAACCGTGGTTTTCTACTTTTTAAAACCGTTAATTATTTTTAAAGAAACCCAGACATCAATATGTTTTGTACAAATATTTCGGCAGTGGTAATCCACGGTTATAATTAAGTATATCAGTTCATTTGCAAAAAAATCTCAGGAGGAATAATTTAGGTGCCTATATCTACTTAGGCATACCTAAGTTCATTGAAATAACAGATAATTATTTTACATAAGGTAATTGTCTAGAGAGTAAGCTAGTATTTTTTATATCTATTGTAATTCCAGATTTGCTAAGATAATTTTTGCCAAAGTTACAGTTTACTTAGAGTAATGTTTTATAGTACATAAAGAGACCGAGATATATAAGATTTTAATGAAAAAGTTTCTCGTCTTATTACATCTATAAACCAGTTGAAATAACCAAGCATTAAAAAAAAGATTAATGTAATACATAACCATTTACAATAGTAATGTGACAAATCAAAGTGCTACGAGACGAATTGCCCTACATGATGTTGCCAGGTCACTGACCTATTTTGACAAATCGTTTCAGGAAATGTTTCCCCTGTTTCTGCCAGATGTTCCACTTTGATTTATACAGATAAAAATACAAAAAGTGTTTTAGTTAACTCTTCTCTTTATAGGAAAAATCTATGTTAAATTATTTACTTAAATGCTTGTCTACATTCATATAAAGAATTTATGTTTTACAGTGAGAAAAATAAACATTACAGCACTCAACTCAAGTTTCATTAGTTGCGGTACTGTGTATCACACAGTTAAAATTGCGTGGAGTTAAACTATGCCAATTATTTCGAAAGCCAATTTTGTATTTTACGAATATCTCTATATATCTTACATTTGAAGTACTGTAATTGGAGGTAATCATTTTAGTCTGTTATATTTATAAAACTTCTACATACCGTTTCTATTAATTAATACAACATGGTAATGTATAGGATAAAATGAATATAAAAGTTTAGTTACAAAAAAATCAGAAAAATATTACCGTGAAATTCTAATACTGTGATAATTTTATTGATGCATATTTTTGTCTCTGTCTTCTTATTAAAGTGTATTACATAGAATAAGTCAATACAATACAATAGTATCTTATTAGAGAGTTGACAATATGTGGTTCGACGGTCAAAACTCATAGTTAGAATATACTAGATCTCTGACATTAGATCTTTTGACAACTTAAGACTACAACATTTTGAACATTGATATCTTTACGATGGATAGGTCATTACTTGGTAATTCGAGCTTGTTTCGTTTACAATTAATTGTATATCTGATTCGTCAGACTGGTGCAACCTTAAGGCAGGTGTCCCTCAGGGCGGAGTATTATCTCCTTTACTATTTTCTATTTTCATAAATGCTCTTACAAATGTATTATCTTCTCGCTTTCACCTATACGCAGACGACTTGCAATTGTACCTTCACTTCAGACCTGAAGATATTAATGAAGCTATAGGTCATATAAATGCGGACTTAGAACGTATTTCTGTCTGGGCAAAAACCTTCGGTCTTTTAGTGAATCCGAAAAAGTCACAAGTTATAATAATTGGTAGCACCTACAAGGTAAACAGTCTTGATCATGATTTGTTGCCACCTATCTTATATGATGGCTGCAATATTAACTACACTAATACTGTTAAAAACTTAGGAGTTCATTTTGACCGCCAGTTGTCCTGGAATTGACATGTTAATTTCATTAGTAAAAAGTTTTATTACTCTCTTCATTCCCTTAAACGCCTCCAAAAGTTTCTCCCACTTCAAACCAAAATAATTTTAGCGCAGACACTTCTACTCCCCCTGCTTGACTATGCTGATGTTGTTTTTCTAGATGCAAATGAAGAACTCCTGGACAAGTTAGAAAGACTTCAAAATATGTGTATCCGTTTTATTTATGGCCTGCGGAAGTATGATCATGTCTCGGAATACCGCAAACAACTTAAGTGGCTACCTATAAGGTTACGAAGAGACTGTCACATCCTTTCTACCTTATTCTCTATTTTATATTGCCCTTACTCACCTACTTATCTTTGTGATCGTTTTAATTTTCTCGTGCCTGAAAACCAACCATCCAGGTCTAAAAAAAAATCTCTTTTAAAATATCCCTCACACACTTCCTCTCGCTTTGCCAACTCTTTTACTGTCCGTGCTGTTACGCTGTGGAACTCTCTTCCGTCGTCCATACGAGAAAGTACATCGCTGCCATCCTTCAAAAAAGGTCTAAAGGAACACTTTATATCACTTTGAGTTTTGCTATTAAACAAAATATATATATATATTTATATATATTGTATGTATGTATATAACTATTTATGTATATGTATTATGTATATATGTAATATTTATTAAGTTTATTATTTAAGACGTTATTTATGACGACTTGTACACACATTTACTTATTAAATAAATAAATAAATAAATAAATCTATTAGATCACCACCGCTACCAACCGCAATTGAAAGCGCCATAATGGCGAAAATAAAATAGGCACGAAATGTCATGATTTACAACCTGACTATGTGTCTATCTATCTATTTAGCCTCGTAACGCCCACTGCTGGACAAATGCTTCCCCTAAAGATCGCCACTATGATCGGTCCTGTGCAACCCGCATCCAGGATACCCCCACAACCTTGACCAGATCATCTTGCGGGAGGCCTGCCCACGCTGCGACCATGTGTAGAGGTCAGTAATTGTGAATGATATATATTTTATAATTTGACAGTAAATAGAAATATATCTAGGTACAATATTAAATGGATGTTTGCGTTGATTTTGTAGAGAGCTTAATTTAGACCTCAACGTTTCATTAATTGCGCGTTGATGTCTTTTGAAAGAGATTAGTAATTTCCATAAATAAATTGTCACTTTACAGAGATATTTTTTTCATTCAATGTAAAAAAATCTTTAAGTTATACTTTTTTATATTATGTACAAGCTATAGAAGAGGAGTTCCCCTTTTTAAATATAGAGTTCTATATTTTGCTTACTGTATTTAAATTCATAAATACTTTACTATAGTATTGTTTCGTTTACCTAGTAACTTAAAATGGATTTTAGCCATACACACTTATGTAAGCAAATGTAATGTATCAAGCTATTACTATAATAAGAACAAAGTGGTCAAGTGTGATTAACACTCCAAGAATTTTAAAAAGATCTATGAATTTTTTTACAAGAGATCAAAATCTTGGCATTGGAAATTATTATGTTAAGAATACAATTTTCATTAATGGATGATAAAAATTAAATTTTTATATCAACTTATGGTGTACACAATTCTTATAATCTGATCTGGTGTAGTCACCTAGCATTTGCGGCGTAGCTAATATCGTACGAGTAAGGCCCAGATTCGGGCAGGTGCATGCTTGCATTTATCTAACTTCCTCGCGGCAAAGTGGCGTGATAATTATCAATATTTACGCAGATGTCAGATTAGCGTATGACGTAATGCCGGGCGACGTTTGCCGGCAGTGGTCGAGGCAAGGACGCGGTGCGTAGTATGTACGAGTAGTGCCCGCCGGACACTACGCTGACTACACCTACATCTACACCGCACTAATCTTTACCATCGTACTTATATTAATTTCTTTACAATTATTTAAACTTGCTTTTATATGAAAATACATGATATAAATCATTTTGATTCAAAGTAACGTTATATAACTTGAAAATTCAAGTTTTTTTGATTAAAACCATTAAATAAATTATAAATTTGTTAGGCTCTACATTAAATTCGGAATTTTACAATTAGGCGCGGAAAAGTCAAGTTACTAATGTACACATATTTCACGAAAAAATAATGTGATTTACACGTATTTAGACTAAAAATCTTATATAAAATTAAATGCGGTGAATATATGATCGTAATTGGTACGTACACGAAAACATTTGAATAAGAACATATGAAAATAACCTAAAAATCCTTATCTCTACGCTACTGTAGCTATCACATGAAAAATTCTGTATGAAAATGTAGTAACTAAATTCATCGGTAATGTCACACGGGGGTTGATTGCGGATATAAAATACGGTAAAGCACTCGTGTTCTTAAGACTAAGACGACGCGTGAATTCTTCGTAAATTGAGACGTATCAGCTGTTTTAACACTATTTGAAGTTTTTAAACAAAAAATGTATGTTAGATAGTGGTACTCACCGGCGGCTTTCGCCAGCCACCACCAGCAGCAGCAGGCGGCTACGAGCGCCCGAGCGCCGGCCATCTCAGCGGCAGCGCATCACACGCGCGCTTTCGCCGGCCGCCCCGGCGGACTGAGCACTGAGCAGTGAGCAGAATGCGCGCCGCCCCGCGCGATCGATGCCGCGCCGCACGCACCCTCCTCCCTAGTGGTGCTTGCATTGTGCTTTATACAACCTTAGCGCTCTACCTAGCGAGAAGCGACGCTATTTGCAATACAATTAAACAATATTCAGTTTCAACGGACAAAATCATATTTCATGGAACTAACATTAAGAAATATGAATCTAATCACGAACTTAATATTTTTGTAATCTTAAACGTGGATTTCTAAATTTCGAAAAATCTATACAAAAAGAAATCGCCATCTCTTTCATTTTCACTCAAAAAGCTGAGATGTATGGTAGTCTTGGAAGGTAAACCTTTGTATCTGCGATAAAACCTTTTATATTCCAGTCCACATAGATTTTTTATTGTGAAACATTTCTTGAATTGCAACTTTGAAAATTCAATAGATATAAATTAGATTATTTTTTAAATTGTAACAGTTATTTCAACGCAAGCGTTTTTTTAGTCGTGTCGCAGCACTATTTCTTGCCCTCCCACCATCGTTTTCCGAGTTTCCTTGGAGAGCGCGCGCGCTGCCCCGTTTTCTGGCGGATCGCTGACCGCCCCTAATTGATTGGGCCCGTTCATTTGCCGAATAAGTTTTAGGTCAACACCGCCGCAGAGCCTCTGCGCTACATTTTGTCTGTATTCTTCTTCAAACTTGAAAACTTTGATATTAAAATTAAAAGTTATAAGAATTTCCTGAAGTAAAATTATGAAAGAGAATATACTATAGTTAATTAACATAAAATAAATCAAAAGATAAATTATGTTACAACTTTAAAAAAAGAACGAAACAGTTATAGTCCAGTCATTTTAGTAAGTTCACCTCGGAATTCGAGATACCCAGCTGTAAGTTTGTAAATACTTGTATATTGACACCCTAAAAGTTGTCTCAAAACCTACATATGGTAGGGTGTAAGCAACCATTAAATTTCAAGGTCAAAGTTCACAAAAATCGGCTTTTCGCGCTTTTTTGGAAATATCTCATTTCCTATGAGTTTTTTGCTATTCGTATTTCTTATCAATATTGTAGAATACAAAATTCTCTACAAATTTTGTTTGAAAAATTTTTTTATACGGTTGACCGTTTTCGAGATAGAGGGCGGAGAGCGCGCGGTCACAGCATCACTTCAGCCTCCGGTCGAAAACGCGCCATATAGTTGATGAACTATCAATAAATCAATTATTATAAATATTTGTCAATTTTTTATTAACTATTATATTCTACTTTATCATTTTTTCCTAACTTATCCACTTTTTATTTAGTATTAATTTATTTAACAACACTTACCTGCCCATGTAATTGCAGAATTGTTAATGAAAATATAGGAATTATATGTCGCTCTGATATGGTAGAGCATTGAGACAAGCTTGCCCATTACATTGGCCACAAGTTAAAGAGCATTGCAAGCCCGCTTTCCTGCATCGGTATCGCGAACCACAGCCACTCTTGCAGTTGCAGAAAATTGTATTGAGCAAATCTTCTGGAGCACGTGGTAAAATTGTCATGATAGGCTCCAGAAAATCGTTTCGCATTGCCCAACCCCATACCTGGGGTTCCAAATCATGTCCTAACCAAGTTTGAACTTGATAATATACACGGTTGAAATGTTGATGAGTAGCTGCACTTGTTGGTGGAATATTTGAAAACTGCAGGTTTATTAAGTTTTGTAGACTTGACGTAATGCATGTAACGAAGATGATCGAGACTTTTCACAGATTTCGGAGCATTATAGACTGCCAATAAGGTTTGAGTTCCACTCTCTAATAATTTCTGGGCCGAACAATTTTCTTCCTCAAATGCTGCAGCTAGTTCATCCAAATTTGTCAGTAATTAATTAATTTGACAAATATTTATAATAATTGATTTATTGATAGTTCATCAACTATATGGCGCGTTTTAGACCGGAGGCTGAAGTGATGCTGTGACCGCGCGCTCTCCGCCCTCTATCTCGAAAACGGTTCACCGTATAAAAAAAATTCTTCAACAAAATTTGTAGAGAATTTTGTATTCTACAATATTCATAAGAGATGTAAATAGCAAAAAACCCATAGGAAATGAGATATTTCCAAAAAAAGCGCGAAAAACCGATTTTTGTGACCTTTGACCTTGAAATTTAATAGTTGCTTACACCCTACCATATGTAGGTTTTGAGACAACATTTAGGGTGTCAATATACAAGTATTTACAGACTTACAGCTGGGTATCTCGAATTCCGAGATTCTTACCTAATTTAAGCTTAAATGACTGGACTATTATTAAATAAAACCATATTAAAAGTTCATAAAGCTTTAGGATGGTGCAATACGTCTAGACATCTATCAAATGCGTTGACCTCATCTTGAACACAATGATGTCATTAAAAGTTGAAGTATAAGTAACTACTTGCCAAAATTTCACCCGATTATAACAAGTAGCTTCGGAATACTTGCAATATACAATAATTGTTATTATTATGAATGGATGGAAATACCTGACCCACAAAGGATTTTCGCCAGCAATATTTTAATAACTGAGACATATTTTTATAAACTAATATGATGTTTATAACACGTACTCATGAATTTATAATGTAGTTTTTTGGTGTATAAACACGAGATTCAGCTAGACGACGTAAGGTGCTAAACGTTGACTTAAATTAAAGTTCTTTAATCTACGAATGAGTGGAAACATGAATTATAAATGTTATAAAATCCGTAGTAACAGGTTTATCATTTTGTTTTTTTTTATTAAATAACAAAAATTGAGTTATTTAAGAAAAAAAAGAAATATGTTTAGACATTGCAACATTGTTTGTAATGTCAATGTCATTAGATTAGACTTGTTTACCCATAACAAAATATTGAATAATATGATTTGATTTCTAATCTAACTCTTCATAATATGAACAAAAAATAGTGTAATGACAAATCGCAGAAATTATTTATTTTAGTTTGTTGAGAATTACAATACGGAACCTATTGGAATAGTAGTTAATTTCCCCAATGAAATCCAAACGTGGTTTTTATGATGTTTTTGTTAAAACCTGCGCCTTAAATCCCTCCAAAAAAGCCGTACGCCAGTATAATAACGAAACATACAATAATTACACATACTCAGAATTATTCGGCGTTTGTGAATATATTTCTCAAATTCTTTTGCAACTAGAATGTAATAGAGAAGTTGTGGGATTAGTAACCGACAGAAATGTAATAGTTCCATGTGCCATAGCTGCGTAAGTTATTAATCAATTGATTTCTTATAATTGTGTAAACTTTTTCCTAAGGAAAAGTAAAGGTTGAATAAGTTACTTTGTCTTATTTAAATTACCAGATGCACTTATAACTTAAAAACAAAACAAATCTCCTACATGTGAAAATCATGTTTTGATGTAACAATACAATTTTTTTTAGTAAAAATTTATATTTTTAACAATGTTAACATCTATTATTTTACATTTTCAGAGTTCATAAGTGCTGTAATTCTTTTATGTTCTTGGATCCTGCTCAAAATATAGAAAATGAAATTAATGATATAAAGTTAAAAATTATTATTACCATACAAGATACCAATGATGATTACTTTGTGAAGTTATGTGAAAAAAATCCTGATAAAACTATTGTAATTTTTGATTACACCATCAACTTTTATAAACAAGAGAGTAACAATTTACTTACCAAGAAATGGGTAATGGAACATTGTTTTATTGCATCAACTTCAGGAAGCACAGGAAAGAAGAAACATGTCCAAGTCCCAGTGCAATGTATTCAACCTAATATAGATGACTTAACCAAATTGTTCAACATAGATTCTACTGATGTTATATACTTTTCAACACCATTGACTTTTGATCCATCAATGGTTGAAATTCTGTTAGCTTTCAAAAATGGTGCATCCCTTTTAATAGCCCCTGAATATATTGATATTTTGTTTCCTCCAAATAAAGAGTATTCCATAACAGTCTGGCAAACAACACCATCGAAATTCTTCCAGCATTCAAATACTGAAATTAAAAATAAAATTTTAAGTGCGGATTCAACACTTAAGATATTAGCACTTGGCGGTGAGCCACTAAATGGTGTAAAGAGATTAAGAGAATTGAAACATGTCAATAACAAATGTCGAATATTCACATTGTATGGAGTTACAGAAATGTCCTGTTGGGCTTGTGTTGCTGAGTTGGATTTAAATAAAATAATGACAGATCGTGAAGTACCATTGGGCAACTGTCTCTCAGAAACCCAATTACAGATTGATTCAAAAGATTCTAGTGGTAATAATTCTGGTAAAATTATATTAGGTTAGTATGATAAATATCTTATATATAAAATGCTCATGTGATAATGTTAGTTATCATACTCCTCCAAAACGGATTCATAAATTTTTATGAAATTTTATATGCATATTTAGTAGGTCTGAGAATCATCTGTCTATTTTTCATACCCCTATTAAGTTTTTTAACTAAACGCGGACGGAGTCGCGGGCGACAGCTAGTATTACATAAAAAAGTGTTCCTCAATAATATACTTTTAAATAAATTATATGCAACATGATGATTTTAACTCTAAGATTTATTCTAACACAAGTTTTTCTCCTTTCCAGTAAGTAACACAAGAAAATGTTATATTCTGAACAACAAGAAACCAGGTTCAAATGAAGAAGAATGCTCTCTGAAGTTTGTAGACACTGGAGACATAGGTGAAGTAAGGAATGGCACTATTTACTATAGAGGTCGTAAAGACGATACCATTAAAAGATTTGGTAACAAAATCAATCTTCAATACATTGAAAATAGTGTAATGCAATGCTCCGAAGTTAAAACTTGCTCATGTATTTGGTTGCCCAAATTAATGTTGCTCGTTTTATATTATTCATCAGAAACTATCAAAAGTCATGACCTTTCCATACTCATAAAAGGTAAACTGGAAGAAAAATTTTGGCCCGATAAAATTATAAAGGTTGATAATTTACCAACAAATTCACACGGTAAGACATCAAAACAGATCCTATCTACAATGTTTGAGAATGATTTTAATACACCAACAATTCCTGCAACGCATGCATTCTTAGAAGAACTCACGTCAATGTTGAGAACAACTCTACCAATTGAGGAAATAAAGAACAAAAGTTATCAAACGATTGGGGGTACATCATTTCTAGCGATTGCAATGTGCAATAAACTATCACATACATATCCTCAACTAGGAAATTTTATTTTACCATATTTAATATCTAACAACAAAACAATTCAAGATATTGTACAACTGGTTGAAAAAGATTATTCATATGAGGAAATGAAATCAAAGAAAAGATCCAAAAAACCAGATTTCAGATCAAAAAGATTAGCATACGCTTTAAGTGAAGTTTTAGAATTGGATAGAAATCTTGTGGATTTTCAAGAATTATGGAAGTTTGATACAGGAAAATGTGTTGATGCTTCACCAACATTATGTCCCTACAAAAAGTTAGTTGAAATTTTCAACACCAATCCATTACAACAATTAATTCTGTAACTTGCAATACAGTTGAAGTTTAGTTTTATGATCATCATCATCATCAGCTCATTATACGTCCCCACTGAGGGGCTCAGAGCCTACCCCAAGTTAGGGGTGACTAGGCCATAGTCAACCACGCTGGTCCAGTGCGGGTTGACTTCACACATATCATTGAATTTCTTCTCAGATATGTGCAGGTTGCATCACGATGTTTTCCTTCACCGTAAGAACGTCGGATAAATGTACATATCTAAATCGAAAATCGAAAAACACATTGGTACCATGGTGGGATTCGAACCCTGGACCTGCAGATTGCAAGTCAAGTGCTAAACTCCTGTTAAATAGTTATGATAAGGTTACTATTCGTTACTTATTAATCAACAAGATTTTCGAACTAATAATTTTTTATAGAATACAAATATATTTTATCATAACGTATTTAATTTTAGTAAGGTGTTTGTAGCTGTTTGCAGTCATTCGGGAAAAATAGCCGTAATTGATACTGAAAGTGGAAGGTTACAAGGGCAGATAAAACTTAATTCACGAATAGAAGCGTCGATACATTGCTTCGAAAGCGGAGTGAGAGGTCCTTGTGGTGTTGTTGGCTCATACGACGGAACAATTGTTTGTTTCACTGTAAACAAATGTCAAGAAATCTGGAGGACAAATGTTAGATATATGATCAAAAGTAAAGCGACCTATATCAGAGGCGTAATCTATATTGCTTCATATGATGGTATGGTTCGCTGCCTTGATGCTACGGTAATAATTACTTTTTAAAACATAAAAGATTGTCTAAAAAGTTTTGTTATAACTCAATAAGATAGTAGGTACTAATGATTATTGGATTTTTTTTTTTTTGCTTTAACATTATCTTTAAGCAAACTTTTAGTTTTAGCTTGTTATCATAAATGAATTAAATTATATGTTGGGCGGTGTTTTTATATTTGTTTGTAAAACAAGTAGTAACGTAGTCACATGACTGAATAAATAATTCATTTTTTTACTGTGTAACACGGACGCATAAATTAATATTTGTGTTTCAGCTAGGATAATACACTTAATAAATGTTTAGTTACGTTACAGTTAAAAATGTAGTTGGTAATGTAACTGGCGAAAGTGTTGAAAAAATGTTATTTATTTTCATAGAACGGTGAGATAAAACAAACAATTCAAGTGGCGGAACAAGCAATATCAGCGGATACGATATTGGCTAGGAATGGTTACATTATGGTGGGAACTCTGTCAGGCGTATGCGCGGGCATAGACACAAGGACGCGGCGAGTGGCTTGGCGCGGGAAACTCAGTAGCCCTGTGTTCGCTCGTCCCGCACTTTATGATGATGACAAATATGTCGTATTCGCCGAGGTCAGCGGAGAAGTACATTGCCGAACTGTCGAGAAAGGCATCAAGGTAACAATTCAATTGTCAACTATTATTAGTTTTTTATTTTATTATAGCGCGACATTATCATTACACATTCGGGTTTAGGATTAGTTTGCTAATCATAGAAAATTCCTGTTTTGTACGGAATTTCATCAGTAAGTCATTCCATTGCAGGATATTCAAAATTTTTGCAGCAATATTCAAATCTGTTGCAGTATTATCTAACAGTTGATTTCGCAAGGTGTCGATAAGATAATGTTGACCGTAATTATCATTTTATAAATATACGTTTGACAGTTAATGTGAAGAAAAAGTGCATAAAGCTTTTTTCAATTAAAAATAAAAAAATAATTTATTAAAGATTATGGTCAACTTGTTACTACATAATACTTATCACTTTATTCATAAAAATTATAGCTTGATTTCTCCAATCATTAATATTTCTGTTTACTACTTAACTTACTCAAACCCTTGGTAAGGCTGTACAATTATAACGTTACATTCGTCTAATTTCTAAATTCGTTGTTTTTTTTTAAGGTCTGGAAATATGAAGGTGCAAAGGGAAATATTTTTTCTTCAGTATATGTAAGAAATTATGATGCATTAACTTGGCAGTTCATATTTGGATGTCACGATAACGGAGTGTACAGCATCACTGTGAAAAACTTTCGTTCAAGTTTACATTGGCGGACAGAGATGACCTCACCGGTTTACGCTACACCCTGCTGTTTAGATAATACTTCTATTATAGCAACATCCACTAATGGAAAAATGTGCGTGATAAGTGCAGATAGTGGCACTATATTATCAGAATATCAATTTCCAAATGAAACATTCTCATCTCCGTCTGTCTGTAATGACAAAATATTTATTGGTTGTAGAAATGACTATTTGTATTGTATAAAATTTAAGTCTCTAATATAAAAAATGTAGGATTGTTATTTGTCAAAATTGAAAAGTTATTTTCAAGATAGTTTGCTGTTTATCTTCATAAGAAAATCTATGTTATAAAAATAAAAAAAACTGTAAAGTTTGTTGCAACTTTATTTTTGATCTTACACAAAACATTTAAATGTAAAGTGAGCATTCAATAACTTGCAATATAATATGGATACCGAGTCCAAAAGTATTGAAATGGAATGCATTTCTGTTGTTTCTACCAATTGTGCAATCATTTCTTGCAATATATCTTAAATTATAAAAGCAATCTTAAATGGAGAATAAATTCCTATAAATAACATTCTTATATCATTTAATTAAATCACTTCTGGTAGAAATAAAAATAATGCAATTGGATAATTTTAGATGGAGCGATTTACATACATACAATCTCTATGCTGTTTACCCAAGAACCCTAATGAACAATTCATTTTATAGCCAGATATAAACAAATGTTAAAATTAACAAGCAAATATACATAGGTAGGTAAAAGTTTACTACTGCTCCTCCTCTCCCAGTTCCACCTTCACTTTCGAGAAGTCAAAATCTTCATCAGTGCCTCTCTTGTAGATCTTTAGTACATCTAGACAAGTAGTCTCAAAGTGGGTTGTAGCATCATAGGATTCGGATATGAATATTTGGCTTTGGCTCCCATCATCAATTGGTTCAAAGTAATCAGTTACACTAACAAACTTCTGCCGGATCGGCCCCAGTAACTCCAAGCCAGGCTTGATCTCCGATTCTGGGTCATCAGTTTCCACAGTAGTGGATACCATAGCAATGAACCAACCTTTAGGAGCCACTTGATGAGTGTATGACACCAAGGAAACATAAATATCCGAATTCCTTCCCACCTGCTTCTGAGGAATAATTATCTGCGTAGATAATGCATCCTTCGTATTAGCAATAGGGTGATCTAAAAGACAAATGCAGCGAATAACTTTACCCTTCCTGCGTACCCTATCGGGCACATAGCTGGGATCACAGTATACTTGTTTACATTTAGCTATCTCATTCCCCGAGCGTACTCCAACAACCTTGCCATCTTCTCCAAGGACAATTTCATCAATAGGCTTATCAAGCATGTAAGTTCCCCCATATATAGCAGAGAGACGTGCAAATCCTTGAGGCAGCTCTCCCAGGCCATACATTGGATACAAGTATGGAGACTTCCCATACCGGGCAAGAGAATCGGAATATAACTTAATACGATTGATTGTTTGTATTGCTGGTTGTTCGAGGTAACTGTCATCCAAATAAAGAGCTAATGCATGGCCAGTAAAGTCTTGGGTGTTTTTATCAAGTCCAAAATTGTTGTAGACTTTACTCATTTTATCCGTAGTAGGATCAATACCTTTGTAGGTCCTCGCATCTTGTTCATCGAAATCTTGGACGTATATAAGGAAATTGCGGAAACGTCTTTTCTCGAACAAACCCATCAGATCAGATGCCAACGCTTCCTTTTGATCCACCGGCACTTTCGAAATTTTTCCACCTTTGTAAACATAGCTTCCTTCCACAGACTTGAATTCCAAGTAGCGGGTTACGCCCGTATGGATAAGCAGTTTCACTAAGAGGCCATTCGCCATCAAAAATTTGGGGATCAAGTCCACGTTCCAGTCACGTCCTCGTCCATATGTTTCATCCGGCGGTGGAGCATTGAACTTTTCGAACAATTCTTCTAACGGAGTAATCGACGCAGATTCACCGCCGTAATACTTGTTACGATCAATGTGTAATACTTTTTTTCCAGATACCGAAAGCATACCGCTTAGGATGCATTCCTTGAGCCCTGTGCCCAAAACAATCGCGTCGTATTCTTCATCCATAATGGTAAGGCTTAAAAACTGAATAAAACTCTTAAAAGTTAGAAATATGGAAGCAACCGGGAAATAAATGTCAAAATGTCGGAACAGAGAACACTGACCAAATATGTCCGCCTACGATGACGTCGACGAAAAAGTACCAACCTTGCCGTACAAATACACAAAATGCACAGACAAAAAAGATAATAACTATAACAAATATACATATTTTTGTTATTTTATCGCTATTACAATGCTTTACATAGTTTTCCGAGGTAAACCCATCGCTGTATCTTACCAATATTATAATTGCCAAAGTTTAAATGGATGAATGTTTATTTGTCGGAAGGCATCAGCAGAACGCCTCAACGCTTTTGGCTAAAATTTGATGTAGAACATGGTCTAAAAGATCACATAGGCTATAAATTAAGTTTATTTTTAATTTCGCAGGAACAAAGTCGCGGACAACGTTTATATTTAAATAAAAACTAAGTATTTGCTGTAACTAACAGCGATTTTATAACGTTATTTTATTTAACAAACTCTTTTTCTAACATTTGTAGATAAAAATATTTTTTTCATCCCCTAACAATTATCAAAGGACAACTGTAGCAAACGAGGGCATGAGGTATCCTGGCACATTGATACTTGGAACCGTTCATTTTGTAGTACCTAATACAACAATTCTAGTAATTACACTTCATATGTCTAAGATAATAAATTAATAAAAATATGTTAATTCACAATGAGTTATATAAAAAGAAAAAAAGTAATAAATGTTGATAATTTTAAAACTTTAACAAAAATCAAAGAAAACAACTTTCAGTCTTTTTATCCAGTTATTTGGTAGTAAGAACGTCCCTAACGAGGTGCCAGTGAGGCAGATTATCTGATTGTCATTGTCAATAATTGTCAGACTGTCAGTGTCAGCCGGTCAGTCACTCAGCCAGTCAGTCTTGTTTTTGAGTTCCGTTCTGTCTTGTGCAAACTATACACGACTGTTCTCCGTGACAGGATTATTGTTTTATTTTCAAAACTTCGGGACGGAAAAATGTTTACATCTTTGTTTCTTTCTAAATTCATCCACGTGTTTTGTGTTTTATCAAAATAAAAGCGTCAGTGATGTGTGAAATAGTGAATAGATGATTTGGAACCATATGCTTCGAATTTTACGATACATTCTCATCGAGCAAATAACGGAACAAAACATTCGAAAGGGTGTCAAAAGGATCGTAGTCTTAAATGAGAGCGTTTAGCAAACCGGTCGATCTTCGGATGAATAAAAATGTCAACAGAAGGAAGTGGAGAGACACCTTCGACGGTACCAAGTTTGCCGGGGGCACCGGAGCAAACGTACTTATTTCCAAAAGCAAAGGGACACTCGAGGTCTGTAAGTCATGGAGGAACACCGACCCTGGGAGGCACCCTCGCAGCACGACCACCGCTCAAGTCGGCGATGCGGGGCCACCAGCGCGCGTTGTCTCACGGCCAGATCGGCGAAGGGGGTCGCACCGCTCCGAGCTCCGGCCACAGCCGGACCGGTAGCCGTACCGACTTCATATTGCCACCGGGCCACCGCGAGCCAGTGCCCGTCAGCGCACAGCCGCGCATCAACTCCCTCCGCGCTCACCACTCTCGCCAGGCCTCGCGATCGGATTCTATTTACACGATTCGGCGCGATTCAGTGGTGGCGCCGTGGCGTCGCGCCGTGTTCTGGCTTATGCGTCGACAGCAGCCCGCCGTCGACAACAGACACCTCTCCGTCACACCCAACCATTTGGTACCAGAAAAGACGCCACCTAAAGATCATCCAAATGGACAGAGATGTGACAACAAAATCAGAACTACAAAATACACTCTACTGTCTTTTATCCCTAAAAACTTATTTGAACAATTTCATAGAATAGCAAATGTGTACTTTATATTCATAGTGCTGTTGAACTGGGTGCCGGCTATCAATGCTTTTGGCAAGGAAGTGGCCATGTTGCCCGTGTTGTTTGTGCTTGGTGTGACTGCTATCAAGGACTTATTTGAAGACCGTCGCAGGCACCTCTCCGACAAGAGGATCAACAATTCATTTTGTCGAGTCTACAAAAAGTAAGTCATTTTAGTAATTCATCCTTTAGACTGAATATTTACTGGTAAATTAGTAAACAGCTGCTGCTAACAGAATTTTTTAAAATTTCATTAAGCTGTTTTTATGCTCACAACTTACAATATTAATTAAAATATTGTAAAATGTAAAACCACTCTACATTCATTTGGCAATGTGAAAGTGATAACATACTTATTTAATAACTTGTTTAATTTGTTATCAGGAATAACATAAATATTACATTACAATTACAAGCTACAGTTATATGTAATTGCTGTAACTCATTATGCATCAAGTTATGTAAACTGGGGACTTTGATAAGTAGAGTGAGACAACAATAGTCATTGCTTTTTACAAATAAACATGGCCCTTAAGCAATAATACACTTGTGACTTATTTTGGCCTTTTTTAGTCTAGCTAGAGAAGTGTCCCTGTTGTTCTGAACATAAAGTTTGTATTAAAATAAATTATAATAAATAATATAACTAGAATAACCTGTATTAGATTATTTCACATTTATTATTACTAAAGACTTCAATATTCATACGATAAACATTATGTCACTGATGTTTAAAATGGATGCTGCACAGTGGAGATGTTAAATAATAAAATAATGATTTTATTTACTGACTTAATACATTTCAATTTTATTGTAATTTAATTAGTTATTATCCAATTTGAACTGTTATAGTGAAATTTATATATATATATAAAAAAAACATTCAAAATATGTATAAATCTTTATTATTACTGACTACTACGAAAACAAGCCGTTATTATATTTCGTTACCTGTTTATGACAAAAATGCAATAGAAAATAATTTAGTTTGTCTTATTTTCTCCAGCATAATAGGTTGAGCAATAATATAAACGTAAACTTATTTTTATTGTCGATGATTTCGCAGTAATCTTAAACTTTTACCATGTCTTTTCTCTGCCGAAACAACCTGTGCAAAGATATATTGTTATATGCGTCCCTTTTTTATATACGTTTACGACCTTTATTCGACGGACGAGGGAACGCATGTAAAGAGCATATTTCCGCTTCCTTCTTTATAAGAAAAGGGTGGGATGGGGAAGAGAATTAAAATTTAGTCTCCCAGGCCTGACACACACACTCATCAGCCTGTCTTACAAGCACTATAGAAAAAGTTAAACAAATAAAGATGTGACGATAATGTCTTTATTACGTCTAGTTCACGCATGTTAAATCTTTTGGAATATAAACATTCATTCATATCCCATAATGACAATACATCTTATATATGATCATTAAAAATAGCCTCTTAAAAGTCGACAATGTATCTTAAAACAAAATAAATACGAAAGTGTATTTGAAACCTTAGAAATTTTTATAAATCAAAGTCAATACCCTGTCGGCGTTAGAAATGTGACACTTAACTCGTCTAGAACGTTGAACTATTGGTAATTTAATAATCGAAACGTCCTGCGATGAACTTTTTGATTCATTATAATTGTAAAACACTAGTGAAGTAGCAGCGGATCGGAAAACAACGATTACTAAAACTACATAACGCAAGTTAGTTCTTAAATAGTATAAATGAGTACTTATATGTATTTTCAGTTGAAATATAAGTCATTACAAGCTCTTGAGAAATTATACAAAAGTGTTCTTTAATAACTTTATTGTAAGTTACAACACGTCGGGAAGTTCCATCATTACACGCTTTCCACAGCTCGTAGCTAATTCTCTATGCCATGATCGATTATCTGCGAAGCTTCATCCATCATAGCCCCGCAATTTCTTGCTTAATACCTCAAGATAACTGTCGTCTTGCGTCTTAATAAAACACTTGGCTGTGAGAACATTTATGAAGTGTCAATATAAAATGCGTAGTATAAAATGTGCAGAAGTATTGTAGTGAGCAGTTTTGTTTGTTACAACCTCTTCACCTAGTCCATCTTCACCTAGTCTCAAAATAAACAAATAGTACAAAAATAACTTCGTAGAATTGAACACTAGTTTTTTCACAAAAAATGCGAGCTCACGGAGTCATTATTATGCCCATTTATTGGCTAATAATTATTTACTAAAGCATCCATGCTTTGTTATTCATAAGAAACAGGTGCTCCGCCACACGAGTTAAATCAATGTATACCTTATTCAAAGGTCATCTTGAATATTTGACGTCGCATTTACTACCTCGGAAATGTAGGTTTCACAAAAACGTAAACAGCCTGTGTACAATAATGCAATTCATTTCAACTACTTACTAAGTAATAAAATGTTACCTGAAGTGTCGTTGATGATGGATTCTCCTAGTTAATATCCAAAAATGTTATAACGTTTTACTTCTATTATTATTATTACAACAGATTTTTAATATACGAATATCATCGTACTTAAATTGTAAGAAATTTCCAAACTACTTCTGCACTGCACTGTACGTTTATCTATTTTGTTTAACTTCGAGTTGCCAATTAAATTGCCCGTTTGTCTATTTGTAACAGTGATTTATATGATAAATTCAAAGCAACCTTCTGATTTGCAATGTCGGCGAATTAAGGTCCCCGGTGCGGACGTAAATCCGGAAGCTTAACTGAATGATCCATGCTACGGAAATAACTGATACTACACAGCTCGCTTTACAAGGTTCAAACTCAATCTAAATTGTTTTATTTAACTTTTTTTTGAGAAAAAAATCAATTACAATCTCAACGTATCGTTGAAAATGTATTTACTAATATACTACGACGTGCAATGAATTCTTTACGTCTAATCTTACTTTACTACGTTACTTTACTTTATGTAATTACAGTTATAAGATTTTCGAGGTTGTTCCTAACACATGATTTTAACTTTATTAATCAAATTATTAACCCAACATACAATTGTTAATTAAACGGTTTTTTATGGTCTGAAAACCGTTTGACCTTTTTAACATCAAGTAAAAGCCCTTTGAGTTTTTGTACTGCCGACTAATCGATTTGTTTTCTAAATTTTTGTATAAAAAAAAAATAGGGCAATAAATTGTTCTATTTTCCTGTTTTTTGGTACTCGCAAGTGAATCTAACTGTAAAATCCTTTAATTTACGGTTCCGTTCTTATCTGAACAAACGTTTGCTATTACATAACTTAGCCGATATCGTGTTCAATTCAAATGCCACACAATATCCGTGTCCATTAATATTTACTGAACAAATACCGAGGGAATTGTAACGGAACTTTTGATGATGCGCAGGTGGCCGCTCTTCAAATATTTGATCGCTTATTGTTAGTTACGCCCTTCAACTTTACCAATAAATCGATTATAAGATTGACATGTTCTTCGCATATTATATTTTCTCATTTTAATAGTTCTGAAACATTATTAACTCTTTAGCTTGCTTATTTATAATGAGGAATAAATTAACATGACACAGTTCTAAATGTAGAAATTTTACTCGCTATTATGAATTAAACTGCACTTAGCGGGATAAACGTGCACAAATAAATAGCACAACAGTAAATAGCACAAATTAACTTTCACTCAAAGTGTTCCACTTGGCTTCAAATGATTGCTCATTGTTCACGAAGGTCACGTCACTCGGAGGCAGGCACGTTGCTCGCCACGCCAGAAACCCCGTCAAACTAAATCCAATATTGCAACGAACTCAAGTATTCTCAAGGTTTTTTATGATTCTCTTGGCAGAGATCTTTACTGCACAATGTCAGGGTGACGGCGCGCAGCGTTATTCAAGCCTGTCTATATAAATTATTCCCGTCATGTAACTTTCTTGAATGACTGTCGGCTCGCGTTTTGATTGGCTACTCAATAGTTCATGATATTTCTTAGATTTATGTGCAAGCTTGTACCTGGTACCTTAAAATGTAAAATATACTTCATTGGTGCAGCCAACAAGTTTATACCATGCTTTTATAAAGATTAATTTAGCATAATGACCCGAACATTGACTTTCAATGGCTTCAAAACACAACACAGGTACCGCCTCAGCTCAGTCAAATAAAACGAAACTGAGATACTTCGTTCATGGTGCAGTTACAGAATTACATGTCTGAATAATTCGGTTTTCTCCATCTAGTAATCATATTTTTTTCTGTAAGTAACCGGCCAACGTTAGTTCAACGGAATGGCGTGATTGCCATTTTGAAGCCTTAAAGACTGACCATAGGTTTCTTCATTGGAGGCAGTGGTTTTTCTTTATTTGCAGATCAAAAAGCATATGTCATGGACGTGTTTTATGTAGGATTTTAATGCTGAATGCGCAGATTTACAGTAATAAGAGCTCGGTCGAGTAATCACGTTTTGTAATTACGGACCAAGGTCTGCGTTTGCATGGTGAATGCCTCCATTGTTTAAAGAAAGACAAAAGTGGTGACCGCTCTTGCTGTTTGTCTTACGTGACCCAAATCCTAATAAAAAGTGATATGCAGTGACATTTTTATTGTTTATTCATTTTGAGCGCTTATGCGCACGGGCGTTTTTTTAACGCTGCGTTAAAACTAGGTGTTGGCGGCTTTCAAGCGACGAACGCTTTAAAATTATTCTTGTTCCGTTCGCCCAGTGCTCTAAATGCAACACAATGCTATAAAAAAGCTTGCCGTTTTTAAAGCGCTGCCGCATGAACACATACTTGGAAATGAGTGAGGAAGGCGCCCGTACGACACACAAAATTAAATAGAAAGTTACTTCAAACAAAGTTGTGACCTCCGACGCAGCTAGAATAACACGGTCGTGAGAACTAATTGTCATTTTGACTAAACATACATTGTATGAAATGTCGGCTGATAACGTGCCGTGACTGTATTATTGACTGTACAACACGAATATGATTTATGTTGCGGCTCATTCATTAAATCCGTTGCTGAACGACGATTACGCTCTTTAATATTACGAAGAGGTGGAGCTCGCATGACTTGAACTGGGTCATTGGTCAAGGGTACACACGGACACAGTTGACGAAGCTCTAGTGATGAGACATTAGTCTTTCATGTCCATACACTAAGCGCCACTTTCGCAGTAACTACCTTCCCAAAAACAATGAGTGAAATTGAAGGGAGTTACTAAAACATTAATGGGAACCACCCGACATTACTTTTATTTGGGTCAATGTTATAAAGAATTCATTGTTTACGTTGTAATGTACGCTTCTTTTCGTAGAAGGTTGGTAATTATTATAACTTATCTACTTTGCATCGAAAAGCTTTGTTAATGATTTCGATAGAAAATGTCGGGATTAGAGATTTAATTCTATATTTTTTTTTTGGTTTCATTTAAATTTTAGTGGCGGTAACATTGAAAAAAATCATAAAGGGGTTAATACTTTTCCTACCCGTATAAATGATATAAATAAAAATTCTGAAAATATAAAATTCTGAAATGTCCGAAGGAACCTACACATAGTAACACTTACAGCCTGTTGTAAAATTTCATTTATTTACTTTTATTCTGTGAATGTAGCTTGACACAAGTGAAATAGGATTGCATTGCATTGCCGCTTGTCTCCGGTTCTCAGACCGCTGTGATTTACTGCGTAATCATGACAGTACCGGAGCGAAGCGGTACCTCTCACTTGAATATAACAAATGATTTTAAACCTTATCATAAACAAGACTAGATGCAATTTTCATTGATTTCAATAGAAAAACAATGGCATATCATAATGTTACTAATTTTTAACTTAATCCAGTCAAAATAATAGTTAAATCGTTACACAGCAGTAGGATGACCACCTGTTTTTACCTTGACCCAAATAAACTTTACTAAAAAGCATATGATGGCATAACTTATTTCTATGATTACCTTGTTTAGGTGTTACGTTACTGGCATATCGTAGGCTCTTTAAATTATATGCTTTTAGTATAGTTAACACCACGATACAATCGGTCAAACCTTGATTATGACTTGTGTGTTTTTTGTCATTAAGCACGTTGTTAATGCTTGTATTTTGACAATTAATCCCTCGTTTTGATTTCCAATACATTGTTTTTCAACATATATTTTCGTTTCTAAAGTTGTAATTAAAATCAAGTTAACCATATTTGTGTATCTTTGGAGTTTTTCGTTACCAATAGATTTTTTCTTTCATAGTTTTAGTATTTATTAGAATCATAAGTTTCAAATCATTTATAATCAAGGTAAACACAAATCATGAGTATCATGATTTGCTCATAAAAGTTTCAAGGTCAGTAAGTAGCAAGATGACGTCACTCATTTATAAACGCTCGAAAAAATCTAAACAAATCTTGGTTTCATTGAATTGATCTCAATTGCCACTAATTGTTCTTCAGCTCTGATACATGGTAATAAAATAGATAGGTTAATGCCTATAAAATGTAGTACTTTTCTAAACTGTTGAAACAGATACTTATTGTTGAAACATAGTCGTATTGGATCTGTTAGGATCCATTTATGTTCGATAAAAAAAAGTTTTTCCCCCCCCATCTATATATATAAAAGAAAGTCGTGTTGGTAACACTATTTATAACTCAAGAACGGCTGAATCGATTTGACTGAAAATTAGTGGGCAGGTAGCTTAGAACCAGGAAACGGACATAGGATAATTTTTACCCCGTTTTCTATTTTTTATTCCGCGCGGACGGAGTCGCGGGTAAAAGCTAGTTAATTATATTGGTATACTGTAGACTAGTAATAATCTAAATTATCTACTATACGTAGTATTGTCTGAAATTAAATAAATAGTGTTAATTAATATTGTGAATATTTCACACATTGTAATGTATGGATATTTCTTTCGAGTTTACACTCAAATAATATTTTTTACACATTATGTAAGAGTGCGTTGTATTGGTAGTTATTATCAATCTTGCCAACGTAGATTTAAAATTAATGACCTATAAATGAAAAGTATTCCTGCAGGTTAAACTTTATAAATATACCTTGGCTTTATTATTTTTGTTAACCTTAAGAAATTATAACTTTAAAAATTTATTTCTAACGATGTTATAATATTAAAATAAAAATACCGGTAGAAGAGTTTTGTACGCGGAATTGCTAGTGATATAACAACATTACTTGTTACAGTTACGCATGTTATAATAATTATTCGAATGTCACACTGATTGTAAGCTTCCTCTATCATGCTATTTACAAAAAAAAAAAAGGTTAAAATGGTAGTAACGTAAACGAGTGTGAGTGCAAATGATAAATGTATGTGTTGTAATTATATTTCCATTTGATATAATTATGCTTATATCTTATACAGCGTAATAAAAATGATAGTTGTTCAATTTCAAATCTATTACAGTTGAGAGCGTATGAAATCGATTGCAGCATCCCGATCTATAAAAGTAGCCAACTTACCGTGGCTTTCCAAGACCAAAATCCTCATTTAAAGTATGTTGTTATCTCTGATTTGTCAAAGATAATGTCAAAGACAGGGATGACAATATGTTTCATACAGAAATTTTGGTCTCAGAAACCAACGGTTAGTTAAACAAGTACAGATAGGTGTTTATCTTTTTAATCTATAACAAAGGATTTGCTGTAAAATGAATAATTAATTTTAATAAAAATAAAAACAATTTTAGATGAGGACATAATACGTTACTTTAATATTTATCAGATATACGAAACCTTTGTTGTCTTGGGAAAATCACTATTATTATTGAAATAAAACTGGCCATATAGAATATGTATAATATAAGCGTTATACTTTGAATTAATTAAGTCTGAATTAATGAAGCACATGTCTCAAAACCCCGCAGCGCAGACCTTGCGAGACGTGTCACATAAAATTTGTTACGGATACGCGAAGGTCTCCGTCTTTATACTATTTGTTCACGATGACCTTCTACAAATTGAGTCAATATATAACCTACTCTTTTAACTCTTGTTTAAATATAAAAACAATTGACATTCATTGCTGTGATAGTTGTTAGAAAGCCGGTGTCGAACCGCTAAAGCAATGTCTTCTGAAAACACTAGCATCGCCAGATATAGTGGTTTAGCTTAAACTAAATAGAAACTTTGACATCGTGTTAATATTCACTTAGCTACCATAAATGTCAATAGATAACAATATATATTAAGTCAATCATAATAAAAGTAATAGCCTAATAGTTTATTGAGACTATCTACCTCCGTATAGTTTATTAAACTAGGAACTAGGAACAATGTTCTAAATGCGAAAGTTTATTAGATGGATGGATTGGTCTTTGCTATTATGTACTACTTATGTACTTCTAGAACCGCTCATCGGATCTCGCGGTTTGGAATACAGATATAGGACGTAGTCTGGAAGAACGCATATGCTACTAATTACTAATTAAGTTTTTTTTAAACCCGCGCGGACGGAGTCGCGGGCGACAGCTAACCTGTGATAAAGAAGTCTTAATTCATATTAATATAATATGCAATGATAAATTAATAGTAATATTAAAATTATTAACTATTAACTGTAGTCGTTAGCAATGACAGCTAACAACTGGTTTAAGGAAAAACCTGTCATTTCGTCTTTGACCTTCAGGTTCAAGGATGCAATGCTACAATAGATTAAGCTTTAATAATTAATAATAAAGTTAGTAACCAAGTATTATTTAATACGAAAAATACTTTATGAATAAAAAAATCAAAATGGAACAATTAAAATAGAAAAGTTGCCAGGCTAGCGTTGACTTAAGAAAAATAATATGTAAACATTTTTTAATAGGAAAACAAATACCGTATCTTAACAGGTTTTATTTATTTAATTTAATTTTATACACGATAACATTTAAAACGATATACATTTGGTAAAGTTGATAACCTATGTCTGAGTCCCATATGGATACTAATATCTATCGATTTTTATTAGTGCAATTTTATTGTTTATAACTTACCGTATTTCAAATATTACTCTAACAAGTTAATCTTAATTCTACAACATTTATTACTATACTTGTGTAAACTTACAGGTATGTTTTTAAAAAATTGTAAATTTGGTACTAAAATTAAAAAGTTATAGCTGTAAATGAAATTATACCAAAAAAATACTCAGTAAATTATCTGTAAGGAAACTTTTAAATACGAATTGAAAAAATTATTTCCGAGTCCTAAAGAAGTCTTTTAAAAAGCAACATACAAATATGATTCTATTTCGTTTCGGATTAATTGTCAACTAGCTTTTACCTGCGACTTCGTCCGCGCGGAATAAAAAAAAAATGCACACAAGATAAAAAAGTTCCTATGTCCGTCTCCTAGTTCTAACCTCAATTTTCAGCTAAATCAGTTCGACCGATCTTGAGTTATAAATAGTGTAACTAACACGACTTTCTTTTATATATCATCTTATTATTCTCATTTATGCCTCCTATTTTAAAAAAAGCTATGATATCGATGATAGTAGTGGTTTATTAACGTCAACGCTATGGAAATCGATAGAAATTTAGGGAAATGTCGGTTGCAGCGTGTTGGCGTGATGCCACGCGGTCAAGCTCCGCCACGACGAGACGTTTCCACTAAACCGCCGCGCCCGATGAAACGAGATGAAATCGAAACGCACAAGCTATTTAAAACCCCCCATTGTTTTCTGACCTATATAATTGCAACTCTATTAATTCGCACATGACTGTTTGACCGTCACACAACACGTGGATCACTTGCACGTTACTTGGTAACGTGTTGCTTGCCTCTTAAAAATATATCAATCTTCCCTTCTGATGTTTTGTTCACATATTTCCCTTTAAAATATCTTAATGATATCTTTGATAAATGTTACTCTTAAAAATGCTTAGGTAGGTAATTCTACTTGAACTAGTTTTAAAGTATGAGATTTTTTTTGCAGCTCCTGTCCTAATATTAAATTAAAAATAAATAAATATCCACACTGACCCTTACAAAGTAAAGGAAAATGGTTAATTTTGACTGAATTTGATCCAACGGGACCAGGTCAGTGTATACTGTGCACATAACTCTTCGTGTACACAAATCTGTATACGTAACGTAACAATGTTACGCTCGGGATATTGGATTTCGCTGTTTCTGCCACGTAATGTAATTATCGGCGTATCACGTAATTGAATCGAGGATAGCTTCGCAAATAAACACAGAGCTTATCTATGAAACTGTTCCTCTATTATTTAGACGCTCGCCCGGTGAAATACCACGACCATACAGAAGACAGGCATTAAGTGGAAGCAATTCCGCGTTTCGTTCGATGGTTGTGGTGTGGTGTATGACGTGAAAAAGCGATACGCGTGTTATCGTATATTATGCAAATAAAACGTGCATGACATTTTTAATTACATAAAAATGAAAATATTGATAATGAATTGCTCGAGAAGTTTCCGCACTCCAACCATCGTTGTGGAAGCCGTACAGTGATTATCAGGTCTTGAAGGGTTGCGTGGGCTACGCTTAATAATGTATGCAATCGTGTATGATGTAATTTATTATATCCGTAAGTTGTTGCAAGTTTTGTTTGTAAACAAATGATCTAAGAGTGATGTAGGGTCAGAAGAAATGTTCAAGTAGTCTATAATACTTTCTGTACCAAAATGTTTTTGAACTGGGCAGTTTGAGCATAAATACGGGTAAGGGTCCGTGCACATAGACCAGGGCGGAGTGCAGATTAGATGTTTATCGCAATTAAAATTGAGTTTTATGTGATTGAAACATGGTTTGATTTCATTTTTCACTATTTTTTAAGCTTGATGTTGATAAAAAATACGTGCAAAGTAAAATTAAACCTTGCTTCAATCGCATTAAGACATTTTATGTGAAGAAAAAAAATTGTTCTGCTCTCCGCCCCGGTCTGTCTGAACCTTGCCAACCTTGTAGGCTACAGAGATATGCGGACATAGAAATTTCTTGTTCTCCATTTTGTGACCTGCAGCACCAATCCTTTCACTTTCCTTACTTTCGAATTCCTTGGATTTAAATATAACTAATAATCCTTGGCGTTAGAGGTCACACAGAAAGTCAGATTGACCTTAAAACGCTTTTTGTGCTCTACAAAGCGTAAAAATATTACCCTGATTCCCCGTTGTAAATTTTTATGGGATACTTCGACCGCATAATGGAATACCTACATTTCTAGTCAAAAGGTTGTAACGTCTAAAATCAACAGCTAGTAATAAAGCATTTTCCTTAACACCATCATTTTAATCTAGACGTGGTTAAGTAGGTATTCCGTAATAAACGTATGCTGTCCCAAATTAAATCTCTAATACAACGAAAATTTATTTCTCATACCTATTGTATATAAATTTTCGTTGTAAAACTTTAATATTTAGACTATACTAGCTGTCGCCCGCGACTCCGTCCGCGCGCAGTTAGAAAAAACTTAATAGGGGTATGAAAAATAGATGTTGGCCGATTCTCAGACCTACTTAATATGCTCACAAAATTTCATGAGAATCGGTCAAGCCGTTTCGGAGGAGTACGGTGACGAAAACTGTGACACGAGAATTTTATATATTAGATTTCCTTTTCGTATGTCAAATGAGCAATTTTATTTTAACATATACTGAGAAGTCAAAAAAGGTTATTATCATATATTTGTTTACTTCACGCATTATTTTTACTACATTATAAAAGCAGTTATCTCACTCTTACTACAATACCAGATTATCTTAATAGAATAACAGTAATGCGTGTACAATCAGCTGGCACTAAGTACATTACGTGTACACAAGAGTTAAGTAAATTATTTATCTCTTACATCACTATTACTAGTCCGAATTACCGTGAATTTCTGAGACAAAAATATCCATTTAAAACATATTGTTATCTCAATTTTGTTAAAGAATATGACAGGGATGACGATATGTTTTATACAGAGATTTTGGTGGATACCCATGGTTAATCTTTCGACGTGTTGTGATATCCAGTTTAGTGAACGGTGTTAGGAAGCCTATTTAATGTCATCACTAATGGTTTACGTCATGACCTTGTGTATAAGCGACTTTATCCCGGATGGCGGTTATATCATGGCTTGTCAAATATTATATAGGTTCTCGAGTAACTCGAGGTAAAGAAGTTACTGTCATCATGCTAATTCTCCCTCATATAGTATGCAATAACATCATAACTCACGCCTAAGAGGGGTAGGTAGAGACCACGGACCTCCATTTGGCGCAATCCTGACACACCTCTCTCACTTGTTTTACATTCATATATCTATGCATACATGCTCATCGGTTTCATACAGTATCATTAGGCTTATTGTTATTATTTTATAGGGTGCAGTTTAACTCTTAAACTTTCGGCAATCTTAATATATATAAATCTCGTGTCACAATGTTTGTCCTCAATGGACTCCTAAACCACTTAACCGATTATAATAAAATTCGCACACCATGTGCAGTTCGATCCAACTTGAGAGATTAATTATTATGTGTAGTTTTATTTACTAAAAATGCAACATTACAAGTCGTAGTTTGCTATGGCATGCTATGGAAAATATTACAGTATTGCGCTAAAACGAGTTATAGACAGACTTATGTTTTTACTTTGTTTTAATACCTCTGAGCATGATTGTTTATCGTATGCGTAGGAATAGGTGTGGTTTATCTGTACATATAATTATCATATACGTACACAGATGACAGATGACTTGAGGCTCTAAAATTATTTGTCTATTATTGTGAAGCAAGACCTTCGAAGCGTCAGTTAGGACTCGGTACACTTTAGAATTAGTATTTACTTAAACTTTTATATGTTTAAACAATGATCAATACTCACCCTTGCCCCGCACAGTTACTTATGTTTAATGTATTTCAGTTAATTTACCCAAACTTTTTTTTATGTCACTTTATTGCTATCAATTGGTGGATGCGTTTCGTAATTGTTGTGTCATATGAAAAATAAACAGTTTTTTTTAATCGAGCAATGACCTTAAATTAGGTGACAAGAACAGTTAACGAAAATATGTTATTAGTCCTCTCAACCTCTCATGTTGCTTAAATTGTACAAGAATTTTAATTTTTATAACCGTTTGGTAACTTGTATCAATAAATACTTCAAGCTGTTCATCTCGACATCAGATTCGACACTCGCTGAAGTTTGCATGGGTTCAATGCTGCCTGTTGTAATACTGAAAGCAATAAAAAAATAATATCGAGCATTACGTAACAGCTGACTCGTCCCGCTAACAGCTTGGCTGATGCCAAGGTACAAACATACTAGTTAGAGCCGCGGCGTCGCTTCCTCTTGCCGACGTAACAGCTCTCCGTTGCGCTAATTGCTACTCCTCCACACTTATAATTAGTGCCCGGTGTATGCTAATTTTTCAGTATTCGCGCAACCTCGACCGCTTGTTAACAATACAGTCAAAACCGTTTATAGCGACATCGTTTAGAACAACATACCGGTTAAATTGACCAAAATCAAAGGTCCTGGCTGAATGTTATATACATATCTTTCCTATTAATACCTGTCACCGGTTGTTACAACTATCGGTTTTTACGACTCAATATGAGTAGTCCCTTCGATGTCGTTATAACAGATTTTGACTGTATTTATAAAAATAAACTTATCCCCCCAACTTTGCTTGTGTATTTATTTGGATTAATCGTCATTACTAAAAAGTCATTTTAAACATGTATAGATGATTAATTAAGTTTTAGTATATAGTAAATAGTTTTGTTGTACATTGGACACTCACTAATCGATTCGAAATAATAATTCGAAAAACATACCTAAAGTAATCGTATGCAATCTTTACTTACGTCTTAAAGGATGAGGTTACGGATTTCATTTCGGTACGGTCCTACTACATATCTCTTGATTCTTAAAAATTCACACATCTATCCGTACATATTCGTCATTTAATGGTCTTAATATTGCCTTTCTTACGCCTTTACCATTAACTTGGTCTGATACATATATTTCTCTGAATTGGTTGTAGTTATAGGGTCAGTCGTGTCACAGAATAAAAACATACGGGTATTTTATAGTTTGTAGAACGTTATCGCTTCTCTACTTCCCACTCATGTTACTCGTATGACTGGGAATTTATACAAGAACTTTCCTAGTAAAAAAATTGGCACGATAAGGACTTGGTGGGAGAGCGGTGACGTCAGCTTTGTTCCTACTGTTACTTAGTCACCACGGATTTTCCATGTTAAATTATTTAATTGTCCTCAACGGCTGAAGTTGAGTTGGAGCATTTATACTTAGATGAGGTATTTTTGACTTTTAAGCTTGAAATTGAATGATTCTAAGGATTGTTATAGCGTTCTCACAACCTGATTTATCGTGACGATTGATCGAAGATCCAAACGTAAGTTTCGATTATCAACTAGCCCAACCTAAAATTTTGACATTAAGCAAAGTATTTTAATCCATTGCAAATTAAGAATAAATTCATTTATACTTGCCTTACAGTTGAAATTAAATTGTGTTCTATTTTTTGTGTGTGACCATTAAATTACGTATTATATTTTACGTACGTATATATTTAAAGGAAAATTATGTTTTCAAATTGTGTTCCTTTGTTGCATTTAAGAGGAAAATCTAATAAGTGTCAAGCTTTGGTTTTTATTTATTTATACTGCAATCAGTAAATTCGTTTGCTTTATCTTCCTTGATTTACAAATAACTTGATGTGTAAAACTTGCGCGAAACATAAGGTTTGATTAAGGAAGTTTTTTTACGAGTATTTTTTAGTTATAATTTTTTTTACGTAAAACAATTACGAATACCTTAAAATTTATTTATTTTATGTTAATTTTAGTCATATCTTTTCATTTCCAAAACCAAAAGCTTTATAAAACACAAACATAGAAAGTTATTTAGCTTTGCTCTCAGCATGAATCTTTCAACGCAGAAGCGTTTATTTTCAATATATTCGACGCGGGATATCTTTAGCTTCATGAATGCCTTTCAATAATAATAAAATGTACAATTGTCAAAATTGGCGATCAATTGATATTAATAAAAAGAACAGCTTGCGAAGGTCTTTGTCGTTGCCATCATTGATTTAACGAAAACCAATAAACTCATAAACTCTATCGACAAAATAGTTACAATGTAAAGTATACGTACTATTTAACCTCTACAACAAAGTAGTTTGTTATATTTCATCATCGCATGATCATTTTCTTATATCTTACTAGCTTTTACCCGCGACTCCGTCCGCGCGGAATAAAAAATAGAAAACGGGGAAAAAATTATCCTATGTCCTTTTCTTGGTTCTAAGCTACCTGCCCACCAATTTTCAGTCAAATCGATTCAGCCGTTATTGAGTTATAAATAGTGTAACTAACACGACTTTCTTTTATATATATAGATTAGTATAGAAGACAATACACTTTGTTGATTATAAGATTTATTTATCAGTGAGACAAGTAATAGTGTATGATGATAGGAAATTATTCCGTTGCTTACTTTATATGAACGGACGTCCCAACAGCGGAATGGCTTGGATTCGAGCCAATGCTCTTTGTGTATCATAATTGCAATTCATTTATACACACATCTGTAAGATAAACGATTCCGATTTATAAAGTAATTTCTTTTCAAAATTTTTCATTGGAATTTTAATATCTCTAGAATTTTTGTAAGTCATAAAGTTGAATGATAGGTCTGTAAAATGTCATTCGTTCACCCGCTGTTAATTATAAGCGAGTCAACGAGTCTCACTTTCAAACGACCGAATGACGTGCTCAATATACGGTATTTGAGTTTTTAAAAGATTTCTAATTTGTGTTCATTCAAACGCTATAAAAGCACAGCTTGACGAAAAGAAGTCGTTTGTACATATTTTATTTGCCAACTACGACATTATTTGCAATCGTTTTAAAGTTGACGGATGTTTGGGACAGACATCCTTTTAGATAATACATTGCCATTTGAAATATAAACTTTGTTACTTTAAATTATTAAGTATATAATAAATATAATAATAATATTATAATAAATGAAAGGGGTTGTTTTAGGGACTTATAACACTAATACCTTAGTATTTAGTACATAAAACTTGCTCAGAGGTGCTCAAAGTTACAGTTACGACAACATTGTAGCTTGTGTTTAATTCCTACCTTAATATTCTAACTCTATACGGTAGCTTGTTTTAAAGGAAACTTGCACAGGTAGTTGCATAGTACACAGACAGATAACATGTTTACTAAAGTTTAAACTTCAAGTCCGGTTAAAGTTACGACTTAAATAATAGACGGTCGTAGGAACAATGAATATACATTCCTACTTTTATAAGTACGAGTATTGCTATCCTATTCATAAGTTTTAAGATTAACTGATGCACACAGAGTTCGTTAATTACTCTAGCAGTGGACTTCCTTTGGATTTAATTTATCTCACTAGATCTGTAAGTGCAGCAACATTAACATAGCTTGAAGAAATATAGAAGTTATAGATCAGCGTAAAAACTAGTTGTAAGTTCCATGAACATTTACAAAGGTCGCTTCATGACCGGTTATCCGCTGCGAACAAAGCGGCATAAGCCACAGAGGCGATTCTACAATTTTCATTCTCTACTCAAATTAACAGTATAGCAATGGTTTTAAAAGTTTTTTTTTATATGAAAAAGTGGCAAACGAGCAAACGGTCACTTGAATTCATTAATTCATTAAACGATAATTTATTTCATTCGAGTAGAGTTAAAGCGAAATAATGTTTAAAATGCGATAGAAAATAACATAACCGTTATTGGCAGCAAACGGTCGTGCAGCTCGGATTGCAAACGATGCTATCGAAGCTGTGCCAATGCGGTACATTCTTCTTAGAAAGTTTCTTACCGTATCCCGAACTTGTAAACGTCATGATGACGTCAGTTCTACTTACATGTTTAGGTTTAAAACCAATGTTTATACGATCAATTTAATATTTTAGCATCTGGCAAAACGGAAATTCGCTTTTCGGTCTGCAATAAATACAGATGTCGAAAAAGAACAAATCTTTTACTTGATAGCGGACACAAAAGTAATAAATAATGAATTCTTCTTAAAACACTATTATATTCGGCGTACGCCAATAATTGTCTTTTCCATCTCAGTCTACATACGCACACAATGTTTCATTAGATCACAAAGTCACTGTAATAAAGCAACATTGCATAGCATTAAAATCCGATAACGTCACATGCGTCTCCATTGTATGTGAATTCTCGACCAGTTGCTAAATACGACTTTCGACTTCGCTTATTGTTACTGTTTGTTCTGCTTTTTTAGTGTATTGTGGTTTAGGTTTACAGCATAATGAATTGTTTATATACAATGTTATAATGGATGTGAAAGATTGAAATGAAAACTAAGATATATTGAAAGTAAACATCGTGTATTGTAACAGATAATGTAAGTAATGAGAGATTTCTACATTAATAGTTTGCAATTACAACTTGAATATGTTTCTAATGTTATAAATGCGAATCTTTAGACGGATCAGTGGATGGATGTTTGTTTCAAGGTATCTCCGGAATGACAGAATGGATCTTGATGAAATTTAGCACAAACGTAGAACACAGTTTGGAAGAACACATAGGTTAATAATTAAGTTTTTTTTTGGCCGCGTGACAGTTAGTTTAAAATAAATTGACTACCTTGAATTTTATGTGTAAAATTGCTTAATTTGTATACGTTTCAAATAATGTGGTGATTTGTACGTTGCTCTACATACGTAGTAAATTTCTCTGCGCCGGCGCATGCCTAAAAGAAAGCGAATAATATAACGGTACGGTACTCGGCGTAATCTCGCGCAGCCGCGGATGTTCGAACTCACGTCGCTCTCGATACGCTTTTTATCCGATTTCGCTCTTATCACCTTAGACTTAAACTAGAATCTAGTTCTAAACGTTTTGAAACTAGATCCTAAAAACATGTAATATTTCTAATAGTTAAAACTAAACATATTGAAAAGCAATGAAAACAGTAATTATTGATTTTGTATCTTAAATGAAGCTATGTCTAAATAAAGCTCAATATGAAAAAACGCTAACAAGTAAAAATATAAAAAATATAAAATCTTATGGTAGTAATATAAATGCGGATGGATGAATGTTAGAAGGTACCTCTGGAACGGCTCAATGGATCTTGATGAAATTTGGCATAGATGTAGAACCTAGTAAGAACACATAGACTATTTTTTAATTAATTTTTTATTTTGTGTCAGCTAAAAATAAAACAAAGACATTGAGGACCTTGATGAAATAAACATTGATTTGCGTCTAAACTTGTGCTCATATGTTTATTAATTGGTGGTTGGATACATGTTCATTAAATAGATGTCAAATACATTACATTGTTCATCTATTGAATGACCAAGTATCGAGTAATTCAATATTACTACTAGTTACACATTTAACTATGTCAAATTAAATTATTCAGTTAACCATTCGGAATGTTAATAATTTACATTTAAAAAGTACGAACTAGTAACGATAGCTTAGTGGTTCGCCTCAAAAACTAGTGACCCCGAATCGATTAAGAACGCTATGATTTGGTTGGTTTTATTTATCGCTCCGAAGTTTAAATTTTCAAATATTTGTTTATTGAATGATAAACATATCATTAACTCTGTCTCTGATACCTTAAAATTATGTAGTAGTACTTTTAAATCTAGTTCCTTACATAATTTCTATAAGTTAATCAAAATTAATAATAACTTTACATGTAACGTTAACAACACATTGCTAAAGCGTTCATAGGTGACCATCCTGATAGCAAATTCTCAATAATCTAATATATAAAATTTCCTTGTCACAATGTTAGTTACCGTACTCCTCCGAAACGGCTTGACCGATTCTCATGAAATTTTGTGAGCATATTCAGTAGGTCTGAGAATCGGCCAACATCTATTTTTCATTTTTTTTTTAACTGCGCGCGGACGGAGTCGCGGGCGACAACTAGTAGCAATATAAATTCCATGCTATTTACACGTAAATTAGAAAACAAACATTCAGTCAAGGCCCGAATAAGTATATTGCTAATAAACAAGCATAATAGTTGAAGTCAGAATAGAAACAGTATAATATGTAAGCAAATAAAGACGACACAAACAGGTGGGCGTGCGGCCGCGTCAGCGCTCACGGGGGCGTTTACGTTTGCGAATACAGCTTACGATACTTGTATTGTGCTTACGTCATCAAAGCTGTTCAACATGCAAACATTTGATTCAAGATAAATAGAAATTTTTATGAAAATAGGGTTGGGTTAAGGACGAGGAAGTTAAAATTTTAGAGGCTCATACACAAATGAGTATAAAAAGTCACACCTGATAACTTTCGACTACCGAAACATATCTGTACAAATACAGAATGTCATCCTTCTCATTTTCTTTGAAACAATAGAGATAACAAATCTTTTTGTTTCGTTTTTGTTTAGGTGTAGCCAGTGGAACTGCGTGAAACAGCTTTTCCCGTAGATCCTGCGTTGTTCAGACTAATGCTGATAATTAAATTACATCACGCACCGCCACGCAATTATCCTCCAATAAAAATATTCTTATATAAGAGAATATGTATTTCCTAATACGAGTAATGTTTATTATCTCACAATAGTAAAGACAACTGGGAGTTTATCAAAAGATTATTATTATAGTCTAGTTTCTTAGAAACATCAATTGTCGCCACGTGTAGTAAACTAAAAAGGAAATATAACCATCTGATAATGTTCAAGGTCGACTTGTAGTTGATAAGATAATGATGAATCACTTTCAAGTTGCCAACGACTCAAACTTAAGGAAATTACAAAAACCATAATATTGTATGACCGATCCCTTGATTAGTATTATTTTTGATTTATAAACTAATAGCTGTAGCACGTGACTTCGTCCGTGCGAAATAATAAAAAAATACTAAGTAGCCTCTGTGTTCTTCCAGATTATGTTCTACATCTGTGCCAAAATTCATTCATTCATCTAAACTTTTGCATTTATAATAATAGTAAGATTAAAAGATACTGCGATATAACAGTTAAGAATCATAATAGGTATCCATGCTTAAAATACTTTATGGAGTAATCTGTAATTATTGACTTGTACAAGGTAAAATGAAGTGCGCCAGAAAACTTATTTCTGTGTTCATTTTTAATTCTATTAAATAATATTATATTTTTCAAAATGTAACGCAAAAGATTATGGTTGTTTCTAGTAGCCAGATACGTAAATAAAAAAGCCACGTCAATACAGCTGCGTTAATGGGAAAATATAGTAGAGTCATTAAAAAGCTATCAAAGTATAGGCAATTGCTGTTGGCTGTTCCGCCTACATTTCACACTTCAAGCTCGATGAATGCTCCGCCATGAATTATTGAGCGATCGACATTTCAGCATTACTCTGAGAATATTTTTGATGCCATTTACACATTTTAATATGTGTGTATTTAATATAGCACTGAGAGATATTGAAATTGTTATCTGGTTTTACATTTATGTCATGTCATCGTGGTAAACTCCTCAAGAACTCAACTCGGAACTGACGGAATACTTTAAATTCCTGCATTTATTTTCAAAAGGTCTGTATTAAATAAATTACATTAGGCGAATCGTGTGGTGTAGTTATGAATTTCGTATGTCATTACAAAACCCATGTGCCTTATCTCACTCACGACTATCCCCCAACAATATGGTATTCGTACACTGAGCACAATATTTCATTTACAATTTAATGTAAAAAAAAATCTCCAACGTTATATTAAATGTTACAAGTTGTATAAATTAAACAAAACATAAATTTCGCTAATTCCACAAACATTGTTTTATTTCTATAAAATCTGCTATACGAATGTGAATGTGGTTGTACGAATTTAAATTTAAAATGTAAATAAAACTTTTTCATACAATGCCTATCTATATTTTATCTTATGTATATTGACAAATATATTGATGGTTTCGACCATTACATGACCTTTATTATTAACTACATCTATTATTAAACAATTAAATTTGTGCGCAAAACTTTAAATTAAAGGTTAATTTAATGTTACTCTTGATTTGAATAATATTTTTTTAGCATTTACTACTATTAAAATGTAGTAATTGTCAAAAGTTGACATGACTCGCAAAACTATTAAGGATTATATAAAATGGCTTTGCTCCACGTTATTATCTTTACAACTTGGATTGCTTTATTATTTACTTGAATAGCTGCGAGATTGAATTTTGTTATTGTGAGATGACTGAGCGAAATTTACAATTTTTTTTTGTGCGTAGATTCAGTTAAAAGGAATTGACACTATCTTTCGACCTTTCTTCGAGTCTTGTAATAGTGACAAACGCTTACTTGTCTTGATTCCTACCAGCTTGTCCCGACTGAGAAACAATCTTCTACACCTGGACTGGATTACTGGACCGCAGACCAAGCTGACCAATTTGTCGCAGGCTTTCGTACAATTTATATATGACCATAAACTCTGAAGACCTCACTTCGTAGAGTCGAATCCTACTAAAAATCCATATTCAGTACGAGTAAGACAACTTTTACCTAAATCAATCAAGGAAGTTTACTATAGTATATAATACACTTTATTATACAAGTCAATCACCTGTCTCCGTATGTTTGAGGAACGTGACCCGCATCACGCATTCGGGCCTCAGCCAGCCGGAGCTCTTTAACACGTTTACTGCCAACGATCACAGACTCGTCTCGCGACTTTACTTTAATATAATACACACTTTAGATTTTGCATTACGATTTTAAACATACAGTAACCGGCAAAAAAAATCATAGTACACATAAATACACAGTTTGTTCCCATTTCCTGTAGATTATGTTTTTAAATCATGCAAAACGTAGCTTTTATGGCCTGTATTATCATCATCTTCCTATATCTTTTCCAATTAACATAGAATCAGTCTGTCTTGTCCTACCCCTCCAGACAGCACTGGTTTTGGGAGTCCTTGTGAAACATGTGTGGCTGGTTTAATACAAGAAATAGCGCCATGGAATGTGTTAATGTAATACGATTATGCAAATGAACAATACTCAAGTTTAATGTTTACTCCAATACATTGATGTTTAGCGTCAGTTTGATGACTTATCTCATTTGAAGCTAATGGACCGCTTTGTTAGATAAGGAAGCGTTTCTTTGCAAAATGACAGTACATTATTTAACACATTTTCATAGTTAAACCTCTCATTATTGTTGTCCCGTACGGTAATTGGTAATTATGAACAAGAAAGATTTTCATAGCCATTATATTATTATATATAGTAACGACTCGGACAAACTGACGATACTTTCGTCTAATAATTATAGATTATCTACAACTTCTTGTTAGGCAATCTAATTGATAAGAAGGATTGCAAACCTAGATTTATTTATTTTAAGGTCACAAGTGTTAGAAGATAACCACTAACTATACTATCGCAAGTCACATAAACCTTACTAATATTATAAATGCGAATGCTTAGAAAGTTTAGATGGATGGATGTTTGAAGGTATCTCCGAAACGGATTAACAGATCTTGATGAAATTTGGCATAGATGTAGAACATAGTCTGGAAGAACACATAGGCCACTTTTACGTTTTTTTTATTCCGTGTTGACGGAGTCGCTTGTGATAGCTAATAACAAAATAAATCAACGTAATATACTAATTGCATGTCTAATTGAAGACAGACGGACTCGGGAATAATTAAAGTTATTGCTCTTGAAGGTTATTCAATGCAAGATGCAAGATATTATGTCGTAAAATAAATTTTGTAATAGTGTCTTTGTTTGTACATAACGCAATACAAAGTATATAATCAAACTTTAAAATAAAATTAAAATAATTATACAATTCTTATTTAATCGTCATTAATAGCTAGTTTTTTATAGTCTCTAAAGGTTAGTTAATTGAGTAAATTAATCACAGTTATGTCACCGCAAACAGTTTTATTTTATTGTAATTCCGAGGTCAACTATACTTTTAAACGTTCTAAAGTTAAACTTAACAAAACTGTGTAGTGAAGATTGACTTTCTAAAATTTCAATAGTAACTCCGAGATTCAATCGATCGGTCTTATCTCTAGAATTTAAGTAAACGGATCATTCAGCATTCGTGAATGATTAATTTATACGTATTAAGAAAGACCTGAGATTTGTTCTCTTGACCTTCAATTTATTTTTCAAATTTTCCTTCATTATCATATATAGTATACCACAACAATATCAACACTGTCTAGCGCCGAACATAGACCTGACCATAAATCATAATACGTAGCAATTGACCGATGTAATTGACCCGTTTCGTATGTATCCAGAACAGAGACGTCTGTGCTTAAAAGCCATCGATATCGACGTTATCGATGTTTATTAGTCTTTAATTATCGTCTTGGAAGTACATTACTGTTTCTTGTATTCGTTTTAATCTTCATTAAAATGTTAATCTGCAAAATCTTTCATACTTTTAACCTTACTAAGGTAGACAGGTGAGGTGAGCACGACTGAACTATCCTTTTTTCAAAGCGACTTAGGTTAGGTCATTTGTGACAACCTCGTTTCTCCCTTACTGAAGTTATAACATCGCAGGTATCAAAGTTTTGGGAATTTGTAGACTTATTCGTTTCTAATTAAAACAAATTGTTTACTAGGTGCTTTTGATATAGGTGACAATATAATTGATATGTTATCGATATAACAAGGGAGATGACATCGATCATGTCTAGTGTAAGGCCGATAGTGAGCGTCGGCCTTCACACCGCCACAGCCGCTGGCATCGTCAGCTGATGTAACGACATACTTTGTGTGCTCAGCATTTGAACGCGCCGAAACGACTGGGTCAGAGAAAGTCCGCACCTACTGTTCTCTGTGTCATAGCGCCTTGCTTAGATTCAGATACCGGAAGTTGACGATTGCTTGTATTGTAAGTAAAAGATAAACAAAGAACAAATGTGGTAATCAATCTGCCAACCTCACAAAATAATAATTATTATAGGAAAGTATACCAACCTAATAACATAAAATGTCATAACTAGAATGTATTTAGAAAATTTTCCCTAAATGTGTGCCTAAAAATTGGATATAGTAATTATATATATTTGCAGTCCCGGGTTTTGCGTTATTTCAATTATTCGTATGTGCGAATGGGATGTTGCCTTTACTTTGCTCATTTGTTGTTCGTTGTAATACTCGGACACAAACTTTCTGCTAGTATGATTAACCCGGTACAGAAAAGAGACGGTAAAGCGGATGAACGTTTCCGAAACGACTTAAATAGTCTTTGTATTTGGAAGAGGAACTATAATTGGCGGTAGTTACAGTTGAAATTCTCCACTGCCAATATAGTAACATTTGCATGCGTACTGGCCGTGTCGTAACTCACAAAATGCTTCGACGTTTTCCCAACTTCCGGGTATTTCATGGTCAAGGGAAAAATAAATGTTAAGAGTGGTCCCTTGGATATTTCCTTGGCATTCGATTTGTTGAAAATACGCTCACATTGTTATTGCCCGCGGGGAATCCCCAACGCATATTTGTCGACCAGCCACACATAAGGTAATTATATCAACGTTTTTATCTATATACGTAATATTAATTTAGGTGTGAATATCGAATGTAATATTATAAATGCGAATGTTTAGATGGATGTTTATTTGAAGGTATCTCCAGAACGGCTGCATGGATCTCGCTGAAATTTGGCATACATATAGAACATATTCTGGAAGAACTCATAAAGTCACTTATTATGTTTAGTCGTGATTGTAACGTATCTTTAAATTTACAATAACAATTTAAATTTGTAAGCGGGAGTGCACTCGCATAATATAAAACCAAGCGACAATAACCTAATGGTCAAGAATTCGGATCGCCGATCTTTTGGTGGTTAGTTCGAATCCTGTCATTGGACTATTGTAGTAAAAAATGTCCTAGCACAAGCTCCGAGGTTATTTGGAATGGTATCACAATAAATGTGTGCAAAAATTGTAATTTTTTTGATTATACTTGTAAAGTGTTACTGATGTGTAAAATTGTGTGTTAAGCCAATAAATTATTTTTATTATTTTATTACGCGCGGACGGAGTCGCGGGCGACAGCTAGTTATTTATCATCAAGAATCATGATCATGAATCAATTACACATATGTATGATCCCTTTTTCATCTTTTTAGATATATAAGAAATATATTTTTTTAATTTACATAATATCAATGTTTCAACCTGACCTTTGAATTATTATCAAGATCAATTATTTTTTTATTTAAAAACTTTGGATTTTAAGAATATCGGTTTTTATAAAGCGCAATATTTATAATAAGAACAAAACAAATAAAAAATTGTGTGGGCGACAAATCTAAATTATATGGCGTGGTCGAAAGAAATGTTTTGTATTTTTGTCGACTACTTTATTACTGGCTAGCTATTTTAAAGTCACATACGTAAATGCATAATATGTTGTATGTGTGCATTTTAAAATTTATGGTAACTCCACAATTATCAATTGAGAAAATATTTTGCTTCAACATTAGCGTTTGTTTTAAACAAAGCTGTATTGCTGCATAAAAATCGCATATTATTATTTTTTCACTACTCATGGTGGAAAACTAAGATCCCATCTAAAGACTGGAAGTAGCCAATGAATTAAATCGAAAGATATTTTTTCTTAACATACAATTTAAGACTTATATAATTTGGTTTTGTCAATCAATCTTTGCTTAGTCTATGCCCATTTATTTCTTTATTCGTAAATATTACATCAAAACCGGTATTTTCCTCGGCTTGCTTATGTATCTTGTGATATAACCAAATTTAAACATAGAAACTGAAAACTGTGTCAAGACTGTACCGACCGACATTGAGCGGCGCGCGCCGAATTCGCACAAATTGCGTATAACATTACGAATGACATATAGCATAGATATAGTTTGCTAAGTATAAAAAATATATACCGTAATAAAAGTATATAACATCATAAGTACTCACTCACCACTATAACTGGCTGGCAAAGTACACGTTCAGTGCCACTGAAGAGCCTGGCGAGTTTACTTTCATTAGATAATAATATTGTTGTGACATGAATCATGTAAGAAAGCTTTTTTATAGTAAAAGGTATTAAACAAGCTAGCAGTCACTCGATATCTCTGAAATAGCGCCCATGTACGTAACTAGCTTTTACCCGCGAGTCCGTCCGCGCGGAAAAAAAATAGAAAACGGGGTAAAAAATTTCCTATGTCCGTTTCCTGGTTCTAAGCTACCTGCCCACCAATTTTCAGTCAAATCGATTCAGCCGTTCTTGAGTTATAAATAGTGTAACTAACACGACTTTCTTTTATATATGATAGTTATGCAACTAGAAAAGAATCACAGATGTGCTGCTTAATAAAAATAAAAAAGCTAAAACATTTCATCAATATATATTCTGTTGACTGCCAAATAACTATAATACGATACAACCACTATACTTTGTGTAGCAAAAAAGCTATAATCATTCTGTTTTTGAGCTATACCAGACATTACGTAAAAGTAACACTGTCATAATTTACGTTTCCCACGTATTGCCCAACAGTTGCTATAGACATAAAGATCAGTTACTGACCCAAACATCATTATAGGTTATTAATCAATTTACATTTATATAAATAGAATTGAGTTGACATATGGGAAGTAATCTTAGTATTAAAGACAATAAAGTATTATTGTGATTGTTCTTTGAGGATGCAGTATGAACAATTGTGTAACTGTGTGACTTGACACTTTAAATGTATACATAACCGTATATATTTTATAAAAAAAATGAAGTTCGTTACAGGATGAAGAAAAATATAACAACTTTTATTCACTTATCAGCACACTATTTTACTACCAATTTGAATTTTCCACATTTTAATTAAAACATAAATTTTCAATTTTGTTATGTTTGCGATTATACTTCTTGCTACGATCGTGATGATGCGTTTTCACTAATCCATTTTCCATTTTCAAATGCAATCATTATTTCAGATTGATTTATCTAACCCAGACTGACTATGAGCTACATCTACCATCCGCCTGTAATGCACGTACCTGTAATTGAGACTGGCAATAAATAGATATTAATGGCAACTCATTTAAGATGAAGATTAATGTTTCAAGTCGGCTTACTCCACTCTCAGTTCTATTTAATGCACACTCTATATTTATTTGTGTGCACTGCACCAGCCTTGTCTTACCATTCATATTTTATTATGATGAACTAAAAGATTTATTACAAGCACTAATTATATATGCTATATCTACTAAAACATATTAATTTTATTGTACAATACAACCTATTCATTGACTTTATCCCTCAAAATTCTACCAATGAAAGCGTCTCTAGTTTTATTTGGACTTTACGTTTGAATAATATAATGTGTGTACTAATTTTATCCAAAAGTATCCAATTTTTTTAATTGAAGTGCATTTTTATATTTACTAATAAAATGTTTTTATAAATGTTTCATGTAGTATTATGTAATGGACGCGTTTTGTTGACCTTCAGAAGTTATTAATTTAAACGTCGCCGGGTCAAAGCACTAAGTCACATGATATTAATGCACAAACGAACGCTTTGTTTACCCAATCTTATTTGAATTCCAATTAATATAATCAATTAATAGTGAACCTTGTCCTTCATCTCTGAAAAGAAGCAAACAAATTATTTTCTCATATTTTAATAGTTTACCGACGTTCGTAAGCCACGATGTTTTTTACTTATAAACTTGTAGAAACCAAAATACGGGCTGAATTACAATAATTAGTTACATTTTAGTAATGCTGGAAAACCATCTCGTTTATTATACCTACGCATAAAAATTTTGATATTGTTGAATTCCAAACAATTTACACTGTCGCTCATTTCGTTTATTGACGGACATACGTGTGGAAAGACAATCAGTATGAGATACGCCCACGCTCACACACATATTGCCAAATGTACATGGAATGTTGTATTCACGCTCAATGTCAAAATAGATTACATATTATTTAAAAATATATATATTAGGTCCTTACATATGAAATTGGCGTTTTGTATGGGAGGAACAAAAAGTCGAATATTTTTTTATATAATATATTTAATTAATCAAAGTATGAACCATTACTTTCTATGCACTTTTGCCATCTCATAGGTAGTTCATTGATCCCTTTACTAAAAAAACCAGTCGGACGGGAATTAATAAAATCTTTGAAGGCGATTTGGACTGCCCCATCGGAGTTGAATTTTTTCCCTTGCAAGAAGTTATCCAAATTTCGAAAAAAATGGTAATCTGTTGGAGCAAGGTCCGGGGAGTACGGAGGATGTCTTAGACTTTCCAATTGAAGCTCTTCTAATTTAGTAGCCGTCTGTTGCGCAGTGTGTGGTCTAGCGTTGTCGTGAAGCAGTAGCGGCGTGGAGCGATTGACCAGCCTAGGTTGTTTAGCCGCTAGCTTTTCCATCATGGTTTGCAATTGCTGACAATAGACATCAGCCGTAATAGTCTGGCCAGATTTGAGAAAACTGTAATGAACAATACCGGCACTAGTCCACCAAACGCTTACAAGTAACTTTTTTGGGGTTAATTTTCGCTTGGGGCAGGATTTGGCTGGCTGGCCAGGATCCAACCATTGCGCTGAGCGCTTCCGATTATCGTAAAGAACCCATTTTTCATCACAGGTAATGATTCGGTTTAAAATACCTTCATTATTGTGCCGGTTTAGTAATGTAACGCAACAGTCGACGCGCGTTTGCCGGTTTGCTTCAGTCAATTCGTGAGGTACCCACCTTTCAAGCTTTTTAATCTTCCCAATTTGCTTCAAGTGAATTAAAACAGTTTTATCACTAACATCGCAGCCTTCAGCTAACTCGGACGTGGTTTGCGATGGATCCGCTTCCACAATAGCCTTCAACTCTTCATTATCAACTTGAGTCTCAGGCCGTCCACGGGGCTTGTTCTGCAGATCGAAATTTCCAGAACGAAAACGTTGGAACCAAAAACGAACTGTGTTTTCTTTTGCAACACGACCGCCATACACATCATTCACCCTTCGAGTCGTTTCCGCAGCACTAGTGCCACGGCGGAACTCGTACTCGTAAATAATGCGATATTTTAAGTTTTCCATTTTGTAAAATGAGTGACGCAAACAGAAAAAAACAGAAGAAAAAAACAAATGAATGACGGTCATAGAACCACAAATACATGAGTCTATAGCTGTACAAATTTGAATTTGGAATTCCTTACCAAAGAGGAGAAATTCGTGATTAAAGTGGCCAGTACGAAAAACGCCAATTTCATATGTAAGGACCTAATATAACTATTAAGTAAATGTCATTCAAAACGACAACTCATAATTTAAGTTAGCAAATGATTTTGTAACCAGGATAATAAAGTTCTGCGGGTGAATTTTAGAATATGTTCTTTTTAAATATTTTTTTCAATTACTTTATTTACATAATATAATAATGTAGCTAAAACGTGAAGCGTGCAGCACGTAGGTGTTCTGCACTGACATTGACATCTCCGATCATCCCAATGTCACGCCTCCACGCTTTTATACATTTTTATATGCAATGGTCAAGAAAAATTTATAAATACAAAATAAAATTAGCTAGTATGAAATAAAATAGAATGTTATATGATGCTGATGATACAAGTAACTAATCTTAAATAAGTCAAGTCAACTCGTCAACAATATTTCGGCGAATTTCAATCAGCTTTGTAAGCTTGGGTGAGGTTTAAGTGAGGGTAGGTGTTGAACTTTAATGAACTACACCACAACCGACATACGAAACCACACCCGTGATTCGCCGAAGCTTCGATGGATATAATATTAATGCTTTATTTATACAATTGTGTACGACAAAGTCCCGCTATGTAATTAATATTCTATTGACCATGTCTTTGATAAACGAAAAAGTATAAATTCGATTGTAGTTAAAACTTTCTCTTAAGACGCTGTTTGAGTTCCAAACCACAGTATTTAATATTTTTTACACTCATGTTATAATTACCACTATTCTATGAATTAATATTTGAACACATAATATGTAGGTTGTTGATTAATAAATAATGTACAGAAGTTCATATGTGAAGCGATGAAATTTTTTCAAATTACGTATATTATGTGATCGTACAATTATGTATGTTTCCATTAAATCTACTGGAAAAGTCCCCGTGTTTATTTCCACGCTATGATTCAGCGGTGTTTATGTTCCCCTAAAAGTGCTTTATGAATTCGTTTCATGATCGCATTGCATCATCGATAACACCATTAACGACATGTGTCGTCATCCGTGGCTATACCACACATGCCTGGTAGCGATTTCTGATGAAACTAAATAAAAGTTTAAATCAACAAGATGACATAAATAACATTAAGATACCTTTGAACCTCATAATATTAAAATCAACAGTCCGTAAGTTTAGTTATAGAAAAGCTTTACAACTTTAATGCGAAAAATATATTGAACTGTTTACATAATGCACCTGTGCGGATAAAGAAACGCAAGTTTGAGGTCGTAACGCCGTACAAACTCGTTGCTACCCTCATGCCAAAAATCTGCGGTGTAGGTCGTCCGGAAGTGTAGATATTATCGCAAGGACACGCGGAAATGTCGGCCTATTTAATGCGGTAAGTCGAACAGAACAGCCACAAAAGATCAATTCTAGAGTACATTTCTAAGCGTGACTTGTTCCAGTGTCATGACCACTTGTATCTACTGTAATAACTTTATTAATGACTTGGTTCTTTCTATAGACTTGTTGACAACGGACAGATGTCACAAAAATTTATACAGCTGATTTGAACTAAAATTTGTCAGAGCATACCGGACCCCGTTACCTTGATTTGTCTTTTGCTATTTAATAGTTTGATCACTCACACTTAACACTTTTATTTATCTTCAACCTTAACGTTGGCGAAATCATAGAAAAAACGACGGGGTCCACTATTAATAAAAAAAAAGAAGAAGAAGAAGAACTAAAATCTAATATCAGTCATATTTATAAAATTAATTATTATTTTAATGATAATACCGATCTGTGTTCAGACCTTTATGGTCGACCTGATTTCATAGGTCAAAGACTTTCAGAACGCTAAAGCGAAAACGACGCCTGATATATTTTTGTTGATGGCAGATTTACAAACGTAACATGCGGAATTCACTATATTGTCTGTAAGAAAGCAGTCGAAGCTTCGTCCTCCTAACGTATTATTAAAACAGGAGTACATATGCTAAGTTGTTAGATAAGCAACAGTAAACATCCATACTGCAGCTAAAGACATGGACTTCTTCCAAGGAAAGACCATGACTGAAAGAGTTGAATTACAACTTACTTTACGTAGCTGTGAAGTGACATTTTATTATTAGAGCTTTTATGTCTTCGCTTGATTGAACAATAAACGTAAATGTACCTAAAGCTATTTAGTGGGCGGCGGAGGGAAGGACAGTGTTTGCTTTGCAATTTAATTAAACGTTTCCCATGACAAAGCGTAATTAATGAAACTATAAACCGATCACTTTACATGGCGCTCCGGCGGTTGACAACTCAATTTGAGCGCCTCTCAACACACACGAGAGTGAACTGATGGGTAGTGGAAAAATGCATAATTTTTCGATCAACATTTGCCAAACAATTTTTGTTGCCGATGTAATCAATACTCACTCCATGACTAATTTGCGTGCAGTTTATTGCATTGAGGCAATCGTAGTCCGTTGGTTCCAAGTTCTTTAAAATTGATTATTAAAGAGGAGAATAAAATTACAAACGTTAATATAATTGGAAAATAGTAGTAATTAAACACTAAGTTTAAATTAAGCTTGCAGAAATAATTCCACCTGATAACATATTTTATTGATTTCTAGATAGACACAAAGGTATATTTAAAACTTGGTATCATTTTCAATCAGTAATTTATTCAATTTTTGGAATTGTGTTGGGTGACCTGATTGTAATAGATTTTATCTTTCCATTATAGCTTTGCATTAACATCGTCGCCGAAACGATGAGACAAGCTGATAAGCGATTTCACTTGTTACTAGTGTTGTCTCGACAATTAGCCTAATGGATGGATATTAGGCATAGTTATTTCTTTTGAAATTACGCAGTTAAATTTAACAATTAAATCATTTCGTTTTCGGAATTACTGGATCACTATAAAGGACAAAAAAATAATCTTTCCAAAATCAATTATATGTAGGTAATACATAAAACCTAGTTTATATGTACATTGCTTATTATCGTTTAAGCGGAAAGTTATAATTTAATTAAATAATTACGCATTTATGATATTTTTATCGTATAATAAATTCCAGTAACAGTATCGAATCTGCAGCAACCTGGTTAATAAACATTGCACGGTATTACCATGTTTATTTGACCCAGTGATAAGTGCTATTTTCGTTTGCGCTCCATTTACCAGCCGGAAACACTTATAGATAGCGTTGCCGTTTCTTTAATTGCAACATAAGGAGCAATGTAACTCGCATTCAATCTGTGTTTTTCCCGTATACTAAGAATTTTAAACGGGCCTCATAAAAGTAAGATTCCATCCGTCCCATATCTATTTTGTCAAGGAGAATGAATGGCAGTGAAAACACACAATTATCGTGGACCTATTTTGTGATGATAATAACATTTTATTATGGGGATGAATATTTCACTTGTAAAAGGTTGGCGTAACCATAAACGATGACGTCCTGGTGTCATGCATTACTTACTTATACGTATTTTCAAATTTCTCTAAAGTGTATAAATTTTGAGGCAAAAAGTGAGTTACTTCGTGTTATCCTTGTTTTCTACTTCAATTAAGACGTTTTACTCTAAATACGGATTCGACTGGGTGTAGTCTGCGTCAGAGAATTCCTTATCGTAATTCTTGCGAATCACAATCTAACATGCGATAAATCTGCGATTATCATAATATAATAATATCGTGCTCTTTCAAACAACATTTTCACGTACACTTAAGTAAGTCAGTCGTGTAAGTTTTATGAATCTTTATGAATCTAGCTGTCGCCCGCGACTCCGTCCGCGCGCAGTTAATAAGCTTATATGACACATTCGTAGATTTACCATAGCAGCGCCATCTATTGATTACTTACTCAACCCAGTCGAAAGGTATCGACATCTGTTAGAATCATTTGGAGTTAACAGATAATTGTGACTGTCAAATAATAACAGACAAATAATTAGCAATAAATTAAAATTGCGACTATAATTTGAGATTTAAACTATCCTATCTCTCAAGTTGGATCGAACTGCAAATGGTGTGCGAATTTTATTATAATCGGTTAAGTGGTTTAGGAGTCCATTGAGGACAAACATTGTGACACGAGATTTATATATATTATGATATATATAAAAGAAAGTCGTGTTAGTTACACTATTTATAACTCAAGAACGGCTGAATCGATTTGACTGAAAATTGGTGGGTAGGTAGCTTAGAACCAGGAAACGGACATAGGATAATTTTTACCCTGTGTTCTATTATTTATTCCGCGCGGACGGAGTCGCGGGTAAAAGCTAGTTTTTGTTATTTATTAACAATGAGATCCACAATTATTTATTACTTGAACGCCCTGCAAAGACAAATTGTTATGAATAATATAAAATTCCAAATTGTAAAAAAAAACGGTTTGTTCACGTAGTTTGCGATATTATCCTGGAACCTATGAATAATTTTATACTGATTTTTCATGTAAAAATAGTGTAAATATTAGGTCCTTACATATGAAATTGGCGTTTTTCGTACTGGCCACTTTAATCACGAATTTCTCCTCTTTGGTAAGGAATTCCAAATTCAAATTTGTACAGCTATAGACTCATGTATTTGTGGTTCGATGACCGTCATTCATTTGTTTTTTTTCTTCTGTTTTTTTCTGTTTGCGTCACTCATTTTACAAAATGGAAAACTTAAAATATCGCATTATTGACGAGTACGAGTACCGCCGTGGCACTAGTGCTGCGGAAATGACTCGAAGGGTGAATGATGTGTATGGCGGTCGTGTTGCAAAAGAAAACACAGTTCGTTTTTGGTTCCAACGTTTTCGTTCTGGAAATTTCGATCTGCAGAACAAGCCCCGTGGACGGCCTGAGACTCAAGTTGATAATGAAGAGTTGAAGGCTATTGTGGAAGCGGATCCATCGCAAACCACGTCCGAGTTAGCTGCAGGCTGCGATGTTAGTGATAAAACTGTTTTAATTCACTTGAAGCAAATTGGGAAGATTAAAAAGCTTGAAAGGTGGGTACCTCACGAATTGACTGAAGCAAACCGGCAAACGCGCGTCGACTGTTGCGTTACATTACTAAACCGGCACAATAATGAAGGTATTTTAAACCGAATCATTACCCGTGATGAAAAATGGGTTCTTTACGATAATCGGAAGCGCTCAGCGCAATGGTTGGATCCTGGCCAGCCAGCCAAATCCTGTCCCAAGCGAAAATTAACCCCAAAAAAGTTACTTGTAAGCGTTTGGTGGACTAGTGCCGGTATTGTTCATTACAGTTTTCTCAAATCTGGCCAGACTATTACGGCTGATGTCTATTGTCAGCAATTGCAAACCATGATGGAAAAGCTAGCGGCTAAACAACCTAGGCTGGTCACTCGCTCCACGCCACTGCTGCTTCACGACAACGCTAGACCACACACTGCGCAACAGACGGCTACTAAATTAGAAGAGCTTCAATTGGAAAGTCTAAGACATCCTCCGTACTCCCCGGACCTTGCTCCAACAGATTACCATTTTTTTCGAAATTTGGATAACTTCTTGCAAGGGAAAAAATTCAACTCCGATGGGGCAGTCCAAATCGCCTTCAAAGATTTTATTGATTCCCGTCCGACTGGTTTTTTAGTAAAGGGATCAATGAACTACCTATGAGATGGCAAAAGTGCATAGAAAATAATGGTTCATACTTTGATTAATTAAATACATTATATAAAAAAATATTCGACTTTTTGTTCCTCCCATACAAAACGCCAATTTCATATGTAAGGACCTAATATTTATATATTCATCCATCAGACTGTATGTCCCGGCGGTCATAGACCTCCCTGAAAAACGTCGGTATGAATAATTTCTTGCTTTTATTTCATATGATCAACTCTGTTCTACATAATCGATATTGGAGATTTTCTTCCTCAATAACAATATTTCAAAAAAATCAAAAATTAAATTGCCTAGTAACCGGTTTTCCTGTCATATTGGTTTTCAAGCGATTTATACTTTGCGACACCATCGGGGACTTTTCTTCAGGGTGGGTCGCGACTCGTGGGGTAAGGGGACGCGGGGTGCGCTTACGATGTCGACGAGGTTGTTACCGAAGAGTTACTGATGTTAATGTTCAAATTTTGGTGCCGATACCAGATAATTCGCGTTAATGTTAGCCGTTTTATATTTTATTCATAACGATGTCCCACGAAAGTTTAAATAACTTAATCATAGGCTTTCAGTTTCACCAACTTATTTTAAAAGATTTGTTGGTAGTCTTCGTATGTTTCAACAAAATATTTAGCTATAGTTTTGTGGCCATGAGATGATTATCTTCATTATTGATTCCTCGATAGATAATTGGCGAAAGCATTTATATTTTTACAGCGAACCAAAACGTCGAAGTTAAATTACATGGCATGTTTGACAGATCGTGACCTGGCTTTTGTCCAAAAGGCTAGACGAAGTTTAAACTTTAAGTTATTATAGACTACAAAGGTTAAATTTAATGACACAAAATTTCGTCTATAAAACTGTATTTAAAGCAGTGCAGTCGTCAACTATAATTTAAACTTAGAATTTTCTTCAACAATGCAGAGGCATTAATAACAAAACTTTTTATAGTATGTTTCTGTCGAAATTGTAGACAAATTAGTTGCATGTTTTGAAAATAGGCGATTTACAAAGTAACTAATAAAAATTACTTAGGGAACAACGTTAAAATCACTACAATGTAAACTAAAAATCACCTACGTTTGCAAAAGTAGTCTACAGAAATCAAATCAATCGAATAGACTTAAGGAAACTACACAGCTTAAATTCTTAAATATACAGATGTATAAATACATATTGCATTTTTAAAACGTATTAACATGGGTGTCACTTATAAGTTGAATGTCTTTCTCGTCTCGACGCTAAGTGAATTTCTTAGAAATAAAACTTGCGCCAATCAAGTTTGTACGTAAACAACTCTATTGTTAACTTTATATTGCGAATGACTCAACTTATTGCCCATTCCGGCTACACGCGGGGAAAACAGTCTTGCTAGAAATGTTAAAATGCCGTTATTTCATGCAAATTGAAGCGCATAAAAATTTGAAGTGTATACGTCGAATGAAATGGGATATATGTATTCGAAAAGTGGTGTGGATGATAGAGTATGCTGCTACCTCGAAAGCTTCCTGCTATTAGCCTTGGTTAAAGCTGACATTGTTAGTGTAGAGCAAAATCTCAAGGCGACCAGCTTTTAAATGTTATACGTTGTGTATTTATCTAGAACAAGCGACCTATATTTCACTTTCAATATGTAAAACTAACCGTTTGTTTCCAATGCCTAAGTTCTGGATAATGTAGCTTTCTAATGCAAGGATAAATACGTAAAATCCATTGCGCAGTTACAAAGTTAAACCAAAATAAACAACTGAGCATCAGAAGAAGCATGCCTTCTTCTGATTTTAAATAATTGCAGAACATCGTATAAACGATGATGATAAGTCAAAGGCGAAGAAATATTTCACCACCTATTGTGAGCGATAACCATCGAAATTATACAAGTCGTGTATATAATGATTTAATTTAAAAATAATCAAATACAGTTGTCCAAACAAGCATGTCGAAATATTAATACAGCTATGAGTATTGCACGTCATAGTACAGTCGGCATGTGAACATGTTCCGTGTGCTGACGCTACACGTGATTCACGCCTTATCGCAAAACTACACCGGCGAGCCTCGCCACTCGACGAGCTTTGCCCGGAACTGCCTGTTTCAATACGGTAAATAAGTGCAACATGAGGGTGACAATAAATTAAGCTTTTTAAGAATTTCTACAATAAAGAGATTAATATAATTGTTTGGGGAAAAAAGATTTTGTTAAAAATCGTGATTAGGAATATGTTGAAATAAACATTTATGTTTTCTGATTTCATACATAATCTTAGTAGTCAATGACTAATTAATTCATAAATCTGTAGTAATCGAATGTAATAAAATTATAATTGCAATTTAAGTAATTACCCTGATGGATTAATTTTCGCTATACAATCGAACGCATAAATGTCAATCGACAGTTAATGACAACATGGAAATTCCATAATATTTTTAATTCAGTGTCACACTAGTCAAGTGAAAGTATTGGTCCGATGATACGGATCACTTTCTTTTAGCGAATCTTGCTTAATCTTTTACCTGTTGCGTCGACCGCAAACTGTTGCGGCCGTCGAGACCGGAGCGATAACATCATGCTAATATGTTAACTAGTTGTGAATGAATGCTTTTTTTAATGGCTTTTTATAAGCCAAACATACGTATTGAAGGCAAACGCATGACGAACAAATAATTTGTGTAATACAATGTTAAACCTTTAATTTTTTTTCTTTCAAACTGTGTAATTCCACTTCTGTGACGCTTATATTGTTGTTTCTCTTTTTCAAAGGGAGGGATACAGGAGTACATCTTTGTACTTAATTATCATTATTATATCGTACTATTTAGTTTAAACTAATATGAAACTTATAAAAGAATTGATATGAGTGTATGAATCACTTTGGTTCACATTATCATGCGACGACATTATTGAATAGGACATAATTACTCATGTCGGTATACAATAAGATCATTATTGTTTTGTATAATTTTGTTTGAACAATTCAAACAAAGCTAGACTAAAGATAACAATAACAATACAATTATCTATTACTATACATTCTAAAATTTTCATGTATAAAAACCTAAATGTATAAATTAATTTTTGTTTTTTTAAGATTTTTTTTAATTCCGTGCGGACGGTATCTCAGGAGACAGCGAGTATTAGTATATAAGACAAAAATTATGACTTTCTTTGTTACCAGACATCGACAAACATAGTCTTTGAGTTCGACGTATATTAACTAGTTATCCTTTTGCCCTCAGATCAGTAGAGCGGTACGTAAGAGTTAAATGGAAAGAGGTGCGTGTGGGAGACCTAGTGCACCTGTCAAACAACGAGGCGGTACCTGCGGACATGGTACTTCTGCATTGCTCCAATCCTGCGGGCGTCTGCTACCTCGACACCTGCAACCTGGACGGCGAGACCAATCTCAAACAGCGTATCGTCGCACCGGGCTTCAGGGAAAAGGTTAAGAATAGCTCACACTGTTTTAGGCTTGCAGTTACCGTATTATATGAACGAATTATAATTGTTAAATTCTTCTACTGAGCTACGTAAAAAACTGTATATTTAAGAAAATTTATCCTAAATTTTGTGTAAACATTAGCGTCTAAAAATGTACATTGAATTAGGTTTATAGTTCAATCGTTGCATGGGAATTGTATCTTTGCTGTCGACGCCGATGTCAAGTGACCGTAAACAAGTCTATTGTCCGACTTGTAACTCACAGACTAGATATCCACTGGACCGTTCATGTTAAATTACTAAATTTACGTTCAACGTCTTTTTATCCGTTGTCAAAGTTCAACTATACCTGGCTTTATAAATTTGTTGTTACATTACTTTTTAACTTAAAGTCATTAAAAACATTGTATTGTATTGTCATCGTATCAAAGTGTGAATATGTTTGCAACTTTGTGAAACAAGGATTCTCTTTGCACTCATAAATTGAGCTCCACCCTAGTATTCTTTCCATATCGATCCAGTTAATCCAGTAATGGCCTCAAAGATTATTTTTAACTCTACAGCCGAGTTAAAAATAATCTTTGTATAATAGGAGCCAGTGTTCCATAACAACTTTTAAACTAGTGGAATTTAATTTTCAGCATAAAGATTTCTGCCCTCTGAAATTCAGAAGTACAGTTGAAGTGGAACGACCGTCGACCAAAATATACAGGTTTACCGGTACGATTTCACATCCCAACGGAATTCGAGTCCCGCTCAATTCAGAAAACTTATTGCTAAGAGAGTGCACCATTAAAAATACAGACTATGTTGAGGGTATCGTTGTGTACGCGGGACACGAAACCAAGGCCATGCTGAACAACGGCGGACCGCGGTACAAGTGCTCGAAGCTCGAGCGCAAGATGAACACTGATGTGATCTGGTGCGTGCTCGTGCTGCTCTTCCTGTGCTGCGCCGGCGCTGTTGGCTGCAAGCTCTGGTACGACCACTACAGTCCGCTGCTCTACAAAGTCACGCCCTTCATCACCTACGCGGACAAGCCAGCGTACGAGGGCCTTCTGATCTTCTGGACCTACATCATAGTACTCCAGGTCATGATACCGGTGTCCCTCTATGTCACGATCGAAATGACCAAACTGCTCCAGGTGTACCATATTCACCAGGACGTTGAAATGTACGACCCGGTTACCAATACACGGACAGAGTGCCGAGCTTTAAACATCACCGAAGAGTTGGGGCAGATCAATTACTTGTTCAGCGATAAGACGGGCACTTTGACGGAGAACAAGATGGTGTTCAGGCGATGCACGGTGGGTGGCGTGGACTACGACCACCCGCCTGGCCCGCCCGCCGAGCCCTCGCCCGACCTGCCACCCATCGTCACTCCCATCACCAAGGTTTCGCCCAACAGGAGGATGCTGCAACACATGCAGGATAACAACGACGCTCAACATACGCAAAAGGTATGGTACAAGTCGTAGAAAGTAGAGTAGAGAATAGACCTTGAAATTTGACTGCCGCTGTAGGTTATTGAGAAATGCATTATTGTATTTGTGTATCTGTTGTAGGTGCGCGAGTTCCTCCTGATGCTGGCGGTGTGCAACACGGTAGTGGTGAGCCAGCCACACGTGGACGCTATGCAGTTGAGCGGCTCGCAGTCCGGCGGACACTTCCCCGCAGACCGGCCCGCCGACCGCCCCGCAAGGTCCAACGGCACGCTGCGATCAAACGACAAGTGAGATAAATCTTTACTAATCACTCATTTTATATCTATGTAAATATAATTAGTTAGATTAATGATCAAAGTCATTAGCTAAACGCTAAAATTCGCCGCCATTATTTATGTTATGTGTAAATCTCATTTTTCGTTTTTGATAGCATCACTTTCATTCTTCAGACAAAAGTAAGGGACGAGTGTCCACAGCTGTGATACAATTTGTAGCTATCATTTGTAAGCGCTTAGCACTATTATTTACTCGCCTACAATAACTCAATTCTCATTAGTAGCACCGTGCCATATCATATGTTGTAAGTACATGAAGAATTGAATTGTACTCATGTCAGGTATGCGCGGCTGACGGAGTCCAGGTCGACGACGCCCTCACCGCCGCCCTCCACCACGTCCCCGCTGCGCATCCGCCTGCCGCGCTTCCCCTTCGGTAGCCGCGACGACACCAGCAGCGAGCCAAGCACCTCTGCAGATTCACAGGTACAATTTACTGCTATTATGCACCTACGAGGGGAGGTCCAAAAGTTCGCGGAATGAAAGGGTTGTCAATGAAATATAACAATAAATTTATTTTTCCTTTTCAATATAATCACCCTTAAGTCTTATACATTTATTCGATCTATGAATTAATTTTTCTAAACCATCGAAAAAATATTTTTTGTCTTTGGCCTCAAAATGGGCCGAAATTGCCTCCTTCACTTCATTATCGTCGGAAAATTTCCTTCCCCTTAGCTCTTTTTTTAAATTTGGAAATAAATAAAAATCGCTAGGAGCCAGGTCTGGACTGTAGGGTGGGTGAACAAGTGGTTCGAACCCATGTGTGTGCAGAGCAGCCATGGCAACTCGGCTCTTGTGAACCGGCGCGTTGTCTTGCAAAAGCAACACACCCTTGGCCAATTTTCCTCGACGTTTTTCTTTAATTGACTCCTTTAACTTTTCTAATATGAGTGCGTAGTATTCTCCGGTTATAGTGGTACCTTTTTCTTTATAATCAATGAGTAATATTCCCTTACAATCCCAAAAAACAGTGGCCATCAACTTTCCCGCCGATTCTGACACCTTGAATTTTTTGGGAGGTGGTGTACCCTTTTTGTGCCATTGCATGGACTCCTGTTTGGACTCAGGTTCAAAGTGATGAACCCATGTTTCATCTCCAGTAACAATCCGCTCCAAAATCTGCACGGGCTCGTCTCCACACAACTCCAAAAAGTGCTTAGACGCGTCGACGCGCTGCTGTTTTTGAAGCGGCGTGAGCATTCTCGGCACCCATCTTGCACTGACTTTTGTCATGCCCAGGTGGTCGTGCAGGATACGCAAAATAGTTGTATCTGATACTCCAACAAATGCAGATAATTGTTTCTTCTTCAAACGTGTGTCTTCGAGTACAAGTTTTTCGACTTTTTCGACGATGTCTGATGTGGTGGCGTCAGCTGGCCGCCCAGAGCGAGAGTCGTCTTCAATTGAATCTCGACCATGTTTAAAAAGACCATGCCACTTATAAACCATTGTTTTACCAGGGCACTGATCTCCATAAACGGCTTCCATTTCATTTAAAATGGTTTGAACGTTTTTTCCTTGCTTGGTAAGGAATTTTATCACAGCGCGATGTTCAATTTTCTCCATAGTTGCAGTTTGCTTCCGGATTGACTTGTTCAGCAGGCGAGTACTCGTAAACGAATGGCACTATAGGGTTGAAATGTTATATATATACTAATTATGAGTGCCCAATTAGTATGACACTAAGCGAGCTACCCTATCCCCACTCCATCCCCTCCATTCCGCGAACTTTTGGACCTCCCCTCGTACCATCTGTATTTTTAGGAACTTGAGAAGATTTAAGGTTTAAAAACTGGACTGTTTGGAATGATGCAATAGTGTAGCTACTAATTACATTTGTTTATAATTTGTCAGTTGGCGCGTTTCGAGGCGGAGAGCCCGGACGAGCTGGCGCTGGCGGAGGCGGCGCTGGCGTACGGCTACGAGCTGCGCAGCCGCGCTCCCGACGAGGTGGAAGTGGGCATGCGCGGTGAGCTGGTGCGCTACAAGGTTCTGCGCGTACAGCAGTTCGATTCCAACCGGAAGTGCATGTCCGTCGCCATGCGCCTGCCAACCGGACAGGTATGCACTATTGTTGACTTCTTTTCTTGTAGAAAGTACTGAACTTCTGTATTCTGAAACGTTTTAAGTCATTTCCTAAGATGTTTTCGCTTTCTTATTTCAGTGTTGTTAAGATATTCAGTGAGTCAGGACCGTGTATTCGCAGGTGATCCTGTACGTGAAGGGCGCGGACTCAGCGGTGCTGGGCGCGCTGACGCCGATGCGCGCGGGCTCGGCGGAGGCGGCGGCGTACGAGCGCACGCGCGCGCTGCTGTCGGAGTACGCCCGCGCCGGCCTGCGCACGCTCGTCATGGCCAAGCGCACCATGCAGCCCGCGCTCTGGGAGGAGTGGCTCGCGGGACATGCGCGCGCATCCGAAATTGGAGAAGGTAATATATACAAATATATATTTTGGTAACTGAATAATCACGAAAGTATTTTACTTTTAATTCTCATGGCCCAAATGGCAAATCGACCGCTGCCTATAGACAATTGCAGATGTATTGTCTACCTTTAAATGACGGAGGAGGGGACGCACAAAAAGTGGATTTTTCTCCTACCTATGCGTCCCCTCATCCATTGAACCCACTTTTTCTTTCTATTCATTTCGTATAAGATAAGGATGGGAAGGAAAGGGGGATTAAAATTAGGGCTCCGGCACTAAAAAAAACCTTGAGAAGATAAAAGCAGCAGCGTGAGGTGTGGTGCGCAGGTCGCGAGAAGCGCATCCGCGAGTCTCTGGCGCGGCTGGAGAGCGCGCTGAGCCTGGTGGGGGCGACGGGGGTGGAGGACCGGCTGCAGGAGGCGGTGCCGCGCACAGTGCGGGCGCTGCTCGACGCCGGCCTCGCCGTGTGGGTGCTCACCGGAGACAAACCCGAGACCGCCATCAACATCGCCTACTCCGCCGCGCTCTTCTCGCAGACCGACCGTCTGCTGCATCTCATGTCCAGGGACAAGGTACGCGCGCACACACAACTTACTAATATTATAAATGCCAAGGTGTGGATGGATGGATGGATGTTTGTTTGAAGGTATCTCCAGAACGGTTCAAAAGATCTTGATGAAATTAGGCACATAATGTAGAACATTTTCTGGAAGAACGCATATACTTATTAAGTTTTTTTTTTATATTCTCCGAAAGGAGTTGCAGGCCATAGTTAGTTCCATATAAATGACATTATAAAACTGTTGCAGGAGCACGCGGAGTCAACTATCAAGAGCTACCTGGAGGGCGGCCTGGCGGAGGGCGGGGGCGGGCGCGCGCTGGTGGTGGACGGGCGCACCCTCACCTACATCCTGGACAGGCGCTCCGGTCTCGTGGCACCTTTCCTCTCGCTGGCCAAGCGCTGCTCCGCCGTGCTCTGCTGCCGCGCCACGCCGCTACAGAAGGCTTACATTGTCAAGGTACCCACGAGCCCACGACTTTAGGAGCCGTGCTTTAAATCTTTCTTGCTTCACTTAAATATTGAATTAATACGTGGCCTGCCCTTGTAGCGATTCTATCGGCAGTCATGATTTTTTTTCCAGACTCGAAGGACTAAAAATAATGTTATATCCTTTCAGTTTTATTAAATAGTTTGACAACAACCTTGAACTATACTCTCTCACAATATATTTCGGTTTTCTTTCTAAAATTACTTTCTTTTTCGTTACTTAATTTTAAAAAAATTAAACGGGTTAAATCACAAAATTGTGACTTACGATAGTCTACGTAGGAGGCATTAATGTCTGCAGATTAACATAAGATATTGTATTTATTCCAGGCGGTGAAGGAGGAGTTAGGAGTTACGACGCTGGCGATCGGAGACGGCGCCAACGACGTCTCCATGATTCAAACCGCTGATGTTGGAATCGGTAAATTACGTTTATCTCTTTTTTTCTACTACCCCACAAATTCTCCTTTACCTTACATAATAAACTTTTTTCTACTACCCTACAATTGCATAATAAACTTTTTTCTACTACCCTACAAATTCTCTTTTACCTTATTTAATAAACATTCTGCTATTCTTGGAGTATAAAAAAAGGAACTTTATCTAGTAAATTTGTCACTGTCACCATGTGTCCTATTTGCGTAGTTTTATTTAACCCCCCTGTTTTGTGTCAGGTCTATCTGGTCAGGAGGGGAGGCAGGCTGTGATGGCGTCAGACTTCGCGTTGTCCCGGTTCAAGTTCCTGGAGCGACTGCTGCTGGTGCATGGACATTGGTGCTACGACCGCCTCGCGCGCATGATACTATACTTCTTCCTCAAGAATGCTGTGAGTTGCCTTTTAACCTTATTTGAATAACAAAAATGTTATTTAATCTATATATATAAAAGAAAGTCGTGTTAGTTACACTATTTATAACTCAAGAACGGCTGAATCGATTTGATTGAAAATTGGTGGGCAGGTAGCTTAGAACCAGGAAAAGGACATAGGATAATTTTTACCCCGTTTTCTATTTTTTATTCCGCGCGGACAGAGTCGCGGGTAAAAGCTAGTAAAATATAAAGTTAAGCCATACAGTTATACAGATCAGTGTACAGTTATTTAACTTTTGTACGAACTTTTATCTGTTATTTACCTTCTTTTCTTTATTTACGTTTTTTTTTCAGACGTTCGTGTTCCTGGTGTTCTGGTACCAGTTCTACTGCGGCTTCTCCTCCATGGTGATGATCGACCAGCTTCATCTCATGGCCTACAATCTCATGTTCACCGCTTTCCCCCCAATAGTCATAGGTAATGCCTTCTCATATAATATTTAATTAAAATGAACACTTAATAACCATTTTCTAAAAGACTAACTAAATTAAACTAAATTCTAACAGTTCACTAGCGCCCCCCTGATAACGTCAAAAAATTGTCACCTAACCCTGTTCGCACTGTAGCTGTCTTGTAATTTATTCATTTTATGATATTTTCAATATCAAAGTAAGTTGTGTATATTTTAGTCAGAACTTACATCTGAGAGAAGTTTGTCACACTACAGTTTGACTAGGATCTTGTGGCAGTCGGAATATACGTGAACTAACAATGTCATTTTGACAAAACTGCCCACTAGAGGGGGGCGTTAAGTGGCCTAGAAAAAATGGGGGGCGTTGATGTGGTTTGGGAGGGCGATATGTAATATAACTAAATTAATTAAAGTAATGAAATTGTGGTTTTTAAGTTTTAGAGTTGAATAAAAAATAGGGGGCGCTGAAAAATTTTTAAAGGGGGGCGGCAAAAGAAATAAGTTTGATAATCACTGGGTTAAATGAATGATTTGTGCAGGCGCGTACGACCGGTCTGCGCCGGCGGCGCTGCTGGCGGAGCGGCCGGGGCTGTACGGGGCGGCGCGGCGCGGGCTGGCGTACCGCGCGCACTCCTACTGGGCCGTGCTGGCCGAGTCCGTCTACATCAGCGTCGTGATATTCTTCAGCGCGGCCAGCGCGTACTGGGACACCGACGTCGACATCTGGCTGTTCGGTCTCGTCAACATGACCTGCTGTCTGCTCGTCATGCTGGTCTACGTCGCCATCGAGACCAGGAGCTGGGTCAGTGCAAATTTCACTGGTGTCGATGAACATCTTGATGCAAAAAAAAAAATCAACTTTTTGAGTTTAGAAATGGAAAAATAGAAAGTTAGAAAAATATTAGAATTTAAATAGTCGACCAAGTTATACATTTATTGCATTGTATTACATGCAGCTTTTCGATATGAAACTTGTAAGTGGTAGAGTTTTGGTGTGTGTACAGCACCGTGTGAGCACAGATATTTGTATAATATCAATGTGAAATAATCTTTAAAACTACACTGATTCGAAGCACTATGGTACTCTAACTATAGATTACAAAACACGGGTACTTCTTCTACAACTTCAGTAGATAATTAACAGTATTTGTTGTAAGAAATATGTCTTATAAGACTATTGCTTGTACAGTCACGGGAATACGCGGTATTTCAGTTACAAAAAAAATTCCCTTGTTCCTTGCAACAAGACAAACTCCGCCTCTCCTTATACATAACCAAACTCGATGTGTACAAAACATTCAAACGACTGTGACTTGAAAGGTGAAACACCGCTAAATTCCCCGATTGTACATAATATGTAGTTGTAGGTATAAAATGTGTATTTGTTTGTGTTATCAGACTGTGATCCACGTGGTGGCGCTGTCGGGCTCCCTGATATCGTTCTTCGTGCTGACGCTGATGTACCAGTCTGTGTGCGTGTCCTGCTTCAACCTGCCCTCCACCTACCGCGTCATGCATCACGCGCTCGTAGACCCCATGTACTGGCTGCTGCTCGTGCTCACCACAGTCGCCGCGCTCGCGCCCAGGTACACCTTCTCTCTTTCTCTCACACGCAAATTACAACTCTAACTTCGATATACGTAATTGGAATTTAGTGCGAGATTCACTTACTCCAGTAATACTGTACTATTTTACTAATATTATAAATGTTTAGATGAATAGATGGATGTTTGTTTGAAGGTATATAAGGAACAGCTGCATGGATCTCTATGAAATTTGGTATAGATGTAGAACACATAGGCGTAGAACACATATTCCGTACGGACGGAGTTACGGGCGACAGCTAGATGTTTATAAGAGAAAGATATGTGTACAAGTGTTATGTTGTATGCAGACTGGCATGGCACGCGGTGCGCAACTCAGTGCGGCCGGGCGCGCTGCGGCGAGCCGTGCTGGCGCGGCGGCGGCGCCCGCGGAGACTGCCCTATGCCGCCACATACCACACCACCAGCTCCTCCGCACACGTCTACAGGTACACATCATACACACAACATACATACACATCTCACAAATCAAATCAAAAATCAAATTATTTTAGTTTGACATTCACATAAGATACAACTTTACCTTTGTACACAGTTTTAATGTGCCCTTACAGGTCGACGGACGAGGACGGTCTACAGAAGACGCACTCTGACGTTGCGGCCATCACGTGACGTCGCCTCCTCTTATTTAATTTGAAACCAGGCTGTGATCTGTCATTAGAACTATTTGTAATATAACTATAGAGTAATATATTGTGCTTTTGTACCAATAAAGCGGGACCAATGCGTCAGTCGTGACCGGGGCCGACGGACTAATGTTTGTATTCATAAATTTGTGGCGAGCGGAAGACGTGGCCGGTGGTGGACACGGGAATTTACACGTTTAAGTTAACTTATCTAGTCTGTACTGTGTACCTAGCGCGCGTCAGCACGGGCCCGCACTCTTCCAACATCTGTTCTCTGTCGATACTGTTCGCTGCGAACGTAGTATTCAATATGATTCAGTATTCAACGCTTCGGACCCACCACGGCTCGCCGGCACTGTACTTTGCAACTATTGTACTTATGTTACCCGCTTATGGGAAAGAGAAGAGAGTCGGAAGTTTAGAGAAGTTCGCTTGCCCCACGCTATCAGGGTTTGTCTGCGTTATGTTCGTTGTCGGATGATCGAACAACGATGTCCATACTATTTATGTATAACTAATTTATTTAGTAATACTACAAAAATTTTCATACGACATTCTGCAACGGACACAATGCAGAAATATGTCTACACTAGAAATGTTACTATGAGTGTTCATTGTGATTTGGAGTGATAGTGCAACAGTGATCGGTGATATGAAAACAAGTATTTTTATATATTGTGGAGTAAATCATCTTCACGTATTTTGTTTGGTAATCGAGCCCGCTGCCTTGCCGGAGATTGAACGATTTAAGGTTTCATTGCTGTCTCAGGAGGTAAGAAATACACTAAATCTTCATTTTACGACATTTCATTATTTTAACATTGTAACTTCGCAACCTTATGTACCATTGATATATCTATTCTTACATTTTTGTTAATATTTTAATTATTAGTTTCTATAGAAATAAAACACTTATTTCATAAAGCATATTTATTTAAAAGTAAAAAAAAAAATAACAATATATATAAAACAAAGTGCCTTGTCCTTGCGGCGGACGCGCCATGTCGCCGCGTAGTGTATTTCTTGCCTAACACTGCCTTTTGTGACTAGATGATTCCTAAACAAATTACTATTTTTAATACTATATCTAGTTGTACATAAAAAAATTATATATTTCTACATGGGCAATTGTTACATGTATAATAGGATATTTTTTTATATAATAAAATAAATCTTTGTGTAAATAACTTGTATGTACTAAGACTGTTGTTTATTTTAGAGCTTCTAATTTGTTCTGTTAAACTGAATTAAGGTATTCGTGATGAAAAATGTGTATTTTCCAGTCATTCAGTTACGATCGCAAAACTGGATTACATTTATATTTCTTGTAATATTTGTAATTTGTAATTTTGTTTATATGTTCTTGCCATATGATTTGGTGATTTAATTGTTTTTTTTAATGTGGACAATTTGAGAACGGTCAAAATACGAAGGAAATTATCATATTGGTAGAATAATTGTTAATTTGTTTAAAAAACTTCATAATCATGGATTCAACAATTAGGTATTTACTCAGGAAAAGAAATTTTCGAAAACAATGTAATCGCGAACGGCGAAAGAAAAAAATACTTGAAAATAATATTTTCACTCGACGACCGTAAGCGTTTGTTATTGTATACTTTTTTTTTAAATCAGACATCTAGAAAATATTTCATCGTAAATTAATTTAGCTTGTTGCTGTATCGTTGATATGATGGTATAAATGTTAACCGGCAAAAAAAAGTTTAAGAAAATGATCTAAAACATCTTAATATTAAATGTATTTTGTTAAGATAATTGCCGATGAACTTAATAAGCAGTATTTAAAATTGTGCCTAGTCTTTGTCATCGAAAGATTTTTTATTAGTAAAGTTTCTATTCTTGTTTAATAAGTTATTGCGTGTTCCGAGATCTTCCATAAAAGTGGATTTCCACTGTTGTAGCACTTGTAAAAAAAACATTCTGTCATCCCTTACTTTCCTTGAGAAAAACAGAGACAAGAATAAGTTTTAATACAAGTATTAGAGCAGTGGAATTTTCCGATAACATTGAGATTGTTGTAGCGACTTGTTGTCTATGTTTCAGGGTTACCAACATTAGTTTATTGATGTCTAATATATTTAATGCTTAGGTTATGACCACCGAAATCCAAGTTATGAGGAATGCTTTATAAAGTTTTACATTTTATTTTATTTATTTTTCATCATTTAACGATTGCTTTCTAATTGGAATTGATGTAATAATTTTATAATAAAATTAATTAATTAGAAACCTTTTATAAAACGACGAAACTGCATTTATGTTGTGATAACGTTGAAAGTAAATGTTGCGTGTATGGAGGTAGGGGGGGGGGGGGGGGGGGGGGGTAGTGCGTCGCAATGACTAGAAAATACAATTTGTCCGTACGTGTTGATTTATAATAATAACAAATTATTTAATTTCATTAAAATTGTTTTATTTGTTTTCGCAATCCCAGCACTCAATCGTGTAATATCGAGATTTACGTAATAAGGCAAAATTGCCTTGACCCGTTTTGTTTTATAAACATAAACAACAAAGATACATAAACTGCAATAGATTTTATAAACAAATAAAAATAACAAATTTTATAAATAAAAAGCACCTTTCGAATTTTATTTTTAAACCTGTACTTAAAATGGGGTTTAAATCATTTTAAACCAATATAACTTTTGCGATAAAAGTACATAGAATTCCAAAAAAAAATGTTATTTTGTTTTCTTTATTAACATTTAGTTTATCCCGTAAACTGGAATTTAAGATTTAGACACGACATATTTTAGTACAGTACAATTGTAAGTGTAAAATACTTTTATGAATTAAAAAAAAAGATGCACATATAAAGTACACATCATATACAAAGTATTAAATAAGACCTCATTAATAACATACGTGGAAATATTTCCACATTATATGCTATCAATAAAAGACCTTGATATATCATCAGATGCATTTGCAATACTTTCACGAATCGTAAAAAAAAAAACAAAACTAAAATTAGTCTTAAATCACAGCACAAGTTTTAATATAGCATTAGGTACATCCATTGTGGGCTCGTCGACAAGCACAATGTCGAACTTGTTTAGGTAATTCTGCAGGTTGGGGCGAGCATTGCGTCCGAGGAAGCCGATCTTTAGAACTACGTCACAATGGTCCATGCCCTCCGCCATTCCAGCATCACCGATGTTATCTCCCATCAGCAGCACATTGTGCCGCGTCCGCACCAGAGAGAAGTACTCCGTGTCTTTGATCGCAGCCTCGTTCTTGTTGTATGTGTGGATCACTTCACCCTTGATACCCACTATTGTGTCAGACTCGTCCATTGCCAGGAAATTTGATATCACCTATGAATTTATTCAAAAATTTGACTTCAATTTCTGTTTATTATTTTATTATTTTTTATTATTCTCAAATGAGAAAGTCTAAGCCTGAGTCAATGACCTGTAAAATTAGCTAGAAACAGATTTCAACAAAGAATTATTTATAAATATAATTTAGGGAACTTGGAAATTTAGTTTTAATTTAAAAATATCTTTAGTAACCCTTATAATATTTTATATATCTTGATATTTTTTACAATTTCAAGTGGGTCCATAAACAATAAACTTAATTAATGAAAAGAGGTAAAGTTTTTACCTTAACATGTGGCAACAGGAAGTCAGCAGCTTTGAGAGCAGCGAGCACAGACTCACCAAGGCCCGCAGAGAACACCAGCACCGGAACCTGCTGCCGCTGGCTCCACAGGATCAGATCCTGCACGCCCCTCCTGAATACACATGTGAAAAACATAAATTTAGACAATCATATTTTGTTCTTGTATTATTATATAGAAGATCATCTACTGGTACAAAACATGACAGCCTTAATTCAATATAAGAGTCTTTTGTTTAAAACCACAAAAAATGTTTAAAAAAATAGTGCAAAACACAGTCCTAATATGTCCAGACATTATATTACAGTAGTAAATAATGTAGAGCTGAATTACAAGTTGAAATACCCACATATGTTATTATAAAAACGGATGTTATTCAGAACAATAAACACAAAGAGCTTATTCTAAAATACCTACCTATCTGATTAAACACCTAAACTAGGCAACAAATAAAACAGATATCAATTAATTAATTAAGAATGGCTTAATTCACGTATGATGGTCCGGTGACTACACCGACTAGTTTCGGACCCGTCGGGGGTCCATCTTCAGTGCGAGACGCGACACGACCTCGACGTTCTCAAAATAAACACTAACCCTGAAGATGGACCCCCAACAGGTCCTAAACTAGTCGGTACCGTCACCGTACGATCACACGTGAGTCAATCCATTCTTAATTAATTAACTATTATGTCTCACAAAAGTTTAAACAATTTAACATAGATATCCATTTCCAACAATTTAAACAGACATTAGCTGTTTTTTTATTTCATTAGTTACAACAATGCTATCTGATTGTTTGTAATATTTATTACAACATTGAGAAACAATATTGCATTGTGTTGCCACAATATGAGTTGAGCAATAATCAAAGACTATTGTATGAGAAAAAGTTTTTAATTTATATTTATTAACTTACCTAAAACATTCCACCATTTTGTACCCAATATCCAATAACTCCTGCTTGGGAAATTTCATGCCTCTGTAAAAATCAAAAATATTATAGCAGCTGAAAAAATATACAACAAAACAAGAAAATTTAGTAGAAAAACTTTATTAATTAGAAAATTTATATTAACATTTTTAAGGAGATTGCATGAATAAAGAAAAAGTTTATGCAATATATGATGAAAAGTTGTTACACTTATAAAAAATCAGTATATAAATTAATACATTTCAAAAGTTGTCATACAAAATATGTGTATATCAAATACAAAAAGATAGCAAACAAGTGGCCATATAATTGCTAAATATGTGTTGTGACCACTGCCCACAAAAGTACTTACTGCAATAGTTTGTGCGCCGCCTGATACCAGTCAATCATATGCTTTGTTTTCTCCTCAATGCTCATAACTGGGTCCACTTCTATTGGTTTATATATTGAGGCCAGCCTAATCTCCTCATCCTTGTAGTCCTGAGGAATTGATGGACATTCCCGGAACATGCCTAGAAACATATCACAGACCAACTAAAAATATCTAAAATTACACAGAAAATATTTTGTAACATTTTTGGAGATCACAAGTAACTCTAACTCTAATAATTACTATTTTAAGGGTACTACTACTCAAAGACAAGTCAGACAGATGTTTGAAATCTTAAGTTTTCACTGTAATGAGATAACACGTATGGTGAATTAGTAATTTTTATAAGAATTATTTACCAAAACTAGTTAACACAGATTTGCCATTATCCATTGTGTGTCTTGTTAAAGTGTGATCGAAATCTGTCACGATCTGTAACTTGCTGTGACCATCTTTGATCACTTTATTCAATTTATACAACAATTCCTCCTTGTTCGGAATATGAACATTCTCTTTATTCAACTCAGGTACATCGTCAATACTTTTCAATAAGTCAGTCCCATTATTTTGATTTGACATGGCTAAAAATTAAGATGAAATTAAACAAATACTATTTTACATTTTTTGAAATAACATTTTAATTTAGAATATCTAAAAATAGGTAAAAAACAAACTATAAATCACACGAAAATAAAATTCATACCTCAGTGTCGATAATTTAACAAAAGTTAAAACACTGCAACGCTATCTTATTATGATAAAAGGAATTAAAATGTTTATTTCGAGGCTTTCACTCAGATTCCAATATGATTGTAATTTGTAATAAGTCAAATTACTATCAATATAACCTTGCCCTTGAAAACTGAGAACTGAGAATTGAAATTTGAAATTGAATTATTTGTGACGTTTGGAAACAATATATTTTTTTTTAATTTATTAAGGCATTGGAAACAATAAATGAAAGTATCTGGTGTTGCCATTCCTTGATGCAACATTTTAAATATATATTTATTTTATTTTAAACTATCCTTTCTTGAACCATTTAGTTTCAAGAAATAATTTAAAAATATCAAGCAGTCTTGTTGTTGGCAAGTAAGCCGAACCTGGATTATGGCAAAATTAGTATTGATCAACTGGTAAAATCTGGTTCCGACCTACAAAACATCTACCAAGTGAAGGAAACTGGAACCTGCAATCGACGCATATAAAGTGATTGCTATTATAATGCAAAGTAGCTATAGCCATAAAGTTTTCAAGACCAGCTGTAGGTTTTTCCTCGCATTGAAATCAATCATTTAAATTCTACAATTAAATAACTAACGGCGTCAATGTTCTTGTTCGAATAAATGATAATATAGGAGCCATAAAAGCGGGACTATGCTCATCTATTTTGATTTCATTACTGAAGTAATGGAGGATTAGAAGTCAGGTATAAGGTTTGTCGAGAATTTAATATGTAATCAATGATTATTTTAAACCAATTTTCCCATAATAATAAGTCAATAGCAATAAAAAGTCGTAAATGCATTTTGAAGGTATGTATATTTTATAACATTTTTTTTTTGTTATTTCATTTCATGCCATAAATAACTGAAAGAACAAGGACAATATAACAAACATTTGTAATATATTTTGAAGCACACAAATACAATACATTCCAAATGGCAAATAAATAAATAAAAGAAAGATTTGCAAAATATAAAATATGCTCTCATTCACGTCTTTAACCATAGTTGTGGTAAATATAGCAAAAATATGACAGAAGGTAATCTTACATTTACCAAGGAAAATAATTAAAAACAAAAAAGTTTAATTTACTTTTAAATTATTGATGATAAACCAATGTTTTATCTTGTGCAATATTAAATTAATGAAGTTATTTAAATATGAGTAAAATTATTTATCCATTGTTTATTATTTAAATGTACTATATTAAGGTTATAAAGTGATTTATTATTACCTGTTTTCAGATAAAACGTAATTTGATACAATAATTATTTAGCATCAAATACGGTGACCAAATTAATGATTCCAATCATCACCAAGTGATTCGAAAATCTTCCATATGGATAGAAAATCAAATATTATACACTAGTACATTTCTATAAGAACAAATACCATGTATATAACTCACAGTTTACTATACAATGCAATGAAATAACCATCCTTAATCTATTGCTTTAGAAAAGAGGTAATTACAACAAAAAAGTACAAAATCCCCGAGAGTGGTAAATCAAAAAGGCTGCACCATATATATATAACCTATTGATTCCTAATCTGGAGAACTAAGTGAGGGAAAAAAGGCTTCTGGTTGCCTTTTATTGGATGAATTACCAGTGTTGCCATTAAAAAAAACAAAATGACATTTCAAAAATCGATTGTCGATTAGATGTCAAATTTGTATGAAACACTTCGTCTATAGGTTCTATATCTATGGCCTGCACCTTATATTTAACCAAAATACCCTTAAATTAACAAAATAATTATCTGTACAGTTAAGTTGTCTTGTTAAGTCAGCGTATGTATAGTATAATTATGTAATAAACTCTTATTCATACAAAAAAAAAATCACATTTTTCGGCTTCGGCCATTCACTCGCGGGTAGTTTAATTGTACGACTTCACAATACATAAAGCAAATTATTGTTATAATCTTGGTCCGATGCATGCGAATTATCGTTTCTTTCAATCGTCACTAATTCGTCTCTTCTTAGATTTCTTTTTCTCCATTGCTTCCATGCGCATATCCTCCAAATCTTCCATAATACCTGGACGAAAATTATTATAAATTAATTCATACTTTTTGTTATAATTGTCTATGGTACTATAGTATTACCAGCGAGATATAATAGAAAAAAGAAAACCTTTTCAAAGATAGTGCTACAGTGCTCATACTTCCTGAATTCATAAATCATTGATTAATTTCAATTCGTTTGTTGTATAATTTTTAAGTTTTATTGCAATACTTACCAATTTTTTTGCTAATGTATTCTTCTCTTTGTTGCCGAGCAAAACTAGATTCCATCATTGGATCATCGTCGTCGTCCATGTCTCGGTACCTGGTATGCAAAAAAATATAACACAAATAAAAATCAACAACTCAGACAACTCAGAGAGAAACTCTTGTTTGTATGAAACATACTTAGATTTGTCGTAACCAAATATCTCCTTGATGTGCGTTGAATAATCTATGTTCTCATCTCCGTCATCGATAAAATCATCCATTTCTGAGTCGTAGTCAGATTCTGAGTCTACCGCACGACCTGAAATAACATAAAAATTTGCTATAATTTCAACATTGCTGAAAAAAAAAAAAAAACATTAGGAGCTAAAAAAAAAAATTGATATGTAAAAGTTTAGCGTGGTATAGGCATTATATGAGGAGGGAAGAATTGCATGTGGCAAAGAGAACGTTAAGTATGAATGTGGAGGTACACCGGTAGAGGTAAGCCTAGGAAGAGATGGATGGATTGTGTGAAAGATGACATGATCAAGAAGGGGGTGACAATGGAGATTACGGCAGATTGATTTGGAGGTCAGAAACCTGGTGCACCGACCCTACGTAAGTGGAACAAGGTCAAGGAGATGATTAGGAGCCAAAAAAGTATAAAGACTTACGTTTCTTACGCTTCAAGTCATCAGGGCGAGGTTTTCTCCGCACGTCGCCGGGCGGGAACTGACGCCCACCGTTCTTACCAATGGAATTTACATGTTTATCAAAGTCAAAGCTGTTCCCAATACTTGGCTTACTCGGTCCTGCTGACAATTTTGAATTTGGCACTGTTTTCTTGTCCTCTGGCCTTTTAGCCGGCATTTCTCTGCCAGTCTCTTGCAAGCGTTTGGCACCCTCGGGCCTCACATGGCCATTACTTTTGCTTGGTACATTACTGAGCATCTTTTGTTTAGCTTGTAAAACTTTATCCCTATCATTCCGTTGTGGCAACTCTTTATTTGTCTTAGGCGCAGGTTTCCCTTGCGGGCCGTAACCGTTACTCTGTCTTGTATCACCACTTTTACTTGGAATTGAAATCTTCTTCTCTGTTTGATTTTTATCTATCCGATATGTGTTTTGACTCTTTAAATCTATACTTTTCTTCACATCTTGCTTCAGCGGTTGTTGTCTAGCAATTAACTTTGATCTATCTACTGAACTATTCACAGGCTTGCTCAACCTTTCAGTTGAACTTTTACCTTCCAATTTGGATTTAGTTTTTTCTAATCTATCCCTATCTCTATTTAGTCGCTCTATGTCCCTGTCAATTTTCTCTCTCTCAGCTTTTAGTTTTTCTAACCTTTCCCTATCTAGTCGCTCTTTTTCTCTTTCTGCTTTATGTTTTTCTAATCTAGCTCTCTCTTTCTCCCGTTGAAGTCTTTCAGCCTTTTCCTTGTCACTTGGAACGCGTTCTTTTTCTCTTTCAAGAGGTTTGGAGTTTTCATTTCTTTGATTAGCAGAGTTTTTATCACCAATCTTTGGTATCCGCCCGATACCACTGGAATCCATTTTCTTTTCTCTTTCCACTGGCTTATCATCTTTTGGGGCTAAAAAAGAAAACCAACAGTTAATTATAAAAAAACAAAAGCAAAAAAACTTTGCACTCTGATATACTATTATCATAAATTGTAATGTTTGTAAATCACTTAGCCAATGTGAACATAAAAGATCCTTGACCATAAGAATTACTAGTCAAGCAAAATAGCGACAAAAGGGAAATTGTAATATGTACTTAAGAAAACTTACATTACCATAACATACCAATGATTTATGACGCAAAATGCAAAATACGAAATAACATTGCAACTTATTATAAAAGACAAAATCCAAAATGCAAGTGTGAATATACTTAAGTAAACAATCGCATATGTCGCAGTTCACACAATAAGGCTGATTGGAGATCTATAACATTGTCAGATTAACTAGTCACTACTACTAGTCAGTCACTAGCACTAGTCAAGATGTTGCCGAAATGTAGCTTTTAACTTCTGAATCTCAAGTAAAAGATTTATCACAATACCTTTCCGCGACGCTCCTTTCTCTGCTTCAATCCGCTCCTGCCGTCGCTGACGACGAGCCATTTCATCTTCATAATCTTTCTTCTGCTTCTTTGTCATTAAGCGGTCAGGTTCTGGCTCAGATATTTGTTTCTTTGCAACTACATCTATTGGTTCACTTTTCTTTTTCTCCGCAAGTTTAAGTAGTTGATTGAAGTCCATTGGTGGTGGGGCCGGCTTTCGTATTTTTGGCTTCTCCGTTTTCTCATCTTTTTTCTTTTCTGGCTCGTATTTCAGAGGTGGACTTAGTTCCTTATCTAAAAAATTACAAAAGCATTTTTTTGTAGTTTAAGGTAACAAACAAGCAAGCGGCCATTCTAAATCTCTAAAATATCCAATTAAAATTTTTTTCGGCCATTCTAAATCTCTAAAATATCCAATTAAAATTTTTTTTGGATAACTTATGAAAATGGATAAGGAGATGAGATAGAAGTCTACTATGTTTTTAAGAATCTATCACAATTATGAGAGATATAATTAGTTCACGTTTTGCATCACCATGGTAAGATACTTGCCAAGAGTTTTAACTATTAAAAGAAAATTATTTCATATACTAAATTAATGGATAATTTGTTTATGAACTAAATTGGTTTGACAGGGCAATTGAGATAAGTATAATGACCATTATCACCCCTTCGTCTCCTTTTATGTGGCACTGGTTCATCTTCATGTTGCAAAGCATTTTTGACTCTTTCCCTTGTGCCATTGAGATCTTTGCTTACTGAATTTGCTGAAAAAAAAGTACTTTTGAATACATTTTACTAGTCCACCTTATAAGTTGAAATTAAAACTTAGATAGTATATTTATAGTAAAATTAAATTATACTAACTTACTTTTAGTAGAAAATTTTGGTTCATCAGGAATTTTACTATACTTCTCCATCATTTTCTCATACAGGGCAGTCGCCTCCTGGGACACATAACCATAATCATCTTGATCAGGTTGATCAGGTCCATCCCGAGTGACAGCAGTGTCATTTCTATCAACTGCATCTTCTAATACAGACTTATTGGCAGATTTAATTACTTTGAGAGTCTTTTGAATCTTCCGTAACGCTTTTGGATCACGCATAGCAATCAGCTCCTCGCGCTTCCTTTGAGCCTCCAACTGTTTCTGTTTCTCTTCCTCTTCTTTTTTTGCCAGAAACTTTTGTATGTTTGCTGAAAGTTTATCTTTTACCTTTTGTTCCTTTTTAGGTGGATCAAACCGTGCTTTGTAATAATAACTTTCCTGTAATGGCACAATCATGATGTATTAGAAAACACAGATATAAACTGCATTCAACAATGAATGTATCAATAGTAGGTCTTTGCTGAATTATGGTACATAGAAGCCAAGTCATAAAATTAAGCTAATATACGAATGTTGGATTCACTATTACAGCCATGCTTATTTAAAACGCAATATACATAAATGTTAACAGAAGAATTATCGCGAAATAAGTGTAGCAAAACTTACAGATGACTTCTGTTGTTGATTTCGTTGAGCAGCTAATAATGTTTCGCGAAACTCCATTTTTAGTGTCTTGGTTTTGTGTTAGTGAAAATTAGAAATCAGTCACCACAGCATGATAAACTTTATTAAGATTATTTACGATTTTTTGCGAAGTACGTGTCAGACATCGACACACAAACCGACCATTTTCTGGAAACGTACTGAGCACAGATTAATGATATTTGATCCCAGCAAAAGAAAAACCTGAAATGACATAGATAGCAGACTAATAAACGATGTCAAAATTAAAATATCTACTATTTCTCCCCATAACTACCGGCTGTGTTGAGAAAAAGAAAAATTTGATAGATTAGTTAGATAACTAATCTATTAAATTTTTCTTTCTTAATTTGTGTTATTAAGAAAGGAAAATTTTTTTTTTTTAAAACTACACTTTTAAAGTTCTGACTCCGACAAGAAAATTGACAATGTCTTTTTGTTGTAGTTTTTGTTTCTGTTTTTTTATTTAAGGCTAATAATATGTCCTGGCATAATTACTATTAATTATTATCGTTTTAGGGCTCGACAGCATACCTCGTTGCACGTTTGGAATTTAACCTATATAGATACTACCAATCAAAAACCAACTAATAGGATTTTTTGTACCTAGCAATACTTTTTGACGTTCAATTTGACATTGACATCTCAAAGGCATCTTTCTCTTTCTTTTGCAAAGTCTTGACGGAAGCCGAAAATATGGTTGGTGTTAGATTTTTTGAAAATATCTATTTTTACTTGAATAATCATACAATAACTGTTATCAATTAGAGTTTAATTTTGTGTTATAAGTGAAATACTATAAGAAGACATTCATATTTCTAGAATTGTGCCATACAAGTTAGTTTGATAATATTTTGTGTTATTCTGCAGGCCACATCTAAAAAGAGGACTAGGAAGCTGAGAGGACATGTGAGCCATGGACACGGTCGTATTGGTAAATATTATTTTCATTGTTATGCGCCGTACAAATAAACAAATGAGTTATAACCTAGAATTTGGTTTTCCCTCTTAAAACTTTACATCTCGTTCATAACATTAAATTCTGTTCACCAAATTTCCAGGTAAACACCGTAAGCATCCCGGAGGTCGCGGTAATGCCGGTGGTGAACATCACCACAGAATCAACATGGACAAGTACCATCCAGGGTACTTTGGAAAAGTATGTTTGATTTACAATATGTCAATGTTGTGTACTTGACTCTTGAACATTGTTTGAAGAAATATTTTTAAAGATGGTTTGGGATATTTAAACATGTTAAATCAATACTTCATGTTAATTAATTACTTTAGTATTTTTTTCAAATGTTTAGTAGCAAAATAAATACAGCCTGTTACTCAGTTACTTCTTAATGGAAAAAAATTGAAATCAAACCAGTAGTTCTTCAATTTATTTGTTACAAACAAAAATACAAATCTTTCCACTTTCTTATATTAGTGTAGATATGTATTTTACAGTTTGTCTATACACACACAATATACTAGTTGGGGTGTTAGCATAATAATCATAATTCTGTTAAATGTATTCTGTACTTTCTTATTTCCAAAATTAATAGCAATATATGTTAGTTGTTTCAAAAATGTTATTACATCTAATAATAACAATGTCTTGTAATTCCAGCTTGGTATGCGAAACTACCACTTGAGGCGGAACAAGGAGTTTTGCCCCGTGTTGAATTTGGACAAGCTATGGACACTAGTGTCTGAGCAGACCAGACTTAAATATTCCAATGCTACCGATGGCAAAGTTCCTGTCATCAACATTGTCAAGGCTGTAAGTTTTTTTCATTGTTTAACAAGTTGAGCTATTTTTCATAGAAATTACATACACCTTGTTATTTTTGTAACACATCTAGTGTCCCTATAAGGTCCCATTCATTCAAACAAATAGATTATTTAAAAAAAACATGCACTCACCACTACTGCCAAAGGGGTAGGCAGTAGGCATAGATTCCCTTAATCTCATGCTGGCTTCTTTCTACCAATATATTTATTCAAATATAGTAAATATGGAATTATTTTATAATTAATCACAAAAACATATACTAAAGTTAAATTTCCATAGCGCATTTTTGGCAGTCATCAGTTTTTTTTCTAATCTTTCTATATATTTTTAGGGTTACTACAAACTCCTGGGCAAAGGCAAACTTCCCAAACAGCCCGTCATTGTCAAGGCGAAATTCTTCTCAAAGACGGCCGAGAAGAAGATAAAGGATGTTGGTGGAGTGTGTGTATTGTCAGCGTAACTTAAGTTTACAAATAAAAATATAAAACTTTTATGGTTTTTCTTTTTACTGTATGAATTAATACTGAACTAAGTTTGTAAGATGTAGTACAGGGCTAAGGTTTTCGCAACACAACAGAAGTGTTTTTGCATGAAAGTCAGGATATCACATAAATAAAACAATGTGTTTAAATGTCATTGATATAATCTTAAAATGACTTTAATATAAAGCATGTTCTCTTACACAATTTCATTTCTATAATTTGTCATTTATTGCATTAATAACATCAAAAATACAATTTATTTTCTTAAAACTTTATTTTGCATACAGAAAAAAAATGTAAAAAAAATTAAAGCAGTACTAAACATGATTGCTGAAAGCACAGCTTCAGCCTTGAACAATATTATAGGATACAAATTACTTTTTTGCATTCTCAAATACCTCATAGTATGTATTATTATAATGGAGAATTGAGTAATAATCACAGAACGAGTTTCCTTTGTACCTAAATAAAATACAGTTTTAAATTGATAACTTAATTTCAACTTTCTACAAATTAAGACAAAAGTTTTCTAAATTAATTTGCAGTTGACAAAATACTAAAAGAGAGACTACTTTCAGGGGCATTTTATTTATCAAACCAGTTTACACAACAGAATTATAATTCGTGATTGATGATTATTGAATATCTTAAAATATAACTAAGTTACTTTTAATGAAAAATTATTTTCTGATATGCCACAATAAGCTAAAAAAGAATATAAAAAATTTGTATAACCCTCTTACATTGTGATGTATGAGTTTAAATAATTTAAAACTATATTGTAAGATAATGACTACACTAAGATTATTAATGTTCATAGTAAATGTAAAAGTTTACCATAATTCTAATCTTAGCATGACTGAAGGCATAAGTTTAAATATCGAGTTAAAACTATGTTTCAAGTGTATAAGGTGAGTGTGTGTGTTGGTCTAACCTGTTCCTGTGGAATTTGATTGGTTTGTACCATGTCTGGTGGTCGAGCCTGCTTGGCTTTCTTCCTGGCTGCATCACTCTCAGCGTAGTACATACCGAGCCTAGTCTTTATTGCAGCAAGTGCAGCACCATTGATTTCATCATGAAATATATTGGAATACCTCCATTGTTTCACCAGAGGACCCTTTTTCCTTTCTTTTTTAACTTTCTTCTCTGGTTTGGATACCACCTCTTGAATAATATTTGCATTTTGATTGTATGATATATCACTTATAGCTAAAGTAGCCTCAGGTTGGGGCTCAGATTTTGTTTGGACAACAATAAAGGCAGTGGGTTGGACTGGTCTTGCTAGGCTGGTAGATTGGACAATAATACCCATGCCATGAGTGTTATTTTGTGGTTGATAAAAATTAGCCTGTGTTGCTGTTGTTGTTAAAGCAGTTGTCTGGTACTGGTTCTGAAAGTAATTCTCAGCTATGTTAACAAGATGACCACTGCCTGGATATGGGGCAATATTAGCAAAGGCCTCTGGTTGGTGTAAAACTGGTGGTTGTTCATTTGGTAAAGCAATTTCCATATTTCTTTTTGATTTTGGCATAGTGGCCGTTATATTATCTGGATCAAATGTTTTAATATAGTCTTTCCACATTTTTGATATATTGATTTCTAAACCAGCAATCTTATCTAATCTAATGAAATCTTTTAGTCTGTGCGTATGGACAATAGAATAAATATGATTCTTGATTTCCTCAACTACACCATTTGGTAGTCGTACTTCTCCAGATCTCCGATGACTGTTTTTACCTCGATTATCACTAGGAAACATAACACCATCATCCATTTTTTTACAAAGCACTCTTACTTTTCTCTCAGTTATTGCATGTATATTTTTGAAAGCTGTTTGACAAACTTGTGTTTCTCTTCCTTTCACTCTGACAAAGTACTCAAAGGTACAAGTCCGTCGGCTGCTTGTTTTAACCCTTTTTCTTTTAACATCCACTTGTCTCATAAGGCCAAATAAATAAGCATTTTGTTCATCATGAGTTTTCATTGAATAGAAACCTTGAAATGTTTTCAGCCGAACATCTTCGGGGACCCTTTGATAGCATTTTCGCCTACAATTGCAATCAGGTCCTGGTTTCTTTGGCGGTACAACTTTTCCGTTTGCATTTATGTATTCTAAGCCCGCAATTCTTAAACGTTTCTGTTTTTGTTTGTGCCATTCTGAAATTTATGCCGAAAACGATTCATTACTAGTTAGATGTACAATATGACAGTTATATGCTGTAATAACCATTCCCTCCATTTCTCATTATCAAAATTATGTACATATTTATGTATATCATACAAGTAATCTACGTATTAGCTTTTATTAAATTTATGTATTAAATTATAACTGCATTAGTGTCTATATTATATATACAAAGACATTCATCATAACATGAAAACAACAATTTCATATCAAAAAAGTAATAAGAGTCAAATATTGTATATTACATTGTGATCTAAACAATATTAAAAAAGGATTTCGAAGCGAAACATACTGAAAACCATAAGACATAACCTGTAGTTTTATAGACAGACATATTACCTTCTGGATTCCGTGAACGCCTTTTTACAACTTTACCGTTTTTATTAAGCTTTACAAGCTTTGTTTTCCGATCATTACTTGAGACATCGGCCATTTTAATATCAAAGCAACTCAAAGTTTTGATCTTGTCCTTGGGTAGAAGAGTAGATTACAGAATGCAGATTAAAATAAGTAGGCTTACCTTATTGCAATGGGAATTTTGACCATCCTTGCTGTTTTGTCTATTTACTAGTCTTTGGTCAAACGTCAAAAGACAAAACGTGTCAGTCAGTAAAACAATAAAAGGAGTTGTAAAGCGGGTTTAGTACTTTTAAGTGATTGTACTGCGTTTACAAATAGTTTTTAATTGTATCATTATAATTGTACATTAGTGTTGTACTTTATCAGAGTTCATTAAAGTTTATAGGTGTTTACAAGTGAGGTCAGTAGAATTTCTAGATATTTCATAAGGATTGTAAATGTTTCAAAAGAATTTTCCTTCTTTATTTTTGTTGAAATTGATACAGTTGTTGATTTATCCCTATAATATTACTTTTTCGTGGATCAATTAGGTGATTGTTACAGTTTTTTTTTGTCCTGAGTGACTCATAACACAATATCATTAGATGAAATGTATCGTCATAAACTAAATTACTACATTTGAAATTAAAAATGTGATGATGAAAATTATATCACAACTATTTAAAATTAAATTTTGAATGAACAAGATATGACTCATTTTATTTTGTTACAAGTTTCATAATTGCTTATTTGATTTGATTTTTTAGATTAAGATGTCTTTTCAATCACCGATGCCAAGCAGAGAGTTCTTGTGGGATATATTTAGAAGGTAATAAAAATATCTATGAATGTTGTAACAACAACATCATGAAGTAAACTCACTTAGATTTATCTAGAAAGTATTCAATAATAATAGCTTTCATGTTTCTTTCAAGTTGTCCTTGTATTTTTTTTAAATTATAAACTAATAAATACTTATCAACAATCTACTTGGAAATGAGGTTAAGTTTTATGTTTTTATCTTTAGTTAGTGATTTTCCATACATTTTTATCACATGAATAATAAAATTGGCTTTTTCTATTTTATGAACATGTAATTTATTAAATGTTTGGGCTTTAACTCTATAGTTCAAGGTTGTATTTTTAAAAAATAATCTATGTAAAAAAAACTGAAATAAAAAATTGGTGTTTAAAATAGTATATTTTATAAGAAATATTATTTTGACAGAGTGGATAAAGACCGCAGCGGTTACATTTCCTCTGATGAATTACAACAAGCATTATCTAATGGCACATGGAATCCATTCAACCCAGAAACAGTCCGACTTATGATTGGTAAGTTTATATAAATTCATTGAAACATCACTAGATTAGATATAAATTATGAAATAAATATTTGAACATGAGATTTAAATAATTTTAAGTCAATATTTTAGCTTTGTTGAATATGTGACAAGTTAACTTTACATTACATTCATGTGTGGCCAGTTTTGTTGAAAATGGATAGTATGAAATGCTGTTTTGGTATAATTGCAAATAAAATATTTAAAAAAAAATTCAAAAAAATAAAGTTCATAATTTCCCCGGACTTGTCCCACAGATGTTGGGTCACCGCACAAATTTTTAAACATAATATAATATAAAAAAATATATTTGTTGTAGGCATGTTTGACAAGCAAAACAGAGGAGTTATATCATTTGAAGACTTTGGAGCATTATGGAAATATGTGACTGATTGGCAGAATTGTTTCCGTTCATTTGACAGAGATAATTCTGGAAATATAGATAAGCAAGAACTAAAGAATGCGCTCACTGCATTCGGATACAGACTATCTGATGAAGTTGTGACTATAATGGTACAGAAGTTTGATAGATTTGGGCGTGGCACTATTTTGTTTGATGACTTCATCCAATGCTGCGTCACATTATATGTAAGTAATGACTTTTTATTAATACAGTCTTTAATAACAGATTTTTAAAGGATTTACATAAATAAAAAATAGATTTACAAAATAGAAAGTATAGTCTTAAATTAATTGTAAAAGATAATTTTAAAAATTATATAGCTTACTATGACATTAAATTATCTCGAATGGTTACTTCATAGTAGTTGCTAAAATTTCATCCCAATGTTGTTGTATCAAATATTATCTATTAATAATATGAAGATTCGATAGCTTGGATTATTGTTAGAAAGTATTTCCAAAATGGCTTCGGATCTTGATATTTGGCATAGACATAGAGAATAGTCTAGTAGAATGCATAGGCTAGTTTAAATTCCGCGTGGCCTTAGTCGTGGGCAAAAGCTATTGCTAGATAAAACACTCAGTAGTATTGTGTTACCCATAAATTTAGACATGCAATTCACAGAAAAACCTTTCAAGGTTACTTTCATTAATGTTAGTTTTATAATTGTAGGTACGTAGCATTGTTTAGAAACATTGACATCCTTCTCATTCCATTCTAAAAAAAAACATAAAAATATTTATGTGGTAATACAAGTGCTGCGGCAGTTGTATTTAACAATAATATTCTTGTTTTTCAGACTCTTACATCGGCATTCCGTCAGTTTGATACAGATCAAGATGGAGTTATAACTATCCACTACGAGCAATTCCTCAAAATGGTGTTTGGCCTTAAGGTATAATTGCTTTAATGTCTTGGAGAGAAACGGCTTCTTTGCCTTCGCTTGATAAAGAATTAAAGTTCATATTTAAATGCGAATATATTATAAAGTACATATGCGCAAATGTATAAATCAATGTTTAAGGCTTTAAGGTCGATGTGAAATTAAGAAATATTGCTCCTAAGAGAGCTTTCATGTAATGGAATGCTTTATGTTATGTTTGTTTGTTAATCTTGATGTTTAAAAAATAATCGAGCCTTTAATTATTTTACTGTTATGTATTTACAGTATGTATTTTAAATACGAATTTCTTCAGTAATAGAATGATCAAAAAGATCTATAAATGGGATTATATTTAATAATTATTTGTTTCGTAATGTGTTGGATTATACATGGAAATATATTTTAATAGCACAGTATATGTTATATAAATTACATAATGTTGAATATTTGGAGGCCAAAATATTCTTTAAATTTTGAAATATTTCTTTCTCTTTACAATAATACTTTAAACCACTTAGTTTTTAATCTTATACTAATATTATAAAGAGAAAAGATTTGATTGTTTGGCATTGAATAGGCTCCGAAACTACTGTACCTATTTGAAAAATACCGTTAGGAAGCTAAACTATCCAGGCTATATTTTTATGACTAGATTTTTTTAATTCCGTGCTGGCAACTGCTAGTGTGATATAAAAAGACAATGTTTATTGAGGTTGTATATGTATTATGCGCTTATCTATAGCTCCAATAAAAAATTAATTATCTATAAGGTCATATACGTGCTGCGTAGTTTACTCAACACGAACCCACACCTCGCTACTTCTAAAATTGTGTTCAGAGTCACTAAAATATTTGAAAACCTCAGTATATAAAACTATGAATATAATATGGAAAATGTTGCCTGTATTGTGTATAATTTCCAGTCATTCCATTTCTGTTTAACTGTAGTAAACATCTTACTAATGTAACTAAATGCAAAATTTGAAAGTACTGATTTTAAATTATTTGGAATAGTTTACATGATATCAGTCTAACTGGTTAATTTCTCTTCCGTCCAGTGTTGGCCGTAAGCCGTTCATCGATGTTGCCATGGTCAAATAATCATCGTAAAGGTTTGGGTTATATGGATAAATAATTTTTCAGCATTTCAATTTTAAAATTACAATTTTATGAGCATCTTTTCGCATATTTTAGATGGTATCTCTCGCTTTAAATATTATTTTAATGTATTTTATAGTAATACATTCAATTTCTTTTAACAATTAAGAATCAAATCAATTTGAAAAAATTAAAATACTGGACGAAATATTGCAATATATTACGCTGAAAGCGATATATGAAAGCCAGTTTTTTTAATTAAAACTAATGGAAATCGATTAGCAAACATTTCTTTGCTGTCTCTTCATGATATTGTAATACTATAGTTTTTTTTTAATTACTACTTTATAGACCAGGCATGTTATTTTTGTATAATAATGTTATCAACATTTTTCTTTATAAATACTAAAAACTGAAGGTAAACTTTTATGTTAATTACCCATCGATTATTGTTTTTAAGTTGTCTTTTTTATATACATAAGCATTTTCACTAAAAATGGAACAAAATAGATCATTTAAGAGAGTAGACTGAGCTAAGGAAGCTAAAATCATTGCATTGGGAATGATGCTATTTAAGTGTTACTGTTTTCATAAACATTTAGACATTTGTGTGTATATGAGTCTCAAATGATTGCCAAATTTTTAAAATTTACACATACATTGTCAAAATGCTCAAAGGGAGCTTAAAATTTCATTAAGAATCAGTTAAATTTCAACTCGGTCAACCAGCGTGATCTTATTCTTGAATCTTAAAACATGTTTTGTACTTTATTATTGTAAGAAAATTTTTAAATAAAATAATTTTGTAACAAGGCACACTATTATAAGTTTAAAATAAAATATATGTCTATATAAATTGACTTTTATTTAATTATTTACATTTACTTGAAATTGAATAAAAGCTGTTCAAAGAACAGCATAGTACAACTTAATCTATTTTATCACTTTTTATCTTCCACGCTCCAATCCTGTACTTCAACCAGATGAGACCTAGATCACATCCCATTTGAATCCATGATATTATTGGTGTTACTTTAGACCCCTCTATTTCCGTCCATCTTACTGGAATCTCGACTATTGGAATGTTTAATTTTTGTGCGATATACAATAGTTCTACATCAAACGCCCTATGAAAAAGAATACTTAAATTAATTTATTTTACTGGAAAACTAGTAAATACCAGCTTTAGTATATAAAATTATACATAAGCTATGTTAGTTACTGGAAGATATGTGATATATTAAGTGATACACTTAGAATAAAGCATTAATTTATTATCTTATAATACTAGTATAGGTGCAAAGAATAATTACCATCGGTTGACATGAAGACTTTGGAAACAGATATCGGCTGTTTTCCTTGTGAACATCTTGAAGCCGCATTGTGTATCTTTAATACCTTTTACCGTAAACAACCACACTAGGAAATGGAAGCCATACATCAGAATATTCCTGAAATAATATCAAATTAATTTACATGATTTTAATTTAAATGAAAACAAAATAACAGATATAAATAATTGATAAATGAACATAGTTACCTGAAAAGACTTCTTGTAGCCAATGATTCCTTTTCAAGATGAGCCCTAGACCCTATAGCTAAACCAAATTTGGTACTAACAATATTAGGCTCTGTGATTGGATCACATTTGATGATATCCTTTAATGCAGATTCCAATTTAACTATATCTTCAAATTTAGATGCACCATCTGCATCAGCAAATAATATAGTGGCACCTCTGGCATTTTGTATACCCTGTGGAGGAACATAGGAAATTAATTCATCAGTTTGTAATTATAAACAGTAGTAGAGGAAAGTTTAGAGAATACTGTATAGAAATAGCAAAGAAGCTTATAGAAAGAAATAAAACATAATGCGAATGCTGTCTACATTAGTAAATAAGTTAGCTAGTTACCAAATTGTTTTATTATTTATTCTATTTTACTATTTACATTCTAACCTTTGACATAAGTTTTAGTATTAAAAAATGTTATCTTTTTTATTATTGTAATTATTAGCAAATTTTAAATGTATTTTAACGTATTTTAAATGTACATAGATAGCAATTTTACAATGTTATTTTATTTATTATTAGCACTAAGTTTTAAACTAGCATTAAGGAATTATGTAATATTTTATAAGTAACTAGCTTAAGAATTTTTATGATTATTACAATAAAGACACCCAAAGTCTGGCTTAAAATACGCCAGGGGGAGAATGAGAGGGTGGCATAGTGCCGCCCAAAAAAAAAATTATAAACAGTAGTTAAAGATTTAGGAATGGATTTAAATAAAAATTTAATTATGTCACAATACAATCCTGAGTATATTGGTTCATTTAAAACCTATTTCTGACATCAATACATTTATGTAAATGTATCAGTTGACGTAGATTATACAATGTCATCCACTAGATGGAGTAACAACCTTAGGTAAGCTTTTTTACACTATCAGTAGACATTTAATGTGTTCATTGGGAGAAAAAAAAAACAGTTTTTCAGTGTACTTTAACAACACATACCAATCGCACAGCTCCACCTTTCCCTCTATTTTCAACAAGTTCAAGACATCTTAATTTTTCACTTCCATATTTTTCTGCATAAGTTTGTGCAACCTTTACTGTTTTGTCTTTACTTCCATCACTGACAACAATTATTTCATATTTGTATGTGGAATGCTCTTTAATTCTATTCTCCAAGAACTCAAATGTTTCATCAAGCATTGGTGGCACTGCAAAACAAGAAATATGCAGACTAATTTTATATAATACTTGTAAATTTAATGTGTTTTAAATTTACATTTAGTGATATTTAAATACTTACATCTTTCTTCTTCATTATAAGCAGGAACTATAACAGAGAGATTTAAAGTGGAAGGTTCATTAATGCTTGGCAGTTTTATTTTGCTTTTAGTTATAGGATCAAAAAATGTCTCCTCTTCCTTATATCTCTTCACAATTGGATAAGGTTTGGTTGTCAAATAAAGGAAAATTGAAAACTGTAAAAGGAAACATTGGGTTAATTAATTTGAAAAAGTAGCTATGTCATTTTTCTAGTTAATATTTAACTTAGTTATGTCGCTTCTTTTACAAAATTGAGAATACCGGTAATTTTTTTCTACTGTTTGGAGTATGAAATAGAAATTCATTGGTACCGTAGCAGTCCAGTCACAAACAATTTTATAACCTTTACTACTTCATTTATTAAGTAAAGAATAAAAAAAAAATAAGAATTTCCCGTTTTGGCACGTTTATCACAACTAATTTCCTTACCAGAATTAAAAGACAGACACCCGCTCCTATAAGATATAACATCGAAGTCCACAACATTGAAAATAACTCCATTATTAGGAGTAGTAACAATTGAAATATAGTAATGTATACGATTTTAGCATGTTATATCGAAAAATATCTTAAAAGCTAAAATCTTTAGTAAATATGAATTTCAAAAAAGATCAAAACGTCATCTATTTTACGTCAACAAACAAATTATCCGAGTCAAACAGTTGTCAAATCGTACCTCAAAGAGCAAATAAAAAAGATTGAGTTAAAAAAGTTTTAAATGCAGATAAGAAACTACCTCTAGATCTATGTTGAGTAGTTATTTAGTCTACATTTACATTGTTTATCTTCATCTTCAACCCTATGTTGATCTCGAAATAGTCAAAAAGTCAAAATTCGTTTACTTCCTCGAAATATAAATGGAAATAAACAGAGATTTTATTTTAATAATGAGAAGAAATCAATAAATATTTCAACAAGGATGTTTCTTACAGTGCCTTAATACCAGTGCAATCTATAAATAAAAAACTAATGCAAAACTTCCTTTACGAATTTAATTTGTTTTCATTATGACAAAGCGCCGAAGAATCGTTCAAGCTGATAAAATTATAGCCCAAGTGTTTTGTTTGTTAATGTTTTTACAGTTAAAAGGTAACTTGTTGAAATAATTTGTATAGTTAAACTACTTACTAGGAAAATATGTTAATTTATTCTTAAAACTATTTCAGGTTACTATGCAGTACCTAACAATCCTGTTTTATTATATTCAACTGCCTCGGATATAAGACTCTTAAATGTGTCAAAACCGGGTAAAGTTAACCCTATAATTAAAGGATTAGAACAAGGATCTGCTGTTGATTTTTTGTTTACAAAGGACTTGATATGCTGTTCCGATCAAACTGCAGAATTAATACAATGTATGACTTATAATGAAACATATTCTGGTGAAAAAGTAAGACAAAGTTTTCATTAATTCTTATTTTACATGTATTTTCATATGTTTCAGTTTAACTTACCCTTGTCTTAATATCCTTAAATTGTTTTATTTTTGCAGGAAAGAATAGTTTCTGAAGGTTTGATAACTCCAACTGGTATTGCTATAGACTGGTACACTGACAAAATATATTGGACAGATGGTGAAACAAATAGAATAGAAGTTATTAGTATAAATCAAAAATTTAGAAAAGTATTATTTTGGTCTGAAGTTGACTTAGCTAGAGCTATTGCGGTTGTTCCAAAAGATGGGTGTGTATTGTAATATCTTTGTAATATTTTGCCCCTAAAAGCAAAAAAGAAGTAAAGTTAAAAATTTATCTTTTTTTACTTAAAATGTTGTAATTCTAACATGTTTAGTTTGTTTTAATGTTTTAGTATTCTGATAGATTTTTTTAGGATGAATTTCAATAAATTAAATAAATTGACAACTCATTTGTTACAGATTAATGTTTTGGACTGACTGGGGTGAGATACCTAAAATAGAAAGAGCTGGTATGAATGGTGATCAGTCATCTCGTAAAGTTATCGTAAAAGATGATATATTCTGGCCTAACGGTATCACTATTGACTATGATAATGAAATCATATATTGGGCTGATGCTAAACTACAGTTTTTAGATGCAATTGATTTCAATGGTGGTAAAAGAAAGAGGATAATCAAAGGAGGTTTAGAATATCCGTATGCACTTACATTTTTTAATGACAAACTTTATTGGACTGATTGGAAAACTTGGTAAGCAAAAGTGAAATTATCCCAAAAACAAAGTTGCAATCACATTTATTTTATTTTTGAGTGAAGGGAGTTTTAATAATTTACATGGTGTAATTTTTTAAATTTTGTCATGTTTGTGTTTCTGTGTGGATTCTTTGGGATTCCCATAGTGGTCAATATTGAACTTAATGCATTGCTAATTCTCACTCTGTCTTTTTCTATTGAATTAAGTCAGAATGAAAAAAAAATAATAGTAATAATTGATCTTAAAAGTTGGTAATTTGGCCATGGGGGGCTGAGGTAACAGTTCATTTTGGAAAAGGGGTCACTTGTCCAAAATAGCTTGGGGATCCCTGATGTAGACAACAATATACAGTGGATAATTGTTATATAAAATTTTTATCAATTAGATCTAAAATGTTTTGTATCTACAGGACGATCTACACATGGGATATAGCCACAAATGGTCCTATAAAGGATGTCATAAAATCTAATCCAGTACCCGTTGACATCAAAGTGTTTGATGCCAGTAGACAGTTGATGCCTACAGGAGATTATCCTTGTAAACATAATAATGGGGGTTGTTCACATCTCTGTCTTCTTTCTCCTACTTCACCAGGTAATACAAATTTACATCTTACTATTATAAATGCGAATGTTTAGATGGATGGATGGATAGATGTTTGTTTGAAGGTATCTAAAGAATGGCTGAATGGATTTGGATGAAATTTGGCATACATTAGAACATAGTCTGGAAGAACACATAAGCTACTTCTTAAGTGTTTTTTGACAGCTAGTACTTTATAATTAAAGTTTTCATTGATACGTTATATTATATTAAACATAAGCCAAATTTATCTCTCATAGACCTCTTTTTAAAAGTTTTATGGTTTTGTTGGGTCTTTTGTTAAAATTCTTCTTTAACTTTTAACCTTCAACTTTTATTTCCCATCATCATACTCCATGTCAAGTCTTCTGTGGACCTGTGGCGGTCCACCTGGACATCTTTGGGACCAATTACTGCTGGATTCCTTTAACATTTTTTTTATTAAATATTAATTTTAACTATCGCAATGACTTTCTTTACAGGTTACATGTGTGCCTGTCCGACAGGTGTAAAGTTGAAAGAGAACAGCAATACAACTTGTTACAGCTCTCCGCAGTCAATACTGTTGGTTGCACAGCGGACTATTATATCCAAGATTTCTTTAGATTCTCCAGATTTTACACCCTATACAGTCCCAGTTAAGGATCTCAAAAGAGCTCTCAGCGTTGACTTTGATACAAAGACTGAATATATGTATTGGGCCGATAGCTTGGTAAGTTATTTAAATTTTATACAATGGATTCTAGTCAAAATAATATTTTAATATGACAAGTTTTTTTTTTTAAATTTTTTTAGAAGCACTTTTTTTTTACTTGATATACTCCTTTTAACACATTAAATGCCACTGATTTTCATGTTTCAAAATGGCAACTAAACATATCAACTATATTTGATGTAAAGTTGTTTATAAATTTTTGACAATTAAGAAACATTTACTTTTAGTCAAAGACAATATCCCGGGCACGTTTGGATGGAAGTGAGCAGTCTGTGGTGATACACAGCTATGGAGTGCCTGATAGTATCGCCATAGACCCCTTAGCCCGGAACATCTACTGGACAGATCCTGCCACTGACACTATCAATGTTGCCAGACTTAATTTTAATTTTAAAAAGGTAAGCTTATTACACCATCTGAAACAATAAAGTCTTATGATTATGGTAAAAACCGCAGCTGCTGAACAAAAGGATTGACTCGGAATGAAGATAAATAAAGGGATTAGACTTAAAGTACAGTCGAACCTGGATAAGCGACAAACCTATATAAGCGAGAGTCTTTAACGGACGACCTCGACGAGGAACTTGGATTAGAGAAATCTCTAGGCAAGAAAAATTTTGCTGTCTCTTGGACTGTATTTATCTATAATATCTACTTAAAATTGTCGCATATAATTTTAATTTTCTCTAGTAATATATTGATTATTGGCAAATATCAGACTATTTGGCAATAAACAATTATATAATTACTTGGCAAATTATATTTAGACTGTGTTAAACTCGACCCCTTGTGATATACTTTTGGGGTTCAATTATTTCACTTTACTTTAGGTCATAATTCATGAAGATCTACTTGATCCTCGAGCGATAGCATTACATCCTAAAGCCGGTCTGATGTTCTGGTCTGATTGGAATGAAAAGAAACCCAAGATAGAGCGAGCAAATTTAGACGGCACGGGCAGAGTGTTGCTGATCTCGGAGAAGTTGACTTGGCCGAATGGTATAGCAATAGATACTGTTAACAATAGACTGTACTGGGGTGATGCTAGGATACATAAAATTGAAGTAAGTTTATACAGTTTTTACATATTTTTTTTAATTATCATAAGGTGAAAGGAACGAACTACCACCTGAATTCTACGTAATAGCGAAACGACCGCTAACAGAAGTATTAGTAGTAAGAAGTACACACAGAAAGAGAATATTTCCCCTTCCTATGCATTTTCTCCTCTGTCAAATCTATTTCTTGCCATCTTTTCATTTTAAGATTAAATTAAATAATTAAAATAAATAAATTAAATAATTCATAAAATGTTATTCATGTAATTACGATGTTTTTATGTTCTCAGGTGAGCAATATGGATGGTACGGACAGAAGGGAATTGCACAACAGTGACATTCTGCACGTCTTTGGTTTATCACTGTTGGGTGACCATCTGTACTGGTCGGACATGCAGAGACGGACACTGGATAGAATCGATAAAGATACTGGTAATTTGATTGATTAATCCTTGGTTTCTGAGACCAAAATCCCTATTTAAAACATATTGTTATCTCTGTTTTGTCAAAGATATTGAGAGGGATTTTAAATAACTTTTTTATTGTAATATATTTGTGTGATCACTTAAACTTTTATTTCATATTTTTTTATTTGTTTGCTATTTTTCTTAACAAATAGGCATATTTACAATGTACGGATTATCAATGGTGTAATGTACGGATGTATCAAGGTTTTGGGTTCGAATCCGCCATTCAAATCTTGTTGTGAATCTATTATTTTTTTCAATTATCTTGACAGTCCAAGATCATATTTGCGCTGCGCAGTACCCTCCCCCCTCAAACAGCTACACTTAAAAATGTGTTCTGCGCAGTAATTGCTAACTTTATAGCTTTCAAGATATCTGAAAGCTAAATTACTAGCATTTACTTTAATTATGACAGCTTTACAAGTTCATTGTCCCTCTTAATTTAAAAAATTGCCAGGTCTGGATCGTCAGCTAGTTGCTGAGCAGATGGCCAACATGATGGGTGTGAAGGCATTCCGTTTGGGCGAGTCGCTCGGCGACAACCGCTGCAGCGAGGACAATGGCGGCTGCTCACATTTCTGTTTCAACAGGCCTAGTGAATACATCTGTACATGTCCATTGGGTAACTAGGATTTTTTAAACTAGCCCTCATTCTCTTCTATAATTTATGGTTAATTGGCTCTATAGTTTAATATCATAAATATATCGTGTTTTTTCACTTACAGTGATGGAGTTGAAAAGGGACAGAAAGACTTGTATAGATCCAGATGCGTTCTTAGTTTACAGTCGTAAGAATATAATTGGCATAATCAGCATTGATAATGAAGATAACGAGGAAGTGTTGCCTGTTAAAGATTTGAAGGAAGTCAGGTAAAAAAAAAAAAAAAAGATAATCAATTTCAGAGAAATTTCCAGAAAATTAAAAAAAAAGTCTACTCATAGATTTGAAATTTTAGTAAAATGTGCCGTTTTTTTCTAATATTTGAAGTATATGTTTTTATTTTTTTCGTAGTGCATTAGCGGCTCACGTGTCTGGGGGCAAGTTGTACTGGTCGGACAGTAAAACTAAAACAATCAACCGTTCCTCTATCGATGGATCCTTTATGGAGAAAATACTGGAATGGATGGGTTTGGTTGAAGGTATTTTTTTTTATTTTTTTCATCTCAAAGTAAAAAAACATATCTTGTATTATTGTTAAAATGTGAAAGTTTAGGATGTATGGATGTTTGTTTGAAAGAATCTCCAGAACAACTCAACAGATCTTGGTGAAATTTGTCACATATGTAGAACATAGTCTGAAAGAACACATAAGCTACGTATTAAATTTTATTTTTTTAATTCCGCGTGGATAGTTTCAGGCGATAACTATTCCTAATAAATATTACTTGTGGTTTGATTTAGGACTAGCGATAGATTGGTCAGCTCAGAATATCTATTGGACGGACACGAGCTCGCAGAGGATCGAAGTGGCTCGTCTTGATGGCTCCAGTCGTCGCGCTCTCATTTGGCAAGGACTCAAGAAACCCAAGAGCATAGTGCTTGATCCCAAGAAAGGGTAAGATATAGAACATAAGACAAAAAAAAAATTGTCTATTGGCCATAATACGAAGGAGAACTGTTTACTATTGTGACCATAATTTGTAATCAAATTTAAAAAAAAAAATATTATTATTGTTGAACTTTCCCCTTAAGTGTGTCAAATTTCAAGTTCAAATATTCTCGCACAATTGTCCAAAAAAATTTGCTTTTTTCACGCTTCACGTTTAATGACTATGTGTTGTATTTTCAGTTACATGTATTGGTCAGAGTTAGGTTCAAAGAGTATAAAGCGCGCGGCCATGGACGGTACGTCCCCGACCGTGTTCATAGAGCAAGTGGGGCGCGTACACGCTCTGGCCATAGACTACGAGACGCGCACGCTGTACTGGGCGGCGCTCGACCCGCCCGCCATAGAGTACGCATTCCTTAATGGCACTGGCAGGAGGATATTGGCTAATAATATTTCAATGCCGTATGCACTTACTATCTATGGTGATCGCGTGTTTTGGGGAGATTGGAATACTGGTGAGTAAAAATATTTTTTTATTTTAAATAAAATTTAAAAGTAATTTTATCGCCTTTTTATGATTCTTATTTTTATTTCGGTTTATTTATCTTTTTTAATATTTCATACATATGAATTTAAGTCCATTGTTTTATAATCCATAAGTATAACGCTTTCAAAACATCAAAAAAGCCATATTATATTCATAAATACGTTTTTTTACGATAAAGTTGTAATATAAAAAAATACTGTATTTTTGTTAGGTCTAGTGGAATCAGCAAAGAAGACGGACGGCGGTGACAGAGCACGTCTCCACAGTGGGTTAGATTACATCTCGGACTTGAAGGTGTATCCTCGAGGCCGGGAGCCTGACGGCAGCCAGTGCGCGGTGGACAATGGCGGCTGCGAGCACCTCTGTCTCCCGCGCCCTGACGACTACCGCTGCGCCTGTCCGGCACACTACCGCCGCAATCCGGACAACTTGACCTGCTCCGGTATGATAAATTACCTGTCACACTTTTAATGAGGTTTTGTTTATTGGTTAAGGGAAGCCCCTTAGCGTAGATTTAACCATGAGAAATCCATAATAAAGGACTTAAATGACTCGTAAGTCTATCTTAAATTCTTTTTATAAAACAGAAATTGATATATTCGACCTCTTTGGTAGAAATGAGATTGTATACTTAGGTTTATTTTAAGAAGAGGAATTGGCCAGTAAGAATATTTGACTTATCTGAACTTAAAGTAAAAAAATAAAAAATGTGTACGTTATCTTTTAGAGCCAGAAGAGTACCTGCTGTTTGCCCAAAAGAATGCAATAGGTCGGATTATGGTTGCAACTGGAGAGGTCAACGATGCCTTTATACCGTTGACTGGACTGAAGAGTGTCAAGGCAATAGAATATGATCCCGTCAGCAAGTAAGTATTTATAAAAGAAATATAACACTGAAATTAAATATTTTACTAACTAGCTATCGCCCGCGACTCCGTCCGCGCGGTACAAAAAAAACTTCAGTACTAGCCTATGTGTTCTTCCAGATTATGTTTTACTTCTACGCCAAATTTCATCGAGATCCGTTGACCCGTTACGGAAATACCTTCAAATATCCATCCATAGAGGATCGGCGGCTCAGGGGTTAAGCACTTGACTTGCAATCTGCAGGTCCTGGGTTCGAATCCCGCCATGTACCAATGGTTTTTCGATTTACATATGTACATTTATCCGACGTTCTTACGATGAAGGAAAACATCGTGATGATGCACATATCTGAGTAGAAATTCAATAATATGTGTAAAGTCAACCCGCACTGGGCCAGCGTGGTTGACTATGGTCTAGTCACCCCTAACTTGGGGTAGGCTTATCCATCCATCCATGATTGTTTTGACATGTATGATAGGTAATAAGTGATTGGTTTATTTTTACCCAGGAATCTTTATTGGATGGATGACGACTCACACGCAATACGTCGTGTGCCCATATCGTATTCAACGACCTCCGCGATCACAGACTCGCATCCCGTGGTGACAGGTCTTTCCAGACCGTTCCACATGGTGCTGGACGTGATAGGTCGCGCCCTCTACTGGACTTGTCTGGACGGAGACTCGATCAATGCGACCTCTATCGTCAATTCCTCTCTAACAGGCGTTATACTTCGCGGAGATAAGATGTTGCCTAGACATTTAGCGTTTCATCAAACTAAAAGGTAAAAAAATTGAAAAATATATTTCTTTTTATGATTCTCTATTACCTTTTGTTTTAAAATTCTTATAAGGATTTATTATATTATAGGATATTATATGATAAATAACGAAATTTCATTTAGTTATGTTAAAAGTAGGAAATGTTAGATTCTTGTATATGGTATGTGTAATATTTGGATGCGTAGGGTGTTGGTATGGAACGACGTGGGCGTGGGCGCGATAATGCGCGCTAACGCGGACGGCACTGGGCGCGCGGAGCTGGCGGGCGCGCCCAACGCCACTGCGCTCGCCCTCGACCAGACCTCCGCCACCGTCTACTGGGCTCTCTCCCGTCAGATACACGCCGTGGATCTCGATGGAAACAACAAGTGAGCACACAAACATAACAATTCTTGACGTTGACTAGACGACGCTTTCCTAGGGTGTTTCTTAATTTAGTATGAGAAATGGTTATTAAAGTGTAAGTGTTGCAGAAATTTTATAGTAAACGGCTTCTTCGTTTGTCTATTTATATTAGAGTTTTAGGAGCGTTTGTATGAATGTTGTGATGTTTTCAGACGCGTGGTGTGGCAGGGCGGGTGGTGTGGCACGCTGGCGGCGTACGGCGGCGCGCTGTACTTCAGCGGCGGCGAGCGCGCTCTCATGCGGGTGCCTCTGCACCGCCGCGAGGCCCCCGCCGCGCCTGTCTCACACCTCGCCCGCCTCGCCGCACTATTACCCGTCAATAAGGCGAGAACTATTTACTATCTATTTAGTTGTCTAATTACTTAGCTGTATTTCTGATATCCGAACTAATTCATCCTGCTCGAAGGACCAATTATAAGACCACGTATAAAATACAGGCGTTTGTGTTAAAGTATTTATCAAGAATTGTATTTTGTGTTTATAAAATTATAAAATATTTTATTTTCTTATAATTTGTATTATGAATCAGGTGGCTCGAGAGCACGTGTGCTGGGCCAGCAAGTGCGGTCAGGCGCCTGGCGCGTGCTTGGCGGGTGGTGGGTGCGGCTGCGCACTGCGCTGTGCTCCGCAGCCAGCCTGCCAGCCCGACCAGGTGCCGTGCGCTCCATCGCCCGACCGCCCACCGCACTGCATACCCCGCGCCTGGAAGTTAGTCAACATTACATCTCGATATAAGGAATGATTGCAAAGAGAGAGGTCCTTCATTTGATTCTCTTTGTTTTTCTTAATGTTTTATTTATCATATCTGTATCAGATGCGACGGCACGGTGGACTGCCCGGATGGATCGGATGAGGGCGCTGAGTGCGGTGCATGCGCAGCGGGTGCGGGCTTGCGCTGCGCGGACGGCTCGTGCGCACCCGCGCTCGGAGCCTGTCCCACTGGCGCCTACTGCGCCACACCACTGCCCGCCGCCTTCCGGTAAAACTTCAGCATTATATTATGTATTACGTACAAATTATCGATAGGAAACCTATTAACGTTATGTATTTTTGTAATATTTTGTTGTAGTTGTGACCAACGCCTGTGCCTGGCACCTGCACTATTGTGCGACGGCCGGCTGCACTGCGAGGACGGCTCCGACGAGCTACCCTCTGCTTGCGGATACGGACAAAAAGAACCGGTATTGTTATTGTACACTTCAAAAGACACTAGCTAAAGAATTATTAGAGATAAGTATGTTTCAGATTATTTATATGTTTGTGTGGTCGTTGTCAGCCGGTGCGGGAGTCGCGCGCGCTGGTGGTGTGCGGCGCGCTGGCGGCGGTGGGGGCGGGGCTGGCGGGCGCGTGGGCGGCGCTGCGCCGGTGTCGTCGCCGCGCCCCTCGCACCCCACCGCCCCGCCCTCTCGTACCCATCAAGCCGCCTCCGCCCCGCGCCAGACCACTCGGCGCCAGCTCCTCTGAGTAAGCTACACACTATATTATATTTATCTTATCTTAGTTCATAGAAATGTTCTGTGTCTATACTTTAATTTGTCACAGAATGTCAATGATTCTCGAAGTCGGTGTCAAGTAAGGTTCTAAACGGTTCAAATGGACTGAGTGAATTTGATGTAGAATGTTGAGACATGAGAACGTGTATTCGACAGCTTGGTGTGCAGTTCGTTCGATGATCGTGCGACGGAGAGCCTATGCGAGCGTTACCCGCGCCCGACGGCCAACCCCCCGCCGAGCCCCGCCACGGCCAGCAGTGGGAACGCGGGCCGTCGCCGCGCCTACCGCCACTACCGCGCCATGAACCGCCCCCCGCCGCCCACGCCCGCCTCCACTGACGCCTGCGAGTCTGAGCCCGAGCCTGCCGCACGCGCCCCCCCACCCTCGCCCGCACCACTCGTCTACTGACACTCACTATAAACAAAAAAAATAATTAAATTGTTTAACTTTCGTGAGACATCATAATTAATTAATTACAAACGGCTTAACTCACGTTTGATCGTCCGGTGACGACACCGACTAGTTTCGGACCCATCGGGGGTCCATCTTCAGGGCGAGTGTTTAATCCGAGGACTTCGCGGTCGCCGACTAGTCGGTGCCGTCACCGGACGATCAAACGTGAGTTAAGCCGTTTCTTAATTAATTAATTAAAAAAATAAGTTCAATATTGCAAAAATTTGAAATATGCTATAAACTGACCATGTCTCAAGGAATTCGTATAAGAAAGAACCATGTGTTGACTTAATGCATTTAATTTTAAATGGATAATTTACAGGTACTCACAGTATTAAATGTCGTTTGCGTTTATTGTCCTCTTTGTAGCGCATTTCACTACAGTAAGAACATTTTTAGATATTATTACAGCACTCTTTATAATAATTCATCCTCTCATATCACTGTCAAAAACTTTGTAGTGGATAAACTTTTTATAAAACCACTGGTGCTCCACAAATATGCTAGATAATAAGTTATACTATTATGTACATAGTCATAGATAGTATAATTCAACATAAAACTATGTTAGAAGTTTGCTTCAAATGCGATATGTTAATAATTAAGAAATAATAAGAATAAATAGATTTTTGTGAACGATTAATAAAACATCAAATCACATCAATCACAGAAATATTGTCCGTAATAAGAAACGTATATTTATTTTTAAGAATGTCCACACAATTTATGCGTATTTAGTAATTTTACACTAAGAACAATTAATTTCATATCGTAATGGCAAAAAAAAACTTGACACTTAATAAAAACAAGTGTCCCAGTGTTCTTCCGTAAGTTATGGTCAAATTGACCATAAGAAGTGCATTTTTAGGTTAGCTTTCTAAATATAAAAATCGTATCATGTTTTGGTTGTGATCAGTATTTCAATGGTTCTGGTTATTATATTGTCTATGTCATACAACGAATTGTTTTAAATTCGGTTTTTACTTCACGGCGTTGTCCATCAGATTTTTTATCCTGCTAACCCTAATAAGGGTTTTAGGAGATATTATTGCAAATTAACTATCGTTGTTTTGAACAAATGTGCCAATTCTTTTAAGCAGAAAAAAATTGCGTCGGTAAGTTTTTCGTTATATTAATAAAGACAACGTCTTAGTTTCAACTAAGGAGTAAAATAAGACGCACAAGGAATTGAGATAGCGCAATGAATGTGAGACTTTGACTGTCTCTTTAAATATAAAGTGAAATTTCAATTTGGTGCTATTTCACTGTTCGTGCCTCGATAATATTTATATAAGTTTTATAGAATAATATGTATTATAATAGATTAATATTTAGAATTAATTGTAAATAACTTTTAGATTATTGCAAAGTTTCAATACATTTCAAATATTTTTAGTATCACTAAAAAGTATACATATCACGAATTATCAATTTTACATTAGTTAATAGCCAGTTAGTAGTATTTAGTGGCCAGATAAAAGATTTAAAAATAAAATGTTTAGAGACTTATAAGTCGTTGGACACTACAAGCGATAACTGCGCTATAATCGATAGATTTTTTTTTACAAAACAACGCCATAGTATTTAATATAAATGTCATATCTTATTAAGTAATTAGTTCAATATTCTGATGAATAATAATTATGCATTTTAATTAAAAAAATCTTACATTTCTAGTACTAATATATTTGCACTTATTCTCTGCAGATTGCAAACAATGCCAATATTTATAATTATAAAAAAATATTTTTCTAGTATAGTAAGATCAATTATTATATTTAATAGTATCTTAATAAGTTATTTGTGAGCTCCAATACAGCTCAGAGGGTCTAGCACGAATATTTGCGATAATCGCTTTCGTAAGGACATCAATAAATATATGATAAAATTTGTATGAAAACGTCCACATAAATATTCGTGATAGGCCCTCAGAGTTTGAAATCTCCCAATAGTAGCGTAGTTAGGTTTGTTAAAATCATGAGACATTTTTTTTTTCAAAAAAAAAAAAATGGTATAACTACTGTTGTGCATCAACTGTGTGACGAACTCTATATAGCTCACTAAACCTGGGTTCTTTAGGTACCAAAATATTTGTATAAAACATATCGTCATCCCTGTCATTATCTTTGACAAAACAGTGATAGCAATATGTTTTAAACGAATATTATGGTCTCAGAAACCCAAGGTAGATGAACATTTGAACATTGGATAGGACGGGAATTTTTGTACCAGTGTTAATAAAGCAGTTTTTATTTTAATTGACTACGAAATTTGTAAATATTTTTTAAAATTTAATAATTTTATAAATATTAATAATTATAATAAAAATTTGGATATATTTCATTTATTACTTTCTAATAAATATAATTATATAATTATTATATTAACTGTTTTTGTTTAATTAAGTATATGTGTAAATAATTTTAATAGATTATGATTGAACATTTTTAATGACTTGATCTAGTTTTAATTATAGTTAACGAAGTTGTGTTGCGTTTGCAATTGGTAGCTTTAGATCACTAAGTTAACTTTGACACCGTTGCCTTAATATGTTGTAATCGGTACTAATATTGACTGATTTGAGATTTTTTTTATAAAATAAAACTTCTGTACCTGTTTTCTAATTGTTTTATTACTTGAAAAGTGGTAATGTCCGCAATATAGTGCCGGAAAGTCAACACGACTAGTGAAATACCACGATCTCGGAAGAGAAAGAAAGAAAGAAAGAAAAAATATTTATTGCCACTCAAAAAATACAATCAAAAAAGAAAAAAAAAACACACATACAAGGCATAAAGTGTGGCAAAAGGGAGCCAGCTCAGCGAAGGAGGTGAGGAGAGGTGTAATCGTTGTGAATTTTGCGACTCCCTTCCTTTTTTAATAAGTAAAGGATGTAAAAGAATGGGAAAGAGAAGCGTATTACGGCGGGGAAGAGATCATCTAGTGTTTTAAATAAATAATAATGTTTCACACTAGTATAGCAAAGTATCTTGAGACGATTTTGTAATCAAAAATCAAAAGTTGAAAGTATAAAAATATAATCAATTTGTTCTGATATACTTTAGGACTGAATTTTTCTCGGAACAATATTAAAATATTCTAAAGGAAGTTTAAGAGAAAAGTTAAAAGGATTAGAAAATCTCAACAGTGGGATTTGAGTTTAAACTTTTTCGTCACGGTAGCAACGATCCGACAGAATCTGTCCTCAGGGGAAGATAAACCTGATCTAAGAAATTTGTATTTAGGGACTATATTTACGTATTATTAATCTGAGTCTGTTGTATAACACAATATTTTTTTTTTCGTAATGGATTTTAATTTTTTTTTCTTAGATGACGTGTTATATTGCATCACAAAATGACAAACATTTTTATTACATATTGCTATCTCTATTTTTCCAAACTGAATGAGAGAGATGAAAATATATATATGCACATGTCTTTCGGCAGTCAAATTCTCTACCGTAAAAAATAATATTGAGTAAATTATGGTTCTTCGTACTTACTTCTTAAAACTAAATTCATTACTATTTTTACTCTTTAAAGACAAAGTATAGTGAAGTAAAAAAATAGCTATAGAAGACAATTGACTTAACAATTAAATGTTAAATATTTCAACAAATTTTAAGTAGCTTACTTTCATCTCAAAGTCTCAAAGCTTTTTACTAAAATTTTTAAATATTTCATAAGTGTTTTAAGATTTTTATTTCTTAAGAAAACAATTTAAGTGGCACATTATTAAAATCAAATTCTTTCCAGATTGCCCAAAATACAAGCTGTGGATTAAATATTAAACACTAATAACATATATTATAGATGTAGTTATGTTTGGATTTTAGGTTAGAAAGACATAATAACAATGTGTGAATGATGCCAAATATTTATACTTCAATTTTAGGATCCAATTACGCTGCTGATGTAAAGCTGGAATGTTATCTCGGCCGCACAACGGCATGTCATTACGGTAATAAACGTTTAGTTCGCGCGAGAGGGGTTATGTGTTGCCATACTCAAATAATATGCTCAACGCATTTTACGAATCTTACTAGTTTCAGTATATTTGTACAACAAAACAACTTAAACAAACATCCTTTCGAAATTATTTATTTTTAATATTTCCACGCCAGCGTCAATCTTTTGTCATGAGAGGTTTTTCTTTCGTGGAGAGTAGTGGTCACAGTCGCTGAATCAGAACGAGGCTATTTTGTTGCCTAAAACATCGTTCACAATTACCCTATCACTTTAGTTATCGAAATGTTGTGTTTTGAAAATGGTATATCAGAGTACAAAATAATCACATTAGTTCTTCCCGTCTTTAATAAATTATTACGGGCTTAAATAAAACATACCTAAGTAAACGCCCTAGAAATATCGCTACCGTGGTTTATAAAACGATCGCTTGTCGCACAAAGTTTCGCGAAAAGCGCAGAGTCGTCGAATACCTACCAGCGAGACACTGAAGATAGATTTTAGAGTTTCGTCGTACTGGAATTTAAATTTAAAGTTATGTGGAATTTAGTGAAGTATTTAATAAGCTGGTATTTAACGCTGATATAATCAGAAATTATTTTTGTTTTATATTTACTGTAAAAACTGAAAGATCTGTCTATTAGTCCACGACGCCATTTCATTTCATTAGCTAGAATTTTTTGAATTTTTATGTTCGATTTAACAAGAATTAAAACTACTAAATTAATCGTGATTTTCTTTTGTAAATGACCCTGAGTTGGATAAGTCCGATGGATGATGTTTTTCAACAAAAATATTGTAAATATAAGTAATAAACGTTTCCTTTTATTTTGCAGTTTTACAAATATTTTATCTGTTGGATAAAGTGAACCAGCGGATTACGATTTACGTGCCAATTTCTTCGAATGGTTTGACCAAAGCGGCTTAGCACAGATAAAAAATATTTTCCGTTTTTCGACAAAACATTTCAATGTTTTAACAATACTGTCTGTTTTTTTATTATCAACTAGTGGTCGCCCGCGACTTCATCAGCGCAGAATTGAAAAAAGAAAAAATCAGGCTACAATATTCCTGCACATATCAGATACCTTTCAGTGAAAGCCCCGTCAAAATAGACCTAGCTGTTCCGTAGATTACCCGGAACAAACTCGGCTTGCGGACAGATAGGCATGTATATGTATAGATAGACAAAAATTTTAAAAATTAGTTTTTTGGTATAGGTAAAGCAACACATAAACGAAATATGATTTTTTTATATTAGATACAGACACGCCAATTTTATTAAATGTATATATTTCACTGTTAAAACTAATCAGGTCAAGATAAACAATATATTGTAATAAGGTTTTTAGTGAGACATAGAATGGTACAAAATTTTCAACATTCTCTAATATGAATGATTATTTGTGATATTATTGATTAATGAATATTTTTATGCAGATCATCATCATGAACGTGCCCTTACCTCTATGGAGGGTCGGCACAGCATGTACTACTCCTCCATACATCTCTATCATCCGTCATATCTGAATTTACCCCCTTCTTATGCATATCCTCTTTCACACAATCTATCCATACTTTCTTTGATCTTCCCCTACCTTTATAGCCATCTCCATTCAATCCACAAAATATAAAAAAATATTTTTATGCAGATAATATATTTCATTTTTTAATAAGCAGCGTTTAATGTAACACGTAAAAACATGTCGATACATGCGGGTTGTGGGGAGTCGGTTGAGGTGCAAAGTTAAATGTACCCGCGTTAAACCTTAAGTCGGGATTAGACTTTTCAGCTGCTCGTGACGTGGGCGGTGAGCGCGAACTTCGCGGAGATCTGACGTACTTTGTTACGACCCATTCAAACTTCACTTATACCTATGTGAATATCATTCCGTTACCCTTAAAACTTTTCGTTAAACTATTCTTTGTAGTGACTTTTTACGTCGCAATAATTTGATATTAACATATGTTTATGTCAAGTGACACTGGCCGTAGGGCAGACTGGCCATTACGAAAAAGCTCCCAAAAAGTAAAAAATTATGATGTTGCCATTCTACAGTGATATAAATGTGTAAAAGCGTACTCTAAATTTTAAATACACAAAATAAATAATAAAGGTTGAGTTAATTTTATACTCCATTAAAATGTGTCTGTAATGTCTATCTATGCAGTAAGTATACACTTTTATGATTTAAAAAGAAAAGAAAATCATCTCAATCAGATTGTTAAAGATTTTTGTACCAACGAACATCCATGACACCGAAACGATCATCTGGGTCATAGATTAATTACTCCATTTGATTCATAACATTACTTATTAATCTTTTCGCTTTTACTACCACTAATTTGTTTATTGTAATGATTTAAATTTATATGTAAGCAATTTAAATGTTACCAGTGTAAAATTTGCGTACATGTTAAAATATTCCATTTTCCAAATGATGGCAGATGCCGCGTCCGTGGAGGTATAATTTGCACACAATTGCACTAATAGAATACGTAACTGCATACATTGTGATGACAAGAAGCGTTCTCGTCCCGATGACCTACATTCTATAGAATTGAATTCAAATACATAGGTAATAAAATCTATTTGAAGAATCCCAAGCGAGTTATTTTATTGTCGTCAATTCGCAACATACTCGTTTCTATTTTGTACGCACACAATAAAATTATTTTTAAATGTTCTTGGTAGAAATCGAAAAAATGTAGCACGACGGTGGAAGGTTAGAGGTTAGGAAAACTTGTATTACTTAAAATTTTTAAAGGTGCTTAAGAAAACTTGTGAGTTATAGAAAGGGACAATGACAGCCTTAAATTGTTATTAGCGAGTATAAAGTTTACAACTACACGTGTTTAGATAATTATTTTTAACTAATTAACAAATCTAGAGCACAAATTAAACAATAAACACATGAAAAACATTTAATTATATTATTGAGTTAAACAATTAAAACAGATGCCTAGATAATTATTTATCATCGGGTAATAATATAATTAGTTGTTGTGATGCGAAATTAAATCAGCACATTATCTAATTTGTATTGGATTAATCAATCAATTATCAAATGCCATAAAGTTAAACTTTGGTCAATTAATTATCGGTGTTTTATGAAATAGTAGCAATAACCACCCGAGTTAATGGACTACGTGAAAAATTTATTATGATGTATGTCATTACGTTGTCTATATTATGCAATTTCGTTACTGTTTTATGAATCTAGACCTAGATAACGTAGAAATCTATAAATATAAAAGAAAGTCGTGTTAGTTACACTATTTATAACACAAGAACGGCTGAATCGATTTGACTGAAAATTGGTGGGCAGGTAGCTTAGAACCAGGAAACGGACATAGGATAATTTTTACACCGTTTTCAATTTTTTATTCCGCGCGGACGGAGTCGCCGGTAAAAGCTAGTATATTATAAACACTTTGAAGTCTGTCAGTAGTTTGCACAATAAATACAAAACCTAAAATAATATTATAACCTAAAAATATAATAATTATAAGGAACTTATTCATCAATTTGCCAAGGTAATGTAAGTTAATTTATCAAAAGTAAGAAACTTCAAGTTATTTTGAAGGTAAATATTACTCTTAGCTATGTAACATTTCACTAAAAGCACAAGCGCCGAGAATTATATTCGATACTGAATAATTCATTTTGATAATTATTCCGGCGCTAAAATTATTCCAGCCATAGTCGCTTGGAACTTGCAATTTGCGGACAATTTAGACGTCGTAATTCAGCTTATTTGAATATTTGTCTATAATTATTAAGATGTTGGGGATGTGTAGTGGTAAGAGAAGCTAAAGCATTATGTGGGTGCTTGTACTTGTGGCTATTGTGGAATGATGTCACACAACATGGCACAATTGGTGATGATGCATACATTTGAATATACTGATTCCTCTGTTATTTATTTGTGGTAATTTATAGTTCGATAATATACTTTAGTTTTACCAAAAGCGTAAATGGCGATCAATATCCTTACCAGATTTAATAGCCAAAATTAATACTTTGATAAGAACGGATTCAGTATCTTCAGTTCCAAAATCAATTTGTAACTGTAACTCTTGACATACGAGCAATAAAAATGTCTATAAAACGATCGATAACTGAGACCACTAATAGGATCTGTCATTATTAATGACTATATGGATATTGATAGCTCTCAATGGCTTCCAAATGTGACTTCCATAAGACGTTCAAAAATCAATTAATCACTTTATCGAGTCACTACCAGTTATTTCCGAACATACACGGTTCATATCGTATATCAATCATCCGGCTTTAAACGTTAGAGTCGGTAGCAGAAAGGTGGTATACTTTTAAAATATGTCTTTAAAACTTTTCTGTCTTCTAATGTACGAGTAAATTATTGAATTTTGTATCTTTAATAATAATTTATTTATAAACTAATACGCTTCACAATTAAGACGTGTTTTTATTATTATAGTTATTTTTTTGCTGTTTTACAAAGTAAAAGCTTGCGCGAGACGATAAAGGTCGGATGTCTTTAATTTTTAAACCCTTAAAAGTAAGGTTATCAGGGAGTCAATTTTTAATCACGTCTGTCTAAATTCTCTATATACAAAACAGCTCATTTAGATTATTCGGCTTATGAATCTACGTTTATTAATAGAAAAGAGTTAACAGCATTTTCTTGTAACTTATATTAGTTACTGTAATTACAAAGACGCACTAACCTACTTTCTACGGCAAAGTGTGATTGGTGTTAATTATAAGCTTACATTTCTAGCATTCAATAAACGATACACGTCTTTTCCATTATTCTATTGAGTAAAATACCTTCACGGTCACGTATAGCCTGTATAAATAAATCGGACATTAGGATAGCGCTGGCAACGAGAGCAGGTATTCATAGCTTTAGTCACGTATTAGGTATTAGAGTGGTAGAGCATCGTTCACCTGCAACTGTGGTTTAGGGAATTCAGATTAGTCTAGTTATTTATAACATCATTGGTATAACGAAAACATACCAATATGTAAATCGGGAGAATATACCATGACGGAGTGTCAGTTTAAAGATATTCTACAACAAAGGTTTTACCTCTTGTTTTACTTTCTCCTTAAACGAAGAGTCTTAGTATAATTTTAACAGAATATTGAATAACGTGCTAACGATGTCTATTGACTGACCTATCTTGAGTACAGGGTTTCTTAATTCTTTTACAAGTTTTTGTACATTGTAGTAGACCGTAAATAGACATCCCACTGCCAGGTACGGGAGTTTAAAATGTATCGTAAATTAATACCGCAGCTATCATTAAGTTTCTTTATTATGAAACCATTAAAGCTTAATGTTCAATACATTAAACATTGCAACGTAAAAGTAAGCTTAACCTGAATCTATTTAATACTGAAAATATATTAACTTTGTTGGTATCATTTCATTTATACAATAATTATAAATTCATTCTTCAGTATCTGTAGGGACAAGAGCAAGTTGATGATGAGTTTTTTATTAATGAATTAAATATGTCGTTAAAGCGTTTTGATGATAAGATTAATTATTTAATTTTTTTAAAATAAATAACTCTTATGCAATAAATGGTTTCATTTAAAATTTGAAGTTAAATCGCTATATAATAAATACATGTTCTGTCTATTCATAAATATATACTAACACTTTAAGTGGCTGTCATTAATGCCACTCTATCATCATGAGTAATTAATAGTTTGGCGTACATGTTTGTATGTATGTACATTATTAGGAGATTGATCAACATAATGGAGTCGTCGTAAAATCAGAATGTTCAACATAATCTGAATCAAGTATTATTCAAGTGTAGCTTAGTGAATAATTAGTGATAGCAATACAGTGATGCGTTGAAGTTTATTGATTAGTTGTTGACATACTCGCGAGTTATTTATGTATATAACATATGTGAAACAGATTAAGTGGGTTGGAAATACACAAATTGTTTAATGATATGATTATGCCAAATGGTTTAATCTCTATTAATATGTAGATGTAGATCAAGATAATTTAGTTATTACAATCTATATGTATTCAATTAAATACTATAGAAAAACGACAACATGATGTATTTGTGTTACTTAAAATGAAAACCCAATTTTAACTTTTTTCGTTCGTCTGTCCGCAAGTCCGCGTTTGTTCCGGGTGATCTCCGAAACGGCTGGACCGATTATTACTGGAAGCTTATGTGTCCGGGAGTTAATAATTTAAAGCTATTTTTTTCCACGCCGACGAAGTTGCGGACTACCGCTAGTATGTTAAAAAGATTTAATTGTGACATAAGTGTGTTGAGGTAGTTATAAATTTCGTGAAAATCGAATAGTATAGACTGTCGTAACGTCAAATCGTGTTACAGTCTGTTTTAAACTAAACAAGGACTTAGTTCTTATATTTTTGTTTTGCTTTCTAAAGAAAATGAAATGGAAACAAGTAATAATAGCTTCTGCACTAAGGTACACTTAAGTTTATACTTAGTACTGGTTAGTAATGTCTGTGTCGGCAGTCTGCAGAGCTTTTAAGTAATACAAAGTTGCAGGCAGATATTTCCTCAGTCCCTAGAGCCTTAGCGCTGCAGTTGTAACATCACGAATGTATGACGCTCATAAAAATAACATTTATATTTTTTAAGAAGTAATGTGTAAAGGTCGTAGCAATAACACAGAATATGACATTTTTATGTAAGGTGTCAAACGAACAAACGCCCTCCTGATTCGCTGAAAAAGCAAAGTGACCGCCGCCTACAGACATCCGTAATTGCAGATGCGTTGCCTAATAATTAGAAAGTTTTCGAGACTTAATTTATTTCTCAGGTAAAAATATATCAATAACATTTACATAATAGATTTAAAAAAATTAAATATGTATAATGTTTTAAATATTTACAAATATGTATAAAGTTTATAAAAATACACACTTATTATTAAAGTAAAGATTCTCGGTAGATTTTCTTCAAATACATTTCGTAGGATATTCAAAAAGTTTTCCTGTGAACTTATGTCAGTTGAATGGATGGCCGCTCCATTGAAGTTTATTTCAAACTTCTGACTTTTAAGGTCGTTAAGCCTTTCCCGATCGCTATTTAGATAAAAAATACTGATCTTTTTTTTTACTGATTGACAAGCGTTGTTATTAAAATTATTTTTGATATTATAGAATTTATTATTTTGGCATTGCGTTGGCTTACTTATTATAGAGAAGATAATCTGTTGATCATTCTGATTTGTAAATGCATTTCGTCAGTGAAAACTTACGGTTATATGGAACTGTTATGAACAAGTAGAATGTAATATAATTACTATAACAACCAAATGAAAAAAAAAAAACATCCAGTTGCAGGTAACAGTTTCATTTTTAATTCATTTGACGTAACGCGCAATGCATCAAATGTTCAATCCGATGTTATCTGTTAAAATATTGCGATTGATTTCAGTTTCCATTTAAATAAATGAATTCATAAACATTCAGGTAAAGTTATCTTTATAGAGTCGACACTACGTTGATATATGCACCGAACTTGTTTATAGATTAGATGTGTACTTCTGTTTTAAAGGTGTAGAGAGCGAAGTAAATTCGAAGCTAAGTTGGTATATAACTATTCATCTATTTTTTTATCCTTTCAACTCCGGAAGGTAGTTTGCACGCGGGCATATTTTACGCTACTTTTTATCTAATTTTAATATTTTGTGGAATTCTTACCACGATTAAATATCGGGAGCTCAAACAGCGTGATTATGGTAAGATATCCTGTGTTTTACGAACATTATAAATTTCATTTTGGTTGACATACGCTATACTAAAACATCGATATTTTTGCCTAAATATTCAAAGATAAACCTTAGAATAAGTGCGTTTTCATTAAGGATATAGACCATAAGTTTTAGTTTCAACAGTTAAAGTTCTTTAACTTTTTATGTTTCAAAAAGATAGCATAGGTAAACCCTTTTAGTTTTCTTCGGACTTTGAATTAACACGTTATCAAATTTAATAGAGTCTGTAAAGATCGCGAAAAAAAGGGTAAACTATATTCTATTGTTATGGGAAGTCGTTTAGGGACGTTACCTTTTTCACGTAGCATTTATGACTAACTAGCGGGGTTTCGAAGTATCCACGAAAATTGAAAAGAAAGAAAAACATTAATAACACATACAAAATTGGACACACATTATGTAATATTTTTGATGTATCGTTAAGAAATTGTTCTTAATAATTCAATAAAATAGAGTCTCTGGAAAAGAATTCCTTCAAAAGAAATACACTCCACATACAAAAGTAAAAAAATAAAGAAAAAATTGACAGAAGAATTATAGTTTAATGCATGCTCAGTTATCTGGGGTCAAGATCCTTATAAAGATAGGAATGACCCCAAGTGATCCTTTCTTAAATTATCAATTAACTCAGTAAGCCCGTGGCCTTGTTCATTTGCCAATTTATCCTTTCCACTTACACGAAATAAGGGACCGGAGAGGCGGGGCCGTAACGATAATGCGGACAATGTCAATATTATTATCTGTTCTACTGGTAAATGCTCAAGACGACTGCGTGTAAGAGTATTACAAAACTCATTCTGCATGGTTCATTTTTTTTATTAAATATTGAACTTTAAATGGAAAATAAACGTCTTGTATTAGATATTTCATGAAACATTTGAATGTTCATAGAAAAAGTCATCTAATTAGCAGCTTATAACTTTGTTATGTAACCAGCAGTATGATTATGTGAAAGTAAATGGGGACAGAAATAGTAATCATTATTAAAACTTATTACTTAGAAAGTGCTCAAAAGTTACCCTTGCCTATAATTGTTATTGTTTCTATCAAGTCTCGACATTTACAAACTGAAGTCCAGTTTCGTAATTGGTTTGAATTTTATGTGTTTGTTCCAGATTTGAAATTACAAAAAAAATATTTTTTATAAATAAAAATTGTATTTCTGTGTTTAAATTTCGTTATAACTTACTATATTCAATTTTATAGTCATCTACGAAATGGCAGTGATTTCAAAATTACGCTTTTTTCATTTCTTTCTGGTGTGATTTTATTCATTTGATTTCAGAGAGAAATTAACACATCTTTTAGTTGAAAGCTTGTATAACAAATGTAGAGTTAGTACCCTAAAATTTATTACATACTTTATTAGACTACTTTAAGTATAGCTAATTAAAAAATATGAACCGCTTTTTCAGATGAAATTTAGTATGAACCTTAATCTATATACATCGTATTTTATTTTTATTCTGCGACGAAAATATTTTTAGGGACATCATTCTCTCTAAAGTCTAAAGTATCTATCTATAATAAAATTGTAATATCTGTAATAATTGTAATATTGAAAAAAAAAATTATACATTAATAGAAGTTATGAACGCATTGAAAACATTGCCTAGATTGTGATTTGTGACATTTTTTGTTAATATTCTTGCGATAAACATTTTATATAAAGTTCACAATAGCTTGAATAGACGTCAAATATCAAAGGAGGGAAACAAATTAACAAGAGTCCAATCTAATTAAGACCGCGGCGTCCGTAGGCAATAGAAGCTCGGTTTATCAACAGTATAAGTGAAACGCCCGCCATTACCGCCCTCTATTACACTGTTAAGGAAGCAAGACGGTGCTGGATATTAATTGGGATGTCTAATTAAGTGATTACATTCTATGTACTAAAGTTTTAAAGATTAACATGTCTTTGTTATTTCATATGTTTTTAAAGTTATGTCGGTCGGTATAAAGTTTTACAAGTGTATTGCCAAAAATTCAGTCTCTCTTCAATTAATGTAATAAAAAAAACTTTAACTTTAACTTAACTAAACTTTAGCAAAAAAATAATGTTGTTATACTATAACATGAATTTTGTTATATTTTAATACATTGTAGAATTTATTTTGTCTAATTTATTACCGACTTTGCAACGTAAATGTTAACTAGATTAAAGTAATGTTGTATTTTAATTACGCTTAATTAAGTTGCAAGCAAAGGCAATTCAAGTAAAGATAATTAAATTTGAAAACGCTGACGAACAAACAACTCCTTCAAACAGTGTGGCCTAAACCCACAAAATAATTTTATCAAGTTTTTCGCAGAATTTAAAAATACACGTTACTTTAAAAGAAAAGTTGTTCAGAAGAGTTTATATAACTTTGAGCAGAAAGTTTGATCACTTGATTATTATTTTTAAATTACAGTTATATAAATTTCGATCGAAACAAACTAAATAAATAAAATATCTATAATTTTTAATATAAGGTAACTCATTTTAGTTACATTATTTTTCAATTTTGTAAAAAAAAAACAATATAATACAATATACAAATCTGTTTGAATGAAGTGTGTCTCTGTTAATTGATTTGAAATAAAAGAAGATAAAAATCGCTATCCCATTCTTAATCTTCCTTGAAAGCAAACTTTTGTAATGTCATAATAAACCTTAATGTAATGTCATAATAATTTCATTTTAAACCTTTTTATATCTTCAATTGTCATTGAAAGGTTGAATTACAACGGTGGTAGATCCCGCAACAACAATATTTGTTGGGTGCACGAATTGGCCGTGTCGACCGGTGCAATACCACGACCACACAGAAGACAGGCGTGAAGTCGAAGCAGTTCCGCGTTTCGTCTGATGAGTGTGGTACCGGAGGCCTAACTTTTGACCTCTTTCCCTTCCCATCCTTTTCTTTATAGGAAAGGATGGGAAGGGGAAGTGGATTTGGCGGAAGAGGGGACGCATAGGAAGGAGAAATATCCTCTTTCTGTGCGTCCCCTTCTCCGTTAATTAAAGGTAGGAAACGCATCTGCATTTGCGGATGTCTATGGGCAACGGTTGCCTCGCTATTGCGGCGAATCCAGGTGGCCGTTTGCTCGTTTGCCACCTCATAACATAAAAAAAATTTAAAAACTATAACAAAGAGAAAAGACGATTGAAATGCACAACCGACCTTGAAAAAAGACAATTGATAACTGTGTATTTCTCTCCTCTTGGATTCATATATCTTTGTATGCAATGCGACTTCAGCTCCTCTTACTGCCGAATGTTGCTACTTTTTTCCAAAAATAACCTCAATGAATATTGTAAATGTAGCGGAGCAGTTCACGAAGTGCATGTTTGACTCCGTACATATACACGTGTATCGCACTTCGTCCCCTGGGAAGCCACAACACGCCATGTTAAATTATATTTTACGTGTAAAAAAAATATTTTTGTCACGATGTTATTACTTGCTATCAGCTTTCTTTTTAAATTAAATTTAGAATGCTATAAAAATAAGGCTCAATACACGGACAGCTCCAATCAGATGGAGCAGTCGGCAGCGGCAGGTTCAAGAAGTTCACGTACTGTTTGTTTTTTTAGCGACGACAGTAAAATGCGGTCTGTGTACGACAGCCCTAATATATATGATTACCTTATAGTGATCTTAAAAATTAATTTAGATTGTTACTGTATTTATAGTATATAATACATTTACAAGAGACGTAGTTCCTTGGCAACCAATGTGTCGTAATGTTACCCTTGATTGTGACATGTTGAGAAAAGTTCCGTCAAATAAACGGGCAACTTATTTAGCTGATTTTATGGCTCATGAATTTAAATTTATCGCATAACTTTTGATGTAGGCCTTGATGAAATTGAAAAGTCGTAATTTGTGGTCCAAAAAGTTTGTTACAAACGGGTCAAAGTTTATATGCTACTGAATTTGATTTACAAAAATATTAAATTGAATTGTCATACTTTATACTTCTTAATTTGAATAAAAAAAAATATAAATGACTTGTTACTTATAAACACGATATATACAGGTTGTTTTCTTTATGTTAAAGTGCCAACAATCGTTCATAAAAGAAGTAAACCGCACTACATCCCTGATAACAATAAGCCCAGCTTCTTTTTACCTTCAAAGGTAAGTATAACAATTCACGGTGAGAACAGACAATTTTCTTGGCACATTGCCCAAAGAAGTAGAGCTTCGTGTTAATTTCAGTTTTTAGGTTATTGCAAAAATTTACCTCAGATAATTACTATGTGAAAATAATACTATATACTTTTAACAGTATAGTTTTAATAATTGAATTTAATAATTGTTGTCGGCTCCTAAACGACCCCGCCGAAGGGCTCAAGCCTACCCTAGTTTAGGGATGAAGGCTTCTGTTAATCTCGTTGGTCCAGTGCGGATTATTTAGACACATCATTGATTTTCTTAACATATATGTGCAGGTTGTATCACAATGTTTAAAAAAAAATCAAAGTACGTTTAAGTGCCTTAACTGTTGAATTTTTACACGACTTCTAGTGATTTTTTTAGTTCCATGAAGTACACAAATATTAGTGCCAATAGCAAGCTTTTTACTTTTTATGGTACTTATATTCTCAGGTAGTATCGTCAATAATGGGTTTTCTTAGAAAAGAAAAAGTAAACTAAAGTCAGAGCTGGGGGAATCGTATATAAACTACAATACATATATGGAAGTAGAAGTAGAAAACGAATTGTAGATTTAGCGTTGGTTTCCATAATGCAAAAAATTTTTTATAATATTAATCTAAGGTAGTAAAACAGCTGATGTTATGATTTATGGAATTATTTTTTTAAATAGAGTGTTCGTTTCCGGTTGAAGTGTGCTTAAGCTGTAGCATTGACAAGTTTCCGCTTGTTATAACAATGATGGCAAGCTGCCAACAGAGGGCGTCATTATTGCATTTAATTTTGCTCTCGTTATGAAAAAACTAAAAACAAATTCGCTTCTGAAAATAGTTTTTATGTAGGTTTAATTTATGACAGTGAAATACTGATCCCTTTGTGTTATGGTCCATTCTTTACAATGAAAATGTACAATACCACCGAATTCCATAGAAAATTTCTTTTTTTAGCTTGTTATAAAAATCTAAGGTAAATATATTATCATAATAAGTAAGGAAAAAGGTAACTTGTAATAATTTACATATTCCTTGGAATATAGATCTATTTATTACTTGTTTTAATAACCGTATTCTTGTAAAATAGGTCGTTTTTTTAGGTCAAGTGTAGTCTATCTACATCCTGTAGTTGAGGAAACGACGCGTAAAAAGTTCTCTGAGATGTCAGACAACAAAGGCGGACAGGAAAATTATGCAACGTGCACTACTAAAAAATTTCATACGAGTATTTTTTTTCTTTGTCGGCCTATACTATATAAATAAATGACTGTAAAATAGAACATATGCGTTTGAATAAATGGAAAAACAAAATGGAAAATTAGATGTGTACTCGTAGTTTTCGAATTGAAAATTATGAACAACTTTAAAATCTAATTACGTTAACTAGAAAAATGGAAGTACGAATACCAGTTTTGGTTAATTTTTTTACAAATCCCTCTTGTGTTAAAGTTCGCTAATCTGGTTATGTATAAATAAAATTACAACATGACTAGATTGTTAACAGGAATATTTTCAACTAGCTTTTACCCGCGACTCCGTCCGCGCGGAATAAAAAATAGAAAACGGGGTAAAAATTATCCTATGTCCGTTTCCTGGTTCTAAGCTACCTGCCCACCAATTTTCAGTCAAATCGATTCAGCCGTTCTTGAGTTATAAATAGTGTAACTAACATGACTTTCTTTTATATATATAGATAGGTAGATAGATATGTAACAAAATATATGAACATCAATTTAATCGGCTTACTTTTGTGGTACCGATTATTTATTCATTTGATATTTTTAGTGCGATGCAATTTTTTCAAAATTAACATAACATAGTGAATTACAAAACATTTCGCAATATTGCATTATTCATTTCATAAAGCGTCCAACGATGTAATAAAATTAGCCGCTGCTCTATTGTGACATTTATTTTCAAGGAAGTTAAGGAAAAAAATTCACACGAATTTATACGTATTTTCTGTGTACTTTAATCAACTTTATTACCGTAGGTTTCCAGTGCCGTAACACAAGAACCAAAATATATTCTCATTTCACTCATTTCATATTTAAATTCAATGGGAATGTGAAATTATAATAAACCTATATAAACTGTGATCAAAGACTTATTAAAAAGAAACATGTTAGTATCCTCACTTAAAACACTATCCCATTCGGTGTCGAGACCCTTGGTCCGTGGGGTCCTAGCGCTAGAAGGCTTTTTAAGGAAACAGCAAAAAGGTTAGTCGACATCACAGGAGACCGAAGAGCAGCTACCTCGGACAGAGAATTAGTCTAGCCATTCAAAGGGGGAACGCTGCCAGTATCTTCGGAACCTTGCCTAAAGGGACACCTTTTAATGACATATTTTAGTTTTTATGTATTATATTTAATTTAATATTTTAACTTTATTTTATATTTGACATAATTAATTAAAACACTAAAAATATTATTAGACACTAGTTAAGCACGTGTTTTAACCCTTTAGCCGCCGGTAATTGATATGCTGGACGTCAACGTTGTTATAGTGATAAATTCGTTCCTATATAAGTACTTTGTTATTTATTTGTCAAGATCGTATTTGGGAAGCCTACGCATAATCACATTTCAATAATCATGATTTCTGGTAATGTCTAATATCAACGTGCGAAAAAGGGAAATGTTTAAGCTAAAATGTAATTGAAACACTTTATATTTTTTTATGGTTATGCCCTTAAACTTTTAGTAGTTTTTCTTTAGTTCCCGTTTTAGTCCAATCATTTAATAAAATTTGATGTACATGAGCGGCGGATCAAATAATTTTAGACAGTCCGTTGCTCGTTTGCCCCCTTCTCGTATAAAAAAAACAATTTATTAAATGAAAACAATATAAACAAGAAGATGGTGTGCATAAATAGACAAAGTTAACGTCGGCTTCTACCCTGTGTTTGCAACTAATCAATAACTTTGCCAATAGATGCGTACTACGTAACGCTGATAAGATCGATATGCAATAACACCTAATCTTAGTTCTCCCTGATCGCGTCGGTAATAAATTAAACATAGGAAAATTCTGTTTATAAATACTTGGCTTATCGTTACGATCTGTTGAAATATCATGGAAAAAAACGTTATATTGGCATAATAATAAATGAGATTAGATTAAGAATTTTACCACATTGGCGATAAAATTAAATATAGTTTGTTTTTTTAAAATGTGATGGAAAAAATCAAAAGCATCAAATCATATAAATGATATTTTTTTATAAAGCAGTTTATTTTACAAACGTGAATAACTCTAGAAAGGTATATACATATTTGATAAGCCTATTAGTTAAGGTCGCTTGTAAGGTTTATTATATTAATTTTCTATGCCTTCGAGACTTGTCTGAGCTCATTCGATTCGTCCTACGTAAATATTTTCATCTTATTAGTGCTTTTGTGGAGGTCGTGGTTTAAGCTGTGTATTGTGTTAAAATGGAACTTTTATAAAAACGTTGAATAAATATAAACTAAATTTGCTACAAAGAACGATCCCTTAAAATATCTTTTGATGTATTATTCTAGTCTTTTAAATTTTAACATTTTTTATTTTGGTTTTATATTAGTTATATTAAGAAAAAAATAAAATTTGTTATTGTCAAACACGTACAGTTTACAACAAAATAATAAGTAACTAACAATCAGACTAATCATACCATCATACTATCGCACTATCATACTATCATACTATCATAACTATCACACTATCATACTATCATACTATCATACTATCATACTATCTTACTATCATACTATCATACTATCGTACTATCATACTATCATACTATCTTACTATCATACTATCATACTATCTTACTATCATACTATCATACTATCTTACTATCATACTATCATACTATCATACTATCATACTATCATACTATCATACTATCGTACTATCATACTATCATACTATCTTACTATCATACTATCATACTATCATACTATCATACTATCGTACTATCATACTAATATTATAAATGCGAAAGTTTAGATGGATGGATGGATGGATGTTTCTTTGAAGGTATCTCCGAAACGGGTCAACGGATCTTGACGACATTTGGCACAGATGTAGAACATCTGGAAGAACACATAGGTTACTTATTAAGTTTTTTTTAATTTCACGCGGACGGAGTCGCGAGCGACAGCTAGTGCCTCATAATTTTATTTCAACGAAATCACATTTGTTTTTGAAATAAACATACTCATGAAATCTAATTTATACCTTAAGAGATAATCTCTACGTTCTCTGTTTTATAAGAAAAGATAAAACCTGGAATAGAATTTAATGTCTCATACAATACGTAATTGTGTTAGCAGGAGCTGAAGACAGTTATGCATATTGTATTACATTATATACGTCCATTATCCACTTGATTGAGTTTTCGTGATTACAGTCATGATTGACTGGAATGAGATTAACGCCGGCGTGCGATAAATGCGCCTAGTTTGCAGGTGATTGCAATTACATCGTCAAGATCTAGAATTTATTGTTGTTGATCAATCGAATATGAACTTTATGCTTTCGTTTTGAAAGTTATTTATTTATTTTTTGTAAAGTATTCTAAATAAATTTTCACTCTCAAATACGATCATAATACAGTCTAGTTTATTTTACATCGGCAATGGCCGAAAACAAATGACTAATCATTATTGCATTAACACAATAATTTAGAACTTATTAACAAACCACAGACAGAAAGGTAATATTTTGGCTTGAATTCTTTTTCTTTTTCAAAATCAAAAGATTTAAATTGTTGTTGATTATTTTAATTTTTGTTCGAGTACAACCACTATCTTTTGTAAATTTCATATAATTGTATAATTAAATGTATAAAATAAAATGGAAACCTGCAAAATATTTGCAGGCGTGTAGCTATTTAAAATTAAATGAATGAGAGGACTTAAATTTATTTGTGCGTCATAATATAGACTCGTGCAACCCACAATATTATCTCACAATAGCGATCAGTTTCCATGAAATATGCCGATTGATTTCCAGTCCTCCACTTACTATTGAAACAAATTCAATTTCTGTTCGCGTGCATTTCGTAATTACGAACATATTTGAAAACGATTTCTGAATTTACTATCTACATTCGGTATTGTGTTACCCAATAAATTTTTATCTATGTATCTTACATATTAATGAATCCTTTTTATTATTGAAAAATTACTTATACAATTACAATGTTTTGAAGTATATTCGTTAAAAATCTTTTTTGACTATTACAGGCACCTACAAACTATGCAAGTCGAAATACTTTTTGCATTTAGGAGTGTATAGGCTGGTGTGAAAAGTGAATAGTGATCGTTATCATCGTCCATCCCAGCGGGATAAAAGACGCGACAGATTGTTTTAAATTTTAAAAAGTTTCCTTTCTACCGCTCACTTTCTACACGAAGCTACGGAATGTGGAAAGATAAATATTTTGTTTTACAGTCATGAAGCATAAGTTTGTCGCAAATCTCGTAGCAACTTCTACAATGACTCTCGACATGTAGAATCTTTTTCGAACCACCATCGAAAGTACTACTTCTGAGAAAAACGAAGGAAAAATATATAAGCTGATCGTAAGCTTCAGGGGTTTTTCGGTATAGTTTTACACGTTAGGGATTACTCTATAAAATATCGAAGTAGCGACGTCAACAGGTTATTTCGCCATATTGAAAAGGTAGTAAACGAGTATGTCAGCCCCTCGGGGAGGTATATATCGAAGAGCGAAGTATTACGTTTCGCAAAGGTCTACGCCGTAGCACTTCTTATAAGTTAAATTTTTACCTTGGCGAGATATTTACGTCTACATACGACTATCATAAGATGTATATGTTAAAGAAATGATGTCTAATTTTTCATCAGTAATACTTAGACTTTTAGTTTTTCTTGTCATTTTTTAAAATACAGCTGTTTTTTACGGCACCGCAGCTTCGTTTCACACCCTTTCATAGTTTTAAAATAATATTTTTTTTATTTAACTAAGAAAAAATAGTGAGCAAAAGTCAAGTCTGAATCTATATTGCTTAAAAAAGTTTAATTAAAATTTGTTTACACGTATATATTTCTTCAATGACTTCAATATTCGGTTATTTCGGTTTACTAATTACGCGTTTACATTGTTTGTAATACAATGTGTCTGTAATCCGACTGCTTAATAACATGAATAACGGCAATGTAACATATGAACAAAGTATTTATTTTGAAGAGGAAAGAAACTAAAGTGTAACATGTAGAGAAATGTATAAACATCTATAGAACTTATTTGGCCATAGTCTAATCTATCAATTGCGAACGTATTCTTTTTCTTCTTTTAATTGGAACACAAACAATTTTTTTTATATGAAAATAAATCCAAAGATCTAAAGATACTTTAGAATTCAAATTATCACAAAAGAAGGGTTATATCAAAGGAGGTCTCAGGGGTGTCACATAATTTGGGGACAAATATAAAGACACTCACGACCCCGCTTTGTATCACAGGACAACTGAAACTCCGCACTCGTGGGAATTAATATTCCGACTATAAATAAAAAAGGTTTGCTGTGTTTACAGATTCGTTCTTACACTTCGACTCTAGAGATGTATATCTGCAATGTATATATATATAAAAAAGACAGTGTGATTGAATTGCTGCTGTGATAGATGGAACCAAAGAATGATCGAAGAACATTTTTTCCTAAAAATAATAAAATAGAATGATTAACTTCGCAGCTTTGTTTTTTTTAGTTGGTACTTTAAAGCCGTTGTAGCCGACCTATGTAGCAGCATCTTGTTAAAACTATAGGTCAACTATATGCAACAAATACTAAACTGAGACTAGTTATGACTCTATTGGGATATAATGCGGACCGTGAAATTAGTCATTTGGGTATAAATATACCATTTAACTTAATAATAATACTACTGACTAAATTATATTAATAAATGTAATATTTGATATATTTTGGAACATGGATTTAATGTTAACTTATATAGGAACGGCTAAAACACTCACGTATGTAGTAGTCGGTAGTCGTCGGCACGTAGGTAGTCGGCACCGACTAGTTTCAGTGAGCGACGGGCCGCGTCCGCGAAATAATACCAGTCTCACTCACCCTGATGAAGGTCCCCCGATGGGCTTGAAACTAGTCGGTGCCGACACCGGATTAGGTATATACGTGAGTGTTTAAGCCGTTCCTATATAAGTTAATGATAATGTCTCACGAAAGTTTTAATAATTTAATGGATTTAATGTTTATATTTTTCATTTTTTCGAAAGAGGTAGTAGCTGTATAAATGGTAAGATTCACTTACGCATTTAGTTTGTGACGTGTGTGTTTGAGTGAATAACTTACCCCAATGTAGAAATCTACACTACTGGAATTTCTTTTAATGCTGTAATAATTAATTTTTTTTTCTTCCTCGATATAAATTTAAGAGAAACATACCAACCCTAACTCTAGTGGAATTTCTCGTTAGTTTGAAATGGAGCTTGACACTAACATTACAGGCGACAGTTAAGTAGTATTTACCGAGCAGTTGTAAAGACTTTTATATTTATAACCTGGGAATAAACTGAGTGTACAATGTCTCCCGCTCTTACTCTACTCAATGATACTAAGTAACGACTAACAACGATACCTCTTAACGATAAAAACGTATTCTGTGTTTTGACTTATAATTTATAATAAGAAATCGAAGTATATTCTAGTCTAATCGGTTATCTTATAAGAGAATATGAAAGTACTATTCGTAGTGGGTACAGATATCCCACCAGGTTGAGTTCGATTCCACCGTTCGACTATTGTCGTAAACCGTATCCTAGCATAAGCCTAGAGTTTACTTGGAATGGTAAAATAAATATTAGTAAATTAAAAAAAATCTATAAGAGAACGACATAATCATCAATTTAGGATTCTTATAGTTTTATCTACTTTATTTATTTACTTTCTTAATTTACTCATATGATAAAATATCATATTTTAAGTTAAAGTTTGTGCGTACATTTTCCTTATTATGTTTTTTTATTTAGTCATTATATTCTAGTTGGATGCTCAGAAATACTTACTACTATATATGTACCTTAATCCACATTTGAAAAGCTTTTTAACTTCTACCAACAAATCTTTGATGAAATATTTCCTCATTTGTTGAATTGTACCATGAATGTTTTTATTATTAGTTCGTTAACTTTTCTTTTTATGTGTATAGTATAAATGTAATGTATTAAAGTCGGTATAATCTATGTTCTTAGTAGTAGACATTGGTCATTGTCAAAAAGCTTTTACTTACGGTGAGAAAATAATGTTGTTGAACCTGCGTGAGTGTGCATTACTGTGACTCAAATGTCCGCGTATTTTTATTACATAGTGAGGCGTAAATCATTATGACGATGATGAATTCCAAAAAAAAAAAAAACATAAAAAATATTGTTATGGAGACGAGGGAATGACTAGACATAAAACACACGGCTTTCGCAAAAATTGATTTTTTAAGTAAAGATAATTTTGTTTTTATAGTTCAGTATTGACTTTATTTTTATTAAAATTAATGTTTATTCATAAAGACAGAAAAAAGACACAATTTAATAGCTTTTTTAATTTCCTAGATATTATTCTGAAGTAATAAAATAGAATTAACTGTGATTTTGTTATCAGGTTTAAAGTTGTTCGTCGTGCCACAAGCAAGGCAACTTAAGCTTGAGTAATGGTGCACAAGACCAAGACGACAAAGTGATAAATAACCACGTAATATACCACTTTAAGTAAGAACAAAATGTATCAACTATGAAGTTCACGCAATGCTGGTCGGCAAATTATCAAAACAACGAATCGAATTACTGAATTTGATCATATACTTGTTTTATGTCATTTAATATCAGTTTTTTCTTGATATAATCACACATTAATTTGGAGGTAATAATGTTGGATATGTCATTTCAAGCTTAATATAGAGTGAGAGGAGTTTAAAATAGAAATAAAAAAATAAAATAAAATAACTTTTATTTCGGACCAGTTACATCCATATAGTGTTAGTAGAAAATATAAAGTAAGGGCTTTTGTCTGTTAATACATTATTTTATTATTTGGTATTTTTATTTTTATCAACCCAATAAAATAATGTAAATTATTTTTCCTGTCATTTCCTACAGGGTTGTTAAAGTCTTGAATGTTTCCTATTTTAGTCAACTTCGACAAAAAAAGAAGAGCGTTACGAGTTACATCTGCATTTAGAGTTAAATCGTTAAACTTTTATTTCACTATTTGTATAAAAGTAAAAGCGTCGAAAACAATTTCATCGTTTTGTTTTGAAAGCGCATGTCCGTGATTCACGAGCGTTGTGTACAATTTGAACTGTTCAACAAATCGATTTTTTGGTGTTATAAAATTGTTTCAAAAGGAATACTAACTCTATTCAAACGCACAAAACTATTAATGCGATTGTGTACTCATTTATGTCGACATTGTTATTTCATTGGGTTTATTAGATAATTAAATTAGTAGGTAAAATATTGCCATTTACTTTCCCATTTAGTAGTTTTAATAAATTGTCAACAGGTTTTAAAAGGAATCAATATTTTCAAGTTGGACATGCACTTGAAGTACATAAGTGCGAGCCCACCAGCGGGCAGCTGTCATGTGCTCTCATGTCCTTCACACAATGAAACTTTACTTGGCAGCCCGTAGTCTTCGCTTTACTCTGAACAAAATGAAAGCAGTATAATTTTCCCTTTATCTTTATGAGGGTCCGTGTCCCCTTGACATATAATTACATTATATCGTTGTATTTCTGAATGAAATCTTAGTTTTCGTGTAAAGATTCTACGAAACGATCTACGGAAAGTATGAAGGTTAGAGAAATACGTATAATAAAAGTAAATTTTATCAAAGTACGAAATTTTTATGTACAATTCTTTACCACCCTAACATTCCTCAGTTGAAGTACTTGGAAAAAAATTGTTATCTCAGAATATTGAATAAACGTTACTTTTGAAAAAATTATTTTTAAACGGCAAATATTTTTTCAAAAGTAACGAACGCTTTTATCCAATATTAGAGTAATTTAACGTGTATTTAGATGATGGAGACGTTACAATTATGAGCTTTGATCAAAGGAATGAGGGAATTAATAATACATACGAGATATGGAAACATGAATCTTGATTCAAGTATATATTTAATATTGAAAAGCTGAAGCGATCCAAATTACAAGGTATTTTGTTGATTAGTACATATATAGGTAAATCTCACAAGTTCAAACGTAAAAAAAGTTCGAAGACTTTGTTTTTTCGGATTCTATGTTTTTGGATTGAATAACGAGTGCAGTGTTCATCATCATTTGTTTTTATTTTGATGTTTATGGCCGCAGTTTTCGAACGTTACAAAAAACCATTGGTTTATGTCAACTTGCTACAAAATATCAACGGTGTATAAAATAATTGCTAGATTAAACTTATAAAGAAATTAATTGAATCCTTCTACTGTAAAATTAAAGCATTAACATTATGTATGCAATTTACGCAAATGAAACTGTTCATAAATTACAGATTTGTTTGTATGTCGAGTAATTATTTAGTAACATTAATTTATTTTATCGAAAACCAGTAATCCATGCATTTTAATATTAAAACAGGATTTAATTGAAATTTTTTATTTTTATATATATAACTTTTATAAATATTTTCAATTACGTTTTATTCATACGTTCGTTATTATGCGTATGCTTTATTATTAAGATCGGAGTTGCAAGACAGAGACTGCCGTAAATGTGTAGTCCAGTAATCCAGTGTATAACAGTAAAATAAAAGGTCATAGGGCTGTCTATTGAATTATATCATAGAAAACATTCATCAAAACAATCGTCTAAGGAAAAAAAACTGTCAAAATGCTTATTAAAAAGCAAGAATATATGTCGTTGTGACATCACATAAAGATTACTTCCAATAAACTATGTATACTTTTGCATAAGATGGATTAGAGAACACTCATTAGTATTTTATAAGGTGGAAGATAAATCCCAATTTCTGTTGAAAACTCAATGAGAACCTTGGAAGAAATTACATCGGAATGAGATAACATTCTAAAGAGAGAGCTTCGGGAATGGTTCAGTTAATAGCAATTGGATACCGTTCCCACTCCGTCTTTCTAGATTAGAGCTGTTGCAATCTTGGCATTTCCGCTGCGACAGATTGTATTTGTAAATCTACTAGAATTTAGTAAGAAAGATATTTCTGGTTTTGGTATTGATTATTATTGATACAAATAAAAAGAATACTCTAAATTTATGAAGGCAAAATGAATACACAACTAATTTTAATTAGCGTTATTTGTACACTACCAGTCTGCCTCTTATATTAATGTACAATGTTATATTGGTTAGTTTTATATAATACGACAATAATGCACGCAAATCTCTGTACATAATTTCTGAATTTTAATTCCGGTACATTAGGTAAAGAAAAGCGAAGCCGTGGATCGTCTGAAGTAATCTCTAAGGTCACAATGGTCAGAATACCATGATGATTGTTACATATTTTATTTTCATAGAGTACCAATGTATGCATGATATATCTGTTTGTAGCTAAGATAGATGTAAAGTATTTTGTCTCGTTAAATAACTTGTCGAAAAGCCTTGGGATTTTTTCGAAACAGATTTGAATTTACGAAGTTTGAAAGATTCTTTAGGTATATCATCAAAACCGTTTCTTTAGGTCGTTAATTTATATTCATTGCTTAACTTTTCTTCGATGTTTTGGCGTTACGGTTTCGGAAAGCTGTCATAATTTGATAACATCAGCCAACAAAGTTGCCACGTTAAGGAAACATTTGCGTACATTTTTGTGTATGATTATTTTGTGGTTTTAAAAAATTGTGAAGGAAAAAGAAGTAAAGTAAATTAGATGAATCAAGTTTAACATGTGATCCGACACCGACCCATTTTATTATGTATTTACTATAAAAAAATAAAGGACTGAGGAATTTAGTATTACCACAAGTAATATAATATTAAAAAAAAATAGAGAAATAAACACGTGACAAAGAAAATAGAAAAAAATACACGTAAATCTTAATAAGCGTGCAGTGATAAAATGTTAAGTGACAACTTAATTTCACGTCGAGTAGACAGAGACCCTCATAAAGATAAGGGAAACGAGAGGGATCTTCTTAATTTATGAACAAGCGCTTAGGAGCCACCAATACACTTATTTGTTGTGTCTCTGTGTTTTATGTTTACTTATAAATATCTGATTAAAAAAAATACTACACATATTTTACGTATTTATAACTTTTATAAAATGTTAACATCTATTTTGTGTTTGATTTTAATTCACATGTTATCTTCACAAAATATTTCTATTTAGTTTGTCTATTATACTAATGTTCGTAGTTTGCTATGATGGACCGGCGAGCTTTTATTTGGCGCGTCGGAATTACGAGCTTTTCATGTTACGCCGTCGGTTCGTGCAGTGAACTGTAAAATATTTTCGATGATAAATATTTTACTTTTTGAATGTGTAGTTTAATAGAATTTTGTGAAATAACTTATATACAAATAGCTTTGAAAGTGCCTGCAATAATTTAAATATACATTAACCGTTAATCCACAGCGTTAAACTATTTAAAATATTAGAAAACTAGCTTTTACCCGCGACTCCGTCCGCGCGGAATAAAAAATAGAAAACTGGGTAAAAATTATCCTATGTCCGTTTCCTGGATCTAAGCTACCTGCCCACCAATTTACAGTCAAATCGATTCAGCCGTTCTTGAGTTATAAATGGTGTAACTAACACAACTTTCTTTTATATATATAGATATAGATGTATGTACTTTCTTATCCAGCCTCGAGTAATTGTTGCCATTCGCCATCGCCGCGCTATCTTGCTCACAGCACGCATCTTTGCAAGCATTATTCGTAACAATTATAGCGTACGTTCATAATACAAGTACAATCAACAAGCGGATGCTATCTAGCTCATTCCAACTGCCAGATTATCGTTGTTGTAACGACTTTGAATCCAGTTATAGCCGGAAATTGCCAGTAAAGCTCGTCTTAACGGCTAATTTAGTGTCTGTGCGTTGCACTCCTATTTAGACACAACTTAGATTGTGCAGTTCTCCTAGACAAATTCGACGTTGCAATTCTTTTAGACCACCAGTGTTTAAGGTAAACCGTGAACACATTTTATGGAATATAGTTGTTTTGCTTGTCTTTATGTTTTAGCTGTTAAACTTTTTCATGATTTTCTGCATGTTAAAATTAAATTTTAACAGTTCTTTTTGAGTTTAGACATTGAATAATTGGTGGTATAATGTTTTACATCTGACTTTGGATCTGTTTTGGATTGATTATTTTCAGAGAGTACATTATTTCATCAAAGTAATAAAATAATTATTTTATAGAATTAATGATAGTATTAATTTTATCATACGAGCAAATGAGTATGCGGGAAGTCTTTATACTGATATATCGCTGTAACATATTATGTAGCATTTAAGTTGGTGAATAGGCATATGTTAAACTTCCTCCGCGTATTTGGTTGGCAATATGTTCATATATTTCGAGCTACAGAAAGGATTGCTGTATATCACTGTTGCTTCCGGTATCGCTTTACACTCGAGTCAAATCACCACCTTCCGGGATATGGAGTAAATTTTTAGATACAAATTCAACTGTGTATTGAAGATGAATTATTATTTTTACAAGAAAATTCATATCTTTGACATTTCTTCATACACAAATTTTGCTTATGTGTCTCTTTTTAGCCGACTTCAAAAAGAAGGAGGTTATCAATTCGACTGTTTTTTTTTTTTTATGTGTGTTACCGCGAAACTCCGCCCCTGGTGGCCCGATTTTGATGAAAAATATTTTAATCGAAAGGAAGTGCTTGCAGGTGGGTCCCATTTTTTTGTTTTTTTTTTAAATAACTAGAAGACTAGTAGATTTTGAATATAGCTTCAAAATTTGTTGCGAAAATTAGGGACATTTTTGCTTTCAGCGCTTATACTTTTTACCGTTCAAAATTTTTTGAAAACGTGAGTTCGAAAATTTAAAAACAATTCAAAAACATTCTAAATATCCAGTATGTATGTTTGTCATTTATGTATTTGCAAGACAAATATTAGAATAGCATTAATAACAATTGCGAACGAAAATTTATTGTTTTATTATGATTTCTGCTCTTTTCATGTTCGATAAACATTTACCTAAACACAGTAAAGTGTTGACAGAGTGCTATCATAGGTCATCTATTTTCAATAAAATATTGATAAAGTTTCCAACGACTACCATAACCATTGTGTGCTTTGAGTGCCTCTTTATTTAAATGACGCAGTAAAGAAATATCGTTCCCCTAATATCGGAACATCTGTTGTCGAAAAGAAGCGAAGTTTCGATGGGACAGTTTATTGCGAAGCCACAATTTCCAATGCTTAGTATTAAAATGTTATTTATGCGACGTAAGTCACAAGAACGTCGAACAGTTTAGCTTGTTTCATGATGCGACAACGTGAGAAGTTCTCAGGTTTTAGTATTTAAAGTAGTGACACTGTAGTAGTGATTTGTTAGTGTTTATTATTTACTTTTAGTCTTAGTTTTAGCGGCTCTATTGTAACCAGACCTTACAGATAATTAATTTTAAGTGTACTAAATAGTAATAAATAATTGTAGCAAATACAAGTATGAAACAAAAATTACAAATGACAAATGATGTCAACTAAATGTTAGCAAATGAAATCTTAGCTAAATGTTAGCTAAATGAAAGACAAAGTGACATTATCTTTATACAGACATCTAAATAATATTTGTGCATCAAAATATATTTTACAGTATTTTTAACGGGAAAATACGGTACAATATAATCTTTTATTACGTGTAGCAAAAAAATATTGAAACTTTTTGTCGTTGAAACCTAACATATTTTTCAATGGTATAATGAATTTTTCATATCAGGTATTGTATTGGAGGTAGAGGAAGCGAGATTTCAAAAATATCATTCATGTATGAATACAAAGTGAATTAATTTTTCAATTTTGATATGAAAATTGTCTACATAAAAAAAATCTAGGTATTTAATATGATCACATTTTTATAAGGCTTTTTTACCTTACAAAATGTCTGCAGGAAATATTTTCAATCAATTTCAAGTCGTTAGGTAACAATTACCTCCGGACACGATTATCTTATCACCTTTTTGTTTTTATTTATTTAGTTCTCTTAGGTAAGTATCAAGTGTGAAGGGGACAGGAGGGCCTTCATCAGAAATCATCTTGTGCGAGTATAAAAGCGGGTATGTCGGCAGGTGGGCGTGAACAGATCACGAGTCCTTGTTGCAATCGCAGTTGTTTAATAAGGGTTAGGTAACCAAAAATACACAGTGGAATGAACACTGTAGTGTCTAACCAATGCGACACCAACTTAATTAAGCGCTAGATTTAATTTTTAATTAGATGCTAAGCGATTCGTCGCAAGCGTGGTGCGCGGGCGCCGTCTCGAACAACACTGTGTAAAGATGGCCGCCCTCACAACCATCGACAATGACTCTTCGCTTGGCTGACTTTTGACAGCTAGAAGTCAACCAGACATTTGACTTTGACGGATGCGCCGTCAAGTGCATCGAATTAGACATTTTAAAATTAAACACCCTGTATGATTCACATTTATTTGCGATGGTCTGGTTTTAATATGCTCTAAATCAACACTAACATTTATTTATTTATTAACCTCAATATCGCACTTGATACGCATCTCTAGTTCTGTAACGACTTGTTTATTTTAAAAAGTCAGATTTCATTAGCTTCGTTTGTTTTTCTTTGAAGCATTTATTAATTTTGCCCGAGTCTCGACTTTTCTGCGGAATAATTGGACCGCACTCTGATTTAAATTGCTACTTGCGGACAACTTGCTTGATAAATAATTACATTACAACGTTTCTGAATTTTTGCCCTCTTTTAAAAATATTTTTCGTTATAATTACAAATCTCATATTTTATCATTAACTAGCTTTTACTCGCGACTGCGCCCGCACGGAATTAAAAAACCTTTCATGTCACGTCCCACGGAAACGAAATAAAAAGTTTCATATATCCGTCTAAGTCAAAGTCTTTCAAATATTCGGTTCACTACTTTCTTGTTAATAGATGCGTATTACTCTTTTTATACTAATCGTGAAGTAATCGCCGTCAACCCGTTCAGAATGTACTGATCCGATTCCAAAGAATTTCAATATTTCAGGATCGTTTGACTCAAGAAATTATATTAAGTATCTTGTTTCTTGAAATTGAAACCCTGATGTTAAACTAGTAATTCTTTTTACAGGCAAATTTTTCTAAAATATGCTAAGTATATACATAATTTTCTCTTTCATTTCCCATTTCAAAGTGAAATACAACTTTAATTTCGAACTTGATTGTAATAAACTAAGTATGTGTAGTGTTATAATAGCCATTTGCTAGTTTTGCCTCGAAAAATAAGACATTTTCATAAAGTTATGAAAGAAGGTCGCTGTTTGCAAGTAGCAATTAAGATTAGAGTGCGGCCTAATTAAGTTTAATTGTCCGGCGCACAGAAATATTAGCTATAGAGTTGATAGTAAATTCATTACACTTTGAAAATATTTGAATAAGGTCTTCCTTCCAACCAAAATTCAAAGTATCGTTCTTACGTTTATACTAGCTCGAGATGTAGCGAGTTTATTTGAATGTGCTTTGTCTTGTCATTTTATTTGCACATTTATTACATTAATTGTCATGAATAATATTTTGGTTAAAAGTTATATTGAGGAATTTATTCCAACAACTAAAATAAGAATTAACATGTTATATTTAAAAGACAAAGATCGGTTTATAATTTACATGATAAACGTAATCATTCCGAGTAACTTATTTTGTATTCAGTTTGTATGAAACATAAAACGGTTGGCAGCTAAAAAATGATTTGATTTGCATGGCTCAAAATGAATCCACTAACTTTATCCTATTACTAACAGGATTATGGTAGACACTATTACAAAACATTAAATTTTTTATATTCGCCGTAGTAGTCATTCGCTTCAAATTAAATGAACGGTCAGTGTATCAGCTAATGCTCAAATTATTTTAATAATTGAATAATTTTTCACTTTCTCTCTTCATTCATTTGTGGCAAAACGGAAAATTCTTAGAATTACACGTTAAGATTTTAAGCTCAATAGAATGCAGTGTAACACTATTGCTGAATTGTTAAATAGAGAGCTGGTTCCAACTTTTCATTTTTATTCAAAATGATTAAATTATATGGAAAGAATGGGAAGGGGATGTGGATTTAACGGAGGAGGGGACGCTTGGGAAGAAGTCTATATCCTATATCCTCTTTCTGTGCGTCCCCACCTTTGTCGATTAAAGGTAGGTAACGCATCTGCAATTACGGATGTCTATGGGCAGCAGTCGCTTAGCTATTTAGGCGGAGTCAGACGAATGCTTGCTTGTTTGCCACCTTATGATATAAGAAAAAAAATTGTTTTTGTATATGTAGTAGGTATTATACTTGACGGCGTATCCGCCAAAGTCAAATGTCTGGTTGACTTTTAGCTGTCAAAAGTCAGCCAAGCGAAGCGTCACTGTTGATGGTTGTGAGGGCGGCCATCTTTGAACAGTGTTGTTCGAGACGGCGCCCGCGCACCACGCTTGCGACGAATCGCTTAGCATCTAATAACAAATTAAATCTACCGCTTAATTAAGTTGATGTCGCATTGGTTAGACACTACAGTGTTCATTCCACTGTGTATTTTTGGTTACCTAACCCTTATTAAACAACTGCGATTGCAACAAGGTCTTGTGATCTGCTCACGCCCACCTGCCGACATACCCGCTTTTATACTCGCACAAGATGATTTTTGATGAAGGCCCTCCTGCTCCTTCATACTTTTTACTACAAAACAAAAACAATTGTAATTATAATTAATAGCTATAAACCATAGACGGAAAATTACAGAGTGAATGACCTATTTAATGCATGATTGGCGTTTGCTTATGGTAATTAAAGTGTGGGTGGCGATAAATAACCACTTAACCTGATTAACGATATACGTTTTAATTTAAATATGAACCAGGAAGTTCCCATTGGAAACTAATGTAAAACATAAACCACGGAATTAACATTATGCTCTTGAAATGGATCAAATGTGATGCAAAAAAATACTGAAATGACGGAAGATAGATCTATTGGGACGACGAACCTGATGCGCCATCCGAGCCTGACGTTAGGCAGATGATAATAGAAAAAATAGGACGTTTAATTATTATTTTTTTGAAAATCGAACTGATAACCTTAGGTTGGTAAAATTGAGTCATTTTATTCAGTAAGCACTCTGTTCAATGTTTTACAATATAGAACACAAAAAGTAAAGTACGGTGTCGGGTGATTGATCCCTTTTTGCTTGATTTACAACTTCACAGCCTTTGTACCATTTGTCAAGCGCTCGTAGGATTTTCCCATTCATATGTACAAAATACGCGTTTTTGTTTTTTTGTTTTAAGTTTTCACCACAGTATAGGAGAGTTTCCGATACGCTATATTGTTATGTTCTGATGCGTTAATGTAATTCTGATTGAATAAAACACTTCGTATGTGAATGAACGGATATAAATTTAGTTTTTTTTTTAAAGTATTAGATGATAAATTTAATAGAGAAGTGAAAGCTGTCAATAGACATCCGTATTTGCAGCGTTGCCTACCTTTAATCGACTGAGAAGAGGACACACACATAGAGTATATTTATTCTTCCTGTGTCACTTCTGTCAAATTCACATCCTATTGCCATCCCTTCCTTACAAGATATAGGGAAATTAAGCCTCCAGTATTAGGTAAAGTAGAGAAGATATAAACAGAATGAGGTTATATATTTCTTAATTTTTTAACCAATTTAATCCAGTATATAGAGACATTAACGTAACATACATTTTAATTAATAAGCTGCAAATAAAAGGTAAGTTATACGCGAGTGCTATTATTTATTTGATTCGATTTGTGTAATGAATGTGTTCCAGCACACAGAGCAGGTAGAGCGTTTGCGTTTAATTTGCGTAAGAGCATAAAGCTACCGTACCTCAATCAATCCGGTACATCGCGATACGCTTCTTTGTAACTACTAAATAGCGTGTGCTGTAATGTAATTTAGTGTTTACTTAAAAGCGCCTAACGAATGAATAAAAGTTGCATTACGTTTTACGGTAAAAAGAAATAAACATGCAATCACCTCTAAATTTATGAAATACCACTTAAAGTATTGTAACGAATCACAGAGAGTTTATTACAGACACGTCATTGTTTACATGGAGCATACTTACTGTAACACCAAACTGTAAGTTGTATTGCGTAGAAAAAAAGACAATAAACAAATTAAGTTATTAAATGTGTCATGACCGACCCTTAATATTATCACATCGATCCCAATAACATTTGAGTCAGTAATCATTAGAAACATAGAGATTTAACTCACAATTGAACTTAAAAATGTCACTTCGTGTGCGGTTTTGTGCAATCAGAGTACAAAAATACAGCGGAAATTGACAGAGAGCTAGAGAATTTTACAATCGTGTGTTTGTTTCAAAAATATGTTACTTCCTGAATAAAAAAAATATATTAATTACTAACTTAAATATATTTCTTTATACAAATCATTCGTTGAAACTTAAATTTTCTTGAACTAAAATATATCCGGGTACATTCAGTACGCTATGCTCTTTGAGGACGACGGCGAAATATGAAAGACCCGTAATCCCTCTGCTTACGAACTACAAGCTCACTGTATCTTAGGCGATAAATCGTTAAACATTAAGATCAAAGAGCAGAAAAGGCTACAGAATAGAACTAAGATAGTGTTTCTAGGACATTTTATTTACGTTAGGAATATTATTTAAAGTGTTTTTAGTAAACACACTTAAACAGGTCCGGTTATAGTACCGATGAATAGAGCAGCTGTAAAAAAATAATTCAGTAGTTGAAGGTGAAAATTAAAGCGATTTGATCATATTGTAATGTTTTGGGAGATGTAAATTTATGCGCCGGACTGACCATTAAGTTTGTTTTGTACAAGTCGTTTTTTTCATGGCTCTTGTTCATTTTGTAGTAATACGTAATTGTACGATTCTCATTTGTTGTTTTAAGGTTTAAATTTTAAATTAATTTGCATTCTAGAAAAAGATGAAGAAAAAAGTCACTTGTATGAGAACAATATCGTACAATATACATATAATCGCCGTTTTAGTTAATTTTTTTACAACAATATGAAATGTATTGAGCTACTTTGATTTAAATTCATTAATTTAATAATCTAAAAAAAATTGCAATAAAATTATTCGAATCCATTTATTTTTATGGCTTGTTAAACTTTTATGTTTTCTCAAACAAACCTGTCGACAAATGTTAAAATTTCTCCGACTAGCCATCAATCACGCGTTTTGAATGTTTTTTTTATTATTTTACTTTCGACATGCTGTGTGTGCTCTTTTTAATCCGTATTTACTCCTCTCGTTAAAATTCAATAGTTTGTGATTGTAAACTTTCTGTGAAAAGATCCTATTTTGTATGTTGTGGTTGTAAGAGTTGTTTTTAATTTTACACTGATCACATACACATGAAATTTCGAAGTGGTAGCCTTAAGTGTGTACAAGCAATCCAAGCATAAGAAAAAGCAAGGTGACAAATTTGGCCTTTTATTTTGCTATTTTCAAAATTATTAGAAAAACTAAAAGGATTAGATTTATAAATAAAAAAATCAATTGCAAAGAATTGTAGTTGATTTACCAAAATCCTTGTATAAAACATATAGTCATCCCTATCATTATCTTTGACAAAACAGAGATGACACTATGTTTTATACAGGGATTTTGGTCTCAGTAATTAACGATTATTTAAATTTTACTAGAAGCTAAAGCTGTTTACGTTTACTTGAATGAAATTTTGAATACAAATATAAAATATTTGAACAACACAAAGCATTTACTTTGGACTTTGTAAAAGTGTATAAAAATAATAGTAAAATTAAAGTTGTAACGGTCTGCGATTAAATATCCCAATCTCCGCTTAAGCATCAGCAATTTCCGTTGAAGCGAGGATTTCAAAAGATTTTCTTTTGTTACATCCATTTCCATTTCCATTTCTTTGTATTGTGGATAGTTAAATAATGCGTAGTAAATTAAGGGTTCATCAAAAACATAGCTGTGGAGTGATTAAATATATTAAAGCTCTCGAAATAGGTATTGTGACATGTTTTCACTGAACTAATGACATACCTAGGCAAAGAGTAATCGTAGAACTAAGTGCAGTTACTTTATAAACGAAAAGTAAAAAAAAAAAAACTTGAGAGGTGTCAAGGGACACCCGGATGAACCGAAGTTCCTATGAATTTTCGTTATATATTGTCACGTCGTTGCCATGGTTACTATAGCAAAAAGTGTCGTGACAACTTTTCGTAAGAATTTTTTCCGTCTAGCCCCCTTTCACAACGCGCGATAAGGAACTTCGTTCCAATATTTTATAATCACATTTTTTAGGTTATGTTACTAATATTATAAATGCGGATGTTTAGATGGATGAATGGATGGATGTTTGTAAGAAGGTATCTCCTAAACGTCTCAACGGATCTCAATGAAATTTAGTACTGATGTAGAGCATAGTCTGGAAGAACACACAGGCTACTAATTAAGATTTTTTTTTCACTCCGCGCGGACGGAGTCGCTCGAGACATCTAGTTGAATATAAAATATTATTTCACTATCACATTTATAAAATATCGGAAAAGGAAATGGAAGTAATGAAAGGAAATTTTCCAGTATGAACATTTTGTCGGATATTGCTTTTACTTTAGCGGAGATTGGGGGACTCTTAACATTCTGGTTTTCGTTAAACTTCTTAGTTAAGTCTGTAATACGTAGATAATAAAATTAATTTCTATTTAAATTCTTTTTCTACATAGACTAAGACCCAGTTACTAAAACTAATAGCATCGTAAATTAAGTTGATGGATTTTTAAGCAATCGAAAGGACTTAGTTACACTTTTTCTATTTTTTATTAAATTAGTTTAAAATTTAAAGTATCGTAAATAAAACAGATACGTTGGATCTCATTTTATAAAGCCACGAGTAAAAAGATCCAAAGCCTCCACACATATTAAACGTTGAACAAAGTTAACAACTACTTATTATTGCCGGGAACTTGGCTTCAAGCCAAATCGCTGTGTTCACGCGTGCTCATGAAAATAAAGATCTTTGTTCTCTATTTAAAAGTATCCTTAAAGGTTTATTTTTAAATATTTTTAAATGTAATTAATCAAATAATGTTTAAAAAATGTATTGAAATATTCTGGCAAAAGCAACTTTATTTAGGTGAAAAATCTGGTTATTATCATTCAATAATAAAAATAGGTAATCAAGTAATAGAGATATATCAAAGCTAAGATTCTGCAACGTTTTAAGCTATTCATTTAAAGCGTTTTAAAAATTTAAAAAAATGTTTTATTTTATAGGATGGAATAAGCACTAAATTATCTCAGTAGTATGGGACAATTGTAGAATTTAGCCGACTGTAGGGTCGTTAGGACAAAGTTAATCTGACAGCGCCGCGGCGAGCTGGCTTCCGTTCCTTCACTGTTTATTATAATTTGTCACAAGCAAAATAGAATTTTAAATAACATGTAAAACAGTAACCAAGTAAAGTGCCTAACACTTTAAATGATGCGTCAACACTTCCAATGGCGAAAAGCAAGTAAATAATTTTACGGCATTTTATTTCATCAAATAATGATTTTTTTTTATAAGAGAAGGGGACAAACGAGCAGCGGGAACACCAAGGTGTTCATCGACGCCCATGGACATCTGCAATACCAGAGAAATCGCAGATGCGTTGCCGGCCTTTGAGAAGGTGATACGCTCGCTTCTTGAAGGACCCTAAGTCGTAGCCGTTTGGAAATACCGCCGAGGACAGACCATTCCACAACGCGGCGGTACGCGATAGAAAGCTACGTGAAAACCGCACGGTTGTGGATTGCCAGCCATCGAGGTGGCGTGGATGGAACTTGGCAGTGATTGTTAATATACTGCTGAAAGAAGGAGAGAATTCACAAAAGTCATCGAAATAGCTAGTAATTCTACTCATCTCCAACTATGTCTTGCGCAGTCATCGGATTTCGAACTCCATCATTCCACTAACGCCGTGAAATAAAATCTTTAGAAAGGCTTCAAGCTTATTCGTAATGTTTACAGGAATTAATTAGTAAAATAGCTATTGCCCGTGACTCTTAAACGTGACTTTAAAAAAAACGTGTTATTCCAGACAATTTTCTACATCTATACCAATTTTCAGCGACATCCATGGAGCCGTTTTAGAGATACCTTCTAGCAAACATCCATCCATCTATACATTCGTATTTATAATATTAGTAAGATTACTTTTATAATTTGCTCTTATTTCAATAAAACAGTTGAATAGTAATGTTTTATTGTTATGAATATTCAAAAATGTAACCTCAACATAAGATAGACGAAAGCGAACGTGCTAAGCCGGGATTACGATCCACTCGCATTTCGTTGTTGGGTTTAGTTGGTGCTAAAACTCTGCGGTGCATGTAATATAAACGTTTAAGTTCGTAATAACATAAGAATGAGAATTTTTGCACGTTATAGTTATAGTTGTCTTTATTACACCAGCTTTCGTTCGTCTAATATATTCTTTGATATTAATTCAGACTTGTTTTAAGTGATTTTCTAATTTAACAATACTAGGTAATGTTGCAAACTTTTATAGCGTTAACTACATTAATATCCAAAAAAACCAAATAATCAAAAAGTTAACCAACTGTATAATAAATTTGATATAATTTTAAGTAAGAAATTAAACTGTTAGTCACGTACTTTAAGCGTAAGAGAAACTTGTTCAGTCTGAATTTTTCTCGCGGTTACGTGAAACGAATTATTACTGTTTATGAAATAAATGTCTAGGTAAACAGTTGTTGTAGACATTTGATTTCAACAACAGATGCTAAATATACTTAATAACTAGTTGTTGCCCGTGACTTCGTTCGCACGGAATTAATAAAAAAGCTTAATAAGTAGCCTGTGTTCTTCCAGACTACGAGTATGTTTTACATCTGTGCCAAATTTCATCAGGATCCGTTCAGCCTTTTCGGAGATACCTTCAAACAAACATCCATCCATCCATCTGAACTTTCGCTTTTATAATATTAGTATTGTCAATTCATTTACCTTATTAAAAATTTTAAGAAATCGATTCTTCTGTTTTGAGCTTTATCAGGTTTAAGTAAAATATTACATACACTATTTTGATAAATGTAAAATAAAATAAAATAAATTGCAATGCTGTAGCGGAGTTTTCTCCAAAGTTTTGTTATTAAGAAAAGTTACATTGATATTACACAATTTAACTTTTGCTCACGTAGCAAACACGCGACGTCTCTGATCGCTAATTCTGTAAAAAAAGATTATAGAGTTATAGCATTATGACGTTATTTTCGTCGTCGACTGTGGACGTTGCGCTGCATAAAAGTTGTACATAATCACGTGTATACCTCCACTGATTATCATCCAGGAATTGTTAAAAAAATGATATTCAGTCATTCATGTCTTTTTTGGAAACAACCGACTGATTTTTGAAATTTTCTGGACATATTTATAAAACTTTAAAAGTGGTCTCGTATAACGAATGGTTGTTCTGTATTAAGAGAAATTGCAAATGTTTTAACTATATTGAGTATTAAATTTCACTTGTATGATAAATATCAGTTCATGAGGTACACACATTCAAGTTCATCCGTACTTGAATCTTTGTACCTCAACGGCCTAAATCTTACTCTTACTAATATTATAAATTCTAAAGTTTAGATAGATGGATAGATATTTGTTTGAAGGTTTCTCCGGAACAACCCAACGAAACTCAATGAAATTTGGCACAGATGTAGAAAATAGTCTGCAAGCACCTGAGTTTATGTGTGTGTGTGTGTGTGTATGTGTGTTATGTAAGTGTGTGTATGTATGACTGGAGTGTTTTTGGAAATATGTAGAAGGTCACCTACAAGCACGTTGGCTACTTATTTTAAATACGCGCTAACGGAGTCACGTGCGATAGCTAGTTATTCCTCAAATATTGTATAGTCAGGATTTTACTTATATGGGAAGTCAAAACTTTGTAAGTTCCTTATTCTAAGATATAAGCGCTCAAAGACAACTATTCATATATACGTAAGGAGAGCACGAGAAACTTAGTAAGTGTTCAACTTGCTTAAGTCCATCTGCACTATACATTTAAAGTTGTAAAGTTCAAGCGATGTGTTAATCCTTAATCCAATTGTCTGTGGAATTTATTCTTATCTGTGTTGTCTCTATAATTTTGTACAACATATATTTATTTACAAATATTTTCAGATATTACTTGTTTAAAATGACGTATCCTTATAATTGACCGTCATCAGAAGGGATCTAACAAAAGGTGCATTGTTAATTAAAAAAAAAAACAATATTTATACGTTGTGTATAAAATTTTAATGGAGTCGGCTAATAACTTTATCGAATACGTCCTGAACATGTAAGCAATTTATAGGTCAGCATTTTGCGGCAATGACACAGTTACATACCACACGCCAAACGACGTAGTTTGCAGGCACAATATTATACCACATTATGTGACATTTTACTTCGCGGTCTTTTGTAATTCCATTATATAATTCATTATACTTATATTATAAATGCGAATATTACATGGATGGATGGATGGATGGATGTTTGTTTGAAGGTATCTCCGAAACGGCTCAACGGATCTTGATGAATTTAGGCAATAATGTAGAACATAGTCTGAAAGAACACATAAGCGACTTTTTTCTTTTATACTTTGTTTTTAGTTTTTAGAGATTAAATCAAATTGTTTAAACTTTCGTGAGACATAATAATTAATTAAGAACGGCTTAACTCACGTGTGATCGTCCTGTGGCGAAACGCGACGCGACCGCGAAGTCCTCAAAATAAACACTCGCCCTGAAGATGGACTCCCGACGAATACGAAACTAGTCGGTGCGGTCACCGGACGATCACATTTGAGTTAAGCCGTTTTTAATTAATTAATTGAGGTTTAATCAGTTAATTGTTGGCTATTTTTCAAACCTAACAAAAGTTAAAACCATAGATTTTACAAGCTTTTACTTAATATTTTACACTTAGCTAATACGACTAAGACTTTCTGCAGATTAAAGGGTTTTCTATTTCATATTTTATAATCAAATGTTAAACCTAACCCTTAAAAATTACACCGGAATATTCCTGATCCCAGCTCATTATTTATTACAAAGGAATCTGAACGATTCCAGTTTAATCTTTAATATAAATTAAAACATGCATATACGGTGAATTAAAAGCTATGTGCGTTTGTCTTTTGAGAATTTTTTAGGTCCAAGTTATTTATATTACAATATTGGATATTCTTAAACAATTAGTTCAAGGCCGAGTTTAACACTGTGCGATAAATCGAAAAGAAAAAAAAGAAAAAGTAGTTTAAATGTACCAAATAATAGAAAGCAGTGAATTATAAGCAAGGAACCATACTGTATCATAGTTCGCGATATTTTTGTAACTCGATAGCGTCTCGCAATAAATCAAACGTCGTTAAAGAGAAACCGCTCACGTAGCGCCGCCCGAATATCAATAGACTATAAATAAAGCGGCCGTGCTGCAGGGTAATTTATAAGCGAACTAGCTGCACTTGCTGTAAGCAGTCTACAAAATTAAACTTATAAGATTATTATAATCTGTGTAACATACGAGTGTACAAAATATGTTATTATTTTATATTTATTTACAAATATTTTCAAATATTAATTTGGTCAATGGTGTATCACTATCCTTAAAATCGAGTGTCAAAAGAGGGGCCTAAAAATGGTGCATTGACATTAAGGAATAAAAATATACGTGCCAAGTAAAATTAAACCTTGTTACAATATAGTAAAGCTCAATTTTTTTTTACGATAAAAAATCTACTCCGATCCGACCCAGTCTATCTGACATATTTTGCGATGTTACTACTCCTAAATGTACTTGTTAATCGTTTTCTTATCATTGTTAGATTTAGTATATCTATTGAATGACAAATGATACCTAATAATGATTTGTATATGGCAACACTGAATTCATTAACAAGGTCATCAATTAGCACGAAGTGTGCATAATTCATTTCTGACGTGGTATTTGTAGCGACAAGTAGGTTCATATATATCCTTTTTTAATTACTTGCAATAGTATAATGTATGTTATTTTTAAATAGTCTTGCTATAAATAATAATGTAGTTGGTTATGTTTTATATGAAAATACGTATACATATAAATTCTTACGGTGAAGGAAAACATCGTAATGCAACCTGCACATATCTAAGAAGAAATTCAATGATATGTGTGAAGTCAACCCGCACTTGGCCAGCGTGGTTGACTATGGCCTTGTCACCCCTAACTTGGGGTAGGCTCCGAGGCCCTCGGTGGGGACGTATAGTGAGCTGATGATGATGAAAGAAAAATGTCGATATTCGCCACAACCGAACTCCGAACCGAACGAAATCAATTCATTTTAGTACAAGAAATAGAATACAATTTTAAATGAATAATCTTTGAATATAATACTCATGAGGACAACCATTAAAGCTGACAACGACAGCTTAATTATAAACTTGTATTTACTGGGGAATACTAGTCAACATCTAAGTTCTTAATAACATCATAAATAAAACAAATTAATGCAGTCTACTCCGTGTTGACCAAGTTCTCTGAGCTACATAATGAACTAAATAAAGCTATTAAACTGCAGCTAACAATGCTTCTAGATTGCTTAACGGATTATCAAAATAAATTGCCTAAAAAGTAATTTTAAAGTATCCGAAATTGTTTACAGCTATATCATATTTGGAATTAACAAGCAAGTTGTTAAACAGCTTTCCTTTTTCTTCTTTATGATAATGACTAGCTGTTAATTTAAGTAAAATGATCAACTCAGATGGGTTGTGTTAAAGTGTTTTAAAATAGGAGAGGTCTGTACCCATATCTCATTTAGGTCCCAAAGTGAAAGAACAGGAATCGAATAATCCAAGCTTCGATCCAACCAACCTCACTCTCCAAGCTCAACCGTTAACAGGATACAAAAGGTTACAATCGAATTGACAAATATATAAAAAAATACGTACCCGCAGAAAACCTTCTGTTAGTTGGGCTATAAATAAAATACAATGATGTTCGTAAAATACGCAAAATATCGTTTATTTTAACTATTTTCCCATATGAAGAGCGTCGGTGGCTCAGGGGTTAAGCACTTGACTTGCAATCTGCAGGTCCTGGATTCGAATCCCGCCATGTACCAATGTGTTTTTCGATTTTCGATTTACATATGTACATTTATCCGACGTTCTTACCCTGAAGGAAAACATCGTGATGCAACCTGCACATATCTGAGAAGAAATTCAATGATATGTGTGAAGTCAACCAACCCGCAGCGTGGCCTAGTCACCCCCCTAACTTGGGGTAGGCTCCGAGCCCTTTGGTGGGGACGTATAGTGAGCTGATGATGATGATGATGACATATGAAGTTGTTTTAGTCGTTATTGTTAAATTTGGTACAACTAAATTAATAGAAATTAGCAGTAACAAATGATTTCAATCAAAGTTACGCTTATGTTACAAGTTAAATTGAATTACTTCGTATTACAATAGCGTTAGTCCGAACACAATAAAAGCCTGATCTATTCAATCGTAATTTGGGGTCAATTAGTTTAATTTTAGACTAGTTAATAGTTAGCTAGACAATTATAAATCTTTAGTTCTTGAATGGAAGTACCAATTTATTCAAATAAAATTCGATATGAATTTCACTCTTCTGTAAGCCTATTTCACTTGGATATAAAATAGGCTTACTTTATGTACGAAGATATTATTTGTTATAAAGTTTTTCTAATAAAAAGTTTGTCAATACCAAAGTTTGATTATGTAATGAAGATAGATAGAGAATTGGTAAATTTTGAAATTGTAATTTCAGATATATTAAGAAAGTGTTGGGGAAACCGGCTGATATTTTAAAGATTTTTAGTATCTCAAGTCTTTAACCAGTGAAAGTTTTATATTAATTTATTTTTATGTTTCCTGTGACGTAAGTAGCGCCTGTTTACATGATCAACAAAGACTGATTTAGCGAAATGCTTTTCTCTAACTAAATGTTCCCTGTCACACGCGCCGTCGTTCCATTTCCTTTGTACGACTAATGCGCCAACAATTTGCGACCAAAGTAATTTGATCGTATTTTCAGTCTAAATATTACATTAGGATACGTGACTACCGTCGATATTTGATAATTTTTTAAGCATTTCTTAAATCTAAGTTTAATCTGCCTTCAACAAATAATACATTCCTAATCTTTTGAAAATACCTATTATGATACGTTTTTTAATTATTCATAACTAAAGAGTATTCCGATGCACTTCAATCAATCTCGTCTTCATCTGTGGTTCAATTAACCATAATACGGTTTTAAATGCACACGACGGCAATGCTATATAAAATCTACCCCAGCTGTTAATTAACCGTTTATGTATTATCCGCGAATCTGTCTTTATTCCACCTTAAAAGCTACAGACTCATAACCTATAGGACGTAGCTTTTAAATGTGTCCATAAGAAAAAAGGTCGGTGTTTGCTACACGACTAATTTTATTATGACGTCACTGTTACCTTATTGGTTACTTTGTAAGAAAGGACGGAAACCGCCTAACGAAAAAGTTAATTTTTCTGAAAGTGAAACACCGCGAAAGACCCTAACTGTACCTATTCTCTATTATTTATAGAATGATTAAAATAAAAACACGGAACAGTTACATCAATAATTTTTTCATGTAGTTAGGATTGATATTGAAATTAAACATTAAAAAGTTTAACATATTTTAAAACCCTTCCATCTCAATACAATTAAAGTTGGCTTATAATTAACATCAAGCATTTTAATTGCTTCAATATGTTTTAAAACAGGGCATAATAAAACCGCAAACCTTACAATCCGTGCGTCAATTATGACACGAAACGAGTTAATTTGTTTTTATTGCTTGAATTTCACCACATTCAAAAATTCTTTCACATAAATTGCATCTTAATTTAAAATAATTGTAGTATTTTTCGAATTAATTTTCAAAAGGATATTGAGCGTTTTTAAATTAGTCTTTAGTTAAAAATCAACAAGCTTTACTTAACGTACTACTGTGACAGTTTGGACAGAAATTACCATTCTGTTATTTGAATAACAACTGAGATTGACGTTGTATGTTTACAACTATAGTTGAGTTTAGACAAAAGTCGGTTAGTTTTATATAGATTGTACTAAATTTAACCAACTTCAGAAAGACAAGTAGCTCTTTAGTATTTAGGTATTCCTATTTATCGAAAATACATGTATAAGTATTTTGTGGAGACAAACTGTTCATTGACATAACTTGGCTATTTTCTTTAAAAAGATTAGATGTTTTGCATATTCTAAAAGCAGTTAATACATTATAATTACATTGTAGCGTGAAATGCTGTCAGAAGCGTTATTGAATGATTAATCGTTACACTTAGTGAATAAACATGAGTTTTGCAATTATGGAGTACGGCTTTAGAACATTGTAAGGCACGAGCTATGCGCCGGCTTCATTTACAATCCCCCATTTGCTTAATATAGAATATTTTAAATAAAAATATTGTTTTATATTTGTCCGCTATGCTTTTCGTAATGCTTAATCTTGTTGTTACGACACCACGGAAGATTTGTGCACTAAAAACAAAAAGTAGAAAAGGCATTTTTTACAAGTGAAATCTTAACATTAATTTTGGCTTGCGGTTTATAAGACCAAAAGAATTAGTATTTTATTTTTATTATTCGATATATTAGTTCATAGTAAAATATTCTCGTTCATAATGTCGATACGTGTATAGAGATAGGAATGGTATAAATCGGTTTTGTCTGTTGAAGGGTCGAGAAAATCTCGAACCGTGCTATTCAATAAACACTTATGTGACCGTAGTTCTGCCAAAAACGATAAGGAAAGTTATAAGGTAGGCTGTGATCAAATTTAAGAAATGTATGTGTAGAAAAAAAAAGACGTTTTATTAAAAAAATAAAAAGTAAATTTTGGACGTTAACTTAAAAGGAAGAAATCTCACGTCATAAATTTTTCTATTCGATCATAACTTTCCTGGTACATAAATTTATTTTGGGAATATTAAGGTGTTCGTCGGGTTAAGAGTTTATATGGAGCAAGTTTATTCTCTAGTGAATATGCCAGTAAAAGGCCAAAAGATCGGGGCTAAAATGATTTTACATATTGAATATCGGAAAAATGTCGTGGTTGGCAGAATCAATTCATATATTTGGCTTCAAGACTTAATTGTAATAAGGAAAAGAATTAAAGACAACTAGCAAACTTTCTCAGATTCGTCCTGGTATAATAAAATATATTGGATAATAAAGATACATCATGTCACATAGTAATATATTTTACATTAATTTACATATAAAATTTTAATACGCAACGCAGGAGTTCGTTCGTTATAAAGTGTTCAGAATTCTGTTATGCCTTGTTAAAATTGAATCCCGTTTCGAGTTCCAATTAAATTGGTGAATGGCACTACTGTTCTCAAAACTTGAGTTTTGGATTTGAAATATAGTTTACGGAAATTTAGTACAGATGTTTTGAACGAGCAGTATCTATGGTGATAGGTTAGCAACTACTGATGCAGTTGCCCGCGAATTTTTCCACGTGGAATTAAAAAATCTAGTTATAAATATAACCAGAAGATAGTTGCAGCTTGCCTACAGTGAAAGAATTTTTCATATCGGTTGAGTAGTTTCGGAGCCTATTCAATTTTCAAACAAACATATCATTCCTCTTTAAAACATCAGTATAAATAAAATAAACTAGTAATCGAAAACAGTAAAACGAGGAAAAGAAACAAAAGCTACGTCAATTCATTATTTATTTTAATACTTGACTGTTTAAAACAAAAACAATTTTAGTGCAATTGAGGGATTCCATGTTATCGATAAATCGATATTTCACTGTGATCGATAAAATGTAAACAATAAACTTTTCAATAAACTAAGTATCCTCGTATAAGTTTATTAGCGTCTGTACTGAATATACTCGTAACAATCAATCAATTGATTGGCCGAGACGTCTATTAATCTTTAAGGCGGCGGATGACTAGCCAAAATGTTTAACAATACTGTGAACATTTTTGATTATAAGTGTTTGTTTATATTTTGTAATTTTAAGTTTATTGAATACTTGTTATGATACTTATAAGGAAATATTTAGCTAAGGAACATAAAAAATTCTTATTTTGGTAGTCACAATGCTATATTCACGTTTTACTTCTTTATTTTTCTTGTGTCAGAAATTCGTTTAATTAATTTTCCACTTTTCAATGAATGGTAAATTTAACAAAAATCCCAATAGTTTTCAGTTACCTTTATCACTAGTTTATTAATTTCACTTATAATTCGATTCAATTCAGAATTGGTTGAAAACAATTACCGTATCGAAAATATTTAATCAACCGTGAACTATTTAATTTGAACCTTTGAATAATAATACATTTTGGATGGAAATTTTGTAAGCCACATATTCTGCCGCAGTAGCGAGCAGTTAGTTGATTTTAAAGGTGAATTTTATCTAGTTTATTTTATAAATAACTAACAATTTATATTAAAATTAAAATGTGTTCAAAGAATATTTTTTGTAGGTAACAAGTTTAAAATTGGAAAAAATTATTATTTACTCGACTATAAGAGTTAACTTTTTCAATTAGATAGATTTCTAAATAAGTAATTCTTCGTCATAACGATGTTCAATGATTTTTGAACCTAACTAACTCGTTAGATTCAAATAATTACATTTTGTCTCAGTACCAACAGATTATCCAATCAAATTTCAACAGATAAAAAGAATGATGCCGTCTCCCATGCCTTTCTTTTTCTAAAATTATTTGGTGTTTTTTTTACTTACTTATATTCTTTGTTTTGAACAGTGAATTCTTGTACTCAGGAAAACAATTAAGGAGAATTCCCGAGAGCTTCTCGCGATCGAGATTCAATATCAAAGCAAGCGCGCCTCAATTTGTCATTATTAAGGGAATCTGAAAAATTCATAAAATAAACGAAACAATATCATGTAACAAATAATAGATGAGAAATAATCAGAAATTGCTCGTTTTTATTAACGTAGTGTAAATACGAAGAAAAATATATCTAGTAATCAAATTCGACTTTCCTCGGGTAGTTGAAGTTTTAATTTGGGCGACATAGTCTCGACCTGTACGATAATTTTGTTAATATCAAATGCCAAATATTTTATAGACTTATTTTTTTGTGAAAAAAAAAAATTCTTGTAGAAAAAAGAAAGGATGGGAAGGGGAAGTGCATTTGATGGAGGAGTAGACGCATAGGAAGGGAAAATATTCTCTTTCTGTGCGAAGGTCAGCAACGCATCTGCAATTACAGAAGTTTATGGGCAGCGGTCGCTTCGCTATTTCGGCGAATTCAGGTGGCCGCTTGCTCGTTTGCTAGCTTACAAAATAAAAAATAACATTATCTTATATACATTTAATATATCTTCTGCCATTCATTTATTGAACTTTTTAGTAACGGGACTCGTAAAATTGACCGTCTTTAAATCTTATCAATCAATTTCAATATAAAGTATCCTATACAAACTCAGTCCGTCACTTTAACTATAATACTACTTTCCTTATAACTTTACTAATACTATTATAGTAAGAATCTTAAAACACAAAAGTTTCATTGTAAACTTTCAATGTTAGTAAAATATTTCACACGAAGGAAACCTTGGGATAGAATCTTTTCGAATATCATTCCTTTTACGCGGGGTTTCTTAAATCACGCAATTTCAATAAGTGCTCTGTCTCGAAAAGGATCTATATATTTTATTTCCGTGGACAGTAAATCTTTGCAAAACGAAAACTTACAAAGTGTTTCCTCACATTACTTTTAGTTTATTTAATTACTGATTACACAATATTACAAATCAATAATCAAGATTGATTCATTTGTTTTTCGTATTAGAATTATTCCATAACATTTTTTTTACACTGAATTACTAGCTACTGTCCGCGACTCCGTCCGCGCGGAATAAAAAAAACTTAATTAGTAGCCTATGTGTTCTTCCAGACTGTATTCTATATCTATACCAAATTTCATCGAGATCCATGCAGCCATTCTGGAGATACCTTGTAACAAACATCAATCCATCCATCTAAACATTGACATTTATAATATTAGTAAGAAATAAGATTAAGTATGTAGTAAAAATAGGTGAGCAATTTCCATTTAAAAACCCCTGTAACGTGATGTGTCAAGTTCCTACACCAACACAATGAAGTTTATAAAGAATTACTCAATTTACTGACGGGTTATTTTAGGTCACAGAAGGTCTTGCGGTTTGTTTGGAAGGGAAAATTGAATACAAGCATAGACTGTAAAAAAGAAAAGTTGGCGTCGTTTAGCAAATGTTTTCATATCGTAAAAAAAAATTTAACATCAGTATATCTGAAATTGTGGCCAAAATAATGGTTTTATAAAAGTATTTCGTCTGACTCTCCCACGACCGAACAGAAAATTTTGCGATCTTTTCGATCATTAGGTAAAACAATCAAAAAGTTTTTTTTATTTTTAATTTATCTATTAATTACACCGAAGAACCTCATTGTATCAAACGAACGAGGTTTTTTATTTACGTTGTACAATCTGAATAAAAAATCTCCTATACGCAAGAGATTAGCAATTTAACAACTTGTATAATAAACATTAATTAAAAAAGGTCAGGTTTCAGTGGGTTCTGACAAAAATACAAAACAGAGATTTACATAATAATTGACCTACATTCATCATTTTGTCGCTGTTGTATCAAAACAGATTATGTGAATTACACAGAACGTATTATTCTTCTATGCTATCCCCTTTTCATCGGAGGTTTACTCTAAGTTTATTCAACTTTTTTTTGGGTTGCAAACGAGCATGCGGTCACTTGAAATCGCCAAAATATATACACTTTCTATGCGCCCCTTTTCCATCAAATCCGCTTCCCCTTTTCATCCTATCCTTGTAAGAAAAAGGTGGGAAGGGAAAGAGTACCTCCAGCTTTTTTTTATGTCACCATTAAGGTAGCGAGTATTTATCGCGACACTTATATGTATGTTTGGCGTTTGTATGTATGTCACGTTTAATGCTCGCCAACTACAATTACATTTATGTCACTACAATAAGAATACGCAATCAAATCGTTGACTTATAAAGAGATAAACTTGCATTTAATCCTATAGGATACAATCGTGTGATTTAAATCTTTTTTAGAATTTATGGTAATTTGGTATTAAGACTAGCCGGCGAGGAATATTTACGATGTCAATATAGATACGCTGTTAGCCTCCAGCCTGACGAGATTTACGGTCTTGGGGAGTAAAATATGTAGATTCCGTCCAAGGCATAGCACTTATTGAAATTGCCTGATTTACTCGAATGCCAATATTGAAAATTGTAAAAGGATTCTACTGTTGTTAGATCGTTACAAGACTATTTGTGTTATTTATGTTTTTCTCTTAAAATTGAATTTATTTATCCTAAATAGAAAATAGAAAAGAACATATTTGTCTTACAACATCGTAGAATACTCTTAAATTGATTACCAAAGATCCAGTATGTACAATTACGTAGTAGCATTTCCATAGTTCAAATTATTATTATTAGCACTTAAGATATACTCATCATTTTACTTCTTACTATCTCACTAATATTATAAATGCGAAAGGTTGGATGGATGTTTGTTAGAAGGTACGAGTATCTTCGGAACAACTCAACAGATCTCTGAAATTTGACATAGATTTAGAACATAGTCTAGAAGAACACATAAGCTACCTAGAAAGTTTTTTTAATTCTGCGTAGACGGAGTCCCGGACAAAAGATATATCTTACAAATATTAAAAATGCGAATGTTTAGATGGATGAATGGATGGATGTTTGTTAGAAGGTATCTCCGGAATGGCTCAACCGATCTTGATGAAATTTGGCACAGATGTACAATATAATCTGAAAAAACACATAGGCTTAAGTTATTTTTTCATTCCGAGCGGACGGAGTCGCGGGAGACAGCTAGTCCGATATAAATAGCTGAACAGATATATACCAAGCAAAGCAGGTTTTACTTGAAAATAACTCAGCCGCAAAAAGCCGTCAAGCGCTCTCCAGCGTTACATCAATTTCTTAAGCAAGGTGCATGTAAAGCAGCTTGCATTCGATATATTTCCAATTGCTTCTATAGATTTAAATCGAGTTATTTTACTGTAAAAATTGGATGAAATAAATCGTAAGTTTGTGGGCTTTTTAACTACATTTCTCCTTATGGTATAAGAACTATTTAAAGTATCGTTTTATTTTATTTAATTCTGTATTTAAAAAACCTTTACCAAAATAAATTAATTAAGAACGGCTTAACTCACGTATGATTGTCCGGTGACGGCACCGACTATTTTCGAGACGCGACGCGACCGCAAAGTCCTTATAATAAACACTCGCCCAGAAGATGAACCCCCGAAGGGTCCGAAACTAGTCGGTGCCTTCACCGGACAATCATAATTGAGTTAAGCCGTTCTTAATTAATTTATTTTTATGTCTCACGAAAGTTTAAATAATTTAAAGACCTTTATAATGTTTATAAAATCTCTAAACTTACTGGAATCTTATATCAGTCTTCGACTTATGACGTCAGTTGGGATTGTAGTCAAGCGCTTGTTTATTCGTTAAAAAACTGTGTTATGCTGGCGCTGGAAAAATGTTTGTCTCTTATTTACCTACTTTACTTTATAAAATGCATTGAAAGTAAAAGTGTAAATCAACCGCAGTTGTAAGTATGTGAGCTAACAGATTATGACCTTATTATTCAATATTAGATGCGAATGTTGATATAACTAGAGATTCCGAGATATTAAGTCAACATATCAGGTAAGCTAGCAGTTGTCTTTTTTCTGCTGACTAATTTTTGTCCTACTTTTTATAATATTAGGTCCTTACATATGAAATTGGCGTTTTTCGTACTGGCCACTTTAATCACGAATTTCTCCTCTTTGGTAAGGAATTCCAAATTCAAATTTGTACAGCTATAGACTCATGTATTTGTGGTTCGATGACCGTCATTCATTTGTTTTTTTTCTTCTGTTTTTTTTCTGTTTGCGTCACTCATTTTACAAAATGGAAAACTTAAAATATCGCATTATTTACGACCTAATATATCATGGGAAAAAGATACAATAACTGAGATGTTTTTAATTTTAACCGTTGAATTTCACTGCCATGTTAATTATTTTCTTTTTCTCTGTATCTCATTTCATAAATTCTCTCTGACAAAACTACAAAAATGTATAACAAGTTTTACTGCACTGGAGTTTTTCTACTAAAAGGTGTTTTGAGATGTATAAAGTAAAACAATTGACAAATAATTTCCTTTATCGCTCTTTCCTTTTTTTTTCTTTGATAAAAATTAATACATTCATTGTTGTACTAACAAAATTTGCACAAAACAACAGTGGATTTGTATTTCAAATTCAAGACAAATACGACCGGAAAACTGGTAGATTTACAAGAGCTGAACTTTGTGCGAGTATTCGTAAAATAATATTTCTTACCTTATAATATAGCTATTTGGTAAAGTCTGTTTTTAATTTCCTGTTTATCATCATTTAAAATATCTATTTTGTTTTCTTCTAAAATATGAAAAACTTTAAATCGAAAAATTTCGATCTAAAATTTAACACAAGTAAACCATTAAAAAATGATCGCCGTAAAGTACTGGAATGGCGGCCACGTACAGGTCGACGAAGCGTGGGATGACCTCCAGCTAGATGGACCGATGATCTGGTCAAGGTTGCGAGAGTATCCTGGATGCGGGTTGCACAGGACCGATCATTGTGGCGATCTTTGGTGGAGGCCTATGCCCAGCAGTGGGCGTTACGAGGCTGAATGGATGGGATGGAAACCATGAAATAGACCATTCGAATCCTGAAAGGTTTTGAATTTGCTAATTATTATTTTCCACGTGCATAAAACATTGATATCCTAACTTTTTATAATGTAAAAAACAATGAAATATATAAGAAACAATTCAGTTATGGTCTTTAACAATTGCTACATGTGTTAAATATTTGATTTTCCAGAGCGTAAAGCAAGGACACTTAATTACGTTGGCCGATACGCAATTGGTCCTCTATATATTGAAGATTGAAATCAACCGTGATTCCTGAGAACACGGTCAAATACAATGTCTCCTTTGTTTGTTCCACAGACTGCGTATATGAGGTTAGTATGTCTGTGCATACATATTATATATAGTAGATAGTATATTTATATGACAAAATATAATATTTTTACTCACTTCACTAAAATAATTATAGAATAGATAATGCCTGAGAGGTATTATTTTTGAAAATATTTTTTTTTTTAATTGGCATATTACTTGTTTTACAATTACCAATTTAAAAATAAGTTAAAACAGAAGAAGGAGAAATAAAAATTAGTTTGATTTGAGTTCGTTTAAATCTTAGACTCTACTTATTAACACATTCAAGCCAGTCGCAATAAAGTGAACTGCAAGTTTATATAGCTTAAGTATTGTAATTGTATTTCTTGTTCGCAAATGAATAGAGCTTTTCGTTAAATTAATTTATTATTGATAATAATTTTAAAAGAATGGAATCGTGATGTAAATTTTGGAATCTTAAAGAATTTGTTTAATTTATGTAATTAATATACAACTTGAAAAAAAATCTACGTGCCAATCCGGATGAAAAAGTAGGCTCGTAAGCTTGATATATTCACGTCGATTTATAAGATACGGCATCAAAAGCAAAATATCTTTGATTCAGAAATCGTTTATTGAAAATGGCTGCATTATCATAATTCTACTAAAGAGATTTGTGCGGAAAATAAAATGCCTTTGGATATCGAAATTCTAAGGCCTATTTTATTTCAATCGTTTATCTTTACATATTTCATTTTGTTGAATTATCGTGTAAATTCTTTTATTCTATTCATTATAAAAAGATTCCACAATGTTACATACAGTAATAGGCTTAAATTATGTATACATACTCATATATACTATCATTTTAAATTTCGAACAGGTATAGAGATTTGTAGGCATAGGTACTATTTATTAATATTTACAGATGTTTTCTAACTTAATGTGTCATGTGACATCACAAAATGTCATGGTAAATTAAGGAATAAACGCTCCTACGCGGCGCTACCAGACTAGGCTACGCGGAGCTACGAGGTTATTTGCTACGCCATTTTCAACGCTACAAGTTATGTCGTATTTGTTGAACATCTCTTAAATAATTTCACCATCTTGTGTCATATAAATTCAGAATAACTTAAATTTGATTTATTTTGTTTTAATTAAGTAAGTATATTTTTCGTTTTTGAATGAAAATCATATCTACATAAAATTTTCTAGCTTTGCTGTATCAACAAATTGTTCAGAAGCTATTAGATGAAAAAAAAACAAGACGTAATATTTACTTTATTAGTTTTGTAACAATATCTCCATAGGTTATACAGAAAGGAAAGGACAAAAATAATGAATAAAACCAACAGGAAAATTAATTCGAAGGCAACATAATGTTTGCCATGTTTCTGTGCCAACAACGCCTTAAGCTTTCTCGGAATTCCCGAGTGAGTGTTTTAGTGCGAAATTCCTACTACACTGACTATTACTTTACTACCGTTTTAATTTAATGTAAGAATAAAGTGTAAGAGAATACCATTTTAAAGCCTTGTCTGCTTTTTTGCAGAGAATGACACAAAGGTTTTTTGTGTTTTTATATCTAAAGGGGACGCACAGAAAGATGACTTTCGCATTATTGTCCGTAACCTCCCCTACCAAATCCACCTCCCTTCCCATTCATTCCTCTAACAATGATTAGTACACAAATACGAAAGAAAGTGCTTTTAATGTAGACTGTAGTCTAAATATGTTGTTTTAATTTAAATAAAAATATTATTAAGTAAAAGTGGCAATAAAGTGTAGGTTTTAATTTTAAAAGTATTATTTTTTTCTATTTTTTAAAGCTTCCGGTATTTACAGCTTTTATAATGCCCTCATTAAATATTCACTTTTATATTACGAAGGACAATTACTATCTCAGTAGTTCTGTCATAAGACTTGGCATTACAATGCTTTTACCTGCACCTTAAAATGAGTAAGCGATGAAAATCTGTTGCGGAAGATTTTAACGAGTTGCATTTTAAACATCCGTCAACAAATAATTTTTATAGTGAGATATGAATAAAACATACTTTATATAAAAAGTCCTTGCTTAAAAAGATTTATTTAAAATTTAAAAACAAACAATTTTTACAATGACATCGGCAGAATATATACATTGTACACTACTACAGTGTACTATATATACTATAACAAAAAATAGTGTACCAATTTATCCATTTTGAAAACAAAAATATTTTGTAAATTTTATTTCACGGTTAGTTAATATGTAATGAACACGCTTCAACTAATGATAATTTAATCAGCAACTTAATATTAGTAAAGGGTATTCTCTTACATAATACTAATGAGTAATATAAACACGAATAGCTACTATATGAATACATTAACAAGAACTGTATATAACTTAACGTATAAACAAACCAAATATTGTATCCAGAGTTTTTCAATTAAGCAAAAACGCGGTTCGTTGACGTAATAGCGTTACATAAACGGATTTCGATAAAGAATGTTTGATACTAGTAATTTTTGCCTCCACCTAATCCAGAAAGGTCGCCCCACAAGCTATCCAATAACTATTTAAAGAGTGGCTGCGATTGTACCGGGCCTGATAACACCGGGATACTATTGCTTTACTTACGGACTTGGATATTTTATTTATACTTGCATGAGACCTAACATTTTTTCGTAACTTTTTCTTTATATATGCAATTTCTATACATTACAATATACTATAAACTATATCCATACACACCTAAATACCATAGACTAAACTATATCAATAGTCTAAGTACAAAAACTCTTCTTATTGGAATTACATTGTTTTTTTTTTGTTTTACTAAAAGAACTAAAAAAGAAGCAATAACACAAATCTAAATTGATATCTTATGTTAGCGCTTTTTATAATGCATGTAATTATTAGATAAAATCGAAGGATCAAAATGTAACACGTGTATTTGTCTGGTGTATGCACCGACTTGTTTTGAGCCCACCGGGGGCCCTTCATTAGGGTGAGTGTGGCTAGTATTATTTCTCAGACGCGACCCGTCGCTAACTATTATAACGTGTATTATCAACATTAAGTCAAAGTAACACTAACTTGTAAAGTAACACTGATTGAAACGGAAAAGTTCACAATATCTTCAATTATTTTTAGAAAAGTGGTAAAAATCACAGGCCGAGTAATATCAGTTTGTGCAAAAACAATTCTCGTTTGGTCAAACTTTGTCGGTGAAATCACCTGACTTTTTGGAATGTTATTTTCCGCACCACCAGTAATAAGAGTCAAAGTTAACCTTTTAAAAAATACTGCTTTTATAGCCGAAAATATAACTTTTTTTGGAATTCTTTACTCTAAAGTAAAAAAATCATAATTAACATAATCGATATAAACACAAAAGTAAGCCAATTCGATGATAAACTTCACTTAGTTTTAGGAAAATTCATTTTAAAGAATGCATGGAAGGAAAAATAAAGCATAAAAGGAAAAAAATATAGGTTAACTGTTTAGGAAAAATAAATTCAGTTTTGAATTTTACCTGTTAAAACGTTATAAGAAATTATAATGCAATCAACATTTCTAGTTAAAATATAAAATGCTGCATTTCGTCAGATGCAGAAAGAATACATTTGTAGAAAGTATGAAATGAAAACATACGTAGTACTGCATTATTCATTTCATGAAGCATCGTGAAACTTAATAAAATAAACAGCTGCTTTTCTATGCTAATTCATTTTTATGTGCTGAGGCGCTAATTAATGGAACAATTTTAACATAAAGAACACCATAAGTATAACATATTTCTAAATTCACCATAAATTTGTCTCATTTTTTATTATAGCTCTAACATACTTGAAATTTAAGAGTGGTAGTTCCCGCAATAACAATATTTGTTGGTGCACGAACGGTCTGGGTCGACCCGGTGTAATACCACGACCACACAGAAGATAGGCGTCCAGTGAACGCAATTCCGCGTTTCGTCTGATGAGTGTGCGTCCCGGATTATACTTCACGTTTCCTTCCCACCATTTGATGGAGGAGGGGACGCATAGCAAGAGGATTTATCCTCTTTCTGTGTGTCCCCTCTCCTGTCGATTAAAGGTAAGCAACGCATCTACAATTGCGGATGTCTGTGGGCAGCGTTCGCTTTGCTTTTTAAGCGTATATACTATATATAATATACCGTTTGCTGGTTTGCCTCCTTATGATATAAAAAAAGAATGGCGAAATTACCACTTTAATTAAGCTTCAATACTAATTTAAAAGATTACTGTGCGACTCTTTTTACTATATTATTCGATATAGACTTTAGCTACTTTATTTCATTGATAAAATGAAGGAAAAGAAAATGATTTACAATCGCGTACCTGAATTTTGACTTAGCCGAATTAACGGACTTCGTAAAACGGTACTAAATGTATGTACACATTTCTACGAGCAATCAGTCTAAAATTCCAATTAGTGATAGAGTACTATTAACTTGGTCTGTCAGCGTATTCATGTTGGACTAAATTTCGATTAACTTTGTCAAAGCAGCAGTTATTGCCTGGAGGCAGATGTCTTAATTGGATTTGACCATTGTCAATTTGTGATCTTTTATTGAAATGTGTGTTCTTCGTATGTCAGCTCTTATTGTCATTAAAAATATTTATCGTGTTTGTTATTAAAGAATAAAAGAGGTGGTAGGTGTAGAAAAGTAATATTGTTTTGATTATTTAAGATTTCCATACTAATCCATAAATGGTGGATTCGTGCTTGTCATTTAATTTATCTGCTATTTTCGATTGTCACTTTTGTCGTTGAAATTACCTACTTTGATATCAACACAATGAGTTCAATAAAAACACCCTTGTTAATCTATATCTTGATATAAGAACATTGATCCAACATCCTTACCGTGTTAAAGTACACAGAATAAATTGGCAAATGGGGCAATCTAAGGGCCTTAGGTACTTGGTGATAAATTACAAGAAGCCGAGTGGGATCTTCGTTTATTTTTATGGCGGTCCGATACGTTAACGTCTAACTGTGTAACACATATGAACATAAACAAGACACCTCACTTGATACTGGTGTAGGTAGGTTTAAATTTTAATTAATGGATCATTGTTGGCGGAATAATTTGTTAAAATCTTAAAGTAATATTTAAGAACCTTAATGCGAAAAAACAAATTTCGAAGGACGAAACAACGAAGTGTGTCATATATTTTTATTGATATTTTTGAATGACGTTCTCTCGGAACAATGAAATCTCTGGAATAGTTTTTTTTTCAACAGCAGGAAAGCTTTTACGCAATACTGACGATGTTTACAATTGGGATGTATTTTAGTATATTTTCATTTTAATACACATGTTTTTAATAATAATAATAAACATACAGAAGTACTACATTAAATGTGCGTTAGTTACTATTAAAGTTAAATCAGTGCTATAATGTTCACATCTCCCTATAAAACTGCCGCGTATAAAGACTTATCTGATCTGTTTTTATTTTATAGCACTATTACGTACCGTTAAATTACTAAAAAGTGTATTACAGTGTATGGGAAATAAGTGCGTATTCAAAATTAATTATTTTTTTATTTGTATGTGCAAAAAATGTAACTAATGTTTCGCTTTACTATCTTAATATATATATTTCTTGTGTGCGTGTGTATGTGACTGAACTCCTCCTAAACGACTGGACCAATTTTGATGAAATTTTTTGTGTGTGTTCGTGGAGATTCGAGAATGGTTTAGATTTACAGTTTGGTCTACTGGAAAATGTTTTTTCAATTAATTTCTTATTTATAAGGAGTTGTAGATTTTTTTAATTCCACGCGAGTGAAGTCGCGGGCAGCTGCTAGTATTATATACTTTACAAGCTTTTACCCGCGACTCCGTCCGCGTGGAATAAAAAATAGAAAACGGGGTAAAAACTATCCTATGTCCGTTTCCTGGTTCTAAGCTACCTGCCCACCAATTTTCAGTCAAATTGATTCAGCCGGTCTTGAGTTATAAATAGTGTAACTAACACGACTTTTTTGATATATATAGATATACTACGAGAGTTTTACATTTGGGTCAATTACAATTATATGTTTACGTTTAAAAATATAACTATTTCTATATAATACCATATCTTTAAAATGGATTTAAAGTAGATTTCACTATACTTCGCGGTGTTTGAGAGCGTCAGTGGAATATGAAAGGCTCGTAATCCCGGCTTATGCGCTAAAAGCTCGTCGTTTCATCTTAGGAGGTGATAAATCGCTAAACATTAGGACACTGAATTCAGAAAAGATTCCAGCTGACAGAAAGTGGAACTTAAGACTACAAGAAATTGGCTGCTTTTACATTTTATTTGGACTTTGTTAAAATTATCACAATTAAGCGTATTCGCATGATAATCTTAAAAGACGATTTAATACACAACTGAGATTTAATATTATTAAACAAGCTAGTGTTTCACCAAAATCTAGCCTGAAGTTATAATATGAAGAAATCGAAATCTTGTCAAAAATGGTAAATGTTTAATTGTACGCTCTAATTCTTGTGATACATAAAAATAAAATTCGTTTTTATTATTTTATAGGATTAATAAAAAAGTGGTAAAGCTATTTATACAAATAATAGGTTACTAAAGTACTTCTGTCCATAATCATAGCATGATTAATTTCAACCGAGTTCGTTGTTAAACGTTCCACTGAATTAACTATTCGTGGTGAATACAAATTTAAAATGGCAGCATTTAGCACATAAAAGCGTATTGTTTCGATTGTAATTGAGGTTCAGCGGTACATTCATTGTGATTGTCGACGGCGCGGCGGTGACGGCGGTGACGGCGGTGACGGCATCTCTCGCGACTCAATTATTTAACGCTCCACTGTAATGTCATGTTTCAATGAATCTTTTCATGTTGGATAAGATAAGTTAGATCAAATGTGAAACAAGAACATCGGTATTTAAATTGATAGGCATTACTTAAAATACATTTTTGAATAAAGTAGTTTATTAAGTGTGGTTTACATGAGTCACAGATAACCACCTTAGTTAGGAATTTCACTAACACATTGATATTTATTTTATAATTTACGTCAGCTACAAATTCTGTTACATATTGTATTTTTAATATAATCGATAACAAAAACATGAAACTAAAAACGCGAAACAAATATTGTGCAAACAATTTTCAGTTTAGTTCGTGTGTGTTTTTAAATGTCCATTCCGTGATTGCCGCGAGCCTTTAAACCCGCACACAAAGTGCGTGCAGCTCTCGGGGCTTTCCATTTTCCCAATAGATTGTTTTAATAATGAACACTTCAGTTTATGCAGGAGCTCGGTTTATTTAAGTCAATGAAGTGGGAATAAAGACGGCGCTTCCATTCATTGCTTTCTTTAGATTGCCGTTAAATGGAGCTTTGGATTTTTCCTCAGTTTTTTTCCATTAGGTTTCCTACACCCGCAATCGAGTAAATGGAAATTGAGAAACACTTCAGTGCATTTTAAGAATAGCGCTATGGACGGAGACGGTTTTAATATTATTTTATTTAATTACTATGAAATAATATTTAATAGATATAGTTCAAAAAAATATTTCGTTGTTGGCTGAAGAAACACAGGCGAACGCGATAAGATGACTCGAGTGTTCTATTGTGTGCGTATTGTATTATTTTCACAAAACATTAAAAAAAAATATTTTTGTGTTATGTCTAAATACATTTGGATTGCTTTTTCCTACAATATATTTCATTGTTTCTCCAGTCTCGTAGCAAAAAAAAACTAAATAAATATATACTATTATATAAAGAGCAAATATCAACGTACAACTAATAATCCACATATGAAACGAGAAAATCGTATCGTACGTTATTACCTACGCTTAGTAGATTATATTTCCATATTTCGTGAAACACTGCCACGTAATTAAACAACTCCGGGCAACAAAGTTACGAACTGAAATGAAAGCTCGTTCGCTTCTGTCTTTTGTATCCATTTTCCCACTAAAAGAAGCTCTATGATAATCAATTTTAATTTTGGCGTAACGAGACAGAGCACTGTATAAACATTATTCTTATTGCGTTTTTTTACATTTGCCATTACTATTTATTAAAATGTAAGCAAGCAAATAGTAGCTTCTGAGTATTTTTGAAATAGTTATTAAAAGTACGTTTAACTGTGTGTGTTCCAGAAATAGCCAGAACGTTCATTGTTTTAAAAGTGTTTATTTTTATCTTGGTTTACAGATTATCTATTTAATATTCATCATCAGATCACTATATGTCCTCACCGAGGGGCTCGGAGCCTCGCCTAAATTAGAGGTGACTAGGCTATAGTCAACCACGCTGGCTAAGTGAGGGTTGATTTTAAGAACGTCGGATAAATGTACATAGCGCATGATATATGGCGGGATTCGAACCCAGGACCTACAGATTTCAAGTCTAGTGCTTAACCACTGACTTTAACCACCGACTATGTGGGGTTGAGCACTTGACGAATCTCACTAATATTAAAAATACGAAGTTATTATGAATGAATGTATATGTGTGTTACTAGGGAACTCAAGAACAGCTGAATGGATCTGGATGAAATTTAGAACACAGATAGTTTACAGTTTAGAATAGGCTACTAATATTTTTTTTATTTCAACTCTGACGTAGTCATGGACGCTAGTGTTTTCATAAAAATCTATTTTGAGCGTACGTAGGCAGCATAAGCCTAGTATTACAACCTCTACTGCTGCAATATATTTTATGATGACAAATTTTCAGTCGCGGCCAGTAAATAATGTTTATGACAGCGCGGTCCATTCCGTGCATTAGCGACACTAAGCTTGCACTACATTACTTCTACATTTTCACATACAATACTACGAACTTAAATCACTCTGTATACAAAACACGAAAGCACTAATGGATGTATTGTTTCAGATATGTTTGTTTTGTGAATCAATTTTAATTATACTTTTCGTAAATGTTTCAACTATTTATAGTGCAAAGAAAAAACATACTATATTTTATTAGAAAATCTATATATATAAAAGAAAGTCATGTTAGTTACACTATTTATAACTCAAGAACGGCTGAATCGATTTGACTGAAAATTGGTGGGCAGGTAGCTTAGAACCAGGAAACGGACATAGGATATTTTTTACCCCGTTTTCTATTTTTTAACCCGCGCGGACGGAGTCGTGGGTAAAAGCTATTTTTAATAATTATACAAATTTTATATAGATACATGAATTACAAATAAATATATTTAAATTCTTTAATACACAAAGCCTACAATATGATCCAGACATCCTTAAAATCCCATACGCCTCGAGTTTCGTAATTTTTTTTGTCTTTCACAATTAGCAAAGTATCAAGCACATGGTGTTCTTCACTTGTAAACAATAAACAAAAATTAGATAGGTAAATTTTTACATACACCTCATATTTGGTACATCTATTTATATTAGTCCTAGTGTTGTATATTGGCCTCTTAATTGTAGCGTATGATATCTTCGCCGGCAGACAAAAGAAAAACTAAAAAAATCAATAAATGATATTATATCTGCTCTCCTGGTATAAGAAACAGATGTTCTCAATTTCGTATCGTTACCAAGACTAGTAAACTTTATAGCCTCGTTCACCTCGCACTTAAAATATCTCACTACGAAGCCACTCAGGATAATTGTATACAGATGCAACGTAAAATGCGATTCATGTTCTTTTTATTGTTTCGATCAATTGTCTCTGTTCGGTATATTCTCTTTAGATATTTTTTGTGAATAGTTTTGTTACTGTATTTAAATGTACGAGAGAGTTATATTATAGTATGTACTTGTATTTGGTAAATAACGATGAAGGGTGAAGTAATTTTTTAACCAACAAATAAATTATATTTTTTTATCGAAAATAACCGCTACTTTATCTATTCATTTCAACATGTAAGTAAAAAGCAATACGTATTGCCCGAAATATGTATAAGCAATACGTGTTGTATTGCTCGTATCGGTTTGAATAGCTTTTCAGTAGTCTAAGGCCCTATCAGGAAGTTTATTGCTCCATTCGCACTGAGATAAAAGTTATGAGGCATTATGACAAAGGAGTGTGACAATATTTTGGTGGTTAACTGTTCGTATTTGAAATATTTATGCTCTATATATACTTGTAGGAGAATTCAATGGAAATGAGAAATTATAACCACAGACTAATTAAAAACAGAAATATTTCTATATGTATGAATGTAAGCGTGTGTGTACTGCATAAACGTCTGTAAAATGACATATTGCTATCTCTGTTTTTCCAATGAGAATGAGAGAAAGGTATGATATATGAAAACTGTATGTGTAAATATATTATGGAGAAATATCTTAGAGCAAGTAATACGTTATCATTACCTGCCGGTGAAACGCTGTCATGCGCTTCATTGAATGATTAATCGATCTGTTTAAGTGAATAAACATGAGTTTTACATTTGATACAAGATGTTCATACCTTAAATTGTCTACGATTTAATTTAATAATGCACATTAATAACAAATTACTACTTATTGTGTGTCTAATTACTGAAGTATACTGGTAAGGTGCAGAAAATCATTGGAGAAAATAGTTTAAGAAAACAGAACTGGTAATCAATTCAAAAAATTTATAAACTAATTGCAAGTTACTCCAATCAGTAAATCACCTAAGATGATAGAAAATCATTCTCCTGTTGAAAAATATTTGCAATTATTTTTTTTAGAAATCGCAAAGTTTACTTCGAAATTTGTCGACTTGGGGTAACTTGAACGGACCGTTAGCGACCAATTGCGCGGAACAATTCGAATAATTTAACTAAGTCGTTTGAATTTAAACGAATAAATGCAATAAAATTAATTTTATTTTAAATCTTTGAAAATGCAAAATAAGACATATCTTAAAATAAAAGTAATCGCTCTCAAAGTGTTTATTATAATATGTTGGTCGCCGTTTTTTCTGTTTCTGTGAAACAAGTTATTTATTCAACGATTAAAAATGTAGAAAGATCTGCTATATTTTTAAGCATTTAGGGCCGTTTCCTTGTGGTTGTTGGTGGGTGGATATTGTAATTTTTTAATTTAATATTTTTTGTATTTTTAATTGTCATATTCATAAATTATTTTCTGAAAAATTACAAAATTCTTAAGTCATATGGAACGGTAATGCTTGTCGAAGGTTTTTAATTAATTTTCCAAGAATAAGGGACACGTATATCTGAGTATCCGTTGTGAGAATCCCATTCCTTGTGTCCTTATCTTTATTGAGGTCCGTGTCCACTTTGCGTATAATCAAGTAATCACACGCTAACATATCGTACTATTTATCTTGTAAGCTTAAATACGAGCTTTTGAGTACGACTACGATTATTATTAGATAATGTTGTTTAAATTAGAAAAAGCGGTGCTTTAGGAGAATTCGAAAATTTAATTGTACCTGTATCACAATCTTTACAATGTACAAAATGTCACAATTTTATATATGGATTATTAATATGTCATATTATAAAAATTAATTTGGTTTTCATTAATTTCTAACAGATGGCGTTAGAAATTCAGTAAAAATTTAATGAAATAAAATCATCTATTTTTAGTATAAATTAAAATTACTGAGTCAAAGTTAAAATTTTAATGAGTAATAGTTTCTTGGTAAAATGTATCTCAAAACTGTAGACATTACACAAACAACTGGGATAGTAGAGGGCTCTCTTCGCTTGTCCTCATAATCTTATTCTGAATTATCTTAAAGTTTCTTGGAACCTCTTAAAAAATCGAAATTAAATTTTCTACCACAAAAATGAAAAGTTACGGTTTATTTTAACAATATCTCGAGTGTAAAAACACTACTGAAGTTTTTAATTTCATTAAATATTTTAGATTTAATTTCATTTAATCCTAATTAATCGTTGTGAAAGCAATATAAAAGTACTAAACATTTAAAATTGAGGAGATTGCATAGACTTGGGTTATTTCCACTGAAAAACGTTTGAAAAAAGCAGTATTGAAATAAAACTATAAAGAATCACGGTAAACGGGAAAAAACTTTGCATTTGCTTATGCACAGAATGCATAATAACGTTGGCCTTAAAAATGAATTTTACGCAACGGACTTGTTAGCGTTATGTAAATTTTTTAAATAGAAGATAAAACAAAAACACATATATTTAAATTATGATACGGAAAATTATTATTAGAGGTTATCAAGGATTCAGTCATAATGGTTATTATTCAGTTAAAATAACTGTCGTTTAGATTTCTGCAAAACCAAGACATAATAGCTAATAAAAATATATCTTACTAATACTATAAATGCGATTGTTTAGATGGATGGATGGATGAATTGATGGAACGACTGAACGGATCTTGATGAAATTTGGCACAGATGTAGAACATACTACTAATTCGACGTAGTCGTGGACAAAAGCTAGTACGTAATTAATTCTGAAAATCATATATAATACATAATTAATAACATAACCTTAATATTATCCAACTCTGAAAGTATACGAATGTGTTTATGTAGTTATTGGCACTTTTATCTTCGATAAGCCTCGTATGGATTACTGGCCGAGTTGGTAGAAACGAACTTTTTATATTAAAGTCTCCCGCATTTATTAAGTAGAACACGCTAGTTATAATAGAGGTGTAGTTAACAGTTAATAATTCAGGCGAAATTATAATTTTTTAAATAGAACTTGAATAAATCAAATATTATTCTATTCGCAACAAAAATTAACCACTTAATTACTAAATTTGATAAATATTAGTGGAAGGGTAAAAACAAACTAGTATTTGTAAAATAGTAAACATGAGTAGAGTTAGAATGAGTTAGAAGTTTATCCATACTATGTCACAATCCTATTTATGTATTAAATGACATACATTATGAAAGGTTTGAAACTCCGATACCTATGGAGTATAAAGGACATCGTTGAATATTCTTAATGCGACCATTCTGACATTCGTAGGTCAAGAGCTTGTGTAGTAATACTTTGAAAGTAATTCTTTTAAATAAAAAAAAAACAAAAACATTTTTTATCAATAGCGTTATGTACACCTGCAGTGTAATAACATTAAATTTACTAAAGTTCAGGTCTTACAGATATTTTATCCAGGCTTAAATCTGGCAACCGAGCATGTCCTAATTACGTGGTAACGACTATACACCCGTTATTAACATAATAATGAAGCGCTTGACTTCGTCATAATTTATTGATGTTACGTAAATAAAGCCACAATTGTTGGTGTTAAAGTCTATGAATGATATAATTACTTATCTCAACAAACACCTAATTGCAGATTTATGATACAATATTGCAGGTGAAATTCTTTGAGAAAAGCTAAATTATATTCACGGTTGTAAATTGTTTAAATTATGTTGAAAAATTTATATACCTACAATTTTGTAAGTTAAATACCTACAAATTTATTTTTATCAATTTTAAATGTTCTAAAAGTACTTAAAACAATTTTATACAGATTAAAAAAATGTAAAAGACGTTTATGTTAACATTTTAAAATTATCGTAATTTAAAAAGAAAATAAAAAAATATACGGTACATTTGGATATAATAAATATAGGACATTCTGCAGTAGAATAGTAGCACGTTACATGCTCTTAAGCCCTCCATTACTCATAATGAATATAAAAGATCCAGGAAAAATAAACACAACAGCATTACAAATGGCTATACATTATGGTCTGTAAGACTAAAATGTCCACGGGAATGGGGATTACAGAAAAGATATTCATCCATCATCATTCTCGGTACAGTTTTCTCTCTGCTTCATACTTTAAGATAGGATTCAAGATGTAGTGATACGTTAATCATTAGTACCGATCTGAATTAATAAAAATGTACCATTCTACTTTATTTCTAGGTATTTTTACTTAGCTTTAAATTACAAAATTAAAGCTAAAATCATCATATTTCTGATGATAATTGGCAAAGAGTTAGAAAAGAATGAGTTTGTAATTATTTTCATGACAATTAAATAAAAAAACCATTTTTCACAATGATATGCTTAAATGTGTTAACGTGGGTTTCAGAGAAAAAATCTCCGTTTAAAATATATTGTTATCACTGATTTGTTAAAGATTATGACAGCGAAGACGATATGTTTTATACAGAGATTTTTGTCTTAGAAACCCACTGCTAGTTATTCTCTTGATGCGATTTTTTTTAACTTCATGATTATACTGAATAGTAAGTGAAGATTAAAAAAGTAAGGCATCAATAGACAGTGCATCTCGAACGCCATTGCTATACGCACTATAGTAGCTTCCAATCCGTTTGGCTACCTTTTGCCTAGCACAACAGTACATCTGCATTTTAAACGAAAGGATAAATGCAGCTGATAGATGACCTACATTCAACTTTGAGCCACTAGTCTTAGAATACATTTTCCTGTAAACAGTTTATAAAAGATACGATATTATCAGAGCGGTATCTGCACGCTTTACACTTTCTAACTCACCTTTGTATTCCTCTGAAAAAGCTTCTTGCTTTCCATCGTATTGCTTAGTTTTTGTAGGTGTTTTTCACTTCGGCTACAAAAAAGTACGCGAATTTTGTACAATCTTCGTTTAGTGCTACATTTAACAACTTTAAAGGTAATTAAAGTATTATGACCATCGAATTATTGTAAAGGAAAATAAGCTTGGTACTGACTTGGTTCGCCGAATGGTACTAAGCGATGTCATTACGTTACGCTAGTACTCAAAAATGCACTATACGTTTTGCTTTTGTTTTCAAAACATTTTCTTTAACAACGTTAAATTTCAAAATATTTTTCCACATTACTACTATAATTTTCTTAACGTGTTATTTTTCAACCTGATATTTGATACTATAGCATATTTTTAATGACATTACTTGAAATATAATTTCTTTTAACATATCTCAGAGCAAATGTATTTTCAATACTTTTGTCACATACCAGAAAGTAATATTGAATACTTCGCAAGGTCTGACTCGTATTTTTTACTAAGATCACGCGTTGATATTACTGCCACATGTGGTTGTAACAGCGCTTTTATATCTTTTATGACATTCATTTCAATACATACAACTTATAAAACTAATCATGTTTGACTTCCAAAGTGTAATGTGGTTATTATGAACAACTGTTCTAGACGATATTTGGCTTATACCTTTTTCAATATTTTTTATAATATCTTTGTACTCAAAGTAAAAGCTTAAAGTATAAGAGCAAATATAAAAAAGAAAATCAAATTTTTAAGATCAAGCTTTAATTACGTTAATAATAAAAACTAAAATAAAAAAACAAAGTATTGGTCATGACAATTCAAACGACAGCAAACTCGATGAAGTTGTGTCGATTCGTTGTGAAGTTTCTAGGGCCACCTTCTAGCTCCATCATCAGACGGACCCAACAGTATCATGTCATCATAATACTGTATTGTAAAGCAATTTACGAATTTATGCAAAATTTCTACCCAATCAATAACTGGGAAGTTGTACATATTTAATTTATAAGATGGTGACAAACATCGGTACAGATGAGCCTAAATAAATGTCATAATAAGTAAGTAAGTCATAATTGTGTCTATATTATATAATAAACGGCATAACAAAATTACACTCTCTGGTTTTTTATTCACATAACATAGAACGTAACTGCTTCAATAGCACGCAACTCATGAATTTAAAATAAAATCTAAAACGAAGAAGTAACTCTCACCAGAAAATACCAACAGAGATGTGTACACTTTCTTCAAAATGGTGCAATGCAGTTGCGAAAACGTTCTTGTCTATGTTGAAACACACCATTAAATGTGCAATAAATGTAAAAGTTATTTTATGTTTTTTTACGGAATATATTTTGAAGTCTCGTCTCGAATCACGATTTCAATTCTGTAAACTTTAAATATAACCTTAGATTAATACTGCAATATCGTTTGATAGATTCATAATTACATAACTCATTTGTTTTTGATTACGAAGTCCTTATTTATGAATTTAATATATTGTATTATCCCATTTAAAAGGTGCTACTTCAAGATTTAAAAGTAATTTGACGTCCGTCCCTCGTCTATTTGTCGCTAGTAATTTTTCAAATTGACGTTGTTTACTACATGACTGTGACATATGTAGTTTGCAGCAGAAAAACTGGAATTTTATTTATATTTTTAAATCGTACCTGTTAAATATAAATGGAAATGCCAGTTCTAATTTAGGATAAAAGCAAATCAACAAAAAATTTCAGTTCACGTAAAAACTGTATCCATAAAAAATATCTTGCGTAAATATTTATACAAGTAACGGATGTTTTTATTATGCTGTCGAAGGCAACAATTAATCAAATATTTTCTGTTTGTTATCGTAGTGTCTTGAGCATAAACAAATTTAACCCAAAAAATAAAAGTTAATCGAATTGAAACTTGTCATAAAAATTGTTGTTTGTTTTGACATGACGAATTTATTTTTTGTAAACAATGTTATTTCTTCTGAAGATCCACGAATGTACGTTTAGAATTGAGTAGAGCAATATGAGCAATATATTAAAAGCATGATTTGCTTTTATATCAGGTTTCGGTAAAGTAAGTTATTATATTATCGAATTAAGTTACAATTTTTGAAGAAATTAACGTTCCAATAGAAATGGCCTGTCAAAACTTTTGTTACTAGAATTTTAACAAGTCAGACACTCCACTGAAGTGCTTAGCATATACAGTACTCTAGAAAAACCTGGAGTTAAAACTTAGCTTCAATAAAAAAGCAAATAAACATGACGATAAATATATATTGATAAATTTGAATTAAATCCGTAATTTTTTTGACTACAAGTACAAAAAAAAAAAAATGATATTTGCAGTCATACTATGAATTTGTTATAAAAAGAGATTTTTTTAAACCTTATTATTATTTTGTCTATTTTAGTGAGGTGTATAAGCGTCTCCAATATAACGTAAGCATATCAACAAATTTAAAAAGTCTGTTATGGTTTACATATTTTATAATAATAATATTGAAAAAGTACTGAAATCTTTTACATGTCGTAAAATTAAAGCGGGAAAGGCATTAACATCATGAACGCAATTAACGCAAACAACATACATGCAATTAACTCATAAATTATGTTTTAAACCTATTTATATTGCATGAAAATAATTTAAATTTCGAAAAATTAAACAACATTTTTCATATTATTTGCCATTATAATAAATAATTTCATCGCATAATTATATCGATGCAGCGTGGACAACCTCCCGCAAGATGGACCGATGATCTTGTTAAGGTTGCGGGAGTATCCTGGATGTGGGTAGCACAGGAACTATCATAGTGACAATCTAACTAAAAGTCCTATGTCCAGTAGTGGGCGTCTTATGGCTGAAAAGAAGAAGAAATTTCACTGTAGGTACAGTTTGCTATGTATGCGAATTGTATGCTTTATTTGTGAACTATGATTGTGGTACTATGAGTTTGGTTGGATAAAATCTGTCTTCTTATGAAATTCCTGCTATAAATTCACATTATCTATTTAAATCGCAAAAATGTAATAGAGTTTAAAATATTTTTTAAAGAATGATTTAATATCAATAAATAATTTTTTTCTTACTTTAATTTAGTTTAGAGTTTAATGTATTTTAATGGTAATGTAAACTAGCTATCGCCCGCGACTGTCCGCGCAAAAAAATATTTAAAATGTTGCCTATATGTTTTTCCAGACTATAATCTACATCTTTGCCAAATTTAATAGAGATTCGTTGAGCCATTCTGAGCATACCTTCAAACAACGTTCCATCCAATCAAATAATCGTATTTATAATATTAGTAAGATTACTAATTAGTACGCCTAATTAAAATACTAAAGTTTACTTCTCTCATTACATAATTATATAAGCCTGTTCTTGAGTCTTTTGCGTGAATAAGATCAAAATATACGATTGGTTCACTTGACTTATATACGAATTGGTATGTATACAAAATTTCTAAGTCTAGTAGTATACATACAAATACTGACAATGAAACAAAGAAAACACACTCCAAACAACACATTCAGGCCATTTCATATATGTAATACTCAAAGATCAATATCACCAAAGTTGTTCTAACAACCTCGCATCTTTGTAATCCGTCCAAAACTTCTACAATTTATCCCAATACAATAAATGGAAAAGAAAACTACACAATAGTTCGAGATATGAGTTTTTCAATTTATATATCCAAAACTATTCTCGATATTCTTATTGAACATTTGAGGAGTTATTAAAAAAACTTTCTCGAAATACAATGGTCTTGAGTGGTTTTTAGTTTATGCACTTGAATATATAGCATACAATGCGTTCTACTCACGTCACTTTGCTTCAATCAAGGAACTGTTATATTAAAGATTAGATTCTTTGAAAAAAAGTGTAGAAAACAATATTATTTTTATGTTTAAAACAAAGTTGCAAATAAATTGACATAATATATATTTATGTACAAATGATGGAAGGATGAAATTAGTATCTAAGCTTTCTATTTCACTAGTATTTGAAATGGTGAAATCTGCTTTCCTAAGTTCTTTCACTCCATGTTAGTAATTCATACCATAGTTTCAAAAAATTTTGCTAGTAGGTAATGTCAACCACGTCCTCAAAATGATTGTTCAAATCTTTGTAACTTAATCAGTGAGATTGTGAAATCCAATTAAGTAAAATAATTATTTGGATGGTCTATTGCTTGCAGTGCGCGACGTCGATTGCCTGCGCTTCATTAAAATCACAATACTCCGATATAATGAGACCGTTACACTAATTGACCTTTCAATGCATAATTGAAATACAAATATCGGTCGAATATGATAACTAGATGTATGTTTAATGATATGGCATTTTAAATTATTAACAGAAAAAACGTTGTCAGTTACAGCTACGTATTCCATTTTACTATGAATTTTTTCACTATAGTGACCTTGGTCCGTCTATAATTGTTGGAAAAATACAGATTTCCATGAAAAAAAAAATTGATATCTTGAAATTCAGAATCTTATTGACACTAACTATTTTTTATATTTTATTTTATCGAAGGAGGCAGATTAACTATAAAGGTTTTATTTTGTAGTCTCTTATGGAGTACCTACTAGTTAATGTTTAAGGCAATCGTATTCGCCAATTATTTAGAGTGATTAGGATTTGAGGTATTTGGAACAAGGAATATCTATTATCCGTATAATTTGTAACAAGTTAAACGGTTTAGTGTAGAACAGTAATGGGCCGACACGAGTCAATAAGGCAATCACAGCTTGACGTTGATACGTGGACGTCTCTTAGGGCAGAAAGTGGCGGCTTAATAACTTTGTCTAGCAAACAGAGAAATTGGATTCTAAAATATGTTAAGAAATACAAAATAACAGACAACTTTATTAAATTAAAAAAAATCTAGTCTATATTCTATTTAGAGAAAAAAAACTTGAGAGGTGTCAAGGGACACCCGGATGGAACGAAGTTCCTTTCTATTAATTAGTGAAGGAACCAATGTTTATTCTATGAATAAAAAACTTAAGTCTTCACAAGAAGTACATTTTATTTCTATGAATTTTCGTTATATATTGTCACGTCGTTGCCATGGTGAAGTAGCGCTCATTCGTCGTTAACATACTTACTATAGCAAAAAGTGTCGTGACAACTTTTCGTAAGAATTTTTTCCGTCTAGCCCCCTTTCACAACGCGCGATAAGGAACTTCGTTCCATAATAATTTTAGAAAAAAATAAATATAGATAGTTATTTTTAATACCGCCCTTGCTTAGTACGCGCCAATTCCATTCGTCGATCGTATATCGAGATTTGTCTGATAACACATTCATCTTTTCGGATGACTAATTTTAGTTTTTTTTTTTTTTTTTTTTTTTTTTTTTTTTTTTTTTTTTTTTTTTTTTTTTTGTGACTGAGTAGTCACTGTTTGCCTTGAGGAGGCATTTACAGTTTCACCGGGCTTGAGGTGGCCGGGCGCAGATGGCGCTTAGCCTAAACCTCTTTTAAGAGTAACTAGGCTCGAGGGCTCCCTCAGGAACCTCGGCTCGGGCTGTTACTTCGTTATTATTACCGGATTGGGAGGTCACCGAGCTCTTAGGTCGCTTCGGTGGACGCTCCATGGAGTGACTGGGCGCAAGGGCCCCCGAGAGGGGACCTCGGCTTGGGCTGTCACTCATTACGCGTTTAGCATTCCGATTCAAGGGTGCCCGAGAGGGCCGAACCTCGGCTTGATCGGTTGCTATTATCTGATTGCTATTATTAATACAGCTAGCATTACTACCACTTCGGAGAGCGTTAGCGCTGGGAGAAGAAGTGGCGGAAGAAACTCCAGCAACGCTTCTACTATTAATAGGAGAAAACCTGCCTGCTATGAGGCCGTATCGCGAGAATGATTGCCGCAGCCGACATCGACTGCGGCGTGTAATCTGTGTGTGATTTTTGAGTTTAGCCTGGGCGATAGTAATTGCATCGTCTTGAAAGTCAAGAACGTGCCTAGGTCTACGATAATCCCGTCGAAACTTACCGAGCGCGATTGGATTGTAGGTGGCGGCACCTACAACTAGCGGATTAGGATGACCGACGGCAGAGTCAAAATAACGACGCGACGCCAACTTCAGGTGTTGGGCAATGGTGGGCAAGTCCAAGTCTATATGGAGATCGCTGTTGCGCATGTACCACGGGGCTCCCGTGGCTCTACGCAAGAATCTATTCTGAATCACCTGAAGTCGATGTATTTGTTTCGGGGCGATGTGCGCGAATACCGGACTAGCATATGTCATGACGGGACGAACTACTGATTTATAGAGTGTCACCTTGTTCCGAAGGGACATTTTACTCTTACTATTAATCAACGCGGAAAGACGACCTAGGATGAAAGCCGCGCGGTTCCTGACCCGGGTCACATGAGCGGAGAAGTTAAGTTTAGAGTCTAATATGACACCTAAGTATTTTACTTGGTCTTCCCAAGGTATTGGGCTGTCCATGAGTTTAATGGACGGAAGAGCAGTCCCTTTCTGGCGTGAAAAGTAGAGCGCCGCGCTTTTGCTAGGATTGATTTCGATCCTCCATTTCCGAAACCAGGCACCTAACGTGTTGGCAGCGGTTTGGAGACGTCGACATATAACTTCGGGTGAACGACCAGATGTGTATACGCAGGTGTCATCGGCGAATAGAGCAAGCTCTACACCGTGTACGCGGGGAATGTCGTTTGTGTATAGGGTAAAGAGAACTGGCCCTAACACCGAACCTTGGGGCACCCCGGCTCGAACGGGGTGCAATTGTGAGCACACTCCCTCGACGCGGTAGCGGAACGTGCGATTACTTAGGAAGTCTCGTATTATGCATACGAGACGGTCGGGTACTCCGTACTCATATAGCTTGTATATAAGCCCGTTGTGCCATACTTTATCGAACGCTTTCGCTACGTCGAGGAAGATAGCTCCGGTGCTAAGGCCACGTTGGCGTTTGACAAGTATGTGCTCCGTGATGCGGTGCACTTGATTGGTGCATGAATGTTTGGCGCGAAAGCCAAACTGTTCTGCAATAGGCATGCCTTTTGTGTCCATAAAGGTGCGAAGGCGTGCTAATATTAATCGTTCATAAATCTTCCCAAAGGTTTTGAGAAGGCTTATGGGGCGATAAGACGTGGGATTGGAAGGCGGCTTTGAGGGTTTGAGGAACCCTATGACTTCAGCGTCCTTCCACTCGCTGGGAAAGACGCCTTTGGTCATTGCCGCATTATAAATGGCTACGAGAAGTTGTATAATGGCAACTGGAAATAGTTTCGCCACCCTATTGGTGATGCCATCTGAGCCGGGAAAATTTTAGTCCTTCTCACCCTTTTTTATAAGGAAAGGATGGGAAGAGAAAAAGGATTTTGTGGAGGGGATGAATAAGAAGGAGAAATATCCTCTTTTTGTGCCTCTGTCTCCTCCTCAGTCTATGGCCAGCGGTTGGTTCGCCATTTCGGCGAATTCAGGTGGCGTTTGCTCGTTTGCCACCTTATAATAGAAAAAAAATTGTTTTTATTCATCCATTCAATAAGCTACTTAACGATTCTTATCTCCATTTTAGTCGCGGCGGTTTACTACAACCAAGATGTGTTTAAAAACGCCCCATGATGTTTTTGAAACGTTAAACAAAACAATAAAATCGAGGACTTTTAAATCATTATTTCATATCCAAAAGATTAATAAAGCTTTTTATTTAAAAAAATGTGTTAAATAAATTTGCAATTATGTTGTGTAATAAGTACTTTTTTATTTATGCTGACGTTTTTATTCGCCGAACATAAATTCATTACAACATGACCCTTGAACAAAAAACGACGTTTCATACTTTTTATCGTCGTAGCTTTTGTAAATCCGACTCGTGTTTATGGTGACAACGTAAGTCATGAATTTGTTTATCTACAACAGAGATGTGTGAAAGTATTAAAAAAAAACAAATGACATATCAATGAAACAAAATGTTATTTTATTTTCATGTTAAATTAATTTAACAGGTGTTATAACAAACTAGTGGACGATAATTCGACTTTACTTCACGGTGAGTTTATCGGAACGAAGTTCCTTATCGCGCGTTGTGAAAGGGGGCTAGACGGAAAAATTCTTACGAAAAGTTGTCACGACACTTTTTGCTATAGTAAGTATGTTAACGACGAATGAGCGCTACTTCACCATGGAAACGACGTGACAATATATAACGAAAATTCATAGAAATAAAATGTACTTCTTGTGAAGACTTAAGTTTTTTATTCGTAGAATAAACATTGGTTCCTTCACTAATTAATTGAATGGAACTTCGTTCCATCCGGGTGTCCCTTGACACCTCTCAAGTTTTTTTTAAATTTTTCATTAAACATAGGTTTATGCATTTCATCTTCATTTTAACTTTAACTGTATCAAACACGTTTATCGATTATATTATAGATATTTAATTATCTTACTAATATTATAAAATGCGAATGTTTAGATGGATGGGTGAATGGATGGATGTTTGTTGGAAGGTCTTCAGAACGACTGCATGCGTCTCGATGAAATTTGGCATTTTGGTAGAGCATTGTCTGGAAGAACATATCTATCTTTGATCCCGGAATAAGTTTATGTTCAGTGGGATACATTTATACACATATTTACTCGATAACTAAGTCATATTATTTGACATAATTCTACTTGAAATATAAAATCTTCTGAAACTTTTCGGACGTTGAATTGCTCAAATAATTTTTAGCCAAAATGCTTTAGTTAGTAGTAAATTTTCAGTTAAAATTTTTTAGCAAATTTTACAAATTTACTCCGATCAGAGTTACTTTGTTATTGGCCTATGTTTGACGTACAAAGTATATGTTGGAAAAATAAAGTGATAACCTTTGAAATTTTCTCCATCAACTCATAGTAAGCTTAAGTTAAGGTAACAAAGCCTTGGTAAGTTAAGATCTTGTTAAGATTAAATTTATAACGAACGATATTTTAATGAAGTCTATAACGACGTTTAATTAAATAATACATATTAAAACTTTGTTAATATATATACTTTAATTCGTAAGGACATTTTTGTCATCTTAAGTAATTATTTAGATTTAATTGATAAATTAGTAAATAAATGACGATCAATATCAGTAATAGTAGTAATGTTGAATTCAGCTTCAGAAAATAATTTGTCCAACATATTTAGCATATTATTTTGAGAAACATCGATAATTAATTTAGACTACTAACTAACAAACATTTTCTAGGCGGATATTCAACTACGGTCATGTATACTGTAAAAGGCATATCCACTAGCGCGACTACCAGTGACTATGACTACGTGCGAATGCAATAGAGACAATAGTAGCTAGGCGCTAGAGTCAGTCTGCTATTCTAGATTTGGTTGAAAAAGGGACTAAACTTTTTATTCATTAATCTTAAAATCTGTTTAACGACAATCTGAACAAAGCATGAACGATCAGTCGACTTTGTATTCACTTCATTGACTTAAATAAACCGAGCCACTGCACAAAATGAAACGTTCATTATGAAAGACAAATCTGCTTTGAAGACAGAACTGCCGAAGTATGGATTTCAATTACTCGGGTTTCCTTCAAGTAGAAATCATTTGAATATTCCGAATACGTAGAATAACTTATAACTTTATTCATTAATTAACTAAATTACTATGTCTTGAATCCTTTAATAACTTTAGAGTTTATTAAGATGCGTATAAATAAGTTATTTCAAATTACATTTTTTAATCATGTGTGTCAAAATTTGAATTAACATGTCGCAAAGTTGTATGCATTGTCTTTGCATAAATTTGAAAATGTTGCCCTTCGTTTATTCTGTCCTATTGTGTACAATTTAATAAACAGAGAGGCCTTCTTGCCGCTTTAATATAAATGAGATTAAGTAATTACATGGGATGATTTAATACAGCAAAATTAACTTGCGTCTGACTTAATTCAAAATTAAATGACAAAGTTTAATGTTTTATTTTCACTTTTTATGACTTGTGAGAAAATAACTAAATAAAATATGGTCATGTCTTCAGTTAATGATTTAAAAAAGTTCAAAAAAAGCTTCCAAGTCGGTCGGTCTTACTTGTAATAGATTGGAAAAACAAGCCTTAATGATATAAAACTTTTCTGTTATCGCGCAAAAATATTACAAAATTATTAAATAAAAACACTAAATGGGTTCGCATCAGATATCCAACAGCGGTTAGTACAATAGGCTTTTGTACTGGAACAAAACATGATTTTAATTTAATTTAAAATCTGAATTGTTTATTTAAATTAGTGCTTTACGGCGTTGTTTTAATGCATAGTATATTTAGGCGAGCGGATATTATGCAAGTGCCCATATAGAATGAAATACGAGCGATTTAATTATAAGCCTATATTTGTTTACCATCAAGTGAATTATTTCATTATAACGTAATGTAATACAGTCATAATAGCGTATAAAATTTCACTTACGATCTTATCCTCGGACGGCTTACAATTGAGAAATTATGAAGAAAATCTATAGAACCTAATTTTATCATCAGAAGGACGAGGAATTCCAAATATCGTCATTTTAAGTAATCTAATAAGAAAGCACTAAGTGGTACATGGCATGGCGATGAAAGATTTTGAGATATATGCTAACACTGATGTTTCGCGCTTTAAAAATGTTAAATAAAATGTAAAGTGAATCATATAGATGGAGCATGTCTTACAATATTTTAATTAAGTTTCGCTCGCCCATCACTTCTTACGAGTATCTTTACGGACAACGACAGCGTCTACGCCCCTTACAACTGCTCTAATCAAACATTTAAGGACCCGCGACAGTATCAAAGCTAATTGAGTCAGAATATGAGCGTAATAAGACATCTTTTAAGACATTCCAAAGGTTTTACGACATATATACGAGTAGAGACATGAGCATGAGAAGTAAAATTAATTTATTAAAAGAAAAACTTTTTTATTTTCTTAAGGGGAAAAAGGGAAAAGATTTTTATCCTAATTGTGTTTTTTTTGTGTGTTGCTTTAGGTTTTTCGTTATTTTTGTTTTTCCACACTTAATAATTCACAATGAAGTCAACACGTGAGTGTTACTTTTTCAAAAATCGTTCCGATACCCTATACATTCAAAAAAGATGCATATGTGTTCGTTAGTGAAAATATAACATAAAATAAACATGTTTTAATTATTTTACATATGTGTTTATAAAATTATGTGTATATAAAGTTTGACACATAATATTGTATTTTATTTTTAACATTTTCAATGCTGACGAAAATTTCCATTGTGTAATAACTTTAAAATATATCTGTAGTTTTACGCTCCAATGTTCATTTCACTCCGAAAAAGTGGGGCTTTTTTATTAAATTTTAAATGAAGCCAGCTCTGCTGTCTGGAAATAGCTTATTTCCCGACAACAATTAGGATTAGCGTGCGCTCAAATTATATTTATTTTTTTACCGTAAAAGGGAATCCTAGCAACAGTGTTAAATTAACTTTATATACATTTTTATTTACGTATGTTATTACATGTTATGTATGTTATTATATGTACATACTCGTATATATTCTTTGCTTATATACTTTTAACTTACTAATATTATAATTGCAAATGTTTGGATGGATGAAAGGATGTTTGTTTGAAGGTATCTCCAGAATGTCTAAACGTGACCCGAGTTAGGCATAGATGTAGATCATAGTCTGGAAGAACGTATATGCTGTTTATTACGTTTTTTTTTAATGGACGGAGTCACGGACGAGAGCTAGTTTATGTATATTTTTCAAGTGTATAATTCTTTCACTCTAAATATGTATGTTTTATTTGAATATAATTTAATGTAATAGAAAATCATAGGTGATGTATTTGAACTAAGCTTTCTTTATAGGTTTATTTCTATTTATAACAACATTGTATGGAAAGAAAATGTATTGAATAGGATTCTTAAGACCCTCTTAAGGAATAACGTATCTAATAGATTGTGATATATCTGTTGGAAAATTATGGAGTTTATTAAAAATCCTTAACAATTTGATATTAAAATTATTTCATTTTATTTATTAAATATTTTTTAATACGTAGTTGACTATGTTAAAACAACGATTATTTTCCGGCGGATGTTTTGTTCATTATCTTAATGGTGTTCTTATTAAATTTTGCATTTTGTATTTCTGGACAGAAACTAATTAAGAATTATAATTATCATGAGTAAAAGGTCACAAAGCGTAAAAATATTTTAGAATTTTTATTATTATGGTCTGGAATATATTAAACTAGCTTTTAACCGCTACTTCGTCCGCGCGGAATAAAAAAAAATGCACACAAGATAAAAAAGTTCTTATGTCCGTCTCCTAGTTGTAAGCTACCTCCCCATCAATTTTCAGCTAAATCACTTCGACCGATCTTGAGATATAAATAGTGTAACTAACACGACTTTCTTTTATATATATAGATCTATTCGATTAATGTTTGAACAGACGTGAAGGAATAATCGATTAATAATTGATGATCAAAATGTGCTTTAAGTGAGGCTAAAAGAAGAAATCAATCACTAGTTTGCGGTTGGCAGCGCTTCATGCTTGAAAGATTTACTGGTAAATTATAGTAGTTGCAACACGATTCGTTCTGCCCACTCGTACACCGTTTTTGATACGAGTTTTAAATAAATAATGCGCCCGAAAACATAAACCAAATTCTGTTTCGGTCAAATAGAATTTACTCGATCGATGCGATGCATGCGACATTGACATGTATATCGCAAGAGAATTGTTCGGATTGATTACAGGAAATAGATGTTTTTTCATCTAAATAATATTAATTTATGCTTATTCAAATAAGATTCAAGAATATTCTTTTTGTAAGAATTATTTATAGAGAAAAAAAAACTTGAGAGGTGTCAAGGGACACCCGGATGGAACGAAGTTCCTTTCGATTAATTAGTGAAGGAACCAATGTTTATTTTATGAATAAAAAACTTGTAAAGTCTTCACAGGAAGTACATTTTATTTCTATGAATTTTCGTTATATATTGTCACGTCGTTGCCATGGTTAAGTAGCGTTCATTCGTCGTTAACATACTTACTATAGCAAAAAGTGTCGTGACAACTTTTCGTAAGAATTTTTTCCCTCTAGCCCCCTTTCACAACGCGTGATAAGGAACTTCGTTCCAATTAAAAAAAAAAAACCTATTCAAAATATTTAATTTAACAAGAAACAATAAGTTGCGTTAATGAAATAAGTGTTTGTACTATTTGTGATATCACATAATCTGAAAATAATTTACACGACGATTGAAATAATCATAAATCGAGCCAACGTTTAATAGAAATGAATCAAGCGTATCCAATGTTAAATGTTTATTGTACGCATTGTTTCAATGAGCACAGTAATGGTGTACTAGTTAATGAAATAATTGAAACAACAAAGCAATTAATCGTTAGCATTTCCGTTGCCATGGCAACTTGTTTCCTGCTGAATGCAAAATGTTTCGCGACTCCGACATGCCGCTATTTTATGTCATACTTGCATATAATTTCATGTTTCCGTTTGCATGGCTTACATCGCATATGTTGTAATATATAATAAGACTGTAATATATAGTTGTTGTTTTGTTTGCTTGTTCTTGCGTTGATACAAAACCAGTATATTATTACTGCAACGATATTTTCCAATTGATTGGTATAAGGTATAACTTAATCTTAGTTTCGCAGTTGTTTATAGTATGAGGTGCGAAACGAAGAAGCGGTCACCTGAATTCGCCAAAATAGGGAAATTAACCATAGACATCTTCATTTGCAAATGAGTTGAACAAATTTAATTGACAGAAGAGAGGACGGACAGAAAAATGACATTTCCCCATTTTATAAATCCCTTTCACCAATAAATTCATTTTCCCTTCCCAATTTCTTAATGCGAATTTCTTGTTACTTAACTCGCTCTGGACGATTAATTATTATTTGAACACGTCGAACAGCTGTACTGTGTAAAGTTATATTAATACATCGTGCTTCATACAACTTCACTTCCTGTGAGGCTGCGGCGTAGGATAACTTTAAACTATAAACAATGGCTCAAATTAATAGTAGTAAGAGCAAAGTTAACCCTCGATAAACATTATGTAAAATTACATTATCAGAGTCCCCCAATAACATGTATATTGAACAGGCAACAATCACTAAAATTAAACCCTGAAAAATAAAAATAATGAAAAAAAATGTTTCATCCTTCAAAATCCGTCAAGGTGTTAAATTGTACCAATTCTAGCTAATATAACAATGTGAATCATACTGTATTAATTTTCACAGTTCCGATTGAAATCAGTAAACTTAATATTTGATTAGAATAGACCCAGTTCTAGTTTATACGATAGAGTCGTTTTAAATCTGTTCTCTAATAGCGCGGCAGCGCGGGGCACGGCGTGGCTCGACGGGCGCGATCCAGGCGTTGGGGAAATTGTATTGCAGGTAATTTAGTGGCAAATTTCTCAAGCATGAAGCGCTGGCTGCGCGGGCGAGCGATACATTAATTTCTAAACTAAGGTGCATGTTAAGCGCATTGTGTTTCCTATGTTTTCAGCTGTTAGATTTAATTCGTATAAATTACTCATTGTTCCAGAAGTCGGATATTGGATTTAGTTGTTTGTTTGTAGGGTACAATTGTTAAAGTAGCACGATATTTGAAATTGGATTGTGAGACAGTTTTTTGTTTACGTAATACTAGATTAGACGAGTGTACCTATCGTGCTAATAGAAAACTCGGAACCTCAATCTGAATTACACGTGTGAGTGCATTTATTATCTTTTTTGTGATAAACAACACAAATTAAAACACGTGATGATAAACACACATTAAATCATCATCATCATCAAAGACAGAGGTCTTTGTTCCACTTACGTAGGATCGGCACATCAGGTTTCCGTCCTCCAAATCAATCTTTTTATCGTCATCTCAGTCATCACCCGCTACTTAATTATATCACCTTCCACGCAATCCATCCATCAATTCCTAGGCCCACCACCACCGGTGTACCCCTCCATGCTTATACTTAACGTTCTCCTTGTCACATATGATTCTACCCTCCTTATAACATGCCCATACCACGCTAAACTTATTCACTTTTGTTACACTCTATATAACAATGTACCTAATTTTGGTGGTTGAACATTTAGTCCCTTTAACAGCCTGATTAACACTAGCGGAACAGAGGAACCGAATCGGCTAGTAGCACCCTAACAGATAATAAAGGCAGTGGGTTTAATTGAAATCCTTTATTGCTGTAGGATCACGACTTAATTATGTTGAATTATTAAACCTTAATCTTCTCAAATTTCACTCGGATTTTCCACCACACCCTTTTCGTGTAAAAGTATCCTTTTCTGAGTTAACCAATTCACAAGATTTTAATTGGATGAAATTACATTGAAATTATCTGTATCATGTGAATTTAATAGGGTTTTTTTAAATAACTCACGGATTAACTTATATAAATAGCAATCCACAAAAAACGAAATTAGAAATTCAATAAAAGTTCATAAAAAATTCAAATGTGATTATGATCAATTGTATTGTAATACTAATTAGGTAGACAACTTCGGCTACCACAGATTAAAAAAGTTACTACTTTAAAGTTACTTTTTAAAAACATGTTAAAAAGTTTTTAATACGGATGACATGTAAATCAAGTTTGAATATTAGAGATTCTTACTCATTAAGCGAATTTTAAAACAGTTGAATAGCTTTATATTTCCCGAGGGCGAAACGTTGACATCGTTAGACATTTGCTTTTAATATGTCGACGTAATATTTGCATTAACCTCTGCTCTCTGAAGTACCGTACTACATGATTAACGGTGATCCCGTTAATTATTCCCTTGGGAGCATGACAAAGACGATGTGTTAAGTGTTACTGTAATATTGTGTCTGCATTCGTATTTAGTGTTGTTAACCGAAGAATTTCACTGTCGTGACATTTGTATATAATATACTGTGGTCTTGGTTTTGTCAGAGATAGTGTAATAAGATTAGAGATGACCATATGCATATTTACAAGTGTGTAAGTGGAATTCAACTGTATTGCTGTGATATTACGAAACATTATTAAGTTAATCAAGTTGTTTAGGATGCGATAAACTTGAAAACTATCGAAGAATATTTAGACGACTTTGGTTTAATTAATTTTTTTACACAATTACATTAATTTTGAATCTAATATTGCCAAGATTACTTTTACATATGTACATGGAAAATAAAGTAAAATTTCGTGTTGAACATGATTTCTATAATGTAAGGGAGATTTCTCCGGACGATTTAAAATATCCAAATCTTTTCGGCCGTTAACCATAGTCACGTAAGCGGGATAAAATTTAATACCCGCTGATTTTTATAAAATTCTTTGAAATATGTAAACATTGGGAACTTTGTAATTTAAAAGTTTGCAACAAGCTTTAAAACCGACAGCCGTAACATTCAAAACCACGATTTTATTATTTTTGGCGGGAAATATTGTAGTAAGTAAGTAGTATACAAAAACATAAACTTTCCTAATGTACTAATAATGGATGCAGTAAATTAAACTTTTCTTATTACACTCGTTTGTGTCCAAACGATTTAGTTAAATTATTCACATTGTTCCGCACAATTGGTCAGTAATGCTCCGTTAAAGTTGACCCAAGTCTCCGAATTTGCAATAAACTTTTATTTTTTCTACAAACACTAATGTCGTATGTTTTTTATGTAATTAAAATAAGTAATGGAAATACATTAGTTTAATTGTTTTATTACGTTGTGTGGTCAGTTATTTTTTATTCATTTTTCATCTTCAATGAAAATGTAACCTTTTTGTAAATTAAATGAAAAAAGTGGAATAAACATACTTTTAAAATTGTTGCCAAAATTATTTTAGGAACAAAATATATAACATGTAACACAAAAAATAAGAAGTAAAAAAGAATTATTTCCTTTTGTACTTTATTTTTTAAATATAATTAGTGCAAAAGAATACTGAAAGATACAATAGGAAAAAGATTAAAAGGAAAGTGAAGCAATAGAATATGATAGAAAAGATGTTGAATGTAAAAGTTTTTAGAAAAGTCTTACATTAAACAAAACTGTGGCATCCACATAAACTGTTCTGTTGAAAGTTTATTCGTTTCTCGCGACAGATGCTCCGATATTACGAAAACGATATTTCTTTATGATGCCATTTAAACAAGGACGCACTTAGAGCTTTCAGCGGTTTGAGTGTTGTTTCAAATTACATTACTTTTATATTTAATGTGAAAAAATAAAGGAAATTTAAAACGTTTCGTCCTCTTACTCATCCTCTACTTTTTACCTCTTTCTTACAAAATTACATTCAAATAATTCGCATAAGGCTGATTCTTATGGATATTTATGTAATCATACGTCTACCATTCTCTCATTTGCTGTAAATGAAAGTCCCTGACAAACTGTTGTAGTCCTGTTAAATGCTAACTTATCAGCAATAACTTTTTAAGTATTTTTTACGTAAGGCGTTAATAATATCTAATTGCTAGTTCTTTTAATCGCAATGTATTTTTATAAAAATTTAGAGACAGAATTACAAATGTTCAATTCTTTTTATTATACTTTTTTATAAAAAAAGATCAGCTACTTATCCGATAACTGATGTAATCGAGTTTATCGAAAACGACAACTTTGAAGACGCAATCAATCAAATATTTGACCAAATCATTAATAAACCTTAACAGCAACTTTGAGGACTTGAGTCTTATCGTGAATTTTGATGAGCAACGTCAGGTCCTTTTTACTTTGAAAAGTAAACTGAGACCCTTTTTAACTTAACCCATTTAGATCAGATCAGTGAATGCGATCCAATTTTTAGTAAATTGTTTTAGTAAAAGGAATTCACGTTGATGTACTATCTTGTTGTTTTTAACTTTTTTATTATTAATTTGGTCTTGATGTAGAGTTGTGAGACTTAGACACTGACCCTTAAAGAAAAACAGATAGATCTGGTGGTGGAAAGAAAAATTATGCGTCAGCCGGCCCAGTTACGCTGGCGAGATGCCGTAGAGTTAGATCTGCGGGAGCTACAATGGACTGGCGGTTTCTTGAAACAAAAGCCAAGACCCACTTGGGGTCGTTGCACCAGCGGAGTAAGTAAATATTGATTCAGATCAAACTATACATGAATTTGAACTTTGGGGAGTAAAATTTATGAAATCAGATAGATAGCTATTGTTTCTTAGTAATTTTTGAAAACAATAATTAGCATTACGAAGAGTTTTCTTTTCTTACTTTCAATCCGTAAGAGTTGAAAATTTTCCGTATTCCAACCAAAATGTGAAGAATAAAGAAATTTACGTATATATATGTATAATCTAGCAAGGAGATCCCACTCGTTTTGTCCTTATTTTTATTGAGGTCCGTGTCCGCTCGGCGTGTAATCAAGTAATCACGCTCCAAGTTATCGCTGTAATTGTGTTACAGCTCAAGTGACTCGAATCCCAAATTATCTGACTAGAAAACTTTAATAAGAACAAAAGAGAAACGTCATTGTTTAACTTTTAGTAACTTTATATTATAAATGGTAAGATTAGGTGCTCATATTCTGATGTTACAAGAGTATTAAATGGATTTACCACTCATAAACCATTGGGGTAAATAGAAAATAACTAAATTATGCACGCTTGGCTAGTTATTATCCTCACATGGTATACACGTATATGGACATATTTTACGACGATAATTGTCAGTAACTGCATTTTATTCGGTGTATAAATTACAAAAATTTCCAAATTATATCATATTTATTACACTTCATTTGTAAAAAAATCTACATAACATAAACAAGTCTTTTGCATAAAACGCTCTTTTAAGGCAAACCTTGTTTACATTCCCTCCGTAAGCAAAATGCAAACTCTTTGCCTTTTTACCTCGAATCTACTGTACCGTTGTTTCATTTTTCCTATAACAATTTCATTTAGGTGCTACATTTAATTTGTTTTTCTTAAATAATAATTATTTAAATTATAAATTGCAGCTTAATATAGGGTATTATTTTATGAATTCTAATTAAGTCTAAATACATGGGCGAATGTAAATATGTCTATTATCGAATTTCCTATCAACACTTATAATCTCAAAAAATAATCTCGTTTTCTTTTAAACTTCAAGATATAATTAATTCAATTAATAAAAAATCGTTTGCTCTTCTCCAGAACGATTGAAATTGAAATTGAATTTTTTGTTTGAAACAAAATCGATTTATACTTCGGAGAGGCCGACGAGCTGCGGCAGGAATTAACAAGCGGCCGCTCGAATTAACAACACCTGTGATTGCCAATCAACCGACCATGCGTTCCTACCACTACCTTACCTTTATACGTTTCGATATCGGAAAAGAAAACACAGATATTCGTTTGCCAAAAATTTAGAATACTATCCGTTTCAAATCTCAGCAAAGTATACTAACCCTTGTTATTTAAAATAAAGCAATCAATCAAATAGACGCCCCAGTTGTTAATAAATCTCGAGAGAAAACTTCAGATGAAATCCATTTCATCTCCCGACTGAATTATAGTGAGCTATGATCGGGGCCTGTCAGCGGAAAGATGGATTATAAACTTAACTTTTACGTCCATTTATTTTCATTTGAGCATGTTTTGTTTTGATATACTAAACATAAAACAAAACATGTTCAGTTGTATACATACATGTAGCATAAAAATGTTACTTATAAACATTGTTAAAAATATTCTCGAGTCGTAATTGTGGTTTGAGGAACTTTGACACTAAAGTTCGACTAATTATCAATTTCATCAGTATTTAATCTATATGTTCAATTCGTGTTATAAATACCTAGTCATGAGTATGGATGTTCAAATGTATTGAAAAGTGCGCTATCACGACATGTGACCTTTTTTGCCACTTCGTTGCGGTCCAAGTACCAGCAAGACGTGTTAACACTTTTCGTCATTTACAATAAAAAACATGTTAATTAAAATATTGAATTTTTTTTCACATCGAAAATAACTCTGTTTTAATATTAATGTATTCAACCGGGGGTAAAATCCGCTGAAAGTATTCAATTGTTTCTAAACAATGTTCTGTGAAATATCAATTTAAACTTGTAACAAGGTTGGTGTCGAAGCTACTCGAGAAGGAACAGAACGAAATTAAAAACTCTGCATAGCGAACAAACAGAGCGGCGTCGGACTGAATTTTTTTTTGGCCCCGGAGAAACTTTTATTCCTTGTTATTGTACCGAAAATTCCGCGTAGCTATGTTATTTAATGTTTAAATTTTTGGCTACTTTCCACTTCAATCTGCATATTTAATAAAGCTAGAACCATCAACGTCTGTACATCACTACTTAGAGATTCTAGTCTCTATTGAGTAGGACTCAAAGTTTTAGCTGTATGTAGTTTTACGAACAAATAACAGATATTAAACAAAGAGGGAGATAATGTCTAGAATTCCTGATATGGTAGGTTTTTGATGGAAGACTCACTTAACATTTTCTAACAACTAAATATTATTAAAATTTTTATGGAGAAGGAGTTAAAATAAATGTATTTTTTAACTTACTTACCTAGATTGTAAACTCTTCCCTGGAGTCCAATGCATCTAAAGTGGCTATTAAAATTTGCAGAAAACTTCTTCTCATTATTAAGATTCAAGACGAATGAAATTAATTTAAAGACATCGTATTAATGTAGTAGGTGACGTCATATTTTACATAAATCAATCATCATAAAACTCACTGAACAATTTGCCAACATGCAAAAAATATCAAATTAAATTAGGGTTACCAACATGTTGGAATTGTCAATATTAATTAACAAATGAGCGTCTGTGATTTGTCGTATGTGCGTTTTTTTATTAATGTGCAGTTACGTAATGAATCATTCTGTATACGAGTCGTGCGTGAAATAAAGAAGCCTAGACTAACGAGAGAGGGTGATCGTTCGAGTATACCGGGTAGGAACGATTTAACTTCCTTTGCGCTACATTAAATTTTAAATTACCGTCGTTTTTTTTCCTTGTACGGAAACGACGATATTTATGCCTCTACTAACTTCATACAAGTATACTGAGAATAAATATCTTTAGTAGTATTAATGATTTAAATATACGGCGGCAATTTTGAATGTAGTTTGGATAGAAATTACTAAATTTAGAGTGAATATTAATATAAACTTTTATGTTTTTAAATACTGGTATTTTATATACAATTTATATACGGAATACGTATTCAAATATATGACCGTAGAGGAAGGCAATGGTTGAAGGTTACGATTTAAAAAATCTTTACACTCTTCTCTGCTTTCTTGAAATTCTGTCCATTACCGATTAAATACTAGGGTATTACTTTAAGGGATCTGTCTTATGTTTTTACTTAAGTATTTTTTACCTTTAAAAGTCAAAAGAAAATTGACTTATATTTTTAAATGAAATCTCTTTCGTAAATTTTATTTTAAACACCATTGTTATACGAATACCCGTAGCTTCCAATTTGTTTGGTTAGCTTTTGCCTAGCACAACAGAACATCTGCATTTCAAATGCAAGAATAAACGTATCTGACAGACCCGTTGCATACAAGCTATATTTTACCTTATTCATAACGAAAATAGAGTAGATTTTCCCTTGAGTCCAAATAGCGGATAAGATATTTAAGAAATTGAGTTATTTTGTCATCTCTCTTTACACTTTTTGAATCATCTTTGTATTCGTTTAGAAAAGCTCATGCTTTGCGTCCTATTACTTTAACACTTTTAAGAATATTATAAGATATTTTTCTAGATTTTTCTAGTACAATCTTATAAATAAAATTTTCGTGTCACAATGTTAGTTACCATACTCCTCCTAAACGGCTCGACCGATTTTTATGAAATTTTATATGCATATTCAGTAAGTCTGAGAATTGTCTACTATCTATTTTTCATATCCCTATTAGGACTTTTTTTATATGCGCGCGGGCGGAGTCGCGGGCGACAACTAGTATTTCTATAGTTAACATACAACATAAGTACAATCAGAACTTATGACTGGTACTTGTAGTTGCTAAGTATTTATTTCATTGCTTTTACATTATTCTTTGATAATAAGAAATAAAGCAGTAAGTTCAAAGAAAACAGATTTTGTTTTTTATAATTCTCAAAATAATGTCAAATATTTTGACCTAGTCTTATTCCCATATTAAGAAAAGCCCGGTCGTTACATTCTTATCTTTACGAGGGTCTCTGTCCACTCGCCGTGGAATTAAGGAATAAAATTTAACCTTTAGTCAGGAGCGCAATCTTTCGAAATAGCTAAGCTAATCTAATACTAGTTTATAAATTTTAAAAATAAAATATTTCATATGAAATAAATAAAATAACAAAATGCATTAAATTTTGCTTCTACTTTATTTAACCTAACTATTCTTTTTTTTTTAAAAGAATATCAAATATTGTTTTTATTTTAAAATTTTATTTTCTTTTTGTCATTGAATATGTAAAGATTTTCTGAGTTATAGTTAAATGTAATTTGCTTTTCATATAATTTTAAAGAATTTTAAAATGTTTAATGTAACTGGCATGTTACATTAAATAATTTTAAACAATTTTTCTAAATTTTAGTATTTCGGATACCGATTCATAGAAATATAACGGAAACGAAATCCTGTTCACTTTATGCAAATGTTTGTTTCATCAGATAAAGTGAAAATGGCGTTGGAACTCTGCTGCATTTTCTGTATTGGCACTCAAAAGTATCTTCAGTTTGATAGTCCGACGTTTTAGTAAGTGTTGAGAGACGATGTTCAAACTTCAGCAACAAAACTCTGTTCACTTCGCGTATTTCACTGAAATAATCTTAAAGTGAACTCTCCAGATAATAAATAAAAACTTGAGAGGTGTCAAGGGACACCCGGATGGAACGAAGTTCCTTTCAATTAATTATTGAAGGAACCAATGTTTATTCTATGAATAAAAAACTTAAGTCTTCACAAGAAGTACATTTTATTTCTATGAATTTTCGTTATATATTGTCACGTCGTTGCCATGGTGATATAGCAAAAAGTGTCGTGACAACTTTTCGTAAGAATTTTTTCCGTCTAGCCCCCTTGCACAACGCGCGATAAGGAACTTCGTTCCAAAAACTTGAGAGGTGTCAAGGGACACCCGGATGGAACGAAATTCCTTTCAATTAATTAGTGAAGGAACCAATGTTTGTTCTATGCATAAAAAACTTAAGTCTTCACAAGAAGTACATTTTATTTCTATGAATTTTCGTTATATATTGTCACGTCGTTGCCATGGTGATATAGCAAAAAGTGTCGTGACAACTTTTCGTAAGAATTTTTTCCGTCTAGCCCCCTTTCACAACGCGCGATAAGGAACTTCGTTCCAATAAAAAACTAACAGAAGGATTGTATTGAAATGGAATACGTAATCAAATAATCATCATACATTTTCTTTACTAGAGACAAGTATGACGCTTCATAAAGTTAGTATATATCACGCAACGTCTGCGTTACACGGCTAATTCAGTCAAGTGTACAAATATACAAGTATACAAGCTTACTCAAAGGGAATGTTTACTAATCATCAACTAAGCTGCTCTTTCAAGTCGCACTCACGTTATAACACCGACGACCAACGGTTCTATGTTTAATTATAAGTTTATGGAAACATTAATCCTTTGAGTAAAATCTATATTTCATACTTGAATTCTTGTTTATTTACAACAAAATGAATAAATGATTTGTAACATTTTCGCGTATACACAATTCTATTAAATTAAGGTTACGGATTGCAATAACTTTTTTCTTATGTCATTCAGAGTATTCGTACCTGTGCGGTGAAAACCCTTAGCTTTCCTTAAATGACGTAGTTCTGGCGGCAGCAGGATCTTGGAATATTCGTCTTAAACATTTTTATAGACATAATTTCCATACTCAAATTAAAATTAAAAGGATAAAATGAAGCGATAGTCATACAAAAATGCGTTAAATTTAACAAAGTTTTATCTATTTAGAAATATGACATTATTAAGCTTCAGTAGTATGCAAAAACTTTAATTTGTATTTACGAAATGCAAGTTGGCAAGACAACGTGCTCTGAGCGACGCGACGCGACGCGACGTAACGCCCGCATTACTCCGTTAATGTCACACAGAATGTTGTGAAATGTTTGAAAGGATCCTTTGTGAACATACGTGGACTCTGTTGTGGTTAAATAATTAAACTGTAAATTTTAGAGAAACCTTAATTGCTCAAGTTTTTATTTTGCATAAGCATAAATAGCCTAAAATAAATTTCTTTGCAAATTTAAAACGTTTTAAAATGTTCAAGATGTGAAATTCACTACCTATGAAAAAAAAACACAATAACGAGTGAAATGACTAACCATTTTATTAATCTTTCTATGTAACTTTGTTTTACAATCTACAATGTAGTTTTAAATCTTTATCGCTTTTATAACCTTAATTTTTAAAATCCCTACGTAATGCCAAAAGCAATTAAAAAAAATATAAAACTTTGTGAAATTTTCTCAAAGTTGCAACTCTGTAACCAACAAGTTTTAATTTGCCAGCACTTTTTCCAAAAGGATACACGAAAAGTCGACCATATCTTCCGCTTAAAATTGAAGAAAAAGCTGCTAAACTTTTAAACTCTGAGAAGAAAAATTCCAGCTCTACATTATTTTAGTAATACAATAAGCTTTGCCTTTTATAAAAGGCATAATGTATTTAAGTTATCAATTACATATATAGAATGATATATTCTCACATGCTGGAGATCAATCTTATCCATTATTATTAGGTTTATTTGAGTTGTTCACTTAATGAAAAACGACACACGAAACAAAACCCATAAATCAAATGAGAAAACACCGCCCTCACGTAACTGATTCGATTGCTCGTTTCCTTTTTTTTCCTAGATTCTACGTTCGTTTCCTTACATTTATTACATTCTTTTTTCACGTCGTTTTTTGCAAACAAAGCGTGGCATGTAATATAGAGATAACACACTATGAAAACTATATCGACTGTTGTGTAAGTACTAGTCTAGGAATTTTATAACAAACACATTGGTTACATTCCAGAGGACCTAGCACGAAAATTTGCAAGAATGTATTCGTAAGGTCATCGACAAAATTTATATAAAATAGCGATCGCCCACGACTTCGTCCGCGCACACTCTACCCATCAATATTACCGTTGAAACGTACCCAAGAACTGACACAATGATCTCTGAACCATCCTCATCTAACATTCACTAGACCATTGGTTCATATTTTAAGACGTCAAACAGTGCATCGTCTTATACGCTGTTGCTATTTCACTATCCTTAACAACTTCTGAAGTGTCATCTCAGAACTTGTCAGTTTCTACGAAAATAAAGAAGACATAATAATTTCATGAAATAAGCTTCTTATCACAATGTTTTCATAAAAAGAGGCATTTATATTAATGCTAAAATCCCACTCGTCTATTCGCGCGCCGCCGCCGTTCCATCTCGGTATTACACATTCTCATTTCCGTTTACACTTGACTCAACAAAGGCCTAGCTGTTTTTTTAAAGTATGTGTAAGAACAGAGCACTTACAATATGCAGACCTTTTGAATAAAACTGTGTATTGTTATGTTTATGTTATTTGTTATGTTTTAAGTTATAGTTTTATTAGTATGCGTAATAAAGTTTATTACAAATAAGTTTTACGCGTTATATATTTTGAGCTGCTTTACCAGAATTCAAGTTGCTATTATGATCGCCAACCGTCGATAGGGGTGTGAACAAAAGAAGTATAAAGTTTGGTAATTTATTCTTGTTCCTCTCAATAATCTGTTTTTTTTTCTTCTAAAATTATTGTATAAAAATAAGTGACATAATCTATATATATAAAAGAAAGTCGTGTTAGTTACACTATTTATAACTCAAGAACGGCTGAATCGATTTGACTGAAAATTGGTGGGCAGGTACCTTAGAACCAGGAAACGGACATAGCATAATTTTTACCCCGTTTTCTATTTTTTTATTCCGCGCGGACGGAGTCGCGGGTAAAAGCTAGTTTATAATAACTTAATGTACATTTCAATGGCCTGATATGTTGGTAAGAGTTTAAATAACTAATAAAACGTAAACCTACGTACGTAACGTAAACCTACGTAAATGCAACGTAAATTTCGAGAAATATGAGTGTCGGTTGCATAAATCGAGCGAAAATGATTACATTCATTGCTCGTGTAATTTATTTGAAAGCATCCTGCAATAAATCTTTATTATTTTATACGTTAATTAAATCTCAGTAATATTATTTTACTCTTTAATATTTTATTGTAATATGTAATTCGAGCAATAACGTTATTAAAGTTATGAAGTTAAATAAAACAGACATAGTATTATGACCGTATTTTTCATTATTTGTATTAAAATATAAAATTTCCATGTCACAATGTTACCGTACTCCTCCGAAACGGCTTTACCGAATTTTAACAAATTTTATATGCGTATTAAGTAGGTCTGATAATCGGCTACTATTAATTCTTTTTAACTGCGCGCGGACGGAATCGCGGGCGACAGCTAGTAATTAATAGGTTTTGGATGCATCGTATTATTAATTCCAATTCAATTAGGATTGTTACAAGAATTAGTATTTAACCAACATCAGTGTATCATATTAGTGAATGTACACGAAGTTCAGTGTTTAAATAAATGGATAAAATTAATTCCATGCTTGTAAATAAATTACACTAACAATATTTATGCACGCAATGGTCCATTTTAAGCAAAACGACTGACCACTAAGCATTTTAAAATCCACCGTTAAAAGTGTCCACATTTTACTAACTAGTGCCACAAGCTCCTGTAAATTTTATTTCCGTTTTGTGTCACCTCTGCTAAATTGTTGCAGCTTTTATCTTTTTCTAAATGAATTCGTTACAGTTTTGATTCCGTTACGAAAATTACGGTACTATTTTTTAACTTGATTCGACTAATTAAAAATGTATGAATAAATTTTCTAATACTTTGTCATAACAATGAAATTCGAAGAAGATAGTTTGCAATAAGTGATGAAACTGCGGTGTTGTACTTGCTTAAAGAATTCCTTTTAGAAAATTGGGTATATATATATGTACATACTATATCATATTGATTTTTTCAGATCTGTATATTATAAATCTGCAATCGTTGTAGTTGTTTTAAAATAATTTCCCTAAACAATAGTAAATCATGTCTTTATCATCAATTTAGTTTATAAAATAATTACTGAAGTTATAAAATGCTTTTGTTGTGTAATCGATTAAAATATAAATTGAATGAGCATGACGACGTAATATGAGCAACACTTCCCGCGGAACGTGGAAATAATACGTGTTAGGAGCTCAGCGTTATTAATGTACGTTATAGACGGGACTACCATAAATATTGTTGCCCAGCTGCTCGATAAACCTTTCAAATTCATTGTTATAACTTATATTAAAGTTTATTTTTAATTAAATGTTCATCTAGCTAGACAACGTAATAAAACTAGTTCATGAACTTCAATTGTTTGTCACCATTTTATAAAGACATACCACGTTTAAATAAATCTCTGTAAATGTATTGTTGCATGATTTGAAACGATTCTAAATTAGTGTTCTCTCATTACTTATTAGTATGTCACTGAATAAACCATTAAATAATCTTCAATAGACCTAAACCTATGCTTTATTATTTTGCTTAAGTTTGTTTTGCTGCAATCTGTATCTTTTTAACACTTACTGTATCTTTAATTAATATGTATGTTTGTATAATTTTGAAGCATTGAAATACATCTTTAAAAAGTGTTATTCTCAAAAATATCACTTTGCAAATTCCCATGCTATATTTCTATGAGCCTTTTTCAATCTCGAATTTATGGAAATCCACACTAAAAGAGTCGGCTCAGCGAAACAAAGAACTGAAACTGCCCCGAGGCATTTCGTTTAGAGAGCGAGACATGTTCTGAATATAATTTAATTCGCATAAAAAAGGACAAAAATATAGAAAGTTGTTACTTAACTACTCTTTCTCAAGCTAATATTGTTTTTGTGTAAAAGAAAAAGTAAAGTAAAAAGTTAAAAACCTTTATTAAATTTAACTTTTATAACTGTACTAGTACATAACTATTTTAATTTTATATTTTTTGTTAGCAACCAACAAGATTCTATTAACGAAGTTAAAAAATAAATAAACAGATTAGTAAGGATTTCACGTAAGCAAAGTTCATTCACCCGTTTACGGAGCCGTAGTACTACGTTCACCTGTACTATGTATGCAGGTGTGTCTCTTTCTTTTATAGTATCCAAAGCAATCGCTTTGTCACGCCTCTGAGATTTTAATAGCGCTCCATCCCCATCAGTATTCAAAGCATCACTGCGTTGTATTTTAAGCCAGTTTAATTGACTCACTTTCATCCCAAGTCAGAACAGCCGTAGTCCCTTTAATGTTTACTTTGTATCAAGCTTAAAATATTTAAAAACTAATTTCAAAATTAACTCTCCACATTAATTAAACAACAATTATTGATATTGATTGATTTATCTAAAAATAATATTACAAGCGAACGCCGATATATGAAAACTTCGACCCATTATTTTTTTTAGAACTATACGTCTCCATGGAGGCGCTCGGAGCCTACCCTAAGTTAGGGGTAACTAGGCCATAGTCACCCACGCTTGCCCAGTGCGGGTTGGTCGACTTCATACATACCCTAGATATTTCTTCTCAGATATGTTTTCCTTCACCTCAAGATCGTCAGATAAACTTACATATGTAAATTAAAAACACATTGGTACATGGCATGTACATAAATCCAAATATGTTTATATTAAGGCATTGTGGGTAGGTTTTAAGCACAACACACTCCGCTACAGACTGTTGAGGCGAACGGACGTGTTCGCTCGCCGCACATCTGTCGCTCCGCCCGACATTACGTTGAGCAATCCGCACCTGCGCGCGCCATAAAAGGTGCCGCCGTCCTTTGTTCGCGAGCCGATTGTGTCGGCGCAATTTTTATTGCGCCCGCCTTCTGGTAAGCGCTAATCCTAGTTTCTAGGTAGAACATCGTAACGTCTATTGTTCCGCTAAGGAACTATTATTGCTCTGCCATCTGGCAAGCCATCTGGTTTCTTGGGATAGCGACGTCATTGTTTCCGACTTCGGGAACTGCGTGAAAGAAATTGTGAAGTGCAGTTTTCACTGCGCTGAACAATATCTTAATAACCGCAATTTTGAGAAAGGCTAGCGGATACCTAACGGTGATAACGAAGCTAGTCAGGCAGCCCCGTTCGCCTGCGTTTCCCCTTCAGGGAACCGCGTAATTCGGAAGGGACCTCCATCATTGGCCTTGGGTAGTGCCCTAGTCAACGTTGGTCCACGCTTGGCCCTTTAGAGCCCACGGGTAGCTTTAGTTAGACCTAAGTACACACCCGAGTGCACAATAAGATCGGCACTCGGACACACTAGGGCTACACGCAGTAGGCACACATCCTCCCTGCTTAACCCAGCAGGGAGGGAGCTAGGGATACACACCCCGGCATCCCACCGGGAGACAACATATGAATTAGATACGGTCCACCATAAGTCCAAATGGCGGACCAGAGCTTAGTTGCCGTCCTGGATTTTCTCAGGACAAAATTCCCTGACGTTTTTAAGGCACTTACTGCCTCGTTACCAGACACGGAATCCCAGGCCCGCTCAGGGCCATCTATGTCAGACTCTACGTCCAGCGATGCGTCAGTACCCAATAGTGATGCCGAAGAGATGGAGTTAGACTCTCCGTTATCCCCTGAAAACCCCGACGACGCAGGCGGGTTGTTCACGGAAGTAAAGAATAAGAAGAAGCGCAAGAAGCGCTCTTCCCCCGCCCCCTCGTCAGCATCATCGTCCCCATCTCCCGTGCCTCAGAAGGCGCCGCGCCCACATTCCCAGCCCGAACCCGGCTCTTCCCAGCCGGTTCATATCCCAGCCCTTATGGCTATCCCAATCGAGGCAACTCAGTCTCCGTCGCATATCCGTCCGGCTCCCCCAGCAGCCCGCGCGCTGCTCGATAAAAAGCCACCGCCAATCTATATTCAAGCCCAGGACAAATGGCCGATGATCCAATCGGCTATGTCTAATAAGTTTAAGGTCGTTGCTTCAGCGACCGCACAAGGCATCAGGATGCAGCTGGAGACCGCCGAGGCCTTCAGATACGTAACCCGTTTCCTCCAGGAAAAGGAGGTATACTACCATACTTACACGCTCGCCGACGAGCGTATCCTTAGAGTGGTGATCAAACGCATCCCTAAGGAAATCCCCGTCGAAAATATCGTCCAGTCTCTTAAAGACCAAAAATTTCCGGTCATTAGCGTCTTCCGCATGACCAACAGGCGCACTAAATTGCCCATTGACCTGGTGCAGGTCCACTTAGACCTGTCGCCCGAAGGGAAGGCCATTTTTGACGTTAAGTCAATCTGTGGCCTTAGCGGGCTACTAGTTGAACCGCCACGTAAGAATGGCCTACCCGGTCAGTGCCACAAATGCCAGATGTACGGGCACTCAGCCCGCAACTGTTTCGCCCGCCCTAGGTGCGTGAAGTGCTTAGGCGATCACGGTACGTCGGAATGTTCTAGGCCGAAAGATAAATCACTCTTAGAGGCTTTCGGAAAGCCTGCCTGCGTCCTATGCCGCGGTGACCATACCGCTAATTACCACGGGTGCCCTAAAGCACCTAAGCGAATTCAATCGCAACCCCAGCGACCGTCGCGACGTCAACCGCTGGCGGCACCGTCTATGAACGAATTCCCACCTCTCCAACCATCGTGGAAAACGAACGCCCAAAACACCCCCGCATGGGGTATTAACAAGCCCACTCCTAGCGCACCCGCGAGCAATGTATTAACCGCGCCCATTGCTAAACCGGTACCGGTCAAGCCGGTGGCAATGCCTAGGCCACCCAAATCGTCAGGGAATCCTTTTGAATCCCTCAACCGTCTCTCAAGCCTCAACATGGAGGAAGTATTAACATTCGCCGACGAATATGAAAAAGCGTCAGGAAATATAGGGACCCGACTGTACTTAATTAAGAAGTACAAGCACATCGTAAGTGCTCTAGAACATAATTAGGCACCTCGATGGCTGCAAACGCGCTAAATAATTGTAGTAATCCGTCTCTCGCGAGTAATAATGGCAGAGTCAAACCGCGTTCAATCATCGTAGCTTTCTACAACTCGAACGGTATTCGGAAACAACGCGACGAAATTCATAACTTCCTTCGCGATCATCAAGTCGACGTGTTACTCGTGCAGGAAACCTTTCTCAAACCGACTATGAGGGACCCGAAAGTCTCTAATTACAATATCGTTAGAAATGATAGGACCGGCGCCCCAGGCGGTGGCACTGTCATTTACTATAAAAAATCCCTGCACTGTGTACCGATTGACACGCCCGCGTTAACGCACTTAGAGGCCTCGATCTGTCAGCTAGCCATGACTGGCCATGCCCCCATTACGATAGCTTCGGTCTACCTTCCTTGTAGATCAAGCGCAACCATCATACGCTCCGACTTTGAATCCCTTCTATCTCTAGGAGGAGCCACCATCCTTGCTGGTGATTTCAATAGCAAGCACATTCGATGGAACTCTACCAGAATCAGTAAACGCGGCCGTGAGCTTGACTCACTGTCGGACTTACTTGATTTTGAAATCATAGCGCCATTAGAGCCCACTCACTACCCCCACATACTGGGACACACCCCGGATGTGCTTGATATTGCAATCATCAAGAATATTAACCTTACCTTACGTAATGTTGAGGTGATACATGAGCTTCACTCGGATCATCGACCAGTTCTGCTACAGCTAGGGCCCTCTGCACCGGCTGACCCCCCAATTAAAACAGTCGTTGACTGGCACAAACTTAGTGCTAGGCTCAAAGACATTAACTCTCCACATCTAAACGATATCCCCGACCTAATTATTACTGAAAACGATATGGGCGTCGCGATCGACTCTCTAACAAGTCATATCCAAACCGCCATCAAGGACTGCTCAAGGCAAATGCCAGAGTCAGACAATCAACGCTGGGCACTACCACCAGATGCCAGAGACTTGTTGAGACGCAAGAACGCGGCTACCCGAGCTCACGATTTGTATCCCACTGAATCGAACCGAAAACAGCTACGTAAATTACAGCGTGAAGTAAAAACACGCATAGCTGCCATCCGGAACGAACGGTGGGATTCAACGCTTCGAAATATAAAGCCATCACACTTAGCATTCTGGAAGCTTCCCAAGTCACTTAAAGGCGACACGTACTCAACGATGCCGCCATTGTCACGCCCAAATACAACACCAGCTATGCTGGACGAAGAGAAAGCCGAATGTCTTGCCGACAGCCTCGAGGCCCAGTGTTCCCCCAGTAGCCTACCGGTCGACCCTGACCACCTACGGAAGGTGGACAGCGAGGTCGACCGGAGGAAAAACGAACCCCTTCTCGACTCAATTCCTCCGGTTACTAGCGACGAAGTCGAGAAATTAATTAAAAATCTACGTCCACGCAAAGCTCCCGGCTCAGATGGCATCACCAATAGGGTGGCGAAACTATTTCCAGTTGCCATTATACAACTTCTCGTAGCCATTTACAATGCGGCAATGACCAAAGGCGTCTTTCCCAGCGAGTGGAAGGACGCTGAAGTCATAGGGTTCCTCAAACCCTCAAAGCCGCCTTCCAATCCCACGTCTTATCGCCCCATAAGCCTTCTCAAAACCCTTGGGAAGATTTATGAAAGATTAATATTAGCTCGCCTTCGCACCTTTATGGACACAAAAGGCATGCCTATTGCAGAACAGTTTGGCTTTCGCGCCAAACATTCATGCACCAATCAAGTGCACCGCATCACGGAGCACATACTTGTCAAACGCCAACGTGGCCTTAGCACCGGAGCTATCTTCCTCGACGTAGCGAAAGCGTTCGATAAAGTATGGCACAACGGGCTTATATACAAGCTATATGAGTACGGAGTACCCGACCGTCTCGTATGCATAATACGAGACTTCCTAAGTAATCGCACGTTTCGCTACCGCGTCGAGGGAGTGTGCTCACAATTGCACCCCGTTCGAGCCGGGGTGCCCCAAGGTTCGGTGTTAGGGCCAGTTCTCTTTACCCTATACACCAATGACATTCCCCGCGTACACGGTGTAGAGCTAGCTCTATTCGCCGATGACACCTGCGTATACACATCTGGTCGTTCCCCCGATGCTATATGTCGACGTCTCCAAACCGCTGCCAACACGTTAGGTGCTTGGTTTCGGAAATGGAGGATCGAAATTAATCCTAGCAAAAGCGCGGCACTATACTTTTCACGCCAGAATGGTGCTGCTCTTCCGTCCATTAAACTCATGGACAGCCCAATACCTTGGGAAGACCAAGTTAAATACTTAGGTGTCACACTTGACTCTAAACTTAACTTCTCCGCTCACGTGACCCGGGTCAGGAACCGCGCGGCTTTCATCCTAGGTCGTCTTTCCGCGTTAATTAATAGAAAGAGTAAAATGTCCCTTCGGAACAAGGTGACACTCTATAAATCAGTAGTTCGTCCCGTCATGACGTATGCTAGTCCGGTATTCGCGCACATCGCCCCGAAACAAATACATCGACTTCAGGTGATTCAGAATAGATTCTTGCGCAGAGCCACGGGAGCCCCGTGGTACATGCGCAACAGCAATCTTCATATAGACTTAGACTTGCCCACCATTGCCCAACACCTGAAGTTGGCGTCGCGTCGTTATTTTGACTCTGCCGTCTGTCATCCAAATCCGCTAGTTGTAGGTGCCGCCACCTACAATCCAATCGCGCTCGGTAAGTTTCGTCGGGATTATCGCAGACCTAGGCACGTTCTTGACTTTCAAGACGATGCAATTACTATCGCCCAGGCTAAGCTCAAACATCACAAACAGATCACACGCCGCAGTCGCTGTCGGCTGCGACAATCATTCTCGCGATACGGCCTCATAGCAGGCAGGTTTTCTCCTATTAATAGTAGAAGCGTTGCTGGAGTTTCTTCCGCCACTTCTTCTCCCAGCGCTAACGCTTTCCGAAGTGGTAGTAATGTTAGCTGTATTAATAATAGCAATCAGATAATAGCAACCGATCAAGCCGAGGTTCGGCCCTCTCGGGCACCCTTGAATCGGAATGCTAAACGCGTAATGAGTGACAGCCCAAGCCGAGGTCCCCTCTCGGGGGCCCTTGCGCCCAGTCACTCCATGGAGCGTCCACCGAAGCGACCTAAGAGCTCGGTGACCTCCCAATCCGGTAATAATAACGAAGTAACAGCCCGAGCCGAGGCTCCTGAGGGAGCCCTCGAGCCCAGTTACTCATAAACGAGGTTTAGGCTAAGCGCCATCTGCGCCCGGCCACCTCAAGCCCGGTGAAGCTGTAAATGCCTCTTCAAGGCAAACAGTGACGACTCAGTCACAAAAAAAAAAAAAAAAAAAAAAAAAAAAAAAAAAAAAAAAAATAGGTTTTAAGCCAATTTATGGATCACTAGCTGTTGCCCGCGACTTCTTACGCGCATAATTAAAAAAAAATAGTAGCTAGCCTATACACTATTGCATGTATTGTAGTAATCTATCTCTGTGCCAAATATTATACAGATCCTTTTAGCCGTGTTGGATTAGATGTCTTAGTAAGATCGGTAATATGGATATTAATTTTCAATCTTTGATATTCTATTTAACATAAATTACTTTGAATTGTATCTTATTAAGTTTCAAATACATTTTGATTAAAAGGAAATGCCGAAAGATGTAAGAATTCGAAATAAAAATGGAGACTTTTCCGATAACAGTATAAGTGGGTATTACGATTTTGGTCGTGATTGGGTAAGCCGTAAGGCGAACAATGAGATAAAAGGAAATTCGGCCCTGCAAAACAGATCAGTGAAAGCCTTCTTAATCTTATATTTTCAACAAAGGTGGAGGATATATTTTGGAATTTTACTTAACTTATTTATAATCATTTGATTCAAGGACCGCCTCAGTCCTATTTCGTAATACAATCAGGAATATTGAGTTATTTCTCAATCCACTTATCTTAATTAATTGAAAGGAGACTAAAAGTAAGCACTGAAAACAAATTAATGACTGCGTTATTCAACTAAATAAGAAATAAAGGTATTTGACAAGAGTTGGACATAATGTTTTTTTATTTTATTTTACTTATTTGTTTTACTAGAATTATTCTGACAGAGAGCTTTGTATAGATATAAAAAGTCTTAATTTTCTAATCGTTGGTTTCTGAGACCAAAAATCCCTGTCAAAACTCGTCATTTCATCTTTGATAAAGTCGAGAAAACAATATGTTTTATATAGGGATTTCTGTCTCAGAAACTATAAGTTTGTTAAATATGAGTTGTTACACGTTAGTTACAAAATAATTGTCTCAATATTGGTTTAGCGCTTGAATAAAACCGCAGACAGCATTGACAAGAATTCACCAACTAGTCTGGAAAATACTTGCGGCTTTTATGATTGGTTAAATTTTAATCATTTATCCGTACTTATTAATTAAAATAGCGTGGCTTATTGGTCCAAATGATTTCGGCAATATTACAAATTCCACGGACGATTCCCGGATTCGAAAAATATTTGTTTAATTCACAAATACTTGTTACACATATTTTGTCTATATTAATATTCTAAAGAGGAAATATTTGACTGTTGGTTTGTTGTTGCTTTGAATGGACTCCGAAACTACTGAATCAATTTGAAATATTCTTTCTTTATCGAAATGCTAGACTATACTCGTATGACATAGGCTATATTTATTACTAGATTTTTGATGTGAAACATCTATAGGATCACTTGTAAACCGAATCGTTGGGTTGGCGACGCTTGCCGTGGCGACGGGTCGCCAAGCTATACTGAGGTATACATATATATATTTTATGTGTTTAGTTTAATAATATTGAATATTGAATATTATTTTTATTATTATTATTATCATTAATATCTAATATCATTATTATCATTAATATCATTAATATAATTAATGTCATTATTATCATTATTATCATTTTTATCATTAATGTCATTATTATCATTATTATCATTTTATCGTTATTATCATTTTTATAATTAATGTCATTTTTATCATTTATGTCATTCTTATAATTTTTATAATTATTATCATTTTTATCATTAATGTCATTTTATCATTATTATCATTAACGTCATTTTTATCATTATTATCATTTTTATCATTAATGTCATTATTATCATTAATGTCATTTTTATCATTAACGTCATTATTATCATTTTTATCATTATTATCATTAATATCATTATTTTCCTTTTTATCATTAATGTCATTATTATTATTTTTATCATTAATATCATTAATGTCATTATTATCATTATCATTATCGTCATCATCGTCATCGTCATCGTCATCGTCATCATCATCGTCATCGTTATCATTATCATTATCATCATTATTATTTCTTTTATATTAATTCTGTCTCCGCCTGGCTGGTTTTAATATGAAAGATAAAGTAAATAAATAATGGCAAAATATAAACTATATAAATATATTATTATTATTATTATTTATTTAATATTTTATGCATATTACTTGTACACGATGTTTTTTTCTACAACTGTAACTATACAACTTTTTATAATTCTAAATGGCCTGTTATTTTACACACAACCTCATTCCACAGATTATAATCAGATATTATATTTAATTAATTAAGGTTATAAAATGAGTAGCAATTGCCTTTTAGCATATCCCCGTTTCTCAAGACGCATCAAAACCTTAATTACACATGTAAAAACCTCGAAAATATTTTGATATTATCTGTGATATAATTTATCTTATACTCTAAAACAGATTTTGTGATATATACAACTTTTTGGTTTAATGTTTATTATTTTAAGTACTGGCCGTGACTAAGGTATACATGTATATATTTTATGAATAGTTGAGTGAACGGTGTAGCTTCTCACTCAGTTCGACGTTGTTGGTTACTACGGTACACATAACCTGCGTTTTATTTAATTTTGATGTGAAAATTTTTATATTATATTTATTAATTAATTATATTCATATTAATCATATTAGTAATTATATAAATTATATTAATATTATCTTCAATTAACTATTTTTTATAATTCATGAATGAATGAAGGTATATATATATACCTATATATATATATATATATATATATATATATATATATTATTTTAATATTATTTAATATTATTAATTATTATTATTATTATTATTATTCATTCATTCATTCATTCCTTCATTCCTTCCTTCATTCATTCATTCATTCATTCACTCATTCCTGCTTTCATTTATTCCTTCATTCATTCATGCATTCCTTCATTCATTCATTCATTCATTTGTAATTTATTTATTTATTTAATATTTTATGCATATTACTTGTACACACACGATGTTTCACATCTGCCAGGCGTCCCGTGACGGCTCACGTTTTTTTTAATTCAAAGATTATATTCATCTTACTTATATATAAAATTCTCGTGTCGCGGTGTTTTTGGTTAAACTCCTCCGAAACGGCTTGACCGATTCTCATGAAATTTTGTGAGCATATTGAGTAGGTCTGAGAATCGGCCAACATTTATTTTTCATACCCCTATTAAGTTTCTTTAACTGCGCGCAGACGGAGTCGCGAGTGACAGCTAGTAAGTATATAAGTCTCTAGTACATTTATTTAATTACTTGATACAGAGAAAATTTAATTTATTTACTAGAGGTTTATGTATAATTTTTATTTTTCAATAGGAAATTCTTATCATTTTTAAAATACTTTCAGTAATGTACGTATCAATATACATATTGGATTCGTCGTAGTACACTATGACTTGCATCATTTTAACAAGTACGAACTTATTTATGAACAAAGGCGAGCTTGACGCTTTTGTTCAACATACTGCCATCCAGTTTACTGTCGATGAATGAACACGAATTAAAAAGATTTATCGTCATTAAGCAGAGAATAAAGCACAAGAGTACACATTACAACAGCTTAAAAAAGTACAGTTTTATTGTAGTAATGATTTCAACAGGGGCGTAATGTGAGTTGTATATAAGAATACTCGAATGATGTGATGTCCTCCGTGAATTTGTTTGTCAATGGTGAACCTTACTATCCCCGAGAGTGCGAACAACGGTGACTGGCAAATCGTTACTTAGTTTTCAAGTTCTGGTATATACGGTCTGAAAAACCTTTGCGTAGGTACATAATAGCTTTGGTTGAGATTTTTTTATTTGGCATTTTGCATTAAGGTCTTAGTGCAACATTATTAATTCGGCTATAACACGTTTCTGAAGATACAAAACATTTGATCAAACTGTAATATGTTTTATTTTCACCAATACAAATAAAGAGAAAGTTTAATAAGTTTAGAAAGGTACGTTGTCGGTGACAGGATAGAATGAGTTTTGCAGTACTGCAACACAAAGCTAAAGAAAAAAGACATCGTGTAAATAAGAGTCGGGGCTTAGAAAGATTTTGAGATTGCAACTTTGTGCTAGGATTATCCAAGCTACATTTGTTTCTATATACAAAATATAAGACAAGATAATCGCAGCAGATTTTCATGATAAGAAATTAGAATAACTTATTGTAAATTTAATAAATATTATAAGAATTGTTTTAGGATTTAAAATCGTATGATAATTATTTACATGTGTCAATAAACCTAACAATGTACATAAAATTACGTCTGAATTATAATTACAATTGATACATTTTGTTTCATATAATTTTGAAGTTTTTATTGACTGGTTCCACTCAATACTCTCGTAGAAAAACAAATGAATTATTTTAATTTTTTTTTTATTTGATATATTGTTAACTCTTACATGCCATTTGATTAATATAATGAAGCAAGGATATTAAAAAAACTTTATCACAAGAATGAACTTTTACATTAAAGTAAAAAAGCATTTAAAAGTTTTATCTCCTCGTAAAATGTAACAGGGATGTAGAGTACCTGAAAATATGAGATAAAATTTACTGAGAACTTAATAAGTACGGACATACACGAAATTGCAAGGATAGAAGTAGTTAACGCTCTACTTACATTATTTTTATATTATCCAGGATCATATTGCTAAAATTTAAACTAATGAACATGCTATGAAATAATACTGTACATTTTATATGGCCGAGATAAATCGTATTTGTTAAATTTCATAATTTGTGTGTAATTTCAATTTTAAATATAGTATACACTTTTATCTGTATTTTTTACTTCAGTAGTCTTATTATCTGTATGTGTAAATATATCAGTTAATTAAGATCTTTCATAGGGTGTCTTTTAAATTTCTCATATTCTTAATTAAAATGTCAAAGCTCAATGTTACAATTATATTTCAATACTCAAATATCACAGTAATTTAGTGATAAATACTCAGTATTTATATTTTCTACTAAAAGAGTCCGATATTATCCATAAGTTTACTAAATAATAGCCCAAAAAGTCGGACCCTCTCTCATTATTTAACTTCACACTTCAACGCTGCGAACGGGAATTTTTCATGCAAATATTACTGAAGTATTGGAGTACGGTAAAGCTTTTGTGAGACGGAATTTAATAAACGTTCTAGTTTTCATATATTTGAAACCCTTCTTTATTTTACTTTTGGTTTACGAATTATTATATTCTATTTATAAATATTACACAAATCACAATGTGTTTAGTGTAAAAATAAACTTTTTATTTTAAATGGAAGTCAAATTTACCAAATCGATGGACGGGTGTCTTTTGTTTTATTAATTTAATATAATTAATTAATGTATTAAAAAGAACCCAAACATTTGATAATTTTGATAAAGTTAATTACGCGTCTCGCGTTTTCATACAAATGTTTGTAAATTTCAATAACACCGTGTCCTGTACATCGCGTATTGGTATGCATGGCTCTGTGTAAAAGGCCCCCGAGCATATCCTGATAGACGGCGCTTCCGTTCCACAGTGCATAATAAGATGCAGATTAGATTTTGCTACAATCTCACTATAACCCTAGGCGAATGTAACCAACTTGTGGTCTTGTGTAAAGTATCTATTACGACACAGGCATAGAATTTATTTTTCCTTGAATCCAAAAGAATTAAACGTAAAATGATGAGGTTATTTCATTTATAAAATAAATCTTTAATTACTATTTTTTTCATTAATTACAAGTATATGTTATGCATAATTATCTTGTTTAAAATCATCCCTGATGTGTAAAGTCACAATTTACCTCTCCCGATTCGAATAAAGCGTCGTTAATTTGTGTAAATATCCGGATATAATTTGTACACAATAATACAAAAAAGATAATTGGTACGAATTTTGTAATTTATATAAACAACGAGGTGATTTCCCTGGAGCAAACAAACGTTGTTACGGTTTACACGAAAATGGTTGAAAAGTACAAAAATCTGTAGAAGCGAAGTATTCTCGACTACTTCTCTCAGATGTTCCAGTCAACAATTGTTCCTTTGTAACTTATGCTGTACCGACTACGAGGAAAACGAATACTTACAGAATTTTCACTCGTCGAGCATAACATTTTGAATATTTCGTGTACTAGTCATCATACATAACATTTCAATAATAAAATATAAAGACCAAGAAATAGTTATAAAGTTCAGATTTATTTAGCAAAATTTAACTTTAAAAATTCATATGTTATTCATTTTTTTAATAATACCGTTAACCATCTTTTCGCTTTTATTTTAGCTAAAAATTGTAGATAATTAATTGAAAATTATTACACTACACATCACTAATAATGTGTTCCCCTTATTGTATGCTTAGTGTCAAAAATCCACACAAAGGGTCATTGTTAGTGATTAATAAATGACGCTGATAAATAACAACGTTAAAGTGAGAGATACAAAATACTTCCGCATGATTCCATCAAACTTATTATCCTGCGTGTGTTCTAAATAAAGGTAGCGTTAAAACAACGACAGAGACAGTCCATAAATAATCAGGTAATAAACGGCTTCGCGTACTACGAAGACGGGATTTAGTAAAGCCAAAGATGGATTGGTGCCATACGTCAACGTGCCGTAAAGGAAAATGTTTTCTTTTTGCTTCTGGACGTTTTATGATTATACAAACTGTTGATACAGTTCGCGTGACGAAATAGATTTACTTCAAGTTCCAAAAAATGCTTTTAAAATTTTACTTTTTTCTTTCTTGTTTAAAAAAAAAGTTATCAAAGTAAAAATTATTTTCTCGCGGTCATATCTTTAATGAAATTCGTAACTTATTTTTTGGATAAAACTTTAAAAAATGCTAAAATGATCTCAAGTGAAGAAGTCCTAGTTCAGGTAAGTTTTCAACTTCTTTTCTTATTCAGAAGCCGATAACTTTTAAAGTTTGCAAGACATACTTTAACCTCAACTATTCTATACCATTATAATATGTAACTGAGCTTCGGCTCTACTTTAAAATATTTAAAGAAACTAACTTGGATCAAGTATAAAAGAAGATGAATTATTTATATTTGAATATGTAGATATTTTGTATCGTGGTAAAAGGAGACTTAAATTAATATCCAGTTCTCTTATTTTAAACTACGTTATTTTTTTTAAGTAGTCGTTTACAATTTTTTTAGATAAATGTATATTTTAATGATCGGAAACATAAACTATGTTCTAAAATCTTACTAATATTATAAATGCGGAAGTATAGATGGATGGATGGATGGATGGATGTTTTTTTGAAGGTATATCTAGAACGGCTCTACGGATCTCGCTGAAATTTGACACAGTTGTAGGTTATTTTTTAATTCCGCGTGAACGGAGTCGCGGGCACAAGCTAGTAAAATTATAAACAAGATTTTATATTAAAAATACTTCATCACGCTGGATATAAAAACCTTCAACATTTTGTATGTAAATAAAAAGGTCTGAGAGTTTATTATAAGCTAGTTTACTTTAGGCGTAGTAATTAATCAAATATTTGCTCAAGTCATGAATAATTTTAAAGGAAACATAGAGACCCATTTATACTGAAACGAATTGAGAATAAAATGCTTTTCCTTGTTTATTAAAACTAGCCTTCGCCCGCGACTCCGTCTGCGCGGAATTTAAAAAAATTTAATAAGTAGCCTATGTGTTCTTCCAGACCATGATCTACATCTATGCTATTCTAGAGGTAGCTTCAAACAAACATCCATCCATCCATCCAAACATTCGCATTTATAATATTAGCAAGAAGTAAGATGACATGCAAATATCAATTGTTGATTTGTTGATAAAACATTAGTGTGTATGTCTAAACGTGAGTTTTCACTGCCGAAAAACACGTTTATTGACTATATGTACCGGCAATGAAAACTTAGACTGCAATAATGTATTGTGCGTGTATTATGTTCACAGCATATTTTTCTTTTTATATATAATCCTAATTACCAGTACTTCAGTTGATCTCCGTAATAATATACTATTTCATGCGATTTACACGTTATTACAACTTGCACGAACATGTTACAAGAATTATCTTTCATTCAAGATCTTATTCTCTTTAAGGAAAAAAAAAACAATGTTTTTAATAAACATTGCGATAGTTGGAGTCTCGTTTACATATCGACTAGTTAAAACTAAGCTTTGGTTTATTACTTAAAAGAAAAATTTAAGAAAATGTAAGAAATAAATGAAATTATTACGACAGTGCTAGTGAACGTGGGACAAGAGAATTCTAATTAAGATACTCACTATCTCAATTAAGCAAAACTCGGTTCAATTTAGCGGCTTTAATCAGATCTTGGTTTATTAGCACTGACTGAAATGGAAAAATCCTAAGAAGGAATTTAAAATATTAAAACTTTAATTACAAAGTAAGCAGCGCTGTAGACTATTTGACACAGAAACGTAAAACATTGAAAACAAAAGGTATATCTTACCATTTACTTTGAAATTCGTAAATAAAAAAACGAAAACGTTTTGTTTTACATTGACTAACTCATATAAAAATAAGAAAAATCAGGACATATAATTGTAATTAATTTGTTTGATTAAATTTTGTATGCGCAAAAGGATTCGATATGAGTAATGACAGCTCGTGACTTTAAATAAATCTCATTACCATCATCATCATCAAGCTCACTATACGTCCCCACTGAAGGGCTCGGAGCCTATTCTAAATTAGGGGTGACTAATCCATAGTCAATCATGTTGGCCCAGTGCGGGATTGTTGACTTGTCATCTTTGAATTTTTTCGCAGAGAACAGTTACGTAAGAACGTCGTATGAATGTACACATGTAAATCGAAAGTCGATAAACATATTGGTACATGGCGGGATTCGAACCCAGGACCTGTAGATTACAAGTCAAGAACTTAACTCCTGAGCCACCGACGCTCTAAATAAATCTCATGGACATAGTCTATTTAATTTCTTAGAAGATCTTAGAATATGTAAGGTAGAGAAAAAAAATGTAAACAAATTCCAGGATAGTGACCGAGAAGAATTCCGCAAAAAAAATAAAGATATTCATTTTTAAACGTAACCCAAGAATTTTAATAAATTCCCGAAATAAAATGTTCTTCAACTTTTGTACATCATAATTCAAAGCAACAATTCCTGGCATTCTGTTTTAATTCCAGGATGCTCGACTTTGTATTGTAAATGCGGAAAAAAGGTATAGAAAACAATTACCAGATTAACTGAATATAGAAAAGACCTCATTCAGTTTAATAAATAAAAATCTAAGAGCTTAAATAATGATGAAAATATACCTTTGATGATAAAAAGGCATACACCTTTAAAATAAATATGCTAACAAAAAAATGACAATGTTTTGTTACACAAACGAAAACGGTTTAGTTCATTCGAACCCACTTTTTAAACGAAAGCAATATGAAATAATCTTACTAGTATTATAAATGCGAATGTTTAGATGGATGAATGGATGGAAGTTTGTTTAAAGTTAATCTCTCCAGAACGGCTTAGTAGATCTTGATGAAATTTGGCACAGATGTAGAGCAGAGTCTGAAAGAGCTACTTATTAAGTTTTTCTTTAATTCCGCGCAGACGGAGTCGCGGACGACAACTAGGCTTTGAATAAATCTTTAATCTAATGTTATCAATATGAGATATAAAAACACAATTAATTTATTTGGGACAGAACAATAATACGCACTTGTACCTAATATCTGATATGACTACTTCAACAAAATTATATTAATAAGTTGGATGTATTGAAATCGACCTCATAAAAGAAATAAAACCCCTATTACAAGCACATGTGCCAGTAATATTGACACGTAAAATTTGTGAATTATACAAAGCCAGTGTGTCCTGTATTTTATATTATTTTCTATTATATTGTTTGAAAATTCACTTGTCTACGTTTGTTTTGGTTATTACTGCAAAATATAATATCTATCTATTATTTTGTACAGCTTCAGATACCTGCTTCTCTGTTTACAACAGATGCAAAATCTATTGCCTTATAAATTGTTTGTGTACATTTGGAAAACTCTGCGCTTGTCTTTGATAGATGACTTTTGATTTGAGCGCACAAACGGAATAGACGATTAGAAATTTACGTATTGATTTATCTTGAATCAGTAAATTACAAAAAAATTAAGATATAAAAGTTGTATAATTTTCATTTTTTTAAATATTATTATAAAGGGGATAAATTAAATGAAAACAAGGAAAACTATGACTTAGTAATGTCATTAAAATAAAGTAAAATATAGCTGTAAATAAATAATCAATTAATCACTGAACCAAACGCTTAATTAATTTTAACAATAAAGTTATAAAGTTCAGAGTCAGTTTGTCATAAGCTTTATTAAGTCAAGCGCCCTAACAACCCGTCCTCCCCGCGTAGTGACAAAGCAGTTTAATAATTTTCCGCACAGTGTTAACTTTTAACATACAATTTATAATAATATTGTTAATATTTTGAAGAAAAAATATGTAAAACTAACAGAGTGATTACGCTGGACTATTTTAGCGTGCGGTCAGCTGTTATCAGTTAACTACTAAATTAATTAAATAATTCGTATGAAAAATAATTTAAAGATGCGTTTTTCTATCTAAATTAGACTGAAGAGGGAACAGATACAAACAAAATAAAAAGGAAAAAGTAAAGAGGGAAAGATTTATGAGGTGCCGTAAACCTCATAAATTAGACGAACCGTAGAGTACCACTTGACGATTCGCTATAAGATTTTTTACCGCTGATTAGTTTTTTATTCTCTTATAATTATTAATTTCATTAACTGACCCAATTAAATTTTAAAATCTCAGTAATTTGAATTTCTAAGTTTTGCCTTCCCAGTATAGTTTCCATATATGTTGAGTCGCTTTGTGATACTGTGTTATTTCCCCTGAGAGCCATGTCAGTGCAGCTCAGCACAAATGTAATTTGGAAATTCATGTTTACATAAACCTTTAATAGCTAGTTAGTATAATTTAAATGTTAAATTAAAATAAAATAAAGTTTAATGATTAACAAAAAAATGTGAGCCGTCATGGGACGCCTGGCAGATGTGAAACATCGTGTGTGTACTACTGAATGAATGAATGAATGAAGGAATAATAATAATTATTATTATTCCTTTTCCTACATATATATATATATATATGTGTACACTTCAGTATAGCTTGACGACCCGTCGCCACGGCAAGCGTCGCCACGCCAACAATTCGGTTTACAAGTGATCCTATAGATGTTTCACATCAAAAAAATTATCATTAAATTTTATTTATTTAACATTTATTTCATAGATTCGACTTAAATTATAACATCATTTATGAGCATATGTAAATATGTCAAGGAGTTCTTTTCCGTCAACCTTGAATTGTATTAAATGAATTTAAACTTAATTGTGAAACTAATGTTGTGTTTTTTACCTTTCTTTTCATATTATTCAAAAGAAATAATTAATTGTTATATAAGTGAAGATAAATTACTTGGCGGTAGCACATTGAAACGGAAAATATCTTCCCGTGGCCGGAGTTATCGGCTTTCTAAAAGCAATTAAGCTAAAGTCCCCTTGGAGACACCGCAGCGATAACATTGTACTACGCTCCCGCCTTATTCTTTTGTTATTAATGGGATAATAACTGACAGCAACGGCTTAATCAACGATGCCGCTTTAATGTTTAATTACAGATAACATGATAAAATGAATTCCATTTAATTCCGAACGCTCTTTTCATAAACTTCTATTTTTCTTGAAACGAGACAATCATGACGCTAGCATGTAATTTCAAATCTTTCTATTGTCTTTATTAAATGTAACTCGTACCTATAAAAACAATATATTGGCAAATTCAAATTCTTAAAAGACCGAAAAAGTTTAGCCGCCCATTTCAATATTCGGTGAAAGATTAACCCTAACTTGAAGAATTCTGAAAGAGCGACCCTCAGAATGGCCCATAAAAATGTAGCCTCACTTATTGGTTATCCGAAAAATAGGGTCGGCTGCCATCTGTCGCCAAATATTCTTAATGGTTATGATATGTTGATACTTGACATGAATATTTTTTCTTTTTTTTTTAATCTGGAACGAAACATAATTCAATCATAATTGACTCATAACTTATTAAACTACATTATTTGAGTAGTTTCTTAAATTTTCAGTGTCAGTCGTACCTAGTGGTACCTAGAATGCTGTTGTGGTAACTATGAGCTCGAGTAATATAAGTGAAGTATAAGGAAAATTTTGTGTGCCTATTATCACTTAGCTTCTTATATCCTTTTGACTATAAAGACAATGTTCATAACCACTACAAGCTGCAGCATAACACTAATGGGTAAGAACTGAATCTCACTGGTGTTCATAATAGGAAACACCGAGTTTGCCATCAAAAGTGACACGGCGACCGCGCCCCAGCCTGTGTGCACCGGAAACTGTTAAATAGAAATACTCGTAGTATGTTACAGGTGAAATTTGTATAAATTATTTTAAAAAGTAAGATTTTTCATTTGTTTTGTTTTTATAAGTTTATTACGTTGTAAAAGAACAGGAGTATATGGCTTTATTATAATTTAAGCAAAACATTAATAAAAAGAACAACTAAATAAAGATACCATAACATACCTAATACCTCCTCAATATGTCGTCTCAAATAAGTCTCTAACTTGAGGTATACTTAAGTATATAATTAAATTTTAAGTCATATTTACCTTCTCATAAACAAGAGGTATCGATGCGAGCTGATAAATCTTTAAAACTTTGCTGTCTCCGGAAAATTTACGGAGCGATACCCGAGAGTATCTCAAATGATAAATTACAGAAGTTGCCAGATTCAATACACTTCATTATCTCCCCTTGCTTTGTTTATAACGATGAAACTTCTGGATGAAGCACAGCTTTTAAATATGAATGAAAAATACACCATCATTTTATGAGAATAAATTAAGCTGAAGAAAATTTTAAATGTCTATTTTAAGTTAATGAATAAGAACTACTTGTTTAAGTTATTAAATACCATATATTATATGAAAATTATAATATTAGACAAAGATAAAAGGAATCGATGACACGAAACAATTCTATAAGTGGAAGACTAAATATGGCATTTATATATAAATCAAGAAGTAACTTATCTTGGCATGGGATATATTAAAAGGTAATATGTAAAAGGAAATTCTAGTCTTTTTTGGTAGTAGACTGTAATAGATCTCAAATAGATAATTAAGATGACTAAAATACTTAAAGTAGGAACTAGTTAGAAAGATGACTACTGTATAACGGACATTGATGCTCATCGAACCTCCTTGGTAGCACGATAGATGTACGCTGCCAAGGAGGTCGTACTGGCCGGTAACGCGAAGCCGTGCTTAATAGTAAAAGAAATAAAACGGTTGAATAATTAAAGTGTGAAAAAAATGTTGTGAAGAGATAAATAGTTTTGTTTTACATTTTATTGTTTGACATTAATAATTTATTTTGTGTCGATGAGTAAATCAAACCCAGTTAAAGTTGATCCTCCGTATAAAGTGTTAGAGACAAAAATCAACACTGTGCCGGTGTATCGGCGCAGCACTAGACATGTCAAATATCAACGCTTACGTCGCCTCACTACAGCTATCTGTCACTTGGTTTTGGGAACTTTAGCGCGCAATACGCTCGAGATGATCTTGACTAATAATTCTCTAAAAAAAGTAATCCAGAGGGTGTATTATTTTTGTGAAAAATTAATCAATGTATCTCATTCCATTTTAAGAACTTAGCTAATCCCAAAAGCTCTGACTTAAGCGCTATGATTTAAATGGAATGCACTTAAACATGTTGTATACCTACACATGTCTATCTACACATTAATTTTCTGTGAATATCAAGAGAATAACTTAATGGATGTTGAACGTAATCCGCTTAGCCGCAATATTGATTAAATGGGTTCATGTGTACATATGTATTAATATGTTTCAGTAATAGATATAATGCTATTAATAGATCTATTTTTTTAAAATTGTAAATTTGTCCGATGTTATTTAAAAAACAAATCTTACTTAATATTATAAATGCGAATGTTTAGATGGATGGATGACTGAATGGGTCACGATGAAATTTGACACAGGTGTAAAACATAGTCTGGAAGAACACATAGGCTACGTATCAAGTTCTTTTTTAATTTCGCACGGATGGAGTCGCGTTCAACAGCTAGTAAAAATATAAACATTAACTATCCTATACACCAACGATCGTGATAAGGTTTGTACAGAATGGTTCTTCTTCTTCTTCGTGCTCTACATTACTGAAGGTCGTGCTCATCTTGAAGTGCCTTTACTGATGTGTCGACGAACTGCTTCCACACCGCTCTGTCCGCGGCTTGTCTCATGGCGGTTGGAAGAATGGTTAATTATATTGATTTAACACGTTGTATCAATTTCTTTGCCTTGGATAAAAATAGAGTTCTTTTTATCTCTGTATCATCACTAAACTGTTCTTGCCCTTACAAGCGTCGATTCAGTATGTGCTACTCTTCCATATAAGCTATAATATTTGAATACCCTCCCTTCTTACGTATCATTCACTCAATTGATCTTTATTTAGTATCAATCACCTAAAAGTTATTTTAAATCATACCACAGATCAAAAAGGTACTGCTACTTCGAATGTAAACATAATTAGTTATATCCATGTAGCGGGTAATGTTTGAGACATACGTTTGGTTTAGGCTAATGTTCAATGTTTACAAGCAATGAGTAATCATGTTAGCGAGCAATAAGAGACATGTAGAATTTTTGTCTCTTTTTATTTATGATTTTTATATACAAACTAGCTGTCGCCCGCGACTCCGTCCGCGCGCAGTTAAAAAATGGGAGGGGGGGGGGTATGAAAAATAGATGTTGGCCGATTCTCAGACCTACTGAATATGCTCACAAAATTTCATGAGAATCGGTCAAGCCGTTTCGGAGGAGTACGGGAACGAAAACTGTGACACGAGAATTTTATATATTAGATGTAAATATTTAAATATGATTTAAAGGATAACGTGTACTTTTGATATGTTTTTTTAAATAGAATACAAATACAAGTACAATGTATGTTATTTCCAAAATCAACTCGACAAAACCGAGCTAAAGTTTCAGCAGCGCATTGGAGCTGTGCAAATATGCTCAGGAGCTTTATTGAAGGTTTGTGTATTCAACGTACCTACTTTTGCATTTACGTATATTCCTTTGTGTGGTTATTCGGTGTATAAATTTCAACTTTCCAAATTGAAGATTCGAAATACTCCGACATCTTTTTACATTTATTTTTAAAGCTGAAGTTTGTAGTTCATTGAACCTCTATAGGTTAACTGATTTGCATTTAGATTTTTGAGCATAACAAAATACAGCGTAGGAGATGATTAGGTTGATGGTGTAGACTGTAGAAAGTTCTTGAATTGTTGAATTATCAATGGGAGTACAAATATTAATTCGTACGGAGCTATGTCCATATATCAGTTGCTTTTTTTTTAATAGCTTACAAGATGTCTTTACCTTCTTTCTAACCAGTTATTCTGTTCATCATTTCTCCACTCTTCATGGTCGCCTTATTAAGCTTACTGAACTACAAAAACATAAATGATAAATACTTTATAAATTATATTTTTTTTACAATAATATAAAAAAATTTAAACTTTGCATTTTTATCTAGTATTTATTGATTGTGTTTCGTGATAAGTGAAATTTTCCCCTCGGGTCGCTTTTTATTTTTGTCACGGAGCAATTTCTTTTCGAATCCGTACACAGAATAAAACGGCAGCGGCATAACAGTGGAAGACACCGGCAGAAGATCTGAAATGAGGGAAAAATATTATTGTATAAGAATATTTATTTTAAAATGAATATTATATATTTCTATTATCTCGAATTGTGAACACACCAAACCAGTTATTGATGTTTGTTTTGTTTGATTTATAAATTACCCTTTCTCATTCAAGATAAAGTAGTAAATCGGTACTTCTAAATAGACGCCGGCTTGACCGGCGCAATACCACGACCACTTAGAAGACATGCGTAAAGTGGGAGTGATTCCGCGTTTGAAATGCTTGATGTGTGTGCTGGATGACAAATTCATTTTCTTTTTCCTTTGCAAAAATAATCTATAAATACGCTTATAATTACTGCTTATAACCATGCAGTTTAATAGATATTAACGTAAGTATTAATTTAAAAACGTTACGCATGACTTTATGTTGAGTGACAAACACAGGTCCATATACAATCTTGACCCTGGCCCGTTACTCGGTTATGCAAGGCCGGGCGACCAGTCTTAAGCTTTTTAATGCAGTCTCTGCACAGTTCTCTTCAAAGGCCGCGTTCACACTTTATTATAAAAGTTATTACGAACTCTTAAAGTTACTTTGAGTTACAATCTACTCTTAATTGTGGCTCTTTTATTCCTTCGCTTTGTAAAAATTATGGTCACCCTACAACTCTAAATTTCACGTAGGTATTTTTATAAATATCTTTTTTTTTAATCATGAAAGTAATGTAGTAACTATTGTTAAGTCAAAATCTATTATCATCTCCGTGACTTTTCACTTTATATGGTGAAAATTATATTTCTTACTTCCATTTATGTTATAGCGGTGAATTTAACATGTAAATGTTATTTTTAATTATTTTCAATATAGCACGGAAAGGTTGTAAACATATCTTTGTATTTCGAAAGTGCACTTTGCGCACGACACGAAGTTTGTGAACTCAAGGCAATGCCGTGAGTAAACCTGCATCCATTTAATTTTAAATAATAACGAAACATTCGCTTTTAGTACTGTATTTTTACGTTATATATTTTATTGATATTAAAAGCTGCTGATCAGGATTTTTGGATTAATTGTAACCATGAGCTCAGCCAAAGTTCTAGAACATCTTTCTCTTTTAATTTAAAAATTGAAACAAAACATGTTTTAATGTGATTGTTTCGGTAGTGCCAACATAAAGATACGATATCTAACGTCTTCATAATAGCAATTAGATGCAAAGTGCTTTTGTCATCATTCTGGATTACCCAGCATAAACTTAGCCGATTCTGGAACCTTATCGTGAGTTTACATGGCTGAAATACACGTACGAAAACATAATGCTATTAACTGACGGATTCCAAAGGGGGTAATGTTTTTCGCGCGTATGTTTGTTTGTTTTTATGTATGTGAGTTTGTATGTATGTAAATTCCTTTTGATTTTGATTTTTGATAATGTGAAATTCGATTAGTCTTCATCCTTACAAACAACGTAGGAAGTAGTCATAAAATAGTGTAAAACGAATTTCATTGGTCATAACATTTTTCTACATACAATTATTCGAATTTTTTGAGTATGTCCCAAAATTGGAAAGTTTTAAAATCAACACTAGATTTTTTTAGTTTTAATTACAAATTTTAAAATCATTGTTTTAAAAAACAGCCAATAGATGGCGCTAACTTATTCATTACGATCTGTCAATCTTTTAACAAGAAGGAGAGCGCATTTAACTTTTATCTATTTTAGTATTCTGAAACGTAAACGTAATAATGTATTACAACTATTACATTTCAAACACAAAAAAATTATCAAATGCTACTGACATAAGTATAGGCATAGGTCACAAACGGCAGTGTCAGTAATTTCACAATTCTTAACTAACAATACACTGTTTATTTAATATGCATACGAAATTAAAAAAAAATCTATTATTCAAATAACAACAGAATTCAATCGTATCAATTCACCGAAGTGTTTATTTACCATTCGAAATGTATTATCAAAAGCGACTCACCGGGCTTCAGAACGTTATCGGAGTCCCGTCGATACAGCATCCCGTAAGTAGAGCCAAAAATACAGCCCGACAACAGTAAGAGAAGCAGACAAAAATTCATTCTTTAAATGGCCCGAATATACCGGGATCGCGCAACTCGACAGTGGATATATTTTATCCTGTATTTATTCGACACTCTTCCGTGTCGCGGCGAGCGGTGTACTCGAATAGACTCAAATAAAATATCGAACGTATCACTGATATTCTCGATACGACCGGCTGGCATTACAAGATCGAAAATCTAATATGAATACGCTTTTAGCAAAATCACTTTAACGTAGGCTTGTACCGTTGTCCGGGAAGACTGCGGTAAAAATAAAAGGTGGCATTATTGTAAATAAAATACGAAAAGGTTCGTTAGAGCGAAAGTGATATTAATAAGTAAGAAACGTGTTTTTTTTTTCTTATTTATTTTATTACTATCAACCCAACTTATTATTGTATTGAGCTATGCATATTTGCATCTTTTTAATTAAATTTTTACTAGAATACTAGATAAAATAATAAATTTATCATACAATGTAGTTATCTCAGAAAAAATAAATTGAATAATATGTATTCAGTGTTACTTTGATTACAAGTTTAAATTTAATTGACAAGTCTTAGTCAGGACTCATACCAGGTTTCTCGGCTTTAAAAACTGGATACTTAAAACTAACTTTACTTAATACTAACTACTTATTACCACTAATTAGACATTAAGTAATATTATGGGTAATCTACACTAAAGCTTAAAATGTAGATTCCTCATAATGTTCTACAATATTCGGAATCAATTAATGACTCTGTGTACGACTGTTAGTCACATAAAAATCGATCTCAATGATTTATTTAAAAAATTCCATTTGTAAGTATGTATAATAAAGGTAAAATAATTAATTTTAAATGATGATGTCCATGTTGAGTACAGGAGATGAGATCATTTCTTGTGTTGACATGAGTCAGTGCGGAGGCGAGAGATGACCCGTCTTACAAGCTTCCTTAAGAGGTAAATGACGCATTAGTTTGTTTAAACTGACTATGTTCTTTATAGTTGAAGTTCATTAAATAAAATATTTTATTTCTTATCGATGGATAAAAATTGTTAAAACTAAAACTAACTTAAAAAAGATTCAGATGACAGGATAAAAACTTGAAAATACAACAGTCGATATATATTGGAACGAAGTTCCTTATCGCGCGTTGTGAAAGGCGGCTAGACGGAAAAAATTCTTACGAAACGTTGTCACGACACTTTTTGCTATATCACCATGGCAACGACGTGACAATATATAACGAAAATTCATAGAAATAAAATGTACTTCTTGTGAAGACTTAAGTTTTTTATGCATAGAATAAACATTGGTTCCTTCACTAATTAATTGAAAGGAACTTCGTTCCATCCGGGTTTCCCTTGACACCTCTCAAGTTTTTTAAATAACTATGGAATTATGAAAGTTATTACTAACATTTTGATTTTATGTAAATAATATAATGGATTGGAAACTATGCAAAGATTTAATCCTCTTCACTTCATTCAAGGCTGAAATTAGTGTCCGAACACCATATAATTTTTTCACTGCCGTATTAATTCTGCAAACATTCTAAACTATAAGATTGTATTTACTAAATAAAAAGGAGATATAAATATATAGCACTAAGCTAATTGAGTAATTGTATAAAATATTTTTTTTTCACCCAACATGTGCGAATGCTGAATACAGGTGTACCTTAGTATCCGCGGGGATAAAGACCTTAGTATCAGCTTGCATAAGCCAACTTTGTTTGATCCTTTTGTATTACTTACTCGAAACAACTTGGCTACGTTTTGCAAGTGCACAAGAGGATAAAGAAGTTCAAATTACATTGGTGGTGTGTCGTAGTGATATTACTGTCAGGGGAAATAACTGAACATCGCGTATAGTGGTGAATACATACGTAGCGGCGTTCGTAAAAACATAACGTGGAAAGATATACACAGATTACGCCGGTTTTCTTGAACAACTCTTGGGTATTATTATAAATATGATTTATATAATATACTAGCTGTCGCCCGCGACTCCGTCCGCGCGCAGTTAAAAAAAAAATGAAAAATAGATGTTGGCCGATTCTCAGACCTACTGAATATACTCACAAAATTTCATGAGAATCGGTCAAGTCGTTTCGGAGGAGTACGGCAACGAAAACTGTGACACGAGAATTTTATGTATTACATTTATTAATCTTTTATAGTTAATGTAAGAGACTTAGGTTTAATGAGCTAGAATGGTACCACATAAATTTATAATAATTATCTTACTAATATTATAAATTCGAATGTTTGTTAGAAGTTATCTCAAGAACGGCTAAACGGATCTCGAAAAATTTTGGCATTGATGTAGTATGGAAAAACATATAGGCTACTCATTAAGTTTTTTTTAATGCCACGGGCTCGGAGTCGCGGGCGACAGCTAGTTTTATTATAATTTATTTTTGAAAGTTTTAAAGCATCTCGCTATAACTTGTTGTATAACGAAACTATCGTAATGTTAAGTAGCCTATAGTCTTTATTATTCACAGGACTCTAATGTAAAAATAACTGCAGAAATTAAATCTTTCAAACGATAAGGTTAAATTTTTTTAAAAGATAAGGTCCATCGAAGAATTTAATTATTATATAATTAGACTCCGCTACTAAGTCACAATGAGCGGTGTATTTTTACAACTTAATGACTCTGCAAAAAGCTATAAAGAAAGTTACTATTCTATGTTGTGTTTTACATTATATTGTTATCATTTTAATTCAAAGGCCTAAGGTGACTTCGTACAGTATGAAAACAAAGAAGTACTTTAAAACACCAAGAACGGGCTGTTCAAAACGGGTACATCGGACGTTTCATAAAATAAAACCAATAAAAGCGATGGAGTTTGATCGTTAACACGAAAGTTTAAGGTTCATTTTCAAGCGAACGAACAACAAAACCACGTTCGAAAATGTAATGAAAAGGGAACTAACATTTTTATAGAGGTTTCAACGACTCTCACAATGGTGGCGAACGTTTTACATTTAAGGAATCCTCATTTTAGTATGTGTCGTGTTACACATCAGCTTTTATGTGCCAACATCTTTATACAAAACAGGTTTAACTCTTTATGTATCAAAAATAGGACAATTAAAAATTTAATTTGTATTAAACTTTACACTGCTGAAATTCGCCATTACTGTTCCTCAGTTACTAGATTTTTCTGCGTTTGTGTGATGTATACAAATTCCCTTGGTATTCCTTATTATGCTGTAAAAATAGTTAGAAAATTTCCATATCGTGGTGGTTAATAGTTACATGGTATACTGACCATACATTATTAATACCACAAAGACAAATATATTAGTAGATTTTATTCAAATAAACCCTACCCATTATTTACTGTACTCAAATAAATCCCAAATACTTATCTGTTGAAAGTTTACAACAGCGTAGGTCGCCGGCGGCGACAGGGCCGTCCTTTTTGTTTAACTAGTTACCAGACGCAATAAAATAAATCAACGTATAGTTATCCCGAATCACAAAACTTATTTAAACCATTAATAAATTCGTAGACAAAAATATTTTAATTGCTTTCTTGTTAGTTCTTGGCATATACTAAAAATAAATTGAAGCTAGGTAAAACGTTTAATTCGTTAATATTTTATAGGACATCTACCGTTACTTAGTTTGGTTAGTATTAATAAGGTGTTTATTTTTTCGTCCAAACACAACGATCGAGCAGTTGTGATAAGCTGTCATCAGAACGAACAGTGAACCTAGTACGAATATTTGTGACAATCGCCATCGTATCGTCATCGACAAGATTAATATTAAAATTTGTGCAGCGGCCCTAAAATAAACAACAAATGTCATACTCATTTAGACATAATTGACGATGATGATACGAAGAAGATTTTCACAAATATTCGTGCTAGGTCCACTGTCGTTACTTCAATTTATACTACGTTTCTAGATTTGATAGAGGTCAACTCACTCAACCACTTAACGCTTAACTAGCTTTTGTTTATTTATTACAAACACGGAGACTGTTCAATAAAATTGTTTACTTAGCGCTCAGAATGAGTGTTAATAAAAACAACGAACTCTGTGAATATAATATTCCTCTCTCCCAAATGGAAGTTGCGTGTTTCATTATTTCAGTCGGTATTACATTATCGGAATCGATAAAAAATAAGAGGCTGTTGGCAATGTCAAACATCTTAGGGAGAAACGACAAATGTAAGTCACACGACGTTATAAATTATCATGTTTTTAGTATATTTATTAGAAAGAGGTGCGAATTATGTTACTTCTAATGCTATATTTGTAACCTATAAAAGGTAGCATTGTATTAAAACTCGTTCAAACAATGACTATTCCTGGTACAGCAAGTTACATGCAGAATATCATCTCCCCGCATCTACTAATACGTTAAACAGGCAATAACCTTACTAAGACCTACCGGGAATTTTAGTCAAAGGTATTCAAATAGAAAGAAATAAATAGCAAACAAAACGTATTCCATAAGTAAATGAAATCTACATTTAAAATAAAGTATGAAACAAGTGCTTCCGTTGAAAGTATTAGAATCATTAACATGAAAACTAAAATATCTCACATATTTTTAACTACTCTGAAATATGTGTTACATTTATGTACGTACGTATGTACGATGTGTATGTACGATTTCATCTTTAAATTCATAGCGTGTATATTTATTCCACCGACTCCATGTAATAATGTGATGTAACACCTAATATAACAGACAGAAGCGGGGTTCAAGCGTCCCAAGAATGTTACACAAAGCTTTATTTTGAAACATACAATGACAATGGTGCTTTTCCAAGCGAATAGTATCCATTCATGACATTTGCAAGGACCGTTTCACAGGGAACGGTGCTGTAAATACGTTGACAAAAGCAATGGAGTTTCGTCTCAGCGTCCCAAACAACCCATTCGAAATAAAGTTCGACGTTTAAGTCACACGGTGGTTGCATATAACTGACTACTTTATATTATATTCGAAGCGTTTATCGGTTTCTTGTTTAAATTTAGTTGATACTAGCTGTCGCCTACGACTACGTCCGCGTGAAATAAAATAAAAAAAACTTAATTTGTAGTTTATGTTGTGTTCTCTAACTATTTTCTACATCCATGGCGAATTTCAGCGAAATTCATGCAGCCGTTTTATATATACCCTCTAACAAACATCCATCCATCCATCCAAATATTCTCATTTATAATATTAGTAAGATTTGTAACATCCTTCTAACATATAAAAATCATTACATTTTGCTATAGATTTCTAACAGCAATCAACAGTGAAAGTTTATGATGAATAACAACAGAGAAACATAGAGTAAAAAGAAAAAAATAGTATCGCAGATTTTCATTGGCTTCAAATCGGAATCATTTCAAGTGTTCGTAAGTTAATCGACTTTAAACTTCGGTTCTAAAGAAGTAATAAATGAAGCCCTTTTTTAATCAAAATCTAGACAATTCGCCGTGTATGGTAGCGTCTCGCATGTTTACATACCATAAAGTTCCCCGTATTAGTTGCCGGCTCGTTAGTCCGTACTTAAGGAAATTTAAGTACGTCTCGTATCACAATTTATGTGAAACACATATGTTGTCTTTCCACCTTGAAACTTTTCGTGAAATTTACGCTCATGTACATTTATGTTTCCTTCTTAAATTTAGTGTTTACTGTACCTCAAAGAAGAACAAAAACTACTGATTATGCTTTTGCTTTCTTAATTTTCAGCGTAGGATTGGAAATAAAGATTGTTTTTAAGATATGTGTAGTAATTAATCCGTTGATCTATTATTGAATTAAAATACTTTAAGGGTTTGATAAAAATATTGTATCTGATGTTATTAACCCATATGTGCTTACTCGTAATTAATATATCGGGTAGTGTTGTAGAGTTTTACGACCTGTACAATCACTATCAGGTGAAATATGTGCTCAATCTGGTTAACATTATTTTATACATATAAAGATTTTTGTTTTATTTAAATACGCATTGAACTACGAAATTCTGATACTATATGTTGTCCATATATAATTTGTCCATATATAATTTGTAAATTTAATGTACAATAGATATAAATCATAAAATAGATTTTTTCTTTAAAAACCTCGTTAGGAAAGAGTCTTGTGTCCAACAAGACATCATCTTTATATGAATTTAGTGCTACCAATATCTATATTATTTGCTATAGTATTAGACGAGTATATTGTTCACACCCATGTTAACCCTTATTTCCCACGGTGTCCAATTCCACAACGAAACTATAACAAATAAGACATTAAAGTTGCAAACAACCCAAATAAATAAATTCAAATAATCCCACGCTTATACCGCCAACTAGATATCGCATGTCTGCTAACCGTAAAACGGATGATATTAGTTGGTAACTCGTTAGTCCGTACTTAACAAAATTTAGGTAGATACCGTATCGCCTCGTTCAGACCAATTTATGTGGAACACCTATACCTTCCCACAGCGATGGACCCTTGCTTCCAAAACACGATTGTCTAGTTTCCCGCTACCTTAATTAATTTAATTCTTCATTAATATGTCTCGAATTTCTTATTTCATATCGTGATGTATGAAAATGATCTTAATAATGACGGATTTTTTGGATAAATTAATTTTTAATTACATGGGCTAACTTTTCAGTGACAATTTTACTTTATTGAAATAACGCCAAAGATTAGCAGTTTATTTTTGGAACGTAGTTCCTTATCGCGCGTTGTGAAAGGGGGCTAGACGGAAAAAATTCTTACGAAAAGTTGTCACGACACTTTTTGCTATAGTAAGTATGTTAACGACGAATGAGCGCTACTTCACCATGGCAACGACGTGACAATATATAACGAAAATTCATAGAAATAAAATGTACTTCTTGTGAAGACTTAAGTTTTTTATTCATAGAATAAACATTGATTCCTTCACTAATTAATTGAAAGGAACTTCGTTCCATCCGGGTGTCCCTTGACACCTCTCAAGTTTTTTGTTTTATCATTCTATCTAAAATCAATGGGATTTGATGGAAACAAAAAAGCTTGAAACTTATTTGACTATTTGCAATGCGAAACCCGCATAGCAGCGACGAATCAGGTCTATTTACATTCAGAATTCATATGTTAGCTCACAGAGCTAACAGTAAATATTCGGCTTTGATCAAATAACCACTACTAATTTACATTATAAAAGCACAACGATTTTAATAGCAGTATTTCATTATTTAAATTTAAGAAAGTAAATTTTAAATATCATTTCAGGTATCAAAGTATTATGCAGCTTCCTCGATTACTGCTTACTTTCAAAGGACCGCTGCTCTAAACGTTTGAAATCGAGACGATAAGACTGTTAACTTAATAAATTACAGAACGAATGCTTAAGATAGACCGACAAGTTCCAATAAGCTATGCTAAGCAATTAAGATATGTTTAGAATATTTTTTTAACAGAACTGCTTGTTGCTATTTGGTGGACATGTACCAGGAAAGCATGAAGACTCCGCAAAATTCAGCTATAAAACAATTTGTACACTTGCATTTTGTTTGTGGTTTCATTTTTTATCCATAATATGTCCATCCACAAGATATCTCCAGAACGGCTTCATGGATCTCGCTGAAGTTTGACATGGATGTAGAACATAGTCTGGAACAACAAATAGGCTACAAATTAAGTTTTTTTTAATTGCGCGTGGACGGAGTCGCGGGCGATAGCTAGTGTATCATTGTTTTGTTTTGTCGGAGGTGCTGGTTTCGTCTATTTCTTCTTTTTTTCATACTTCAACACTTACTCTACTGTTACTATATAGACTTTAAAATAAGTCTAATATACTGGACTACATGCGGCTATCGTAAATATGTAATAAGTTTAGCACTACACGAATAGGGACATCACGTTGCCGTACCGTTTATTTATATAAGGGTTGATCAATTTACACTTTAAATACGATTTCGCGTGTGTTGATTCGCGTTAATCGCGATTACGTTGCCACAATCACGCAGTCGTTGTTCATTTATTTTGCAGGAAGCCTTCGTTTGCTTTCACGGTACTGTTGAAATTTGTCACGGTCTTATTGTGTTTTCTCGATAAAGCTACGGGCTTACTAATATCGTTTAATGTTTCTTTGAACATTCATTTGGTTAAGTACTACGTCTTGAAGTTATTTCATTTCTACTTGTAACGGTGACGTTAAATTTATTCAAAAAAAATTTTTTTTTTCAAATTTAAAATTTGAAAGAAGGTGCTGCTCGTCATTTCCAATCAATCTTGTTAATTTTATCACCCGTCGTAAACAAGTCAAAAACATTACTGTTAGGTTTCCAGGAGGAAGAGCTTTAACAAAGTCCACGGTACGATTTGTATATTCCATGTCTGTTACGTATAAATATTATTCAATCGCTCTACATCAACTTGATTAAATATTTCAGTATTGCGTTTGAATGTACATTTCATAAATTTATAATATTTTCTTATTTAGCTGTTACAGCAATAAATATTTTTATTCCACCGATAAAATATACTCTCTCTGGTAGTTTATAAAACATTTTCTAGAGTATGTTCATAAATGAAACGTTCTTGCGGCCAGTTTTCATTTTACAACCTTTTGAATAATATATCATGACCGCTTTGTTGGTGTACTGTGTTTTATTAATGGCCTCTTAACACGATCTAATGGACCCTTCGCATATTTTTATAGACAATATCCTATGATATAAAAAAGTTTCTTATAAATTCCTTATGATGTTTGCTTTTCGATAGACCTTTACCTAACTTAGACAACTTCGGACATGCAGTGGTAACATTTTTTTACAAGAATGAAGGAAACGAGTAAATGTTTAACACGGTGTCATGGTGATCTATGAATATCCGCAACGGTTGCCAGTCTATAAATAGAGTACTCTGCGTAGACTAACTAGAGTATTGTTTGATGCAAACATTGAGAAAATATTCATAATTAAAATTACTAAAAAGAGATAACGGCGCGTTAGAAATAAGTTATACAAATCTGATATCGTTTGAATAGTATGTTTATATAAAAAGAGAATATTCAGTTAGTTGCAGAAGCAAACATATAAATTGTAAAGGTAAATAGACAAACGTAGCCGGCATGCGGGCATTGCTTTGGAAATTGTTAAAACACGTTTTATTTTTATACTAGGTAATATTTTATTTTTATTCAACACATCAACAAACTGCTCTTATCCCACGGGTCGGCACAGTATGTACCACTCCTCTATACATCTCTATCATCCGTCATTTCTTAATTCACCTCCTTCTTACGTATATCCTCTTTTATACAATTCAACAATTCGTCCATACTTTCTTTGGTCTTCCTCTACCTTGGTAGCCACATTCAATCTGATTCCATTTTTGTTTATGTTGTCATTATCTCTCCGCATAACATGTCCATAACACGCTAACCTTCTGCTTCTCAATTTCTCCATATGTATATATCACCGGCGCTATTTTCGAAATTCTTGTAATACACACATTCTTAACTTTATCCCTTTATATTCAGCACATATAAGACGATATTACTATATACTTCAAAGTTGCAATTTATAACAATACTACAGCGCAAGCTTACATTCATAGGAGAAAATCTTAGTGAAACAGAACGTATTAAATCTTAAAAATATAGCAAAATAGTAAATTTATCGAGTGTGGATACTACTAGTTTCGAGCCCATTGGGGGCTCTTCTTCAGGGGTAGTGGGATTTTTATCGGCGGCCCTGCTCTCACTGAGAGATTTAGATAGACTTAGTTTATATTCAGTTTATAATAATGTTTCACGAAAGTTTAAATAATTATAAATAGTCGGAAATATTTATGTTAATTATAAACAATTTCATTTATAGTTTATTTTATTTATTTATCATTCATCTGTCAATAGATAAGGTACGACGAGGCATTACAACATGTTATTGTTGGAGCGATCAAGAAGACGGATGGGCTGGTAACAGTATGAATATTTCAGTAGGCACATTTGGGTCGCTGAAAAATAAATATGTCTGAATAAACTGGACGTTTTCGTATACAAATCGGGATGCGCAATGCGTGTTCCGATTACAAATAAAAAGGAGAGCATTTAAACTTTTTTCTGTTAACAGTACTTTTAAGTTACGGTAATTTTCCAATTTTTTTTTTTGTTTGAAATGACTACGACATGTTTAGTAAACTAATGAAAAAGTTAAGCTCACGTATTAGTTGACGGTGTCTAAAACGGACTAAAAGAAGAATGTTCATAGAACTATTATTAATTATTCCTATATGTGTTAAAAATCTCTAAAGAATACTTATGAATATTCCTAGAGTAAACTTAGAAAAACATCCCTTCAAAACCAAATCCCGTGATTGTAACCAGAAATGGAATGCAAATATTGAAAACGGGAACTATGCACTAAAAGCTTTTATGCGGCAGCACGCCTGAACTAATATAGCGAGCTATTTACGTACTGCCACTCATTCTAACAATTCAAATTCTTTACCCCGGATTTGGAGCTCGCTGCCAAACTTTCCTATCATTTCAAACTTTCATACTTGTTATCTAAGTGAACTGTGAAAATATGATGCAAGAAATCTTTAACGAAACAACGCGACTGAAATTGAAACATTGTTTACCTAGCGGTACTAACTAGTAGCGATGCGTTTCTTTGGAGATCCCGGGACTTTCACCAGTTGCACTTGAGGATGGCCAGCGAGGGTGTTTTAGTGAGTCAAGTCTCACATAACCCTGTCTTTCACCCAGAAGGTAAGGTATCTTTTAAAGATTTCCCTCCGAAAAAAAGGGTACTAACAAGATATTGTAATAGACATATTATTGTGGATTCTACGAGTATAACGTTTGATATTATTAATGTTCAAACTCCTTTATTGTTTTTTTCTTTGTGTTATTAGTAGAAGCATAAACACCAAAAAATAATGGAGTCAAAGATCTTCATAAAACATAACAGGGATATAAATTAAAATGCTTTTAATAGTTGTGTAAAAAATCGTGGTCGTCGTCGTCTTGCCCGCTGTAAAACTGTTGATCTTCTCAAGAGTTGCTAAAATATCTATTTGATAATCGTCATTATAAAATAACTATCTGTCGCCCGCGGCTCTATCTGCGCGGAATGAAAAAAAAAAATTCCAAATTTCATCACGATCAGTGGAGTCGTTCTGTAGATATCTTCAAATAAACATTCAACCATCCATTTAAACATTTACATTTATAATAAAAGTAATGGAATTATTATTTAACTTAGATGGTAAACTTATTTGGCACTATACCAAATATATAGTACGATTTTTTTGGATAGAAGCGACAAAGATGTTAATCAATTACCGTAGAAAAACCAAAGAATAAACAAAACATCTTTAAACTGTTTTAATTAATACTCGGCGTGAAACTGCTGAGCAACATTGCTGCAAATTACGACAGCAAAAATTGAATCGACTATTCATTGGTACACTATTTGTATTACGAATGTGGATTGCAACATCAGAACTAAATATGAAGAGAATTCAAAGCAACTAACAATTGTTTTGTTTTGTTTTTATTAAGTTTTTTAATAGTTATTTTCACTTGTTTTTAATGAATACATCGATATCATTATATATGAGGAAAAGTGTGCTAGAAATCATTGCAGCCTGTTTTTCTTGATGAAACAATATGATCAACTAACCGTCAGTTTCTGAGACCAAAATCTTAGACAAAACAGAGATAACAACATGTTTTAAACGGAGAATTTGGACTCAGAAACGCACGGTGAGTGAAACGGTTTAATAAAATTAAATTTTATAACAGGAAGAGAAAAAAATATATCAATTTATTACATTTCGTTATTTACGTACCTTCCAAGTAGCCTTACAACTTATTTCAAAACATTACACGTTTTGTCTCCTTTGCTGTCTAATTTTGTATGCTCCGTCATTTCTTCGCATTTATTTTTCTTTGCGGTCTAATTTTCTTTGTTGTCTCCGTCATTTTATAACCAAATTTCACGAAATGAGGTCCGCGGTTGAGATGAAATTGGTATTCACAATGAATTGAGCTCGACTGTAATAAGGCCAACCTTTACCACGAATATCCAAGTTTGATTCTTAATTATATATTTTATTACATTTTTGCGTTTTAATTTCGCATTCCATAATAGCGGCTCATACAAAAGATTTACTTTTTACTTATCATGATTTGTTCGTTACATTTTTTCTGTTACAATGTTAGAATTAAAAAATAACTTTAGTACTCGTATACAAATGTTTACATTTGTAATATGTCTTTATTCAAATACAATACAGCAATATGATACTGAGATTCGTTTTATTCTAATTGTCACCGAGCTTCAGTCGAATTTTAAATACCATATCTGAATATGTATCACCTATGCTTTTTAATCTTCTTCTTTTTCTAATGTCTTTCCATCATTGGAGGTTGGCCGTCAGTTTAGTAATTTGAAATAGTTTCAAAGGTTTACGAGTACTATAGTTTTGTACTTGTTTGTAAAGGAGCGATATTATTTCCTTAAAGCAATTAAAATTAGGTGCATAATTACTTTATTATCACTGAAGTGTTAGTTTAAATGGCAGCACCATACATTTTCAGCAACATATTTTATTCAACCGCCTCTCTACCGGAAGAGGAAGCTATACATATACAGTCAAACCTCAGTACCGCTTCGTAGCTGAATTTGAAGCCTACTTCCTATGCACACTTCGAAATTCAAAGCGAAATTTATTTCTCGTTTTCAAATGGAATTTAAAAGAGCCATTTACTGCGTTGAGCCGAACAAGGGTGTAAAATAAATAAGTATAGTGATGTGTGTTTCATTTATTTCATTAAATAAGATACAGACTATTGATGAAAGCATCGCAATTTATTAGACTTATCCTATATATCGTATAAAACAATAATTCAATGAGTTAAAACTTCATAAGACCTTGTGCGCCGATCCAACGCGAAAGGGACGAGGCCAGGGAGATGATGATGAGTTCAAAAAGTCAAAGTATTTATTTGAGCTTACCTATACCTGTTTTGCGGACGCTATTGCTTATATAAATTTATATACATACTATACAGGTGTTGGAATTAAAAGCAGTGGCTCGCACAATTCCGATTTGAGAATATGTATGTGGTTAACATTATAATTTTTAACAATTGAGGCAGTTGTTGGATTTATAATTGTGATGTAGACAGTGCGCGTAAACTTTAGTTTTTATGTGTCTATAAAATTGGCTCATTAATAATGCAGCTAGGTCCGGCTGGTGTCAAGTTAATTAGCATATTGACTCATTTGAACGCGAGCCAGACAAACTTCTGCACCGACTCTAAGTTAGTTTTTCCCTTTCAGATTTAACTACACTTATCTCATATTATTCTAAGAATGTATTTGCCCAGTATTTTCAAAATTTGAATTAGGAATTTGTATATAAGTTTGAAAGAGTTATCTCCATGGCGATTATGGTCTGGAAATCTATGGTTCACTAAACGGAAAAGTTTCAAGGTAGTGTTTTGTTTTTCTTCCAATTTTAACCATAATTTATCCAGTTGCTATTATGAAGATTAAATCAATCAACAAATAATATTATACGATTCAAAAATCATCATTAAAAATATCAAAAATCAAAAATATTCGATCAGGCCACCAGGCGTTAAGTGGAAGCAATTCCGCGTTTCGTCTGATGAGTGTAGTGCCGGAGGCCTAATTTTAGTCCACGTTCCCTTCCCACCCTTTTTTATAAGGAAATGATGGGAAGGGGAAGGGGATTTGACAGAGGAGGGGACGCATAGGAACAGGAAATATCGTCGTTCTGAGCGTCCCCTCCTGTCGATTAAAGGTACCGCTTGCTCATTTGTCACCTTAGGATATAAAAAAAAACCAGCAGTCCATGAAATTTAAGCATCGTATTCCGTTATAGTGAAATGAAAGCAGTTCTATTATATGAAGCTCGTTGCGGAATTTGAATAACTGGGAATTAAACTCATGCACGAAATGATATACACAGGTTTATTAGCTATCTGAGATTCCTTTGTTTGGCAACGCTTGATACAGAGTTGGTCCCATTCGCACGGGTGCTTTTTTATCGCGCGTTAAATGTGTTCAAATAGAACCAATGATTTTCCATGTATATGTTCATACGGCAGCGCTTTTAAATCACGGCGCTTATTTATCGCACAGTGCTTCATTCTGAGCGGCTAGGCAAATAGAAAAATAGTGATTTTAAAGCGTTTTTCGCTTGAAAGCCGCCAACGCTGAGTTTTGACGCAGCGCTAAAAAAGCGCTCGTGAGAATGAGCGCTTACAATTTCATATTTGCTGCATAACTCGTTACCAATTTGTAATTAATGTATTTTGAATTGTTACAATTAGAATTGAAATAAGGGTCCAAATAAAATTTGTAAACCCTTTGATTCCGGAATTTATGTTAACGTGAAGAATTTTTAATACTTGTATGTTTCGATGACTAGTGGAGGATGCAATAACTGGTAAAAATCGGAAAGAAATAATGTTTACATGAAATTTTCTAAAATGTATTTTAGTGAACAAAGTTAACGGAGTTTTTTTTTGATATTTTTTTTTGTAAAACCTTATCTTTGATTAAGAAATATCATAAACGTCAAAATTCATGTTCATTGTACAAACAAACAACACTGAACGAAAAAACCAATAACGACGGATATCAAAAATAACGAGGAATTTTGGACCCTCATCTGAAATTGTCACATTGCGTCGCCGACGGCGTGAATTTTTCATGTAAATTTACCCGTTGGGGTGCAATGGGGCACTTTACACGGTAAGTCTTAGAAAGTATAATTTGCATAAATTACAAACAGTATTTAAAAAAGTGACGAGTAGAACTTATTTTTAGTAGTATTCAATTTTGAACTTAATTCTGGTCACTTTTTTATCATCGTCTTGACATTTCTCCCGAAAGGTTACCATGCAATATGCCAAAAATTATAGACCGACAAAGTTATCTGACCCGGTTGGCGAAGTCAAACTATGATAGCTCACTAGCGACCCTCTGTCAATTACAAAAAAGTGTCGCAAGGTCCGTGTTGTATTGTGACTGTCTTGTCAGTTTTTTTTGTTTTATTTTCTACACCCATGCAGTTTTTACATAGACAAAACTAACTGTGATAGCAGAGTGGGAAGGATCATGTGACTTTTTTGACATTGATAGGCCCGTGGCCTATCATAACTAATTTAGTTTGACTTATACCCACCGGGTCAGATAAATTTGTTGGTCTATAGTCGTACGTCAGATTAACTATTATGACACATAAGTGAAAGAGAGATCAAGAAGACGAATGGCCTGCTTACTATATGAATATTTCAGAAGGCACATTAAGGCCAAGGCAAAATAAATATGCTTCAGTACGCTGGACGCATTTGTATATAAATCGTGGAACTGCGCACGTGCATGGTTTACGAATGTACTGTCGAGTCCGAGGAAAGTATTCAGTTAAGCGTAAGTACCTATCTGCTATACTCGACTGCTTTAAATATTTTGCGACCCAAGAATCAGTTAAGAAAGAGGATATGCGTAAGAAGGGGGTGTATTCAAATATGACGTCTGATAGAGATTTATGAAGGAGTAGTACATAATGCGCCGACCATCTGTACGAATAAGGGCAGATTAATGATGATGGTGATAATGAATCAGTTACGTAACATCTGTGTGACTGATTTATAAAAAAACTAACTAACTAACTTACTAGGGTGACGCAGTGACCCAAAGTGGGCCTTGGCCTCCGACAACAAAAGTCTCCACTTTTTCCGATCCCGCGCCGTCCCGACCCAATCTCGGACCTGTAGGTCCCGAAGATCTCTATCTCTATCTCTATGTGACTGATTTATACGTCCTATAATTAATAAAAAAAATCCAATTTATCATGCTCAAACAAATAGTCAGTTATTCAAAAACTGTATTGTTAATGAAAACTTTACGATCTTTATTATGATGTGATAATTAAAAATAAATTGATATCTGATATAAACATTGCTTGCTGTTTTAATACAATGGAAGTGTTAATAATAAAGGTTGTATATAGACGGACCGGCAGCGCACCGCGGCTCTCTCTAGGGGGTCGTGTGAGACAACTACGGTATTAAACTTTAGCCACAATAAACTCTGACACATTTCGCTTTCATAAAGCTTGTGAACGAAAAATTAGTTATTTATACTCCATTTTCGAAAAGTTACTCCTATATAAATGTATACAGATGCATCTTACCGCAGTAGTTGTAGAATATAATTACAGCAAATTTTTCCCCTGATATTAGTTGGTTAGTATTAAATACCCCTACTATTTAGCGTGATGTTACGTGATCATATCCTATGAATGAATACCTGTTTGCTAAGATAAGAGAAATTCAGAAAATTAAATGTGTCAAGTATTTGCAGACATTTTGCTTAGGATATTAAGGCTCGTATATCGAATACGCCTTTGCAAAATTTGAAGTCAAAACCATTAAGTTTCACCTGCAGAGGTGACCCAGTTTTCAGCCACTGTAATATTATGTTTATGAACGTACACAACGCTACGTTCGTAAATAAACATACCGAATATACGATACTGAAGAGGAAAGTAATTTAATTAAAATAACTTATTAAAATAATTAAGTTATTTTAATTATTCTCTTTCGAGAGACTTTTAAATTATTCAAACTTTCGTGAGATATTATCACTAACTTATATAGAAACGGCTAAAACACTCACGTCTATATATCCGGTGTCGTCACCGACTAGTTTCGAGCCCTTCGGGGGCTCTTCATCAGGGTGAGTGGGACTGGTATTGTTTCGTGGACGCGGCCCGTCGCTCACTAGTCGGTGACGACACCGGATATATAGACGTGAGTGTTTTAGCCGTTTCTATATAAGTTCGAGAGACTTTTGTCGAGAATCGACTTCAAGACCTCCAACGCATCAGTTAAGTTCAATTGTTTGCTTCAAGTTTATGAAAAATTTGCTAAAAGTTAATCAAAATATAATACGTTTACGTTGTGTATGTGCAACAGCAAATTTTGTTGTTCTAACTCGTAAAAATTCCAATCGATTTGTACAAAATTAAATAAATTTGTATGCAGTAATATTATTAACCTATACTTTAATTACAAAAAAGACAGATTTGACTGTTTGTTTGAATTGAATAGGTTTCGAAACTACTGAACCGATTTAAAAAAAATCTTTTACTGTTCGGAAGTTCATTATTCCCGGATGACATAGGCTATATTTATAACAAGTTTTTTTCACGAAGTCACAAGGAAGTGCTAGTTTATTATATTTGTGCAACATTACAATGAGTACACTACGAGCTATGCAAGTGGTAATAATGAGGTCTGATTATTTCCAAGACCTAATGAAATTATTACTCCGTAGTGGTTTCTTAATGGTACTTCTAAAAAGCTTTTTCATGTCGCACACCGTGACTGATGTGCTATTTCTGTATGACACTGTTAGTAGGAAACATTGTGAAAAAGTGTTTTAACTTGAATTAACGTACCTAATAAACTGCCACCTGTTAAATTACTGTTAAGATTAATTATTTCATTTTACATCAACAGTTTACGCTATCTGGAATTTTGTCAAAATGGTGCTTCCTTCGACCGACTTATTTTAAATATTTTAGTTACTAAACAAATGACTAGTTAAGTTGTATTACTATTAAGATATAGATCACGAAGACAAAAGCACTATTGACTAGAAAAATTGCAAAGAGCGTCGCGATGTGATCAAAATCATAGCACAAAACAGTGACGCCCACGAAACGAGCGGAAGCGGTGTAGAGTAATTTTTATTTCAAGTTTTTATTTAGTTTCACCTGTTTTTGATGTGAAACATCTATAGGATCACTTGTAAACCGAATCGTTGGGTTGGCGACGCTTGCCGTGGCGACGGGTCGCCAAGCTATACTGAGGTATACATATATATATTTTATGTGTTTAGTTTAATAATATTGAATATTGAATATTATTTTTATTATTATTATTATCATTATTATCATTAATATCTAATATCATTATTATCATTAATATCATTAATATCTTTAATATAATTAATAACATTAATATAATTAATGTCATTATTATCATTAATTTCATTATTATCATTATTATCATTACTTTCATTAATATCATTAATGTCATTTTTATCATTATTTTCATTATTTTCATTATTATAATTTTTATCATTATTATCATTAATGTCATTTTTATCATTTTTATCATTATTATCATTTTTATCATTAATGTCATTTTTATCATTATTATCATTTATGTCATTTTTATCATTTTTATCATTAATGTCATTTTTATCATTTTTATCATTAATGTCATTTTTATCATTTTTATCATTATTATAATTTTTATCATTTTTATCATTAATGTCATTTTTATCATTTTTATCATTAACGTCATTTTTATCATTATTATCATTAACGTCATTTTTATCATTATTATCATTATTATGATTATTATCATTAATGTCATTTTTATCATTTTTATCATTATTATAATTTTTATCATTAATGTCATTTTTATCATTTTTATCATTAATGTCATTTTTATCATTTTTATCATTAACGTCATTTTTATCATTATTATCATTAACGTCATTTTTATCATTATTATCATTATTATGATTATTATCATTAATGTCATTTTTATCATTGTTATCATTATTATAATTTTTATCATTAATGTCTTTTTTATCATTTTTATCATTATTATAATTTTTATCATTAATGTCATTTTTATCATTATTATCATTTTTATCATTAATGTCATTATTATCATTTTTATCATTTTTATAATTATTATCATTTTTATCATTATTATCATTAATATCATTATTTTCATTTTTATCATTAATGTCATTATTATCATTATTATCATTTTTATCATTAATGTCATTTTTATCACTATTATCATTTTTATCATTAATGTCATTTTTATCATTTTTATCATTAACGTCATTTTTATCATTATTATCATTAACGTCATTTTTATCATTATTATCATTATTATGATTATTATCATTAATGTAATTATTATCATTATTATCATTTTTATCATTATTATAATTTTTATCATTAATATCATTAATGTCATTATTATCATTATCATTATCGTCATCATCGTCATCGTCATCGTCATCGTCATCATCATCGTCATCGTTATCATTATCATTATCATCATTATTATTTCTTTTATATTAATTCTGTCTCCGCCTGGCTGGTTTTTATATGAAAGATAAAGTAAATAAATAATGGTAAAATATAAACTATATAAATATATTATTATTATTATTATTTATTTAATATTTTATGCATATTACTTGTACACGATGTTTTTTTCTACAACTGTAACTATACAACTTTTTATAATTCTAAATGGCCTGTTATTTTACACACAACCTCATTCCACAGATTATAATCAGATATTATATTTAATTAATTAAGGTTATAAAATGAGTAGCAATTGCCTTTTAGCATATCTCCGTTTCTCAAGACGCATCAAAACCTTAATTACACATGTAAAAACCTCGAAAATATTTTGATATTATCTGTGATATAATTCATCTTATACTCTAAAACATATTGTGTGATATATACAACTTTTTGGTTTAATGTTTATTATTTTAAGTACTGGCCGTGACTAAGGTATACATGTACAGTCAAAACCGTTTATGGCGACATCGTTTAGAACAACATACCGGTTAAATTGACCAAAATCAAAGGTCCCGGCTGAATGTTATATACATATCTTTCCTATTAATACCTGTCACCGGTTGTTACAACTATCGGTTTTTACGACTCAATATGAGTAGTCCCTTCGATGACGTTATAACAGATTTTGACTGTATATATTTTATGAATAGTTGAGTGAACGGTGTAGCTTCTCACTCAGTTCGACGTTGTTGGTTACTACGGTACACATAACCTGCGTTTTATTTAATTTTGATGTGAAATTTTTTATATTATATTAGGTCCTTACATATGAAATTGGCGTTTTGTATGGGAGGAACAAAAAGTCGAATATTTTTTAATATAATATATTTAATTAATCAAAGTATGAACCATTATTTTCTATGCACTTTTGCCATCTCATAGGTAGTTCATTGATCCCTTTACTAAAAAAACCAGTCGGACGGGAATCAATAAAATCTATGAAGGCGATTTGGACTGCCCCATCGGAGTTGAATTTTTTCCCTTGCAAGAAGTTATCCAAATGTCGAAAAAAATGGTAATCTGTTGGAGCAAGGTCCGGGGAGTAAGGAGGATGTCTTAGACTTTCCAATTGAAGCTCTTCTAATTTAGTAGCCGTCTGTTGCGCAGTGTGTGGTCTAGCGTTGTCGTGAAGCAGCAGTGGCGTGGAGCGGTTGACCAGCCTAGGTTGTTTAGCCGCTAGCTTTTCCATCATGGTTTGCAATTGCTGACAATACACACCAGCCGTAATAGTCTGGCCAGATTTGAGAAAACTGTAATGAACAATACCGGCACTAGTCCACCAAACGCTTACAATTAACTTTTTTGGGGTTAATTTTCGCTTGGGGCAGGATTTCGCTGGCTGGCCAGGATCCAACCATTGCGCTGAGCGCTTCCGATTATCGTAAAGAACCCATTTTTCATCACAGGTAATGATTCGGTTTAAAATACCTTCATTATTGTGCCGGTTTAGTAATGTAACGCAACAGTCGACGCGCATTTGCCGGTTTGCTTCAGTCAATTCGTGAGGTACCCACCTTTCAAGCTTTTTAATCTTCCCAATTTGCTTCAAGTGAATTAAAACAGTTTTATCACTAACATCGCAGCCTGCAGCTAACTCGGACGTGGTTTGCGATAGATCCGCTTCCACAATAGCCTTCAACTCTTCATTATCAACTTGAGTGTCAGGCCGTCCACGGGGCTTGTTCTGCAGATCGAAATTTCCAGAACGAAAACGTTGGAACCAAAAACGAACTGTGTTTTCTTTTGCAACACGACCGCCATACACATCATTCACCCTTCGAGTCGTTTCCGCAGCACTAGTGCCACGGCGGAACTCGTACTCGTAAATAATGCGATATTTTAAGTTTTCCATTTTGTCAAATGAGTGACACAAACAGAAAAAAACAGAAAAAAAAAAACAAATGAATGATGGTCATCGAACCACAAATACATGAGTCTATAGCTGTACAAATTTGAATTTGAAATTCCTTACCAAAGAGGAGAAATTCGTGATTAAAGTGGCCAGAACAAAAAACACCAATTTCATATGTAAGGACCTAATATTTATTAATTAATTATATTCATATTAATCATATTAGTAATAATATAAATTATATTAAGATTAATAATTATATAAATTATATTAATATTATCTTCAATTAATTATTTTTTATAATTCATGAATGAATGAAGGTATATATATCTTATACCTATATATACATATATATATATATATATATATACCTATATATAAAAATATATTATTTTAATATTATTAATTATTATTATTCCACATATTTATTTCTTGTTTAATTTTATATATTTTTCTTAATAAAATCTTAAACAATATTAAAAAAATATAAAAAAATATAAAACTAAATATATTATTATTATTATTTTTATTATTCATTCATTCATTCATTTATTCATTCATTCCTGCATTCATTCATTCCTTCATTCCTTCCTTCATTCATTCATTCATTCATTCACTCATTCCTGCATTCATTTATTCCTTCATTCCTTCATTCCTTCCTTCATTCATTCATGAATTCCTTCATTCATTCATTCATTCATTTGTAATTTATTTATTTATCTAATATTTTATGCATATTAATTGTACACACACGATGTTTCACATCTGCCAGGCGTCCCGTGACGGCTCACGTTTTTTTTTTTTTTTTCTAGCGTAACTCTGTGAAATTTTTGAGCAGCTACAGTATCTGACAAAGTTCTTTAACATAGACATATATATTACATATATTCCTTTCTTAATACTAATTTCCATTTTTGGTTTTAAATTATTCATCTAACTCATAATAATTGTACATACTTTTAACATGCAATACAAATCATTGGCTCCTTTAATACAAGGAAACCTTGTAAAGGAGCTAAGGTTATAATGAAACAGGTGTGTAAAATGTACGGTAAAGATTTGTTATCATTATTATATATGATTTTTTCTCTTTTACGAAATTGAGTATTTTTATTTGATTCTTTTCAGTACCTAATATAGCGTTTTAGTACTGTAGGTATCAGCTAACGAAATACCTTGTAAAACAACTGATATAGATACGGATATTCTAGTGTCAAGTAAACGCAAAAGATTACTGCTGTCTGTGAATTATACAGATGGTATAATTCACATACAGCAGTAATCTTTCGCTGCAAAAACCTTTATAGATAGATGATGAACAACTACGTCAATATTGTTACTTTTATAACGTTAATAAACACTGCATATTTTACTTAGCTATATTTTATTATAGCTTTAATCTTATGGAAATTAATTTTAGTTTAGATTATTTTAATAAACATACTAATATTATAAATGCGAATGTTTAGATGGATGGATGTTTGTTTGAAGGTACCTCCGGAACGGCTCAATGGAACTTGATGAAATTTGACACAGATGTAGAACATAGTCTGAAAGTACACATGGGCTTATTACGTTTTATTTTTAATTCCACGCAGACGAAGTCGCGGGCGACAGCTAGTATATATTAAGTGTTAAATTAAATCCGATATTTAATTATTGATTGTTATTTATAGAATTGTTATAAAATCACAAAATTTCATTTTGATAGCTGTTAAGCACCTTCATTTTAATATTTTCTGCTCATTTTCGCGTACTGATACGTTAAAAGTTATTTCAGCATTTTCTGCAATTTACAATTCACACATATTACAACATAAACAACTTAAAAGTCTATGCGCTGTGAAACAGCCCCCATTAAAAATAACGAACATCTTTGAGCATACGAAATAATTGGAATTTATTTTAATTATATGTCTCTGCTCTGGATAAAAATATTTTAATATGCAAAATTTCTCGGTAAAGCAAAAAAATTAAACATCATAACTTTTTCATTGAAATCAAGTAGACCATATGGTAGACAACCGTGACATCGTAGTAGTAAAATGAAGTTTGCTTTGATGAGAAAAACGCAACTATAATTTTTAAATGGACCTCTAATTTAGGTGAATTGAAACGTTTAAATTTTATATCTATTCATTAAAGTAAATTAAGACATGTTTTTAAACCAATGCAATTTGTAAGCAACTTGTTTAAATCGGAAAATGAATGAAAAAAAAATTTTTGTTACTCGTCATTTTACGAATAAAACACCGCGTTCTCGTCTCTTTACCTTTCAAAAGGAATAAAGGCGCGAGAATATATGGGTTCCATTGATTTTATAACACGACGCCTTTGAAAGTGTTTCGCCGAAGCGTCATTGCGGATGTTTTGCAGCGCTGCACATTCTGAATAGTCTTTTTACGTCGTTTGTCTTCGCGTTAAGCTGGCCACTCATTCTAAGCTTACACAGCTCAATTTTAAGCCGTGCTTAACGCCGCAATATATTAAGTTTTGCCTTGTATTTTTTTCTGCATCAAGAGCTTGCTTGCGGATTTCATATAAATTAATGACTTACGTTTAAACATTATGATTTAAATATAAGAGTCGATTTTAATATTTATTATATTATATTATTTTACTACTGCTACAAACATCAACATTAACACACATATATAATTATATTTTCACTATATTAAAATAAAGTTGTATACATTGATCTACATAATTCAGACAAAACTGTAAAACATAAAGGTTTTATGTCGTTGAACATCGGCAACCGCAATATACCCGTCAGGTCTAAAGGTCTATGGTAGAAACCAACAAACAATGGAGTATAAGAAATCGTATAGGTTAAAATTACTATTCCTTTTTGTCAACTATGATACCCCATTAAAAAAAAAATCTACGCTTTCTTGCTCGTTGATTAAAATCTATCTAAACTAATTTATTAATTAAATAAATACATTCGTAGTTATATTCATTTGTATCTATATGTCTGATTGTTGGTGAAGACGTACAAACACATCTAGCTTATCGGCTTCGGTACAGATTTATAGAGATTATCCATTTTGGATTGTAATGGAAAGTAATATCCTGGAATGTTTGTTCCAGTTACTTGTAAGGATACATCCACTTCCAAAATGGAATTACTATTTCATTGGATTGGAATAATTTAATTGAGAATAAAAGTACATCTAAATGGATTAACATTTGGAAATAGTTAAAACATTTTTACTTTAACTAACTTGTTTTAAATTTATAAATCTATAAGATTATTTTATTGTCACAAAATTTAATTTCATTTAAACGATTATAAAATTAATAATTAACTCTACAATTTTAATCTGACTGATAAACTATATTTGTAGTAAATACATTATAAATCTAGTTGGATTAGATTCTTTGCATGGTTTTAAATTATATGAGATAAATGCTTCAAGCGTATCGTAAAAGAAATTATTAATACCCTAAGGCGAGGTCTGCGGTTCCTTAAATGATAGCGCCTTACCCTCAGGGCTCGTTTCTGAAAATAATTAGAAACCTTTACAATATTAATATAAGTACTTACGATAAAATTTTCCGAACCGATAATAAAAATGCTGATAAGTATATTAAATTTATATAACTGAATTTCGGTAAAAATGTAATGCCAATTAATTTCCACACTAATGGCTAACTAATAACTCTGGCTAGTAAATGATTTATATTTGGTCCAGCCTGCACGCGAGTGCTCTCGTCCATTTTAAAATATCACCAAAAACGGTAATAATTTGTGACATATTGAAAACTTACAAATTATATGTTATTATAATTAACTTATTTATCTATATTCCTATAACGAGGGAAATGTTCGAATGTAATGACACATCAATTTTCAAAATCAGTTAATAGTGCAGTCTGTAACAGTTTAATGGAAGTAAATACAGAACAAGCGTACATAGCAAGTAACTAATATCCTACTGTCTGGAAGACAGAAGTAATAATAGTCGTTAACAATTTTATAATAACTTATACGAACTTATATTATTTTATAATAACTTGGGGTAGGCTCCGAACCCCTTAGCCCGGCGCAGGGGTGCGTAACTGCATTTCCCCTCATAAAAAAAAGGCTCCGAACCCCTCAGTGGGGACGTATAGTGAGCTGATGATGAAAAAAAAAAACAATTTTATAAATAAACTTTTTTTAATTATCTACGGGAGATTGAACATATAAGTCATCGTCCATGAGAGAGTATTAAAAGAAATAATAATTTCATGAGATAAAATCGATAAAAGTACTTTACGAGTATGAACAACCGTAAATAGTTCACCGGTGAAATGAAATTGAAAACATTGTGGACGATTTACCGCAATCAAGCAGCGCAGCGCTTGCGAATTGATGACTTTAATTTTATAACTCAAAAACTCTAGTAAAAGATATTACTGACTTTATTTTATATAAGGCCGTTCATTTTTTTAATTAAATGTTACAACGGTAATTTAATTATTCGTTTGAAAGTTTAACGATACGTTTTAGTTCCCTGACTTTACTCAAAACTGTTATAATTATGACAAAATTTAAGAGTGATACTTAAAAACAGCAGTAATTATATGCAGTTATAATTCGCAAAGTAATTTTAAGGTCCAAAAATTAATATTTGATATTTAACTATGTAACTTGACATTTCCATTTATTTCACCGTAGCTACGTAGCAGGTACGTAGCACATACGTAGTCAATCCAGTAACGTAGCAGCATTGCAAATATTTTAAAACTTTATTTTTACTTTGAATCTAAGCCCACAGATTATTAATATAAAATACGATTATCTAAATAAACTAACGTTACATCATATTTATAAAAAAAAAAAAAAAACCAAATCATTTGCAACTCTGAAGCTGTAAATTATCTATAGACTAGTCAACTAAACTACAGATAATTCATCAATCAAACAGTTTCTTATAGCGCAGTAATCACAAAGAGTTGACTCACTGTCGGGTGATTAATGCGACCCCGCCTCCGCCTACACTCAGGTAGGTTTTACGACTACAGTGGGACCTAATTAATGAATGTTTACCACAAACAGCTCGCATAGCCCATTGCTAGCAAACACTATCTTGTTACCTACAACTTTTTTATGTTACTTAATTTCATTCTAATTCACTTTGGTCTAAAGTCACATTACATCAACCAGGACTTTTAAACATACATTGTTTCTTAAAAGCTCAAATATATTACAGGTTTGCGTTGTTTTTTGTCACGTTAAAAAAAGAATGAAAGTTAATAAAGAAAATATTAATTTAAGTAACCAATAATACCCATCCATCTTTACTAAATCGTTTCTAAAGTAATTATCAATGTTTACAACAATCACAACTTAGCAATCGCTATTTAATTCAAAGAAAACTTACGAATAATACAATAAAGTATTTTTCATACTGAGCACTAAAACGACATCTTTCAAGTAGAGCACTTCCGAACATCTGCCGCGGATAACGTCGAGGACAAGCAGGGACTATTACACAGCGTCGGTACAACTGGCTTTATATGCAATAAAAAGAAACCCTAATCGTTGATGTAGAAAATTGGAACAAGTTACAAAATATAATAGCAAACAAACGACTTTCAACCCTACTGTGGTAGCAGACATCTTCAAATATCAAATTCTTTTCATTGTACCTTTACAGACATAACATAAAATATCGTGACATCACAGTATGAATTTAGTATCACGAAAAATGTATCGGTTGATATATACGACCGAGCTCTTACCGATCGGCTTGATACTCTGGCCTTGCGGAGGGACGTCAGTTCCCTCTGCATCTTTTATCGTTTGTACCACGGGGAGTGTTCCGAAGAACTGTTTGGAACGATTCCTGACGCCGAGTTTCGTCATCGGACGACCCGACAGACCGCCAGGTACCATCCATACCATCTGGACGGCTGGCATTCCACAACAGTGCGGTTCTCGCGAAATTTCTTGCCGCGCACGGCCGCGTTGTGGAATGGTCTGTCCTCGGCGGTATTTCCAAACCACTACGACTTAGGGTCCTTCAAGAAGCGGGCGTATCACCATCTCAAAGGTCGGCAACGCACTTGCGATTCCTCTGGTATTGCAGATGTCCATGGGCGTCGATGAACACCTTGGTGTTCCCGCTGCTCGTTTGCCCCCTTCTCTTATAAAAAAAAAAAAAAAAAAAACGGTGGAAACAAAACCATAATCTTTTCTGTTTCACAATCATGTGTGACATGTTTATGTCTATAAGGAAGCTCTTCTTGGTCCTTTATCATCAACCTTGGCCTCTTCCTACTCACATGGGGTCGGCGGACAAGGTTTAATAAACCATAATGTTTTGGCTTATTTTCTACGGCCGGCCGACTATGACTCTTAAACTATATTAATACAAATTTATAAGTTACGATCGATAAAAGACAAGAATAACAAAATTCCATATTTACAAATTAATTTTTTTAGGTTAAAAATGCCGACGAAACTTATTTTTATTCATTCGTTTTTTAATCCATGCCAAGCTGGCGCAATTAATAAATAAAGACTAAAGAAAAAGACAATAGACGTCTTTCATTCAGAGTCCCGGTTGTTTAATTAAAGTGCAATAATTAAAATTCTTATTGCATTTCAAATAAAGCAATAAAAATATGTTCTTGAGAATATTTTATAATCCCAAGTTGTAGACGAATAGATATAAATACGAATATATTTATAAATGTAATAAAAGTTTTCCATAGACACTTGAAAAATAAATAAAAATCTAATGCGAGTTTCTACTAATTCAAAACTTAGTTTATATGACAATTGAATCGCCTTTTACTCAGTGATTTCTCTCGCTCGTTAACAAATTTCATAGACCCTTTATTACTTAAACTAGTAGGTCTTTGTGTTATACGAGAATGCCTGCCGATGGTTTCACGTTTGCGCTTCTAAACAAACTACGAGCCCATAGAGTAACGCGACCCGTTCATTGCCGGTGCGTACGTCTTTTGTTCCTTCTTTTTCATGTGACGCCGTTGATGAGAGTTGACACAACCAAACAATGTACTAAAACTATATCCATAGATAGCGAATAGACACCGATATGGTATTTTTTTATATTACAAGGGCGCAAACGAGCAAACGGCCACATGAATTCGCCGAAATGGCGAAGCGACCTCTGCCCATAGACGTTCACAATTGCGGATGCGTTGCCTAACCTCAATCGACGAAGGAAGAAACTCACAAAAAGAGAATTCTTAACCTTCCAATGCATCTCCTCCTCCAGCAAATCCACCTCCCCTTCCCATCCTTTCCTAACAAGAAAAGGGTGGGAAGGGGGAGAGGACTAAAATTAGGCCTCCGGTACCACACTCATCAGACGAAAGGCGGAATTACTTCCACTTCACGCCAGTCTTCTGTGTGGTCATGGTATTTCACCGGGCGAGCTGGCCAATTCGTGCAACTGATGTTGTTGTTGCTGGCGTCTATCACTGTTCGATATAGCATTGAGTGTAAAATTTATACCTCTCTGTTTTTCTATTCAAGCTTTATTAATTTGAAAACCGTCTTTTGACCACGTGTTATTGTGATAAACCTACATTTTTATACAAAATGTATATGCGTCTACATCGCGATACCCAAACATATCCACTGTATTTCCTGTGTTTAGCTTTATCAACTATTTCGTTTATTGTTACATGCAAAATTGTTTTTCTCAGTTTTAGGCCTTTACACTATATAAAATAAAAGTAAATAATAAACCTACGTATAAAATGCATGAAATTAGATGAAATATAAAACGTAATTGGGATCACAACTTAAACGTCAGTATAAATAAAGCAAAGTTATTTACAAAGTGGGTAGGTACCTGTCGCCGTCAATAAACTTGTGTATAACTCAGCCAAACTAATTTAGCGTACCCCAATGAGGAAGGGTAGAGTTTGTTAGATACCAGTACACATATCTAAATTTAACAATACCGCTTAGAGAAACAAGAAGCAATTGTATTAAAACTATTTATACGAAGTATATAATAGTAAGAATAGGTCTAATCTAGATAAAAAAAAAACTTGTGAGCCGTCGTGGGACGCCTGGCAGATGTGAAACATCGTGTGTGTACAAGTAATATGCATAAAATATTAAATAAATAAATGAAGGAATGAGTAAATGAATGAAGGAATGAATGAATGAATAATAATAAATAATATTAAATATTATTAAAATAATATATATGTATATATATGTCAGTATAGCTTGGCGACCCGTCGCCACGGAAAGCGTCGCCACGCCAACAATTCGGTTTACAAGTGACCCTATAGATGTTTCACATCAAAAAACTTGTGAGCCGTCATGGGACGCCTGGCAGATGTGAAACATCGTGTGTGTACAAGTAATACACCGTACACTCTACTACACATAAAATATATATATATATGTATACCTCAGTATAGCTTGGCGACCCGTCGCCACGGCAAGCGTCGCCACGCCAACGATTCGGTTTACAAGTGATCCTATAGATGTTTCACATCAAAAAATTTGTATGTCTCTATGAGTTCGTAATAGAGGCGGATTTAGATGAAAAGATATAATTTTCTAAGAACACCAGAAGAGATTTTACCCTGAATGTCTAATAAAATAAAGTAAAAATGCACTGAAGTTTATTGTTATTATGTACATATATATTTTGTAAAAAATACATCATTAAAACTGTATAGTAGAAGTAGTGTAAAGTTAGGAATAAAAGACCGTAAATATAGGATAACTGGGAAGTACACCGCCGCGCCGTCTGCATAGTTTAGCACGCCAGAGCTGCTCGGAATCTGAAGATATCCAACTCTATACGTGTAAATGGATACTATTCAATACTTTATTCACGGAAGTAAAATTTAGCCATCACTGTCTTCTTTTGTAGAAGTTTTACGCTATAATTATTTATGTTGCCTTGCCTATTTGCAAAACAACAAATTTCACATTTTTCAGTTCAAAAAAAAACATCGTTAAGTAGACTCTATCATTTATATTTATAGATACTTACACTTTACTACTCTACAATTGGGCCGGTATAATATTAACAAACTACATATAAAGAAAATAAAATCAAAGCGATTTTTAACACAAGAAGTACAAAAAATATGGTCTTCGTCTTACGTGATCCGAATAAACCGCGCAGCTTACAGCGTTTGCAATAAAAACTAAATGTCGCAAAAGTTGCAACCGAAACTTGGTCAAGTAATAAAGGGAAGGAACGAAGTAAGTGTCACCTTTCTGATCCCCCACGTAATATAAGCGGGTGCGAATATGGCTTTAATATATTGCATATTACACGCGCACACCGCTTGCTCTATGAAAGTTTTCTCAATAAAAAAGATAGAGTATCTCTCTTACGAAGGTTAGGAAAGCCGGAGAAACCACCGGATAATATTACGAGAAGTTACGAAATCAGAGGTTTATGGATATTGAAATCAATATAAGAGATTACTACAAACAATGAAGAAAATCATCATTCAAAATGTTTTCGTAAACGTCGCGCTGAGTCGAGTGGTAGAGTAACCAAATAGTTTTGTGATACACGACTAATACGAAATTTATTAAGAACGACTTAACTCACGTATGATAGTGCGGTGACGGCACCGACTCAATGCGAGACGCAACGCGACCGCGAAGACCTGGAAATAAACACTCGCCCTGAAGATGGACTACCCACGAAACAAGTCGGTGCCGTCACCGGACGATCATAGGTGAGTTAAGCTGTTCTTAAATAATTTATTATTATATCTCGCGAAAGTTTAAACAATTTAATGATTAATACTTTTTAAGGCCAATAGGTTTAACTTATATAATTGATTTTTTAATACTGCTTTTAGAAATTAGACTTTGATTTTCAGCTATAAAATAGTTGTTTGTTATTTAATCATTGAATATGTTACAAATACGCAGAACAGCGATGTGCAAAGCAACGTTTAACTATGGAACACACAAGATAATTACAAGCATAGTTGAACGGTGTCTTGATTACGTTTCGTGCGATGCACTGTTGACTAACAAGCGTAAAATGTCTTAGACAAATGTTAACTAACGCTTATGTACATTCTATAAAACATATGATATATTACTAGGTTGCTTTACTAAACTTAGATATGGTCGTTAGAACATCTTTTACATGTACTACGTTTAAGTATAGGTTGCTTAAAGAATTTTTGGATGTATTTATTTTAGGAAATCAGCATTCAAATCATATTGATAAATAAATCTTTATTGAGACTGACCTCACGTACCAATAATTTTAACGTAATCTATAAAATATCTTCCTTTACTTTCTAATTTATTAAAAAATTCTTTTCTGCCTGGATTTTACTTTTATATAACTATCTAAACTGGTATTTTTACTGTACAAATAAATAATCTCGCTATTATTATTATGAAAAAAAATTGAACTCCATGTTAGTTTTAAAATTCTTTTACCCCTTCCGCAGCCAGGCTGCCGCAGAAGGCTTTTAAGATCATTTTTTGCGATACATTCAGCTATCAAATTAATTCGAGCGCGCTTGACACACCGCTGCGGCGTCAGGCGACATATGAAGTAGCTCGCCGGACAATCTGAATTAATTAATGATCAGTTCGCATTAAAATTTACCACAGTTAACGTTTTATTAAAAAACAATATGCTTAAGTTTATCTTAACAGAAAAGTTATTTGTTACTACATAGTTTTCTTTTTAAAAATTTAATTATCATCGTCATTTTCCTTGTTACCCTCAGACTTCATTTCGAACTATTACTACTCTTTTTATTTCATCTCTCACTTTTCTATTTTGGCAAACTCAAGTGACCACTTGCTCGTTATCCACCTTTTGCCACAAAAAATACTTTATTGTAAATATCGCGCAAAAACAACAATAATGTTCAAAGGCATATTAAAATCCTATCTCTCTCTGTGACGGTCCCTCATTTCTGAGGATCGTGGTCAGCATGTGTAGGGTCGCATCATAGCGTATGATATGCCTCCACCGGCTCTTGTCCAGCGCGTCTCTCACGATGATTTAAAATTTTTATGGACGACAACTCCTTCACTTGGTCGGTCCATCTTGTTGGTGAGAGGCCGCGTGATTTTTTTCTTTAGTGTTGCCAATTAAAATCCTATATCAGTGTTTAAATTAGATACCACAGCTAGCATATTTATGGGCAGATCTCAATTTATTTACAAAATTATTCTTAGACGTAGAATTGTTCAAGAGATTCTAACTTACCGCTGAGCGTGTGGTAAATTAGCACTTAATTTTGCAATTAACAAGTTCACTAATGCCGGCGCTGGGAATCCAAAACGGATTGCTACTATATTGTTAATTTGCACTCAAGCTTACAGAATGTGTACATGCACAAGGATGCCACGTACTTATTGCTTAATAACAAATGCAACATTATGAGACACATGTTTGAATTACTATATAGACCTATTCCCTGAAATTCGAACAAGGAAACCAATATATTGTCTTCATTAAAAATAATGATTATCCAAAAGAAGCTTTACCCACATTTAAGTTTATCTTTTACATTTAAACAGTAAAGAAATTTAAACCAAAATTAAAACAAATGAAGGTAATATATTCAAAGGTTTAAATTAAATTAGTGCTATAAAACAAAAAGCTAAACCAAAACACGGTTGATTTAAACGTACGCCAACAATACCGTAATTACTTATGCGCTGTAATAAAATATCGTGTATTACACATTATATTTAACGGAAAGTTAACTAAATTAAATAAGGTATATAAAAGTAAATATATAAAGGCTATATGAATATTCAGTATAGCTTGTTTAACTAATATATATTTTAATACTTACAAACAATTATTCAATTAATTATGAGCTTATAGGATCTAATGTAACATCGATAGAAGATATCGGATTATGTTTCAACTAGCTTTTGTTCACATTTCCGTTCACGCTTATTTAAAAAAATCTTAATTATTAAGTAGTCTATGTGTTCTTCCAGACTGTAATCTATATCTGTGCTTATTTTTATCCAGATCCATTTTTCCGTTTTGGAGTTACCTGCTAACAAACATCCATCCATCCATATAAATATTTTAGATTAGGTATTGCTTTACTGTACAATTTGATCTAGCTATAAATAAATTAAATAGTTACAAAAAAAAACATACACAACTAACGTGTTATTTTCCCATTACAACAATTCTAATTTTACCTACTATAACATTACACATGTCTTTAAATTTTTTATAGCTTAATTTATAGCGTTTTCAAAATTTTATTCAACAAAGAAATAAATATACCCATTTCCTTTTCAATGTGTTAACATGCACGTTTATAAAATGAATGTAACAAATGCGTTGTCTCACGTTGACCTGTGTAACTAACGTCTTACGTCACGCTCAGCACTTAGCAATTAAGTTTTCACCGCGCTATTTAGAAGATACACCTGCGTATTTTATAACGACATAAATAACAAGTAATAGCTTCTTGTGAATTTTAAATCAAATACAATGAACTTAAGTTATTTTTATGATTCGTAGAGAATATGATTTTTTTTTGTGACTGAGTAGTCACTGTTTGCCTTGAAGAGGCATTTACAGTTTCACCGAGCTTGAGGTGGCCGGGCGCAGATGGCGCTTAGCCTAAACCTCGTTTAAGAGAATATGATTTTTGAAAGAAATATATTTAAATCAGTTAAATGAGGACCGAAAAAGTAAGAATGTTTTATGTAAAAGAGGTGAAACCAGTAGAAAAGAAAGGTATGCCAGCTGATAGGGATGTAATTAGGAGGATGTTATACTGAGCCAACCTTCCGTATGGAAAAGAGGAGGCTGATGACGAGTTCTTAATTTATTAATGAATGGAGGTGTAGTATACTCCGTCCGTGCGGTATTTAAAAATCTTAGTAAGTAGTTTTTGTATTCTTCCAGTATGTGTTCTTCGTCAATACTAAATTTCATTGGGATTCGTTGCACCGTTCTAATAAACATCCATCAAACATTTGCATTTATAATATTAGAATAAGAAGTGAGATTGAAATATGTCTGAAGATCATGAGTGTGATAAGTTCCATTTATTCTGAAAATAAACTTCGCACAGATATTCACACTCGTCGCTCGTTCACGTAATGGTCCGAATCTCGTTGACGTCCAATTAAAATGCTGCGAACAAAAAAGTTTTTAACAATGCTGTAATTGAAACTTGTTCAGCTTTGAATCTAACTATGTTCTCGCTAAAGCTTGTTATTTCAATTATTTACTTACATGTTCGTATTAAATTAAATTGTAATATTATTATCTCATTTCATGAACATTCGTCGTTGAACATTCTTTAAAAAGAACAATTCGCTCAACAAGTTTTTAACGAAATGAATTATCTTTATTTAAATAAAGGTCATAATATCCTTCAAAGCTTTTCGGATAATACTAGGTAATAATACTAGATAGTTGAACCTTAATATACGATTTTATTTAGGCCTATTATAATTTTAATAGACAAATCTCTTGAATACTATTGTAAATTAACGAATCCTTTGTTTATTAATAAATACGAGTGATGTTACAGTTGGTTTCCGAGACCAAAATATCTGTATAACTAAAAGATATCGTCATTCCTATCACTATCTTTGACAAAACAAAGATAACAATATATAAAACATCTCTGTTTTAGCGAGGATTTTACTCTCAGAAACCGACGATTAGTCAGTCTGTTCAGTTGCTTCATTCATCCTTATAAACTTGACATTACAGAATAGCTACATGGCGCTGCCCTTCAAAATTGAACGTTAACAGGATTTTTTTTTATTAAAAAAATAGCATTTCTAAATATTTTTTTCGTTCCCTGACATAAAAGCTGGCACCAATACGATTTAAAATATGTAAAAGTTAAATCTTTTTATATCCGTTTATATATAGTTATACTTTAAGGAAATAACGAGTACAAATCAAATAGGCAAGCACAATTTAGGCAGGTCACATCGCTGTCGATATTCTCATGTAACGTTGTAAGTTTATTGCTGAGGCAGAACTTTGGAGGGGTCATGTCGTATCCCCTTTCATGACACCGCAACGTTTGAATGCTGTATAAAGGATAGTCCTATTATTGACTCAATTTTAGTGACATTTATTCACTCTGTGTTATTCTCAAATATGAATTCAACAACTTCAATAATGCTTTTTAATATAATAATGAATTTGTAAAAGCTTTAATTGTGTATGCCTTAAAAACTTAATTCGAATTCCTCGAGACATAGCTAGAAAACTGTAAACAAATTATTAAACTGTCAAAATTAACAACTTAATCTCTTATAATATTAGGGTGAAATCGTTATAAAATTTCACGGAATGTTTAATTATTATGGTATAATAATAGCACAATAATGTTCACCGTCAACTTAAAAGCAGACATAACAAGTAAGTCAAAATAACAACGATATTCAAACAAATAAATTCATCGCCTTTGTAAATATAATATTAAATCCAGAATAAATTTGTCTATTCACCTAGACAATTTGTTCAGTAACAAACGCAATTGAGACTATTGCGGTACCAGTCCATTATCTTGACACTTTAGCTCTGTCCAGAATATTAAACTAACTGGTCCGCTATACTCGTATTAGTATAAAAGTACTGTAATTTTACAGTAATTCTCTCATAAACATTAAAACTGACAATAGAAATTAAAAATATATAATATGTACATAAAACTACACAGAAATAATTTCCAACATTTTCACTTAAAAATGTATTTTTATAGTTGAATTGAATAAAAAATAACATGTATGTGGAGGGTGGCTCCTATTAAAAACTTCGTTTAATCATCGTTAATTTTCTTTATTTTTTACTTATTGCTTACTACATTATATCGTCCTTCGTCTTTTCGTCATTCCATCCTCCGTCACGCTATACATTTAATTGAAAGATTTTGATGCTGAAGTGAAATGATGCCAGTGCTAAACAATAATGCATCAAATTTTATAATTATAGAACAACACGAGACTACTTTAAAATTACTTCCAATTAACGAGATATTGCTTTCTGCGAATACACTTAATTATTTAAAGAAGCATATACATTGAACATTTAAAACAATACATCACAATCTTATTCAGTATTATGTATAAACTTGTCAGAGATTAACAAATGCTATTTTATTTTATTATTGATATTTCTAGCACATAGCTTGGGTACTCTTAATATCGAATTCTTTAGCACCTTTATCAATATCATCTATATGCTCAAGCCATTTGTAGTTTTGCAAGAAGTTTGTTCATAAGTAATAATGTTATGGTATTACGTGTGGACACATAACATGACAGAGTTGCTCGCGATCGCTGTTGTGACCCGAATGACTGCCCAGTTCTTGTCCCGTGGGTAATTCTTAACGAGCTACATTCAACATTTAACTGATAGAGCCGCACTTCAACTCAACTACTGGGTCGATTCGATTAAGAATGGACTGCGTAAATGAACTTGAAGTAAATATTGACTAACATTCCTATATCATTGATGCACTTTTGTTATCAAAGCCAATAATGAAAACATGATGTTATTAGACTAGGACCTGTTTTATTCCTAAATTAATCTAGATCAGTTAATTAATTTAAATTTTCAACCGCTCAGTCTACTGGGAACAAGTGACGTAATCACTTTCAAGTTGCTGATTTATTTTGTAGTTAAATGTAAAATTATGTCATAAATAGCCAAGACGAAAAGCTTCAACAGTCACAAGTTTGGCCATCATACAAAAATCTTATTACCCTTTCACTCTGCTATCTGCCAGCGTCAGGTACCAAAACTGTCTTATATTTGTATAATATAAAACCCGCATATTATATTATTAAACCTCACATAAAAGATTCTACCTAGAGACCTAATTACAAAAGTTCCAGCGATAGCACTTTGCAAAGTATTGAAAAATGAATGCGGATATTCGATCTTCGCTAGAGAAAAGCGTAACTTTAACTACGCGACTTCCCGTAGGGAAGTTAGGTTAGGGTTGATAAAAATGTAATAAGTTCAGCTTGTATATGAAATAAAATAAATAAGTTATGCAGTGTTATAATTTCTTAATATAGGTTTACATTTTATGACAAAAAACATGATCAAATAATATAAAATTGTTGCTTTTTCTTCAACTCTTTCTAAATGTGAATACTTTGCAAAATTAAAAATAGGTTATAAATTAAGTACGTTGTAAATTCAATGAGTAATTAAAGAATTAAATTAAGCACTAAAACTCGTACTAAATATATTACACAAGCTATAAACATGCAGCAGTGCAAACTTTAAACGTAACTTTTAGATCTCGCTGGCGCCTCGGCCGTTAATCAGTTTGAAAGTTCATCCAATCGTGTATATCTTGTGGTGACCATTTCGCATCACGAAGTATCCAATTTCACACTTCAACGGTGGTTGATATTGCTGCCATTCGATTTTGAACTTGCTGGAGGTTAACAAATATTTAATGCAGATGGAAATATCGATTAGCGGTACATTGTCTTTGTTAATTTTGGCCTAAAGTACATTTGTAAAAATCGATATTAATATATTGTAGTTCTTTGTATTTTACTTGCTGTGATCTGTGGTTTAATTCGATGCATCGTTATATTGAAATAAAGTAACCTAACCTATAAAAATGCTAAGGTTTCAAGAAGTATTGTTCTTGAATTACTATCTGCCTTGTAATCGACCATCGATACATCTATAATTATCAATAGATATACATATGTATGTATTTCTATGTACTGCAATGTACATATATATTTACATTATTACGAAATAAGTAATATTTTATTCAATTTCTCATCAAATATTGTTCGTTCAAAACAACATGCTTTAACATATGCAATTCATTTAGTCACCATCAAGTCCGATGTTGAGGGAGTTAAATCCCTCAGGTATTTTGTCACGTGTCACACTTCCTGCCGGCAGGCGAGGGAAGGGTGAGGCGAGTTGCGTTATGTAGGCGTTATAATGTAATTAAACTCCCAGAGGTCGACGTTTTCACAGGACCACTGCATAAACTTCATGCATATGCTACGAAACTCTAAGTCCCGTTTAACAACTGGTGTTAAAGCTACGAGATAAGTTAGGTAAAAGCTGTTAAAAGGGGTATTACCTGTTAGCAGTTACATGTTTGTGTTTGTTATAAATTTTAATTCTTTTTTGGATCGTTTCATTCTATGACATTGAAAATATGGTTTCACATGTCGAATTACTTATTTTATTAATTGAAATATTGCTATGAATTCGACACACATCGGAGTTATATATATTATTTTTCGTGTAACTCCGATGTTTAGTACTCCTTCAATCCTAGAAAAAAATTGTATTGTCCTTACGTGTATCCACGTAACAATTATGTGTGCTAAAGCACAACGTTTTTGTTTGGTCTAGTCCTGTTTTTACATATATATATATGTATAATACATATATATATAATAATAATATATATATATATATATATATATATATATATATATTAGGTCCTTACATATGAAATTGGCGTTTTTCGTACTGGCCACTTTAATCACGAATTTCTCCTCTTTGGTAAGGAATTCCAAATTCAAATTTGTACAGCTATAGACTCATGTATTTGTGGTTCGATGACCGTCATTCATTTGTTTTTTTTCTTCAGTTTTTTTCTGTTTGCGTCACTCATTTTACAAAATGGAAAACTTAAAATATCGCATTATTTACGAGTACGAGTTCCGCCGTGGCACTAGTGGTGCGGAAACGAATCGAAGGGTGAATGATGTGTATGGCGGTCGTGTTGCAAAAGAAAACACAGTTCGTTTTTGGTTCCAACGTTTTCGTTCTGGAAATTTCGATCTGCAGAACAAGCCCCGTGGACGGCCTGAGACTCAAGTTGATAATGAAGAGTTGAAGGCTATTGTGGAAGCGCATCCATCGCAAACCACGTCCGAGTTAGCTGCAGGCTGCGATGTTCGTGATAAAACTGTTTTAATTCACTTGAAGCAAATTGGGAAGATTAAAAAGCTTGAAAGGTGGGTACCTCACGAATTGACTGAAGCAAACCGGCAAACGCGCGTCGACTGTTGCGTTACATTACTAAAACGGCACAATAATGAAGGTATTTTAAACCGAATCATTACCTGTGATGAAAAATGGGTTCTTTACGATAATCGGAAGCGCTCAGCGCAATGGTTGGATCCTGGCCAGCCAGCCAAATCCTGCCCCAAGCGAAAATTAACCCCAAAAAAGTTACTTGTAAGCGTTTGGTGGACTAGTGCCGGTATTGTTCATTACAGTTTTCTCAAATCTGGCCAGACTATTACGGCTGATGTCTATTGTCAGCAATTGCAAACCATGATGGAAAAGCTAGCGGCTAAACAACCTAGGCTGGTCAATCGCTCCACGCCACTGCTGCTTCACGACAACGCTAGCCCACACACTGCGCAACAGACGGCTACTAAATTAGAAGAGCTTCAATTGGAAAGTCTAAGACATCCTCCGTACTCCCCGGACCTTGCTCCAACAGATTACCATTTTTTTCGAAATTTGGATAACTTCTTGCAAGGGAAAAAATTCAACTCCGATGGGGCAGTCGAAATCGCCTTCAAAGATTTTATTGATTCCCGTCCGACTGGTTTTTTAGTAAAGGGATCAATGAACTACCTATGAGATGGCAAAAGTGCATAGAAAGTAATGGTTCATACTTTGATTAATTAAATATATTATATTAAAAAATATTCGACTTTTTGTTCCTCCCATACAAAACGCCAATTTCATATGTAAGGACCTAATAATATATATATATTATTATTATATCATAATATGGCAAACGAGCAAGCGACTATTTGAATTCGCCGAGGTAGCGAAGTGATCGCTGCCCATAGACATCAGCAATTGCAGATGCGTTGTTTACATTTAATAGAAAGAGGAGGAGACTCATAGGAAGAGAATAAATAATTCTACTTCCCCATACTATTCATCCCCTCCTCCATAAAATCTAATTCCCCTTACCATCCTTTCCTTGTAAGGAAAGGGTGGGAAGGGAAATAGGACTACAATTAGACCTCCGTGCCAAATATCACATCGTGCACCAGGTTTAAAAATCTGATTAAAAGCAGTAGTTATTTGTAACTTTGTATGTTTTGTTTTTGTTGCTCGACATGGGTGCATCCTGTTGGAGTAGTGTAATCTGCTTAGACGCTGAGATGTGCACTGGCTGTTTTAGTTTTATGAAAGTGTATGTCAGTCATGTGTCAAGCATTTATATAGTCTTTCAAGAATAAATTTTCCCATGTAAACGTGTGTTCTTCATCAGGTTATGGGCCCAGAAAACCCAGAAACGCAATATTATCAGGTTATGGGTAAATAATATAAAACGTTTACATAATGACGGCTCAATCAGTGCGAATAGAGTTACTGGATAAAGAGAATTATGAAACGTGGAAAATACAAGTTCAAGCATTGTTAACGAAGACGGAAGGTTGGCAATACGTAAGTGGGAAAAATGTGAGACCGTGTTCAACACCAGGTAATGAAAAATTATTAGATGATTGGTTAGCTGCAGATGAAAAAGCGAAGGCAGACCTGATTTTGTCTATTAGTCCGAGTGAGTTAAAGCACGTAAGAGGGTGCATAACTGCACGAGAAGTGTGGTTGATACTCGAGTCTATACATGCATCGAAAGGACCTGCACGTAAAGCAATTTTATTGAAACAGTTAACATTACATCGTATGCAAGAGGGCGAGGATGTGCGTGAACACATTTCAAAATTTATGGACGCTGTAGATAAACTGAGTGATATTGGAATCGAAATACATAGAGATTTGTTATCAATATTATTGTTATATAGTTTACCAGCAAGTTACGATAACTTTAGATGCGCAATGGAATCCCGCGATGATTTACCTACGGTGGAAATATTAAAAATAAAATTTTTGGAAGAGGATAGCTCGAGGCGACAGAGTAATAATACTATGGAAACACAAGGAGCTATGTATGCTAAGAAGAATGGGACGAGAAATAAGTCATTCAAGAAGTTCAATACTGCATCTAATTCCGGTGCTACATTCAAGTACAAATGTTACAAATGTCATAATTATGGTCATAAAGCTAGTGATTGCAAAATTAAGAAGAAAAATTACGAGATAGGATGTGTATTTGAAGAACAAAACAATTATGAAACGTTTAATTGTAATGGTTTACCAAATAATTTAATACGCAATTCTTTTATTTTAGATAGTGGGTGCACATCTCATCTCTGCAAAGATCCTGAAATTTTTGGTAAAGGGATTTTTCCGTATACTGCAAAATTAAACTTAGCTAGTAATCTGTCGACAGATGTCAAAGGTAAGGGTGATATTAATTTCGTAGCTTCAAATGATCGAGACAAACGTCAAATTCTGCTTCGTGATACTTTGTACGTTCCCAATTTAAGAAGTAATTTAATTTCAGTTGCCAAAATTACTGAAAATGGTCATAATGTTCTTTTTAAACATGATGTTGCTTATGTCACTGATAACAAGGGCATTGTCAAAATGACAGCTGACCGTGTGGGTAACTTATACAGAGTGAAAGAAGTGAAAAATAGAATGAATGACGCGTTAGTTGCTATGAATATAGATGTACGTTTGTGGCATGAGCGTTTGGGTCATTTAAATGCACGAGATCTTATGAAAGTAATGAATACTTACGGATTTGATGTTAAGACAGAGGACATGAATGTATTATATGACTGTGAAACATGTACGAAGGGGAAAATGACTACACTACCGTTCTTGAAGACGAGAGGCCCATGTAATATTAAATTAGTGACTGTCCATTCGGACGTGGTTGGACCAATGAGAACCGAATCTCTCGGTGGAGCAAAGTACTTCGTTACTTTTATAGATGACAGTACACGTTGGTGTGAAGTGTACTTGCTCAGTAAGAAAAGTTAATTATTGAACGCGTTTAAAACGTATAAAACTTTTATTGAAAAACAATCTGGTATGAAAATTAAAGCTCTTTAGTCTGACAACGGTGGCGAATACTGCAACAAAGAATTCGACAATTTTCTTAGGACAGAAGGAATTCAACGTCGTTTGACGGTAGCACATACACCTCAAATGAATTCTGTAAGTGAGCGTATGAATCGTACTCTCACAGAGATGGCGAGATGCATGTTATTGTCTTCGGGACTGTCTAGTTGTTTTTGGGCTGAAGCTGTGGTAACTGCCTGCCATATTAGAAATCGCTGTCCGACGAATACTTTTAATGGTGACACGCCGTATAACATGTGGTATGGAAAACCAGCTAATATTGAGTACATGCGATGTTTTGGTTCTAAATGTTTTGTTTTAGACAAGACGCCTAATAAAGATAAGTTTGTCGCACGTGCTCGAGAAGGCATAATGGTGGGATACCCACGAACTTCTAAAGGATATCGGATATGGATACCAGATGAACATAAAGTTGTTATTGCACGAGACGTGAAATTTCAAGAAAATCATAATACCAACATCAATGAAATTTGCAGAAATAAAGACAGCAATGGAGATGGAAATGAGATTATCGAAAAGGATAAGAAATCAAATAATGAATTGATTATTGACATGGTATTTGATAAAGATACGATATGTGATGATATTGAAATTGTACATGAAAATAACATAAATGATAACAATGATAATGGCGATGCAAGTGAAAATGCAACTGGTGGAACAAATGAGATTATATTGAAAAGAATGCCTGGAAGACCGAAAATACAAAGAGGTCAACGTGGAAGGCCTAAGAAGTTATATAATGTTAGAGAAACCAGTCAAGAAGTTAATCAAAATGAAATGACAGAAAATACAACAACGCAATATGATCAAGAAGACAGTGAACGGCTTTATGAAAATGAACATTTTGCTGGAGCTATAGAAATAGCTATAGATGAAGCTTTATCGGGTGACGAACGCGAAGGTTGGATGGAAGCCATTTCGTCAGAAGTTCAAAGTCTAATTAAAAATAATACTTTTGATATTATTTTGAAGCCTACCAACTGTGATGTTGTAGGATGTCGCTATATGTCTTAATCGCAGAAACAGAAATCGGTAGCTACATCGTCGATGAAAGCTGAATGCATGAGGAAGCTGAATGCGTGAGCCTGGCAGAATATATATGAAAGAGAGTATATATTTGAATAGCTTATTAGCTGAAGTAGGTTTGGATGAACTTGCTAAAGTGGTGATGCATGTTGACAATAGAGGTGCGATTTGTTTGGCTGAATGTCCTAAACGTAGTATACGTCCTGTACGTAGTGTTATGACAGAAAAATATTTAACCTTGAAGCATCTGTCAACGGATTTAATGATCGCCGATATCTTTAATAAAGCTTTGCCAATATCCAAACATTTACTTTGTGTAAAAGGTTTAGGGCTCGTAGATAATGCAGATTAAAGGGGGCGTGTTGGAGTAGTGTAATCTGCTTAGACGCTGAGATGTGCACTGGCTGTTTTAGTTTTATGAAAGTGTACGTCAGTCATGTGTCAAGCATTTATATAGTTTTTCAAGAATAAATTTTCCCATGTAAACGTGTGTTCTTCATCACATCCATATCTAATATAACTTCATTTAAAACGTTTTTTTAACTTAAAAGTACTTAAATATGAATTAGACAAGAGCCACATTTCATAATAATTATCTTTCCTCATTCAATGGCCGCTGAAATGACAAACTGTCTCGTTGTGGGCCGTGCTCGACGACTCTACAATTGTTTAGCTTCACTTTAGCCACTGGATCACACTCATCTTGTTTGGCTTTGTTGTTGCATCACAAGTGTTATGTGAAATACCACGATTAAAAGTTGATATTTTTATACCTTAAAATGTTGCCATGTTTTTTTTATAAACTTATTTGAATGCATGTTTTCTTCTATGCTTTTTTAATTCACTCTTTGACAAACAACAAATCGTTATTTCTTGTGTTACTAAAGTTTTCATTTTTTTTTTTCAGGACGGTCGCTTCCTTAAATTATTTTTCTCGTGCTTGTTCTTTTTTGGCGAAAAGAATAAAACTGCGTGTGAATATACTAAAAATAAATCGAATACTGCTAAATCGATCAGTATTATTGTCAATGTACTTCATTATAGTTAGTTAATACCAAAATTTGACTTGTTCATAGCTCTAAACAACCTATAATTAAACTTCGAAGATTAAATACCCCTTTATAAATTATTCCCTTTATACCTTCTCATTGAATATTTATTAACGATTGGGTTTTAGTAACGGCACGACGTTTGAAAATGTTTGCCAAATTTGAAATTCTAAATTGTTGTTTAGTTAATTATATTTAAATAGGTACGATCCATTCGTAGATACCAGTTGACTAAATCATCTTTGAAAGCGGTTAATTTTTATATTTTTAATATTTTACTTGTTTTGAAATTCTTTAGGCTGTTTGGGAATGGTACATCATTGATTATTAACTGCCAGATACTCGTATTTTATAAATAACGTTAATTAAAAGTAATTTAGGATGAATCCATTTCGAATCTACCATCAGCAGAGACTGCATTTCTATATTATTGATTTAATCCACGGCTATTTTCAGACGCTAAAACGAGATTGATATCTTATTCAACAGTTCAAATGTTCCATACATCTGTCAGGTATGATAGTGGCTTTCTACTCTTAATAACATAATATTAATAGATATAGCCTAAGTCAAGATTAATATTAAACTATGTATTTTATAGCTTTCTATGGTTAGAATTAAATTTTAGCCTATTTCATGTTAAAGTTAATACTAGTTTTCTACGTTAATAATTCCAGATTGTAAGCGGCTCAGAAACCAACGCCCACAACATGCCCAAGACCGACTAATCTCTGGCTTCCTGTTCTATAAATGCTAATATTAAAAGCCAACACGTGTATCAACGTACCGTGTTGCATATTGTATGTAGATTTTGTATTTTATAAAATGTTACAATAACAACGAGATAGAGATTATGTCTATCATACGGATAATCTGTAAGATTAGTGTTGTTGAAAATTTCATAAATAAGTAAAAGTAAAACAGTTCCATTTTTTGTAACTGAAAAAATAAAAATAAAAGGATTAGTTGTTCCTGCTCATTTCAAATGATCGGATATGAAATAAAAATCTGTGCATAATTTATTAAAGAATGTTTTGTCTATTTATTATTCCACCAATAGAGAATCAAACGAGAAGTATCTAACCACGGATGAGTAAAACCGCGGTATAAGTGATATAAAAGACTTCTATCTCTATATTTTTAAAGTTATTCTAAGAAAAATGTACAGGAAGTATTAGCGCAATGCGTCATTTATAATGCTAAACAAAGTTCTCTCATTTCACTGCCAAAATCGACACATGTTCGCATTCAACACATTGCGAAATAGGTCGCGCTTAACTTGCTTTAGAGTTTTGCGAAGTAACTGAACATCAAAACGTGACGAATGGCTAAGTCGATATAAAATTACTATCTGCACTATGTAAGGATTCAATTATGTTTGGAGTTCCAGAATGTCATGATTTTGTTGATAACAACATCATGATATTCTAAATATATCAAAATTGTATATGTACAGAATATGAGGTCTAAAGTCCTAGTATTTTTAAACTTTCGTGAGACATAATAATAAATTAAGAGTATCTTAACTCACGTATGATTATCCGGTGACAGCACCGACTAGTTTCGGACCCATCGGGTGTTTATTTTGAGGACTTCGCGGTCGCGTCGCATGTCGCACTGATTCTATTACTATATAAACTAATATATAATAATCCGAAACGTGACGCGACCGCGAAGTCCCCAGAATAAACACTCTCCCTGAAGATGGACCCCCAACGGATCCAAAACTAATCGGTGTCGACACCGGCCAATCATACGAGAGTTCTTAATTAATTTAGTCCTAGTATGGTCAACGATATTAATATGGGTGAAAATATCCAAGGTTTTTAAATATTAGAACAACACACTAACTGTGGGTTTCTTAGATCAAAAGCTATATTTAAATCATATTGCTATAACTGTTTTGTCAAAGATAATGACAAGGATGACGATATGTTTTATACAGAGATTTTGGTCTCAAAAAATTTGTATTGTAGCTAGTTTTTTTTTAAATATCATTTACAAGTTTAAATCCTAAAAAAAATTTACGTACAAATGATTAACGTGAAATTCTTCATGTTAACAATTAAATGATATATTCAAGTCACAATGTTCTCAGTTGTTTGCGAGAGACGACACTGTATTGTTTGCAGCGTAATCAGACGCCGGCCGCAGCTGTAACGAGCTTACTTATTCCCCGCTCATGACGACCTATGCCTCTCATACTCTGTCACTTATGGAAAATAAATAATATGTAAAAAAGATACGGGAAGACAAGGGGAAAATCTTAAAGCTGTACAAATATGTGTACATTTGCAAAGCTACCAAAATTGATATACGCCTTCGGTTTTTATTAGTACGTACAACAACACAAATTATTGACGAATTCATGCATACGTATTTTTGAAAATGAAGAGCTATATTATACAATACAATACTATACAAATAACATATATAATACTATATATTATACTATACAAATTTGGAAGTGTCTGCATATTTATGCAGCTGACTGTACTGACACTTGATGTGCATAATCCATTACGATGAAACTTCACTATCATAACACCGGTATTTCAACAATATTTCCAACTCTTTCATTTAGCTTTAGCTGAAAATAGGTAGGTATATTCAGAACTTTATATGTGAAACCTGAATGGTCCCCATCATCAATATACCTCAGGTACTGCGAAATTTTGAATCATTCAAGTTCGTTATTATTGTGAGAATTCTGTGTAAAAGATAAAGCTTGGTTGGAAATACGGGGAAATAAAGAAATATGATGCTGGGGACATTTTAAAAATTAAATGACAATGAAATGCTGCTTTAATTACGTAATAGTTCCGTCTTCATTGAAGAGAAAATCATATTCTGATTTTTTAGCAAATTAATTTCTACAACTTTACATAAGCATGCAAAAAATATGTAAGATTACAAAAAAACCTTTTTATGTTTGTCATGATTTTAATTTATACAGCGTTTTTCTAATCCAATTAAGTTTAAAATTAAATAAAAATCCTCTTTTTCCTTTTAATTTTAATACAAAGAGCATCGTACAATAGAAAATTCTATTCTATTAAGATTTCCTTACTTTACTTTAAAAACAAGCTAAAGGAAAAGTATTTTAGCGCACCATATAGTTCTTAAGTTCAAACGTTTGTAGGTAGTTACAGCGTTAATTAAAACTGGCGTTGAAAACTAGAACAAGAGTAAATAAGACAAACAATGCCTTCGAAGCGGGATTGCTGGCACCGAGATTAGTATCGCACTTGTGAAGCTTTCAAAATAGCCCCTCTGCACTTTAATCTACGGAAAAGTTTTTGTGGCCATATAATTTTAAATTACTATTCTCTGTTTTGAATCATAAAAGAGACCTATTTTTCGAAAAAAAATAGGCATAGTAAGAGATGGATTGCGTGCAAGATGACTTGATTAAGAAGGGAGTAACGACAGAAATGTTGAATGATTTGAAGTAAAAACGATGATGCTAATGATGAAGAGAGCACTGTTACTTGCCTACTTTACCTTCTACCAAAAGCGTCCTGCTTTCGCACGGGGAAAAATACATATGGTAGTACGAGTATTACAGAAGTTCACTTCTTACCTTTTTAGCCGACTTCAAAAAGAAGGAGGTTATGAATTCGACTGTATTTTTATTTTACTATTTTTGATGTGCTAGTCAAAGTCGGTAACATTATTTAGTCTTGTCTCTTATCCTATTCTTTGCCCAATGAATAAACATTTAAAGATATTTATCATACAAATAACACAAAACAAACATTAAACTCATCGACTTTCATAAACTAAGCCACATGGTTGGGCTACAAGTATAACATATTCCGAGAAATCCCAAGAAGACAGAATATCAAGAAGCCGCCTTTTAAGATAATAAATTACCCTTCAGATGGAAATATAGCCCTTCCTACTTCTCAACAAAGGGCACAAAATATGTTATCTATACAAGAAATGAAAGTAAACGATACAAAAATATGTTACAGATATTTTAGTATTTTCATGAGCTCGTTCATAAATGTAATAAAGTTCCAATGATATAAAACTTGGACTTAAACAAACAAAGTAAGTTTATAAATAGTAAAATAATTTCAAATGTTACATCTTTTTTGAGGATACATAATATATCATTCCAAACGTCGCCCGCGACTCCGGCCGCGTGCCAATAAAAAATATTAGTAGCCTATGTGTTCTTCCAGACTACGTTCTACCACTATGCTATATTTTAGCGAGATCCATGCAGCCGTTCGGGAGATACCTTCTAACAAACATCCATCCATACATCAAAACATTAGCTTTTGTATTATTAATAAATCTATTAAAGCACAAAGTAAAGCATTAAAAAAAGCAAATAATTAAGTAATTAATTTATCTAAGGAAATGGAGGCGATGATAGTTAAAATCTACCTTCATTATCATATCTATTAATGGTAATTAATTTCATAGCTAAAAATTTGAACTTCACTACAATACATATTAAGCATTTATGTGTTGGGCTACAGGAATCCTATGATTTATATCACCCATTGTCAATTCAGGATCAAAAATCATATATTTTACTGAACGAGACATATTTGATTAATTGATGTTTTAACGAGCAAAATAAATCTGATGAACTATTTTATTTTCTAGTTTAAAAACAAAAGAAAGAGGCATAAGATATTAATGAATAAAAGCTATGGTTACTGAGCCAAAGTAACGAGGAGTTAGCCAAAACGTACCAAGTACTTACACAGCTTAACAGTAGAAACACTATCTTTACGGGACACTAAGATTTAATATTTCAATGGTGGCTTAATTTCACATTCCTCTGTATGCAGACGTCACGGCGAGGAGCCAAGGTCTTAAGTCAAGTGATGTACACCAGCGGCCATTAAGCTTAAACCACGTAATAAATTAGATGCACCTGGTCCCTTGTTCAAGTCACAACGAAATTTTGTCGGAATTCCACACTTTATTTTATCTAACATCCTTTAGGATTCCATACAGTTTTAATATGAGACTTGCTATGATTTAAATAGGAATGTATACATCACAAACATTGCTACTAAAGTACATATTTTATCGAAAATTATTCACGTATATTTTTTAAACAGAAAGATGCTGATAAGTTGCAAAATATGCACTTATTTTTAAAAAAAATATTTCACAGATCATACCTACTTTTTTCGATTTGTGTCGGTCACGCACATTCTACAGTACATCTCATCATCTGTCACATGTATAGTATATTTATCCCGTACAAAGGCTATTTTAAATGCTAATCGACATTCGGCAAAGCAAAAGGTTCCATGAATTCTATACACGGATAAATTTAATTTGTTCGATTGTCATCCAAAAACGTCATAGGGATGTCCGGTTCGGAAATATCGATTCACTTACCAAAAAAGTGCTCTGACCTGAGTAGATTGAGTTTCCCGCATCGCGTCACATTGAATTACCACAAAAGATGGCCCTTTTTATTTCATAGATCAGATATCTTACTCCCACACTTGTTACGATTACATTATTTGAAAATTCTCACTTTTAAGATGTAATGCCCATTTTATTCACGATTCTACGAACAATAATAATCGATTACTTACACAAATAAAATCGATTAACTATTTAAAAATGGAATATGTTAATATTTTTTATAACTCAGTATAGTTCTTTTTTCAAATATGACTAGATAACTTCGACCAAACTCGATTCAATAATGTCCTTATTCGCACCACAAAATGACTTGAAACAGCGCCAATACTTTTGCAATGTATCAAATTTTATTTGCCATTATAGAAGTTATGTCTTTACATAAAATGTGATATCGTATCCACATTTACATTTGCTCTGTATCATTATTGAACATGCAAATTGGCTTCTACGGCAATAAAATCCGTTTTCGGACGTCTTAAATTATTCACGTGAAAATGTTACAATCATTATAACGCATTTAATATATATTCCTTAATAACTTTATGCAATAACGTTGATATTGCGTAACAAATTCACACAATTAGTAAAGTTTATAAAACGATGTTCAAGTATTAATCAAGTAGGTCGAAGGTAGTCTACGCCAATAAGGTTGTTTATAACTCAGCGAATCTAATTTTGCACGCCTCGACCCTTGGCCGGGGAAGGGTTAAACGTGTTATTACCTACTAGGTGTTAATATCTCAGCCAGGTTCACCAACTGTAAGGAATATCTTTTAGCGTATTATTTAATTTAATTACTGGTTTCACTTTCGTAGTGAAGTTGATAGTACTTTTTTATACGAGATTATCTTTCTAATTTAGGTTAAAAAACTGTCTGGTCACCAAAACAAAATGCGTAAATCTAGTAGTAAAATAGGAAAGTTTTGATTGTTTGTTTGTTTGTTTGTTTGTTTGCATTGAATAGGCTTCGAAACTACTGAACTGATTTGAAAAATTCTTTCACTGTTGGGAAACTGCGCTATCCTCAGATGTCATAGGCTTTATTATATATTAGATTTTTTTATTAATTCGTGGGCAACTGCTAGTAATTTATACCTTTCTAAACTTTGCAGACGAATTTTGTGCAATATATTACTAACTTCTAACATTGTAACTCACACAGCTTATCTTCATTTTACAACCTTAGAAAACTATATTTTATGTCGTCAAACTCAAAGGTCTAGAGGGGTTAATGTTTATAGGGGATCCAAAATATTACGAGCCAAAACTAAATATGAACATACTCATATTATTATCTTTTACTTAGAAATTGTGGTGCTTCATCATATAAGAATTTTATAACAACGATATAACCGTTAACTGGCATTCAAGTAAAGACTTTTTAAACTCCTAATTTTCTCAAAGACAGGTCAAAGAAATTCTGTGATGAATTTATTGTTATTATTTTGTATAGATACCGAAAATGGTTGTCTATAGAGTCATCTTCATTTCAATTTTGTGAAAAATATACTTCGATGCTTTGTTACATTTCAAATAACCGCGATAGTATTATAATAGAATCGTTCGTTTCTACCGCATTTTTTTTTGTGATTTACACATCATTATTTGCAATTTCTCGCACATGATAAAACGATAATTATTTGCCAAAAATAGCCATAAATCTAAAATAGCTTTATTTATAGACGATTCCAGGAATTAAAGACTTTAAACTAGTTAATTTTTATTCAACCGCTCATTTTTAATATGCTTTCTGAGTAAATTCCCAGAATTTATACTATAATTCTAATTGGTGAAACTAAGTTTTCTCTGTACCCTAACGGTGCAGGAGTATTTTACTCAAGAACACAGCTCGCATCTCCAATGCAACGCACAGGCATAATTTTACAATCTGAATACAAAATGAAGAAGACGGTAATGTAATGTAGACGTGCCTTTATTGTGGATTGTTGGAGTAATACTTGATGAACATACACTAGATATATAACGTTCGTGTTCTACGATTTTCGTGCACTTTATTAGAGACTAACTGTCGCCCGCGACTCCGTCCGCGCAGAATTAAAATAAGTAATAAGTAACCTATGTGTTCTTCCAGACTATGTTCTACATCTGTGCCAAATTACATCAAGATCCGTTCCGCCGTTCCGGAAATACTTTAAAACAAACATACATCCGTCCATCGATTCATACGTCCATCCATCTAAACATTTGCATTTATAATTTTAGTAAGATATGACATTTTAAACATGCTCCGATTTTAAGTACCTCGGTTCACTCCTCCAATACGATGGTGGTGTTGACCGGGATGTGAAAAGCCGAATAAATGCAGGTTGGATGAAATGGCGACAGGTCACCGGTGTGACTTGTGATCCAAGAATGCCACCCAAGCTTAAGGGACAGATCTACAAGTCAATCGTAAGACCTGTCTTATTGTACGGATCTGAATGTTGGGCCACCAAGGTTTCGGATGAAAGAAGATTGCATGTAGCTGAGATGCGTATGCTAAGATGGATGTGTGGTGTGACAAGAAAAGATAAAGTTAAGAATGTGCATATCAGAGGAAGTTTGAAAGTAGCGCCAGTTATCGAGAAATTGAGGAGCAGAAGGTTAGCTTGGTTTGGACATGTTATGCGGAGGGATGATAATCATATAAACAAAAAAGTAATGAGATTGAATGTGGATGGCTATAAAGGTAGAGGAAGACCAAAGAAAGTATGGATGGATTGTGTGAAAGAGGATATGCGTAAGAAGGGGGTAAATTCAGATATGACGGCTGATAGAGATGTATGGAGGAGTAGTACATACTGTGCCGACCCTCCATAGGGATAAGGGCAGGTTGATGATGACATTTTAAACTTAATAAGGTGTTTAATGAGTTTTTACTTGTGTATAAAAATTAACTATAGAATAAACTCCACATCCCTTTTCGTACTTCGTAAATTCGATTTGCAAATTCTTCTATTTCTGATTACGATTCAGAAGCTTATTTAAGCTTTAAACTATTATTTAAAATAACTTTAATTGTAAACATTTTCTCTAATGGTCGTATTCGAATACTTTTAATTATTGCAAATTATTCGCTTTAGAAGCAAACTATTAGACGTTCGCTACATTTTTTTCACTTTGTTGCAGATTGCTCTTTGACCAGCTTAGTCAAAGAAACTAAACAATCTTTATATCTTAAAGCATTTTTTCATTGCATTCAAGAAAATAAGAGGGTACTTTTTCAGTTTTTTATAGTTATGTCTTAGTCAGATCATAACTTTTAACGAAGTACCTATATGTTGTTTCTGTTATCACTAAAACAAAGACGAAGTCTCACTTATAATTTTCCATTGAGGTCAGTGGTCACTTATTGTTGTCCCAATATCTTAAAGAGCTTTCAAATTTCATTTATAATTCCGATTTAACTCAAAAACGACTGAACTACTTAATTATTTGTACATAAATCTTGTTTAATTTCTTGTACTTACTCTTCATTCCATTATCGTCATTATTATTTAGTCTAAGCTCTGTATATGTTGGACATAAATTGAATATTCACGGTGTAACGGATAACACTAAATATTATCAGCAGATAATCGTATGCCATTTGCGACAAACATGTCGTGCGAAGCGAACATAACTCCTGAATTCCATTCCGTCATTAAACATGTTTATGAAACAGAAATTAATAAAGTTGTTACGAGCGCGGTCAGTGTTTGATTGGGTCGCAGCCAGCTCAGTAATTTTGTATGCAAACAAGCATTGTATTAGTTTAACCATTGAGTTGAACTATTTGATTGTAAGCCGCGTTGTGGATTGTTTGCACAACATATGCACCTATTAACTGATTTATAAATAGTAATGCAATTGACCTAATTATTTGAAATCAGGTATATCCTTTTTTAAGTTTAAAAGAATATTGGTAAAGGTTAACTTACATTAACCTTAGTAGTGATGTGGGTGAGAAGTTGACGAGTGTCAAATTCTCGCCCACCCGTGTAGACATTGAAAATGCTATTTCAAATTCACTGTCATGTCGGCCTCCGGCAAAGCTTCCACGGTTTTAAGGCCACGCATTACCGTATCAGCAAAATAGATTGAGGTAATGAAAATTGATATTTCTACGTTTCCTATTTATGAATGTTATGTCCAAATATAGCTTTGTTAGCAAGTTGCTAGTTGACTAGAATGGCTTATGTTTTACTGTGACTTGACTACTGCCTTCTTAATGTAAAAAGAAAAAAAAAATGCTTAAAAGCAGCTTGTGGTAATTGAATTTTCAACAATAACTTTTTTGATATAATTATATTCGATGATACGATTTAGTTAAATTAATATTCATCACAACTAGATGATCTTTTTCCTTAATTTTTTTCTGATTGTACAAAATTCGGACTCCTAAGGTAACATTGGTAAAAGAATTTTTAAAACTTGGCAACAGTTAATTATATTCAACGAACTGATATCTGCAAGAAAAGTTTCAGTAAATAGGTTTTTAACTTTAAATTGGTTTTTCTGTCGTTCCAGAGAAATGTAAAAAAAATGTTATGATTTGATTTTTTTTATTATCCTATCATGAAAATTATTATTATAATAATAGTATTTAACTAACGTACAAGGTAATAACTAACATTTATAAATGCGAATGCATAACTAACATTACTCGCTTTCATTCTTAGGAGGGAAATAAGGTACAGGTGGTTTTATTTGCCAAAACTATTATTACATTGTATTGATATAACCAATAATTTGATTGGTTTATAAACTGTTAATAGATTAATGAAGTTCAAGGTCAACTTTTATTCTTTTCACGTGTTATTTTTTCTGTTATTTATGGCTGCTAAACTGATATAAATAAGATAAAGTATTGATACTGCAAATCATGTGATATCAGGCTTGTATTATATATGACAGCAATGCTGCGGTGACACGAAACGGGAGACACGAGCCTCCCCCGCGCGCTCCGCACACCCCGTACGCCGCGCCGCTCGAGCAATAAACTTGGAACGTTACAGAGAAATATCGACAGGGTTGCGACCTGAGAAAATTAAGTTTTTCGCATCACGTCACAGCGAATTTGTCGTAAAAGTTGCTTAGTTCGAATCAATACGATATACTTACACGATGTTACTAACGTGATGAATTGTAAACGAATTCACCTTTCAAAAAAAACTTTCCATTTGTAAAATTGAATTTGTTGATTTGAAAAACAAAACATGTTTAATATACTATCTATAAACCTGTTTTCTTGTTACCTCAATAGATTTCATTTCTATGGATAATACAGACATTAAATTATAATTATATTCTTACCAAAATAAAAATTTCGTTCCCTACTTATTCAAGTTCACGAAAGTGAAAGTTTTGTGTACAACTTTAGTGACATGGCTGAGAACGTATCGTTGTCACGCCGCATCATAACAGCAGCTACACATGCATGTTGCATGCACTAAACGACGACATGCAAACTTGTATCCAACACATTCGTGATTTCGTTTTCCTTAAACGATGCCAGAAGTTAACGCGAAACTAATCACAATATTACTGTGGGTTTCGACTGCAGTGACACATAATGTAACCCCACGCATTCACTTTAAAAAAACAGATACAGCAATATGTCAATCCGAGTGCCCTGGTAGTTAACAATAGCGTTTGCCCGCAACTTAAAATTGGCCTTAGTTACTGCCGCACGCATCACCTACCTAAAGTGTAGTCAAAATCCGTCCGTTTCGGAGATTACTCAGTACTAAGGCGCATATCCAATAATTGATGGCGAATTATTTGACATTTGTACTGATCGATTATCTGATGTATACAAATCAGAAAATACGAACTCCATTATTTATTCAGTAAACAACTTTTCTTGGCTAATGTTATAAAACAACTAATTAAAAAACATTATTCATTAAATACTAGTTTAACTTTAATTATTTCCTTTCAAAACTGAAATACAACATTAAGTTTGGCTATTTACGTACTTTGCATGACAAAGCGACATAACACCGCTAGGGTTTGTTAACCTAATCTTAACGTTGTAATATCAGACAGGCTGAATTTGCAAATAGTTGCTAATTTTTAGACATCTGTATAATAAACTTAAACCTTCGTTTATGTTTAAACTGCCTAAAAGCTTATCAAAACATATTCATCCGTCAACTATCATTCAATTTGAAAATTGAAAAAAACAATATGCTTTATCTATGTTAATGTATATTTCGGCGGTAGGCATACTAAGTAATATTGTCGGACTAGTAATAATAGAGCATCTAATGAATAGCCTATAGTTTATTTCAACCATAGACGTAAAGATTTTATAGAAATGTCGTCATAATCGCGGCCTGAATTTCAATGAGATAATAATATAAAAAAATGTTCATTATATAAAAAATGAAAATATCGAAAAGAAATCTGGAAGTTCGTCGATGTTAATTATATTCGAGAAAGTGATATCTTGAAGATAAAGGTAATTTTTGTAAACAGCTTCAAAACTTTTAAATTGGCTCTTGTGCCGGCAACCGAAAGAAAAAGTATCAGATATTTAAAACATTAAAGTTATTAACAAGAATATATACTTACTTTTTCTTATTTATAATTTACGTAAACAATATTTTTTTTCGAATTAAGAGTTTCCTAGAATGAAAATAGTTTTTATATGCAAATCTTTCAAAGAAAACTACTCATCGGAATGATTTTATATTTAATTGTTTCAGGCATAATAAAATACTGCTTACATTTATTTATAAGTATTATTTTTCAGTTAATGACAAAACTCCTGGAAGCAATTAAGATAAAAGCAACGATAAAACATTCAAGAACTTACTGTCGGTCTGTTAGTGAATATTTAATATCGTTGTTATATTTAATGTAACATACAAATTGATATTTTTTAATTTGTTTAACTTTGACTAAAACAATTAGTGCCATCGATGAATAAAGCATTTTTTGTATTCTATTTTTTAATTCATTTTACTTAAGTATTCTGTCACTTGACATTGTTATCTAAAAGTTTTGCTATAACGTGTTATTCTAATTTCAATTATACACCTAACACAGTTCAGAATGCTTCAAATAAAAAGCAATTTTCAGTACTTATGTAATATATCACATGTAACCGAGTCCAGAGGACGCGTTCGAATTCGATACACGTCCTCAAACCATCTTTCGCTGTAAAACACGCTCGGACCGTATACGCCGGTATAAATCTACCCATGAGACTGAAATATACGTGTTCGTTCAACCATCGTAATACGCATGAAAGAAATCTCAGTAAACTACGGGTCACAGTTGGGATTCAAACTGTTTTTATGCTCAACTTTCTTCCCCTTTCCCATTTGAATTTATATAGCAGCTGAGGAAATTTGGAATGTAATTAAACTATCTGCAACAATTGATGTTTTCTTTCTTTATACCTGAAACTTTTGTGATCTGAAGAAAATTGTGTATCTTTGAACATAGATGGCGCTAGTAGTTATGTTTCATTACCAATTTTAATACATTTTCCATAGGAAAAGCTATCCACACCATTATTTAAAAATTTAATTTGAACTGAGTGATTAGTAAAATATAAGAGAACAAAACATTAAGTCAAGCAATCTTTCCAAGTTGTAAGGTAACCATACGGTAAATTAAACGCCAATTTGAAATATAATTTTTTAATACAATCCTTTTTACGGTAAATTAGATCCAAATTATAAATATCACGATGCGCTCTGTAAAGTAGTGCAAAACTCAGGCTATAACTGTCCGCTCAGTATTGCGACCGTTTGAGAGTCGACTCCGTAGAATTTTTAATTTTATTCTCGGCCCCTCGCGGCTCAGCTTGTTACAACTTTAAATTGGCACATCCAAGAGCAGTGGTCGCAGCCTATAGAGCAACTTCTATAGTGTTCTTTAATTATTTAACTAATAAAAACACATCAGGCAAATAAAAAACATTGTGGATAAATTAAAAACAAACAATTCTACAACCAAAAATGATCACACTAAAACTTTTTATTTAGGCTTCTTTTACAGTATCGTCTTTCCAAGTTCTTTTTTTTTTTTCTCTAGATTAAATGTGCAACATTCTTATAGGCCAGTACCATCTCACTGGCAGCATCCTTACTCCCAGCCTACTAAAAAGGTTGTATATGTATCTATTAGACACATTGACAATATGTACCTCTTAAAATCTCCCGCACAACTCACCTCGATCTTGAAAATATCTGCAGAAGTTTTATTTTATTTTCACATGATATAGCACAATATTGAAGTAGTTCTTATTTTAGTTTTACATAAGAGCTCCAAAAGAGCCCATAGAGTCTCTTTACAAGCGACTCGAATTTGTGTAAAAATAAATTTAAAGAAATAAATATTTTAAACTTTTATAAAGTGACCTCACAATTTCACGCGATAAAAGTATGCACAAGGGAGCCGAAATAACTCTCAGAAAAAAAATAAAAAAGTAATTATATTGTATTATATTGTTGATAAAGAAAAATACGTATAAAACGTTTCCTTTAAATGTTACCCAAAACTTTTTAGTGAATAAAGAATAATGATATTTTGTTAACATTTTTCAATATTTATCCCATATCAATCAATCTTTGCCGTATTTCCGACCGCTATTCTTGAAGAAAGAACATAAATCTTTTGTGAAGTTTTCTTAACAGGATAGGTATTATTCATGAGGATGCCAGACGCTTGATTGATCACGATATTTAGGATAACGCGTGAGCTAAATGTCGAAACGATTATATTTAAAATAAACTGTTCTATCATGTGGGACAAATGAAATTGTAACGTGGAATTTTTTTGTCTCGTTCACAAAATTTTTTTAGCATATTGAAAAAGTTAGCGCTTGACCACGATCCTACCCGATGAGGTGATGATGTGGTCTGAAGATGGTACGCGCTAGCTTTGTAGATGCCTATTCACTCTACTCCTGAAGGCCCCCACATCGTACTTGGACGGAAAAACTGACGCCGGCAACTTATTCCAATCCTTAACAGTACGCACAAGGAACGGTGATTCAAACTTTTTCGGCCGAACAATATATTTTTTATTTGTGATTACTAATTAATTTTAATGTTAGAATAGAATGTTTTACTGCCTCAATAGACATTGCAGCAGAAACACGAAATTATCAGCGATGACTGTAAACACTTATCTTTATATATATCCATACTAAAATAGTAGAAACAGAATCTATAACTAAGATAAAACTTAGTTATATTTAATATTTTCAATTTATTTCTATTATTCAGCGCAATAATTCCGCGAATGTCCGATCCCTAGAAACAGTCATTAACAAGCAAATTTATCAGTTGGTTGAATAAAATAGTATAATCTGAATTAAATTTTTCCGATATTTTATTAGATGGAACAGAGTTGTTAAAAGAAAGTAAGAAACGGTTTGATAAAATTGCAGTCAAAATTTGCAAATTTGAGAAAAGGAAATCGTGTCAATTAACTTCTTTAGCGGAGAAAACATCCAAGGAGCACAAAACGTTCGTAGTTTATTTAAACATTGGCTGTAGAAACCAGCTGTTCACCAATTAACGGGTCAACTCATTAAATTACTCCGCTTCGGCTTTGCCCGCTCGCTACTCGTGTCTAGCATCGGTGTAACAGCTGTTGGTATTAAAAGGATTTCTTAATGAGATGAATTTTGTACACAGCAAAGAGAAATTTGTATTAAAAATATTTATTTTTATATTTCTCCTCATCTAAATCCATCATCGCTAAGCAACTAAACATGTAAGAAAAAACAATTTTAGGTTTTAATATTTTTACTAAATATCTGTCCAAAGTTTAGACAGATATTATTTACATGTGTAAACCGAAAGGATATAGTCCTTTATATTTTTTTTTATAAGAGAAGGGGGCAAACGAGCAGCGGGAACACCAAGGTGTTCATCGACGCCCATGGACATCTGCAATACCAGAGGAATCGCAAATGCGTCCTTTATAATTGAAAGAATTTAACCTTTAAATATTATATAAAACAGATTGCAGATTCTAATTTTAAACCAGCAATGTTTTCATTTAGTGATTACTTTGTTATAGTAAAAATGCTTGTATCCGCGTATAAACCTTACTTACCTAACTTATTCTAAATTAATTGTACATTTATGTTTCAAAGCTTATCATAACATTTTAATTATTTTCCTGGGGAAATAGCGATTTGAGAACATGTTTACGGTAACAAAGATCAAAAGATACGAGATAAAACATTCAAATTCAAATTCATTTATTACATATTTGTACAAAAATCATACAATTTTCACAAAAATATATACTCGTACCATGCAGAAACACAGATTTATTATAAGTCAACCATACAAAAATTCCTCTACCTTTCCTTGAAAAATCTTAATTAATATTTCATGGAAGAGTGTTCAAAATATCTGTAAAAACATTCCCTTTTCATGTTTGAAGTAATATAATTTGCGGTTCTTACATTGTTACTAACAACTAGCTGTCGCCCGCGACTCCCTCCGCGCGGAATTATGATCTACATCTATGCCAAATTTCATCGAGATCCATTGAGCCGTTCTGGAGATACCTTCAAACAAACATCCATCCAAACATTCGCATTTATAATTTTAGTAGGTAAGATAAGCATTTATTTTTAACAGTGTACGTAACGTACGTAAAAAAAGAATCACACTCAAAGGGATGAGTGAATTAAAGTAAAATTTGTTCATTAAAGCCAACTTCATTCGAAGAACTGAGCGTCCAGTAAGGTCCCAGAATTGTTAAAAAGCTATTGACTTTCTCAAACATTGTCACGAAAACTTTTAACAAAGTTTCTCTGGCAATGATCTGACGCCGTCTTCATTTTTTGTGCAACTCCCAATTGACTAACTTCAATTTAACTTTGTCTTTGATTATATCACACATATACATTGGGTTTTGATAGCATATGAGTTATTCTATCCAAAGTTATTGCATTAAAATTAGATTGCTAAGGGTCTGTGGAACCAGATTAATGATTTTTCCACAAATCTGGTTCCATTAATAATTAAAAACGAATCTTTTAAAAATTAAATGATTATCTATATCAATTTAATAAATCATTTAAGATAATCATTTTTAAATTTCTCGCTATATTTGTTAGTTGGTTAAATTTAAAATCTTTAACAGTATTAGTTCCCGCAACAGCAATATTTGTTGGGTGCGCGAATGGGCAGTGTCGCGAAGACAGACGTGAAATGGAAGTAATTCCGCGTTTCGTCTGATGAGTGTGTGTGCCGAAGGTCTCATTTTAGTCCACGTTTCTTTTCCACCCTTTTCTTATAAGGAAATGATGTGAAGGGGAAGTGAACATGGCGGTAGTGAGGACGCATAGGAAAGGGAAATATTCTCTTTCTGTGAGACGCACATTTTTCCGTCGTTCATTTCTCCGTCGATTAAAGGTAAGCAACGTTGCTAAGTCAATAGGCATCGGTCGCTTCGCTATTTTGGCGAATTCAGGTGGCTGATGACAACCTAATACAAAAAAAATTAAACACTAAAACAGTCTTGATACAAGTCATCCATCCAAAGACAGAAAATGTGTAAATATAAATAAAGTGAAGTCAAATGTAGAGTCGGCGCAAAAGAAGTTCAGTGTCTACTGCTAAAGTTTTTAATCTTGTTTTGCCTCTTCTTATAGAAAACCTTGTTACTAACTTTAAATTGGCATTTCTCGATGTAAAGTTAAAGAAGCGCCGACAGAGACACTACATGCAATTCCTAATCGAGTAAAAGATAGAACGAAATGTTGAACTGACATCTCTTTTCATTTACATCTATATATATAAAAGAAAGTCATGTTAGTTACACTACTTATAACTCAAGAACGGCTGAATCGATTTGACTGAAAATTGGTGGGCAGGTAGCTTAGAACCAGGAAACGGACATAGGATAATTTTTACCCCGTTTTCTATTTTTTATTCCGCGCGGACGGAGTCGCGGGTGAAAGCTAGTATCGTATAATTTTAAAACTGTTAGATTAGAATGCCAAATTTTATTTCGTTCTCAAAATACACTACTGATTTAATTGACAAATCTAATCTTACAACATATTTAACAGTAATTTCTACCTCTAAATTGTAACAGGCATAATTTTATTTTTTGTTATTAGGTTCCTTAAATATTTAATGCATTTAACACTTTCCTTGGGGTAAATCTAGTTTTAGTCATTAGGAGTCACTTAATATTTCAGCTGATTTATATTTGGGTATCAGGGCAAGTGAGCAATCGTACTTTTTGTGTATATATTTAGAAGAGTAAATAAAATTTAAGTGAATTTAATATGTTACCCACAATTTGCCTTCATTTTCATTGGTTTATTTGTAGTCGTTCTTAAAGTAACACTGTCGCAGTAGTTTTATTACATTATATTGGGTCTCTCTCTTTACAAAGACCATGTTGGAGACAACAATATGTATCGTAGTGACTTTTGACAATGGAAACAAACTGTAATAAGTTTTCGAATATGAAGTTTAAGAAATAGTGTTATCCACATGATATTAATTATTAGTCTTACTTAAGGCGCTGAAAAAGGTATTCCGTGGAGGAAAAAAAGATTAAAGAGAAGATAAAAAAGGATAATAAAGATGAAAGATAATATATATGAGCTTTGAATTTAAAAGAACAATAAATGCTACCGAGTAATTTTTAAATCAGGAATACGTAGTGACGATCGTGAAAAATTTAAATTTTAACAAATTGTATTGGACGGAGCACGCTCGGTTAGCGAAATAAAATTCACCCTCACGACCCATAACGAGAGATCATAATTTTTGAAAAGATATCTGCGGCTTGTGTTACGTGCCGCGAGTACAAATATGCAATTTTTTACATTTTTAACATTCGGATTGTTTCACAATTGTGATTGCTTCGATGATGTCGGATTTATTCTGTTGCATTATTTATACGTCACGAATTTCAATCGTTACGCGTTCCAATGTGTATCATTCTTTTTTTATTTCCATGTTCTGTTCCATTTTACCACGAGACTTATAACAGCGTTAATCAATCATGATTAATGTACTCCAGATTATTCCTGTTATTACCAACTAACAACGAATAGAGGTCTTTTTTGTCATTCAATCCATAGGAACTTTAGTGATACGTATGAGTTTATATCATTTATAACTTGAATACAGTCGTCACCTGCTGATATAATGTCGTCTTCGAATTAACAAATAAATTCTCAATATGAAAACAATTACAGTTCGCAAGTACTCTCAGTTTTTGAGAATCATTAATATAAATTAATATGAGAAACCTACAGTAATAAATAATTTAATAAACATGAAATGACTGTAAGTGCGGCAATTTTGCTTGCTTAAATTCAATATTGAAAAGTAATCGACGGAGAACAGAAACATATTTATTAAGACTTTACGTTCTGCGCCGTCGTGACATGCAGTTACTGCCCGTTTCGAGAACTGTGAATGTTCCAGACGTGACTTTTTATTTCGAAGGCGCATTAACGATGTGTTCTTAGCTTTATAAAAATGTTTGGAACATAACTCATTTTAACGATTAACTTTAAATGTACTGTAAAGGGACAAATTCGTAATTCAAAGATATTTTAACATCAAGAGTAGCCACAAATAATATAATCGTGATATCATCTATATTTTAGCGTAGTTGGACATAGACATTCTCATTTGCATTCATATTAGACTGCTACCTCTAGTTTTTCAACGGAAAAGTATAACATACAGGCTAGGCTAATAACGCACTAGGCTTCTTTGTTTCCTGTTATTTTTTTTTTAGATTTTCTTCTTCCCTGCTCTCTAGGACACATATATGATTGTACATTATTTATTAAAACTTTTCGAAATGTCTAGCCTTTCACTCAATTCAAAAATAATACTTTACAAGCATAGAAGTACAGTACCTATATATGTTATACAAGAAGCTCATTTGCAGGTCATACAATTCTACCTATTTGTCAAGACGATTCTAATAGCTCCGTCATCAGATCAGTACCTAGTATTGTATTGGCGTGTGATTTACACATGTATGCAAAACGTCAGGTCAATCAGTTACAGGGATTAAATTTAATTTGCAAGATTTGATTACAAACATCGGGACTATTAATTAATATGAGCCCATGAGCCTTGGGCCTCTAATTAGAACGCTCATGGGACTGTATGGTCGCATTGCGACAAAATAGTTTTAGTAACTAAATAAAAAAAAAAAAAAACGTGAGCCGTCACGGGACGCCTGGCAGATGTGAAACATCGTGTGTGTACAATTAATATGCATAAAATATTAGATAAATAAATAAATTACAAATGAATGAATGAATGAATGAATGAAGGAATTCATGAATGAATGAAGGAAGGAATGAAGGAATGAAGGAATAAATGAATGCAGGAATGAGTGAATGAATGAATGAATGAATGAAGGAAGGAATGAAGGAATGAATGAATGCAGGAATGAATGAATAAATGAATGAATGAATGAATAATAAAAATAATAATAATAATATATATAGTTTTATATTTTTTTATATTTTTTTAATATTGTTTAAGATTTTATTAAGAAAAATATATAAAATTAAACAAGAAATAAATATGTGGAATAATAATAATTAATAATATTAAAATAATATATTTATATATATAGGTATATATATATATATATATATATGTATATATAGGTATAAGATATATATACCTTCATTCATTCATGAATTATAAAAAATAATTAATTGAAGATAATATTAATATAATTTATATAATTATTAATCTTAATATAATTTATATTATTACTAATATGATTAATATGAATATAATTAATTAATAAATATTAGGTCCTTACATATGAAATTGGTGTTTTTTGTTCTGGCCACTTTAATCACGAATTTCTCCTCTTTGGTAAGGAATTTCAAATTCAAATTTGTACAGCTATAGACTCATGTATTTGTGGTTCGATGACCATCATTCATTTGTTTTTTTTTTTCTGTTTTTTTCTGTTTGTGTCACTCATTTGACAAAATGGAAAACTTAAAATATCGCATTATTTACGAGTACGAGTTCCGCCGTGGCACTAGTGCTGCGGAAACGACTCGAAGGGTGAATGATGTGTATGGCGGTCGTGTTGCAAAAGAAAACACAGTTCGTTTTTGGTTCCAACGTTTTCGTTCTGGAAATTTCGATCTGCAGAACAAGCCCCGTGGACGGCCTGACACTCAAGTTGATAATGAAGAGTTGAAGGCTATTGTGGAAGCGGATCTATCGCAAACCACGTCCGAGTTAGCTGCAGGCTGCGATGTTAGTGATAAAACTGTTTTAATTCACTTGAAGCAAATTGGGAAGATTAAAAAGCTTGAAAGGTGGGTACCTCACGAATTGACTGAAGCAAACCGGCAAATGCGCGTCGACTGTTGCGTTACATTACTAAACCGGCACAATAATGAAGGTATTTTAAACCGAATCATTACCTGTGATGAAAAATGGGTTCTTTACGATAATCGGAAGCGCTCAGCGCAATGGTTGGATCCTGGCCAGCCAGCGAAATCCTGCCCCAAGCGAAAATTAACCCCAAAAAAGTTAATTGTAAGCGTTTGGTGGACTAGTGCCGGTATTGTTCATTACAGTTTTCTCAAATCTGGCCAGACTATTACGGCTGGTGTGTATTGTCAGCAATTGCAAACCATGATGGAAAAGCTAGCGGCTAAACAACCTAGGCTGGTCAACCGCTCCACGCCACTGCTGCTTCACGACAACGCTAGACCACACACTGCGCAACAGACGGCTACTAAATTAGAAGAGCTTCAATTGGAAAGTCTAAGACATCCTCCTTACTCCCCGGACCTTGCTCCAACAGATTACCATTTTTTTCGACATTTGGATAACTTCTTGCAAGGGAAAAAATTCAACTCCGATGGGGCAGTCCAAATCGCCTTCATAGATTTTATTGATTCCCGTCCGACTGGTTTTTTTAGTAAAGGGATCAATGAACTACCTATGAGATGGCAAAAGTGCATAGAAAATAATGGTTCATACTTTGATTAATTAAATATATTATATTAAAAAATATTCGACTTTTTGTTCCTCCCATACAAAACGCCAATTTCATATGTAAGGACCTAATATAATATAAAAAATTTCACATCAAAATTAAATAAAACGCAGGTTATGTGTACCGTAGTAACCAACAACGTCGAACTGAGTGAGAAGCTACACCGTTCACTCAACTATTCATAAAATATATACAGTCAAAATCTGTTATAACGTCATCGAAGGGACTACTCATATTGAGTCGTAAAAACCGATAGTTGTAACAACCGGTGACAGGTATTAATAGGAAAGATATGTATATAACATTCAGCCGGGACCTTTGATTTTGGTCAATTTAACCGGTATGTTGTTCTAAACGATGTCGCCATAAACGGTTTTGACTGTACACGTATACCTTAGTCACGGCCAGTACTTAAAATAATAAACATTAAACCAAAAAGTTGTATATATCACACAATATGTTTTAGAGTATAAGATGAATTATATCACAGATAATATCAAAATATTTTCGAGGTTTTTACATGTGTAATTAAGGTTTTGATGCGTCTTGAGAAACGGAGATATGCTAAAAGGCAATTGCTACTCATTTTATAACCTTAATTAATTAAATATAATATCTGATTATAATCTGTGGAATGAGGTTGTGTGTAAAATAACAGGCCATTTAGAATTATAAAAAGTTGTATAGTTACAGTTGTAGAAAAAAACATCGTGTACAAGTAATATGCATAAAATATTAAATAAATAATAATAATAATAATATATTTATATAGTTTATATTTTACCATTATTTATTTACTTTATCTTTCATATAAAAACCAGCCAGGCGGAGACAGAATTAATATAAAAGAAATAATAATGATGATAATGATAATGATAACGATGACGATGATGATGACGATGACGATGACGATGACGATGATGACGATAATGATAATGATAATAATGACATTAATGATATTAATGATAAAAATTATAATAATGATAAAAATGATAATAATGATAATAATGACATTAATGATAAAAATGAAAATAATGATGTTAATGATAATAATGATAAAAATGATAAAAATGACGATAATTATAAAAATGATAAAAATGATAATAATGACATTAATGACAAAAATGATAAAAATGATAATAATGACATTAATGACAAAAATGATAAAAATGACATTAATGATAAAAATTATAATAATGATAAAAATGATAAAAATGACATTAATGATAAAAATTATAATAATGATAAAAATGATAAAAATGACATTAATGATAATAATCATAATAATGATAATAATGATAAAAATGACATTAATGATAAAAATGATAATAGTGATAAAAATGACATTAATGATAAAAATGATAATAATGATAATAATGATAAAAATTATAAAAATGATAATAATTATAAAAATGATAATAATGACATTAATGATAAAAATGATAATAATGATAAAAATGACATTAATGATAAAAATTATAATAATGATAAAAATGATAAAAATGACATTAATGATAAAAATTATAATAATGATAAAAATGATAAAAATGACATTAATGATAATAATCATAATAATGATAATAATGATAAAAATGACGTTAATGATAATAATGATAAAAATGACGTTAATGATAAAAATGATAAAAATGACATTAATGATAAAAATGATAATAGTGATAAAAATGACATTAATGATAAAAATGATAATAATGATAATAATGACATTAATGATAAAAATGAAAATAATGATATTAATGATAATAATGATAAAAATGATAATAATTATAAAAATGATAAAAATGATAATAATGACATTAATGATAAAAATGATAATAATGATAAAAATGACGTTAATGATAAAAATGATAAAAATGACATTAATGATAAAAATGATAAAAATGACATTAATGATAAAAATTATAATAATGATAAAAATGATAAAAATGACATTAATGATAATAATCATAATAATGATAATAATGATAAAAATGACGTTAATGATAATAATGATAAAAATGACGTTAATGATAAAAATGATAAAAATGACATTAATGATAAAAATGATAAAAATTATAATAATGATAAAAATGATAAAAATGACATTAATGATAAAAATGATAAAAATGACATTAATGATAAAAATGATAAAAATGACATAAATGATAATAATGATAAAAATGACATTAATGATAAAAATGATAATAATGATAAAAATGATAAAAATGACATTAATGATAATAATGATAAAAATTATAATAATGAAAATAATGATAAAAATGACATTAATGATATTAATGAAAGTAATGATAATAATGATAATAATGAAATTAATGATAATAATGACATTAATTATATTAATGTTATTAATTATATTAAAGATATTAATGATATTAATGATAATAATGATATTAGATATTAATGATAATAATGATAATAATAATAATAAAAATAATATTCAATATTCAATATTATTAAACTAAACACATAAAATATATATATGTATACCTCAGTATAGCTTGGCGACCCGTCGCCACGGCAAGCGTCGCCAACCCAACGATTCGGTTTACAAGTGATCCTATAGATGTTTCACATCAAAAAGTACATTAATTTTCAAAACGGTTTTCAACGCTGCACATCTGGCAGTAACTTTTATAATTTCTCTCCTCTTCGTTCGTTAAATGCGGTATCTTTTCATTGGGATAAATGCGAATTCAACCAAACACTATGTTGTACTAACTTTAAAAACTCACGCTATTCGCTTTAGTTTTTTTCAATTTAGTTTATAACGAGGTTTTTAACTGTGGTTAAAATAATCTAGTTTAAACTAACACACATTTTTTGACTCATTATTCAATTTAATGATAAATTGCATTATCATTTAACAGTTGCTTAAAAATACTGACTACATTTTATTTAATTAAATCGTAAGTAAGATTGATAAAAACGTTAACGTAGAATTTAGTTTTTTATAAAAAAACGTTTTAGAGTAACATTAATCACGACGGCTGAAACGTTGAAAGCTTTTATACAGCGCCTAAAAAAATAACGAAAGTAGCAACGCATTTGTTTACATTTTATTTAATTGATATGTACTCAGTACAAAGCAGTATTAAGTATACAATTGTGTGTTATAAATATATAATTGAATACGGCTGCAAAAATGCGTTTTGAAGTTTCGTTAATTATACCATCTTGGTGAGACTAGCCAAATTAATGGCACAAATAATTATTATTTGAATTTGTATTAGTATTTGTAAAAATTTTAAATCAATCTGATGTCGTTAAGTGGGTCTTTGTTAAGAGAAAATTTAACGAGCATAATTATTGTTATAATATTCCGGTATCAAACTGATTACTAAAAGGCGTCTTCGTATACAAGTACGTACAACGTAAATCGTCAAAACTAATCTTGGACGGTTTCACCGCAAAAATCGCGTTGCGTGCGTTTGAAATTTTCGGGTTTTCAAAGATCATAGTTACTGTTAACACTATTGGGTACAATTTTTATTTTTATGATTATTTGCAACAAATTTACAAAATTTATCGTTTACAGCGCTCGGAATTTTAAAATAAATATTGGAGAATTTGTTTTTGAAGTATCGTATGCACGTCCAAAGATAAATATTTTCGTCGCTAAAACAAATATATGGATATAAAATAAATTTATCTTCCGATAGAATAAACATGGTACATGATTTTGACATAAAAAGTAACGATCCTTTTGGCAGGCACATTATTAGAATTTGATTTTTAATTCCTTATTAATTGGAATACACTCTACCATTATCTAACGGTGTTAGTTGATTGGAAAGGACTCAGTGTATTGAAATCGGTATACAAATAAAAAAAAAGAAGTAATGAACCTCGATTAAAATTTGTGCGGTTTAGAATGTCAAGCGAGATGTTTTTGTTTGAAACAATTGATTGAGTTCCCAAATCCTTAGTCCTTGTTATTTTCACGGGCGAGCGCGCGGGTGGATTCCATTAATGTCTGCTAACGACCGGACGCACTTCGGATTGGGGTTTAAAAGGGTTGAGTGGTTTTGTACAATCGTTCTGATAAAAGGGGATGAATGTTAAAGCTTTTAGCGATTTAAAAGATGTCCCGTCCTGTCGGATTAATTTTAGCGCCAATGAACTAATAAGAATCCCGGGCGTATCTTGAACGATTCGCTTTTATAGGGGCGTCTCTCAGTTCCTTATCTCGCCGTTCTGAAGTTTTAACAGCTCAAGTCGATTGAGACGTCGAAGCTTCTAAAGTTTAGAAATACGATTGGAAAGAAAAATAAAGGTACTGTCACCGTGCTACGTCGCGACTACAAAGTACTGATAATTAGAAACATGTTTTGGATCTCTCAATATGAAAATGGTGAACCTTCTGTTTTACCGTCACTGTCACTAATGATACTATAACGATGTTCGAAACATAAGGTTCTGAATTCGAAATTTGAATCTTTGCCGTGAATGCTGCGCTGCCAAACAAAATAAAAAAAACGAAAATCGTTATGAGTGTAAAATGATCAGTGCAATTGATATGTTGCAATGAAGACATCATTAACAACTAATGCTTTAGAAGCCTCAGAAAGTATTTATAATTAATTAGCTACTAGTGTGGAACTAAAAAAAAAGACTTAATAAGTATGTTTTATTAATAACTATGTTTTCTTTCTGACTATGCTCTACCTCTATGCTAAATTTCATCGAGATCCATGCAGCCGTTCTGAAGGTACCTAACAAACATCTATCTATCCATCTAAACATTCGCATTTATAATATTAGTAAGATATATACAGTTATCAGTGTACCAACGTCATAATGTATTCGGACACAGTTCAAATATATCTGTGGTATGGATCACGAAGCATGCGTTACAAGCGACCTCTGGTAAATTAATTATACTCTAGGTCGCAACGATTTCCCGTTTCAAATTCGTTCTCGAATAATTTCGTTTCGAAACAAACTTTGAAACTAAAAAGCAATTACATGGCACATTTATACGTGAAGGTAAAATTCGTTTCAAACTACTGTTTACCCGTGAACTTTAGCAGGTAACTGAATTTAATTGTTAGATTTTCACAAACAGTAGAGCCACCAACATCTGTTGCTGAGAAATACAATGACTTCCTAGAAAACATTTGAAGACGTAGGCAGTTTTCAAGTAATCAGTGAGATACCAGAGGACTAATATTAGCCTCTTTCACTTTATATATTTTTGATAACCTCATTTAAAAAAATGTTCTAAAAATTCTTCCTAATATTGTTTTTTCAACTTTTCATCGCGAACATAAATTCGCTATTCTGAATAGTAAAAAGTTAAAACATTTTATAAATATATATTTTTTTAGGATTTATCAAGTTTACACGCATTGTTAATAACACCCGCGGGAAACATTCGACCAAACGAAACTAAAACTAACTTATGAATATTTGTCCGCGAAGCTCGTAGCAAGCTCGGCTAGTGTCAATCGCTTCGGAGCATGCGCCGTTTCACCTTTAGCGCGGGCTTGCGTGCGGACTTCAGTAATTGGCCGTACGCCGCGCCGTCCGTACGAAACCATCTCCGGACGATTCTCGACCGGTCTTTCCCGCTCGGGAATTATTTCGAACGTGACATCTGTCAATTCGATACCGATATGGTGAACATTAGGATAAGTGTACTTTCAACAAGACATAAACAACTCTCAGTGTTATTTTTGTGTCGTACATAAATGATTTAGTGAGTATTTTGTTGGTATAAAAGTTGTAAAAAAGTTATAACATTGCAAGTTTGAATTAATAAAACAGTTAAAGTGTATTGTGCTCTGTGTGGATTAACATATTTAGGTAAGAAATAACTAATAATGTTATGTTTAATTTTAAGAATGCTAATAGAATAATAAACATTTAAATTTTCTCAGGTTTGAACGAATTGTGCTTTCTTGTTTTTTTTTTTTCTAAGAGCTTTTGTACACTGTTTTTATCTTTATCATAAAGCGATAAAAGTAATTACTATATATTATTTTTTTTTTCTTAATAAATAAATGAATGTTAATGTTTCTATATTTTGTACGGTCGTAAAATTTTTACTCGACATTTTATGACTCAATCTTATTTGAAATATCAAGCTTTATTTCTATTATACAGGATGTAGGAAACAAAACATTATAATATGTAATTTATATTTCACATTTACCAACAAAACAAGTAACTTTTGAAGGTCAATTAAGCGTTCGCTTGACAGGGGACTGAAAAGTATAATTTGGCTTAATCTCATGCGTGAGCTGTTTATCGAAAATAAAAATCTTCAGTTATTTCACTGTAATTACCTTGACTTTTTGTTATATAACTAGCTAGTAATAGTTATTATTCTGTTCTCAGATAATGCTGTTTGTTTAGAATAATTGATGTATGTACCTTTGAGTTAGAAAAAGTAACCTTTAAAAACTGAAGGCATTATTTAAAAGGAAATTATTTAATTAGGTTTTTAAATAAAAAAATTGAATGACATAAATTTTAAGCGTAATATTCTATTTTGTTAAAACTAAAAAGCGTTAAATTTAGGATCAATGTTATTGTAATATATTAACTTATACGAAAAATGTTGTTGTACAAAAAACACGACGATCAGGAGGACGAAAACCTCGTGCGTCGACACCACATAGAGTGGGATAAGCACAAAGAGAAGATGATGATGAATACTTTAAGTCACAAAAAAAAAATAAAGTTACATTATGGCCTGTAAGCCTTTCATCCATAGGAACAACTGTTGATCTTACTCGTAAATAATATCTTATTTATTTGATTTAAGTTAATTTAAAGGCAATAAAATTACAATCGATAGAAGAATAGATTAGAAAAAGAAAATTAGGTCTTTAGACTTCCACTTGCAGGAAATATTTCAGTTCAGTGCACTTATAAAGAGGAAAGATTGTATTGTTTATTTGCATTGAATAGGAACCGAAAATACGGAACCGATTTAATTTTTTTTTTCACTTTTGTGAACCTACATTATTGTCGGGTAACAAAGGCTATTTAGTACTCGACTTTTTCTCCGCGGACGAAGTCACGGCCAACTGCTATCTTACTAATATTATAAATGCAAATGTTTAAATAGATGAATGGATATTTCTTAGAAGGATTCTCTAGAACGGCTCAACGAACCTCGATAAAGTTTGGCTTTGATATATGTAGAACATAGCCTGAAAGAACACATAGGCTACATATTAAGTTTTTGTCTTATTTTTCTTTGCAGATAGAGTCGCGGGCAAAAGCTAGTATAAAACAAAATAAAAATTATACAATTACGTTCACTACCTTAATGGATAGAACTTCAGAACTAAATCATCGTTTTTAATTACATAACTTCGTTACAACTCTCATTTTAATTGCTTCATTCAGAACCACGTTTATACGAGTACATTTCAAAAATCGCAATTGTTTTACACTTGTAAATTGTTTGTAATTTGCATAACTTAAGGAATTACCTGGTGTGAGATTCGATTCGAATTTATCTTGAGGTAGTCCATAAAATGTGGCTTTGTGTATTTGCAGAAAAATATTATCTCTCCTACAGGAAAAAGAGCGGCAAAAATAAATCCATTAACGTAAAAGTAAAATAAAGTTAAGTATCATAATCCAAATCAAGGAAAATTATGTAAATAATATTTACATAAACTAGTAAATTAAGTACAGAAAACGAACGTTAAAATTAAACCATGTCAATTACATTTTTTAAGAAACAATAAAAATATTTTTCTCTCTTTTAAAAATGTAAATATTTTTAAAGTATCATCTACTCGTTTAAAATCTTTGCTTAAAAAATGGTTGCCACCCATATCAACATTGGTAATATTTAACTAGGTTCATTTAGGAAAACTTAAACGAAACTTAAGTTATTGTTTTTTATGAATATTGTAATATACGGAAATTAGTTTCCGTCTACTCCGTGAAATATAAATGAATTCACTTGCATTATCTATATATATAAAAGAAAGTTGTGTTAGTTACACCATTTATAACTCAAGAACGGCTGAATCGATTTGACTGAAAATTGGTGGGCAGGTAGCTTAGAACCAGGAAAAGGACATAGGATAATTTTTACCCCGTTTTCTATTTTTTTTTTATTCCGCGCGGACGGAGTCGCGGGTAAAAGCTAGTTTAGTATAAAAATTGCATATATTTGATAACAGAAAAAAAATGACAAAATGGTGGCAAACGGTATTAAAAAACGGTATAAACGGTGGTCCTCGGCGGTATTTCCAAACCGCTACGACTTAGGGTCCTTCAAGAAGCGAGCGTATCACCTTCTCAAAGGCCGGCAACGCATCTGCGATTCCTCTGGTATTGCAGATGTCCATGGGCGTCGATGAACACCTTGGTGTTCCCGCTGCTCGTTTGCCCCCTTCTGTAAAAAAAAAAAAAAAAAAAGAAACGAGCAACTATGTCACCTGGTGTTGTAAGCGCTACATATGGAACATAATGTGTCGCAAATGTCGCCTACTTTTTTGTCGAGTCCAATTCCTTATTAAAAAAGGACAGTAGGTGAACTTTAATTTTGCCTCCTGCACCCAATTTATCAGACAAGACGCGGAAATCTTCTATTTCATGTCCTGATTAAAAATGGACAACAGGGGATGGAGGATTCAAATCAGGCCTCCTTTACCGTATATGTTGAAAGTAGCAACTTTGACGTGTTGTACACACATTCCATCACATATGTATAAAGCGCTAAGTTGAAGACATTAATAAATACTGTATGTACTGATTAAACCTTCAATTTCCAGTACTTGGAAATACATTACTTGTGACCTTGTGGTGTGTTGTCGGGTGTTGGGTGTCGCAGCGCCCCGCCCCGCATTGTTCTGCGTGCGTGTCCGTAAGCGTTCGTGACACGCGAGCTGACCGACACGTAACCCACCTCGCTCGGTACGTAAATAATTTTCAAGCTGCTTTTTTTGCCTTGTCAACTGAAATGGGCCACGGCTCCACTGCTGACTTTTTATATAGCTGACAATGCACGAACTAATGATCGTACACGAATTATAAGTAATATATGCGACAGTTCGTAATACGGTACGTCAGTGTGAGTAACTATTTGTACAGATTAAATTTTATTTAATTTCCTTCTTTTTTTGACTACAGAAGCAATGGACTTTCTCTATATTTTCGACGATATGAAAAGCATCGTACAAAAAAAAAAGAATTTAGGACATTACGTTATCTATATCTATATATATAAAAGAAAGTCGTGTTAGTTACACTATTTATAACTCAAGAACGGCTGAATCGATTTGACTGAAAATTGGTGGGCAGGTAGCTTACAACCAGGAATAGGACATAGGATAATTTTTACCCCGTTTTCTATTTTTTATTCCGCGCGGACGGAGTCGCGGGTAAAAGCTAGTCTATATATATAAAAGAAAGTCGTGTTAGTTACACCATTTATAACTCAAGAACGGCTGAATCGATTTGACTGGAAATTGGTGAGCAGGTAGCTTAGAACCAGGAAACGGACATAGGATAATTTTTACCCCGTTTTCTATTTATTTATTTTTTTATTCCGCGCGGACGGAGTCGCGGGTAAAAGCTAGTTATGACTAAAAATATCACGATTAAAAATTTCGTAAAAAAGTTACCAAACCTTCAGTAATATATTCCTGATGCGTCTAAAAGTGTATTAAAAATGTTATTGATACAAATGGGACGAAAAAATTGCATTTTCAAACAAAACTTATTTATTTACAGCAGCAAATGTACGCTGCTGATATTTATTTTGTTATGTTTATATACACAGTTCAAAGGCTTTTCCGGAAAGTTAGTAAATAATGGTGATAACTAGAGCCAAAACGTGTTAAGATATTAAGTAGTTTCAAAGTTTTATCTTATTACAAGCGTGAGAGGAAAATAGCATTTCATATTATTTTGGTACTAGCTGTCGCCTGCGATTCCCTCCGTGCGGAATTTAAAAAAAAAAACTAAATTATATATTTTGTTATTCCTACATCTATTTTAAATTTCATCTAGATCTATGCAGCTGCTCTGGAGATACCTTTTAACGAACATCCATCCATCCAAACATTCGTATTTATAATATTAGTAATAAGTAACATATATATATATACAGGTAGTATGACTAGTAAGTATTACCTCATATACTCGTAGTACCACTCTAAATATAAACCACTCGTAGATATAATTGCATAAATATCCAAATATGCTAATAATACGATTGTAATCTTGTACAAATTATCATATCTCGCTTCATTTTGTTATGTCGTAAAATAAGTCATAAGTGGATGGCATTTTTCACGCGTTCTCGACGATGAATTTTACCTGGATAAAGTCGGAATTATCAGGTCACCCTAACATTTTGTCATGTTTTTGATAAATGCTAGTCATGCTGTCATTGGATCGAATTCATTCATTTAATTGCGGGTGGGAAAGTTTTTCTTTTTGCAGGATTTTTGTTAATTGAATATAATTTGTTTTAGAGAATTTTTGTTGAAAATATAAATAAAAAAAATTCAGTCGAATTGATAACCTCCTTCTTTTTGAAGTCGGCTAAAAAAATAGTTTTTGTATGGATTATAAATTTTACACTGAAGATTTTTTTCTCCTTTTGCTCAACTAATGAAAATATCAAAGTAAATATGACTGCTCTACCGTCACAGATGTTTTACATTTAATAAAATACTAGCTGTCGCCCACGACTCTGTCCGCGTAGCATTAAAAAAAACTTAATAGTAGTCTACAAGTTCTTGCATACTATTTTCTACCGTTCTACTATGTTGAGACGTTCAGGAAATACCTTCAAACATACATCCATCCATCCATCTAACCATTCATATTTATAATATTAGTAAGATTAAGTTTTAAGTTAAAGAAAAAAATGACTACTGTATTTCACATGTGATATCTCATTCGTAGCCAGCATTGCAAAAGATGTGACGTGTCACTTGCATAAGGGGCTTTAAATCCGTCGTCCGCGAAACGTTTATAGCTTAATTTTCTTCTGTTATATACTATCGCAACGCAGAGCAGGAAAGTTGTTGCGTTTTATTAAAGTTAACAGACAGTATCTTAAATGTTTATATGTAGATTGTTTGCACTATATCATTGAAGTTAGAGCATGTTTTGCTCCACTCAGAAACCAGTCAGAAATAAAATTTGGTAATGAAATGTAGCGACTTCAACCAAGTCTATTACCATTATATTATCAAACTATCAGATGTTAAATGGAAATGTTAAGATCTATAAAAACCTTAAGTTAGTAACATTCAAAAATTATATGTACTCGTATAATTAAAAAATGAAATAAAATAATCGAATGTTAGTAATATGTCCTAAAATTTAGTATTGATTAAATGAAAAGGTTATTGAAAATTTTACAGTCAATATTCTATACGAACGGGCTTAAAGCTTTATTGCCTTGTATCAGCTTGTACAAATAACTTCCATTAGCTGGTATTTAATCAGAACATTCCAGTCCCTAAAATTCGAGAGTTAATTGTTTATCAATACCCTTTCATTTTGTTTGTGTACGTGGAACTAATTGGAACAGTTGGACCGCATTAACACGTCATCTGCGACCTTGTTCAAGAACTACGAACCCAACTTAAAATCCAATTAGCTCTATTGTTGTAAAACGTTCGCTAATTAGCAAAGTTGTGTTCACCTAAGCCTTTTAAATTTATATGTAGTTTTAGGTTCTTGGGAACTATTGCTTTTAGACCTTTAGGTTTGAGTTAAAGGTTTCATTTTCTATTGTTATATCAATAAGCTGAAGTATATAGAAAAATATAAAAGAAAATATTTTGAACACAAGCGTCGTAGTTACGTCTTAAATTTTAGTGAAGAATCGTACGATGTCTTCAAGGTTTAATTCCTTTTTATATAGAATAAATCTTTGTAAAAACAAATGAAAATTGAATTATTTTTGTCGATTTTTTCTTAAATGAAACTGCCCAAGTCTTACATTTGATATTTATATTCTGATAAAGAAATCATAGTATATAATTTAATTTAATATTTAATTTAATTTTAGCTACATATTTTCTACTTGTTTAAGAAGAAAAACATGTTTCAAAAACATGTTAATCGAGCTAATTCCCGAACTTGTTATCATTAGATTATTCCCTAAGAGGATAATTTTCCGTTCCGAGTTTTCCTTAATTTTCACATAAGGCTTATTATATTTAATTTGAAAATAGAGAGAAAATTGCGTTATTTTCTTTAGCTGCCCGTAGGTAGTACTGGGGTAGTTCCGGCCCATATTAAAATCGTTATCGCTCAATCTTAACTGCCCTATACTCGAAACTATGGCCTCCAATGAAAATGATATACTCTCATTTATTCTTCATACAAAAATAACTCTTATCACAATAACTTTAAGGGTTTAATTCATTAAAAAGCTCGCCGTATCACAGAAAGGGTATATTTCTCCTCATTATTAATTTGATAAGAAAAGCGAGACGTGTAATAGCGGTGTTTTAGTTATTTATCTGAGTAAAGGATGTTTCTAAACATAGTTACCCGAATATTACGGTGGCCAGAATTGTACATAAAGCCCATTTTTTTTATAAAAAATAAAATAATATTTCATACTAGCAATTGCCCGAGACTTAACACGGAAAAAAAAGTTAGTAATAAAAAAAAACAAAAAACAACAGCCTGTATGACTGTCATTCGATTTATATTCTTCCCCTTTTAATTAGAGAAAGTAAACAAATTAATAACTAGAATATAAGCGTGAAGATGAAGCAATTTCGTGTTTTTTCTGATGTGTGTGGTGCCAGAGGCCTAACTTTAGTCCCCTTTCCCTTCTCACCCTAAGGAAGGGATTAGAAGGGGAAGTGGATTTGACGGAGGAGGGAATGCATAGTAAATGGAATATATCCTTTTTATGTTCGTTCCCTCCTCCATCGATTAAAGGTCGGCAAAGCATCTGCAATTGTGGACGTCAATGGGTACCAGTCACTTCGTTATTTCGAAGTATTCAAGTAGCAGTGTGCCCGTTTGCCACCTAGCGATATAAAAAGTGTACATGCACAAACATTAACCTCATAAGACATTATGGAAAAACTTCTATACGTAAAAAAGTTACACTGTTTAATAGATTACAGCGCTCAGCAGCTGGATATTATGGTGTTATGCGGTTAAGCGAGCAACTTGCTTATAATGTAATTATCGTAGCAACGGTTACATAATTATTGCAGGTATTGTATCTTATAAAATAAATTTAAAAATATCCATTAGCAAATGAAGGCATTAATAACATAGAACTACGTATCAATTTACTTTAAGAAATTCCATTCGTAAATATCGGCAAAAATTATAATAACATTTTATCTTTGCTGTTTATTATATAAGAGCATTGTCTTATCAGTATACATACATACAATACATATTTACAAAATAAATTTGTCTTTTGTAGTCCAAAGTTCAAATGTAAAGATCAATAACGAAGAAAATTAAATACATTTTATCATACTTCCTCGAGCTCGATACAAAAATATTCCACTCTAAATATGAGAAATGATACTCGGGGAACACAATGATTTAGGGTGCGCCTTCAAAGGTAATTGAGCGTTAGGCAAGGTTGAGTGACGGCCTGAATTATCTATGTCGCTTCTTTTTTTTATATTTTATGTCGCACGATGTGGATTGACTTAACGTTATTGTTAATAAATGTTGTGTATTTAGTATATCAGTGGGTTTTCATTTCTAAAACAGTAGTGCAAAATACTATGGCAACCACTCCTATTTAATTTAAAAAAAGGTGTAGTAAATTCGTCCATAATTTGGATAGCATAAGTACAAAATTGTTCAAATATTTCGACCATGTAAGCCAACAGTAAGAACTGCTTATTAAATCTGTTTTGTGTGTAATCTTTCTCCTGGTAATTTCTAAAAAATCTAAATGTTATTCACGCAAAAAAAAATCATACAAGAAAGCAAAATTTTAGTCAATTACTTTTTTTTGGGCAACTGATATAAAGAAGACCAGAAAAAATAAATTACACGCTAGAAAATACAGACTGATCTCTGGTACTTATAAAACTATTAAAAAATAATTTGAACAGGTTAATATTTTTCCTTAGTAACAATATTTATATTTTAATCTCAATAGCTTACTTGTTATATTTATGTAATAAAGGTTTTTTTTTTAATCTACAGGTTATCAATTTAATAATTATTAATTTCAAAGCTAAGCGTTGTGCGTGATTATGATCGAAGCAATTTCATAGGAGATGACTCCACACGATCTCACAAGGCCGATTTCCGCAGTAAGCCTATGCAAGTGACGTTAAGTGTAATAACAATTTGAGGATCGCTTTAATAGAAGCCTCCTTTGAGGATATTATGTGTAATGCGGGATATCCTCCAGTATCTCGAAGCTTACATAACGGTATTGCTACCGCACGAAATACGTAAGCAGCACAAACACATGGTTGTGTATCTCAAAGGCATAGATAGAATAGCTTGTACAATTATAGTAAAATAACTTAGTAAAGTTTAACCAATTTTAATTCTAAATACAGGTATGACTGTCAAAGGTACGATCTTTTTTCAGTATACATTTCTATAGTATATTACTTATAAATGTGATAAGATTTTACGACCACTGTTATTTTTTGCACGATTTTTCCTTCTCACATTCCTCTCAAAAAGTCTAGAGCATTAAAGAACCACTAGGTTCGTAAAAAACATCTTAGTTTAAAACCATTTTCAATAAGAATCGTGTTATTAACGTGTTTATCTGAAGGTTAAAGTTTCAAGGTGTCCTTGTCCGACATGCCTTAACTTTTTAAATTATTCTTTATGAAAAAATATCTCATAAATTTTTCAGGTGTTTTACGATGCGACGAACCTATTTCATGTAAAAAAACGACTTAAAATTTAAATAATGGCTCTATTCGTGTGAATTAATTTCAACTTTGTGACTAGTAATAAATCTATTAGATACTTTTTCGAATTAAATAAGCTAAGTTTCTTTGTAATTGTAATCCTCATTACATGAAAAATATCAATTCAACAACTTTATCTTAGTATTAAGGTAAAATTCTAAAAAAAAAAACACTAAACTGGAATAAAATTAAAGGGCGTACCGTGTACAGTCGCGACGAACTAGCGTTTATCTATTCGAACGTATGGTTGTCAAAGAAGCGAGTGATAGGTGGCGGGATTATGCAAAACTGAAACCGGTAATATCTGCCACTGGCACACGTGTTTCGGGCGTATGCGCTTTAATTACTTGAATCATTTCGTATCTCTTTGGAGTATATTCTGTTAACTAAAAGCCATAAGGCTATGATGTTATTTAAAACGAAATTTCAGTACGTTATTAATCTATGTCAGTAGTTGTCATTACTTATAACTTGATATTCGATCTTTAAGTGTATATGAATATTAATTAAATTTTCGTTACTCGAAATTCTTTTCTGTTCGTTACACTTGCGATACACGTGTAAAGTTTTAAGTTAATCAAAATACTCTATGAGTAATTCAAATAAACCTTTTATTTCAAAGTATATACAGGCAAAGCTAATAAAATAGAATTAAAAGTTATTTAATATAAATACAGAGTTGGCATCTTAAATTTTTCTGACCTTAAAACATAACAAAAAAGTAGGGGATTTCTTCGAAACTTTATTAGGTATGAAGTTAGCAATACGAAGGCAAAGTACAGAGCCATTATTAAAATTCCCACAGCCGACTTTCCGCCATAATAATATTTTCGGTCCGGTAAGCTGGAAAGAAAAACTGAGCTTAAATGGATTTGGCATATTTTATGATAATATTAAGACCTACAAACGACCTCGGATTGCCGGGATATTGTAGAGTTGTTGTCTTCATTATTTTTTGTACTGTCCAAAGTCGCGATGGAAACGTTTTCCAGACTTTATTTTCTATTTCAAATTTTTTATAGTTTCTTTGACGATAACTTTTAAAACACACTTTATCTAGTTAAGATGTTGTTAAACTTATAACTACATTTACTTAATACATTTCGTACCGTTCTAATATATTTAGGAGTAGGAGTCCTTTGGCTTAGATTAGTTTTACTTACCCTTTTTATTGGATCAAAGTATTTATTACTAGCTGTGCCCGTGACTTCGTCGTTTCTCTGCTCTTATCTTATATTAAAAAAAAACTGTCTTCGGGTAGTTACATTAAGTTAACGATACAGTTAGAGTTGTAATTTTTCTTAAAGTTACACTTACTACAAAAACATAACAAACTTTAGTTACTACAAAAAACATAATAAACTTAAAGTTACTACAAAACATAATAAACTTATAAAACATTGACATAAACCTTACATATTCCCATACAAAATTTCATTGTTCAACCTCTATTACCTATTATTATGCATCCTTCTGGGTAAAACTTTTACAAACTTTGAATGTCAAATTAACAGCCTAAAAATAGGTATCCAGCTTGTAGATATAAAAATGTCGATAATTCCATACATCTTTTCATCCCCCCTTTCAAACACTTTTTTCGTATTAAAAAGTATGTCATGTGCATTTTATTAGGCTCTAAACTATCTGTGTACCAAATTTAATTTAAATCGGTGCAGAAGTCTTGGAGTGAAAGCAAGACAGACAGATAGAGTTACTTTCGCATTTATAATAAGTAAGAAATTGAAGCGCAGATTCCAATAGTTAAGAGTATAGTCTACCGATCTAGCGGTCGTGAGTTCAAGTCCCGCCATTTAACTATTATCGAGAACCATATCCAAACACAAACTTTTTCAAGCTAACTTGAAACTACACGAATTGTATAAGCAAGTAAACAAAATACTACTAATACTTAATAAAAAAAATAAAAAAAACAATTTCATGAAGACTTCTTCTAAGCTAAACGGCTGGCGAGTGAGGTGTTACTCGATTCATAGTCTGCTTCGGAGTATCTAAGTCAGTCGGGATCAATGATTTATTTTTAAATTAAGAACAAGTTGATGACAGGTATTCGTATATCTTATTCAATAACTTAATGAAGCATTCTGTTAATTTTTCGGCCTTATTTTTATTTTAGACTGTAACTGCCTTCAGCCTGAAGCCTGCCAAATGTAATGTATTTTGTTTCAGAATATTTTACTGAGTATTTTTAAGTTTTAAATTTCTCATTAGTAATTTTTATTTAACTGCAAAAGTTCTTAACACTTTGTTACTGATGTTTTCATATTAAAACAACTTTAATAACTCTTTGCTGTTCTTCTGTCATTGTCAAATTCCTATCAGTAAATAACAATCTGTCTATACTCGACGTCAAAAGTAAGCTGAAATAAGAAAAGTCGCCTTAGCAAGAAAACTTAGTTCAAAATCAACTTATCGCAAAAACAAATCATGTTGAAAGCAATATTATGTAGTAAATTTGAACTGTACCTACTTTTACAAAAAATAATGTGATTCTAAGAAATCGGAAAGAAGAAAATGGAACGAAAACTAATATCCGATTACTTTTTGCCTCTTGTCCCATATCAGATTAAATCTGTTAGGGGCGCGACGCGGATGTGAGTCAAAACGACGTGTAGATTCAAGGAGATTCTGAGTGGCCCTTACAGAATTGCCCTGTTCACTGTACGTGACTGTACGTGATTGTACATCTTCTTATGATTAATACTCGTATATATTGAAACAAACTTCTCTGGCCCGGTGGCAGTTAATTCTGTCAGAACATATTATGTAAGTTAAATTAAATTTATTAAGGAAAGACAAGGAATGACATGACAGCGGTAGTCCGATAAAGATTTTGTGAAACTTTTTGCATTTATGCCAATGGGGCAGATAATGTCGACATATAATTCTATCAGAAAATATGTAAAACAATTAGACGTAGAAAATTAAGTAAAAAAAATATGACAATACAGCTACATGTAGGATAATAATTTTGTGAAACTTTTGGAACGAAGTTCCTTATCGCGCGTTGTGAAAGGGGGCTAGACGGAAAAAATTCTTACGAAAAGTTGTCACGACACTTTTTGCTATAGACGAATGAGCGCTACTTCACCATAGCAACGACGTGACAATATATAACGAAAATTCATAGAAATAAAATGTACGTCTTGTGAAGACTTAAGTTTTTTATTCATAGAATAAACATTGGTTCCTTCACTAATAAATAGAAAGGAACTTCGTTCCATCCGGGTGTCCCTTGACACCTCTCAAGTTTTTTTGACTTTGACTGGGTGACGCTAGTGAGCTGTCATATATTTAGTTTGACTAAGGCTCACCGGGTCAGATATCGTTGTCATTCTACAGGATAAGACAGTAACAATCTGATTATAATCTTTTATTTTTTGACATTGATAGGGGGTCGCTAGTGAGCTATTGTAAATTAGGATTACCGAGTCATATAAGTTTATCCCACGACGCCAGGTGGGGAAGGAAGGTCTTAGAATGGAGGCCACGGCAGGGGACCAGGAGCGTGGGGCTTCCTCCTTCCAGGTGGACCGACAACATAATCCGCACGGCGGGAAGTTGTTGGATGCGAAAGGCGGAGGACCGCATACTGTGGAAGGCATTGGGAAAGGCCTATGCCCAGCAGTGGGCAGATAAAGGCTGATGATGATAAGTTTATCAAATGATAATTTTTTACCTTTCCATTAGGATGTAGACATTACGTCAGCTAAATATAAACCATGAATTAATACTAAACATGATTGATTACCGTTCTAATTTCCAATGTACTCGTGAACACTAATTAATTAGTAATATTCGGAACATGTCATATACAGAAATATTAGTAAGCAAAAAGTATAAAATAATAGTTTTTTTTCCTACCGATAGCATTTCAAATTAATGCTCATGTCGCATCCTTTTTACTTATGTGGCATTTTGTAAGAAACTGGTGAGACATAGTCGGACGTAGTGTAACAAACTGATTTATAAGAGTTTAATAACGTGTTTAACAAGTTTATTGTAAGTGACTTTATCTTTAGTAAAGGTTCTTATTATATTTGTAATCTGGGTAAGATTTACCACCATTGAAATATAAAATTATTCCCATGGTTTATACAATACGTTCTAATACTTTGTACAGAAAGTGTAATATTAGTAGCAAAAATTCAAGTCCACGGGGCGCCCGAGCTCCACGCTCGTCTCATCAATTTCGCTTATTTTTTATTATTCCCACGTCTGGCGAATGTTTGAAGGCGTTCTCATGCCTACAGTTACTTACTCTTTTATTAATAAAAGTTTACGCGACCCCCGCTTATGGCGGTTGAAACAATTTTCACTCAGCCTGTGCTTCATTCCTTTGTTTTATTTGCCTATTCAAATTTCATATTTCACAAAGTAATTTTAGGCAATACACGACTTTAGTTTTTTTGTTAAAAAAATGTAAGTAACTTGCGTTGAGCTACTTTGTTCCGAATATGTATAAAGCTTAAGTTATTATCGAAGTTAAGAAGTATTAAATAAATTAACGTAGATATCTAATATTTAAATGAAATATTTAATAGGACATTTTATTTATTTGTATTCTACGTTCCATATTTAAAATTAAACACAAGCTATACTAATTTTTAAACCATAATGACGTCATAATGACAATTTGTAAATTCCTTGTTTAATTTCAATTCGAGGCGCACAATTTATTAGTAGGTATGTACAATGGTACGTAATGTTAAGGGGAAATAATTTGAGATTGCAGCAACAATCTAGAGGGCGGTTAAGAAAATAGCCGTACTGAATATTCAGGAGGCTAAACACAGGGCCGCATTGCATGGCTTGTTTTCATTAACATGATTGGTCTGACCCCGTTTTAAATCCCAACATGTTATACCATTATTGTATAATAAGGCGGGCCTTAAAATATTAACGTAGATCAGTCAACATAAATTTATAATAGGCAAAATTCGGTTGCCTAGATATGTTTTAAGTGATTTCACTACATTGCACTACTATATCAACTTAGTGTTTAGTGTAACCTTGTGTGTGTAATTTTTAATGAGTTTTTATCCTGTGTAAAAATATTAAATTTATTTTAATTGTTATGACGCTTGGCAAGATGATCTTTCTTAATTATTTTGCTAATCGATTATTCATTAATGTTGATCTTGTATCTTTGTCAGCTGATAGTTGCTTGAAGCAGTTCATGTAGATCACCCCTCTACACATAAGCGATAATGAAAGCACGATAGCAGCCTTTATATTATATTCATCCAATGAATATCAAGCAAAAAAAATTCTAAATGGGTACAAGTGGCATATTATTCTTACGTATTCTATGCCGTCGTTATAAGTACACGAGTATGAAAAATCAATAAAAGTCCGTTCTATTAAAAACTTATCCAATTAAAAGGTGAAAGTTTATTTTGTATAATAATAGATGTCTAAATATAAATATGTTAGCCACTGCGTTGCAGACAGTATCAATAGGGTTTTAATAAATAATAACGTTTTAATTATTATCGATTAGACCTTGTCGTTTAGTCTGAGTTATTGTCACAAAGCTGGTATTGAAACTATAAATATTAAGTTTGTTATTTTCAATTAAAAATTCGTGAAATATTTTGTAAAATGATGACGTGAAATATTTTTATATTTAGGGCAGTGTTTACAAGCTGTGTTTAGTTATTAAACGGCATTTTTTTATTAGAGTGATTTTTTATTTTTTTTAATATTCTAGATTTAATTCTAGCATTTTATATATTTTCCTGTCCCCCCTTAATATTGGATCTCGGATTGCAAAGCGCCAAGACACTATATTCTTAATATAACTATTTACACATGGTTTATAAATTTGGTTTGAAAATTATACCAGAATTTTGTAACATTTAAGGCGGAGTACCTATTGTTTATTATTAGTTTGTTTGCTCCATACTTTCCTTTAATTTTTAGTTTTCAATTTGGCTCCAAAAATAATATACTACTAGCTGTCAGCCGCGACTACGTTCGCGCGAAATTAAAAAATGTAATAAGTAGCCTATGTGTTCTTCCAGATTACGTTCTACATCTGTACCAAATTTCATAAAGATCGGTTGAACCATTCTGGAGATACCTTCAAACAAACAACCACCCATCCATCCATATAAACATTTGCATTACTACTAGTAAGAAGTAAGATTACTTCCATAATTACTTGATAATACAAAATAATATTCTGTAGGTACTATTAAGCTCAGAAATTTAATGTTATAAAAATATATCAGATCATATTTCAACAACTCTGGTTTATACCTCCTTTTAAGATACAAAGCTGTAAAACACAGTTGTTAAAATAGGTTAAATTGGCATTGTTATTTTAAAGACTTTACAGTTCACAGTTTTCAAAGTCTAATGTTTCTAAGGCGGTAAGTAACAATCGATTTGCTCGGCTTGATTTGTACCTATCTATTCACCGGTATAACTTTATCGAAACTGGAAGCCCCGGCAATACTTGTGCCCGAAGATAAGCTTTAGCAAAACTAAAATTAAATTTAAGTTAAGCGTAAGTCGACTTAAGTTTCTATTCAAATACCGCTTTACCTGTTTTTGCTAGTTTGCACATTAAAAATTTGCGGATTGTATTTTGCCCAGCTGTTTAATTAAAGATAATTACTGCATGAATAAATAAGTAAATTTGCTTTTTCTTGAAACCAACTTGTACTTATATAAGTCTTACGAATAATATTTGATTGCGTAAGTAACTTATAGATATTTAAAATCTTTATTCATTATCACAATAGGAAGGTACGATTATTGTCTATTAATTTAAGAAAACAAAATCAATTTTACATGCTAAGGGACTATACCTACATATACTTTAAAAGCGTTCTGTGCCAAATATGTTTTGCTTCTTTTACGTGCTCAAATTATATTCGTACAGTAATCGAAAATGTTTTGCTATTTTCATATTTTTTATGAAAACATTTATTTTGTATCCTGATATGCTTAAAAATACGACTAATTGTAAATTAATAAGGTATATAACACAATAAGAAATATAGATTAAGAAGCTTCATAAACCATATTATTTTATTTTTTGAATTTTCATTGTTCATTGTTTATTATTCATATAATGTTAACTGTTTACAGTTCTGTCTCAAGTAATGAAGCGCTTTTGAACATCATGTGCAACGTGATCTCTCTGTAGTAAACGCGATAGCAATTGTTCCTCTCGAGGATTTGTCAGAGAATCAAAGCAATTTTCGCTCGTCAACAAGCGACGCTGAGGCTGACGTCCCCATTTGTCTGGAGTCTAAGCAACCGAATGTACGCTTTTACTCAACGTGCCCGCTCTAACCTAAGCTATCTCAATGTTATTTTATAAAGTCAAAAGTAAGCGTACATTTTTTAAAATTAATGTAGTATTTGTAATTATTTTAGACAATAAATTTTGTTTACATCTGTTTGTCTAATTATTATCTTAAGGGTAGCGGCAAAGTAATTGCTAACTGAAAGTTTTTCATCAATTTTATTGAGTTTAATTCAGAGAGTAAATGATTTTCCTTCTGCCGCATTCTATAGATACAAGTATCAAGAGCGTTAAGTTTATCTTTAATAACTGTACAATATAAGTATGTTAACATCACAAATCTGGTATACTACAAGGGTTATAACTCTTGAAAATATCGGACAACTGGGATCTAAGCCAACTGCACCTGCCCACTCAGCTGATTAACGGACGGGGCTAAACATCAACCAGAGTGCCTTGCCAACCGAAAATTGGCAACCAAAATTTAGTGGCTCTCTCGCCCGCTGCTGCACGGAATAGCTTGTAGGACCATACGAAATATTCAAGGCATGTTCTACCAGCACATGTAACGGACTTGTGCTACTTGCCCATACACCGCTTATGTTACAACTGATGTATTTAATATATATTATAAAAAAAAAACACTAATACATATTTTATAAACGTTTTTAATAGCAAAAATTTATTTGAAATTTCTATTGATTCCTTAGCCCAATTAGTATATATTCTTGCTCTATTTATTATTTAACTATAAATTCACCAAAAACATACTCGTAAATTATAATTGACAGGCTTCAGAGTGAATAAACTTGGTAGTCAATTACGTGAAAATAAGTCTACAGGTATAAGAAACACGGCTTGTAAACGCTGAGTAAACTCGCGCACGTAAGGAACGCACCTGCGGTTGACAACCTCATTTGTTTAGGCCGCCGTGCCGCGCGTTTCCTTCATTATGATAAATATTGTAACATTGTAAGCCTGCATATCCACCAGTTGAACACCCCTACCGAAATATTACATGTATACAATATAGTGATAAAGCAAGAAGCATGTCTACAGTGAACTACGCATTTGAGAAATATTGTTGAAATACCAAACAAAAGTCACGCATGTAACCTATAGGGGTAGACAGAGACCACAATTGACCACGATGATTTTATTTTGCAGTCGTATTATAACATTACAAGTGTTACGTCGGCGTATCAAAGAATATCAAATTTTTCACTAACGATGAAAAAACATCATTAACATAGATATAACAAATTCAAAGAATAGAATAAAATAATAAAAGAAAAATAAGTCAGGGAATTCCAATTACACCGGCCTCCATTGAATTTAATGAAATCTGCGCAGTGGCGTCTGAAGACTGCACAGGTGTATTTTCGTTTAATAAACGTTGAGATGAAAAGGTCACCGTGTTATCAGGGGTCGCGGACAAAAGACACAAACCTTTTCGACCTTTTTCCTTGTCTTGAGATAAAAACAGAAAGTGGATTAAATGCACAGATAGTCGCTGCCCATAAAGAGATGGAACTTAAAGATAATCCTAACAAAAAGAAACGCGGCTGAGGGTTTCCTATCTCAAAAGACTTTTAGCTCTGCCATCTCTTTATGCAGGTGCCTTAATTTTATTTTAGATCGTAAACTGTTATTGTTTCTGTTAACGACAACACAAATCTTGCCTTTTCTGTAGTATTTTTGTGTAAAAATTTAAAAGAGACATTATTTTAAGATGTCCTAAGCCTATTTTAATTCCAACTGCTTAAAACAGTGAAGTTGTATCAGTCTTCGCTTAATTATCAGTCTTAATACATACCTTGTTGAATGGCATGGTATTGCATGTCTTTGAGGCGAACTAAAAAAAAAAAAACTTAAGTTTCTTGAAGAAAAAAACAGATATATTCAGATGATGGTTGTGATGGAAGGTTCTAGTGTTCTAAATATACATACAAAAAGGTGGTTTATAACATTTAATGGGAAAGGGTTAAACTTTTTGCTGTACATTATGGTAGAATTTATCCTCTAGTAGAACAATTTATTATATTGAAATTGTAATAATTTTTATTGAAATAATTGAAAAAAAGTTAACGTTTTTTCTTGATGAGTATTTGGACTGTCCTATATTCACAAAAATATTAATATTTTAGTTTAGTTATGAATTAATTATTCTAAGAAAATCTAAATTGTTAAATTATTAAATTTGAATTTCATTTAGAACCATTTTACAAGCATGGATGTCACGGATGAATTTTAATAGCGTTCAAAAGCGGAGCCATTTTTGCGGAATGTGCACAAAATCTCTTATTCCTCGAGCAATTCCAATTCAATTATTTGTCTTTGAAATTCAGTTTACCGCATAGAACTTGCGATGCACTTTGGCATTTCCACGACTCTGTTATACCGAAATGGTATTATTTGTAAAGATTGTCATAAGTTCGCAGTTCTGTTCGTGTAGCAATTTCGTATTTGATTCAGTGTATGAATAAATTCAAAAGCGAAACATGCTTTATTCGTTAAACTATTCAAAAAGCCCCCATAAAAATCAAGAAATTTGTTCATATCTTTATACTTTGGTAGAAATTCAGTGTTTCAAACATGATGTATCTGCCTCGCAGGACGGCAATGTGCAAGTATGTATTAGTTTTTTTTTCAAATATCTTGGCAGTCCAAGGTCAACAGGGCGCTGCGCAGTGCTTTTCCCCCGCATACCGGTCCGTTCCGTTATACCTACAATTGTCTTCTGCGCAGCTACTTTTGCCAAATTAAGAGCCGCCAAGATATATGTAAACATTTATACTATTTTACCAATTATCTGTTCTCCATTCTTCCACTTAATCTTGTTTCATACATTATACCAATACTTTCTGAGTGACACCCTACCGGAAGAGATCGAACAAAGTTGACCTTCAGAAGATTCAGCTGAATACAAAATAGTGGGTTGTTTTTATTGTTTAATTTACTGTTGGTTAATATAATCCTTAACTTACACATCTTTACAGAAGCAGTTGTATAGAAATGTCTTTTTAGTATAGTAAAACAAAATAGACCTTTTTCTTACATCTCAGGCTCTGGCAAATTCAAGCTACAGACAAAGTTGGGTATGGGGCCGTTTTTTGAATTTTTAATACTCCCTGAGTGCTTAGAATATGCTCCGTGAAAGTTCAGAACTACTCTCCGAAAAATTATAAAGGAAAAGTTAATAATGACTTAAGAAAATTAATGAATACTATATTTTTCTTCTTGTCTTTTGATACATTGGCCGTAAAAGTAGGTGAAAAAAAACTCTTTGGCAAAAAAGAGGCAATCAACAGTATCGAAAAAGTAACAAAATTACACAAACTTATGATTCAGTTTTTCTTTAATTCTTCAATTCTGCAGATTGGAAGTCAAGTGTTTAAACTCTGAGCCACCGACGCTCTGAGTATTTATATTCATATTTGATATTAACTACTGACTGACTACTGACTAAATATTCTTAAGTAATATTTCTTGCTTAGTTGCCTGTCTGCTTGCCAATAAAAAATTATGCCTCTATAAGAATTCGAATCATTAATGGAAATTTACAGAGATGAATGGTCTTAGTCGGTTGTTCTTCATGAAATATGAAGATTGATAGACTTCGTTTACTACAACTTATCTATTAACAACGTGGAAAGTGCCACAAATCAGATAGAATGTAAAGTTAATCTATTTATGGTTTATTTTGTTTTGTTCAATTTCACTCGATATAGGAATCATAATTTTTCAAGTGAATACATCTTTCTAGTCATCTATTTATAGTAATAGTTAATGATCATTCGAAACTTCAATTTAAATATATGAACATTTAAAAATATAACTCTTCATACCAGACCTTATCGTTATGTAGAATTCAGAAGAAGACAATTTTAATTTTTAGTCTTTACTAATTGATAACATAACGAAGATATAAACTGTATTATACCACATAGGAATATATATATCAAGTTGTTAATAAATTATAAATTAAATTAATATTATTATAATTTTCCCTTGTTTCAGTTAAGTTCGGGATTGTGATCGTAAACCGCCGATGTGAACAAATAGCTTCGTGAAATTCCTTAAAAACTAAGCCAAGTAATTTTGATTAATACGTAGAGATGACGGAGTGCTCGCTACGCCCCAGTCCCACACGAGTTCTCTCACTCTGGACTCTTTTAATTGGAAGCTTTAATATCGCAGGTAAGTTTATCATTATTAAATTACACTCGTTGAATTCCACTGCCTTAACAATTATTATACTATGTGTAAACATTGTTATCTCTTTGAAAACAAAGTCGATAATATGTTTCGATACATTATCCGAATTTTACATAACTAGCTGTCGCCCGCGACAAAAAAATGGGGGGGGGGGGGTTATGAAAAATAGATGTTAGCCGATTCTCAGACCTACTGAATATGCTCACAAAATTTCATGAGAATCGGTCAAGCCGTTTCGGAGGAGTACGGTGACGAAAACTGTGACACGAGAAATATTATTATTTAAAATAAAATAAACACAATAAAAGAATATATATCATGACCCGCGCTAACAGTTTTCAGATAACTTTCAAAGTTATGGTTTTATTGTATAAGTTCTCTAAAGTCTTCATATAAAATTAAAAACTACTGTATAAACAGAGTAAAGTCGGCGGTGTTTAGATAACAAACTTTATAAAGCTACGGAGCGCTTCAAGTTTATTACACAAGCCCATATTTTTATAAAATCAGCTCGCATCTAAAGGTGTACTGAAAACTAGTTTAGGAACATTTTTAAAGTAAAGTCAGCTTTATTACTGCGCCACCTTCTCGTAGACAGGCTGCAAAAGGTACACTATCTGGAAAATAAAATCACTTTGTATGTGTAAGTGGGTTCTTTTCCTCATATGCTTACATCTAATTTCTTTTGAGAGACTTTAAGTTGTACCCCTTAACATGGATACAATATGTGAATTTTATAAGCATTAAAGTGGCGACGTCACAGATTTTGAGATAACGTCATATGTTTGTTACTGTTAAGTCTGCAAACAAGGATTATATTATAACGTCGCTCGGGATTGTTAAGAATTTAAACCGGTATTTTCAAAAAAACTACTGAACCAAATAGTTAAATAATCTCGCTGTAAAAGTCGTAGGCCTTCCCTGTTAACAGAAAATTTATATCATACTAATATTATGAATGCGAATGTTTATAACGTCTCAATGGATCATGATATAATTTGGCACAGATGTAGAACATAGTCTGGAATAACATAGGCTACTTATTACGTTTTTTTTAATTACGCGGGGACGGAGTAGCGTGCGACATCGTGTTCTAAATATTCATATTTATTTTTTCTGTTACTTTTTACTATAACATTAAATGCTTCCAAATGAAATTGTTATTAATTATGTTTAACTAGCTTTTACCTGCGACTCCGTCCGCGCGGAATAAAAAATAGAAAACGGGGTAAAAATTATCCTATGTCCTTTTCCTGGTTCTAAGCTACCTGCCCACCAATTTTCAGTCAAATCGATTCAGCCGTTCTTGAGTTATAAATCGTGTAACTAACACAACTTTCTTTTATATATATAGATTATGAATTCTGTTGAAATTTCCAAACATCTTAAATTCCATGCCATTTAAAGCCGAAAAAAAATTGTTACCGGTGGTATAAAAAGTTGTGTTAATGTCTATGCATCGTAAAGTTAAATTACGGCGTAGTTAAATCCCGGCAGGAATGTTACCCCTTCATATTGTCGGGAATGTGAACCTTTGAGGCGCGAGTGTCGCCGCTTTGATTATGTGGAAACACGGAGTGCGCTTTTTATATTGAAGACGAGTGCTAGCACGTTGAAAAGATTATTTTGTAAGTTTGCGATTTTTTATTATTTAATTTTGTAAAATTACATTAATTTGGATTTTAATGCATTTTTAAATTAAAGTATAATAAACTTAAAACCACATTTGATAATAAAATTAAAGCCAAAAATAAAAAAAAAAAACTTATTTTGTTTTAAAACAGAACAGAATTACAGGAATGAGTATTTTAAAATTTAGGTAAATTAAATTTTATTTGAATACGTGACAAAATAATATTATAAGTAAGTTAAAAAGAATCTCCCATAAAATTTATTGTACTATTGGAAATAAGAATCTTTTCCTGATATGGATAAGTTCTGTTAATATAGATCCGAAATTTTGAATTGATATCAAACATTTTAATGAACATAATATGATAAATTGAAATCATAAATTTTGGAACTTTCGTATTGTAATTGACCACAAGTTTAATTAGATTATAAAATTGCAATTAACTATTTAATTGGTGCTGGCAACGGATCTGATTCAGGTTTCTGTAGTATGAATATTAATCACAGTGATCTGAAAGAGTATTTCTTAGTTACATAAAACTTTATTACGGAATGATATGGTACTAGCTGTCGCCCGCGACTCTGTCCGCGCGCAGTTAAAAAAAAAAAAAACAAAATGAAAAATAGATGTTGGCCGATTCTCAGACCTACTGAATATGCTCACAAAATTTCATGCGAATCGGTCAAGCCGTTTCGGAGGAGTACGGTGACGAAAACTGTGACACGAGAATTTTATATATTAGATTAGATTTTTTTACTCTATACTTTTTAGAACTGAAACTTATTTTTTTATAAATCTTTTAGAAGAAACATTACACAAAGCTTTTCGAATAATAACATAAAATATACAGACTAAAATGACACAATGAAATGGAGTCGACATCGACCTACCCTCCGACACTTATTATCTTAAGGTCATTCAACACAAGCGATTCGTGTTCGCACGTACGCCGCTTTTTATTATTTCGTATTGTTCCTTTTGAAAATAAATCGGCGCTTGGGTTGCGTGCGTTGTATATGTATTTTGCATGAGAAAGCGCTACTTCGCCCGGGGCCGGCAAAAAGGTGCGTGATTTTTGTTGGATATATACAGAGAATTTATGAGTGTAGCATGTCATTATTATTATTAGATAACCTATGCTAAAATCGACTTCTAAATAATGGTAATAACTAAAGATATATGGCACCATGCGATCTGTTTACCTCCACACCTTGCAACTCCTATGGATATCAGAATAGGTGAACACATAAATGACTAAGTAATCAGTTATTACTACAAAACAACACCAGAGTTGTCTTTTGACCTTATTTTTCTATAATACTAGCTGTCGCCCGCGACTCCGTCCGCGCGCAGTAAAAAAAAATGGGGGGGGGGGGTTATGAAAAATAGATGTTGGCCGATTCTCAGACCTACTGAATATGCTCACAAAATTTCATGAGAATCGGTCAAGCCGTTTTGTAGGAGTATGTACGAAAACTGTGACACGAGAATTTTATATATTAGATTTATGAAATAGTCCAAAACATTAATTTTGAAGTTATTTATTAATTTACTGCGAATATCAGCTGTCGAATTATTATTTTGCATTATCCAAAGTGATTAATGTTGCCGTCAATGTAACACGCTCGATTTAAATACTTAAACAGGCGTTTTACAATTGGTCTTCAATCAGGGTAGCTCATCAATGGTGTTTGTTTTATGTTAATATTATACGAGTAGACGATTACATTTTCTTTCAATGGAGTCTGTTAAATCCGACCTCTCGTGGACAAACGATTTTCAATTGTTTTGTGCTATTAAAATGTTCGTTTTACGAGATTCGCCGCAAACCGTATTATTTGGTAATCGTCGATAATCCTGGAATTGCTTTTGAGAATTGGGCCTTTTGTTTGTTGTTTACAAAACTAAAATACTCCTTCAATATTAGGTTATATGATTATTTACATCAAAAATTCTTCCATATTAAAATATGTATGCATTAAATGTAATTATGCAATTTTAAATGCCTCAATGCTTTATTTAGCAATAAGCTGAAAAATACATCTGCCAATATATCATGTTATTTTTCAGTTCCTTTGTTTATTCGACACACACTCCAAAGTTCATAATAAAGCTCGCAAGGAACTCGCCTTTAATAAACTTAAAATAGAAAGGTTACTATAATTCCTTTGGGATATCATCGCTGGCTTGTATTTACTTCTTCTGTCTTTCTTACCTGTTGTCTTAGTACGAAGTAATATTTTATTTTTGTAAGCCTCCGTCAGTTAATAGGTCCTCCAGGAAGGGAAAATAATATTTTCCTTCACACGAACCAATGGGGACTTACAAGAGGAAAGAGGAAAGATAACTCCTTTGAGGCCAAGCTGAGAGGTTTAGGAGAAATGAAGCGAAGAGAAGCTCGTCCCTTGCGCTCTAACGTTATTCTGTTGCCTTCACTTTACTAGATAAACCTGTCGTGCTTATGTTTAAATATGTTGACTCAAATAATTTCACACGTTTGCTGTTTTGAAGTTTTGTAGAAACAAAACTTTAAAATGTTTTTACAAAATGTTTTGTAGTACGATACCCATTTCGTCCAATAGAATCGACTGAATAATGTCAAAAATATCCAAAACTGATCAAATTGAGGAATTACTATTGTTTTGCGCCAAACTGGTATACTATGCGATAGTTTGGTATACTATACGCCAAACTGGTATACTATGCGCCAAATTGGTATACTATGCGCCAAATTGGTATACTATGCGTTAAATTGGTATATTATTTGAAAAAGGCGTCAGACAATCGACCACGAATGACATATGACTAATTTAATAAAAAAAAATCTAAAAAAAAAATAACATTTTCAAAATACATGAATCGTAGCATCGTTAGCATGTTAGATCTACGTAGACTAATTATATCGTAGCATTGCAAATTCCGCCGACTATTGTTCTTGTTATGATTGATATGCTAATCATGAAGTAGGTAACTTATTATTCTGTCAGTCTGTATACACCTTGGTAATCACTTAATAGTAGCTTTCTACAGTCGCTGACGTGCAACTCACTGAAGGAATTCCGCTGTACTCGGCACGAAACAACAGAACATCCTAACTACTGTCTGTGGAATAAAGAAACAATAATGAACGATTCATGAGATCAAATTATAGAATACGTAGATAAAAACATGATATCGGACTAAGAAGTTTGTTTGTTTGTTCTTATCTTCTGTAATATTGAATTTTTATATACATAAATTAAAGATCAACTTATAGTTTCTTACTAAATTTTATGAAGTAAAAAACAACAAGCTTCTTATAATTAATTTTCTAAATTAACCTATAAGTGTTAGTTAAAGCACGAATAGAAACCGATACAAGGACCTTTCTTTATTTCAAAGCAAAAGAAAACCTCTTACGGTTGATTCATCTTCAACGTTCTTATAAAAGGCTGACAAGATATTATGTTATGTTTGATGCTCTCTAATTAATCAAAGTAAAAACATAATAATTCGATTTCCAAAGATATCACCATGATATTTTTCCTGTGTGATATTTCAAAAGAAAATATTTTCCATGTAATATAATTGAATAGATAACTTTGAAGGCAACTATTTGAAACATACGCAAATTAGCGGGTCCCGCTTAACTCTGCGATGCCAATTACTTATTCCGCGACAAAGGCACAGATAAAGTTTTGAATGTCGTAGTTTAGTTAGTTTCATTGGGTTTCAATCACAAATTGAAAATGTTCAGTGAACTATATATTTGAATGTAAGCAAATTTTTATATAGATTACCTAATAAGTTAGCATTTCTCTGTTGAATAAATGAAAAAAAACAGTTTTTATTTGAGGCCAGTTACTAAAAAAATAAGTATGATTTGCAATTAATATGCAAAGTACAACCAATATTCATTAAATTAATATGTCTCTATGTGACCTTAAAGTAAGTTACTACGTTTTCCCGCCATTTTTTATTATAAACCAATAAATTTTCTGTTAATATAAAATTTATATTCTACGCTACTAAAACCTTGCTCCATTCGATAGTAAATTTCGTAATTAAATTTAGGCTATCATTATCATTTAAAAATTCATTAACCTTATTACACTTATCGATTGGGGCCGCTTATTAAATTTACCTGCAACGCGGCACAAAGCCTTTTAGTTATTCAGCGATTTAATTACATAAATATAAAATAATTAACACTACAGGGACAAGGTTATAACACGAAACCTCAACTGCGATACGATCGAGGATTTCGGTTTTCTTTAACATCAACTTAATTACGTTTATGTTTCGTTTATGATAAGACCCTTGTTGAGATTTTTATGATTAAACCTCTAATAGTATTGAATAAATTTAAATTTACGTATACTATATCAATAAAAGATTAGATGTATGAAAAAAATAGGTATTATAATTAAGGTAGATAAAGTAAGAAAAGTAACTTAAAGTAAAGTAACTTAAAGATATACCACGATTTTTTTTTGGTATCGGGGGGTGGGGGGAATCTTCGAAAGATACCCTGTATATTCTATAAATTAAAACTTATTCATATTTGTTTCCTTTTTCAGATTTAGGTCAGATTTGTGTTTCTGCAGTTTAGTGAATAGTAGTGTCGAGATAGATTTTAAATACAGCGATGAAAGATAAATGCGAGACTAGCCGCATGAATATGAACGTCTTTTATGTACCGCGAATGAATCTTATCAAATCCGTTGACCATGATCTCTTAAAAGTAATCTTTTTGTGTTACGAAAATGATATTTTGCATACATTTCATATACTTAAGAAGGGTAGTATTGTAAACACATGTAACCGATATATATATGCTTGCGTAGATATTTTTACTTATTAAAAAAAATGCTAGAGAGGTGTGTCAGGACCACGCCAAAGGGACATTAGTGATTTTTGCCAACTCCTCTGTGTCATGGTCGTATTTAAGTATTAATGTTTTACTAAAGAAATTAAAATGTCAAAGAGTAAATACTACGAGTAGTAGACTAAATATACGAAGATAAGAGAGAATAAGAAAATGACTCTGAGAACTTTATTGTTCTTTGGCACACATAAAAGGTTTATTAATATTCTTGATGAAATTTAAAATTATTTAAGTTAGACTATTGGTGATAAAAGGTAATCATTTCGTACTCATATATTCATGCTTTGAAAATTAAATTTGCAAGTCGTGAAAGTTACAAATTGTTCTTTTATAACTGACAAAAACAATTTAAGTTGCACGAAAAAATGCATTATGTCTTATTTTTTTTTTTACCCTTGTAGCGTGAGGTAATACAATTTCCTTGGTATTTATATTTGTAAATATTAAAACCTAGGTAATCAATAATGTAGATTAGAACAGTATCATTTTGTAAATATAAATCATCAAAATTCCAGAGAAAATAATATTTTATCGTTTGATACAGAATTTAACTTGCGATCTTTATTGGAATAATAAGTTTGAATTTAATCATAGCCAATGCGTCAAAACGAGAAAAATATTAATAGTATATTCCCGAGAAAGATATTACAACGAAAGGAATTCAAATATTCCTCCTTCACATTGAATCTTCGGAATGAATTATTAACACTCAAATGAAAATCGGCATCATGTTGGAAACCGATTGGTTTACGTGAAAGTCTTTACGTCAAATTTATGTTCGCTTTCATGTTGATGATATTAATGCCTCGCTACGTTTGTAATCCCATTCGTATCGTTTATGACGTATTGTTAATGCTCGTGCTTACTTTCAATATGCCATCTGAACGTAATATTATATCGACATGCCGTAACAAATTTGAAATAATGAATACGTACGTATTTTATTTACGTTATACACGTATTTTTCAATTAATGAATGTTTGGATATATGGATGGATGGATGTTTGTATTAAGGTGTCGCCTTGCCGTGACAATTTGGCACAGATGTACGAGTAGAACATAGTCAGTAAGAACACATAGACTACGCATTAAGTTTTTTTTTTATTTCGCCCGGACGGAGTCGCGGGTGAAAGCTAGGTATTCATATTTTTATTGTTCTTGATTTTAACAGTCATCTATCACATCGTAAGACACATGTAACAACTATTAGTGTCTTGATAAATGTTTTAATCATTAAGTGAACGAAAACCTCTTCTTTGTTAAACTACGCTAAACATTGCCATTCTTTTGTTTTAAAGACAAAAATTACCAAAACAAGAGTAATAATTCAATGCAATAATTACACGAATTAAACAGAAAACATTTGAAAATAAACGATCTACGCTAGAAATTAGTTGAATTTACAAAGCAAGTTAAATGACAACCTGCGTGTCTAAAGCTAGTGGCATTAGGCAATGACATCATAAGTCCCTTATTCACTTAATCTCACTCGTACAGTCCTCGAAACTTCCTCATCTATCTCGCAAGTCTACACAATATTTATTTGTCAAAACTTACGTATAAATTTAGTATCTATACTAATGTTATAAATAGGATTTGTTTGTCGAAAGTTCTTTCACTGTTTGGAAATTTCGTTATGTTTTTTTTTAATTCCGTGTGGACGTAGTCGTGGGCAATAGCTATGTTGGAATAAAAATATGTCATATTAAATTAATTTTTAACATTATAGTAGTACGTAATTTGTAATTCTATAATTTTCATCCTCCATGCTTGAAAGTATTTTTTATTTTAATTTCTAAATTTAAATTAACCAAAAAGTACTGTTTTAAAATATTTTTAATACTCACAAAAATATATTTGTAGTAATATCATACCAAAAACCTAGTATTGTTTTTTTGTTAGTATTCTGTTACAAGACTACGAGTAAATAATTTTTTCTTGTTCGTAATTCGCACGTGACTTGCGCTAATGTTCAGATATTTTCAAAGTTGAACTATTGAATATACTTGTGGAATAAAGCAGCCGGTACCCCACGAGTTGAACACGCTGTATTACCCCGCCCTTATTAACACATGGTACATAGTATGTGTATTAAGCGGAACACATATTAAACTTTATAATGTTACGTTTCAATTATGAATACAAATTAAAACCTACTGACCAATGTCATTTAAATGGTGAAATTTAGAACAACCAAAGAAACACTTCTTCTTAAAGTGCTAAGTAAAATGACATATACTAAGGTTTAATTTTTCCAAACGCATATTAAAAGAAACTGAAAAAAGTGTTATTTTTTTACATTGTCTTAAGTGCTTTCAACATAAATCAGTGAACTCTAAAGATTACAATCTGTGAAAACGCTTTGTGTTTTTACCTTTGTGATTTAAGATAAGAATGAATGTAAAGACGTTGAAGGTTATTCAAAACGAACCGAGCCTTTTGTTCCTTATAAATATTAATTTGTTATTCATTTCCACGACAAATATGGCGCTCAATTTATTAAATCGATTTCTAAATTAGAAAACAAATTGTCACGAAGTAATTATTAAAATAGACAGAAGGAAGAATGAAGTAAACATGAATCGAAAACAGCGAAGGAATTATTTGTTAAAATTATTTAGATAATTTGAATTCCATATTATAATTTTGTCTGCTGGTAATTTCTAACTTGTACCATAGTCTAAACGTTTAAGCTGTGACATTAACATGCCGCATATTCTGCTCTATCATGAATATTTATATCGGCGCCGCATCAATGTGCTGTGATATTTAGCGTTCGTATATATCTACGGCTCTAGATGTTTGTGTTTCATTGTTATTCCTTCTTCGTGAGGATCAAGTTGATTCCGTCGCATAATACATTAACAGTAAGACACATACAGATGTTTGATTAGTGGCTACTATTAACATTTTGTAACCTTAAGTTGATTTATGTTTAGTAACAATAAAGAAAATACCTACAATAATTGCATAGCAAAATTATTATATAGGTATAACATATCAAAATGCTACATTCATATTTACAATGTTCTTTCTCCCTAAACTAAGAGTTACTTATCTGAGTATTTGGGTCACATGCGGTTTCGATTTTTTTTGTTCAAGTATCAAGAAGGCTTATTACAAAAACCGTAAACTCATGACCAATCATGATCCGATTTAAGCAAAGAACATTTGCAACGTCGGATGGTTCAGCAAAAATTGACGAGCGATTTCGTTCCCTTGGGAGACGAGAAAAGTTAATAGATTACATTAATTAACCCGTTCACTGGACCGGGTGATTGTAGCTCAGGCCAAAGAAGAAAAAAAAGTGACAATTCGTCGTTGCCGTGATTTTTTGGTGCGCGATTTTACCTGATATAACATGTTACATTTCTATGATATGTTTTCGTAGTTCAGTTTACAAGCAAAATTTTTATTTTGTGAATAAGCCGGATAATAAATGAAAAATATCAAAAGATTATCACTTCGATATTAAGGATTGCATACAGGTCCATTGAGTGGCTTTTAAATTCCTTAATATAACTTGGTATAAAAAAGTCACTGATAAAATAATGTAAGAAAAAAAAAACTCCATTAAATCTCTAATCATTTGACTTGTTATACTCAATCTCTATTTCAAATACATTTCCCTGAAGGATTTCAGTTATAATAAAAATTGTCCTTACGTTGTATTTTTACAATTTTCTCTTTGCCTGCGACATTTTACGTTCCCTCAGCGACCTATTGTTTCTACTCTGAATTATACTGGCCCCTGGCTTTTATTGTCTTTTTTAATGGAAAGAACTTTTTTAGACTCCCTTCCAGTTGTCCATTTGTAATTCACTTCAGTTATAATAGAAAAACTTGTAAAGGGTTGAAATCAGTCATCATCATAAACCTGCCCGTGTCCCTCCGGAGGGTCGGCACTGTATATACTACTCTTCCAGACATCTCTATCAGCCATATATTAATTGGTAAGGGGTTTGGACTTGGAAAGGGCTAACATCAGTGCGGTTGTTAATAAAAATTTAAACAACCTTTCCATCTAAATTATTACTAGTCACGATTACTAAAATTTTTACTACAGAATTGCTCTCGGGACAGTGCTTTAACTTAAATTCCAATAATAAATTGTTGAAATTCACAAAATTGTATTAAAATTATATGACATATTCGGGTCGCGTATCACGATACGGATAATGTTCTTCAAAGGAATATAGCAATTTGGTATGTTCGCCTCCTGCGTCATCGATCTGGTGTAACAATTCAAGCGTTACGTGCTCCTCGCAAACATTCCCCAGGCTCCCCTCGCGGCACGTAGCGTATGTGCCCCTTATAAGAAACAGATCGCAAATTGTTACACTCCGTCAAAACTACACTCTAAATAGATTCACAAATGTTTCTGTACAAAAAATGCTGTTTAATAATATTTATTGGGAAATTAAAAAAAAAAGTAGACAAAACCAAAAAAGTTTAGTTAAACTATAAGCAAATATTTTTTTATTATAAACCGTTTTTAAGCTTATTTCGAATTGTAAAAAAAATTTCCAAGTTTAATAAAAGAAATCATTTTAATTTGTTATAAATGAACTATGTAAAATTTACATTTATATTCTTGATATTTAGAAATGTAAATTTCGTTACAGGATAAAATGTTTGTGATGAGAAATTCTTGTTAAACCGAGGACATTTGCAGAATATGAATTCCATAATTCTAATAACTATAGCAAATATCCAAGTTATATAACAAAGCAATATTCAATAACAACAGAATAGCTTTGGCAAGTAATATGTCTTTTCAACAGCGCCACTATCGTCAGCTCAAAACAATTGTCTATCTTGCGTCACGTACGAGGGAACAGTTGTTTCCAATGTTTGCTCGTAAAACTTGTTCGTACGTTTTACCGACACAAGAAAATTTTGTTCCGCGTTTTACAAACAGTTATTTTATATGACTTCAAGAAATATTAAACTTCAAAACAGACCTTATATCGAAATGGATGCCAGATTAGCAAAATTTTGTTCAATAATATTTTATACAGAAGTAGTGGTATTCATTTTTTAAATTATTAGTCTAAAAAACTAATTTCATTAAACAAAACAAAAAAAAAATGTTGTACAACCTTGATAACAAGGGCTAAGTAACTTTTATCCAAGTAGAACGTAAAGTTGTATACGTCTTACGACCAGAAGGTCGGTGAAAATCGTTATATCTACTTTTTTGACAGTTTTTTTTAAATAAAGCTCTATACAAAATTAATTAAGAGAACTGCAGACCAGTATACACTTAATAAACAGGAAATTCTTTCAAAGACTCGTCAGCGTTAAGAAAAATCCTTTGATATATTGGGTCGTTATTCGCGCCATCTCCTTTGTCGGGGACTTGGATTGTTAATCGGGCCATTTGTCATCATGCTTGGAATTCAGTGCAAAGGTACGATTCAAATTTTGTGAACAATTTTGTTCTCAAATCGCAAGATTGTCAACGAGTCGTCGTTCAAAATATATCTGTTGGAATTTATGAAATAATTGAGACATTGGAATTTTATTAAGCTTCATATTTACATTTTCATAGAACTGTTTGGAATGAATCTTTATATTTAAAACTAGTAAATAATTCTACGAGTATATCCAATGCGAGACATGGTTATAACATAATATCATTCCGTGCAGGAATGCTCTGAACGCTAGCAAATTATTAGGTTAACGGAACGGATCATATTTTAGGGGTGAGGAGGGCAAGTGTGATAAATGAACATAAATTTAGACCCTACTAGTGTGTATACAGTTCAGATGGAAGTTAAGTACTTACTGAATTATTAGTTCATCAATTCTCAATTACGCTTAGATTCTAAAAGTATTACAGTTTTATTATTACCGATGGGTTACATGAGCAGCGTTGTGTGATGTCAAATGATCAATTGACCAATGGAATCGAAATCGAAAAGCACCTTTTATGTAACTACTATAAATCAGCTAAAAATGATTGACTAGGTGAAAAAGTTGTCATTTTTATGAGAAATGATACGAAAGATAGAGACACGATTTTTTTGTAACTTTGTGGAATATTTAGACAATAGGATTGGAGGTCTTCTTTCTCATAAGTAAGGTGTTCAACAGGTCTCCGGCAGGGGTGTTGGAGCGTTAGGGCGGAGTCCCTCGACGCGGTCAATTTGTCAGCGGTGGCGGGCGGCGACGCGACGCTACCGTGTGATACCCGCTCGCCGCAACCACCCGACGCACTGCTTCTAGTCGTCTGGTATAAAGACGATGTTCCAATTTATAGGTAAGTGTTGCAACTAGCACTTAGCTCTACGCAGTTTTATTACTAGCAAAAAATTATAGTAAGAGATATAAACAATAAAGCAACAAAAGATAGTTTTTTTTGAATATCTAATTCATATTTAACAACTGTAAGCGCCCACCAAAGTGTAACAAACTGTTTTATTTTTTATTACCATAAAATTAGCAGCCGTTCAATCGAGATTTAGGTACGAAAGAATTGAGTCGGTGACTTTTAAATACACGCTGCGCTGTGTATACATTTGTAGACGCTACGCTGTGTATATATTTCGTATGTTACAAATAATGATCAGAATTGGATATCAAATGCGAAGTATCGCAGATGTCATCATCTGCCGCAGCCGCACTGAATTATTCATAACGACTTCGTGTACGTTTCATTGTTGCATCCCAAGATGTGTTTGTGAAGAAAGCATGTGCATTATATGTGTAATTTTCTATTTTCAACATAACCTTCCTTCAAAGTTATGCATAAAATCCGTGATTTTTAAAAACATCTCACTTCTTATACGAGTAATACAATAGAAATTAATGAATACTTCCAGATCATTTGATTTCTATAAATCATAATAAAATATTTCTTTACGATGTAGCTATCTTTAATGTCAATCACGTTATGAATCAATAGTTTGTTTTTTCAACTTAAACATTTATGTCTTTGTCACCATTGTTGATGCAAAGATATACTAACAGACACCGACACATATGGATTTGTAGGAACAAAGGATTATTAAAGTCTCCTGCAAAATAAAAGAGAATCTTCATTTGTTCCTTCTAGAGTGTTTTGCTTTTATAAAATGTATTAACAGACTCGAATAATGTAAGTTAAATGCGCCGCAGTATTCTGTTAGCATTTGTGAACGCAATTTCATTAGTACTGTTTAGGTATTCTACTTTAATGCTTGTACCGCTCGAGTAAATATTTGAATCTTAGCTGACGCGAAGCTTCATAACTTTCTACCCTTGTAACTGTTTTGAAATATTCATTAATGACTGAGTTTTAATAAAGTTCTGTTTCTTTGAAAGTATTAAGTATGAGATAAGAATAATAATGAAAATCTTACCCTGCGTTGATTAACGCGATAGCTTTGTAAAATATTACTTGGATGATATTTAGTTGACATCAAATTATTCTTTTGCTTATATTCAAATTACATTTTGAATTCCACAAAATAAGCACGTTGCTATTAAAACAGTGTCAGTTTCTTAGTTTAATAACAAACAATTTTTCATCTGTGGTGAAAAATTAATTTAAATGAAATCTAAAATTACCTTTAATTAGTTTAATTGAACATATTAAGTAGATCGAACACTGATATATTTCCATTTTGCTGATTCTTGGAAGCTTTTTTCATGAACATTGTAAGTCTTTAAATTTTAGGAATTATTAATATAACGAGAAATAGTAACGTTCTTTGAATAACTCAAAGGAATTGTTCAGGTTTCTTCGTTTAATTCATGAGAAAATTTTAGTATATAACTAGTAATAGTATCAACGTTAAACTTTACGGTTTTAAATCACTAAAGCTTTTTCTACTAACAGTTACATTCGGAACGTTCAATTAATGGCTTAGTTAAAAATTTATCGAAATGAATATTTTTTTTAAATGGCAACATTTTTGCCGTTGTAATTGTGAAGACAGATTTAAATGATTCGGTCCGAAATTCCAAAAAGAACAATTACAACTCTAATACATGTCTCAATTTATGTCGCGATTCTCAGTACTTTTTGTTTTTCTAGAATTTCGGTGGTTTTCGGACTTGCAAAAAATAACATTTATATCGTAGCGCAATATTTTGTACATCTTTTAAAAAATAAAACTTTAAAAATTACATCTTTAAAAATATTATTTACCGTTTGAGTTTAACTTAAAAGTACACATAAATAAGTTTGTGTGAAGATATAAAATGGTTGAAACTTTGTGTGAAGTTTCAGAAAGTTACTATCTTGTACAAAATGTTGGTGTAAGTAAAATAAAGTTCAACACGAAATGTCACAGTGTAAAAATCAGCTTTTTAAAACATATTAAAATATTGTTTGCTGATTTGGAATGTTTTTTCTAAATAATATAAATTTCATAGAAGAATAATTAACTATATCAAAAACTTATTCAAATCCCATTGCTATTGCTAGTGTCTAAAAAACACTACAACTATAACCTAGACTAGAAATATTATCTATGGATGGCATGGAAAATATTTTTAATATTAACACAACATATTTATATTTCATTCGTTCATTCAGACTTGGAAAAATTTATGAGACAAGGCAATGAGTGTTCGGGTAATGCCTCAGGTGATGTTTATGATCAGGACTTTAATTCATATCTTACTAATTTTATAAAAGCGAATATTTAGATGAGTGAATGGATGGATGTTTGTTAGAAGGTATGTCCAAAACGGCTCAAGGTATCTCAATAAAATTTTGTATAGTCGTAAAGCATAGTTTGGAAGAACACAAACATAGGCTATTTTTGATCCTGGAAATAGTTACGGTTTCCGTGATTTACATATTTACTCGATGCATCCGCAACGGTTCCACACATATTATTGAAATTTGGCACAGATATAGAATAAAGTCTCGAGAAACACATAAAAATCCTTTTATCCCTTTTGTTAATTTTGCACACAAAGTCGCGGGCAAATGCTAATATTAGGTAAAAGAAGCTTTGAAATTACATATTAACTTGTTTGACTATAGGTAAAACAAATTTTGTGGAGTAAAAAAACAAAAATCAACTCTACAAACCATTTTTCATATCAGAGTAACACGTTTTTCTATGTTACCTATCAGTTTAATGTCAAACAACACACGGTCGGTTTATCTCGTGACGTCATAAGATTCATGACTGCATCATCACGCACAAGTAATTTGTGCATATTTTATACAACGTTCAGTGGGTCTACACGAGTATTTGTGACAGTAGCCTTCGTATCGTCCTCGTCAACTATGTCAAAATTAGAATGAGATTTTAGTCGTAAGTTACGCCCGATAGGGGGCGCTACACAAATTTTAATACAAATTTTGTCGATAACGATACTATAGGACCTCTGACGCTTATTTATTATGCATGATCGTTTGGCTGTCGCTAAATTAAACGAATGCTACATACATACCTGTAAAGGTGTAATTAAGTTTATTTGATATGTTTTAAACACATTGTTCGACATGTTTGTTTTAAATAGTTTATAAATAGTTATAGATTATAATTACACGATTAAACCAGTGTGTAATAAGCGTTGAAAAGCATAGTTATAAATTAATTTTCTATGCTTCATTACATAATGTTATTTTATAAGTATAGTACAAAATTAATAAATCGAATAATGTGACATAGTTTAATTAAATACACTAATTAATTTATACAAACGAATAATTAATTGCAGTATTCAAATATTATTATTAAATACATTATTCATTATTTTTGATCCCCACAAAACAAACAACACTTATAACTTTTCTTTCGTTCTTAATAACCCTAAGCCATCAAAATGTTATGGCGTTCTGCCAAAAGTGGTTATTTAAAACTTACTGTTATAAATTCGAATGTTAAGATGGATGGATGTATGTTTGAATGTATCAGCAGAATTGGTTCAACGGATCTTGATGTAATTTGGCACAGATGTAGAACATAATCTGGAACACATAGGCTAATTATTACGTTTTTTTAATTCCGCACGAATGGAGTCGTGGGTGGCAGGTAGTATTTAAAATAACTTCATAAAGTTTTATTAATATTATGGCAACGAGATATTTTGTGAGGCGTAGATTAAATTATTTCAATATTGGCTGGCATTCAATTTCAAAAACCATTTCTTATAAATACTGTTGTTATTGCTTTCCAGTGATAAGGAATTTATAGAACTTTGCAATAATGTCACGGTTTTCGAAGATAATTTTAAGTAGGTTTTCAATTTACCATTTTTTGATGTTGGCTGTACTTCAAAGTTATAAAATTCTTTATTAAATCGGAAAATTTAGAAAGGCTACGAGAGTAAAGTAATACCGAAGAAAGTATGGATGGATTAAATAATAATTTGATACTAAGTCGTGAAAGCTTCTATATTATCAAAGTGGGTAATGTTTTTCGCACATATGTTATACTAGCTGTCGCCCGCAACTCTGTCCCCGAGGAATTAAAACAAACTTAATAAGTAGCCTATGTGTTCTTCCAGACTATGTTCTACAACTGTGCCAAAAATCATCAAGGTCCGTATAGCCGTTTCGTAGGTGCCGTCAAACAAACACCCATCCATCCGTCTAAGCATGCGCATTTACAATCTTAGTAAGAAGTAATATGTTTGGGCCTATGTATGGGCTTGTTAGCTTTGTTATGCAAATTAATTTGTAACAGTCTAGAGCCTAAAAATCTGGATCGATTTTGATGAGTGAGGTGTCCTTTGATACATCTTTTCCCCGCAGTGTCAAAGGGTATAACTCATTTTTATATATTATGTGAAATGATAAACTAAAAATGTTGAAATCACTCTTACAGGGCAGCCGATAGATGGCGCTATATTATGAGAGCGTCAACCAGTCGTTTTCACTGTTTTTTTTTAAATTAAAGATTATATTTCAAACAAATACAACATTTATTCAATACTTTGAAGAATTGTATAAAATAAAACATTGCTACACATTTATTACTATAAAGTATTAAAGGTAACATTTTCCGGTTTCACAACTCGGGACATTTTTAAGGCTTTAGTTGTGGGTAGCTGCGGGACGCTTGAGGCTTAGCGGTCATGGTTTGTGCCAATAAATATCCGTTTACTTTTTTTTTCAACAAAAAAGAACACTTTACCTCTAACGGTACTGCGATAACTTCACTTCTATTGACGTTTGAAATTTAAAAAGGGCTTTGTATAAATCTAAGAGTGAGCTGAATCGAGTTTTTCTACAAAATAAATTTCTACTGATATTGCTACGTAAATATTGTATATTTTAGTATTTTTTTGTAGTCAAAAGGCAAAATTTTTCGTTATAATATATTTTAGCTTTAAATTTTTTATGATTCATTATCGAAAAAAAAAAATTAAGCTATCTCTTAATCTGTTAAAATTAAAAATATTCACGATTAATTAATATTAACAAGATTTTGTAGGAAACCTAAGATGTTTTTTGCTCGAAGAAAAACTTATTAACAAAATTCCCGCTAGTGCAAATCGCCGTAGGGAAGACGAACATAGGGTATAAAGAACAATCATCGTAGGCTTACAAAGTTTTACCATACCATACAAACTTGGAGCAAAATTAAGGAGAAACACTTCGCCTTGAGAAATTTATCTGCAAACTATATTTTATGTTCTACTGTTACTAACTATGTATTTAATTACATTTCAACTTAAACGTTCAATAACGCATATTTTGTTGTCTCCAAATTCACTTATAAATATTGATGCAAAAAAACCTTTAATAAACCCAGTTTTTTTTCCAGATGGTAAGGATGTTTTCATATGAGTGAACAGTGGAAATACACAGCTATAATCCATAATATTTTACGTATCAATATCTTACCATTAAGACGTTCTACTGTACACGAAAACCTTATAATCAGTTATGTTACCGACTGTACAAAGAACTTTGCTAAGACGCTTTAAGTCCGCTTAGTTATGAAATATTTATGAGTCGAAACGTTTTCATTTCAAAGCATAGCGGTAGCTGCTTTCACGTGAATTTCCAAGGTAACTTCTGAAGGAAATAAATGGTTCACGATAATTATGTTTCGAGCGGGCGTAGCGTCATCAAGAAGGTACGAATTGTGTTACCTTACGTTATAGCAATTATTCCGTTTACTATTAACGTTTAAAAGGAAACTTTAAACATCGGCTACTTCTTATATTATTTGCTGAATAATATTGTTTTACTATTAACTTCTTACATAAAGAATGAAATGGCCTACGAATTTTATTGTCGAAATAAAAGTTTTTGAAGTAATTTAAGTAAATGGATATCGATACGGCTGCGTTTTTATAATTTATTTTTCTACTTTATCATAATTTTTACTAAGACTGTAAAGTGTTTAAATTGTATTAATATATTTCTCAAAAATGATTTTATGAGATGTAAGTCGATTAGTTAGCGACTGATATATCACGGCTCTAGCAAACTTATCCTCTTGTTGAAAGTAACAATATTACAGCAAAAACGTTCGTGAGCGAAATTCCAACGTTAATTTCTGCACTGTAACGTTTATTAATGGTATCAAGTCACGATTACGCCTTGTACGAAATATAATTATTTCATTTCACGAACATAATTTTCTTTTAAACGTTCTGATTGTCTGTGAAATGGGAATCAACAAGTTTGTTAACAAAGTTCGCTTTAATATTTCTCAGTAAAGTTTAGCATTATTATTCGTATATCCCGTGTGGTGTGTGGGTTTGCACTTGTTGAATATCACCGGAATGTGTTCAAGCTACTTATTCAGCAAAATTTGGATGAAGGAAACTGTAATACGTTCTCAAGTACAATAAGATAGGTAGGTTGACGTATAGCTAAGAGGGAAGTACAAGGACAACCGCACTTCATATCTATAGAAAAGGAAATAAGCCAGCTCAAGAGTTTCCAGTTTTAGTTTTTTATACTAATATTATTATGAGGAAAGATTTGATTTTATGTTTGTTTGCATTATATAATCATCGAAACTACTGAACCGATTTGAAAATTCTTTCACTGAAAAACTACACTATCCCCAGTTGTTACAAGTTTGTTAATAGTAATTTTTCTTTAATTTCACGCCGACGAAGTCGCGCGCAACTGCTAGTTAGTCTATTAGTTGTGTAAGTTCCCGGTAAGGTTAAGCCGTCATTCCAACTATATGGATTACTAGCTGTCGCCCGCGACCCCGTCCGCGCGGTTTTAAAAAAAAACTTAATAAGTAGTCTATATATTCTTCCAGACTATATACTACATCTGTACCAAATGACATCAAGATCCGTTCAGCCGTTCCAGAGATACCTTCAAACAAACATCCATCCATCCATCTAAACATTCGCATTTATAATATTAGTAAGAATTAAGATAACTTGAACAAAATAATAATATAAAATAATTAATGTTGAAACTTAAAGAATAAATCATCACACGAAGTCTACAATAAAATTCAATTATCAATCTACATAGAGCAAACAGCCACCTGAATTCGCTGAAAATTCGCTGCTACCGCTGCACATAGATATCTGCAATTGCAGATGCGTTTCCTACCTTTAATCAATAGAGGAGGGGACGCGCAGATATAGGATATGTCCCCTTCCGTTACATCCTCTTCTCCGCCAAATCCACTTCCTCTTCCTATCAATTCTTTATAAGAAAAGGGTGGAAAGGGAACGTGGACTAAAATTAGACCTCCGGCACGAACACGCAGACGAAACGGTTATTGCTTCCACTTTACGCCTGTCTTTTGTGTGGTCGTCGTATTTCACCAGTCAACGCGGCCCATTCGTGGGCCCCAAAAATATTGTTGTTGAGGGATTCACCATTGTTAAGTTTTAAAATAAAATTATGTTTGTCGCTGACCTTGAGAACACATGCCCGTTCGTTACTTAAGGTTTTTGTATTATTGATAATATTTGTATAATGTTGACATATGCTTAATTCTCATATTAGTAATGCATAAAAGTGGTATAAAGGTTTACAGTACAACAATTACTTTGAAAATAAATTTCACTTTTCATTACTAGTAGTACATATATAGTTCTTGTAATAATGATATAGTTATACAAACACAATATTTCACACTTGTGCCAGCGAAATATTAATTTTGTTTATAAATTACATTAAAATTAAAAATAGAATATTAAAAAAAATCCTCAAATATTAGATTTTGGAGTCTGAAAGTGGTCGGTGCTAACACGGTCCAACTATAGTTGTTTATAGTGGACCGAAATTTTATGTAATTCTTTTGTCAGTTACGACAGTCGCGAGAAGAGTCCGTCTGCGCATTGGGCGGACGACTCATTGGGAGGGCGCGCGCGCTGGCACGCCGCGCCGCACGCCGCACTGCGCATACGTGACGTCCTGCCCACAGATCGCGCTCTCTATCGCTGTCGGGTCGACTTCAAAGTATCGCCCACGAGAAACTATAAGTTTATACTACATGTCATAGGTAAGTTCAATACATTTTTACATTATCTATTTAGTTATTTTTTTTAGAAATTTTAGATCACAATGTTCTAACGTTACATAGTAAACATTAGCATATTGAGAGTAACAAGGAGTTAACAAGAGTTTTTATAAAACCGATACAAGACTTTTTTGGGTTAAATACGTATATTGTTTTTTATTACTTGAAACTTCGTAGAAAGCGGTTTTCCTTTACGGCGTATAACATTGTACTTTAATTGTTTAATCATTTTAAAATAGCATTGTTATAAAACAAGCCGAGTAGGTTTGATTAGCCTTGATTTCAAACCTACCAAGGTTTCAGCGCAGCTATAATTAAAAGTGTTCTAATAGTTTGAGTCGTTTGTAGAAGTTGTTTCGTGTTACATGATTCAAGTAATTGATCAATTTTCAACCCCTTTTCCTGTACGTTTTATATAACAAACTTTGTGTTTGTTTCAACAAGGTTAAGGTATAATTTATTGTTAGTCATTTTTAATAATAATAGTAAATGATGCCTTAAATTATTTTGTACAGATCTATAAATACTAGCTGTCGCCCGCGCCTCTGTCCGCACGGAATTAAAAAAAAAACTTAATAAGTAGCCTATGTATTCTTCCAGACTATGTTATACATCTGTGCCAAATTTCATCAAGATCTGTTGAGCTGTTCCAGAGATACCTTGCAACAAACATTCATCCATCCATATAAACATTCGCATTTATAATATAATTAAGAAGTAAGATACATAGTAAGATTGTAAATTTAATTTATAAGACAGCTTCTTTCCTATTCGTTAAGCCTGATTTTCATGTTAGATTAAATGAGTTCTTGTAAATGTCGTTACTGGACTATTAAATACATTAGTCTCTATTTATTTTACACTGTTTTATTTATTTTATTTCAAATATTTCTACTTAACATTGGTATTATATAAATGTTGTGATATGGGCACGTTATAAGTAGGGAACAATTGCAGGTGACAAGGAAAACTTTAATTATGAGTGTGGAGGGGTACACCGGTAGAGGTAAGCCAAGGAAGAAATGGATGGATTGCGTGAAATGTGATAGGATGAAGAAAGCTACTGAGATGACGAAAGATAGATCGATATGGAGGACAAAGACCTGATGATAGGAACATCAAATTGGTCTTATAAAGAGACAATTTCAGAAATGAGTACTTATTCAGACAAGCACATGCGATTAGTTTACCAAAATACTCATGCCTACAAAATTATAAATTTAAAAAAGTAACTACACAAAAGTTATTTTAATTATTATACCTAAGTATTTTCATAATTTCTTTGATGTCAGTTTCATGCATAAATTCATAAATAGATTGCCTCCAAAAGAAATGTCTAATGCGTATTTTTAACTTAAACGAAGTCGTACCCGAGCTTTTATTTTACCATATTTTTCTTATCAAATATAAGTAATGTTGAAAAAAAGTACCTCTAAATTTAAATTACTGCTTTTGCAAACTCCACTTTGGCAATAAGCCAAATTAAAATTTGTTGTTAGTATGCTTTTTCTTTTATACCTCATATTTCGTATACGCTTTTATAAAATTGAAGTCCATTTTGAGAACCCACATAAGCATTATTAATTACGCGTAATACAATGGAAATATAAGCGGCTTAATTATTAAGTTATTTATCTTATCTTATCTATATGTATAAAAGAAAGTTGTGTTAGTTACACCATTTATAACTCAAGAACGGCTGAATTGATTTGACTGAAAATTGGTAGGCAGGTAGCTTAGAACCAGGAAACGGACATAGGATAATTTTTACCCCGTTTTCTATTTTTTATTCCGCGCGGACGGAGTCGCGGGTAAAAGATAGTATATATATAAAAGAAAGTCGTGTTAGTTACACTTTTTATAACTCAAGAACGGCTGAATCGATTTGACTGAAAATTGGTGGACAGGTAGCTTAGAACCAGGAAACGGACATAGGATAATTTTTACCCCGTTTTCTATTTTTTATTCCGAGCGGACGGAGTCGCGTGTAAAAGCTAGTTTTCTATAAAACCCATAATTTTGTTCTTGCCGAAATTATCTAAGCAATGTTCCGTAACATTTATACTAACCTTAGCGTTTAAGGTATTATTTAGTGATAATGCTTACGAGGTTATTTGAACGTTAGAATATAAAGGCGTTTTCTGAATATTTGTACTTACCTTCGTAAGCACTAAAGACCACATCGAGATGCTTAAACGCCTGTATTATTAGCTTACAATTTCACAGATGTATATAACCAAACCTCGTTGGTAAATATATAAAAAATAAACTGATACATTTTAACTTTCAAATTCATTTTAACTCCCATACATATATATATATACATATATATATGTATGGGTATTTTTACACCTGAAAATGTAAATTTTTTAAGTTATTCAGTCATTATTGGTTTATTTATGGTATGTTTTGAAGTCGATTACTTGTATTTTTTTAGTTCATCGTATATATATATATATCGTATATATATATAAATAAATAACTACCATAAATAAACCAATAATGACTGAATAACTTAAAAAATTTACATTTTCAGGTGTAAAAATTTTCGTCGCAAAGATTGTTATTTTATTTTATAATCACCATTTACAATACCCTACTTGATGTTAATCTTTGTAAGTTTCTTTAGCAGAATTTACAAAAGCTTTTTGTTTATAACAATACTGCTCATATGAAAAAAAGATGCAAACATCAACCGTGAAACGTAGAGCTCATTATGTGAAAACACGTCGTGGTGCAGTATGCTATACATAAACATACGTACATATAACTATGACGTCTACATTATATGAGATATACACATTGACAAAGCTAAAATTTATATCTCGTCAATTGACTCATTAGCTGACTGAAAATCTCTATGTCAATTAAAGCCAGTGATTTGAAAGCTTATTTTTTTTCATGAAAATTATTTCACATATATGTTGCGTAATTTGTATATGGATTTTTTGAGCAAAGCTTTTTACGACAAAGCAATAATCCTGCATAATTGACATTTCCTGCTAACAAATGGAACATTTCGATATTATCCCTTTCAAAGAGAGAGAGGTACTTTTATTTACAAAGTAATTAACTTAAAACGAAAATGTTTTGATTTTATCATTATACAAAATATGACAATATTAAGTATATATCTTAAGTAAGAAGCATTTAAATAAGTTTAATCAGACAGCTTGATTTATTAATTGGTTTTATTCGTTCGTATATAGGCAGACACATAACCTATGTGTCTCTTGCCTTTACAGAATAACAATGCGTAAGTTGTTTATGTACTTAAAAATATATAATACTAATATTAACGGTATAACACAAAAAGGAATTTCGAACGTTAGTAAATAAGTGTAAGATATATTAAACACAAAGACATTTGTTGCAGAACTTCCTGAGAAACCGAAAATATTTGATGCACGCGAAAAGGAAGTAGTGGGAGTGGCCGGGCCGTACATAGAGGACACCAGTCTCAAACTCACCTGTGTTGTAAGTGGAGGTAAAAGTAGTAGACATCGTTATTACTGGCATTGTTGTTTTAATACTTCTTCAGTCTATATCTATAAAACATTTTCAACATTTTCCCTCTCATTATTATTTCTGGTTTGTATAGTAAATAACATTAATTTCATAATCTAATCTTTCAATTAATTTTTTAACTGTCCAAAAGCACAGTTCACAAAAAAATGGTAGCTCATTTCATTCGTTTCGTAGTTGAATAAAAATATTAACAGATGTTAAAATTTTAATCTGATCTAAACTAAAAGCTTTGTAATAATTTGACGTCTCTTAGCTAAAAGGAAACGACAAGATTAAGTAAAGTTAAAGAGTAACGCTCGGTAACAAATTTAATTATACCCACAGGTAAACCGATGCCGCGCGTTCGCTGGTGGAGAGACGATAAAGTAATAGCAACATTAGCTCCCGCAGAAGACGGCTCGCGTCTCAGCTTACTCGAACTTAAGATACCGAAATTAAAGCGAGAGTATTTCGAAGCGGTGTACACGTGTACTGCGGATAATACAGCCCTCGTACCACCTTTGAGAACCAACGTACAAATACAACTTTATCGTAAGTATGCAAAGTTTAAATTAATTATGAAACAAGAATCCTTTTTTGCCTCAATCATAAATGTTACATGCCTATTTCTAGCAAAAGATTTTGTATTCTTTCAAGACAAAACTATTCAAGAGTCATTTTTATTACTTTTAGGATTGAATATGTAGGCAAGTTTCTAGGATTTCTTAAATAAATTTGCTAGAGCAAAGTTAAGTTTTAAATTTAAAGTGTAGTAAATGGTCGTATCATATATTTTTCAACAAAAAAATAAAAAATAAAACACCTAACAGTAACAACTCGTACGATGTTACAGCAAAATGAAATCCAGCGAAATCCTAGCGATTAACCTAGATCAAACGGCAGGCTTGTCCGCGCCGCAGATTATCTCAGATATGACGGCGGATTAAGGAATTCTTTTGTGTCATTTTACCGGCACGCCAGAGCGCGATCATTAGTTTTTATTTGTGAGGCTTCATTGTACTGCAGTAACACCATCGCTCTGCCAGAATAACAGGAAATTATTCTCCATTATCATAATATTATTCGGCTTCTAATGCACGCCGTGCCAGACTCGCTAGTTCAACTTTCACAAACTTTTATGGATGGCGGTTACATTTTCGTCGTTGTACTTTTCAATTTGTGCCACTAATGGAATAAAATTAGCTCTTTTTTAATCTACATTTATAAAGCGTAGTAACTTAACGTGAATTTAATTCATTCAAGGTATGGTAATTATAAAGAAATAACCATTAAAGCTTTTATTACATCTAACGCGGCGATTTTATTTAAGCTTGCAATAAAATGTTATTAAAATTATGGAAGCTATAAGCATTAAATATTACTTTATGGTATACAAATGTACGACTACATACATAAATTTGCTGTCCATTAAATTTAGAACAATTAACAAATTACGAGTGGTTAAGTAATTCATAATTTAATTGACAATTAGTTTTTAAACAATTACTGGGTTACAGGCAACACTATTATTTAGGTAACAAATAATAAACAATGAACAGTACAAAGAACAATAAATAAAATGCGCCCGAGCGTTGCCAGTTACGAGTACCTTAGTAATATGTGACTTTTGCATAATTATTTTGCTAAAAAAAGATATATAATTATGATAACAAAATGCTCTAGTGATGATAACTAAATACGCCATTTTCTTTTCTAACAATAAGTTGATAGAAATATAAAATTATTTGTGTACAGTACGTCCATTACAAGTGGAAATTCTGGCGAGAGAACAGCCACTATCAGTAGGACAGGAAGCCGAACTGGCCTGCAGAGCGGTCGGCGCGAGACCTCCAGCGATTATAACTTGGTGGCTTGATGATAAACCAATAGTGGTCACTGAACCTCAAAAAGTAAGTGTATAAAAGAATTTTGGTCAATGTCAATATTTTACTAAGTCCAGGATTTTATTGGAATTGTCTAATGCGTATGAATTAAAGTACAATAAAAGTAATAAGTCCCAAGAAATAATCAAGTATTATCAATATGTTTCTTAATAAGGGGAATTTTGTTGAAAGCAAAATGCAGATGCATATACATTTGTTATTAATGATTTTGTAGCCGTAAATTGTTCTTATAAGAATGTTCCAACATCAGATGTTTTTTTGTTTTGTTCTCAGAACTCTGACGATTTCAACGAAACAGTATCATTTCTGCGATGGACGCCCCGAATGGAGCACGACGGCCGGGTGCTTACCTGTCGAGCGTCTCACGTGAAACTGGAACACACCACTATTGAGACCACCATGTCACTCAACTTGCATTGTAGGAATTTTTCTTTTCTCACACAAATAAAACACAAGTTTTTCACCGACGTTTTTCTACTTTATTGTTTTCTTAATGAATGTTTGTTGTGTTATCTCGTTCTGTACTAGTTTTTTTTTTGTTAAATATTTTCATTGACTTTTGACATTCATTTCTAGAACAGTTGAAGGTTAAAAAATAGTATTCCTAAAAATATAATCCATATGTTAAATTATCTCAAACTTTACCTGTATTTATAAAATGTATAATTTATTAATTTAACTTGTAAATGATAAAAGTTTTTACTTAATTACTACAATTTATAATTTCATTATTTTGAATTAATTTTTATCGTGATTTTTTGTACCACATAAATCTATATTTGAAAGACGAAACATAATTTCATTGAATACAACCTTTATTTGTAAGATTATTTTTATGGTATATATTTATTACATAATATACTTATTATTTAGATGTGCCGATCGTAGTTTTGCAATTGGGATCGAAACTTAATCCAAACGATATAGAAGAAGGTGACGACGTGTACTTTGAGTGCGTCGTGCGCGCCAATCCACCAGCTTACAAAGTAGTTTGGGAACATAACGTGAGTAAAATAGCTTAGACGTGAGTTTCATGTATGTAGAACAAATAAAGTTCGCTGACTCGAGTACCTAACTTTATACAACTTACTTTAAACCTTAAACAATGACAAAGCAGCGCATATAGTGCACAGAGTTAAGAAACTAGAGTTCAGATGTACCACTACATTTTAAAGTATTATTACTATTTTAAGAAAGTCACATAGCACTTCTAAATAATATCATATTTAGTTGTATGGTACGACACTAATTATCTGGGCCGGTGGACAAAAGTGGCGCCCTACTGTTAATTTCAAAAAAAGTGCCGCTTTATCCTTGTTAGACTGTATAGTTCTTCTTAGGTCATGTTTTGTGTGAAATTTCTATACTAAGTATATTTTCTGATTAACCTTCAACGGGCCATATAAGTTTATTGAAAACAGTGATATCTATCAAATAAAGTTATCTGAACCAAAGATTAAATTAACTTGTTCACATTTTATGTTTCAACTTCAAGCAGGTATACTCAAACAATGAATGCTCTTCTAAATTTCTAAAAAGTTACAACTACTAGAAGCTTTGTTGTTACAAAGCATCTAGTAGTGCTCTTTTTACTTAGATGACGATAATCTTTTACAATTGTTTAAAATCTCTAAATAAATAAACCAAAAGTGTTCGTTTCTCAAAACTTGCAGGTTTAGAGAAGCAAAGATTTTACATTTTTAAATTGTTAAATTTTCGAGCTTATTAAGATGCGGGCCGTTAAAAATAATCTTTCGCTCCCAGGGTCAAGTAATGACGCACAATCAGCGCGCCGGAGTAATTGCGGGCTCGGCACATTTGGCTCTGCAAGGAGTGTCAAGAGAACAAGCGGGAAAATACGTTTGTACCGCATCCAATGTAGAAGGAGATGGCAGGTCACCTCCAGTCAATCTCTTAGTTATATGTAAGTACTAGCTATCGCGCGCGACTCCGTCTCCGTGGAATTAAAAAAAACTTAATAGCTAGCCTATGTGTTCTTATAGACTATGTTTTACATCTGTACCAAGTTTAATCAAGATCCGTTCAGCCGTTCCGAAGATACCTTCAAACAAACATCCATCCATTCATCCATCTAAACATTCGCATTTATAATATTAGTAAGAAGTAGGATTTATTGAATAAAATTATATTTATTGAAAACTCGGACGCTCAATACACACTTTACAAATATTAATAATACATCTGTAAGTAAACAATAAAACAAAAAGTTGTAGCAATATTAAACAGCAATCTATTATAATGAGCAATATAAAATCACAAAAGAGGTTTTTAAGAACACACTAACAAAGGACCTTAGTATTTTAATTCTACGCTATTGACACGTTTCACTTCATTATTATCTATAAAGCTTCGCACACACGCTCGTCGCTTGTTAGGACTCTTAATAAGGCCCTACTTCGTTACCGATACGATCGATATACGCTGGGCTAGCGCGGCCCCTGCCGACACCTCGTTATTATGGACCTCTTTTTTATTAATGACAACCTAGTGAGGAAATAATAATGATGCAGAACTACTGCTAAGTTATATCGCCTAATTGGTCGATTTCTTTATCGTTACATTTTATTACAATACGTTCATTTCCTTACAGTTATGGATTTTTGATTGAGTATGTTCGGTTGTACTTTTAATAAATTTTCGTCTCTGTTTTCCTGGATGCTTTGATTTTCTAACTGCTTATACAATACCTTTATTGGTTACTTGGGAAATCATACTGGTCATAGTAAATATGCACTAAGGGGACAATTAGTGACTTTGAGTATGTAGAGCTTATGAATGTGGTTGTTGTTGAATAAAACAAATACCAAGCAACATTATTGCAGTGACTAAGATTGATTTTGGGCCCGAAATAGTTTCCCGATACGAAAACAGGTTTAGTATCAACAGTTGAGTGATGCGATGTACGCTAGATGTGAATTCAATTTTCGCTATTGATGGTCCGCGCCAACGTTGCAAGCGTCTGTAACGATAAACTGTACAGATTTATTAGCACGTATTTATTACATACACGTGTCATTTTAAATCGTCTTTTTTCACTTTAATAGTTTTTTGTACCGTTAAAGTAGAATGATAATTGTTTAAAATAATTTTTTAAACGTGCAGTTTTTTTTTATTTGTATTTAAACAAATGTACTAATATTAGGTCATTCTATGAGAAAGACCTATTTACATTCCAATAGACTCGATAGCACTTTAAGTCTTAATTTGAATGATTTTTTTTAAATATCTCCACTCAAATGTTGTTTTAACAACATAGTTTTTGTACTGCTTTAATCTGATTTTACGCCTGTTTGTTGTTTGAAACTTCCTTAGCATTGTTGAAAGAAAGCTTAAGTATTTAAAATGCTTCATCGTAGCATCCTGATTCTATTACGGCTTTGTTTTCTTTATTGTTAAAGTTTCAAGCGTTGCTTTTAATTTTTAATTTTTTTCTTTTATGCTTGCTAAATATAATACCTAAAGAAGAAATGTTTTTTAACTTAATTGTAATCTTTAATGTTAAGTTAATAAAGTCACATAAAAAACAAGTTTTTTGGATTGCTATTGCAAAATAATAAAAACTGAAATTGACTGATTAAAGCGATATTTCGGTTAAAGAAAAAGTTCACCTATTGGTATATGTAAATATTGTAAGTAAGGGTTATAAAACAAAGGAAGTATTAGCTGTAAAAGCGGGCATCACAACACTATAAATAAAGGTTGTTAAAGCTCTATTTATTTCAACTAGGACGCCTCATTGAACACGATCCTAAAGCCTTAGATACTTTGTAAAACAACAAATGTAGGACGGTAAAAAGTTCGTGAAAAAGCCTTGTGCCAAGCTTAGTATCGGCAATTGAACTTCTTGAAATACTCCACGCGGTAAATTTCATCTGTAAATTATTGCCCAACAAATGACTTTAAAGTAGTACGAATGTTTAAATTAATATTGTCGGAAAGTTTGTGCAGAATTGCTCTTTATGTCCGAACGGTGAAATATAAATAACAACATTTTTAATTAAGTCTATTTCAGTTGCATTTTTTATTTCATACACGTTATTTGTTATTCATCAGATGAACTTGAATAATAATTAAGAATGATTGTTAACTGTGATTCAAGATTTTGAACAGACAATAAAAAATTAATTATTATTAACATGCCCTGACCTGTTTATATATATGGACGCTGCATATAAACGATAGTTTTGCTACTTTCAGACTTAAAAGCGTCTTTTACAACCGCCTCCAACCGAAACCATAAGCACCATAATGGTGAATCATATAGGCACAAAATTACACGGCTTTAAACCTGTCCATGTATTTATATAGGCGGTTGTTAAAATACAATTTAGAACAAAATCGATTTTCAAATATGTTTTATTTTCAACAGATAAGCCTGTGTGTAAAAACAAAGAAGTAAGTTTAGTTGGTGCAGCTGTAAACGAAGCAGCCAAAGTCACTTGTGAAGTCGATGCTTTTCCACCGCCTAAGAACTTTCAATGGACTCTCAATAACACTGTTGGAACTGTTGAACTAGAAGCGGTAAGAAATTTGCTTTCAACTAAAACTGCAACTGTTTCTTTAGTAAGAATGCGCATCAAAATCGACTGTCTAAGAACAAGTATTAATTGTGATACCAAACAAAATAAATACTACAACTTAACAATGCTTGTACTTCTGTTTTCAATTAATTACGGGCCATTGTTAAAAGAAACAAACAATCAGGTTAAGAAAATCGTTTTAATTATAGTCTTGTCTGTTCCAAAAGGGAAAGTTTACAGTGGACGGCGCCGGTCGATCTGTTCTCTCGTACACTCCAAGTGGGGACACGGACTATGGTTCTTTAGCGTGCAGAGCAACTAATCTAGCCGGACAACAGATAGAGCCCTGTCGGTATACATTGCTACCCGCTGTCAAACCAGATCCACCATCTAACTGCTCTTCGCTAAATCTGACTGATGATTCAGCGGAACTACGCTGCGTTGCGGGTAATTGTTTTTATGATACGTCGTATCTCAAATTTTATAGGAGGATCTTTACCCAATTGCTTCATATTTCTGTAATCGTGTCTGTTTTTTTACTTCCTTTATATTTATGATTTCCAGCGTAATAATAATAATAGTCATTTCTGTAAAATTTACAAAGAGAATTTCAATTTTGTAGGTTATGATGGAGGTCTTCAGACTACTTATGTAGTTGAAGCTTGGGAGACTGAGGTATTAGTAGCTAACGTGTCGGCGACTGCACCAGTTTGGAAGCTGCACGGGCTTGGCTCAGGCAAAGCTTTAACACTTGTCTTTTATGCAAATAACGCCCGGGGAAGATCTGAAATTACAACACTGAGAGTTCACACGCTTTCGAGACTGGCTTTACAGACTGGTGAGTGCCAAGAATAATTTAGTTTATACTGCTTATTATAATTTGTAGTCGAATAATAAGAGTATTTGGAATACTTGGCCACAAATTGTTCCAGTTACTCGTATTAAAGAATTTTGTGTGGTTTTAAAGATGCGACTTAATTCTGTTCCAAGATGTACTTTGGTACCCAATCTCAGTTTATGCTCAAATACGACAGTGAAATTTTATGAAGACCTAATAGTTGTATCTCTTTCAGAAGCGAATACAAGAAGCAATCGAGTGGACAGCAGCTGGGCGCTGGGTATCATCGCTGGCATAGCGGGGACGCTCATTGCGGTCACCATCATCGCACTAGTTGCAAAAAGAAAACATCATCGACCTCTACAGTATGAAGGTGACACTAGCTCTTATTGATGTGTATTATTGTTGATTACTGCTATAAATTACTTGCATTTGAAAGTTAATTCTTCGTACACGTTGTAATTTTCTAAGTGGTTCGATGAATTCTTCCTTTTGCCTTTTTATGGATGTACCACAGATCGTCGATATCGATGACCAGTTACTCGTGTATCGTCCCTATTAATGTCGCTCTTTTTAACTATTCCTCTTATTTCAATTAATTAATAAAATCTTTAATAGGATATTGGTTTTGATACTAAATACTGATACCGTTAACTTTTATTTTTGCTAATTTGCTTGTAATTTCAATCCATGTCATTGATACGTTCAGAGCTAAAGTGCGAAAGACAGCCAAATTCTTCTTCAAAGTCTCAAACATGAGACCCATACTAAAAAAAAACGGGAATAGCATATTAAAAAAGTTTTGAAGAACTTCACATTATTTTGCCTGTATGAACTTATTGTGATTACTACTTCGGGCTACAATTTGTTACTTCCATATTTCTAAATAACAGAAGTGTACATTTCTAGATTCTGATCACAATATTATATCTCAAACTATATTATTAGCATTCGTAGCGTATTCAAGTACATTATAATACCATCAAAGAAGAATACTAAAAATGAAACACTGCACCGTAACTAAGAAAAATGTTTCCACATTATTGCTACATAGACCAAGCTTCCATTCAACTTTGAGCACACAGCACAACCGTTTCCTACTGTAATTCCTTATTGTAGAATCCTATCGTTGGAACATATATCTCCCGAGCTTCGCGTGTTCCATACCCACAGTTGAGAATATAAATGTGCTATGAAATTTAACTATTTTATCTTATTATTTTTTTTTGTGAAAGAAAAAAAGAAACTTATTTTTACAAAGTTAAAAAAGTAAAAATAATTCCTAAGAATTAATATCGTTATTCCATTGAGATCTTATCAGTACATAATTTTAATTATGAGTAATAATAATATAATATTTGTTTTATTTGAAAACAAATCGGTATCTTCGTCGTAGTAAATCACGAATCATCTCAAATTAACAAGAAATTTTGGTAATTAATTAGTTTAATTTTATCTTTATATTCAGTAGAATAAGAAATGATACAATGCATGAAACTGGAACAAATTTTATTTTATAATTACAGGGATGTGGCGTTACTGGGACTTAGGTTAACCACTCCTATTAACTTCCAGTGTACATTTTGTTGTAACGTTTTTTTAGCCGACTTCAAAAAGAAGGAGGTTATCAATTCGACTGTATTTTTTTTATGTGTGTTACCGCGATGTTCCGCCCCTGGTGGTCCGATTTTGATAAAAATTATTTTAATCGAAAGAAAGTGCTTGCAGATGGGTCCCATTTTTTTTTTAAATAATAGAAGACTAGTAGATTTTGAATTTAGCTTCAAAATATTTTGCGAAAATTAGGGAAATTTCGCTTTCAGCGCTTATTTTAGTTTAATGTTTTTAATTTAGATAATCTAGCTATAATTAGTTACAAGGCAATTTGGTTGATATGGGATAATTTCAGACCATATTCACTGTGACAAGTTGTTTGAATGGGAAAAATCTTTCTTATTGTTATCATTAATTGATCAACTTAAAATTGCTAATAACCACACTTTAATATGATTTTAAAGTCAAATGAAACGTAGGCGACAAAAGTGTTTCAATTTAATGTATTTACTAGCTGTCGTCCACGACTCCGTCCGCGCGGAATTAAAAGAAAAACGTAATAAGTAGCCTATGTGTTCTTCTAGACTATATTTTACACCTGTACCAAATTTCATGGACATCCGTGCAGCCGTTCTGGAGATACCTTCAAACAAACATCCATCCATCCATCCATCTAAACATTCCCATTTATAATATTAATATAGTAAGATTAAAATACTGTAGATAATCAAACAACAAATACTTCTCACAATTGAAGAAAAGTTACAAGTATTAGTTTAGGAAAGACTAGAGAAAGTTTTACGCCTGTCTTTGACCGACCTAAAGTTTTTGCGAACATTGACCGAAGCCTTTAGGCTATTTGCGGTTAGAATTGCATTATTACTTTAACATATTCAGCAGGCTTGAAATTACAGAGCACATGTGTCACGATAAAGCAGTAAATAGTGGTAAATGGGTTCAAAGAGTCAACAAAACAATTTGGATAGAAGACGATAAATAGACTGGCTCATAGCGTTAATGCTAACTGCAAGTCTAAAATGTAGTAAATTCAGTACTCGGTGAAGTAATGGATTTTAGTTGTAGGTTATTGAATTATCAACATACTGTTATATTATTGTGACAGATTAAAATATATAATTATCATTTTAGTAAGAGAATGAAACAAATGGTGTATGCGTTTTCAAATATCAGTCACAACTTCCAACAAAATATTAAGGAACTACTGTTCCTTTGAGTGTTTTCATTAGTACCTCATTAAGTTATTGAATAGTTTGGAGTGTTATAAAATATTATTATATAAAATTTATTATTATTTGTTAAATTATTTATTTATATATAAAATTTTATTTATTTATCTTAACTGATATATAGATTTACAATTTTCAAATACTGTTTGTAAAAAGGTTCGATATATCCAAATGTAGTCGACTGAAATTTTGTACTTTTCTTGGTAGTGAAATTCTCGTATATCTGCGCGATAACATCACTGAGGATTGCATGCATAGCTAAAAATGTTGAAAAATACGATACATTCGAAGCTCGCAAGGTGCAAAAATGTGACGTTCAGTTGCAATAAAGTGAAGTATGTAGATTAAAGACAAATACCGTTGGATATTTTAAATTCACTCTCTAGTGCTAGTTCACTTCATATAAATATTGAATCAATGATGTAAATATTTATTTAATACACTTCAATGAAATTATGACATTTTTATTGAATAATAATGAGGCCAAAAGATGATAAGCTTTGATAATAAATAATCGTAAAAGAGCACAAACAATAAAATGAAGTCATTTTTGTTTGTGCAACTGTAAATTTATATTTTTATGTTATTAGTAAGCAAACTAAGGCAATGATTACAATTAAGCGTACATAAATTTACATGAAAATCTAGTATTCAATAATTATGGTCACGAATTCCCTACACCGTTATTATGTACGTTTCATATTAACGTGCCTTTCGAAGCACGAAAACGCTCGACATTAATTGCTTCTAAAGCGGTCATCCATTCAAGGGTTGACCGACCAAAATGTTAGTAGTCCTGGACAATCATTTACTCTACAATTGTACCATGGTGAACGTGTCCTTTGAGCGGATTGAAGTATATACTTTTTTGTATATATTGTAGGTTAACTCATTAATTTTGAATAAAATTTAGAATTTCATAAGTATTTCCAAAATTTTTCTTATTTTCACTCGAATTAATTTCAGTAATGACACGAATAATGTAGGTCCTACTACTACCACTACTTCTGGTTACAGTTTTAAAATAATTTATAGTTCCTCCATGCAAAGATATCCTTAAGTTAAAAGTATGTAACAGATGAATAGAAAATAAATTCTTTTGTTATATTATCCTTCTCGGTTTTTCAAATTCATAGGGCAAAGTACATTTTTTGACATTAAACGTGATAGTACTAGTAATTAATAATGTAAAATAATTATAACACACTAACCCTCGCCCACGTCTCCATCCGCGGGGATTAAAAAAATGTTTACTTGTAGCTAGTGTGTTCTTCCAGACTATGTCCAACACATATGCCAAATTTTATCGAATTCCGTTTGGCCGTTCGATACCTCCCATAAACCGATAATTCGATATCTTCAAACAAACATCCATCCATCTAAATATTCGCATTTATAATATTAGTATGATTCTATAAAAATCGTATTCACAGTCGTAGTGAATTTCGCTGATGAATGGAGACAGATTTTCTCGCGTGTCCGGAATTTTCTGGCGCAAAGATCGACTCGACTACCGTTTTTACTGCATTTGAAATGTGATTTATGTCCTGCATTCCCGCTGAAATTGCATACGTTTCGTCACTTAGATACAGATGTTTTATTAAGTTTTATACAATGCTCACGATATTTCAAAGAATATAACGCTAAATTTTAAATTTACTGCTGTCTAATCGTAAACTAGTTTAACAGTTTAAAATAAGATGAATATTTAACTTAAATATGTTCTATTTAATCTAATAGTTCTGACTCTCTCCTTCTTCCGATACGTGAAGAACGTAAGGTAAAGAAAATACCGAACATCTATATATATATAAAAGAAAGTTGTGTTAGTTACACTATTTATAACTCAAGATCGATCGAACTGATTTAGCTGAAAATTGAGGGGGAGGTAGCTTAGAACTAGGAGATGGACATAGGAACTTTTTTATCTTGTGTGCATTTTTTTATTCCGCGCGTACGGAGTCGCGGGTAAAAGCTAGTAGATTATAAAATGTGATGAACTCCACAATCTTCGCCACGAACGAACTTCGGTGATATTAATGTATGATGCCCAATATTTTTATCCTAAATCATACATTTGCTTTTGCTATGTTAGATTGAATAGATTAACATTATATGTTTGTTGTTAATCTAACCCTAACATACTACATACACATGTACATCAGATCCATTGATAGCGATCAACTGATTTGATATGTTCTGTACCTGATGCTCGAACTATCTGACCAATGTGTATCACATTTTCGTGCATGAAACAGTCCTGATGACGATTTTGGCACAAAACAATCCAGGACAGGGTGGATAAGGAGTAGACGATAAATAAGAATGTTGAGTTGAATTTAGAGTAAGATAGTGAAAGCGATGACAATTTGTTTCAACATCACAGTTTACTGTTTTTATTTTTTTTTATTTAAAATATTAATTATTAGAAAAATAATAATAAGTTTTTTTCAGCTCCAACGCAGACCGCGAAAGCATATAAGGGTTCAATACAACCCGTCAATCATTCACCAATACAGCCAGATGACAAGAATCCAGATGTAGTCCCTCTAGGTAAAGGTAGGTTACTTCTCTTAAAACAACGCTTCATTTTAGTAATTGGAGTTTATAATTTAAGTGTTACCTTTGACTACATTTATTCAAGTTAAGAAAGTTTCTTGTCTCCGATACTTCATAGTTATATTTAAATTTATATTGAACTTAATTCAAACATCGCATATTTATTAACACATTCGTCTAGCAATAAATCGTCAAACGCTGTTTAAGCGTTATAAAAGAGCAAAGCTGAAATGATTAATTTAAAAAAATCCTTTGTTCTGGTTAAGCTCGTTCTAAATGGAAAGCACATTGGAGGTATAAAAATTAAAAACAAAGAACTATTAAAACGGACGAAACAATCCCCTCTATTCAGATTTCAACTGCACGCGCGATGAGGAGCGGCCACCTGAACCGCCCCCCTACGGAGCTGTGGTGTCACCCCCTGTGGGGTCATCTAAGAGCACTCACAGCTTGCACGACGTTCGGTCTAACACGCCTCACACGCCGAACACACCGGCATCCGATATACAGGTAAATGTCGAGTGCTCATAATTTACGGATCGCTAGCTATGCCATGCCACCGACAAACAAGATCAACTGTTTGAAATATTTTGATTACAGGCTTAAGTTAGTATGTAGAATAAATTTGCAAGCAGGGTTTAAATTTTAACACTTTTTTAGTACATACTGTACCGAACCTCCATAGGGAAAGGACAGGGAGATGATTTGATTGAAGTGCAATTAAATTCGTGATAAGAAAACGTCCTAACCATGGGTTTCTGAGATAAAAATTTCTGTATAAAACATATTGTTATCTCTGTATATAGAAAACAATATGTTTTAAACTGTGATTTTGGTCGATATTATACATTTGATTCTTCATACAGAGTATCGGTACTTTGGCTGAGGATCGGCGCAGTGTAACCAGCGGTACATTATCCCGACGGAGAGAGGTGGTCACCACAAGAACACCACTGCTCGCCAACGCAAGAGAAAGTTGCGTTTAGATAGATTATACTAATCTAGGTAATTTGTAATATAAAAATTGTTTATATCGGTGCAATAAATAATCTGAAAATATTTATTGATTAAATCATCCAGATAATGTTTTAAAGGAATGTATTATTCATTTTCACCCATTGTACACATATTTTCACTAATACTTTTATTAAGTCTCAGAATAATTGTGTATGGTATTTTTTTATTATCATTATTTTTGGAACACCCTTAGTTGAACATCGAATGTAAAACAAAGACTGTTTCAGCTGTCATTTTTTTTAATTAAATTGACAAATTAGTGAATTAAATGTGTAAATAATATATTGTAAAATAATGTATTTTCAAATAAAAAATATATATAACGAACACTGTTTGTAAAATGTAATTAATTATTATATAAATTAAATTTATTAAAATACACTCTTTATAATTAGGTAAATTTTCAACAAAATTGTAAATTTAAATAAAAAATCCTCAGCGGGCAAGCTCAAAATATAAAAAGAGAATTGGATTTAAAAATTGTTTTCAAATAAATTCATAAAGTTGTTCTGTAATCTTCTTGAAATATATTTACGAACTAGTTTCAATAGAAATACAGACAATAAAACACGTAATAGATAAGTAAAAAATCATTTAGTATTAAGTTTCCTATATTTAATTTTATACATACTTCTATGTTATTAATAAAAATCGTGATAAGAAATAAATAACGAAACATAACTTTGAATTTTCTCTGTCTAAATATTTAAGGGAAAAACTGTTGCGCTCTCATTATTTTCAGAATTAATTTATTAAGTTTTTGTTACCACCTTTAGTTCACTAACAACAATTCAATAAAACATTTTAAAATACATTGACGTATGATTTTCGAAGTCATATTTCAATGTACTTTGTATGAAACTGTTTTAATATAAAATGTATTTTATGTTATATAGAAATAAATTCACTGTGATGCTAATAAAATTTATTACTTGTAATATTAAGGATACGTTCACACAGACTGATGAGGAGAAAAGTGCACATTTTTATTGCAAAAAAATTAAGCTTTATATAAGATTGAAACAAGATTTAATTTTTCCTCATCTTTTTTACGCTTACTCCTGATAAAAAAGTGAAATTAAACCTTCTTTCAATTGTACAAAGTTTAATTTTGTTTATGATAAAAAATGTGCTCCACTCTCCGTCTCAATCTGTGTGATCGCACCCTAACTCTATATTATATCACTTATTATACATTTGTACATAACGTTTAATGTTATAAAGATAAGTGCTATGAAGTCACTAGAGATTTACGTAACTATCAATTGGTTAAATTGTATAAAGTATACTAGAAAAAAATATGTTATAAAATATTTATTTGTGAAATAAAATCATCTTGTTGATAGATAAATGTTTAATTAATTTTGCATACGTTATTTCGTCTCTGTTCCTAATTTTTTTTTTGTATAATTTTATTTTACTTTAATAAATAATACTGAAGACTTCTTGACATATCGTATGGAATAAGCAGATACGTGTAACTTTTCTTGATATGTAATAAATTTGCTTATTAGAAAATTAAAAAACTTTTTTTATTGCATTATTATCATATAAGCTTATATAGAAAAGTTAATTTTATCACAAAAGCCAACTAACTTCATTTCTTTTAAGAAACCCATACAAATGACTTCGGCCATATGTAATTATGGACTCCGCAACACTAAGTAACCACTTAGATTTAACTAAAATTTAATTTATTCAACATAATTTTTTCAGAATATTATCTAATTTCAAAACCTTAAAAAGAAAGAATCCTAATTTCAATGACAAGTTTGGAAACATTTCAAAATAACTGTATCTCTTTGACCAGTTTTGGTCAAATTAGCAAACGATCGCTAGAGAGCACTACGTGTCCTTTTGGTGCATATTTATTCTAAGCGCCCTTCCCTTCAATTTAGCAACGTTCTACTCCAGGTATATTTAATCATCGTTTGAACGATGAATTGAAAAGAACGAGTGGAATTCATGGTTGGGAAAAAGCACTATTTCACGGCTATCGACGTATGCTGCGCATAAATCTATTTTTTTTTTTCAGATTGGAGAATATTTTCGTTATTTTTTCGATCAGCAAGCAATGGACTTGAATTTATTAGAAGTAAAAAATATACAAACAATTTAAAGCAAATTGTAGTGTCTAAACTGTGAACGAATTTGAAGTATATACTACATGCTGAAATAATGAAAATAACTTGAAGCACAATCTAACATAAACATAGATTATAACATACTCAAATATGTATTGAATCGTAAAAACGTAATAAGAGCCTAAATATTTAATAACCCAAAATTCAACTTCACCCTTGTTTTTACTTTAATGAAAATAATGTGAATTCCCGTGAGATTCATTTGAGTAATTGATATATACACCCCGTCAGTTTAAACGACGGCGGGCCATTACTAGACCGTTTACCCTACACTCGTAATCAGAAGAAAATGGTCGGTAGTTGGCGGCTAGCTGTTGTTACGAGGTATTACGAGAAGAACAGGCACTGAATGAAAACATGCCAGATAACATTTTATGTAGTAGTTTGTTCTGGTAATTTCATTGTCCCTTTTTATGACTCAAATATCAGTTGTGAATATGTTACAAAAACATTCTGGACGAACAAACAGCTGCAATTCATTTTTTTACGTAAAATAATTTTAGGAAAATTTCTGTCTAGACTCATTTCAATGGCTTTTCCCTTTTATTATTTTTCCCATTGAATATATTTAAAAATACGTCACGGCAATTTTTTTTTCCATAAAATAAAATAAATATCCCAAACAGCGTTGTCGAGGAGGTAATAACTGTCGACCACGAATCCATTGAATTCTTCAATGCAAGTGGCATTCGAAGCTTTTTCGTATTGTTCATAGTAGACAAAAGGCCTCCTTCTCTTATTGTTTTCGTTACCCATAAAGCATTATGTCCACTGTCGCCGTATCGACGTTGCTTCTGGTACCACAAATAAACGCAACGTCAACAACATTGTTTAAAGAAAATGCCTGACTATACTTCCAATTTATGAATATACATTTCTCGACAATTGTTACGTTCTGTAACAGTACACAGGCTACACGATTTGTAACGTCGTCGAAACATTTTTTTTATAGAAAGAGTACATTTCGTGAATATTATAGACGAAGCAATCTCATCATTAGAATATAAGACTTTATCTATATAAAGGGCTATACCTCGTCTTATGTAAATTATAATTAGTAAAGTAGGATCATATTAAAAACACGTTTAGAGATCTAGCTAAAAGTGTTTAGAATTTTAAAATCGTCTATAGCTTTGATCAGCATAATAATAATAAAAATAATCGGAAAAGTTTATTTTATAGAAAATTACCATGCAGCGTTTGCTGTCAGGGTAATAATAAAAACAAATTGTTAGTATTTCTCGATACGGACCTAAAATGCCATACATTGAAGAACTCTCGAGTTTCTTACAGTTCAATAGCTCTTAAACAACGGAGGCCAACTCAACTTGGAAATTTAGAATCTGATATTGTAATATCGAAAGATCCTACATATTACCTTATTTTAAAGTAAGGTTTCGTAACTTTGATATAGCGAAAGGTCTTTTTAATGCAACAGCAATTTCAATGAAGCTCAAAGGAAGTTTATGCGATGACTGCCCTTTGTTCTACCACTTTATATTTTTCCTCGGTTGTACAGACTAAGTCTTGATAGTGGTAGGTGACGAAGATTTTTTTTTAGATTCTTAGATAAATTTAATTTGAATTAACTTTTGCCACAGATAACAGCACTATGGAATGATCTGTCCTCGGCAGTATTTACAAACCTGAAACGACTTACCGTGAGTTTCTGAACCCAAAATCCGATGTATTGTTTATGTTCTGTTGTGTTTATTTTAAATCATATTCTTTTCCCTGTAATTATCTTTGACATAACAGTTATAATATTTGATCTCAGAAACCAACGGTGACCGTCCTTCAAGAAGCGTACTTACTATCACATCCTTAAAGGCCGGCAACGCATCTACAGTTCCTCTGGTGTTACGGATGTCCATGGGCTTCGTTGATCAGCTTCAGTTCGCTTTTCGTTTGCTCCTTTCTCTTGTAAAAAAATCCACATAATTCATGAAATACGTTATTTTAAAAATCTTACTAATGTTATAAACGCGAACAGTTTTATAAACTCAATAAAATTAGTTCTCCCTTATTAAACGGCGTTATCTTTACAGACATTTTAAGGCATGAATGAATTTTTGGTTTTGTTCTCATTTCAAACACTTCAATAGCTCAGCGACAATGAAGGTATTGAAACGTTCATAAAGGAGCGCTGACGTTAACTGAAGCCTTTTTGTGTTAATAAATGAAAATCGATATATTGTCTGCCGAATTATTTTAATTTAATATGAGTGGTATCTCAGGGCATGTTGTTATTATAAAGTAAATAAAATTACAGATCACAATCTGGCGTGAAATCTTTGTTGCTACTACCTTACCAAGATGCAGCGCTATTTTTTCTATTTGAAAACAAAATTGTTTTAAGTTTTAAATCCACTCCGAAATTGTTACTAAGACATTACCAAAATTGTACTACGCATAAAATAGCTTTTTATAAAATGTTTATTAGCTTTTTTTCTAATTTTAAACATAATCGAATTTTTATATTAATGTCAAATACAAGAGTGCAATTTTCCACTTTCATGACTATTGGAATAGCGTTGGAAAAGTTCCAAAAATTCCTTTAGATGTTTTCTAAGACAAATGAAATGGGGTTGATGGGTAATATACGGAAACCAATTTATTTATAAGAGTACATTGTAAAATAATAGTTACAATTGTATGTTATTTTCATTCTAGTTAACTATAACATAAACATGTTAAACATTAAAAATTAAAAAGAAAATTATGCAGTTCAAAATTGCGTAGTATAAGCATTCCTAGAGAAAACAGTTTTCAATTATTTATATACTCTTTCAACATAACGAATGTATCAATATTACAGTTTGTATAAACATTTTAATTGCGTTACATTTATTTTTACAGTTACATTTATTTTTTACATTCACATTTATTTTATAACTGCTGGAAGGAGCTACTAAAACTACAGGGCTAAATAAGATGACTTTCTCACTCTCATTGAATTATCTATTCTATGTAAAAACAGAAACTCAATAACGTTTTAAATACATGAATATTGTTACAACTGAACATTTGAATATTGTTACATGAAAATATTATATTTTTGTTACTTTTTATAAATATGCCGTTTAAATATCATAAATATTTTTGAAAATTTAGAAAGACCAGTAAAACCGAAAATAAGACATGTTTAATACAAAATATTCAGTACAACACTATCTACTAATCCAGAAATGGACAGGGCAAATACGACAACAAACGAAATTGACTTTGCACTAGAGTGAGTGGGCCAGCGACGCTTGTGCTCCCTCGGGACACTTCGGTCACTTCCTATCCGGTTCGAGACAAATTTCAAACGTTAACTGAATACCAGGAATCAATTACAATTTCTTTGTGACGATTTATATTCACTACATAGAATTCCATTGAATTCTTTGGTTCTAATGTTTTACTGTGAGCAATTAAAATACTTTACAGATATAATTCTTGTTAGTAATTTCACTTGCAATATGATCTGATTTATTCTTCCTGATTAAAGATATGTCTCCTTTTGTCTTGTATTCTTTATAAATTATTTATTGTATACTTTAGATCACTATAAAGATGACAAACCTATTTGCCTTCTTTTAGTCTTCGTCAAATTGCCTTTTTTTAATAATGTTATTGCACGTAAAGAAATAAAAATGTCGTATTTGTACGTATTAAAAAATGTCCATAGAAATACTGTAATTATTTTTTCAAAAAAATAATTACAGTATTTATCAGCCATATTTTGTGTGAGCGCGGTATTCGTGCTCATTGTTTATAGCCTTTGTACAATCCATTATTTCCTCAGCCTACTGTTTGTTTATAAACAGAAGGGAACTCGCTAGTCCCGAGTTAGTAATAAAACGCCCCCAATTTTGATAATTGCGTAGGGTTACATGAAAATGTATCCACATAAAATTTTAATTAAAAATCTATACTGAAGTTTACGTTAGAATATATTTGAATGTATTAAATTATTTCTTAGACTTATCGAAAAGTCTAAAATGTATGGAAGTGAGAATAACATTCAAAATGTAACGTGTATTTCATGAATTTTTCCCATATTTATGACACATTTTGTCCATTCTACTAGCGATAATCAGATGTTACATTTTCTAGACTAACAGGAATGTCTGTACTTCATAAAATGTAAATTGTCTTTTTCTTAAATATTTAGGTGTATCTGTCTTCATTTTGATGTTGTACGTAATACTTATATTTATTTTTTTCATGAGATATATTCATCTGTCAATATTTAGTAGATTTTAAATGTTAGAAATAAAACTTATAACGATGTTTTCGTAATTTTTGATCGTTAATCGAACAAGTTGTGTTGAAAATATTTCGCTATTGCAATTGAGATTATAATTTTGGAGTTTCAATTGCATAAGTTTGCACATTTTGCTGTTGCGCACTATCGCGGCTCCGCAGCCACTCGCGTTAATGACGTCTCATGTTGAGCCTTTACCTTTTACGATGATATACAAATAAATATGTACCTTTCAATTTATTTCGAAGTGCGAATTGAGTTCTAAAAGACAGTTTTAGTAATAAATACAAAGAACATTCATCGTTTTAAAATTTTGCTTTACAACTACATAAGTATCGGTTATATATCTATACTATGTTTTGGTTTCGGTTATCGTGAAAACTGCGACGACCTCTTTTATGTTCCTTTGATTAAATTTAAAAGTAAAAATTATCATTTGTGTATGTTAATACAATTCTGTAACTTAACTTTTGTGGAGTTTATTTCATATCAAATAATAATAACACGAGTATTGTTTGCTTTTAGAGTTGCAACTGAGAACTGCGACAAATTAGTTCATGTTTTATTGACCGAGGAAACTTCCTACACATTCAACAGTTACATTGTTATATGTTCTAACAGAGAAAGGGAGACAACATTAGTTGTTGTATCTTATTAAAGTTATTTATGATATAATTTATAATACACAATTTATTAGTGTAATTATTATTTCTTAATTAAATTAAATTACCACTTAACAGTTTTAAGGTATTCATAATCGCTAAGTTTAGGCACCAAGGTAATTTAATATGAGTAATTTTTTAATTTTTCAAAAATTGTGCGATGTTTATAATAATTTTTCTAATCACTTCAAATTTATCTAAATAGATGAATATTATTCATTAATAAACGTAGTTGCAAACATTTATTTATTGGGCTATCCGTCTGTTGAAATATTAGCAATATGTTTTTAATTTTTTTGAAACACATAACAAATCTTTGTTAACAAAAATCTGAAAAAAAAAAAATCCGAGCACACATCGCGCGTTAATCGTAATTGGATCCCATAACAGCGTCGGCAAAGCCTCAGCGACATATTGGTGCATTAGGGCCCGATGTAGATCAACGGCGGCCGCGCCACGGATTTGTAAAATTTATTCGCACGACCCAAATGCCTCTTTGTTTGCTTGTCAAAGAATACGATATACAGATACTGTAAGTGACATATATTATACACGAGAAAATACGAATGACGTATGACAAAAATGGGAAAATTAGATTCCCGTAAATGTACGTATAATCGTTATTATAAATATCGTTATTTCTTCCACAGCGAACATAGTTTAAACTGAAAGATGTAAACATTATCCAACATTACTCTTATTAATATAAATTACCATAAAACAGTGATGGCAAAATAAAATGACTGGTTATCAAACGTATATATACGGTTAAAAATGTTATTGTGGAAAACTATCTAATTACTAGCTTTTACCCGCGACTCCGTCCGCGCGGAATAAAAAATAGAAAACGGGGTAAAAATTATCCTATGTCCTATTCCTGGTTCTAAGCTACCTGCCCACCAATTTTCAGTCAAATCGATTCAGCCATTCTTGAGTTATAAATGGTGTAACTAACACGACTTTGTTTTATATATATAGATTAATTTAATTTTTTAATCGAAGAGCTAAGCTCTGTTACGTTTGTAATCCGAAATAAAAATCAATTTATCTTTTTAAAAACATCAATTCTTTCTACGTCAAGTTCAATTTCCTTTATTATGACTGACTGTTCCATAGAACGTAATTCCATGTTAGTCCCATGTGGGTCATTCACCGCTAAGTACGAATTCCGCTAAAGGCGATATCACGGCAGCGATGGAAAAAGATTGGTATCGTCTCCCATATACGTAAATAGATATACATGTTGCGCGAACCATTGGTCTTTACCACTGGGTCATATTAATCTTCTTTTAATGCCATTATTTATTACTGAATATATTGTTCAAAGCAGGGCATGGGATCCGTATGTATGTGCTATCTATGAAATTGAGAAAATAGATATGTTTGTTTGTGTAAAAAAAAATTATGTTTCGAGAACATGATGTATTTGCGTTGCTTATAAAGAAAACTAATTTTAAATTTTATCTGTCTGTTAGTTTGTGCTGGGTATTCTCCGAAACGCTAAACAGCTAATGTATGCAAGATTATTACTACTTTTTTTTGTTTCTGCGCTTGCGAAGTTGCGAGCGACCACTATACGTGAATAACTTTGAAAATTTATTTACATTTTAAATAACTCAACAGGTAATTTTCTTACATTAAAGGTTCTACCCCAAGCCACCTCCATTTAGTCATACTTCTTAAAATATGTATGAAAGTATATTCCATAAATTATAAACATTTTATTGTATGTCCAAAGATATAGAACAGTTATGTCTATGATTTCTTAGTGTGCGATAGGCGCGAAGCGATAATCGCTAACAAAATGATTATCCCAAAATTAAATTATTTTATGTGAAATTGTTTCTTTATAAATGAAATAAATGCGATCTTAACGTTAAATAATGATTCTAAATTAGTGGCTGGGGTAATGGATGCGAAACAATTCCCATTTGTCACTGTTTGATAGTAACGCGCTGCGGAGGTATTCAATACAATCAATTAATATAACAATAGTTCGCAAACAGCCTTACAAATATTACCGGCGAATTATTGCTATTTCTAAACAGTTCGAGTCTTTAGTTTATAGTGTTTGGGAACGGAGTAATAGTGACATTGCTTGGGTTTCACGTTATATTCTGATGTTATAATATTGTCGTTTAAACAAATAATACACTTGAAACAAATCATTTGTTGTCATATTAAACGAGTTTACAAGTAAGACAGTATAAAGGTATTGGCAAAATATAAAGTCTAAAGCCACTTTCATGTAGACAACGGGGCATGTTAATTGAAACCTATAAAATCGTCAATAATTATTATGATGTGGCGAGCCTTAAAACAAATATATACCAAAAAAAATGAGCTCTTACGTGGTCATCCATTGAAACTTAGGCAAAAGGAGCACAGTCCCAGAATATGTAGTCCATCAATAAACTCTTTTAAGAATAAACTGAATAAAAAAGATATCTCCAAGCTATTCGACACACTCATCAGCTAATTAGCTGCCAGTGTGTTATAAATAATAATGTAAGAAGGTTGAGAATAACTGCTATACAAAGCGCTATAGCAAATAGCAGAGTAAGCGAGGTCAGTAAGTCAACAAGTTTCAGCCATCGAACTTTTTTTAATAATGTTCTTTTTTCAAATGCAAAAGTACTTTTAAATCCAATGAAAACTTTAATAATAATTACTCGGTGAATTTTGAGTCGCAATTGTTCAAGATCTAAAAGTACAAATTAACGAAAGTGTTTTTTTTTTAGATTATCTCTTAATTAAAACATGAAGAGTGATTCTTTTTCTACAATTTCTTTAAGAAATCATAATAATGTTGACTTGGAGCGTTAAATAATTGTAATCCAACCGGCGCTAATCATTTATTACCTTCAAGAATATACAATGGCTTAATTAAAAGCTCTATCAAACACGAGATAATTGAAGGAAGCTGATATTTCAGTACGATTAATAACAATTTTAATCATCACAATGTTAAGAACATATTTGTATGAACTTCGTATTCTAGTATAAAAATTTTATTATAGTGAACGTAGAAAACATTGTTTTTAATAGAATGTGATTACGATTTATAAATTACTAATTAAACATGTATTAAATATAACTGCTGTTAAACTATTTATTAATATAGTAAAAGAAAGAAGTTAAAGAATTATATTCAAACTAACAATAGTTTTCCATTGTTCCGTCTCCATCGAATTTTAATTGACTGTAGAATAGAAATAATTAACTTACCCGAAATAATATCAAAGCGTAGAAACCAAGACTATTAAGTTAATCCCTTCATAGGTTTTCTACTCACGACAATATATGCTAGGAAGTTTTTCACTTAGAATGTCTTTCTTACTGATAAAACTCCATTTTTGGTCTTAAACGTTTGGATTCGTCAAACAGACATAATTCGTACTTCAAAAATAGTGTTTAACTATATGAACTACTAGCTGTCGCCCGCGATCCCTCCGCGCGGAATTAAAACAACGTAATATGTCTATTTTTTCTTCCAGACTATGTTCTACATCTGTGCCAAATTTCATCAATATCCGTTGTGCCGTTTCGGAGATACCTTCAAAGAAACATCTATTCATCAATCCAAACATTCGCATTTATAATATTAGGTCCTTACATATGAAATTGGCGTTTTGTATGGGAGGAACAAAAAGTCGAATATTTTTTAATATAATATATTTAATTAATCAAAGTATGAACCATTATTTTCTATGCACTTTTGCCATCTCATAGGTAGTTCATTGATCCCTTTACTAAAAAAACCAGTCGGACGGGAATCAATAAAATCTTTGAAGGCGATTTGGACTGCCCCATCGGAGTTGAATTTTTTCCCTTGCAAGAAGTTATCTAAATTTCGAAAAAAATGGTAATCTGTTGGAGCAATGTCCGGGGAGTACGGAGGATGTCTTAGACTTTCCAATTGAAGCTCTTCTAATTTAGTAGCCGTCTGTTGCGCAGTGTGTGGTCTAGCGTTGTCGTGAAGCAGCAGTGGCGTGGAGCGATTGACCAGCCTAGGTTGTTTAGCCGCTAGCTTTTCCATCATGGTTTGCAATTGCTGACAATAGACATCAGCCGTAATAGTCTGGCCAGATTTGAGAAAGCTGTAATGAACAATACCGGCACTAGTCCACCAAACGCTTACAAGTAACTTTTTTGGGGTTAATTTTCGCTTGGGGCAGGATTTGGCTGGCTGGCCAGGATCCAACCATTGCACTGAGCGCTTCCGATTATCGTAAAGAACCCATTTTTCATCACAGGTAATGATTCGGTTTAAAATACCTTCATTATTGTGCCGGTTTAGTAATGTAACGCAACAGTCGTCGCGCGTTTGCCGGTTTGCTTCAGTCAATTCGTGAGGTACCCACCTTTCAAGCTTTTTAATCTTCCCAATTTGCTTCAAGTGAATTAAAACAGTTTTATCACTAACATCGCAGCCTGCAGCTAACTCGGACGTGGTTTGCGATGGATCCGCTTCCACAATAGCCTTCAACTCTTCATTATCAACTTGAGTCTCAGGCCGTCCACGGGGCTTGTTCTGCAGATCGAAATTTCCAGAACGAAAACGTTGGAACCAAAAACGAACTGTGTTTTCTTTTGCAACACGACCGCCATACACATCATTCACCCTTCGAGTCGTTTCCGCAGCACTAGTGCCACGGCGGAACTCGTACTCGTAAATAATGCGATATTTTAAGTTTTCCATTTTGTAAAATGAGTGACGCAAACAGAAAAAAACAGAAGAAAAAAAACAAATGAATGACGGTCATCGAACCACAAATACATGAGTCTATAGCTGTACAAATTTGAATTTGGAATTCCTTACCAAAGAGGAGAAATTCGTGATTAAAGTGGCCAGTACGAAAAACGCCAATTTCATATGTAAGGACCTAATATTTGTTGGATATGAACAATGTTTGCTCAATTTAATTCTAAATTCTTCATACATACGGTATCCAATAGCGTCAAATTCATATCCATATTATATTGCGTTACTGTCAGTAACAGTATAGTCTAGCGACGACATTATTAACTGTCAAGTCTCCGCTGACGACATCCAATTTACTTAACACATTGACCTGTTACATTCTTGATGTAATATTCATGGTGGAATAATTCACTTCTGGTCCATGATGACGTCTAACTGATGTTGTATGAAAGGATAATTCGAATATTAATTCAATGAAAAATTTCAACTTTTTTTTAAACGGTGTTTAAGGCTTGTCTTATTATTCCTCAACGTATTTTTTTAAATTATTAAAAAAAAAACTGAAGACTAGGGAATAAATTATGCAGTAGTTTCCCATTGCCTTCTGCATTAGACTTTTTAGAAGTTATCTAGACTTCCAGGCCTCTATAGCCTCTTCCGTCTTCCGTCTGGTTGCCCAGAGGGGTGTATGGTTTTACCGCCGTTTCTAGGTCGCCAGAGCCTCGTCTGTTATCTAGCAGGGGGCACCGCGGCGGTCAGATTTAGTGGATCACCGCCATTGGTTACTCAAAGCACCAACGCGTGCAGGTGAGGTTTTTTTTTTTTTTTTTTTTTTTAGGGGGAACGAGAGGGCGGCGCTATGCCGCCCTCTCGTTCCCCCTAACATGTTTTGGGTCAGGGACCTGGGGTGCGGATTTATCTTTATTTCATATTTAAAATAACTTAAATCTAATATCACAATGTTAATTGTTAAGTCTAAGCTAAAAATTTCGTAAAACATTACACTATATACAATTAAAATCAATTATTACAATAAAACAAAATTAAACCAATTAAATATCCATAAAATCCACAAATTAAATTTACAATTATAAATAAAAAGTTAAAACAATAAATAATGTCAATTAATAATTAAAACAATAAATTATCCTACACCCTATTCCTTTTTATGGCCGTGAGGGCCGACTCCTTACAAAAGTCTATAAACACAGTGCAGGTGAGGTTGGCAATTGGGTTGGTGTAGATGTTATTCCCGTTCTCCCTTTAATATGGAGAACTGATCCCCAACCTTCGCTGGTCGAAGAGGCACTTCAAGAAGAAGAAGATTAAAAAAAAATAATATAGTAGGAATCATTTAAAAAAAAAAAAGACCTTAACACGCAAAGCCTAGTTTAATTTGCTTTTCTTCCGGGCAACGGATAAGGTATGGGGATTATTTCCGGATAAAACGATTTAATATTATAAAACTTGTTTTATAGCAGTATTCAATGTTCAAGCAATAAAAAGCAGGTGCACGGCCGCACAAGCCACGATTACAACAAAAAGCCGATGTTTTTTGTCGAACAAGCGGTTTAACTATAGATTTATTTAACTGACAACGACGGAACATGTGCTGCGATATAAATTGCACCGCATTTCAAACCTGCGCAACGTGGATAAATTGCAAGATTTAAAATAAAAAAAACATTGTTCAAAACAAGCACCTCTGTAGTTTTAAAATCTGTGTAAAATGTTTCATCCTTAAAAAAATCCATATGCTTACACATTTATTTAAAAATACCATAATCATCACACCAAATATGAAATTCAGATCTGTTGGTTATTTTTCTATAATATAATTCTAAGGCATTTAATAAAATAGGTATCAAATAAGTTATATGCGTTATTTTTCATCCAACTGTAGGTTTCGTCGTCTAAGAAATTTTATAAAAAAAATTGTCTTTAAATAAAAAAAAAAACATACTACGTTACAAGACGAGTTCTTGTTGCGAAATATCACGGTAACTGAAAACTATAACCTTCGGATAAAATATAAATACTAAATAACTGTACTATCTTCACCGTGTCCGTAATAAAGTTTGTTGGCTAATAGCAACAAATCTTTAGGGAAGAAAAGCCTTTTTATATGATAGGGATCAATTCACCGACACCCCAAGATACTGGCTTTGGAGGCTTTAGAGATTCAAAGGATTCGCACATTCTTTACTTCACGGCTAGGGATATACGCCATAAGTCATATTGTATCTAAATTAAAATAAGGAATTTTTAAGAGTAACCAATTTCGAAAAAATGCGAAATTTGTAAAGTTTTTTTTAGACTACATTATTGTATAATTCATTTGAAAAAAAAAAAATCTTTTGTAATTGTCAAAAAACGCTTTCTAACTTGTTGTATTTCGGTAAATAATAATTTTGCTGAATGTTGGTAAACAACTGCTAGCTCTGTTTATCTCATTAATATTTAAAGAGTATAAGAGTTTATGTCTGTTAATCTAAACTAGTTTAATCTAAACTAAAGAATATGTTATAACTCTAATATAATTTAACAACGCCATGTTGTGGTATTCCTATGTGACCCCTTTTAATTAATGTTCGGCCCTGCACGTATCATAAATTATAATTGAACTAACTAACACAGAACCTAATATAAATATCAAACGGTATCATTTTGTATTAACTTATAAACCAAATCGACCCATGCGATGAAAAGAGTTACATTTACATATGAGATGTAACTCTTTACCTCAAGTATCGAAATTTGGGTCAACCGATTTGTGAGTTCAGTTCGCGAAACAGCAATCATTGGTAATTAATTTTCAACGTATTTATTAAAAATAAGTTATAAGAATAACCCTATTTTGCATTCGGGCATAACGAAAATTATCTCATAATAACATTAATTTTTGGACCTTACATTTATGTAACAATTTATGTAAGAAAAAACTGTAATTAAAGTCTAATTTAATCTGTTATTTAGGAACTAAAGAGCGGATGTAGATTTCCAGTAAATAAAGACTAATGAATAGTCGTCGTTTGATTTATTTGTATCGTGTAAATCGTACGCAGCGCAGAGATTAGAGCTGGAAACAGTTCGAATTTATTCTGTATGGAGAGTTCAGTAGTTAATTATAAGCCAAAATAGTTTAACCTGTTTTACAGCCACGAAAGCCGAACGTGTTTAGCTCTCCTATTCTAAAACTTGGGAATCAAGAAACATGTTTTGTTAACAAAACCAAGCAAGTAATTATTATATTTACTAATATTATAAAGAGGAAATATTTGACTGTTTGTTTGTTTGTTCACATTGAATAGACTTCGAAACTTCGTACTGATTTGAAAAATTCTTATATTGTTGGAAAGCTAAAATATCCCCGGATAACATACTAGTATGTTTTATTTATTACTATTTATTTATAATTGCGTGCGGACGAACCTGCTAGCTGTCATAAAAGATGAAACGGAGTTAATTTAATTCACTTTTTAACTATTTAAAATTTACGCTTTTTCATACACAATGTGTGCAGTAGAATAATGAAAGGGTGAATATATGCGTAATTGTGTTTTATATGAAGTTCTTCTATGCGCAGAGCTGAATTAGTTTCGAAACTAGTTTCTAGTGCTTTCCAACTTAGTTTTTACTCATTGAGTTGCAGTTTTATATTGTATTATTCACATTAATCCTTGCGGTAAAAAGAATCATTATAAACTACAACAAACAGTAATTTTAAATGATAGATTTTCCGTCCGTAAACATTACTAAGTAAGTATTGCAATAGCGTTTTAAATCAAAAAAAGAAGCTTAACTTTTTTGAAGTTATTATTACAAAGTTAATTTTTTTAATAGTTTTTAATTTATGAATTTTAAAATATTTGACAAAAATAAAGTCTTCATTTTCCACGTACTACCTGCTAATCTTCCAATGGACTGGGCAAATACGACGGCGAAGTAAATTGAATTTGCACTACAATGGACGAGATCGGCAACGTTCGATCTCTTACGGGACCGCGCGGGCACTTTCGAGACGGTCGCGACCAAGTATATTCGATTAAATTGCATAATCGAATCATTTTATTATATTAACCGATATATGGAATTTATGAATCGATTTTGGTTACGACTATTGATGCATCAAATTTAAAGAATACTTCTTTACAAAATTATAAGCTACAATAGAGATATGTTTTCATACATTTATACTGATTGTACAAAATAATATAGCCATCTTTCTCTTCTAAAGGGAAGTTATGAGGGTGTCAATAATGCATTTCAGTTTTTTGGAATTGGAAATCGAGTTTAATGAGAGGCAAGGCAAATGCTGGCTTTCCCACTAAAAAAAAGGCAAATGCTGGAACAATATAAACTGAAAATAAAAGTGTAGAGTAATCGAATCGTTTTTTTCTCCGCAACTTCACGGCTAGCGTGTATTTTGCGAATGAGCAGGACTCAGACTAACCCCAACCAACCCAACTTTCCAAAGAAACACAACAACTTTGGAGTAGTGGGTTGTATTAAAAATAACTTGTTTTAACGAGCTAGATATGATGTTCTATATTTGAACAATAAAAACCAGGTGTACCGACATCAGAGCCGCTATTACAACAAAAAGCCGGTGTTTGTTCTGCCGAACAAGCGTTTTTGTTGCAGTTTTGTTTAACTGACAACGACAAAATTCGTGTCACAATATAAATTGAACCGCAATTCAAAGCTGTGCAGTGCAGAAATATTACAATATTCCAAATAAAAGCGAAACATTTTCAAACACATCTCTAGTTAATTGACTGTATGAATAAAACAAATGAATTGTTACGTCCGTGGAAATCTGGTCAGAGATAAAGATAGGTTAAAATTATTTATTTATTCTTCTTTCACCCGCTCATAAGGGGTATAAAAATATAGGATATAATAAGATATATATAATAGGATATGGATATAAAAGTTATAAGTCGACAGGCAAATTACCTGATTAATTTTAACATACGAACGGGACAATAATAATATGTGTACTACGTCTCATTTTAATAGTCATACCTATCATGTAATTTTACATTTCAAATTAGATGAAAAAAAAAAAAAAACAAATATAAAATAACGTAAATAGTAGTTTGAAAGCATAGGAAAAATTTCTCTAAGTTTACGAAAGTACAATCATACTTATAATATAAATGCGAAAGTTTAGATAGATGGGTGAATGTTGTTAGAAGGTATCTCCGGAACGGCTCAACGGATCTTGATTAAATTTAGCACAAATGTAGAACATAATGTGAAAGAACACATGATAGCCTACTTATTTAGTTTTTTTATTCCGCACGGACGGAGTCGCGGGCGACAGCTAGTCTTAATACTTCTAAAATTAATATTCTTTAAATAATTAATTTTAATTTATTTTAACATAAAACAAAGTAGATAAAGTCAAATGCTCAGCGTAAAAATTCATTTATGTTGCGGAAATGATGGTTACGTATTTATTCATTCGTGTTTCTGTGGTAAGCTGTAAAGCGTTAATCGGTGACTGGTTGAAAAGGTACTCACCCACACGATTACACTGGTTACTACTTTAACATATATTTGCAATTGTGTGTGAAATTTAAATACTTAAAAGAGATGAATGTGTTACAAAGAGTGGACGAGAGAGGAGAGACAAACAAAGGTTAAATTATTATTTAAGATAAAAAAGCTAATGTACTTTTTATTATAAAATAGGAGACAATTAAACAATTTAATTACATGTTATCCTATTTTACTGAACTCTTTAACTTAATTCTAAGTCTGTTAATATTATATTTTGTTACAACAAACTTATAGTGGAAACTTTAAAAGTTAAATATGGACTGATTTTGTGTCGTATTGCGGTAAAACTTTCAAAATAAGGGTCGCTTCTGTTTAACTTGATTGGTATACATCTCTGTTGTTTACACCTAAACAAACAATATCTTCTTCTATCTTACTTGTGTCTCAAACTACAATTATACTTGGTTATATCTATTTCAAATACGTCGTAATATTATTAGGCTTTGTAATTAAAATCTGTTTACTTTTATGTTTTTTATTATGAAAAAATAATAAGTCATAGATTTTTCAAATAAAGAATTTACAATCACCCCATACTTTACGATTGCTCATGGAAATCAACAGTGATTGGTACAGACCAATAATAGGAAGGCTTAAATGCTTTAAAAATTTAAGCCGCCCACAGCCAATTACGTAAGTCGCTTAGCCACTGAACTCATTAGGTTTCGAAGATTTACATTACATTGTGTACGAAGGGCCTTAGAGTGTGAAATCCATAATTGTCAGGCCCTTAATCGCTTTAAATAAGTATTTAAATTTTAAAAGATGTTTTTTTTTTTGCAAATTTGCGAAGGGAAATTTCATAAATGTTTTTAATAATAAGTTTACTCAGCGCCTCAGTCAACATAAACAGTCACAAAGTTCGTGAAGTAATTAACGCAAATATTTATGGCCCAAACTTGGTCCCCAGATAAATTTGATATTCAAATCATAATTCGTAATTAGATTTAGACATCTATTTTGTGTCTACTTTGAAAACTCGATGCTATAAGTCTTGAGGTTATTTTCTTGGAAACAATTATAAGTATAAATAGCAACGTCTAACTTAATTTGATAAAATTATTAGTCGGTTTGGAAAATTCTCGATGTTCTTCTCAGAATATCTTATGTATTCTCTCTCAAAAATAGTTACAAGTTGTACTTAAATAACAAAAAGAAATCAGACGAAGTCAGCTATAAATGCGAATGCTTAGATGGATGGATGGATGGATGTTTGTTTGAAGGTATCTTTGGAACAGCTCAACGGATCTTGATGAAACTAGGCACAGATGTAGAACAGTGTGGAAGAACGCATAGGCTACTTATTAAGTTTTTTAAGACGGAATCGCGGGTGACAGTTGGTATAAAATATAAAATATAAACTAGCTTTCGCCCGCGACTCCGTCCGCGCGCAGTTAAAAAAAAATTAGCAATAAATTAAAATTGCGACTATAATTTGAGATTTAAACTATCCTATCTCTCAAGTTGGATCGAACTGCACATGGTGTGCGAATTTTATTATAATCGGTTAAGTGGTTTAGGAGTCCATTGAGGACAAACATTGTGACACGAGATTTATATATATTAAGATTTCTACCAAACCTACACACTATGCTCAAAAATGTTACATTTTAGATCGAGTACATTACTAGAGTGTCAGGTTGGTTACGAGAGAGTGCACCTCGAGGAAGATTTAATGTCATTCGAACTTCTAACACGCTCTTATTACTTTGATAGACGCTTATCCCAAAGCCGCCAGACCTGCGTCACTTTTATGAATCACGAACACTGAGGATTTAACGAGTAGTTTCTCAATGCAGATTTTAAGTCAGTCATTTCTTTTCCTTTTGATTATTGAACTGATGTTAGTTGTTCAAAATTTTAACATTATGGTATTTAAAAACCTGGTATAAAAGTACTAAATTTAATCGAACAGAACCAAGAAACATTAATCTAATTGCTGTTTCTACTGAATTATCAATTATAGGTACAAATTAAAAATTTGACGACTAAAGTATTCCCATTCTTATTTTTGACTTGTTTACTTTCCGTCTCTCTGTGCATTACTAACTCAACTATTCTACATGTATTGCCTTACTAAGATTAATTACTGCTTCGATCATCGCCTAATTTAACAAAATTATTCATAGTTTATAGACTAATATAGACTAGTAAATACTTGACAATATATAATATTGACAATTCCATTTATCGTATTCACAGTTCATTTACCTTAAATGCTATAAAATGGTCAAATTAATTTCTGTTTCACTAAACCAACGTTACCACAAAACTGCCAACAGCAACAAACCGCGTTATAAAACAAATCGTGGTTTTGAATCCTGTTAACATTTAATTTAATTTTTTAATTACTTTTTTTTAGACGATTACTTGGTATCGCTAAAATAGTGGAGTGATCACTGCCCATAGACATCTGCATAAAGCTCAAAAATCGCAAAACTAAATTACACTCAAAGTGAATATAAATAGATAAAACAGATGAAAATCAACTAAACTTAAACTATTTAGTATTCTTACTAAAGATGAGATGCAATATATAAATATTATGTTCTGTAATATTATGTACACAAGAAATTTCCGCCAGTATTAGAGTTTACAATAACAGTTACCAACTTAGTAAAGTAATTAAAGTAAATGTTTATTTCACTAACTGGCTTCCTCAATAAATTTGAAATTCAAATTGCATTTCATAATTAACTTAGAACGTGTACTTTGTTGTTGTCAAACAAACAAAGCAAGTTCCAGTGAAACGATCGAGTTAGAAAGTTCCTCATCTCATGTTATCCGTGAACAACTATAAAGAAAATAAATTTATAATACAATTTATTAAAATTTTATTATCATCATCATGTATGCATTTTGTCAACCATTTGGTTTCGGTTGTACTCGACCTTTTTCTTGCTGTCGGGGGTGAAATCTTCAATCGGCCGTACTCGGTCTAACTCGCCAAACAACGTCATTTCTTGAGGCTTCCCTTCATGATCAATTTCCATCAAAAAAGGATCTGATCTAAGTTGATTAATAAATATTTTTGTAAAGTAAATTTCAGTGAAATTTTAAAATCAAAGACATAGGCGTTCAACTATAAAAGGGCAAAAAAGAATTCTTAGATGTGTATAGCTCCCGCACGCAATTAAGATACGTTTATAGCGGTCCTCTGGCCGTTTTATTGCTGAACGTTTAAATAATTTTATGAGATTGCGTTGCTAAATTGCCCTTTATTCTTTTATTAACTGCCTCGAATCGCATATCACATAATGCTATGAAGTTTTTTGGACGAAGCTCAAATCTGAGCACACAAAAATAAAAATAAATCCTACTTTATATCTCTTACTCTTTTAAACTGTATTATAAGGCATACTAGTGACCGATATACTTTATTAATTAGTTTTAATGAATGCTGTGATTTTGATTTATTAAAAGACCAAAAATGTGCTCCGATTAAAATGAAACGTAGTTCAATCGACGTAGATATTGCTGACGAAAAACCTGATAACCCAAAATCGCTCCAAAATTCTTTCGAGGTCAATAATTCTTTAGACGCAGATTACAAAGTAAAAAAGATAAAGTGGACTTTTAAGTTGATGAGTTAATAGTAAACTAACCCATTACTTTATACTTCTTTGTACAATCCTCTGTTTTCATTACAAATCATGCGTATTCATAATTTTGTGTATATAACAAAGTAAATACGAAAAGAGATGGAATACAAAAGAGATTTGCAAAATACGAGGACACTTTGTTATCGCGTAAGCGTTTATAAGCCGTCTTGCGGCAAAAACAGACGCCGCTGTAACCGAGATTATAATATTGGAGTTTCAATTGCACAAGTTTGCGTAGTTTGCTGTTTCACACTATCGTGTGGCGTAGACTTAATGCTCCCGTTAATGTCATTAGATTTAACCTCTATGATAAGATTATTATTTTTTTCTAAGACTAACTTGCGACAAATATAACTTGTTATCATGATAACAGATTACTTTAATAGGAATTTCGTTATTTTATAACTTAATTGTTTTTTATAAATTAAGGTCTAACTGATTAGTGCACAGAGATCAATAAAATAATTTTATCTGAGTCGTTAACTCAATGACACCATTAGAAACGCGTTTGCAATCTTGCGCGTTGCAAATAAAAATATAAGAAACTATTTTATTTTACATTATCATTTAATAATTATTGAGTAACAAATATTGAACAAAAACATTAGAAAATAAATTTGAACAAAGCCAAATATTACATGAACCTCGCAAATGTTCAACATTTCTAATTGTAATATAAGCGGAGGGCGAATACATTAATCGAATCATGAAATAATTTAACAACCGCAACACAGACATTGATTTGTTAGTCATCTCTTACATGCTAAAAGTAACGATTTCCATAGTTTAAACACTCGTATATAAACATATTGTGATTTATCTAGTTATCTTTGACAAAAAGGAGACAGCAATAATATTCGTGTAAGACATTACCCTCCGGTAGAGCAAAACGGCGAATTTAAATCCCGTACTGCGACTGTGTTGTTTGCTTTTACAGCTGCAACTGAGAACTTGGACAAATTAGTTCATGTTTTATGGCCGCAAGAACTTTGTCTTCTCGTGACAAAGAACATGTGTTATCGATTCCAGTGTTGGACTACAATGTCTAGGAAATGGATGGTCTTAAAATGTTACTACACATTGACAAAATAATCATTAAGAACCAGGACTTAAATACAGAAACAACTATCGATTTAACTGACTCAAATTTTCCATTATAATTCTAATCTAAAACGAATTTATTTTTTTCGAATATAACTATGTTAAAAATTTTAAATTGAAAATAGAAGGGAAAAGAAATAGTGGAAGACCTATAACATACATATTATATGCAATAGATAAAGCAAACAATGGAAGTCATAAAGAGGACGTCACAAGAGATGGCACAAGCACAAATTGTTCCATCGACAAGGACGCTATAGTTTATTTATTCTTAGTTTTAATTCTTAAACTTCCAACATTACATTGAATATACATACTTGAGTCTGCGTTATACATTTAAATATACTATAATATATGACGGCGTATCCGCCAAAGTCAAATGACTGGTTGACTTTTAGCTGTCAAAAGTCAGCCAAGCGAAGCGTCACTGTCGATGGTTGTGAGGGCGGCCATCTTTGAACAGTGTTGTTCGAGACGGCGCCCGCGCACCACGCTTGCGACGAATCGCTTAGCATCTAATTAACAAATTAAATCTACCGCTTAATTAAGTTGATGTCGCGTTGGTTAGACACTACAGTGTTCATTCCACTGTGTATTTTTGGTTACTTAACCCTTATTAAACAACTGCGATTGCAACAAGGACTCGTAATCTGTTCACGCCCACCTGCCGACATACCCGCTTTTATACTCGCACAATATAATTTCTGATGAAGGCCCTCCCGCCCCTTCATCAGAAGTGGGATGGGACCTTTTGTGTAAGTTTTAGTTACCCCTAAACATGAGAGACATGTTTAAAGATGTTGAGCGACTCCATGGAATTACTTTTGGTTGAAGAATTGTGAGTAAGTAGCAACTGAACTTGAAACGACTCTCCTGTCATGTAAGTCTCCTTAATAAGCAGGAAAACAGAAAGCATGTTGATGACTATCAGACGATGACTATAACATAGGAAACATGGTGAGCTCAATCCATTTTATACCTATAACTACTTATTAGGAAATCATAGCCTTGAAGTACAAATGAATATCTTTAACCAATTTGTAACCATACAGGTCACAGTTTAATGTACATGTCTAATGAGTATAGTCACCTAATGATGATGATTTAGTTTGTGTTTAAAATAAATATCTTTTGCTGGTATTTAATCCAGATTACCCATTGGTACCTCTGGCACTTTCTCACTCAACCAAAACTGCTGCATAATGTTTTCAAGTTTTTCAGTATTACAAATAGGAAAATTTGACACTAAACTTTCATTTTTACTTGATGAGTTATTAGAGACAGTGTCTCCCGCAACATATCCAAGGGTGTATTTTGTAAGACAGGACCATTATACAATTAATATTACCATTCTAAAGTATGTTAAAATATGCATCAGCTCCTAAAAGTAATGAAAGCTCATCAGGTACATTGAAATTATCATCAGACAAAATTACATTCTTTGGTAATTTGTACTGCTTTATATCAATCTGTTGTTAAGGCAACTGTGTGGGTATAGAATAAACTACATTACATTTATTGTGCAGTTGCACATCTTGCACTGGTGAATAAATATCAAGATTTAGTTGTTACACTTGTTGCCAATACCCATAATATTGGTGACTTGATAAAAGGGTTGCAGGTATAACCTTGCCATTATTATGACTATCAAGATGCTTCCAAGAAATATGTTTACCTTTAACCTAATGTTTCTGTTTCTTTATCATTTGATAATTTTAGTTGATATTGAAAAGCATGTTTACCAGGCCAGTAGATTTAACACAAATGTAAAATCGAATAACTCCATTAAGATGTCAGAACAATAATGTTGAATATTTGTATGTTCAAAATTTTAGACAAGAATTCAAAGTTCAAAGGTCAAATCTTGACACGTGTTGGATAATTCAAGACATGGGGCGGCAGTGTCGCGAACGCACGCGAATTAGTTCGGTAAGAAACTAAGTATTTGAACTAGCAACGTTCTTCTCCTGTCAACATTAGAATATTTTCATTATGGAGGGTAATGTTTTATTCACTTTGGCTGAATATTACAAAACAAGGCAGACAGAGATTGCGATTCAGCAGTTGGTAAGCGATTATACAATTTTTGTTAATGTTGTGAGTACAGTTTATATGCGATGTTACTGTGTCATTTGTGTATCACTGCGGTGAGTTGTTTGTTGATATTTAACAGAGAAATTCAGACCGTGTGGATAGGGATGGCTATAAGTGATGGTGGAGGCTATTCGCGGGGTTCAAAACCCTTACTTCAGCATGTTCATTTTACATAATAATCGACGGTGTACGTAGGTACCTCGATTAAGTGACGAGTGCAGCCAATCGGCAGCAGCAGCAAATCGGATGCAGAAAAATTTGCTATATAGTCAGACAAAAAATGTTGTCCGAGTCAGTATCAGATTGACTTGTCTCTGTGCTTTTGTTTTATACGACGAAAATTGTCGTCCAAGTCAGAGCCATTTATGTTGGATGACTTGTTCTGGATGCCTTGCAGATTGTGGTAAGACGAATATTGTCGTCCGAGTCAGAGCCCTTTATGTTGGCTGACTTGTTCTGGATGCCTTGCAGATTGTGGTAAGACGAATATTGTCGTCCGAGTCAGAGCCCTTTATGTTGGCTGACTTGTTCTGGATGCCTTGCAGATTGTGGTAAGACGAATATTGTCGTCCGAGTCAGAGCCCTTTATGTTGGCTGACTTGTTCTGGATGCCTTGCAGATTGTGGTAAGACGAATATTGTCGTCCGGGTCACATCCACCAAAGGATTGACCTGTCCAATAGTACCGATTGTGAACAGTTAACCTACATGCTGTTTAGTGACAAGGCGGTGTCATCTGACTTAATTGTTACGAAACGCTCGCCTTAAGTCTTAAGTATCATATGATGATTGTAATGAGTAGTCCGTCAGGATGCCGAACGGAATAGGTACAACTGCAGTTCATTGTTTCAGAGAATCGCCCGAGGACGGTCGAATGTCAGTCCGGCCGTGACGGCGTATCCGCCAAAGTCAAATGACTGGTTGACTTTTAGCTGTCAAAAGTCAGCCAAGCGAAGCGTCACTGTCGATGGTTGTGAGGGCGGCCATCTTTGAACAGTGTTGTTCGAGACGGCGCCCGCGCACCACGCTTGCGACGAATCGCTTAGCATCTAATTAACAAATTAAATCTACCGCTTAATTAAGTTGATGTCGCGTTGGTTAGACACTACAGTGTTCATTCCACTGTGTATTTTTGGTTACTTAACCCTTATTAAACAACTGCGATTGCAACAAGGACTCGTAATCTGTTCACGCCCACCTGCCGACATACCCGCTTTTATACTCGCACAATATAATTTCTGATGAAGGCCCTCCCGCCCCTTCATATACATTTAAAATAATAAATATAAACTTAGATACTCTTTTTAAAATTCGCTTTTAAGAATTTTTTATAGTGTTTCTATTTATTTGATGACGTCTTAAAAAGAATATTGTGATTAAACTTATGGAAACCTCTTCCACGTTCAAATGGTCTTCCAGTTGTAGAAATCCGCAACAATAGGTCGTTGTTTCTATTTTGATTGTTTTATCTTTGTCGTTTTAATTTCTGCAGATTTAGGTCAGGTGTTCAGCTTTAATATTTATGTTTTAATATTTAAATGAAAATAAGTATTTTTAAAGAGTTGCAACTTTTTCTTCTACTTAGGAAAACAATTTATTAAAATATGCTTTGTACTTCAATGATTCTAATTTAAAAAAATCGACAGAATTTTATAATTTAAGCTAAATTTGTTTAGGGATTTTTTTCGAGTAAAAATAAATTATTACTCATATGATATAGGTCCAGTAACAATAGATTTAGCTGATGGAAAAAGATGTGTCCTTTTACGTAATCGTAATTAAGATTCAAGAGTTCGATGTTTAAAGAGCTACAATGCAGGTTTTTAGTGGAGACCGTTGGAGATAAGGTTTTTCAAAAACCTTTAGACATATACCTAAAAAGAACATCGTACTGTATATAATATTATAAATGCGAATGTTTAGATGGATGGACGTTTGTTTGAAGGTATCTCCGGAACGGCTGAACGGATCCTGATGAAATTTGGCACAGATTTAGATCATAGTCTGGAAGAACACATAGGCTACTTGTTACGTTTTTTTAATGCCGCGCTGATGGAGTCGTGGGCGACAGCTAGTAGTATATAACTTTCGTGACACTTGTAATAATCTAATATATAAAATTCTCGTGTCACAGTTTTCGTTCCCGTACTCCTCCGAAACGGCTTGACCGATTCTCATGAAATTTTGTGAGCATATTCAGTAGGTCTGAGAATCGGCCAACATCTATTTTCATACCCACCCCCCCATTTTTTAACTGCGCGCGGACGGAGTCGCGGGCGACAGCTAGTTTATTATTTTAGTCTCTGTTTAATTAGAGCGAAAAGAATGTCAACGTGTATTAAAGTGTCTCACAATGGAATTATACGGTTGTATTCATATGACGTTAATATAATGATGATGAGTTTATGAGATAAGATAAGATGACGATAAGTTTAACTAATATTATTTTTCACAGCATTAAAACTCTAAACCAGTCAATATTTTTCAAATCAAGTAATCCTCGTTTCAAAATAAAAAGGTCGAAATTTGCAACAGGGAAATTATAAAACCGAAGTTAACTGGCATCCGCGCCTTTGTTTTCACCGAACACTTATTTTGGTCATTCAGGATTTTAATTGAAAAATCAAGTTGATAGGATTTAGTCGTCGCTTCATTTTTTTCACGTTTGATAACAAGCTTTTAATTAGTTTTTGAAAAGATAAGGAATAGAGTCGGATGGTTAATTTAATTATCTTTTATTATGACCAATATTTTTAACACTTTAACACTTAACCATCAATCCTAATGTTATGTTTAACAATAAAATTATCTTTTTGTGATGTTTATATTTCTAAGCAAAAATTTTTAAGTGTCATTTTACTCCGTCAATTTATATTTGTTATAATGTTGACAACTGATTTTTAATTTATAATTTTCTTATAGCAAACATAGCTGCGGTGGCTCAGGGGTTAAGCACTTGACTTGCAATCTGCAGGTCCAGGGTTCGAATCCCGCCATGTACCAATGTGTTTTTCGATTTTCGATTTACATATGTACATTTATCCGACGTTCTTACGGTGAAGGAAAACATCGTGATGCAACCTGCACATATCTGAGAAGAAATTCAATGATATGTGTGAAGTCAACCAACCCGCACTTGGCCAGCGTGGTTGACTATGGCCTAGTCACCCCTAACTTGGGGTAGGCTCCGAGCCCCTCGGTGGGGACGTATAGTGAGCTGATGATGATGATGATGATGAAACATAGCTGCACATTTCAAAGGTATTATATTAAATAGGACACTGATTTAATATATATATATTTAATAATCAAAGTAAACACACAAGTACTAGTAAGTCGTAGTCTAGCCATTCAAAGGAACACTGCCAGTATCTTCGGAAACTTGCCTAAAGGGACAACTTTTAATGACATATTTTAGTTTTTACATTATATTTTTTAAGATTTTTGGTTCAAGGTTCTAGAATAATTTATATTTGTGATTTCCAGATAATACTACTAATACCATTACTTATATATTAGTTCTATTAAATTAATATTTAATTTCGAGATATTTTTATATATCGTGTAAATTTAAACATTTCTTTTACAAATTAAACATAATAAAAGAACAAATACATAATAGTGGTAAATACCCAAGTAATATACATAGGTCAATTAATCTTTTTTTTATGCCAGCATGCGAAAAAAAGAAATCATTCACCAACTCCAGCTGTCAAAGTGCTACGGTAAATAAACGATGTAATTTCCTTTTGATTCAACACAAAATAGGTGTTCGAGTTTTTTCCACTCATAACTGCCTGTCTGCTGACTGCCGACTGTGGAATATTTAAAATGATGACGTAAAAATGTTTTAATTATCTCCCTACTTTATTGTTTCATCAAGAAAAATAATTTTTGAACATAGTAAAAACTCTATAATGTACTTATATCTATATACCGCTATGAGTGTATTTTGAGTCTCTTTATTTTTTTTACACAGTCAAACTTCCACCTGAATTTTCCAAAATAGGGAAGCGACCCCTTCCCTTGCTTACCTTTAATTATTATCGGAGGAGGGGACGCGCAGACAGAGGATAATTCACCTTCCTATACGTTCAATCCTTCGCCAAATACACTTCCCGTCCAGTAGCAATACTGCACTGTTCTGCTGGTCTATCTGACCTGATGTGAAAATAGCATTACGTTGTTAAAAAGTACGTATAATATGTGATTTCAAAAATAAATGACATAGATGTAGTCTTACTATTGACATCAATTCAAAAAGTTATATTATAAATAATTATGTCAAATATAAAATAAAGTTAAGATATTAGATTAAACATAATATATAAAAACTAAAATATGTCATTAAAAGGTGTCCCTTTAGGCAAGGTTCCGAAGATACTGGCAGCGTTCAAAATAAATTAGTAGAAAATAGAATAGGATAGAATTAATTGAACGTATAATTGAACCTTTCGTTTGATAACTTCTATCAACATTTCATTTAACGGACACGAACGGACGTTCAAACATCACTCAATATAACTTCTAGTGTTAGCTTAAGTAATAGCTTTTTAAATTTGTTTGCTTTGTTAGAGCTTATACGTAACATGAGCTTGCAAATGTATGAATTTTGAAGACCACTTGCCGAATGTTTGAATGTTAGATAATTGGAGAAAATATTTTAATTGTTTGATATGTGTAAATATTTTCTCGCGAGTCACTGTGCCAAACAAATTTTATCTGTATCGGGCATTGATAATTACCAATTGGAATTTCTTATATCAGCTATCTTTACAAAGGAAGCCATAGATAGAAGATTACCAATATTAAATTTGATAACTTTAGATTAGATTTTTACTTATTCAATTTTACATTATAGAACAGAATTGTTTTTAGTTGATAATGCGTCTTTCTCTCTTTAAAACAAATCTGTTCTTGTTCTATAAATGATTTTATTGGTAAAGCACCGAACTTGGATTTACTCGTGTATAGTGAAACTTAACCGAGCTCCTGTACTATAGGTATATGCTACAAAGGTAATCTCACAATTCATTGGGATAAATTGAGATGCGCATGGAACGAAATTTTGACATGGAATGTAGGTGACTCTAAAGAAACAGATAAATTTGACGTAAATTCACTTTCATCAGAAAACATACGAGCAAAATAAGGAAGGTAAAAGGGAAATATAAGGAAGAAAATTTTTTGATGAGAAAGAAAATAGTCCATTAAGATCGGACAAGCTTGAAGCATCGTAATAATTTCACTCGACGCTTGTAAGGGGAAACTTATTAATTTGTGCGACTTAATGGAGAGGCATACTTACGAAGTAGCACGTAAGAAAAGATAAAAAGCTTTCAAAGTAACTTGTTACTAGATAAATATCATAATATGATACATTTCTATTTGTTAAATGTCACAGAATCTTACTATTATTATAAATGCGAATGTTTGGATGGATGGATGGATGTTTGAAGGTATCTCCGGAACGGCTCAACAGATCTCGATGAAATTTGTCACAGATGTAGAACATAGTCTGAAAGAACACATAGGCTACTTATTAAGTTTATTTTTAATTTACATTGAAGTATTAATAAGAATTAGTAAAAAATAACTTCATTATTTCAAGCCGTTAGGATATAAATCGTGTTTAACTTCCCATCCGCAATCAACACTTTCTACTTGATATCGTTCGTCAATATTAATTCGATTAAGTGTTGGTCTAACGTCCGGCGATGTTAGCACAAGTGAGAGTCGTTTAAATATGGTTTGCTTTGAGCTTAAAAGTTTTTAAAGCTTTTTGAATTTCATTACCAACATTTAAATAAAATTTAAATTAATTCATTCAAATTACACGTAAATCTTAAAACAACAACTACACTCCCGTAACCTTAAAGGCTAGGTAGAGATTATGGACTTCCATTTGATTCGGTATTTGCACATCTCTCTTACCTCATCTATATTCACATATCTATGCACATGCTCCTCGGTCTTGTATGAAGAAAATATTACTATTTATAATAAAACAGATATTGGTTTTTGTAACCATCATCATCATCGTCAACCTGCCTTTATTCCTATGGAGGGTCGGCACAGTATGTACTACTCCTCCATACATCTCTATCAGCCGTCATATCTGAATTTACCCCCTTCTTACGCATATCCTCTTTCACACAATCCATACATACTTTCTTTGGTTTTCCTCTACCTTTATAGCCATCCACATTCAATTCAATTCATATTGGTGTTTGTAACCATTTGAAATTATTTATTTTATATAATATTTGTAGTATAGTTACCGGAGAACTTCAACTTCGGGAGAATTTCTGTGTTGAATAAATACAATTTATATTCCTATTGACATTGCTCTTTCCTTAAACCTAAAACAACAAGGTAAATTAACGTGTACTAAGTAACAAAGGGAGAGTTCAATTTGAGGGTCAACATAAACATACAAAGTTTGACACCTGTTATTGAAATATTTGAAATTATCTTTCTTTTAATGTGTTAATATTGACGAATACTTTAAATATTAAAATGTCAAATTGTCTTTTATAAAAAGTGGAACCAATTACACTATAATGGTCGTGAAAAAATTAAAATCCGTTAAATTTACATTTGCAGTTCCTCGTAGAAAAAAAAGAAAGCTCCAATGTGCGTTGTTCATACACATAACTAGAAGTTAGTGACTCAATATTACTAATTTGTTGAAAACGGTTTAGTTGCTTACACTATAGAAAATCAAAATTTTGAATCCAATCACACGAATCCGCAACTAACTACAAAACTAACACTAACTAAACTAACTACAACTAACTAAAAACGCAAATAACTACAAATAAACAAACATATCATCTCATCAGTCGAGCACTTGTATAATAAAATAAATATTTTTAAGATTCTGTACTCTGATCACCAAGGGTATGAAAAACAGTTAAAAATAAATCCAGTTAATTGTAAAGGTTTGATATTACAACTTGATTAATGTCATAATAAATCTCCTCGGGATTCCAGTCTTGTTATAAATTAAAACGCTTATTCACAAATAATTTGTTAACTCATCAATCAAAAGAAATAAAAATATACAATAAAAATAAACTGTTGTTTATTTAATTTAATAATAATTGTTACGATGTTCATGTGCAACGATAATAGGTAAAGAAAAAACTATAACACAAGTTACAAGAAACAAGGCTGAAGCTTTAGTAATTACGAAGCAATTTCCACGATTCACGAGTATGCATTGAGAACCAATTAAACTATTTATAGCGTTGGAACATTAAGTTTAGCAATTTAAATTAATTGCTGTATAAGGCTCTGATCCGTATTTGCCTTTTAATACTTTAATGTAACAAAAAATGTAATAATTTTCATCGCAGTAGTTTATCACATTTTTAACAATTATTGGAGTTGAATCTTCATAATATTATATGACATTTAAATTTATTAGAGTGAATAGTAATACAACATAGCTTTGAATTATATATTATTGACTAGCTAGTTCTGACGTCGTAAACTTGGACATTTATATAGCCCGTCTTTTTCAGGAAAATGTAGCATTATAATGGTGAAAGAATTCGTTTGTATAAACATTTAAAAAAAAATTATAACATTGTAGTATTAGTGTAGATAACAACTTATTAAACATGTGGCAGAAAGTACAGCATAGCATGTATGATTATTGGACGGTCCTTTAAAATATTATGGGAAATGAGCAAGCGGCCTCCTGAATTCGCCGGAATAGCGAAGCGACCGCTGCCTTATTCGACGGAGGAGGAGATGTCCAAATAAATAATATAAATAATCTTACTAACATTATAAATGCGAAAGTTTGGATGGATGGATGGATAGATGGATGTTTGTTTGAAGGTATCTCCGAAAGGGCTCAACGGATCTTGCTGAAATTTGACACAGATCTAGAAAATAGTCTGGAAGAAGACACAGGTTCTAGGCACTAATAAAGTTTTTTTTTTAATTCCGCGGGTACGGAGTCGCGGGCAAAAGCTAGTATAATATAAAATAAACTTGTAAATTCAATATTTAAAAATTGTTTAAATTGAAGTGAGTGCACAACGTTATTAAATTTTAATATTTCAAATTTTCAACATCTGTACAATTAATAAAATTTGGGTGTTTGTATGTGTAACATCGAAAAAAAAACATATTTCATACGATGTATGTTTGTGTTGCTTAAAATGAAAATCCAATTTTTTTTTGTCCGTCTGTCTGCCTTTTCGCATATCCGCCTTTGTTCCGGATAATCTCCGAATCAAGTATGCGTAATCTCCGGAACGGAATATTTTAGGCTACTTTATTATTTTTAATTTTGCGCTGATAAAGTCGCAGGCGACCACTAGTTTTTAATAAATTCGATACAAGTATTGATTAGCGAAACATATTGCGTAGTGGATTATTTATTAAAATATATTTCGATATAAATCGCGGACAATCGCTGCGAACCTATTGTTATCAAATAAGTTCTCTGCTTTAAACATATTCGTATTAAATTCGATTTTAAATAAGTATCAATGAGTTTCGCATCATTAATTATAATCGTATTTTATTAATTGTACTGCATATCAGTTTGTTAAATTTTATTTCTAAAAAAAAATGGAAAGGCTTTCATACTTCTACATATTGTAAAACTAACTTTTCAAGTCTGTCTGAATATTAAAGTAATAATAACTCCATAAACAAAAGTTTATTTTTTCACTGATATACGGAAGCCATGCCATGCCATGCAAGAGCCATGCCATGCCATGCAAGAGCGATGCCATATGCAAAGTAAAAAATTGATTGTCTCGTATACCGAGCAATGTTCCTAATAATTTGTTTCATGATATCATTTCATTTAATAATAGGATAAAATTACAAAAGAGTTTGTTACAAAATTTAAAAAGGGCGAATAATGAATATTGTATAGAAATGTAAATACGATATAAGCTCCGGAAATTTCTAAGCCCGGTCTGGCGAAGAATTTAAAAATAAAAATCAGTAGACATCTGCAAATAAGGAAATTATGAAACCGCAGCAAAAACTGGTAGCCGTGCCTTTGTTTAACACCTTTTGTTTTAACCTTAGCTTTTAATTTCAAAAATATAAAAGCGCTAGATATGTTTTGAAATACAATATAAATGAGAATATTAAAAAAAAACAACACAAAATATAAATAATAAATTACTTGATAGAACGAAGTTATTTATAATATGAAATTGAAGTGATTTTATAGCCATAGTGATAGTGATGACCATACCTTTGGTAATCATTATGTAGGCTAAGGTTAATTTAACTGCAAATGATGCAGAATATGAAATAATAATCAATCTATAAATACCAGTAAAGTAATAAAAACCGCAATACTGAATGTTTAACAGTGGTAGACGCCAGCAACAACAACATCAGTTGCACAAATTGGCCGGCTAGCCCAGTGAAATACCACGACCACACAGAAGACAGGCGTGAAGTGGAAGTAATTCCGCGTTTCGTCTGATGAGTGTGGTGCCGGAGGCCTAATTTTAGTCCTCTTTCCCTTCCCACCCTTTTCCTGTAATGAAAGGATGAGAAGGGGAGGTGGATTTGAAGGAGTTGGAGATGCATAGGAAGGTTAAATATTCTCTTTTTGTGCGTCTCCACCTTCGTCGATTGAGGGTAGGCAAAGCATCTGCAATTGCGAATGTCTATGGGCAGCGGTCACTTCGCCATTTCGGTGAATTCATGTGGCCGCTTGATCGTTTGCCACCTTGTAATATAAAAAAAATGTGTATGAAGAAATTACTAATGGCGGCTCTATATTAAAGTCCAAATATTAACAGAAAGAAGCATTACGCCTTGCATTACTTTCACTTACTTGTATTGTGTACTACAGGTACTTCCGTAGTAGCTGGCGACTCTTTGTTCGCTCCTGTTACTTCAAAAGTAACAATGCCCGATATTTCTTTGTATATTGTGCCAAAGAATTTATTTCTTGAAAAGAAAGTTTCAATCCATTATGACCACTTCAAGTAAAACTTTTACAATTACATTCCTTTAAAGGCCTGAAGAAAAACAAATATAAAGCTCTATATGTATTGACAAAGAATACCTTGAAATAGTTATTTGCAGTAATTGGATTAAGTATAATAACGTTTATTTGTTACATTAAACATAAGTTACATAAAAAAATATTCATATTAATTTAATTTTTTTTTTCTTACATAATACATTTTATTACAAAATAAAGTATTTGATAGAAAATATGTTATTAATATGCCAGTGTCGTCAATTAATATGTGCCCAACAAGGGGCTTGAGGAACTACCCGAAAAATTCGAATAAATGTAAATTTGAAATTAAAAAATCGAAAAACACCTTGGTACTTGGCGGGATCGAACCTGGATTTGTAGATTTTAAGTCCGATGCTTAACCACTGCGCCACTGTTCACGTGGCGTTATTTCTTTTATTTGTTTTCGATTGAACATAAATTAAGTTACATGCAAAATCTATCAATATTCAAGTTATCATTAATATTCATTACTTATGTCCATAATTTGCAATTCATATTATAGAAAAGTTATTCGAAGTATTAAAAATCAATAGGTTAACCGTGAACATTGAAATTCTTCATTGGACTCGATGAAGTCGAGGTCACGGCTTAAGAGCTTTTCAACTATAGAGTAGTCGATGGTTCTTCAACTGAGTGGCATTTCGAGAATACATTGATATACCTAATTTTAACAATATTGGTAGTTGCAAAATTTTGAAATTGTTTTATTGCATTCATACAAAGTCTTCACTCTTAACATTTCAGACTTTGCTATATCGGGTATTAAGATTTTAATAAGAGCATTAAAAAAATGGCTATTGGTTCGAAAAATTTAAAGAAATAAAAAGAATAGGAAAGAACATTTTTATAATGAATATTTTCCGAGAAAAGAAATATTGAGCGCCATGCATTGTATGTTCTCAATAAAAGACGCAAGTCTTGGGTGGCAGGCAATAAGTTACGTTCGTGTTCTTATCCCAAATGCGGTCCTCGTGCGTCTTCTAACCCTTACATTAGGAGGAAATACTTATCTTTTATTCTACAAAACCGTGTCACTACTATTGTAATCGATATAGATACACATATTATCTGTGAACGACCGGCAGGGGACTAATGTATAAAATTTAGTTGTTTAGAATTGTGTTCGCCATTTTGAGTATATTCGGCACGGATTTTAGTTAACTAATAAACATAAAAATGTACATTATATATGTATTATTAGTTACTATTTATGTTGGTAATAAAACATTGTAATACAGTTATGTAATTGACTACGGAATACAATTTAGTTGGACATATTGTACATATGTTTCATAGGTGAATTTTATTTTAAAAAAAAAATTATTCTCAGTTTAAATCATATTTATTTTCTGTACTGTAGAAAATTATATTGCAATCGCAGTTGAATGAGAGAATCAAATTTACAAATTCCTAGCACGAACTCAGGCGATCTGAATTGGTTCCTAACGGACCAATATACTCCTACATATAGTTAGGTCTTAAATAAAACGGAATTATCAACTTCATGTCCAACAGCATTTTAAAACTAAGCCTAAAAAAGGTAAAATTGGTGACAATCCTGAAGGAGGGTTTAATACTGTTACTGGGAAAATTCATTAGTTTGCAAAAACTGATAAAAATTTTAAAATTGACTGAAACGAAAATAAAAAAAAACAAAAATGCTTCTGTTTTAGTCCAATTAGGAAATGATTTAAACGATAGAACAATAGACATTTATAATACATATAGACGCCTAATGACTTGGGAAAAAGGCTCTAAATAAAGAAGAAAGATACAAAATCTTTCAACGTAAATACAACGATAGCATCTGAGAATAAGCTGCTAAAATAATAACAAGAAAACAACATAAAAGAATAGTCCAATATTGCGGTTCTGCACAATCGTAAGGCGGCGCACATGACGATCGTAAAAATGTGAATGGCATATTGAAATATTCTTCGCGACCCTTTTTCTTCCAATTTTCTTTTTCGCTCTATGTAACGTCGATATAAATCTAACCAGCAGCCTGTTACTTTCGATTTGTATGTTTACGGCTTTATAAATGTATACTTTGTATTAAAGTATCCAACTATTTTATTTAAACAATGTGCTTTGTGAATTTATGGAAGGAAATACATGTTATTTTGATACTGATAAAGTTAATTGGGAAAACTATTTAATTATTTATGTTAATTAATTAAGAGTGAAAAATATAAATTTGTTTTATTTTTTAAATAATACGACTTCTCTTTTAAATATGCTGTGAACCGTTGAGAAAATAAAGCGCACAAACTAAGCGACTTTCTCTCGTCTTTAAAAATTTAAAGATCTCTCAAGAACAACTGCAGACTTACAACTCCGAGTTCACAATACTGATAGAATTTATTACAGTCTAGTTTAAACTTAGAGAGGTCCAGGTTAATTTCAATATTGAATTTTTATTATCATATATATCTCTCTATAATATCTTTGTAATTCTGAAAGAAAATTATTGAAATCTTTGCGTATAAGTCGTGCGAGTTAAACATTTTCGCTGTTTGAAATTACAGTTATATTTTTCATGGGTTGCAGGTACATCTACTAAATGGAAATAAAAGGGGAACTAGACAGAAAAAGAAAATTTTCTTCGTCAAATTATCCAATTTGTCGATTAAATCCACTTCATCTTTTCACTCTTTTTTCCTTCAAAATGATGGTAAGAGGGCGATGATCAGAATTACAAACTCTTAAGCTTAGTCGATAGTCATTATGACAAGTACACAAGATTATTTCAAAGCCTGTCGCATCCTCAAAAATACCTATATAATGTAGTCGTTCAATTTAAAATATCTCTTTGAATTGATCCAATATGATTGAATGTGTACCGCCTGTGCCGTCTAAGGAAAAAGATTCTCTTTATTAACATTTCTTAAAGCTTTGATCCCACTTCGTCTAATTTTAACGATAGCAAATTTAAATCGGTTTTCGTAATCTTCGGAGAAAAAAGACAAAGGAAAATCTATAGAATGTAAAACAGAGATGGAAATCTGCGTGCTTTTAGAATCTCTTAATGTGATGGATTATTTGATATTCATTCTTTAAGTGTTTTTTTTTTCTTTCCATAAATTTAATCTTTGAAATGGAATTGTTGCTTATGTCAAAACATTTTTTTAAAATAAATGTCTGAAGTAATTGTGTAGGAGCGTAAACTCTATTACTTTAGTAATAAAACTACTAATGGTATGTTTAGTAAAAATTGTATGTAAATATTTTAAAGGCACGTTAAAATTATTTGATTATTATTATTTGTAGAGCTTTAAAGTTTAGTTCTTATAATGTTTTATTTCTCATTTTTATTGTTAGTGTATTTTTAAAAGTAATTTTGGATTATTCAGCTATAATTATTTAGTTTATATTCTGTTTAGTTTTACGATATTCCCAAGTAGGGTTGGTGACAGGTAGGCGGCCGGCTGTTAAAAATTAAAAATTTTTTAGATATATAAAACCTTGTGTACCGATCCCACGTGAGCGGGATAAGGCCAAGGAGCTGATTATATTTATTGTACCCTTAAATATAACCATTTAGAAAAAAACTATAAATTGAATTATAAAAAAAAAACTTTAATTACAAATTTTAATATGTGTAGTTCACACTCTAAAATGCAATTTACCTCAATATAGGGAGTAAAATGTGGAGACGGGGTCGGTACTCCATTAGAATTTATGATACATGCTGGGCCAGACAGTAATTAAAAGGGGCCACAGAGGAATAACACACCGAAATGCTGCAAAGTTATAGCATTATACAGCTTTGAAACTGTATAGCACAAAGTACGACGCGACGAATCGCTTGTTTTAGATTTGATACAAGAAGCAAATTAAAAACAGTATTCATTTACTTATAAATATGACTAACTAAAAGGATTTTATTAATTAAGCTTGGTTTTTGCTCGCGATTCTTGGTCGTGTTTCTGGTACACTTAATTATAATAATATAATGTTTGATATTTTGTTTTTGACGTTAATTTTGCCCCTTAAAAGATTTTGTAAAATGTATATAATCCCGTTACCTTTAAAATAAATTAATTATCGTCATTCATAAAATCAGATATTCTTATGGAAAAATATTTTTACCAAAATTTACACAGACTTTGTCAATTTACTTTTGCCGCTTTCCGTTATTTAGAATAACAGCGGTCGGTTTACTATAATCGTGGGAGTAATTAGAAGGTTTGAACCAGTTAAGCAAAACTATTTGCATCAAATACTAAACTTTGGGATGTCGTTTAAATAATTTCTATTCAAAAATCTCAAGTGGTAGATGAATTGCATGATAAATTTTTACTTTACTTTTTACAAAATATTAAAAAAATCACAGTAAATTTCCAATGAAATTCGCTTCTTGTAGCGGTCGTATATACATTTAGTTCATATTTGCCAGTGGTCTCAAATTGCACCAGTGGATATTGTCAAAGTGCGCCATTGACTGTCACGCCATATTCATTTAAAAGCAAACGATATTACATCAGAAAGCAAATCTTTTAAAGTCGTGAAAGATTTTAATAACTTTCAAACATGGCCGTCATTCCATATTCTAGATTTAATTTATTTTGCCGACTCGTCTCCACGGTCCGGTGGGCTTGCAAAAATAATTACTTCGGCAACTGCATTGCGCTTTTGGAAGTTCTGTAATGATTTGAATAAATGATTTGGTGTCTCGAAAATTATTATAATTTTTTTTTTCACTGAAAGTAATCGATTTTAAATGACATATTAGAAGAAATAACGAAAAATTAATATTTTGTTGAAACGAAACAGCAGTCAAAAAAGTAGCGTGAGAAGGTACACACAAGTCTAAGCAACACATACTATTTCAAATTATTAATCAATTATTATATAATTTCTTACCAAGTAGGTAATACCTAAACTTGTTTGATCAAGTTTACATACTGGCTGGTTGTAAAAAAAAATCGAGTATCAATTGCTTTTTTTTCACAAATTCAAATGCGAATGCATTTGTTCGAATTTTATAGCGTTTTCCCTGATTATTAAAATTTAGTATTTTGTTTCAATTTTATGATTTAAACAATAATTTGAAAAAAGTTTTGAACAAATTTGGATTTTGAGATATTTTTACGTCATTGAGCGACGTTGTTTGACAGACACAAAATAAAATTTTTAATAACCTTTCCCATGTAATCCATATAGCAGTTAAATAAATCTCATTTTTTGTGACGCTTAGTATTCCTCAAACCAAATACGATCTGTTTGAATTCCGGACGTATCTCTGTGAATCCAACGGAACAAATATTCGCGGGCTAACACAAGCAATGTTTGCCACCACTCAACAATGTGCTGTTACTGTTTGAATCTATTGATCTGAATTAATTAATCCATTTTAAAAGTGCAAATAATTAAATCTATTAAAACACTTGTATACCACAATGTTAATTAACTCACTAGTGTCATCTTTGAAGAATTCAAAAGAAAAGCGAGAATGGAAATCGATAAGACAATAGAACAGAAAACAGAACTCATGAATCAGTCTGTTATGTAGCGGAGGTATGTTTTCCAATCTGTTGTTTTAAATTGTATCATATTCATTTTAATGTTTACGTCCAGAATCAAACGATATTTATAGCATATTTCAAGCAGATATCTTCTTTCAAATTTAAACTATCAAATTTAAACCATATGTCAAGGTAAATATGATACTGTTAGGACTGTTGAGGGTAGCCACACAAAAGGTTTTATAAGGAAGCATGCGCTGCTGCTCGAGGCAGTCTCTTTCCATCCGTAATTGCGGAACGTCTGACATTTTTGTTTATTTACGTTCGGTTTAAGTTTATACTACAGCGAGGATTATTATGAAGTAGAGTTAAATTCATTATTTCGCTGTTAGTTTAATTCTTTTAAAATACTTTTGCATCAAATATCTTATAATACATTGTTGAAATGCTAAGCCATTTATACACATTTTCCGTTCTATAATCACGTGAATGTTGCTTTTACTTGAATGTTCCTGTATTGGCTATAATTGAAGCCGGAATCAAGCGCGCTTTGACCGTAAGCAGTGAAACAGCGAGGAATTAAGTTGAACATGAGTACGGAACATTTCAATCAAAGTCCTTCCTATGCATTATTCAACGAGCAACACTCTACCGTGGTAATTGAAATACGCCAAACGGACCGAAAGGGGCCCCTCGATGGTAATCACATTGACACCTCGCATAAATCACTATAATCCCTTTCTATTGATGTTATTACCATAGTTGCGTCGAATAAACTTTATTATTAATAAACTTTCTTCTTTCTTTCTTTCTTTCTTTCTTTCAGAATCTCCACATGTTCGCGGTCACATCTGTTTTAAGTACACAACTCTAGCTTTACATTTAATACTACTGGCCTTGCGTAACACTGTCTTTGAGTCTGTATGAACGTGGTGTGATATGCTAGGTTTGTACCAAGTATGGGAAGAGGAGTGACGACAGAGTTGGATGACAAATCGATGCGTAAGACATGTTGTGTTGTAACCCGAGAAAAAGCAGTGAAGTAACAACAATGAACTGAATTAATTAAAATTATTAATACCTCTCGAGATATTAAAGAATATTAATTATAAGACAACTTTAATATTCGTAATTAATGAAATGAAACTTTTGATGTAAGTAAATATTAAAGTTCTCGAATTTCATATTTTAACAAATATTATATCTTTCTGTCTTCACTTAAGAGTTACTTTAACTTTTTATATTAATGGAAAACCAAATTTATTATTAAATCAAAAGCCTTGTTTTATTAAAACTTAGTTATGAAACCTTGTAAAGTTACCTTCTATGATTTACATTAATCTATGCGGCTTATTGACTAGGCAGTCCCAACTTTCGTAGTTCGGGGCCTTTATTATTCAGTTATTCAACTGACTAATGGAGATTTATAACCTGGTCATTATTTTGTCGGAGAGAATCAATTCCACTTTTAGTCTATTAACAATTTATAATACAAGGCAAAGTTTAGCGAAATTTAATTAAAGTCAAACTTTGGTATCGTGACAAATTTTGTTGTTGGTTTTGTGATTGGCAGAAAGTAAAAATAAGTTGAATAAGTTTAATGTGAGTAATACAGTCTTGGAAAATTTCTCTCTGCTTAACATGCGCAGATGTATTTTTTTGTCATGTCACCAAGACTTGTACATGGATGTGCCAATATGTCTGCAAGCTATGATATTTAAAATGGAATGGAATATTTTATATGTATTTTTCCACTTTATAATTTTTTTATTGCATTAATCCAGTTAGACACTGTTTAGTTACAAACTTGTTTTAACACTTTGACCGCCGATGATTGTTACTATGGACATCAACGTGGTTTATAACCGTTGGTGTCGAGACCAAAATCTCTTTATAAAACATATCGTTATCCCCCACATTATCTTTGACAAAACAGAGATGAAATATATAACTTTTAAATATATGTATAGAACGTTTCATTAGCTAGAGTATTCTAAAGCACTGCTTTTTGCTTGGGTTTATCCTTTTTTTTTATTTCTCTTAAAAATAAATTGTCAAAGGAACCCAAATTACTTCCTTAAGTTAAGGATAAAGAAAAAGACATATGTCTCAAAGCCTTCGAATTGATAAATAATTAATGTATTCAATCTGTCTAACGTTTTCAGGTACGCTGAAACTCATTAGCAAAACAATGCCTTCCCCCGCATCCACTGGGGCTATGCTAAAACATTTCTAATTACGAAATTCCATTCCGTTTGATAGAACGTAAAGTAACACGAGTTTTCCAGATGGGTGTAAATTGCAAAACGTGAATCGTTTAAATATTTACTAAATGCTTCGCACCGCCTCTGATAAAATACCGAGACGTCGATATGTGTTTTTTATACCTCCCTACTTAAGAGAGTATTAATTTGTAGAACAGTATTATTTCTTTTAATCCTACTACATAATAATCCTACTAGTCATAAATAAGAAAATTTGTATTATATTATCCGACTAGCTGTCGCCCACAACTACGTCTACTCAGAATAAAAAAAAAAACTTAACTAATAGCCTAAGTGTTCTTCCAGACTCTGTTCTACATCTATACCGAATTTCATTGGGATCCATGCAGTCATTCTGGGGATACCTTGTAACAAACATCTATCCATCCATCCATCCAAACACTTGCATTTATAATATTAGTAAGATTACACCACAACAGATGAACAGATGTCAGTTTTTCTTCATGTACAAATATTTTGTACACAATTAAAATTGCGGGCGAGAAAACTAGTGCAAAACATAAAGTAAAGTAATTTTGGACACGTTTAGCCTTAATAACTGCGTCGAAGCGTTTATCAATCTTTTTTGGTTTTTAAAAAACCGTAGCTCTCCATTATAAGCACCGTCCTATGAATTGTTACAAAAATTGCAGCCGCAAAATGCATTATTGATGTAATAAATATAAAGATATAAATTACCTTAAGTTTATTCTTCTTTAGAAATATAAACATACTGACACTTCACAGAAAACAAAATGACGGCACTCATGAACACTCCTCCTGTATTTTCCACTCCAAATATAGTTTAGCATCAAACACCCGTAGTGCAGAATAAGCAGATCAAGCGAACATGTCCCTTCTTTATCGAAAAATAGGAAAGTTAATAGGGTTCATTTTCGCTTGAACGTTAAATTTTGTCCGTGAGCTGGGTTAACATATCCGTTGTCTGTCATGTGTATCCTACAATACCAATACCTACATATTTTTATGAGGGATCAGCGATCTCATGATACAACCAATAAAGTTCCTCTTCCAATAAGTTTTCGTTGTACAATTTTATGGCGTGTGTCCAAGGGTCATATTCTTTTAGATGCTTCGAAATTCGCAACATAAAAATTGTATTTATTAACGTTCAGTATAATTTATCAACGAAATTGGATTTTTCTAATGACATGACAAAAATATAAAATTGTTGAAAAAACAATTGTAGTCTTTTTATTGGAACGAAGTTCCTTATCGCGCGTTGTGAAAGGGGGCTAGACGGAAAAAATTCTTACGAAAAGTTGTCACGACACTTTTTGCTATAGACGAATGAGCGCTACTTCACCATGGCAACGACGTGACAATATATAACGAAAATTCATAGAAATAAAATGTACTTCTTGTGAAGACTTAAGTTTTTTATTCATAGAATAAACATTGGTTCCTTCACTAATTAATTGAAAGGAACTTCGTTCCATCCGGGTGTCCCTTGACACCTCTCAAGTTTTTACCTTTTTATATATTCATAATTAAGAATTGTATAATTTTTTATATTATTAGGTGGCAAGCGAGTAAGCGACCACTTCAATTTTTCGAAATACGAAAGCGACAGCTGCCCATAGACATCCGCAATGGCAGATACGTTGCTACCTTTAATCGATGGAGGTGGGAAAGCACAGAAAAAGAATATTTCCCCTTCCCATGCGTCCACTCTTCTGTCAAATCCACTTCCCTTTTACATCCTCTCCATACAATTAAAGTGTGAGAAGGGAAAGAGGACTAAAATTAGGCCTCCCACACGCGTACTCATCAGACGAAACGCGGAATGACTTCCACTTGAAGCGTGTGTTCTGTGTGGTCGTGGTATTGCTGCGTTCTAGCCGGCCCATTCGTGCAACAGATGTTGCTAGCCTCTACAACTGTTATTATGTGTAAATGTTCACAGAGCAATTTTTATAAATATTCAAGTTATTTTTATGCTGTGGTAAGTAATGATAGGTGGCATGTTCGAAGTTTTGATCAAAAGCTATTGTCTTTTTCGGGTATGGCATGTTCAAGTTTGAACTACCTGGTTTCCGAAGCCAAATTGTTCTATTAAATTTAATGGTGTTTACATAACAATTGATCAGGAAAAACACATAAACCTAACGCGCTAATAGACAGATATTTTAGCTATAAATCTATCTGTAATCGACAAGGCAATAAATATCCGAGGGGTTTCCGAACATTTGCAGGTAAGTTTTCCGACGTTTCTTTTAGATACAATAAACTATAAGATGAATTATTATTTCATTTATTTAAAAATACTCTCAAAGAGATTATAAAATCAGAACAAAAGAAATAAATCATAGTAAAGACATTGCAACTTCCTTATAAAGTTAGTTAATAAAATTTGAAAGTATAAATACTAATAAGTATAGTTCAGTCAGTCTTCTGTCCTTTTATTGTAGCTGTAATTACTTTTGAATGAAGTTCAGAGTTCAACTAGTCGAGTCACTACTACTCTACTAAATAAAATCACGTCACTAGAGTATTAAATTAAAAGCTTCATAATTCAGCTGTTTTTCTCAAAGGCTCTTTTTATCGGAATCTTTAATCGGTATTAATTTGAGATTTTCTTATTTAAAAGGTTCACCCGACTTGGTTGTTTTGATAATTGAAACATTAATTTGTAAACCAAAGTTCAAATCAACTTTATGCGGGACTTCGTAAACAATGTTTCATAATTTGTATAAACACAATCTGACATCAAACACATACTCTTTACCCGTAATTGATGTGAACTATAATTTTATCTTCTTTATTACTTTTACCAAATAGGAATTAAATTAAACATTTAAAAAAGATTAGAAGAATTAGAAGATTAGAAGTAAGCAGATTTCAAATGACCGTGTACGTATTGCAATTACCTGACTGAGAAGAGTGTATGTATGTTTATCGTGCATATGCAAGATTGTTTTATTGTGCGTTTGTAGATATATAAATTCCTTACGACGGCCTAGAACCCAAACGACTGAACTGATTTTGACGAGTGTGGTGTTACTCGATTCGTCTTTTTTGTTAGTGGACGTAAGAAAAAAAAATATTAATTAACTTTTTTTTACATTGCTTAATCACTTTTTTATTGGTATGTGTTACATTAAACATTATAGATTTTTGTGCAAACAAAAAGAAATATAATTTAAAAGTATCGTTATATAATGCAGCCAATAGATGGCGCTATTACATCCAGTAGACAGGTGTATTTTTTTTTTATATTTTATTGCAGATCCCTTTTGTTATACATACGGTTTTTTAATTTTTTTATAACTACACAGGAATTCAAATTTCAAACATTTAAATTTAAGTCTAAAATAAGTGTTTGTTCTTGAAAAAAAGAAATGTTTTCATTTGTCTGTGGCGTTTAAATAAATTTCATCATTTTATTACAACGCCATCTTTGGCGTTAAGTTAAAACTAAATAGAACGCAATGCGATACAAGCGCGTAGAAATTCCTTTGATTACAAATTGAAGGTTTTAGTTTAACAGTACCACGGCTAGATGTAAGAGTGATCGCTTTACCAGCCCGTAAAAATATAGAAAATTCCTCATACGTTGGTAATGTGGAATGAAGCTTTTATTCGCTCCTCATATATTATGTAAAAACATGATACGAGGCTTTTATTTTGAGAACAAGTACAAATTTAAATTAGTAGGTAGCATTAATAATTTGTAAGTAATATTTTAGGGTAACATTTCATATTCCCATTGAAATGAGAATCGATGAAAATACATATATGATAGTTTTGTTAAAATGATATTTTGTACGCTTCACTTTTCGATGTAGTATAAGAAGTATTGAGTTTAATTGGCTTTAAATAAATAAATAAAAAATCTATTTATCTATATGAAACTTCACAAGTCAAATTTGTATAATCCCTCCAGCGAAATTATAATAATCTAGCACAAAAATAAAACAAACAATTCTATTGTAAAACTTTTAAATTATAAATTTCATGAACCATTTACCAGTACTTACAAGTACCTAATCTTATTGAAATCTCAATTTAGAGGTATGTGTTATTTTTTCTATTTCATTGAAATCGCCCGAACTTATTAACATCCGACTATTTACATACTAAATCACAAAATAAAAATCAAGTCGAATTTGCTCATATTTAATTGAGGCCGAAACAGAAATCACTATATTTTGTTTCGAACATTTATTTAATTAAATAAAATGATATACATGCCAAAGACAGAAAAGGGAATATGAAATAAATCGTTGTGGATAATAAAAATGTATGGATATAACTTAGGGCTTCCCATCTAATTATGCGTCATTTAAATAACCAATATTAAATTATGATAGCAGCTGCGAATAATGAAAAGGTTAGCCAAAGAGCAAAAAATTCCACAGGACAATAATATTCATTTAAGTACACAATAAATATAACATTACTGGACTAAGTTATACATGTTTGCTACGACGTAACGCTATACACAAGACACTAAAATTTGTAGCTAAGCTCTACGCAAAACAAGGTTCAATATTAAAATTTAAATCAAAGTTTTAGTAATAGACCACTACAACTTTGTGTTTTCTATTAAGGATTGGTCATTTTATTTTTTATGATTTGCGATATAACTAATTTATATGTTTTTTTTTTGTGTAAAATTATGTAGTATTTCATTTGTAGTAAAATAATAAATGATGTTACGCTACGAATGATTTGTTCTAGTATTTTAAATGTGATGTTAATGTGTAATATTGCGGTCTGAAATTCACAGTAGCGAATGTAATATGATATAATCCGACGAAGAGTATGTTCTGCACGTAATTTGCACGCGAAGCGTACAAAGCTGGCACGGTACGTGTTCAGCGATGTTATTGTATTCACGAACACTTGAACGGAATAAAGGTATGTTATTGCTAGTCTGACGTGTAGTCTATGACGCGGGTTCAAGAGCGGACTGAGCAAGTGGGCGCACTTGTCCTGAGTGATACTCAGCACGAGCGCCGCGGTAGGTTCCTGAATTAATTCGGCGATTGCTTCGAGTGGCCTCAATAGTGAGAGAAAATACGCCACAACCGGTTTCGATGTGATCGTTTTGTATATGATATACAGTGAGGGTGGATCAAGTGCGAAATATTAAAGTGGCATTACTTCACGCGAAACGTTTTTGTTGTATCCGTTTTTGTTAGAACTGCACCTTTTTGCTGAGGGATTCAGCCGTTTGATAGCTTAGTGCGGATACTCGTTATTTGGTATACAGTTTCAAATTTTGATTGTAGGCACACATGAATTTTTAAGTAACCGCTTTCACTTGATAGATTAGTAAACGTCACCGCACATAAATATTAATCAATCATTGTTGTCTAATTAATTCTCTATCATAATAGGATAGGAAATAACATTATCGTAACAGAGTAAAAATGAAATTTATATTGTAAAAAAATATTTGATACGCTAAATGTTCATTTGAAAAGGTACGGTTAATTAATTTATTTAAATAATGTAAATTATCCATGTACAAATTAATTCAAACCCAAAAACCCGACAAGCGCAACCCACAAACTCAATTAAACAGAAAATTGTTTTAATAAGGGATTATGATCGGTGCTACGTTGGTTTGTTATGACCACAAAATGTTTAATTAATAAATATTTCAATTAATTTTTCAAAATACACTTTAGCAAACAATTAAACTTTCAACAGTAAGATTAAAAATGTATTTCATTTTAAATGGAATGTAAAATTTTCAACGCTCTATTGTTCTCAAATTGCTTCGAAAACAATGTGACAACGTTTCATGGAACATTGATTACTAGTTATTATTATTACTTATTGGTTTATAATATTAGAACTTAGTTCCATTTAACTATGGAATCTTTCTAACTAATATTATAAATGCGAAAGTTTAGATGTAAGGATGTTTTGTAGAATGTATCTCCTGAACGGCTCAACGAATCTTGATGAAGTTTGGTATAGATGTAGAACATAGTCTTACTTAGGCTACTTATTAAGTTTCTTTTAATTCCGTGCGACCGGAGTCGCGGGCGTCAACTAGTATCACATAAGTTTATCTACATTAATCATATTATATTAATTTATTAGTTGTTGTAGTATTGGATATAATATTATTAAATTGATACCATTCAATTTTGAAGCAAATCGTACAACGATAGTTTCAACCGCTCGGTTTCAAGATGTACGCAACTTGTCACCTCTGAGATGTTGATAAAATACCTCATTGTACGTGATTAGTAGTTGTTGGTTACGGTCATTTTGTTGCTATTCCATATTAAAGACTACAAGTCTTAAAGACGAATATTGTTAAGATGACAAAGGATATATTTATGTTATCATTTGTTTTTTGTAGGTTAGTATCTAAAAGTACTGAGTCTGTTATTCAATTACAGTTTTTTTCTGATATAAATCTGACTTGATTTTTGAATTTGAAAATTCATGCATATTACTAAAATTTTCTTTTGATACAAATTTGTATGCATTGACTTGATCCGCATTTATTCACATTATTGTTATTTTTTCTGAAAATTCTTCTAGGACATAAAAGTGTGAGATTTACATATTCGTATTAAATTATTAATTTTGTTTGCAACGACACTACGCTTGCTCTGCGGTGCTTATATTTTCGAGAGCTGCAAAGAAAATTTTATGAATCTCTTGAGTGCACGTTGAGACTGTGTTAGCTAATATCACATCGGTATGAAATATGCTACCGCTTCACCATACATTGTTATGATTATGACTTAGTTATACAAAGTATCAGCTGTTACTCATATATTACGGATAAATTGTAACCTATATAATACACTGTAAATAAAATATTGAACAAAGAATTCATTTTATTGCAATCTATATAGGAAAGAACAATATGTACAATAATAATACATGATCTGAGTTAATCGATCGTGAATGCTGCTCATTATTACTTTGCCTAGGAAAATTGTAAATAGTTGTGTTTTATATTAAACAGTGGCAAACGAGCAAGTAGCCATTAGTGAATTCCCCGAAATAACGAGACGATCACTGCCCAAAGATATACGCAATTACAGATGCATTGCCTACTATTAATACAATGCAATACAATACAATTTTATTGGTAATATATACATTACAGGTCATAATCGATGGAGAAAGGGACGTACAGAAAGAGACTGTTTCCCTTTTGTATCGAATGTTATCGAAAAACTATTAAGCTGTTGTCGATAAAGTTTGGGCAAATGTAGAAAGTATCAGGCACTTCATTAGCTCATTACATCGTCACATAACTTCAAACTTTCTTGCTAGGCAAAGTTCCTGTTTGCAAACATAATTATGGCTAAGGCGAACTGCGATTGGGCGAAGACCGCGTGAAATTGGTACACGTTTGAAGTGTGACTACTAAAATCGTGACTTGGGAACAAATTAATTTATCCTTAATTTTGTTGTTAACTATTAATTAAGATGCTTTAAATTCTCTCAATAACAATTTTTTATCAGTAATAAAATATGTCGGAATAATAAAAGTGAATTTCGATGTTACGAAGATTTTGTCTCCACACTTGAAGCTTTACGCAGCTGTACGAGAATATGCGGAATTTTCTACGTTACTTTCGTTTAACGGAATAAAGTTAACTTTTAGCTTAAAGTGCGACTTTTTCTAATAAAAAAGTGATAATAAGGATATTTATTACTGTTTAATAATATCTATTCAGATAACAACAGAGAAGCAATAAGTCTTTAGGTCACATGGCGAACGCACGTGGCGCTAACTTAGCCAATATATGACGATCATTCCACTAAGCGGTCTTCCAATAGCGGACCCAGAGCGAGCTAGACTTTGTGTCTAATGGCGCACAAAACGCTGAATCTTGGCCATCTTTCAACAGTCAATCTGATTGCTCAGCTTTTTAACTTTACCCAAGACAATGTTTCAAATACAGTATAAAATTATTCAGTAAAATAGCAGCTATTTTAAGATATATGTTAGGTTGCTGTTAAATTAGTCGAAAATGACATGTAAACTGTGAATCCCATTTAGTTCTGAATTTACTGTCAATATGTCTGGTCCGATGATAAACTGAAGAAGTTCAATAATTGTTCGTTAAATTAAATGACACAAATATTACGTAATTCCATTAATTAAAAAAAATATTGCGAATTTTTAACCATACTACTTTATTACTGGAGTTTAAGCCATTCAGAGTTTGTAATAAATATATTTTAAGGTCAATTTTAATCTAAAATACAAGTAAATTAATTCGCTAACAAACAACAGTATGAAAGACTAAGTAGGCTAAGTATTTAGACTATCCTAATGAAAAGCTACAAAAGTGCTGACCGTTACAAATATAATTGTGTTCACGGAAAAAATTATAATGTCGTTACAAAAACTCTTTTTCATTCCACTCAACAATAACTTCATAATTAATTCCAATTAAGGTTGGTGGCTAATTCCTGAATTCATTTGTTTCATTTAATGGCTAAAGGGTGGCATAAATTGTGATGAATCATACGAATACGTGGAAGCTAGCGCGTACCATCTTTAGACCACATCTTCACCTCATCGGGTGAGATCGTGGTCAAGCGCTAACTTTTTCAATATAAAAAAAAAACAACATTCTATCCTGCTTCTATTTTGTGACACAGGACACTCAACCTTCCCGTTTCCTGTACCTGCATTAAAACAGCAGATAATGTATGTAACCGCACACTACAAATAGTAAAATTTGCATAATATATAAAAAGATTTTAAATATCCATGGCAAGTTTTATTTTAATTTCAAATTCTTAATCATACGAGAAAAAAGTTATATTTCTATTGAAAGGGTTACCGATGTTATCAATAAAGAAATGCTTCCGTCACAGAGTAAGTTTGGTGAAGACATTTCCTCCAGTCGTGAAGGAAAGAGTCGTTATTAACTTGAAACTATTACTAGGGTAGATTTACTACCAGCGACCCGGCGTGAGGGCCGCTGTAGATTGATAGGCAGTGGTTTCCACTCGAACGTTCATTCATTTAAAGTTATAAATGGCCAACATGTTCTGGACGGAATTGACGCAATGATTACTTTGAGTATAATAACTTAAGACGAGAATTCCTTGGAAGAAATAGCGATTTTGGATGTATCAATTCTGATTATGTTCGCCATTTTAAATTGTAATATAAAATGGTTGTATGACACAGTGTAATTGTTAACATAGTCAGTTTATAATAGGACTAGATATTATGTTATGAATTATTAGAAAACATTTTTAATGAAACTTTACTGTGTTAATGGTTCATTCAATTGTAAATTTCTAGATGTTTCATTTTGTAACATGTTTTGTCTCTTTATAAACTGACCAAGTTTGCTGTTGTTCGGTGACTTACGTCTCACTTGTACGACATTGCATATTATACTGCTCTACAGTGGTTATTATCCGTGCAATCCAACCGTAATCCGCCTTGAGATCCTCAAGTATTTGTGAGCTTCTATAAAAGTGTATGAAGTGGTACATTTTTCTCAGATATGCATGTTATTTACATTTTTAAGAGAGCAGCAAAAGCTTACTTCGAGACGGAACATCTGAGTGGCAATCAACAAGTTTTGATGTAGGATAAGTTTAAACTTAACGATATTGAAAATTAAATTTTAAGTATCAACATAAACAATTGTAAAATATTGCTTATTTACGATCTCTTAACAACATATCTTACTAGTATTATAAATGCGAATGTTTGGATGGATGTTTGTTTGAAGGTATCTCCGAAATGGCTTAACGGATCCTGACGAAATTTGGCACAGATGTAGAATATATTCTAGAAGAACACATAGGATACTTATAACGTTTTTTTTAATTCCGCGCGGACGAAGTCGCGGGCGACAGCTAGTACAACATATTTGTAAAATGTCAGAAAGGAATAAATAATTTAACGTTATTGTGATTTTCACACTATTCGGAGAACGGATTTCTTTTGACTACGGATATTTTTATTTACAGGCTATTTAAAGTAGATATTTCTAGTTATTTTGATTCTATCACAATGACAAAGCGATGAACCTTTGTTACATATTACATTCACAATTTATGAAATACCTCAACTTTTAATTGAATATTTCAACTTGAAAAGTTTATTGCTTCCACAACGTTCAATAGCGCAACATAACAAAGTCTGACCAAAACCAAGCGACTATAAAATTGGTTACGCTCAGAGAATAATCAAAATGTTGTTTTAGGCAACAACGAACCTCCGACCAACGTGCACAAATACATTTAGAAAATATTCACAGGAAAATTGTATAATTTATGGTTATATATTAAAATATTAATTACTATATCATAGTACATTAAATAATATTTTGAGTTATTCTTGAGCACCATCGTAAAATATCCAACCTTTCGGTGTTTTACAGTTTATATTTAGGGGAGTGTGCACTAGTTTTTTAGTTCCCTTCAACCCCCATTCTACCATGTGACGTTTAGACATACGACAGGTCTACACCCTTTCATAGTCGATGTTTCTCATGTTTGAACGAAACAATTTGAACCTTCGTTCATTGCGCGTGTAGCAAATAAGTGGAACAATTTGCCGGTGTCAGTGTTTCCGTCCGAGTACGATGTACAACGTACGATGTAGGGCTCGGGAGTGGAGTGAATGGACTAAGCTAGTCCCTAGACTAGTTCATCTTTGAACCTGATCAAAGCTTAACATCAGGTGGACTCATTATGAAAAGAATCATAATCAAGTTTAAAGTCCAAAATTTTTCATGCATCTTCCAGTTTCTTTGTAGAACAATTTCTTTACAAAACGTATTATACAGGATGATGTATACGGATGTATATTTGCATTTTAATAATCGCTTTTGCCGAGGGGCCGAGAAGGAAGGGCGCCACCAGACTCAAGGGTGAGCTCGCTTCTTAGCAATTTAGACGGTAAATTTGTTGGAAGTTTGCATTAAATGCAGCTCCTATAATAAGTCTCAAGGGTTCACTGCGACGGACTAACTTCTTTTCGTACAAAAGTACGCTGCTTTAGACTCGTCACGTTTGACTTCCTGTGACAAAAGCATAAACGCAATATTTATTAAAATCACACCTTTTACCTCCGGCGTACTTTGAATATTAAAAGGACTTTCTTTATATTTGAAATCGTTGTATATAATTATATTTTAAATTACAGTATTATAAATTGGACTATAGTTTCTTAAATTAAATTAAGCACTTAATTTTACATACATTTTGGTAATCTCAATAGATGAAAGAAGGTTGTGACGTAAGAAACGGGATTCTTACCACGATTAGACTGTTTGAGTATATTAGTAAAAACGACGAAAGTTTAAAGTTATATAACCACACGCATGTTTATCACCTCTAAGAAAGGAAAGGTCTAAAAGTAAGGTGAAATTGATGGTCTTCGAAAAAACTATTAAAGATTGTAGTAAAAAATTGTTAGTTCAACTTGATTATAAAATCTACAAAGGTGATAGATAACAATGCGTGTAACTATCAGATAACAAAGCCGTGCTTGAACACTGCGATAGCATCTCTTTATTGAACGTAATCTGATAGTTACTGGATGTAACTAGACGTGTATTAAAATTAAGTAACATTAATACTATTTCTATTATAAAATAAAATGTAGTTGTAAATACAACATTTAAAATGGTATGAAATTTAAAACAACAAATTAATACTGACTTTACTTTAGTTTGCTGGACGCTCTTTGCCTTTTTAGGTCGGCATAGTTGTTTTCACATTTAAATTTAATGTAAACACTCCATACCGAATTAACAATACGTTTGATATTTCACAGGCCACAAATAAAATAAATTGTAACAATATTTTAAAATGTATTTATTATCTTACTACTTACTAATATTATGAATGCGAATGTTTTGATGGATAGATGGATGTTATTAATGATTGGATGTTTAAAGATATCTCCGGAACGACTAAACGGATCTTAATGAAATTTCGATCAGATGTAGAACATAGTGTTGAAGAAAACATAAGCTATTTACGTATTTTTTAATTTCACGCAGACGGAGTCGTGGGTGACAGCTAGTTATAAAATAAATTGAAGCTAATAGACTTCTATTAAACCGACTTTGTTTATCTGAACTAAAGCTAACAGAATATCTATTAGGCATTTACTTATAACTTTATATATATTTACTTAACTTTGGTCGTGGCTTTTACAATTGTTAAATTAATGTCAACAAAGAAATAGTATCACAAAGGTAAAGTTAATCAATAGTCTTAACAGAGTTCTAAAGACAATGCTCTAATTACGGGAATGAGACATTAAATTGATTATTTTTGTTGCCTTTGATAAGTGATTCTATGTTCTTTATAATAATCTTCGTAATTAGATCTGTTCTCGTAAATAAAGAAATGATTACTAAAAATACATAGATAGAATAGTTATACGTAACACATTAAGCATGAGTGGTCTAGGAAGAGATGGATGGATTGCGTGAAAGGTAACATGATCAAGAAGGGGGTAACAATGAACATGAAAGCAGACAGATTGGTTTGGAAGACAGAAACCTGGTGCACCGACCCTACGTAAGTGAGACAAGGTCAGGGAGATGAGGTGTTAAATAATAGCATAGATTTTACTTTGATTTTCATATTTTTTTATTCACAGCGATAGTCATGTTTGTAGAGAGAATTTCCAGCGATAGTGGTTTGTGGGTTAATATAAAAATGCAGGTCTATTATGTATCTGAAACGAAGAGGAACATATGATGATTTCACAACATTCCTTTACAATTTAAATTAATTGCTTTTACACATTTCTAATTTATATTTTATTTATGAAATCAAAACTTCCAAATAGCAAAGTTACAATATTATTTGCACGCTTTTGGATCTTGACAAATTCAACTTGTATTGAAAGTTTCGAAGTCATATTATGCTTAAGAGAGCTGTTAATTATAAACTGTCGAAGGAGAGATTAACGCCTCGTAGTATACAACGCTGCATCGCATCGCATGGAATTAACAATTCCAATTTATCCGACTAACGAATACCGGACTTGTTAAACAAAGGTATGAAGCCAGTAGATTGTTAAACTTTTCTAATTAAATTTCACTTGTAAATGTTGACGAGAAACATTTGAACCGAATAGCACCCTTATATCTTTTGGTTAATTTCGTCAATTCTTGATTTGGTTTTCTTTTATTCGCTTTCTTGTGTCCTTAATCTTATTGAAATAGAAAGATACAGATGGAAATTATTTAAGAATCGAGTAGTCTAATATAAGACAGTCATACATTCAGAATAATGATACATTCTTTGGAAATGAAACAAAAAATATCAGTTTGAGAGACTATTAAAAAGGTGATATGGAACCCCCTTCTAAACATAATGTAAATGTGCCATTTCAAATTCGAAAATTCGTTTTAAGTTTTCAAGTATACTCGAGACAGACAAACACTAATTTTATTGTTATTTTTGAATCCTTTACCTAAAATAAAGGAATTAGTAACAAATAAGAACAAATTTTACTAATATTATATTTAAATGCGAATTATTGATGGACGAGTGTATGAATGGATGGATTTAGATATAGAACAGTCGGGAAGCACACATATGCTACTAACTTTTATTTTTAATTCTACGTGGACGGAGTCGGGGGCAAAAGTTAGTATGATATATTAAAAAGTTATGACTCATTTTACTTCCATGACTCGGGAAATACTAAATTTATTTCCACATGTAGTTTATTGCAAGGCTCCCCTTGGTCACATTAGGGGTTATTAATTCTCCTATATCGCTATCCCCCTCCCACTAATGTTAAATTAATTTACCTCGAAACGTATTGTGCTGTAGTTAATATTACATTAACACTTACTAAAGTTTAAGATGCCATATTGTTTATTATTCTAAAGCAAAATTAGATTTAAAATTTCATTTTTTTATAACATGCAAGTTGCATAATTTGTTTTCTATCTTAAGCGTATAAATTATAAATTATTTTTCTAATATTTTGGTAATTATTGGAATGAAGGAATAAATAACTTAAACATCGAAGCAATTGCTTAAAGTTAAGGCGCCTGTTATTTTTAATTAACTAAAAAAAAAAGATTGCCGATATATTACACAAGATTGCCAACATTGCAAATGTTTCTTATAGTTCAGGAGTTGCGACGTGTCGTAACATGTTTAATCTTGCTGTGAACATGTTTGGTTATGTCTTACAATGTCATTTATACCTTTCTGTTTATTGGACTTAAATGACCAGAGCCGACACCACGGTTTCCATTAGTTAACACCAATTGACCAGTCAAGTGCTTTTGACCGATTAATTGTGAATTGACCCTACGACGCGTCTTAAAATTAGCCACCTGCTTCGAATTTCCTTCTTATTGCGTTACGAAATAACTTTAAATTGAATCATACCATGTAAGTAAAGATTTAAAAAAAAAATGGTATAATATTTAATAATACTTTGTTTGAAAAAAGTTTACCAGACAAAGATAAATAAAGGAAAAAAATAAATAAATGGCAAATTTTTTTTTTTTTTTTGGTTAATGTGTAAGTACATATAACTCATTCAATGAATTTAGGCACAATATCTGTTATTGAACAGAAAAAAGTTAATGGACGATTACTATTAAAATACATCTCGAATATTAATAAATCATAGCATAATATAATCCTTTGGTATGTTGTTATTTACTGTTTGCGCCGAATTGTGTACCTGTACAACAATATTTATAGTTACGTAACATTTACGGTGTAACATTCCGGTTGCTACATTGTTCCGACTCTACCGCGTAATTGTTATATTAAACACTCGACCACAGAGTAGTAAACGAAATAGCATCAGAATTAAAATATATACTAAACAAAATATCTACTAAAGTAAATAACAATTTAGGTTTATGATTATATATAAAAATATATTAACATTAGTTGAAGATATGATTATTATTCAATCTTTAGACAAGACGTTTTATTCTATCGTTTGTTTCCTTTATTCGTAAAACTATGTTTTATTCGACTTTAATAAATGCAAAAAGATATTAATGTGAGAAAATCTCTATTACATTTAAAGAAATATTTATAGGCTGTGGCAATGCGGTGTATAAATAAAGCCGGAGATACGTTAGCAGTGGGACTTCTGATTATTAGGTTAGACTATGCATGCATTTGAATATTTTGTGAACATTAAGCTCACAAATGCACTCTGGTATAATGTTGAATTTTGAAGATATGGAAAATATTTAAACATCAGAAATAACTGATTAACAATGTCATTAAATATTCAACAAACCAAATTACGGTTCATTAAAACATCAATTTTGTTAATACATAAATCTGGTAAAATATTTCGAGAATTGGTTTTTAATTCAATTCATATTGTTGCTAACATTGTAATAATTAATTCTTATATAATCACTGTAATAGTGCACTATAAAATATTTTATTTGTACATTTATGCATGCACTAGCTGTCGCTCGCGACTCCGACCTATGTGGTCTATCAAGGCTTTGGTCTACATCTGTGCCAAATTTCATCAAGATTCGTTCAGCCGTTCCTGATATATAAATATCTTATATACAAATATCCATCCATCCATGTAAACATTCCCATTTATACGAGTAAGATTAGTAACATTTAAAACAGATTTAAAAGATAACCTCTCCTTGTATAATATGAGAAAGTCGAATAGATATGCACGTTACATCTGGTATGAACAGTACACAATAAAGGACACAAGAGCCCTTTCACGCTAAGTCGACTCCATTTATCATTCCGTGTACACTGCGAGGTGCTTTTGTGTGAACTGCGTACGCTCTGCGCTCACTCCACCGCCTAGTTATCATTGAAGAAAAGCAAACAGGTTGGATACGTTATAAATGAATAAAAAAATATCTCTACATTACATGTAAGGTTTTCTTTCCCTTACATAACGTTTAACTAATTTGTATAAAAGAGGCTTATATTTAAAACTTAAATAACTTTTGCCTTGGATACCGTATTAAAAAAAAAAAACTAGACTTTATAATATTAGTCATCATCGACCTGTCATTATCCCTAAGGAGGATCTGCCGACCCTGTATGTACTACTCCTCCGTACATCTCTATCAGCCGTCATATCTGAATTCACCCCCTTCTTACGTATATACTCTTTCACACAATCCATCCATACTTTTTTGGTCTTCCTCTACCTTTATAGTCCCTTTTAAGATATTTGTAAAATAAGATATAGTTAGAGTACTAATTTTTGACTAAAATTATACCTTTTTCCCTATGAAGCGTCGGTACCTTAAATTTCAACATAATTAATGTGCATAATCATCACAGTATTTATAATTTTGTTCGCAACTATCGATATTACTAACTTTATGTAAAGTCATAGTTTTCTGTGCGTTACGAGGCACTATAAACAATAATAACAACAAAACTTACGCCCGTAACCTACAGAAGTAGGTTTTTTGTGACTGAGTCACTGTTTGCCTTGAAGAGGCATTTACGGCATTCCAGTAGGCAGAGATCATGGACCTTAATATGTAGCAGTCCGGATACACCTATTAAAAAAACTTGAGAGGTGTCAAGGGACACCCAGATGGAACGAAGTTCCTTTCAATTAATTAGTGAAGGAACTTTGCATAAAAAACTTAAGTCTTCACAAGAAGCACATTTTATTTCTATGAATATTCGTTATATATTGTCACGTCGTTGCCATGGTGATATAGCAAAAAGTGTCGTGACAACTTTTCGTAAGAATTTTTTCCGTCTAGCCCCCTTTCACAACGCGCGATAAGGAACTTCGTTCCAAAAATGATTAAAATGACGTAAAAGATCAGTATTTTTAACAATTAGGGTATTTCTTCTAGGGTAGGTAGGTTCTAGGTAGGTTTAGGGTATTTCATTACGATACAGTGAAAGGTACAAAATATTTTTAAAATTTTGCTTAAAAAAGTTATACAAAATTCAAAGTTAAAACGTCAGTAATGATTATAATTTGTAGAATTATCCCGAGATACCAGCTGCTCCGGCCGGCTGAGCTAATTTATGGAAACTAGTGTTCATGAATGGCGAGACTTTGAAGCGAATTTTCTAATTAAGCTCCTGCACCTATTAAGACGGCGACCCAGTCCCTATTATAGTCGAGAATATTTAAATTAAATACTGATGAAGTCTTCAACCAGTCTTCTCACAATTACAAGAGTCTTGGAATATTTTGACATTAAAACAAAGTGCCCGTCGTGGCACAATACATTGATTAATTTAAGCTCATTTTATATACCTAAAGATTGAATATTCATAAACTTACAAGTAAAAAAAAATGTATTCCGTTGCATAGAGGTTTGGGGGCGTCCATAAATTACGTGAGGTGTTTTTTTTAATTTTCTGCCCCTCCCTCCCCCCATGGTGAGATGTCGTGAGATTTTATTCAACCCCCTCCCCCATCTCCTAATCTCACGTGAGATTTTTCAGATGTGAGTTTCTTACGTAAACGCGTTGGATTGTCATTGTAAAAAGAAAAAAACAAATTTACGACTAGTTATGACTAGTAATCAATGTTGCTGAGAGTTTAATTATAAGTGTAATAAAAATTTAACAATAGAATACTTAAATCGTAACTACTTAGATTAAAAAAGAGTATCTACTCTAATTCAGTCCATGGAGAATCATGCACGGTCTCAAGAGATACTATTGGAACCAACATGTCCATATGATTTTCAGTAAAATCATCTGATCCTTCAACTTCGTTCTGATCTAGCCACTCTAAGCCATTGGCACTTGCACAAAGTAATTCATTAGCTCGTCTTGTGACAATCCGTGAGGGTCGCACTTTTCGGAACATACGCGCTTGCTTAGCTGGTACAATGTGGGCTGATCGCCTGTGCTCTGCAGCTCTTGTGCTAGATGCAAAGTAAATACCGCATGTACTGCAGCATCTTTTCTCTAAATCATCACGTACACTTGGGCAATAGAGATCATAAGGCGTGCTGATGTAGGCATTCAGCGGTTGAATCGGTAGGCAGTGGCGTATTAGAAATGGAGCAAATGACTTTCCGTCATGCTCTTTAAAGTCCGGAATTGTCAAATGTCCATCAACTTGAGTGATAGGGTACGGAGGTGGCAGAAAACGGTCGTGAAGAATCATATGCAGATCACTGCACATGCAAATATGGTGGTTTGACAGTAAGTAAATGTATAACGTCGAAGTATGAATGAAATTATTTTCTATTGAACGAATTAGTGAATGATCTTTATCGTATTACGATTACGCTTAAGATTAAATCTTATGCATGTACAATCTGAATTAAATGGACCAAAATAGTATAATTTTTTTTTGTTTCAATCAGAAAAAAAATTGCGTGATATTTGCCGAGACCCCCCCTCCCTCCAACGTAAGATTAGATGAGATTTGACTCGACCCCCTCCCCCCCTTAAACACCTCACGTAATTTATGGACGCCCCCTTTATGTATCGATTATGAATTTATATTTGGGATAGCCTTAGCAAAGTTCTCTCCCTTCTTTTACCTTACTACGTACTTATCGCGCAAAAAAAAAAGGTATCCGAGTTTAGGTTGTCTTTCTGCGGCACACGCTTGACATGATCGACAAAGATTTGTGGAAATTCTTTTTTCAACGACACCATTCACTTTCCCGACATATTATATTTATACATAGTAAATAGACAGGTCTACGAATTTATCACTAAATGTTATCAAGCGAATTAAATTGTCACGGAAAGTTTTATTCATTATAATTTTTTTATATTATGTTCTTCAATAGTGGGGAATACAGATTTTTAAGTAAAAATTGAAAATCATTAAAATTAATGAACAAACTGAGTGAGATATGGCATTGACACAAAAAAGATAAACTACGAGTACATTTGAGAAATCATTTATGACGGATAATGTTGGTGGCACTTTATAAAAATTTAAAATATACTTTTTTGTCATAATTTTGTTTACCTCTTCGTTCTGTCTTATTTTGGTAAGAAGTTAATGCTTTTTCGTTTCACTTCCCAGTTGGTTAGTAGCACCAAATAGTTTCTTACTAAGTTTACATTTTATAGCACTTATGTTAAATTTTTAAGAATCCAAGAAAATAGTACAAACTTGTAAATAAATGATAAGGTGGACTGCAGCGCTGCTTGCAGTCCTTTCAGATAGGTTGTAATAAGAATCTGGTCATTTAGCAATCTAAACTAAACTATAAACTAACGCAATCGTTATTAGGTATTTTACGTTGCGTAAATTAAAGCAGTTAATAAGATGTTGTTTTTAAGTGGTTCTTTATAAAGGTGGTACACACCCACGTAGACATTGACCTTGAAAAATGTAACGTTCTTGAGTACTTGCCTGCTATAACTATTTCAAAATTGATGTTATATCACTTGATAAATTAATATACTAAAAATGTAATAAATATAATTGAAATTTAATCGAAAATCGAACCATTTTTTTCTTTATCTAAAAATAATATTTTAATTATATTCACAGACATATAAATCGTCGTCAACGTTTAATTGGCGTAATCCTAATTCTTTCATTGTACAGTCATAGTGCGGGACCAAATTAGATGTAGAGGGGTACCTTAGGTCAATACAATTAGTGGTAATTGGTCACAAACGGGGGCCATCATTATGCGCTCTTCTGACGCCGGCTTAACAATCTCATAATATTCTCTTAGTCTTCATTCCGCGGTGCAATGTACTGTTACGAGTTGTGTGCCTAAAATGTGATAAATATTTGAAGTTTTTGTATAATTCGGTAAGTTTAATTTCTAATAATTAATTAACGATTGTATATTATGACACGTGAATTACAATGTATGTAATTTAAACTTCATGTTTCTGTGTGTATTTTTCTAAATTAAAATATTTTAACTTTATAACAATTTAGTAACCAACAAATTAAGAGTTAATTGAAATTTATATCTCACTTGGAGCAGCTTCTATGTATAATAGAATACTTTGTTAAAAGTTTGTTTCACTTGTAACCTAGAAATATATTTCGGCGAAATTGTTTAAAATATGAGAGTTTTCCTTCAAAGATTAAGTTTAAAATTAGTAAGTAATAAATAGAACGTTAAATTCATTTATTTGGAAGAAAGAAACTTTCTTCTTTTCTCTCTTTCTTTCAAATTTATTTATTTAGCTCCTCGTCTACAAATTAAACTTCAATGATCTGAACTATGAATGTTACTGTATTCAGATTTTGAAATATTAAAATTAGTTTACTTATGATTTAGTTATAAAAATAGAAGTAGAGATTAAATTTTCATTTGATATAATAAATTGTACTAATATAATAAATGCAAAAATTTAGATGGATGGATGGATGGATATTTGTTAGAAAGTTTCTTCGGAACAGCTCAATGGATCTTAATGAAATTTGTCATAGATGTAGAAATTAGTCTGTAAAAACACATAGGCAACTTATTAAGTTTTTTTTTTTTTCTAATTCGCTTAGTCGCGGGCGAGAGCTATTATATCATATATTTGTTAAAGAAATTGTTAAAGTTGTAGGTTTATTCGAGGAGTTTAAAAGTTGTCAGTGGAATACATCTCTTATCGTTACTTCCTTAAGTAGAAAAGGTAATGTATGTAAATGAGTGTAACTTTATTCCCTAAGAGCTATTACGAAGACTTTGACCGTTTGATAAGTACGAGGGTGAAACTTTCCATTTGATTAGGTACTTCAAGAAGTTATATGCAGATCTTTTAAACATTGTAAAGATTTAGAATTTCAGGTTTTCTTTTCGGGAATAAGATTATGTTATGATAGCTGCGACTTCTTCAGATATCCAGAATATAAACGATTACTGTTTTAAATTTCATCTACAATCATTCATCATCATCAGCTCACTATACCTCCCCACTGAGGGGCTGGGAGCCTACCCCAAGTTAGGGGTGACTAGGCCATAGTCAACCACGCTGGCCAAGTGCGGGTTGGTTGACTTCACACATATCATTGAATTTCTTCTCAGATATGTGCAGGTTGTATCACGATGTTTTCCTTCACCGTAAGAACGTCGGATAAATGTACATATGTAAATCGAAAATCGAAAAACACATTGGTACATGGCGGGATTCGAACCCAGGACCTGCAGATTGCAAGTCAAGTGCTTAACCCCTGAGACACCGACGCTCAAGTTAGCTCCAATCATTAGTTGTTCATAATTCTTTTCATATCATTTTCAAATGTTACACTAATCTTTATCAACAATTTACTTTAAATCTTTATTTTCTTTACTTTAATTGTCTTTGTTTAGATGTCATAGAATAAATATTTAAACCAGGTCATATTTTAATACTCTTTTCATTGTAATAAAGTAAAACAATTAAATACTCGTCATATTCAAATGCAACTATAAACACGTTCAAACGACATTAATCAATATAATAATATCAACGTTGAAAAAAACCTTGAGTCATTACTTGGAAACTACTTGGTTCCAGGAAAGCCTTACGCTGAATCGCTGAAATATCAACTGTTAATAACGATGGATTTATTCAACTTAAAACTAACAAACAACTTTTAACAATAGTAAGATAGTTGTTGGGAATGTCATTTTTATACTAAAGTTAAAGTTCTTTATAAACCTCCCTCAAGTTGGATCGATGATCTGGTCAAGGTTGTAAGAGTATCCTGGATGCGGGTAGCATAGGATCATCGTGGAGATCTTTGGGGGAGGCTTATGACCAGCAATATTCGTAACGAGGCTGAAGAATTTGCATCTTTATCATTTGCATTTTTGTAAAAAAATCGATAGACATTTTTGCTATTTACAATCATAATAAAACAGTCTAAATATATATATATATATGTACAAATAAGTATATAAAGTCGCATTGGTGCTAAGATGGGACTATTTATGACTTTATATATTGTAGATTGCTATCTTACAATTCGCAAAATACAACACAGAACAAAACATATTTGAAATTGCCGTCTCTATTTCTTTATGTTGCGATTGCGGAATTGTCTAAATCATCTTTGGTTAGGCTTCGGTATCGATAGTACATTCTATAATATTTATAATACTTTTCGAACTTTTTAATATTATATGATAAGATTGTGCTCATTTTTGGCATATAAACTTTTAAATATTAATAAGGTGAGAAACAAACACGCGGCTGTCTGAATTCACCTAAATAGCGAATCGACCCGTCACCGTCGACATATACAACTGCAGATGCATTGCCCTTACCTTAAATCAACGGAGGGGACGCACAGAAAGAGAATATTTCCCCTTCCTATGCGTCTCTACCTCCATCAACTCCACTTCCTCATCCCATCCTTGAATTATAAGAAAAGGGTGGAAAGGAAAGAGAAATTCAGTCTTATTAAATTATCTGTTCTTTCAATTCATGCATATTTAGTGCGTGAGTGTGATAAAAATTGTATCTACGACTTCTGAGTTGCCTATCAATTTTATTTGAAACTAGCTTTCGCCCGCGACTCCGTCCGAGCAGAATTAAAAAAAAACTTTTTAAGTAGTCTATATTTCTTCCAGACTATGTTCTACATCTGTGCCAAATTTCATCAAGATTCGTTGAGCCGTTCCAGAGATACCTTCAAACAAACACCCATCCATCCATCCAAACATCCGCATTTATAATATTAGTAAGAAGTAAGATAACATATTAGTATTGCCACATATGTAATTATATGACTTTAATCAGAAATAGAAAAGTTATGAACATATTTTTAACTATGGAAACTTATGTCGTTGACTGGCGCACGTAATCTCATTAATGTTAGCACAACTATAATTATTCACATACGCGGTAAACATTTTGATTGCGCGGCTGTGTGTATAATTTAATTTGTTAAGTATTTCATGTCTAATGGTTTTTAATTCTTTTTACAAGACGACTTAACATTTTAATGGTTATGATCGAGAAGTATGGTTTTAATTTAGGACTCGTGTAAAAATTTTGACGAAATGTATTTTTTTCTCTTCAATTCTGACGGTTTTAAATGACTGCAAACCTAAATGAATCATATAAATAAAATTATCAACTCGCCCATAAATAACGCGTTGGGCAAACAATGTTAATTGGATTAAACTGGCTGATATATTCCTCGAGGATATTAGAGCGGCGTTACTAATGTAATTAGCATCTAATATTTATTCAATAAGGGAGGAACTGTAAGTGGGAGGAACATTAAATTCATTTAGAATGGAAACAATGCCTCACGAACAGAGGAAAGTGTTTCGTAGAAGCTACTGAAATATATAAAAGCCCTATCTCGCATCTCAAAGTAAAACAGATTAAGTATTATGAGAAAAAGGGACTCTGCTTTGCTGTTATAAGAAAATGAGATAGATTGACTTTGGCTTTATACGAAAAGGTTTTTTTTTTTTAATAAAGGTAAACCTGTATATTTTAATGTTGTTCATTTGTTGGTATAATTCGTATCTTAAAATAGAACACTCGGAGTTCCTTTCAAATAAGTTTAATTATATATTTCACGAATATCACTTGTATATTTGTTAATTTAATCAAAAGACAGTTCTTGAAGTTGTTGGAGTATAAAATGAGAACGACAATCAGGAGAGTTGACCAAAAGTTACATAACGATCGTACCCCGAGGCCTTACAGACCATTTTCAGAATATTCCCATACTTCTTTACTTGGAAAATGTAAACGTCTTTAATTTGGAAACGAAACTACAGTTCTTAGTACAACATTATTGTAATTATAAAATTTCGTTTAACGTATTCATTTTGTGTTTAAAAGTTCCTAGAATAATGGTTGCTTAGTATTATTATTTTATGCTTGTGCATTTTATGTTTTGTAAGATATCTGATGCAAAAGTATTTTAAAAGAAATAAACTAACAGCGAAATAGTGAATTTAACTCTACTTCTAAATAATCCTCGCAATAGTATAAATTCAAACCGAACGTAAGTAAACAAAAATGTAAGACGTTCCGCAATGACGGATGGAAAGAGACTGCCTCGAGCAGCAGCGCACGCTTCCTTATAAAACCTTTTGTGAGACTACCCTCAACAGTCTGTTAGATATTTGACATGTCTAGTGCTGCGCCGATACACCGGCACAGTGTTGATTTTTGTCTCTAACAGTTCGGCCATCCTGCATTTCCTTCGTCCTCGAAGGAGTATTGATCCTTGCTGCATCGTTTTACACGCTGTCCCAAGCGCCATGAAGAGCCAGAACACCTCCAAGAAAAAGGACCTAAAAGCAAATCAGCCCCGTAGGCAAAACATATAGCCCTGTAGGCACAACTTAGCCCCGTAGGCAAAACATATAGCCCCGTAGGCAAAACACAGCCCCGTAGGCAAACATATAGCCCCGTAGGCACAACTTATAGCACATTTTGTATCAACCATGTATCTGAAATAAAACTAATAATAATTGTTATTAAACATACGCCCCGTAGGCAAAACATACGCCCGGAGGCTAACCATACGCCCGGAGGCAACATATACGCCCGGAGGCTAAACATACGCCCGGAGGCAACATATACGCCCGGAGGCTAGACATACGCCCGGAGGCAACATATACGCCCGGAGGCTAAACATACGCCCGGAGGCAACATATACGCCCGGAGGCTAAACATACGCCCGGAGGCAACATATACGCCCGGAGGCTAAACATACGCCCGGAGGCAACATATACGCCCGGAGGCTAAACATACGCCCGGAGGCAACATATACGCCCGGAGGCTAGACATACGCCCCATAGGCAATCTTTGATTTTCTTTTATCGATCATGTGTCTGAAATAAAAGTTTTATTATTATTACCAATCATACGCCCCATAGGCAATCTTTGACTTTCTTTTATCGATCATGTGTCTGGCATTCCGCGCACCCTTGATTCGCGAACACTGGTATGATTCTGATGTCGACTCAACTTACTGCGACTACAACGATTATCACGGTAACGTTCTGACATTTTTCTCTTAGCCTTTATTTTCACGAAAATACAAACACAACCACAGAGTGAGCAAAGTGGATAGAATCACGCGGATCCTATCCCACTTCTGATGTAAGATATTTGATGCAAAAGTATTTTAAAAGAAATAAACTAACAGCGAAATAGTGAATTTAACTCTACTTCTAAATAATCCTCGCAATAGTATAAATTCAAACCGAACGTAAGTAAACAAAAATGTAAGACGTTCCGCAATGACGGATGGAAAGAGACTGCCTCGAGCAGCAGCGCACGCTTCCTTATAAAACCTTTTGTGAGACTACCCTCAACAGTCTGTTAGATATTTGACATGTCTAGTGCTGCGCCGATACACCGGCACAGTGTTGATTTTTGTCTCTAACAGTTTTAACTTGAAAACATTGTAAAAACCAGAAATTTGTGATTTGTTTTGATTTTTCAAATTTAGAAATTTCTTTCAAGAGATGGAAGAAAATGGAAACCTTAAGGCAAATATAAAATAAAGGAGCCGGAGGTATAATCAGCATTAGAGGTAAATCTACGAGCCTATGCTTAGGGTTTCACAGGCCACTCATTTTTGAAGTAAAATCACATCTTGCTCTTTTCGAACTCTGTTATGGTTTATTATTTTTTAATAATATTTTTTTATTCAACAACAAAAATACATTTTTTCCCGTAACTTAGACTTGTAGGCGGAGACCAGGGTTTTCCATTTGGAGAATTCTCTTGAAAATTCATTTTCCTTGTTACGACTATATGGATGGTAAGAGAAAGTGAATTTGGTGAAAGAGGGGACGCATAAGAAGGGAAATATCCTCTTTCTGTGTTTCTTTTTCTCCGTTGATTAAAAGTAGGCAACGCAACTGCATTTGCGGATGTCTATGGGCAACTGTCGCCTCTCTATTTATGCGAATGCAGGTGGCCGTTTGCACGTTTGCCACCTTTTGATATAAAAAATATGCCAAAGGGTATTGAAATATAAAAATATAGGTAACATTTAAATTGAGAATCCTCGAGAATCCAGGAATAAAAGAACTTATATTTAAGCCTATATTCATTCATGTCCACTCATCTAGATTTCTATGAATGGACCATAGAAATTCACGTATAATAGAGCGATTTTTGTTCGTGGGCTATCGATTTTATCTTTCATCCCGAAAAAAAACATTAAGCATAGACGAGACTGATGAAAAAGACTTATCCCGATTATTGGGATGGTTTTCATAGCTCTATCTTCAGTTCAATATCTAGACGATTTTTATATTATTTATATTATTTACCACTTTAGAAACAACACAGACTTTTTCATACATAAATGTAGCTAGACTTCTATTGTCCTTTTCACTTAATTACAATTTAATTTTTTTGTTCAATTTCCTAATATAATATGATATTACACATAAATACTTATTATGTTGTATAATAATTATCGTATTGTACTGAGGTATCTTAATCCATTAGAAAGTCTGTTACTCTTACAGTTTTTATATTAAATTTTTACATTATGTAAATACTGGATCAACAATATAAAAGTTAATAAAGGAAATATAAATAAAGTAAATTACAAATTGCGAATAGAAAAAGCAGACGAATCGAAGTTAAGTAACTTCTATTGCTTTCGTATAATGCTCTTTCTCACGCTATCCGTATTTTTAACATCTGTTATTAAGTCGCTTTCATATTTGCCGTGTCGGTATAAACGATTACCGTAACGTAGAAATCTTAATAAATCACGACATTGGTATTGTTGGTATTTTAAAAAGTTGTATCGGAAAATAACGTCATTTATACACGCATCTGAAAAAAATATTACAGTAAATATTTTTATGTAATAATCCGATATCGAACAGCGACTTAAGGTAAGATTTGACTACGACATTTTATACGGTAGGTACACTCAGTGTATACTCAGTGTCTCTGTTGCGATTGCAAATTTTATTTCTACACGATAGTAAGTGTCTTGTCAGCTGCTGAGTAAAAATCCGTACAAGTGTAAGCAGTACAGACAGATCATGTCGGAAATTAATGTCGGAATTCATGTCGGAGTCTAATCATAACTATACTCGTATGACACAGTATTTAACATCATTCATGAGTATCGCGATTCGAATTAGTGCTTGAAAGTGTAGTAATAATGAAATATAGACTGAATTGTGCTAGAAAATATACAGTGAGTTATCATCATCCGTTGATTGATCAACGTTATAGGTAGAAATTATAGATGTTTGATTTGCACGGTCACCAATTCCCACTATGCGGGATTCAATCAAGGTTCGGCGAATGTGATAACCAACCAACTTATAATTTAGTTACATAGCAACTTACATATATATAAATATGATAAATAACAAAATGAAGAAAATAAAAATATATTATTAAGTTTTAACAGATCAAATAGTACCGCAAAATTATTATAATAATAACGCGACCCCGGACAAAGTTTGTACACCCACTAACACCCAGACATCGGACGAAATATTTTATTAAGAGAGTCATTTAATACAGGGGGTTGGAAAAGTTGATATATTAATTAACTACTGAATAAGTCCGTCAAGCTGAAGAGTCACTTCGTTACACGCAAGCGCAATAAGGATCTGTCAAGTTACGCCCTTAGGTAGTGTGAAAGCGGCCTTCGTAGCAGGCGGACGCCTGTGCCCGTGTTGATAGTGCTACTGCCGATTTATTAGGCCAATACGTTTAAAGTGTAATGGATTCGGTACTGAAAAATATTCGTCACAGTGATAGCGTGACTTAGACAATAAAACTACCATTATCCAGTGCATATTTGGAACTGTTTGAATTTTGCAAGAAGTTTTACGTTGTGTTATTTTTTTAGTGGTTGTGCGATGTGTTTGAAAATGTACGCCGAAAGTTTATGTCACTTCACGGTGAGTCAGACATGTTTTAGTAAACTTGGTAAGAATATTCAATAACGATATGATTAAGTGGATAAACTCGTATGTTAAAAAAAATATTTAACTTTAATTTTTTTTAAGAGCGGCAAAAATTAGTTTTAAAAGGAAAGTGACATCACGCCAATAAACATGTTGATGAAGGAAGTATAATGATTAATTATCATTATTTTGTACACATTTTAAAAGTATGACATTTTTATTTTAATGTAAAAATATTTAAAGCAAATTATTTATATTGCTCAAACATAAGTTAATTTTTTTCTCACACGCTGTAACAGAAATATGATTATGCGTAGGCTTTCGAAATGCGATTTTAAAAAATAATAAAAATTTCAAAGTAATTTTACCAATAGCAGTTTTAGTGATACATATTCAAGGGTAAAACATACTCTTTCATAACTACGTTGACATGTACAATGTAAATCACCGGCGGTCAAAGGGTTTAGCTATTTATATTTTTTGAGTAAAATCAATTAAAAGGGTAATATTACTATTATTGGTTAAAAATCATTATATGTTAAGTTAATCTTAAACAATTTAGGGTTATACTATAATGATCTATTTCTACGGTAAAACAGATAATCTTAATTAGGGCCTTATTTCAAGAATCAATGCTGTCTTTAAAGTTATATTCGATAAACTATTATAAGTTTAGACTCTGTTCAATAGTTCGCATCTTGAAGTTCTTAATAAGTTTCAGGTTAAAATAGATTTTGAAATCTTTAAATAACACCTTTCCAACATTTAAATACTGTAGAGAGAGATTATTTTTATAAATATTATACGTTAGGGTTTAAATATTCTAAATAAGAAAGGGTGGAAAGATGATAGTGAAAGGTTAAAAAAGCAATGATCTGTTTTTGGGAATGGGGACGGATATAAAATTGTTTTTTGAGCAGTGCGTACCTTTAGCTACTTTGGCAATTATAAGTTGGTTGTAAGGCGACGACTTCATTTTCTTTAAGCCTAAATACATTACAAGATTTGAGGTTAGAAATGTCAATTGTCAGTTCCCTTAAGTAACTTACATTAAAATGTATTACTATGAAATGCAAACATTTACTTAATAACTTTATTTTATATTCAATGTTTATAATTTACAAAATAAAATAAAAACTACCTAGATTGTCACGCTGGTTAGTCAAACACAAGGCTTAAGGCCGACCTATGTACATTGCGTTTGCAGCCTTCAAACATACGCTCGTCGGTTACCGTCTCACTTTATACTGCCGTTTTATGTCACATACACATAAAAAATTTGTAGAAAAGACGCTCTAGGAAAAATCAAGTAGTAACGTAGACGTATTCTCGTCGTCTGACATATATCGGAAAGAAGGTCTAATTGGAATTCTTTGCAAAGACATGTTGATTGTTACGCTGTGTCACGCTGTTAGAGGTCATATTATGATATACCAATTTCGGAGATCTTGGCATCTTCTTTCTATTATTGATGTCTAATATCTATTTTCTTGTCTTAACTTTTATTTTGATAGGCAATTGTTAAAAAACAATAGAAACGCTAGGAAATTTAAATACAACTGGTTATCCACTGTAATAATGCTGAGTAATTTGGCCATTACTCGCATGTTATCGTAAATAATAGCGTGTTTAATTAATTAATAACAATAACATACGTTTTAATTGTATATCGGAGTAATTATGAAATTACAAACGTTCTTTTTAATTCGTACATCGTAATGCGTGTGGTACTGGAGGTTTAAGTCTTCTTACCCTTCCCAACGTTTTCTTATAAGGAAAAGAAATAGGGAGTGGTTTTGACAGAGGAGGGGATGTATAGGAGGGGGAAATATTTTCTTTCTGTACGTCTCCTCCGTCGATTAAAGGTAGGCAAAGCTATTAATCCAGGTGGACGCATGCATCTAATAATATAAAAAAAATTTCTTCAGTTGTTCTTTGAAGTATGTTATTTTTAAAACAATCCTTATTTGCGTGTTTAAATCAAAGTTATGCTCATTAATATGATAGGTAATGCGCTTCGAAGGTTAGTTGGTCGAAAACAATTGCGCATTTTTAACCGAGACTACAGGATGTAGGCAATTTAACTGAATTGTTACATCGTATCTATGTCATCTGTAGCTATTACGTTATTCCTATTTAATTATACCAAAATAATTTCATTTTTTAACATTACATAAACATCATACGAAAGTTTAAAACTATTTTAAATATTTAAATTATTTAAACTTTCGTTAGAAATCATAATTAATTAACTAAGAAACGGCTTAACTCACGTTTGATCGTCCGGTGGTCCCCCGATTGGTCCGAAACTAGTCGGTGCCGTCACCGGACGATCAAACTTGAGTTAAGCCGTTTCTTAATTAATTAATTTTTTAAAATATTTTTTCGTCATTTAAAAATATTAATTCAAAAGACGGGTTTACTTTAAACTACAAAATTACAATTTGAATAATAAATACACGACAGGACTCAAACATAGACAGTTAAATTTATCTTCCAAACAAAAATTTATATACAAAATAACTTTTCCAAAATTAAAGATGCCTACTATTAAAAAGCTTTTCGATAAGCAGAGGCAAACACAAATATTTTTTTATAATAGCACTATTTTATAAGATAATGCTCGTTATTATAATTAAACGTGTAATTAGAGAACACGTTACCTATAAAATTACAAGATCAAAGAAAGATTGAAAGAAAAATGCGTGGTTCATTAAATATTCCGTTGAGGTATAGCCATCTAGCCCTTACCGTATAATTTTAACATCATTCAGAGCTCCTCCATTGTTGAATGGATGAATATCAAATGTAACGACTACACAGGCCTTTACTGTGCTCGAGATTTAGATTATGTCACTCCCAAATTTAGTCCTGTACGATGTAATAGGGCCTCATAAATATTTTTTTCTTTGTATTACGACCCAAAAAGGACCATTCTGCTAAAAAAAAAAATGCTCCAAGGACGTAGTTTGACAAGACATCGATTTTGTAAGTACGTCAAATACAAGAAAAAGAACAAATAGAAAAAAGAAAAACGTATGGTCAATGATGCGTCATGTGCTTCATTTTTAAGTTGGCAATCAATTTGTATTGTATATAAGTGGTTTTTTAATAAAAAATATTTTAAATCATTAACAAGAAGAAATATGACGAATCTTTTAGTAAAAGTCACGTCTTTTGACATCGCTTTAGATACTTTAAATTAAGGTCCTAAAAAGAAGTGTCATTATGAAAAGAACTCATTTCGGTAGTCACATAACTGGCGAAGTGCAAAGTGCAACTCTTATGCGTTTTACGTTTTTACTTCCTTAAGTTAACTTGACTTGAATTGGGGAAAGACCACAGAGTTACAAATTGAGAAGTTAGAGGCATTTAAATATGAATTTATAATAGCAATTCTTACCGATTTCGGGGCAGACGGACAATCCGCATGTTTACACTTGAAAATCGGTCAATAAGTTTAAGCTACGCAAACACAATGGAATGGACATTAAATATTAATGAACAATACTGCTTCCGGTATAAATAATTTGTTATTTTATTTCTCACGATCGCATTTTAGAAGCTTGCGCATAATCATATTTTAATAATCATGATTTTTCGTAATGTAATATCAACGTGTCATAAAAGGGTTGGCATACATATGTTTAAACTAAACAGTAATTGAAACACTGCGTAAGTTTTCTTTTCAAATATTTAACTAAAAAAAAAACGAAAATGATACTTATGGTGAAAAACACTTGTTTAAATATAACCGTTAATATTGATAGCAGCTCTTTGTCAACGAACAATGACTAAACGAGCAGCAATTCCAGGATCGTTTGCGGGCTGATTGCTAATTGCCTCAACTGAATGCCTGAAGCCATACTCGAGATCTCCAATTGAATGACGCATAAAAGATGACGAATCCCTCTTTAAATGTTGATGAATTTCGCCCGTTCAGTTATGACTTAAATATCATTGAAATGTCTACTAGTTGTTTCGTTATATTTTATTACATTAAATAATTATATTAAGTTTACAGTAACTGTTAATACTGCTAATTCAGCATTTAATTTGAAATACAATCAGTAGAAAGAAGTGATTTTAGTTCATTTTGGAATGTTTTGCGAAAAGAAACAGCTCAAATAAACCTCAAGCTTTGTCGAAATATTAAAAAGTAGAAACAAGATTCAGCGAGGCTTGTCACGTTTTGAACAAACTCGTTCCGGTCAAGATAAGACAGATGAACCGGGTACACGGTAGACGACTTGAATGTAGAGTCAAATCTCCTTGCAACATTGGATGTAAGAAATAAAATTCTAAATTAGTGAAATAATTTGTTCGTTCGGCCCATAGTCTATTATCAACTTCGTTGGGTATTTTACGTTTAATTAATTGCCGGAGAAGCGAGTAAGCTGGCGATCGAAAATAATTTGTGGATCACAGCATTTCTTTGGCTTTCATTTTCCTTTACAAACTACTTCAACGTTGGCATTAATAATAAATCATTAAGTATTAAAGAAAATAATTCAGTCCATAGTCAATTCATATTTAAACTTTTCAAGTCATCTTTGTAATAATTTGCATTGAACCATTTGAATAAAAATTTGGGTCGAGAAAAAAGCATCAAAGAAATATGCCTCGACCGACCCGCCAAATATATTTCGCCGTTGTTTCTATTTGAGAAGGGACGTTGAAGTGTCATACAGAGTAAATGGGGGTTCAGCAAATCCGGGTCATTGAACACTTCAAACTTTACGGCTAATGCCGGCAAAATCTCTGGGAATAGCTATGTTATATCTTACCGAGAGAACTCCTGTCATAAACACTTCTGTGCTAAATAAAATAATGATGTTATATTTCAAAATATTTCCGACTAAATTTAACAAGCGTTTAGATTAGAATAAACGAAGGTTTTTAATTATATATTTCTTAAAAAAAGATCTATATTTTCTTTGGTGTCTGGTGGAATAATTAATTTTTATTATAGGCTACTTGTACTAAACCTAAATTAGCTTGCGTAGTACATTTGAGATCGTAACATACATATTATCTATTGGAACATACTCGCTGATACCAAGATTGGCAGGCAATTTGGCTTTCGTAGAATCCTTAGACAATAGTGAAATAGATCATTAATTCCTTTAGGAAAACGTGGATATCAATTTAAATCGTACTTCTTACTAATATTATATATGTGATTGTTTGGATGGATGGATGTTCGTTTGAATACATCTCCAGAACAGCTCAACGTAATATCTCGATGAAATTTGTCATACAAGTAAAACATAGTCTGGAAGAACACATAGGCTACCAAATAAGTTTTTTTTTTAATTCCGCGCGGATGGAGTCGCAACCGACAGCTAGTAGTGAATATTTTTATGAAGACTTGAAAGACTTAAATGATGGTGAAAAATTACAGGGCATATAACTTCGCTTTGAACGTTTTTTTTTCAAGGTTATTTAGGCTTTGTTTTATATGTGATAGAAAAAGTAAAAATAAGTTACTTTAACTTTTTTTTTTTTAAATCAATGACAGAAATTACACATAGTCGGGTATTGCTTTATATTTTTACGGGATAAACAAACATGGACTATTTCGTGGGAGAAAATTAATATTTTGATTATTCACCGTTAAACGATAGAATTAACAGCAGCGTAATTTCTATAATTCGACGAAGACATTTCACGTTTCGAAAAACATCGTTTAAAGACATTCATTAAATTCGTAAATCTCTGAGATGTGATTGAAAATGACGAGTATTTTGTTTTAATATTAAGTCGACCTCTGCTTACAATTTCGCGCACAACAATTTTCAACGGTATCTGTCGGCTTACAATTTCATAAAACAATGCAAACATTTTCACCCTTTCTGTAATCTTACTAATGTTATAAATGCGAATTTTTAGATGGATGGATGAATGGTTTGTTTGAAGGTATCTCCGGAATTACATGAATCGAGATGACATTTGGCATAATGGTTGAGCATAATCTGGAAGAACACATAGGCTCCTAATTAAGTTTTTATTTTTTCCGGGCGAATGGAGTCGCGGGCGACAGCTAGTTACTGATAAGATGACAAATATGGATAACCATACTAGTAGTGAAGTATTTTAGTTTTAAAATGTAATTCATTATTTATTGGTAGTTAAATTAATTATAAAAATTAAACGCGCTTCGTGTTTTATCATTACACGTCGAAAGCTTCAATGTGGTCATTTACTCTGTGAGTTACCTTTGTCCTACTTGTATTGCCTATTGTACCTAACTTGAATTATAAATAACACCGAAATATATTCATTTAGTTTAAGTTATAAAATTAAGTTTAGATAAGTATTAGATCCCGTATTTACAGTTAAATAATTTGTTACAGATTTGGACAGCGAACGAAGATTTCGGATCTGACTATCAGATATATTTGCACATCATTCCTGCACTATATGTAGCTATTGTGTGTTAAATAATACAAATGATAGTTAGAAAATAAACGTCATGAGCATAGTCGAATGTGTGCAGAAAATTATATTGGCGTTCCTATTGTTCGCCATATCGAAATCGCCGTCGGCAACGCACAATTCTATCATTTCAGGTAAATATTAGTTTTGATATTTGTTATTGGAACGAAGTTCCTTATCGCGCGTTGTGAAAGGGGGCTAGACGGAAAAAATTCTTACGAAAAGTTGTCACGACACTTTTTGCTATAGACGAATGAGCGCTACTTCACCATGGCAACGACGTGACAATATATAACGAAAATTCATAGAAATAAAATGTACTTCTTGTGAAGACTTAAGTTTTTTATTCATAGAATAAACATTGGTTCCTTCACTAATTAATAGAAAGGAACTTCGTTCCATCCGGGTGTCCCTTGACACCTCTCAAGTTTTTTTTTGTTGCGGTTTCGACTGTCGTAGAACTTGTATAAAATTATATTCTCATCCTTCTTATTGTCTTTGAAAAAATAGAGATGACAATATCGTGTCAATACAAATGTTACAACAGTGAAATTACACGGTTACAGTTGTTCGGCCTATTACGCTTCAAGCAGAATTCCGCTATTCCTGTCTACCCCTCTGGATTTCTGGGCTGGCTTGTGTTATTGTTTTTGTATATCTATTTACTCTAGTATTTGTGCTTTCCAAAAAGAAACGTTGATTAGGAGACTAACGGAAATATTAAAAAAATCGTTACTCAAACGAGGTTTTTTTTGCCTTAATCTATTTGTTTCATTTAACTCATGCACACAACAGACATTACCAAGATTTGTTTTTTCTTATACCAGTATTTGTTTATATTTCAATTTTCCAACATCCCTTACAATTGTAGCTTGTACTCCTTTAATCTTATATTTTTTTAGAACATTTTATATGGTAAAAAAGACCTTAAGTGATATCAGGATGAGTCGACTTGTTCCTAATACAATCTGTCAAAGATGAAAGAAAACGGAAAGTTAACAAAGTCAAAGAAAAGTAAATTCTTCAGAGTCTTTAATATTGTAACGGTTCAGTAAGAAATGCTTGCTTTCAAATCGGTACTTTTTATTTACTTGGCATTTTTAGTCAGTGTTTTTGTATTGTTATCTAAAAATATAATTATTATCTTTTGGTTTAATTTTTATATTCTGAAGAGATGATGAATAAAGGAACAGATTTGAAAAGTGTTTTCACTTAAATTTATTCATAAAATTCTTCGAGTTAAAGAAACGTCCATAAAAAAGGGATAAAGTATCCTCCAAACGCCATACGAATGGGACTATAACATAGGAAAGAACTAACATGCTCTGAATTCTAAATGAACTGTATAAAGCATAATGTTTGACTTTGCAAGGGGCCAGGAGTCACGAAACTTTTATTATTGTACGCCTCAGTAAATGCTTTATGACTTTAACTGATAAAATACGTGGGTACAAATTGAATATTTAATGATGAGTTGACAGCTCCAAAATTCATACGTATATTTAAAATATGTTTCCACGAAAATATCGTTGTACAGTTATTTATATAATCCGCCCCGTCTTCACACGAGTATCAACGGTATGTACTTTGTATGAATAATAAATAGAAATCGTTGTCTAACTTATACTTTTATATAAAACATTTTATTGTTAAATACGGATAGTTTTTCATTAAAAATCTTTGCTTAAAAACATACAGTAAATTATCTAATTAAATAAAATTAATTTTAATTTAAAAATTACAACTAATAAAATATACTCACTATGATTTCGTTGTAATAATGGATATGAGGTAAATCCTAAAACAATACTGTAAATAATCGAGTAGATAATGTTCTATTCAATGATAACACGAGGCTTATTTCGTAGAATATGTTGCGGTTTATAAGGATTTTGATGGCGGCCATCTATAGCTAGACAAATGAACTCAGCGAATAACTATAGAGGGTCAAATCGGAAACCTTGTTCGCACCCTCGGGGATAATTCGAAGGATCTCTCAAGTGCCGAGATTGGTATTTTATATATTCACCACCTTATCTTTGTTATTCGCCCTGCCTTTATGAGACGATACTATAGAACCTTAGAATATTTATGTAACGTATTGTACGAAAGGCCCTTTTGGTTTGCCTTGTTATCTATAAAGGGTTGGAATAAACTTGTGGAAACGATTTTTGAAACATTATTTATCACTTATATCGACTAACTAACCGCTTGAATTTTTCTATTGAGATTTGACTGTTTGTGTCTCTGACAAAAAAGTAATGAGATTGAATTTGGATGGCTATAAAGATAGAGGAAGACTAAAGAAAGTATGGATGGATTGTGTGAAAGAGGATATGCGTAAGGGGTGAATCCCGATATGACGGCTGATAGAAATGTATGGAGGAGTAGTACATATTGTGCCGACCCTCTATTGGGATTAGGGCAGATTGATGATTAGACTCTGTCGTCTGAAATGTCCGTATGAAATCTGCTAATGTTGTTACCTTACTTTATTCCAATTATAACCTTATAATTATTTACATACGTATGTTATTTTCACTTTTGCAAAAACTACCAAACGGATTTAGCTAGTTCTTAAAAAAATAATTTCCAGAACATAGAAATTAACTTTTAGTATTTTAATATAATATTTTATTTGATGGTACAAATACCAGCAACAAAGCGGAGCTTTTTACTAATGAATCATAACTTTCCATTTCCGCTAAGTAAGGAAAAAGTGTCACGATATTTTTTGATAAATGTTGAATAAATACAAAGTTATAGACAAAACATTGAAGTATCTTTGAAGTGTTACTAAAGTTTTACTATCACTTTATTTTTTTTTATTATTTTCGGCTTAATAGTACAAAAAACTGTTATTTAATAGTTACATAATATGAAAATTACACTAAAAATTATTTTCCTAAGTATTATTTCAAACATCGTTCCATTTTAAATATTTTTTTGTTTAAACTCTATATTCTTACATATCCATGAATTAATTCCTCTAAGGGAAAATCAGCCGCTGACAAGAGCGACGGCCTCCTTACCCTGTAATAAATCTCTTTGAACTAGATAAGGAGAATCTAAGGCCTCCGCGGTGTACATACTAAAGCAAGACCGTATTCTTTAAACTGTTACATAATGTTTATTTATAACAACCGAGGTAAATGGTAAAATTATACAGCCTTTGTACCTAATTTTAGAATTTAATCTATGAAAATATATACTTATCTTATAAACGCGAATGTTTAGATGGATGAATGGATGTTTGTTTGAAGGTATCTTCATAACAGCTCAACGGATCTCGATGAAATTTGGTACAGATGTAGAACATAGTCTGGAAGAACACATAGGCTACTTAATAAGTTTTTTTTAATGACATGCATCCAACAGCTATATATCAATATTCATTAAGTCATGGGTGCATCTTTCTGTTATTTTTAATCTACATGCAAATCTTTTGTATGTAATAGTGATCATAATGTAACACTTAACGACCCCGTGAGCCTTTTGTAACGCAGAAAAACAAGAAATGTATTTTTTTATTTATTCGAACAAGTTCACTATTGTGACACAACAAAAAAGGTTTCGGAAGCCTCCCAAGGTTTCCTTTGTTATAAGAAGGCAACTGATAAACGCTCTACTTAATGGAAGGTGGCATAAAGACATTTTTCAACCTTAACGAAAAATAATGTTATACTGAGCTTAACAGTGTCGGTGAAAAGGTGCTTTATATTCAGTTTGTTTTGACATTGAGTATATCTTATGATATTGCCTGTTGTGTTTCTGACAGTAATCTTCAAGAGGCTTACACTTAAATTCTTATTTCAGATGTTTCTTTTTTGGGTTTACCCTTCGTATCACTTAACATAGAAGAACTGACTTTGTTGATTTTGGTAAAAAAATCTTTCTTTCATAGGTCTTACTTGAGAAAAATATCTATTCTTATGACAGGATTGTATGTGTATGTTACCGATCAATTACGATCTTCGTTTCATTTTCATCGGACTAGGATTTTAAAGATTATAGGTAATTGCGAGTCAAACTATTTTTTTATATATTTGTGAGCTTTAATGGTTCGCTTTTTAGTCTGACGTTTATGAGATTTTAGCACTCACGACTGTATTGCTTTTATAACCGAAATCCTTGCTTTGAATTGCATATGAAATTTGGAAAAGAGCCAAAATTGGGACAGAACTGGGGAATGGAAAAGCTGCTTTACGAAGTCTATTTGGCCGAAACATTGCAGATGAGCGACGATGCAAATCGACAATTCGAAGTGACGTATATCACTCGTATGTCTAATGCACTATATATACAAGAATGCTCTATGAAGTTTCTTAGCGAATTACGCAATACAATATAGTAGAGTATAAAATAGTACACAAGTACGAGTCACCAACATTCTTTAGCCGACAAAACCAGTTGCTCGTTTGTCGAAATCGTAGATGATTTTAGATCACCAAGTACCATTCACAACAGCTGGATGGGTGGTATTCCACAACAGCGCAGTTTTCCTGTAACTTTCTGCCTCACAACGGTGATATTTTCAAACCAATATGACTTAGGGTCAATACCATCTCCTCAAAGGCAACGCATCTGCACTTTCTCTATTGTTGCGGATGACCATGGGTTTCGTTGATTAACTCAGTGTTCCCGCAGCACATTCCCCCCCCCTTCTTTTATAAAAAAAAATATTAGAAATTAATTCATAGAGCCATAGTAGCGCTTTTTCATTGCTTATTTATTCAATATAATAATTTTGTTTATTAATTGACTTTGGCATTGAAACATATGCCGGCTTGAGCTAGTATTAAATAAAAATTATTATTCACATTTCTTTGCGACTGAAAATACTTGAAATACACTCGCAAACAGAGTTTCCGGGTCAGTAATGAAAGCCTCAAAACCACTATATTTGCAGAAATATCTACTCGAGTTCTGAAAAATACAAAACACAACATTATAATAAATTACACATTTTTTAATAATATACTTTGAATTATAAAATTGAAAACATAAACGAACTGAATGCTTTTTTATGGATAGTTTCACGGCCATATCAAAGGTAGGTAGTGATGACAAATTGATAGATCAACATTACCTTGCAATTTTACTTTTAGAGTTGTTTAGGCCAAACACAGTTGCTTGGTTGTAATGGTTTATTTTAAATATAACAAAGTTGCAAATTATTCGGAGCGCGTATGCATCGGCTGGTCGCGAATTTTGAGTGACGTTTCTTTTCGCCCGCACGCCGCTCCGCCCGCTTATAGTGTTGCCCGCGTCTCGGGCGCGAACAGGGTCTAGAATTTCTAGTGTACTGTAAAATTGGATTAACATTTTTGTTGTAATTTCCTTTGCCCTTTCAGTTAAAAAAGGAATTTAATAAAATGAATTTAAATAAAACGAATTTTCGCTAGACTGATCAATCTGGATTCAAAGCAAAGTTAAAGGTCGCTGGTCAATGCCTAAAGCTAAAGTTTACTAGAGATTTATATTAAATTTTTCAAACATTTCAAATTACTAATCTAATTACATATAATTCTATACTGTACATATGGTTATCATTAATTACATTCATGGAAAAACTTTCATGTCTACTATATTAATATTCCCTTTAGGCGAGGTGATAGAAATGTTTATACGCTAAACAACTTTGTAACACGTTCCACGGTTTCGTTAGATAATGGGGGAACGTTTCCGAAGAAACATTATTGTAATAGCTACGTGATTGTAAGGGACTGTAATATGAATCACACCCGAATATCTAATAGCACGTGAGTGTTAATGATAATTGTAATCGTAGTTTAATTTGTCTACATCTTTGTTTGTAATGTTGATTTATTTGCGCAGATTTGTAATTTGGGGACTTTAATGGCTTTAATGACATTAACATAAAAGAGATTTATACAGATTATGCAAATGTTAATTTTATCAAAGAATGAAGTGTTATATTTTTTAGTAATATACTTTCTTACATACTTTCTACAATGATAAAGTGGCAAAATTATTTGTTTTACACTTTGTTTTATTTGTACTTTTTTCTTAAGATACTCAAAACTCAATACGACAATACGTCTAATTAATAAAAAGACGTATAGAATATAGGACAGTAGATATGTTTTGTAAGTAAAATAAACGATGACGTCACGTTTTACGACATCGTTTATTTTGTTTGGATGTTAAATCAATTTGGTAGTTGCAGTTAACTTTTTAGTTTAAAAAAGTATATAATTGCTGCAAGACAAGACTGCAGTGGAAATTATCTTATATAATCTGTTTAATCGCCACGATAAAAACAAATATAGATAAGGCAATTCAGAGGAAAGCTTTCCATTAATTCGCTGTAAAATTATCTTAATACGCTTTACTGAGAAACAAAATCCTCGGAATATACAGGTAATGGAAAAATATATATTTATTGTCAAGTAACTATAATTTTGTACGTCTTTTTATTAATCTTAGAATTAAATGAACATCATTTTAAATTCGTGGTTGTATTTTTGAATTATTAAAAAGTGGTTTCATTCCATTTAGCAATTTAAATATCGCCTGAAGGCAGGTCCCGACTGTTTAATTATTTTTACAAAAGAATAATTTAAGAAGACTATTTATGAATAACTTCATATTTCGGAAAAAAAATCCAGTTTCGGAATTTACTTGCTTATAATCACAATTTAGAATTCGATTTTGGTATATCTACTATGTTGTTATATTATAAACTGACGAAATATTATAAACTGAACCAATCAAATCCAATTAAATATATTTTTCGTTTTTTTAGGCAAATAATAAATTGACAATATTATTTATTTTACGGTAAAATCATAGTACAGTTGATGACTGAATATGTTTGATTTATAGGTATAACAATTACGTTGTATACTGTCAGGTAGCGCGTTGACTCCGGTGGCTGGGACCGTGACACGGGTATCGTCGGTGGCGGGCGGCGACGCAGATCTGCCGTGCGACTCCCGCCCGCCGCTGCACAATGACAGCCTCCTTCTCGTCGTCTGGTATAGGGACGACAATCCTGTTTACAGGTGAGCTACAAATTGCTGTTGTAGTTGTGACGATTTTAATTCTTCATTTAGTACTGACATCTGTTGGTTTAAGCAATTCTTTATTACAAAGCAAACCTTTATAAAAAGGAAATTCTACTAATTTAAACTCGGTTCTTAAAACACGCATATTTGCACGCAATTACAGTGGTAGATCCCGCAACAACAATATTTGTTGGATGCACGAATGGGCCGGGTCGAATGGTACAATACCACGACCACACAGAAGACATGCGTGAATGGAAGAAATTCCGCGTTTCGTCTGATGAGTTTGGTGCCGGAGGCCTCATTTTAATCTACGTTGTCTGGCCATCTTTTTTCTAAGGAAAGAATGGGAAAATGAAGTGAATTTTACGGAGGAGAGGACGCGTAGGAAGAGGATATATCCTCTTTCTGTGCTCCCTCTACTCTGTCGATTAAAGGTAGACAACGCATTTTCAATTGCGGATGTCTATGGGCAGTGATCACTTCGCTGTTTAGGCGGACTCGGTTTGCCAAGGTGGCATATGACATAAAAAATGTAAAATTTTAAACTAAGCATGGATATTATATTTACATTACTATGCAAGTCATGAAGTCAAATAGAACTTTTTAAATATGAACGAGCGAGCGTCGACTTGTGTATATGAGACGTGAGGCAACTTGTAAGCTTACACAACTGGTACCGTAGCTTTATTAAAACGTTTTCAAAATACTTTGCCAACTCACTGTGGCTGTTTCTTTTTACATAATTTAATTTCAATGAACGTGTCATGAATAATGTTTATTTTGGTTCTATGTATAATTTATTTCACAAAACATTAAATTTTTTGCGTTTTAAAAAGAATATAATGTCCATCTCGAAGATTGGATTGTAAAACTAATCACACTAAACTAATGGAATATGTTTAATTAAATAAAAAATATACTTTTTCATATTATTAAAACAATTGACACTCATCACCACATTTTTATAACTGAGACAGGTATAACTAATCGACTAAAAAGTCCAATGCGTATTATTTAGAAACATATATCGCTCATCATCATTTGTAATTAATTTTACAAGCGACTGGTTTTTCTTACATTGAGCATTACGTTTGCTTTCCTGCCAAACAAAGAAAAAGTAAAAAAGAAAAGAATGTTTTTATTTTCGCCTTGTAAAGCATTAAAACAATGTTCGTTCGCGGAGAACAATGCAGGCAATATATTTAAACTTTATTGCACCGGCTCTTTGTGACAATATCGAATGGATTTCACGACTCTTCTTTTAATGATTTCCCTCAAAATTTACTGTAGTGTCAACTGGGTTAAAAAATAATGAATAGTTTTAACAAAATCATATATTTTAATGAATTTTTTGAATTATAATAAAATGTTATTTAAAAAAATGCAGTCATTTAATACATTTGTAGGGATTTGGCGTTTTGGAATGTATTATACTAATTAATTTTGGAATGTGTTATATTTCTAAAAAGGTATGTTTTTAACACACCGGCACATTTAATGCTACGAGATGTTAGATTGTACAAGTTGAATAAAACACGACCTAGTTTTATCGTGTCGGACGAGTTTTAACATAAAATATTTTAGTTCAGTTCCATGCTAGTCAGCACAACCGATATTGCGAAAAATTCAATACACAACTTGACATATTATAGCTAGAAGCCTTATAGGTATCTATGTTCCAAGTTTTAAATATGTTAAATTGGGTCAAATACATAGAGGAAACATTTTATAAGTAATTTGTCAGAATATAAGTCTATTGTCATGTACCGGATAGGAACTAGACAACCTTGACTTCGAACATTATTACAATATTTCTTTTTCGATTGCTAATCGAAACGTACAATCCCTGGTTCACACATCGTTGCAATGTTTAGAGGTTAAAATCAACAATCGAACTCAAACCATTTTTATTTATACTAGGTATTTTACTAACATGTTTTATTAATTTGGTAAAAGTTCAACCCAAAAAAATTGAAGCTTAAGCATTGGAAAGCAGGAAACATGATCTAATATTTAAAGAATGATCAAATAATTTTTGCACACCATTTCAAAGTAATTAAAATTAATTTCAGATCGATCTTAACGATTTTTTTTACTATTATGTTTAAACAGTTACGATACGCGTGTGCAAGGCCCTACCGCACACTGGACGGATGACGCGTTCGCCGAGCGGTCGCGCTGGCTGGGAATGCCGCACTCTGCGCTGCGCCTGCGCAACGTGCAAGCCCGCGATCGCGCTGTCTACAGGTGCCGTGTCGACTTCCAAGTCTCCCCTACAAGGAACTACAGAATCGCTCTTGATGTTATTGGTTAGTACTACTAAGCTTGCATAGAATTTAGTGAAAACATTCATCACGTAATTTATTTTCAAGCAACATTCAAAATCCTGGACTCACTAATGAATCAAATAAGTTATAACAAAATATGCACTAGATTGTAAACAAAATCCTACACTGTACTAAAAAAATATTCCAGTAATTCAAACTTAAAACTTATTGAGGCAATCGATTGAAAAAGGCATTAAGTAGGTATTACAGTATGGTAAATTCTTGTATCATTCTCACAATCTGCATTTACAAGCTTGCAAAACAATAAACTGGTGGTAGGTGTTCATTTTAGTAAGCGATATCAGGATTGCGGTAACGGTAACGAGGCCCGCGATCGCTGCTATCCCCTCCTGAATACTCATATCATCAAACCTTTTGTTCTGAAGCAACGAAAACATTTTCATTTCTCTCGTATACTGTGGTTGAAAGCCGTTCTCGGTTTGTTTATCCCCAATTTGAGGGTATCGAAGCGCATGACGGGCCGTGTTCTATTTGCCATATCAGTTTAATGGTGAATAGATATTGAACACAAAAGATATGCCACTAAACATTGGCCTTCCCAATTTCTCTTATTGTAGTATTTAAGAATTTTTATACTACTTTTATGTTTCCAAATTGTATTGAGTAATACAACATTCTTGTGTCAAAGATTATTTAACATATGTTTTTGTTAGAACTCCCGAACAAACCGGTGATCTTCGATGAGTACGGCAACGAAGTGTCGGGAGTTGCCGGACCTTACTACGAGGGCACTGATTTCAAATTAATATGCTCAGTAAGTGGAGGTGAGTGTAACGTTAAATCAATATATAAAAAAAAGAAACCCACATAACCCCTTTTCATATAACCTCGATGTTTTTAGAAATAATTTATTTTTAAATAATTTATTTGATTTTTTTTTTCGCCTGAGAGCATCATAAAATTTTTACGTATGTTTTCCCTTTTCAAATGATTTCCTTTCGTACTTCGTATTTATGTTTTTGTAACGAAATCTCGAAGTAATTTAGATGTCAAGATATTTATAAAAATCGATCGGTTACTCAATTTACGATGTAATACAAATCTTATTCGGAGCAGGATCATTGTCGTAAAACGACGTAGAAAATTAGATGAAGGAAATAAACTTCCTACGTTATTATAACCTATTAATTTTATAAATAAATTTGTGAAATGATCTGAAATTAAATTTATTTTGTTAAGTAAGTACAAATATCAAATGTAAATACTTAAATCACACTTACGATATAATTATGACAGAAATATGATGACAGAAATATTCTGGAATAATATTCTTCAACGTTTAAATATTTATTATTACTTAAATCGATGCTTATATTAACTTTTTTTATTAATAGACATTTATTTATTAATAGAAGTATATAAAGAAAAACATTTCCTATGGAACGAAAAAAAATCCTTTGGACCAATGCTTTGAAAACACTGACACGAAAAAAACACGTATTACAGAGATGAAATTACTGTTTACTTAGCGCATTTTCTTGTCGTTTTTCCTGTTGTTGGCAGAGAACTTTTTGTAGGAAGTCAGACAACTTTTTGTACCGTACTTAATAATAAGTAGTGCTTGAAGGCAACACTTAACATCTACATTCCGCGTACGGCTTCGTGTTACATTATCGGAGATTATCACATAGTGTTACAGCATTATAATTATTGTGTTTATGTTCATATTTCTAATATTTTTTTTCTTGTAGACATAAATAATGTTTTTTAAATGAATAACTAAACGTTTTTTACTCTATAAAACATGTAAGTTTTAAGTATTGTGTCGCATATATTTTATTATTGAAAAATATGTACATTTTCGTACAGTTCCAATACATTGTTTTAAGTGTAATAATGTTACACTATGGTCTGGAAACATGTTACAAAACTATACTAATGTAATTGATGTTCTGTGAAATAGGTAATCCAATTCCGCGAGTGCAGTGGCTTCAGGGCGATACGGTTCTAGCTACGTTAGGTGTCGGCGAAATTCAACTCGGCCCGACGAGGTCATTGAACCTGCTAATACGGAATGCATCGCGATCGCATTTCACAACAGTCTACACTTGTACAGCAGACAACACTTTGTTGGCACCTCCACAGCGATCTACAGTTCGTGTGGATCTTTACTGTAAGTGCATTTAGATTAGATTACTCTAGTACTTACTGTACGGAGTTATGCCTGTACAATCTTATTAAGAGTAAAATAGCTGACTTTTATCTTTATATTAAATAAGCTAGCACTAGACCACAATCCCATCTGATGTTGAGTGATAATGTGATCGAAAGATGAGATGGTAATGATATAAGTAAGCGTGTTTTACTCAACTGAATTATCACTGATAATGATTGATAAATACTCATAACTCATACGGTACTATGTACAAAATCCATATATAATATTAATAAAGTTGGAGTGTATGTATATGTAGTATGGAATACAATAATCATATTTCAATCAATTTTATCAATTTATTATTCGTTATACCAGATATCAATAAGTGATCATTTTAATTATATATCTTTATTATTGGAAAATAACTTCGTTATTGACTTAGTAATTGTTACCTATAGCGTAATAACTATTAATGATAGAAGTATAAAATATAAATTGTAAGAGCATACATTGTGTTTTATATTACCTTCAATTGAATTATTGCTGTCAAAGTAATGAATTTAAAATTGCCTTACGTGCTGTCATATGACGTCATGTGGCCTCATTCTGAATTAATATGTCACGGACGGAATGTTTCTATAACATTACTTTGGTTACGACCCAAGTGTTTAATTACGTGGAGGGAAAGATTACGAAAAATATTACCTACATTCCCTAGCGTGGAATTAAGCAAATTAACATCATAGTATGTTATTAAACAAATAGAAAGTTAAAATAGTAGGAATTCGGAAAACCTTTATTGAATTAGGAAATTAAATTGTTGTTGTTGCCTTTATTTACTATACTGTCAAGTTACAGTTTACCAATTACTTATTCGACATCTGTTTCCTCAGAAATTGGAAAATATGTTACAAAATTGTTTTTTCCCTAAAAACCGTGTTCATACACATTTTTTAACAGTACGACCGTTAACGGTTGAAATACTGTCAAGAGAACAACCGTTGTCAGTGGGAAGGAAAGCAGACCTGTGGTGCAAATCGACCGGAGCACGGCCGCCAGCGACTATTACTTGGTGGCTGAGCGGGAAGAAATTAAATTCAGAAACGAAACAACAGGTGCAATTCATTTATATTAATTTTAATTAATACTTTGGCTACATGAGACTATGTACTACAACATACCTAAATATGGTATAAGGTTATGCTAGGTTTCAGTGGAGCTTTAGTTTTAAAAACAGTGCCGGCAAAAGTTTTGAAGCTTATTTATTGCAGAAAGGACTGCTTCATCAGTCCATTCCAATTTCTAAAAGGCAGTAAAAATGTTCTGCATCTATCTCACTAAGTTAAGCAATCATCTGGCACCGGCCTGAGTAATCTCGCGCGTAATCTTTGCGCCTTTTCCCGGTTCCCGCGCCGCCTCCACTGTCCCCTATAGATTGCCGTCATCAACGCTTCCCTGCGTGCATCCATTAATTTCCTGCTAGATTGAATGGCAAAGCTATATCTTGTGAAATGTCCTCCATTCGATACGACTGTAGATTTGTATTTTAAAGATTTAATTATAAGATTTTTATTTAAAAAAAAACAAGTTTTGTATATTCAATTTATTTCTACTTTTCAACAATTTAATAAAATATAAATTAATTCATACAAAATAAAGTTCCAACTTCTAGTATAGCAGTATTTCATGAATATGGCATTCAACAGATATCCTATAAAAAGATGACGATGGAAGAAGGTAATGAAACGCAATCGTTGTTGCAATGGACGCCACAAAAAGAGCACAACGGACAAATACTGGCGTGCAGAGCGGAGCATACCAAGTTCAATCAGTCCACTATTGAAAGCAGATTGACTTTGAACATATACTGTGAGTACTATGATTTCTGAATAAGTTTGTAAACTATTTTAATATACAATAATAATCAAAGTGTGTTGCATATGACTCCCTGGAGAAGTGTTTGAATTGAATGACATCACAGACAAAATCAGTTAATTCGATCGATCTGACATCTTGGGAACGAACACAAATCCTCAAAATAAAATTCATACAATATTATAAAATATTTTATTAATTATATGTTCTAATTTAGCAATAGCACTATTAGACGATATAACAAGTGAAAATAGAAACATCTTTAAATAGAGTTGGTTTTGTGTTAGCGTTTTCCAATCAATATTTTCAAAATGTTCAGATGTGCCAATAGCGCGAATGCACCTCGGTTCCAAGATGAATCCGAACGACATTGAGGAAGGCGATGACGTGTACTTTGAATGCGAGGTCGACGCCAATCCGCCCGCCTATAAAGTAGTCTGGGAACACAATGTGAGTACTTTGTATATTTGTGATGAATCGATAGTTTTGTCATAGCGTCGTTCTATTATAAATAATGAATGTTCTATCTATAACATTTATTTATGTTAATACTTGATGAGCTAATGTGCTCTGTAATTACTAATTTATTATTTACGTTGCTAATTCGTTTTCAATTCAAAAACGGTGTTACTACGTATAACTTTTGAAATATAAAGTTTTACTTAATTAGATAACTTCCTAACCTTATTAGTCAAAGAGCAGTACATTTGTTTTTTATGAATTGTTTTGTTGATCTTTCTTCAAGTTTTATTACTTCTCACTAATGTTGTAATTGCGAAAGTTTGCATACACGGTTGTTTATTATCATGGATCTGGAAATAGACTACGGTCTGAAATAACGCATAGGCTACTCACTTTTTTCCAATTCCTCCTAGACGTAGGTAGTAATATAATATTTCATTCTACAGGGTGTTTTATTACAAAATAATCCTCCCAATGGAGTAATACTGACTGGTAATACAAACCTAGCGTTACGTAACGTGTCTCGACACCAAGCTGGCAAGTACACGTGCACCGCATCAAACGTGGAAGGCGACGGAAAGTCACCGCCTTTGCATCTGCAAGTTGTTTGTAAGTAGATTTTATTCTCTCACGTTCTTACTATTTTGGTATTCTTGTGTGTCTTATGTTTAAAAAGCAATTGTTTTCGAGTTTCCAAAATTGTTACTAAAACGATTTTGTAACAGCTATTTTTAATTCAATTTGCCATAACTAATTCACAAATGTATTTGATGTCAAACCATACTTAACCTAATCGTCCCTAAATTAGTAGAGTAGTAGTAATAGGTAGACTAGAGCTTCTAGGGTGACATGTTTATAAACTGACTTTGACCACAGCTATATATTTAATGTGCACAAAGCAAAATGTTGTGTAGCCAAATAATGTTGAAGACCTGGTTTTTACAATCTAAGAGCATTTTTTTTATTTTATTACAAGACAAAGTACATTGGTGCGTAAGAATACTCGGGACGTCCACAGCAAAATGACGGGAAAAAGCCGTCGTTTATTAATGGCTGATTTTAAAATTTAATAAATTTCCAGCCAGTAAGAGTTGTTCTATTTTGAATTTAAAACAATTTTAGGGCAGATCTTTTGTATCTTTTCAGTTATTACGAATAGAAACGTGTAGTTTATATAAGACGTAGTTTAAATCATCCTTCAACAAAAGTATCTCTACATTAAGCTTTTTTCTTACTCTCGCCGAAAAGTTACTTATGTTCTATTACTTCCGCATTGACAAGGGTTTAGTATAATAAATTATTTTTACTCGACGGAGGTAAATGGCTGAATTTTGGTCCTTTTAGAGAATTCTTAAGTAAGAAAAGTTACCGGCTCAAATAATAATATACGACATTACAATTTTATTTTAAACAACTACTTTAGTAATAAGGACAAAATATATAAAAATGTAAAAATTAAGCTAAAACATTAACGTTTATAAAATCTTGTGCGCCAACCTCACCTGAGTGGATTAAGGGCAGCGAGATGATGATGGCACACAATTCTTTTAATTTTATTCCATCAAAAGCAGTTTAGATATACGTCTTGTTTACGTCTGTCAAATATACGTATAAGTACTAATTTCTCGCGCTTCAAAGAAGCCATAAGAGTTGTGTTTCATTGTAATATTAATATCGAAAAGCATGGAACTGAAATAGCTATCAGTTACATACATTTAATTATAAGACTAGCATCTATAAATGAGTGAATAAGTTAATATCAAACACATCACATTTTAAACATTCTTAAAATTGACTAAACGTTACAATATGTCTTATAAACGCACATTGAATCTTACATTGACAATATTAAGTAACGTAACAAAGTCTGAAGAATAAACGCTAAAATACAATAAAATATTGAACGTGTCGTAGACCGTCCCGTGTGCCGGCGGGGCGAGGTTAAATTGATCGGGGCTGCATTACAAGAGCCATCGAGCGTCGAATGCGAAGTCGACGCGTTTCCACCGCCCAATACTTTCGAGTGGACTCTCAACAACTCCGCGACCTCGATAAAGGTCGATCCTGTGAGTAGCTGATATTATTTTATACACAGAGTTAGTTTACATAAAACGTATGTCATATTTTACTCCGTGCTTAAAAAGTCTTCTGTTATTGTAAATAGTGAAAGGGAAGTTGGAGATAAAAATCAGCCCAACCAACACAAAGACATTTCTTAACGAATCTCATAAGAGGTGTAATTATTTTCTATCTGGAATGATATACCTGAATATGTGTGGTAAATCTTACAACGTAATTTTAACCTTAATTACTAATGACTTTCTCTGCACTCTTAAAATACGTAAATGAAACTTTTATCTCAGTCTAACTTTATGTTAGCCTTCACAGTCAAATTTGTGCCGAAGCGTTGAATGACAAATACTTTGTTGTGTACGAAAACGACCCTTTGAAGGTCTTTAGGGTTGGGGACGCACAATTAACTTCCCTCGGTTGTACGGCTGATAAGTAATAGTTGGTACGCTTTATCAAGTGAAATGAATATTTTTCCACATAAAAGGATGAGAAATTTTAGAAAATATATGACCTCGATAAAATTTTATTCCTAGGACCGATTCTCGATTGACGCGTCTGCTGGAAAATCGATATTAACATATCTGCCAGTATCTGAAATCGATTACGGGACGCTGTCGTGTCGGGCGACAAACCTAGCGGGGCAGCAAGTCACTCCATGCATGTACACACTGCTGCCGGCGACACGGCCCGACCCGCCGACCAACTGTACGGTGTACAACCTCACTCACGACTCATTGGATTTAATGTGCTTACCAGGTATGGTTCTGACGAATTTAGTCTATATACGAATATGGTGGAAGTGAAGTTTATTATTAGTTAGTCTAAAAATATTTATAGTTATACACATGTAAGTCAACACATTTGCCGTGTAAATACGGATGCCTTACATAATGCAGTTTGTGCAGAAAATAAATTAACCAGTAGGAGGGAAGAAAGACGTGACGATTGTAAAGTGAAGTCGCTTATTTATTTCTGTTTATGCAGACCTACTCTACTGGTCGTATAACTGTTTTTATTATAAATTCTCTAGACATTTTCGTCCGTACAATATTGCCCTTATTACCAAACATTCTAATTTAGTGTCTGGTCTCATTTGGCATTGGCCCAATTTAGAGGCTTTAACTATTTATGATTCTAAATTATCATCAAAATTGCTAGTACACTGTAACACTACAAAATTTGTTGTTATCCTTTCAATGTTCCGAATAAATAATGGACGCAAACGTTATATTATCGGTAATCAGTATAATTTTCTATGACAAAAGCTGCCGAATTGTTAATAAATTTATACGTTTATTAATTTGTTATTTTAAGATATGATTTTTCTGGCTTATAGACAACTCATTTGTACTGTCTCTTATATAAAATAATTCAATTCATAAAGCAGTGACTTATATTTCTTAGGTTATGAAGGTGGTCTTCAATGTGTGTTTGTTGCTGAAGTGTGGGCAAACGAGGGACTTGTTGTTAATGCAAGCAATGGAGCAGCACTATGGAATCTTAGAAGACTCGGAGCTAAGAGACAGTTGAAAATAATTGTTTATGCAGCAAACGCTAGAGGACGATCAGAACATGTAATTTTTACAGTGGAAACAGCGCCTAGATTGTCCCCAAGAACTGGTAAATGATTGCTCATAATACTATAATTAAATGATCTAAATAATATAAAAGCTATTTAGATTCCCCAGTTTTTGTAATAATTTAACATCAGATAAGTCGTGAACATTTTAAGACAGTTTTAGCTTTTGTTAAAAAGTTTGAGATAATAAAATAAATAGTAACGTTTCGCACAGAAGCGCAAGAAGCGTGGGAGGTGAACTGGGCAGTGGGCGGCGTGTTAGGCGCGGCATGCACAGTCGCGCTTATCTTATGCTTGGCGCTAATCGCCACCAGATTACGACACCGGTCGCGGGATTATGAAGGTATCTTTTTCTTTAATTTCTTAGCCAACATTTTTATTTCTCGAAATTTTATCTACAATACTAATTAAGGACGCTATAATATTGCGTTTAACCTACAGATAGAAACTAAACAAACAACACATAAGATAAACCTAATTTGTTTCTTTTTGTCCAGTTACTATGCAACTAGCCAAAAATCAAAAGTCAACTCCATTAAAACGACAATCTCCTGACGATCGGAATCCAGATTTAATTCCTTTAAATAAAGGTAAGTTTGTTTTGAAGGTTCATTATTGCATAAATAATATTTAAAAATAATTTAAGAAGTTGCACATTCTAATTTGAACATAGAAAAAAAAAACTTCATGTTAAAAAATACACAAAATACGCCTTAATAATGTAATCTAATTAATTGGAACATAACAGCGTTAACTGATAAATTTATAAAAAAAAATACAATTTGTTTTAGCGATCGTCAAAATAAAGCACTGAGTAGAATAATTAATTAGGTCCAAATTAAAACGTTCTCTTTAGGAATATAAATTGTTTCTAATGAAATTGAACATTTTATAGGAGCAGACTGCCCGCCGGATCCGCCACATTACTCAACGGTGGTCAATAAACAAGAGGCTAAGAACTCTAACAGTTCCCAGAGCTTGGTTAGCACACAGACACCTAACACACCCTTATCGCCTCTCACTCATAACTCTGAAACTCAGGTTGGTATTTCTAAAAACTAATGCTTGTATTCTTAAATTTAAAAAATGTCGTTCTAGGACCCAAAAATATATTTGATAATCGAATTTATTTTTTGCTTTATAGCATTAAACTCTTTGATTGCTAATGTGCATAATATACGTCCTTCGATTACGGAGAAACTAATTGATTGGATGTTTCCCTTATAGATTGATCGTACTGGAATAAACGGTGCTGCGAGGTTGCACAGAGAAGTGGTTACAACTAGAACACCATTATTAGCAGCACATCAAGAGAGTTGTGTTTAATACCTATTCTTACATTAAAAATATTTATTAATATTTTACTTTAATTCAAAATATATAAAAAACACTCCAGTAATATTTTTTTTGTTAGAAATAAATACCGATTCTTCAATTGAAGACACTTAAAGATCTTGATTTTTGTTTGTAATAAAAAAAACAGAATTTTATTCAAAACATTGCCATGATCTGACAACATTAAACATGTTACGATATCAATAGTTTCCTTCTACTCGTTTAATTTACAAAAAAAAACTACATATAAAAAAGTGATGCAAGAACTTGGTAGATAATTTTCACACACAGGTCTTGTTTAGTTTTCATCAAATATATAACCATAATTAAAATATACATGGTGCTTACAAATAGGTACTTATTACTATAGAAATATCATTTTCCGTATTTTTAGGTCGACTATATATTACGTTTCGCCAATAGAAATTAAATAAACAACGAATCCTTGGAATCAATGTATACATTTAGTAATACATAATAACGGACATATTGAATCCTAATATTATTGACCTGACGTACAATCTGGAACAGAAATTTTACCAACAATGCTCAAAGAGTAAAAAGGTCATAAATATAGGTCATAATTTTTTAATAATGTTAGATAAAGAAATTTTCTGTACAATATGTAAAATTTATAATTCATTTGTCACTTAGTATTGTATATATGATAGATAATTCTGTTCGTCCAAATAACCCAGAATTTCGAAAAAAAATAACAGATTTTTTTTTTGAAAAGTACGTGTTAGAAATTAAGCACTCTAAAGAGTTAATTTTGAATCCATAAATAATTGTAAAATTATAGATTAAGTTAACTTATTTGTCTAAGAAAATGACTGATGTATTGTAAATATGGAATCGGATTAAATAATATTTAAAAAGGCGACATGAAATTTACTTGTTATAGGAAAAAATCTTATAGAAAAAAAAAAAATTATCGATTTTACATTTTTTTTTTTCATTATTATTTTAATGTGATAAGCGACGACATGTTAATAATAAAATTTGATTGATTAGTTAGGAAAATAAAACAGAATTGATGTTATTGACATTTTCATAGATTAAATTGTAGTTATAAGGCACAAATATTTATTAGAAAATTTCGTTACCTGTTTTTTTTTAATAAGTGAATTTCTAAACAAAGCTAATCATCAAAGTTATTTAAAAAATGTATATTGTAGTTATAATTAAACTCATGTGTCATAATTTTTTTGTTTTAATCTGTACATTTTTTGTATGTGTTTAATGTTTATATATTAGTGTACGAGAATATTGTTTTCCCTGATCATAGAAGACAACATTTTTTACCTTTAACTATACTAATATATGTTTAATTATTTAATATGTTCAAGAATATTGCATTTTTTGTCTGAACACAAATAATGTAAAATAGGCACAGTTTGGTTTTAATGTATAAATATAAAATTGCTCATGAGAAAAGATAAATTTAAAATCTCTACCGCAATTTGCACTGTGTTAATTCAATTGTAATAAAATAAATTATTGAAACGTACAGAGTTGCTGAATGGATAATTTTTTTTTACATGTCAATAAATTAAATGACAAACAATCCGATTTTCAATGATCCTCACAATTCTTGTTCAACGAATTAAAACGAGAAATAGCGCGTTGTTTGCCTTATTAATTTTTAAACTTAATAGGTAAACAACGAGCTCCTTCGTAAATAATCATTAAAACAAAATTACTTCAGAAGTATCCCACTGAAGTAACGAGTCAACTGTGATAAAAATGTGACATTGATAGTAGATCTTAAAATAATAAGCTTAAGTCATTGCTTGCGGTTTTTTTTTTAAATAGGATAAGGGGGCAAACGAGCAGCGGGAACACCGAGGTGTTCATCGACAATGAATACGTGAATTATTCCTGACTAGCTGTCGCCCGCGACTTTGTCCGCGCGGAATTAAAAAAAATACCTAATATGTGTTCTTCCAGACTATGTTCTACATCTGTGTCAAATTACATCAAGATCCGTTGATCCGTTCCGGAGATACCTTCAAACATCCACCCATCCATACATCCATCCATGCATTTAAACATTCGCATTTATAATATTAGTAAGATAATTTTACTTCAGAGCTTAAACATTTAAATCGATTTATAATTCATACTTAATTATTAGCCTTCGAAGTATGATAATTAGCTTTCTATTTATTTCGCCTTCGTTAAAAACTTTGTAAATACAAGAGCCACTAACGGCAATGTTTGGCAAATTGGGAAGCTAAATTGAGTTTCCTTTGGTGTGGTTTATTGATTGCTGACTGATGTATACGGAAATTGAGTTTTTCATGTTCCTAACAATTTTACCGGTAAATGGTAAGAAGTGAACAGACGTTTTATATTAGTAAGGCTATAAGGATTTTTATTATTATTCGATTCGGTATTGTAATATTGTTTGACAACATCAACGTATTCGAGAACGTTCGCCTATGATTTGTGACGTCACATTAATGTACTCAAAAATAGGGAGCTTTGTGTCGTCATCGGTAGGATAAGGTTATTCAAAAGCTGTACTTCTTGGTTTCCAGGAAACACAAAAATTCTTCTAAGTGCTTACTTATGTTGTGTTGCCTAACAGAGGTGGACAAACTCGTAATATCTGTCTTACCTATCTGGGTTATGGGCTTGATTTTTATATGTCTGTTTTGTATTAGTACACAAAAATACAATATAGTAACATTAATCTACATAATTATAATAGTCTAATCATGTGATATTAATACCGTCTACTAGAAGTAAATGTAAATTTTACGCAAAGCTATCTTGTTGAGAAGGTTTATCTAAGAATTTGTAAAAGAAAACCCTCCAAACGGCCGAAACCCACGCGGTGTTGATCTGTCGACGATAAGTTGGTGGATTTACAGTTTAACGATTTTAGGGTATTTTATTGTTATGACTTCACCGCTCTTTGTTTTTTTAGAATCAAAATTTAGAACAAAAGTTTTTACAAAAAATATCTACTATTCGCCACTTTCTTTATAGGTTACTTTATCTTACTTATATTTTACTTATATTATAAATGCGAATATTTAGATGGATGGATGGATGGATGTATATTTGCATGAAGGTATCTCTGGAACTACTCAACGGATCTTGTTGAAATTTGACACATATGTAGAACATAGTCTGGAAGAAAAAACAGGCACTAGCCACTTATAAAGTTTTTTTTTATTCCGCGTGGACGGAGTCGCGGCCGACAGCTAATTTGTAATATTTATAAACTTGTAATAAATAATACTAGAAGTAACAAAAAAAAAAATAATTTCGACTGACTATTGAATTCTAGAGAAGCACACAAATGACACGTCAAGAACGGTAAAGCCATTTAGAATATATCTCTGGAATGGGACGGTATACCTAAAAACACATGTAAAAATCCGCGGAAAACCCCCCTCATATTAGTCGGGCAAAATAAAAACGTTCAGATTAACAAAGTTATTTGAGATACAGGTATACTAGGCATGTATTTCAAATCTATTTTTCTTCCGACTATCAAAAGTTTCCCTTGTCATATAAAAATTAGGCAAAATAAAGTGACATGGGTGCTGCGTGATGTGACCTTTTCCACAACCCTCCCATGAGACGATGTAGGTAGTAACGTATCGGAACTATTGTCTCTCATATCTTTTCCCTATTTTACGTGATGCCATTTTGACCGAGATAAAAAATACGAAGCGAATAAATTCTAAAAATTATGTTATTTCGTATTAAAAATAAATATTTATTATTATTAAAAAAATAAACTCCACTGACTGTGGCTCTAATGTGCGAAATAGCCATCTGCTGTCTACTTTTTAAAATAAGGATTTTAATTTTTCAAAAACACAAACACTTTCCTATTCCTAGCCGACTTCAAAAAGAAGGAGGTTATCAATTCGACTGAATTTTTTTTTTTTTATGTGTGTTACCGCGAATCTCCGTCCCTGGTGGTCCGATTTTGATAAAAATTATTTTAATCGAAAGGAAGTGCTTGCAGGTGGGTCCCATTTTTTTGTTTTTTTTTATAGATTTTATTTTACAGTTGAAAAAATAAAAACAATTTAGAAAATAACAAAACTGATAAACAAAATAGTCAGTCATAAAGTTCAAAAGTCAGTGATAAAGTTTGAGAAATACAAATTATTTTGGTACGAAAAAGCAGTTTTAATTAATGTTTACGTTAACGTCTATGAAATGAGAAAAATCCAAATTAATATAAGTTTTGAAAAGTTTTACAACTTATTGAAGCGAGAAAGGATGTCACGAAGAAAGGAGGTCACGTTGCCAACATAATTATGGAAATAGGTTTCTAGTGTTGAATCACTTAGCGTGTAGCCAAAGTGTGCTCAGACATATTTCATGCGATGTTCAACAGTATTTTTTTACGTTGATGAGTTTTAGATATTTATTTAACACGAATTGAACCAAATAAGTGTTGTAACGCCGAAGTAAAAAGTTTTTATTATTTAATTTACACTTTTTAGGGGACACACATCTACAGAACATAAAATATAGAACAAAGGTTCCATCAAATACATGTTATGAAAGAATAAATACGATTACAACACTTCAATACTTCGTTTATTAATGCAACAAATATCGACATCAAAAAAAACGCTCCCTGTATAGATGTTGACTGAAATTTAATATGCATATTAAGATCAACTAATTAAATATTATTTTTGTACGAAATGAAGTTTAAGAGTAGTTTAGTAGGAAATTGTTAAGCTTTTAGCAACTATATTAGAATTGATATTTGACATTTACTGTCTCATGTCAACCCAACGCTATATTTGTTCCATACTTGGCACGTAGTTTGGATTGACAGAATGCAATTTCGCAATTCGATTCTCATTCTTCCAATTTAACACTGTAATATTAAATTAAAAATAGGTTTTTATTTTTGAACGAGTGTTACAACATTTAATAAAACGATTTAGTTTATTCTGTAATATTACTGTCATAATATTGTCATATATAATAAATAATATACTGTTCGTAAGAAACGGGATTCTTACCATGATTAGGCTATTTGAGCTCCCGATATTTCGGCACAGTTGCATGAGCCATGTTCACGGGTTGACTGGTGTTCTGTTGTGTTGTGGCATGCAACTGTGCCGAAATATCGGGAGCTAAAAACAGCCAAATCGTGGTAAGAATCCTGTTTCTTACGAATAGTATATTAGTAAAAACCATGAAAGTCTGAAGTTATGTAATAAATAATGTCATCATCACATAAATGAGACTAGCCGAAGACAGGACGGCGTGAAGGCAGCTGTTCGACGCATCTATAAAGGCATATCAAGACGAGCACGACCTTCAGTAATGAAGTATACGCAGAAGAAGAAGTAACTGTTGTAAACAAAAGTTAGTTTGACTTAAAGTTCATGATCGATATCTTTCAATTCTTTAGTTATATGTTAGAATGGTACAGATACAAGTCGCTGCAAGGAATGGAACATTTTTAATAGGATTGCTGATCATTAAACAAATGAAATTATTTCGTATAAAACTTGTACCAATTTTTTAAGGAATTTTCGGCATCGGATAAATCAAATTATTATTGAATTTCATGCAATCGGCGACTAGTATAACCTTTATAGCTGAAATCATGTTATTGCAGTGTAAATGAAACCATTCTGACTAATCATTTACTTAATGGATATCATGGGTACGCTTCAATGGTTTCCTTTTACTTCATTTAATTGTAATTCAATAGATGTTTGGTAATTATTGGTAGTGTTCGATTACTAAATCCATACTATAGCAACCGCAATGAGTAGGCTTGTAAAGCTTCCGATTGTATTGCTAATGATAAACACGAAGTAACATATAAACAAATTTGTGGTAACAAATTTTTTAAGTATCAAGGTATGATTAATTATTTGACTCTTTCAGCCAACAGCAAACTACTAGCATAAACTCTAAATTTTTACTTGTTTCAAGGTAACTTATATTTCTAGTAAATATGAAGAAGATAAAAAAAAGATGAGATGGAACAAATGAAGAGAACAAAATTCAAAGTCCAACATTTATAATATATAGTAATTTTCTACTCCGTTTTTCAGGTCAATTAAATCTTCGTAACTTTTAACACTGTTAAATGTTCATTATCATCATCAGCTCACTATACGTCCCCACCGAGGGGCTTGGAGCTCACCCTAAGTTGGGGGGTGACTAGGCCATAGTCAACTACGCTAGCCAAGTGTGGGTTGGTTGACTTCACACGTATTTTTGAATTTCTTCTCAGATACATATACAGATACATACGCACATATGCAGGTTGCATGATGATGTTTTCCTTCACCGTAAGAACGTCGGATGAATGTAAATATGCAAATCGAAACTCGAAAAACACAGTGGTACATGGCGGGATTCGAACCCAGGACCTGCAGATTGCAAGTCAAGTGCTTAACCCCTGAGACACTCTGCTCTGCTGAGCCACCGACGCTCTAAAACGTAAAATGTTACCTAATGAAATTTATCTCACTCTTTATAGAAGAACAGTAGTGGAACAGATGATAAATAAGATGTGTTGTTGTTCATAAAATTTATTGATGCGAACTTATTTCATACAATTAAGGCTAGGCAATAAAAGTAAATGGTAATACTTATTAATAATATCAATTTCAATAACATAAATTACGTTGAACGGTTCCATTAAAATTCAAAAATAAAACATTAAAATTAATGGAGAGAAAATTATATTTATATTTCCTTAGGCGAGTAATATTACTGCTGTTTCGAGAATTCATTTTGTCCGCTTCCTTTTCTCAGCTTCAAAATATAATAAATGTAATTTTGATGTAAAGAAAGAGTTTCCGTTCGGAGTAATTTAATTTTCATAAAAAATATTGTAGGTTAGAATTAGACTATTCTAGTGATTACTTGGCAAAGGAGGAGGAATATTGAATTTGTGGATAAATGTAATCTTTTTTGTTGACTAATGATAAAAAATGTATCACCTGGTCAAAGTCACTATAATTTTATTTTACATAAATTTGTAATACAACAAGATATTTAAAACCAGTAGACTCGAACGTGGATAAAAGATAAACCTCTATATGTGAGAGTTATTTTATGGTCCCAACGGACGACTTCCATAAGCGAGAAATTTAGGTAACAATGATACCTTTATGAGCGAGAACAACATCGCTTTCCCTAAGAGTCTCTTTTTGATCAACTGTATAACATTAAGAAATTGCTCCACTATTTCTTATTAAGTTTTTAATTCAAGAAAGACCATAATAGATTTAAAGCAAGCTCGTTAAAAGTCCAGCTTCTTCGCTTCAGTTGAATTCATTCATTCATTTCAGTATCTGGACGTAGTGCATCGAAACGGGGGAAAATAAGCGTAGTGGATTTAACAATTTATTTCTCTTCAAGTATCAACTTTATCGTTGATTGCAAAATTGTTTAATTTTTTTTTCATTAGCCTTTTGAAGTAATACAAAATTTCTTAAATCTTTAATTTTTTTGTATAATATATGTACATATAATCTTTAATACTCTATCATAATTTCCTTTTCCTATAAAAAAATAAAAATACTGATACGGATAGTAGAAAACATTTCATTACTGATTTAGATTTATTATATAAATTCTGAATCTTACTTAACATTATTTTTTAATTATCATAGTTTTTTTTTATTTATCCGAGAGTTAAAATATATATTTGAAATACTGTCATTTTACAATTTTTCTGCCATTTTTTATATTGTTGAGTCAAAAATACATTTTTATGTATACTTTTATTACAATGAGAAAAGGCAAAGCGAATTTTGTATTTATTTCAGAAAAGGGAACGGGGATATACATTACGACTTTCGTTACAGTTACTAAAATATTGCCTGCTACCTATTTTACATTTTGTTTTCGTACAAGTAGTATACCATAGTATACCATAGTGTACCATAGTAGTCTACCAAAGTTTAAATCAAAAATCGTCGGCGTATTGAATTCTCATAAAGTTGCAGACACCTAACATTTTATTTTATTTTGTTTTGTTTTCCTTTTCTAAATTATGTTATACGCGTTTTTAATTGTGGTTTCATTTAAAAATAACTACTTAATTTAAATTAACTTTGATCATTTCTCTAATATTGTTTGTTTAATTGCTTTACTTACATAGATAGTGTTTTGTTTCATTATTTGATTGTTTATGCACCGATACATTATACAAGTTGTGTTTATCTGTAAGTGAAATTACATGTTACCTGAAACCTGTTGTAATAGTGTCTAAAAGTGATGTATGAACACATGTACTTTTGTTGATAAACCAAATAAATAAATAAATAAAATAAATAAATACAAAACTGAGAAAAGAAATATTATTGAATAAAAGGTTTGATGTACTACTCTTTTTTATATCAAAAGGTGGCAAACGAGCAAACGGCCTGAATTCGCCAAAACAGCGAAGCGCCCACAGACATCCGCAATTGTTGATGCGTTGCCTATCTTAAAACTAAACTCCATATCCAAACAAAACCACTCTAAATCAAAACAATATCTACCAGATAAAATTAGAAATGTTTCTATTTGCAATACATTATGTAATAATACATACTTCAACTAAAAAAATGTACTCAAAATATGTTATTTCAATAAATAAAAACCCAAGTGAACAATAATTGTTGTTATAAAATTACAATTTATTTTATATTCCAGTGAGTACCGTCGTCAAAATTGTGGAAGAGAAGTGATAAATACACGAAGCACTTGCGTGTTTTTACCTGGGGATATTTGTCGTACCGCATTGCGGACTGTACCGAGAGGATGGATATTACATTATAAACGTTAACTCGTGTCTCATTCAAATATATCCTTTATTAAAATATTAGTTTTTAACCACGCCTTTATTCACAAGGATTTAAAAACTAAGTAAGTAGACTGTGCGCTATATCAGATACATCTCTGTCCCTTTTTCAGATCCGTTTAGTCGTTTTGTAGTTACCTGCTAACAAACATCCTAGATGGTTGGATGTTTCGCATTTATTTATTTAGTTGAAATGAAAATCAACTTGACCAGTCCACCAACCAATTATTTTTATGGACATTAAAAGAGAAAAATAAATTAAAGAGTAATATCTGAAATACATTTCATGTTATTGAAAATATTTTTAAATAAATACCTACGCTATAATCAAGTATGAACTTTTTTGGTATTCATTTAACAAATACAGGGTGCCTTTAAAATATTAAGTATTGTGTGTAAATAAAAATTTTAATTCACTTTTACAAAGACGACAACCAAAAGCCGCACCCCTATTCGTTAATTAACATAAAAATTACCCGCCTGGCAAATCCGATTAAGTACTGTTTCATTTTTACATTGTACTTACATTTTTACATCATAATTAACATATTAAGAATATTATGAATCATAAATAATATCTACCTAGGTAACAATATTAAGGTATAAAAAATATTACTAGGTCGTTGCGTCCAGTCTCTACTTAAAAATGTTATATGAGTTTTTACGCAAGAAAATATAGTTGTTAATACTGTACGTAAAACTTCAAATTTTTCAAACTTCTCTACTCATTCACACTCTATGAAAGTAATTGTGACAACGGTTTAAATATGAAAATTGACATGAGTCATTATGTTCTGATTGGACTGATACATAAACCATATTATTACTTTAGACTGTATCCTTGAAAATAACTTTTAAAGCGAACCCCGCGTTAAATCAATAGGAGAGTTGTCTGTTAACTGTTAGTTATGTATTGTTAATAAATCAAATTGTAACTCGCGATTTACTAACGATGTAAACAGTGCCTTAGTTGATACTCCGCGGTCAGTCAAAATTGTTAAGATTAATAGTGGCTTATTGAATATTTAACAAATGACTGTCGGTGACCGCTGTCCCAGCAAACGCCTGGACAAAGGTTCCCGCCGTCAAACCTCCGTCACTGCGCCACAATACAACGAATCATTTAATATATTGTTAGTGATAATAGTAACAAATCACATCAATTTATTCTTATAATTGGTATTTAAATGACAGGGAGTAAGCTTATATAAAAGATGACTTAACTCAAACACAAGTCTTTATGCACAAGAGAAAGAATCGTGAGAATTTACCGAATTTAATAATTGCACAAACTTTTAATAAGTCTGGTGATTATTACGAAAAAAAAATATACGCTGGTGGTGTACGATAAATGCTTAATCTTAACTTACGCTTTGAATTGCTTCCGCTTATCCTTGTATAATTACGCGAGCGTAAATAAAGTGCAGTTTGCGTAAGGTTTATACTAAAACTAAGTGAAATATTTTACCTGGACATTTACATTTATCTTACTATTTGTAATTATCAAAGGTGGGCATTAACTCGTTAATCCGTTAATCGTTAATTAACGAAGTTAACATTTTCCTTAACGGATTAACTTTTAAGTTAAATTCAAAAAGTGTTAACGCTCTTGTTAACTTCCGTTAAATTCTACTTCCGTTAATTTAGTCCGTTAATTGTTACAATAGACACTTATTGACGTGTTGTCATTTTATTTAAATTATGCATCAGGTTACATTCGTAAGTTCGGCTATGTTCGGCGACCGTCGGCGAGTCGAATGGTGAACGAGAACGAGAACGAGCGAGTGTGATGCATGTCATACAATACACCGAGCGGCCGGGATAGACGTGATCAAAAGAGTACCACAGAATCCTTGTTAGAAAATAGTGACGGTTTAAACAAACTTACCTCTATCAAATATTGTGAAGTTTAGGCGCTAGACACCTTCAAAGTTTAATAATTATTTCACATTTACACAAATATCTCGAAAAGTCTTTATTACGTTTTTTATATTGTTTTCATTTATTTAACATCACTTTTTTTAGAAAAAGACTTTGTTATAAAATCAACATAAGGTTCGAAAACACTTTACTCGTAATTCACAGTGGTAGATCCCGCAACAACAATATTTGTTGGGTGCACGAATGCAACGGTCGCCTCGCTATTTCGGCGAATTCAGGTGGCCTTTTGCTCGTTTGCCACCTTTTGATTTAAAAAAAATATATATAATAATTGTTATACGTGAGACGCAAAATCTATTAAAAGAGATAAACTCTGCGTTGAATTGCAATCAAATAATCGAGATTACTCTTCAACGTCGTACCTAAAATACAACTAAACTTTGTTGCAGACAAAAATGTTTATTTTAATGTTGGAGTTTAAAGACAACAAAAAATATAAAAAAAATAGTTTATGGTTCATATGAAAAAGCGTACAAATAGGGTTTTTTTGTCATTGCGTAGATAAGAAAAAAACAATAAAAAAAATTAAAAAATTCGAAAGACGAAATGTGCACGCAATAAACGTTCCTCAAAAACAAAAGGGATTTAGGTGTTTATTACCGTCGTTTGTTTTTTTGGGGGCTTCTTCATAGTCAACCAAAAATAACTTTACATTTTAAAAATATGAACAAAGGATCAAATGGACAGCCGCACAGAGAATGCGATAACGAACTCGATGGATTTATGGCCCCAACCCTTCTAATGGTCGGGGATGCACGTGCGCTGCACAAAGACAATAGCGAAGATAATTTGTTTGTTTACAAAAAAAAGTATACGACAAAACGAGAAAGAATGAGGAAAAAGATAAAATAATTATGTTAGTGAAATAATGTTAAACTGTGTTATGCTAAATTTAATATTTGAAATGTTGCCACAAGTGACCTTTACAAAAAGACATCGATTTTTTTACGTATATCGAAAGTTTATTTTAAAATTAATCGAATGTCGTTGAAAATAATTCAAAACCATATTCTTACTAATTAAGTATAACGATTTTAAAGGTGATAAGAAAGAGAAGACAACACCCTCGATCGGTTGTTTTCGTTATGTCGTGTAACTTATGCTCTACACACTGAGAGTAATTTAACTTGACTTAACATATAACAATAGATCGGACGATAGATCATTAGATGATAGAAGTTATCGAAGGCATCTCAGTTGTATAGTTTGATACGTTGAGATGTATCAATGGATTGGTTATATAGTTTATTTATCAATGTTATAAGTTTCCTCTGATGTTAGAAGTTTTATTAATAAATAAAAAGTACGTAAAAAATGATAAGTCTGTTCGTGGGTCCTTAGCTAAAATAAAATAAAAAAATATTACCAAATTATTCATAAAATTAAATGTTCAGTTGTTGGAGTATGAGCAAATGAATATCCGGGTGCAAATAGTAACAGATAAATGTAAATACTGCACAAAAGTTTTGATTGTTTTCTTTTGAATATTATCACATGTCTTAATGTTTAATAGAAAATTTGTGTTGTCTAAATTTAGTTAGCTCTCTAATTCCGTGACGTCGGATTGTCGATAAAAAAATTGACTGAAAAAGTCAATTGTCCATCATTGTCAGTGTAGTATATAAGTGTGTGTAACTAGTGCATGCTATGTCATTATTAGTGATGCAACGGATGTCTGTTTCCGTTTCCGCAAGTGCGGAAGTTCCGCATGCTTTTCAACATCCGTTTCTGCTTCTGTTTCCGCAACTTTTATAACGGAGATAAAACGGAACTTTACGACGGCTGAGATATCCAAATGCGCGGCGCGAGACGCGCAGTCCGTGCGCTGCCTTTCGGCACTTGTCGCATTTGTTTGTTTACGTACTTTTTAATCGTACGTAATATTTTCTGCTGCTGTTTGAAACAATCAGTTTCTCTTGCTGGAGTAAACTGTCTAGTTGTTGTCCATATAAAATTTGACAACTGGCAAAATGTGACTATTTCATACTTACGAGTTATTAAATGTACTTTTGAATAAGTGATAACCATGTAATATGTCATCATCATTATTATCATCAGGTCACTATACATCCCCACCGAGGGGCTCGGAGCCTACCCCAAATTAGGGGTGACTAGGCCATAGTCAACCACACTGGCCCAGAGCGGGTTGACTTCACACATATCATTGAATTTTTTCTCAGATATGTGCAGGTAGCATCACTATGTTTTCCTTCACCGTAAGAACGTCGGATAAATGTACATATGTAAACCGAAAAACACATTGGTTGCAAGTCAAGTGCCACGAGCCAACGACGCCTAATAATTATATCTTTTTCTCATCTAGATTTGGTGTATTTGATACTTAACACATTCACTGTTTACAAAATAAAAAAAGGTAACAGCTGGGAGCCAAAACTTTTTATGGTGAATTTTTATTTAGTATCTGGGAATGTTTGAACATATAATTATTTCAATAAAAAAACACATTTTTTGCAATTGAGCGCTAGGAATGGCAATGGTTTAGTTCACTAATATATAGATATTTGTTCCACGATCGCATTTCTGTGTACTAATATGTTACAAGATTTTGACAAAGTCAAGTTTTTCATCAAATTCCAGAATATTGAGTAAAACATGTAAGGATACTAATCAAAACAAGCTTTTATCTTCTTGGTTCAAGATCTTGTAACATTTCATACACACCCACACATACACACACGTATACACACACATACAGGACATACATATATTTAAAAAATATACATACATAACATAAAGTTCAGACTTAGCTTCATGTGATACAAGATATTTGTATGTTTGCCTCCGTACAAACGTGGTACTAATCACTACAACACTGTAAGAATGAAACTAATACTCATTTTCGTTAGTTGACTATATTGCCAGAGTGGCTACACAAAGCAATATGGACTCGCTTCAAACGCCGGCGGCTTACTGGCTACTACAAAGTGAACGGGCCCCTCGCTCGGATCCGAGGGGGAGGCGCTGCTACCAATAGCTCTGCCCACTCGGATCCGAGTGGTCAGCAGTGAATGTGTTAATAAAGAAATATATTTGTAAAATGGTTTTAATATTTAAAAGCCTCCGTTTGTCAACACGTATTTTAACTTATTGCAGCACAGTAAAAATACATACATTGAAGGCTAAAGGACACCGATATCCAATGCCTTAATAAATTAAAAACAAATACAAACTGCTTTTACCAAAAAAAAATGTAAATATGTTTTTTTTTTCATATTATTTACACTTCTGTTTCCGCATCCGCTTCCGTTTCCGTTTCTGCTAAAATTTATTTTTGACATCTGTTTCCGTTTCTGGTTCCGCTAAGACACTTCCGTTGCATCACTAGTCATTATTATGGTACAGGCATTAGTACATCGCTCCTATTGTCTAAATTATATTTTAGTATATTATATAACTAAACTATAGATAGGATTAGCGATCGCCCGAGATTTCGTAAACTCAGTAAAAAAATAGCCTGTTAATAGAACAATTCAATTTCAATTCAATTCTTCAATAGAAGGTCTCGACAAAATTAGTCCATACGATTCGGAGATTATTCATATGGCCATTTCCCGCTTGCGCCTTATACTCGTGATATAAACAAAAATTAACTTTAACTGTTAACTTTAACTTGCGTTAAATTTTCGTAAATTAAACGCTTTAACGATTAACGAAGTTAAATTTTTATTTAACGAATTAACGATTAACGAAGTTAACTTTTTGATTAACTGTGCCCACCTATGGTAATTATAACTATTACATTACATTATTTTAAATTTTGTTTGTTTGTTTTGTTACACGGAAATTCTGTACCTAGTATTCGTATACTGCGTTACTAGTTAGAATTTCATTGGCTTTATTAATTTTTGTTTACTAATTAGATGAAACGAATAAAATGTCGATATAAGGTAGGTACATGACTAATTAAAACGTTTTTAAACGTTCAATCATTTACTTAGTGACAGAATTCATGCTCATCGAAGAATTATTTATCCATTTACTTGACATTGAACAGATCGCACTAGCAATTTAAACCTTGTATATCATTTAAAAGATGATTAAAACACTTTACATTCCTTGACATGAAATATAAATGAAAATAATCTTGGTATAATATCTAATAGTCATAACAAAAACCTGATATTCTATTGATATCTCTTCTCTTAAAATTGACGTGAACGTGCGGAATCCAAAGTGGGTTTTGGCTTCAGCCATAGCCCAGTGAGTTCTCTTAAAATAATTTTGTAAGATAAATAAAGGATACTTAGCACCTCCAACAATTACAACAAGACAATTCTTCCGCGAGCAATATTAAAAATGTCTCCAGATTATGATCCGTTATGCACTATATCGTATTGTAACAAAAGAATAATGGATTTTTAAATAATATAAAATAAAACTCTTTTAAATTTTTTTGTAAATCTTTCTCCGAAAACTACGAGTATTTGCCGCATGATTCAAACGGTAAGTGCTCTTTTGTTGGAAACTTCAAGCACAACCATTGTTACGATTTAAAAAGGTTTATGGATTTCTATAAATAAAAATAAAAATGACTGAAGTCAACTTGAAAGCTAACCTCATTGATACGAAAAAATTGTCCTATTTAAAGAATTAGTACATAAATGCAATTGAATATTGTACAAAGTCAGATACGGTTTAATTTTTATAATTTACAGAGACATATTATAAGAAAAAAACTGCCCATAAAGCTAAAACTTTACCCTTCAAAGTAGTATAAATGTACTTATCATTTGATCGAATGAACTCGTGGTAAAACTTCAGTTCGGAGTTCAATGGCTATAACTAAAAAAATATACTTTTCCGCTTACTCATACATCGTTCAAGGCAATGGGATCGTAGTTTTTTAAACACTTACCGAAATTATGTCTCAAGTCATCAACGTAAACTACTGAAATGACACACGGTGACGACTATGCGGCATCGGAGTTCAAATCTATTTCGCCGACCATTTCTTTTAGTATAGTTTTTTTTTTTATTACCGATTGTCAAGATTTGTAAAACAAAATTGTACCCTATTTTTGGCAAGTGAAGGTGTTTTTTTTTTTAAATATCATATTTTTTTTTGGCTGTAAAAACACATTTGTTAGCTACAAAAATAAATAGACTTAAATTGTATTTTAACCCTTCGGATTAGTCTCATTAATGTAATTCTAGCTACCCTTTGAAGTACAGCGTTCTCATTGAAGCCAAAACAATTGTGATTCACATTTACAGTACTAATTCAGTAAACTCGCATTATTTAGTGTGCGGAGGATAGAAGCCAGTGAACCACGCCGCGCCGCTTTTATTGGCTTTCACTGCGCAATGACAAGGAGTCAAGTTTCTGTACAACTATTTTTATACTGGAATCCGTATTACTGAGGAAACCATTTTCAGTTACATCAAAACTCTTTGGTTGCTTGCTTTAATATACTTTTAAAAAGAAAATGTAAAAAAAAAACTTGAGAGGTGTCAAGGGACACCCGGATGGAACGAAGTTCCTTTCAATTAATTAGTGAAGGAACCAATGTTTATTCTATGAATAAAAAACTTAAATCTTCACAAGAAGTACATTTTATTTCTATGAATATTCCATGGTGAAGTAGCGCTCATTTGTCTATAGCAAAAAATGTCGTGACAACTTTTCGTAAGAATTTTTTCCGTCTAGCCCCCTTTCACAACGCGCGATAAGGAACTTCGTTCCAAAAACATGGAGATAATCGTGTTTCATTCGGACAAATAAAACTAATACATATAAGGGAAATTCTGTTATCACTCTTTTGTTTTGTATAGTTGCACAAATAACAAAATGATTTCACACGTGTATTTCTCCGCAAGATAACACGTCACAATATGAAGAATCTAGGAAAAAGGTTACTCAATAATCATCATCATTAATCTGCCCTAGTCCCTACAGGGGGTCGGCAAAATACAAAATATGTGCTACTCTTCCATATATTTCAATCGGTCGTAAAAACTAAATTCACCTCCCTGTAAAGCATAACCTCTTTCACACGATCCATCCATATTTTCTATGGTCTTCCTCTACCTTTGTTGCCATCTACATTCGATCTCAAGGTTATCAAAAGGTTACTCGTTAATCAACAGTATATAATTAAGCGAAACATTTAATTCTAGCTAGATTAAACTGAGTTGTTTCAGTGAAACAATTACCGGACGACGTTGTCGAGTCGCCTAAGCACTTTGATTAAACCAAAACCGCTACTAACACTTCATAGGTAGTTACCAGCATGCAGCAGTGTTATAAAGTTAAGTCACTTAATTTTTTCGTATTACACTGAACTCGAAAATAAACGATGAACTCTCAAATTATGTTTTTATAACTTTCTTAGTAGGTGGCAAATAAGCAAGTGCTCTCTTGAATTCGCCAAAATAGCTGCAAAACGCTGTCCATAGACTTTAACAAAACGGGAAGAAAACGCATAGAACGAGGATATTCCCCTTCCTACCCGTCCTTTTCTTTGTCAAATCCACATACCCACCTTATAAGAAAAAGATACAATGGAGTATTAAAATTAGGCCTGCTGCACGCATACTCATCAGACGGAACTCGGAATTACTTCCACTCAGAACAGTTTTTTGTGTGCTCGTGTTATTTTGCCGGTGGAGTCGGGCCAATTCGTGCAAAAAATGTTATGACATGTTACCACGAGCTTACTTAATACATCAATTTCTATGAACAGTCAGAAAATATTTTTTTTTTAGTTTAAGACAGGCTTGTTGAAGGGTATTTTCGTTTTACAAAATATAGTTAACATTTTGTAATGATAAATATAAATCATTTCAGTTAACGCGCAAAAAGCTTAATTGGCAGTGTAGGAAACATTAGAATGAAGAAATCATATCTTTCATCTGTTAGTGTACTCTGTAATCATTATTGACCTTAATAGCATTATTGCGTGTGAAGTCAAGGGTCTGAGTATTTACGAATATTAATTATAATGTCACACATAAGGAATTTCATTTTTGGCGGCATGAAAAAAAAACACATCTCCACGAACATTACATAGTTAATTTCAAATGTACCGTTATTTAAATTGTTTTAATTTTGTTCTGAACTGCTGAAACAAAGTGGTAAATTAACTCGAAATCGACTGCTGAGTATATTGTGGTTTCACTTTACTGCTCGACGCAGGCAAAATGTGCGGTGCGTTGGTGGTGGCACACAAATTAAAATGAGTAAGTTTGTAATTGGTAATATCGTACCGTTATATCTTAAAGATCTATTTAAAATTACTTCAAATAATTATTATAATTTTTATTTTCACCAACAGAGTATTTTTATTTTCGAAAGGCTGTGAAAATGTATGGTGAAAGCACTTTGCTTTTAAATTGTACATCAATAAGACGTTCTGATAAAAAAACATAAAAAATATCAAGGTTTTTGATACATTAGATATAAAAATCTTACCAAATTCCATCAGATTTTTTACAAACAAAATATTAAAATTTTCGCTTTCACTTTTATTTCAGAAGACAGTTTGAATGTCGGCGTACATTGCGACTCGCATAACATAACATAATGTTTTAATGCTGTCATTGCTACTTAGAAGTAAACTAATAATAAGGAGCCACTTTATAAGTATAAACACCGGAAATTAATTAAATTTAACTTAGCTTAACACTGCTTTATCCATCATTTAATTTAAGTTTGTTTTATTAGAATCTTGGAATTATGTAGTTTTTCAACAAATTAGAAGGATTAAATTAATTTTAAATTCGTTTTCATTAGAGCGCCATCCATGGGCGAAATGTGGCTCCAAAAGTAATGAACGGTCGTTTGATACCCATGAACACAACTAAAGTAAATCTTGTAAGTTAAAACTGATGAATCACTAGATAGGGGAAATAAACTAAACCTTCAGAAACCGGACATAAGAAAAGTTTTGTATGTTATCATTTTAGTTTTGACTTAAGTGTCAAATCGCTCGTTACTTATGGCTTAAACTGTAGCCGGAAATGGAATGTGTAATTTGAATGAGTGCGTTTGCGATGTTTACCCGTTGCTCGATGCAACCAACACTCCATTTCCAGTTCATACGGAACTACTTCATATTACTGAATAGCTTCAGTTCGTATCAAAGTCTACGCCGAATGTACCTCCAACTATGAAAAGGCCCAGTTAAAGCAAAAAGACGCTTCAACCTGAGGTTTGTTTAGGACTGTTGATGTTCTTATAAAAATGTTGTTCAACTTGCCATGAAATCGTAAAATAAGAAAATAAGATGTTATTTTTTAAAAAGAAAACTTTAAAAGTTCATAATCAGTGATATTTACTTAAAGTTTAAAAGCCCCCATTTAGAAAAATAGAAAGTCAGAAAGAAAAATTCAGTATTAATGGTCCCGAAAATAGTGCTATATATTAAAATAGTAAATATGTCCAAAATATTGTTGATGATTAAAAACGTTTATCAAATTGGAATGTGCTTTTTCGTTGCATCTTCGTTGGGATTCCCAGTAGCGGGTTCTTCGGTAATTTAAACTTTGTATCCAACTTAGTGCCATACTATACTATAAATACTTCAGCGTGACGAAACATTATAACTATAAAATATTAAAAACGTTAGAATATATATACGACACCGATATAAAAAAAATTCTTGAAAAATTTGATGTTGTAAAAATTGTAATGGCTTGCTGAACATGTTTCCCAAAATTCTACTATTGTTTTTTCTTATATTTCAGCAACTATTGTAAAAGGCAAAAAAAAAAAAATATTATCAGTGTTTATGAAAATATATTTTGTTTGATTTGAGCGCTGTTTGTAATCCATAGGTACATCCTGGTGCATAAACAACGTGTATGCAATGAATATTCAAGCCATAATGTGACTAAGCATAACTTCCAAGGCTTACATATTCTATGTTACAACCATCTTGTCGTGTCCTAGTCTCAAGACAAAATTATAATTTGTCCCTCATCACCACAATTTGACAGTAATATAATATAGTCATGTTACTTAAGCGACAGGTAGTAAAAAAAATGACAGATCGTAGGTTTCTGAGGTCAAATCTCCGTTTAAAACATATTGTTATCACTGTTTTGTAAAAAATAATAACGTGGATGACGATATGATTTATACAGAGATTATTATCTCAGAAATCCTCTGTTAGTAAACATTCGCGAACAAATATTTGTACGTCATATATTTGCTAAGACACCTGAATATAAGTTACCCTTGTATAATTTTTTATTGTACAATATATGTTTATGTTTAATTAAACTAACAACGTGTCATTGATCCTGTGACGTAATTTACAATACCGTCAGCTCTTAAGCGGTTTACATCGTGTAATCGTATGCGGCCAATTGAAACGACGCGAGCATTGGAAGCGAGGACATGAAGGGTTTCAATTAAATTCCTATCGGAATTTATGTCATTTAAATATTATGAAACCAATAATATGTCTTGTAATAATACAAGTACTATTGGAATTTATAACACACTTGTACGAAATAATACGAAGGTGTAGTTTGACCAAAGATAAATTAGATCTAATGGTCGCTTATTGATTGAAATTCGACCATAATTCATTGTAAAAGATTTGTAATTTTTACATAAAACTAGCTTTGTGCACTTTTTTACCGCATTAACTTCAACGTTTATCCGTCAGCGAAGTTTTTACTTCTCTATCTCTCTTTCTCTCTCTGCATCGTTTCCTTAATTCTCTCTTTTAGACCACCTCTCGTACTCTGTGCATTTTTTGCTCGCTTATTTTTTACAACAATTATACAACGATTATTATACAACTATACGCCAAAACTATACTGGCTTTAAAATATAAATAATTTATGTTTAAATTGATTACCTAAATCATAATAATAATCTAATTTTAAAGTAACAATAAACTCGTAGAATAGTTTAGAGAGTATGTGAATGGTAACATATTTTTATTTAAGGATAAAAACTGTGAATATAGCGACATTCGCAACAGTAATCATCATTCGAAAAAAACCTATATTCCGGACAAAAGCAGAAAAGTGAAAATTAGAGCGCAGGCTTTTTCGTGTTCAAAGCGGCATGGAAATGGAAATGCAGCTTTTAAGAGACGCAAAGCAAAACTATTTAAGCAGCACCAGTCAATGGGAGTTGGTGTTTTAACGTTAAGCACTTCCCGGGTGTGTTCCGAAATACCTTTTAATAATTCAAATAACAAAACGAAATCTTTTTCTTTGAAAACACAAAAAATAACATTTATAAGTATATTATTGTAAAGATGTTATTTCACTTAAAGAAAACATCCTTTTTAATTGAACACCTTTTCAATTTTTTTTATCCATAGAAAGAATAAACATTAATGTACCATAACTGTGAAATTACCCTACTATTAGAGGGAAAACAAATTAAGTTAGTGAAAAATTATATTAATGTATTTCACAATTTTATTCCATTATCCATAATTGAGTCTGCACACAAACTAAAAGGAAAATCTAACGCGGAAATTTCTCTAAGAAAAGTGAACGATGAGCAAAGAAAACGGCAACGTAAACTTTAGCTAAGCGCTCGTCGCATCCTCGTGTCGTGTCGTGTCGTATGATAGAGCGAACAGTGTTATTGTTGAGTAGATTACAATCGATTTACTAGAAGAAGTCTCACTTAAATGGACCTATGACTCCTTAATATTGTGTTACGCGTTCGACAATACTGTCATAAATCATATCATCTTACTATCTCACTTATATTGTAAATGCTAAAGTTTAGATGGACGAAAATATGTTTGTTAGAAGGTATGTCCAACCGCTGCATGGATGTCTCTGAAATTTGACATATCAATTGAACATAGTCTGGAATAACACAGAGGCTACAAATTATTTTTATTTTCAATTCAGCGCGGTCGGAGTCGCGGCCTAATGCTAGTGTTCCCATAAAAAAAAATGTCAGTCATCTGCATATATCTGCGAAGAAATTGAATTAATGAAGTCAACCAACCCGCACTGGGTCAGCGTGGTTGACAATGGCCTAGTCACCCCTAACTTGGAGAAGGCTCCGAGCTCCTGAGTGGGGAGTGAGCCGATGATGAGTTGATGATGATGATTCACTTGCATGCTGCTAAAATTGTATTGTTATCACTTAAACATCTTTTTTTTTACTAATTTTCCGCAATGATCTTGACAATTTCTACCCAAGGTTAACATATTAAAATACTATCCGTGGGTTTCTAAGATCGATAAATTCCCGTTTAAAACATAATATTATCTCTAGTATGTTAAAGATACTAATGACAGGGATGACCAAATGTTTTATACTAAGATTCTGGTCGCAGAAAAAAAAGGTTTATAGGAATAAATACAAAAAGTCAAAAGTGAATATACCCTAAGTTTCCACCGCCGAAACACAATATTCTTGTTAAAAAAACAAGATAATAATGTCTCTTTGTACAGTTTTTGCAGTTCAATCTGACTGAACAAAACAAGATTTCGATTTCATTGATACAAATCAATTGAAATTGTTTCTAATATTATCAAAAATAAATTTATAGCATTAAAAAGGTATATTAATTGTGCAAATGTTTATTTTATTACAACAGCGCTTAGGCACTCAGGCGGATTAAAGAGATTTGTTATTCTTCGCTCGCGTATGGAATATCAAAGCGTTCAATGTTAAAATTTTTTCGTAAATACTGACTTCATATATATTTCGTACATCGATTGGGTTTGTGAATAGGTTTCCATTTTTGAATTTGAATTCGACTGACCTGTTTAAAATGATGAATTTCCTAAAACGCAGCATAATATATTTGAATAGAATAGAATAGAATAAACGTTTATTGCTACACAAAAGAAAGTTATGAACTAATATTAAAACAAAAAGATTAAAAACGTGGCAAAAGGTGGCCAGCTCAGCTGATACAGGGACGACATCGGCATATTTAACTAGTTATAAAATCTAATACTAAAAACAAGACATAAACATACTTATATCCATTTCATATTATTCTTATTTTAATGGACGATGTAAAAAAATGTTCAATAAGGCTGTCTGATTATGACGGCTACTTTTCCAATCACCGTATGTAATTAGCATAAACAGCACATAACAGATACATATACAGATATATATATACCTCTCAATTGTATAGGTATATAGTAAAGATAAGTAAATATATAAATTTATTTGAAGCCAAAGTATCCGGGGTAAATAACGTTGGAGCAATTTAAAGTTACTTTATAATTTGGACAACCTACTGAGAGAACTATGAATAATTAAACCATTGGGAGTACTTGGGAACAAATTTGATGGACTTTACTGAGGAAATATTAACTTACATAATTACGTATACACGTGGGTTGGTAATAAATATCTTTATTTTACAATGAATAATCCAGCGCTTGGCCACGATTTTATTTTATATTGAATGGTGATGAGGTCGAAGATGACTGCAGCTTATTAGATAATTATTCGCCCTAATCCGTCGTATTTGGATGTAAAAGTGACGCTGACAAGTTGTTCTAACCTTTTGTACGCTCAAGGAACTATATTTCAAATGGCTTTGTACGAATCACCAGTTCGGGTCATCTTCCTACTAGCGTATTTTTTCTTCTAAAATGTTCTATGAATTTATTCGAATTTAGTCTATGAACGTGGCGTCAATCGTTTTTAATGTTTTTTAACAAACCAGTATTTTGCTTCCAGTAACTATTTCTTTTTAAAAATGAATTCTAATCACCGCAGAGTGCACGAAATCATGAGTGTTATTTCCAATTTAAAAAGAAAATATGAGATATTTTCGAGCATAAATTGCACCGCGCTTCGCAAAATTGAAAGTTTCCTCAACAAGATTTCGTGCTTAGGTTGCCAGCGTAATTTAGAATTATTTGCACCCCGCTATTCACTTTTGCAAAAAGTTATTGCTGCAGAAAAATATTAAAAGAAATTCACAATTTAGAGACGGCGGCAGAAGCCAAACGTATAACCAGTTAACCTTACTTTACCTATTAAAATCAGCGACAAAACAGTAATGGCAATGTACCTTATCTTTTTATGATAATTGCGTATGTAATGTACAATAGTATGTAAATGAAAGAAGGGAAAAAAAGCTAAGGAAAAATATGAAGCTTACTTATAAGTAAAGATGTGACAGCTTTCTTGTTTGACACCTTATTATAAAAAAATATGAAAAAAAAGTGATAAAGGAGACGATAACTTTAAAAGTATTAAACAAATTCGGTATCTTTCAATTTAATAGCAAATAATTAAACCGAACATTTTGTATTAATCTTGTTGGTAAATTTGAAACTAAAATCAACCGAAACGATGATGAGAAATTAATGTTTGTTAGGTGTGTTCAATCAATTGAATGAGATCAACTCGGTGAGGGCAATTTGTATGTAAATTTGTTTACCAATTCCCATTAGGGCTAATGTTCTCAAAACCATTACGTATAGTAGTTTTCAACTTTGTACGCTCGTCTGCGACAGAGACGTAGTAATACAATAAGCTGATCCTTTATGTCTAGCATTATATTCTATGAAGAACTTAAGTTACGATATAACAGTATAGTAGATGAAATGAAAAAATAAATGTTTATATAAATATGGTAGGTCCTGACTACAAATTATTAAAATAATAATATTATACAAATTTGGAGGATATTGAAAGATTATAACATTTATAACAACAACCAGTAACAATTTACAGAAAGAAATGAGGCTACAAAGTACTATATTTTGACGAGACTAGTTTTTAAATACTTCTAATAGACTATTTCTATGTACAGAACTCGCATGTAAAAAAGCATCAAATATAGGTATGTTTAGTAAAGATGTTCTTCCCTTTTTTCTTGTTTAATAAACATTTCCCTTTCCTCTCGTAAGCAGCGTGACGTTATTTTTTCCTCGTGTGTACGGTTACATAAGCCACTAGTATTATGTCGTACCATGCTGTAATTCGGAGCTATACCAACGCACAATATTTCCTTTAACATAGTAGTAGGAAATCCTTTAATTATTTGGTGTTTTTACCAAGTAAGGTATGGATGGTTTGTGTGAAAGAGGATATGAATAAGAAGGGGGTGAATTCAGATGTGACGGCTGTATGGAGGAGTAGTACATACTGTGCCGACCCTCCATAGGGATAAGGGCAGGTTGATGATGAACTAGCTGTTGCCTGAGACTCCGTCCGCACGGATTAAAAAACTTAATAAGTAGCCTATGTGTTCTTCCAGACTATGTTCTACATCTATTCCAAATTTCGACAAGATCCGTTGGGCCGTTCTGGAGATACCTTCAAACAAACATCCATCCGTCCATCAATCTAAACATTTACATTTAAAATATTACATAGTACGATTAAAAGCTTTCTTGAGTATCCTTGATTGCAAGACGATTGTTTCTTCTTCTTCTAAGCCACACAATGTCTACTGCTGAGCACAGTCCTCACCCAAAGATCATCATGGTCGGTCTATGTTCGATCTATGAAACTGCTACAGTAGATTGTTTACTAGACTAGAAATAATTAATCCAAAATAATATACATTTAGAAAAGCTTTTTCATCTATTTTACCATTTTCACGCCGCAGAGATATTTAAAATAAATTGGTAGTAGTCTCACGGCCTTGTTTTAGTATTCTGGTGACAAAACAGGTTGAGCACTTCGACGAAAATACTTACCGTTTCATCTCTAATTCCAGTTTTATTAGTTTCACTCTTTAACGGTGCTTAAATAATCCTACATTTTAGAAATTAAACCATAGAAATCTTTGTATTTTAATTAACTACGAGTCTTAAGAATTAACTGGAATGTTTCGTTATGATAGCTGTCGCCTAATTTTAACAGTATAATGCGTTGCTTCTGTACCAAAATAACACAATGGCCTTCCACTACCGAAGCACTTGAACGAACATTTTTAATTAGAAATTATTAATTAGTTTGCGTTAATTTCAAGCTGTATCTCTTTTGACATAAAATCTTTAATAGTTAATTTATCTTAATTACTAAGACTTTTGGTGCCATGAATGCATACTGAAAATACATAATTTTGTTAGTAATATGTAAATTAGTTAATAATATTAAAATAGAAATGTTTATATACAACAAAAAAAAATATTGACATCGGTTAATTAACTTGAAAGAACATACAAATATTTTCAGTCAAAAAATTCTTCAAAACTATATAGAGATGTCTGTTAAAGTCATTATTTCATATTTTATAAATAATTTTCAATTTTGAAATAGATCTACTTGGCAATACTTGAACTATCGACAGTTCCGTGACAATTATTCTAAGTTAACACGCTGAAAACGGCGCTGAAAAAAGCAAGCTCTAAACGACTTAAGCACTTCGGCACTCGGCCAGATTGGAAGCATTAAGTGAAATTTCCTTGTACAGCTGCTAGCTTTAAAATGGCTTCATTTTGCCTTCCCTGGCCATTCGAGTTACAACCATGTTTTATACAATGAACTACAATGACTTTTATACACCTCTCGAATCGTCTATATCTTGCTTGTATAGGCAGAGAATTAAACAAACAATAAAATGAATGAATTATGCAATAAAATATGCACTATAGTCAAGAAAAAATAATACGTAATTTGCTTACATTATTAAAGGAAACGAAATTAAAAGTTTATTTAAAACAATATTAGTAAAGTTATTTATTTTGACTCTAACCTAACGGAGTCGTATTTTATATAAATTTAATAAATCACTATGTTTATTATTTCATGAGGCAGATAAGTAAATTTCAACAGTAAATTAGATAACAAAGCTTTTAAATTAGCAAGAAAATTTGTGTTGACACAAAGAAAATTTATCTTTTACCTTTACTTTGGGTACTTAGGGTTTTATTCGTTAAACAGAGCGTCTATTTGAAAACGAAGTCAATATTTGTAAAGAGTGTATGAACCCTACGTATATATATTTGTCTTTTAAATTAGAAGTGAAGTATTTTTCCAGTCAGTACTTAATAAAAAATTAAGTACGTTTATTTTAAAGGACTATTTGCTAAGTATAGCTATTTAGTTTTATTTACTATCAGATGACATAATAATAATAGTACTACTTTTGCCAATATTCAGTATAATATTTTTCAGATAACTTGTCGGGTCTTAACTTCGCGTAAGTCGCTACGCAGAACACAACTTTAGGTGTAGTGACATTGGAGGAGGGCACTGCGCAGCGCGCGATGACTTTCGCCACCAAGATATTTGAAAATGAAATATGAATGAATACATGAAAGAAAACGTCATCTATACAAAATATCTCTAAATTAACTTACTGGTTATAAAAACATTCTTTCGACAAAAAAAAATATGAAAAATTATTATAGGTTTTTACTATTACACTATGACCATTGAGTTAAACGGAAAGAAAAATAATGCCTCTAACCTCTTAATTGACACCACAATTATTGTCAATGTTCAAATTTATGTAAATTTATGTATTTTTACCTTTTGCGTCGCATAATATTTTAGTGTGTTTATAACAATACATTAATAGCGACACAAATTCCGTCGACGACACATAATTAGACCAAAAAAAAACAACAATGAAATGGGCTTGTCTCCCTAATTTATTCGCGTTGTAATAAAATAGGTTGTAATGGTTCGCCTCTCAGCAAGGAAGGAAATTAGCAATTATTGTTTGCTATAAAAACCTTTCTTTTTAAATGGATCTAATAACAGAATCATTTTTATTGTAATAATTCTTTTTACTTATCTAATTTCAACGACGGTTGTTTTTTATGACAAAAATACTTTACAGAAGAGCTTAGGGAAACTTCAAGTATACAATTATACCTGCTTATTCGGTGCCTCTTTTTAAGGCACTTTCTTTTTATATTGCGTAATATAAATTGAGCTTGTAGAGTAGTTGTTTTGCATGTGAAGTACTTTTGTGTGAAATTTTACGTTATAGAAAGCTAGAATTAAGGATAAACAGAGTAATGGTCTGATTGTACCCAGTGAATTGTGATTTGCTTGTTTACAAAATGATTAAAAATTGTTGTGAAAATATTATAAAGTTGCTTATGGTCTGCTTTTATTATTAATACTAAGATTACCCTAGTGGTTTAATAACAAATAAAAAGAAATGACGTCACTGGGCTGAAATCTATTGATACTCTTTTGTGACTACGATAGCAATCATTAGGATATTTTTTTTTTTACTTAAAGAGACTTCTAATAAGTCTCTTTGTTTAATGTAAAAGCAGCGTATTTCTGTGGGTTTTAATATTACAGAGTGCGACACTGATATGAAAAGGTTTTTTCTTTTTTCTTTTGCGTTCTTAGTTATTCTATCTCGAATAGGTAAATATAAAAACTGCAAACTATTTTTATGACTTTACTCTTTAACTTGGAAGAACGAGTTGATTTTTCGTCAAGATTTTAAGGCGAAAGAAATTCACGATTTTCTTTTTAATGTGAAAATTTTAGGATGTTTTAGGCGTATGATCAAAGAAATGACGATTTTAATTTTATGAGGATTTTTGTCTTTATAATTGTGCTAAAACAAATATCTCTTTTAGTATTATGAGCGAATTAACAGCGTGGAATGCGACACAAATACTCCCATGAGCCTCCTACCATGCCTGTACAAAACACATATTATTATCACTGTTTTAGCACGGATATTTTGGCCCTGAAATCTCATCATCATCATCATAATCAACTGTTTTCTGTCCGCTGCTGAACATAAGCCTTTCTTTAAGCCTTCAGTATGCAGATTTCTAATACAAACATTGCATAGGCAGCTTGTGTGGTTAGTAAATCGATGGTATTAGCAGCTCTCGTTATTATCATAGCTTACGACATTAACGATAATGATATTTGTATAATGATATCTGGGGATATACTCGTATACTTAATAATTCTACATAGACGTAGAAAATGAGCGGATATGGCATATTAATCAATTCTTTTTATATACTCATACATTTATTACAAAAGGTATGCAGTTGAAAGTTAACATATTGAACTACAAATTATAAGTCTTACAAATTATAGTCTTCCTGTTTGTGTACATAAAATTCATATGTGCTTTAGCTTTAATTCTATAGTCTAAAACTTTTCAAGTAAAAAGAGGCACAAACAACATCATCGTCATTATTATCAGCCTGATTTCGTCTACTGTTGAAAGAAGGCATCCCTCTTCGATTGCCACAATGCTTGGTCCTCTGTCGCCCTCATCCAGTGCACTCCCGCAACCTTCAGGCAACCTTGATAAGACAAAAGCACAAATGTCAAACGTTATAACAAAAAGTCTAACAATGCGAAAAAAATCTCAGATGAGATTAACTTTTGACGTAATGAAGGTATTTTTAAATTAATTTAACCAACAAAATATGAGACAAGGAAACAAAATAATATATCATAACTGAAACTTTAATGTTTCATAAATCAATTATTAATGTAGAATTAGGCAATTGTTCAGTAACCACAATCATGCGCGAAGCTGATTAGCCGCATAATTCCGTTTAGATTCTCGCGCCTAATTTTATATAATTAAATAACACACGTTTCGGTGAACCAAATTGTATACTGTAAATTTAGCTTCTAAAATAATATGGAATTTAAATTTAGACAATAGATTTTCGTTAATTTATTAATATTTCTTTTAATCATTCCTACTAACCTCTAGGTTAGTGCATAATGGTTTACGAGTAGTTCAATGATAGGCCACAGCGGTCCGATATCCTGACATGTTATTGTACGAGTTTCAACAGTGGAAACCAACGATGTGTGACTGTTATTTAAACTGTATTAGAATAAAAATTAATATGCAGATGTACGCCAAAACATCACAGAACTTCCAGTACGTCATAAATCTCTTTAATTTGCGTACGGAAATAAATATTTTAGAAGCCTTTGTCATACTGCATTGATCGATTTGTGGTTTATTATTAGACTTCTATGAAACTATGCTGTAGATATTTTCAATATTATTCGATGATGTTTATATAATAAGCCTTTTATAGTTATCTAATACAGAAATTTCAATTACAAAGCAATGCGCTTTTGTCACTTATCCCTGTTAATTATTAATAATTATACGATTCGCGAAACCCTTTAATAACTGTAAATCAGACACGATAGATTTCGGTTTATGTGTAGACAATTTGTTTAAATTTTATTTGATTTCCTCTCCTTTCCGATTAGGTGTTGAGAGTGTTAGTGTGTGGTTTTTATTATTAAACACCAAAAAAGTTACTTCGTTTGTATTCTATCTTTAAAATCCATCAAAAATATGCAAATAAATATACTTAACTATGATAGGAGGAATTGAAAACATCTTGTAAACTTATTATTTTATTATTTAATTTGACTTGTTGTAAATTGAATATGTAAGTCATCCAAAATAGGAAATTTCTGTCTTCGCAGAGAGAAAATATCCAAATATTCTAATTTTATTACGAATATACTAGCGTATTGAACGTAAAGAGCAGGTGATTTCGGCATTTTTATTCCTTCAAAAGCGAACATTTGATATCATAAAGTCATGTTTTCGTGCGCTGCAAACAATTTATATCGCGTAAGCTTCCATCGATGCGATAATAGCATTATAAGTAGAACTTTACAGATCAATTTCACATACACTTCAATTAATATACCAGTGATGGTGAACCAATGGAATGAGTGCTATTAATGGCAGGCGACACAATATTTTGGTCACGTCAATAAACACAAAATTTATTATGCAAAACGAAATAAAAGTAAGTATTATATGAGGAGTGATCACTATACTACGGATTATACCCAATAATATTCAAAATTATTTGGTGGCATGATTATTACCATATTAATTTTTACTTTTAGTTTAAATTAGTACACTTTTTAAGTTTAGTTTTTTAGGCAATGATGTACTACTTATTTGTTTTTTGCTTGCTATCCATGAATACTATTGTAATAGTATCTCTGTTTGTTTTTATGCAAATGTATCAACAGAAAAAAAAAACACTAGAAAGTTGAACTGTCTATGTATGTATAGAAAGATTTTAAATTATCTTGACAATTTTTAAGTTTGGTTGCTAACAAAATTTAAAACGAAATATATTTAAACTTATTTTTTGGGTAAGATTAAAAAACAATAATAAAGTTTCCTACAACGCAAGAAATCTTATGGAAAACTTAAACATTGATACTTGAAGAAACTAAAATAGAATGTGAGCCTAGTTACGAACATTTTCGCAACCACATGCAAGCAAGACAGTTGAGTGTTACAAAGAGCTGATCTTGCGACATCGAAACTTTATTTTCCCAACTTACACAGGTGCTAAGATAGAAAACTTTCTTATTCTTGTCTCTTTTAGTAGAAAATTCGCTGATTTTCAATAAAGTATTCTTTATTGTCGTTGGTTAAAAAAGTTGACTTGTGTGATTCGTAAGGTAAGATTATTATGAGATTTTGCTTTCGAAATAACCGTATAAAACGTAACGTTTGCATTTACTTACTAATATTATAAATGCGAATGTTTGGATGGATGTTTGTTTGAAGGTATCTCCAGAACGGCTCAAAGAATCTCGCTGAGATTTGGCACAGACGTAGATCATAGTCTAGAAGAACATATAGACTACTTATTGTGTTTTTTTTTAATTTCACACGGACGGAGTCACGGGCGAAAACTAGTCGAAAATAACGAAGAAAAAATCGTGTCGACTGAAATTCAAAAACAGAAGCAGATGGTATTCTCAGAGGTTGAGGTATAAAAAGTGCTTGTTCATCATATTTTAGAAAAATCAAATCGTTTCAATAACAATAGAGGTACCGACACCTAATTAGCAGCACTTTCACCCGCTTACTCTATGTAGACTGGAAAGTAACAAAAGCTTAAACTTCATACAATTTTGCACTAAACTTCGTTAAATATTCAACCCTTTTAAGGTACACTTACCATCTTTTCCAGGTATGAATTCAATTTAAATTTTACCTCTACGTATCCTTTATAGAGATTTATATCTTTTTATTTCTATTATGAAGTTTTCTGATTGAAAAATACCTCAAAGAATATAAAAAAATCTGTCTTTGGTAATTCTTAATTCTAAGAAAGATTTTTTTTAATCACTTATTCCATACTACGCTTTAATTATTTTAATGGGCTAGGTATATATGAAAAAGGTAAACATGTACGGATTTTCTTCTAAAACCGTAAAGGGACAACCATTAGGGTTTGTGCGTAAGTTTGAAAGAAAAAAGGGTTTTGAAATCTCATATTTACCTTTGATCACTTTGTTAAAGAACCGCTTGATATAAAATCGTGCAACCTAAAAAACCTCTTTTGTAATATTAACTACTAAAAATAAAATGATGAATATTGCGTAAATCCTCATCAATAATGTAATCACTCTTATAAACTTTATTGCATAATTATATGAAGCTTTAAAACGTGTATCTCGTTTTCGAGCTTTAATAAAAACATATGATTTTTTAGACTTAATTTTTGAGGCTGAAAATGTGATACCAACAACATTCTTTACATTGATTTAAAATTGACAGGAACTTTTTTATTTAAGCTATAATATCGAAGAAAGTTTAAGCACAAAATGTTAATATTAAAAAAAAGTATTAGGAAAATTCACGTGCCGTTGCGGTAATATTCGTGTGTAATATTAAAGCAGCAGATGGAACATCAATCATGGTCTGAAAGTTATATTTCACCTCACGAATTCATGTTTACTAAAACTTATAACGATTATGTAAGCTGCGTGGAAATTTCATATTAAATACGCAACGACCACACACACAGTCATACTGCCGCACTAAGAATTGTTAAGTGGCCACTAAGAGAACCTATTTTTGTAGATTTAGTATGAGAAAACATTAAATGACTGTTTAAATAATGTTTATACTCTATACTCCCTACTCAGGTGTTTGTAGAGAACGTCGTTTAGATTAGCGACAAAAGTGGCTTCTGTGGAATTTACAGGTTTGGTAGAAATTATGAGTATATTAGCAGGGTTCCGAGAAATTACAAAGATATGTGATGATTGAATTAATGAGTACCAATTATGTTAATTAGTATATTAATATAATAAATAAATTCTAAGTATATTTTTAAATGTAAATATCTTGAAAGTACAATAAAAAATGTGGAATCTATAAAAGGTAAAAAAAAAAAGAAAATATCGCTAATAAATTAATTCTATTGCGATGTTCTGTTCATAATAGTAGAGTGAAACAATAAGGTTAGTTTTCCCTTAGACTTGTAGGCGTATATACAGTATTATTTCGGTTCGTTTTTTCTTTTTTCCATTTTTCTTTGTTAGTAGGATAATACCGTTCTTTTATCTTTAAATCTGGCTTTAGCGATAGTTAATGCTTTCTCTGACTTGAGTAACGAGATTCTATTAGCGGAACGAAGAAGCGCGGAAAACGCTTTCATTTAATGCTCTCCTTTCATTTTTATCTTAGTTACAGAAACATTATGCGATAAAGTCTTATGGAAACTAAACATTGTATTATAACCTAGAAAATTAACTTCATTTACGCATAATGTATAGAAAAATATGGTCCTATTTTTTTTTTCTTAAGAAATAATAAATCTTTTCACAAGCTTTTAGTTTATTTTAGAAGCTAACGTCTTATTTCTAACACGTATAAGTGTTTCTTTATAAAGAGCACGGTAATAAAAAGACTACTGGTGTTAAGTACTTGTTTGTAGTTTTAGAAAGCAACTGTCCATTTACTTTGAAATTATTATGCTCTTAGTTAAGCTTTTAGATCCTTGGCCTCCAGTTAACATTTATTTTAAAGAAACATTCATTAAAATACTTTACTAACATTAATGTATACTTTGTTATGGAAGCTATTGTTTTATTATAAACTAGCGACCCGCCCCGGCTTCGCACGGGTGCAATGCAAAATATACCTACTACAGAATAAATGCACAATTTATTTAAGGTACTTAAATGGATAAGGATTAATGCTGTATTGTTTAAATGGTTATGCTGGGTTATCCCTAAGAGATAGACATATACCATCGCGGACTTTTTTGTTGAACTTTTTAAGGTGAACAATACTGTAGTACATTATTTTGGTCTATCTCGTAGGGTTCAGCCAGCGTTTGCAATATAAGCGCAAAAAAACGTGCTTATTTACGACATCACATTAGAAAACTTTAAATTTATCAGTGTTTCTCTACTATATTATGCATTTATTATACATACAAACCCTCCTTAAGAATCACTCTATCTATTAAAAAAAACCGCGTCAAAATCCGTTGCGTAGTTTTAAAGATCTAAGCATACATACGGACATACAGCGTAAGCGACTTTGTTTTATACTATGTATTGATAATAAAACTAGTAAAAAAAGATTTGTGATTTTTTTTAAATCCAATATTTTCCTACAAAAAAAGGCCGCGAAAAGTAACAAAAATACTTAAGATGACAATTAGTTAATTAGATAAATCTTATTAACATTACAAATGCGAAAGTTTATAGGGATGGATGGATAGATGTTTGTTAGAAGGTGTCCGGAATGACTCGGCTCAACGGATCTTGATGAAATTTAGCACAGATGTAGAACATAGTCTGAACGAACATATAGGATACTTTTTAAGTTCTTTGATTCCGCGCGGACGGAGTTGCGGGTGACAGCTATATTTATTAAAAACTAGCTTTTACCCGCGACTCCTTCCGCGTGGAATAAAAAAAATGCACACAAGATAAAAAAAAAGTTCCTATGTCCGTCTCCTAGTTCTAAGCTACCTCCCTATCAATTTTCAGCTAAATCAGTTCCACCGATCTTGAGTTATAAATAGTGTAACTAACACGACTTTCTTTTATATATAGATAAGATAATTGAGGTCATTCAAAAACGTATTAAAATTAATCAGAAATTATGGAAACATTTAAAATGTACATTTTGAATGTAAATGTACATTCTGATAATTCTAGATTTGTATCGTCGTACGTAAAATACACTCAAAAGCGTTATCTTTACCACATACATCAAATCAGTATCAGAATTAACCCTCATACACCGTTCAGTAACATTGTACTAGGATTATCTAAAAGCAGTAAACAAGCAATGAATAAAAACATTAAAACGTCGATGGAAAAGAGATTGAAACGCTTTGGGGATTAAGCGATCCACGAGACATAAAAACAATTCCAGCGTGGGCACACTGTGAATAAAACAAAAACTGAAACATTTCGTTGAAATAGACACGAAATATTGCCAACACGTAGTAACGTTTACGATACGTTTTTGATTTAAAATAGCAAGCCAATATATCCAAAAATTTAACAGACATAATTTTTTCGCCTTTGTAATTAAATTTATTTACACCCTATCCATCTAAAGAAATGGGTATAAGGTAATATTCATAACACTCATACTGTGAAATTCGTAGTATCAAATGCAAGCAAAAATTATTCGATATGTTAACATTTAATATATCCACGTGTGTACTAAACGTTTCAATATTCCCTGCATGCATCTGCTGAATGTTTGACAACGTCGAAGAGTTTTTTATTTTTATTTTTTATTTTTATAGGAGAAGGGGGCAAACGAGCAACGGACCGAGAATTATTTGATCCGACGCCCATGGACATCCGCAACGCCAGAAGAATCGCAGATGCGTTGCCGGCCTTTAAGGAAGGTATACGCTCTTTTCTTGAAGGTCCCTAAGTCGTAACTGTTTGGAAATACCGCCGAGGACAGAGTATTCCACAACGCGGCTGTGCGAGGTAGAAAGTTTCGTGAAAACCTCGTCGTTGTAGAATGCCACCCATCGAGATGGTAGCGATGAAATTTGGCGCTCTGTCGACTCGTGCGATGACGGAACTCGGCGGCAGGTATGGTTCCAAACAATTCTTCGGAACACTCCCCGTGGTAAAGGCGGTAGAAGATACAAAGGGAACTGACATCCCTTCGCAAAGCCAGTGAGTCAAGCCAATCGGTAAGACCCCGGTCATTGACGATTCGAGTGGCACGTCGTTGCACGCGGTCAAAAGGAAGAAGCTGGTATTTTTAATCCGCTAAATTGAAACCGGTAACTTGATAGAGTAAATACGCCATGACAAACTTTCATCCGATTGATATTGGTTATGTCACAGTTTAGTGCCGAGTTATATTAAAATACGAGAATACTTTTATAAGATTTTTTTATGAGAAAATTTTACTAATTTTCATTCGGAATATCACTCTCAATGTTTACAATATCTGATTAGTTTTTGTTTAGTAGGTCGTTAACATTCTTTTTTTTTCTTCCACTCTTGGTTTATCACTTTACGCTGCCTTCTCCTTCGTAAATAAAGTTGGAAAATTATCTGCAACTCTTATTGTAGATTTGTTTGTTTGGGTCATTTTCGAAATGTCAGAGGTGTGTTAAAAATGGGAATATATCCAATTTTAGAATAAGCTTTCTTATTTCTTTTATGAATGCAAATTTAGTACCCAACAGTATAAAGGTAAAATGACTTGGTTTTGTTCAAAAGTGTAGAATAATTAAGATGAGAACCAAGTTGGCAATATGAAACAATGGTCGCTCCATTACTATGTACTAAACTGAGACTGCTAGTTTCTAAAGAACAATGGCACATTGTCTTCGTCACTCAATGGTATGGACACTTACAACTGTAGGTGCTATACCACCTATTTGGATATTATTCTTTAAGTACTTCGAAAGAGCAGCCATTGTTTACATTTTTATATTAACTTTTATAAATTTATTTTACTTCTTATTTCGTTTTATATATTATCGTCTTTTATTTATTGTTAACAGAAGTATTTCTAATCATTTTACGCAATAAAAACCAAGAAAAGTTTTTCTTATCATATTTTAACACTACAATTAATATTTATGAGGTATTTCTAGCTCTTTTCAATTTAATTTTTTGACATTTGACAAATATAACAAGATTTCAGACAGGACAAAATTGAAAAGAATTATTACAGGTTTCCTAGACAGTTGGATCTAATCCGTGTCAAGTTTTCTAGGAAGCTGCAGTATATACGTGAAGCATGTTTGAGTGGCACGATTGCTACGATTTAAACAGATTTAAACGTGTCAAGATTAGATTGGAAACGCTTGCACCTAATTTACACCCGAGTGTGGTATCAATTCTATATTAAAATCATAGAGTAAAGACATTACGATATATTATTTGCTATGAAATATTATTTTCGAAAGAAACAATTAAAGCAATTTCCTCAATATAAAACAAAAATTGAGTCCGAGTGCAGATAATGTAAATAAATCTTTTATAGCAATCACTAGTTTCCAAACAAATGTACAATGCATTGGTAGAAATCCAATTGACTTATTACGTATTTCCTTGATGCAGAATTCAGGCATCGGTTAGACAAAGCTCCGTTATCATGCTTCACTTGTAGCACGTGAAGCATTATTGCCATTCCGACCAGAAACGCCTCAGGCGATTTGAGTGCGAGCTTAAACAAGTGACTGGCTACGTTACTGTCTATACTAGATATAGGTACACTCGTCTGAACAATAGTTAAAGAATTATAAGTAATACTGTACGTGATTATGAAATTTAGAAAATATCTTTTGTATAATTTATTCAACTACAATATTTGAGACTACTACTAAAAAAAGCTATTTTAACAGGGAGTTACTAAAAGCTGAGAGAATTTACTTGTAATACAAAAACAATGCTTTCATTACAAAAAATCTAATCTTGAAAGAATTACAATCGTAAAGCTTAAATAACTCTGTTGTTTAATCCGTTTCAAACTTGTACAGAGTAATGAAGAGTTTATTTCAAAGTCTTATAATACAATATTTTACTCACATTTTTATTTTGTTGTTCTCGACGAGCATTGTTCATGTAACATGTACGAAAATCTTTTTGAAAGATGTGTTGTGTTTTAATACTGTTTTATTTTCTTTTGAACCTTCGCTTGAGTGCTTTTACATGTTGCACTTACGAAAATTTCAACACGCTTACCGAACCTTAATCTTAATTTAAGGTGGGATGAGCCCGCATTTCTATGTCTCTCTTGTGTCGTATTAAGTTGTCTACTTAATAAAATAATACGTGGAATTAAGTTTATTACTACGGATAAAATATAATCCAATTATGTTTAACATAAATGGAGGACTGCTAACTGTTGTACGTGACTTCGTTTGTGTAGATTTCTTACTTTTTGAAGTGTATTTTTTCGGTACCGAAACTTTTTGTGTATACAGTTTAATGGATAGTTCATAAACCTATATATAAAAATTAAACTCGGTATATCTTCTCTTCTTCTAATTATGCTTCTTACTAATATTATAAATGCTAAAGTTTAGATGGCTGGATGTTTATTGTTTTACGTATCTTTAAAATGGGTAATCGGATTTCGATAAAATTTGGCATAGATGTAAAACATAGTCTGGAAAAATGCTTGTGCTATTTAGTGAGTTTTTTTTTTAATTCCGCGTGGATTAAATCGCGGTTAAAAGCTTTATTAGTGCCCCTTATAGGCAATTCAGTTATTTCGAAGCTTTATTTTATTTCTTTTATAGCTTTTATAAAACAAAATTAAGACCTACAGTTTGTTATTTCAAAAGTTCGGCCAATTGTTGTGTAAGTTACCGTTTAATAGTTTAAATGAAACAAATGACTTCAGTCTTTTAGTAAGAAACAATTGAACAAAATTATCTTGTATCGACCACGACATTAATTTGCGTTGAAAGCGGCGATACTATTGCTTAACCTACACCAAATTTACGTTATTATCTTGGACGCATTCCAAGGTCTGTTTCATTTGTTTATCCATAAAGCTTTTAGAGCAAAAACACTACTGTTACACAATTATGTTAAATAAGACTAAAAAACTGTAATATTGTACACGTACGAAACTTAACTAAACAAAACCAGTTTTGATGTCGAAACTGTACCGAAAGTTTTACTACAAACCATTGTATACCGGTGCATGCAATCACTTTGTTTTTATACTAAATATACGACAGAACACAAACTTTTTAAACTGTTGTTTCCGTATGCATAAAACAAAACGAATCAAAGTTACACAGATGCCAAGGCTGGGAAAATTTATGTTTATAGAAATAGGAAGGTAAATATAAGCTATTAATACATCGTGAAATAATGTTACTAGTACTCGTAGAAATAAATATTTTATGACAGAAATTATTATTTATGTTCTAGATTTTGACGAAGCTACAAATAGACTAAATAGTGTCAACCCTGAATAGCCGCTATGTCACATGTATGTTAATAATATCACGTTAAATTATTATTAATAATAATAATATTTTTTATTTCAAGCCACAATGTTATGCTCATAATTTTGTTAGTAAAATATTTATTAACTATGTTAGTAACAATATAACTGGACACTACATACAATTATTCACCGCCCTGTGGAGCTTTAGGCAGTGACTTACATATATACAATCTAGCCTGCAGGCAATCATGTTGAGGACGTTGTTCAGACTGGCCCACACCCTACTCACCAGGGATGCGCATCTTTTCCGCATTGTGCCATAAAAGCAGTCGACGCGCGCTTCTGCGAACATCCATATCGCATATTTGCATGCCGTAGTTAAAGAAGAAAAAGATAATAGTATATATTATAAAAAAAATCTAATTATTTGAAACTTCTATTGGCACAACATATTAACCAAAATAGTTCAATGCAATATTTCCTTTGCTGTCGGTTATTGCCCCAAACTCTCCAGAACAAACAGAATCGATGTTCTGTTTCCATTTCTAAAAAGAAAACATCACTACATTTTCCAGCAAAAATTGATCTCGTTTGGTAAAATTGAAAATTGTACTCAACAATTTTCAGCCAAGGAAGCGAATACATTTTATTCATTCTCTCGAATTTTCTTTTAAAAAATATGAGCTATGATTAATGTTCATGGAAATAATTTACGCCTTTATTACTTTGTATAATGCCTACAAACTATATAAACTATTTTGCGTCAAAGGTGACAGAAGATAATTCGATAAGAAGAATGAAAACCTGATGTGCTGACCTTACATATGTGGGATAGGATGGATAGGGAGGAGATGACGATGATGTGGAATTTATAAATTAACAAATGACAAACGTATTTTTCAATATTTGGATATAGTTATACTACTTCAATTTGTTTAGATACATACAATTCTTTAGATACATACAATATGTTGTTGTATGTTTTATTTCATAGTACAAAGTAGCATGTGAGATCGCTTTAATAACATAGTCACCGCTGCCTATTGACATCATTATAACGTTAAAAGATTGCCTTACCTTAAAAAACAAAAGAACTGGATAAAACATGTCTTCTGGTAAATCCAATTGCCTTACCATCGTTACCTTATTAAAGAAGAGGGTGAAGGAACAGAGGACTAGGATTGCTTTTCGGCACACTAACTGAAAAGACGAAACGTTGAATTACTTCCTATTTACGACTGTCTTCTCTATGGTCGTTGTTTTTCACAGGTCGTTCAGGCCGACTGACGCCGAAGTGATCTTATTTTGTTAACTCTCGTATTTGCTACGATACTATGTTTGATTATGAAATTACTTAAATACAAATACAAATATACTTTATTGTTCACTATCATGGAGTTACAAAAAAAAGAAAGTACAACAGGATTTTCACAAAAGGCGGTCTTATCGCTAAGCAGCGATCTCTGCCAGACAACCTTTGGGTAGAAATTAAGCTAAGTAAACCAAATCGGTAGGGCGCACATGAACAGTGATAAGAAATAGAAATAAAAACAATAGAAATATTAATATTTGTGTACTTAATAGTTTGTGAAACCATAAATATTGTCCGATCGCAGTTCTTCGGATTCAAAACTTTGCGATTTAAAATAGTAGTTTGTTGGTTGGTTTTCGGTAACTTAGCTGTACTAAAACAAAGAAAAGGCTTTCTACAACCGAAATCTGGCGGACAAAGTGGAGCGCTAAGCCCGTTCGAAAGTAGAACATCGGATTTTACGTCTTTGTTTGAATACTGTATCTAAACATTCTTCGAAAGAAGTAACATGTAGATATATTGCTTTTTAAGAATGCCATCGCGACTATTAAATTGTTTGTTTGCAATGATTTTAATATGTTATTGCTTTTATATTTTATTAAGTGCAAAACATTGATTATGACTGATGATTAATATGGACGAATTTCACTTCAATACATGAGGAAATCATGATGAGTATGGAATCACAACTAGGAAATTAAAAGAATTTAAATTAATTAATAAATAAATTAGTGACGCTAGGTTCTTTATTAAGGTTATTTACTAAATAATTTGAAGTTAAACGACTAAAATAAAAATTCGTATCACGAGTTATTTAAATGAAAAAAAAAAAATGTAAAAACTAAATAATTGCTTTCACACTGGTTAAAAGGTACTTTTATGGATTTTTTTCGATATATGTTTGATTTAAATCGAGTAAAATTTAACATTATTAATCGTATCAAAGCATAGTCATTTATTAAGAGAGATTTAAGTCGAGTCATATCTACTTTGACAATTTTCTAAACTTTTGCCTGTAATACTTACGAGGCGATTTTTGATACGTGAAATTGAAGTTTGGAGGAGATAATAAATTTGAGCGCCGATTTTTAACTTTTATTATGCTCTAGACAGTTATTATGTTCTGAAATATTTAAAAAAAACGTAATAAATCTAAAAGGATGAAATAATATTTCACGATGATTGTTTAATGATTTAGGCCGCCTTTTCATTTATGAATGTTCGTATAAGTTATATGTAAAATATTTCCTTAATATTGAGAGTGAAATCGTATCGAACTAAGAGTTTTACTGTTTTAAAAATTATTATTACTATCATAAATACGTTATTCTTCCCAGAAATATTATACAAGTTAAATGGATTTCTTTTGTCTTGTTAGTTAATAAAAAAATCTTCGAGTTTATAATTTAGAGTTTTCAAAATGAGTATAGCGGTAACTCAGCATTTTGTCACGTATATTTAAAATATTTCTGCGAGATGTATTTTAAACTAGCTGTTGTCCGCGACTTCGTCAGCGCGAAAATAAAAAAATGAGCTAAGTTACTTCTACATATATGAGCTATCTTCCAGTAAAAGTTCAGTTGTTTCTAATTTATAAAGAAAAAATTAAAAAATCGTTCTTCGTTACATTATATGTTCTTTTGCATGATATTTCATTATTTTGTTGGATATTACAAACAGACATACTTATTTTTTATTAATTACGTCGATGTATCAAAGCAAATATTAGAAATAAAAAATTCACAGACTAGAAACACTTGAGTCAAGCACTAAAATATATTTTTCTAAACATAGAACCCTCGAACAACTTAGAAGTCTTATTCTCTATTCAGAACGTCGAGCTTTCGGTGTAGTGAATTTTTATTAATCCATAAACTTGAAAATTTATTTGCCTTGTCTAAAACTTGACAATCGTCTCACACAAAGGACTATTACATTATTAAGGTTTTTTTTTTATGCATTTATTATACCTCTGAACAAACATTTGATGCGAAGATTACTTTTTATAACGATTACTCTCGCCATTGTTATTTTTTATTTTAAATTATTTTTTTTAAGATTCTAAGTATATGATTAATAATCTTAAAGCTTTTTAATATCGCTCCTACTTGTCTCCGAAACTCGTTTGTAGCATTTATAGAACTATCTCCTTATGTGTTGTTAAGGATCTCTTTTACTTAAAGTAATCCTTTTAATTGAAAAGGGGTTAGAGGGAAGGATTTATTTTCCCAAAACCTGAAATATGCGTATTGTTTGGGTCATTGGATCCCTACATTTAATTATTGATTTCCTCATTTAATATTTCGTGGTATCCAGTTTCGAGGAAATTTAACAAAAGGAAGGTCCATATTAACCCTTTACATAAGTCGGGTCACGTCGGGTTCTCGAGATAATCGTACCAGTGAACGATTATTTGACATCGCGATTAAGGGTTTTCTCCAGTCACGTAATGTTCATATGCTTTCGTTTTTTTGTACGATTCTATGACCCTCGTGGAAATAATATATTAACAATGGTTTTATTATTTTAACTGTTATATTATAGTGTAAATATGTGGTATTTCTTTGTTTAATTTTAAGATTGTTACTGTTTACAAATTGTTATTAAATGAAATTAAAGTTAATTTCGCACGTTATTTCGTAATTGTTATTATTAGACTGCTGGGCGAAGGGCGAGAAATTTAATTAGAATTCGTACGAATGACAATTATTTTAAATGGTACGTGTAGTCATTATCATATTTTATTCAATACTTAGTTTCTATGTATTTTTTGTAATATACTTAAGGAGTATATTTTTAAACAATTATAATAGCGCTGGTCCTTAAAACTTGTGTCTTAATGGTATCTATTTTAAGTCGTAGAATTTTCAGTTAGTTGTAATATCAGCAAAATCCTTATAAAATAGTTCGTATTCTAATACTAGTACTATATTTAAACAATATTCCGATGAGGCATTTCTGCGAAAACAAACATCGAAGTTTAGTAAGAAATGCTTACCTTAAAAAAACACTATAATTCAACATAGCCAAGGAGGCATCAACAGAATGTTTTGTACGCGAAAAAAAGACATGGAATTTTACGGTCAGACCCTTTAATTAACTTTCACTCAACACGTTCGCGCAAAACAAACATCACTTCGTGTCTTACAAGCCAGACAGACCGAATTAAACAGACCCTAATCGTGACCTTGAGAACTTTGAGTATTTGAAAAATAAAACTCTTCTTGTTTATATGGATGTATGTATTTGTATGGAAATAAATAAAACGATTTAAGCAAAGCAAAATTTGAGAGGAGACGGATGCCTTATTGTATATATTTTTTCCTTTTTATTATTATTAGTTTTTAACAATAATATATTTCAAATCCATTCCTATGAAATTTTACTGCTTAAGTGCAAAAAAATCTAAATTATAGTAATAAAAGGTAAACTTTGGAAAACATGAACTGCTGTATTCATGAAAGTTATCTGAACTTGCTCTCTTTTCCTCTTATGCCTTATACAATATTCTGCTAATCTCGATGGCTCAATTAAGCTCTAAGCTGAAAAGCGCAAAAGCGCAATTGGACACGTTCTGTAAATTACCAATAATGTCAGCGCGTGACTGTCTCTGTAAGAAATGTAAAAAGCAATGCAAGAGAGTAAATAAATATTCGTTCAATTTTATTATTAAGGCAGTCAATTAAAATTTATCGGTTGTAAATAACTACACAATAAATTATGTATTAATTACCTTTTGTAAAATTAATGACTTAATTATATTTTTGTGTCCTTAATTAACTGTAATAATTCTGAAATTTTTATGTTTCACTCATTTGATTATGTTAATAGAACAGAGAAATAAAGGTGTTGTACTAAATTTACTTAGATTTTTATTGAAAGATTATTATATCTATAATAATATATATATATATATATATATATATATATATATATATGTCGGAGGAAGTCATTGAAGGAGTTGCTTGTTGATTGTACCTTTTGTAAACCTTAATTGAATTTAATACGAATTTTTACATTGTTATAATTCCTAAAACATATTTCTGAAAACAAATTTGTAATTATAATAGAAACTAAAGAAAGTAGGAAGTTATCAAGTCGCCGTAGTCAAATGAATTACTTTGTACGCATAATGTGCAATGTTTAATGTTTATTGAAATTTAAAAGCTTTTCTAATCATTATCAGATTCTAATTTTAATTCGATTTTACTTTATTAGTTACGTTTTTCTTAGATTAAATAACAATATGATTGTAATTTAAGTAATGACCAAAAAGAGCAGAGCACTTGGCTAGAGTGTGGTCGAGGCGCCATCTTTATATAAGGTACAGTTGTGAGGGAGCTCAGTGTTGTTGTGTGGATGCGATCGAGTTGGATCCTTGAAGTTTGTTTGCTAGTGGTGTTAAAGATTGGTGCTTTGAACTCACTGCTCGGTCTTAAAAGTTATAATTTCTCTTTTCATTATTAATTATCTATGTACATTGAACTATTAAGTACGTGTAACCTAAAAATAACGCGTAACTGTGATTTTAAAGTGATTTAACGTGCTCACATTAAATTAAACATTTTGAAAGACTGTATAAACGTGTTTTGTGCCCGCACTTCACCCTCATGACGCCCACCAAGTCCGGAACTCCTGCAAATGATGTCGTCGAGAAAAGTATTTCTCCGACATATATATATATATATTATTTATAATTTGAACGATATTTTAATCCAACTAGAATTAAGATCATGTCAATTATCGTGAAAATATTTTTGGACAAAACTATGTTACTGCCAATTTATATTTCTTTTTAATTTCAGTAAATAATAATTCTATATCCACATTGATTATATTCAAAATCTATATAACAAAGTTTTAGTATCTCCATTTTTGAAATGCAGAAAATATGATTGCGGTTCATTTTATAAAAATATGTGAACATCATTTGCGGGCAGCTCGGTTCTATGCAATGAACATGAATAAATCAAACAGATGTGCTTCATCAATATATTCCATATTCTGTTTTAAATAAATACGAAATCTATATCTCGGATTATGTTTCAAATAAAAACGTATATTCACAAACCGAATACGAAATTAATCGGTTTATTTTATGTCCGATTTCTCCTAAATAAAGATGAAACAATGGGTAACTAATGTAATAAAAAGGTAAAGAGTACTCTTGATAATAACGTGGGCAAAGGGGGGCAATATACCGACTTCCCTAAGATTGTAAAGGCTTTTCAATAAAAGTACTACCTTCACTAATAATATGGAGAAGATTGATAATACTGCGAACATTTCTACAAGTATATCTAATATATAAAATTCTCGTGTCACAGTTTTCGTTGCCATACTCCTCCGAAACGGCTTGGTAGATTTTGATGAAATTTGTTGTGCTTATCCGGCATCTATGAGAATCGGCCAACATCTATTTTTCATACCCCTATTAAGTTTTTTTTAACTGCGCGCGGACGGAGTCCCGGGAGACAGCTAATTATTATATATACATTTGTAATATATGCCAAAACAAGGTATAAAGTTGGATAAACTAACATCATCGTAAAAGTGAGCCATTGATTTATTTTTGCGTTAAACATAAAATAAAAAAAGTAAATTATCTGTATAGAAAATATTTTAAATAAAACGAACAATTAGTCTAGCTAATGTGTTTTATATAAAGTAAATTAATTCTCAAATTTTGATAGAAGGGTACAACGTATTTATATTCACCTGAAAATGGTAATCCAAGGGAAATGGATGAAGTTCAAGTTTTAGCTAAAATATCAATGTGAATTATTCATGACGGACCATCTTGTTCTACGTAGTCATGGAAATCACGATCCTCCTACTATATTGTTGAATATCAAGTCACGTATCGGATTTTTAGAGCTATATAAAGTAGTAACTTCACATAATTTTATTGTCTGCACTATTACTGTTAGGATTTTTTTTTTTTTAAATTAAAAATAGGTTGTAATAAATACTAACATGTAAGTATTTCTTAAAATCTATTGGTGTAACTATGTTGTAATGTATCTCAATTTAAAAATGGATTCAACAAACACTAATTCTTAAAATTAAGTATGTATTTAACATATATGTACGATCCAACTTTTACATAATTCGAAGGATGTTGATAAATGCATCATTTACTAGTTTACTTCCACAAGTACAATTGGCATCTTTAGAAAAATATAAGATGTTTTAAAGATCAAGCTTTCAATGGCAATTAAAGAAAAGTTTTACATTCAGACTGAATAGAAACATTTGCATTTTGTCCTTACTATTGTAAGTTTTAAAGACGCTCCGATTTGGCTTCCATTTCCATTCAGTTTTATGTTTCTAAACGTTGAGATTAAGTTTTATGTTCTAAATAACCTTCTCTTTAATGTCCGTCTATACTAAAATTCGTTTAATAATATTTAAATATCATATAATTGTGTTAAGTCCTTAGAATATTTTGTGCTGTAACATATGATTTTATGATAAAAATAGTTACACTAAAATTAGATTTAAGTACTTCCAAGAGAGCTTAAAAACCTAATAATAAATGGAAAGGCTCGCAATTATATATCTGCGGCTTCTCTGCTATTACGGGTATCCTAGATGTTGAATCGCCTATCATAACGTCACATACTCCTCCTTCCTCCTTCTCCTATACAAAGAAACAAATAGTAACTATATAAATAGTCAATGTCTCAAGAGCAATTTTCTTAATTACGTATAATTTTGTTACATTCTCGTATCGAAATAGTTCAGCTAATAATAGATCGTGTACGCAGTCATCCGAATAAATTAATTCAATTACGTCACAAGTAAAGTTGCTAATAATGTTATGGAAGTACTAATATTGTTCAACTACCGTTGCGTTAGAGAGAGCAGATAACTACTCCTAACTTTGATCTTATTAAGTATTCGAATACAACAAAGTTGCAACACAATTCTTGTTTCATTACTACATTTCCTACATGCACATGTCTAACAAAATTTATAGATTTTAAAATATAAAATATCTGGATTATTTAAATTATGTCTCTCCAGCAATTACATCAGTCATCGTTTCATTGGCATATCGTAATGGAAAATCCATTAATATGTTTTCACATTTGAATTGTAATTTATAATTCACATATGTAAGCTATTTTATATATTCTGTAATTCCATAACCTAAAACATTATTTTGTCTATTCTATAAATCAATAACACTTTTGTTTATTTTAAATAAACATCATTTATCATTGATTTGGGATCCACCATATTATTTAAATATTTGATTCACAAAATTGAAATAGAAATATTCTACTTATTTTGTTATTAATCGGACACTAATTCGATATCGTAAATTAAAAGTATTGTAATGAGTAGTCTGAATGACAGCCAAGTTGGCATCATTCGGGGAATCGTGAGACAGATGTAAGATTAGTAATTGTAAAAAAGTTGTAATTTACAATTCATCAAAGAAAATATACGAGTTAAAGAAGACTGTATTTTATTAAAAGTATTCTCCGGCTGTGACTCCCACAGCTTCAGAAGTGGGATGACACGAGAACAAGCATTGTTTTCGATCTACGTCTACAAAGTTCATGTGAGTAAACCTTGTTCAATCAAATTTAAACATAAACATATTGCTGAAAAGTGTGTTTGTAGATAAACTGTAAGCGAATACAGAGAGAAGGATTTGTTTTGGGTTACAAAGCCATAACAAAATGGCTTAGGGTTGTGCTATGGTTCGTGTATGTGGGGAAAGTAAAGTACCTACATGGATACTTTTGGTTTTATCAAAATATCACTAGCACTCAAAAGTGTGTGCTATTTTTTTTTTAAATTCATTATTCCTTATTCTCAGTATGGATTCTTATTATTAGTTGCTTTTATGTTTTTTTTTAACAAATTATCATATTATATTGTTATAATATTTTGTTATTTTGGTTATTATTTTGTCCAAATAAATACATAATTAAATAAATATATCGGAGATTGAGGATGTACATTGCAAAGTAAAGCAATCTTTCATTTAATGGAACAACATAAATGAAGGTGATTGTACATTTATGTCAAAAATGCTACATGTGGAAAGTACAAAATGTTATGTTGTTATTATTAAATTAAATTATTTTCTTAAATTTGGGTGTATTGTACAGATTTAAATACATTCTATGTGTACAAAAAGGGTAATTATACACATAAATTAACTTCTTAGAAGTTAAGTTTAGTAAATACTATATCACAAGTTACACATAGCCAAAGCAATTAATTCAAGATTTACATTCTTATACTTCTACTTTTATATACTTGAAAATCAATATGAATACAAATAAAAGTTAACTTTGATTAACAAAACAAGATGTTGTTGAATGAAATAAATCTAATATTTTTAAGATTAACTATACAAACTACATTTTAATTCTGCAGACAAATTATTTTATAAAGTTTTGTGGAACTTTGCTCTAATCCTAAGATTAATTATGATGTGTTAAAATAAATATATAAAGTTTCAAAAAAAAAAATATTGAAATTACAGAACTTCTTTATTTATATCTCATAATTTATAAATAACACTTGATTTTTGGGTTTCCTGGTTTTACCTGTATGTGACTATGATACTAAGGTGAGTTAAAACTCCTGTATCCTATAGTGTGACTGGTATTTTGGGATTATTGATTCATTCCTTTACTATTCATTCCTTTCTTGCATGTTACAGTACTTATATTGATGTTTACAATTGTAATGTCAAGAACTTACATGTGACACCCTGTAAGGGCATAGCAATATATGTGTAGGTACCAGAGTTTTGTACAATAATAATTAAATTCCATTAAACATTTTCGAGTTTACATGAAAAATAAATTAAAAATCTATAGAGAAAATGAACATGGCTGTTTATGTAACCTGACAAAATTCTAGTTTTTATGCTATTCCTGTATTGTTCTTTGTTACGAACTAAGGAGATTATGTTGGAAGATTTTAGTATTGTTATTGGTTACTACGCTGATAATTGTCAGTTTCAGATGCCACAATGGGACGTGAGAACGATAATTAAGGAGATCCAGTTGTGCCCAGGTGCGAGGACCAGGGTGAAAATAAAGACTAGCATTGCGTGATGATAAGACTAGCGTGTATTCACGTCTGAGAAGCGAGATCGGCGACAATCCGGGTTTGAGACTAATGACTAAGACTGACGTGAGCTCTGATATGAGATCGATTACAGATACCTATGAGTTCTCAGGTGTGAGAGCAGTGACAGACTGACGGGAGCTCAAGTGTGAGAGCTATAACAGAGACTGACGTGAGCTCAGGTGTGAGAGCTATAACAGAGACTGACGTGAGCGATGAATCAAGGTTGTGCTCTCAGGTGGGAGAGCGACGGCCGCGATTTGTATCCACTTAAGTATGTGAACGATGAATCAAGGTTGTGCTCTCAGGTGTGAGAGCGACGGCCGCGATTTTTATTCACTCAAGTATAAGAACGATGAATCAAGGTTGTGCTCTCAGGTGGGAGAGCGACGGCCGCGATTTGTATCCACTGAAGTATGTGAACGATGAATCAAGGTTGTGCTCTCAGGTGTGAGAGCGACGGCCGCGATTTTTATTCACTCAAGTATAAGAACGATGAATCAAGGTTGTGCTCTCAGGTGGGAGAGCGACGGCCGCGATTTGTATCCACTGAAGTATGTGAACGATGAATCAAGGTTGTGCTCTCAGGTGTGAGAGCGACGGCCGCGATTTTTATTCACTCAAGTATAAGAACGATGAATCAAGGTTGTGCTCTCAGGTGGGAGAGCGACGGCCGTGATTTCTATCCGCTCAGGTAAGAGAGCGATGAATAAAGTTTGTATTCTCTCAGGTGTGAGAGCGACAGCCGAGATTTGCCGAGCTCACGGGCGTGAGCAATGGATCAAATCTGCGAATGCTTAGGAGCGAGAACTATGACAGACCCAAGAACTTACCCAGATGCAAGAGCGGAGTGAGACGGGAGAATCCGAGGTTTTTGAACTGGCCGAAACCCTTACGGTAGCAGCGTGTCGAGCCTGATCATTGCAGTGCGGAGGTGCACATGCTAGAAGCGGAAGTGTGCATTAATCGCCGCGAACCGAAGGAGCCTCGTTGGAGAGGAAAGTCGAAACCGGAGCCTTCACTCTGCTGGAGATTGGCGTTATTTTCCAGGTGGCAATGTTCACCCGTTAAACGCTTCGCGACTTTAAAACACAAAAGGAATCCGGCAGCAGCAGTATGATGACTCGCGGCGCGGACAAGCTAGCTCTAGTAGCGCATCGACTGGGCGAGACGGACAAGTCGACACGAACACGTACACGAGCGGAGAACACGTTGTGGGCCTGCTGTTTACAACCGCCTGCCAAACCACATCACAGTAGCTACCAGCTTCGCCTCATTTAAAGATAGATTAAAATCGTGGCGTATCCAGAAAGCTCGGTATAACTATGAATGATTTTTGTTGACTAAGAAAAATAATGTATAAGTATATTAATTGTGCTCATTTTTAATCAAATAATTTAGTGTGAACAATTTCTTGGTTTACATTAAGATTCTGTTATTATAAGATAGATTTTATAACTTTTACTTTTATGAACTGTAATTTATATATTACCGTTGAAATTGTTATTGTAATTACTTTTGAAGCATTATTGCTACTTGAAGGTAGGTTTGTTGATCGGATGTTGGATATTTGTTCATCAGGCGACCGATTGCTTGTTGAAATGTTTATTGTATTGAAGTTATGGCTGTAGAGACGGCTCGATTAAATATTTTGACGCTGATATTCGTAATGACAGGAGAAATGCAACTATTGCTTCAAAATCGAATGGTTCAGGATTGACTTGCTATAGCCGACCAACTAGTACTTTGAGTTTGACTTTTGAGACTAAGTGTGCTCACGGAAAGTAAAGCATGTGAAGGATTGTAGCGCCTCTGTTTGTTGTTTCGAAAAGGTGCGCGCTCTGATAAGGACATTGAGAAGGTGCCGGACCGAAATGGAGACGATAAACGAGTTGCCCAACTGATTCGGACGGGGGGCGCTCGACTAATATATATTCGACGTTGAAATGAATGACCACAATGTGTATTGCCGTTTGCATTTGGGAAGCTAATGACCCCTTGCCAGCTCGATGGTAGAAGGAGTGCAAAGATGGGACATCATGACACCAGAAGACGGGCCTGCTCTTTTGTCATGGTTAATGGCCTAGGTGTATTGGAGGGCGTTACGGAGGTTTCGTTCAGAGTTAAGGTAAGGAGAACTGCTAAGGCAGTGGATATGTATGTGATAAGTGACGACTTTGTGAGTAACATTTATTTACAGTGATCCCTGATATTTTTATGACTGGTGCACTAAAAGTATTTGAGGTGATCCCAGGGCTAAAATATATTTTGAAGCTACTAGAGTCGTTAGGATGCCTAAATCTACTCATGCGTAGTTCATGTTGTTTCTTCTCCTTTTATTGATCCGAAAATGTATGTTAACTTTTTTATTGGGTGTACAGCCGGAAAGAAGTGTTGTTTATTTCTTGGCGAATACGAAACGAGGAGTATATTTAGCGCATTATAGACTTGTAATTTATCGGATGGCTCTTACAAGAGATTAATTTGCTACAACTGGTTTTGAACGCCGAGGCAGTTTTGGTTCCTCTGACTCCTAACTATTTATGCATGAAAGAAATAAAAATAATATCTGACGTGTTTCGGTTGAGTTTTAGCACTTACTTACTCATATACGATGAGGATGAAGTGGAAATGTAAACTAATTATTGCGTAAAAAGTCTTCATTTGGTTATTTAGGCTTAAATATAAAGTAATAACAAGAAAGAAATATGCATCGAAATATGGCTGTGTTCTTACGAGTCTTATAGAACTATTATTTATAGGGATTCTTATATCAAACGAACATTGGATCGTTGTTAGAGGCCTCTGGTTTGTTAGGTGACAGTGACCTTTTTCCACTCTTCGAAATTCAAAATTCAAACATTCAAATTCCGTTTCTTTATCATGTCAATACTAGTTGAACACAGCGGTGTGATGATCGGTCTATTTTGGCTGTTTTTTTGTTTCTAGCCGTTGATGCCGATATCTTGAAATCTCGTTCGCCATCATCCAAACATGTTTATTTCGGTTTTCCATGTAATCTACGTCCCTCTCGTCGACTCTCTATTAGACGCTTGGGCTCTCTGCAGTTACTCATTGCCGCTAATTGTCCTGGTTGACGTAACTGTCCAATGTTGGTGGCCTTGATGACATTTTCTCATTAAAGACAGACAAATAAAACATTATAGACAGTTTTATTTAGGAATAATAGTTAAACTAAAGGATATAATAATGTATGTCTACTATTCTTCTTTTGGTTCTGACTTATATTAGAACCGTTACCTTCTATAATATGGCTGAATTGCAGTCTTATACTGATGAATAATTTAAGCATTGAAGAATAAGATAGTTGAAAAGAAGAGTTGCTTTTCAGTTGTACTTCACGAACTAGGTTCCACAAGTTTAGTAGAGGTGGTTGTCCAGGTTCCGGTTCGTTTTTGCTGAGGAATATGGGTTAGTTCTGGTTTAAATGAACTGTCGTGATTTAAATTACAGGGCCAAGAAGGGGTACTGTACACTCCTCCGAACTGAAAACCTATTAGACTGATTTCGGGCATCAAGGTTTTTACTCGCTGAATCTAACTCTAGTTTTTGTCAGGTACTAATAGTCGAGGAGTCACGCTATAAAGCTGCCTAACTGAGGAGCTACAGCGTTTGGTAGTTTTAGAGCTGCTTAATCTTGCCATTTTTCCTTGACACCATTGATTTTCTTGACTATGAAGTGAGTGCAAGTGGAGTTGGTCCTGGCTACCATGGAACTGAGGCTGTATCTGGGTTTTTCGATCCAGCGCGAACTAGGTGGATTTCTTAGACCTTCTGGATTTTGGGAAAATTCATAAAAATTACCCTTCATATGGAACACAGATAACTGATCTTTTTAAAAGTGACAAAAGAATATTCTTGGCGTGGCAGTGGGCCCTGCTTCTCAAACGTTGAAGGAATATTTTCTGAGTGACCGCGGAAACATAGTTCATTTCCACATTGAGCCATGACCCGGTTGAGATGGTTGAGCTAGAATTTATTAACTATATTTATGTATTAGCTGTTGAGGATGGAGAACAGGACTGGATCACCACAGGCTAGTCATCCGATGAAAAGATGAAGGCGTTAAAGGCGGAATAATATAACTTTTAGATACAGATTCGAAACAGACCTTGGATGCAACAACAATTATAAAGAAACTAAAAGAAAACAAATCAGATTTATCGAATTGTTGAAGATGATAATAGGGAAGAGGAGGAAGAGAATAAAGATCTAAACTATAAGTTTTATATGTCAGCCTCGTGCAGAGCGGTTATTTTATTTTGTAAAATTACTGTTTGATTAATAATTTGATAATTAATGGATAAGCGTGGTTTAGTTAAAGGTATGAAGTAGTTTATTTTATTTGTTCTTAAAGTTAATGTTAAATTAACTAATGATTTAGAGCCGACTACTATGTATTTTATATATGAATTCGATAAATTTTTAATTACTTCAAGCGAAGGGACTCGCTTTTAGCAGGAAGGCCGAGCTGTAAGCTATTTTATATATTCTGTAATTCCATAACCTAAAACATTATTTTGTCTATTCTATAAATCAATAACACTTTTGTTTATTTTAAATAAACATCATTTATCATTGATTTGGGATCCACCATATTATTTAAATATTTGATTCACAAAATTGAAATAGAAATATTCTACTTATTTTGTTATTAATCGGACACTAATTCGATATCGTAAATTAAAAGTATTGTAATGAGTAGTCTGAATGACAGCCAAGTTGGCATCATTCGGGGAATCGTGAGACAGATGTAAGATTAGTAATTGTAAAAAAGTTGTAATTTACAATTCATCAAAGAAAATATACGAGTTAAAGAAGACTGTATTTTATTAAAAGTATTCTCCGGCTGTGACTCCCACACATAAATCCATAAATCATTTTAATTTTGTATTATGTAGTCATCTCAAATTAAAATAATCTTGATACTTTCTAGACGTTACTTACTTCGGGTAAATACCAGCTACCCACATCTCTGTGTTTTTAAAAGATAAGTCATTATGATTTTGTTCTACAATAGAAACCCACCTTATATTATAAACAAAACAAACTGGTGTGTAATGTTGTTCGACTACAGCATCAGGTAACTGTTTGAAGAGATGTAATTTCAGATATAAAAGTACATTAACTAACAGAATTTGTTGCCTTCCCGCCTTTTTGCCTTCAAGTAAAACATTATACAACTACAAAATTACATACTCTCCCTAATGGTGCAAGTTTTAATTAATCAAAACTTGTTCGCGCCTAGTTTAATGTACCTAGAACGGAGCACGTAACTAACTGCTTTTTGTTTTCATAACTTGTGATAATAAATTTAAAGTAACGCCTGAACTCCCTTATATCTAGTCATAACAATCTTCTGTTATGTTCAAATAATTTTTTAGGAAGTTATAACTGTAACCGTGATGAAGAAAGAATCGAAATCGGATCAAACTTCATTTATTAAAGAAGATCATCACACCGCGAGTCTAAGGAAAAATTAGAGAACAGAACTCCAAATTGAAAGGCGCCAAGTTTAGTTCGTAATTCATGATCAACCCATTATACGTCCCCACTGAGGTTACCATAAGTCAGGGATGACTAAGTCAACCGCTGGTCCAGTGCGGGTTCGGAGGAGTCCATTGCCCGCCATTGAGGGCGGTCTCCCCCACGTGAGGGAGCTGACGGGATTGCGGACGAAAGCGGAAGCGTGGCCGTAGTCCCGTCCCGATGCGTTGGAGGAACAGAGAGGTTTAGTTTTTTGGTCTACTGCGGGTTGGTTAACTTCACAGATATCATTGAATTTATTCGCAGATATGTGCAGGTTGCATTACGATGTTTTCTTTCACGATAAAAACATCGCATAAATGTAAATATGTAAAATGAAAAGCACATTGGTACATGGAGGGTTCGAATCCAAGACCTGCAGATATAAGTCAAGTGTTTAACCCTTGAGCCACCTACGCTCAGTTCATAATTAAACCACAAGAAATACAGATTTCTCCATCTTATTCTCTTATCTCCTTATTTAAAAAAAATTATAGCAAACTATGTTTACGTGAACTCAAGCATCAAATTTAATGGTTTTACTGAGTAACAGAATATTTTCACATTTGCCTAACGCGAAAAATACTAACAAATGCTTGACAATGCGTTAACACTTACAGAAACAAAACATACATGGATACTTCCTTTGAAATGTTAAACACAATAAGAAAGAGATTTTAATTTTAACACTTACTAAGTCTAACGTTGAATGATGGAATCTTTATGAAGATAAAGTTTTATTTAAAACTTTACTAGATGTTCATCTTAAGCTATATTAAAATATGTTACATTTTTGTCGAAAAATTACATCATTAAAACCTAGCTGGACATAGTAATGTACAAAAGATAATTGATAATACTATGAATAATTATAGAGTTTAATGTTTTATAAGTTAACTAGCTGTCGGCATCGACTCCGTCCGCGGAATTTAAAAAAAACAAAAACTTATTAAGTAGCCTATGTGTGATTCCAGACAATGTTCTACATCTGTGCCAAATTTAAACAAAGATCCGTTGAACCGTTTTGAAGATACCTTTTAACATCCATCCATCAATCTAAACTTTCGCATATTTAATATTAGTAAGATTAATTATATTTGAATATGTTGCTATAATTTAATACGAACATATTTAAATAATCAAATATTATATTTGTAAGTCGTCAAGTGTCCTAAGGAGCATCATTCAGCCCAAAACAAATTACTTCCGACGTCTCCAGTATTATTTGTCACAGAAATTATGAAGTGGAAGCAATTTATCACTTTGTCCTCGGAATTATGTTATAGACTTTCTTCTAACATATTGATCAATTTACGTCGATGACACTTATTTTTACTATAGTTTTATTTTAGGATATAAAAACTAATAGTATTTGTCACACTCGTAATTTGGAAGGCGGTGATGAGAGTAGAACATTGTTTTTGGTACAATTTTTTAAAGTTAGGTGGCAAATGAGAGTATGTCCACCTGAAATTGCTAAAATGGCGAATTGATAGAGGTTTGGAAGAGAACCGAACTTGTAGGCGGCCGTTGACCTCTGTGAACCATCGGATAAGCTACAAGTCGTAGTATTGTGCTTATTTGATTTTCACCATTTTGGCACTGACTTTAGTGGTTGGTAGCAAAGATAAAGATACGAACTAATAATAGAGACACAAATAACTGTCCGGAACGTCAATAGGCACTTTTAATTCGGAACGAAGCAAAGGCCGTTTCTAAGTAGCGACCTATTCAGTTATTTCTATAGAGATCAGTATCTCTGGCACACTAACTCGAAATTTGTAACGCGACTTCGTATTCTTTGTATTCTCGACTTGTGCTTGATATTTTAACGCCTATGTTATTTATCTAAATAAAGCCACTTTCATATTGAGCATCACATTAGCATCACTTACAATTTGTGCCACAAATATGTAAACGAAGCCGCGAGAATAACTTACTGCGTCATTTACATTTTAATGAAACATAGCGCGATGAGGCTGTTTGAATTCACTAGAATCTGTGATTGCAATCGCTATGTATGATATGTACGACATGTAATGTTTGTTTTTGAATTCAAAATTTATGTATTGTAGTAATTATCAAAGGAAACAACAAAGTTGAGTAGTAAACGTTTTAAATTGCATTTTCTTCTAAATTAAAAAATACGATTGTAAAATAATGCAAAACAGCTATAAAAATGTAAAGACAGCAAAAATATATTTTACGTTAAACCATTATATATTAATATTGTTATATTAAAAACTGTATGACATAATTTTAGTGTTGAGTATATAAAAAAGTATGGTGGATGAGTGTTCTTGTTTATTCAAAAGTGGACCTTAGGATTTATAAGATCGTGTCGGTTGGACAGCAGGGATGGAAAATAGGTTTTATGAAATTGAGTAATAAAACGGCCACACAAATAGTGTCATTTCCAAATCCAATCTGTAATGTAAGCATGTAATATTTTTTTTCTTGATTTTGCCATATTGTACATAAATAAAAATTGGGATTTATTTATTTATAAAATAGATAGCGTTTTGTTTTTACTGGAAATTTTGGCATCGGATCAAACTTTCTAAACCATCTTGTGCAATTATTATTTTTACCCCAGTTCTAAATTTGGCACTCATTCAAACCACTGGTCCAACCTGAATACCAACTATAAACTATGATGTCTTGCTTTAAAATAACCGAAATATATTTACCAATACCCTTTCCCAATTGTAGCCTTAGTTATAATTTTTTATGAATATTATAATCATTAATATAATAAAATAGTAAAAAACACAAGTAATTTTTCTTTTTCTCCAAAACACATCTCTTTCGTAATTAAATAAAGATTTTTATATTTATCCAAAAGAATTTATGAAATGGGAAAACGCAAAAACGGTTGACTTGATAGTGACCTCAAATCAAAATCAACAATAATCTAATGACATACGGATGCTATCCTTAAACGTTTTATATAGAACATATTTTATAAGCGATAAGTGGATATATTTGAATGGGACACGAGTTAACATTTATGATAATCCATCCTCTCGGTACAGTCCGCAATGCGGTACGACAAATATTCCCAGGTAAAAACACGCAAGTGCTTCGTGTATTTATCACTTCTCTTCCACAACGCTGAAGACCGATGTTCTAAGTCTCAAGAGTGCACTATGAATTTGAAAACCACAATCCAAACAGCTGAAGCTGACATTACGAGTTGGTTGATTGATATAAGTTGATTAAGGTTAAATAAATTTACATTATAACTAGCTGTCGCCCGCGACTCCGTCCGCGCGCAGTTAAAAAATGAGGGGGGGGGGGTTATGAAAAATAGATGTTGGCCGATTCTCAGACCTACTCAATATGCTCACAAAATTTCATGAGAATCGGTCAAGCCGTTTCGGAGGAGTATGGCAACGAAAACTGTGACACGAGAATTTTATATATTAGATAATAAACGAATTTCAAAATGGAGGAAATAACAAGGTTTGATAGCTTTTGCGGTGAGTTAGTATTTCGTTTAACGTTGGCAAAATATTTCTCATCTTAAATTCTTGTTCGTTGTTTTTGTTCTTACTTAATAAATCTATTTAAATTATTGAACATGACAATTAAATAGATTACTGTAAATAAAATCTAACGCTGTTACTACTTCAATACTTTAACTTTAAACTGTACTGGACTCACGATACTGGACTATATTGATAATGATAACGCAACATAATCAGAACAAGAGAGGTATTGTCACTAATCACTGTCAGGAATCCAAGTGTGTCACATATTTGTTTATATAAACTAGCTGTTGCCCGCGACTCCAACCGCTCGGAATTAAAAAATAACTTAATTAGTAGCCTGTGTGTTCTTCTAGACTATGTTCTATATCTATGCCAAATTTCATTCAAATCCGTTATGGGGTTCTGGAGATACGTTCAATCAAACATCTATCCATCCATTTACAATAATTGTAAGATTAATTCAATAAATCAACCGTATCCATTGGTTAATTTGCAATATCTTAGCATTTTGGGTACACCGGAAATGAGAACGAAATAAAAATAATAGTTAAATTTTATCTACCACAAATTATTGGTAAGACAATTTATTTGTTTTTATCATTTTTTTTATTTTACTAGCTTAGTTTTATTGATTCAATTCTTATATTTGTATTCAATTCTGTAAGGAAATTTTGTCTACCTGTGCTCGTTTACAAAAGGGATTCGCCCTAAGCAAATACTTGTTATCGTTCAGCAAATCATCGAGCGAAGGTTTTACCTTTTTTTGTACAAAAAATAAATTCGGACTATTTAAATATCGTTGTATTGAAACTATCGTACTAGCAGTATTTACTACAAATTATAAAACTTTGAGAAATTAGATTTTTCGCCGTCCATTTTAGTATGAAAAGTTTGTATAGTCATCGAACTTGTAGAACCTTTTGCTCATATTTTATGATGAGTAAAAAAATTTAAAATTACTTCGTTTTTTTTTTCTTTTTTAACTTTGTCATTCAGGCCTCTGTGACATTTACATTTCAAATTTGATGACAAAGACTAATCTATCAAACCAATATTTTATTCCAATCTGAACATCTGCTACTCAAACTAGATTGATCAAGTGAAGATGTCAAATTACCGCTACGACTTAGGGTCCTTCAAGATGCGAGCGTATCACCATCTCAAAGGCCGGCAACGCATCTGCGATTCCTCTGGTATTGCAGATGTCCATGGGCATCGTGAACACCTTGGTGTTCCCGCTGCTCGTTTGCCCCCTTCTCTTATAAAAAAAAAAAAAATTAAACTTCTACAAAAGTTTGTAACAATTATTTATTGGTTAATTGCCTTGTCTTTAAAATAAGAAGCTTTCAATATAGTTTAGCGATTAGGTTTTCTTATTGTTCATACATAATTTTCCAGAACTTATGTAAAACATTCTTCATGGGTTATAAAGAATAATGCAAAATGTGCAATTGAAAAATGTAGCTACACAAAAATACACGTTATAAGATTTGAGACATCGAACGCTTGTAAGCAGTTTTCAATGTAATACTGAACTAGAGAACTGATTTAGAGCACTCACGGAAACTTTTACAAACCACAAAGACCTTTGCAAAATTCGACATTTTATTTATTAAAATGTAGCATTTTGTCCGGTATTGTTTAAATTTTTTGACAATATTAAACAAAAACTTCATACGCTTATAGTTGCTTAACTTTTTTAAATCAACAGATAAATATATATCATCACCTGCACAGAAATATTCAAGTGAAATTAATGTCTTTTCACTTACAACTAAAACAAAAATATTATATTAACACTAGCTGTCGCCCGCGACTCCGTCCGCGCGCAGTTAATAAAAAAAAAAATGAAAAAAAGATGTTGGCCGATTCTCAGACCTACTGAATATGCTCACAAAATTTCATGAGAATCGGTCAAGCCGTTTCGGAGGAGTACGGGAACGAAAACTGTGACACGAGAATTTTATATATTAGATTGGTCATTTTATTTTAATTTATTCAAAATTTTATCAAACTGGTTTTCACCAGTTGAAACGCATCGGTAAAGAAACTAATCGTTTTGATATCCAACGTTCATTTGATGCCGCAAAATTGCGATTTCCAATATAGCCAATTACAATTTGAAAGTTTTTTTTTTAACGCGTGCGCTGATTTAGTACCAGCCTCAGTTACTGACACATCAATTTACATATCAAATAAATTCTAATAACAAACCATTCAGGCGTTCTATAGAAATTTCTAAAAATATGAACAAAAAAGTCATAGTTTTTTTTTAAATCCAATCACATTTTTAAACAACATTAATCGTTCAATTTCACAGCATTGAAAATACATAGTTAAGTAGCATTCTTGTGTTTGTTTATTTTAATCTTCGCCTTAACTTTAAGAAAATAGAGATATTAAGATGTTTTTCCACAGGATTTTAAATAATGGAAACTCACAAATGCTACTTAAATAAGTATATGAAGCTGTGTTTCATCATCATCATCAGCTCACTTTACGTCCCCACTTAGGGGTCGGAGCCTAAGTTAGGAGTGACTAGGCCATAGTTCACCACGCTGGCTAAGTGCGGTTTGGTTGACTTCAAACATATCTATGAATTTCTACTCAGATATGTGCAGCATCACGATGTTTTCCTTCACCGTAAGAACGTCGGATAAATGTACATATGTAAATCGAAAAACACATTGGTACATGGCGGGATTCGAACCCAGGACCTGTAGATTGCAAGTCAAGTGTTTAACCCCCGAGTCACCAAAGCTCTATGGATGTTTGGGCAGTGTAAATCTACGGTAAACAGTTACAACATTTACAAATTTGAAACGTAATTTTAGAATTGTAAAGCCACCAGTAAATATCTTTGGAATTGAACGGTTAGCAGAAGTTAACGGTTAGTTTAACTGGCAACGTTAAATTCATCCTCCGATATACGAGGCGACGAGTCGTTCTAGGTATTTGCATCGGCATGTCCAACGAGATACGAAATACACAAGCTTAAAATTTGAATTTGGTTAGAAGAGAAATTGGATTCAGCTAAATCTTATGTGACAGAATACATACACATCATAATACAAATAGATTACTTTTGAAAACAAAGCGAGCTGTGGTATTTGAATTTAAATATAAAATTTGTTTACTCAAGTTGAATATAGGTATTCGTTGTAAAACCATTTGAAAGAAAACATTTTGATCGTCCGCCATATTATCAAATGGATTCATGTGGAATTTCACGGTTCGTTTTGTTGCATGACGCTTAAAATTAGATAAACACAGATCCCTTCTTAAGATGATACTAAATTGGATATTTTGATAGGTTGGAAGTTTTTTGCTGAATTATCCAGGTTTCTTTTAAATTATAAGGGTTATCTCCATTTTATTAAGGTACGGTCGACTTTCACACTTGCCTGAGTTTAACGCTAACCTGGCATTCGATATACTTATCTGATACGCATTACGAAAATTGAAAAGGGATCACACGTTGATGAACAATTATCGGATATTGGAATTAATAATCTTAAACCTATTGCAATTTGTTGATGAATATTGAAGTATTTCATGTGTCCTTTTTGTATTGGTATCTTTTATCAAAGCATATTGACACAATAAAGTTTTCCCTTCACAATATTAGTCTGAAATTTTCTATTACATTTAAATTACATTTTATCGAGGTAAAGGATAGTGCATTTGTATTATAATTTATTACAAACTAGCTATTACCCGCGACTCCGTCCGCGCGCTGTAAAAATAGAAAACGGGGTAAAAATTATCCTATGTCCGTTTCCTGGTTCAAAGCTACCTGCCCACCAATTTTCAGTCAAATCGATTCAGCCGTTCTTGAGTTATAGTGTAACTAACACGACTTTCTTTTATATATATAGATATAGATTACAAAACTTATTTATCATAATACTGCATTTTAGATGCTATTAAATTATACGTTGGTATTAAACTACAACTGAATATAGCATAATAATGCAGCGAGTGGCTTAAGAAGTATGTGTCTACTAAACTTGGAGTAGCTCAATCCATTTATCTCGCTAACATTGACTAAGCCGATCATCTATCAAGTAAGAGTACAGAACTGTACCATCTATCATACGCTTCAAGAGGATCCCAACTGAATGGTGATGTAATTTAACTTGTTTTAAATATATAAATACTTTGTATTTATCTACGAGTACTTACGAAAACAGAAAAAATTACTTAGGAAATGTTAATTCAAAGCTATATATAACAAACTAGCTTTTACCCGCGACTCCGTCTGCGCGGAATAAAAAATAGAAAACGGGGTAAAAATTATCCTATGTCTGTTTCCTGGTTCTAAGCTACCTACCCACCAATTTTCAGTCAAATCGATTCAGCCGTTCTTGAGTTATAAATAGTGTAACTAACACGACTTTCTTTAATATAGATAATCTATAATTGATGATATTTATTACTTAAAAATCTTGCTTTTATTGTTATATAAGCAATAACCTTAATTAATACCAACCATCCAATTATTCTTATTTTCTCGAACAATGGTGTGGTTGTTTTCAAATTTCGTGTTATATTAGCACAAGCGTTCTGTTATTGTTCTATTAAATTAAATATTGATCCTATATTATGTTGCTTCTAACAAAGAAATTAATTAACTTGGCACATAATTAGATTTGATTAAGCCCAGGTCGTAAATAACAAATCAAGTCTTATCATTTAATTTGAAACTCTTGTGTATAGTCATTGTGGTGGACAACTCATATTAAGATTTAGAATAACTACTACACAATTTAGTGCATTATTTTTAGCACTAAATAAGTACTAGTCGGGTGGAGCGTCGGTGGCTCAGGGGTTACTTGACTTGTAATCTGCTGGTCCTGAGTTCGAATCCCGCCATGTATCAATGTGTTTTTCGATTTTTGATTTACATATGTACATTAATCCAATGTTCTTACGGTGAATGAAAACATTAGTGCAGCACAAATCTGCGAAGTAATCAAAGATGTGTGAAGTCAACCAACATGCACGGGGCCAGTGTGGTTGACTATGGCTCAGAGCACCTCAGTGGGGACGTACAGTGAGATACATCTTGTTATTAAAACTATGCATCGATGCGCTGAAGTCTTAACCCTGTCTATCACTTTCAAATTTCTTTTTATACCTAAGTGTAAATTACAAATGTTGTCATGTTTGCGGTGAACCGATTCATTATTAGCCGTTAAGTAATAATTGAACTTTAAACCCAATGAAAATTAAAAACATTTTAGAGAAAAATTTTGTTTTGGTGTCGTAAATACATATATGTATATTATATAATTAAAATATCAAATGAAAGGTAAAATATTTTAACAATTACAATTTCAATGAAACTCGTTCGGAGTTCCGTTGAGCGCTGGACAAACATTGTGAAAATATCGACAATGTGGAGTTCGTATCAGCTGTTTCGTAGCAAATAAAGCGGAAATCAATTACAGTAGAACATTCAATTATCATAATATATTACATCTAGACACTTATAATGTAAAAATTCCCTAAAACAAACATCATAGTGTGAGGCGAGCTACTTATATTGTAGTGACTTGAATACATAATACAACTGTATAGCATATGTAATATGTAAAAAGGATTTTGATTTCTTGAAAATTCATTGTTGGCTGAGGATGGATCGTTTATCATCTTCGTTTATTAATAAATGTTTATAAGTGTTTCAAACAAATATATACGTATTTACTGGAAATATAATTTTTGAACTTAATATTTTATTTTTGAATTGAAAAAGCCACCGTTTATGAGTCGAGGGATAAAGTAATTCACGTTCCACGAATGGCAATAACGAGATTTAATAAAGATTTAAGATGTAGCAAGAGACGTGACGATTCGCAAAGTGCCTTCCACTGAAACGTTATATTGCCAAGTTAAAAATAGGATCAAGGCAACAGAAATTAACTTACGTAGCTTTTTAAATTGAACAATTTATTTTAATGTAATTTTTTATAACTTTAAGAATGGTTGTGTTTTAGTTTATAAATGTGTCAGCTTATTTGAAGTTAATCGAAAAAATGTAAGTTGAAGGTTATAAATAAATAGTATGTCAGAAAACCGTCCTAACATTTTATACTGTAACAGTGATAAACTATAGTTAAAAAAAAAAGATCAATGAAATTCATAGGTGTGGAAATGGTCGCCACCTTCGACCAGTTCTGGCGTTCACGCTCTCTGACCGCACATCTGTCACTACAATGTCGCAGCGGACATATTCCGTATAGAAAATACTGTATGTTGTTTTGAGAATTAAAATTTGTCCCCAGGCCCATTCGTGCAACAGATGTTTTTGTGTGCTCAACTGCTATTAAATAAATATAAATTAATAAAGGATAGATCGGCTCATTTAGCAGTTGGATAATGTTAGTATCTCAAGTTAATTTAATAAAGAATAAAAGGAAAAGAAAAGTTTTTATTAACGAAAAAAAGATTATATCAAAAACAATAACCTAATACTAACATTAAATTACACATAACTGAATAGTTAAACTTGATGTTAAGTTACCATTTATGGTTAGTTAATGCTTAGTTTCTTTGCCTACAAAGACCGAAAAGGTTAATAAAAGAAACGACATAAAATAACATGAATAAAAACGACAATTTATAAAAGATTTTGCTAAAGAACTCGCAAAAATAGAACCAAGACATGAAATAGAGAACATAAAGTAAAGCGTCACATCGGCCGCAGTAAATGTTTTATTACGCACTTTGAAGCTGCCGTGTTTCGTATTTCGTTTTTACTAGTAGTAAGTTTATATTATAGTAACCTACAACAGCATTGGTAACTGTTCTTTTACGTAGATTTTGTAAGCGTGAGATCAAAAACACAAAGGTACATTAGAATCGTGCTCGAAAATCAAGTAATACAGAAGTCTTTAGATTATATTGTAAGTACTGTGAAAGCAATTTAATAGTGTCATTAAAGTTGAAATCTTAATTTAAACTTTATTTTGCTTAAAGAGGTGGAAAAAGAGACAATATATATTTTTTAAAATCACAAATTACTGAAGATATTTATAAAGGTGGTAAAAATTTACTTGATAAATTATTTAAAACACCATACTGAAATTAAATTTACATTTTGCACAACCTTTTTATAAAGAGGCTAAAGTAATTTCCTGCATCGGACGCTGGAAAAGATAAAAAGTGAAAATACGACCCTCTATTTCTTTATCGGACGCTAATCGAGATTACATTGTCGGCCGCTGCCCGTGAGAGAACAGCTCATCGGTACTTATACCCTCTAGTTGTGAGGTTTTCAAGATATAAAGAGATTTAAATGTTTTTCTTTTAATATCATTATTTAATTTAATAATAATCTTGATGACCGTACAAAAGAAATGTATTTTTATACGATCCCATAACTGTCTATTATTCATTCGTGTCAATGTGTGAATGTATGTAAAGTCCATACGATAACCTAAATGGGCGAATCAATTTTCAGAAGTGAGGTGTCATTTTGATCATTATTTTGTTGAATTATGAAATGAACTTGGGGATAAAGTTGATTATCATATTACATAGTTAATCTTCTTCTTCTTCTTCTCAGCCACGTAATGCCCACTGCTGGGCATAGACCTCCCCCAAAGATCGCCACGACCGGTCCCGTATTACTCGTCTTATTTAAATTAACTTAAACTTACTTGTAATTTAAGTAATCTGTATTAAAACGCGTTTACATTTCATTTGCAAAAGATAAAAAATGATAGTGTACAAAGATCGTGTTGAATGTACATTAATAATTCTGCCACGTTTTGTTCTTTCTTAAAGTGAAAATTATTTCGTTTTTCTTTATTTCAAAAGGTGTAAAATATTTTTAAACCAGAGCAAATAAAGCCATAAGATTAGACTTTGTCCCACGTGATATTACATTTGAATTACAAAAGATGTTGACATTACAAGGGTTACCAATTTCCCTTGCCGTGTGTAATATACGATGTGTTATTGCTCATAACGTTATGTCAGCTGTCTGTATCCACATTTATTACGTTTTATGTAAAAGAATGATTTTAAATTGAGATTTTATTATAGCTCTATATACGAACGCGGCTGTATGCGCAAAGACATTTACTATAAAATACGGACACACTAACGTTTCATTTCTTTATGTACTTCATCTCTTCGCAAAACTGAGAATACAGAGGTCTACGTCAGTCGGATCATACATCTCGAATCTAACGCATGTGTTTTGTTTCCTACTCTGCAATAAACATATGAAATAAAAACATTTATTCACGCTATTTACAGGGAAATTGAAATTTACTTTAAATTGCAGTATTACAAGTCCAGAAAGAGAGACGTGGATTTAAATTATGAACCTAATATATCTTATCCTTTCGACAATAGATAATTAATTTGAGACGTACTAAAAAGCTATTTTAAAGTAAACGCGATACTACTACAATAATAAATTGCTTCCATGTAGAGCTAAGTTATTGTGTGGTCCGTGCCACAATTACTCAAATTGGACAGTGATGTATTCAGCAGGTACTACGGACGTCCGATGTTGGTTTTTAAAAATATTTTTAACGAAACAAATATCTCGCAATTTCACATCTGACTTAATGTTTAGTTTTGCAAATGATAGGTGATTTGTTACTTTAAATTTAACGAATTTGTTTAGATAAGTAATTACTGCATTTTGTTACTAGTACATGAATTTTTGAGCAACCTTAATTTTGTATGAACCAGTCTCAAATAAATTGGTCTTTTTCATTTGTTTACATCGCATACAACAATGTGGTTTTATATAAAATTTTGTTTTATTACAATAATCACTATTTCTGATACTCTATTATGACACAAAATGTCGTAACATTTCTATCATATTCAGAAATACTGAATGTAATAACTGTGATTTTTTTTTACATCTATTCAAAGAGACCTACAGTTATATTGCAAGATGAAGAAATCCAAGTCCCACAAAAGCCAATAACGCGATTTAATAAAGCCAATCTGTCAGCGTCTGCCGGCGAAGATACGTGACAGCTCGCAAAGAGATTTTCATTTGAATATTATGTGGCAAAGAAAAGTTGCTTCAATTCAAATGTACGGAATTATAAAGCAAAAATTTTTAATGGTGGAGAGTGATAAACTAATCTTCATATTTTTATGAATATGAGCGAAGTGACCTATGCTTTATCCTTGGTTGCGAAATCACTCAAACTTTATCAACACTTTGATTTCTTTACATATAACGGTGCGTATACATTTTATTTATTTTATTATTTATTTATTTATTATTTTGTTTAAGATCGGAACAGTTCTACACTAAATTCGAATAAAAGAACATACTGCAGTTCCGTAGAAGTAGAATACACGTCTCATTTGCTTGTTCAAAATTCATTATAACACAGCGTCTCAAGCAAGCTGATTAGTGCCGCAGCAAACGAATTAAGCACTCAGTAAATATATTTCCACAGTTAATTACAAGTTTACGTTTCCTTCAGCGCTATTTAATTGCAGCGGCGGGAACGAGGAAATGTTTCAACTAGTTGATTTATATTGGACTCTAGATTCTTCCATTTGTTACAGTTGCATCGGATATTTATTGAATCCTGTAGAATGCAACCTTATAAACTTTAAGGTAAGTAGATGCAATAACATCATCGATTGTTCTTAATTATTCTCAAGTTGGCTATTATTAATTGTAAACATCGTCTATGAAAACAAAACACTACGAATAGAATATATTCTCATTTCTACTTACTCTTAGTAAGTCAAATGGAATGGTAACGTATGTATGCTGCTCTGTTTGATAGAGCTTTCAATATAAAAACATTTCTTTTTAAACAAGAAGCCTCTGACACAGCGCCTTACGTCATCTTTGCTTATTACGTGGATTTTGATTCTTTTTGCATCAACCTCATATCTCATGAATGTTCACTAATTCGTATAAAGTCTGTTCGGCACTAGTTACATTCAATATCGCTGTGTATTATATAAAATACGTCGTACTTACACATTTGCTTCGATAACATTTACACGCGCAATAACATTTGTCACTTCCGAGATTGAATAAATCTGCCGCCAGTTTACCAATTACTGGCAGCGTTGAGCAATGTCACAATTTATTTTGGCTCGATGAGTTGGGCTTTCATTCGGTTCCGCAATAATGCTTTGTATAAAACCATTATTTTATAAAAAAAAAAAAAGAATCTATTCGGTTGAGATTTTGTAGAAAGCTAAAATAATTTAACCTATAACCTGAGTAATTCAGGATACGAGTGGAAATACTTTTAGTGGACAAATATATGTTAAATCCATTGGAAACTCGTGTATAGGGTGTTTTTTTTTAAGTATTATAAAATGTAATAATACTTATTACAATAATTATATTTATATATAATAATAATATTTAATACAATATTTAAGGAAAATAAGATTACCTGCCGCTGCATAAAAAAATGACTTACCTAATACCATACAATTAATCATTACAACCTTATATTTAAGTATTATTGATAAGATTTTTTTATGTCATAAAGTGACAACAAGCTAGCGGCCACCTTAATTCGCCGAAATAGCGAAGCGACCGCTGCCCATAGAAATCTACAATTTCAAATGCGTTGCCTACCTTTCATTGACGGAGGAGGGGAAACAGGAGGGGGACAGAAAAAGAATATCCTATACATTCCCTCCTCCGTAAAATTCACTTCTCCTTCCCATCCTTTCCTTATAACAAAAGGAAATCCACTTTACCTCTAACAATGTATAAAAGACTCAGTGCTATGCGATTTACCAAAATATGCATAATTATTGAAGGATATTTAATACTGAGATTTACAAGAGTATCTATTTATAGCTAGTATTGTGTGAAACGAGATATTTAAAAGCAATAATCATCTTGCATTGTACTGTTACCGGGTTTCCAACATTACTCGGATTCGAGACGACATGTGGGCTCAGAGATGTCAGCAGACGTCAAGACAAGCTCCAGTCTCCCTTTTCATCACAATGTAATAATAAGATAAACATAGAGGATCGTAGTTACTCTCGCTGTATAACAGTATCTATTTGCTATGTTCTTAGTGACATCATAATTATGAGAGAAGTATGTCACAATAAGGTTGTCAAGTTTTCTGTGATTTATGCAATAAAAAATTCCGTACTCTTAATTACTTCAGTAAATTTTCTTATAGTATGAAGTACTAATGTCTGTGGAAAATTTGTATTTTACAATAAGAATAGTTTTAATAAAATAATAATTGCCAAAAGAGCTCTATGACACGTACGACTTTTTAATCGAGTTATATTCTTTTTGGTATGTAAATACGATATATAGTGAAGCTGGAGCAGGACGCTAGTATTATCTATAGTTAACAAAGGTAAAGTAGTAAAATAGCTTCACCATTACAAGCAAAAGTTGTATAAAATGACAAGCAAGTTAAAAAGCCTTCAACTGACGTCTAATAATGGACTTCTCTGCTTTCACAAAATGATAAATTCTATTCGTTAGATCTTAACAAGATTGTAGCTTGATGAATCGACTTTTTTAGTTAGAAATATCTGATAATATGATTCTTATGTTTTTTAACAATTCTTAATTAAATTACTTAACTTGCTACACAATACATGAAATACAATATTTTAATTACATAATTTATTTTATGAATTTCATTGTAATTGTAATTTGTTAACATACAACATTACAAACATTCAAAGATTAATTTGTAAAATGTCGTATAATTCACACACTGTAACATCGAATTGGAGTCAGAGGAAGTTATAACGGCTTCTTAGAACTGTACGTTCGTGGGGAGGGATGTGTGCGGTTACGTTGCACTTGACAATTTTCACATGTTACATTGCACGCGTATTATCTTTAGCATGAGATATTAATTAAGAAATTTGCATTACATCATAGTAACGCTAAAGTCAAATCAACAAGACACTAAATTTACAAACTTTAATTACACAAAGTGACAAAGTTCAACTACGTTATACTGGTAGACAATTAATGCGCAAGTTGGTCTTTCTTGTTATGTCTTTGTGTTGGGAACATAAATATTTATGAGCGTTGTCCGTAGCCACTGTAAAAACACCGCCAACAATTACAACATTATAAAGTTGTCTGCTTCATTGTTTTTGTAACTATCACAAACAACGTAGCTTTAATTGAGTTAGTTTAATATTTGATCAATTTTAAGATACATTTGTGAGGCAATAAATTTGTTATTTTCATTTGTTTTTGAGCAAAAATATTATGCAATTTAGATGAAAAGAAAAAATGTATAACACACTTAATTATCTTGGAATTAGTTTTATAAAAATGTAAAAAAAACTTCTAATTACTTGTCGCCTACAAAGAAAAGTTTGTATATATGTATATTTGTATACAAATTGAATAAAGACAACCAGAAACACAGCATTCGAGTCAGTAAATAAAATACGTCATTCGTATATTGAACCTCTGTGGCGATACATACGGTTTGATAAACATGGAGGGGTATATTTTGAAACAAGATCGCTTTGATTGTTGGAGCGCTATTTTCAAAAGGAAATTTTCACGTTTGTTTGTTTAATTTTTTTAATTTAAATGACTCGGTAGGAATAAATTGTTAATATTGTACGGTGACGTAGAGACTGCGTAGTAGCTGCGTAGTGCTTACATATCGGCTACGTAGTGGCTACGCTAGTTTGAAAAATCATGTAGCCGAATTAACCGTAAATTTTCATCTGGGCCTCTGAATTTATTAGTTTGAGTCATCCTAAACACAAATAAATGTCGTTCCTTTTAAAAGTAGTCCAAGTTTCATATTATTCCTCTGGGAAATAATATTCTTCTGTTCAAAGTTACCTTTGTGAGTAATAAAGAATTCTTTCAGACGTTTTCACATAATACAATTGGGCGTTTTCAAAAGTGAATATAAAATTTCAAGCATTAATATGACTGCATTTGTGGTTGAAGTAAAGAGAGATTTTAGAATTTTTACACAAGATTTTTGTAACTTGAACAATGAGTCATGAAATCGTAAAACAGTTCAAGCACCTATAGTTTCGTCAACGTTCATTCTCTAATAAATAATCATAGTTTTATTTATACTGTTTTATACCATATTATTAAAAAATAAGACTATTTTCCATCAAAGTAATGTTTGAAAAAAATTCTTGATTATTCATAGACTTAGGACACCGATAACATATCTTCAGAAAATACCATTATGATAATTGTGAAACAGAATGACACGTGTACTTAACATTACACAAGTTTTTCTATTCTAAAGTAACTGAAATATACCTAAGTGCACTTAACCTTGTATCGTATACGGATCTGTTCTCTAGAGAGGTCTGCAATATTTGATACATTAGGGATTATTCCAGTTTCAGGTCGGAGTAATATTGTTTCAATTTTATTTCTCTGGCGAACTAGTTTTGTTACTGTACGCTACTAAAAAGATTAGTTTCACACAGAAACATTTTATTTAAAAAAGGAGAATTAATCCGAAATTAATATATATATAACTATAATATAGTGAACTAAAAATATCAGAAAATGGAACATATTTCAGTCAAGAAGCGTTAGTCATATTTATTATATGCCTATCAATACGTAGTAATATGTAGAAATGCTAATAAAAATGCCAAAAATCAGTACTTTATTATATTTACTTTATATTTAAAGCGCCCAAAGCAAACAAAACTCAACGTAGTACTTTAAATTAAGTCTATAATATTTGCGCAGTATTTTATACAAAACAAGTTATGTGTGAAGTTAAAAAAGCTCGTAACAATTAAATAAAGCTCGTAACACGTCGAAACTTGTGCAGCGAGATTGCACTAAGTGTAGTCGACAAACAGGTTTGCCCCTTATTTGTAAAACACTTTCTGCTAACTGTTTGAAGTTTATTTTGAGAAAAATTCCCATGCGGTTCATTTTATACTCGATTCTTTTTATTTAACTCAGAGTTAAGTATATAATAGAAATCTTTACTTATATTTTAAAGAGTAAAGATTCGATTGCTTATTTGTTTGCAGTGAATAGGTTCCGAAACGTTTTGATTTTTTTTTCATAGTTGGTAAGTTACACTATACCCAAGTGACTTAACCACTTTTACTATTAGATTTTTTTTTAATTCCGTGCACACAAAAAGATAATACTTAACTTTAAAGTCAATGGTCAATAATTTTTTGTGGCTTCATTATGTCCCCTTGAGAGAATGTTTTGAAAAAAATGTCCTAACTTCAAAGCTATAACCAAGATAGTAGTGATGTCAGACGCGCTACAAATTATTTCTGACAAGAGAAATATTTGAAATCTAAAAAAAACAAGATGAAAACACCACAAACTTATAGTGATTTTTTTTACTTAACCTAAGTCTTTTGTCTGAGTAGCGGGAAACGTACAAACAATTGTTGATTGTAGTGCTCGCTGGAGCGCAAATTCCTGTTGAACGAACTTTTCAATTTTAAATACAAATGTATACTTGAAAATACTTTATTTTCTTTTAATTTTGAATTTCAATTAATGTGCAAATACCAGTAGAAAATTTTACTAAAGAAATGTGGATTTTTGGTTCCTTTTCCTACAAACTCGTTGATTTTAAATATTGACATTAAATAGTAAAACATTCCTACTTATTTGGTACAAAACGAGTCTTTAACATAACACGTTATTCGGTACAAAACGAGTCTTAAGAAGTACAAAATATTTCGTGATTTATATTATAGGGAGACTAGCTGACCCGGTTATAGCTGTTTTACCATTTTAATTATTTCTTAGGGATCTCTAGTATATAAAAAAATTGTTCAAATAATAAAAAAAGTTAACAACCCGTATTATTTAAGGTTATGAAAAATAGATAGAAGCCGATTCTCAGACCTACTGAATATGCATATGAAATTTAATAAAAATCGGTCAAGCCGTTTCGGAAGAGCATGGTAACTAATATTGTGACACTAGAATTTTATATATAAAAATATTTATAAACAGGGAGGTATGAGGATATTAAATGTTGGACATACAATTTTGACAGGCGGCGGTCGTTGCGGCGCCTGGACAAAAGTTCTGCGCGTCAAACCCACGTCACTACTACACAATAACTTGATGTATTGAATTCTATTGTTGACTATCCTAGATGTAAAAGCACTGAAGCGAGATATAAGAAGATATTATAAATAACATAAAAATAGTTTTTCTTGTAAAACCTTTATAGTATAGTACAGTGATCAGCAAAAAGCGTAGTGTGGTTCCTATCGCTTTTAGAGATCGCTAAAATTTGTACTAAAACTAAAACGCTAACTTTTACAACTTTAGATTAAGAATTGTTTGGAACCATACCTGCCGCCGAGTTCCGTCATCGCACGAGTCGACAGAGCGCCAAATTTCATCGTTACCATCTCGATGGGTGGCATTCCACAACGACGAGGTTTTCACGAAACTTTCTACCTCGCACAGCCGCGTTGTGGAATACTCTGTCCTCGGCGGTATTTCCAAACAGTTACGACTTAAGGACCTTCAAGAAAAGAGCGTATATCTTCCTTAAAGGCCGGCAACGCATCTGCGATTCCTCTGGCGTTGTGGATGTCCATGGGCGTCGGATCAAATAACTTTCGGTCCGTTGCTCGTTTGCCGCCTTCTCCTATAAAAAAAAAATGTTAAATCTCAAACAACGTCATACTTATAGGTTATATATTAGATAATTCATATTCTTAATACTTTTGAAATTATTATAACAGAATGCTTTTAAAATCTAGTACATACAACTCTGTTATTATTAAATTCAAAAATAAATATGCACGACCTCAATCTTCGAGCAAATATTACAAGACAAAATCTTATTTTTCTTAGATATTTATAGTTGAAAATGTCAAGGATCGAATATATAGAAAAAATTATACAGCTAAGTGATACTAGTAGCAAAAATAATAGATAACCCGAGTTCAAAATTCCTTACAATAAAGTAAATAAAGTTTTAAAATGCATATGTCGGTAGTTGTTAATTTTTTTTTGTGATTCTAAGTAATTTCGTTATAAGTTATTCAAAATTACATTCAACAGACTTCAATTTTGATTTACTCAGCATAAACATGAAGTACACAAAGGATGCATCTCGCTTGCCTCTTTTCACTCACACTAAAGCGGAAATGGAGTGTGTAATTTGAATAAGTGCGTTAGCGATGTGTTCGTAGACGGGGAACACTACATTTTCAGCTCAGCCACTTCACGACACTGAATAGCTTGTATCAAAGTATTACGAAGCGCCATATAAAATGATCTAAAATACGTTTAGCGTTATTATTTACACTTTAAAATAGTGTACATTTTTTAACTTATTTTTCAATAATACGATGAGACTATTTAATATGTTTCATACTAATGTATGAATTTAGATTTTGTATTATTTGTAACTAAAAAAGGTATATAATTATATTCTCCTGATATATGTATATAATATCTTAGAATTTTAGTTTATAAATTGTGGCATATGCAATTGAATTTTGTTTGATCTTTTTTATTTCTAAAGAGAATCTTATTTTGGTAAAAGTGAGCTATAAAGGGTAAAAGGTAATGTATAAAGTATATCCGTAAACAAATATCAGAGGTCAGTACGCAGATGTCGATCAATACGCCTGATCGGATCACTCAGGCAAATGAAGGCTTATATTACTTTCAACTTAAAGCAGAACCTTTTAGTATTTTACATTTTTTTACTTACATATATTCAAAAGATACATTAAAAGTCTTGGAATGATTCGAAATAAAAAAAAATAATTTATTACTTTGCGACGAAAGGTTCTTTCCGTCATTGATTAGTTTTTTTTTTTAAAAGAGATTAAATAAATTTCAAATACTAATCCTAAGCCAGAGATTTCCACACTATTTTTTTTTTCTTATCGGCCCCTTCCAAAATGTTACTAGTTTAAAACCTGTTCTCCTTCAACTTTATTCCCCACACACCTGCCAGGTCTTCAGTGGACCTCCAAGGGAAACCTGTGTGACTAAACTAAGGTAAGTCTTAATTTTTATTAAAAAAATATTTATAAAATATATTATGCTTGTAGTAAAAAGACAAAAATTATCAACTTTCAAATTGTCTATTCCATTAAGGTTCATTTACAATGTATTCTTTCTACTAAAACAAGAGTATGTCCGTATCTATGTTCGGTTAATGCTTTATCTGTGAACCATCACTCAGTGTCGTGCTATTTTGAAGTTTAAATTATTCATAAGCAAATTCCCTGGTCTAAAGTAAGTTTAGCAAGCGCATCGACTTATTCGAACTTCGAACACAAAGAGCTCATTTGTGGTTTCAACTTTTGTTGCTAAGTTACTTTTGTTAACTAAGTTAATAAACTTCCCTATACTCTAATCGATAACGATCTGAGAGGCACTTCAATAATTAATGTGGAAAATTTCTTGTAAGAAAATTGGTTTCTGAAACAATTTACATATGCATTAAGGCAGTATAAATGGTACAATTGTCCTTTAAATCTTACTAATATTATAAATGAGAATGTAAAGATGAATGGATGGATGGATTCTTGTTTAAAAGTATCTCCAGAACCGCTCAACGGATCTTGATGAAATTTTGCAATGACGTGGAACATAGTGTGGAAGAACTCATAGGCTACAAGTTTTTTTTTTAAATGCCGCGCGTACAGAGTCGCGGGCGACACCTTGTAAAAATATAAAAAAGGCTTTTTTTGGTTAGTAGTTAGCATCTAATTTAATACTACTGATAACAATAATAACTAATATAACACGAACATTTTGAACAAATTCGAGTACTCAAAAAGTACGTAGAGGAATAATAATTTAGTAAAATCTTTCAAGCAGTCCTTACTGTTCGAAGTAACTGAATCCTGAGCCGAAGTAAGCTGACGTCACGCTTACTTTTAAAAATGTTCTTAAAAAGATAAAATATCATACGAGATTATTCTCAGAGAAAAGGGAAACATGAATGATTTGAAATGATCCGTCAATGTCTCTTAAGAAGAAACGTGACCATTTTGGAAAAGATTTTCCATAGAGAGTCAAGAATTATAAGTCAAAAATGTGATAAATATAATAACATAAAAGTATTTTTATTTAAATTATTAATTATACTCAAAATTGTAGTCTGAAATGTCAGAGAAACAATAAATCTGGCGCCCTAATAATATGTGGCAACTTGTGTGACAAAATAAAATCTCGTGTTACAATTTATTAGGCTCGTTTTCTTATTTAATATCATTTTTAATATTGTATACTTTATGTAGTAAAGCAACTGAAGTAGTTCAAATAGACCCATTTATGCAATGAAGGCTACATGAGTAAGAATTGTTCCGTGAATTGAACTCATTCGTATGTCTTCTGATAATAGTCTTATTTCCTTTCCTTCGCTCATATCACTGAGCAAAAGGAAATGACTTTTTTATATTTATCATTCTGACTATCTTCTAGTTCTAATATATACTTACATACGTATATGTATATATATAATAAAAATATGACAGAAGATATTAAATATGTAGCCTTTCTAAATCTGGGACTATATGTTAATCTGTTAATATGTTACCCATCAAATAAATTCTGTTTAAATATATCTTTATAAAGCTAATAAGAGTAGTAACAAATTTCACTCAGCCTCAATACGACATATTTTACATACAAAGAAATTACGGTATACGTATCTTGTAAGAACAAAATGGCTCTCAGTTCTAATACAATATTGTATATTTATAATATAGACACACCTAATATTTATCGCTTACAACATATTATGTTCTTGTAATTGAACAAACGTGTCTTCGATCGAATGCGCGCAGTAAAGAATCAAACTTTTTTGTCAAATACGGTTATATGTTTGTCCAATTATTTGACATGTGTGCCTTTCTTTGACGCTTACTTAATTCGAAAGGTTGATCAGAAAAATTTGAACAGCTCTAAAATTTAGTAAAAAAAGATTTAGTTGCCTATTGATCTGATGGCTTAATAATTACTCGTCAATGCATTATCATTAAATGACTGTCACTCTGTGAGAAACTTTAATTAAAATAGATTGCAGTCAGTGATTCAAATGAAATTAAACAATTGCAGTACTGCTCATTTCATTTAAATGTAAATGATTGAATCATTTACATTAAACTTGCTGTATAATTATGAATAATGAAATATTAAGAAAAGAGTTATATAAAATAATATTTTCATGTTAATAAAATTTTAAAACAGTTACAAGAGGATTACAAGATATCAAGAGTCGAGCGATATAACAAAGAATTTACAAGAAAAAGATAATTTGAAACAATTTATAATAAAAAGTCAAGTCACGATTCTGATAAAAATCCTAAAAGATATTATAACAAACTTTGAACGGGAATTCAGCAGCTTTTAAAACAATTTATCTTAATATTCTCTTTGCTTGCTTTCCATTAAATGAGTTTATTCTTTTGGAAAAAAAAAGTTTATTCGTAAATATCAATTAAGATTGAGATTTCCCAATATATGTTACATTATATGTTACATTAATAATATTATATCACGAATTTGAATTCAACCATTTCATATATCTTGAAAAACCAAACAAATCGCAAAAGTAATGTTTTCTTTTTGAAATTGGAAATAGCTCTCAGCACACCATTCGTTCTGTAGCTTTCAAGAATAACAGACAACGAAACGCAAATTTACTTTGCAATGTTCAATTAAATAGATTGTGTACCAACATTTTAAATCCAAACCAATGTTGAAGATTTTCATTCAATTATTATTAACAGCAGCATTTATAATTAAAGTAATAATAAAGTCATGCGTTTATTTTTTTAATTTTAATTAACTGTGTAAATAATTTCGGAAAACTTCATGAATACATTTATTACAAGAGAAAGCTCACTATTTATGATGTCAGATAATAAACTGAAATGGGGAAAGTTTCAAGAAAATGTGGTGGCTTTTAATAAAGTGGACGTAACCATTTACATTAAACACCTTATGAAAACTTTTCAAGTAGTTTATAACGCAGAACGGTATCAAGCAAAATATCAGGAAGTTAAACAGTAAACATCTGAAGGGAAATTCTGCATTTCTTCACATAAAATAGATTATTTGAAAATGACTTTCTTTTAGCTTTTAACACAACCGTGCACAGTGTAAAGCCCTTCGTACACAAGGCAACGGACTAAATTTTAAAGCTTAGCGACTTTAGTCGCTAAGCGACTGACGCAATGCAATGCCATAGTGATTCGTACACAGCGCGTTGCCGATATGTTATTTCGTTGCCAACCAGTCGCTTGCATCCTGTCTGTCAAGATCATTGTAAGAAAAAATGTTGCGATTTTAAATAAGGCGGAGCACTACTGACCGAATAGACTATTCACGTCGACGACTCATACTTGTGTTCGCGACGCAAGGATACAATACTAGTTCCTCAGATTTACAATGCATCGTGACGATGTGGCTTACAAATGATTAAAAACATATTTTCTGTAGTGAATTGTTTTTATTCAACGAAACAAATGACGGTCACAGGCAAAAAGAATGAATGTCGTAAAAAAAATCGACTGGACTTCACAGAGTGGAATGGAATTTCGAATATAAACTGTTGTGTCGCACAAAATCTGGATAGAAATACGCATACTAGAAAATACATGCTATAAAATTACGCTATTTTTTTTGTATTGAATAAGCTAGCGCTTAACCACGATCCCACCCGATGTTAAGTGATTTGTGGTCGTAAGATGGTACGCGCTAGCTTAGTAAACGCTCATTCACTCACGCCCATGTTTATTTGAGGACACCAATCCAAAGGAGACTAGTTTTTTAGTAAAGTCTTGCGACCTTTATCAAATTATGAATAGAGTTTTGTTCACTTCTCATTTGTATTCTCAATGGGAAGCATATTTTCCTATAACAATCACGTCCGGGCACAAAAGTGTTATGAAATATTGATAGCGGGTTCGCACAAGGGTCTGATTATCGATACCTCCATTCGGTTGGCTGTAACTGCATTTATACGGGTCAAGTCAATATTACTGGGGAGCTCAAAATTTCCAAGAAAAACAGAAGACAGTAGCACCGAAATATTTCTTGGGAAGAAAACGTCTGCAGATATTGACATACCCATAGTAATAATATATACGACAAATTAAATGAAATATAATCTACAACCCACAGATATAAATCTTACTAATATTATAAATGCGAATGTTTGGATATATTGATGGATGTATATTTGTTAGAAGGTATCTCCAGAACGGCTATGTGGATTGAGTTGAATTGTTGCAATTAGAGTCTGAAAAATAATACGTGTTCACATAGGCTATTAATTAAGTTTTATTTTAATTTCTCGCGGACGGAGTCGCTGGCGCAAGCTAGTATGAAATATAAATATCGAATAAAATGTCCCCTTATATAAGTTACAAAATTACAAACCATGCGAAAATAAAATACACATCGAATGAAAGCATCTCGTTTTAACTTCCATTTGATGACCACTAAAACCTCAAGGAAACTGCGAGCTTCAGTTAAGAAATTAGCATACAAATCACCTTGGTGAATTGGTCTGGTTTTATCGAATAAATTACACGAGTAAATGCGGAGTATTGGTGTCTTCTGGCTTAGCTGTTAAAATTAAATTAAAAAAAAAGATTTACAAAGGTACGTCTAATACAATAACATAATATTATTTAAATAAATTGTTTAAACTTTCGTGAGACATCATAATTAATTAATTAAGAAACGGCTTAACTCACGTTTGATCGTCCGGTGACGGCACCGACTAGTTTCGGACCCATCGGGGGTCCATCTTCAGGGCGAGTGTTTAATCCGAAGACTAGTCGGTGCCGTCACCGGACGATCAAACGTGAGTTAAGCTGTTTCTTAATTAATTAATAATATTATGTACATTTTACTGAAGAGAAAGTTTTTATAAATAAGTATATTTATTAAAAAAAAATAACACTGAAAGACTATGCTATTAAGCTATTGTATGATGAATAGTTTTAAGGGTTTAATTCGCTAGTATTACTCTGAATAAACTAAATCCATACAAAATAATTTGTTCACACAAAGACAAAGGCGTTCACGTCTTTGGTACTACCGTTACTAAATGTTAGGCTTGGCTATAAAGCTCTGAGTATTTTCACAAAGACGTATCATGTTATACGTTGATAAAATATTTAATCTTCTAAAACAGAAATTTAAATTTGGTCTAATAGATTCTAAAAATATTTTCTGACAAAAATTTAATATATAAGCCAGTAAAGGAATTTTTTTTTCAATTAAAAGTTATTGAACCTTTTTCATTAGACTTGTATTTAATTTTGCAAACTAATAAGCGTCTGCTATAACAGCCCACTAAAGAAATTAGGAAGAGGAAGAGTATCAGCAATGCGTCAAATGGAAATCTACAATCTCTATCTACCAAGTGGGTGTCATTTATGTGTGACATTTTATTTAAAAATATGATTTAAACAAAAATGCTTAAATTTCGCTTCAAATTTGAAGGGATTGTAAATCAAATTCAAGATTACAAAAGATTACCGAAGACACAAAAAGCGATACTTCTTTATAATTCAGTCACGAACAGGCTTCCGAGTTAATTTTCCACACGTATTTTATAGAAACTTTTAACTTGAGCGTAACGAAGCGGTATTGTGAGTATGATGAATACTTAAAAAATATCATTTTAGAGCCTTGCATTGCCTTTTCCTGTATTGTGTTGCAAATCTACGGAAGCCAAAATATGTCTATACATAATTTATACTTCGAAATAAATTCTTATACAAATGAGTACCAAAGTTTAATATTCAATTATTATTTCCTCTAATTATAAAATATTTTTAGCGGATAAGCTAGTTGACTAGGTTCTGGTTCAGACAAATGTTTCGAAGAATTACAGTGTAAGCTCGACTTTATCAGTTCAAAATTAAAAAAGTAGCCTATAATATGCTCGATATTAGATACAGACAGTCTAATTTTACTTGCATGTATAGATTTACCGGGTTGTTATATAAATATTTAATTTCAGTTATTTGAAAGTGATTAAGTTTATTAAATGTTTATGTTTCGTTTTGTTTTAATTAAAATGATGTCCATTTTAATTTAAGTTAAAGCAATTATGAGTGAGAAAACTTTAAATAAGTCTCGGAAGAGAAAATTAAAAGAAGCATAACACAATAAACCTTTTAGCGTGGTTCCTGGCACTTAGGACACAAGCCGACATAACGTAAGTGAGGAGTAAAATGGCTTCTAAAAGTTAATTAAGGCATTTAAACATTACTTCCAGAAAAAAGGTACAAGGATTATGATTCAATTTTAGATTCAAACGTGTTCATATGAAGATTTAATTTAGGTTTGTAGGTTTCATATCAGTGCTTATCTTAATGTCACCGTCATATTGTAAATATAGGCAAGTTTTAATCTAAGTAATTTAGGATCTTAATTATCTAATGGTGGCACAAAGCATAATGCTTCATCTGTTTTTAAATTTATTTATGTAAAAAATATTAAATTATGATGAGTGCTCCTCTTGATAAAAAGTACATTAATATCAAATTTATGACTTATGAAGTGAAAATTGTGTGCCCGCTCGAAAATAGGATATTATAACATTCAATTTTAAGTCCCGAGAGAATGTAAATTTTGTTAGCGCCCCGACCCACGGTCTCAGAGCCCAGTTGCTCGTTTTGCTTATTTTTTGCGGTAAAATTTGAATATTAGGTAATTTTCATTTCATTACATGAGAACGTACATATATGTATGTACAGTCAAAGAATCAAATACATTTCCCACTACGGATCAAATATAGTACAGAAAGTTTTCACCGTAAGAGTTATAATTTAGCTTCTATGCATGTCGCTACGACTAGTTTTCAACCTAATCGCATTGTGAAAGTCAAGTGACATTTCAACAAAATGGGCATAAAATAAAGGTCCTCGACTAGAATTGCATAGATGTAAATCCAATGATTGTAGGCTAACCCTAATATCGATTTTGCTTTAGAATGAAGCTTATAAAATAACATAAGAGAAATTACATAAAAAAATAATTTGGGTTATAAAATTCTCAAGGCATTTTTGCCGTTGCCATGAATTCGAAAAGTTTAAAATTCAAGAAAAACTCAACAAACTTATGAAAAGCGCTCACCAGTGGTCTGAAGTTTTACTTAGTCATGATTCAACATTATCCGGGAAAACGTGATTGAGTAAAATGATGTGATGCAATTAAAAGTTTTTTTACAGCCTGTTTGAATTCCTTCTATTCAAATACTGTTTTAAATTTGGACTATATATTTAAGTAGTTCTGTATTTTATGCACTCTACTTTTACGAATATTTCATTTTATATAGATTGCTCACCGGTTTTTAGACCTTTCGTACAGAAGGCAACGTAAATTTTTTTTCGCTAAGCGACTCACGCAACATAATTTCCTAGAGTTTCATACACAGGAACGCGTCGCCGACATTTTGTTCTTTAGTCGCCAAATCCAGTCTCTCGCATCTTGTCAAAATCGTCATAAGAAAAGTCACTGCGATTTTAAGATGACGGAGCAAATCTATACAATTGATATGCATTCACTCGCGTCGACGATTCCACGTTGAGCGCGCAACGCGATACTTACGACACAAGGATGCAGTATTAGTTTCGAAGAATTACGTTTCCTTGTGTACGAAGGGCTTTACTCGTATTTCAAGTTTAATACGACCCAAATATGACAAAACATATATATATTATTCACAGTAATTTGACGATAAATTGTACTAAGCAATTGGACTAATAATTGCGTGTTTTTTTATTATTAAAGAGCTTTATACAAATAACAATAAAAAACATTATTAGATATAATTTACTTTGGTACAAATTAGTATTGTTAAATTGGTACACTCCTTTTGAATTCGTGAAAATCTTCGACAGATAAATATGTAATGATGAAAATTTACGAGCAACGAATGCCTCGAAAGGGTTGAATGGGGCACATGTTCAGTAATATCTGAGTAGATTGAGGACGAGATAATCAGTCCTCTGTGTATAATCTATACCAATATTGCAATATATTTAATGATAAAATGTGAATTTAATTTAAAATAATGAGTATTTTTTTATGTTTGGGATAATACTGTCTTCTTAATTGTTTCAGTATACGAGCTAAAATGTACCCAAACATGATGACGAATCTTTAAATATGAAATTTGGGCAATCAATAACAGATTACATTTAATAATACATGTCAATGATTGCCCTTGCCTTACTTTAAACTTTTATTTAATAGCAGTTGCCTGTGACCTTGTCCGCACGAAATTAAAAAAAATATAGCCTATGACACCCGGGAATAGAGTAGCTTCCAAACAGTGAAAGAATTCTTTAAATCGGTTGTGTGGTTTCGGAGCCTATTCGATGCAAAATACATAGACATTGATTTTTAATAAGACTTTAACGAGGCTTTTTATTTGTTTACCTAAGTTTACGTTATATTGTATTTTAAAAAAAGTGAATATTTAACATCAGTTGACTTAACGTTATTTCAGAAACTCATAATTGAGCTAAATAATGTTTACGTAGCCCAAGGTCAGTTAGTATTATAAACAGCTAACCGTCCAAAAACATTAGGTAATTGGTACGGTCGTTATATTATTATCGATCCGCCGTTACGCTGCGTACGAACATTACCGAGCTGACAAATTATTTTATTAACGATTACAATAAAAATATTTTTAGTAAAACACACTTTAAGAGAAAAATGTCTATTAGGTTAAGGTTTAGATTTAAAGAATTTATTCTCAAAAAGACAAACAAATGTCACTTACATGAGAACAATATCGTACACTATACATAATATTGAAGTCAGCTAGTGGATACTCACGTGAGTCTTTTTTAATTTCTATCTATTCGACCTAATAAACGCCTCTTTCTCAAAGGCCGGCAATGCATCTGCAAATCCTCTGGTGTTGCAGTTTATATGTGACGATGATAATATTGTTCTGGTTGCTCTTTTCACCCTTGTTTCGTATTAAAAAACTGAACTCAACAAAACCTTGCTATTTGCATGTGATAAAATGGTACATTGTTTCTTGAATTTACGTAAAGATAACTTCGGATTAACTATTCTGTGGCATACTAAATAGTAATGTTACAGTAATCCGTAATCAAGGTTCATTACTGATTCATGCAACGTTTGTTAACTTCTGTGTAATAACATGTTATATAAATCCAAATAGAATTAAATTATTAATTATATTTCATCAAAGAAAGACCATTTAATTCTTCAACGAAACATCTAAAGCCAAAAAAGTCAAAGATATGGCATAATTAAGTTGGGTCCAGAACTATTGTTGGGGACACGAATTACATGATCTGATGACAATTCTTACTAATATTATAAATGCATTCGCATTTCAAACATTCGTTTAGATGTATGTTTAAAGGTATCTCCGGAACAACTCAACGGATCTTGATGAAATTTGGCTCAATTGTAGAACATAGTTTGGAGGAACACATAAGCTACTTGTAAAGTTTTAATTAATACCGCACAGACAGAGTCGCGGGTGACAGCTAATAAATACATATATTAGCAATTTGTAATATGATATTTCTTTACATACTACGTTTCAAACGTTTAAAATTACGTCAAAGATACAAACGTTATATTTATATTCTACTTTAAATGGTAATCCTAGGAAAATGGACAGAATTGAACTTTCTGATATAATAACGATGTGAATTATTCATACCAAAAACCTTCTAGTTTTACGAACTCGTAAAAATCACAATTCCCTACGCTACGTTGAATATCATATGACGTATGAAATTTATATGACGAATACAATATACAAGTACTATAAAAATACTAATTTCACGTTAACTTTAATCAACTATGTTCAAAGTGTATTTATAAACAAAATGAAATTAAATTATTTCACTTGCAAATTATATAAATTTTAATTTTATTATTAACTAGCTTTTACCCGCGACTCCGTCCGCGCGGAATAAAAAATAGAAAACGGGGTAAAAATTATCCTATGTCCGTTTCCTGGTTCTAAGCTACCTGCCCACCAATTTTCAGTCAAATCGATTCAGCCGTTCTTGAGTTATAAATCGTGTAACTAACACGACTTTCTTTTATATATATAGACTAGCTTTTACCCGCGACTCCGTCCGCGCGGAATAAAAAATAGAAAACGGGGTAAAAATTATCCTATGTCCGTTTCCTAGTTCTAAGCTACCTCCCCATCAATTTTCAGCTAAATCAGTTAGACCGATCTTGAGTTATAAATAGTGTAACTAACACGACTTTCTTTTATATATATAGATTAATATTCTTCCTTAATCAAAACGGCCAGTAATAAAGTAATGGATTAAAGGTGCCTACCTTCTGTACGCATCTAATCTACTCATCTAATTGTGGATATCTATGGGCAACGGTCGCTTTGCCATATACCGAATTCATTTGGCCGCTTGCTCATTTGCCATCTTATAATACAAAAAAATCTAGATTATTTGAATAAGTATTGTTTTCTTAATTAATATTAAAAATATATGTTTTTAATATCTGTTTTTCTGCCACTACCGTTTGGCTCGTGTTGGCACGTTCTTATTTAGAACGCACACTAATTAACACAAAACACAAACTGTAGTTACGTAACAAACAAACGTAGGAACAAATAAAGGCCATTTTGTTGGGGAGCTTCCACTATTGCTTACCAGCAAAAATCCGGCCCCAGTTTGTCTCTTCAACAACGAAGAGCAATAAAATTAAATAACTCGAGGAAAGCAATTGATTCTTGTCTCTAGTGAGAAAGAGATACTTTACAAAACCTCATAGCATTTCAGATTTCTAAAACTAACGTGTACGTGCCTCCCAATAAATAAACAAAAAGTAGATATATGTATATATACAGCAGCCCTTAGCTTCAATTCGTTTTATAATTAATCAGCCGCAGCACTCAGAGTCCTTATTACATCACTAAGGGTGGAATGGTTAAAACTTTATGGTTAAGGCTTTTCAATAGTGGTAGACGTCAGCAACAACAACATCGGTTGCACGAATTGGCCGGCTTGTCCGGTTAAATACCATACAGAAGACAGATGTGTAGTGGAAGTTATTCCGCGTTTCTTCTGATGAGTGTGGTGAAGGAGGCCTAATTTTAGTCCTCTTTCCCTTCCCACCCCTTTTCTTATAAGGAAAGGATGGGAAGGGGTGGTGAATTTGTTGGAGGAGGAGATGCAGAGGAAGGTTAAATATTCTCTTTTTGTAAACATTCTCCTCCTTCGTCGATTGAGGGTAGGCAACGCATCTGCAATTGCGAATGGAAGCGGTCGCTTCGCCATTTCGGCGAATTCATGTTGCCGCTTGCTCGTTTGCCACCTTGTATATAAAAAAACTTGGTTTTTTTTCTGAAAAAGTATAATCAAATTTTTGTTTATTTACTAATAGTTCCAACAACCACGTATCAGAAAACCGCACCTTTAACCTATGATATTGGTACTTCTACCAAAATGCCTTCAAAAGTTGTTAAAAATTGCATATTTTACTTTAAATTCACATTAATAAATTTTAGAAGAGAGTTTTATCTTTAGATAGTAAGTAAATCAAAAACAAAGCCGGATATATGAGATGAATTAAAACTTGTTGTAAATCCAATGGTCACGTATAATCTCTCGTAACAGTGATACGAGGGTCGAAGGCGGAGGGTCAGGCTTTCAATTACCTCTCGCCTCGCCTCCTCTTCTATACATTATTAATATAATTTTACTTTAACATTTTCAGTGTTTTTGCAACAATTAAACAAAAAAACTTTACTAATATTTTAATGTTAAAAATTATTTGAAGATGTTGAAATTATATTTTATTTGATTTTTGCAAGTATTTTTTTATTCATTTCGGTCATTAAAATTTTTTGAGTTTTCGTTTCTTTTTTTTTCTATTAAATTTATTGTAAAATTTGCAATCGCAACATTATAATATACAATTTTCTCTGTCTATATTCACGTTGTAGTCAAAATAACATAAATATTTTTCAGATTCATTAAACATAAAGAAATAAAAGAGATAAAATTACTGTAAATTTCCTGCCACATTCGAAGTCAGATAGATGTTGAATATTTCATGCAGCGCTCATTACACGTTTTATTTTATGTATTTTCAATACGAGGAAAGATTGATTGCGGTTGATTTTAAAAATACATATTGCAAACTTTATATCGTTTGTAAAGACCGCAGTAGTTTTATTAAAAAAACACATGATTAAAAAGATAGTTTTAAGATTTTCCGTTGTAATCGAATTCCTAAAATATTAGACCGGAAGTGCAGATCGCTTAATGTATAGTAGTTTGACCTAGAATTTTGCATTGTTAATGAGTTTTCAACAGGTGACTGTACACCTGTAAGTCCGGTGTGTGTATGAAAAACAATTTTCGGTTCGAAAAAATAAGACCACAAACATGTTTTTTAACATGTTTGTGGTCTTATTTTTTCTTATTTTAAATCTTTTTAGATTAGTCAAATCACAAACTATTATTACTATTTAAATGTAACAAATTGTTAATGCAAATATTTATATATTCGGTAGCAAAGTGCAATGGGAACATGAAAGAGGCGGACACAAACAGTCGCCGCACGGAGTAACGAGCTTAGAGCGGGTACGGTGGCGTAATTTAAACGCAAGTATCTGTGAATTGCTGTTTCAGAGCTTACTGCTTTGTTAACTTAAATCATTTTGCATTAATCACAACATACGAGTGATACAATGGACGGTTTAAATCGATATGTCACGTTATAAACAATAGAAACAAGTGTAAACGTTTTAATTGTATAAGTTGTAAGAATGTTAATACGAAACATTTATGAATAACTTTATGATTAATTGAATAAATGAAATTATTCTTCACTAATTATCGCCGGGATTCGGATGTAGTTATGGTTTGGTCTTAATAGCTATTATAAATGGTCACTAGAGAAAGGTGTCAGAAGTAAAGGAATCTTTTCCAGCGTATCATTTTCTTGTGTCTTTTTTCTTCAACCCCGTTTTTTCTATTTTCTACTCAATTTGTATTACTTTGATGTTATCTAGAATTTGTTAAAACTGTTTTTTAACATAACAACATCTCGACACTACAGTTGAATATCAACGAGTTAGTATTTAATTTTAAACTAATTTAGTTAAAAAATGTCTAAATTGTTTCGGTAACGATATTGAGATAAAGTGCGGTATCTTACCTTAAGCTAATGTTTAAGCTTAATGCGGCAGTAAAAAGGAAATTGAATCGGATTATTCCAATGAGAATGGGTACGTTATTTCGATTGCGGCTTTAAGGTAACTTAAATATTTTAAGTACTATGAATAAAGTGAGAAATACTTTATACTTTTTTACTTTTCAATGCACAGAATAATGTAAGATATTATAGTAATAAGTATATGTATATAAATTAAAATATTAATTTAATAAACACAATTATGGCAACACTCAATATCTCTTAAAGGTTCGAATTTCAAAGGCTACGTTATGGAACACAAAATTTGAAATATTCAGTATATTGTTCGTAAAGCGATGATAGACTTATATATTATATATGCTTTGAATAACTACATAGTTGTAGGTTTAATTGATTTAGTTGATTAAATTATTCTTGTAGAACTTGGCAGCCTAGGTTGAAGTCGGTGTGTATTGTTGTTTTGTTTTTTTGTGGTTATCTGTGGATAGAATCAGGATTGACTTCTGTTTTCTTTAGAAATTAAATGTTGTTTCAAGATTATGGAGCATCCCGGCTAATGGAATTGGGGACGGAACTGTGCGGACGTGCTTTCTTTTCAAAGATCCTAATTAAATGGAACATTAAACAGAGGACCTCTTTTATTTTATCAGTACTAAGCTACGTGTTATCAAGGCAATGTACAATTTATTTTAAAAGTTTAAAAAATTTAAGACATTCAGGTCTTAATAATCTTCAAAGTTATTTTCACTTTTTCTTTTAAGCAAGTCGTTTAATCAAAGTTTTAAGGTCTTAGAATCGGATAAAATATAAGCCTTAGTTTAAAGTTTCAGTCCGATTTGAATTGGTATAAAACGGTGAAATGTTACAATTTAAGCATTTGAAATATACACATTGCATATTTGATATATAAAGTTTTTACAATTTGAAACAAAAAGGTTGGAGTAACAGTAAAATTCTTATTATGTACTTTAGTACAAGCCAGCCAAGAATAAAACGAAATATTATAAATTGTTCGCCATAAAACAAAGTGCAAAAAGTTAAAATTAAAAATGTTTCGCCGTGCTAAATTGCAGTCTCGAAGAACCAACATAACTCCACTTGACGTAACAAGCTGTTGCAAACTGAATTGCGTCTGTAGCGTACGCCAATTTAGCCACAAATGAAGTGTGCGTACCGATCTCGACATCCATAAAGTCTAAACCATCCGTTCCCATTTAAGATTTATCTTTGATTTCTAGATGTTAGCAAAACATGTTCTTCAATTCTCCTACTATTTTTTGTCAGTTCCGTACTTTATGATATATTTTTAGTATTAGAATTTATGAAGTACATTTTGTTACGTTAAAATTCGTATTTATGCAATTAAGTTTTTAAAGTAAGTTTGCAGGCATCAAAGTAAAAACTGAAAAATACATTTTTTTAATCCGCCTTTCATCTGATAATGCTTTTCATGGGAACAAAGACACGTGTTTTAAGGTAGGATTATAACAAAACATTTAATTGAATTCTGTATTATCCTAGATTTTTTGATTATGGTGTTGATGAGAATAGCTAGACTTCTGGAACCTTTTCTTCCGATTACAACGGACGACCGTCCGGTGTAAGAAGTTTTGGGCGAGTGACCCCGACACCCCGCACCGTGTGCAGGCGCATCGTCCTCATGCACTTTAGACCCCTTCGCCGCATTAGTCGTATAATATAATCCTACAAATTTAAATTGACGGTTCGGAGTATGGCGCGTTTGCAACTACTATTATTCACTTATTGGATACTATAATTAGTATAATTAGTATTAATATTATCATTAACAATGGCTTTCTACTTTTTCTGATACAAATTCGTCTCGTTTTTGTTTTATCTGACTTAATGCGATATTAAACTAATTGCAAAAAACCTCTCGAGTCATAAAGCGATCTAAGATCAATGTAAAAACAGTTAGAAAGAAACTATTAAAAAAACATTAGTAATTAGTCAAAATTAAAACAAGCTCTTAGTGAAAAGACTTATCTTTAGAGAAAGCAAGAAAACTCACCTATAGAATGTTTTATAAGAGATGTTTTTCGAAGTAATGTTTTATGTGGGAATTTTTTCGATCTTATTCCAACAACTGCTAGATATTAACATGAATCACTAGTACTTCGGCACTCAGCCAGATTGGAAGCATTTGCAGAAATTTGCTCCAACTATTGTTAGCTTCAAGATTGCTACATTACGCTTGCGAGCATCGTTCTTGCATCTCGGTAAGTATTATTAAGTCTTTACTTACCATGTTGTTTCTAGTAAATTTATAATTAGAAAATTACAAATTAATTGGCATTTAATATAATTGAATTATCGTGCGTTCAACTCTTTAATGTGACTTACCGTATGTTTCCGAGTCCAAAATCTCCGTCTAAAACATATTGTTATCTCTTTTTTGTCAAAGATAATGACAAGGATGATGATAGATTTTATATAGAGACTAGCTGTCGCCCGCGAATCCGTCCACGCGCAGTTAAAATAACTAAATGGGGGGGGGGGGTATGAAAAATAGTTTTTGGCCGATTCTCAGATCTACTGAATATGCTCACAAAATTTCATGAGAATCGGTCAAATCGTTTCGGAGGAGTACGGGAACGAAAACTGTGACACGAGAATTTTATATATTAGATTTTGGACTCAGAAACCCACGGTGAGTCTTAGTAAAAATAGGAGCAGTAGATTTTTGTATAGTACTGGCTAGAAAAGAAATATCGACTACAATCTAACCATGGGCTTCTATTGCTAAAATACTCATATGAAACTAATTTTGACATCCCCCTCATTTTTTGTCAAGAGAGAAATAACAGAGGAAATATTCGATCGAGTAGCAAATACAAAAACCTACGTATTTAATAGGAACCATCGTTTGTTGATTTGTAATATCTTTAAAGCTCCAAATATCTTCAAGATAACAAAACAGCGAACATAACGATCTCGATTATGTGTCGGTAATTTTCTAAATTGCTAAGGCCTTTCCTTATTGCTGCTTTTAATGATTACCATAATCGCGTCATTTAGGTGTCATTTCAAGGGAAAGTTAAAGCCTCATTTCTCGTTCAGTTATCGTTTCATAAATTCTCCTAAAAACATATTTAAATAATTTTAAACTTTTTGACAATCCGCTTTAAATGTATTGGTAAAAATCCTTATGAAAATTTAACAGTTTTTATTTTTTATAAATTAAGGTGTAGATTGACTCTTATTTGTAAATTAAAATTTTTACACACATTTTTTTTTTCAGATTATCCTAATCCAAGGGTTTCCAACCTTTTCATGGTCAAGTAGAACTTTTATTTTATTCTACTTAACAAGGACTACTCACGAGCTCGACCATCCCATGGCTTATATTGTTACTCAAAGCTACATGCAAATCATCACTTTCGCGAGATTCCTCGCATTATTTCTTATTACCAACAAAGCAGAATCCTTGTTCAAATAAAATATCGCAAGGTGATTTAAATAAATTCTAAATTTAAAATCAGACGACAGACTATATTTTGGCATATACGGCCCACTGGTTGGGAACTATTGTCCCAACAAGAAATACAACTGTAACTGTAATTTTTCTTTGTTAATCTACTATCGTAGATCCGGTTGCTATAAAGTTGTAACAATAAAACGCACAGAAATACATTCAACCGTAAATCCAAGACTTATCGTGGGTGAATCAAAACAACAGAGGCAACAGTTCATTTTATTTTTCAACTCCGTTATTGCCCTTTTGTATTTTTGCCTACTTTCTTATTAGCATAGATCAGTGTTTCCCAAAGTGGGCGATAACACCCCCTTGGAGGCGTTTAAAACCTAAGAGGGGGCGATAAGAGGCCCAAAAAATGGGGGGCATTGAAATTAATTAAAGTAATGAAATTGTGGTTTTTAAGTTTTAGGGCTGAATAAAAATTAGGGGCGCTCTGAAATATAATTGATTTTCAAAAGGGGCGGTGAAAGAAATAAGTTTGACAATCACTGGCATAGATTAATAAGTTTTGTTGCTTTATTTATTGAAAACTTATAGTTTAAGAAGACTGTAGTCTCATAAGACCATTTTGATCGCCTTCTATTTCAGACTTCGGAATATTTTATTCTAAAAGATAAGCACTAGTAAGTGTACACAACGCTTCCATATATCTCTAGCATCTTTTATTTAATCCATCCACACTTTCTTCACTCTTCTTCTACATTTGTAATCATTTCATTACATTTTTGTTTATGTGTCCATAATCTTGCCGTATACGTAATTATCCTAAAATAAACATTCGTTCAAAGTTTACGTTGCGGTTGTAAGAAGCAATACGGACGTTAAAGCCGTTTATTCCGGTAAACGATTTCGGCGTTTCAATGTATGGTTACGAGTTCCCTACTATTACTGCGATACTTAGGTGAATGCTCATATCGCTAAGCTTCTAAGAAAACCAACATATTTAGTAATGAAAACGGTTTATTGGCTATGTTTTGTTTATCTTTATGGTATTTACATTTCGAAGTTTAAAGTACAGTTGTATTACATAACTAGCTATCGCCCGCGACTCCCTCCGCACGTAATTAAAAACTCAATAAGTAGCCTATGAGTTCTTTCAGACTGTGTTCCACATCTTTGCCACTTTTCCTCACGAACCGTTGAGCTGTACCGGAGATACCTTCTAACAAATATCCATCCATCCATCTAAATTTTCGAATTTATAATATTAGTAAGATGACCGGACTTAAAATGTATTACGCTTAGCTTAAATGGAAAATTAAGATATCTATACTAATATTGTAAAGAGTACAGATTTGATTTTTCGTTCCATTGAATAGGCCCCGAAACTACTGAAACGATTTGAAAAAATCTTTCACTGTTGAGAAGTTCCACAATCCCCGGGTGACAGTCTATATTTATTACTTGATTTCTCTTTTTCCACGGGGACGAAGTCTTTGGCAAATACTAGTTGTAAAATAAGTCTAATACTGTTTTGTATCTTTGCTAGAATTTTGTTAAAGAGGTCGGAAAGATTTTGATCGTTTAGAAAAATGATGTTTTGTGTTAAAAAATTATTTTCGGCTTGTGAAAGTATCAAAGCTTACTACACATTCTGGTGTACTAATATCTTCACAAATTACTTAAGTTACAGTTTCCCAAATGCACCAACAATGATATTACAGATGCTTAGTGTACATCCAAAACTGTTATTGCATTGCTGGAACGTGTTCAAATAACCCAAATTCTCTGTAATTCTATTTAACCTACTGGAATATCGAGTATGTTTATGTTGGGAAATGGTGTAAAACATGTTGAACATAAAGGTAAATTAATTGCAGATGTAATGCGCATTTAGATATTTTCCCGGTTTGTTGGAACTTCATATTATTTTGTACCGGGTTACATAATTTATCGCGATTGTGTTCAGCGTAATAATTGGTCAGGATTTTTTGTGGCATTTACTATAATAAGATACAAAGACGCGACGAATAAGAATATAAAATAATAATTAAAATAGTGAGGATGTGGTAAAATGATTGCAGAATCACACACATGGCACAAGTTTCTTCTGAAATATAGCATTCCTTTGATGTTTAAAATAACGAAAGCCTGAAAATAATAATTACGACCCGTGACTGAAAATCAAGTAATAATCTGAATTTATTTGAATCTGAAGAGTAAGCTGAACATATACATTTACAGTACTACAGTTTGTTATTCCATCAAGCAGAAAAACCACAAAAATACAAATAAAAAGGCTCATAGTTACGTGATGGCGCATAAATCTTTGTTAGCCGTCATGTGCGACCCGTGTAAAAAACTATGCCAAAACGTCTATGTTACCATTTGAATTTATTATTTTTATGGAATAAACGCTCTCGTACAAAAAACTCTATCGATTAATTTTACTCATTGTTGCTCGTTCTGATTTTATTGGTATAGTCGGTGAGGTATATAACAGGTTGTTTTCATAATATTTAAAAACCAATATTGTTTTAAAGTATTTAAAAAGTTCATTTGAACTTGATTTGAAATCAATTTATAACTAAAAAAAAATTCACAAGCAAAATATGAAGAGTTCATATTAAAACAACACGAAAGCAATCAACGAAAAACAAAACTGGCATCAACAAATATGAATTTGCGTGGCATGAAATGTTTTTGAAAATAGATATTGAACAAGGGTCCGCGCTTCAGAACTCTCAGAGCCGTAGTCCGCTTGATGATAACAAAAATGAACAGCTGCCATCCATTCACTACTTTGAATACGTTGAGTGTATTTCGATACGATAAAAGGAGGTATTTCACGTTTTATATGGAGATAAAATTTGTTATTTCATTTAATTTCAAATTTTCAATCATTATAAAATAACGTGTTCCCATTCAAAATTGATTTTAAGATAGATTAAGTCCCAATTTATTTTCATGGTAGTTCACACGCTCTTAAACAGTTTTTTTCAGAGCTGATCATTATTTAAAATTATATTTTATAAGATAGATAACAAAACCTTTATATTTTTTCATTAAAATTATCTAAATATTTTCTTCTTCGTGTATTTTTCATCTTAAAGTTATTTGAAAGAACCATACTTTTTCCAGTAAACACGATTTAAAAGATGTTATTTAATTCTACTAATCGTTGGTTTCTGAGAACAAAAACCCTGTTTAAAACATATCGCCATTCTCATTATTTTTGACAAAACTGAGATAACAATATAATTCATAGAATTTTAGATTTTAGTCTCAGAAACTGAAGATAAGGCTGTTTTGATTAAACCTTCATAACTTTAACAATCCAATTGGTGTTATAATTTAATTCAATTTAACTTACTTACTTTACTTTAATTTAAATTTAAAAATAATTTTTGATCCTGCAGTCAAATTATTTTAAATTGTTTTGTGGGACTTAGTTGTAATCCCAAGGTTGACAACGTATTATAAATAAATAAAATAAAAAAAAATATTAAGCATCAAAACTTAAAAAAATGCAGAGAATGTAATAAATGTATTGCCAGATTTTCCAAGGTAAAGAAGAAAAGTGAAACAAAATCAAAGCAGAAATAAATTGAAAAACAGGAAAAAAAGGAATTGGAATTCGGCAATAATCGTTTTCTCCTTTTCTCAGATCAAACGTAGAAACATTTTATAAACGTATATGACATCCAAAGAATGCTGTAATTATAAATCAAGTGCCTTTTAATCAATAATTAATCTAGACTTATATACTTTTAGATACTCCAGCAAATATATCTATAGTATGATTTCTTTTCAGTGAATTGATTTATTTATTTCAGTTGCGGCTCGTATTGCATCGAAGAGGGAAGAAATAAATAAAGTTGATTTAACCATTTATTTCTGTTCCGAGGAGGCCTTGCGATGAAGCTCACGCAATACATACCATTTCAATCAAATTGTGCAAGAGTTTACTTTATTGAAGATGAATAAAAGGGTCTATTTCAACGAAGAGATACCAGCACTGTAATATGTTTAATGATTAAATTATACAATGATTTTCAACTAATAATAAAATATAAAGCAGTCTAAATTAAATAAACTGTTTTTCTTTTGGTCAGGTATCTGTGATTCCAAGGAGTTGCAGATGTCCATGTGGGTAGGATCAAACAATTGTAACCTTCTCAAAAAAGGTAGTATTTATCTAGCAAAGAAACTCTTAGAAACCCACGAACTCCTTACTATATTAAAACTCATTAAACATAAGTAGAATGCATTATAATGGATGACACAGTTCCTTAATTCCCCTGAGTAGGAACATCCGTCAACAGAGTTCAGAAGAAAGTGCCATAATGAATTCCCGAAGGATTTGTTTCTTTTTACAAGGGTATGTTTTCTATACTACATTGTGAAGCTTATAAGATTATAATTAAAATTAAACATTATTTGCCACACTCACAATAGACTAACTATCGCTAAGGCAGTTCCTCAGAATAATTTAATATGATAATTCTATTACAAGCTAAAGTAACAATTAAACGAGCGTGGTAGTAATTAATGGCTCACTTAATTTGTCGTCAAAAGAGGGTTCCCAATTTAAGCTGTAACAATTTTGACCTACATAGTCCAAGTATGGAAAATAAGATTAACTGATTTGAATGTACATTTTTATAAGCTAAAAGAAAAATGACATAGTGATTTGGTAATTTTCTCTATGTATGTACATACGTCATTTTGTAATTTGTCGAGTATTTAACTAGTATAATTAAATTATGCAATAATAAACGAAGTAAAGTTTCTCCATTAACTCGCTTAGCATGTTTAAATGTTACTAAGTTTCGACTAATGACTACTCCTCGGAAATATCTGTTGCCGTTTGATGCTGTTATAAGCTTATTACTGGTCGTTATTACCAAACAACATTAATAACACAATTAGTGTTAACTTATTATTGGGAGAATGTTAATAATAATATTTCAATAAATAAGTACACATACAATTAGATTTATCGCAGCGATGAATGGCTCGGTTCAAAAAATAGAACTGTAAAATACCATACTAATATCATACCACATCTTTTTTCCATTGAGATGTAGGCCCACAGGATTTAATATAAAAAATTAAAATAATATTTAAATTCTATCGTCTACATTTTTGATTGAAGTATGCGCTATATAAGAATAATTAAAACTTCTTTATATTTATCCTTTTAGTTCGCTGGCTATGTTTAATGATCATCAATGTCTCCTCTATCTACTCCATGTCTGCTGATGAGGTGTGAAGCACTCATTAACATCAGTATAATAAATATTTATACAAAAACGATAACATTTGCTATAATATATAATACGAGAATCATAAAGTTGTCTATTTTCATTAATCATCTCATTGTATTTATTAAACATGTAAAAAATTAAGTCTAGTTAATATTTGTTAGTAATAAAATCCATTTAGAGTATTACTTCATAAGCAAACATAACTGTTATTTACAGTACATAATTATAAATAACTAAGGTGACCCAGTGACCCGAAGTGGGCCTTGGCCTCCGACAACAAAAGTCTCCACTTTCTCCGATCCCGCGCCGTCCCGACCCAGTCTCGGACCTGCAAGTCCCGAAGATCCCTATCCACCTCATCCATCCATCGATACCTGGGACGACCAACTGGACGCCGACCACTCGGTCGGAATCATTGGCAAGATAAAAGCGCAACGACTCCGCTGGCTCGGCAACTTAGAAATAATGGATGATGTTCGTGGTGACAGTACATAATTATGATTAACCTAATGCGTTACGTTTGAAAATTACAGTATTAACTAGTTGACAATCAAATCCTAACAGATATTAATAAATTTTATGTGTAATACGGCCGTTAAATATTTCATCTCAAACGTGTTTATAATTAAAATAAAAGATTTGCATTATTATTAATCCTTTAATATTAACAGTGTCATGTCAATCAAGTACAGGTAATAAGCTAAGTAATTTAATTGTAGCGAGAATAGACCGGATAGTTTCAGTAAACAATTACGGAGAGGACAGTGTCGGCTCGACTTAGCACTTTGATTAAACTGAAACCACAGATTGTACTTTGTACCCAGTTTGTAAATAGTAAAGCTTTATTCAGCTGTAATTAGAAAGCTATGAAATAAAAGGATATATCGTAACAATGTCATTTGATAGTTAAGTGTTAATTTGCTATTTTTTAATAGAAAAAATTGGCAAATATAGTTGGCGTTTTTATGAATTGCTACTTTATCCCCTGGGAATTAAAAAATCTTAACAAGTACCTTTTGTGTTTTTCCAGACAGTATTCTACCTCAGTAACAAATTTTATTTAGAACCATGAAGTCAATCTGGAAATACCTTCAAACAAATATCCATCCATCCAAACTTTCGTATACAATATAACATGATAATGATAATTGTCAAAAGTAGTACAAAAAACATACATGCAAGCAATTGCTTTACATACATGTTAAAATTTTTTGATCTTTTTTTATTGAGAAGATAAAAAATATTTTAACTTTTATAGTAAGTGGCACCAAAAATGCTGTTCACGTTTAACAATGTTCTGGTATAATATGTCGCTCATAGAACTTGATTATCAGTACAGAAAACATGATGATGAAATCTTAAATCACATCTTTCATCCGTTAGTCTACTCTGTAATTATTATTCACCTTAATAGCATTATTGCGTGTGAAGTCAAGGATCCGAATATACGAATATTAATTATAATATCACATATTATACAATAAATTATGCTTTGCTTTTTTTTTATAAGGTGGCATACGATCAAGTGGCAACCCGAATAACGCCTTCAGTATGATGGTTGTATTTCACCGGCCCATTTGTACAACAGAGTTGTTGCTGGCGTCTACCACTGTTAAAACTTATCTTAGATTATCGATACATTTTTACGTTGCTAACAATGTTAAAATTGATGTACAGTCAGCTTCATAAATATAGTGGCAGTTAAGATATCCAAATATATAGGAACACCTAAAGTGATCAATTATATAAGTACAACCAAAGTCATCAAATTAATTGAAGCATCCACTCTGCTCAAAAACACCGGAGCGTTCACATCGTCATATATATGAGTACATTCAAAGTGCCCATAATTATAGTTACAGACAGAGCGTCAATAGTAACGAAGCATCGAAAGTATGCAAAAATATCGTAACATTTGACAAAATTGAACTCTATCTCTATTTACTTAAGATACACTTTGAAATATACTACTTCTGTTAAATTCATTTGACGCTTTGTATCAACATAATAGGTTGTCCAATAAGTTCGTTCCGATTTTCAATAGGTATCTTAGAATAGACCCGAATATATTACAATTATTGAAAACATATGACATGTTTACATAACACATATATACTAAAAGAGGATAAACTTCAGCCATATTTTGAGAAATGGTAGGACACGATTCGTTCTTTTCTATCAGTTTTATAAAAACTGATTGACTTAATTTTTGCCGAAATACATAAGACGTTTTGCTATAAAATCGAACAAATATAATTTAAAAGACGTATGCCAAAACTTAAGGGCCTTTAAAATTTCCATTAAAAATGGGCACGAACTTATTGGACAACCCAACATTTTTCTTCTTATTATTATAACGTTTAAAATTTATAAATTGACGATACATGACAGATACCTAATCTACCTATCTATATATATAAAAGAAAGTCGTGTTAGTTACACTGTTTATAACTCAAGTTCGGTCGAACTGATTTAGTTGAAAATTGATGGGGAGGTAGCTTAGAACTAGGAGACGGACATAGGAACTTTTTATCTTGTGAGCATTTTTTTTATTCCGCGCGGACGAAGTCGCGGGTAAAAGCTAGTAAGTAATATCAAATTTTATTCTGTCACAATATGTGCTAGTTTCAGTGTTTTACTATTTTCGCCGCAGTACGTAAGTTTAATGGTTCGAATCCCAGGCTTACAAGGTTTTTATTTTTCAATATTATCAATATATGTATAGAGCTTGATTTATTTTTAATGAAAAGGAAAAATCTAGTAATTTACTTAGAATATGTTTTTTACTTAACAAAAACAATTTAAATTTTTATTTTTGGGGTATTAAATATTTAAATAAAATTAATAACGATTAGGTTCGGCCATCTATACAACTTCTGTTAAATTAATTGACAATTTGTATCAAAATATTTTTCTCTTCCTGTTAGGTATCTTCAGTCCGGTTGCAGTAGAATTTTCCAAGCATAGATTTATTACACGTATTCGATGTCGCCAGTGACAGTCCGCGCGGAATTTAATGACGAAACTTACAATAATAAACGTGAACAATAAAAAAACATGGAACAAGGAATATTGTGGTTCCTTAATTTTTAAAGATGTCGAATAGTAACCAATAATTGTTGCGATAAAGTTCAATTTTATATAATGCTTTGATAATAAAATTAAAAACCTTAAAAATGTAAAAATAAGTTGGGATTCGAATCGCCAAAACTGCGTATTACAGCGAACAGTTAAGCCGTAAGGCTAAACTGGCATATATGGTGACAAATTAAAATTTGATATTGCTTATCTATCTAGTACCTATCTGTCATGCGGGACGTAAACTTGAAGTAAATAGCAAAAAAATGTTTTGATATAAAATGTCAAATGAATTTAACAGAAGTAGTATATTTCAAAGTGTATCTTAAGCAAATAGAGATAGAGTTCAATTTTGTCAAATGTTACGATATTTTTGCATACTTTCGATGCTTCGTTACTATTGACGCTCTGTCTGTAACTATAATTATGGGCACTTTGAATGTACTCATATATATGACGATGTGAACGCTCCGGTGTTTTTGAGCAGAGTGGATGCTTCAATTAATTTGATGACTTTGGTTGTACTTATATAATTGATCACTTTAGGTGTTCCTATATATTTGGATATCTTAACTGCCACTATATTTATGAAGCTGACTGTACTCTTTAAAATCCTTAGAGTACCGAGGGGCAAAATAAAGATGTCGGGCAAAAATAATATTATGATTAATAAGAGGATTAGTTGTTAGAAAGGCAATAAGCTTTTCTAGAAAATAAACTAAAATTAATGCGATAGCCATGTTTTCTTTACGTATGGGACAAAAATTTAATTTCGATAAAAAATAAATAAAATATAGGAATTATGCTAGGTTACTTTTAAAATAGAAAATGATTGTTAAAATTGATACTTGATGTTTAAAACAAACCTTAGCATAAATTCCTTGCCCGACCGTAAAATAACTTATCATCCAAGGTAATTGATTATTTATGCCCTAATTATTTTTTATAACATTCAAAATAAGTGCCTTAAAAATTTCCTATACTTGATTTAGATGACGACCCAAAGCCATTTTTATGACAATTTTTACAACTGGTGTTGAAGTACTTTATTAATAATAACATTGTCAATCAGAAAAGTAATATATAGTAGAGATGAACGTGAGTTAGTACCACAGGGTGTGCGAACTTTCACAGAGTCATAAAGTCGATACAGCCGGAGGATACAGGATAGCGGTAATCCTGTTAAAGGAAATATTGCGAAACTTTGAGATACCCTGTATATTGCGACTATCCTTCAGTTTCTTACTTTCAAGGTGAATGATCTCTATTAAAATCTAATATTAATATGTGTGAAGATTTGCAGCAATTTATCTGAAGGCTACTTACTTTGAGGTAAAATCTAGTGTCAGAAATGAAGCTAAGCTAAAGTTCATTATCCTACAATTTTTTCTCCCTTCCACAAAAGCCGAAGTGTAGACTGTGAGGATGTAGTTTTCCGCTCCCTTTCCCCGTTTCTTTCGGCAAAGATATAAAAGGAAACTCAGAACTAGACGATCTATCTTGTAAAAGCTGAAAAGCTTTTCTTGTACAGTGCAAAGTTGAACCTTACACTTTTGTAAAGTTCAAATTAGTGACAGAAAAATTAATTATCTATTATCTTCTAAATTTAAATTAATTGTATAATTCCTTGTAAAAGTCAAGAAGATTTTTAATTGATAAAACTTCTTTTTTATATCGAAAAATCTAGCATCTAAAATCACGATCGCACCCGATGAAGAGATGATGTGGTTTAAAGATGGTACGCGCTAGCTTTGCAAATGCCCATTCACTCTGCTCTTGAAGAAACCCACTTCGTACTTGGACGGAAAAACTGACGCCGGCAACTTATTCCAATCCTTTGAACCCTTAATAATTCAAGGTCAGTCATCATATCCCTGGCCTTTTCCTACACACGTGGGGTCGGCGGACAAGGTTTTACAAGTTTTGGCTTAATTTTTTACGGTCGGCCGTCACCAACCCTACTTGGGAGGAATATCTTAAAATAAAATTTTATAATAACTAATAAATAAAATATAAATAATTATAGTTAAATAATCAAAAATTCTAAAAATACACCAAAATATGAATAGGACTAAGCTTTAAGCTCTTAGTGCTAGATACATAGTGATCATCATATTATACTTCAGTGGTACTGTCATTCTTTACGACCTATATATTTTTGATAATAGTCTTGTATTGGTGTTTCAAAACTTCATACGTCGAATAGATTTTTCCAACCAAATAAATAAGATTTCCTAGATATTGATATTCAAGGCAAGTAATAAATATATTAACAAAACTTTATTATAGAAAAACTACATTAAATCTTTTAAAAGTGTCGCGTACAAATAATTTCCCCGTTAATGGATATGTAATTAAATTTAAGTGATTCGACCTCAGTCGCGCTGTGGCTTCTGACGTTGTTTTACCAGTCATTAAATAATTAAAGAATTTCCATTTAAAATAATTATACACTTAATTTAATGTACATTTTGTATACACAATTAAAATGTAAAATGAAGTAATTAATATTTTTTAATATCTGATATACGAGTATTACTTATGACGGATAGTAGACGTCAATATAAAACCAGTGCGGTGCGTCTAACATCGAGTAAATATTACAAGACGCACTCAGTCAAGAGTACAATATACCGTGCACGGTATATAGTCCAAGAGTATAGCGCGGAGCGGGATCGAAATCTTACAACAAAGTTATAGAAGTCCTAAGAAATAAATATTAAGGTAATGAAATATTTTCAATGCGAAACTTTTCAATATCATAATTAAAGATCTATATCAATATCAATTTTAAGATAATTCTTTACATCTTTTATAAGGGTTTTTTAGGCACTTTATAAAGTTTTTTACTCTTGATGTTTTGTAGATGCTTACTTTTTTACATTTATTAACTTTGGCGGTGTGGCATTTTAAATAGTAGCTGTTGCCCGTGACTCTGTCTGCGCGGTTTATGCCATAAAAACTTAATTTGTAGCCTATATGTAGCCTATGTGTTCTTCCACACTATGTTCTACATCTATCTAAATTTCAGCAAGATCCACTGAGCTGTTCTGGAGATATCTTCTAACAAATATCCATCCATAAATCCATTCATCTAAATATGCGCATTTATAATATTTGTAAGATTTAAAAATTCATGAAACAGAAATCGCTCATCGCTTATGTCTTGAGCTGTAACAGGAAATGGAATGTGTAATTTGAATGAGTGCGTTTGCGATGTTTGCCCGTTGCTCGATGAAACCAACACTCCATTTCCAGTTCATACGGAACTACTCCATATTTCTGAATAGCTTTAGTTCGTATCAAAGTCTACGCCGGATGTACCTTCAACTATGAAAAGCTTCAGTTCAAGCAAAAAGACGCTTCAACCTGAGGTTTGTTTAGGACTTTGTTACTTTAGAAGGGTTATCCAAGTGTGTGTGTGTGTGTGTTTTTTTTTTTTGTTTAATTTGAACAAAATACAGTTTTCTGCTTATTAGTATATTTTGTGCCATTAAAAATATTAAAGTTTATGTTAATGCTGTACAGATCACTTATACATTTAAAGCTACAAACAATTGAACCACATAGAATACAGCCTATTTATCTCGTATTGAATTACATATATACAAACTTATGAAGATATATCTATATATAATATGTTAAGAAAATAGATTACTGATGGAATCGTTCTTGCGTTTTATTTTTCAATTAGAGCTGGTCAGTTTGTTGTTCATTTTTAAATGCATTGCATAATTCGCGATACACATTTATGGGACACAAACCTTAAGATTTATGTTAAAATTCACTTAATTATACTTCCTTATATGATTTTCGATTAAGTAATTCTATTCGAGCGCTGTAACATTGCAAGTTTAACATATATACCGCAGCAAAATGGCAATAAATTTGAAAACTAACCTATCTGAACTCCAACAGAGATACGTTCGTTGCGGCGAATGCCAAAACACTATGATTCATAGTTCCACAGCATAGGCAACTCGAGCGTGCTGTTTGTGTCGGTGTTTTAATACGGTCAATGTATGGATTGAATTTTTATTTACATTTTGCTCAAAGGCAGTAAATATCTATGACAAATGAATGAACTTACCGTTTCCCAGTTTAGAATTATGCACACATTTAAGTTATCCATCTCCTCGGTTCTGTGTTTTAATTTTTAACTGTTATTTTTTTACTTGTGAACATTGAAATTGTACTGTCTTTAATGTTGCTTATGCTTTAATTTGTAGACATCCCATATGTTTCTTTTAAATTTATTTGATTTTTCTTTTTTTGGTATCTGCAGGAAACCTTTAAAAAATTGAGTGTCAAAAGCGACCTTCTGCGATCTTCTGAAAACACATGTTTCACTCATGAAAATATTATATTTATTTGTTCTAAAACATCAATTGAAAAATAAAGTAAAACTTAAATATATAATATTTTTATTAAGTAAACGAAGTTTTACCCTATATTTAGCTTGAATATGGTTTTCCATTGCGCTGTGAAATTCCCTAAAGCGAGATTGACGGTTATTAAAACTTTGTAAGCAACTTAGTGTATTTTAGAGTGCTGCAGAAACTTAATTTCAAATTACGAAACATATACCAGGGAAAACTGGTGACTAAATTCAAATGTTCGAGTTAAAAATTTTAAAAGATTTATTCAGAAATACATAAAAGTTATTACATAAAATTACAGATGTAATATTTACTTTTAGAGTTATTAGTTACGAAAAAATAACAATTTTCCTATTTTATATAAAGCTATTTTGGACTTTTACCATCCAGATTGATTATATATTCAAGAAGGACAATATTAAAAGCATCTGAAACCGACGTTCATGTACGCGTTGATATACAAATGTAGAAGAAGTGAGAGAGGAACAGTCAGTGTCAGGAACGCGCCATATAGAGGTCCGTGATCTCTGCCTACTCCTCTGGTTTACGGACGTGAGTCATATTGTTTTTCTATTTCGATTGATATCACAACAGATAAAAGTTATTAATAATACTATAGAGGAATTCTCAGATAAAGCTAACTTATTCTCAAAACTTTTAGTACATTTTCAGAGTCGGAATGTTAAATTGTTGAAGCGTTTATATGATACGACGTCAAGTGTAGAACTGCTGTTTCTACAAAGCAAACTTTGCACGAAAAGTTTTATTTTATAAAGTGAGATGTGCATATTTATATTATTCCTCATTTACCACCAGGAATTGAGTGATCTTACTGTGGAATTTATATCGCTGTAAAGAGAGATTATGAATAAAAAATGAGCCGTCATTGGACGCCTGGCAGATGTGAAACATCGTGTGTGTACAAGTAATATGCATAAAATATTAAATATTATAATTAAATAAATAAAAAAATAATAATAATAAATAATATATATATATATATATATATATATAATCATATATATATAATAATCATATATATAAATAATATATATATAATAATCGGTCGCCACGGCAAGCGTCGCCACGCCAACAATTCGGTTTACAAGTGATCCTATAGATGTTTCACATCAATAATTTTCCATTAAGTCATCACCATCTCAAAGGTCGGCAACGCATCAGCGATTCCTCTGGTATTGCAGATATCCATGGGCGTCGATGAACATCTTAGTGTTCCCGCTGCTCGTTTGCAGGGGGCAATTCTCTTATAAAAAAAGGAATTTTGATAGATAATAATTAAATCATAGTTTTTATTGTATAACTTTTTTTATTAATTTAATTATTTTCTAGTAGATCAGGCATAATCAAAGGGATTTTGCCTTTGTTTTACATAAATAAATTTAACTAATGTCAGGACAGAAGGGACGTTGTATTAACACTATGATTAAACCATACCCCAGCTGGAAACTCAACTCGATATTGATATTATAGTCATAACCTAACAGAGATTAGTGGTTGTTGGATCCAGTCCAATTAGCTATGCGCCATACAAATTGTTTATTTTCCGTTTGTTTGTATCGTATAATATAACTGCGTTGTATAATGCATGATGGTTGAATGATTTGCAAGTCTCAAATGAATTTTTAAAACAAGTTAGTACAAAGTATGGTGTGCTAATAAGAGCTTGGAAAGATAAATTAGTTTAACAAACTTCCGTCTGAGGGCGCTGCTTTAAACTGATTGAGATTTTTAAGAATATTTTGTTTCCATTCTTACTAATATTATACATGCGAAAATTTGGATGGATGATTGTTTGATAGTATCTCGGTAACGGCTTAACAGATCTTGACGAAATTTGTCACAAATGTAGAACATAGTCTGGAAGAACACAACGTATTTTTGTGGGCTACTTATTTTTTTAATTCCACGCGGACGGAGTCTCGGGCGACAACTAGTTACAAATATTTCACGATAAGAAAGCTATGTTTCAAACGTTTTGTTTTATTTCTACTGTTTTATAACCTACGTGTACTTTTGAAAACATGTATACAGCTTGTAATGGATAAAGCTAAGCGATACCATTTATCACTTTAAAATAATTAACAATATTAACCTGTCTGGACAGGTTAAATCACATAGCTACCTCAATAATTATGCGCATGTTAATTATTAATTATAACCCTTGATTATACATTAGCAGACTGCACTGAAAAATAGGACAGATAAAAGGAAAATCTAGTGTACAAATCTTCTACAGTCCTATGCTTTGTAAGTGATAGATAACCTCAGAAAGCTTTAGGTGTTCAAAAGTTTTGCAAGTGTTTTTCGCTGTATATTTCTTAGAGACTAAGGATAAATTAGTTAATTAATCTTTGGTTTCTGAGACTACAATCCTTCTTTGTCATTTCGTCAAAGATAATGAGGGATGATGGTACCTTTTAAACAGAATTTTGCTCTCGAAAATAAATGTATAAAAAGCATAGAGTGTAAATTTTGATTAGGGAAATAGTTCTCAGTTATTAGTGAAATTGGTGAAAAATAAATCAGTTCCAAAATGAAACGCCCTCTACCCATTTAACATTATTTCAAAAGAACTTGAACACGATTTCGAATTACAATGTACATTCAATAAATTAAATTAAACTGCTCCCAAATGTAGTTGTTTGAGGTTTTAATTTTCTAATACGATATTGGAGTTTTTTTTTAATGTCGTATTTGTCTCCACTGGGTCTAGTCAATGACAGTTTAATTGCGAGCCAATTGTTTTCTTTGTCTTATTTAATTTTATTTTTAAAATGTTTGTAATTGAATGAATGAAATAGTCCTTGAAGGGGCTGCAACTAATAAAACTTGACCCATTTCAGTTTTCGATGTAAAGAGAAATATTCTGCAGTAATTAAATTACATCCGTTCACCGGCGACGGTAGTTTTAAATTAATCAAAGTTCTTTCATACTTAGCTTGGAATATTCTAACTTTGTTTATATTCAATTTTATAAAATCAGTGACAACCATTAATCATTATGTTTTCACATTTTAAGATTTTAATTCATGAATAAAGCAATATTTCACTACCTTGTTTTCGTATCTTTCCACCCACAATTGTAAGTAGAGAAATGACCAGATTCTATCATACCTACCGCTCTTCGCATATTCACGCATGCACTTCTGGCAAGTAATCTTTACCCTTCTACGTTATGGATATTATTGTCGTTAGATTATGTACGTTGACACTGAGGAGCTCAGAGCCTACCTAAAGTTAGGGGTGATTGAGCCTCAGTAAATCACGTGCGGGTTAGTTGACTTCACACATTTTGAATTTATTCAATGTTTTCCTTTGACACAAGAATGTCCTTAGTATTAATGTACATTTGAAATTCGAAAATCGAAAAGCACGTTGATACATTACGGCGTTCGAACCAGAACCAAGTATAGCCCTTAACCTCTCCGACCGCCACCGACGATCGATGAATACTGTGTCATATTAAAATATCAGTTTACAGCTGCACGTCTTCCCAAAAATCTAAGAAAAATAATTTATCTAAAATAATTTTTTAACATGATGGGTTTAAATAAAATGAAAGTGTAAAAGCTTCAAAGAGTTGAATGTATTTCGACGAAGACGAATGTTGAAATAACATGTGAAACATACACGCTGTCTTATCATCCGTCTTCGTTTGTATCCGCACGCAAACTACAGAGAAAATCTTAACACGGAAATGTTTCTAAGAGAAAAGTATACGATGTGGAGAAAAGAAAATAAACAGCAAAACAAACTCTTGCTAAGCATTCACAGTGTTGTTTGATTTTACTGCAAGTTGTTTATTTATAAACGTGAATATCAGTTAATTTATAGTTTACTGTACATAAAATGTTACGTGAATTCTTTTTCATTTTTGATATACATTAGATGTATAATAATAAAGTCGTAATAAACTTGTCTAGAACTATATATGTAGATCTCTTCTTGCTAGTGGTGTGTCAAGAATTCTTATGGTTTATCATTACAACTCGCCGTATCTTTATTAAACGTGAAATGGACAACTTAGTGATGCAATTTTAAATGTCTTTTATTTTTTAATCGAGCAAGAAACATTTTCGGAATTGGAAATCTGCCAAAAGTTGGTGTCAAGACTGTAAAAGAAGTAAGTTTAACTGAATTGAAACTCGACGTTAAGCTAAAAATTTATAACAGCTTGAATTTCGGAAAATTCAACTCGTAAAGACTATACGCTTATAAATTAATTTATAGGACAGAAAAAAAAAACTAGTTTCTGATTCTCTTTTATTTCACAAATGTTTATTTTTGAGTTGTCTTGTTTTAAAATGCATGATAATATTCTGGGCCAATGTCATATTTGGGTTTACATTGCAAATAAACAGTGAATAAATTTAATGCTTATGTTGGATGTGAGTGTACATAGAAAGCTAACTAAATAGTATTACTATTATTCGGTGAGGCCTTACTATTATCGAATATTAAAAAAAAAACATGTTGAGTTATTGAATGATGATTATTAATTGACTGTACTGTATGTAATACTAAAAATGGATCATACTTGTCTTTGATGGAAACATACAAAAAAAATGTATGACTTTTAATTCTGTTATTGTATTCTGTTATTTTTAATACTAGTTCTACAAAAACGTTATCCGCTTTTGAAAAAAGCCTTTTTCCAGATATTCTCATATTTTCACGCGAGCTAGATCAAAGAACATCTCTTGAATCTTTGTTACAACTTTTAGCTTTGGTAGCGACGTTTCATTTTTAAAACAGATTTGAGTGATTCAAGTCTTTGCGTAGTATATTTTACGTGAATTTGTCATTCATTTATAATGTTGTATAATGTGCCATTGGTATATACAATTGACGATTTTTATGAATAATTTTTAGGACATTATCGTGTTAATTTTATTAAGATCACCAGAAAATTATGATAATAAAAATTAAAAACTTTTTAGTTTTTATTTTTTTTTAGTTGTGTACTAAACAGCGACATCTTTCTTTCTAATGGGGTGGTTTAATTAAACAGCAACCAGGACCTTCCATTATTGAAACTTAAAATAATACATTAATTGTTGTAGATTTTTTTTACACTTGTCTATACTATACACTATTACAATTATAGTGTACATTCGGTAAAACTTCAAAAAGTGTATACATAGTTTGGAGTACAGCCAAAGTGTGCCGTAAATTTATAAGTTGGTAAGCAACAGTATCGCTGTGTTCGACGAAAATATATGCTTTTTAAGACATGTGACAATTACATTCAATCCTAATTATATTTGCTTATTTTTAAATATCCTTAATAATATTAAATACTAATTAATAAAACAAAAATCTAAATTAATCGTACGCTAGAATATCAGATAATTATGTGGTGTTGTGAACCAAATTAAAAAACAAGAAGTAAAGTTCAAAAATAAAAGTCTTTACTTTCCGGTTTTTCGTTTCGGTTTCCACGAAAACTTTCGACAGTTGATTTATCGGAAATTTAAGATTATTATTTCATCAATTTAGAAAATAACATCAAAACCAATTATGTTAAACTATGTATATACCTAAGACTGATACATGAAAATTTAATAGCCTGGTGCAGCGTCATATCTGGAACAGATGGAGATCTAGATCTATTTGCATTGATATTAAAATGAATTTCCATTTGTATTCACATAACATTTTGCAAAACAATGTTTTAGTAGTTATTTAATAGATTCTTGTAAATATTTTCTAGTCAATACAAATTAATTTCTTAATTATTGAAATCATATTGGAGCGCTTGAATTTGTTTTATAAGTGAAATTCGAACTTTACTCGAACGATATCACGAACTTTGCAAACAATGGGAAGTCATTGAAGTTAATAGAATGCTTTAAATGTAGGAAAACTAATTAAAATATTGTTTGTATTAGAAATAAAAGCGAAAACAAAATAATGAAAATAAATAGTAGTTTACGTGTAGTCAGGAACTTAAAGAAATAAAAAAAATATGATTTTTGTTATGGTTATGTACAGTGTTCCACCCAGATCACCCAGGTAACCAATAACCAAACTATTTTCTTTTCCTTTAAAAATCTTAGGCCTTAATTCACCCATCCCACGGATATGTTGGACATATAATTATACAGGGGAAAAGATAACCCTGATATTTTTTTGCATCACCTTACACAAATTCAAAAACTAATTTCCACACCTCCAGGGGCACAGACCTAGACACAATGTTGTATTAAGTCTTTTTCTTTTTTTTTTTATATTTCTTGTTTGTTTTCTATCAATGTTGTACACCTGTTATTGGATAAATGATCAGTTTTGTTGTCTTGTGTAGTGTATTAATTTTGAGATTGTTGTATAATTTTTCTGTTGTGTACATGTATAAATAAATAAATTATTACCTGATATTGTTCATCACATCATCGTAATATTACCTTTGATATTTATTCCGGCTACAGACATTATATTATTATTAGAAAAGAAAGGTAGAGTACATATTATTTACTTTTAATTGTAAATTATTATTATTTTGCATTTTTAACTTGTATATAGATAGAAATTTTAACCTTTTAATTAATTTAGTATTTTAATTGTAAATTTGTATTAAATTTGTATTAAGTCTTAAAATTTAAGTCTGAAATGTATTAGAATAAAAATTGTTACGATTATTTAAATAAAGAATCCCAAAGTCCTTGGTTTACAAACGCCAGGGGGAGAACGAGAGGGCGGCACAGCGCCGCCCAAAAAAAAAAAGGTAGAGTATATAATGATAAACACAAAGTATGGACTGCTGCAGCACATCGTACAAGGAAAGCGAAGTGTAGGTCGAAGACGAACATCCTGGCTTAAGAACCTAAACCAGTGGTTTAGAAAGAGTACCCTTCGCCCGTTCGCCTTTCAGAGCCACGGTGTCAATAGTGAAAGTTGCCTTAATGGTCGCCGACCTTCGAAAGAACAAGGCACTATAAGAAAAAGAACACATAATGTTTTTTTTTTTTAATAACAAAATTACAAAAAAATATCATTCAGTGTTGCCTTGGCTCCTTAATCTACAAATACAATCCTAAAAGTATTAAATAACTGTATATTAGTCAAAACGGGTTCAAACTGCCAGTGTTAAGATAGTTTAGACAAGACTAGAAGCGTTCAACTTTAAACTTCAAACATTTAACGAAGTTCGGAGCCAAATTGAGTGAAATTTTGCCTTTTGTTATTCTCCACTTCGTGTTAGTATAGTTTCCGATAGGAAGTACGACTAATTAGAAGTTGAAACTGCAATTCTTTTTATTGTAGTGAATGCTATACCTTCTTTACCGAGTTCAAATTGTTACTTTCAAAATAATTTATTTTCTTCCCATTTGTCAGGTCACCACAGACCTGAATTTGTATTCTGAACCTGTGTATTTCGAATAACACAATTAAGTATGAAACCTTTCTGACAATTACACTTGGAATACTAAAAATAAATATTTATTAGCCTATTATGAACTATAGTTTTGTGTTAAAGTAAACACAAATATTGAAAATTTGGTTTATATTGTAATTCATATCTAAGGTACAATTTCTCTACCTACTATCTACCGTTTCATTTCGAATAAAAAATGCTGACAATAGAATTCAATATATCAAGTTATTGTGTCGTGGTGACAGAGGTTTCGCGCCCGAAACTTTTGTCCGAGGCGGACAGCTCGCCCCAATCATTTGTTGGTATCCTATGTCCTGTTCCTTAAACCAGAGTACACAAAGTAATACATAATATACTGTAAACATATGTATATTTTTAGAGACATTTATAATTATTACTGTCTAACGTATACGCTGTTCTGTACTCGTGTAAAACTGCCATTGTTTTAGTTAGGTTTATTTATCATTAGATTGATTCTGTCCACTGGATTTACTGTTTGCTGTTGAGTTTTGGTTTGTTAGTAAAATATTAATATCGTATTTTTACAGTAAATGTCGAATCAAAAGATACAGTTGTCTAACTACATCATTTGGCCTCGTGGAATTTACAAAGGCTAAAAATTAGCTACAAATCGTATAAAAAATAAGACAAGCTTTATTCCATGAATAATTGCCAATTATAAGAATTGTGAAGAATTGATTTATATGAAATAAAAAGGAAACAGTAATGCGATTTGCCAATCATGATCAGCTCACTATACGTCCCCACCGAGGGGCTTGGAGCCTACCCCAAGTTAGGGGTGACTAGGCCATCGTCAACCACGCTGGCCCAGTGCGAGTTGATTGACTTCACACATATCATTAAATTTCTTCTTAGACATGTGCAGATTGCATCATGATGTTTTCCTTCAATGTAAGAACGTCGGAGAAATGTACATATGTAAATCGAGAATCGAAAAACACATTGGTATATGGCAGGATTCAAACCTGTGACTTGCAGATTGCAAGTCAAGTGCTTAACCCCTGAGCCACCGACGCTCTAATTCAATTACCAATATTAAGAATAATTTATTTTTTTAGATTTTAAATTAAAAGAATATTTTTTTACATAATAAAATTAACATTTCTTGAAATGTCAAATTAAAAAGATGCAAAATTATTATAAACCGACATTGGCGTACGATTGAAAATTGAAAAATTCTTCTTCAGAATTTCATACAAATGACTGCTTTTCTGTAGCCGATCGAATAAGTCCCGTACACATGCTCCCCCGATGTCAATGATTGGATTCAATTTATAAGATTAGAAATGTTTCAAAAAAATTGAGTATAAGTCTCGAACTATGATTTGGTTTTTCTACAATAGAAAACAATTTCAGAATTATTTGATTGTGAAACGTTGGTGCAATTTATTAGAAAACATTTCAAATTTCAATATCTGCTGAATTAAATTTTCATTCATCGTGTTTTTGGACCATTTTTTAATAACGGAGAAATGTATTTTTGAACTTTTTCATCTTATAGAAATCACTGCGTGATGCATACTACTCATTTTAACCAAAGGCCAGTTAGCTGTAACAATTTTTACATTATCATAATATTTCATTAAGTACTTAATTTTATAATTTGACATCAACCGAAAGTCATGGCAGCGGTAATGGTTCGTAAAATGTTGACTTAATTAACTGAAACGAGCTGATATGCGGGAAAAGTTTTGTCGTTAAAATACATATTGGAGTCAAATTAGACCTTTATAACCAATTACTTGGTCATTCGTAGTGCCAAAATACAAATGTAAAAAATGTTTAATACATTTACCTTTTAACAGTAATTAATACGAAATAGAGAAAACAAAATATGAAAATATTGGTCTATGATGCGAACATAGGTTTAAGACATAATATTTCATTAGACATATATCATAATTAATATTATAAATGCGAATGTTTGGATGGATGGATGGATGAATATTTGTTTGAAAGTATGTCCAGAACGGCTCAACGGATCTTGATGTAATTTGGCACAGATTTAGAACATAGTCTTCAAGAATACATAGGCTACTTATTAAGTTTTTTTTTAATTTCTCGCGAACGGAGTCACGGGCGACAGCTAGTAGATAATGTATCCATGTCCGAAGATAAACTTTAAATTGGAATGTCGCACGACCTGCTGTGTTACACTAACGAACCAAAAGTTTTCAAAAGTTTCAGTATTGAGTAAAATTAATCGTACTCCATATAAATCAGAACATGCAATATGAAATTTATTAAAAAATCCAAATTTAAAATTCTATTTTCAAATGTTAAATACACAAATCAGTTAAATATTTTTAATTAATTTTAAAAGGAGGATTTATTGGATTTTGAAACAGATGAATAACGTACTTGTCATTGAAATGTATAAAATTAAAAACTATGTGTATAAGCGAATTTTCACTGCCAAAAAACTATTGCCACTTTAAAAAAAAATACAGAAAGACATCAAAATATTTCTATACATGCTTTGCGATAGTACAAAATCATTGTAAAACGTAAAATTTACAAGTATATTAATAAGTATACTCGTATAAGAGCAAAAAAATAATAATAGATTACATATTTTTTACGGCCTTGATACTTTATAATATCATTTGTGTGTTACTGTACTTATAGGAGGCGTGCTCTGTATGATAAAATCTAACTAAAATTCCGCTCAAAGTCACATCAACTGCAGATTACAAACAGTAAGCCGCTTAGCCGTAGTCGTTGTACTTATTTATGCTACTAGTATTATATTATTCATGCGACACGAGTAAAAAATCGTTATTGGTGTTTAAGCAAGTTTTTTTTAATAGTTGCTTAGTAAATGAAGCCCGCCATAATATCTATTGCGCGAATAGCCCGCTCGCCCGGTGATACCACGATCATGTGGAAGACATAGGCGAATTTAAGTGGCCGCTTGCACATTTGCCACTGTTAACTATAAAAGCATATTCTAAAACGCCTGAAATGATAGTTTCTGCAGGTCCTGAGTTCGAATCCCCCCATGTACCAATGTGTTTTTCGATTTTAGGTTTCCATATGTACTATATTTACCCAACATTCTTAAATGAAGGAAGTTGAATAATCCACAGCGTGACTGATTTAAACCTTAAAAAATTAACCCGTTTTAAGTACAAATAATTATACTCATAATTTACAAGTCTCCAATTACTTAAAAATTTGACGCAATTCATTAGAACCGTAGATTAATCTTAAGGCTTTACATTTCATTACGTCCGAGAAACTAATTACCTTTTTGTAACTTGACATGTAATTAATTAAAATCCCATCTGTTACCAATTTGACGGAGAAAAATCATTCATTTAAATTTAATGTCAATATAAGTCAATTATTTGAAGTATTAATTAATTTTAATAAGATGAGAATAATTGTTTTAAATGGATTACATGGTAATTGCATAATAATATGTTGTTGGAAAATTTTACGTTAGAGTTCATTTGAGGTCATGACGTACATGTTTTCATCTATAATATCAAAACATATTAAATCGATTTAATCATTTTATTTTAAACTAGCTGTCACTCGAAGCTCCGTCCGCACGGAATAAAAAAAAACGTAATAACAGTCTCTGTGTTCTTCCAGACTATGTTCTACATCTGTGCTAAATTTCATCAAGATCCGTTAAGCCGTTCCGGAGATACATTGAAAGAAACATTCACCCATCCATCTGTCTAAACATTCTTATTTATAGTATTTATTAGTGAGATTAATTTTATTTTCAATGTTACTTTTGTCATTCATATTTAACAAACAAGTTAAAATTGTGAAGGACAGCATTTATCGTTCTCTGAATGCAGACTTGGTCCATTATGAACTACTCGTTGAAGGCTCCTTACCTACTTTGTCATTTCCTGAAACTCTTGCATGTAATACTTACGAAGCGATTTTCGGTACGCAAAATTGGTGCCGAGAAATAACTTCGACTTAGTTTAAGAAGAAATTAACAGTAGGTGAAATTGGAAAGTAAATAATTTTCGCGTTATTTTAGCAAAAGCAGATGATGCAGCTTGCGGGTATGCCAACTTCAACTATAAAAATAATTAGGCATAGAACTCCAAAGTTTTCGTAATTTCTATATTGACATGAAACACGGGTCACCTCGAAAAAAATTACTTTTCTTGTTTCTGCAACAACTTCCACTCTATAAATTAAACAGTTGTTCAGGAAATATCCACGAAGTAATACGATTACTCTCGAAGAAAACTTTATGGGGAAAATTTTTTATTCGTTTACTTAAGAAAAAAAAGGTTTTTGCAAATTTTATTTTTTCTCATTACATTTCCTTGTTTTGTTGTTGAACTTCGGCTTTAATCCACTAAGTTGAGTATTATTATAAAATTGAAGTACACCAAGTTTTGAAGTTGGCTTGTTGCCGCTGTAATTGTGTTTTTGTTTGTATTTAGTCATTGGCTAACTAATTTTAATTTTATGAAAATCTTTAATTTTATGAATAAATTTACATTTTTAATTATAAACAGGAAAAGGAATTAAGAAATTTCAAATAGACTTTATATTGTACATAACAGATAATATATTTCAATGAAGATGACAGGAAATGTGGATTTTCATATCGAGTTGGAAAACTATGAAAGTTTTAGACATCCGGTTTACTGAACGATGTTAAACTTTTGGGTTACGAAATAATATTTCAATACTCAATATTCCCTAATTTTAAAGATAAGTTTAAATTAACTTCAACTTCAACATTTATAAATTGTGTAACGTTTTGCGAATCTGCTGCGGCGTTATGTTACAGTTGATTAAGATGTTTTATTTTTATAATATTTTATTATTCTTTAAATATCATCGCATTACCATTCTAGTAATAATTTTATGCGCCAAACTAAACAATGCAGTAACTAATTTTCATTTAAATAAGATTAAAAATATTTAAACATAATTCGTTTCACACAAAATTAAATTAATAAAAAAGACCGTGTTTCTTTAAAATGAGGTGATAATTTATATTTCTACATTTATAAAATAGACTGGAAATGCGCAATCTCAAAGAGTAAGAAGACAAAGAGTGACTCAAAGCATAGATTAGCCTGCACTTTGCGAAATTAAAACTTGCAACATTCGAAGCATATATGCCATTCGCTTACTACGTCATAACTGGAATCCCTCCTTAACAAAAAAATGCATAAAGACAAAACGATGGTCATAGTCAGCCCAAAGTCACTTATATTAAAAATACCTAAAGATAAACTTAAGGACAGAGAAAAACCTCAAGTGGGTTGCGTCACATTTCACAACAGAATGTTTTTATGAGCGAAAATATTTGCTTAAATTTGGTAAATTTTCTTTTAAAATAGCTCAAATCTGTTTTTAAATCGTACCTGTAAAGGAACAAAAAGGTACAGGCTGTAAGTAGCAATAAGCTGGTCTCTCACGAGCAGCGGCCGGCAATGTAATCTCGATTAGCGTCCGATAAAAAGACGGAGGGCCGTATTTCCACTTTCCCGTCGTTCCTGACTTCCCGATTTGCAATTTCAAAGATTACCTCATCCGTTTATAAAACCTTGTACAAAATGTAGTTTAAATATAGTTCAATATTAAAATATGTAACATTGTATAAACACATAAGAATATAATATTAATACAAGTTGGGTCCAACTGTTTGACAAACAATGTTGTAGTCGGCTTCTAAGGTTCGTAGTGTACTTAGAATTGTACCACAAAATTGCAAAATGAACCCGAAATAAAAAAGATAAAAAACGCAAAAGATATGAAAACGAAGCGAACATTAGATTTGATTCCATGCTGTAAGCATAGCTACAATACGGTTCACTTAAATTAATCAAATCCTTGGCAGGTTCATATCAAAATTGGGTTTGCATACATCCGGATTAGGTTACGCGTCAGTGAGCTAAAGGGTTTAAACGTGTCTCAAATTAATGAAAATTATTTAGTTGATTCGTGTTAATGATATTTTTCTAAATGGAGTTTTTTTTAATTATATTAAAATAACACCATAAGTTAATGAGTACTAGAGATAATAATTGCGGGTGACTCGCTTGCAAATTAATTCTGTTAACAGTAATTAACCGATCAAAGGGCGATTGTCAAAGTAACAAATTGATGATCTTTACTTTTTTGTGTTAAAAGCTACTTCTTATTTTAGTTAAAACATGCACAAAGCAAAATACACATTTAAAGGTGTAAATGTTATTTTTCGCTGAAGTAAAAGGGCCTATACTGCCTATTTTTATATGTGATTGAAACTTTAAGAGGCTCTCTTGAAAAGTTTTCAATTTGCACATTGGCCCTTATTCGTAGCAGCTATCGCGATAGTGATGGTGTCATGTGAACAATAATGTATCCGATAGCTTTGGTGGACAAGGAGTTTTCATTCTGTTAAAGAGGTGACATATACTGGCCACTAACCCCTTAGCATTTTTGATAGAAAAGAAAGAAAAAAAGGAATCGCGCGGAAAGTCGACGAGTAAACAACGTAATTAGTGTGGTAGTGAATAAATAGTGATGATGAAATAATGATTAGTAAATATGTATATAATTTTTATAAGGATTTAAAAACGTATAATATACGCATTTTGGCTACCGTGCTGTTAGTCATTCACGTAAAGACAAAATAGTGATATCATTATTAAAACTATTTCTGCCTCAGATTATTTACACGTGTATTAATTTGCAAGCTTTTATAGCGTCGAAGCAATTGATAGGCGTTGATAAAAATACGAACATTGTAGAAGAATATTATCCTCAACATTTGCTCAACACTCGGCGACACACTATGGATTTCAGTCAAATTATAATCATTAAATTCTTTCGCATCAATGGTTTTGAACATATTCTATATATTTTTCTAGATCAATTTTTCCTTTAAGTATAAATTCATAAAGGATTATGAAATATTATAATGAGTTAAAATTTTTAACGACTCAATTTATTAGCGAACATTCCAAATTGGCAAGAAGCCAAGTAACGAGAAAAAGGTAAATTTCTATCACCTGCGCACTTCATACTTAACAATTAATTTTAAGGTAGCTAATTTAAAGTAGTGTGAATTTGAAAAAAAAAATGAAAAAGCATAGATTTACTAAGGTTAAGATTGAACAATTTAATTAAAATCTTGAAATATTTACTAGATTCTAAATATGTACAGTATTAGGTTCAGAAGAAAATATTTTGAATAAATTACTAATTAATTGACAAAATAACTTAATGAAAAATAAAAATATATTTTCCTATAGTGATTTCAACGTTTAAATTCCAAATATATAAAGTTATATTTTACACAGCCAAAGGAGACCTAAGATAATTCCAATATCCAATAATTGTTCATCAGCGAGTGATCCGATTCGTATTCAGTATTTCGTAATATGTTTCAAGTCACTGTATCAAAATAACAAGATAACACGAAATTTAGAGAGACGACTACGTCAATGCTTTGATAGATTTGAGAATTATAGTGAAATTGACAATCCTAATCCGAAATTAATTTGTTATGAATGAATATATAGCTTTAATATAATTTTCGTCAATTATTCAATAAGAAATTTTTTGTGTACTTCTGTTCATTTATAAAAAGGATTCCTAAGCAAATATTAGGTCCTTACATATGAAATTGGCGTTTTGTATGGGAGGAAAAAAAGTCGAATATTTTTTAATATAATATATTTAATTAATCAAAGTATGAACCATTATTTTCTATGCACTTTTGCCATCTCATAGGTAGTTCATTGATCCCTTTACTAAAAAAACCAGTCGGACGGGAATCAATAAAATCTTTGAAGACGATTTGGACTGCCCCATCGGAGTTGAATTTTTTCCCTTGCAAGAAGTTATCCAAATTTCGAAAAAAATGGTAATCTGTTGGAGCAAGGTCCGGGGAGTACGGAGGATGTCTTAGACTTTCCAATTGAAGCTCTTCTAATTTAGTAGCCGTCTGTTACGCAGTGTGTGGTCTAGCGTTGTCGTGAAGCAGCAGTGGCGTGGAGCGATTGACCAGCCTAGGTTGTTTAGCCGATAGCTTTTCCATCATGGTTTGCAATTGCTGACAATAGACATCAGCCGTAATAGTCTGGCCAGATTTGAGAAAACTGTAATGAACAATACCGGCACTAGTCCACCAAACGCTTACAAGTAACTTTTTTGGGGTTAATTTTCGCTTGGGGCAGGATTTTGCTGGATGGCCAGGATCCAACCATTGCGCTGAGCGCTTTCGATTATCGTAAAGAACCCATTTTTCATCACAGGTAATGATTCAGTTTAAAATACCTTCATTATTGTGCCGGTTTAGTAATGTAACGCAACAGTCGACGCGCGTTTGCCGGTTTGCTTCAGTCAATTCGTGAGGTACCCACCTTTCAAGCTTTTTAATCTTCCCAATTTGCTTCAAGTGAATTAAAACAGTTTTATCACTAACATCGCAGCCTGCAGCTAACTCGGACGTGGTTTGCGATGGATCCGCTTCCAAAATAGCCTTCAACTCTTCATTATCAACTTGAGTCTCAGGCCGTCCACGGGGCTTGTTTTGCAGATCGAAATTTCCAGAACGAAAACGTTGAACCAAAAACGAACTGTGTTTTCTTTTGCAACACGACCGCCATACACATCATTCACCCTTCGAGTCGTTTCCGCAGCACTAGTGCCACCGTGGAACTCGTACTCGTAAATAATGCGATATTTTAAGTTTTCCATTTTGTAAAATGAGTGACGCAAACAGAAAAAAACAGAAGAAAAAAACAAACGAATGACGGTCATCGAACCACAAATACATGAGTCTATAGCTGTACAAATTTGAATTTGGAATTCCTTACCAAAGAGGAGAAATTCGTGATTAAAGTGACCAGTACGAAAAACGCCAATTTCATATGTAAGGACCTAATACTTTCTAACAATATCCGAATCCTGGTCTAACCTTTTATTCGAAGGATTTCTATGAAGTCATGTTAATTTTTCAAAGGTGTTTGAAATAGATGACTATAAAATAATTTTATTTCATTCCAGCTCGTTCCATTTCTAATATTTTTCTATGTGAAAAACCCACTAGATTTATCTTAAATCTTCTTTCCCATCATCATCATCATCATCAGCTCACTATACGTCCCCACCGAGGGGCTCGGAGCCTACCCTAAGTTAAGGGGTGACTAGACCATAGTCAACCACGTTGGCCAAGTTGGTTGGTTGACTTCACACAAATCAGGATTTGTGCAGGTTGCATCCCGATGTTTTCCTTCATCGTAAGAACGTCGGATAAATGTACATATGTAAATCGAAACTCGAAAAACATATTGATACATGGCGGGATTCGAACCCAGGACTTGCAGATTGCAAGTCAAGTGCTTAACCCTTAAGCCACCGACGCTCTTCATTTCTTTCTTTCCCATGCTTCATTTCTTTTGTTCAGTTTCAACGAAATAACTCTTTTAACAGACAGCATTTCTAAACGCCTTTTTGCCTTTACATAGTTGACTGCATCTGGTATACTTTGATAAAAGCCTTTCACTACTATGAAGTGTTTTCATTTGAGCCGGCAATGGAAGTTTCATCTGGCAACAAGCGAGCATAATAAACGCACGCATTCAAATAACACACTCAATAGACTTACAACGTATACAACTTTACTAGAAACTCTTAATGAATAAACATGATCGGATTAGTTCGTTGTAAAAGGTACTAGGTAGCTCTTATCTCCACCAATAAATTAAAAAAATAATAAATTAAAAATACAAGTTACTTGCCCTCTTATTTTTTCTCCTTTTATATGATTCAAATAGTGTTTTGTTTGCATTATTTTTATCACTGGCATGTAATATCAAGTTATCTCGCAACAAAATTTCTGGGGAGTATGTAATAGTTAGGAACCCTTTTAAGCAAAGCCGCAATCTACTGATATAATCACATTGACCGACATTCGGGTGCCGAAGAAACACATTCTGTTTCTACGATCGCATATGTTGCGTTAAGTTGTTTACCCTTGAAATCAAGCCTGTAATGACGGGAACAATTAACCAACCAGGGTTGAAAATATTTTCATGAATACACATTTTTCATCCTAAAATATGATAAGGGAAACTCCCCTTAGTGACCATTTAGCAAAAATGTGTTTAGCAATTAGTATAGATGATTTCTATATTCAGACACAAATTAATTTAAAAGCTCGTATTCGAAGATTGCGTAGTAAAACAGTCGATAATACGTAATGGCGTTGTTAATTGGGCTCGAATGGCATGATTTCATGCCTAATTTCGACTGATAAGGGGTCATGTCATCGTATGATCACATTACCCTGATGATAATGTTGCGTAGATTGCTTTGTATTTAATAAAAATAATACCTGACTGAAATGTATTTTTGGACGCATATATGTTGAGTTATACTGATAGTAATTTGATAATAATTAACCTCATTGTAATCAATTCAAATCATCTCTAAAACAGAATGAAATAAAATTGAACTTATAACATTACTAGCTGTCGCCCGCGTTTCCGACTGCGCGGACTTAAAAACAAACGTTACAAGTAGCCTATGTGTTCTTCCAGACTATGTTCTACAAATGTGCCAAACTTCATCAAGATTCGTTGACCCGTTTCGGAGATACCTTCAAACAAACATCCATCTAAACATTTCCATTCTATTTATATAAAATAAAGTCGTGTTAGTTACACTATTTATAACTCAAGAACGGTCGAACTGATTTAGCTGAAAGTTGATGGGGAGGTAACTTAGAACTAGAAGACGGACATAGGAACTATTTTTATCTTTTGTGCATTTTTTTTATTCCGCGCGGACGGAGTCGCGGGTAAAAGCTAGTTTATATTATTAGTAAGATTGTAAATAGACCAAGGAATGTGTTACGTGTTTACGTACGTCATCTTCTAAGACTATTCCAATGAAATATTATCGCCGATATTAATTTGTACTCTATTCTTATTAAGTTCCATTAATATATTATAAATGTAACAACACATTTAAGTAATTCAATCAGAAGTTTAATTAAATTAAAAGACTTTTCTTACAATAAGAAAGTATACAATTGCCAATCCCCGTCGGCAATAACGTTGTCTCCGTCAGATGAATCTTTCGAGCTAATTTAAAATAAACTTCAATAACTATGGTTTGAATACGTCGCAGTTAATTTAATAATATTGAAATATACCTAATTGGTACATAAAGTATAGTTATTTAGTAAATTTTATCATCTTTATCGTTTTCAGCCATAAGGTATCGGACGATGGACCGAACCCTTCTATAGTCTCTATTCTATCCCTCAGAGCGAATTTGAATCTTATAACAATTGATTTAGGTAACTTTTCGCTTGCTTATATCGATATGTATAGTTCTCATTCTGATACACTTGAACATAATTAAGTATACAAGCGCAATGGAGTTTCTTTTTAGAATTATGGAAATCATCATCAGCTCACTATCATCTTCATCATCAGTTCACCGAGTGGCTCGGGGCCTACCCTAAGTTAGAGGTGACTAGGCCATAGTTAACCATGCTAGCCCAGTGCGGATTGGTTGACTTCACACATATAATTGAAATTCTTCTCAGATATGTGCAGATTGCATCACGTATTATGGAAATGCATATTTTTAATTGCAAACATTTTTTTTAAATTAAAAAGTAAGACTTTTACATTTATGTTACGCTTTCATTCATGGTACGATTTCGTTCAAAGTTGTCAAAGATCACGGTTCGTTAAATATAACGTGATGAGAAACATCGGATTTGAAATCTCCTATGACCAATCAACACATCGGAACTCTTGATGTAATTAATAGCGAATCGTTAACATGTCAGTGTTATGCATCCACTTTATGGATATGTCTTATACAGCTTTGCAATTCGTGATAGAGTTTTCTGAAGAGAAAACAAAAAATGAACGATCAGCGACATTTGATGGCAGTGCTACTGTTTTTTTTTTTTAAGAAAACTTCGCAAAAATAATTTAAAACTACAAAAATAATAAGAATGAATGAAATCAAAATTAAGATTTCTTTCACATCTTACATTTGATTCAGAAACAAAAAAGTTGAGTTAAAAAACAAAAATCTTATTATAATCTAAATTTTCTGATAACATTAAGTTAATTTTAGTTAACCCATTTCAGTTTATAGAGTACGAATTTATAAGTGGAGTACCGCTATAAACTTTAACTTTCTAAACCATCCATCGTTATTATTAAATATTAACGAAGTTCACCAAAATTTAAAGGGTCCCAATTAATAAGTTAAAGTGCCAAAACTCGTTTTAGAAATTAAAAAATCCTCAGTGAAAATACTGCAAACTATACTTAAAATTCTAAATTTTAACTCGAAAATTTTTCAAAGTTTTACACCATTTTTAGTTTCAAGTTTCAAGAAGTGAAATACCCAAAATAACACATAGAAAAACTTTTGGTCTTAACAATAATAATTTAAAGTATAAAGTACATTTCTTATCGTGGATTTCTGAGCCCAAAATCTCTGTATAAAACATATCGTAATCCCTATCATTATCTTTGACAAAACAGTACTAACAATATGTTTTAAATGGGAATGTTTGTCTTAGAAACCCACGGTTATTACACTACTGTATAGCTTAGTATATAATTTTTCCTATCTTCAATTAACGTTCGTGTTTTGATAGCTGATATATAATTATCATTATAAGAAGGCAGTGATATCGAAAATGACCTATAGTAAATTGATTTAGATCACGTAAATTTGTTGTGGTAACCTTACTATGAGTAGGATAAAGATAGGGGAACAGTGATTTTTATAATTTATGAGATGGCAAAAAAGCAAGCAGTCACCTAATTAGCGAAGTCAGCACTACCCATAGACATCCGTAATTGTAGATACGTTCGATACTCATCTATGTACCTTTTATTGATGGAGGAGAGGATGCATAGGTATGGGAAATATTGTCTGTGCATCCTCTCTTCCGTTGAATCCACTTCTCCTTCCGATCCTTTGAAGGGATGGAGTAAAATTATGCCAGCACGTACACTCATCATATGAAACGTGGAATTGTTTTTTTTTACACCTGTCATGTGTGTAATCGTGCTGTTCTTGCTGGCGTTTACCACTGTTGAACACGTTTTATGTTGTTTTTTGTTTACACTGTTTTGTAACCTAAGAAATGAGTTTTATTTTGCAATTTAACACATTTAAAATTTGTATAATATAAAGTAAATTTCAAATAGTTCCTTTGAAGCTATTGCCTTTTCTTATCCACAAGCCTGTTGGTGTTTTAATCTATTTACAGCGCAAATAGGATAGAAATTTCTGTAAATCTCAGCTTTCCTTTGTGGGCGGCAAAAGCGTGAGCTATTCTTGTTTGTACACTGTAGTAAAGTGGAACTTTATATTGAACGGACTTCAGTGTTCCCGAGCAAAGTAAAATTTATTCTTGGAAACATCGCAATGTTTTAGTTTTAAATGGGAAATTCTTTCTGTGTTGTCACTAAGGGCTCTTGAGTAACTGGTAAATAAGAAAACAATTTGATTTTCTATGTAAATTTAAATATTTCTTATGTGAACTAAATATGACATATTAAATGTTAATTAAAAATAATTTTGATGCCATAAAATTTTACATCTAATGTTTTTGATGGATGGTAAAAAATAGATTTTTTTTCCTATGTTTTATTATGTTATGGGGATAATTCGGGATATAGTAGCTTGCCAACAGTGATATTTTTTTAATTCATTTCAATATTTTCGGAGCCTATTCTATGCAAACAAACAAACAAACAATAAAATCTTTCCATTTTATAATATTGGTATAGATTAATAATCATAAAAAAACGAAAACTACAACTTTATCATAAACTACATTAAAAAGCTATGAAGCTCAGTATTTGATCAATATCTCCATACTTGTTAGGATTCTCCACTGCGGTTATTTTTACAGAAAGCACTGGGTAATGTAGAGCGTGATTTATTGCTTTTCTATAACAGCAAGAGGAATGTTCATTTTTAATGCGAAAAGTTATTATGACTTAAAATTCTGGAAAATTTTAACCGTCGATTCAAATTCTAATTGTATCTATTAAATTGGTGTGTTTAACTTATTAAAGCTAAATCTAATATATAAAATTCTCGTGTCACAGTTTTCGTCACCGTACTCCTCCGAAACGGCTTGACCGATTCTCATGAAATTTTGTGAGCATATTCAGTAGGTCTGAGAATCGGCCAACATCTATTTTTCATACCCCCCCCATTTAGTTTTTTTTTTAATTGCGCGCGGACGGAGTCGCGGGCGACAGCTATTGTAATTATAAATCCCTTATTAAGAGATCATACAAGATCTGAAATTCTTACAGATTAGAAAAATCAAGTATGTTTCATTTCTTTCTTTAACCATTTTTCTTTTTTTTGTCTTTTAAATATAAAATAATAGAGTGGCATTTAAAACTTCCTATTTTTAAATTTTATTTATTGAATACCTAGTACAAAACATTCTATTTATGTTAGCCTATCCCTTGTACCACTGGGGTTGCCTTTTAAGAAATCTCTTATGGAGATAAGGTGTTTGCTCACATAATTGGAAATTCATTGTAATATTTGTCACATTTTGAGCAATTAAGAGTCTATATCGGTATGAATACATCACTAAAATAACTGTATTTTATAAAACCTAATTATGAATATTAATTAAAATTCCAAATTAATTTATACCTAAGTAATATCTAAAGCATAAAAGACTTGAACGTTCAATGAAGTTAAGCGCAAAATTGAGTGAAGTTTTAAGCTTTTGTTACTTCGCTGGCATGGAGGCAGCCGCTGTAAGGAAGCGCTGCTAATTAGGTGTCGACGGTTCCGTTGTTTTTAAAACGATGTTTCTTTTAAACGATGGAACAAACATCATTCGTTCATTTCGTTCAATAATTGAGTTACTTTTAAATTATACCTTTTTCACGATAATGTTTTCAAGTAAAGGAAATTTCATATAATAATCTTACTAATAAACTCAAAACTATAAAATATGCGAATGTTTAGAGGGATGGGTGGATGGATGTTTGTTTGAAGGTATCTCCGGAACGGCTCAACGGATCTATATGAAATTTGTCACACATGTAGAACATAGTCTGGAAGAACACATAGGGTACTTATTAAGTTATTTTTTTAATCCCGCGCGTACGGAGTCGAAGGCGACAGCTAGTAATATCAATATTCATAAGTTTACTTTACAATAATAATGATAAGAGACGGCACCGACTAGTTTCGGACCCGTCGGGGGTCTAGTCGGTGCCGTCACCGGGCGATCACACGTGTGTTAAGCCGTTTCTTAATGAATTAATTATTATGTCTCACGAAAGTTTAAACAACTTAAATGATAAAAGTTTTTGTGCAATTGAATATATATTTTTTTAATTTTAGAATGTTAATTTTAAAAACTAATTTTCCATTAAAACGAATGAACGGTTTCATTTAACGACTTTTACAGCAAACAATAGTTGTAAATATCCCTTTACGCTACGACCCAAATAATTACAAAATAAATTGCATTACCAGACAAATAAATTAACGAGAGCTCTTAACAATTCAGGGTGTTTAGTATACATAATTACGGTCAAGGAAAAATATGAAATGCATAAGTAAAATGTAACTTTTTTTTAGGTAGATCGTTTTCACATTGAAAGCTACATAACTATAAAGTATACAGCAATTGTGATAAAAAATTTTCAACAAAGAAATGTTAGTATAATATTATATTGGACAAATTCTTAATGCACTATATTTTTCTTATTATAAAAGAGCTATTGGTTGCGTTAGAAGTTGTCGCAGCAAAACAAATTGTATATGAAATTTCGTCGGAAAATGTAACTGTTTTATATTAAATCTAGTGCAAATATACATTGCGCGCGGCGTGCCTTTAAAATGGAGCCACGCAGAGGCAATAATTCATACAGTTTTGACATGCAGTGTCACATATCTCTGCTGTTCAGTTTACATACGTTAATTTGAATTTTGTTTCAGTTTTAGAATAGAATAGAATTATCTTAAACAATAGTTTTAGTCAATTTTATATTGTGCCAGTAATATTTTCTCAGTATTCTAATTTTATACTCTATTAGTTATCAAATGTAAGTTTAAACTGCAAAGCTACAATAATATTATTCTGTTTTCAAAATTTAATTAGGTACTATATCAAAGTACTGGAAAACATGACCACTCAAGGATTAAATAAGGTCAGTTAGCCGTAATGCTCGCCAATATCCGCTAGATGGCACTGCTTGAATAAATTATTTATGATAGATTAAACTAAATCATAGTACCATTAAGTTACCCATCTCCGGCTATTAACCGACTTGGGACGAACAGCTGCCGAGAGAAATTCAACCAGCTTTTTCCACTGCAGTCAATGCAGTTGGTCATTAGCCTCAGTATAACGATGCTTAATTATGTTTAATGCGACTTTGAATTACAGACTAATATTTTAATTTGATCCTTTGTTTTGTAAAATGACGGCAGCTTCAATAAGGTTTATGTTGGTACATATATTAAATTACACTGCTCATCTGACTTAAAATTATCCTATATTTCTATGGTGGGCATACACGTTCGTACTAAATGCACGATAAACTTACTCGTTAGTATTTATAATATAAGGTGACAAACAGCAAAGCGTCGGTGCCCATCTTCAAGTTCAGATGCGTTGTCTATCTTTAATCAACGGAGAAGAGGACGCACAGATAGAGATTATTTCCCCTTTCTATTCGTCCCCTCTTCCGCCAAATCCACTTCCGTATCCCATCCTTTCCTGAGAGGAAAAAGGTGGGAAAGGAAGGAGGACTAAAATTAGGCCTCCGGCACCACACCCATTGGATGAAACGCGGAATTGCTTCCACTTCACACCTGTCTTCTGTGTGGTCGTTGTATTGCACCGGTCGACCCGACCCATTCGTGCACACGAATATTGTTGTTGCGGGATCTACCACTGTAAAAGTCAATATTATTCTGATATTTTAAAAATAAATCTGATCCGCTAAACAATTATGTATTCAATAATTGCCGCAAAATATTTCGAGAGGTCACGTTTTACTAATTCCACGTTTAATTTTCACCATATATTTAATTTGCCATTTGTTTTGTAGTATTGGGTACTTTATGTTACAGCGATGTTGAATAAAATTTTATTAACGTCTGTTAACGTTTATGTCACGTTGTGATTACTGATGGTCAAAATAACAATTTAAAATAGACGAAATCTACACTTATTTATATAATAGGAGTGTCTGTGTGTCATATCCAAAAAAATTGTACAAAACACATGTTTTTTTTTACATGGCAAACGAGTAAGCGGCCGTCTGATTCGCCGAAATAGCGAAGCGACTGTATATACATAAAAAAGATGTATTCGCAATTGCCTACATTGTATTGTAATTGCGTTGTGATAACGTAAAACAAATTTTGAAATTTTTGTCTGTCTATCTGTCTATCTGTACCTATATCTGTGGGCAAGGCCGCATTTGTTTTAGATGATCTCCAGAACAGCTGTACCGATCATAAAGGGGTTCTGACGGAAAGGTGGCTGTTGAACGCGGGCATATTGTAGACAATTTTTTTCTGCACAGACGAAGTTGTAGGCGACGGCTAGTATTTAATCTTACTAATGTTATAAATGCGAATGTTTAGATGAATGGATGTTTGAAGGTATCACCAGAACGCCTCAACGGATCTTGATGATATTTTGCATGGATATAGAAAATAGTCTGAAAGAACACATAAGCTACTAATTAAGTTATTATTAATTCCGCGCGGACGGTGTCGGGGCGACATCTAATAAAAAATAATGATCTACAAATGAAATTAAACATACTAGCGGATATAATCTGAATCATACACAGTTACAAAATAAAAATAAAAAGTGTCAGGAAAATCTGACAATATTCAGAATACTTATTCTTAAAGACAGTCGTCTAAGTCCCCAAGATTATTTTCAATTATTACTGACCATAAAACCTGTCCCTGGAAGGATCTATTTAATGGATGTTATCTGTCGTAATCGTCTGTTATAAACGTAATGTATTTTGGCATAAAAAGTGTGAAAAATGTAATAAATGGTTCATCACATAAGATTAGACATCTTAAAGTGATGATAAGAAAAGATTATCTAAAGAATGTACTTTAAATGTAATGTGAACAATCTTTAATAAAAATAAAAAAAATATCTGTGCTTTAGAAATGTCTTCTCATTAGAGTTTATATTGCTTCTTTGTTTTCAAATTTTATAACTGAAACATTTAAATACCATTTAATACCAAAAAACGATACATGTATTGGTATCTATAGAATTATACAGGGAATTTAACATGGTTATTGACTTGACTCATTAAAACTTCTTCGGTGGCCAATGGCTATCTTTGGATTAGATTAGAAAGAGTTATGAGATCTTTAAAGAAACGTCCCAGGACCTAAAATATATTATTGCACACAAGAATCGAATTCTAAAATTTCAATAATTGATTTTTCCGTTGGTTTCTTATAGTCATAGTCATCTTTGACGAAATAGAAATTATAACACGTTTTAAACAGGGACTTTTGTCTCAGAAACCCACAGTGAAACAAAAATACTAATACTGGTAACACAAGAATAAAATTATACTTATCTAATATTCAATTTACTATCTAATCGAAGTGGTTTCATCGAAATGCTTCAATACCTTTGAGTATGTATTCACTAATTGTCCAGACATGTTCTCGAATCTAAAGCGCTTTCCATTTAAATACGATCACCAAATAAAGCAATCTGTAGGAACCGTTGTCGCAAAGGCGTGTCAATAACGTCTGCCTTTGATAACCAGTCAGTTTTGTATATAGAAGTGCAATTAAGCGCCAATAGGCTAGTGGTACGGATATTGCGGTCGTGTGTTCGATTACTTTTTTTTTTTTGGAATGGTCAATAATATTACTAAAATATTAACATACTATTTTAATAATTAGTTAATAATTTAATAGGTGAAACTGCAATTCAAGGATTAAGTCGTGCTCAAGAATACTTTAATAACGTTAGTAAAAAGTTGGTTGCTTTTTGAAAGTTTGATTTGTAAACTTTACTGTTACAATTTCCTTATGTGGTATTTTTAATTTAAATTAAAATACGTTTTAGGCTATTAAGCCAAAAACGTATTTTTTTAGCTAACACTGTTGTAACATTAGTTACAACTTTACAATTTCTATTCAATTAACATTTCTGGTAAAGTATGAAACTCGCTTTTGGAAAACTTTCATTTTAACAAAGTTGTTACTCGCTCGATAAAGAAATAAACATTTTTTAGAAATATAAATTAAAAAATGTTTAGTGGTAGGTTAATTTATTAATATTAAATTTTTATTTTCTATTGTTAATTAATTAGAATTTCTTTAATAATCCCAAACATCCATCTATCCAAACTTTGGTATTTATAAAATTAATAAGTTAGGTTAGAATCAGTATCTTTATCATTGACAAAGGGCGTTTATTTAATACTTTCTAATGTATAAAGCTTGACAGAATTGAAGATTAAGGACTAATTATCCAAAATGTAACAACTAAATTACAAAGGTGTCCTCTTACTCCTTTACTTATTGATAATTGGTTTAGTTCCTTGTTCGTCATTCGGCCTTCTAAAGTGGCTCCCAAGTACACCCTATGGTTTAATTATTCATAGTCCTTTCCTCAGTCCGCTCCAAATTTGAAGTAACTTTACATTACCCCAAAGTTTTTATACCAAGATGTGTTTATTTTACGATTTATTATACGACTAGTTGTCGCCCTCGACGCCGTCCGCGCAGGTTAAAAAAAACCTTTATTAGTAGTCTATGTGTTCTTTCAGTATATAAAAAAAAAAAAAAAAAACTAACCCAAATTTCAGTGAGATCCCTTTAGCCGTTTTGGAGATACTTTCTAACATAATAAACTTTCGCATTTAGAATTTGAGTAAGTCTAGCTGTCGCCCGCGACGCCGTCTGTGCGGAATTAGAAAACATAATAAGTAGATTATGTGTTCTTCCAGACTGTGTTCTACGTCTGTTCTAAATTTATCGTGATCCGTTGAACCGTTCCAGAGATACATTCAAACAAACATCCATGTGTCCATCTAAACTTTCGCATTTATTTTGTTGGTAAGAAGTAAGATTAATTAATTGTTTGTAAAATAGTTAATTACAAAAGACATTGTTATTATTTATCACCTTAACGTATAAGAACTTTCCCAGTATAATCTAATCGAAAGATAAAATTCTGCGGTACATGTACTACACAAAATATTAGTATTCTTGTCAGTGTATAAAGTTAGTGATGCGGAATAAAATCTAATTGAATGGCCGACCCTCGCATCATATCCATTGAAACGATTACACGGCATAATCCTAGTATAGGCTGACATCATACACAATCATTAACTTGTGACATTTAGGGATATATCTATTTTATTTTTGATGAAACCAGACAAATTCCTGCTCTGAAATCATTCATTTCATCACAGGTTTTCATAACAATTAAGTATGATTTAGCGTTCATTAACTTAGCAAAACTTATACTACTTAATTAGAGTTTAAAAATATCCTTTGAAACGTTGCGATATAAATTTAAATAGTAGCGAATCTAATAAAAATAAATAAAAACAAACTTAGGATATTCCAAGCTAAGCGTGAATGGGTTTTGATTAATTAAAACTACCGCCGCCGGCGAGCGGATGTAACTTAATTGCTGCAGAATATTTCTCTTTAGAGCGAAAACTGAACGGGGTTAAATTTTATTTATCTGGTTCTCATACTTTAACCTTTCTAGTGCTCAATATTAAAAGTTATAAAATTGTTTCGCGGAATTTTGGAAAGAAATTTGCAGGATACGTGATTTTATATCTTCAATCTCTATTGTAATAAATTGACTTAATTACCTTTTTAATTTCTTTTTATCTCATTTTTAAATAAGGCTGTAGAAGAACATATATATGTCAGCTAGTAAACATTTTGTAAGCTGCAAATTGATTGGTTTTTATAGGTTACTACAATCACTAAGCCCCTTTTGGTTATGTCCAAACTATCAATGTTAGGTCGAGTTCCGAGCTGCGGTTTGAGTTTAATCAAAGTGTTAAATCGACACGACAGGGTCTCCGATAATTGTTTTACTGCTATTAATTAAATTTGTTCTTGCGGATTAAACTAATTTAAACTTTTAACAATAGCTTGTAGCACTTTTTACTGAAGCAAAAATTGAGCGTTACGCTGCGTGTTTTTGAACCTATACCTAAACCGGGCAAGACAAGTTATTAAGCATACAGCGAAATGAAACAAATTTCCATATTTGTAACCCTTGACTTGATTAAGTAACTGTTTCTGTCTTGTTGTCTTTCATTTGTTTTCCAATCGAATAATGCAATATAATATAATACACAATTTAGGTAAAATAGGTGTCGCTATAAAATAAATCGCTTGGCATTTTACTATTCTCAAGCGAAATATTTTCACTTTATGAAAACAAATACTGGGATGAAGAATTTAATTATAACAACATATTTTAGCTCCTCATGCTGTTAATAATATGACGGAATATTTTCAAGGCATGTAAACTTTGTTATTAAAAAAATCTTAAACTCTCTCTCTCTCTGCCTAGCTCGTAGCCCACATGGTGGTGGGGTCGGCTTTTCCAATCAGTTTCCTCCACCTCGCCCTGTCCTCGACATCTTCATCTGAGACTTGGCACTCACTCATATCTTTTAGCACTACATCTTTCCATCTAGTTTTGTTGTAAAAGAAATCTTAAACTAGTTGACATAAAATTAACTGTGAAAATCTTAAAAAAACTTTTCCGTGTGTTTTAGAATATTTTAAGAAGTGTCAGAATTTAGTTAATTTTTATAGCAAAATACAATTTTGATTGACTTTTGATATCGGAAAAACAAATAATTTTATTACATTTAACCTAAAATACATACACAAATTTATATTTCCTATAATATTAATTCCATTTGCAAAAACGCATTTAATTTAAAAAATATAAAATAAATAAACAAACAGTTTATTTTAAAATTGAAAATTAAAAACAAATAACGACTTCCGTATTGATTACTGAAAAAACATAGTTCAAAATTTTCCATTATATTTCGTAAAAACGTGTACGGAGATAAAAGATTCACTTCAGTTCGTTTAATATTTCATCAGTACTCGGCAGTGAATTTGCATTCAATTATTCAAGACTTTTTTTCATAGTTTTATTAGAGTTCGCTGTATAGCGAAAAGTTGTATAAAAATACTAAACTATTCGAAATTAGCAAATTATTAAATATATATTTAAATTTAACAACATAATTTTTGAATAGGGAAATGTATGTATGTATGTCGTAATGCAATGAATTTAGAATACTACACGTCTGATTCATCACGTCAAATTTAACTTTTGTGGATTTTTTTACATCTATAAAAAATATAATACCTGTATTGAATTGAAAGTAGGAATCCGAAATTCAATTGAAATCTGTTTAAAAGGTAGATTGCATCGCAATTATTTTAATTAAGAGTTCTGCTTGAAAGCGTTTGGATTCCATGGTACAGCTGCTTAAATGAAGTTGAAATTGAGAAAGTATCTATAAATAGAAATCTGGTGAAATTATAGCACATAAAATCTCTCACCTCTTATATCTCGACGTTAGTTTGATTGTTTTAAAGTGATCGAAACACACTAAAAGATAAAACTCGTAGTAACTTTTATCTTTAAATGTGACAGGACCACTTCATTTTAATCGCTAGTAGGTTTGTATTATATATGTGGGGTCACACAATAGACTTCCATTATTTATACGTTTACATTATAAGTTACTAGCTGTCGCTCGTGACTCCATCAGCGCGGAATTTAAAAAATAATAATAATTAGAAGCCTTTATGTTCTTCAAGACAGTGTTCTACATCTATGCTATATAGATCTGTTAAACCGTTCTGGAGATACCTTGTAACAAACCATCCTTCCATCTATACAAACATTCGCATTTATAATATTAGTAAGATTATGTTATACGTTAAAAATGTCGTTGTTTTAACTGTCAATTGACATCGATTAAATCTGAATCAAATTCCTATAGAAAAGATATAACGAAAAGGTTATCAATTTTCTTACTTTACGTATGCGAAAGTCAAAATAACTAATATAGATTGGTTAAAGAAAATACTTGTCCCGGCACACCTGTTCAAAGTTAAGATTAATTGTTTCAAGACGGTATTAAACCTGAAAATTAGCGGCGTTACCGGCTGCTGAATTTTGAACGCTCATTACTAAAGCTTTAAGACGTTAGCGGTGTACATTAGCCGAGTGATTTAGTCGATAGAACCGAATCAACTCCCCTCAGTAATTTATATGCAAATTTGTTGATTCATTTACGCTAAGTCAATAATATCAACAGTCGTTTATTTAAATACAAGAAAATTATTTCATATAAATCGCAACATTTATTTACTTAATCGTAAAATAAGTTATGTTATTTATAATTATTCCGTTGGCACCGGGACACCGAATGAGGAACATCAGTAAGTGCCAACGCTTCGCCGCCTTTATAGCGCCGTCTCCTGCTAGTCGAATACTTGGATTTACTATAAATGTACTCAAGTCCTATACTTCATTACCAACCTGCCTTTTCCTTACGGATAGGCACAGTATGTACTACTCTCCCAAATTTCTTCCCTACATAAACCCTACTATGAAGCAAAGATGTAAAATTTTCTTGCAAATTTTTTGATAAATAATTTATTACAAATAATTATGATGATTAAAATCCTGTGGTAACTTAAAATGTTGAACTACCTGAAAACTAATTTCAGTCAAGTCGATGTAGTGCTTAAAGCGAAGAGAACCCCTTTCGATATCGTCTCGCTACATATTTAACTTGAAGCCGAGTATACACGGTGCAATGTTAAGAGCCTTATTTGTAGAACTAAATTACATCCAGTATTGCAAAATAGGTAATCACTGTTATCGCATTAATATATACCTACGTTAAATTTATGTATGGACTAGCTGTCGCCCGCGACTCCGTCCGCGCGCAGTTAAAAAAAATTAATAGCGGTATGAAAAATAGATAGTAGCTGATTCTCAGACCAATTGAATATACAATTACTAACATTGTGACATGAGAATTTTATATATAAGATTAGTGCTATAAAATTCAACTCATGCAATACAACAGCCAAATTAACAAATCAAAACAAATTACATTCCATTCTCTTTTAAAATAAATATGACGTTATGCAAGGATTAAAAGTCCCGAAAAATCGTTAATAAATAATAAATAAATCGTTCGAGTTAAAAAAACATTAAGTACCTTTTCAACATTACAACGCAATGAAAATCATATCACAAAGTAATTAGAAAGATATAAGATGATAAAATCGCAATTACATTACAAATCTTACTTTCCATTGTCCTATTCAATGCATAAAATCAAAAGCCGAAATTGTCAAATTGTAAGCCACGAGTAATACCACTGAAGCTCTCATAATAAAAAGTTCTTTTACAACCGATAATAAAATAAGTTTTAATGGATTTCTGTTATTACTTACTTGAAATCAATTTGTGGATTAAATTGCTGCTTCTACTTTCTATTGATCGTATTGAAATCAACGAAGCAGCGAGATTAGATAGAAGTCGTTACGAAGGAAACGACCTGTCAGTAAAATTTTGTTTATATCTAAAATTATGAAGCTCTAATGTTTCTTGTTGATGGACCACCTGATGAGAATGGGAGGGGATCGTGGGGACTCGGAGTACTTATTTGCCGCTGACCCGTCGCCCGACCCAAATGTCGTTGGCGAGACGCGGTGGACCGAGACCTGCTAAAGCGATCAACTAACTATAAAAGGAGACCAAAAGCAAGATTTGTGTCGTTGCGCAGGCGCAATAAGTAAGATTACTTAAAATGGGATTATACAGAGAAATACTTTAAAAGAGACAGAATTTTATAAAATACTTTTAATCGATATACGTTGTAATTACAAGTATGTTAGTATGCAAGATTCTCTGGCGACCATTAAAAGTTTCAAACTTCTAAGTGGTGGTTTAGAAAGCCATAATAAATTATCAAGCCAAAATTTACTTTAACTTAAATAGATAAAAGTCTACTGTCATAGTATTTATTCTCACTGATTCATTAAATAAACTAATAAGAAAATCAAGCATGCCAAGATTCTTGCTTCATTAATTTCAATCCGACAATATTCAACGTGTTCAAAGAAGTAGTGGATGGCAGCTGTTCATTTTCGTTGTCAACGCAGACAATAGTCGCGGAGCAGGCGGCAATTGCTCCGCGCCTTTGAATGTCTTTTTTAAAAATAATATTTCGCAAATATATTGTTCTTAGCTTTGAGTTTGATTGTTTTTATGTGCGTAATATATTTTGCTTCGATATTTTTTGATTTTTAAAACAATATAAAAATAAAAATAAAAACTTAACAACCTTCATTACTATAACAATGGTAAGTCTATTGATCTTTACAATACCGTAGCAAAAAATATTAAAAGAAATCATGATAAAAAGCAGTGCTTTAATTAGAGAAGGTATTAAATAATCGTTGTTTACTTAAGCGCTCTTTTAACAAAAATCAACAGTGCATATAGCTCAGAAATTGAAATCACACGCATTGTTGAGTTGTATTTTAGACTGAATAACGATTTCCATCTTTATTGTTGTGTACACAATTTTTAATTAATTTTCATATCCAAATAAAATTGAAAATTGCAATAGAAACCAGCAGTGCATGAATCGATTTAGTAATTGATTTAACTGACATTCAATAGTTTTAAATTGAATCTCTGCGGTGACGGTTGTTACTGTAAAAAGTTTGCAACCAAATAATAATATTGCATTTATAAAAGGAATGTTAAAAAATACATAAATATACTAGTAATTTAAATAAATATAAGTCAAGCTTAATTGGTTTAGATAACAAGTATTTTTTCTTAAAAAATATACAAATTTTAGTTATCATATTCATACTGTATTGTACACTAGTGCATTGTTCCTTTTTTTTAAAAGAAGGGGGCAAACGAGCAGCTGGTACACCAAGGTGTTCATGACGGCCATGGACATCTGCAATACCAGAGCCAGGCCTTTGAGATGGTGATACGCTCGCTTCTTGAAGGACCCTAAGACGTAGCGGTTTGGATATACCGCCGAGGACAAACCATTCCATAACGCGGCAGTACGCGGTAGAAAGCTACGCGAAAACCGAACGGTTGTGGATTGCCAGCCTTCGAGAAAACCCCTACATAATTGTTACCAATTAATGTTTAATAATAATAAATAATTAATATTTTTTATAAAACATGTTTTCTTATTTTGTTTAATAAAATGTATTATATAGATATAAGTAAATAAATGTATGTGACTCATAAATAATAATAATAATTTAATGTCGGACTACATTGTGTTTTATTTTTCGTCTATTCGCATTTTCATTAAGTTCTTTAAATATCACTTGACAAAGGTCTAAGGGTGTATCTAAGGCCTCGGGGTATAATAATTATAATAACAATCGCATAACAATCGTATGTAGTAATTATTCCCAACGTTTATAAAGCAATAAACCCTGAAACAGCAGTTCACAGATGCTTGCGTTTAAATTACGCCACCGTACCCGCTCTAAGCTCGTTACTCTGCGCGGCGTCTGTTTGTGTCCGCCTCTTTCATGTCACCGCCGCATTGGAGTACCAAATGTATAAATATCAACAAGAACGCAATGTTCCGCTAAAAACATAGTAATCATTTGTCAGCGTACACATGTAAAATATGTTCGGAAAATAAAAATTAAACTCTCCACAAATTTGTATTAAATATTGTCAAATCTTTATTGGAAGACAGAAACTTTGAGTTGTCGCATTTGATTTAATATTATTAATACTTTAATGTGTAAGTTCTTTATAAAATAATATCATAACAGAGAGGAATAAAGGATGTAACGATAAAGATTGTGGATGTTGTGGTAATAGCTAATATTGAATGTAGAAGAATATATCAGTAAGTTGTGTTTGTCCTTCAAGAAGCCAGTGTACCATTTACAAGGACGACAACACATCTGGAGTTCCTCTGGTGACGCGGATGTCCGTAGGCATCTATGATCACCTCAGTGTTCCCGCAACTCGTTTGCTTCCTTCTCTAATAAGAAAAAAAAAAAAAAAAAACGATTAATGAATTCACTCCACAAATCACAAGTAAAGCATATAAATGATCATAACATGGTAAATTATTTTAATAATGTCTTAAAAATTACCGGATATTCAAATTTAACTGCAAAAACCGACAAACCGTGCGCCGCGCCGTGGCTGGAGGACCGGCAGCTTACGCCATTTATATTCTTTCCAGAGTTAAAATTGAATGTTATAATGTCCTATTTACGAGCGCGCAGACAATTTGCACTTCATAAGCCACAAAATTGCTATTAATGTGCCTTTTTTTTAAATTGCAATGTCGTGTAAATTTATGTTTAATTTGTTCCTGGTCCTGACATGGAATATTTGTACGTTTGTACGAAGTATCGTAAAGACTTTTAATCTGTTGGTATCTTAGTATTAACAAGTCTTACTAATATTATAAATGCGAATGTTTGGATGGATGGATGTTTGTTTGAAGGTATCTCCAGAACGTGTCAACGGATCTCAATGAAATTTGACATAGAGTAGATCACAGTCTGGAAGAACACATAGCCTACTTATTATGTTTTTTTTAATTCTGCGTGGACGGAATCGCGGTTGACAGCTAGTATTGTAATAAATTATTATAATGATATAAAATAGATAAACAAAGAAATAAATCGGGTTTAATATTTATTAGGTGACAAAAGTACAATTGAGTTTGTATTGTTCTAAGATAGCAATCAAGAGTTCCTTTATTTTTTCTTGTGTTCGGAACAACAGGAAAAAGAATAAACTGCGAACGGATATTTGTTCGAAATCAATAGGTCAGCTCCGTCCGGCTCAGCACAATCGTCATTGTTTGTTTTAGTATCTTTCTGTAACAAATAGAACGGTATTTATTCTGAAAGATGCCTATCTATCCATACTTAAATATAGCTTATATTTTAAATTACCACTTAAAATATTTAATTATTAATGAAGAGAATTTATAAATTAAATTGTTTAAATAAAACACCGATAAATAATATGAAACGTAACTTAGTGCCCAAAATCAAAAATAAATAATTTAAAATCTCATTTAAAGACTCCACTGGTTTGATTCATGTTTTCTATTATAAGCTTGCCGATATACTCGTATTTACACTTCACTTGTGTAGTATTTTGTTGATATTTCTCAGCAACAACTCGGATAAATCAAACAGTTAATATTTACAATTTGTGAAGTTTTTAAGTCATGCATGAAATCAAGTTACAGCGGTAACATTTGTTTTACGATAACATATTTATTTAAGATCCCAGTTCTCGAATTAATCGTAGTGTTTATGTATCTTTCAGATCAGCTTAATATTTAACTTATATTACGGCATGCTACGTCGTAGCGATCTTCTACGAGTATATCGAGTAGCATTGCTATGACGTTGTACTAGACGTAACTTACTGCTACGAAAGTTACAGTGTCATGACTAGTTTACGCACTGAGTCTTTCGAATGTTGGCTCGAAATAAATAATATAAATAATAATGAAATTTAAATCCCTTCTAATGGAATTAACTCAGATCTCGAAGTTAGTTCAGAGGACGTCTAAATCTTGTTTTATTGTAGGCGCTTCAAAGGGTACTTAAGTACTTCTTCATAAATTAGTAGTTAAAGTACTTCAGAAAACTTTGTCAAGCGATAGAAAGCTTTAAAATTTAATCATGCAATTTGTAATTTAGTCAAATTTAATTAGTCTGATTTTGTCTCAGAGATAGCATTCAGTAGTTCATTGGGGGCTATAGAGTACTACATTATTTTTATAGTAATATTAATTTTCACATTTATTATGTTAGTTTTTGAAACGTTATATCTCGTTTATTAAAAAAATCCACAATGTTTTACCGAAAGTTTTCTCATTTCGCCTTGCTACCTGACATCATAAATACTTCACCTCAAATATAATATTTCCTAAGGTTTACTTGCAAACGTAAAGAAAATAACTATTTATTACCCTTAAACAAGTTTATTTTTGAAAATCAATGCCACCAAAAATAACACATAGATAGATAAAGAGAATTGAAATCTTATATAAAAAAAATACAGTACAAAAATAAATATAAAAACTCATAAAAAAGTTTTTCGTCTTATTCATTTGATACAAAACATGTTTTCAGACACGTGTACCTTAAATGATGAAATATATACCAAAACGTGAGTAACAAATAAAAGCACTCTGCTGTAATATGTTTTTATCGTACGGTACGGTCACTTACTTTCGCCAAAATAGCGAAGTTACCGCTGAACATAGACTTCGGCATATGTAGGTACGTTGCCTATCATTAATCTAACCTAAATTACGAGGTGAGGATACACAGAATTGAGATATTTCTCTTACCGCCAAATCTACTTCTCCTCCTCATCAATTCCTTCTAGAAGAGTGGGAAGGCGAAGAGGACTAAAGATAGGACTCCAATAACCCCATATCTATCAGAAGAAAAGCAGAATTATTTTCACTTAACGCCGGTCTTTACGGCTCATTCATTCAGCCGGCAATTCATTATTTGGACTCTATCACTGTTAAAAAACAACTGATAATTTGGTGAGTAATTTCAACAACCAAGAAGCCCAATCGATTAACCTTTTCCATTATTCATCATTTTAATTTTGAATGAAACACTTAGACACAAGAAACATCTATTAAAACATATCGATGGGTCATATGTATAAGGGCCAAAGTAACAAATTGATAATTTTTACTTTTTTATGTTAAAAGCTACGTCTTAGTATAGTTAACATGCATGCACTAAACACAAATACACATTTACAGGTGTAAACGTGATTTTTTGCTAAAGTAAAAGGGCCTATGTGGTTGAAACTTCGAAAGACTCTCCTGTAAAGTTGTCGATTTGCACATTGGCCCTTATTGGTAGGAGACATCGATATATCTCTCTGTTTTTTTTTTACAAGAAGAAAGAGAGAGAAAATAATATTTTCTGATAATGTTTTTATAGATATTTTTTGTATTACCTTATCACTTGTTACCAACAAATTTTATTTGTTAATATAGGAAGAGGCAAATAATTGTATTACCATCAGGCAAAATATAAGTTAAACGTCATGATTGATGTTTCAGCTGCCGTTTTAATATTACCAACCACAGGTGAGCGTTAACGATTCCTGTGAATATTTTTCAATGTGTAAGTATTAAGTATTACCTTTAACCACTCCTTTGTAGATGAATATAAATAATATTATTTTTAGCTGTTATTGCATTAAGCTCTATAGTAATCGTATAGTTATTCTAGCCGTCGCCTGCGACTCCGTCTGCGCGGAATTAAAAAAAAAAAACTTAATTAGTAGCCTATGTGTTCTTCAATTTCATCAAGATCCATTGAGCTGGAGATACCGTCAAACAAACATCCATCCATCCATCTACCTAAATATTCACATTTATAATATTATTAAGATTACTTTAAGCTTCGTATGTGTTAGTATAAAGAAGGATTATAACACGGGTCGCCTGACTAGTTGTGGAAAGAATCCCTTTTCTTACGAACAGTATATAAGTAAAAACCACGAAAGTTTGAAGTTATATATAAATGACTTGTTTTACTAGAAAATAGTTTTATATAAAACTGATGCCTTTGTGCTATTCTGGTGAGTAAATGGCAAGAAGGAAAAGCATTTACTATAGTTAATTTGCTTTTACATTGACTTTAAATGCTTTTGAAATATTGATGAAGATTATTTCCCTTTACAGAATCCATAAAAGGAGATCTTTATATTTTCGCCAAGAAAATGTCACTGAATTATCCTTTTCAACTTTGAAAACGAGACTTCGAAACATAAAGTGCAACGTGGATCTTCAAGATATAATGTATTTCACCCAACTTTAAAGATAGCATTTGAAATACAATTTCGAAATATATTTAAATCTTTGACACGTTGCGATATTGAGAAAGTAGACTTAGATGAATCCTTAGTCCATATTTTTTAATGAAAGTTAAAACATATAGTTGGTGGTATAAATCAAGAAAGTTTCATCTAGAATATTAATTTCGATACCAAATACAGTTTATTATCTATATAAAGAGAAAGTTAGAGTTTACATATATATATATATGTAAAATAACAGAGTATTTATGTTAGTATTTTTATAACATAAAACATCGTAACATTCTAAACTGAAACACGTTGGTTTGTTATAGCATATGCCAAAAAGCTACGATTAATCGTCTTTCAGTATTTTAACCTTTAGAGATAAATCGTCTGTGCAATTCCGGTTGCTGAGATTTTTTGTAGCTTTATGTGTTATTTAACATGTTTCTACTTACACATTTATTTTCAAAAACTTTAGCTCAAAGAGTTTCTGTAACTTAAACTTACATAGTGTAGCAAATATACTTAGTAACATTAAGTACACAAACGAAAACATGTGTTAGTTAAAAAATTTACAAAGTATTTTCTAAGTAAACCGCGAAACTTTTACTTTAAACATACTTTTTCGCTAACGTACCAGTCGGGATTATACATAAGACTGTTAACAACGTAGAGTAGCCGCGAGCTGAAATGAAGTAAAATGTTAGTAATGCATTTCACGTCTGCTAACACATCTCTAACGCACTTATTTAAATTACTCCGTTACTACTTTGTGTAGACAACAAGGGATAAGCGAGTCTGTCGTTCAAAGTAAACGTTGAAGTTGAATTTACTTTTAGTCAGCTTGATTATGTTTCTTCAGGTATTTTTTTTCTTTTACTCTTTTTTATATACAAGTATTTTTTTTTATTTTAATCTTTTTTATATACAAGTATTTTGTAATAGTGAGGTAATAAAATTAAAAACAAAATGTTCTAAGGTGTTTTAAAAATATCTTCAGTTGTTTTTATATTTAAGGACTCTTTACATTATGCTAATATCATATTATTTTTTATACACTATACCTAATTCAATTGATGTCGTGTCTAAGCAACCCATAAATACATGTATAATTATTTGTAGCGGCAATAAATATTAGTTGGTATTATATTATGTTCTTGATAGTAATTAGTGCTTAAAGACCGATTAGACATTATATGTGGTACTGAATTTACGTCAAATAAACTCGCGTAGGTACTGTTTGGTTTCAGACTCAAGACAGGAATCTGAAGTATCCCTGATGTGCCCGAAACTAGTCGGTATCCATACCGAACTATAAAATGTGAAAATAACCGTTTTTGCTTGCCACTAATCATGTCATAATAAATTCTCTAACGAATATTTGTTTTTAAATAAATGTTTAACACTAATTTTTAAAGACAAACGTCTGTACAAAGGATAAGTCGGACATGGAAAGGGGATAGCGTTAACAATATCCCTCTTTCGGTTTTATCGCGTGAAGATAGGCCGTCGTTACCTTTTATGTGAATCACGTCTGGCACTTTACGTTTATCTCACTCGCCGCGCTGACCTGTAGTCATTAAGTTTTAAAAGATAGGATGTTTTTAAGACAAAAAAAATTGTAAAATAGGAAAATCTTTTTCATTTTCCTTTTTACCTCAACTACTTTTTTCTAATTACGAGTCATTATTTTACGTAAGATTATAGTCTGTATTATTTTACTGTTTTGCAAGATAAAAAAACGATATCTATATATATAAAAGAAAGTCGTATTAGTTACACTATTTATAACTCAAGATCGGTCGAACTGATTTAGCTGAAAATTGACGGGGAGGTAGCTTAGAACTAGGAGACGGACATAGGAACTTTTTTATCTTGTATGCATTTTTTTTATTCCGCGCGGACGGAGTCGCAGGTAAAAGCTAGTTAGTAACAGATATTAGTTTTCATAAGGTCATTATCTAGTGCCCTACAACTCATGTACAGACCACTCTGCTCGGGATTGCGGTAAAGTTCTTGAAACTCAATTTAAATAATTGTTAGGATTTAATGCGACGGAATCGGTTAGTTTATTATTTTAATCAATACTCATAGTCCGTGCCTTAGAGTATATTATAACTACGATGTAATGATCAATAACGATTTAAATATGTAAAATACATATCACACTGTCACTCCAAAGGTGGAGGTAAAAGCCACGGACTTTTATTTTATCTTATCCTGGCACATCTCTATAGCTCCTTACGTTTTCTTCTGCAGTCTCAGAATTTAATATATTGAATATATTGAAGTGTTGATTTTTATTACGTCATTTACAACAAAAAATTAGTAACCTATTTTAACTGTAATTAACCTTTATAATTAGAGAAATTTGTACTTTGAATAATTTTTACCGTGCTTTTATTTTATCTGTGTGAATCGTTATAAAGGGGTCAAGGATCTTCTACCCGCCCCTTGGCCACTCTCTCTCGGAGCAAACGACTTAACTTCGACACTTTACGTTATAAATTTCCTAAACTGCTGTTGTAGAGTATGCTTCGAGAAACAAAATTCTTTATCGGCTGAATAAGCATTTAATTTAGGAGTTAATAATGTTTACTTCACATTTGGTGAGATCTTATAATGCATCTGATTTTTCAATTAAAATGTTAAACAATTTAATACCTCTAAAATTTGGATATTTATTACATATTATAACTATTTGGTAAGAATTTAAAACATAATGTAACAAGAATTATTTTAAGCCAACCTATAGCATTAAACAAGCATTAAAAATGACATATAGCAGAAAAGATATGCTTTTTTAATGTTTTAAATGAATTCGCCGGAATAGTGAAGCGACTGTTTTCCTATAAACATTCGTAATTGCAGATGCGTTGTCTATCTTTGGTAAGTTTATTTAACCGAAGAGAGAACGCACAAAAAGAGAATATTTCCCTTTCCTACATGTCCCCCCTTACCGTAAATTCACTTACCTTTCCCATTCTATCCTCAAAAGAAAAGTGTGGGAAGGAAAAGAGGACTAAAATTAGGCCTCCGGCACGCATACTACCAGACGACGTTTCGCTAGGAATGACTTCCACTTGACGCCTTTATCCTGTATCGTCATTGCACCGAACGAGTCGGCCAATTAGTGCAACAGACGTTTTTGCTGATAATTATATTCATCTTCTAATTTAAACAACAATAGCTTAACTGTCATATCGTTTTATGATTTCTTATCTAATTTAAATATTCCACGTCACAATGTTAGTTACCGTACTACTCCGAAACGGCTTTACCGATTTTTACCAAATTTTATATTATATTCAGTAGGTCTGAGAATCGGCTACTATCTATTTTTCATACCCCTATTAAGTTTTTTTAACTGCGCGCGGATGGAGTCGCGGGCGACAGCTATTAATATTCTAAACCAAGGTACTATCAATTGAATAATGAAAAGGATTGATTCACACATTTCAATGCGATGCGATATGAATTGTATGCTTCGTTAACATTAATATCCGCAATAACATTCACAATTCCGCGATTGAATAATTCTCCCGGCAGTTTACCAATTATCGGCCGTGTTGGACAATGTAACGATTTAGTGTTCAATGGCGCGTAATGACTGCTGCTCTATTATTTAAGGTACTTACTACTGGAGTACTGAATAGTCAGATTTAATGCGAGCAATATTTTAATTATTATATAGAGATCAGTTACCATTTTAGATACTCAAAGTTAAAAAAGCTTGAGCAATATAGCACAAAATAGTTTATTTTATCAGACATCCAATTTAATGTCGTGCTTGAAAAATATTAGTTATTTTATGGTAAAAAAAAATCTAAGAAAAAACAAAAAGATTCAAAAAACACTGCTTTCAATAATAAGAACACATTCATAGAAAAGATAATTAAAATAGGTTAAGAGGTAATTAATATTAATATTGTTACATTTTATGTGCGTATCGAATTCTCATAACAAAAGCCATAATGGTTGTCGGAGGTTGAGTTAATTGAAATGGGGGATTTGTTAATTATCTCATGTTTATGGTTAACACATATAGAAAATAGAAATTCTCTTAAGCAGTTAATGTATTTTCAGTCGTGTAGTAAAGGACATTCATTTCCTACCCATATGAATGAAATGTCATTTGACGCCAACAATGCACTTTGTTTATCAATCATACAAACGTGCTAAATAGCTCTTATGGTTACAGTTTTATGAACGATCTTAATGGGAAGCGAATTTAATTCTTTGACTATACACAGGTTATTTTACACTTTTATATTTCACTAGTAGTCGCGACTTCGTCAGCACGGAATTAAAAAAAGTAGCCTAATTTACTCCCGCAAGCCTCAACTACCTTCTAGTAAAAGCCCCGTCTAATCTTGCTTGCAGTTTTGATGATTACCCGAAACAAATGAAAACGTGCGGACGGACAAAAATTAATAATAAAATGACTTTAATTCTAAGCAACACAAATACATCATAGTCGCGAAATGTGATTGAGTAAAACGAAAAAAATATATACATTTTTTGACATTTCTATTTGATATTATAAAAATATTAGTACTTATGAAAAATATCTTTCTTCATATTTCATGATTTGTGGTATGATGCTCCAGTGCAAATCTCCCCGAGCTGTCATGTTCTCCCGCTCGCAGACACTGACAGATTGACTTTATTAAATCGCGTTATTGGCTTTTGTGGCACTTGAATTTCTTCATGTTGCAATTTATGACGGTGGTTGAATTTTTCATCATTTTTGCTTTCATTTTTCTAAACGATAAACGAAAATAAATAACAAAATCCAAGATTGTATTAATATCCATTAATAAATTGTCTTTAAACGCTGTTATGTAAAGGATTGATATACATTAAATTATTTAAACTTTCATGAGATATTATTATAAACTAAATATTAAAACGGCTAACTTTTCGGGCCGCGAAATAATCTCAGTCCCCTTCGACCTGAAAAAGGTCTCCCGATGGGCTCGAAACTAGTCGGTACCGACGCCGGATAAATGCGTGTTACAAGTTATAAATCACGCAAACACATCATGTGTCGTACACATGTAATTTTTTTCGACATTACTTACTGACACAACATCATCTCCCTTACCTTTTCTGTGGGTTCGGTGCACGAGGTTTCATAAACCTTAATGTTTTGTCTTAATTTAAACATCCGAGCTGTCGCCAAACCTACTTTGGATAATAATAACACTAATACAATAAATGAAAATTAAACATCTATTTTTAAACAACAACAACATAACTCACGCCCGTAACCCAGAGGGTTAGGTAGAGACCACGGACCTCCATTTGGCGGTCCGTGATCCATACATTAGTTTCCTCATATTATTTTTAAATAATATATAATATAAAATTTATGAATAAGCTTGATCATTAAGTAATATACAAAACAAAACATCAACAGTATACCTACAATTTAGTTTGTTAAAATCTAATTTTAGCTTCAACAAGACCATTACCCTAAGTAATCATTAATGTCTTTTGAGATATTGATATTATTAGTTTATATTAAAATGCTGATTATCTATTAAAATGTAATATTAATGGTACATATTTTTTAATATTTCTGCATGAAAATACAAGTATAAAGAGAAAAAATAAGGTATAAGTCTACTACGTTAACTAAAAATTTTATAAAGTTAATTGTACGATTCCTTATAAAATCTTATGATTAATTTCTGTATTCAGTATAATCTCATTTTTAGCTCTGCAATATAACGTTACAATGGAGAGCACTTGGTGAATCGTCACGTTCCTTGTTACCGAGGGATAAGCTTTATTAAATCACGTTATTGCCGTTTGTGTCACTTGAAACTTTTTGTTCTCAGTCTTAATAAACGATGCTCTTAAGCTTACATAAAATTGATTTTAAGTTATTACAAAGAATTAGACAAAAGTAATTTTATGTAATAAAATTCCAACTAACAATACTCCTATGACAATCCAAACATATTACTAATATTATAAATGCGAATGTTTAGATGGATGGATGGAAGTATGGATGTTTATTTGAAGGTACCTCCGGAACAGCTCAACGCATTTCGATGGTATATATGTTGTGTTTTTTTTTAAATAATAATACAATGACAACACACATTGTGGCTACTATGCCTCATGTAACATACATTAATTTTCAAATAAGACACATTTTATATTACTTCTAAAAGAGGACGTGGTTAATTAACTTATTCTATTTTATCTTATTTACTCTTTTATTGTTCATTATTTTAGGACATATAAAAATAATTTATCTATTGAAGTGGAACATAATACCATAACAAAAAAGTTCATTTGATATACCCAGTTGCAAACAGATTGAAGGTAAATAAATCCAATATCCGATAACTTTTCATCAACGTTTGATCCCTTTTCAATATTGCGTAATGTACCAGATTACTATATCAAATAAGAGGGCAGAGTTCGATCAGTATTAGTATAGGAAATAATTATATTTCTGTCTAATTTAATCTTTAAAACGAAATGATTATTTAAAAAAAAGTTATTTTTATTTTGTTGATTTGTTTTGCTAAAATCTCTTTAAAATAACGAAGTACCTTTAAAATTGATATGTTAAACCTTATTTCACAGGGATGATTATATGCACAATGCATATAATATTTTCATTTTAATATGCACATTTTCATTTTTTTAACTTAATATTCACCAATATTTTGAAACGGAAATTTTGTTCAGTTTATCTTCGACAACAGATGTTATGATCAAAGGCCGTGAATTACGAAAAAAGGGAAACCTTTTCACTCGTAAAATATTCCATTCATACGGATAAAGCTGTTGTTAGCCTCATCGAGGCGTTAACTAAAGTAAGGGTTCATTAGGCTCAATGCTTGTGATAATGTTAAAAATAATAATAATTACCCCTAAGAAGAACAAGTACCGATACGAATGCCTATTTTGATAACAACCACTTAGCAACTATTTTACAGCTTGAAATCGACTTTAACTTATAGCAAACTCTATGTTCTATCTTCGCTTCGGTTCCATTGTTAATTACGAATAAGAAAAAAAACATCTCCCATATCAGCAACAAAGGAATATATTCCCTAAATTATGGAAATGGGAAGTTTTTTTCATCGCCACATTGATTTTTGATGCTTGAGTTTATTATCCTCTCGACACATTATCTCCTCCTGCCCCTCAGCCCCCATTTACGCCTACTCTGTTTATAGGTTTGTTAGATTCAAGTGTTTTGTTTACTTTATGCTAATCACGGAGCACAAACAAAAGAGGCACGGTTCGTTAAGTATGAACGTAATGCGTAATGTCAAACATTTCGCTCGCGGCGAGTCCGTGGAGCAAACGTATACTTTGTGTGCGATTGTACAAAACATTTAACACTCTGTTAAAAATCCTGCGAAGTATTCGTGAGCTAAAATTTAAATTCGTTGTAACATATTTGTAACATGTTTGTAACTTCAAAAATAAAAAGTTATACAGAAGGATAAACCAGTTAAAGTGAAATATTATATTTCTTTTTTTTAATATCTTATTTTACCTAAAGTTGTTTTTTTATAAGAGTAACTACGTTTAGGAGAGTTCTAAAAATTAGCACAGCAAATCTTGTGAAAAGAATGAGTAGAGACTGAAGTTTTTTATGACAGGGCATTGAGCTAGGTGTGAATAGGTTTTGATTAATTAAAACCTCCGCCATTAGCGGGCGGATGTAATTTAATTGCTGCAGAATATTTCTCTTCGGGGCAAAAAGTAAACGAGGTTAAGTTTTGTTTGTTGCCGGAGAACAAATAAAACTTAACCCCGTTCACCAGCGCTCATAGAATGCCTGATGCATCAGATGATGTTCGCATTCATAATATACGCCATTCTTACTAACTGTCTCATTATGACTTGTTTATCAAGCAAAAGGATTTATTTTTCTAAGGAGAAAGTTTAAAATAATTAAGACGTTACATTTTTTCAGAAGTTAAAACTTTGACAATGTTGGAATTATTTAAATTTACAATCTATACAAAAATTAATCTATGACTGTTCTATTGTTTATGATAAAAGATTGTTTATGGTCTAGGGTAAAAACGCCCGACCCTCTGAAATTTTCATTTTTCTCACTTCTGACTTTGCTCTGAGCAGTGCTAGGGATCGGACATATACCTCCATAGTGTTTATTATAAAAAGGATATTATATACAATTTTATTTAAATCCTTAACCGTTGTTTTTACTTTTTACCATAACTTCCTATAGGTTCTGGGCCCAGTTTACGTTAATTTCATCGAAATATATATATCGGAAATAGCAAGGACATAAACGATAACCATTTATAAAAACGACGCCACCTAGTGTTTAATCACAAAAACTGCCATCACTTGTAGGGGGTGGGTCGATAGATGGTAGTGGGGGTTTTGGAAACATTCCTTTTTCAGTGGAGTGTTCTCATCTCAGTCTGTTTTGAGCATTAGCAGTTGACGGTTGCAATTTTCGAAAAATGGATAATTTAAAATCAAAACGGAATATTAAACCTTTCAACGGCGAGAAATACAGCGTGTGGAAGTTCCGAATTCGAGCTTTATTATCTGAGCTGGAGGTAATAAAAGCGATCGACGACGACCCGATAATACGAAGCAGCGATTGGGAGAAGAGTAACCGAATCGCAAAGAGTATTATAGTGGAATATCTCTCCGACTCCTTCCTTGGATTCGCTAAAGAGGACAGCACTGCACGCGACATCTTAAAGAGGCTAGATGAATTATACGAGCGTAGAAGCATTGCCACCCAGTTGGCTTTACGTAAAAAACTGTTGACGCTTAAATTAAAAAGCGATCTACCTCTCGTAAAACATTTTACGAATTTCGACGACCTGATTTCCGAATTACTCGCTGCAGGTGCGAAGTTAGAAGAAACAGATAAAATAGCGCATTTGTTGCTAACATTACCCTCAACCTATGACGGAGTTATTACTGCAATTGAAACCCTTTCTGAAGACAACTTGACATTGGCTTTTGTGAAAACAAGATTATTAGATCATGAGGTCAAACTAAAAGACGAAGCAAGTGATACAAGTGGTAAAGTTCTTCACGTTGATAGTGACGGTGTGTCGAAAAAACGAAAATATTATAATGCACAATATGAGAATAATTTCCAAAACAATAACAACTGGCGAAGTAACAAAACGAAGAAGAATACAAGTGTAAAGTGTTTTCACTGTGGTAGAAAAGGACATAAAAAACAAGATTGTTACTACTTCAAGAAAATGAACCAAAACCAACAACACAGGAAGTCAACAGAGAGAAATAGAACGGTTCAGGCGGTAGAAATAAATCAACCAAACAATGGCGTTTCTGACGAATTCTCTGGTTTCGCCTTCATGACTGGAGAGCATAACAATCAAGAGCGGGATACAGTTAACAAAATAACATTTCTTTTGGACTCCGGCGCATCCGACCACATAATTAACAGGGAAGATTTATTTATTTCTCAAAGTGGCTTACCAACACCTATTAAAATTTCAGTCGCTAAACATGGTGAATATATTTCAGCCACGAAAAAGGGAACGATCCAGGTCACCACTAACTTGGGCGTTCGAGGGACTTTGGACAACGTGCTGTTCTGCCCCGAGGTACCTCACAACCTGCTGTCGGTGTCCAGGATGCAGCAAGCTGGCTACTCCGTGGTCTTCGGGCAACATGGTGCTGACATACGAAAGAACGGTAAAACTATTATGCAAGGTAGGCCCGTGAATAATTTATTTATAATTGAATTTTTAACTTCTATAAATAGCCCTGCTTTCCATTTGTGCGGTTTCGATAAAAATAATTATAAACTATGGCATCAACGATTAGGTCATATGAGTAAAAATAAGTTTTTAGAAATCAAAATTAACAATTTGGTTGAAGATATTGAACAGATTAGTTCAGTTGCACCTGATGATCAGTTATGCGAGGCCTGTATAAACGGAAAGCAGAGTCGATTGCCATTTAACCAGGCAAAAGATAAAAGTTACATTAAGCGACCCTTATATAATATTCATTCCGATGTCTGTGGACCTATCACTCCAACCACTGTTGACAACAAAAATTACTTTGTGCTTTTTGTTGACGAGTATACGCATTACTGTGTAACATACTTATTAACTTATAAATCTGACGTGTTTTCTGCTTTTAAAGATTTTGTTGCAAAAAGTGAGGCTAAATTTAACACTAAAGTAGTTAATTTATATTCGGACAACGGCAGAGAATATTTATCTACGGAAATGAAAAACTATTGTGTTGAGAAAGGAATAACTTATCATTTAACAGTTCCTAGAACTCCACAACAAAACGGAGTTTCTGAGCGGATGGTTAGGACCATCACTGAAAAAGCCCGTTCTTTAATAAATGGTGCTCAGCTAGATAAAGTATTTTGGGGTTATGCTGTGCTGACAGCTGTATATTTGATAAATCTAACGCCAACTAAAAGTTTAAAGTCTCCCCAAACACCATATGAGTTGTGGCATAATAAAAAACCACAGATTAAATATTTGAAGGTATTTGGCTCTACAGTTTATGTACACAATAAAACGTGCAAGTCTAAATTTGAAGAAAAATCATGGAAGGGCATTATGTTAGGGTATGAACCAAATGGGTATAAAGTTTGGGACCCGGCTAGTAACAAGTGTGTTGTAGTCAGAGATGTTGTTGTGGACGAGACAAATTTTTTGATATCCAGGCCTCTTTGGAAGCCTGAAGAGAATGTTGAAAATTCTCATGACAAAACTGATGTTACTTTTTCAAAATCAGTGTCAAATAAGTCTCGAAACTCTGATGGGTCAAAATCGGATGTATTGAAATCTGATGACCATATTTGTCCTAGTAAAATTAGAAAAACGAACCATGATACAATAGCAATTAAGGATAAGTCTGATAGTGTGTCTGTTAGTGATCCGAATCAAAACACAGTAAACAGTGAGTTGCGGAGGAGTGATAGGCTCAAAGATCGTCCCCCTATTTCTTATCGGCATGATGATGATGATTATTTAATGTGTGCACAATCTGTTGTGTGTCAAGTACCTAGTTCATTTGTAGAGATCAGAACACGTAATGATCGATCTCAATGGGAAGGTGCGATTAATGATGAGTTAAAGTCTCATGCCATAAACAAGACGTGGACTCTTGTACCACGCCCTCAAGGTAAAAACATTGTAGACTGTAAATGGATTTTTACTGTCAAAAACGATGAGTTTGGAAAGCCATCTCGTTATAAGGCGCGATTAGTAGCTAGAGGTTTTAGTCAACAATACCTAACTGATTATGACGAAACATTTGCACCTGTGGCCAGAATTGCTACTTTTAGATTTTTAATGAGTTTTGCCATTCAACATAATTTATTAGTACATCATATGGATGTTAAAACTGCATTTTTAAATGGCCAGTTACAAGAGGAAATATATATGAAAATTCCTGAAGGTGTGCCATGCAATAATAGTAATTTTGTGTGTAAATTAAATAAAGCTTTATACGGCCTTAAACAGGCGGCCAGGTGTTGGTTCGAGACGTTCGAACAATCATTAAAACGGGAGGGATTTCAAAACTCATCGGTCGACAGGTGTCTTTATGTACTAAATAATGGCGACGTAAATAAAAATATTTATGTTGTTCTTTATGTAGATGATTTGGTGATATCGTGTTCGGAAAATGAAAGAATGCAAAATTTTAAAAGATATTTAATGAGTAAATTTAAAATGACTGACTTAAATGATATAAAATTATTTTTGGGAATAAAAATCACTAGATCTGAGGATGAAATATCATTTGATCAAAGTGCTTATATAAATAGAGTATAAGATAAGTTTAATATGCAGGATTGCAAACCTGTAAATACTCCCCTGGAAGGTAAACTGAATTATGAGGCATTAAATTCAGATGTGACATATAACGCTCCATGCCGAAATGTCATAGGATGTTTGATGTACATAATGATGTGTACTCGGCCTGATCTAAGTACTTGTGTAAATATACTGAGTAGGTATACTAAGTTTAATAACAAAGAGCTCTGGCAGTGTCTCAAACGAGTACTTAGGTATTTAAAAGGCACAATCAATTTAAAATTGTGTTACAAAAGGAGTGAGTACAATCATATCCTCAGTGGTTACGTAGATTCCGATTGGGGTGGTCAGGATACTAGGGATAGAAAAAGTACAACCGGCTATTTATTTAAAGCATTTGACATTTGTACCATAACCTGGAGTACTAGGAAGCAAATGTCAGTGGCAGCTTCCTCTACAGAGGCTGAGTATATGGCACTGTATGAAGCTGTAAGAGAGGCATTATGGTTGAAGTCATTGGCTGTTAGTATGCATATATGTATTGATAAACCTATTGTTATTTTTGAAGATAATAACGGCTGTATAAGTATTGCAAATAATCCGACTAACCATAAGCGGACAAAGCATATTGATATTAAATACCATTTCTCTAGAGAACAAATTGAGAAAAATGTAATAACTTTAAATTACATTCCAACAGGTCGGCAACTCGCAGATGCGCTGACAAAGCCGTTACCAGCTGTCGCCTTCCACGAGATGAGGAGGAAAATGGGTTTAGAATAATCTGATACATAAATTGATTGATGATTAATTTGTTTGAATTGTTTGTTTAGAAATAAAATAGTTATTTTTGTTTGTATAAGAATTTATTGTTTGATTAAACTTATGAATGGTCTGATTAGGTTTTGACTGGGTTTCCCTAATCCTCGCAATAAATGTTGGGCCATAAAAATGTATCCCAGAGAGCACATGGCAGGTATATGATCTGTGTAGGACATTACATTTGTATAACTCGTTCATTAGATGATTAATTTTTGAGGGGGCGTGTTGGAATTATTTAAATTTACAATCTATACAAAAATTAATCTATGACTGTTCTATTGTTTATGATAAAAGATTGTTTATGGTCTAGGGTAAAAACGCCCGACCCTCTGAAATTTTCATTTTTCTCACTTCTGACTTTGCTCTGAGCAGTGCTAGGGATCGGACATATACCTCCATAGTGTTTATTATAAAAAGGATATTATATACAATTTTATTTAAATCCTTAACCGTTGTTTTTACTTTTTACCATAACTTCCTATAGACAACGTGAAATTAAAATTCATCAACTATGGCGGCCGTGAATTATGCAAAACGAAAACAGCTACAAAATGACTAGTAGTTACTATTAATTACTTTAGTGTAAACTAGTAATTACTGTACAGTATTAATTAGTTTAGCTTGTTAGTAAGCAGTGACTGGAATTTATTGTTTTTTAAACTGACAGAAGTAAAAGTTTAGTATTTAAGTAATGCTAAAACGAGAACCTATTTAATATTTGTCATTTAATTTAAAATGGTATATGATTCTTAGGACAATTCTATGCTAAACTCAAAATCTACTAGTCTTCTAGTTATTTTAAAAAATAACAAAACAAAATGGGACCCATCTGTTACTACCTTTCGATTAAAATATTGTTTATCAAAATTCCGTTTTCCGCACCAGGGGCGGAGGTTCGTGGTATCACACATAAAAAAACAGTCGGATTGATAACCTCCTTCTTTTTAAGTCGTCTAAAAACAAGATACTATAATAATGTATATTGCAATTTACATACATTAAAAAAATTATACAGTGATCATTACTTTCAAGAACATTCATTATTTAGGTTCCAACAGTATTAAAAAAAAAACTAACTCGAGTAAGAAACTGTTCAATGGATACGAAAACTTCGTCTAACCTATCTTTCTTATCTACGCTATAGTAACAAAAACTTTAGAACTATGTCAAACTACTAGTAAGTTTAAAAAAAGTTTTAAAACAACTTCCACAAGACTTCCGTGTCGATAGTTAAACTCGGAAGTTAAAGTTTAAAATTACTTCAGCTTCTCAAATACTCTCTGTGGCAGATGTAATAAAAAGTTTACCCTTTCCTAAATAAATCAAAACTATGCGGTTACAAAGCGTGCAATGGAATACAAAAAAGATCTTTCTCGAGTGGAATTCCACAATTTCACGACTAAGGCTCATTCTAGTAAACCGCGGGCTACTTTCAAAGTTTTCACTGTTGACACCACTATACAAAAACATATTGTTCTCTTTGTGTTTTGAAAGATAATGAAAGTTGCAATATGTGATAAAAACATTGTCATATCTTAATTGATTGGATTGTTAGAGGATGCTGAGAGCGAATCAGCAAGGGTCATGGAAGCCAACGATTTTCTGTCTTACTTGAAATTTAAAAGGTAAATAAACACAAATTGTTAAACAATAGTTAAAATTAACGATGTACCTAATGAAGATAGCCATTTGGTAATTGATCACCGGTTCATAATCAAATAAGGTGTCGCCGATATTGGTCTCGGCGGCACCTTATTTGATTTCGCTTGGGCGCAGAGCTCAGAATAGAGCGAGATGGCGGAAACCCACTCCATTGACGTAGAATAGTTATGGCTAAAGAATAGTGAACTTATTTAACATGAACTAACATAGTTCTACCTTATGATGTAACATCATAGTTACATGTATGTACTCGTGGCTACGGTGAAGTTCTTGTTCAAAATTTCAAATAAAAATGTTTTATCTTATGTTCGTAGTAGCCTTGAGGCAGTGCTGCTCTGAATAGCAATAATACTTTATAAGCTACAAGCGAGTGCAAAGAGCATTCCGCAACCGAATCGTGTTTACAACGTGAATAAAATTCAAATGCAAGTCTATCAACTTCTTAGATTTTTACCCAAGGTTTCGCGATTACAGAATATTTTTGAGATATAAAGGTACACATATAAATTTGTATCATTTTCACAAAAACTAGGTTAGCAACCATGTGATGACTACTAATCATTTAAAAAAATACTTTTGCGTCTTTTTTTTTCTTTTATAACATTCTACCTGCTTTATTCTTTTCAAAAAGGTCGTAGTCTGTCATGGTGTTTATATTTTCTTTTTGAACTAGTAGTGGGCCACGACTTCGTGCGCTCGGAATAAAAAAAAATCTAGTAGTTTTGGAGCCTATTCGATGCAAACAAATTATTTCTCTTTTTTTAAAGCATTCCTGTGAGCAATCGTAGAGTAATTAATAAAAAAAAAAAACCTCATAAAATTAACTAGAAAGATAAAGGTCAACAAAAAGGTTCCACGTTTCGTACGAAAATTGGGTCAGTGTAAATGTTGATTGAAACCATTATCCACAATTCACCTGAATCTTATTTGGTCTCAAGTCTGATTGGAGGAAAGTCAATCACATAGCTACGGAGACGAATGTGAGCGAGTGTTCTTTATGCAGAATTCTTTCAACGTTTTTTAACAAACTTTTCAGATTTGTTTACTGCAAGCAAAGTTTATTTTCCCTTATCGTGTGTACAAATTAGTTTCGTAGGTAAAGTTTATTGATGAATAATTTAAATTAATTAATATTAATTTATCTCTTTATATCATTTTTAAATTGTACATTATCATACTTTAAATTGTGTTTCAAAAACATTACAAAAACAGCATCTGAATCAAAATCTGGAAAAACAAGCATTCATCTAATTTTAAGAGTGATATTGGACTTTATAAAAGCTGCTAAGCAATAAATTGTTTGCATCGTATGAAAACTTGAAAGTTAAACATCCAATTATCACTTTTAAGGGAATCTAAATGGTTATATCACCTGCTGCGTGCGTACAATTCACCCGTATCCTTGCAATAAAATTTGAATATTTGGCCAATTCCTACCTTGAGAGACATATTTTCATGAAATTTCTTAATAATATCTTTGGATTTATCTTCAGCTTTTTTATTAGACAAGCACCAGTAGCCCAATGGTTAAGTATACGGACATCAGATCACGTAGTCGTGGGATAGTTTCTACAGCTTTTTTGTATGGGTTTAAGGAATGCAAGGAAATTTAAATAAAGTTTATTGTACGTCATAAACCACTCGATATGTTCATGAAGTGAAGGTGAATATTATAGACATTTATTTAGAAAGCAAATAATCCATCAATAGGTCAATATTGTAAAGCTAACAGAAAAGCGGTTTGGAACTTTGGTAATATCTACTTTAATATTAAAGGTCCTCGTACCCTGTAGCAACTTCACAAACTTTATGACATTGTAGGAGATCAAGAATTGTTTGGAAGTAAATTATTTCATGATAATCAAATATTAGGTACCTTTGGCAGCAATCACTTACAAAAAACGACTATATTTTTGTAATGTATGAAAATAATCGTATACTGTTGACACATTATTTTATTTATCTAAATAATTTAACAAAATCAAATAATAAACATTTGCAAAGCTGTGGACGTCAGCTAGTATTTAATATGCAACAAACAAAGCGACCTATTAACAGAATTAAATATTCAGAAGGGATAATAACTGCGCTCATTTCGCCGAACTGGAAGAAATCATTATAAATAAATTCAGTTTATTAATATTCAAGTCTGAGTTATTGTACGCTAATTTGAAAACTGCATTATCTTTGCATAAATTAAATGTTCTTTACTTCAGAGTTACAAGTGTGTTTATTCATAGGTCTTCAAATAATATCATTTTTATATTTTACTAGCTTTTACCCGCGACTTCGTCCGCGCCGAATAAAAAAAATGCACACAAGATATAAAAGTTCCTATGTCCGTCTCCTAGTTCTAAGCTACCTCCCCATAAATTTTCAGCTAAATCACTTCGACCGATCTTTAGTTATAAATAGTGTAACTAACACGACTTTCTTTTATATATATAGATTGATTTCTACATCACAAAATGTAATATTACTAATAATATAAATGCGAATGTTTAGATGGATTGAAGAATGTTTGTTAAAAGGTATCTGCAGAACGGCAGCATGTATCTCGATGAAATTTGGTATAGATGTAGAACAGCCTGGAAGAACACATAGGCTACTAATTCATTTTTTTAATTAGCGGACGGAGTTGTGTGCGACAGCTAGTTAATGCTAATTTTACACGTACTGGTAATATTATGTCGAATGCCTTTTAATGTATCTCGTTCATAAAATTTCACCCTCGCTAATTGTAATAGCTTTTGCGTAAATAAAGTAAATTATGTACTTTATTAAAAGCTTTTGACAAAAGCTAAATTATTAAAATGAAAATAAAATTACTTTGCTCCCGGCGACATTTTGCTAATGGGTTTTCCTTCAACTTGTCATTTTTTTGGTTATGTAATGTCTTTAAGAGCTAATAGGGCTTGGCGACCTTGATATAAAACCAATCAATTTAGATTTAAATATCAGTGAAACTTAAAACAATAATGCAATAAACGAAAGAGATAGTCATAACTTGAAGATTATTATATAGATGAGTCCTGATACAATTTTGTCGGCTTATATTTTGTACGTTGCTATTTATTATCTGAAGGTATAGGAACAACCGGTAATAAATTCGCAAATTTAAACGTTATTTGAAAGAAATTTTAAATTGCGATTAAATTTCAGCAAGAAATTTCGTTGAGAAATCTCTGAGTTTCCCGGAACGCGACAGTCTATGCTTGAAAATATCTCAGAATAATTTCTTTGAAAATAACACAAGCGGTTTATGACTAGTCCAGTCCATCTTTAATTTTCATTGCTTTTTTTGCCCGATTGACAAATCACAATGACTATCTGAAGCGATGGACATAAGTCAAACTAAATTATGACAGCGCACCAGCGCCCCCTGTCAACGTCAAAAAATGTCACAAGATCTCTTTATTGTAGATGTCATGCTATTTTTTTTGTTTAATGTCACTTTCTATTTTTAAATATGTTTTTTGGATGTTCTGATAGAACCAACCGCGATAGCAGAGCCTCTTTTACCAGTTCAGATATCGTTGTTTGACTATATGAAGTTTTTAATGAAGTGCGTATTTGTATGGGTTGTAAGCGCAATCGCTTTCTAGAGCTAATTCTATAGCCCTTCTTTGTTTTTATCATGTGATATTTTTACTTTCTACTATGGTGAAGTCCGATTGTCAAAGCCTGGCGTTATCGACATTACAGAGTGTGAGCCTTTTACGACTTCGGTTTGAACAAATTGGGATATGTGAAGACCGAATTTTCCTTCAAAGCTCTTTAGCTGCGAGAAATTCAACGGATCCTTACTGGATTTAGGTGGCTTTAAATTCTTGACTATCACATACGGCTTTTATAAAAGTTTATTAAAGTGTCTACAATGAAAATAATATTTATAACATATCTTGAAATTTATCTGTAATATAAAAAATTGTAACAAATGAGTTTAACAAATATAAAAAAAATATTTTCGACAAAACAAAAGACATCTAAAAGGTAAGTAAGTCACTTCGTATACAATATTCGCAAATTTTAATTATAATTGCGAATGTTTGGATGGATGTTTGTAGAAGGTATCACAACAACGGATCTGGATGAAATTTTGTAAGGATAAAGAACATTGGAAGAAGACATAGGCTATCAACTAAGTTTTTTTTTTAATTCCGCGTCGACGGAGTCGCGGGTAACAGCTAATATATAATGTTTAATACCGGACGATTTTAATTTCAGTATGCAGTACAGCAGTTGTTGAAAATGTGTTGACAATTTTATTAATATTATTGATAAGTGGACTTTGTTACTTGTAATTTGCAAGAAGATATATTATGCTAGCTTTTCCCGCGACTCCGTCCGCGCGGAATAAAAAAAAATAATAGAAAACGGGGTAAAAATTATCCTATGTCCTATTCCTGGTTCTAAGCTACCTGCCCACCAATTTTCAGTCAAATCGATTCAGCCGTTCTTGAGTTATAAATGGTGTAACTAACACGACTTTCTTTTATATATATAGATTTGAAATTTAAGTACTAAATATAACCTATCAAAATAGCATTAATTTTTGTAAAACATTTAAGAACGAGTGTAATACTAAATGTCTAAAATAAGTAAGATTTAAATGTTTCGGACCTTAATAGCAAACCGACATAAATCCTACTTTTATTTCCAGCGAAGACTATTCTCCTTCATTAAATAAAAACGACATAATGTTATGTCATATTTTTTGTGAGAAACAATTTTATTCAAGGTAGAAAAGCGTTCTGTATTTAAACATTCATGATTTTTCTTTTAATGAAATCCGGAGCAACAATTTATTTGTTTTAAAAATAATCAAATAATTTCACATTTATATATTTTGTGAAAAATAAGTATGTTTGAAGCCTTGTAGATGATTCTACATGGTCTAAGTTTACGCTTTTTATTCTATAACTAAAAGATTTATTCGTGCCAGTAAGTATTTTAACAGTCTTATTATATTATAACTTTAAGCTAAATTAAATTTGTAATTCCAAGTTCAATTTGGGTACCTATCTTACTAGTATTACAAATTCGAATGTTTGGATGTATGGATAGATAGATGTTCGTTGGAAGATATCTCCAGAACGCCTTCATGTATCACGTTGAAATTTGGCATGGATGTTGAACATAGTCTGGAAGAAAATATAGGCTACTATTTTTTTTTTTAATTTGGCATGGACGGAGTCGCGACAGATATTAAAAATATATCTTAATCCCTTTTCAAGAATACAAGTAACATTAAGATGTGTAAATTAAATAAATGTATAATATTTTTACTGCTACAAGTGATATCTTTATTATATTCTTTTGTACTTGGAAACTTTCCAGGTCGTTGAACACTTAATAACTTTGCAGTATTATTAAAAGTTATAAATTGTCTACTGCGATTTTTGTATTTTACAAAAGTGATTTATAATATTCCTAAAGAATTAATTACATACTTTAATACTTGAATAACTTCCATGAAAGTTTTTGAAAACTTACAATCATGACTAATAATTTCTATGTATTAACTTTTGTCTGTACATTGCAGCTTTCGTTTGAATGCATCATTGCCTTGATTGAATAGTCGCGCAGCCTATCTGACAATTAACTTGACCAACGCGCGTGTAATTTATTTTTAAATCCCTGCGGCACTCCACACGGCACGACTTCGCAAATATAACGTTCGAGTTGCGATACGTTTTGTACACATTTAAACAATATATACTGTGTACGAAACGTGTACAAATGTTCAAGAATATTCAAAAGTAATTAAAAAGCTTGATGAATCATAAATAAACAAACACTTTCACTCTATTATTTCGGGCTTACAATCGTAACAGGATAATAATCGTATAAAACACAAAGCACACAATTTTTGTGAGAAAGACGATTTATTATAAAAAAATCTGTAATGCTTTTAAAAATATAATATTATATAATAATAAATTATTCGACATAAAAATGTCACACAGTACAAATGTACATTTGTGCTTGGCTGTAAAAATATACAAAGTTGCTTACAAACTTATAATTACCGTGAAGCTCGCTTTGGGGATTCCAACAACTATGAGAGAAACTATATTCAAGTTTAATGTACGGTTAAAAGTACCACTGAGGTTAAAATGTTTTTCTTTTCATGTCTTTACAATGAAATTTATTATTTAACTTCGCTATAGTTGTTTAGTAATTTAGTTGATAAGAAAAATATATTAAATATGACAATTGTTTGTGTTTTCCTTTTTTGACGGAATTTTCACATGAGTAATACAACATTGGTTTTTAAGAGACGCTTGTTGAAGTTAATAGCTCTAATGTAAAGAAATTTCCGCAACGTATTAAAAATTTAATTTAACGAATACAGCTTGTCAATCGCAGTTATGTTCATCTTATTATTTTTTAAATTGCATCGAAACCGACATGCGTATATATATCCTTAGACGTATAAATGTAAAGAGAGAGAAGTGTATCAGGACCGCGGCATGTAACTCCGCGGTCTTTGCCTAACCTGGGTTAAAGGCGTGAGTTATATTGCTGTTGTTGTAATTTTACATCTAGTATCAGTTGCACATAATACCAATTCAACGACTTGTACAGTAATAAAAAAAACTTGTGAAAATTAAATGTAAAACAATTTCAATTTAAACATAATATTTAATTAAGCGAGTCCACTAACGCACCACACAATTCCTACTTGAATTCTGAAGTGAAACCACAATATACTCATTTGCAAATTTTATGTTAATTTCACGTCAACTGTTCGGATCACTATTTTAAATATCTGGAATGTTATGTTTTTTTTTTCATGGAATGAACCATCAAAATAAAACGAGAAATACGAGAATATCGACCGTAAAATCTCAATGTATGTAACATTCATTTATTAAATCCCGTATCAATTTTTTCCCGTCCCAATTTCCATTTTATGTTGAACTAGCTGTCGCCCGCGACTCTGTCCACGCGGCAAAAAAAAAAAAACTAAATAAGTAGCCTATATGTTTGTTCAGACTATGTTCTACATCTGTGCTAATTCATCGAGATCCGTTGGGCCGTTCCGGAGATACCATCAAACAAACGTCCATCCATCCATCTTATCATTCGCATTTAAAATAGTAGTAAGATTGACATATTCTCTTTCTTAAATTTATATCATCTGTCAGCAGTTAACTATTAACGATAAATCTATGTGTAGAATAACGTATAGAAGAAAAAGAATAGAAAATTCGTCCCTTAAAAGGTTTTTTTTTCTATCAATAACGCTGACACCGTGTTCTCAATGTAAACATCTCGGCCGGCTGTTAGCCCCAGCCGCTACAGAGTAAACATAAATTCACCAAACTGCTGACATGCAGTGGAGCTTGCGAACATGTGAGACACATTGTACTATAAACTCTTCTTAACATCTTACGCGTTTATTTAAATAAAGACCTTATTACACTGCATATAATGCGTAAATTTACCACATTTGTTGTAGAATAATACGTGTTAGTAGCTTGTTTGTACTAACGTCACAATTGGTCGGGACTACACATGGTGGAAACTGATTTTCATTGTTTAATATGCAAAACAAATTAAAAATTAAGTTGAGCGTCGATGGATGAATCTGCAGGTCCTGGGTTCGAATCCCGCTATGTACTAACGTGTTTTTCGATTTTCGTTTTACATATGTACTATTATCCGAAGTTCGTACGATGAGGGAAAACATCGTGATGCAACCCGCACATATGTGTGAATTCCCGGGAGAAAAAGACGGTGACGCGGCTCGCCACCCGTCACGTTTTGACTCCCGAAATGACGAAAAGTGGATTGCAGAGGTTCATTTGGCTACACCAAATGAAGGTCCGTAATTTCTGCCTACCCCTCTAGGTTCAGGCGTCCGTTGTTATTAAAAATTTAAATTCATCAGCGTTTGGAAGTTCTATCTAATTGTGATCTCTGCAACAGAGTAGTTTAATGATCACTTAGAGCTCTATGGCAAAGATTTGGTACAAATATCTGCACTATGGAACTATTTGAGCAACCTTTAAATATGACTCTAAGAGTAATAGCAAGACGTTATAGAATAGGAATATCAAGAGAGTCCAGTCCTTACTAGTTAAACTAGTCCAGTAGTTTTTGAGTTAATTAAAAAAATAGTTTTTAAAAGTTGAGTAAGCAAATGTAGAGAACTATTGTTACAGATTTTTTCCTTAAATTAAGTTAAGGCAGCTTAATGCGATAGTAAGGAAATTGAATTGGATTATTCCAATGAGAATGGGTATGAATGTCGCTCGGAGCATCTAGCTTAGTTAAATATTTAAAGGCGCTGTAATTTCAAGAAGCTGTGTAAATAGAGGAATAAACAATCCTATGACTTCAAGATAATACGACACTAAAATTATAGAAAAAAACCTAAAATGTTGTAAGATAAGCGCTAAAAGCAAAAATGTTCCTAATTTTCGCAACAAATTTTAAAGCTAAATTCAAAATCTACTAGTCTTCTAATTATTTAAAAAAAATCATAAAAGTAGGACCCATCTACAAGCACTTCCTTTCGATTAAAATAATTTTTATCAAAATCGGACCACCAGGGACGGATCATAGCGGTAACACACATAAAAAAATACAGTCGAATTGATAACCTCCTTCTTTTTGAAGTCGGCTAAAAAACGGAAGCCGTTATTATCGACTCGACTTCAACTACTATAACAATTAAAAGTGAACATCGATTAATTTCTATACAGCAATGTTAAATTCATATTAAAAGAATAAGTATCTTCCAAATTTAAAGTAGTAGGTAATCTATGTTATTACCTAAATGATTTTATAATATTTAAACTGAGGGGTAATCTTTATTATTCATGATATCAATTAGGTACAAGCTAATGACTCTGAGAATTACCTTGCGGGAATTAGTCAACAAAATTTGCATATAAATTATGCGAACTGAACTGATTCTATCAGCTCACTTGCCTAATGTAGAGCGTTAACGTGTCACTAGAGATTTATTAATGGCCGTTCAAAATTCATCGATAAGCAACGCCTTTACTTTCAAGTTTAATCTTGAAGTAATTAATCTTAGGTCTGAGCAGGTTGGCAGTTTTTTTTTTTAATTAATCAGCTTATTTCTTCGTTGTCTAGTAAAGGTTCCATGAACTTATAGACTACAAAATATAAGGTCACTAGCTTGCATAGAAAAATATTCTTGTTGGCTTATTCTGTGGGTAGTTTTTTAGTTTGTAAATAAATAATACTAAATTAAGTTTCTTGTTATACTTACGAGTATATAGCGTTGTGTTAATTTAATGAAATCCATTAAAGATAACTTTGTTGGTTTATTGACTTTTGGTTCTGATTTCCCATAGGAGTGAAAGTTTTTAGTAAGGATCTTGGAAGTTAAGGAAGCTACAAGTTTGCTTTCTCCTATGTAGAGCTTTTGTATTTACTAGAATTTTTAATGTACGGTATAATAAATGTTAATTAATTTTTAATGTATTGTTATTTTTTAAGAAGATTAACTGAATTACTACTTCATATCACATATTTTTCACTCTGAAATAGATTGTACTAAAAGTAAAACTCATTTAGAAGCAATTTCATAATAAACTTTATTCAATAATTTGTGTGTTTCCCCAAAATTTCATTCATAACATTTTTTTTTTTCAAATTAAAATTGCTCGCACATGCAAAGAAAATACTCGTTTTCTCGTTTTTCACTCATAAAGTCTTCGAATTTATATTTCTTTGCAAAAATTGTAATGTGAAATTATAAAGGAAAGGTCGGCTCAGGCATATGTGTTCAGTAAAATGGAAATGAATGGATAAGTAGTCGTTTGGGAATATTTTTTTAACATAAAATGAGATATTTAAATGTTATGAACAAATGACTGGTATTTTTCTCCTATCATTTTTAACTGGCTGTCGCCCTCGACTCCGTCTGCATGGTATTAAAAAAACTTAGTATATATGTGTTCTTCCAAACTATGTTCTACATCAATGTCAAATTTCATCAAGATCAGTGGAGCCGTTCCGGAGATACAACTAAAATTTGGCATTTATAAGTAAGTTTGTTTTTTCTTCGTAAATCGAATTTTATCCTCTAAAGAAAATAAAGTTAATTACCATACGATTAGTTGACTTATAATCGACTCCTATTCAATATGGAAACTTTCAATTTATGTGATGTGTTGCAAATTACATAAAATACATATAGAGGTTACCTAATTAATTCTGGTGCAAAAGAAAATTGGAATATGTTGGCAACCCTAAATGAATATAGTCGTATCATATCTAAGGTAGTACATAAAGTAAATTCACGAAAATATGTTCTACCAGAGAGAAAATGACCTAATATTCAAATTTTATGGCAATAATACTGCCGAATTGAACGCATGGAGCAAGTGATTCCACAATTTATATTCCTTTTTGCGCGGATTATTTTTTACTTCAAGCAATTTAGATCTAATAATTTTTCAGAATACGTAACTGCTTATAACGAGCCGAAATAAATAATATAAAACGTCATATTTTTCCGTAATATCTTAAGTGGTTTTTTTTATTATTATTATATCATATGAAAATATTTTCATGCAAAAAGAGAGATAACACCACAGTATCGCTCAGTCAGAGTATGAATGAAATTTAATCGAATTTCGATGGTATATCGTACCAAGATCTTTGTTGCTGCGGCACACCAGCAATCAGGCATCGCTGCAATTTGACATCGCTGTGATGTTTTTATGTCTCGTATCGATATAAAATAATTGAGTATTCACAGCATTTTCTTCGTTTTAATGTCAGCCACGTAACGCCCACTGCTGGGCATAGGGCACGATGATCGGTCCACTCAATATATCAATTAAAAACTAATAAAAGTGATTCGCACATCTTGCCATCATTCGTAACTCGTACAATTGATATGAAGAGCAGGCATTGCGGTAAGCAAAGTTTAGTTCCTAAGTTACACAGTTGTTGAGTGTGTTTGAAAACTTTCGTATTCTTGTTCTCAATTGTGAATCGAAGTTTTGCTGATTTTCAATAAAGTATTTCATAGTTCTTATATTTCTTATGGAAATATTCAGTGGAATTTATTCAAACTACTAGCAGTTGCCGGCGACTTCGTCTGGGCGTAATTAAAAAAAAAAGTTTATTACTAGCCTATGTGTTTTTCAGATTATGTTCTACATCTATGCCTTATTTCACCGAGATTAGTTAAGCCGTTATGGAGATAACTTTTAACAAGCATCCATCCATCCTAAATAGTGTTCGTAAATAGCAAGTACGTATGCACTAAAGTTTTATTTTTTAATCCCTTGTGCTACCTTATTTTGTTAGATAGGACTGAAATAAAATTAATTCAATTTGCAACATAGACAGGATTTTCATAATTTAAATTGCCACTCAGTTAAGGTATTTCGCGTTTTAAAAAACAAGCAGCGTTATCACAGCTTTTCAGTCGTCTCACATTTGTAATACTACGTTGTTTTAGAATTTGCTTAGAACTTTGTTTGTTCAAAGTGTTTTTAAGCCAATTTATAACAGACGAGTTCGTAAAGTTTGTTTTATTATTAATCATTGTTTTGTTTTTGTTATTTTATGCTTACAATTCATATATTAAGTTGAAGGATCTAGTTTTTGTTTTAAGAACAGGCCTCATTCAATATTCAATCATTTTCAATCCTTCTCATATGGATATATACATTCCTTGTAATATGAAGATGATGAATGTAATAAGAAATTGAAGGTAGACGACAATTTTATCTTTGCTCGTCATATCTAAATGTTAAGTATTTTATATTTTCAGTTGTTTTAAAAATATTACTTGATATATATTAAAAGGGTATTCCACTGAATTTTTTTCTATATTTTTAGCTTTTATTCTTAACCCTTTAAATTATTCATTTATAAAATACTGTTTCATTAGCATAAAACGACATTTGAAATTGGGCTTTGAAATTCTATCTTTTCATAATTATGTAAAACATGTTTGTTCTTCGCTGCGTTAATTGAATCTTAACAGGAATTCTAAAGTACTTTATAATGTTTTTAATAAGTTGAAAGCATTTTTTTTTTATATTTATATAGAACATTTCCCCTTCCTATGCGTGCCTCCACCATCAAATTCACATCCCCATCCTATTGTTTCTTTATAAGAAAAGGGAGGGAAGGGAAAGAGGACTAAAATTGGCCTCCTTAACGCACACTCATCAGCCGAAACAGAGAATTCCTTTCTGTCTTCTGAGTGGTCGTGGTATTACACCGGGCGAGCTGGCCAATGGGCAGGGCACGAATGCGTGCAGATGTTGTTGGTGGCGTCTACCACTATTGCAACAATAATGTAAATTACATTATATTAAATAAAAAATAACAAAAATAAAAAATAAAAAATTCCTAGATTAGTTAATGATAATGTCGCAGGAAAGTTTGAATAATTTAAATAAAAAATAAGTAACAAAAAGAAATCATTCGTAGTGATAACCAAGATATCGTGATGGAAAATTAATTTTAGCTTCATAGGATGAATCGGATTGGTAAGAGCTCAATAGCTGACTTTCTAAGTTTTCGCTGTAGTATTCAATTAACTGATTGGAGCTGGTTTATGTTGTATATCACTTTAGATATATGTTAGAGCGGTATTTACAGTGAAGTTGAGTTTTAGGAGAAATGACTAAAAGAAGAGATAATAGTACGTTAAATTAATTTTTGTTGTTACATTACTACTCTACTATTATATCATATTTATTTCTACATGATTTAGTATTACTTCATTAAGGGTAAATTATGTAAATTACACAATTAAATATTTATTAAATTCTTATAGAAATAGTTCTTTTATCAGAGGTGAGGAATTTTTGTGTACATAGCAATCTACTTCATAGATCAACTTAATATACAGGGTGAGAAAAATACTGCATAAAGGTGAATACACACGGCGTTATTATGTTCGTATAATAGTGCTATATGTATTCACCTTTAAGACTACTCGCAACCTCTACTAAGGCAATCTATAAACATAAGGCGTCAAAGCTATAAAGTAAACGACTAGTATAAAATACGACTCATATAAAAATTTATAAGAGAAAATTTCACATTGAATAATGTACTTAATATTTTATAATACACAATATTTTATTACAAACATTATGATTATATCAAAGTACTTCAAATGGAAAAGTCAGTGTATGTTTTATTTTTTCATAATCCAAGCAATATACAAGTTCATAAAATTTTTTTCTTCAGATAAAATTTTTGTACTTTCATGGTTATCTAAATCATCCTGTTATACATGTTTGACTTTCGTTGAATTTTTATACTAATAATATTAATGCGAATGTTTAGATGGATGGATGTTTGTTTGAAGATATTTACGGAACGGCTTAACGGATCTTGATGAAATTTGGCACAGTTGTAGAACATAGTCTGGAAGAACACATAGGCTACTTATTAAGTTTTTTCTTATATTCCACGCAGACGGAGTCGCGGTCGATATATAATCACATATATTTATAAATATAATCACGAAAATATCTGTGACTGATTTTCATTGACTTCTGAATTTGCAGATGCGTTAACCTTTAATCGACAGAGAAGTGATCGCACAGAAAGAGGATATTTCCCATTGACATGTGCACCCTACTCTCTCAAATCCACCTCTCCTTCATATGCCTTCCTGAAACCTTGGTCAATTCGTGCAACAGATGTTGTTGCCGACTCTCCTACTGTTGATTTCAAAACACTTGTAAAATATAATTCTTTTAATTTTTCCTTGGAGAGATCTAAAACTTGGTCACATGAAAATTATAATTTTGTCCAATTCTGAAGTTTTATATAATACTCGATTTGATGTGATATATCGGCTAGGCTCGTTTACCGAAGGGTTCGAGAAGGGTTGTCGTAAAACGTGAATATGGCCGAGAGTCGTGTACGGAATGTAGGCTGAGTCGTGTCACACGGGATTTGCGGCTCAACGCTTTAATTAACTTCCGTTTTATTAGTGATAAATAAAACAAGATGATCGTACTGTACATACGGCAATGTGTATATTAACACTGTAATTTTGTCCTGAGAATGTTCATATTGTATAAAATTTATTTAATAAAAGAAGTTCCTTATTACTCATAAATCGATACTAAAAATGTCAGTGACCAGTAAATAATTCTGATGGTAATAACTCTTAACTTTATTTTTCAAAATAAAACCAGCACTGCAGTGAGTTAATAAAAAATTCTTGCCTTCTAAAGTACCTTAATTTAATGTCATATTCATGAACACTTTATAACGCTTGCGCTCCATTCATAAATGACCTATAAGCTCTTCATAACATGAATAGCGTTATTATGTATTCAGCTCTGTAATGCTGCGAGCTTGTCAAATTAGCAATCACATTAGCAGTCGTGTTCTGTTCACGACGCTTTGTAACATACGGAACATAGAGGATGTAATAATTAATTCAAGTAAAAATTATCTATCTTAATCAGTAATCAAAATTGTGTAATATTGTAAATTTGTATTTGTATTTTTAACTGTCGTGTTCTTATTTCGAAAATTTTAAGCAAGACGGACCCCTTTTAAGTAGCTAAATTGCAAGCAATTACTTAGATTTACCGAAACAGCGAAGCGACCGGTGCCCATAGACATCTGCAATAGCTGATACGTTGTCAACCTTTAATGGACGTAGGAGGAAACGCACTGAAATAAGATATTTCTCCTTCCAATGCATCCAGTCCTCTGTTAAATCCACTTACAAAACATAAAATTGAGTAATAAGACACACAATAAAAATGCATTATGTTGGGGGATTTAAAAAATAATTTAAAAAATTTTAAATCATAAAAATGATGAATTAAAAATTTGCTTATGAGCGAAATTAACTTTTCAATCGCACGAGATCACGAGCACTTTACATATAATGGCGCCTCTTATTATCGAGCGCATTTTATGAATGCAGCGTAATTGGTTGCAGGGCGTTCGAAAATATTCAACGAAATGTTGAATATGATTGGCCGGTGAAGTACTATTATCTTTTTCAATGCAAGCGTAAACATTTCCAGCTGATTCTTTGACGTTTTTACTGCTTAATTAATGTTTTTATATATTTTTTTTGATATTTTATAAACTATACAGATAATTTTGAAGGAATGTAATAGAGAACAAATGAAACTCATAGATATAACTATAATTCTGTTTTGAAATGTAAATAAAGTCTTGCGATAACAGAAAGTGTTCGATTTAAAATAATGCTATCAAGCATAACACCTTCAGCGTAAATTGAGTATGAGTCATCAGAAATGCCATAACTCGTAAATGGAAATATTTAGGTATTGCTAAAAACCGATTCAAAGCAAAAGTTATAAGGTTCAAACTGAAATGGCATGATCAACTTATTTACGTGTTCCATCTCAATATTGTGTCATGCATAAAATTATCTCTAATCTCAGCAAACTACCGAGTCATCTTTTCCACTTTTCAGCTTGACTGTGATGTTAACCTGCCTGTTAATCATACTATAAAATACATTAGACAACATAAATTACGTAAAGTTTCCAAACCAGTACGACTTAGGGTCTTTCAAGAAGCGAGCGTATAACTTTCTTAAAGGCCGACAACTCATCTTGCAGTTCCTCTAGTATTGCAGAAGTCCATGGGCGTCGATGATCACCTTGGTGTTCCCGCCGCTCGTTTGCCCCCTTCTATTATAAAAAAAAAATTGATAGAAATATTCTATCTACTATTTTTTAATTAAACCGTGAAATTCCACAGTCTACAGAGATATACAAAAACATATTATTATTATCTTTTTTAAAGAGAATGTGTGGAAAGAATTTTTACAGATATTTTGGTAACATAAATCTAAGGTAACTTATATTCTGCACTTATTCAAGGTTAACAGCTAATGTAAACGAATAAATAACAATAGTTAAAACAAATGCTTCAATATTTTCCCTGTCAGTAGCACTCGTCAGGTTCGTTTAAATATTTTGTCCGGTGGCCTGTATTAATTACCTCCGCACGGGCGAGATTTATTACAAAACCTCTACATACACGAACAGTAGCTGCAGTAGGCGTAACGCAATTAACGTAATGCTACTGTTTTAATAGCCGTCACACATTATTTTACTGTTTGAGGTATAATATAAATAATTTACTGTGCAAAAATGATAATAGTAAAATTTAGTTATCGTTAGTTATTCAATAGATGGCGTTATTCATAAACTTGTTTATTAACCTGATTCTGGACGTATTAAGGACAATATCATTTAAGTAGACCATTTAAAATTATTTCACTTGATTATATTATTTAAAAAAAAGCAGAAAATAGAACCAATGAGTGTGTTTTTAAATATTAGATCAGAACCCGTTGTCGTTGTGGATATGCCATCTGCAATTTTATTAGCCGACTTCAAAAAGAAGGAGGTTATCAATTCGACTGAATTTTTTTTTTTTATGTGTGTTATTCAATAAAAGTTATATTTCCGTCGATCTAACTTTTAAATAAACGCTTCGCCAATCAAAGACCGAACACACAGTTTTTATCCACTCTGGCTACGTTGGGACTGAATATTTCGTTCATATTTCATTTTAGATCCAAAAATTTGTTTCAAATGTTTCAAAAATTTCGAAACCATGACAACACTCTTGGGTATTATTCAATTGAGATCAATCCAAAACTATTACACAGTGAAATTAATAATAAAGTTACAATTAAAAATATAATCATTAAAAAATATTCAATGTTAGTCGAAAAAAACAATAAATATCCAAAAGAAAACTATCTCTGAAGTGAAAGATTGATGGACATACATAGTGTATGCTGCACGAAATATACTTATTAGTCTTTTGAAAAATCTTCAAGTTCATAAAAGTATATTTACGAGTATTATCAAGTTTAAATAAACATCGTTAACCTCATTAAAATATGTCAGTTATTAAATGATATTGCTGATTGCTGCCGGCAGAACGATGTTTCATCAATGAAAATTTAAATAGCTTTAAGTTTAAAGTAACTAATTAAGTCAGTTTAATTAATGTTATTTACAATTAATATATAATAATATATATCATTGAAATAATAAATTACAAGATGCATTTGCAAATTTATACCACATATGTGTGTATTATGGCCCATAAAGATATTCAGCTAAAATGAATTATTAAAAATCTATCGCAGCTTCTATGAAGTGGAGCCAATTTATCATAATACTCATAGTTGCGAAAATTATGTTATACATTTTCTTATGACAAATTGATCAAGTACGACGGGACAAACTTTTTGCTTCACATTTTCCTCTTAACTGGTCAAATTAGAAAACTTCACCATTTTTATTTTACATTTAATTTTACAAACAAGTATCAAGATTAGCGATAAGACCGCCTTTTGTGAAAATCCTGTTGTACTTTCTTTTTTTTGTAACTCCATAATGGTCCACAATAAAGTATATTTGTATTTGTATTTGTATCAAAAAGGAAGAAAAAAAATGTAAAGAAATCATGGCATCAAAGACGGGTGTTTAAAAATAAAAGTGTAGTAAGTACTTTGAAATGAATAAAGAAGGAGCTTGTAGATTCGAGGTGTACCAATGTTTTGAAATTAAATAAAAGAGTATAGAGCCCTAATAAAGCAAATTAAGAGCAATTTTATTTTTAAAAATTTCAAATTCATGCCAAGCATGTGATGAAATAAAGCACTTGATTCGAATACGCCGGAACGCCCGTTACAAAAGGAAACCCTTGTACTACTTTTCTTTCTACATTGAAAGTTTTGCAAAACAAAAAGTCGGTATTTCTACTTCGTCTTTTGTAAATGAAGACATAGGAACGCGGGCGATGTGTTAAAACTTTACATATGTGCAGCATATAAAAGCTTTTATCCAAGATTTTGGAAGTAAAAAATAAAGGAAAATTATCTAATATATAAATAAGGAAAATTCTCGTGTCACGGGGTTCGAACTTGAACTCCTCCGAAACGGCTTGACCGATTCTCATGAAATTTTGTGAGCATATTCAGTAGGTTTGAGAATCGGCCAACATCTATTTTTCATAACCCCCCCCCCATTTAGTTTTTTTTAACTGCGTGCGGACTAAGTCGCGGGCGACAGCTAGTATATTCTATATAAGAAAAATGATTCAGACTCAACTGTGTAGTAATTTTTACTTTGTGAATCTTAAAACTTATAACCTCTTAATGGTACCCTAGTTGCGGTTAAATATATACTACAGATATTATTTGATAATTATGTCAGTCTTACTTTGCTGACTTTATACATTTCAAAAACAAACAAAACACCATCACTCACCATCCTTACAATAACTTATAGAGAAAGTAAATTACAGCACAATTTACATTTTAATGAAACGCAACGGGACGTAGCTGTTTAAATTCACTCGAATTTAGTACAATCGATAAAATAAATTAGAAGTACTCTCTGTTAACATTTGAATATTTGCTCTTGCCCTATGTCATGTAATGTATTATGCGTGTTGAGGGAATTCGATTAAGTTGGTTTATAATATTTGATCTTGTTAAATAATGTAACTTCTGACGCATGATCTGATTGAACCATCACATATTTGTAAGGAGCTCTAAGGGAGGGAGAATAAGAAGAAATTAGTTTTTGAAGACTTTTAAAAATCCTGGAACTATTTTGTACACAATCTTGCACTTCAAGTGATAGTTTAAGATATGAAGGTTCCGAAAGATTCCGAAATTTTTATTAAACATTGTTTCCAAGAATTGTTCTTACTGCGGAATAATTTGTAAAATAAAACTATAAACAATATGTGACGATAGATTCGCAAACATATCTTGGATATTTCATTCTGAAAATTCACACCAAAATCTTTGATATCCCACATATTGTGATTTTCGTAGTTCAGCTGCGGGCATTGAAGGAAAATAGGTTAACAAAATTGAGGACGAAGATGGCCACACGTATTGCGTCATTTCCAAATCCAATTTCCTTCGAGTCGTTATTTGCACTCTTTTTTTTTCTTATGTTAGATTAGAATTGTAACAACATGTTCCTTCCCATGTTCTAGCTTATTTTTTTAAGTATACGTGAAATAAATCTATCTCTTTTCTGAAGACCGTAGCTCGATCTATTATTCTGTTTAGAAAACTCTGTATAACACTGTTTAGAATGGCATGTAAGCAATGTGAATTTGTACCGTTGTAAAAATATTATATTACATCTAATAGAACGTCATGTAAAATTAATTATTTCTTATTGAAGAATATTTTGTTAAATCGTATTAATTACATCACTTGAAATTAATTAAAAGATATTGTAATAGTTAATGTAATTTATTAAAACTGCACAGTGATAAACAGTAATTTAAATTTAAACAGGAAACAAGAGAAAGTTGTTAAGAATAACTTTCTCGTTCCGCGATATTGGAAAGTTCGTTCAGCTGAAACTTTCGCCTTAGTGAAGAGCACAATCAAGAATTGTTTCCGCGTTTCCGCTCTTTACACAACAGTCTTAGGTGAGATCCTCGATTGGGTTTTACAAGATAATTAAAATTTAACAGATTAAAATATACTATAGTTTCTTTTATAAACAACTAGCTGTCGCCCATGACTCCGTCCGCACGGAATTTTTCCAGACTATGTTCTACATCTATGCCTTCAGCGAGATCCATACAGCCGTTCTGGCGATACCTTCAAACAAACATCCATCCATCCATCTAAACATTCGCATTTATAATATTAGTAAGATTTACTGCAAGATAGAGAAATTTTAAAAATATACCTTACAAAGTTACTAACGGTTAACAGTCCCTTAGTGCATATTTCTTGTACTGAAGAAGTATAAATGCGGTGGCATATTTCCGGCGGTGTTTTTGATGAAATAATTGTGAGTAAAATTTATATCGCGGTATAAAATATCAAATAAATCTTTGGCAAATAACAGAACAGTAATAAGTTCTGCACTTTAAAATGGACGTTCCTCTTATAGAAGTGCGCTATAATTTAACGGCAATAAATCACATTTCATACGAACACTGCTCTCGATAAAATGAACTGCATTAAAGGCAACTCCAGACGAAACCAGGATCAAATATAACTAGATTAATCGATTTTAATATTATTAATATGAGATACCCTGCTTTTTTTTAATCTGTTTTTTTTAAGGATTTTCGTCCTTGTCCTAAATATGTCAATCCCATAGTGCCTTTTTTATCTTTTAATAGACGAGCTGGCACAGTCGTATCGCCGCAATTGAAGTCGGATCTGACAAATTTATAAAAATTAGACCAACATCAGAGATACCCAGCTTACTTTAATTAAAATTACCGACTCCATACTCAAGTTTTTGAGAGTGCAACTGTGATGTAATCTAACGAGAATGATACTATGCGCAAGAATAATAAAGTTTTATTTTATTGCAATTTGTAAGCAACACATGTGGTCAAGGTAGGTCATGCCGGTTGAGGGCGTCCTCCGTCCGCCCGCAGTTAAAAGAAACTTAATAGGGGTATGAAAAATAGATGTTGGCCGATTCTCAGACCTACTCAATATGCTCGCAAAATTTCATGAGAATCGGTCAAGCCGTTTCGGAGGAGTTTAACCACAAACACCGCGCCACGAGAATTTAATATATTACATTGCACAAAATAAAAACATTTATGTTACTGAATTTAAATTAAAAAACAACGTGGAAACACAAAAATCTTTTTCAGTTACCTTCACACGTATTTATCTTTGCAACATATTTTTTTCTTTTATCTGCAAAAGTTTGCACCCGTCTTTCAAAGCCAACTGCTTGTACGTTTACTCAAAAGCAAATGTACTAACGGCACACTTTTTAATATTCCTGTACACAGAAGAGTTTAAAAAAACTGCACAGTTCATGTTCAAAGGAAAAAGTGAAATCGCTGTTTCCAGTTATGTGTGTTTGTTTTTATCCAAAGTATGTTATGAGTTAATGGAATCAAATCATGCTTTTAACTATTTAATTAAACTCTTCCCCACCATTTGAATAGGTTTATTTTGCTTTAAAATTATGTTTAATTATTTAATGAAATTTTTCATTGTGATCTCGTAATGACAGTGAGCGTAATCAAAATGGAAAATCTGTATTTGTTTTGCATTGCAAATATAATTATCGGACTTTTAAACATTTCTAAATATTTGTGAAAACGTCATATGATATAAATATTATACACAAATAATACCCTAGTAATGGCATAAAGCATTAATATTATGAAGAATGATAAATCAAGTAAAGTTAATAAACTAAATCGGTCAGAGACTGTATTCGCAGTAAAATGTCATAAAGATATTTTTAATAACACGTCACTTTTTTATGCAACTTATTTTTATAGTCAACATATCAAAGATATCCATAATCTAGGGGGATTTTCTTGTATTATTTATAACTAAGAACACACTGTGTATACTACAAAAAAATATCCTGCCCTCCCAAACTTCTCTTAGCGGATAATTTTGTGGGACTATAAAATATGAGATAAGAAAATATCGCCTCTTTACAAAATTATGAAGAAGGAAAGATTTATACATGAATATTGTTCTTTTACTAAATCCAATTAAAAAATGAAAATTAAATTTCATTTAAAACATTAAATTATATTCGATTGATAAGAAAATATGCCCATTTCCCAAGAGAAATCTGAGCAGGAAGAGCAATTCATTTACTCTCCAGAATAATTTGAATAATTACGAATTTTCAATTTCACAGGGAATTCGTAACCGGTATTGTGACAAATGATCTCGACTTCCGGATATTATTATTAAATGTTACTTGCGTAATATAATTTAAAACAATATACTCTGATTTCTTGTATATCCAGTATTATATACAAACACTAAACTATCTTGTTTCGTGTTCCGGAACGAACAAAGTACAAGCTTTTGCTTAGAAACCGTTTTGATAACAGTCTTTTGTCGTGAAAATTATATTCTGACGCGTTCTTAACAACTCTCTCGTTCACTTGTTTTATTTATTAAGTTAACGTACATAACAAAGAATCTCCACTATTCTTCTATGCTTAATTACGTAGACAGTCAAAGCTCGGAATATTTTTACTTTATTGCACATAATATTTCGTCAGGAGCAATATTACATTATGAAAGTTCTCAGCATTGTTTCATAAAACATGGAATAGAAAATATATTGATATTACTTTAGTGGAAATAAAATGAAAATTGTGAATTAGGTAGATACGCAGATAGTACGCAACAGTGATATTTTAGGGCAACCTTACATAGAACAAAGCAGTTAATGTCTGCTATACTTATTTTTTGTCTATTTACATACAAACGAGACTACTTTTATTAGATTCAATAGTAAACGCGCTTCTAAAAATAGTTACAATGGGTCCCATTTAGTAACTAAGGTGAAAGCTAAACGGGGTTCGTGGTGCAATTAATCAAATTGGACAGTGATGTATTTAACGATGTATGTTTATGTATTTATGTATTTTTGTGATGATGTAGAATATCATAGAACAAATGTCCGTTTTTGTTGTTGAAAACTTTTTGCAAGAACTCAACGAAAGATCAATCCGTTTGAATAGATATGAAACAAATTAAATTGAGAAATAAAAATAAGCCGGTAAAGATAAACGAAATTAAGGGCTGGAGCTAAAATAATTCACATAGAGTCGAAAATTGGTACCACTTTATACCAATTATTGTAGCTTCATTATTTAATTAGAGTGGAATAAATATGATTCCAGTATAAGAGCGTCGAATTCAAAATACTGGTTGATTTAAAATTTCAAACGAAAATTAAACAATTTTGAAATTTTACATCACAAAAATTTAAGAGCATATATGAAATTCAATCAGTTCGAGGTCTTCGTTATGTGTCATCGATTATTTTTATGAAGCAACTATAAACCTGTACAGCGAGCGGAGTGTAAGTAACGACCTCTGTACAGCCAATTTACTGCGTCATCCGCCATTCTTTATGTTGATTATTTTCAATATTTGTTAGCGTATTTAATTTAAAAACAATGTCCGGATTTTGTTCACATGTTTTGGTAACAAAGGAGTTCAATGCGCTGCAATCCTAGCTACTAAAAGGTTCGATTGAAAATCCATGCCATATCATAATTGGTTTCGCTTCGGATAGCTTTGCTATTGTGGGAGAGTGCTAGCGAACTCGTGATACAAATAAAATAAGAGAAAAAACTTTAGGTATTAATGAGGTTTGACATAAAACTATTTAGTTATCTTAAACTATAGTTCCATTATCATTGAGCTTAAGTAAAGTGTATGAATGACAGAATGAGATTGAAGTGATCTTGAAACGCTATTTGCCAGTGGATTGTAATTGATCTAGACATTAATGTGGATAGTCAATAAATATTAATATTTCTTTTATTATTTCTTCTTTTTAATTTCATTTGTCAATCGAAAGAATGATTGTGAGATGTCAACGATAACCAACAAGCGACTGGAACAGTTTATTGATTTTTTCCAATATTAATGTTCTTAGAGCTTATAATTTAAGTGCAAAAATTAACAAAAATTTCGCAGAGAATGTTACAGATTAAATAGCCACCTACATCCGACCATCCCTACTAGGATAAATCGTTATAGAAAGTTAGGATTTTTGTAAGATAAAGGGACAAACAAGCGGCCGGAACAACAAATTAATTTCGACACCCATGGACAACGGCAACACCGGAGGAACTGCGAACGACATGCCGACCTTTTAGAAAGAGATACGCTCGCTTCTTGAAGGACCCTTAGTCGCACTGGTGCAAAATAAAATAAAAACTACTGAGGACAGAACGTTCAACAATGCGGCTGGGCAAGTAAATTCTGGAACAAACGCAACTATTTCAGTATAAGTGTGAAGTATGTCAGCAATTAATTAATTAAATGATTCGTTTATAATTCAGTTTTCAGTAAATGTTTTATGATTAGATGGCAAACGATCGATTCGAAGAAATAATGAAGCGAACACTGCCCTTAGACATCCGCAAATGCAGATGCGTTGCCTACCTTTAATTGATGGAGGAGAAGACGCTCAGAAAGAGGATATTTTCCCTTTCTACGCCTCCCCACCTCCATCATGTACACTTCTTACCACCCTTTCCTTATAAGAAAAGGAAGTGAAAGGAAAGGGTACTAAAGTTAGGCCTTCAGCATACTCAAAGCATCGTAGTGTGTGCGTAGCGTGTGTCGTGGTGGAGCCGACCGATTAGTGTAATTGATGTTGTTGTTACTAGGAGTATCAACCGCTGTTGTAATGGTGATATACAACAGTATATATTATGTCAATCTTCTTTGAAATTAACTTCATTCATATTTCAACATAAAGTCAATATACAGACTTTAGTTTACATTCAACGTTTACAAGGATGATGTAGATATGTTCCAATTGCCTAAAGTTCATCGTATCTGTATGCTCGATAAAATAGATTTCGAGACTACGTAATAGCTTTTGTTCTTTGGTCCAACACTGAATATGTTGTAATTAAAACAAACATACACACATTTTGTTTAAGATTAAATACATTTTCAACATGTAACTTATTGAATATGATAAAAAAAAACATTTAATCTTCGAATACATTTAAATTATTGGTTTAGTATAAGAGATATTTTGAATTCCATATTGACTATGTAGTTTATTTGCCGACGTATTTAGATTTTTTATAATAGTTATTGTTTTAGATTATATTAAGAAAAATGTATAAAATCAGAAAATAAATAAATATGTGGAATAATAATAATATTTGCCTAAAGAATCACCAATGTTACATTTCAAAGGACACGAATTTCATTTAAATATTGTAATATTGAGGTCCTTGCAAAATCTTTGTTGTAAATAGAATATCGTGACCCGGGGGAAATTGCGTTTAGGAAATGGAGCAATACACGCGGCTATCTTCTGCCTTAATTTAGAAAAGGTAAAGGTTTATCGACATCACTTACTTGTTAAAATCTGGTTACTTTTATATTCGATATTGTTGTTTTTGACAAAATTATACAAAAATTATACATACATTTTATTAACAAAGGACATTTATTTTTGAACGTTGCAGTGCAGAAATAACATGGGACTATAAAAGTGAAAGAATTAAAAAAAAAACTTATGAAAAAATATGTAAATAGAAAAAGCAGGCGAGATCATTATCTAAATTACTAAAAAGTAACGCAACATGACTGATTTTGAGGAATAATATATAAATCAATTCGTATTCCTTACCGGAGCCTCAAAAGCGGTTGTATTTTATTTGGATTTGTTGGTTTGGCTTAATTTGGTCTATCGCTAAAAATGTATTTTTCAATTCTTTAAAAAATATCTTCAGCACCCAAAACCGATCAAACCGTCTGAATGTAAAAGAAGCGGGAAAGGTGTGTCAGGTTCGCGCCAGATGGAAGTCCGTGGTCTCTGTCTACCCCTCTGGGTCTCGGGCGTGAGTTATGTTGTTGTTGGTATTATGGTCCATTGTTATTAGTTAACGTTTCTTAAGAAATATATGTACTTTGTTCCGAACATGATATGGTTCGATCAATTCATCTTTGTGACATTGATTAACCCTATCGTTTATCACTGGGTCATGTCCCTCGACATCCATCATACGAGATGGCCTCTGTCAAACAAGTAATAATATACGTTTCAAAGAACCCAATTACATTTTTAGTACTAAAAAACCAATAAGTATATCGAAACAGTTTTTCTAGTAAATTACGTGCATAAATGTATGTGCAAAACACGATGTAAAGGTTTCCCAAACTCGACTTACCCGTGAGTTTTTGAGACCAAAATCTCTTTTTGAAACATATTGTTATACCAAAGATAATGACAGGGATGACAATATGTTTTTACAGAGATTTTGATGTCATAAACCCACGGTGAGACAATTAAGTAAATTTAAGATACTTAAATTTGATGTTTTCTTTTTCTGGACAAAGGGAAAAACTATTAAATTGCTTAAAAAGTTATGACTGTTTTTTTTAAGATATTTGACAGATTTAAGGTCAAAACAGAAATAAGGTGATTCGATTCGTACAACGGCGTATAATATAATATAATATTAAACGAGACTGTTATATTATATTATAATATAACAAACTATACTATATAACAAACTTGTTTATTTAATTAAAGTCAATTCAAAGCTAAAATAAATAATTATCAAATGAACCGTTCAAACTCTTAACTCAGATGATTTAAAAGATAAATGATAATCACAGAAGACAAAAGATAAATTGCTTGGCATTCATTAAAATTTATTTGTATTAATATTTCTGAAAGGAACAAAACAGAATGGATAATCATTGTTAAAGAAATATTTTTAATTTAAAGTCCTCCATTCATTCCTTTTAGTTTCTGAAGAAGGTCTTGAAACAAACAGGTTTTTATCTCAAATAATTCATCAGGGTCATCTCAACTGAATACAGTTTTACGACAAACACCATCTGAAATTTAAACCAAATGTGAGCAAAAATTGATGGATGTATTTTGCGACGGAAAAAAAAAACATTGATTCGTTTTTATTTAATAAAATTTATATTAAAAATACTAGTATTAAGTTACTTTGATAAAATAAATACTAAATTCCGGAGAAAAATCCTAAGACACCTTTGAAAGTGAATTTTAAAACGAAAAGTTTGATCAAAAAATGAAAATGTTTTTGAAGGGAAGTATTATGCGACAGGCTGGGGTGTTAATAGCTGATGCATATCTCTCTTTTTCGTGAGGTGCTCTGCCTTAAAACTTTTTTCAAAATCTCTATAGAATGTGTATACTCTTGTTACAGTAGATTTTGAACTGGTACTTTGCCTCTCAAATTGATATTTTGTTAGTTAACATAGCAAAGGTTTGATGTTAAATGTTTACAGAATGCTAATTGGTCTCAATATTATTGCAGTGCAAATTATATACTCTTAGTGTGTATTGTTTTTTTATAATTTAAAGGTTTGTTTATCGCGAAATGTTTATCCTGTTTTTACATGTGTGTTCAAGGGATATGAACGTATAAAACAACTATAAATGTAATTTATTCGAAGTTAAATAAAACCTTATTGCTTAATATATTTATTTTTATTAACAAAAAGAGTTCAATTTTATTAGTCTTTAAAATCAAATTTCTAAAATCGACATAGTATCCTATTTATGGGATGTTAAAATCCAAATTAACCACAGAGACCTTCATTAAAACTTATAGTATATGTTGGGTTTCGAATGTCCCCGTTACGCATAACAATGCCATATTAAACCAAAATGTTTCTACAATACCACATATAAGCCAGTATACAAATTAAAAACATGTTTTTCTCTTCATCAATTCAAATGAAGATCTGTAAAGTTAAAATGTAGATCGCTGGGTTGTCCTGAGGCAAACTTAAGGTTAACGCGTATTACTAAACTCCTCGTCCGCCCGGCACCGTCACGCCTCGCCATCGCCGTGGCCCATCTTAATAATATCATAAATGCGAATGTTTAGATGGATGGAGGGATGGATGGATGTTTGTTAGAAGGTATCACCGGAACGGCTCATCTTAATGAGAACATATTCTGGAAAAACACTTAGGCTTCTTATTTAGTTTTTGGAACGAAGTTCCTTATCGCGCGTTGTGAAAGGGGGCTAGACGGAAAAAATTCTTTCGAAAAGTTGTCACGACACTTTTTGTTATAGTAACCATGGCAACGACGTGACAATATATAACGAAAATTCATAGAAATAAAATGTACTTCTTGTGAAGACTTAAGTTTTTTATTCATAGAATAAACATTGGTTCCTTCACTAATTAATCGAAAGGAACTTCGTTCCATCCGGGTGTCCCTTGACACCTCTCAAGTTTTTTTTTTTAATTCGGCGCGGACGGCGTCGTGGACGACACTATGTAAATATAAATACCATCAACTCGACCTCTGCGTCGCGAGTTGACGCCTCGCCAACATCTCGCGGACCACGTTCCGTCAAACCGTGTAAGCGAGAATGACGTATCGTTTTGCTAACAAATTTATATCTTTATCTCGTTCAGGTGGCGGCGAGTGAAAAGCGATCTGGAGGCAGAGCGGTGCCAGATCGTCCACTTGCATTGGAGCAATGAGCGTTAACCTTTATTTCGATCTTTAAATTAATTAAAACTCTTGTGAAATAGATAAAAGAGAGACGGTTTGATTTATCTTCAAAGGTTATAACGGAGGTCTGATATTTCATTCGCATTTCTTTATCGGATTTTCTTACTTGATTGGATTCAGTCGATTCAAGTAGGAGGGATACCTTACCGTTCAAGGAATGAATTGCATTTTTTTAGAGTTATCTGTCGCTTTGTTTATTAAAGTTGTTGAATTAAACAACTGTGGTTTGATTTAACTATTTATTGAATAGTTAATTATTACACGCATTAGAAAAGGTAGCGTGCGTTCGTTACAAATACTTATGTTCAAGAGTGACAAAATTGTTGCCAGCATAGGAAAAATTCTACTAATTTAAATGTTGCCAATACTAAAACAATATTTATGAGAATTAAATAAAAACATTAATAATTTATGTGAATTAATTGAACAAAAGTGAAATAAATAGATTTTAGCAATCAATCAAATCCTAACCCTGTCATTATTAAAAAATAAATTTGTATATTTAAAACTATCCAAATTTAACGTAATTTTGCCACTGACAAAAAATGATGGATCAAAGAGTTTTCCTTCTTTCAAATAATAATTACATAACTTCGTAGATATTTTTAGCAGAAATTTAATTTAACTGTTTTAGAAGTATTTGTTGAATCAAAAACTTTATAGACTTTGTTATTATTATTTTCTATTTCATTTACGACTACATATAAATGTCTTGTAATTGGAAAGCTATTTAAATACCAATGTTTGACACTTTGTTGTAAATTTATTAGCATAAAATTTTACATATTTGAAATAGAAATATTTTTTATGCCTCTTTTACAAAAAGCATATTAAAAGTGTAACAAGATTGTAACAAAGGCAAAAGGCAAAAAATGGTTTGCCATTTTTTGCCCATGCCTTAAGTGTTTTGCAAAATGTTATTAAGTCAAGTATTTTATTGGCTTCTTTATGGTCCAATTTTGCTGTAATGTAGTAAATGTCTATTTGCTATAATAGCTTTGTAGTGTTGGTATTCAAAAAGAGAAGCGTCGCTGAATACTCTGGACCAGTAAGCTGCGAGTAAGGCCAAGTAATTACTCCCAAATTCCAACTCCAACAAAATGATTTAGCCCTACACATTTAATGTAATGCAACTGCATTTGGGGAATTTCTTAGACAATGTTACATCGTAGTTTAATAATGTGACTGATGTTTTTAAAGAAATTACTATCATTTTGCAGCAATAGAAGCTTTTCTATGAACAGCTTTAATTTAGGTTATAAGTTCTATTTACATAATTTTTACTCACAAAGTTTTGACGTAATCTAAATTTCTAATACAAATTATTTCTGGATAAAAAGTTTGTACTATCATGGAGATAAGACGTGTAAATATTACACATGTGACATAAATAAGTATAGTGTCCGCCACTAAGCGGATTACTCCGCGTCAACCCTAGTTGATGTGTCGGGGACGAGGTCGATGCCTTTATTTAGATTTTATCTCCAAGGGCCTTGTTAATTTACTTCTAGTTGACAAATTATATGACATTAATCTGTATGGGGATACATATTTATAAACATTGAAAATGTATTTTAACCTTAAAACAATAAAATCTACTGGTCTTCTAGTTATTTAAAAAAAAATGGGACCCATCTGCAAGCACTTCCTTTCGATTAAAATTATTTTTATCAAAATCGGACCACTAGGGGCGGAGTTTCGCGGTAACACACGTAAAAAATACAGTCGAAATGATAACCTCATTCTTTTTGAAGTCGGCTAAAAAGTAGAAATTATTGTGAACTTTTTTTGTTGAATGCATAATTAATTAATAAATGAGTTTAGTAACGCTCAATCATTTGCTATATATTTTGGCATTATTGCGTAGTATGTCGATGTCAAAATTGGATATTTCATGATATGACCATTCATTTCTTGAATACATATAAAATACTTGATAGCTCTCTTCAATGGATATAATCATATCTTACTAACATTATAAATGCGAATGTTTAGATGAATCGATGGTGGATATTTGTTACAAAGTTTATCCAGAACCGCTGCTTGGATGTCGATAAAATTTGGTTTAGATGTAGAACTTAGACTGGAAGAAAACATAGGCTACTAAGATATTTTTAATTCCGCGCGGACGGAGCCGCGGGCGACAGTTAGTTGAATATACTCATACAATTTTTATAAGAACTATTTAAGCTTAAGAAACTAATTAAGTGGAGGTCAAAAAATTATCACAAACCATCTACACAGAGAAATATATTAAGTTATATGAAAACTAATAGTTCCCCTTTAGGTAAAATTTCATTCAATGCCCTAACTTATGAAAGTTGCGGTTAGTTAGTGTAAAGCGAGCTCGTGCAACAGTCCAATTTAAAGTTTTCCTTCGAAAATAAATTCCAATATGTTCTGATCTTTCACATAAATATTTTTAGAACTTTAGTAACTGAGTGGGATAAATTTAAATTTATTGAACATTTTAAAAATATACACTACCTTTTTAATTTCAAATTTGTCAATAACTAGCTATCGCCCGCGACTTCGTCCGCGCGGCATTAAAAAATCTATAGAAGTAACCTATGTGTTCTTCCAGACTATGTTCTACAACCGAGCCAAATTTCATCAAGATCCGTTGACCCGTTCTGGGGATACCGTCAAACAAACATCCATCCATCTAAACATTCGCATTTATAATATTAGTAAGAAGTAAGATAGTAAGATTCAAAGAAATCCTAATATTTTGAATCATAACTTTTATTGAAACATAAATTATCACTGTTTTTTATGCAGTCTAATTATTAATCGGAACCATTACACAGCATTTACTACATAAGCCATAAACAAAGTTAAAGTTTACTTAATTAACAGAAACTTACAAATATGTGACTAAAGTTTTCCCATTAATTCACATACGTTACTTGAGTGAGTTGAAATAACTTTTTATGACCATCAAGATGGTAATAAATTTCAATAAGTAAGTTAATTAGGAAATGTGTACTTTATAACGTGATGAATATTTTCTCTAACTTGCATACAGATTTATAAGTATTTATGTATTATTATTTGTTTTAAGTATTATATAATATCTATATTAAATACTATTTGGAAATTTTACTTCTGAGTAATTTAAACATGTTCATTCATCTATATATATATAAGAAAGTCGTGTTATAACTCAAGAACGGCTGAATTGATTTGACTGAAAATTGGTGGGCAGGTAGCTTAGAACCAAGAAACGGACATTGAATAATTTTTACCCCGTTTTCTATTTTTTATTCCGCGCAGACGGGGTCGCGGGTAAAAGCTAGTTTTTAATATTTTCATTCTAGATTCAGATGACATTTATCTATTCCACCATCTTGGTTTTTTCTTATTGCGTTTAAAACCTTATATAATCAAACTAAGATAACATTAAATAGCTTATTATATTCTAGATATTTACCAAATAAAAATTGAAAAAATTAAAAACTTATAAAATAGCGAACAAAACGTGGGTAGATATTAAGAACAAGTCCCGAACGTTTTCCTCAACTTTCCATTCTTATTACATCACCCACAAAAATGTCAAACTCTATTTTTTTAATGTAAAATTAGTTAATTTATGCAAAAATGTAAATTATTTTAATGATATTGAAACATCAAACCTAAAATTTTAAATTTGACATGAATAAAATATATTTATTTAAACAAAGTTGATCCTTTACTTAATATTTTAAGGATTGATCTTAAGTTACATTCTGATATTTTAAATATAGGTACAAATTATATGCATAATAATTTTGTATAATCAATTTCCGTAAGCATTTAAAAAAAACTGTTGAAATTTCAAGAAAGTGACAGCTCACTGTTTCCACACTAGACCAGATTGAAACCGTTCACACTAGATTTTCCTGTAACAAATGTAAGCTTTTAAAATTTCCATCGTTTTCCGCTTCAATAGATGTTGGATTTTACCTTGGCAGTTAAAGACCACCTTTTTGCTTTCATCGTAACATGGCCCGAATAATGGTGTCACATTTTTTTTACACATTTTGTAGTCATTACAACATATTTTTTATTAAGTCTTGAATTTAAAGCTTGCAGTTAAAGCTCTCTTATCGAAAGTTTTTACCGTCAAAATATCTATGCAAAAATTTGTCTTTTACATTTTTAGTGAAAAATCTAAGATAACAATATGTTTTTGTTTACGTATCATTCGTGAATGATGACTATTTAGGTTATCGACAACCTCGTAATGTTGTCATGTTTATTCTAACGTGACGTAAAAGAAAAAACTTCTAGTTTTTCTTTTACTGTCATCTTTTGTAATATAACATGAATAATAAGTAATGTTTTATTGAAAGCTTTTGACGTTGGCCAAATTATTAAAACGACAGTAAAATTGCTTTACCGCCGTCGACATTTCCCTAATGGCTTTTTCCGTAACTTAGTCCTTACCGACTTTTCATCTTTTTTGATATTACTTATTAACTCGACGATATTATTAAAGTCAAATATTAAAATTCTAGATAAATCCGTTTTTTCGTGTAGAATTGGAAAACAATTTTACTTGAATCGAATACAAATTAGACCAGAGTTTCAGCCACTAAGCTATATAATGTTTAATCACGGACACAATTCAATATCGTCAGTTAACCTGTAAAAAAACATATTGTTTCTCTGTCAACAGACTGAGCAAGATGATAATATGCATTTGTATTAGTATTTTGTCGGTAGACATTTACATTTTTCATACTACAACGACACATATTACCTACAATGCTATAACGCATCCACGGGGACTCGTTATTTATAAATTAATATTTATATCCAAGAAGGTGACTCTACAATTTTGTCACATATTAAAGTACTGCAATATCTCAAAGCATTCGGTATTATTCCGTTGGGAAATATGTTTCTTGGCGTTCAAAAGGTTTCTTTGAGAGTAATAAACATATTTTTTTATGTTTTAGCAAAGTACATTTGGTCGCCTTCAAAACTGAAAGATATAACGAAGAAAATTGTCTCGAAAGTCAGTAGCGGTCGCGTAACTTTTCGAGATCGAAATAAGTTATCAAGTTTAGAGCCATCTTAGTGTAGACAGTTTCTTTATGTTACCGTTAGACGATTAAAATCATCGTTTTATTGTCGCGCCCGGCGAATTATAAACTGACGAAAAGTTCTAAGTTTTATTTCATAGCATTGCGGGGCATTTTTCCATAAAATAAAAAAGACCATTGGCAAATATAATAGTAAAATTAAAAACAAAAATAGAGTAGACGTATTTTCGTCTTTCAATTCACTCTACTTTTCTGTGAATAATAATTTTCTACGTAACATAAATACAAACAATGAAAGCTTCCATTACAGTTCAAGTATTCGACTCCGCTACCAAATTAATAGTATAATTGCTTTTTGCTTTTGGAAATGTCGTTGTCCTGGACAGGAATTTCAGTCGTTAATTTTAATGCCACTTTGATAATTCAAATTCACAAAAACTTGTCTATTTCATTAATATCAACTCGAAAACAAATGCTTACCTGAATAAACTAAATTAAAGTAAGGCTAAGGTTACAAAATGCTAAAGATATCAACAAGTGAATGGTGAGAATACCAAGGTAATCATTAGTAATCATGCACAACACCGGAGGAACATGGTGTAGCTTTAGTTTATCCGGTCTCATAATATTGTACACAGTCTCTTTACTCCTCTACGTGTAATATAACTTTTTTTTTTAACTAAAAAAATAACTTTAAATAATATAACTTAAAAATTTTTAAACTAAAAAAATTAACTTATTTTTTTTTTAAACCAACAAAAATTAAAGTTATATTGCTTGCTTTGCGTCTAACACTCTATCTATTCAGTTACATTAGTAAAGGATAGAAATAAAATGGCGTTATGTCAATTATAAAAAACGTTTTTAGATATAAGTAAGAGTTTATGGAAACTATTTCTTAATCGATTTCATGTTGTATTGAATATTTCTTACTCAATATGATGTATTGAATTTTCGTAATGAATAAAGGAAGTTATGACTTTTACTCAATTCTTAATTACACCACAATTTGCATAACATGAATACTCCATTAAAGTTTGCTGCTTTTATTCGTGGTCAATGTTTTTGGCACCCGCACTAATGCGTGTTTTGGTATTTAAAATTAAGTACAGAGTTCCATGGACGTTGAAAGCTCAGGATTTTCTAGTCTTGATATTACGGTCAGACTAGCGTTTAACAGAAGACAGTACCGTTTTAATACGTTTAACAAATATTTAAAGTACTCGCATTTATCCAATTCGTTGCCTAACAGTTTACAGGTTACTAAGGGAAATTTGTTGTAGATTTTTAAATATGTCTTTATATGTAGTAGTAGTCTTTGTATATAGAATTTTTATTTTCAAGTTAATTTTCTACTGTTGTCACCTAGTAAATGTGAAACAATCAACCAAATCAAAAAACCGAAGCTAAATATAAGGTGTATACACATTTTCAAAATTAAATTATGGTAAAATCTAAGACGAATTAAATATTTTACATTGAAATTATATTCAATGAAAAAATTATCCAAATATTTACTAGAGTTTTTGACTGAGTTTTACTATTTGCTGAGTTACGGTCGCAGACTCTTTTGACTTGTCTACCAAAGAAGACTAATGCTGACAAAGCTGTTGATGACAACATGTACTGGGTGATTTTTTTTTAATTTACTAATTCTGTAACATGTAACTGCTATACTCAGAGTTGCAAAAAAGGTCATAAACAATATCCTTTAATGTAGGAGTAGGAAAAAGTATTGTAAGGAACAGCTTACGTAACAATTAAACGACGTTTTGTTGCACTGATAGGGATACATTTAATAACAGCAATTTCCTTTGATTAGAACTGCAAAAATACGTTTGCTAAATATTTGATTCATTTACAAATCGTTGCATCTAATTGTTTTAGAATAAATTAAACGTTAAACTTTTAAAAAGTCCATACATATTTAATGTTGCAAATTGAATCGGCTCATTGTCTGCGAGGGAGCGTGAGAATGAGGACACATGACCACCTCAGCTCAGCAAATTGTATCACATTCTGTTTTCATATCTGTTTATTTTTTAATTTAAATTTTAACACTTGGAAAATTCGACTTTGCTTTGTTTTTTTTTCAATAGCAGATTTAACTGATTAATGCGTAACCATGTTTGGACCAAAACCACCTATCCTATAACTTATTCTATCCTTATTATTTCTTTAACTGAAAATGTGTCAATGAAAGAAGATTTCCTATTAAACTTATTTATTTTACGATTATGAGAACCGTCCAAACTTTCAAAGGAACACTCTGTAAATGCTAACAACACTGTATAAACATGGAATATAGCTAACTTGTTCCGTTAGCATGAATTAAGCTGAGAACTTGGTTAAATTCTACATGAGGTTATGCAACTTGTATGTAGAAATTTAATGTCAGTATTTTACAGTCGAAAAACTTTAATGAATAAGTATACTTTTATACTTATATGCTTGTATTATTTCATGATATGTTTGAAGTATGAGCTTATGATAAACCAAAAACTATTTTGGTTCGTTCTCCTCAGATAATCACCTTAATATGTAAAAAATCTTCAGGTGAATTTAGTTAACATTGTATGCAATAGTCTGGCCAATGTTGAGTGACCCCTTAGCATTAACTGGTTTTCATTTACTTCGCCAATCCTTGTTGGTATTTTCATTTTAATAATTTTAATATTGCTGGTATAAATTATCGTGATTTAACAAATATTTTTGATACTTTGTATTATACATTCATTATTAGCTCAATATACGTCTCCGCTAAGTGTCTTTGAGCCTACCCTAAGTTAGGGGTATGTATGATACATTATGTACATTAAAATACGTGTTATTAGTTCTGCTTACAAACAGAATATTTGAGGGACTTTGCGACCTTATTTGATTCCAGATATTCAATTCCCGAAGGTTGTTGTTTTAGATTGATGTTCTTATTTGAAATTTATGAACTATTCATAAAACTAAAGACAAAAGACTTAGGTTTCCGTTTCAAGGCGATTAAAAAAATGTATGACATATATTTCTGTTTAGCTTTAAATAACTTAATGTCAATCAAAATTAGTTCAAAATAAGTTAAAGAAGATAAATCTTTTCTGCCCAAAGATTCTTTGTATTGTAGTCAAAAGTACCTACATAATGAAAGTATGGGTAATAGTTTAACTTTAAACAACTTATGTACAATTCAAAAGTAAAACAAGGATTGAAAAGTTAAACAAAATTATTGGTACTGTGAATCCCAATTCTAGTATTCTTATAAAAGTAAAAGAGAGTCGGATTAAGCTTTTCACGGTGCGAGAACTTTTTGCTAGCAAAGTTTTTAATATTACTCTTCACGGTGCAATTTATGCTCGGAAACATCGAGTTTCCTTTTCAAATTGAAAATAGCACTTCGTCTGTCGTTTTCTTTGGCATTTGACAAAGTATTTCCTTTTATTTACAATGAAAGATATATTATCTATTACAATGCTTCTAAATATAAACTTAAGGTTGAAATAGATACATTTCAGAAAATATGAACTATTACTTTTGCGAAATATTATACACTAGTTACGGCAAAGATTATTATTGCGGGTGACAAAAATATCCCAAGTCTTTCATATTTGATGTAATTTTTTGTTTGACACCTGAAAATTGTTACCCGAAAACTGGATTACTTTGTTCTTTAACATGTCAAAGAGAATGAACTAAACAATTCTGATGTAATTCAAACACATATGTATCTAGCTTTGAAAACGAGGTCGAAAGTTTTCTTTCCATATTTACTTACTGAGAATTTCTTACCTCTATAACGTATCAATCACGAATGTGAAAATGTTTATTAATTTTCAATTCTAGGTTTGTTTGATCCGCTATTAAAAACTACTAACAATTCGAATCTGCAGCAGATCTTAGTGGAAGATTTGGGAGATTTTGCGTACTGATATATCTGTGGCATTTTCCGGACGTATAAAGCCACGTTAATCTACAAACAGTCTGTCAGTGTATTCAGCATACGTTTTACTAAAGTGCTTTTGGTTGTTAGGGGAAGGAATCTTCCTTCGTATATTGTACTGTTCTAAAAGCACTATTTTTTTATTTATTTTTTATTAAAGTGTAAAGATTTTTCATATTAATATTGAAAATACGATTGTTTAGATGGATGGATAGATGTTTGTTTGAAGACATCTCCAGAATGGCTCAACGGATCTTGGTGAAATTTGGCACAAATGTAGATCATAATCTGGAAGAACACATATGCTACTATGTTTTTCTTATTATGTTTTTTTTTAATTCCACGCGGATGGAGTCGCGGGCGACAGCTAGTTTTCTTTGTAAATTTGAGAAGAAAAAGTATACATCAGTTGAAAATTATAAGTTTAGAATTATTTATTGTAATTAGTGCGAGGTGTGCAAACTTTATGTTTACATGTAAGTAAATTAAGATAATATCAAATGGAATAGTATCTCAAACATTTGTGCCATTACTCTTCGAACTGTCATAGTTTCACATATCCGGATTACGAAATAGAGCAAAACTTTGGCACTGTTTTCCTAAATTAAAGCATAAATCATATGAAAACTATTTCGCTTGCCACCTTATTTTAGTATATTAGAAACGATATTGCCTATTTCTAATATTACTTGAATACTTATATTATAACTTATATGAGTCATCTTTTTTTGTAAGAGATACTTTTGAAATTATAACGCAGTTTGCTTTATAATTTGCGTATAAAGAATAATATAGAGAAATGAGACTTTCTTTTCTCTTTACGCATGCATTTAGGGTGTATTTTACTATAGGCTTGCTTGTTTAAATTACACTTTATTCAATTTGTCATCGCTTACTATTGATTTAGTTACTGAAGTGATACCTATTAAATCTTACTAATATTATAAATGTTTGGATGGATGGATGGATGGATGGATGAATGAATGTTTCTTTGAAGGTATCTCCGGAACAGCTCAACGGATTTCGATGAAATTTGGGATAGATGTAGATCATAGTCTGGAAGAACACATGGGCTGCTTATTATGTATTTTTTAATACCGCGCGGACGGACTCGCGGACAACAGCTAGTAAATAATAAATCTTAAATTTAATATTTACTAAATTAACTAAAAAAAACCTTCAAATAAAATCTACCTAGATCGTACTACGTTGAAACGAATTTCGAATGCGAAATACCTTCGTACTGCAAGCAGATGTGAGTTACGTAGAGGTCTGGTGTATGTACGCTCCGATTGGACCCTCTGAAGCGTTACGCCACACCAGACCCTGCGACCCCGGGATTTGAGTAGAATTAAATACAGAGCAGTAAATTACAGGTCTGTCATTTTGACTTACTGAATTACTTTCGTACATTTATTTAAATTAGCGGTTGTCCGCGGCGTCGAATATGTTCCTTTCTAATTTAATCCACTGAAGAATTTTGTTATTTAATTCTGTGTAGTCTTTGAATTACAGGTGAAATAATTCAGAAATTAACAATGCAAATATAAAATGTTATTTATCTCGCAGTAAACATTTCTATGGAAATCTCTTTCTTACTTTTTTAAATTAATGATTTAAACCTCGTTTTGTTTAGAATATTTTTTAGGACAGTCAATTCATTGATTTTAATTGTTTGAAATAATTAGGCGTTCAAATACCAAACAGCATCAAACATATAAATGGAGATTAATTTACTTGAGTACCAATCTATTAGTATAATGAATGTATCTAGTACAGTATTGTATTATCTATTATGTACGGTTGTAAGCAATTTCAATTTAGGTAGTCAGTATTTGGACATGACAGATTGGAAATAAATAATGGATTATTGGAACGAAGTTCCTTATCGCGCGTTGTGAAAGGGGGCTAGACGGAAAAAATTCTTACGAAAAGTTGTCACGACACTTTTTGCTATAGTAAGTATGTTAACGACGAATGAGCGCTACTTCACCATGGCAACGACGTGACAATATAATAACGAGAATTCATAGAAATAAAATGTACTTCTTGTGAAGACTTAAGTTTTTTATTCATAGAATAAACATTGGTTCCTTCACTAATTAATAGAAAGGAACTTTGTTCCATCCGGGTGACCCTTGACACCTCTCAAGTTTTTTTTAAATTGCAATGGAACAATGTTTGGTTTACATTACGCCAGCACAGTAGGATAGTTGCCTGAATCGTGAACATGAACAGTTTTGGCTTACTGGCGCCAGTTAGTACATTATGCCTATTGTATGCCGGCACTGTTTTTTGAGCTCTACTGTCTTACTGTACTGATATAATGTAAACCAGACATATTATAACATAAAAACATTTGAAAAATAGAACACATTTAAAAAAAAAAGGTTATTAAATCATGAAATAAAAAGTCAAACAAATGTTTATGATAAACGGTTTAATTAAATTAAAGTTTTTACTAAACTAAAACTCCACTGCAGTGACACTTGACAAAATAGATTACAAAAATATAGAAGTGACTCACGACTGTCAAATTTTACTGTTAGAAAAACAGTCTATGATTTTTCAATTTCTTTAAATTAAAACGAAAATGTAATACTGCTTTAGAAGCAACATCTGTACGAAGGAATGATTACGTAATATTCGCAGCACTCGCGGGTAAATTTAATTGTTGAACACAACTGCGGAACCACTCAGTTAATTTAAAGCTTTGAATTACGGCTTAAGCAGGAAATTGCATCTACAAATTAATCTATACTGAATTTTCAATAAATGTAGTATTCTTCAATAGAAATCTACAATTCAAATAATAACTACACAAAAAAGTTCTAAACATACAAACATAAAAATTTCGTACACATTTACTTCAGAACGTTATACAAAAATGCTTCTCTTTTATACTCAACTGACAACAGTAGCAACAACCGCAATAACAATATTTTTGGGTGCACGAATGGACCGAGTCAACCAGTGCAATACCAGGACCACACAGAAGTCAGGCGTGAACTGGAAGCAATTCCGCGTTTCGTCTTATGAGTGTGGTGCCGGAGGCCTAATTTTAATTCTCAACCCTCCCAACCCTTTTCTTATAAGATAACGATGGGAAGTGTATTCGACGGAGAAGGGGATGCATAGGAAGGGGATATTATATCCTCTTTCTGTGCATCCCCTCCTCTGTCGATTAAAGGTAGGCAACGCATCTGCAATGTCAATGTCTATGGGCAGCGGTCGCTTCGCTATTTAGGGGAATTCAGGTGACCGCTTGCTCGTTTGCCACCTTATAATATAAAAAAAAACAACCAGGATATGATTTTCGCGCGTATGCATGTTTGTTTTTATGTATGTGGGTTTGTATGGATGTAAATGTCATTGTAACTGCCTAGAGCTCAAGCGACTGAACTGATTTTGACGAGTGAGGTGGCATTCGTTTCTTCTTCTTCCCCGGAGTGTCATTGTACATATTATATGGGCACAAAACACATACAGTGGACGTAAGAAATAAAATTGTTTCAAAATTCAGCCAATAGATGGCGCTATTTCATCTATTAGAACCAATCAGTTGTGATTTTGGTTTATTTTTTTAATTAAGGTTAGGTTTTTTTTTTGCTATGAATTTTCAAATCCAAAACACTTCCCTCTTGCTTCCCTTTGAAAATAGTGCTAATAATATGTTTTGGTTGTACAATTTCATGGTTCGAGCCACAAATACTTTGGGCTTATGGATTGCTTTGTAGAAGTGAATTATGAATACTGTTGTATACCAGAGTATTTTAATCATTTAAAGGTAAACGCAGAAGTTAGAAACAGCTAGTATCATGGATAATATTTATTAAGTGGCTATTAAACAGTTTACATATGCGGCTTGAATACAATTATCTTCTATCGGCCGCATCGTAAATTTTCGTCGAGCGCAACGATACTGCTCACCGAAGACTAAATTTACGGTACAACATTGGCAGTATTCCAAAAATTGTGTTTTATAAATATATCAACTTTACCCATATCATTTATCTTCTCAATATAACAAATATAAAGAAATGAACAAGAAATTACGTATTTATATTTAGCCACCAACAAAGTTACTGTCACTTGTTTTTACACACACTTTTTCGCAGTAACTTTTTCTTTAGAATGTTCTGTTATTGCGGTTAATGTCAGGCTAAACAATCATAGACTTATTCAATATTTATATTGAAATGAATCTGATTTCTGGAATACTAGGTCTCTTCAAATGTATTTTTCATCATCAATTAAATTACAAGCAAGACCTTGCTTCGATTCTTGACTCGTCTTTGCTTTTCGCTTATAAGATAAATAAGATGAGACATTAGAACATACATATATTTTTACTCCAATCTTTAAAACCTCCTTCGTGTTTAAGTTTCTTTTTAAGTAAGTTACTTACTATCTTTATTGGCATAAGAGTAACATGTGAACCAGGTTATTTTTCTGTTTGTGAATTGATAAGAAAATTCTATACTGTAGTCGATGTCTCTATAAAGATGTATGGAGGAGTAGTACATACTGTGCCGACCCTCCATAGGGATAAGGGCAGGTTGATGATGATGATGAGTCGATATCTCTAGACTTAATATCATCATCCTTTAGAAGGCAACAAGTTCCTTCAAATGTTTTTATGATTATCAAACAAAATGTTATTACACTCTCAAAGCAAGAAATTCTTTTTGCGTGGAAGTAAAATTATACTGCCTGATTTTGCTAACAATAATCTCATATTCCTTCCCCAACATAAGAAGAAAGCCTGTTTTGAATAATACTTGAACAAACATCAAAGTGAAGTGACAGATGTCGCTCCCAGATATAACAAAGATGAATTTTCGTGAAAAAAATTATAGAGTCGTTATTGTTTTCGTATTGTTTTGAATATATTCCATTTTAAACATAGTATGAAAACTATATACTTGTTTTTGGTTTTTTATAGCTAAAATAATAATAATTAATTTAGCTTTAAAAAACCAAAAACATTATTGTTACTAACTTTTTTAGGGTTCCGTACCTCAAAAGGAAAAAAATGGAATCCTTATAGGATCACTTTGTTGTTCTTTCAAGGCCTTTTTTTCAAGAATGCGTGAAGGTATCAAGCTGGAATTTATATCAAATACTCAAATCTACTATCTCTTGGAGCTGTGAAAAAATAAAACTTCTAAGCCAACGCAATCAAATCGTTTCTGCCGCAAATTTTTCGACACATTCAATGATATCAAAACCTACAGGGTACTTGCCGTGAACTCAGGGTCTTGTAGTTTTGTACGAAGAAAGTTCTTATACGATAGATTGTGAAAACCGTAAATTTAACTTTTGTACTTTCAGGTTTGTACGGAACCCTCAGTATACGAGTCCGACTCGCACATGGCCAGTTTTTTTCTCGAACAAATCGAATTAGATAAAAGAATGCAATAAATTATACTCAGGTAAAACAGCTTTGAGCAAAGAAATCTAATCATATTACATTTAATTAATAATACATAAAATAAATACAATAATGATAATAAGCCCGCTAATAAAATAGCGCATTTCTACATGCAAATAAATCTGCACTTAATTACAACATTTCCTTATGCCAAGCTTACACAACAACGTTAGTTAGCAATGTTTCTGCATCGCGAAACATAAATTTAAATTCAACGCAAGATGTTGGTACATTTGCTGAATTAGCTGAGTCTATACCTTAATGTTAAATTCATATTGTACGTGTTATTGAAAATCCTTCGACCAACATTTTGCATAGTTATACTCGTACAACAGCATGTTTAACGAAAAAAAAAGACCAAAACAATTATTTTTTATTAGAGAAATGGGCAAACGAGCGGCGGGAAAACCAAAGTGATCATCGAGGCCCATAGACATCCGCAAAACTATGAGAATTGCAGATGCGTTGCCGGCCTTTAAGAAAGATATATGCTCGCTCGCTTATATTTGTACAGTTCAATGCAATATATCAAAAGTAACACAAATTTTTAGGTAACGCATAAATCTAGATTATTAAAACGTATTTCTCCGTGATGTTTCATAATTAAAACATTTTATTAATAATAAGATACCGTGAGATTCTACTACCTCTTTCATTCTAACTATGAAAAGGAAGAGTTTCTTGAAACTGTTATTGTTTTGCTAAGCCAAGAGCATAAATACATTGTTGTTTTCTCACTACCAAGAAAAATGTTTTTAATTTTCTAAGAATAATTATAAATTTTACATTAATTTGATAACATTATTATAATGAACAGTGTATACCTGAAAATAATTGGAGATGAACTCGATATGTTATTACGTTAATAAAAAATTATAGAGTCGATGTGTCTGTTCCAAAGTCAATTTTATAAACCGTAAAGTTTATGAAGTCATTAATTCCATCAAGCCTGGGTAAGTACGAACCGATCGTCTTACTCAATGCCTTGCCTACTTCGATAAAAGTTTTACATGAAATATTTAAGAAGTGATTTTTGTTACATAAATTTGGAATTTCAGCGAGATAATTTCTTTAGCAGCTTACTCTTAAGTTTCTCAACTTTTCTAATACTTTTGTACAAAAGTTTTATAATTTAATACGAAACTAATATGGAAATGAAACAATGAAATCTTTAGAATAGACGTTCAGTGGTTTTGGACTAAATTATGTCTATAGTTTATTTCTAGAGAGCGTCGGTGATGCAGTTGTTAAGGATTTTACCAGATAGAAGAGACATCTATACATCCAAGTTCGATTCCCGCCAATTACCAATATGTTTTTTGATTTTCGAATTTCATATATTCACACTAGCTGTCGCCCGCGACTCCGTCTGCGCGCAGTTAATAAGCTTATATGACACGTTCGTAGATTTACCATAGCAGCGCCATCTATTGATTACTTACTCAACCCAGTCGAAAGGTATCGACATCTGTTAGAATCATTTGGAGTTAACAGATAATTGTGACTGTCAAATAATAACAGACAAATAATTAGCAATAAATTAAAATTGCGACTATAATTTGAGATTTAAACTATCCTATCTCTCAAGTTGGATCGAACTGCACATGGTGTGCGAATTTTATTATAATCGGTTAAGTGGTTTAGGAGTCCATTGAGGACAAACATTGTGACACGAGATTTATATATATTAAGATTGTACGAAGTTCTTACGGTGAAAATCAACCCGTACTGGACCAGCGTGGTTGACTATGGCCTAGTCACATCTAAGTTATATACCTGATCCCTTCTGTAGGAACATAATATTCTAACTCTGTATTAATTATCTGTGAAAGACTAATTAACATTAATGAAGTAACTAAGCATTTATAGTCAAGAAAAAGATAAAATGTGAATGTGTATGTTAAGTATTCGAAAACTCTAAGCGTCTTGTCTATGTCAGTAGAATTTAAATTCAGATATGATGGCTGATTTACAGGTATGGAATTAGTACATACCGTGACCACCCACTATAGAGACAAGGGCAAGCTGAAAAGTAAAATTGTTTAACAAAAAAATTAAGATTAAAACTCATCTAGAAAATTATTTCGTTTCGCTTAATTTATTTCTTCATATTTAACATAATTCCAAGACTTCGTTGGGAATTAAATCTGTAAGTGGATTGGATGTAACAAGGTAGTCTGCGTTAAGCTTAATTATAATTAACTCTAGTGGTAATGCTCTCTGTTACATGACACATGTAGGCAGGTAAAGTAATTTTATTTAAATATCTTGATTCTATTTATATGTGACAATCCATTGAGCCGGCCATCTCAAGCCCGATGAGGCTGTAAGTGTTCAAGGCAAACAGTGACTTCTCAGTCACAAAAAAAAAAATTTCGAAAGACGAAAATGTTTTTTACATTGTACAGTTAAAAAAAATTGATACTAAAATAAATAAATTTTATTGTAACTATCATCATTATCATTAGCTCACTATACTTCCCCACTGAGGGGCTCGGATCCTACCCTAAGTTAGAGGTGACTATGCCTTAGTCAACCACGCTGGCCAAGTGCGGGTTGGTTGACTTCACACATATCATTGAATTTCTTTTCAGATATGTGCATGTTGCATAACGATGTTTTCCTTCGCCGTAAGATGTAACTTTATTAAAAATATATTAGACATTTGAGTCAACGTAACATAGCTTACAATAGTCATAAAATTCCGAAATAAACACAAAACTTTACTGTTATTTGTTTTTAGGGTTTTCAATGGTTTTCGTAAAATGTCCGAGACTTGTTTGTATTGAAAGTTTGAATCGTTGCCCCAAAGTTGAAGAAGGGTTGTCGTAAAAAGTGACTATTCCTATAGTTATATAACCAACATACGGTAGAGAATAGCTTTTACAATTTGTGTTATTAACTTGCGTAATATTATGTAATTTAGTTTTCACCAAGTTTATCCTTGGATATTTTATTGTGCATTTTTATATATAACCAAAGAGACAGTTGGATTTCCTTTTGGTACTATTCTGATACATCGCTCTGACATTTTATACAACTACGCACACTCGACGATTACAAATAATATTAACTAAATACATTTTTATTTAAATTTTATTGAATTATTGCTTAAATCGATTTATAACAAAACCATCGTAGACTATTTTACAATGCGATGTTAATTTTCCTATAGTGAATTTTTGAAGATGAATCCGAATGTATCACTGTATAAAAATGCAAGAAGCTGTGTTTATACCACGGAAACAAACAAAAGCTATTGTACTGGACCGGACGGGACTGACTTATTGATTTGTAACAAACATTTGGTCTCAATTTATCTTTTACCGGACTTTCGGATATCGATAAAAAAGTTACAAAAAACAGTTGATTGGTACAAAACAAATCTCTAGCGGACATATCGACTTAAACTTTTCAAATTATACGGGAGCTTGTGTATTTACGCCGACTATTAGATATTTATAAAAGAAATGTATACAGAAGGTTTAGAATCGAATTAGAGATGTATGAATGGTTCTATGAAACTGAAGTTTTCTATCGTAATACATCGAACGTTACAAATGAAATAACCAGTACATTACTAACTTTCTTTACATTTTAATATATCGAAAATCTAGAATTTGTTTATAATATTTAAGTCTTGAAACAAAGTATAATTATGTAGTTACATTATTTTATTGAATAATATGAAGGAGTTATTTTTACTTCTTTTTTCAACGTTTTAATTTTGAATTTCTAAGCTAGTATAATGTAGTAATTTTTTGAAATTTTCTGCTATATTATTTCCCGCTGTGTTTATAAATTTTGCATGATAATGAAATTCTTACAAGAATGTAACATTTACGGCGTGAAGTTGGCGGGATCTATGCATAAATCATTGTACATCATGCCGATACAACTTTGTCGTCTCCTCATGGCATCATAAAAATTTTATTCATTCTGAATTGATCGAAAAATGTAACTGTTTTGGTTATTTTTATTTATCTTAAATAAAGGAAGTATCTAACTGACAACTGATTGAAACACAAATGAAACTTGAACTCGGAAACTTGAAAGCAGACATTATTCTGTTAGTACGTAGTGAGCACTAAGAAAGTGTAAATTTTAAATTTCACCCCTCACAGTCACATGTCTAAAATAGTGGTGAAGATTTGGATGGAGAATTTTTTTCACTTGGAAATTGTCATGATCAATATTCTATACGAATAAACATTTGTTAATACTAATTTAAGTCTTACTAATATTATAAACTAGCTCTTACCCGCGACTTCGTCCGCGCGGAATAAAAAAAAAATGCACACAAGATAAAAAAGTTTCTATGTCCGTCTCCTAATTCTAAGCTACCTCCCCATCAATTTTCAGCTAAATCAGTTCGACCGATCTTGAGTTATAAATAGTGTAACTAACACGACTTTCTTTTATATATATAGATAAGATGCGAATGTTTGGATGGATGGTTGGATGGATGTTTGTCTGAAGGTATCTCCGGAATGGCTCAACAGATCTTGATGAAATATTCCATATATGCAGAGCATAGTCTGGAAGAACACATAGGCTACTAATAAAAGTTTTTTTTTTTATTTCACGCGGACGGAGTCACGGGCGACAGCTAGTAATAAAATAAATTCAAATAAATACAATCATGAAGGTGTACTATACCTATGTAAGTTTGTTTTATAACTCTGTTTTTAACTTGTTAATTTAATGAGTTGATTTGCATTAAATACAAATTACGTTAACATCAGCACGATTCCTGCGGTTGCAAAAAGTTATCATTAAATTTAATTAAAAAAGGTGGCATGGTATTTATGCGAGTGAAAATTGCTTTTTTGTTATCTTCCTAAATAAATATCACAAAATGTTACCACGTAGGTATAAAGTTAAGGTTATTTTTGTATCCAAGTATTTTTTAAAACAGCAACACTTTTGTATTGAGAAAGAAAAGATGTGACGTTAAAATAGGAGATCACGTCGCAAAAAACACCAAACCCGCATTAACCTCCTTATTCACTGGACTTTTAGTGAAGCAACGTCGACTTGTTGGCAATAAGAAAATACGAGTGTTGTGGTCCTTATTTTTTTGAAAATCAATACCGTCAATTTCTCTTATTTAAAAAGAAAGTTGGAAAAGAAAATATATAAGTCCATTACTCTATGGTGGGTCGTTACAGTATGTACTTCTCTTCCTTCTATTAACCGTCTTTATTTACTTCCTTTTGACGCATATTATCTTTTGTACAATCATATACACTACCTATACCTATATATACTTTCTTATTCCAAATATATACATTAATAAAAATTAATATACTTTGAAACACATAACAACATTGCTATGAATAAAGAAAGCTTGAAAATTGTTGATAATGTATTGAAAATTGAATAAAAGTTCACTTACGTTGAGGAAACGCGGGAAAAATACATTAGTGGCCAATTTGCGGCTTAAAAAGTTAAAATTACGAACGTGTTCGCATAAAGATTAACAAGATTATTACTTGCAAATGGAATAATTATTTTTACGTAACTAAAGTCTTAGTTACAGTAGTCGTTTTTAAAAATAATTAATATCAAACGCAGATAATATGGTAGAATAATCCATGTCAGTGTTTACGCAGCCGAAGTCACTTAACATTATAAACAGCTAAACGTCCAAAAACATTAGGTAATTGGGACGGTCGTTTAGATCGTCAACGCAGCGAGTAAACAATGTTATCAAATATTAAACAAATCCCTTTGGCCTTAAACATATTCTAAAAGGACTGAATGGCCGTCGGTTTTCAATGAATTAAATTAATAAAAATATGGTCCCGAATTATATGTTGATTTTAGCTAACTTCCTACAATTGGGGCATGTAATTAAAATCCTAGTAAATTGCATAAAATAGAAATAGAAAATAATAAAACAGAGATAGAGATAATAATAATAAAGATATAGAATTATTTTTAAAAACAATATTTTTGGGTGCAAGAATAGGCCAGATTGACCGGTGAAACACCACGATCACACAGAAGACAGGCGTAAAGTGGAAGCAATAACGCATTTCGTCTGATGAGTGTGCGTACCAGAGGCCTACTTTTAGTCCACGTCATTTCCAACCCTTTACTTAGTAGGTAATTACGAGAAGGGTAAGTAAATATGGAGGAGGAGAGGTCACATAGGAAGAGGATATCTTTCTGTGAGACCTTTGATTAAAGGTATGCAACGCATCTGCAAATCAAGTCTATGGATAGCGGTGGCTTCGCTATTTCGACGAATTTACTTGGCCACTTGCTTATTTTCCAACTTAAAATATAAAAAAAAAACACCGAACTATAGTTAAAATATCTTTTAGTATATTTTAATATCTTTTAGGAACCTAATCCTTTTTTACTTTAAATATTAATCGTAGTGTAACGAGTTGATTCAACTTTCAGATATAATAACAATATGAATTATTCATAACATACCTTCTTGTTTTAAGGAGTCGTAAAAATCACAATTCCCAAGCAGTTGAATATCAGATCACGTATCAAATTTTTATGTAGCGTTGTGTGAGTAACAAAGTGTTGCTGACTTTGATTATCTGTAGTGAGAAAGTTATGTGAAAACAGCACTTCGATCGATATACAGAGGGCCTAGCATGAATATTTGAGAGACGCACCTTCGTAACGTCATCGATAGACCCAATGCACTAATGTTGTTGACATTACAAAAACTTTCCCACAAATATTCGTGCTAGGCCCTCAGTTTTAAATGAGAACGACATCATCAATTGAAATCGAAAAATTGCTATTTTCAGTATAAAATAAAATAATAGTGTATCCGAGTCCCAATGATTTAAAAATAGCAATTTTTTTTACAAATGTAAAATACAAAAAAAAAAGACAAAACCTAATGATAAAAACATGAATAAACAACACAGTTAAATAAACTTCACAATAAATTGATAGCAAACTAACTTTAACCAATAATAAAAAAAAAACTACAACGCAGAGATTCAACAATTCTGCCGGTAAATCAATTATTATTTGTGTACAAGTACTGTTTGTTTGTGTTTTCAATACCGTATATGTATACATATTACTATCTCAGTTTTTTAAAGGGAAATGAGTGGGGTGGCAATACTTTCAATAACGAAATAATTCAATAATTCAATTGCTTAAATGAATTTCCATATTTGGCATTTTTTTATATTTTTTAAAACTCAGTTACTAAAAAAATTTAATGAACATTACTTATTTCCTAACCTAGGTTAATTGGACTGTGGCAGTTAAAGTGTTAAAAAATAAATTAATGTACATTATTTTTTTAAAGATACAAAGTACGATATTGCAACTGTTAATCGTTAAAAATACAAAACATAAAACTCTTAAAATCGTTATACAATGTAAATCTAATCAAACTCTATAAAATGAAATATAAATAAAACACCTTAATGAGAAAGCGGAGAACGAACCGTTTAATCGGAAGTTGTTAAAGGATTTGGAATTAATCGCAACAATTTTAATTAAGAGTTCCGATTGAAAGCAATCAGTTTCCATGATGTCACATAAAGCTACGCGTGGTATAAAATTAAATATAGATTTAATTACATTTATAGAAACATATAATATAAGTATTATTTTTTTCTGTATCAATTCCATATTTGTCTAAAAAAAGACAATTCTTTCATAGGTAATATAGAACGTGTTGAGAATTTTTACATGTGTAAACATTCAAGTTATTACAGCTTTTTATGGAACATTATATTGGCGATGTTATGTTGCGTACTTAAAGACGACTGACACGAAAGAGACGAACGTAAGTACTAACCAGGGGGCCTAGCATGAACATTTGTGAGAAGGTGTACGTAGTGTTTTCGAAAAGAATGAAAAATTTTGTAGCTGACGTTACACATACTTTCTCGTAATTTTTCGTGCTAGGCCCCCATTCATGTAAGCTAAAAGAACAGTTAACAGAAAACTTTAGCATCCCTAAATTGCTTTATTTGCAGAAATTACAGATTTGTTACAGATTAGACTGTTCCATTCAACATAGGAGATAATTTGCCTTGTAGCCGGATTTAAATTAATGAAATTAATTCCAGTTTAACAATTTAACTTAAAATGATAAAATCAAAAGTGAAAGTTTAAAACGTATGGTTATCTCTGTTTTATCAAAGATAATAACAGGGATGGCAATATGTTTTATGCAGGGATTTTGGTTTCAGAAACCAACGATAAGAGAATCCTAAGTGACAACTCACCAACTATTTGTGCGTGTAGTTGTAAATAGCTATATTAGTTTGGCCAATATTAAAGTTGATATGTTAAAAGAAAAAATATTAAAATTTATAAATCAAGGTGCAAAAAAAGTTAAAATTGAAAATGTTTGCGGGTCTAAATTGTTGCCCCGGAGAACAACATAACTTCACTTGACGTAACAAGCTGTTGCAAACTGAATTGCGCCTGTTCCGTACGCCAATTTAGCCACAAATTAAGTGTGCGTTCCGATCTCGACGTCATAAAACGAAGTGTAACATATTATTTTACAAGAACATAAGACCTTGTTATATTTTTATTACACCTTTTTAAATATTTATTTAAATTATTTTACAATGAACATAAAATTATTAATGTTTTTTTTAATATTTACTTTGATAATTTTTTTCTTACTCTTACTTTGTTTTAAACTCATGCCTACTGTTAATATTTTTTTGTCTCTTTTCTGCTGTGTGCATAAAAAAATAATATATTTAACGTAAAAATTCAGAAGTATTTTGTAGATAACTTCCTTTAACGTTACACGAAAAACGGAAAGGTAATATTTTTACGATAAACTTAAGTGGTTGTTTACATCAACATTGTACAGGAACTCAACACCTGAACCAATTCTATTGTTAGACTAAAAATAAATAAGTAAGGAAATTGACAAATAAGATCAAAAATATTTGTTTGTATTTCATTAATACTTTTAATATAACTAAGATTTTCACTTACTAAAGGGATTTTCCTGGAAGAGTAGATGGCGTTCATCGTGTTTATAAAAGTTAGAGAACTTCTAAACTAACTAATTAACTAAATTAATATCATTAAAGACTTCCAAAAGCTTTAAATTCAGTAAAAAGTATACGAAATGTGGTATACCTTAAATTAAAGAGTTGCGTGAGATGCATAGCGTAAATTCTTTATAGAAATATTTTCTTTCTGCGAATAGACAATTCCATTTTATATATCTGAATAGCTAAATTATATATTTTTATGTCTCAAAAAAATTTTATAACTATATTGTCACACTATACACAGACGAATATGTTAAAGAGTTTTTTAATCTTTTACGTTTATATTATCTTGTTCGATTTTATTTCATCTGTCTGTATACTGAGATCATATTAAAAGTTTGTAATAATATCTTCGATAAAGTTAAGAAGACGGGATGGTTCACCGTACCTCGCTCCATCAATCTACAAAGTCTAAATTTTCTCTCTTTCCATTCTGCACTTTGTTCAGAATAATTTAGAACTACGTAATTACTATATGCGTAATAGCGTTCTGTTAATATCATCGGCTTCTACTTCAAAAACAACAATATTAATTTTTATAATTAATGAGAGATATTACAATAAGTAAAAAGTGTTTGTATCAATGTTTTGGGATCTTTTAAGCCCATGAGGCTGCGTACACGAAATTAGTGAAAATAAACAAAAGTACTAGATTGTTTCCGCTCGGTTCGTGCGCGTCGCAGTATTGTGCTGTACTTTTGATTAAATCGCCCGTTGCGTCGCCCCGCTCGTCGCTAATTTCGTACCCGCGGCTTGAATGTTTTAAATGTAACACTCTACTAACTCTTACTTCTTTCTCTTAAATCGATATCGGGAGGTATATAATGAATAATTAGCAAATTTTTTATTAGTATAATATTATAGTTATAAAAAAATTCTGTCAAATTTATTTTAGATAGCGTGTGGAGTAATTTATTTCTTCCAATGAATCGCTCAAATTAAAACTTTTAAAAGCTAATGGTAGTGGTCGTTTGGAATGTTGAATGTTAGACCGCACAGGAACTAGCTTCACTTAAGACGATGTGATACTTAAGCGAAAACTTCTCGATAGCGTTTCGTCTCGCTACATATTTAACTTGAAACCGGCTATTTATCTTAAAGAAAGCTAAGTGGGGAGATATTCGTTTATATTCTGCTTCAAAAATTATGTAACGTAATTTTTGTTCGATATTTTTTTTTTCTAAAAAGGGCTTACATTTACACTTACATCTTATTTAAAATCTTATGTTCTTCGTTAATGATACAATTTGACCTACGCACGATACTAGGAAACAAGTAGTAACATGTATGTAACAAAACAAAATGATATTAAAAATTCAACGATATTTCAGCTTTCAATTGGTATTGCTGTCCGCGTGATTGGGTTTGAATTACGTGTGCGAAACGCAATCGATTAATTGCCTTGCGGGCACTTGATCAATTGCTTCATTTAAACTTGACACGGACCGCATGACAGGCAAAGTTGAGTCTATCAGAGATAGGGCTGATATATGCTGCTTTCGATCCAATTTATGTACACGAAAGTAAAAATATTAGTATATGAGTTGATATAAATAATGTTACAAGTGTTACCGCTGTCTACGACAAGAATTTAGTGTAATTTGTTATATTGTTAGGACCATAAAGTCGATCAAACTTTTAGGAATAAAAATTACGTGACTATAATTTAAAACTTGTCAAAATATTCTTAAACTTTTTGCCTAATTGAAAATTTTAATCTTGAAATTTTTGAACTTAATACATAAATAAACATTTTATTTTAAACTCATTTCACATTTTCTCGTTAAATTCAACTTAACAAGAAAAAGTGAAATTTTAATTTGAGTAAATCATGAATAGAAGTAAGAGCCATCTTTCGATGAAAATCAGTACTAAGAGCTTTTAAAACAAGGGTAAAATTTCGTAAAGGCATTTTCAACGCCATCTACCGAATATGCTAAAAAGTAAAGTACATTCGTTGCAATTTTCTGTGAAAATATTTTGTAAGTAGACTGATAGATGGCGCTATATTTTTCATTTTCAATTCAAAATAAAGTGATGTTAGAATATTTTAATAGATGGCAGTAGAATAATATCAATTAAGGGCTTCCAAACACAGTTGGGGAAACATTTTTTTTCACTTTTTTCTTTGTGATTTGGCGGAAGAGGGGACGCATGGGAAGGAGAATTGTCCTCTTTCTGTGCGTCCCCTTCTCCGTTGATTAAAGGTAGCGGTCGCCTCGCTATTGTGGCGAATCCAGGTGGCCGTTTGCTCGTTTGCCGCCTTATGATATAAAAAATAAAATATTTATTTCCTTACAATAAAATATATTGTTGTATGATGAATCTAACTGTTATAAATTCCTCCTTTAATGTGATTAATAATTAATATGACCCAAAACATGTTTACTTTACGTAGAAGACCTTGGATACGATAGGAAAAGGAATAAAATAAATGAATAAAACACGAAGGGTATTCAAAAAACAAGCCTATCAATCAATCGAACCGTAAACAGTGTGATAACTTAGTTCTTTTACGTGCCGAATGTTTTTTTACAATTGTGCTTTTACAGAACGGAGCTCCAGCGATTGTTTATTTTCCCATAAAATTTCAGTTGGAGTTGTTCATGTAGAAATTGGCACTTTATGTTTCAAAGGGTGAAAAAAACTGTACACGGTCGGTGAAAACTCATTCATACGAGATTTCATTCTTTTTGAATGTTAGAAATAGGTTGATATATAATATTTACACGAGTCAAAAACACGTGTATTTTCAAACGTTTCAACTTTTTATTTTATATTCACAGTTTTTTTTATATAGTGTATCTATTTTGGAAAATCCGAACGCGTTTGGACGACCTCTGCCATCAACTTTACAATTTTTTTTTTACCTTTGACGTTATTGAGAATTGCAATGCCAGGATAACAAGAAGAATCTCTATACAACAAACTTGATTGTCACTCATTTTTTATTTAGTCTTTCAAATATTCTGGATCCATAGAAGTAAATTAAATCGTAATTACCCACTTATCATTTAATCGCACTTTTACTCTGTTATAAAACTTTTGTGAGTACAATTCTAATATTTCAAAGTTGGTAAGAGTTAATGTTTAAATATATCTCATGTTATAGTACCCGGCTGACTTCAGACGTCTTCCAGCACTTTACACACTAACTATTATTGCAGTGTTCTCTGCGGCCACTTATTCTTAGGTGGCATTATCAAGAAACATTGCTCTACTAACTTAGAGCTCCCACCCTTTTAACCAAAAATGAACAATGAGAATTTGCTAGAGAGAAAAGAATTACTAATATAAACTCATTGTTTAGAACATTACACGGTATAATTTCTTAGTATATTAGGTCCTTACATATGAAATTGGCGTTTTGTATGGGAGGAACAAAAAGTCGAATATTTTTTAATATAAAATATTTAATTAATCAAAGTATGAACCATTATTTTCTATGCACTTTTGCCATCTCATAGGTAGTTCATTGATCCCTTTACTAAAAAAACCAGTCGGACGGGAATCAATAAAATCTTTGAAGGTGATTTGGACTGCCCCATCGGAGTTGAATTTTTTCCCTTGCAAGAAGTTATCCAAATTTCGAAAAAAATGGTAATCTGTTGGAGCAAGGTCCGGGGAGTACGGAGGATGTCTTAGACTTTCCAATTGAAGCTCGTCTAATTTAGTAGCCGTCTGTTGCGCAGTGTGTGGTCTAGCGTTGTCGTGAAGCAGCAGTGGCGTGGAGCGATTGACCAGCCTAGGTTGTTTAGCCGCTAGCTTTTCCATCTTGGTTTGCAATTGCTGACAATAGACATCAGCCGTAATAGTCTGGCCAGATTTGAGAAAACTGTAATGAACAATACCGGCACTAGTCCACCAAACGCTTACAAGTAACTTTTTTGGGGTTAATTTTCGCTTGGGGCAGGATTTGGCTGGCTGGCCAGGATCCAACCATTGCGCTGAGCGCTTCCGATTATCGTAAAGAACCCATTTTTCATCACAGGTAATGATTCGGTTTTAAATACCTTCATTATTGTGCCGGTTTAGTAATGTAACGCAACAGTCGACGCGCGTTTGCCGGTTTGCTTCAGTCAATTCGTGAGGTACCCACCTTTCAAGCTTTTTAATCTTCCCAATTTGCTTCAAGTGAATTAAAACAGTTTTATCACTAACATCGCAGCCTGCAGCTAACTCGGACGTGGTTTGCGATGGATCCGCTTCCACAATAGCCTTCAACTCTTCATTATCAACTTGAGTCTCAGGCCGTCCACGGGGCTTGTTCTGCAGATCGAAATTTCCAGAACGAAAACGTTGGAACCAAAAACGAACTGTGTTTTCTTTTGCAACACGACCGCCATACACATCATTCACCCTTCGAGTCGTTTCCGCAGCACTAGTGCCACGGCGGAACTCGTACTCGTAAATAATGCGATATTTTAAGTTTTCCATTTTGTAAAATGAGTGACGCAAACAGAAAAAAACAGAAGAAAAAAAACAAATGAATGACGGTCATCGAACCACAAATACATGAGTCTATAGATGTACAAATTTGAATTTGGAATTCCTTACCAAAGAGGAGAAATTCGTGATTAAAGTGGCCAGTAAGAAAAACGCCAATTTCATATGTAAGGACCTAATATTTTAAAATCGGTGTTATTAACCGTTACCAGCTCAAATACATCCCAACCGAAGACCTACCCTAAATTAGTAGGATTTGGCCTTAATCGACCACATTATTCCAGAAATCCCTAAATTTAACAATGATATTTTAAATAAATACAATATGTTCCTCTACATAACATGTTATGTACATACTAACTCTTGTGACCATACTTTGTTTACGAAGCTCACATTTTTACAGGATAACCCCTTTTTGGTAATAAATACGTCGCGGCAAAATAGATGCTGATATGTTACTGGGATCATGGGCGAGTCTGGGCGACGGAGATAGTGTGATAAAATATGACCTTGCAAGACGACACTGTAATAGAATATATCACTTTATGATATGCGGAAGAATATTTGACTTAATTTTGCTTTGTGCAAAAATAATAACTAATTCTCTTAAGATTAAAATGAAATTTGTATTTGTATATGATACTAGCTGTCGCCCGCGACTCCGTCCGCGCGCAGTTAAAAAAAAATGAAAAATAGATGTTGGCCGATTCTCAGACCTACTAAATATGCTCACAAAATTTCATGAGAATCGGTCAAGCCGTTTCGGAGGAGTACGGGAACGAAAACTGTGACACGAGAATTTTACATATTAGATTTGTTTTTAATTATATGATCTATGGTGACTTTGTCCTGATTAAATTTAACAATTCCTGATGTTTCTTCTTAGTTATTTACAAAAGAAAAGAAAGAAATTCATTTATTTAAAAGAAAAGGTATTCATTTGGCATGTGCTGCGGCGGATACCGCAGCGCCGATTCCGAATGAACCCTAAAATAGGAGAACATTAAATAACATAAAAGAAAAGCTATAAATAAATATTAAAAATAAACACAATAAAAGTTTTGAAGTCAATACATATTATTAGAACACTTACGATAAAACTTTTTATTGTTGGTTATGCGCGTACAACACGATGCTCGCGACACAACCACACAAAATTAGATTTACGAGTACGTTGCTTTGTGTACGAAGGGCATAAGACTATTCGTAGATTGACTTTTTTGTGACTAAGTACTGTCTTTTACCGTAGCTAACATAATACTGCCCTTTAATTTTCTATACATCTCTACAGCTGTCATATCTGAAATCCTCTTTCAATGTACCCATACTTTCTTCTGTCTTCCTTTACGTTTATGTCATCCACTTAGCTAGTAGCTATTTAGACCTTGATTATTTTAATTACAATGTAATGTTAACACAGCGTAAGCTAAGCTAACCAGAGGCTGTATGGACTATAATGCGTATTCCTAAACTATCTCAATATATCAAGTTCTCGCATAATTAAACAGGTCGTTGCCGTGTCATCTCCTCTAATTAATAGAAATGTCTGGACGATATTATGCTGTAGTGCTTCAATAAATATTTCTGATTCTGATATAGGTTTGATTAATTTTAATTTCATTTCATTATTTAATTTGGTAAATAAAAGTGTACCATATTAAGTAATTTTCTTATAAAAAATCAAATTATTTATGAAATTTGGAGCGTCTAACGCCCCGGTGTCCTTTCATATCGTTTTAATATTCAACAAACAGTTATTATGCTTCGAACTAAATTAAATAAGCTCCCCATTTAAGTGATTGTCACGTAGTTTGAAAATATTCGTTTATAATAACTTTCTTAATATCATAAACATTTTCCAACAATTTTAAAAAACGAAACAAGTTCAGTTCAAGAGTTTTAGCTGACTTACGTTCCTTTTTTAAAATATTTTTAGGGCAAATATTTTCACAGTGAAACGGACCTTGCTTCGGATTCTCAGAAAGGAGGTGCATATTGTTTACAGGATAATTAAAAAAAATTTAGACTTTTAAACAATAGACGTTGCACACAAGGTAGCCATTTCTAATATTGAAACTTTTCTTTTCAAACTATAACCGAAGATTACAACCATTCATATAAAAATATGATACGTGGAATAGTTCCTGCCTCTCATATAGGTTGCAATAAAGATCCTGGCTATTGTTGAAAATTTTTTGAAAAAAAAAGCAGCATTTAGTTTTTTTTTTTTTTTTTTTCAAAAACGACTAAATGCTGCGTTATATTTTATATCGCTGACATTTGATGAGATTTTATCTATTCTTATTTACTGTCAACTAGCTTTGTTTGTTTGGTAAAATAACGCTGTAACAATTAATTGATACCAATCAGTAATTGTTCCATTACAACGTTTTGTTTTCATAATTTCACGTTACTCCCTAAATTTGCTTAAGTAAAGTTTCTATTAGGAATCAATTCAAACATTATTGAGTAAATTATATTAGTCGTGTTTTCATTCGTTCTATAGTACTACATAAAAGTATCCCATGGATTTTGATTTTATACAAATCCCTTGTAACTCATGACTCATGATTTATTGCTCTATCATCAAAACCCATTCTTTCTTTTATGCGGTCATTTACCAAGGTATTTGTGTCAGAATTTATAAAATGTTATATTTTTATTACATCTATATCAGCCATGTTTAGAAATTGGTCTCCGTCATTTTCAGTAAATAATTTTGAGAACAGATAATTATCATAAACCAAAAAAGAATACATATAAAAACATAAAAAAAGTTTCCCCCACAGAAATGTAAAAGGGAAAAATATTTATAAGAGATTGTGCGAAATCGGGTGAAATATACATAGTTATAGCCTTGTTGCGAATTATGCGTTCGCCTCGTAGTTTTGCCATCAAAGCACAGTGTGCTCATCAAATGCTAATATTGCAGATCGAAAACGCAATCAGTCTAGACTTTTGAATAGAAGATACAAGCATAGGCTTTGCCAATCACGTTCAGGGGAGCGTGAGATTAATCCGCCTATTTGGTTGCCAAACCAGCCAAGTACAATTGGAAACAATTCAAGTTTTCACACATATAAAGGCTTCAAGAATTGCTTGTTATCAAGTCTTGGTTATGGTGATAAGAATTTTTTTCACCTATCTTAAATGTTAACGCATATTCTCGATAGGAAATGCAAAACTTTCATGTCCGCGTAATGCAATGTCTTTAAATAAATTAATACACAACATGCATTTACTTAATAGTCAACATAGCCAAAATGAGAGATTTGTCTTCATGGAGCTATATGAAGCCTATCATCATCATCATCATCATCTGCTGTTGATGCAGCCTTTATCTGCCCACTGCTGGGCATAGGCCTTTCCCAATGCCTTCAATGCCTATGTATAAGGGTCAAAGTAAACAAATTGATGATTTTTACTTTTTTGTGTTAAAACCTACCTCTTTGTCTAATTAATAAAAAAACACATGTACAGGTGTAATTGTTATTTGTTTGCTGAAGTATAAAAGGGCCTTTGCGGCCTATTTTCCTGTATGTTTGAAACTTTGAGAGCCTCTCCTGTAAAGTTGTGAATTCGCACATTAGCCCTTATTCGTAGGAGCCATCGATTTGTATAAAGAATGCATGCTATTGATTCGGCAATGAACAAATGTGCGGCTCAAACGGGGTGATTTATAGCCCTATCGTCAGGGCCCATTTCCTTTTTGATCCGGTCATTTACCAAAGTATTGGATTCACTGAGATACGTAACAGTCATTTAATTTTTCCCGACCAATATCCCTGTTTTTCTTCATATGATTTTTATATTTCTAACAACTTACTGTGGGTTTCTGAAGCCAAAACCTCTGTATGAAACTTATCGTTATCCCTGCCATAATTTTTGACAAAAACAGAGAAAATAAATGGTTTTAAACGGAGGTTTTGATACCCACTACTACTGTTTTAATGCAACATTTTAGTAGAAAAGGTAATGTTGTATCGTTTATTATTTGATTCTTCTCGTTATTACAATAATATCGTGCAGCTAATACCACAGCAAAGGTGGGTTTCCACAATTGAAACTCTTGTTTAAAACATAGTGTGTTTAGTTTATAATATTTGTAATAAATTTCGTAACCGTTTCCGCCAACCATCAATAGATGTCGCTGCCGGCAAATTAAAACGCGCTAGCGATCTGATGAATGCAAAATTACTTACATGTTATCATTATATGTCGTTGTAGTTGGCCCCTCAAAGTGTTAAATAAAGTAAAATGTTAAAGTGTGTGTGTTTACGTGAATCTTTGAGTAGTTTTATGTACATAGTGTTTTCTTTCTCATTCCTCTTAAAAAAACTCATCGACAAAAATATATCTTAATACTAATGTTTCGTTTGTGAAATTGCACGGTTAGACTTATTGACTTTTTTTTACTGAATTAAAATAGTATGTGAAAACTCCACACAAAGAAGAGCGTTAAAAGAATTAAAGTTACTTTTCTTAGCAGCACTGGTTATTCTTACTGTGTTGTATAAAGTTGCAGGCTAGCTCTTAAGATATTGCCGCGTTGCTCGCAATCCTGCTAGTAAACTTTAACACTTGTATTACAGAAAGTGTATTTATCTTAAAAGCAAGGCAATTGTTACAAGACCCTGTTTTTATAAATCTCATGGATTGTCATTATTTTCACTACATATTAAAATCCTAATGTGAAACTCATAAGAGGTAGATTCTACTTATGGTCTTTCTTACTTTTATTACTGTTAAGTATTTTAAAATTATACACAGTGAACTATTTCTAAACAGTTAGGTTCGAAATAATAACCATTAAAATTAAGTTGCCCCCAAAGTAACGATATCGTTTGTAAGTTTTAAATAGTGGTAAACGCCAGCAACAATACATTTTGTTGCACGAATGGCCGGCTTGACCGATGCAATACCACGACCACAAGGAAGACAGACGTGAAGTGGAATCGATTCCGCGTTTCGATTGATGTGTGCGTGTCAGAGGCTTAATTTTAGTCCACGTTCCCTTCACATCCTTTTCTGAAAAGGAAAATTGGATTTGACGGAGTAGGGGACGCATGGGAAACGGAAACCTCACATCCTCTTTCTGTGCATCCCATTAGCACCGAATGAGGATATATCCTTTCCTTCCGTCAGCTAAAGGTAATCAACGCATCTGCAGTTGCGGATGTCTCTGGCCGCTTGGTCATTTACCAACTTATGATATAAAAAAAATCGTACAAGTGCTACTTTTTTATAACATTGAAGGGTAAGGTAAGGTACCTTGTATTTGTGTTCTGCTTTTGTTAATTTTTTATCACTTCAAGTCCAAACATTTACCTATTTTTGAGTGCGTGATGTTGATTTTTTCTTATTTTAAATGAATTTTATAAGCATTACAAATGTTTAAGATAACTCCCGCGAGGCCAGCCTTTGGTAATGACATTGTCTCGTAGGAGAAATAGGCGACGATATGTTAGTGGGATCATCGGTGAGCGTGGACCCTAGCGATAGGGCGATAAAATATAACCCTACTTCCACTTTAATAGAATATCGTACTTTGTCGTAAATGAAAATTTTAAACTTAGCTTCAATATATATTTTATCAAGAAACTTTCGAGTTACTCAGTGATCGTTAAATGATGACTTTGAGTATGAGTGTCAGAGCTCTAAAGTATTATATCGTAATCTTTTCTATAGCAATTCCTTTTTGATTCAAATCTTACTTATTCTAATTAAACTATATAATTTAAAAGACCATTTAGAATTGGTCTCTAATATTATTTATTATAAGTTTTGAGGCTTGTTGTAAATATTTTTGGAATCTTTGTTTAAGATTTTCTTCATTAATAACAAGGAGACAAAGAATGTACAAAATGTAATGTTCACAATTTATTATAACTAAGAAAGTCCCACTGTAAATAGTGTTCTCGGACAATTGCACTATACCTTCTCGCAATCCCAGTATAAAGTAGATAGCATCTTTTATTTATTTTTATATCTAGAAAGTCCAGCAACTTTATATGTAATAAATTCATTGTATTTAATTCCTTTTAATACATTTTAATGTGCGATTTTAACAGAGTTGATCATCCACACAATGTATTTTATCAAAATCTTGGCGATCTAATGAATATGGTGATAAAAAATTGACAGTAACTATTACTCTAAGGGTCTAATCAGTATTGGACGGTGGCTGATAATGGTGACCAACAGAGACTACAAATTTAAATCAACTTCGCGCATGAATCTCATTATAAAGACGTTCATAGGGACATTTCATTACTTGACGAATAGCAACTATATAGTTTTATTTTTTGTGTACTTCTTGGCATTAATCATTATGTCAAAAATAATGACTACTCAGAGCACATAAGTTCATGTCCGAAATACCGTTGGATGGAGCTGAAGCTCGCCCTTTGATGTACGAGTACCACTCAACGAGTACACTTATATTCGAGATTAGAAGGTTGACTCAGTGAACAGATCTTTAAAAAGGACTTATTAACTAAGAGTTAGATATTGTATGATGTAGATAGTGTATTCAAAGTTTTTGGCTGGTTTTTATAATTAGAGCTGAAGGATGTAAGTTCTTGGGTGATAAATATAATAGTCAAGATAAAAAAGTCACGCATGACAAACAAGACGTCAGGAAATTTTTTCAGATTTTTTACAAAATATTTTAAAATGAGCGTGAAATTAAATGATCGTATAATGGAATAATATTCTATATCCGTGGATAAAAATATATTTGTGTCTACTAATAAGCATCACCTCAAAGTTGGTAATTGATCCTCTGCGCTTACAGTTCCGCGCCACAGTTCGAAAATTTTTATTGAAACATCAAATGCCCGTTTTTCTAATCAACGGTTCATCATCATCGGAATCCTCAATTTTAATGTGATTTTCGCCGTTATATAATCTTCCTTGGAGATGTCAAAATCGTCAGAATCGTAACAAGTAAACAACAAGCATAGGTTTTTTGCGTCAAGCTGTGGTCTGTACAGACGAATGTTTGTAAATCTAGGGTTAAGACAAATTACAGTGTACATTTAACATTAATTATTTAAATTTTAACATTTACCTAGTTATTATTATATATAGTCCTATTATTATTTTATATTTTATTATTATATGTTAACGTTAACTCTCCCGACCCCTGAGCAGGCTACATCCGCAAGTCAGTCCGGTGCAACCTCGTCACAGGAACTCGTGCAATGCAGAGAATGCTCCCAGCCGCGTTTTTTCAAAGGACAAAGAGGTTTGCACATACACAAAAGTAGGTGCCATAAGGGCCGGCAACCGCATGTAGGTAGCAATGAGAATTTTCATAATGTAACTGACAATGAAGCCCCCACCGGGGGCCCCTTATGGCAAAAATTAAATAACTTGAAGAGAAACCTCCCCTTGGTAAAAAGAATCCCTCGTGGGGCTAGACGGTGCGTAGCGACCTCTTTATCTTCCTGCGTCAGAGATGTCATCGACAAGAACGATAAACATAGCTGGGAGAATTTTCTGACATTCGCGTATAAAACGCTACATGTTAGCCAAGACAAGCATGGCAGTTCCCTTGCACAAAAAATAAAAAACAACTGTTCCCCCAATTTTAGGCCTACTTTAGACAATATTCAGGAAAAACAAATATCGTACAACATTACAAAAAGGATTGAATCAAAATTTGATGAGGGAGACATTAAAGGTGCTGCCGACCTTTTATTTACTAGTGACGTCGTTGCTCCCAACTCACCAGAGACCTACGCTGCCTTGTTGTCTAAACATCCGCAGCCTTTAGCAACAACTCGCTTGCCGGATGCCCCCGAGCCTTCTGAGCCTACCCTGAGGGCTACACCGGAGGATATACGAGCCGCGATTATGTCTTTCAGGAGGGGCTCTGCCGGCGGATTAGACGGTATGTCCCCACAACACCTTAAAGATTTGATTTGTGGTGTTGTTGGTGACGTCGGCACTGCACTTCTGGAAGATTTGACCAGCCTCGTGAATCTTATGTTCTCTGGGAAGGTGTGCAAAGACATCATTGACGTCTTATATGGGGCCAACCTTTGCGCGCTTCGGAAAATGCATGGTGGCATCCGACCAATTGCCGTAGGCAATACAATTCGTCGTGTGGCTTCCAAAATCTGCTGTAGGCACATCCTGCAAGATTTGCAGCAGGAATTTCAGCCAACGCAGTTAGGTTTTGGAACCTAGGGAGGGTGTGAGGCTGCTGTTCACGCTGCGCGCACCTTTCTCAAGCAAGGTTCAAGCGAAGTGTTGCTAAAGGTAGATGTAAAGAATGCATTTAACTCTTTGGACAGGGGCGTCTTGCTGACCCAGGCAAAGGACCAGATACCTCTTACCTTTGCTTACCTGTGGCAATGCTACAGCGGATCAACCAGCCTAGCGTATAATGGTCAAGTTATACAATCAGCTGTCGGCTGTCAGCAGGGCGACCCTCTCGGACCGGCAATATTCAGTTTGGCAATACATCCCCACATCAAGAATTTGACTTCTAAATTCAACGTATGGTATTTGGACGACGGGACCTTGGGTGGAGACGCTGCTTCTGTTTTGTCAGATTTGGAAAAAATTACAAAATCTTTCAGTGATATTGGTTTACAGTTAAATTTTTCTAAATGCGAGTTGTATTTCAGCGAAAGATTACCGGCACAATGTCGCTATGAACTAAATTCTAAATTTAATGTTTTGGCTCCTAATATTAAAATTATTGACGACCAGTCGCTCCGCCTACTAGGGGCCCCAGTGCTGGAAGCGGCTTTCACCAAAATTGTAGAGGATCAAATATTAAAATTTCAGGAATCTTCCAGCCGCCTAAAAGACATAAATCCTCACATGGCTTATTTTATTATAAAATTCTGTCACTTTGTTCCCAAGACTACCTATACGCTTCGCTGTACACCGCTTTGGGCCCACAATGACCTTCTCTCTCGTTTAGATGAGACAATAAGAGTAGTTTTAAATAGCACATTCAATTGTCCTTTGAATGATAGGTGCTGGGCCCAAGCAACCTTGCCGATTCGCCATGGTGGTCTTGGAATACGGAAAATTTCATGTGTAGCACTGCCAGCCTTTCTGTCCTCGGTTTATAGCTCGGTTAACCTCGTTGGTAGCATACTAGGCCCGTCGTTCTGCGGCGTAGAGGTTGCCTGTTTAGCCGAGGCCAGGGATGCCTGGCTCAGTGCAACCGGTCCGGACCTACCCCTGAACCTGGCTTCACAGCGGCAGTGGGATGAGCCACTCTGCATGAAGACCCGAAACCAATTGTTAGAGTCTTCAGAAAACGAAGCGGAGCGGTCTCGTCTTTTGGCCAGCTGTGAACCTGAATCAGGATACTGGTTAAATGCCATTCCATCGTTTAGCGTAGGTACCCTTTTGGAGAGGACTACATTTAGTTTGGCGGTGAGCTTACGGCTAGGGGCCCGGACGAACGAAGCCCATCGCTGTCGTTGTGGGGTAGACGTGGATCCTCTAGGTCATCATGGTTTAGCATGTCGTCGCAGTGCAGGACGCATTCCGCGTCATGCCGCCTTAAATGACGTCATCCGTCGCGCCCTTGCCTCTTCCGGGGTGCCAGCAGTGCTCGAACCTAATGGCATCGCCCGGGACGATGGCAAGAGGCCAGATGGTATGACGCTCATCCCTTGGAAAAACGGGCGGTCACTAGTGTGGGATGCCACATGCGTGGACACTGTTGCCCCATCCCATGTGAGAGCGACCGCTCGCAAAGCCGGTGCAGCTGCGGCGACAGCCGAAACCAATAAAAGGCGTAAATATGCAGCTTTGGGAGAGCCGTATATATTTGTGCCTTTTGCCGTGGAGACCTTGGGGCCTTGGGGTGCGGAAGCCCGTCAGCTCTTCAAGGAGATTTCCGTACGCCTTATCGACGTCTCAGGGGATCCAAGGGCTGGCGCGCATTTCGGACAAAGGTTGAGCCTGGCCATTCAACGGGGAAATGCCGCCAGTCTCTTGGGCACCTTACCCTGCGAGCGCAGCGATTTGGGGTCGATTTTTTACATAATCTAGTTTTATTTTTAGTTTAGTATAAGTATATAGTTTAGTTTAGTAGTTTTAATATATTATTTATAGTTTTTACATAATAATGTTATGTAATTTATATTAAATAAAGTTAATAAATGTTAGTCAAGATAATAATGAAAAGTATTGATGTTATTTCAAGATATTTTTTTTAATTTTAAACTCTCGAATATGTATCATTATTTAAATGTTCATAAAATAAAGTATTCCTTTGTCATAGTCGAGAAATCTCAAGAAAAATAAATTTAATTTATTCGTAATTAAAACTCGGATAGCGTTCGTGCCAAAAACTTTTTATTTTTACTGCGAATCAATTCCCTTTTGCTCGTAAAAATTATAATTGCAATCGATGTTACTCTGTAAGAGTCCGTTCAAATCGTGACCTAATTAAATTGTTGATTATGTATTCTTATACGTATTTTTGTATGCTTTAATTTTATCCTTATTAACCCTGATATGGATGACATATTAAGGTTGGTTCTCACTGCCAAAAACTTGTATAGAAAACACATTTTGTTGTATTTGAAAAACCCATTGATAATATATTTTTGTACAGTGTAAACCCACGGTTAGAAGTGAAATATCACCGAAACCACTAGGAAGTATCTCAATCCAAGAACGAAGTACTTCAGTCTCTCGAACCTTCATTTCCCTTTGGTTATATCGCAATTTATGTACAAAAGGATCATAAAGGCAATTTTTTTTCAATGAATCTCCATCGAATAACCTACAACCTCCTTTACCAACCATCTAATCACGGTTTTCGAGTAGCTCAGCTTATAAAGTGGCTCTTATACATCAAAGAAACTCTTGTGTATCGTCGCCTTCACTCGTGGTTCAAAGGCCGGATACGAATATTAGTGTCTTAAAAATTCTTTGTTAGTAACCATCGTTAAGACTTCAATTAATCCTTAGGATTTTTTACGGGCTTAATAATAAAATAAATAATAATATGGTTGGTGTTGTTTTCATTTCTATGCAGGGCTCTGTTACACGTTTCACAGTAATGATAATTTTCATTGTCAGAAGTCGCCAAGCAAAATATCATTTAGAACAATACGACTTTTCCTTGAAATTATTGATAGCAATTTCCAATACAAGCAAACATTTGCATTTGTTAAACAAGTAACCGAGGTATGAAATGTGAGTTCATGCCATTAGATGTCACATTGTATCGAAATGAATGATAGAATGTGTCAATTTTATAAAATAATCTTTTATATTTATTTAGCAAGTTTGTTTTTAAGTGTATTTAGTAAACCAGTAAAATCAGAAAAGGAAGAAAATCTGGAAAAAGTAAAAGATTTTGAAAAAAAGTATTGGTTGCAAAATAAAGCATTGGATATATACTATGGTAAAACAGAAGCAGTCAATATGTTATCAGAAGGATTTAAAAATCTATTGAACAATTGGGTCATACGGTAATATAACACACTATTATCAAATTATTCAAACTTTCGTGAAACATTATCTTATATATATAAAAGAAAGTCGTGTTAGTTACACTATTTATAACTCAAGAACGGCTGAATCGATTTTACTGAAAATTGGTGGGCAGGTAGCTTAGAACCAGGAAACGGACATAGGATAATTTTTACCCCGTTTTCTATTTTTTTATTCCGCGCGGACGGAGTCGCGGGTAAAAGCTAGTCATTAATAAAGAAACGGGTAAAATACTCAAGTGCAAGTCCGAAGTCGACACCGACTAGTTTCGAGCCCATCGGGGGTCCTTCATCAAGGTGAGTGGGACTGGTATTATTTCGTGAACGCTAGTCGGTGCCGACACCGGACAAATGTACGTGAGTATTTTAAATCTTTGTTATTCCCATCTCGGCTATAACTACTAATATCTTGGAGATATCTGATAGAATTTAATTAGATTTTTATTAAACTGGAAACACAGATTTTTTCATTTACATTACGCAATTTAATCAACTATTTTAATATCATTCGTCTATTTTACGTTTTATAGCTCACTTTATTGTGTTAATGATTTATTTAACTATGTTAATTAAATACCATATTTGTTACAGGCTTATGTGATAATTAAAAATGAAGACATGGAAGGAAGCCTCAAATATAAACAAGTCGAGTAAATACTTAATAAAGTTTATCACCTGAATCTCTTTTATCAATAAAATTTGTTAAAAAATGTAAAGAAAAAAACGATTTATTTTATTCAACCTAAACTTCAATTATCCTGTAATGTCCTTCATTCATCCCTCCATAAGAACAACAATTAATTTGTATGGTGTCGACTTTTATATTATGTATGAGTATACAATATGTTTTCACTGCTCGAACAATCTTCCGGCACTGAAACCCCACGGTTAGATTTATTCCATTGACTTAGTTCTGATTTATAGATGAAGAAAACACGGTGAAAAAAGTATGAGATTATGATAATATTATGATGTAAAGGTTATAAAGAGATACAATAAAACGTATAATTTATTTCACGAGATATTTCTATCTTTGTTTAATGTATTATTATTATTTTTAAAACAACATTGAGCAGGCGCTGTACTTATTTTTGTCGATTTAGTTAACAGTTATCTTGGGTCCCCAGCTGGAGGCTTATTGTCATTTCAAAGGATTTTGTGTCATAATTAATGGAATTATGAAAGATACCGAAACAAGGAAATATAATAAAGAATCCTTTCGGACGCGGCAGATTTACTCAAATAAAAGTTAACAAAAACGTGATTTTTGTGATAAATAAGATTGACTGCAAATTAGATTGTCATAATAAATATTAAATGAAATTTGGGCATCGTGTGTTTGTACTGGAAAATTGGTCATCTGGTGTTACTTAGAATCTTACTTCGGATAAACTCATAGTTTTCATATGCACTTAATAAATAGCTCAAGAAGAGTCGATTCTTCAGTTACTGTAAATTACAAATGAAGTGACATTTGTATATTAAAATAATTGTTTCTCTATCTTATCCAAAAAGTATGAAGAAATAGTGGAGACTCACTGTTTAGAGACACATAAAAGTCTTTTGAAAATCAGTCTGCATTACATAACGATTGTATAGGAAGTGTAAAAGCAAATCAGTGCCCTTGAGTTATAAGAGCGGTGTGGGGGACTTGGTGCGTGTCTGACGTACTGTCGAGAACTCTAAAACATCAAAGTACTAGATTTTGTTTACTTCATCGTAGATGTATGCATGTTATCGTTTAAGAATACTTTGATTGACGTACGTCGATTTTATCTCCAATAGCATGAATGTAGGCGTAGTTTTTTTTTTTTTTTAATCTCAAAGGATTCGGTAAAAATCGATAAACAGCAGAATAACAAAGTTTTTTAAAAATCAGTTGTGTTAAAAACATATTGTTATTTGGCTGTTTATAAATATTTATATTTGATGAAAATCTTATGATTCAAGGGAAAGGTAATTACCCGAAATAAACAATAATATACCACTTTTCGGACTTTTAACAGAACTATTTAGATAGTTTCGGTGTTACCGGTAAATCTTAGCATTAACCAGAGTTCGGGTCATTATTAAATATATGCATACAAACATACATTACATACCGATGGGTCCTATGTTTATGGACCAAAGTAACAAATTGATGATTTTTACTTTTTTGTGTTAAAAGCTACCTCTTAGATAAGTTAACAACATGAAGTAAAAAAAATACATATTTAAAGGTGTAAATGTTATTTTTTGCTGAATTAAAAGCTTCTCCTGAAAAGTTGTCAATTTGCACATTTGCCCTTATTCGTAGGAGCCATCGATATATTAGTTAATGCAGTCTGATAATAAATACTGAACGGATGTATGAAACATATACAATCTTACAATAACTAGGTCAGTTCTAGGAATGTTCACTTTTCCTTCATTCCTTGGAAAGCGTTATTGCATAGTTTCTGAAAATATCAAACAATAAACTTAAGGCATGGCTACACATGCGGATTAAAATTTATATATTAAATACTTTTGCCGCAAATGTAATAACAAGTTTATATTTTTTTATTTGATGCAAAATACACTATTCATATCATCGTCTACTATATCGTAATCACGGCGTTTACAGAGAGACTAGCTATCGCCCGCGAATCTGTCTGCGCGGCATTAAAAAAATTAATAGCCTATGTGTTCATCCAGATTATGTTCTACATCTGTGCCAAATTTTATCAAAATACGTTGAGTCGTTCCGGAGATACCTTCAAACAAACATCCATCCATCCATCAATCCATCCATCTAAAAAATCGTATTTATAATATTAGTAAGATTGATAGAGTTTATAGATTTTACAGAAATATGTTATTTTTAAGTTTTAATACGTCTTGATGAAATATTAAAAATTATTTATTCAAACATTGGCTCGGGGTAGCCTTATTCCCTAGAGCCCGCGTCCACAGGTGGCGGATGGTGGAATGCTCGATGAGGGGATAAAACCTCTCAGAGGGTAGGAGGGAAATAAAATACCTCCCGCGGACCACAAGGCCGGAGATGGAAACTCCGTAATCAAACCCCGACTGCAGGCTTCTCTGACATATTCGGAGTCGAGGCTGCTGGCGTGCTGGGTGTTGGGTTGGAGCACTCAGTAGTGGAGGCGGCGGAAGAACCTTGAGTCAACGGCGGCCCACAAGCCCTCCAAGAGGGTTACACCTTGGCGTCAGGTGGCAACCGGCCGTAAAATCAATAGCCAATTCTTTATTCCTTGTCCAAACATGAAAGCACACAGAAAGATAAAGAGTATAAATGCTAGGGCGTCCCCCCGAAGCGACGGTCGAGGCTATACATGCGCATCACTACGAATGGCTACGTGGAATGTTGGTTCAATGACGGGCAGAAGTGCCGAATTGAGTGACGTCCTTAAAAGACGTTGTATAGATGCATGCTGTGTTCAAGAGACCAAGTGGAAGGGCTCAAAATCTAGAAAAATAGGCAATGGCTATAAGCTTATTTACCATGGTGACACCAACAAACAAAACGGAGTAGGCGTAATACTTTCTGAGAAACTTTCACAAAGATTACTTAACATCGACAGAATTAATGATAGAATACTAATAGTTAAAATTGCTCTTGATAACCAACCTTGCTTAAATATTATCTCAGCATACGCACCACAGTCAGGATGCGACGAATCCTTAAAGGACATCTTCTGGGAGAACCTTTACAAAGTAATGTCCGAAATACCTAAAGAAGAAACCTTACATCTTGGAGGTGACTTAAATGGACATGTGGGAGAACACAACATCCTTTATGAAAATTGTCACGGTGGCTTTGGATATGGAATTCGTAACAATGATGGAGACAGAATACTGCAACTCGCTCTTAGCCTCGAGCTCGCCGTCATTAATACGTATTTCAAAAAGACTAAAAACCACCTAGTCACATACAGTAGTGGTGGAAATGCAACGCAGATCGACTACTTCATGTCTAGAAGAAAGCACCTTGGACGATACAAAGATTGTAAGGTTATTCCGGGAGAACCTTTGACAACCCAACACCGTTTATTAATTTCTAAATTACATTTTCCAAAACCAATCAAGTTTATTCAAAATTTTAACCCAAAAATTAAATGGAATTTACTACCTCAATGCCAAACATTGTTTTGTGATGAGCTGAAACAACATTTTAAGCATAATATCAACTCAGATTCGACCCCTAACACCATGTGGGACAATTTTGCAAAACATTGCATACAAACTGCGGATAAACACCTGGGCAGAACGAAAAAGAGAAAAGGTCCTTTTAAAGAAACGTACTGGTGGGATGAATCAGTAAAAAAAATGGTAAAGACTAAAAAAGAATATTTTAAAACCTGGCAAACAACAGGAGATGAAGTCGATCGCTTAAAATACATCCAAATAAAGAAAGAAACAAAACGACACGTGGCCATCACAAGGAATGTTTCTAGAGCGGAATTTTATAACAACTTAGAGCTGTCGAAATCAGAAAGAGACATACATAGAATTGCGAAGATTCGACATAATAACTCTAAAGATATGACATCGTTTAAATATATAAATGACAGCACAAACAAACTGGTAACTGACGACGAGACAATTAAATCCAGATGGGTAGAGTATTACAAAGATCTCTTAAATATAAAACATCCAAGAACAACTATTCACACACCACCTCAATCGGTATCTGGACCCATAGCACCCATAACAGAAGACGAGATTCATAAAGCCATTCATCAAATGAAAAGTCATAAAGCTACTGGTCCAGACGAAATTCCCATAGAGGTATGGAAAAGCTTGAAAGAAGACGGAACGCCATGGTTGCAAGAGCTCTTTAACAAAATAAGTGCTGGTTATCTGATACCAAACTCGTGGCGTAATAGTTTTCTTGTCCCATTCTATAAAGGTAAAGGTGACGTAAGAGACTGTGGAAACTACAGGGCAATTAAATTGATGGCCCATACTTTTAAAATATGGAAAAGAATCTTAAATAACCGTCTGACTAATATCATTACTTTAACCCCTAACCAGTGTGGCTTTGTAGCTGAAAAGAGTACCTCAGATGCAATACAGACCATTCGTATTCTGCTAGAAAAAGCTAAACATAAGCGATCTAACCTCCATATGGTCTTCATAGATCTCGAGAAAGCTTTTGATCATATTCCACGCGACCTGATATGGGAAGCATTAAGAGCTCAGCTTGTGCCCGAAAAATACATCGCTTTAATTCAGGATATGTACACTAATATAACAACTCAAATAGTTACCCCCGCAGGAACGAGTGAGAAATTTGCAATAACGGTTGGGGTACACCAGGGTTCAGCCCTTAGTCCACTGCTGTTCAACACCACTATTGACTATATTAGCAAACGATGTCAAAAGGAACTGCCGTGGAATATATTATATGCAGACGATGTTGTCCTTATATCCGAAGATGAAAACGACCTTCAAAGAGATTTGGAGTCGTGGATTGAAGCTCTAGAAGGGAATGGTTTGAAGATTAGTAGGAAGAAGACCGAACATATGTCTTGCGTATTTGACGGAGTAACAAATGGAGATGATATTCGCATTTTAGTAGGTCAAGTAGCTCTGCCAAAAGTTAATAGTTTCAAATATCTAGGATCCATAATAAGCCACGATGGAAAAATAGACGATGATGTGCAGCATAGAACCGCTACGGCATGGCTTAAATGGCGACAACTCACAGGCGTACTTTGCGACACTAGAATACCGTTAAAACTAAAAGGAAAAGTCTACAAAACTGCGGTAAGGCCGGCTTTGTTGTATGGCTCAGAATGCTGGGCCACCAACAAACAACACTTGAACCGGCTACACAGCACGGAGATGCGCATGTTACGCTGGTCAGCGGGTGTCACCCTAATGGACAAGATAAGAAACGAATATGTAAGAGGAAGTTTTAAAGTCGCTCCCATTTCTGAAAAATTAAAAGAGAGACGTTTGCGTTGGTATGGTCATGTTCAGAGGCGACCCGAAGATCACATGGTTAAGCTGGCCTTAAACTTGCCCACGACGACGCGAAATCGCGGAAGACCACCGACCACTTGGCTGACGACGATCCAAAAGGATCTAAAAGAAATTGACCTTGACGAACAAGACTCCAGGAATCGTGCTGTCTGGAGAATTAGGACAAGGAAGGCCGACCCCAAATAATTGGGAAAAGGCATAGATATAGATAGATATTTATTCAAACATTTAGTGACGATTATCAACTAAACACACAGTAAATCTCATTCAATTATAATCGTTTCATTGTGCCAGTGTGTGTGCACCTTTATAAAATACCTGAACCACTGTCAACAGAACATTGTTGCCTCAGACATCAAACACACTGTGTCGATATGTCGCGTCTATTATTAATTATTATTACAATATTTCACTTATTAAATTATCATAGAGTATTTTCATATAAAGATTTAGAAGAATACCAAAAGCAATTAAGAGCAGTTAAGAATACTGAATATGGTATTTCTGATACATTGTTAACGAAAGCTTTTAAATTTTTAAATTCTGATAAAGATGTGATGGGAGTTGTGGCTGATGAATTATGGAATATTGGAGAGAAGACAATTGATACAATAGTGGATGTTGAAGGTGAGTCATTTACCATGAGTTTCTGTACAATCCCCGTTTATAACATATTTTAATCTGTGTTCATTCAAAGATAATGACAGAGATGACGATTTTTTTTTAAACGGAGATATTGATTTCAAAATCCAACGGCTATTGATTTAAATGAATCTTTGTCATAAGTTTTTATTTTTAAACAATCATATAAAATAAAACTTGACATTAGTCAACTTTGGTTTCAAGACAATAATAATAATTATGACAACTTGTGTTATAAATATAATTAATGTTATATATATTGATCGTATCGTATATTAATTAGAGCAATGTTTTCAATGAAAGAAGTATAGTATTTTTTTATTTCCAGCTAAGAAACGTAAAATGTTTGACAAACCAAGACAAGCCACATAACATCAAGCAACAGATTATGCAACCTCCTTATATATTATATATAAAATCATTAAATATATATCGCTTTAGTATTTAAAAATAAAAAGTTGCGTTATGTCAAATTATTTTAATAAAATTCAATTTTGTATATTTTGTCTTTTTTTTTAGAAAACTTCCTTGAATAAAATACATCGCATTTATAAAATAACATATATTTTATAATTGCGTAAGTAAAAAAAGTAAGTCCAATCTCCTTTTTTGTTTAATATATTTTTATTAATGTTAGTCCATTTTGTTAAAACTATCTAAGTGCTTGAAAGGGCAACGTCAAATGGAAAAAAGGTAGGCGTTATCTCTCTGGTACAATTTGTATGTTTAGGACTTTCCGTTCGGGCGTTAATGTTGCTTCAGTTGAACATGACATGAAAAAACCTTTTGCAAATTTACTAAAATAAAATGAAATAAATAAAGTAACTATAGATAATATAAAACTTTACGTAAAAATACAAATGAAATATAACCACCTTAAAATCTATATATATAAAAGAAAGTCGTGTTAGTTACACCATTTATAACTCAAGAACAGCTAAATCGATTTGACTGAAAATTGGTGGGCAGGTAGCTTAGAACTAGGAAAAGGACATAGGATAATTTTACCCCGTTTTCTTTTTCTTTTTTTTTATTCCGCGCGGACGGAGTCGCGGGTAAAAGCTAGTATATAATAAAAATACCTTAACAGTAACAAAAAGAGAACAACATGAAAAAAATAATAATTAAATTTATATTGTAATTGTAAATTCAGTGTAGGGCTATTTGCATAATTCTGTTATTTATTCAACGCCCACTTATAAATGGGATTCTGACGAGTCGGAAATAGATGTGTAACTAACTTTTGTAAGGGAATTTCTGACCCCGTGGAATTTCAGTTAAAAATTTTGTCACACAATGGATTTAAAATAAATAAAAAATAGTTGTTTATGGTAATTTTTTATAATATCGAAACTTGTAGCCAATATTGACGTCTGTGACATATTATGCAGTTACTGTCATAGTAAGTATATTCTTTGATCGATTGATAGGAGGTTAATTTATTTTTCCGATATGTAACTATAATAAATTAAAGTATGACAATGTAATAATGTCAGTTTCTTTAAGTCAGTTAGTAGTCTGAGTCAACCGGACTTATTTTTTAATTCACCAACAACGAGTATATCGTTTTATAATTAACTTTGAAACGCGCAGAAATATTCATAATTCTAAGGAACCGTACACAGTATACATATAACGTTGTCTCATTTCAATTTATATTTGCAAGTAGTACAATCGCTTGCACCTGTGCTCCACTTGTACACAGGTGCAGCTTATTGGCAATGATTTAAATCCGTTATTAGAGGGCGAACTCGGACCTTTACCCCGACTTGCATTACTTTGAACAGCTTTCATTCTTTATTTCTTGCAAGAATGATTTAGGATAGGAGTGTGTTCGTATTTTGACAAGCAAAACCTGTCGGTATTTTTGTAGTTTGAACTTATTTAAGTTACTTGACACTTAGTAGGGAAAACCTTGTCTCTCATGTAGGCCACACACTTAAGCTATTACATGTATCAAACTCATTATGCTAATCCTAACGTATGTGACATACATTAGTGGCATCCTTAGTTAAAAATTATTTCTTTTTCAAAATACTGGATAAAAAATAGAATATACAGCAAGTATGGTATATATTGGGTCAGTCATATTCAATTAAATTTGATTAATGACGCTTGTCAATTGAAGAGGAGTAATCAATTTAATCGAATATTCATAACCTAATTAATTTACTCCCAAACGAAGTCTATTTGTTTATAGAACTGACACATCTTGCATATCAATATTAACTCTAGGTAAGTAAATGTTTGTATATTACTAGATTTTTTAACTTACCTTCACTACTTCATAATACATTTTATTTCAATTCCAATGTTTATGGAAATGGGATATGAAAAGGCAAACATTCGTCTAGAAACTAGGTTATGTGATAGAAAGATATAGACTGTAGTCTAGTATTAGTATTCATTTATATTATCAGTCGTAAAGCAGACTCAAAAATAAGTTTTCATGACAATTTTATTTTAGTTAACGTTTACAAAATATCTGACTGTAAAATAGAGAATAAAAGGGAAATGGAGAGAGATGGTTCTGATTGAACAATTTAAAATTACTGAGAAGGACTGTTATTTATAATTATAATATTGAATTGAACAACATGTATTCAAGTAATATGAATTTATAAAGAAAACAAATTCAATCCAAGTTTTAAATTAATTTTCCAGGGGTTTACTAAACAAAGGCCTATTCAAATAGAAAACGTTGGAATTTACCCAATGCAATCAGACCTCCAGTCGTTCTGATTGACCTTTATGCAAATTTAAAATTAGTCCAAGAAAGGGAGGGTTGTTATAATAGAATAATTTACCTGACTTTAAATAAGTAAACTCCGTATTTACGGAATCAATTATAATTAGCTTATGTACATCTAATATAAGGTATTTCTGAAAGCAAACTAAATCTATAACACTAATAAAATGGTAATGTCTATCTGTATGTAAAAGCGAAAGAAAAAAAAGTCATATTTAGCTAACAATGTATTTTTAATCCTGACACCAAAATTTCATTTTTGTAATATTTTTGTCTGTCTGTCCACAAGTCCGCGTTTATTCAGTGTAATCTTCGGGACAACCTGACCCATTTTGACAGGTCTTTGACAGTAAAGGAGGTGATGAAGTCGGATATTATAAAGTACTTTTTTCTCTGCGCTAACAAAGTCGCGGGCGGCCGCTTGTATTGAATAAAAGTACTAAGTTGTTTTCAAACGAATTAACAATTTCTCTTAAACAAGGAGCAATTATTAATGAAATTTGTTTCCATAGCATATAATTCCTTACTAACAAAAACACTCGAGGTATGAATTCATGCGAAATTTATTTCATTAAAACTTTTCGAAATGAGTATGTGAGTTTCTAGCTGTCGCCCGCGACTCCGTCAAATTCGTTGCTGGCGTCTACCACCATACAAACATCCATACAAACATTCACATTTAAAATACTTGTAAGATTACATATGAAAAAATATTTCATATTGTTTTCCATAAAAAAAATAAACAAAAAAAAACACTTATTATAGTGCCATTAAAAAAAATCACAGATTTTTGTCTACCAGTTAACTGTGTTAAACCACAAAAATTACCAATATATCACACACACAGGAATACAACCACCACAGCAATCTTAGTGGTGCAATTAGTATTTAGGTTTGTATTTGTTAATTTATAAAGACTTAACAAGTTGGCATTGAGTTTAATCTATTTTAAAATAAAGTCTTTCGCCAACAAGCTGATAATTCATTTAAAATTATCAAAGGACGTCACGTATCTTCGCCGTAGTTCTGATTAATATTCATGAAGAACAAATTAGAACACCGGACCAAATGAACGGGCTTTCGTTGGTATTAGTTATCGAAATTTCCTTTAATTTCCCAATGTTAACATTTGTTCGAGGAATTAAATAAAAGATAAATCGAAATTAGTTACACATGTTGATTACATTAAATTTATTATTATTAAATAGATAGACATCCTTCGAGTTTTCATTATCCCAACTGGCATTATTATAGAAATTAACTATAACGATTTTTCTTTATAAACGGTACGATGGTATTTTAGAAGCTGGAATACATTTCCAAGTATTTTCTAGTAGTGATAAGATTTCACGCACTAATGTTCTATTAAATTGCATACATTTATTTCTCATTATAGTTTTTTTGCCTGACCTACTTACAGACTCTATCCATAAAGATCTATTCGTCTCTATAATTTCATCAAGATTATAAAATGGAGTATTAAAAAGTCATACAAAATTAATAAATAGAACAAAGTCACTTGACATCTTAATTATACTATTAAAGTGCATTATAATATGAGCTATGAAAGTCCTTGCGCTAGTAGCACAGTTGCGTTGTATCTGCAAATGTGTTTGTAAACGTTAAAAGCGTTGCGCTTGTTCAAAGCGAAGTGACTCGTTATGTGGCATTTATGTCCTTTATGCTCGCTATTTACTGGAATAAGCTAGAATAACTGAAGTTGTAGTAACAATGTGTATAAAATAAATAATCCTACTTTTCTAAGAATTTTTTTTATGTTGTAAGGTGGCAAACGAGCAAATGGCACCCTTTAATCGCGGATATGGCGAAATGACCGCTGCCTATAGACATCTGCATTTGCAGAGGCGTCGCCTACCTTTAATCGAAGAAAGAATTATGATCAGATGAGATACTTGGAATAGTGATACATACTACATATTTTAGGGGTAGGGGAAAGGGCAGCATGGTTAGGATGTCCCATTGACGATAATTACCCGTTCAGTAAGAGGGTAATGTTTTTGGGCGCATTATTTTATGTACATGGATTTGTATGTATATCAAATACCTTGTGACTTAGCCAAATTGTAAAGTACTGTACTGTTCTAATTTTATTAATAACTAGCTTTTACCCGCGACTCCGTCCGCGCGGAATAAAAAATAGAAAACGGGGTAAAAATTATCCTATGTCCGTTTCCTGGTTCTAAGCTACCTGCCCATCAATTTTCAGTCAAATCGATTCAACCATTCTTTAGTTATAAATAGTGTCACTAACACGACTTTCTTTTATATATATAGATTTGTGTAACATCGTGATGTAGTATAATTTAAACAAGATTTCACAAGTAGAATATAAATTTCGCCGAAAAATTAGTACCGATTCGAAGTGTGTGATATCACAGACGTAATTGATGATGATGACTTTACCAATGTTTACTTGCCCTGATATTTTTTAAATGATTACTAGCCGCAATAAATAAAGAAAAACAAAAAAACGGCAGGGGACCACGGAGACAAAATAAAAATAAATGTGAAAGTAAGATAAATGTTTATTTCTTTCCATTTGCTTTATGGTGCGGAATTACCCATGTAACCTTTTGATATAGAAATCAGTGATTCAACAAAACGTACAAATCTCCCTAAATAATGTTTTAGGTATAGATTATTTATTTATTCAGGTAATTTACTTTATTTAAAATTGAGGCTTCTTCAGAACAAAACTAAATAACTTTCCAAAGGTCCATTTTACAAAATTTCTATGACTGAATAAAATAGGTGAGACTATATTTATTTTCCCACACAAAAAATATTAATCATAATTTAACACTTTAATATTTAGGAAAATTATTTTAATATGTATTAAAGAAAAAAATACGAAGTCTAACTTCAAAGTTGAGTACATTATATATGTATTAAAATCCATGCGTTTTACTAATTAAAATATTTTTTTAAAGCGTTCCAACTGAAGGAAACTATTTAAAGACGATGCCTTACAGTTAAATCCGCTATATAACTAGCTCAACATGCGCGAAACGGTACCCTTTGATGTTTTTGAGTGGCACTTACCATATGCGTCTAGCGCGACTGAAAAGGTTCCCCTAACTTGAGTCACGGTATAAAGGTTCCGACTTGCTTTTGCACCTTGCTTTCCGCAGTTTACCAGAGATTCAGAAAGTACCAAACTCCTTTTAGGAGTTGAAATTAATTAGACTTACTGCTAATTGAATTTACAAACGATTAAGAATCTATTTTTAGTTATACTCAGACTATGCAATTAGTAACGTCTTAATTAGTATTTTTTATATTTAAATTAACCTAAATAAGTTAAGATTAATGTACGTTTCTGTTTGAAATAAAAAAAAGATTGAACTTCAAGAAAATTCTTAAAGAAAAATTTCCAACTTCAATTTAACTTAATTAGCTGTAATCAAAATTTAATTTAATTTTTGACAATAAATCTGTATTTTTGAGAATCAATTTAAAATGTGTTAAGAACTAGAAATCATTTCTTTTATGTAAATAAATCATCTGTTGCACTTTTGATATTTAAACTAAAACCTGCATATAAAACAATGTTTCCTGTCGAATGCTTAACAATTATTCGGCGAATAACTTATAACATTTGTCAATACATTATTTAATAAATTTGTTCTAAAAACATGTCCCTTTCAATGTTCAAATGTTTCTCAAAGTAAGCTTACTTCATAAATCACACGAGACAAAAGAAATAGGAAAACAAAAATAAATGACATCAAAATAGAAAGAAACAAAGTTTTCTTTGTTAAATTTCTCATAGCACTTCTTTTACTGTTCGTGATTCAAAATAATTACATTTAATATATTGTAAGAAAAACTTCTCGAATCTTCTATTTTAAGTTTGTCTATATTTCTATTATAAACTATTATGTTGTGACTGTCATTTACTGTAAATAACAATTATAAAAACAATTAATCACTGTTAAAAACTTATAACATGACATAATTATCTTAAAAATTATTTGCCAGTTATTTTGGCAACAACAATATTTTTAGGCAAAGCATCTTCAATTACGGATGTCTATGGGCAGCATTCGCTTCTTTATGTTTGCGAATTCTGGTGACCGTTTGGTTGTTTGCCACCTTTTGAAATAAAAAATGCTTAATAAAGGATTACGGAAGTCTGTTTTAATTATTTACCTTTTAACCGAGAAAATTGAAGAGAATTTCTATATTTAAAAAAGCTCTTACTAAAAATCTTTGTATACAAAAGCAATACCCGTGATGAATATGCGTACCTTAATAGAAATGGAAGGTAATCGCTTAATATATTTACGTGCAAAAACTGAATAGCTAAATGTACGGGTATCGATGTTGGATTGAATGAGAGCTTTTTACAAAGACTACCCACTACGTTACTGATCGATTGAAAGGTTTCCCCGAATTTAATTTATTTTTAGGCATTGGTAACGTGTATTTTGTATTACGCGTGGATCAGAAGAAAGAAAATTTTGGAAATTAAGTTTCCTGAATTTCTGAAATATATTAATTACTATTTCTATTCCAGTATATTTTTAGCAAATTTTAATCAACTCAAAGTTGATTAAAATTTCATAACTATTAACCAAAGAAAACAAGCAAATGAAAAGATTTAAACAAGAAATATGCTGTGCAATAAATAAATTCGTTATTATAAACGAATTTGTAGAATTTTTCCGTTATTGATATCTACTTTCTTATTTAGAGTATCTGCAAAATGTCTTACGAAAATAATTAACACAGTTTTTGATTCATTGTATATAACATTTCCTAAAACTCTATATTATGTATTTTTCCATATCATTAACAACAATATATAAAATTCAAATTGTTGTTGTATACCTCTAACAGACATAACAAGAAAAACAAGTTGGAACAGAATGCAAATAACCTTTGCCCGAACGTTCCATTGCAAGGTATTCACGACACCGTCATTGCATTAGACTCTTACGTACTGTGTATAAAATTACAATAATTTATGAAAATTTTATACTAAAAAACATAGAAACTGTTACGTGTATATAGATGTGTGTGTATAGATGTAACTGAGCATATAAGTCCGAATATGCAGGAATTTTCCTTTAGATTGCGTCATATTATAGTTATTCAAAGAATATTTTTGCCTCTTTAACGTCGAACGTTGCACAAGCATAAACAACGTAAGCACAAATGCCTACCGGAAAATTTAATGTATCGGGTATCAAATTCGCCGTCAGCAATTGGAGGCTGCGATGTTTTATTATAATTCATTTATTCGTTCGCTATTTCGTTCATTCGCTTCATTGACGTTTGTACGAAGTATTGCACTTAAAATTTATTTAAATTGATAGCTCCGCCTGTATCTGTAATCGCAACTTAAATATTCAAGTTATTTCGTGCACGATTCCCTTAATTGCATCTCTCTGTTTGGAGAAAGATATTTTTACAATTTAAATTTCTGAAAAATACAGCACGAAACGTTACTCAAAGTTCTACAAAGTTTTTCAAAATTTAGTGGTAATATGGGGAAATAATTAATATAAAAACTGTTAAAACAAACTTGTTTTTACCTGTAGTTTAAATCACAGTAAAGGTTTTATATGATTACTATTTGTGTGAAAATTTTAATTATCTTCTTTTCTCAGAACTCTCTTATCACACCAAAGTATGATAGGTATATTAACACAATATTATTTTTTTAAGAATTAAAGATGATTAAATTTTAAAACATTTAGTAATCTCAATGAACATCTTCAACATGAAATCTCTTTTCAGATCCGAGAAACAACAGCTGCGAAGCTCTATCTGTGTTCAAAAGGATTTTGCAAGCGTATTATGGTAAAACGACATCTGGAATAGCTTGGAATACTAACCTAAATAAAAGAGAACAGCATCTTATTTGTAATAAACAAATCGTAAGATAACGCCTTTTTACAAAATATTAATTGTGATAAAATAATTTATACAAATTGTAAAAGGTAAGTGTATTACGAAAAAACTTCATTCACTTAATTTTTAGTCGAACTATACTTGGTTAAAATTTCTTTTATGGCTAGAAATATTAATTAATCCTTCAAAACAAGCTTCTCAATGTCCATTGCTTGTCAACGTAAAGAATACTAAATTCCAATATCGAAATAACCATTAATTGAAGCGGATAGGACTTGAATTCGTTATTGAAATCTTGTTCAATTTTCGTAGCGAAATTGCCAAGGGGACTTTTGTTACTTGTGTAATTTTTATTTTATTCAAATCGTATCGAAGTTTTCAGTTAGTTTAAAAATAAAAACTACATTTTTAATGACAATTAAAATGTTAGTATCCAAATGAAACTTGCTCGAACAAAATTCATAACGTCGAAAAATTTTTAATATTGATTCCGCCAAAAATACGAAGATCATTTGCACAGACGTATAAAGAAAATATAAGTTTCACTGTATTAACATTAGAGAAAACTATATTCGTATTTATATAGAAATTTTCTTAGTGCATATCATTGCTGAATTTACGGAACACTAATTAATTAGTTAATAGTAGGAGGCAACGGTTACCACGATCTTACGTCTAGCGCGTATTTTCCGTGGGTGTAAAGATAACTATTTTGGAAATAGTTTTACATTTAACATGTAGTTTGAGTAAAAGAGATTTTAAACGAGATGTGAAATAATGAATTCTACATGGCGTGTAGCTCAACATACATGAAATGGCCTTTGATGTCTTTGAGTAGCACTCGACACGTTCGTCTAGCGGACCTGAAAGGCCTTCCCTCTCACATTAGGCTCTAAGGGTTCTGATTTGCTTTTGCACCTTTCATTAGGTAGTCACTAGATGATCTAGACATTAATTTACGAAGAGAGTACGAATCTCTGAAAATGTATGCTAATTTAAATTGCAGCATTCACCAACGTAGCTTTTAATGACTTTGTTTACAAAACAAAATAGCATTTAAAAACGACGATTTTATAAAATAAATAATAAAAAAGTGCTTAATAAAATAATATTTATCCGTAATTCAAGTTACAGGCATATAACATGACATATAACTTGTCTTATATTCAAAATACGAAAGGGAAAAACATAGTCCTGTTTATTATTCAGTTCGTCCACGGCGATGCAAATTTTCAAAAGAACCCAATTAAGTACACCGCTAACAAGCTGCATTTATTGAATGCATAAGACACAAAATTAATGAGCGATTGTTTCTTTTTTCAAATGATTTCTTATACTTTAAATACATTCTACTTTATAAAGATTTTGTTTTCATTTAATGCTACTAAAATGAAGCTTTTTTAGACCATTCTGTATAAAATTTAAATATTCAATTACGTGCGCTATTGTTAAGTAGTTATAATTGAAATTAATTCTCTTCTATTTTACTTTTTATCTGTAAGAATTTTTAACACTTTCTAATCAACGATAAACATAATTAGCGATCTTTGAGCTATCACGACTTCAAGTAGTCAAAGAGAAAGTAGTAATGGCTTTCAATTAAATTGATAGAATCTCCACTTAAAGTTGGACTGGAGTTATTAATCAACGGTTTAATTAAAGTCCACAGACCAAATGATTACGATTTTTGCCAAATTAACGTTAATTAACTTTGTTGTGTAACAAAGCGAATGCAATTTGTATTTCACTCAATATGGGGTATACTGCTTTTAAACTTTAAATATTTTTAAGGTCGTCTCATTGTACTTGTAGTACTAAGGTAAGGTTGAGTACAAAGGGTTAGTCTATTACTTCTAACTAATGTTATAAATGCAAATGTTTGGATGGATGGGTGTTTGTTAATACGCATCTCCAAAACGACTCGACGGATCTCGCTGAATCTTGGCACAGATGTAGAACATAATCTGGAAGAACACATATGCTACTAATTAAGTTTTTTTAATTCCTCGCGGAGTCTTGAGTCTTGGGCAAAATCTATCTTTACATATTAACTAGCTATCGGCCGCGACACGGGATAATTAGTAGCCTGTGTGTACTCGTAGATTATGTTCGACATCTGTGCCAAATTTAATCAAGATCTGTTGAGTTGTTCCGGAGATACCTTCAAACATAAATCCATCCATCTAAACATTCGCATTTATAATATTAGTAAGATAATAAATCTACGTCTTATTTACAGTAGTCTATAAAATGAACATTTTGTCACAATTTTTAACTACTAATTGTCTACATTAATTAATATATTTATTTTTATTTTTCTTGACATTGACATGTGATAATGTAATTTGAATAATGTTAAGTATAATTTTTTTTTTGTCTTTAACAGTAAAATGTTTTATGGCACACCCTGTTTTCCGTTTTCGTAGATCGTAGATGTTCAAAAGCGATAAGGAAGCTTCATTCCCAAATGACCTATCGGTACGTGTAAGACATATTGACATATTGACGTATCGACATGACATAAAAGGAAAAGAAGAATTCTATTTGAATTTTATTTCTGCTATTTTTTCTGTTAGTATGTGACTTCATATAAAATTTCTTAAAATTAATGAATGCTGGAAAACAGTTTAAAGAAAAAAAAAACGATAAATTATATATTCATATAATAAATTGATTCTTAAATATTATTATGTTATTATAAAATTACATATCAACTTTGTGTTTGATTTATTCCTTAGAGATAAGAGAAGGGACCTTACTAACTTAGCTTGCTGAATATGAAATAAACCTTAGAATTATTCATGTCATATGTATTAGTCACGTAGGGTTGTTGAATCTTGAGGGATTGGTGGGAGCTTATTCAATTTTTACACGATGTATGACACAAGAAGTATGAAGGTTGACTTGTGAAATATATTAGATCATATAGTTATAAGATTTTGTACTAATTTTAGACCTACATCAATCTTTATCAGGTTGAGTAGATTATTTTAAAGCTGAATAAAATGTCGTTATCTAAACAGATAACTGAAATAAACAAGTTGAATTTTCTTGTATACAATTTTTGCCATGGAAATCTACTGTTAATACGCTCGAACATAGGAATATTGCCATCTTTTTCTCTCATTTTAAAAAAGAGATATAACAATGTTTCTTACTTTCGAGTGATTCAACAATGGAAGCCCATGGTTATGTGTGACTCAACAAAAGCAATTAAAATTATATCACAAACATACTCGCGTAAAATTACCCTTATTTTACAGAAACTTCCTTAATAATTTCACGGCAAATGTCTATTTAACATACGATGAAGATTTGTTAAAATTACTTACGACCATTTTGTTTTAATATTTATGTAATTGTTGTAATATTCTAGATTCCTCTCCCAATACGATGGGCAAAAATATTGTGCCAACATAATTATTGTAATTATAAAAAAAAATCAGATGAGAATTTTTCAAACATCTTGACACAATTTCAAATTCAGTGACGATATGTTGTTAGTAGTTTGTGAGCGGAGCGTAAATTAAAATAGTCTTCTAGACACAAATAGCACTCAACAGGTTCAAGTGGCAGAGGAAAATTTAATTTTGCACCTCGCTTAAATTCGTGTTATTATTTTGTCAACAATCCATGTAAGCCATTTTAATTTAAAATAAATTTGCATATTTTGATAAGCATATTAAACTTTTTCGTAAGCCATATCAGTATCAGACCAACCCAGTATTTTTGTTTTATTGAAAAACTGTGAGCATAAATCATTTGGCGTTTTAACAATTATTCAAAGTAAAATTTTATAAAATGGTTTTAAACTAAACGTGTAGGAAGTGAAGTTTTCTAGAAGCTAAATAAAACTCAAGTTGCAGCGGCGGCGGTAATTTAATTCCTTACCTCGGTGGCAAGAACCAGGTCACTACTTTACCTGTAAATAACTCCATAAATAAATTTAAGTCGTTCTACTTAAATGACGCGAAAATAATGATTAATAGGATGCAAAGACTTGTATACATTTTTTATTGAACATGACGGCAATTTCTCGTAGTCATGTGCTACGAACTACTACGTTCCACTACAACTGCTACGAACCGTAATGAAGATGGTCAATATAAACGCTAATTTTAAAACTGGGTAGAGGACTACTTCGGACAAATGTTGCCTAAAGTAAGAAGCGTAACAATTTTAATAATCCTTAAAATATTTTACAAAATTGAATATATTTAAATAAGATGCTGGAATAAAACAAAACAAGATGTCAAGTAACCTGGTATATATAAGGTAGCGAGATTTCGCGTGAATATTAGTCGTTTAATATTAATTTATCAACAAAACAATATTCGCTTTCAACGATTTTAATATCCGACCATAATTAAATTGTGCAACGCAGAGATATATTTACATTTTATTAAAGTTGCTTCGCAAACTAGCTTAGTCGTTATTAAAACTATGTTTTGATACAAGCACTGCAAATTAATTTTAATGAAATTTTGAATATTTATTAATATTTGCGACAATAAATAATTAAAATTATTAGCAAAAGCTTTTTTCATGTTTAATTTTTTTACGTAACTAGTGAATGTTGAATAATTAAGTGAGAAGCAAAATTGACAATCAAATAAGTTTATCGCAACAGAAAATGCCTAACAACTTTGATAATCTATGAGCCATTGCATTGTCATAGCTTTGACGACGAATTCGTCATGAGTTTCCGATTGCAAGAGCAATCAATAGCAAATATAGTTGAAGTTTTTTGTAATTCATTAATAAACAAGGTACTCAATTGTATGGAATTAAATTTTTAACTGTATTTTTTTCACAGGATTTTAAAAATAAAGCTTTAAATGACAAAATGTGACGCTGCCTTCAAATTAGCTTTGAATTACATTACTGTGCCTATTCAAATCACCCTGTAATCGGTCTCACTTTCTGATGTAAATTTATTCAGCTAACGAACCGAAAAATGAACTGAGACAAATACGATTTTTGTTATAAACGAATTTATCTGTATCTATTTTTTTTTTTAGAAAACATGTTACCTTGTTATTTATTACTGTAATTTGATATTTCAACAAAAAATTGAATTTCATACATTCTCCGAAAAAAATTGTAAAGATACATAAAGTTCTAAATCAAATGTCAAAAGCATAAATGACAAAACGGCACAAAAGAAAATTACAAAGCACTAACAATGAAATCGTAATTAGGTGAGCTATTAAAGTAGTTGCTAACAACGTTGTCACACATGTGATTGTAAAGCGAACGTAATCACAAAGCGTAAGTGGAAGCAGAACACCTACATCAGCTTCGCGTGCTTTGATTAAACAAACATAACCATTCACACTTCTAACATTATGAAATGAGCAGAGTCTATTGTAATTCCTTAATACGTTCAATGCTATTTTCATATTTGATTACGAACATGAACTCGCCAAGCGAACGGCATTTAACGTGTTTAATAAATTTAAAATGATGTAATGTGTAGTTTTTAAACTTATTATTATTTAGTAATCGTAAGACATTCATTTGTTTTTCCACTACAAAAATGATAGCAAGTAACATTAATGTCTTTGTGTAGTCAATATCAACTTTACCTCATATTACGTATTTAAAAGGCAGTAGCACTGGCTATTTTCAACTGTGTTCGTTGTGTTAACTGCTCAAGTATCTACTTAACTTTAATACTGCACTTAGTTAACTTTGTATAAGCATGCAACTGAACACCGCGATAAACTTTTCATACTTTGAGTGTCCGTTAGCAAACGTGAAACAGGTACTTATTGCAGTTTCAACTGACTCTTACTGTTGACAGCACTCTATGAGATAACAGAAAATGAATACAAGCTTTGACTTTTTAATTCTGTTTAGTTTGTAGCGTGTGTAGTTAAAAGTATTGCCGTCATCAGCTACCACGACTGTCATTTATTTCTGTCGACTTTTTTATCTCACTAATATTATAAATGTGAATGTTTCGATGGATGGTTGGATGTTTGTTTGAAGGTATCTCCAGAACTCCTCAACGGATCTCAATGAAATTAGGCGTAAATGTAGACCAAAGTCTAGAACTAGAAGAACATAGGCTACTTATTATATTTTTTCTTAAATCCGCGGGGGCGGAGTCGCGGGCGACAGTTTATATGTGTTGTGCAACAATAGCTTCAAGGGAAAATCACCACAAAAATTACAATTCAATCTACAAAAAATACAAGGTCTAAAACACACAAAAATAATATTATAGTAACTGCACTTGATATTGGCCACCTTAAAGTGTACTGTACATTTCATGATTTCTCATCTGTAAACTTCTGCATATTAATTTAGTGCAATAAAGTTGTTTAAAACATTATTAAACTAAAATTTATTGTTTTATACTAAAATTTCACCAGCAGTGAAATATTACATAATAATTTGAAATCTTGAATTCTATAAAATATAACAACGTAGACATAAAGTAATTTCGGTAACTAATCCCTTGGAGAGCCGAGTCATTTATTCTGGTGTTCCAATTTGGCCTTTATGAATATTAACTAGTGTTGTTTCAGACCTCACCCCCCTCTCCTCTTAAGCTATTTTGTTCCATCTTTCATCTCATTTGTTCTCATAAAAAAAAACTCGTAAAGATTTGAAAACATTTTGTTGTATAATGCATGAGAATGCTAAGAATTTTATAAACCACAAAAAGATATTTAACTAAGAACTCTTTAAACAAATTACACTATATATATTTACTACTTTAAAAAGTTTTATCGATACAAAAACGTTGTGAAATGAAATGTTATAATTGCTCCTTATCTTTTTGAATAAATGTTGGGCTTTCATTAAAATTAAGATCTTGGTTCAATTTCTTATCGTGTACTTTATCTGGTCAAGACATATTAAAATGATATATTCATGTTATATCAAATTTTATAGGTCACTAGCGAAAATATTAAATTAAGTTAAGTTTTGCGCTGCGTAATAAAGTCGTAGCCCGGGGCGTGACGTATGACCACTATTATGATCAAGCCTTTCGGCAGTGAATCATGAACATTTTCTTCAAGATTGTTTTATAAAGTAACTAGTACTTTCAGAGTCACATGCTAAATCTACATTAAGGTTTTCCTTAGTGATTCACTTAACGATTCTGAGTGGCACTTTTTTTAAATTAAGCAATCGATTTTTTTTATGGTAATTTTAGGAGATATATATATCTGGGTACAATCTTATTTTTATTTATCACGTACTAAATTAATAAATAAATTTATGACTTAGGTCACAATTTTATTAGAGGACTGCTTAGATAATTTGTTTAATTTTAGCTCATTATCTCTGTAGTTAATATTTTCTCCGGTATACGAAGCTTAAAGGTTAAGTAAAATGTTTAGGATTAAACCTAGCTTGTTATTTATTCTTATATATTTTTAACATTCTATTTGTTAATATTAAATCGAAATACTACTAGCAGTAATTCAAATTGTAAGAATTTATATTTTCTTTTAACCTCTATATTCTTTAATAAATTTTTATTACTTGAAAATAATTTATTTTAATCAGAAAGTAACTTGAATTGACCTTTTGAGTGAAAAAATATTTTATGTAAGATAGAAAACAAATCAACGTGGAAGTTAATAGACTATGAAAGATCCGCGAAAGCTATTTATAAATGAAAAAGTGACCTGAATCTTGCGATCGAGGTGAAAAATTGAATTAACTTCGCTCGCTACCTTAACTTGTATTCTGTTTGCTCGGTAACAAATTCACAATTTCTTGTATTTACAGCGATAGAAATAAATTGTATAGAAATTTCCTTACCTCATGATTATTACCAAAGAAGTCAAGGAGTTTTTGAACAAGGTTGTATTTGTTTTACAACAGAATTTTTAATTATTTACTTATAAATTAAATGAAACTTATGTGTTCTTCCGGACTATGTTCTACATGCATGTCAAATTGTATCAAGATCCGTTTAGCCGTTCTGGTGATAGCTTTAAACAAATATAGATCCATCCATCAATAAATCTAAACTTTCGTATTTATGATATTAGTAAGATTTACAATGATACGATTACAGCCTTTTTGGATTTTGGATAATTTTTTAAACTTATATTTGATTTATGAATGTTATATCATCATCATCAGCTCACTATACGTCCTCACTGAGGGGCTCGGAGCCTACCCTAAGTTAGGTGTGACTACGCCATAGTCAATGTTTTATAATTTAACCATATTGGTCGAACAATTATAATAACTTTTATTCAGTAATTGTTACATAAAACACGTTACACCTGAGTTTTTAACGCAAGCAATAAAACATGTGACTCTAAAGAAGATTTAAATACGGCATTGTAGGAAAGTTAAAAGAATATTATAATTTCAACGTCAGGCGAAATAAATTACCTACATAATTCATAAGCGGAAATGTCTGTTTTTGTAGTAATGTTTATAGGGAAAATATTTATCGCAAGACGTGACCTATTTTTGTCTTCGCGGGAATTAATTTCCAAGTTTTTTTTTTGTTTATGACCAACTTATTGGTTTAAACAAATGAATAACATGAATAGCTTCGGAGTTTAAAACAGACTAGTAAAGAATTAACTTAAATTAGTACGAATTAACTTAAAAATATGTACTTTTAACTAAAATAATTTTCAACAATATTCAAAGAAAAGTTTGAATATTGAAATCAAAATAATAGACGTGAATCTACGAACTTACTTAACATAAGGGAATCTTAACGACTTAATAATTTAGAAGAAATAACGTCTATGCATATCGGTGTTTCAAAATAACAAGCAATTGTGGTATCAATTTTCGTATGTCCGTTCATGGCCGGTCAAATTATGTTGTCATGCGCTTTGAGGTCGGTACATTGCAACGTTGGGGGAGCAAGCGAGTATAAATATTATAGCAGATTGTCTACGTACACACAGACAAAGTCTATTCCTCTATTTGTGAAAGCATACACTGGTCCTAAATAAATCTCTTTTATAAAAGCCTTATCAAATTATAACTTCACCAAATGACAATACTTTATTCAACCATGTGGGCATTATAGAGTAGGGAGAACAGTGGTAAAAAAGTTCCAAAAAATTCTTGTCGGATTGTGTCTTGTCCTGTCTTGTATATAATTTTCTCCGCTGTAGGTTTTCTGATTGCCAGAGTAGTTTAGGGCCACATAATTTTGTCGTACTATGTTGTTGTGTAGCCAAGGATAAATAATAAATCTTTTCACATACAATAAATTCAATGATAAATCTTACTTTAAATTCTTTGATAGTTCCACGTAACAAAGATGGCATGGCGCACTGTATTAGATGTGTACGAGAGCCAAAAAACTTTTACAAAGTGTATTCCTTTCGGAGTCAGTCGCGAAAACAACGAGATATAAATAAAAGAAAAATATATGATATTATTATTGTTATTCGAAAACAAAACTTGTATTATAGTTAAGAATTAAACAAAAGACTATAACTTATTCGTATAAAAAATATGAAATATTATTCTAAGTCTATTTGAAATAAAGGGATTAATGCCGTCATTGAACATCGGCCTCATTAGATGACTTGCATTTCTCTTACACATTGGCTTTTATTTGTGCCAAAATGGTCCAGTTGACCGACTTGTCCGGCAAGTTGATTTTCATATAAAAAATCGTGATGGCATAGAAAGTACTAAGTAGATATGAAATCTTTATAAATACTGACTCTAGTTAAATTGTTGACTCTACTTGGTATGGTATTAAAGAAAGTAATTAGTGGAAATCGATGTTTTTACCTTCATGTCATAATACAATCAAAGTTTATACAGTTACCACGGATTTTTCTTTTTAAAAACATTAGACTTTCAACAACATAGTGAATTCCATTACTCGACTACTACACGATGCGATACTTTAAAAAAAAACTAAATTAAAGAATACCAAAACAAAATAACAAAAATTCTTGTGAAAACAAATGAAACTTTGTAATTTATTTATTAAACAATTTCAAGATAGTGCAAATCCGAGTAAATAGTATGCTCCGATGTTGATTAGCTTTTGTTTCGCCGAGAATTTTCCTCGAAATATTATTAAATAAGTGGATAAGAGAAAAGCGATCCCTAACGCTCCGAATCTGTTATACAAAATAGATCTGCCAAAGATATCGATGATTGAATTAGCCGCTCGATAGGCTCGCTCCGAGCTTTATTGCCTCATTCAATTCGATACGTCTGCTTTTTGCCTTTCAACGTATTGTAAAGACGAAACTTTAGAAACAATTTTATCTATAACGAAAAATATTCAGTGACTCTGTTTTTAAGATTATTTTAATAATAGGAATATATCACATAAAATCCAAAGCAAGATAAAATGTTTACTCATTTAGTTTAGGATAATATTTTTTTTTTTCATATCCCTCTATAACCTTTTCAGGGTCGCCATAGTATATGTAGTGGTAGATTCCGCAACAACAATATTTGTTGATTGCACGAATGGGCCGGGTCGACCGGTGAAATATCACGACCACACAGAAGACAGGCGTGAAGTGGAATTGGTGAGTGTGGTGCCGGAAGCATAATTTTAGTCCCCTTTCCTTCTCCTTGGAAGTGGATTAGGTGGAAAAGGGGACCTATAAGAAGAAGAAATATCCTATTTCTGTGCGTCCTCTTCTCCGTTGATTAAATACCTTTAATCAACGGAGAAAAAAATGCAAATGCGTTGCCTACCGGCAACGCATTTGCATTTTCAGATGTCTATGGGCAACGGTTACCTCGCTATTTCGGCGAATCCAGGTGGCTGTTTGCTCGTTTGCCACATTTTGATATAAAAAACGTTTTCTTTTTTTTCTTTGCAAAATATTGTTGCACTATGTTTTAATAATAAGATGATATATTTACTTTACTCGTCCATTATATATCTACGAGTAGCTATTAAACTATCTCCCTGGTAGTAAAAGTAAAGTTGTAACATTATAGTAACTAATTAACGCTCAGGAAATAGCCAGACTATTACTTTGAAAGCCTGCACATATAAAGGGAAAGTTGTAAATGTCTTCCTTACATCAGATAATGTTTTGTATGTTAAGTATTAAGAAGGATGTACAAAGACAAACATTTCTAATTAACTTCCTACCGAAAATAGTTAACATGTCTTTTCTATTTTAATAGCAAGAATAAAACAATTATTGTGTTAAAAGGCCATAATGACTTCCAGTTTTAGGAAACTTCAGTATGTATCTAATAATACACATTATATAATAAAGGTAGGTTATTACCGAATAGAGAAAATGAAAGTGTAACAATGAATGGAATAAACAGATCCCTAATGCCTCGACTCTCTTACGTAAATTGGATGAGTAAAAGATATCCCTGATTGAATTAGCTACCTTATCCACGTGTAAGAGAACAAAATCGTTTCTAAAATGATCTGCTTTTGTTCATTGATGCTTGAAAAATTCTTTATTTCGCACGTTCCATATTCAAACATAAAGTGTACATTGTTTATTGCATCACATACCGTTAATTTCTGAGACCAAAATCTGTTTATAAAATATGTCGTCATACCTGGCATTATCTTTGATGAAACAGATATAACAATATGTTTTGCACGGGGTTTTTGGTCTCAAAAACCCACGGGTGGTTGATGAAGGTGTGTTGTGTTGTTATTTTTAATAATCTAAGTGAACATAAAATTTTCAAACTTGAACACAACAGAAAGTCGTAAAATATAAAACATCATTTTATATCATAACAAACAAGATTTTGTCAATTTCTGTCTAACAAAAAAGCAAAAGCAATTTCGATGAAATTGCTTCCAAATTGTAATTTGTATAACCTCGTTTTTATCGTCTTTGAATCACGCAACTGAATCTGTATTATGATTTTATTGTTAATAGATAATGTAATTTTTTTAAAATTCTATTGAAATTATTTCAAAGTTGTAATGTATAAGCTCGGGATCTGGTGATTAGTGTCACAGTGGAAAATTGTTATGTATTCCTCAATTATTATGCCGTAATATAAAGTACATTATAAGATACTTCATCTTTTTATCATTGGCTTTTGCAATAAAAATAAAAAAAAGAAATTGTGTTAAAATTTAAATTAATATTTCGTTAAACTCAAGAGTTGTCATCCAACATTTTTTTCGTTTTCGTATAGGGAAACCTTCAAAAGATACCAATTATTTTGGGGGAAAAGCAGTGTTTTGGTTGATTCCTACTTTCAATAAACCATTCGGTTGCCATCCTTAAGTGCGAATGCGAGGATCTCGGGATCCAAAAAGGAACGCATTGTGACCCTAAGAAGAGGGGAAGGGAATGAAAATATGATAGGTTAACTTATTAAACAAAATATAGAAATAAAAAAAAGGTTTTACACATACATTTTGATAGTATTTAGATGTACGTTCCTTCGATTGTAGTTTATTCACTTAACAAAAGTTATGAGTACGTGAAATTCACTGAACATAAGTGATTTTAACTAACAATGCAGGGAGACTTGAGTGTAATTTCTTTACGACGTAGTTTCTTTAAGTTATAACGAAGCAGCTCGAGGAAAATGCGACATACTACTTCTTGAAAGTAATCTTCCCTAATGGAATCCTCGTAAGTGCCAAAAAACTTTAAGCTAGCAACGTGTATTTACTTACAGTTCGTTAGTCTTACGGAACTGTTCACAAGTTATGTCGTATCACAAGAAAAATATCGATTTAATTTCAGTTATATTAATTCTCTATTTACCGCCTTATGAAAGTTTTTAAAACACCATTATTCTTGCTGTATTATTTAAAGTAACAATGAATCTTACTAATAATATTAATGCGAAAATTTGGATGGATGGATGTTTGTTAGAAGGTATCTCGGGAACGGCTTTACGGGTATTGATGAAATTTGGCACAGATGTAGAATATAGTCTGGAAGAACGCACATGAAACCTCTTCGACGACGCCGGCGCACCCCGCGCAGTAAGCAACGGGCCGCGTCCGCGAAACAATACCAGTGCCACTCACCCTGATGAAGGGCCCCCGATGGGCTCGAAACTAGTCGGTGACGACACCGGACAAATGTACGTGAGTATTTTAGCCGTTTTTTATTAGTTAAGGGTATGATACTTACTAAGTTTTTTTTTAAATTCCGCGCGGACGGAGTCGCGGGCGTCAGCTAGTAGTTAATAATTACCAAATTGCAACATAATTTCGATTTATCAAAAACGTTTTGAATTTTGTTTTCTTCTTGTGATAAATGAACAACAAATCAAAGAATTGGCACACATTTCAGAAAATCTTTGGTAAATTTGTTACTTAATTTTCATCAAATCTTATTCAAAAGAGTATTTTTAGTGCCAAAATACTTTGCTAACACGTTTTGTCTTTTGTAAACTTGTTAAAGATTGTTACACCAATTGAAATAGTTGATACAAAGCGAATATAATTTATCCACTTATTTGTTTCGAAAATCTATCGTTTTACCCATCAACTCATGGATACTTTTCAAGGTTAAGAAAACGCAATTTTTATTCAAGTGTACGCCGCTATTTATTTAATTAGGTAACTTGAACTTAATAACCTCATATGGTCAGTGTACCTATAAATTGAATTTCCTTATTTTATAAACACTAACTTTGATTCGAAACAATAGAGCGTCTTTTCATATTCAAAACACGTTTCTTATCTGGAGATGACAAGGCAATACGAAAAGAATGACTCACGTTACTATTCAAAATGAAAAGAGAACTGTTGACGCTCAGCTGTTTCTGGACAAAGCACTTTTCCTACAATAATATCATGAATATAAGATTTCTTTTACCGCATTGCGACGACTCAGTTATTCATCCACACCTGGTCACGTTATGGTAATGTGGGGTGCAGGCGACAAGCAATATATCTCACACGGAATAACTGCCATATTATAATAGTGTTCTACGTAAACATATTGCTTAATACAACTTTATTGACTAACTAATTTAGAATATGCATTTAGCATTATAAAGAACATTGTAAAATCTTTTCACAAGTAAGTTAAAAGTAGTATGATTAAAATCAGGGAGCTAAGATTCGCTGTGAGCCCAAAACATAAAAACTAATGTATTTGTTATTATTTGTTAAACATCGATAATGACTTAGAAATGTTGATTCAATTAACAAAAGAAAAATGTATAAGTCACTGATTTTCTTTTAAAAAGTTAAGTCCAGTGAACATGACCATTTCGTCGTCGGTTGTGGTTGTTGGTAGATAAACATAGAGTAAGCCAAGTGGATTTACTAAATGGAGATAAAGCTAGACTCAACACAAATTAGAGGTGACAGTAGCAGGCGATGCGGTAAGATTGTTAATTACGAAAGTTTATTTGTAGTGCACTGTCCTGTGCGCTAATCAGTTGGTTGTAGCTAATGACGCCCGAAAGGAATAAAGTAAACTTTAAATTGAAATCACAACACAGATATATTACTTGAATTATTTATTTTCGATACACACAATCTATCGTTTAAAGTTCGATCGAATGATTTTTTTTAACTCCTTTTCGTACAAAGTAATTAAAAAAACCAACGATCTCTTCGATCATTTAAATACAAATAAAATATATAACAAATAAAGTGACGGTGTAAGCTAGTAACTGTACTTTAACACAATTTTCCTCTACGTTTTTACCGCGGAATTGTTTGGTACGATTCCTGCCGCCGAGTTCTGTCATCGCACACGACAAACCACGTACCATCCACACCACCTTTGTGTCTTTTTATAACAGTGCGGTTTTCCCGTAACTTTCTGCCACATACAGTCGCGTTGTCGTCGTTGGTATTTCAATACCAGTACGTCTTTAGTGTCCTTCAAGAATCGAACCTCTGATGTTGAGTATGTCCATAGACGTAATTAACCTGGTGTTCGTTCGTTTCGTTCGTTTGCCCCCTTCTGTTATAAAAAAACAAGCTCTTAGATCGCACAACTTTTAGACACAATACAGTGTTACTTGCATAATAACATTTTATGTTTTTTTTTTTTAATCTACAAAATACATTTGAAATAATATTATTGTTTTATTTTTAATTCATAAAATTCTAATACGCAGATGCTATGTTATCAACTATTAATTATGTTACAGCCACGAATAAGAACTGCACTTAGCTTATATAGAAGAATCATACGTTATGTTAAAATGTAAGGAGCTCTCTCTCTCGGAGATTGGTATATTTGATATTAAATATACCTTTTAATTTATTTAACAATATGCTACAGATTTTTTTTTTTTTTATATACGAGAAGGGGGCAAACGAGCAGCGAGAACACCAAAGTCTTCATCGACGCCCATGGACATCTGCAATACCAGAGGAATCGCAGATGCGTTGCCGGCCTTTGAGAAGGTATAAGGTTTTGTATAAGACAAACTGTCTTACCTAAACAACTTACGATCGTTAAAATCTTTATTAACTACACGAATACCGTAAGTGCGTTGTACTTTTAATTTAATGTTTATTTTTCTTTCCGATTTTAGTTTAAAATGGGGAAAGACAAAGTAACGATTTTACAATCAATTTAAAATGTTATTAGTGTGTCTGTTTTAATGTAAGTCAATTAACGTCAGTTTCCACCGCCGAAACACCAGCACAAAAACATATTATTATATCTATTTTTAAAACAGATTAACAGAGATGTATGCTAGGAAAATCAAGAAGTATGTTGAGATGAGTATCTCTTATATTTTCCTGATTCAATTGTTTTTCTTCAACAACTCTCAATCTTTTATAAAAAGTTATCTTTTCTGAATGATAATAAATATCATTTAGGTAACGTTCTTGTTCTGCGAATACTTCTCAAGAACAAAACGTAAGTCACGCGCCAGCTCACCAAATTTATGGCTGTTTGAAATAGTTGCTTCTCGAATAAAATATAAAAACCGCTATAAAAAAAACTAAGCTTTTTCATTAAAATAATATAAATTTCAAATTAAAATAATCACTATTCCAGAAATTAAATATATTATTCAAAATTTGTATGGAATAATCAATAATTAATATATTTTTTTTATTAAATAAAATTAAACTATTACAATTTTAAAACGACTTGAATGTCTTTTATATTTCTAGTTAAAACAAAGTTTTACCTCAGTTCACACAATCCAATCAGTAGTAGTAACCATCGTTTAGCCTGTACCATAATTAGATTCCACTTTCATCTTATTTGAGAAATAAAATGTATTAAAATTAACTTAACCGATAACAGCATCTGTGCTAACGCTTGTTCTAAGTCAAAAACAGTCACAGTTTCTTTCAAGCAAAAAATTTCATTAAAACAATTACAAACAACGACTCATATCGTAATTAGCTTGGTCATTATTATATCTCCCAACGGTACTCGGGCGATGCACATGCGAGATAAAATGATTGATGACTGCGGTAATAACATAACAGTATGACGTTTGTTACAATTATATTGTTTTTAATTAACTTTATCAACAATAAACTGAGATTTTTTATTTATATATTGAATAAGCTAGCGCTTTACCACGATCCCACCTGATTATCTGATGATGTGGTCTAAAGATGGTACGCGCTAGTTTTGTAAATGTCTATTCACTCTAATTTTGAAGGCCCCCACGATGTACTTGGTTGCTTACAACATTGTCGTTATCTTGTTTTATTTATAGCTAGCTATCGCCCGCCACTTCGTCCGTGCGAATAAATAATAATAAGTAACCGATATGTTCTTCCAGACTGTGTACTACGTCTGCGCGAAATTTCATCAAGATGAGCCGTTCAGAAGATACCTTCTAACAAATATCCATCCGTTCATCTTAACATTCGCATTTATAATATTAGTAAGATTAATATGTATATTCATTGAGATGTAAATAAAGTATTTTTTTATATTTTTAAATGACAAAAACACATCTAAAGTAGAATCTGTAAATGTTATCGGATCTACTATTTAAGTAACAAAACTGATTACAATATATAAGGTTTCGTAATATCGAACACCTAAAAATCTTGAGCTATATTTCCTTCATCTCATTGTAATGCTCCATAAATCGGATTACACGGGAGAAAATCTGGGCAGTAATAATACTTCAAATAGAATGCTATTTCATAAAGATTCGTTTTGTGATAACGTTCTTTACGTTGGAAGATATTGCTATCTTACAAATGATATTGGGATCAATTCGTTATTGTTTTAAGCTTATACTTTTATTATTATTACTGAAACACGATATTAAGTTTGCGTTAATATTAAATACTATTATGCTTTTGATAAATTAATTTGTTTACTTTACCATCTTATATATATAAAAGAAAGTCGTGTTAGTTACACTATTTATAACTCAAGAACGGTCGAACTGATTTGACTGAAAATTGGTGGGCAGGTAGCTTAGAACCAGGAAACGGACATAGGATAATTTTTACCCCGTTTTCTTTTTTTTATTCCGCGCGGACGGAGTCGCGGGTAAAAGCTAGTTTTCAATAAATTGTGTTATTTAATTAAATTAATTTAATTTTTTATTAATAAATAAGATTTAAAAGTTATACGGTATTAAATTTCTATCAAAAGAAGTAATTTTCCAAAGTTCAATGAAAAGTAAACAACAGCATTCAGATAAAGCAGCGGTCTCTAGGATTTAGTTGCAAAGAATAGAAAAGTCTCGGGGGCTTCTTGAATCGGCTTATACGAACAGAAATCTTAACAACCTTAACATTTCAAACAAAAAGAAAATTTTGTGCGATACAGTGTTTTGAAATTACTCTATTCCATTCGATCAAGACAGTTTTGACATATTTTTTTTTCTCGTTTCCCTAACATAGATAGTTTAGGGACGTTGGGTACTATCTTTCTTTATTTCTTTATTTAAAAATTTTCGCAAATAAAATTTTTACAATTATTCTTACTTCTACTATTTTACAATCTAACTTACTGTCTAATATCACAAAATTTTATTACTAAGTTTTGACATATTGTCTTGATCATTTTATTATGAAGCCACTTCTACAATTAATTAAAACTATGTAAATAGATTTAATACATGATATTATCTGAGTGAAGATGATGGTTAATTGTTACAAAAAGACTACTTATTTTAGATGACTGGAAAGTCTTTCAAGAATTTCATATCTCGGTGCGTATTTCCACTAAAAACTGACAACTCATCTGAAATTTCTCCAGTGTTACAGATGTTCAAGTGGCGATGATCAACTCGTTGTTCTGACCACTCACTTGTCCTCTTCTTTTGTAACAAAAGTACTAACAAAGGCTGAATATAATAGACATGACATTTCTATTGACTTAAAAAAAATACCTATTAAATTTATTGAATTCAACGTTAACATTAAGTAAGATAAATGATATGGAATTGTTCAACGGCTTGAATATTCCAATCAATAGTGTATCAAGGATTTATCAAATGACCCAACATTAGATACGTCGCTGTAATCATTTGTCTCCAGTCATTCTCGTAGTCCGTATATCTTGATCTAATGATGTGGGAGTGATATACAACGTCTCTTGATTCACCCCGTTCCTATAATTTATAAATTGTTTCAGCTTTGTTATCGTACATTTATTTTATTACTAGCTTTTGTCTGCGACTCTGTGCGGAATTAAGAAAAAAAAATAGTAGTTTATGTGTTCTTTCAGACAATGTTTTACATATATGCAAAATTTCATCAAGATCCGTTGAGTTATAGAGATACCTTCTAACAAACGTCCATCCATACATCTAAACTTTCGTATTTATAATAGCAAGATATTTACCAAAGATAAATGTGAAAAAAAGATTTTTAGGTAAAAAAATAACTTTAGTCATATTTAAAAGTGTAAAATTTTCACCAGAAGAGACTAGAGCAAAATCAGGGACTGCTTAAATAATTTTTAAATTACTTTCAGTAGTGCATTTAATATTGTCTCTCAAAAGCCGTAAATATTTATGAAAATTTTAAATATAAAGTACTGTCATTTATTATTTTTTAGCTTGCCACAAACCTAATTAAGACGTTTAACAAATTTTGAACAAATTGGAATATCAACGTTAAAAAATGTAACTGAAATTGGAACAAAAGATCAAAATGCCGGACCATGTTACGGTTCCAAGTTGATAAATTTTAGAGAGAGATATAAATCCATTAAAGCCGTGTCCAGAGTGTATGATGAATGCGCAGAGCTTGCAAATTTAGTCTCGCATGTGTTGCCTACATTATGAGGACTAACGGCTACGTTTATTGCAAAATCCATATCAACATTTTGTGTTTTCTTTTTTCAAAAAATTTCTGACGACGTTCTTTTTTCAAACGACGACTGAAATACAGTTTGTATTTTTGAACTTAGACAGAATTTTTTGAGAATGTTACATGTGAAATACAAGATTTGTGCCGTCAATAAAATTCAGGTTAAAATAAAACAAAATAGGAAGATAATCAGATTTAATAAATTTCTACTCCAGTACCATGTTTTCTTGTATAAAGACGTACATAATTGTTAAAAGAAGCATCAAAAATATTATAAACACTTTAAACATAACTCAAGGCAGGCAGTTTAACATATACATAGGAATAAATGGTTAATAGCCTTTAAACCGGAGGGTAGATCTTCTTATACTTTTTCTTTACAGTTCATTACTCAATTTGGCCGGGTTATACTTTGGGTTATACTTACCCCTGTTCAAGTTTACACGTCACGTCGTGCTGTCAAAATTCTCATACGCTTTGATCGTGTTATTACGTGCGTCGTGCAAAACAAATGAGACGTCTCGACGAAGATAAGAATTTCTTTTCTGCTAGATGTATTACTTCTGCAGATACAGATATAAGATATAATACTTAAATAGTCAATTTAAACGTAAAAATGTAGGGTGATTTAGAAATACTCGTGTATTTGGTTCAATCCGTTTTTATCCTGTAACTCTAAGGATATAATGTTTTTTTTTTGGGTGAGAAGGCCACTTTGTGCCTCCCCGTTGATACCCCTGACATAGAGGTCAGAGACTTTTTTTTTCGGTTTAAATTTTATTGCCAAAAATATAATTATTCTACTTATTCAGTTATGTTTTTTAAATGAAGTTAGTGACGTATGAACTATTGAATTTATAAATTTTCTTGAACCAAGGACATCTAGATTTATTTTCAGGGTCACCTGGAATACTGAGATTATATCTATTTAGGTTTAAAATACTCAACACAATTTAATTTAAATCTTTATAATGAAAATTGTAACATTGCTAGAACACAAGAATCTGTGTTCAGGTGAGTGCGTAAGCTCGACTCACGTAGAAGTGGCCACCTTGCACGGAATGACAAATAGAGGAACGTATCACGACTAGAAATGAAATATAACCATTCATAAACTAGTTTCCTTATATTGACTGTGAGTTATGAAGATACTATTTGAGATACGAGCAATAAATGAAATCAGATTTTTATCTTTCAACCCCTACGACAGACATACATTTTATTTAATATTATTGTAAATTATATAAACACTTACGACTTTTAAATATGTACATTATTTAACAGCTGGTAATCAAATAAACAGAGTAGACACCACCTTCTATACCAACTTCTTCACTCCAGATATTTTTAAAAATACCAGGCTAGTCATCCTAATCACACAAAAGTTGGTGCCGTGAATGTCTTGTTAAAGCAAAACTTTAAACGTACTTTTTATTTTTATATTTACTAAAAAGTTTTCATTTAGTTAGTAAACACCTGGCAGTCTGGCCGTCCTAGGTATAAATTATAAAGATAAATATCTGTGCACGATGGTATTGCCGCGGCCATCAATCAGTTTATCTCGGCCGCGCATCGCCGCAAGTACTCTCACGAGAGTGATAATATTAACGATGCTCATTACCATACGAGCCGGGGCCATTATTGTAATTGCCATAATCAAATTTCTCTTGTTCAACGGAAAATTGTTTGTCATACCTAATATGGTTACTTGCCCGTGTTACCAAACTTCGTACTGCAATTCCCAACTTTAAAAACACTTCTTTGTCTCAATTGATTCAACCAAATTGATTATATCATTCTTGAACGATATTAAGCAAGATGAAATTAAGCAGGTGAGTGACGTCAGCACATAGGCCCGCGTCCAGAATTACAAGTGGAAGGTCGTAACACGTTTGGATATAAAATATTCTCTTTCATAAAGTAGTTGTGCGATATTGGGTCTGAGTTATGACGGAGTTGTTCGAGTAATGGAGACGTCATGGAAGTTTTTTATAGTTTTAAATTAAATATACATCATTTGGAATAAAGCCTAATAGAATAGAGCATAATTGGAAGTGTGTTAAAGCTTCCAAACTAAGAAATAATTGAAGACCATCATGAAGTATTCAGGGCGCAGCTCATTTGTTACAGATGTCTACGGACAGCGGTCACTTTGCTATTTTAGCGATAGCCGGAAAGACAATCCGGTCCACATTTTATTGTTAGTATATTTTTTATTAAATTCTGACTATGGCTCCTATGCAAAGGGGTGGAACTGCCGCATAAGGCTTTTTAACAATTATTACCACAACGAATAACTTTTTTTTTTGCTAGAAAGAAATTAAAATGTTAGGCAAATAGGCATATGACCAGGATTTAGTCACGTATAAAACTGTTTCGTTGAAGGTACCATTTCAGCAGTTGTACTTAGTACTTGGCGACTGTTAATCGGAATAGCTGCACTCGATCGTTTAAGAGAAACATGTTAATAAAATTACATTTTAAATAAGGCATATGACATTTTAATTTTTAAGGCCAAAATTGTATACGTGATATGTCATAAATAAGCAGTTTCAGAACTTTAGAACTGCTCTCCTGTAAAGTTTCATTTTTACACTTCGGGCAGTTTACCTATTAGCCATCGGAATCGCAATTGCTGATGTATGTACAGCTTAGGTGTTTATTGTTGAATCTGCACGGAACTTGACATCGTAAATTCAAATTCAACATCCGATTATGGTCGTAAACCATTATTTAGTACAACAAGCGTTCAAGCTAAGTCAAAGTGATTACCATAAATTCGCCAATCTAAGTTTAATCTAAAATCGCACTAACTTAATCACCATAAGTTAGCCGTAGTCATAAAAAACTGCTAAAACGGTTTCTTAAGTTTAATAATTTGAATGCAACCTACAAATCATCAGATGGGCCACTTTATCGTCTATCCACCATAGATATTTTTTCTTATAATTTACCTATTACTGTAACATTTGAAATTTTTTATTCGGACAGATAGTTGTTATAGCATTAGCAAAGCTTCGATCTCACAGCACATCGTATTGACTCTAACTTCTCGGCAATGGTACAGGTAACGATGGTGATTTATTTCGTATGCCGGCGGTCAGAGGTGGCGTGCTCAATAATTTAGTTGGGTAATTCGTCCAGGGAACGGAGCCGGCGCATCTATTATTCAACGATAAGTCCGAAACTCACGGGAACAATCTAATGCATCCGAAAATGTTTTCTAATTTCTATACATTACGGCATCTATTTGATTGACTGTCGTTTCAGACCGCGGTCATTATGCTGAATAGTTTATTTTTATACTTCCTACAAAAAATGTTGGTACTGCGCCTACAGTGTTAGTATTTGTAATAAAAAGGATCCAACACTCAATCTATACATATATAGTGTCGTATAAAATAATAGTAAGCTCTAGTAATATAAAAAAATAATAAACCTGACTGATTGTACTTTACAATACTCCGGTGAATAATACGAATCAAATGAGATCTATTTGAACGTCTATCGAATTAACTAATGACGAATACCGTAAAGTCCCTTCAAGAAAAGTGGTGAAAATCCAAGATATTGCTACTGTATTCTTATGAGTATGAAGGTAGGGAAAGTATCTGCAAATACGGATGCCCATTGGTAGCGGTCAATTCGATATTCGGCGTATTCAGGAGGGCGCTTACTGGCTTAAAAAATAGGTTTCGGTGAATAAAAGACAAGGTACACAACGTCCGTTTTTATTAATGTTAAGAAATTTCACAATAAAGTCTTTATTGGATCGTATCCATAAACTGCGGTATGCACAGCAAATGCGCTATTAATTTTCCTTTACACGAAAGAAATCTTACAGTACATACAAATTCCATTCAATTATTTACATGAGCCCTTATTCGTGAGTGTATAGGTATGCTCTAATATTCATCTATATGCTCAAAGCGTTATTTTATAACATTAAAAAGAAAATTAAACAGGGCATGATGCGATAATTTAATTTTACAGAATAAGGGCAATTCCTAAATTTAGTTTTACATAATATTGTCAATTAATTCATATAGAACCGTGACGTGTAACTTAAAACAAAAGAAATGCGATACCCTGTTAATATAGGGAGTATCCCTTTTTAAATTATAAAAGAAGTTTCTAGACTTTGTACACATAAGTATAATGCTGATAAATTAATTAAAATACGATTTATTTATGTGAAAAGCTATTGCATGAAATTTGTTTTAAAAACATTTATTTTAATAATTCTAATATTATTTTAACAGAATGTTCTAAACATAATTTCAATTGTTTTTATTTGTTTGGCGACATATAATTATATTTTGAAATAACTATGTTTTAAAAACAATTTAGCAACAGTGCTATATTATGGTTACGATTTAAATAATTTTAATAATTATCTAATTAACACATCAATGTTATCTAAAAATAATTAACCTTAGGCCAAAAATTTTGCAAAATTCTATTCCATCAAATTGCCTGTACACAATAAATATAAAGGACAATATTTACAATTTAATACTACAGTTTATTTCACGTTAAGAAAAATATTCTGAAATATGAAAATTCATATAATAGAGCTGTACATTTAGATATCTATGTATAATTCAGTATTATTGTAACAGTAACACGCAATTATTGTTTCTCAAATTAGTTAATACACAAAAAGCCGAATCTACGATTACGCTAGCAACACACAACCGCAAAAGCGTATCGAAACAGACGCGAAGCGAATTTGAACAGTAAACGGATTTTATTCCTCTTACTGAACTGTTTATGCAGACATGCTAAACCAACACGTATTTAATATTAAGCAAGCCCTGCGTAATTTTTTAACTTCGTTTTTGTATAAAGATACACGCTATGATACGCTTCGATTTCGACTCGCTATCGCGGCTGTGTGTTCCGGGCGTTAGTGTTAGATCACTAGCTGTCACCGTTATGGAGTGAGGGATGGTGCGAGCTTTGGGCGTTATGACTAGAACAGCTGCGGTGCCACTTGCTACATCACTCAGTGCGTTCGATGTTATACATGCTACCTGCAACAATATTGATAGCTTAGGTAAATATTTTACATCACTTGCATATAAAATTATATAAATTGTATACTTAACAATAAATTTCATTTTATATCTTATTATGTTGCAAATTATTTTATTTTCAATTTAAGGGCGAATCTTTTAATTTACAAAAAGTCTAGATCTTCCAATACTATCATTTTACAAAAACTGCATTAATTTTTTAAAGGAAACACTTACCTGAGTGACGGTTCACTTAACAGAAAGTATCGACTGCGCCAATGCAGGCAGCAGCACCAACGTCATCGCTGTGTACGTACTCGCTCCTGGAAAATGTAATTTGTTCGTTAGTAACATAGCAGTCTATGCACAGGTGCTACGTGGCTACGGCGTAGACGTAGCATTGGTTTTGCTTAAGGCGTTCTGGTTCAAACGTAAATGTTGTTCCTTAAAAGTTATGTATTATTATTTAAAGGCAACTTTTAAGGTAACGATAAAACGACAAATGACTAATTTTAAATCTATTTTCTGAAATGGTTTTCAAAGATAAGAAAATATCATTAGCGGTTATAACAGTCTAGATTGTCATTATTTTTAATTATCCAATAATTTTATATAAAGTTTCCTTAAAAAAAAAAACAACATTTCCACGAATCACCACAATGTGATCGCGTGGCACAATAATATTCTACGAATTGCTACGGGTGTAACTTGCTATATGTTTTTTAACCTCATTAAAATGCTCGCTAGTATTGTCAAAGATAACAATTTAAATGAAATTAATTTTACCCCAAATATTTATTTAATGCATATATAAAATTTAATTATTCACACAATTTAAGATTAGCTATAAATTAATTTAAAATTGATTCTTAGTTAAAAAAATATTTGTACACTGTTTTAAAATAAGGATCGTTTTCACTAATGTAGGTCGTATTGACATGTTACATAACTTAACTCACCTTTTGAGCCTACGGCCGCAGCCAGTTGCATGTCAGCAGCCGTCGGCATCTCTGGAGTAGTACTTATTGGCCCTGATAACAATCAAACAATGATTGAGTACGCACAGTAAAAGTAATTAATTAAAATATTTTTGATGGAGGAGGAGTTATTTGGCTTTGAGCCTTAGGAACAAGTAAACAATTTTATACCTCTAGAAATATTTTTATTGGAACATATAATTTGAAATAAAAAATAAGATAAAGTAAAGCGGAATAATTAACCATTGGATATTTCCATATTCTTTTTTCTAATTATGCCCCATATAAAAATAACAAAAGGCTGCTTGCAAAAGACTATTTAAATTTTTCATCGTCTAATAAAACGTTATCCGCATTATGAATCTTCTGACATTAAGAATTAGCGTGAATTATTTTTCAGTTGAAATTCCGCTCGACTTGGTTCACTGTTGACTTTTCATTAAGACTAGGAGCGGTCGCTTTGAAAAAGTGTTTGTGTTTTCCCTTACCCACTAATTTTCTATTAGAGGATTTTTTTGCTCGCATAAAATGAAGTTAACGGAGCATAAAATTATTCACGGGGAATGCTGCAGGAAATGTTTCATCTCGCTTCTCCTGTTTAGATAGCTGTGTACACGGACTTCCCGTTGATAAAAAGCTTAAATGGCCTTCGCAAATTATTCTGCAAAATTGTTATTTTCGAGCCTTCGGGAAAGAAAAAAAAATGTACATTCCGCACGCCTTATTCTTTTCGGCGGTTTAATGACGCCATTTGACTTATAAAGCGGTTAAATTGCTTGTTTTAAATAAATAAACAGCTTTCTGTTTATGTCGTCGGGGCTTTATCCTTTCAGCACTCTAACAAATTCAGCGCCATTAAAAAGCGCACAAAATTATGTTAACAAAGTCGCAACAATTATTCCTCTGGTAAATGCTACACAAATACTCAAGTAATTTAATGCATCTCTATGTTTAAACAAGGAAATTAAAATTACGCATTTGCATATTTCAAACATGTTTTAACGTTGTTTTAAAATTATAATTTGCAACTGGAAAGTATAAATAAATATTTAATTAAAACTATATCCAACTATTCAGCACTACAACCACCTTATGTATATTTTAACTGTCTCTATATATTATGACAGTATTTATAGTAGTTTGATAGAATGTATTTCCGGAACGGCACAATGGATCTTGATGAAATGTAGCACAGATGTAGAACATAGTGTGGAAGAACACATAGGCTACTTATTATAGAACATCATTCCGCCCAGGCAACAGCTAGTTCTAAATAAATCTATAAAGCTAACATTTATAGATAAGTTAGCATCAATAGAGTGCAACTTTAATAGATAATGAATTTGTTTATTAATTTACGTAAGTTTATACAACTAAGCAAGATCAAGAAAGTAATCCTTATAGCAAAAGTAAACAGCAATATCTATCGATTTATATTACAAAATAGGTGGTTAAAAGAATTAAAACTTCTTTTTAATTCAAAATTTAATATTCATAATTACGCTTTCTAAACCGCATTCACCAATGCTCACTAGTATAATAAATGAACATGATCAAAAATAAATTTATAAAAGATAGAAGTTATGTATTATTAATACATAATTATCTTATATATATATATATATATAAAAGAAAGTCGTGTTAGTTACACTATTTAAAACTCAAGATCGGTCGAACTGATTTAGCTGAAAATTAATGGGGAGGTAGCTTAGAACTAGGAGATGGACATAGGAACTCTTTAATCTTGTGTGCATTTTTTTTATTCCGCGCGGACGAAGTCGCGGATAAAAGCTAGTTATAAATAAAATTATAAGCTATGTTGATATGATGAGAGATTTGAAACATTTTTTTATTTGATAATCCTAGCTATAATTATTTAGCGACAACAATTTAAAATGCACTACTTCGTTTTGACGTTTAGTATACATTTCGGAAAAAACACGGTCTTACCTGGGTAATAAATGGCTTCTTTTCTTACAGCATATTTTGCTAATGGTATTCGAAGAGTACAGATGAACTCAGCTGGGGAAGGCAGGTCCGCGTCGAGTAATGTCACAGACGCCACTGTCGAATATCTGCCATTCACCAGCTTCAGGTCATGGGATACGCCATCCAGCCGTCTAAAAGAAATATATTTTTATAAGAAATGCACCATTTTAAAAAGAATTATAAAATAGTTATTGGTGGTATTTAAATAAACCAAACAGATACAGTAAAATTTAATTAATTTATTAAAATGCTTCACGAAAGTTAATAATTTTATTAATATAATTTTCTTTATAAAAATAAATCTTAAACCTAACCTTAAACTTATTTTTTAAACCAAACATACGGAATTCGTCGATGATTTAATATCTATATGTAAAAAATAGAAACATTAAAATATTTTTCTTTTAATATTACATTTTATTTCAAAGATACATCAGCAACGGAATCTCGCCTAAAAGCATACTTTTAAATAAGTCTATGTAAGGTGCACCAGGTGGTGGCTTTAAATCGGATTTAATCTTGAGCTGTAGAAATGTTGCCAAATATTCTTTAAGCTTCGAGAAATAAATAGACGATGTAAAATCTCTACACTGATATATCAAAACAAGTACAAAACGTATCATGATATTAATATGATATTTCTTTTTTTAAAATACTATATACATTATAGTATACTAGGATTTATGTTACACATTTGTATATACTATTTACATATTTATTAAAGCACATAGGCCTGGCTCTAGGTTTACCATGTCTCACACGAAGATGTCGAGGATAGAGCAAAGTGGAAGAAACTAATAAGGAAAGCTAACCCCACAACCGTGTGAGATACAAGTTAGGCAAAGAGAGAGAAAGAGTGTTTAAATTTGTCCTTTTAGTGTTAGTTAAAAACGAAGTAACAAAGCATAATAAGCTCAATCTGAAATGTCTACGTGGAAGACTATTTGTGTTGAGCCAATATTTTTAAGTATACGTCATAGTTATACGCAATCCACGTATATGCTTGTTAGGTTGATTGTAAACGGGCTGAAAATAGACTGAATACCTTTCAGCTGAACTTTGACCTTTTGTGCCTGAACGACTTTAGCCTATGATATTTAATGTGAGTAGTATTCCATATATCATGCAACGGTCACATGGTATGATTTAAGTAATGTTTTTTTTACCTACTTCATTAAATAGACAAGAATCCTTTTTTAGATAAATGCATTTACTTAATTCTGTTTTTTCATTAACTTTGTATCGAAATTATCTTATCATAATTATCAGTTAAAATTGTATTTTTAATTTTTTTTAATTTTAGAAAGATAAATATTTATATGTAAAAAATTCTTAGCAAGTAACCAGAAAACTTTAAAACATATTTCAATTGAGCAATGTCTCCCGAGGCTCGGGTATAAGTCGTATATGTATAACAGTTTTATTCCTTTCTTAAAACAAATATCGCACTAAAGTGGGCAACTTAACAACAAAGAAACATGTACCGCGTAATGTATTCGAGAATATATTCAAGCGTACGAAATAACGTTGAAATAAGTGCTCGGGAAAACAATGAAAATTTTCTGTCTTTCTCTTGAGTATTGTGTATACACTTGTTCGTCTTTTGTTCCGTGAAACAAAGTGCATTACAAGACAGAAATTAACAAAAAAATGACGATCAATTAATTAACAGTAAGAATTTTAATGCTGAGAGTATTTATTTAATTCCTATATTTTCTTGCATTTTGAAGAACAATTAATTTTAACGGTATGAAGAGTTATGTCGACGATATGGAAGTAGTGTATCGCTCTTATAAAAGTCAAAAATATATTGAAGTGACAATAACTTCACTGTCACGTGTCATTCTTATACATTTTGTCAATTCCTATAGCAACACTATAATCGAATGTAACTATATTTTTAGGCTTTTGTAAGACAGCTTTTCTACAGTAACATATTTATACTCTATATGGCCAGTCTTATTGTAAAGTTGTAACCGTATTTGCATCAGTGTAGAGGCTACTTACGTAATCAACGCAATAAAGTAAGTGAGATCACGCGAGCGAACGCCGCGATGTAGGCCGGCCGCGATAACCTGCAATTGCCCTAAGCCAATTGCTGTGTGGAGCACACGTCTTCGATTTAATATGACCTCGACACGTTACACTGCTCTATTAACTTTTACATTTAAATCAAAATTATTATTTTTTCTTCTTTTTTTTAAATAGAAGCGTTATTTAATTTCAGCTACTTTATTATCAGACGCCAAAATATTATCTATCCGTTTGACTTAAACGCTGGTAAATTTGCGACTCATATGAATGTATCAACAACAGTCATTTGTTTATTTAACAAGAATACAACACAATGCAGAAGTAAAATCCAATGTTATTAAAAAATCATATAAAAACACTTACCTCTCTGGCGTAGCGAGCGTGAGGTTGGGTGCCGGAAAGGCACCGTCCGCAGCGCATATGACGTTGACAGTATCGTCGTCAGTCTTGTTCTGGATGAGGCGGAAGTTTGTCTCCGGCACTGTAACATAATACTTATAAGAACATTCCGTAAAGGCAGGTGAGGTTAATGAACTGTAACGATCTCTGCGCGTGCCAAGACACCCAACTGCCCTCGCTTATTAAGTTTCCCAATGCTTTTTTATCTTTACATAAAAACGAACAGACTTTCTAATTAAATTCTTTTTTAATTTCTTATCAGACTTCCAATATTGGAATTCATAAAATCTTAATCACAAATTACAAATTAGATTTTTATAGTTGGTGCTTTTCTTAGAAAAGTTAAGGAACGTTATATTTATTGCACAAATATTCCATACATTTTAAATCAAACAATTGAAACGTTAGGTAAATATTTATATAATGGAGTTATACGACATCAATTTATAGTAAACAAAGCAAAATGCATCTAACTCGTAGGCACGAAGGTGCAATTTCAATAAATGCAACCGTAATCTATTTAAACTGTATAAATGATAGTTTTTTATGTCATGGTTGGTATTAATTAAATTATAGAGATACGAATGGTTGTATGGGGACGAACTTAAGGTAAAGTACATCTTTATATAATAAAACTGTAAATGATTTTGATGATTAGGGAAAGAATTGACAATGCATTGTCATCATGCCTAAGAGTTTGAAAAACTTTTAAATAGATTGAATACATTCAAATCAATAAATATTTCAATGGCACAAAGCTTGCAAATTTCCGACAATAAGTGAAAATACGTTTTTACATTCACTTCAATTGATGCGGTTTACATTCATATAATATTGAAAAAAAAAACTATATTTTGATTGAAGTATTTGAATTTAACTTTAGTTTTTTATTTGCTATAAGTTTAAATCATCCTTTACGAAGCGGCCTAAAGTAGAAAGCTAATTGACAACTGCTAAACGGATGTCTACTTCCGATGTGAAACCTCTTTGATCCTGCTCTCCGGATAGTTTGCCGGTATTTGCGGATACTGTCCACATTACCGGGAGATTCAATGCCAAATATTTGTACAAGAAACATATGGTTGTATATTTTTTTTTTCAAGGACAACGAAATTAATGACTTGTATAAATAGTAATTCCTTGGGAGTTAATATACGACAAAAATACTATCTAAAGCGCTTAAAGTGTCGAAATTGTATTAATATAATTGTAAAAAGTTTTGTAAATAAGTTGGACAATAATTTAATTTTTCATCTCGAATTACGATAATTGATGCAAAAAAAAAATTTCAACTCTATATAAATCAATATGTAACATAATCATCTTCCGGGCCTTTTTCCACTCAGGTAGGATCGGCACACAAGGTTTTATAAACCTTAAAGGTTTGGCTTAAATTTTTACTGCCGATCGCCTGCCTGTCGCCAACACTACTTGGGAGGAATTTCTTAATATTAAATATAATATAAACTACATAATTCAAAATTACTTCTAAACATACATCAAAAATAAAAATGAGTAAGAAAACGTCAATATGTAACATAATATAAATTTAAATAAAAGGTTTAGGAAACGCCTCGTAAGCTCGCTGTTTCGCAGTTTGAATCTTATTCCTACTCGTAAACATTTTTCTGGATAAAGTTAAAGTTTTATTTGAATGTATTCTAAAAGTCTAACGCTTATCCGAGTTCTACGATGCGATTCGTTATAACGTTCTGGTGTTCACATTTGAATTATGTCTGCATTTTGGTTAGCTTGCGTTTATATTTATATTGAAATTGACTAATATTTTATCACCACATTTTGTTATTTATTGTATACTGTGTGTCTCAGTTTTTATAGTAATTCAAATTCTCATTGTTTACAATTATTTTCATTTTTTTTCTTTTTTTGTTTAACTGTAAAACTGTGTTTTTATAGTTTTCGCAAATAGACAGTGAAAATAATAGTATCAAAACATTAACAGACAGTGAAAATAAGTAACGAATAAAACCAAAAACTACTGGACCGGTTTCAAACATTCTTTTGCCCTTAGAAAACTACATTATCACTATAAAATAGGTTATATTTGTTACTAGAAATTTATTTTTAATTCTGCGTGGACGAAGTTACGGGCAAAAAACGGCATGGTAAAAGTAAAAAAAAATTTAAAACTTAAAGTTACTTTATGATCCATAGATATATGTTATCGCAACTTGTTTCCATAAAATATTTAAAAGTAATAAATGAAACGTGATTTCTTCGTTCTTATCTCGAAAGAAAATGTAAGTTTGGAACAATCGATCGACTTTATAGCTCTAACAAAACTCGTAACCGTTCCCAAAAACCAGTTGAAATTTTGTCGAATGAATAGAATACTCTATATAATTCAAAGGCAGACAATTTGCTAAATTACACTACGAACAGTTTACCCATATCGAGCCTACAATACGATACGGAGGCCTCGCTAAACCCTTCTCAAGAAATGTGTTATTGGATAACCCGAGTAACTATTAAATGGATTTTAACTTGTATTTCCGACGCTTTCATTTTACTACGGCTATCGCTACTTACTTTAATAACATTAACATAGAAATTGGAAGTTATATCTTTTTCTCGCTTAATTTCTACTTAGCATTAACAGTATAGTCTACTTTAATTAAATTCCAGACGACCTTTAAAACGTATTATCATAAATATAATAAATGCAGTCACCAACAATATTAAATGTTGAGAAAATCCATACAAATACAAAAGCATTAAAAACATCGAAAATAAACATCTAGTTGAAATTAGTTTATTCTTATGGCATCAAAAGTAATTTCACTGTTCTATGTTTTTAATCAAGAATGCAATAACGTTTATATAGAAAGCCATGGAAATCTTACAAAGAAATATTCTAGATGGACGAAATGTTACAATATTTCAAGATAAATAACTACCTACGTGGTATTTTCGAACAATTTCAAAGCTTAGATAATGGCGTTTAATAAGAGATTTTCTATTTTGTTAGTACAATACGAAGGGACAATCTCGTTCATATTGATCCTAATTTAAAAACAATCTTGATTGGAGAAGCCATCTGTGAAGATAAGCTGGGCTTGTTTCATTTCCCCGAAAGCCTTACGAACGCTTTAAGCGTAAAAAAGATGCGAAACGGATAGCAGATGTTTTGTGTGAATAAAACTTGTATGATTTCAGAAAAAAAAGTTATATTATTCTGTCATATACTACGGATACGTCTCAATCGATACGAGTCAATAAGTGCTCAACTTTGAATTGTGCTACGAACACTTTTATAGGCATTCGGAAAACTAGTGAACTTCGGCTAATTACTAATGAACTGCGTATCTCAAAAATTATAATTTATTACATTATTTGTCAAATTTTGTACCGCGCCGAATGGAGATCCGTGGTTTCTGCATCTCTGGGTCACAGTCGTGAGTTACGTTTTCTTATCAACCCTAAACGCTTAATCTGACTTATGCTTAAAAATTACATAAATTAAAAGAAACTCATTTAATTGTCACTTCAGTAATTTGCATTAAAATATATGAAGTGATAAAGCGTCGTTCGCTTGCCACTCATAACGTTCAGTCGAGCTTAAGTCTGTCGGAAGGCTGTCACGGTGCATGTCTGGGCGAAGCAGATGCCCCTCTAAAGCTTATCGGTATTTAAATACACTTGGCCTAGTTTAAAGTTCAAAAATGTAAATTAAAATTAAACTTAAATAGTTTCGATTTTCTCTTTTCCTTATAATTCTAAGTTACTAGTAGTTAATTTTTTTTTAATTGTAACCTCATTTTAAATTAAAAATAAAATATAATTAATGTTTTCTAAAAAGAATCACGAAGTATCACTGCCTTCTTAAAATAAATTTTAAGTACTAACTGTCGCCCGCGACTCCGTCCGCGCGGAATTTGAAAAAAAATTATAAGTAGCCTATGTATTCTTCCAAACAATGTTAATAATTATGCCAAATGGAGCGGTTCTAGAGATACTTTCAAACAAACATCCATCCATTCATCCATCCATCCATCTTAACATTCTCATTTATAATACTTGTAATATTACGGTGTAATACAATTAAGTCAATGCATTGTTTTTAAAGTATTAAATATTCTGATCGAAAGCTACTCACCAAAAACAACCATTTGCTTGGTCCTCGAGTCTTCCTCCATGAAAGTGGACACAACACAAGTGTAATCACCAGAAATGTCTGTGTTCGGTTTCACTATGCGGAGTGCTCTGTGCATTTTTAATGGGTCGTTCGATGCTCTGTACGTTAAATCGACTCGACCCCTCAATATGCCCATATCCTGCGGCTTCTGCGACACAATCCATTGGTACACCGGCCTCGCTTTGTTCCTAAAGAACCACTTCACCACTAGCCCGGACGTGTCGTTCCCGTACGTGTAATCACAGTCTAAGATCACAGCGTCTTGTACACCGTATTGTATAATTTCTGGCACTACTAATTTCACTATCTTCACTGCGTTTAATTCTGAAACAAAAGAAAGAGGTGTTTTCACTGTACTTAATTTGAAAAAAGAATCGATTGTATTTTTGTTTGCATTGAATAGGCTCTGAAACTATAGAACCGATTTGAATTTTTTTTACAAGATTTTATTCTGATTCCGCGCGACCGAGGTCGCGGGTGACTGCTAGTTTTATTATATAATTTTAATACAATAATACAAGGTGAATTACAAGATATCAAACGTGTATTACAACCACATTTTATACTTGAAACCAGCAAACGAAAATGTGAAACTACGACTTATTAAGTTCTTAAGAGTTACCAAAATTTATGACCATTCTTAAATGTAAAAAAACTAATTTGTATTTCTATTAAGATTACAATTTTAATTACCCAGAGTTCTATAGTAATTTGAAAGCAAAAATGAATGATATTGTCTTTGAAAGTTAAAACATTTTTTTCTTTGATACTGAAGTGGGCGGAGATGTGAAAAAAGTGTGATTAATTTAGGAAAAAAAGGTACTTTTTAATGTAAACAACAACGGCCCGCTTTGACTGACAGCGCCTTAATGGAGGCGTCAATAATGATCGGAAAATCTAGTATTAACGATAAACGAACAACGGAAAACACTTTCTCACAATATAAACAATTAATATTCATGGACAGTTAGTATCAGCGTAAAAATTAATTATATTAGTAACAACTATTTTGTTAATAATTCAAAATTTTTAACGTCTTCCACTGATATTATACACGTCATTATATAGGGACACAGGTCTACTTCCACTTTTATAAGTTAGAGATGACTAGGTCTTAGTCAACCACGCTGGCTCAGTGCGGGTTGACTTAACACACATCTTTGAATTAATTCGCAGATATCTTGAATGTAAGAACGTCGGATAAATTTAATACATATGAAATTCACCCATACATTGATCAAGAATTAAACTAGAATCTGCAGGTTACAAGTCCGATTAACCTCTATGACTTTTGTATATTTTGCTGTTCAAATAAAGAAACAGGTTAAACTACAATTAACACACATGTAATCTATGTCAGCGGTCGTTTTACTGCACACACTTTTAGACAACTACATTTTTCCTTCATTAGAAGTCAAAATGGAATTGACATACGAAAAATGTAAACTTCTTGGTATTTAACAAAGGTGAGTAAATTAATTTTGAGTTTTTTAATTGCTTTTCAAAATAAAAAAATAGCAGTTTTTGGAACGAAGTTCCTTATCGCGCGTTGTGAAAGGGGGCTAGAAGGAAAAAAGTCTTACGAAAAGTTGTCACGACACTTTTTGCTTTAGTAAGTATGTTAACGACAAATGAGCGCTATTTCACCATGGCAACGACGTGACAATATATAACGAAAATTCATAGAAATAAAATGTAATTCTTGTGAAAACTTAAGTTTTTTATTCATAGAATAAACATTGGTTCCTTCACTAATTAATAGAAAGGAACTTCGTTCCATCCGGGTGTCCCTTGACACCTCTCAAGTTTTTAAATTTTTCAAGTGGGATTCAAATTTTAAATCAATAACAACTCAATTTTCTTCTTGATTTTCAATTATGTTCAAGGTTTCCAATCATTAAAGTCGTATTCCACTATGGTTTATTCTCATTGAGTTTTGCCTTCAGAAAATCCTCGGCCATTAGCCTGCAATGCGCAGAACATTAATATTTATGCAACTCTCAAGTCGATGTTGTTGAAAGCTTATTTAAATTCATCCTTGGTCCTACTTAAAAGGCAGGCTCGACCTAAAAAATTTGAGACGCACTTAAATTTTCATCAATGAACGCTCTTAATAACAAAGTGAGAATAGATTGTAATAACGAATTCATAAAGGTGGAAGCTCTCAGAACATTTTCATCAGATGAATATTATTATGCCACTGGCACTCATCGACATTTCGAAGTCAGATATGTAACTTAATTAACAAAAAACAGTTAAAAATATTGAACGTTAATAATTAAATATTTATTGAGACCAAGAACAATGCAAAGACTACAGCGAGATGTAGCGTCTGCTCCACTTCTAGGGGCTAGACCGATAAGACCGAGAAAAACTTTAAAACAGGAGAAATAGAGTAAAAAAACATATCCATAAATAATTATATTCATAAAGAGTGAGAGTAACGTACACTATTTCAACCCATCATTACATATTCTTTTCAAATACACGTCACAGTAAATCCGTTGAAATCATACTAAGAACGGAAATCCCTGAAGAGCACTTGCAGTCTTCAAAATTCCAACTAACGAGGCGAATATCTCACTGCCTGTCACATTCGGGTGATGTTAGTGGGTCAGCTAAGCTCAATACTGAATAGTGACTGCAGATGTGATTTTTGTTGAGGGATTATAGTAAGTTACGTCACCGCAGTTGTCGGGTTTCGAATGACAAAAGGTGTCAGGTGTGACAAAAGCAATTGTTTTAATTAGCTACCGAAGCTACTTTGTAATCAATAAGGGTTTGTACTTGTAGCAATGGTTTTTTTTACCTGTGTTTTTAATAAAAAAACATCGATTAATTTATAAGGATACACATCTATTAAACGTTAGTCGTCGCCCGCGACTCCGTCTCCGCTGAATTATAAAAAAAATAATAATAATAAGTAGTTTATGTGTTCTTCCAGCCTGTGCTCTACATTTATGCCAAATTTCTGCGAGATCCATTTATTAGTTTAGGAGATACCTTCTAACAAATATCCATCCATCCATCTAAACATTCGCATTTATAATATTAGTAATATATCAAATGGTATTAACAATATTCTTCAAATATAAAAGGATACATACATCTTTATTTATCCATCAAGCTATGAAAAAAAAAAACATTTGTTAACAATACACGAAAACGAAATAAAAAACCTTCATTCCTTAGATAAATTTCCAAATTGAATTTACCCCTTTTTTGTGTGAGAAATATATAAATACATTTGTATTGATATAAACATTTGATATAATATTAAAAAGCGTTTCTATTCAATCTGACATGACGATTCCCCCGAAGCACTATTATTTTTTAATTCCACTCCCTAACCTCACGAACCCTTAATGTTATTTATATTTAATTTTGAGCGAGCTCCAGGGGCAATGTTGAAAGCCATGTTAGATATGTACTACACATATACACGTTTCCAACTACCGACTTTTACACAACCAACCTTCTCGAGTACTTTTACACAAATAAAGAATACAAAAAAATATATACTTTATTCTGACAAAAGTCCTTGGCTACATAATATAAAATATTGCGAATATTACGATACAACTTTTCCTTTTTTATTTTTTTTTTGTTGGACTTGGTTCCTTTCTTGGTTCATTATTCTATAGACAATAATAATGTAGGATGTTAAAACGATATTAAGTTGCCTGAAATTGTTAATTTCGTTTTTAAATGACCTTTATTACTTTACCTAGTATTTACAATCAAACCTTTAGTTTCTAAGACCAACATCTCTGTATAAAACATATCGTCATCCCTGTAATTTTCTTTGACTTAACAGAGATAACGAACGGGGATTCCGGTCTCAGAAACCCACGGTTAATCATACGAACTATTAGTGATACAAGATTAAAACAATTAAGGCTCCATGACAATAATCGTAATTGAACATGAAATAGGGAACGATTATGTAACGAGCTTTTGATGCACGCAGGTGCTTCAGTTAAAATTGGAGTCGGGAATTACTGGCACGTTACCATTGATTACGTACATTTAACTTCAAAACCATTTACTTCTACATTGCTAATATTACTTACGCGCTTAACCAAAAAATTAAAAATTGCTATAAATTTAAAGGATTTCTAAAGATAAACCTAAGAAGAACTTCTAAATATATCTGAGGTATGATTATGTTATAACTAGAATTCTGTCAATCTCAAAATTATGATCTGTTTAGGGTAGAATAAATATTTTATATATAGCGATGGACATTTATGGTCAGCGTAGAAAATCTGGTTCTAATTTAAGTGTAAAAGACGAATTTAATGTTGCATATTTACGCATCCGATCTCAAAGACTTTACTTTCTGTCAAAGAAGTGGCACACTGGCCGCTGAGACCTTTGCTTTTATCGATTTAGACAAAAATAGGTGAAAAAAAATCTCGTGGGAAGTCAATGAGTTAATATCGAGATGTTACAATGAAATAATTATTGTAAATATTTAGTTTTAGCAGTGTTTTTAAAAACGTAATAAACGTATTTTAACCACTATTTATGATTTAAATCTTTTTGCTTTCAGCTTATAATTGAAACGCGTATAAATAGCGACGATGGGCTTTATCTGAAGCTAAAAGCGCGGAGCGGGAAGCGAGCATGTCAAGCATTCTATGGCCAAGCTCCACATTTTCGGTAGCGTCATTGCAAAAGGTCACAATATATTATTTCCCAGCGGAAGCCTCCGAGCTGCCCCTGCGCTATTAATAACGGGTTTTCTTTGCCAACGGTACATGCATCTGACAGTAACGATCGCACTTTTACTCTGTCATTTATCGTGTCGACCGCTTTTATTATTTAAATTTTTCTTCTCGACATTCTGGCTCGCTCAAAAATTTTGCTTTCCTCGCTTCTCTGGAAATTTCTTTTTCTTTGCCCCAATTAACTGAATTAAGCAAATGAGGGAGCTGTTTGCGCACTTCGGAAAAGGTGCTTATACTAACAAATTCAGTCGAAGAGTTCCTCTAACAAGTGCTTTGCCGGGACTTACTAGTTCCATAATAAAATCTCCATTTGAAATGATATTCTCTTTAGATGGAAAAGAGGATCGTTTGCTAACTAACTATAATTTTATCATTTTAAATTATAGGATGATTTTAATGAACCTTAACTTCAAAAGCATAAAGTTTTTAATGGATGAGTTTAAAATTACTATTCACTAATAAATAACTTAATCCATGATGCTTACAAATAACTGCTAATAAAACTATTTACCTAAGTATTCCTTAGTACATTCTGAGAATTTCCATGCTTTGCGTTTCTTTATGACGTGCAGTGTACGACTGTACAATAGTTCGAAATACTTTATGCAGAATTGATAGTTAAACATTGTTCAGGCCTGTGCGTGACCGCTTGCTTACAATGCACGCCGTAATGGCTATGTCATTTGAATATCGAGCCATTTAATAAAACGGTAACTGCTTCGGACTCTATTCCGAACGGTTAAACCGCGTTAAATGTTACTGCAAATAGTTTAAATTCGATAACTTCGTTCGAACTAGTTTTGCAATTTGATAGTTGGCATACCAAGAATAGGTTGTAACTATAAATCTTTTAAGGTATATTCTAACGGTAATTGTGTTATATAATCGATGAACTTTACTTTTAGTGTGCAAAAGTTCTACCTAAAAAATCTCAAATTTATTTATAGTTTCATTTTAGTACCGTTTCAGTCTCATTCAAATATGAAACCACATATCACAATATAGGCAAATAGTTCAGCAAGCAACGTTTGGTTACTAGGACAACTTCACTCTCCACAATCGCTTTTTATTTTATCTTATTTCGTTTGGTACAACAACGATGGGAGTTGAGCATTTCAAACAAGTGGAGGGACATTGTCGACAGCCCCCGTCAGGAAGTCTTGCGACTCAAGCACATTATAATAATGTTGGCTAATGATATCGCGTTTCCGCAACTAGAGCATGCTCTTAAGTTCTCAAGCTTTGATAATGTTATTATTTTATTAAACTAACGTCGGTTGTCGTTTTTTTTTAGATATCTGTGTATTTTATATCAATATGAAATAAAATTTTTAGCCTCGTAGTAAATCATACATCTAGTGATTATCGTATCTAATTAAAGATATTTACCTCATGCTACTTTATTGCATTTAAATATCACTCTCAGAATAATCAGACGAATGAAGTTTAAAGTAAATATAATATGATAAATTATTAAATTCAGTAAAAGTATTTTTAATGACTTCAAATTAAAACGCTTGTCTTGAATCTCTTGAATGAATTTAAATAATAGAATTTAAACCTGATTTTTTTTTTAATTTTTGTATAAATAGACCGACTAATGAAAAGGCAGTATTAAAATTGTATAATTTAAACGAAACAAGAAAACAGTACAGTTAAGAAAAGAAATGCAATTGAAGCGTGTTAATAACACGCTCAAAATATTCTTCGAAATTAGGTCATTCAAAAAATTGTATCGCAAACTTTTCGTTCAGCTTCCCTGTTTAATTAATTAAATGTGAAAACGCGAATGAGGAACAAAGTAGCGCTTTAGTACAGAAAAATATCGTTGTTTCGTGAGATGAAAACGAGCGTGGAATGAGGTCAGGCCGTCCTGGTAACTCACCAAGATGCCTGGCACAAAGATGTAGATGTAAAACGTTAAACGACTCATTTGCAATGAACATGTACTTTTTCCCTTTATAATAAAGATGGTGGGCTTTTATGAGAAAAAAATGAAATATTAATTATTCATACTTGTAAGAATAGTCGTTGGTTTCTCTCTCGCTATATAAAATATATTGTCATTCCTATAATTTTCTTTAACAAAACAGAGATATGTGTTTTAAACGAGGATATTGGTCTCAGAAACCTACGGTTAATGATTGGTCTTAATCAGAAAATTTTTCTCTGATTTCAATTAAAGCCACGCTACATTTCTTCGTCAACTAGTAAAACCTCACCTTTATTTCCCGTCCCGGCTTCGGAGGATCACTTCTGGACCACTTTAGGAATCGCTGGTCATATCTATGTCTAAGTTAGAAGTAAAATAGACCTACAGAATAAAAAAAAACTTGAGTGGTGTCAAGGGACACCCGGATGGAACGAAGTTCCTTTCAATTAATTAGTGACACAGTACATTTTATTTCTATGAATTTTCGTTATATATTGACACGTCGTTGCCATGGTGAAGTAGCGCTCATTTGTCTATAGCAAAAAGTGTCGTGACAACTTTTCGTAAGAATTTTTTCCGTCTAGCCCCCTTTCACAACGCGCGATAAGGAACTTCGTTCCAATAATATAATTTCTAAAATATAAAACATCGCTTCACTTGTGTATTATGTACAGAAAATATGATAACTCTGTTGCGTTGATCAAAAAACAGCGCGTGTGACACTGTTTATGTAAATCGAGGTATATACATTGATTTTCAGTTGGCAGTGGATTTGCAATGGAAACATCGAAACCTGATTTACATGATTGCTATTGCCTCTATTTGTTTATGATGAGGCAGAATCGATGCGTGGCTAACGTATTGTGTACACGCCAGCTCATTGTTAATACGTCAAATATAATTCCTAGCATTTTGATATTGTATTTCGTAGATTACCGATGTAACTGTTAGTCGAAATGTAATATAGAGCTATTATTTTATATTATGTTAGGAATGTTATAGTATACTCCAATACAAGTGATTAAAAATCAACATGATTAAGATTGCTATAATGTTATTCTGAATGCATTGTTTTTTTTTTTTTTAAATTCACCTGATGTAGAGAATTTATTTAAGAAAGAATTACTTTTAATATTCTTGTAAATATTTTCCCACCTTTGTTACACAAAGACACAGTTAATTTATGTCAATACGTCATTAAGCTGAAGAAAGCGGAGCTAATTCAATAGTTTTCGAATCCATAAATGCAACATGTAGTTACAAAAAAATTGATAAGCAATTAAATTGTTTAAACTTTCGTGAGACATCATAATTAATTAATTAAGAAACGGCTTAACTCACGTTTTGATCGTCCGGTGGCGGCACCGACTAGTTTCGGACCCATCGGGGGTCCATCTTCAGGGCGAGTGTTTAATCCGAAGACTTCGCGGTCGCGTCGCGTCTCGCACTGCGGGCCATAGCGCGTAGCGCGCGGCTCGAGGGGGCGGCGGGCGCGGGGGGCGCGGTGGCCGTTGCGTGCGTCGGCGACGGCGATGTCGACGAGTTCAAAATTGATGAGTCACTGCTGTTGTTAACATTAAACGGGGCGCAAAACGTACTGACGATGTCCGACACGTATTCAACACCATCTTCGTTGTTCTTCTGCTTCGGTCTCAGCAACACGGGTTCCCACGCCGGAGACAGAGACCAACCCTTATCTCTATTAAAATTAGGTCGACGTCGGATTTCAATGGCTTCGAGTAATTTACGTGACACGAAGTTTTTGTCACGAGCCAAGACTTTCACTCGGTCAAACCTAATGTAATGAGAGTTGGAGGTAAGGGCGTGTTCCGCAACCGCTGACGTGTTGCTATCCAGTTTGCGCATGCAACGAATGTGCTCTGTGAGCCTGGTGTTAATGTTGCGCCCCGTTTCCCCAATGTAACTTTTGCCGCAATCGCATGGAATTTCGTAGACGCCTGGGCCATCTAAGGGGGTACGATCTTTCGGCGAACGTAAAACTCTCCTTATCTGCGTAAGGGGCCGGAAAATTGTCTTGATACTATACTTGCGGCGTAACAAGTGTCCAATCTTATCCGTCACCCCCCGCATATAAGGTAGATATGCCGGGACTCGATCCACAACCTGAGGCCGTGTCTTACCGGTCGTGTTTGCTAGCCTAAGGCTTTGTCTCCATTCGTAGCCATTGTCCTCAAGAACTCGTCTCACGTGCGTCAGTTCCGACTCTACGAACTGAGGATCGCATAAGCGAAGTGCACGATTGATGAGAGTGCGTGGCACGGACGATAGGTGAGACGGATGATGATGGGAATCCGCCTTTAGGTACCGATCGGTGTGCGTCGGTTTCCTGTACACCGTGTGCACTAGACACCCACTCGATTCACGCTTCACTAATACATCCAGGAAAGGGAGGGTTCCATCTTTTTCCTCCTCCGTCGTAAAGCGTATCCTAGGATGTATTTCGTTCAAGTGATCCAGTAGCTGCCCTATGTGTCGTCTGGAAACTATAGCAAACACATCGTCTACGTATCTCAGCCAGTATCTAGGTTTGACTGGCGCACTGTTCAACGCTTCCTTCTCGAAATTTTCCATAAATATGTTGGCCACCACCGGGGCTATTGGCGAGCCCATCGCCACTCCATCCACTTGCAAATAAAAATCCCCTCGCCAGAGGAAATAGCTAGCAAAAGTCGATGAACTAGTTAGTGATACCGGTACATATAAAAAGGTAAACTACAATCCGACAGCTCGAGTTACATCCAAACTGAACAAGATCTTGTCCTCGCTGTCAGATGGAGAGAGAAAACGACTACGTCCCTTGAACCCGACACCTCCAAAAATATACGGTTTACCCAAAATCCACAAACCAAATTGGCCGCTACGTCCCATTGTTAGTCAAATCGACTCGCCAACGTACAAGAGCTCACGTCACATGGCGGATTTTTTGCAAACTTTGACTGGGAAAACGACGAGCTTCATAAGGGATTCCACACACTTCATTCGCTTATTGCGAGATATAAGAATTCAAGATGACGAGGCAATGGTCAGTTTTGACGTGGCATCTTTATTCACTAACGTACCGGTAGCGGAAACTATTGATATAATAAAGCAACACCTTATTGTTAACAACTTACCTACTGAGTACATAAGTCTGATGGAATTTTGCCTCAAGAGTGGCTATTTCCTCTGGCGAGGGGATTTTTATTTGCAAGTGGATGGAGTGGCGATGGGCTCGCCAATAGCCCCGGTGGTGGCCAACATATTTATGGAAAATTTCGAGAAGGAAGCGTTGAACAGTGCGCCAGTCAAACCTAGATACTGGCTGAGATACGTAGACGATGTGTTTGCTATAGTTTCCAGACGACACATAGGGCAGCTACTGGATCACTTGAACGAAATACATCCTAGGATACGCTTTACGACGGAGGAGGAAAAAGATGGAACCCTCCCTTTCCTGGATGTATTAGTGAAGCGTGAATCGAGTGGGTGTCTAGTGCACACGGTGTACAGGAAACCGACGCACACCGATCGGTACCTAAAGGCGGATTCCCATCATCATCCGTCTCACCTATCGTCCGTGCCACGCACTCTCATCAATCGTGCACTTCGCTTATGCGATCCTCAGTTCGTAGAGTCGGAACTGACGCACGTGAGACGAGTTCTTGAGGACAATGGCTACGAATGGAGACAAAGCCTTAGGCTAGCAAACACGACCGGTAAGACACGGCCTCAGGTTGTGGATCGAGTCCCGGCATATCTACCTTATATGCGGGGGGTGACGGATAAGATTGGACACTTGTTACGCCGCAAGTATAGTATCAAGACAATTTTCCGGCCCCTTACGCAGATAAGGAGAGTTTTACGTTCGCCGAAAGATCGTACCCCCTTAGATGGCCCAGGCGTCTACGAAATTCCATGCGATTGCGGCAAAAGTTACATTGGGGAAACGGGGCGCAACATTAACACCAGGCTCACAGAGCACATTCGTTGCATGCGCAAACTGGATAGCAACACGTCAGCGGTTGCGGAACACGCCCTTACCTCCAACTCTCATTACATTAGGTTTGACCGAGTGAAAGTCTTGGCTCGTGACAAAAACTTCGTGTCACGTAAATTACTCGAAGCCATTGAAATCCGACGTCGACCTAATTTTAATAGAGATAAGGGTTGGTCTCTGTCTCCGGCGTGGGAACCCGTGTTGCTGAGACCGAAGCAGAAGAACAACGAAGATGGTGTTGAATACGTGTCGGACATCGTCAGTACGTTTTGCGCCCCGTTTAATGTTAACAACAGCAGTGACTCATCAATTTTGAACTCGTCGACATCGCCGTCGCCGACGCACGCAACGGCCACCGCGCCCCCCGCGCCCGCCGCCCCCTCGAGCCGCGCGCTACGCGCTATGGCCCGCAGTGCGAGACGCGACGCGACCGCGAAGTCTTCGGATTAAACACTCGCCCTGAAGATGGACCCCCGATGGGTCCGAAACTAGTCGGTGCCGCCACCGGACGATCAAAACGTGAGTTAAGCCGTTTCTTAATTAATTAAAATTGATAAGGCCTACATGGTATAAACTATTGAAATTTTCACTATCGTTGACATATGTGGTTTTGATTATTTTAAAATCGTTTTATACTGTTCGGTACTAGCAGTATTATACAACTTACTGTTCGTAAGAAAAGGCATTCTTACCACGAAAGTTGTTTGACCGCCCGATATTTCGGCAAAGTAGAATATAGGCAAAAGGCAAGTATATTAGTAAAAATCATGAAAGTATAAAGTTGTATATCATAGAATATATCTGTTAAGTCCAAAAAAAAAACAGCTTGAAGCTTTCATTTACATTAACTTTTTTAATAAGTGAAGGCGGCAAACGAGCGGCGGGAACTCTTAGGTAATCACACCCATCGACATCCGTAACTATTTCTTATTATTGTTTATTAAATTAATTTTAAATTTAATTTATATGTGTTTTGTTAACATATCCCATAAGATGGCGTCTTTTTTATTTTGACAAAACATGTTCAAAGTTTGCCAAGAAAATCTTTAAAAAATGTGTTAGCAAATCCGCCCTCACAATATTTGTTTCACTCTATCGTGAAAAGCAAACGAATTTTTACTAAACAAAATTTTTATGACTTAATTTTTTGCATACATTTTTAAGTTCTAGATTTACAGATTATACTTTAAGATTTTAAATACAAAATAAATTCTAAATATAAGGTATTTTTATTAAATTGAAAACAAAGTGTTACAAATAAAGTTTCATTTTTCGTGTCGGTGTGTTACTGTTGAATCAAATCTACCTACAAATATCGATTATGTTGAATAATTTATTACACGCTATTAGTATGTAACCTTAATAATGATCGGTTCTGAATATATTATCCTTCTTGTCTATATCAAACATAACTAATATATAAAATGATAAGTAATTTTTTGGATTATACGGGTATGCATGCTGACATTCTCAAATTGAAAACATAGATAATTTTATTACTCAAAAAAAAAAAAAACTTACAATTTTTTTTCTTCATAAGAAAATTAACTCTTATAATAAATATAAGCTTGAAAATTACGAAATACGATGCGCAAAATAATTTTCGGTCACATGTTGTTAGCTGAGAATGCTTTTATTCCGCTCCGTGTAATTCTCTGGAAAATTTTCGCTGGCTTATCTAATTGACCGTTGCGAATGTAAGACAGACATCATGATTTCCTTTTGTCATTCCGCGTATGCGAGAAGCGACGTTATAAGTTATAGACAGGCCCAGAAACATAAACCAGCAAAAACATTATAGTCCGACAAACTTATATGACCCAGTAAGAGACAGTTCTGTCAGAAAATATATAGGTACATAGTAAAAAAGACCAAATATGATAAGATAGCTACAATCCGACAAGGCTCGTGTGATAATTTTAACATCGATAGCGCTAACAAGCTGTACTAAATTAGTGTTATTAATGGCCTTCGGGTCAGAAAAAATTGTTGGTCTATACTTATCAATCTGACCTCGAAGCTTGTATCAAATGTCAGAAGCGTGCTTTCAAGAAAATTGGTATTGCCGAACAATGACATTTATTTTCTGGAGTAAACAGGAATATACCGATACTGCGTCATCAAATGTTACGACTACCATTATAGTTATTACATATCCGAGCCTCCCTACATCGATATTGTCATACCGATTATTAATATTGAATATCTACCGAATTTCATCTTCATACAAAGCCAACGTTTTCTAGTCTTTATGTACATGGTATGTATAGAGAAAAAATAAATTAGGGTGGATATTTTAAGGCAGTATATATGTTTTTATCACGAGCAGATATCTGTGAGATATTAGGGGCATTGTTTTATAAATTCAACGTTTACAAATGACACATACTAACTTTATTCTCAGCGTTAACTTTCACAATTTCATTTGTTTTCTCCTTTTCAGACATAAATTCTCCAGCTCTTGTAAAATTCATAATGAATTTTTATTGAGGCAACATTCAGTACGTAATTGTTTGTTGCCAGTCACGTGCATTATCGAGTAAGTTCAGATTGTGAACTGTAGAAAATAAAAAAGAATTTCCATTTTTCATGTCTCTGTAGGAAAGTTTTAATGGATTTCGTACCGTAAGAGAGTAAGAAAATCTAGGTGATATATTTTTTTGATATAATAAAAAATACTCGGCGACGTTCAGCTAGGCCGGCAGCGTACAGCCAATTTCAGTCGGAAAATAAAAGTTGAAACTAACTGGAACTAGTCTACAAGTTAAGTTTTAGCTTTATCACGTAGCGGGCCCATTCCTTTTATAAATATGTAACATTGTGAAACCGTGAAAAAGAATCTCAAGATAGAAAGCTTCGCATTACTTGAATAGTGCTTAATTTTGTGACTTGTAATTATTTTTCTTATACCAGTCCATACAGTAAGACTTTCAGTGCTACTTTAAAGTTAATAAAGAACGAAAAAATAAGAGTCTAAAGCCTTGCTACTTGTTCAGTTCATTTATTTTGTTTTCATACCTTTTGTCTTTAGGTTAGTGGTCTGAAACATGAGAACGCTCTTTACTATACTTACGTGGAATGTTATTTAATTTTTGTAGAAGTATTAAGTCTTGTTATCTCAAAGCACAATGTTTGTAGGTCGTGAAACTGCATACAACAGTAACATGGGTTTGTTCAATCGTAAACCAATGCTCACTAGACTGTGCCAAAATAAATTAACTCTTGAATATTTGCCAGTAGTTTATCCAACTTGCTAACATACAAAGCGAAACCGTTTTAATTAAATAAATACTTTATTTCGCCAAGTATTTTGTGAGACTTTAGAATCTTAGGAGTAATATTCTAAATTCCAAAAAAAAATCGTTATCTTTTAAAGATTTATTTTATGCCCTAAAATGCACATGTCATTGACTTCGTCTCAACTTTACATGCAAAAGAATTAATAAATTACATGAGTCTTTAAACTCGTTATGTCGAAAAAAATATATACGAGTATATATATTAGGTCCTTACATATGAAATTGGCGTTTTTCGTACTGGCCACTTTAACCACGAATTTCTCCTCTTTGGTAAGGAATTCCAAATTCAAATTTGTACAGCTATAGACTCATGTATTTGTGGTTCGATGACCGTCATTCATTTGTTTTTTTCTTCTGTTTTTTTCTGTTTGCGTCACTCATTTTACAAAATGGAAATCTTAAAATATCGCATTATTTACGAGTACGAGTTCCGCCGTGGCACTAGTGCTGCGGAAACGACTCGAAGGGTGAATGATGTGTATGGCGGTCGTGTTGCAAAAGAAAACGCATTTCGTTTTTGGTTCCAACGTTTTCGTTCTGGAAATTTCGATCTGCAGAACAAGCCCCGAGGACGGCCTGAGACTCAAGTTGATAATGAAGAGTTGAAGGCTATTGTGGAAGCGGATCCATCGCAAACCACGTCCGAGTTAGCTGCAGGCTGCGATGTTAGTGATAAAACTGTTTTAATTCACTTGAAGCAAATTGGGAAGATTAAAAAGCTTGAAAGGTGGGTACCTCACGAATTGACTGAAGCAAACCAGCAAACGCGCGTCGACTGTTGCGTTACATTACTAAACCGGCACAATAATGAAGGTATTTTAAACCGAATCATTACCTGTGATGAAAAATGGGTTCTTTACGATAATCGGAAGCGCTCAGCGCAATGGTTGGATCCTGGCCAGCCAGCCAAATCCTGCCCCAAGCGCAAATTAACCCCAAAAAAGTTACTTGTAAGCGTTTGGTGGACTAGTGCCGGTATTGTTCATTACAGTTTTCTCAAATCTGGCCAGACTATTACGGCTGATGTCTATTGTCAGCAATTGCAAACCATGATGGAAAAGCTAGCGGCTAAACAACCTAGGCTGGTCAATCGCTCCACGCCACTGCTGCTTCACGATAACGCTAGACCACACACTGCGCAACAGACGGCTACTAAATTAGAAGAGCTTCAATTGGAAAGTCTAAGACATCCTCCGTACTCCCCGGACCTTGCTCCAACAGATTACCATTTTTTTCGAAATTTGGATAACTTCTTGCAAGGGAAAAAATTCAACTCCGATGGGGCAGTCCAAATCGCCTTCAAAGATTTTATTGATTCCCGTCCGACTGGTTTTTTTAGTAAAGGGATCAATGAACTACCTATGAGATGGCAAAAGTGCATAGAAAATAATGGTTCATACTTTGATTAATTAAATATATTATATTAAAAAATATTCGACTTTTTGTTCCTCCCATACAAAACGCCAATTTCATATGTAAGGGCCTAATATATACATATATTAAAATAGTAGAAATTAATAGTCACGGTCTAATATAAAATAGATTCATCAAAGGCAAGGGTAAAGTCTGAAAGCCCGTTGTCGCGGAATGAAAGCGTGAGGTCAGCTGTGACGCGCTACTAAAAATTCCCTTTCCCCGATCGTTGTCGAGATAGTGTGTAAAAATGTAAAGGTGTTTACTGTAGAAGTTTTACCGCAAATGATACATCACTATTGAAAATAACGCCTTTTAATTCTTTGCCATTTACCGAAATAAAGCAACAACTGTTAGGTACATTTTTCGACATCGTTAATCTTCTTAAACGGTAATTTCCTGTTGACACCATTGCTAAATGAAAGTAAATAAATAAGTTCAACATAGAGTAAAGATTTCGAACACATTTAAGAAGGAGTATACACGGTAAGAGTAAACTAAAATACTTAAGTATCGAATTGAGTTGATACTAAATGCCCAGCAATATTTTAGATAACATTTAATATATTGTTGATTTAATAATTGTACAAAATAATTGTAAGATTAAGAAGAAATTTAATAACATTTTTTAAAACATCAAGATTTAAAGAATCACTCAGAGTACAATTAATTTAAAAGGTCTCTTAAGAAGATAAACAGTAAAATATTCCCGTTACATTAACTTACATCACTCGAATTAATAAAACAACAATCTAGAGATGTCGAGACAAAGAAAAATGAATAAATAGAATGAAATCTCGAATAAAACTGTTACAAATGAATTGAAGAAAATATAGACTGTGCATATAAATGAACAAGGAATTTATTTTACAATTGTTAAATAATTGTGAGATTGCAATTGCACTGGTTTTTCAATTCGCCGTAGTGTAAAAACATTGTCTCGAACACTTTAGATAAAATGTTTTAAATTCTAACAATTGTAGCAAATAAAAACATTCAACGTGATCAACGAGAAATATAGACAAATTTTGAATAGCTCCTTATTTTGTCGGGTTTATTATTATTTTGTTTACAATAAACAACTGCAATTAAAATTTAAAAAAAACTTCCACTATTGCTTTCTATTTGACCTCTTCTAATGGTCGTTTTTTATGTTGTTCTTTTTGTAGCTATCAGAAAAAATTTTAGGAGGCCTTAGAATTCATCATCGTCCTTAAAAATCGTCCAATGATGAACATGAATCTCTTTAATAAAAAATATCGATTGTCTGTCATCCAACTCTTACGTACTCTACGTGCAATGTGACTTGTATATTGTCACCTTTGTTACTTTCAATTTAATCAACAACATCTGTTACTTTTCTAATGCCACAAATCTCATCGACTCTGATTAGGTCTCGAAAAGCGTTCTATTTGCTCTCTTCATTGCTATTTCATTTCCTTTGTACAATAGACTACAACAAAGTAACCTCGATTCACTGGCAAAATTAACATAGCTTGAATTTAAGCGATTTCCTCACCCCTTCCAGGGCCCGCGTTGGCGTTAGCGAAAATGACAGCGCATGACTGTGCGATACCCGACTAAGTAATTACATACACGTCAAGTTGTAACATGGAACATACTTCATGTTCGGGCGCTGAGTTGACGCAAGGCGTGAGACAAGTCAGAGACAAATTATTGTTTATTAAAATTTTATTATTAGAATTCAAAGGTTTATTACACACAATCTTAAAAGCAAAAACTAGTTGAGATTACATTGTAGCAAACCAGAAATATTTTTTTAAATAATTGAATTTTTTTTAGAAATGAATGAACTTCATTTTTTTACTTCACAGTATAATACCAACAATGTCCAAAGAGACTAAATTAATCTTAATTAAATATCAGACCAGAAATACATGCTTTTGGTATAGTTAAAAAGCGATACGGTAACACTAAAGTAATTGAATTTTCAAAACAAAGGGAATAAAAGGGAAAATGATAACAAAATATGTTTTGTGTAATCGACAATCGATATTCAAGGGGTGGTTTTGTGTAATTCATCACAGGGCGTCAGCGAGGCTTTATGTCTGGTGATTAGCCTCACAGAGGCATTGTTTGCAGGCTTTGTTATTCACCTTTGTTTATTCTATTTGGTGATTACGGCTGCAATTTTTGCTGCCGACTATGTCTTTATGCATCAGAAATTTGTTGACTCATTGAATTGTTAGCACTCATTAGCCGACTTCAAAAAGAAGGAGGTTATCAATTCGACTGAATTTTTTTTTTTTTTTTTTTTTTTATGTGTGTTACCGCGATACTCCGCCCCTGGCGGTCCGATTTTGATAAAAATTGTTTTAATCGAAAGGAAGTGCTTGCAGGTGGGTCCCATTTTTTTGTTTTTTTTTTTAAATAACTAGAAGACTAGTAGATTTTGAATATAGCTTCAAAATTTGTTGCGGAAATTAGGGACATTTTTGCTTTCAGCGCTTACGTAGGCTAAACTATAGGACCTACATAAAAATGATGTATGGCGAATTGTAGCTCTTTAAATGTGCTAAATAAAAGTCCGCGATAGCATATATCTATCTTTTATAGTTTTCTCACAATAACCATTTTTTTCTTTAGAAACATTAATTAAATTCATGCCCTATTTCCGACGCTATTATTCAAGTTCAGTATTAACCCTTATGTAAATAAATATGTTCATTATCAAGAGAATTTAATGTAGATTATATTTGCAATTGAAACTATATCATTCTGTCAAGTAGTTTAGGAGATATCGTAAGAATAAAATTACGCGGAAACGAAAAATGCTACATCGCGTTACAATGAATAGCACAAATTTGCTTTCTGGGCTTACGTAGGTCAAACTATATGACCTACATTAAAATGATGTATCGAGTAATTATAGATCCTTAAATTTGCTAAATAAAAGTCTCAGGTGGCATATATCTATCATCTATGGATGTCTCACAAAAACCATGTTATTATGAACAAACTTCGATTAAATTGCACACGAAAAACAGCGTCGTAAGCTTACGGCGCTATTATATTATATTCGATATGAATCCTTATCCAAATAAATATGTTTGATGGCTAGAGTATTAAATGCAGATTACATTAGCCTTTAAACTATGTAATTCTGATCAATAGTTTGGAAGATATTAAATTATTAAAAACTACGCGCATTCGAAAAATGCTACTGCGGCGCGCGGCTGGACAAAATTAAAGGTACGCTACGATGTATTAGTTCGTTAATTTTCAATTTGTATACCGATTTTGATAATTATTTCATTGTTTAAAGGATAAGTGGTTATCTGGTGTATTCTAAATTAGTTTTTGAATTGAAGTACACACATATTAAATAGGAAAGTCCTTTTCTTTATTTGTCTTATTTATGTCCTTATACGTATTAAGGAAATTTGTAATTAAACTTCAAATTCACTAAAAATTGAGAAATAAAACAAACATTTTAAGAAAAAAAAATAGCCGACTTCAAAACAAAAAAAAACTATCTCAAACAAAATGCGCTCAAAAGTAACTTAAAAAAAACAATTTCAAACAAAATGCACTCAAAAGTAACGTAAAAAAACAATTTCAAACAAAATGCACTCAAAAGTAACGTAAAAAAACAATTTCAAACAAAATTCACTCAAAAGTAACATAAAAAAACAATTTCAAACAAAATGCATTCAAAAGTACCATAAAAAACAATCTCAAACAAAATACACTAAAAAGAAACAAAATAATGTTATGAAAACTTCTTTCTTTCTTTCTTCTCTCTTTCAAAAACCCTCTAAACTCTAAAGAAAGTTCTCTTCTTTCTTGTAACATGTCTATATTGTATAATTATTGTTATTTTGGAGTCGGTTTCGGCCTAAGTAGGGACATAAACGTAAGTATGTCTAATACATCTCAAATATAAAATGTCACCTATTTACTTCGGCCGACACCGACTGCGAAATAACAATAATTATACAATATAGACATGTTACAAGAAAGAAGAGAACTTTCTTTAGAGTTTAGAGGGTTTTTGAAAGAGAGAAGAAAGAAAGAAAGAAGTTTTCATAACATTATTTTGTTTCTTTTTAGTGTATTTTGTTTGAGATTGTTTTTTATGGTACTTTTGAATGCATTTTGTTTGAAATTGTTTTTTTATGTTACTTTTGAGTGAATTTTGTTTGAAATTGTTTTTTTGTAAACATCATTTATTGTTTCGAAAATTGATAAAACTCAAAGACTTTTTCATTTACGTTTATAACTTTTTTTTTATTAATAGAGGCTTTGATGCTAATTCAGAAAAATACTTGTAATAATCGTACAATAGTAAAATGTACTTTGAAATGTATACAAGTGCGTTAAGCTGTAAGCATAAGCAAAGTGAAAGGAACATATGTATAAAAATGGCAAAAGCAAATGTACATCGTCACATACAAATTGTAAAAGCGAGGTTCACCAAAAAGATGGGAACAGAAGCGAAGCTATCGAGGCGTTAACACCGGACGTGTCCATTCCGAGCTCTACATTAAAAACGGGGGTTTCGTTATCTTTACCGCCGTTTCAGTGGTCCACCGACCGCCGATGTTAGCGGAAACCCCTTTTTGTATTAATGACCCTATCAAAATTTACCATGTCGAGATTAGTAGGGTAATAGGGCTATAAAAACTGTTATGTTTATCCTAAAGATCCAACAGGATCCGTTTAGCCCGAATTTAACGGAAAGTGTGTGGGCTATTACACTCCGATTAGATTGTTTCATAACACATACCCCATCAAATTTTATTTGACAAGCTGTATAAGCAAATTTTATAACTCAGTCAAATTTTCAAACATGTTAAAGATTTAAATACACCTCTTTAATTGATTCTGTTTATAATGCGTTGTTATATCTATAACAAAGTGCATCACTCTCTCAACTATCTAGCGATATTCCAGATAATCCTTCAGGAAGTCCGATGCGTCCTCCGAATGGAGGAAATAAACGTCACATCTTGTATGTAATATCTTCCAATAATATTCTAGTACAATATATCATATTTATTAGTTTAATGTTTATTTAACATCAATAAAAAATTGTCGCCACCAGTGCTTAATAATAATAAAGTAAATTATTTATAATTTTAAAACTATATGTAAAATAATTTTGATAGTATTAAATGTAGATGAAATAAAATGAAAATATTTATTGACAAAAGGAATGTACAGTTTAGATAATTTTGTTTTACTAAAAATCTTAATGTAACACGAATTTATTGGTCAAGTCAAAATGGCCGTACTTCAGCTCACTGACTAGAGGATATTATTATGGTAAATTATTCCACGGATCTCTTGTCATATCTCTGGCGTTAATGACCGCTAAGGTCAAATTTAGAGACCGTTTTTAAATATGCCTGTAAGTAATGGCAGGCATTTTGTGGCATTTTACATCCCCCACGCAAACTAAGGCCTTACAAAATTGTTTTTTCATTAATATGGTTACATGTCTCTTTTAGGGTTCCTCTTACCTCGAAAAAAACGGAACCCTTATAGGATCACTTTGTTGTCTGTGCGCTTGTCTGTCTGTTAAGACTCATTTTCCCAGGAACGCGAGGAATTATAAAGCTGGAATTTATACCAAATACTCAGGTCTACTGTCCCTTGGAGCTGTAAAAAAGCAAATTTCCACAATTGTCGACACTCGCAAGGGAATCAAAACCTAGACGGTACTTCCTGTGAACACAGAATCTTGAAATTTTGTACGAACCAACGTCTTACAACACACATAAAGGAAAAATTGCGAAAATCAACCATAACTATTATTGGATTGTCGTGATGGGTGAACTTTTACTTATATACCTACAGGTTTGTATGGAACCCTCGGTGCGCGAGTCCGACTCGCACTTGGCCGGTTTTTTCTGTACTGTTTCGGCAGATTCAATGAAATAATATATTTACACTACAACCACTACACACGGTACACGCAGTGTACATATCGAAATGTCTGTATGAATACGAGCGTCTCTTGATTCATCCCTACCGTAAACAGTACAGACATAGTAATCTAAAGTGTACCTTAAAAATTGTTTAATGCGAGTCCTTTAACGTGACACAAGGGTACATGAATCAAAAAGTTACTTGATTAAACGTCGCTTGACATCGGTGACTAAATAACTTTTAACTTAGACGTAAGGAATATGACAGGAGAGGTGAAATATCACCGCGCATATTATGAGGTGTCTTCCCATACATAACATATGAGGCGCTATTTTGTTGATCGATGACTCTCAATTTAGCTTTTGAATTCTTCCTGACTTATGTTTTTGTACTGTACGGTTTTTTTTGTCGCATTTTGATGTCTTATTATAAATGCCAATACAATTTTACACAATTTTATTTTAATGAAATGACTGGTATCATTGTGATGAAATTATATAATTTTATTTTTTATAAAATACTAGCTGTCGCCCGCGACTCTGTCCGCGCGGAATAAAAAAAAGTTTTTAAGTAGCCTATGTGCTCTTACAGACTATGCTTTACATCCATGCCAAATTTCATCAAGATCTTTCATCTAAACATTCGCATTTATGATATTAGTAAGGTAGCCATAGCCATTTTTATTTATCAGCTACGTAAATATATTATGTGTACGATACATATTTTTTTTCTATATTTTATATAGAAAATCTAATTTTATTAACATGTATAGAGAATAGATCTTACTTGTTACTTTTATTATAAATGCAAATGTTTGGATGTTTGAAGATATCTCCAGAACGGCTCAATGGACCATAATGAAATTTGGTATAGACATAGACCATAATTCAATGATATGTGTGAAGTCAACCAACCCGCACTTGGCCAGCGTGGTTGACTATGGCCTAGTCACCCCTAACTTGGGGTAGGCTCCCAGCCCCTCAGTGGGGATGTATAGTGAGCTGATGATGATGATAGACCATAGTCTGGAAGAACTCCTAGTCTACCTATTATGTTTTTTTAAATTATGCGCGAACGGACAGCTAGTGTATATAAGTAGATAATTTGAAACGTCACTTGTTCTTTTTAACTCATTCCAGAATACAGGGAAATGAAATGCTAATCCGAAACAATACAGAGTTACCTGGAATTTCGAAATACAGAATCTTAAGCTCCTTACTCCGATACATGACATGGTATTCTCATTAACCTAGAAATTTAATTAGCACACTTCATCGTCGAAACAGAAACGTTGAAATGCTTGCTATCTACAGCTTGCCTTCAAAAAATTTATACCTTACTAGTTATCGCCCGCGACTACGCCGCGAGTTAACGCGAAATTTTAAAAAAAACTTGATTGAAGTAGCCTATGTGTTTTTCGAGACTACATTCTACATATATACCTAATTTCAGCACGGTCCCTTGAGTCATTCTGAAAATACCTACTAACAAACATCCATCCATCCAACCATCTAAACATTCGCATATATAATATTACTTAGATTAACTACCTTGATTATTCCCTTGCGCGGTAGGTTGTTATACCCAAAAAATGTCTGGCAGAAGGTACCGTGGCAGTCAGAGCCAACCACCACCGTTTGTTACTCAAAATGTATACATAATAAAGTATAAATTTCAATGCAATTAAATTACATTAAAAGGTGTAACACAAATTCGCTAATATAATAAATCATACTTATAAATCTGCTATGAAATATACTATAAACATATATCTTGTTTTTTTTAAACATAATGTAATCGGAAGTCTACACGTAACTCGTTCAATAATCTGCTAAAGAGGTATAAACAACACAAACGAGGAGTATTAATTAAAATTTTAATAAATTTAATATCCGTTTAGGCGTTTGATGTGGGAATTTGTTTCGTACAGGATTAGGAAAAATAATTTCATATACGAAGAACATAAAACCCGTATTGGGTAAAATTGCCCTAAAAGCAAACAAAGCTTCGACTTTATGAGGTTTTTATTTTGCTTTTGCTGACAAATTATTGATGAGTTCAAGTCAATTAAGCGACGATATACGTCGAGGGTGGTTCCGTTTTAACAAAAGAATTTCTTTTATAATATATATAAGCAAAAACAACATTGGACATTACATTTTTTATAACAAATAAACAAACCTTTTTTTCCAATATTAAGTTATTGATCCGTTACCCAAGTTACATCCTGTATACTCGTTATATCTCTGTTGTTAAGAAAAGAATGATCGTAATGAATAAGTTTTTGAATAAGTATTGCACCAGTGAAAATTCACTTTAAGGTTCAGAAGATATCCAGTGTTATTTTCAATGATTGTTTTATATCATTAAAAACAACACTCGATACTTTTAAGAACTGCACTTCTCGGATCATATTTCTCGGACTCGTTCTACTAATGGCCTTTTCTAAAGTAACGTCAGACAAGTTGTTGTTGGCTGGACCAATAAGGGTGGCTAGATCCTTGCAAATTTCGTATTGTAGAAATACTATGAGCAAACTACACTCAATGGAGATTAAACGTCACTGAGTACTGAAGTGTCGTACCTAACATTTCTAAGATAATATCTTAAGCTTATTAAATTTAATAAATTTGACTTAGCTCCGCAATATTTTAACATTTCAACAAAAATTATTGAGCACGCCACGTAGCCGGGGGATAATGCTAGTTTATGGGCCACAGCGCAACAGTGCGTGAGTTTATAACCTGTAATAAATAATACGATTCGAGATTCGGTCGGCATGTGAAAGGTGTTATTTATTTCCACGAATGGCTTACCTATGTATTCTATAATACGTATCTGTAGTGCTGACGAATGATTAATGAGTTTTAGTAGGCTAGGATGGAGGCTCCGAGGTGTAATGACTTCGACTAGTTACATCGTAAACATTAATTATGTCGTTATCCACTCTAAGCTTACGGGTGTATTGGGAACAGTTTATGACGGTGCGGTGCAATGATGAGTTAACGCCGTGTCTAATTGCGCAATGATTTCCGGAGTTTGCTCAGCGTTTATATATAGATAATGAATTTGCTTAGTAGAATGGTTTGGTAATCAAAATAGTGATATAGGTCGTTTTACGAAAAGAATAGCAGTTTACATTTGGATCTCCAACATGTTTCATCTCATAAATAAAATAATAATTCGTATGCTAGACATATTAATTTAACGAGATTTATTCTGTACCAGGCTCTATGACATTGACCGGTGGAACGCAATCTTTCCAAACAGTGATTTATTTTAGTAGAGACAGAGAGAATATCTACATAAATCAGACGTTGTAATAAATAATCTAATAAATAAAAAAAACAAGAGCAATAGGAAATAAATTGACACTTATCGCCACTGGGTATTGATAAAGAAGCGTCTGCTAAACATCGAAGTGACGAAGTAAAAATACTTGGGCAAAGTAGGTACATTATCTAAACACGTGATTTATATAGCGGACTATCGTTCACACAGCGACCGGACGCAGCCCCCGCTTCCGGCCCGGCCGGAGCCCCAAACAAACATATCGGGTTCGGTTAATCGGTTGAACATAAGCGTGATGCTTCCACCAACTCCCTCAGAACTTTACCCACCATATTCCTATTTTATCCTCTAGATTCTAGATAATAGAACTGTGGTACTTATATTGATTTATGTTTTATTTTAGCTACTTAATTATTTATTTTCTTTCGTATACACTTAGGTCCGTCGTACACAAAAAAATTTTATTCTTCGAAACCTGGCAAGTTTAGTCGTTAGGCGAATTACGCAATATAATATCCTATTCAGCGCGCATCGCCGACATTTCTATCTGTTTTCGTCAAAGACAGTCAGAAAACAGTCGCTGCAATTTTCAAGATGACGGGGCAAATCTTTAGATTTCACATGTAGTAGTTAAGCCTGTACTAACCGAATAGACGATTCAACGTTGTGTGTACATAGCGAGAGCAACGCGATACTTGTGACGCAATCTTACATTATTAGTTTTGACGATTTACATTGACTTGTGTCCGAAAGGCCTTACCCATGCTACCTTATAGATTTTATAGTGACAGTTTATTGAACGATATTCGATCCTTTGTGTTACCATTTTGTTATTTTGCTATACCTGGAAATTGATTAACTATACTTTTAATATAAGTTGAAAATATATGAATACCGGCACAATATGTGGGTCAACGAAATTGATTCAATGTTAAAAATAAATGCACATCGCTTAATTTATATCTCATCCCATTTACGAGTACAATATCTACAGTTCATGGTTAAGAGGTACTCAATTATGCACTCAAGCGTCCCTGTAGCGAACCTCTTATGTTGGGACCAAGTTGATAAGTCGTCGAGAAGACAAGACACTCTTGATGACGCAAGTAACGTACAACTTGAATAGCGACGACAGCTTTTTAAACTATCAATTGTATTGGACATACGTTGCCTGAAGGTAAAAATTATACAACAGCAATTAGTAACAAAATTATTGAAGGGTAAAATATTTTCATAGAAGTAAAGAGGCCGAATTTTTTCATTAGATTATCGTTTTTTACTATAACTTGCCTTAACTTAATTCCACTATAATTTGCGATTGCACAACACACAAAATTCAAAGATATTTTAATCAGTGTCATTTACTTAAGTTAATGTTTTAATTTTTTTTTAGTACAAGTATGTATTTATTCTTGTATGTTCATAAAGACATTATCAGGGAGTACGTCTAATCATTCTTAAATCATTTTCATATAATTGACTTACACTTAAATCTATAAATTACTAGCTGTCGCCCGCGGCTCCGTCCGCGCGCAGTTAAAAAAAAACATAATAGCGGTATGAAAAATAGATAGTAGCAGATTTTTAGACCTACTGAATATGAATATAAAATGTCATAACAATCGGTCAAGCCGTTTCGGAGGAGTACGGTAACTAACATTGTAACATGGAAATTTTATATATAAGATTTAACGTTGAATATTACAATGAAAATAAAAAGCTAAATTTATTTTAAAAAAATGAACAGCGTTCCTTGTTAGTATTGATATTTCTGTTGTTTTACGTACAATTCGACGGAAAGCCGATGTTAACCCTTTAACAAGCTTATGTTCTAACCGTGAGCTTCTACTTCAACGCCGAAACACGTGACGGGATTAACACAACATATCGAATTTTACGTATGAACATACTATGTTCGGATATGACGTGGTAGACTGAAATATACCAAGTAAATATTAGTTCGTAACTGTGTTCATAATTTTAGGGACAGAAACATTTATTTCTAATATATTTAATTGTAAACAAGTGCTTAATTTGTATAGGTAAGACAAGGTAAGGTAAATTGTCTCGATGTAACCTCAGATGATTCATTAAATTCTTACTAAAGTATAAACAATGGCATGATCGTGAATTTATATTGCCAGTAAAGTAAATTGCATAAAAGTCACGTCTACTCTACATATTAATCAAAAATGTTCTATTCGGAATTAAATATTTTTTATTTAATATTTTATAAAATAGCAAAAAAATGCGAGGGGTTGCCAAATAATTTACTCTGTCTTGTAGTTGTATCATTTTGAAAACTCATTAAATATAAGTATGAAATGCAAAATTAAATTGATATCACTTTAACGGTAGAATTTGTTTAAAAAATAAATTAAAGTATAAAAAAATCTAATGTTACAAATAGTTCAATTCATTACAAAATTTTTTATTAAATTTAAATCTAGAATTCGGTTGAAAAATACTTTTGTATAAATTTATGAAATTTCAGTAAAGATAATATTTAAATTAACAATTGGACAAACTAACGAAACTGTTTTTGAAAATTGTATCTACGAAGGTTTAAAAAGAAGAAAACGGTATGCGAGAACATCCTAAAACAACTTTCGAGCCAAAGTTTACTCGCGAGCCGGTAACGTTGTTACAGTTAAATTCGGCGCAACGGCCGAATGCCCCTCGCCCTAGCACTCAATTTGACCCTTACAAATACTATCAAACTTACCGTTGAAACAGGTGAGCAGCCACAATAAAGCGGTGCACAGGTGCGTGAAAGAAGCACGCCTGGCTTCCCGCCGCCGCACCATCTCACCAAAATCATCGAACCTCACTGAACCAATATACCACCCCCGAGAGGACACTCAATATAAACGAGCTACGGAATCCGACCCTCGGGCTATATCGAGTGACGTAACGTAAAGTTCGTGCGCACTGTGCAATGAAAGACACGTCCGTTCACGAAGCGGCCTCACGTAGAACTAAAGCTCGTGAAACGCGGACAGGGTAGCGAGCGCAGGGCGGGGGAGGTTCCAAATGTTTTGGATCTTCGCACAGCCAGTTCGCTTCAAGTTCCCGCTCACCACGTGCCAGGTTCTGTCAATTTTGCGTTTCAATTTCCGATGGAGCTATTTTTATTTTTATGTCTGTTGATAAATTGTACATATTAATTTGAGGTACTTGTATATTAATTTGTGTTGATGGTCGACAATATTCACGAGGTATTTTTTTAAGTATCTTTATAGCTTTACGTGCGCCCTATTATTTGAAGTCATGTAAATTTTTATGTAGGTAATTTATTTATTTATTTATTTGAACATTTTGCCTTTTCCAGGCGTCGTTGCATATAATTTTTTTACATACAATATAATAATAAATTACTTATTACTAGGAATTACTAAACTATTACATGAGAAAGAAAGTAAGATAGAAAGAAACACATTTAATATACGTTACTTATTTATTGTCTTATGTGTGCATGCTTATTAGAGTTTAGTTAGAGGTTAATTAATAGATAAACAATTACTTACGTGTTTTAGTTATACGTAAATAAAACATAGCTTTATTAAAATATAGTAGTTTAATGTATAAAATGTTAAATATTGTAATGTATTGAATATAGTATATAATTAATATAAGAAAAGAATAAAACAAAATAGTATACCTTATTTGATTTTCCAAAGATAACGTTACCAACATCACAAAACTCGTATTAAAGTTTAACAACGCACAAAGTCATAAAAGCTCTGATATCGAGAATATCAGTTGAAAGTCATGTGGCGAAAAGCTCGTGCGAACTTTGAGGCTCAGACGATTTGCGAACTTTTAAATACGTTGTGACGGCCAATTTTCGCCATAAATATCATCTACTTTCTTATCTTTTAATCGTATAAATTCGTACAATTTGAAAAATATAAGTAGAGTTTATGGTTTATTCATTAATAGCTTTAAACTTAATACCCATAACCGTGATTTCCATTGTAGAAAGACATTTAAGTACAAATACTGAGAACTCATGGTAAAGAGGTATTGTTTCAAAATACTATGTTTTGTTTTCGTCACCATGAATTTGTATTTTATTGTAAGGAAAACAACAACAAAGATCTCCACCTTTCTCGAAAAATAAGTGAAATAATGTTCCAATGCTTAAACGTTATTTGAAGACGTACAATTCCTAAGGACTCCAAAAGGGCGCCTAAAGGCTCCAAGTCTAAAACCAGGCTGTGATGGCGTGGTATTGAGAAAGGTTGCGTCACTTTAGTTACTTTACTATAGAGTCAAAAGAGCACATAATTCCTTTGATTGTATTGAGTCGATATTTTTAATGTAATTTGTGACTAATGGTTTAGAATTCCTGAAACGACCGTCTGGGTCGTCTCATTTATAATGACATTAAACTTTCGTAGTTTTCAGAATCTTTGTCAAATTATTTAAGTTATAATTAAGTTAAGGTCACAAATGTAATTGAAGGGAAAGTCAAAGTTCATAACGTCTATTGTATTCGACCTTAATATAGAACTTTTATTAAAATACTTCAACTAGAGACGTACATTTGATAGCAATTTTATATTAAAAAAATAGTTTTCAACTTTGAAATGTCACGTCTTAAAAAGTTTATAATTTTGTATTTACCAATGGAAGAAATGTTTGTAAAATATAGTTTCAAATATGTTATTAAACACTTTTCAAAGTATATTTTTTATAAATAATGTGTATAAATAATGTAGAAAAAAATATGTTTTTTAATATACTTTCTCTCTCTATAGAAGGTGTTAGTTGTTAGGCTAAATTAATTTAAAAAAGTGGTAAAAATCCACTATTATTTTTTATTCATCATCATCTTTCCCCAATACCTTCTACAATATGCGATACTCAAGGTCACCTTCATAAAATTCAATGTTCATTCATTTATTACATGAATATTTCAAAAAAATAATTTTTTTAAGAGAAGTATGTAATAAATTAAAGTAAAACGTTTGATTGTGCTATTGTCACAAACATTTTTTTCATATTATCGCTATTTCAAAGTTAACATTTTTTGACTGTTTCAAAAATTATATCCATTACAAAGAAAAAAATATATAGAAAAAAGGTTTCAAAATAACATAATTAACGTGATTTTGCTTTGTGTACATAATTGTCACTATTTTCTTCTTTCAGAACACTTAACATAAAAATTAAATAACTAATTTTAAACAAATATTAAATCAATTTTTAGGTATTAGACACCTACGCGTCAAGCTACTGGACAGATTTCTATGAACTTCTTTTTTTAACCAATTATTATGCGTTGTGCCTTTACGCTGCAACTCAAGCTGAATCAAACTGTTATTTTAAAGTATTGTAATGTACAAATACATTTTTATATTATTTTTTAAGGTAGTAACGATAAAATTTACCACAATTAACTGGTTAACGTTTAAATACGTTATAAATGTTTAAATAACGTCTAATGTTATGTAACCATGGCTATAGCGCCTCCATTTTAGTTCTATATTTCCATGCAGAATTGCTCGGAGGCTCAAAACGAGGAGAACATTCATTTGCATAAGAAGTTGCACAATATACCGCTCCTTTTAACTCGCTAGCATAAGAAACTGAAGCATTTTGTTTGCCAACAATAGTTGTTTTGTCTACCTTTTATGTAAAAATAGATTATGTTGATTATCTAGGTTGGCTCTTAAACTAAATATCAGAAAGGCTTAATAAACAAGATGTCATTGTCAATCCGGGATTACACTTTTAACATAAGTGAATTTGTATTCAAGCCCGTTATTCTGAATGGTTAGCAGATTACGGTTTTGAATCTGGCACCTAAGGCTTCTATGTGTTATTTGGGACATAACCTGTATTATATATACCTATGCCAAATTTCAAGATATGTTGAAGATATTGAATAAATATGTTAATCTAAGATATCCTATGGAAACAGTATGGATTTCTGGGATCATATGTACTAGTAGTTTATTTATCCTTCCAGACTGGGTTCTATATCTGTAACAAATTTCATTGAGATCTGTCTCACCGTTGTAGAAATACCAAAGATTCGTATTTATAATATTAGGAAGATGACTAGTATACTCGATATACCGATGTGAGTTTGATATAGTGTTCGTTGGAATACTGAAAAAATAATCAATGTGATATTTAACCTAGTTCAATGTTTATCTATGAATAATTCATTTAATTGTTATATTTATTGTCAATTTTAAATGTGAATATCCCAGGCCACTTGCGGCGGAGGGCGGAGGGCGGAGGGCTGAGTGTCAGTGTTCCAACTTTGAGACTTGTTTGTTGTTTGTCACTTTCTGTCAAAGTTCAAGTGACGCTCTTAGCTTTCGACTCTGCACGTTTCGTGGCTAAAGTTTACTGGATTGTCTTTTTGGGCGTGCGGTATTTGATACTATTTAATATTGAATTAGGGAAATTGTTTTCTGATATATAAATATATTTATAATTTATAGTAGAACGATATACTATCGGGCATTTGAACTATTGGGTATTTTGATCGGGAGGTTTTATTAGCCAAGTGAAAGCATTTTTTTATTTGTATTTACTATGTCAAATAATATAAAGTGATTATTATAGCACAACATAATGGAGAATACTACTATTTTAATTTTAGTAATATAATCTATCATGATTTTTCCTGTTGGGCCAATTGATGGGTAGGTTGACCGGCCCAATGGGAAACACCCAACCTATCATACATGTGCATCTGAAAAGACTAACTTCCTAGCGGTCATACATATAAGTAAATATACTGCCTTTATATTCTTCTTCTCATAAACAACTGCAAAAAACGAGAAAAACTGCAACAAAAATTTATCGTCCAGAACAGGCATGGGGAGTCCCTTAAAGTTTATGAAGCTTGCAAACAACGACTGGACTGTCCGAAAGTCGCTACAAACTTCGATTTCGGCCCACGATAACGCATGTTGTTAATTGCAGCTTGTGGGATACAGCACAAACGGACCGATATATTTTCTTACATGTTTTTAAAAGGAATACTCGTAGAATAAAATGTAGTATCAAAAACATGTAGTGTTCGTTCCGGAATATTTACTGCTATGATACAAAGATTTATTGGTAATATTATCATATTGTCTTTTGAGTACTGTAAATATGAATGACCCTAAAATCAGAAAATTACTTAAGCACTTATTCGATAACAAAAGAGGGAAATCGAAGTAGTTTACGTCAGCAAATTCTTATAATCTATGCACGAACTGCTCCTTTAAATTAAGAAGGAAATCTTACGTGAAGGATATTCTTTTCGTGCGAAATCTGCATTTTTAAAAGCAAATACTAACTCGATTTGAACAAGAATTTCTTCGTCGTTTGCAAACTCAATGCATTTGTTTTTACCAGTTTAAAAACGCTCATATTAAATATAATATTAAAATGTGTTACCCAGTATTTTTAAGGTTAATGCGCATTAGTTCACTGCTCGTTCATCCGGCATCACCCCACCTCACGATCGCTGCGGTCTTCATACTCGGTGGCTTAGCCTATTGAGCGGGATAAATATATAAATTTAGCAAAATGATATGTTATTCCGGTGCAAGTGGTTTGGCGAGGTGTCGGCGAGTGAACGCGCTAGCGATCGCGAAGCGGTGCGGTGCCGCCAGATGGACGAGTAGTGGACAAATGCGCGTTAGCCTTTATTACAGTAGGTACCCAATATATTTAACAATATACTTCTTCATTCATAAAAAAATTTACTTCTTCAAATGTTGCATTTGCTTACGAGTTGCATAAGTTTGACATGATTTGAGATGTGGGGTCACGGATCGATCGACTTGGGGTATAAATGCATCGTGTATGTTTGACCTAATATTCCTATAAGATCAAATGGCTTGTACGGATTAAATAAAGTACGTATGAAGATTTAAGGTATTAAAAATATTTTCAACAATAATTTAAGTTTCTTCGCAGTCTAACATGGGTTCTTTTTTGTTCTTTTCCTGGCTTTAAAATGAAAATGCTTCGATCTAGATCAGTAGCAAAAGAATGGCATCGAAATGCCCCCTAGACTTACTTTGCATTGAGAAGAGCCGAACACTAAGCCGTCTCTTGACTTTTCTAATGATGTCAACTGGCATTAAGTGGCCCTATAACTCTTGTGAGTTTTGCCTACTCCTCAATATGTAGCGTTTCGTTTCTACGTCTGATTTAGTAAGTTTCATGTTTCTATGCACAATTTTACTGCACACAATCTCACAATTTCGGTTTTTGAATTGGAATTAGCTGTATACAACATCATTCTGCCATTGTCATATATGTACTATATTTGTATTGCGAAACCACTTTGTAGTAATTAAAGAAGAAATTAGCTAAATAAAAGTCAGGGCATTTCGAGTATTGGTTAAGCCGACGTTCAGTTAATTACAAACACAAACAGACACGGCCACTGCTTTATAAACTGTGTAGCGTCGAATTAGGGTCGGACAAACAAACGAAGGTCGAGATGGCATGCTACGACTTTTATTTATTTTGTTGTTTAGATATATTTATATATGTATATATATATAATATATACTAGCTATTGCCTGCGACCTCGCCAGCGCGATATTAAAAAAAAAACATTATTAATAGCTTATGTTTTCTTCGATACTATGTTCTAAATATGTGCTAAATTTCATCAAGATCCGTTGAGCCGTTCCGGAGATACCTTCAAACAAATATCCATTCATCCATCTAAACATTCGAGTTTATAATATTAGTAAGACATAAATATCTAAATTCCATTACACAAAATCTTTATCAAAATATTTCGACTTTTATTCATTATTATAATTACTAAAACAAAATATTTCAATTAATATTTTTAATACTATTATTATAAAATCTTTAAACCAGACTCGAGATACAGAAAGAATTGCATATAGTACTTTAAAATAAAAAATTTAAAGCGGCTAACACTTACTACTAGTTTCAAACCCGGCGGGGGTCCTGCGTTATTAATTATTTTAAAATAATGTCTCGTGAAAGTTTTAAGAAATTAATTTTATCCGTTACGTAGAAGTATGACAGACACCAGAGTTTAGACGTAAGTGTTACCAGTTTTTAATTATTTTTCAATAATGTGTTAGGAAAGTTTAAACCATTCGTTACTTAACCGTGCTAGATCCCGCAACAATAATATTTGTTGGGTGTACGAATAGGCCGGATCGACCGGTGAAATACCACGACAGGCTTTAAGTGTAAGCAATTCCGCGTTTCGTCTGATGAATGTTCGAGCCAGAGGCCCACGTTACCTTCCTATCCTTTTCTTATACGAGTAAGGATTTGATAGGAAGGGGAAGTGGATTTTGCGGAGGAAGAGAAGAATAGGAAGGGGAAATATCCTATTTCACTTTTCCCTCCTCCGTTGATTAAAGGTAGGCAACGCATTTACAATTGCAGATGAATTCAGGTGGCTACACGCTCGTTTTCCATCTAATAATAGAAAAAAATAATACCACTTTCACTATGGGTATACTATATTTTTTAATATGTAAAAAGGAAAAAGAATGCGAGAAGCGAAATCTAAAGTATTCATAGTTATTGTTTTTCACTAACTATAGTGCTGTTCGGACGTAAAGAAAATAGACAAAGTGTTAATAAATTTGATACCACTCTAAAACCTGAACATGTTTGCTTTAAGAGCTTTAGATAACCGACCAGCAAAACGATAGTTCTATTTTCGTAGAAACAATTCGCGTAAAAGCGATTTTTAGTCTATAAAATGTCAAATTTACGTAGAAACGTGGAGTGCATTAACCGATCTCCACCAACATTTATAGCGGCATTTAAAATCCTTTATAAATTTTGAAGTGTATAGCTACGAAAAGCAAAATGATTTCATATAAAAGCTTACCTCGAAGTGCAATATCAATCATTTGAATTAATTTATCGAGTTCCAAATGAATATTTCAGTTCCTATTTAATACAGTTTTGAATTACACAATAGTAAAACAATTCGAATCACAAACGAATTTCCCTGTATAATGAAGATAAATTAAGATCCATTTTGTTTCATTTAATATTTATTTATATGGTAATTTACAAAAAGTAATAATCATACATTGATATACTGTGGGACAGACATTAAGTTATGAAGCTATAAATGTTTCCGCTTAAAATCACGGCGGGATCATATAGGGTGTGTTCATATCTGTGGAATACGATGCGTGTACATAGTCTTCGAGTTATCTCAGGTACAGTTCAGCATTCGCCGTATGTGGACGCACCCTTAAAGGAAGTAGAGTGGTTGTGAATGTCCCAAGGAATATTAGAAATGTTTTATGAACCATTTATATAAATTATACGATCATGAAAAACAGTAACCATTTACATTATACGCGGGGGTACGTTGAATGTGGGAGAACGTGAAAGTTTTCACAAAGTTGGTTAGATTTTGTGACGTCGACTTTACAATAGAGGTGATTTGGTTTGGATTATTATGGAGTGGAAAAAAAATTATTTGTAGAAATTGCTATTAAAATTTTTTTCACTATCAAAACATTTGACAAAAACAGATATTTTTAACAGCGTGACAAATAAATCATAGTTTTGCTATAAACGGCAATAACTGAACGTTCACTGCATCTGTTTAGAACTAATCCAACTGGAGTCTATTTCCAAAATCGTACTGCGGTAGTGGAGTATCAGTAACTATACAACTCATGACTTCATAGTTGTTTGCTAGTTCTAGTCAAAGTTCAAGAGAGCTCTGAGATTTTGACTGTGTAGTTGAAGAAATTGTACATACAATTAAATATATCTTACTAATATTATAAATGAGAATGTTTGGATGTATGGATGGATGTTTGTTTGAAGGTGAAATTTGGCATAAATGCAGATGATAGTCTGAAAGAACACATAGGCTTCTTATTATGTTTTTTTAATACCGTGCGGACGGAGTTGACACCTAGTTTAGCAATAAAAAAATTAATGTCAATGATAATATGTAAAAATAACTTTAAGTAATTATGTACAGTTATTCACTAGTGTTATTATTGGAAATGTTTATTACCAAAACACTTGTTAGTTTCACATTAATTCTGAGATGACAATGTTCAATATGATACTGATTTGAAGCCCATAAATAAGAATTAAGGTTCATTCAACAATTTCAGGCAATAAACAACAAAAGAACTCGGTGTTTACTACGACTTTAACCAATTCATCAGCTAAACAAAAAACAAACGCCCATTGTTACCAAACAAAGTGGCAGCCATTTCTGTGGTGGCGGTTTCAAAGGTGCGTCCGTAACTTTTCGTTGAAATTAATGTTAGCCTAATTTCTAGCAGCCTAGTTATGGTTTACATTTTTTGTTTGCTCTTTTATTTATATAAAGTGCACTTATATGTAAATCTTACTAATATTATAAATGCAAATGTTCACATGAATGGATATTTATTTAAAGGTATCTTCGGATCGGACGTATATTTGATGAAAATACTTTCTGAAATATTTGTTAGTAATATTTCCTAGAAGTAAAAGTATTCAGAAGTTAAACAACATAGAAGGAAAATTATAAGGAAGGAAAAAAGCTCTTTTAAATTGTTCTTAATTGCCGCGTTTTATTATAACCCTTTTGTTTATAACGAACGAATCTTTTGTTCCATTCTTATTTAATTTACCAATGGCTTGATTACTTTTGTATTCAATAAATATTCTTGTGTTTTATAGTTTTTAATCGAAACACTAAGTTAAGTTACTTAATACAAGCCTCAAAATAATGGAAACAAAGATTTCCTGACAAATGTGTAGATAAATATTAAAAATAAGTGTTTTTAAAATAGAGGCATCGTACGCATTGCGGTTTTCCATACTTTCGCTGTTAGAGTTCTTCGTATTCAAAGCTTTAAAGTACGATGTTTATATCAAACGGAAGCAAAACCAAGCTGCTACAAATTTTGTACTCCAAAACACATTAGCTTATGTAGAGTATGAAAACGTCTATAAACTATTCAAGAATTTAAACGCGCTAATGTCACAAACAACTATTATGATTTAAAATTATGCTTGTCGTTGTGAACAAGTACTTCATAGTTACTTCAAGTGTCAGACCAAACCTAGAAGTGCAATTTTGTACAGAATTCCGTAGGATTCATCATTTTTCATTAATTTAATGTAGAGATTTTATTTTCCACTTTACTATAACATGTTCATGCAGACTTTAATATTTTGAATACAATTTACATGCAACAAAAGGAAAAACTATTTTAAATAAAATGGATGAAATTTTCCTTTTTTCATTACTTTTCTTAAATGTTGTATATATTTTTCACTAGTGGATTTACTGTTTGTTGACAGGCCGTCGGTGTATTACCTCTTGTTTGTATTTGCGTAATTTATATCGCGGTTAATTAATACGAACCGTTATAATTAGCATCGAATACGAACGAATGCATTTATGAAAATCATTTTCACATTTTGTATTATATTATGTGGAGTTAAATAAAATTTTATGATTCATTTGTTTTTGTAACTATTAATTCATTAATTTAATTGGAGATTTTTATATTTTTCCATGGTATCTTTGAAATAATAAGTAAGGTTATTTCAAGTCTTGGTATGTTTACACGAAAGAAGTACAGTGCATATTTTTTGCCTATTGTTATGCAAATGATAGAAAATAATAGAGGACAAGTTAAATATTATTATAACTGACATAGTCAAGTCGCAATGGGTCGGTGAAACATCACGAGCATATTTATAAGAGGCGTGTTCGCGAGGCACTTACTTGCCTCACTGCAGATAGTTAGCATGCTGCCACATTGCAAAATTGAAACCGCAGACACGCGAGCCGGCAAACTTGTATTAAGTAACAAAGGAAAGACATGTAGGTCGCGGTATTCTTGTTTGCTGAAACAAGGACTGTTATACAGCATCATAACAGACTGAATACAAAATAATCAATGTGTATAATATATAATTTTGGAATATATAGTTTTTGTTAATGTAGATAATAAGAAAGTGTTTGGTTTATTAGATTAGCTTAGGTTAGGGATTCCCGGACGGATTGTCATCCACAAATTTCCATAGAATTGTCCACTACTGCATACCGTACTTCGTCCATAATTTGTTAGATTTAAAGAAATACTATTATTTCTTAGTTATAAAAACATCCAATTCTCTAGAGTAATTGCGTTTGTTTTTAAATCGGCATCCGTTTTCAGGTAAACATGCTAGGTCATACAACTGGTTGTTCAGAAAGTTCATATTAGTGCATATTAATATTTGTTCAACTGACGAAAGTTTCCTTCGGTTCGTCATTCAAGTGATATGCCCCCGTGGAATACAAACGTTCCTCGTTCCATCAGATATCAAGTTGGTGGCACTCTCCGCATACATTCCCGGGATTTGGCCGGTCGTGACCTCACATACGACTCAAAACTTTGCGCTCTTTGTGTAGCCTTTGAGTAGTAAAAAGCTTGTTGAATAATACTTGCGGCATCTCACGTATTGAATAAATGATGCGACTTTGATTTGTTATCCTAACTCTATAAAGTACTTACTCATTCAATACAATTTACATAGTCGATATATATATATATATATATATATATATATATATATATATATATATATATATATATATATATATATATATATATATATATATATATATATATATATATATATATATATTAGGTCCTTACATATGAAATTGGCGTTTTTCGTACTGGCCACTTTAATCACGAATTTCTCCTCTTTGGTAAGGAATTCCAAATTCAAATTTGTACAGCTATAGACTCATGTATTTGTGGTTCGATGACCGTCATTCATTTGTTTTTTTTTCTTCTGTTTTTTTCTGTTTGCGTCACTCATTTTACAAAATGGAAAACTTAAAATATCGCATTATTTACGAGTACGAGTTCCGCCGTGGCACTAGTGCTGCGGAAACGACTCGAAGGGCGAATGATGTGTATGGCGGTCTTGTTGCAAAAGAAAACACAGTTCGTTTTTGGTTCCAACGTTTTCGTTCTGGAAATTTCGATCTGCAGAACAAGCCCCGTGGACGGCCTGAGACTCAAGTTGATAATGAAGAGTTGAAGGCTATTGTGGAAGCGGATCCATCGCAAACCACGTCCGAGTTAGCTGCAGGCTGCGATGTTAGTGATAAAACTGTTTTAATTCACTTGAAGCAAATTGGGAAGATTAAAAAGCTTGAAAGGTGGGTACCTCACGAATTGACTGAAGCAAACCGGCAAACGCGCGTCGACTGTTGCGTTACATTACAAAACCGGCACAATAAAGAAGGTATTTTAAACCGAATCATTACCTGTGATGAAAAATGGGTTCTTTACGATAATCGGAAGCGCTCAGCGCAATGGTTGGATCCTGGCCAGCCAGCCAGATCCTGCCCCAAGCGAAAATTAACCCCAAAAAAGTTACTTGTAAGCGTTTGGTGGACTAGTGCCGGTATTGTTCATTACAGTTTTCTCAAATCTGGCCAGGCTATTACGGCTGATGTCTATTGTCAGCAATTGCAAACCATGATGGAAAAGCTAGCGGCTAAACAACCTAGGCTGGTCAATCGCTCCACGCCACTGCTGCTTCACGACAACGCTAGACCACACACTGCGCAACAGACGGCTACTAAATTAGAAGAGCTTCAATTGGAAAGTCTAAGACATCCTCCGTACTCCCCGGACCTTGCTCCAACAGATTACCATATTTTTCGAAATTTGGATAACTTCTTGCAAGGGAAAAAATTCAACTCCGATGGGGCAGTCCAAATCGCCTTCAAAGATTTTATTGATTCCCGTCCGACTGGTTTTTTTAGTAAAGGGATCAATGAACTTCCTATGAGATGGCAAAAGTGCATAGAAAATAATGGTTCATACTTTGATTAATTAAATATATTATATTAAAAAATATTCGACTTTTTGTTCCTCCCATACAAAACGCCAATTTCATATGTAAGGACCTAATATATATATATATATATATATATATATATATATATATATATATATATATATATATATATATATATATATATATATATATATATATATATATATATATATGTGGGATCGTTATTGAAAAAATACTTCAGTAAACTGCCAAGAAAACACTTTAATCTTATTCAACATATCGTCGCTTAACAGAACATCTTTTCTTAATCAAATCTGTCCAATGTCATCTGTCATATAAAATCGTACTTGCTAAAAAACTAAACATGTAAAATAATTGAAATAAAACCTCCTTTTTCCACACGGCCATTCCTGCTCATTCATCTGCCTCGGATGAATCATCATCTTCATGCCCAATCCAGGGCTTCATGAAGTCTGCGGAGCTTGTGGTGTTGATTGGTCCTTCTTCAATACCAATCTTCTTCAAATTGTATCTCTCATTACGGTTTTTCTTAGTAATTTCATACGGTCCAAGAAATTTGGGGTACAGTTTGCTACCTTGGCTAAACTGAGTTTTCTTTATGGCTACTAAGTCACCAACATCGTATGACTGAGCTTCTCTTCTTTTCTTATTATAATTTCTGACATTTTCTTCTTGTATTTTCTTAATAGATTCTTTAGCTTTTTCTCTCAGGTCTTGTCTTTTCTCATTAAATTCTAAAATAGTTTCTTCTTCTATTAGTTTCGAAATTTCATCTTCATTATCTCTCATCTTCGTACCAAAAATTAGCTCAAATGGAGTCATTCCAATACTTCTTTGGTAAGTTTTATTCAAACAGCGTTGGACACTGGAAACTCGGCGATACCATTTTGTTGGATCATCGGCGCTCAATTTACTCAACACACTGATAATGACTTGGTGAATCCTCTCAACCTGACCGTTGCCTCTTGGCTGTCCGGTTGTAATAGTATAGTGAACAATATTTTCATCTTCACAGTATTTCTTAAAATCATTTGAAGTAAAAGCAGCGTTACGATCAGTGATTATTCTTTCAGGCGATCCAAAGGTTTGTTGTTGAATCTTTAGTTTATCCAGTGTTTCTTCTGTCGTCAAAGTCTTAACAGGGTATATCCAGGTGAACTTTGTAAAAGCATCTACGATCGTAAGGATGTACTTGTAGTTCTTATGAGTAGACGTTAAAGGTCCTAAATGGTCTATGTGGTATGTTGACAATGGGATATCTCCTTTATCTATTGGGTGAAGGAATCCTTCTTTCTTCCCTTTTTTGTGCGAAACTAGTATGCATTCTACACAGTTATCAATCACTTTCTTTATCTTATCTTGTATCTTTTCTATAAAATATTCTCTGTTAATTAGTTCTTTAGTCTTTGTTACTCCGAAATGTCCTTTTTCATGATTCTTCCGTATAATTTCATTTTGCATCTTCTTTGGCACAACAATCAATTTAGCTCCATTCTTCATTTTGTAAAGTATGTCGTTAGTTAAAATATAATCTTGGTAAGGTTCTTTTCCTAAAATCTTCTTTAACAGGTGGATATGTTCATCTTCATTTTGTGCTTTCTTTAAGCGTGCGGTTGTCTCCGTAAGTATTAGACACACAGGATGGCGGCTGAGTGCATCGGCGTGCTTCATTCTCGTTGCTTGTCTGTGTTCAATCTCATAATCGTATTCTTCTAACAGCAACGCCCATCGTGCGACACGCGGAGGTAAGTCTTTTTTCTTTAGAGTCATAGTAAGCGCAGAGCAATCGGTAACTATCTTAAAGTGTATACCTTGTAAGTAGACACGAAACTTTTTAATAGCCTCTGCAATAGCCAGAATCTCCAGATAATAGCTGTGATATTTCTTTTCCGCTGGTGTAGTCTTTTTGCTCATGTAATGAACAGGATGTAACAGATTGTCTTTAGGACTTCGTTGTAAGAGGACAGCTCCGTATCCGTCCGCGCTAGCGTCGGTGAGTACTTCTGTTTCTAGCTCGGGGTTGTAAATTTGTAAAACAGGTGAGCTGCAGAGTATGTCCTTGAGTCGCAAAAAAGCCTTTTCACATTCTTCATCAAAGTTAAATATTGCATCTTTTTTCAGTAAATCAGTCATTGGTTTGGCGATCAGGGAATAATTTCTTATAAATTTTCTGAAGTATCCGGTTAACCCTAAAAATGACTGTACGGCTTTGACATTTGCAGGTTTTCTGAATTTTGCTACTGCCTCAATCTTCACTTTAGATGGTCTCACTTCATTTTCTTTTATGATGTAACCTAAGTACTCTATTTCTTTTTTCATGAAGTGGCACTTCTTCCAGTTAAATTTTAAACCAAACTCTTCAGCTCTTCGTAAAACTTTTTCTATTTTGATGAGTCCTTCTTCTTCTGTAGTAGCTGGTAAAATAAAGTCGTCTAAATACGTTAGAACTGTGCCATCAGCAATGAGATCATGGAACACGTCGTTTATAAATCGTTGAAATACCGATGGTGCTGTACAGAGTCCGAAAGGCATTTTCATAAATTCGTACTGACCTTGTGGTGTGACGAAAGAGGTATACTTTTGACTTTCTTTATGTACATCAACATGCAGAAACCCATTCTTCAAGTCAAGGGATGTAAAAACTTTAGCTTCTTTTAATTTGTCAATCTGGTCTTCGATCAGAGGTAGTGGAAATCTTTCTTTAATTATCTTCTTGTTAAGACCTCGGTAATCCATGCAAACTCTGCGTGATCCGTCTTTTTTACCAGCCAACACAACAGCACATGCAAAATCAGATTTACTTGGTTTTATTATTTTATTCTCTAACCATTCCTTGATTTGTGTGTTAACAACTTCTGCTTCCAATGTTGATAAGCGTCGTGGGCTGTGGAATATTGGTGTTTCATCTGTTAATATTATTTTCAGTTTCACATTACTCTTCTTTACTTCATTCGTCGGGTTGTAGTCTTCAATCAACTTCTTAATTCGTTCTGCGTATCGTGAATCTTCAATGTCATAGTCTTCAATAGCACTTGAGGTCTCAATAGAAAGTGCAAAAAGTGGTATCTTCTTCATAAATACACCATCTGTGGTGAAATTGATTTCAAAATCTTTCAAAATCGGATTTCCTATTATTAGTTTTACCGGTATAGTATTTTCTTTAACTATGTGAAATTTGACATCAGCAAAACCTTCATCAATTTGTATTGTAGTCATAAAAGCTCCTTCTGTAAAAATTTGTCTTCCAGCTATACCAGTTAAGCATATCGACGAATCGGCTTCACACTTCTGAACACCTTCTTTAATTTGTTCGAATTCATTTTCTGTGATAAGGTTTACATCGCTTCCAGTATCAATCAAAGACAACATTTCTACTCCGTTAATCTTAACTTTCTTATAAGGCATCTTATCTTCTTTTTGATCCTCCTGAATATTTAAACTTTTCTTAGGCACTTTAGTGCATTCATTGCCTTTGTGACCAAATTCATTGCATCTGAAACATTTAATGCCCTTGGTACAAGTCGGGGCTTGATGGTCAAGGTCACCACAATTAAAACATCTTTTCACATTTGCGGTCTTCCGATATGATATGTTTGTCTTGACTGGATTTGAGTTACTACTCGGCTTAGCATTATTTTTTTTTCTGAATTCGCTATAAATATCTAGCTTCTTACGGAAATCTTTTATGTCGGATGCACCATATAAAATTACTTTATTTGTTTCGGTGTCCCGAATGCCGTCGATTACATATTCTATCAGAGCAGCGTCTTCAATTTTTCCATGTAATGCTATTTCTTTCATTGAGAGGAAGTATTGTTGAAAAGTTTCATCAGTCTTCATTTTACGAGCAGCAAGCGTCTTATGGATCATTGCACTATTTAATTTAGGGCCAAATTCTTCTTTTAGTAATTTCTTTAAGGTTGTATAGTCTTTAATTCTTCCCACAGATCTGAGAAATAATTTTGCAGTACCACCAAGTAGTCTCTTCGCATAGATTAATTTTTCGACCTTCGTCCATTTCATCAGATCAGCAGCGTCTTCAAATTCATCGAGAAATTCAGTTATAGGGTAAGTATCATCCCCAGTAAATATTGTCATAGACTTTTCCAAATCTTTGAAGGAAATATGCACTTCTAGTTCTTCATCCTCATCATTTTTAGTATAATCTTCGGTGTTATTTTTTTTAGGAGGCATCTTTTAAACTTTAGGTAAGGAAACCCGTCTTCGCTTTGTACAAAAAGATAATTTTCTTGGGCTCATAGAATAACGTAGTCGTCAAATTCGTAATCGTCGTTAGTCTTTAAATCTTTAAAATAACGAAAACATTATTTATTCGCATCCCGAAGTCTTCAATGAATTATCTTACCGCATCCCGAAGCATTCGCCTTATAAAAATATTTCATCAGCGGCCCGCAGCATTCGATACCGATTGAGCAAACAAAGGAATCGAGCGAGTGATTTGTATGTCGCGTGGTGCGTATGATTTCTTCTTCAAAACTCGACAATCCACTTCATATTTTAACAATGCGCTATCCCGGACGAGCCCCCAATTAAGTTGTGGGATCGTTATTGAAAAAATACTTCAGTAAACTGCCAAGAAAACACTTTAATCTTATTCAACATATCGTCGCTTAACAGAACATCTTTTCTTAATCAAATCTGTCCAATGTCATCTGTCATATAAAATCGTACTTGCTAAAAAACTAAACATGTAAAATAATTGAAATAAAACCTCCTTTTTCCACATATATATATATATATATATATATATATATATATATATATATATATATATATATATATATATATATATATGTTTAAATACATAAAGCAATGCTTATAAATAACTGGAAAAGCATCATTACATAAAAATACGATAAATAAATAACTAATTTTATCACAATTTATGCTATTAATGTCTAATGAAAAATTTCAAAATACACATAGTATAAATTATGTCAGAACCTCTGGGTTACGACCTGTCCTTGTTCCTAAAATGTCAGTATGTCCCTTGCTTTAAAGGTTAAATACCATAAATTAAAATATACCTATATACCAGCTAAGTTTACATTTCAAATTATTATTTTCTATTTATTCCAGATAGATAACCTTTTAGGTGAGGTAGCAAATATGTATCGATGACCAATACTGTATCTGATATAAATTATTTCTCTTAAACACTAGCAAATTAATTTAATTGAAATTGTAACACAATCAACAATCTAACTGAATAATACATTTTCAACTTACGAAATAGAACAGCCCCCGTTTGCTGAGCGAACTATCAAACAAGTGAATGCACTCAAAATAAGCTTCCACGTAAATTTGACACTTTACAGACTTAAGGCCACTTTCAGCAAGTATTATTTGTGCGAAAATAGTAGCTACAGCTACACTATTTGGTGACCAAACGTGAAATAGTATTTCCCAAACAAACCATATGATAGATGATACAAATAACTTTTAAATGTTTAATCTTTCGCATCTATTGACACGAACAGTTGCCGGCGACTTCGTCAGCGCGCAATTAAAATATATATCTAGTAAATATAGCTTATGTAGCATACGACGATAGTTACTTTCCCAAAACTAAAAAAAATCGATTCGGGCTAGTAGTTTCAGTGCCTATTACATTCAAACAAACAAACAAATCATTTTTCTTTAAATTATTAGCATAGATGATATTGTCTAAGTGATGTTTTAAAATTATAGTTGTATCAAAATTAATTTCAATATATTTTAAAGTATAAGAGTTTTCATCTTTTTTACCTCAAAGTATACGAAATGTAAAAATCAAACAATAGTAAAAAGAACAACCAAGACTTATTGCTAGCGTGTGCTGAACTGTATTAGTCTGTCACTGAATTTGGTCGCGTTGCGTGAGTTTGTTTTGCTTATTTAGTTTGTTTGCCTGTCGCCTGTTTCTTTTCTCTATTTTGAGAAAATTGCTCAGGCGAAATTTGATTTGTTTATGCGATAAAAGTGTTTATATTACTTAAATTTATATGAATTTGGTCGCAAAAGTATAGCGTCAAATATTGAATTGACAGGTATACGTATAACGGCCCGTTTAGCCGGTAACACTTTCTTGTAGGTACCAGATCAATAATTGAATGCATTAAATTCCACATAATTTACCTTTAATAATTGTTAGAAATCTGTTTAGTCTATTGTACTCGTAGTTGTACAAGTATACAACACGCAAGATACTTACATCGTGTAAATGGGCCTTTATTGACCTAAAACAAAAGAAGTACTAGAAGACCAGACTTGTGTATTCTGTATTTAAATTTAGATCCTAGATCAGTGATAGTATGTTAATTTATATAATACTAGCTATCACCCGCGACACCGTCCGCGCAGAATTAAAAAAAAAAAAAAAACTTAATTAGTATCCTATGTGTTCTTCTAAATTATATTCTACATTTATGCCAAATTTCAGCGACATCCAAGATACCGTCAAACAAACATTCATCCTTTTATCCATCCATCCATCTAAACATACTTATCTATCTATATATATAAAAAAAGGCGTGTTAGTTACACTATTTATAGCTCAAGAACGGCTGAATCTATTTGACTGAAAATTGGTGAGCAGGTAGCTTAGAACCAGGAAACGGACATAGGATAATTTTTACCCCGATTTCTATTTTTTATTCCGCGCGGACGGAGTCGCGGATAAAAGCTAGTTTATAATATTAGTAAGATTTTATTTACCAATTACTTTCGAATACTGTTAATTTATTCAAAACGCTCCGTTTATTAGATTTTTTATCATACAGTTCATAGTTATACGTGACTAAACTCATTGTAAGTCCACAAAATTTGTATTAGTCCACAAAATTTGTAACTTGTACTAAGCAATCAAAAATAACTGTAAAAAAGAAAACTTAAAAACTCCATAGATTTTTATAGTTTCTGTTCATTGACTTTTACTTTTATAGACCAAATGAAATTCGCCACTTTTTGATATTAAAAAGCGAACAAACTCCTGATAAAATCCACCGCAAAATTCACAACGCCGAATACTTGAAGTCGTCACTTGAACTTTTAACTGCAAATGACAAACGCAAAAAGAAGACCAACTTTGGAAGCTTTGACACTTCAAAACTCTTGTGATATTCGTATTTGAATATTTCAGTAATCGTACGCGAATGTTCTTATCACATTTTATCTTTCACATTATTCTTTTTTTAACGAGTAGTAAGTACAATAGTTTGTAGTTTTTAATAATAGATATTTAGTCTTCATCATCAGCTTACTATACGTCCCCACTAAGGGGCTCGAAGCCTACCCTAAGTTATGGGTGTCTAGGCCATAGTCAACCACGCTGGCCATGTGCGGTTGGTCTTGTATGTCTTGCAATTACTTTAAAATATTTGGAATCCATCTTGTTTCTGTTGTGTTCGGGTTTCTTTAGATAGCTAAAAATTACATATTTGTATAATTATGTCACAAAATTTCCTAATATATCATGTAACCATTACAATGAAGCTTTTGGCATGTGCTTCGGTACGGTTAACAATGTTAGTCAAATTATGGGAATCAAGGAATCAAACCCTTAACTTTGCGTGCGGGTTAACCACGAAGCTATTGATGCTTTATTTTTATTGAAATTACCTTTACTAGAACTTTACAAATTTGATGCAACAAACAACTGGTGCTCAGTTAATTTTATGTCTCAAATTTTATTACTCATACACATATTATGTTTACGCAACTTCTATGTTCATCCATCATTTCGTACAATTTATAAGATAAGCGCGGCATGGTTAATAGAAACGCTTGTCTCGAATATATAGTGCTTATTACAGAACGCGTAAACAAGACACACTACGGGCTTATAAATTCAGTACGTGGGACCCGTTTGTTTATTTTTTTATAATTCCTTACATTGTCTTGAAATGTATACTCTTTTATGTTATATACATAAATTTTGCGAGATTCAAATTTTATTTACTTGTTCCAAACGCGATATAACAATAAACAAGAACTCTACTGGCCATGAGATTGTCCGTTTAAAAAGTTAGAAAACAAAAAATGTGATTCCATTTTCAAAAATTCGAATTTAAATTTGTAAGTCGAACGTCAGGTCGCAGGTTGCGAAATGCTGACGTACATACGACGCAGCTGGATCCCGACGGATAATAAGATTTGGAAAAGTCTCAGTTGCAAATGCTACAAGTATACTCCCATAAAACTATTTCATTAGTTTTATTCCACCGAACATGTTTATGATTGCTGCAATGTTTTGAACCTATTAATATTTTACAAAATTTATTTAGTAATTTTATAAATCTTATATCAAACTAACAACACCATTATCTTATATTTTTAATAAACTGTATTTTTAAGATTAAATAAATTCTGTCTAATTTATACCACTAAATTTAAATCAATTCAATTTAATTAGGACTGTTTAATTTTCAATTGTATTAAAGCGGGTAGTGTTTACTTTCAACACAACTTTTAATTAAGTCGTTCTTACGCTTTTTTTACAACCGCCGTAAGAGACGCAGAATTAAAAAAATACATATTAAAGGTCAATGCCCACCAAATGGCAAATACCGGGGATTACCCCAGTATTCCTAGTGTATTAATAAACGTTTAAGACTTTTTTTTATTAATTTTCCAATTCTACTAGTATAACATTACAATTATTATAATAATCTGACAATGCATACAGTAAACAGAACAGCATAAATGCCATTGCCTTGTTTAATTAACTTTTATTGGACTTTAGAGACAAGATGTGTTATGCATTAGGGCAGAATTTTCTTCAAGATATAGCCACTTGGTGCCAAATATAGCACGCCATTAGCCCCGCTTGAAACATTCTCTCCGATGTCGGCGACGCTGTAAGTTACTTAACGTTTCCTTTATAACTGCAGTCGACTTTTATGATTTATAAAATTAAAGAGGGGGCCTCTTACCCGCTGTACGTACTTACCAAAATGACGTTGAGTACATCGCAATTAAGTGAAATCGACAATAAAATAATTTGAACAGTTGGTTTTGCTGGAAAAATGGACATAACAATATTCATTTGGGCAGTTGGAATTCACGATACGTTTCGCTTCAGTCCCAAAGTTTTAATCCGTTCATATTAACAATTATCACATTAACAATGATATTTTAAATCGACTTATTATCCAAGAGCGTCGGTAGCTCAGGGGTTAAATACTTGACTTGAAATCTACAGGTCCTGGGTTCAAATCCCGCCATATATCAATGTGTTTTTCGATTCTCGATTTACATATGTACATTTATCCGACGTTCTTACGGTGAAGGAAAATATCGTGATGCAATCTGCACATATCTGAAAAAAGAAATTTAATGATATGTGTGAAGTCAAACAACCCGCACTTGGCCAGCGTGGTTGACTATGGCCTAGTCTTCCCTAACTTGGGGTAGGTTCCGAGCCCTAATCGTTTGCTGTTACGACTGATTAGATGTTGGTTAGTATTTGGCTCGCTTCCAAAAGAGGTTATCATCTTCTAGGCATTTTAATTGCATCTTTAATAGCTTTCATTTAGGTTATAATTATTAGAAAATACACGCACTGGACCGACGTGGTTTACTAAGACCTTCACTCTAAATTAGGTTGGCTCCGAGTCCCTTGGCACCCGCCCTTTAGTACCCACATAATAAAACTCTAAAACCTTGACGGTTAAACCTGTCTGATAGAAGACTCAGTTTTTTTTTTTTGGTAAATAAACTCGTTTTTTTTGTCTATTTTAATTATTACGTGTAATCATTATAGCTCCCAAAGAACGTAGGTATTTAAGACTCTCTTAAGTCGGCTTCCTGGCGATGATTAATTACACGAAGGAGCCTCTACAAAGATTTTAATTATTCCCTAATAAGATCGGGGGAGTGATTATTCCTGATATAATTTGAAGGCTATCAAGACGCGAATGTCGAACGAAGTTTGAGCCAAATTGCTATTGAAAACATAAAAGCTATCAATTCAAGTGAGGAAGTTCGTTGGCGGTATGACAATTAAAATATAATTGCAAGTTTACTTTAGACCGTTGGTTTCATTTTAATTTTATATACGTTCTAGCTGTCGCCCGCGACTCCGTCCGCGTGCAGTTAATAAGCTTATATGACACGTTCGTAGATTTACCATAGCAGCTCCATCTATTGATTACTTACTCAAGCCAGTCGAAAGGTATCGACATCTGTTAGAATCATTTGGAGTTAACAGATAATTGTGACTGTCAAATAATAACAGACAAATAATTAGCAATAAATTAAAATTGCGACTATAATTTGAGATTTAAACTATCCTATCTCTCAAGTTGGATCGAACTGCACATGGTGTGCGAATTTTATTATAATCGGTTAAGTGGTTTAGGAGTCCATTGAGGACAAACATTGTGACACGAGATTTATATATATTAAGATAAGTGGAGACTCTTTGGAGTGATTTTTTTTTAATTTGTAAATTAAGTCGTAACGAACAATTGATAGGAACATAATTTATCAAATCAATTGTGGTAAGGAAAATTTCAAATCGTTCTCGAAGTTTCTGATTTGGCGGTCATAGAACAAGTTTAAACTATGAAGCTCAAGCTCAGTAGTAATTCTACAATGCTCAATCTATTGGAACTATTGTAGCAAAACTGTTCATTGAACTTAAATTAAATTCATAGTTAAATTGAAATGACCCTTAACTTTATCGTTTCACGAGAACGTTTTACTTTTTACCTATTGTTTTATTTTTAATAGGCCATCTTTAAATAATTTTATAACTAAAATAAATTATACAATCTTTTATTCAGTAAAATCATGATTAGTCTGTTCGTAGCCTCTTTAAAATTTAAGTAAATAATAATTATTTTAGTATAAGAAGGAAATTGCAAATTTATAACAAACTAGCATTTGCCCGCGACTTCGTTCGCGCGTAATTAATAGATAGAGAGATAGAGTAATAAATATTATAGCTTATGTCGCCGGGGATTGTGTAACTTCCTAACAGTGAAAGAATTTTACAAATCAGTTCAGTAGTTTCGGAGCCTATTCACTGTAAACAAACAAACAATCCAATCATTCCTCTTTTTAATATTTATGTATTTGCTATGAATTAATGCCTTTCTTCATATAACATTGTATTAAATGTAACATATTCAAGTACCGTGTAATGTAAAAGTTTATTAAATTTTTAATTACGCAACTGGAATTAAAATTGAAATAATAGTAGTTATTCATTAAAGAATTTGAAAGGAATTTCTGGAGAAAAAACTAGTTGACCTTTTAGTTTTAAAGAAAAAAAAAACATATATTGAAAACATCAAATTTCTGACCAGCTTTGCTTTGTAGCTTATAATTATTAAAGAAAATGTGCTCGTACCTTTAACCCAAAGGTGTAGGCAGAGATGAATTAAATTTGTTGCGAACTTGGAACATTACTCTTTTTCTTCGCATGGATACTAATCGGATATAAATACCGGATACTTCATTAAAATTTTCGGCTCGCGGTCGCGTCGCATCTTGCAGATACAACGCGATTGCGAAGTCCTCAAAAAAAAAAAAACATTCGCCCTGAATATAGGTCATCGATTACAATTACACCGAACACAAAAAAAAAAAAGTTTAAACAATTTAATAATGAATTGTATTAAATTCAACTTCAAACTATTCCGTACCTACATTTTAGTAGTCTTAAAGAAAATAATTTAATGTAATTGCATTTTATAAACATTAGCATTTAACATATCCTGGCATCTGTCTAATAAATCAGGACCTGATTGTTGATTCTTAAAATGAACGACTATAGGTAAGCGTTTGGCTCGCCGCCAAGAGGAGGTTGGCAACAGCTTAGTACGTTAATTATGCTTATATATCACATCAAGATCGACGATAAAACCATGAAATTGCTTTTATAACCATTAAGAAAATTAGATTTTCAACTGATTTTAAAACAATGGCACTTTAAAATTGTAATCCGTGGATTAGTGAAAGATTTTGTAAGGAATTGCAAAAAAGTACAATAATAATAAAGTTAGTACAAACAAAGTAAGGTAATCTAACAACGTAAGGCTGTCATAGCTATATTTAAACTGAACGTCGGAATTTTTAAAGATAAACAAGTGATAAATGAAAACATACTTGCCTCAGGCATCTCGTGAGAAATCAAACTTGCAATTTTGATTGCCTTAGTGCTTTAAAAATATTGGATAACCTTACATTTGACTAATTATACTTTATCATAAAATAACGAGAACTCGAGATTCAGAGCAATTAAATCTTCCCACTTAATTAAAAAGTTATTAATATTATAATGTAAGCTATTTTATATATTCTGTAATTCCATAACCTAAAACATTATTTTGTCTATTCTATAAATCAATAACACTTTTGATTATTTTAAAATAACATCATTTATCATTGATTTGGGATCCACCATATTATTTAAATATTTGATTCACAAATTTGAAATAGAAATATTCTACTTATTTTGTTATTAATCGGACAGTAATTCGATATCGTAAATTAAAAGTATTGTAATGAGTAGTCTGAATGACAGCCAAGTTGGCATCATTCGGGGAATCGTGAGACAGATGTAAGATTAGTAATTGTAAAAAAGTTGTAATTTACAATTCATCAAAGAAAATATACGAGTTAAAGAAGACTGTATTTTATTAAAAGTATTCTCCGGCTGTGACTCCCACAGCTTCAGAAGTGGGATGACACGAGAACAAGCATTGTTTTCGATCTACGTCTACAAAGTTCATGTGAGTAAACCTTGTTCAATCAAATTTAAACATAAACATATTGCTGAAAAGTGTGTTTGTAGATAAACTGTAAGCGAATACAGAGAGAAGGATTTGTTTTGGGTTACAAAGCCATAACAAAATGGCTTAGGGTTGTGCTATGGTTCGTGTATGTGGGGAAAGTAAAGTACCTACATGGATACTTTTGGTTTTATCAAAATATCACTAGCACTCAAAAGTGTGTGCTATTTTTTTTTTTAAATTCATTATTCCTTATTCTCAGTATGGATTCTTATTATTAGTTGCTTTTATGTTTTTTTTAACAAATTATCATATTATATTGTTATAATATTTTGTTATTTTGGTTATTATTTTGTCCAAATAAATACATAATTAAATAAATATATCAGAGATTGTGGATGTACATTGCAAAGTAAAGCAATCTTCCATTTAATGGAACAACATAAATGAAGGTGATTGTACATTTATGTCAAAAATGCTACATGTGGAAAGTACAAAATGTTATGTTGTTATTATTTAATTAAATTATTTTCTTAAATTTGGGTGTATTGTACAGATTTAAATACATTCTATGTGTACAAAAAGGGTAATTATACACATAAATTAACTTCTTAGAAGTTAAGTTTAGTAAATACTATATCACAAGTTACACATAGCCAAAGCAATTAATTCAAGATTTACATTCTTATACTTCTACTTTTATATACTTGAAAATCAATATGAATACAAATAAAAGTTAACTTTGACTAACAAAACAAGATGTTGTTGAATGAAATAAATCTAATATTTTTAAGATTAACTATACAACCTACATTTTAATTCTGCAGACAAATTATTTTATAAAGTTTTGTGGAACTTTGCTCCAATCCTAAGATTAATTATGATGTGTTAAAATAAATATATAAAGTTTCAAAAAAAAATGTTGAAATTACAGAACTTCTTTATTTATATCTCATAATTTATAAATAACACTTGATTTTTGGGTTTCCTGGTTTTACCTGTATGTGACTATGATACTAAGGCAAGTTAAAACTCCTGAATCCTATAGTGTGACTGGTATTTTGGGATTATTGATTCATTCCTTTACTATTCATTCCTTTCTTGCATGTTACAGTACTTATATTGATGTTTACAATTGTAATGTCAAGAACTTACAAGTGACACCCTGTAAGGGCATAGCAATATATGTGTAGGTACCAGAGTTTTGTACAATAATAATTAAATTCCATTAAACATTTTCGAGTTTACATGAATAATAAATTAAAAATCTATAGAGAAAATGAACATGGCTGTTTATGTAACCTGACAAAATTCTAGTTTTTATGCTATTCCTGTATTGTTATTTGTTACGAACTAAGGAGATTATGTTGGAAGATTTTAGTATTGTTATTGGTTACTACGCTGATAATTGTCAGTTTCAGATGCCACAATGGGACGTGAGAACGATAATTAAGGAGATCCAGTTGTGCCCAGGTGCGAAGACCAGGGTGAAAATAAAGACTAGCATTGCGTGATGATAAGACTAGCGTGTATTCACGGCTGAGAAGCGAGATCGGCGACAATCCGGGTTTGAGACTAATGACTAAGACTGACGTGAGCTCTGATATGAGATCGATTACAGATACCTATGAGTTCTCAGGTGTGAGAGCAGTGACAGACTGACGGGAGCTCAAGTGTGAGAGCTATAACAGAGACTGACGTGAGCTCAGGTGTGAGAGCTATAACAGAGACTGACGTGAGCGATGAATCAAGGTTGTGCTCTCAGGTGTGAGAGCGACGGCCGCGATTTGTATCCACTGAAGTATGTGAACGATGAATCAAGGTTGTGCTCTCAGGTGTGAGAGCGACGGCCGCGATTTTTATTCACTCAAGTATAAGAACGATGAATCAAGGTTGTGCTCTCAGGTGTGAGAGCGACGGCCGCGATTTGTATCCACTGAAGTATGTGAACGATGAATCAAGGTTGTGCTCTCAGGTGTGAGAGCGACGGCCGCGATTTTTATTCACTCAAGTATAAGAACGATGAATCAAGGTTGTGCTCTCAGGTGGGAGAGCGACGGCCGCGATTTGTATCCACTGAAGTATGTGAACGATGAATCAAGGTTGTGCTCTCAGGTGTGAGAGCGACGGCCGCGATTTTTATTCACTCAAGTATAAGAACGATGAATCAAGGTTGTGCTCTCAGGTGGGAGAGCGACGGCCGCGATTTTTATTCACTCAAGTATAAGAACGATGAATCAAGGTTGTGCTCTCAGGTGGGAGAGCGACGGCCGTGATTTGTATCCGCTCAGGTAAGAGAGCGATGAATAAAGTTTGTATTCTCTCAGGTGTGAGAGCGACAGCCGAGATTTGCCGAGCTCACGGGCGTGAGCAATGGATCAAATCTGCGAATGCTTAGGAGCGAGAACTATGACAGACCCAAGAACTTACCCAGATGCAAGAGCGGAGTGAGACGGGAGAATCCGAGGTTTTTGAACTGGCCGAAACCTTTACGGTAGCAGCGTGTCGAGGCTGATCATTGCAGTGCGGAGGTGCACATGCTAGAAGCGGAAGTGTGCATTAATCGCCGCGAACCGAAGGAGCCACGTTGGAGAGGAAAGTCGAAACCGGAGCCTTCACTCTGCTGGAGATTGGCGTTATTTTCCAGGTGGCAATGTTCACCCGTCAAACGCTTCGCGACTTTAAAACACAAAAGGAATCCGGCAGCAGCAGTATGATGACTTGCGGCGCGGACAAGCTAGCTCTAGTAGCGCATCGACTGGGCGAGACGGACAAGTCGACACGAACACGTACACGAGCGGAGAACACGTTGTGGGCCTGCTGTTTACAACCGCCTGCCAAACCACATCACAGTAGCTACCAGCTTCGCCTCATTTAAAGATAGATTAAAATCGTGGCGTATCCAGAAAGCTCGGTATAACTATGAATGATTTTTGTTGACTAAGAAAAATAATGTATAAGTATATTAATTGTGCTCATTTTTAATCAAATAATTTAGTGTAAACAATTTCTTGGTTTACATTAAGATTCTGTTATTATAAGATAGATTTTATAACTTTTACTTTTATGAACTGTAATTTATATATTACCGTTAAAATTGTTATTGTAATTACTTTTGAAGCATTATTGCTACTTGAAGGTAGGTTTGTTGATCGGATGTTGGATATTTGTTCATCAGGCGACCGATTGCTTGTTGAAATGCTTATTGTATTGAAGTTATGGCTGTAGAGACGGCTCGATTAAATATTTTGACGCTGATATTCGTAATGACAGGAGAAATGCAACTATTGCTTCAAAATCGAATGGTTCAGGATTGACTTGCTATAGCCGACCAACTAGGACTTTGAGTTTGACTTTTGAGACTTTAAGTGTGCTCACGGAAAGTAAAGCATGTGAAGGATTGTAGCGCCTCTGTTTGTTGTTTCGAAAAGGTGCGCGCTCTGATAAGGACATTGAGAAGGTGCCGGACCGAAATGGAGACGATATATGGAGAGTTGCCCAACTGATTCGGACGGGGGCGCTCGACTAATATATATTCGACGTTGAAATTAATGACCACAATGTGTATTGCCGTTTGCATTTGGGAAGCTAATGACCCCTTGCCAGCTCGATGGTAGAAGGAGTGCAGAGATGGGACATCATGACACCAGAAGACGGGCCCGCTCTTTTGTCATGGTTAATGGCCTAGGTGTATTGGAGGGCGTTACGGAGGTTTCGTTCAGAGTTAAGGTAAGGAGAACTGCTAAGGCAGTGGATATGTATGTGATAAGTGACGACTTTGTGAGTAACATTTATTTACAGTGATCCCTGATATTTTTATGACTGGTGCACTAAAAGTATTTGAGGTGATCCCAGGGCTAAAATATATTTTGAAGCTACTAGAGTCGTTAGGATGCTTAAATCTACTCATGCGTAGTTCATGTTGTTTCTTCTCCTTTTATTGATCCGAAAATGTATGTTAACTTTTTTATTGGGGGTACAGCCGGAAAGAAGTGTTGTTTATTTAGCGCATTATAGACTTGTAATTTATCGGATGGCTCTTACAAGAGATTAATTTGCTACAACTGGTTTTGAACGCCGAGGCAGTTTTGGTTCCTCTGACTCCTAACTATTTATGCATGAAAGAAATAAAAATAATATCTGACGTGTTTCGGTTGAGTTTTAGCACTTACTTACTCATATACGATGAGGATGAAGTGGAAATGTAAACTAATTATTGCGTAAAAAGTCTTCATTTGGTTATTTAGGCTTAAATATAAAGTAATAACAAGAAAGAAATATGCATCGAAATATGGCTGTGTTCTTACGAGTCTTATAGAACTATTATTTATAGGGATTTTTATATCAAACGAACATTGAATCGTTGTTAGAGGCCTCTGGTTTGTTAGGTGACAGTGACCTTTTTCCACTCTTCGAAATTCAAAATTCAAACATTCAAATTCCGTTTCTTTATCATGTCAATACTAGTTGAACACAGCGGTGTGATGATCGGTCTATTTTGGCTGTTTTTTTTTTGTTTCTAGCCGATATCTTGAAATCTCGTTCGACATCATCCAAACATGTTTATTTCGGTTTTCCATGAAATCTACGTCCCTCTCGTCGACTCTCTATTAGACGCTTGGGCTCTCTGCAGTTACTCATTGCCGCTAATTGTCCTGGTTGACGTAACTGTCCAATGTTGGTGGCCTTGATGACATTTTCTCATTAAAGACATTATAGACAGTTTTATTTAGGAATAATAGTTAAACTAAAGGATATAATAATGTATGTCTACTATTCTTCTTTTGGTTCTGACTTATATTAGAACCGTTACCTTCTATAATATGGCTGAATTGCAGTCTTATACTGATGAATAATTTAAGCATTGAAGAATAAGATAGTTGAAAAGAAGAGTTGCTTTTCAGTTGAACTTCACGAACTAGGTTCCACAAGTTTAGTAGAGGTGGTTGTCCAGGTTCCGGTTCGTTTTTGCTGAGGAATATGGGTTAGTTCTGGTTTAAATGAACTGTCGTGATTTAAATTACAGGGCCAACAAGGGGTACTGTACACTCCTCCGAACTGAAAACCTATTAGACTGATTTCGGGCATCAAGGTTTTTACTCGCTGAATCTAACTCTAGTTTTTGTCAGGTACTAATAGCCGAGGAGTCACGCTATAAAGCTACCTAACTGAGGAGCTACAGCGTTTGGTAGTTTTAGAGCTGCTTAATCTTGCCATTTTTCCTTGACACCATTGATTTTCTTGACTATGAAGTGAGTGCAAGTGGAGTTGGTCCTGGCTACCATGGAAATGAGGCTGTATCTGGGTTTTTCGATCCAGCGCGAACTAGGTGGATTTCTTAGACCTTCTGGATTTTGGGAAAATTCATAAAAATTACCCTTCATATGGAACACAGATAACTGATCTTTTAAAAAGTGACAAAAGAATATTCTTGGCGTGGCAGTGGGCCCTGCTTCTCAAACGTTGAAGGAATATTTTCTGAGTGACCGCGGAAACATAGTTCATTTCCACATTGAGCCATGACCCGGTTGAGATGGTTGAGCTAGAATTTATTAACTATATTTATGTATTGGCTGTTGAGGATGGAGAACAGGACTGGATCACCACAGGCTAGTCATCCGATGAAAAGATGAAGGCGTTAAAGGCGGAATAATATAACTTTTAGATACAGATTCGAAACAGACCTTGGATGCAACAACAATTATAAAGAAACTAAAAGAAAACAAATCAGATTTATCGAATTGTTGAAGATGATAATAGGGAAGAGGAGGAAGAGAATAAAGATCTAAACTATAAGTTTTATATGTCAGCCTCGTGCAGAGCGGTTATTTTATTTTGTAAAATTACTGTTTGATTAATAATTTGATAATTAATTGATAAGCGTGGTTTAGTTAAAGGTATGAAGTAGTTTATTTTATTTGTTCTTAAAGTTAATGTTAAAATAACTAATGATTTAGAGCCGACTACTATGTATTTTATATATGAATTCGATAAATTTTTAATTACTTCAAGCGAAGGGACTCGCTTTTAGCAGGAAGGCCGAGCTGTAAGCTATTTTATATATTCTGTAATTCCATAACCTAAAACATTATTTTGTCTATTCTATAAATCAATAACACTTTTGATTATTTTAAAATAACATCATTTATCATTGATTTGGGATCCACCATATTATTTAAATATTTGATTCACAAATTTGAAATAGAAATATTCTACTTATTTTGTTATTAATCGGACAGTAATTCGATATCGTAAATTAAAAGTATTGTAATGAGTAGTCTGAATGACAGCCAAGTTGGCATCATTCGGGGAATCGTGAGACAGATGTAAGATTAGTAATTGTAAAAAAGTTGTAATTTACAATTCATCAAAGAAAATATACGAGTTAAAGAAGACTGTATTTTATTAAAAGTATTCTCCGGCTGTGACTCCCACAATAAATACCACGGAAAAACTAAGTTATACAGAGTTCCGCTCAACAATGTGGCCGAGCCGTAATGGGGAGAAAAAACAAACTAAATGACAAAAAAATGAACTTCAAGAGTCTTTAAAAGCACCCTCAATGTAGGCGACATCGCTGCCGCATTGCTGTTGTACCTCAATTTACTTTTTTGTCGGTGTTTTTTAACTTACTGTGGAGAGTGGAACGTTTGGCTTTTTGCCTACAGAAAGGTCTATACGCCATTACCAATATTTTCTCCGTTATGGCCGATTAATTTGTCGACGCAGACAGCGTGGGCATGACGCTGGTTCTACAGCGCTTTTCAAAGCTCTGAAACATTTGGCGTTTGTTAAAAAAATTGATCACAAAGGGAACATGTCCGTAACATTACAAAGGGACTTAATAAACTAGACAGAAATTTGTAGCATTATGATAGTAGATCAACGCATAAGAACGAGTGTGAACGAAATGTATTGTAAATATTTTAGCTTACAAGATTAACTCGAACCTTTCGATGGTGTGGTGTTGATAACGAAATAACGGAGTTTATAACTCGAGTTAATGTTGGAAGCTACAGAATAGAAACTACCCTCTTACTATTGATCAACTGAAATGAATTCAAGGTTGATAATTATCTTAATTTAAAATTCCTTTTCTTGTTCCGACTCACGCCTTATATTTTTGAAATTTATGTACGTAAGTACCATTTAAGTTTTTCTTCCTGACAAACTAATTGGCCTATTTACAGAAAACCAAGTTGAAACACATTTATCTAGCTAGATCTAAAGCGAATCGGACGTAGGCAACTGTCCTAAGCTATTTTTTTATCATCAATATAATTTTGAATAATTTTTCTATCACATACCAAAATACATTTAAACAGTAAAAAAAAAGACATTAAATACAGAGTTTTATAAAAAAGCGTCTTTCAATACATCTGTAGGTATTGTTATGCGTTCTCGCGCGCTTGGCGCTAAGTAAAGCTGAAGAAAGTACTACATGCGAAGAGGAAATAGCGTTCTTGCATTGAAAGTGCACGACCTCATTTCACCACGTAAGAGCAAACTTTGATTCTTCGACACAATGGAGGTACGTAATAAGTGAGGTGATACGACTATTTTTAAAAGGTAAGACCATAGCTTTTTTTTAGACTAACAGAACAATGTTTTGTCCGTCATACAATCACCTACATCAATACATAAAGAACAAATTATAACGAATATGTGAAATTGATCCTGCATATGATAGATACATTTTAAGTGACATGTAAAACTATAGTAGCAAAAGGACAGCCAGGACTATGGTAGCATTTATATTGTATTCAAAAGAAAGATTAAATAGAGAGTTAGTGAGTCAGTTCTCCATATCATTAGAGACATGCCTATTTTGCATGTAAAAGGCAAACATCAATTAAATAACTATAACACTAAACTTTCAATTTTCATTAAATTAGAACCGTCAACGGACGATCACACGTGAGCTGTTCTTAATTAATTAATTATTATGTCTCACGAAAGTTTAAACAATTTAATGTCAGTTTTTCGTTGATTTCTAAGACAAAAATCTCTGTATTAAACATAACGTTACCCATGTCATCTTTGACAAAACAGAGATAACAATATGTTCTCAGAAACACACGATTCTTTATACAATAATTAAAAAAAAATCTCCACGGTGCTTCAACTTAAAACATTCCGTCGTACATAATATGTTAACAAATTACCTAAGTATCGAGGATGTCGACCTCTTGTTTCGAAATGCCTGTAAAAAAAGGGCCGCATTGAGCTCTACGTGCCTAACAACATTTCTAACGCCATTATCTAGCTCTAGTGTCATCTAGCGTAGTATGCCTTTTAAAATGCTCTCGTTTAAAGAACCGTAGCCACCTGAATCTGTGTAGATTTGGCGTCTCGCCAACCCACCTTAATACAAATATAGATGGTCACGTAGCACACTAAAAAGCTAAATATTCAATATGTGCCATTCAAAAAGTTATGAAATATGAATATATTAAATACAAATGAATATTGTCCTTAATCTTATGTCTATTAATAGAAGAAAGGATATAAAATCTTATATCTTCAATTTTGAATATTCCAACAACTTATGAAAAATTAATTTGTACACTTTTAATTACAGTGACTTAATTACAATATCATTTATTAGAATCAGTCAGTCAGTAAAATACCAGAATTATTAGAAAAATAATTATTTTAAATCTAATAATTTTTTCGTTGTCTTAAAGAAAGAAAAAATTCTTTTACCATTTGATATCTGTTAAAAAATGTTACTAAGCATTCTCTCACCTAATTTAGGAGAAACAAAACTGTTTTCCATTGGTCTATCTGGCTCACAGCCAGCGGACACCATTCAGATTCTGCCAACACCTAAACTAGTAATTGGATCACATATTTTGCTTTGTCACATTAAATTGAATTATTTACGCATTCATGTATGAAATATTTGAATAATGAAGCGTCTATTCATCGAGATGAATGTTTGACAATAGCTTATTTATAATGTAAGTCATATTAGAGATAGATTCATCTAGATTACAATCTCGTGTCGTGCCTTCTAGACGTTTTATACGCATCAATTTATTTAGCTGCTATCATTATACAAAAATTATTTTTATCACGTAATCAAAATGTTAATACTCCAGTGATAGAGTGAGACGTGACGCAACCGCGAAATTCTCAAAATAAACTCCTACCCTGAAGATGGACCTCCGACGGGTCCGAAACTAGTCGGTACCGTCACCGGATGATCATATGTAAGTTAAGTTGTTCTTAATTAATTTTATTATGTTTCACGAAAGTTTAAACAATTTAACTCCAGTGACTTTACTACCAATTGACTCTAATGCTCATGACACTTGGTTATACTTATTTTACTAAAGTAAATTATCATCATCATCATATCATTGCCCTTATCCTACTCCAGAGTGTGTTGCGCCGACACCCATGAGTGGGATAAGGGGATTTACATAATTTTCGTCTTCCATCATTTCAGTCAGTATTTTGGTAAATGTTTACATTTGTTAAACAAAAAAAATCTCCTTTGTCATAATTTAATTAAAAAGTAGAACGGTAAAGTCAATTTTAGCAAACAGTAGGTGAGTGCGTGGGCATTCATTACGCGGCCTGACCGGCGCGTGTCCGCGCATAATGCCGCGCGTTAGATCGTTTGTTACGTTCAGACAGCTGAGCCGACAGTCGAGCCATCGGAAAATTCGAGCTTATACAAATTTCTCATTACATTGACATTGTTACAAATGTAAAAAAATCGCAAAAAAAACACCTCAGACATTTTCTCATATTCTACGGTCTCTGGCTTCATACATTTCTTCAATATACAGGATATTCTGAAAAACATAAACAACTACCCCCTTTAATTCAACATACGAGTATGACGAATTAAGACAAATTATGTCTCGTAACTTTCATCGTGTTCTTAGGCTAGGCTTCAGGAGCTAAGCACTTCACTTTCAAGCTGCAGGCTCGGGTTCGAATCCCGCCGTGTGCCAATGTATTTTACCATGTTTTTGTACATTTATCCGACGTTGTTACGGTGAAGGAAAACATTGTGATACAACTTACACATATCTTAGAAGAAATTCAAACCAACCCGCACTGGGTCAGCGTGGTTGACTATGGCTTAGTCACCCATAGTCTGTGGTGACGTATATTGTGCTGATGATGATGATCTTCATCGTGCTCTTGATTACCTTACCCTATTACACTTTTGGTACTTTTAATATTAACTTAAGTATTAAAAGTTATTAATTTTTATAATTAAGTTCATACGTATATCTGCATTAAGCGTCGTCAAGTTACAAAGCCTCAATACCTTTGTACCTAATCCAGTGGCGTCGTGTGAACGTTTGTCGAGGTCGGCGAGGTGCCATCAGCAGGATAATCCTATCGGTTCACACGCGCCGCCACGGCTTCCATATCGAAACTCAATACCCGATATATATACACTTCTGCTTCATATTATTTGGGTTTCAGTATAGTCTGGGGTGATTAAACGAAAGTAAAGCTATGATCGGATATTCACACGTTAGTATAATCTTTAATCTATATATATAAAAGAAAGTCGTGTTAGTTACACCATTTATAACTCAAGAACGGCTGAATCGATTTGACTGAAAATTGGTGGGCAGGTAGCTTAGAACCAGGAAACGGACATAGGATAATTTTTACCCCTAATTTTTATTCCGCGCGGACGGAGTCGCGGGTAAAAGCTAGTTTGTAATAAATTAATAAATGGCAGTTAATCTAAAGATTTTTTATATCCGAGGATCAGATCACTAAAAAATTTGGATTTTTAATGGTTTCCATTATTATGTACGGTTCATATAACTTTAGAACAAAACACAAAACAATTTAATTGAAAAAGGCACCAATACAATTAGAGTATTATCAAAACACAGACAGAGGCCGCGTTTTTCGACAGTAAAAGTTAATTTGGTTCGATGTTCACCAAAAAAGGCACATAAAATAAAGTAGTGCGACAGAGTTAAAACGTCGGACCGTGGCTGGGAAAATTAAATGGCGCCCGAATAATAATAAAAATGAGTGTTTGCAACACAATGGGCGAGCGATGTCAATTTACACCGGCCTCTAGACAACGTTCAACGAAAACTGTAGAGAAACTATGCAGTAAATTTTGTATTTAAATTAAAAACATATATCCATATTATTACTGCTATAGATACGAGAGACATTTTAATAGAACCATTTCTTCTACTAATAAAAGCTTCTGTTTAAAAAAGGTAAGAAGTTTGTTTAGTTCTAAGACTAAGTAGCACTTAATATTATTCTGAATATAACCCTACTCCACGGGTATTACACTCAAAGTTAGCAAAATACCAATTTTTGTAAACCTTCAAAGTTCACTTCTCCCTTATAAAATAGTAAATTAACTAACATGAGGTGTTTTCGAAAGACATGTATACTGCAAGTAAAGATGCCTGACCTATATTTTTTCATAAGAGATGTTCCGTACGCATTTGAATGCAAGCGCTCGAGGTAAGTCATCAACTAGCCTCTAAGACGCGCCCTTCACCTCGAGTGGACTGCTAGCTTTTGACTAATCGTTTGCAGATTTTTCCCTGTGGTTATATTTGAGAAGAGTATTTGAAAGAAATATTAGTCTATACATCTCTTCATACAAATCAAGAAATAATTTACTACCGAGTTATTTAAACTATTTATTACAAACGAAACCAAACTTGCTGAATATTTAGATTTCAAACATCTTTACATTGATAGCTTTTTTAATTATGATGCAGCTTTTTAACACATGTATTTCTATTGGTAACTTTTTTATTCATTACAGGGATTACCCGCAACGTGCTCAGCACGGAAATAAAAAAAAATTGTAAGTTTCTGTCTGACACATTAGTAACCATCCAGTAAAAGTCCCATAAAAATCGGTCCAGCCATTTCGTAAATTACTCAGAACAAACGCGAACTTGCGGACAGACAAATGCAGATGCGCAGAAAAAAAAATGGTTTTACGTTATAAGTTACGTTAATACCTCATGTATACGACTTTTTATAGTATTTGCAACTACTCCGATTTAATTAATTGTCAGTTAAAATCATTCTTAAAAGATTCATAAGCATGTTAGCTTTTGAAATCTGACTATTATAAAAGGCCTTAAACACGCGCGGTCGCCAAGTCACAACCTTTGCACTACCGACACGCAACCACTCGATTTTTCAGGCTCAACGATTATTTAAAAATAAATTACACCTGCCTTAATACATTAACATATCGTGAATTGCCTACTGTTGACTACAAAATAAATGGTGTTTCATTGCCTTCTCACTTCTTTCTAATTAAGCGGTACGAATTTATGAGAAAGGATTAGTCAAAGTTGCATGTATTAAGGTGACTTTTACTATTATATTAAATGGCAATAAAATGTAATTATCATGGTAGGCTAACATGTTGTAATAATTGCCTAAAACTATCAACAACGCCTTTACGAAATTAGCAAATAAACGACTCATTTTTTTTGTTAATTTTTGTTATTAATTTACACATGTAATTTCTAAAAAAATAGAGCTCTTTATTCTTCTATAATTTACAATTTTACTCCAGTGATATTCTATTAACGTAGTCACTTTAGGCATATTAATTTCTAAAATAGGAAACGGCTTAAACACTCACACATCTCCGGTGTCGGCACCGACTAGTTTCAGTATCATCGTGAGTGGGGCTGGTGTTATTTCGCGGACGCGGCCCGTCGCTCACTCTGAGTCGCACTCACCCTGATGAAGGGCCCCCGATGGGCTCGAAACTAGTCGGTGCCGACACCGGATATATGTACGTGAGTGTTTTAGTCGTTTCCTATTTACGTTAATGATAATGTCTCACGAAAGTTTGAATAATTTTAATTCCTCTCGTAAAAACGGTGTTTATTTATCTACGTTATACATACGATTTAATTTTTAAGTAGTACTTAATTACACTGCGTACAAAATACTTAAGATTGATTGTTAAATTCTTAGAAGCTTTCATAATTAAATATTTTAGAAAGTGCAGAACATTCCACTTTCACTTAACCTTGTTTGTTATAATTATTACGTTTTCTACTTTATATTCAAGGAGCATGTTATAGTTTTATAGGTGGTTAGAAAATACCTTTTTTTTTTTCATCTAATTGACGGTTTGGTTCTGATCGCGTGACTCCTAAAGGGGGATTCGATTCAGTCGTCTACTACACAATTATTGGTTATATGTTAACATATAACAGGTGTATTTTTGATAGTTTAATTTGTATACTTAAGTTGAAATTGTTAAAACTTAAAAAGAATGATTAGATAGGTGTCACATTCGACGGTGTGCCACTCGGCAAATGCATGCATTATATTACCGCACGTAATCATAAGTTTCGTAGATTTATCACTCTCATTATCTTTGAAAACAACTGAGGTAGCAATATGTTTTATACAGGATGTTTCAGCAGTGAAAACGTACGATCACAACTAGGCTAACTCGATTGTTTGAATGACATCAGAATTTAAGTAACGTATCGACACACCGTGTGGCACCAGTCTTAAATTTTGTTTTGAATTTAGTAAACGTCATAGTAAAAATTTATATGCCCTTGACTCATTATAATGTTACTAATACTTATGATAAATCTATGTGTTTCTGCATGGTATATATTTTTGTGAAAATTGTATGATTTTTGTAAAAATATGTAATAAATGAATTTGAATTTGAATTTGAATAATATGAATGCAAATATTTAGATGGATAGATGGATGAATGTAAGGATGGATTGATGTTTGTTTGAAACTATCTCCAGAACGGCTCAACGGATCTAGATGAAATTTGGCACGGTTGTTGAACATAGTCTGAAAGAACACATAGGCTACTTATAAAGTGTTTTTAATGCCGTGCGGTCAAAGTCACGGGCGACAGCTAGTTAAATAATAAATCACCCAGATTGTAATACTTAAATATCAAGGGAATGTTGCAGAAACTTGATCAAAGGAGCGGCTTTTAAAATAGTTGGCACCGGTTTTAACCAGTTCTGGCCAGCGGAATTTGGTTGTGCTGTATGGTACAAGTTATAAACTTTTATCATTATAGTACTATGGTAATACTAATATATTTATTTTCATTATATTACGTGTTCTTATATTTCATTATTTAGTGACAGAAAAGGTAACTAGATCATAGTCAACCACGCTAAATAAGGGGTGAGTTTTTCGGTTGTAAAGAACTTAGTGCACTCTAAAAAAATAACACCCATACAAGTTAACTTACATGATGCACTCTCTATAATATTTTTATCAACAACATTCTTACAGTGAATGTAATTTGTATGCAAAAGATCGTACTCTTTCATTTTGGACTGTTTACAATGTGCCTGAAACTTTACACAGAATTTGGTGCAGCGGTTTAATGGTTTTTGATTTATTATACAATAGCCGTTTGATGTTCATTTAAAGTTATTAAATAATTGTTGTTTATAGCTACAGTGATATTTAATTTCGTATAAATAACTTAAAAAATCAGCATAATACAACATATTAAAATAATTATTTTACCATCATCATCTCCTTGACCGTGTCCCACCTACGTAGGGTCGGTGCACCAAGTTTCCGTCCTCCAAATGAATCTGTCTGTCATCATCTCCATTGTCACCCCCTTTTTGATCATGTCATCTTTCACGCAATCCATCAATCTCTTCCTAGGCCTACCTCTACCGGTGTACCTCCACACTCATACTTAACGTTGCCCGTTAAAATAAGTATTTTACCATCTTCTATTATCCTAGTACGGTGGTTTTTATTTTATAGTAGCTGTCAACTGTCAACGGCGACTCCGTTCGCGCGGAACTGAAAAAAAAACGTAATAAGTAGCCTTTGTGTTTTTCCAGATTATGTTCTATGTTTATGCTAAATTTCTTCAAGATCCGTTGTGCCGTTCCGGAGTTACTTTCAAAAATCCATCCATCCATCTAAACATTCGCATTTATAATATTAGTAGGAGTAAGAAGTAAGAATGCAATTAATAAATTGTTTTGTTGATATAATTGCTACTGTATTAGATAACTTTCTAGTTCTACTAACTAATTTTCCTAACAGTACACGGCTTTCTTTTATAAATGATTTCAGTAAATGGTGTTTACATATTAAAAATTTTTGCTTTAGTAATCGGTAATCGGTCAGTTATTAGCTTAAGCTAAAGGAATAATAACTTTATGAAACATTGGTATAAAGTCAGACTACGATTAAAATAGACCAGAAAATTCCATTTTAAAGATGCGGATAATTAAGGAAAGATCATTTTTGCTGTTTGAAACACTGTACTTTCTAAATTTAAACACTTTAGTGTTCGTTAAAGAGCGATTATATATTTTATATGAAATAGGTAAAATAGCAATGACAACTATTTGACTTAGTATAAAATACAATCAGCATTAGTTATTCGATTACCTTCGCGTCACTCACCACGTCAGGAATCGAGGCTAAATCGTTTGACCCAGAAACTAAAAAACTGTGTGATATTCTGTTCTATATATTTGCAACATTTTATATCAAAATAAAATTATTTATCAAATCATTAATCAAATAATTATTAAATCTTTTTTTTCTATCTCTACTTCTAAAGGAAGGGACTCTTCATTTCTTTAATGGTGAATAATATTAAAATGATAATCAATGTATTCTTGCCGGCCGGTATGTCAGTCAACTACTGATGCGAGTCCACTAGCGAATAATACCAGCGTAACACACGAATAATACCAGTCCCACTCACCCTTATGAAGGGCCACCGAAGGGCTCGAAACTAGTCGGTGACGGATAGAAATACATGAGTGATTTAACCGTTTCTATATAAGTTAAAAACAATTGTAATCAATGTTAGAAATGCTTGTTCCAGCTGTACATTGTGTTTTCATGATGAATCAATAATACAATTGCTCGATTCGTGTGTGCTTTCAAAACTGACGAAATTGTTATTTGTGTATTATTTCTCTAACTAGCTATCGACCGTGATTCCGTCCGCGCGGAATGAAAAAAAACTTATTAAGTATTCTATATGTTATTCCAGACTATGGTCTACATGTATGTCAAATTTCATCGAGATCCGTTGAGCTGTTCTGGACATACCTTCAAACGATATGAATATCAATCTGATCTGAACATTCGCATTTATAATATTGTTTAGAGTTTTTTTTATTTCAGGGAAACATCGTGATTTCTAAAATTCAAAATAATTCATTGTAATATAAATATAAGGAGCTTTTATTTTACATTTCTGAATTGGAAAAATAATATCATTGTTATTTCGATACCGTTTATTGAAAGGGAAATTGAACGATAAAAAAATAATAATATAATGTTATGTTTATAAATTAGAGAACATTTCATTTATACTCGGTTCGGAGTCGGTACTTTCTATTTCCGATAATAATAATTGAGATACCTTATTGAAGTAACACAATGGTTTTTAAAATTATTATGGTGGAAATGAGTCTTTATTTTGCAGATTTCTTTTCGTTTCCACTAAGGTTTAAAATGAGTCTAGATAGGAATGGAACTTCAGGACATCAAAATCATAGATAGATAAGTTGTGACCATTTTGGAATTTGTCTTGACTATGAAAACTTTAATTTTCTATTTTCATGTGAAAAATTATTTTGAGGTCCCATAGGAAAATAAAAGTAAATAGAAAAAGTTATATTGCTTTATTATCTCACATCATATTTGTGCTTGGCAGCTTTGCTAAAAAAAAACACTGCAATTCCCACGTGAGCAAACTTTTTCCTCGCAAATTTGTCCCGAACGAGATAAACAGGGGCTACTAGGACGATACAACGCCCGCGTCATGAATATAAACAGTTGAATTAGAACAGGGGTATATGATATAAAACATACGAAAATTCACTATACTGCCTTCATATAACAAAGGCATCTAAGGTATTACATTTTTGGTCACTATTTACTCCGTAGACATTCTTTTGTTTTATGACCACGTCTGAGAACATTCAAACAATCAAATTAATTTAGATCAGATGTTTTTATATGTTAAATACGTCCATTTTATTAATTGTGCTATCGTTTGTATTAATTAGTGTATCACAGAGTTGCAATTCTCAAATTCATTGTAATTTAAATCAAATGAAAATCATTGTAGCATTTTGTTTCGCAAATGAAATTGAACCGTGAGACAAAGAAGACAGATTAACGTGGAAACGTCCGAGTAATTGTGAAAAATGTGAATCCTACCATCGGAAAAAATAAAGATTTCAACAAAAATCGAAGCTAACGACTTCTTCGTATTGAAATGTGGACTTTATCTGTATGCAAATAAGATTAGTATTTCAATCTACATTATAGAAATACATCGATAGGATATTTTCGACGGGTTCTAAACATTACGTTTGCACATTTGTTACAAAATCCCACTGAATTATATACCAGTGAATAAATTATAAACGCTGGCTATTTTCTCTCAACGAGGTAGCTGAACTTTAATTAAGCTGCATTTTAAACGAATAGCCTAAAACATTTGAATAGTTTAAATTTTTAGAATTCTACTGTATTTTAGAACTTTAGTCCTTTTTTCGTACTGGAAGCCTAATTTTAATCCACATTCCTTCCACACTCTTTTCATGTCAGTAAATTGTAGGAAGAGAAAGTGAATTTGGCGGATTTTAGGACGCGTAGAATGGGAAAATATCCTTATGTGCTTCCTGACTCATCAATTAAAGGTAAGCAACGCATCTTCAACTGCAGATGTCCATAGTCAGCGGTCAATTCACGTCACGGCTTGAAAAGAACCTAGCAGGAAAATCATTGTTTCGAATATCAATATAGCATCTTACTATCATAGAATCTAAAGTTAATATGTCTGTTTAACACAATTTCTTAGGACAAAACAACTATATTAAAAAATTAAGACTCAACTATGTTTTTAACTACACCAACATAACATAGCTACAAATACTTACTCTTTGATGTGTACAAGATATCAAAGAGTAATAACAATGAACATACACAAGACAATAATATCGACAGTAATAAAATATTATTTTACTAGGAAGATCGGAAGAGACACTCAAGTTCGCCGTCTGGCACTGGCCTGAAGACCAGTATTCAAGTTATTCCTTAAACTGACACCTTATATTACAAGCCATTTTGATACTTATGTCTAGTATTTTAGGGTCGAATGATACGCATTTTATCATCTTTGGCATGCACCCAAAGATTTCGAACGTTCAGAAGACAAATCATTGGGAGAAAACAGATTCGCACCGCCATTGCCCCCGACGCTCGTCCATACGGAGGAAATATTGCTATTTATTATCATCAGAATTTATAAGCCAAATCAAAAAGGTAAACACATCGATCAAATGAAGACATTAAGTTCAATATAATGTTGGATAATTTACGGAAAAACTACAAAATTTTTGTGTTCCCATAAAATATCGTACAATAAACTTTACTCGGAAGAAAAATCGCAATCGCATGGGATAAACAAAAACATTGTTATCCAACTAATATAAAATCAACAAAGCAGAATAGAATAGTAGAATCGTAAATGTGAAATGCTCGTACAATACAAAGATGTACATATTAGTGTCTCTTAAATATCTCGCAGATATTTCCTTTTTGGAACAAAACACTATCGCGCATAGTTTCCTACACTAAACGGTTATAGTTGTTATTTATTAGTTATTTGTTTGTTCCAAACTGTATGTACATATTCGTTTCGATGTTTTGTCTTATCTTTAACTAATATAGCTTAGTGTGTGAATAACGTGCATATTCTGGAGTCTTTTAGTGTTAAATTAATTTAGAGTTGGCTACATTTAGAGTTATAAAAACAACTACGTGATTCTAGTGTTGGTATGAAGGTACAAAAAGCATTCCATACAAAATGAATTGCATTCTATTCGAGTCTGCACGGAATACATTTTCCACTTAGCTACAATGTATTGTTTTTAATCGTTGGAAACGGCATCAAACCCTCCAATGGAATTAAGTCATTTCACAAAACAACACGCAAACATCCATTCTGTGATTAAGTGTTATTAACATAAAAATGCCGGCTGTGAATGTGTTTAACCTAAAGCATTAAAATCACGAAGTAAAGCCTGACTTTACATAATGTACGGTAATTGGCTCATTATTATTTTTTTATTTTGATTTGGTCAAATTTCGTGACGCTGTTGTGTACATTACTTAAAGTTTCAAATTTTTTACTCAGCTTTCATTGAAAGTCGGAAATGTTTTTTAAAAATGAGTTGCCAATAGCTTAATAGTTACAGGTACGTACATTCTATAACGTGGTCGTAGTTTCGAATCCTGCCATTCAACTATTGGTGTTTTAATTCTTTTTATAAATCTTAGCGACCAGAGGTCATCGGTGCGCTGCGCAGTGCCCTCGCCTAATGTTTAAGACTAGTGCTAAACTAAAATGGTCACAAAAGAGAATAATAACGAAAAATAAATTATATTTAACAAATAAAACAATTTTCTATGCTTCGCTTACTAAAGTATATATAAATATTATTAAGATCTCCCCTAAATACGTTATAAACATTTCTAACAAAATAACAGAGTAAAATCAGCACTATGATTGATTTACTTTTCACATTTGATTGAAACAACATAAACGTAGCGTAGAAAGAAGCCCTTGAAACAATTAAAGACTACGCCTCGATTCTTGTTATGGTTATTTCATTCAAACTTTTTATAATTCAAAGAATTAAAGTCATGAGACTGGTGACTTATATTTTATTTAAAAAAAAAGAAGACTATCGTTCACAAACTGTAGTATTATTCTAGAATATTAGGACTGACTTTATTAGAGATGAACTCTGTTAATAATGTATTATGGCTGTTGCCATTCGATATCTCATTGTCACCAAATATCGTGAACGTCAAAAACTAGAATATGAAACGGATTATTTGAGTGCAATACAACGACTACAAAACAGGATATATATTTTTAAAGTTATACTTTATCAGAGTATCAATTGCAGAGTCAGTAATGAAAAAGAAGAAAGAGCTGGTAGGCATGACGTGGTACAAAAAGCTATCAGAGCTAATTGTGTGCCAACGAAAGAGAATTTCGATGGAAAGTACAGATTGGGCTCCCGATAAGAGCCCATTATCGTAAACTTGGAGCGTTCCAACAGAAACTTTGTACACACGGTCCTATATTTAACAAGTTCTTAACGAGTTTTACTTTATTTTATTCTCGCGTGTTAGTATTTAGCGGGCGGTATGCGCTAGTTTCCACAGCTTTACACTGATATTACAACTCATAGAATCATAACTCCGAAAGGGCTTTATTATAGTTATAATAAATTTCACCCTCATTATATTTTACTGCTTTACGTTACGATGAAAAATTTCGACGCTTCTTATCGAGTACAGCTGTTAAAGTATTTAATCAGATAACGTGTAATCGTGTTACAGTTTTCTTTATCTTTTATTTAACAAAAACCTAGAGTGATTAATTCCGTTGTAAAAAACAAGCAAAACATTTTTACTGTTAAGATAGACACTCTTCGAGTTCAGTTTGTTACTTACAATGGATGTACGTGTGTAGTAATTGAAACTTTGTACAAGAATGAAATAACGTACAATACAAAATCAACATATAAAAAAAAGTCGTAAGCGAGTTTTCCGTAGTCGAGAGTTAGAGAGCGAGGTCCGTATATTGTTAACAAATAAGAGACTTCAACGGGAGCTTTAGAAGGAGCAATAAAAGACGGGACGTGACGCCGCCCGGAGACTGATGGCGCAACAGCGGCGCTATTTCAACTTTTCGTTGTACTTTAAAATTGTACTTGTAGCGGGAATTATGTAGGGAATTTGTCTTTGCCTTTATTACTTCTTGAGAAGTTTGCTTCCTGACTTAAAAATTCTATTTGTTGTCGTATTAAATGGAATTAATATAGCAAACGAGATAACGTAACACATCTGCAACAAGTTGAAAGATTTCTGATGTGTTCGTACCTTAAATATAGATAAACTAGCTGTTGCCCGTGGCAAAGAGAAGATTTTGGTTACAGAAAACCGTCTTAGGAAATTGAATCTCAATCAGAATAAAAGCTATTTAAACTATATTTTCTTGTGATGTTGATAAAACATAAATAATTTTCGTTTCGATTATATATAAGTTCGTACAAAATACGACATGTAATTGAAACTGGGTGTACGGCAATAATTTTCGATAAAGCTTTTAAAAAGGAAGATTTATGTGAGCATTAATTATTACTGAATTTAAATAAAGTTCGTAAAACGTGTATACGCATTACATGAATAAAAATCGTTTTATGTAAATTGAGAGAAAAGCGGCCATCACACCTCTTTGTTTGGGAAAGATATTTGCACGGATATTACTCACATTAATAAATAACTATATTAATAACAATATTTACTCAAATTGGTAGGTCCTTTATGTCGCACTCAGAGTCCTTAAATGGTCTTTAATCTACAGTTTAAGTACATTAAGTTTCATTGAGACTACTCGTAGCACTAACTTAACAAAACCTTAAGTATCTGTTTACGTTAACCTTTTTTTTGTGATTTACGTCCCAAGAATTTGCGAATTTTTTTGTTTTTATATACCGATATAGCTGTCGCACGCGCGGAGTTAAAAAAAACCTAATTAGTACCCTATGTGTTCTTCTAGACTATGTTCAGAGATCTAAATCAAATTATCGATACGTCCAAGCCATCGTTTAAAGCTTTCAATCGATTGCATTTCAACGTCATAGAGATGTGTTGCACTCAGAGTTGTTGGCGTTTTGCTCATAAAAGTAAGCGAAGTTTGTTGCAGTAAGTGTTAATGTTCAAATGAAAATAAAATGTTCCCACTTAAACGTATACGAATTGTTGTGCAACTTTCTTAAACTGTGCAAAGGCGTTTATGATTGAATAATTTAACAGTTTTCTTTTGTTAATCAATGACGTGAAGGTGGTAATATAAAAGAAAAGAAAGGTTCTGCGACTACTGCTATATTTATTAGGAAAACATAGGTAGATAAGAAAGGTACTTGAAAACCTGCATACATGTCCCAAAGTCATCAGAAAGGTATATAATTATAAATACTTTTAAAACAAAATGCATTGTAAAACATACGGAGTCGTAATCAAGCTCCGAGGTCGTAGTCTTTGCGTCGAGTCTACGTACTACAATATACGTAATTCAATTTACAAGAGTTACAAACAAAACAAAATATCAATTTTAATTCTTAAAGTAAAAGTGGGCGTGCTTGAGACGGTGAAACAAAATCAAGTGAAATCAAGTTTTATGTTACAGCATATTAAGCAAAGGAAAGGAATGTACATTGCCTATTTTTGTTTTAATTAGGACCCGCTATTAAATCGGAGAAATTACGGTTCGTAGCAATAAGTAAAAATGTATTAAATACGAAACATACGCTATAAAACGAAATGCTCAACTCTAGGAAACGGTGGCCATATGTTGCGACTTACGACATCGTTGTTGAATTTTATTTATTTTAAAGGTGCTATGAAATCGAACGGTGAGAATAAACATTTCGGTGAAGGTGTATTTTAAATGAAAGTTTAAACACGTTGAGAACTTGCAGTTGCCTGTGCACGTATTGTGAACGGAAAACGTTAGAGGTGAATGCATGACTTCCTCAATACAAAAGCTTTGTAACACACTTACTTGTACGGATCGCTTTCAATACTAATAAATAATTCCAGATAAAAAAGAAGATATTATACATCCAGTAAAACTTTTTTTTACTTTTGGAACGAAGTTCCTTATCGCGCGTTGTGAAAGGGGACTAGACGGAAAAAAATCTTACAAAAAGTTGTCACGACACTTTTTGCTATAGACGAATGAGCGCTACTTCACCATGGCAACGACGTGACAATATATAACGAAAATTCATAGAAATAAAATGTACTTCTTGTGAAGACTTAAGTTTTTTATTCATAGAATAAACATTGGTTCCTTCACTAATTAATTGAAAGGAACTTCGTTCCATCCGGGTGTCCCTTAACACCTCTCAAGTTTTTTTTAATAAGAATTTGGTTTAATAATTTATCACTCAAATAAAAAAGTACCTGATCTAAAACATGTAGTTGTAGAGTATCCTTTATAGTTGTAGAGTATACTATACAGAGTATCCTTTTTAAATATTACTATAAAGAAGTAGTTCCGTAGATAGTAATCGGAATAATTTATAGAGACTTTTACAAGTAAACGACCTCGTAAATAACCCTATTTAAAGGCCTCTGGGCGTGGGTTACGTGTAACAACGCTTTTCATTACTTTTATGAAGGTGTGTTGTTTACATTGTTTTTAATAAATACTGTTTCAAGAAGCAGTGATGGGTAAAATAGCCACAATCTAATTTGGCTTAGAATTTCACCTGACTAGGTACTGGTTTTTTTATTATTTTTTCCTAAATATAACTTTTTAACACTGGTAGAATCCAACAACAACATCTGTTGCACGAATTGACCGGCTCGCCAGGTGAAATACCACGACGGTACAGAAGACAGGCGTGAAGTGGAAGCAATTCCGCGTTTCGTCTAATGAGTGTGGTTCCGGAGACCTAATTTTAGTCCGCTTTCCCTTCTCACACTTTTCTTATAAGAAAAAGATGGGAAAGGAAAGTGGAATTAACAGAGGAGGGAATGTATAAGAAGGAGATATATTATCTTACTGCGTGTCCTCTTCTCCGTCTGTTGCTGATGTCTCTGGGCAGGGGTCGCTTTGCTATTCAGATGGCTTTGAGGCGAATTCCGATGGCCGCTCGCTCGTTCTACTGTTATACTACAATGTAGGTATACTAATGTCACTTAAAAAATATAAAGATGTAGGTTACTTATCTGTCGTTGCCGACGAAGGTGCATAAATCATTTCAATTTTTAAATAATTTTTCAATATATTACTGTTTGTACACAGTATACAGCGTAATACATATCGAGTTGTATTTCGCGTGAGAAAGTGAAGTTACGTTTACCCCTGTTTTAATTTTTACACGGTGCACACATGACGCTATATTTCGTTACGTTCGCACGGGTATAGAATAGGAGGTTTTAATTTACAAATATAAATAATTCACTAATAATCAAATAATGAAAAGGGAATGTTACCTAATATTGTGTATAAATGTTATGAATTTGTATTCAATAAAAAAGTAATAAACTGTATATTAAATAAAATAGTTATGATTTAGTGTATATGTCGTCCGTCAATGTTTCGCATTATACGAATAGGTATTATCTTTACCTACATATATTTAAACAACTTCATGATATGAAATATTTATTAGTTAATAAAATACAAAGAAAACAAAAGGAAAAACTAAACAAAATCCGTCTTTAATCCTTAATTGTAACACTATTCTGTTCATTTATAAACTTAGCCGGACCAAGAATACGAAGTAATTTCAACTAAGAAACTCAGCTTGGACAACGTAAGCTCGAATTAATTTTAATTCAATCCTTGTTAGCTAAGTTGCCGATGCGTCAGTTCAGGTGGAGTTAGACCAAAGAGAAGTACAGAACTTTGAATGTTATCTCCGGCAAGTATGTTTCTAAGTAACAAAGGATCGTTATTTACTTGACTTCATGTTGCTATCGATAACTTAAGCTTGACTTGTTACATTAAACCTTTAGAACAATAGATTAGAATTTACAATTAAACTTTAGAATAATAGTTATGTAGTCTCGTTAATGTAAGGCCATAATATATCCATTAATTTTGCCACTTTTATATATATCTTAGTACATAGTATTCTATATTTCTGTAGTATTATACACGTGTGTGTACGAATAACTTAAGTTGCCCTGAATTTTACTAATATTTTACAATGAAATATTTATTAATCTTTACTTAATAGAAGTTTTAATCTTAATATAATCTCTTTACATCTTAATAAACATAATATAATAAATAATGCTTTTCTTAAATTAATAACAAGAAAGTTACCTAACTTACGACGGTGCATTGTTTAAATTTTAATGCTTCGTTTCGTTTCAAGACTAGTAGCTTAAAAAGGACTTACTTTGCAACTTTTGAGGATGATTATTTTATGAAGTATCTTCATCTTAGGAAGTAGAATTTACTATGTCATATTATCAAGCATAAAACATCAAGAAACTGTGGTATTAATTTTCATTATGATAAATACATTTCGAAAATTACATAAATACTTTATTACAGTTTAAAAGAAAAACATTTTTTTTAACACTGGCAAATTATTCTAAGTTTTTTTTTACTTATAAGATTCCTGGTTATTTATATAATATTCCATTTTTTTTAAATTCATTGTCACTTAATGAATTGTAATAAATACCTAGTTTACTTTGTGAAATCAAAAAAACTAATCTAAAATTCCAACCTAATGTTAAGGTGGTGTTTATCTCAATAATTATATTTAAAAATATTATTTTAAAAACTCGAATAACTCCAATATTCAAATAACACGCTACAACAACATGCTCATAAAATAAAATAGCAAAGTTAAATGCAGTGAGTAAATTAAAGCGTGCAACTGACGCCGCCCCTGGGACAGGCCACGTTGAAATGGAATTAGTACAAAAACGAATTAAAAATGTACATAGATGAAAGATTAAAATAATGTTTTCAGTTAACGTCACAAAAATGAATTATTCGAAGTATTACTTAATATACTGTAAATAGCTAGTGTAATCCAAGCTTTAACGTAAATCTGTGCTTTCGTAAGACTTTCACTTTATCATTTTGTTGTCATTGTTCTTTTATAAAAAAATTGTTGAGATGACATTATTTTTAGTACAATTATTTTGAAAGTGGAATCTCACTAAAATTGTACATGACGTCATAATAAAAAACTCAAATTTTGTCCTTTTTGTTACAACAAATCAGTTGTTATTGTTGTATTTTGTTTCCTTTTTATTCCATTGTCGATTTATATTCTTTTATATTCGTAACCAGGTTATTTGTATCAAAGATATCATATTTGCTTATTTCTCAGACACCATAGCTTCTTTCTCAAAACAATATAATACAATTTATATTATAAGAGTTGTTTCTGACGGCAGAGAAAATGTACTGCTTGTTTGTTCCTTTGTGTTTTGTTTGCTGTGGTTGTGGCCATGAAACAAGAGTTAAATAATCATTTCACAAATTTTAGTAAAGAAGATGAAGCCATCGAGATTACATGAATTCAAAAACTATTGTTACTGCTTCCCCTATTTTTACTGTCAAATATTAGGTCCTTACATATGAAATTGGCGTTTTTCGTACTGGCCACTTTAATCACGAATTTCTCCTCTTTGGTAAGGAATTCCAAATTCAAATTTGTACAGCTATAGACTCATGTATTTGTGGTTCGATGACCGTCATTCATTTGTTTTTTTTCTTCTGTTTTTTTCTGTTTGCGTCACTCATTTTACAAAATGGGAAACTTAAAATATCGCATTATTTACGAGTACGAGTTCCGCCGTGGCACTAGTGCTGCGGAAACGACTCGAAGGGTGAATGATGTGTATGGCGGTCGTGTTGCAAAAGAAAACACAGTTCGTTTTTGGTTCCAACGTTTTCGTTCTGGAAATTTCGATCTGCAGAACAAGCCCCGTGGACGGCCTGAGACTCAAGTTGATAATGAAGAGTTGAAGGCTATTGAGGAAGCGGATCCATCGCAAACCACGTCCGAGTTAGCTGCAGGCTGCGATGTTAGTGATAAAACTGTTTTAATTCACTTAAAGCAAATTGGGAAGATTAAAAAGCTTGAAAGGTGGGTACCTCACGAATTGACTGAAGCAAACCGGCAAACGCGCGTCGACTGTTGCGTTACATTACTAAACCGGCACAATAATGAAGGTATTTTAAACCGAATCATTACCTGTGATGAAAAATGGGTTCTTTACGATAATCGGAAGCGCTCAGCGCAATGGTTGGATCCTGGCCAGCCGGCCAAATCCTGCCCCAAGCGAAAATTAACCCCAAAAAAGTTACTTGTAAGCGTTTGGTGGACTAGTGCCGGTATTGTTCATTACAGTTTTCTCAAATCTGGCCAGACTATTACGGCTGATGTCTATTGTCAGCAATTGCAAACCATGATGGAAAAGCTAGCGGCTAAACAACCTAGGCTGGTCAATCGCTCCACGCCACTGCTGCTTCACGACAACGCTAGACCACACACTGCGCAACAGACGGCTACTAAATTAGAAGAGCTTCAATTGGAAAGTCTAAGACATCCTCCGTACTCCCCGGACCTTGCTCCAACAGATTACAATTTTTTTCGAAATTTGGATAACTTCTTGCAAGGGAAAAAATTCAACTCCGATGGGGCAGTCCAAATCGCCTTCAAAGATTTTATTGATTCCCGTCCGACTGGTTTTTTTAGTAAAGGGACCAATGAACTACCTATGAGATGGCAAAAGTGCATAGAAAATAATGGTTCATACTTTGATTAATTAAATATATTACATTAAAAAATATTCGACTTTTTGTTCCTCCCATACAGAACGCCAATTTCATATGTAAGGACCTAATATTTAAATAAATTTTGTGATCTCAATTTTTTTTATTATTTAAATGTATGTTTTATTTTGTACTGAACTTATTAAAACGTGTATAAATTATAAAACGTATTTTTAATCCGGATTAAGTAAAAAGTAAAGTATTTAAGATTCAGAATTAGATTATTAAAGATAACATTTTTATGCATGTTGAAAAACGCTAATCTTATGGCCTTGTATTAGGAATATAATATATCGCAGACGGTCCCATATAATGCCAGTTCTCTTATTTTATTCCTTTCCTCTTTATTTATTTTAATATTATTTATGATTTTTTATTTTGTTCTCTGTAAATGGCGTCGCCATTTGCTACCGACAGCTTTATGATTTTTTTATTAATGTACTCACTTGTATTGTGCGGAAGAGTTTTAGAGACGCTGTTCATTAGTTTCAACATTTATATATATTTTTAAGTATAGTTTAGTAATAAAAGCAATTGCAGAGAGCATTAAATAAATAAATTGTTATGTATAACCAGAAATTAGACGTATGTTCTATTCTACGAATCTCGAATGTTTTGAGAGTGAAGCGCACAAGTTTCGCAGTCTGACGTCACTGCAACCAGAAACAGATGCAAGTTTAATGTCTCTCGCTCCACAATAGCATTTCCTTATTACACACTCGGCTGAAGAGTGTAGAGGAGCTGCATCAGACTCTCGTTAAGGCTGTGTGAGACCGAATGTTTACAAATGTATAATAGATTGTCTGTTTATCGGAATTGTTACAAAGTTTAAGTACAGTAATTATGAGACAAGCTTCTTTAGATTTTTTGTTTGTTAATATGCTGTAGAGTACTACAAAGCAGTGTATCAATGTTGATAATATTAACAGAAAAATATTGAGACATGTAACTTTAAGTGGCAATCTCTCCTATTCAATATTTGATTAGCTGTGGGTTTCTAAGACCTCCGTTTAAACATACTGTTATCTCTGCTTTGTGTCAAAGATAATAGCGAGACAGATAGACAGAGTTACTTTCGCATTTATCTTATTCTTACTAATATTAGAAATACGAATATTTAGATTGATGGATGGATGTATTGAAGGATGGGTGTTTGTTTGAAGTTATCTCCGGAACGGCTCGGATCTTGATGAAATTTGGCACAGATGTAGAACATAGTCTGGAAGAACACATAGGCTACTTATTAAGTTTTTTTTAATTCCGCGCGGACGGAGTTGCTGTCGACGGCTAGTAATATTATAAGTAAAGATGACTTAAATACGTGTCTTTGATACCTAGTCTAAACATTACCATTAAATATTGATTTACTGAACCAGAACCTAAGCTAACATGGCGTACCTACGTTATCGTCCAAACATTTGTGTTTACGTTGACGAGGTTTGATTGTCAAACTAAAATCAACAAGTTTACTTTCTAGCCATTTTACACTGAAATTATTATTGACAATAGAATTTCACTAAAATATTTCTCTTTCTTAGTGTGAGGTGTAATTTAAATAAGAGGTGAGTCACAGAAGAGAAAAATAATGAGAATGCGAAATTAAACATTTTACAGCATCTTAGGTGAAAACACTGATAGAGCGTTTGTCCACCAATACCGTCACCGGCACCGTCTCGAGTTTATTTCAGTTCGAGATCAAAGTGACGTGACGGTGGTCATTTGTCAACAACGACGATCTCGGTGGAATATATTTGATATGACGGCGCCGGCGAGGTGGACATGTAAACGATGTATTGCCTCGGCGCCGTTCTAGCGGTAGCGCCGATCTACGTAAAATAGCGTAGGCTGAGATGATGGCGCTCGGGTGATGAGAGTGCGGACAAGCCGCTGTAGTAAACGTATTGTCACTACCTCGGCACCGTCATCACGTTCTCGTTGACGTAACGGTGATGATGTTGGTGGACAAACTGACATAGGCTTCCTGACAGCGACATCATTATTATTTTTAGCTTTTTATACCATCACTTACGTTTTATTTTGATAATACTTTATGATAAATAGAAAAAATGAATTTAATTAAAACACAAAAACATCGCACGTTATTATCATATCTGGATCAAATACGTCGACTTATGTCGATATAGAACTTCAACACCGACTCAATCAAAGATATATGAAAGGGGCGATGTGTTCAAGTGCTTGTCAAGTACAAACACGCTATTAAGCGCCTGACGCTCTTGTGGTTCAGGACTTAACAATGATGACGTAATACACAACGCTTGTCTACTTACGAACCAATCAATATTCTCAGATCAAAATACATATTCTAATATATATCGTTTCTATAATTAAAAATAAAACTTAAAAGTAACCTTTGAAAGAAAAAATAAATTAGATTTCATAAAATTGCTTTATTCAAATTTAATGTACGTCTACAAGATTACGTTAATGCTTTCTTTAAAGGTTAAGTAAACATGTCTATAAAATGTTTAGACTGAAACATCACGGAGATTAGAAAATAGGCACAAGTTCTAAGAATCAGCCAAAAATTTATGAAAGTAATAATTAATTTTAAGCTTCATAACACGAAGATTATTTTTAGTTGATATTTTAACTAAGAATCATCGACTCTTTTAAGGCTATCGTTAATTGATTGATAAAATTGATACTTTTAATGTTAAAAAAAAAAATATCCAGTGAATGAAAAGAAAAATATTTAGAAAAACAAAATCATTGAAATATTAACACAGCCGAGATACTGAAAAATATGCTCCTCTTAGAGAATAATTCGCAGTAAGTTGGGCCATTAACTTTTATCTCGCGAGAAGCGACGCAGAGAAGTAGGTTTGGGGTGGCGCGGATAAATGTTGACATATAAGTACCTCCTACAGAATTATATGAACTGTGAAAAATAATTTTACATGAATAAATCTGAATAGAATTTACCCTAGAATTATATTGACTTCGGTGTACTGGTTTAATATAAAAATGCTGAAGGAAATTTTAAATATAGATTTAATATCCACTAAGAGGCTTACCGCGCGATCTGTTTCTAGTGTGGAGTCGCATTTATTCCTATCACTGGCACAACTGGCATTCTCGTTATTAAGTAAATAAAAATCGGGGGATTCTATATTATTCGATAGATAAGTTTTCATAATGATCGATTGAAATGAAATATTTGTTATACAGATTATTTAATAAAACATTATTTTACGAAAGGCAGAAAATTACGAAAACGAACGACTCACAGCGTCAAGTTCTAGCGTCAGCGTCTAGTTCTTCTAGACTATATTTTACAACCGTGCCAAATTTCATCAAGATCCATTGAACCGTTCTGGAGACACCTTCAAATAAACATCCATCCATGCATTTAAATATTCGCATTTATAATATTAGTAATATTATATTACATCCCTGAAAACTTACACTTTATTTTAAATCGTGTCAGATGTTAATGTTTATGAAAAAAGACTGTCTCTTTTAATTATCTTAATTATTCAAAGCGGTAAATTAAATAATACGGTAAATCTGTTCCGCATAAAAGGTGAAACACAGAAATACGGGGACTTTCGTACTCGAGCCCTAAATCATGGCGAGACAAGGTTAATGGGGTTGAAACCCCGCCGCCCGCGGCCAGTCACGTAGCTTAGGCAAAATTTAATAAATTCCATCTCTATTACAATTCTTCGCAGTGCATAAAAAACTGTTTCTTGTTTACCGTTAAAAATTTTGACGAAATTATATTAAGACTAAATAACTGAAAAAAAGCGTATATTTTTTCCACAACAATATTAATCTTTAAGGGTAATGGGTTGATCATCGTAGTGATCAATGAGGGAGGTCTATGTTTAGCAGTATGGATGGATGGATGAAATATTTGTAGTATAAAAATCACTTAACATTAGTAACCCCTTTTATTGTATGGTTAAGAACATTAGTTTGAGTATTAATTAAAGTTCTTTTTAGAGCATTTGATGTATTCAAATTAACGTGGACTTTAACATAAACGGTATCATATAAATCATCCGCTATCTGAGTGCTCGCTTGTCATTAACCACAGTAATCGGGTCTCTTTATTCTGAAGACTTAATGGACCACCTCGACGACATCGAAAAATGGCCGCACACTTAAATCGAATGCTTACTGGTCCAACCGTGAATAGAGCCATTAAAATTTCCTTTGAATAGCTATAACTGCGAACGAGTTTAAGTTCATAAAGTGAATTACGTTTATGTCTTTAATTACTAAGTATTGCATTTTTAGGTGATTTATAAATCATGCTCATAAGTTTCACATAGTGTGATAATGTGATTTGATATTAATTGTTGCAATATAAAGTAATGTAGGTAAATTTTACTATAATCCTATTTCGTTAGAATGTGCTGACAGTTTCGTAGTATTAGCGGTTCTCTTCGACCCTACTCACGCAGCAAATCATCCGATAAGTTTCAAATTACCGTAATAGAAATTAAGCTGCCGATGAATAAACGATGAACGATGTTCATTTGTTCTCTGATTCATATTCCATGAAGAAATTATATTAAACCAATCAAATGAAATAGTATGTAGTTATAGCAACCATATACAAGTAGCTGGTGTTTAATTAATATTATGTTTAATTAATCTATTTAAAGTCGTGATCGTCGAAATGTAAAAAGACAGCCTCAACTTTTATGACGTCATTAGAATAGAAGATATCCCTTAACTTCCTCCTTAGCCTGCACCATATCTAATTAGTTGATTTTTTTATAATTTAATTGCAAATGCTAATGCCAACTTAGTTTGACATAGTTTTTATTTACGATTAATTTTGGCACATTCGAAATATCGATGCAAACTTTTTAGTAACAGCAAACTGTTTTATTTCGGAGTTGGGTCATGATGGTATGACAGATAAAGTCTCTAGGCACGCCCGAAAATAATCCGTATAAGATTTAAATGACGAGGGATCAGTTGCGTCAACGATTGGCTGTAACAGCTGAATGTTAATAAAGGCATTAGATAATAGGAACACTTGAGAAACCGATTAAATTAAACAAACGATTAAACCAAATTTGATTAAATTTAGTTGGTTTAGCTGTTTGACAAAAATATAAAAATGTATGACAAATACCACTTGATTTAGGATCAAAGGAATAAGGTAACATACTAGGAACGTTTAAAATGTTCATTATATTTTTTTATTTTACAATACTTATTGATTAAATCTCTACGAGGATTTCTTCGTTGTCCATTCCTTTTCTTCAAACGTGCCAAGCATTTGAACGCTGCGCTTCTCTTTTGTTTTTCTTTTCTTAGGAACTTGAAAGCAACGTTGTATTTTTTTTTTTTTTCAAATTCGATTATCAAGTCTTTAACATGTTCAAGCTATGATTCTACTGAACTTAGATATTTGGGTAGCTAGACTTAGGTAGTTTTAACTTAAACGGCACGCACATACTTGTACTGAATATAGCTATAAATTTAAAGGTGAATATTCTAATATTAATCGAATAAACTTGTTATTCTGTACTTCTATTTTGTTGTTAACAGCGGTAATTATAAAACAATTAGGTGATCGCGTGTAAAACGAAACTTGGAATCAGCGATGCAATTTTCTACCGTTTTGGGAAAATTCGTCGACGCTCTGCTAACAATATTACTTGTACAAAACATCTTTAATCGCTACGTTTTATTAATTTATGTATTTACCATCTTTCATTTTGTTTTTATCATCCTCTGTTTTTGCTACGATAAAAACCAAAGGGCCTTTTTAATTTCAAGACTCAATGCTTACAAATGTTTAATATAGGTCAAGTAAACGACACCCATAATACAATGTGCCGCACAAGAATCTGAATAACGTTCCCATTAACACCAGTCTTAAGGAAATAGGATCATGTTTCAAAATAATTAAATAAAAGGTGATCGATCGAAAATCAAAATAACTTCACATACAATACGGAGGATAAAACATTACATGTAACCTTCGGCAATCGAAACTATTCCAAAATAAAACCGCACTTCGGTCAGCAACTGAGAAAACGAACAAGCAAATTCGATTAAACGATTGGACTCTGTAACAAGGGTGAATGTAGTTAGGAAAGAAAAAGGTCAGTAATGAAGATAACTTTAATCTGTTGATGACATAAGTTTCATTAATTTTAAGTGTTTTTCAGATCACGGGGTCATCATCGCCAGCTCACTATACGTCCCCACCGTGGGTCTCGGAGCCAACCCCAACTTAGGGGTGACTAGGCCATAGTCAACCCTGCTGGCCAATTGCGGGTTTAGTCTAGTCCACAAAGATTATTATCATGACTTTTATTATTTTTATAGCAGTTTTCGTCCTCTGATACATATAGTAAACTTTTAAAATGTATGTAGAGTCGAGCTATCCGTTAATAGCTTGGCTTTGCCATTTAGGTATTGACGTTCAATTTAAATTTCCTATTCCTAGCTCGTAGGAGAGTGCATTAAATTTCATGTACGTGAAATGTACGCCACTGGCTTTAAGTCCGGTGTATCGGGTGACGTGACCAAAGAGGGTCTCGTATTTCTAGTGCAATTTTATTTGTATTTGTTTACTCAAATAATAAAGAAGTACTGGTGTTACTGGAAACTGTTACTGTCAAATTTAAATTCAAATTTCTGTTACAATATAAAATGTTTCCGTTAACACATAGAGATGTTTACTCGCGTAAATTGTAACATGTACTTAGTCGTTAAAATATAGAAAAACTATAATGTTAATGTAAAAATCACAACCTCGATGGTGTTTTGGAAAGAAAGTGAATGAACATTTAATATATGAGGGCATTAGTACTTCGGGAATCCACTTGAGGAACTCAGATTGAATTTTTATTGGTACGAAATTGAATGGTAAATGCGAATGAAGACACGTGGAAGAGAAATTTACGTTCTTTTAAAGGGAATCCCGAAGTTGTTTACCCGATGCGTTACTAAATTTAAATATACCGTTTCCGACAATATTTTCGTGACGTAGTTATAAAATTCGTCCGAAAATTGTTGAGTTTATTTTTATTGTACTCCGTAGACCTTTTATGGCCACCTCATAAAAATTATGTAAAGATAAATGATGTAAAAACAACAGTACAAAACAACAAACCTTTTTGAATATCCTTCCGCGACAAAAAGTGTTTAACTTATGCGGCCAGGTTTAAATGGACAACATTTTAAATCTCATTTAAGTAAGCGTGACTTAAGTATAAGAACTCATTTATACAATAATTTAATATGAAATATAAATGAGCTTAATTAGAAATGCTACTACTCTAGATAACTTGATAAGTGGTATATATTTATAACACAGAGTTTTATATTAAAAAAAAAGAAAAACAATAACCAGACCTCTTGTTAACCAACACGTAAGGAAACATTGTCGATTAGTTTTAAAGTACACAGTTAATATATACTTACTATACTTTTTAATTATAAATTCCTTAGTGAGTGTCTGCAGACGGTACGATAAGGTATATAGCAAACGTAATTACATTTGCGAGACGCTTTCGCACATGCAGTTAGCACTACGCCTTATCCAATTGTTTCGTAATTGACGTAACTTCTGCTGCACTACATTTCACCTTGCGACTGTTCCTTTGCTTAGAGCCACTTTGGACTTGTGTTGGAGATAATCAACGTTTCATTAAATTATTTTGTACTCTTCCTATCTTTTTTAATAATATAAATGTTGTGTACAGAATAACTTATTGATATTAAGTTCATAACAGAGATATATTTGTGGTGTCCGGTGACAGCTTATTTTCTTATCCATAACCTTTGAACACGGTATTTGTATTTATATAGGCCCCATTTAGCATCATACAATCTTTATTTCTACTGTTATAATAAATTGTTCTGAATATGTTACATTTCGAGTTAAAATTAATAAAATTCTATGGCTTGTACATCCTTGTACACGGTCAGTTGTCAGAATTTGTAGCGTCCGTTGTTTACGGCACAGTAAAACAATACAAAGCACCTTAGCGTCGCTGCGTTTTATTTTTAATTCATATCCAGTAGACGGCGGCAGTAACTCATAGGGTATCACACTCGGTCCAGTAATGGTATCGTTTTGTTTGCTGTCATAGTATGCAACTGTACTTTGTTAAACGTTTTTGTAACATTTTTCACTATATTTTCAACGTTATTCAACGTACAAATCTACATATGTCTAGGATTTTTATCGCCATCAAACTATTTCAGCGGCGTGAAATATTTTATGTGAAAACTTGTGATTTATAATATGACTTACTAACGAAACTGAACTGTTTTGTTTATTATAAATTAAATATATTCCTCTTACTAAATCTACACTAAGGGACTCCTTTAACTACCACCAAGTCATATCTTGAAATTACAATCTACTTAATAGGCAATGAACATGGCAAACTAAACGGGCTGCCTAATGATGTCATTACCGCCGCTCATCAACATCTACATCACACACACACACACACACATTACTTGTTATATTATGTGCTCTTTGTTTATACGTTTCGTTGAGAATGGTTTATCAAAATATTAGTATTCATAATTATACTTCTAATTAAAAACTTTTACATACTGATAGTCACACAGCATCAATTTACCCAAAATCATATTGAGTTGGTAAGTACACTTACAGCGTCGGTGGCTTAGGGGTTAAGATCTTGACTTGCAATCTGCAGTTCGTGGGTTCGAATCCCGCCATGTACCAATGTGTTTTTCGATTTTCGATTTACATATGTACATTTATCCGACGTTCCTACGGTGAAGGAAAACATCGTGATGCAACCTGCACATATCTGAGAAAAATTCAATGATATGTGTGAAGTCAACCAACCCGCACTTGGCCAGCGTGGTTGACTATGGCCTATTACCCCTAAGTTGGGGTAGGCTCCGAGCCCCTCGGTGGGGACGTATAGTGAGCTGATGATGAAGTACACTTACAGCGGATTCTGTTGGTAAAGAGTGGCAGGCAGACAGGCGTTCGATTAAATGATTTTTTTTTTTCACTGTTTAGAGATATACTCCATCCTCTTTATGATTCTTTTTTTACTCTACTTTTCTTTATTTTCTTATGTTAAAAGGAATTTTCTTCATCTTAAGTCTGTGTTAGCGTATTATTCTATAAAGTGAATTTTGTGGAAAGCTTTTGTGAACGTGTAAGTCTCGCGGGCGGCAATCCGAATAGAACGGGCGCTCGTAAAATGTTCCGAGCGATTAACCATTTTGACCAGCTATTTAACATAATATAATAGCAATTTGCAACAAAAGCGAGAAAAAGAAGTATATTCTCGCTACCTTCTTTTAGAAAATATATTAATAATATTTTAATGGAAGCTAGATTATTAGTTTTTGTAAAATGCCGACTTCAGATTGTAAGATTGTTGATTCCAAAAATTAATGTATAACATCCTTTTTTTTTTTTTTCAAAAATCGTTGTTCTTGAATACATTTATGAAACTAAGATTGAGTTTTTATAAGCCTGATATGAAACTTTTTATTTCGATAACATAAATTTGTTTGTACCGTAAAAATATTTTTCCTTAACACATTTCATAAACATCATCGCAAAGAGGTTCTGTATTATGCGATTGTAATACTTTCATAGTTGGACAATTCCTATGTAGCATATGCATAAAATTGAATGTCGAATTATTACTAAAGTCAGGCTAATTTACAGCCCGTACTCAAAAAGTTTTTCCATCGTATTTATAGGTTTGTATTATTCATCGTATTGTTTAAAAAGTAAAAGCTAATATTTAAATGTTTCACTAATAAATGTTCATTAAAGTAACATTCGTAGACAATTGCTACGCCGTAGACGTAGTAATTGCGAATGTAGGAAAAGACAATTGTGACTTTCAAAGTGATCCAGTTTCTAAGAGAGTTTGCCACTTATTTAATTAAGTATAATAACCAATTTAGTACTTCTTAATGTACAAGTATATGTGTAATCATTACGTAAAGCTAATGAATTATGCTTCGTTTCCAAAAGTACGATTTTACATATATTTATTTAACAGCTTTTAATTTAACAATTTTATATAGCAAGCTTACCTTATGAAAATATGAGCAAAATTCAATATATGTTAAACGCACGTCAGCCATCGCTTGTCCGTAGTGCTGACGTGATCCAGGAAATTTCAGATTAAATTTTTAAAATATTTTAAAGAGAAAACCTTGTTACTAAATGAAAGGCTGCGAAAAAAATTTTAAGCTTCGCTGCCTTTGTATATTATAGTATCACGAAGAACAATAAAAAGGTAAACCGCAAATACAAAATTAAAAGTCACATTGTTTATGAACAATCTATTTAGCATTAAAGATAAATTAAAGAACATGAGCGTCGGGAGCTCAGGGATTCACTTCAGTTGTAATTTGCAGGTTCTCGGTTCGAGTCCCATCAAACAAGGTTTTTTTGTATACTGGATTTATATATGTACATTCATACAATTTTCTTATTATGCAACCTAGTCATATCGACGAAGAAATTCGAAGATATGTGTTCAGTCAACCAACCCGCAGCAGGTCAGCATGGTTGACTATGGCCTATTCACCCCTAACTTAGACTCCGAGCCGATTGGGGTTTTACAATAAGCTGATGATGATGAAGAACATTCATAACATAAGATTCAACGCAAAAATCTTATTCAATGCAAAAGCCTATCCTAAGTAAGGGGGTGACTAGACCATAATCAACCACGCTGGCCTAGTGCGCGATGGTTAACTTCACACATACCTTTAAATTTCTTCGCAGAGATGTGCATGTTGCATCACAATGATTTTCGTCACCGTAAGAACGTTGGATAAATGTACAAATGTAAATCAAAAAACACATTGGTACATGGGGAGATTCAAACCCAGGACCTGCGTATGATAATAACGATTAAATTTAATTTAAAAATAATATCATTAAAAAAAAAATCATTCACTTTTCCAATATTAAAAGCAATATTCGAAGCTAACTACTATTTGCATTTCCCGCACGTGCGGTAGATAGCGTTTATATAGTTTCTTAATTACCGCTGATCTTAATGCACCGTAACCACCATCTCATTAGTGTAATTAAGTTGGTTTGAACTGAGCTGCAGATAGTTCAACGTTGGGACATAAACAGTTACTACTCATTAATGTTTTGTGATAACTCTACAAACAAAAATGAATCACAGCTGATACAAAATCATTCGGTTAATTTTTAAGCAAGTTTTTTTTAATTGGGGTGGGATGTGACAGAGTTCAGATAGAGACACTTAAAACTGTCAATTTTTATAGCCCACTAAAGTTCTTCAAAGATTTTTAATTCGTTTAATTTTTGTTGGAAAATGTATTTCATCAGAATTAGTAGTAAAAGTGTTTTACTGTTGTAATTTTAAATAGCTCCTTTTAAATAAATACTTTATTAGGTTTTTGCTATCTATTGAAAATAGAAAAACTTCAAAGAGAAAGGAAGCCGAACTAGTTAGTTTTTAATTAACTCTAAACTCAAAGCAATGATTAAATTGGAATATCTATAACCTACTCAACTTCCTGCGGATAAATGGAAAAGCAATTTGTCCGAAGAGCAGAAAAAAATTAATTTGAAAACATTTTACCTCAAATATTTAATACTTTTTGTAAATTTATTGATAATTATTTAAAAAAAAACTAGATCAATTCTAAATTTTATATTTACAAATTTTTGAAATTTCGAAACATTGTAAGAAATGTCGGTTCATTATAAAATAAAAAATTATAAAAGTATCAAGAACACTCACGCTATGTTGTATTAGTCAGTTATCCATGTTGTACACTCCGTACAAATTTGTTGACTGAAAGCAATACTTCTATGATCGATTATTTTTTAGAAACGTTTCAAATGTTATCAATTCAAATCATTTTTTTTTATTTATAGAATATACATTGAAATTTTTCTAATGACCAAGAAGTAGACAGTGGCTCAAGGGATAAATTATTGTAAAAAAAATCATTACAAACTTACTTTCACACACAACAATTTGTGTGAAGCGATGTGTAATTTTCACGTTAAACCACTGGGTATAAAAATGACTTGCAAATCAGGACAAAATAAAAACATTTTGTAAAAACATTCACTTGGGGCAACCTATCTTCAAATGCGGGTGTCTATTGGCAGAAGTCATTTCCCTATTAAGGCGAATTCAGGCCAACTTATACGATAAAAAATCGAATACGAGAAATACGATAAATTTTACGAAATGAATATAAGCAACATTCAAAGTAATTATTTTCTATAAGTGTAAATTATGAAAACACTAATAGGGGAAAGGCCTAGCAGACGATCCAATGTAATTGCTTACAATCAGCCCTTGTAACAGTAACGAGATATCCTTAACAATTAAAGTGAAGCTCATCAAAAAGTTTTAACGACTGCTCTACTTTGTAGGAGAAAAAAAAACGAAGAAAAAGCGATTGAAAACAAGTCGTTTAAGTGGTAACAGCTACCCGTGCTGCTCTGAAATTGGTTTCTTTTACAAATTGGTTAACAACTCAATTTCAAAGGAATCCGCCTGCTTTTAATAACTCGCTTACTCGTTAATTGGAAATTATTAAAGTATTCTAAAGACCTTTAAAGTACTGGCATGATAAAAAAAAAACATTACACAAGGAAAAAAAAAGCATTTTATCTATGGGTCCTACGTATAAGGGCCAAAGTAACAATTTAATGATTTATACTTTTTTATGTTGTCTACCTCTTAGTTTAGTTAACAACATGCACTAAACATAAAAACACATTTACACGTGAAAACGTGTTTTTTTTCTGAAGTAAAAGGACATATGCGGCCTATTTTCATGTATGGTTGAAACTTTGAGAGCCTTGCCTGCGAAGTTGTCAATTTGCACATTGGTCTTTATTAGTAGGAGCCATCGATTTACGATTAAAAATTATAATCAAAGCGGTTTAATAGAGCTTTATAAATTTTGGTTTAAAGTGTTGTCCTTGTAATTACAGATTTTCCCTTATTAATTTTATTTATTAATCCTTTTACGAGTTATTTGAAACATTGTAAAACTCCAAGTTGTGGTAAAGTAAATTAAGATCGAAATTTCTCTTTTTATAGCCGCATAAAAATAAACTAAAAGCTCTAGAAGGGAGAAGGAGTTCTTTAAGACATTTCGTAGACAGTATTGTGATTACATTTTTATAGCTTTCGAAGTGAGATAAGATTATAAATTACTCTTACTAATATTATAAATGCGAATGTTTGGATGGATGGATGTTTGTTTGAAGATATCTCTGGAACGGCTCAACGGATCTTGATAAGATTTAGCATAGATGTAGAACATAGTCTGGAAAAACACATGGTCTAATTACGTGTTTTTTAAATTCCACGCGGACAGAGTCGCGGGCGACATCTAGTATTAAATAATGTTATTTTGCTATTGATACAATATCACGATGTTCATAGTGAAAAAGCATATAATCTTCGTAATTTTAATTTTATTTATTCAATAATGTGAATATTTTTTGTTTGGTACCAAAGTGCTTTCATTTCTATGGTAAATCTTAGATATTTTTCAGGTATGCTACATCATTTTTAGCGCATTAATAATTTATTTTAATTGCAGTAAAATATTTTTCTTACAGCAATTAAATTCGAACAACTCGAAGTGGGTACATTCTTTACATAAAAGTTGCCAGTTAATTTTCTGTTAATATTTAAATGGCTCTATACTTTATTTTTCTTGCTATAAATGAAGTAGTTTTACGTGACTGAAATGTTCGCGGTGAATATTTGATAGAAAAGTATGTATTTCTTTTCAAGGTGTACATTTACGACACGCCATTTTGAATGCAACGTGCAATTTCTAATTTTTCCTTTAGTTACCATATTTATGTTAATCTTTTTAATGTAAATACTACAAAAACAAATAGTACACTTTAAAAAATAGCAATTAATGTACATTTTAGTTTAATATTTTGTTTGTTTTATATAAAGAGATTCAATAATACTTGTTATGTTACAGACACGAGGAGCATTTTCCTTTATAATTTTAATAATATTTGAATATTATCGTCAGTGCCGCTATCTGTCACAGGTGTCAAACAAGACAACTTAAACTGTACTGTATTTTTCTGAAAGTACGGTTTGGTTCGTAATGTCTTGTCTAATGAATTTGGTTAATAGTATTTGGTTTTCTTACTCTAACAGTCATATATAAACGTTCTGGCGAAAAACATTACCCCCTTTAAATTGGGTAAAAATAAGAACACTAGGAAACACGGACTTGAATTATTTTAAGCCGCGCTAATTTTCATTGTACCGCAAACTCATTTGCATAATTAATTCACTTGCACGCGTTTCAACGTTCAAATATTAAAGTTGCGGCCGATCGGAACATTTACATTTAAAATGTATTGAAGTATTGTCAGACTGTGAACAAATTTTAAACGAAATGACTTTTCAACAATCTCTATATTGATGACCATGGACAGTGAGTTGACTAATCAAAGACTTTCCTTTTTTCGTTACTTACATTGTTGTTATTTACATTACTGTTTATATTCTACTTATGATATTATTCCAAGTTAAAAAACGTATTCTTATCTTCATTTTAACAATACTTCAGAAGTAGAAGGCTTGACGGCAATTATGCAACCATTAGCCTGTCTTAACAGTCGAGCGAAAAATAAAATTTACTAGTCTTTTAATAATAGTTTAGTTTTACGACCCGAGTTTTTAAAAATTATGCATCTTTTAACAATAATTTAACGAAGAGAAAAATATTTTAAATAGTTACTTTATTAATTTATGTGCGTTTAGTTTTATAATTTAACTAATGGTCGCAGACGACTCCGTGAGCGCGGAATTAAAAAAAAACGTAACGAGAAGCCTATGTGTTCTTCCAGACTATTTTCTATATCTATGCCAAATTTCAGCGTGATCCGTTGAGCCATTCAGGAAATACCTTCCAACAAACATCCATTTATCCATCTAAACATTCGCATTTATAATATTAGTAAGATTGGAGATTAATAAAACGTCAACTTATAGATTTAATTTTAATTAATTTATTTGTGTTTAGGTTTATTTTAAGCAATTTAAAAGAAGACACGGTGATGTATATGAATAGTAGACTGTATATCAATAACAATGAACTCAACAACTGTATTTGCTCTCCAAATTTTACAAAAGGTTTTAATTCTATAAGTATAAAATAAAACTTATTGTTATAAGTTCTCGTTGTCAATTGTTCAAACAGCTGTCTTGTTAACCCGGCCAATAATTTAATAGTGATGTCCTATAACATTTTTTTTCTTAAATAATGATGCATTTCATACACGTCGTTTTTCATAATCCACTGCTGAACGTAGGCCTCCCTCATAGATTGCCACAATGCCCAGTCCTGTGTCGGCCGTATCCAATGCACTTCCGCAACCTTGTCTAGGTCATCAGTCAATCACGTATTTCTTAGCGATGTCAATTAGTAACAAAATAAAATAAATTAACACATTAGTTTCCTTATTTCAGTTTTTTGTGGTACTAATTATTAGATTGTCGACTCAATTTATGAAAATGATTAAGAATAGTATGAAATTTTATTTGCCAAAGGATAACCTGTGAATAGATCAAAAATATTGAAATAATGGATAGTAAAACATAAACGATGTTTTGTACAATAATAATTTAAAATCTGAGCGGCAGTTTTTGAAATCATCGAACTAAACCTCTTAAACTTTATTTTTTGTACTAATAAAAATTGTGAATCAACCCATCACTAGACACATAAAATTATATATATAATATACGCTTAATGTGTAATTAGACGCAATATAGTGACGCGTTACTAGAGTAGTCTGTGGTTATCGAAATGATATTTATAATTATTGGTGTAATTTTTATACTTTTGATATGGCAATATAAAAGTTACACGTATTGGGGCAGAAGAAACATCAAACATGATTTTCCAATACCAATATTTGGTAATCATATAAAAAACTTATTTGGATTACGAACTGAGATCGAAATGGGTACGGAAATGTATAGAAAATATCCAAATGAAAGATTAGTTGGATATTACAGATGTAAAACACCAGTACTCATAATTCGAGATCCAGAATTAGTGAAACACATTCTAGTAAATGACTTTGTCAGTTTTTATGGACGTGGCCTTGGAAGAGATCATGAAGAAATGTTAATGCTGAATCTGTTTCATTCGCAAGGTGATCTATGGCAACTACTGAGGCATGCTATTTCTCCAACATTCACCACTGCCAAACTACGTGCTATGTTTCCTTTAATACAAAAATGTACGGTAAGACTTCAGTCTGTCGCCCAGGAACTATCCGAAAGTGGCAAAGAAATATCTGCGCATGAGTTGATGGAGCGATATACAATCGAATTCATTGGTTCTTGTGGCTTTGGGATTGATATGAACACATTAAATACAGATAAATCTCTTTTTATTGAACTGGGAAAAATTATATTTACTAAGTCCAAATGGCAAATGTTTTTCTTAGCTTTACGAGAATTTTTCTCAAAAAATAGTTTCATAAAAAATATTTCCGTCGCAAGAAATGAAATAATTACTACGATTATAGAATTAATGGATAACATTCGTAAAGAAAGAAACGAGAAAAAAATACAAAGAAATGATTTTGTTGATATACTTTTAAAATTAGAAAAGGAAAAAGTTATTGAAGACGAGTCAATATTGAGAAAGGACGAAAATGGTGTACCCGTTAAAATAAAGTTAAATTATAATGAAATACATACTGCTGCGCAATTGTTTATATTTTTCGCCGGTGGTTTTGAGACATCTGCAACAACGATGAGTTGGACATTGCATCAACTTTCCTATTATCCAGATGTACAACGTAAGGTTCAAGAGGAGCTTGATATAACTCTACAAAAATACAATGGAATTTGTTATGATGCTATTATGGAACTTTCCTATTTAAAAATGACAATTAAGGAGGCAATAAGAACGTTTACGCCAGCTGGATATATATCACGTGAATGTATGAAAAAATGTGTTATACCGGGAACTGATATCACAATAGACCCGGGTGTACTTATAAACATTCCTGCTCAAGCTATACATTTAGATCCTCAAAATTTTGACAATCCTGATGAATTTAGACCTGAAAGATTTACTCTAGAAGAAGAAAGTAAGCGTCATAAATATGCGTTTCTGCCCTTCGGAGGAGGTCCTAGAAAGTGCATTGGTATGAAATAACCGTACAAGATTTAACTTGCGTATTGCTTTCTGATATTTCTTTTAATTATTGTTTTTTTTTTAGCTAGCCGCCTGGGCCTCATAGAGACAATGAGTGGATTGGCGGCTATATTGCAACATTTCACCGTCTATCCAGGACCATCATCAAAACGCAGTTTTAAAATCAAACGCAATGCTTTTATAATTCAAGCAGTCGATGAAGATATACCTATTTTATTAAAGCCAAGGAAATTTCTCTAGCTTTACAATACTATTTTTTTATTTATCTCAGTCAAAAATCATGCAATTAATGATGTAAAAAAGCAGTTAGTTAGTTATTTTACATTACTATTGATACCGAATAATTTCAAGTACAGTATCAAATGAAAACGATTGTAAATGAAATAGAATAGGCTACTAAAAATGTTAAAACTTAGCAGATGAACCGAATATCTATAACCTACTCAACTTCCTGAGAATAAATGGAAAAGCAATTTGTTCGAAGAGCAGAAAAAAATTAATTTGAAAACATTTTATATTTAATACTTTTTGTATATTTATTGATAATTATTTTAAAAATTAATTAAAAAAAAATTATATTTAATTTTTTGAAATTTCGAAACATTATAAGAAATGTCGGTTCATTATAAAAGTATCAAGAACACTCACGCTGTGTTGTATGAGTCTGTTATCCATGTTGTACACTCTGTACATATAATATCTTAATGATAATTTTTCTTATATACGTTTCAAATGTAACCAATTCAAATCATTTTTTTATTCTTCATAGAAATATTGAGTTTCATAGCAAAAGATAAAAATAAGCTGTAATATACATTGAAACTTTTCTAATGAACAACAAGTAGACAGTAGTTCAAGGGACTTCTTTTTCAGTGCCATCTCCTAACGAAGGTTGGCGACAATCATAGCAACTTTAACTCTGGACACAGCTCGAAATATAGAACATTTTGTTGTACCATTGGTGCACATTTTTTAGCCAAGATGTTCTTCTCCTTCCTGGATTTCTTTTTCCTTGTATCTTTCCCTGAATAATGATTTGTAGTAGTTCGTACTTCGGTCCTCACAGTATATGCCCTACTCTAACTTTCGTTTCTTTATAGTTTTATTAAATTTCCACTTCTTTCCCCAAGCGTTGCAACACTACTTCATTCCGTATTTTGTTCAAGGACATCCCTAACATTCTTCTGTACATCCACTTTTCGAAAGCTTCGATCTTTTTGCATAAGGTTTCAGGGACAAAGGTTGCAAGGGACAAATTGTCGTAAACAATTCATTACAAAGTTACTTTTACACACAACAATTTGTGTGAAGCGATGTGTTTAACGTTAAACCAATGGGTTTAAAAATGACTTGCAAATCAGAAAAAATTAAAAACGTTTTGTAAAAACATTCACTTAGAATGCTAGGATTAAAATTTAATTCTTTAAGGTCGGCAACCTATCTTCAAATGCGGGTGTCTATTGGCAGCATTCATTTCTTAAGGCTAATTCAGGCCAACTTATACGATAAAAAATCATCACGTAACGATATTAATTAAATCAAGTTTTTGCTTTTTTCAAAGTTTGAATTTATAGTATATGTATAGTATAAGTTCTAGATATAAAAATCTAGCAAAAAAATGTATTAACTATTTTACGAAATGAATATAAGCAACGTTCAACGTAATTATTTTTTATAAGTGTAAATTATGAAAACACTAATAGGGGAAAGGCCTAGCAGACGATCCAATGTAATTACTTACAATCAGCCCGTGTAACAGTAACGAGATATCCTTAACAATTAAAGTGAAGCTCATCAAAAAGTTTTAACGACTGCTCTACTTTGTAGGAGAAAAAAAACGAAGAAAAAGCGATTGAAAACAAGTCGTTTAAGTGGTAACAGCTACCCGTGCTGCTCTGAAATTGGTTTCTTTTACAAATATGTTAACAACTCGATTTCAAAGGAATCCGCCTGCTTTTAATAACTCGCTTACTCGTTAATTGGAAATTATTAAAGTATTCTAAAGACCTTTAAAGTACTGGCATGATAAAAAAAAACATTACACAAGGAAAAAAAAAGCATTTTATCTATGGGTCCTACGTATAAGGGCCAAAGTAACAATTTAATGATTTATACTTTTTTATGTTGTCTACCTCTTAGTTTAGTTAACAACATGCACTAAACATAAATACACATTTACAGGTGAAAACGTGTTTTTTTTTCTGAAGTAAAAGGACATATGCGGCCTATTTTCATGTATGGTTGAAACTTTGAGAGCCTTGCCTGCGAAGTTGTCAATTTGCACATTGGTCTTTATTAGTAGGAGCCATCGATTTACGATTAAAAATTATAATCAAAGCGGCTTAATAGAGCTTTATAAATTTTGGTTTAAAGTGTTGTCCTTGTAATTACAGATTTTCCCTTTTTAATTTTATTTATTAATCCTTTTACGAGTTATTTGAAACATTGTAAAACTCCACGTTGTGGTAAAGTAAATTAAGATCGAAATTTCTCTTTTTATAGCCGCATAAAAATAAACTAAAAGCTCTAGAAGGGAGAAGGAGTTCTTTAAGACATTTCGTAGACAGTATTGTGATTACATTTTTATAGCTTTCGAAAATACGTGAGATAAGATTATAAATTACTCTTACTAATATTATAAATGCAAATGTTTGGATGGATTGATGTTTGTTTAAAGATATCTCTGGAACGGCTCAACGGATCTTGATGAGATTTAGCATAGATGTTGAACATATTCTGGAAGAACACATAGGCTAATTACGTTTTTTTTTTTAATTCCACGCGGACAGAGTCGCGGGCGACATTTAGTATTAAAATAATGTTATTTTGCTATTGATACAATATCACGATGTTCATAGTAAAAAAGCATATAATCTTCGTAATTTTTATTTATTCAATAATGTGAATATTTTTTGTTTGGTACCAAAGTGCTTTCATTTCTATAGTAAATCTTAGATATTTTTCAGGTATGCTACATCATTTTTAGCGCAGTAATAATTTATTTTAATTGCAGTAAAATATTTTTCTTACAGCAATTAAATTCGAACAACTCGAAGTGGGTACATTCTTTACATAAAAGTTGCCAGTTAATTTTCTGTTAATATTTAAATAGCTTTATACTTTACATTTCTTGCTATAAATGAAGTAGTTTTACGTGACTGAAATGTTCGCGGTGAATATTTGATAGAAAAGTATGTATTTCTTTTCAAGGTGTACATTTACGACACGCCATTTTGGATGCAACGTGCAATTTCTAATTTTTCCTTTAGTTACCATATTTATGTTAATCTTTTTAATGTAAATACTACAAAAACAAATAGTACACTTCAAAAATAGCAATTAATGTACGTTTTAGTTTAATATTTTGTTTGTTTTTTTTAAAGAGATTATATAATACTTGCTATGTTACAGACATGACGAGCACTTTCCTTAATAATTTTAATAATAATTGAATACTAGCTGTGGCTCGCGACTCCGTCCGCTCGCAGTTAAAAAAAAAACTTAATAGCGGTATGAATTTTTTCTCGCCTTTTAAACCTTCCCTAGACCGTCACGAACATTTCAAAACTAAGATCATATAAATCCGTTCAGCCGTTCCCGAGTTTTAGCGAGACTAACGAACAGCAATTCATTTTTATATACATATATTAGATTATCGTCAGTGCCGCTCTCTGTCACAGGTGTCAAATAAGACAACTTAAACTGTACTGGTGTTATATTTTTTTGAAAGTATGGTTTGGTTCCTAATGTCTTGTCTAATAAAATATGTTAATAGTCTTTGGTTTTCTTACTCTAACTGTCATATATATATATACTAGCTGTTGCCCGCGACTCCGTCCGCGCGCAGTTAATAAGCTTATATGACACGTTCGTAGATTTACCATAGCAGCGCCATCTATTGATTACTTACTTAACCCAGTCGAAAGGTATCGACATCTGTTAGAATCATTTGGAGTTAACAGATAATTGTGACTGTCAAATAATAACAGACAAATAATTAGCAGTAAATTAAAATTGCGACTATAATTTGAGATTTAAACTATCCTATCTCTCAAGTTGGATCGAACTGCACATGGTGTGCGAATTTTATTATAATCGGTTAAGTGGTTTAGGAGTCCATTGAGGACAAACATTGTGACACGAGATTTATATATATTAAGATAAACCCGCATTCATACGTTCAGGCGAAAAATATTACCCCCTTTAAATTGGGTAAAAATAAGAACACTAGGAAACACGGACTTGAATTATTTTAAGCCGCGCTAATTTTCATTGTACCGCAAACTCATTTGCATAATTAATTCACTTGCACGCGTTTCAACGTTAAAATATTAAAGTTGCGGCCGATCGGAACATTTACATTTAAAATGTATCGAAGTATTGTCAGCCTGTGAACAAATTTTAAACGAAATGACTTTTCAACAATCTCTATATTGATGACTATGGACAGTGAGTTGACTAATCAAAGACTTTCCTTTTTATTTGTTATTTAAATTAATTACTTCTTACATTCTACTCTTTATGATATTAATCCAAGTTAAAAAAACGTATTCTTATCTTCATTTTAACAATACTTCAGAAGTAGAAGGCTTGACGGCAATTATGCAACCATTAGCCTGTCTTAACAGTAGAGCGAAAAATAAAATTTACTATTATTTTAATAATAGTTTAGTTTTACGACCTGAGTTTTAAAATTATGCATCTTTTAACAATAACTTAACGAAGAGGAATATATTTTGAATAGTAACTTTATTAATTTATGTGTGTTTAGTTTTATAATTTAACTAGTGGTCGCACACGATTCCGTGCGCGCGGAATTAAAAAAACCGTAATGAGTAGCCTATGTGTTCTTCCAGACTATTCTATATCTATGCCAAATTTCAGCGTGATCCGTTGAGCCATTCAGGAAATACCTTCTAACAAACATTCATTCATCCATCTAAACATTCATCATCTCCCTGGCCTTATCCCACTTACGTGGGGTCGGCACACAAGGTTTTATGAGCCTTAAAGTTTTGGCTTAAGTTTTTACGGCCGGCCGCCTGCCTGTCGCCAACTCTACTTGGGAGGATTATTTTTTTTAAATTAAATATATACATAATAGATAAATAAAAACTTGAGAGGTGTCAAGGGACACCCGGATGGAACGAAGTTCCTTTCGATTAATTAGTGAAGGAATTGTAATATTTTTTTTTTTTTAAGTTATAATAATATTTATTTTATTATTAATAATCGTCGCGAAACCACACTGTTCAATGCGAAATAGAAATGAAAATATCTGGCTTGCTTTCTATAAGAGAGAGAGAGAGAGAGACAGACAGAGAAACATGCGACGCCCTTACTATAGCAAAAAAGTGTCGTGACAACTTTTCGTAAGAATTTTTTCCGTCTAGCCCCCTTTCACAACGCGCGATAAGGAACTTCGTTCCAATATAAAAATTTATTCTGAAAATACACCAAAAATAAAAATTAGTAATAAAAACTTGATACTTGACTTGTAAATAGAGCACAACTTGTCTTGATAATCAAAATATTAAAATTAAAAATCTAAACATATTATATCTATCATCCATCTAAACATTCGCATTTATAATATTAGTAAGATTGAAGATTAATAAAATGTCAACTTATAGATTTAATTTGAATTTATTTGTGTTTAGGTTTATTTAAAGCAATTTTTTTTTAAATTCAAAGATATGGCAATGTACTGTATGTCAATAACAATCAATAACAGTAAACTCCAACAACTGTATTTGCTCTCCACATTTTACAAAAGGTTTTATTTCTATAAGTATAAAATAAAATGTATTGTTTTAAGTTCTCATTGTCAAACGTACATAAAAACAGCTGGCTTGTTTACACGGCCAATATTTTAATAGTGATGTCGTATAATATTTTTTTTTCTTAAATAACGCCCAATAATAATTTCTTAATTAATAGCCCCCCCCCCCCCCCCGCCCTCCATCGATTGTCCTGTTCTGTCCTGTGTCGGTCGTATCCAGTGCAATTCCGCAACCTTGAAAAGTTCATCGGTCAATCACGTTTTTCTTAGCAATGTCATTTAGTAAAAACTAATTAACACATAATAGTTTCCTAATTACAATTTTATGTGATAAAAATTATTGCCGACTCAATATATGAAAATGTTTTAAAATACTCATCATCATCAGCTCACTATACGTCCCCACCGAGGGGCTCGGAGCCTACCCCAAGTTAGGGGTGGCGAATCAGCGAATTCAACATCTTAAACTTTATTTTTTGTACTAGTAAAAATTGTGAATCGTCCCATCACTAGACACATAGAATTATATATATAATATACGCTTAATGTGTAATTAGACGCAATATAGTGACGCATTACTAGAGTAGTCTGTGGTTATCGAAATGATATTTATAATTTTTGGTGTAATTCTTATACTTTTGATATGGCAATATAAAAGCTATACGTATTGGGGCAGAAGAAACATCAAACATGATTTTCCAATACCAATATTTGGTAATCATATAAAAAACTTATTTGGCTTACGAACTGAAATCGAAATGGGTACGGAAATGTATAGAAAATATCCATATGAAAGATTAGTGGGATATTACAGATGTAATACACCAGTACTCATAATTCGAGATCCAGAATTAGTGAAACACATTCTAGTAAATGACTTTGTCAGTTTTTATGGACGTGGCCTTGGAAGATATCATGAAGAAATGATAATGCTGAATCTGTTTCATTCGCAAGGTGATCTATGGCAACTACTGAGGCATGCTATTTCACCAACATTCACCACTGCCAAACTACGAGCTATGTTTCCTTTAATACAAAATTGTACGGTAAGACTTCAGTCTGTCGCCCAGGAACTATCCGAAAGTGGCAAAGAAATATCTGCGCATGAGTTGATGGCGCGTTATACAATCGAATTCATTGGTTCTTGTGGCTTTGGGATTGATATGAACACATTAAATACAGATAAATCTCTTTTTATTGAACTGGGAAAAATTATATTTACTAAGACCAAATGGCAAATGTTTTTCTTAGCATTACGAGATTTTTTATCAAAAAATGGTTTCATAAAAAATATTTCCGTCGCAAGAAATGAAATAATTACTGCGATTATAGAATTAATGGATAACATTCGTAAAGAAAGAAACCAGAAACAAATGCAAAGGAATGATTTTGTTGACATACTTTTAAAATTAGAAAAGGAAAAAGTTATTGAAGACGAGTCAATATTGAGAAAGGACGAAAATGGTGTACCCGTTAAAATAAAGTTAAATTATACTGAAATGCATACTGCTGCGCAATTGTTTATATTTTTCGCCGGTGGTTTTGAGACATCTGCAACAACGATGAGTTGGACATTACATCAACTTTCCTATCATCCAGATGTACAACGTAAGGTTCAAGAGGAGCTTGATAAAACTCTACAAAAATACAATGGAATTTGTTACGATGCTATTATGGAGCTTACATATTTAAAAATGACAATTAAGGAGGCAATAAGAACGTTTACGCCAACTGGATATATATCACGTGAATGTATGAAAAAATATGTTATTCCAGGAACTAACATCACTATAGACCCAGGGGTACTTATAAACATTCCTGCTCAAGCTATACATTTAGATCCTCAAAATTTTGACAATCCTGATGAATTTAGACCTGAAAGATTTACTCCAGAAGAAGAAAGTAAGCGTCATAAATATTCGTTTCTGCCCTTTGGAGGAGGTCCTAGAAAGTGCATTGGTATGAAATAACCGTACAAGATTTAACTTGCGTATTGCTTTCTGTTCTTTTTTTTAATTATTGTTTTTTTTTTTAGCTAGCCGCCTGGGCCTAATAGAGACAATGAGTGGTTTGGCGGCTATATTGCAACATTTCACCGTCTATCCAGGACCATCATCAAAACGCACTTTTAAAATCAAACGCAATGCTTTTATAATTCAAGCAGTCGATGAAGATATACCGATTTTATTAAAGCCAAGGAAATTTCTCTAGCTTTACAATACTATTTTTTTATTTATATCAGTCAAAAATCATGCAATTAATGATGTAAAAAAGCAGTTAGTTTGTTATTTTTACATTACTATGGATACCGAATAATTTCAAGTACAGTATCAAATGAAAACGAAATAGAATAGGCTACTAAAAATGTTAAAACTTAGCAGATGAACCGAATAAAATATATTAAGGAACAAAACTTATTCGTTATCATTACTTAATTTAAATATATAATATAAAAACTAAAATATGTCATTAAAAGGCCTTGCTTGCCTTTAGGCAAGGTTCCGAAGATACTGGCAGCGTTCCCCCTTTGAATGGCCAGACTAATTCTTTGTCCGAGGTAGCTGCCAGCTCTTCGGTCTCTTGTGATGTCGACTAACCTTTTTGCTGTTTCCTTTAAACGTTGTTATTATTTGTTACGCTCTTCTTGGTTAATGTCATATGGCTAAGGTAGCTGCCTATTTGAAGCTAACAGACAAGTATCAAGTAATCTATACATAATATAAAATTGGAGTGTCTGTATGTACTATTAAAAAAATTTGAGTTGCTGAAAAAAAAAAACATTTTTTAAAATTCTTGTCTGTCTGTCTGTCTGTCTGTATGTCTGTTTTTTCATTATTTTTTTTCAATTTCATCTCACACGTCAACTATATGTGTTTTATGTCATTTGTGCATGACACTATGCCCTAGGATATTTCGGGGACACCTTACTTGTCAAAATTGGTTAAAAGGTTTATGCGCTAGGTCATCACAAAGAAATTTACATAAATACAAATCCATATAAAACCTACACACGCCCTAAAAACAATACCCTTATTTCGGTCATGCAGAAAGATCATATCATATTCCCTTGGGATCGATCTATTATTACAGATAGCAATAACTGAAGTATTGTAATAAATATCACACAGTTAAATCATAGTATATATATATCGTTATGTGACAATATACAAGTAAATGATGTTGTTGATGATGAAGTTTGGATGGATGGATGTTTGTTTGAAGGTTTGTTAGAACGGCTCAACGGGTCTCGATGATATTTGACATACATGTAAAACATAGTCTGGAAGTTTTTATTCCGCACGGACTGAGTCGCTGGCGACATCTTTAATAAAATAAAAATAACAGTTGCTAAAAGGACATTATTTCATAATTATAGCCTGATCTGAGACTCTTATAATGTTAAATGATATTACCCCACACAACAAGAATCCTTGAAAGCTGAGGAAAGTTGTTAAAATACCTAGACTCACTTAACTCACGATGTTACCACAGGCTTGTAAATTATCCTAATAATCGTATCAGTAAAAGGAATAATAGCGAATTGCTCGACCAACATCTTATAAAACTCTCGCTGAATTAAGGGGAAATATAGGACTGACTATATAGTCAGTCCTATATTTCCCCTTTATTATACAGTAACGAGTTATTTACGAGATAGTTACTATATAGTAACGAGATTCCTCAATTTGTTTTCTCGCCAATGAATGCTTGAGTCATACGATTCCCCAGCCAGCCAGTGTTGCACTATCTATATATATAAAAATAGCCGACTTCAAAACAAAAAAAACTATCTCAAACAAAATGCGCTTAAAAGTAACTTAAAAAAAACAATTTCAAACAAAATTCACTCAAAAGTAACATAAAAAAACAATTTCAAACAAAATGCATTCAAAAGTACCATAAAAACAATCTCAAACAAAATACACTAAAAAGAAACAAAATAATGTCATGAAAACTTCTTTCTTTCTTTCTTCTCTCTTTCAAAAACCCTCTAAACTCTAAAGAAAGTTCTCTTCTTTCTTGTAACATGTCTATATTGTATAATTATTGTTATTTCGCAGTCGGTGTCGGCCGAAGTAAATAGGTGACATTTTATATTTGAGATGTATTAGACATACTTACGTTTATGTCCCTACTTAGGCCGAAACCGACTCCAAAATAACAATAATTATACAATATAGACATGTTACAAGAAAGAAGAGAACTTTCTTTAGAGTTTAGAGGGTTTTTGAAAGAGAGAAGAAAGAAAGAAAGAAGTTTTCATGACATTATTTTGTTTCTTTTTAGTGTATTTTGTTTGAGATTGTTTTTATGGTACTTTTGAATGCATTTTGTTTGAAATTGTTTTTTTATGTTACTTTTGAGTGAATTTTGTTTGAAATTGTTTTTTTTAAGTTACTTTTAAGCGCATTTTGTTTGAGATAGTTTTTTTTGTTTTGAAGTCGGCTATTTTTTTTTCTTAAAATGTTTGTTTTATTTCTCAATTTTTAGTGAATTTGAAGTTTAATTACAAATTTCCTTAATACGTATAAGGACATAAATAAGACAAATAAAGAAAAGGACTTTCCTATTTAATATGTGTGTACTTCAATTCAAAAACTAATTTAGAATACACCAGATAACCACTTATCCTTTAAACAATGAAATAATTATCAAAATCGGTATACAAATTGAAAATTAACGATCTAATACATCGTAGCGTGCCTTTAATTTTGTCCAGCCGCGCGCCGCAGTAGCATTTTTCGAATGCGCGTAGTTTTTAATAATTTAATATCTTCCAAACTATTGATCAGAATTACATAGTTTAAAGGCTAATGTAATCTGCATTTAATACTCTAGCCATCAAACATATTTATTTGGATAAGGATTCATATCGAATATAATATAATAGCGCCGTAAGCTTACGACGCTGTTTTTCGTGTGCAATTTAATCGAAGTTTGTTCATAATAACATGGTTTTTGTGAGACATCCATAGATGATAGATATATGCCACCTGAGACTTTTATTTAGCAAATTTAAGGATCTATAATTACTCGATACATCATTTTAATGTAGGTCATATAGTTTGACCTACGTAAGCCCAGAAAGCAAATTTGTGCTATTCATTGTAACGCGATGTAGCATTTTTCGTTTCCGCGTAATTTTATTCTTACGATATCTCCTAAACTATTAGACAGAATGATATAGTTTCAATTGCAAATATAATCTACATTAAATTCTCTTGATAATGAACATATTTATTTACATAAGGGTTAATACTGAACTTGAATAATAGCGTCGGAAATAGGGCATGAATTTAATTAATGTTTCTAAAGAAAAAAATGGTTATTGTGAGAAAACTATAAAAGATAGATATATGCTATCGCGGACTTTTATTTAGCACATTTAAAGAGCTACAATTCGCCATACATCATTTTTATGTAGGTCCTATAGTTTAGCCTACGTAAGCGCTGAAAGCAAAAATGTCCCTAATTTCCGCAACAAATTTTGAAGCTATATTCAAAATCTACTAGTCTTCTAGTTATTTTAAAAAAAAAACAAAAAAATGGGACCCACCTGCAAGCACTTCCTTTCGATTAAAATAATTTTTATCAAAATCGGACCACCAGGGGCCGAGTTTCGCGGTAACACACATAAAAAAAAAAAAAAAAAAAAAAAATACAGTCGAATTGATAACCTCCTTCTTTTTGAAGTCGGCTAAAAAGTGGTGTTAGTTACACTATTTATAACTCAAGATCGGTCGAACTGATTTAGCTGAAAATTGATGGGCAGGTTAGAACTAGGAGACGGACATAGGAACTTTTTTATCTTGTGTGTATTTTTTTTTTATTCCGCGCGGACGAAGTCGCGGATAGAAGCTAGTTTTATATAAATTGTATTCTAAAAAATCTTTCTATTTTTTTTTTGTGTTCATATTTAAACATATTGTATAGATTATTCATTATAATGAACTATGAATAAACGTTATGAATGATTTATGATGGCTTTATCAACATAAATTGTGTGACTTACATTTGTTACATTGTCTGGTTAATTCAAGCTGTGTAAATATAAGCTTACTCAAAATACATAAGCTGAGTCAAAATACACAATATATTCATACAAAATAGGTAACTTTGCACAGTTGCTATGGTATCATAATTCTTATTGTGTTTTTAATTATATTAAAATAAATTATAAAAGAATACACATCGTGATCTAATAACTGTTCTAGGGAGGAAATAACATAAATAAAAACGCAACGTGATAAAATATAAAACAGATTTAAATATGTATTATATCTGAGTGGTACTCTTTATATGTTTAACTACTGAATAGGTTCAAGGAGCGTAATCTTGAAGCCGAAATATTAGGAATGATCTTCGACAGGGCAAAAAATTATTACTAACTTGAATGGAAATAAAATATCGTCAATCCATTTTTAACGTGATTTCAAAATACAATTTATATGTGGATAATTTCGGAAATTGGAAATTATCAATATGCCTACATAGATAGACATCATTAAAGATCGTTGATCCACTTGAAGAATTAATGTTTTATGTAGGACGTTTATACAACTGTCCAAATAAATATAAAGATTATTGCACACTTAAAAGCGTTTCACACAAGCGGTTGTAGTTACCTTAATATCAAGCTAGAATGAGAAAAAGTTATAAATTTGCTAGCAAATTAATATTAGCAAAAATTTAAATTAATATAAATTTATATTATTCCATCGCGTCGCACTGCTCGCGCCGATCGCGTGGTGGGGCCCTGTCGGTTGGGTGAAGTGCTTTTAAGTGTGTTATAACCTTAATAAAACATAATATAAAAACTCTCGGTATCAACGCTGCACATAATTTCCTGTTTTAGTATAGACATGATGATCGTGCTGTTTATTGCTATTGGAGTGATAGTTTTGATTTTATCATCTCGTAATTACACGTATTGGATTTTTAGAAACGTAAAATGTGATCCTCCAATACCACTTTTCGGCAATTATTACAAAGTATTGTTAGGAATGAAAACTGATATCGAAGACGTAAGTGATTTATATAAGAAGTATAAATCTGAAAAGGTAGTCGGCTATTACCGCGGAACAACTCCAGAACTTATTATTCGAGATCCGGATATAATAAAAAACATTTTAAATGTTGATTTTTCACATTTCCATGCTCGCGGAGTAGGAAGAGATCCAAAATATGAACCTCTTATGTTGAATGTATTTTCTAGTGATGGTGATCGCTGGAAATTACTCCGACATGGTCTTTCACCAGCATTCACCAGCAACAAATTACGAAACATGTTTCCTCTGATATTAAAATGTACAGACAAACTTCAAGCAGTTGCTAAAATATTGGCAAATAAAGGTGAGCAAATTAGTGCAGTAGATTTAATGTCACGTTTTACAATCGAGTTTATAGGTGCTTGTGGTTTTGGTCTTGAGATGAACACAATAAATACAGAAAATTCTCTATTTATAAGACTAAGAGAAATCATTTTTACAAAATCTAGAAAACAAATGCTACTTTTTGCCCTACGTGTTTTATTTCCTGGTGTTAAGATTATTAACAAGATTCCAATTGCCAATGAAGAAGTACAAACTACTATTCTGGAAATAATGAAATGTATACGGGATCAAAGAAACAATAAACCTTCTGATAGAAACGATTTTGTAGATCTGTTACTAGAATTAGAAGAAAACAAAATACTTCGAGGAGATTCTCTCGATATAAAAGACGAGAATGGATTACCTAAGAAAGTTGAACTTGAAATAACACCTATGATTTCTGCATCACAATTATTTATATTCTTTGCTGCTGGGTTTGAGACTTCAGCTACTGCTATGAGTTGCACTTTACATCAACTAGCATTCCACCCTGAAATACAAATAAAAGTGCATGAAGAAATTGATACTGTACTATCTAAATACGATAACAAAATTTGCTACGAAGCAATAATGGAAATGTCTTACCTGGAAATGGTTTTCAAAGAATCTATGAGAATATTTCCTCCAGGTGGAGTGACATTTCGTGTCTGTATAAAAAAATATAATATTCCTGAACTCGGATTAACTATAGAAGCTGGAACAAAGATTATAATACCTATTCAAGCATTGCACATGGATCCAAAATATTATGATAATCCATCAGAATTTAAACCCGATAGGTTTTCTCCTGAATCAGTAAAAACACGGCACAGATATGTTTACCTTCCATTTGGCGAAGGACCTCGAAAATGTATAGGTAAATGCTTAAAGTTGTTTTGGATATTTCTATTCATCTGATATTTACAGAATTATAATAATCTTACGAGTTCGAATTCTTCGAAATTTAATTTTATACAACTATTATTATATACTAAAATATCTTTTTCTATTGCAGGTGCTCGCTTAGGGATTATAGAATCGTTGACTGGACTAGTTGGGTTATTACAAAAATTCACTGTAGAACCAGCACCATCATCTAAGAAAGATATCAAATCCAAAAAGACCGCGTACCTAGTGCAGGTGAACGATGACGGAGTTCCAGTAAAATTGATTCCACGAAAAACACAAAACGCATAGTATTTGGGTAAAACCTAATTTATAAACAAAATATGACAGACAATTAATGATTTTTATACTTAAATGAGGGCCTAGCACGAATATTCGTGAGAACGTTTTCGTAACGTCATCAACCAAAATTGTATGAAATTTTGTGCAGCGCATATCTCATTTGTATGAGATTTGTCGTTGTACTTTACGCCCAATAACTATACAAATCTCATACAAATGATGTCGATGACATTACATATACTTTGTCACGAATTTTCGTGCTTCGTGTTTTTGTTCTAATTACGACGACGGTAAGTTGATACGGTGTCATTATGAAAAATTATATTATACCTTTTAAAAGTTGAACTCTACGATACGCATTTTGTGGGATCGAAAGGTCTTTCGGGTCAATTATTAGTGACCTCTTACGTGCATACGATTAATTGTCGTCTGTTATCGACATTTCCCTTTACTTATTTCCTTAATCGTCCCATCTAATGTTCTAAATCGACCATTCAAAAATATAAAGGACTATTAATGAGTTATTTTATTAATTGCATTTTTGCTAAAGTAAAATATGGCAAAAATAAATCTTGGTTCCGTAAAACAAAGTTTAAAAATAGATAATCAAAATCGTTACTAAATCTTCGATTTTTTACTATAATTTTCATTTGCATTTTTTAGTCTTTTTCCTTTAAACCTTCGATATTTTGTTTTTATTCTTATCTATCTTTTACGTTGTAACATGATCTGTATAAAAAATGTTATCTTTGGACTTTTAGTATGACGATCTCCATACTCGCCATACTCAAAGTTGCTCAAAGTTTTTAAGATTGCTAAGGAAATTCTTTAGTGTAAATTTAGTATGAGATGCTACACTAAGGGACTGGTTAAGCAACAATAAATTAAATGTAGTTATAAGATATATATTTTTACTAATAAAATATGGAAATAAACCCGAAATAGTTTTTTTTAAACCTTACACTACACAAAACCATTTCAGTGAAATTCAATATATATTCCATTAGCCATATAGCTGCTACAATTTCACGTGATCTGAAAAAAATGACATAATCGAAACGGTATCCAGAATCGAATTAAGCTAATGCGTCTCTGCGCCGCACGTTAACTGTTCGTAATTAATATGCGTGGAAAAATATGGAAATTCGATGTTATTGCTTCTCGTTATACCACTGGGAAATGTCGTTTCCATTTATTTTATTAAAGCACTTACCATAATATTTTAAGACATTAATTGTTGATATCTTCATACTTTAGGTAATTTAAACGTTATCGTAATACGTTTGTAAATGTTTGTCGATCTCTAAACAGAATAATTTTATCAATATAATATAAAACCTACACCCCAAGGCTGTATCTTGGAAAACTCTTCTGACAACTTCCTTAAATCTAAAAATAACAGTGGTAGTCGTCAGCAACAACAACATCTGTTGCACGAATGGGCCGGTTCGTCCGGTGAAATACCACGACCACATAGAAGACCGGCGTGAAGAGGAAGCAATTCCGCGTTTCGTCTGATGAGTGCGGTACCGGAGGCTTAATTTTGGTCCTCTTTCCCTTCCCACCCTTTTCTTATTAGGGAAGGATGGGAAGGGGAAGTGGATTTGGCGGAGGTGGGAACGCATGGGAAAGAGAAATATCCTCTTTCTGTGCGTCCCTTACTCCGTTGATTAAAGGTAGGCAACGCATCTGTATTTGCGGATGTCTATGGGCAACGGTCGCCTCGCTATTGCGGCGAATCCAGGTGGCCGTTTGCTCGTTTGCCAACTTATGATATAAAAAAAGAAATTTTAGAAAAACCCTAGACTCATAAGAAATTGATTAGTGTGGATACTAATCTAATTAACTGCGGATATAATTTATGTAATTAACTATCAAAACTCTTAAAGAAATTAATCGGTTTAAAATGAAAACGTAATATTTATTTTTAACTTACACTTCGTATAAAAGGAATAACTTGTCTATACAATTATTAACATTGGTAAAACACGACATGACGGTTAATCAATTAAGGACCAATTACATTCGATCGACTACAGGCAAGGTAATGGTTCTCTATAAATTTCTATCATTAATTAATATTCTGTTACAAAAGCTTTTTACCAATTACCATGACAAAGCCACGTTAAAAGTTTTTAAAGTTATAAGCATTATTAGAATTAAACAATTATCGAGAATTACTAATGTAAGTAGAAATTCAAATATTGAAAACGGAGATCAGTATATTATATAAAAAAGTTGGTTCAGCTTACAGAATAAACTAACAGTTTAAAGGTAATGTAATAAAAAGTTAAACATAAAGCTTGTAAAAACTACTTTAAACAAAACTCTTTATTTATTCCGTTTCTTGTAAGAGGATATACGATATGAAATTAAATGTTTTATTCTTTTAAAAAGCTTACGTACAAAGTGAAACAGCATTCTATTACTTTATCTAACTTGCGTTTGCTTTAATGGCGTAGGCGGGGTAAACAACCTTTGTTGTTGCCACACACTTAGCTTGCTTTTCCTTTTATATAAATGAATAAAGCTTCCTTTATTATCTACTACTTCACATTAGCTATACCATGAAGTTATATGAAAATAATCTTATATATAAAATTCTCGTGTCACAATGTTCGTTCCCGTACTCCTCCGAAACGGTTTGACTGATTCTCATGAAATTTTGTGAGCATATTCAGTAGGTCTGAGAATCGGCCAACATCTATTTTTCATACCCTTATTAAGTTTTTTTTAACTGAGCGCGGACGGAGTCGCGGGCGACAGCTAGTCTTAAAATGAAATTGTCTACGTATAAAACGTTATTTCCACTAAGCGACTAGTGTATGAGAGTGGTTGCGAAGAGTTCTAAGTATTATTCCTTAATTTAAATGCATTGTTTGAAATTTTAATCGCTTTTCGTCATATCGCTGATAAGTAAAAATGATTTTTGTATTAAAGGATTAGTTACCACACATTAAATTGCAGAGCATCAAATTTTGTTCGTGCCAAAAAAGAAATGGAAAATTATATGGTGTTTGAAATTAGAATTGCTTCCAGTAAATGTAATATTATGGGTAATGTAACTCGGCAGCATCCCCTTGATATTTGGTCACACGTAAATCTACGCAGTGGCCGCTCTGTGGAAAAATAAAGGGGCCGTTATAGCCACTAAAACTTTTCAAATGACCACAATTACTAACATTGTGTCGTAAGAGAGTTCCCCATAAAGAATTCATGATTACTTACTCTGCTGTTTTATCATGTATTTTTTTTTTCATTTTGCATATTATATTTATTTTTATGTATTTTGTTATGAAAAATGAAATTAAGTAAATAAATTTCTCCACGTCTTTATCTATAATTATCTCTTCAGTCGTTTGATATTAAGCGAATCGGAAATAAAGTTCATTGAATCGACACTAATTGGACAAAATTCATTCATATTATTCATTCTCGATTCTGTGAAGTCGGACGCTACTTTGATACATATATGATTTCGGTATACACTGGACTAATAAAATGTTAAAGGACTATCTGTTTTTTTATATCAAAAAGTGGCGAACGAACAAACGGCCTAAATTCGCCGAAATAGTGAAGCGACCGCTGCTCATAGACATCCGTAATGCAGATGCGTTGCCTACCTTTAATCAACGGAGAAGGAGACGCACAGCAAAAGGATATTACCCCTTCCTATACGTCCTTCTTCCATCAAATCCATTTACCCTTTCCATCCTTTCCTAATAAGAAAATGGTGGGAAGGGAAAGAGGACTAAATTAGGCCTCCGGCACGCACACTCACCAATTCCACTTTACGCCTGTCTTCTGTGTGGTCATGGTGTTTCACCGGTGGATCCGGCAATTCGCACCCAACAAATATTGTTGTTGCGGGATCTCCCACTGAGATAAATTAAAACAATAATTATTTTTCTATTCTATTGAATTAATTTCGCAATCTATTGGTACAGTATTAAGTCGAGGTTCTTTTTTTTAATATTTGTTAAGTCCGAAAGAATTTCAAATTAAGTTCATATTGTGGTTTTAAATTCAAAGTGCACATCATCGACACACTTTAGGATGGCTGAGTTTAAAACTGCCATTCATCAGTATTAATATCCACCAAATACCAATTTATACGTTTACATTATCCAAAGTATCGTTCGTTGCAAAAACGAAAATCCTATTTTGCCATTTCCCATGTTAAATGGGACATTTTCCGAAGGTAGGAACATGCTTTTTAGAGTAAGCGTCGCTGTAAATAAATTACAATGCATGTTTTGCGGCATTAACTGATATATGTTGGTTACATTTTGCGTGGCGCAGCGCTGCGAAGGCGGCGACATGTCCCGCTATTAAATAAATTACAATAAATTATTTTATGCACCCGTTATTTTTTTTAGTATTTTTTATTACTAAATTATTTTAAGCATATTATACAATTTGCGTATTTTAAAGAAGTTTATTAAACGTTCAGATAATACACATAGGTATATTTGTTAAATATTTAATTTAACGAAGTCACGCATAAATTAACACCTAAACCCACCAGGACGCTGAAAACATAGCCAACTTAATCCGTATCAAAGCAAGTAAAGCGGCTAATTCTCAGAATATACTGCAAACAAGCTGAGAGACTATTAAGGGACGAGAAATATGATTTCCGGAGCGGTTTCCCGGGGCGCGCATAAAGAAAACTTTAAGCAGGCATTAGATGCGGTTTTATTCGTCGGTGCCCAGCGGGCGGACTCTAGATTTACCGACGCAATGTTCCTACGAACATGAATATATTTTAATAGAACTGCGTTTGCGTAAAGAGCGCCGAGTGTTTATAATGTTCAGGGGTGTACTTATTATTAATTAATTTTATGAATTAAAACCTTACTTCATAAGTTTTTCATATTTACTGCAAAGAGAAATTTACTTACTGCGATTAAAGTTTTAAACAAACATAAACAAGCATTTAAAAACAAGACAGGAAATGCACAAACAGATCTTCTGATGTTGTAAATGTTAAAGGACAGCAGTAACCAGTTAAGATCCTTATTTTCAATAGAAGCCCAGCAAGGGCCCCATTATCCTATAAATATTTAGTACAAAACTTGTCAAAAATAGCTACACAACCCAGCTTGCTATTAAGAAACGTTTTTAAATTCTAGATTCCGTCAAGTATCTTCAAATGACAACTAATAAAGGAAGGACAAGCTTTACTTAGAATTCAACAGAGTGAAACTAACAGGAGCGGTCACGCGACCTCATCCCATTCTAGTCCGGAGATACCGAGATATATTGCAAACAGTAGAATAGAAACAATACAACATATACTATCTGTACTCGTATGTTACATGCTATTGTATCGTATTGTTTAAGTCGATTGGATGGTACTTCAAACTAACTACCTCTAAATCTTTATCGATGCAGAACATTTCACAGTAGTCACAAAATTTATCTTATATTTGAGGTACTTAATAGTAATTTCTTTCAGTTTCATCGAGATATTGTCTTACTGTACGTTACCATTCGCGAAACATTTGTATAAAACATATAGTCATCACTCCTAGTTACTTTGAAAGACAGAGACAACACTATGTTTTCTTTAAAATGATTTTTACGTAAGCTAAAACTACGTGTAAGCAAATTTCAGGAGTAATAGTGGTAATTATCATCAGCTCACTAAACGTCTCCACCGAGGGGTTCGGAGCTTATCCTAACTTAGGGGTAACTATGCCATAGTCAACCACGCTGGCCAAATGCGGGTTGGTTGACTTCACACATATCTTTGAATTTCTTCTCAGATATGTACAGGTTGCATCACGATGTTTTCCTTCACCGTAAGAACGTCGGAAAAATTACCGAACAAGTGGTCACCGAATTAATAACATGTCAGGTCTGTGCTTATAATATTTTATGTACTGTAGAAAATGTTATATGAATTATCCATCTTATTATGTAAATATCAACTATGACGTCACGAAAACATCATAAAGAATAAGAAATAGATAGAACAAAAAGCCTTCGAGCAAAGCGCTGAGTTTAAAAGTGTCATAAATAACTCACAAACATAAAGGATGTGAGGAATTTTGGGTGGGCGTGGCTTCAGTCTGTCAGAGACAATTTTAATGCGTTACTTAGCATATAAATTATAATGACTTATCTCCCTGGAAATTTTGACAAAAAATTTGTCGAAAAAATCATGTTTTTAGACAATACTTGCCACCACTGCTACTAAATTGATGTCAATAAACAAAACAGAAAATAAGTCCCACAAGTGCTACGGTCTTATAGTTAGAATTTAAAGATTGTCTTAGAAGTAAAAAGTATGCCAAAACTGAAAAACATGTACGTAACAACACAAAGCAGCTTTATCTTCAAAAAGTTCACGGTCCCCTTACTAAATATCCAGTCGTTTAAGAAAACACGTCATATCTGAACCCGAAAAAAGCTTTCGTCCGACACTTTTTAGAGAAGTGTGGCGATTTCGTAAAGTTTAAGTGGCCATTAGCAAAGTTGTTTACAGCTGCCCCCGGCGCCTGGTTCGCTTCTCGGCACGTTAGCTCACTGCTCACTGCCCATATTTTACTTTACTTTCTAAAACTTTAGTTTTCGACTAAGAATATTAAGTCGTAGTATACTTAATAATTATGGTAAGTAACATTGTAACCACACAACTTCACCAACAGAATTTAAGTGTTCGAATTCTGCCAAATTTATCTACAATGTTACTAGTATCATTTTTCCTTTTCATGTAAATACGGCGTTGATTAAATTTGTGTCCCCTTTGTGAAAAGTAAACGTAGCCATTCAATATCTGGTTCCGACAAGAATATTAGCTGTACTGCGTAAGGCTTCCGAAGGTAATCGGTGTCGATTAGAAGAATATGATATCGGAAATCTGTCGCATCCGCGCCGTTTCCGCGACATGTGCTTAAATCATAATATAATATTAGGCCGCGTTCACAGTACGACGTTAAATTAAAAAGAAGAGTTTTCTTTTTTTTTTGTTTATTGTAAAAATATCAATAATAATAATTACTCATTGTTCACGACTATACCGTTACATGTTACGGAATAAAAAATCGTATTCTGAACTACTAGTCTCTCGGTGGCACAGAGGTTAAGCACTTGACATGCAGTCTTACAGGCCTTGGGTTCAAATCCCGTCATGTACCAATGTGTTTTTCGATTTATACAAAACATCGTGTATGCAGCCTGCACATATCTGCGAAGAAATTGAGATATGAGTGATGTCAACCAACCCGCATTGGGCCTGCGTGGTTAACTAATTTCTAGTCACCCCTCAGGGTAGACTCCGAGCCCGTCAATGAGGACGTATCGTGAGCTGATTATCATGATTCTAAACTACAGGTTGATGAAAAAAAAATATAGTGAACAATTAGCTAGAACATTTTAAATGATGTAAGTCTAGTGGCTTGTTAATTACAACGTGAATTATCAGTAACCAATAATTATTTCATTACAAAAAACTCTTAATTAATACTATTAATGAACTATTTTTACCTCATTGCAAAAAAATGTAATCTCATTGTAAAAGTTTGATTTTTCTCACGACTCGTAGCTATGTGGTGTTTATTGCGTCAAGGAAAGAGTGATTAAGTTAATAGTTATAAAAAATTGCGTGAAATAACTCAAATTACTTAGTAATAAATTTTCAGGTGAGCTCAAAATGTGTAGATTAATTTATAATTATTTTTGGTATTTCTATGACACATTCAAAATATTTTTGTCGTCGTAAAACTATACGTACAATTTAACTGTAACAAACATCACAAAAAATATTTTTAATGTGTATATTGTACGTAACAAAATCAAAAACAATTGAATATTTTAATATCTCAATTGTGAATACACTCTTACTTCAAGCACGTTTGACTTTTAATAAATCCATGAACCCTATATTTATAAATTCTGAAGCCGTAAAAAATTCAAGCATACGCCAGGTTTATAGCAGTATTACTTAAATTAATGTAAAATATTAGAATGAATCATTTTGTTAAATATATTAATAAATGACACATGATTTTTTACAATCAGTTGTCATTACTTCGTTGTAGTTAAAGAAAACCAGCAAAGGAGAATAAGTATGTTAAAGGAACTCGCATACTGTTCAGTAATATAAACAAATTATTTAATAACATAAGTAAAAATACAGAATTTACTCCAATGTTTGTTTTTTTCTTTCTGTCCAGTACTTTTCATATTTCAAAAAACGAACACAGAACTATTTAAAATAAAAATTTCACGTGCATGATATATTACTTGGAAAACTCAAGAAATAAAAACAACTTATGGTTTTGACATCAAGTTGCCAACAGAAAATAATTTATCGTACGAACTCGACACCAACTTTCCATTATTGCTTTTCAGCTGGAATTTTTGGTTCTTCATTTAAGAATTTTGACCAAAATATTTTCTGTTTTACATTATAAAGGTCGCTTTCTGGTTTAATGAAAACATGTTTACGGAAAGTCTTTTATCTACAAAACAAGGAATAATATTAATAAGAATAGTTAGCACTTATTTGCCGCACATATAAGACCACTGTATACCTTCAGGTTTAACTGCACATAATACTGAAGATATGTAGTGGCCTTTACAACAGTTTTTATAATCTAATATATAAAATTCTCGTGTCACAGTTTTCGTCACCGTACTCCTCCGAAACGGCTTGACCGATACTCATGAAATTTTTCATAACCCCCCCCATTTTTTTTTTAACTGCGCGCGAACGGAGTCGCGGGCGATAGCTAGTAATGAAGTAAAAATTCAAGTTACCAAAACTCCCATAAAATAAAACCAAAGTATGTTAAGTTAATTAGAATGATGGTGAGGTCGTACGTGACATTCCACAGTCTATTGTGAGTTTATGAATCAAAGTTTCAATCAGCGCTATGGACATCTGCAAATTGCAAGTTGGAAACTACCGTCCGCCGTGCCTGCAAATCTTGCAAGGTGCAACTTCATTCAGAATTCAGTCAGTGCGATGCCCTACGAACTTGTAACGTAGACTTTACGAAGTTGGACTTACTCAAAATTCTAATTTAGTTATGAGTTATTTAAATCTATATATATAAAAGAAAGTCGTGTTAGTTACACTATTTATAACTCAAGAACGACTGAATCGATTTGACTGAAAATTGGTGGACAGGTAGCTTAGAACCAGGAAACGGACATAGGATAATTTTTACCCCGTTTTCTATTTTTTATTCCGCGCGAACGGAGTCGCGGGTAAAAGCTAGTTTGAAATATATACTTTGTTGTGATTTTAGCAGAATTATTGAAATTTATGAGTCTTGCTTATATTATAAATTTTATGGATGGATGGATGGATGTTACAAAGTATCTCCGGAATGGTTTCATGGATCACGCTGAAATTTGGCATATATGTAGAACATAGTCCAGAAGAACATATAGGCTGTTAATTAAGTTTTTTTTTCTGTGCGGCCGGTGTCGCGAGCGACAGCTAGTTGAAAATGAAGAGAGATATTAGACATCTGCAAACCTTTCTCAGAATAATACTATGCGACGTTCAGTTCCATTCCAACTTACAACTAAATTCTACACGACAAAATGTTGCAAAGTTTTTTCTATACATGTACTTATTTTAATTTTCACTTTATAATACATTTATGTCGGGTATTATTCATACATTCAACAAGATACTATTAAATAATAAAAGTGTGTTCAAAAAGTGTTCAGAACGGGGTCACTTCGTACCGTTAAACGCGCGGGCAAAATCAATATTTTTGTGCTCGAAAGTAAGCAAGGCTTGCGAGCGGCCTTAATTGAGCTCGGCACTGTTAATACTGTACTGATAAAATATTTATACTATAATCCCCGTCAGTTTAGTGTGCTATTAGCTTCGAAACAAAATAGTGCTCAAATATATTTCACTTTATTTAATTACATCCTTTGTCACAAGATTCAAGACGTACCAATAAAATTACCTACACATTCTAAAATAGTATTAAACGCATTTAAATGACAAAAACACCTCTTTAAGGATTGTGGATTTTTTATAGCTGTATATAAATGCATTATTTTTATATAAAACTAGTGGAATTTCTTCTTCAGCGAAGAATAAAAGAGTAGCCTATAATATGCCTATTTGCATCGATTACCTTCACCTCAAGATAAGCCTTTCCGGAGATTACGCGGACTTGCAGACTGATAGACATACAGACGGACAGACATTTGTAGATCTTTTCTTCGATTGTACATATAAACACTCCATTTTTATTATATGTATATCTACGTATAGACTACGTCTTGCGCTTTAACTCTCTAGATTTCTTTATTGTTTATCTTTTCAGTACTGTACTATGATAACCTAACCTTTCCCTAATACCTATAATAAGGCTTAATAATAATAAGGCTAATTTTCAAAGAATTTCAGTCTCCGTAATTCCCGTAGTAATACTTTTAACTAATACGAAAAAAGAGATCTTAACCTTTACAAATCCATAAAGCTTAATATATTTTATTATAGGTTTACGTAAGAATTTTCATTATGTTAAGACTTAAAGAATCGTTCGTTCAGCACTAATGCTGTTTACCTGTGAGTCCTATTACAAACAACTGAACACGGACGACTAATGGCTGGGATGCGTCTTGCACTTCACTTGTTTAGTTAATTCTACCGTATCAAACTAATTAAAATCAATGTTAAAGAAATCTATTTCTGCTTTCCTAAGTTTTAAATTTAAACATTAGCAATGGTAGTATTGCCTTTTCGAATTACTTCACAAGAATATAAAGAAACTTTCACTGCATATTTTTTAACTATCCATCCATCCATCCATTTCAGGTTCGTAACGCCCACTGCTAGGCATAGGCTTCCCCCAAAGATCGCCACCATGATCGGTCCTGTGCAACCCGCATCCATGATACTCCCGCAACCTTGACCAGATCATCGGTCCATTTTAATCTTTATAGTGGCAGATAAGTTCCGTTTATGAAATATCCTTGTAACATAACTTCTTAAAACAATATGTAAAAGATGATTTTGGTCTCAGAAACCCACGGTTAATGAAAGTTTGAATTAAAAGAGTGTACATTCGTTCTTTAAAAATGTAGCTGAAACAAAAGCTATCCTAAAGTAATTTATTTACGGAATAACACATGTGAATTCGGGCGCGGCCATCAAAAAACAAATAAAATTGTACACTATGTTATTTGTTGGAAAACAAGCCATTTGTACGGGTCTTTCGCGTGCTCAAACCCGATATTACTCTACAATATGACGCTATTACAGTTCAATTGCATATTGCATCGCTGCACCGACTGACATGTCCGTTGATATGATAGCCTCTAATGGCAATTGGACTAAGTAAACGAATCATTTCATACATACGTAATACCGTCAAAGGTTGAAACAGAAAATAATTGCTTGATTTTGTTTGGATAAAATTAAATGTGATATTCCATAAGAGTATCGCATTGTATCGATCACCCTCTGAACGATGCATCAGGATTCATCAGCTAATATGGTCGGCAGCTAGTATGCTAATAAGATCGGAAATAAATGGTTCAAAATTATTTACATCGACAGTGTGTTATGTTATGTAATTACTCTTAACAGATATAGAATACGATTACTTTCTTCTTAGCTAAAAGACATATACAAACCATATTGTGAATGCGAGTAACAGGCTCATCCCATACGCTCAAACGATGAGTTAAAAAACAAAAAAAGCGGATCAACCCACCGCAGACTCAGGATTCTTATGGGGTTTTTAAAAAGTGTTCTAATATTTAGCACCTCAGTAATGGAACACTCTACGTTAGGTCACGTAAATATTGGAATTTGAAATTATATTAGAAGAATACATACAAAATTGAATACCAAAGAAATAATTTATATGTATCCTTAGCAATGTCAAACCTAAATTGCAATTCGTCTTATACACTTTATTATTTTAAAAGCAAATATTATTTTTTCAAGTGTATCTTAATATGGGTTTATATTCCATAATATTTCATAAGGTTAACAACTATGTAACAAAGAACAAAACTTCACCATTTAAAATTAAAATGAAACGTTCAGAATGACATTTGGATAAAGCCCGCATACAAGAGCAATCGCTTTACAAACAATGACGTCATGGGCATAGCTTATTGCTACCGCCTTATATTTTGCTGATAGTTGCAAAAATATTACAATAGTTCCATAAAATTGTGACATACATGTAATATATTTACTGCTTTACTCTGCTCTACTACGTTTTTTTTTTTTTTTTTTGGAAATGTGAGTAACAGCATAAATTTCCATGCATTATAAAAACTACTTAGATATTTCTTTCCTGCCTATCTTCTTTTCGTACTAATTCCCTCTTTTATTATAATAACTGTAAATGGCTATATTTTTCTTCAAAACAAAGGTCATATAAGTAAAAATTTATTATTTCTATCGCCAAAAATGCAAGTTTAATATAATTCTTGTATGATCCTAGTAATTTTAAATAACCTTTTCATCACAAGATATCGACAAATATAAGAAGATTTAGATAAAATCATCATCAGCTCACTATACGTCCCCACTCAGGGACTCGGAGCTTACCCCAAGTTAGGGGTGACTAGGTCATAGTCGACCACGCTGGCCAAGTGCGGGTTACTTCTCAGATATGTGCAGGTTGCATCACGATGTTTTCCTTCACCGTAAGAAGATAAAAGCTGTAGTTTAATATTAAGCATGATTTTAGCTTAGCAATATGTAACAAGAAAGTTAATACTCCAAAGTATGCTTAAGTAACTGCCTTTAACATATAGATGTGTTAACACGTTATGTTTGCTAAGCTGAAAGTTAAATGAGATAGATGTTACATGAATATTTGATTAAGATTCCTCCCTTTTGAAGAACATATCACTAAATACAATTTATAGTTTAAATATATTTTCTATTTGTTTTCCACAAACTAAATATTTGTTTAAAACATCTCATAATCTTCTCTAAAGTACTAGAAGCATCATGATAGTGTCCTATTCCTTGGGGTCAGCACAGTATGTGCTACTCTTCCATGCATTTCTATCAGCTGTCATATCTGAATTATTTCCATTCTTAGCCACAACTTCTGCATAAAAAATCGATACATATTGTCTAAAGATGCATCAAAAAACGTAGTATTTTGTGGGACCTTTATAAGGTTAAAAGAATCTTTGTTTACTAGAGTAATTGTAGCTGACGTAAACGTTTGAGTGCAGCGAACTTGAGCGCATAAAGAAAGCGTAACGAAACTCGACGTGTGCTTGTGTAATTAAATTCTTACCCAGTGAACATCACAACTTAAACGCAACTTCAGTACCGTTTCTCGGTTAAAGATTTTGATGATAAAAATGTTTTAATTTTTTTCAAGCTTTTAACTTAAGATAATATATATGGAAAAAATCACAAGCTTATGAAATATTTAACAGGATATTACTAAATCAAATATAAAATATAGGACACAACATTGTTGTTTTTTTTAATTCAAGAGAACGAGAAAAACAATTGTTAAACAGGCTTCAAAACAGTATAATCTCATCGATAGAAGTGACGTTCTAATTCAACTTTGATTTGTATTAACTTGGCTAGGCTTTAGAGGTGCAGATATGTTATTCTAATTTTATACAACCCTATCGAAAATAGTGTTGTCAGACTAGGTGACTAGGGGTGACAGGCAAAAGCCGTGACGGTCGGAAGTGCCGCCGGACGTCCGTGCCACTCAGCTGGAACATATCTAAATATACCATTCAGAGTACCGTATGGTTTGGGAGTATAAAGAAACTCCCAGCGACACAATCGATCGGAACTATAGAATTTAATTTAAGAGTAAAATGAGCCGTGTACATAGCTTGATATAAGGGATAAAATCGCTTAATTGTGTCGCAATAAATTTGTATATTGGAAAACAAATATCTCTCTAGTGTACCCATTGAGAACTAAACAGTCGAAGTATATAAAATACGAGCCTCTCTTGAAATGATAGGATTTTAAATCAACAGATTTCAAAACACGGGAAAGAATAGAATGGAATCATTAGCCGCCTTGTGTGATACAGATGTCTATAAAACAACTAAATAAAGTATATGCCCACAATGTTCCAAATAGTGTCTTTCAATTATGTTTTACTAGCTGTCGCCCGCGACTCCATCCACACGGAATTAAAAAAAAAACATAATAAGTAGCCTATGTGTTCTTCCAGCCTATTATCTACATCTGTGCCAAATTTCATCGATATACGTTGAGCCGTTCTGGTAATACCTTCAAACAAACATCCATCCATCCATCCATCGTTTGGATGGATGGATGGATTCGCATTTATAATATTAGTAAGATTAATTACAAATAAATTTACTTATATAGCTATTCAAGTTAATTCCAATAAAAGAAATAATGAAGGATAAAGAGCGAGCAAGTATGGAGTGATTCTCTTAGCAAGAAATGAATTGATTCAATAGGAGAGACGGCGTCGCACCGGACGCGGCGCCGACGCCGATAAATAATAATTAACTGCCCTAATTTTATTTATTGTCACCGACACCGACGACGAAGGCATTCGATTCTATTCTCGCTTTATTTGACTTTTATTTCTAAGTCTTACTCGGATTATTGCGATTTTCGAAGACAACAAACTGTTTAATGTAATCAATAAACTTAGAACAACGTGCTTGTTTTTTAAATCGTCGTTGTCGTTTAATTATTTATCACTAAGTTGACACCTCAGTGTAGATTTTGTTGTTTTTTTTAATTCTTTGAGTGTGTCTTTAAAGCGTTGTAAAAGTAGTTTATTCAGATTATCGTCTACAATTGATTGGTACAACTGTGCGTTTGCGAAATACCGCCAAAAGTAAATATATAAACTAAACAACACATCATATTATTATAAAATATTCACAACAGATCTTAGACCGATATTTATGACGTCACATCATTAGTAAGTCGGAACGTATGTAGTTGGTGAACGGAACCTCTGGCTTAGACGATATCTTCCGGAAGGAGCACGTATCGGCTTAATTCCGCCGCTTACTCTATGAATAACAATTGTACTGACTCATAATATATGGGACCATTGAATACGCGTTACTTAAGTCTTCAATAGAATTTAATAAGTGTAATAAATGGTGCTAACAAAATTAACAGATTTCGAAATCTTATCTGTATCCGTGGGGTTCCACTGGTGAAGCAAAATTTCGAAACGTTTTGTTATATGTACATATTTTTCAACGACTCAAAGAGAGATGATAACATGTGTTAGGCCGTGGGCCTTTTTCGTCTCCATGAAAATTTATAGGCTAAAATTTAATAAGATTTGATAAATCTGGTCTTCCAATATTTACTAAATTTGATCAAAATATCTTTTTAAAATTTATGAATTAAAAAAAACCTTTTTTTTTTTCAATTTATTTATTTGTTCCTCTTATAACATATTAAAAGTTAACAATAAGAAGTAATTTTAAAACGTAAACTCGAGTATTAGAATAAATTATTCAATAGCAACAATACAGTAAGTGCTTCCGATATGGTCTGCTTGCCACCGGACGCCAGTTGCTTCGGCGGTTAGTTACAAGTCCGGGTTCGAACCCCACACACGTTGGGGTCGGTTAGAACCATAGTTTGGATTTACGCGCCGCTAACTTAGTTTTAAGAGTTCTCTTTTATGAAACACACATTTTCACGTTGAAATTCCAAATACATAGTAAAGTTAAAGTTGAGTCGAGTAGTTGTGCATTTTTTCTCTCTCAAAGGACTTTTTACTTTGAGCCGAGTTGTTCTCTGTTTGAGGTGTTGACGTACTTGTGAACTACCGGATTATAAGACTTGTGAAGTTGTAAATATGTGGTGCTTGATGCATTTTATACTCGTTCTACAATGTAAGTACTTTTTTTGTTATTCATTCACGCTGAGTATTCACACATTTTTCACTGAATTCCAGGGAAGAAAAATCACAAACAGAATCCACTTCGATATTCGTAAAGTACAACTTTTTACCGTTGCCAAAGCTTTGACAAATTCCAATATGAGTACTGGCAGCTAAATGATGAAGAGCAAATTGTTTAAAACATCGACGTTTCGATAATTCGTTTTATACGCGCGTTGGGAACTATGATCTGCTTTGTTGTTCAAGTTCTATAGGAAAAGAGATTTAGGAGCTGCTATTTTATAGGTTACAAACCTACAAAAACATTTGTTTTTTAAATTAATAAATAATATGTATTCTGATCGAAATTACTACATGGACACGATTTGCCTCAAAATCCCTTCAGGATTGCTACCTTAAAATTTTGATACAATCTGAGTGTAAATTTAAGAGAAATAACATGATACCACGTAAGATTATCTACGATTACTTTCTGAATATTGCTCAAAATGTGTAAAAACAAATGCATGCGTTTTTAAAATTTATTATGACGTCATTTGAAATCATTGGTTACGATAATATAAATTCTAATGCACGAAGCGTGAAAAAATTCAACACAAAACTAAAATTAAGAAACCGACTATCTTATAAGAATTAATTTAACTGAAGAAGAAGAAAAAAATATAATGGAAAATTCATCTTTACAGAAATAAAAAAGCACACAATACGGTTAGCAAACCCTTTGAGTGAATCAATACAATAATAACAAATTGAGCGTTGCGATGTTGATGTACCAAAAAAATTGCTTATCCGAATCCTCCGCTGGGCGGGAAGCAATATAATCGAATTTCACATTCCGGACGCGTTTGAACTTGTGAACAGATCTAGTGTACGAAATTCCTTTTTAAATTATTATACTTATTTTTGCTACTATACAAAGTATGAAAGGCTACAAAAAAGAAGCACAAATAAACAACAAACATGATTACCAAATAATATTTTGACATTTCCAAACCAGTGCGACCTAAATACCTTCAAGAAGCGATCTTACCATCTACTTAAAGCCCGGAAACGAATCTACAGTTCCTCTGGTATTGTGGATATCCTCTGATGTTTTCCCGCAGCTCGATTGCCCCCTTCCCGTAAAAAAAATATGATAGTCGTGGAAATAGTACCTCGTGATAGCATGAGCATACCTTCTAAACGTTGACCCTTTTTGCCCATTGGTCTTGCTTGTCTATCGAATAGTGGTCGGATTATTTGATAAACATTGCCTTTCACAGTAATCTTATAATCAAAGTATATCACTATATTATAATCAATGAAATTAATAGAAAAAGTCAACATTTGTACATTACTTTTAGTTACAGAAACATCATATTTTTGATGTTACCGTAAATAACTATCAATTTTATCGGCAAATTGTAAAAGCTCAACTCAGATTACAGTGAAATTGATCCGCGCAGTAACCGATAGCAACACGGAAGCTGTTTATCATCTGATGTCGATATGTGAACACGTTATTGCCTGCATTAAAAACACTTTAGTCAATTTAAAATGTTTGACATTAACCACATCTTTTATCTTATACATATAAAAGAAAGTCGTGTTAGTTACACTATTTATAACTCAAGATCGGTCAAACTGATTTAGCTGAAAATTGATGGGGAGGTAGCTTAGAACTAGGAGACGGACATAGGAACTTTTTTATCTTGTGTGCATTTTTTTTATTTCGGCGCGGACGAAGTCGCGGGTAAAAGCTAGTTACATATATAGGTTGGTTCAAATCTTTATCACATTTACGAATAATTTTATGATTCACACTGCCTTATAAATGTAGTCTTTGGTTATTGGTTGTAGTAAGTAAAAGGGAATACAAAGGCATTGACAAGAAATACAAGAGACATCCTAAAAATTTTCTTACTGCTCAAATTTTAACTATATCATTTTCAAACAAAACTTTCAAACTTGTTTCAAACTTCATCTCATTGTATATTCATAAATGTCTCAATTCACCCGCAAATCAAAAGACCACTGAAAGAAAGCTTTTAAAGTCCTCACAACGTAGGATATCGTCGCTTCAACAGCCGCCCCACGTGTTATGCAAATCAAAGCGGATAAGTTTCTGAAAGTTCACACTCTTAAACTGGAAAAACTTAAAGGTGCAATGTACCTGTTTGAAAATGGACTAGGAAAAATTACTGGAACATAGATACAACTTCATGAGATTCGGATTAGAAAATATTTTATAATCTGACTGTTGTTAAGTTTGTACTGTAAAGACATAGAAATTTACAAAACATTTTTCAGTGTTTTCAAAATAAAAGTGAAATCCGTGAAAACAATAAAATTTACAAACCACAATATGATAAGTAACACAACATATTATCATACTAATATTATAAATGCGAATGTTTAGATGGATGGATGGATGTTTGTTTTTAGGTATCTCCGGAACGGCTAAACAGTTCTTAATGAAATTTGACACAGATGTAGAACATAGTCTGAAAGAACACATAGGCTAGTTATAAAGTTTTTTTTTTAATTCCGCGCGGACGGAGTGCCAGGCGATAGCTAGTTAAAAAAAACTTGAGAGGTGTCAAGGGACACCCGGATGGAACGAAGTTCTTTTCTATTAATTAGTGAAGGAACCAATGTTTATTCTATGAATAAAAAACTTAAGTCTTCAAAAGAAGTACATTTTATTTCTATGAATTTTCGTTATATATTGTCACGTTGTTGCCATGGTGAACTAGCGCTCATTCGTCGTTAACATACTTGCTATAGCAAAAAGTGTCGTGACAACTTTTCGTAAGAATTTTTTCCGTCTAGCCCCCTTTCACAACGCGCGATAAGGAACTTCGTTCCAATTATGAAATCAACCAAAGTTGATAAGTATAAAGGTTTTTTGTTCTCAGTTCACGACGGTATTCATAGTCACCCGAACAGTAAAGTTCTACATCGTTGAAAGCGGTGAATTTAAAAATTCAAAGGTAAAAGTGACATCGAGGGAACGCTGAGTCCTTATTAACATCAGCCGAGTCACTTTCAAGATCACTCAGTTTAGAAACTTTGAATTATTCTTTTGAAAATTCACACTGAAGAATTTCGCGCGGAACAAATCGTGGAAGTTAAACTTTAACAATGGGATTTGAGTTATTCTCTTTTAGGGTATATTAACCACCTTTATATCACAAAGAGACTGTTTAAATGAAAACGAACTATTCACTCATTTTTTCATAAAATACTCCAAAATACTTAAATTTAAATTAAAATGCTAAGTATGAATAATTTAGAACCGTGTAAAATTTTCTTCAGTAGGTTTTTTTGGCATTATATGAGCTGACGTATACATATTGTTGCATGCAAGTATTTTTGTGTAAGTTTACAAAAATTCACTACAATATGTTACAATTAAATGTAACAAGCGATATATAAGAATTGACAAAACACTAAATATAGGTTGCCTTTTACGATATTAGATAAGCATAGTTAAATACTGCGAACAATGAGTTTTTAAACAAAAGAATCTAATACCCGATACTATTTTAAAAACTCGTTATAAAGGGCCTTGTTCATAGCACGCGACCAAGACGTGTGTTTACGCTCTGATGCATCAAAGACGCGGGTACAAAGGTGATTTTTTGCTGCGGTTTTTTGTTTTTTATTTCACATAAAGAACAGGATACTCGCTCTTCTGAGCAGGCGCCTTCACTTATCTGAAAATTACGTGCGCTCGCGCCATTTGTGGTGTTCTAATTATGTGTAGAATATTAAATTTCATGCGATAAATGCTTTTAATATTTGTTTACTATCTTGTTAAGCTTTGTTTTACATTTTAGGTACGAAAAAGCTATTAGAAATTGTTTTCAGGCATAATACTTTTTTATGTTTTTTTGAAAGATTTTTGAAATTAATTAAAAAAATATTTAATAGATATGTCCTGCAATGCGATTATTAAAGGAGATTTAAATACATCCTAAGCAAATGTGACTTGATTTAAATGTCTAAGCAACAGTCAATCGTACATTTTAAAAAGTCGATGTTAAGAATACATTCTTAGCATATTTTTAAAGTTTGAGATACATTCATTTAAAAAAAAAAACAACAAAGCCAATATGGCGGACACAGGTGCAATATTGTATCTCATTATCAACGGTTTGCCAGTTAAGTGGAACGTTGCGCACGCGTCTGCCCGTCACGCTCGATGACGCTGATATGTGTATCTTAAGTTCTCGTCTCGCTCTCACTCCATACAAGTAATTGGCCGTCTTGCTCTACCAAAAATACTCTACTTGTTTCGATATACAGCTATTTTATCAGAATTCGTCTAGTCTTCAATTCAATATTTTACGTTAATAAAAAGTTGTTGACTTTAATTTTGAACTCATTATTTTTAAAGTACCGTTTTACCGTTACATAATATAATTTACTTTCATGTAAATTGTAGCACTTAAATATAATCGTGGCCACTCAGTGACAAAAATTCGTAAAGACAAAGGCTTTGATCTATTTTTCTGCTTTCTTTGTTAAGGTATTATATTTTGGTAGTTATAGACCATATAAATATAACATTCAACATGAGGGAAAGACAATTAATTGCATAATTCTAGCAAGTAACGCACGAGTCGCGGCAGACAACGGTTGACTGCCCACCCTTTATATCCTGACATGCGTTATATTAAAATATTCCTCGATAAAAACACCATGTTTTTATTGCCGTCAATAACAAAAAGCTGATGTATATCCTGTTTAATATTAATTTGTTTTTCTCATTTTAATTTAATACATAACTTCATTGTTCTAGTTTTATCACAATTTTTTTCTCGGCCTCCCAACAAAATGTTATATGTCCTATTTCCAATCAATATCCACGAAAGGTCTAATAATCATAACCTACAGGTGTTCTACTTTTAGCTTAATTTTAGCTAAAATTGCGGACTAAACGTAGTCCTACTTCAGTTGATTTAAGTCCTTCAAAAATGTCTTATTATATAGGATTAGTCACATGTATATAGGCCTTTAGCTTATAAAATATCTTCTAGGGCCATAAATCACAGACACCATATACTCGCTTGTTGCAAATTGTAGGCGAAACAGAGCGGTGGCATCTGATTACGGAAAGTCTGCCGCGAATGTACTGCGTTGAAGCCGACTCCGGATATTAACCGAGTTACAACAGCGTGACGATGTGAACGACTGCAACTTACGTGCTTGTTTCATATTGTACCCCACTGGAATACACATTTCCTTTTTCCCAGCTGTTGTACTCTTTTTATTTATCATTTTTCTTTTGAATTATACTTTTGGGAAACCGTATTGAATGCTAACTTACAGCTAACACTTACAGACGTTATTTACTCAAGCAGTACCTAAGTTTCACGTCTTAATGCGTTTTCATTCAAAAATAAAATGCTTATTAAAAACATGAGTGAACATCTAATTATAAAATTTTATTTGGATTTTTGATCCCGAGCCAGTTTAGACGTGTGTACCATTAAAAGCTTTGGTCGGCATCTTGTTTAACCTAGTGGCTAAAACTCGTTAAAACGCAAACACAAAACAATTCCGAAATCCAATTAATCGGTGAGGAGATAACGAAGCTTTCTATAAAATTTCATTCTACCCTGCAGCATTGAAATACAAGAAAATAATGCAAGACGATATTCTAAAATGGAATGGATTTCAAAGGAGTTCGCAGTTGATAGAAAACCGCGAAACAATATTCGAGCTGGCTCATCCGATAATAACGAGGCTTCCGAGCGAGCGCGCGCCTAATGTGCCTGCAGGTTATCCACCTTCAATTTCTCGGTGGATTATTTCTTACAAAAATGAAAATATGCACGATGTAAATTTAGTTTATGTTTCAATTATTTTAGTATATAGGCTTTTTAATAGATTTGTTAAATAATTAAATAGATATGTTAATACTCCGAATTAACAAAAGAAATTTGACGGACAATCAAATATTTTTAAAGTGGAAAGTCAAAACACATCTATTGTGATGATATTATACTTAAGCACTTACAGGCGGAGTAAATTAGAAGTAGAACTAAGCTTAAGTTACATTAGAGATAATGTGGGTTTTCACCATTTCGTTTTTTTATTACACAGGTGTTCATTCGGTACGCATCATCAACATACGAGTACCAGAAGTCATTCAATATGGTACGAGGGACGCGGTGACGCTTGACTGTGACTACGTGACCAAAAACGTCACGGGCCTGGTGGTGAAATGGTTCTACAACGACCGCTCACAGCCTGTCTACCAATGGATACCGCCACAGAAGCCTCAAGCGTTGGGATTATTGAAGAATAAGGTATGGCCTTTTTATGTCATTTGTAATCAGAATCATTATCAAGATCAGTCGAACCATTAGCAAACATGCTCGTTAGTAGACCAATTAATTATGTAGTCCTCCTATTGCATCATCCAACCTCATAAATATATCCTGTTTCCAAAGGGAAATGCTTTAACTAAAAGCAGAGCGCTTCATAATGTTTCTTTTTATGATGGTTATCTTCAGACACGAAGACCAAGCGCCATCATGTGGTTCTACTAGAAAAATGTTAGTGACCACTTTAGCCATAAAATATTTTCTTATGGTTCTAGTTGGACTTGACCTATAAAGTGTCACAAAATCCGTACATGCAGCACCGAGCTCTAAGGATCCTGCAGCCCGGCACCGAGCTCACTGGAAACTATACTTGTGTGGTGTCTACGTTCCTTGCCGAAGATGAGAAGACACGACCCATGACTATTTTTGGTAAATATAACAAATGGTAACAAAAAATAAAAGACCAAACAAGTCATTGCTTTCAAAACCCATTTGTAGTAAGATCAGTACTGTAATTTAATAAGTAGTTTTATGTTTATTCCGGGCTTATATGGAAATTGATGCCTCATTTTAAAGGTCCATATAAGATGCGGTAATATAAATTTTCTTTAAAATGATTCAACCCTGCATCAGTTGTGGTAAAACAAATAATTAATTTAACAAATTGTTCTTCTAAGAACCTGAATTTAAAGAGAAAACCACTCGAATTCAATTACGAACAACAAACACACAAATTCTATTGCCGGCAAGAGATATGCGTTTTGTGATTTGAGACAAAGCGGAAATTACATAGCGCTTGTTTAGTACCGGTGTAGCGGGGGCACGTTGTTTGGTTGTACCTGAACGGATGTAGGGGCTGACTATAGCCTGCTACATTACAAGCTTTAACAGGGGTGATTTGTATATTTCAATATTTATTTCCTTGTAGTATATCTACTGATTTTTGTACTTTAATTTTGCTAGCAAATTCTTCATTATTAGAGACTATGACAAACGATCCTGTTGAATGAATGATTCGATTGAACGGGTGAGGTGTTCTAAAATTGATCGCGGAAGAATTTCTTCTGATTTCAGACGGGAAAAATTAAAACCGAGATTCAGAAATTTGTGCTTAGTATTAGAAACCCATCAGATTAAAACAATACAAATATTTCTACTACTACCCCTACTCATGAAGACATACATTACCATCATCAACAATTTAAACGATTAGAAAAACAATAAATTCATTAATTACGTTTTTAAATTGACTATTATTAGCGCTGCTCTATGTATTTCGAAATACTAATTCGAATTGTACAACACGTACTTCTATAGATTAATAAAACGGATAAACAAATACAAACGGAACAGTGGAACATCAGGCGAGGGGGATGGGGGGAGGGAACAGATACTAATGGAATACAAATTACCGTTTTGCTTACATGAAATCAGTCAATACACGATACGATCTTATCTGTAGTCGAAAATTATATATGGGAAACTATTAAACTTTGGAAGTTAATTTAGTTTTAATATAGTAAAGGCAATAACATTATTTACACTAGTCTTTGTTTTTATCTGTTTAATGTTGTTTTGATCAAAGGCACATGACTTATGAGCTTACTTTTTTTTATTTAAAAATTTATCATTTCTCATAGAATAGAAACAGTTTTACACAAAATGTGTTGAAACTAAAGAAGAATTATTTATTTAGACTAACTTTTAAGGTCAATTACTTCACGTCGTATTCGTGATATGAAACTATTGGAGAGCACCAGAAGCATTCCAAGTCGAAGTAATAATCATTAAATTTGATGTCGCCTGTGTACATAGTGGATGGTTTGATACATTTTCTCTTTATTAATTACTACTTTTGATGGTCTCATCAAAAAGAATTTTTTGATATTCTAGAATTTTACGATCGAAAAATGTTGACGTTTCTACAGAATTTCTCCTAAAATTTTCGATTTTAATACATTGCTAATATATTCCATCAGGCGTTTTGCTAAATTAAAAAATTACAATTCATAAACATTACAAATTATAGAGAACAATAGTTCCAATAATTTATTGTATTTGTTTCAGTTCCCGAAACGAGGTTCGATATGATACAAGATCGGTTACAAGACGGCTACTTGAATATTATTTGTTCCGTTGAAGGCGTTTTTCCCAAGCCAGAGTTAGTCATCTTAGTCGGAAACAGGTAATTTTCTTAAATATTATTCACTAAATATTCTTTCAGTAAAAAACTTAATAAAACGGTTCCTATTAAATTTTTAAGAGAATTAAATTCACTTTAACCTAATTTGTTCCTGTATGCACTACCGACACGACATTTGCATTCTTTTGTGTCCAGCGTATTCGCACTATGATTTTTCTTGCTGAGATTTTCGTTTTTTAACAACTAGCTAACAAAGTTCCGTAATATTGCATGGCCGAAATACTACTTTAAACAAGTGAAGATTAGACAAAACTATAAATAAGATATAAGACATTCTCCTTATCAATTTTTTTTTATTTTTTTCTTTACGGTCCAAATCAACCTTCAAGATTCGGATTAATACATTTTATTTATACGGGAATTAAGCTATACACATGGTATGAAAGCCCTTACCAATTAACATGGCTAGTGAACTTGTGGAGTAGGCTTTGTACTTGTACTTATGTATATAAATACCTATGTATCTACGTATGTGTCAAGCGTACGACATAGCATCTAAGTCGTTTAACGTTCCTCCCAACCATGAAATCCGTCACGTCACACGTCATGCACGGCCTGATAAATTTCGTTTGCTACACAACAACATAAACATATGTGTACGTGTATATTATATTCAGGATTAATTGATATCACAATAACATTCGGAGGCAAACATTCTATAAGATTTAATTTAGTACAAGAAATAATAACATTACAACAGCGATATTATAGGTAAAAGTACACAAAAATAAAGGAAACTTCATATGGATTATAGAAGTGAGAATGTTGTGTTAGACCATTCCAAATTGAAATATAAAACAAGTTTTTTTTTAATTACTTATAATATTCCGATTAAATAGAGGTAAGAATAAGATAAACGGACAAGTCTCATCTTGAGTTTCTGAGACGAAAATCTCCGTTTCAAATAAACTACATCAATATTTTAGTTTTCTAGAATAATCATCTTGCGATCGTCACTTTAAAAGAACTCACTTCTACAGTTGACAGACTGAATTAATCTTGTGTGCTTTTATTGGGAATCAATGTATATACAAGCCAAAAAGGAACTAGAATATCTTTGTCCTACATGTGAATTAGGAAGTAACATACGTTGTTTTATACAATGTTTTTATGATGCGTGATGAAAATCCTATTGGAAAATTAGTACAAGAATAAATATTCGACTCTGTAATGGTACGAAAAAGAAATTTGAATCAGAGTAACTCTTACTATCAGACACAAATAAAATCAGTGCCGTGGATGTTTAAACTTGCCAAAGTTTTGTAATTCCGATCAGCGAGGAAAGTTTCCTAACAATTTAAACAATGTTGAGTATACAGTAAAGTAAAAGAACTAACGAATTAGTTACCGTACCGTGAATTTAGTTTTACACATGAGGGTCGGAAAATAATTCAATTTGATAAAAAAGAGGATACATATTCAACAGTGGTAGATCCCGCAACAACAATATTTGTTGGGTGCACGAATTGGCCGGGTCGACCGGTGAAATACCACGACCACACAGAAGACAGGCGTGAAGTGGAAGCAATTCCGCGTTTCTTCTGATGAGTGTGGTACCGGAGGCCTAATTTTTGTCCTCTTTCCCTTCCCATCCTTTCCTATAAAGGAGTGTGGATTTGGCGGAAGATGGGACGCATAGGAAGGAGAAATATCCTCTTTTTGTGCGTCCCCTTCTCCGTTAATTAAAGGTAGGCAACGCATCTGCGTTTGCGGATGTCTATGGGCAACGGTCGCCTCTCAATTGCGGCGAATCCAGGTGGCCGTTTGCTCGTTTGCCACCTTGCGATATAAAAAAGGTCCAAATATACGTCCATAATATGATCATCTTCTTAGTGATAATCTAAGTAAGACATTTTAAATGGTTGTTTATGTTTCCAGACCTCTGAACGCGAAATCTTCTATCAAAAACTTCGAGGGTCGTTACACAGCGCTAACCAGCGCAGTCGTAAGCGTCGACTCTTTGCCTCCAACAGTTGAAATCCTGTGCGATATGCAAGTCCCCCTCGCGAATTACTTCAGCAGAAAAAGGGACATATTTTATAGAGGTTAGTTAGCGTTTTAGTTTTAATTTATAGTTAGTCATAAATGTTAGTGTAACATGTTGTGTCTAAACGAATAAATGATGACACCTAAAAGTTAGGTCGCATGGTTTGTTACATAAAACGTTTCCCTAGAGTTTGGACTCTGTATAGTGTTTATTTATGTTTCTAACATTTTAAACATTCAGATATGTTTCTAATTTTCCAACTTATTATAAATTACTTAAAAAGCGAAGCGAGCGTATTACCATCTCAAAGACCGACAACGCATCTGCGATTCCTCCTATATTGCAGATGTCCATGGGCGTCGATGAACACCTTGATATTCCCACAGCACGTTTGCCCCTTCTCTTATAAAAAAGTTAGTTATTAAAAAAACTTAATTGAATAATTTCCTTCTATGTTTAAATATTATCTTGGGATAGAATTACTTACGTATGTTTTAATAATGATTTACTTTCTTCCAGATCCACCATTAACTTCGCCAGAGTCAACTAATTATTTACAAACATCACCCGATGCAGGTATACTTATTTATATTACCCTTGTAATAAGTTTTAGTACATAATTATGTAAATAGTATGAAATAAAAAAGTGTTCATGTCTTAAATTTTTTATCTTATTTACACTGGAATTTATATTAATTTGGAGCTTATTTTTTAATTTGATTTCATCCAGCTTTATTGTTGACTAAATATAGAATGAACAAGAATGGATAAGATGGTTGAGACTGAGAAAAATATTCTGCAAAATAAATTATTTCTATTTTCTTTTTTGCAGGTTACTCCATGGAATCGATGCCCAGTCTAGTATTTGTATCAATTGTAATGTTTTATATTTTACAAAGTAGGTGAAAATACCCTGACTATTGAAATGTTTTAAATTAATCTTAATACAATTATGTATATGAGAGTTTGACGAAGTTATTCTTTGCAACACTAGGGAGGGGAGATAGTTATAATGTAAAAACTAAAAATGTCACTGCTCAAAATCGTGATTAAGTAATATAAATTAATTTATATCATAATTTTTACAATTAAGTTTGTTAAATAAAATATACAATTTTTTTATTGTATTCTAGACATAGTTTTATCTAGTCTTAAAAATAATGAATTTTAATAAATAATTTATAATCTAAAGAAGCATTTTTTTGTAAAGATAAACTAACAGGATTATAACAGTAACAGTACAGTATTATAAAGTACGTAAGAATAATAATACTATTCGATTAATGTTTGAGAAAAAATTTAAAAATAGAATGAGACTAGTTGACGCACGCGACTCCGTCCGTGCGGAATTAAAAAAAACATGAGTAGCCTATGTGTTCTTCCAGACTATGATCTACATGTGTGCCAAATTTCATCGAAATCCGTAAAGATCGACTTTCAAGTATCCATCCATACATCCATCTATCAATCCAAAAATTCGCATTTATAATATTAGTAAGATAGTAAGAAGTAAGATTATGTTATACACTATAATGCCTTTTAAAAGTATTGTTGCGTAAAAGATTTTTTTAGAGTAACCTATATTAATTCTATAGATGAGTTTAGGACGAAAGTCGTTTTGTTGGAAGATTAAGATTTGTACCGCACATAGATTTCCCATGAGACACGTATTTTACATTAAGCGAGGCCGCTGGGACATTATATGACCCGCAGGAAGTTAATACAAATTTGGAAGGCTTAGAACTTTTTCCCAGAAAATACTTTGACTTTTATATCAAGGCTTTTAATTTTATTTGTCACTCGAATCACAGAATGTTAGCTGTGGATATTTTAGTCCAATTTCTAAATTAAAAATGATCGTTCAGATCTTTAAAAAAAACTGACAAAATATTAAAATATAATACCTTAATGATAAACTGAAAATATACACTTTTATCCATAACTGAAACGATAGATAAAAAATAATAATTTACATCTATCTTCTCAAAAAAAACATTTTTAAGTTAACATTATGTTTTTTTATAATTAAAAAGTTTGATTGTCATTTGTCACTACAAGAATAACTATAATTACCATAATATTTGCCTTATCAAAATCCATAAATTATTAAACGAGTATTGATACTTTACATATGCCTATTAATTAAGTAGTTTGTACTTAGGTACGTATAACGTTTGTGGAAGCGTTTCTCTGTAGCGTCTAGTGAAGCACTAAATCAAACTAAATTGAGATACATGACCTCGTCTCATAAACTCCCGCATAAAGTTACCATCCGGGATAAATGTTGACTGTATTCAATGTTGATATGTTTATTATATACAAGTTAAATTATATCAAATTGTGTTTAAAACTGTCTTATCGTTGATACAATCTGTGGAAGTGACAACTCTAATTTTTATGCCTTCACGTTCACGCTAGTGTTTTGAGAGAAATCACTACGTTTTGAGAAAACTTTACAATATATTTCTTAGGTACAAGCTTCATGTCTTTGACTTTGTGTTATTTTCAGAGAAACCCTTTCGTTTAAGCTTAATTAAGTGTTTGCTATGTAAACGTATTAACATTTAAGCTTGATTTTCATAGGCCTCTATCACACTGTCGTCAAAGATATACGGAAACGGGAACAAAAAAAAACTATATGCAAATTTAAAATGTTTTATTGTAAGTGTAGTGGATGCTTTTCACTTATTAAACGAAACGAACACGAAACCGCTTTGCCTTGGATTCGAAAGTTCGTACATGTTGACAGGCTACGGTAAGTTTTCTTTCAATTATCGCATTTTTTTGATATAAAGATTTCATAGATTTTATACGTTTCGACGATCTATATAGGCACATAATGCGAACACTGTGTTTTATGTTCGGATCGCTTCTGTATGTCTGTGTGCTAGAGGCCTAAAGTAAAACTCGTTTACAATTTTCGCGAAATTTATAATAATTTGGATCGTAAATTTAAGTCAGGATTAAAGCGGCAAAACGAGGCAATAAACGTGGATTAAAATTATTATGAATTTACAATCATAATAACACTTACCGGTATTTCCTTACTATGGAAAACTGCTTAGTTTTTTATTGTTTCGTCGTTTGCATTTTTATGATCGCTCGTCGAGTTCCATGTTATGTTAACTCTTGTGTGCATTAAGTTATAACTTAACTTTATGACTGTTTTATGTAAAATTTATGAAGCACGCTAAACTAATCATCCTTAAAAAATGAAATGATTTGATTTAATAGAATAGATATGTATTTTGAAATAACACAATTCAAAAACATTTAGAAAACTTAATCAATTCTTTATCAAACCTCAAAGTCGTCAATACAGAATCGAATATTTGAAATCATTGTTAGTTCTAGTCGGACGCAGCGTGAAACTAAATATGTGTTTTTTCGCAACAAGCTTCAATCCAATCCTCCCGACAGACACGGTACACTCCCGTATGAATTGGACTGCAGCCGCTGTCCTGATTGACGCAGTGCAATTTTGAAACCGCGTTCTGCGATAGTTTTTCATTCAGTATGTTAGGATAATAGTGCACTATACTGAGTTTAGGCTTTTGACTTTCAAAGTTTTCTGCTGTTTGGTGTGTATTTTTTTGCAGAAGAAAAAGTGTAACTTGAAGTAAACGCTGACTATTATCATCAAGCAATGAACTAAAGACGTATCATGCGTTTCCATCGAATAACAGATTTGGTAAAAAAACGAGTAATGGTAAATATTTGTGCATTCAAAGGTCATTTCTAATTTTTTTTTAATACTTACAATTTCAAATGGTGTTACATGCTAAAAGAATAACATGATGTTATGTTCAAGAATTAGTGTTTCATTGGTCGATCGATACTATGAGATGTTCGAATGAATCAGTTATTTTAATATTATAAATTGTAATAATTTTAAAATAAGATCTTCCTCGTCACGTTCCTATTTGACGCTACATCACGTAAACGCGCTCGTTGAAATATATTTTTACAATATCTTCCAGCAATCAAGAACTATTCAAAGTACTGAAACGAATAAAATTATTTAAGAAAATATTCCATGTCCTCGGTTAGTTCGTAATTACGTTGAATATTTATAATTTATGTAGAATCTTAAATAATATGAAATCTTTTTTTTTACTCAAAGTTAAATAATATGTTAAAATTTTAGAAAATCCTGTAAAAACATAGACACAATACTTAAAAAAACTACTTCAAGTCATTTCATTAGTAAAGATGGCTATGCCGTAGCGGGGTGAAATGAGTGGGCGGGGTAGTAAAATGTCATTGCGGATTTTTATGAATTGAACGTACAGAAGCTATTATTAAAAGCGTTACCTTTGTGTGCGCGCAATAACCGTGGATAACAGAGCTAACGGAGATTTTGATCTCAAAAACTCACGGTAAGATATTTTTTCAATCGACTAATAATTCAATTTTTGCAGAATAATTTTACGATTTTGATTTGTATACTTTTTTATTTCTTAACTATAATCAGAATTGGCAACAGGTTACACTATATTTTTTATGATAATTACTAAATACATAAATATTACAGTTATATTCAATGAACTCTTAAGTTACTTTTGTTCCGTTCGCTAGTTTATAATTTTTATGAATTTTTCCATCATAATCATCGTCATCAGTCTGAGTTCATCCACTACTTAAGCCTAACCCTTCGATTGGCACAATGCCCAGTCCTGTGTCGCTCGCATCCAGTGCACTCCCGAAAATTTGAACGGATCGTCGGTCCATCTTGAATCGGAAGATTTTTTTACGTTATTTAAAATGTTAGGTCGGATATTGTTACGAGGACGTCATTCCTCGTTTATAAGTGACCGCTTGCTAGCGTACGTGAGTGCATTAAATTCACTGAACCTTGTATAAACCTTTCTAAATGTTCACTAAATGTGTCTTAGGTTGCGCTTCAATAAAATTTTATGTTTCACTCGATTTATACGTTATAAAATTTAATGCAATAGAATTATATTACTTTCTAAAGTAATGTTCGAACAATTATTTAAAGGGTTTTTTTTTTCATTTTTTAGCGGCAAATATGAAAATGTTTATAACAGACGTATGCATAAAATCCTTAAAAATATAAAGGTAAGTATATATTAAAGTGATAAAATATAAAGTACTTATGTGTTACAGTAACAGATTTTTCTTCATCAATTTATTTTTTCGTATTTCTTAGTTAATTAATTTATCTCAAAGTTTTTGTGAATAAATAAACGGTAGTCAATTTTATATTAGAAAGCTTCTTACTTTTAATAGGAGCGGTCCTTTCGGGAGCAAGAGGCGTGCTTTAGAAATCACTCGAATCAATAGCACCATTAGCAAAGCAGCCGAGCGTTTCCTTTTGACGTCGGTCAGGAGGCTAATGTGGGTCCGCCTTAAGAACATTGATCCTTATAACCTTATCCTCCGGATTACGTATTTCGATTTAATTCTTGGTTTTCTTCAAGTTCCATTAAAAAAACCTTTATGCTATGCTCATAATGTATATTCATTATTTTCTCTTAATTTGAATCAAAATGAAATTAACAAATGGTTGGAAATACGTATAACACACTAGCTGCCGCCTGCGACTCCGTCTGCACAGAGTTAAAAGAAAAACTTATTAATTAGCCTATGTCTTCTTCTAGACTACGAGTATGATCTACATCCGTGCCAAATTTCTTCAAGCATCAATCAATTCATCTATCTAAACTTTCGCAATTATAATAAAAGTGAGATTAGTTTGGAGGTTAGCTAATCACTCGTAATATATAAATTTAACCTTTCGAATTTTGGTATGAATTATAAAAAACATATTTAAATTAGATCACCACCATTATAAACAGCCTGTAGACATTCACTGTATAAAATGTAGTTTGTTTTATTACAGAAAATTATTGTAAATATACCTACAATAAAAAGTTAGTACTTAGTTAGTTAGTGCTTTAACTACGTCTGTATCAACTGTGGTAATAATGCCTATTTGATATGTAATAAATTTTGCAAATTGAATTAAAATGTACTCTAAACGTAAACAACTCCATAATAGTCTCGAGTCTAAATTTATAATAAATATGCGAGCGTAACTTAATTAAGCTAAGGATTTCTTAAAATGACGACGAGATTGCGAAAGCAACGAGCAATGCTTACACCTGGATGAAACGTAATATAAATTGTAAGATTCAAAACGGATTTGGAGTTTTTTGGATAAAATTATGATTTTTTTCTGATGAATCTACAGGGGGTTTTATACTGCCGTGATACTTTATTAAAACAATGCCATCCCTTTCATTCGTTTCAACAAAACTGAGACTACAATATCTATACAAGTTTCACGTCAGTCGAAACACACTGTGACGTAAAACTAAAATGTTTATTATGTTTCTGCAATGATAAATTTGTATTGTCATAGTTCGTAATACGCATTGTACGTAACAATGGCCCTCCAACAACATCCAATCTAATCCTTTTGAACACACGCTACGAGCACGAAAGCGCAATGCAGTTGGTCCGTCGTCTGATTGACGCGTCGCTGTTTCCAAACTAAATGTTGAGATAGTTTTTAATTTACTTGAGTAAGTTCATCCAAAATGTTCTACAGAACTGTACCGTAAACGGATGAGTTTATCCGCCAAATATTGGTCCAAACTCTTAAATAATAAAGTAACGTAAATACAGATTACTTGCCTTTTTACTATTAATTTAATAAATATTTCATTATCTTATAATTTACAGGCATCAAACTACAACTTTCAAGTAGTGCAAACTTCTTCTTAATTACTTTAAAATAGTATCGCATTCTAACGAACAGTGGGATCAATTTCTGCTTTATGAGCGTTCGCTTAATGACACGAAGTTTGTTTCTAATATAATTTTACTAATATTTTAAATGAAAGTTTTTAGATGGATGGATGTTTGTTACAAAGTATCTCCAGAATGGCATGGATCTTAACGAAATTTGGTGTAGATGTAGTACACAGTCTAGAAGAATACATAGGCTTTTAATTAAGTTTTTTTGGAGTTAAAAAAACTCCAAAAAAAACTTAATTAATAGGCAACAGCTTGTTTAATATCTAAATACCATTTTAAATATTTAAAAATTAACCGGATACTTATTTCAGTGTAGACAATTTACATAGATAGGCTCGATAACAATTGTAAACATTTTCAAGTGAAATCTGTTTTTCAATAAACTTCACATCACTCAAAGCAAATTCGATTGCGAAATGTACTGCAATGTTCAAATTTAGCAACTCTCAATATTTTTTTGGATTTCCGCCAGCGTAATGGCTTTGTAAAATCCAACGAATATTTCGATAGAATAACTCACACAATTTTTTAACTAAATTAATAAAAGTAATCCTCAGACATACAAGGAGAAGTGTATGAATCTTTAATAGATTTGGTCACAAGGTCACATGAAACTATTTTTTTTTATTTAGTATATTAAAAATGATTGTTATGGTGCAAAATTGAAGCATTCAACGAACCGGCGACAAAACAGTACTGTTTTATAAATTGCATATGTTGCAATTGTAATATCTTACGGTAGTCCATTGAATGTAACGTGCCGTGAAACCGCCCCTTACCCCCACCGCACTACCCCCCGCCTGCGGGTCACACTCGTTCTATTTCCCAAACGTTATGACGCAATATCCACTATTTTTTCCACGCCATAAAAACCAATTCCTTTTGACGCGTAGCATTCCCGTGTGAATTGAAATCTGGACTATCGCTGATTGACGTAACTCAATGCGACCACGTTCTACGATTCAATTCTAGTTAACCTGACGTACTAGCTAGAATTTACTATTTACGCAGTTAAAAGCATATATGACATTCATTATTTATCTTCGTCCAAAAGGATATACGTAGTTATGTTGTTAGTGTAATAAAGTAAACTTTTGTTGTCAAACTTATTTGCAATCTTGTTTTTTATATCGAACATATTGTTGAACAAAATTGAAAATTGAATGGATGAAATTTTAAAAAATGTGCATCTCTTCGTACAATATAACATTTAAAAAAAGAGTTTTAATTGTGAAATATACATCGTGAAATTTATAAAAAAAAATATACAAAATTCTTTGAAACATAATCTGTTTGAAGAAGATCCAATGAATGATTTACTCGAATCGAGACCTGTGTCATCATTAGGGGCTCGTGTCCTACAAATCAACGAGTTCATTAGTAAAACCGTCGAGTATTCCCTTTCGAGGTCGCTCATGATACTAATGGGTGATCCGACTTAATACTGACCCTTGTTACGACGCCAAGAGTTCTTATCAAAGAGATCCGAGAAGTAAGGTTACTTTATTACAAGATTTTTGTTTACTGCTTAATCTTGAAGCAAACGATAAGTCAAAGATGTCTAGAGACGATTTTACAAGCTTTTATCTTTTTTTTTGTTTTAATTTTTTTTTACATAGTTCGTTTGAAATCAATTTTCAATACAGCTACAAAATATTTAACGAGCTCTCTTGGAATTATTATCTTTTACGTGAATAACATGAAACACTTTTAAAGAAAAATAAAATGAAAAATCTTTTTAATAAATAGAATGCTAAGGGTTCCTTTTAGGTGAAAACTGGAAAAGTAATATTCCCAAAAGTTGGCACATTTTCCTTTTATTGAAAACTAGATTGCTATTGCAGTGATACTCCAAAAGTGAAGGGTACTGCATAGTTCAAATTTAAAATCCTATATACCAATAGGTTTTTGGATTTTCGCCAAAATAATTTATACATATAAAAAACTACATGTCAACTTTGTGGAAGCCGCTCACGATTACTACGTCAGTCTAGAAACATGCTTCTCCATAGATAGATAATTTAATATTCAACTATCTCCTGTTCTTCTCTCTACATTAATTAAATAAATAAAAAATCCCGCTTGTCTACATCCCAATAAGGAATAATACGAATGGGGCGAACATCGAACGAAACTTCACATTTTAAAATCGGTCAAGCCACTTTCCTGAAGACGGTACAAATGTATAATTATTATACGTCAACATTTATAATTTTAAATGTTTGTTAGTGCAAAGAGAATTCTGAGATTAATTAATTTGTTTATCGTCCTTGAATTAAATCAAAATTAAGTGAATTAACTGTCACGTCTCATAGTCCAACTACCCAGTCTCATTATTTTTCAGTTCTAAGAAATATATTTGCTTAAATGATATATCCTAGGATGTTTTTAAAATAAGCTCATCGAGAAATTGAGGAGCAGAAGGTTAGCGTGGTTTGGACAAGTTATTTTATAGAGATGTATGGAGGAGTAGTATATACTGTGCCAACCCTCCTTAGAGATAAGGGCATGTTGACGACGATGATGATGTTTTTAAAATAAGCTTGTATTTCACTGCGTACACCACTATCTTAAGTTTAGCATTTGAAACGTAAAACAAGTTTCAACTAATTTGGTTTAAAAATCGATTAAATTCTATGTAAACGAGTTCACGGGACACAGATAATATATTTTAAAAAACGATGATGGATAGATAGCCTGTTGCCTGATTACTTTGATTGTAACATTCAGAATAATTACTAATAAGTAATGAATGGAGAAGAAGCGAGAGAGGTATGTGAGGACCGCGTCAAATGGAAGTCCGTGGTCTCTGCCTATCCCTCCGGGGTATGGACGTGAAATATGTTGTTGTTTTGTTGATTTTTAACTAAACACACTACTTATTAACAAATACCGTTATTAATAAGGGATCATATTTTTAAGTAGAGTAGATAGTTGACTATTTTGATAATAGTAATTGAAAGCACGTGTTAAATTCCCTGACCTATGGGTTTTATTTAACAGTCAACTTTGTCGAATCATTGAATTATTTATTCGCTAAGTGTTAGTTCCGTGTTAAATAAACAATGTGCTTGAACAATGTACAATTGTTTGCTGTTTGTTGGATTGTTGGCTTGTTTGCTTTGTATCAATAGATGCAGATGTCACATGGGTATCAAATTATATTAGATGCTAGCGACACCGTCCGCTCAAAACTAAAAAACAAACCTAATAAGTAGCTTTAAAGACTATGTTCTATATCTTTTTTATATGAAAAGGTGGCAAACGAGCAAACGGTTATCTGAATTCGCCGAAACAGCGAGGCGACCACTGCCCATGGACGTCCGCAAATGCGTTGCCTACCTTTAATCAACGGAGAATTGGACGTACAGAAAGAGGTTATTTCCCCTTCCTATGCGCCACCTCCTCCGCCAAATCCACTTCCCCTTCCCATCCTTTTCTAATAAGAAAAAATAGTGAGGACTTAAATTAATTAGGTATGGTCGTGGTATTTCACCGGGCGAGCCGGCCAATTCGTGCAACAGATGTTGTGGCTGGCGTCTACCACTGTTAAAAATCCAAAAATCTATACCAAATTTAATCGAGATCCTAATTTTCTATTTTTTGTATATTTTTAGATTCATAAGAACCTTCTCCTGATCGTTATAAACATACAAACAAATAATAAGCAAAATTGGACCTGCCATTCATGCGTGTTTCCGTGGTCAAGGGAAACAGGGATTTATTTTTCTATGGAAGAATCAGTAAGTTAAGATTAGTTTGACTATTGTGATTAGCACCTTATCTCGTTGTTAAAGAAAAGCGAAGCTTAAAATACATGATTTAAATTGATAAAGATGTGCTCCTTTAATATAAGTATGATTAAAAAATAACAAAGACATTTTTCATATGATTTCTCTTTGTCTTCTCATTCCTATCTTCTCAGCTTGATATAATATTAAACTGTCTTTTAATATTAAAATAATTTTGAAATTCTGAATACAAGCTAGTTGAGACATTTAACATGTATTATTCAGTTGGGTCTTCAGTCATGAATACCTTCTGATTGGGAATTGCAAATTGCATCGATAGGAAATTTCATCTTCGAAATATTGAAGGCGTTGATCCGAATCTTGAAAGGTGCTTTGAACTATCGAACTTAGGAATGTGTAGTTTACTCTTGGAGTCTTGGATCTTATAGAAAATATGGCAATAAATTAAAATGTTTATGCAAAATAAATTGGAAAATATTGCTCTTAATAATTTAAGTAGAAGGCAATGTCTTTGGCTATTATTAAACTGATCTTCCAAAAAAAAAAACAGTCGAATTGATAACCTCCTTCTTTTTGAAGTCGGCTAAAATAATAAAACAGGAAGACCTTTTAGTTGTTCTATCAACTTCTTTTGTTATTAAATCTTTTATCAATTTTTAAACATGTTTTGTGTTCTATTTATACTGCATTTCTTTAGAATACGAAAAGAAAAATATGGCTTTGACATTTCTTATCGTTAAGGGCAAACGTTTTTCATTACTCGGGATATTTTCGTGAAATTGTGCTTAGAATTGGTGCTTCTTATCTGTGAAGGAACGTTGTGCGTTTGCGGAAAGGATCATAAGATGTAGTCACAAAAGATCGTTGCTTTTACATACTGAAAATTTCTATATTATTATATGAAAATGATGTAAATCAAAAAGTGGGTAAGAAAAAATGTAAAGTTTTTTTTTATATAGGGACTTTGTATCTTATGAACATGTCAAGCCCATAGAAAACTACTTACAAAATAATTACAATTACGCGTACAAAAAAATAACAACAAAAAAAGAAAAAAGTACTCGTATTAGAAACAAAAGAAAGTATTTACAATTTTTATAAGGCCTTTAGCACCATGCTGCGGAAGGTAAAAATCTAAAGTTTGTAGATTCGTCAATTTAAATTTAAGGTTATTTTCATTTTAATCATACATACCAGTTTCAGTTGCTAGAATGTTTGTTTTATAAATCTTATAGTAATTTGCGGATCAAAATAATTGGGACGTTAGTTATTTAACCGTGAGTTTCTGAGAGAAAAATCGTCGTTTAAAATGTATGGCTCTTTGTTCTATCAAAAATAAGTTTTATACAAAGATTTTAGTGTCTGAATCCAACGGTAATAGATTGACCAATCTTTCGGGGTCAATGACTAAATAGGCTATTGATATGTGTACGTTTTATGTGTAAAATAAATCAAAATTCCATATTCGGAATTCCTTACAGTTAAACTACAACAAAACAAGTTCAAGCGACATTCCAGAAGTGACGTTGTAAAAGTAATAATAGCTCGAGGAAAGTTTCTTGCAGCGATAAATTTTATGGAACACAATTTTTCTATTTGAAAAATGATACGAAGCCCACGTAACAGCTTTATTGTCTTTCTAAACTTTAGTACGACTTTTAAAGTATACACTACTCTGATTGGTTGTCACAATTTATCATTTAATGATATAAATATAGAAAACGACAATGATTTTCAATGATAACAAAAATAAAATAAATGATTTTCAGATTATTTTCACGCTTTAAAAGAACGAAAACGTAACATGAAATATAGTAATAAACTTGCCGTCGTCAAGTCACGTATTCTATTTACAAGAAAACCTTTGTTGTGATCATTTTACGATTAGTAAGGCTAAAGGTAATTTCACAAATAGCCATACTCACTGTGGACCTTCTATATAACGATAAACATTTTATGTTCGATCCCTTAACAAACTGCGCAGCTCATGATTGACGAATCGTAAAATCAAAAAAATGAAATGTTATTTACATACTTTATATACCCTCTCTGATTAGGAGTGATTTTTGTATTACTATGAATCAATAAATGAGACCGTCACATTATAATATCATATAAAAAAGCGACAGAATTACAACTTAATACGTAAATATTTTGATGATGTAAATTAGTCATAGCAGCCTTTTGCAGAAGAAACTTAAGTAGTTGTCTAAGGCCGTTTGTTCACCAACACTGTCACCGGCACTGGCAGTAACCAGCTAAATTCATCGTGATCCGTTGAGATACCTTCAAACAAACATTCATCCATCCATTTAAACATTCACATTCATAATATAAACGAGTAAAGATATATTTTTATTAATTAATTCACAAAAAATAATTTTTACACATGAATATGTTCTAAAATTATGGAACAAATGTTAAATATAAGGCTTATAAAAACAGTATGTTATGTAGAAGACGCATGTTATCGCGCATCCCCAGCGCCACCTGCTCCTGACTTAACTTGAAATTTAATTAACATAGCTCGGTGCACTCCACTAGATAAGACCATTAATACTACTTATAATATATTTACATTAGTTTCGTAACCTATTTACTTATTTACTCAAGTCTTATTTTATGAATCCAAATAAGTAACCATAAAAATATCGTGGAACAAATTTTTTATAGTAACCTGATAAAAACTGAAATCTATGTAACCAAATTGAAAAGATATGTATCTAAGATGCTTTGTAAAAAAAAAGTACACCACGATCATCATTTCCCCGTCATCGTCCCTCGAAGGGGCTCAGAGCCTACCCTAAGTCAAGGAGACTAGGCCATAGTCATGCTGCTCTAGTGCGGGTTGTTTGTCTTCACACATATCTTTAAATTTCTTCATATTTATGTGCAGATTGCATCACGATGTTTTTCTTCAAGGTAAGAACGTCGGAAAAATGTCCATATGTAAACGAAAAACACATTGGTATAGGGCGAGATTCAAAACCAGGACCTGTTGATTACAAATCAACTGCTTAACCCTTGAACCACCAACGCTCTCATATTAAAGTTACTAAATTAAATTATTTAGTACAATGAAAACTAAAGTCTATGCAGATTAAGTGTTGGTCCTTCGAGTTTGATAATTTTTTTAACGTGTTTCATTTTAATAAATGAAATAATAAATTACAAATGATAAGATGTTGTGAAATGTTACCAATTTTACAAGAAAGTGGAATCTACGAGTAAAAACCTTTATAATAATTTTATAGAAAAGTAGGTTAATATTAACAAAAAGAATAATTCGTCCATCATACATTTAAATGTTTCCTCTCATTATATAAAGAATTTTATTTAGTCTAATAATGTTTCTTTGTAGTTTCGTATTCTCAAAGCTAGTTGTTGCTGCTTTTATGTTTACTTATTACTTCAAAGGGAATTAAAACAAAAAGAAATCAAGAGAAAATGTATAAAATTAGGTATAGTGTTTTAATATTCAATTATAACCAAATTAAATATTTTAAATAATATATTAAAATGAAAAATTTCCATTATCTATAGAGCATTGCCTTTCTCTACCCGCGCAAGCCTTTTCTAAGCGTTCCCTTAATTGTGTTTAGTCAATTAGCATACGAAATTTCATTTACTAGCCTATGTAATTACTGACTGTGCATATGTTCGTGGATCGTCTCTTTTAAGATTCTTATTATTTTACACAAAGATTTTAGTAATTTTTTTTATTTAAGCTTCATTTTTTTTGTTGTTTATGTGGAAAAATATATGCCTAAATGAAAATATAAATTAGTGATGTGGGTTAGTTACAAATTTGAAATTGAACTCTACTCATATGCCATGTGTTCCCGGTATTTACCTTTTAATAAAAGCTTTTGAGCTACTTTCGTGCAATTAGCAATTAGATGTCATTTCATCTCTCTGCGACAGATTGCGTTTTAATGCAAAGCAATGCAGTAAAACTACTTACCCCAGTTTTAAATTATTCAGTTTGGTTCCGCTCTACCATACATTTGCATATCCATTCAAATCTGCGTTCCTTTTTGCTTTGGTTAAATGCTCAATTATAGAACTAGGTGGATCTGTAATTAAAAAAGAATACAATTTGACATTCAACAAAATTAACGTTCAGTTTTAAATAGGCAAAGAATTAAATTCCCTTCCCACTTAGAATCGAACGTCGTACAGAAACTGTCATCTTCAGAGTTACATTCATCATGTTAGTATTAGTGTTAACAATTTTTGTATAATATTCGATCCTAAGTGGGAAGCATAATTACTTCGCTTAATTGACCTCCTACCTTTATTGAGTTGAAGTTGTTAAAGTTTTCGACCGCAATGTGAGGGGAACATTTCACCGAAATGGGTAGGAAATAAAAGTCCTTTCCGTCCTCAATTATACAGAATACAAATAATGTATGAATACTCAAATGTTATAATTTAAAATACATGTTATTATTATGAAGAATAACCAATCCTATATTATACTTAAGTGAACTGCTAAAACAATGCTTTGGCCCAGGGGTATTCGCGATCGACATTAAATAACATACGCGGGTTCCGTTGATGGAATCTATCAGGAATGCATAGAATAGTCTACTATTGCCGCTGGCAGTTTGTTTATGAATAGATTGTTTCTATGCATTACCTATTTATGGGCTGTTTATTGATTTTATTGGATTAATATTAACGATATTATACGAATATTTATACTTGTTTGTCTACTGCTCTAGTAATGTTTATAAATACAAATGTTTAGATGTATGGATGGATGTTTGTTAGAAGATATCTCTAGAACTGCTCGATGGATCTGGATGGATATAGAACATAGTCTGGAAGAACACATAGGCTACTAAGTTTTTTTCAATTCCGCGTGGACGGAGTCGCGGGCGACAGCTAGTTTATAAACACAACTAAATTAGAAATGTATCAAGTAAGTCCATTGTAGCAATACAGCATCATAAAAATGACTTAAAATTTAAGTATAACTTCAGTAATCGCAGAATAATATGTACTATGTACTTTTGGCAAACAATTATGGCACCGAGGGAACGAACTCTTCGGTAATTGTGTATTCTCTCTACACGCGATAATTATAAAACTTTGTCGCCATAAATATAACGCAGGACGGGCGGTTGACCTAAAATAAAATATGATTCGAAATTCATGTAACAAAATAAACACCAAACTTTGTAAATTATTGTCCCATTAGCCTTAATTTTCGCACAAAAGTCATCTTTTTGCAAACATAAATTGATTTACATTTTGAGGTTATTTACACCATCTATTTTAAGTAGGCCCACTAAACTCTACGGGCATTACCATAAAAAACTTTCAGTGGAGTATTTTGATTTTTAATACTTGTTTTACGTTAACATATTTAAATCTTCCAGCAGATAAATGCTTACTTGTAAATCAGTTCAGTGTTTCAGGGCTTTTTTTAAGTTTATCCAGTAAAAGTTTAAAAAGGAGGGTAAAATTTGTTTGACTTTCTTTAGTTTCATCAAGCCTTTTGTACACGCTTGTTTCTTTGAAGAAAGCATGTTTAAAAAGCATTAATTAATCAGCCTTTACTTTTAAATTTTTTAAAATTCGTGTACCACATCAATTTATAATAAAATACTAGAAGTATAATAATAATAAAAGGCAAATGTTACGATTAATTTACAACGAAGTATAACTGTAAAATCGGCGACACCTCGACAAAGATAAGGTTGAGTTTAACTGAGCCTGGTTTTGTTTAAACCAATTACCGGTACAGTAAAGTGGCAGGTGGCGGCCCGGCTTAATTGTAGATAAAGATGGAAATTACTTGTACTAATTTAAATTTTTATACTTTCATTTGTTTATTGTTTGAAGCACGAGTTTGTGCCACCAAGCGTATAACAAATATTTAATTGAATAAAAGGTATTGTCTTAACTAACGCTATCATTTAATTCAACATTTAATTTAAAAAAAAAATATTTTGAAGAATTACGACACACCGACCACATTCAAGTGTTTTTTGCAACCTTGTTTAGATGACAATGACCTAATCTATCTATACAATTTTATTGCGGCTACTATCTACTAAGGGCAATGTGCACCAGATCTTCGGGGTCAGTCAGGAGATTGGTCATCTTAGAAGTCAGGAGTCATGTTTAATTAAACGTTTAGGTCACCATTGTTTGTAATCATGCTCTGTTTGAAGCATGTTTATGTTTGTTGTTGGTACATTGTTACAAGATTTGGTAAAGCTAACAGGCCTTGTACGTGGGACGAGAAATTAATTTAGACGTGCTACATTAAATTATGAATTTTGTTTGCCTCAAATTTTATGCGACACCTATATTTCAGTTGCAGAAAATATTCATCTAAATGTGTCGTCAATTTTTTTTTTTATACAATTACTAAAAGCTCACTATCGATACTTAATTTTTTGAGTTCAAGACAATGACAACCATACATTTCGGCGTTGTATTAAATAAAAATAGCAAACCTAACTTTTAGCACTGCTTCATAACGTTAAAATACACAAAAAAAAGTCTGTCTAGTTTTAAAAAGCTTGCTAACTTCGGATGGAATAAACATAGTCTGTGAATGGAGATTGAACTATTCTATGCATTCGTTATTGATTCTATCAGAGTACCTAACGGTTTTATTTAACACCCAGTGCACTCAATAAACCAATGCTGGCGCTATAAATTTTAGATTAAGCATTTCTTCAACCAATTAAAAAAAGTAAAAAGTTGCAAAGGAGGTCGAACAAGTCAAATTATTTTATCTAATTTTGTGGGACATAGTTCTATTTTAGGTTTTTTTTATTGTATTGTAAATAAATAAATAATAAGTCATGAAATTAATAACAAATTTTAATTTGTTATTCATCAGAAATGTTAAATAACAAAATACGTCAGAATAAACGCACTCACGTTGGCACGCATTACAAAGTTACGTAAGGCAGTATGGTTGGAAGAACTATATTATTATTGGATTAACTAATCATAATAAAAAAATAATTAAATGACGTGTATGCAATACAAGTAATGGAGCAATACATCACATACATTACTCACGATGGACTGATAAGTGACAGATTGTCATCGCGAGATTTGAACATGATCAATGGCTTCTCATATTCCGCTTATATTTATACGCAAACTCTTGAGGCGTGCGATACCTCGAAATATTGAGGTAGAAGCATTTTTTTACATTTAAGTAATCATAATTCGCCTAACGAGTATATTGTCAATCAAAATCCTAAGGATTTAATTTCGTTAATATGGTTTATTAAAAATTGACACAGTTCAGTTTTCATAAACATAAGTAACGAGGCACATTTACATGTAAAATAATTGCTAGTAAATTAGTTGTTCTATTTATCTCATTATAACTTAAATTAATATTCACATTTTGAATCAACATTACTAATGAAAATCTAAAATATATCATACATTTTAAGTAAACAACTAATTAAATGTAATCAACTATCTTAAATATAATATAAAAGCTAAAATATATCATTAAAAGGAGTCCCTTTAGGCAAGGTTCCGAAGATACTGGCAGCATTCCCCCTTTGAATAGCTAAACTAATTCTTTGTCCGAGGTAGCTGCCAGCTCTTCGGTCTCCTGTGATGTCGACTAACCTTTTTGCTACTTCCTTAAAAAGCTTTCTAGCGCTAGGACCCCACGGACCAAGGGTCTCGACACCGAATGGGACAAATTCGTATTCAGTGCCCAGACCCCTGTATTTGCAAGCTTTAGCTTTTTCAGCCGCTTCACAAGCCGCACCAGCTCTGTTGATTGTTCCATGTAGATGGGAAGGGGCCAGTGTGTCTGAACAGGTTGCATCCCATACCAGCACCCGACCCATCTTCCATGGAATCAAACTCATACCGTCCGGCCTCTTGCCATCGTCTCTGGCAATACCAGTCGGTTCAAGTAGACTTGGCACGTTGACGTTGGCAAGAGACCGGCGCACGATATCGTTAAGTGCGGCATGTCTCGAGAAGCGGCCTGCACTTTTTTGACATGACAGTCCGTGATGTCCTAGTCTGTCGACATCACTGCCACAGGGACATTTATGAGGAATGCAGACCGGAACCCCAAGCCGTAGGCAGGTTGTGATTCGGAGCGTGTCAGGCTCAAGAAAAGTTCCTGTATTTGACGAAGGGTACGCGTGAAGCCAGTAGCCGGCCTCATGCGTACCCACAGCCAAAAGCCTGGCACGCGCCGAATCTGTACTACGGCTTAAAAGATTGTCATAAGTTAATTTGCAATTTATGTCATCCCAACTCATCTGTGAATTTGGAGAAACTGGAAAATTTTGACCTGGGCATGCAATTAAGAAAGCGTTTCTAGCTTCTTCCAAGCCAGCAATCTCAAAGTTTGAAGGGGATGCCCTTAAAATTTTACTTATGAGATTTGTTGAACTATGGACAGAAGATAGGAAGGCTGGTAAAGCGACACTGGAAATTTTGCGAATCCCTAAACCACCATAACGGATGGGTAAAGATGCTTGGGTCCAAGATTGCTCGTTCAGCTGTAAATTAAGAATCGATTCTATACTAATTTTGATTAAGTCGTCTACTTGTGTCAAAAGATCTGGGTGATTCCAGAAGGAGCAGCAACGGAGCACATAAGTAAGTTTTGGCACGAAAAGGCAGAATTTTAAGATGCAAAGTGCATAATGTGGACTAATTTCTAGGAGACGGTCAGCGGCTGTTTTAAATTTAATAATTGAACTATTAATATATTCAGAAAAAGAATCATCAAAAATTGGAGAACCTAAAAGGTGAAGGGAATCACTGTTAACTATTTTAATATTTGGAGCCAAAATATTAAATTTTTGTTTTACGTCATTTAAATTTAAGTTGGAGTTATTTATAAAAAGTTCGCATTTGCTAAAATTTAGCTCCAAACCAATGGCTTCAAAATTATTTTTGATTAAAAAAAGGTCCGAAAACACAGTATCCACATCACCTCCTAGGGTTCCGTCGTCCAAATACCAAACGTTGAATTTAGAATTTAAATTTTTGACTATTGGATTTATAGCCAAACTAAAAATTGCAGGCCCAAGGGGATCACCCTGTTGACAACCTACTTCCGAGGACAGTTCATTAGAACGATATAGCAATTTTGTTGGGTCAGCGTAACTGAGAAGAAGATAATTGTATATTTCCGGTATATGATGTTTTATTTCTGTCAACAAGGTATCCCTATTTACCGAATTGAAAGCATTTTTGACATCAATTTTGAGCAAGACGTCAGGCTGTCCATAAGTTAAGAAAGAGCGTAGGGCATGGACGGCTGCCTCACACCCTCCTTTTACACCAAAGCCTAACTGTACGGGCTCAAATTCCGGTTTTAATTTTGGTAAAATATGTCGAACAGCAATTTTGGAGGCCAGACGTCGTAGTGTTGATCCAACAGCAATTGGTCTCACCCCTCCGTCCTTTTTGGTGAGGGCAATGAGATTCGCGCCGAAAAGAACGGGAACAATTTCTGGATTGACATGACCGGAATACATAAAATTGATTAATTTAGTGATCGAATTTACAAGTCGCTCGCCTGCATCACCCACAGAACGCGATGTTAAGTCTTTCAAATGTTGGGGTGATATTCCATCCAAACCTGCAGCCGAACCTGGTTTAAAAGATAAAATGGCATCCGTAACATCTTTGTTTTGAATTTGAAGGCAAGCTTGCCCTGCTGTTGGTGGGTCAAGAAAATATGGGTTTATTGGAGCTGGAGGATGTTTTGTTTGTAAGGCCTTAAGGGTGTCAGGGGTATCTGGTGATAGCACGTCGTTGGAGAACAAAAGGCGAGCGGCACCTTTGAGATCTCCGTCACTGATTTTGTTTTCTATGAGTTTGGTGCGATTACGAGGGGCATCATGTTTGATTAGATTTGCGGGAGAAGGCGAGGAGCTTACAGTACAGTTATTTTTGATTTTTTGGGTCAAAGATAAATTTGGTTCATCAGTATTTATTATATGTAGCGTGCTGTATGAAAATAAAAATAAGTTCTGCCAGTCTTGAGTAGCATTGCTTAAGTAACATTTCTGGAAATTAATATTTTACTAATAATAATACTACACATTACTAATAATATTTCCAGTAGGTCTAATACCGCGATATTCAGAGAACATTTAAACTTAAGACGTCAGAATCGTGTTAATATTTCTCGCGCTCTGCAATAATCATCAATCATACACGTCACTGGATGCAATTTGCTCGCAAGTAGAAAGATTGATTGATAAGTAACAAATGCTCCCGCATCAAATTCCTAGAATATGGCCATGCCAAATTTATGATAAATTTCTCTGCTATTTTGAATAGTTATTACTATGAAATAATATGGAGATTATGATTTTTCAAAGGTGCTTTGAACAATCCATTCATAGTTAGGTTTTATTTGTATAATACAAATCTTTACTAAGCTTAAATATTTGTTGCAACAAATGTTTATCGTTTTCTTCCTCTTATTTATATATCGGGCGTAATAGATGTTTTCGTATGGCTATTTAAAGGGATTAGAGGAGCAGGTCACGTGCGGGGCGTTAGCCAACATTGATGAGTTCATGGTCGTGTCGTGAATACCGTTTAATGGCTGCGAGATTGCAAGCTCCATACAATACATACATCGCTCGTTATGCTCAGCGCATTGGGAATCCAGCGCTCACTTAGCAAATAAAATCTTCAACGAAATACCGGTCAAGCAGTTTATTTTATGTTAAGTTATTGTAACATTGAAATGTATTTTGTTTTTAGATGGATATAGCAATGACATTGTGCTTGAAAAGGCTTAAATTTGAAATTGAAAAAAAATCTGCGTGTTAAGAGAGCTATGTTAAAGTACATTTCAAACCATATTTAGTTTCAGATTATCAATTCCATTAAAGTTACAAGTAACGTTACGTCTGTATTCAGTACATTTTAACAACAACAAATAGTATAACGAAGGAGCTAGTATTCTTTGCAACATCTAATCAAGGCGTTGAAATTCAATTCAGCGTACACTCGATTTTGCTTGGAGTTCCATCGATTTCTTACATCTTATTTTATTATTCATAGATTTGCAGCAACTCGCGTTCTGTATTCGGTCTATATGCAACTGCAGCAAGCTGGCGCATCCATAACATTTGCATGTCTAGTAATTTTATAAATAACTCCCGCATAAATCTGAGTCGAGTAAATAAATTATAAAATGCTGTTTAATATTATCACATTTGTCACGTTTTATGCTTCATATTGCTAGAATACCATACTCATATCTAAGACCATCAACATTGACTGACGAGTTTTATCATTGCTTCTGCTACTGCATTTCTAGAATTTGTTGGTACTTTCTTGTACTGTTTACAACGTAAATATTTCTTTCAACTGTTTAATTATTCCTTACTAGCAGCTGCCTGTGACATCGTCCGCGTGTTAAAAAACAATCTAGAAATTAATATAGCCTATGTCATCCGGGACTTGTGGGGCTTTCTAACAGTATTTTCAAATCGGTTTATTAGTTACCGAGCCTATCCTATATAGACTACCTACTAATTACTATAGAGAAATATCATACTAATATTGTAATTGCGAATGTTTAGATGGATGGATGGATGGATGTTGAAAAAAATCTGTAAGAACATATAGGCTAAAAATTAAGTTTTTTTTTAATTTCGCGCGGACGGAGTCGCGGGCGACAACTAATTACTTAATAAACACAAAAGCTTGGATGGATAGATGTACAGATTTTTGGTATCACGTAACTCCACGACTGAAAGAATCTGGATGTTTGAAACAGAGATAAATTACAGCTTGAAATAACGCTTCTAACTTAGATATTTTTTATTCCACTCGGACATAGTCACGGGCGACAGCTAGTTAACGATAAGACTTTATATTGTTCTTTTATTTAATTTTGCATAAGTACAAAAGTAAATTGTTGAACAAAGAAAGAAGTTAATGAAAGTAGATATGCGGCATATTTTACATTTAAGCCTCCGCAGCGGACATAAGGATTCAGAATAAAAATACTTCCGAAGCCTATCTACCTTATATAGTTATGTATGTACATACTTTATAACCTAATCTCCGGTCCGTATGTATATTTTAATACATTAGCGTAAAACGTTGAATAAAATTAAACCCGCAGTGAGTTAAGATTAACAAAATTCACGTGAATTTTGCGATCAAATTACATTAACTGGTATTACTTGAAGGACTTACTAGGGATTCACCTTTCTTGCATCTTCATCTCCTTTGTGAGGCATTTGAACACAACGTATTTGACGTTTGATTTTTATATCATTACTATATCAGTTTTTACCTTCTTTAGTATCTATCGTATAGTATATATATTTGTAAATAGCGCTTGCTAAATTTTAATTCAAATCTGAACTATGAAAGACGAGTCGAACTTCAGCGTCTTTATAAAACTGTACATAAAGAAATTTCTTACCTAAAGAAACTTGGATACTTAGAGTATTCATGCTTAGTAGAAGAGAAACGTAAAGGTCGACGATAAAAAAAGAATCTTAACTTGATTAAATTCAGGCAGTTGAAAAGGGCTCTCAATAATATTAAGACCAAATAAATGTAGAGCCGAAAACATTTTTTTTCTATAGTAACTAATTCTAAATAAACATTAAGACCTCGAGCGCCGGGAGCGCAGTAATTACAACAGTAGTTGCAACACCAGATTATAATCTACATGTTCAAGTTCGATCCCCGTCATATCAATGTGTTTTTCGATGTTAGAATTTCATATTTACATATATCTGAAGTTCTTACAATGAAGGAAAACGTCGTTATGTAACCTGCACGTATCTGCGAAGAAATTGAAAGATATGTATGAAGTTTAGCAACCCGCATTAGGTCAGCGTTGTTGATTATGGCCTAGTCATCCTAACTGGGGTAGACTCTAAGCCCCTCAGTGGGGACTGATGAACTGACGACATTACGATCTTCACGCTTCATATTATAGCATGTTTAGAAGTTTCCATTAAGTGTATATCTTACTAATATTATAAATGCGAATGTTTAGATGGATAGATGGATGGATGTTTATTAGAAGTTATCTCCAATAGAATACATAGGGTACTAATTAAGTTTTTATTTTAATTCCGTGTGGACGGAGTTACGGGTGACAGTTACTTCTAAATAAACCAGAATTAATAATGAATATTGATAGCTACATGGGCACATGAAGACCGAAGAAAGTATTAGTGATTTATGTGACAGAAAATATGCGTAAGAAGGTAGTGAATTCATAAATGACGGCTAATAGAGTTGTTTATATAGTGGCGTAGACATAATAATGAGATAATTTGGGTAATATTCCAACTGAAGAATTAAATATTTATTCCCTTTCAAAATTTGTTTTGTCAATCAGTTATTACAATATAATTTTAATTCAAATACATGAGCTCTCAATAAAACGGTTCTATGTTCAATCTGTATTTGATATCGAGAATCCGTTCCGTGATTTACATGCAAATAGAGAAATGTCCGGTTATTCGCTTTATTTCAATATCGCATCGAGTGCAGTTGCTAATACAGCCCGGAGGCCGTCTACATGCCCCGTGTTCCAGGGATTTTGTTCAATTATTAATTTCACATGTTCTATTTGTTTTGTTATTTTAATCTCGAATCTTCAATTAAAAAATTGTTTTTAAATCTTTGACTACATTATATTTACTAAGTACTTAATCTTCATAATATTCTACGTATATATTAAGAAAAAGGTTTATATACAGTACACATCGTAGGCTACTGTTGTTGGCGAAGATTAAGGATTGTGCCTTGATTGTGGTACATCTCAAATACTAGTATATTTTTGTGATATTTTTATATATATTTTTCTGATATTTAATTTCATTCTCGTTAGCTCATACAATCATTTTTCCGAGGGGAACGAGCCTACTCTAAACTGGTGACTAAGCGTTAATCAACCTTTATCTTTTACTTAAATTTATAAAATAATTAACAAAAACCGGATTTTTTTACATATTAAGTGTACATTTCATAGGAGAAACCCAAAAAAATGTAACTTAACTTTTGACATAACTTTACTATCTATTCAGATTAACGAGACTCTTATTTGCAGTAGTGATCTTAAGACGTCTAAATGTATCCGGAATATCCCATTACGTTAAGCCAAATCGGGCGATATATTTCAGAAGCAAGCTCATTTGATCCCACGAACTATTGCTGGCAATGGAGGAAAAGGTCTCGTATTTAATTTCCTTAAATATCGTTTTACATGATCATACATGTTTTAAGTTAATGGAAAGAGAGTTTGTTATAAAAAAATATCGGGTAATAAATATTCGTAATATACAAAATTTTAAACTATCGAACAAATATATCCATTTCATAAAATAAAAATTATCAAGGAACAGAATTTTTATCTAAAAAGCGAACTTTATATAATGCCTGTGCTTACTCGTGCATAAAATTTAAACTAATCAATAATTTTACAAATTATTATTTTAGTCAAAATAAAAATAAAATTGTGTTTCTCTCGGGAGTCTGAGAGGTGTTAGAATATCCAAAATCAATGATATCGTTATCGAAAATCTCAAGTAATACCTCTGGGACCGGTCAGGGGGCTAATGGTGTTCGCATTCGCTTACAAAGATTGACCCTTACAAAGTGATCCCTTACATCCAATGCCGGTAATTGAGGATCTCAAACAAAAATATTCCGCCCAATTTACTTCTAACCACTGTTACTTAGACGTTTGTTTGTCTACTTTATCGACAACTTTCACCAAGGATTGTTAAGAAAGTATTTGAACAATGTCTTCACTATTTAGATATTCAGGTATTAATATATTTTTGATGTATGTATTTTGAAAACATTTCTTTTTGAACAATTTTTAGAAAAACTGGTAAAAAAATTAAACTCCCATGAACAACTGACGCGTGATTTACTATGCCTACAGCGCCATCTTCCAATGAACAACTAAACGCTACCTCCCAGTATGGGATTTAGACGTAATGGCTTTAACTTCCAAACATATTTATTTAAAGTTTTTATGCATAATATACAAGTGTATTTTTAATTCCAACGTTAATATAATACGAATGGTAAAAGTGAAATATACTAATATCGTAAATTTCGGTAGCTTTTCTAGAAATCCCAACGGTTGTAAATCCACAAAGGCGGATGTTATTCAAAGCTCTCATTTTGGGTTGCCTTAAACAACAGGTTTTACGATTGTGACCAATCAGGATAGCTTCCTTACGGGATTAAGTAAATAATACAAGTCCGAGTTTTATAATTCTACGGATATTTTATTAAAATTTTAATAGAAAAACGTATAAATATCGCTCATAACTGTAGTACAAAGATTTATACATTATTTTAAAGAAATAATTTTATTAAAGAAGTTACTAAACATTCTTTATTTTAAACAAAAAAAAAACTTCAAAGACTTAATTAAAAATTTCGTAGCTTCATTTGTTTATTTCTCTCAAATAACAGATTCAGATCAGGTTTTCTAATTGGTAGAAACTTCTCAAATTAATGAACGTTTTAAAATTGTAAATGTTAGTTTGCGAGTTCTTTTTTTGTACTAACTATCTCAGGATTAAGAAATAATGAGATTTCTTGAAGATAATTTTTTTCTTTGATTTGAGTTTCAGCAATTACAATAAAGAATAATTGGTTACTCTTTAAATAATAATATAATACTAAAAGATACCAATGGAAAGGTTTATTTTGGTCAAATACAATAAGGGAAAATTTAAAATATTAAAAAAATTTAAAAATTTATTTCAAAATATATATAGCTCAAATCGGTTTTTCAACTGTATTCATTACGACAAGTATTACATTAAAGTACAAAAGAAAAGCATTATTTCCAAATGTTTATTTTCAAAATTGAATGAGACAGTCTAATTGCTGCAAATTTAGCAACAAAATCGATGCAACATTAGCAGGGATAAGATAGTCCCTAATTAATTCTAATTGAATTCTCTTTTTAAAAGGACCAGTGTCTAGACATGACTGAAATAGACCAAGCACTAAACAAATAAAGTGTTCTAGTAAAAGAAAAAAATAATTCTAAGTTGAGACTCTTTATGTATATAATTTCCTTGAAAGACTTCCTTTTCGAATAATTAAAACATAATTGCTATTAATAAATTATAGAAAATTATTATGCAAAATAACGCTGTTTTTTATACATAGATATATGTATAAACACCTTAACATGCTCTTTGATGCGTTTGATCACGATATGAATGTGCACACACTCATGTATCTGCTCAGTCTATCAGAACGCAATCGGACTCATCTCGACGACCGCTTTGTGCTTCATTGGTTTTGTTCATCTAATAACATTGTCAACTCAATCATATTCTTTTAAATAATGTCGACGCAGCGTAGATAGGCCTCCTGCAAGATGGACCAAAGACCTGGTCAAGGTTGGTGGAATGCACCATCTATCCATCCAAACATTCGCCTTTATAATCTATTATATAAAATTCTCGTCTTATATATAAAATTCTCGTGTCACGGGGTTCGAACTTGAACTCCTCCGAAACGGCTTGACCGATTCTCATGAAATTTTGTGAGCATATTCAGTAGGTCTCAGAATCGGCCAACATCTATTTTTCATAACAGCCCCCCCCCCCCCCATTTAGTTTTTTTTTAACTGCGAGCGGACGGAGTCGCGGGCGACAGCTAGTACCTATATATAAGGTTAGCAAGATTCTTATGTTCAATACATATTCGAATAATCCGTGGTTCATGCTCGCAAAGCTCTCAGACAATTAATTACAAAAGCATTTGGCGTAATCCCGGCGCATCCCGCGGGAACTGTTCTCTTGCATGCGATATGATATAGACGTCCCGGTCATGATTCGACGGAATCGATAATTTCCAATAAGGAACATAAGCCTTTCAAATAAAACGTAATTTACACATGCCAATATCTTTTCAGTTTTGCAACTAGTGTTACGACGGTCAGAAACAAATTCTAATTTTGTGTTTTCCGATCTACATGAGTTAAAGAGATATGACAGATGACTTAAGAACTACACAAATTACAGTTCATTCTGTTTAATTAATGAAATATTAATTCCTGTACTTGAATATATCAATCTCGTCATAATAGCCACGCGCCGAGATCGTTCAGCTTTAGAATATTCCGGCACATCAAGGCATTTTCGAAGTCCTTTGTCGCTCGGCAAAGTGTTAATTATTCAATTAGGTGCACTCCACTCGGCTATTCGCCAATTTACTATGTACGCACTGCGGTCCATAGGCATCAGAGAGTTTGGAATTGTTGCACGAAATTGGATACTGGACTTGGTTGATGCTTTCTCATAATTGGATACTAGTGTCCTTAGGATTAAGATTATAAGGAGATGGAATCTTGATTAATGATATTTCAAATTAGAACAGTTAACGCTAGTAATAAATTATGTGGAAATTCCTGTTCCACTCTATAAAATCTATCTAATCTAATTCCGAGGTAGAATACTGACATCTCACTCTTCAAAGTCAGTCAAGCTGTTTAGAATACGAAAGGTCACAATGAAACGGGTATATATAATGAATAAAACAAACAGCCAAATGAATATTACCACTATAAACAACCTTTTGTACAACCGACTAACGAGGAAAATGGAGTAAAACCCTTCTACCAAGTTTAATTTTTAACTAACTAATTTTTAACATAAGTCTTCAAAGTAAGTTAAGGCAAAAAGTGCTTTTGTATCATCTGTAGGAAGAGGATTTCGTTTCAATTTGTTTTCAATATCAGAGCCCTAGCGGCGATCCGCATGGATGTAAAGTCGTTTTTTATTTGCTTTATTCCAATATCCTGTCTAGTGAAGTCGACCATGGCTTTCGCGAGTCATAGCTGCTTCAAATCACGGTTGCATGTTTGCTAAATCCTCGTTTCATTGCTGGCACAAAGTATATACGCGAAGGTAGCCGATCAAATTATTAAAAACTAGCCGCCATTGTCAGGGTCGTGAATTCATAAATTCATTATTTCAACCTAAAAATGTTTAATTACATTCATCGGAAACTATGGTTATCTCCCTGTCCTTGTACCACTCATCAGGTCGGCGCACCAGGTTTTCGTCCTTCATATTGATCTATCTTCCGTCATCTCAATCGACACTCGTTTCTTGATCATGTTACCTTACACTTATATCCGAACTATCAGTACTTTGATGCGATGTTTACAGTTTAATTGAAATTCGATATTGTCGAGTCAAATTTCGAGCGTTACCTTCGGGACCGGTCAAGGGGCTAATGTAGGATCCGCTTACGATTACAAAGATTGACCCTTACGGACTGAACTTCGATATCCAATTCAAGTAATCGAATCTAAGACCAACATATCTTGATGCGTTTAACTAAAACATGATACCTTGGAATTATATCTATTGAGACCGAAAATTACACGTATTGAATCGATTAATATTTTAAACTTGTAAGTTAAGAAACCACACATCGCGTATTTTTTATCTACCCAGCATCATTAGCCATATGCCTCACTGAGAGGTTTGGAGCCTACCATTAGTTGGGGCTGACTAGGTGTTTGTCAACCATGCTAGCCCAGTGCTTGTTGGATTTCACACATATTATTGAATTTTCGCAGTAACATCACGATGTTTTCCTTCAACGTAAGAACGTAAGATAAATGTACATAATTTAAATGGAAAATCACATTGAACCCAGGACCTGCAGATTACAAGTCAAGTACTTAACCCCTGAGCCACCGATGCTCTGCTTGTGGTTTCGCTTTTCATAAACGCTCATTTTTATTTATAGAAAAATATTATATTTACTTCTAGTTCCTATGTTACTAATATTGTAAAGGCTTAATGTTTGGATGTATAAATGTATTTTTGTTAGAAGGTTGTGCAACGGATCTCGATATAATTTGGCATAGATGTAAAACATAGTCGGAAAAACACATAGGCTACTAATTAAGTTTAACATCCACGCGGACGAAATCGCGGCGATAGCTAGTTTTCAATGATATGTTTTCAGTTATTATAAAATAGTTTTGTACATGTTTTGACAGTGGGAACGCACGGTAAGCGTACATTTGATTTAAATTGTGGTTGTCAATGTAAACAAGCCTGTATTTAATGTACATATTAAATTCCACATTGGATGATATTAACGATGAATAGAAATATAAATGGCGCGTTTAAATCACTAAAATTATTAAACTATTTATCATAGATGAAATGAGTTATTTGTTACGAGTAAGTGGGCATGTTTCTGCGGCATTTATTCAATATTAATTTAGAACACCCGAACTTATTAAACTGAAATTCGGACAGATGCAAAAAGATATGTACATTTTAGTTTTTATTTATTTATTTCATGTAATATTAGGTAAGTTCACATATTGGGAAAAGATAATTTTTTTTATATAATTACAATATTACACACACACAATAAACAATTAACAAATTCAGTATATTACATAAGATTAATAAAATATTTTATAATGTTTATTTATAACATATACTTTTTTTACTGTTAGTAACTACATTAGTTTTAGTTTATTAAAATCTTCATGAAAGGTACGAATTAAATATACCATTTTTTTAATACTTTCGATGAAACCTTAAGTATTTGTACCTTAATGTACTCAATAAAACTATCAACGAGCGAAAAAAATGAATTGCTCGGTCATTGCTTCCTTTGCTGAGAATCAGGACTGTACTGAATCTTTCAACTAAATGGTAACAATTCTCAGTAGAATCTATAATACGTAGTGTTTTTATAAAGAAAAAAAAATACGATGCGCTCTTGTTTTTATATTTTTATAACAATCCAAATTGTTTCGTCAAAATCAATTCTGGAAGTACCCAATTCCTCTTAGATCCATTTCACGAACCAACATACAAGAAAATTATATACATACAATAAGATTATTTTGCAATATTTTAAATTAAAACTACAACATTGAAATAACGGGTTGTTTTCTTGTTAAATTATGCATTCGTTTCGTAAGTGGCAACAAGAAGACTATGCAAGTTTCGTTTAATATGCAAACAAAAGTTAGTAATGATGGTAATTTCTCTCGGGAACAATGTTAAGAAGATGATAGCGTTTTATTTAAAGCAAAACAGGAATTAAAAAGAACGCTTTATTCAAAAACTAAATATCTCTTAAATTGCTACGAAGACAATTTTATTTCTTAAAGATACATAGTGCAGAAATAAAAACGATAATATGTTCATTCACATAGAGTGTTCCTTACGGAAAACAAAAACTAATCTCATCCCTACTAACAAATATTTACACTCAACCGCAACAAAATATACTAAATAGATGGTAAAACGGAATCCACTTACCTTCTACGGAGTGACACAAATTTGTATACTTTGCCTGATATACTTTAAATTCGTCCCTTTTCACATTGATACCTCAAATGCTATAAATCCAAAAAGGTGGATATTTTCGCAAGCCTCGGTTTTTCGGGTTGCCTTAAACAACAGGTTTTATGAGCACAGCTTGTCTCTCTCAAAGCTCCTTTCTTACTGCCTTATATATTTAAGGGTATTCTACATTCAGTTTTTTTTTCTTTTAGTATTACAGACCTTACTTTTGGCATAAATTTATAACCACTTTTGTCCCAGTATCTTTTTTAAAGAAAAAAAGTTTATATTTGAAGAACATGATATGAATACTATAAGTTACAGAATTAAAAATAAACATGGTACTTGGTCTATAAATAAAAATGTTTTAGTAGGCAGATACTCTAATACCTCTGATTGATTCTTTAGTCTTTGAGCTTTCCTTCAGTAAAAGTTTTACACTTTAAAAATGCTCTCTAAACTTTTTTACTTTTTATTGAATAAATTTAAACAGTTTATTCTCGCACTCTAGTTGCACTGCATCGCCTAAGGATTTCCTTAGGCGAAGCTTCGATAATATTATGCATGAAATTCTATTCACTAAGCAACATACATAGACAGTCCAAAGTGCTGACATCTAGTGTTTGGATCAAGCACGTGCGAACTCAAATTCACCTTTGATATCAGCCGTCCCTCGAGCTCACGTCAAAGTATAATATGCGAAGTAATTAATTTAAAGTTGAATACTAAGTTACCGTTGCATTTAGTGTATCTCTTAGTCCTAAGAGAAAGTGACAAAAGACTCACACAAAGAAGTTTTTCTCAGTTTTTTTTTTTGCTTTTCAGGAAAGGATTTTAGGTCATAACATTTTGATTTTGTACGAATGTTAAGGCAGTAGAAAACCAAGGTCACAATATTGGTACGCTGTAAAAAAAATAAAACAAAATAAGTTCTAGGCGTAATCTTTTGAAGTTGATTACATAGAATAACAACACCGCTAATATTTGAATATGCAACTAAAAATATTCCTTAAAACTGTAATAACTATTTTAGACGATCTTAAGCAGTAAAGCGAAATTTTTTTTTTCTTGAATTTACATCAAATCTTACCTTTCCGTATGTAAAATGAAGTACAGGTAACACCGCAAAAATCAATCCGCAACCGGATATTAAGAATTGACAGGATTTTCAAGAAGCGGAAATCAAACGTAGTGCAAGAATGTTGATACTTGCAATAATTTAGAAACAGGAAGGAATTGGGCGTTAGGAAATAACTTCGGAATTTTTTTTCTTAACATTACGTATAGAGTAGGTTTTTATTTTTGCAAGTTACTATATAAAACATGCATTACTTTCTGAGAAATAATTTTTAAAATAAATTAAAAGAAGAAATAAGAGCGAGTAATACAATTGCAAAAATAAAACAGACAGTAAAACATTTTAATATTTAAATAGTATTGACTAATTTTAGTAAGAATTTGTTAATGTATAGGTTATTGGCTTACATTTAATATTATAGACATATTAATGAAATCTATATTTCAAATGGAATTCGAAGAAAGCGTTTAAATATAAATCACTCAAATTATTCAACCTTTTGGTCACAAGTTCTGTCCTTTATGAAAGGTCTGTCTCCAGTTATCGTTCTTTCAAAGGCTCTTACTGAATAAATGCATGAAAGGAAGTAATGTGGCGACGTTGAATTTATAAGATATTAAAATTGCTGAGTCATTGAAATCTTAGAAATGGCAAAAATTAAACTGACTCAGCTATAATTTGGTTGAGTCTTGATCTTTGGATAAATTTATTATATTTATTGAGACGCAAATTTAAATTATATTTAATGCAATACTATTTTATATTTAATCAATTGATTTTATAGATATCACAAGTCTTGATAAAAACATTTTAAAAATGTTCTCCATATCGGACAAGAATAGATTTTATCAACACCCTGTATTAGTTGTTAGAAAATTAATTTATTATTTATACAAAACCTTTGTCCTTTCTTTTTAAAAGATTCATTGGTTATATTTTCTAAATAGGAAACTTTTTAAACAAAGTGACATTTCAAAACCCCAGTGTGAATAAATGAAAAGAATACGACAGTGTACAAGGTTTGAACCGCTTTAATATTTAACGTACTTTGTCTGAGAGCGATGAAACGACAAACTTAAAGAATAAAGTACAACATGGTGTTTGAGTTATAACACTACTATGGATTATTTCACGCGATTGTACGTGTAGTTCTACATCTATCTATATATATAAAAGAAAGTCGTGTTAGTTACACCATTTATAACTAAAGAACGGCTGAATCGATTTGACTGAAAATTGGTGGGCAGGTAGCTTAGAACCAGGAATAGGACATAGGATAATTTTTACCCCGTTTTCTATTAATTTTTTTTATTCCGCGCGGACGGAGTCGCGGGAAAAAGCTAGTTACGAATATTAATAGAATTTATACTACGTCTAAACGACAAAGACTAGTTATCGATCCTTAAACATCGATATATTTTTACACGCTTAAAAGAAGTTTTTAAATCTGTTGAGATATTAAAAAAAATAGGAGCATCTGCAAGCACTTCCTTTCGATTAAAATAATTTTTATCAAAATCGGACCACCAGGGGCGGAGAGTCGCGGTAACACACATAAAAAAACAGTCGAATTGATAACCTCCTTCTTTTTGAAGTCGGCTAAAAACAAACCTATGTTCTTAGTTAAATATAAAACATTGATTCATCCTACTAAGATATGTTACAAGGAAAACTTTGTTTATATTTAAGAGTAAATATGATGTTTCTATAATTTGATAAAATAAAGAAGAAAATTGCGAGACTGCCGCACATATAACCGCTAGATACACCCATCTAAATAAATTGTAACAATTGATTTGCAAAAGTCAACCTTAATATAATATAAATAAAGACTTCATATACTGCAGTCGTAGTTTTGTATTAATGTTTACAGAAGCACCCAGTTTTCGAGTTGCAAGTTGATTGAAATGCCGACATCTGGTAATTGCTAGCAGTTTTCCTGTTATCGTTAGCAGCGAAGTTAAGACAGTTCTCCCCACATGCGCTGTCAAAGTTCGACGACTTATATTTGATCTGTTTTTAACTTTGCTAATTTGAAATATTATTGCATCATTTTAGTAAGTTATAGGTGTCATTTTGTTTAGTTAGAAATAACTTGTTAATCCTTTTTTTTTCATTAAAACTAAAAGGAATTATCTTATTATTTTTGTCTATAACTGAAGTGGGAATTGATTACTTTTGCACAACGAATTTTTCAATAAATTTAATAAAAAACGGCACAATACAAGATAAATTTTGTATCAATAAAATGTACACGATATAAAACAGAACGCGAAAACGAAAAGATGTGATAAAGAAGATATTGATTTTTAAAATGTTCCAAAAAGATGGACGCAACCAGGAGGCCGCAACAGTCTAGAAAGTAAAACTTATATTCATGGATTTTTGTCTCTAAGGAACAAGTTCTTAGGACACAGACGTCAATTAACATTTAATCCGCGACTTAAAGAAGTTCCGCGAGAAATGATAACAAAAAAATCTTCAACGAAGCTGTTAAAAGTTAAACCTACTTGTATGAGTCGTAACAATGTTTGCAGAAGCTCTTCGTTTTCAAGTTTTAAATTGATTAAAACGCCAAAGTCTGATAATTGCTAATAGTTTTCTTGTTAACTCAGAAGTGGGAAGTTTGAAGGTAGGTCTCTAAGTTTTACTTTGTTATTTGTAGCTAATTGGTTGATTACAACATTCCCGACAACTTCTCTAGTTCACTTCAAATACCAAGTAATCCAAAAGCTTTTACTTAGATTATTAAACTATATGTTTCCTGTGACTTTACTGCATTTAACAAAACAACTTTTTTTGATTTTCATGATATACAAGCTGTCGCCCACGACTCCGTCTACTCGAATTAACAAACGTAAAGAATAGTCTATATGTTCGTTCAGACTATGCTCTACATTTATGCCAAATATCATCAAGATCTGTTGAACCGTTTTGGAGATACCTTCAAAGAAACATCTATCCAAACATTCACATTTATAATATTAGTAAGATAGGGTCAAAAGTCTTAAGTTTTGTATGAAATTATGCAGACATAACTTTGATCTAGTCCTCCTTTTTTAATTTAAAAATGCCATATTTCATAATCTAAGGTTTAATATCATAATCTAAGGGTTTCATAGGTAAGGCAAAACTATGTCTACTTTTTTTCTTTAAAATTTAACGATGGTCAACAAAGTATGTACAGTTAGAAGGATAATTTCATCTTTGATTAATTTTTTTCCTTATTATCAAATTTAATTAATCTTCTAACTAATATATACAAAACTCAGAACTGACACACACATTGCTCTGTTAGAAACATTTCACAATCCAAAGCTTGTACGATTAAACTTAAATAGGTTTTTAGTTTTCCTAGACGTAGTCCGCACACCGTCGTGTTTCTGAGATGCAAATTCAGTTCCAACTCATTTGCATCTTATGTATCGCCTCAACTCTAACATATAACTTACTCTACGATAACAAGTTGCTCCCAGTTAAAAACTTCTTACCGGCTCAAACGGTATAAGCTGTGCTTAACTCGAGCTTTTCAAGTTATCTTGAATATTTTCATTGCAATTTATTTTATTACTATCCTTTGATGTTCTTCTTTTTACCTTTTGCAACGATTTATCAGCAATTTCAAAGCTAAATTATAAGAATATCTCCTTAGTATAATTTTCTTATGATTTTTGCATCCCAAGGCCGTGGACACGAAATTTGTAATGAGGGCGGCGGCGAGCTGATGTACAAAAGTATAGCAGTCTACATCGTCGCGAAGGAAACGAGCGGGAGCGGAATAGTACTTTAGTTTATTTCGCCCGCTCCGCTGTTGCGCCTCCTCGCTCATCGCTGATTTCGTGGCTGCGGCCTTATATTAAGATTAAGTTTTTTTATTTTATTAAAAGCAAAAAACTGGCAACTGTAAATTTATTATTGGGTCGATAGAGATTTGGAATTTTTAGGAAAAATGAAAACTGAAGCGAATAATTAAAATTACTTTCATATATTTTCAAAGAATACATTAAAAGTATATATCAAGATTATTCACAATCATCAATATCAATATAAGCTAAAGCAACAAGTAAATTTCGTTAGGAAACTCCATCGGTCACAAGAGACACCAATCAGTTCCATTTCCGTAACAGCGCTAAGTAATCGATAACTTCTTCAATAAACTTTCTATGAATAACTGAATAAATATCAGGTAGCAGTTTTAGATATTATTTCAAATTATTCAATTGTTTTTATTGTCATTTTAAATCACTTTTTACATTAATATTGTCTTAAGACGGCAGAAATTATCACAGTAAATATTTTACTATTTTTTCACTTTATATTTTAATTCTAGTGTAATTAGTTATCAAAGAGATATCGTAAAATAGATGACGTGAGATTTACTACTCGACATAATAAGTGTGTTAATTTAAAAGTGATAAAGGCCGCGGGCACGAAATTCGCGAAGAACGGGGCGGTTCGACGTGCGGAGCGATGTAAACAAAAGTTACTCCTTTCCCGATAGGTTCGTGTGCGTTGTCCAATTGTACTATAATTTTGATTACATCGCCCAACTTATCGCAAATTGCGTGCCCATGAATTGTCGTTGATTTAAAAATTTAAGGGTATATATTGGTGATGTATAAAGTACGACAGATATATCAATCTGGAAGACGGAAAACGTGGAGCAACGATCCCACATATAGGGTAAAGGCAAGGAAGTGATGATAATATTTAAAATGTATCATCAAAGAAAAAAAGTTGATTTCTGAGACCAGCGTGCCTCTATAAAACATAAAACAATCTGTTTCGTCAGAAATATCATAAATAATATAAATATATATGTGTGTGTATATAAGTTCAAGTATATTTTCGGCTCAGAAATCAACGATAATAGTTATAAAAGTACTTGTACGTACTTGTAACATTTGTAAACGCTCCACGTAAGTGATTACAACTTATAAATTGATAGAAATGCCGAACTCTGATAATTGCTAATAGTTTTCTTGTTAGCTTAGAATCGGAAGTTTGGAGACAGGTCTTGCTAAGTTTCACTCTGTTTTCTCAGACTAATTGTTTGATCCTAACGTTACAAAGTAATTTCCGTTTGAGAGATCCGTTTAACAAAGCTTTACGTTCTGTTATATAACTTGAGTCAACTTGCAAAACATATTATATGTTAATAACGTTACTTACACAATCGTATCTTACTAATATTATAAATGCGAATGTTTGAAGATATGGATATCTGTTACTACGTATCTCCAGTACTGCTCAATGGATCTAGATGAATTTCGGCATAGATGTAGGACATAGTTTGGAAGAACACATTGGGTCCCAATTAAGTTTTTGTTTTAATTCCTCAGGAACGGAGTCGCGGATAAAAGCTAGTGCGTTATCTATAGCGGTCATAAGTTATTAAAAAGAAGTAATGGTTAAAAATACATCGATTTAAATTATTCAAACTTTCGTGAGACATTATCACTAACTTATATAGAAACGGCTAAAACACTCACGTCTATATATCCGGTGTCGTCACCGACTACTACATTTTGTGCCCCCGGAAACTCTAATAACAACACCAACACTGCTTTGGTATCAACCTCGTCAACAACGCCGTCGCACCCCGCGCCCCCCGCCCCCTCAAGACGCGCCCTAAGAGCGCAGGCGCGCAGTGAGCGACGGGCCGCGTCCGCGAAATAATACCAGTCCCACTCACCCTGATGAAGAGCCCCCGAAGGACTCGAAACTAGTCGGTGCCGACACCGGATATATAGACGTGAGTGTTTTAGCCGTTTCTATATAAGTAACATCGATTTAGTTGATATTTTAATGTTGAAAACGAGTAAGCGGCGACTTGAATTAGCTAAATTAGCGAAGAGACCTTCTGTGAACAATATGTCAAAAACTAATCCTTTGACTAATATTCTATTGACGAGTAAAAATCAGCTTTGCAAAAATATGAGGTATTATATAAATAAACTTGTGCAGAGTTTAAATCTCACAGACACGAACACACATCAAGTGCACTGAGCTCTATAGATCTCGCCCTATCTACCGCAACTGTACTGAACTCTATATTTATAGCTCCCACTAACTATCTGCTTGTCTTTACTTTTAAAGCTTCATGACTAAGTTATGTATGAACTTTAGTATGTTTTATGATAATTAACAGTCAACACTAAAATAACATATTGTATTACTTATTGTTCTAATAATGTTATTTTCCTCAGAGTTTAGTCAAACGATATTCAACGTACATTTTAATTAATGTGTAATATGAACCATAAAAAAGAACTAACTATTTTTAAACAGAACAGTTATAAAAAAGTACCAATACATATGAAAATAATATTTCGGGTCAATGGCCTCTCACTTTATCTTAATCAATTGTAATTGATTACCATAACAATGAAATTATTACAATTAATAATGTATTAATTAGTCGGTACAACCTAATTAAGAGTATATTTAATCCACTATACTTTTAAATTACAGTTTTAACAGTGGTAGACGCCAACCACATCTTTCGTATGAATAGGGCGACTCGCCCGGTGAAATACCAAGACCAGACACTTCGCTTCGCTATTTCAGCGAATCAGGTGGTCGCATGCTCCTTTGCCACCTTACGATATAAAAAAAATACATATTTTAGTTTCAAAAAAGTAATTGGTTGGAAAGTAGTGTGGATTATTCGTACCTCTACCTCATTTGCATGTTTGTACGGTTTAAATTTATCCTCGGCAGAGACAAGCCGCGAGCTAGCCTGTACCACTTAATTTACTTGAGTGTTGCCAACATTAACAAAAGCAATAAATTGTGTATTCTATATTTAGTTCGACCAGCAATATATTTCAATTGAGCAAAGTCATCTTGACGTATTAAGTTTATAACTTAATATAACTTAGTTATGGATATTGCTAACGATCCATTTGTGGGTAAGTTATAAATTGGGTCGCTAAGTGAGTAATATGTTCATAGTACCTAACCTAATATATGAATATATTATCACTTACAAAGATTGATGTTAAATAATTGTCGTGTTGAGAGTGTCCGTTAGCTAAAATATTTTTAAAACGATATAGTACACAGATTTTTTTTAAGTTTTTAAAAACATGTAAAATAAAAAGTGTAACAATTTACAATATTTTGCTATTAAAATAAACAAAACATTTATTATAGAAACAAAGAACACAAAACAGAAATGTAGAAGTCAAAGTTGTTTATGTCATTAACGATAAGCTTATTGAAAATTTTATAGAATACGAAGTTTCTACGTTAATGATTAGCAATTAGCTTGTTGACGGGGAGTAAGACGAACTTCCTTCGACGAGTCTTTTGTATCAATCCGACGGCCGAAGTAATGGAGATCCTTTTCTTTCAAATAACAAACTTAACTTTTCCCATTTAAAGTTAGCCACTTTTTACTTTCCACGGCAGGTAAAAATAAAAATCATCCTCTTAAACAGTCATTCTGCGGCGAATTTGCCGTAAGTTGGCTTTGTTTACCGCTAATTTAATTAAAAATATTAAATTAAAGTTATATGCATGGAAATGAAATTTTTATGAAATTGTAGCTTTGATTAGCTTAGACATAACGTCTGTTTATTGTGTGAAGAATCTTCTTCACAATATTTCTCATACTTTAGATTTTGAGCTGTAAAAATTATAAACGTATTTAAAAGTGTGAAACTAATGGGCATGTTCCATCAGGAAATTATCACGCCCTCACAGCATAAAAACTTAAAATAATCCTCTTATATTACCTTTGATAAATGTCACAGCCCAGACAAAATCACAGATAGCCCAGAATATTAAATACTAGCTCAATTAGCTCTTTTGCCTTGTCAACACATTGTAGTCATCCTGTATTCATATTTTATGTAACATAAAGTGTGTTTAAGCACGGTATTATATTTCACTCTAAACACCAGCGTAATGGAGTTTGCTTGTAGTATTCAATACTTTGAAACTTCCTTATATTGATTAAATTCAATCTGACTTTGCGGTAAAATGTTTACTAAGTAACACGTAAATTAATTATCTTAAAAACGTAATCATCTTATACTCGATAATGTAAAGTAAATTTTATTTACTAAAATTTTCGGGTCTTTTAAATCACATAATAGAACTCTGAGATTAGATTAGAGATAACTTACTAATTCTATAAATGCGAATGTTTAAATGGATGGATGTTTGTTTGAAGGTATCTCCGAAACGGCTTAACAGATCCCGATGAAATTTGGCACAGATGTAGAACATAGTCTGGAAGAACACATACTAATTATTGTTTTTTTTAATACCGCGCGGACGGAGTCGTGGGCGACAACTAGTTGATTGTAATTCTTAAAATCGTGGCACAGAAACTATTTGGATTGGAATTAAGACATAAAACGATTTTCCATATCAGCTCTTTAGACTGTCATGACTTTTATGATAGTAAATAAGTTAAATATATTGTAAACCACACGGTACACAGTTCTGGAATAAATTATCGAACTTACAAAATACACATGCACCTGCTGAAACGTGGGTTTGCTTCAAGATATGGACGGGGGCGGTTAAAATAGAGAAATTGTAAAATAAAAAAAAATGTCTAATCTACTTAACCATAACATGTATTTCGATGTTTGTATTACTACATCTTAATAATCGATATAATATTTATTTATGGTGAGAATATTTGTAAAAGCCAGCAACAACAATGTCTGTAACATGAATGGGCTTGACCGGAGAAATATCACGACATAAAGACAGAAGTGAAGTGAAAGCAATTCAACGTTACGTCTAACGAGTGTGCGTGCCGGAAGCATAGTTTAGTAACACCCTTATTTATCACTGGACTCTTGTGATTTGTACCAAACATAAAATTGCACACGTTGATTCCTACCCCAGGCAAAACTGTTCCGAACTTAATTAAACTTCTTGACTTTGAAATGAACCCAAAATTAGAATTAATAACAAAACAAACGTTTGTATGTCAAAGTTGGCAAGCGGTTGAAAATACGAGCGGTGTTAACATTTTGTTTAAAAAGAAAAGGGAATACAATATATTGTAGTACAGATTTAGCTCTTTGTTTATGTTTAATTGACGTATGAAGTACAATAAAAAGTAGACACATTTATATTAAACACAATCTGCTATTATGCCTATCATCAATAAAAAAAATTAAGGTGTCTTTTCTTAAATTTGTAAGTCAATTCCGATAAAGGATATTAGAATTTCTTTCAAGGTATAAAGTTTATAACGTATTGAACTTCGAAATTTTCTCTCTTAGAATATTTTAGGATTGTAAATTTAGGCTTGTAATGGACTTTACGTGTTACCATCGACTTTTACAAAGTTAAATCGTATTTTAACATGATTTCAAATATTTGACAGTTTTTTACCGAGACTTTTGTTACATTATAAGTATTTACAATCAGTTTATCTTTTTAATAATACTTCTATCTTTGTGCCGTACACGACGGGTTCGGGTCCCGCGGCACAACCTGCCTTAAACTACGTATCACAAGGCCTGGCGTAAATAATGTAAATATATGAACTGGCACTCACCTACTCGATGCCCCGTTCACCGCCTGCAGGTGCCTGGTCACTCTGTCGGTGTCAGTCGAGTCGAATAAGTCACAGTCATACAGTCTAAAGGCGCCAGCAATGCTGCACTCCTGATGCACCCGATGCACCGCTTCCCGTATGCGCCCTATAGACGCGTCCTTTACCGAACCGAACGCGGAACCGTAAACTTAGCGACCCTGTACGCTAAATAATAGACACGTCCGATGTGCTATCCAACTGCCGACCACTTTTTCTGCTGACTCGATGCGCTCTGTCGACTCACTCCTTCCCCGCACAAGCCCCCCGCAGGCACCGCGCCCGTCCGTAGCAGAGAGGGATTTCCAACTACCCGCTTGTGCGGGAGAATAAAAGTGAGTCGACCTACCAACATAAAACCTGTGTAGGTCAACCGCGAAATTCAAAAATATACATATAATATAGTACATCTGTACCGAACAGTCCCCCGCCCCAGCCAGACGATATCTGGCTGCGTCTAAAACCGAAATTCGAAACCAAAAATTAAACGAGCTGGGGGAGAGTTGCCACTGCTCGCTTTACCACCAAGTGGCCTAATAAAATCTGCGTAACCATCCAATTCGCTTTACCTGTTCCGCGAATAAATCCGTAATCCGTATCCGTATCCGGTCGATCCGCGACCGTAAATGTTCCACCGACCGTATTTAAACAATGCATCCCTATGAACCCGAGTCCAAAACCGCGCGCGTGGTTACCTATTTACTCCGAAGAGAACCGACGCGAACCTGAGCGGTGGACAGTGAAACCGTACTAAGCGATAAGATGCATTGCGATGGAAAAGTGGAACGACTTATCGTTCCTGCGAAGATTTATTTATATGTGGTGTGGAGGAAGGGCGATCCTGATCACTTATCACCTGATGATCCGATCGATGCGGCCTGCGACGCTCCAACCGAGGCCAGTCCGAGAAGTGGAGTGGCGAGCGAGCGCCGGCCGCACCAGGCTCCTTTGCCGCAGCTTGAGGGTCGCTAAAAGAGTTACGCGGCCCCCCGCCCGTGCTCGCTGGTGAACCATGAATACTTTGTCGTTCGTAGTTGGCACTAAGTCGTGGTGGAGACCTAACATCACGGCGACCTGATGTCCGCTGCATAGCTCCAGACCAATGTTCATCCGTATTTGTATTGTGAACAGGGCAAGTTACAAGTCCCCGAGTGTTTGGCGAGTGCGAGCCGTTGCGGTTCCCACACAGCAGGAGATGATGCCTACCTCCACACTGACCGCACGCACGAGTGGACTGGCAGTGCGAGACAAGGTGGTTCCCCAAGCAGCAATAACACCAAAACCGTTGGCGAGCAATACCGCGTCGAGCTTGCCAACGTAGTTCCCGGAACTTGGGGCAACCCGTAACACTGTGTCCTGTATCCCGACAATAACTGCAGTGAACGTCCTGTGCCTGTCGTACCGCTGCGTTAAACATCCGCGCCCTACTATGCGCCCAAACCGGTGGACGGTGTTCTTTACCCGCGGGCCTCGCTCTAGGAGCAACTACGGGAGGCTCTGGAGGAGGAGGAGGAGGGACATTCTCCGATCGACGACACTCATCCTCCAGGAATAAAATTAGGTTGTCAAAGCTGGGAAGATGAGTGGCGGAGTCCCCGCCGTATTCCAGTTCAAATCTATGTTGTAAATCGTAAGGTAATTTGGAAAGAATTATGTGTAATAATAAAAACGACCACGTGGACACAGGTAAATCCAAACCCTTGAGACCGTTGACCGCTATTAGCAAAGGATTTAGAAGTCGCGTGCGCAACGACTGAGTAACCGAAATCCTAGGTAGGCCTAGGATAGCAGCAACGTGACTATCCGCTAATCGCCGAACATTCTGGTACCTACGATTGAGTAAGTCCCGGGCGATTTCATAATTACCGTCAACAAGGCCTAAATGTTGGACAAGGCCCTTGGCCTCTCCCGTTAACGACGCCAACAAATAGGCAAGCTTCTGAGCAGGGGTCAAATCCCTACGACTGTGAACAATGCTTTCAAATAAATTGTTAAAAGCAACCCACTGTTCCAAGTCACCGTTAAATTGTGGCAAATCGAGCAGCGGCAATCTACTCATGAGCGCTGGTGACGCCTCCGACTCCGCAGTAACGCGCGCGTCAGCAGCGCTTGACCCCTTAAGGCAACCAACAGCCTGAATAATTTGATCAGCCAGGTCGTCGGCCTGATCAATGTCAGCATTAATCTTCGCCATGGCATCCGCTTCTAAACCTAACTCTAGAATGCCACGGTACGCCGCATATAGATCCGCCATTTGATCGTCTAAAACCTGGTATCTAGCCATAAGGGCCTGCGCACGGTCCGGCCTAGAAATATTCAAAACCGCTGAGCCGAGCCATCTCAGCACACCTGTTATCCTAGCGGTATATTTGCCGGCCATGATTAATAAAATGAAATTTCAAAAAAATATAAATAAATAAAATCGAAGGTAGAAAATTATCGATGCTTCCAGAAACCGTTTACTACAAATGATCGTTAAAGGAAAAAAAATCTAAATGGTGGGTAGATAATTCTCGCCTTAACCAAATGTATGAAACCCGTTACAAAGAATTACCTAATAAAAAAATAAACAAAACAAAAAAAAACAACCGTAATGAAAACCGACCAACTTAAATTATCGTCGGTAACATAAAAACTACCAAACGAAAAAAAATACTAAATTAAATTATTAACCGTAATATAAAAAAAAAAAAAAAACAAATTAAAAAATCACCAAATTATATTATGCACTTAAACTACAAAAAAACCGTTACGTAAAAAAGCCCTAATTTAAATATACTAGAAAAAACCGTGAAATTACTCAATTAAGTTATAAAGAACCCTAAATGAAATAATCTAAACTATACGAAATCAATAAACGGAACCCTAAAAGCCGCCGTAATTAAATATTACGTAACAATCGTACAATTAAAAATTTAACGTAAACGACTCGATTAAAAACCTAATATTGTACGACGTAATATGTTATAATATTCTGTATTCCGTTGTATTCCGTTATATTCCGCGCGAGAAGGACGTTACAATATTTCGCCAAGCAATGTAAATACGTACCCGAAAAACACGTAACCCGAATATAACCACGCGGTTATAACCTACGTGTTAACCTAACCACGCTCTGCTACCATCGCATTGTGCCGTACACGACGGGTTCGGGTCCCGCGGCACAACCTGCCTTAAACTACGTATCACAAGGCCTGGCGTAAATATTGAAAATATATGAAGTGGCACTCACCTACTCGATGCCCCGTTCACCGCCTGCAGGTGCCTGGTCACTCTGTCGGTGTCAGTCGAGTCAAGTAAGTCACTGTCATACAGTCTAAGGGCGCCAGCAATGCTGCACTCCTGATGCACCCGATGCACCGCTTCCCGTAAGCGCCCTATAGACGCGTCCTTTACCGAACCGAACGCGGAACCGTAAACTTAGCGACCCTGTACGCTAAATAATAGACACGTCCGATGTGCTATCCAACTGCCGACCACTTTTTCTGCTGACTCGATGCGCTCTGTCGACTCACTCCTTCCCCGCACAAGCCCCCCGCAGGCACCGCGCCCGTCCGTAGCGGAGAGGGATTTCCAACTACCCGCTTGTGCGGGAGAATAAAAGTGAGTCGACCTACCAACATAAAACCTGTGTAGGTCAACCGCGAAATTCAAAAATATACATATAATATAGTACATCTGTACCGAACAATCTTCTATCTTTCGTCTTCTATCATAAATTTAAAATCATTATAAGTTTTCCTTTTGTCTTCATTAAACATTGGTTAAGTTTACTAAGTTATCATATAACTTTGTTATTAAGGTTGGTATGAAGTCCGATCACCTCACTCTCAACGACCGGCCGTTATAGGATCACCATTACTGGCCCAGCTGAAATGAACGCCAGCAAACAGCCGCGGTGGAACGTTAAATATTAACGTCAAAGTTAGCTTCAGGGATTTTATCGTACGATCCTACGGCGCTCGCTGCCCGTATGCTTCATATACCCTTTTATGAATGCATTTTCAATGTGAACTGGGGTTAAGAGTTCGTTATATAAAATGTATAATGGCAGAATCAAAACAGCGATTCATTTGTTCTAAAAAAAAAATAAAAAAACAAATGTCTTTAAATAAAACATCTGAAGCAAGATTGCTACAGTCCCTTTTATTTATTTTAAAAGAAAAAAACTCACATTTTTTTCGGTTTCAACACTGTTCTACGTTAAATTTCATTTGTGGATTTAAAATTGATTTATTAAAATTGATTTACCCAGTAGAATCAAACTAAAAGCATTCCTAGGTTAATTATTAAGTATAACCGCAGCTCTATCATCTAGTCAAACTGTAAATTGATTCAGATCTTCCTAAGTCAATACGCGTTTAATTGCTCTGCGCCCCGTGAGACTACCTATCAAAGCGCTCTGATATAGATTGTAAACACGCTTTACAGTACCATACTTAATTAACCAAATTAATACTTTATTGCATTAACAAATGGACAATGGACTGATGATTTTGATACTTGTATATATCACCTTGCAAAAAGAATTTCAAATGGTGTAACCGAGACAGGTACACACAGGACATGGATGATTTAGAAAAGGTTCATAAAAGTGAAGTGTTTCATTAAAAATAACAAGCTAAAATTAAAAAAGAAATGACATTCATATTTAACAAATTCATACATGAAACATAGTTGTAATTGAAACCGTGTTTACTCAAAAATACATTCATTTGAACACTTATTCATCGTATTATTTAATTCATACTTTTAATTACTCGCTCGGAGCTAAGAGCGAATATCACAGAAATATTTTCTATTGTTTGTAAGTTGAATACAGTGCGCATAATTGACACTGAGACAAAGCGTGCTTGTCGCTTGCGTACGGCGCGGAATGAAAATATGTTAAGCAGATAAGTGTTCGGGCTCAGTTGAAATCATGTAACGTATTGTGGAACATAGAGTTATGTTTGTTTAATTTAAAGTGCACTATAATGAGGTAGGTGATGCACTAAGTACATTATAATGAGGAGAAGAACTGCCTTTCACTCACTATAGATATCAGCATGATGAAGACTAGAAGTAGCACAAAACATACCTCAGATATAAAAAGTACTACATTGTATATGCAAAGTACAAAGTGTGGACTATGGCCATAGCAATGGCTTCCGTCAAATTTCAATGAAAAAAAAAATAAGTAACGTTTTTAAGTTACTTCATAAATTATTTATTACATAAAATGAAAAACTTTAAACAATTTAACATTTTTTTGAAATCGCTAGAATGACGTATAAAAATTTACAGATGTCAGATGACAGCCCACTCTTGATGCTTCTAACGCTACCTACTTAGAGTTTTCAGTTTTTCTGTTTAAAAACGTTACATTTAAAAAAATGTTATCAAAGACTATAGTAAAGTTTAAGCAAGGCTGTTTTGTTAGTACAGTGAAACCTGGTTAAGTGAGACATCAAGGGACCTGCAATGTCGTTTCACTTATAGAGGTATTCCACTTACCCAGTGTCTCAGATATACAGGTATAAATAAATATCTGTCTCATTTACAGAGGGTTCCATTAATAGAGGTGAGAATACAGGTTATTTCAGTTTATTTCAGTTATTTCACTTTGACATTTTTCAAATAAACATCTGTATGATAGTAAAGCGAAACTAAAACTGAAGGTAATTGAAGCTCAAAATTTGTACTTACGTACTTGGAATTACGTGTGGAATTTGTGGGTAGAATAAGAATGAGTAAACAAACAATGTTATCTCAGTTACAGAGGTTTATGCATATAAAATTTACTCGCTGTCTCAGTTATAGAGGTAACTATGATGATAAATCGAAAGAACAAATCCCAGATATAGAGGTTTACCTCGTCCCACTAACAGAGGTAATTCAGTGCCAAAGTGTTGGGACCTCAGCATGAGTTCCAGTTATGGAGGTTTCTCACTTATCCAGGTCCCACTTAACCAAGTTTCACTGTACTTCTAGAAAATCGTATTTTATAGAACAGCTCCAAATCATATCCTTCTCGTCAAAACTATAGGTACCTACAAATTGTTTTCAATAAATAATGTTACAGCAATTTATACCGCATACGTTACGGTTGTGCTGCCTTATACATATTTACACTTGAACAATGCCTCAAATAGATTCGGCAACTTGTCCTGACATCTGACCACACGGTTTCGATCTCCGGATCGTGTCTTGAGTACTTGCGAATGAATAAATTATTCTGTTTGTGGAGTCAACATGTCCGACGCTTAGTTGAGTTTCGGCTAATGTAAAGCTGACTTTGTGTCCAGATTATTAGTTGAACTTACGAATGCTATTTATAAATGTCACCAGTGATATACATCGAATTTATTTAATGATGCCTATTTTGTATCTCTGTTATTTCAAAGAGAATTAAAAAGAGATGACTATATTTTTGTGTGTTTCAATAATTGAATGTCAAGGTAAGAAACACTTTTTCTACGCCTAATATTCTGTCAGCTAAAATTACATTTATTTTAATAGCCAGTGACAATGAGTAAAATAGCTATGGACTAAAGAAAATTATTTCAGCTTTCGAAAAGTAAAAAGTAATAACACACTATTTACGTTGATCACCGCGTGGGCTGTGGGCTATTATCAGTAAATTGTATTGTGTGGGTGGTATTCTATTCCAAAGTGAAAATAATTACTTCAATTCTATTTGAAAATATCACGGTCACGGTAATATAATAGAGGTCCATTTAAACAAAATACGACAGATAAATATTAAACAAAAATGTGTAGTAAAACATTTCATCGTCATATAATATGTGCAATAAATTATGAAAAAAAAAACGCTTAAAGTTTTATTTCTGACTCTCTGAAAGTTTTGCTCTGATTTTTTTTTTACTTAATATGAATTTTTACATTTTCAGGACCATGTCACTAATACAAAAGGCCGATGTCACTAATTGGATTTAAAAATTATATTTCAGTAATATACCTTTTCATATTTTTCATTTACGCTTCATTTGCCCGCTGTTCGACGAATACAGGTACTAATGCGACCTTACGAAACACGGGCTCTCTATTAGTTTTGGGTTTGGTCCAAGTTAGAAATCATACAAATACATATACGAAGATAAATGTGATCAGATTCTTAGGTAATAAACTTTTTTGTTTATTAAGCAGTCCTTTAGAAAACTACGACAAAAGCTATCATAACCGTAGAGATGAAAACAAAAATGTAATTTGACTTGTTAAATGGTAAGAGTTATGTTGAACGTACCTAAGTGTTCGCTTCGATTCCGTTACTCTATCGTAACTGTGTGCACGAGGATTTAAAGTAAACAAAACTGTTATAGGTCTATGTAATCGCTTTCATCTTACAAATTAGAGCAGCTTATAAAAGGTATACTGTATTAACATGATTGCGTCAGTTATTAGCATTTATTTAGCCCCGCCTCGTTAGCTTACTCGACAACGGCCAATGAATATTTTATTGGCGATATTAAAAAATTCTTGTAATAAAAGTATTAGTTACATCTAAATTTTTATTTTCTATCATTCAAAAACATATTGTTATCTCAATATCTACTAAGAGAAAGACGCATATTTATTTTATGTTCTGTTTCGGAAGTGAAAATGCATGGATTTTTTTTTTATATTAAAAAAATCTAGGGCTTGACCACGAACCCACCCCATAAAGTGATGATGTGGTCTAAATATGGTACGCGTTAGCTTTGTAAATGCCTATTCACTCTACTCTTGAAGGCCCCCACGTCGTACTTGGGCGGAAAAAATTTTTTGCACACAGGATTGTTTACTTAGTTAAGGTCAAAAAGGATTTGATACAGTGTCTGTTAATAAATCATGAAGTCGCGAAGCAAATACAAGGCTAATTGCTTTGCCATTTACAAGCTCGCCTGTCATAATAGTTAAATATCAGTTTCATTCGCTTTAGTAAAGTGACCTATATAAAGGATGTTTTGGAAGGATAAAGGATAATGCTTTCAATGACTTTGGATTTCAATTGTTTTTGGGTTAGAAATAAATATGAATTTCGTTTTCTTGTTCAAAAGTAAGAGATGGCTTATAAATTACACAGACAATTCTAAATAGAAAAATGTCTAATCAAGTATTCTCTTTGTGATACATTTTAAACGTTAAATTGTACTCCATTCAATTCACAACATTCGTGCAAATAATTGACACTGAAACAATGGGGTTTGTGCCGTCGCAAATAAAGCGTGGAATAAAAATTGCACTCGACAATCTGACTACCGACGACCGACGTCAGTAGCGCTGTCATGTTAAGGATTTGCGTTCGATCGATTTTTTTTGCTGCGTGTCAACTTGTTAGTCTTACTATTGTTTCGAATTTTGCTACAATTGGTGCAGTTTAGCTTTGATACATTTTCAAATAAACACCCACTTTATTTAACGCTATCCATGCACAAAAACTCAAGTACTAAACGGGATGACGTCATACTTGTGTATGTTAAAGTTAAAGTAAACAAGTTTAGAAGCAAAGTAATAAGAATTGCAATATCTCTTCTGTACAAAATAAGGTATATATGTATACAGCATCTACGTCACTATTCATAAGGGGCCTTATAGAACTTTTGTTGGCTTGTGGCCCATCCAATAAATCAGATAAGGACTCTGTAAGAAGGTAAAAATATCCCAGGGGTATATTGAAAGAAACCTTTACCGTGATTTAGTAGTTTTTCCCTTTTATGAAATTAAAATAATAAGATTTTAAAGGTATGTACTTATGGACGGGAATTTTGTTAAGTACCTACAGTATGAATAGAAATAAGTAAACAAAGCCGATGTTTTTTCCAATATCTAAATTATGTCATCCAGTATTACCGATGACATTATATCGAGGTCGACTTCATCTCAAATAAATCTGAAAAAATCATCTTCAATCTTCTCAAATAATTTCGAGTGAACCCCAAACAGATTTTCTGTATTACAAATTCCACTTGACCGTAATTGGGTTGAGATGCTCACATTTTGAATCATTGCGACTTTTCATTAATTGAGACTCGTTAGTCTTACGATGTTACCTGCCCCGACTTTGCTCTAGTTAACAAAAATAGAATAAAAAAGTAAAGCAAGGAATTTTAAAATGAAATCTGTAATTTTTGAGTTTTAAAATTGGAACACAAAAACTTCATAATCTATATATATAAAAGAAAGTTGTGTTAGTTACACTATTTATAACTCAAGAAGGGCTGAATCGATTTGACTGAAAATTGGTGGGCATGTAGCTTAGAACCAGGAATAGGACATAGAATAATTTTTACCCCGTTTTCTATTTTTTTATTCCGCGCGGACGGAGTCGCGGGTAAAAGCTAGTAAATGATAAAAGATTTATATAAGGAAAAGAAAATAGAAAGATAAGATGCTTCCAGTGTAAAAGATATATATAAAAATGGCAAACAACTTACACTATACTAAGAAACATAGAGTCAGCTGAGGCTCGTAAATAGTGCGATCAAAGCACTTGCGGGAGATAAGCAACAATCTATGGGGCTTATAAACCACTAGAGGAGTGTGATCTGTGGACATCGATGTAGAGCGCACCTGTGGAATTGCTAACTTTACTCTTATATACATTTTAAGGCATCTTAACACAAGTTAAACCTATAATTTATTGTAAAATAACTTTTTTCATCGACATTTTAGAAGTACTTTTATTTTTTTAATTCTTTTTTTACTTGCTATTTCAATTGATTTGTATTTTATCCATTTAAATATTTCAAAAATTGTTCTATTAAAAAACGGTAGTTTGCTTCAGAATATTGTAACGATCATAGGAAACTTGAGAGCAATTAAATTGGATGATGGAATTACGATCAATTTGCTAGCTGTAAACAAAGCACTTATGTACGCAACGTAACTTTGCAATAGAAACTCCAATTTTACATATAATTTAACTAACTTCATTAAATGATTAGTGACCGTCGGTGGCGCAGGGGTTAAGCACTTGACTTGCAATCTGCAGGTCCTGGGTTCGAATCCCGCCATGTACCAATGTGTTTATCGACTCTTGATTTACATATGTACATTTATCCGACGTTCTTACGGTGAAAGAAAACATCGTGATGCAATATCTGAGAAGAAATTCAAAGATATGTGTGAAGTCAAACAACCCGCACTGGGCCAGCGTGGTTGACTATGGCCTAGTCACCCCAAACTTGGGTAGGGTCCGAGACCCTCAGTAGGGATGTATAGTGAGCTGATGATGATAGACATACAATTTCATAGTCTTTTTTAAAGTAAATGTTCAATATGAAGTAAGCAAGAAAGAGAATTCATTAGCGACATACTTTGGGTAATTTGATGTTTAATTTTGTAAAGTAACGCGGTGAAGTATAAAGCGCCTGCGCTAAAAGTCATAGCATCAAGAAGCGTAAATTGAAAAGTTAATATACTTTATTATCTGTGAAAACCTAGTAACCTAGTGAGTGAAAATGAATGCTATGTGTATGATAGGAATATGAGATCTCATACGAGGCGCGCCGTTGTTTGTTAATAAACAGCAACAGTCAATGAGGACTGCAAAACTTTTTAATTAAGCAAAGAGCGTTTTCAATTTGGAGTATAAATTTTATATTGGAAGAGCTGTATAAACAACTTTTTACACGAGTGCTCTTCGACTCGACGGAGTGTTTTAATCAACGAATGAAATTGTTGCCATTTGGTAACACGCGAAAGATTACGTAATTTTAATTTAAAATCCATTAAACCTAGTTAACTTCGTTATTTAAATTATTTAACTTTTTTTATATCAAAAGGTAGCAAACGGCCAACCTGGATTCGTCAAAATAGCGAGGCGACCGTTGCACATAGACATTCGCAAATGCTGATGCGTTATCTACCTTTAATCAACGGAGATGGGAAAGAACAGAAAGAAAATACTTCCCCTTCCGATGCGTCTCCTATTCCACCAAATCCACTTCCTCTTCTCATCCTTTCCTAATAATAAAAGGGTGGGAAGGGACTTCCTTATTTGTATTGTTAATACTAGAGTATAAATAAAGCAATGACTCAATAATGCATTTTTTTTATTAATTCGAAAATGTCAGTAGAATTAAACAGTCACAAGCAAGTAATTCAAATATCGTAAAGTATAAAAAAAGTCGCACGAACACATAAGTAAATCTTCAAGCACCATTTAAGTTAAAGTAAAAGCCCAGAAATAAACCTTTATGTTAAGTTATTACGTCATAATGTATGCAGTAACTGACAGAAAGTTTTTACCCGTAAAGAGTTTGTTTTAACCTTAAATATGTATCACCAAAACTGCATACTACTTAAGTACATACATTACTAATAAATAATAAAGTACTTACATAAGTACTTTATTATTTATTTGTCAAGATAACATTTCGGAAGCCTACGTATAATCATATTGCAATAATCAAGATTTCAGGTAACGTCTAATGTCAGATTGCGATAAAAGGGTTGACATATTATGTTTAAGCTAAAATAAACGAAACACTATCGAAGTTTTTTTTTAATTTATTATATAAAAATTTTGAAACACAAATCCAATTTTGGTTGGTCAGCAGTACAACAACCTACAGGGTTTAAGTGTACTCACTAATCTAGGTTAGGCTCAAAACATTTGGTACCGTTTCATCAATAATCATGTAATTATTTGTTATCTTTCATGGACAATTAGTATATTAGATACATTACTTTGTATCCTTGTTACTTTACATTTTTCTATGTTGCTCACTCGTATATTTATTATTATTAACAATCTTAATATATATAAATCTCGTGTCACAATGTTTGTCCTCAATGGACTCCTAAACCACTTAACCGATTATAATAAAATTCGCACACCATCTGCAGTTCGATCCAACTTGAGAGATAGGATAGTTTAAATCTCAAATTATAGTCGCAATTTTAATTTATTGCTAATTATTTGTCTGTTATTATTTGACAGTCACAATTATCTGTTAACTCCAAATGACTCTAACAGATGTCGATACCTTTCGACTGGGTTGAGTAAGTAATCAATAGTGGCGCTGCTATAGTAAATCTACGAACGTGTCATATAAGCTTATTAACTGCGCGCGGACGGAGTCGCGGGCGACAGCTAGTATACTATATTTATTAACGCGTCAAAAACGTCATTTATTAAAAGTAACTGTTAAACTATTTGATATTTTATTCGTTAAAACGTTCGTAACATCTTCAAAAAGGCGGAGCGAACGTCAGTTGAAATATTGGTCCGTGTCGGCGTTACGTCAGCATGCAAATAATATAAGTGGTCAATCGGGCCTCATAAATCATCCAATATTTTTCCAACCAATATTGAAATTCGTTGCTAAAAGTTTTAAACGCACCATATTCGGAACGATGATTTTTTTTACCGTGATTCCTATCTATGTAAACCTACACTAATATTACAACCGAAAAGAATCTTAATTAATATTTTATAAATTTGATGTATTAAAACTCATTAAAATGTCAAGGAAAGATTTTTTGTAGCGAAATTTTAATAGAATAATTTTTAGACCTACTTTTATAAGCTCAGTTGCATACCTTTGCTTCTTTAATATTTACCAAATATTCTTAAATTTATCGAGTATTATTTTTTAATTTTAAATGGGTTACTAATATATTTAATCACTTCACTTATCACTTCAGTTCACATATACTTACTGACATGATTTCCTTCTGAACTAGTTCAAGTTTTCTCATTTAAACTTAACCATTCTTTAGCCAACACCAAGTTTTAAATAAAATTTAACGGCACACACTCAGACGTTGTACTGCAAAAGCGTTTCTCTCACGATAATGGCACTTCCATGTAATGGCGCTGTGAAAGATTTCCCTTTTATCATTATTTTCCCCAGCATTATTTTGTCCTTAGAATTAATTTAACCAGTATCTATGAAACCTCACGTTAGTTAATTAAGTTAATTTACTGCTGGAGTATGTTTAATAGTAGATTTGATTTTAGTACTAGAAAACTGCTACAAAAGTTTCAAAAAGGTATCGTGTTGTTTTGTCATACCTTTCTTTATGAAAAACAAGAGGGCAAAGGCGAAGTTGAAGATGTAAATAGATGACCGACTCCTATGGACATCCGCAACACCAGAAGAACCGCAGATCCGTTACCGGACTTTGTAGAAATAATAAAACTTTGAACGAATATAAACTTTTAGAATATTCAATGTTTCTAACGATAACGGTGAAGGAGGACACGAAAATCTATAACAATCACAGGATCCATGTAAATACATCGCTCAGATTTGTAGTTTATCGAAAAGGGTATCCCAATGTATGCTAGCAAATTAAAACAACTGAAAGAGTTTAGAGCAAGGGATTTAATGGACATGAATTATTTTATGAGATCCCCACTCGCCGGAGCCACGATAAATTCATAATGATCCCTTCGGGTGTAACATATCGTACAAAACAAACCGTAAAACCGACGCCGTTAGATAATTGAACAATAATATTCTCCTACAAATGTTGTTTAATTGCTGGATTGGAGATCTCAGACTAATTGATATACAAAACTTTATTATCATTAGACTAAACAAACACAACGCAGAGTTTGAACAAATCTAAATGTTATTTTCTGTTATAAATTCCTCTATCTTACTTTTACTATAAATGCGAATGTTTAGATGGATGTTTGTTTAAAATTATCTCCAAAACGGCACAACGGATCTTGATGATAATTGGCACAGATGTAGAACATAGCCTAGATGAGCGCATAGCCGCGGGCGACAGCTAGTTTGTAAATAAAGTAAGGGTATGAAAAAATAATTGAAATCATTATCTTGTTTTGAATAGTATAGAAGACAGGCGTGAAGTGGAAGCAATTCCGCGTTTCGTCTGATGAGTGTGGTCCCGGAGGCCTAATTTTAGTCCTCTTTCCCTTCCCACCCTTTTTCTATTAGGAAAGGATGGGAGGGGGAGATGGATTTGGCGGAAGAGGGGACACATAGGAAGGGGAAATATACTCTTTCTGGATGTCTGTTCTCCGTTGATTAAAGGTACGCAACGCATCTGCATTTGCGGATGTCTATGGGCAACTGTCGCCTCGCTTATTCGGCGAATTCAGGTGGCCGTTTGCTCGTTTGTTTAAAAAAAAAATAGTACAACACATTTTGTTTCTGAAAACAAAAAAGAGACACCTCGTAAATATCTTCCTTGGTCCTCCTCGAGCCCATCTATATCTATGAATTTATTTTAATCGTTTAATGCTTCTCGTTTTTATGTGTACAATGCTAAAATGGCGGATCTATATTAAAACATTTGTGTCGAGTATTACTGTTATTATGCATTTCCCTGTTCCAATTCCCAGAACTATCTTGATGTGTTTTGTCTTTAATGGTGTCAAAGACAGGAATGGATCATACATTTGTGCCAACAAAACAACGCTCTTAACACCCCTGAGTGCAGTCTACAATTATCAACTCTAACAATGTTACCATAGTTTGTTTTGTTAATGTTAGATAGTAAACGTTAAGAGAATTGGTAGCAACATTTGTCGTAGTAGATTTGTAAATGCAATGTGTTGCAGTAGTTATAAACGATCCGATAATAGATGGCGCTGTACAGTATTGTAGTTTTAAATACTCGTATAACACGATATTGAGATATTGGTCTGAGAATAAAAATTTTAAGGAAAAAGTAAAACCGACTTCAATAGACTCAGATTCAGAGAAGCTTTTTAGATATAAGTGAAAAGAGTTCAAAGAATTTTATTTGGGAATAACTTTTATCAGCATTGACAAATTTCTAGTATTTTAGAATGGAAAGCAAATAATATATTAAATTCAGTAACTGTCGCGCGCAGAGACAACTCGCTGCAGGCCCCTCCTCTTTCCTGCAACGTATTTCTCTAAAGGCGATCGCAGAAATGTTTTCAAAGCAATTTCTACGATAATCTTATACACAAAGCTTTTACAAATACAAGGTAACTTTAATTCCAACATGCCGGTAAGATTGTTTACTAAGTTGTGTTACAAATCATTTCTTGATTATTAATATTTTACCTTAAAATAGTAATTATTGGAAATAGTGATGTAAGCATGGCAAATGGGATACGATTAAATATATTTATATATTCATCTGGTATAGAGTTACCAACGCGTCTTGAATACAAATACGGGTATTCCAGACATCGTAGCTAAAAAATGAAGGATGCTTTTAGAATCATACTTTCAGGAAGAAAGAATTTCAATATCACATCGTGAAATATTACTTGATTTACGAGCCACGGTCGACTACTTGTGTATTTTTATATTTTCGCACAGACCTTTTTTCTGTTATAAACTGGAACAATATTTTTCATACGAAATTTTACACAAAACACATCTAATATATAAAATTCTCGTGTCACAGTTTTCGTTCCCGTACTCCTCCGAAACGGCTTGACCGATTCTCATGAAATTTTGTGAGCATATTCAGTAGGTCTGAGAATCGGCCAACATCTATTTTTCATTTTTTTTTTAACTGCGCGCGGACGGAGTCGCGGGCGACAGCTAGTTATGTATATATTTTTTTCATTATGTTTTTTAATAAATGCCATACCAATGTCTTGTGTTGTTCCCAACTCCTCTTTCTCACACTCGATCCTATGTTTTTCTTAGAATTTAAACAGTTGAATACTAAAACAGACAACTCAGTAACAATACCATTTATTTTCGAAAACAAATTTCACATATGAAGGACTCTACAAATAATTGTAGAGGCGAGCGCTCTTGACGCCGACGTATTATAATCGATGAACATATTGCAAAACTGTTGGTATGAAAAAAAAAACGTTCAAAAATGTTTTGATAAATAAATTAATCAAATATTTTTATTGTTGTAACTCTGATTTATAAACTTTTACATAGTTGAAGTTGGTTAGGTTTAATTCACTTCAATTGGATATTAAAATTGTTTAATTCTGATAACTACTTGAATAAAATTTAAGAAGTTAATTTTCGGGTTCGTAACATTCTTACGTAAAACAAGGCAGTTAAGGCTCCTGTTAAAGGAATTGCCTTTGAGTGGGTCACGTTGGCCTGACTCGGCTTTTCATGTCACGTGCATCACGCTGCCCTAACAATGTTACCCCATACTATATCTATTACAGTGACGTCACCAATTTGCGAAGGATAGTAATTGAGAGACGAAGAACGGAATGCTTGCAAACTCATTTATGTTATATCAGTTATAACTTCTGATCTTCTGTATTTTTTACAAGTTTCATTTCTAAACAAAAACATTGAGTGATTCACTTTTTATTTTAAAATAACAGGTTACATGATTTGTATTGTAATCGAGCAAACGATGTCCGTTACCATAAATAACTTAGATAGTGTTTCAAATACATTTGAGCTTAAACATACGTCAATCCTTTTATACCGTGACTCTAGCGGCCGGCGGGAATTTTTAACAAATCATAGTTATTGAAACATGTTATGCGCAGGTTAGCAAAATACAATATTTACTAATAAATAATGAAATACTTATACCGAAGGTATTGTGGTAATACATATTTATGGTGAAACATATAACAACGTTGACTTCCATAACATCAATCAGCGGCGGTGAAAGGGTTAAAACACGTGTTTAACTAAGCAGTGTCTAACAGTTTTTTTTTTGTGTAAAACAGTAAATTATTTGTCTATATATTTATAACTTGATAAAAGTAAATAAATTTAAATAGACAATTTTATCGTTAATAATAGTGTAGAACACTTAATAGTTTTAATCTTACTAATATTATAAATACGAATGTTTGGATGGATGTATGTTTGTTTGTTTGAAGGTATCTCCTCAACAGCTCAATGAATCTTGATGAAATTTGGCACAGATGTAGAACATAGTCTGGAAGAACACATAGGCTACTTATTAAGTTTTTTTTTAATTACACGCAGATGGAGTCGGGGGCGACAGCTAGTAAGTTATAATTTTACTATTCTTCGATAAATTGACTTACAATTTCTGAGAAAATTGTTTAAAAGGTTAGTGAGTAATGCCATTAGTAAACTTTTAATGATATTCCATCAGCAGCGTTTTCACAACTGAAATTAAATAACTTAAGCTCAACGTTTTAGGTTAATTGAATAAGTTTTGAGACATTGTTTAAGAAATATAACCTGAAATACTTTAACGGTAGAAAACTTGACGTTACTACATATTTCATTTGTAAAAGTTTATCATTTTTTTAATCTAATTTTCCGAGTACAACGATATTTATTTATCAAATTTAAAATATGAAATAAAATAATAAAACCCTTTATTTTTTATTATGTAGACTTATGAACATTAACGCGTATCTCTACCTACTCTCTTACGCACAACTGTAAGTGCTTAATTATTTATTTTATTTTTTAATTCGTTGCCTTTATTATGATGTTAATATTGCATTCCTTATACAACTCAAACTGTCCAACAATCGCTTTGATATTGCAGCATACATAGCTCGGCAGGATTTTCTACACCAACTGTGTATTTTCTGGAATACGTTTCGTGTTTAATAATTGACGTCGGAACAAAGCGTCAGTATGCTTGTACTGGAGCAGCGATATGAAAATAACTATTGTATTTCTGTGAGTGTTTTTGTATGGTGTATATCAACAGCTGCTAGATTTATATTGCGCTGGAATTTTGCAAACTAATGTCAGTTTTATAAACACATAGAGACATTATAATGTATTTTGTTAAAGGGAAGATCAGCTGGTACGGATACGGCTTCATGTCACAGCGAACAGAAGACACCATCTACGTCATGATTCAGAGCATTATAACAGTTTGCTGTTCTAATATTGGTGGTCATAGAGTGAGCCTTCAATAACGACTGGTAAACGGCGATCAGTTACATGTTGGTTGGTTGGAAGGTGCTTTGAATATCACTGAAGGATTCCTGATCAAGAGACTTTAATCAAGGCATCACATTACTAATTGTCTCCCTTAGTAACTTTCGACTATGAGTGTTGCGCACTTTAAATAATTCACAATAGTCAGAATAAAAGCATAAACTAATACAGTTAATACAGAATGAATTGTTTACAAGAAGTTCATTAACCAGAATTGGTTGCGTGTCGCCACGCCATTTTAAACAATCTAGGTAGTTGTTGCACGTACATACAGTTGACCGTTTTCATTTTAATAATTGGTTTACGTACAAAGAACTCGGTAGTGGTCGTTAAACATCATCAACGTTACCTGTTAATATGTTTGTTTTTTTTCAGCTTTATACTCAATGATCTTACTAATATTATAAATGCGAATGTTTTAATGGATGGATGGATGTTTGTTTGAAGGTATCTCTAAAATGGCTCAACCGGTCTCGATAGAATTCGGTATAGATGTAGATTATAGTTTGGAAGAACACAGGCTACTTATTATGTTTTTTGTTTAAATTTTGCTCGGACGGAGTCGCGCGCGTTAGCTAGTAATTGATAAAAGACATTTTTGTATAACACTGCATAAAATCAAAATACATTTTAACAATAAATTAGAGGTTTGTGTAATGACTTAACAAGTTAATAAATGATTAACGTAAAATTAAAGAAATGATTAACTGTCGGTTTCTGAGATCAAAATCCCAGTTTAAAACATGTTTTTATCTCTGTTTTGTCGAAGATTACAAGAATGACGATATGTTTTATATAGAGACTTTGGTGTTAAAAACCCACTGTAAATAAGGCTTACTTGAATAAGAGGGACTTGTGAAGGCAGTTAACATAAATGAGATGTACATATGTAAAGTGTTAAACCAGAAACTTTAATTAAGTTCCGTGTTGAATTTACTGACTTACTTAAGTCGGTAAATCCAACGATCATTATGTTTATATCGCAGATAGATAACAGTTAAGTTTAAACTTAATTGACTAAACACAAGTTAATATCTTGAGTAATCTAATATTTTAATATTTAATTTAAAAAAAAGCATTGGATGTCAAAAGTCACTTCGGGTTATTATTGAGATAATTTGTAATGTAAGTGAATTTAATTGTTAGAGTTAACTATAAACTTACTTATTTACTATATTTTTCAATGATTTTTAAAGTAATTAGTCCTGGTCATTTTATTTCATTGTCAGCTCATGTCCCCACTTTGGGGCTCGGAGCCTACAAAATTATAGAGTTACTAGGCCAAAGTCAACCACGCTGGAATGGTGCAGGTTGACTTCACATATATCTTTGAATAACTTGGCCTATATGTGCAGTTTGCATCACGATGTTTTCCTTCGCCGTATGGACGTCGGATAAATGTACATAGGAAAATTAAAAACACATTGGTATATGGCAGGGATCGAACCCGGGGGTACAGTTTTCGGTCAGTATCGGTCAAGCGCTTAACAACCGCACAACCGATACTCAACGAATCTACTAATTTTAAGAACATGCTAACTATGTATTTAATTATAGTTATGTACTTATTATTATATAATATGCTTCTAAATTATCAATACCAAAATTCGCATATATTTTCAAACAAACCACACAATGGGTATATAACAAGCAGATAGTATAACCAATTAGTGACATAACGATAAACAGCACGGAATATACTCTCAAGGGTGTATTTAGACGAGTTAACATGACCCGTTTCGTTAATAGGCGTCCGGCATCCGATATCGTTACCGACCACCTAACAACCGAACAAATTAAAGTATATACGTAGAGTAAATAACGCAAACAAGGTACAAAGGTAATGTATTATCAAGGATAAAAAGATGTATATAATAGCTTTATATAAAGAGTCAAACTTGTACATAATATTTGTAATAGCACTCATTCATTTGATGTTAAATTTTTTAGATTTTATTTTATTATCAGCTCATTATAGGTCCCCACCGATGGGCTCGGAGTCTACCCTAACTTAGGGGTGACTAGGCCATAGTCAACCACGCTGGCCAATTGTGGGTTTTTTGACTTCACACATATCTTTGAATTTCTTCTCAGATATGTTGCAGATTGCATCACGATGTTTTCCTTCACCGTAAAAACGTCGGATAAATGTACATATGTAAATTAAAACTCGAAAAACATATTGGTACATGGCGGGATTCGAACCCATGACCTGCAGATTGCAAGTCAAGTGTTTAACCCCTGAGTCACCGACGCTCTTAACGTGTTTGTTAATAAAAACAAAACCTTAATAATTATGTTTAGTAAATAATATTTATTTCAAGGACTACTACTACACTTATTTGTTGTCAAAATAAATTTTACTCCGTACATTAAAAGCTTACTTTTCTAATTGCAAAAAAAAGTATGTATGTAGTATTTTTACTGAAAACCACAGAAGAAAAAAACACATTGATGCATGGAATTCCGTTCAAAGAAAAAATAGTTCGAAATGATGCTTGACAGGGGAGAGGGTTGAAACTAAAAGATTGTGACGGTGAAATTGCGACAGAGCTTGCTTGACATAGCGTGACAAAAACAATGATATGTCTTGACGTATTGTTATTTATGTGTTATCTATTTTTATTTTTACTATCTTATCAAAATTACAAAAATTTATCGTACCAACATTGATACTAGTCACGGACATGACTTAAAATGTTACATTATCAAACTGTTATACTTAACTTGAGCTTAAAATATGTATTGAAAAAGCTTTTTTTAAGCTACGTTTTATCTCGAATCTGAATCGTAACTTCAAGAAAGAAATTACTGCATCGTTGCTTACAAAATAATGTAATCCATATAACATATTCAAATTCACGTCATGTGACTTAGTACCCATAATTAATTAATATTCTCAGTACGCTTTACTATCATAACTTGGAAACATTCGTACCTAGGGAGGGGGTGGAGAGTGGAGGAGAGGGGCCACAAATCTTAAGCTTGAGGTTTACAAAATACCGCATTGAATATACAAATTTGCATATTACAAGAAATTGTAGGGTTAACCTTATGACTTTTGCATCTAAATATACTTTCGTATAATTATAAAAAAAGGCAACAAAAATATTGTTTATTTTTCTTCATTTGCAAAGAATATAATAAACAATAGAAACATGAAGGAAAAATAAAGAATGATGCAAATCAAGTATTATAACAATAAAAGTTTCTTATTCTAAAGGGAATAAGAACCATTTTCTTAAAAATATTAAAAAGCTTACAAACAATTAGAAATATGAATAAACGATTAAAATTAATGTTTATTATTTTACACGCAAAATACTTGTAATTTATATGACTACGAAAAGTTTATTCAACAATTTGCTACGCAACATTTTACCAACACGATAATGGATTGACAATACTGTAAAATGATACGATTAGGAACGGCGTTGCAGCTGCATTGATTTCACCATTGACTTAACTAACTGCCTACGATTTGTAAATGTCTATAATTTCTAAAACCAGCTTTGTACTGATACAAGTAGACTTTACAAATACAAATAGTATTTCACAAAAACAAGCTCTTTTGTAATATCTCTATATTGCACTCAATTAAGAACCTTAAGGCCATTAAGAACTAAGGGCAGAAGTTGCTAGAATTCAAAGCATTCGCGAGGCACATTCAGACTAATATGGGTTGTCCAAAAGATAAACAAATAAAATGTTTCCATTACTCTTATTATGAATTAATATCACAGTTGTAAAATCCATAGCATTATTTAATTTCTGTGTAACAGAAAAAAACAAAAGACTACTTGACTATTTTTCTCAGTAAAAATGAATAACTAAAAGGGTGTAATTGAATTTTCAATTGTAACTATTAGAACGTGAAAAATTCAATTTTCTGCGTCGATTTAACTAAGAATGTTCGAGAAAAAAGCGGCTCTTAGTTGAAGCGCAATCTCGGGACATGGGAAGAATGTAAAACATATAGAAAGGAGTGGAATTACACGTACTAACGCCGGTATGAGTTTGTTACGAGACATTTATATCGTAAGATATTTAAATATATATTTTTTAAATGAAATCTAAACATTACATAAATTTAGGACTAGGATTTAATTATAAAGTATCATAATAAAGTTATTTTAACTTAATATCAATCCCGTTAGTTTCATAAGAACCAATCATTTAAAATTTTAATCATTACAAAATTTTACAAACAATTTGAAGCAATTTAACACACATTTTTAACCCACATATGTTATGGTTAATACACGAAACCAAAATATCATAATTTTGTTTATTTATTACTTTTAAGTTAAAATTAAGTGCAAATTCTAAAACATACAGCAATAGCTCTCGACTTTTTATTTCTATTATAATGGTGATGAATGCAGTTGGCGATATTCCGTATGTCGTGACGTTGTCGTGAGGTATAAAGTGTTCAAACGGCGTAAAACAGAGGGGTGTCAATAGGAGAAACCGATCCAGTGAGGGGAGCACGGAGTTGTTGAAATAGTAAGAAATTCTTTGTATAATAGTGAGGAATTCTGTAATTATTGAATTCTTTCTATTGAAAGTTTAATTTTTAATACAACGCAAATAAAATAGTTTTTTTTTAAGCTTAGATGATATTTAGACAACGATCAATTCTTTATATTATTATTTTCCTGTACGCTCTTCACAATCTCTTGATAAATACAATTACGACTTAAATACGTTTATAAACAATTTGGACAGGGTAATATAATTCCGTCCGTGACAAAAATAGTAAAAAAAATACTGTTATTAAGTGGAAAAATACCTACGCTTTATATGTGTTATGAACATCATACATATGACCTATTATAACGATTTTATTAAAAGGGAACGCACGTGTGGGAATTACAAGTGATTTGCTCTCCCCTCTCCTATTCATACGAACATATTGGTTTGGAAGAATAAGTTTTACGTACACTTTATTGACAAAAGTGATTGGTTAAGACACGTGGGTTTGTAAGTTAAAAAAGCTACAGAAAAACTTAATGATATCTCTGTTTAATCTAATTTAATTAATAAAAGTTATTTTAGTTATATTAAAAGAAATTGTTATTTCTTAATGAAATAGAAATATCATAATTTAGTAAATGTTTATAAAGACTGAAAATATAAATAGGTTGTGTGAAAGATTATATGCGTAAGAAGAATAACTCCCATTTTAAATATGGCGGCTGATAGAGTTGTATGGAAGAGTAGTAAGTACATACTGTGTCGACCCTCCGCAGGGAAAAAGGAAGGCTCATAATGTTGATAATTAAATTGATTTAATTACGTATCTTAAATTCCTGTTATTTATGATCTTAAAAACAAGTGGCTTAACAAGTTAAAGAGATAATGCGGTCAGACATCTGCTTGCAACATATAATACGTAACATTGATTTTATCTTTTATGTGAACTTTGAAAACTAGCCTTATAATAGTATAATAAAATAATGACACAAAAATGACCGTTGTTATCTGTCATAAAAAGTTTACAAATTTTATTTAAAAAATTTAATATTCATCTATACGTATTAAAAAAATTGTAATGTCTTTATGTGACATAAAAAAATCAAATTAAGTTGTTGCGTTGCTGGAAACAAAAAATTATATTTTTCTATTGTTGTCTATCAGTCAGTCTGTATGTCTGTCTGGAAGACCGCGTTTGTTCCGGCTAATCTTACGAACTGCTGGAACGACTTTGGCGGGAAAGTAACTGTTGCAAGCGAAAATGTTTAAAGCTTTTTTCCGCAATGTTCAAGTCGCAGAGTCCTAAGTATACTACGAGTACATGGTTGAGTTACCCAATGCTTAATATCGCGATTTGAATAAAGCAAAGTTAACAAGTGACAGCGCTGAAAGTGAAGTTGCGCAATATACTCTGTAACCAAGTTTTAATAAGTACATATTGTACACTGACTTTCAAAAAAAAATGTTACAGTACAGGTATATATGTATTTTTTAATTTATTGCTTTATTTTTTACTTACATGATGATTGTTATTTTGAAGTCATTCTACGATATTAAATAAACAAAAAACTTGAGAGGTGTCAAGGGACACCCGGATGGAACGAAGTTCCTTTCGATTAATTAGTGAAGGAACCAATGTTTATTCTATGAATAAAAAACTTAAGTCTTCACAAGAAGTACATTTTATTTCTATGAATTTTCGTTATATATTGTCACGTCGTTGCCATGATGAAGTAGCGCTCATTCGTCTTTAACATACTAGTTATAGTAAAAAGTGTCGTGACAACTTTTCGTAAGAATTTTTTCCGTCTAGCCCCCTTTCACAACGCGCGATAAGGAACTTCGTTCCAATAAATTTGTTAATATTAGTCAGCCAGTTATTGCATATTAGTCATTAAAAAAACAGTTAAATATATTAATAGACAAAACAATTATAACATTAAATCTAGTGCAATACTAAATATAGACATTACATAAAATGTAACGGCATAGAGAACGTAAGATATTTATTTTCCAGGTCCTGTAGCAACAAGAACTAGTTTGTCGAAGGCCTGTCTGGCTATGACCAATTTCACAATGAACTGGTCTATCTGGTTCTAAGGTCTTTGACACTCAATACGTTGTAAAGTTAATTGGGTCATTTTAGAAACATAAAAAACATAAGACAAAGAAAAGGACTTTCCTATTTAATATGTGTGTACTTCAATTCAAAAACTAATTTAGAATGCAGCAGATAACCACTTATCCTTTAAACAATGAAATAATTATCAAAATCGGTATACAAATTGAAAATTAACGAACTAATACATCGTAGCGTGCCTTTAATTTTGTCCAGCCGCGCGCCGCAGTAGCATTTTTCGAATGCGCGTAGTTTTTAATTATTTAATATCTCCCAAACTATTGATCAGAATTACATAGTTTAAAGGCTAATGTAATCTGCATTTAATACTCTAGCCATCAAACATATTTATTTGGATAAGGATTCATATCGAATATAATATAATAGCGCCGTAAGCTTACGACGCTGTTTTTACTGTGCATTTTAATCGAAGTTTGTTCACAATAACATGGTTTTTGTGAGACATCCATAGATGATAGATATATGCCACCGAAGACTTTTATTTAGCAAATTTAAGGATCTATAATTACTCCATACTTATTTTTATGTAAGTCATATAGTTTGACCTACGTAAGCCCAGAAAGCAAATTTGTGCTTTTCGTGTAGCATTTTTCGTTTCCGCGTAATTTTATTCTTACGATATCTCCTAAACTATTAGACAGAATGATATAGTTTCAATCGCAAATATAATCTACATTAAATTCTCTTGATAATGAACATGTTTATTTACATAAGGGTTAATACTGAACTCGAATAATAGCGTCGGAAATAGGGCATGAATTTAATTGATATTTCTGAAGAAAAAAATGGTTATTGTGAGAAAACTATAAAAGATAGATATATGCCATCGCTGACTTTTATTTAGCACATTTAAAGAGCTACAATTCGCCATACATCATTTTTATGTAGGTCCTATAGTTTAGCCTACGTAAGCGCTGAAAGCAAAAATGTCCCTAATTTTCGTAACAAATTTTGAAGCTGTATTCAAAATCTACTAGTCTTCTAGTTATTTAAAAAAAAAACAAAAAAATGGGACCCACCTGCAAGCACTTCCTTTCGATTAAAATATTTTTCATCAAAATCGAACCACCAGGGGCGGAGTTTCGCGGTAACACACATAAAAAAAAAAAAAAATACAGTCGAATTGATAACCTCCTTCTTTTTGAAGTCGGCTAAAAACGGCTACATGATCAAGTGTCAACTAACAAAATTTCTTACATATCTGTTATTAATTTAGTTTAATTATTTAAATGAAATCAAAAGGTTTAGGATGGTATTCCACAAGATAGAACTATTAAGTCAAGGTAGTAAAAGTTCCAGAAGATTATAGGATTATTGTATGAATGCAATATTGAATCAATCTTTTTAATGTTTCATAAGAACGTTATATCTAAATGTAAACCGTTGATTATTGTAGTTAAAAATTTATTTGTATCTTCGTAGAATGAACTAAATCTTTTACCTAAATCTTTTAAATGTAAAATAATTAAGTAAGAAGAGCCAAGAATTACGTCATAGATGATATGATTGAGAGTAACTACTGAAATGACAATAAATTTGGAAGACAATAAATGTAAACAGAGCTGAAACTTAAACATAAATATTAGTTAACTCATGCATAGTTAGAATGTGCAGACTGACTTTGTGAAATCCACGCCGGATGTAGTGGCTCATACAAATGTCCGAGGATATCCAACCGGGCGGCCACAACCGGCAGCTAACAAACCGTGAAAACAGAAAGCGCGTTATTAACTAACGCTGTAAATACACGCCGATGTAATACGTGACGTAACAACGTATTACTGAGTTACTGCAATTTTTTATACAATTAATTATGCTTCATTGAATATTTAACGTATAGATCAGAGAAATAGATCAAACAATATAGGTATTATCGCAAAAAAATGCTCTTTCATTTGGTCATATATGCATTTCCTTAATTAATTTTAGTTTTTTTCATATATCGAGTGTTTCATGTTTCAATTGTGCAAGATTTCTTAATAATTTAATTGCTGTCCTATAAAGTAATGAAATTAGATTTATCATATTCTGACCTATGACCAGAGAGTTTTATTATCGTCTTCTACGATAAAATAATAAAGACATGTCGAGGACATAGCGAAGTGGAAGAAACTGATTAGGAAAGTCAACCCCACCACCATGTGGGATACGAGCTAGGCAGAGAGAGTAAGAGAGAGAGAGAGTATTACGACGAATGGAAAGAGAAGTTGAAGATTTTAAAACTTAGAAAAATATTTTCGCAGACGATTTTGAAATCCATTATAAGGGTAAAATACAACTAACGAAGAGTTGAAAAGAAAATAATAGAACATCTCACAAAATTCTGAGTTGAGATGAGTCTTTACTACTCGTATGTGCTTGTAATGAACCTAAAAAGGATCTAATAGTCAGAACTCTCGCTTTTGTTCCAAAATCCTTAAGTCGAATGCCATCACGTTTTCATCAAGATTTCTAACACAACGCTACATGAATGTTTTCTAACTTCATTAACTTTGTATAACCTTATAAATTTTTATACCTACTGGATTATAATGTCTAGGAAATGTTTATTTTATTTAAATAGATTAACTTTTGCCTGTGACTTTATCGGGAAAAAAAAAGCTTAATAAGTAGCTGTTATGTTATTCTAGAATATGTTATATAATATATCTGTGCCAAATTTCATCAAGATCCGTTGTGCAGTCCTGGAGATACCTTCTTATACACAACCATCTAAACGTTCGCATTTATCTTACTAATATTTTTATGCGAATGTTTAGATAGATGGTTGGATTTTTGTTTGAAGGTATCTCCGAAACGGCTGAACGGATCTTGAAGAAATTTTGGTACAGATGTACTATAGAACATAGTCTGGAAGAACACATAGGCTACTTATTAGGTTTTTTTGTTTAAACCGCGCGGACGGTGTCACCGGCGACCACTAGTAATGATCATATTTATTAATATGATTTACTTTTGGAAACTGTTAGAAAATAAAGGTGATAGTCGTTCATTAATGTGAACTCGCAATATGTCATTCACTCATCTATACCTCGTCAATAACATAACCCTAGTAGTGACCACTTCAACTTATTCCCTACTACCGAAACTTTAATCCATATTAGTGGGGAGTCGTTTAAGGTAGCTGTGTACAGTATCATTTGACCACCGGCGCAGTGTAGTGTTACATTCGGACAGTAAATACAGACTAATATCAACATGTGCGGGGAAATGGGCAAGGCGGTGCTGCGCGCTCTGACGGGTGCATTACTCTGTGGTTTGGTTTCCGATGCCGCGTATTTACAAGTAAGATTTTGTTTTGTCAGCATATTTAGTTACATAACTGTTTTATTATTTTAAATATGTTTTAATATAAATAACTAGCACTCGCCCGCGTCTTTGTCCGCGTGGAATTAAAAATAAAATTTAGTAAATATAGCTTATGTCACCCAGGGATAGTGTGACAACAGTGAAAGAATTTTTCAAATCGGTTAAGTAGTTTCGGTGCCTATTCAATTCAAACAAACAAACAAATCTTTTCTCTTTATAATACTCATACTGTTTGTTATAAAAATTACAAATGAAAACATTTATAGACATTTCGAGTGTAGACATATGTACCTATGTATAGAGTATCTTCTACATGAAATTAAATTCGTGTTGCAAAATTATATTGAATGAAGAGGATGTAATTATTGAAATCGACTATTTTTTATTACATATTTTCCTAGCCCTAAAAAATTACTATTGCCAGCAATAACCTTTGCATTATAATTGGACGAACATAAGAAAAATGAAAATCGTGTTTAGGTACAAACGAACAAAAAGCGATTCTTATTTAACGCACGCAATTTTTTCATCCCGATAACGCAATGACCTTTTTTATCTTCTTACGCTTACGCTTGGGAATGTATCGAGGGGAAAAGTGCAATTCCCAATATTTTATTTCTTTCTCTTCATATGAGGTTCCATGAAATAAATGTGAAGGGAACTTATCCCACATAAAAATTTGAACAGAGCGTACTCCTTGAAAGTTTAAGAAAGCTCCTAAAAAAAGTTAAAAATTACCTTCATACTTTTTCTTGTTTTTATTGCTCATTGTCATAATCTTGTGTTGCGTTCTTATTTTTGCTAATTGTACAAAAATATATCAAGGTAGACGGAATAAGAACTCCAGATAACAGATGAAACGACACACTTTTTAAAGACGACAAAAAAGTGCGCTGGAAAAAAAGAAACATCCCGTCCAAGGTGCGAATTTGCGAGATTACAACAGAATACCAATTTGGCGGCGCGGTGGAGTTTCCAAACAATTTCCACTTTAAGGAGCGTTGATCAAAGAAATAAAACTAAAAAGCAGAACTCCACCAGCCGACGAGAATGAAAGTAAATTTAACCAACAGTAATTCGCCTTTGAGGGGCTCAAGGGAAACTCGAAGGAAGGAAAATTGCGAAAGTTAGTGTTCCCTTATGAGGCTGCGAGTTATTGCTACTAGATATTTTAAGGTCGCAAACGACTCTCACTTTTATTGCAATAACTTTTGCCTAAACGCCCAATTATGTCAAAACTTCAGTATACCCAGTTCATAATTTATGTATCTCAAGTCATTTTTGTGCAAATCTCTTATGCGTCATTGCTTATAATAACAAAAATTTTGACTTTGTTTTTATCTTAAAACAATTTTCGAAAAATAAAAACTCATGTCGAATAATACACGGACAAAAATTGCAGAAGTTAGCGGCTATGGGTAGTACACTTCGTTACAAAGTAGTAAGTGTTACAAAATGTTTTATCTGATATGTTTCATAATACCAAACTTCTAAAGCGATTAAATTTGATTGTGAGCGTTGCGTCACGCTAGGATACTGGTTCGGAAACATTCTGCCATCTGATCCGTCGATTAAGAAACCCCAGGCTCATTAGTTGGTGCGGAACTTTCGAGACTGCGCAAACGCCGGGCGGCCATGACAAGGCGGTTGCCCCCTCTCACTCGGTCACTCAAAAGTACTAAGGTAACGGCCTTTGGGTATCTAGCTTGTAAATCTAGGGTACGGTTAACAATTTTCATCGAAATTAACTCTTTTCTTTTACATTTTACTTTAATCGGGATTTGAACTTACACAATAGCTTGCTAAGATTGATAACGTTGCAAAAATGACAAAGGGTTTTGGGACAGGCAGAAAGCAACTGTACGTATCAATTAGCAAAAGTAAGCCATATATTTTAATAAAAGAATCAAATGTAAATAAAATTAATTAGTAGCAAATTGCTATAATTTAGGCGTAGCATAAATTAAAACCATTTTTTTCACTAACATCTTTACGTAACGAGATCATCGTGTGTACTGTCGCAGAGAAAGTGGAACTAAGTCAAGGTCGACAACATTCTACTTTCGCTCTCCGTATCTTTTTTCCATAAACTACTTGCTGCACGACATAGATACGATAAATAATAATACATGATAATTATATATAGAACTTCGAACTACATGTTTGAAAATTAAATTCCCTTTTTTATTTTTGAATCAGTTACAATTAAAAATAGCGTTCCACAGGTTGAACGTTATCATATAAATTTGTTTTGTTACTCTCTTTTACCTTAAAGAGTTAACAGTTCATTATTCTTACTCGAAGTACATAAATAGAAATTTAAACAAAACTTTTTTATAACCACAATGCACTCCATCTAGCGTCAGAAATGTTAAAAGCATAAAGATAGATAACATTAAAAACTTTAAAAAAAATTTCTACATGTGAATCTTATCACAACTTCTGCCAACAACAATAAAGTTAGTGAAGATTATGGTCAACTCTATATTTGCAGAACTACGACACATATCCAGTGCAATACGAGCAAGCGGTGTACCGCAAACCATTGCGGGAGCACGAGAAGCCACAGGACCTGCGCAACGTGCCCGGCGTGCCCGGCGTCGACTATCCTATCTACCACCAAGTGCCCGACACCAGGTTCTCATGTGCCCACGTACCTGTACACCCGGGGATGTACGCTAATGTCGAAACAGGATGCCAGGTAAAGAGGAATAATAAACTCTGTTATTTTTTTATTAGTCATATGCTCATGTGTAGTACTCGTATGTCCCTACCGAGGACTTTGAGCGTACCCTAGATTATGGGTAATAGTAATGTATGAAATCGACTGTTGTAAGCTCTCTTTGGTATAAATTGGACATTATCAGATATAGAGTTAAAGAATTGTATAATCAATTACGTTTCGGTTTTTTCTGACTTCCGTAAATATCAAAATTATTCCTTCTTATTTTAAAAATATTTTTATACGTTTCATTTGCCAGTTAACCGTAATGATATTCTCTGAAATAAATGAATAACTACGCTTATTTAGAAATAAATATTTTAATGTAAAATACTCGACTTCCCTTAATTTCAACGGGCCGTGAATAACTTTAAATTGAATAAGTTAAAGTAATTTCACTTGAGGCGTGACTTACCTACAGTTTATTACTGCTTGATAATCTTAATTTACAACTTGGAGGGCTTTATTTAAATACAATTTGTTAATTTTCAAACCAAACGTTTCTCGGAATGGATTCTCTTTCAGATCCTCACTTACAAATAAATTTAATCGAATTAGAAATGATTTAATTTAATTGGTTTAATTAAAACGATTTAAAGTGTTTGATATTAATAAAATGTGAATTTTGATTTAAAAAGATTTTTTTTTATTTACCTTATTTAACATGAACAGGATAAGCATAAGAATGGTTATTGAGTTTGTCGGGGGAAAGATCCCCTTCCTGTATCACACTGTAGGAAGTCTATCTGTATAAAATGTAAGGAACCATTTAACTTCTTGCAGAAGTCTATGGACACTTCGCTATTATAGAAAAATAAGGTGGCCCCTTGATAGTTTGCCCTTTTATAGTAGAATTATAAAAAACATCGTTTTATTTTTAGGCCTACCACGTGTGCCATGACGGTCGTGAGGGACACCAAGGAGCGGCTTTCCTCTGCACAAATGGCACTCTCTTCGACCAGACTAAGTTTGCATGCGACTGGTGGTACAATGTCGACTGTTCACAGGCTATTGAACACTACAAGTAAGTTACCTCAAAGACCGTAAGTAAAAGCGTGGAGAGATTGTGGAATGATTACGTTAACTAATATTTAAAACTTCGTAAATTATAGTGCAATAATCATGAAAGAGTCAAGCTTTTTATTAAAAAAAGTTTTAAGGATGCTTATAGTATTTTTACCCGACTGATAAAGAGGGTATGTAAGTTTGTTTTTATGTATGTAGGTTTGGATTTGTAGAGTCGTTGTGAGGGCCTGTGTTTTGAGTAAAAAACTTAGTTTTATATGCAGCCAATAGATGGCGTTATTTCGTTGATAAGAGGTTATTTATAATTACAAATTGCGGATATCCATGGTCGTTGGATTAATTAACATTAGTGAATCCGCTCGTTTACCTCTTTTTCAGGTCAAGGTCGTCAAGATCACTATAGTCCTGGGACCAAAATCTCCGTTTAAAAATTTTTTGTTACATTTTTTTGTCAAATAAAACTGACAGGGATGAGATATGCTTTAAACGGAGATTTTGGTGTCAAAAACCAGCGGATAATCTTATACGCTATATTTTACGCATTATTAAACAGTAAAATCAATGTGAACCAGCGAATCAACCAGTTTTAGAAGAAACATGTTTTCGTTTTATTTTGTTTTATTGGAAAATCAAAATATGTCAATTACAATTTTGAAATGTTTCAGATTGAACGCAGATCCGTTGAAAAACCCTTACGTACCAAAACCAAAACCAGAACAAGTGGCGGAACACGGAGTTTACTACAAACATGACTAAACTGACATCACTAAATTGTCTTATCTGAGGAACAGAGTTACATCTCTTATGAGATTCCTTGACAGATGTAATTCTTTTCATTGGATGGGTCGAAATTATAAAAGTAAAAAAGGGACCACCTATTGAATAATACAAAAAATATTCAATAAATTAATAAGAGCACATTTATGAAGATTAATAGTAAATTATTTAATTACCAGAATAGATAGTAAAGCATTAAATTAACAAAATTATATTGTTTATTCCTTACTCAAATAGCTGCTATTTTTAACCGACTTCCAAAAAAGGAGGTGTCCAAACCATCTGTATTTGTATTATAAATAATACAAAAGTAAAACTTAATTATCTCCCTGGCCTTTTCTCAACTTACTTCATTTTAAGAGCCACTAAAAAGAAAATCTTGGTATTCAATCAGTGCGCCTAGCACGAATGTTTGTAGGCAATTGTCTCAAATATTCGTGCTAGGTCCACAGTACATTTACCCTACGTAAAACAATCACTAATTTCAAACAGTCATTGACCTTTTTCACAATAGATTTCATTGGAAATAATATGCTCTTATTAATTATTAATTATTTCATTATTTAAATTCATCTTTTCATCCACTGCTCATTTTAATTATAAGCTATTTTTTTATAAATTATCACGATAGCTGTATCTTAATTGTAAATATTTCAAATCATTCTCTTGCAAAATTTCTATTCTTAATATAGATCTGTCAAAATTATCTTATTTTAATGTTGTAATGTTAAAATTATATACCACTCGAATGTACTTATGGCCGCCATGAATTTGTATGGCACAGAATCTAGTTACAAATAAGAAAATGTATTTCATAGATTAAAAAACAATCGTACAAAATACATAAGAATTTTTGAATAGAAAAAGAAATTATTTTTATTTTTTCATTATGCAAAATAATTTTGTAAAAATTAATACAAATCCTGTACTTCATGTTATTTCTGTATACATTATTTAATTATTGTTTTTAATTTCATATAACATCAATTTTAACGTATACATCTTTTAATACAAATCATATTTTATAAGTTAAAAAAAAACGTTGTTCCAAATTAAAATTGTAAAAGCATGTCGCTTAATCTCATAAACAGCACCATGAAATCAGATGCAGACAAACTAGAAATTGCGTAGTCACCATTAGGAAATGAAACTTTATATATTTTTATTTAATAAAAAATAAAACTATAACTCTTGAAATTTTATTTCTAAAAGAAAGTTCTGCAACCATTACTATTTCACTTAAATTATACATCTATATATAATAATATTAGGATTAAGTTAAAATTATTACTGTCCGTGAAAAGTTCTTCAAAGTTTAAATTACTGCATCACGAGATTTACTCAAATAGAATAAGTTTTAAGAGAATATTCCTCGGTATACTTAAATTGTGACATTTTAATTTGACGAGTTATTGACACGTACGTAGAATTTAAGTGAGAAATGTATTTCGAAATTAAATGTAATATGATAACAATACTGTACCGTGTGTTTCCACTAACAAAACATCTATATAAAAACAAGTTGAAAAAAAAATTAAAAAAGCAATAGAAGCTAAAATCAAACTTAGAATATTTAGAGAGCTAACTTTAAAAATCCCGAACTAAAACAGTCAAAAAGTCTACAAAACCCGTTCCAAAATAGCTTTTGACTTTCCAGTACAAAATTGAGTAACAAAGTTGATATTCGGTTTGTTCGTTTCTTTTCCGAATGCAACTCAACGTGTATTTTAATAATTGACGTTGAAGTGAAGCGACGACATTCACTTAAGCCGAAGTTATTAAATGAAAACGTAACAATGTCATTGAATGGACTTTTATCCACAGTAAAGGCGCCTTTGATGGGTTTTATTTGATTATAAATTCAATTTTTAATAAAACGCATTCACATAAAGCTTCGAAACATAATACTACATTTTTTTTTTTCAATAAATAAATGTCAGCATATTTTGTCACTAAATGCTTAATATTTCTATCCAGATAAACATTATACTTATTTAGTTAGTAACTCCTAAAATATAGTATCAACGTTCTCCACTTTATATACATTACTGATCTGAATCATATTTTTAACGTAGCTAACAATGGTAGAGTTCCTAATAACATACATTGCACAAATTAACTCGACCGGTGACTTTTCTCGACGATTCTGTGTGAAGACAGGTGAGAAGTACAATCAATTCCATTATTCGTCTGATGAGTGTGTGCACCGGATGCCTAATTATAGTCCGCTTCCTCTTCCTACCCTTTTCTAATAAGGAAAGGATGGGAAGTGAAGGTGGAGAAGGAGGGAAAATCCACTTTTCTGCAAATACAAATGGGAAAATAGGCAACGGTCGCTTCGCTATTTTGGCGAATTCAAATGGTCGCTTCCTGGTTTGACAGATTTTGCTATAAACAAAAGCTTTTCACAAAACACAAACAAATATTTTATACAATATACCAGTAGACAATTCACTTAAAGATTAAGTAGCAACGTATAATACTCTAGCCTTGAAAGAGTTCCTTTAAAGATTGTCTTAATTATTCTTCAACTACAGCCAGTTACATTGACTAAAATGAAATGTTGATAATATGTAGATTTTTGAATACATATTTTAACTGTGTCGTATATTTTTCGTTTTATTACTGTTGTTACTAAATTTCAATGCAGCAATTCTTAAAAATGCCGGCAGGAAGAAAACATTTGTGAGTGAGGGATCTTATTTCAAATTTTATGCGCCCCTCGCGTACTCTTATGCTGCGTGTATGTTATTCTTGTACTAAATTTTATATCATTACGTTGTTTGTACTGAGACAATACATTCGTTCAAGAAATTATCTAAAACGTCTGAAATATTAATAGCAAAATAGTTTCATTAAGATTAGTTTTATCGAATTACAGTTTAAACTTTACATAACACTGAAATAAAGAGTAATAAGTTATTAACTGTTGCTTTAAATAAAAATTTATAATTTACTACCTGTCGCCCGCGACTCCGTCCGCGCGCAGTTAAAACTAAATGTGGGGGGGTATGAAAAATAGATGTTGGCCGATTCTCAGACCTACTGAATATGCTCACAAAATTTCATGAGAATCGGTCATGCCGTTTCGGAGGAGTACGGGAACGAAAACTGTGACACGAGAATTTTATATATTAGATTAATACAAAAGATTATTTAACTAAATATTATTTGTGGTATTTCCAGGATCAATTTCTGTATAATTTTCTTTCTTTATTTGAAACGTGAATAATCGTCAACTCTCATCGTTGAATTTCTGTAGTAGGCGTAAAACGTTCGTAGCACCGACACGTCCGCCCTTTTTTAATAAAACACGTCCCACTACGAGTCATATGTCTAAGCCTCAATATTGTGGCGGCGAATTTACAACGCGAATTGCGTGATCGGAATATTATGCATTCATTTGTCGAATTCGTTTTTTTGTTGTCTTTGAATATTGTTATACCACTCGATATAAATGTTCTGGACTATATAAGGTGACGTAGTGAAGTAAGCTCGTATCTATAGTGAAAACTAGTGTTTAACGATTATAATTGACTGCATTTTTCTTTGACTCGACGCATATTTCTAATCCAAGAAACAAATTAAATAAACTGGCTTAAACTATTGACAACTTAAAAATTAATTTAGCGCTATTTATCCATTTTATTAATATTGCATTTTGATTGAATATCGCACAGATTATTACACAAATTTAAACATCAAACAACTCATATTAATTTATTATTCAAATTAATAATGTATTACTAAACGTTCGATTATAACTTGCAACACATGATAGGATATTGAAATTAAATTAATCATCGATTAATTTTTGAACTATGGAAATTCAATGTGACATTATACATGAATTATTTTGTGAAATCAAATTAAAAGATAATTTAAGGACCTTTGTATACGGCAATGTTAATCTTTAAAAACAGACGATTCTAGACGCTTGGCGACTTATACAATATAATGTCATTAAGGATTGTACATAGCACGCGTCACCAACATCTTTATCTGTCATCGTCTAAGACAATCGCTCGTTAAGATCTTCATGAGAATAATTACTGCGATTTTAAAGATGAAGGAGCATAAATATACAGTTAACATATAGTCGCTTTGTCTATGCTGACCGAATAGACATTCAAAAGATAGCCTAGAATATTCCCGCACACATCAGCTACTTTCCCGTGAAAGCCCCGTCAAAATCGTAACCTAACCCATCCGTCTCAGATATTACCAGGAAGAAACACGGCCTTGCGGACAAACAGACAGAAGAAGAAAGATAGACGAGAAAAAATATTAAAAACTGATTTTTCGTTATTGACAACGCAAATACACATTATGTGTACGAATTTTTTTTTCATTCGATAAATGAAAAAATCAATCAAATTATATTATATGTATAAATAATTTAGACATAGTCATACTAAAATGGAACTTAGAACATATTCGTTGTAAATGTTTAAATTTAATCTCGTGGATTTAATTTCCACCCACATCAAGGTTGAAGCTTGACAGTTTAATTTTGAACTGCTGCAAGCAACGAAATAACTGCCACTGAGTCTCGAACAATAGACAAAACTGCTCTAAAAATATTAATATTAATCATTATTTTTTGTCTAACACCATATTATATAACTTGTGTGCATTTTTATACGATTTTATTCATGGAAAACTGTCATGAATAATTATAGTGAAAATTATTTTTTTTAATTCAACACACAACAAAGAGCATTAAACACAAACTTTACTTATGGAAGTATTTATCAAAAATATAACCATCGACTTTCTTATGCTTAATTTTAAGAGAAAGGAGATGAATTTTGTCACCTTAGTAATATATATTTTAACTGAAATGTGTATTCACATTTAAAAATGAATATACGAAAAAACTTGATCATTGTATTATAAAGAAATAAATGAAATAAAGAAAATAATAATTTATCGTTATATTTTATGTATTGTGCGGAAATTGAACATATCGTAGCATTAATGAAACAATGATCAGTGTTACGAGCATAAATACACAATAAGACGAACATGACTCCAATAGTCCGGAAATTGGTTAAATGCTGCCGGCAATACGTTACGTACTATGAAATCTCTTATTGAAACAAAATGTTAATTCCGCTTACATCTGGTATAAGACGTTATGTTTAAGCTTTATCATTAACTAGCGACCCGCCCCGGCTTCGCACGGGTGCAATGCAAAATATACCTACTACAGAATAAATGCACAATTTATTTAAGGTACTTAAATGGATAAGGATTAATGCTGTATTGTTTAAAATCACTTCGTAAAAGAATAAAAATGGTTATGCTGGGTTATCCCTAAGAGATAGACATATACCATCGCGGACTTTTTTGTTGAACTTGTTAAGGTGAACAATACTGTAGTACATTATTTTGGTCTATCTCGTAGGGTTCAGCCAGCGTTTGCAATATAAGCGCAGAAAAACGTGCTTATTTACGACATCACATTAGAAAACTTTAAATTTATCAGTGTTTCTCTACTATATTATGCATTTATTATACATACAAACCTTCCTTAAGAATCACTCTATCTATTAAAAAAAACCGCGTCAAAATCCGTTGCGTAGTTTTAAAGATCTAAGCATACATACGGACATACAGCGAAAGCGACTTTGTTTTATACTATGTATATTGATGCAACAAAATGAAGTTGTTAAAAATTATTGTAATTATTAATTAGTATTGTCTTAAGTCTGTCGTAAAATTCATCATCTCCATGGCCTTTTTCCACTCACGTGGGGTCGACACACAAGGTTTTATAAACCTTAAAGATTTGGCTTAAGTTTTTACGGCCGACCCCCTGCCTGTCGCCAACCCGCCTGTTTAAGTCAGTCGAAATTGTGTTTACAATTTTCATAAAGTTTCATACCTTCACGATTATATCACAAAATCAAGAATATCATAGTTGCCATCTTGTTTTCAAAATGCTCAAGATGTTACGATTATTTGGTCACAATTGCGTTGACCACTTGAAACGTAACATGACATCTCATACATTTCGGGAGGCATTGTGCGTCACGGCAACTTCAGTGGTAGCTGTGTGTATGAATTAAAAAAGATTATAATTTTCAATATTCACTAGCAAAAAGCAGTGATTTAGGCGGGCTAGTTTAGCTTTACCTGTAAGGAGTTGGGCTAGTCGTGTAGCAAAGCGAGGAGGGGCTGCGGTTGCGTTCCGTATGGAGATCCCGTGTCCCCCCGCTATCGCTGTTGGCGGCCACCGTGGGGTTTTAGTCGGTGCAGACCCGACATAACTTGTCTGTTTTCCCCAGACAGATAAGTATGCGTTAGGCATTTCCCCACGGAAAAAAAAAAAAAAGTTTAGCTTTACCTTTTCATAGTTTGTAAAATATAATTTAAAATAAATCTTTTAATGTACCTAACGATTATTAATATGGAATGTAATACACATCTTATTGGCTTTATAATATTCTCACAGATACCGTTAGAAAGAAACAAGATTTTTTTTGTATAAAACAGAATTTTATGATAGATGACACATATAGAAACAAAACAAAATAACTATGCCAAAGCCCAAATCTGAAAGAGAAATATTTTCTTAGTAAAGTGTAAATATTGTGTACTTATAGAACTTTCTTCACTCGCCTTGATTTAACTTGTAAATCCTAGAGAATTTTCTACTTGTATTAACACCACCTACGATAGTATATAAAAATAAAAACAGAATACGAAGTAATAAATCCCACAAACGCTTCGCAGTATTGTAATAATAAATCGGTAATGGGTTAATACTGCATACGCTGCAATCAACTGTTTAAATTCACGGACCATTTATTCCTTTCATTCCATTTCTGTTTGTTACACGCCACACTGGGGCAAGCGGTGTCCTGAGATACGTGTATAACTGGATATAAAGTTGGACACTTTTAAGAATGGATATGGATATCAATATCAATTTTATTGTCCTTGAAATATTATCGAGCATCTATCGATCTATCTATCGATGGATTAATGTTTGCTTAAAGGTATATTCAGAACGGCTCAATGGATCTCGATGAAATTTGGCATACACGTAGAACATAGACTAGAAGAACACATAAGCTACTTATGTTTCTTTTTAATTTCGCACGGACGGAGTCGCGTGCGACAGCTAGTTATAATATATATTTAACAGTGGTAGACACCAGCAACACCTGTTGTACGAATTAGTCGGCTCTTCCGGTGAAATACCACGACCACACAGAAGTCAAGCGTGAAGTGGAAGTAATTCCGCGTTTCGCCTAATTTTAGTCCTCTTTCCTTTCCCAAACTTATCTTATAAGGAGAGTATGGGAAGGGGAAGTGGATTTGGCGCAGGCTGGAATGCATAGGAAGAGAAAATATTATATTTATGTGCGTCCTCTCCTCCGTCGATTAGTCACAGGCAAAGGCAAAGGCATCTGAAATTACGGACGTCTATGGGCAGCGGTCGCTCTGCTATTACGGCGAATTAAGGTGGCAGCTTGCTCGTTTGCCACCTTATGATAAAAATTATGTTAATACCGACAATTAAAAATATTTAATATCAAAAACTAATAATTTTGCAATCAACAAATTCCAGGAAATACAAATTGTATTTTGTATAAAATAGAAAATCTTTTATTTTACGATTGCTTTGAAGCGAGCGAACGTTAACAGGAAATAAATTACGAGTTATTTTGAACAAAAGGTGAAAATGTTGTCCTTTGCTTACTTACTAATAAATTGACTCGTTCCGAGAATTTTATGTAATAAAGTAAAGGCACTCACATGAGTAGTCAAGAGGCGATTATTATTTTATTTAAAACTAGCTTTTGCCCGCGACTTCGTCCGCGCGGAATTAAAAAAAAATTAATAAATTAAAAAATTAATAGTTCTTCCAGACTATGTTCTACATCTGCGCCAAATGTCATCAAGATCCGTTTAGCCGTTCGGGAGATATACCTTCAAACAAACATCCATCCATCTAAACTTCCGCATTTGTAATATTTGTTTTTAGCCGACTTCAAAAAGAAGGAGGTTATCAATTCGACTGTATTTTTTTTTTATGTGTGTTACCGCGAAACTCCGCCCCTGGTGGTCCGATTTTGATGAAAAATATTTTAATCGAAAGGAAGTGCTTGCAGGTGGGTCCCATTTTTTTGTTTTTTTTTAAATAACTAGAAGACTAGTAGATTTTGAATATAGCTTCAAAATTTGTTGCGAAAATTAGGGACATTTTCCTTTCAGCGCTTACGTAGGCTAAACTATAGGACCTACATAAAAATGATGTATGGCGAATTGTAGCTCTTTAAATGTGCTAAATAAAAGTCTGCGATAGCATATATCTATCTTTTATAGTTTTCTCACAATAACCATTTTTTTCTTCAGAAACATCAATTAAATTCATGCCCTATTTCCGACGCTATTATTCCAGTTCAGTATTAACCCTTATGTAAATAAACATGTTCATTATCAAGAGAATTTAATGTAGATTATATTTGCAATTGAAACTATATCATTCTGTCTAATAGTTTAGGAGATATCGTAAGAATAAAATTACGCGGAAACGAAAAATGCTACACGAAAAGCACAATTTTGCTTTCTGGGCTTACGTAGGTCAAACTATATGACTTACATAAAAATGATGTATGGAGTAATTATAGATCCTTAAATTTGCTAAATAAAAGTCTTGGGTGGCATATATCTATCATCTATGGATGTCTCACAAAAACCGTGTTATTGTGAACAAACTTCGATTAAAATGCACACGAAAAACAGCGTCGTAAGCTTACGGCGCTATTATATTATATTCGATATGAATCCTTATCCAAATAAATATGTTTGATGGCTAGAGTATTAAATGCAGATTACATTAGCCTTTAAACTATGTAATTCTGATCAATAGTTTGGGAGATATTAAATAATTAAAAACTACGCGCATTCGAAAAATGCTAGTGCGGCGCGCGGCTGGACAAAATTAAAGGCACGCTACGATGTATTAGTTCGGTAATTTTCAATTTGTATACCGATTTTGATAATTATTTCATTGTTTAAAGGATAAGTGGTTATCTGCTGCATTCTAAATTAGTTTTTGAATTGAAGTACACACATATCAAATAGGAAAGATCATTTTCTTTATTTGTCTTATTTATGTCTTTATATGTATTAAGGAAATTTGTAATTGAACTTCAAATTCACTAAAAATTGTGAAATAAAACAAAAATTTTAAGAAAAAAAAATAGCCGACTTCAAAAAAAAACAATCTCAAACAAAATGCACTCAAAAGTAACCTAAAAAAACCAATTTCAAACAAAATGCACTCAAAAGTAACATAAAAAAACAATTTCAAACAAAATGCACTCAAAAGTAACCTAAAAAAAACAATTTCAAACAAAATGCACTCAAAAGTAACATAAAAAAAAAGTCAAACAAAATGCACTAAAAAGAAACAAAAATGTCATGAAAACTCTCTAAACTCTAGTAGTTAGTAGTAGGGGCTCAGTTTTCCGCAACTCCACGACAAGCGTGTATTTTGCGTGTCTCTAAACTCTAAAGAAAGTTCTCTTCTTTCTTGTAACATGTCTATACTGTATAATTATTGTTATTTTGGAGTCGGTTTCGGCCTAAGTAGGGACATAAACGTAAGTATGTCTAATACATCTCAAATATAAAATGTCACCTATTTACTTCGGCCGACACCGACTGCGAAATAACAATAATTATACAATATAGACATGTTACAAGAAAGAAGAGAACTTTCTTTAGAGTTTAGAGACACGCAAAATACGCGCTTGTCGTGGAGTTGCGGAAAACTGAGCCCCTACTACTAACTACTAGAGTTTAGAGAGTTTTCATGACATTATTTTGTTTCTTTTTAGTGCATTTTGTTTGAATTTTTTTTTATGTTACTTTTGAGTGCATTTTGTTTGAAATTGTTTTTTTTAGGTTACTTTTGAGTGCATTTTGTTTGAAATTGTTTTTTTATGTTACTTTTGAGTGCATTTTGTTTGAAATTGGTTTTTTTATAGTAAGAATTAAGGCAAACATTAATTAAATTTTTTGCATACTGTCAGTAATGTTAGTAGTAATGTAGGTCTTCAAAATCTTTTCTTTTCTAATGATTTTGGAGACCAATATAATTTAAAAAAAATGTATTTTTTAGAGTCTAAAGCTATTGTGATTTGAGATTTAAAAAAAACGATTTTTTTTAAAACAACCTTTTATTGTGTTCTTGTTATTTAAAAAGAATTAAAACATAGACAAACTATTAGTCAAGACGTTTCAAACGAACTGGATTAGGTTGTGTCATTTCATTGCAAAGTTCCTATGGCCACCTTCCAGCTTCATCAGTCAAATGTACACCATATCGTCATAATATTATCTTGTCATGCGAATTACAAATGTATGCAAAATTTCAGATCACTGAGTTACCGGGAAGTAAATCAAATTTAATTTGCAAGATTCGTTGATAAACATTGGAGCGGATGAAACTAAATAAAAGCTTTTATAAATCGAGAGTGCGTCAGTACACGGTACGGTATGATGCATACGTTTTCAAATACTAAACTATAAACCATTGTAGAGTTAAATGAAAACCCCTGAACATTATTTACTATGCAATTTAAAGCTAAGGAGATTGCCTGTTAAATCTTTTATTCTTTATAAACACATACTTTTATAGTTTAAACTTTAAAAATTTTACGAAGGTAAAAGTTTAGAGCGCACTGATTTTAAGTTTTCAAGTGGATAGCAATATCGTATAAAGTTGTTGCTACGAAAAATTGGTTTTAATATTCGGTGCTAGCTTACCAATTTAAAATAATAACTAGTACTACTTAAATGCACGAAAACTGCACATAGATTGTACAAAATTAGTTATATAATAAAAGAAACAATAAAAAAATGTGAATTTGTAAATTCCCTTAATTTTATAATGTATTTATAATTCGCCACTAAACATTAAGGGCCTTACCATAAACAACTTAGTGTTTCAGATACATTTTAGCTCAAACATACGTCAACACTTTTATACCATGACTCTAGCGTCCGGCGCGTATTTTTGACAAATCATGGTTATTGAAACATTGTTATGCTTAGGCTTGCGAAATGCGATCTTTACCAATAAATGGTGAAGCACTTATACCGAAAGCATTGTGGTGAAACATATTTATTGTGAAATACATCACCACGTTTACGTTAATAACAACAGCGTTGAAAAGGTTAAAACACGTGCTTAAACTAAACAGAGTCTCACAGTATTTTTTGGAGTAAATATTTTCCACCTATTTATACCTATTTGTAATAGGGTAATCATTAATGACATCTAAATATATTTTATCATTTAATTTAAATCGACATGTTTAAAACATTTTGCTCGTTGAATGTAACATAGCTTTTATTAATTACGCGTCCCTAATAAATGACATGAGATTGAATTTTAATTAACTATTGTTCAGTTTTATGTTCATGTAAAATTACCGCGGGCGGTGTCCAATTATGATAACATGCATATATGAAATTTGCAAACAAGCACAGTTTTAAAATATATAAAGTTGCAGTCTATGCAATGGCGGATGGGCGCATGTTTGGTGCATCTTCGACTAAAAACTACGTACAGAATACGCCATCGACGTGAAAACGGAGATAGAAATTGTTCAGTTATCGTCGATCTTATTTTTGTTCAGCTAAATAGCTCGAAATATTTGAATCGCCAACACTGCAATAATCAATTAACTTATATAATAACGGCTAAAACACTCGCGTATACATATCCGAGGCATATATGAGAGTGACTCACCTTAATGAAGGGCCCCCGATGGACTCGAAACTAGTCGGTGCCGACACCGGATATATATACGTGAGTGTTTTAGCCGTTATTATATAAGTTAATGATAATGTCTCACGAAAGTTTGAATAATTTAATGCAATAATCAAAGCTCAAATGCTTAATATTATCTTAGGAGGAGAGAAGAGACATCGAAATGAAAGGCAGATGGCGTAAGTTAAAGAATGATAATTTTGTAATGAAAAGTCTTTTATCGCTATGATTAAAATTGAGTCTCAGACGGACTATTACCGTCCATATTGATGAAATATTTAGGTTTATAAATGTAGAGAGAGGTTTGTCACAACCGCGTCAAATGGAGGTCTGTAGAGGACCCCTCTGGATTAAAAACGTCAGTTATGTTATTGTTTTCGTTTATTAAAATAACCAATCAATAATTAACTTCAAGTTACATTGTTGATTTTAAACAATACAAAAGAATTTGTACTCATTTACTTTTTTTTAAGTAAAACACTTAAAAAAGTAAATGATAATTAAATTATAACAATTACTGAGTGTATAACTCAATGACTTACTCTGTATCACTTTTCAAAGTTGAAGTGACCCTAACGTCCCTTGTTCAAACTTCCAATAAGCTTTTCGTGACGTTTGTTGACACTAATAGGGATCATGTCTCAGTGTCCCCAATCCCAAACATAGTATGTTTATCTTTAAAACTATCAAATTGTATGGCTGGTATAAATCTATTTATAAAAGATATTAATTTCACACGTCACTTATAGTTAGAATATGAAAGACTGTGTAGTGTAATTACGTATTTATTTTCGCGCGAACCGCACTGTTGTGGAATGCCAGCCATCGGATGGTATCAGATGTTATGGATGGTACCTGGCGGTCTATGAAACCTGGTGCGCAGACACTACGTAAGTGGGATAAGGACAGGGAGATGGTAAGACTTTGTAGTGAAAAGAATTGTTTCGTCTCACAGCAAGGGATTGAAAATGTTCAAGTCAGTGTTTATGACCAAAGATGACTTGTTGGTCTTCAAGAGTATAGTTATTAGGCTTTTAGCAAGTACTATCTTTCGACCAAATTAATATCAAGTTTAATCGTAATCGATCGTATGTAGTTATAACAATTTTGTAGAGGAAGGAAAGGCATGTGCGGTAATTTGGAATAATTAAGAAAAGAATTAAAAATGAAAATGAAAATAATTGAATAAAAAGGCGAAAAGAAATGATTAGCGCTCACTTGAAACAATACATGTTTTCCACAGATACAATTTTATTAGCATGGAAGGGAAGAAAAATATAAAAATGTTCTATATTTAAAAATATAAAATCTATATATATAAAAGAAAGTCGTGTTAGTTACACTATTTATAACTCAAGAACGGCTGAATCGATTTGACTGAAAATTGGTGGGCAGGTAGCTTAGAACCAGGAAAAGGACATAGGATAATTTTTACCCCGTTTTCTATTTTTTATTCCGCGCGGACGGAGTCGCGGGTAAAAGCTATTTTGAATAAAAAACATATTTACAAGGTTTTTTGTATTGGCAACACATTATAAAAATAAAGACTCAGATTGTCTGTTTTTGTATCTTAATTTCTTTACTATATTCCCAGCCTTGTCCATTATTATTTTTTTATTTTAGTTTTCTCTTCTAGGAATATCTGGTATACAACAATGAAATTAATATCCACGTTACATTCAGTGCATTAACGGAGTTCGTATTCTCAGTACGCACACCTATCATAACTTGCAAACTCCACTCCGCAGAGAGCGGCTCAAATCTTAAGCTCGCGGCGTGTTGCCTTCCGCATTTGCATACTGCGCGAACTTTCCTTACACACACCAAAACTTACACATACCATATAACTTGAGACAGATATACGATGTCTTTCATTTAATTTACTAAACCATTTTCATAGACCGAATTTCTATCTTTGTGATAGATATTATTTGGCACATCATTTTCTGTGTATAATAATTTTAACCGAGAATACTTTAGAACATAGTGTTATATTTGCCCAACCGTGTCGTTAAGATATTATCAAAATCTCTCGGTCACTCTTTGATTTAATTTTGACGTGAACCTATTACTTTTTATGTGGAACTAGCTTTTGCATGCGACTCCGTCTGCGCGTAATTAAAAAAAAATGAGTAGTCTATGTGTTCTTCTAGACTTTTTCTACGTCTATGCTAAATTTCATCAAGACCCGTTAAGCCGTTCCCGAGATACATTAAAACAAACATCCATCCATTCATCTAAACTTTCGCATTTATAATAATGTGTAAATGTGTAATTAATTTATGCATCCCTTTAAATATAATAATATCGAATCAAATTCTTTAGTGAGGCTACAAGTTTAAGACATGCGGAATATGAAAACAATCCAGCAAGACATTCCGCAACTTAATTCCATTAGACCTATCTCACATAGTTTCAATGTTTAGGAATCATTATGGCAACGTTGTTTGTGTCCGAGATGAGTTCCATATATTTCTTTTTACATAATTGTACGGACTGTCTCTAAAAATGTTGTCTTACTGCCTATTTCCACTTTGCAGCTAGCCGCGTGAGTGTTTTTATACGAAGACGCCTTTTGGATGGAATCGAGTGTTATTTTCAATGGCTCAGCTGCAATAAAAAACAGCAGCTCTCGATCAGGGTCGGGCGTCTAGCCTCCTAGTGAAAACAGGCACTAATACGGCATTTGACTTTATAATACAACTAGCTTTTGTACGCGACTTCACGAAAAAACTTAGTAAAACAGTTCCCTTTGCTTTCTTCTAGACTATTTCTACATATGTGTCAAAATTTTAATAGTAATAACATACATCCATCCATTCATCCAAACTTTCGCATTTATAATATTAATATTACAACATTTAAAACAATGTTTACAGAATAAATCTCTGAGACAGATATATTACAGATGTCAATTTTAATAACATAAATACAATTCAAATTTGTTTCAAACGAGTTTCACGGCAATTAATTGGTAACAACTTAGTCGTTTGAAATTATATAAACGGCGGTTAAGATAGAATATCCTACGAAATAGTTTTAATGCTGTTTAGTGTGAATTGAATACGTAGAGATTGTCACTAATGACTTTGAACGCAAACTGTGTACTTTACAAAACATTGATAACTTTAAACTTAAACTTAAAATAAACACATTAAGATGTTGAAATGAAAGTAATATGTATCTTAGAATAGTGCGTAGAAAAATGAAAATTTTCAGCAAACATTATTTTCATCGCCACAATAACAAACAATTTTGTAATATTGAATCATTAAAATCTGCTATCGTGATGAAATTGACACCTTAATATTTCCAATTAAAATTATTCCTCCTGCTATTTCGAAATTATCTATCCACGGCGAAAATTTCTCTTAATTAAAGCTTTGGACGTAGAAATTAAGCCGCAATAAATAATTATATTCTAGCAATGTGACGAGGGTCGCCTGCTCCGATGCGGTCACAAAATTTTAATCTATCCCAAAATCTTGCAAAAGAATTTAACAAGTTTTTCAAATTTATTAATTCTTTTGCAGTTAATAGTAATTTAACAGATCACTGTCGTACAAAATAAATATTCCGTAAAAATATAAACAAATTTTGGGTAATATCGAGTCTAGATCAAATAAAACTGTCGGTGCGTTCCTTTATAGATCCCGAGACTCTCACCAGATACGCTAGAGTATGGCCACCGGGGGGGTTTTAGTGAGTCAAGTCTTCAATAACCCAAGCCCGTCGATTAAAGGTAGGCAATGCATCTGCAATTGCAGATGTCCATGGGCAGCTGCCGCTTCGCTATTTAGGCGAATTAAGGTCGCTCGTTTGCCACCTTACAATTAAAAAAAAACAGTTGTGCCCGTAGCGGGATGGGTACCTTTTGAAGATTTTCCACGAAAAAAAAAAAGTTCAAAGAAAACTATTGTAATATTTAAATTTTATTTATCACGATTTCTTGAAATTATTTTCTAACGCTTTAAAATAAACTGTTCTGCGAAGGTTTTACGCAAAGAAATCCTTTGTTCCGTATCCCACAAATAACCGGAGACTAGAACTGCTTTATTAAAATTTATCTAGCGCTAATGGTTTTCTAAATAACCTGTCACTACCACAACCGAGAAACTTTACATAACAGAAATGATATTACAAAAGACTTCCAGACGCTTATAGTAAAAATATTACGTAACAGGCGCATTTGCAACGCTATAGAACATTTTGTGTTTTACAATACAATAGATTGCAAAATTTACTGAAGAAAAAACGGACGCATCATTTAAAATATATAGTACTTACATATTATAGCCATATTCATAAATGTTTCGTTAACTATAACGTAATACTGTCGCGTTTAAAATAATAACAAACGGTACCAAAATATAAGAGTTAAGTTCCACTGCCAAAAAGCTGACACAAAATTAATTTTAACCCACTTATTCTCCTTCACTAAATTGACATAACAATTTTTTTATATGGATGTTTTGGCAGTAAAACGTAACGGTTACGTAAAAACACTAACTAAGTAAGAACCTTTATTTTATTTGCTGTCTGTACACTTTGAGCACCACTCACAATAACAAAAGACAAACGAAACAACTTCTGAAATGAGAAAACCTTGAGAGATATGTCAGCTTCGTGTTTATGAACATCAGACGTCTTATTGAAAGTCTACGAATGAGCGGCACATTCGGCTCATTGCTGAACTTTCAGATTTCTTACAACTTTACTCGTGTAGGCATATTGGCTTATTCAGTTTTCCGTTCCATTAGTAGATGGAACTTTGATATAAAGTTTGTGAACTTCTACTTGATAAGATTAAGATGAAAATCAAGGCTATAACTAGAGTAGCTAAGAGATTTATACTGGAAAAAAAAACTCCTTTTCGTCCGTAAAAAACACAAATATTAACTTTTGTTTTCACAGCTTAAATACATTTCCATAAAAAATAGTTATGTTTGCTTATTCAGAGAGAATGCATTTATTTGCAATGGAATTCCATGGCAAAGATATGTTATATACAAATACATGTATCAGAAGTTGTTTTAAAAATATATTCTTAAGATATTGCACCGCGGTAGGGAAGAGACTGAAAAGGGTCGCCTTTGTATTCGACACATTCTAAATTCAATTTATTACTCACTTTAAGTTCCATTTTGCGGCGAGAATATTCTTAAGAAAAACGTGGAAGAAAATGCTTACTATTTGATCTTACTACTCTGAGATAAAATAAAAAAAATTATTAAGTGAATAAAAAAACATTAAGATAAAGTAAATAAAAATTCGACGACAAGCATAACATAGGGTGTTATATGTTTAATTGAAATAACTAAAATGTATAATATTTAATATGTAATAGTGAACAAAAACACAAAGCAAAATAAATAAGATCAGTAAACGTATAATACGAAAATATACAAACAATATGTTTGTTAATGACTCCCCAATTAACATCGACCGCGACCCGCGCTCGTCAGATCAGGTACCGTTAGTTACCGCGTGTTGTCATTAGGCCATCGACAAAGCTTCTGCGCACGAATAATAAATAGGTGTATATTTCTAAAATAAGAAAGGTGAACATTTGACACATTTCGTGCGATCAATATGTCATAGTGACGGTTACCTCTAGTCCCGGTATTCAAATAACTTATTATATATTTGATAAGATTTAATTAGCAATACATAAATTATTATCTGAAGATTTCTGTACAATCTCTTTGCCAATATCCTGTTAAGAAAATGGATGGCTCAGTAATAGGCGCCGGTGCCGTGGAGCAAGTAATTTCCGTTAAGCAGCGAAATGAAATTTGCTTATTCTTATTACATTGGCTAGTTCCAGTTTTAAATAAGGGAATACAAATTAAAATAAATAGATAATGGAACCAGAAACCTTCGATATAATTATTAATATTAATCAAAACTTAAGATGTTTCTAAAATCTATGAGATTCTATTTTATATAACTAATTTAGAAGATGAAAAGAGATTGAATACTTGCAGGTTCTAAGTTGACACGTTGTTCAGAGGAGTACCCTTGTTCTCTACGTGCCAAATCAAATTCTTAATATTATATAATGTTGTGTTGACTCAGTCAGGTGTACGACGAAGTTGATCTACTATCCTTATCTTGTAATTGAATTCAACGAACCGTTGAAACAATTTAGCTGCAAATCAATGGCCAGGGGAAAATGGGGTTTTTAATATCTAATTTATTAGTAGAAGTGACCCTCGTCAACCTGTCGCCAGATAATTATTTTTCAAAGCTTGATTGAAGCGCCCACATCAATATTCGATTAAAGATTAAAAATGGCTTTAGGAATTTTCAATAATTTATACATAAAAGATACTCATATAAAATTTGTTTGTAAGATTTTCTATTCGAATTTATTTTTAATAATATTCCAACAAAACTATTTTATATTTTAATAAAATCATAACTCAATATTTAAAATATTTAAAACTCGAGCTTATATCTATTATTCAGTATAAATAAACAGAATGCAAACGTTGAGACTCAAAGGTCATTGACTCCAAAAGATGTTAGCTTTTCTTACAATTTTTTTTCTCTCAAGTTCATAGACGTCTAGTGTAAAGTGTAGAGTTGTCTCTGGATATCCCTTTAGAATTGAATTAATGATTCTCTTTGTATATACATTTGAGGCGAGAAAATTTCAACAAAATTTAAAATATTTTGTATTTATGACAATTTTTTGAAAACATTTCAAGATACCACGTACAGTCGCAAACTATCATTTTTAATAGAATTTCCACTTAGCATACCGACTATATCTATCTATATATACAAAAGAAAGTCGTGTTAGTTACACTATTTATAACTCAAGAACGGCTGAATCGATTTGACTGAAAATTGGTGGGCAGGTTAGAACCAAGAAACGGACATAGGATAATTTTTACCCCGTTTTCTATTTTTTATTCCGCGCGGACGGAGTCGCGGGTAAAAGCTAGTAGTTCTATAAACAAAGAAGGAATATTTGCAGATGTTTTTTGCAGCGATCACTTATCCTTTTTACAATCAAAATGATGTTAATAGTAGTTTATTTGTTTGCCAATTTAACTAAAAAAATAAACTTAAATGAAATATGTCTCCGATATTACAAGCCAAGCAAATCAAAACGAAACAAATATCACAACATAATACGTGGGCTGCGACCTTATTACAGAAAATGAGACGTTCTATCTCATCCCACAAAAGTAAGATATCTAAAAGCCGTAGAAATCATATTCTTTTATAAAAAAAAACCTTTACATGACAGAATAGTCTTAAACTTTATTACTATAAAATATAAAGATGTACCTAAACGTAATCACGACTTAGTCCGCTTCTTATTCCATTAAAAATGTATTTTCATTTCGCAAAATATAAAAATATATTTTATTTTATTATTATTCAGTAGATTTGCTTAGTCATTATTAATTTTCCTTTCATAAAAATGTGATTCGAGAGATGATTAAATAGTAAGTTCAAAGACTTTTAAATCATAGGCAACAACATAAATAAAACATCTACATTTTCATACTAAAGCAGCGTCAAGCGAGAAGGTAACAAGATTATTTTTTTTTGCGAAAAAGTCCCCGATATTAAATATCCATCCTTTGTGCCCGAAATAAGCGCACCGTCGACTCGGCCCGTACCTTATTTCATTAAGCCAGTCCCTAACATCTGTTGCTTTGAAACTTGATGCTTTTGTTTTAACTTTCTTCGACGGATAGAGTGGATAGAAGGTATGGAGATATATATTTATTGTATTAGTAAGAAAGAATCCGATTTAATAAAGATCTCACCTGTCATGGACACAAATTACATAAAAGACTATTAAAATATATAGTGTAATAATTAGTTTTGTGATCGTAATGACATATGTCCAACATGAATTAAAAATTACATATTGTTCTAAGGCGAATGCCGCAAGTAAAATTGTACATAACAAAATTAGTAATGCTAAATGTTGAGAGCTTTTAACGGTTCTTGAAAATCTAACCACATCATTACCCTCGGCTGTAATTCAAAATTCTAAATGCCGTTTAGTAAATGAAATTCACTTAACGTATTTAGGCAACAAAAGCGAGGCTAATTTTCCGTGGCGTTCTGTTTGATTAAAAGCTAAACCTGAATTAGAAAATTAGTAGAGCTATTTAATTCCTTTACAGCTGCAAGGTACTAATTACTGCTTTAATGAATTATGAATGTATTTAGCAAAAGCAGAACAAATAATTTTGAATCATCTTTGCTAAGATATTAAGGTTTGGCATGCCCAACAAAAGAGTGTCGTTGGCTCAGGGGCTAAGCACTTGACTTGCAATCTGCAGGTCCTAGGTTCGAATCCCGCCATGTACCAATGTGTTTCCGATTTACATATATATCCGACGTTCTTACGGTAAAGGAAAAACATCGTGATGAAACCTGCACATAAATCAGTGACATGTGTGAAGTCAACTAACACACACTTGGCCGGCGTGGTTGACTATGGCCTGGTCACCCTTAATTTGGGTAGGCTCCGAGCCGAGTGGGGACGTATTTTGACCTGATGATGATGCCTAACAAAATCACTATTCATATTTGAATTCATTTATGTACTCTAAAATGTTTAAACCGTTCCAACTTCTATTAAGACATGGATATATGCAACTTTTAATTTTGAAAATTTGTATATAAATATCTTTTGCTTTGTAAGTTTTTTTTTCTTTCGACGTACTCTTTAAGAAGTGTAAATGTAAATAATTACAAAGTTTAAATTTTGCATTAATAAAGTTTGAAAATGAAGATAAATATAAAGACTTTACGTAAATAATTCGTTTTCAGTTTAACGACGAACAGTGTAAGATACGCGAACGATTGAAACTTCTGTGAAGTGAAGGAGAAACTTTGACGGATACGTTGATACGTGTTTTATGAAAAATTTGAAGTTTCAAACATTGTGGCTTCCTTCACGTACAGACTTTTAAAATGGATTTGCTTTGAGCTATTTCTTCTTCAGTAAACGTTTGAAAACTTACTTAAAAATTCTAATATATTTTTATATATTCTGAATTACGATTTCCAATTTAAATAATAAAAACTTGTATAGTTCTTGGGCTATTTTGAATGAGCCAAAAATGCTTCCCCTTTGATAAGCTTAGTGTACTTTTAATCTTTTCAGTTTTCTAATTAACCTTGTTAGACGGCGGCTTATTTTGACGGCATAAACTTTTTTAAGTTTTCGCTATGTTCGGCAGTTGACTGATACAGGCTAATGTTGAATTTTTTATACACTACCAGTCCGTTGCTATGACGTCACTGAACTTTAAACTAATTTTACTACGCAGATGACAGTCATTATAGAATTTTTCTACCGTTTTGTAGATTTTGTCGTAGAAAGCTACATGCTTAAGATCAGGATTGTACTATTAATCTGAAACGAAATAATTTATTTAAGTAATTAGTTTCAAATGGCAATAATTCATTTAATAACTTCACGGTAGTGCAACTAAGTTCCGTAAATCATTATCTAGGAACGATTCTGTGGAGTCCGGGTCCGCTGCGAGGACGTAAGTTTACTTGTGCTAATTAATTAATGGCTCGAGCGGTGACTCGATTACAGTTCGACTAATGTTCGGCTTTGTTCTGTTGACGGTGCGAAACTTAAGCTACCCCATAATGAAACCACTTGTAATTTAGATTAGTCTTTTTTAATTTATTTTTGTAGTTTTTTTTAAAAATCTCGATTTTATTTAATACGTAACAGATAATTAAGATTAGATTTTTACTGAATTTATTATTTTTCTTAAGATGCTTCTCCAGTTAACGGAGGTTGGCGGTAAGTTCTCTATATAAACAATTGAACCAATCGAATCAATTAGAGATAATAAAATTCTTCTTTAAAAATATCTATTTTTCAACCAACTTCAAAAAGGAGGAGGTTCTCAATTCGTCTATGTTTTTTTGTTACTTCGTAACTCCGCTCCTGATTGTCCGATTTTTTAAAGTCTCTTTTGATGAATTCTTTTTTGATGCTACGTACTGCATTCATTTTAAAGGTTTTTAAGTGTGTCAAAAGTTAAAATATAAAAAAAGAATAGAAGACTTGTTCCTTTTCACCCTACAATGCACTTTATGAATTGATGAATAGAAATATCAGTAAAAGTTATCGAGTCAAGTCAAGTTGTAATTTCATAACAGATTTCTTTGATAAAGTTGTCGCATTAAAACGTTACAATTTTATTTTTATTGTAAAACTTTTAAAATATCTGCAGGAGACAAGCTAGGAACGCGATAACCTGTTATGCGGAAGAAAGGCGAAAGATTTATCATAGTACAGTTGTCTCCAACTTTTTAAGAAATTTACTATATAAATGATAATACTGTGGAAACACATCAAAATAACATTTAAATGATATATGAACAAATATATGTTTTAAACAAAATATACAGTAATCAAGGACTGCTTTTTTTAACACAATTTTCGAGTATTGAAATGAGTAGACATATGCAGTCCCTTTACAAACAGGCGCAGGTGGGAACCAATACCGTATTGAAATCAATTATTCGCTAGTTGCGCATGAATTTGTTTGCAAATTCAGCTCACAATTACTCCGACGCGTTACACCTGCTTTTAGTGAAATTGTTTTTTAAAAGCTTAAATTTTGCTACAAAAATGTTTCAATGATCCAAATTGACTTTAGCTTCATATATTTGTTTTACTGCGCGCGAAAATTTTTGCTTTTTTTCTGAAATTTCGTCGCCTGATTCACCCGACTGGGTTTAACAATCAACACGTCAATAGACGACGACTGTTTATTAATTTGACGCTAGATATATTTTATAACAAACTTTATTTAATTAAAAATGATTATAAATCCGTTACGTGAATTTAAACCTTACATTTTAACTTCTGCATAATCAATCATAATTTTCTCGTTTTGAATTAAATTACACCAAAATTGATCTAACAATTTTAACAACACAATGCGGTTTAAAACTAAGCTTACAGTATCAGACCTTATTTTTTATTAAAGCGCAGAGCAAGAGCCTTTTTAAAATCATACGGCAAGAGTTCATTAGCAAGGTGAAAAGGAGCATTAGTGGTTTGCGTCCCGCTGAAAAGGATAATCTGGAAAAAGAGCAAGTAGCTATGCTACGAGACTGTACTTGAATTATGATTCGTTGCCTTTTATTTCTTGGATTTATTAATGTTTCTAGTTTTGATTTACACCTTATAAATAGATCACCATTTTTTTATATTTTTAATATAACAGTTACTTCTCAATTCTTGCAACCAACAGAAATTGGGCTCTACCATTGTTGAATATTGTTATCTCTATTCTTTTTAATGACTCGGAGAGATAACAATGTATTTTATACAGATGTTCCGGTTGAGGAAACTGTCGATGAAACTAGTGATTTTACTACATTGTTTTACCTTATTCCTTTATTGAGTTACTAGCTGTCGCACGCAACTCCATCCGCGCGGAATTAAAAAAATATAATAAATAGCCTATGTGTTCTTCCAAATAGACTATGTTCTACATCTATGCCAAATTTCATCAAGATCCGTTGAGCCGTTCCGGAGATACCTTCAAACAAACAAACATCCCCATCCCATCCACCCGTCCATCCATCTAAACATTCGCATTTAGTAATATTAGTAAGAGCAAGATTATTAAAATCAATTTGTTACAATTTTATATCATAACCTATCACTTCTAACTATCGTCGCAAGTTCGGTAAACTACAATCATTATAAAGTTCTAAACAGAAGTTAACATACTTTGAGACACTTCCGGGAACTATACTCGCAACAACGAGCCTGTCTATAACATCATTTCCTGTAATTATTTTGAGAAACTAGCTATCGCCCGCGATTTCGTCAGCACAGAATAAAAAAATATTCTTAAGTTACACGTAATATTAAAAAAAAAGTAGAAGTGCACGCTATAACATCTTTTACACGAATGGTTCGGTTCGACCGGCTTAATACCACAACCACACAAAACAGGCGTGAAGTTGAAGTTATTCCGCGTTTTATCTGATAAGTATGCGTACTGGAGGCCTAATTTTAGTCTAATACCACTTCCTAACATTTTCTTATTAGAAAATTATGACAAGAAGAGGTGGCAGAGGAAGGGAAAATTTCCTCTTTCTATGCATCCCCTCCTCTGTCGATTAAATGTAGGCATCGCATCTGCAACCGCAGATGTCCATGGGCAACGGTCACTTCGCTGTTTTGCCTAATTGAAGTTGCCACTTGCTCGTTAGCCACCTTTGCTAAAAAAAAAACATTAATGACGTAATAATAAAATTTATTATTTGTATTTTATATTCGAATACTTAAAACATATAAAGAAATAGTAGTACTTTTAGATTGTAAATATAAAACTATTTGATTATGTATATATTACGTTAGTAAAGAATGTTCATTTATAAATGAGCAAAATTATATTTAACCAACAATTTACATGAAATTATTTGATGCGGTCCCGACTCTCGCACGGCCTAAATAGTTTCTATTTCAACAGTGAAATAATTGAAACAACCAAACTAAATGTGCGGTCGCAATACGATTAGAAGCTTCTATGAATCGAATTTACTAATATAGCTAACAGCTATATAGCCATTTTGTAATTGAACTGATAAATTGAACATTTAATATGTTTATTTTAAACGTTGTAACGATTAAGAACTTATTGGACATATTAAAATGTGACCACATAAAGTAAACCAAACAAAATTTCCATTTTTTTAAACCTATTACTTCATTTTTAATTACATTTATTTTGCTAAGTCAAAATGTATGGGGTTGTTACGAATTAAGTAACAAATGAAATCAGTTTTAGTAAAGTAGTAGAGTAAAAGCAATAAGCAAGTATGTAAAAATGAGCAATGATTAAGTTTTAATATTGTACTTAATATATGCTTTGATATTTGGCTCGTTGAATGAAATTCACTCCGCATATTCGAGGTACAAACGCGAACTAATTTTGGTTATAATTAAGTCTTTATTAAAAGCGGAACACAAAGCTGCAAATTAGTGGAACGGTAACAATGTTTACTGTTTTGTTTAGGTTAAAACATAATATTTTACATAAGTTTTGCGGATGAACCAAAAAGGTAACATAAAATTTAATAATGGTACATAAAGTTATAGAAAATGTATGACAGACCTAAATTCGGATATGCAACATCACACTTGACAGCTTATATAAAAAGTTTTCAACCTCCTTGCATTGTGGGTATCAAAGGTATAATTTTAACGAACTGGGTCTGAAAAAAAAATCCCTAATGAATGTATAATACATTTTTAGTTTAGTTAATTTCAGGGTAATTGTGCTAAAATTTTCAATCGAAATTACGGAAGTTTAATGCGAAACCAATTTTTTTTTTTAAGAAAAGTTGGCAACTAGCTATGGGAACACCGAGGTGTTCAGTGAAACCCATGGTCATCTTCAATACTAGAGGTTGCGTTGCCGGCCTGTAATATAGTAGAAAAAACAATTATTTGTGAGCTGAACAAATATTAGGGTAAATATTCCACAACAGACTACATAAACATCGGACATCAGAGCAAATACATTTGTATAGTTCGTGTTTGTAGACACTATTACAAACGCAACAAAGCAACTTTAATATTATCATTGTAGAACCAATGAGCTCGGTTTAAATTAATAATAGGTAAATATTGTGAACAAGTAATCAAAACGTTAAATAAATATAATAATATCAAATTAATTTTAAAATACAAGTTCAAAGAATTGTATTCTAGATAACTTATATTAATTAATACTAGCTGTCGCCCGCGACTCCGTCCGCGCGCAATTAAAAAAAACGTAATAGGGGTATGAAAAATAGATAGTAGCCGATTCTCAGACCTATTGAATATGAATATAAAATTTAATAACAATCAGTCAAGCCGCTTCGGAGGAGTATGGTAACTAACATTGTGACATGGAAATTTTATATATTAGATATAGTGCTATCGTGATAACATTGTTAGGATTTTTTAATTTTGTGTATTGTATTAAAGACAGAATAAAATTGAAAAGTTTATGAAACCGTAGTTTTTTGTAGTTGACCGGATCAAGAAATTAAGTTGAATTTCTTATTATTAAGACGAAAAATTGGATTGCTTATTTGATTGTTTGTATTGTACTTTCTCAGTAACTAATGAATCAAATTGAAAAAATACTTTCATAGTTACCAAGCTTACTAATATTTAACTCTGCACGGACGAAGTCGCGAACAACTAGTAGTTTATAAAATAGAAAGATTAAGCTTCCTGAGTTAATAAACGCCTACTGCGTTAGGAAGCTTTCGTTACATTACCTACTTAATACGCTTTATGGGAGATACTTTGGAAGAATGATGGAACAAGCTTACGTGTATAAATCAAAATTGTGAGAACTACAAGTCACGAGTCACGGTCACGACACTGACTCAAACAATGCTCGTAAATCTTATTGCTCGTAAAATGCTTGCGTTTGTGTTTTAAGAGTTGAGCGACAGCGGCCGGCGCCCCTTGGTACGGTACTAACTTTGAAGAGAAACAAATGTACCCGTACATACTCGTATAGGGGAATTTGGAAAATGGCCGCGGAGCACTTCAACTCGTAGTTAAAACACAGGCATTTGATATGTCTTTCTTCTAACTTTTATGCTTTGTATAACTTTAGCTCTGTCTTAATGTTATTTTACTTGCATGGTTGAATTTAAACAGAAAATCAATATTTATATTCTATAAGAGGCAATTAAAATTGAGCTATAATTAAAAAGAATTAAACACATCTGGTCCCCAAATTATTAACGGATTTAAATTATCAGATAACATTTAGTATCATTACATAACATTAAGTATAAGTTACTCTTATAAGGAAAGAAGTCATTTCTCGGTTCCATAATTTCCGATTATTCAATCAATTTTACCTCATTATTTCTTTCGTGCTTAATAATTATTGCGTTAATACGAATTAATCTGATATAATCTTATTATAACGGATTATCTCGCATAGAGAGATTAGAATCGGTAAATTATTTACATCATAGATATATATTATATAAGAACAGTCTTGATAACGAAGCTATATAATGATACTTAATAACTAGGTAACTATAATAAATCAAAAATCGTGGGGGAAATGTCATAAATAAACTTTTTAAAGCAGTCGATTGATTAATTAAGCAGTTGTCAACATTTTATGTACTGAAAAAGTTTTTTCTATGTACTTTGACCCATATTAAATATATAAGCAAAGATAAAGGATTGTGTTATAAAATCGAAGAAATAAATAACTTTTTTTTGTAAGTGTACATTTAAAAGTGCGAGAGAAGAGAGACTTTTTTTAAAAGCGTCGGTGATTCGGCGGTTAAGCACTTGACTTGCAATCTGTCAAGTCCAGGGTTTGAATACCGTCATGTATCAATGTGTTTTTCGATTTTAGATTTACATATGTATGTATCCGACGTTCTTACAATGAAGAAAAACATCGTGATGCACATAATTGAGAACAAATTAAAAGATATGTGTAAAGTCAAACAACCCGCAAGGGTCCAGCGTGGTTGACTATGGCCTAGTCACCCCTGACTTAGGGTAGGCTCCAAGCCCCTGGGTGGGGCTGATGAGCTTCCACTTTCCACGTTTTTTTTTTAAATTAAATACAATAGGTTCCGTATAAATGACAAAGGACGGTACTATATAAAATATCTATGAGCCCGAAGAATATGGAATTAAATTGTACACAAAAGAGTTGCAAATGCAGCTTTCTCAACATTAGGATTTTCATTTAAAAGCTAAGCTACTAACGCTTTTGATGTTGCCTAACGAGCTCCACTCAAGTGTTTTAGAGATTTAACTTGTGATCCCTGATGAAAGAAAGGGATCCCTCTCCAAAAATAAATAAGAACTCGTTTATATTTTTACTTTTTCCCGTACTAAAGATTTACGTTTTCAATCTAATTTCATTATGACTTTGATATGTTATGTATGAACTACGTGGTATTGTTACGCATGCAGAGTTCAACTAGTTCTGTATCCAACTATGTTTGTTTGTTAATTATAACTGGTTATAATTATTCTTGTCAGTACTATATCAATAAACAAAATGATGACTAACAAGAATTTTGCTAGATTTAAAATGTACAGGATGTTTACAAAAAGTTTGCGCTCCCTGCAGCACGGAATTGACTGTTTGCAGTTCTCAGGGTACTCTTAAACGAGTCCTTTGTGCTGCAGCTCCTTTCAGTTTCAATTTAACATCAATTCGCATGACATTCGTAATTTAAGTTGCACTTGAAAATTTGAGTTTTATTACAACAAAAATATTTTGGTTCAAAGATTTAAATTACTGATAACTAACCATTTTTTTAAAACCGTTTTTTAATCTTCTAAGTTATTCTACTATCTTATTATGATGTAACATAAAATTTACTTGGGATTTCATATTATGTACACCTATACATCACACAAAATGTTATACATAATCTAATTTTGTATTAAATAATTTTTTCTTTCTTTGTAAAAGCAATATGCAGAATGCACTAGAGACTAACTCAAATTAATTTCGAGTAGAATGGTAGAAAATTTTCAACAAAACATCTGCAGTTATAAATCACACAGCGAAACGTTCTAGTACGCGACACAGCACGAAATCTTTATTAGTAAAAGTTTTCATACGCCATTAATCCCACGCCACTCATTCATCTAATGAATTGTTTTACTAGCAAATATTATTATGCATAGAGTAGTTTTATATCAGAGAAATCATAGATGTATGGATAGTGCAATAAAAATAGTGATTGTCACAAATTCCAAATTCCTTCTGCTGATAGTAAGCAAATCTTACTCATATTGTAAATGCGAAAGTTTAGATGGATGGATGTTTGTTAGAAGGTGTCTCGCTGAAATTAGACATAGATGTAGAACATAGTCTGAAAGGAGTTAAGTTTTTTTTTTTAATTCCGCGCGGACAGAGTCTCGGTTGACAGCTAGTAATAAACAATTAAGTGGAAAAAGTAACTTTGATGTCAAAATATAAGCAATATTTAAAAGAACTCAACACGAGTTCGAACGAAGCTCATTTTCAACAAGATTTTTTCGACGCAATGTTATGGTATCGCAAACGATGTACATAGAATTCGAATCTTTTGTAAAAAATATTTTCAACCCACTTACGGTAAGGTGCCTTATTTTCAATTAATTAAAAAATTGCATTTTTCTGTTTTATTTTTAAAGACCAGTCTATATTTAGCTACTCTAGAAGTATGGCGTGGATAGATGTTTATTTGCACCAACGAACTCTAGTTCACGCGAGCGATTACAATTTTACAAATTTCTCGTGTATTGTTTCCTTTTAATTAAAAACTGTAAGGTCGTTGACCCACAGCTTGTTGTTGAAACTATCTTTTATATAGTTGTAAAGAAAATATAGTATGCAATGCACATTTTCTTTATCTTTCCAATCTTTATTGATTTTTATTATTGAGAAATATATGGCAAGCCACCTTGAAATGGTAGGGTTTTTGTTATCTATTCTTTCAGCTTTTTTCCTAATTAATAAGTTTGTTTAAGTTTGCGCTACATGTTACAATAATATGTCAAATTTGAAAATTAATACTGTTATGAGTCGAAAGCAATTACTGCAACTGCCTATTAATATTTGATACAAATTCGGAAAATTTTTCAACAAACTAATTAAATATTTAATTACCTACAAAAATTATTTCAAAATATTCAAAGTTATGCACGCGTTACAAATTTCCATAATGAAAATTGAACTATTATATGTCCTGTATCAATAATCAGTCCCCGAGGTAATAATTACGCTTTCATAGCTACGGACCGTTGCATTTTTGTTGCATCATAATCAGTATTTACGCTAATTGAATATTATAAAATACCGGCTTTATATCAAACGTTATAATTGAATATTATAATTTTAATAATCTTTATTTTATTAGCTTGGATTGAAATTTATTCGTGGTCTATTTTTTTTTAATTTTCTATTTTTGCTATTCTATGTACCAAATCTAAATAGCAATCGTTATAGCGGATCTTCAATAAAAGACGTTAGTGTTAATATTAGTAATTATAGTAGTAAACAAGATAATAATGGTAGCTGCAAACAGGTCATACTCCGAGCCGCCAATTTGAATTGGAAGGGTTACATATTATACGACTAATGCGGCGAAGAGGCATCATCAACAGAAGATGACACCTCAAGATAACAATCTGAACTTATGTTGCATTTAAATAGGTACAGGGAAAAATTATCATACGTTTTAATATCTATATAGATATTGTGAGAATGAAAATAACATATTGCCATACAAAATAACAAGTCGGAGTAACTGCACTGTCAAGCGAGGTCGGCGCGTTCAGATTAATTTGCACTCAAAGGTGCAATTTACTTACTAATAGCAATTTCTTGTTGTTGAGAGCATACTGTCGGAGCTATAAGGTATTCTGTTTCGCAAACATTATTGTTAGACTGCATCGCATGGTACAAACAATTTTAATAATTAAAATTAAGTACTGCTTTGTGTTTATTTATTCTTATCGACTTCAAATCATTAAGGGAAAGTCTTTTTTATATTTATACTCATAAAGGTTAACGTCGAAATACTCAGTAAACAATGTAAAGAGAGAATGAGTTCGTGAGAATAGCGCTTTGACTTGACTGTTGCTAATAAATCGTGCAAGGCGCAGTTTGAAGTTTAAACGCGAAGAAAATAACCATAAAATGTACTATAAAATTCGCCTACATTTTAAGAATTGAACCGTCCGCACCCCAGGGCGCTGACGAGTATTAACTTAAGCATAGAGTAATAACAAACAGAGATTTATTTTATAACTTTCGCCTAAAACATACAAATAGTTATGACACCCGGCAATACCAAACACTATGTCTTAGTATTTTAGTTTGTTTTATTTATTCGCTACATTAAATTGATGAACTAAATTTCGGTAATATTTCTTCTGTCTTGTTGTGCATTAACAAATTACAGAAACGAGTTTTCATAAGTAAAATAAGAACATAAAAGGAAAAATAATAAGAAATACACGGCGAATTATTTTAAAGTTAATTAACATCGAAAGGATTATTACAACGTGCTTTGAACAAAATCTTCTCCAGGGATTTTATTCCCTTCCGTAAATTTAAGATTTAGTTTCTAAAGACACAATCGAATTTATGGATATAAATAATACAGGCTGTTTACTCTGTGGGACATTATATTCGGCAGCAAAACAATTCATTAGACGAACGAGGGCCGCGGGAGTAATGGCGTGTGAAAAGTTTCGTCTAAGACTCGTTAAATGTCCCGAACTATGTTATAATACCCTATTGTTTGTTATTACAATATCATAAACTTAGAAATTAAACATATTACTAATAAATGTCTATTAAAAGTACATATATGTACATTTTCATTACAATTTAGAGAATTAGGCTATGTTTCTCTGAGTATTAAAAACAGCATTGAAAGCGAAAAGTATATTAAGGACTGACACAGATTTACCTCAATATTATACAGCATTTGGTTCTCTTTACATTTCATATAACTTCTAACCATTTTAATGATGTCAATCTTGAAGAAGCGACATTAAATTTGTTTTATTACAATGAAAACGATATATTGCCTTAAAAGTACATTGTACAAAATTAAACTAGTGTTGTGACTTCCATTTAAGTATCCTGTACAAGTACCTTGTGATAGGAAATCCCACTCTTCCATGTAACAACATTATGATGGTAATTTAACTTGTACAATCTATCTTACTCATATTATAAATGCGAATGTTTAGATGGATGGATGAATGTTTGTTTGACGGTTTCTCCGGAATGGTTCAACGGATTAAGTATTTTTTTTTAATTCCGCGCGGACGGAGTCGCGGGCGACAACTAGTGAATTATACAAAAACAAAATACAATAAGTGACATGTGTGCGAGAGTACGCGCATTGAGAGTATATGTGAGTTCATTTATTAGTGCGCGTGTGTATGTGTCTGTGTATCTGTGAGTGTGCATGTTAGTTACTAGTACAAAAAGCAAATAATCAATATTTAAAGTAGCTAATAAATGTTGAAGCGCAGATCGAAGTGTAAGCAAGAACGAAATCCTCATAAAATGTTTACGCGCTCATTTAAGAAGTTAAGAGGTCGGTGCTTTATGGTACGGTTGCTTTGACGACTTATAAATGAGGGCATAGAGTTAGAGCGACGATGGAAATTTGAATTTATGGATGAACTTACAGAGATATACAATTTACATAGTAGTAAAAACTAAGTCCTATGTTTACCTTTATCAAATTTGTGTCCCTCAAAAAAGCATGACAAGTAGTAAATTTATTGAGATTTTCTTCATAAAACAATAACTAGCAAAATTTACAGAATGTTTTAGCACTAAAATGGCTAAGAAGTTAGAAGATCCGCCTTAAGTTAATGATAAAGTAGGTGTTACTGGTTACTGTCCAAACACCTACAGAAAAGCCTATTATTGTCTCTTTTTCAAATCGAATGATAGGGGTAGAAATATATTATAGGACTAGCTGTCGCCCGGCGCGCGTAGGAAAAAAACACTTAATAGGGGTATGAACTTTTTTTTCGCCTTTTAAACCTTCCCTAGACCTCCACGAAAATTTCAAGACTAAGATAAGATAAATCCGTTCAGCCGTTCTCGAGTTTTAGTGAGACTAACGAACAGCAATTCATTTTTATATGTATAGATATGTTATAAAATTTTTCATTATTAAATCAAGGAAATAAATAAATATAATATTGTATTTTTCTGCTCAAACACACTGCGTGACGTAGCTAAGTGTAAGATAGCATCAAGACGAGTGTTCTTGAGTGTATGCTCCACACTAATCCGTATTTACTGTTGCGGTACATCCACTCGTATTGAGTTAGCTCTTATCTCGCCTGAACTAAGCCGCTATTATAGGAGCTTTCCAGATTACGCGCAGATTTGGAGGCTATTGGATAACTTATATAATTTATAGTGTTCCGTTAAGTTATGTAGTTGTAGTTATTAGCTTCAGAATATTACATAGTGTAAGATGCTTCTTATTTACATTATTTCACATTGAAAAATAAGTAAGTACAAGTTAGTTTAACATGTATTGATGACTATCGAAAAAGTTAAAGTTTTTCTAAATATTTAATTTTGCCATGCAATGGTAGAATATATAAATATTTATTGTAGTGTTTAGTTGATTAAAATGTCGAAATTTATTGAACTCTTTTGTTTTCCTACTCATTGTACATTTAGTTTTAGCCACCAGTAGGTTTAATATGTAAATTAGACTAGTTTCAAAGACAGATGTAATAGGGAAGTGGTATTGTAAAATTAAATTCTGCTTTATGATGTTCGTTTTGTATAAACAAGACGGGAACTTCATTTGTTCGAGACCGGAAGCGCTTTGATTTAAATTTATTGGGCTCAACCCTTCGTTATTTGTCTGTTACATTTGGTATTCACGACTCGGGTTAAGTCTCACTTTGATTGTCGTCTATGTAGCTAAAGTGCGTGGAACAACTACTTGTATACGAAATGTTGTTTTCTGTATGTTCTGTATTTCAAATCTTAAATCTTAATTAAATACAATAGTTGTCAAGTTCATGTATAAATACGACAAAACTTGTATATTTTACGAAGAATTGTAATTTATCCAATTTATATTCTCGTTAGGTACATTAAAACGGATTGAGTATTTAACCAAATTCATAAACACTTTGATTGTGACAAAATCTCTAGGTTATTATAACTTCAAACATTGTTGTGTCCAAGAAATAATATTATAATATATTGAACGTTTTATATCGCGCCTAATTATAATCACACAAAAAAACTATTGAATAACAGATTAAAGAAATTGATAGAATTCAGAATCGTTTGTTTTACTAATAATTCATAAATTATTGTTTTAAAGACATATAAAAAATATGTTTTGTTCATTTTTGTAAGCAAAATATTCAGTTATAAAACCAAAGTAAGAAAACTTGGAAACCACATTATTTGTTTTATTCGCTAAGGCAGTGCTATAACGACAAGGCAATCGAACTTCGATTCCGCTCCTAGAGGTATTGTAAAAATTTATGTACCTTGTTTGTACTAAAACAACTCCTTATCATGCGATGATTTTTATTATTAGAGAATAATGAAATTGCGTAAGAAATGTATTCAAAAAGAGGAAAGAAATTATTGTTTCATTATTTTATTTTTATCGTATTCCGTAATACTAAAACTGATCACAGAAACTTTGAATTTCATTTTATAACTCGTCTTTACGATGAAAAAAAAAATACAAACACAAAAATCTTATTCGTCAAAACTCTAATAAAATCGTATACAATTTCTTCGAAAACCAAAATATTAATTTAATCAATTAACTTAGACTGTTTGTCTTTTAACGGCTCTTTTTTTCTTTTTTTTTTTTTGAAAAAAGTATTTCAGTAGTACTTCTTACTAATATTATGAATTCGAATGTTTAGATGAATGGATAATTGTTTGAAGATATGTCCAGAACGGCTAAACGGATTTTGATGAAATTTTGCACGGTTGTAGAACATAGTCTGGAAGAACACATAGGCTACTTATAAATTTTTTTAATGCCGCGCGCACAGTGTCACGGACGACAGCTAGTCAATTATAAACATAACTTATATTGACAATCGACAATCGGGGTTAGTTTAAATATAGAAATTAATTTCGATATCTGCTGGAGGTAATTCAACTACGAGTATTACGATATTCATTGAAACTGACAGCCAAAGATCTCTACTGGAAGATAATCATATGCCTAATCATACAAAGTCTAAGTACTTAGACTTTAAATATTAAAATGATCAGGTCTAGCGGTTTAAGCGTCAGTCTATTATAGTTCCGTTTGTCTTAAATAATCCAATTCTAAATTGATACCTTTAAAAGCTTTTGATTCCTCTTCGTTAATTTGAAATTGTCTGTCAGATTCAGATTATACAAGGCAATTGAGGTATAAAGGAGCGATTGTAGTTACCGCATTTCCTCGCACAAAGGATTAGACACAACGTTTAAATCTATTAATATTTTACTATTATTAGAGTTCCGAGTTTATATGTTCATCTACTAGCTTTCGTCCGCTACTTCGTCTGCGAGGAATTAAAAACAACAGTATGTAGTCGATGTGTTCTTTCAAGTATCTATACAAAATTTCATCCAGATTCATCAAGCCATTCTCGAGATATGTAGTTTCTAACAAACCTCCATACATATCTATATATATAAAAGAAAGTCGTGTTAGTTACACTATTTATAACTCAAGAACGGCTGAATCGATTTGACTGAAAATTGGTGGGCAGGTAGCTTAGAACCAGGAAACGGACATAGGATAATTTTAACCCCGTTTTCTACTTTTTATTCCGCGCGGACGAAGTCGGGGGTAAAAGCTAGTCTATATACATAAAAGAAAGTCGTGTTAGTTACATTATTTATAACTCAAGAACGGCTGAATCGATTTGACTGAAAATTGGTGGACAGGTAGCTTAGAACCAGGAAACGGACATAGGATAATTTTTACCCCGTTTTCTATTTTTTTTTCCGCGCGGACGGAGTCGCGGGTAAAAGCTAGTTTATAATATCAGTAAGAAAACATTAAAAATAAAATCTATTTACTTTATTCGTCAATTAACGTATCTAACTTGCTAAATATGAAAGCTTAGGTTTAAAGGGCAGTTCGTTTTAGTAACAGTGGTCGAGCGCGGCAGATGATTTACTGTTATTGCTGTTCTCGCCCACGAGATGAGTAAATGTGTATGATAAGCGGTGAAACATGATCGGTGCTTACATAATATTCAATTTACTTCTTATTTTTTTGTCAGTAACATAAATATTCCTTTAATTATATACATCTAAAGAATTACTATATTATGCTGTAAGAAGTTTTTGACAGTTCACGTGAAATTTTTGTTTTTTTTCCTTTCGACTTCTTATTTGATTTCTTGATTTAAAAATGTAAGTGTTTGTCGTTTAATTTGATTTAGTTGTTGAAAGTTATCAGGCGAATGGTAACGAAGACAACATAATAGGAAATTATATTGGCATCGCAGTCCCCGCACGTGCGGTGCCCGGACTGTCCAACTTGTCACCAATGCCGCCACACAAACTGTGGACTTAAACATTTTTGTTCATTTAATACAATTTATTTGTTAATTTGTTGTTATAAATCCACAATCAGTGCATAAGCGGTAAGTGTGTTAGCTCATAATAACACTGTATGAGAGAAAACACAATTTATCTCATTCGACAAGCTTTCTGTAAAAATTTCAAAAACTATAGGATGTGTGTGTAATACTTAAACAATTTGCAACTTATTAACCTATAAAATCAACGATACGAAGAAATTTATAGACAAATTTCAAACAAATTGAAACTTTTTTATAATCAAATTGTTTTAACAGTTTTCAATCATTATTTTCTACAAAATAGTTCCTAATAGACTTTGTCCCCTTATACCCTCAGTCCTGTTTATATTGTTGTCCCAAAAAAATTGTACAAGTCCTTAGTTTAGTTGGTGTTTGTCCACGTTACAAGTAGCCTATTTGCGCGGCGCGAGGCGACCTGCACCTTAAGCAGCCGCTTTGTTCCGTCTTTGTCCAGATGGTAACAGGTCCCGGCTCACTTCTACGACAAATCTTAAATTCGCAATTTGATTTGAGAAGTTACGTGCAGGTGCAAGAGAACACGAATTTAAAAAGAATTTCAATGTGAAATCTATTGTCTTTTTACTGTATCAACGCAAAGATTGTATCTAGTTACTAGCGTATTAACTTGAAATATTTAAAGAAATAAAGTACTCAGAGATCATCTAAAAATAGAGAAACAGTAAACAGGACATTGTGCGTACTGGAGCTCTAATTTTGATGGATGAAGGGGGAAGGTAATATGACAAAAAAAAAAAAAAATAGGACCCATCTGCAAGCACTTCCTTTCGATTAAAATAATTTTTATCAAAATCGGACCACCAGGGGTGGAGTTTCGCGGTAATACACATTAAAAAAAAAAACACAGTCGAATTGATAACCTCCTTCTTTTTGAAGTCGGCTAAAAAGAGGTTGCTCTTTGGAAGGAGAAATGTTCACTTTCTGTGCGTCCCCTCCTCCATATCTCCATCGTACACAGGCAACGCATATGCAATTGTGGATGTCTATGGGCATTGCTCGCTTCGCTATTTCGGCGAATTCGGACTTGCTTGTATACCACCTTATAATATAAATGCAAAACGAACATGTTTTATGTAAGTATTTACCTTCGGATTATTAATGGCCAATCTATTAGCGATTACAAAGTATTTTTAGGCACTAAGTAAAATCTAGTACTGAATGTGTGATATGAAGATTTCCTATCATTTAATTAATTTAAGATACTCAGGCAAAGTAAGACATTCATTCATAAATTTCACTTTTTTCAGCTTAAAATTCGTTGCAAAGAATTTCTCTTCACGGGTCGTGCCGCTACAATGATGAAAATTTTATACAGACCAGAGAAGAATTCTTTATTACGAGACCAAGCCACAAGCAATCTGCTTAAAAGCAGAGTCCTCGAATGTTTCATATAAAAAACTGCAACAGATTGACAAATTATTTATCGTCGAAGAAAGTTATTATAACACACGATACATACCTACTACTTGGAATAAATACATGATTTTTTTACAATACCACGTGTAAAAACATGATTTTTCGCTTTTATTCATCTTTTTATAAATCATTCCGATGTACTTAACATTTAGCAGTATACTATCGTACAATCGTAATCATACTTATAAATGCGAATGTTTAGATGGATGAATGGATGGATGGATATTTGTTTGAAGGTATCTACGGAACGGGTAAACGGATCTTGCTGAAATTTGGGACGAATGTAGAACATAATCTGGAAGAACACATAGGCTACTTATTTCGTTTTTTTAATGCCGCGCGGACGGAGTAGTGTGCGACTGCTAGTACTTTAATATTTCATAACCAACCCTCAATCATTTTGTTACACAAACAGTATAAAACGGTGGGAAGGGGCATCTTTAATGACTCAGTAAGCAGTGGCAGTGGAGCCTTGATTTACACTACCTCTATTTACAAGCAGGGGCCGACCGCGACGGCCTGATATAGTGTTATTGGTGCTCTGGACCGTAAAGCAAATGAATGTGCCCCAGATAAACTATGAGCAACGACTGTAACATTTACCAAATTAAATCTGCTGTCTGTCATAAAACTTTACCGTCGGAATATGGCGCGTCGTTAATCAATTCCTTACATCAATTTCCTAGGAGAATGTTTGATATCTTTAGTTTATAAATAGACTTTAGTATTGCTGCGTAATAGACTAGGAGTTATTTGAGAAGTTACATGTCTTGAATTTGTGATAGTGAAACAAATGTCGCTATACACTGCAATGTAATGCCTTAGAAGAGTTTGTCTTGTATCTTTCTAAGGCAACATTTCACCTAATACAGAATTTTTAATTTCACTAAAATATCTTGAATATTAGATATATAATGCTTGATATAATTAACATCTGATGGTGTATCTAAACATTAATTTCACATCAATTCCCTTGAGTTGAACATGAGTCGCTTTCCGAAGCACCATGCCGTACAGACGTAATCAAATGTAACATTGTGATTGAATTGCTAATCCACGGCATTTTTGACGTCAACATCGATGTTATTTCTATAAACCAACAAAGTCACGTCTTGTAAAACATGCATGACAAATAAAAATGATAAAAAAAAAACCATTTCATTAATATCAAATGCACATATTTTTATGAAGAAACGAATCATTAAACTTACACATCAATTAATGAAATAATTTTATCAATGACAACTATCATTTTAGTGTGACTCAAGATATTTAAATAATAAAAATATTATCGAAATAAGGTTCAAAATGTTTGTCATACTAATATTGGAGCCAACGCCACGTTTGCTGAAAATAAATAAAACATTTACATTTGTTACACCGCATTTTTCTAGCTTATTCCGACAAGGTGCATACTTAAAAATGTTTACAAGGAAGTATATTAAAAAAGGGAGCTTTGTTTTTTAAACAAATGAAACACTTTTAATCCGGTGCAGCATAATGTAGGCTAGTAACAATTTGTTCTGGTAAACCGACCGCGTTAAAGTTAACCGTAACAAATATGGCGAGTAGGTTAACCGCAACAGCTATGTTCCTGGTTAAAACGCTATGGACGCGCAACGCAAATCCAGTGAATATTTCGTATTTCTACCCAAATATGGTGAAAATCTTTTAAATTTTTGTTCAGTTCGAAATTTGTTTTCGAAAATAAAATTTTACCCGTTTAAAGAAGTGGCAAACTGTAAAAAAGCAAAAGTAATAAATATAAATAAAAGAAATGAATCTTTTGGGTATGTTATATTTCTCATTGTAGTTAATCATTAAAACACATCTTATTGCTTAACTTTCTTAATGTCTCTTTTTTCAGTATTTACACATGTCACTACACAACTTTTTTTAATCGTATAATATGCCACATCTTTATAGTGCTCTTATATATAGTATATATCATACGTAGTATAGACATCGATCTAATATTACGAGCCCGTCCCATTGGTTAGATCCATGATACCTACTCGACTGCAATTAAGTTGCCTTCCGATGCCGGAGGCTACCGACAAATCACTTTTTACTCACCCTAACGGACATGCTTTACCATCCACAGAGTAAAAACTTCTCCTAGAGAAGCCATTTAGATAAGACAGTACGACAAAAAACAAGTCTGGCACTTTTTTTGTCTAGATGGTTTGGGCAGGGCTGCTAAATTCGGGACATCAAACTCTATACAAGGTAATAGCCATAAAATTACGTATAAGGGGGCTTCGGCCGGGCAGTTATTGAATCACTCCGGAATGCATAGGATATTTTGCGCCTCTATGAAAATGGTTCGACTGAATCAATTTGCTGCCAATTGCTTAGGGAGAGGTAAAGTTGTTTCACTAAATTTGTTGTTTGCAATACGTTTGATTATTCCGAATGTTTTTAACTTGTCCTTTTAAAGTTTATTATGTCAGAAATATATTTTAAAAATGACATAAGTATCAATTCGAATGACGACTTGCACAGAAAACGATGTTTGTCTTTGATTCGTATATAATCCTAAGAAGCTTTTATCATATGAACTGTGATAGAAGTTATCAATGAGCTTAACATAATTCGTTGGTTTGTCGTGTTGAGAGAGAATCGCTTAGAGCTTTTATCACTGCAATATTTCTAATAGCACTCGATCCAATCTCATGCGATGACCGCCCTGTTATACAAGTTATCCACTATAACACGGTTCATCGGTAGATTAACACAATATTTGATGCTAATTATTTTTGTATTAAAAATGATCAATTAGTATTTTAAACTGATAACAACGCAACACTTTTGAAACTCAATATAATGTGAGTTTAACGTTAACAGCATCAAGAAATAATTGTTAATGATGAATTAGTACAACACTTTTGAAACTCAATATAATGTGAGTTTAACGTTAACAGCATCAAGAAATAATTGTTAATGATGAATTAGTACTAGTACTAATGATCATCCAATATTGTAATATGCACAATATATTGAATACTATATCAGTCAAAATATAACCAATATATTATTACAATAATTGTGGCAATCAATGTAAACACGTACGTCTTTCTTTTTCTTAATATTTATATTTGTTATCCCACGACTCGTGTACCTTGTAACCAGGATCAACGGCTATCGGCGCCACTGTATTGGTCTATCGGAATGTTCCAGCCACGATTGCTATTTTGTTTGGGACATTGCGAGCTAACACCACTCCACTCCACACAACTCTAAGTCGAACAACTTCTTTCTTACTCTATATTTATTGGTCAATTTTTATTACGTCTTCTTTATGGTTCGAGTAATATTTTGAATAGAGAAGTTGTTGACTTTTTATAGTATATTTTTATTTGTTTCCTAATAAACATCCGTAAAATCAGTCTAATTTTGTTTTTACAGTTAAGTTTACAACACAATTAATTCTTTTAGTCGACCACGTAAGGAATAAGCATAATAGATAGCCGCAAATATATTTATCACGTAGCTTTTATGCGCAAACATTTCATTCACCATTCTAAGCTCCGTTGAACTGTCAATCTTGATGAATATTCGCCATAAGAAACACCTTCAAAGAGCAACCTTATCTCATGTCAACGTATAAAAGGTGTGTACGAAAATGTACACGTCTCTCTGTGGAAAAACTCTTAAACATGACGGCGGCGGGCGAGTGAAATATGTTGATACACCCACGCAGCGCCTTACTCTGAATACAGCCAGCGATATTGTTACGATATTGAAATTATTTTAAGATCTAATGAAATGTAACCTAATTTGATACCTAACACTATATTTAAAGGATTCTTTGTACAGTATAAATTTATTTAAGCAGCAATTAATATAATTCACACGGAGTAAGGGGCACAGGATAAAGGTACTAATGGAAAATAATCGTACATAATTCAGATTGTTAATCTTTTTTCTGGAAATAACGGGCGTAAACATGATTATATACTTTTAAACAATCTCCATATTCCCAAAGAGTAGCATAAAAGGCGTGACTACCATGGACATCAACCAATCCGTAATGTACCAGTGTTGTTGACTACTGCCTTGTGACCCCTAACAAAGGGTAAGCTCGAGCTCTACGGCGGAGATATATTATATAACCTGACCAAGAACGAACCACGAAACCAGAATATCGGTACGTCGCTTCAATTGAAACTCGGTTCTGCCGCGGGTTCATCGATATTTCGCGTCACGCTCGCAATTTGCGTCGTCCCCGGGCCGCCTTCGAATCTCCGGCTCTCGGGCTCTCCGGTTCTCCGGGTCTCCGGGGAGGCGCGAGTATCAGATGACATGAATGAGTCAATGTACTGCTCAAGGAAATGTATTCAATTTACACTTATTGACGTAACCACTTCATCACGTGCGATCGCTTTTCTCCATTTTAATAGCGACTTATGTGAGATGATTATAAGGTAAAGTATATCCGAATGTACGTCTTTAACCAAAAATATTTCTTGACATATATCTGTGACCGAATTTGTGTCGCGTATGAATTATTAGTTCGAGACAGAAGCAAGAAAAAGGCAAGTCGTCAATCGACAGAGTAGTTTAGACGTAGTGTAGCCGATGTGTACGTGCAGCGCGATGTTCTTCAGACGTATGTCGTAAGTCAATTCGCAGTCGATTCAGCTCACGTATCTAATATTGCTTATCCTATAATACTTTTACCTGTCCGTGGGAATGTATCGTGTTTGCAATTAAATTAACGACAGTTGTACCTTTTCCCGTTCGGACGTCTGCGGCGTACGCGACACAAATATAGAAATGTATTTTATGGGTCAAAGGGCGGGAGATAACTGGATATGAATTTGTTCTAAATATAAGCCAAAATGTATTTAAGTTGCGGTTACAGTTGTATCAATTTAGATCTCGACTACATAATGGTATTTTAGATCTTTATTTAAACAATACAGTTGACGCTATGAAGTAACTGTGAAAAAAAGATTAATTTAAATTGATTCAGTAATTTTAAACTTAATAATAAACCAATAATGTTTTGTCGTCATCTATATAGATAAAAGTAAACAAAATTACATATTTATTTAATTCTTGCGAAGTTTGTGACATCTTAACTCATTCTTTACCGCGCCATTGAGGTGTATTCATGGAGGATGTAAAATTTGCAAGTGAAATTAGGTCCGGAAACCGTATAAAAAGGAACTCGACTCGTAAGAAGAAAAGAGATTTTCATGATTATTACATCCTTGAATAAATTTATTCGGGCACTCAAACAATGAGTTCCTTTCCCAAATAGTATAAGGACTATTACATAAAAATTTACAAATTTTAAAGTAAGCTATGTATTTACTGAGTACCTATACATTTGTTGTTTTTAAATAAGTATTGTTGGAACGAAGTTCCTTGTCGCGCGTTGTGAAAGGGGGCTAGACGGAAAAAAATCTTACAAAAAGTTGTCACGACACTTTTTGCTATAGTAACCATGGCAACGACGTGACAATATATAACGAAAATTCATAGGAACTTCGTTTCATCCGGGTGTCCCTTGACACCTCTCAAGTTATTTTTAAATATATGTACTTTTTTATAATGTAACGTAAATAAAATATATAGAAATAGTTATTCATTGCAAGTTTTCGTTTTCCAATATCAAAGCAAGTTATGTGTAGCCGTCAATAACGGGCTAGTAACAAATGGCCGTCTTTTAAACGCGACTTATCTCACGTTATTGATTTCAAACATATTACCAACGTCCGCTGAACAAAATATATATACAAGCTGAAAAATGATCGTTTTAGATAAAGTGCACAATTTTCCTTGTCATGTCAAGAATATTATGTTTTGATTATATATCAGTGTCTTAAATACGTATGTAAATATTGTAAATGGTTTGCATGCATTCTAATATTTTATTGATGTAATACTAGTGTTATATTAATATTTTTAAAAGACCATTCGCACATGATTGTCTTAGTACGATTCGTCAATTGTTAATTCCTAACCTCAAATTGCAGATGACGTAACACTGAACAGTTTAATGTTTAATGAAAAGTCGTTAAAGTTTTCCGTAACTACTACTACTTGTCATTTTTTTTAAATACAATTTTAATACATTTTCAATAGTATTCGTAAAAAATATTGTTGTCAACATAATGTCGGTTAAAGTGTTTGTGGATTCGACTCCTTATTTTGGTTCTTTATACGTTAAATTACATTAAAAATCATTTAATTTAAAACTAGTTCTTTTGTTTTCGTACAATATTTAACATTGAATGACATAAAGAAAATCAATTATAAAGAGTAAGTCAAAATATCGCTCTTAATTAATTTTATAAATGGAAAAACCTAGTTATACGTATTCAACATGTCGCTTCAATATTTCGGCGAATTCAGGTGGCTCACTCGTTTACCTCCTTATTTGTTTGATGTGAAATACCTACATAAAGTCAGGCGGTCGTTGACACGAAAACATATTTGTAATTTAAGCATGTGTTTTCACTTCCGAAACACATTTAAAAACATCATCTCTTTTATTTTCTTTGTAAAAATAGAGATAGATATATGTTTCTATGTGTGTGTTTCAGCAGTAGAACCTTGTAACTTTTGTAACTCTACTGTGACGGTTATTGTTTACGCTCGGTGAATACGCAAGGCTGTTGGTGATGCCAACGTCGAGAGATAAATACCTCTTTCTTTCTATGATATACTTTAAAACACATATCATTGATAACAATGTAGGAAGTACATATAATTTTAACATATGTTATATTAACAAGTAAAAAAGATAATAAAATATTTACGCGACCATCGTATTTACATAAACGTAAGAAATCTGAAAAGATCAAAACATCTGTCCAGCTAACTGTGACGTCATCTAAATGTAAAATAAGTAAAATCGTTTTGCTTAAAAGCTAAGAAAAATAAAATAAAAAAAACTTCATTTCTAAGACAAGTATTTTAGTGTTTAACTATTACTTGAGGATTGAAGATGTAAAAACATACGTATGTTTAAATACAACATACAATCTAGTGTAGGTTACAACTACAATTAGATGTTCCTTAATAAAACAAGAGGGTTCTGTGTTCAAATGTATCAGAGTATTGTTCTAAATGCCCGAGAAGGGCACACGAGCCTTTGATAAACAGAAACCGACACGCCGCTGCACACCACATATTGTGCATATTAAATACACTGTTTATTTCCTAGTAGTAGTTAAGTTTACATTTAATGTTTAACATTGTTATAATGAACAATCAAAGGACGTTGCAAATGAAAATTTAAACGTTGCAAATATCTCATCTATTATTATGAAAATCAAATGAATTTCAAAATATTATCGAAAACTAATTCGATTCGTTACATTTAATTACTACAATATTTATGGTGAAAATGTAAACCATCTATTTGAATAACTTTATTTTATAATCTACTAGCTTTTACCCGCGACTCCGTCCGCGCTGAATAAAAAATAGAAAACGGGGCAAAAATTATCCTATGTCCGTTTCCTGGTTCTAAGCTACCTCCCCATCAATTTTCAGCTAAATCAGTTCGACCGATCTTGAGTTATAAATAGTGTAACTAACACGACTTTCTTTTATATATAGATTCAAAAATAAATAAAATAAAGTAATTTTATTTTAAATCATTAATACAATTGATTCTTAGGAATATACTGCATCATAAAATATGAAATTATTTCTAGTTAATGCTCATGCTATTTTAATGCTCCTGTCAAATAAACCAAGCGATCTCGGTGGATATTGAAGAAAAATATTGTTTTAGCACGAACTATTAATTTCTCACGGGCATCGAGCACTTTGAACAAATCAGCCAACACGATGTGAAATGGATATTTGAAACGAATGTTCATTATATTTTGATCAATATTTTTTCTACAATCAAACTCAAATAATATACGCATGCATTCGAATTTAAGATTTTTTTTAATTTAAATCCTTTAGTTTTTATTTCATATCAATAATAATTAAAAATAAAATTAGCCGCCGTAGCATCGAACGAATGAGCATTAACCCTTTGATCCTTTATAGAACACTTTGCGTCTACGTGATAGTATTAATTTGACCACGTATTCTATCTATTTAGTTACTTTCTCCCTTTTCTCTCTTTTCCTAGTTAGTGTTCCATGTGATGGAGAGGTCACCTTTCTTTGTTAGTTTACTCTAAGATAGTAATCTCACGAGCAAAGGTATTTTTTTCTTTACCTCGAAAATAAATAAAAGAATACTTACGTAGCTAAGGAAAAATATTATAGAATTCTATTTAATATGATAGTGGCCTTGAATACAGCTCCTGCTTTACTTAAGTCCATACATCTATACACATTGGTCACCAACCTTATTAATATAAAGTTGTCAAGAACTCCAATCGACGCTGACTTCTTAACTAAGTTAGAAATTTAATGAAATGTTTTAGACTACTGTATTGTAGTCAAAGTGACCGTACATCCGTATTTCACAATAGAGTTCACGAACTATTTTCATCTTGTTTGGAACTGTTCATATTGTGTTCCGGCTCAAAGCTGGCCATTGTTTACGAGTGTCGATTGTAATACTAGGCGCTTTCGAAACCCTCCCCTTCCCTATTTTTGAACCCCTCCCAATGAACCGCGTTATACTATTCCGTTGCTAAATTTGTATTACATCTTATATTAACTTTTGAATATTTAAACATTCCAATTTCTTGTAAATATAGCACCGAAAAGATTAAATGTGTATAAATTGTTGTACTCTACTTCTGTTTGTTATCTATCTTTTATAGCGACCTATTTTAATAGTTAACATAATTGTTAAAACAGATAGTCGATATCAAAGAGTACAAAGATCTGATTAAAACGTACAATACATGTTCACTGATATGGAATCCAGTAAGCTATTGTGCACACTCGCATTGGAACATGTTTCTTTTATCACAAGTCTACAATGCTGTGAGCGCAGTACAACAACGCATCTTGATTAATTAGGACAAGCAGAGTAAAGGATTTGTTTTTCAATCACATCCACGTGATGTATTCAATTTGGGATTTAAAAAAAGAACATTTGAAAGTACACTAAACCGAATTGACTTCTCTATCCGATTGTACAACCTAGATAATGAAATGAAGAAGGGAAGCAATTATGCGTGTAAGGAAATTTATCGAATTTTTACAAAAATAAACATTAGCAAACACAAACTTAATTTAAGCAATAAAAAGGAATAGAGTTTGCAACCCGGACGAAGTCGCGACCGCCACGCCATCTATTTTCAAATGTGATACCGGAATTATCACTATATATAGACTAATCGTGGGTTTCTGCCACCAAAACCCTTTTTAAAACATATTGTTATCTCTGTTTTGTCAAAGATAATGACAGAGATGACGATATGTCTTATACAGAGATTTGGTCTCAGAAACTAACGGTAAGTTAAGCTTTGAAATGCTATGGGACTTATTCAATTTAACATTTTATCTATGTATATGCAGACACAAACTAGCGTTTGTTCGTGGCCGGAGCACTCTGTACGTAAAAGTCCGCCTTCCGTTTGAAATAAAATGAAGCGTTTCATCTTTATTGCGCAGTTTAAAATGTTCCACAGTAAGAGTGCATTCAAACATTTCGCCGGCCGTGCTGCGAGTTATTGTGCACATTGCTTACTTTAGATACTAAAGTCGAACATATTGAATATTTTATTTCAAATATCATAGTTCAAAATATAATAAACTACCATAGAAGGAGAAATAAGACTCCATTGTCTTTATTATATTGTTACATAATTCAGTGACTTAAGTGTTCACTAAGCTACTTTGTCCTCGGCGGTATTTCCAAACCAGTACGACTTAGGGTCCTTCAAGAAGCGAGCGTATCACCATCTCAAAGGCCGGCAACGCATCGGCGATTCCTCTGGTATTGCAGATGTCCATGGGCGTCGATGAACACCTTGGTGTTCCCGCTACTCGTTTGCCCCCTTCTCTTATAAAAAAAAAGCGACAAATCACTAAGATTTAATGTGTAATATGTATGGCGTAAGTTGTGTGTTGTATGTTTAAGTTTTGCAGCAGTTACAAAACATTTAAAAAAAAAGTTGTAATTATTAGAACCCGAGCCATTAGTTTCGTATGTCCATAGTTTTGGTAGTTAAGCCGCTGCCATTAGCTACAGTTCAGCCTGTGAATAATGTTCACAATTTAATACGTCAGCCGCTGGAGTTTTGATTAGAATTTGTGCGCCTAAACCCGTGACGGGTGCTGTACGTCGCTACATGAGCGAAATATGACCGACGAGCTGGAAATATTAATCAATATAATATTACTAACACCACAAAACCTACCAGTAAGTAGAGACTATGTACCACACAGCCTTGTAAGCGAAGAAGGAAAAAAAGCGCATCACAAAAGATTTAAAGACGTAGCGAAAAAGGAACAATTTACTTCATGATTAAATTTTGTCTTGTTCTGGTGAAAAAGAAAAGTTCATTTAATTTATAAATCTTTCATAAATTATAAGAAGACTATTTAGACGTTTTCAAACCAGATTAAAAAATAAATGCTGGAAATCTGAATCGTAGTTATATTCAATGGACACATAGAAATCCGCAACTCGATAATATTACGCCCGGAGGCGACTGAGCACGTTTTCAATTTATAGAAAACGGAAAAATTCACTTAAAAGGTCACGTCGCAGATATTCTAGTACATCTGAATATTATGATAATGTTATTCAATTTGAATTTAGAATCATAATCCATTGAAATAGTTTTAATAAAAGATTGCTGGCCAGTACTTTAAAAATTTTATCACAAGATTTTTCTAACATTTGTTGATTCTTTATTTATAAATGTGAATAACATGTTTTTTTCATATAAAATAAAGAAAAACACCGTACTGTTGCAGACTAGCTATAAATTATAAAAGCAGATTTTAATTTTAATACGGACGAATAGAGAATATTAAAGCTTTATCCTCAAAACAAACAAACGATTCAACAAATACAGTCAAATACAAAGAGATGTGAAAAAACATTTATTCTTTCTATTTGTATTGTTTATGTTGACATTACCAAAGCAATTTTATTAATATTATAAATGCGAATGTTTGGATGGATGTTTGTTTGAAGGTATCTCCAGAACGGCTCAACTGATCTCGATAAAATTTGACATAGATGTAGATCATAGACTGAAAGAACACATAGGCACCTATTACGTTTATTTTAATTCCGCGTGGACGGAGTCACGGGCGATAGCTAGTAGAATAATATAATTAAAACAGTTTTATTTTATAACAATCTCTTATTTTAAAACTTTGAAATGCAAATGAAAACAATTGCAGGGTCACTTCGCTTTTTCGACGTATTTAAGCAGCCGCTTGCTCGTGTGCCACCTCATAAAAACATTACTCAGGTCATATTACATAATCCAAGCAAAAAAGTGCAAAATAATCCGGTTTACGAGAGATGTGATCATTAATATGAAAAGGGACAAAGAAATAAGGGACAACAAGTGCGATCGTAGTTTAACAGTTTATTTGAACAAAAGCAAAAAATATGTCACGGAAGAACAGTGCATACTACAACAACTATTATATACCTAAAAGGATGCTCCAACAACTGATGTAAAAAACACATATATTTTATATGTGTTTTTTTATTTAAATAAACTATAGAACTATAAAACTATATAAGTGTAAACTATTAAACTGTAAGACTATTAAACTATTAAAGTACAAAACTACTAAACTACTAAACTATTAAACTATTAGATTATTAGACTATTAGACTATTAGACTATCAGACTATTAGACTATTAGACTATTAGACTATTAGACTATTAGACTATTAGACTATTAGACTATTAGACTATTAAACTATTATAAACTATTAAACTATCGTAATAAATCCAATATTAATTTTACCATCTCTTCCATAAACAACATACTCGTATTATTACAGTCTTTTACTGGTTAGCATTTTTTTAAACAGTAATGCTATAAAAAGGAATAGCAGCATATATTTAGATATTTTCCTTTTTGCCGATTCTAAAGTTCAATTGCAAAACAATACAAAATCGAAGAAGTAAATGTAGAGTCAACAGTTCTACGAAAGCAAACGGTTTCGCAAAGGAAATTCTATCTTAAATCTCATCGCGCTTTGTAAGACAACAAACAGCGGCTATTTATAGCGACTAATAAACTTCCCTTTGCTTCGATAAAACGCAAGCTGAAAATACTCAACAAGTTAAACGCTTAAATAGCCTGCAGTATTGAAATAATGTAAATTAATTATCTCATCCTTTTAACACAAGAGGGATAGCAATATATCATAACAATATTTGTAAAGACTTCTAATTGCACAGGAATGTGACTCAAAGACGACGATCGAAACCTCAGCTTCCATTGTTAAAAAGTATAGGAATCAAACATAAACCATTGCGCTTTACTCTTCGTAATACTGCAACTATATTCCAACGAAATACAACGAAAGTGCTAGGTGTCAATTCTTTAAAGTAACAACATATCGCAACGTACAGCTGCGAAGTAAAGAACAGCGAAGATTTCCCTGGCGTAATGTTCTCAGGCTGTCTGCGTGTCACTTACCGTAAACGAGAAAATGTTTCCGTGGGTTTTCACTGCCGAAAGACATGTACAAAATCATATTTTCATCTCTCTTCATCTCCTTTAAAAAGAAGAGGAGTTTCCTCTTATATTTGTTTGTACAGAAATTTCGGTCACAAGCTTTCCCTGTAACTAGATCGTTAATTATTACTTGTTTTCTCAGATCAGGCCGTTTAGTTTAAATTATTTCTTTAAATTCATTGTCAATTTAATTCACCTCAAAATCATCTTGTATCCATTCCAATATTTCTTTAAGATAACATTCGTAATTTACCATAATTTTTCGATGATAAATAATAATAAAATCCTTATCGGTGTTTCTTTTAACGAAAGCGAATTTAACTTGCAAATGTTTCGTCCGTTGTGATGTTTACAGAATTGCGAGTTCTTATTCCGATTTCGGTTGTTTTAAGCGGCGAATTGGTAAATTAAATTTATTCCGAGCTTGTTTTTTATTCATTACGAAAAATCTCTTTTTATACAACATTGTAATTTTAAGATCCTTTATACGACTGAGGGAGAGAAAATTTTCCTTAAGGTTTATAAAATAATTACACTTTGAAACAAAATTATAAGGTACTTTTTTTCAGAAAGTTTCCTTGATTAATATCGTATTTTTATTTATTTTAACTTATACTCTAATTTATATATATTTTAATATCGCGACTAATATTGAATATTACATTATATTTAATTGAACTATATAAAAGGAACAACAATCATATCTTTACGCTTCAATAGATTTAATATCGTCACAGAATATTTATTATTAAACTTATTCACTATATTGTATTTCATACTATTGTATTCAAATAAACCTTTAGCTACTAATTTATTGAAGCAAATGAAATTAATACGTTAATTTCATGTAACTAGATAAGATTTGTTATTGTTAATTGTAAAAAAATAGAACAATTTGTTGAATAATATGAAATAAAACACAGAACTGGTTCATAAAAAAAATTATCGTTCTAATATTATTCAAGTAAGAAGGTAGACTCACGACTTTCCATGACATTATACATTAAATTATTACAAATACCATTATTTTGCATAATAGTGTACACATTAGTAACTATACGTTTGCTTTTAAGAAAATAGTTGAGGTTTCTTAAGGTTTCTTCTAGGTACCGTAGGTAACCGTAGGTACCGTAGGTAACCGTAGGTTTCTTCTAATAAAACACTTGTCAGCTTAAATTTTATTTTTTATGAGGAATGATAACGTGTTTTCATACTTATATTTTGGCAGAAGACTTAATGTTTGTACTGTTTTAATGTTTTTTTTTTTCATCAAAACTAATTGAAATAATGCTAAGCTACAACTTATACGTACTTTGATTTATTCACGATGTATTACTATCACGTATTCGCAATGTGTCGGAAAGGGATCAAAGGGTTTGCGCTTAAGTTTCACAACACGTCCGCTGATACGACGAGTTTTATTTTCAATTCTTATTCAGTGCTGACTCGCATTTACTGCCTTAACACTATTTTGATGACTTCTGACGTTAAATTCTTATGTCTACGTTATGCAATATGTGATTTTATGCTACAAAATAATTTTCCCAGGCATGTTTTATTTACTCTATTACGTATAACAATGATAATTTTTACATACTTGAATATTATATGCAATATAGTTTTATTTGGAAACTTATAAAGATTTTAATCAATTTTAGTTCAGGCAAACTGTTACTAAAACAGCTCTGGTTGTATAAAATTAAATAGCGATACAAAAAAAGTATCATAAAAGAGGACAAAATACTTTATAACGCCTTTATTCATCAAACAAACCTCATCAATGTGGATAAAATTCGGATTATATCCGTTTTCTAACTCTTTTGTAGCTCAGTAACTTTCATCTATTGTACCAAAGTATTTATAATAATACAATATTCAAAGAAAAACACTAAATAATTTATTCAGATTAAATTTTGTTGTTAGGTTCATACAGAACTTAGGTTGAATCACAAACTGACTTAGGAATTAAGAATAATTCGAGTTAAAATATCTTCCACACTCAGACATTTTAAGTGTTACTTAAGCAGCCACTTAGTGTAGATTTTTCATAATAAATCTATACTTAGCGACTCTCTAAATGATCATTAAACTACACTGAGTTTGACAGTAATCCATAAACCAATACCGACTACACTAACATTCATTTGTTTTAAAAGCAACAAAGTGAAAACAAAAATCTATCTCTACCAATCGGATTCACATGTGCGATGAGCGAGCAAAGAGTTACTAACTAAAGGCACCTTTGATGTATTGTTTACGTATACATTGTACAAGATTTAACAAAGAGCTGTCGCCGTTTGATCGCGCCCCAGAGCATGTGAAGCTGAGCAAATAACGCAACGCATCGAGTGCAAATGTACAAGTTCAAAGATCGTCTGTTGGCAGATTCACTGATAAAACAGAATTTATATAGTTTATTATGCTAGAAATTCTGACCGGGAAAATATGTGCAATATGTTTATTGCACACCTTTTTCTTACAGAAAAATTTTTTTCGTGCTGTAAACATATGGGTTTAACATCTCCTTTGGTATCAGTGATCCTCTTCAAAACCAATCGATATCATTATAACTACCACAGGCGTGCACTCAGACGGTGCTCTCAAATCGTATTGTATTGGATTGTATCAGTGTGAATTTAGTTTGTGTTTACACTAATGGTTTCTTAAGGACCAATAAAGAACTTCGCGGCAGACAGACAAACGCAAAGCATAACGAACCAGTTTAGTAGTAAAAATGACATTGTAAATACTTTGGACCTAACCATAAAAAACTTAGTTTTTCAATTACACTTTATCTTATAACATACGTCTACCCTTTTATCGCACGCTAATATTAGACATTAACAGATATGATTATTAAAATATAAAAGCGTAGGCTTCCGAAAGGCGATCTTGACATACAAATAACAAAGTACTTATACCGGAATTAGTTTTAGTTATACGTATTTAAGGGTAAAACATTACTCTCTTGTAACTTAATTGACGTCCTTGATATCAATATCCGGTAATTAAAGGGTTAAAACACATGTTTAACTAAACATCGTCTAACTGTAAGTTTTGGAGTAAAACAGTTTAAATTGAAGTAAACATCTGTTCACGAAGTCTGGTGTATCAATATTATTTAGTTTGTATTTAGTAATATAAAGCAGTGTGTATAGATTTATGTTTAAATTGCATGATAGTACTAAAACTAATTTATCCACGGGCGGCGCACACGAGCCGGAGAAGGGTTTCGGCAACATGAATTTTAATCAACGCACTCTCAGCTACTGACAAACGAACTTATGAACCCAATTTGCATAGTGGACGAAAATAGCTTAAAGCCTCCGTAATATAATAACACGCTGATAAAACTGACAACTGCTGCATTAATATTGATTTAAAATGTCGGTAAATGTACAAACAAATGGTGTATTCTGTGACTTTAAAAAAAGACAGCAGTAAAGGCAAGAAAGAGGAAACAATAAAATAGTTTACATTAGAAAATATTATTACGTATATTTTCACGAAACAAATAAAGTATTTTTCTAGTTAAACTTCTTTTTATCGATTATAATGATGTGTAAAAATAAACTATACAGTGGTAGACGCCAGCAACAACAACATCAGTTGCACGAATCGGCTGGCTCGCCCGGTGAAATACCACGACCACACAGAAGACAGGCGTGAAGTGGAAGTAATTCCGCGTTTCGTCTGATGTGTGTGGTGCCGGAGTAATTTTAGTCCTCTTCCCCTTCCCACCCTTTTCTTATAAGGAAAAGATGGGAAGTGGAGGTGGATTTGATGGAGGAGGAAATGCATAGGAAGGTTAATACTCTATTTTTGTGCTTCTCCTATTCGTCGCTTGAGATAAGGCAACGGATCTGTAATTGCGGATGTCTATAGGCAGCGGTCGCCTCGCCATTTCGGCGAATTCATGTGGCCGCTTGCTCGTTTGCCACCTTGTAATATAAAAAAAAGTATAAAATATCTTATGTGTCAGTACTGTGCCATAAAATGCATAGTCATAATGTTATACGCAGTATATCAATATACTAACACTCATGTTTTTCAATTTGAATTGAACATAACATATTGAAAGTTCGCACGTAAATTCCTTAGGCGAGTGAGTTGTGCGGTAACGGAGCTCACCTCACAGTTTGAGATACACTCCGCTAGGGAAATTTGTCTCGGCTTTTGTTGCCAAATGTTTGCCGCACCATTACATTTACAGAAGTTATGTTATTGAAATGCAACTTGGAACATGAGGCGACTAAATTAAAATTTATGTTCATATTTATTGTTAAAGTTTTTTAAAATTTCAGTAAACCATCAAAGTTATTAAACTCTTTAGATTTACCGAACAACTTGTAAAATCGTTATTTATCGTACATCGAAAATTTTTTTTTACCTCACTGTCCACCGCCGTTGTTAATGTCGCTAAGATTTGGCGATAAAATATCACGTCATAATATATTACGTCGTTAAAGTAAAAAAATGATAAGCTTTTATTACATGTTGTGCATCAGTTCGAAACATTAGGACAATGGTATGCTTTGCCACATTAGAGCGTGCCAGCCTTTTGTTCAATTACATCAGAGCATTCCAACGCACTACATGAGGTTGCACCCAAACTCTACACAGAAAATGGACATTTATTTAATGTGTAAAGTATACTAAATAATAATAAAACAAAGGCGATTTTTTACTATAGATTCAAAGGAAGATATCGGACTGAAATAGTACTTTGTTCACATTTAGAGCCGATGAATTATTTGGCACTCCGGAACTAAAGTTCTCTTTTACCTGATGTGCCAACTCAAGTTTCTTGTACTACACTGTGATTTACATCTTATGCTTTTCTTTACCTTAAAACTATTACTTATATTCTTACATAATCTATACAGATAATAAAAAATATGTTAGTCACAGTACTATTGATGCAGTTATGTGGGTGCAAGTTTTCGTGAACAATGACGTCATTGCCCATTGATCCAGATCCAGCCGCTGAAAGAACAACAGACGCAATCCAATCCATAGCGCCCGCAAACAATGGATCGCGCTCCGTTCAGCGCGTCGCTGCCATTGTGTTTGATGCAATCATTTCGTTGCATGTGGAACATGTGTTACTTAGGAAACGGTACATTGTTGTACATTACAAGCGGTTTTCGGTATATTTGTCATCTGTCCTAAATATTAATAATCCTACCTAACTGATTTTATAGGAGTCTTCAAACTAAGATGATACTATTGCAATTTTGGACTAAAACACACGCAATATGTACATTTATTAACAAAGAACTGTTGAGTTGTTAAGTATAACTGTGTCTTTTTTATAGCAAAAGGTGTAAATAAGCAAACGGCCACCTGGATTCGCCGAAATAGCGAGGCAACCGTTGCCCATAGACATCCGCAAATGCAGATGTGTTGCCTGCCTTTAATCAACGGAGACGGAACATCTATTCTTTCCAAAGAAATTTCTCTGGCCATATCGCAGATTTGTTTAACTATTGCAATGCATTAATATTACGTATTCGCAATATGACGGAAGGGATCAAAGAGTTTGCGCTTGAGTTTCTCAACACGTCCGTTGATACAAGTTTTATTTTCCATTCTCTTTGTATTCACGTCTCATTATGATTATGTTTTTAAAGATTAAATTCCCTTATCAAGTACTTAATCGATCCTTTCACGAAGCTCTATGAAGAGAGTTTTTTTACGAAGAAGGGATTAAAATTACTTAGTTGTTTATTTAAGTAATATAAAGAATATCGGATACGAAGATTTACAAATGAATCTGCACTTATAAATTCGGTATTCGGTATTTTTTTTCAAACCGCTACGACTTAGGGTCCTTCACGAAGCGAGCGTATCGCCATCTCAAAGGCCGGCAACGCATAAAAAAATGAAAGATAATGTCTAAATACAGTTTAATTTTTTAGCTCTCTGATAACAGAAGTGAACAGAGTTAACTGTGTATTTTACATTTTAAAATAATTTTCTCAATACTAAAGGTCTTACCGTGGCTTTCTAAGTATGCTATTATTTTGTGAGTAAAATAAACAAGAAATTACAAACAAAAAGATCATTGAAAATGGTCGGGCGTCTGCAATGATAACCAATTTGGAAACTGCACCGGTCACAGAGATTGCAACTTGTTGAATAGTTTGTTTGCGTTTTATCGGAGCCGGCGGTAGTTAATTAGACGTTATGCGAAATTCTTATTTATTTCATTATAGAATTGAACTAAGCTTGAACATTTCGTGAAAAATAATCGCCTTCAACCGTACCTTTTTTGGATTATTATTCTGCCTTATTTCTCTTCCTTTTTTATTTCTTTTTCTCCTTTTTGAACTGAAAGTATACTAGTTTTATGCATCAGCTTAATATTTTGAAACCTTATCTTATCATAGAACTTATAAATCTGTGCAACTCCACACTTCATGGTCTTTTCCGACGTGTAGCTCAAATTCAGTAGCATAATTTTTCTTTAACTTTGCTTTCCTTTTTTATCTACTAACCCTCATTCCTATATTACCTTTAAAAGGTATTTTATTCAATAGATAAGCGTGAAAAAATTAATGAAGCTACTGTTTACTAACGAGAATTTACAAAGGATATAAAAAAGGAAACGAAAGAAAAAATAACACAGTATCGTGGCTAATGGGAGAGGCTCAGCTAATGTTGCTTCCAGCTTTTCACAGCAAGTCTTACTGATTTTCAGCTTCCCAGTAATTACTTTACAAGGTTCAGGTAATTTTATACATAAATTCCTAATATAAAGTCTAAAGCACACGGAATGCGAATACAAAGTGGTACATTCTGTATCGTGTTAGTTTGAGTACAAACTATAATCCGCAAGCTTTTGTTTGGGCGCACTCATAGCAGGTTCATTAATGTAATACTGTTTGTGAAGCCGCCGTTCGAATTGTACAAACAGATCTGTTACATACAAGAGCATACAGACATTCAATCTGTGTTTGATCATACACATTTTCTGCTCCAACGTTCAACAAGTATAACTGTTAAGTTTTGTGTTATTAAATTTACACAAGATTTATTTGCAATCTATCGTGTTATTAAGTTGGTAGATTTTCAGTTTATTTTGAATCTAATTTTAATTGTTGATAATGATAAGGCAACATTTAAAATTGTTACCTGCCGGTTTTCAATCTGCTACTGTCCGCAAGGCCGCGTTTGTTCCGAGAAATCTCAAGAATGGTTGTACCGATTTTGACAGGACTTTGACGGTAATGTAGCTGATGCTTGCGGGCAACTACTAGACTAACTACTACTAACTTATAGACTACTTTTATTTTAATTCCACGCTGACGAAATCTTAGTCCCAAATAGTGGCTTTTGGAGGGGAGTGGGCGGGAAATTATATTTAACTGTAAATCCTCTCCTGTACATGTTATAATATACGTAAGTCTTACTCTTCGTGAATATTAGTTAATTAATATTAACTGCTTAAGTCAGGGTTGTATTCTGAATGACAAATAATTTCCCTCGTTAAGTCTGCTGTGGCGGCGTGACAGCGGAAGCGGTGTCGCGACAACGACGAATTTCCCAAGCGGAGTGTAAATTACGAAGGCTGCGTGTCTCATCCTGAATAATGTATATCGAGTAAACAATATACTGTATTATTTACAACATAACTTAAATATTACAATCAAGTTATGTTAATTAGGGGATGCATAAGAAGGAGAAATATCCTCTTTCTGTGCGTCTCCTTTTCCGTTAATTAATGGTAGGCAACGCATCTGCATTTGCGGATGTCTATGGGCAACGTTCGCCTCGCTATTGCGGCGAATCCAGGTGACCGTTTGCTCGTTTGCCACCTTATGATATAAAAAAGTTAAATTAATTTACATGCAAATGTTTAATCATCAGTTTCCAGTATTAAATTACTTGTATGAAAAATATTGTAATACTTCTTGTTGTTTGACAAAAGGAGACAATCTTGTGTATTATCAAATCTTAGGGCAGTGGAATTTGTTGGACATAAAACCTAGTTAGACTTTAACAAAATTATCGACAATTTTTTTTGTTGCAGAAATCCAATGAATCGCATTAGAATAAATCACATTGGGCCTGATACTAAATTAATTTATTTTAATAAATTTAATAATCAGATATATAGACAACTAGCTTTTACCCGCGACTCCGTCCGCGCGGAATAAAAAATGCACACAAGATAAAAAAGTTCTTATGTCCGTCTCCTAGTTCTAAGCTACCTCCCCATCAATTTTCAGCTAAATCAGTTCGACCGATCTTGAGTTATAAATAGTGTAACTAACACGACTTTCTTTTTTATATATAGATCATAGTATTTATTATTAGTAAAGTTAAACTCATTAATAATTATAACCAAGTCAACCACTTAACAATAAACATAGAAATTACTAAAACATGAATTTAACTAAACAGTAATTCACTTGTGGCAGAGTACTATTTCTCAGTAGTTAACTAATTTAGTAGTGAATACGTTATAACTAGCGAGTTAATTCCTGAGATATTCACCATTGCTATTAAGTGAATAAACAAGACAAGATTGGGCCGAATCTCCCATGAGTTATATTCACTTACTATGTAAATAGGAACGTAACTCGGTTTACTTGCCCCGGAGGGTGCTGATTAAAATTTGTTTACTTCTACCCGCATCAAGGTTATTTTACATACACACATCGGCTCTGTTAGAAATTACATTCTCAAAGTATTTGAATTCGAAATGTCTAATGTAATAATTTTTGTACAAAAATACTGTATAAATCTTGTTATAAAACTAACAATTTCACAATTATTGCGAAATACAATTTTACTTCAATATTATTTTATTTATTGACTCTTATTGCTATTATAAATTAGACAGAAAAATGACTATAAACTATTTTACATAGTAAGGGCGGCCTTATGACAGGAGAGATGAACATCAATAGTTAGAGGGATTTATCATAAATAAATATAAAGAAATGTCAAAAATAAATAAATAATAATAAAAAAAGATTAATAAAGAATTCTTTTACTTTACCTTTCAATCATTTGATTTCAAATATCGGTAAAACTGGTTAAAAGAGGAATATTGTAGTGCATCAGCTGGTAATTCTTCGAATGCAATCGTATTTGCTAGATGTAAACTCGGAGTTCGGTAAATCCCAAAAGTCGGACAAAGCCTAAGGGCCCTCGAACGCTATACGAACCGATATCGGTTATCGGACTTTGCTTTCGGATGCGTAATGGAATCTCCGATGATGTTTGGCCAATCCTCACTACTCTCTCGTTAAATCAATGCCGCATCATATACCAATGCCTTAATTTTGACAACCAGATTACGGACAAACGTATATATAGACAAACTATAAGTGGTAACTTACCAAGTAAAGCACCTCCTTGCATGTTTTTAATTGCTCTTAAAGATGTTTAAAAGCTAAGCATTTTTATTATTGACTACTGATAACTTAATAGATACTATTTCAAGTATAAATAAGTAGTTTCACATTAATAGATATAGCGTTAGCATTAGTGCAATGTATTTGGTCATATCCTTAACTAGATAATGAAATGAAACGCTCATAGCTGACGTATGCAAATACATCGTGAGCGCTCGGTTATTAGCTCGCATTAAACCATTATCATTTTCTCCCCCATTGTCATGTCAGTGAAGAACAGCAATGTTGAACATAACTTACCACTCTGGAAATGTTATTGTTCAAGTACTGTAAAGTAAAAAAAAACCCAAAAGTGGTAGACACCAACAACAACAACATCGACCGGGAAATACCACGACTACAGAAGACTGGCGTGAAGTGGAAGCAATTCCGCGTTTCGTCTGATGAGCGTGGCCTAACTTTAGTCCCCTTTCCCTTCGCGCCCTTTTGTTATATGGAAATGATGGGAAGGGGATTTTTATTTGACGGAGGGAGGAACACATTGAAAGGGGAAATATACTCTTTCTGTGCGTCCCCTCTACTTCCATTAAAGTACTACTTGCGGATGTCTATGGGTAGCGGTCACTTCGTTATTAAGGCGAATTCAGATGGCTGCTTACGCGTCTGCCTTACCTTATTATATAAAAAAATATTAATAACCGTTCTCTTACTTCGATATTTATCTATATATATAAAAGAAAGTTGTGTTAGTTACACCATTTATAACTCAAGAACGGCTGAATCGATTTGACTGAAAATTGGTGGGCAGGTAGCTTAGAACCAGGAATAGGACATAGGATAATTTTTACCCCGTTTTCTTTTTCTTATTTTTTTTTATTCCGCGCGGACGGAGTCGCGGGTAAAAGCTAGTACTTAATAAAATCGAGTACGCTACAATAGAAAATTAAGACATTTTTAATATTAGTGATGTACCTACAATCAATATAAACCAAATTTATCGATACATACGCACAGCGGGGTCTGTGCGGGCTTCGTGTAGGTCTAGGTACGCTCGCGCCCATCATAAATTCCTGAACAACCTGTGCCGCCCCACCGCTGCGCAGTAATTGCATCGCGGTCGCTGGGCGGGCGGGTTTTATCGCCAAACCTTATTTGCACGAGTGTTATTATACCTACTGTTGAAACTCGATTGAAAATTATAGTAAGAACTCGATCAATATTCACATTTGATTATGCACCTTGTGTGTATACTCTTCACTTTTTTATTTGAGTGTATCCAGTTTGGAACCTTTGATCGCATCTTTCATAATTAAGTATTTTATTTTACTTTGATATAATATTTTTGCTTGTTCTTGATGCTTGTTTTTTATTAAAAGACTTCCAATTGCATATTTCGTACCAGTGGTATTAAAAAAACTTAGTAAGTAGGCTATGTGTACTTTCATACTATGTTCTACATCCATGTCAAATTTCATCGGGATCCATCCATCCATACATCCAAACATTCGCATTTAAAATTTTAGTAAGATATTCATTAATATATTGAATTGCCACAAAAAAATATCAATAACTAAAAACAAATACTGAACATTGTAAAACTGGGTAACTTTCGTCATAACTAAATTTATATTCCACTTATGAAGCAGTTCGGAAAGTAGATTCGAAGACCAAAAGTAAATACCACAGGCCCTCCCACTGGCGGTACACTCCGCCAATTTATATCGCGAGAGGGCAATTACCGACGCTTCCCGTCGTTTGATGTCTGAACGTCATTTGGGAAAATTATTTCGTCGAGCCGCTCGCCTCCGGCTAGTAATAAACACAATCAACACGTATGAAGTGACTATTTTTTGCGAGTTATGTTGGTAGGGGACAGTGTGATCCTCGAAACCCATTGTGATGTTAATGAACCTCTTTGTTGTTGAGTCGCCTAAGTTTTTTCATGCGCCTAATAAAATTTTCCAAACGACTACATTTGATTAAAGTGTCATTATTTTTTATAGTAGCAGTAATGTTTGAAATGAAATTTTTAAATATTTAAAACTAAAAAAGATTTTGCTTATATTGTTTCAATCGATGTCGTTAAAATGAGAATTGTCAAAGCAGTGTTCAGTATTATGAAGGAAGTACTTCATGATTGTTATAACCCCATTAATATTCGTATAACGTATATTTATACTTATACACGTAGACCTAATAGTTCTTTTTAATTATAGTTATACGCTCATCCCTGTAAGCCAGTTCAAAAAGAGCAAAAGAACTTGCAAAATAACATTGCATTTAAATGCGAGCAAAATGATGAAAATGAACACCCCAAAATGTAGAAACAAAATACAAACATATATTTTTTAATATTATGAACTCCGGTTATAAAACTACGAGGGACATATCTGAGCGTTTCAATTAAAATGCTAGCCTTTTGTGGATTGAGGGTTGTCGACTGCGCGGTATTTACCGCGGCTGGTCATTGTTCTTTGACTGCGGGCGAACAAAAAACTTTTACTGAATGTAAAACCAAAAACGTGCCGAAGTTACAAAACATACTAGACAAAATTCATTTCCCTGAGATTCATTGCATCATTTACACATTTTTAAACCTTTTTATATTACTAGTATAATAGCGGTCATTTGAGTTTTTTTTCTTTGTTTCTGAAACATGTTTAAACTATATTTTGTTTAAAAAGCTTTGACAACCCTAGTCCCACAGTCGTATACATTATATTAAAATAGCCAGACTGGAAATGTACTCTGTTAAATGCCACCGCATGGATCGCTTTAATAAAGCTAGTGAAAAGGTATTTTCTTTGTTACTTTTATGGAAATATTTTTTTGTTGGCAACATTTTTTGTACTGCATTATTTTAGTGTGGGAATTATCAAGTTCATTAAAACAAATTGCATTGTTATACAATAAGTGCAGTCGCGACACGGCTTATTTCTTTAAACGAATAAAATATAACAGAGCTTTTAACCAACGCTTGTTTATGGTATATAGTTAGCTATGAGTTTCCAGTGATTTTCAAATGGAATCAGAGGTACGAAAATTTATTTTCGTAAAAGCTTTTTTGTGGGTATGGTAACGTTGCAACCTCACTGTCGCCATCTAAGAACGTCAGCTAGCAGTTCAATCTCCTCCCGCAGATTACCGCAATAGTTGATGCAAAAGGACTTCTCCAACATTGCAACATTATTATTCAAAAAGAATAATAAGAATATTTATGTTACTTCATTTAATTTTCTCTTAGTTATTCGCAGACGTTCGTATAAGCTTAATTATGTTTCCATTTACGTACGTGACATAAACAGGAGTGTAGAGGGCGCGACTAGCGAACAGCGCAAGTAATTTAGCACAACGAGTTAATTTGCTACGTCGCGTTATACCGATAAATTAACTTAACGCGCGGTTTTTAGGAATAAAATATAATACATCCATCACTACGATATTGTTCGGTACAGATGTACTATAGTTCGTCATTGTTTGAATTTCGCGGTTGACCTATACAGGTTTTAAACAGGTTGTATGTGAGCTCATCGTGTCAGCATCGAAGGTGGTCGGCAGTTAGATAGCACATCGGACGTGTCTATTATTTAGCATACAGGGTCGCTAAGTTTACGCTTCCGCGTTCGGTTCGATAAAGGACGCGTCTATAGGGCGCTTACGGGAAGCGGTGCATCGGGTGCATCAGGAGTGCAGCATTGCTGGCGCCTTTAGACTGTATGACAGTGACTTATTTGACTCGACTGACACCGACAGAGTGACCAGGCACCTGCAGGCGGTGAACGGGGCATCGAGTAGGTAAGTGCCACTTCATATATTTACAATATTGCGCCAACCATTGCGATACGTAGTCTAAGGCAGGTTGTGCCGCGGGACCCGAACCCGTCGTGTACGGCACAGATATATTTCAACCTTTTGATATCCGAAGCGTTAACCGAAATGAGACTTTTATTTTGTTAAAGTGACATTATATTATTACGAGTATCTTATTGTTTAAAAGGAAAGTTAAGAAGATAATAATAATGAACAATATCTGTTTCTACTTTGAAGTAAGAAAAAGAGTAACGCAATTAACCAGAACAAAAACGAATCGCATGAGAAATTTTTAAACACGACCAAAAAGTAATCATGAACCGAAACTGTGATCTAATTGGGTAGTTAATATAGCCAATGAATTTATTTACCTAATCTCCATTTTATTCCGGATACAGATCGAACTTAAAACCACTTCAGAACTCCTAATATACATACTAATATACGTAATTACTTAAATGTTCTAATTAAACATTCCAGCGAGAATATTAATATCGAGGAAATCACTTTAAAATATCCGTAGCTACGTAGCAGCTCATGCAAACACCACAGGCTTCAGTTGAGTTAGCGGTGCTACGCCTGTACCGCACAGCCGCCGAAGCGAACCAAAGCGAAGCGAAGGTTAATTTGAAATTGCCTATATGTGGTTCCTGCTAGGGTAACGGCGGCCACCTGATTTCGGGAAAATGAAGTATCTCTTCTGTATGGTTATGGTATTGCATCAAGATAAATTTGTGTAGCAGCTAACGCTGCTTCGGACTCTACCACTATCAAATAATGTCTAGCAAACTCTAGGTTCCGTTTTTGTTTCTTTTACAGGTCCAGATTGGGCTACGCCGGACTTTTTCTCATTTGCTTTCACGGTTGTGTAGTACAGGCCTAACACCCCTACCCGCCTCACCCCTCAAGCCAGTTCGCGATACGTACCCTCGCGAAACGCGTCGAGACTAATTGATCAGGTAATTTGTTGTGCCGCAGCTGCGGCCGCGGTCTTATGAATTACAAATTTGTCTCAACAATTAATACAAACCTAGATTTCGGATGTGGAATACGTGACGCGTACAGTATACACCGCACAAACTTACTTGCGGCTTTACGTTCAGAATTTATAAATAGCGTTTTACATATTTAAAGGCTAATTATTTAAATAGAACATATCTAGCTTTTAAGTATTGAATTAGTTTAATTAATTTTGTTTTAATCATTGTTTTCAAAATAAGAACTATTCGAAGTTAATTAATCAATGTAATTAGGATTTACTTTTATATATTTCTTTAGTTAATTGCACAAAATTCTTAAATAAGTGATAAAGATGTAAAAAAGAAGCACAAATAGTATTGTATTCCTGAATGCCTCGTAACCATTATGTAATCCATTAGCAACAAAGTTGCGATGAAGACAGATTAGTCGAACGTTTCTACCTTAATTAGATAAACGATATAATTTCCAGTAGATATTCGTAAATAGAAATTCATTGAACAATTATAGTAATTTCTAGATAGCACTCTATTTTAACCATTTCCGGTATTTTATCGCTATTAATCTATATATATAAAAGAAATTCGTGTTAGTTACACTATTTATAACTCAAGAACGGCTGAATCGATTTGACTGAAAATTGGTGGGCAGGTAGCTTAGAACCAGGAAACGGACATAGGATAATTTTTACTCCGTTTTCTATTTTTTTATTCCGCGCGAACGGAGTCGCGGGTAAAAGCTAGTTTAATGATCTTTTAAAAACTCAATTGTAATATGTACGTTAATTAAAAATCGGAAGTAAAGTCGTCAGTCATCACAGAAAATAGCGAACATGAGGTTCATACGTGATAGTGTAAAGGCACTCTTATAAATTAAACTTAATCTTATTACTAGCACACAGTTTGCAAATGAAACAAAACTAGTGGCGCTGAGTGTCGGCATTTAGAAATTTTACTATAGTGCGTATTCAAGCTAATCTATCTCTGAGTTTTCATTGCCGAAACGTACACAAATGCATTCTTGTAAAAAAACATTTTATTTTACATGAGAATACAGTATATTTTTGCTTGAACGTTTGCGACATGGAAACATGCTGTAAACATGGTTTGTAGGTTAATGCGTTATTGTACTTAATTAATTAAAATTATGGTGATTTATTTACTTCTTAAATGATCTTCAACTTCTAAAGTCAGAAATTTCTAAGGTTATTGAAATGAAAATAGTATTAAAAAATTAAATCATAAAATTTAAAAGAATAATTAATAATTGAAGGAGATTAACTAGGTTGAGTTTTTGTCATTTAATTTAACTCGCGGAGTATTTAAAAAATATTTCGATGAATTAAAATTATTCAATATAAAATGTATTTCAGAATTAAATTTAAAATGTTTCCTTTAGACGTAGTTTGTGCTAATTAAAAACTCGTTGCAGATTCTAGAATCAGGTCTCAGAGCTCTCTAGAAATAGAAAAGTTTCACTTATAAAGTTCGCTTCATTGAAGACGGACAGAACTTGTTGCTTTATAAAAAAACTTTTGTCTCAAAAAAAATATGGTGCTTTTTTTAAATGTCCAATAATTACATATATCGATATATTTAAACAAGAGCGAAATACACAAATAATGTTCATAACTTAAGTAGTTGTCTCCGTCTGACTGGTTTTCATATTATTATTATAAAATAAACCAACCTAAAAGTTGTTGCTTACAACTTTATTTGCCTTGTTACATATCTTACTAATATTATGCGTATGTTCGGATGATGTTTGAGAGTATCTCAGGAACGGCTCTTGATGAAATTTGGCATAGATGTAGAACATAGTCTGGAAGAACACATAGGTTACTTATTAAGTTTAGTTTTAATACCGTGCGAACGGACTCGCCTGCAACAGCTAGTATTATCATAAACATAATCGTGTAAATATGTATCTTAAACACTTTTTTACAAAATAAAATAATAAAAACATTGTAAATTATAATTTTCCAACACAAATATAATTTTAGAAAATATTTTCCTTAAATTCCTATATCATACTATAACACTTTGATTCGGTCTGTCTACCTTTAATAAAAATTCCTATGCGTCCGCAAATATCAGTGTCCGTAAACAGCCGAGGCAGCACAACCCCGTAATAGTGTACCATATGGTGCGAGCTAGTCGCACAGATATTTATGTCTTACGCGTGTGGTTCAAGCACTATACAGGTAAGTGTTTTGCTTACAGAGCAATACGACTGCTAGCATTATTTTTACAATATTCCTTTTTATTAATATTGTCTACTGAAAGTATACTTTGCAGAAATAATTGACAAAAAAAGAAACAAACATCACTCTATAACAACATAACTAACCTTCTACTTTTCTTGATTTGTAAAAAATTGGCACTCTTGCATAAAGCCATTCAATTGCTAATCAAATCGACGATGAAGCAATAAATGACATTCCTATAGAACAGAGTGAGGGAGCGTAAATTAGGCGCGTTACTAGATTACCTATTCAGCCCCCTAGATATAACATGTGGGGTAGTGAGCAAAGTGGTAAAATGGGCTTAAGGGAATTACAATAAACTTAAAATTTCCTGTAATGGGAAAAAGGAAATTGTACTTTTGCTTGACTGTAGGATGTCTGCTTCATCTAATACTAGCTTTTACCCGCGACTCCGTCCGCGCGGAATAAAAAATAGAAAACAGGGTAAAAATTATCCTATGTCCGTTTCCTGGTTCTAAGCTACCTGCCCACCAATTTTCAGTCAAATCGATTCAGCCGTTCTTGAGTTATAAATAGTGTAACTAACACGACTTTCTTTTATATATATAGACTAGCTTTTACCCGCAACTCCGTCCGCGCGGAATAAAAATAGAAAACGGGGTAAAAATTATCCTATGTCCGTTTCCTGGTTCTAAGCTACCTGCTAACCAATTTTCAGTCAAATCGATTCAGCCGTTCCTGAGTTATAAATAGTGTAACTAACACGACTTTCTTTTATATATATAGATTAATAAAAAACACCAATTATTATCGATTTTTTATACAAGGCGCAGAATAATTATAGACACTTTCGTGTTAGGCGGATAATATGCACAAAAATGTTTTTTAAAAAGTTACACCCAATTATTTTTATAATAAACATAAGCACAAAACTCAACACTAAAGACATATAAAATAAAATAAGTCAACAATAATTAAGTTAAATGTACCAAACACATAAATTATAACTTAAATAACTCTTCTCAAAGACTTAAGTTCCAGTTAACTTCATAAGCGAACGTATTACTTGGGCTTGAAATTACAAGGTACATTGTGAATGTAAATATGTTAAAACATAAAGGTAAACCTTTTCGTAATTTTTAATTTGTTTAATTGATATTTAACCTGTCACAAATTCTTGTAAAATTCATGTATTTTTGCTTTAATTATTTAACATTCCTGTGACAAAACGTCATTCCATTAAAGTTTGTTATGTAGATAAGTGTAACCCGACAGGTCCGCACAAGTAATTGAAAAGCATCTAGTTTGTTAAAGTAATGGACTTTCCGTGTACAGGTCACTATGGAGGAGTGTTTTGAAACTAACTTTTTATTTTTTATTCCTATTTTTCTTTTTTTTATATTACTAGGTGACAAACAAGCAAGGGGCCATCTGAATTCGCCGAAATAGCGACGCGACGCTGCACTGCGTTGCTTACCTTTAATCGACAGAGGAGGGGACACACAGAAAGAGAATATATCCCCTTCCTATGCGTCTTCTTCTCCGTCAAAGCTACTACGCCTTGCCATCCTCTCTACTACTATTTATCTCTTTCTCTCTCTTTTTCTTATTTTATATTTCCTTATTAACTATTATCAGGCAATTTGAAAATTAGGCGGAAGTTTAAATGGATGTACGTTTATCACCACTAAAATGGCTGCGGATTTCAACAAAATTTGGACCAGAGATGGACAAGACACTCTGAAATAACGCATAGGTTACTTGTTTAGATTTTAAAAACAAAGCGGGCAAAGTCGGGGGCAATGGCTAGTATTTTGTAAAAAGAAAAGGGATTTTTCTTTTCTTCTAAACAAAGTGCATATGCTCGGAGGTTATACAAAGGCGGATAATAAAAACGAGGGATTGAATTTCACATTACATTGCTCTTGTAAAAGGGATCCGTTTAATCTAAATTCCGGACCGGCCGCGCCTTTGTGCGATTACGATGTTTTGCCCACTGCCAGAATCATCGCAAGTAATACTGCTTCAATATGAAAAATAATAAATATAAGGCATTTTATACTAATAGATAAATGATGGGTAGCTTTTATGACAACTGATAGGGAGATAACAGTACTTGGAAAATAAGCGTAAAATAAGCATTGCCGCTTAAACGGCGTGTTATAAAATTATCAAATAAACCCATTTGTTGCAAGTCTGCAACATTCAACAACATTTATTACATACTGTATAACACAAAAAATTATATATGGTTTTGTCTACGCTTATTTACTTTTATTTGTAAATGATACTAAAATCAATTTTATACTGTGATCTAAATATGAAATTCATACGGAAATATATAACAATACTAGCTGTCGCCCGCGACTCCGTCCGCGCGCAGTTAAAAAATGGGGGGTATGAAAAATAGATGTTGGCCGATTCTCAGACCTACTGAATATGCTCACAAAATTTCATGAGAATCGGTTAAGCCGTTTCAGAGGAGTACGGGAACGAAAACTGTGACACGAGAATTTTATATATTAGACATATACGAGTATATAGGCCTTCTAAAATATCCAATAACATAACGGGCTTACAGATTGGCCATTGACTCGAATGATTGTTTACTGAAGCAGGTGAAGGGTTGCCGTTCGGTCATAGGATGTCTAAACAGAGAACACGGAATAGAACTATTGTTGTGACGTATATTATACATCAAACTTAGTTTCAATAGATGCATCTATAACATTGCAACCGTCTGTGTATACCACATGCTGTAGTCGTATGGTCTATAGAGTTGATTGACAATCTGTCATTATTTGCTTATATGTTCTTTATAAATATCCCTTGAGTGTCTCTAACCATGGGTTTCTAAGAAGAAAGTTTGAAGCATATTGTTATGTCTGTTTGGAAAAGAAAATGACAGGTGACGATATGTTTTTTATAAGTAAAGAATGGGAAGGGACAGTGGATCTAACAGAGGACGGGAAAAGAACGGATTAAATAAAAAAAAAACATTATAAATAAAATATCTTAGACATGAGAAATGTTTTAATTTTTATTCCCATTTCTCTATAATATATCCTATTAATCTGACAGCTTCTGATTCTGATGAAAATATATCATTTCATCGTGTTTAATCCAGCGCATTAACTTGTTATAATTTATTAGCAAAGTTTACGAGATAAAAAAGTCAACCGCCCTCATAATTCAGAATACTTCCTCTTATCTGGCTTAGCGTGTTTGTACTAGTTCCCAACTTCATATTCCAACGCCTCATACCATGCTAAGCTTACAACCGTATTACCTTAATCGTATCCGCACAGAGTGAAATAACTAATACAAAACTAAAATAGTAGTCCGTATAAAAAGCCAATGAATAAATTCTTACTTATTTCATCATCAAACTGCCCTTATCCCTATGGAGATTCGGCACAGTATGTACTACTCCTCCATACATCTCTATCAGCCGTCATATCTGATTTACCCCCTTCTTACGCATATCCTCTTTCACACAATTCATCCATACTTTCTTTGGTCTTCCTCTACCTTTATAGGCCTCCCTACCTCGTGCAAGCTTGTTTCGATACATATGAAAATTCATTCTTGTCTCTGGTATTAATGGGCTCAACAACTATTATCCAGTTTAAAGGCACTTGCATTTTATGGACATAAAACAATATGTTTTATCGATCTTGTTAATAATATAATGAAACGAAAAATAAACAAAACTTTGCCTTACTTAAAAGCTTAAACCGTACAATCAGGAATTCGCGTGTTGTTACAAAAAGGATTATCAAAATGGCGACATAATGGCGGACTCAATATGTAAATACAACGTTTGTTAATACCACTTTTACTGAATGAGACACGTGTTTAAATTAAGTCATTTATTAACTTTATGATTTTAATTATATGAATTTCCTGCTTCCAATTGTGAAAATGTTAATGTTATTAATAATTAGAAAACCAACAAAATATTTTTCTAACTTTGCTACAAGACAGCGTAATAAGTAATGCCTCAAAGCCTAAGCAAAGTACTTCGTTTGCGCTACACTTACTTTTTACCGCCGCTAATTTCAAATTTCCACGTGACTGATTTTAAAAAAGAGAATAAGTTTAAATGAGAAAAGTTATCGAGATGACATTAACAGAGAAAAAGTTCTCTTTTTTCAGGCGAGCGCTGTGCAGTTTCATGAAACACGGCTGGCGGACAAAGTGGCATTTTTAACTGAACCTTTAAACGTTATTAACTTATAACGTTTAAAAGCAAAAAAAATACATATGACATATTATATCACACTATTTACACGTAAAATTAATGGTTACATTGTATTGTATTTTGGTTATTCTCAGTTAAATATAACCGTGCGTCGGTGGCTCAGGGATTAAGAATTTGACCTGTAATCTACAGGTCCTGGATTCAAATCCCACCATGTACCAATGTGTTTTTCAACTTACATATGTACATTTATCTTACGAAAACATCGTGACGCAACCTGAACATATCTGCGAAGAAATTCAAAGGTAACTATGAGCGAAGTCAACCAACCCGCACTTGGCCAGTGTGGTTGACTATATTCTATTCACCCCTAACTTAGGGTAGGCTCCGAGCCCGTCAGTAGGGACTTATAGAGAGCTGATGATAAAACACAACCGTCTAACTCAAACGTCTATTAGTTACCTAGACATTATTGTAGATTTCTCGATTTATACGAAGGAATTCTGTTTAGTGTAGATTTCTGTTAAACTAACGTTAGTGATCACTTAACGACTTTGAGTGCTCCAGTAAATCGTAAAGTATTGATTAGTTTTAACGAACAAACACAATCTCTAAAATCATCGAACGGAATACATTCAATTATCGATACGCGGTCAAATTCAGTACGAAATAATCGAATGACAAGTGTTCAGGGCAGACACAATATGCTGATTCAATGTTTGCTAAATGTAGTGCCGGAACTGACTTCGTACTGACTGGGCACTCTACAATGTTCTACTGTGTGCATGTCAGGGAATATTAAATATAAAGTAGCGGACAAAATGCGTTTTAACCATTGACAAAGAAACAAGTGGCCCGTAGGAAAAATAGATTGATAAATAATAAAAGTAAAACCTTTGTAAAAGTCATGACCAATCAAATAAACCTAAGTCATTAATAGAACTAATAGCTCTGTTGTTTTTAAGGATGTGAGATAGTCATCTTTCACAAAACCTTATTTTAGTTGTTGCTAATTGATAATTATAGTGACGTAATATGTAGGTTGCTGACGTCATCAATAAATTTATGCTGAGAGGTAAATGCTTACACAGTGAAGTATTTTAATTATTATGCTAACTAGATGTCGCCCGCGACTCCGTCCGCGCGCAATTATAAAAAACTTGTTAGCCCATATGTTCTTCCAGACTATCTTCTACACCTATGAAAAATTTCATCAAGATCCGTTGAGCCGTTCCGGAGAAATCTTCTTACAAACATCCATCTATCCAAATATTCGTATTTATGATATTAGATTAGAAGCCATTGAATTACAAAAAATAGTTGGTATGTAGCATCATTAGATTAGTCTACTTTTTAATAGAATAGTTACATAATAAATCTACTATCAATAATAAATATCAATCCATAAATGATGCGTCTCAAATTGATATCTTCTCTAACAAGTTGTCTAGATTTAAAAAATATCTTCGAGATGTTATGATTTGATTTTAGTTGTTCCTCTTCTTTTATTACATAATTAGCTTCATCACATAAATCTTACTAATTTTGTTTATATAAAGTTTTGGTGTTTCCGTTTGTTACTTTATTATACTTGTATGATGTGTACACCTATAATTTGGATAAATTATTATTCAGTTTTAATTTACTCTTGTTATATTAGTTATTGTGCATGTGTTATAATTTACCTGTTGGTGTATGTAAATAAATAAATAAATAACCGTGCCACTGGAAGTAAACAATTGACAGTGTATGCTTTGCCGTATGTCAATTGTCAATTATTGCCAAAACCAGTGCATGGATTAAACAGAGTAAATGCTAACACGGTGTTCGTTTAGCACTATTTGTTTTTCTTCATAATAACTTGTTATATAACTTAAAATATAGCATACTATCCCCCGATCATCTAATATCAAATTAATCATTTTTGCCAAAATAAAAACTGCCATAAAATGTTAGGATGATGTTGTTGAGAACTTGATTAAATAATAAATTCCAATAATGTTTATATGTGTAATTAATTTAAAGTTATACTTTGGTGAAATTAAAACGAGTCAATTTACAAGTTTAATTATAAGATAAATCTCGCGCAGTAGCCTTGCCTCTCTCTACGTAAACAAGACCCGAAACTTCATTTAGTGTAAGGGTTGGGACTCCTTCATTAATATTTATTGGCCTTAATTCTCATCTGATATTCGCGTCCACAAATCGATCCGTTTCGCAACGCTTTGTATCGTTTATAATGTTATTTTTTACTATTTTGTGTAAAAATAATAATAAAGGTTGGCCTTTACGAAGTCTGTGAAAATTGCCTATCAAAGCATTCCCTATCATTGCTAACTTGACAATTTACGTGCATATTTGATACTATTGGACCTAGCACGACAATCGCTTTCGTATCGTCATCGTCGATGTCAAAATTAGTGCGAGATTTTTGGTGAACTTACGTCCGATAGGAGCGCTGCATAAATCTTAATTTTGTCGTTTATGATACGATGTCATCCGAGTTAAGAAGGTACCTCATTAACCTCATTTCGTAGACGGTAAAAACCTGATAATTTTTCTATATATTGTTTTTGAGATTCTATTATTTTTAGAATATCTTTATGTACAAGTTCTGGTAATTAGTTTCAAAGCTTTTAATACATATTTCACTAATGCTAGCAATTCCGCTGTAATCCGAAACAAGATTATCAAATGCACGCACAGCGAATGCAATACGTTGATTCAATATTTGCTCAATGTAGCGTCCCGTTCACTCGTGCCGAATAACACAACGAACTACGTGCAAAGCGATAACAAACATGTTTGTCTGACAACAAAAATCAATTTTAATGTTTTTATCTCTATTACTACTAGATACAACTCAGGTAAGTCTATTCTGGTGCGTGGTTTCTTCTTCTTTTCTTATCTTTCTTAGCTGATCCCGCTAATATCGTTCTTCTGCCGCCCTAATCCAGCAATTTCATCCAAAACGATGCGGACCTACGGATCCATCATCTTAGCTACGTGGACCTTCGCGGCTACCATTTGAAAACTTTTTGTACGTGTTTCTTCTGGTGAGTGTGTGTGCTGGAGACCTAATTTATTTCCCCTTTCCGTTCCCATTCTTTTATTATAAGGAAAGGATAGGAAGGGAAAGTGGAATTGAAGGAAAAGGGAACACTTAGGAACGGGATATATCCTTGTTCTGTGCGACCTCCATCGATTAAGGGTAGGCAACACTTGTTCATGTAGATACTAACTATTATCAATTGAGTTTTATTAATGAATCAAAAAAATGTATACCCTAATTAATTCGATCACAATATGTCAATTCCGCGGCCGCAACAGTGCAAACCTGACCCAAAATGTAATTAATTACTAAACTTATGCGATCATTAATATTTATTAGCCTTAAATTTACGTAAAAATTTCTCACATTCGGATATTATTTCAATAACTTAATGAAGTATTCTATATCATTTGTTTTTCAAAAAATATAAGCTCAAATAAGAATACCAAAAAATACATTCATAGCCTGTTTGAAAATTTATAAAACGAACACATTCTTTTAACTTTATGATATAGTGTAACACAATTGTTACATAACTAAATTTCTGGTTGACCGTGTCCGTTTGACCAGTTCACTAACTCTCAATAGAAAGAATATAACGAGTTCCCAACGATCTTATACGAAATCTTACAGTTGCTGCGGATAACTTGATTTGTGTTGATTGAGGAAAAACTTTAAGTTCCACTAAGATTTCTTTTATATTAAAAATGTTAAAACTAAATACGATTTATGCGTTAGTACATAAGTACAGAACTTAATAATTCATGGTTCAAACAAAGATCGTTGTTCGTCGTTGGAACGTTGGAAGGAATCCTTTTTCCTATCTTTTTATCAATTCTTTGCAAAAAAAAAAACTTGAAATGAATCGGAAGATAAAGTTTTAATATTTAGATAACTTGGAGTATAAAATGTGCAAAATTAATAGTCGATCTATTAAGCATTTAGTTGATTCATCGAAGATGGAAATGCAGATATTTTAAATCCACTTCAATTATTTAAAGCAGCTAAGCTGGTTTCTTTGGAACCGCGCCAAACGGTGATATCCCGTGATATTCTTGACAGGGATTTGCACATCTTAATCTCACTTTAGAAACGACACTAGTCATTTCTTGCAAATTATGAAATAGTTTGCTTTTAATTACATTTTAGGATCATAAATATTTTTTTAAATATATTAAATTCGGTTGATTTATTGTCATAAAACATTTTATACAAAGGTAATTAAAATCTATATATATAAAAGAAAGTCGTGTTAGTTACACTATTTATAACTCAAGAACGGCTGAATCGATTTGACTGAAAATTGGTGGGCAGGTAGCTTAGAACCAGGAAACGGACGTAGGATAATTTTTACCCCGTTTTCTATTTTTTTTCCGCGCGGACGGAGTCGCGGGTACAAGCTAGTAAGTTATAAAGAAATGGTTTGATAGTCAAAATAGTAAATGAGGGGAGTATCAACGAATACCTACGATACTCTAGGCATCATAAATAATAAGAAATTCTAATTTCAAATGTTGAATAAATGTATCACGTCATCTGTCACGTATCATACAATTAACCTAGAACTTACAACCATTTCATTATGACTAAATATTTGATCTATTAACATAATGGAAGGACAGAAAGGTGTTCAAAAACCTTTGTTCCACCTTGTAAATAATGTAGTAATATCAATAAAAGGTGACCTTAGGTTTTGAGATCTTATTTATAGGGTTGCCGTCCCTTTTGTCACTTGTTTACATTGTCTTTATACTTAGAGGCATACTATACATAATGTTGGATTTTTAACAAGGAGTCGTGTTATTTTATTATAATGAAGTGATGCAAGTATTAAAAGAATTAACATATTCCCTTTATATATTTTATTCCTTTCTATTTTATCCATTCGTAAAGTTTTACATATAAAAATTAGATTTTTTTTTTCCTACAACTATTGTTATTATGTATGACGTCGACGAACGCAAACGCACTAGTAAGCTTGTCTTTTACCTATTACATCCTCCTTTAAAAATGCTGCCATTAACTATCGTCTGCTTTATTATGTCATCTGAATATATGTGCATACTATTCTATCAATCTATTGTCTCATTCCATCTTGTCATCTGAAGTTGTGTAGATGTACTGTGATCGTCTTATTATTATTAAAAATTCTAAAATTCCTTACAAACTCCTTACAAGCACCTGAGAAGTTTCGTTTACAATCAATTATTTATCAAGTCTTAAAAGCATCTTGGAACGCCCATCCCAAGTTTTAAACTTTATAATTTAATATACAAACAATTTAAAAGCTATTATGTACAAAGCTTTCACACACCTTTGAGTATTTAAAAATTCAGAACTAAAGCAGAACAGAACTTTAATAGTGGTAGATCCCGCAACAACAATATTTATTGGGTGCACGAATGGGCCGGGTCAACCGGTACAAAACCACGACCACACAGAAGACAGTCGTGAAGTGGAAGTAATTCCGCGTTTCGTCTGATGATTGTGGTGCCGAAAGAATAATTTTAGTCTTCTTTCTTTTAGGAAGTGGATTTGGGGGAAGAGGGGACGCATAGAGAGAAATATCCACTTTCTGTACTTCTTGTTCTTCGTTGAATAAAGGTTGCCTTTATCATCTTCATTTGCAAGTGTCTATGGCAATGGTCGCTATTTCGACGAATTCTGGTGGCCGTTTGCTTGTTTGCCACCTTTAGATAAAAAAAAATGTCAACTGCTTAGTTTTAAAACAATTATTAAAAGTTAAAAGATTTATCTAGCTGTAATAATCAAAGACTGGAAGCACTAATTCTCTGAAGGCTGTATCCACGACGCAATCAGGTTATTCAATTAACCTATTTGGAGCCTAGATATATTATTCACTAGCTTTTACCCGCGACTCCGTCTGCGCGGAAAAAAAATAGAAAAATAGAAAATTATCCTATGTCCGTTTCCTGGTTCTAAGCTACCTGCCCACCAATTTTCAGTCAAATCGATTCAGCCGTTCTTGAGTTATAAATAGTGTTCTAACACGACTTTCTTTTATATATATATAGATTACTAGCTTTTGCCCGCGACTCCGTCCGCGCGGAATAAAAAATAGAAAACAGGGTAAAAATTATCCTATGTCCTTTTCGTGGTTCTAAGCTATCTCCCCATCAATTTTCAGCTAAATCAGTTCGACCGATCTTGAGTTATAAATAGTGTAACTAACACAACTTTCTTTTATATATATAGATAGATGAATACCCAGCCTCAAAAACAATTCCATTAGCTGTTCTGTAATTCAGAAGAATTTATTCTCTGGGTTTATAAAACAGTGCATTTTATGTTATGTTATTTTAAAGCAATTTTTATTGATTTTGGTTTACACTAACATATAAGTTTTCTTCATACATTTTAATACTATATATACAGTATACTATATGTTAATTTACATAGTTGATTGAAAGAAGGGGCCGGTGGGGCACAGGTTGAAGTGCGTGCAATCCACTCGGAACACAAAGGAACCAGTTTATTTGGAATTGTAACATGTGTTCCTTGTTAGAGGCGACGCGTTTAGCGTTTTTAATTTTCTTTAACTACTGAAATTCAAATTAGAATTTAAAAAAAGAATTGAAATCTACTGTACCAGTTCCCTGATCTTTTTCATAATCTTGAGAATGAATCTTGTGGCAACATTTCGTTTTTATTTTGCGTTTTAGAATACTATCAGATCATACAATGATCGTGTTGAAACAAGAAACTAAAAAAGTTGCGAAGCTATAAATCCTACTTTTTTCTTTATCCTTATTCCCTTAGGGATGGAGGTCTCACTTAAGTGTTTTTACCTCTCGTCCCCCGACGCTACGGCTTTATAAATTGACGACATTCGCGCTCCGAACAAATAACACAATAGCTTTGAAGGTCGATTTGACGTTGTTAGACGGTTTGTCGTGCTTTTATTTGCGACAACTCTTTTCAACTTCTATCCGACAATAGAAGGGCGGGATTTACTATCATTAAAAAAGATTTAGTCTGAATATTTAATATTTATTTCATGTTTTGATCATACTATTTTTTGGCAACATTTACAAATGTGTTGCCATCATTGATATTGTTTTTTCCCTGCAATAACTATAAAAATATATGTGTTCTGTTTTTTTTCGAAGTCAATGAAAAAGTACAGATGCCTTAGGTGTGACAATAGAAAATAAGGCAACACATTTTAAATATTCTTGAAATTGTTAAGTAGTTCTCATACGTGATTCATTTTTACGGTCGTCTATTTTGATAAAAATTTTAAAAATGAATGGTACTCATATCTCACCTTCACCATATAAACCATACTTTATTTAGATCACATTATTCTTGGTAAGGTATGTTTGCAGTCACTTACTTCTATCCGGTCTTATATTCCACGTTATCCTGCCTTCGATAGTCCGTCGGACAGTTAAATGAATAAATCTTGTTTTTTTCAGGCTAAGAATTTATAAATAATTTAGTAGAGTACAGACCTATTTCGAATTCAGAACCAATAGACAGGTATCCTAAAGAAATTGCTCTTAAACATGTAAATTTTAGTACCTCCGTACCTTTTATAAGTCATATTTTTATCAAATACTGCTGGAGCACGTATTTTATGTTAAATTTAAATCATACTTTGAATTTCTAAGTAATTAAAATACGGACACGAAATAGTGATGGGTAACAACATTTAAGCGGAAATTGTGGAATTTTTCGAAACATTTTCTGTGAATTTTAGGCGTAAAGCATGTAAATAAATAAACACTTATTTTAAGAGGAAAAAATATGTTTTATACGTTTCTATGTCGTGGTATGCATTTATTTATTAATGTAAAATAATATACTCTTGATGGCGAAAGTCGTTGGAAAAAGAAGTGTTGGTCTTCGAAAAAAATCAACCAACATTAGAGAATACACTGGAATTCCTTATGCAGCCCAACTGTTCCACCTCTCCCAGGATAAAACAGTAAGCTATACTGACCACCAACCTTAGATAATCGGAGAGGCACCTCAGTTACCTTCTATATAAAAGAACACGTGTTAAATTATTTACAAATCATAGTTTTTAAAACACGTAACATTAATAACATCGTGATAAGAACTAACAAGCTTACCTTTTTTGTAGACGTTACATTTACTTTATATGAAAAAGACACTAAGTATAAGAGCGTTGTTTTAATAGATTACAAAATAATAAAGTCTGACTGCGCTGAGATAATTTGCAATGATTTACGAGGTTGTTGTTTATGATTGTTAACGTTGAGAAGTAAATGGATTTCCACTGTAGCAGGGTTAATAGGTTGTATGGTTTAATGTGAATTATGGTCACATCTTAATCATGTCCCATGAAACATCAAAATGATAGTGACAGAGTCGAATACAATGTATGTTGTCACATGGTTAAGCACTCATTTATTCATTATAAAAAACATACCCTACATAATACAGGCGAGAAGTAAAGATGATAGATTTTTCGTTTCTGAACATATACGGATAGTGTATAAGTTCAAAATACACGAGTAGTAAAATTTGTGTATGAGAAGGTCAGTTAATGACTGTAAATGCAAATAGAAAATCTAATCATAACCTTAATCACACTTAATTCGAGTGTTTTAATTTTATAATTAATTTTATACAGCTTTATTGATAATATCTTCGAAATACGTGTGAAATTGTAAGCAGACAACGAGTATTTGTTATTCAATAAATTTACATATTCAATTGTCACAACGAGGACGCTTTATACATTTAAATGGGTACCCTACATCCCAAACATTAGATGCCCAAAATGTGGAGACAAACATGAAAATTGTTTAACGGAGGCATATACATGTATTAACTGCAAAGGTGCTCACATGGCTCTCGATAAATCTTGCCCAATATTCCTTAAAGAAAAAAAGATTCGGAACATAATGAGCCGTCGAAATGTTATGTATAGAGAAGCCTTAAATATATACCTTAGGGAGAAGAAAATATGTTATACAGAGGAAATAACTCCAACCATAAATTTAAACAACGGAAGTAATACTCATAAAAAATCATACAGAGATGTACTCCTCTCTGACAGCAGCGAAGAAATAGATGCAGTGGTAGAAAGCGAAGATCAATACAGCATTAACAGGCAATCCAAGGTTGGAAAAAAAAATAAGAATAAACAAAAAAAGACTAAACGTGATGACCAAAATCATGTAGACATGAAGAATATACCCATGACAAGTGGAGTAACAAAAAATAAAAAGGTATTAAGAACGGAAACCAATAGGAATGTAGAAGAAGATCAACAAAAAGAGAATGAGTCCAAAGTTGGAAAGATATTTAAAAAGGTAAAGAACATAATTTTATCTACAGAGAATACAGAAGAAAAGATATTAGAAATACTAAAAGTGATATTCCAAGAGATGAAAAAAGTTTTCATAAGTTTTATTACGGAAGAAGGTATGATAAACAAACTTTTAAGCGTTTATAATGGATAAATTTCTCAAAGACTTTAAAATAAACCTATTGCAATGGAATTCACAAAGTTTTAGGCCTAAGTTGGTATCTTTTGAAGCTCTTTTAATACAGGAGAAAATTCACATTGCAATGTTAAGCGAAACTTGGCTATTAGAAGATTCAATAATTGCTCTCAAAGACTATAATATCTTTAGAAAAGATAGACGTGATTCATATGGCGGAGTAGCTGTAATAGTCCATAAATCAGTTAAAGCACAACAATGCCCAATCACTACGACTAACACAGGTATAGAAATCATTCATGTTAAAATTTTTAACTGCAAGATTATCGAAAATGTTATTTCTATTTACTGTCCATCTTCAGTTAGAACCACTCCCCATGATTGGTATAGACTTTTTGCCTCGCTTCCAAATAAATGTGTGATAGGAGGTGACTTTAATGGTCACCACACGAGCTGGTCTTACAAAACGGATGTTAGGGGCACTCAGCTTTTTGATAGCTCTTTGGAAAGGGGATTTGTATCCATTAACAATGGAGAACATACTAGAATTAGACTTGTTAATGGTGTTCTCCAAAAATCCTCACCGGATATTACATTCGTATCTGCAGACATTTCTGTATACTTTGATTGGTCTGTAACAAATGAAAGTTTAGGTAGTGATCATTTAATAATTAAGATAAGTGCAAAAACTGGTAACACTGTAGGCGTCATTCAAAAAAGAAATTTTAAAAAAGCTGATTGGAGTTCATACCGTAAATCTCTAATCGACCAGTTTGAAAATCAAGACAGTTTAAGTAATAGTGATGTCCAAACAGCTTATAACTATTTTGAAAGTGAAATTAATAAGGCTGCCAACAAATTTATACCGCTTTCAAAAATCTGCACTGACCCTGAAAAAAAGTTTAAACCAAAAATATATTGGAACGAATCCCTGTCAAAACTCGTAGCCCAACGCAGGTTAGCTTTAAAAAAATTTAGGAAAAACCCAACCCCTTTTAAATTTAACCATCTTCCAAGAAAAAGTGTCTGAAACTGCCAAGGCTATCAAAAACGCTAAGAATAAAAGTTGGAAAAAGTTTTGTGATAGTATTGATGAAAACACTACGAGTTTTATGTTGTGGAATAAGATGCGTTGGATTAAAGGTATAAGTTCACAAAAGCAATACCCGTCAGAAGAAAAATTATCTGAACTTCTGCACAGTCTTGCCCCTGATTCAGTTCTTCCCAATACGCCTACATTTAAATCGACTAATGTAACTTTAGAGTCTAAATTCACTATCTACGAATTAGAAAACAACCTGAAAAAAAAAGACACCTCACCCGGAAATGACAATGTATCTTATTCTATGATTTATAACCTTCCTGAGCCAGCTAAGCATTTCTTGTTAAATTTGTATAATTCTATTTTCTCGTCCGGATGTATACCTACTCAATGGCGTGCCGTGAAAATTATACCGATACCAAAATCGGGCAACAAGGATAAATTAAGACCTATATCTCTTATTTCGTGTATTTGTAAAATATTTCATGCTATGATTACCAAAAGATTAGAATGGTATATAGAGCACAATAATATTCTATCCAATCACACCCTCGGTTTTCGAAAATCCAAGTCTTGTATAGATTGTATAGCACGTTTAGTTTCTCATATTCAAATTGGTTTCTCTAAAAATATTCCAACATTAGCGTGCTTCATTGATATTGAAAACGCTTATAATAATGTTCCTGTTGATATATTAGTTAAAATTCTTGATGAACTTAAAGTTGGGGCACAATTTTGTAAATATATTTGGGCATTCTTAACACAAAGAAACTTATTAATAAACTGTCAAGTAACTAAGGTATCAATAAATAGGTGGACTCATAGAGGTCTTGCCCAAGGCGACCCAATGTCTCCTTTGCTATTCAACATAATTACTTCCGGATTACATATTCCGTCAGAACATTCTACCCTATGTCAGTATGCAGATGATTTTGTAGTTTACTCGTCTTCCAAGAATCTCAATGATTGCAAATTACACATTCAAAATTCCTTGAAAAACCTAGCAATTTCACTTCAAAAATTAGGGTTGGAAATTTCCGTTGAAAAATCAAAATGTATGATATTTAGCAGAGGGATAAGGCGACAAGAAATTAGGTTAGAAGTAAGTGGTAACAGAATATCTCCTGTAGATAACTACAAATATTTAGGCATGTGGATGGATAGAACATTGAAATGGTCAACACACATTAAAGAAATCTGCCAAAAAGTAATAAAATATATAAATATACTAAAAGTTTTGTCTGGATCGGGTTGGGGTATCCACCCGCAACATTTACGTAAATTGTACTTAGCACTTGTGAGAAGTAGATTAGATTTTGGCTGTTTTCTATATGATTCAAGCGCTAATAGTAATATTTCTAAATTAGATAAAATTCAAAATCAAGCTATGCGCATTATTGGTGGATTTATCAAAACAACACCCATCCATGTAATGGAAAGTGAGTTATGCATAGTACCATTATTTTTAAGAAGAAAAATGTTAGGATATAAGTATTGCTTAAAATGTAAATCGACATCTAATAACACTACAATTGAACTACTATGTAAATTAAGCAATTTGTGCCAGTTAAGCTATTGGAGAAAAAAAAGAAACCTCTTTTAGTTGTAATTTACGATGAAATCAAAACAATTAGAACATACTTTTCAGAACAACTTCCTTTGTTTTGTCTAAATACATGGGTATCTAGTATTAACCAAACACATGTAATAAAACCTTTTTTAGATTGTTTGAATAATGCTAAAAGATTCCAGGAGATTAATTCATTAAAATCAAATGTTGAAACAGAGCTAAATAATAAATACGCGGAATGGCAGAAAATGTAAACTGATGGCTCTAAAGGTTCAAATAGTTTAGGTGCAGCTTACTCGTATCCATGTTTAGAACAAAAATGTTTATTAAAAATTTTAAATCCCGTCACAATAATGTCTGCAGAAATGGTTGCTATACTAGAAGCTTTGAAATATGCGAATGATATTAACTTAGTAAAAGTAGTCATTATAACCGATAGCAGAAGTGCGCTTCAACACATTGCTCGATGCACCTCTGGAGTCAGAGGAGTATCGATAGCATATTCCATTCTAGATGAAATTTTAAAATTTCAAACAAGTAACCGAAGCGTAGTACTTCAATGGGCACCTTCACATATCGGTTTAAAAGGCAATGAATCAGTAGACACTTTAGCCAAACTGGCAGTTTCAGAAGGAACAGAGTATGACATACTCCCAGATCACTCTGAAGTATTGTCCCACTATAAAAGATTATGTTTTACACTTTGGCAAGAACATTATGATCGCAGGTCAAAGGAGAAGGGTATCTGGTACAAAACCATCCAGAGTCGACCACCTCGAATCCCTTGGTTTGACAGGTGTCGTTTAGGCAGGTCATTGGTTGTTTTAACTCTTCGCCTTCGTTCTGGACATATACCGTGTGCCAAGTTTGCTTTTCTAATGAAAATAATTCAATCACCTAACTGTGAATCATGCGGCGTGATCCAAGATGTGCAACACGTACTTGCTGAGTGTTTCGTGAACGAAGAGGAGAGAAAAGAATTATTTAGAAAGCACAATTTGTCGAGACTCAATGTTGGCGAACTTCTGTGTGCCTTGGCCCAACCATTGTCGGACCTAGCAGACGGAGTCCGCAGCATGGTGTTGAAGGCCATATAAAATTGTAAATACTTTTTCTTGTTATCATTATTTGCTTTTATTTGTTGTTGTTATTTTCTTGTAAATGTATGTGTAATGATATTGTAAGTTGTTTCCTATGGGACTGACATGTTCATATGAACCAAAGTCCCTATAAAAATAAAGAGAAAAAAAAAAAAAATGGGGTGATGATGTTGATATACGTCAAAAATTATCCACCTTTGCCTATTTATTTCTCTTTTCCATTGATTTCATAAAATTATGAAATGTATTTTGATTTTACTTTAGTTTAAAGTTTATTTGAGGAGTCACTTAACATCAGGTTTGACAACCTCGTTTACTTCTTTCCCTCAAAAGGCAGAGAAATAGTAATAATATTCTGACAATGTCATTCCTTTTTACATTAATGTTAAACAAAATGGATTAAACTCTTTTTTGAACAAGTCACACGGGATGTCGCTAAAAGAACCGCGCTTGTTCAAAAATTAAGAGCGAAGAGTGAACTAATTTAACTGGCTGTGTAGTCGCGCTTTGAAAAAAATTCCGTCGACGAAAAAAGCAAACTCGATTTGTAGAAATGAACTTGTGAGCGCGTCTCACTTAAGTAACCCAGAAAATGTTCCACTTTGCTTAAAATTTGTGCAATTTCACAGTCGGTGGAAAGGACGTTCACGAAAAAAATATTGCAACTATTACGCAGTTAGCAAACCTTGTTACTCAGTATCCTAATTTTAGTGATAAAATATTGTACGAATCCGGAACCTAGGAGTATTTTTAATTATGAATGTCGATTTCTGAATCGCATGTGTTCCCTATGTACAGTTTTGAATTGGGGTTTTTTAAGAAATTTACGTGAACAACATGTTACTTTAATGCAAAGGACTTCTCGTTCATATTTAGTGAGACAGGTTAAAAATATAGGACACCAACTCTAACATTACTAACACTAATCTGAGAACCTAGCACAAATATTTGCGAGAAGTTATTAGTATCGTCAACGATAACATTTGTATTAGATTTTTAAATGGAGCGTAAAATACAACGACACATAACATACAAATTTTGACATATTTTGTGGATGACGTTACGAAAACGCATATCTAAAATATTCATAATAGAACCTTTGCTCGATATATTCTAGAATATGATACCCTACCAACGCTGTTATTTTATAGCTTTATTTACTTTGTATCAAATCAAATAGAGTAACTCAAGTATATTTAATTTGTAGTAGCACACCCGCTGCAACTAGCTCTCTGTGCGATTTGTACAATAATTTAATACCTCGCTAACGACATAATAACAGACATTCCACACACGCTTCAGCAATTATTATTTCCCAAGTGTATTATTTAACCTTACTACAAATTACGATTAATTGTTAGCACCTTGAAACTTTGTGCTGACTCACTTCTACTGCGTAATTTACAATATAAGTTATACTTTAGTAAGTAACAACGTACTTCTAACTGTGGTTGAATAAAACCTTAAATTGAAGTTAATTTCATGAATTATAAATAGATCAATTAATATAGAACTACCTACAAATTCATTAATAATCCAGCTTAAGTCTTATTAATTCAGAATTACGGTTGAAAATTATACAATTTTAAAAATATGAAGTAGAGCATTTTTTCAACTGACAAGGTTTGCTTTACCCTGATACTTATCCAATTCAATGTGACCTGTATCCTAAATGGCTTGACATATTTTGCTCACGTCATTTTGTTCGCTTCTCCGGATCGTCGCGAAGGTGCAGTTAGTCGTTTTTTTTTAAAATGAATATTATAGTTTTAATTAACTATGAGTACGTGATCAAAGTGGATTAGTGGTGTGATACAATCCATACAGATTGAGATTAACAGCGGGCTTTACAATCACGCTATTCGCTAAACAGCAGAGCTTATTTCGCGCACATATTTCACAATAAGCCCGGGTGATATATTAAGCCACCTACAGTGAGAATCAATTTACTCCATTAACCGCACCGACCTCTAATCTCCTAAATCATTATAAATTATCACACCCATCGACCTTTATTACATTTTATTTTCAGTATCCCAGAAATTACCATCGATTATATTTTTTTCATTCGAAAATTATTTAGTACAAGGCATCCAATTCGTGGAAGGTTTAGGGGAAGGCCTATCTCCAGCAGTAGTCCAACAAAGGCTGATGATGTTGTTGACCTAATTCTGTCATATTATAGCGTTCAAATATATCTACGTATCTAAATAATAAAATAAATTTAAACGAATAGCAATGTAAAACCAGTACTTTATAAACGCAAGTACTTACGATTACATGACCTTTTATTACCTCACGTTATTATTGCTAATTGGCTTCAAACTTGTCAAAAGGACTCTTACCGACCTATTTAAACTCAAAAGAAAAATTGCTATTAAAGCTTAAATGGGTATATTATTTGTTTAATAGACTTTAATTAGTAGTTTGGAGTGATCCTCAATCACCAGTAGACTGAATCAGTCCTCCAATGCACTTTCAGCTGAACAAACTATAAAGTAACTTGTGGAGAGTTATCGAAAAAACGCGGAACCGTCACGGGTTTTTTAACATTCAAAAGCCGCTAGTACTTTGAGTTAACATCAGTGCGTCAGCTGTTATAGAATTAACAGAAAATGTTCGATGCTACGCGAATTCGTTGACGCGTAGTCAAAGCTACGAGGCGTATCGCGAGCAAATTGAAACCCGCCTTTGATCTCTGCCTAACACAGACTAGACGATTTAATTACTATTGCTGAATTAATTCCCTACTGTTTCATTTGTCGCTGTTCTCAGCTTCCTAGAACTGAAAAACAATTACATATTATTAAAGTTGCGTTTGTAAGAATCTCGAAAACACTCGCAATGCAAGCGGATACTACGAATTTTACTATAATCCCTGTAAGATATTAAAAGCCTTAATGTTATATTTTATAGACTTTGGATAGTGAAGGATTAAAATCCAATACTTATTAACTTGATGCTAAGTAAACAATCAGCTTAATATCTGCTGTATTAGAAGAACGGGTTGCATTTCAAAACTTTATACAAGATTTTTTTTCTAGAATCCCTATTCTAGTAAGTAATCCGAGATATAGATTTAAAATTATTCAAAATTACCATAACTTGAACGATGCGGCATAAATTATAATAATATTTAAAAGTTTTAGAAAATTAGTAGTCGAGAATGGTAAAGTTGGAGCAAATAACAGTAACAGAAAACGTTAGAGTGAAATTATCAAGAAATTTAATAACGCCGTCGATAAATCTATCCGGCGTTCCCTCGGCGCTCAGATAACAGAAAATAAGTTTAAACGAGAAAAGTTGCCGAGATAGAATCACAAGAGGCAAACAGACGGAGATGCCGCCCAACACTTTTAATTCGGTCGCCTTGCTTACTGCCACCAAATTATTACAACCGCTTCTAACATCGCGAATAACCTTGTAAACTTTGCAAATATTTACACAGTACACACTAACTTAGAAAATTCGTACGTAATACTTGTGTATCTAAATTACTTAAGAAGTTCTTTTCAACTTTAACCGACATATTTTGTCAGTCAGCAAAGACATTGTCCGATACTACAGGGTCGTATAACAACCTATGATATATTCTTTGTCACTTTTTTCTTTAATTAAAAACATCTCTGGGCAATCTAATATGATAAAATTCTTATAAAAATAAAAGCATTAGTAGGTGTAGTTTACTTGTAGAGTTCCTGCTTACGTGTTAAATAGTAGTAAGAAGACTTCTTAGTACGTGATATTCCGTGTCAAGTGACGTCATTCACACTGAGTATACAACTATTAACACTAAGCAAACAACTTCAGTATTTAATTTCATACGCAAAGCTTATGTTCAGATTACACTGCTACGGGTATTTTCTAGATTATATTAAAAGTAAGTATATTTTTCTGTATCGGAATTATTAGGACAGTTTAAGATCACCGATATTCTGTATCGACATAAAAATTAAAAATACAAATAGAAATTTATGGTATGAAAATTTATCACTTATTTTGGTAGAAAAGGGACTGTGACCGCAAAATAATACCCGTCCCACTACCCTAAAGAAGAGTCCCCGATGACCTCGAAACTAATCGTTGCCGACACCTGATAAATTGTTTGAGTGAGTAACCATTTTATATTTATTTTATCTATGCTATTATTGTAAAGAATTTATAGTTTGTTTGCATTAGATAGGCTCCAAATCAAAAAAAAAAACAAGTTCATTTATACAATTGATTATTATTAACCTTCGTTTTTTTACGAATTCGCAGAAATTATTCGCAAGATCCCCGCAGTCAGCGGCTTTCAATAATCGTTTTGGGGGTATTTTGCAATTAAGAGCGGCGGTGGTCTGATCACCTAAAGATTCCAAACTCAATGTAATATCAACTAATTTAATGACGGCACTCGGTTATTAAAATTGCTTAGGTTTCAAGTACGCTTATAACTTTAATTAACCTTTTAACATCGATTTTGCTCTACCATCGAAACCTTGTCTTCATTTAAAAAAGTTGTCTACATTACTTACTGTTATGACTAGTTTTATTCCATTTGTTTAACTCTAATATTTGCCATTTGTATTTTCAATTCATTTGTTTGTTTATTATAAAATAATACATATTAAATTAATGATGGTAAATTTCAATTAAAGCTTATGAAATGCTAATATTTTGTTACGTTTTGGTTAGCAATTACGTTTTATTCAGCGTAAACAAAACCGCAGAGTTCATAATGGACTAGAGCGAATAAATTACGAACAATAAATAAATATTGATAAACGTTTCGTTAATTTATTTGATTTTCTATTACTATTTATTTTCCTTGACAAAACAACAAAACAATTTTACGATATTATATCGTCGTCCCTCACAATCTCTTTGAAATAACAGAGAAAGCAATATGAAGAATTTACAAAGGAAAACAGTGGACTGTAGCTAACAATTGGACATGTTCTATTTCTTAGTTTAATGAATGGTGGAATTAACAATTTGAATTAAAATACAAAAAGCTCAGGGATAAGATTATATAAAAACTTATTAACGCTATCGATAACCCTCTTCTACAGTACACGACTAGAAGATAAGAGAAATAAGTTTGAACACGAAAAGTTGCGACATAACATTACAGAATATTCGGCATTGTTGGCCCTTCATCGCAGTCCCTAATTATTTCATTAAAATTGTTATTACAGTCTTCAAGCGGACATTTTGTTCATGTTACTGTACTAATAGTTGTACAATTCTGATGATAACATGTGAAATGTACCAAAATCTGTTTGTATTGCAATAAAAGCTGTCAAACTGAAACACCAATATAATGTTAACTATGAACGATTCATAAAAAATCAGAGTTTTATGGTTATTAACTGATATGCGAGCTATAAAAATAATGGAATTAATGCCCCGTTTTCTGTAAAATGCAGAGCTTTGTGCTAGTCTGTTTGTAAACCCAGACATAAAACGCTTGTTAAGAATTTTAATCAAAACTGTTTGTATTGTATCATAAAGTAAATGTTTGTGAATCACGTTTACAGCTTCCACGTTAATTATTCAAATAAATTTCTCATTTCTACAATTATTCAATTCGAATTAGAATCGTCGACGAGCAAAGCGTATTTTGTTTGCCGCGAACAAAATTAAATTTGTGCTCGGTTTGATGTAATTGAGTAGGAATCACAACAAAGATATACTGTTATGTTTATTTTGAATAATATACAAAATTCACGTATTTTTTTTAAGTCTACGCAGCAGCCTTTATATTATACATATATACATTGAGCAAGTTGCTCTTGCTAAACCTCTGGCCGTTAGGAAGTACGTTACTATAATAAAAAAAAATTACCCTACGGTATAAATCGCTTCGAAAAATCTCATTCACGGTCTGCCTTGTTAGGAAAATACCGCTCTGGCAAGAGTAGATTATGTCGAACTCGCACTGACTAAAAACCTTACAGTGTTTCTCATAGTCATGATGGCCGGGCTACGGAAACGAGTTAATCGCCCTAACAACTTTGTCGAAAAACCGTGGAAGCCAGAACAACGGGTGTATCGATTTTATAAGTCTCCAGCGATCCATCTGGTCTTAGGCTCCGATGCCTACGCCAACAGCTGCAGAGTGGTGCGTTCATTAGTCCACATACAGCCCTACCGGGTCGCATCAGCGGTGCAACCCCACTGAGCCGTGGAGAAAAGGCCTCCTCTTCCTCAGCGACACCTCGTTGTCTGCGGAGACGGGAAACCTCCCTTCAAGACCTCGCAGATACCGACACGTTTTCAGAGTTAACTCAGAGGAGTCCACTCCAAACGTCTACCCACGGCCGGCCCTGCACCACGGACCGGCCCTGGATTCCTCTTAGCTTCACCGTGGGGGGGCCAAGTCACATCCACGACAAGGCGGAACCCGGTCAGGGGGTTCATTCACGACCCTATCAGTTATTATAAATACTCAAAGTTCGTTCATCCTTCCGTTCGCAATTTTCAATGGAAATTGTCGACATTTTACGCATCAGTTCGTTTCTAATTTTCCGACATTGTTTTAGCGAAATCGGTATTTGATTGCTTCGGAAATGGAAACTCCATTTGACTAATAATAATCGTTCCGACAAAATTTTATATGAATCTCGCACGACACGGGGAAAATATTAATACATGTACTCAAATATTAATAGCACAATATACAAAGCGGAAGCGATTTTTAATAAAAAAAATAAAATCTAACAAAGCTTGAAGCAATGAAGGGCTTAATATTTAAATGTTTGGATGAAAGAAAAACTGTTTTTTTTAAATAAAACGAACAAACGATTTAACAGTTGTTAAGTGAACACATGCTAACATTTCGCATCGCATAGTAATAGAACTCATTAAAAAAATATATAAAACTGTTTTAACATAAATCATTAGGCACAAATATTTATGTTTAAAATTAAATGTAGCTTCGATTTCCTTTCCCGTATAATAAATAATTTCAGGTTCAATTAAAGCTTTGGTCATTGACTTGCCAACGGCTGATTTCACCCGCACGTCTCGCTTAAGCCTGACTGATATATGGATTAAGTCGCCGAGGAATCCATTATCTGTGTTAACAGACTCGCCGTATAATGCTGTGTGCGCAAGGATTTCGTGTCTACAAATATCTGACGAGCTTTTAAACATATTTGACATCTTTAATGCACTTCGTCTCTACTTTTTATGTAACTTGAAATATTTAAATCTTACTAATATTATAAATGCGAATGTTTAGATGGATGGATGTTTGTTTGAAGGTATCTCCGGAACGGCTCAACGGATCTTGGCAATGAAATTTGGCACAGACGTAGAACATAGTCTGTAAGAACATATACTTTTTTAGTTTTTTTTAATGCCGCGCGGACAGAGTCGTAGGCGACAGCTAGTTAAAATAGAGTTAGTATATAACAGAGAAAACTTGTTAGTAAATTTAGCTTCGTAACATTTAAAGTGAACGCCGCAAAATTAACCGTAAACGTTGTTCTTTAATTACATTGATTAATGAAATTAACTATTTAATAGTGAATGTTTTCCCGCACAGATTGTTAAATGTAAATAAGTTCATTTGTTTATTAATTAAATTAATTCTAGAGTCGATTAAATTCTATTTACTAAAAAGACTGGCTGTTATGTGAAAAAAAACTTCTTCATTTGTTTGTACAAACTATATTTGTACAAAATGATTATATGCAATTATAAAATAAATAAAAAAAGAATTAAAACATAAATATTGATTTCCAAACAAACAAATATGAAAACCCGAAGGTAGTATTCATGCAACTGGTTTCAAGTTGTATTTTAAGAGAAATATAAGCAAACAATGGATTTTAATTAGTTGAATTATGAAAGCATTACTCTTAAAGAAAGGTTAGGGCGGTCTTTTTGTGGTAGCAACACAAAAGACAATAAGTTTAAACGAGAAAAGTTTCCGAGAGCGAGCAAACAAGCGGATAAAGCGCTTTAAAATTTGACTGCTCGTCAAAAATATTATGAGGCTACTTTTTACCATTATTCATATTAATTCTAAACTATTACAATAAATAAAACATATTAATAAATGTTTGTAAAATATATGAAATTGAAAAATTAATTCTGGCTGAATTAACTAATCATTACAAAGGAAAGAAAAATAAATATTTTTACTTTTTTTCAAACAGATGAAATGAAACATTATATTCGCTTAATTATACACGTCAACATTATTTTGATTTTTTTTTACATTGTTAGTATTGGCCATTACATTTGTGGCATTTTGACTCGAATGTCCCCGTGCTCAGTCTGTCTGTCAGTTGAGTGATGTATGGATTAACTTATCGAGAAATCCATTGACTATGTTAACAGAGTCGTGTATTAATATAAAAATGTTCACACATTTCATATATTTCAAAAAATAATCTAGATTTTTTGTATAATCTATTTGTTGTATAATTCGAAGATTTTTATGATTTTTAATTTTACGCTAGCTGTCTTACCCGCGACTCCATCCGCGCGGAATTAAAAAAACTTAGGCTACTTATAGCCTATGTGTTCTTCCAGATTACGTTCCGTGCCCAAATTCATCAAGATCCGTTGAGTCGTTAAAGACTATTTTAATGATTCTCTAAAATTTCATAGTCTTTAAAAGTCGTTCGTTGAGGTAATTATAATTTATGCTCTATAATTGAAATCTATTTCTTCTTGTAAATAGATCTAATAAGTTAGATATTTGAACTCCTTGAAGACTTCACAAACAAAGATGAAAACTTGATCTGTAAGCGGCCCGTATCACGTTTCGTAATTATATATACTTTTATTTGCTCCAAGTATTAAATAAATATTTTTGCAATGTACGTAAAACAATCTGTTTGAAATACGCGCTCTTTTTATTTACATTTTAAAAATTTAATTAAGGACTGCTTGTTATATCTGTTAACTTATACATTTAGCATATTTTTTACACTGTTTCATTAATCCAAGTTAAATATTCTTTACTTTTTTTTTAATTCGATTATGTAAACATTAACCTAAATATTAAACGAGTATCGTCGTAATGACCTTAAAAAGCAAGTTAAACTGTTATAAAATCTCACCAAAAACTTGAATGTAAAAAAATCTACTTTCACATTTCAAAGGTAACACGGCAACTGAGGCGGCGTCTTGAGAAATTAATTAAATAGTAAAGTGCTAAGGGTAGGATGCGGTAAAGTAAAAGAAGTAAAAAATAATTACGTGTAATTATACATCGTTCGGTGAGCGCAAGAGGCTGTTGTAATAAAAAAATGTCTTGCCCCAAACGCTTCCGGCGCTCACGTTGATAGGTCCTGTGTTTTTTCCCTTGTAATTAATTTGTCAAAGAAAAATTTAAACTTCCTTACTCTCTTACAAAATAACTTCTTTTGCTAATTAAAATCTATATTTTAATGTAAAATTTTATTTTATGTATACTAACAAAATTTAGTTATATTTTATTACTTCTAGAATATTATGGCTAGATAACATTGGAAATAACCAAAGGTGGGCATTAACTCGTTAATCCGTTAATCGTTAATTAACGAAGTTAACATTTTCCTTAACGGATTAACTTTTAAGTTAAATTCAAAAAGTGTTAACGCTCTTGTTAACTTCCGTTAAATTCTACTTCCGTTAATTTAGTCCGTTAATTGTTACAATAGACACTTATTGACGTGTTGTCATTTTATTTAAATTATGCATCAGACTACATTCGTAAGTTCGGCTATGTTCGGCGACCGTCGGCGAGTCGAATGGTGAACGAGAACGAGAGAGAACGAGAACGAGCGAGTGTGATGCATGTTATACAATACACCGAGCGGCCGGGATAGACGTGATCAAAAGAGTACCACAGAATCCTTGTTCGAAAATAGTGACGATTTAAACAAACTTACCTCTATCAAATATTGCGAAGTTTAGGCGCTAGACACCTTCAAAGTTTATTAATTATTTCCTATTTCCACAAATGTCTCGAAAAGTCTTTATTACATTTTATTCACATTAAAACTGGTTTTCATTTATTTAACATCACTTTTTTTAGAACAAGACTTTGTTATAAAATCAATATAAGGTTCGAAAACACTTTACTCTTAATACAATAATTGTTATACGTGAGACGCAAAATCTATTAAAAAAAGATAAACTCTGCGTTGAATAGCAATCAAAATAATCGAGAGTGCATTACTCTTCAACGTCGTACCTAAAATACAACTAAACTTTGTTGCAGACAAAATGTTTATTTTAATTTTGGAGTTTAAAGACAACAAAAAATATTAAAAAAAAATAGTTTATGGTTCATTCGAAAAAGCGTACAAATAGGATTTTTTTTGTCATTGCGTAGATAGGAAACAAACAATGAAAAATAAATTTAAAAATTCGAAAGACGAAATGTGCACGCAATAAACGTTCCTCAAAAACAAAAGGGATTTAGGTGTTTATTACCGTCGTTTGTTTTTTTGGGGCTTCTTCATAGTCAACGAAAAATAATTTTACATTTTAAAAATATGAACAAAGGATCAAATGGACAGCCGCACAGAGAATACGATAACGAACTCGATGGATTTATGGCCCCAATCCTTCTAATGGTCGGGGATGCACGTGCGCTGCGCAAAGACAATAGCGAAGATAATTTGTTTGTTTACAAAAAAAGTATACGACAAAACGAGAAAGAATGAGGAAAAAGATAAAATAATTATGTTAGTGAAATAATGTTAAACTGTGTTATACTAAATTTAATATATGAAATGTCGCCACAAAAAGACATCGATTTTTTTACGTATATCGAAAGTTTATTTTAAAATTAATCGAATGTCGTTGAAAATAATCAAAACATATTCTTACTAATTAACTATAACGATTTTATAGGTGATAAGAAAGAGAGAAGACATCACCCGCGATCGGTTGTTTTCATTATGTCGTGTAACTTATGCTCTATACACTGAGAGTAATTTAACTTGATTTAACATATAACAATAGATCGGACGATAGATCATTAGATGATAGAAGTTATCGAAGGCATCTCAGTTGTATAGTTTTATGTGTTGAGATGTATCACTGGATTGGTTATATAGTTTATTTATCTATGTTATGATAAGTTTCCTCTGATGTTAGAAGTTTTATTAATAAATCTATATTAATAAATAAAAAGTACGTAAAAATGATAAGTCTGTTCGTGGGTTCTTAGCTAAAATAAAAAAAAATATATGTATTACCAAATTATACATAAAATTAAATGTTCAGTTGTTGGAGTATGAGCAAATGAATATCCGGGAGCAAATAGTAACAGATAAATGTAAATACTGCACAAAAGTTTTGATTGTTTTTTTTAATATTATCACATGTCACTGTAACTGTTTAATAGAAAATTTGTGTTGTCTAAATTTAGTTAGCTCTCTAATTCCGTGACGTCGGATTGTCGATAAAAAAATTGACTGAAAAAGTCAATTGTCCATCATTGTCAGTGTAGTATATGTGTGTAACTAGTGCATGCTATGTCATTATTATGGTACAGGCATTAGTACATCGCTTCTACTGTCTAAATTATATTTTAGTATATTATACTAGCTGTCGCCCGCGACTCCGTCCACGCGCAGTTAAAAAAAACTTAATAGGGTTATGAAAAATACATGTTGGCCGATTCTCAGACCTACTGAATATGCTCACAAATTCATGAGAATCGGTCAAGCCGTTTCGGAGGAGTACGGTGACGTTAACTGTGACACGAGAATTTTATATATTAGATAACTAAACTATAGATAGGATTAGCGATCGCCCGAGATTTCGTAAGCGCAGTAAAAAAATAGCCTAAGTTCTATTGAAAGTCTCGACAAAATCGGTCCATACGATTCGGAGATTATTCGTATGGCCATTTCCCGCTTGCGCCTTATACTCGTAATATAAACAAAAATTAACTTTAACTGTTAACTTTAACTTGCGTTAAATTTTCGTAAATTAAACGCTTTAACGATTAACGAAGTTAAATTTTTATTTAACGAATTAACGATTAACGAAGTTAACTTTTTGATTAACTGTGCCCACCTATGGAAATAACTATACATGGGAAATGACCTTAAGCCTCTGCGTTAAGTATATATTATACGTAATATTCGGGTTCATTTTAGTAGGTCGTATGATTACTTCGTACTATAAAAGGCTCACGTAACACAAAAACTATTCGTACCCGATGAATCTCGCTACCATTTTACGGGTTGACGTTAAAAATTTGTAATTTGATTACGTCCAATTTTTACTGTCTGCTGCTCGCTGAGTATTGGAGTCGCTGTGTGCATTTATTGCATTAAAATGGTAGCAAGTTATTGGAAAAAAATATTTCTACGCATCACTAATTTTTAGACCATTTTTGTGTTAATATTAGATACTTCATTTTTGCAGAGTTCTTTAAGGACCATTGCTCATATTGTTCCATTCAGAGTATGTCACAAAGTAAGTGTTGTAAATTACATTACTTAAATAGTTAATATCAAACATAGACGTGCCTTACACAGTTATTACTGAGCTTAAGAAATCAGGCGTTCAATATATGCGACTCTTCGAAAACCTCGCGTTAAATTAAATAGAAAAATATTTTAGCACACTTGTAAAGGTTCAATATCATAGAAAATAATATGATGAGATTACATTTCACATCAGATCGCACATCTATTGGGATCAATTTTAATCTAAATTCCGCCGAGCCGCTTCTTTGAGTCGCAAAGCTTCGCAAAAGCTCGCTCCAATCCACTGATTACGGATCCCGTCATATATGTTTATGAAGGAACTCGGGACATGTAATTGAAATCATTTCATATATGATATCACATGTTTCCACATCTACATCTGATAATAAAATTAATATTAAATATTTCAAGCAATTCGAGTAACAAGAAATATTACGTAGATATTTCATTTCTACTTCTGAAACGGTTTGAACGTAACTTAGTTTACAATGTAATATTAATTTGCACATATTTTGTATTCCATTCAAATTGAAAAATATATATATATCTTTAAAAATACATAAAGAATACACTTTTTTTGCTGAAAGTCAAAGAAGCAAACCAAAAATCAATAAAGGCTTGAAACACAAAGAATTCCGCTCGGATTCAATTTCGAGTTATAAATGAGATAACCGAATTACTTTGAAACGTTTTGCAATCCTTTGTTCGCGGTAAATATTTAGAGTTCGCTGGTGATATTCATTAAGCCGGTACTAATTGAACAAAGTCGCTTTAGTGCCTCTAAATTTAATTCTGTTTGTTCGTTCTTTACTGTGAAAACGTCATTTTTATTTAGACAATGTTCAATGATACACTGTTCATAAAAATGAAGCAATCCCTAGTTATTTTAATTCTTCTAATTTATTTTCTATAGGTGTTCTACAAATTGCTAGACGAGAATACAGCTTCAGTAGCCATTTTTTCAATGGTTAGTACAAGAGAAATATCAGAGAAATTCGACAAGAAATAAAAAAACATGTGTTGTTACCAACAAACAAAAAAAAACATAATACTGTCTCTGTCTCTTCAAGTATAATGAAAGGGATGACATTCTTTTATACGTAGAAACTAAAATTAATACATAAATTGTGTTTTTAATTCAAACAACAGCAAATCTCCGAGTCATGTTGGTGTTACACATATTAAATCTAAAATTTAATTAATACAAGTTTAGTTAATTAAGTATTCACCTAAATTAATTAATTTTCTTTGTTCAACAGACGTTAAGTAGAAAGATTTATTACTTTTAAGCAAAGTAACTTGGACGTTTTGTTTATTTGTATAAATTCAGAAATGTTTTATTGTAAAATACGCCGCCACACGTACACTAATTAATTGGTGACTAAAGGAGGCTACCTAATATTTACTTTGATAAATACTTTACCTATAAAATTTACGCTTTTATTTAGTAATCTTTAAAAGACTCCTAATGCGGTGGTTAGTGCTCACATATATTTAGGAGGTTTGAGATAATGAATCGATCGCACTTAATTTCAATGATAGATTTTTTTTTCTTTGTAAATACTGCTCACGTTTTTGCATCTTTCCAGTCATGTATGTATATAAACTAACAAACAGAAGTAAAAACAAACTGGTAAACAGTAAACAAGCGCTGCGGTCGCGCTGGGTCAACGGGAAAGGGCAGAAGTAAAACGAAGCGCTTGAAATGAAATTAAATTTAGGTGTTGAGGTGTTCCGCAAACATCCGCCGCTCTAATGAGTCCCCAACTTTGTTTTCTTTTAACATTAATTCAAAGATTGTAAGAAAAAGTGATAAAGTTTAGTTCGGTACGCGCTCTGCTTTTTGTTTACCGGCAACACATTAGATAAAAATATACAAATCTGAAATCCTAGTATTTTTTATGAATCATGAGTAATTTTTTTTTAATTAATAAACCTAAAAGTTTTAACAAAATTATTCCATTTGTGACGTAATCAAGAACTTAATTTTATATTTATTACTGTGTCTATCTGGGATATCTCAGTAAACACACGTAAAAGTTTTTTCACAATTTCAAGCGTAATCTTAAAAAGAAGCAAAGTTTAAAACTCATTAGAGGGAGAGCAATGCTGGCGGAGTGTATGGTTGTAAACGAATTTCAACTTTAAGCCAAAGTCTTACTTTCAGATGTTGTCTTTATACTTTTCGTCTCGCAGGACACTCCGACTTTGATACACTTTTCACTTTTGTTTTTTAGATATTTAAAATTTAATTTTATGGCAAAAAACATTTTTTTAACATGAATAACGACTGTTTTTGTAAACTGAAGAGTAATTTCATTCGATATCTATCGATATCATCAGTGAAAATCAAGATAAAGCTCTTTTAAATCCCAATAATTCTAAAGCATAAAAGTATAGTAAAAAAAATACATGTCTCAGTAAAGGATTACAATAAATATATGAGCAGTTCACTTATTGCACAATCCGCCACAATTCAACGCTCAAATTATATCGTGTATTATAATTTTGTACGATTGTAATGAGATCAGTGGATTTTATTACAACGAACATTATTGTTGTTCAGCTTTATTGTAGTTAAAGGCTGAATATTTTAATCCCAGCATCAATTTATACGCTATAGTCGCTTGATTTTCATCGCTTCATATACACCACGTTGTATGTACCTATACATGAAAGAAGAATTACAGATAATGTAAATTTTATATTAAAATTTTGATAATGTAAGGTGTAATTTTATATTTTTCCACTGTATCAAGTACATTAGCTCTTGTAATAAAATTGTCTTATGGAAATGTAATTAAAGAAAATATTTTTCACAGTATTTATTGTTGAGAAAAAGGCAAACTTTTTGTTTTTTCTTATTTATGCCTCTTCACGAATTCTGAACTCATAATATAGAACTGGTAATTTGATGTAAACAAATATAGCATTCAAAGTTTGTCAAAGTTTTACCCTCGAAGGTGCAAAATAACAATAGGGAATAGGGAATAAAGGTATCAGATATGTAAGATTTATGTGAATGTTTTGTAATTTTAGTATGTTTTTTTTTATAAATATTTTATAATTAAATTTTTAAAAATTAGTTTAATTCATTGAAAATGCTACCCGAAGACAGTATTTCACACGGACGAAGTCGAGGAACCAACTATGTTATCAAACTTTTGTGCTCAGACTAATGTAAGAGCAGAACGATTTTTGGGATATGGAAACGAAAAGCCTACGTCTACACTTTTGCAATGGGTATCTAACACTATAGTTCGGTGCTTAATATGATTTTATAATAAGAAAATCCAAAACTTATATCCAAAATCCAAAGCTACTTTTAAAAATATACCTTCTCATTTCGGGGATTGTCAACATAGCTAATAAAAGGTTTCATGCGACCGCAAATTTATTAACCATTAAACTTAAGTACAACTTAGTAACAACTTAGCAAAGCAAGAAGTTCAGAGTATGTATGGATGCACATAGCGCACCAACTTACAAACTATGAATACACTTGCGCACCCTTCAGGCAATGCTTATCTTATACCTCGCTTACATATACCTCGGAAACCAACTAAGTCTACGAACTCATTATACGAATTACGAGATGTCTAAGAACATTACCTTTTTACTCATACAATTAATGTCTGACTAGTTTTCCATCTTTACGTCGTAGAGGTGAAGAAACATAACCGCGATAGAACTAACAGCTTTTTTTTAAAAATAAGGGGGCAAACGAATAGCAGGAACACCGAGGTGATCAACTACACCCATGGACATCCGCAACACCAGAGGAACTGCAGATGCATTGCCGACTTTAAGGAAATGGTATGCTCGTTTCTTGATGGTCCTTAAGTCATATTGATTAGGTGCTACTTTTAGTACTCATTAACTTTATCGCAGTTACGGAACCTTTCTATAATATAATAAAAAAATGAATAACGAAACATTTATCTGCTTATAATATTGCTATTTAAAGATATGCAAGGATATACAGATAAAAAAAAATTGTTACCAAAAATAACGAGACTATATAAAATCTGTTTCGTGTAACTTTTACATGATATTAGGAGTTGATTAATACTTTCTTGACTATATAAAGTTGTAAACACTTCTTACAAACTTCGCTGCGACCAAACTCCACCTGTGGTATCACTCAGAAAGTTTCATAAATTAACAAACTCGGCCGGAGAAATGTGAGTGAGTGTGGAAGTCGGTGCAAATTACATTTTCTTAGTCGCAAGACTTGTGACGATGAAGTTTGAAGACTTGCCTTGCGTTTGAGATACAAGTTACCATGAATTTCCACTTAAAGAAGAAAAAAAATCTTTTAAAAACCTGAGCTACCAATACGTCTTTGTACTAATATTTCTGTAGTTGAACTACATTGTTACTTATTCGGTTTATAAATAAAGAAGATTCGAGAAGCATTTCTCCTATATTCGACGCATAAGCTACAACTGCGACACAGAACTTTACATAGAACATTTAAAAACACCCAAACGAAAAGTGGAACTGATTCCGTCCCATAACCGAGCATAACGTTAAAATAAAGATTCAATCAGTCTTGATTTAAATATTAAATGAAATACATACTACGTTTACTTAAATTAAAATGTTTTATAATTTAATCTAAATTCCATGAAAGCACTCGATTTCTCCCAAGCTCCTGCAATATAAAATTGATTTTCCCCCACTTATATCGGAATGTTTTCAGGTACTTGATCTCATAGCAGCTATTTCACGAGACTACTTAATTTAATCTCGTTGAAAAAGCATATTAAATTCCCCTTTTAAGTAAAGATTTAAAACATTTACATAATTATTATATGTTACGGACTTATATCAAGTTCTAGTCTTTTTCTTAAATTTCATTATAATCTGTGTAAATGTGTAAAAACAAATTTAATGTTATATATATTAGGTCCTTACATATGAAATTGGCGTTTTGTATGGGAGGAACAAAAAGTCGAATATTTTTTAATATAATATATTTAATTAATCAAAGTATGAACCATTATTTTCTATGCACTTTTGCCATCTCATAGGTAGTTCATTGATCCCTTTACTAAAAAAACCAGTCGGACGGGAATCAATAAAATCTTTGAAGGCGATTTGGACTGCCCCATCGGAGTTGAATTTTTTCCCTTGCAAGAAGTTATCCAAATTTCGAAAAAAATGGTAATCTGTTGGAGCAAGGTCCGGGGAGTACGGAGGATGTCTTAGACTTTCCAATTGAAGCTCTTCTAATTTAGTAGCCGTCTGTTGCGCAGTGTGTGGTCTAGCGTTGTCGTGAAGCAGCAGTGGCGTGGAGCGATTGACCAGCCTAGGTTGTTTAGCCGCTAGCTTTTCCATCATGGTTTGCAATTGCTGACAATAGACATCAGCCGTAATAGTCTGGCCAGATTTGAGAAAACTGTAATGAACAATACCGGCACTAGACCACCAAACGCTTACAAGTAACTTTTTTGGGGTTAATTTTCGCTTGGGGCAGGATTTGGCTGGCTGGCCAGGATCCAATCATTGCGCTGAGCGCTTCCGATTATCGTAAAGAACCCATTTTTCATCACAGGTAATGATTCGGTTTAAAATACCTTCATTATTGTGCCGGTTTAGTAATGTAACGCAACAGTCGACGCGCGTTTGCCGGTTTGCTTCAGTCAATTCGTGAGGTACCCACCTTTCAAGCTTTTTAATCTTCCCAATTTGCTTCAAGTGAATTAAAACAGTTTTATCACTAACATCGCAGCCTGCAGCTAACTCGGACGTGGTTTGCGATGGATCCGCTTCCACAATAGCCTTCAACTCTTCATTATCAACTTGAGGCTCAGGCCGTCCACGGGGCTTGTTCTGCAGATCGAAATTTCCAGAACGAAAACGTTGGAACCAAAAACGAACTGTGTTTTCTTTTGCAACACGACCGCCATACACATCATTCACCCTTCGAGTCGTTTCCGCAGCACTAGTGCCACGGCGGAACTCGTACTCGTAAATAATGCGATATTTTAAGTTTTCCATTTTGTAAAATGAGTGACGCAAACAGAAAAAAACAGAAGAAAAAAAACAAATGAATGACGGTCATCGAACCACAAATACATGAGTCTATAGCTGTACAAATTTGAATTTGGAATTCCTTACCAAAGAGGTGAAATTCGTGATTAAAGTGGCCAGTACGAAAAACGCCAATTTCATATGTAAGGACCTAATATTTGTACATAAGGAATAAAGACGGAAAACTATGAAAGACCCTCTATAAACCACTTATTCTAAAGTATGCACTTCCATAAAAATAAGCTTCGTACCATCAATATCAACGACTTACGACCGAATTTCCCTTGAGCATGATTCACAAGCCAATAAGGATAGCCGACTCAATACAAAATGAATATTACCATACAAATTCCCGTTCTTATACAAACTGAGCGACTCTGCCTCGTCGTAAGTATCCTAAAATGTGGTACAGCTCCTTTGCCTTGCAAATGTTTACGAGAAATATGAAAATATAGCTCGGCTTGACTTTCATGTACTCATAGTAAAGAAGCATTTGCAATTGCCGTCCCCAAATATCACATGAAAGCTACGGCAGTCTTTTGTTCAATTTGGTTTGTTTTCAATGCCGTGTTTATTGCTGTCATATTAGTATGCGTTCTAGCTTTTACTTTAATACGAACTGAAAATCTGCTAAAATTCTGCGTAATATCTGTTTTTTTTTTTTCAAATAGATTCTCTTCATAAAAGAGGTCCTTTCATCTGTCTTGTGCCAGTATGTTTTTTCACAATTGTTTCAACAGTGAAAATTCACAGCTCATAAGATAAACATAAATACATAAACTCATTTTCCATAAACTGGTTCAACGAACTTTACTCAATCATTCGCACAATCTCCCCTACTACATTACAAATGAAGTCTAATGAAAAATAAAATTAAGTAAAATATTTTAACAGCGAGGACGGATCGGTGAATAAAAAAAGATTCAAAGTAAGTCGCGAGACACGGAATAAAATTAAATTCGAGTCAGGAAGATCCGCGAAGACTCACTCGCTCTAATGACTTGCCAACAACTTGTTTCTTTCCTAAGATTAAGTCAAAAATTGCGACAAAACTTTCTTTTTGTACATGACAGCGTACTTCGGAGAAAAACTTCTAACTTGGTATTATTTATCTTTCCTTACTGTGTCATTTTTTTTATTATTTCATACAGCGTATTGGTAAATTGAAATTTCATTATTTTTAATTACTAATAGTACTTTTTCGCTGTATTTTTCTCCATCATCTTCGCTCTTCTGTTCAGAAAATTAATATAAGTAATTAATATTTGATCGTTCCCATCATTTGTTCTCTAACAACGGGAGAGACCGCTTGGCATTAATAAAAGACGAATTACTCGTTTGTCTTTTGTTCTGACACAGATAAAAGAATGACTTTTTCGATATATTATCTGTACTCTAGATAAAAAGCATGGCCACACATCGCTTTCTACATTCTGTATTATTCCTAAAGTATGAAAATTAGGAATAAAATGAGTTTATTTCTCGATTATGCATACATTTTTGTTCAGTGACAAATGAGATTTGAATCCACAATTCGACCATTGATAAACCATCATAATCTACTTGTAAACTTAAGATACCTAGAGGTGGCAAAATGTTATTATTAAGTTCATATATATAAGAGAAATTTGATTCATTTTCCTCTTTATATTTTAAAAATTTAAACAGATAAAGATTAAGTAAGGCTGTGTAATGAGCGTTGAGCGGCTGTAACGTCCATTGTCTTGCAGTTGTGTGTTCCAGCTTCATAGAGGGCGCTGCTATTCAGCACAATGGCGTTGGCGCCCAATCGATTTGTTGAACACAAAGGAACAATGAAAAAGTTGATTAATTATTGCTTAAATTTTTATTCTTCTGTAATTAATTTAACAGGTTAGCTATATTTTTAGATTTATTTTTTTCAAAATGGGACATATTATTTATCTTTATTTAAAATAAAATTACTTTAACTGCTGCATTCAGAGTAGTTAAGTGGTGGTCTTTAATTTAAATTTAGACAACTGTGAGTACGGAAGTAAGTGCAACTTAATACTTTTATTTCGTGTCGAAGGTCAATTTTAGTCCTCTTCCCCTTTCCATCCCTTTCTTTAAGGAAGAGATAGAAAGGAGAAGTGGATTTGGGGAATGAGGGAACACGTAGGAAGGGGATATGTCCTCTTTCTGGTTGTCTTCTGTCGATTAAAGAAAGGTAACGTATCTGCAAATCCGGTTGTCTGTGGGCAACGGGCTCGCTGTTTTAATATACCTGGCCACCTGCACCTTTGCTGCCGTTTACAACTTACATATAATAATAATATTATAAAATGTTTATTTAATAACGCCTGATTTAGAAATTATTTTATCACACAAATGACTACTTTTTTCCGAATTCTTTTATATCAACAGTGACACAAAAGTGACATCTCTGGTAAAAGTGGTCTTTACCCTAATGGAAATAACGAATCAACGAACATTTGACAAAAGCTTTGGAAATCGAAAGCCCTAATGCTGAGTACACCTGTGTGATTTTAACATCGTCGTTTGTACTGTTATGTTCGTAATGCCAAACGTGAGAAGGAAAAATGCAACATTATAAAAGTTTTGTTGTGGGTTTCCACTGTCAAAACACTTGTGTACAAACATATTGTTATGCCATCTTGCTCTTTGAAGAACACAAAGACAATATTATATTTTGGTACAAAATACAAGTATTGCAGCAGTGGAAATCAATGTTAAATGCATTTTTAAATTCTTTTGAGTCTATTAAGTATCTGAAACTTTAATTACGGCACTTCTTTATTATGTAATACTTCCTGGAATGTATTAAATGTTGAGTAACGCAATCTCAGAAAAGTAAAGCTGTTTTACGTAACTTTCCTTAATTAAAGTCATTTTTCTAAATATTTTCCTGCTATAATTTTCCTTATTAAAATCTTTTCTGTTGCGTATTATTAAATACTTAACTAAAAAAACAATTAGTTTCAGAAAAACAACGTAAAACTCGTTGAACCTATATTTAAATTTTTATTACTAATTAGGTAATTAATAGGTCGTTCGGAAAGTCATTTCGTTTTATCTCGACTTAGGATTCATGTATTTTCGGCGAAGATGCACCACGTCCTGGAAGGTCGGCTGATAAAAGCATTATTAAACATAAAAACTAGAAACAAACATAGAAATAAACATAGAAAATATAAATAAAAATGAAATTAATTAAAAATGGTATTTTGTACAACGCAACGTCAACTACATTGGTGACTGTACTTTACTGTTTATTTATTTATAATACAACTACGTCCAAAAAAACTTACGATTACAATATTAATCACAGTACGATAAATTGTAAATAGATTAATATGAAATCCCTTTTCTTATAACTAAGAGTTATAATGTTAAATCAACTGCTCAATAACTCATGAAAACATTATCTCCTCATTTTTGTGTTATCTAATATTCTTGCCGTTACTGTTTTCAATTCGGAACCAGTTACTTTTTACATTGTAAATTCCTCCAAAAATATCTCTCCGATGAGAAATGATGTAAAGAGAAGGCTCATACTGTATTATTCATTCGCACATAATAAGTGTGATCAACAGGATATAACGTTCTTTACGTGCATTATTCGCGTAATAAATGCAAATTACGCGCTCACAAAATTACGCCGCATAAAAAGTGGCGAAACAAATATTTTCTTACTCGGCGTTAACATTTGAAAGGCAAAGGAGTCGTTCCATATTTTTGCATACTTACATCACGACATAACGCCTGTTCATATAGGAAAGGAAATTTGTATGATAATATTCATTTTGCATTCACTCGGTTATTCTTCTTCGCGGCTTGTTGTGGATTGCGCTCGAGGGAAATTCGTTCTCGTGTCGCGTATTGATGCTGAAGATATAGCGCTAATGAAAGAGACTAACTCGAAGTACTCCTGACTGAAACAATGTTTACTTACTGTCCACTGTATTGAAGCCTTGTAACCTACAGCATGCCTTTATATTTACCTACGTTTGTAGGTACAGTATTATTTTTTTACAGGTGACAGAATAAAGAAGGTAGTGACGACTAAAACGACGAATGATAGTACAATTTTTTCAAGAAGCGAGCGTATCACCATCTCAAAGGTCGGCAACGCATTTGCGATTCCTCTGGTATTGCAGATGTCCATGGGCGTCGATGAACACCTTGGTGTTCCCACTGCTCGTTTGCCCCCTTTTTTTATAAAAAAAAAAAAAAAAAGAAGAGAACCTGTTGTATTAACTGTTGTTCAACAGTTTCGTAGATCAGTATACAGTCAGGGAGATAATGATGTACACTTCAAGAGATTTTTCTTCGTCCTTATTTAATGTATTCCAGTATCTTTACATCTGTACCTTACGTGAAATATACGCGTCGCGTAATTGTCATTTCGACGGGGCCTGTATCAATATCAGTAAATAAGAGTGGCTTAACCGAGGCGTAGAGAAATATGCCAGAGTGTTATATGTTGGTATCCACGCCTCGCCTCCCTCCAGACTTTATTGACGACTGCCGATATATTCTCCGCCTGGCCTCTTAACTTATCGAACGTCATTCAATCACAGTTTATAAAATATCATTCTATCTAGAGTTTTAGTGGTAATATTTAAAGTGAAAGATAGAAACTTTACTGATCTGGCATCTGTTGTAATAAATTTCATATATCCGAGATACTGTTAAGGTGTTTACGAAATAAGTATATTATGCTAAACTTAGCTTGCATACTATATGTATTTTGACATGTTGGATCATTACTTTAAGTTGGCCCCTATAGATTTTTTTTATATTACAAGGTGGCAATTGAGCAAACGGCCACCATAGAACGAAACATCCCCAGTTGCAGATGCGTCGCCTACCTTTAATCGACAGAGGAGAGGACGCACATGAAGATGACATATCCTCTAGCTATGCGTCCCCTACTCCATTAAATCTACTTTCCCTTCCCATCCTTTCCTTAAGGGTGGGAAGAGAATACCAGTGAATTTAAAAAAAAATCAGACAATATTATGTTTTTGCAAATGTATGGGCAGAGTAAACGCGTGGTAATTTTGATAATTTTTAGTAAACTGTTCATTACCTAGATTATGTTTTCGATAAAAAATAAACTGAAATTCCTCATAGGATAAAGGATTCTAGGTAAATAAAATAAAACGATTTTTTATTAAGATCATTTATTAATCTAACTAGAGCATAAACAATTCCTATGTTAAATTGTACTTGACGTTAGTAAAAAAAAATGTTTAAAAATATAAAAATACAGATTAAACATGAAAATATTGTTGCCATCATAAAATATATTATATCAAATTTATTATTATATTAGTATATTTATCTATGAAATGCATAAAATAATACAAGGTTTAAAAAAAACTTGAAAAAATATATTTACCATTATTTTATTATTCAAATACAAGTTTCTAGTCAAACGGATAAAAAAAATATCACAAAATATTAAGTAATGCCATCATTTACGTAAAAAAATGGATAAAAAATCCAACAAAGTAGTTAATAAAAAAATATACCAAATAATGGACAATTACAAAACTAATATATAAAAGAAAATGCTTTGGTATCATTAGAAACTAGGTAATGTCTAGATTAAAGTTGGCTTAAGAGATTCTATAAAACTAATTATGGCAGGTTTTATTTGATAGAAATATTAAATTTTAAAATATTTGATATCAAAGAGATTTATTTTAATATTAAATCTATTGTAAAATAACTTCAATTAATAGTAAAAAAGCTTGAATTAAAATGTTTTTTCATTTAAAAAAAATGTATATTCGAGTAACTTTTACTTCATTTTTTTATTAGTTAAATGTAATTTGAACACATTTCATAAGATGTGTTGGAATTATATGTAATTTACGTGCATTTTTTTTTATTATAAATTTATGTTTAACATAAAAATATCAAAACGAGATAAAAATATAAATGAATATGTTTTACAATAGAAGTAAAATTTAAAGATGTAAAACACGTTTTACAATTAAACATTATTAAAAATGGCAAAAGTACATAACTTTAGGACCAATTTTTCCATTATCAAATATTTGCAAAAGCTTAATAATCATAGATAAAGTAGATTTTTTTATCAATTTCAGTATGAATTACTTTTAACTTGAACAGTTACCAAATTTTATTATCAATTTCTATTGTAATTTTATTGAAAAAAAAAAGTTGATAACAAAAAAAAAGTTCTTAATAGACATTACAAACTACAAAGTTTTAAAGGAAGCTATCTGAAAAATTTCAAAATTTGGTCCTTAAATTACATTTCCGTAAATCAAATAAACGATATTCAGCTTGCCTCATTGAGGCATAAACGAAATTATGACAAGACTCGTTCAACCACATTGAGGCATAACCGAAATTATGACAAGACTCATTCAACCGCATCGAGGCATTACGGAAAAAATTACATAAAATATTTAGAACTCATCATGCCTCGCTAAGGCTTCACCAAAGTCAGTAGCCTGGCTACCAACAAAGAGATCATACTTGTCGAGGATCTCTGCCTTAGTGAGCTTCTCATCAGCGTCTCCATCTGCCTCGAACACGAGATGCCTTGCCTCTGCCTCCGCGTGGTCGAACTCTGGCGGTGCAATCCAATCCTTCACCTCAGTCTCATCCATGAAGCCATCCTTGTTTGTATCCCTTTCAACGAATTCATTTTTTACATTAACAATTATTACTTTAGATAAAATTACTTTAAAAAAAATATTAAGATTATATCTATTAATAATATTTAACTTATCTTACCTATAACCTGTGAACTGTTCACGTTCCTGCTTCACCCAATCAGGTTCGTCTTCTTCATCACCATCTTCCGGTTTGTACATGTCTCCGATGTACTCCTCCAATGACACCTTGCCATCCTGAAGTCAATAAATCTGAAGTTTAAGATGCTGGACATATTTATGAGTGTTTTTTTAATATATTTTGCTAACACTATCTACACTCCGATATTTATCAATATTATAATAGAAATAAAACCTGCATTAATTTAAAATTCAACACATCAATGGGGTTATGTATAAGGGCCAAGTAACGAATTGATAATTTTTACTTTTAATCTTTTTTTTATGTTAACAACATGAATTAAACACAAATACACATTTCCAGGTGTAAACGTCTTTTGTGCTGAAATAAAAGGGCATATGCGGACTATTTTCCTACATGGTTGAAACTTTGAGAGTCTCTCCTGTAAAGTTGTCAAGTACAATAAGACTTACATTATCCTTGTCAATATCTTCCATAGTCTCCAGTACGACAACATCACGCATACCCGAATGGTCTTCAGGATGCAGGAAGTATGCAAACTCAGTCCTGTTCAGAGCATCATCTTGGTCTCCATCTGTTAAAATTTTATTGATTACTGTGACAAATCACCAAAGAAATAACCTTTTTTGGGGGGGGGGGGAATCTTCAAAAGATACCCTGTCTATTGGGGGAAAACGTGGTTATGTGAGACTTGACCCACTAAAACCTCTGTGGCCATTCTCAAGTCCAACTGGTGAGATTCCCGGGATCTCCAAAGGAATGCACTATGACTACCAAAGTAATAACCTAGAAACTTGTTTTAGGACATGTTTAACTACAAAACAAAATAGCAGGGTTAGATCCCACAACCACTTGATCAGCAGTCTGTACAATAAATCATTAGAATAAATACATCTAAATCTTAAAAATATTATCCAGGAAAATCTATTAATTGAACCTTGTAAGTCATAATCCTTGGTGAGTCGAAAAAAAGCCCTTCCCTTCTGCCGACCCGTCATTGCCTACCTTTAATTGACAGAGAACAGGATGCACTAAAAGATATTACCCTTTCTTATGCATCCTCTCTTATACCAAAGCCAACACCCCTTCACATCCCTTTCTTATATGAAAAGGGTGAGGAGAGGGAGGACTTAGGCATCCAACATCAAACTAGATGTGGAATGACTTCCACTTCACACCTGTCTTCTGTGTGGTTGGGATATTATACTACTTGAGATAGCCCGTTTGTACAAAATACGTTATTGCGAGCTCCTTAACTTGCTATATTATTATCTCGAATGAAGTCAAAGACTCAATAAGACAAAGATTTTTGCATTTCCCTTGACATTTGAAATATCAAGAAGAAACTAATAACCGTGAATATCCACAGCTTGTTATTTCAGTTCTGGTTAGAAATTATACAAGTTTTACGATAATGGAAAACCATAATTACACTAAGAAAAAATAATTTACCAGCATAATGCCACCTCCTGCGATCTCTCTTCAACAAGTTGGAGTAAGTAAAACCTTCACTGTTGGGTGACTTCAGCTCTCTTTCATCCATTTCGTCCATAAAGCCATACACATTCTTTCTGTATGCCTGTAATTATAAAAATATTCATTACTTCAAGTTTAGCAATATATTAAAAGCTTAAAATAAAGTAAAAATTATTTAAAAGTAAGTTATAATTATTTTTGGAAATATTTAATTTTTCATTTCTACACAATAATTTACAATTTTTTACTGTTTTTTTACACAAAATAGTTCAACGTTACTAATATTATAAGTATGAAAGTTTAGATGGATGGATGGATGTTAGAAGGGCTCAACGGATCTTGATGAAATTTGTCACAGATGTCGAAAATAGCCTAAAAGAACACATAGGATATTTATTAATATTTTTTTAACTCCGCGAGGAAGGAGACGCGTGTGACAGCTATTAATAAAATAAAAATAACAAGTTACCGCACCTCCCAAGGAAGCAGTTCATCATTTTCAGGGTTATGTTGTTTCCAGTGTCTCTCCACATCCTCTTCAATGTACCGTTTTTGTGTATATCGAATCCAATCCTTCAATTCCACAAGTGTCACAAATCCATCATTGTCCGAATCAATCTTGTCAACGATTATTCTAGAAACATAATGTTACATGAACGGAGTATGTTTAAAAATATGATAAGGAGGTCAGTGACCTTACAGCACTGCATGAAGAGAAATATAAGGGAAATAATGTTTCACGTAATTTGCATATTATTGGTTCACAATAAACATAACTTTTATAGTTTGTAAAGAATAACTGTACCAGTGAAGTAGTAATCACTAACTACTAGCGTTGAGAGCTTAAAATGTTCTATTTATAATGTTTACTTACTTATTTAAATTTTTGATGTATTGTTTAGAAGTAATTTTGAATTATTTAGTTTATGTTATATTTAATTTTAAGCAATTCCTCCCAAATATGGCTGGTGACAGGTTGGCCGTATAAACTAAAGCCATAACTGTAAGGTTTATAAAACCTTGTGTGCCAATCCCACATGAGTGGGAAATGGCCAAGGGGATGATGAATAAATATAACTTTTATACTGAACTATCTTTTTATTTCAATAAAATCTAATATATAAAATTCTCGTGTCGCGGTGTTTGTGGTTAAACTCCTCCGAAACGGCTTGACCGATTCTCATGAAATTTTGTGAGCATATTCAGTATGTCTGAGAATCGGACAACATCTATTTTTCATACCCCAATTAAGTTTTTTTTAACTGCACGCGGACAGAGTTGCACGCGACAGCTAGTATAATATATAAGTTAATACTCATTATCATCAATTTTAATGAAATATAAATCCATCATTATTAGATCATTTCAATCTATTTAAACTAGTAATAGCATGCATTAGCTTGTTAATAAAAATAACCAGCATAGTCCAAGAAAAATATTGAATAAAAAGGAATTTAATGCTTTAACTAGCAATACATTTTATATCATGTTTCAGCTGTTTATAGCTGTATATTAACACAGTAATTTTACACCTACACACAAACACAAATGTGTGATTTCATTATAAAAAACCATTTATGCAAACATATTGTTATCTCTTTTTTTATTGGTGACAACAGAGATAGCAACATACTTAAATATGTATTACTGCAGTGGAATTTCACGGTAAGAATGTGCAATGTCTACATGACAATAGTTTGCTAGTTTATTTAACCCACATATAGGTGAGATATGCGAGGTAGAGATTAGTCTTAGAAACTATATCTTATCAAGATTATTTGATGTATAAAGAGTTAAGTGACTAGGCCCATGCTTGCTACCCATTGATTTTTTCTAATAGGAAAATATGAGGATTTCTAATAAGCCTTATTCATATATTAAATATGCCAATAGTAAATGCTGTTGGTAAAATACCCCTTTACTAAGTTGTAAAGAAAAATGTTCAGTGGCTGAATGTTTAAGTGGAAGTATAGCTATCAATTTTTAAATTGAGGTCAAGTAAATGACTAGTTAAATTGTTACTTAACTGACTTATTTTCGAATAAAATGATGTATCTAATAACCACATATCAAATTAAACCTTACCCAAGTCTCCGCTTGCTTTCTTCAGGCGGTAGTTGATCGAAACTTTTGGCCTGATCTTCTCCCAAGAACGCGTCGTGGTCGAATTGCTTATTGTGATGTTCATTCCTAAAATGTTCCTGGTCCGAAAGATGGTCCATCAGCCGTTTGGTTTCCTCGGGACTAGGAACACCAGCAAACACAGCTGATATAGCCAAAACCACAAATAATGTTGTCTTCATTTTGCCTGTGAAGTTCAAATTACAATGAAATATATTTGGCTTAATAAATTAATTAAAACATACCAGTGTGCTTTGGCGTACCGGAGTTTCCTACTTGCTAAATTCGTTCTGGAATCAATAAATTAGTCCAATCACCGGCTATAAAACATTGACCGCCACGTCAATTTTCAACACGTAAACTTCCTGTCTCGATCACAGATTGAATAGATTGTTCCCTACTCTCAAACAGGGATCTCGAACTATCGACTTTATCTCGATTCCGATTCCACAAACTAGGATACCGGAAGACATTCAATATTCACTCACTCACGCAGCGCCGGGCCAGGGCAAAGATTATGAAAGTAATGATTTCTAAAGTTGGTAAATTCTTGGATAAAAGTGTGATTATGACTATTTTAATATGAAAAAAGTGAAAAAATGTTCAGTTTTTCATTAAAAAAAAATAGATAATGATAATTGACAAATCTAATTATTAGATTATTACCATTTGATAACCACCTAAATGTTTTTGAATTATTCTATTCTATTACGCCGTTTTTAATTGACATATGGAGCAATTAATAAAGATCCATTTTTTTATTGCAAAATAAATGTAACCAATTATTCGTTACTTTAACATTTTTTTTTAGTTCTCTACCAAAGCGAATTTTCCTAATATAGTCTGTACTTGTTCTGTACCATTCTGTACTCTTCACTTCACGACAACTAGAAACTGTCAGAAAATTGATTGATTGTCAAGAACATGATTGACTTGACTTTTCGTTTTCGTTTCTCAGATTAATTTAATTTCATCTGAAATAATAATTATGTTTCCAGACACAACAGTGATCACATAAATAATATTTTTGGCTCCCTACATTGTGTGTTCCATACAAGAAGTCGCTAAAAACAGATTGCAAATGTCAATATGTCAGGATCTCGGCCTTAATTTCCAACAGAGAATGGTAAGAGTATACACGTCCAAATTATTGGCCAAATACAAATGCTTACTATTATCAATTAATGTTTTTTTATGAATCACTATTACATGAAATTATATGAGTGTTAGCATTTAATAATTTGTTTATATTTACGATTAGACATAAGTATCGGCGTAATGTATGACATAAGTAATTCCTAATTTCAGGGCGCAAATATATCACAGTTAGAAAGAGATATCGGGTCAGAGCAGTTTCCACCTAACGAACATTATTTTGGTTTAGTTAATGTAAGTATTTTTTTAAAAGTAGTTCTGCATTTCTTTAGATTAAGCAAGTGCCATTGGGTTCCTTATCCAATGTAAGGATTTCAATGGTACATTATATTTATAATCTACAACTTTATTAGGTTTGAATAGTGTACTAATACAATCTGATTGGAATAGACATTGGCACTGATTAGATTCATCATAACATCTAAATGCAATCAAAATATGTCTGAAATTTATAAAAAAAACTGTCTCTTCTACTAAAGTTGCCAATTCATTATTTAAAAAAATAGTTTTCCCACATTAAGTCAACATCATGGCTGGGAAAATTAAATGCAATAAAAAAATTGTATCCTTATAGCTCCAACGGTTAAATACTTATATAAATTGTTATTTTCTAATATATGCAATTTTAAACATATACATTATTTCTTATCTATATGATGTTCTCAGATAAATCTATCTTTGTATATCATATGATAAAACTATGCTTCAAAAATTCTCTTCTGATTTATATTTTTATAGTTGTAGGTGATAAATTATCACAATCTCATCTTTGGAGAATTTTTTTGACGTCATAGAGTTTTATTTGTTTGGAATAAATTGTAAAATGTGTCAAACTATTAATAGATATAGCTATAAATAAGATCATAACTCAAAGACTTACTGTTCAATACATTAATAGGCATCTGAACTAAATTATGAGGCCTAATGTGTCCTCTTTCCCTACCCACTCTTTTCTTATTAGGAAAGAATGAAAAAGTGGATTTGGTGGAAGAGGGGACGCATAAGAAGGGGAAATATCCTCTTTCTGTGCATCCCCTTATCCATTGATTAAAGGTAGGCAATGCATCTGCATTTGCGAATGTCTATTGGCAACGGTCATCTCGCTATTACGGTGAATCCAGGTGGCCGTTTGCTTGTTTGCCTTTGATATAAATAAGATTATGTAAAATATAATTCCAAACATTTAAGTTCAATCAAATGATCATTATTGTATCATATTGTGATATCTAATCAAAGGTTATGTAAAATGTTAATCTTGTTATTTGAGTGCTTATAAGTGCTTCAATTGTTAATTGAACAAGTTATATCTACTTAACAATAACAACTTCTGTGTTAATTTAAATGAGATTAACTTGTATTTAACAAGTTTGTAAACAATGTTTTTTACTTTTTATGTAACGATAGACCTTTTTGATCTAAATAGATCATAATCTTTAATAAAAATAATATATTTACTGTAATTGCTGTATTTAGATGTAGGTAAGCAAAGAAAACAGATCAAAGCAATAATATACCTGTGATACATAATATTTATGTTTTTATTTTTCAGTTTGGCAACACTTGCTATAGCAATTCAGTGTTGCAAGCATTATACTTCTGTCGGCCTTTTAGAGAGAAAGTACTTGAATATAAAGCAAAAAATAAAAGAACAAAGGAAACACTTTTAACATGCCTAGCAGATTTATTTTATAGCATTGCTACGCAAAAGAAAAAAGTGGGTTCTATAGCGCCCAAGAAGTTTATAGCTAGGTTAAGGAAAGAAAAAGGTAAGTATCACTTATCCTGGATGATGGTTTGATTATTCATGTAAATCTGTTAATACTAAGGTAATGGTATAGATAAAGAACATGCTAAGGAATATGTTCAATCTTACCTGATTCATCAAGTTAAACATAGGTCAATCTTTACGAGTCTAATCACAAAAAACTTAATAGTTTAAGATTATACATATGTAATCCCTTTTATCGCACGCTGTTATTAGCCCTAATGCCAAGCGCGGATTTTTCACCAATCATAATTTTGCAATGACTTCCGAAATCCGATCCTGACAAATAAATAATAAATACTTATTACTGAAAGAATAAGTATTTAGTTTATTATTATTGATACATATTTAAGGGTTAAAACATATTCTTTTATAACCATTTTGACATCCATAATATCAATGAGCGCCAAAGGGTTGCAACACATGTTTAACTAAACCGTATGTAACTGTATTTTTTGGAGTAATACAAAATATACTCTATATAAAATAGTGTTTTCTTTTTTATTGCAGAAGAGTTTGATAATTATATGCAACAGGATGCCCACGAATTTTTAAATTTTTTAATCAATCACATAAATGAAATTATTTTAGGTAAGTTTTCTTTAATGTTACCTAAATGTTACAAATTCACAGTAACTTTGGCAAAGTAATATTTACTTTATTCAAGAAAAACTTTTAGTATAATAAGCTTAATCTATATCTATATATATAAAAGAAAGTCATGTTAGTTACACTATTTATAACTCAAGATCGGTCGAACTGATTTAGCTGAAAATTGATGGGGAGGTAGCTTAGAACTAGGAGACGGACATAGGAACTTTTTTATCTTGTGTGCATTTTTTTTATTCTGCGCGGACGTAGTCGCGGGTTAAAGCTAGTAATTGATATTTTCTTTTAGCGGAACGCAATCAGAGTACATTGAAAGTGCATAAACCTGCGGGTGATGTGACTTGCAACGGGTCTGTGCCACAGAGCGCGGAACCAACCTGGGTGCATGAGATCTTCCAGGGCACCCTCACCAGCGAGACCAGGTGTCTCAACTGTGAGACTGTCAGCAGTAAAGACGAGCATTTCTTCGATTTACAGGTGAAGTATACATAAACTATTAACAGACTAAAATACTTCTAGAATGTTTAAGCAATATTAATAAACTAAAGTAGAAATTATATACGAAAATGTCTTTAGTTTTGACGCTTGAAAACTATTCAATTAAGTTTTATTTCGTCTCCAAATCAATTGTAAGGCTTTTCACTAACAACATGTTTTAATTCCAGGTGGACGTTGGTCAGAACACAAGCATCACTCATTGTTTAAAGTGCTTCAGTGACACGGAGACATTGTGTAATGACAACAAGTTCAAATGTGACAACTGCAGTAGCTATCAAGAGGCTCAGAAACGAATGCGGGTCAAGAAACTGCCTCTCATACTAGCGCTTCATCTCAAACGGTTCAAGTACATGGAACAATACAATAGACATATCAAGGTCTCCCATAGAGTTGTCTTCCCTTTGGAATTGAGGCTTTTTAATACTGTAAGTACTCATAAAATTAGTAGTTGTCGCCCGTGACTCTGACCTATAAATTAGTAGTCTATTTTTTTTCTACCAAACATTAATCCATTCACATTTATTTCTAATAACAATCTTACTAATAATATTAATGAATAAAGTAAAATCTTTTTAAGGAAATTGTACGAACTGATAAAAGTGAGATTTTAATTTAAAATGAATATTGGTTGACTTGGCGGGGGCATGGCAATGCCATCAAAGTTATTTTTTATGAAAAAATTCTTTGATTATGGTTGAGTGTCTAGTCAACAGTGTTCTCTAGTCTTTTTAATTGTATGTTTGAAATCTTATGAAGTGCAAAAGTACAATAATTTTTAAGTTTGATTTGCCAGTAGGTATTAGATTTCAGATTCGGAATTTTTAGTTTTTTTTCATAAGAATAATATAGATAATTATTTTAGGAACATTATGATTATGGATATATATAAGAACATATAATTAAATTTATCTGTCATGCAACTGAACTGTTGTGTATGTACGTTAGTCAGATGATGCTGTGAACCCGGATCGTCTGTACGATCTGGTGGCGGTGGTGGTGCACTGCGGCTCCGGACCCAACCGCGGACACTACATCAGCATTGTCAAGAGCCACGGCTTTTGGCTGCTCTTCGATGATGATATGGTCGATGTTAGTATACTTATTTTATATTATTATTAACATACTGTACAAGGAAACCATAGTTTTATAACACACTAGCTGTCTCTCCCTCGACTAATTTCTAATTAGGAAATGATGGGATGGGAAAGTGGATTTGGCGGAAGAGGGGACGCACAGGAAGGGGAAATATCCTCTTTCTGAGCGTCCCCTTCTACGTTGATAAAAGGTAGGCAACGTATCAGCATTTGCGGATGCCTATGGGCAACGGTCGCCTCGCTATTTCGGCGAATCAAGGTTGCCGTTTGCCACCTTTTGATTAAAAAAAGACTGAAGACATTGCTTTTGAAGAAGTTTAGTCAATATTTTTTCATAGCACATTTGTTTGTTACAGAAAATCGATGCATCTGCTATAGAAGACTTCTACGGCCTAACTTCTGATTTACAGAAATCGTCCGAAACCGGATATATACTCTTTTATCAGTCCAGAGACGCTAGTTGTTAAGTTATACTAGTTATAGTAATTTATATATAGTATATTTAAGTTAGTGGTCAAAGGATAGTTGAACTGAGATGCCTTGTTTGTTAACGTTGAAACGGCACAAGTTACTGAGATTGTTCTAATATTCCAATCATTGATTATTCATATTTAGTAATTCATTTTGTAAATATTTCATCGTTCGAAAATTAAAAATTGTGATTTTCTTCAACGTTCTGTTTTATTTTACCAACTATTAGTATTCAAACACGTCAGCAATCTGGATAATATATTTTTTGACCAACCTTTCCATTTTACCCATTTTTTTAACTCCCTTTAAGACTTTTACTATAACTTACAAGCTGCTGACTGCTCAGAATTAAACAGACTTATTAAGTAGCCTATTTGTTCTCCACATGTATTCCAAATTTTATTGAGATCCATTCCGGAGATACCTTCAAACAAACATCCATCCATCTAAACATTTATATTAGTAAAATAGTTTGATATGATTAAAAAAATGTGTAAGGTAGTTTTAATCTTTTTGGTAGCTCAAGGTCATCACTGCTGTGGACAATGACCTTCCCACATTTATGGCCTGTTTGTGTTCTGTTCTGCGAAGCAACTCCTGTGATAATCTGAGGTGACAAAATATTAAAAAAACCCAATACCTCTAACAATATGTGAAAAATAAAAGGACAGTGATACTTAAAAATAGTTTATTCCAATTTAAGCTACAAACTCATATGGAATAGGAGCCAGTAAGATTGGTTTCTCTGCACCGCTAACAATGTGTGCTGCTTTCGGTGGCTGAGGCTGTCTCTTCAGCTTCACAATTTTGCCAGCCGACTTGGCTTCCTTCAGGAGCCTCTCGTTTTCCTTCACACGCTTCAAGAAGTCTTCTCTGCACTTTGAGTGCTTTACGTGCTCAACACGGATGTTGATCCTCTTGGGTAGAATGCGGCCACGGACTCGCTTGTTTACAATAACACCAAGAGCGTGGGCCGTTACATTGTAAACACGACCAGTCTTGCCATGGTAGACTTTGTGAGGCATACCCTTTTGAACTGCGCCATTTCCCTGAAAATAAAATGAACATTAATTTCGCAATTAAGCCATTATTACGCGTTGCTAGAAATCCAGGACAAAAAAACTGCAAAAACATATTTAATCTCAACAAACTTCTTTTGATTTTGGGCTGGTAATTGTCGAAATATTAATAATATAACATATATTTATAATATTAATAACAGAAATTCATATACTATTTACAAAAGTCTAAATTCAAGAGGTGGGCTGGATGTCTTATGGGTTTCAAAGTAAATTTACGGTAACCTCCAAATTCAATCCATCATACATACCCTTATGTCAACGATGTCACCGACTTTGTAAACTTTCATATAAGTTGAAAGTGGGATGGTTCCATGTGTTCGGAACTTGCGGGCGAACAAGTCCCTTGTACCACGGCGGTAACCCTTGGAATTCGTCATCTTGACGCCTGAAATCAAACTTTTATGTTACTCGTACACACAATGCACGTGGCCTCACTATATTAAACTTTAATAAACAGTAATATTGGCTTGAAGTATTATTTTTGAATAAATTGTTTGACGTAAATCAATAAAAGTTGTAAAACATACTGTTTTAATTATTTATAATATTTTTAAAATGATTATTCTCAATATTCACCTCAACTTTACAAGGCTTGGCTATAGAGAAAGAAAATAGGTTAGTTTGTCTTTGATCGTCAAATTAAAAACTTGCCATGTACTTGTAAACTTTTGTCTTGGTTTATTAATTTTAAAAAGAAGATCAAGTTATTTCAACGAAAAGATATTAAACTAAACTTAAATTTTTAGAAAATTATTTTGCTAATAATGAAATAGTTATCATTTGGATTTTTTTAATGTCCAGGAAAACACGTTCAGTAACGTTCAACATCACTATCTGCGTGGGGGATACATAAATTATAATTACCGAACAAAAATTGTAACGTCAAAAGTACACTACATATTCTCTATTAGGTTTTCCTTTTAATTATTCTTACTTTTTACTATGAACTAAATGGTAAATAACAATTATTTTGATTAATACAGAACTATGAACTCATCATCAGAGAATATTATTATCAACTCATGTCAATATATGCCTGTTTACCTGATACAAAATCCCAACTTTAATCAGGTACTTGAAGTGTGTTTATCATATTTTTGTTTTATTTATTTACTATCATAATACAATAATATCTTTCATACACTTTCAGGTTAAATCATTTATCTTACCGCAAAACAATGAAAGCGCACAAAATACCGCTACTAACAACTTGAAAAGTTTTTATGAAAATAGCGGCAAAATAGCAAATAACCTCGATGAAAATGTGGAGCATAAGCCGAAGATACTGAGAAAAGTTGACAGCAGCATATTCGGAAACAATTTAAAACTAGCTAGTTTCCTTGTACCTAAGAATGATAAAAGTAAACAATATAATAAACCAGTAAATAATGTCGTATTGAAACCTGCTGTAGCTACTCATAAGACAACAAAAAATATTGTTACTACCGTTACCAAATTGGACCCAAATAGAAAGATTGTAAAGTTAAAAAATATCCCAAACAGTACTACGACCACATTACAAACAAAGAAGTTGCCAAAGATTAAACCAAAAGAAAAGTAAGTCAAAGTTGAATTTTTATATTTCTTCCAAAATGTTAATGTTGTTGAGGTATTATATGTACAAGTTATTTTAGGGCACTTTAACACCCTTTATCTTTTTCAGCGGTCAAAACTTAAACAAACATACTTCAGTACAATTAATAAAACTTGGAGATTCATACCACAGGTATTTAACAAATATACATTTATGAAAATGAAATAATCATCCCTTATCTAAAATAAATGAATGTAACTTCTTAATTTCAATAATAAAATATAAGGTACAAAAAATATTTTTGAAACTCTACCATTTAAGATTTCTTGGTCATTAGAGAAAGTAAAAAAAAACAAATCATGTAAACAGTGAATGAAAACATGGTTTTACAACAAAAATTAACCATTTATTCACATATAATAGTGATTATATTCTTAACGTTACATTTGCCTTTATATATTTTTCAGTCTCAACGAGTTAAATGACGATCAGAAGAAAATAGTGAACCATGCTTTGAAGATATTCAGCAAGCCTGAGAACACACCAAAGGAACCTGCTTATGATCCAGTGACTAATACACGATATATATACAAGTATGTCAAAATTATATACTTCAAATTTTTACTTTAAATTATCTTACTATTCATCATCATCAGCTCACTATACGTCCCCACCAAGGGGCTCGTAATCTACCCCAAGTTTGGGGTGACTAGACCATAGTCAACCACGCTGGCCCAATGCGGGTTTACTTCACAAATATCTTTGAATTTATTCTCAGATATGTAGAGCATCACAATGTTTTCCTTCACCGTAAAAAAAAGTTGAATGTACATAAATAAAAAAACACATTAGTACATGGCGAGATTCGAACCCAGGACCTGCAGATTGCAAGTCAAGTGCTTAACCCCTTAGCCACCGATGCTCTTCTTACTATTAGCAAACAATAATTCTATAATTGAGGGTAGTTGTAAATATTAGAATTGCAAGTTGTTGTTTTTCAAAAAATGTTCAATCCAATTTAATAAGTAAATCTAATCTAGTCTAAACATTTGCCTCCTTTTAATTATTTAAACATTTAAAAAAGATAGAGAGAAAAATATTTAATACCATATTATTTTCATTCTAGAGTGTTATCACCAAAAGACTTGACTCTAGTTGGTAAGAAAAACTTATTATTTACACAAAAGAAAACAGACACAAAAAAAGAAATAATTAAAAAGGAAATTGAAGAAGATGTATTGAAAAAGAAGATTGAAAAGAAGGAATTAAAACCTATTTTTAGTCAGGAAGTTTGTGATGAACCAACTGTTGTTCAACCAGTCATTTTAGAGGTAACATTTGTAATTTTAAAATTTATAGCATACTAGCTTTCGCCCGCAACTCCGTCCGCGCGCAGTTAAAAAAAAAATGAAAAATAGATGTTGGCCGATTCTCAGACCTACTGAATATGCTCACAAAATTTCATGAGAATCGGTCAAGACGTTTCGGAGGAGTACGGGAACGAAAACTGTGACACGAGAATTTTATATATTAGATTAAAAAGATTGGTTGTGAAATTTAACATTTATTGCAGACAAAAGTGACAAGAAGTGGTAGAAAGGTAAAACTTCCAAAGCACCATTCACCCGAGGAAGAGACTCCGCACAAGCCAAGGAAAAAGAACGGAACCATTGTTTCTTGTTTCCAATGCTCCTCAGTAAGTTCTGTTTTATTTATTTTGTTGCTTCATTATATTTGGCAAAAGACCTTAAGACCTCAACCTTTTAGCAGCATTTAGTCTTTTTTATCTACAACTTGTGTTTATTAATATAAACTAACTACTTTTACTTTAAATCTATATCTTATATATATAAAAGAAAGTCGTGTTAGTTACACTATTTATAACTCAAGATAGGTCGAACTGATTTAGCTGAAAATTGATGGAGAGGTAGCTTAGAACTAGGAGACGGACATAGGAACTTTTTTATCTTGTGTACATTTTTTTTATTCCGCGCGGACGAAGTCGCGGGTAAAAGCTACTTACAAATAACATAGATAGACTATCAGTGTTAAATCTCTGTTTTTTTTTTTTTTTTTTCAGGAATTCAGTAGCTTGTATCGTCTTCAGAGGCACTATGAGAACCATCCGACACATATACCAGCAAAAGTCCACTCTAATCTGTTCCACTGTCTATTGGCTATCATCAAAAGTGGTTCAGAAGAAGACCGAGCTAACATCTTCATACAACAGCTGGAGCAGTTGATTGCAAAGTTCAAATCACTTCTGCCGTGTTTGTTGAAGAAAGTAGATGGAAATGAAGGCAAATTGTGCAATATTAATGATGATATTGGCAGGTAAATAAATAAATAATCTACTATTTGTTAGGTTATATTATCAGATGAGGACAGACAACATTTTTAAAAATAAACCTTTAATATATAGTAAAGAAAAAAAAATAAGTAACTAAAATGGCGACTATATTTTATTACATACTAGCTTTTACCCGCGACTCCGTCCGCGCGGTATTAAAAATAGAAAACGGGGTAAAAATTATCCTATGTCCGTTTCCTGGTTCTAAGCTACCTGCCCACCAATTTTCAGTCAAATCGATTCAGCCGATCTTGAGTTATAAATGGTGTAACCAACACGACTTTCTTTTATATATATAGATAGATAATGTATGATATTGTTATCATTTATGTGACCTTTTCTTTCCTTTTTTGAGAATAAATTCTTTAAACCATAACACTATTATTAAAATGTTAGCTTTAGCTATTACTTGTTTAATGTTTCATTTAAATTGACGTTTATCATAGTTTATAACAATTTTATGAGTAATTTTAAAATACATTAATGCATTTCAAATATTTCTAGACTATTTGGTATGAACCCTGGAAAATACAATCTAAATATGGATGCATTGAGTTGTGTAAAAGACAAAGAGGGACATTGTAGACATAATCCCGCAAAGACCAATCAGTTCAACTCGGAATTAGGCAATCCATCACAGATTTGGACAAATAAAAATGAAGAACAATGTAATAATGAGAGCAAAGTCGATGATTGTGCACGAATAAACTCAGTTGTGAAATGGCCTACGGTATCTAAAAGAAATTGGAAACAAAAATCGCAAAATACAAATGCAAAGAAAATAAAAATAGAATCGGAATGTGAATCTGCTATTGAAATAAAAATGGATGATCTTATAACATTTACAGAAAACGTCACAGAATTACAACCAACTAATATACCTTGTATACCAAATAATTTAAATAATGAACCTATAGTTAATAAAAATCTTAAAAATGTAAACGAACCAGGAAAAAAATCCTCTCATGTTCAATTTCACAGCGCACATTTCGACATTCGATCATCACCTATAAAACAATCATCGACTGTTTTCTGCAAATTCCAAATTGATCCGGAAAAAATTCCAAAGTATGAAGTGCAAGTGATAAAACCGCTCGGAATAGAAAGTAAATTAAATGAAATACAATCAAGTGAAACTCTAAATACAAATATAAGTACAATATTTAATGATTGTATAGATATACCAACAAAAACAGTTAGTGATAATAATTTAGATTTTGTGAACAAAGACTGGACTATAGATGTTACGAATGAACAAAGTGAAAATGAGATGAAATCAAATACATTAATTGAACCAGCTTTATTGCATATGATAGATGATAATTTAAGTAAAAATTGTATAAATGAGGAAAATGAAAATGATTGGGAAAATAACCATGAGAATCAAAACCAGTCAGTATTAAATTTTTTAGAATCTTTAGACAACGACTGTCTATCGTATCCTACGACTGAAATAAGGAACAATGCGGCTGATTTCCAACTGGACCTTTATTAATTTAACAATTAGAATTAAGCAAAGATTTGTATTGCAATTAAAGATATTTTTATTTTTTTAATTATAAAAATTGTATTTAATTTGATTAATAAAAATGAACAATGAATTGAAACATACTTATTTTTTATTTAAAAAAATATCTTACTTTTCTGCAAAAGTAATTAGATAAATGGCAACATTTTTCTATATGACTAGTTCTGTAATGGAAGGAGACAGGTACAGAGACTTAGGACTCATTTTAAATTAAAGATGAAACTATTTTAAAGATTATATATTTAAAATGTAAACATAAATTCAAATTTAATGACACTTACACATAATAAACTGTACTTCCATAGCAAATCAGTAGTACTAAATATGTTATGCTTGTAACACTGGCCTTTCGTTCTTCCCTTCAAGATTTTGATTAGTAAGAGCATATCCTGTGCCACCTCTCTGCAATGGTATGATGTCTTTCTCTTTCAATTTGTCACCAGTAAGTGGGTGTAACCAGTCTTTCTTTATTATCTTATCAACACACTCCATTGTAACAACATGTCCTGTAGTCCTATAAAAATTCAAAATTAATTTTACATTAAGAGAAGTATATAAATATTAATATAAAAAATATATTAACCTGATGATAGCACAAGGAACAGCATTACTTAGTATGTCATGTGTAACAGGACACATGTATCTGTTCTCTTTTGCAATCAATGATTTCTTGTCATCAGGATCTTTTACCAATGTCCAATTCACTTCTATTAAATCCTTCATTTTAAGTGGTTTTCCACTAATAGGGCAGTACACTGTGGGGTCAGGCTTTTGTATTTTTGATAGTTTCGCATCAGGTAACTGTGAAGGCACCCAGAAACTGGGCAGCTCCTTATGCTTGCCGTTTGCCAGATTTGAGACTGAACTTGATGAAGAAGGTTGACTACTTGAGCTGGAATTAGAAATATTTTTCTCTCTGCTCATAAATTTTATTAAATTAGCCTCTTTTTCAGCATCCGCTAGTTCTTTTTTCTCAGCTTCGTCTTTTTTAAGTTGTTTCTCGTACTGTTTCAATTTTCTTGTGTATTCTGTTTTCTTTGCAATTATGTACTCAAGGATAGCTTCTTTGTCAAATAAATAACCATCTTTTGTAACGACGGGGTTTCTGCAAGGCTGCAGAGTCAAGCTGCAACAATCGAAGCTCTTTACAGAGTCTTTACCAACTCTTTCGCTTTGAGTACCATATCCCGAAGCAGCGGCGTCTTTCTTTTTTTCATGATAAGTGTATACAGCTCCAGCTGTACAATTTCTGGCATGTCGAGTCATTATCAAAATATAACGATCGTCACAATTATCACACTGATCTTGTAAAATTTGTGTTTTTTTATAAAACTTGCAAAATATATTTATTTACAAATCACCCTAAACTCCAATGACAACTGTCAAGTGTCAAGAGAAAAAAGAAAATGGGTGAAAGAAAAGTTAAAACAACGTTTCGTTTCAACTATTGATGTACATGCACAGGCACAAGCACAGTACCAAGACATCATCGCTTTATATTTTATCTATGCTTTTCTCCGCTAAATGTCAATGTCAAAAAATCACCAAAAAATATTTGTTTTCATAATTTATAACCTCTAGAAATATTTGACTGAATAAATTTATACAGAAACAAAATGAATTTATCCATAAGACCAAATTTCCTTCGATGCAATCTAATAGCATCGCTTCGTAAATATGCTACAACCTCTCCAGAAATTGAACAAAACGAGCAAGTTTTGATAGACGACACAGATGATGTCCAAGCAAGAGAAGCTGAGATTGAGAAGAAACGGAACAAGTCGAAGCTATCGCCGGCACATTATAATCTTATAAATGGGCGAAGACCATATGAAACACCTAAATCTACCGCTCACCTTACCGTTAAGTATAATCGTAAAATGTACGGCATCTATGGTGTTTCAAGTGGTGTCAATCCTAGTAAGTATATTCTTTACAATACGCAGTATAGTTAACATTAAAGTTTTACTAATTTAAGGAAGAAAAGGATTACTTTCTCGCTTTACCTTACAAGGATTCATCAATATTAGCCTGTATCTATTTCTATACAAGTATTTTACCATTTGCCATATTGCTCACCAAAGACCAAATACAATTTGATATTTAATTATCAATAAATGATTAAAGTTTGTAATCTCAAGAGTTTAAGTTCTATTAACTAGACCTTTCTACTTTATTAAACATATCTTTTTAATCTTTTGTAAAATGTAAAAATATCTTCAGGTCTATGTTGGCCTACAAAGGCTGAAATTCAAGAAAAACAAGAATATGAGGCTGTTGCTTATCCTTATACAATAAGAGAAATGATTGATGCTGCAGCAGCTAGAAGGAAAGAAGAACAAGCTCGAATTGAAGAGAGGGACAAAGCAGTTGCTGCCAATTTTGAAAAGCTGGATCAATGGAAGAAGGAGCTGAATGCCAAGATTGCTAAAAAAACTGCAGAAGTACAAGCTGCTAAGGTAATTAATCTGTTAACTTGTAAAAATATAACATTTTATAGTTTATTAGCTTGTGTCTGCGACTCTGTCTCCATTGAATTAAAAATAAAAACTTATTAGCCTATATATTCTTCCAGAATATATTCTACATCTATGTCAAATTTCATTTTGAGATCCGTTGAGCCTTTCTGCAGATACCTTGTAACAAACATCCATCCAAACATTTGCAATTATAATATTAGTAAGATTCAAGGTTAGTTTAGTCACGGGTGAAGTACACATACTGTACTTTTTCCTCAAACAGAATAGATTACAGTAAGCCATGCTTAAAGTTGTACATTTCAGTAGGTTAAACATACATATTTATGTCCAATAACTTATAAAAAAGTAAATAAAAAACTTATGTATCAAGACAAAATATTAAAAAAACGAATGTCTTTTTTTAGCTGAAAAAGGAGCGCCTTGTTGAAGAAGTTCGAAGACACTTTGGCTTCACTTTAGACCCGAGAGATGAGAGGTTCCAAGAGATGTTGGCCAAGCGGGAGAAAGAACAGAGGAAGAAGGAGAAACAAGCAAGAATGGAAGCCAAAGAGAAAGCAATGATTGCTAAATTGCAACAGAAAAATGTGGAATTAAATGAAAAAGCATAATCACAGTGGAATTCGTTTTTAATTGTAGTGTATACATTATTATAAAAAAGATTACATAAAATAACAATTAAGTGTTTTGTTGTATCAAACATCATGTTCATTCAAAGAGTGGCAATGTACAGTGCCAGTGCCATATTTTTGACTCATGTATACTACAGAACCCAGAAGGGAGAACAGATCATGGATTACTGGTGTTATCCTGGCGATTGGCGTTGCCAGCCGATGTTCTAGGCTAGGTCTAGGAGGGTCTAGAGGGTCACCTACCATGAATATGGTCAAATTCGAAGTAGTTTCAATTATCTAAGGGTGCCTCCACATAGCGATGCCATGGTCCTGGCATATAAAGGTAGAATCAAAACATAAAGTGTTGTATAAAAAGGAATTTTAATCTTCGTAAAAGTGCGGTACAAAAGTGTTTGTCGGACGTCAGTCAGTCGCTGTCGTCTGAGGAGGCGAGGGCGTCGCGCGGGTTGGGGACGTGGCGACCGCACGGAGAACACACCAGCGTGTCTGACGAGTCGCTAACCACGCTTACCACACTGCTGTCCGCGCTGCGCTCCTGTGTACAGTTATTTTAATTGTATCCTCGCTTCGCTATTTCGGCGAATTCAGATGACCGCTTGCTCGTTTGCCACCTTATAATATAAAATAACTAAGCTAATACAGCCCAGTCGGAATACAAAGGGATCTTCGCAAACTAGCTTTATCGTTCGTAACGTAATTGATAAAATTGTGTATCGGGCGTAAAATACACTGACGAATATTATCCAAATTTGGCGATGACGTTACGAATATCCCTTAAATAAAATAGTAAGCTCAATTGGACGTTTTATCTCGGTGACCTGTTAATCTATCTTTTTACCTTCTTCCCTTTTTTCTGCGTCGTCATATTATCGTCGAATTCGTCCTTGTCATCTGAGCAAACGTCTCTCGTGTCTCCCATTTGCCTCTCGAACATGTTCGGACAAACGGCCTGAAAACACAAATATACACAAATAAATAATCATCGTATACTATGTCTAATATTTTTCCTGTATTCTGTAAGAAACCTACCGCTTCGAGTCTGTCCCTCAGGTAGTGCGCGTCGCCCAGCAAGTGCGCGGACTTGGTCATCTTCTTGGCTATGTCGCTGTCTGTGAGCTTGGCGTGCGTACTCTGCGCCTTCTTGGGCGGCACGGGCGCGCGCGGCTCACTCTGCTCAGAGTCCGGCTCTGTCACCTCCGCTATCTGAGATGTCTCTCTAACGCATTGCCTGACAGAGTGACATACAATCATACCGAAATCACCAGGTTGTTAACAAATTATATGTCTAATTGCTACACAAAGATGACCCGTAATGAATATTTAGCGATTGTGAGTGTGGCAGTATGTGTAGTCACTGGTCACTTACAGATTGAAACCAATTTCTTCATTTGTGAACTCTTCACCTATTAAGTTAGTAGAATACCAAACCATAATTCGTGAAATCGTTAGTCACTAGAATTGGAAAGCATATTGTAAGTGGGTTATGTACTCACCCATGGCACTGGTTGTTCTTAATAAAGGCGTATATATCCTTGAAGGCCTGCTGTATATAGGAGAGCGTGCTCTGCTCTATGGGCACCGACAGCGAGGAGCCTGAACTGCTCGACAGTTCGCCCGACACCGTGCTTGGCGCCAGAGACTGCTCCGATCCTGAAATACGGAAGATATGTTCACCATTATGGTTGGGTATTGCCAAGAGAGTGAGGCATCTGACTCAGCGGCTTGTCAGTTTTCCATAAAAAAATAGGACATATTGAAAAGCATTTAAAAAAAAAAAACCTTTTTAACTACTAGCTCCCTTCCCCCAAAGATAAATCGGCTGGCGACGCAAATGTTGACCATATAGAAGTTGACACAGTTAGTTCGTAAATATAGCCCCATTCTGCTGGTACAAAACGACTGGGGAACTTATTTCTTTCAAGTACAACTAGAATGAGGTGCAACATACCCGAGGAGTTGGCGGCGTTTGCCCAGAGCCGCACCTGGTGCTGTTTTAGCTGCTTCATCTGGCTGACCAGCTGCAGGTTCAACTCCTCGAGCTGTTGCCGATGCGAGATCTCCTCCTGCAGCTGCTCCTCCAGAATTTCCGCGTAGTCTCTACCGTGTTAACACGCATCAGTAAAATTTTGTTTCACAAATTAATTGGCATATAAAATTCTAAACAAGACAATTTCTTAGGATAAGGGTCTGTCTACATTATAAATCATGACATTACTTACTTCTCTTTCTTCACTATGTTTGCTTTGTTATTATATTTATTAGGAATATTTCGCACGTTGGACACGCCTCGGTCCTTCACCATACCATTCCTATAATGAGGGTACTTGGTCATCATTTGCGTAAGAAACAACTGTTAAAATGCTATCAGACAATAGAATTCCACTTCAATAGTCGAATGGGAAGGAACGAATTCGAATCTACGACTCGATTCTGTAACCCTAACTATTAGGCAATTAGCGTTTAATATCAAATGTCTAAATCAGTAGATACTCACTTATTTGCTACTGATTTAATTGATCTTCCATCGCTGGAATTACTGGCTAACCACGAGTACTGTGAAGGAAAGCAACTGTTAATAAAGTATTAAAAGATTCTAATTTCATGGCTACCAGGGGCATTGAAACTGGAAGAAAACGTGCATAGGAGCAGTGATCTGTCTAAGAATCTAAAAGTCATCTTCAGCGTAAGCTCTCTACTGATACTCTGCTATCAAGTTTGTATGGCACGTTACAAATGTGGCGCCAGGTGATTACCTGTCCCCCCTCGCCCGCATTGCGCTCATTGTTGCGCAGCGCAGCGCGCAGCTTGGCGGCGCAGTCGGCGCCCAGTTGCTCGTTGTGGCGTACATCCAGCACCACCAGCGTCGTGTTGGACTGCAGCATGCGCAGCGCCAGCGCGCCGCTCTGCTCGCTCAGACCGCAGTTCTGAACGTCCAACGCTATACAAAAAGCGTGTTGGAGAAAGCGGATAAGCGGAAGGACAAGATTATGTTCAGTTCTATTTCTTCGGAGGTATTCAATTGAGAACTTGCAGTCGTGAATTCTCGAATATTGTCATATCCTAGCTCACTCTTCGAGCTTATTTATGGTAGATTTAGAGATTTAGAGCTAGAATTATTGGTAGATTTTAAAAAATCTGAAAAAGATGATTAAGCTAGGAATTTCTCAGATGAATTGTAATGAGAATTGAACACAAATATCTCAATCCATAGTACCTTTGATCCACAAGTCGTCGGCGAGTACATCGGCAAGCGTGGCGAAACCCCGATCTGTGAGTTGCGTGTTGCCGCACAGTGTGAGGCGGCGAAGACCAGCCATCGCGTCCAGCTGCGGCAGCCGGTACCGCAGCGTCTGCACCCAGTTCTCGCTGTACCGATGAATCTTCTGATACTGAAACAAACAATGACATATTACTTAGGCTTTCACGCCTCAATTGCACTTGATCCTTCTAATTCGGGTCGTCACCAATTTTTTATCGTAGGTTACAAAAAATGACAACAATTTGAAATTAATCTTAGTCCAGACAAAATCTCTCTTACTCTTAGTATAACTGATAGTTGTTTAACTAACTTTCAACAAATCAGCCAAGTAGCTGGCGCCTTGCGGCGTAATGTCACACCCTGATAGATCCAAGGTGAGGATGTTGGGCAGACAGCGCACTGCCTTGCAGACGGCCAGGCAGCCTGCGTCGCCGATTAGACACCGCGGCAGATACAGATGTTGGAGGGAATTATTGGATAACACGGCCTGTAGATCAACGAAAATAGTATTGAGAACTTGGTACTTAAGACATGGAAAACCGCGTTCTAAAAAACATTATTCTCCCATTAATCCTCAAATATATTTATATTTGTATAAGAGATACGACAACATTTAAAACGTGTGTAGCTGCGCGCTTCAAAATGTACCGGACTTGAGTCGTTTAATGTTTACGATCAACAGACTACTAGTAACAGTCCCTGAGTCTCGTACTAAATCTGCATTAAAGGAATCCTTAACTTAGTCGTCATTTAACGACTTAAGTGCGGCAGACTTTATGTTTATCCGAAATAGTTGAAAATAACGTATATAGTTAACATCTATGACGTATTCTTGGTTTATGTTATCCATTTATGTTTGCATTTCTTTACCTCACAGAATGGATTTAAGTATGGTATCTTGAGCGGCAAGCCCTCGAGGTGCAGTGTGGACAATAGCGTGGTGTCTACCAACATCTGATTGATCGCTTCCATGAGGTTGGTCAGCATGAAGTTGGTCAAAATGACCGCTCGTTTCGTCACTGTCTTTGCCAGCCGCTCGCAGTCTATGTGCTCCAATACTGGACATTGTTAAATTAAAACTCAAATGATAGCTTTAAAGAAAACATATAAAACCAGAAAATGGTAAAATTAAAAACGTTACAAAATTTCTTAGATCTAGTTTTATTAAAATTATAATTACGTTTATTGGGTGTCATCAGTTCCGACTAATCATATTTCAAAAATCTTTGAAGTTTATTATGATAAAACAATTTGAATGTTCTCCCCTATCAAAAACATGGGGAAAATGTGAACAGCCATAGTTATTACTGTTTCTTGATTTAGTTAGGAAGTTAAATATGTAAATATAACATTATTTTTGTCATTATGTATTGTGTAAGTGTTGTGTTGTGCGTGCAAGTCATTGCCAGATTAAAATATTCCGATAAAATACTTTTTAGAATGTAAGAATGCATGATTTTATAAGCAATTCCAAGCCACAAGGATCAATTATTTGTGTTTATTTAGTCTACCTGTTTTAACCTGTTGCCGGCATCGTATTGAAATGGAATGAAGACTAAGATCACAACTGAGAGCGTTCAGAATTGGCGCCCATTCTGAATATTTGATCCTGTCAACACAGAAGTCTAAAACTTTTCCATTTTTCGTTGGCACGACGTTGTTCAAGGGCGTCAGATTCTGAAGTTTGCAGCACTTCAAATAGCATTGATGGAATATCCTACTACTCTTCGAATCGACACCTTTCCCTACCATCGCGTTAAAAAATAAATAAATAAATCATCAAAAACACCACCAGTCCGATATCTGTGGATATTTTGTTTAATAAATAATGATTATTATAGTATAAATTCTCTAAAAAGTTATCTGACAGTTTGATTTGAAATTCGAATTACAGTGACATTGACAGTTTTTTTTTTTATCAACGTTATTATGGAAATAACAACCAGTAAAAAAAATAAATTATTCAAACTTTTGTGAGACATTATCATTACTAATATAAAAACGGCTAAAATTATCCGGCGTCGGCACCGACTATTTTCGAGCCCATCGAGGGTCCTTCATCAGGGTGAGTGGGACTGGTTTTATTTCGCGGACGCCCCCCGACGGGCCTCTTTATTAGTAACAGTAAATAATAATTAAAAATGTAGCTATAAAAATGATTTCACCTTTTACCATAGCAAAGAATAATTAAAATCCCTTGTTTTTCCCTATAAATGGTTATTTTTTTAATAGTATTTAGTAAAAAACTTTGCATGGGATTTCCAAAGCCTTTACAAAAGATTTTGCTTTATAATAATAGCTTGAATGTAAATTTTGATAGAGTACTCTAATATAACCCTCTTTCATTTAAAGCCAATATTTTATTACAACAAATTAAATTGTTTGCTAAGATTATATGCCAATTGCTTACAAAATGACTATTAAAATAATCAGGATAATACATAAAGACATTTAAATAAAACACATTTAAAAGATTTTTTATAAGTGATTTATTAAAAAAATTGACTTTCGTCCAATATATAAATCTGTAGTGTGACAACAATACGACAATACAAAAATAACGTACTGCTTTAAAACAACTCTGTTTACTTTGGTATACCAGTAAATAAATATTAAAAAAGGCAGTGTTGCCATTACACAGTTGAATTATACAGTCGTAAAAACAAAACCTCTAAGAGACCGCACAAACAAACAATACTATATAACCTTGTCATAAAACCCATTTAAAACTATAAATAACATAATATTGCAAAAAAATGATATATTTTGGTAACAAGCAACATTGGTATTGTTTTACAAAATTGTAACAGTTTATGTATTTTTAATCCCTTCAAGGGAATTTGTAAAGGTACGTTTTCACTGACAGCTTTCATTATTTTTAGTGGATTTTTATTCAAAACCTCGGGAATTTCAACTTCACTGGATTGCTTTTATAAAAAAAACGTATGACAAAATAAAAATAAAATCAAACTTTTTTGTACAAAAACATAGTATTAGCTTCGATAGTAAATAATCTCTGGTTTTTATATTGGCAACTATTTAATTGGAATTCATTATGCTTTAGTGAAAACGCACCTTAACAGTTTAAAAAATGTTTGTTATATTTATAAACGTACATGGCAATGTCATACATTTTAAGAGGTACATTTAAAAAAATCTTAGTCTATATTGCATTAATACTAAATTATTAGATTTTAGTACAGTTGCATAAACGATAAGTAAAAGATAAAAAATTTATAACTTTAAAATTTATTTATTTAAAAGCAGAATTTTTTTATTCAGCTTGTAACAGTAATAAATATATTATTTATATTTGTTAACATTATATATATATACTAACAGAAAAATATAAAAAAAATACATAAAAATACTGCAAATTTTATATAGTTGTACATATATAAATATATATTTTTATATTCTTACATTAGATATGTTTGTAAAGAATGGAAGTATATGCAGTCATATTCTCACTTTCATTAAAAAAAAAACTCATTTAAAAAAAGGGCTCAAACATTTTGATTGCATTTTTTCGATTTAAGAACTTTGGTTAATTTTTTTTTTCATGTTATATTTCTGTTTTATTTTTTGTAAAAAAATTATTACAAAAAATGTAAATAATTTACTACAATTGTTTCAATTCTTTTCGGCACCCATGTTTGTAACATAAATAGTCAGTTAAAAGACTCTAAATTACAATGAAATACAAAAATGTATACTAAAAAAACTTTGTCACACTTGTAATTTAATCTTATATATCTGCCGTTTAAATACAAAGGCGAAAAAAAACTCTTAGAGTATAATAACATGTTCCCCCAAGACATTACCTCTCTCTCCTGGATATATAAAAACACTCTAAACTCTTACAATACCCTGAAAGCGTACAATTTACACGAGTTAGGAACCCTTTAAGGAAATGGTAATTTATTCTTAAACATTCATTCACCTGCCTTTCAATCGTATAAAAACATCAGTTATCTTCAAATGCTGTGAAGTTCTCGATCCTTCTATCGGACTCTGGTTGGTCACCGTCGGAGCTGGAATACGATCTCTGAGCGGTCCACTCGCTCTCAGGGTCCGAGAAGATGTTGCGATCCAGCAGATCATCGTCTAAATTATCCAGATCGAGTTCATCTGAAATTATTAATTGTTTTGCTATCGACTGCTAAACTCAAAGTTGTAATTGAATGTTTTTATACAGAAACTACCTGCCGCCCGCGACTCCGTCCGCGTGCAGTTAAAAAAAACTTAATTGGGGTATGAAAAATAGATGTTGGCCGATTCTCAGACTTACTCAATATGCTCACAAAATTTCATGAGAATCGGTCAAGCCGTTTCGGAGGAGTACGGTGACGAAAACTGTGACACGAGAATCTATATATATAAAAGAAAGTTGTGTTAGTTATACTATTTATAACTCAAGAACGGCTGAATCAATTTGACTGAAAATTAGTGGGCAGGTAGCTTAGAACCAGGAAACGGACATAGGATAATTTTTACCCCGTTTTCTATTTTTTATTCCGCGCGGACGGGGTCGCGGGTAAAAGCTAGTTTTATATATTAGATCTATCTCTTTATTTGATACCAAACATTTTATAGGCAACAATAATTTTTTGCAATATGTTACGTCTTTATAATACGAAGTAGGAAAGTTTATAAAGATAAAATTGTATACTCTTACAAAGATAAGATTATTACAATTCTCTTACTGATAATATGCTATAATGGGAAATTGAATTATATACTAGCTGTTGCCCTTGACTCCGTTCGCGCGGAATTAAATAAAAACATAATAAATAGCCTATGTGTTCTTCCAGGCTCTGATATATATATGTGCCAAATTTCATCGAGATCCGTTGAGCCGTTTTGGATATACCTTCAAACATACATCCATCCATCCATCTAAACATTCGCATCTATAATAATATAATAGTAAGATATAAGATTTTAAATTTAATCTTGCCTGTAATAAATCAAATTGTAAGCATAAAGTCCTTCCAAAAGACAATATGTTTTTGACAATTTTTCGTAAAATATTAAAGACCGTTTTGAAAAAAAATAGAAAGAAAGTACGATATATACATGTAGAGAGTTGAATAGAAGATATGGGGTACGAAAGAGAGAAAAAAAGGAAGTTTAGTCTTAAAGTATAGAATGAATGGGCTAGACATATCGCCATTTAACGAGATGGGATCGTATTCATAAAGTGCTGGTTTCACTGTAAAAATAAATGTATGTTTTCACCTTCGTTGGCGATGAGGTCCGAGGACCAGTCGTTGTCGAACTCGAGCTGTTTGTTGAGGTCACGCTCGGTGGGCGACTGCACCGCCTCAGTGTCCGCGTCTGTCACGTCGTAGATCTCTGTCATCTTCATCTACAACAACGACAACATTATTGTGTTTTCACTGTTTGAACACTTGTTAGAAAATATATTATCAAGTCTCTTATTTACGACCAAAAAAATTCCAAAGCAACAGCCAACTCCTGTAGAAATAGATAGGGAAGACGAAACTGTCAAGGATAGAAGAAAGGAATACTGTAAATCTCAGGATTAAAGAGCGTTATTGTTTTCAATAGTTCGAGTAACAGTGGTAGACTCTAATAACAACAACATCTGTTACACGAATGGGCCGACTCACCCGATAAAATACCACGATCACACAGAACACAGGCGTGAAGTGGAAGTAATTCCGTGTACAGTCTGATGAATATGCTTTATTCCTTCCCACCCTTTTCTTATAAGGAAAGAATGGCAAGGGGAAGTGGATATAATGGAGGAGGATATGCTCGTTTGCCATCTTATAACATAGTAACTGTCGCCCGCGACTCCTTTCGCGAAGAATTAAAAAATCAGACCCGTTCCGGAGATACCTTCTAACAAACATCCATCCATTTAAAATTTCTCATTTATAATATTACTAAGATTAAAAAAATGTAAACACAATTTGCAGTACAATCTGTGCGTCGGAAATAATAATGTCCTCAACGAATACAAAAAAACAAGTGACTCAAATGTGATTAATAACGCAATACGAACTTTAACTGCGTGATTAAAATGTACCGTTGTAAACAATACGATGTATATGGTTTATAATTAGTTACAAATTATATGCACACTGGAAACATTTCAAAACATAAATACGTGATGTGATAGCTTCTGTAAATTACACAAAAATACTACCCATACAAATTTAGTGTCGCAACTTTTTAGTTTTAAAATTCTATCTATCGTTTTTTTTTATTTAGAAAATATTAAATAATTGTGCATAGTTAATAAAACTATTACTAAATTAAAAAAAAATAGTATGAATCCAATGACACCTCACTCAAAGTCTCAAAATAGGACTTACAAACAAACCCACGGACATAAAAACTTACATACACGAGAAAAACATTACCTTCCTGAGTCAGTCGGGTAATGAGTCAGTCGAGTAAAAATAGACATAAAGTAGTGATGCAACGGAAGTGTCTTACCGGAACCAGAAACGGAAACAGATGTCAAAAATAAATTTTAGCAGAAACGGAAGCGGAAACAGAAGTGTAAATAATAAAAAAAACATATTTACAATTTTTTTTTTTTTTGGTAAGAACAGTTTGTATTCGTTTTTAATTTATTGAGGCATTGGATATCGGTGTCCTTTAGCCTTCAATATATGTATTTTTACTGTGCTGCAATAAGTTAAAACACGTTTTTTTTATTTATTTTCAGGAAACAAAATTACACTATTTACAAATTAATGTTCGCCAAACCACTCGTGTTGATAAACGACAAATATATTTCTTTATTAATACATTCACTGCTGATCACTCGGATCCGAGTGGGCAGAGCTATTAGTAGCGGCGCCTCCCCCTCGGATCCGAGCGAGGGGCCCGTTCACTTTGTAGCCATTAAGCCGCCGGGGTTTGAAGCGAGTCCATGTTGCTTTGTGTGGCCACTCTGGCAATATAGTCAACTAACGAAAAAGAGTATTAGTTTTATTCTTACAGTGTTATAGTGATTAGTACCACGTACGTACGGAGGCAAACATAGAAATATCTTGTATCACATGAAGCTAAATCTGAACTTTATGTTATGTATGTAATTTTTTAAATATATGTATATCCTGTATGTGTGTATACGTGTGTGTATGTGTGGGTGTGTATGAAATGTTACAAGATCTTGAACCGAGGAGATAAAAGCTGGTTTTGATTAGTATCCTTACATGTTTTACTCAATATTCTGGAATTTTTTGAAAAACTTGACTTTGTCAAAATATTGTAACATATTAGTACACAGAAATGCAATCGTGGAACAAATATCTACATACGAGTATTAGTGAACTAAACTATTGCCATCCCTAGTGATCAAAATGATGATCCCTAGTGCTCAAAATGATGATCCCTAGGGCTCAAAATGATGATCCCTAGCGCTCAAATACAAAAAACATTATTAATTTATCTATATGTTCAAACACTCCCAGATATACTATATAAAAATTCACCATAAAAAGTTTTGGCTCCCAGCTGTTACCTTTTTTTATTTTGTAAACAGCGAATGCGTTAAGTATCAAAAACACCAAATCTAGTTTAGAAAAATATATAATTATTAGGCACTTGACTTGCGATCTGCAGGGCCTGGGTTCGAATCCCGCTATGTACCAATATGCTTTTCGATTTTGATATGTACATTTATCCGACGTTCCTACGGTGAAGGAAAACATAGTGATGCTGCCTGCACATATCTGAGAAAAAATTTAATGATATGTGTGAAGTCAACCCGCTCTCGGCCAGCGTGGTTGACTATGACCTAGTCACCCCTAATTTGGGGTAGGCTCCGAGCCCCTCAGTGGGGATGTATAGTGAGCTGATGATAATAACGATGATGATATATTACATGGTTATCACTTATTCAAAAGTACATTTAATAACTCGTAAGTATGAAATAGTCACATTTTGCCAGTTGTCAAATTTTATATGGACAACAACTAGACAGTTTACTCCAGCAAGAGAAACTGATTGTTTCAAACAGCATGCAGCAGAAAATATTACGAGCTTAAATTTACGAAAAATACGTAAACAAACAAAATGCGACAAGTGCCGAAAGGCCGCGCACGGACTGCGCATTTGGATCTATCAGCCGTCGTAAAGTTCCGTTTTATCTCCGTTATAAAAGTTGCGGAAACAGAAGCAGAAACGGATGTTGAAAAGCACGCGGAACTTCCGCACTTGCGAAAACGGAAACAGACATCCGTTGCATCACTAACATAAAGCAAGCCATAAAGGCGCTAAATACAATTATGTACTTTAATTTCAAACCATTATTATTTATTATAAAGATATATCGAAAATTAAATTGAGTTTATTATTTATTAAGTAATTAAGTCAATAATATTATTTGTTTAAAATATAAGTGTAAGACAATACCAACATAACAATCTCAAATTAAAATAAACAAAGCAACAAAGGCGTTAATTAAATAGGGTTGTCACATGAGTTGCGGTGTCAACAAAGATGGACAAAGTTTGTTAATAATCTTGAAATTTACATAAATCAAAGTATGCATCAAACTAAACACCAGAAATAGTAATATCACGTTGGCCGCTTAAAAAGTTACATTTATATCTAACTACGTGCGCGCGTCTTCGTCGCAGACGACGACGCAGAGTAGAGTAGAGTACTGGTAATATGGCAGTAGAAATGACAAAATTTCTCAAACGCGGTCAGGAACATATATGTATATCATAAAATAAAAAAGCGATTCAATAGAGTGACAGCCCTAGTGTTATCTTAATAGATTCGCGGCACGTCAGATAGCAGATGTGTGTCGCGCAGCTGCAGTGGCTGTTAAGACGCACTATTTCCTGAGCTTTCGATTAACCTTCTTATTGATAATGACCTAGTGATTGAACAAAACAATGCACTTTGTACGCATCAGTAGTTTTCAGATATCTTGGCGGCTCTTATCTTCGTTCAAGTCGCTGCTGTTGTTGCTGGAAATTTAAGAACTATGGCGGCCTTTTCGATGGAGCAATTTCCGGTCCATCTCTTGTGCTTTCATTCTCTTTATCTCCTGATACAACACAACGTCCCCTTTCTGCTTTATCTGAAAGTCGCTGCGCAGAAAACATTCTGAGGTGTAGCGGGATGCGGGGGGAAGGCAATGCGCAGCGCGCCGATGGCCTTGGACCGTCAGGATATTAAAATTATATATATTGAAAAGAACAATAATTGTGGGAAATCTATAGTGATTGAAGCATTGATGGGCGAAGTAAAAAAAATATTCCACAACAAAACTCTTTAACAGCACTAAAAGATAATTCGGGGAAATAATTTTTCCTGACAGTGGGGAATGACCGAATTAACGGTCCGTCAATTAACATTAGTGGATGGTCGTGTCATTAGTTTTAAAAAGAAACGATCTCCATTAATCCATGCCTAACCATTTACTTAAATGGCGTGAAAAAAAAATTTAAAGACAAAAAGGGAAGTAGTATCTGCCACATGTTGCTAGTCCCACGCATACAACGGAAATAACAGAAAAAAATAAACAAACAACAATGTCAATAGATAATGTGATAACCCGCGCTCGGGTGCGAATATCGGACGATGCCACGTCACGACTGTCATTGGGAACAGATAACGTCTGACGTATCAGTGTTGCCATCCTAATATGCTAATATCCCGGATAACACGATATATAATAGAAGTCCTAAAAGTCATAAAAGGAAATCAACGAGGCAAGTTAAATTTTATCGTAGACTGCTCGTAAAGCCACAAGTATCATTGTTAATTTCAGAAAACTTCCATAGATTTTCTGCGTTCATTTTTAAGCAGTTCTTATTATTTTTCCACGTTAAGTTAAAGATTTACAATAACTCAATCGCTTAGATCCTATTTTGTAATAGTATGATTTTGTTATTTTAGTCAATGTTTTTATTGCACCATTTTTTACCTTGTTATCGCTATCCAGATAGTAGTAAGCCAGCAGTGCGTCATTATGTGCTGTCACGTTGAGGATATGTTCGAAAGTGTCAGAATCTGCCACCACGTCCCCGTAACTCACCCTGACTTCACTTGCACGTCTGTCAACAAAATACAACTTTTTATATATACTTATAATTTTATACAAATATACAGAGTGTTTTTAATTTAGTTGTTAAGTGTTAGTAATCGAGTCAAGTTGTGATCAGTCACCATGGCAAAACTTAAGCAACATTATAACTTTCTAGCTGTTGCTCGCGACTCCGTCCGCGAGAATTTAAAAAAAAAACTAAGGTTGTTGCATTGCATGTTGTTCGAGACTATGTTTTACATCTAAGCTAAATTACAGCGAGATCTGTTGAGCCGTTCTGGAGATACCTTGTAACAAACATCCATCAATTCATACATTCAAACATTCGCATTTATAATATTAGTAAGAGTATTAATGTAATTGATAAAGAAGAGATTTATATTAGAAAATATTAGAAAAAAAAATACGTATTAAAGACTTGGATACCACTGGATCCATCATACCAGTGAGGGTATAAAACTGCTAGTACATACTACTATACTTTACGTTTTAGCATCTGCATTCGACACAGTACTTCAGAAAACACACACAGTATTCTGTTAAATGTGTCGTTGGGTGATCTAATTTTAAATAATTGACAAAGAGACTAGTGTTAAAATAATTGAGTTATTAACTTTTAACAAAAATCATAAATATTTTCCTTTAAATAATAGTTTCACAGAAAGGTTCATTATTGGCTCCCGCAAGGATCTCATCTCAGTCCTATATAATTAAGCCATTCTTCATAACTTTGAATTTACATCGAATGACTAAACTCTTATCACACAGTATATCTTATTTTATTATTTAGTTATCTTATAAGTTCAATCAACTGCGCTATCTGAATATAATGAAATTCGTAGTCAAGGTCGTAACCGGACGCAAAATTTAAGTAGATTATGTACAAAAACATTGTTGATTAAATACAGTCATATACGTATATACCTAATCCACTTAAGTAAAGTACACATTCTTTTTTTTATATAAAGAAAAATAACGTATACTCATTTATCGCGGTGGCGTAAATAACGCAATTAATTACGATTGCACTTACAGAAAACATATCTTTATATCATTTATTTTATCGTCATCTTCACAAATAAGTTTATTTACAAAGAGGAACTGTATATCTTATTTATATTATAAATGCGAATGTTTAGATCGATGGATGAATGGATGGCTGGATGGATGTTTGATTGTAGGTATCTCCAGAACGGCTCATCGGATCTTTCTGACATTTGGCACAGATTTAGAACATAGGCTACTATTTAAATTGTTTTTTAATTCCACGCGAAGTGAATCGCGGGCGACAGCTAATATTTTAATAAATAAGGATAATAAATAATAATGTGGTCTCTTCCTTGTTTGTGAAAAGGCAACAATCGGTATATTATTAGCATATAACATTAAGTTCGTCTTCGTAATCCTTTGGATACAAGTTAATTTGATTTGAATACACAAGCTGGCAATGTTTTTGTGTTGTCTATGTTGCCAGTGTGAATACTTGTTGATAGGACCCCCCCCCCTGACAAAGAGCAAAGCTGTGACGTAACGCAGAGATAGCGCCAATTACTACAACTGACACATGACCTCGCCCGTAATGAATGTGACTTTATCTCTGTAAATTCACAAACTATGCTACACAATGAAAACTTGACGTTGTATGTAAAACTTGTATTTTATTGTAATGTATTCGACTGCGAATAGAGATTCTAAAACCCAGGATAATCTAAAGGATGGATGTTTGTTTGAAGGTATCTCCGGAAAGGCTTAACGGATCTTGATGAAATTTGGCACAGATGTAGAACATAGTATGGAAAAACATTTCTTTTTCATTCCGTGCGGACGGAGTTGCAGGCAACAGCTAGTATGCGTACAATACGGAATTGTTGTGATACGCGATACATTGTTAGATAGGATAGTGAAGGTCTTAAAAGAGATAGATGGATTAAGTGAAATGGAACATGATTAGAAAGAGATTAACATATTTATTTTTCCACCAGGACACAAAAATGACTTTATTTTTTTAACGGTTTAAGGTATCGAGATGGTCGTTCGATAACAATATGCGTTATTTTTTTGTCGACCAGAAATCAACGAAATTTGGCCAAAATGGGACTTAAGTAGTTTTTCACCTACAGAGACGACATTTCTTGTATGCATTAGAATATTTGAACTCATTTATCAATTTCTAAACATTATTTAACACAATTACGTCCTAATTTGACGCAAATAAGATAATATTAAAACTTTCTAAACCCCTTCAAGGCTAAATATTAAATAATCTATTTGATAATAATAACCCACTGACACGATTATCTATTCTGCAAAAACAATTATTTTCAACGCAAAAATGATATGCGTTAGTTCATACGCAGTTCAAATTCTACGTAATATGGAATTGTAAGTATTAAACAATGTTTTAATCTATTTCTCGACAAACAAGTGGCTCCAGATATGCACATAAACATCCGCAATATGCAAAAATTACAGGTTTTCCCAGACCTTATAATTAAATATAAGAGTATAACTTTAAAAGAAAAGCGTAACATTAAAAAAGAAAGGTATAAAAGGAAAGAGTGAAATAATTAAGAATTACTAAGACGTTAATGCTCAGTGGCTTTATGTATCCAATTGTACAACTATAATGCCTTTTCATAATAGAAAAAGAAAAAATCAAGGAGAGAGATCACAGCCCTTAGGAACAAGGAGACGAAGAGTAAAGCGGGAAGTGAGAGGATCTTTTTAGATGGAAATCCGTAATCTTTTTTGTTTTACGTACGTGATTAATTCTTTCTACTTATGTTACTTGTCTATCAAACACTACGTTTCAGTGCATTTAAACAAAGAAGTTATAAACGACCAAAGTTCATTCCAACAATGTAACAAAATCAAACCTGCCTATTTTATACCAGATAAGTGTGACTTTGTAGATACGCGTTATTATCAGGCAATTGTTCAATTTCATCATTATTTTTAAATATTAATAAAATTTGATGTCGAATTTTGGAAATTATTTAACACTAGCTGTCGCCCGCGACACCGTCCGCGCGGAATTAAAAAAAACTTAACAAGTAGCCTTTGTTTTCTTCCAGACTATGTTCTACAACTGTGCCAAATTTCTTCAAGATCCGTTGAGATACCTTCAAACATCCATCCATCCATCCGTCCATAAAATCATTAGCATTCATAATATTAGTATGACAGTATGAAGTATAATATCATTAAACACGAATCTTGAATATAAAATTACTCCACAAGAGAATTACTGATGTGCTATAAATGTGGGTTTCACCATCAAAACACTGCTTTAAAAAAACATTTAGCTAATATTTTTAACCTCTGAGTATTCACGATAAGAAGTGTACGAGTTCGAGTTGTAAAACTCCTAATTCTATTCAAATCCCTAACATTGGGTAGGCTCCGATCGACTTACCTTCTGTCCAATCTGTAGTCTTCTGTGTCCTTCTTAGCTTCTAGGGCGAGCTTGTAATATATCCTCGCGGCTGCATCAGAGCGATCGTGGGCGGAGTAGACGAACGCGTGCAGCTGACGTAGCAAGCTCCAGCTCAATCGCCACAATGATTTGCTCATCTTCGGCGTACTGGTTACGAATCTGTGCCAACAAAGGTATTCTATAGAAATAATTCAACACAACAGAGATCTAAATTGAAATTACGAAAATCTTTACATTTCCTTTTTTGTACAATAGAGGACATTTGTGGTCATTGCGATGCCATTTTTTATATTATAATGTGGCAAATGAGCAAGAAGGCCACCTGAATTCGCCGAAATAATGAAACGACCGCTGCCCATGAGCATCTGCTTCACTGCTAAATCCACCTTTTCTTCCCATCATTTCCTTCTAAGAAAAACGTGGACTAAAATAAGGCCTTAATTAACATCAAAATTCCCATAAAGTCATCGATTTTATTAATAAAAGTGGCACCAAAATTAATAATAATTTTTCTAATTTAGTTCTTATCTTGTATTAATCTAATTAAATATGTTGGCTACTAGGATATCGAAGCAAGGTCAAAGTGTCGTATTGAATCACATACGTCACCAAGATAGTGTGGTAACGCGGAACGGCGATCACTTGTGGTCAGATAACGTGTATGCTCTTTAACTGTCATTGGCCACAAAAAATCAATAAAAAGAATTTAGAGACGCTATAATTTTTATTACTAATCACAGAAGATTCCTTTCAAAGAATATTGTAACTAGTAGGTAGTATATCATTAACATGCCCAAAGCTGGACATAGGCCTTTTCTGCCTTTGTTTGCCCACTGTTGGACATAGCCCTTCTCTGCCTTTGACTGTCCACTGCTAGTCATAGGCCTTCTTTGTCTTTGTCTGCCTACTAATAGTATGATAATAGTATTATGGTATAAAGGCCATAAAGCTGCAAGAAATCTAGCATAATTCTTTAGCATATATCCTTAGACTATGATGAAAAGAATAACATATTCTGGTGTTTAAAATTTAGAAGACAATTCACATTATGTATAGTTATAACAGAAGTTAATTTTTCGCAACTACCCGCAGTTCTTAAGGCTAAATGTAGGTCTTTTTCGCTACGCATACTTTGATAAATTATAAAAACATATTAATGAAATTCAGCGTATATGAAACGGGAAGTGTTCGCAATTTGGAAAAGGATATGATATCGGGCGTCGGTTATACATTTCGATAACATTTGAAGGTCGAACTGAATTCGTCGGTGGGTAAACAATGAAGTTTCTAGAAGCCTTACGTAAAACTATTATATCATATACAATGTTTCATTTCTGATAATTTTGATTTAGTTTTTTAATATTTTAGTTGTCCAAAACGTTTTTTTACCATTTATTATGGTTAACGCAGTTTTGGTTTTCTAGAAAATACTAATGGCATAAGATAAAAAGAAGATACATTACATAATCTCAGTTTACGTCAAATAGTTTACATTGTAATGTTTTTTTATTTTTTATTTTATTGTACAATGCTTATCAAGCAATAAGTTATATTACAATTAACTACCAATTAGCAATAATTGCTTCATTATATTTATAATAATAAAATGCACTCCCATGCAAATACATGCATAATTTGGTAAATGTTTTATATTGAATATTGCTATATTATCGACGTGTATATCTGAAAAAATAAAACAAAAAACGACACTATACATAACAACACTGCATTCCCTCTAATACAAACATTATTTTAAACAACCAGAAACCACCACCAACGGTAAGAAAACATTCAAACAACACTGGCAACACAGACAACACATATCAAAATGTCAAAACCAGGCCATAAAATCCTTAAAAAAATCAAAATGCCAAACGTCAAAATTCTAACCTAAAAAATATACCAATTAGCGACTTTAAATGGCAGAATAAGCCTCGAGGCAACGTATACCATCACCGGTTGAACCAATTAAAAAAAAGCAATCACTGACCTAGTCATAACGTTGTTGTGTCGCAGACAGCGGCGCCTACGCACGCGGACATTGCCCATTACCGCGTACTGCAGAGCGTGCGTCTCTACTTTATCACCGATATAACTAAAAAAGCGATCACATTTTCATATTTATGTACACAGTGCGAAAAAAGCCGTGAGAGAGTAAGGGCCGTTTTAATCCAGGGTTAAAGGGTGAGTGGCGCCAGACTGATACAATATGGTTAAGACGGCCCCGGCGGGAGTGATCAATTTTTGAGACCCATGATGGAAACCCACAAGGCGCCTGACACCAAAGCGCCAATAGCCTAATCATTGATATATTCCTAGGTTAATAATTATATGCATATTGAATATCTACATCTGCAAGAGGCAAATGAAATCTTCACAAAAATGTAGTAATATTAATTTTCGTAAAAAAATATTACAATCTAAATAGGAAATAACTACAAAACAATGTTCTAGACTTATTTTAGATAGGATTACATAAACATGTAATGTAGAGTATCTAAATAGGAAAATAAAGCAAAAAAACTAAGCTCCATGAATTGCCTTGATAAGTCTATACCCAATCAATACTAAAATGATAGGAATTATACAAGCCAAGATCATTTTGAAGCACAAAAAAACTACTCAACACATATTGACCGTTATCTAAAGAAATTTCGATGTATGTGTTGCAATCTATCTCTTAATACTTCTCACATACAACAAAATTATTGTATCTAAAAATATGTCGCAAAAACAGGACACACGATAACCTGAATTGAAATTCACCAGCCAGTAAACCAATGACACAGTTGCATCTAGTAACAGTTCTAGTTTGCCGAAAAAAAAATGAATTACACTTAAATAAAGAGAACAATTCCGATATGCCGTTGACGTCAAACTTATCTGCCTTCGAAAATGTTATAAAAGTTACAAAAACGATAAGAGACGAGGTCATATAACTCTGTTGAAATATAGTTAAAAAACAATACACTATATTTAGTCAAATGTAAACATGCAATGCGCAAAAACGATTGCTTTATCCGTTCGATCAATTCATAAAAACATCCTGAGTATTTCCTGTATTTCAACAACAACATTTCAACTTTATCGTAAGCTATAAAATTCTAATAGTGTTGTGTTTTTGGAAATACATTATTTATAAGTCATTGTTATGTGTTATTTACTGTTATTATAAAATATGCTATCGTGTAAACTATTATGCAAAATGTCAAATTAGTTGTATACTGTGAGGATGTTTGCAGTTGCAGTTGTTTTTAAAAAAAATACAAACTATCCGGCTCGAAGGATCATTCAAATCAATTTCACATTTGAATTGCAGTTAACACGATGATATAACTTCTCCAATAACTCTACAGAGTATAAATCAGACATATAACCAGAACAGGTTTTAAAATCTAATTATCACCAAGAAATAGAAATGGCAATACGAAAGACTTTAATCGAATAAGCTTTAAAGAGTTATTCGGAAGGAAAATTTTGGACAGATCAGTAATTGTTGAGAATAGAATATTTAAGACACTATGAAGTCGTAAAACAATTTTTAAATGCATCTCGAATTATTTGGAGTGAGGAAAAAATATAAACATAACTTCATAACTCGTCAAACACAGAACAAGCGCATATTATTTATCACAATTAATTTTATAACCAATTTCTACATTACTTGATTTCTCTATCGAGTAAAAGATAACTTGTACACATAATATGACGTCACACAACCAATGATATATTGTATAAATGTTTATTTCCTATTTACTGTAAGAGCTAACACAAGATAGAAGTAATTTAATATACGATATAAATATTTGTTTTAATTATTAAACTTGTTCAAAACATTCTGAGGATTAAAATATTGAACAAAAAAAAATTATACACATGTACATATGAATTTAGACGTGATTTTATTTATTATACTTTGCTTTACTAATCAAAAGTGGTAAAGTATATTGAACCTATTGAAGTAGAAAAACATTTATACAGCTTTCTATGTTACATTGTACAGTCAGCAGCATAAATAAGTACACACTAGCAATCGCTTGCGACTTCGTCCACACGCAATTAAAAAAACATAATAAGTAGCCTATGTGTTCTTCCAGACTATGATTTACATCTATGCCAAATTTCCTCGACATGCGTTGAAACATCCAATATCCATCCATCCATCCATCCAAACAACAGAAAGCTTCAGAAACTTTTATACGCCTTTAGTTTTCAAAAATATGTATATGCATGTATTCGTCCTTATGCTTCTTAATATTTGAAACCAAAAACTATGATGTTTTGTAAATTTTGACATATTTATGCAGCCGACTGTACCATGAGTAAATGTGGTGTCAAATTGCACTCACTTGGTGAAGGTGGCATAGAGAATGTCAACCGGGACCCTGTAGGGCAGCGTCATGAGGGAGATGCAGCGCATGCCGCGCCTGCGCAGCAACCAGCTCGCCAGCCCGCTGTTGGCTGAGTCGATCGCATTCTGGAAGATGGTCATCACCGTGTCCGGAAGGTCGTCCACTAACGCGTCCTAACACAAATTTTAAATTAACTTTTCAAGTATGTCAATCTGTTTAGTCGGCATGTTAAAGTTAAGGTGTTTTCCTTCTGCGTTATGTGTCTTCAAAATGCACTATCACTTGTCTCTCATAATGTAAAGCAGCCTCAAAAAGTCTCCCTTCTCAGTGGAGTTGGTGGAGTTAGTACTAAATAAAACACTGAGGTATAGTACAGCGAAGACAAATTTAATTAAATCGTGAAGTGAGGTCAATCCACCTCCGCGAATCTTTACACCGCGATCTACAAAGACGCTGCACGCCATCTATCGTTCAACTAATAACTAATATTAAATGATAACATTGGACACATAATTTCTTTGAACATTTGTTGTGTTTTTCTTGTTGTTATTTGTATCTTTTCACGTCCACTTTCAAATTTTCTTTGATACCTTCAAGAATAGAATAGAAAAGCGTTAATACAACCAACCTGTCTATGCGTTTTACATTCTTCACACTCGGGGTCGTGTTCGTAACTATCGTCGAGTACATCTTGCAACTGGAATGTGGTCTGTACAGCGAGACAGCGGGTGCAAGAGATCAAGTTATTTCTATGCAGGAAACGAAGCGCATCATCGAAGCCCTGCTTACACATGTTGCTTAGAACCTCCGGCTTCGGCGGGAATAAGATGCGCGCGAATCGGTTAATGTTCTGTTTCGATAACTCGATACTTGTGTTTGCCAAGTTCACCTAAAAACACGCCTTTATTAGCTTCGCGCCTATATGACAAAATCATGTAACATAAAAAAAATAAAGTATGAAAACGACAATTCTATAGAATGATAGTATGAAATGGTTTTCTGGTGTGCATAGTATAAATATAAACTTTATACTGACGTGAAACAGCTGCGAGCTAAGATCGCGCGGGCAAATGTCGCTCTCTCCGCAGAAGGGGCTGACAGTTACAGTGTTCTCGTCGAGAACGGGCAGGTTGTCGCTGAAGCCGCCGTCCATATAGCGCACGCCATGGAACCGAGGCGGCAGCATCCCGCTGAACACTGGCACGAAACACGATGCCAGCAATGCCTGACAGAACAATTTTCTACCGTTTTTTTATTTATTTAATATACACCATTGTCAATTTGGGTTTTCCCTGTCAACATATTTATAAATAAAATATATTATCACCCCACACTTTCTATTTAAAAAAGTAGAGACAACATGTTTTAATAACAGTGTGACGGCAGTTAAATTTCAAGGACATAAATACTATTAACTTACTTGCAAGAGGTCTTCCCTTGTAGGAAACTCTGAAACGATGACATTCTTGCCATCGTAGACCCTGGTGAGTGAGATGTGTAGTCTGCCGCTAACTAATTTATGCACATCAGGAGGCAAATGCCTCTGCATGCTCGCCAGGAGCACATTCTGAATGTTAAAGGAGGGACTGAATGGTCCAAGAGACCCAGCCCTCGCTTCTCCCACTATCCTTAGCACATCACTAGTTATTTCACCTGTAGAAAATATGAAATAAATGAATGATTAGGATCTTTAGACTTTGTACTTGATTACTTTACCACTAAGACTACTAATGAAAATCTAATCTGGTATTAACTTGAAACATCTTGACAGCTCTAAAGATGACTCTCTGTATAGAACTAAAATTTAGATGTAGCGGGCTATAAAGGGTTGCAGGGGGAGCCATATTGTGCATCGCGCAATGACCTTAAGCCACCAAAAGATTAAAAACTTTAACCTTCTAATTTAAATTTCATAAAAACAAGCATTATATATGTTTGCTAATGTAATCATGCAAATGTGAATGTACACTTACAAAGACATGACGTACATGCTAATTTTGATAAAAACTGAAAAGTGACAAAAAAGTATGGTCAATGTTTATCTTGAAATAATCTTCATCTTACTAATAAAAGCAGGCAACTGCCCCCCCCCCCCTGCCCTGGTGAAGCTTATACTATATTGCAAAGTGAAAATTAATTCTATCAAATGAAAAATCTCTTTATTTTTCATAAACATTTCCAACACACCAGTTAAATATTATTTCAACCTTTTAAATACTACATTATTTTGATCCTACACTATGTAGTGCATGGTATGTTATTTGGAATGTTTTCAAGAAATTTTCCAGCTTTCAGATTAGCCGTATGAGTTATCATGTGAAGTTAGATAAATATATGATATGTACTTTTCATGCACATTACATTAAAAAAAAAACACTTCATCATCATCAACCTGCCCTTATCCCTATGTAGTGTTGGCACAGTATGTACTACTCCTCCATACATCTCTATCAGCCGTTATATCTGAATTCACCCCCTTCTTACACATATCCTCTTTCACACAATCCATCCATACTTTCTTTGGTCTTCCTCTACGTTTATAACTATCCACATTCAATCTCATTAATTTTTTGTTTATATGATCATCTTGCTTTTTAAAGAAAACACTTGAGATCTATATATATAAAAGAAAGTCGTGTACACTATTTATAACTCAAGATAGGTCGAACTGATTTAGCTGAAAATTGATGGGGAGGTAGCTTAGAACTAGGAGATGGACATAGGAACTTTTATATTTTGTTTGCATTTTTTTTATTCCGTGCGAACGGAGTCGCAGGTAAAAGCTAGTATTAAATATATTTGACAACTATGAAGCAATGTCCTCTCTTCTTACAATCTGTATTTACTATTATTATCAGGTTGAGACAGTTCTTATCATAATGCCAGTATTATTAGTTGCCAACCAAAAAAAATAACAATTTACATTTAATTTTTATTTTTTTTATTTTATATGAAATATTTCCAGTAGTTTGTTTTTTTTTAAACAAACAATTAACATAATAAATATTATTATACTTTATGTAACAGATTAGAAGTGACTTACAAAATGTACACAAAGTAAAATATAATAAACATAATAATTACTATGTATTACTGATAAATATACAGAATATATAGATAAGAAAAACTAAACTAGCAGTAACATAATAGTAATAGCATTTACTACTGAACCCTCTAGTGATAATGCGAGTTAACTAAAACTTTCAATTTATCTCAAAAGCTTTATATAATATTTCTATATACCTGGTGGTTCTGTTGATATAATTTTCACAACAAACCTGATTTTCTTTTACTATAGTTACAGACAAAATCTAATAAATAAAAAACAAATTTCTGTTTAGATAAATCAAAAATAACTACAGCATTATAAGTTACAAATTAGATTTAAGTAAATCAGTGTATTTGTATAATAACTTACTGGTTTCTTTAAAACTTATTTATTGCTCATACTCACCTATAGGAATATCACAAAGAAGTGCACAGGCTGATATAGCACCAAATGAAGCACCGGATATTTTTCCTAACAATAAATGAGGAGCATATTTTTTAAAACACACAGCAACACCAACATGGTAAATACCAAGAAAACCACAACCCGCAAACGACAAGTTCATTATTCACGCATACAAAATGTATAACCGAATACTATCAATGCATAAAACTAAATAGGTCGCTAATCAGATAATTTATCGACAAGTAATCAAGATATAACTAATCACAAGAATATCGTTATAATCATCTGATTGCAATTCCCATTTAATAATACCAACACGACAGTCACCAATAAAGTTCAAATATAAATAAACAATGTATGAAAATGTTGAGAATTGAGAAGTATTTTGACGAAATTAAACATCAAAGAAAAACGTCAGTAATGTCAAAGTCAAAATGACAGTGGCAATAAATTTTTGAGAAATGTCACGACCGTAGACAATTCGAACAAAGACTAGATGGTTGTTAGAGGCAACAATTTGCTTGCCTGCATGGCGAACAACTACTTTTGTAATAGCGATTTTAATAACGTACATACAATAATAACTGATTACATTTCGATTACTTTTAAATATTGTTTAGAAGAAAGTTATTCTTCTTAATGATTGAATGAAATTAAGATTTGTCATTTTGAATGACATTGTCATAAATTTTTCTTTCGCTATGGTCTATGTCTATGGTTTTAATTATTCCAGCGACATTTGTTTGACGTCAACGATTCTTTTTTCTGTGTAAAAGTATTTTATTTTTCAATTTATTGTTCGAAATGGATGACTTCGGTGACAATTTCGTTCAGCCAGAGGTAGACCCGGCAGCAGAGTTTCTCGCACGAGAACAAAATCAGCTGGCCGGCCTGGAAGACGAATTGGAAACTAGTGCTCCTCCCCCAATCGTTGCTCCAGCTTCAAATGGCTTTGAGGATTTTGTCGGTAAAATAAAATTTCCAGTCTATTGAATTACATTTATTCTAAGTAGTTTTGAAAGAAATTAATTTTTTTTTGAGTAATTATTGATACTTTTTATTATTTCATTTTTAAAAGATTGTTAATATTTATTAGATATTCCCCCTTTTATTATTTTCTGTAATATTATTGTTTTAATTTAAAATATTTATAAACGCTAGCAAAAATTCCTATTGCTCCTACGATTAATTTAGCAGTGATTAACTACTAAAGTAATATAATGCAGAATAGACTGTAATTAAGTAATTATGTAGTATATTATTTTGAATTATTGGCTATGTGCCTTTTTGATTTTTTTATTTTCTTCCATATAAATGTATGGCATGTATATGAGTATTGATTATTTTAAAGGAATCATAACATCCTCCCACTTTGCTAAAAATAAGGTAGAATAAAGAGAGTATGTTTCAATAAGACTACCCATTTCAAGAAGAGGGTAAATATATATTTTCATTCAAATTTCAAATGTCCTTCCTAAAAAATTACATAATGGGGAATCACTAGATTAGATATAGTTAGCCAGCAGTGACCATACTTTTGCCATTATGTTTATTTAAAAGAAATATCAATTTCCAAAAATTATACATCACCAAATTTTGCCTTGAATTCATTATTTTAACCTGATTGTCATACCAAATATCTATCAAGATACAATTTTATTTTAATTGGCTTACAGAAATTCCCAGTTCAGCAGTTTATGAATCTGAGGGTCTGATGGATGCTGAGCCGGCACCCACTACTGTGTTCAGACAGGAGAGAGAGGAGCCGGAGAAGATAAGAATATGGCGTGAGGAACAGAAAAAGAGACTTACTGAAAAAGGTTATATAATTACCAACCATATCTTTGAATGATTACTTAAATGTGACTTACTAAATATGTCTATAACTTATTCATCTATAGTATACTTTACCAAGATTTTAGTGAATAAAAAACAATCAATAACACTGTATAAAGTATAATTATATAAAAATAATGCACCATTGGCTGCAGAATTCCATGACTCAACAACAAATTATCATGGTTACAGAGAATATATTGTAACTCTAATTTTTGGGAAAATAGAATTAAAATGTTTTTGACCAGTATTTTGGTAATGAAAAAAAAAATGGCTGGATAATTTATATATTAAAAAAAAATAGTATCATAGACAGCATAGTAAGAATATCTAGAAATATTGAATGTGTTTTTGAATTTGTGGATGATAATTATCTTAAATATTTGTTAATTTTTTTTAATCTAGAATGATTGGAAGAGAATTTACATTATTTTACTTTTAGACTTTTGCTACATTCATATAATTTTTTAGCTTTTGAATGACTCATTTCTTATTGTTATGCATTTAACAAAATGACTCAATGATTTAACAATTGTATTGAGTCATTTGTTTCATACAATGTACATTTTTATAATAACTGTTCCATTTTTTAGATGAAGAAGAAGAAAGGAAAAAAGAGGAAATGTTAAAAATTGCAAAGAAAGAATTAGAAGACTGGTATAAGACGCATGAGGAACAAATTGCTAAAACCAAAGCTGCTAACAGGTAAAAGTTGTTGAACAGCGACCAAAACTTAATGTCTAGAATTTCTTGCCATATATACCTAATATTCTAGTAGAGATGTCAATTTTATATTGACTATAGTTTTGGTTTGGTAAGATGCGCAATATGCACATAATTATATTTTTGTATGATATAAATGGGTTTTTTTTATTTATTTAGATATATATAGTAATGAATACTGGGCACTGGTTATCTTCTTAATATGTCTGATTTAATAATATACTATTTGATTATTATATTATCCCTTTATTTTTAATTTATTTTAAATTTGAATTGGGTCAAGTGAAAATGCATGCAGCTTTTATGATGATTGGGAGATATAAAAATTTACGATTTCCTTTTTTTTATAAACACATTGTTTATATACTTTTTATATATTTATATTATTTAATGTTAGGTTAATTCTGGTTATAATTCTAATAATTACTATTTTCTTTTCAATGCTGTCAGGGAGTCTGCTAAGTGAGTATACAAAAAAGTAATTTCAATGTTTACTAATATTGGTGATTGATAACATTTTGGTATTCCTTCATGAGGGGTGATGACAGTTTTTTTAACAATGGGTTATAATGTATTTGTTAGTTATGTCTATGTTTTGAAATACTCTAATTTGGTGTCATTATACTCTATGGTTTCATCATATTCTTTGACACATTCTTCAGTAAAAAATATTACTATTACTTGTCTACTTTAGTTTATTGTTATTAATTCTTACAAAATGTGTAATTCCTTTACTTTATGATTTGTTTTTTAGACTTTAAAAAGCGATTAAGGTACACTTTATTACAACAATGTTGCACTAGAGTTGTAGACATGTCTTTTACGTTTGAGATTAGCAAAAAATGAGGGACTTCTATGACATATACCTCAAAGCACATACATGGTTACACTTGTAATATTTTATATCCAACATATTTTAATATAACTTTAATTTTAGATACAAAATTAAAATTATTTTACAAATAGATCTAAGATATGCTATGTAGAAGATCATAAGAAACATGTCCTTGCTGTATAGATCTTATTTTTTAATTTTACTTGCCGGTGTAGAAATGCTGAGCGAGCGCTGGCGCGGGGTTCCGAGGGTGGGTCAACGGAAGGTGGGGAGTGGGCGCGAGTGGCGGAGTTGTGTGACTTTGGGCCAAGGCGCGGCCGTGACGTGGCTCGTCTGCGCTCCATAGTGCTGCAGCTCAAGCAGGCCGGTGTCAGGCCTAACTACCCACCGCGCACCACCAAAGTGTAAGTACAAGTCCTTTCATACAAAATCACAGTGGAATTTAACTACTAGCTCAATATGAGACTTTATATTAACATACAGAGTAAATAAAGTAATCATCTGCTCATTATACGTCCCCACCGAGGGACTTGGAGTCTACCCCAAGTTAGGAGTGACTAGGCCATAGTCAACCACGCTGAAAAACACATTGGTACATTGCGGGATTCGAACCCAGGACCTGCAGATTGCAAGTCAAGTGCTTTACACCTGAGCCACCGACTCTAATGCATACAGAGTATAAATATTTGTTGTCACAATATTATGCAGTGTTATAAGAACAATACCTTTTAATTGTTTCTATGAGTTCTGGATATAATGTTGTTTATAATGGAGCTGAAAATTTGTCTAACTACTTACAGTATTGCGGATAACAATGACGAGGTAACAATTTCTTAGATGCATACAGTTGAAAGTAATCAAATATGTGTTATTTAGCTAAGCTAGATTAACATATACATTATTCTCCGGGAAAGACATTTATTTGATACATGGCTCTTGTAAATATATATCATGTATTTTTTTCCTAATTTTCCTTATGAATATCCCTCTTATTAATGCTACTTTCATAAGAACAGTATAGTCAATGACAAATTATTCTTAACATACCCCTTTATTATCATGCAAAACCTAGTAATGTTATGAATGTGCAAGTTTAGATGGATGTTTGTTAGAAGAAATCATCGGAACATCTCAACGGATATTGATTAAATTTGGTACAGATGTAGAACATAGCTTGGAAGAACTTAGGCTACTTGTGAAGTTTTTTTTTCGCTCCGAGCGGACGGACTCATAAGCGACAGCTAGTGCTAAATAAATTGTGAAAGTATATATGAAGTCTAAAAATTATAGTTACGCAAAAATCATTAAATTTTTTAAATTTGTAATATTTATTTTGTTTTTTACAGGGTTTAAACTGTTGGGACAATATGGATGGAGCACTGTTAGAAGCCTGAAATATTTGCACATATAAATATGTCAGTCGTCTCATTATTTGAAATTATATTAATTTAAAATGTGTTTATTGAAAAATGTTACAAGATGTGCTATTGGTTAACAAGTATTTATGCTAGCTAACAGATTTGTTAATTAGTAAATGAAAAATTATTATAAAGATGTATCATTCTATCATAGCATCGAAACATATAATATAAATCATTCCAAACTAATTTGTTTATTATTTATCTAGTTTAATTTATACTATGTTCCAATTTATAGAAATAAAGAATTTATATTCTAATAATGGCATCAAAAAAACGTTAAATGTTTTATGTTATATTTATCAGAAAATAAAAGCAAACTTTGTAGTTTCAAAAGACATCAAAACTTTCACTTGAAAATGCTAAATTCAAAAAATCCATCAATTTCCTGTTTTTTGCAAACTTTTTTGTTGTGTGAATTTTTTAAGAAGTTGACTTTTGTATGAAATTGTTCACATTGTTTTGTCTATTTCACCTTTACCTATATTAATGTAGCATGGTTAAAAAATATAGGTACACATCAGTATGTATTTGTCAATATATTAAAAAAACAATAAATTACCCTGTAAAAACTACACAAATTAAGATTACTTAACAATTATCACTTATTACAATTTTTTTTTTTTTTTTCATGTCTTGCATTCCCCAAATTAAAAATATATTTGTACAAAACCAGTCTCATATTAATGATGTATTCAAAAATATGTGCGCAAAAAAACTACAGAACATATTATGAAAAAAAAAAATGGGACCCATCTGCAAGCACTTCCTTTCGATTAAAATAATTTTTATCAAAATCGGACCACCAGGGGCGGAGATTCGCAGTGACAAACATAAAAAAAAATCAGTCGAATTGATAACCTCCTTCTTTTTGAAGTCGGCTAAAAATTAACTTCATTTATAACTTCAAATCTTTAGCAATGTCAATATGTTTCCTTTTATATATTCTTTCAGCTAATTGCAGTAATAAATACATTAAACTTATGACTAGTAAAAATGGCCAAACACCACTTGTCAAATAACTTCTTAACTGTTGACCCAATGGTTTATTTTTATTTAGTAAAATTTTATTATATACTATCTCAGTTCTACTTGCAATATCCATCCAATTGTACATTTTTCTTATCATTCTATTACATTCATATGGACATAGTATATGTCCCTTTTTTAAATCATTCATAGCTAATTCAATACCTTTAACAATACTATTAATATTTGGTTCGGTTAAGTAAATCATATTTTCAGGTAAGACTTCAGGTATACCTCCCACTTTAGTTGATACAACTTTTAATCCACATGATGCAGCTTCCACAATAGCCATACAATAAGCTTCAGTCAATGATGTATTGAGAAATATATCACCTTTGACCAATGTATCTCTGACTTCTGAATGTTTCAAACTACCCAACAATGTGACACAGTGTTGAAAGCCTTTTCTTTCTCTCACTTCTTGCAGTAGCCACATCTTTGGACCATCACCAGCAATTATAAACCTAAGTTTAGGATATCGAGGGCACATGTCAGCTATCACTGCAGCCATTAAGTCTACTCCTTTTCTATATACTAATCTAGATACAATGACTATTGTTATCACATTAGGATCTCTTTTACTCGGATCTGGGGTAAAGTTGTAAGCATCAACTGCATTAGGAATAACAGAAACTTTATGTGCTCTAACTTTTGCTCTTAGAACTGTATTCTCTTTCCCAGTATGTGACACACATATACAATGATCACACTCACACAGGCACATTTGTAAATATTTATTAGTTAGAACTGCTGAGGTGTCTGCAAAGCCAAATAGACTGTGATCAGTAAAAACCGTCTTCAAACCTAGCAACTTGCCTATAATTGAAATTTCATGTGCTAGAACACTGAAGGCTGAGTGACCATGAACAATTTCAATACATTCACGTATTAATATGTACCGTACTAAGGCTATATTACAAATCATGGTAGGCAAAACACATTGAGCGTAAAATACCTTTATAGGTAAGTAATACACTTTTAGGCCACCTGTTAGATATCTTACTCCGACTCTATCTCCGTAGCAATGAGTAATTACAACGACTTTATGTCCACGTTTTATCAAACATTGCGACAAATTGTAAATATGCTCTTCAACTCCTCCTGTATTCGGGTAGAAGAAATCTGAAGCCATGCAGATCACATGCCGCTTCTTATGATTTGCTGTTTCCTATTTGAACAAAAAGTTAGTTTAATGATAACTATAAGACTAATAAACAACAAGGATATTCGTAATCCTAAGTAATATTAATAATACCTTATTCATGTTAATGAATTGTTTTAATACTAAAATACCACTTTGTTTACACGAAAAAAATTATTTTGTTTTGACATTTGTTTTTTTAAACTGACAAATATTTGACTTTTGATGAGTCAATATTTTCATAAATTAGTTGGAACGACACACATTCTGATAAAAGCAATACAAAAGAAGTCATTTGCAAAAAACTCTGATAAATTGGTAGCCTTGAACAGATTGAAACTTATAACATCATCTTTAATACAGAAACATTATTATTTAACATCCATTGTTGGCAATTTACTCTTTGCTTGGAAAAAGCGACAAAATGTCAAAATCATATGTTTTGAAATTGACAAAAATTAAAAATATGTCATAACATGTGCATGTGGTATATATACCAGTATATATCATATACATATCATATCAGTATATGGTGATGCATGGTTTGAATGGATTATTATCAATAAAACGTTAACATCTTCAAAAATGAATGAAACTAAAAAAGTGCATAAGAAATGCAAAAGATATGCGGCAAGATTACAATCTTCAAAAGGTGTTATTTGTTGTGATAAGCCTGGAATTGTAAGTTTACTATTTATCTTACTTTAAACTATGAAACTATTGAGTTGATTTCATCATCGTTCAAAAAACTATAGATTTCAATGTTATGTTTCTACTAAAAGCAATCTATACTCCTAATAGTTTGTTATTTTTTCAGAATATTATTCTTTGCAATGTTGGCCAAGCAACTGGACTATTGAAAGATGACATACTAAATCTATTGAATACATTGCCATCAGTGAAACTAAAAAAGTTTATAGCTGAAAAGGGGGAGTCTTATTCATATTTGGTGTTTGATAGTGAAGCGTGTGCCTTAACTTTTTATCAAAATTACAATGGTAAAAAGTGCTTTAAAGACGACACATATTTGTATATGTGTTTTGTGGAAAATGGTAATAAAACGGTAATTTTATAGTGTAACTTTATTGTATTTTGATAAATCAGTTTTTGCATACAAAAAAACTTTTACATTGAATAGCAACTAAATTTATTTCATTTATTAATCAAAAATGTAACAATTATCTGTCACATAATTGATGAAATAATATTTAGTCTAATCTTACAGTTGTAGTAATTTAATGACAATGAAAAATTATTTTATTATAATTATTTTAGTGCCAAATACAGAAATTATATGTCCATACAAAGATCCAGAAGGCCTATGTATCATAGAGGAATTTATTAGTAAACAAGAAGAACAAAAATTAATAGAGGTTTTTGATTGGGAGAATGAAAAACCGAATTTGAAAAATCGTCAAGTGAGACATTTCGGTTATGAATTTCGTTATGGAAGCAATGATGTAGATTTAGATGCACCATTACCAAACAGAATACCAAAGGAGTGTAATATTTTCTGGACAAGATTAAAAAAATATAATATTAACTTGGAACCACCTGATCAACTCACTGTTAATAAATATATTCCAGGGCAAGGTAATTTTTAAATCATAATTAAACTTAAATAAAGCTTTATACAATTACTAGCTGTCGCCCGTGACTCCATCCGCGCGAAATTAAAATATTAACCTCATTAGTTCTTCCAAACTATGTTCTACATCTATGCCAAATTTCATCAAGATCTGTTGAACCGTTCTGGAGATACCTTCAAAGAAATATCCATCCATCCATCCATCCATCCATCTAAATGTTCGCATTTATAATATTAGTATTAACCAACATTTAGTAATATTTGTAAATATAAAAAAAAATATTACAGACTTACTGGACTGATCTGATTTCTAATACTCATTCAAGGTATTCCACTCCATGTGGACAGGCACAGTCCATTCGGCCCCACAATACTCTCCGTCTCGCTCGGATCCTCAGTAGTTATGGATTGGAGACATCACAGTGGTTTGAATGTACCCATGGTTATTCCATCAAGGTCTATGCTTATAATGCAAGGAGAAGCGAGGTAGGAAATTTTCTTTACTTCCTTGATACAAGATGTTTGAGTATTTAACATATTTAGTGCCCAATTTTCTTTCATATGAAAAAATAGAGGCTACAAATAATATAAAGAATTTAATCACTTGAAAAGCTCATTATACATCCCCGCGGGGCTCGGAGCCTACCCTAAAGGGGTGACTAGGCCATAGTCAACCACGCTGGCCAAGTGCGGGTTGACTTCACACATATTTTTGAATTTCTTAGATATGTATAGGTTACGAAATTTTCCTTCACCGTAAGAACGTCGGATAAATATACATATGTAAATCTAAACTCGAAAAACACATTGGTACATGTTGGGATTCGAACCCAGGACCTGCAGATTGCAAGTCTAGTGTTTAAACTCTAAGCTACAGACGCTCTACAATTACAATTTGCTTTATATTAGTTCTATATTCCTTATATTTTATACGTTTATTATGATTTTCATTGAATATTCTAATAAATCTATTTTAAGAGTAACTTATATTGTTTCATATAATAGGTATGACTGGCAACACGGCATACAGCCTCGAACCTGGGACCCGATCATTGATCACCGTACCCTTGAGGATGGACAGCATGTTAAAGTGGTTACAAGTGAGACTATAAACAGGGAGATGAGGATATCTTTAACTTTCCGATGGACAAGGCGGGGTAATTGTGATTGCATATACAAGACCCTCTGTGATACTGCGGACAAAATGTCTACAAGTGATTTGGATGATATTGTTGCTTCTAATCTGGAGGAATTACATGTACACCAGGTATCTATACATAATTATACAAAATATTGTAGTAATTGTGTCCAAGTCCCATCGTATCGTCATCAACTTTGTATCAATATTTGTACAGCGCCACCTATCGGGAGTAAAGTACATCAAAAATCTCACACTAATATTGACGTAATTGTTTTTTTTTCTCTTTATTTTTATAGGGACTTTGGTTCTTATGGACATGTCAGTCCCATAGAAAACAACTTACAATATAATTACAAATACATATACAAGAAAATAACAACAAAAAAAACAAATAATGATAACAAGAGAAAGAATTTACAATTTTATAAGGTCGAACACCATGCTGTGGACTCCGTCTGCTAGGTCCGACAATGGTTGGGCTAAAGCATACAGAAGTCCACCAACATTGAGTAATTGACGATGACGATACGAAGGCTCTTGTCGCTAATATTTGTGCTAGGTCCACTGTTCCTTTAACCAAGTATTGCTGTGCTATTCAATAAATCGTTAAAAAAATTATAAATTACTAGCTTTTACCCGCGACTCCGTCCGTGCGGAATCAAAAATAGAAAACGGGGTAAAAATTATTCTATGTCCTTTTCCTGGTTCTAAGCTACCTGCCCACCAATTTTCAGTCAAATCGATTCAGCCGTTCTTGAGTTATAAATAGTGTAACTAACACGACTTTCTTTTATATATATAGATTTCTTTCAATCTACAAAGTGTAAAATGAGTGATTAGAGTGTGGTGTGTGTAGGTATACGAGCAGATATCACGTCACTTCAGCAGCACGCGGCACCAGGCGTGGCCGCAGGTGGTGAGGTTTGTGCGGGACACGCCCCCCGGCGCAGTGCTGCTCGACCTCGGCGCCGGCAACGGAAAGAACATCCTCAAACGTACTGATATACTGCAGGTAATCTCACACTATCTATTGCAGTGTTAACAACCCTCCGATCTAGAACCATACATTAGGCTGTCTTCACAATTCTCCCGTAAAGCAACGGCTAATTCAATTTTTTAGGTAAATCGTGCAACTTGCAAATTATCGAGAGTCCATTGCAATATTTTTTTTTATTTAGATAGCAGGTGAACGTAGTAGTGGCTTGTTGAATGAGTGCAAGAGCTACATAGGTGAAGTGCCGGCGGCCGATTGTGTCAGATTAGACTTGCTCTATGCGGGGATCAGGGACGGGAGCGCTGACGTCATCATTTGTATTGCGGTCATACATCACTTCAGTAGTCAGGTTAGCTTATAAAGAGGAAGTTAAAACACACCATTAGAAACATTTGCTGTCTCAAATTGTCCTGGAAAAAAATCTCCTTTAATGTGTTCAAAGTACTTAGTAATATTTTGAAACATCCGGCTCGAGGGACCAAATGTTTGATTCAATAGACATGACGTTGTTTATACAATTTTTCTTGTATTTCAGTCTAGACGAATCCAAGCAGTTGCAACGATAGCTCGACTACTGCGTTCGGGAGGTCGCGCTCTTATCACCGTCTGGGCTAAAGATCAGACAAAGTCGAATTATCTGTGCAAAAAGAAAGAAAATGTTTTACACAATAATAGCACAGTCGAAGTGGCCGGCATTAATCTTCCTGTGCACGAGAATAGAACTCAGTTTCAACATAAAGATTTACTTGTGCCTTGGAAATTAAGAGGGGTAAAAGAAGATAAACTAGCAGATAAACCAGAGAGCACGCTGTTAAGGTTCTATCACGTGTTTGAAGAAGGCGAATTAGAGCAATTGTGTGTCTCGTCCGATTTAATTGTGGAAAAAAGTTTTTATGACGAAGGAAATTGGTGCGTCGTGTGTAAAAAAGCATAGACTTTTAACATATTATTGTCTTTTAATTAATAAACATATAGTTTCTGTTATGTAAAATAAAATATGACGTAACAAATTAAAAGTAAAAATAATATAAAATATACCGATTTTATTTTAAACCAATAAGAAAAGTGTAACAATTTTTTATCGGATATTCTAAGGTTTCATTAGCGCCAGTTGTAACAACGGAACTATTGATATTGTGGACAAATCTGCTAACACGGCGTCCACATTTTGAATCGTGTTTACTTGAAATATATTCTCTTTTCTGAAACTCAAAATGGCGACCGCAAGCAGTGGCAGAATATCCAAAGAATCGTAGCCCAAAATGGCGTCCCATAAAAACAGCAGCTGATCCGGGGGAAGATGTCCACTAAAGGCTCGCATTAACCATTTGAATACAACTCTTACTCTAAAAATAAATTTATTATAAATATACATTTGATTATTAATCATTTTACACCTATTTTTACTCTACTTACGGATGGATGTTAATATTTTTGAAATGTATCCAAAGTAAAGGTTCGTTTGCTTCCAATAACCTTTCATATAATAAACAAAGTGATACGATGCCCTGAAATCAATATAATTAAGTAAAGGAACAAACTAAATTCAGCCTCTAAAATGCAAGAAATTATATTATTTGTTAATTTCATCAGATCGCATGCCTATGGCAGCTACTGCGAACTTCGTTAATTTATCATCGGACTGGACTAAACAAATTGATAGCAAATCAGATTCAAATATGACAGTAATTGACGTTTCTTTTTCGACTTTTAATTTTTTAATTCAATAAGGCATTGGATATCGGTGTCCTTCAGCCTTCTTGACTGTTTATAACTGTTGCCTATGATTAGTGCGATTTAAAATTCGATTACATCTATCGATTATAAACATTGAATAAAATGGGAATAGATGTTAATTTCTGTTGTATTACGAGAGGACAGTTAGTTCATACTAGTATAAAATGTATGACCTGCGGGTGTGTGGAGATGTTGTGCAGACGATGCCAGTATCGGATGTAGAAGGCGCGGAAGGTGTGGTACAGCTGGACCGGCTCATCGTACAAATAGCAGAACGGAGTCGCTGCTCCCCGCACACGACAAGGAAAAATTTACACTATCGTAAATTTAAAATGTCACATTTTTAAACGAATGTGCTTGTATATTTGTTTTTTTTTTTATATTATACGGTGACAAACAAGCAAGCGGCCACCTGAATATTCCGAAATGTCGAAGCGACCGCTGTCCTTAGACATCCGCATTTGCAGATGCGTTGCCTACCTTTAATCGGCGGAGTAGGGGACACACGGAAAGAGAATATTTCCCCTTCCTCTTAATAATTACATTATTGTTTAATAGAGAGAAGGCAATATTATACAACGCCCTACGCGTACAATATAACAACGCCTTCAGGGCACTGTTGGGGCTGCCGCGCCACTGCAGTGCGTCGGGGATGTTTGCAGAGGCGCGGGTTAATGGTTTCGCCGCGATTCGGCGCAAGCACATTGCCTCCCTGATGGAGCGGGTGCGCGGCAGCCGTAACACTATCCTGGAGGTGTTTGCGAGTCGCGTGGATAGCCCATTGTGGAAGCACTGGGTTAATGCCCATGTGCTGATATAAAATATATTGTATGTACAAGTTATTGTTTTAGATATAAGTTATTACTAACATAGTTTTTAAGTAAAACACTGTACTAACAATTAATGGATGTTTATCTGAAATAAATAAATTATTATTATTATTATTATTATTAATATTGTAATACAAGTGACATCGTTATAACAAATTGCTTTCAACAGTGTTAACTGTGTATACATAAATAAATCATTGTTTGCCATTTTCCAAACAAACTCACCGTACATAGAGAAGCCATGGAATGGTATAATTCCACTGGGCGGGAAGACGGTGGTGTTGTCGGGCGAGGTCTGCTTGCCCTTGATGGTGACCGTGAGGGCGCTGCCCACGCAGCCCTTCAGCTGCTGCAAGATCTCACCGTCGCGTGAAAAGCAAAGCATCACCTGATAATTAATACGAGATTTTATTAAAACTTATTAGTTCGTATGCTTAGATTCGAATTATTTTAATCCGTTGTTGAAAGGTGAGAAGTATATAAAAAAACCTGGTAAAGCAGATCTTCGAACACAAAATACTGGTCATCGTTAGAAGCTGTGAGCTGCACATCCTTGAATATTAGCTTGTCTATCATGAGGTCCACCTCCAGCACGCTCTTCTTTAGTTGATTAAAATTCGCCGTTTGCTAAAGCAAATAGGTAATATAAATAGTGTTAAACATTTTCAGTTGCAGGAAAGAAGAAATAACGGAATGACATGGTTTTGGTAGGATCCCGAACTCTTTCCGTCCGGCAAAATAAACGCTTTTCCAAAAGATAAAAGATTTTTTTAAACTTCTGCCTTTGAAGTCGTTTATCATTCTTACGTGTGGCGTGATTTCAACGCCCAACACTTGTGCCCAGAGGCCGGCCCGGAGACAGTGCGGGCTGCCGCGTTTAAGAAACTCCTGCGCGACGGGCGCGTAACGCAGCGCTGACACGCGCGCCCCCAGCGCCGCGCGCTCCGCCCCCAGCGCGCCGCCGCCCACCTCGCACCGCGACTCCGGGTTAGCGCCCAGCAGCGGCTCCCCGCTCGCCCACTCGGGGTACTCTTTGCGCTACGTCAAACGTTTCATTTTTATACTAATGGCAAATTAACAAACTCCAATGTCGATTTATTCTTCAATTGTAGCCTTCAAAAGTGATAAAAAACGTAGCACAAGTGGCAGCAACAGTTACAATTAGAAGCCGACTGCATCGGGGAGTACCCGGTTCCTGGGCAGCCGCCAAGCTGGTGTCACTCGCGTGTCTTGTGAAAAGTACGTAATTTTAGCTAAGTTACCAACTGATCCAAATTTTTCACTTGCAGTGGTAGATGCGCGAACTCCCACTTCGGCTCATCTCTGTAATAATAGCAAAAGGTTCTATGAGTACCAGAATTGATGTAGTGTGCGTAACATTGTGTTTCATTCTTTTTTTTTTAACTTACTCTCTTGTAAACGGTACGTAACCGGACAGCGTTAACAGAACTTCTAAAAAATCCTTTGGTGCGTACACGGGTCTGTACTTCGAAAGATCTGTCAAAAGTAATTTAAAACTGTTCAACAATTTAATTCAGCTTCTTTAAGATTTAATCTTTGCTTTGAATATTAGTGCTATAGTATGCAGATTGTATTGCAGATGTCTATGGGCATTGGATGTCTAAAAAGCGAAGCAATCGCTTGCTTTGCTTTTTAGGCGTATCCAGGTGGCCGATTCCTCGTTTGCCAATTTATGATATAAAAAAAAAAACACTATACAAGCCTCAATCAATGTAGAGGACTTCATTTGACTGGAAATCTCTACTTATCCTGATTGAGGGTGTATATACGATCTTTAAATATTCTTACCCAAACTATATGTGCTAAGTTCGTTCCATTTCTCAGCAAATTCATCTTGTTCGCTCTGGGGTCGCAGCTTAGCTAACGAAGTTTCTAAGTCCGAACACATAGAATTCAATGATTTATGTATTCTTTTTTCCCACTGAGAACTAGCTTTCGACAAACATGTCAGGGGGTCTAATTTCTATAAAATATTAGGGAGATAAATTTCTATTGTGAAAAAACATTTTCACATATATCAACAAAAACATTGAAATAATGTTAATTTTGTAAAAACTTACATTATTTTTACTTTGAGTTCGTACCCAGTGATAAACTGTATTTCTTAGTTTTGTGTCTAAACCTTTTTGTTTCATGGCCTCTTGAAGGCTTTGTTTAAAATCTTCTTTTTTTACGTTCGGAGAAGAAACTAATTTCTGTAGATTAAAAGAAAATAAACAATAGGCAGTTATTTTATGTAAGTGGAAGGAATTTTTGCTGTAAAATTGAAGTATCGAAAGAACTGGTTGCAAAAGCGTATTAGTTGTGAGCGCCAGTAGTAGTAAGTAGAAGAAGAAGAACTTGAAGAAGTTGGAAGGCTACCCGGTTAAATACGTTAATTATTATAAACGACATTACGTTTACCTGTATGTCGCTGTAGAATGATTTATAAATGGATAGATTTTTTATTTCTTCTGCTAATTTTAGAGCTGTGCTATGAATAGCATCTTCTTTGATGCCTTCCATTTTTATGAATTTACAAATTTAATTTATATTTACTAAACCAAATCAACCAATAAGTAAAACACAGTTCAATGAAGTGTTAAGACATCGTTGCCAAGCAATCAAAACAATATTATCACTGAGAGTAAATTATTTCGAATAGGACAAGAATAATTTAAAATAACTTATTATGTGTCTATACCAAAATAGACGTGATAGGAAAAAGTTCCTAAAAATAACAGGAAACGCAGGAATATGCGTATTAATTAAAGTAGGAAATTGAAACTTCCCATTTACATTTTTTTTGTTGGCAACACCAGTGCGACAGGCAACAATGTGAGAAAGTGAGAATTGAAAAACCAAAGTAAGTGATCATTACCTGTTACCTGTCATTGACTTTTCATCAGTTGTGTTTTGCTGCCACTTGCTTTGTCTGTTGTCAATTGTCATTCAGTGTTTTGAAAACAAAGAAAAATGGGAAAAATTTTCCTTCACCATATTGGTGGGACTCGCTTATTTTCATGTGCCACTTGCGACGTGAATCTCACCAATCGTGCGGAGTTAATCAGCACCAGATTTACTGGAGCAACAGGTTTGTTCGTTTTTCATTCAATAACAACATATTTTATAACAACAACAATTAAATTATCAATCAATAATTTAATCATTAGTCAGGAATATTTATATATTTTTGGACCTGAAATTTCCAAAGTGGGAGAAATCATTTTTAATGCTGAATAACTGAGATAAAACCAACACTAAACATTCAAATCAATTACCAATGAAAATTTTTACCCAGCTATGTACATTGTGTAAAAAAGTAATGTTTATATGGAAGGTTATCAGTGGGTTGATGCACTGCTGAGGGAAAGGGATTTTTGAATGACTGTTTTTACATTTTTAACATTACTGAAATGTATACAAACTGTACTTGGGGTAGGCTCCGAGCCCCTCGGTGGGGATGTATAATGAACTGATGATGATGATACAAACTGTCCTTTATTTTGTGTAAATCAAACCATTTTCAAGCATTAATATCAATATTTTATATAAATTTAATTATTCTTGGTAAAAATAATTGCTTAGCAGACTATTTTACTTATTTTACATTTTTAAAGGCTATTTTTGGAGCAAACACATCACAGTCTTCCATTTCAAAAGTGAAATAAAAAAAAATACTGTAGACTTTCACAAAGCCAGAAAATTTGCTAGACCATAGATCTTCTGATTTGTTTGCCTGAGAGCCATAGAACACAGTAATTGCCGTAGCATTGGCAACACTGATGAGTAAAGCCATTTCTATGGTTAGTGTAAAAATTGCAGACATCCTAACAGCCAAAAAATATTTTTTGCGTTTTGAATTTCTATGAATATTTTACGAAGATTTTTGCTGCTAATATGTCTTATAAATAAAATAGGGAGGTTTGTTTTCTACAGAATTAAAAAACTTTCTGTACCAAAAAATTTCATACCATTACAGGAAGAGCATTTCTGTTTCACAAAGTAGTGAACCTAGTATACTCAGAGGTCCAGGACCGCGTGATGCTGACTGGGCGGCACATGGTGCGCGATGTCTCCTGCAAGAACTGCTCCAACAAGCTCGGCTGGGTCTACGAATTTGCTACTGAAGAAAACCAACGGTATCTAATATCTTCTATTTGTATAATTTTTTTCACAAGGTCAATTCAATTGGAAGATGACATGTCATTGATAGTTGACTTGTCAGCTAGTCCGCGATTATTATTGTGTAGAAAATGAACCAATGAACAACCAATGAACTGTCATCTTAAAAAGGTGTTAAAATATAATTTTCATTTTTGAATGTTTTCAATATGCAATTTTCAACGTATACAATTTGACAGGGCAAATTACAGAAGGCATACACAATTAACCAATGATAATAGCACCACAAAAGTTTTTATAGTCAAACTGCTGTTTTCTTGCTACAGATACAAGGAGGGCCGCGTTATATTGGAGCGGGCACTGGTGACTGAAAGTGATGGTATTGAAGAAATTCAAGTGAACAATGATGATTGATACTGTAGCAATTATATTGCAGAAAATATTGTTTTTCACTATGAATTCTCACATTATTAATGATAATTGGCAACAAAAAGCAATATCTGATAAAAATATTTTTTTTTATTTATGTATTTGAAAAATGAATATAGTGAAAAAATATTTAGAGCTTAAATTAAATTAATTTTGAGACAAAATCATTTATCTATCAATAAAAATCATAGCACTAATATTTGGTATTTTAACCCTGGTTTAAAATGTTTAAATGTAATAAAAAGAGTAGTCTGTAACAATTTTTCTAATGACAAGAGTTTTAATCCACTGACATCTACTAGACAGGTTATAGCTGTGGTATTTTGTGCCTAATTGATTTCCGCCATATTGGCTCTGATTGTAGCAGTTGTTAGCAGTGTTGTAAACTAGAACTATTTATAGATAAAATTAGCCAATAGTAACTGTAACTGGTGCTTTTAAGTCAGAACGAAGCAAAAGCCTCATATAAAAGCATGATGATTGATCAAAAGTTGAACTGTCAAAGAGTTATAGGGTAGGATAAAATATACTATCATTATAATGATTTTTTAATATGCATCTGAATTTATATTGCTTATACAAATTCGAAGGAATTCTAACAACGTAAGGTTCGTAAAAATGTTCCAGTTAAATACACATTTGCAATATCACATTTTATTTATTATTATAACACAACATATATCTTTTGCAGATAACATAATTTTCATTTGTGTTTCCTATGCTTTACATAAGCAGTTCTGATTTACAAATTTAAAGATAAATATAAATAAAATGCCAACACAAAATAGTATAGGACGGATCGAGTAGTGGAATTTTGAATATTCAACAATATATTATTTGTTCAAAATTTAGCACCATGATAAAGTGATACTGTAATTTTACAATATTTCTAAAAGAACCTGCACATCATGTTACATTACATATTACATTATTTTGTAAGGGTTCATTTAAAATGTACGCAGATGAATAAATATATAATTATTGTCTGTCAGATAAAACTAAATGTTAATATTTGCACATACCTTATGTTGTACATTTAAAATTAATAAAACTAATAAAAAATTGCACTTGAAATATTTTGAACAGCATACAAAATATTCATGTATAAAAGGAGCGTTTAGAGATTTCTTTAACTGTGGGTTCTCCTTTGTATTTATAAATATTGTCATCCCTCACATACTCGTTGAAAAAAAAAACTTGAGAGGTGTCAAGGGACACCCAGATGGAACGAAGTTCCTTTCAATTAATTAGTGAAGGAACCAATGTTTATTCTATGCATAAAAAACTTAAGTCTTCACAAGAAGTAAATTTTATTTCTATGAATTTTCGTTATATATTGTCACGTCGTTGCCATGGTGATATAGCAAAAAGTGTCGTGACAACTTTTCGTAAGAATTTTTTCCGTCTAGCCCCCTTTCACAACGCGCGATAAGGAACTTCGTTCCAACAGAGACAACAATATGTGTTCATACAAATGTCAACGTCAAAACCCACTATAATAATTCCACTACTTGATGCCAATCCCTTCTCCCGGCGCATTTATCTTATCTCTACACGACTGACCTCTATATATGGACAGGCTATAAACCATAATATTTTGTGCCTATTCGATTTTCGCCATTTTACCGTTGATGGTTGCTGTTCGCAGCGGTGGTTAGCAATCGAACTAATAATAGACAATGAATTTACTATCAGGAATATCAACAGGCACATTTATGTTGGAACGATGCAAAAGCTATCATTCCAAGCAAAGACCTATCCATTTATAGAGATCAGTGCTCTGCACTCTGAACTGAAAATATACTTCATAAAAATATCGCACCAACATCTGGCGGGCCATGGGCCAATTTATATACAAAAAAGCACCTCATTACATTTCATTGTTTAAAATATACAAAAAAAATAATTCAAAAACTGAAAATTGTTGCATCAATAGCAAAGTCAATACATAAAAAAAAAATAAGAAAAATAGCTTACGTAAAATATGTGATGTGTTTGTTATTAATATGAATGCAATTAAAAATCAAGATCACTAAGTAGTAAACAATCGGAATAGAATTTAATTATATTCTCTCTTTAACGTTTTATTATCTCAATTACTAGTCAATAAATTTGTAAAATAAAAAATATACTCTTTCTAATTCAAAATCGAATTCGAGATCACATTGAAGCCAATCTCCTGGCTTCTTATAGTACACATTAAAGCAAACATTTTGAAACATTATCAGGTCTCAGTTTTGTAATCATTTTAATATAACAGTTAAACAATTTTTTGATATAGTATCTTTTTAAACATAGTTAAACCTACTAGTGATGTGTATTAAGATCTTTTAAATTGATTTTCTGAAGTTAAAAGCGACTAATGTAAGTAAGCAGCAGTAAGTATGAAATTTTACATCTCTTTCTGTTATTTAAAGTTACTTAATAAGGATATGTCCAAAGTTATCTATAAATAAATAAAAAAAATCAGAAACATGTTCTGTTTATGATAAATATGTACATAACAAATTTTAACTGTGAATTTCCAGTCGGAATTCCTTAAAAAAATCTGTTCATCATTCTGTTTCAAATAAAGATATTTTGTAGTGTTTTCGCAATCGAAAGCCACAATAAGGGTTAGTTTATTTCAAGTAACAATAAAAAAGTCATCCGATAATTGTGTTTTTAAAAAATTAAACTGAAAACTTTTTCGCATTATATCTCCTATATAAATCAGTTCTAGGACGTGTAAATAGCGGGGAAGTTGCGTTCTAACTTGAATTTAATATCTAACATTGAATCCTTGAAACGATATTGAAAGTGCTATAGCTAAGAAGTACTTTTATGCAAAGACGGAAATTGATCGCTTAAGGAATATGTATTAGAAATTAGTTGTGAATGTATACGTGAACGGACTATAATTTTAAAATCTAGGAATCCCTACATTCCCGACAGATAAAGCTTTCGATAAGAATGATTTCGCCTTTCTGACACGATTCATAAAAAAGGTACGGGCTGTGATCGCAGCCTAGGAGAGTCCTTTTTGGTTTCGGGACAGGTAAAGAACCGTTGCCTTTCCGTCTCTATGAACTCCAGGACCGCCATATATATGAATTTGTATTGGGCCTCGTTTTGCACCATACCGGAGCGCTGGTCCCTCACCATCTGTACGGTGCGGTGTATGTCTATTTCACAGTCGTACCCCTCTTTCCTAACCTGGTCCAGGATCATATCGATGACGATGAAGGTGCCGGTGCGGCCGATGCCTGCGGAGCAATGCACGCACACCACGGCCTGAAGTGGCGCGTCCGGCCCTGTCATTATCTGCTGCAGACGGTGGTTCACGTCTAAAAGGATATTCAGCACCCGCCCGGGCTCCGAGGGGACGCCATGGTCCGGCCAAGCCGTGAAATGGAAATGGTAGATCGTTCGTTTTTTATCGCTTTCGTCTTTTTTCGTCACGATGAAACGTCTCAAAGTGTAGTCTGGAGTCGAAGATTCTGATTCATTAAAAATAGTATATTTCTTAAAGACTTCTGTCTTATTTAGATCCGGCCAGTACCGTTCACATTTAACTTTGCCGCGTTCGATTTCCTTTGTCGTCATTATTATGATGCGGACGTCCTCCTGCCAAATCATAGACCAGAATTGGTAGATTGTGGTTGACAGGCAGCCTTGTGTAGCGATGTAAAGTTTGTTGTAAACGTGCTCGACGGCTCCATTTTCCGTCGCGAGTCCACTTTTTGGAATGGTCGTGTTAACATAATTAGGATTCGGTCGAAGAACGAACGATGGAATTATTTTGCGGATACCGTTCTCTTGACTTTTTATCGTTTCTTTCGGCTTTTCTTCTGTGATGATGACACTGGTATGATGTGGCGATGTCTTGTCCTTATGTTTGGAATAGGCTTCGCGCGAAAAGTGAGTCTCGAAGCTTCCGTTGGAGTCGGAGTCGGTGCTCTCGCATCGGATGTAGTTGGCGTTGATGTAATCCGCACCAGGCGGGGCGTCGGGTGGTATATCGCGTAAAATGACGCGCGTGTGATCGAACGGTATAATGTTTTTGTATCTGTTCTTTCTAATGTTTTCTGGTTTTGAACCTTCCATTCTATCGAACAATTGCAAGTTTTCCATCATCTGTAATGTTTCAAATTCTTCCCAGAAACCCTGTTTGTACGCCATGCTCTCGATAGGACCCTCATTTTCTTTTTGTAGTTGTTTGACACGAGTTTGAAGGTGTCTAGCTTGTATTCGAGTAGCATTAAAAGGTTGAATGAGTCGTAATACTTCGCCTGTGGTTTCGACCATTGGATAATTGCGGTAGTGCTCTATTAAACTTACGAGATCATCGAACTGTTCACCTCCGCCGACGTCATATTTATTGTTCTTTCTCCTTATAATAACGTGCGTGACGCGATCTCGCGTTCGCACAGACAACACGAAGTCTCCGGGCTGTCTCTGAGACTCTCTGACAAGGAAGGATCCATTTTTGCCGTTCTCTAACATCATTCTCTCTGCTTCTTTTGCCGTCAATTGGCCATGGTACCAACGCTCGGTGGTTGGATCTGCACAGTTCAGAGGGATTTTTAACCTGATAATGTTACCGTTTTTTTCACGCAACTGTCCTTGATTGTCCATGTAGTGCTGGACAAGTTCCGATAAAGTAGCGAATTTTTCTCCACCGTAAAGATCTAGAAACTCACCATTATTCTGTATTTTTATGTGCGTTACCTCGTTACCCCTTCGCACAGAGAGTGTAAAGTCTCCCTTGTTGCTCATGCTAGGTCTCGCAAGGAAGAAGCCGTCCTGCCCGACGTCCATTAGCAGTTTCTCTGCATCTACTCCGTTCAGGGACGGGTGGAACCATCGTCTTGTTATCATCTTATATTTATAAAAAGCACCAAATGTACACTTACATAAACTACTAATTCAACATTAATAACTTTGTTCCTTTTTTCTTCAATGCATTTTCTCCTATCATCTGGAAAGGAGAATCATATTATAAATAGTATATGATGAAAAATATGCATGTAAATAACATGCAACTAAAAAATGCAACGAATAGTAAAATTCACAGAGTGAAAATTTATCACACAAAAACTTGTCTTAACTTTCAGCTTATGAGTTAGAACAGAAAAAAAATTATTTTGATAAATATTAGTAACATTGGGCGGTAAAATTCGAATGTTTAGATGGATGGATGTTTGTTTGATGGTATCTACGAAACGGGTCAACGGATCTTGATTTAATTTGGCAAATATGTCGAACATAGTCTGGAAGAACACATAGGCTACTTTTAACGTTTGTTTTTAATTCCGCGCTGTCGGAGTCGCGGGCGACAGCTAGTTATGTAATACATGAAGAGAAAACTGGTCTTTTTTTTAAGAAAGAAATATCTAGCAAATTAGGAAAATAAAAAAGGCTAAAGATCTGAAATGCTGTATATGTTTCAAATTCAATTAGTTTAGCTAATTAAACATTTAAAAAGGTTGATGTTCTTAACAATGATTGAAAATAAGCAATACAACATAGCGAGACAATGCCAGGTAGGTGAGGAGTCAAAGGACTATATTCTATAAGCCATCAAATGCGAGCCACTCATGGACAGTTGACCAGTACCACTTTATATATATATATTTTTATATACCCTTTACCTTTCTTAGATTCAGTCAATCAAAAACCACAAATGTCTACAGTGCAGAACTATGCTCAACAAACTCTAAAACCCTAGGAAAATGTTCTTACACAATCAAGCCATTTTTCCCCCGTGATAAAGACTTGCCTAAACTGTTCTATTTTTAGTTTATCAATTAGAAATGATAATTTCACACTGTAAAGAAAAAAATACTAAACATAACCATTGTTTATGTTTGCCGGACAGACCACAGTTTATTTTATTATTTTTTGTAAGTTCTTACATTGTAGCCTTCTGTGGCTTTAACAGTTTGAATGTTTTTAGAATCATTCCATTTATCTTTCCCGGAGTATAATTTCCTTACGAGTCACTCGAACATGCTTGTCATACAAGATTTTTAACATCATCTTTCTAATATATTATTAGTATTCTGTTCGTCTAGTTGAGGGAAATTGGACTTGACTCAATATTTACACCACTTGTTATTAATAATATATTGTTTTATTCACTCTATCATACTGCCTCAACTTACCAACATTTGCCACACTTTTCCTTTACTCTATATTTATCTTAATATACTAAAGTGTTTATTTCTGTATTTCATTCCATATGCAATAATGATTTAATTCATCACTTTATCATTAGTCAATTTTGTAATTTTTATTTATGATCGGTTAAATTTTAATGATCTTCGGAATATGTTTTAATTTTATTGTTTGATTTAAAATCGATAATTCATTTTTATATGTTTACTGTTTGAATTGTCTAAGATAAACAATTTTATATTACGGAAATATGTCAAAAATTAGTGCAAAAGAATTTAAAATTATGCCTAAACTCTGCATTTACCTAATATTAAAATATATGTGGTTGAAAATGATCGTATATATCGCCATGGCGCGTAATAATAGTATTATGACAAATGTACACACGGTCATCTACTACAGACATACTTATGCATAAGTTACTACACAAAGGTATAACTTTAAATTCAGTATTTAACAATTACAAAGTTCCAAATTTTAATTTTATTAATATTCTCTTACCTCCTAAAGGCACTGGAGCAGCGTGCAAATCGCTAAATTCCTTAAAATACGAATTATAGCGATCGTACTGTTGTTGCTAAGCTGACTTTAGACTTTTTTGTTATACTGTTGTATTCAAGGGCGTATACACTAGTTTAGCGATGCACAATTACTTCAATTAATTTGCAGCAATATCAATAGATATCTATAGGCATGTTACTGGGGGTAACTAAAATGATAAAAAAACTTATGAATAAATGCCAAAAAAATATTTCGTTCCCTCGGTTGCCTAAAGAAATGACACAACTTTTTCCGTTTTTTTTTTCCCCAATCTCCAACTTCACTATGTCTAAAATGACAGACGTCAGACGTTGACATTTCGGCAGAAGACATATATCAAAGAGTATGTATATATGAGAAATTGTAATTGCTGTTGCCAATACAAGAATAGTAATCCATTTTTCTGGCCAGGCTAATAAATCTTAAAATTCTACGCGAAAAACATTTACAGAAATACAATTTTAATGTATTTCTATTGCGACGAGTAATTACATATTTTCTAAAGAATGTAAAACACCTCTTCTTATAGGTCTTGTATCAAGCTTGGTATGTAAACTAGGCAATATGTTTAAAAGACTGGTTACAAATAAATTAATATATAATGCGATAGAATAAAATTACAAGTAAAACAATTACTTTTAATTACAAATCAAAACACTATTTTTCATTTGCCACCGACTGGTTCTTTTGGGTTCTACCAAAATAACTAGATATAACTTTCCTAACAGCAAGACGTCTGTTTTGAGAAGAGTTCTCGCCTTCATTATGCGCAGTTTTATTCCAATGCTCCGCAAAACTTTGTCGCCTAAACACTTTTCCTAAAGATTGCCATTTTTGTTCAGGACTAATTTGTTTCTCATCGAATGTTTCCTTGCTTCCAGATGGCCGTTCGCCCTATTAAAAAAATATTTTAATGTAAAAAGATTGCAAGCACAAGTCGACAATATTATAAATCTGTTACTTGAATAACTTAGATCTTTGGATAAGTAAATGTAGGCTATTTACTCGTAGTTTTTTCATACATGATAAATAACCGAACTGATCAAAATTTCACATAAGAGAAAAAGAGGAAATTGTAGATTGATATTATTGTTCATAGAAGCAGATTCAGTTCATAGCAGTTATCTCTATATCTACAACTTATTTAATGTGAAATCTTGAACGTTTGTTTAAGTCCTGGTAACAATAAATCTTTTAACACTTGGGACATAACAAAATTATACTAAAGCGGTTATTGTGAGAGATAATTCATTGTATTCATACTTACATCGTTTGATTTGGTAGAGCGAAGCTGACCACGAAAAAAACTCGATATAGATTTCTTCCAATTTTTATGATGTTTAAAAGAATTCAAATCTAAGGTACCGGGCCCATCTGCCGGCACTTTATTTTTGTTATACGTTTCTTCTTCCTTTTTTACCGAATCCTTTTGATACTGTGTACCCTCAGGGCACAACATTTTTTTACTAATATTAGTGCTTTTTATTATTTTGTTTATATGGTAAGTATGTTTAAAAACGTTTAAAAATATTTGCAAGTGTCATAATATTAAGGGCATTTGTTTGAGTTAGAAATGTCAAAATCAAAAATGGAAGATAAGCGTTTTAATATTACAAATTGTTATGAATAGGTTAAATAGACTTTCGAGTTATTTTTCTATTTTACGTTAAAAACTTTGTGCTCCTGGAAATTCAAAAAAAATTGTTGACGGTGGCAACCCCATTCACCTTTATAGATAAGTTTGTTTTTACAGGCTTTACAGATATCATACTTTTGCCTTTTTATGTACAAAGAAAGAGCGGGAAATTGAATCAATTTTTTATGAACTTTACAATTAGTTAGTAATATTTCTTTAAATGCAATAAGATAAAAAACAATTAAAATTAACTATGCAGGCTTTGGCTGTGTCTGCTCCACAGGTATTTAACTGATTTTATTAGAAAATTAACTATATGATTATTTGTAATTGTGTTTAATTGCTTTTACAGGATCTGATTAAAGTGTTGACAAATGAAGCCAACGAAAATTATCTTGGCTCGGTCACTCTATTAAAACAATTGACGGTTGCTGTTGTAAGTACAGTTGTATATTATAAGGATGCTTTTCCGGAGGACAGCTATAATATAGAAAAGTTTAGAGAACTTAAATTACGAATATTGAAGATGAAATGTCGAGATGAATCTGCTCAATTCCTGAGCACAGCGTTAATAAATGCTTTCGACGCATTTGATAAGAAATATGTAAGTAATTCTGTTTGAAAATTAAATATTGAAACTACAAAACCGAACCTCGTTCGATACACTTACGGCGAGAACGCTATTGGGAGTTTTCATAAAGGGATTTTATGACATTATGGCTAATACTACGTAGACTAGAAATCATCTGTATATTTTAGCTACAACGCCTAGCGTTGTGTTTCTACGATGACGAATGTAGGCCGGAGAATTTGGTGGACTATCACATATTTGAGTACACGTACCACGAGGCGGGTGCGAGCTTGCGCGTGCAGTCGGGGCGCGGTAGCAAGCGCGGCCTCGACGACTGCACTTACGCCATGCTGCAGAGCTGCATCGTCTACAACAATGGCTACCAGAAAAAGTTGCCAACATCTTTCGATATAAGCTTGAGACTTTATTACAACGAAGGTAAATGACGTACACCAGGTTATTATATATTGGCATAAAAACATTGTTCGAGTGATACTTTTTACGAGATTTCTCTTAACTTTTAGCTTGTGTTTGATATCGAAGTATAATTGAAACATTATGGACGTTTTTGTTGAAGTTCATCGATGTCGGTGTTAGTTTAAATTGTCGGTAACTGTCGTCGCTAAAAGGCTGTAGTTTATCGCTTGAAGCTGTACATGTAAGCCGATTCTGAAAGTGCTTGTTAGTTCTTTTATCCTATAAAAATATATTTATAGCGGCACCGGAAGACTACCAAGCGCCAGGTTTCCATTGCGGTAACGAGTTCGAGGATCATTTGTCGCAACTGGACATGTCGACTTACTTGTTAGGGCAGGTCGACACGCCTTACCATGGCTTACGCGTCACCTCTTTCTTCAAGGAGGACCTGGGATCCAGTAACGAGGCTATCGTAAGAATAATAATCAGTCCAACGTTAGAATAAGCTAACATTAGCTACATTGGTTAATAAGTAATATGGCTTTATTATGGTGTTTTTTTTTAATTCCGAGCGCACTTTTGGCCTTTTGCGTTCTGAAATCGACACTTTATTCAGTTGATAACGTAAATTTAATTCTCAGGCCTCGCAAAATCCCCCATTGATGACACAAACTCAAGATATTTCCGGTAAGTTATTCATACACTCATTATAATGATATCACTACTTCATTAGTTGGTAAATATAATTTTAATTTTTGTAATTAATGATGATCACTGCGGTGCAGCGTCTTCGTCTCCAGTGGGTTGTGCAGGGTTGAAGGGTGTGCTGGTCTGCCCCTGCGGCCTCGACAGTGACGATCTGACGCGTGACGTCACCTCCCTCATCACTTGCGAGTTAGTTATAGAACTATATATGAATGTCTGATGTAGCTATACTAGGTTTCGCACGCGACTCCGTCTGCGCGGAATAAAAAAAAATAATTTGTAGCCTATGTGTTTTCCAGACTATGCTCTACTATGCCAAATTCATCGAGATCCATTGAGCTATTCTATAGATACCTTCAAACAAACATCCATCCACCTACACCAGGGATACGCTAAGGGGTCCTTAAAGCATTGCTTATTTTCACTCTGTCTTCTTTTATCGACCTAAATTAGAATGAATAATAATTGACCTTAAGTGGATAATTTGGCCATGGGGGGTCTGTGGTAACGGTTCATTTTGGAAAAGGGGTCACTTGTCCAAAATAGTTTGGGGATCCCTGATCTAAACATTCGCATTTATAATATTAGTATTATGTAAATGTGTAACATGCCGCAGTGTCACATGTGGCTGTAGTAAAGTGATCAAGGAATGCAGTTTGCTTCACACCAAACTAAGTTTCATTAATGGTTCGGTCATATCCCGGCCCGCTAATTACCGGAAAAACTCTCAGTTTCTAATTATTATCAAACGTTTCAGTATTAACATTGTACTACAATTTAATAGATTAATCACATTTAATACTGCACTTAGCGTCGATTGATCACTATGGGAGATCCTTAGTGTAGTTTAATCATAGTAATCTTGATGACCATTACTAAAGCTCACTGAGTCTGGGTGATAGCAAGGTTCGCCATAGGACATCATATCATCATCATCTATCTTTCTTGGTGTAACTTAGTTACTGCAAGACGCAGCAGCACGCGGTATGCTTTGGTCTATTGAGGGGTGGGAGCGGGGGCGGGCACTGCTGTGCGACATGCGCAGACGCAGACCCATCTCGTCGTCCCACCTGCCCCCGTCTGGCCACACTGCACGACAAGAGAGAGGTACCACCACTTACAACTTACATTATCTTATACACATTGACTACAATTACATATGAATTAAGTAATTGTGGTCACTGATTGGTACTCTATTAAAATGTATTAATAATAATAATAAAGCCATTTATTTCCATACAGATAAACACAAAATTAAAAAATGAAATAAAATGTACAAAGTAACTTACTTCTATTTGCAATTTTTTACAATTCCTTAATTTAAAAAAGATTTTTTTTTCTTTTAATAAACTAATCTTTAGGAACCCCTCTTCGGGTTAAGACCTCCTCCAAAGACGCCCATTTCTCTCTATCCTGCGCCACCTGTGCCCAGGAAGTGCCGGCTGTTTTCTTTATTTCATCCTCCCATCGTGTAAATAGGTCTTCCTATACCTATTCTTCCTTTTGGTCCATTCTATTAAAATGTATTAAAAGATTCAAAGTTTGTGGTGGCTCGAGGTTAACTGCAAAGCGGGTGCGGTATAAACGCCGCCTCCACATTATTTTACGCCCTGACAATATGTAATTGTGTACTGACCATCGTTTTATACTATTCCGATCCTTTGTAATGTTTGAATGGTATACTACAGGTCACAAATATTAGGCGTTATTTAAAAATAGATTAAAATCTTAGCTTATCCAGAAGTGCAGAATGCGCCTGGTGCTGGCGTGGTGCAGTGCGCGCGGCGCTGTGAGCCTGGCGCCGCTGTGTGCTCTGGGCCTGGCGCAGCGCCATGTGCTCCGTATGCTGCACTATCTGCGCACCAAGCATGTGCTCGCACACGACGAGTATGTCTTCACATACATACATACGTACATACGTACAAGATCGATAGATTGTCTTCCCTTTCTTGTATCCATCCATTATTGGAAAGAAAATACAAATCTTCTATTTATACTAATTTTTCGTTAACGCCACAAACCTTTTTTTTGTCTAGTATTTTCCAAAATCCCCGTTTTGATAGTAGACGTTGTCACACTAGCGAACATGGTACCGTTTTTATAGTATTAGGTGGCAAACGAACAAGCGGTCACTTAAGTTCGCTAAATCAGCGAAGTAACCGCTGCCCAAAGACATCCGCAATTGTAGTTGCGTTGTCTACTTTTAATCGACAGAGGAGAAGTCACACAGAAATGTGCTGTCAGCTATTTCTGCTTCCACAAGCACTCGATACTTTCGTGACTATGAACATACTAACAAATAAAACATTCTCGAACGTTCAGCTGGAACGTACCGCAAAAAGTGAACGAGCCGCGGCTGCGGGAGTTGATGGCGTCGTTCTTCTCCGACCTGAAGTCGGACGTCGTGGAGCGGCTGCTGGAGGAGACGTTCGCATCTCAGGAGAGCCGCCCGGACTCCGCGCCGGACGTACTCAGCCCTTCACAGATGGTACAGCTCGTGTCAATCATCTTGGCGGCTCTAGTTCCCTCACATCGCGTTATTAAGTTTATTTTTGCGTATTTTTAACCTCACATTGTAACCGTCTGCAACTTAAACAGTTTGACCGATTTAGAAGATTGAAGTGGTGTTGGTCGGATATTAAGAGTATCGTTTGTTCTACTGATTTATTAGCTTTGTTAAGAGTTATTGCCTGTTATATCAGGCGAGTCTTCGCGAGGCTACAGGCGTCAGTCGCGTGGTCAAGTCGCAGCCGTCGACCGCCGCCAGCGAGCTGCTGCAGCAATACCGGGAGGCTTTGACCCCCACCCTGGGGGATGATCCCCTCGCAGACACGCTGGCCGACATGGGCCTCGGCAGCAACAAGCGGAAACTGGAACCAGACACCACCACTCTCCGGTCCATGGTCAAATCTAAAAGATCTCGGAGGACGTTTGAGTAATCTCATTTCTGGAATGCATTTTTTTAGTTGGTTTTGTTTTAATGCTGCAAAAGACTTGATTAAAGATATTTATAAATTTTTGTTTTTTTTTTATTTAACTACTAGCTGTCGAAATTTACGACGGGTTTAAACCGAACGACTGATAAAGACATCGTTCTGTTTCTTCAAAGGGAAATAAAATTAAAACGATCCTTTTTAAATTAACATTTAATATAACAGTTTAAAATATATCTACGTAATTATTTTTTTGTCCTTCAACATTATAAAAAACTATAAACAAGATACGAGATCTTATGGACAAACAGATTTGTTATTTTTTATAGTTATTCTTAAATTAACAATCTAAATGCATTTATTGAAAATCATACAATAAAAGCCGAAGCCTCAATATTATTTTAATTTCTTACAACTTAGATTAAATTACAAATTCATACAACAATTACTACTACATTATTGTCTTATTTTCTCTTATTAGTAAAGGAAATCAATGTTTTTAAGTTTGTCCATCTACCATACTCAGATTTGTAATTAAGGGAACATTAAAGCTACCATTAAACGTTTCTTAGTACAGCAATAACGTGCTTAAACGAAGTATGCTTATTAAACCATTGATCAAATTGTAACTTTGTTACGTTGTTCTATAAAGGTCTGATGTAATCCCGAAAAATGTGACTATTTTTTTTTTCAAAATCAAAACTATACGCTTACACTACTATATGCTATCACAGTATTTATAGTGAGCGATAAATTGGCTAAAATGAACTAGGCACAAATTAGCACCACTCATAGCCAGTCCACGTATAAAGAGGTGAGTGAATTAAATGAAATTGAAGGGCTTGGTGTGGCAATGGCGCTGCGTGGGGTCGAGGTCGCAGGAGAGGGGCAGGTAGTCCCCGAAGTTGGTGTAGAGATGTCCCCACAGGCGGGGGTCAGCGCGGGGCTCGCGCGCGCGCACCAGCGCCGGCACCGACGTGCGGTTCATCAGCTCCAGCTCCACCAACATACGGCGCAGTATCACCGGCTCACTGAAATATTACATTTCTTACCCAACAAGTAACTAGCGAGTAGCTTTCTATTCTTCAGGGCGAGTGTCATTTAAATTAAACTAACTTTTACCAGCGACTCCGTCCGCGCGGAATAAAAAAAATGCACACAAGATAAAAAAAGTTCCTATGTCAGTCTCCTAGTTCTAAGCTACCTTCCCATCAATTTTCAGCTAAATCAGTTCGACCGATCTTGAGTTATAAATACTGTAACTAACACGACTTTTTTTTTATATATAGATGATGTTAGATTTGTGAGAAGATATTTACAGATCCGCCAGGTTCCTCCTCTCGCAGGGGTCCTCCTCGATGTTGAAGAGGCAGGGCGCGGCGAGCGGCCGGCAAGGGATTGGAGTTACACTCGCGTTGCAACGCAATGTCGCTTCTTTTCTGTATTAATTACATGACATATATTAATACGAGTAACCACGAGCTATCCGCAGCCGGGAAAAAAACTTATTTACTACGAAAAATACTTTAAAAGCGAGTAAAAGTAAGAAGGCGCGTTTTAATCAACGATTGTAAGACAACTGTAATAATTTTTAACATGAAAATTATAAATAGTCTTTTGAAATTAAAGTATAAATTTTTGAATTAGAAATTAAAAATTACAGTACGTGGTACCTGAGAGCTAAAATAATGTTATCAGCGGGCAGCAGACCGAGGTGTTGCAGCGCGCGGCCCGCGTCGCTGTCGCGCACTTGCCCCGGTGCGTACTCGCCCCCCTCCCCCTCCCCGCTCGGTCCGTACCAGTCGTCCCACGCACCGTTGTAATTCGTACCTTAAAACAATAACAATACTAACCGTGGGTTTTCACTGCTGCGACACTGGTATTGGCACATTGAATAAAATACCTTTGTGCAGTTTCCACTGGTCCACCGTGATGGCGGCGCTGCCATAGATATCGTCAATGTTGTGCAGCACAGAGGTGCGCGGGGAGGGCAGGTCTCCCGACAGCGCCTCCCACTGGTTCATACCGTCGATAGAGTCGCAGCTGTACGTACATAATATAACAAAAATCATTTAAATTTATGTAGGATTGAACTATTATAACTGTGTCAAAAACTATATCGAGGGGTGAAAGGCTATTTGTTTTAAGCGACATTTTATATATATATTATATAAGGCTATTTGTTTTAAGCGACATTTTATATATATATTATATAAGGCTATTTGTTTTAAGCGACATTTTATATATATATTATATATATATAAATGTCGCTTAAAACAAATAGCCTTTCACCCCTCGATATGGTTGTCAAAAATGCAGTGTGTGTGTCACTGACCTCTATAGCTACTGCTGCTAAAAGCGCGAGTTAATGTTATTGTCAGCTTATTTTGACTCAATATACAAAGACATATTATGTCAAAAATACCGCGACTATGCAGTTATTGCCTGTTCAGTTGTATATGTAGGTGAGTGGTGTTAAGTGCACCTATAGTTGGCGCCCGCAGCCGCCAGCAGTGTGGGCAGCCAGTCCACGAGGTGCAGGCGCTGGCGAACAACGCGCGGGGACACGCGTAGTCCAGAGCTCCACAACACGCCCGCGCCGCGCACACCTCCCTCCCACAGAGTGTTCTTCACCTGGCACACAGGGTCACCTCAACATCATATGGCAATTATAGGTGTGACTACAGAAATTACATACAAGCACACATATTTAAATATAAACACAACATCTTAAATACTATGTCATAATTTTTAGAATGAAAAAAAAATAGTTTTCGTTCGTAAACTACAGTAACGTTTTCTTGTATGAATTATGAGGTTATAAACTTGTTGGTACTTACGCCCCTCAATGGGTAGTTGGAAGCGGCGTTGTCGTTGAAGCCCGCGGCGGCGCCCCCGTTGTCCGTAGTGAACAGGATGATGGAGTGCTCCAGCATGTTCCGCTGCTGCAGCGCTTGCACCACCTTGCCCACTGACTCGTCCAGCTTCGACACCATGGCTGCAGTGAGAATTAACATAAGTCAGTTCCCTTCTTAACGGTACCCATATATCAGTTCCAACGAAAGAATAGAAAGAAGGATAGACGATAGCATGGATAAATGAGCTTTTGTAGTAACAAGTTACAAGTAATGTAAATTTCAATTCAATCGGAAGTGGAAGGAATCGACACTTCTACAAGTTTTAAAAATAACGTTGAAGAATTCCGTAGCATTCTGAAGTCTGAAGTCTACACTAGAATTTTTTGAAAATAAGATCGAAACGAAGTGTCGTACCGGCGAACTTCTGACGTTGGAAGGGGCGGATGTGCCCGAATTTGTCAATGGCGGAGTCTGGCGCGCGCAGGAACTCTGCGGGGTTGCCGCTGTGCACCGCCGAGTGCGCCACCGTCAGGAACAGCGGCGCGCTCGCGTTGTGCGACATTATCACCTGACACCGGCACTTTGCTTTACACACGCTTTACACGCTTTACACTCTTTACACGCTTTACACGCTTTACACTCTTTACACGCTTTACACGCTTTACAGTACAACACATTTATTTCCTGCCCAATACGGTGAAACGTCACTCGACGCTCACAATGCAATTAAGGCGAATACATGTCATAAAATATGTGCTGAATTATCTCTTGGTGGCAGTATCCTCTACAATATTTGATCCTAAATGGGAAGCCAATTTAATTCTTTAACTGAATGACTCTTAACAATGTTAATAGAAATAATATTTTGTAACCGAATGAATGAATGAATCAATAGTAAACTATCTCAAGCTATTTACCCTCACTGCTTCGTTGGTGTAGACGTCTGTCGCGTACTGCCCGAACAAGTCGTGAGCCACTTCAAACCCTGAGGACATGTCGCTGAAAATTTATTATTGCTTCAGGTGTAAAATTTTGGGAAAGTAAATACCCTAATTTGACATTATACTAGGTTTTGTATGAAATTGTATTTTATTGATAAAAATATGCGTCTCATTAGTAACAATAAATAAATGATTTAAACCAAGTAACAAATTAAAAGATAAATTTATGAATTGGAGGGGGATTAATTCGAATTCATAAAATAATTTATGTTATCACTCACCACGTCTGAAATCGAATCCCCAGGAGCCGAATTCAAAAGACGTGTGATCGTACATGTCTATCCTGCCCGTCCAAAACCCGAGGTGAGTATCGAACCTGACAACAATATTATTTGAATTTTAATTCATTCACTCAAATGGTTGCTGGTAACCATCTTATTATTTAATTAAAAAGCTTAAATATATTGTGTGTTCATACTGTAAAGTGAACCGAAACAGTAGCGAAGTGAAACTTGCAACACATCTAGTTACGAAAAAGAAGCTAAAACGGAACGCAGTTTTCTCCAGATTACAAACGGTTAGTCATAATGAGTCTGTCTGCAGAAGTTAGTGGCGTGTTCGCGGCGCTATGAGCAATATTTATATCATTTACCCTAGCTTGCCCACGACTGTTTATAGAAATAATAATCAATTGTAAAAGAGCTCGTAGACCTTTAACTTTAGATTAAGGATGACGCTAGTACAGTCGTCAAAATGTCGTTGCACACGGCATATCGAATGTTAGTGACTGTTCTATTCTTTTTTGGGTAACTAATCTGTAGTCGTATATTACTTTGTGTAGAAGGGGAAAAGGGTGAGTGGGTATTACCCTCTGTTGAGCGGTAGGTAGTCGCGCTTGTAGCTGCCAAGGTGCCATTTGCCGACGAGGTGTGTGCGATAGCCAAGCTCGCGCAGGTACTCCGGCAGCAGCTTCTCCGACAGCGGCAGTCCGCGCGGCTCCGTACCGTAGATTACGCCATGCTGCATGCCTGCGGTATCAATAAGCCGGATGGAATTTCCCATATACGAATCAAACGACAACATCACTCGCCTAAATGATTCAATTCTTTTGGCTACAGGCGGTCACAATTGATGTACGCAAACCAACATTACAAGATATTTACGCGCGAGAAACATTACCCTCCTGAGTCAGCCGGAAAAAAAATAACTGACGAATTTCGTCTTCCAAATATATCACATATATTACGTTTATTTGGAAGACGAGAACCTGTTGTATTGACCGTAAATAGAATGTGTAAGCTGGAACTCAAGTTTAGAATGAATAAACTACTGCGTAAAAAGTTCATTTCCATATTCATTGTCGTTCATATACGTGTTAGCTTGTTATTTACTCTGTTACCCAATAGCTTACGTGATTTATGCTTAGTTAACATAATCGAGGAACAAAATGTAATAATTCAAGTTTTTTCGAGTAAGAAACTTCAAGCTGTTTGTTATTTTTATCATATATGATGAGGTCATTCATCTAAAGCCCGTTACACACCTTTACTTGTAACAGTCGAACTGTAAAGTTAAAACTTACGTTTGTAGGCAACATTTTAATGGTCAGTTAATCTGTATGATGGGCCTAGCACAAATATTTATAACAATTGCGTTTGTGACGTCATCGTCAATTATGTCAAAATTAGTATGTTTATGGTGTACTAAATTCCCGATAGACGCTCAAAGGGCGCTTCACTTATTTAAATATAAATTTTGTTGATACGATGACGATGGTCACAAATATTCGTGCTAGGCCCATAGTTCTATATTTTGCATACACTCTGTGATAACTGAGGTGCCAAAGGATTATTTTTTTTTTCTCTACTTTTCCAACCTCTTCTAATAATATCCGATTGAGAAGGCGCAGAGAATATTATGTTATGATAAATATTTGTCACTTAAATACAGTCGCTAACAAAAGCCGCTTTACGTTTATAAGTTTACCTATTAGCGTCCTTGGTACAAAACACATAAAAACAAGTTATTTCAACCAGCTTTACGCATAATTAATGAACTATCTTCGTTCATAGCGAAAGTTTTTCAACTTAGAATACCTTAGTACCGTTAACTTTAGCTTCTACTAAGTATAGTAAAACTTGTGTCGTATTTAACCACTAATAGTAATGTATCATTAATTTCTTGGCAATGAGATTATATCTTTCACAATCTAATAAAAAAAAACTACGTTACTAAATTCTAATGTAGCTTTCTTCTAATGGTAAAATATTTTTTATAATGGGTCCAGTAGTTTTTGAGTTTATTTGTTACATACAAAATTACAAATCTTTCCTCTTTATAAGTATAGATAACAACATTGTGTGACCTATCTGTCACATTAATTAGTTGATAAATGTATCAGAATAATTGATAGCGTCATATTGAGTAGACAATGTCCGACATTTAATGCTAAAGTAAACAGTAAATATAATATCAGAAGTTTAAATAATAAAAATTATATTAAATTATACAGCAAACAAAAAGAATATATTTGACTTAGCAGATTTTTTAAGGTAGATTATTTTAACGTTCTTAGAATACCTTGATGTTTTTTTAATATCCAACGGTTTGGCAGCGTATCGAGTACAAACATAGAGACAAAAAAGATGGTAATATAAATATATATTATATATATTTAATTTATATATGGTAATATAAATCTTAATATATATAAATCTCGTGTCACAATGTTTGTCCTCAATGGACTCCTAAACCACTTAACCGATTATAATAAAATTCGCACACCATGTGCAGTTCGATCCAACTTGAGAGATAGGATAGTTTAAATCTCAAATTATAGTCGCAATTTTAATTTATTGCTAATTATTTGTCTGTTATTATTTGACAGTCACAATTATCTGTTAACTCCAAATGATTCTAACAGATGTCGATACCTTTCGACTGGGTTGAGTAAGTAATCAATAGATGGCGCTGCTATGGTAAATCTACGAACGTGTCATATAAGCTTATTAACTGCGCGCAGACGGAGTCGCGGGCGACAGCTAGTATATTATATATATTTACATTTAATATATTATATATATTTATATTACCATCTTTTTTCCGTTAGCATCGTTTTATTTAGACCGTTGACCTTATAACTTTCTTTAACATTCATAAATATTTTTGCGACGATCTCATGATAATATTATAGAAAGAACAATAACGTTTTTGTTTATCCTCAAAAGTTACTCATAGAAAAACATTAACAACTTAAGGTCTTTTTTATAAATACCTTTACGATTTGTAACCATGCAGTATTGTGTATTATACACGTAAAGGTAATGAAGCATTGTTTTAGTACAGTAACGTACAAAAGGGTTACGGCCTATAATTGTGTTGTTACTTTTTTTTAACGGGTGATTGTATTTATGATATAAGTACAGTCATGTACAATATTGAAACAATTAATTTTTCGGATTTTAATAGGATCAATTGTTTTTTTATTGAGCGTATACTGATTAGTAAAAACAAAAGTTTTTTTTGTTGAGCATCGACTCGAATGATCCAAAAGCTAAATAAATAGTAAGGAATTATATCAGCGAAGAGTTTCGCGGGATAAGATATCCATTTGACGTGGAACAACTCCTCTACATTCAGATATACTCGTTTACATTATTAATATCGCATAAATATATTTAAGCATACAACCATAATTATCTCCTGAATACGTATTTATTGGCACACCCTCGCACTGGTTAGAAAACCATCGATTTATATTTCCTACATTAGTTTATACAGCAAAAAGTAAAATTGTGAAAGACCTAGTCACGCAGAACCGCCTTTTCTACAGCTTGTCTTGTATATTTCGACTCGCGAGACTATAAATTTTGCTTGCAGCCAATGGCTTGGGAAAAAGGATGTTAAAATAGTTATATGCACTTACCAGTGTGTATGGGGTACTTGCCGGTCATGAGGGCGGCGCGTGAAGGCGTGCAGATGGGCGTGACGTAGTAGTTGTTGAGCACGAGACCCGACCATGCCAGCGCGTCGATGTTCGGCGTCGGGATTTGGTTAGAGCCATGGAAAGATACATCGTTCCAACCCTGGAACACCACAAACAATTTTAAAAATGTTTAAAGGTTTATAATAAAAGGTTTCAAGGGTACGAAATCTTACTAGAATTATAAATGCTACATTTTAAATGTATGGATGGGTGTTTGTTATTACGTATATCTTCAGAATTGCTTAACGGATCTCACTGAAATTAGGCATAAATAGAGAACTTGGTCAGGAAGAACACATAGGCTACTAATTTATTTATTTAAATTCCGCGCGGACAGAATCGCGGGCGACAGCTAGTTTATTTGCGTCTTAATTGCAGCCTTAAATTAGTAACAAAACATTTTTTTTGTTTCATAGCAGAGTTAACAGTTGACACAGTTGTTATAATTAGGTTTTTATGGGAAAATAAACCATAATTTTTGGTTTTATGATGCTCGGGAAAGCCTACCTATACATTTTATATCAACTCATTTGCAAGAATTTAAAAGCTATGGTGAAATGTTCCAAATTATTACGCGTCTTAGTTTCTCTATCGATTGTTCAAAGTATTGGATAAATGCCAAGTGACGTCACTTACATCTTTCAGATGTATTTTAAAGCAAGGGTGCAAGGGGCGCTGGAAGCCTGGACGCCAGGACTTAGTGGCGCCCGGGCACATAGCCTTGGAAGGCGCCAACTAATGAACGTATCACTTATAGGGGTGCTAGGCTGACTTTAGAACCGGGCGCCTAACACGGTTAAGACGGCCCTGACATCTTAAATAATACAGCAAGTAGCTAAAGAAGTAATGTGAACAAATAATTTTTAAATCAATAAATTAATTTTAGTATAAAAAATCATTAAACTTTATAAACAAAAATGGATTTCTCCACTTTGCTATTTTGACAGTTGGGTTAATCGCAGACCCAGGATTATTAAGGGTACTCTTCTGAATTTAATTACGGCAATATCATAACAATTTTTTGGAAAAAGGCGGGAGTCATATTTTTAAAGTGAGCTCAACTGTTATTTGTTTAAGTAAAAAATAGGTGTAGTTGACAAGTTAAACTAGTTTTTATATATCAAAAATCCACGGATTGCCTCCAAAGTGAAGACTGGCCTCCACAAAACAAAGTCTTGCCTTGTAAACCGTTACGTCATTTGAATTGCAAGTTAGACAACACCGTTGCAATACTAGTATTTTGGTTCATAATGTTTTCAACACATCTTTATATTCACCGTGCATACAGTGCTGTTGTTTTTTTTTTTCTAATAAATACGTCCAAATTACTGTGTTTTAAAGAAATTGGAAGTCGATCGAGTTGATCTACCAATAAAATCAATGTCTATGTTTTCTATGCGTACCTAAAACAATGTTTAGATTTTGATGAAATATAGGACTTTTTTTAGAAAAACATAAAATGAAAACTTTAATTCGATTTGACGAATTTTTTACTTCCAAAATAGCATATTATACTTTTTATATATTTTGCTTTGCCTTGGTAAAGCATGCCTACATCTTACTAATATTATGAATGCGAAAGTTTAGATGGATGGATGGATGGATATTTGTTAGAAGGTATCTCCGGAACTTTGGCACAGATGTTGAACATAGTCTGGAAGACTTGTTTTTTTTATTAATTACGCACGGACGGAGTCGCAGGCGACAGCTAGATGATTATAAATAATAGAATTAACTATTGTGAGCTTTATAGTTCCAGATAGTCTCAATTTATTTTTTATTTTAATATGGAAAAGGAATGATAGATAACTTATTTTCTACTACTAAATTACTTACTAAATGAGGTATTCTTGTGATAAAATGAATATAAAAACGTACCAAATCGTCAGCAATAATGAGTATGATATGGGGCCGGTCTGACGCACGACACAATGTCGCCAGAGCTAAGAGACACAAAACACGCGTCATCTCGTCGCCGAGAGCGTGCAACGACTGCAATCCAGAGTATAGTAAATATATACACTAGTAAACAAACTAGATGCGTAAATCAGCTCTGAACCGGTTCAAAAGTTCACCTCACATTACGTTGAGCTACAGCTCAACAAAAACATTGGCAGCTTACGACTCAGTGCAATGAACTTACAATAACTAAGAAAGCCGACGAGCCGTGAGTCAGCCGGCGTAATTATGCGCTCGTGGCTTGTTGAAACATATCGTGCCTCTTATCAATGTCAATTAAAAAACAATGTCAAACAAAATGCACTAAAAAGAAACAAAATAATGACATGAAAACTTCTTTCTTTCTTTCTTCTCTCTTTCAAAAACCCTCTAAACTCTAAAGAAAGTTCTCTTCTTTCTTGTAACAAGTCTATATTGTATAATTATTGTTATTTCGCAGTCGGTGTCGGCCTAAGTAGGGACATAAATATAAGTTTATATACACTTAGCGGCACAATTAACCGCCCACCCTTTTAAAGTGGCAAATTTTGATGTTATCGCAGTTGTAAGTTATTGGGAATAAATAAGTCAAGTGTGAAAGAAATGTAGTGACGAAAAAATTACAAACTACCCACTTACCTTTGTTTTTTTACGCATAAGTTGTGTGAAAGGATAAATATCGAACTTCGTCTCATTATCGTTATCGTTGCCATACTGCTTACATTGCTTCAGTGGCATTAAAAGTAACAAATTTGAGTTTGTTTTGGTTTCGTAACTTAAAGCTAGTGTTTGGATATCACAAACATGCCATTTGATGCGAATTCAGTGGCGAGAGCCGTCGCTCTTATCGACGAAGGGTTTAGTCAGCGTTAAGTGGTGCGGAAGCTTGGTGTCGCACGTACCACCTTAAGGGATGCAGTGAAACGGTTTCGGGAAACTGGCTCTTATGAGCGAAGACCAGGACAGGGCCGAAAAAGTTGCACCTCCTTCGTGACGACCGATTTCTTGTGACCAATGTTCTAAGAAATCGGTTCACTACAGCTGTTGAGGCACGAAACCAACTTCGTGAGGTTTGCAATGTTCAAGTGAGTGAAAGAACAGTGAGAAGAAGACTAGGAGAGAATGCCCTTGGAGCTTTTCGACCATCTCGAGTGCCACAATTGCTCGTAGGCCACCGGAGAGAAAGACTTCGTTTTTCCCGAGAGCACGCCGAATGGAATATGCAACAATGGAAGAATGTTATGTTTACTGACGAGACAAGAATATGCTTGCACGGTCCTGACGTTCGCCAGCGTGTATGCAGACGCAAGAATGAAAGGTTTGCACCATGTACTGTTGTGGAAACAGTAGGTTACCACTAGTGATGCAACGGATGTCTGTTTCCGTTTCCGCAAGTGCGGAAGTTCCGCATGCTTTTCAACATCCGTTTCTGCTTCTGTTTCCGCAACTTTTATAACGGAGATAAAACGGAACTTTACGACGGCTGAGAGATCCCAATGCGCGGCGCGAGACGCGCAGTCCTTGTGTGTCCTTTCGGCACTTGTCGCATTTGTTTGTTTACGTACTTTTTCGTGAATTTAAGCGCGTAATATTTTCTGCTGCTGTTTGAAACAATCAGTTTCTCTTGCTGGAGTTAACTGTCTAGTTGTTGTCCATATAAAATTTGACAACTGGCAAAATGTGACTATTTCATACTAACGAGTTATTAAATGTACTTTTGAATAAGTGATAACCATGTAATATATTACCATCATTATTATCATCAGCTCACTATACATCCCCACTAAGGGGCTCGGAGCCTACCCCAAATTAGGGGTGACTAGGCCATAGTCAACCACACAGGCACAGCGCGGGTTGACTTCACACATATCATTGAATTTTTTCTCAGATATGTACAGGCAGCATCACTATGGTTTCATTCACCGTAAGAATGTCGGATAAATGTATATATGTAAATCGAAAAACACATTGGTACATGGCGGGATACGAACCCAGCCCCTGCAGATTGCAAGTCAAGTGCCACGAGCCACCGACGCCTAATAATTATATCTTTTGCTAATGTAGATTTGGTGTATTTGATACTTAACACATTCACTGTTTACAAAATAAAAAAGGTAACAGCTGGGAGCCAAAACTTTTTACGGTGAATTTTATTATTTAATAATATTTTTATTTTTAAGTTTTAATATTTAAAAGCCTCCGTTTGTCAACACGTATTTTAACTTATTGCAGCACAGTAAAAATACATACATTGAAGGCTAAAGGACACCGATATTCAATGCCTTAATAAATTAAAAACGAGTACAAACTGTTTTTATCAAAAAAAAAAAAATTTGTAAATATGTTTTTTTTTTTCATATTATTTACACTTCTGTTTCCGCATCCGCTTCCGTTTCCGTTTCCGTTTCTGCTAAAATTTATTTTTGACATCTGTTTCCGTTTCTGGTTCCGCTAAGACACTTCCGTTGCATCACTAGTTACCACGGTGGCTCTATCATGATATGGGGCGGCATTACTTACAAAGCACGCACCGACTTGGTTATCTTCGAAAGAGGTGGAATAAATGCTCAGAGGTATGTAACAGAAGTGTTGGAACCTCATGTAATGCCATTTGCTCCAATTATTGGCGAAGATTTTTTATTAATGCAGGACAACGCTCGCCCCCACGTTGCTAGAGTTGTTACCGCGTACCTGGATACCGTCGGCATTCGAAAATTAACATGGCCATCCCGGAGCCCAGATTTAAATCCTATTGAACACATATGGGACAATTTAAAAAGACGTGTTCGAAGCCGCATACCAGCTCCAACCACCATAGATGAATTAATACAATCCGTGATTGAGGAGTGGCAGAACATTCCACAAAAACAGATCAAAGATGTCATCGACAGCATGCCAAACCGTTTGATGGAAGTCATGAGGGCTTGAGGTGGAAATACGCACTATTAGAATTCATTTATTCAGCAGATTTTTTATTTTTAAGCCATTTCATCGCATTTGTTAATTTACGGTCAAAGTGTTTTTCAGACTTTTTTATAAATAAAGGTAATAATTAAAAACAATATTATCTTTCATTTTACTTCAATATACCTACGTTATAAAATAACATTCACAAGTAAGGCCACATTTTTTTTTTCACCAAAATCGTAAAAAATCAAGGTGGGCGGTTAATTGTGCCGCTGAGTGTATATAACAAGAAATAAAATTTTTTGTTTTATTTCACAATTTTTAGTGAATTTGAAGTTCAATTACAAATTTCCTTAATACGTATAAGGACATAAATAAGACAAATAAAGAAAAGGACTTTCCTATTTAATATGTGTGTACTTCTATTCAATAACTAATTTAGAATGCACCAGAAAACCACTTATCCTTTAAACAATGAAATAATTATCAAAATCGGTATACAAATTGAAAATTAACGAACTAATACATCGTAGCGTGCCTTTAATTTTGTCCAGCCGCGCGCCGCACTAGCATTTTTCGAATGCGCGTAGTTTTTAATCATTTATTGTCTTCCAAACTATTGATCAGAATTACATAGTTTAAAGGCTAATGTAATCTGCATTTAATACTCTAGCCATTAAACATATTTATTTTGATAAGGATTCATATCGAATATAATATAATAGCGCCGTAAGCTTACGACGCTGTTTTTCGTGTGCATTTTAATCGAAGTTTGTTCACAATAACATGGTTTTTGTGAGACATCCATAGATGATAGATATATGCCACCTGAGACTTTTATTTAGCAAATTTAAGGATCTATAATTACTCCATACATAATTTTAATGTAGGTCATATAGTTTGACCTACGTAAGCCCAGAAAGCAAATTTGTGCTATTCATTGTAACGCGATGTAGCATTTTTCGTTTCCGCGTAATTTTATTCTTACGATATCTCCTAAACTATTAGACAGAATGATATACATAGTTTTAATTGTAAATATAATCTACATTAAATTCTCTTGATAATGAACATGTTTATGTACATAAGGGTTAATACTGAACTTTAATAGCGTCGGAAATAGGGCATGAATTTAATTAATGTTTTCTTAAAGAAAAAAATGGTTATTGTGAGAAAACTATAAAAGATAGATATATGCTATCGCGGACTTTTATTTAGCACATTTAAAGAGCTACAATTCGCCATACATCATTTTGATGTAGGTCTTATAGTTTAGCCTACGTAAGCGCTGAAAGCAAAAATGTCCCTAATTTTCGCAACAAATTTTAAAGCTATATTCAAAATCTACTAGTCTTCTAGTTATTTAAAAAAAAAACAAAAAAATGGGACCCACCTGCAAGCACTTCCTTTCGATTAAAATAATTTTTATCAAAATCGGTACACCAGGGACGGAGATTCGCGGTAACACACATAAAAAAAATTCAGTCGAATTGATAACCTCCTTCTTTTTGAAGTCGGCTAAAAAGTCATTGTCGTATTGTAGTGTTTCAACTTTTTGATTTCCAATTTTTTTTATATGTAACTCGTATATTTGCAGTCCTTGGTAGAATAAAACAACCAATAAATAGTAAACGCCGCTAGTAAAAATCTCTGCTATATTTTAATGTAGCAACTCAGTAGGCAAGTGCCTCCATTTTAATCAATGGAACAAGGTTCGAATTTAAAATGTTTTGTCATAAATTATTTTGACATTTCCATTAGTCTGATCTTTGGTTCTATTTTTAATCTAGATCATGAATTGTACATAGCTGTAATGCCGGTTATAGCGCTCTAGCGCCCAGTTTTTATCATGCTTTGGAGGGGGGTTTAAAAGGGTAACACAGTCGCATACCAGTGGCGCCATTTTTTGTCCAGCGCTGGGCGATTGCCCAACCTTACCCTACTCTAACGATGACTCTGCATAGCTATAATTCTCTGGTTAAGTTTACTTTCCACTATTTACTCAAAAAACTCTTTCTAATCTTACGACTACTAGCTTTTGACCGCGACTCCGTCCGCGCGGAATGAAACAAGATAAGTAGCCTGTGTTCTTACAGACTATGTTCTACATCTGTGCCAAAGTTCATCAAGATCTGTTGAGCCGTTTCGGAGATAGTTTAAAACAAACATCCATCCATCCATAGTAAGGTTTTCTATTTTTTTTTCTGTTAATCATATTCAGCAATACATAAAGACATGTTTTAGTATAAAAGATGTAATAAAACAAAACAATTTGAATAGAAATATTTTATTAAATCAAACATAAATGCCAGTCCGCTGACTTGTTCCTATCTCACACAAAACCTTACATACACACAAAATACCCCAATTCACTAACTATAATTATATAATACTATGTCATATAAGGTTTAATGAATCCAAACTGATATCTTCACAGAATGTCAATTCCAAAACATATATATTTGTTTCACAGATTAAAAAAAATATTAAATGAATATTTCATTATTATTTTATTCAATATAACACTCGTAGCAATTTTTTTTTAATTATAGTTATGTATGTATACTTCTATACAAACAGACAGACAGAAGAGAAAGCAGAAATGTGGAAAAAAAGATTTGCATGCCGACTGATAGTACTCGTGAAATTAAATAAAAAACTAAACAAAACTATAATTAGGACGAATATCTTAATAATATGTGATAAAAATATTAAGTTCAACATTTGTTCATAACAGAAAAGAGAGAGTTACATTTACATCGCTTCTTTGGTAATCAAAAAAGGAAAAAAAAATAGAAAGATAAAAAATAAGCAAATAAATTTAATTTCAATCCATTAAAAGAAAATTTACCAATGTTTATTTAATCGTTTAATTTAATATTTAACCGACGTATTCGTAAACCAAAGTTCAGTCCACGAAGGAAATAAGGAATAACAAAATAAAAATAATCAAACAAAATGCACATCTCTCAATAAGCCATCACTATAATATTTATCTTATGCACATATTAAATAAAATATGTCGACATATAAACAACACTAAAACATTATAAGCCGCCAGTAAGTGTGAACGCGACGTCCGAGTACAGCTATCTCGCTCGCACTTGTTAATTAAACTACTATAGTGATGTAAAAGATTCATTCTAAATATCGATATTATGACGCTTGACTATTAATTTTATTGCGAATTTATTTGTTATAAATAATGTCTAAATATATATAGTAATATAAATTAGCCCTAATTTATTGAGTTATAAATTATACAATATAGTTATATATTAAAAATACGTTTATAAATTTATTACTATTGAGGACAGATCTACTTCACTTAAGTATTCTATCATAATGTAATATAACTGAAATATAGAGATGTTACATGTCGATATAAAGTATCGATAAATCGACAAAAGAATGTATTTAAAATGTTAGCTATAACAAATATGAGTGCAAATGAAACATGAATTTGTACCCAATCAGTTGGTACTCAATAAATTAGGATATAAATGTTTTAGGATTACTCCTTGCGCGGTTTGCGCTTCCTGTGACCGTCGCCCGCGCCCTCCGTGTCCACGCCAGCCTTCCTAACAATAGCACGATTCATTTATAATCAATAATAATAATAACTCTTTATTGTACATTTTACACATCTGTTGTGTATTAAAGGAGCCAATGATTTTCCTTACATGTTAAAAGTATGTATAATTTTTGAGTAAAATGAACAGTTTAAAACCAAAAGAGAAAAAGTAAACCATAGCAATATGCGTGAGTGTGTGGGTGTTTGTGTGTGTGTGTGTGTGTGTGTGAGCAATACAAATTAACAACATAAATAGTTATTTTACAGAAGAGGTCACCATTTATCTATGATAATGTCTTTAAAGCAATAAAGTAACATCATATAGTAATTAAAAGAAGTAGAATGCGATGGTGTGACTTACTCTGGCTGGTCAGTCTCGTGGTCGGAGTGTGGGGGCGTGGCTGGGGGCGTGGCGGGGGGCGTGGCGGGTCCCTCAAGGTCCGCCTTGCCCCGGGGCGCGGCCGCAGCCTCTGCCCGCGCCTCGCCCTCGCCCTCCGCCTCGTGCGGGTCGTCCTCCATCATCGCGTCAGTCTTCTTGTACTCTACGTCTGGCTCCTGTATATGTATAAAATCGATTTTATTTATTGAACATTAAAATTTTTTGTTAATTTCAAATCACCGCATACCTTTGCTGAATTCCTTCTTCCATGAAAACAAAATCTGATGTTTACATAAAAAAATCGACATATAAAAGTTACATATAAAAGATCGTCGGTGGCTCAGGGGTTAACGCACTTGACCTCCAATCTGCAGGGCCTGGGTTCGAATCCTGCAATGTACTAATGTGTTTTTCGAGTTTCGATTTACTTATGTACATTTATCCGACGTTCTTACGGTGAAGCAAAACATCGTGATGCAACCTGCACATATCTGAGAAGAAATTCAATGATATGTTTGAAGTCAACCAACCCGCACTTGGCCAGCGTGGTTGACTATGGTCTAGTCACCCGTAACTTGGGGTAGGCTCCGAGCCCCTCGGTGAGGACCAATACGATAATTACACATGTGTATTTGCGTGCTATCTGTGTACATAGATGTAAGTACACAGTGTGAGGTGTGTGTATACTCACAGATGTGGCTGAAGGTCCGCAGCAGAGGTAGCAGAGTGCGGCGAGCACCGCGAAGGCGAGGAGCGCCGCGGCCGCAGAGAACCAGGGCCTCTCGCCCGCCCACCGCAGTCCCCGCTCCATCATACTCTCCTACACACACTGGCCTACTCACACTATCCGTACCACTATACCTAGACCTAGACCTTCTAGTCTAGCCTACTATATGGGATACGGTTATAAACCACAATAGAGCGATACAATCATTTCGTAAAACTAGCATACGACTACAATCTCACCTGATTTCATATTTTTAATATCTGACATTTTCTTAACATTAATAATTAAAAACACTAGCATCAACTCGTTCCAAAACCTTTGGTATACGAAATAGGAATATCGGACCTTTACAAAATATAAAGGATTGGAGGTCTTTAAATCTAATTATACACCAGAAGTAGTATCTTAGCTCGTAAGGCAATCTAGCGTAGATCAAAGATCTTAAAGTCTATGAGTTGTTTAGCAATATTCTAAATTGAATTGACCTCTCTGGCCCTGCGCACGAGGTAGGCGATGTAAATGGAGACAGGTATGGCGCAGTAGACCGCATACATCGCCCAAAGACCAGGCTTGTAGTTGGTGGCGCGGAGCAACCGGCCCCATACAGTTTGCTGATCCCCCCCCCCACACACAAGTATTTATATTCTACATCTGAAGATATCTTTTATCCATACAAATCACCCAAACATTCGCATTTATATATTAGCTATCGCCTGTGACTTCGTCCGCGCGGAATTAACAAAAATATAATAATTAGCCTATATGTTCTTTAAGACTGTGATCTACATCTGTACCAAATCTCATCAAGATCCATTGAGCCCTTCTGGAGATGCTTTCAAACATCCATCCATCCATACATCCATTAGTAAGAAGTAAGATCACAACTTGGAGGAGTCAATTCTATCTAATTTTAAATTATATCTTTTCTTTATTTATGTTTTCAACTAATAATTAAAACAGACGTATTTATAGAAATTTACACATTTGAACTTAGGTTAGAATTTGTCGAGATAAGTGAGAAATATCCATAAGTTAGAAAAATATCTCAGTCACTTAGATTCTCGCTTATCCAGGTTCGACTGTTTTAACAAATCCTATCACCTCAACCATACAAGAAACAGTTTAAAGCAATTATTTTGTTTAACAAATACCTTATCTAGATAAAGTTCTAGAGATAGATATTGTTAGAGATAGTGTATACTCACAGATTCACTGGAGATCTTAGCACGTTTGAGAGAGTAAGTCTGCTGAGTCCAATCTGTCACAGCTTCCATATCATCGCTGATGATCAAGTTGTCGAAGAGCAGCATCGGAGACATGGACCACAGTTCGAAACCAACCGCATGCTGGAATTCAACACATGAAATATAGACTTCAATAAAAATAAAAAGTTTTGTTGTAATCTGTGGCACAATATCTAATATATAAAATTCTCGTGTCACAGTTTTCGTTCCCGTACTCCTCCGAAACGGCTTGACCGATTCTCATGAAATATTGTGAGCATATTCAGTAGGTCTGAGAATCGGACAACATCTATTTTTCATAACCCCCCCCCATTTTTAAACTGCGCGCGGACGGAGTCGCGGGCGACAGCTAGTGTCTATGTAAAAATGTCTATGATTGGTTGTTGCGGATATAACATTAATGAAGAGTAAACGTGATTACTTTCTCCGTGTCTTATTACAATTTAACTTTGCAAACATTCTAAAAGCCCATAATAAATAACATGAGATAAAACTGTAGATAGATATTACGGTCTTCCATTTGACATACTTCTGGCACACCCGCTAGTATACTAGCTTTAGCTAGACTTCAGCAGAATAAAATAAAATGGTTGCAAAATGTCTCTAGACTATGTTCTACATTTATACCAAATTTCATAGAAATCCATTTCGATATCAATTACTAATAACATCCATACATCCATTTAAAAATTCCCTATTATAATTATACTAGCTGTCGCCCGCGACTCCGTCCGCGCGCAAAAAAAAACTAAATGGGGGGGGGGGTTATGAAAAATAGATGTTGTTCGATTCTCAGACCTACTGAATATGCTCACAAAATTTCATGAGAATCGGTCAAGCCATTTCGGAGGAGTTTAAGTTCGAACCCCGTGATACGAGAATTGTATATATTAGACTAGCTGTCGTCTGCGACTCCGTTCGCGCGGAATTAAAAAAAAACAATCAATAGCCTACTCATACTATATCCATCCATCCATCTAAACATAAGTTGAATGTCCAGTCAAAGAACTAACTTAGGACTAAGGTACAACAAACTGGTCACCATAAGAGCTATAATTCAGTACAAATGTATATTACTATAACAAGTTATCAACCTTATTGACAGAGAGCCAAATAACAAGTATATATTACTAGCTTTTACCCGCGACTCCGTCCGCGCGGAATAAAATAAAAAAAAACTGGGTAAAAATTATCCTATGTCCTATTCCTGGTTCTAAGCTACATGCCCACCAATTTTCAGTCAAATCGATTCAGCCGATCTTGAGTTATAAATGGTGTAACTAACACGACTTTCTTTTATATATATAGATAAGATAAATGGGTAGGAAATAAACGTCCCCAACTGTATTTTAAGTAAAAGTACTCACAATGGGCGTCATCTTGAAGGGATTTTCGTCGTAGAAGTAGTGGGGGTTGGGGATGCGGCGGGGGCTCCATTTACCGCGATAGTTGGGGTTGGGGATGAGGGGTGCGCGCCACACACCCTGCAACACAACATAAACTTACCCCCCAGTTGCCACAAACACAAAAAAAAAATCACACATGAAAAATAAAAAAATAAATTATCTATGGTCATAATTAAGGTTCAAGTGTTAGAGTTAGAAATAACTATTTCAGCAAAAATAAATTTTATAGAATTATTCGTACTCGCTAAAGTACACTTATTGTTGGTTTCTGAGACCAAAATTGCCTTCATTATATTTAACAACATTTTTTGTAACATAATAAATTAACAATTAATTATAAAAACAATAATTTAATGATAAATATTTTTTTTATCATAAGATGAATCAAGAAGAAGCCAACATCTGAATTCGCCGAAACAGCGAAACAACCTTTACTAATAGATATCCACAATTGCAAATGCATTACTTACCTTTAACTGACGGTGAAGATATCGCATATAAAGAAAAAAAATTTCCTTTCCTATGCGTTCTTTCCTCAGTCAAATCAACTTCCAAAGAAGACAAATATGACGCAAAATATAATGTTATATTTCAAAGCAATGTACCTTATAGTTGGGGTTGGGTATGAGTGGGGGGCTCCAGGGTCCGCAGCCGGGGGCGGCGGCGCAGGCGGGGTTGTCCACCAGCGGTGCCTCCCACTCTCCGTCCATCTCCTCATCCCAATCTGAAGGCTTCTTTGCTTCCGGATCTGGAAAAAAAATCAAATTTATTGTCCCTCAGAATACTTATGAGACAAAAGTATTTACAAAATAATAAAAAAAAATCAATTTTGTACTGAAAATGAAAACCCAAAAGTAATTTTGAACGCTAATAAATCAGTTTCGATTTTATGTAACAAATTAATAGGTTTTTCGTGATTTTGTATAATTTCTTTAAATGTAAAAAAAAACTACAGTCAAAACCGTTTATAGCGACATCGTTTAGAACAACATACCGGTTAAATTGACCAAAATCAAAGGTCCTGGCTGAATGTTATATACATATCTTTCCTATTAATACCTGTCACCGGTTGTTACAACTATCGGTTTTTACGACTCAATATGAGTAGTCCCTTCGATGTCGTTATAACAGATTTTGACTGTATTTAAAACAGTAAATTTGTAGTGACCAGGTATCATCTCGGGAGCGTCGTCCAGCCAACCGTCAGGTTTTACAGCATTCGGGTCCACGATCTGCGCTGGCGCCTCCTCATCCCAATCCTCGGGCTTCGTCGCGCTCGGATCTACGATCTGGTAACAAAGAAAAAATCTAGACTTCATAGTACTAGAAATAATGCTAACAAAATTAAATACAGTAATAAATTGATAATTTTTACTTTTTTTATGTTAAAAGCTACATCTTAGTCTAGTTAACAACATGAACTAAACACAAAGATACATTTCCAGGTGTAAACGTATTTTTTTGCTGAAGTAAAAGGACATATGCGGCCTATTTTCATATATGGTTGAAACTTTGAGAGCCTTTTTTGTAAAGTTGTCAATTTAAAAAAAAAAGGAAAAAAACTTAGCCCTTATTCGTAGGAGCCATTGATAAGTAGCAAACATGAGTTATCTCTACGTCATAGAATGTTCCAAATAATCAGAAAATTGACATTATTTTATGACACTTGTATGAAAGGCTATTTGTTTTAAGCGACATTTTTTGCGATATTGATTATTTCACCCCTCGATATATAGAAAAACGCTAATATTTAAAGGTTTTCCATTCCTCATTGATATCTATAAATGGACAGGCGATTGTTTGAAAACGACAGCTTTTGCTTAGTTCTGATATCACGTGACAGCTAATTATCTCTATATTATTAGTACAAATTTCAACCACTTCTAAAAACCGTTACAGCGCCAAAATGGCTGAAATCAAATAAGCACAAAATACTATATCTTATAGCCAGTCTATTCCTGCTTTAAGATTGTGTGAGGTTACCTTCTCCCTCTCGTCCCAGTCTTGAGGCTTGGTGTCATTTGGGTCGTCGATCTCCTCTGGGGGGTTGACAGGGGGGGTGAAGTCCTCTAGCAGGGAGCCCGCGTTCACCTCCTTCTCGTCCACGAGCACACTGTACGTATTATCTGGACGCACTATCAACGTGTACAGATGAGGCTCCTTGTCCTTGTAGATGTCATCCAGACGTTGACTGTACGAATATACTAGTTAATAAAACTGATAGTCCTTGGGTTAAAAGTCATAAATTATGCAAATTAACAAAGAAACCTTTTATTTAACTATAATTAATTAAACTTGTACAATATAATAAATAGAAATGTAGACATATTATTTTTTGTTTATTTTTATCTTACTAATATTATAAATGCGAATGTTTAGATGTATGGATGGATGGATGGATGGATGTTTGTTTGACGGTATCTCCAGAACTACTGTATGGATCTTGATTAAATTTGGCACAAATGTAGAACATAGTCTGGAAGAACACATAGGCTACTTATTAGGTTTTTTTAATTCCGGAGATGGAGTCGCGGGCGACTAGTTTTAAATAAGATTATATATAGTCGAATTTTTAATTAGACGAAGCTAGCTGACGTTTACTGTGTTGTCAGTTTATGATGAAATATAATAGTGTTGTGACAAATTGAATGATTGAAAAAACTCCTGAATGAATGAAATTTCTGAATTGAATTTTAGTCGTACTTTGTACATACCAACGAGTTTTCGACGACTATGTTCCTATAGTATCTACGTATACTGAATACCGAGTGTTTTTAACATTAAGGAAAACATTGCGAGGATAGTTGTAAGACTTTCCTATTCACTACATCATGTAGTTGAAACTATAGATGTATGAAATATAACAGTTATAGGTAGGTAATGAAAATAAAAAACATCGTTTATTACATTTTTAATCATCATCAGAAAAAAAATCATCACTATCGCTTTTGGCGACATTAATAATAAATCTGTCTGAAACATTATCGATCATGTGGTCGAGACCATACATTTTACAAATAGAAATAATATTCTTTTATAGTTTGAAACGATTATTCACACTCATTGTTCATTCATCTGATTGAGCGAGAACTGAACGCATCACTATAACTTTAAATGTGGCAACATTATTTTACAAAGTGACATTAGCTACTGTCAGTTAGCTTCGTCTAATTAAAAATCCGACTATAGGACTTGTATGACGTAACTCATAATGGGACATTGAACATACATAGATCTAGAATAATGCATAGGCATAATCTTTTTTTTTTTCAGAAATAAATTGGTTTGTATTTACCCAAACTAGTACTAAACTTTAAATAGTAACCGATAAAAAACCGAAACCTCGAAGTTGATCGCGTTAGTGCCAAAAGTTAGCTAGTCATCTGTTTAATTTTTTTTTTACTTCATTCTAACGATTTTTTTAAATATATTCAATTTAAATTTTAAGTAAAAATATTATTTGAACTGTCTTTAAAAAAATCACTTATCTATATATATAAAAGAAAGTGGTGTTAGTTACACTATTTTTAACTCAAGATCGGTCGAACTGATTTAGCTGAAAATTGATGGGGAGGTAGCTTAGAACCAGGAAACGGACATAGGATAATTTTTACCCCGTTTTCTATTTTTTATTCCGCGCGGACGGAGTCGCGGGTAAAAGCTAGTTTTTAATATTTTTTTTGAGTGTAATTGGACGGAAGTCTTTGCTATGACTACAGGCCTTTTAAGTAAAGTATATTTTATATTTCTGTGGTATATTTAGTACGAATGTCATACATGTCATACAATAATGAGGAGAAAAACTACCTTTTATTCACTATAGATTCATATCTATAGTGAATAAATTAATCTATAGTGAATATTACAAATGTAGACTAAACTGATGTATAACATACCTAGGTTTCTTGCTGTGCTTTTCCTCAATGGTGCCATTCTTCGGATTCTGGTGTCTGAAGATGAAGTGCAATTTGTTATCGTTGCCGCACTTGTCTGGACCAAACATGATAGTGTAGGGCGTCTGGTCGTGGAACTTCCGTAGGTCGGCTTTGGTGTTGGTGCCACGGGAGAGTAACTTTATGTACGCACCCCCACAGTTTTGACCCTCCTATAATATACAAATATTTATATTGACTATGAATACTGCAGGAGACTATTGGTCAATGAGGACCCTAATTTAGATTTCTTTAACTAAATGAATTCCTTAATGATTCTGAGTGCGTCATTTAGAAGTATAAAGTAGTGTTTGTACAATAAATGTCCAAATATCAGGAATTATTTCTCTTTTTTTGTTCAAATTGAACTGTGAATGCATTAATCCTTACTTCTTATAAAACCTAATGTTTGGATGGATGAATGGATGTTTGTTTGAAATTTAGCATAGATGTAGATCATAGGCTACTTATTATGTTTTTCTTTTAATTCCGCGCGGACGGAGACGCGGGCGAATGCTAGTCCTATATAAATACTGAATGAAATTAACTTAAAGGTTAATTAAAACCTTAGCAATGCATATTGAATACAATACATTATAATAAATAGGTAATTGAATGTATTGTAACAAAGAGAGCAAGTTTTGGCGTTAGTCCAGATGACGTGAGAATAACTACATCATTGCATGAACATATTTCATTACAGTTTATTGCCTTTTCGTACCAAAAATAACTTGAATACAACATACATTGGTTATAATGTAAGTATTTTTAAACACAAGAAATAATGTTAAAACTTTCGCCTTTTTGCGCTAACTAGTCCCAAACAGTGGTTGCTAAAGGATCGTTATTCAATCATAAATATTAAAGGATTAAAAAAATAGATTTGTGCTCTAATTCTAAACATTTCACTCTTCATCTGTTCGTGAAATTTTTACATATATTGATGACAGCAAACTTCTCAAATTACTCTTTTACACCAACCATAATTTTGTTAAATACATGCCAACTCTTTTATATATTTTTGCTGTTATATATTTAACATACAATGTTAGCAAAGATAAACAAGTGGATGTTAAAATTCCTAAGTAAACCATACAAAGGTGTCAGTTATAATCTGTCAGTTGTAAACTGCAGGAAAACTTACTGTATAGCCTCACTAGGGCATAGATTATAAAGGTAAGTCAAAGAACGTCCTAGAACAGTAAACTAATCCAATAAGAGGTGATGTCGCTCAAACTACGAGCTAAATACTGTACTATAAGGTCATTATTGAAGTCACATGTAGTCACGTGTAAATGATGAAATCTTACTAATATTATAAATGCGAATGCTTAAATGGATGGATGGATATTTGTTACAAGGTATCTCCGGAACGGTTCAACGGATTCAATTCGGCACAGATGTAGAACTTAGACTAGCAGAACACATAGGCTACTAAAATATATTTCAAAACTTTTGTTTGACTGCTCCTTGTATAAATCAATCGCAGAATTTCAAAAAGGTAGTCTAAATATGACCGATTGCATCAGCTACCTTCCCGTCTAAGTCCCGTCAAAAACAGTCTAGCCGTTTCGGAGATTACCACGTTACATACACGGCCTTACAGACATGACAAGGATTTCAAAAATTGTCTTTTTTGTTCTCAGCAACGCAAAGACATCATGTGTATGAAATATGGAACTTTTATTTTGACATTAACACATCTAATGCTATATGTATATGATGTGAATTCACAGGGTAAGTTGTTGGCACTGAATGTGTTAGATTAATTTCTAATATGTATTTTAGTAACAATAATAATTTCAACCATGGATAGGTTAATGTAAAAATTAACTTGATTAGAATATTTAATAGAGAACATTGAGTATAATTGACATTACCTGCATTGTAACTTCATACTGTACAATCAGAGGTTTATCTTTGAATTCAAAAGGTTTGTCCAACAGAGCAGAGATGGCAGCATGCTTCGCTTCCGTAGTCAAAACTAATCCCAGATCATCTTTCAGGATACGTCTTGAGGGTGCTTGAATCTAAGATAATATATCAGAATTTTAGGCATCGTATTTTTGATATGAAACAAAAAAAAAAAGATGGTAAAGGAATTATATTTACAGCAAATTTTTCAATAACTGAATTATGTACATATGTATGTACAATGTAATTTTAAGAACTATGTCCAACAGAAGATGAGTTTGTGAAAACTCAGCATATGTCCAATGGATTTGATCAATCATTTCTTTCACAAATCATAGGTCAAATTTAATGATAAGCAAATTAAGCAAAAACATGCTTAAGCCATGGGCGACAAAAGTATGTACTTTTGCCTTCATATTTATTAGATATATAATATATGCTTACCTCCCACTTCCCATCATACTTTGCAATGTTCTCATCGACCCCTAGTTTCTTAGCTTCTGATTTGATCCACTTTTTCTTGAATGCAACCTCATCATCAAAGTGTTCAGATAAATATACATTCTTTGAGTTTATATTTGGACTGTGGTATTGTTCGGTTTCTTCAACGGTCTGTCAAAATATCATGTAAATATATAAAATTATGATGAATTTAATTTTTTAAGAAACTTGTATTATAGCTGAAGGTAAAAAAACTTAAAAATAAAGTAAACTAAAGTATTAAACTGCAAATAAATTACATCAAACATACATTAAAAAAATTATTTTCAGTTTAAATGAAGACATTTACAGTTAATTTATATGCAAAGGTCAAGCATTGCTGTGTACTGCATACAAAAAACTATGATGCAAAAATATATTGCATGGAATTAAGTGCACAAAAATTATAACATATTCATAATTTTTATGTGCATATTATTATTTTGCATTTTTGATGCAAATAAACACAAATGAATAGTAATTTGCGTGCAAAAAATAAAAAATAAAAACATAGTTAATTGTGTAAAACATTGCATCTACAAAAAAGTACAAAACAATTACAAATAAATAAATGTTAAAACTTTGTGATTTTTTAATTAAATAAATCACATCCAAAACCTTTCATACGAATCCTTTTTTCCCTCAATTCTTTCAAAAGTAATATTAAAGAAAAACAGATTCTTTATTGAAAAATAAATATGAGAAAGTAATAGGTCTTTCGGAAAGTCATTTCGTTTTTTCTCGACTTAGGATTCATGATTTTAGATGAAGATGCACCATATCCTGGAAAGTCTGTTGGAGCTGATAAAGGATTATTAAATATGGAAATAGACATAGAAAGTAGAAATAAAAACGAAATAGCTATCCAAACAACACAATAGTAAAATTAAAAAGTAGTGTAGTAAACTGCAAGGAATGGGACATCTAGATAAGTGTAGAGATAAAGCATTAGAAACAGTAAAATATATTACTCTTATCTGATTGCCATAGTTAGATAGCTAAATAGGAACAAGAAATAGTATCAGAAGTAATGTTTACCCACACATCACACAAGTACAGTCACTAACAGAATTAATTAAAACATGAAAATGGAAAAAATGTAAAATTTGTTTAATCAAAAGCTTTTTCTACTGCCTTAACACACCCAATATCGCAGGAATGTTTTCGTAATATGAATTCAGGGTGAGACAGTGGCACTGAATATGTTTAACAACACAGAATATGAAACACTTTAATAATTTCTAGGTCAACATCAAAAAACCCATATGTTTAAATTAAAAGAAAAAACCCTTTTTTGTCATGTCAATCAAAAATTAATTACATTGTTTTAATGTTTTAAAAACATTTTATTATATATTTATTTTATTTTAAAACGCATATGTGTTATAAATACACAAATACAGGTGGTTAATTTGCTACAAATATTATATCATATTTGTACTTGAACATGTTACAAAAAAAACTAGGTCATTATAATACTAACCTCAACCGTTACACCTTCATCATCACTGTCGGCCTCAGATCTTACGATCGCGCTGCCAAATAACACCAGCAATCCACATATATACACTTTTCGATTAAATAGAGCCATCTGTAAAATAATGCTTTATTTATTCTAAAAAACTTTGAATAGAAGTGAATCGTTCAAATCTTCGATTTACACGCATTAATTCAATTAAAACTAAAGCCGACGACTACAATTATTGTGGGAATGATATACAATTCGAAATGCGGGCATAAATTACCGGATCTCGGATATCCTCAATAATCAATAACAAAACTTAACCCCATAATAACATTTACTGTTTTCTGTTATTTATTTCCTTACCGTGCTCTATAATTATTGGTAAGATTGCTATTAATTCATAAATATATTTGTTATGTCTGAAATGAAAAGCCGAAGACGATGACAAGCGAAAACTGACTGAAAACTGAAGTTGAAAAGCGAAATGTGTTTTATTCCGGTCCTTTTAACAAAAAAATCGTTTTATCTGTGGTTGATTCCAATTGGTCTTCACTTGTTCTCATTTCTAGATTGACCAATAAGAAACAAACAGTTGTCACTACTTGACTTCTTGTCAGGTTCCCATTATAATTTTAGAAAAAAATGCTATTGTTTGTAATATTCTGTTGAATTAATTTAAAAAGCCTACTACCAAACTTACTGTAATCGTCTCCTGCGTTAAAACGTTAAGCTACACATTCGGACAATTTTTTTCTCAATTTGGTCCAGTTCAGATAACATTTTTTTAAACCATATCCATATTTGTCTATGGACATTGCCATCATGTTTATCTCGCTGCAGCACAGATTGTCATTCTTGTTATTCAGTCGGCGGTCTGTCCTGTCACTGTCAAAGTCAAAGTAATCTTTGGTTTATATTAAAGTGCTGATAAAAATAAACAAAATCGAATTTGTGTATGACCATGATTTAAAATTAAATTGAAATGCAAATTTTACTTGTATGTCCTATTAAAACTAATCTATTCATTGGATTCTAAAGTTTGTCATTTGGTTATGAAATTCGGGTGGCTGTACCGGTAAGTTTTGTTTGGAACCTTTATTAAAGAGTTGTCTAATATTATAAAACTTAGAGTACCTTGGATTGAATTAAATTACCTAGTTAAACTTAAATTAATTTGGCTTATCAGAAGCAAGTAGATAGCATGAAACAACTTGAATTAAAATAAAAAAAATAATCTTTTTGTTATCAATCAATAAACGTCATACTAATTTCCTTTAAATTTTATCAGTTAGATTTACTGATCATACAGAAAAATATTGTTTTAAGCTTTCAGTTGAATTTTATACTTTTCTACTTAACAGTCTTTATTACCCAAAACTTCCGATTCTAAAATCTAATTAAAAACAAAGTGCAATATCCTAATATAACTTATTGTTTCAGCTCTATGATTGTGATGCGTCGACAATTCTTAAGGTTGCTAAGACTAAGAAACCTCCTTACTATAACCTTTTTAGTTATCTTACTGTATGTAATAAAGACTTTTTATGATAATAAAAGTAACAGTGGTCAAACTGATTATTTCATTCCAAAGAGTTTAAAGGTAATAAAATATACATTTATGTTTTTAATTTTAAAATCCATATGGGATTATGCCTAATAATGTAACTGTACTTCTTTTAGAAAATAGACTGGCACAATTATACACAAATTGAATATGAGAAAAAACGTCAAGGTGAGTTATTTTTCTTTTATTAATTGATTGTAGTGCAAATTAGTGGAAAAAGGGTCTAAGTACAGAATGTGTTGCAGGAATCGGTGAGCATGGTTTACCGGCACGGTTGCCTGAGTCATTGGCATCACTGGAGGAACAATTGTACTCTGTCAATGGTTTCAACGGAGCATTGAGTGATAAGATCGCTTTAAATCGCTCATTACCTGATATCCGTCATCCGGGTTGCAAGGACCGCAAGTATATAGAGTCTTTGCCAACTGTGAGTGTGGTTGTGCCCTTTCACAATGAACACTGGAGTACGTTGCTGCGGACAGCTTATAGTGTTCTTATTAGATCCCCAGAGTTTCTCATCAAGGAGGTATTCTTAGTTGACGATGCAAGCACGAAAGGTAAGTTGATTTTCATTTACTCCGGTTACATAGATATATAAAGAGTTACGAAAAAAATATCTTAAAGTTGGATTGTGTCTAAAGTAGAACAATACTGACACTGGATCCACTTAATAAATTTCAGTGTTCATTTACATTTTTCCAGTTGTAATCCAGCTCTGGATTACATTACTGGAATTATGTAAATCTAAAATCGAGAAACTCATTGGTACATAGCAGGATTCGTACCTAGAGACCTGCAGATTTACAAGTCAAATGCTTAACCCCTGAGCCACCAATGCTTTTGACATTATTATTCTTAATATTAAATGGTAATTACACATGTCCAGTGTTTGTACAGTTTGTTCAATACAAATATGTAAGCTATTGTTTCTGAGTTACGCACACTGATAAAGGTTTAAGAATAAAATGCTTTTATAATGTCACCTTGGTAAAAATAGAAATTCAATATTATTTATTCCATCAAATTAGTAAACCATATTTTCTTATGCGACATATCATGCGGGTTTCTTAGACCAAAATGTCTGTATAAAACATCGTCATCCCTGTCATTAACTTTGACAAAACAGAAATATGTTTTGAAAAGAGGTTTTAGTCTCTGTAACCCACGGTTCTAAATTTGATTTTGACGAGACAGTGATCATTCGTAAATCACAAAACGGCGCTTTGTAAAAACGGTGTTAAATCGGCGTAAAAGTTTACATACAAAATTATAATTATTATAAAACAATTAGATTGATATCTTAAGAACGATAAATATCTTCATCAAATAACTTGATAAGTAATAAAAATAATTTTATAGACTCGTTTGTATTAAACGCCGCCTAGATAATGGCTATTTCTGTATACTCACTTGAATGTCTAAGGGCAAAAACCTATTATGCTTGTATCAAGGTTAAGCAACCATATAATTCCACTGCCTGTACAGATTTTTATGTCTCTTTTTTCTTAAAGAAAATGAACGGGATGACGATGTATTTGTGCAGGTGACTCCACAATGGGAACTCATAATAATGTGTCATATTTCTTTTTTATATAAATGAGAAATTTAAAAGAGGTTAACTATAAATAAATAATATTCACTAGCTGGCATCAAAACATAATTAGTAGACTATGTGTTCTTCCAGACTAGCATAGTCTAGCATCTATGCAAAATTTCAGTGAGATCTGTTCTAGAGATACCTTATAACAAACATCCATCCATTGATCCATCTAAACATTCACATTTATAATATTAGTAAGATTTTATCGGTTATTAGTTACGCGGAATTATTAAGTGTAAATAATTATTTGTTCATGTTTATTTTGCACTACGAATCGTCTATACGTTATCGGGCGGTGTTATTGTTACAAATTTGAATCATCATCATCCTTTCTTTATATATGTAGAGATTTCAATTATGGTCATAAAAAAGACGATTTATCGTGGGTTACTGAGACCAAAATCTACGTTTAAAACATATTTGTTGTCTCTGTTTTGTCAAGAAAGGGATGACGATATGTTTTAAAAATATTTTGGTCTCAGAAACCAACGGTTAGTCACGTTGATGAATATACTCTTAAACCTGCGACGTGTAACTACAATAATAATAGAATACCTAATTTCGTTTGTTGCGTTAAATATCTATGATCGGTTAAGTAATTTTATTTTAACTAAAAGCGGATAATCTTTATCAGTGCGTTTATCAACAGCGTCGGTAACTTTAAACGTTACAAATAACGTAACTACCGTATATTATAACTACCGAAACATGTACAGTATGTAGTGAGGTGCGGGAGCGAGATAGCGTTATTTTAAACGTTTCTATTTATAACTGATTACAGATTTTCTAAAGCAGAAGCTAGAAGACTATCTATCTGAGCATCTACCCAAGGTTAAGGTGGTGCGGCTAGCGACGCGGAGCGGGCTGATAACCGCGCGGCTGGCGGGCGCGGCGCGGGCCACCGCTGACGTGTTACTGTTCCTAGACTCACATACTGAGGCTACTGTCAACTGGTTACCACCATTACTAGGTTAAAATACCAACTTACACAAGCAAATAATATTCTTCTCCCTACTACCTTTTCTCATCCGACGTATAAGTCGTTTTTCTCGTAGTTTATAGGTTATTTTTGGTTTCCTAATTGTTTCGTATTTGTATTGCAGAGCCGATAGCTTTGAACTACCGCACTGTGGTGTGTCCGTTCATCGACGTGATCGCGTACGATACGTTCGAATACCGCGCCCAGGACGAGGGCGCGCGCGGCGCCTTCGACTGGGAGCTCTTCTACAAGCGACTGCCCGTGTTGCCACAAGACCAGCGGAACATGCCGGAACCTTTCCAGTTGGTGCCACATTTTATACGATACACTTTAATCTTTATCTTCGAAAAGACAGAGTTTATTATACTTTATACTATTATAAATGTGAAAGTTTGTATGGACGGATGTTTTTTACTATGTATCTCCAAAATCGCTTAACTGGTTTCGATGAAGCTTGACACATATAAGGCACATACAAGTTTTTTTTTAATTCCACGCAGACGAAGTCTTGAGCAATAGCTAGTGTTTTGAGAGTGTGACACTTGCCATGCTACATACATTCCCGTACTGATTGGACAGGGCGGTCGAATTGACAGGAGTGTATGACATTTTTATATGAGTGTGTTAAACATTTTTGCGTCATCGCTTGCAGGAGTCCCGTGATGGCGGGTGGGTTGTTCGCGATATCTCGCAAGTTCTTCTGGGAATTGGGTGGCTACGACACCGGTCTCGACATCTGGGGCGGTGAGCAGTACGAGCTCAGCTTTAAGGTATGCACACAAGAACACGCACACGCACACGCTCACGCAAACGCCCACATGTATACACTTGTACGCACTTATCTAAATGTGTAACTTCTTGGCCTCTTTTTCATTTATTTGAAGGTTTTACTTTAAAAGTATTTTTGTGAAGATCTGGCAGTGCGGCGGGCGCATGGTGGACGCGCCGTGCTCGCGCGTTGGCCACATCTACAGGAAGTTCGCTCCCTTCCCCAATCCCGGACACGGGGACTTCGTCGGCAGGGTATGTCAGTTTTGTTGTCCATTTGACTCAATATCTACTTGTATAAAGATGGTTTTCTTCGCCATGTCACTACTATATCATTTTGTTATACAGATTGTTTTGCGACAGATTTAAAACTGCGTTACAATTTTTTATTTGACGCCAATCGTTTCTATACCAATGAAATCGTTAAAAAAACTTACTAATGTTTAGATGGATGGATGGATGTTTGTTTTATAGGTATCTCCGGAAAGGCTCAACGGATATTGTAGAAATTTGGCACAAATGTAGAACATAGTCTGGAAGAATACATAGACAACTTACTATGTTTTTTAATTCCGCGCGAATGGAGTTTATGTAATAAATATAGACACAAAATCTTTGAAAGATTTATCCGCAGTGGGATTATAAATGCGTTAAAATAATGTTACAATATGTACAGAATTACAGGCGAGTGGCGGAGGTGTGGATGGACGAGTACGCCCAGTACTTGTACAAGCGACGGCCGCATTACCTGAAAATAGATACAGGTGACATCTCCCAGCAAAGGCGGCTGCGGGAGAAGCTGCAATGCAAGTCTTTCCGATGGTTTATGACGCAGGTGAAGACAGCGAGATACAAATTTTACAGCAATTCCGCCCACAATTCAGTTGGGCGTAAAATGGGGACACGCCCCTAAGTGTGCTGTCTCCGCCCATTGTTGAATTGTGGTGTCAAACCAACCACGAGCAACAATAAACATTGAATCTTGTAATAGAATAGATAGACTAAGATTGTTTTCTAAATTCTCTTGTATGTGAAGAAGCTAGATAGGTATATCGGGAACTGGTAACGGTACCAACGGTACCAAATTTGTCATCTCTGCCTATCTCTCTGTGCTGATTCTTCAATGTTTTCAGATAGCATTCGATTTGACTGCAAAGTATCCTCCAGTTGAACCAGAACCTTTCGCCGAAGGAAGGGTAAGGATCATTTTTGTCAAATAAATTAACCATTATAAAAGTATTGGGTAAAAAAACCCATTAAAAGGTTCCATTAAAAAAAAAGTGTGATATTATTTTTGGGATAGGAAAATAATCTTTATGTATATAGATAAGGCCGGCGACACACGGGCAGCTGTGCGCGGACATGCACCGCGGCGAGCAGGGAGAGGCCTTGCAGCTGGCGGCCTGCGCGCGCGCCGCATCCACCGAGCAGCACTTCCTGCTCTCCTGGCACAAGGACATCAGGCGAGTACTGACCACTGCCCACTGACCACTGCCCTGCCCACTGACCTGCCCACTCCCCATTGCCTTGCCCACTGACCTGCCCCCTACTCCTAATGACTATTGACACACACAGAATCGTTTAAATATCTATTCAACGTGTTCAGTGTCACCGATCTATTAGTCGACAATGGCGCATGGAACATGTTAGTCATACTCTTAATGTAGGTTTCTCATACTGACTCAACTAAAAGACTTTTTTTATATTACCATCTCTTGCAGGTCTAAAGACAGGAATATGTGCTGGGATGTACCAGACTCCAGACCGGAGCAGCCAATCATATTGTACTCCTGTCACCTCGGTGGTGGCAACCAGCTTTGGAGGTATCATCCGGTAAGTACCGTCATTCATTCATTCAGTCATTCATTCATTCTTTTCTTAAGGCATGTCAATTTGTCATACTATTCTCTTAATATTTTAATTGCCAACCATTCGTTCAATCATTCATTCAAGTATTCAAGTCACTGCTACTTTGCCCAGTACTCTTTAATTTTACTTGCCTATATTCGTCCGTTTAGAAATTTGACTAGGCATAGACTGAAGTGACATTTTAGTACAATAATGTTAATTTAATTATAATCTTTTATATGAAAAAAAAAATTAGACAAATATTTTTTTAAACAAATAGGCAACGAAACAATTAAAGCATGGCGGCAATGAGAACTGTTTGGATTGGGATAAAACTAGTCGCAAAGTGTTTATCAACCGATGCAATAACGCGGAGTCCCAGCGGTGGGACATCGACCATGTCAGTGATGACGTCATGGCGAAGTGGGATAAGACGGCACTCGTTGTCACCGGACCTATTGAAGATTATTGAAAAATAATAAAAAGGACTCCATTGTATTAATAATTGTTTAGTCAAGTACCACAATAAAGGTTCATATACACAAAATCCGGAATCGTACGAACGCTCGGTAGTCCGGATTCCGGATTACGTCTAAATGAACCTTAATGGCTACGTCAGTTTTAGCTTGTCGTTTTTGACTACCTATAAATGTATATGACATACCTTCGTCTGATGAGTGTGGTACCGGAGGCCTAATTTGAGTCATTCCCTTCCCACCCTTTTCTTATTAGGAAAGGATGGGAAGGGGAAGTGGATTTGGCGGAAGAGGGGACGCAAAGGAAGCGGAAATATTCTCTTTCTGTGCGTCCCCTTCTCCTTTGATTGTCTCCGCCTCGCTATTTCGGCGAATTCAGGTGGCCGTTTGCTCGTTTGCCACCTTTTGATATAAATATATATGTATATATATAAAACTCGGATGTGCCTGATTTTTTTATTATTATAAATCATGATGTATATTTTTTGAATATTTTATTATTATTTTAAATGTTCCTGTTTATGATTTTTTTCTGTATAAATAAATTTATTTTATATCAATTTACAATCAGTTATTTTTTTATATTGTTTTTTTAAACATTTCTTGTTTGAAGACGCTAATTGATATTGTTGAACATTGAGATTTAAAACTTCATTAGACATTATTGATGTTAAAATGTTTGTTATTGTTTCTGACTGAAACGTTCACGAGATTCAGTGTAACTTTGCATTTCTACTGTCGAAATACTGGTATAAAAAATATTGTTATATCTGTCCTTTTTAAGAGGGAGAAAAAGATGCTTTATGCGTTTTAGTACGTGTGGAAGGTAACTGTTAGTTAGCGCATTTTTGATAGGGCACTATTAAAAAAATCTTTAAAAAGACATAGTTATATTATAATTAAATTGTCATAGTTCTTTTATTTAAAAGTCAGTGAATGTTTATGTATGCACAGATTAAAAATATATTTTTTTAACTCAATGCTTGTTGATAGTCTGTATTTTTGACTCTAGTGAATTTTAACATTGCGTGTACAATATAATTATAAGTTTTTTTGTTGTATATATTATGTTGATATAGATGTAAAGTTGAATAGATTATTGTATATTTGATAAACATATCACTAGTTGTATGCGTGCACATTGAAAATAAATTATTTTTATAAACCATGACTGTCTTTTTTTATACTCAAAATTACTGTCAAATTTGGGGAGTTAAAATTTTTCTTAAGAAATCGATCGTACACTATATTCCTAACTATGTACAAGTTTTTCATACACTCGAACTTTGTATGGATGTATAAATGTGGATGAGACGAAAATTGTGGTAGGAGTGAACGAAAATCTTTTGTTTGTTGAATTATAAATATTACGAGATATTTTTACAAGATGAATTTGGACAGGGTTTTTAAATAAAAGAGTTTTAAAATTTTAATGTTTTATTATATATTCCATTAGAATACATTCTATGTTTATTATTGTACATGCTTCCATCGTCTTTCACATGACTCACTCGCACTAGGAGCTCGCGCCAGAATGTGACGCCGGCGCGGCGGCCATACAGAACATTCTGGAACCTACACGTCGTGTCTACAATACAAATCAAAATGTTTTATCGATTCGGCACGACAAATCAGATCTACTTTATCGACGCCTCTGAAGCCCTCTAAAATATCTAGAAGCTTTAATAGACTATGGTATGATTGTTGACGGAGAACTATCGAAAACTCCCCGCCCCTTGACAACCGACAGATTATAACTAATCAAATAAATCCATGCAATATGTGAAAGTTACAGATGGTAGTTAAGCGAAAGATCATTTTTAATCCAAATTTAATGTTACTAGGAAAGTATCGGGGACGCTGTGGCCACTCTGAACGATCATACGACTTCGTGCAGCCTCTAACGGCTCCGTGGCTCGTCCACTATATTACATTACAATTCATAATCTAAAACCTTACCAACGATACTTTATAAATAATCCAAGCGTACAGATATGTACAATATTTTTTACACAATACAATTTTAAGTACCTATTTACAAATTAGAATTCTTTATACATCATAAAAAAGATACGCTCTACTAAATATCACCGCGAAACGAATAACTACATTCACAATAGATATAATATATAATAGTATTATTAATTTAAATAAAAATACACCTTAAAGTTATTAAACGATAAGACGTATTACATTACAATGTATTGCTTTGTTTAGTCACATTTTGCAAAAATATCACCATCGCACGGGTCCGTTCACTGCCGACCTCTGCTGACCTCTGGCGACCTCTGCCTCTGCGGACCCGGGGCCCGGAGTTCACACAAAGTTCTCCCGAGGTTTATTATAATATCTTTTTGTAAAAAATATCGACTCCCTATCACCTCCCACTCAGTCAACTTGCAGTTAAATTATTACCTCTAACATTGAAATAGACACCACAATTTAAACGAGACACATTTATGGACATAAACTATAAAACTACATTTAATTTAATTACATTACATTTAGCTTCTTACTGACTTACGATTAACACGTTCACAGGATATACAATCTTATAATTATTAACTGAGGTCAATGCGCGTCTTAACTAGATGACGTCTAACAGAGCAAAATTGCAATGGTCTATAAGAGTTAGGAAGGACTATTACATTAACTGCATTACATTTACATAGTAGCATCTAAAAATTCTCGAGACCACAATATTATATAACCTACAAAATTAACCTGTCGACAGTGACAGGATGAAGTGGAAAAATCACTGATCTCTATAGATATCCGCTGGAGAGTTCGCTGCTTGGAAATTACAGTTTTTGCTATGTCCCGACTTTAAAGCGTCAGTTTAAGTTACTCTATTTTTAGTTCGAGTTTCCAAGACTTAACAGTAGGAATTGAAAGCGTCAAAATTGAGAAATTCAAATAGGCACAAAATACTACGGCTTATAACCTGTCCAATGGAATATAGAGATCAGTGAAAAAAGTGTAACGCAATGACCACAGCTAAAATGCAATAAAAGAAAAGTAATTATGATCAGTCTCTAAGAAATTATGCAGTCTAGATAAGTCAGCAAGAAGTATGACCCTAAAGTTTGACTGTAAAATCTAATTTTCGATTATTGCACATCACATGCAGAATGTACGTATCAACGTTTCTCATAATATTTATTATAACAAGTTTCTCTATTAGGTTTAGGAGAAGGATTCTGAGGAGACATAGAATATAAAAAAGGTATTTGAAGCTCAAGGATGATTCTATGATACATTATTATATATTTAAAACAGTACATTATAAAAAAATTGATTAAAAAAATGAGTAAAATAAAAATTTGTAAAATTGCAGGCTGATTCAAGAATTATATTCTTAGGCCATTAGATTTGGTGTAATGAGGTACCTAATACAATCATAAGTTTTGATAAATATCAAGCTTATAAAATAGTAAATAAATAATAATTCAAATATAAAAAAAATCATAAGTAATAGGCCCTAAGATACAGAAAATATTTGTAAATAATTATATTGTAACAAGGTTGTATATTAAGGTACGTTTAAATATCAACAAGCTTATACAGTAAGCGAATATGTTTGATTTTCTATTTGATTTTTACTTGCGTAATGCCTTTTGTAACAAGGTTACTATAATATATAAGAGGTTTTGTAACAATAATATGTATCTATTTGAATTAAAAATTATACCAATTACACAAGGGTCATTTCGAAGACAAGCATTCGTATTAAAGTATAAAATTATTGCTTAAATAGTTACATCATTGCGAAGTAATAAAAGGACTTAGGATTAATTTTACAAAATTAATAATTACAATAATTAAATGCTATTTACAAATACTTATATTTATGGATAAAACGAAATATTTGGCTAGAATACATGATTTGCAAAATAATTGTAAGCGTTAGTGGGTATAGGATTAAAATTATGTAAAAATTGATAAAATAATATTAATAAAAAATTATTAGTAAATTGTGATCGCATTTGAGTATTTTGGTTTCAATATTATGCTCAGTTACAATTATTTGAGTTTCGTGTATGACTCATTACCCTGTGAGTTATTTAGTGAGATTCTTCGAAATGATTTCCAAGACAAGAAGAAAAAACATTATAAATAAAATTCATAGCCTAAGTACGTAAAGCGAATAAACTTCAGGTTCAGTTCCTACTTTCTACTTAACGATTAACTCACAAAGAATAAGTTTCCCACTTCCAGGACTAATCCGAATCTTACGATTTCATTCGCGTATGAAAAACGGTCCAAAAATACATCTACACGATAATCACAAGAACTCACTTTATAGAGAAAAACTCACTTAAAGACAGAGACGAAAATACTTCAGTCCTGTAGATTGGTAAAACTAAAGGCCTAGAAGTTTCCGAGCGTCCGCTGAGAAGATTTGTGGAGCGCGAAGTGGAACTCAACATGTGTTATGGCACGCGAAGAGAAGTCACGAGCGATGACGCGCGCGGCCACTCTTTCTTCTCTTCCGTCTACTGTCGCGGACGAATACGATGTTGGCGGGGTCGTCGGCTAGCTGCGGGAACTTGGACACGGAGTGGACGTCTTTGGCTGCCCACCCGTCGACGATGCCGTGCGAAATGAGTTCCTCTTTCTCCTCCTCGGTCCAGGAGCCCCTGCCCTCCCAGCCTGCGGCCACCAGCGCCTTCTCCCGCTCCCAGGCGCGGGCGGCGGCGCGCTTGTGTGCGTGCTTCAATAACTTGATCCTCTCCTGAGCGGGGTCGACGCCGTAACGTAGCACTATAACCGCCTGCGCGGACCCTTTGCCCACCGCGTGAACTCGAACCTGGAAATAAAGGAGTCATATTTGAATTTTAAATGAAATAAGGGTTGCAGTAGAAAAAATAATTTTTATATTATATAAATATATTTTAAGTATCAAAGTGTAATTGTAAGGTACACACCTCTGATCCTTGGTCGTTAGTTTCGTCTTGCGATACATTGAACTTTCCGGAGAGTCTTCTAAGCTCCTCCATATCGTCGCGTATCTTGAGTGAGTTATCTTTGACGAAGTAAAAGACGTCCTGGTCGTGGATGCTGAAGTGAACATCGAGGAAGTAAGAGTTGTTGAAGACTGTGGTGATGACGTCCTCGACGACGCTGTTCGCGCCGTCCGCCACACTGATGAACGCTTTTCCATCCACGCGCGAGATCAGCACGCCCTCTCCAAAAACGCCCCGCTTGTATGACACCCGCGGGAGAAGATTTCTCGTTATAGGCTCCATTTTGAGAAGAGGAGTTGGCACGAAGTCTATGTCTGACAGTTTATCATTCACCTGAAATACAAAAATATAAATATAACACAGGAACATGGCATACAATAATTATAAGATAAGTGATGTTCGATAGTCACACATACCTTTTCAATAATACACTGAAGTCCAGACATGACGCCGAAATCGGGCGCCAGCTGCGGCGCCGTCACTGACGTCATCGGCTGGAACACCATGTCAGTGATGTACTTGGCTCCCATCATCTTCCTCATGTCGTACCCGAACAGTTGCAGCCAGCTGCCCAAGTTCGTCATATACGGCACGTTCTGGTTCTTGTTAATCGGATCGTTATTCTTGAATCGATAAATAAATATATCTGTTGGTAAGCTCAGCTTGGTCGCGAGGTGTTCCCAGCTCGGCGTCATCCACTGACCTACCACGGGGTCGTACAATCGATTTTCCAAGTACACTAAATTAGTGTTGTAATCGAGGATACCGCCATGGAAGTCCACGGGTACGTAAAAGCCAGGATTGGTGTCTTTTACGATTTTACCAAAAGGACTACGCTTCAGTTCTTTTACGATGTCTCCGTTTACGTCAAATATGACAAGGGGCGATCCGTTGTGATCGGTGGCAACGTAGAACCTTTGGTCCTCCGTCTCAATGCAAGTCAGGAAATCTCTCTGATCGTATAGGAATCTCACGGTCTTCTCGGCTTTGGGAAAGTGCATGTGCGTGATCAAATTGGGCGTCTGCGGATTCGTGTAGAAGAACTGAGTGATATTATTCTTGTCGTCTTTCCAGGCCACCAACCTGTTCCTATCGTCGTAGTAGTACCACATCTGGAACTTGTCCCTCTCGAAGGCGTGGACGAACTGGCCTCGCGAGTTGTACCTGTACTTCTGCTCACCGCGCCTGATGACAAAGCCGCGTCCGTCGTAGCTGCTGAACTCGAGGTCGCCGTACTGCACTACTCTGTCGCCGATGTCGTAGCCGAGATAACGTTTGTCGCCGCGTTCGATGACGCCGATAACGTTGCCGTTCTCATCGTAAACGTATTTCCAGTCGTCCTCGGAGCCGACCACCTCCATCAGGTGACCGTCGTAGTTGTAGCTGATTCGTTCGTTCGACGACGTGTCGCCAATCATCAACTTTTTCGTTTTGATCCGGTTTCTTACGTCGTATTCCAATTCTAAACGGAAGACGTCGAAAGACTTGATATTCATTAGGACCGTTTTGATTCTGCCGTGGTCGTCGTAGTCCGTGATGGTGAAGTACTGTTTGCTGGTGTCCTGCATAACGGAACGGTTGAATGTGTTTCTGTATATCCTGAGGTCGCTGACGGCCTCCAGCATGCCGAGGTTCTGGCTGTACTTCAGTTTTAGCTGTGGCATTTCCTTGCTATTGATATTGGCTTCGATCATAGAAAGTCTCGCGTTGCCGTCGTATTGGTACTTGAAATGTGCGTTGTTCAAGCCGCTCTTCGAGTTGAATTTCATTTTCTCGTCCTTAAGTATGCCCGCGTGATATTTGTAGTCCTGTTTGAGTTCGTAGTCGGGATCGGTGATCTCGACATTCTTTACCAGGTGAGTATTTTCATGATATACGTACCGGATAGCGGATGCCCCGGCCAGTATAGTTTCAAGTTTGCCGGTATTGTCGTATACGTAAAGGATCTTGCCGGACTGGTGCGGGAAGATCTTGGCTAAGATGTGGCCATCATCATTGTACAGGATTTCATATGGATGACGATTCATCGGTGAGAAGTACTGATATTTAAAGTACCCCAGAGATGTCATCAATGCAAACGTGTGAATGTGACCTCTCGGTGTTGTTAAATTCTGCAGAGCCCCAGAGTCATCGTAGTCCAGGAGGTAATCACTGCCCCGCGGGGTTGTCACTTTTAGTGGTAAGCTCGTGAACATGTCTCGGAACGAGTATGCAAGCGAAGAACTATCCCCGTAACGTATCTCGTGCAATCTGCCGGCTCGGTCGTATCCGTATGTCTCATTGAGGTCTCCCCACCGCCAGCTAGTAAGTCTGTTAAATCTGTCGTATTCGAGTTCCACCTCCGCAAAGATTCCACTCCTAGGTCCCCATTTGACCGGTCGCGCTGTTCTGTCGTACGTGACATTTAGAAGTTCTACTTTGTCATCCATAAATACGGCGACTGTCGAACTATCTCTATCGTATTCAAGCGTAAGGAGGTTTTCGCCATTGACGCGTAACTTTCGACCTATCTGCGCAACGGCTTTGTTTCCCTTTCCTTTGTTGGACTGCAGTCTTCTTAAAAAGTAGCGCCATTCAAACCGATTTGCTAAATCTCCGCCGACTTCAGTCCTTTGTTTAGCTGGGACAGGATAGCTCTCGCCCAGAATTGGATCGATTTCTGACAGAATCGTATACGGCACAGTATCTGTAGAAATTATGTGTCCCCATGGTAGGCTAGAAGAAATACTTCCATCTGTTGATATTATAGTTCTCTTTTCTGCCTCCCCTAGTTTAGTATTTACGGACGAACCCTTGATGAGAATCGACATCGGTTTCCTATTGTTTTCGCTGACATGAACAGTGGCACCTTTAATACTGAGATCGAACGTCAAGTTGATAATTCTGCCCGTCGGAGTGACTGCTGAAGTAAGTCTTCCGAATTCGTCATACTTGTAAATGTAGCTTCTCCCCGTGCTGTCATACTTGGCCTTCAGCAGCCCACTCGTGCCGTGGTAGTCGAAGGTAACGTTAAAGTTGTCGGGGGTGCGCAACTCCTGCAACATCTTCATTCTGGACATTTTGAGCCGACATTTCTGTCCCTTCGTATTTTCTATCGAGTTAACGAGACTGGAATAATCCCGTAAAAGGAATACTTTATTACCGGCAGCGTCAGTGACGGTGCTGAGTTTCCCGTTGCTCGTGTTGACCGTGTATGTGAATACGTAGTTATTTTCTCCGGTCAAAATATTCTTCGTCATAACGTGTTGACCGAATCGATTGAAAATATACATTTCTTGGGTATCAGGGGAGTAAATTTCGTACTCTCTTGCACCACTCGCGTCCGGTATGCTCGCCATCACTGAACGAATTCTGTAGTTTGCTTGATCTGCGATGTGAACTATGCCATCCGGGCTAACGATAACTGCCGAGATCGTGTTAAATTTGGAATTGGAAGCGAGGAAGTGGTCCGCTTCGAAGCAGTCGCAGCCTCGCTCCAGGCAGTTGCATTTCGACTCGGCCCCAGCATACAGGGCTATCTTGCCATCGGTGGTGATAAGGCGAACGCGATTAATTCTCTGGGAGTCGCTCTCCGCTACGTATAAATCACCGGCTGCACCAAAAGCTATACTTTGCGGCATAACAAGGGTAGCATACGTGGCTAGCTCCATATCGTATCCAGTGAGGGGCGAGGGGCAGTGGAGAGGTCTTCCGGCTATAACTTTGACTCGACCGTCGGGCGCCATTTGAAGGATCATGTGGTCGTCGATAATGTGTAGGCTGTTGTCGAGTGGGTTGATGGCGAGTTCCGTGGGCCAGCGCAGGTGAACTTCTTCGACGCTTAAGGTTCCTTCGCAGGGTATCGGCTTCCAGTGTGCTCTATGCATGTGATTTCCGATGACGGTTGTAATGATGCCATCTCTGTCCACCATACGGATATTGGTTCCGTCGGCGAAGTACAAGACGTTGTCTATGGAGACGGCGACTCCCTTGGGGTAGGCGAGCTTGGCGTCCCTGGCCAGGGCGCCGTCGCCGCAGTGAGCCTCGTCTCCGGGCAGGCAGCGCTCTCCGGACCCCACCACGGTCTCCCAGTTGTGCTGCGGGTCACTGTAGTCGCTGGTGTCGCGCACTTTGATGATCTGGTGGGACTCGGGGTCGGAGATGTACAGAGTGCCGTCCAAAGGCGACAGTGCCATGTGATAGCGGTACGAGACTCGGGTAGCACTGGAAGTAAACAAATATTTATTAAGTTAATTAATTCATTCACTTGAGAAAAAATTAGACAGTAAGTCACAAAGGAAGTGTTGGACGAAATGACTTTGAAAATATTTAATTTAAATGTATATAATAGGGTAACGTACTTTAATTTGACGATAGTCCTGACGGTGCCGTCGGTGTCGATCTTGCGCACGAGGTTGAAGTCTCCCACATACAGGGCCCCGTCGGGCGCGGCGGCGAGTGCGACTGGCGCCAGCAGCCGCTGCCGGGAGGCGGGTCCGCCGCACGCCGCGCACTCCAGCGCGCGCTGCCGCCCGTCACCCAGCGTCGTGATTATCACGCGCGGTCGCTGCTTTAAGTAGATGTTCGCACCGTCGCCCTTTTGCAGTATACCTGGATTTTTTTTAATATATTATAGATTAACGAAGAAATAATGACGTGGGTAAATTGATGGTTTGCAAAAGAAACCAATAGTAATGAGCAGAAAATATAAAATAAGTGGGGGATATATTCAAAGAGAATAACAGTTGATAGTTTTTATCTTCACAGAAAGTTTTTACCTTCATGGAAGTTGTATCTGTGGTGTATATCCAAGTTCCACCCGCCGACATCCGAGATGCTCATGTCGTGTCCGCTCAGCTTAGTCGTCTGCACGTTCCAGATGATATCTTTGCAGTCGCTGTACTGGTATCCCACTTTGACCAGCGCTGTGGTGACCCCGTACACTCTCTGCCTGTACACGTTCAGTCTGTTCCAAGGGTACGTGAACTTGATCACGGGATCAGCTTCAAATGTCTTCTCGAACAGTATCCCTTCAATTGTGATTCTTAAATGTATTAGCGCCAATGTGGGTGGGACTTTCTCTGGCGTAAGTTGTAATTGTATGGTAGACAGGTAACCAGCTGCCCTTGAGCTGTGGTACACGAGGTTCAAGCCAGTGCCCGGTATCTGGAGACTTTCTTGTACGACCTGCATTCAAAATGTTAAAGATTACCAATTATGTTAAAAACAAATTTGGTAAGCGTCAAATACTTTCTATATGTTGTAAGGATAATTGCTACAGGTTATAAGGAACCTTACCTGTGATTCAGCGAGTATAGCGCTCTTATCGGGACAGGCGCCTTGGAAACCGTGCTTCCAGGTGGCCAGCACGACGGGCTTCATAGCGTCGTAGTCGTGCGCCAGGCATGCTTGTGGGGGTCCCCCGCCGCCCTTTTCATCCGATGTCGTCATCATCACCTCGTCTATTATCACCACCTGAAATAAAATATCAACATTATCTATAGTAATCTTGTTAAATACTGAAGATTATGTAGTTGCCAAATTTCGTTTTTGTATCTTGTATTCTAACAAGAAGACGTTTAAAACAATGTGAACAAGACAAAGTTGCGGAGAGGCCACTAATTCAGTCGCAAAGTTTTTGTGCGGCCAACTTACGAAACCCTGCGACAACTTTATACTTTCAAGTTAAATTAAGAGTTGAAAAATCCTAATGCCTCTTTGATAGCCGCCTCGCATGTTTAGGCAGCGGAAAAAAATATTAAATTGCTTCATAGGAACTCCGGTGAAGTTGGCGGAGTTATTAACGTCAGCGGTCTTTGGAGATTGGATAAGCAACTGTTCAAGTGCTTTATTAATATTACTTTCTTTAAGCTTACAGTAATCCCTAATGAAAATGACGGACTGAGGAAATTAAAATTAATAGGTATTAGAATGAAATTTTATTCTTTCGTATAAATTTAATTTGTATGAAAAATGAACACAACATTTAATCTAAAGAATATAAAAAGGGTATCATATTTTCTTGATATACCTGGACAGATGGGTAAAGCGTATATGGTGAAAGTCATAGTTCGGATACTGAAAATGATGAATTCAAAGTCAAATTGAGATAGTGAATTGTTAAAACATCGTATTATACAAACCTCGTTCCAGGGCACGAACACAACTTGAGTAGATCTTTTGAAAGGCGCTCGTCCGAAATGTAAAGTCACTGCGCCGCCTCCGTTCACCAGTAGATCAAACCATCCGTCTTCTCTGGTTAATGTGAACCCTTCCAAAGGCGTAGAGGTTGACACTCTGACGCCGACAAGGCCAGAGCCCAGTGACGTCACTACTCTACCTCTGATCACAGCCGAACGACTGGAAAATTATTAATTTAATGTAGTAATTTGAGTTATAGCTTTCAGTTTTAGAATGTAATAAATATGTGCTCAAATTCAATGTAATATGATGTAAATAGGATTTCTGATCTAAATATCAATTAAGGGCTTTAAGGGATTTCTAGAAATAATTAAAAGTTCATTATTATCAACTATTCAAGGTGAGAGGGTTCTATCAACTTTAAATTTTCATTGTTACTAAAAATTTACTACTACTTTGAATTGTATTTATAAATTAAATCTATTCTTAATAAAGTGAATCAAATTGTGTAGCGATGGAATAATTACTTGATAACATATTCAACCTATATTTTAGTCTTATAGTGAAATATTATAAATATTACTAAATAAAAAGCATAACACAAAACTCACAGGACACGATTGTAGGTATCTATACATATAAACATAATCATGCACACACCAAACAAATAAATTAGACGGCAATGTATAAACTAGATCGTACAAAGTACGTGTTAGTATAATAAGGTGGTATTGATATATAATATAGAACACACACAATCCTACCTAAGTCTCGTTATATCTTACCTCGTGTTGAAGTGGTTCCAAAATATACTGCGCAGCAGAAAGACGAGAAATGACAAAGAATGAGTACCATTAGATACATTGTTAATCAGGAAGAAGAAAATAACAAATACGTTAGTATCAGCGATGTGCTTAGCTTAGTTTCTGATAGATAAATCCTTGTTCATGCAAGTGCCAATTTATTAACCTTCGAAGAAAACGTTAAATTTACATTAAACTTCGATAAACATAAAATTAGTCGTCTTTATTACAATGTGTAAGGAAAAGAAATGAAACGGTGATACATTATCAATAAATAAAACATTAGGATTGACTGGGGCACAACATTGCGAATCTTATATAATAGATATTTCTTTTTATATTTTTATTGAAGCACTTGAATGAAGAATCGTTTGGCATTGTATAGTTAGTAGGAGAAAATTGTTAATTATAACAAGTCAAATAATTCTTCATTAGCCAATTAATATCACAAATAACATCGAACATCTAATCTCACCTTTCATTGAAGGTTTCCTGCTTAGCGTAGTTTTGGAGACTACCTTCATCGATGAGGAACTTCATTCTTTCAAAGAAGGAGGCTGTAATGGCTGGCGGTTGCTTTCTTAGTAAAATATCCGTAGGCTTGGGCGAAGATACGCAGAGTTGGCTGCCTTTGCAGGCAGTACTTTGACAGCATTCCGGGTCTTCGCAATCTATTAGGCCATCTGTGCAGAAAATAAATAAAACACATGGTTTTACTGATGTTTTTTTTTTCTGAAACTGAGTCATACAATATGTTAAAGTAAATAACCACAACTTTAAGATTATGGTTTAATGTTTCCCGCTCAAGACTTTCTTAAAATGAATTGACAATACCTTTGTCATTATCCTTCGAGTCATCACACACTTGTTCTTTAAGCGTGGTGCAGTCTGGGCCGTCCCAGCCGTCGAAGCATTTGCACTCCCAGTGGCCGTCGTTGGCGACCCTGCACTGACCGTGGCCCGCGCAGCCGCGGGGGCAGCCCTCCAGAGTACAGTGCCGACCGTTCCAACCAGATACACAAAGACAAGTTCCGTTCTTGCATTGACCATGATCGCTGCATCGAGAGTCACACAGTTTCGAGGTACAATACTCGCCGGTCCATCCTTGATCGCAGATGCACGATTCTCCAACGCATCGTCCATGAGGCCCACAGTCTAGGTCGCACACCTCTGTAATATTAAAATTGCATGGTACACTGTATGTCATACATTTAAAGTTATTATTTTAAGATACCATTAAGCTTTATCTCACCTTTAGAGCAATCATCTCCAGACCAGCGTGCATGACAAGTGCAAGTCTGAGTGTCCACATCAAATGTTCCGTGGCCAGAACAATCCGGTAGACACTGCAGAGCATCCTTGTCCATTGTCGCACAATCCATACCCTTCCATCCTTTCTTGCACACACAAGCACCATCAATGCAAAAGCCGTGACCGGAACAGGTGGGGTGTGGACAATCGACGTCTTCACAAAATTTGCCTTTGTATCCGCGGACACACGAACATTTGCCATTCACGCAGTGACCGTGCCCATTGCAGTCGGGTACTTCGCATTCATCATGTCGCAGGGAACACTCTTTGCCCTTCCAGCCGGGATTGCACTGACATTCTCCGTTAATGTATTCACCTCGTTGGCTGCATAGTACTGGACATACACCTAGAATATTGTCACATTAATATTTTCGCCCAACCGTTTTAAATCCCAATTAACTTCTATATGAAAACTTACTTTCGTTACAATCATCTCCTCCAAAGCCAGGTTGACATTGACAATGACCCATAAGACATTCCCCTTTCCCGGAACATCCATTAGGGCAGTTATGGGTCATGTCTTCGGCAACGGCGGCAATAAAGGAAATTTCTTGTGGATCGCCGTCGTCGTTGTATAGCGATAGGAACCAGTGGCCTTGCTCCATGTAATGTGTTACTTCTTTCTTTACTGATGGCTGTAAAAAATTAAACACATTATTGATTGCTACATTATAAATTTAACACTTTTATAAAACTTTGTGTATGTTACTTACATGCGATGAACGGGTAGTTCTAGCTTTAAATCCACTTAGGACTTCCAAGAAATGATATTGAGTGTGAGTGGGTAAAGCGTTCCTCCTTGCATACACTCCTATGGAAGCTCCGCGGGGAATCAGGTAATCGAATTTAACATAAGAAGCTTCCGATTGATAGAACTGCATGTTCCAATAACTATATGGAGGGATTTGTTTTGATAATTTTTCACCTAAAGTAATTTGTTTGAATGTCGTCCCGTCGGGGGGAAATGATTGGGCTGGAAATGTTCGAGCACCTATAAAATACATAAAATGTTTAAGAAGCAGTTAATTAGTAAGTATAATTATTTTTACTTAATTATTCATGCAAATGTTTTGATGGAAATGATAAATAATAAGAAATAAATGCTCAAGAGAAAAGTTTTCTACATTTTTCAACTAATTCTACACAGCACATGCATGTTGTAATTAAAGCTCTAAGGAATACCCTATCCCTTTTTTACGTTTTCCTCCATAACCATGCGAATTAGTTTGTTAAGTACCAAATTATGTTTAAAATTTTGTTGTGAATTTGTTTTAATGAATTTAGCTGGTCGTTAGTAAGTTATCGTTTCAGGTTTGAAGACCTCACCTTCCAATATAAGGATGGGTGGAGGTTTAATTTTCGGACATACACATTTCGGAGCTTCTGTTGTAGATACTAGTGTCGGCTCAGTTGTTAAATCATCTGTTACATCGTTTAGTTCCGTTGTTTCATTTAAAGTTGTAGTTATTTCGTTGAAATCTGTTGTTGAGCTCATTTCGGTCATAGTTGACTCTTTGACTGTATCTAATTCTGAAGTAATAGAACTTTGGGTTTCAGTAGAATCTTCAGTTGTTGTTGAGAATTCATCTCCAGAGACCGGGCTTGGAATAGTACTAACATCAGTATTTTCTAAAAGCATGGTAGTACTTTTTTCTGAATCAGAATCTTCATAGAAATCATCTGCAGAGTTGCTTTCGCATACCGGACAAGAGCACTCACAACTTCCTCCCCAGTCGGTGTTTATACTCGAATCTTTGTTAGTTTTGGTTGTACTTTGAACAGCAACAGGTTTGTTGAAATTTGTCGGCATCGTTGGTTCCAGGTCTAATGGAGTAATTTTAACAGTAGGTATTTCGTTTGAATCCCCCATTGTAGGAACGGTGACTGCTAATGAGTATAGAGGTTTATAAGATGAACTTTCAGCATCATCAGCGGAAATAGTCAGGTTAATCAAAACATGTTTTTTATTAGACATCACATCTGGAGTTTTTGATTCAACAGCAATATTAACAGTGGATGGTTCATTAGGCACGGTTGTTGGTTCAGTCATAGTTGTGTTTGAAACAGTATTAGTATTAGGCATACCCGGTGTTGTCACAACATGCTCAGTTTGTGCTGTGGTTACATTGGCATTGAAGGGGGATACAGTTTCAACAATTATAGGTTTTATTGTTAAGGGTGCATCCGTAGTTATTTCTTCTGTTAATATCTTTGACACAACTGTCGTTGGTATATTTACTGTAGGATTAGTTTCACTATCGTAATGGAACTTTTCGAGTTTATTATCCACATCGGCAGTGTCATTTGAAAATATGTGTAACTCTTCTCCTACTGCGTTTAGTTGAGTTAATAGTTTTAAGTATTGAAGTTTTTGTACACCGTATGAATATAAAGATGGAAATGAATCACTTTGCATTGATTCTGGGTCATATGCGATATCAGTTTTTATATTATTACGTTTATCAAATATTTTGGTTTCTGGTGGTTGTTCGACTATTATGTTATTTTTGTCTATTAATTTTTTAGAATTGGTATCTGGACTTGAATTGTCTTTCGATTTGATCAGTTCTAAAGTTGTATTATTGTTATACGAAGAATCAAGCTTAGTGTTATTATTTGTTAGATCACCATTGTTAAAAGACAAACCAACATTGATAGACCCCGAAGCTTTAGCATCTTCCTTGTGATCTTCACTTGTGATGCCAGTCGTATCGCTTGCGAGCACTGGCACACCATGCTCTAAGCTAACAGAACTTAAAGAAGGCGTAGTGATTAGCTCATGCACATTTACAGTAGTGGAAGAATCCGTAGCAGAAACAGAAGACAAAGAAGCATGCCCATCTACACTTCTACGAGGGCGCACGAGTGAATTTTCTTTACCTGAGCTGGCTGACGAAGAGCTCTGTTGAGGTTTAGACAGAGATTTATTATTAGACTCTAGCGTCGTCGCTTTAGACGCCGGAAAGATCTCTGTTGATTCGCCAACTAGTACTGTACAAGCTTTAGAATTCTGGTACGACCAGTTGACGAAATAGGAAGCTGTGAAAAAAATAAAAATCATTAGACTCGTTTGTATTAAAGCTACAACCGAATGAATTTTTAAAAGAGAAGTAAATTACCCAGCAATTAAATAACAAAAACCAGTAACCCTTACCTGACATGTAAGAAGCAATGGCTAAGAGTAGAACGAACAACACTATGAATACTATAGCAGTACATTTCCAAGAGCATCTAGAAGAGAGGCCCTTCCTGAAATGAAATCGAGAAGCAGCGGGTGTGAAGTGCGAGGCCCGCAAATTGTTCCTAACGGGAAGCACGGGCACGGGAACGCCGAACGCAGGATGACGATCGCTCCTTTCCATTCTTTCTAACGTACTCTTCTCTTGCTTGCCTGGACTACTACACGATGAGTTCGATTTGTAGTCCATAGACGGATTCTTTTGAATATCTCCTGTAATCGAACAAGTCCAGTTTAAATACGACGTTGTGGTTCCGGTGAGAATAATTTTCGAGAAAATTTAAAGAAGCAAAATGGAAATTGCAGAGGATCGCGTACAAATGTGAACGAGGTAAGAGAAGGTAAAAAGTGAGTGATTATTCAGCCTTGTGTTAATATTGGTGATGTGGAAGATTCTGACCCGAGGGCACGTAGAAGTTCCCGGAGGGGGTCCGCACGAGGCAGGAGGGCTCGAAGTCGGTCAGGTCGGCGGGGTTACCGGTGATGCGGCCGTTCAGACGCGGCATGGTGGGGTTGCGCGGCGGCACATCGGGCGGTGGCCGCGACCCTTCTAGCAGACAACCTGCGTACAACATAAACACAAGTCTTGTACACATGAAATTTAAAAACAAATGAAACTTATAGGACTCATTACTTCGAGTAAATAAAAAAATGGCCGAGTTATTAACGTAAAAGTTAAGCGCTAATTACACACTAACTCAACTTATATAAGTCTAAGTACTTCTTTAATAAACGTATAAAGTAAGCGAACCTCAAGTGCTCAAGATGATTTGTCTTTGAAATTTTAAAAGACGTTAAGATACTTGGCCTTTAATTTTCAAATTTTAAGAACAAACTTCGGCGAAGTTAAATTTTAAAATTGGTTTTAAAAACGCTTTTGTGGTAAATTTTACTTAGTTAAATGTTCCTTGAAAGTTAAATGTGCTGTGTAAATAAGTTCAACTAAGGTATTATATATAATATGTTTTGAAAAAGACTGAGCATAGCTGATGTAGAAATTAAATAAGAGTTTAAAGTTAGAGATATATTTTATATATTGTTTTATGAAAGACAAGAGTTTTTAACCTGTACTTAATCCATGCTTTACCTTGCTACCGCGGACTCCTAAACAAATAGCGTCCCGTGAAAATAGATCAAAGATTGCGTGTTTCAGGTACTTAGTTAATAAAGGAAATATATTAGATCAGGAGCTATTGCTAAGCCGGGCGAGGCCTCTCCCATCGCTAATATAAGCTAATGGAAAATCGAAGTATTATTCCCCCCGAATCTTACCCCCGTACTCTCGAGCCAACTTTTGATCCCCGACAAATTTTAAGGATTCCTTCGAGCGTTAATTAATTTATTGTAGCGAGCAATGTAACCGCAAGAAAACTCAATTAATTGTAAAAGGGTTTTTGTGTTGTTTTTTTTTCAGCTCACCGAAAAGAAAGCGATCTGGTGTTGCGGGGTTATAATATCGCTCGGCTTTTGTACAACCTTTGAAGCGACCCGTTCTTGTAATTAGAGATTAATGATTTTGCTTTAACGTTGCCCGGGAAAAATAGAAAACATGGAGCGTTAATTTTTTTCTGTTAGTACTCCAACAAAATTAGAAGAAAAACCTACAAAATATATATCGTTATTTAGATAGGAAGTATAAGCAACGCGTCAAGAACTCAAGTCAACAATTTCTTAAAATAAAAAAAAAACAATTTGTTTGATTTATCCCTATTCCATTCAATCGAAGGACAGAAAAGCATCGTTAATACCTAATTTGAAATATTTGCTTGATCAATTTTGTAATCCACTTAACAAGGTTGTATTCCGAAAGTTCTATAAGTGAGACTTAAATACGACAATTTGTTTGTAAAGCGGAACAAAACGGCGCCGGTAGCGCAACAACGCCTATCAATTTACTAAGCTCATCGTCAATGAAAAACTAAATCGTCTCTCCCGCCTAATTTAATAGGACAAGCGTAGTCATTAATACACACGTCAGTTCTCTGCCTCCGACAAAACGCGCCTCGTTTATATCTCGTCTACGGGAATGGGAATTATGGTAATCGTCTGAATCGTGTCCTTTGTCTGTAATGGCCGGTAATTACCGGGGCCACCTCCAGGGGGCGATACGTCTCCGGGGGCCGGGGCCAGAGAATTCGACACTCGTTAACCGAATCGTCTCAACTTTAAAAAGGGCACACGATTTCGAGCGTCGCCTTGGGATTTGTCGAGTCGTTTCCGAGGCCTCGCTCTGTCAGTCAAGATACTTAGTTTTAAATTCAGATAAATTTAGTTTAATACATTTTCCTATTGAAGTATTATTTGAAGTATTATTATAAGGAAAGTTCAGTATTGCTACCTAAGTAAATACGAGTTCCGCTACATTTGTTTTTATATGCTCTGAGCCATGTGGCAGCTGACGCGATGTTATTCCCAAGGAACCGAAGCTCGTTTACTTATTGGCAGATAAAAGAGTATATTTCGGGTCATTTGCGGCCGAGCTCCATCGGATTCAACGTGATTTCTTACTGCAAGCACGCGGGCAGTTGGAACTACGCTTCACTGAAGACCGCTAGTGTAATTCAAGCAAGAAAATAAGTTGAGTTCTAATAGAATTAATGTGAAGTCGTAAATGTTTTTGATTATATCTAGAAGTTGTTTTCTCAATAAAATTATGATTATATAAGCGTTCAGTATCTAATATGACGGCGTACAAGTGAACCAAACCTACCCTTGACAGTGTGCGATTTACAGTCAAACTGTCAAACATATATCTCTTTTCTGTTTGTTTCATAACTTGAGACGTTGATATACGAGGCTCGTCTGTGGATGATTCTCAATGCTACATCTGCGGCGCCCCGTCACCGATCATCTTAAACTCGTTACCCGCCGCACAAGACCAATTTCGGCAATTCAAAATCTACCCCCTTTTTAATGGTGCTACAAACGTTAATTTATCTTCATCAGGTGAACATAACTCTGCTGTTGGGAATTTCGTTGCGTGGTGAACTGTAAAAATGTTTAGAAGGAAAATGTTTCCGTGATTAATGTTGCTTCCATCTACACACGAGTTTTAAGGTTGAAAAACGTTTTGGCTGATAAATTATATCTTTTGAAATTTTTAAAGAAAAATATACAATACTAGCTTTTACCCGCGACTCCGTCCGCGCGTAATAAAAAATAGAAAACGGGGTAAAAATTATCCTATGTCCGTATCCTGGTTCTAAGCTACCTGCCCACCAATTTTCAGTCAAATCGATTCTGCCCTTCTTGAGTTATAAATAGTGTAACTAACACGACTTTCTTTTATATATATAGATATAAATCACTTATTTGGGTTTTGAACAAAATAAAATTAAATATAAGGACTTGTGCAAACACCAAATGTTGGATGTACAAATAAACTTTAACAGTAAAAGTTAAACGCATATATTACAATATTCATAAGTCATTCGAATTGAATTAATTATTAGTGCAGAGCAATGTGCGAACACATTAAACTCACATCTCTAGAACTGATTCGCGAAATTTCGATTTTAAATTTAGCACCGAAGTTAGTCCGTGAAATTCGAGCAATATTTATATGAGAGAGGAGCGCGACGATTTATAGTTCGAGAACAATCCAGAACTTGGTCGTTCCTTGTGACTCCATTTTAATTAGTGGCCATTCATCGCGGAACAATCGAGTCGCGAATGAATCCATTATGGAAACTTTTCGATGATCGAAAATGGCGTGCTTCGCATCTCACTGCGAACCTTTGGGACCGAAGGCGCTCTTTGTCTTTTTTACTTCTATTGAAGTCTCGTCGTTCGTACGGTTTTTCTTTATAGGATAATGATTGCAATAGAATGTGTTTCTTTATGAACCTTTACACCGAGCAGCGAGGAAATGAAAGGAGAATATATAATGAAGGTCCATTAAAGAACATAATACTAAAGATCGGAACTTATCTATAATGTTACTCATATTTTGATGCCACCATACGCGATAATTTTTTTTAATGATCGACTGTTCTAATTATCAAATAAAATGCAGTTATTTTATTTAAGTAGATTACTTACCGTGGGTTTCTGATACCAAAATGTTCGTTTAAGACGTTTTGTCAAAGATAATGACAGACGACGATATGTTTCATACGGATATTTTGGTCTTAGAAACCAGCGGTTAGTCAATATAGTAATAAGATTTGATTATTAAAATGATTCACTTTAAAATCATTGTTAACGTCATAATTTAATAATATCAATTTATGTGCTGCTGATTTTTAAGATTAAATTTCGCCTTTGAGCTGCCCCGTGTATTAACGGACTATTCAGTCCATTGATAACAGCTGAACCCTGATCCAATTTACTTCAGTACAAAGAATCAAAAGCATTTGATTCGCACCTCAATGAGCGTGTATTTAAATACAGAGTTCATCAATCACCGCTAGACATTAGCAGATAAGGTGAGTATCCGGCTCGAAGGACCTTCGATTAAAATTCGTAGTATCATTATCATTATGCAGACCCGTTTGACTCGCGTCCACAGATAAGGCGAGGCGCCGCAAGGAATCCCTTTAATGTCGTCCCAATTCTTCGATAATACTCTCCGTATTCGTAAACTTGCAGGAAATTATCACCGGCCCTCGGTACCATTTGGATAACTTTTCGATTATGGAAATTATGATGCTGCGGTAACTATGTACAATAACTATCTAGATTTAGAATATTTGACATCAATACAATAAATGTATAAAACTCAATATTACTTTTAAAGAAAAGAAACAAACATTTATCAACGTTGTAAAGCTGTAGTAAATTAAACCACTAATTATTACTTTGTACCGTTGCTATTAAGGAAGGCAGCAATATTCGACGCTATCAACTAGAACGATGTACAATGAATAAATATACAATTAGCGGTGAATATAAATCTATGGAGGCCGCAATGTATCATGTCCCATAGCAACCGCTTGCCACGCCGATAAGATTACCAGACAAAGGAAGTCCACCCATATCACTACCACCAAGACCGCTAAATGTGAGCCTTCATTTACCACCCGCCTCGCATAAAGAGCGAAATTCAATTTAAATTCCTTTAGATTAGAGTCCACTTTGCCCCCAAAGTTACACATTAGCGTCGTAACGTCAACGTCTAGTTCGTTAAAGGACACTCAGCTTTATTTATGTCGACATACTGGCAACGTTACCGTATTTGTTGTTGCGATTTCTCTTGCTGCAGAGCCGATTTATACTCTCCGATTTAGGTAATAGAGTTTAAACTAGTTTGTACCTTAGGTTCTTTGATTTGATGCGACAAAGGAATTAAAACGTTATGTCGTTAGTGTGAGAGTATATTTTAAAGTAAGGTAAAGAGCAATCTACTGGGTGGTTTCCGGGCCCGATAAGGAGTCGATGTGGTCTAAGTCGGTAGGACACGCGAACTGGACTAATTTATGTTGCGATCCGAGATACAACTGGTGGCCGGCATGAGGCACTAGTCTCACTTTTATGGGCAGTTATGTTAATCGACTGTCTGGGGAAGCAGGGACTGTCAAATATTAACATAACCTTCGCATACAACTCGCCCTGTATGTGAATTTTGAATTTAAATTTCGTGTTTTAAATCGTTTCCTCTAACTATACATACGCAATAACTTAAAAATACACACACACACACAATACACTTTAATTCATCTTGTTAGTTAGTATTTAGAAGCTTTACTCATTCTCTTCTGAAATTCATAAATTTTCCTATGAATTGTGACGTATAGTTATGACGAGGTCGTTAACTGGCGCTTTGTGATGCATTCACTAAGTTTATCGATTTGCTCCACATTTCAATTCCATCTGTTTCCGCTACGAGCCTTGCATCATTACTACATTTATATCGAAAATGTTAAAAGGTGAGGAAACACTATAGTGTAATAGTTTAGAGTATATTAAAGTTCTTCAATGTTTTTCAGCTTCGTTATATGAAACATTTGTTTTTTATTAGTCTACGTGTTGTTAGTACTTCCATTGATTATTAAAAAAATATTTAATTACGAGCATCTCTTTAAATAACTTCTTTTAATGATGCAGTTAATACTACCAAATACACTTCGAATTGACTGATTGAATACCTTAAAACTATCTCAATAATAAAATATTAATTGTAAGTAAATAACTAATTCTATATTAGTCATTAATCAAGATTAACCACTGAATCATTAACAATATGTTCAATGCTCTTAGTGGTAACATGGATATGATACATCTTGAACATAGTTGACAAGTCTAGTGTATTCGAACCTTGATGGTTCGTGAACACGCGGAAGTATTGTGCAGGTAAAAACAGTAGCCGAATTCAACGTCACTACTGTTGTGTTCATTGCTAATCGAATTGTTACGAATGATTTCTGGTCAATTTTAATTCACTCTAATTTATATACAAATGTTATCTATTGGTCTCAATAGGGAAATACGAAGTTATCAAAAAATTTATATGTTATACTTGATTTTTTATCGCTTTGAAATTATAACCCTTTGGTAATCCGTTTCAAATAAATGAACAAAGTTTAAAGAGTCTATGATAAATGTAAAGTGCAAGCTAGCTCGTTAGAAAAGCCGCCAGTCTCCCTTCATTAGTGTTTGCCGGTGAAAAAAAAAGCGATGCCACCTACTCGAGTTACCCAAGTGAAAGTCTTTGTACACGTGGCTGAATGAAAGCTATTTCCTCTGTCCAATATTTTTAACATTCTTTTTTTAAAATTTAAAACATTAAAATAAACCCTGAAATGATTAAACTTTTGAAGACGGTAACTAATTACTTTAAAGCGCGTAAAATGGAACGTCTTACGCCCAAAACAATACTAAGACTTAATTAATCTTACTATCTCACTCCAACACATTTCTTTGTCCAAATCCATTAAATTAATTACGGGCGATTCGGGGCGCGGGTCCGTATTTATTAGTGTCGTTATCATTCATTGAATCTTCCGATAGTAGTCGTGGAGCGGCCGCGTGATGGATGCCCGACTTACACGTAAAATGGCCGACGAAATTAGCTGTCGGAGGAGAATGCAGTTACGGCGCTGACTGATTCCTGGATGAATCCTGAGCGGGAGCTGTCAGGGCCGGCCAAAATATTAAAAAAAACACAACAAATTGTGCGTAAAAAACTTTTACAGTATTTGATATATCGTTTGCCTAATTTTTGAAGGACTTTTAATATTTAAATTGATATTTATTTAATCTGCCTGTGTGTACATTTAATCAAAACAATAGACAATTTAAATTAAACAGTCCACAGTTAAAATCACATCATTATTTGTTAAATAACACTGTAATTAATTAAACAAATGCTCGATATTAACCAAAATTAAATTATTAATGAGATTATCCACAAAAATAATAAATCAAACGATATTTAGTATTTTATCGCGAAGCCGCAAACAGTATTATTTATTATGTTCGATATTTACATTATAGATTAAAATAAAGCTAGTTCAAAAAGTTTATTTTCAGCCGCGAATGTTATTTTATGCATTTTGTATTTAAGATAGCCATGAGTTTAAACATCACCAAGCTTTAAAAAAAGAAATTAGTAATTTTTTTTATGTGAAAAATTCCGAAAAATTTTAACAAATATTTTACTTTCAAATTACGTTGTATTTAATTTCAGTAAAAAATATTTCTGCAGTTGGCAACCCTATAGGCAAGAGACAAGGACGCATAGGTGTCGTGGGGTCGCCGATAGGGCGTGGAAATTGGCAAATTCTTTTCGATATTAAGGTGCAAATCGGGCTCTGTAAGAAATGAGCGCATAAGCGCCCTCTTTATTTAAAGAATTCCATCAAAGTGGGGCGCGTTGGAAAATCTTATGTGTGAGTTGAGAATAAAGAAATATTTGAAGAGATATTTTATTGAAAACGCATTTAAACTTTGCCTTTTTATTTTAAAATCGAGTAATAAATAAGTTGTTGTAGGAGCACAATTTAAAATATAAATACCAGTATGTTTGTAATAAATTTATTTCCTTTAAATTTGTCTCAATTTACGGTAGTATAAACTTTTGTGATAATCAAAGTACGTATATTTCTAAGTAAACAGAGCAAAGTCTCCGCGACCTTTCGATTGAGGTTTCCATTTGACCTGCGCCAAGATGTCTGATAAAGACTCCACCTCAATTAACCGTATCTTATACATTCATTACTAACTGGAACAAACAAAACTACTACTTAGTTAATGTTTGGATACTTATTTAACTGCGTCTTACATTTGATGCGGGAATTTATCTACAAAAATATATTAGGGATCAATGTTCATAAAGTTAGTTAACATATTTTAACATCCTAAAGTCAAAAGATTTAAATTTTGTGGTGGTTAGTACGCTAGTCCGAACAGTAACCATCGTTATATATTTTCTTTACTACTAATGCATGTGCATTGTTAATGTTTACGTTAATTTTTGGCTAACGAAACAGATTGAGTTAAACTAATTTGATGACATCTGATTATTATCACTCGATGGGAAACTCCTGACAGCTTATGTATTTGATATTCCGGTTAGCGTGTGATTTGCATGCGACGCGACGCCGACGCTTTCAAATTAATTCATTGAATCGTCACGTATCCGTCACGTTGAGTTGTAAATCGCTCTGAATACGAGATTTGCTTGCTGTTCATTGTAAGGGTCTCCACACACTGCCGTCGGTGACGCGCACAGTTACATGTAGTGTTGTATTGCCTTTGTACGAGGACCTATTACGAATTATCGTTGTAAATTAGAAAAAAGTTAGTAGGCTTTATTTTTTTTTCTTGACTAATAAATCACAGTATCAATAACAACGTTTGAATATTTCATTTCTTATATAATAACAATCTAGGAATATGTACTTGAAGCAACTTTTGTCAAAGTCTTCGTTACCAATCGCTTCTTCCGTTAATGAACAATTCAAGATTTGAGAGTTTCGCAAATGTTCTGTATAATTTTCTTTGTTATAATTGTTTCTCGTCACAAACAATAAGCGAGGCTCGACTATCATAGAAGTGTTATGGATCGCTTCATACAATCGGTACAGTGGCCGCAGACAAAGGACAGCCTATATCAATTTCAAAACGTTTTTAATCTGTTATTTTAATTGGCTGTCAAATGTTTTCGCTGTTAGAGATTTGGTACAGTTTGTCGGATACAGCACTCTGAATGATTTTTTTCCATCCGAAAAAAAATTAATAATGTTTATGTACGAAATTCATTTTTAAGCAACGACTATTGTCAAACTCATGCATAGTTTTTGCCTTGTTGGCATATTTATTTTTTATTTCATTATTTATTTAAACGGTGAAGCATGTTTGACAATATCTTACTATAATGTGCCTATACTTATACTGTGGAAATACTAAGGGCGAAGGGCAAGGGGCGTCCGCTCGGAAACGTTCATATTTCCATAGGTTTTTTGCGGACGCAGGACTCCTGATGGAGATTGATGATCACGCCCCTGGCCCAGCCTCACGGGTTACTGGTCTTACGCGATTATATATACGGTCACCATCATGTTCAAATCAAACAGACTGTTATTTACATTTTTGTTAGATATAGAAGCAACTTCGTGTACAGTTAAAATTGTCAAAAATCCGATTCTTTAGTAGCATTTTTAATAGTAAATTAACCAGTATTTTTTTTTTTGAGGATGATAATTAATGATTTTTTATTAATGTATCAGTACATGTATTAGACTTATTTAGAAAAATACAAAGTTCTAAGTTGTGAATCTTTCTAAGTTACTATGTAACCTTTGAGTTAAGATAAACACCAAATATGTCCCAAAATAGCTCCAAACACATGGCAACCCTACCATAGCTGTGGGATTTCGCATATATCCAAATTACGGTCATGATGGACGTTTCTTAGGCGGACGAGTATCCGTTTTGCCCCCCGCGGATTCGAAGCAAACGGCTCGGATAATCGACGCGGGAACTAACCACCGCGTGTTAATGATGTATTCTCACTCCAGTGTTGGTAGTCTCTAGCTAATGTGAGAATTATAAATTGTTAACAGATTTGATGATGTGATATGGAATTTAATCTATTTGGTGTGAATACAATTTTCAACTGCTAAAACATAAATACCTTGAAAACTCTACAAAAGTACAAAAGTTTATTAATTACGGAACAATTCTAATGAATTTAAAAAATAAAATACATATTTCTTTATGTTTTCTAACAAATATATAAAGTTAACAATGAAATTGTAACTATGTAGGAGTTTAAACGTGTGTTAAACATTAAATATATGAGAGCATAAATCAATAACAAATGTGTTAAAATATTTTATGATTATTATAAAGTACTGTGCAATATACCAGATACTTTTACCGGCCGTAATTTATCTCCTAAAAGTCAATTTGTCGGGTCGTGCAATTTTTACCGTTATTTTACGATGTTTGTTCTACGGAATGAACTGTCAAATTGTAACAATTTGTACATGGCATCAAATTGGACGGTCGCTGGTTTATAAAATACTTTTTTTCTTCTTTTTTCATTAATGGCGTGAATAATGCACTATCTATCCATCATCTTGACTAGAGTAATGTTTTTTCTTTTTAATTTTATTGAGAATTGTGTAAGTGACAATTAGCATATTTACGATTATATTTTTTAAATCGAATATATATTATTTTCATTTTTAAATCGCCTTACTTAAGATTGTTTGATTTCAAGATTTGTTTGAATTATAAAAATAAATGTTTGTAAGCTACCAGTAACCCGGGCAAGCTGAGTATCGAGGGATCAAGTGTGCTCGAGCCCTTTGTACCCAAACAGATATAACGTCGTAGATTAAAAACGTTTCTTCCAGTACTGTGATTGATCTTCAACATTTCTTTTTGTTGTCAAATATATTTATAAAATAGCTGTCGCACGCGGTTCCATCCGCGCGGAATAAAAAAGTAACAAGTAGCCTATGTGTTCTTCCAGACTATGTTCTACATCTCTACCAAATTTCATCAAGATCCGTTGAGCCGTTCTTGAGATACCTTCAAACAAACATCCTTCCATCCATCAATCCATTCATCCATCCATCTAAACATTCGCATTTATAATATGAGTAAGATGACGGATTAGATATGGTAAATATTTGTAGTTAAAGATAATGAATAACGATAACCAGTGTACACAGATTTTATGCATATAAAATTCATAACATGTATTAAATATTAGAAAGAACTTCTTCATAGAACGTTACTATTTTTAGTAAGTACGTCTAAAAGGAGTAAACAAATATAAGTCTTTTTTAAAAAGCCAGCTAACTCGAATCGAGTTTCATAGAATCGAATCCTGGGTCGACGACATAACAAGGTTGCAATTCGTCGAAAGAAAAAAATACAAATGTGATCCATTTGTGTGAGGTGTCGGATCGTACATCAGCATTACAGGCTCCCCGCGAGGTCGCCGGAGATCTTAGATTAAACGCGCGTCATTTTGATTTATTTACACTATTATTACACATCACGACCCACCCTCAGTTACTATGCTTCTGTTAGGTACAAAGATAGCAAAGGTAAGTGTAGGAAGGATTATCTTGATACTTGCGAAGTTTGAAACGAAGTTGTAATGGTTTAAAATTCAATGTTACTCGGTTTGTTTTGATAACTTCATAAAGGCCATTGACCTTTATTAATTGTAGGTATTATAAATAAAACGGTCGCTCTTATGAAAACAAAATATCAAAATTGACCTCTACAGACAAAACATATATTGCAAGGTATAAAATTTGATATAAGTTGCATAAATAGTAAGACAATTATTTACTTTTGTATGTACATACGTACGTAAAAATAATTAATGAAAAATCGTTTATTTAAATATAACTGTACCCAGATGTTACATTTATTGTATGAAGCATTTTTATGAATTAATAGAGGGGTTTGTAACCGCAACGAAAGGGGCGGTATATCAATTACAATAATTGTACCGCAATTTCTATTTGACATACTGTATTTATTAAAGTAATATTTAAATAATAAATATACAAATAATTGGAATAGACAATCATTTGACTAGTATTTGCTTAGTACGTGTAGGTAATTTCTAGTACATTTCGAAAATCATAGTAACTTAGTAACCGAAATTACAATTACGTGACCTTAATCTGAGATTTTGTTCATTCATTTCAAAAACGAGAAGGTATCGATTCCGGACGCGAGATGAACCCGTACAGGTCCGGGTCGAAGGCCGCATTTCATCTGTCAGGAAACCTTTTGATATCCGAGATGACACAATGCGATGACCCTGATACATTTCTTCTGCCTTTAGTAATATTTTATTCTTTAGCTCCAGATAGAGTATCACGTACGATATTAAAATTAACGTGTACCTTATAACAGTTTTTTTACAATAATGTGGCACAAATCCTTCTACTGTCCAAATAATTTCTAGATTTCAGTAACGATATGTAGCTTTATTTAATTTTGGCTTTCAAACAAAGCAATGCTTTCCAACATTTTAAAATTCATTTTATATTTACCCAGACTCTGTATTGATAAATCAACACAACGCTTGCATTAAAACATATTTGTTTTCCATTATAATATGTGAAAAATATATTTTTTATCAAAATTTATATGAAAATTTCGCTGATACATTTCGTGCATACATTATGAAAGGTTGTGATGTGGTCGCTTTTCTATGTAATTGTGGATTTGCTTTACAATCTACGAATAGGTCCGACGCCAGCCTGAGAGCTTTTAGAAGATATTTAATTTTTGATTTTGGATATCTCAAATTTGGTCACTATTTAACTTAAGAATTAGTAAATTATATAAAGACATTGCTTACACTATATATAATACTTACTGTCGCCAGCGACTCCGTCCGCGCGGAATTAAAGAAAAACAAAATAAGTAGCCTACATGTTCTTCCAGACTATGATCTACATCTATGCTAAATTTCATCGAGATCCGTTGAGCCGTTCTGGTGATACCTTCAAACAAACATCCATCCATCCAAACATTTGCATTTATAATATTAGTAAGATGTATAAGGTCTGTTTTATGATTAAATTTATATTCCACATTTCAATTCGTAGTTTCGATTAGAATTTGTTAAATGTGTTTGAATTACGTCGTAGTATAATTTGATAAATATATAGGTAATGTACAATGTAGCAATGATGGTATTTCAGTAGACAGCAATAAAGGATGTTGACAATTGTATGTCTTACTAACGCTGTGTTTCGTAATAATATGTGTTTGTACGTGTCAGAATGAACTCGCACTTTAGTAAAGGATATAAAAGTGTAGGTCGAGGTTGTCCAACCCTATCCGCTCTCCATATTTTACCGGACGGCCGGTTTTTTATGAGCGTTACATCGGTAACGGGTTTGCTTAGGCTGGTGATACACCACGTCTATAAAATATTACTGATATAGGTACGCTGTAAATTTTGCAAGTTTTTATTTTACAACATTGCATACATGTTCATTCAATTTGTTGTAATTTCAGTTTAATTAAATTAATCCAAAGAAGTAATAAGGTTTGAAAAAATAATTTTCTATTTTTATATAATACAATATTTTATATTTCTAAATCTTCATTTATCGTTAGAATTGAGTTTTGAAGAGTACATAATTAAAATACTCGTATAAAAGATATAATCCCTTTTTGGTAATCTTTGAAAAAAAAAAACTAGTTTTCAATGTGATTTAGACATGTTTTCTGTAAGTGGAATTCCACGGTTAAATATACAATAATCGGCAATATAACACAAGCTTAGTGTGTCACAAACCTAAGGCGCGGGTCCGCGGTCCGGCGTGTACATATTTGATGCGCGCGTTAAGGATTGATGGAGTTCGTCCCATTTTTTTTTGTTCGGGTTCGACTCCCAAATCCATTTATTATCGAGCTCACAGTGTGGCGCATTGAAATCCTTGTCACCGATACGTTTTCGACACGCTACATTTATTAATAGTAATAATATGATAGGGAGAAAAGGTGTAAGAAATAAATGATCGTATAAGTTAATCGTATTAGAAATTGTCATCGAATTAAAAAAAAACACCTTTACATTTAGAATAAAGACGTAAACGCAATCTTGGTGACATAACATGAAAAAGGTACTGATGACCTTCTTAAGATCATTTCAAAAATAATTTAACATTAAAAAGAATGTTTCAGCTTAATATTTTAAAACATTTAAATGGGTGTATTATATCTCATACGGGCCATTTCCTGTTAACGTATACAAAATCCGCTGGCGCTGCAGCGCGTCACTTGTCTTGATGAATGACGTCATTAATTCGACGACGTAATCGCCGCAAAATGGCCGACATCGATAGCGTTGCTACGTAAACTATTTAAGCTGAATATTAAGTCAGTATTATATTATGAGTATTTCACTTTTACAATAAAATTCTTTACATTTATGAGTACTATAATACTTACAATTTACAATATTCGTCTATATTAATATTCTATATCTAATTACAAAGATACAATTTAGCTACTAGGATAGCAAAAGGCCTTTAAACAAGACTTCTAAATCTAGGTAAAGCGACACAGTGTAATGTTTCCCTTACTAATGTTACGCTATATCTGACAGTGTTTCAGGACTGAAATGTGAAACAATTTCCTATATGTCGCCTACGAGTGTCTGCTGGCTATCTCAGAACTATTTCAGTGACTGATTCATAAAGATATAAACTAGACACTCGAGACGTAGCACTCGTAGATTAGTGCTACGAAGTGCTACGAAAACAGAATAACTGTAGGTCAGATAAATCTAAATTATAATCGTCGCGGTGTAGATTAAAAAGATTTTTTTTATAAACCGAGCGGAAATTTCGCGCGGAACCCTTGGGAACCCCGCGTGATAATTTAATGGAAAAATTTTATCTAAGCGTCCCGATTTTACATCAGATATTCGTATCTTTTATATCGTATAATCACGTAATAGATTAAAATCTATTAAGTAATTTAAATGAGCTAGGAGTGTAAGCATACAATGTTAAACGGGTAGTTGAAAAAAATACATACGTTTCGCGCGCGTTTAAAAAACATACTGATTATGTTTTATACACGTGTTTTAACAATGGAATCCGCCGTAAAAATAATTTAATTAGAAAATGTTAATTCTGTTCACAAAAAAAATGAATTGAGAAGAGTATTATCTATATATATAAAAGAAAGTCGTGTTAGTTACACTATTTATAACTCAAGAACGGCTGAATCGATTTGACTGAAAATTGGTGGGCAGGTAGCTTAGAATTAGGAGACGGACATAGGAACTTTTTTATCTTGTGTGAATTTTTTTGATTCCGCGCGGACGGAGTCGCGGGTAAAAGCTAGTTTAATATAAAACAATATAAAAATAGATAACATTCATCATACACCTTTCAGTGTAAAATGTGACAACGCTTTAGAGAATTCAAAGCATTGTTGCAGCCTATCTGAGTGAATTAACAGTTTGCAATATTCCGTAATATTTATTTTCCTCACACAAATATTGAAAGAGCTGTGTGAATCAATACGAACAGGTCGCGGGTCAGCAGATAGCGCGCGCCCTCGCATTGTCCGCACAAAAAATGACCCACAACCCGCTGGTAATCCTATTTACTGGACCAAATAAATTATATCCACCGTCAACTGATAATCTGGATGAACTACTATCGCGGATGGAGAATTTGTCATTCGTGGATAGTTTGTCTCGATATACTATGGATTACCCTTGAAAATAATTTATTGTGCGATATTTTGTATTCAATATAAATTTTTGGTTTCCATCAGATGTTTTTAAAATTAAATAATAAATTTATACGTGGATTCGATATCCAGTCAAATTTCGTTATGATAATATTAATAAGATAATTTTATAAATTAATGGTTAAATGTATGGATGGATGTTTGTTATTAGGTATCTCCAGAGCGGCTGCATCGATCTCGCTAAAATTTGCCATAGATTTAGAACATAGTCTGGACGAACTCATAGGCTACTAATTAAGTTTTTTTTTAATTCCTCGCGGTCGAAGTCACAAGCGACAGCTAGTAATTAATACATAGTTGTACTCTAAGTCGCTAAGAGAGACTTTTAGAGAGATATTTAATGAAAATAACTTACGAACTTATGACTTAGGTACGACTGTTAAAGTATAAGTTCAGTATCACTTATTTTTGTATTAAATACATTTCTAAGATAACACAAAACTAAAATTATGTTGTGCGAAAAGTAACCAAAAACACGAGATACAGATCGAAGCATGTAGAACTCGAGAGGGTTACAACGAATAAATAAAGAGAAAGGAGAGGGACGCAAACTTGAGAAGAAGCCCCATTCGGCCCGCGGCAGTGAATATACAATATTGATCTCCGAGGAAATTTATGAAAACGTAAAAATTCGTGCAAAAGGTGTGAACAGTTTTGATGGAATACTCGTGTAGGTGCGTTCTGTCTTGTTGCTTTTTGGCTTTCATACAAGAGTAGGTTCGACGTAAAAGGTGATACTCCTAGCATTTGCACGGAATTTTTTAAGGCATATCTTTTTTTATAAATTACACGAATTTATTAATTTAAACTTTTTTTCTTAGTAAAAAAATGCATAATAAAAGTCATATGGACAGAATAAAAAGTTAAACCACAATAACTGGATTCGGTTAGGTTCTCAACAGTATAAAGTTTTGTGTAATAAGTTGACAATTGCAACGGTTATTTGCTTGAAATAAATGTTACTTGCCTTTTAATATTTGAAAAAGGATATTTATTTATATACTAGGTATCTCCCGCGATTCCGAATAAAATAAGTAACCTATGTGTTCTTCCAGTCTATTTTCTACATCTGTGTGAAAATTTCATCAAAATGCGTTAACCCGTTCCGAAGATACCTTTTAACAAACATCCATCCATCCATCTAAGTGGTAGTAGTAGTTAATAAAATAAATTATGTAATTCATATGTGTTCATATCCGATTTAAAGTAACGTTAACAGTGTTCAGATCAGTAACAAATATAAAACTCGATAAAGCTCACAAATAAACAGTTTTCTCGTAAGCCGAGCACGCGTGAAGTCGGATCACAAAAACACACAGGACATGGCACGTGACAGGTACTCCGCGTACACGGCGGCGTGCCCGGCGCACACAGATTGCGTTAGTGTTGTAAGTAAGCCGTCCATCGATCGTCGGACACAAACAAAAATATTTATCACGTGCAAACTTTGAACTTGGACGGCAATGTATACGGGTTTATATAAACGCCTAGTGTTGCTGATAAAAGGTATAAATAGAAGTATTTAGTTAGAATCTATAAACCTACAAAACGTAGGTTAAGGTAATAATATAGATGTATTTCCAAACCTTTTATGGATAAAAGGTGGAAAAAGAAAAACATTAAAATTATATAATATAATAGTGATAGACGCCAGCAACAACAACATCCGTTGCACATATTGGCCGGCTCGCCCGGTGAAATACCACGACCACACAGGAGACAGGTGTCAAGTGGAAGTAATTCCGCGTTTCGTCTGATGAGCGTGGTCCGAAGGCCTAATTTTAGTCCTCTTTGCCTTCCCACCCTTTCTTATAAAGAAAGGATGGGAAGGGGAGGTGGATTTGATGGTCGAGGAGATGCATAGGAAGGTTAAATATTCTCTTTTTGTGCGTCTCCTCCTTCGTCGATTGGGATTGGATTCATCTGCCATTGCGAATATAACAAATATATTCGCTACGAAAAATACTTAAGAATATTAAATGTCTCAAGAATACAATACAATAAGAATATATTCGAAGTATCTATTTAAAGATATTGTTTTAAAATATCAACAGTGTCTGAGTGTGACACTGGTACGGCTGAAGTAATAAAGTGTCGTCGGCAATCAGAGTCCGTCGCCGGCTCTCTGATTGGATTTAAGATGGCCCTGGGCGGAGGCGGGGGCGCAACTGTTCCCCCCACGGGTTACCCTGGTTTAAAAAATAAATAAACTTTCCAGTCAAACTTTGTAAATTTTATGCATATATATCAAACCAGATCTAGTTTGTGTTTAAGTGGTGGACATTATAAATGAGAATGTTTAGATGGATGGATGTTTGTTCGAAGGTATCTCCAGAGTGGCTTAAAACGGATCTTAGTGAAATTCAGCATAGATGTAGAACATAGTATGGAAGAAGACACAAACTACTAATTACTTTTTTTTAAATTTCGCGCGGATGGAGTCGCGGGCGACAGCTAGTAAGTTATGTTTTCTATGATGAACAGAAAGTTTTGTTGAGCATGCAATATAGTTTTATTTATGAACACGTGTATTAAAGTCGTCTTTTTGTCTAACAGCCAAGTTATCGCTATGTTAATATTGAAGTTGTATGTCAATAGATATACTGACTACAACATATTATATCAATATTTCAAAACATGTTGTAAAACAGAAATTTTCCCATGAATATAAAAATCGTCTCGTGTGTGCTCTCGAGGAAGTGCTCGGTCACTGTAACGCGACGCGACGGTGTGACAGCGGCCACTCGCCGCTGTTTACACCGTCTTGTATTGCCCTCATCGATCAATATTTGTGTGTAACTACTGACCTTAGGATGTTTACTTCAAGCTGGTATTGTTTATACAGTTAAGCACTTTAAAGGTCACGGAAGGGCACGAGACTAAACGGATTTTGATTTATATTCGAGCACGTCGGTAAAGTGACAAATTGTTATTCTGGGATATTAATGTGGAATTAATTCGTGGTTCTCAGAATATGATTGTTGTTCAAAAAGCTATGTAAGAACAATCATCATATCCCTGGTCTTATCCCACTCCCGTGAGGTCGGCGCACAAGGTCTTATGAACCTTAATATTTTAACTTAATTTTTAAGAACTGCTGCAGTATAATAAATGCAACGAAAATCATGACTAAAAATGTATCAAAATCTTCATATTCTAATGAATTGGATTGTAAGCTTTTGTAGCCTTAAGTTACCTTAACTAAAGTAGTCTTTTAATGTTACTTGAATAAATGTGTCAGAACTAGAAGATATTGTAGCTTTATATCTCAAGGGACTGTTAATTAGCAATAATTTGAATAAGCAACATTTTTAATTATACCTCCACGTCTTAATTAATATAATTAATACGATGTAAACTTTTTAAAAAGGTCAACCTACGGTAATCCAATATAATCCGAGCCTTGATCTCTCTATGGACTGTAAATTAGTGTGGATGAGATCGCAAGACGCATTCGCGAGCTTTTTTAATTAAGACCCTTCATTAGTTCGTGCGAAATAACATATTCAATGTTCGGAGTTTAAATTTAATAAAGTCGTCATTTGATTTACGCTGAAATTAGTTTGGTTTTTCTCATATATTTAGTTAGTGCTATCAAATTAATTTTAATGAGTTTTAATTAACCTAACCTAACTCTTTAATCTTTTTGTAAGCGTTATACGCTGATTGTATTTTCGCTTTGTAAAAAATAATGTTTAGGCTCTAAATATTTAACATTACATTTTGTTTCACAGTTTAAATCTTAGTTCTTTCATGTCAACTTTGGACAATTACCACAAATACCCAGACAACATTGGACTCGAGAAAAATGAAGTTTATTTGTCAAAGGGAAAACGTAGGCAGTTTGTGATTAAGTGACTGCCTTCAATAGAAAAATGCAGCGTTATTCTAAAACATTTCAACGAGTATCGTTTAAGAACTCAATAGAGACGAGAGACGGGCGTTTCCCGGTTCATATATTACGTGGACGTAACTAAAATAGACTTTTCGCATAAGCATAGTACATTACGTGCTCTGAACGGAGTTTACCGAGATGAAGTCAGTAACGGAACGGTGTACATCGAAATTGATTTTTTTTACTTAGAGTCTGCGTTTTATAGTGTACAAGCGTTCCCCTTTCTTCCTTTGTGGCGGCCCCAGTGTGCGGGAGGTGCGCGATAACCGCATTTTATACGCGTAATGCCCGGGGATATCGCGCTAAGCTGATAGAATTGTGGCGGAATCAGCAGCCCTTTTGAAGTTCTATTAAATTGTAACACTCACGGGTTCGCGCCAACGCGTCCGTGAAATTGTGGCTTTGTCGAAATTGTCTCAAATTATTTTTTTTAAAATGGCTCCCCTGTTCTGGCTTGGCGGAATTTTGGCCGATTAAATCTATCATTTTTAAATGCCTTGAATTTGAATTTTGTCAATAGAAATTATACGGCTTGCGATTGCTTTTCAGATTCATCTTGCCTTTCAGTATCCAATGAGCTGGTTCCTTCTGCCACACTTTTCTTTTTAATCAAACCTGTACTACCTGTGTTAGTTCTTCTTTTTGTGTAGCAATAAATGTGTTTTATTTTTTTCTTTCAATTAGTATTTAAAGTTAAACATGCTTGAATAAATTAGTGAAAAAATCTAAGCACAAATTGTCTGTGATGTGAACGAAATAGTGACTCTTATTTTTTTTATCTTTTTTTTCCAAAACCGTATTGAATTGATAAAACCTGTCAATTCATAAATACTATGGAATAAAATGCAAACAATAACGCTCCGAGCTGTATTTTCGACGGCCTCTATAGAAAACTTTCGCGTAAAAATCGAGTAAAATACACGCAGGTTACGAAGTGAATTGCAAAACATTCGTACATCGAATAGCGTTAAAAAAACATTGCGAAATTTAAAACAATGCAACAGTCGAAAACCTGTCTCATTGTACAAAAAAAGGAAAAAACTTAAAAAGCACTCAACTGCCAATTTTATTTACAAAATTAGGAAACATGTTATTTACTTTTTCGTAGGGCAAATGTGGAAAAACGTACATATATTATATGTCTATGGATGTATTTCCACTATATTTAATTTATGATAGTTATATATGTTGAAAAATAAAAGAAGAACGTTTGTTTAAATGTTTTCTTGCACTTTGACATTTGATATTTTTACTATTAGAGACCTAAAACATCGTTTTAACATTAGCATTGCAACACATGTCGATTACAACTATTGCTAAATATAATATAACTTGTACATCAGTTTAAATTATATTAAATCTATTTTGATGAGTGTAATGACACACTGTAATGAATTTGTGTTTCAGTGGCAGTTCGTTTGCGACAACCGTCGCTCGCTAAAGTAGTTTTAGACTACTGAAACGTAAGCATTCTTTATTTTTAATGGTTTATTTACGTTTCACAAACTTTTTAACTTTTTTATTTTCTTTATCATTTTCGTTTCTGCATTCTTACTTGTATACTAGTATTTGTATAAATAAATAAAATTAATTGCTCTGTACTAGTTGCTATTAACGTTCGATCAATACTTTGTTATCTGATTTCACGATGATTTTGTTACAATATATTGTACGCGTCTGAATCTTCCACTTGATCACGGACGACATCGTTAAAGAAACAATGATCTGTATCCATTATTCCGAGTGCTCGGTAGTCTATTTAAAAAATTAAGCTCGCTACAAAACGCTACGTCGGCGCAATTAAAATGGAGCGGATTGAGCGCTCGCAGGCGCTTTAACTGCTACTATTTAGGCACAATTACGTCGCGTCATCGGCCATTGTCCGGCTGCGATTACGACTCGACTACAATAGACCCCAATCTGACCCCTAACGAAGTGACTTCGGCCATTTCCGCTGCTGCTTCGGACGCGGTCAAAGATGTACAATTTGCGGCGGCGAAATTGTTGCCGGAGAATATTTCGAATTGGAATTAGAGACTTAATAGTCTCTTAAGTGTGCGGTTACTTTATTGCGACAAGTCAGATGAATTTATAATTTAAATAGGTCCTTTTTTAAGAAGGCGATGTTACAACACTCTGGTAAAACATATGGATCGTCAAATCCGTTGAATATAAGATAGTATTCATAAAAAAGAGTTTAGTAGTAATTAATAATAATGCAAGTACAATATTATTTGGTGTTAGAAATCGTCGTAATTTATCATAAACTGACGCTACAAATTGTGCTACGAAATTGCTACGCCGCTACGAACTTTATAACTCCCGAAGAAATTCAAGTGACTGAGTAACAATTTTAGATTTTGAAAGCGCGACGCAGACAATCGAGGTGGCAATATTTATCTGTAGCCGCGGCGGGTAATTGCTCGTCGACAAAGACTTGCCCTTTGTTAGCCCGCGCCAATAATGAAGCCGTAAACTTTACTCATTTCGCCGCCGACCGCGCGACGCTCGAGCGCTACTTTGCTAGCTTCTTTGAAAGCTATTTGCGTTTTGTGTTAATTGGTACAAGCTAGTGATGTAAGCTATGTAAAATTATGAACAACAATAGCTAATTTTTTATTGCAACGTTTTACAAAAGAAATTTACAGTGACGATTAACATTTCAGTATATTTAATTTTTTCTAATGGCTTCTTACTATTATTTACATTGTGCGGTAGTATGAAAGTGACACACTAGACATTTACATGACAGCTTTTTGCTGAGCAAACTTGAAGCGAGCGGTGTTATTTTACCCCGGCCTCCCCTTGCTAATTCCTTCCGAGCCTCGATTAAGCTTCGCGGTTAATATTGCACCAGCGATATGTTTGTACAGCCTCCGACGCTACTTAGTGGGGGTAAACGCGGCAAAAATGGAATATTGCTAATATCTTGTAATCTCTATACAAATAGATATTACAATTTGCTGGCGTTGTTAATTTATATTTTTAATTAAAATTAACACAACTTTTTATTAATAAAGAATAAACTATTCTTGATTATTTTTTAAAATAATAGTTCGTTCAAATTTTCATTCCAATTAAATTTTATTTTACACACAGTTTATAAAAGTATTCTCATTTTAATTAAACATCTAAAGAAAATTCTTGAGAAATTCTTTAAGAATTACTCGAGTAACTTAAATTGAATACAAAAATATAAAAGCAAATAATTATTATAATTGGGTATATCTAGGTACAATTACAAAAGGAGATAATGAATTAGTGCTTTACAAAAGAGCTGGTGTCGCTAAAGGTCGATGTCACTTGCGATTGCCGAGTGAAGTCTCTACGGACTCGAGCCAGCTTAGATAATAATTGAAACGGGAATTTAAGTCTTATTGTCGACTTATTACTACTTTCAGTTAGATGATGTGTCACTGTCTCGTACTATTTTCTTTATCATTTCAACTCTGTTTTTATTTGTAATGAACAGATAAATAAAATAAGTGCACCTAGTTATAACTTAGAAATGTTTAAGGGTTTACATTAAGTGTAGTAATGGCACACCTTGTCGCTTCTGGTTACACTGGTACAATTTATTTTTAAGATGACATAATGCTACATAACTTTTACCAATTTCACTCCTTTAATTTATGTATTGAAAAACAAAACAAAACACCTTTTTTGTATATATAAAGCAAATGTTTTATAAAATTTAATGGCGTATATGTGTTTCATTAAAGCAGCCGGATGAGGGGGTGGAAGGCGGCCGAGCGGATAAAGTGACCGCTTAAATGTTGCTGCCTTTGAGTAGAGCAACCGTCTACGGATCCTTGGCAAGTATGGCCAATGTTTGATCAAATATCTGCCTCATGGATTAGACGAAATTTATTTGAATCGTCTAACTAATAAGAGTCTACCGATTTTGTTCGATTATAAGAGTAAAAGAAAAGAATACCAAAAATGTTTGGTAGTTTTATATAAATTTGATCTTCCTGCGTTTTTAACTATTTAGTCCAATTAAGTCCAATACCAAACGTTGGATCCAACGTTTGTCCAACAGTGAAAATACTGGTCGTTGTAGTATAAAGCTAAATAATTAATACCAGATCCTGCGGCTTTGAAAAGTGGAGCCGGCAAACGTTTCCTATGTTATTATTAAGAGCATAAAGAAATAGTTTTGAGGAAATTGTTGTGAAATGAAAACGGGCTCTTGAATTATCTAAGCACTTTCGTTTGTTATTCTGATACTGTGCGAGTTCAAGGGAAATACGCCTTTGTTGACATAACGCTTGTTTCTTCGTTTATATGAGTTTTGTGCGGAGCTGTTGTGGTCGTGTTTTGTTAATTAAAACAGGTAAATAAAACTTAAATTCAAAATGTACTTAAGTGTTAACATTTTGTTTCTAATGTAGAAAACAAGACAAAAAGACAGGATATAAACAAATAAGCAATTATAAAGGTTTATCTACGTATGTAAATTTAAAGATGGCGGACATAGTATGGAAAGTTGTGTAGTATGCGATAGGGGCTAGTGCATTAACCGTGACACGTCAGACATCCGTTGCCGAAGGAAACAGGCGGCCTACTGCGGGTTCAACGCCTCCATCCCCCCTCCTATAGCCCGGACGTCGGCTACTTCCCCCCTTTCAGTCTGCAAGCCTCTGTATATCTGATTTCTTTAAACTTAAGTTGAATATCTTTTACAATAGAGATTTTTGTTTCAATATTAAAATAACACACAAAGCGTACGTTTTTTTTTTTTTTGTAAATTAATGCACATATTCAAATATTATTTTGTAGAGTTATGGGACATGACTACGATTTTAGAACCACATATTTCCTTAATGCAAAAATCTTGATGGCCCAATGTCATCGATGTGCTCAGTGCTGTCCCCCCGCATCCCGCCACGGCATTTTTCACCTAAAATCGTGTTCTGTGTAGCGACACGCACGAAATTAAAAGCCGTCATGATGTATGATAAGCATTCTACCCACAATTACATCGACTAACATATCTTAATACTTTAGTGGTGTATTCGATTAGGTGGCTTGATCAAATTCTCTCATCTATATTTTATTACTTCATTCGTTTATTCTAATTCAGCACGTTCAAATCGTTTAATAAGCTATTAATTCAATAGTTACATTCGTATAACAATAACATTTACATGTCTTCTGTACGAATGTAGACCAATGTTGGGAAATGGTATTATTTTAGTGTGGAACTGGCTGCATATTGTGTGCAATACGAAACGGTATTTAAAATATTGTACACATTCAAAAAAGCCGACTAACGGTTCACCGTACCAGTATGTGGACGTTTATTTCCATTTTAAATGTTCTAGTAACTTGACGCCATATTGTATACATAGGGTTGTCACGGAAAATATTTTATTTTAAATAAAAAAATGTATTTATAATTAATATTCAGTTTTGTATCTTAGAAATTTTTATCAAGCTTTTTTATTAAGTTGCTTTTCTGTAACATGTTTCTTCGTAATTATCGAAATACAACCCTAGTGTGAAAAACTCTTGGGTCCTTTTTTCAAGATTATTTCAGGATAGTAGTGTATCATAGTCAATAGAGGTTGTTATCGAGTGAACTGAATCGTGGTTTTAAATAATAAAAGATTGTACGACAAACATGTATAATTCAGAAAACAGTAACACACATAAAAACTAGAACTAGCAAGAAAAAAGAAAAGTGAAAATCATGACATTTTACGAATATAAAATAAAAACCTCTTTGACTGGCTCTGGCCAGTCATGTACATAGTCCCTTCTTCAAAGAAGCACTAGCTTCTTAGATGGACGCTTGAGCATTCCAGCTCCAGTCATCACGTCGGCTACTCTGATTTTTCCATCTCGTCCAAAGTAAACTTTACACACTCTTCCTCTTGGCCATGTTCCACGTGGTAGCTGGTCATCCACGACCAAAACTATGTCACCCTCTTTTACAGTTGTATCTGTTCCTCCACCACGTCTTGGGTTAAGAGTCGGTAAATATTCGCGGACCCATCTAGACCAAAAGAAATCCAGAAGTCTTACTGCTTTTCGCCAACTGGCTCTGCTCACTAAGTCTCTGTCAGTAACGGCGACAGGGATAGGCCGACCTGAAGAAGCTCCCAATATAAAATGAAAAGGCGTCAACGCTTCCTGACTGTCTGCTTCAGGTGGTACATGTGTAAGGGGTCGAGAATTTATCAAGCCTTCAGCTTCAAGTAAAAGTGTGCAAAATACCTCTTCTGATGGTGAACGACTGTGCAAGGTTACTCTTAATGCGGTCTTGACTGATCGGACAAGTCTTTCCCATACGCCTCCCATAAAAGGTGCGGAGGGAGGAAGAAACTTCCAGACGATGTTTTCATTGGCGGCAAAAGTGGTAATCGCCGCCCCATATAGCTCTCTTAACATTCTACTTGCTCCAACGAAGGCTGTTCCGTTGTCCGACCATATTTCGCTCGGTGTGCCGCGACGGGCACAAAATCGTCGTAAACTCATTAATGCGGAATCTGCGGATAAATTATGAACGATTTCCAAGTGAATAGCCCGAATGACTAAGCAGGTGTATAGCGCAACATAGCGTTTCTCAGTTCTTCTGCCTATAGTCACCGTAACAGGACCGAAATAATCCAAACCCACAAACGTGAAGGGTCTTCTATGATGACTCAAACGTACGGCTGGCAAATCTCCCATCGGCGGGTTTAGAGGCTTGGCACGTTTTATTCGACACAATGGACAATGAAAAGCTACTGAACGCACAGCGCTACGAAGATTTATCACCCAGTACCGCTGGCGGACTTCATTGACCACCATTTCATGGTTTCCATGCGCCGCCTTCCTGTGGTAAAAATTGAGCAAGAGCTTCGTAGTTGGGTGCTTATGATGTAAAATTATAGGGCATTTTATATCTTCGCCAATATCTGGAGCTCTATTTATTCTACCATTTATGCGCAGGAGGTTGTGTTCGTCGAAAGCAGGTGACAGATGGAAAAGTCTACTTTTGCGTGGTAAGGGACGGTGGTTCTTCAAACAATCTATTTCTTCGGGGAATGACTCAAGCTGACTATGTCGTAGCACATGAATTTCCGCAAGACGTAGGTCTTCGGCAGTGAGGTCTTTCTGAACAGATTTATCCTTCAATAGTTTTACAAATTTATGTGCTCTAGCCGTTGCTCGTATTAATCTTAGGTAAGAACTGAGTCTGTTAGGATCGATACTAAGTGGCATGGAAGTGAGTTCTAACGAAATGAGATTGCATGGAATGGATGATTTTAATTCTAAGTTACTCTTTTCGGCCATATCTACGGATGGAAATGATGGCCACTCTTCTATCGATTTAATCAAAAAACTAGGTCCAACTACCCAACGTGAATTTTGATAAAGTGCAAGACGTTTTGAACGAGTTGCGTCATCTGCAGGATTGTGTAATGATGGAACCCATCGCCATTCTTTTACCTGACTGAGTTCAAGAATTTCGCCAATTCTATGTGCTACAAACGGCTTATACGAACGCGCGTCACTACGCAACCATGCAAGGACGTTTAGAGAGTCACACCAAAACACTCTTTTGACCGGCTTGTACTTGTGAGAATTTTCAACAAATGATGCTAAACGTGCTGCTAATAATGCACCCTGTAATTCCAAGCGAGGGATGGAGATGGGTTTGAGTGGTGCTACTCTACTTTTGCTACATATGAGAGAGAGCTTCACACGACCATCGGAAAAGATAATGCGCCAATAGCATACCGCCGCGTATGCCAGTTCACTGGCGTCAGAAAAAATATGAAGCTCGCGCTCTTGAACCAACCCGCTCAGACTGTAATATCTAGGAAGTTGAAGCTGTGAAGTAGCTAGTAAATCTTCAAAAAGTTCCCGCCATAATTTCTGATCAGTCTGAGAGAGTTGATCATCCCAATCTATACCCTTACGCCAAATAGTCTGAAACAATATACGCCCCCTTGAGACTAGTGGCCCTAACAAACCCAAAGGATCATATATGCGCATCAAATGAGACAGAGCGTTACGTTTTGTAAGTACATTTGATACTGTAAAATCTTCCAAATAGTTAAAACTAATTATGTCCCGGTCAGGCTGCCATTTTAAGCCCAGAACTCTAGTAGACACGTTTACGGAGCTCTCACCTAAATTGACAGCCTCTAACTTTTTCGAACGTAATTCAGAAGGCAAGTGGCTAAGTGCTTGTGGATCATTTGAAATCCAATCCCTCATCAAAAAGTTAGCCTTTTTATTTAAATTTACAATGTCAGACGCTAAATTTGCTGCTTTATATACATTATCTACAGAAGCGATGTAATCATCCATGTAGACGTCGTAAACAGTATCATGAGATGCATCGGGAAACTCACGCTCATGTTCTTTTGCGTTCAAATTTTTTACGTACAAAGCTGTGCACGGGCTTGAACAAGCTCCAAAAATCATAGCAGACATTCGGTATAGTCCCAAAGGTTCACTTGGGTCGTCACGCCAAATGAATCTTTGAGAGTCGCGATCTTGTTCTCTAATTAACACCTGTGGAAACATCTCCCTTATGTCTGCTGTGAGGGCAATAGGATCTTCCCGAAAGCGCATAAGAATTGCGAGAAGTGGTTGTAATAGATCAGGACCCGGCAATAGTAAAGAATTTAAACTGATCCCTTGAAATTTTGCAGCTGCGTCATGCACTATACGCAGTTTTCCCGGTTTATTTGCATTGACTACCCCAAAGTGTGGTAAATACCATGTGATACCTACTGGAGGACTCAGACATTTTTCTGCATAGCCCTTTTCGAAAAGTGCATGAATATTCTGTTTGTAAAGTTTCGCGTAATTTTTGTCTGCTTGCATTTTCTTTTCGAGCGATAAAAAACGTGAAAGTGCCAGTTTAAAGTTGTTTGGAACGTGCGTAATATCGGGCCGCCATAATAAACCTGACTCAAACTGCCCATTAGGGAGGCGGTGTGTAGTATTTTCCAAAATTTTGAGCGCATGGGTGTCCGAATTACCCCGAAAATCCTTTTTTGAAATACCTATAGAGTCTAACTTAAAATATTCTTTAATTTCCGTATCTAATAGACAATTACTTTCGTGATTTTCATTCATACCAACATGGTTAACGAAATCAACTCGCTTAGTTTTACTAGACATAAAACCATATAATACCCATCCCAACGCCGTTTGTACGGCTACGGGCTCGGAAGACTTCCTAAAGCGAGTAGAAGTAGATATCATAAGCTCCCAATTATCAACCCCTATAATTATCATTGGCTGCACATCATCATAACAAAGGAATTCGGAAATGTCGGCGAGATAGGGAAATTTATTTATTTCTTCTCTATCAATGTACGGGCGACGGCTCACACATAAATTTTCGACCGAGCGTACGCCGCGTAAATTATATGACTTCTCACAATATTTTCCTTTAATTCTAATATTTACATAATTTACATTACATTCACGCTTCAAACCACCAACGCAGTCAATACGTACTTGTTTGGATGGACCCACGGCTCCGATTGAGCGTGAAATTGTAGAATCTAAGAAAGTCGCAGTGCAACCATCATCTAACAACGCGTATGTATCTACATAACCGAGCGGACCAGACACAGTGACTGCAACTACTTTCAGTACAGGGTGACATAAAGATTTTAGAGTTCGACTCGGTGAATGTGTAGTAGCGGTATGAGCAGCAGACTCTATATTGCAAAACTCGCGACTCGTATTTTCAGTTTTTTCCGCTCGCGAGGCCTTATCTACATCAGAGTCAGAATGGTCAGAGTCCATGTCAGTATGAGCAATAACGTTCTGTTCCGTATTAGAACTATGTAATAAGTGGTGATGTTTGTAAGTACATCCTTCAATATTACAAAGAGATTTTACTTTACAGAATTTAAACCTATGCAACCTATTTTCTAAACATCTGTGACACACTTTATTTTTCTTTACCCATTGCCATCTGTCAGATATTGACAATGATAAAAATTTGTCACATTTATTTACATTGTGCGACTCACTACAAAATATGCAAATATTTACCGATTTATTTACATTTTTTTTCTCAGGATGTTCAGCGACAACGTTTACTTGGACTCTGCCTTTGTTATCATGCGAACTACGATAGCTTTGAGAGAAACCCTGTGAAGATAAAATATGTGCGCCGTACTTTGCTTGTAATTGAACCTCTCTAGTTAAAAATTCTACGAGAACCTCCAACCGACTACGGTTGTTCACACGATTATCTGCATAGTCGTACCATCGTGTTCTAATAAGTGGAGATAATTTAGACATAATTGCACCAAACAGTTCAGGTGAACAGAGGTAGTCACTTTGATCTAATAAACGAACAATCTCAAGACAGTTTCTTATTTTACAAACAAAGTCAGCTAAATCCTTACCTTCCGCATTTACTCTAGGTAAAGCGCGTACAGAGTTGATCTCTTGTAACACGATCACTTCAGCTTGTCCGTATTTCATTTCTAGTGCATTAATTACCTCCATGGGGTTGTGGGCCGCTACTAGTAGTCTATAGACGGACTCACGCGCGGCACCGCGGAGAGATGAATTTAGACGAGCGATGTTTTCGGCCGCTGAGTAAGATTGTAAGGTATCTAAAAAAGATCGTTTAAACGCTAGCCAATCCGTAGGCGATTTACCATCGAAGATTGGCAGCTGAATGTTTGAACTTCGCGGTTTGTTTACAATGGCTTCTAGGGCCCTTACTAAACGACTTTCGTCATTATTCTCCATCTGAAAATTAGAATTTAATAAGTGTTTGTCGTGAGAAGTCTTATATGGAAAACGGTCATGTGCTGAAGACAATTTATGGGGCGCAGTGTCCAACGGGGCTGAAGAGCCTGGACACCCACGTGTGGGCTTTACTGCAGATGGGCCATCGTCACTGTGCAAACTGTGTAACCATTTCTCTACTCTACATTGACTACTAACACTATCCGATCCTTTACTACTACGGGAGCTAGCTCGCGCGCTGCCTTGCGCCTCAATGTCAGCGAGTTTTGCTCGTAGTTCGAGATCTGCGGCTTTCCGCTGTAAATTGAGCTCCTTTTTTACTAATTCTGCAATACGTCGAGCGTGCTCCGCCTCAGCGGCAAGCTGCTGTGCTCTTACTGTTGAAGTACGTGAACCTGATGACCTAAGCGTGCGTCTCTCGTAAGACTCTATATCGGATGCGACCGCATTGGGTGCAGGTGGGGTCGGAACGATACCTTTACCAAACACCACTTCTGGCACTTCCCCGGCCTGCGCTGGCGGATCGTTGCTGGAGGCGGACGCAGACGGGTTGTCCCCGAACGGCGGCAGCGGCAACGCCCGCGACTCCAGGGCACCAATATTCGTATCTTGTACGAGATCCTGAGCGGTCCTCGACTGGTTGTCACTTCTTTTTACGGATTTATACCGAGTTTCGTAAACCATCTTCTATTATTTAACGAATGCGCGGCGAAAGGACCAATATGTTATCGAGTGAACTGAATCGTGATATGTTATCGAGTGAACTGAATCGTGGTTTTAAATAATAAAAGATTGTACGACAAACATGTATAATTCAGAAAACAGTAACACACATAAAAACTAGAACTAGCAAGAAAAAAGAAAAGTGAAAATCATGACATTTTACGAATATAAAATAAAAACCTCTTTGACTGGCTCTGGCCAGTCATGTACAGAGGTGATCAGTGGAGCAAACGGCTAGAAGTCTTGAACGACGTGCAGTGGAAGGACGAAAGGAAGCACGAGTGGGGACTCAATTTGCATAACCTTTAGAAACGTTGTTATTGTGCTCTCGAGAAACGAGGTTGAGTACGAACTTGTAAATACTTAGAGAAATATCTTTTGTAGTTAATCGAGATATGCTTTTTATATATATTTTATTTAAATCGGTTAACTAACTTTTTTAATCGATAAAAATTTTCGTGGCGTTTATCAATTTAATTTAATTTAATTTATCTCTTGATATTGCTATAAGATGTAAATATACATATTTGAGGCATTTATATATACATTTAGAACTGGGCGATGATTTTTTAGATTGTTAACTTTAATCACTTGTTTGAGACAGCCCTAGCCTGTAGCTATGGCGGCCACAATGAAGGCATCAATCAGTTCGCGTGGCGCGAGGAAAGCCGCCGCTTATCAGGCCGGCCTATTTGCTCGCCTACTTATAACTAATTTCCGTACAATCGATTATTTTCTTTGCCATACAGTAGTCTAGCGTAAGTTTTCAGGTCATGAGTTGCTTCTTAGATGTGATGGCAATAGATCTACTAGACATCACACAAAAATCTGATTAAATACAAATTATTTGATGAAAATATGAAACTTTATGTTTTTTTCCATCAGCTGTAGTCTTGACTAATTCTTGCTTGGATTATACTGATATGGGTAGTCTATGAATGTGTAATGTTCTGTTATTTAAGTTAGTCCATTTGAAAATCTGTATTTATATCTTACTAATATTATAAATGGGAATTTTTAGATGGATGGATGTTTGTTTGAAGGTATCTACGGAACTTCTTAACAGATCTTGATGAAATTTGGCACAGATGTAAAACATAGACTACTTATTAAGTTTTTTTTAATTCCGCGCGGACGGAGTCTCGGGCAATAGCTAGTAATACAATATGCTTAAAATTCTTTGAGGGCATAAAATTACAGTAGACTATAAACATAAAATAAAGTATAATAATAAAATTGAAATCAAGCTTGAGTTATTACCTTCAAGTAAAAGGTGAAACCTTTGAATGCCAGTAATAAAAACGTATGGAGAGAATATTACATTTTTCTACATAATTTACAAAATGTAGTAGTTGATATTATCCTTATTAATAACCAAATAACTTTGCGTCTTAGTGTTTAGGTCTTGTGTCCGAAGCCGCGTTGTAATCAATACTCTAGACGGCCACTATTCTATAACTAGTACTATACAAGACGGCGTGCTCAAAGTTCTACAGGTTGCTTATATTAGACATGTTAAGTTATGATACATTTAAGTTAATAAAGTTTGTTGTTACTTTGATATAAAGATATACATATATAGGTATTTATATTATTAAAGATTACGTGAATAATCTGTGCCGTATAAATAAACAAAATATTTAAATTAGTAACTAGTCAAGTATTCAATTGTAATTCCGATATGAAAGTTTGCCAACATTAATAATTAAATTTCACATACGTATGAAATGCATGCAGTTTATGCTACTCAAATAACACACTTAAAACTTTACCCATTTAATATGTATGAAAGGGCTACAAATAAAATCCTCATTTATTAAACTTTTCAACAGTTAATGAAAATCTTATTGAAGGACGGCACCGGGAGTGCATCTGGGGGTCGGTCAGACCCCGCAGGGAGGAGCGGGGTTTGAAATGGCCCAGCTAAGTGTATTACACTCGGATCGCTGCCTTTGATTCGTCACATCAAAGAAGATCCAGTTCACCCGTCGCTAAATCGAATAAGAACCGCTTTGTTTCTGCCTTCGGTAGGTGAATTTGTAAAGGAGTATCTTCTATCCGGAAACCGTCTCAGAGATTGATGTACCTTTCAATAGGTTTCTGGAACAAGCCAGCTGTTTCGTCTCCAACGAAGGAAGATTGCAGTTTTAACCAATTTCACGTTACAATAGTTTTAATAATATTCATCAAGACATCATATATATCTTCTTACTTTTTCAAGTCATCGTACGACATGTAAAGGTTCATGAAGAGATTTAAATATCAGTAGAAGTTTTTTTCTTCTAATATTTATTTAGGCGTTACACATTATTGTAACTTATTAGTTTTTATAGCTTAATTTTTTTTTTATATTTATATTAATGTAACTTAAATTCAAAGTCATCGCAAAATTAAATAAGAGCCATTTAAAATTTACGACGCTCTTATTAAACCCTAAGTTGTTTAGCTTTTTACAAATTGATTTTATAAGTTTATAACCTGCATGTCTAAAATTATTTTCTTGCTTTTGATATGTAAATTTTACTCGATAAGCTTTAACTATTTCAAACGAAAAACAAGTCATTATTTCACTATAATATGAGGAGAAATACGTTACTTTACTATGAAACTTTAAAACGAATCTTTTATGTATTTCTACGATAACGAAACGTTGAAAGCTCAACTTAAAATATTTATCGGAGCGACCGCATTGAATCACCGGCAATAAAACAAGCGGGGGGTTAATTCCATAGTTCTGGCAACATCGACCGGATAAAAACTAAACCAATATAGTTCTTAAAATTACCGCCGGCGCGGCAGTGGCCGGTTATGCAAGCGGACGTGACCCGGAGAGGTTTTGGCAACCGGCCGACGCTAAGACGCGGCCCCGACGATACGAGTCTCGACTTGCATTTCTATATTTTTAACCGGGTTAACCGGATGAGAATTCATAGTGTGAGCTAGCCGGATAATCCTATGAAGCAGTTAGGGGTTAATTGGATTTTTAAAAGCTTCAATTTGAGTCCAGATAAAGTACTACTTACGTTATTTTATTTCTACAAATATGTGTCACTTCTACATTACTTAGTTGATATAGATAGTTTATTAGTTGAGTAATTCATAAATTGTAATAATTTATTCGAAAGCATTGCTAATATTAAAAAAAACACAACTTCATACAAACACCTGCCATTCTCCAAGCGTATAAAAAGCAATCTATTCTTTATCTGGTTAAGGTAAACAGAATTCCATTTTAGAATTTGGTAGTCGTCCAAACGACGTGTCCGAGGCGAGGGGTGTAGCGGGCTAGTATGAAGGGTACGGGGGGTCCGAGGGGGTGTCACTCAGTACTCGCGCCACGTACCCGGCGAGGCACCGATTGAGGAAACAATTGCGGAGTTTACAGTGGAGATGGACGTGGCCGCTTAAGTCATGCCAATCGGGATTTCAGCATGTCTATTTGTTACACTGTTTAGATTTAAAAGCGAATTGATGGGACACTCAGAATCCTTAAGTTGTCACTAAGGTTTAGTTTCTTGTTTTAAGTATCACTTAAAAGACTTCCAGTACGTCAGTAAGCTATTTGAGGAGAAGGAAGAGACTACTCCTAACGTGAAATTGTTTACATCTCCATTGTTTATAAGTAACACAGTTGATACATTAGATATGATAAGCACCTGTTTAGTCCTTTATGCTAATAATGATGTCGATCGGTTAATGTTCGATACTGCTGACGTCACAAGTGCGCCGCTCACAAATTATGCGCTCACTCCAATGACACTATCAAGATCGTGCCTACATTAACATGTGTTGCTATAGTCCTTAACTCCAATGTATAAAATTCATATTTGCATGGATTTTAGACAGGTAATTTCATGTAGAGGCGTTTAGAATTAAATTTGAATTTAGCATACTTTTTATGTAAGCTAATAATTAGTTATTTAGGAATATAATTTATAACATTTTTTTATAAAAACAAAAAAAAAGACTGTTAGTTAATTTAATTCATTTCAATCCAATTTAATATAAATAACAGTGCTATATTTCGGAGTTGCTAGATTTTCATAAATTCAGTGCTTTTGAGTGAGTCGTTTCTTGCATCTGCATTTGTAGAGCTGGCTACGAGCGGCTGAATGATTTATGTGTTTGCAGTTTTGTCAGTACTTCAGTTCTATTTTAATAATTAACTAGGGATTTTTATATTTAGTATATATTAGGTCCTTACATATGAAATTGGCGTTTTGTATGGGAGGAACAAAAAGTCGAATATTTTTTAATATAACATATTAAATTAATCAAAGTATGAACCATTATTTTCTATGCACTTTTGCCATCTCATAGGTAGTTTATTGATCCCTTTACTAAAAAAACCAGTCGGACGGGAATCAATAAAATCTTTGAAGGCGATTTGGACTGCCCCATCGGAGTTGAATTTTTTCCCTTGCAAGAAGTTATCCAAATTTCGAAAAAAATGGTAATCTGTTGGAGCAAGGTCCGGGGAGTACGGAGGATGTCTTAGACTTTCCAATTGAAGCTCTTCTAATTTAGTAGCCGTCTGTTGCGCAGTGTGTAGTCTAGCGTTGTCGTGAAGCAGCAGTGGCGTGGAGCGATTGACCAGCCTAGGTTGTTTAGCCGCTAGCTTTTCCATCATGGTTTGCAATTGCTGACAATAGACATCAGCCGTAATAGTCTGGCCAGATTTGAGAAAACTGTAATGAACAATACCGGCACTAGTCCACCAAACGCTTACAAGTAACTTTTTTGGGGTTAATTTTCGCTTGGGGCAGGATTTGGCTGGCTGGCCAGGATCCAACCATTGCGCTGAGCGCTTCCGATTATCGTAAAGAACCCATTTTTCATCACAGGTAATGATTCGGTTTAAAATACCTTCATTATTGTGCCGGTTTAGTAATGTAACGCAACAGTCGACGCGCGTTTGCCGGTTTGCTTCAGTCAATTCGTGAGGTACCCACCTTTCAAGCTTTTTAATCTTCCCAATTTGCTTCAAGTGAATTAAAACAGTTTTATCACTAACATCGCAGCCTGCAGCTAACTCGGACGTGGTTTGCGATGGATCCGCTTCCACAATAGCCTTCAACTCTTCATTATCAACTTGAGTTTCAGGCCGTCCACGGGGCTTGTTCTGCAGATCGAAATTTCCAGAACCAAAACGTTGGAACCAAAAACGAACTGTGTTTTCTTTTGCAACACGACCGCCATACACATCATTCACCCTTCGAGTCGTTTCCGCAGCACCAGTGCCACGGCGGAACTCGTACTCGTAAATAATGCGATATTTTAAGTTTTCCATTTTGTAAAATGAGTGACGCAAACACAAAAAAACAGAAGAAAAAAAATAAATGAATGACGGTCATCGAACCATAAATACATGAGTCTATAGCTGTACAAATTTGAATTTGGAATTCCTTACCAAAGAGGAGAAATTCGTGATTAAAGTGGCCAGTACGATAAACGCCAATTTCATATGTAAGGACCTAATATATCACAAAACTGCTCATTGCAATAGAGATTATATATATAACCATATCATTTCTTTTGGATAAAACAAAAAATCACAGTATAATTAACTTTACTAAGACTGCATTCTCTACAACATCAACTACTACAATTTCTACTATGTAATAGCAGTTATTCGTTGTTTTACCGAGCAGCAGTTTAACCGAGATCGCTAGGTTAGTAGTAGTGGTAAACGGCTTTAAACGAGTCATGATGTAAGATTAATATGGAGTTACGGAGGCGCTACGTCTTTGCTACAATAATACTACGCCGTAGAGTGCTACAGTAAAGATGTAACAGCAATATTTAATTAAAATAAATTGTAGTTGAGTACAAATAAATTAGGTAATTTTTATATTTACTTAAAATTTCTCTACTTTAAAGTATATAATAAACGTGATGGGTATGTAATACAACCATTAAGCATTACTGGTAAGATAATAAATTGCACTTAGATGTTTAAGTTCAATAGTCTTAAAGATTTCATTGTCCTATTGATTAATTACCTCGGATCGGTTAATTGCAAACCAGAGCTACTGCAAAGCTGTTCTCTATTACAGGAGTTCATCGACCCAAGTTGTAGAGGTCAACGACATTTTAATTGAAATACCTAATATTAAACTATTAATAAATTAACAATCAATACACAACCTATTTAATAAATTATTAGAGGAAAATAACTGTTTTATATATTCAAATTCATATATGCATATGGATTATTTTCGGTGAATGCCAAATATGGTAATAACGATACAGTTGATAGCCTTTTTTTGGAGTTAAAGATAAATTAAAGATATAATTTAAGGTATGATATATCAAATACGACGATAGTTATGTCCAAAAATATAAAAACATTTTCTGCACAACTAAGATTGTGGTATATTTTTATATAAAATATGAGATTGTCGATACGGTCTCCTGGTTCGTTGCCAAGCGATACTGCGGCTATTATCGTCGGGCTATGTACCGTGTTAATTATTCCGGAGCCACATATCTACATATATATAACAAACGTAGTTGATCACAGACTTAATGGAATGTTTGTCGAAATTAAACATGATCTATGTCTCACATACTAAGTTTAAACATAAAAAAAATACGTAGAAACTAATATTATGATAAGTTAATTCTTTACTCAACAAAGCATTTTACTTATATCCTTTTCGCAGAAATAAACTGTTAAGTACACTTTATCAATCGTAATTAAAGTTTTATATAACTAGCTATCGCCTGCAACTTCGTCCGCGCGGAATAAAAAAAACAAAATAAGTGTTCTTGCAGACTAGGGTCTATATCGTTGAGCCGTTCTGGAGATATCTTCAAACAAACATCCATCCATCCATCTCAACATTCGCATTTATAATATTAGTAAGATTAAGTACTTTGCGAACTGTATATAATAATAATTACTAGTTAAAAGCTTTTAAGAAATTCAAATATTAAAAATTAATTGAATATCAATAAATACAATTATATAGTTTGTTATTTTTAAAATGTATCTAAATGTACACACCAGCTACAACTAGCAAAAGGAACACCAATTAAAATAAAAGCATTTCAATATAGTTTGGAGTCGTCAGTTGTAATGAAATATGACGTAGCCGCATACACAGCTGACCGCTGAGAATCCCTCAAGGACCTTGTTAGTGGACGCACCCAGAGCATATTGCATAAGCGTTAGCGGATTACCAGGATATATGTATACCAATACTAGAAAAAAATATTTGAACTAAAATAAAATGCGGCTTTTTATTTAGTTCTTATGTCAATATACTTTACATTTTACATTATACTATTGTTTATATAAATTAATATTATACAGAATAGTTGTACAGAAGTAGAAGGTAGACATGTCACCGGTACCTTATCTAATACGTATTTTATCACTCCATTTGAAGGACTTAAGTGATATGAAATTTATTTTCATAAGTCCTTAAAGTTTCAGTTTAAAAAATGAATTCTGAATTCAAAATTACTTTAGTTTATAATAATACGGAAATATTAAATCGCTCATTCATCCGTAATAATGTCTCACCTTTACATGTACCATTTAATAGCGATTGCGCCATCGTCAGTAATACGGCTTGTCCACTTCTCATCTCGTATAAGCATTTCTAATTCTGTAATATTCTGAATCAATTGTAATTTATTTCAGATTAATTGAAAACATGACATCGGAACTTTTGTCTTTATCCATTCTTTTCAATGTTAAATGTTCTAGATTATGAATATTCTAATAAGTCATCAAATGAAACGCTTAGTTTTGTTATAAAACCTTTTTTAACGTCTGACGCGTGTCAACTTGGTACGTATACAATTACAAGCAAGAATTATTACTACATCTCGCGATCTAAAGGTGACTATTAGGAACGCGTACGTTATTTCACAGCACTCGATTCCCACCGCGGGATCGCAATAGTAAATTTCCCACGCGCCATTACACTCCCGGGGCGTTCGAAAATTCCCTCGTTTTTTTAAATTTAGTTAATATTTCACGTGGCGCCATCTGTGAGCCAGTTTCTTTTATTTCATTTTCACCAGTGAGAAAATTATACGAGGTGTTTCATGGAATTTCACATGTTTGGTATCTTGTAATGTGTAATAAAACTCGTGGGAAATATCAGGTACATTTCTAGCTGTTTATATAAATTTTTCTTCGTCCTATATTTTAAATTATTAAGTTTGGTACTTAATTTAACAAGAAATATGCAAATATTTTTTCTATAAAAAGTTGAAAGCAAAGGCAGAGGTTAAAATTGAGACAATAGGCACCTGACGCTAAGGCTTGACAAGATTGCTAATGACGTCACACCCTTACAAGTGCACTTTGCATCGTACGACATGCTTGTTTTGAAGATTTGTATTGTTTTGTAGCTTATTAAGCAATAAAGTAAAATGTTACTGTACTAATAAAGTAACGACAATTTCCAAAGGTAAAAAAGGCAAAGTAAAAAACAAAAGAAAAAAGGTATTTAATTACATTTTATTACTTTGGATAACCAACGCAAATAACAAAATATACGATATGACATACGTCATAATATAACTATATCTTTAGGTAGACTTAAGTGCGAGAAGATCTAACGAATTCAATGATTTTATAGTTAAAAACCCGAAGGAATTAAATCGATTTATCCTCTCTCTAATGAAAAAAGAATTGGTTGTATCACTAGTTACCGATCGTCACGTCGCCGTATCGTATCGTATAAACAGCTGCAATACGGCGTCGCCCACCTAGGCCACAATTAACGCTAGCGTCAAGTTTTCTTGCGAGCGGAAAATAATTGCGATTGAGTTGCGAATTTCGCTATCTGACGCCCGACGAGCCTTTAATTGGTGCTGTACAAGAACCCAAAAAAGCCCCGAAATGATACAAAAAAGGTCGGGTGTAATAGTCGTTTAATTAGGATTAGCCGCAAGCACGTATAAACAATTAAATCAAACACTTGCGTGAATTTATATCGTACAGCGCCATCTAGTGTCTTTAGAACAAAACTGTTCGTTAACAACTTTCGCGTTGTTACGCTTGAACATACCGCCCACCATGGACAGAATGTCCATCACAAACAAATACAAATTTGAGTAATTTTACAAACTTGGCGGCAGTTGCACAAGCTCCTTAACTGAGAGCACAATAATCAAACCATCAACAGCAACTGTCCGCCCACCATGCTAGGATAAACAAGAAATTACAGAAAATTTAACTAATCACTAAATGACAAAAAATTATATGGTAAGACAACTATATGGCGTTATTACATAATGTAACGCGAATCAAAATTAAACAAAAAGTAAGAAACACATATAAAATTACTTACAACTATTTTACAATGATAGCAATTATGCTAGTGGACTGTATATACACTTAATTAAATTCTAATATCTAAGAGACAGGTAACACAACTAACTTGGACAATGGTCGCTTTATTATGCTGCCCTTGCATCGCACACTGACAACCCTCGTAAGGTTGTCCAAACCAGTATGCTTTTCAGTAATGACGCCAAAAAGCCACTTGGCCGGTGGGAGATCAACTTCACGAAGAAGTACAACATCGCCTATTTTAGGTTCCGCGACCTGGTCCTTCCATTTATAGCGATGCTGCAACTGAGCGAGATATTCGTCAGACCATTTACGCCAAAATTCTTGCAGCATGCGCTGCGTAAGTTGCCATCTTTTAAGTGAGGTGATATTGAAGTCCTTATAATCTCTATCAGGGACAACCACTAGTGGTCCCCCTACCAAGAAATGACCAGGGGTCAAAGGAAATGGATCGTCCGGGTATGTTGGTAGCTGTGACATAGGTCTTGAATTTAAACAGGCTTCGATCTGCGCCAGTAATGTGGTGATTTCTTCAAACGTTAATGTACTGTTGCCCATTATTCTACGGAGATGGTGTTTGGTGGACTTCACTCCTGCCTCCCACAATCCTCCAAAATTCGGAGAATGTGGAGGGATGAAGTGCCACTCTGTACTATTTGTGGCACACCACTCGGCGATTTCACGTGCCATGGCAGACCTTTCTGCGTTGAACAAAATCTTCAACTCCTTCGCGCTACCAACGAAAGTGGTACCGTTGTCGCTCCAGATCTCTGCGACATGTCCTCGCCTGGCTACAAAGCGTTTAAATGCTGCTAAAAAGCCTTGAGTAGTCATGTCGCTAACGACTTCAAGGTGGACGGCCTTTGTAGCCATGCAGACAAACAAGCATATATAGCCCTTTGTGGAGTGATATCCACGACCCTTGGTAGGACGAATATTAATGGGACCAGCATAGTCCACTCCACTACGTAGAAAAGGACGACTAGGGGTAACTCTCGCCTCTGGTAATTGGCCCATCATTTGCTGTCTACACTTTGCGGAATGACGAACACAAACTACGCACTTCCAGACGTGCTGTCGAATAAGACCTTTTGCATTGATGATCCAATATTTGGATCTGAGATAGTTGGCCATCAATTGTGGGCCACCATGCAACGTTTTCCGATGTGCATCGTCTATTAATAAACTTGTTAAATGCGAGCCATGAGGAATCAATATGGGATGCTTCATGTCATTTTCCAGTGCAGCCATCTGCAAACGACCACCGACTCTCAAGATGTCTTCGGAATCAAGAAACGGATTCAACGAGGTAAGTCTACTTTTTTTGTTCACCTTGCCATGCTTCTTTAGATTATCCATCTCTTCCTGGAAATAATGCCGTTGACACATTTTAATGCAGGTTTTCAAAGCTTGTCCCAGTTCCTTTGCTTTCAAAGTACCCGTTGATTTTGGAGACAAAAACCTTCTACAGTAAGCTACGACTCTGGTAAGTCGCATTAACGACGAATACTTGGTAAGTATGCTACTCTCTGCTGTGGTGCTTGTAGCGGTGTGACATTTTAACTTTCTCTCTTCGACTGTAGTATCCATAATCTCTTTTTTATATTCGATGTTTTTCCTTTTCAGGAATGTCGGACCCTGCTTCCATATCTGATTATTGGCGCATTCCGATGGTTTTACGCCTCTGGACGCGCAGTCGGCAGGATTCTGCTTCGTCGATACGTGAGACCACTGACTTCCATCCAAGACGGTGAGCACTTCCGACACTCTATTTGCTATGAAAGTTTTCCAACGACTAGGGTGGCTCCTGAGCCAAGCCAATACTACCGAGGAGTCAGTCCAAGCATGGATGTTTTGCTTGGATATTCCGAGAACTGTGGATACTTCCTTTAACAGCTTGGCGAGCAATACTGCTCCGCAAAGCTCGAGTCTCGGAATTGACACCTGCTTGACGGGTGCCACTTTAGTCTTAGATGTGATAAGGTTGACATGAATGGACCCGTCTCTATCGATAATGCGAGTATACACTACGGCTGCATACGCAACATTGGATGCATCGGCGAAGCCATGCAGCTCTACCACGCAGTCATCATTGGCTGCATGAATCCAACGAGGGAGACGGAAGTGGGTAAGTTGCTTCAATTCTTCTCTGTACTCAAGCCAGTCCTTCAACAATGATGAGGGTAGTTCCTGATCCCACTCGATGCCCGACAACCATAGTTTTTGTATCAATACCTTGGCCGTTATTATGGCTGGAGCTATCCATCCGAGTGGGTCAAACAATTTCGCGATATCCGAAATAACTCTGCGTTTAGTTACAGGTGTTTCTAAAGGAGGAAGATTCACGGTATATTCGAATTCGTCGGACCTCCTATTCCAGGTAAGTCCTAAAATTTTGCTAACGGCGTCTGTTTTAAGTTCCAGGTGTTCTCCGGTTGCTTGTCTGTGGTCTTCCTGTATGTGATCTGACAATTCGGAACTATTGGTGGACCATCGCTGAAGCTCGAAGCCTCCACGACCAAGTAACTCCTTCATTTCGTGATAGATTTGAATACCTTCTCCAACGTTCTGGCATCCTGTCATTAAATCGTCGACATAGAAGTCCTTCAATACACGATTCGATGCTAGAGGAAAATCAGTTCCCTCATCGTGTGCAATCTGCTGCAAAGATTTCACTGCTAAGTATGGTGCCGATGATGTGCCGAAGGTCACACGGAGTAGACGGAAATGCTGCAACTCGTCTTCTGGATTTTCGCGCCATATGATTCGTTGAAAATCAACATCCGTCTCAGACACCTTGACTTGTCTGTACATCTTAACGATGTCTGCAACGAGGCATATTGGAAACTGACGCCAATTCATCAGGATGTGACGCAACTCTGGTTGGAGAGCTGGACCGACCAAAAGATCCTGATTCAACGACGCTCCATTTGTTCCCGGACACGACGCATCGAAAACAACTCTCACCTTGGTGGTAAGCTTGTCATTTCGCACTACTGCGTGATGTGGTAAATACACCGCATCAGTCGTTTCTTTATCCTCGACCTTCTCCATGTGGCCAAGGTCCAAGTATTCATTGATGACCTTGACATATTCTTTCTTCATCTCAGGGTCTCGTAAAAACCGCTTTTCTAAAATAAGAAACCTTTTCTGGGCAATTTGTTTCGAGTCACCATATTTGCATTTTGGATCCGGTGTGCGAAAGGGCAACCTAACCACGTAACGACCAGATTCGTCTCTACGCGTCGTTTCCGTGAACAATCTTTCACACAACTGCTCTTCTTCCGTCAGATATGTTTTCTCAACATCATAATGGTCGGACTCCAACTCCCAGAACTTCCGTAAGAGCTCACTCTCGTTTGAATGAGCTGAGTGCAAGCTAACAATAACGTTGTGACATGTTTCCGATTGGCTGCCTCCTTCTTCAACTTCACCAGAAAGGATCCAACCAAATCTAGTATTCTGTGCAAGAGGGTAGCCCGGCGGACCCCTAATCAACCCTTGCAACAGAATTTGGCTGTAGACTTCGGCACCTAATAGAACATCGATTTTGTTGGGTGTGCCAAACGAAGGGTCAGCTAAAACTTCACAAGATAATGAAGGCAACATCGGGACGACAATCTTCCTATCAGGCAAGAGAGACGTCACCTTGTTCATAACATACGCCTTGACAGAGATGACAAAACTGGGGTCGTGACGGGACTGAATTTTCATGGTAACCATGAACTTACAGGCCAATGACGCTTGGGGGTCACCGCCCAGACCTGAGATTACAGTTTTGATGGGATGTCTTTTTAATCCCAATAACTGGACCGCGGACTCCGTAATGAACGAAGCCTGAGACCCCTGGTCTAACAGGGATCTTAAACAAATCAAAGATCCAGTTCTCGCCTCTACATCAATCAAGGCCGTGGCCAAGAGTACGTGTGTACTAGCCTTGGCGAAACACGTCATAGCTCGTGTGGACTCACCCGCTGAAGATGAAGCTGCTTCTGACGCAACAACATCGCTACTAATGGACTGACCTGGATTACTATCATCAGTTTTCGGGGTACTTTTAGGGTGAAGAAGCGTATGATGTCTTCTTCGACAAAGATGACACCTTGTAGATTGCCGGCAGGTATACATGGAGTGGCCTGCGTTCAAACAATTAAAACACAGCCTACTGGTTTGGACAAACTTACGTCGATTCTCTACATCTTCCTGGGCAAACTTTTTACAATTACATAACTTGTGTCCTTTATCAGTACAAAAAACACAACTGATATTATGAGTGGTGGTTACATGTAATGCCGTAGCATTTTTTGGCTTAGTGTTACCTTGCTTATTTACATTATTTGAACCTAGGCATTCTAATGCCCTAAATCTATTTTCTAAGAAAGTTTTAAATTGACTCAGTTCTGGTAATTTATTTGAACAATCGTTAATTAAATTTTCCCACAATTTCCGTGACTCTGGATCAAGTTTTTGGCTGACAATATAAATAACAAGTATGTCCCATGAACCAACGTCAACCCCTAAGTTTTCAAGTGCATGTAAACATTCGTTCGTTGTGTCAAGTAATTCTTTAACGGCACTTGAAGACTCCACGGTGATATTCCTTTGGTTCATGAATCTTTTTAAAATACAATTGGCCAAAAACTTTTTATTGTTATATCTACTCTCCAATTGGGCCCAACAGGTAGTATAATTATCGGCCGTGATGGGTATATGTCGTAACAATTGCTCAGCTTCTCCTTGCAAATGGCTCTTAAGATAATGGAGTCGTTGTACATCGTCTAAACTTGGGTTATTGTGAACGAGAGACACAAACAGGTCTCTAAAACTAGTCCACTCCACATACTTGCCAGAAAACGTTGGGATGTCTATCTTCGGTAGGCGTACACAGGGACCTTTGGATTCGCTATTTGAAGATTGCGTTATCGGCGCAGTCGCCCGCAATTTCACCAAGGCTCCCTTTAATTTCGATTTAAATTCAATATAAATCTCCTCAACTTCATCGAAGCGATCTGATTTATAATAATCAGAGGATTCAAACTCTGTGCCTTCCGATTCAAAAATCATCCTCTGATGACCCTCCTTAAACGATGTCCAACACTCCTCCAAATTATCCAAACGCGTTTCGACATTTGACAATGTTATCTTATCCTTTGACTGTTTGCCAAAATTTATTTTGTTTTTAATTATTCTGTTTTTAATATCCTCCTGATACTTGAGCAAACGATCCATATTTAAAATTATAAATAAGAAGGATACTTTAACACAAGACACTGATACTAAACACGCAACAAATAAAAAAAACAAACAATAAAATAAAACGATCAAATCAATTAATAAGATACAAGGTAAGTAGAAAACACTAGTCCAAAGTTGAATGCAAAAGTTTTACAAGTTTATTAATTATTCGAAATACTACAAGTGTAAGGGATTCGATATTAAATTTTACCAAGTCCAAATTACAAAAATTTTCTAAGTCCCTTATTCTGTAAAATAATCTAAGTCCGGTATTCAGTGAAATTTTTCTAAGTCTTTAAGACATAACAATTCGCTATAAAATCGGGCATGGATTCCCCGTCTGAACACTTTTTCTTAAATTATTCTAAGTCCTAATCTACACTTGTAATATTTTTGCATGCATTAACTATTCTTATCTAAATAAACTAAGTAAAGTTCTTCTAAGCAATAAGGTTCAAATTGTTCACTTCTCAATTAAAATATATAAAGTACTTACAGTTTGCCTCGTAACACCGTACACACACTCACACTATGACACTTCACTGATGTCCCGTCGCAGGTAAAGGCGGATGAGGAGGTGCTCCCCCCGCTGCTAGAGTTGAACTGCTTTGGTGGTGTTAGTGCGGTCTCTCCGCACTAACTGCTGCCCGGGCTGTGACACTCACTGACGTCTTCTTCAGAACGCACACCAATCAAATCCGTGCCAGCTATGTTTTATGTGGCAATATCAACGTGACCACTTGTTCAAGTAAGCACCCAAGGTGCGTGGAACTGTACATGTATACTGCCAACGTCCAAGATGCCAATATCCGGCAATCGTAAGGACCATGTACAAGAACCCAAAAAAGCCCCGAAATGATACAAAAAAGGTCGGGTGTAATAGTCGTTTAATTAGGATTAGCCGCAAGCACGTATAAACAATTAAATCAAACACTTGCGTGAATTTATATCGTACAGCGCCATCTAGTGTCTTTAGAACAAAACTGTTCGTTAACAACTTTCGCGTTGTTACGCTTGAACAGGTGCTTAAATGGCGAATTCATTTCACGCGGAACATTTTCAATGGTGCCGTAGCGACGGATCCGTTTTGCGAAACAATAATTGACGCGTTCAATAAAGATCTGTTGAAGAAATTGACATTTATTTTATTTTAGTATTTTAAATTAAATTAGTCTTTGAATATCACATTAAAAGCGTAAAAATTTCGAATATTTAGATTTATAAATTGAATCCACGTTTAAGAAATGTTATATGAAATGAAATAAGGAACAAACTATCAAATGAAATAGCAAATATTTAATGTAAGAGATTATCCAATTTAATTAAGTTCTATTTACTTCCGTTTTGTGTTCAGTCAATTTTCGACGTTACATAAAGTGATATTATTAGACAGAGCCTTACCAGCATTTGTTAGCATTGGACGCTTTACCGTCACTTAATTAGTAGAAAAGTTTGTAGTCATCAACTTGAGAGGCTTCGGGAGCCGGGGGGGATGGGGGAGGCTATGGGGAGAGAGAGTTTCCTCTCGATTATTGATCCCTATCCGTCAATCGGGATGGAGGACAAGAAATAAGTTTTATCAAGTATTATACTGAAATCATTAAATCTTTTACTAATACAATAATAGTTTTGTATGTATAAATAATTTGAATTTCGTAAAAATGTTGTAACAAAAATGTGAACCTTTTATTTCAGTATAAAAAAATTACTTTCACAAAAAACTTTTCACGAAGTAATCGTATAAATGTTTCACAACGCCAATATATTCGTGGCTTTGTAAACTCTGTTTGTATCGCCAAGGTTTTTACACAACAAACACCTTTTTTAGGTGTCTAGACGAATAAATAAGTACATTTTCTTGAAACCAGAGTTCCCTGGAGAACAAACGACGCATTATATTAATCTAGGACTGCCTTGTTGACTACTAAACGTCAAGAGAGTTGCCTATTCTGTTGTGAAAGTGGAACAAATTGCACATTACTTTTTACCATTCCTTATATAAATGTTATATTAATACTATATTTACAAATAATAGTAATAGTTACAGTATTACCATAATAATAAGATAATCTGTGAAAGTTGAAGACATTTATTTTCTGACAAGTTTATAACTTTGTTGAATTATAGACCGACAAAGTTATTTGACCCGTTGGGCATAAGTCAAATTAAATGATGACAGCACACTAGCGCCCTCCTGTATCGTCAAAAAAGTGCCACAAGATCTTTGTCTTACTGAATAGAAAAAGTATATCTGAGCCGACGAAAGGGGCACTGCTGTCGCTGTTGGTTTTGTCAGAAAACATGTAAAACCTACATGGGCATAGAAAATAGCATAAGAGAAAAAACCGCCCATGATAGGTAAATTACGAAAAGGATCGTATGACACTTTTTGACGTTGACACGGGGGCCTAGTGCGCCGTCATAATTTAGTTTGATTTATACCATTGAGTTAGGTAGCCTTGTCGGTCTATAGCTGGCTTTTCATGTTTTTGGAACGAAGTTCCTTATCGCGCGTTGTGAAAGCGGGCTAGACGAAAAATTCTTACGAAAAGTTGTCACGACACTTTTTGCTATAGTAAGTATGTTAACGACGAATGAGCGCTACTTCACCATGGCAACGACGTGACAATATGTAACGAAAACTCATAGAAATACAATGTACTTCTTGTGAAAGCTTAAGTTTTTTATTCATAGAATAAACATTGGTTCCTTCACTAATTAATCGAAAGGTACTTCGTTCCATCCGGGTGTCCCTTGACACCTCTCAAGTTTTTTTTCTTTTATGTCATCTTCTATGCATATATAGGTTTTACATAAGTTCTGAAAGAATTATAAGTGCATATCATCGTCTCTCTTACAGGTCACACAAGCTTATCGTACTCTAGTCTCTGTTTTGTTAAAATGAAAGGGATGTTAATACGTCTTAATACAAGTATCAAAGAGTGGAACTCTACGATTACAGCGACATCTACGTTTAAAGTTATAGTAAGATTTAGGTATTACGTGAGTTAATTCGAATTGCGCTGAAGAATTTTTAAAACGGCACAAACCATATAAGCGTGCAGTAAAAATAACCGGGAGAGAGCGGCTCATAGCAAAAAGTTTTACTGCCTTACTTAGTTAATTGAAACAATTAACCGGGGCTCACGTAATAAAGGAAACTGCGACGCGTAAAAAGCTTCCGGCTTTTAGTTCCTACAAAAATGTTGGCCCTCGTTTTTTAGAGATCCGCGGTCGGTATCGCCAAACGTCTAAGAACTGTCCTTACTATACATTGTATGCAAAATTATTTCCTTTGGAATTGTTTTTTCCACATATTGTTTTTTTGTCTTTTTGGGGATAGTGGTAACTAAAGCACTAATCGTTAATGACAGGAAAATTTCATAAATTTGTTGCTTGTTGCTTTCAAATGATCTTGAATTTATTATTAGTCTTACTTTACAGTATTTTATTTATTTATTTATAATTTTACTGTTTTTTATTTACATGATTAAAAAAAAACTATTATTGTATATAATATTCTATAAAAAAAGTATTATGAATACGGAACCCAAGTCTCTGTTGCGATCAAACTTTACTAGTTTTTCAGTAACAATAAAAACTTTGTGCAATATTCTTACATTCAGTGTCGAGACGGAAATATATTCGGACTGGAAAGAGATGGAGTTAAATTAGCTTCGTATCAGAGCGGGACAGACAGAGTAGAGATGTTAAAGTATAAAATGTAATGAGGCACAGTTAAAATTAGCAAAGCGTACAAAGTTAAGTTGTTACGTTCGTCAGAGTCGCCGTTTCAATTTCATGATGATTTTTATTGTACTTGTTGAAAGAACTTCTCAGTACGTTACATAATTCTTTCTTAGTATATCAACTCTATATCGACGCTGGAAAGCATAAACGCTGTAACCCTTGAAATCGTGAATATGTTTTTCACACGTTAATAATTTCAACCATTATCAAACTATAATGATTTTATTATAGATTAGCACAAACTACACAACATTGCTAAATACCACAGGCTTGTAAGCGTATCAGCTCACGAGTTATGATTTTTTGGCTCTCCTGTAAAGTTCATACTTTCGGGGTTACAGCGTTTACGCTTTCCAGCGTCGATATACATGTTTTTTTTTATGTCTGCCTAAATAACACAGCGACCGCTGCCCATAGACATCAGCAATTTCAGATGCGTTGCCCTTTAATCGACAGATGAGAGGACGCACATAAATGTGGTAGAAGAGAGATAGATGTGCCAGGACTGAGTAGAATAGAAGTCTGGGATGTTATATGAAAGAGATTTCTGTAAAGTAGTCGTTATAGGTCCACTATAGATTATATTTCTTTATTGACATTTCATTTAAAAAAAAACTTTCACATATTACATAGTATAATAGTATTATAAGAAAAAAAGTTAAAAATATGTTACAATTTAATATTAGAACACGATAAGGGAACAATGTTTCTTGATATTATAGAAAATATGAGGGGCAGTGGTCGAAGCACTATTATTATTTTGTTCCATTGTCCAAAAAACCTTCATTTAGTTAATGGCTCTGACCGCGTGTGTATTTCCTAGCGCATACAATATCCGATGGTAAAATGTATCGCCGAATATTACTAAATGACTGGCCAAATACACATTTACTGACATATCAAATTTGCTTTGATATTTTTAAACTATATAAATACAATAACTATATAAAATAAAAAAAGTAAAATTTTGTATGTAGTAAATTTAATGAGTACAAAATTAATCGAATATTTATTCCACAGTATATAAATGAATAAAATCATTTTCTCCTTATAGTTTTGTTTACTTTTTTAAATTGAATCGTAGGAATGACATACCAGAGTTTGCAAACCAATCTTTTTTTATTTTCGCATCAAAAAACTTCGTCGCGATTACACAAAAAGAAATCTCGTATTGCCGCAAACTCATCAATAAATTCGAACGTAGACAGCATTTTCAAATATTTTCCGTTAAAAAAAGAACACTCAGCGAGTTGATTGTATCAGTGCGGGAGTTGGCAGTTTGTTTTGCGTCTCATGCCCGAGGTCGCCGGATAACTTCGTTTCGAAACTTGGATGAGATAATATTATCATTTCGAGTTCCGCTCGCCGTAAATACATACAATTAAAAACAAAAGTCCGTCGAGTTTTCAGAGCTTTTTAGCTCAATTTTGGGGCATCTTCTTAATAAATGAAATTAGAAGCAGTTAAATGTTTTGTTGTAAGATTTAAGTTACTAAGAAAAAGGAATTTCCTTAATCTTTGTCTAAACATGGAAAAGGAAATGCTAAGAAAGAGTATTGGGTTAATACTATTTTAACATATAAAGGGGATAGTGCTTGAAAATTTCCATTTTGGCATCAACGAGTTAGCGGAATGTACGATTAGTGCGGCGCCACACCGCACCGCACCTCGCCGGAAAGCGCATCGAGCGCCAATAACCGCACCATAGTCGATTAGGAAGCTCCGTTGCAAATATCGAATACAGAATAACGTCGAAGTGTACGTCGCCGCAGAGAAAATGGCCCCTTAGACGATCGTTGTAATATCTAAAAGCTAAAAGCGCTGAAATACGCCGCATTCGAGCTGCAGCGAAGCTGAAAAATGCTAAGTGACATTACAATGGCGAATGCGTTGGTATACAGCGAAATGCTGCTACATTTCGACTGCCCCTTTTGGAAACGTACGCCGCTGTTCAAAGCCCTCCACTTTTATATATCTCGTTTTATTTTTGTAAATTCAAATACGAGCTGTAGTTAGTTGAACGTTCGTTTTTTAACTGGAATAATACAATGGCGATTGAAACGAAATCTGGCCAATCATTTTACCAATTATAAAATTAGATTTGCTACTAGAATTAGGTACTGATTAAAAATCTTAACCAATAAGGTATTAAACTTACTAAAATCTTTGGCATGAAACCAGCATGCGTGTTCATTTGTCTTCTTGAAGAAATTCAATGAACAGAAAATAAGCAAATTCAAAAATTTCTTAAGATTGCAAAAATGTATTAAATTCATGTCTTTTTGTCTAGTGTTCAATAGCTCATGACAATACTAAATTTTACCTAAAAATTTTCAATAAAAAAACATTAAAAACGAGTATGTCTTTGTTGGAAATTTCAGTCAGAATTATAAAATAACCCTTATAAAATCTTTTATTATTTTCCTGAGAATCACAAGGTATTGTGTAGAGGTGGATAATGTAAAGCGACGTGAATAACAAAGATGATTTTTCTTAAACGCTGTAGCTAATAGAAAATATTCTTTAAGACCGTTTACTTAGACGCCGGCTCATCGTCCATTGTAACTCTACGACGAGGACATCAAGTGTCACCGGTTCGAACGATAAAAAATAATGCAAATTCACTTCAAGGCCTCGTCCCATGAAATAATGCGCGATCATTATATAGATAAGACAGTTTTTCCGTTAAATCGAGCCTCTTTCCTTCTTAACGACATTGTCCTTCGTTAAACGACAAAGTGATTCAGGTAGTCGTTTACTTTGAGTGTCTTTTTTCATTTGTTGGAGCGCAGCGTTCACTAACAGCTTATATTGATATTGTTTTCAGTTAAAGTGCTACTACTTGTGAAGACTATGTACTACAAGAAGCCATGTGTAGACTTATTAAACCTTAGCTTTATCAATAAAATTTGTTGCACGCCAAAAAGCATTTACGTTCACTTCGTCTAACATTTATTTTTTATTTTATTTTTAATCGAATCATATTAATCGATTGTTATCTTTACTTATTCCTTTTGTATAAAGAACTGAATAAATAAAACTATATAACCGTTATATATATAACTATATAACTTAATCAAAATTGTGTTTATGCTTTTTCAGTGATATGAACAATATTAGTGTAAAGCCGGGAACAAACATGGGCGCAGAATGACAACACTTGTTGTGCTTGTCTGCGGGGAGCCTAAACAAATATGCGATAATGTACTATCTATTTACCTTCCTAATATTGAATATAATCAAGGGCTTAGAGTCTTAGATGTGAATGTTATTAGAAGTGACAAACTTAGTACGCAGTACTGACACACTAGTCGATACTAGACTAGATTAAAAGTTAAATTGCGTTCGTTCAATTATAATGAAATTGTTTACTCTGTGCAAAAATAGACTTACCAGAATGCAAAAAGAGTGTTCATCTTGATAATACTCTTCTTAGTACTTCTAAAAATACTTTTAATACAGACCAGTATAAGAACTTCGATAGTCTTCAAATCAATTTTAGCGTAAATTAATCTTCATAGTATTTAAAATTAAAATATATAAAAAATCGATAAGCAGTTGCTCGCAATATATTTACTCTGTGGTTTGAAAATATTAAATATTCCACAGGTAGACGTGTTATGAATTAATTTGGGCAGCACCTGAGAGATTTAACGGGTGAATGCGTCGCCGAACACGAGTCTACATGTCTTTTGCTATTTTACAGAGAAAAAAAGAACACGTTACGTGTTACTGGTTTTACAATTAAAAATGTAACTTGTTAATTTCTACTAACCTATTGAGTTATATTAATTGTGTCTCCGAAATGTTGTTATTGTCTCTGTTTTTTTTTTAGTTTCATATTTTTTAATGTAACGAATTTCCTTTAAATAATAAATGTTGAAATGTTTGTTGTTGGCAGTTGAAGTTGATTTTTTGCCGGCGCGTTCTGTTCGTTGGTACATCGGCATTCGCTTGATTTATTTGACAAATAACTGAACGCCATTTGAAAGGAAACTGGCGTATTGTAACACGAACTGTATTGATGTTTTTGCCAGTAAATCATATTTAGAAAAAAAAAAACACATCTCCATATAACAGATTAAAGTTATTTTTCATTCGCTGTAATAATTCATTCAGAATATCAGAAGGGATAATTCCAAAACAACGTATTGAATGTTAACGAGTATGTAACTTATTGTTTAGTCGTTTTAATTAAATATATACTTGGTGATGGTAAGATTGTTATATTTAAAAAATACTGTAAATAATAATTATGTACTGGTTAAATTCTTATGTACTCACGTTCGTGGTCTGGCCGGTCGTATGTAGATCTCAGCATGCCTGAAAAGAGAGAAATAATTGTTAATTATTGCTGATACGATAAACTTATAAAAAAAAAACATAACCCTTAGTGTAATCTAAAAACATAAATTTTTCATCAAACTTTGTCGCTTCCACTGATGGCAATCATTTTTATTGTTACAATAAAAGTACTTTATTTTCAGCGAGGTAGCTTGCAGTAAAGTTGGTCGTTAATAATACCGTATAAACTGCAAGTTACAAGTCTAGACTTTGACCTTTTGAGGAAATAAAATTTCAAAGGTCATTGACTATCGTTGCGTTGCAGTTTCCCTCGTAAAATACCAGATTGAAATCGAGTTTTTACTTTTTTATCGTTAAATAATTCCGTTATGGTAACTACAGCTTAAACACCAAAATATAGTCTTTTATTATCACTATAGTAGTACTTAAGTCCAGATTTAGTATGAGCCACACTTAACTGCTTAAACATTAAATGACTTAAATTGTGGCCATAAGAATGTTTTAGATCGTATTCCAATTTTGTCTTGTCCAATTCAAAATATTAAAGTCTACAAATATATGTGAAAAAAACCTTTACAAGAAATGTCACAAAAGGTAACCATAAATTGGTTGTCACACTTAGAGCACAGTTACATATGTCCATTCATAAAAACATTGAGCAATTAGTTTGTTTAACATGGCGAGCAGCGAGCGGCGAGCGAGAAGCGAGATCGGTACACTTCGCCTGGAGCAGTATCCGTGTAGTGACATGTTGACCACTATGAGGCCGAAAGTAAGGATAGTCCGAAGTGAATATAGTGTCGTTGTTTGACCATCTTTCGATTGAAAATAATGTTTAGAGTTAGTTACAAGACGAAAGAAGAGTTTTTGCCACAATAAAGCCGATTTTTGGTCACTAAGGCCGTATCTGAGTGTGGATACAATAAGAGATATGTGCACTAAGGAATGCCTTAGTAACTAATTAACTTGAACGATTCTAAGTTAGTCTGCGAAAGTACGCATGTGATAGTGATCAAAATTATTCAATCAATATTCTATACGGAGAAAAGTTTGCCTACACTAGTTGACGATGTGACCCGGTGCCCCTTGCCGGCGTGTAAATTGGTAGGTCTGTCCATACGAGTGGACATTCTGGGCCGTTTAGCACCTCGTAGCCTCACAGTCCCGCCGACGAAGCGCCGTCGAGTCACGTTGGAAATTTGATTGAAATTCGAGTTTTGGAATCGTTAGTGCTGTCACTCGAAAGGCCAAGTGAGCAGAGCACCAACAGGGGTTTATTTGAAGCTTTATATCGAACACTACAAGTTGTTATTTAGATTGACATTTATAAATAAGAACTAGAGACTTTGTTAATGAACGTTTTGAAAGAAATATTAAATTGAAAACATTTTTTTAGTTTTAAATTTTGTAAATACCTACTTGAAAGTTATACGATGTCTTAATTATAAAGGAACAATTTGCAAATCTGTACATTTTGATGAGATGTAATATAAATAGAATCGTTACGAATGAATCTCGAAGTTTCGTTACAAAGTCGTTGTAATTATAAAGTTGAATTGTCTCAAAGAAACAAAGCTAATAAGGGCATAATTATAATTAATTCGTAATTATGTTTGTTAGCAATTATTTTGTAACTTTTATTTTAATTCTGACTGTTGAATAATTTTATTTTTAACAGTTTCTGTATTACTCATTAAAGTCCAAAAAATATTTACTAGACATTGTAAAAAAAAGAAAAAAAGAAATAAATAAAAAATTGCGAAGTAAAAGGTTAGCGTGGTATGCGCATGTTATGAGGAGGGAAGAATCACATGTGGCAAAGAGAACGTTAAGTATGAGTGTGGAGGTACACAGGTAGAGGTAGGCCTAGGAAGAGATAGATGGATTGCGTGAAAGGTGACATGATCAAGAAGGGGGTGACAATGGAGATGACGGCAGACAGATTGATCTGGAGGACGGAAACCTGGTGCACCCTACGTAGGTGGGACAAGGTCAAGGAGATGATGATCTTGTAACTGTATTACTAAAAAATAAAAAAAAACAACACTAAATTTGGAAAGATATATTCAGCAGCTAGTGGGAAAATGTTTCAAGAAGTATACTCTAATAAAAGCTGAAAATATTACGATTTGATAATTGTGGTGAATACACAAGCATACAACAGAGACATTCGATTTGCATTCCTATATCAGATAGTATCTACGTAATTGTAAAGCATCAAATTGTTCCAATGCTTCAATTAAATTTATAAATTCCATAATTCGTTGTGAAAAACCCCGACGTTCATGCAAATTATATTTTATCATAATTAAATTGGCGACTACAGCCACTGTACAAAGGAATTACAACGTTTTTTGCTGACGGAGAAAACACGCCAATTAGGGATTTTCATTTGAATTATTATAATTGTTTTGTCTGCGGCGTGCACGGCTGGGATCAAGGAAGTAATGTGAAGTGGTCTAATTAAAGCAAAGTACACATTTTGCTTGAATTTGTCTATGTTTTGTGTGTCGAGTACTAATGGCTATAGAGAACATAGGCATAGAGAACGCATAGAAATATGAGATTTCAATTAAAAAAGCATGCTCAAAAGCATAACTTTTAGGAATGGAACGTTTTTGTGTAGCAGTGTTTTGATATTTTAAGTGAATCTTTACGAAAATTTTTGAGTTTTATTAAGTTAGGTTGTAATTTGTAAATGTATTAAATGTGATCCAGAATTTCTTCATAAAAAAGGTAAAAATATATAATCCCATTATCAAAGGATCTATTGATGTCGAATTCGAAGACTTGAATATAATAAAAATACAATTCGACAAAAAATGTTTTTCTGCCGACGCTCCCGCCCTCGGATATTAAAGGAAGCGTCCATCGAGCGTGCACAATGAAATAATAAACGGTCGTCCTCCAGCCGGCCCGCATTGGTATGCTATATTTTCCTTTATTATTTGCAAAGTAAATTTTCCGCATGCCCGCGCGAATATGCCCTTAGGGTTTTGTGTCACTACAAGTTCGTTATTTTCGTATTTGCTTACTCTAGTGCGCTTGCGGCTTAATGCTTTTTTTATTTGTGTAAATTGGCGAATGGAAAAAAGGCGTTGCTCGGATTTGCGTATATTTTGACGTCGATATACTGAAACTTTTTATTTAGACGTATCAAAAGTTTTTTTTATGGATGTCCGCGTATAATAATTGGTTCTTTTTTATTTGTTTGTAATGATAAGATCAATTTTATCTTATTATTTGTTTTTTAGAGTGTTAAATGTAAAACTAAATTTCCTATCTTTTTGACAATCTAAAAACAACTAAAAATCTTATATAAATCGATCTAACGTACAATAAATTAAACCGTCAATATTGTCAGGTGGGACATGAACGGGACGTCAAGTTGTGTGCATGTTAGCTGCAAGGCGCGTGACCGAGGCCGGGCTCCGGCCGGCAGTCGACGTCCCGCCGACGACAATGCGCGTCGTGATCGTCCAACGTGCCCCGACGGGCTCCGACGTGCTTCGACGTGCCCCGACGCACGTGCCTCGGAAGCCGACTGTCACGATCGACGGCGGCCTCTTTGTCATCTGCTCGATGACTATTGTTTCGATGTCGCAGCTAAAGGGTTAGGTTGTTTTGCTACCGCAAGCTAGTCGTTTTAGTAAGATCAACTAAGTGGCTATAAACTCAAGACAAGAAATAGGTTGAATTTCTATCATATATTGAGGTACATTGAATGGTTAAAAGGAAACAAAAATAAGACGATGACGCTTATAATTGTATAATACAATTATCAGTTTTATAAATCTCTGTCTCAGAGGCGATATCTTTTGAATAATTTAAATAATAATAAAAATTCTTGTTTATTGAATACAACATTAATTTACTCGGTTTGATTAATATTAAAATTTATAAATGCAGTCAACACATACTATCATGTATCATGACAACGGAGGCGTGGTTTCACAAGCTAGTTATTGAAGACACGTATTTCGCAACCACGAAACAAAAACTTGTGTGGCTGTGTGGCTGATTCATAGCAATTATATTGCAACTCCAACGTTTAAAAGGAGATTTCGAGTTATTAAATTGACGTGCGATATATCTGATACTGTCACAACAATCTGTTGCCTTATACAGCTCAGATCGGCGTCTTTTTATTTACGTAAGACTGCATTTCATTTGCAATTAAATTTCATGTCATAATATAAGAATAGCTTGTGTTATTTTCAATAATATCCTTCAATATTATGTAAAATTCAGGCTAGATATTCATTACTTATTGATTTAATTGCACTTAAATGTAATATCTAGGAAACCCACTTATATAATACTAGCTGTCGACCGCGACTCCGTCCGCGCGAAATTAAAAAAACTTCATTAATAGCCTATGTGTTCTTCCAGACTATGCTCTACCTCCATGCTAAATTTCATCGAGATCCATGCAGCCGTTCTAGAAATACCTTCAAACAAACATCCATCCATCCATTTATCTAAACATTCGCATTTATATTATTAGTACGATTTATTTTACCGCAAACATTTGTTGAAACATTTTGAATTTCTAGTTTTTTTTTATTAATATTTTCTGACCTGGATACTAGTCCTTTTGGCCACAGAATTAGCTTGTTTCCAATGTGATTACTAATATACTTTTTTTAAACAACACAAAACTTTTTGCGAAACTAGATTGCATATTTTCGGACAGTTTCATATGGCCTATTTTCATTCTACGGCGTTCTGACATCGTTCTAGTTAAACTTGGATCACAAACTAGATAGTGACTTAACGTGCTGTCGTCAAGTGATGTACGACCTCCTCGTACGAGTCTATTTTTGCATCAGTAAGCCTTTATTCGAAAAAGGCAAGTTGCATGACCAAATAGGATATTGCTTCTAGAGATTGTTATCACTATGATTTAGATGGAAAGGGAAAAAGTATTAGAAAATAGAACTCTAACGAGTGTAACATAATACTTAGTAATATTAAGTAAGTTGTAAGTGTTATAATTTTAGTAGTTTCAACTTTTTTTAAATAAATTGCATATGGTTTTATAAATCATGTTAAACTTTGTTTTAAAGAAAACTTTATAAAAAAAATTATTAATTTAGTTATGAGAGGTTTAGTTTGATGTAAAAAAGCATTTTGCAACTTCAAGTCGGGCGAAGATTGTTCATTGAAACTTGAACTCTAAAGTTAGTAGGTCTTCTGGACGAAAGTGATTTAAATTTTAAAATTAGATTTTTACTTTTATTTTTATCATTGATTATGTTTTAAAGCGAATATAATTATATAAGCGAATATAATATAAGAACGGTCTAGAAATAATTTACTATCAACGTCATATGGCATGTTGCCTTTTGCCACACTAATGGGCTATTGTAGCGCTGGTTCTTCGAGCCGGACAGCGCTTACACGTTGTACAATTCAATTTTAATGTGAAACCCTGACAATTGTGGCACACAGCGCTGGAATGGTCAGAACGCGCCTTTTAAGGACCGTAACAAGCTTCCTTAGATAGAGTCTCCGAGCAACCGATACCAAATAAGCCGCAGGGAGCGGTCCAACTGACGTACGCGTATTTCGCAATGTTGTGGCGGATTTCGTTGTTTATTTCGTTTTATTACTGGTCAAAGCGGGTGCCGCTTGATGAGTAGAGAAATGTTTTTATACGCAGCACCTATGAATGTTTACGTTTGTTGTTTTGTGTTGCACCAAACTTGATACAAAGGACACAATTAATGCTAGTTGACATTTTAGTTCAAGTTAAAAATAGCGCGAGAAACATCTGTCTACAGAAGATATTTTCATTGAAACTCATAATTTATAATAAACAATTGTACAGTGGAAAAATAAAAGCTCAATTAAGTCATGTCCTATAAAGGAAATCAAAGCTCCCGACGGCGGATTATTCAGTGGCACTTACGGAGATGACCAGTGAATAAAATACAATTCCGAAACAGGAAACAAAGATGGTAAACGATTACTTTGAGAAAAATTTTAAAAGCTTGATATATTTAAATTACTTTTTTCTTTAACTTTTCCGCTCATGACGCGACTAATAAATAATCCGGTGCGGATTAATAAACAATAACCGAACCATAGACTCACAGGAAAGGCGCTAGTGCTGTGCAAGGGTTATCAAGGTACATTAAATTAATTATTCAAATTAATTCGTTCTAAGCATGTACAATAAACAAGTACCACAGCAACGCTTTACCGCACATTTCACAACCTTGGCGCAGGGCGGCGGAGTGTTGGTAAAGCGTAGTGCAGAGTGGTAGGTGTGCGACAGCAGCCATTTGTCTCTGTCGGCCGTGTGGCCCGGCCTTACGTTGGGGCCTGATAACGCGAGGTTAAGTGAGACTTCCACCCGGCACGGAGCGATTCCTTCATACATTAAGTCAGGTGTATTTTGGTTAAAATTGTAATAAAATTTTAAATTTAGGTATATTATATAAAAACATACGAGCGGATTGAGAACCATTGGACCATGATTATGGTATTTTTCCATTTAACATTGGCAATGGCTTGAAAACTAGATTGAATAAGTTGATACTATTTACAACAATGCGTACTATTTTTGTATATACTCTAATAACACTAAATGTAAGACGGGAAACACTTTATCAAAAAACACCATTAGAATTTCCCATAGCTGGTAAACCAATTAAAAATAAAACTAATCTTCGCAACGAAATGTTTGATTAAAAATTATTCGCGAACTTTCTCGTGAAAATGAACGACTCAACAAATTCTCAAAATGAAAAGATTCAATGGGACGGAATTCAATTCGGCCTTTCTTTTGAATTTCCCGCCCGGTCGGGGGTAGGTTTTTTATGAAGGCGCTGACGGTAGTTAATTTTAATGTTGCCTGTAATTAACAAATCTTAAGGCCCTCGAATATGAGCGCGGAGGTTCAGAGCGCTTTAATCATACCGGCGCGGGGGTGTGGTAAGCCATAAGCGGGAGCGGGTAACAAATTAGACACAGAAACAATCGATTACTTGTATTTTTTAATGTACTAAACATACGTTAATATCGTATTGTTCCGTAATGCACTCTGCACAGTTCACAAGCATTACTATTACGAATCCTCGATAACTTTTTAATAAATGACTAATGCTGCATAAAGAATGTGCTGCAACTATGAACATGTAGGTTAGTGTATCGTTTTCATTGAATTACATAAAATGTTTAACTAAAATTAAAAATTTATATACAATAAATTAAAATATTAGATTAAATATAATACATAAAAACTAAAATATATCATTAAAAGGTGTCCCTTTAGGCAAGGTTCCGAAGATACTGGCAGCGTTCCCCCTTTGAATGGCAAGACTTATTCTTTGTCCGAGGTAGCAGCCAGCTCTTCGGTCTCCTGTGATGTCGACTAACCTTTTTGATGTTTCCTTAAAAAGACTTTTAGCGCTAGGACCCCACGGACCAAGGGTCTCGACACCGAATGGGACAAATTCATATTCGGAGCCGAGACCCCTGTATTTGTTAGCCTTAGCCTTTTCAGCCGCTTCACAAGCCGCACCAGCTCTGTTGTTGGTTCCATGAAGATGGGATGGGGCCAGCGTGTCTGAACAAGTGTCGTTTTCTATAAGTGTCCAATAATATTTAAAATAAAATGTAAGCTTTTTTTATGATGTTAGTAATTATATTAATTTTAACGTTTCAAAACGCTTACAGCTTGTGTTTTAAAACTAATTTGAAAGTACAACACTACGGTAAGCAGTTTTTCTTGGATTTTTCATAGTAACCAAGGAGAGGTGGGTTAAATTAGATATTTGCCGGCTAATGAGGACTTATACAACCTCCTTGGAGGGAGTCAAGTGAACCTTTCTCGATATTAAGCCGTTACTTCTTATGATGCGTCGGAACATTGGAAAATTTCACAGCGAGATTAACGCTAAAGAAATCATTAAAGAGAAACATGGCAGTGTAATTATACTAATAATTAGATGTAAATTAGAAATTAAGATTTAATTTTGAATAATTTTCACTATAAAATGTTTAAATTAATCTTAGTTATTATTCGTGGTGACGTGATAAATGATTTGTTGTTAATAAAATAAATCTTTAAGGTTTTCTTAAACTGGTCTATCTATTTGTAATTAAACACGTGTAACGTGAGAAAAAGCATGTTTCGGATGCCACTAGTCTTTTCTATATGGTTTGGTATGGTATTAGTGATGGTATTTTATACATCAAATAAATATATATTTCATTTTCGACGACAGGCACGTGTGCGACAAGACGTCTTCCTGTCGCACATCCCGTTTGAGACCGCCGCAGACCCCTCGTAGGCTACAATTTAAATTTAATCTAGCAGACGCTTACCCTGTTCGCAATATTAAAATATGACTCGAATGGCAGAGGGGCGCGCAATCACCATCTGATCACGTGTTCCTTTTGAAATCCGCTTATCCTCTCCTAAGCTTTATCTAACCACGATTCGTTACAATCTAAATTATACCCAAATACTGTGGGTATTGAATACTTTTTTGAATGTAGCTATGTAATGGTTTTCTTCACAGGGTGCGTCTTCCGTGCCTTTGAAGGTGTAATTATTGCTGAATTTCATTGGAATTAATAGCGAGATGAGCCCATGTACCGCCATCTTTAATTTTGTGTAAGAATGAATTTCTTTTCGCATTTACTGCTTAGTATTGGGATAATTTATAATATTGAAAAGGGCAAATTTATTAAGGATTAAAGACTTTTTATCTTCAATAACTTTTCACAAAATGTATATTTAAAGGAATTGTATATATAAGTTATTTTATAATCTGAACGCATAATGGACATGTTCTTTTTAAATTTCAAAGACGTACAGTAAGTTGATATTCGCGATGTTTCTTTGCCGCCAGTACGTGCTAAATCAAGGATCGCAAATACATTTCACGAGCGGTGAAGCAAGCGCGTAAACCACAGAAGTCACGTTGCCGCAGTCAAAGTGTAGGTTTTTATGCAATACCTGGATTTTTCTTTCTCAATTCTGATTATTTTGTTTTTGTCTATCGTATTGCAATATTGAATTTTACGTGCATTGATTGTGAAATTGCAAAGTTTTAAAATTTATGATTAGACTTAATACTTGACTTAAATTATTTATTTTAAATGTGATTAAAAGCAATTTATTTACAGCGAACATAAGCTTTGCAATATTCACACGTGTTAAGAGATGTGTAAATAAGTGGTCTATTAAATACACAATAAGAAGTATACGATTGTAAACTGGATACTTATAGTGATGTATTTGATTCGGTAATAAACATTAAATCATTATCGATACTCAATCAGTGGCGGACAACTATGCATCGTTAAAAATTCACAAGCGCTCCCTGGCGGCGGCGAACGGCATGGCACGTTTGACATGCTAATGTGAGCACACGCGTTGCGCTCTGGTCGTGAATTCGCACAGAACCTACCCCATTCGCACTTGCTAGTGATGTACCATCACAATTGTACTAGATTAAATTGTCGACATCGATGTGACTGTCGATGTTGAATTAATGACTCGACTTAATATTTATTTCATCAGTAATAAATTGATCGCTCAACGTTAAAAAATCTATTGGATTTAAACATACAATGACGTAAGGCGATTGAATTCTCGCGGCCGAGTAGTTAAGTGTTTATCTTGGGCTTTAGATGCCACCGATTAGATTCAATGAATAAGTATTGACATGTTTCTTACGCTCGCTTATCGAGCGAGCATTACAAATAGATTTTTCAACTTATGTGTGTGAGAATTAAATTAGAATTGGTATGTATTGACAATATTGCAATAAACTGTGATACGCTAGGTTATGTATCATGAAAAATAAAAAATGTACTCTTCATCATAAAGTTAAAACAATTTCCAAGATTACAAATGCTATTGCACATACCTACGATATGTTAAGCATCTAAGCCATTGAATATAGTTTACGGCTATTGCTAAACGACATATCGTAGCTTACGAGCTAGAATATCGTAAGTCGATCGTGTTCTAAACCATTAGTCTGTAGTAGAGTATCGATATGTCGATGTTTTACAACCCTATCTGGTACATCTGCACCCGTATTGACTGGCTCATTCGATCGCCGTGTACTATCCATCCAACATTCTTCGAGCGACTGTTTCGGCATTAACTTGTCAAGGCCCTTCAAAGTACTGACTTGCTCTTCTATGGGGGCGAAGTTAAATTAAGGGCGTAGAAAAGATAAATGGAAAAAAAATTCTGTCAATATATATCATTAGGAGAGTGAAGAAATACATGCCGTATTTGAAAGTTTCAATACCAAAATAACAACAATAAAACAAAAAATATATTAGTTTGTATCCACTTTTTTTTTTTTATATATTTAAAACTATGCAAAAATCTTATAGTGAAGTAAAATTGGTCAGAATAGATTGTTTAGAATTTAAGAAACTGTGTATCGTTAAACTTTAAAATATAACCGAGTAAAATAAGTTTGCTATAAAGGAGACCATGTGATTTATTAATTCAACTTGTAATTAACTATTTCATCGGCGTCGGCAGACTGCTTTCCACGTTGTTTCTAATGATTATGAAACACACGAGTACTATGACTTTATATTGCCTACGAATAAGTATTGGTTTCAATATTCTATAGACTATTTATGATCATCAAGAAAGGATATTTTTCGTTACCATTACTTCCGCTTTCCAAAAGCAAAATGGCGGCCGTTTTAATACTACACATTGTAGGGAGTGATGCGTCGTCACTAAATGATAGAGCATTTTCGCCAACTCACTGCCACATGGGGCCGTCTGCAATTTACACATTTAAAAGAGCCTATTGTCATTGTTATTTACATTGATCATTCGATTCATTAAATTGAACAGAATTCCGACACGCCCCAGTAACGATGTACAATCAATGAGCGATCGCTTTTGAAGCTTCCCGCAAAGATTGATAGATTGTAAAGTGTTTTAAATAAAACCAACTGACACCCGCGACCTATAAAACAACCTAAAAATATAATGCATTGCCTTTATAAATATTTGTTAACCTCTTTTAAGTATAAGGATGTTAAAAGGTGTCAGGTTTATTTTTAATATCTCGAATCTTCATAAAAACGTATGTCATTAGTGAAACGTTTAACGCGACGCTGCAACTAACAATTTCACGTGGAAAATGTTGCCGCGCCATTGTGTTGAGGTCTAACAATAAAGTTGTAAAATTATAAAATGAGGTTTTTAAGTTTTTGTTACATCATTTTGGTCGTGGAAATTTCAGCGAGAAAGTACGTTAACAATTTGCAACCCTTTGTATACGGGACGTACATTTTTTTAATTTAAAAATACGTAACCGTGTAGAAATGGTGGCGGGTAAAATTTTTTAAAGGATTTTATTTAGTTAAAACGTATTATTTTAAATAAATATTTAAAATAATACAATCATATTTTTCATGGTTTTACTGTTTAATATCTCGTTATTATAAGCTCAATTATCAAAATTTTATTCCAATTCCACACAAAACGAAAACAAATCAATCTGAATGTAGTAAAAATGAAGAGCCAACTTCAAAACCGCGTTGGCGTGAAAGGTAAACGTAGCAATTATAGTTCGACCGCTAGAACGGTATCATACCTTGATGCCTCTTAATTCCTTGTTTTAAATAACGAAAGCTTATTACCGGCTTTTTCCGTGCCTGGTACCGGCAGTACCACTAGCGCCCTCTACCAACAATCTAATAACTCAGTTCGATTGATATGAAAATTTGTGGTTTTAAGCGATCATTTGGAACATCGGCGGTCGAGTCAGATAAGAAATCCAATTTTACGTATCGATCTGGAGTAGGTATGTAGAGTTCGTGGCAAGTCCATTTAAAGTGTATTCAAATGGTTTGGTAGCTTTGGTAGGGAAACATTTTATTTGATGGGAACAAAAAACACAAAATGTATCATAAATTAATTTCAGTATTTGGTATTCATTTATTATTCAAAATTTGGTTAATGGAATATTTACTTTACTGAAGCTCATTGATTGTGTTTTAAGAATTTCCACTATACAATAAGAAATCAAATACAAAATTAAAAATAAAAACGACGTTGTTTTTATATTAAAGTAGAATTTGTTGTATTCTCTGCAAATGAAAAATGCACATAAAAAACAAAAGATAGTTTACGATGCGAAGGCCAAAAAACCAATAAACACTTTAAACTTGGAAAAAAAAAAGAAATAAAAACAACAGTGAAAAGAATACAGTGAATATTGAATGCGTATTTAAAAATGGACGGGGGAGGAAAAAAGATCAATGCTTTTTTACCCTAACTGGGAACAGTTTCAAAGCAGTACGGTTATTTTTATAATGAGTGATGTTCAGTGCGGTGTGGCCAGCGCGCGTATTGACAGACGTGGCCACACTACACACGTTTGTTATTGTATACCAATTTTCTTATTTTTTTATATTATAAGGCGGCATTCGAGTAAGCTGTCATCTTAATTCACCTAAATAGCGAAGCGACCGCTGCTCATAGAGATCCGAAATTGCAAATCAAGAGAATATTTTCTATGCGTCCCTCTTCCGTCAAATCCATTTAAAATAAGGATAGGACGAGAAAAAGGACTAAAGTTAGACTTAGCTTACGTGAAATCTCCTATTAATCTAATCCTCCTAGATAATAATTAAATTATTATCTAGAGAGTACAAGGCGTCTCAAATTATAACATTAAACTTATAAGTCTATCTTCAAATATAGTCACTACATGGCATGCCTTACTTATCAGATTGATTTTCGGAATACAATGTGTCACTACCCCTAAACCCTTATCAATTTAATTGTACTTGTTACCATTCTCAAATAGACACTAAATAAAAGGTAAACGGCGTAATAAAAAATACAATTCAAAATACGCAAGCAACATAACCATAGATGGCAACACTGACCACACGATGTTGGAATACCTTTCAGGTAAACTCAAGCATTGTTCTAAAAGCATGATTCAATTATGGGAAGAGATTACAAGCCTCTCCGAGGTCCGGTGCAGCCTCCAATAATTCCAATTACGATGCATTTGCCTCGCTGCTAATAAGTCAAATTGAACAATGGACAATCCACTAATTGTCTGCTGGAATCGCTTTGGAACTCCCACGTAATTAGATCTGTTTTTGTCGTTAATATACTTTTCATTATCACTTACTGAAATGATCTTAAAATTGTGTCACTTTTAAATGTTCTTATTCTTTATTTAGAAGCAATGACTCGATTGTTAACACAAAACATGTTGACGATAGACAAATATTTTATAACAAATTAAATAACTTATATAGAAACGGCTAAAACACTCACGTCTATATATCCGGTGTCGTCTCCGACTAGTTTCGAGCCCTTCGGGGGCCCTTCATCAGGGTGAGTGGGACTGGTATTATTTCGCGGACGCGGCCCGTTGCTCACTGTTTTAGCCGTTTCTATATAAGTTAGTGATAATGTCTCACGAAAGTTTGAATAATTTAATAACAAATTAAATGTTCTGGTTGAAAAAGCTTACACTAAAAAATAAATTTATTCACACTGATTTGTAAAAACTTGAAACACTCTGTATTTAATACATGGTGTTATATTTTCGAAATATATCACATTAAGTGTAATAAATAAATAGATTATTTATCGAGATTTCTCATACCCTATATGGAACAAGTAATTAAAAAACCTTAATACACGTCTGCCATGAGTCGTTTACGAAATACTCCTTTTATAGTTTAGTCGACCCACTGACCATACGTACATAATTGTAAGTAATAATATACGATGCGTCTATCAGAATACACTGTAAATGACAGTCAAAGAGTGAAAAAAAAAATATATATTTAAAATGGGTCTCCTGTGATGCTAATATAAAACAAAGAAATAATATTTTTATAGAAGAGGTAATGGGTAGTCTGTAAGTGATCCGTCGCTAAAGGACATCCGCAACAACGTTACACAGTTGCAATTTTGTAATGATTAAAAATTAAGTGTTTTACCGATGGGTTTTTTTTTAATTCTATGGACTCAATCGGTTCAGCGGGAAAAATCCCATTGGATTGATGGATCGGTAGACCAATTGGCTCAAAACAAGTACAATCGAGTAAAAAGTTTAATTTTTACCATGTCTTAAAATTATGTTGGTAACAAAGTAGACGATGGTCAGTTACAGTCTATGTAAGTTATCGATCAGGCGATGCATTATTGAGCAGACAAGCTGCATCGACTTATGATACAACGACCAACTCCGTCTATTTACCTGCGACTACGGCTTTGCTATTTCTGAACTACGACATTGTTTGTGGAATCTTTAATGCAAGGTAAGGCTGCCTACACACTTGTCTATTTAATACGTATTTCTAATCAATAGTTATTTCGGTATTCAATCGTATTTAGGATAAGAAATAGGTTTGTAAAGTTGCTATTTGAAATACTATTTAGTCTAACCGATGTTGATTTTTGCTTTTCTGGATAAATTGTCACGGAATTGTTGATTTTTTATTTTGTACTTGAGGTCGCCCGCGATTTAAGCAGCGCAGAATAATTTAAATAGTAGGCTATGTTACTCCACATCAGTTATCTTCCAGTAAAAGTCCCGTCAAAATTACTCCAACCGTTATGGTTATTAACTGAAACAAAGGCGGATTTGCGGATAGAAAGAGAAAAATGTAAAAAATTGCATTTCCGCTGTAACCATAGCAACATCGTGTTCCCGAAATATGATTTTTTCGATATTATATACAGAAACTACAACTATGTTTATTGTATGTTATGTACCTTTTAAGTAAATAACTGATGGTTAAATTGACATTATTTTATTAAAAGCAGTGGCTAGTGTGTTACAGACTTAACACGTGTGACATTTCGCGTCGGACAATTGCCTTGTTATAAAATTTATTAAAGCTAGTCAAATACTTGCTCGAATCTATTTGCGAAATGATTGCCCATTACTAAGTTTTGCATGTTAGATATTTTAAGTTGTATTCGGTTTTTATGAAGGTTTTTGAATTGAAAACTTAACAATTGTGAAGAGTTTAAATTAAACTGAATAGCTGATATGGTTTTAAATAAGTTGTTTAAAAACCCAAGAATCTTGTGACAAAAAAGCGTTTCTTAGCGAAGATTATTATAATAATATTTGATATTTTAAGTACGCTTTTAAAAACTGTTATCTACATGATCAAGCTTTGTTAAAGATTCAAACGACCTAGCATACAATTTTGTCAATCTTGAAAGCAAGTTTCATTGATTTTATCACACTTAACGAAGTACATAAAACTGTTTGTGGGCGGGAAACATGTACAGATACAACTATTCAAGTATATAAGTTTGTTTATATATATATTATATATATTATGTCGATGGTTAACAAAAGCTGGCAACAAAAGTGACGGCTCCGATACAGTCGTAGTAGACAGTTATTACATTCTTGAATAATGGAGCATAACAATGCGGCGGACCAAATTTAATCAACGACTAAGTCTTGTACCGACTTATTAATACAACGGGGTTAAATTGCTTTTTGTTTTATTTATGTGCAAGGAAAGCTGGCGACTTGAGCGAATTTTATATTCGCTTCGCGCCAGATGACAATCTTAGTGAAATATACTCCCTTAGAGGCAGGCTTAAATTAATCTATGCATTTCAATTGTGGCTTTATTATACTTCTAGAAACGGATAAGCACTTTTAAAGAAATTCGTAAAATTATTTCTTGAACACTAACACTGACTTTGCAATAAATAATAAGATTATTTGGAGCTTCTAAAGTTGGATATCACCTAAATACAGCAGCAAAATTTTTAGCTATCAAATTTTCCATGAAACTGAATGTCGCTTTATTTAATTTACCATGGATTTCTGAGACCTCGATTTAAAACATAATTATCTCTGTTTTGCTAAAGATAATGACAGGGGTGGCGATTTGTTTTATATAGATTTTGGTCTTAGAAACCTATGGTTTATAATTAATTTAGTTAGTACACTCATGTATCGGAGTACAGGACCTACTTTGAGTCGCAACACCATCGCACTAAATATTCCTTTTCGAATCAATAACTCTGGAACGATATTAATATAAATATAATTTAATGTAACAGTAAATGTTCATCTACAAAGTATCTATATCGTTGCTTTAGAAGCTATCGAAGGAGGTTTTACGGCCCGTCTGGTCCGAAGCTCGGGTCATTTCTAATTTAGCTATGTTCTGAGTGTTTCGTGAGTGAAACGAATCAAAATGTTATATCGAATAATAGATTCATAAGACGAAGGTTTTTTGGATCATTGGAAATTTTATATATGAATAAGATTTCACATTTTTGAAATTGGATTTTTTAACTTGTCCGATATATGGCATGATTTATTTAAAGATCTGTGTTATTCTACTCAAAGTTGTTTCTCTCAACTTAATAGTACATTAAGATGAGTGAACGAGAACCGCACAGATTGCACTAAAGTTAAAACAGAAATATCTGTTTTCCAAAAAAAAAATTACACATAAAATATAACAGTAATTAAATATACAATGAGATGTTACATATAACATTAACGTGAAAAACGTATATCTCGATATATGTTTAGAACTTCAATGTAGACAACATTCAGTATATCCAAGTTGTTACAAGTGGAGATGCGGCGCATAGCATAGCATCGCATATGCACAAGTAAGTGGGTAACAGCGCTGCAATCCGTCCGCATCACAAATTTACAATTGAATTTCCAAGTTGCAGCTCGCATGCATGAAAAACTTTCCGACGGCTTGACCGCTCGGACCGACCTCGAGTTTCCATAACGTTATGTTCAGCTATGCTATTCAATACTACGATATGTTCTACCAACATACACCGCAAAACTCCAGTTTTGTTTAGTTTTTGTTAAGATTTATATTGTTATAGATTTTTACAAAACTCTTTACTTGAATTTTTTGTTATTGTTATACGTAACTAGCTGTCACCCGCGACTCCGTCCGCGCGGAATTAAAAGAAAACTTTATTAGTAGCCTATGTGTTCATCACAAACTATGTTCTACATCTATGACAAATTTCATCAAGATTCGTCTAGCCGTTTCGGAGATACCTTCAAACAAACATCCATCCATCCGTCCATATAAACATTCACATATAAGAACGCTTTATTTATCAAATTGTATTACTCAATGATGTAAAATATATTATTTAATAATGAAACTAATGATAGAAGCTTTTAAGTACTTACCGGATTGTGTTAATTTCTATCGATTGAAAAGTTCCGTAGCCGGTGACGCTATTAGTATATTACGGGAAATTTTGAGAACACATTATTGTCTGCGAGCGCAGACCGCGGCCGCAATTACCGAACGCAACTGGCCAGCGAATCTTTATGTGGCGACTCTATTCTTTGTGCTCTCTACTGCCTCGCATCGCTTCCTCATCATACGCCCGAGATACTCTTTTGAGTTTTAAGGATCTGTTTAAAGTTTTTTTTTTAACTGAACAAATGTCGTTCTGTTGAAAAGTTGTTTTTGTAGTTTCAAAATGCGTTTAGTTAGTAAGTTTTGACTACCCTAAAATTACATCATCCAATATAGAATAAACCGAGAAAGTTGATCTTCTTCCAAAGAAAGTGTGTAAAAAGTTCCAAAAAAGTATACCATCGATAAAAAGACGAGTTTTTCCCCCTCTCGCGCCGTATAACTTACAATACACATAATCAGGGGCAATCGTGTTGAATCTTAGACTATTTACCTTTGGAACGCAAGCAGATCGACAAAGGTGTCTAACGAGCCCTCGACGAAATGCGACGGCATCGAATTATAAAAGTTCCTCTGTGAAAATAAAGCGGGGTTCTGTGTGAGAAGGGGACAGTGAGGATACCGGCAGAGACACCACATTACGTTTAAATAAACTGCGATTAACAAAAAGCTATTTTAAATATTATTAACCTTTTTATAATATTTGTTCATAGAACTTTCTCAGGAGAAATTTATATTGGTTAGAGAAATCTAGAATTCTGTTCGATTTGTTGGGAATAAGACTATGACGTAATCTTGTTATACGAACTGTTCATCTTTCTACAATATATTCTAAGTCAGTTGCTTAAACATGAGTAATAAGTCGTCAAGGAGATTTATTGATTTTCAAAACATTCCTAACAGACGTAGAGATGTTGATTTTAAAATAGATTGGATTATTGTGTTATAATTCGAGATAGTTATAATAATACATAAATATAGTTTATCTAAATTAATCAGAAAGTTTTAGAATTTCTAAGCTTCATTGTAAACATTACTATTAAAGTGAATTCAAAACTTTTAGAAACACATGTCGACTTTGTGTTCAGTTCTCGAATCACGTACGAACTATTTGCAAGGTTTCTAATCTAAGTTTAAGAAAATTCGCAGAAGCAAGCGGCTTTCGGGACTGGGGCGTGCGCCTGAAAGAAAAATAACGAAGAAAACTGATTGAGATTACAGTGACAAGAGATAGCGGAGGAGTGACCGAGCAACATACGTAGCATTCAGTCAAAAAATACCAAAAAAAAGTTATTAATTATTTAATAATTCTAATTAATTGATGAATAATTTTTTATGTCTAAATAAAGAAACATAAGTGATGTTTAAAAACAAATTATCTTAGTGGAGAGTTCGGTGACCGCGGACAAACTGTTTGCTCCGCCTTGTTTCTTACTACGGCATGTTGCGAGAAGTTTACAAATATGGCGTTAGTTTATAGGTGTCCTTAACTAGCTTGCTTTATAGTTAGTAAGTTGCAGCTGGAACTTATCAACATACATGAACTCTATTTTAATCGTTTTCATTTAAATAATTTACAAGGTTAATTTAAAAATTGACGTGCTTTTTCATTCAATTACTAGTATTCATTAATTTTCAACTGTCAAATAAAAACACATACCCTTAGTCATTATTATCTTAACTTGTGCAAACAATAACTAAGTAGATTAACGTTTAATATTTTTTAATTTTTTCCGCTTTCGGTTGTTAATATAAACATAATCTTATACCCAACTTTCTGTATTAAAAAAGAAACAGATTTTCTCTGTCTGCGGCGGAAGGGCTATCCAGTTGCTTAATGGTGTATTTAAAGTTTGGGATTACGCGTTATAAATGGAGGAGTTTTCAATGTTTATTCTTGACTTAACCTAATTGCATATTCTGAGTTAGAAAAAGACAGATGAAAATAAAATAAAATACTGAGAAAGTCCTTAACATCGAGTTATTACTGAAGCTTATGATCATCCCGAACACCAGATATTGAACATGCGCAGTTTAGCTTCTAGGAATATATCTTTCTCGTAGCAGATGTTCCTATACATATGCAAGCTACTTACAGAAGCTAGATTAATACAGTCCCGCGACGGCGTCGTGGCTTAAGAAGCCTCCATGCATTCTCACCTGGTAGTTAGCGAGACTGAATCACTAAACAGGGTGTACATACTTAATGCGCGCTACCAGTATAATGCGGGATATATGCATTATTCAATGTTGGTAACTTGGCGCTTACTGCGCTCTGCGGGACATCGCCAGGACTCCACAAATGACATTGATGCTAACAGTTTGGCGACAGCTGTCATGGTTTTTGAAATATTTCTGTATTCGTCCAAGAATCAAACTTTTACTATAATGAAAGGAAGCTTTTTAGCAGTATGAAACTATATAATAGACATATAGCAATTGTATGTATGTAAAAATCAAAAGGTATATAAAAAGAAAATAGATTTTAATGTAATGTAAAAAATAAAAGAAATTTAATATATAAAATAAATATATTTTTTTTTGCCTAAGATAAGTTAGGATTGGGAATATTTCTCAGAATCCTCCCCAGTTCCGATCTCCGTACCCTGGGGGCTCGATAAATTATGGTCAAGCGGATACGCGCCGTTTTTTAGCGTCCAATTCGGCTGCAATTCACGTATTTAATTTAGCTATTTAATAAATTTACTATCTGTATGGACTCTCCCCTGAGCTCGGACGCTCGTTTGTAGCACGTACCGTAACGACGTGGAATTTATGATGATTGTTATACTTAAATGTTGCTTTTTTGTTTATTCGACAAGATTCAAGTTATGGTAGTAGATGATTATGAAATATTGATGGATTGCTTCAAAGTACTTTTTTAGAGCTAGAGTAGTTTCTATTTTGATAAACAGCTACTGAATGTGGAATCTGATAAAGTCATGTTTGATTTCCCTCTAGTTTAAAGTCTAGAAAATAATTTATTTTATGTTAAAACATCATGCGGTGTATCTCAAACTTAATATGTGACTAACGTAAACTTTTACATGACAGTACGAAGTAAACAGACCTCATTCTCGACTCGTGATATTAAAATCTCGTAAAATTGCGAAAAACATCGTGATATGAAAGCTTGAGAAGCTAGTGAATGCGACACAAAACAGCGCTGAGCAGTCATGTTTATTTTACACGAGAGGAGTGAGGTAGTGCAGTAGGTCAGTGCCGTACAGCTACTACTCTGTCTCGACGCGTTGTGACGGCAATACTGCACTATTCCTCTCGAATACTATTATGTACTCGTGTGAAACAGCGTCACGGAAGTAAGTTCATTTGTCTAGAGAGCAAATGTTGCGTTGTGCAACAATAAATGCTAGGTGCTTCTCAGTGGGACAAATTAATGTAAGCTGTACTAAGGATTTTAAACTTATTTTTGAAAAAAAAAAAATTGTTGCTATAGTATAGCCAATGTATGTAATTCTATTTTACTGGAAAATTTTAAACTCGGTAATAAAATAAGCTATTCAATTGTATTACTCTATTTGTACTATTACGAAGTTCTCTAGTAAAAATATCTTGCTCCAATTTGGTAACTTGCACTACTGGAGTATTATAACTAAGCACATTCTTTATAATGTGTTCTTAATTGATCGTTTTTATAATTCTAGGACTAAAAATAATATTGCGATAGACCTCTATTATTTACTCTTACAAAATCACAATTCCCTTTACCTTTATGAATTTAAAGCGAGCGCCGCTGCCGACGATATTTGTCTTTAATTCTGTACACATTAGACAAATGAACATCGTCGCTTTTACAGCACTAACTCAATTTATTTAATGCACGCCATACATTACGTCGTCCCAGTTAACAATTCACTACAATCCGCAAAGTTTGCACGGAATTCCGCAATGTATATAGAGAAAACGTGTAAGACCCATCGCCGGGAAACGGAGCCGGCGACTGATATTTATTTTATTAATAAATATGTTAATGTGTTAGGTAAGTGGCATGAAGTATACATTATTCATCGGGCTACCTCGCACCGTTGACACAGCCACGGATACCGGCCATGCAAATTCAATCCGCGCCGCAAGCCGCAAGCCATGCGGTCCGAATTATCATAATTATAAAGTGTGGTTTTTGTTTCTACACCTGCGGTGAAGTTTAATACGAAGTTTGGCCGACACTTTTAGTTTTATACAAACTCGTCATCGCGCCGATTTGCAATTCAGATGGCAAAAGGCGGAGGACGCTCGCTACAACTTCCCAAACTGTGGACTCGTTTGAAAAATACACGGCTCCGACACTTTTTTTTAGTTGTTCGCTTTTTTAATGTTACACGAATTGAGTAATCTTTTGAAGGCGCCGCGGCCGGCGACGCTATGGGGGAAGTTTCGCGACTATTAATCACGTCAAAATGTTCGATATATTTTGCGCTGTAAATTTTGTGGTTGTGTGCTTAATGGATTTTGGAGCCAGTTTGCTGTTTTGCAGCATTTTAAATAAAATTTTACGTAACTACATTCTACACTAATTATATATAGATTAAGAATCTGAACGAACTTAACGATGTATGTACACATAGCAAACTGCAAATTCGATGAAACGTTTCTTTACAGCAGCTTCGTAAATCGATTTCGAATCAGGTTTCGCTAACAACATCGCTAAAACGACGGTTTAAACGTTTGACGACGTTATGTGACTTTTATAGTACCATCACATTGGTAAATATCTACTAGGCCTTAAAGTGGGCCCTCGTAAATACGGCCCTTGGATTGTCTAAATCCCACCGATTCGATTTTATGACGTACAAAATTGTCATTTAGAATTTACTGCCAGATGTGACAATGTATGTACCAACTTTTACTGACGTAAAAGTTTTAAGGCACCTATTTGTTTATTGCTTGATATTTGATTTGCGCTCATGACAACATACTAAAGAAATATTACGGACTTAATGCTATGCCTCGGCAATTTTACAAACAAATTAGATTTCTTACATCTCGTATTTAAGTAATGATATCAATTAAATTATTTAAACTTTTGTGAGACATTAACTAATACAGAAAACGGCCAGTCGCTCACTGTCCGTCCCACTCGTCGCGTCCGCGAAATAATACCAGTCCCACTCACCCTAATGAAGGGCCCCCTATGGGCTCGAAACTAGTCGGTGCCGACACCGGACAAATGTAAGTGAGTGTTTAGCGTTTTCTATATTAGTAAATGATTTCAATTGTTAAGTCAATTAACATTGCTGACAAATTTATAGTTGTTTGACAAGGATACCCAATCTATTAATACTATTATGATAATTTTATATTCTCAAGTAATGTATACTTAAGTTTGATGTAGAAATAAGGCAATAGTTATGTCACACAGATGATGATAGTTTCAACCCCAAAAACCTCATTCCATTTTATGACAGCACGAAAATATTACAGAATATATCAGTGTAGCCCCGGTTTATGATAGGGAAATAAATGTAGGATCGTGTAGGAAACGTAACGCAAGAAATTCTATAGTGTATGCGTGAGACGTACTATTTCCAGGCTACGATTTCTGTTCGAACTGCCAATGGAGGCGATGCGAGGCACCGCTATTTCCGGTGCTCCGCGCCGCTTGCGATTTCTTTTTGTACCCGCGTCTTGACATGGACAAACTTGGTGCATTCATCACTTTTAACATGTAGACTTACAAATGTTCAGAAATGGACACATTTTAATCTATAGCACTGTCTTTATTATGTTTACCCCATATGTAATCTTTGCATTTTAAGCCACAATTTCACTGACCAGTTCTTGGAAAAACCCTCATTGCAATTTTAAAACTCAGTTCAGAGAAGTGAACATAAACAAATACTGTTGCAATAAATCTTGTAATACCAATATTCTATAAGTTTCTAAAGATACATGTAGAATTTGTAGTTTGTATTAAAAAGTACACGATTTCCTTTTCCTAAATCAACGCCGTGTCTATCTGGTTGAAGATCTCTTTAATAGGCCTATGCAAGGGGATGTTTTAGCAAATGAACGGCGGCGCGATGTCGAGGTACTGAAAAATGTGAAGGCAGCTTTTCATGAAGCGTCTCAGTGTGGGTGTGAAAGATTTACCATTTGTGCTCTTTTTTCTTTACGAGAGCGTTACTGAAGGATTTGCATGTTTAAAGCGTATCCAGTGGTTTCCCTTTGACGTAGATTACGCTTTATTTTTGTATCGACGGAATTGGAAATGGACTTACATTTTATATTCACTGAAAGATATTTACACTATTCCTGTTAATTATTAAATGAACTTCTGCTTATATTTGCCAATTTGTTAATAATGTAATAACAAATTCCATCTAGTTATGAAAACGTAGAAAGTAATGTCAGTTATTTTATACATTTCCAACAAATGCGAAATTAGAATTCCGAGAGGTATGTTAAATCGAAGGTAAAACTCTCGAATCGTAAAGATTCGTACCCTAATATGTTAATCCCTAATAAGTTGTTTGGAAAACGTTTTTGCATAGAGAAAGTTTTAATTGGCGGATTAAAACAGAGCCCGTTAATAACATACGGTTAAGAAGAGGCGATGTGAGTGGCGCGGGTTTGCTCCGTTTATGAATTTTGTAGTTAGATATTAAGGTTTGTATTTGAACATATTTCGTGAAACAAATTTCTACTATTTTTTTTTAATTTATGATTGGCAAATGATATTTAATTTCATATTTATTTAGATACATTCAAAAACAGATTATTCTTTCTATCAGAACATTTAGTTGTTGTGGTTACATTACGACATTAATATTATTTAGACTTTTTTTACTTTTATTTAAGCGTTTTAATACGTACTAGGTTCAGTTAATAATGAATAAAAATAGATTAAAACTAGCCACCTGTAGTTTTTAAAATTTTAATTTCCAGCGCCACAATTAATTTGCAATGAAAACGAATGAAATTACCGTCGTTTTGTACAAATATTAGAGGTGAACTGAAAGTTGAAAACTTTGAGTGTTACCTCGACTTGATTGGTGTCGTTGAATTTGCTGTCTCAAATTTAGACCATCAACTAAGCATTTGCTGAGAAACTTTTACTGTATATACTTTGATGTTAATATGAGGAAATTGGTGTTAATATTTTAAAGTACCATTTTGGTACTGAAACAAGTTTTACTTAATTATCTTGTTTAATGTTCGTATTTTAACTTTAAATTAATTTATTAACAAATTTTTAGATACCATATTATATTGATAAGATACTAGTTTACAAGATTTTTAGCAAAATTATCTTTAATTAGTGCAACTTGTTTAGATAAATATTGAAATACAAGTTAATCTGTAAGGTTTTAAACGGACGATTTAGGGTATAAGTTTTACCAGATGCACTTGACAATGGGCATCGAAGGAGTTATAGGGGGTGAGTCAAGTCTTTCATAACCTTTCCCCCACAAGGTAGGGTATCTTTTGAAGATTTCCACCAGAAAAAAAGGCATAAATTTTATTATTTACAAAATATACATAAATTTTCCTATGGTTTATTAATATAAAACCAATCAAGTTAATTAACCCAAAGGCAGTTTAATGTATGTGAAGTTATTAATTTAGACCCGAGACTTAACCTTGTGCCATTAAGAGGCTGTAAGGCATCCCGTGCCCGACCCCTAAATATCGGTTTAAATAATTTCCCATGTCGTGTTCCTTTGAAAATTACATCGTATATATGTATGTTTATGTAGCAGGATGTAGCACGGCTCATTACACTCATTAGAGTCGACGGAGAAATTAGATATTTTTCGTAGAAGATTTTATGTTGCTTACGTTCAGATGATGATCACATAAATAAAAAAAGTAATGATATTGAATATATAGCTACAAAGGTAGAGGAAGACCGAAGAAAGTATGGATGGATAATGTGAAAGAGAATATTGGTAAGTAGAGAGTCAATTCAGAAATTATGGCTGATAGAGATGATAGAGGTTGATGATGATCAAGGATAAATCATTATAGTTTTCAAAATAGTAACACTACGAGTAAGTAGTTCTATTTTTTATATTAATATTTTCTTACTAAATCCAATTTATTACCTTTTCTAAATTAAGGGGTAGTGATGTATCAAAGAAGCGTTACCTGAAATAAAAGAATAGTAAATAAGTTTCGATTTCAATAATTGAAACGACTTAATCCAAGCATCAACTAGTTTATCTAGATAAGTATCTCAATACAGGTAAATTTTCTTAAGCATATGCTCAACTAGGGCGAATGTAAATTTGTTCTCGATGAGGCGATACCACGGCAAGTACAAATATTTGGCGCTTCAACTCGGTGGCTCAATGGACGTGTAACAACTTGTTTTTTTAAAGCCTTTAAGGCGCCGACAAACGCCTTTAAAGGTCCTGCTTCAGATGTTATTTTAAGGCGCAACGTATACTACGCTGTTTACATTCGATCTGTCGGCGTATGGTAATTTTATTGAGAGAATGTGTTTTTAAAACGCAGCATGTTTGATATTTAGAATGAAATTGAAAGAAAATATGTATTGGTAAATATTAGACCATTACGATTCTATGACCTGTGTCTATGGTCAAAGGGAAGTCGCATAAATCGTTCCAAATAATCATCCAAATTGTGTGTGTTTTTGTATTATACAAAATTTAATCGATGTATTTTGCTTACTTTTTATTAAAAATGAACACTAAAAGAGTTTGACTATTGATTAAAAATACATGAAATGAAAAGGCGTATCTCATATTCTGATCGGTTTGAACATCGCATACCCGAAATACCGACACAACGAGTGCAAATTAATTCAGCTCCCAATGACTACTAATTGAGTTTTAATTAAGCAATAAATCAATTTATTAAAAATTCATTCACAAAAATACGGATCTGGGCAATATTTTGTGCAACACAACGACTGAAATAGCATATTAATTTGATTAACTGTAAAATTCTCGTTATAAATACAAATTGTTGTTATTTTATAATAGGTTTTAGCGAGCGGTACCTTAAATATGAAGTAATCAATGGGCTGGCTGCGGATGTTTTTAATTAAACTTGTATAAGATAAACTCTGCAGATGCGAAGACAAATAAGATACGATGTACAACATAAATAAAGTGTATAAAATTGTATAAGGGTAGATTAATTAACATTTTAGTGATGGGTCTTAGGTTAAAGCTTCGATGAAATTTGGTGTTGTTTTGACCAAGGATGCTTGTTCCGTGGGTTGCCACTGACAAAACATTCGTAATTTTTGTCTGTCATTGACCTTGAAGTCGGTGGCTCAGGGGTTAAGCACTTGACTTGCAATCTGCAGGTCCTGGGTTCGAATCCCGCCATGTACCAATGTGTTTTTCGATTTTCGATTTACATATGTACATTTATCCGACGTTCTTACGGTGAAGGAAAACATCGTGATGCAACCTGCACATATCTGAGAAGAAATTTAATGATATGTGTGAAGTCAACCAACCCGCACTTGGCCAGCGTGGTTGACTATGGCCTAGTCACCCCTAAAATTGGGGTAGGCTCCGAGCCCCTCGGTGGGGACGTATAGTGAGCTGATGATGATGATTGACCTTGAAGAAAAAGTTTTGGATTTTTTATTGAAATAAACCTACGATTACAACAATAAGGCTGGCAATATGAGCATTCCTAAAATGATGGAAACAAATAAAAAAAATGTAAAACTACAAAGACTACTGCTCCCCACAAGGGGAGGTTAGAATAAAAAGGATAAACATGTTAAAGGGTGCCGTCGACTGGCAATCCACAAAGAAAGCACTTATGACTGTACGCGGTAGTAAGGGAACAGTCAATCGAAATTTCTTCGCTTGAGGTATAACATTTTGCTTAGCAAGCAAAGAACTCGTAAAGGACGTACTCCTGCGTCTTGAGTAGGCTTTATTTATGTGTATATGAACTGTAGAATGACTTTTGACAGTAAAGTCTATAAAAGGGTTAACAAAATATGTTTCGTTAATGAGAAGGGTTATGTTATGAAAATCTATCATCATAACGAGTGTCATTGTCCATGTATTTGTGTATGCGAATAAATAAAATTGAAAACTACATTTCAATTTTAAATCATAAATATAATAAACTATTTTTTTAATTATTAAATTAAGCAGCAATAATCTAGCGCTGGGTAATCTATGAAGTAATTATTAAAAATACGTACGATAATAAAGAATCAGATCAATTTGAAAACATCTTGCAACAAATAATACAACAAACTTTAACGATTACCTCTTAATGGTCTATCAAACACCTTAATTTCAGTATTAACAGACAGCAGATAGAATCCATTAATATTCGAGTCGAATATCTGATCTGAATGTCCTTAAGAAGGTATTGAAAGGAAAGGCAGAGTTTAAAAATTCTAGAAGAGAGTAAGATGAAACTTGTAAATAGGTATTATAGTTTTTATTATTCATTACGTGATATTTTTGTACATATACATAATATAATATGGATCGGAGGTGTAATAATTCTAGTTGTAATTGTTAACAAGGAAAAACCGACACACATCGCGCCTACAGCCCGCTTAATCCGCGAACGCCCCGGGCGCGCACGTGCTCTGCGGTCTGGTGTGGAGCTTCATTTTGAGCGGGTGTATGAATAAGTAAATAACAAATTGTTTTATATTTATGATTCCAGTTAAAGGTCAGAATAAAAAAAGATAAAGATCTACCATTACTCTAGCGAGCAGCCACAGCTTTCCTTTTAAAGGTAATTGCAGTAAGCTCAAAGTAACACGAAATTATTCTTATTATTTTTGTGTAATGCTTTACCAGGAATATATAAAACTTCGCCATATTAAGAAAAAATGTGGAACGACAAAACATACTAGAGAGTGATGCAATTAATAATGTGATTGAAGCATTCCTAATGGTTTTTATGTACTTGGTTTGTCTATACATTTTTTATTATTATTTACGATTACGAAAAAACTGTTCTTATATTCATCTACGAGTATATAAGGAATTAAATCGCTGAGTTTATGTTTCCGCTATAAGTCGCACCCCGGCGTCCACCATCCGACCACGTAGCGGACATGTATTCGCCGCGCTAACAAGCAGCAATTCCATTACAAAATTAGTTGACGTCTTCGCTCCGTACATGTTTCATATTTTCATGTCTTAGGACTTGTTTAATTTAACGTTTGAGCGTAGCTTTAAAGTTACTGTATGAAACGGTTTAAATGTAAGAAACTTAGCTGTTATGTTTGTGTGGAAAGAATTTTTAAAACCAGTAACGAGTAAAATATTTTTACTCGCCATTTTTATAATTCTGTCTCTGATGTTACTTCAAAAAAAAATTCTCGACCATTGCTCATCAAGTTAAACTCTATTAATTAGTGGCTGTTCTGTACATAAAATAATAAAAAAAAATAGTTCTAAAAAACGGATTCAGATATCGTAACAAATGACTGTCATAAAATGATATCAAGGAATTACCTTTGGCGCTAAAAATAACTATATTTCAATTTGTTCTATTTGAATTGGAGAAAAATCGAGGCACGAATTTCCAAAAGAGGCCATTACCACAATGTAGACCTAATTTGGAATTTCCTTTAGTAAAAAATTTAAATAACCAGAAATGAAGCAAGCGATAAAAAGTGCTTATGTAGCAAAAAGGCTTAACAAAGGTACCTTATTTAATGTTTAAAAAACCCAAGAAATAAATCAAGGCCGCTATAAATTAGTTTTATTTGCCCAAAGGCGGCCAAAATTCACGCAGTTTGGTAATTTCGTAAATCACGATTTAAGACATAAGGCTAGACCTAGTTAAGTCCATTCCGTTCGTATCATTTAAGGCGTTATCACGAACGGTCACGATACTGCCGCTTATGCCGTCGTACAATTTTTGATTTGGTCAGTTTGTAAACTCACTACAAAATGGTATTTTAAAAATTAACCAGACATATTCTCGTACTATTATTCCATTTTAAAAGTAACGAATAAAAAAAGGGAAGTGTTCAGATTAAAAACATATTATCAATTTTTAATGTGATTCAGCGTGGTCTTTTTATAAACTGACGAAATTCCCACACTATAGGTGACATACTCGGTAAATTTCATAATTACGTAAACTGGAAACTTTATTGAGGAAATAAAGCCATTAAAGTGTTCTCGTTAAAAAATATCATCAGATTTATATCAGAACGGCCACCCCACTGACAAACAATGCATAATTTAACGCACGTGCATGTTACCTACGAGTTGTTGTATATGGTCATACTGTTAAAGATAACTGATAACAAGGATTTTTACAAGAACAATACCGCCTATACACATTTCTCTATGCTTAAGTCATTTTATAATTGTTTTAAATCAATTGAAAATAACACGAAGTTAATGAAAATGGAATTAACAATTCGAAAAAAAAAATTAACCAGAAATTAAGGTTGACATGTTAATTATCACCTTTTTAAAGGTATAAGGTTTAAACGCTGAAACTACAAAGTGTATGGTAAAATGAACAAAACGTAAGATGAATATATAAAAAAATTCAAAGAAATAAGAAGATATGTGAATCTACAAAAGTTTACAACCACAGGAAATGTAGATAGAACAAAGCGAAGCTTCGCTTTGGAACCAGTCACAAAGTGAGGTGCAGCGATCATTATACATTCATAGACGACTGACTGCGAAAGATTCTTTGGGCCTTCGCATACTTTCTCGGATAATTTTCAAAAGTGTTAGAGCTTTACGGGTGTACCGCAGCGTAATAATATAATGGTCTACATCTTAAGCGTTGCTCTTCAGCGAAGACAACTCTTTGACTATAAGAGATAGGAATTTTTCAACGTACTCATGAACTTTGTTGTATAAGCGATCCTTTCGTTGCTTAATGCAGAGTAAAAGATGCACTGGTTTTTGTTTAGCATGTTTAGTTCACAAGACTTTCATTGTTAAAACAACTTTGATTACGTTGTTTAAACTTTCGTGAGACATAATAATTAATTAATTAAGAAACGGCTTAACTCACGTGTGATCGTCCGGTGACGGCACCGACTAGTGCGAGACGCGACGCGACCCCGAAGTCCTAAGAATAAACACTTGCCCTGAAGATGGACCCCCGATGGGTCCGAAACTAGTCGGTGCCGTCACCGGACGTTCACACGTGAGTTAAGCCGTTTCTTAATTAATTAACTTTGATTAAAAATTTAATTTACAATTGGCAATACTCTTATTGATTCGAGTAAATTCTAAATAATAATTTGATAACGTAATGTAAACAGTGGAAAATATGTCTATAGTATTAATTTTGTTTTAATGAAATATCTTAGATTATATAAATCATAAACACTTATGCAAATTTAAAACGTATTCACCAAGATCTCATTTAAGAAAAAAGCGGAGTGTTAAAAAGCAAATTAGAATTCGGCGCGTATTTATACAAACGATAACTTAGCATTACTGAACCTTGGCTGAACACGCTAATAATAATACACGAAAATATCATCCCCCATTCCCCATTACCGAGCGTTTTACTCGGTGCGCATGAATTACAACGTTATGAATAAATTTCACATAAAAGTGCACCTTTGCAAGACGAGCGAGACGGACTTACGCTGCGTCTGGAGCGTCGGACAAAGAGAGGCGACACTACAAGTCGTAATCCAAAAATTTCATTAAGAATTCTGGCGATTCGAACAGTTCACTTATATCCAGAATATTCGGGCGTACTTATTAAGATGAGACGCGAAATTTCTTCAATTCCGCAGGATCATTTTAATATAGTCCAAGTCTGATGCAATTATACGAGATATCGGAGCTTCCGAGATCTTCGGGAAGGCATTTCATTCGTCGGTAAGTCGTTTGTGCTTGATTAGTACTTCTTTCAAATGCGAATTTACTTTAATTATTTGTTCAACATTAGAATCTTCAATTCTATTTCTTGAGCAAGCAGAATTGGAAATTGCTTGTTCGGTTCAAGGAACCAGTGGACCTTAACTAGATTGTACCGATTTCGTTTGTCTTTGGGAATAATATTAAGACAAGATTTGGCAAAGAAATGTTTACTATTTTTAGAATCCTCTTCAGATTATTGATTATTATTTCCACAATATCTGTCACATTTATAGCAGCGGATATGTAACAATAACTTGCTATCAATACAACGACTATATCAAACCACATTGCTAGTAGAGTATTTTATCTGCATTTTGAATCGTAAATGATTTCAACTATTTTGATGAAATGGTTATTCATGAACAGTGAATTATTTCAGAATTTACTAGCCATATTTCCTTCACTATGGAATCACTAATTGTATAAAATTAGAAATACATACAGACGGATAAATATTTATTAAAAGGTATTTTAAATTAGTAAGTAAACCTTACAAACATAGCCCGTCCCTGACCCAAATCCTAATCTACCAACCTCATTATTCTAAGTTGACGTCTTAATCAAATTGCTCCGCACAGAAACAAGCGAGTCATACTTTTTTGGCGAAAACAAAAAGCAACGTAACACACCTCCATTAATTACATTCATAACTTTTTTTTCGGTTAATCAAAATCCTGGCTGACTTTTGAGGGTTCGCAACCTCGCCTCGACCCCGCATCATTAGCGGCTGCCAAAATTGCGCCAACAGAAGTTGATTCCAGTCGAATTTAATTCAATTTACAATTAAAACGTTCTCTCTCTCTCTGTTTATTTTTTAGGGTCGCCTCCTAATTTGCCCAATGAGTTCCGACGATTGTTTTTCTTATTTATTTTTTTGAGTCGTGTTTTTATTTGTCGGGGATGTATGACTCGAATTTTTATGAGGCATTTTGTTTTATTGTTTATTTAGTTTGTTAAGTTGGTTATTTGCTTTGCCATTGCTACACGGCTTAAAAGCCATTCGTTATTCTTTTGTTTCTGTTGAATTTTCTGTTTTAAAATTCAATAAATGTCTTTTCTCGTCATGTTTAAAGTATTTTAATACTCTATGTTTTCTTAAATACAACATAGTAATTGTTTTTTTTAACTAGAATTTAATCTTTTGGGAAGTTTTAACAAATAAGGTATTGATGACAAGCACTCCCTAATTAAATGTTCATTTTGTTATTTAAACTTTTTACACGAAATGTGGTTTCACAACTGCAATCAGAGTTTGTACCCAATTATGATCACGCAAATGAATGTTGCTAGTGTAGTTTTTAAAAGTAATTTACATTATTGTAGTACTTTTTATTCTTTTATCTATCGAGCTTCACGATTTAAAATTCTCAAAGTTAACGAACTTTCTGTCTTTGAAAATATTGTTTAAAGAACTTAAAATTGGTAAGTAGTTAACTTTAGTGAGATGAAGACATTACTAGTTTTGATTGACCGTTAAAATTATACTTTGGAAACATAGATTTAGTCAAACTGATAATCAAAAATATCAAACGATTTACTCCCGAGAATATAACGAAGGCGAAACTTTGAAACAAATCTGTCTTCTTTGATGTCGTTAATGGATACTGTTTTAAATCGGGCAGCAGCCAGACACTAACAGGGTTAGAGTTTTTGGCTGAATCAACATTAAGTATTCAGCATCTAAATGCGTGCCCACGACCACACACTTGTAATGCTCTCATCCTATTAAAGGAATTATCATATCAAACGTGTTCGAGGCATCCGCCGTAAAAAAAGAAACAATCATTCAAAACCTTTCATCCTCTTTATTACAGAAGGGGTTAAATACAAACCCATACAAATTACTTGTCACGCCAATTTGAACTTTGCGCTTAAGATCTTATGGGATTTGTCAACCGCAGACTTAAGCTGGGCCATAAAGTGAGCTCGCGCAATCAAAGGTCCACCCATTTAAATAAATCTAGATTTGAATGCACAACGGGAGTTTAAAAGGTTGGCCACATGGCCGTAACGATGTCGGCGATTTGCCAACAACGCATCATTATCTTTTATTACCCATGGGTTTTAGTTTAATTTGAAAAACTGCGGTTGTAGTCGACAAATGTTTAAGTGCAAACTACATTTTTATTTATACAGAAAACTGAAAATATTATAATAAAACCTTCATATTTGTCTTAAAATATAACTAATTTATATTAAAATTACATTTAAATGCTTACAATCTCTTGGATATAAATATACAATATGGATAAGTCAATAGATGAATATGTTAAAGCGAAACAAACAATGTAAAATAATGTGTGAGATAATAATTTTTCTGAGCAAATAATAAATAAAGCCTCTGGTTACACTACTAAATCTATGATAGTCAAGTACCCCCACGTTTTATTACAAAAAGTTTAGATTAAATCATTGCATGAATAATGATTGTAATTGCGTTAGTATATTTCTAAACGATTCCGCTGGTCAAATGGCCATACATTAAAACTTTTCCGGCAAAAATTATGAGCTTTACTTTTGCCGCCAACAAAATTGGGTTACCGATAGCTCTGTAATGAAGTGCTGAACTTTCAGGTCATGTGTGGCGCCGAAGCCTTACCCCGACTGGGGGTAATTGTACTTGATATAGTGAGCCTCCGAATCCAAACGGCGGGGGTAATGTGGCGCCCTCTATAGTTTTAATCTTCTTTATTGCCGACCCTTTGCGAACGTCCCGGCCCGACCAGGTTTATATTCGTTTCACATTGAAAGTGGAATTTTCACTTTTATGGAATACGTGAAAATGTTTAATGAAGGTTGAACAATAATGCCTACTACATGCTAGAGAAAAATCTTAAAAATACTACGAATATTATATTAAAGTAAAAGAAAATCAGATTACGATGTTGCTTTAAGATTTCTATACAAAACTTACATCTCAAGCAGATAGAAATGTCTCTTAATATATGTTTGAAGGCGTGCAAGTGGAAAGAAAAGTGATGGCTTCGACAGCGTTCGGCGTGATATTGAAACTCGCAGTCGATTCATGCGCCAGTCCGTTGGCTATAAATCTCTGAGCTCATGTACAATGAGAGATGATTTTTCAAAGCAAAACCGTGGGGTGTGCGCGTGACATAAACGCAACAATTAATTTCGCGAACGTCTTTTGCTTTGTATGGTCCAAGTGTATGGAACAAGCGATGTTAGAAAAGTATATTTTTAGGTTATTTTTATGATCCGGTAAAAGCGGATAATTATAGTTTCTCTTCTTAAATAGTTAGAATTATATCCAAAATATCAACTGATCCCAGTTGTATCGAGTATCGTATAGACTAGACTTATTTTCATCACAAACTGATTAGAACAGATAAACTTCAAGAGTAAAATTGCCACTTTATTGATTTTGCGAACAATTTACAAATGTTTTTAAATATTCAGTTTCAAGTAAAATATCTTTAAGTAGAATCTAGTTTATGTCTTGTACTTATAGACAAAAGAAACTGGGGCAAAATGTTGAGACATTAATCTTTGGCTCACGCGAAAAGTATTGTATAGATTAGGTATGGGGAGGGGACTAAGATGTTTGCCCTGCTCCGCTCGCTTGCTAATCAGAAGAGGGATGACACGGTCGAGTAATGTTAGCTAGCACTTAGGGCGGTGATACACAACGTCCGTGGGTTGGGGCTGATGCTTTTATTAATTGACGTTCAAATTCAGACACGTCACAATTTTGCTTCGATAAATTTTATACATTTAATGCCTAAAATGATATCATGTTACCTTCAGTTTGATAATTATTATTTTTGAAAGAAATTTTTGTTAAGCAGACAGGAAAAATCTAAGCATAATATAACTTAAAATGAAATTTTGATAATTACCCATTCTATAATTTCATTACTTCATGCATACATTACTGTTGCTCTTGTCTAAGTACCTCTTAAATAAAGTGAGTGAGTCTGTCACTGGGTTTACGTAACCGCACCACCTCGTAGAGATTAATCAGACCGCGGTGTGGGTCCGCATTAAAGTAAATTCTAAACAACACGTGTATAAATTGTCTTAATGGCCCACAGGGGCTGGCTCACAGCAGATACATATCAAGCCAAGTTTCGTCGATTATTCAACTTTGGTGTACACCTATATCACATGTTTTAGTGCATGATTTACACGAGTTTCAACTTAAATGTACTCACCGAAGCAAAGTTTTCAAGTCGCATTTATATCTATGGATAATTATTCGTTATTTATTGCTAAGATCGAGTTTAGATAATGTTTTGTAACATCTGACTTTTAATGGACTTGTAAATATTTTTTATTTGGGTAGAAGTTAGATAAAGTCATGAAGTTTTTATATTATTTTCAGATATTAAGTATTATCTGTAATTTTCATTTCGTATTGTTCGTATTATATAAATATGTACAAATAACATTCAGCGTTGTATTTACAATAAAGGAAGCTTCATTATGCTATGCGAGAACTGTTCACTCGTTCAACTGTAGTATAGTAAAAACGCGTGCGCAAACAGCCACGTTGCTGGATGCGTTGAATGCGACAATTTTCGACGAATGCGGGCGTCAAGAGCAGTCAAAGCAAAAAGGCGACGCTCGCCGCTGTTATTCTACTATTTCTCATTTAGCTTTCGACTAAACACGGATGCCTGTGACGTTGCGGCTTCGTAATATCCTGTCCGACCTTCTCCGGCGCGCGGCCGCTGTGTCGCTCTGTGCCGCGTTGTGTTGCCGCCGCAATAACCAACTGATTAAAGCCCCCGTTGTTGGAAAACGCGGCTTGTAACGACACTTAGGTCTTTATTACGAAAGCAATAAAGGCGATAGGCAAAGATTCCGCTAGAATTAAACCGTCGAAATGAAACTTTGGACCCTTCGGGTCTCTGTTTGTTTCGTTGACTCGGCGTCTTACTTAATAAAAGGTTGCGGATCGCAAGGCGAAGCGAAATTACGGCCTCGCCTTTTGTGAGGGCTCACTTCTGACGAGTCAAAGGTTTACCGTTGAAATTTGAGGTCTGACAAAATTATTACTTATTTACTGAAAACAAGTAATACTGACAAGATAAATGGTTGTAACATTTTGTTAAAATGTTAAAATTTTTGTTTACATTAGCTAAGGTTATCTATTGAAGTCTCCTATTAAAGCACGGCTAAAAACATTTGGACAAGTAAAACTTAAATTAATGTAAAATTGAAATTGACAATAAATATGAAGAACAGAAGACATCAAAATATATGAAAATAAGCCATCCAATCTAGAGAAGAGATCACCCAAGTTTTATAGATCGGAACAAATCTTAGCAAAATGTATTCCCTCGTATATTGTGCTGATATTTCTGTACGCAAACTAACAGAAATCGGCAGCATCCATAAAAGGGACATAAAATAAATGTTGTTATCAGTGTGACCTACATAGGCCGTATTATCCCGAAACAATGGAGGTGCGGGCGACGGGCGGCAGCGGCGGCGGCGGGCCCGGTCAAACGATTTTGTTCCACTTGATTTCATTACGACGCCAGTTTTTGCATTTATATAATGCTTATTACGCTCTGACCTATCGACTTTATGTTTCGGAAGGGATTAACACGATTCCTTGCTCATTCCACTGTAAATTTAAATAGATTAGTTTGCGAATATTAATAAGTATATCGAGTTATTTTTGACACTAAAGTTGGTAGAATGTATTAAATTTTTTACATGTGTTTTTACGATCTTGTTTTCAATCCATACAAGAATTCGAAAAATTAATTCCGTTAGACCAAATACTCGTAGATACAGAAACAGTATCAAGTGATACTCTGGAATATCTGAAGTAGGTAGATTTATATTCGTACGACATGCCAAAGGCAAAAGTTTCGGTTAAAGCAAATGACGTAAGCAGGTGCGTACACTCATCGCGTGACCGCGCCGCATTACCTGATGAATGGAATTGAATCCACGACTCGGGCAAACGCTTGCCACTCATATAATAAATAACCAACTAATTAGCCAAATAGGTCAGCGCCCTTGGAAGCGATTTGAAACTGTTTTTTTTTAAATCGAAAATATTTATTTTCTTTAATAGTTTTAAAGGTCTTATCTCTTTACCTTTTTTATTTGTTTTCTATTAAAAAGTATAAGCTTTGTAACATAACTCTTACTTGTTTGCGTTATTCGCCTAACAAAATAAACTGAAACATTTACTAAAGAAACATGAGGTAAACGTGTTAAATAAATGAATATAAATATTCATTCAGTTTTATGTAATTTTATTCCACACCAATATCACGTCGCACGAATATTATGCCACGGCAGTAACAGTTATTTCACACAGAGCGACAATAATCGGGTACAGTCGTACCAAATATTAACAGCACTTGATTGCCCGCAATAAAACTAAGCTCGAGCGTACCACAATAATTCCTTTACAGCGTGGACACAATAAAGTAGGACCGTACCAACGCATAAGCGGTGCGAGTGCGGTCACAGCGGCCCCTAGCGGACTGTCTCGACTTCAAACTCCGTCGGAGAGAATTAATCGGGTTATTGTGGCAATAAATACGGAGGCGTCTAGTTTGCGGCCTGCTCCGGTCAAATAAATCAAGAGGGCCCCGCCGCAAGATGTCCCGTGGAACCCTCTACTTTCTGCTCTTGATTGGTGCGAGATATGAGATGCCCGAATTGCGAATTACATGAAACTTGAATTCCTTTAAAACTTGATACGATGTCATGAAAGTACAAAGAAAATCATAAGTATCAAAACGTCCTTTGCAATTTATTTTACTAGTGTAAAATACACAAAATACATCAGTATGTTTTTTTTTACCAAAACAGATTATTTTCATGAATATTAATAAACCACGTTTGAAATCTTGCTTGCTTGATCTTCTGTGAATTTTCTTGATTTGATTTTGAACAAAATTTGTGATTTAATTTTCAGTATACAGCAAAAAACGCTTAAGCGTATCACTTACACCATGCGTTAGTACTAGGTGTAACACTCCAAGTTTGGACGTCGGTCGCAAAGGGAACGGCGTGCGATATATGGCCGAGCCGAGTCCCCGGATATACTTTGACAAGCGCATTCGTGATAGAGGTGCGAGTTTAATGGCGGTTCATTCCCTAATTGCGGCCTGTGATTTGCTGCGCGCTGTATGGAGCCCGCTTCTGCTCTCTACTGACCCAATTAATAACACGCTAAATATACGGATGCGACGTCAAATAGACAAATGGTACGCTATTAAAGCGTTTAGTGCTATGTTTTGCGTTTACCGGTATTTCACTCGTTAAAGTTACGACTAATTAGGTACTAGTTAAAGTAATGAAAATATTTTTAAATAAATATTCACTCTCAAAGTGAGTAAAATGACAACATATGCAATATAACATGAGACTCACATGCTCACTTCGTATAGCGCCCATCGTTTGGTTTTTACGAGTAACTTCTCACTCAATATTCATTTTTCATTTTTTTAAATGATTAGAGTATCATATATGATTTCATGACCAAAATATACAGCAAGAAGGGCCCAGTAAATGACTACATATTATTTTACGTGTACTCTAAACTCATGTAATCCGAATTTTGGACCCGTAATAAACTTGTTAAATTTAAATATATCATTGTTACGGACACAAGAATCCCAGTTATAATATTTATTTTATGAAACATCACAAACACGCGTGAGCTTTATTTCAATAGAATTAATTAAACATTGAAACAACAAAACGCTACCAGATAAAAGCGTACTAATTTTACAGGCAATATACGTTAGAGCATTCAGTCTACGACCACTTAAATTTGACGAGCTCTTTTCCCAGGCCTTGACAATTGTTAGGATGGTTTCCATACAATTAGCGACCCTACACTAAAACTTCCTAGTTTCTTATCAGGCTGTTTCATTAACAATTGAAATGAATATGAGAATGTGAGGGTCCGAATACCTTAGGGTCGCTTGTATCCTACGTATATAGTGTAAAGCGAAACAGCTGAATAAATATATATATGTAATTATGCACAACCAGTAACATTTCTTTATGTATTAAGACTATGGTTATATAAAATATATTATATGTAATTTCTTTTTATGTAATAACTAGCTGTCGCCCGCGACTCCGTCCGCGCGCAGTTAATAAGCTTATATGACACGTTCGTAGATTTACCATGGCAGCGCCATCTATTGATTACTTACTCAACCCAGTCGAAAGGTATCGACATCTGTTAGAATCATTTGGAGTTAACAGATAATTGTGACTGTCAAATAATAACAGACAAATAATTAGCAATAAATTAAAATTGCGACTATAATTTGAGATTTAAACTATCCTATCTCTCAAGTTGGATCGAACTGCACATGGTGTGCGAATTTTATTATAATCGGTTAAGTGGTTTAGGAGTCCATTGAGGACAAACATTGTTACACGAGATTTATATGTATTAAGATATGTGACACATAAGAAAATGTAGATCGCTTACTAAAGTAAATAAGTCAGTATGAGGATACATTATGCATTAGAGAGTATCCAAGTCAAGGTGTTAAAGTTTTCGGTTTATAAATTTTCAAGCGTGAACATAACAGCAGCACTTTGTTACTTTTAAAAGTACTTTCGGCGCGATCTCGCAAGCGATTATGTATGCTGAAGGATTTACAAGATGTCTTAAGGCGATGTTTGTGTGGGAATTTTAACTGAATTTGTTTATAATAGTTGTTACTTGATGAACATATTGTTTATTTCTTGTTTGAAGCGTTTCCTGAATGAATTGTAAAGTAAAATTTGCAACTAACATTAAAGCAATTATTTTGTCATTTTAAAGGTAGAGTCAATAAATTTCAATTTGATAAAAATTCTTTTTCAACTTCCTCATTAGTAATTCCCTTGTTGGTAATTTAGAAGGGGTTAATTCCGGCTATGTTATTGCCCCTTTGGGTCAGTAAAGAATTGTAGTGCGATTTGCATGTCCAGTGTAATCAGCCCTTAGGGAGTAAGCTTGAGTCTTGGCGATTTAACTAATGACATTTTCCACTTAAGCTATATCGTTGGAACGTATTAATTAATGTTAGAATTTCACACGACGGAATTAGTCACTGCTATATGAGGATCAAAGCAGATTTATGAATGGTCAGACAGTAAAGTTGAAAATTACAAAGAGAAAAGCCGATAGTAAATGAAGGAAAACTATACAAATTATGTCTTATGTTAAATTAGTAGCAATTTGAAAACAAAAGATTTTTTTTAAATAAGGCAATAAAATTACTTAGGACTTTCCCGCCAAATCACTCATGTGGTTTATAGGCAATGCACCTTTATAACTTATTTGTAACACAATTAACTAAAACATAAAAAAATACAGGGAAATAACAAATAAATAAGATAAGGGATAAAATATAATACAAAAACTTTTATATCTTTAACGTGAAAATGATCAAAAAAGACCTTCAAATAAAAGAAAAAATAGAACTCAGGTGGCAAATTTATGGATTGAGTTGTAACGAGTACGTTTTTGTTTTCTTGTGTAGTTTACTTAACTCCTAACTATTCTAATATTGTTTAATGTCTATGTGCCGCTATATAACGCTGTTTCTTGTCACTGAGCTGGTTCCTCGCGATACAGGCTGCGTCTACTGCGAGGATCCTGTCTTTTTGGATGTCAATAAATTATTTTTCATTTTCATTTTCCAAATGGTGCCCTGATCCTTTTCTCAAGGTATTAGAATTTTACAAAAACTAATTTAAACTTAATTTTAAAAATAATTTTAGTACGATTATTATCGCTTTAAACTCGCTCGCTAATACAGTAGCAATTAGATTCTGTTCACGACTTAACACACAGCTATTTAATCACTGAAATAATAACTTTTGTTATTTACCCGCCAATGAAAGCTGCCTTTTCCATTATTTTCGTTTCGGATTATCCCTTAAAGTCATTAAACATTCGGATAAACAAAATTACAACGGCTGGTAAACATCAAACATTTGTACAAATGTTTGAGCCAAGTTTGTACAAAGTTTGATGTTGGAAAATGAAAATAATAATGCTCAATATTTATGTTAAATCTTCAAGCGGCTTGAATTTGTTGTAATTTGCCTGAATAACTAGCTCTAATTTTATGCTACAAATTAGGGACTTTGAAGGCTTCATTGGATTTTTATGAAATAAATCAGAATTAAGAACAAGCACTTCCTTTCGATTAAAATATTTTTTATCAAAATCGGACCACCAGGGGCGGAGTTTCGCGGTAACACACGTAAAAAAAAAAAACAGTCGAATTGACAACCTCCTTCTTTTTGAAGTCGGCTAAAAATGGTATTGAAACATGAATGAATATATTAGAGTTGAAAACCATGAACTCGCTTATAAAAACAATCTCCAGTCCAATTTATTAAACTTTTTGTAATTTTTAAACGACAGTTTAAAAGTTACAATTACAAGTTTTAGTTTATGTTCGACGTAAAAGCAGGTTGTTAGGTAAAGCCACATCGCCAGGTCAACCCGAAACACGTTCGGTCATTTTTGCCTCCGGACCTTTCTAAACGCTGTCAAACCTTAAATTATGTCTGAACAAAATTGGACACTCGTTAATTATAACTTCACGTTAGCGTCGGTAAAACAGCACGCTTCAATTAAAAGACTTTGCTGTTAGAAAGTTAAAGTTACATGAAAATAAAGGTCGTATATCCCTTTGTTATATTTTAACTGGTCTAAAAAGCGGTGTCATTAAAAAAAAAAAAAACAAGAAAAGAAAATATCTTGCAAATTATTCCGAAAAAATAATTCTTAGAAATCATATAAAGTTGCAATGTTTAACGCTACAAGAAAAATACTTAGTGACAGAATTCGATATAAAATCAATAAAAGAATTGTTTACAGAACGCAATTTGATCGGTTGTCCTTTTTTTGATAGAAAATTCCTTTTCCTTGAAGCGGTATTGAAAGAACTTCGGTCAGTGCAAACAGCTTCCGAATAAGACAAATGGTAGAATTCAATGAAAAACTATTACAGAAATTACTTTAATTTGATTTTAATTCCTATATACAATCTTAAATCATACATCTATTTAAAATATGTAATATGCATCAATATTCCCATGTTGAGGCGGTGGAAACACAACGATAGCAGTCTTTTAACTCAATGAAATCATATGAAGCAAAGTACTAGGCAAACATAATATGGAGTAAGTCATACATCTCTCCTCGAAGCGCAGTATTTGCTTTTGTTATTTGAATGATTTAGTAAGTACATGCATACATATATGGAAATTAAATTTTAACGAACGTTTAATGTTTGAGTTAAATTAAATTTTAGAACAATTTAGCTTTTAATTAATTCTAAATTAAATTAAATGTGTAAATATTAAATTAATTCTTCTAAAATTTAATGTTAAATAAATAATGATAATCTAATATGAAAACGACTAAAACACTCACGTATATATTTCTAAGTATTCAAATAGTCGTAAGTATTCAGAAAAAAAAAGATATATTAATCCACCGTAACGTTTGTAAGATGTCTCGTCTCCGCCAGTCTTTAAAGCGAAGAGGAAAACTTTCTTCAACTCCTTTAATCCTGGCAATGTGTTTTGTCGCGGAGACCGGGCCATTGTTGCCGAAAGAACTTTTTCTTTTCTGTAACTTTTTTCTCTTTAATTTTATTTCGGCCTCCGAGGATTATCAGACATCCTTACAGTCCACGAGACGACGACGGCCTTTTATGTTACAAGATTTGAAATCTTTTATAGTTCAGATGAACCGTTATGTTGACTAAAACTTACACTTTTTAATGTTCTTAGTTAAAACTGTTTTTTTTTATTTTTTTACTTTGCCACTCGAAATTACTTTGAATATAAACAAAGTGTATGATATATATTTTACGTGTAATTTGTAATTGTAATTTACGGCGCGAGACATTCACATTAAAATGTTTTTACACTTCATGTTTTGGTGTGAATGTTGCAGTGTGAACTCATAGGCTAACAAACCAACTTTAACCGTAAGTCAGTGTAATTTGATAGGAGCATTGCGAACTTCATTCCATTCTCACGATGACCTCACGACAACATTTAAAAGTCGTGAGGTTTAAAGAAATTTTTCAGTTATGTTCACTTTTGGAAACGAATTAAGCTCCGTGATTTCGTTATTTTTATTCAGTGGCAAAGTTTGTATTGTTTTTCTTTTTCAGTCACAGCGTGGAACTGCTTTTGTTTTTAAAATTAACCTTAGATAGCATTTGTAGGCGCTTTCTTTCGTTAAAAAGATTTTTATCAAAATGACTTATTTTTACAGTTTTATACATTTCTTTATCTCTTAGAAACGAGTATTGTTTTTCTTTAACTTTGTAACTAATGGTTTAATTTTTCTTTTACAATACCAAGCTATCTAAAGTTTAAACAATCTATAATTGTGTACCTATTTGATAAAATTTTAATTATTTTTCATTTCAATGTAAGATACAACGAATGTTTCAATTGAAAAATGTTTATGAAAGTGACAAATCAAGTTTTGCCAATTTTATAGGGGGTTTTCACGGAAGCAAATGTCTCGTTAGACGAGCGACCGTGCTGCGGACGCGGGTGATGCAAGCCCCCGCCCCCCGCAGGCCCGGGGGATCTTCAGCCCCCCGCAGACGCTGGCCTGTCGGACGCAGGCGATGCCTTCGTTAAAATCGCGATAAGAAACTATCCTATTTACAGTTGATCCAGCGATATAGCTCGGATCAGTTTTATGACTGCCAGAGATTTTTCTTTTTTTCAAAAGAAATAACTGGAGCATATAACTATGGGCAGTAGACTATATCCGATATCGTAGATTATTTTAACTTTTTCTTTTAATATTATAGCACAGGTCTCATAAATAAACAATGGTAAGAATTGAAGTAATAAGAAACTAGAAGCTTGTTTGTGCTGTATCCAAATAGAGGTCCGCTGGCAGCGTACGTCATGATATTTACGTAGCGAGATGCCGCAGCCCTCGGCCCTAATCGGAGATATTGTGTTTGTTCCCCCTTCGTGGAAACCAAATGGAAATTCCTAATGAAATCCATCTTATCAGTTGTGACAAATTTCTGACAAAATCAGTCAAACATTTCTGCGGTATTGTACTTTATGAACTAATTCAGTTTATCAGATAATTTGGATATATAATGTTGTGATATAGTTAATGAATATGGAAGTTATTTGCTTATTTGTTCCGATTAGAATGCAAATTATATTACTGTGGCGTGCGATAACTTTCACTAAAACAAACATAATTGGGAACTAGAATACTAGTGTAAACACAGTTTACGGATTTTCCTTTTTACAGATAACAGGTCTTTTAATTAGTCTAGAAACACGTTTGTTTTTAATACAGAATAATTAAAATTGTAATTGTTTCCCAAATCAAATTCATCCAGTAACCAATAAAACTCAAAGTTAGTTTCCGAACACTGAAATAAATTGGATCATTCATTTACCTATCGTTTTAAATTGTTGCGAATTTCGAATCGTTTCAACGATACATCGTCAATGTATTTCTGTCGAGTTTGCAGACAAAGGTGGTCATATTAAATGATCAATGCATGAAGCAAATACAACAATATTCACTCATTTTGTTTTATTTTGTTACATTGAAATTATTTCTCATAAAATGTTATTAAGAAAATTATTACCAGTATGTTTGGGATATGTCAGCATATAAGTTAAATTCTTTCCTTTGTAGTATTGGTATATGAAACGAAAATGGAGTTACAGTGCAAAAGATATTGGATTCCTCATGAAATCGACGATTGAGCCGGGTAAAGGTCTGGTGGTGGGGAGGGGTAGGGGTGGCTAGAGGAGGGGGTTGTGCAAACAGAGGTATGTCGCAGGTAAACACGATCTGTCAAAGATCGCAGCGCCCTCTTCTGTTAGCTTTTACAAGATATTTATTTCCTTTATAATATTTTGCTTTGATTAATAAATAAACTAAGAAATTGTAATAAGATATTTTTACCTTTAATAATTAATTTAATAATAAAAACCTCCTATAATTTCGTAATTTAAATATCTTGTTTATTACTTTAAATATACAAAAGCACAATATATAGAAAACAGTTATTAAGTTCAAATTTAGGGGGAAATAATTAGTTAAATTTGTCACAAAATTTGAATTAAGTGTAACTTTTAACATCAGACTCGTAGTAATTTGAGACTGTTGATGAATTACTCTCTGGAACTAAGTTCGTAGTATTACATTCAAAGTTGATTGTTCCCTTAGATGTTGGTATCGGAGCTTCGGTTACAAACATTTAATATTAGTTAAGTTGACCGGCTAGAAATGTACATAAGAATCCAGTCTATACACCTACAACAACTATTTATTATAACTAATTATATTAAATTAATCGAAAAGGATTATTAGGTAAGTGTTATACATAACATATTTTGAAATCCGCAAGATTAAAAACGCATTAAACTCCTGGCAGTTGGTCAAATGTTTTCCTGCAACTTTTCATCCATATATTCATTCCTCTTCAGCACATTTCCCTCAATCGTCTCGCGTCTCAATCTAAAACGGAATGTTTAATTCCGACGAGTATTCCCACTTGAAGATTGTAATAAACAGCCTTCCCTCATCTTCTACATTAACATATAAATTCGAAAGACAATTTCGCCGCGACTTCAGAATCGAATGGTCTCCCTCAAGGCATTAATTCCAAGAAATTCCGCGAGCTTGCCTTGTTAGAGATTAATTAAAAACTAAGCAACGCCAGCATTTGCTTGTTATTTTTCGCGAATAAGGGATGTTATAAAATGTTGTGAAATAGACTAAGGCGTATTATCAGGCGAACGCGAGTTGTGGTAATTTTAAGTTATAATGCCGCAGTGATGTAAAAAACATATATTTAAATTAAAACATATATGTGGATCTGTTCATGTCATATAGTAATATATGAAAATAACTCATCTATCTATATATCAACTTTGTTCTCTTCTTTATCGTATAATTTTTATTTACAGTTATCCGCTACCTCTTATCACTATAACTGTAGGTTACATTCTAAAGTGTAAACAATTTCAAGCAAAGTTTATCTCGCTATTGACAGCTGTCTTCGTAACAGGATTTGTGCGAGCGATCAGCTTTCCTTATATAGGTTACGTGTACAAGGAGTTTTATAAAAAGCGATGTAAAATCAGAAACCCGTTATAAATCCGCTCCGTCATACGATCCCGTTACAGAATTACTGTGATTTAATATCCACGTATAGACGATTGATTGGGGTTAATTTCACATAAAGGCACCATCTGTGGGATTAATTTGATTGGGAAAACAACTGAATTCAAAGAATAGAGACGTCAATAAAGGTGTTTATGAAAAAAAAAAACATTTCAAACGACCGTCTTTTCTTTGCTAAAAAATTGGCAACACATTTGTGACTCTTTAATAATTGTCACATACTACAACCTAAGTAGTCACTTGTTTCTTTTCCGTCATCTAACAGAATAAAAAAACTAAAAAATGTGTCCAAAGGTTGCTTGTGTCAAGCATGACTAGACAAGATTGTATTCATGGACGTATGTTTTGACTGGGAGTTGCACGGTGCCACCCGGAGCCGACGCACAAAGCACTTCCGGTCGCCCTCTAGCGGGAACAATGCGACGCTCCCTCTGTCTGCTCTATCGGGGATTTTTTATCACTATACACTATCGCTTACGTGAGCAAGAGAAATAATACATTGAACAGTAGATTTTACAACAGGTTTTGTTAGACTCCATACTTATTATCTTTATTTTAAAGCTTTTTGAAACAGATTAATAAATTACTAGCTGGTAACATAAAGAAATAGGTTTATTTTTCGTCACAACCCCATAAACAAATGACTGATAAAAACAGAAATATCAAACACTTTTTTCCAAATCCCAATTCCAACCCTACCCTATACCGTAACGGTTATCTATGACGACTCAAAACACTTATGTCCCTTTATCACGATCCATTAGTCGTGCTGTAATTAAAATGAACGTACATGATTTAACAAGTCCAGTGTGTAATTCACCTGGCACTAGCGAGTAGCGGATAGCAACCCCTTGCATTTACCAATTTACACCCCCGATTCTCGACCCCGCCGCGGGTTATAAATTTCACCTAACCGGCCCGCCGCTTCCGCTCTACCTCTGCTTTTAAAACGAGGGGGTTGTGCTTCGAGTTGTTCTTATGAAAAATATTACCTCGTCATAAATGGTCTTAATAATACACCGTGAGAGTTCGTATTGAAAATAATATCAACTTCACTAAGGTGTTACTATTGTAATTTTACCATTGAATTTGGATAGAAGGTTGTAGAAAAAAATAAGAAGTACCTCTTCGTTTTTAACTGCGTACCATGTGAGGATTTTTCAAACTTTAACAAAGCTTACCTGTAACAAACAAAATAAAACACATTAATGAACGAAACCAATTTTAATGATTAAAACTTAGTTTGGTATAAATACTATCCTAGTCGTAATTTCGTCATTTGAGTTTTGCGACAAATGTAAACGTAATTTGTGAATGTATAAAATCAACCTGCTAAAGCGTAATTGAAGAGAAGTGTCAATACGCCAAACAAAATTTAATGAAACGTAATTATCCTGACAACAAACCCGCACCTCGTCGGGCTCAACGAAATCCGTTCCAATCGACGCAAACATTCGAACAGAGTTTGATGCGCAAACGGCAAGGGTCTCATGCAATTATCTAATTACCGCGCATCGCGCTCAACATGGCGTCCAAATATGGCGGACAAACATGGCGCCGGCGTTCGTCACGTGGATTACGTTGTTTGCCTAATTTGTTGGAGTTCAACTAAGATTCCGAAGCTTGCTTACACAAGAGTACGAGCAACAACGGAGTTATGATGCAAATTTCTCTCAACATCGCACTGAGGGTGCGAACTTCAATATAACATTGGTTACATTCACAACATCTATATATAAAGGAGGAATCGACAGGAAATCGAAGTTGAATTGAAGTATACGAGGTCATTACCATAATATAATTATTATTGATAGAAGTATACATTTCCCCTGTCACAAGGTACTTAATTTACTTTTTCAAATAAAAAGATTCTGAACTAGTTTTTGTGAGATCATAAAGCTTTACTTTTCTCGCCTTGTAACGAGATTTGTCAACAGTTAAGATATTTATCTCATTCAATTCAGAATTTGTTTATTTAACTTCGTTACCATTTCATGAATATTTCAGATTGCTTTTTTAGATTGTTGTTTCACAAAACTTTTTATTATCTCAAAAAAAGTTTTGCTTAAACTTTTTCCTGTAGATGTTTCAATTTTTATTAAGTGAACAATTAGAATTAATTTAATATCTCTGATTTATAATTAGTAGTGGGAATTGACTTTAAAACTGAAAGACAAGTGTGGGTGATATCTTCAAGTAATTCTACTTTACTGCGCATAATTGATTCAAAGTTTATCTTTTTGTTACTATAGTAAATATCTAAACTGTTATTTCTTAAAACTCGATCTATCACAATACATCACAGAAACATCTGAACGTTTTCTTCATTGTTAGAGTTTGTTAATTACAATGGATGTGGTACGAGGATCGCGCGATGCACGAACACTTTCAGATCAAGGAAATGTAATTTAAAATCAAGTGAAATAAAACCTATTAGTAAAGTTGCACAACATCAATGTAAAGCAAAAAAATAATATTTACAGAAATGTCCATACTTTCTTCAATAATTCTTGGCAATAATAATGTAAGAAAAGATAAAAACATAACATTACCCTCTTTGAACATTAGCTACGCAAGGCAAAGGGTTGAAAGGGAAGCGTAAGAAAACAAGATGAAATTTTATTTCTTCACCATCACCTTTGTTAAGGCTTTATTGTTATATCCAAGAATTTCTCTGCAAATTCGCAGGTGGGAGCCATTTGTTATTCGCTGCGAGTGTGGAAAAAGGGAAACGCAAATATACATCGCGTTCGCATCGTCTATAGGGAGAGAGGAGTTCGGGGCTAATTGCACACTCTTTATATGGAAATTTGGTTTATAAATATCTCTGAAACCCTCTATGAAGATGTAATTTTCGAGAGCAAGGGGCCACGGAGACGTGATGATGAGGTGCTACAATTGCTTTTATCGTATTTGAAGGTTATCTTAGTAAAATAGAAATGTAAAATGTAACCTTACTTTTTACTTTGAACATCATTTTGTATTTATATAAACTGTGAGCGTTTATTTTGCATAAACTCATAACTCTTCTATGAGCAAACAACCTAAGCTATATTAATTTACTAATTGTAGAGTAATTTACGTAAAGAAGATATATTTCAGAATCAAAAGAAACTATTCCAAGAAGACATTAAAATAGTTGTAGCAACATTTTTCTAAGTAATTATAATAGGGAAATAATTTTATTGGCAGTGAGGACGCGCCTGGCCGAGCGAGACATCACCGATTACATTAATACGATCCTTGTTTACCGCACGATCCGTTCATTTAATGCCTTGTTGGAGATAACTTTGCTTATAACTGATTGTAACTCCTCGTTGTATTTAATTGTTCAATGTTATCTTTGTAAGACAATTATTTTATCTTTTTGTTTGTATTAACTTTTCTTTTGTCATTACTCTATATATGGATATATTATGCGTAGTGATTATAACGTAAATTAAAATGTAATAAGATTGAATATGGATGGGTACAAAGCTACTGGCTTTTAGAGATGTATGAAAGAGTAGTACATACTATGAGGGTAATATAGTTACTTGGATATGTATTACATTTTTGTTTTAATAGTTCACTATCTGTCGTCCGTCCGCGCGAAATTAACGTGTTCTTTCAGACTATGTTCTACATCCGTGCCAAATTTTATCAAAATCCATTGAGCCGTTCCGGAGATACCATCAAACAAACATCCATCCATTTAAACATTCGCATATATAATATTAGTAAGAAGTGAGATATTCAAAAGTTTGAATGTATGGATGTTTGTTAAATGACTGAACAGATCTGTATGAACTTTGGAACTCAGATAGATAACACTCTGGAATAACGCATAGGTTTCTATATCAGCTTATTATTATTTTTTTACTTTGACGAGAACGAAGTCAGTTGCTTGAACACATAAAAGTGTTGCAGTTATTTTTAATCAAAGAATAGTATTAAATTCTAGTCTCCTCTAATTGCCTATAGTTACGGTGTTCATTAGAGTAACGGAACGAGAGTGGTGTAAACGAATGCAAATGATTTAGTCTAAGAGCCCGTGAACCCCAGACCTTCGTTATTTTATAAAAGCTGAAAGTTTGTCAGCGCATGCTCCCAACACAGGTAAGAACGATGGACTATTATGAAGTTTGGGTTACCGTGGCTTTGGCAGGTAAACGGTACTAAAGGTGTGTAAAATACCGATCTAAATTCGTCAAATTATAAAGTGTGATTTTTTGGTATTACCTTCAGAATATTATTAAAAATCACGTTATTGATTGCCAGACACTTAACATCGTGGCAACCCCTTGCCATACACCCCTAATGTTCATGAAATTATAATTCTACTTATGTTATAGTATAAAAGCTGATTTTTATATATAATACTTAGGTAATAATTAGATGATGTTTCCTCATCAGCCAGACATTTTTGATAGTTCCAACCCCTTGCCAGACAATGATGTAGGGTCGCTGTAGGAGCGAGCGCGAGACAGTATATGTATGGTGGGTGCGAGTGAGATGGCGAGATAGGTCTATCGCGATCCCTCAATAACAGATTATAAAAAAAAACCAAATAAATAATACTCAAAAATTTAATTAAAAATATATTAATAACATTACAAGTTATTATAGAGCAAGAGCCCGTGAACCCCAGACCTTCATTATTAGTAGTAGTAAAAGTAGTATCCATTTCAATGGAATTCTCTGCATATATTCTCTCCAATGAATCAGTATATAATTCATGTAAATGGAATTATATACTGATGACAGCGGCCATTGTTGATAATATCTTCTTCTATGATGCTACAAATTTCATTGAAAGATTCTTGGTGGTACTCTCGATAATGATGCCAATCACTTTTAACAGATATTTTCGCCAATGAAGATATTTTATTATTAAACTGAATCCTACAGTCAGTGTGATAGTATATTTTCGGATTTGCAATACTTTCCAATCTACTTAACAACTCATTATACTCTTTTTGATTTTCAATGCTAGACATTATACGAGACTGAAATTGGTTTTTATCACCTTCATGGAGTGGAAGCATTTTTGATCTCACTTGTCTCTTTTTTTATTGCAAAATAAACAATTTTTTTTACTTATATCAACACTGGTATCACTTGAATCGAACTATTTACTTCTGTGGTTGCATTAGCATTTTCACTCACTTCTTCAAGTCCGCGAATGTCCACAGCTGCCTGGGAAGGTTGAAGTTCTGATGATTGAGAAGCTGAAGGTGGGTGTGATACAGTTAACTCAGACAAATGCGATGAACCTGGTATTGAATCGTCTGTTGATATATTTACGTCTTTAGATGGCTCTTTTTCTTGCTCTGTTTCAACAGTCTTTTTAGAATTTTTAGGTTCTGGGGTAAAATATTTTTTCATCAGTCATAAGTCATTAGTCATTTTAATCAGTATAAGTAAAAAAAATTGTTTATTTTGTAATAAAAAAAAGAGACAAGTGAGATCAAAAATGCTTCCACTCCATGAAGGTGATAAAAACCAATTTCAGTCTCGTATAATGTCTAGCATTGAAAATCAAAAAGAGTATAATGAGTTGTTAAGTAGATTGGAAAGTATTGCAAGTCCGAAAATATACTATCACACTGACTGTAGGATTCAGTTTAATAATAAAATATCTTCATTGGCGAAAATATCTGTTAAAAGTGATTGGCATCATTATCGAGAGTACCACCAAGAATCTTTCAATGAAATTTGTAGCATCATAGAAGAAGATATTATCAACAATGGCCGCTGTCATCAGTATATAATTCCATTTACATGAATTATATACTGATTCATTGGAGAGAATATATGCAGAGAATTCCATTGAAATGGATACTACTTTTACTACTACTAATAATGAAGGTCTGGGGTTCACGGGCTCTTGCTCTATAATAACTTGTAATGTTATTAATATATTTTTAATTAAATTTTTGAGTATTATTTATTTGGTTTTTTTTTATAATCTGTTATTGAGGGATCGCGATAGACCTATCTCGCCATCTCACTCGCACCCACCATACATATACTGTCTCGCGCTCGCTCCTACAGCGACCCTACATCATTGTCTGGCAAGGGGTTGGAACTATCAAAAATGTCTGGCTGATGAGGAAACATCATCTAATTATTACCTAAGTATTATATATAAAAATCAGCTTTTATACTATAACATAAGTAGAATTATAATTTCATGAACATTAGGGGTGTCTGGCAAGGGGTTGCCACGATGTTAAGTGTCTGGCAATCAATAACGTGATTTTTAATAATATTCTGAAGGTAATACCAAAAAATCACACTTTATAATTTGACGAATTTAGATCGGTATTTTACACACCTTTAGTACCGTTTACCTGCCAAAGCCACGGTAACCCAAACTTCATAATAGTCCATCGTTCTTACCTGTGTTGGGAGCATGCGCTGACAAACTTTCAGCTTTTATAAAATAACGAAGGTCTGGGGTTCACGGGCTCTTGCTCTAATTGCGGTAACAGCACACTTTCCGAAGCGGCGCATTAGCGTGGCGTCTATCAGAGGCCGGGCGACGTCGGTACAGTAATGTACCTCAAATTACTGGTAACATCACGATGTCTCGTCACGACCCACGGCCATGGTACTTCGGAATAACCACTAAATTGTGGACTTTGTAAACATGAAACGGTTGGTATTTATCTTAGCATTTCGTATTTTATAGTGGTAAAAAATATGATTTGGAAGAAATATAATCAAGTCAGGTAAGTTGAATAATTAGAGACAAGCTATAACTCATGACCAGGCGAGTTTTTAATAAAGCAAGAGATATATAGGAATGCAGAATACACGACAACGATGAAGCTGTTGAGCATGACAAATCAAATTGTTAACGAACATTTTTTTTCAAAATCATCCAAAGTCAGTCAATGTTCACTGCAATTAAGTATCAGTGGTTTCGCCAAAGTCCGTAGTCATCGTGACATTACTAAGGTCACTTTAGTAGAAGATTCAAAGCAAGCGATCAGTGTATCGATAGCACGGGGTCAGGTTCACTCCTCATTGTCTGCGGTAATGCACGAGCATTGCCCGCTCTTGCTTAGCCTCGCGATTGTATCAAAAACATTTCCTTCCAGTTCTTTTGTTGTACAATTTGTTAAAGCGATGTATATGCTTAAATCAGATACATTGTGCCAGCTTAATGGTACACGTGGGAGTTACATGTATTTGCTTCGGTAGATTAGAAAAACAAGTTAAGTGTTGAGATAAATGGGATACATCGATACTTGCTCTATGCAAGACCTTAAGTTGGAACACCAAAAAGTAAATTGTTATTAGAGAAAATCAAAGGAACTATTGTACTGTTATAACGGTGGAATTACATAATAAAGATAATACTAAATCAAACTATATTACTGCCGACCATAACATAAAATACGAATCAGAAACAAGGAAGGTCTTCAGCACGAGGGAGTAATAAGAATTTCTAATCCGACTATTTTTAATTGGTAAGGGTACGGAGCACAGACCGAAACCTATTTCAGACGTAGTACTCTGTCGCTCTAATGGAATCGGACCCGAACGGACAGAGGCCTGAGTGAATTATGGTAAAGCTTACTTCGACAGAGTTGTAAAAGCGGCTAAACAGTAGAATTCCCAACGGGAGCGCCCTCTGTTATCTTTACGAGTGTTTGAGTTAGATTAGTTTTTGCCGGTTTCGTTTATTATTGGAAGTATTGGAAGGCAGTTCCGAGAACATTGTCTCGAATACTTTATTAAAGTGATAAAGTGAGACGTAAGAACAAACTTCGCTGAAATTCGCAAGGTCTTGTCCTTTAATTATTAATTTTCTTTAACGACGTCTAAACTTTTCTAAGCCGGCCTCATTTCATCAGAATTTTTTTATTACTACATAAGAAAAATACCTTTTATCGTTTTAAGCTCTTATTTCTTCCTAAATTAGCAGTACAATATCTAATCTAATTTAAATTACTATACGTAAAAGTGCTTGCGGTTGATAAATACTAGTCAACTAGTCATATGTCGTATTCGTAGACTTCAAACAGTAAACAGCAAACAGTATCCTCCGCTCCGCAAATTAACAATAGTCTCCCCTATTCGATTTAAGGGAAGGAAATAAAAAATACAGCTTCCTCCCCCATCTCTATTTCATAATTTGCATGGCAAAAGCAAATAAATTTAAAATATTGTAGTGAAACCTTTCCCCTTCAAATTGTGGAATCAATCTTCGGGAACGTTACCACGGAATGTTGGCGCCGATATTGGGGATTGTGATCACTTTAACAACAAAAGGTTAAAAACTGTCATTTCATATATTTCTAAAAGAAAAGGAAGACGTTAATGTGTATTTGACTGTTAAAAAAAATAAAAATCTATATCAATATCCATCTACCTAGACTATTAAACAAAATATATAGGCACTTAATGGCATACTGTATCTTCCTACAGTTTTAAAAGCAAAGTTAAAAATTTAAATCAGAACAAAGAAATATCTAAGACATAATTCATTTAAACTTAAACAACACAGCTGTCGCAAAGGATTAGGGAGAGTAACAGATAAAACAAAGCGGAAGGCGAAGAAACTAACGAAACCAAAACGAAATTACTTATTCTAAACGCGTTAGCTGACAGCAAGGGCGCCGTGGCACCGCAAGATACGTTGCATAATACCACGACATTCCTGAATGACAAATAACTTTCAATATTTTTATTGCACAAGGGGCTACCTATTTACTTTTCACGGTTATCTACACCGGGGCTATGAAGTAATATATTTTAGGGGAATTGTACTTTGGATGACAAACGTATATAGATTTGTAGTTCGTAAGTACATGTAATGTAAACATCTGTTGTCCTCAATAAAATTGAAAATCACGAAGTAAGCACTTGTGTACTCTGAGAATGTTAATAAGGCTAGTATAGCAAAATTGGAATAAACTTGTGTGGCACAAATTCAAATTTTTTAAATGAAATAGCAGAAGAAAAAACCTAAATCATTGAAGATTAAACCCTAACATATTGTTTCAGATTTAACTTCAATTTATGTTATTAATTTAAAAATGAAAATTTATTTTGATTGTCAATAAGATAAAATTTACCGTAAATCGGGAATTCCTGTTCCCAAGGCGATTGGTTAAAATGTAGCGAAATATTTAGAAGCAGTAGTCCCTGTGAAGCTTGTTAAGGTGAACTGCTGCGGACAAGTTGCTAGCTGTTATTTTTATGATCCAGATAGGACGGAGCGTTTCATAAAAATCTATTGAGCGGAAATTAACGATGCGTTTAAATTACACTTTCTGATTCAGCTGCCCGCTCGGGCGCTGCCTTAAGAGATTTTTTCTTGCTTATTGTTTTAATTAGACGAGCTATTGTTGCTTGTAATAAAAGCAACTATGGGCATTGTTCTATATTGAGCTTACTAACTACATTAATTTTGTATTGTCTACTTTATATTTATTTTACTAAATAACTTAACATTTTTTTCATTAACTTTTCTTCACCAAATACGAAAAATATTTGCAGAATAAATCATACAACAAAGTATTAAGTGACATCGCAAATATTCCAGATGAGCCACCTCATTTATTAGCTGTTCTCACTTTATTCTACTACTTACTCGTTATACTGTTGCATTAATTATTCCTTACATATATTTATAATCTGTAATCCAAATAAAATTCCGATAAACAAATAGCAACATTCACTTGAATAATTTAACACTAGCGCTAACTTTAACATAACAATTACATGCATCATTCAATTCCGCGTAGAAAATTACTGAGCTGGTATTATAATAAGTAGGCAGCGTTCGCATGATCGCGATAACATCGCCGATTATAGCCGGCTACTGGACGCAACGCCCACTGTTTTGCTTAGAACTTAGACCCTTTTTCAATAACTGCGATTAACAGCTCTATTCTAGTGGACTGCTATTTCTATAGACACAGGCGCAACTGGCAAGAGTAAAGTAGAATCGACTTGTTACTTAGTGGAAGAGTGGTTTAACCACAGCATACTCTGCTTGCATTTTATTACGCTGAGATAATTGTTAAAACGTGTTGTTTAAAACTGGTGAATGCGCTGTGGAACGTGCAAGAAATTATGTATCATTATCCTTTTTTGAATGCAAAATATAATGTTGAAATAATATAACCTCAATAGATGTTTTGTGTCTTGATTCCCTTTGGGTTTCTGAGATCAAATTTTCGTTTAAAACGTATTGTTGTCTCTGTTTTGTCAAAGATTATGACAGGGATGTTTTATACAGAGATTTTGTTTTTTTTTTTGATCGCAGAAACCCACGGTCATTGTTTGTTTTCGATATGATACAATGAAAAACAGCCATTAGCTACTAATTCAAAAAAGCTTTTCAATTTAAATTTTAATCATGTATGTATGTATATATAAAATATTTATGTATTCATACATACACTATATCATCATATTATATCCCTAGGCTACCCTATAATTCGATTTGGTTCTTGAGTGTTATTTGTGCTTTAAAATGAAAGGCGATCTTCTATGAATGTTGCAGCCGTTATTAGAAAATACACAAGTATTTAAAAATGAGCATTCTGCTTCGTTGTTAACAATTTTTATTCCTCCAGTAGCTTGCAAAAGAGGCAAGCCGCAGTCGGGAGCGGCACGGCAGTGGCAGTGGCCAATCAATATAGTGCCTGCAATTATGTTAATGCATCGCCCCCGGACCTGGCCTCGGCCGTGGTGCGAGCCGAGATGCAATTGCAAATGTAAACGAACCACACCGACCTCTTTCAGCTCATGATAGCCTGGTAATGGCCGTTGATGTTGTTTAGTTTTAACTGAGTGCGCCGGAGAACAAATTATACAGTGCGGACCTAGAACCGCTCCTTGAGGAACACCGTCGTTATTCTAACATTAATTTGTGGATGCATTTATAAGCACGATAGTGCAGTTTCTTGTAAGCTGTCAGTTTGTCCACCTTCAGCTGTTAGAAGTAAATATAATCTAATACTTGAGGCCATTGCTTATACAATGAGTCAATTACATACCACGGGACTTGATATATGAGTGGAACAAGTGGAACAGAAATTAAGCATCATTTCTTAAAGAAGTGAAAAGACGTAATATAGGGAAAATTGGAGATTGTTCTAAAGACAAAAATACTCTTTATTTAGCCGCATGTCTACGTTGCTAAGTTAAAACTGTATGAATGAGGTAAGATGCTAATTTATCACTGCAGAAGTCATACGATTAAACGTGTCAAGAAGTCGTTGCGAACCGTTTATCGACACCTCGTCGGCTGCGGACGTTTTCTAGAAAAATCTAATTACGGCGTAAAATTAAAAGCCGCGTCCAGTGGTCCCGGCGAGCCTGTCCGGCTGCGCTGTAATTAAAACTAGAATGGACTTTTTTTTAGCGGACCCTTGTTAAGGAAAATTCCCGAGCGCCAGACGGCATGACGCCATTCGACTTAATTTTGACTCGTTCTTGTGCATTTAAGTATATCTACAATTTAATTTGATTCTTTTCTAGGTTTAGTAGTAATGGATTGAAATTTGATTAAAAAATGACATGGCCAAAATATTTAAATAAAACATTAACATGCTCTTCGCGTGACAAGACAATGTTAAGGCTAGTGAAATTTAATTGCTATTGAATAAATATTGTAGTTATCGATATACAATGGAATTAAAAAGTTAGCTTTATTAAATAAATACAAGTCACGTTAGTTTAACTTGGAGTACATTTTAAATGAAAATTTTATTTTTCCATCATTAATAATGTTATCTGGGCGCGTCCCTGATGCGAGCTAATCACTTTCAGACGACGTCGGCCTCACCGCTAACTGCGACTCAATATTTCAAAGTTTTACTCATTAACGAGGAATAACAGCAAATTCTTTGTTGCTTCACTTGAGTTTTGTTGTGTTTATGCGGTAATTAAAAACTTTAAACTTTGTACCATTTAAAATTACCAATTTACAAAACTGTAATGAGAGGATAACTTAATGTAAATGGTATTAATCAGTATCTCCTTGCGATGATCCCTTATGTGGGGTTGGCACAACAGTTTATTATCTTCCAATCGATCTCATCCATCAGCTCACTATACGTCCCCACTAAGGGGCTCGGTTTCTATCCAAGTTAGGGGTTACTAGACCATAGTCAATCACGCTGGCCAAGTACGGGTTGATTGACTTCACACATATCTATGCATTCAGGTTGCATCACGATGTTTTCCTTCATCGTAAGAACGTCGGATAGATATGTAAGTCGAAAAACACGTAATTTTTAATTTTTTTTTGTAATTCTAGTCATCACACCCTTCTTCAATTATGTATTAATTTTAATGAAATTAATTGTTGTTCATATTTTGGTATCACGTCTACCGACTCTGAGCTTTCGATTCGAAAATTCTTATTTATTCTATAATGTATTTTATTCTTGTTAATCAAAACGAAGAACGAATTACATTTGCTGGTATTTATAGAAGGCTTTCACGCAAATGAATTTTGATATAAGAGATCGTATTCGTATTTTAATCAGCAAACGAGTCCTTAGAACCTAATTTGGGAGACGTGCGCGTTTACGTTAACCTCGCTTTGAGGACGTGGTTCCATTTTCTCAACTTTCACTTTATGATTTCGCCCCAATAAAGCTATGCTACATTATTATTTATTTTATTATCCTTACAATGTATTATATTATTATCTTACTAATATTTCTTTCAATAATTTGAAAATATGAAACTGTTGATGTTAGTAAAAGAATATTTGTAAATAAATGAAATCCAAGTAACGAAATTATAAGACAATTTTTATATAATATCAAACCACATATCTTCTCCCTCAATGACTTAAATATAAGTAATATAATGAGTTCTAGATATTAAATAGTTACAATAGAACTGGATCTATATTTATCGCTTCGCTTCTAGTACTTTACAAGTCTAACTGGGATGAGATCGCGGAAGGATTTGGTTCAAACGTAAACGTGGAAAATTACGTTCGGTCGGTATTCGATTCTCTGTAATTGAGCGTGTACCGCTCCGACGTACGTACGCTTTAATTTTTACCATCTAAAAGATTGCTTCGATCGATCGAACAAGCTTATATGAATTTTTAGTAAAAAAAATAAACAGAACGAAATTGATGTAGAATTTGGTCGCAGTAACCCACGGTCAGTTATTTAATATTAAAAGAACCTAAAACGTGTAGTTTTCTTTATATACAAAGTGCATAACTTACAATAGCTTTCGTTGTACATAAACCGTTAGCCTAAATACGTACCTGAAACAATGATATAAATCAATTTAATATTATAGTCAATATTGAACAATACAGTTCGAAACACTCGGTCAAACGATCGTGACTACTCTGAACAAAAAGTTAATTACAAACGTGTACAAGCTTTATCATACTTCAACATCCTGGCATGTTAAAGACTTTATTTGCTTTAGAAATCAAAATAGCCACGTGAGGGTGAAACTAAGCCTTTCCTTGTATTGACGTCACTTCAATAAATGCTATCTTAGTGCAGACTTAATATGAAAACTGGTTCGTAGCACGCGAATAGAAACACGCAAGCGTGAAATAGGTTATAAGTTTGGTAATTAAAGTTAACAAAAATTTAATTAATTGTGCTCAAATTCGGAGAACTTAATTTCAGCAAGTTTCCTTTAGAAATATTTCTATGTTTCCTATAATATTTGTTGGATGCACGAATAGGCTGGGTCATCCAGTGCAATACCACAACCACACAGAAGACAGGCGTGAATTGGAAGCAATTCCGCGTTTCGTCTGATGAGTGTGGTGCTGGAGGCCTAATTTTAGTCCACGTACCCTTCCCACCCTTTTCTTCCGAGGAAAGAGTAGCAGCGGTCGCTTCATTATTTAGACGGACTCAGATGAACGCTTGCTCGTTTGTCACCTTATGATATTAAAAAAAAACTCTAAAAACACGAAAATGGTGCTATTATGAATACAGAAAGATTTTTCCTCAAATGTTAATTGTAATAATTTTTAATATGCGAATTTCAGACGAGCCATGTTTTAAATTCTATTAAGTTCACATTTGAAATTATCTCAGTTTTTGAAAGCTAGCATCAATTCAGATAATCGTTTAACGTTTGTGGAGTGATACATTCGCTGCTGCGTAATGACTAGCAACAGCACTGCGTCAGGATTTCAAGCAGTAGTTGGGACGAGGTTTGTGTAGCCAGGCGTCGTGCCGGGCACCGCGGTCGTTGTGTTTGCATGGCCAAACGGGCTCGCTAGCTCCTGATTTATTCACGGCGGGCCCTGCCCTACTTACATTAGGCTTTCAGTTTAGAAAATAAACACGTGCCGCTTTTTAGTAGATTTTTTATTATTGATGAAAATTTGTGATTTTTATGAAATGAACTTTAAAAGAAGACCTCATTTTGGTTCCTGGTAATATGTATTAGTTAGGAATTTATGTGTCTGTATTTACAAAGCCTCTTTTTATAAAATGAAGTTAATCTATGCTTTGTTTAACTACACACAAGGTCTACTTGAAAATACTCCATTCATTTAATAAACAATAAAGTTTCCCTTATACATTAAAAAATGGAAGCTAACAACAAAATAATTAAAGCTATAAATATTAAAATGAACTGGAGTTAATCAATAGCATTATCACACTTTCACTGTTTATTTTTCTGTTAACAACTCGTTCAAATAAAGCGCTGCGCATAAAATCATATTAATCATATTTTAATGAACTAAATAACTCGACAATTAGGCAATTATAATGAATGACAGACTGCAAAATATGAGTTAATGTTACCTTAATATAAATGAAATACTGAGTTGAATACATAAGTTTGTTTTAATACAATATTACTGTTTTTTTTTTTTTTTAAAGCTAAAGGGGCAAAGGAGTTGTGGGAACACCAAGGTGTTCATAGACGCCCATGGACATCTGCAATACCAGAGGAACCATGGATTTTGCATACTACCTCCCATCACTTCTGAGCACTGCCCTTGGTAGATGCGGTAGGAAATGCAGCGGGAACTAACGTCCCTCCGCAACGCCAGGTTGTCGAGGCGATCAGCAAGATCTCGATCGTTGACAATTCTATTGATGAATGCACTAAAAACTATCTAACTGTATCGTTTTACTAATTTTGTGAACTGAATTCTGGATTCACAAACAACAACACAAACACAACAAATACAGAAGGTTTCAAATCTTGTGATTACATTTAAATGCTGCATTGTGAATATGATTTATCGAAACGTTTACGTTTTCCTCCGATATAAATGCGACGAAGTGTAGATGGCGCACCTCTCAGCGCCGCACTGCATTATTTATTGAGAAAACTTTATATTTCCACAACATGAGCCGAAAGATGCCCCGCTCACCTGCTAACAGGCTATTATCAAACGCTACAAACATAAAAGGAACTTTATTGTGAAATTTTTAAGGTTGAATTTAGAATGGAGGTCGTTTTTCGTTGGTTTCGAGTTTTTATAGGCTCGTGTAATCGCCTCCTGTAGTGCTTTTGGCACAATTTTCGTACCTCGGATTATCTATTGAAACCATTTATACAAGTACTTATATTGTTGTAAAATATAAACCGATCGTTATGTACAATGATGAAACGGTACAAGGTATTTTGGTATAAAAACGGAGGTTTTGGTTGCAAATGTTATGGTTTAAAATCAAAGTACTCTTGTAAAACTTCTAGTAAAACTTCTAGTAAAACTTTGTCTATTTAGTAAAAAAGTAAAAATCCTACCTAAAATCTAGTCAAAGAATCTTGTAAAATGAAATAAATCACATTCTGCATTTCATATGCTTAAGTGAAACCCAAAATAACCTAGCGCAAGTTGAATGCACCATGACAGTACATTTTAATCACGCGTGTTGTTATGTTGGCCCGTTCACACACAACACTATTGTTACAGAAAAGGGAAAACGAAATGTTCTTAGAAATTTAGGTCAACTTTTTATGCGTTGTTTTTCTTTAACTCCCTGTTGGGGATTAGGGCGATTACGAGAGTTGCTCAAGGAGCACCCGTGTATTGGTTCAAAGGTGGAACGTTCTTTTAATATTTGACATTTCAAGGAAATGTACTACATGTTTACGATGCGAAATTAAATTCAAATAAACATTAGTAATGAAGAAAGCTAAAAGCTTGGTAATTTTAGAGATTCATATATTTTTTAAGTAAATTATATTCACTTTATTAAGGTATTAAGTAATTAATTTTACTTATTTTACTTAATAATATGCATCCTTTTTCAGGTGAAGCATCCTAAATGTATTAACAAAATTGTTTTGTGTAAATACAGTTCTGTGAGTACATATTTGATTCTTTGAACGCAGTTATTTTAGTCATAAACTTTTAAACTCAGGCTAAAAACCAATCCTTCAAATACTTGTCGATTTAAATCCATCCAAACGTAATAAAAGATTGAACGTTACGATACAGAGTTAGGTATCTTCAACAAGTTTACGATCGCAAGGAAAATGTATTCAATTTATTTACCTCTCTTAGGCAGACGTCGTCAGGGACTTAAATCGGACCCTGTGTTATAGCCTACGTGAACAAATTCGATTCAAACTTAAGCAGTGTTTACACTAGAGAATTTTATTTTTTTATTTGTAAATTAAACATTTTATTTATGTACATTAATAGTTTTCATAAAAATTATATAAGTTTTATTTGCAAATTCACGAAACATTTAATATCATACTTCTGTTTAACTGAATACATTAAAATGCAATTTAAAAGAGAAGTCAATAGCGTGTAAAGGAAGTGCATTCCGATATGAATATTGTGATAAGTTGGCAAAATGTACACAAGTATTTTATGATGACCTATTTAAAATAAAGCGTTGGCGCTACAGATAAAGGTATATTTTATTTTTGAAACTGTAACATTTATTGTAAACTAGCTTTTACCCGCGACGCCGTCCGCGCGGAATAAAAAAAAAAAAAGAAAGCGGGGTAAAAATTATCCTATGTCCTATTCCTGGTTCTAAGCTACATGCCCACCAATTTTCAGTCAAATCGATTCAGCCGTTCTTGAGTTATAAATGGTGTAACTAACACAACTTTCTTTTATATATATAGATGTTTATCGCATACTTTTATCATCGTTACTTCTTCCTCATTCGCCATTGCTTGTTATACTCGTATTGTAAAAATTACGTTATGCGGTATTCACTATGATAGGTTCAATGTTGTGAGTGATTTTTGTACAAGATAACCGTCTTGTCTAAGTTTCTCGTTATGTATTTATTAATAACAATGCCTTACAATATCCATTGTTTTCTGATATAAAGTAGCGATCTAAAGCGTGTGTAAGTGGCCTTAAAATACACAAAGTTTACGACCTCGGCTCAGCAGATTTTTGTTATGAAAGAAGCGTTTATTGCGACTTCTGTAAAATGGTCTCTCCAATTTTATTTTATTGCTTACTTTATTAACGTTTTGTCAAACGATTGTTCTTTGTTTGGAGATGTAAAGAAAAGTAAAGATTTTAACAGCATTAATATATCTTGACATTTTTAATATGTGAGAAAAGACTTGTATTTTTATACTTGAAGTTTGATATTATACATGTATGTATTTACTGTTATAAAGTAATAATAAATTTGATTAAATTCAATACCTATTGGAAAATATAGGATTGATATTTCTATTGTTATCAAAAAATGATTCCACATCTACCAGTTCTACAACATCGTAAAAAATATTCATCCAAAAGATAATCCCTTATTCGTATATTTCGATGCTTCACGAATGAAATTGGTTTTTTCCGCGGCGTGCGGAACCCCATTACAGTCGCTGGTACTCGTTACCTCGCATCTAATTTGTTCTGATTCCTTCATGTTTCAAATGGAAAATCTCGACGTGTTTGACGTTGGACGATTATCAAGCAACCATTTTTGAATATTAAAGTAAAATAAAAACTTTACAAATAAAACGAAATAGATTACTGTTGCATAACTTATTTAATATTTTTACTGATATTGGGTAATATAAGAGTTGCCATCTTTTTCTGTCATCTTAATAAAATAATTAGTCTATCGTTTTGTTATTTTATATGTTCTGCGAACAACACAGAAATAATAGAAGTTAATAAAAGATACTTTTTCATGATGTGACGTCACTGACGTAGTGAGGTGCGTACTAGTTCGTCGCCTGAAGGTGTGTTTACACGGGGTAAGTAAAGATTTGTATGGGATAACGACGGGATCAAGACGCATTGACGGCGGCACAATAGCGTTATTACTGGCAAAAGGATTTCTGAGCCCCTTCGCACCTTATACGTTAGTCCTTTCAGCCTTAATGCTGTCAACGAAATGACAAATTTGAATATTGTTGGTATTCCTGTTTACCTTTGGATTTAAAGGAGTTTTCACATCAAGTATTTTAAAAAATGAATTCTCTACATTTAAGCAAATAAAACTGTGGCTATTATATTTTTATAGATATGTACTCTGGCAACTAATAATTAATTTACAATTACTAAGGCTACGTTATAACGAAGCAAAGATATTAGAAAATATTTCATTATTGATTGTCAAACAGAATTTACGGACGCGCGGCTGGTTGCTAATGTTTTGTCACGCGCAGTCTGCTCGCGACATGAGGGCGTATTGTTTGTGACACCTCTAGTGATGTTATTGTCATCGATAGAATTATACGTGTCGAGAAATGTAAACATGGAAAAAAATCTGCTTGCTTTATGGCGTAAAGAAAACTATAGAAGTTATAAAGACGAATTACTTGTTTCAGGAATTTATTACTTTTTTAATAATATACGTCAAAAAATTTAAATACAAATTTTAATTTGTCAAAACAAATAACAACAAAATAGAAAAAAAGAATGAACAACTTATTCGGTATTTTATGTAAAAAAAATCAATTTTGTAAAGTCAACCTAACACTTACATGATAGTGCGAAAAATAAAGAAATAAAAATATCACACTATGATTGTTACATCACTAGTTGTTATGATGCATTCACAGTGCAGCTCCATGGGGGAGGAGGGACAAGGAGTCTGTGGCTGAGGTGTCAGCTTACTATGTGTGGTCGACTTACTTATCCCCTGACAACAATAAAGTTGACAAAATTTTTATAGGCACATAACATCAGAAATTAATTTAACATGTAAGGATTTCATTGCATTAATATTATCCAAGCTTTGTTTAGTAAAGATGCTATAAAGGGTAAGTCAATAAAATATTAAACTTTTCACTAATCAAAAACAAATTCAAGTTATAGGTTTAACATTCGCCTATTCTTACGTGGTCTCTTGAAGATAACGATGTTATATTCCAACTGAAAACATAGGTTGGCAACTTTTTTCTTTTTCGGTACGCATGATTATATTTTATATTGTGCTGAGTAAAATTTGGGGAGTACGACATACTAAGGGATCGAGTGGATCGTAATAAAAGTCACAAACAGGATTCGTTTACCATTTTCGGGTTGTCCAAAAACAAACCGCACTCGAGCTGAGGATCTGAAATGTTTTATAAAATTAACGGTTCGTTTAAAGAGTCGTTGGGACGCAGTGGAATATTTCTATAATATCCTACTTTAAATTTCCACTTAGTAAATACCAACTTTTTGTTTGATAATACAAAAAAGAATATACGAATTTCCTTCTTCAATTTATGATATACTAGCTGTCACCCGTGACTCCGTTCTTGCGAAATAAAAAAAAAACGTGATAAGTAGGCTATGTGTTCTTCCAGACTATGTTCTACATCTGTGCCAAATTTCGTCAAGATCCGTTAAGCCGTTTTGGAGATACCTTCAAACAAACATCCATCCATCTAAACATTCGCATCTATCTATATATACTCGTATATAAAAGAAAGTCGTGTTAGTTACACTATTTATAATTCAAGAACGGCTGAATCGATTTGACTGAAAATTGGTGCGCAGGTAGCTTAGAACCAGGAAACGGACATAGGATAAATTTTACCCCTTTTTCTATTTTTTTTATTCCGCGCGGACGGAGTCGCGGGTAAAAGCTAGTTTATAATATTAGTACGGTGTAATTTTGAATATTTAAAACAGGAACTTTATATTGAGAACAATAGAATAACAATGTAATTTAACACATAAGCACAAAAACAATATTTTAAAATACTAATACTTACTGACATAAAATTATTGTACAAATAAAGTGGCAATAAATCACGTTGAAAAATATAAAAATAATTCCGTTAACTATTTTTACATTTCTGAAAACCGATGATTAATATTTCTTAAAGCATATTATTCTGTATTTAGTTTTAGTTGAAAATTATCAATGTTTTTCACTAATTTGCTAGACTTGAATACATTTAAGTTACTTGTAACTTAAAAATAAACATAATAAGTGGCAAGTAATTGAAATTTCCGTGACGCGAGCTTTCTTAACAAGTTCCCGACAAACTCGGGAGAGCCGGCGCGTATTCGCCGGGACTAACAAAATACGAGGTTTAATTAAACTCATCAATACACGTTTTCTTTGAAACGCCGCCTCCCGACTTACCAATCTTTAGGAATTCCGCTCACCGGTTGCAAATACTTATGTACGTATGGCCCAATTTACAAACTGTAGCGACTAGCCGAATCTTGTACATACGACATTTTTTCATCTTTCTGCTTCAAGGAACTCGGCTAAAGCATGATGATTTATGTATTGATAAAACTATTCTTTTTTTACTTAGATGATGAACAATAATTTGTAAGGAAAAAGTAAGAAAGAATTGATATTTTAGTTATATCTTTTACTAAGTGCAAAACGCGAGGACTCTTCTACTTTGTGCTAGTTTTGGCTGTTATTTATTTATTAGGTATTGGAATTAAATCTTACTTAAATTATAAATGCGAATGTTTGCATGAAAGGCAGGATGAAGTGATAGATGTTTATAAGAAAATATCCCTAGAACTTCTACATGAATCTCGTTGAAATTTAGCACAGGTGTAGAACATAACCTGGAAGAATTCTTTATTTTTTACTCAGGGGCGACAGTTAGTTTTAATACTATATCGAATGTTATATTGTAAAAGTTAAATATTTGGTTATACCGCTATTCTGTTATAACATGTTGACGTCAGTGTGAGCAGTTGCTCGCCGGGTGTTTACAGCAGATCCCACTCCTTATCTCGCGCCCGCAGGCGGCTGGGCGGTATTTTTGTTAACAACTTCTTTTCAGAGAATTTTCAGCGGTGGTACTTACTGTTGTACGGCCTGAATTTGATTTTAATTCAGTACCGCAACATTTCAGGTTCTAAGTCGTACGACTTGTTTAAGGTAGTAAGCTGTCTGCTAACTTATATCAGTTAAAGATAATAAAAACTAGACAGAATTAAAAAAATTCAGCCATCATCTGTATAAGGCGCAAGTTCGGCCTCCCATGGAATACTGTTCGCATCTCTGGGCGGGAGCACCCCAGTACCAGCTTCTTCCTTTTGGCCGCTTACAACCGAGAGCGATTCGAATCGTCAATAACCGAACTCTTACTGATCGGCTCGACACTCTAGCGTTGCGGAGGGATGTTAGTTCCCTCTGCATTTTCTACCGCATCTACCACGGGTTGTGCTCAGAAGATTTTTTTGGAACAATTGGACACGACAGACCACCAGATTCCATCCACACCATCTCGATGACTGGCAATCTACAACCGTGCGGTTTTCACGAAATTTGCTACTTCGCATAGTGGAATGACCTGTTTTCGGCAGTATTTCCAAATCGCTACGAATTAGGGTCCTTTAAGAAGCGAGCATATCACCATGTCAAAGGTCGGCAACGCATATGCGATTCCTCGGTGTTCACGCTGCTCATTTGCCTCCATCTCTTATAAAAAAAAACACAGACCAAAAACATTGACAGTACGCGAGTACCACGTTTTTCATAGTATAAATGTATTCTATATACGACTATTTCTTACGAAAATTAAGCAACAAGAAGATCTGTCTTATCTATACGAGTATATCTAAATATGATTTTCGATTATTAAAAATAACAATAAAAATACAAAAAGATATATCAATGAAAACATTCAACGCTAAAAGACAATTAATGTAAACATCAAGGCGAGAATAAAAGTGACATGTAATTCATTTTCATCTCCCAAGTTGGCTGCGATCTCAAGCGATATATAACACTCAAAAACTTTACTTTGCCTCCTTCTGAGAAGAAGAGGGGACCCTACCATTTGTTCAGACAATACCAACTTATATTTGCGGTTCACGTTTAAGCCAGCGAGCCTAAATAACATCGCAATAATGATCATTGAAGCGACAAATATAACTTTACGGGTGACAAGGAAATTTCTTATGTCGCAAAGAATTGCGCATTTTCCTGAAATCTTACTTTCCTTTTGTTGTGAGTACAGAGCGGCTTAAATCTGTTACATTATGTTGTCGTAACTTATTACAGAGTTTTGACCTCGACAAAAAAATACTGAGAGTTTTCTAAAAGTATGTTATGAATGAATTTTGCTTAACAAATAACTGACTCAGATACATTTCTCTCATCACCTCTATAGGCGTTTATTTAATGGTTTATTTTACTTAACAAATATGAGTCTTAACAAATTGTTGAAAACTGTTCCTTATTTTAAATAAGTATTTATATTTTTAGATTCTGGAAACAAAATGATACGAGAGAGTAGGCAACCATACGAAGCTTTGGCCAAAACTATTTTTTTTTGTGATTTTCAGAGAAAACCTGTTATCTCAGGGGAAACGTTCTACATTCGTTAGTCTATAATTTCCACGAAAACGAGTACGAAATTTAGACTTGGTAATGTTTATAAATGTACAATGTACATATATCTAAATGTTTACACATATCTACTTATAGACATTTCGTATTTGAATAATACATTTTGCTATTATTAAGGTCTGTACCAAATTATTTACTCACTTTCTGTCACTAAACGGAACGTCATCTAATAAAATACATTTAATACGTTGAAAGTAAAATAATATTTAAGTTAAGAAAATGATTTCGTTACAACGTTCGGCGGCCGATAATTCTCAATTTATCCGTTAGCCCAAATAAAAGGCATTGTCTTTTATTAAAATATATACCAGTTAGCGATTGGGCGGCGGTGCGTTCGGTCGACACAACAATGGCCGCTCAATAGCTTTAAGGCGTAAATGGAAAACCAATGACGCCAATATTGGTATATTGGTGCTCAAAATGTCATAACCAGCCTTTAGTATTATATGCACAGTTGCAACCTGACAGTATTACCAACAACACGCACAAAAATAAAGTAATGTTTTGTTCAAAAGTTATAGTTTAAAAAATGAAATGTTATTTTCTATTATAAAGTAATCGCCGAGTATTATTAAATATGTACATTTGTTAAATGAGCTTTTTAAATTCTTTATTATTGAAAAAAATGTTTGATATCCCGGCTTTTACTCTACATTTTTTTGAAGGACTCATTTCAATCATAAAGCCGAACAAAGGCATTTTTCGGGGATTACGAAATTAATATTTTGTAACGTATTTATTCAACGATTTGGTTTATTTGGATTAAAATTGAATACAGCCGGTACAGAAGCTTTGTTAAACATCTGATTTTTCAATTTCAATGATACGGGAATAAAATGAAAAAATAAAATTTTAAAGGAAAACAAAGAGCATTTGAAGACGAGGCTTGCGAGTGACGTCACAAAACGATTGATGAGTTGAGAGACGCTTAAACAAACCAGCGACTGAATATCTTTTTTTTTTTAATTTTATTTTAGAACAAACGTCATCTACAGACTTTTGCTCCCTAATTACTCTATTTTGCACAATTCTTTTTTTGCTTTATGGTGAAATTCAATAGTGAGTTTTTTTATTATAGTTAATAAATGTTTTCTATAATTAACAACAACCTGTGATGATGGAGGTAGGAGCGTTACGTGACTTTTCTGACCGTTTTTGAAAGAATCTCTTTGTAGCTATGAAAGGTGCTAGTGATGTTTTAATACATTCTGTAGGACTAATTGTCACAAAATTATACATTTATAAAATCCTATAATCTTTCGTTAGTTTTGTATTAGAATCGTTTTGTTTTAAAATTTAAGTTAATATTAATCAACTATAATGGGATTTTATTTAATGAAATATTCTTTTATATTAATATGTTCGCAAAAACATAGAGCAATGGCTGACTTTGTTCAAACAAAACAAAGGGACGAGACGATGAGTCCTAAAGATAACAAACAAAACAATATCTAAATGTTGAATTTTATAACAAATATTATTTGTATTATACGTTTTGTTTTTCAAAAGCTATTTAAACATTGTTACTTGAAGTTGTTTGGTTGGACTTTGTAGACAAAGTCAAACTATAAAAGGAGTATGTGCCGTTAAAAGTGATATAATTTTTACGAACAAGGCGCACTTCACTAACACTGTCGCCGTTATTTTCATTTAAGTTTGAAAATTGCTCGCGCTCGGCGCAAATTGTACTGGAATAGGGATCGATAATGGAATTGTAGGTGCGATTTTCTTGCGCGAGACGTACGCTACTGTATAAATCTACGAGATAGAAAAATTTCGGAAATTGTCTTGGAGATTTATCACTCGCGCAGCCTGTGCCCCCGTCAAATTGTTTTTGATTTCACCGAAGCATCTAGAACAGATTAAAAATATTATTTACCTAAACTAACAAAACGAAACTATGCTAGTGCTATCTATTACTATGTACAACTTACATACGACTGTTAACTATCACCTAGAAAAAATCTCTATATTTCTCTGTAAATAAAAAGCAAGAAAATCCATTAAGAATCTATATAATTCGGCAAATTGCTACAAAAAAGAACTGCTATTGGTATAAAAGGAAATAAAACGTAATAGATTTTAATCCCGATTACACAAGACTCCTTCGTCCGCGGACTTTCAACGCTCAAGATTATTCATGCTCCTATTTCTCGAGGCTTTGAGTTTTCGCGGACCGAGAGCTTTACATAAAAAGAAACTCCCGCATTCGGAATTATGATTCAATTAGTATTAAAGGATTGCTCTTTCAAGAGGCTTGTATATTTTCTGGGCTATCAAACGCGACTGATACGAACCTCTTTGTGTGTTGGAGCAAGCCGAGGAGGATCTGAGCGCGATCCGAGCCGCTTTGCCTTTGCTTACTCGCTCCGTAAGCAACGCGCTTCTTACTATTAATATCGATACAAGCAAATAGTATGCACAAGATTAGATCAGAGTCATTACTTTAATAACGGAATGGTTTTTCAAATATATGTGTAGGTAAGTTAAAGTGTTGATTCTTTCATGTCCATTTATTTCGATTTTAAAGAAGCCTCATACATAGGTTTTATGCTCTTTTGAACTGACAATTGTGTATTTAAGATGATGTGAAATTTTTCATAAAAATTACCGATTTAAAAGTACCGTTAAGCACCTAATACATAGAGGTTTGATCAAAAATATCCAACCCAACAAACAGTAAGTATAGTGCAAATACTCTTTGGCGATATGTGAAAATAAAAATTGTGTTCTTACTCCCAATGCAATGGGGTGAATTTCTCAAAAACAAATAAAAAGCACAAGTAAGTATAATAGTAGGTAGATACGCCCTTCATACACATTTCCCATGAACGTAAAACTTTGCTTTTTCTACGTCAAAATTCGAGGTACTAAAATGTGGCACTTGCATCAGTCACGTGTAATGTAGGATATTTGTTACTACCGAGCCCCCAACACGGCGTCTCGGATTAAGTGACGAATTATACTTTTTTCTAGTGTTCACAACCTCGATTATTCCGCTCCGTCTGCAACTTTGAGATATCCGTCTTCAGGATTATGGGGCGCTTTGAGTGAACGAATTTTTACGGTTTTCTCTTGACGGATGAATAACGAAACCTTAATTCCACAATTTGAGGGTGTAAGACAATAATCGAGATGAGAAAGTGTGGCTCCCTCGTTAATAACATATATATTTATGGGTATGCGAATTGGCAAACGAACTACAATCGCGAATTAAATAAAAAAGAAAACAGAAAACACGTGTTCAGTATTAGTTCCTATAAAAAGTAAAGGCCTGTTTTAACAAATGAAGAAGAAATTTTTATTGCTGACTTCCAGTAGAATCTTCACAACCAAGTAGCAATAAAAGCATTATTTGAAAACAGACCAACTTACAGATTCTTCACAAGTAGTCCTAAACATACAAAGAACATATGGAAATTTAAAGACATTCATTCATTAGACAAACATGCGTAAAAAATTAACGAAGCGTCGCTACAGTCCTTAACGAATTTCCGGGACGTATTGTCGTTCGACATTACAAACATCGCTTCTCTCTTTCTACCTCGTATTGCTGATAGAGACAGCTAATGTAAGAGTTTATTTGGTAAAAAGGAACGCATTCAAATCCATCTATCGTTCGACGGTGCGTCACAAACATTCTTTTAATGGAGGCAATTAAAGGCGACACTTGTATGCCTACCGAAATATCGCGGTATAAAAACGTCGCTTTTACCGCATATCAAATTGTTTAACACATTCGCCGCCCGGCAGCCATTTTACGAGTTGTCGCTCGTTTACGACGGGAATCCGGACGATCTGTGATATGGGAGTTTTGTTTATAAAATTAGAATCCATTTGAGTATAGTCGCCATTAAAGTGTGAAGTATTTGAGGTCATTTCGATTTATGTTGGTGGTTTCGATATCAATTAGGCGCGACGACGATACTCCAAGAGTTCTCTCGAACTACGGTTTCAGTCAGTCATAAATAAGACAGTGGATCTAAAATAGTAAGTAAACATATGAAAGTCAACGAAAATTACTATCGAAATAAATAAATTTTACTTTGGAAATCTTCTTGTTAATATTATAAATGCGAAAGTTTGGATGTTTGTTAGGAGCTTTCTCCAGAACACATACACAAAAATTTAGCATAGATGTAGAACATAATCTAGAAGAACATATTGGTAAATAAAAAAATAAAAAATCTATATAAAGCAGATGTAACATGATCCCACTCATATTCAATATTATTAAAGCTAAAGATGCGTATACTAATGTCTCAAATAAACATATAAACTACACGAGAAACAAGGATCTAAGGATTAAAGCTCTTACTTTAATGAAGGCGCCGCATAAAATGAAGTAAACTAATGTCACTAGACCCGAAATTAAAGATTAAACACCACTTTAATTATACCCTTACAAATTATCCCGAAATATTCGAGGGAAACAAAATAAATTTGGTAAACAAAAGGTCAGACGTACAAGCCGTGCGGCGCTGGACGGATGTTCCGCTAAACGACATATAAAAGCAACGATAGTTTAATTTGTGACCCAAAAACTAAACGTAAACAAACACGGGTCCCCGAAAACCGTTGGCAAAGTTACTGGAAACATTGAAAACGATGGGAACCGTAATGTTTTCCGAACATTTGTATAACAAGATACAATTACCGTTTAAATCTCTGACATGTAAAACAAATTGTTACTGGAACCTATTTTAGATGAAAAGTTTTTTAATAACCACAGTTATATGACTATGACATTAACGAGGACCGGATTGCAATATTAGTAGAATATTCAATAAACCATTGCGTTATTTCAAGTTGTATTATAATATTTAAAAGGAAATTTCTATATCTATCTTGAATCATGTATATGTCATGTACATGCATACGTAAGGGTTGCACGATATTCTATACACGTTCTCCGTCTCTGACTACTTCACATAAGACGGCATATCTTAAGGCGAATGCTTCAATCTCAATACTCTGGACTGTATTGAGGACTGCAATTTATTTTCACAGAGGGGCTCGGAGCCTACCATAAGTTAGTAGTGACCAGGCCAGTCAACCACGCAGGCCCAGTGCGGGTTGGATGATTTCACACATATTTTTGAACTTCACAGATATGTGCAGGTTGCATTACGATGTTTTTTTCACCGTATTAACTTCAGATAGATGTACATTTGCAAATAAAAAATCGACAAACTGATTGGTACATGGCAGGATTTGAGACCAGAACCTGCAGATTACAAGTCAAGTACTAAACCAGCGACGCTCTTATTTACATTCTTAAATTTAATTACATTCAATGAAATTTCGAATAATCCTAGATTCCATTTCTGGTTAAATTCAAAGCGGGACTCTCTGGATTTCAGATTCAATTTTCATTCACTCTATAAAAATTCGATCATTCTCGAAATTGATCAAGATTTACAGGTGTGTTAGGGTACATTCACACGATGTGTTTTTTATTCTTTCGTCTACTTTTAGAAGTTGAAAATAGATTAATTAGTAGGAAATACACAGAAGATTAACTCTTCTGTTGAGATTCCCATAGTTTTTAGCTAGCTATAAAGAAGCTTCGTCTACAGAATTATAATATTGTCTTCCAACAAACAAAATGTAAACGAATAAGTAAGGAGTTAGATAGGACTTCGATATAAACAAAGTTTGTCCTTCCGTAGGTGTTTCAAAATGTACAACAAAATATGAAAGTTGTTCCAAACTAAGTATCGTCGAGTCGCGTCTCATATGTCCGGATGTTTCTGTGCCTTTGTGGAAAATGAAAGAGTTCCTTGAAACACGGGCGTTACAGTTACGCTCCTAGTCTTCACATGTCAATGGTCCTTTGAGTTTCATAGGAATTGATCTTTATTTCGCTTTTGTTTTCTCCAATCATACGTTTCAAACGTTCTCGCGTTGGCAACTCGATACTTATTGCTTTTTGTTCTCCATTGTTATATGAGCAAGTAAAGAAAGGAACAAGCGCCTTCGTATCGTCATCCTCAATTATGTCGAAATTAGTATTAGATTTTTGGTGTACTTTACGGCCTATTTGAGAGTTGAGACGATTGTAACAAATATTCGTGCTAGGTTCACTGATCACGTTTAAAGGATTACATTTAACTAGCTGTCATTAAGAGATTGTGGTACATTATGTTGCAGAATCCCTTCTTATTTATATTATTTGCTCAGGTTCATTTCCATGTCCTGAACAGTTTAATAGATTTTAAAGTCAAAGAATACTGACCGTTATGTACGAGCAGAGTGGAATCCCTGGCGAGCGGCAGCTCGGAGTCAGTGAGCGTGGCGTCAGAGGCGTTGTCGGAGGCCGACGTGGGCGTAGCGGGCGCGGCGGGCGAGGGGGGCGAGGGGGGCAAGCCGCGCGCGCGGCCTCGGCGCCGCCCGCTGCCGCTGCTGGAGCCGCTGCCAGAGCCGTACGGCTGCAGTCGGCCCAGGCCTGCCACAAGCAATACAAGTACGTTTACCACCATTCAGTGTGAGGTGCCAGATGAAATAATTTGAGCGCTCCCTCGATCTCAGTGTCTAGAAGTTTTAGTCTACTACGCTTTACCACATCAAGCATGGTAACACTATGGAATGTAGATGCTCCACCAAATGTAACTGAATAAGCAAAACATGGTCATTGTTACTTTAAGATATTAGGACTTTTAATGATAGCCAAACTACACTACGCATATCTAGTGTAGTACTGTAATTCGTATATGTTAAAGTTTACGTCTGTTGAAATGATTGAAAATGGTATAGTAATGATATCGTGAAAACAAATCCTGACCTTTATAAAACAAAGTCATGGCTATGATTATAAGGTTTCTACATTCGTATAATATTCTCTAAAGTCCGTAAACAGTAAGAAGTCTGTGGTTTCAAATGCGGTTAACTTTAGAAATATTCGATATTATGTTTGAAACAAAGAAGACTAATCCGATAATAATATGATACTAAAAAAACCTTGAAACAATAAACTTAAAACAAATTATTTGAATTAAAAAAAAATAATATAATATAATGAAGATGGCAACATTAATATCGTAATAGAAATATATTTTGAGATTCTGACAAAAATCGTTTCGTACATTACTTATTACCTGCGAGAGATCGAAAGAAACCCGATCAAAAACAAATAACAAAAGCGCGGAAGCCACAAAAAGGAATCCAAGCAGGAACAGCGGATGTAATTAGAAATAATAAAGCTTCGGTGTATGATAAAGAATACAATGGAAATTATCTTTCTTTTTTTTCCCATTTTTCTAAATAACATGTCGATAATAAACATATACTCATATTAAGGAAAACGGTAGTCGATTCACCTGATAAATTTAACAACATTTTATGTTATCAGTTAACCTTTAGTTGGAGGATTTACACAATAACAAAGTAACTCTGATAATCTCTCACTATCCGCGCCTATTCATCACTTGTCCTTCTTGGATAAATCCTTTTCTGTGACAGCTGTTAGACTGTGGAATGATCTTTCACCTAACATTAAAAGAGCCTCCTCCAAAATTATTTTCAAGCGCCTGATTCGGCATCACTATGTTATGAGACTCCATTCATAAGTAGCCTTCTCGCTGTTATTGCTTATTATTGTACTTTTTAATCTAGAGTTTTTATTTATCTTAATCTTTTTCTTCTACATATATAATGTTTTATTAATATATATATACAATATTTTATTTATACTTATTTATTTCTAATATATTACTGTATTATATAATATAGTATTAGTAAAATAGTATCTTTAACTCATATCTGCCCTGCACATAATTATACTTTCCTCTTATATACCGGATGACTGGTAGAGAATGCCTTTAGGCATTCTCTATCCTCCTTGTACTTATATGAGTGCTAAAGAATAAATAAATAAATAAAAGAAATAAATAACAGATACTTGTTGTTTAAAACAGAGCAACTATTTATTTACAAGTGGCCATCGAAAATACACGAAGCATTGCGTTCTCATTGTCAAAATAGAAGAAATTCACACGTTTTAATCTATTGCAAAGTGAATATAATGTGCGGTGAAAAAATCAAACAATGTACAAGAAAATATATCCACTTTTAACAACGATAAACGAGAAAAATATGAGAGCTATGTGACTGAATATTCATTTACCTGTAATCACCGTACGTGGCTTTGATGTACACAGGCCTTTATTAAGTAATACTGCGCCTTTCTCCCGAAACCCAAATAAATACTCGGAGCTTAACTCTGTATCAAAAAGCTCGCTATTTAATGAAAGACTGTCGACTTTGCGACATTTTTTTTACATATACGTTAAGATTTTTACGTTCATATATACCTTTATAAATAATTATTATTAGAGTTAGTTACCTTTGAATCCAACGACTTTTTCGTACGAGATAAATTTTCAATTACTCATGAGAATTTTTTTTTTCATATTCGTAACTTTAAGTGTTACACTACATTGTGACATTATTGCAAATATATCAGTAGGCTGTTTATTATCATTTTTAAGTAGTATTAAAAGAATTGAGACACAAATTGTTAAAACAAGTAATTATCATGCAACTTCTACTACTTGTAGAATTTTAGTTGCGACCCAAATTCCTGAAACTGTGCCGCTAAACTTGTGTTTTTACGCAAATAGAAATTACTCGAATGTGAAATAGCATTTAAATGAACTCGTTTTCACTACTAAAGCTACCCTCTTTGAAATAAACGTTTCAAAACTAAAAGTAGCGATTGAAACAATCCAAAAGTATGTAAATTTTATCTTTGAAGAGCGGAATTTATTTTGATAAAGCGTAAAGGATTGAAAATTAAATTTAGAATCTAAGAAACACTTGTAACTTGATTAGAAAAAGTATTTGTACTGGAAGGGAAAAAAATGTATTTTAAAAACTTCAAGTCGACTTTATGTAATCTATTTACAATTAGCATTCTTTATCCGTCTCCGACTGGAGTCCACTCGACTCGTTGGGGGAGGTTTGGCAAAAATTCTCTAACGAGCTCATTGTCCTTTTTGTTTGGATCTCCTTTGTGAAGGGTTTCTCCGACTGTGTCTTTAATTATCGCATTGAATAAGTTTTGTGGTTATTTGATTAGGTGTAACTTAGGAGAGTTATAGACTGGATTATTAGGATATTACTTTATCTTAAACTAATTTCTAATATGTACTATGACAAAAGGAATAAAGTACTTTATAGTGAAGTGCATGCCACTTGTCTGTATTCTGTTTTTTAATGTTTGCTTTTAACATTTTTCTGTATGAAATCTGCATATTCAATTATGTAGTCCTGTAATGAGGTGCAATCAAAACTATTTTTTTCGAATCCTTTAAGCAAAGCCTCTTAAGATGTTAGGCATTAAATTAAAAAGTTTTCGCTCGTCCCTTTAAGAACGCTCAGCCGCTACTAGTTCATTCCTCTACGATATCCTACTTAATGATCGCCTAAGATAAGAAAACTAACTGTGGGTTTCTAAGCTTAAGTCCTTGTATAAAACATATCAACACCCCTGTCATTATCTTTAACAGAACTGAGATAACAATATTTTTTGAACGAAGATTTTGGTGTTATAAACATAGTATTAATGGATTGAAATCTATAAAAGTTCCATTTTTAGTACATGAACTTGCTAAATCTTATATGGACATGTTTTGTAATTAATCGAAAATATGTATAAAAATATTTACCTATTTTATAGTGAAAACAATCCGAAATATCAATTACACACAACTTACTTAGAGCACTTTCCACTTTCCCTTGTTTAGAACTTCATAAGGAAATAATTTTACATAACCATAACGCTACGCATTACGCTACGCGAAACTGAATAAAACGCAAATATTCGGAATTCGAATCAAACTTGTGGATATTCTAGAATCCGATACATGAGGCGTGGGCGAAGGGGACTAACATAAATAAAAGCAGGGACTGTTTCCTCTAGTGGTGATAAGGCGCGATAGCCTGGCCCAGGATATCCGCGCTGATAAACGATGACCGGTCAATTTTAATAATTATAACATTGTTTGGCATTTGAACAATTACGTAGTTGTTAATTTTATGCTTTGCCATTCTAAGATGAGTCATAAGAACACGAACGTCTTTCCATTTGTTGGGTGGGGAACACCCATACAAAAACTTATATCAGTTTCTTCAAAAGGGTGTCCAGCATGTTTTGGGATAAGTGTTTCGGCAGCTACGGTTATGATGTTCTATTCGTGATGACAAAGTATGTTCTAAAATTAAAACCAAAGAGATAAAAACAAATGTAATTTATTGTAATTTAATAACACGTTGCCTGAATCAGTTCATCAGTATTGCTTTTATTTTTGTGTCAAATAAAACTGCGCATTTAATTTTTGAGTCGCTTTATAAGGCGTTCTTACAGTGTAGGAAAACATCGTGATGCAAACTGCACATATCTGAGAAGAAACTTAATTATATGAGTGAAGTCAACCCGCACTGGGTCAGCATTGTTGACTATGGCTTAGTCACCCCTAACTTGGGGTATGTTCCGAGATCCTCAGTGAGGACTATAGTGAGCTGATAATGATTATAAGGATAGTCCTATTAAAGAAATCGTTTTTTTATACTTAAAGTTTGGTACAATATATATTTACGCAAGGTGTTATTTATTTATTGCCAAACGAAACTCCCTGTGTGGCGAGTGCAGAGAGCAGGCCTCTCATAATGACAGCGCAGCGCTCCGCATTGCAGCTATGCGGTGCGCTGCGTACAGTCAGCTTCACTGGCGGTACTTATTCCTCTTCTAAAACGATAATATATGTCTTGTATGCCATAAAACTATAAATGTTGTAACAATAGCGCATTCTATACTATGATATAGTTAAGACGACCACAAGAGATAAATAAAAAAAAAAGATTTTACTGAACTGACTCAGGACGGTAATTTTTGTGACCACCTGTTGTAGTCTAAACGGCTAAAACGATTTTGACGACTGGGGTGTCATCAATTTTAATTCTACCCCTAAGTGTCATACAAACAGATTTTTTATTAACAAATAGTCTATTATTTGTACAAATTCATCCATTGGTAGAACCCGTCGTGAGGTTAAAATATAAGACATTTTTTCTAACTGGAATACCGCGAACGAAGGTGACTTTACCTCATGCCTTTCAAATTCTTTTCCACGATTCTCTCAAACTTTTGTTCTTTTTAAATTCAGCTGGCGCGAAATACACGTTTATATTGAGGTGCACATTGATTAAAGTTTATACGTACAATTGAAATGTTATCTACAATTGTACTTTTTTCGAAGTACTTTATAAGATACAATTCAATTTAGTTTTACATAATTTGTATCCAGATATGTCACGTATTTTATTTTAAACTTTTTGTATCCCTGTAAATAAATTAATAGCACTAAGGTAGAACTAACTTGATTGTTAACTTTAAGTTACATATATACTATTTAGTAGCTTTGCAGACAGTTAATAGTTTTGATATACTTTCACATGCAGTTGATATGGATATCTTTGAAACGGGATTCTTACCTCAATTAATCTATCTGAGTTCCCAATGTTTCGGCACAGTTGCATGTGCCATGGTCACGGGCTGACTGGTGTTAAATATTGGAAGCTCAAAGAGCTTAATCTTAATAAGGAACTCGTTTCTTACGACCAGTAAGTATATCAGTACAACCACGGAAGTTTAAAGTTATATATCGATAAACATACTTTTATAATAATAGCTACTCTATATAATTAAATTATAATAAAAAGCTGATTAATAATAAACGAGAGGATCCCAGATAGAAAGCAGAACGAGATTGTAGCGGTGTTTAGACATGTGAAAAAACTGAAAAGAAACACAAATATTCTAATCCGAGCTCCTACAATATGCAAAAACAAAATTCGGCTACAACAAAATCGAATTACGGCAAAATACAATTCGACAAAATAGTGAGCTCATAAATATACAATTGGCAAGTCGCTTTCGTAGCAAAATCACGTCTATAGCTGTAAGGGGTAACCTCTGAGAAGAATCCGCGAAAACATTCGACAAATAAACGCGAATCCCTTCACGCACGTATTGTTAGATCTTCGTTACTAAAAGAAAGAAACTACAGTTTAAATCATACAAAATCTCACAAACGAACCGACAAACCGACTGCCTCTGGGGAGATAGGCTATCACAATTTCTTATATCGCTATAAAAGTAACTAAAATATACTTAACTTAAAAACTGTTATGTGCCCAAAATAAAGAAAACACGATTATTGCGTGAATGCTTTTTGCTGTGGACTAGAAATCAAAGACAAAAACATATTGTGTACACCATTCCTAGAGTAGAAACAGAGTTAATATATAGTTTGATATTGTATACGTAATCTAAGCTTATTTTAAAGAAGTAATTCCTTGTATCTATGATAAAAAAGTATGTCGTGATGATGGGTTAAATCTGATTCGTTAAAATCACTTACAGTAAATTGAATATGTAAATCTATAAGATTTTAAATTGTACCTGTTCATACAATATTCTAAACACGATGCCCCGCGTTAAGGCAAACGTACAAATTTGTCACATGAGCGATGGCGTACCTACGTGTTTCGCCATCCAAATCCCGAATATAATCTGTCGCTGAGCAAATAAAACACACCTTTATTACTTTAGAAGAAAAGCTTAAATCCTACTCGTTGGGTCGCGACAAATTCACATTTTATACTATACGTTTGCAGAGTTAACAATCGAATTTATCTCTTAGAAGTGTAATAAAAAAGAACGTTTTCGATTGCTTTTCTTGTGGATAGGGACTGTTATGCGGAGTGTATGATTTCATGCCAGCAAAAGTAAAGAAGGTTGACAAATAGGTCGGGCGTGCCGGAGTTCAGTTTTATTAAAATTAAAATGCTCTGTCTGATATTAATAAAAAGGGCTAAGGTTGAGGACGGCTTGAACTTCATCGTTTTACTCACAGCGGCTTCAAGATGAAAAAGCTGAACGTTTTTATTAGCATGAAAGTAGTATAAATGATTACTTCAGTGTGAAATTGTTTTATATCTTTTTTTGCACAAGTAAATATATTTATTCGAAAAGTTTTCACTTTAGGCGTGTTTGCAAAACGTGGACGTTGTAAAAATACATCCAAACGATAAATCTGTCGAGCCCAAGCAAAACAGCCGAGTCGAAAGGCGCCGTCCACAGTCGTAACTCAATCTTAGTCGAGCAATTTCACCGAAAATTTATTCGGTATGAACTGTAGTTGTCAAATGCTGACGTTCGCGTATCGGAAGAATAAATGATAGACATAAAAGAGAGGCTGAAACAACGCGGTCTGTTGGTATTGTGATCACGTGCGGCGGCGACGCGCCACTATAGCAAACGCAATATTCCAACGAGAAATTATATTTATCTGTACGAAGAAATCACTAGTAATTCAATACATAGAGGCGATGAATCACATACAAATATTGAACGAGTCAGTAAAGAGCTTGTCTATTCTCCATTTTACGATAAAAAAATTCTTAAATAAATGACATGCAAAAATAAAAATAAAAACGGTAGTATTTTTTAAATAGTCAAAGTTAATTGTTACAGATCATATTTAGTTACTTAATTGCTTACTAATTCCATCATATGAATTAAACAATTCGATTTTTGTTAAATTAATCGGAAATAATTTTCATTTTAACATAATTAAAGAGGTACCTTGACATTTGTGAAGTTGTACTCTAAATGAGATGAATAATTTAATTGGCATCCGAAAGTCAAAATTTAAAAGCAAAGTTATTACATTTTTTTTTGTTTCTTTTTGATCATAGAGTTTCAATAACGTCGTAATGGACTTAATAGGGTCTATTGTTACCAAGATAATTATTAATTGCGTTACTTCCTTTTGTTTGCTAACACTTATGTTTTAAAAGTAGTAGATTCCGCAACACCAATATTTGTTGGGTGCACGAATGGGCCGGTCGACCGGTGAAATACCACGACCACACAGAAGACAGGCGTGAATAGGAAGCAATTCCGCGTTTCCTCTGATGAGTGTGATACCGGAAGCCTAAGTTTAGTCCTCTTTCCCTTATCACTCTTTTATTATTAGGAAAGGATGGGATGGTAGTGGATTTGGCGGAAGATGGGAGGCATAGGAAGGGAAAATATCCTTTCTGTGCGACCCCATCTCCGTTGATTAAAGATAGGCATCTGTATTTGCGGATGTCTATGGGCAACTCTCACCTCGCTATTTCGGCAAATTCGGTTGTCAGTTTGCCACTTTTTTTTATAAAAAGTGATTATTTTTAAAATTCTGATTTAGTCATTTAGTCGATTAAGTAATAAAGTAACTAACCCTTTATAAACAGCCAGTTGTCTTTATTGATACATTCGTAATATCACAAAGACATATAATCCCGGGGGCACAATTGGCCGCAACACACCAAATAAACAAGTAAGAGCGATCAGCACAATCATCGCGAATCATTTGGACTTAGATCCAAAAATCCCAACTGCGAGTGTTTGTTTTTGATTTTTGTCTAACGAGACAATGGGGAAATGATGAGAGCCCGCTGTAGGTCGCCTTTGGGACTTCACCCCATACCAACACCGACCCTCGACGTTTTGATTCATTTGAAACTTGACCTTATGGCTTGATGATAAGAATTCGATTTGTTTAAAATGTTTTTGGATTAACGCTTTTATATGAGTGTGATGAACGCATATGGCGTCAAACTGGCTGCAGAGCGGCGGTATGCCACTCGAGGGAGTAGGATTGGCCGCCACTCCGAGCCTATGTCATTGCAATGGGTAACTTGGACTTTCAAGATTTATTCTCTAGGGTAAGAGAAGTTTTAATTTATCGTGTTTCGGGGCTGTTCAGTAGAATGATCTTAATTACCTAATTTGAATAGTGACATAAGACAATGGGTATAATGAATTGTCAAAATCAAAGGGAATTATTTAAATATAATAACACTATGTTAAAGTTTGAATTTTAAGTTAGAATATCTCGACTGAACTCGCGGTCGTGATGCCTCACACTGAGGGTAAAGACGTGCAACGCACGACTCTAGAGACATAGGAAACTAAAACTAGTAAATATGAGTGTCTTTTGTCTATTAGCCATTTTTATTTAGTACATAATAATGTCTCTCCAAAGTTTCAACAATTTAAAAAGAACTCAATATGCTAAATTCATTGAATGCCAATATTTGTTCAAATATGGCGCTAAGCGGTTCAGATAGCTTCATAAACAATGCAAACAAACCTTAATGCCGTCAGTTGTGTTTGAAGCATCAATCACCAACTCAATAGATTAACAAGAACTAACCGAAAACTGTTGTGATCCGCTTATCACTCCGCTAATTAGACGTCTTATTTATGTTTCAAATGATCTAACATCAAAGTGATGTTTTAGAGCTTTATGTAGATCGGTAGACTACATCTTGTTAATTTGTTCAACTTGTCTAATAATGATCTCATTATATTGTATGTGATCACATCTATCGTACATAACTATTTCAAATTATTGCGTAATACGTTTTATAGCATTTCAGCTAACATTGATCTTTCTAACCTATATCAATGTGATTTGACAGTTAAGTCCGTAGTTTTTATCTTTTTAAAATTATCCAGATAAAGTGGACAGCTTGGTCCACTTTATCATTATTTTGAACAGTAATCGTGAATTAAACAAATTGTTTATCTTCTAATAATTAAATCTTACATTAATTTATGTCGTCTTTCTTGAAATTTGATGCCTTAAACTTGAATAACGTTTCAATTAACTTGAACAAAATCTAATTTAGTTAATTATAAGCTCGAGCCTTACAAATTGGAGGAAATAAGGAGAGTGGGTGCCCTGTAATGTTGGCAATATAGCCTTATGTTTACGCACACACGCCAAATTAATGTTTCAATTCGAGATAAATACAAGTCGCCGGTTTAACTTCAAACAAGGAGAGACAAAGTGTTTAAATTGAATTAAATAAATCTTCGTAGTCATTCTGAAATCGTTCCGAACAACTTAGATCGTATCTCTGGGAATAAAGTTGAAAGTTTAAACGTTCAAGTTATCTTTTGATCGATACGTTCGTGTGATACAGTCCCTCTATAGTCTATTATATTCGATTAATTTCTATTGATATTGTACAACTCAGAAATACTAAATGTAAACATGATATTTATCTATTTTTAAATCTTAATTAATATAATGGCTATGTTCTTTATTTTTGTCCTTTTTCCCTTCCCATCCTTTTCTTTATAGGAAAGGATGGGAAGGGGAAGTGGATTTGGCGGAAGAGGGGACGCATAGGAAGGAGAAATATCCTCTTTCTGTGCGTCCCCTTCTCCGTTAATTAAAGGTAGGCAACGCATCTGAATTTGCGGATGTCTATGGGCAACGGTCGCCTCGCTATTGCGGCGAATCCAGGTGGCCGTTTGCTCGTTTGCCACCTTATAATATAAAAAAACTGTTGTTTTCACATAAATGTTCGATTAGTAATATCTTAAGATAGTAAGAGAAAATCGGTAATGACGTTGGCATTGTTCGATTTTTGAATTACATTTATTTCTACACTTGCTTAAAGTTAATTACTGGACCTAGCAAGAATTTTTGTGACAAAAGCCATCGTGTCGTCATCGACGAGATTTGTAACAAAATATGTGCAGCGCCCCCTATCGTACGTAAAGTACACCAAAAATCTTAAACTAATTTAGAGATAATTGACGATGACGTTAAATATTCATGCTCACTGTTCACAGAAATAAATTCGGTCATATAAAGCTTTGAATTACAAAAATGCCACAAATATCAAATTTCTAAATTGAAACAAACCGATGTAAAGTCGATCATAATTAGTTACAACAAGGGTAGTAACGGTCGTAATTCAAATTAAAGAAGAAGTTATCGAATGGCGCAGTAGCAGTAAGCCGGAGGTAAATAATTGAAGTAATTGTGAGGTCAGATCGGGTCAATTAATCATCGGATGCCGACCGAAGCCACATTACCAATTTATATCCAGCCCAAAATACAAGCCCGCTGTTCCCAATGCGCTCTGTTCTGCACCAATCGAATCCGCGGAATAATTAGGAATAAAATTACTGAAGCTTGAACGATTACGCATCGTGTTGTGTTAATGATGTGAACGTATGTAACAGCTCTATGTTTTTTGCTCTATTAATTTTAATTTAATTTAGAATTTTTTTTGATCAAAATTGATTAAGAGAAATTTTATAAGTAACCTTTTACATATGATGTACTTTCAGTTCAAGTTTAATAAATTATATTGAAGACAGTTTTTCGTTCCAATTCATAATTTGGCAGCCGTAGTAAAGAACATGATTGTACCCATCAAGATCTAAATTATTATCAATATAACTAGATGACGCCCGCTACTCCGTCCGCGCGGAATTAAAAAAAATCATAGTAGCCTATGTGTTCTTACAGTTTATTATCTACATCTATGCCAAATTTCATCAAAATCCGTTAAGCTGTTCTGGAGATATCTTCAAACAAACATCCATCCATCTAAACATTCGCATTTATAATATTAGTAAGATTGGAGACAAAATTACGACATTCCAAAATTAAATATTTTCGCGTATTGATCGAATAATACATAAATTATTAAAAGAAACATTTAGATACAAAATATTTGCACACATTTCATGATAATAATGAGGCCGCATTTAATACCATTTAAATTCATGAAATGCTTTTAAATATTGCACAAATTTGCCTTAATTTGTAGCCTAACGCAGCCGGCGGTCACACGGTTAATTATGTAGGAATTGTATCAAACATTTTAGTAATACGAGAGTAGTCGATGTAGTGTACCGCTTAGCGCCAACGTATGCGGAGTTTGTACAGAAATTAGAGAAAATAAAATTAGTGTAAAACGTTCTAAATTCCCTTTTACTAGAATATTTTAGTAAAGTCCGCATTAATGGATATTTTAACTGTTTATTACTTACTTTAGCATATGTAAATGTTTACATAACGGACTATTATAACCGAAACACACGAAATGGTTCCGAATTAAACATTTTACAGTATTTTTTGCACATTAGATTGTAGTAGAAACATACGTAGGTATAAATACTTACTTACAACCTAGAAATATATATACTGTGATCAGTGTAGAACCCTGCAACTGGCTATATATACCAAATATACTTCCCCTATGCATATAAACATCGGTTTCGTTTTATATGTATATGAGACATGGTAGATAAAAGACCTAAAAGTCGCCGCTATGGTGGGTGCCCATAAACTGTGACAAGTGACGTGGCCCACCATAAAGTTTTGAACTCATCCCATAGGACTACACAGTAAAGTGTCAATATCATAACGCCGATATGTATGGGGGTAAGCAGCGTTGGTGGCGAGATAAAGCGTTGATAAATAGAAGTAAAAATAGAGGGCATATAATTGACCGTTGTATTCAGACCCCAAGGCGCAGATTAAATAGCTTAAGATAAAGGTCTACATTGACTGGATAGGAGATACGTAGGCGGATCGGGGGACTCTTTAGAGGCGATCTCGTATTTTTACTTCCCGGAATATATTCTTAGACTGCATTGACACAATTCTGGTGGTAGCTGATGGCTAGTTTGTGGCAGTAAATAAATTTGAATGAAAAAGCTAATATTTTATGCTATTTATAAATCGAATTGAATACAGGACAAGAATATTGTTTGCATTGAAAAAAAAAAGCTATTAATGTCCAACTTCGTTCTCGTTTTATTTCTAAATTACTTTATCGTCTATACTATACTTAAAGAGAAATGATTTGTTTGTTTGTTTGTCGATCCGAAACTACTGAAACAATTTGAATAATTCTTTCACTGTTAGGAAGGTACAATATCCGCGGGTGACATAAGCTATATTTATTATTAGTTTTTTATTTTAATTTTCGCGCAGACGAAGTCGCTAGTCTAATATAATTATGTAACTATGATCAAATAGAAATTTTTAGCGACCTACAATATTTGTAAGGTAATATTTATTTAAGTTCTCGGTATTATTTAGTTTTTTGTTTCAAAAAATGAACACCCACGGTGATGGAATATATTTTTATAAACAATTGCACTTAAAATTTAGTATGCTATTAACGTATATACGTTTTCGAAGATAGCTCTCGACAGACGATTTAAGTCGTTCAAAAGTTTACTCCAAATCCAACTACGGGTATAAAGGCAGAGTCGTAAATACAGAATTGAAAGCGAGTGAGCCGAGCACCTAAAAGCGTACTTAAAAAAACTTTTGTCGCGTTTTAAACAATAAATCGTCGCATATCTCAGGCAGGACCAAAATACGAACGTGAAGTTATCTTTATGTCTCTATTTCTACTAGTGCTGTGTTTTGAATAACACGTTATAGTTACGTTATAACTGAATTGCTTATTTCATTCATTTATGTATCGTTTTTTTTATTCTTATAGAACAATGATACCGTATTGTAGTTGTTGACACATATAATAATTAAGAGGTCGTCGAACACAAAACTATTTGCCTAAAAATTCAGAAGTTGCAGACCATGACGCTATAGATAGCTAATATTGTGTAAATTATTATTATTTATTTTTATAATATCACAAAAATCGATTCATAAGAAAATAGTTGGCTGGTAACACGCAGAAAAAACATACATTCAAATTGAAAACATGTTGCTTTTTGAGGGCCGTTAAAAATTCTATTTGACGGTTCACATCACTAATATTATCAGTTCGGAAATAGAGGAACATGTGTGGTTTACGTTCGTCCATCGCTCACAATGGCATCTGTGAACGCATTGTACCTTTTACGAGTAAGTGTGTATAAATTACAAGGGAACGAGTTCATTCATAACGAGCTCTTTGACTCCGGCCACTTTGTAGTGTTGCTCGATGTTTGATGTCACGGTTCACAAATTTGAAAGATTCTTATTACTTTCCTAGTTTCGGAAAATATTTTGTTTCATCATACAGTCGTTTGAATGTCGAGTAACAAGCGTAAAAAACTTTAGAATTAATTTAGTATTTCAGGATAAAGATTTATTTTTGAGTAAAACTAGAATAGAACAACCACCCAGAGAAATAATTAAGTTCGAACTTCAACACGCTCTTGAATCATCCCATTAAAAATAAATTATTTGTCAGCCTGTTAAAATTGAATACTAGATATGTATGAAGATAGAAACCTCTGCTTTTACCTCGATTAGATAAAATCATATGGGTGCTACGAATATAAAAAATTATTAAAGATACACAGGTGCAAATTCATAATCTACTACGAAGACAACGTGACAGGGAAAAGCCGTTCCTTATCAAAATGCCAGTGAAAATGCGACGTTATTCCGCGCCCCGGTAACGGCCGTTCGGGGACCCATTCCCTGTGTATCACCCGCTTTCTTATTGCCAGTGCGAGCTTAAAATTCGAAATTATCAGCTGCCATCTTTATTGTTTCGATGACGTATTTAGATCACTCATTTGATTTACGGGAGTCCCTTTACCGATCGTTTGTCGCCACGTGTGCGACCGTAATGCTAGTTTCACACGAGGGACAGTGAAGCAGAGCAATAGACAGTAAAGTACTGCTAGTACAGGTTTGTCTCGACGTCTGCGTTCACATGTTAATAGTACTGTAATGTCTATTGCTCTGCTCTGTTCTGCCCTCGTGTGAACCTAGCTTTATGCCGTCATGCCATCCCCGTGGTTTGTAAAGCTTGTTAGCTTTTCATCGCCTAATGCCCGCGCGTTAGGGATTATGAAGCCGAGTGACATGTGTTATTTAATAATTGACAACAGACAAGCGTCATTGCTTAGCTCGATGATAGACATCTCTTGTTTAAATGCACGCATATGTTCCATGGTTCAGACAACGTAAATAGAGCGTACAGTCAACAACATAAAGCTGTGGAGTTTTTACTATTAAAACATTAATTTAAAATAAGCGTGCGAATTAAAATATAATTTTGGAACGAAGTTCCTTATCGTGCGTTATGAAAGAGGGCTAGACGGAAAAAAATCTTACGAAAAGTTGTCACGACACTTTTTGCCATAGTAAGTATGTTAACGACGAATGAGCGCTACTTCACCATGGCAACGACGTGACAATATATAACAAAAATTCATAGAAATAAAATGTACTTCTTGTGAAGACTTAAGTTTTTTATTCATAGAATAAACATTGGTTCCTTCACTAATTAATTGAAAGGAACTTCGTTCCATCCGGGTGTCCCTTGACACCTCTCAAGTTTTTTAAATCCAAAATTTTAATCCTTTCTTCTAAAAGAATTGAACAACAAAATAATCGTTTCCTACTCAAATTTTATCAGAATCAAATTAATTCCAATATTACGCGCTCCTCCTCTAGAAAGGTTGGAAAGGCGAGCATAAATTAAAAATCGAGTACAGTCGAGTGAAAAAGTTTTCGATTAACGAGAGAATTGATTCGATCGTTTCAGTAATTAATGAACAATTAAATAGTTATCGCTTTAACTGTACCCTCTCGTTCGTTTGCAGTTGCAATTTTGCCTGTCGTTTTTCTGCGAGCGTCGCCTCTGCAGCGCCGAGGTGTGGTCATTATTCAATTTGCTATCGCAATGCAGTTGTTTCGTATTAAAATGCGTTGTCTCTGCCAAATATAAACATTCCATTGTATTTGTTTTAAGTTGTACGAAAAAATATTACGACTGAACACAAAACAAGACCAAATATGGCAGTGGCATTATAAAAATGTCAATGTCGACTATTTTACTTTTTTCACGTATTCATATTTCTTATAAGATTAGAACGTTTTCGTTACGTTATGAAATTGTTTAACGCCGTTCTTTATCCGTCGACGGGAAATTTCAAAACAAGCAGAGGTTCAGGTGTTTGTGTTGATATTTATTGTAATTAATTTCACAGAGAAAATTTCTCTTAAGAACGCCCGAAGCTTAGTTTGAATAATTGTGTAAAGACGAAAGTTGCTCGCATAAATTTACAAGGTTCTATTGTCGGCTCGTTCGGAAGCAAATAATGGCAACGAAGCCGGCATCGAATAGAAAACAGAGCCAAAGCGAGCAAAATGCAACGTACAAAGGTAGGAGAGGACTTTGTGACGTCAGCTTCTATAAAACATTTTTCAATACCGAGGGAAATTGGTCAAAAATGACTCCCGAACAAGATTATCTTGGGCGTGTATTTGATGCAGGCAAAATTCAAACTTAAAAAGTAAACGCTAAAGGCCATTGTGGAGTACATGGTCGGGACCTTCCATTTTCAGGGGCTAGCCTACCGGTATTATGTAGGCGAATTGTGATCGCGACGACACAAGTTATTGAGCCTTAAAGCTTTAGATGAAAGTACGATTTTCCGCTATGAACTTTGGCAGACTTTTCCTAAGCATTTATAAAAGAAAAAGCTAAACTAAATCTCTGCTCCTAGTTTAAAGTGCTAATAACGTGTATGGACTTTGTATCTATCAGGATTGTGACATTAAGGCAATTGAATTAATCACAATATTAAAGTTTTAGAGAAAGGTTCAAAATCGTATTTAAATGTAGTTTGATTTTGCAGCACCGCCGCCATTCGACTAGCTCTATAAGCCATTATTTAACATCAGCTAAATCGGGCTACTGCGGTTTTATCTTCTTCGAAATTTATAAGTTAAAAAGGTCATCGATATCAATTGTTCAAATGTCTCTAAAAGCGATAAAAGGAAAATTCAGACAGTAAACGATTCTAATTTAGGCCGGTTAGTCGTTTAAATGATCGTGGGAATATCCACTATCGGTTCGGAAGTGGCACTCCGCTCTTTAATGAGAAAAAGGTTCCGGACTCCGCAGGTCAGTCTGATACCGAACGTTCTGTTTGTGTTGCAAGACTAATGTACTCTGATCACGCGAAATTAGCCTTTAAAAATCTAGCACCGGTTTTTCTTGTTGTAATTTATTGTGGCCTTCTTTTAAACAGATACCAGAATTTTACAATCATTACATTTGCCTTTTCTCTTCTATTAGTTTATACAATTTATACTTTTAAATGAAACGTATTTTTTTTTTAAATTATGTTAACGGTTAACACATTATGCTAAAATTGGTACCTAATTGTTAAATTCGGTCCACAAATAAGGACGAAAAATTGCCTGAAACCGCAGCCAGACGCGTTCTAACCGCATAGTCCACAAATGTAACACAATACAATCGATTCTACGCCGTACGTACTTGATACTACGAAAATCAATATCAAAAAACGTCGTCTAGTTTCTTACCTCATTGTATTAAAGTATAAATATTTAAACAGAAGACTGTTGTAATTGGGTAACGGTTAATTAGTACTGTATATCGAGGGCCCCTATCGGAATTCCTTTTAGTTAAAGTGGAAATATATTCGCTTTAATATTGAAGCTATTCATTCGCTGTATGGTTGGTATTAATTATGAACCGATATTTCTTATTAATACGAGAATTCGGAGCGTTTGTATCGCACAAAATATTTTTGGTATTTATAAGTGTTAGGTAAGATTATATTCTTGTGTCCATGCCGTCAGGATCACGGTAGTGTACGAGAGCGTACCCGTGTTTCTGGCACAAGACAGAAGGTAACCGTGTGGTTTTAGCATGTACAAGTCCGACACAACCATTCTTGTCCCCGCAAAGGTGGTATGCAGCATTTCCCCACGCTAAAAAAATGTGCTACTACTTGCAAATTTTACAAGTAATTTTTTTTGCAAATGAATCAAAATATTTATCCGTTGTATGGCTTTTCTTAATACCAGACTTCTTACTTCGCAAGATCGATAAAAAAAAACATGAAAATCATATTTCATTCCAAGTAATCAGAAATTCACAGAAACTCGAAGTAAACTGTTACAGCGTCAAATGTAAATGACGTCTTTACATTAAGATACTTTAAATCAATTTGCTGACAAATTACAAGTCTACAGTAACTTTATTCAATGAATCAAATTTGTATAATTGATTCAATTATGAATTGTATCTTTCTACAAAATGTATTGAAGCGAACATTGTTGTATTTGAGTAAAGAGTTGATGAATACTTTATAAAATATACATTTATGCGACGAGACAAGAGGGACTACTTCGCTCGGAGTGAGAACGTGTGTTTAAGGTTGTCCGTTCAACGCCTAAAATGATATATGCCAACGACAAAAATATTCCCATTAAAATGAAGCATAATTAAAATAATGTGATTACGTTAAAGTGATCTTTTACAATTTCTGCATATTATTTGGTGTAATTTTGTCTAATAATCTATTTAGAATCAATTTACGCAAGTCTAGTTTGAAGCTTGATAATATTTGGATAGACTTTGTATTGAAGCATCAACATCAAGTAGAAGGATGAAGCGACGTTTGGAGTGTCCGGCGATGACGTGCCCAACTATTTAAGTTTCTCCTTTGATTAAGCGAGCGACAAAGATTTCTTGATTAAAATCTTCGAGTCGAGCCACCGCGGACGACTCGTCGACTGCTTGCCTCGAGTTTCGTAGGGCGCTTTTGAAATTTAAAAGCCTTTCTCAGACGACGTCAGTAATGGAAGCCGTAACGGGATTTGCTGAGACGTTGAAATCGTCCAACTACTCATTAACCGGACCGTCGTTGATTTTCAATAAATTTTAGACTACATTTTGTATTTCAAATTATAATTAGTATTACTAATTCCAATGTAGATGACTTTAAAATAAATAAATTCATTCAGTTGAGAGAAATAGCTTTTGTGAGAATGTCTCGTATAACACCGTATATTGAAAAAGTATTTAACCCACTTACTTGAATTACTAACGTTTATAAACGAATGATAATAAATAATAGAGGTATGAAATGTGTTCAAATTATGAAGAACTTACCTACAGATAGAGGTACTGGTATAATATTCAATGAGAGGAATTTATATAAGATATTGGACTTATATAACCTAAGACGTAAAACGGTTGTTCCAATTCACCCTAACATGAGGTACGAGGCCTCGCCAATATTTCCACCTTCAGGGTCGACGTAACGCATAAACACGATTCCCATATCGCTTCAATATTTCTCGACCCACTGATTAGATATGGAAAATAATATTTCGCACGGAGAAATAATATCACGATTTATTCGCGGGGGCCAGATAACGGCGCGAAAGATGGGCCCCTTAATGGTCGGAACGGGTCGAAATTGACCGAAATCGTCCGAAATGGGCCGAGTAGCCCATCCAGGCCGCGTATTTTTACATATTATTTTAAGGGATCGCATTAAATTACCGCTTTTTTGTGTTGGTGAGTTATGAGGTACCATATTTTTCAAAGGTGTGGCCTCGAGAACGATTCTTGCCTCCGATCCGTGAGGAGGGCGAAAGCGAAAAGGGGAATAATTACAACCAGCTTGTGTTCTATTGAAATATTTTCTTTCAGATTTAGATTCTTGTTCGTTGAAAGCAGTCGGTTTTTATCCAGTCGAAGTATATTTCTTTTAGTGAAATGAATATTTTAAAAGGCTACATTTTTTCTGCGGGATATTTTTCAATTGAAGAAACAAATATTTTACTTACCCAAATAGATAAATATTAAGTGGAGATATTTAGGAATAACTTAAAATTAATATTTATTTTATTAAAACTTAAGGAACAAAACGATCAATTTTTTTTCATATCTATCCTACGATTTGGTATTTTTTTATTTATTTTATTTTATTATTATATTTAACTACCTTTTCTATCATATATGGATAAAATATACTTGACATAAATATTAGACTATATAAATAGACTATATCAACAGTATAAGCCATACTAGAATTATATCAGAATATTTCAGCAGGCATGCTTCGATTTGCAATATTTACCTATATACGAGTACTAATAACAATTCATTGACTACGATTAATATTTTAATTATTAATTATAAAAATTAATATTCAAAAATATGGTTAATTTATTAAATATATAAGAATACAAAGTATATTAAAGTTAGGGTATACGTTAGTGAAATTTATAAAGCAGTGTTCAGACATTTGCACAGTTTGGTATAACCTATATAATTCTAAGTGCATTTTTGATTGTAGTAAGCGGTGGGAAATGCAACAAGGGTTAGTAGTACCTTCACCGTCAGACCATGTCCTTTCTTGGAGGATGAACAACTGAAATTAAAAAAATATATAATGAGTAATTGATTACTCTATGGTATTTACCAAAAAAAAAATTAAATCTGTAGAGCGTTTATTAAATGTTTGGTGGTTTTAAAAATATATAGTTAAAACCACTTCATTTATAGGTGTGTGGGTTTTTTTTTAATGAATATTAACATTTTATCCAAACAAATATTCTGCCAAAGTGTCAATATTATGCACGGCTTCGAAGTGAAAAATCGTAAAAAAAATGTGAACCGAAAACGTGGAATATAAAATCAGAAGTTTTCTATGCGAGAGGAAACAAATGCCAGCTTCAGTGAGACCTGAAAATCGGCTCTGCAATCGAATGCAGACGAGAAAGGGACGCACAATAAAAGTTTAGTAAGTGGGAAAAAGTAGGAAGATATGCGGACACGCCGAGACGTGAAAGGAATTGGAAATGCGAAGCGGGCCAGTCGGAGTTGCAGTTTGCGCCCGTTTGCGTTACGGGTCAGTTTTCTTACCAAGTTGCCATATACCAACTAACGTAACGCTAACCTTGTTTCGCATGCGTTTTCGAACTTTATAGTTTCCTTTTGCTTCATTAAATGTTTTAGACATTAACTATACTAGCCACCTATTTTTATTAAATCTGAAATATAAAACATTTTGATTAATCACGTTTAATTTCTTAAGTTGTAGTTTTAATGTTTCCTCGTAAATCAATTAGTATTTTGCTTTGATGATGAAAGTAAGATAGCAATTATTTTTGAATTTGGAACGCATAATTCTGGCCAGTGTGTAACACTTTTTTATCATTTGTACAAAAAAATGGAATATTTAAAAGTCGAAGTATGATAGTTGGTATGAAAATAAACTGAAACAAATGTCTTAATGTTCGTTTATAACTCTTTAGAGAATCACTAGAAAATATTAAATAAGACTTAGAGGTTACCTCTCCTCCCTCGTGTCTACTTTAAGTAAAACAGAAATTTATCCTTTAGTTTGGTATACAAAAGTACTGAAAATCTAACAAAGTGATCTCAAGAGGCTTACCTATACTTAAGTGAGTATTTTTATACTAAATCGTAACTTAAAAGAAAAAATAAATAGGATACCTTAAGAAAAAAGTTACATAGAACATTATCGTATAAAATTGTAAAACTCTGGCTATTGATTTGGACTATCATTCGTAAAACTAATTTTAAGTAAAAACGGCTCAAATATTGTACAGTTCATTGTTATAAAAGATACAATTTAAAACTTATGTATATACATGTTACCATGGAAACCATCTAATTGTGCAATGCCAGTGTCATATGAAATTTCACCTAAATGGGTAGAAAATAAATTTCCTCTACTGTAAATATGTACGTAATATGTGCTCATATGTTGGGAACCTAATAACTGTTAGTAAGTAAATAAATTAAAACGTAGAGCAGCGTCATTAAATATACTTTTATCAATACAGCCAATAGTTTACGGACTCCGGCGAAACCAAAGTTTATTAATTGAGTTAGCGGACGTCGGGTAAACTTGGAAATCTTCCGCGGGACTGTTTTTCCGTCAAAGCATAATCAAACTAAGGAATTCTACTTGAAAGGAATATCTTGAAAGGTGGAACAAGACTTTATAAAACTTGAATTCATAATATCGAGTAAAAATCTCTCTTTATATTTTATTACTTAGTTATTGACAAAGAACCATATAACATATGCATATTATAAAAATTACATTAATATATTTAAATAACGCAATATTTAATACCTAAATAAATAAGTATCCCCTCTTGAAATACGGTTTTCAGACAATATTTTTTCTATTTGTTAAAGTGAACTCGTATAACGTAAGCACCTATTCTTGCACTTGTGCACTTCATGTGTGTTTACTTGTTTAAATTTGTTTTTACTCACTTATATAACTATAACCGCAGCCATCTCCATTGTGTTGCGACTCACCTGTAAAAAAATACAAATTATGTTAAAAAAGTTCACAAAGATTTACTTATCTACATATTAATAAAGTAATATTTACTTATTGTGAGATAATCAAACTGACTACATTTTCAATGTCAGTCAATTCGATCGAAGGTTAAAGGTTTGTAGGAGAAAAACGTTCGTTGTACGCTGTAGAGAAAATGTGGTGAAATTATGAGAATATTAGATAATGAAACGTTGAAGACGCTGCTATCACACAGTCGTGATGCCGCGCGACACAACAGGGTAATTTTAGACAACGGTTCAAACATTAAATGAAAATGTTAGGAACTTTAAGCATATGCCGCGGTTTCATCCTTAGAGTGTGCTTACATGCAACAAAAATGAACCTTAAATCTATTAGAGGAAGAGTTCTATCTCGTTTAAATCTAAGGGATGCATCTACAATGACCTATTATAATCTCACGAATTCCCCGTGCGAACATGTGTTATTCGCGTTGATCAAATTGAATTCTTAACTATCGGCGTTAAGGTCTATAATGGGTCAATCGAACATCACAATCGAATTTCCGCTCCCTCGTCATGTGCCATTAAATTAAGTTGAATTACTTGGAGCTTAAGGTTGAGAATCGCTCGCGCGGGGATTATCAAAATTCCCGCGCCGCCGTCACGCGACATTAGATCTCTCAAACTTTAAAACGGAACAATGGCGTCTTCCCTGTATTGAGTCTTAGAATGTTTGATGAGTTGAAACGAATATATCCAGCCAGTGTCAATAACATCTTCTGCTTTCAACTTGAATTAAAATTTAAAAACATAATATACGATTCTGACTAATATTATAAACTAGCGACCCGCCCCGGCTTCGCACGGGTGCAATGCAAAATATACCTACTACAGAATAAATGCACAATTTATTTAAGGTACTTAAATGGATAAGGATTAATGCTGTATTGTTTAAAATCACTTCGTAAAAGAATAAAAATGGTTATGCTGGGTTATCCCTAAGAGATAGACATATACCATCGCGGACTTTTTTGTTGAACTTTTTAAGGTGAACAATACTGTAGTACATTATTTTGGTCTATCTCGTAGGGTTCAGCCAGCGTTTGCAATATAAGCCCAAAAAAACGTGCTTATTTACGACATAACATTAGAAAACTTTAAATTTATCAGTGTTTCTCTACTATATTATGCATTTATTATACATACAAACCTTCCTTAAGAATCACTCTATCTATTAAAAAAAACCGCGTCAAAATCCGTTGCGTAGTTTTAAAGATCTAAGCATACATACGGACATACAGCGAAAGCGACTTTGTTTTATACTATGTATTGATGCGAATTTTTGGATGGATTGATGTTTGTTTGAAGATATCTCCGGAACGGCTCAACAGATTTTCATGAAATTTGGCATAGATGTAGAGCATAGTTTGGAAGAACACGTAGACTACTAATAAAGTTTTTTATTCCGCGCGGACGGAGTCGCGGGCAACAGCTAGTATCTTAATATAATTACTTCACTTGGCTGATACGCAATTAATTATAAACATGTAGAAAAAATTTAACCCATCTCTTGATACCCAATATCGGATCAAGTATAAAAAATCTGTAATATTTGCTGAGTAAAGAGCGTTAAAAATCGAATATATTGTGGAAAAAATGACTTCGCAAATAGAGAATGAAAAGCGAGAATTCCGTGTGCGTATAATGACGTAATTCTATACTTTATGGACCGCAAGGAATTTAATTTTGGCCCTTTATATTTTTGACCAGGACGCGCCGGTCCGGGTGCGGGGCGCACGGTGCGGGGCGGGGACGGTTGAGGTTCTTTATCGCGGCCATTGCGGCGCCAGCACGTACGCATATTAGAACTTAGGACCTTCTAAAAAGTCGTAAAGAGGTCAAGGAAGAAGTGCCTTTGTAATACGTCTCCGAGCATTTCATTCGTGTCGGAACGTTCATAAGAACCTCAACTCAATAAAAAAACACTAAATTCCAATAAAATATAGAATTTTCGCATCACTTTAAATAGTGATCTTTTTATATAATTAAAATAGTTAAATCCATATTCAATCTTGCAATATATGTGCAAAATTGTTACGTGATAAACAACTATGTATAGTACAAAAAATCGCCTCATTGACAAATAAAAAAAAATCATGGGAACTATCGAGTGGCAGGACGAAATCCCATCAAGAGGTAAAGGATGTCGAATACGGGTACATTGATGCTATAAGTGATGCTTATAAAATGTTGGTATCACTAATCTTGTTTAAAAATTTTAATCGCACACAATTCGTGTTCTAATGACAGCATTAAGTCCTCCCTAATTATGGACAATTATTTAATGTATTCTACCATATAGTTGACATGTTTATAGATATAAACAATGTTAGTATTGAATGTTCACATTTTAAAACATGCTGTATAACTCCAAAAACGGTTAAACGGTTACTAAACACGTGTGTTAACCCTTAGACGTGTTTATAAAAAAGTATTGTACTCATACTGTATCATATATACAAAACTACTCCCGCTAAAGTTACTTTGGAAAATCATATTTCAATGACCATGATTTCTGGCAATGTCTAATTTCAGCGTGAGATAAAAGGGTTGGTATAATATTATGTTAAACAGCGTGCGATGAAAGAGTTGACATAATATTATATTTAAACTAAAATTTAAATGAAACACTAAGAATGCAACGGTCCATAGGCTTTTACATTATTAACAGTTATAAGACAGATACAAAAATAAACAAAAATGTATAAAACTCAACGTTAAGTTATGAAAAAAGAAAAACAACTCATTAGCTGCGTTATTTCATCGTAAATAGTAAGTTATATACAAAAGAATAAAGGACAAATTTGTGTAAAACATTTGAACACAATTTTAAAATATTAATTCCATGTAAACCCAAAGGATTAATAAAAGCCGAAATCATACAACATCAATCAAGTATTGGTTTAATAAAGTGTCCCAAGTGGTTGTAATACATTACTGAATATTAAGAAAATTATGGTTAACCGAGTTACATTTATAGAATCAAATACAACCCGCAACAAAGGCTTCAAAGGTCTTAAATTAGCCATACAATTTAACCTCATATTATTTGAATTAATTAATTTCATTTTTGGGATTTAATCTATAGTAAATGGAAAAAAATGTATTTATATTTTTTTTATTTTTCAAACAAGTTAAAAAAATGAAAATAAGAAATTTTGAACAAAACATTAAAAACAACCAAAATTATAATTTCATCAAGATAAAGTTCTAAGTCTTCAATGGCGTTAAATACCGTGAATTCAAATTCACGAGAAATATTTTCTGTTTCACTCGGCGGGTATGCGTGCGCTTACTACTATGATAACTCGATTAATGAAGTGGAAAACGTATACTTTTTCGTCACTATTTAGTTATTATATATACTATTCAATACATTATTTTGATAGAGGATTTTACTTAAATGTAAAAAAAGCAGAGAAAGTATTGTATATGTTACTATTACCAACGTACTACACACGGGTAACACGGCTGATGTTAATCTGTTCCGTATTTTTGGAGTCCAAACACAAACGTAACAAAATTGAAGGTCTGTGGTAAATGTAAGATATCTTCTATATTAGTAAATGTATATTTATTATATTACATAGCATATCGGAGACATATGGTAGGTGCCAAGTGTTGTGCGGAAGCGGGGGGAAGCGCTAGGGGGGGAGGGGAGCGGCGACGTCGCTTCCGGCCGCGGCTGCAGCGTCTCGAGTTTTCCTAATGACGCGAATATTTCCCTCCTGACGTTTAATTAACTATCAAAAGCCGAGTGAGGACTCGACCGAGGACGTAGGAGCGTCTGAAAAGCCTCTAATACGATCCACGAGGTCGAAGCCTTTAGGAATAAGGTCGTAGGTCTAAATGGAAGTGTGAATAGGTTCTTTTAATTCTGTTGAGTCAGGCTTTGTATTTAAATGTTCAACGTGTGATTTGTTTGAACGTGTTACTTTGAAATCGTTATCGTTGGCATTTTAAATGCTTTAATGAATTTACTGAACGAAATTATTCAAATTTATATACTTTTACTAACAACTGTTTTATTTTAAATCGAAGTAAATAATTTCATATTGAGAGTATATCATTAGATATCGGGTTGTCGGTGTTAGTAGTCTCTGTTTTTAATAAATTGATTTTTTTTCTTTTACTATATTGTTTATAAAAGATTGGTTCTAACCGCAAATGATCAGAATAAGTATTGTGGGTGACGGCGGACGCAGTCAGCCGTGCGTGTAACTGGCTACCAGCTTTCTTTTGTAGGCTTCTGTGGGAAAATATTACCTCGTCTATTACAAGATGATATGTTTTGCTTTAATAAAGATCTTAATTATTAGTATAATTTCATTGTAATAATATAGAAAACAAAGTAAATAATGTAACAATCTATATATATAAAAGAAAGTCGTATTAGTTACACCATTTATACCTCAAGAACGGCTGAATCGATTTGACTGAAAATTGTTGGGCAGGTAGCTTAGAACCAGGAAAAGGACATAGGATAATTTTTACCCCGTTTTCTATTTTTTATTCCGCGCGGACGGAGTCGCGGGTAAAAGCTAGTTATGTATATTTTCATACATACTGCAATTGTAAATTTGTTTTACAATTTATAAATATTAAAATTTGTATTACAATAGTGATAATGTATTTGGATAGGAATACAATTGTATCAATCTGTATTTTCAGTTACAATAAACCTCTTCATTGTTTAAATATACCTTATGTTCATGAAGAAAAAGTTGAAAATTGTATAAAAAGTTATGATTATTAGTACGCTTGCTTTCACAAAAATAACGAATTGTTCGAGGCCAGCCTTAGCGCCCGTTGAATGGTTCCGTAGACTTTATGGTTTTTGGAATATTTCAAAGGAAGCCAGACGCGTTTCAGCGTCTAATTAAACGAGCAGAATACAACCTTTTTTCTCTCCCTCTGGAGCTTGTTATTGTTAGATTTTGCCAGGGATGTATCACACAAAAGATGTTATTTTCATGTTACCTTGTTTAATATAGTTTACGTCTTAAATTAGGAATCAGATTTTTTATCATTGCGACAAGACAAGTGTATTAAATAGGACTTCAAAGGTTCTCATTTCTTCTGTATATTTGCTCCGTGTAAAATTTTCTTTGGTTTCATATAAAAGAGTGCGGTTCATCATTATCAGTAGGTACTGGTAAAGCTCGCACTATCTTTTGCATCCCATCCACTTTTGATTAAAGGAAGACAACGCATCTACAATTGTAACGTCTACGGAAAACGGTCGCATCGCTATTTTGACGAATTCAAGTGGCCGCTTGCTCTTTTGCCGTCTTTTGCTATTAAAAAAATCAGCAATATCATTATGTCTTCCAAAATAATGTATGTTATAATTATTTTTATTACGCTTCGCATAAGTAAGATTGTATAAAGCAATAATGTTCATAAACAAACTTGCTTTATAAATTAACCTCTAAATCAATGTAAAAAGAACAATTGAACGAACTATGTAGTTTGAGCTCTGACGGCGCATTACGACCATGAACAGCGCAGCGCAACTGTGAGTTTTATACCAACGATAAATCTGCACTTACGTCCAACTAACAATAAAAATTCCCAATGAAGAAAAAAAATCTATTTCTTACGTAGCAAGGAATGTAACTAGTTTCAGGTAAGTTTCGAACAGTTTTACAAATGGAATGTTTGTATTTATTTCGTTGTTTTCCAATCTTAAATTGTAATAAGAATACTTCAGTAATTTCGGCGAATTTACAGCAAGTTTACGTATAGTTATATATGTAAAAAGATCTTGTATTTCCAATAGATCCTGAATTATACTGTATTTAATGTACTATATTTATTAAATCTTCTTAACGTTTAGTTTAATTATTGCAAAATACATCTGTATTTATTACAATTTACATCTTCAAATGTCACACACATTGCAGTGTCGTCGACCGCTTGGCAATGCGTTGTCGTGCTATGAATCATTTTCAATGGCCGAGATATCACAGCAGTTATCAGCTGACTGCAATAACTTGCGCTACTCGAGACTGACTGCGACGCACTAGTATATCGACACTTTTAATTGCCAACATAACTTAATAGATGTCGCCCTCAACTACGTCCGCGCGGAAATAAAAAAAAAACTTAATTAGTAGCCTGTGTGTTCTTCCAAACTATGTACTATATCTATGCCAAATTTCAGAAGATCCATGCAGCCGTGGAGATAGATACCTTCAGATAAACATTCATCCATCCATCCATCTAAACATTCGTGTTTATAATATTAGTAAGATTGATCGTATGTATATAAAACGGACAAGTATCAAACATAATCAAGCTATAGCACAACTTGATATCAAATCTCAAAGTCAAAAAAATATCCTAGTAGTTTTTAAACAGTATCCCAACATTTTTGTTGTAGGAACTAACTAATTTGAAGTAATTTTGAAACGATATTCATTTATTCATTAAATGCAATCTCATTTTGTTCGTTTTGGCCAAAGCAGTGTATTAGGCAGCCGAAAACTGTCAATTGAAGCCCCTCAATCATCGTCCCGCAAAGGAACACGTAATGCAAACGTATACAGAGGGATCACAGCCGTTTGTCTGTTTGTTTGTTTATACTCTGTTCGTGTTTGCGCGCCGCTTAGTGACGTCACAGCGCACCTCCTGTTCAATTTGCTCGTGAACTAACTCAGCTATACCGTTTTGATTGGCTTTAATGAACAAATGTAAGTTTAATTTATTCATGAAGCCATTCACTAATTGTAACGCAATGTGGATTGTTAAAAGCCGCTATTTATTTTTAATTAATTCCAAAACTCAAATATAATTAATCTCAATTGAAATGTTACCCGCAATCAATTAATAATAACATTTTAAATGTCAACGATCGAGAAGCATTACTCACTTGCTGAATTAGTTATGTGTCTATGTATAATTATTTGCGTGTAAAGATAGTTACTACATAAATCACATAATTTATCTGAATTACTATATAAAATGATTTAAATAAATAAGTTTGAAATTTATTGCTTATCTAAAATAACAAGACAATCTGTAGAAGTGTCAAGAAGAATAAGAGGATTGCCCCGGGCTAAGTAAATATCATTTATCTATAAAATATCGGTAACAGTGCGACTCTCCCTGTAGACTCTAACACGCAATAGCTGCGGGCTGAATGCGAATATCGTAGCTCTAAATGCGTGAAAGCTACGCCACTACGCCGTAGGCGACAGCTACGAGATTATAGACGGTCTCGTTCAGACTAGAAGTTATAAATTAAATTTATACGTTTAGCTAAATGTAATTAAAATTTTTACTAAATACTCTACTTATTGTTAGAAGTCTATTTAATAGTGTAAATTTTTATATTCTTGGTATGGCTTTATTTTCGTATTTTACTTGTAACGAACCAAATACTTGTTCATTTTAATGTATTCAAAATCCAATAAATTCTAAAGGTTTATATTAATCCTAATGATAGCTACCAATGTACAGGATTTGCGCGGTCAGATTTTAATCGGTCGATTCATAACGCCGGCCTTGCAAATGGTGCGTTTAATCATCTCGGTGAGCGATCGTCCGCAGCTGTTGGGTCCTCATATTTTTTGTTGACCTCGAGCCTTTGTGCTAATCGATGACATTAGAAATGTGAAGGTCCCGGCCGCTGGGCGCGATAAAGTGGTCACACAGATTAAACGCATTAATCAATTTATCAAAGCATGGATTATGTATTAGTCAAATTTGAATATTTTTGCAGCAAAACATAGCCGTGCACAGTATATGGATGAAAATTTATTATTTTAATTTTATTTTAAAGTTGTATGAAAAGGAATTCATATGTTTTATTAAAATTTTTGAACTATGATCACTAAATTGATTTATTAATATTAACTTTTATCACACAGCGTTGTTTTCGATGTGGTTTCTAATAGTTGATGTCGCGAGGCAATGTATAATGATAACGTTTTCTCTTGCGGCTTTCTTGTCATTTGAAATAACAAGTTACAATCGAATTAAATATCAAACCTGAGGGTCAACACTTATCATTGACTGAAAAGCCGAGGAGTCTAAAGTCGAGAACCCTTCCCGATTCATCGGACATGTTATCTGGCGGTCGCAGCGGTTTTAATTGGTTTATAAATAACCGCTCTTCCGGCGAACCCTTTCCACCCTCAGGGTGGATTTTAGAAGGTATATTAAAATAAGGCAAGTCTTGAAAACAACGCTCGTTTTGTTAATGTAATAAAGAAGCAGCAATTATTTTTTCCTTGTTTTTATTTGTGTGGTAATTTGGGGCGAAATTGTAAATCTTTCTTTATGAATTCTGTACTTTTATGTCTGAAAATATTTGTACATTTCTACGATTTTCAAAAAAAGGATTCAAACTAACTTGACACAGTGAAAAATATTACAAAAGTGTTTTTTGCACATTTTAAAAAAAAAAGGAAATGCTTAAACTATTCACTTAAAATTACCACTAAATGGTTCGAATTGAAACCGATACGTAAATTGATTCGACCTTCAATACTAACATCATTAAGAACCCGCAAGAAAAATACTCTTCGAGGCGAAAAATGAAAGCTTCATTTATGGAAACCCTTCTCAATGAACGAGAGAAATCCATCACATGCTTTCAAAACCACCAGAAGATAACTTTCACAGTTTATATATGTATATAGAATTACAAGAAGAATTAGAACAATTTCAGTAAAAATTATTCATATGTTAGTTATTTCATTTATTTGATTTTAGAACAATTTGGAACGAAGTTCCTTATCGAGCGTTGTGAAAGGGGGCTAGACGGAAAAAAATCTTACGAAAAGTTGTCACGACACTTTTTGCTATGGTATGTTAACGACGAATGAGCGCTACTTCACCATGGCAACGACGTGACAATATATAACGAAAATTCATAGAAATAAAATGTAATTCTTGTGAAGACTTAAGTTTTTTATTCATAGAATAAACATTGGTTCCTTCACTAATTAATCGAAAAGAACTTCGTTCCATCCGGGTGTCCCTTGACACCTCTCAAGTTTTTTTCTATAATTTCTATTTTACACTAAAGTGCCTAAATATACTCAAAGTGTGCTGTAATGTGATTTTCCAATCACACATTGTGTTAAATTAAATACAAACCTTCGCACTCAAAAATAAGCGCAAATAAAACAAAATATCAACAAATATCTTGATTGTTTTAAATTAAAAATAACCACGATAATAATTAAAGTAAAAACAAACACGCGAGAGCGAAAAAAATAATAATATGTAGAGGGCTAGTTGGATTCGCGTGATGATGAATATTAAAATGAAACCTAAATAAATAAGTGCTTTATTTGATTTGGGGAGAAACCATTGACGCAAAAGCTCGAGGTGGAATTTGTACGTTTTATAAAACAAAACTGTAGAAAGGTAAAGATTAAAAATTATCAGGTGTCAGAAATTTAATGGACACGGCGTTCCAATTAACGCGATCCTTATCCTTTAAGCGTGTTTAAAAAGCTTTTATTGTAAAATCTACGTTTGACAAGCTTTGAGGTAAAATGTATTCTTTGTTTTAGTGTGACAATCTACATTTTTAATTCTTCAAAAATATACGGATGTTACAACCATACAACTGAAGGAATCTCGTATGTAAACATAGCTAGCCCGGCAATGTTACATCATGGAAAATACTCGTAAAAATTTAACACCTGAATATATAGCCATATTAAATGTAAATGTTATAGAGTATTCAAAAACTACGCTTCGTACAGATTCGGTGTTTAATGATTCCTACCTAAATATACAAATTTTAATGAAAGAAAATTCAAAACTAAATTAAAATGTTGGATATAAAGAACCTTCTTGCAATAACATATTTTGTATTAATACCCTTTAATGTAGCTGTTGGTGCTTGAATAAAATGCACCAACTAATGAAGATATTAAAGCAAAAAATCATCTCATACGCTATAATAGAGCAAAGGGGCTTGCAGTATATCAATAGCGCGCTGACAGCTCACCCTACGATAAAAAGAAATAACAACTGTTTTTTGCTCCAATACAGTGGATGCATAGATCGTAGAGCTTATAGATGCGTTCACCACCCCGTTTTAATAGCTTGTGACATTTGATTAATGGCCCTGAAACGAGGGATGGTATCGCGGCATATCTCGATCATTTCTTTGCCCTCGCCCCTATCTTTTTCGAACTAATTTTAATGTGAACTTGATACTCGAAGTCTTTGAGCTTCCCTGAGTACAATTACTTTTAACATTTGATGGTACTTTTGATTCGCTTTGATGGTAGAATTGTATAATATAAATATGGGAAAATAGAGCGTTAAATTCGTTTAAATCGATTAAAGGTAGGCAACAGCTCTGTAATTGCGAATGTCAGTGGGCAGCGGTTGCTTCGCTATTACGGCGTATTCAAGTGGTGGTTTAATCGTCTGTCACCTTATGATTTAAAAAAAATCTGTATGGTGTAATTTAGACTTATGCAAATCTTCATAGTCTTTTTATTTAAATTGTGTTCTGCATCACTTTATTTCCTTAGCAGTTGATTCTACAGGAGCATTTTAACAATAAAACTTTATAAAACTAGCGCGAAAAAATATCCTCAGTTCATTTGGTATTTTCCTTTGTTTCATTACACAGCCGTGCGCTCGGGTCCCCGAACGGCCGTTCGTTTCCTGCAAAGAGCGAACGCGAAAGCCACTTCGGATCGCAAGGGAATTGTATATTCGGCCATCGATAGAAATTCACTCGCACGCTCGAATTCGGCCAAATAAAAATTTTAGCAAAATTGAATCGGCCGCTTGACGCCGGCAGACCGTAAAATTGGTCGGCGCGGGCAACGCGGGCAGCGCCCGAGTGGACGAATCTTCTTTGGTGTTTGGCCGAATTACGTACCGTCCAGTTGCTTTCAGACTCCTGAATTATACATTACGGCCGATGTGTGATTTACGTCCGACGTTGTCAATGCCGTGCGCGCGATGTACATATACGGGATGAACGCATGTCTCTCGGTTTATGTTAGGTTTCAATATAAATATCACAAAAGGTGGTTGTCAAACCTTGGTGATTCCTTGACATTAAGAAACCAATTGATTAAAAAACCAACACATATTTTCCTACTTTGACAAAGTTAGATAACGTTACAGCTTTCCCTTTAGTTAGTTATAATTACAGGCGTTTGTTTTGTTGTTCGTACGTCATTATTACAAATAATATCAACATCAAAAGACTGCGTAAATTTTTTAATGCAACGTCCATTACAGTCAGAGCTGAAATAACATTGGATCAGCCCTAACGGCGCATTTGCAATATACTTCCGATTTCTTTCTACTTCACCCTCATCATTAACCGCCGAGGCAGTGGTTCCTTTTCAACTGACCCCCAGAAGTCGCATTCAATGGCCATTCGCCATTAATTCATGGGGACCTTTTGTATAATTCACGGGATGGGAAAACTACAATGTTAGATACAGGAAATGGAGATTTCACCATCTAAATGTATACGTGATATATTTCTGATCAACTGGCCGAGGGTTGGTGTTTGTTGGCGAATAGCTTTGTGAACGTTCGTCCTTTTACCAGTAAGAAAATGGAATTGGATGTAATTAATGTTTCCGTTTTCACTATTTAAAACAAAAAGCTAGACATTTTTGATTATATTTTATGTGTATACTAAACATTTTGAAACGTATTAAATAATTTATCAAATAATTTTCCTTCGGTAATTGAATGCCTTTTCGTAAAAGCTTAGTGACTCAGTAGCTATTTGCTACTTACGTGCAACTATTACGAAACTTTAAGTGGATATTTTCAGCAACAGTGAATGCGAAACAAAGAAAGCACCGCCTTTGTTTATTAGCCAGCTTTTGTGTAACATTAGACTTGTACTGGAAGGCTTCACGTGCGCCGTCAGACGACCGGTCTAAAGTCTAGTAAACCTCAGGACTAATGGAATTTATACTACGTCTAAAATCTGACCTGTTGCCAAAAATTAGCTTAAAAACTAAGTAGAGCGAACTTTCTAAGCCTTTCACGCGAAAGCGATAGCAGCGAGCTTTTAAGCTAAAATTATTAAGCTCAAGTTGGACGGCGCGCAGTTTGAAGTTATGCCGTTTCACCTTTACCGTTCAGAATAAGCCATCTTTAGCGCTTTTGATACTAAGTCTAAACTCTGTACCCATTAATTTAGTTTACGGTTTAGCCCTGTGACATGCAGATTAGGTTGCTAAAGGATTAAAAGAAACATGACCCAATAATGCGCAGTAGCTCAGATAAACCGCGCTTGATTTAACTCTAGTAAAACTTAAGACACGTCGGTGGCTTAGGGGTTAAGCACTTGAAATCTGCAGGTCCTGGGTTCGTATTCCGCCACGTACCAATGTGTTTTTAGATTTAAGATTCTCATATGTACATTTATTCGACGTTCTTACGGTGAACGGCTGCACATATCCGTGAAGAAATTCATAGATATATGTACAGTCAACCAACCCGCACTAGGCCAGCCTAGTCACCCCCAAATTAGTGTAGTCACCGAGCCCCTCAGTGGGGATTTATAGTGAGCTGATGACTGTGATGATGATGAAAACTTTAATCTACGTCAGTCTCCAAATAAGGTTTGTTCACCTTTCAGGGTATATCTATTGAGAGACATATTTATGACACCCGTTAATGAACTAAGACATGAAAAGGCACGCGATTGTTGCATTCACTATTTATCCTGACAGAGACTCGGACATTAGTCTTATTGGTGCCATTATTTAGTATGAATAGGCCGCTAATAAAGTACTAGATAAGGTATTCAAGGGCGAAACGCCCCGGTAATTCCCCATTAAAAGGGAAGAGGCGAGGTAGCGAGGGGCAAAATAACAAATAGTTCTTGCAGAGGAAAAGCACTAAAAGATAAAGACGCTGAACTAGGAGCACATAAATAGTGTAGCGACTTTCTGTTGCACAAAATAAGAGACTATTTAATCTGGGAACGGAACTACCGAGATACAGTTTATTTTCAATAGAAACGGAATATACTGATTCTATTTTTAAAAATACTAATCTTTTTATCGTTTAAATTATTTATTAAAAAAAAGTTTATGAATATAAAAAGACGGTATAATTTCTTAGCTAGATTTTGTGACAAAGAATATGAAGGAATTTCTTTTACACTTAATGTTAAAAAGCTATGCGGTTCAAAACCGCAACTTTACTCAACTGCATGGACCAGTTCATTAAAAAATCAAAGTACATTTCACCATTATCGTCTTTTAAAACAATTTATATAAATTAATAAGATAAAATACATATTTCGATTTCATTAGGCTATTTGAAATTTGGAATTCTTGGCTACATTTTCGTGCGCAAAAAAAACCTGAAGGCTTGACATTTAAATTGGCGTAACTATCAGAATATAGAACATTTGACGATAAAGTTTCTTTTAGCTTTACTCATTAGAGAAATAAGGTTATGAGAGCTTGATGTACTTTATTATATCTAAAGTTTTTTCCAGTGAGTTGGTTGAGCTGTTTCCCGAGTAAGTTGTCGGTATAAGATGTTTTATTTAAACGGAGCTTGCTTTCTGATAAATGAAGGCGCGCGTGCGGTCGGCCGGCGGCGGGAAATTGATATTTTACTTGAAAGGGGAGCTGGCAGCCAACGGCACATTCAGCGGTTAGTGCACTACGTTTCTATCTGCAAATTAAAACATTTGATATCACATCTTGTGATATATTAATGTAATTACAGTCCATTATTGTTGACTGCAAATAATATTACAAATGCTCAAAGTATAGTGTATTTGTAATTCTTCTGTGCACAACTTCTTGTGTGAAAAACTTCAAAGTCAGTTACATTAATACGAGTACATCATCATCAGCTCACTATACGTCCCCACCGAGGGGCTCGGAGCCTACCCCAAGTTAGGGGTGACTAGGCCATAGTCAACCACGCTGGCCCAGTGCGGGTTGGTTGACTTCACACATATCATTGAATTTCTTCTCAGATATGTGCAGGTTGCATTAATACATATTTTGTTTAATTTACATATTGTATGAACAAATGTTTTGTTTTGAAATAATTATTTTTAAAACCACTCCCAGCTTAATTCAGATATGATCTGTGATCCGAGCGGTAATCTTTGGCGGTCACAAAAACATAGTCCTCTATCTTTTATAACTCACCCTATAATAAGCTTTTTGTGAAAAGTGGTCTCTATTCAAAGGCGTCTGTATTCAACACATGACAGGCAAATCTAGCGAGCAAGTATTATATTCACATAAAGAATAAAGACCAATATAAACATAGAATGCCATGTCAAAATATGTTTTTTTTATTTATTAATCTATTCTCGAACTACAAAATAAGTTATCATTACCTGAAAGTTCTGTTCTGATTCTCACTAATGTTTTCATTATGTCCATATCCATATTAATTTGCTAATGTTAATGCAGTTAAAATTATTCTTACGTTAAAGATGAAAACATTCGTATTAAATCCATAATTGTCATATTCATGTTTTTTTTATTTATTTTAAAAGACATCTACAGACTCTTGGTCCGTACTTGTGTTTGCACGTATTCCTTTTGCAGTATAATGTCATTTTTTTCCTTTTTTTATTTATTTACAAAAATCCGTGATCATGGAGGTAGAAACGTTCATATTTATGATTTAATGACGATGATATTTGAAATAATACTATTCTACGAATAGATGTAATATCATCCTTTCTTTGTATAAGTTGAAATTCACTCAAATCAGTTAGTTCTGTGAATCATATTTGTTATTCAAGACTAAATACGTAATTTGTTAAATTAATATGTCTTAATTTTAATCTCGTCTTACAAATATTTTATAATGTTTTCGGTACACCGTCTGATCAGATCAATATACTCTCAATAAACTTTCTTTCGGTTTTATATTAATATGCTTGGAATAAGTTTTAATCAATGAATTCCTTTTATCCCAAATCGAGTTGCTTATTGAATAAAGCGTCGATTATTGGAAAATTCTTTCATAGACGCCGAGACTTTGAAATCGGAGCGTTTTATGAAAAAGTAAATTTAAATATTAAGTAAGTAATGAACGGAACAAATAAATGGACCCTCGAAATTCCACTCGAAGCTTTGCGGACCTCTAAGACTTTTAACGAGGCTCATTCGAGTGCTTTCCGAACTCTAATAAAAAGATCATAATAAAAAGTACGGAGTTCTGTGGCCGCCATTATCAGATGGAGCAAGGGGAGGGGGCGATGGCCACACTTTAATTGTATGCTAAGCTCTCTTTATTATTCCGCGGCCGCGCCATCCATTTGCCCGCTGCCCGATGCCCGCTTGTTTCTGTGGGACACAATCCCTTTTTGGTAGAAAATCATTCCACAGAGCCGATTATGCAGGTACATCGTCTAAACAAACACTATTTGAATAAAACCGAATCTGAGCGTTCTCAGTAGAACTTCAGTAGACAGCTTGATATAGGATTATTTGTTTTGACAGCAAAGACAGCTAGAATGAAACATGAAGGATAAAATTAAAATTCACCTCAGGAATAATAAAATTATGATTCATATTTGTGTTTGTTTCTGAGTTTTATTTTATAATTTTGCAAGTAAGAGAGCTTATTAATCAAATCAGAAGAGACATCCGAGTAAATAGTTTGCAAACAGAAGCTGCTAAGATAAGAATAGTTCCCAATACGATCTTATCTTAAAACAACAAATTCATTTCAAATATATCATGTGATTGATAAAATGTTGTATTTAAGATAATAAAGTTATAAATAACTAAAACGAAACGCATTACGAATGCACATAAACGAAGTACGAGCTACTATCAAAGGGTAAAAAAGTGGAACAGCGTTGAATGAGATTAAATTTCCATTAATTTTTACAAGCGGAGATAAGGTTTTTATTAGTAAGTTACTCGTACAACGTAATCCACTATTATCTTAGTAAACGTCTCGAAAGCTCATTAATGTTATCTAATGAAAAAATGCAACAACTTTATCTTTACAACTCAAGCAAACATAACTTTATGTCCAGTTTACTTTAATCCAGTCCAGTGACCGAATCCACCGCTGGATTACAACTGGTAAATATAAAATTTATACATCTACGCACTGCATTTCAGTTTTGGTTTTACATTTATCCAGATATAAACGAGCGCTGGATTCGACAGCTGGACTGGAGTAATGTAAACTGGGCATAAAGCCGCGATTACATTAACAAGCCTCTTTACATCATTCAATGTTTGTATTATGATGTTGTAAAATGAAAGAGTTTCTTGTTATTACAAAGTATTATATAAAATTAATAGATAGTTTTTAAGCTAATAGAAAAGAATGACATTGAAAAGTAATGACTCAGATCTTAATATAATAGGACAGAATGTATTATATTTTTATCATATACTAGCTGTCGCCCTCGACTCTGTCTACACGGCATTAAAAAAAATCTTAACAAGTAAGAGATGTGTTCTTCTAGACTTTGTTCTACATCTGTGCCAAATTTCAATCAAGATCTGTTGAGCCGTTCCGGAGATATCTTCAAATAAACATCCATCCATCCATCCAATCCATCTAAACATTCGCATTTATAATATTAGTAAGATTATTTTTGTGTTTGGAAACCAAAATATAATAACGTAAATATTTTTCAGTGATCCAATAAAGCAAAACAAAAGTTAATAAACAAGAATTGATGTGATTAACTTGGGAAAAAAAATCGTCATTTGATATGTTACAGAGTGATTTTTTTATACGACGATGACGTGTTTATATTGCAGATTTCACCAAACAAAACTACCCACCATCGACACAACGGCCCGGACAGTGGTGCGTATATCTGTTTTTTTTTTTTTTATCGTTCCGTTTACATTTGTCGGTCCATCTATCAGTATTGTGTGCATGTCCACGCGAACTTAATTTATGAGTTGTTTACTCGCAAAACACGCTAACTGACGTCATAAAATTGTCAACTGTCATCTGATAGTTTGAAACGATTTTGGCATCTATGCTGAATGGAATAAGATTGAAATTGCTATTTGAGTTTATATCAGAGAGCTTTAGTATAAAGTCAATCATTATGATATAACGGTCAACAAAGGTTTATTAAATACTAGCTTTTACCCGCGACTCCGTCCGCGCGGAATAAAAAATAAAAAAGGGGGTAAAAATTATCCTATGTCCCTTTCCTGGTTCTAAGCTACCTGCCCACCAATTTTCAGTCAAATCGATTCAGCCGTTCTTGAGTTATAAATAGTGTAACTAACACGACTTTCTTTTATATATATAGATTTTGTATTGTTTGTATATGTTACGTTTATATGGTGTTTTTAATTAATTGAAGCAGAATTATACTCAATTTAATTATATATGTACGCAGTTTCTAACTACGTCTTAGCAACTGACCGGCGAATTGACCTGTAATGGATATCTCAAAATATCTAGGTCAAGTCAGGCTAGAATATCAAAACCCTTATAATGCTTTACCATTGCAATATAACAAAAAAATATAGGTTTGGATTTTCTGCAACAAATGATGTTTGAGTTTAGTATACCAAGAAAAGATTACATCTTACTAATATTATAAACTAGCTTTTACCCGCGACTCTGTCCGCGCGGAATAAAAAATAGAAAACGGGGTAAAAATTATCCTATGTCCGTTTCCTGGTTCTAAGCTACCTGCCCACCAATTTTCAGTCAAATCGATTCTTGAGTTATAAATAGTGTAACTAACACGACTTTCTTTTATATATATAGATAAGAATGTTTAGATGGATGGATGGTTGGATGAGTGTTATAAGGTATCTCCAGTACGGCTGAACGGATCCCGCTGAAATTTGACATAGTTTTTGTAAGCCCCGCGCGGACAGAGTCGCGGGCGACACCTAGTAAGATAAATTAACTTTAATAAGGCTATAAAATGCCATAAAAAGTTAGTAAAATCTGTCGCTAAATCCATACGTACATTCAATTGACTAAGATGTCACAATAAATTACATCGGAATCGGTCCTATTCAGGGACGTATATGGGAAATTGTGAAAAACAACACCGAAAAAAGGACAAAAAGAGGGAACGCGAAACGATTCCGCGCGAAAATGGGCGATTTAACTTTTTCAATTAAACGGGCGCGGGCGTATTCTGACCTAGATCCGGATTCGGGCGGTTTAGAGCGGAATGCGCCGGTGCGTTGCCCAAATGAAAACGGTTCCGTTTGAATGTAGTTTGCGGAGCGCGGACCTGAGCGAACGGAACAAAACAAACGCCAAAGAAAGTAAAGAGGTCAGGGTATCGCCGCAACCAATTTCAATGAAATACACTTTCAATGAAAGCTTTTAGTCAGCTACTAATCTAATTATTTTACTCTTAATTGCGACAGAGGTAAATAACATTTTTATTTGTTAAAGCTAAAAGTAAACGCCGCTATTTGCAGTTTTATTTTAAATAGACTGGGAAATAGATTTAATTCGAATTACACCCGTTTACTAAGTTAATGTTTATTTCTTAATGTTACAAGTAACTTATGATGTATTTGATGAAAATTTACTTGAAAGGTCTGGTTTTGTGATATAATTGTACCTATCACAAATATCGTTATAAAATGTTTTTTTTTTGTCTCCTATAATTCGAAAGTTGATCTTAGATCATGCTTGTGTTGCTTTACGACAGACATAGTAAACAACTCGGAAATTATGTCAAATGATAAACTTACAGTATAGTGTTTTTCTTTTCGATAACCAGTCTATATATTCATAAAAAGTAGTGATGCAACGGAAGTGTCTTACCGGAACCAGAAACGGAAACAGATGTCAAAAATAAATTTTAGCAGAAACGGAAACGGAAACGGATGCGGAAACAGAAGTGTAAATAATAAAAAAAACATATTTACAAAAATTTTTTTTTTTTGGAAAATCAGTTTGTATTCGTTTTTAATTTATTAAGGCATTGGATATCGGTGTCCTTTAGCCTTCAATGTATGTATTTTTACTGTGCTTCAATAAGTTAAAATACGTGTTTTTTTTTTTAATTTATTTTCAGGAAACAAAATTACACTATTTAAAAATTAATGTTCGCCAAACCACTCGTGTTGAAAAACAACAAATATATTTTTTTATTAATACATTCACTGCTGACCACTGTTAAATACCTCCTGAAACCCATTTTGCTCTCCCTTCATTGCCGCCTTCAGGGCTACGTTAGGAATGCGATCCATACCCGGTGCCTTCTTATTCTTTATTGCGTTGTATGCGCCTACGAATTCCTCGTTCGTGATTGCAGGGACTTCGGCGGCGTTTGCGAGTATTTCGTAGTCCAGCTCTTCTTGTTGTGGGAATAATGTAGTGACAATGCTATGACACATGTGTGTATGTGTGGGTGTGTATGAAATGTTACAAGATCTTGAACCGAGAAGATAAAAGCTGGTTTTGATTAGTATCCTTACATGTTTTACTCAATATTCTGTAATTTGATGAAAAACTTGACATTGTCAAAATCTTGTAACATATTAGTACTTAGAAATGCAATAGTGGAACAAATATCTACATATTAGTGAACTAAACCATTGCCATCCCTAGTGCTCAAAATGATGATCCTAGTGCTCAAATGCAAAAAATGTGTTTTTTTTTAAATAATTATAATAACATTATTAATTTATCTATATGTTCAAACATTCCCAGATACTAAATAAAAATTCACCATAAAAAGTTTTGGCTCCCAGCTGTTACCTTTTTTTATTTTGTAAACAGTGAATGTGCTAAGTATCAAATACACCAAATCTAGATTAGAAAAAGATATAATTATTAGGCGTCGGTGGTTCGTGGCACTTGACTTCAGGTCCTGGGTTCGAATCCCGCCATGTACCAATGTGTTTTTCGATTTAGATATGTACATTTATCCGACGTTCTTACGATGAAGGAAAACATAGTGATGCTGCCTGCACATATCTGAGAAAAAATTCAATGATATGTGTGAAGTCAACCCGCTCTGGGCCTGTGTGGTTGACTATGGCCTAATCACCCCAAATTTGGGGTAGGCTCCGAGCCCCTCAGTGGGGATGTATAGTGAGCTGATAATAATAATGATGATGATATATTGCATGGTTCTCACTTATTCAAAAGCACATTTAATAACTCGTAAGTATGAAATAGTCACATTTTGCCAGTTGTCAAATTTTATATGGACAACAACTAGACAGTCAACTCCAGCAAGAGAAGCTGATTGTTTCAAACAGCAGCAGAAAATATTACGCGCTTAAATTCACGAAAAAGTACGTAAACAAACAAATGCGACAAGTGCCGAAAGGCCGCGCGCGGACTGCGCGTCTCGCGCCGCGCATTTGGATCTCCCAGGTGTCGTAAAGTTCCGTTTTATCTCCGTTATAAAAGTTGCGGAAACAGAAACAGAAACGGATGTTGAAAAGGGTGCGGAACTTCCGCACTTGCGGAAACGGAAACAGACATCCGTTGCATCACTAATAAAAAGGGTACGAGAAGGTCACTTGATCAAGTTGAAAAATTGAACAAAATCGTGCGAAAAAGTTTATTTTTAGATATTACCGATTTTTATAGCCCAAGGTCAAAGGAAACCATTCAATTATTCTGCCTCTGAGAATATGATTACAATTAGATGTAATATACGAGTAATATACTATAGCAAGCTATTGATGAAATTCAGAACAAATTTGAAACACATTGAATGCGTTTCAATAGTTAACAAGGTATCAATTAAGCTTTGGAGACTAGGGCATCGAAACTCGGTTCAATTTTGAAAACCCGGGTTTTCGGGTCTAAGAGTATCAAAACCCGGGTAGACCGGTTTTTTCGAGCATTTCGATCTTTCCATTGAAATTTTTTAAAATACACTAATCTGCGTTTATATATCGATTTCCTACAATGAATACAAAATGTAAAGGAAAATAAAATGTCAATTTCTCGCAGGTCTTGGTCTGGCGCTGGCAAATTTTCAAGAGGTATATATATATTTTTTGGTTGTGCGTTTAATCAGATTAACAATTTCGTTTAGCATTTCATCACCTGTAGGCCGATAAAAACAGTTTTATCTTCATTTTCAAAGTTCTCAAAATATTTACCCGGATTAGTCAAGTACTGTAGTGTTGCTGCTTGAGTTAGTCTTCTTTTTGCGTATCGTTTGCCAATGCAGTTGCCATTTTGTGACTTAGTGGTGTCTTCATTTGATCCATTTTCTTCAAAGCAAATTTTAGGGAAACATCAGCTGTAAGTAAAGTTGCATCGCGTCGATATAGCGCCTCGATGACAGTTTTAATAACATCCAATATTTTATGGATCTCATCTATATTTCTCTAGTCATCATCAGTAAATGCAATGTCTGTTTTTAAAGCAATTAAAGCTTTTGTAATAGATATTTTCAATTTCAGAAACCGACCTAACATGGCAGAAATGCTACTCCAGCGCGTTTTCCCATCTAACAGCAGGGAGTACTCCTGTCTAAATCAGCTCTGACATGTTTTTGAAGGACGTCATCGTTTTTTGTCGATTTTTTGAAGATTTTTACCACTTTTCGTACTTTTGATACCAGATCGTTGTATCTAAAATATGGTGAACTGAAAGACCCCATAAACGAGGATTCATTATTAAGTTCAACACCATCCTCGTCATTGTCTGTAGAATTTGTGTCGTCGTTAAATTCTACAGTTCGCAGTCTTTGAGCCAATACTGATGAAGGTAAATCTTCATCCTCGTCAAGTTCGGCAAGCTGAGCGACGTTTTCCTCGAAGCCGGCATTGTGTTTGTACATTACATCCACAATTGCCAGCTTAACAGCATGAGCGATGCATAGCTGATGGTATGACTTAAGGGACTTCCCTAATGCAACCACCCCCATATTCGTCCAACTTGGCCTAAATCAATTGTACGCATGAGGCTGCAATCAAGGACCTGTAAATTCGTATGAGACCTAGATTTCGAAAACTGCTATCCCTTGCAAAATTTGGTGAATGTAAAGTGAGCCCTATATAAGTTCTATTTTTATTAGATGTCCATTCATCGAATGATATCGCACAATTGATAGGAACGTAGCAACGAAGCTACGTTTTACATAATAGTTAATAATTTATCAAAGCGTATTTTTATTACATTTACTTATTATTGCGTTCGAAGTGGCTTAAACTTAATAAATTACAAAAACAAAAGTTTTAAAAAAACCCGATAAACCCGAGTTTTAATAATCAGACCCGGGTTTTTTTGTAATCCTCAGAACCGGGAAAAACCGGGTTTTTTCGGTCCGGGTATACCCGGTCTCGATGCCCTATTGGAGACATTAAGTGAAATAACTTGAGGTCGATCAGATTCAAAAACTTGTTCTGAGTTCTGGTAACTAGTGTTGCTACGTACGTGATTTAATTGCGAACTGAATGAAGGCCGATAACCTTGTCCTAATTAAAGTTCCAATCAACTCAAAGTTGGCACCGACTGACCGAAGACCGCCGCAAGTGTATACCCAACTTGAACGAAATTTGCCGAAGTTTGCCGAAAGCGATCGAAGCTTGCCGGAGGCTGCCGCGGGACGCCGAAGTGGGGCCCGATCAATACCTCACCCCGCGCTGCCCGTGCCGCGCGTCACTCCGGGGCAAAAGTCACGCTTTCGGGATAGCGAGCGAATTCAGGCGGTCAGGTCCGGCAAGCTAGGACTTAATAAGGGATTTTAAATCACGTGACGGTTAGATCGGCGTTTAAGTCAATATTTAATGACATTTTATATACATAGATAGGATTCGATCGACTTCCAGACTACGACTTTTTTAGGCTAAAATGTATATTTGTACATACAAAAGTATCTTGATAAACTCAATTATTTCAAAATGTTATTATGCCAAAGTGGATATCAATAATAGTTTCGGCTTTGCTTTATGAGTGAAAACTAATTTATTGCTAAAATGACTCCCTTCCAAAACCAAATAATCTTGGCAACGTATAAAATTTCAGCAGTATTTTTTAAAGTGATTTGAACTGCGATATAAAGGTTTAGATATTTAATCACTGGGCTATAGTGCTTGTAGAAATAAGCTCGTGGAAATCCAGAAAATATAAGGCCGCTTTCATATCTAGGTCACGGTGGAGACGGGGCAGGTCGAACGAGACGCCGTGACTGCGGGAAATCGCCTGTCAAATCAAACCGGCTGTACTAAATGCACTGAACATCTTATTTGTACACCGTAAAATGCCTATAAACGCGTATTAATATTTATTTAAATTATATTTCCGTACACTAAGCCCTGTACATTAACCTGACGTTCTCACGTTGTAAACATCGTGATGCAACCTCCATGTATCTGGGATGTATATCTATTCAATGTGTGTGAAGTTAAGCAATTAAATCTGTCCAGCATTGACTAAGGCCTAGTCACGTCTTATAGTATAGGCTTGAGAACATCGGTAGGGATCTGTATAACCTGACGATAAATTTACGTGTTTATATAACATATATATTTATGCAAAATACCCACAATTTAATTCACCAACTAAATTTAATCTTTAAACTTTACTTAATATAAACACTTAATTCAGTATAATACTGGTATAAGCGGCGGCTTAACTTGGAATTAGCGAAACTTAAAGTTCCTTCAAATGGTATTTCGGAAACGACTCGTGTGGTTAAGTTACGGATCACAACTTGAGCTCGATACGTAATATATCAAGCATCAATAAATGATTGAATAGATTACAATGCAAAGTTAGGATCGCCTTTTATTTATTTAGCTTTTAAAATGATTTACCAATTATCAGCGTATTGTTGGTTGTTCAATGGTTGTCAATTCGATTCTGAACTAATTTAAGGCAATTCTAATCTATATATATAAAAGAAAGTCGTGTTAGTTACACTATTTATAACTCAAGAACGGCTGAATCGATTTGACTGAAAATTGGTGGGCAGGTAGCTTAGAACCAGGAAACGGACATAGGATAATTTTTACCCCGTTTTCTATTTTTATTTTCCGCGCGGACGGAGTCGCGGGTAAAAGCTAGTTTAATATAATTCGATTAACATTTAAATATCATGAAATATTATGTTCTTAAATAAAACATGAATACACTTATTCAAACTTTCTGGTGGCTGACTTTTAGTGTATTCAAGCAATAAAGAATTCTAGAACAATTTGTTACTTTGGTAAAAAATGTTCATAGCGTTTGCAACAATATTGATGGCGTGAAATATCTCAGTTTATCTTTTAGCTGCAACATCTATGAACAATATTGGCCGTAATGTCAGATAGTGTCATGTATTGAAAATGAATATGTCGATGTTTTGTTTGGACGCTATCGTAGCGGCCGGCCGGGAGTGTATGTCGACCGCCATCCAGTGTACATTAAACTCTTGTGGTCCAAGTTGACCACAGAAAGCGATTTATAACTTTTTAATAACGATAGTTTTACAGTGACATTTATATATCATTTAATATGCTTAGTTGTATTTTATGTGGACATGAATAATCGATTTTTTATTAACTTATACTTTGATATTAGTTTTAAATCTTTCATATTTTATTTGTCATGTGTCTCCAAATTCTCCCGAGCTAGCTTCATGAGTTTTGAATATCTACTTGATAACATAATACATTCTTAATTAGAAACTTAGTAAGTGCAAGTAATTTTAAGGGTGTGTTTACCTGAGTTGGAGTCACGGGTATGAGTTAATTAATATTCCCCGCTGTCGTCCGCTTCCGCTGTTGCCTTGTACCGCGTAGCATAAGCTTACCGCACTAAAGTACACAACTTACCCTCCTGTGTGCCGTAAATTTACGATGCATGTGCTTCGGGAATTTCGTTACGCCGCGCCTCGACCGAACGCGGATTTCCACACCGATTTTTATTGTTACAAGTTCACGTATAAGGTCGATAATGTTACGATACTGCTTCATTAATAAAGGTGCCTTACTTTAGCTATTTTTGAATTTTAACCGAATTCAATCTAATTAAAGTATTAGAGGGTTAGACCTATAGTCAACATAGTCAAGCCACGATAACTTTACAAAAGATTAACAAAAATTATAACATCAACTATAACCAGAAACACATCATTAATAAAATATTATATATATTTGCACTGTTAATCAATGTTGCCATGTGCAAACGTTAAATTTCTCCTGTTGTCAATCCATTGCAGTACAGTTTCGCCATCGTTTGACTTACACTTATATCAATTATTATCAGGTAATATCATGAAATACAATATACAAAATAAATATAGTAATATACATAGGAAGACTGGTTATTAGATTAATTTATATCAAACTTGGTTCTCAAGTACAGATGTGGGCGAGCAATTTGTCACGCAACTAACCACAGGTTCTCAAAACTTGCGAAAGCTTTGAAAGACAAGTCGACGTTTGTTAGACGTTTGGTAAGCCATTAGGCCTTAAAATGTTAATTATCCGGCAATGTGTAATGACATAATTGCTTGTGGAAATTTATACGTTTATATCACACTTGATAAATTACTCAGCATAGAAGTTATCATGAGTTCGTACATTCGAAACATTCACATTAAATCTCAGTTTTGCTTATTATTTTCGGAAGTGAGTATTAATGGCTAATATAATTAGTTGCCGGTAACAATTTTTATAATCAAGAGACGTACGATAAGGTGATTTTTAATTGTTTAAAATGTTGTATAAAAAACTAATATGCACTACATTTTTTTTTTAATTCTGCGCGGACGATGTCGCGGGACACGGCTTGTAATATAAGACAACAGGTCTTTATTTATTATTGTATTCTTTCAAAATCTAGTAAGAAATCTCGTAGGACGTTAGAATAAACAAACAAAACTCGTTAATTCTACTAACACAGAGCAGTGTTCAATTTTACTGAATAAAATTACAGAGTTTTTTAGTTAGCGTCGCTTACATAATGTTAGCGCGGCCAAAAAACACGCGCGCAAGTGTGCCCCGCGGCGGTTTGTCAGAGCTGACATATCGCCGTATGTCCAAACTCCCCGCACCCTGTTACTCGGAAATTTTTACTTCGGGAATATGATAAAAAATACCGTCCCATCCGCAAAATGGTGGTCGAAAAACTGGGCTAGATAACGCCCGTACCAATGGACGCTGCAGGCAATAATGTAACGGGTATCCGATGCAATGAAGTAAAAATGAATAAAATAAATAGCAAGCTATTTGATATATTTGTTGTAATTAAACTTTACTTTGCAGAATTAAACGTTGACAAAGTTATAGTATCTTTGTTATGTGCAGATAATTGAAAGGATCTGATATTTTCAAGACTAGATTTGAAATATAATAGTATATAAATAGAAATAGACCTAGTTAATAAAGGTTGTACCGAAATTGAAGAACATGTCAAATACTTATTTGGTAATTAACTGTCGCCCGCGGCTCCGTCCGAGCTTTATAAACAAAAAATTTAGTAGCCTAGATATTCTTTTAGACTATGTTCTACATCTTTATCAAATGTCAGCCAAATCTGTTGTATGGTTCTGGAAATACCTTCTAATAAACATCCATCCTTCAATTTAAACTTTCACATTTATAAGATTAGTGAGATTTAGATTTAGAAGTTAAAAGATAAAGTCTTGTAAAGGTAAAAGATTAATGAAAAGTAATTTATGTTGGAAAAAAGAAGCGTAGTTAAAAGATAAAATAATTAAAAATAAATTCAGACAGTAAGCAATGTTTCGACCAAGATAAATTTAAAAGAAAATAATATTGATAATACTTAATGTGATGTTTTAATCTTGGTATATCCAACAATCTATTCTTGTGGACATTGTCAATAATTCTGTTAGGATTAAACGTTTCTTTAAATGTGAATGCATTTGTTATCATCCGACAGATGGCGCTGGAATTCTGATGGTTACGCTGAGAGGAATGCGTGTTTTATTTCTTTTTTAGGTTATGTTTTATTCTTGCATCGATTTTTATAAACGATTAACATCAATTATATTGAAAATCTTTTTTTTTTTTACTTTGTAACAGCAGATGGATTTAATTTATAAACATAAAAATGTGAAAGTTTTATAAAAAAAAACGCAGCAAGTTATAATTTACATTAGATATTTACGTAATTAGACAAGCTTTCTTTTATTCTCCTTGTTCTATTAAAAATTAGAAATTAAAAAAGATCTAAGATTAATAAAACAAAACTATTCAGTTTTAATCAGAACCGATCGTATAATTAACATAATTTTCTAATTTACCATAATTGTAATATTTACTTGACATAATTTAAATAATTTCGAATTCCTATTAACTGTTGGGGACTAAACGTTAATTAGAATGAACGACCAATTGTCTGTACGGTTATTAGAAAACACCGCGTGTATTGTAATTGAGATAGAGAGGAACCCTGAGAGATGAAATACTAGTTTCACACGAAGGTAGAACAGTGAGACAGTGCAATAGGACAATGTAGTACTGCAATTGTTTGAAAGCGTTTTGCTCTTGAATTCTGACCTTGTGTGAAACTAGCATAAGTAGATACCACACTAGGCTATATTTATATTGTGATTATAAGTAAGTTATCATAAACTTGGAATATGGCAGTAAGTTAGCATAATAAAAATTAGCATAATAAAAAACCAGTCTCTATGATTTTTCAAAATTAAAACTAAATTTTAAAGGATGACTACCTTTACAGTACTAGGTATACCATCATTAGCTATAAATAAAGGGAAAAGATGTGGACACATCTAATTGTCATTACAAAGTTAGAAAATCGAGTCTGTCAGTGAGTTGAAACCTCAATACGTCCACAGATCGGGCGCTTTGCATTACTAAATAGAAGCGATAATGAACGAACCGAGAGGCTGCCTACATTTGTAACTGTCAACAGATTCTATCCTTATTTTTGGGATCGGATTCAGGGAGAACTCACTTAACATAATCCTACGACTTAGTGAGTTCATCTGAATAGTGTGGAGCGAGCTTTAGAAAAGATTGGAAGGGAATAGGAATTTTCAATACTATTTGGTAAGTGTACGTATTTGTCTTATATGACGGATTTCTTATAATAATGAGCTAACTAATTAGTAAATAGTAGTAAAGTAGAAAATTTAGTAGTGTGTTAAAAATATTAAGCTCAAATAGAATCATGTGGCATCTTCATATTACGACTAAATGAGTAAAAAAATTTTATTTTATGAAGCCAATTTGAAATCTCATTATTAAGAACTAGCTTTTACCCGCGACTCCGTCCGCGCGGAATAAAAAAAAATGCACACAAGATAAAAAAGTTCCTATATTCGTCTCCTAGTTCTAAGCTACCTCCCCATCAATTTTCAGCTAAATCAGTTCGACCAATCTTGAGTTATAAATAGTGTAACTAACACAACTTTCTTTTATATATATAGATAATGTAAAATGATTACGATCTACGTACTCGTGTTAAGAACACACATATTTAGGAACTTTGTGAAGGAACAATGTAATACGTGGTACGTGGTAATATATTGAAAGGGTTATCTTTCCAAATTAAAAGTAAAGGTCGAAGTTAGATAGTGAACATGAACTACTTAAATTGATACGTTAGTTTTATTGGAATTAGTTGAAGTATAACTCGATATACTAGTGTAGTGGTCTCCTGGTGAGTATAGATTCTACGCCAATAACTCCGCCAATTGGAGCGAACACGTGCGTCTTAGCTTTGGAATTATAAGCTAGAATCAAATTTAGTTCAACCGATTTAGAAGTAAGTTGTACTTGGTAATTAATCAATTAGATTAATAGGTCAAACTGTACTGTATTGGTAAAATACGTTTGCTTTAAATTCTAAACCAATCTTACTAATATTATAAATGCGAAACTTTATATAGATATTTGGATGTACCTCCGTAACGGCTCAACGTATCTTGATGAAATTTGGCACATATGTATAACATAGTCTGGAAGAATACATAGGGTACTTATTAAGTTTTTTTTTTAAATTCCGTGCGGACGTAGTCGCGGGCGATACCTAGTATAGCATAATTTACATGACACATGTTTCTAATTAAAACTCATTATCAACTTGTATGATAAGAGTTATGTCTTTCACATATTCTATTAATATTATCTTCTATTATTTTTTTAACTGTCAGACTGAGACGTTATCATATTATTTATTATTATAACTTATCGTTAACTTTAATAGTTTTAAACGGGAATAGAACATTGTTATTGGAACGTTTAAAGCTTTACATTTCTCGAGGTTAGAAGCAGTTTACAGATGCTCCGTTCCGCATACCAAATCGGACAACATTCAAATCGGTTCCACTTTACTTTGGTCCTGCTTCGCCGTTGATTGACAGTTCAAGTGTCACTTCGACTAATCTTAGTCACAGAGAGAAGGATTACTGAGCATTACAAATATATATTCATTTCTGTGGGGGTGAGGGTGGGAGGGTGAATTCGTTGTATATATTTTAAGTCACATAAGCAACTTAAATTGTAACTTAATTAGCTGCGAGGTACTGAAAGAATCGCTAAGTTGGGCTCCTAATTAGCGCTTTTATATTAATGCACGCCCAAACACGTTGTTACTTCGCCCTTTGTGTATTTTCTGCTTTAATTATGAAAATTTCAGAGGTGCGGCCGAAATAGTAACTTAGAGTGAAATATTTTACATCATTTACGAATGTGGCTTTTACTTGAAAATTTATAGTATTAAAACAATGAATATTGGTAGGGAATATATAGAAGACAGTATTTCAAAGTAATATGGAACAAATTTTAAAGTTATTCAACAACTGCAATACAAGTTACAATGGTTTTCGAAAAAGAGTATAAAACTGCGCCATATTGTGACGTCACGAATAAAATTGATAGGCTTGAGGATATTCATCTACCTGATGAAATCTGTACGGATTAATTTTACTGATATTATAAATGCGAAAGTTTAGATGGATGGATGGATGTTTGTTAGATGTAGAACATAGTCTGTAAGAACACATAGGCTACTTATTAAGTTTTTTTTTTTAATTCTGTGCAGGCGGAGTCGCAGGCGACAGCTGGTTGACAATTCACAAGTGAAAATAATTGATGATTTAAAGTTGATATACGAAACGACTACTGTCCAACAGCAGAAATACGTAGTGGCAGAATAAATAAAATAATTCCGAAAGCTTCACCATGTTATTCAATTGAAAAAAACGTCAATCGATTGATGAATGAATGAGCGCCATTTTTTCAAATGAAGTGGAGGGTCTTGGATAGTAATTTTAATTGCGAGTAACTTGCAAAGTTAAATAAATTAAGTGATTTTATGTCGATTGTCAGTAAGTGACACTCAAAACTCGTAATTATACATTTTCCGAGAGGCGCTCCGGCGGCGCGCCGTACAGTCGGCAGACGTGAAAAACAACGATATTCATAGACTGCATTGAAATTTCGGTATCACGGTATTAGTTAAACGATTTTAAACTTATTCTCAATGTCTTTAGATATGTTTTCATTAATCAGTTACACATAGTTACTTGTTATTATTTGGAATTGTAAACATTCAATTTAAACAAAAAACTAAATAGCAAATAGCTTAAAGCAATGTACTCGGCAGTGTAAACCGAACATTGTAACGTTATTCCAAATTATTGTCAAGAACACAAAGCTTTATATTATATGAGCTCTTTTTAGGTTATCATCAGTTTAGAAATTACTAAAACGGCACGGAACGGATTACATAAAATTGCAACATTTTTATTATTCACTTTCGTGTTGCAATTGTTGCTTGATGACGTCACTTATTAAATTTTACCTCATTACAAATTTAAAACTGAATCGCAAATTTTTTATTCCATACTAATAGAAAACGGGGTAAAAATTATCCTATGTCCGTTTCCTGGTTCTAAGCTACCTGCCCACCAATTTTCAGTCAAATCTATTCAGCTGTTCTTGAGTTATAAATAGTGTAACTAACACGGCTTTTTTTTATATATATAGATATATGTTTTGCGATCAAAACATAAGCAACATACAAGTTATATACATCTAGCTTTATTTTACATCACTCTCAATATTCCATCTGGCAACAAATTGCGTTAATATTTTCTCTTATATTGACATAAAGAAGTTATCGTAAACGGAACACATTTGCCGACGTGTAGCTTATTTCATCGTAAAAACATGTGTAAACAATCTCCAAGTATATTTCGTCTGAATTAATCTACACGGAGAAAGTCCTTTAGATATATTTTCCCGATGATTTAGAAGATTTTATTTACATCACAATGTTTACAAGATATGTGCGGAACGGAGACATCTTGTATTCAGATGTCAAATTGACAGTAAGAGAAATGAAATTTCACAACTTTCAAGCAAACTGTTAACTTGTTTTATAGTAGGATATCATAGTTTTGAGACTTGAACGTAAAGATGTAGTCGTTTTCTACATATCATAATGCATTTTTATAGCAGTAGTATTATAAAGTTTTTAATCAACCGCAACTAAAGAAATAAAGAAAATAGTCAAATAATTGTTAGCACGAATTTTAAATCAAATTGAACAAAATCATGAGATTACATATTACAATTAAATTATTGCGCAGCAGTAAAGTGTTAAGTTAATTGGCTTTAATCTGCGCGGCGTTATGCTTCGCAAGGCAATGTGGTAATTGATCCTTAGTGTTATGGGAATTTGTGACCTTACGAGTACATATTACGTTTACATAATAATCAAATAATATCATACAAACATATATGATAGTAATTTACATAATTAAAATTTATTTGGCATTTTTTGACAGTAGATTCCGTAACGACAATATTTGTTGGGTGCACGAATAGGCCTGGTCGACCGGTGCAATACCACGACCACACAGAAGACAGGCGTCAAGTGGAAGCAAGTCCGCGTTTCATCTGATGAGTGTGCGTGCCGGACGCCTAATTTTGGTTCTTATAAGGAAATGATGGGAAGGGGAAGTGGATTTGATGAAGGAGGAGACGCATAGGAAGGGGAAATATCATATTTCTGTGCGTCCCGTTCGTCGATTAAAGGTAAGCAAAGCATCTGCAATTGCAGATGTCCGTGGGCAGCGGTCGCTTTGCTATTTCGGCGAATTCAAGTGGCCGCACACTCGTTTGTCACCTTATAATAAAAAAAAGATATGACCTGTAAAAATAGTCTAGTCATTATGTTTGGGTCAAAGCTATAAAACTACTATTATTGATACCGACAATATTGTCCTACTTTTAATATGAAATATACCATGTGTTTATTTTGCACTACACTAAATTTCGAAATTCTAATTTCCGCTATGTCTCAACAGATGGCGCTGCTTCGAGAAATCGGGTTCAACGCACGGGTCAGGCGCACGCGTGACCAATCAGTCAATTCAATGGTTTCGAGCTCCTTTTTTATTCATTCAACCCAATTTCTTTCTTATACATGTGATCGTGTCTTCGACTTCAAAGCGATCGTATTGTTGTGAAATGAACCAACATATCTCACGACTAACTTTTTAAGTTGAAAATATGTTTGAGCAAATAAGAATTGCTATTGTAATAAAAGTAACAAGGTTTTTTTTTTAATTCAACCGACATTGGACGTATAAATTCTTAATTTCAAATAAACTATTTTCGATTAAGGCTTCTGCGTTTTAAAATATTTTCTTTTTCATAAATTGACCACAAATAAAAAAGTTATTACCAACATATTAGATCAAAAACATAACAAAAACTTTACACAACTTCATTTGACGTTGGTATGATAACAAAATCTAATCATAACTTAGCTGTCGCCTGCGACTCCGTCTGCGCGAAAAAAACATAAGTAGCCTATGTGTTCTTCCAGACTATGATCTACATCTATGCCAAATTTCATAAAGATCCGTTAAGCCGTTACGGAGATACCTTCAAACAAACATCTAGACATCAATCTAAACTTTCGCATTAATAATATTAGTAAGATAGCTTAATAGTCCTTAAGCATCTCTCTTACTATTAAAATAAATAGAACTAGTTGGCCTAAGTCGTTTATGATAATAATAAATGTTCCTAAACCACTAAACTTTCACCCGTAAACTAATCCATCAATCAACAGGAGCCTAAGCAAAGCCCACCCCGGTATGTTAATAGCTGTTATCCATTCACCAACCTATTGTCCCGGAAAATTGAAAAATAGTACGGGAATATGTTATTCATATATTCATTGGGCACACATGCTGCGTACTGCCAGACAGAAATACTGATACAATATTTATATTTACGTGAAATATTTTTTTATCATGTTAAAAATGACATGTAATTTCGCTCAGTTGTTTAGAAGATAATTTAAAGTTCCAGTTTTTGAAATTGCAACTTTAAAGCAAAAACTTTCTCGATGTATTAATTAGATGGCGCTATTGTCAATAATATCATGATTTATTGACAATAGCGCCATTTATATTAGCTTTAGGAATAAAAAAATACATTGTAATAAAATTTAAATATAATACATTCAAACTTCAGCTCTAACAGCTGACCATATCAAGTTATTAAAGTTTTACCACCGTACTCAGAATTGTTTAACTAATGATTTGTCAGTGTGGATTTCTTATGCGAAATTATACTAACTTATATAATAATCAATAAAATTAACTGTGTGTCTGTTAGTAGTAACACATTTTATTTAAAGATAACAATTATTAGAAAAAAATGTCTGAACTTTAACATCTTATAACGAAAATTGCTATGATGATCGTAGCAATCTGACAGCAATCATTACCCGCCGGTCTCGTGGTATAATCCCGGAGCACATGCATCGCAATATTATTATAAATCGTTATCATTAACACTATGATTAATGTGTAACCCAATTTCGTGTGATCCGACACATGTTGGCAATCGGTGCCAAACTATCCCGCTCATTGTGGCATAATTACTTCATATACATCGCCTGTACATTTAATATTTTTTTTTATATAATAAGTTGGCAAACGAGCAAGCAGACAAATGAATTCTTAGACATCTGCAATTGCAGATAAGTTGCCTACCTTTAATTGACAGAGGAGGAGACGCGCATTAGAAGAATTTTTCCTCTTCTTATGTATCCCTTCTTCCATCAAGCCTTCCCTCTCCCATCCTTTCATTATAATAAAAAGATAGGAAGGGAAAAAGGTCCCCGGTAAGCACAATAATCAGACGAAACGCGGAACTCCTCTTCACGCCTGTCTGTGTGGTCGTGGTATTTCACCGGTCGTGCCGACTCATTCGTGCAACAGATTTTGTTGTTGCTGGCATCTAGTACTGTTAATTAGAAACCTTATTAATTTATTGTAAGGCTTTTAGGATATTCAATATACGATGTACATGAAATATTAATGATTTCGGAAAGGGGATAGAAAACAATTATTCCTTCGTTACTTCGTTCGGTCGGAAATAATTCTATTGAATGCTAGAATCGAGTATTTTGTTCGTATTAATCTGTTGAATAAAAAGTAATATCATAAACTTATATCTATAAGTGTTATATTTTGCATTTAAGGGATGTTTAAAGTTTTTATTTCCTTAAACATACATATAATATTATGTATGCAAAAAAACAGCGGCAATCCTCATACTTCTTGTGTATTAGATTTGAGCTAAAGACATGTAAAATTGTATCCAAATAAAACCAAAACGACATATGACCTAGTTGGCATCAAGTAGTACTTTTACAAAGGATATACCGATTCAACTATGAAAACTGACATTCCGTAAGATTTATCGCGCAAGAGCATCGCAATAAACCGTACGTTAAAGCTATAAGCCAAGCTGGGGGTCTTTTAAAACCAATTTGTATCGGCTTTACGATAATGTCTAAAGCATCAAACAATGAGCGAAAGTATTGTGTATTTATGTCACTTTAAGTTCGATCGTTTACCTAACCATAACAATTTTATTGACCGTCATAAAATTTGTAACCAATAAACCATTCTTCAACGATCTTTCCTGCACTAGATGCTTTCGAATGAACGTGTTATAACTGACAATGAACTTAAGTTTATTATTTCTTACAGAAACATACGAGTATCATTGAGTTTAAAAGTAGATGAAATATTAAAAATTATGCTATCAGTTAAAACTAGTTAAACTTCGTCATCGTAGTAAATAAAAAAAGTAGTTTATAATATTCCTGCAAGCATCAGCTATGTCCCGTCAAAATCGTTCCAGCCGTTCCGAAGATTATCCGAAACAAACGCGGCCTTTTGAACAGACTTACAGACAGATATTTTAAATACATCAAGTGTCAAAAATATGATTTTTCATTCGAAATAACATCGAAACATCAATAAAACGCGTATAATATGATTGATACTCTCACTAATAATTCAGTCACGGTTAAGCTAATCAGTAGAGCATTCATTAAACAAATGACGGAGATACAATTAGGGATGTGTTTTTGTATAATGACATAGTGTTTCTGGGAAGTTGTTTGTACGCACGTGGGAGCATCGTATCCCATTAGAAACATGTTGTGACCTCGGATTAAATTAACCGGAAACTTAAGGGGACACGGTTAAGATTTTTAACCTGTGCAAGTCACAAAGTTGAACAAATGCATTGGAAACAAAACATAAAATATTGTACCCAATTTTGGAATAATTATGTTCTTGCTTTTCTTTTCAACATTTAAGTTGACAGAAGTGTACTCGCGGTGTGAAACATCAAATGCCGGTTACTATAATTTTAGAATCGTCTTGGAATTGAACAATGAACCTTCAGTCTTCGATGTTACTCGGTACTTTAACTACTGGGACATAAGTTGAATACAGTTATAACTTCGTTATTAGGTAATGAAGGTCGTACCACCCACAGACATTTTATACAACTTTTTTCAATTAATAAAAATGTCAATCATAGAATGGAATTGTTTTTTCGGTAGGTAATTGTTATTTAAATTATTCCACGTTCTTATCACAAAGTTGTATGTCATAATCTCCTAGTAATTTAATTAGAATTTCTTAACCTTTTTTTAAATGAAAGTAAAAAAAAAATAATTAATTTAAATAGGTTAAGGACATAAACAATAAGACATATAATTTAATAAAACGGAGTTGAATAAGAAAAAGATAATTCCATTAAACATTTTAAGTCACTACTTCAATTAAATTAAGTCATTTGTTATACGTTAGATTTATCATAGGTTTCTGAGACCAGAATCCCCGTTTAAAACATATGTTTATCTCTGTGTGATGACGATATTATGTTCTATGCAGAGATTTTAGTATTAGAAACCAACGGTTAATCAACTTCTTTAAAACACTTAAATATAAATTTAGCTCATGTTAATAGAATGAAAGTAAATAAAATGTAATAATAATACGATTTTTAGCATATTGGCCACAGATGTCAGGTCCAATTATATCGTGTTACAAAAAACCATAAAAAAAATCTATACCAGAGCTTCCGGCACAAAAACGAACTAACATCCAATGCGTTAGGCCAACGTTTAACAAATTCGTCACGTAGATGTGAACAGTGGCTGTTAAATAGACTTAAATGTTTGCACATTTCAAATGCAAATATACAATAATGATCTTAAATACAACACATTACAATCTATTTTAGAATAATCAAGCGTACACTTATATATATTTAAATGGAGCGAAGCAAAAACTGTTTCGTTACCAGTAGCAGATAATGTAATCGATAGAATTGAATCTCATTTAAAAATACACAATACAATGAAGGCATGATGTTGCTGTTCGAATACGGCGAGACAAGACAACAAAAAACTCGTCCGGTCACAAAAGACACGACTTAAGATGTAAATTACTAAAAAGTGACTATGGAAGGGCGGGGACTGTCTTTTGATAATATAATAGGGACGTGCGTGTTGCGACTGAATGTGGTCCGATCTCGCGGGTGGTCCGACGTACCGGGACTATTTAAATATGCTTTTTTTCCTTATTATTTGCTATGGTGATTTATGTTTGGTTAGCACGAAGGTGTTGGGACAACACTGGTTGATTTGTTGACTTGAACCGCCTATCAATATCTGTGCGCTACAAAAAATTAAGTGCCTTCTAATGTGGAGATAAAACATTTGTATCAATAAATAGAATTGGGTTGGTTTCATTCAATGTCTGTTTCAATTTGATAGCTTACATTTTAATACTATTTTATTTGTTCTAAGCAATAATGTAACATTAATATAGTTTTAAATTATGTGACGAATAAACAATACACATAATATTAATATTATTAATATTAATATAATAATTAATATTAATATGCAAGGTTGAAACTTTTCGAAAATAAACTGTGGACAATGAGTGCATAGACAATTACTTACTTTTTTCTGACGAAAAATAAATGTAATTATTTCACTCAATATTAGTAATTTTATATAAGAGATCTAGTTAATTCATATACCGTATGTATACTTTTAAAGCCAGTGATCTGACAAACGAGTGGTATTACAAATGCTAAAGGCGTTTCACACTCCGCACCGCCGCTGCGCCGCGCCGACACTTCTCACATGACCCCCAACAATAATTATCTCATGCATACTAACATTTCATTAAACCTATGAACATTCTTGAACTAGTCTCGTGAATCATTTTAGTGTAAAATATTTTTACTCTCAATGTTTTTTTTTAAATAGTAAAGCGACCGCTATCCAGAGATATCAGAATTTGTGTTGCCTAGCAGTAATGCCCTTGTCTCGTACATCTCAGAAATAAAGTACAATAATTCTTGATTTACGCAAAACATATTGTTTTAAGTTTTTTTTTACATCGTTTACATAATTGCTTAATATTTGCATTGTGATTTCCTGTAGGAGATTTTAATTTTGTACATCCCGTATTATAAAATTTGTTTAAAAACTATTAATTATTTAATACAACAGCTTAGTTTACAACTGTTGTAGTAAATAATGCTACAGGATGATCTTTGTATTGCCTAATGATGGTCGAACTCAACCACAAATACGTCACACATCACGAAGGTCGTTTTCCAACACAACATTGATTGTATTACATAATGTAATATAGCATTGGAAGAATTCAATATTAGTTGTATCAATTGAAAGAAGTAAATCTTAATTTTGTTATACGTAAATTTTCTAAATGTTATTATTTGTAATATTTATCGCTGACTAGCTACCGCCCGCAAGTTCGCGCGGACTAAATAACTTAATTAGCCTATGTGTTCTTACAGAGTATGTTTTACATCTGTGCCAAATTTCATATAGTTCCGTTGAGCTATTCTGAAAATGTCTTTAAACAAACATACTTCTAAACATTCACATTTATAATATTAGTATGATTTAATAAGATTTCTGAGTATTTTTAGCTGACAAGTTTTTTTGTAGTATCGAAGATTCTTCGTAAAAAATCGTACGTCTTTAACACAAACTTTACAAGAAAGAAAATTGATAAATAAAGTCGCATAAAAAAGCGATATACTAAAATCCAATATACTTACATTTTAAACTTTAAAATTAAATCTGCTAGACGTAATCTAAGGTTAATTAAAAAAATAATCTGACATAAAATGTCAAAATTATGGTACACGTTTATTTACGTGAGGACTATCGAATTATTGATTTGGTTTAGCATAATTATTTCCTTAGCGACGTAACATTCAACTATTTGCAACTACTACGAGTATATTATGTGTTTGCTCATTTCACTACATCCAGTCACGTATTGTCATAAATTACGTGTTATGCAATCACTTTGGCACTTACAATGCAGTTCCTTTCTATTTGACAGCATACTGGCTGTCTCACGAAACTCCGTCGGCGCGTAGTTCAAAAAACTTAATAGGGGAATGAAAAATAGATAGTAGCCGATTCTCAGACTTACTGAATCTTATATATAAAATTCTCGTATCATGGGGTTCGAACTTGAACTCCTCCGAAACGGCTTGAGCGATTCTCATCAAATTTTGTGAGCATATTCAGTAGGTCTGAGAATCGGACCACATCTATTTTTCATAACCCCCCCCCCATTTAGTTTATTTTTTACTGCGCGCGGACGGAGTCGCGGGCGACAGCTAGTATGTATATAAAATTTCATAAAAATCTGCCAACCCGTTTCGGAGGAGTATGGTAACAAACATTGAGATGATTATCATTGAATCTGTATATATATCTATACATATATGTAAAAATAAATCTGACCACGTTATAATAATCGGACATAAGAATGTGAAAGAAATTTACTTTTTTAATTTCGCAACTCTTATGTATTTTACAATAGTTTCAAATTACTCATAGTCTCATAGTTTTTGATGAAGAAACGCGTAAGTACACTTAATATTAAAATGTGGGAAACGAGCATGCGTCCGCTTAAACTCACCAAAATAGAGAGGCGATAACGACACATAGACATCTACAATTTCAAATGAATTGCCTACCTTTAATCGATGAAGGGAAACGTACAGAAAAAGATTACTGGTTTCTATATCTCACCTCCTTCGTCAAATTCCCGTCCCCTTCCAAACCCATCGTCTATTGACTATCTAGATCACTAGTTAAAAAATAAACAGGTTCATATTAGTGGAAAAATAAATTTACTAATTACTAACTCTGAACAAACAAACAAACGGAATGTGTTAGCATGATTCACTTTGTTATCGGACTAATGAAGCGATTTGTGAATACATAAATATAAATTGTTACTTCATTCCCATAGTTGGTGTTATGTTTATAATTATTTGTGGTTTATGTTAATTCATATTATTTTTAAATTCGTAACTACTATGGACATACTAGGTGGCGCTAGTAGTATATAGTGGTGTACTTTAATCAGTCTAGTTTGCATTAGAATTGTTTAATTCTTATTAATTTATTCAGTATTTAGTTTTACAAATACATTAAAGATAAGGTAAAAATCTCATACCTATTTAATTAAAAAGAAAAAATATAACGCAGATTTAATAATTGATTCTTAAAATATGTTATTGAATACTAAATTATTTTCTTGAATGAATCTCTTAATTAAAATTTCATAGAATCACATCCATTCAATATTAAGATATCAAATATATAAATTTAATAAAATTGGAGTAAATACGTAATATTGAAAAAAAAAATCGTACACATTATGTATTATGCGTTACATATAAAGTAATCCAATTTAAAAAAAAAATGTCTGTTTATTCGCAAGTCTATGTTTGTTCCGGGTAATCTCCGAAATGGATAGACCGATCTTCTCTGAAAGAAAACTTATGTTTGCGGGAGTAACTTACGTTATTTTTTAATTCCGCCCTAACGTAGTCGCAGGCAACCACTAGTCACAAATGAAATGCATACTATCACAACACTATTTAATTTAAACTTCACTTATCTTCAACTTAAAAATCTAAAAATTACAATAAATCTCATCAATGAAATGTAGCATTTAAAAATCAACTCATTTGAAAACTTTCTCCGCGATTGCTCAGTATGTTTAACTCACGAGTGTACTGCCCTTTCTCGTTAATTGAACAAATCATCATCAATTTATATTAATCACTTCATTCCTAGCCTCTGTCGGAGCTATCTTAACAAAATAAACTAGCACCGTTCACACTGCTGGCTCATTAAACTCTGCTTATCTTTAACAGATACAAATGTTTCCGTTTTAATGCCGTTGATACCAAACAGTGCCACTGTTTGTGACTTACAGTAAACTAGACTTTAAACAACTTGAAATTATATGTAAATACAGTTTTTGTGTATATTAAATTGAACAATATTGGTATTTCTGCGATATACCTACTTACCACCCGCTTAATTTTGGTTAAATTAGAAAAAACTCCGCACCGAAATATTTCACGAATTAGTTATAGTTAAAAGAATTTGTTTTAATAATTACTATTAAAATACTGAATACTTATTTTTCATACAAGCAGTTTCAGTAATTTAATGGAATATAAAATCACAATTCTATAAAATCGTGTAATGTTGCAAGAAGATAAACGAAAACATTATAAATCACGAATTAAAAAATTAATCCAATTGGAATAAAATTTTCAGGCTTCAGACTACCGCGTAAATTAACAGAATTTAATTTCCGGTAAAGGCAATCACTATATAATAAACAAACGAAACATTACAATATTCAAACAAGTTACAAAATATACTCGTAATCCATTTTAATTAAATCTGACGTCATATCTTACTACAGGGTAAATTGGGCACTACGGATATTGACGTTGCAGTAGCCGCACTACGAACGATAAAAACCCCGAAAATATACAAAACACTTACGTTGATCGAAGAAGCAACGTTCCAGACCATTCATAACGTAATGTACAACTTCATAGTGCACCAAAACACAAATACGTTCACCGTTCACAAACGAATCGCACAACGTTACAACACTGAAAACAGAATCACAGCGTGCGTTCCAACTCCGTCACTGCACAACGTCTGGGGCGGATGATCGGGATGAACTGTTACAGGATTGTTAGGATCTTGTTGCCGTTTCGGCGGCCGGCGGGCGACTGAAGTGCGCGCGGCGCTCTGCCCGCCAGTGGCGAAGGGGAGAGGCGGGGAGGGGTTGGGATGCGTGCGTTCGGAATTTACTTCCCACGTGCTCACCACTACCCGTCCTCTTCTTGCGGGACGGGTTAGCTTTTTAAAGCTCGGGCCTTCGACGTCGACGCATCGATACGCCGGGGGCGTTCTGAATCTTGTTTATACATACTGCAGCTAATAATAACGCGTGGCGAGTGCGCGCGTATTGTCCACTTGTTTTGCACTTACAATGTAAGTTAGCTGGACGCGCTGCTCGATTGTTTGCGCCCTTGTTCCGGTCAAGTGCGTAAACTAACGTTCAAGTTACACTAATGTAACTTATATGCGGCATTTATTTTCAAAATATATTTCGCCTCATGTTGTAGGGTTGATCCTCTGGGTATTGTACGAAACTTTGCAACTTAAAAAGCAAACAAATTCAACTCTGCGATAAAACAACGTTTTAGTGTTACTTTAAAGCTTGTATACTGGAGATAAACCTTTTTATTGTAACACGTTGTTTTATATTCACTTATTGACGTATTTCAGTTAATTGACATAAAATGTATTAAAGTTGATTTTATTTAAGTTAAACGATTTCCGCCGCTAGATGGCTGTACTAGATGGCCAAATGGCAAAACTAAGTCAAAAAAATAATCAAAGGTTAAAACTAACCCAAGACAAAATATTCCTTTTTGTAACATCATTCAAATATTTTACATTAACTTGGAATTCGAGCAAGGATTACTAACTTGAGTCATACAGTAAAACAGGAATAGATTAACAAGGGTAGCCGTTGAAAGCTGAACTTTGAATATCATAGATAGTTGAGACAAAAAAAGCTAATGCGTTACCCAAAAGCTATTTGTGGTGGGCACCGCGTTATCGGACGTCAGTCATCGCGACGTTTTACGACGCACCAAGTACAACCCTGGAGATAGTGGCATTGACTCATTGTCTAAAACTTTGTTACAGTTGTTGATTTTGATTTATTATTTTAAGTATTATAGTATAGTGGTTTTAGTAGCTTTGGCTAAGTATGGTTTAAATTTAGTTATTGTAAAATATATAGGTGTTGATTAACTTTAGAAATTGGTTAACTAAATTCACGAATATCTTATGATTTTTTTTGGAATTTGTTCTATATTTGAGAATTTTAATTTTAGGCTAGACTAGTTTTAGATAAGGTTTGTTAAACTAGACATCAGCGACCATCATCGAGTGCAAGAGAGTTTCGATGTAGCTTCATTAGTTAGTAGATTTGAAAACTGAAATACTCCGTACCGTAGTGTGTTGAATTAATTTATAAATTATAACAACTTAACACTTAAGAAACGTGTATAGCGCTCCTGTCTTACTTAGTTGGCAACATCACAAAGATAAAGCGACACACCTACATAACAGTTACCCGAGTGATTATTAAGTCAACCGTAAGCCAGCGTTACAACTAACAACGGCAAATCACAAAAACACACACAAAACCCGTCTTACAAATGTTTGCTGAGACACGCGCCCCGACGTCGCCCGCCTCGGCAACGCTTCCATTCAACCCCTTAATCACTCCGCGAGAATGTGTCCCCGCTGTTTATTTATTAGATTATATTACGTTGTAATGTGCTTAACACTCTACAGAGGAATCTCTAATGGCTCCACCAGCGGACCGTGCGAGTAGTTTTAATTGAGAGCCGACTGATGGAGGGTTAAATGGGAACAGCTACGTTTATTACAAAAACATGCCGATCTTAGATGCTGCCCAATGTACAGTCCTCTTCATTTGCGGTATGTAAGTTATCTTATAACTTGTATCGAACTTAAACTCTATCGTTGTAAAAATCAACATCGAGTATACCGGGCTATAGTATAGTATAGTATATAGCATTGCAAGGCGTAGACGTTCAAAGGATAGTCATAGTAAAGATGTAACACCGCCAATGAACTCGACTGTACACACCTCCGGTGGCTTTTATTCACCTAATGTAATTAGAACTTGGTGTCTACGCTCGTTGTTCTGTTGCAAAATTGGTGATTCCCTCACTTTATACTGAACACTTCGCTGCAATGGCCGTTTAGCTTTTATTTTAGTGTCAGAGATATAACGCGATTTAACAAGACGACACTTTAATAATGCAAGTTTACAGCAATCTTAAGTATAAGAGTTGTAGTTACAAATATATAAAAATAAGAATATTTATTTAAAAAACAGTGAATGATTCGTCTCAAAATTAAATTAATTAAAAAGCAAATGATGGCCGTATTCTAATAAAACCAAAATTTAACCATAAAAATACACTCAATTGCGTGGTCAATTGAAACTGATTATCTACAACTTTTGTTTTAAATGAAAAAGTGTCCATTTGTTATGCGTTAGTTTCATAAGTATCTTAAACGTAATTAGTCGTTAAAATTAGTATAATTTGTTTTATTTCATACATGTTTCTATGGTCTGGAACGAGACATAACTATGACACTTGTCGTAAATGGTTCGGCGACAGCTGCGATGCCATCATTGTCACACTACGATAACACTATCCAACATCTGGCTTGTAAAATATTTTAAGTAGATTATTATTAAAGGGTAACAGGACATTTCTTTTTCTTACAATAACTATTATCACTAGCATTTTTATGTTGATGGATGTTATTCTAACCGTTTATTTTATTTATTATTTCCTATTGTAAAGTCCCCAATAACGAGAAACAGAACCATGGAATAGCCATAAAGTTTGTACTAACTATAAAGGAAGGGGGCGAAAGATTTAAAGTCTCTGAATAGAAATTACGAGACCACTCAAACGTGTCTCGTAACCTCTAAGTTATATCTCATTTATTCGATAAAATTGCAATTGATTACTGCATGTTCAGAGCGCGCTTAAATTCACAATCACTTAACGCTCAATATCTAAAGCGTCAATATGCTAAAGAAAGATGCTAAATATTTAACTATTAGCTGTTATGCACTAAATTATGCGTCGGCAAATAAAACACTCGGATAAGTCGAGAGTTACAGCGTTAACAAACACTAAGTGCTACGCTAACTATGGACTTATGTTACAATTTAATCTGTTAACACCTACGATGCAACTTTGAAACACGTTAAATTATAGCCTTTGTTAATATTAGTTTTATAGTTTACGGGATAAACCGTGGGATTCTGAGACTAACATTTCTGTTTAAAAATATCGTGATACCTATCAATATATTTTATACAACAGAGATAAGAATATGTTTTAGTCTCAGAAACCGACAGTAAGACAGCATCTTTTAGTGGTGTCATAAGGAACACCATCATAGCTTGTACTTAAATGTAATTGGAAATGTGTCTGGGTTTATGCAATGAAATAGAAATCTTACCTATTGATATTATAAATGCGAATGTTTGGATGGATGTTTGTTTGAAGGTATCTCCGCAACGGCTCAACAGATCTTGATGATATTTGGCATAGATGTAGAGTCTGGAAGAACATATAGGCTACTAATAAAGATTTTATTTAATTTCGTACGTTCGGAGTCGCGGGCGACAGCTAGTGTATCATATTCACAACAATATAACATTGTAATGATGGATTGAAGTTTAACTGTCTGATACGTTTACTAAGCCAATATACAAAAGATATGTACTAACTGCAGGTCTATCTAATAATGTAGGATGATTACATACTAAACGATGAGATGTTGAGATGTTCTGCAAATTATTGATTTTATATAAAAAATATTAGGTCGAAATGTGGCAATATTATATGATCTAAAACAAGTTTTACAAACTACGTCACCGATGATAAAATGATGTCGCGCATTGCATAGATATTTATCACAATTTGTAGCTTAATCTAGCGTAACGCGAACGATATATCACAAAGGCCTGTGAACAAAATGCTATTGCGTTGTAAACCACATCACATGTGGGCTATTTATAAGCCTTATGTGAAAGTAATAAGATTGATTTTAGAACGATACGATTATAATGCAAATAACTGTAAAAGAAATTTGACCCTCATTAAGCGATTTTATTGTGAAGGGATAAAGGCTAGTTTAGTATATTCGAGATTAAATTCAAAGAGTTTATTCTGTAGTATTAATGATCAAAAATACACATTGTGTGTATAGAATAATAATATATTTATTACGTACGATGTAATTAACTGGTGCATTTTAGAATATTAACATTTCCATTACGCGCGGAATTAAAAAAAACGTAAAAATAGCCTATGTGTTCTTCCAGACTATGTTCTACATTAGTGCCAAATTTTATCAAGATCCGTTGAGCTGTTATCGGAGATACCTTCAAACAAATATCCATCTATCCATCTAAGCATTCGCATTTATAATATTAGTAAGATTTAGGAAAACTTTGTTTATACTAATGTTATAAAGAGGAATGATGTGTATTTTTGTACGAATAATAGTAAAAACTACTTGACTGATTGAAAAAACTATTTTACTATTATAAAACAACATTATAACTGAGTAAACATGCTTTTTTATAGTATATATAATTCTGCTCGGACGAAGTCGCGGACAAAAGCTAGTCTGTCATTAGATTATTGTATCCACGCTATTACTCTAGGTTAAGACCTTAACAATGTATTTATACTTTGCTAAAGCTTTAGTAAATTTAAATAAAATAATGTCAAGATAGTCGTGTAGAAACACTTAAGTGAAAATTTTAATTATTTATGTTGTACTCAGTGCGTTATTATTTGCCGCGATAGCGTTCGGTAGCGCCGGCGTTTTGTAATATCAACTCAATAACGCCGAGCTATCTATGTAATTGAGTCTTGTCACACATATTATGAGAAATATTTGACGTAGAAATTCCATTACCAGTTATCAATATAACGTCTCCCATGTTGATATTTATTAAATGCCACTCATCCGAAATGTTATAGGCTTAGCTTTATTCATCTCTGATTCTTATCTAGACTTTTAAAGGCTTATAGAATCGACCACTTAAAGAATTTTTAAGCTAAGATATAAAAATTGTATAGTACTTACGTAGGTATAGTTTTATGGAACGAACTCTTATGTTGTTGGTATCACAAGATTGTACATCTGGAGTATTGAATAATAAAAAAAATCATGGTTTATTAAGAAACTTCTAGAAAACATGTAGAAAATGTAGATACGTTGTGGTATGTTTTGACCACTCTATGGAATCATAAAACTTATTCTAATATGAATTATGTTTGGTCAACGTTCGAAGTTACGCAGACATAATTAGGGTTGCCACAATGTGCATACTAAGACGATTGTGGCTGCACATGCTAAGCATGCGTACTCGTCGAGCCTATTCCCCAGACGGAGCGTCGCTTAGCGCTGCTAACCCCACACATTAGCGCAATAAACTTGACAATAACTCAATTCCGAGCAATGAAGGGCGATTCCCCAACGGCCGGCTCTGTCAGGGCTGACAATCGCTCCCGAAGCTAAAGTAATTAGGACGATCGATAGGGTGCATCAGATAGTTTCAGACCTCCGACGCATCATTAATGCTTGTTGTATTTAAATCTGGAACTTTGACTACTGAACTACTGTTAGTATAGAATGGGACTACCGTGAGAATTTTGTTAATACATACTATAGTCTCCTTTTTTTTTTCAAAGGGACAATATCTAATTAATACAATTTGTAACTGCAGTGGAGTTTTGACCTTAAATTCAAAGCTTACAAGCAAACCGTGGATATAACCGTTATATGTGAACTATGAAACTTGATTATGTCTGTCCGTTAAAATGCCAAATCTAACGTGTGTAGCCTATATTATAAGGTTAAAATAACTCGCGTAGTAAACCTGATAAACAAATGTTGTGTAACGTACGGCCGTCGATAAAACAATATTATGTTTACTTTCTATAAACACGTTGCTAGATAATTATGTTACATTGGGAAGCCCATAATTAATTACATTAGAAAACAGAATGTTAATATTATTTGGATCGGATTGTTTTTGGATTTTTTTTCTAGGTTTATAAATATTAAATGTCGCGAGCGTCTTCGTCCGCGAGGATTAAAAAACCCATGTAGCCGTTCTAAAGATACCTTCTCTCAAACATCCATCCATCCAAACTTTCGCATCTTACTAATATTATAAATGCGAATGTCTGAATGTATGGATGTTTGAAGGTATCTCCGGAACGGCTCAATGGACCTTGATGAAATTTACTACTAGGCTACTAATAAGTTTTTTTTTATTTCTCCGCGAACGGAGTTGCGCACAACAGCTAGTTTATACTATTAGTAAGATTAACATTGCTAATTGTTAGACAACATACGTAATTTAAGGTTATAAAAGGCTAGACGTTGTTACCAACGATATCTCTATGCATTTACAAGGATTTTTTAAAACAATTTTATATTTTACACGTAAAATGGATTTCAAATTGAATGTTCCAACGTCTTAGAATAAATTCACGCATCCTGCCTCACGCTGTGCGCACGTCACTTGCAAATGATTAAACTGGAAGCGAAATAAGTGAAAAACGACCTTAAACAGTTTTTCAAATTACTTCGAAATACAAGTTGTTTTTAGGATGTTAACTTAAAAAGTGAGGATAATTAGATTAGATTTAGTTCCTTTTTTCTTGACTTCGAAATACCTTTTTTTTTGGAATAGATTTATGAGATTCTGATTTAAAAATACCACTTCTTAAAAAGTCTTAATTTTTTTATTTTCTATCAATTCAATAAAATATATAAAACATTTAAAAACTAAATATAGGACCAAACAAAACACTTAACCTCCAAAGACTATTTTTCAAACGCGGATTGTATTTATAAATATCTGTATTATAGACGGAGCTTTTAAAGAAAGAAAAAAATAAAATTCATCCATTTGCCGAGCGTTATATCTCTTCATCGTGGAGTTATCTTCTCTTTTAGAGACGTCCGCTTTATTAATAGCGAACAAAGAACTATTACAGTAATAAGAATAGTCGAAGCACTGATCGATAGAGCTACAATGTTTTCTCATTTGTTATTACGAGACAATTCGCTATCAGTTTTATAATGTCAAAGCAGTTCTATCCTTTACGACTATTATATCTGCTGTGAACTTTAGTCGTTAAAATGTTTTATTTTGTTTCAAAGTCATTAAAACGAGTATCTTAGTAATTAAATACATAAGCGAGGGAATCGAAATGTTGTATAATTATTGAGTGCGTAGTTTTTTTTTAGAATCTTTTTTTATTTCATGCAAGGCTAACCGTTGAGGCGATAATAAGTGCAGCTGTCAATTACAATTAAATTATAAATACAATCAAAATGATTGAGACACGAAAGGCGCTCTGTAAACGTTGGGCGTGACTCCATTTAGCTGAAGGCAGGCTTCTATGTAAATAGAATTAAACAAAATGTTATAGCTTCAATACTAAAGCATGTTATTATACGCACACGTAACTTTATTGGATGGCCTAATTGGTAGGTAAACTCTATAATGCTGTCAGATAGGAATGTAAGAGTTGCATTGACTTTTTTACATATAAAAAATAGTGTAACTATTTAAATATATTATGTTATCAAAAGAGAGAAACAGTACAGATTCCCCTTTGTCAGGGCCGCCGTAACCGGGCGTTTAAAGCGTACTAATTTAGTGCCATTAAAGAAAATTACGTACAAAAATAAATATCATAGCATAAAAAACCAACCAAATGACGTATTGGCGTCGGTATTGTACGTGGGCGATGAAACAGCTAGCGGTGAGCTTGCACTTTGTAGTCATGCATTCTTGATTTTCTTCTAAAATTGAATCCAGCAGGAAATTGTTAACGTTTCACTCTTTCTTTTTCAGTCACGATTGACCCTTTAGATTTTAATCACGTTAGCATTTAAAATTCACCTTTTGACATTTCGTATAATTGCAAGCGTAATTATATTGTAAAAATCATCCTATTACAATTGCATTAACTTACTTTCAAACAAAAGGCACTACATTTAATACTAAACACTATGCAAAAACTCACAAATCTCTGATGTTAATTAGAGAGAAAAAAAAACTCTTCATAACCCGAGACCTTGCACCTTGAGGCCCATTCAGACTGACAGGCACGGAAATAGACGGCTCATGCGGCTGCCTCTTACACCGAAATTACATTTAGTTCGACGAATTTTCCATTTCTACTTACTACTGAATTATTTTTTAATTAAGTGTTAATTGATCGTAGTCGATCGAACATGTTATTTGAATTTAAGCCACAATTTGAACCTATATATAGCCTTATCATGAGTCAGTATTTAAATAAATTCTGATCATAAATTCCGAAAATTTCATAGTGCATGAAGACATAAGTTTTATAAAGTTTAGGAAAATGTAACATTAAAATATTAAAAAATACGAGAAAAAAACAATAAGTTGTTACAATCCGGTGTGAGGGTAACCACTAAAGCTGGCCTGTTCTGGTGTGGCGGCAACTTCAAACGCGCCGCGTGCCGAGCGCGGCCCGGGGCGCTCGCTGTGGGAGCGAACATTCGCGCGCGTGTGACTGGAGATCACAACGGTACTCTTTATTGCCGTGTAATTTTTAAATTACTATCGACCCTCGTTTCGTAAGGTGTCTCTAACAAGATGGACAACATACTAAATTTAGTGCGACGAAAATTTATGAATTAATTTTTTGGTTTAAATGTTGTCAATTGTTTGATACGGCATTGTTTTTCTATGACGCAAAGATTCGTAAATGTTTACTAAGTACGTCTAGACAAAAAGCTAAAACTAAATTCAATGCGAAGACGTAAAGGCAAAACGAACAAATGATAGTAGTAGGTACTTGGTCAATTCTTAAGTCGACCATTGAATAGTTTATTCTTCGTTAGAGTGTCATAAAAGAGTCAACGAGAGTGGCGCTGTGTTTTATTGGACAATAAAAAAGAGTTAAATCGCGTTCACACAGCAAAACATATCGGATAAACGAACGGTATTCAGTGATTCAAAAACATTAGGAAATGCAGACGCTGAATTTGTTTTTATTTGTCTTTTTTCCGTATTATTCGATTCAATATATTTGGGACTTTTATGAAATTTTTTACCAAAACTGTATTTATATTTAGACCAATATATGCAATACAGTTCTATATATCAGTCCATTTCACGCGATATGAAAATTAGTGTTATAAGATTAAAACATTAACCAATAAACAAGGCTGGTTTAATTTATCATAATGTAGCAGGACATTTGCAAATAACAATTCTCAACGGATTTAGTAGATAAAAAGAAATAAATAGTTACCCGTACACTCAATATAAAATGGAAGGAAACAAATTGTTTTCTGTGATTTGTCCAAGTTAGAGGAACACTGCACCAATGGAGGTGCAACTCTAAAGCGAGACCTCACAGATACATTCTTATACAACACTATGATAAAGACGTGTCCACATTGTAGTATTAAATAAATAAAAAAGACTCAACAGTCTCCGTTCACGCTAAACTTAACAGTTATTGCATGATTCTCTTTAAATAGCAAGAGAACTGCACAAAAACGAATACCAACATTTAACTAAAACATTAAATAAACTTTGACATTAACATGACTTATAGTTCTTCACGATAGTAGTAACATTTTACAAGTTGTAGCACTCATTCAACATGTTTACTAATATGTACATTAGTATTAAAACAGTGAGTAGAAGTAAAACGCGGGCATTTGATATAACAAGCAAATAAAATACAATTCCATAACTCATCGGCTGGCGAGCGCGCGGATTATTCAAATTTGCTCAACAATAGACTAACAAAAACGTAAGCCACAAGCATCGAAGCGTTATTTATGAACGGTGATTTATATTCACTAGTGCTGAAGTTAAAATTTATATTTATTAGGGTTGTAAAGTGCTCTGTTACTCGTCCCGTTCTATGTGAAAAATCCTTAAAGGATAGCGAATATGCGGGAAGATGGACACGACCTTATTGCATAGGAGAGCGGGGTGGCTCAGGCGTTTTATTACTTGTTTACTGTAATACCTATATATTTAACTCTGTCCCGCGGTTTCGCCTACCAGACCGTTGCATAAACGCGTAGCAAAGTGTGTTGTCAAATAATAAACTAGGCTGTCAATTTAGACGACGAATAGGAAGACTAGTTATTAAAATTATCTGAAATAAAGATTGAAAAATATAATTTTATGATATAAGATTATCTTATTTCATACAATCCGCTTCCTCTTTAGTACTATATCAATAGCCGCTTTATTCGCTCGTTGCAACTTCGAACTTAGACAAACTTGGTCCTGTACAAGAAATATACATTCTCCGGCGTCGAATGCAAGTTTGGGGTTGCGCGCTGATTTCTCTTTACTTTCCTAAATAAACACTCCGCGACTGTCTTTTATTTTTAACTAGCTTTCATGTAGCTGCTTTCTCTGGAAAATTTTAAGTTTTAAGGCACAAAGACGACTCCTAACTTTTTTCTGTTACATGATTAGTTATGTTTTTCTCGTGTTTTATTAATATAGTTTGGATTTTGACATTCAAAGCCGTTGCATCTGACCTCTGGTGGTGCAGAATTTAACATTTTAAAACCTAGCTGATATCAAAATAATAAAAAATAATATTACCGTTAACAAATGTACACAATGGGGATAGTTTATCTATTGATAGTTATTTCGGTTCATCTTAATCTTGAATACTTACATTTTAATTTTGGTATTATTTCTTAAAATACATAAGACATCGCATAAAAAATAAGAAAAATAAACCAAAAAAATAACAAGCATGTTATACAGCTTTTATTTGTTAGTCGAATATAAATCTAGATCAAGGCAGCCTTTCAGAGGTCGGGTAGGAGACCACTAAATCAAGTAAACGTCAAGGATTATGTACAGGGAATTTATAAAAAAAAAGTCTTACCGACTAAAATAGACAACATTTTACATCGTAGAGAAAAATATAAAGTGCTTTGTGGTCGTTGAAAATAAAATTATGTTATACATCGTTCATATAAAGTTTCAGTGCGGTTAAAAATCACCTTACATTTTACCGATAACGCTCAAACGACGTCTTTATTCGAAGGAGATATTAAGTAATGATAAACAAAGTGGGTCAAACAGCTTCCTGGAAGGGGAGGCTTCTTTAAGTTTGTAGGGAAGCAAGTTTGGCGATAATTTTAATGACTTTTAGTTGGTAGCTACTGGTAGTTGTGAGCGGCGAACTGTGGACTTACGCCCTTTTAAACTTAACTCGTAAATACTCAACAATAAGTTTGAATTTTGGGTACGTAAGTAATTTTGAAAGTTACGATCTCAATTTTCGATGATATTATCAACCACATCATTTTTTAAACATAATAATAATATACGAATCGATGAATATTTTTATTACATTTATAGATACATATCTATCTATATATATAAAATAAAGTCGTGTTAGTTACACTATTTATAACTCAAGATCGGTCGAACTGATTTAGCTAAAAATTGATGGGGAGGTAGCTTAGAACTAGGAGACGGACATAGGAACTTTTTTATCTTGTGTGCATTTTTTTTATTCCTCGCGGACGGAGTCGCGGGTAAAAGCTAGTAAGTAATAAGAATTTAATAAAGGATTCATAAATGTTAACGGATTTCTCTTTGAAATACTATTTATTTCTACACTATGTCATTTTCTAATTAATTAAGTAAGTTGGATTATTATTTATAGATATTATTTAAACTTTAGACTTACTGCCACTCCTACAGACGCTTTTTTATTAGATAAGAGAGCAAACGAGTAGCGGGAACATCGTGATAATCATCGACGTCCGTAACACCAGACTAACTGCAGATAAGTTGCCGGCCTATAAGAAGGTGATACGCTTGCTTCTTGAAGGACCACCCAAGATACTGAAGAAAGTTTCTTTGTGTTATTTGTATTATTTAATTTTTAGTATTCTATCGTACATTTGTAAAACAATAAATATTGGAACAGTAATATATAAGGCATTACGTATTTCTATAAACAATTTAATTTATGTAATAAAATATAATTGCAGAAAATTTTAAATAAACACTCGATTTTTCCACTAGGGCCAATTTGAGTTTGAAAACTTTTATACAAAAGTCGGAGCTGGCTTTTGTTTTTGTATTGTTAGCGTAAGGTTGGTTATATAAGTTTTTAAGTTAGCATTTCTTGCCTGGATTTTTTTAATTTTCTTCGGGAAAAGTTTGTTTTATAGTTTAACTTTATTAACATTCTTCATTTTCTACTGTTTAATAAACAATATAGTTACGTCATTGTAGGAACAGATATATTTATCCTTCGCAAGATTTTTTTTCAATTAAAGTTATTTTTGAAAAATGTACAACGTAATTAGATTTTAATGTTTGTCTTAAAACTTGAGTTAAAATTTCTATTTATATGTATTTTCAATTAAACATTATAAGCAAATGTAACTTGGTGTCTGTTAAATGTTGTTTTAAATTATCCCAAACTCTAAGAGACGCATAGAAAAGTTTGACCGATTTCTATGTAGTTTTCTACGTCAGAAAGAGCAAAACAAAAGACACTCGAAGTGCAGTAAGTACATAGTTAAACTAATACTTTGTTTTAAAACTATCTGTTATACAAATTGCAAGTGTAGCTGGAGTTTGCTCACCTCTTGTATTAACATGTGAGTGTGAACTATAAAATACCGTAAGGTCTTTCATTGCTTTATAGCATACCTTTGCAAAAACGATCAAAATATGTAATACGAAAAGTATTTGATAATTATCAGAGAAGTTCTCTCATTTATAATCATTACCAAAGAAGAGACAAACTTCCTTCTCAATTAATTGATGTCTCAATTGTTGTCGAAAAGGTCTGAATAGAGTTCAATGGTTAAATAAAAAGTTATACGTCAATTGTTAATGCATTGAGAACTTAATTGTAGATCAATGGTTAACACCGATTTAGAATACCAAATCGTAAACACGATTAAAAAGAAATAATGACGAATATATCACCGTAGAACAAAGGATTCATAGGGAGATATGTAATTCATAACAGAAATATTAATATCTTACGTGTAACTTTGACAAAATTAAATTTACAGTTATGTTACCACGAGTATGACATTTAATCTGTTTAAATTAGAGTTCATTTTGTAATGACATATGTTATTAGTAACCGCATATAGATGGTTGTAGTTAATAAGGAAAAGAATCTCCGCACCATTACTTCTGTTTGGACGTGCGCTACCCACACGTCCGAGCCGATAGACAATAAATGAATGCACCTATTCCTGTACCGAACTATCTCTCATTTTGATTAATTGCCGCTCCAGCTACGACTATTGTTGCTTTTATCTTTAAAAGATTTAGTTGTAATGTCGATTTAAAGTGTGGGCTAATGCATTCATATAAGATGCGTGTACTTTATGTAAAAAATGTGAATGAGACAGTGGTTCTGTTATATTGGATAGTTCTGTCGGAAGCAATTTAAGCTTAGGTATTGAGCAAAACACATAAGACAAGATAATTACAGTCCGACGATCTCATCGAATACCTATAAGCAAGGCAGCGACAGATACATTTGTCATAATATGGCAAATTTCAAAAACTAAATCTAACTGTTCATCAGTGTGTAAACTAGTATAATTACTGATTTGTTACAAAGTTCAACGACGCCGTAATTTTTGCTACAATCAGGGTGTTGGGCAACGCAACAAATTAGACACTCCCATTTGCCATGAACAAGCGAAGTGGCACCGTTTAGCGCGTTCCGACTAACGCCGACCTCGTTTTAAATGTGAAAGAAACAAAATAGAATTTTGAATCAGCAATTCGCAGCTCACTAATGAGTTTCCAATACAATTAGTTGCTGTTCTCTCCACGAGAATGCTTCAGTCTAAAAACTTCTGAATATCGATCGTCTCTAAAGTACATTAAACTTGTTTTGTGGCATTTAAATGAAAACCTTTATTAATTGACATTGATGTTAATGAAACATTGACTAAAAAAAACAAAGTAATAAAAATTTTAAATAATGCGTTTGGCGCTATTTTTGATATTCCAAAAAAAAATTACTTTACTAACATATATATTTTTTATATTTTACGACATAGACTATGACACTTAAATTAGACACTAAATTAACTTACAAAATGTTCACACGTTTATTGTGCAGCGAACTTACCTGAAACAAATAAATATAATACGTTAGATGTTGTGTAGAGGAATTCTAGTTTAGTAACGATAAGTGAAATCATATAATTTCACCACCAGATATTAAATTATAAGTAATCTTTTTTAGTATTACCACTAACTTAAAGGTGGAGAGCTTTGTTTAGTGACTATGAGAATTTGAGAGATCTTTAACATTGCTTAACATAGTAACACGTATTATTAATTTGAATCCACACCACTGCTACAAATCGCTACTATCTCAAAATGGCGAAAATAAAATAGGCACAAAATACTACGTCTTATAGCCAGTCCATTTATAAATGTTAATGCACCATATAAATCGAAAAAAAAAAAATAGAACCTAAACCAGCTACTTTCTTATTCACAGAGTAACAGGTCATAAATAAATAACTTTACGAATTCCTGCAACACATTTAGTATTATCTGTAGAAGGCGACCTAAAACGAATTGTTTTACATTGAATGGACATTTTGCATCCAGGACAAAGGTGCGGGCGATGCGCGCGCGCACTCGACTGTTAATCAATATGTCGATTCTTTAAATCGATTTGATGAATACGATGGTAACCAGAATCGATTGTAAACGCCAATGTTTGAAATACTTTGTATTTTTATTGTTCTTTTAGTATGAATCTTTAATATTATTATTTGATTCTTTAGTATTTTTTAGACTTTACATTTGCGATCAGTTACAGAGTTTTAACATCTATATCAATACAGTTTAATATCAAAATAGCGTACACATAATATTAGACTTACAAAAGCTGTGTTGCTATAGAAAAATATCGATACCAACAAAGTTAGGAACGCGTTAATTAAAGGCCATGTTTTAGAATAAAAGTGGGCGTGAGTTCGACCCCACAGGGATGCATTGGTCTTAAGGCGAAGTTGTTATCTTCTTTTTTTGTTAAAAAAAAAACAAGCTTTCAAAATCCTAATCTTAAGGGGTGGTTGATACAATTTACCACTATGTTTTTTAACATATGTCTTCTATATAGAGACAACATAATATGTTGAATTTGTTTTGCTTTTGTTAAAACCTATTTTTTACACAACCAAGGATAACTTTATCTTAATAATCTGCCGTTAGTATTGTAAAGGTCCTTATAACTTAAGTTTGTTTTATTTTAAGCATTTATTAATAATGTATTCATGACTTGAACTTAAATTAAGGGTAATTAATAATAAAAATCGATATGAAATATTTCTCTTTCATCATGTTTTCACCGGTACTTAATTATTTTTAATTAAACAGCAACTTTTGTTCGCTCTCTTGGATGTCGTTACGTTTGTTATTTAACCATGTAATTCGGTATTGATGTATTTAATTGGAATCTTCTTATGAACATGGTATTTGGTAATTATCTTTAATTTTGTGTTATTTTGAAATATTTTGTGAACTTTCACTTATAACTAATGTAGAATTTATTACGAAATGAAAACAATAGAAATTCTCAGAACTTTTTATTTTACACATGTTTCGGCGCGTGTTTAAATCACGATACATATTTTATTCGACGAAGGTAATTTGAGATAATTGAAACAACTATAACAGGTGCTATATATATAACAAGGAGCAAGGAGTTGGTGTGGCAAGGAGCTGTCAGACGCGATGACAGCGCGCAGTTCGCGATAGCGCGACGAACAATTAGACGCCAGTAAATACATCGATCGGTATTCGGTACCGTTCGGCCATCTTGCACACCGTCATGCAAGGAAAATTAATAAGTTCTTACCTATTTAAAAACACCATCACTTTTTCATAAGATTTCATAGGAACAGCTCAACGGATCTTGATGTAATTTGGCACAGATGTGGAACATAGTCTGGCTAACACATAGGCTACTCTTTTTACGTTTTTTTATAATTCCGCGCGGACAGAGTCGCGGGCTACAGCTTGTTAGTAATAAATACAAAGGAAAATCAAGCGTTTATTAACTAGTAACTGGGAAATTCACTGTTTAAGGTGTGAACGTGAGAAATAACTTACTGCGTTAATTAAAAATAAATTTCCACCAAACTGTTCGTAAATAAAAGCGCTCGAGCTTTCGGATATGTTTTATTATTGCGCACCAACAGGAAATATATCTAATTTAAGCACTTAACCCGCGATAAATTCTCGGCCCAGATCGCGCGTAATTTCACCTGAAAATATTTAAAAATGTTGCCAAATAAAAATTTGCATTCGCGTCGCACGAAAAATTTATTGTTCAATTCCAAGTCCAAAATCAATTTGACGTGTTCGCGTATCGTCCGAAATAATTTTTTACAGTCCAATGAAGCTCGTGCATTATCTATCATGGAATTAATGGAATTGGTCGGTTACTTCAATCATCTCTGCTTCGCTACTCCCGCTCTGAAATCTGGGCCTTTACAACAGGTATGGATTAGCTAAATTTTAATTAAATTTTAATCAACCATATCTCGTATCAGAAATAACATTTATTGTATCCCTTTAAGATTGTTAAGTTGTTAAATTATCGCTCTAATAGTCGTGTAACTACTATGGGGGCCTAGTGTACATTTAATATTAGAATTCTACACTAAGGGACTGCTTAAGTAATTATTAAACGATTCCGAGTGAGACAGTAAGATTTGTAAATCAATTTGAGATATAAAATTCACATACAATGGGACTATTAACTCAAATGTCAAGATTAAATACAAAATCTCACTTTTCGTAAATAGAATGGCCGAGTAGCGAGATTCAACATTTTTTTATATTTTTCAAGTTATAGAAATATCTCGAACTAAGGAAATGGACTTTCTTTCTACCACTATCAAATTAGGTTTGAATATTTAACATTGAATCGCATGCTCTGATATTGTTCGACACACAATAGACAGTAGCAGTCGAGGATCAATAACGATGATCAAATTTAAACTCTATTCCATAGAAGCTAAAGAACAATTTGAATCGCTGTGCAAATATATTGATTTTACTCGCAATTTAGGTAAACGTTTGCAAAACACAACTTAATGACGCAGAAAATACGATTCAATATCGTTGTCTTGATATGGCAAGTGATTTTTTAAATCCTGAACGAAAACTTCTCAAGCGTATTACGCGTATCAGTTGGGGTATTATCTTACATTATGCTTTTTGCCTTTTAAAATTGTTATTCAGAGCACATATCTATTTACTTACGTTTCATTATAGATAAAAAATAACATTTTTTTTTATAATTCCACTAGCTTTCGCCCGCAAGTCCGTCCGCATTGAATTAAAAAAAAAAACTTAATTAATAGCCTATGTGTTCTTCCAGACTATGTTTTTCATCTATGACACATTACAGTGAAATCCATGGAGCCGTTTTGGAGATAACTTTCAACAAACATCCATACATCGAACCATTCGCATCTATATATATAAAAGAAAGTCGTGTTAGTTACACTATTTATAACTCAAGAACGGCTGAATCGATTTGACTGAAAATTGGTGGGCAGGTAGCTTAGAACCAGGAAAAGGACATAGGATAATTTTTACCCCGGTTTCTATTTTTCATTCCGCGCGGACGGAGTCGCGGGTAAAAGCTAGTTTATGATATTAGTAAGATATGTAATGTATCTGAAAAATTTAATTCTTTTGTCTTCTGCCTCTTGGATACATATTTTTGGTCATTTTGTATTCAAACTATGTATCTGTTTACATTTATAATTATTTTATTCGGTACATCACTTACATATTCTGAAGTAAACATAAAGAGGTGACCAAAATTGAAATTGGTCAGGAGGACATCTGTTAAGTGAATTAATTATTCAGCTGGTAAACATCGATTATACTGTCATAATAATTGGTATTATTAATGTATGGGATACGCCGATTAATAATGAAGAGCGGGACAATTCGTTTAACACGTTAACTGCGGATTGAGGCAGAACAGGCCCAAAGCGTGACTTCTCGCTGGTGCGGCAGTCAAAATCGGGTTGTTTCGCTCTGTGCGGGAGGCTACTAGATCAGTATTTCTATGAGTACGACAGAGTCAAATATATAGAAATGTTTCTCTTGCGATATCTAGCCCAATGGCGTAATTACATAAAAATGAGGTCCTACAGGCCCCAAACGCACTGAAAAGAAATTAATTACGCCTAGTGCGGATTGAGGTCAAATCTATCTCAAAATTTGTAGGCCTCATGGCCGCACTGCACGAAGCGCGGGCGGCGCGGGCGCCGCGCATCCTAGCTTAGTGTTGTGGAAAGTATCGATAACGTTTCGAGTTTCGAGGACGTTTTGGCAGGATTTATTAAAGATTGAGCGTAGAACTTTATTTTAAAATCCTTAACGTTTTAAACCAATAATGGTACTTCATCTGACTTATTTGAAAATGTTTATTGGTGTTATGAGAAACTATGTTGACCTCGATAAAAATTTTACTTATACAATACAAAACCTAAATTACTGCAACTTTGAATTTTAAGGGGGTGGCCTGTGTCTATGATGAACCAAAAGTGCATAAATCGGACACAGAATGTATTTACGAGCCAGAAACACAACACTAAAAGCCAAGCCACTATTAACTAATTCTACTTAAATAGCACGATTAATACGTCTTATACTTAATATAATATTCGCACGCACGCACATTCACCACTAACAATACTCAATTATCATCATTATTTTGTTTTGCACATGGGTGTTGCCTTAAAATGTGTGCTCAGTTGTGGATTATTCTTCACTGTTATTTTAAGCAAGTCACAGTTCCATTCGAAGTTTAGTCCATAGTGGCAATTTTTACCATTGTGTGCTGATCATCGTTTTTGTACAGAGAACGTTAAATGTTTTTGCTGATTATTCGCTGAGACGAGAGCAAAAGCTTGCTCTCGTCACACCATGACTAAAATCCAATATTTCAATAACAAAAATCCCCTTTGCAATTTTGCCCTTTTTTAAGTGTGGATTGTTTTGCTAATGCTGCAGCATGGAACTTGATGTACCTATTACTTATATATTTTAATGTTATATTTATATTTCTGGTTTACAATTCCAGATTCCTTAATAGTAGGAAGTCTTATCTTCTTTTGGAAAGTTCGAGTTGTTTCTTCGGTGGCCACGGCTGCTTTACTGAAATTAGTAAGACTAGGTACATACATACATACACACAGACCCACACTATCACATATGTACTACGCGGTAACGTAAACGCAAACAAGACATATATTAGTATGTTATGCTACTAGGTAGCAAAGTTGATTATTGCGTGCGAGGTGGCATTGTTCAAAGGCGACCTCTACAAGAAAACCGAGCGACCAACAATCATCATGCTCCCTCATAGGATGTTTTTCAACACACTTGTGAGTAAAAAAAAAGAAGTAAACGCAAAAACACTTACGAAATCCAAAATAAACAACAAGACTCAAATTAAAAAAAAGGAAATTTCCTTTCCTTTCAGGTATAGTAAAATAACTACGCGCTAGGGCCATATATGCCTAAAATCGATGAACGGATAAGTACACGCACAGACAAAGCCACGCACACACACACACAAACACACACACAGACACACGCGCACGCACAAACACACACACACACGCACGCACACACACACACAAGAGATCTAAAATATATATTTTATTTCAAGATTTCCTATCGGCAGATGTGCTGATCATTTGTTCCAAAGAGGTGGTCAAAGAAAGCGCTGCGTAGGTTGCTACGAAAAATTAAGATTGACATTGAATGGCACGCAAGCTGCTAAGAAAACTAAAAAAATTGTGACTTTTTGTGTCCAGTGTGACAAATCTTTTTGTTTACCATGTTTTAATGAAAAACATTTTCAGTGATTAATACTCAATAAACATTTATCGTAACTACAACTCTCTTTTAATCCCATCACTAGTCGAGGCATTAATTGACCTTCCTTTCAGTGCGATTTGAGGCAGAACCGATGACAAATTTTTAATTTTACATTTTTCATTAACGAAACGTCCTAACTCCAGGCGAAGCTAGATTCATATTATGCACATATTTAAGTTCATAAGAGTGAAGTTTCAAGCAAATATCGTCTAATTTGGACTTTTTAAAAATGTTTTTCGAAAACATAATTTTGTGAGGCAGGAGAGGCCTCAATAGCACTGGAAAAATGTTCAACTTTGCCACGAACAGACCTCAAACGCACTGGCTGAAAGTTCCGCCAAAATGGCCTCGCAGCTAACGTGTTAAATAATTCAACGTTATAATGTCGACACATTAAAAACGTTTGCACGGAACGTTATTTAAATAAAACATGAAACGAGGTGACAATAAAATCGAATTAGGTGAAACTGTCCGGCGGTGGTTCGTGTGAATTGTGATGTAATTGGTCCTATTAGGTCCCGTTGTCCGTTGTCGGGGACGATCCGGCCCTGTAATTATCGCTCCTGAATCGCGACACCGTTATAACATTTTAAAATTAAGGTGATGTAGCTATAATAATTCCCATACAGCTGAAGATTGGTAGTAGTTTTTGAAACATCATTATAAGAGAACTATGAAAAGTCTCCATTCATCCCATACTTGGAAAAAAATTCAAGGTTAAGTTTTTCAGCAAAATAGTAAATCAAAAATTACCTAAGACGGAATTATAATATGGAACATAATATTTTCAGTTCTATGCGAATTATTGTAGCTTAAAAACTTTAATTTCCTTTAATTAATTACCTCAGTTACTTGTCATGAAGTTTTACAGTTTTGTAATTATTTTTTATTACACGATTTTACAGCTCAATAGTAAATTAACCTAGAATAAAATAGACTCATGAGTACATTTTACTGTTTTGTTGTGTACACAGCTTTAGATTCATACATCAGTTGGTAGTTTAATCAAATGGTAGTTACAAGGTAACTGGTGACTGTAATGTATCGTTACAAAAACCCATTAATACTCACTTAATACATCGTTATCGTACGTATATATGTATGTGAACGTTCAATCAAATTACGCATCAATACAATTGACCAATAATCAACATACAATTTGAAACAAATGCAAACAGCATCTCTGCGAACAAATTGGGATACAAATTTACGAAACTGTGCTTCTCATTGTTCCAGTCACGGGGCAAAGGCCTGCAATAGTACAGTCAGCGACAATTACACTGATCATTAACGACAATGTGCAAATATGTTATTAAAAGAAATTCAAAAGTACATGTCTAACTTTACAAAAATTTGGACATGAAAATGTAAATTTGGGAGACATAATTAAATAATTTACTTCCAACATAACTGTAAACTTCAATCAGGGACACATCTGTATATTTTAATGTGTAATTTTGCTTCGAAAATCTCACACTTTTTAACTTGTATATTGAGATTTGTGAATCCGCAGGCAAAAAATCAATATCCATGTATTTAATTACTCTGGAAATTGCACAATAAGGAGAAAACTTGATATATACATATTTAAAGCAGTTAAAAAAATATCGTCGTGTAACACCTAAAACAGCCCTGACTGTACTTGCAGTAATGGAATTAAAGCACGCATGTTAATATTTACACGGCGGTGTTTTGACTGTGATAATGAGATGCGGCGGAATGCAGCGTTGTGATAGGCTGCTTTGTTATAACACTTGTTATGACGGTCTATGGTTTTTTAAATTAAATATAATCATCATCACCATCCTCTCCTTATTAATAGAGATAATCATTAAAACCTTAGTTTACTTTTTATTCTTAAAATGTCTTAACTTTATCATCAATTTTCTTTCCATGAGATAAGATTTTGCGGTGACACTTTCACGTAAAGCGGGTTGTAAATCTAAAAAACCGCTGATATAATCGTGAGATGTTTATCGAGTAAGGATAATTTTAATGGTTTAGGCGACAGGTATCGTGTTGCCTTAGATAAGGTCATATTTACCTCAATGAGATATCTGAGATTTTTTTTAATTGAAGTTTTAAGATTATTACATTGTGTCATCTGTGAACAAAAATGTAAGCAGGTTCTATTGTTTAGTTATTTTTTTAAGCTGATCTATGAATATAAGCCAGGATTTAATAAATTAGTAAAAAATATATACTTGTGTTTTAGTATTGCATTTGTCCCGAAACTTGTCTATTTACGATTTCAGAAAATTAATTACTTTACGTTTTAGTTTTGATATTGGGTAGTAAAGAACAGCTTATCATAATTTGTAAAATGTAAAATCTATGACTATAAGCTCTCCATTAGAGCGGGTCGGATGTGGAGGCAATATTAAAGGGCTGGTCTAAAATCGGCGGTCGCCGGGGACCCGTCATGAAAGGATGGCATTTAATTTTACTCCTAATTACTGGCCGCGGTCCGTTGTTCCTGGTTCACAGCTAATGCAAACTCGCTCAGAATTTGGAATCGTTGGATAAGCTAACAATTTCTAGTAACTAAAAATAGTAAAAGAATTAATTTTGATTCCAATATTATCTGTGACTGTTATTACTTTGAAAATATCCAGTATATAATTTAACCTTGTATTGAAGTACAAAAGCATGTTTAGCTGAACACAATAAAAACTTTCAAAATATTTCTTTCAAACAAAACATTTTTTATAGAGTGTAATACTTTTTATTACGTAAATAAGCAAGGTGGGAACCTGGGGCACACTTATCAAACGCGAAGTATAAAATGTTATGAAGAAATCCGTCGCGAGAGCGCGAGCCGAGAAAATGCAATCACAACAAGGAAACCGCATTACACTTTTATAAAAATGACGCCATCTAGCAACTCCTCTTCCGACAAGGTGTTGGGGGTACAAATAATTTATTTCCTACCACGGCCACAGACAACTTAAGCCACGAGAAAAATAAACAAAGTACCCACTGTAAAGGACCCCGCGATGTCGTAAGGGCGATACACTGCAAAATCGAACCTTCGGCCTGCGGTCAAAACTTAAAAGTCAACCGTTGCTTCGCCGCGCGGGCTCTCTCCGCATAGTTTCCTACAAAGGGGTGTAAATTTCGCGTGCGAGCTACACCGAGCACCGCCTTATTTAATTTCATAATAAATCGTGATAATTGCATTACTCCGAAGCGAATAAATCAGACGGCGAAGAGAATGAGTCAAATGTCAAGTCTTTAAAAATGAGTCCCGACGCGATCATGTTTTGGTGCAATGCCCCTTCGTAAACGCGACCGCCGCGCCACCAGGAAATAGTCGTGATTTTATCAAACCATTTCGCCATGTTTGTCGAGGTGGGTAGCCCGTGATAATATCTTAGTGGTTAGGAATAGTCGTAAAATAAGTTAAGTTTGCTGTAGAATTTATATGCTTGTTTATGACGCACGCATTGTTTCATTATTAATTCAGTGAATGTTATATTTTGTAGAGATAGCAGCGACAAATTGCATAGTCGCTATTTTTAAATAAAAATACTGGATTCATAATGAAATGTGATAAACAATTACTTAATTGATCTTATTTATATATCGTTGGGCTACAATACGACAGAAATTCAGATGCACATAAATATCCCTAACGCCTTGCAAACTCGCTTTGGCGAAATTAAATAACAGCCATTACATCTAATTAACATAAAACTTCGAGGATCTAACCCCATAATTACATCCATACATCTCCGATGGTGCAGACAAGAGGCAGACTGCATTGTCTAACCCCCGAATGCTATTAACGGTTGGATGTACCGCTGTACTTATGAAGATTCGATTAAGCCGGCGTCAGATTAAACAGACCCCGATTACGAGTCTACATGGAAAAACAATTAAGGAAAATACTGAAACAATGATAGACTATAAAGTTGCTCTTTGTTTTCTGTATCTTAACGCCGGCTTGCGGTAGGCGGGCCCCGGAGACCTATGAGGGGTGGTGCGCGGAAATACGTGCGGCATTTTGAGGGTTGAACTATGTGAGTCGTTACTGTGTAATTTATTGTTTTTTAGATAAACTCGAATGGAGATCAGTACAACGACTTGTGATAACAAAAACAAATAAAATTTGAAGTGACAACGTATATTTTATTGCACATTTGCTGAGTCTTTTCGACAATAAAATAGTGATAGTAAATAACAATGATGAACTACAATCAGAAAGTTTATATGGTTCTGTGTTCCTTACAGTATTTTAGATCCCTTGAAAAAATATTTGATTTTTTAAGTATTTGTTATATAGTCAAATAAAAACTTTTGTACTCATATATACAATCAAGTGTAATGAAGAAAATACCGTTTCCAACAAACAGTAGTTAGTGAACATTTTATCTTATGTACACTCGCGTCGATCGTGACTTGACGAATTGTCCTTTAATTCGACACGTGTTGTGCAACACCGCACTGCCTGCAAGAGGCATTTGCGAGTTTCGCAAATAGTACAGGTATGATTGCTGAGAATAATGGTGAGACGAATTGATGTAATAATACCTGATCAACGACATTATAATGATAGTACACTCACAAGCAGAAGTGTAGAATTTGTGCAAAAAATATTTGAACCAACAATATTAATATAGGTAAAATATCTCGTAGTACCTAAATTTCCCGATGAATTTTTGCAGAATTTTCTCTTACATATTGAAAAATCGTAACATGTATAACTGTGGGTTTCGACCGCCATGCCATTTGTATAAATACATGTAGTTTTCTCAATTTTTACAAAGAGTAAGTAAGGGATAAGAATATGTATCAATTCAAGTGTCATTGAAATTCTGAGGTAAGATGAAGCAAATCGCTACAAGTTAGTAATGCATTTATGATGTACAGTGTACTCGCGGTAGATTGCAAGATATATCTTCTTAAGCCCGCTACGCACGCTTGGCAAACAACGGCGAATAGTAAACACCAAACAACAAATATGAACGTGGGGATTGGCGTTTGCCTGTTTTTGTTTGGTGGTTGCCTGTTTTGTTTCGTGTTCGCTGTTTATGCCAGTGATCGGCGTCTCAGCGGTTTTTCTAGGCTGGTTTTACAGTCACGCCGCTAGACGCGCCGTTGGACAGCGCGCTGTTGGACAGCGCGCGTTTGAACAGCGGTGCACCAAAAAACGACATTAGTACGGCGCGTTTCGCTGCTGTGAGACAGTCGTGTACAAACAGATACAAAATGAACGGCAATGCGGTTAGAGTACTGGCTATTTACTTTTTATGGAAAAAAAGGCAACAAAAACGTCGAAGAACAGTAGGTGTTGATCCTTATAACGCTACAAGGTTACTGAGAGGCGAACACGTAACATCTTTCTCTGATTTACGAGAAAATAGTTATAAATTTTATAAATATTTTCGCCTATCAACCAGCAGTTTCGACGAATTACTGTGCAAGTTAGAGTTTTCTTTACGAAGATCTTTATTCTTATCCTTATAAAATTATTCTTATAAAAATCATCGGCCGGGTCCCATAAACATCTTCTAATTCGCACTTCGTCAATTACTCGACCCGTATCGATGTGATTCATTTTGTACACAACAGTACCTAACGGCACGTCTCAACGGCGTGAGACTAAAACGCACAATGGCCGTAGAAGCGCACGAGCGGCGCGCGCTTCGACCGCGCCGCGCGAATAGGACGCGTTCAACGAACGGCGCTGCTCAAGCGCGCGAATTTGAAACGCTACTAATACCCCAATACATATCCGAGCGCGCGCGCTCCGACGGCGCTGCCGAAACGCGTGACTGTAAAACCAGCCCTACACAAATTACAGGAAGTTCGACAAACGTGGGGATGCTTGTTTGTGTTGGGTGTTCGCGGTTGGTGTTTGGCACGTGTTTGACGATTGTGACTGTTTGTAGCAAACACCAAGCGTCTGGAGCGGCCATAACGTTATAATGTTAGTTTAGCGTTTGCGTTGTCAATAGAGCTTTGTAATAATATTTATGAATTCCGTATAACATAAGAACATCTGACATTATACACACATGGCAAATTAGTTGAAGAATAACTTCATCAACAGCATTTAACAAACTTCGTACAGTAACTGCTTGACCACGGCGTGTCATGAGGCCCTGGTATCAATACGTTCCTGACCTGAATACTAATATGTTTTAATTTAAAATACTGACTCTTTTATACAAGGATTTTTGCTATCTCTGTTCTTTTCAAAGATAACGATAGTGACGGCAATGTTGTAACGATAATATGACAGCGTAGATTCACCGTAAGATTCGGCCGCAACATAGATATTTTTGACATCTACCACATGTTATTTTAGTATCTTGTTTATTTGTCGATACTTTTTTATATTAATTTTAGTCACGGTCTAAATGTGAATTAGATTTTATTAATTAAAAATTGTGTAATATTACCTAGATATGGATTTAGTTTGTCAGTAGATGTACCTTTCACGGTACTTTAAATGTCTACACATGACTTAATCGATTTTTCTACGTATTTGAGAAAGGCAAGAATGCGTTTTGTTACCTAAGAAAAAAAAACTATAGTTAACTAAACAAACTCCACGAATAAAGTTAAAAAAAGATCTTTCATTTTTATAGTGACAAATTCAATACGCAAGGTAATTTTTTTTCTCAATATTTATGTCACATACAGATATATCAATATCAATGTTAACAAAATAGAATTAATATCAGAGATCGGATGACTCGACCATTGTTTTTGTAATTCGATAATCGATTTATCCGACTAATCCGTACTTCGTGCGTGTCCGCTGTTTAATTTCAAAGTCAAACTTTTATATCTCCGTGTGGGACGCGACTACGGCCGTGGAATTTCAATTGCAATCAACTAATGTTGAAAGCGGGAAACGTTATATGTATTGTTACATTTATCTATTCTATGGTTTTTTTTTTATGATAACAAAGAATAAAATACATAACAGTCATAATGTGTATTTTACTTTATTTTTGCATTAAGAATGGAATTACGTCTACTGCTGCCATACGAATATTCGTTTGGTGGCACTTAAGTAGTAGTTGAGTGTAGATTTTTCGTTTGTAGGTTCTTAATGCCCATTGTACACATGACAAGGCAAATCTTTAAAACTCGGCGAGTTCAGTCACTAAACGACTTAATACAGTTATAGACGTTCGTATACAGTGCGCGTTGTCGACATTTCCATCTGTCATATTTAAAGAGTTGCTAGCTTTTTTTCAAGATCGTCGTGATAAATGATGCTACAATTTTCATGATGGTAGAGAAAACACGCGTTGACGATTCAACGTTGTGTGTACGGAGTGCGCGCAACGCTAGTCTCGCGACGCAACCATACAAGTCTCGACGATTTATGCCGCCTTGTGTACGGAGGGCTTTACTGTTTAAGGTTACGGCGGATGTTTTGTTCGTGTAAAGAGTGTTGAAAGGATGGTATAAAAATTTAACGGTATTCTATCGATTACCTATTATATTTGTTATTTACGACATTAAGCGCCAGCACGCTGTTTGAATACTAATCGAGTCTCACGTGGTCTGTATAAAGTACTAAATTTTTGCTTTTACAGTTAAGTTAATAAATCTTTGTTACGATATTCGTATTATATTTAGAAAGGGAAACATAAGATTTGTTATTAAGCCGAAAAACATTTAATAAGTTAACGAAAAATATTGCTATGATTATAGCTGTGTCATTTAGGTTTTACTAGCGAATGGAAATCTTTTTACTTTTATTCATTTTTCATTATTAAGATGATTGAAAACAATCTCGTCAAGTATCCGTCCCCTAATCTAAATGACCTTTATATCCAACATAGACCTTCACGTCAATTCATTTCCTTATTCAATGAAACGGACAGATCTTAAGACATTCGCACACATAAATATAAAGGAGAACAGTATTTTGATACCTTAAGGGCTTTGCAATTACGATAGGGCAAGGGAATCCTAAACCAACAGACGGGTTCCGGACCAAACTTACCTGCCCATCACTGTTCGATACACGTTCATTCGGAAGATGAACTTTGTTACATTTGATTATAACATTTATACTACGATATAATAGTGATTGTAGTTGATCTGGAACGGATACTTGAGGATCCATTATCATACAAACAATAACTTCATTTGTCGTATAAGTTAGTATTTAGTTATTCAGAAAAGCTAAAAGAAAGTGAAGAACATAACCTCTCAGTTAGTAACTAAGATAACATATTAAACATAGGTTTCTGAACCCAAAACCTCCGTTTCAAACATATTGATATCTCTGTTTTATTTCAGATAATGACAGAGATGGCAGTATGTTTTAAATAGAGATTTTGGTCTCAAAAACCAACGGCAAAGATCTAAAAAAAACAACTAAAAATAAATCGGTGCATCAAAAATAAACATGCACCATCTTACAAGTCAAATTGTGTGTAATTTTACGAATCAAGTCGAGATCACACGGTGCAATCTCGAAAGCGTATAATTTTGACAAACGTCACAAAGAAATCTAATTATACACGTCCTACCTAATTAATATTTCAGACGTGTACACTTCCACGAATAAACATATACATAGTAAACGAAATTAAGATGGTCCCATTCAATGCAAATTTCGTTCGTCTGATGACACATCGAGAGAACGTCTCGCATTCGATATCTCATTCCGAATATCGATATTATGACAACTGAATGCGATTGGAATCGATTTTCGCCTTCGCGCTCCTATCGTAATATCGATATTTTTTGTCCCTTTTATTACAGCTTTTAATCCTCTGATATTATCGTATACTGTGTAGTGTTTTGTTTTTGGTTTGTACGACAGTCTGTTATATATCATACAATTTGATACTTTATCTCTATAGTGTTAAGATTCTCATTCGAATGGAGATCTAACTTAAGATGTTATAATAATCTGTCATTATTCTTTTAAGTGGCTTTTGTCTTATTGCTTTGTTATATTTCAATAGGAAAATAATAGCTCAATTTTATCGACCAAAATTTTGACTTTTCAACTGTTTTCTAATGTGAACGACTGAGATAGAAAATACAGTTTCTGGTCATGATTTGAACTTTAAAAACATTTGACGAAGATAGTGCTTAGTTTTATAAATACATTACAATTTATTTATGTACACTGTTTTTCTTGTTTCCCCTACTACGATACTCAAATGAAGCAAACGCGATAAGATCGTAGTAGGGGATGCAGTTTCAATATTTGATGATGTCTTTAGATGACAGTGAAATAAACCAAGAACAATAAATTCATCTTTACTCCAATGCAATATTATGTTGACATTGCACAGGTCATCTTTAGATAGTAACGATTTAAAAAACAATTGTTCATTACAAGGATAAGTGTACTGTATAAAAATTAAATTTTTATGAATAATTTATGAAAATAAAATACAAGGATGGCGTCATAAAGCTTTTTCGATTATAAAAAGTGTGTCAAAGTACGTGCGAGACTAAACAAGACATTACAAGCTGTCAAGCTTGATCAATGAGCTTATTACTGTAAACAATCCTAACATTAAGTCGGCCCGAAATAGAATACAAGAATAACACACTTATTTCTTTGTGTATAAGGATCATTATTCCGAGAGATGTAGGACACCACGGGGTGGGTATGGAAGACAAAATGAACTATGAAGTTGTTACAATAGTCGAGCAAGTCGAGATCTGTAACAGAATGCATTCAGATAGCGCACAATGTGCGTTTACGTGGGCCGTGCGGACAATCGGATAATGTTTTTTTTTTGTTTGCTTGCTATAGTTCGTGTAACAAAAAGGGCAAGAAAAAGATTGTATGAGTCGAAGAACCTACTTTATATTTATTTAAAGTATAAGGGGATGACCACCGCTATTTATATTTTCAAGATTAGTATAGATATAATGCAGTTCCTCTGGTAATGCAAATGTCCATAGACGTCGATGATCACTTACGTGTTCCCGCTGCTCGTTTGCCCTCTTATCTTATAAAAAAAGTGTTGTGTTGTTCCTGATTAAAAAGATGGTAGAAAGAAGCAAGAGGAATTCCATGTTACTTGACATAATAACAATGAACTTAAGTGGTCATAATAATTGCAATAGTTAGTAACTAAAAGGAAGCAAATGTGTCGCTGCCATATTTATCAGTAGCATCACAAAATGTACTACTGGTTTATAAATTACATAAAAAACTACATATTTAATATTCAACTCGAATTATTATTCTTGATATAAAAAATGTCTTAATTCAGTCGAAGCTAGCGACATCACTTCATAAAGGGATCGCGTGGGGCAATAGGTGTCCGGTGTCGATTTAAATTGTTTTTGTTTGTTAGTCAGACTGTGTGTTTGGAGTGTGCCATGCGTCTTGTTGTGAACACAATGAATCGATGTATTTGTTACCTCGTTTAATGAATTTATGTTTATTTAGAAAACATATATCGTTTAAATCGACTCCACCATAGCTACTGATATAATTTAGTCGATTGCAATTGATCTTTGTTATAATTTATTAAAAACATTTTTAAAATACATCCATACGCTTGACATTATAATAATATCGGTTTACGTATTGAGAAAAAAAGGAATACGCTCGCATGATTTGTATTAAGTTTCCGAACGAGAAAAAATGTCAACATAAAAGATGGCGGCTACAAGTTTCTGCGTAATGAACTGTCAAGCTGACATTTCAATTTAAGACTACTTTAAAAAAACAAGTAGCGTTTATGCTTCAAAAAGCAAATGAACTAGACAGTAAAATATTTTAAGGTAATTGTTTTTTTGTTTGCTGCTGAATATCGTTTTTAGCAATTACAATTTTAATCTTACTATTCTTAATAATGTTATAAATGAGAATGTTTGAATGGATGGATGGATGTTTGTTTGAAGGTATCTCCGGAACGGCTGAACGGATCTTGATAAAATTTGGCACAGATGTAGAACATAGTCTACCAATTAAGATTTTTTTTTATTCTGCGCGGACGGAGTTTCGGGCGACATCGAGTAATATATAAAAATCACTATTATACAACGTTGGGCATTTTTTGATCATCTTCTTCCCTTGTAATGGATAATATGCAATTCTCATATTAGACTATGTTTGTAGTGTTTTGTTCATTGTAGTAGGTGCATACATGAGTCAAAGTGTACATGTACAATTTTGTGTGAGTATTATCCAAGTTTGTTACAAATTGTTTCTGTTTCTTAGAAGTTTGAGCATAATAAGTGTGCATTGTTTATTATTACCAACGGAGCTTATATCGGCGAGAGTTCAAATGTTATCATCCGCAAACACATGTCGATCGTCTGTAGTTATTTCCAGAACTGAATCACTACTCTAGAACAATAGAAGATTTTGTACGTTCTGCTATTGTCTTTGTGTTTTGAATTTGTGAGCAGTTTGCTTGTGGTAACGCAATCGAAGGACCTTTGTACAAGGTTGTATATATACGGCCCTAATTTTTACACGATTTCATTTGGATAGCCAAATCACAGAAACACTTGTAGTTGCCTAAAAAAATATAATTTCTGAAACACAAGAAAGCAAAGAATTAGCGTTGCATTATTTTTTATTTTTGATTTTAAAATTTTGCATTGTCATTTGGCTACAATTAAAGCTTTAATAAATAGACTCTGCATCTTATTGGATTAGCTTCAATAACCATATGATATATAACCATATCATGGTTTTAGATATTGATATTGTAAATGAATTTGTAATCTAATTAATAAGCTTTTTAAATAATCTACTATTCTAATAGTTTTACGAAAGCAAATCCTATGATATATTGTGTTCACAAAACTCTATCCTTAATACTACTGTATTCATATTCACAAATGATTCATGCTTGCATTGGTCATTCCGTCGTAGGATTTTATAAACAATACAATTATTCATGAGGTAACAAAGTACAGTCATGAACAATATAATTAAGTACATACTAAGGGCATACACAGACTTGCGACGAGCATTCTAATTGTAAACATTTACTACGAGTCCCTCTTTACGTCTGTAAAGGGAATTGAGAGACGCACGAGTGAAGGAGTACTCGTTTAACATTTATAATGTTTTTACTTTATTTATAATTAAAAACATGTGACTCAATTAACCGCTAGATCTGATAAAGGAAAAGTACATTTAAAAATAACTTGCAAAAGTGAAAATGCTACCTTTTTTCTATATGTAAAAGGAAAGCATTTTAACATAGCATAATATGTCCACTTTTAGTTTAAAATACTTCGTACTGTATTTATGTTAAGATAATAAGGAATTTTATTACCTGAAAGTAATTCAACATAACCCGCAAAGTATTCTTTCTTAATATTTTCTACGAACATTATTAGAAATCGTGCAATAAATAAACTTATATTGCGTTGAGGCAACAGAAAGTTTAATGTGGGGTTGAATGCAATGTAAAATTTTACCTTCTCAGTTTGCGTACAGTAACAGAATCTATTGATTTATTCATTAACTTGGCTCAACTTTGTTCTAAATTGTCGGTTTATGGTGAACGATGACGTAATATATGTGCTCCGAGTAAGGGAGATAGTTTTATATGTGACGCCAAAGTTTGGATATTATGTCGGGATGTTCTCAATCGAAAATGAAGTATTGATATGAGTGAACTGAGAATCGATAAGGATGTATTTTTTACGATAAGTTTGGAACAAATGATCTTATATATTTGAGTACGTAACATATGGATATGATGAAGGTTTAAACAACGATTTTCTTGCAGATTTAAAATTTACAATCATGTTATTGCTTTAAATCTTTCAAATTTAAATTTATCATAAATTTTTTATTAACAGTGGGTTCTAGCACGAATATTTTAGACAATCATCTTAGTAAATTACGTAAAAACTAGCTATCGCCCGCGATTCCGTCCGCGCAGAATTAAAAACAAACGTAATAAGTAGCTTATGTGTCCTGCCAAACTAAGTTCTACATCTGTGCAAATTTCATCAAGATCCGTTGAGCCGTTCCGGAGATACCTTCAAACAAACATCCATTCATCCATCAAAACATTCGCATTTTTAATATTAGTAAGATTAGTAAGATTGTTGCACTTTATGCCCGATAGAGGCGCTGCACAAATTTTCTCGATGACGATACGATTGTCACAAATATTCGTGCTAGGCCCTCTGTAAAATATTGTTTGCTTACTACTGAAAATGATGACGCCTACATGTATTGGGTATTGAGTATAATAATATTTAAGAAGCGCCTGAACAATTAGAAGTAACTACATCAGAGAGATAAATACGGCTTATTGTTTTTGTTTTTAAATATGCTCTTATTAAATTTAAGAGATTCGCAACAACCCTTAAGATTAGAGGGGAAAGGTTTTATTAGGGGCGAGTAACGAGTGCCGATAAGGAGAAATTACTCCCCTCAATTGTGTGTTCCAAGTCATAGGCAGATAAAAAAATAAATATTAACAACTAATTGTAAGAAATTAGATACATTTTTAGTAAACCGTACGTTACATTTGTACAGACTGTGGAAGAAATCAAAGCTAATGTAAATGTTGATTCATTTATCAAACACTACAAAATAATTACAGCAACATAAAATTCAATTATGTTTACGACATCTATTATAATATTATAGGTTTATAGCTGCAAACAGTAACTAGACCTAAAAAAATATATCAACAGATTTTTTGCTCTTGGACCATACCATAAAGAGGGCTAACCATCCACTGTTTAATCTCCAGTTCAATCTTGACTTAAATGAACACCTAGACAGTGCCGCCCTCTATATCGATTGTTAGATAGTATTAAGCCACTGGTTTTGCTAATGAATTGATTTGACACCCCGCTTCGTCAATTAACGATACTCGGGGTACAATCTTTCAGTTACCACTTTTTTGTTCGAGAAAATAATTGTAGTTTTTAATTATATTGCTATTTTTACCAATAAAACACGCATTATGACATTGCAGATTTGAATCACAACCACTATGAAAATCTCGCTGCCTGTTTGAGCGATTGGTTAGTGAAGATCTAAGTGCTTAAATAAGCCTGTAAAGGTACTCGTTATTCAATTAGAAAGATAAACCAAGAACGATGTTTTAACAAAATGTAGTAAAGCTTAACGTCTACCCTAATAATCCCAACAATATAAAAATAAGTTGATTTCTCTTCCAGGTCGTAAATTTAGGCGCGTCCTACCGATGTCCTTAAAGATTTATTTGTTACTGGAACAGTTGAGGACATACCCTCGATATCACTTTCAAATCACGTGGTTTAAGGATATAAAAATGATAAGATGGTATTACAGGAAGAGGGAAGGCTTTTAGTACTATTCGAATGGGAACAGAATAAATGATAAGCTCACAAATGTGATGGAAACATGCAAACGGGAACGAGTTGGTCTAAAAGCTTGATCAATATAATGCAATCACCTAGTGATTAAATGAAGTAAATGGATTGATATAGTAGAAATGTTATCAGCAAATTGTTTGATAGCAATGGAAAAGTAGAGCTAAAATTATCACTAAATATCGCAATGACATCTGTATAAACGCAAACTGTGTAATTATAAGATCTAACAAATAGGATTTTGGTTCAAAATTGCTGTATTTGCTCTTTTCCTCTAGGGTGCTTTGTAAGGACCTCTTCAATACTCTAATTAGACACTCTGGTCAACTATATTAAGATCTAAAACACTTCTGCGGTTATTTTAAGAAGTAATTAAGCAAATTAATAAATGAAGGAGATATTTATTTTAACTTTGGAAATTCACAGGTTTGTAAAATTAAATAATTTGTAGGTTATTTCTAATTGGGTACTTGTACTCGTAGTTATTAAGCAAGATCGTATTTCCGTTTAGAAATTCAAACTATTTTAAAAAAGCTCTTAAGCTTGGATTAAGGCCTTTAAAATTAAAGTTTATTTCAAAACCTCTTGAATTATCTTAAAAAAATTAAGTAGATTTCAAATGGGTGCAAACTTGTTACCACGCATTTTCAGTGTCAGATAGTTTTAAAACCGCTACCAAGGGTTCGGGGTAGGGGTAGTCGGTAGTAAAACTGTGGGTGGTCGTAAAAGAAAAAGTGTTTACTCACAGCGAAGATAACTGGGAGCAAAGTTCGCTGATAAGTTTTTATTTCCTTGGGGGGAGGCCAGGTATAGGATGCGACAATTGTATGCGTCGTAATTTTTACAGATTTGTTATCCACAGATAATAACTGCACCGAACTTTTAAACAAAAAAGTTTTAATTTCATTCTTAAGTTAAATAGTCTCGTTTATTCTTAAATGGGTTATCTGATAATTTTTATTGAAATCGCAGTAAAACGACGAATAGCTTTTCCTAACGATACCTTGGTACACCGAATTTTGCTTATAGATGACACCGAAGATTCGTTAGTGAACTATAATTTATTACTATCACAATGTTAATTAACTTGATTTTTTTATATTGAATAAGCCGGTGGTTGACTACGAAATGTCGAAAAACTTAAAATAGTCATAGTTTATATTTAAGACTGTAACGGTGATGTAGAGGAAAAAACGAATCACGATTTCTCAAACAATGATGAAACCTGAACATATTGGTTTTAATAAGTCTGTCACCTTGAACGTCCAAATAAAGCGGGAAGAGTGACGGGCCATTTATCTCCTTCATTAAGTCGATGGGACGGGACCTGGCCGTGGGAATGAATCATTTTTAGTGTCCGTACGCGGTATGCTTGAAATGCCGGAACCACAATGGCCAATAAACACGCAATAAAATATGAAAAGCTGCACTAAAAACCTCGTTATTATTTCGTTGAATGAAGCCGCCATATATTCAAAACTTTAGCATGCCTTAATTATAAATTGGCAACATTGGCTTAGGTTACTATTTAACTCATTACAATAGCTATTTAAAATGTGACTGTTGAAATTTTTACATTTGGATTTAGGGAAACCGTTTTCCAAAGAAGTAACAACTCGAACAATTCAATCCCTCTGTAATTTTTCCAACAAACGTGGTGTAATCGCAAACCCCGAAAATTACACTCGCGAATTAATCTTAATATCGTAACTGGCCAACCGTTATTAGTACCTTGTACAGTTGCCAAGGTGTTCCACCCCTCGATAAATCTTGTCTAATTTGTGTGTAATTACAGGACCGTACAGTTCTCGTTGTAACGAGGAGTGCGTAGCAGCGGGGAGCCAGCGGCACGTGCTTACGCGGCTCTCGATCAGCCTTTTCCAAAAACAGCCTAAAATACCTCTTAGATTACAGACAAATTACGACTTTAATAATAGATAACTGTGATTCAAAATGGAATGGCGTGATAGTTGAATTGGAATTTAAAGTAGTCAGTTTTGATAATTTTGCAACTGTGACTATTATTTCGGAAGCACAAGGAATACATTTCGATGATACTTGAAATTTTTCATCAATCGCTAGTGAAGAGTTAATGTTCGAAATAACGCGTCGAAATTTTGCCATCAAAGATGAAATAGGAAGCGTGTTCTGTGACCCCTCAGATGATGATTTTAATAAAGAAGTACACACGAGGGGTGCACTTATTACAAGACAAATTGATGCACTGTTATTGTTGTCTTAGCCCTTACGTTCGCAGCGGGTTGTCACTTAAAACTTAATTAAGACAGTTTTCCTTATTTTTGGCAGTGAACAGATGAATGCATATTAAGGCAATTAAATTTGTTTCTGTAAAATTTAAAAAAGCCGACATTTTTCGAATATAGGAAGTAGTTTTATCCAACAAAGAAGAGAGAACATCATAGACGTAATTGGCCTACGTCGTGAGATACAGAAAATTTAACTTTAAATTTTTTTTTCGTCACACGTTAATCTGATTCTTAAGTATGCCCAATTTATTACAAAAGTTAGACTAACATTGTGTGGTGTATATTTATTTCTATGTGGTGTATGATGCTAATATTACATGTCAGGGTATTTCAGTTCGTGTAACAGTAAAATTTTAGGCTTCATTGACTTCAGTACATACTTCATAGGCGAGCACAGTACCATTATAATTAGGAACTGCAACATGTCAACGTATAAATTCCGAGTCCTGTTGTAATACGTATTGAACAAATAAATCCACGTCATTTAGTGTACACGCATACATTTATCGCAAAGCTGTGCTGCTATTCCAAAATGAAAAATACATTCGAATCCGCCTCTTAAGCTATTTAGTTTAGTGTTCAATGTCGCATGTATATATTTCAATCCGGTGTTGCAACCCCCAAAAAAGTCGTTTGGAGTGTCGATGCGAGCGTGTATACCATTTACGAGCTTGATTGAAATTTCGCAATCAACAGGAGAGGGGAGACTTGTGATGAAATTATTCGTGTATATATTTTTTGCCCTCAAACTTAGCGAGGTTATTTCATTATAATGGCCCCACGAAATAGAAAATTTACGGGGGATTTGAGATGGTAATCGCGGGCCGTTTGGTTGTTCAAAGTGATTATTCCGTAGATAAGACCCCGAGCGCAGGGCCCAAGCCGACCCACGCGCCCGATATATGCGTCCGCGAGAGCGACCGGCGTCTACGCTATTGTACACGTCGCTCGTTATCTCCCACTAGTCGTATTAGTCTTCGTGTTTAAATGATAACATAACATTCGTTAGACGTTAAATTGAAATGTCCGAGATTCGAAATAGTTTCAAATGATCACGTACAATTGAGTTCTTCGAAACTTAGAAAGGTTTTTATTACCTAAACAGATATTATAACTATATTGTAGTTTCTAAGTTACTGTAAGCTATCTCTCATGAGTATGTCGCATGGGGATGGCAAACAGATGTAATTATCTAAACCCACTATTTATAAGAGCTTATTACATATATCAAAAGTAACAGATGCCGATACCCTCGAAATTTTGGTGAATCAATTCAATATTATACTTTGTCCTGTGTATCGTTGTTATTAATATTAGAGACTTCAGTTTGGAGTTGAAAAGACCTACATCTACTTAATAAGAATAATACTACAGAGATAGATTTTTAAAATCTTTTTTTATCTAAAGAAACCGCCGAAGAATAAATTAGGTCAGTCAGTGCATAAAAAAATATTGGAAAATATCGAATTAACGAAATTAACAAGACCACCCAACAACTGAACAATTGAACTGACCAATCGAATGTGTTGCTTACATTAAGCAAATGTGTTGTTTTAAATTAAATAACTCGCCTTATACGATATGCAAAGACAACACTCAAGTGGAAGTGCTTCTGTAGCATTCTAATGCACAGGAATTATAAATAATACTTTACAATGAATTACGCGCGAGGAAAATTTACAATGTGCTTGATTCGAATAATATTAAACCTGTACTTATTCAAATACGAAAAATTAAAATGAACTATTTTTGGAAGTGTAAATTTTTAATGTAGTAGCATTTGCTTTATATCCAACAGTTATTAAATTAAAGATTAAATTAAAATATTACCTTTAAAAAATTGAGCAGAGTATAATAAAGTTTGATTAATTATTCTCAAATAGCATATTTTTTACATCATAAGGTGGCAGACAGCAAAACGACCGCTGCCCATATATATCCAGGATTGTTGATGCGTTGCTTACATTTAATTTCCCTTCCCATCCTTTCCTTATAATGAAGGAAAGGGAACGTGGACTAAAATTAGGCCCCGGCACCACACTCATAAGACGAAACGCGGAATTGCTTCCATTTCACGCCTGTCTTCTGTGTGGTTATGCTATTGCACCGGTCAACGCGACCCATTCGTGTGCCTAACAAATATTGTTGTTGCGGAATCAACCACTGATATCTGCTTTATTCGTTTTTTTTTATTTGGCCTTTAACTGCAAGTCACTTCTGCAGTATTTTCTTTCTACCTATGTTGTATATTGTATCGGGCATTGATATATTTTTCAGAACAATATTCAAAAGATTGCATGTTTGAATAACTACATTGTGAAACTAGACGCGTTGCATGTCTCATTTATGTAGTCACTTGTACAGTGTGTACCATTTCCTTTCCTTCAAGAACCTTACAAGAGACAATATTGTCATTCAATTTGAATTGCATGACTTCCAGTCGTGCTTGTGCCGTGTTGTTTTATTCGTCCGCTGCACCAAGCCGAGCACGGAAAATATGTCCGTAGACGGTACGCGAATCTAGTTGTTGCTGATTTAATTTGAAACTTTTTGTTACATTTTCATATCATCGTATTCTAATTTACTAATGATTTATGGTTCCTTTTAACTTTGATATGTCAAAATGTTGTTAGAATTGTAAATGAAGAGAAACAAATATGTCTCAGGAAATTTCTTTGTTGAAATCATTTTTTTTTCTAGTAATGAATATAATACGACTTGATCAAGCAATAACAGTGCCGTACAACGTCTATAAACAAAAGAACAAGAGTCATTTATAACCAAAGCGTATTCACATATATCAAATATTATTTAACCATTAAATATTGTAATTTGTTTGTTCCCAATGAGTCCCATTATGGGTTCGTGCTCCATAATATATGCATCAGAGATGAGAAAAATGTGTCGCTCCGTTGTTAGCGCCATCGTTCCGTACTAGAAAATATTATCTACACCTTCGTTTACACGAAAATGTACTTTAAGTTCAAAGTGTAAGGTTCGGTTTTTAACATTTAAGGAGCCGGTGAGTCGTTTTTTAAGAGCATGTAACAAAGAATCATAATCTCAGCTCACAGTGTGAGTTATACATGTCGTCAGTTCACATTAGTTCTTGAAATAAGAAAGAAATGTGCCTGTACATAAGAAGGTACGTGATCAACATTTTCTTTCGTTGAAATTTCTCCGCAGTATCTTGCTTTACCAGCAAATGATACTACTCACTCCATAAAAGGGAAAATAAAAATGTTCGCATTTGCATTATGTTTGATTACTTAGACTACTACTACTAACTACGGATTTCTGAGACTGATATCTCCGTTTAAAACATATTTTTATTTCTGTTTTGTGAAAGATAATGACGGGATGACGATATGTTTTATACGTAGATTTTGGTCTCAAAAACCCACGGTTGCAGACATATTGAATATAATAACACAATGTTTCAATATCGTAGAAATATCATCATCATCAGCTCACTATACGTCCCCATCGAGTGGCTCGGAGCCTACCCAAACTTAGGGGTGACTAGGCCATAGTCAACCATTCTGGCCAAGTGCGGGTTGGTTGACTTCACACATATCTTTGAATTTCTTCACAGATATGTGCAGCATCACGATGTTTTCCTTCACCGTAAGAACGCCGGATAAATGTACATATGTAAATTGAAATTCTAAAAACACATTGGTACATTGCGGGATTCGAACCCATGACCTGCAGATTGCAAGTCAAGTGCTTAACCCCTAAGCCACCGACGCTCTTTATATCGTACAAATATATTTGAAATTAATTGTTTTGATTCTGTATCCATAAATTGCTTCGATATCCGAACCTAATAATCCTAGATCCGCAATATATGTGACAATGAATCAATACTCAATCATTCGTAGTGTTAACAAAAGAAACTGCATTTTTTATGTAGTTTTATCCCTCTTACACACACGGTAGAACGTAGTTTTATTATAATCCCAGTACTAAAAGTCCTCCCACAAAATCATAACCTTCTTCAAGTACAATATAAAACCGATCTAAATAGTTGAATGCAATGATCTCAATAAATAACGATAAGCCGCAGTTTTACCGGCGAGTGGAGCCACCAGAAGTTGACGTAAATCAAGTCAGATTTATAGTCTAGGAGCCATCTTATTTACATCGATTTTGAAATATCAATAAACGAGTTTGTTGAGTATTGTTTACTAAATATTTAAAAAAATTAGCAACATGTAATTTTGCTTCACTAGTATAAAACATAATTCCAAGTCAGAAGAAATTTATTATGCTTGTAACACAATGAAGTTAAATTCTGTTAGCGAAGATTTTTAGGTGTGAATAAAAAACAAATGAATATTGTAATAACAAATCCAAACGTTCCGTTATAAGCATTGGTTCGAAAATCTGGCTCATGAATTCCCTTTTAAATTCAATTTGTACGCTCATCGAATTTCAATATCCCTTTAAAATTATAATTATTATAAATTTTAATGTTGTCCTTATTTTTAATATTATCGCGCTGATGTTATTTGATACCTGTTTTGTGTTGATAATATTTTGCTCTCAATTAAATTTTATTTTTACTTTCGTCGAATGTTTTCATGTAAATATAAAATATACAGATTAAATTGGATTTTATATTTTTTAATGTAGACTTTATTTAATACTAGCTGTCGCCTGCGACTCCGTTCGCTAGGAATAAAAAAAAAGTAGCAAGCAGCCTATGTGTTCTTCCACACTATGTTCTATATGTGTGCCAAATTTCATCAAGATCCGTTGACACGTTTCGGAGATACCTTCAAACAAACATCCATCCATCTAAGCATTCATATTTATAATATTAGTATAATTACCTAATTGGTAACATAACCAAAGTTTTGTGAAAAAATGATACTCAAGACAAAGGGAATGTTGATTATAATATTCTTGGAAAATATATATTGATGTTTTTATATGAAAATCTCTGTCTTTATTCAAAATGAATTTCTTTTAAATAAGACGCCACGAAATTTTACACGATCTTATAAATCTGAGGTTTGATGTAATTATTTTCTTTAGATGTATCTATATTGTCTTTTAAACCCTAATTGCAACATTCTATCTAAGAAATTTGAATGTAACCTTTTTTTTAATATCTTATTCCTTTGGGCACAAAACAAATTTTTCCAAAACGGATAAGCAATAGCACTGTTTAAACTGACAAATTATTGGCCATATTAAGTATTGGCGGATACAGTTGACTTCACCTTAGACCTTCTGAACTTCAACTGGACTAACAAGGTGATAATGTTGCATACGCTATTCGAAACGTTTTCAAACAATGGAGTGCTTTTACAAGCTTTCATTCCAGTACCGGTATTCACGAATACAGGCTTTCACAGCTAATAAGTTGGACAATTGAATAGTTAGTAATTTATACAGAATTATTTTAATGGACTTCAGTAACCGTTGAAACTAATCTCTCACTACCACGTAATTGTGACAATATTTTTTTCCTATGCCTACGAAATCATTAAAATGATATTAAAGAAATAAAACAACTGAAAGTTTTAAGCTAGGAGCCAAATGCATTAGAATGGTTTATATGATAAAGTCGAGCGGTACATTTTTAATGGGTTGTAAAGGTCTAAGTCGAGATCAGGAGCCGATAAATAACATGTTTATCCTCCGTCAGTAAGTCCGTAATGAGATACAAAGTATATTATTATAATAGTTGCGTTGATTTGTAAGTGCGCGCTCTACGCGCGTTTTAAGTCAAGAAGCGGTTTTGTTTGATTGCGGACACACTGCTATAAATGTTCGCCAACACATTTTCAATTATGTCACCTTAGTATCAAGTTCGATATCATGTTTATTTTTTTTTATCCACTACTTGAAATGGTAAAGATTGTATGATTATGTATATGTAGCCTACTGAATCAGGTTACAAAACTTACAAATATGAATTAAATGTTTTAGTAGTATGTCACTAATACAACATTTGAAAAAAAAATACACCTGCTTGATAATTTTAATGATTATTAGTTGCCAGTAGTTAAAATATTCAATTTTATTTCTACTTTTACGTTAACACAATCTTTAAAGCTTTGTACAACTAAATGTTCAACATTCTTCAAGTCAGTATGTATCAAAATTTAAGAGTACTCTTACGATATAACCATTGAAGGGTTTTACTCCGATTATGGGCACAATAATTGAGGTTGGAACAGGTAAATGTTAATTTTGTGGGTGGTTCGCTCCTGCATAATGCATCGCCCGAGGACTGAAATGAGAAAAGCCGCTTTAAGCTACCGCGAAGGACTTCGGCCGCTAACGGACCCTAACTTGCTTAAGAGAAACCGCATCGAGTGGATTCTGTAATCGTTTTATATAGATTTAAATTTATTTTGTTGTTACGGTACGATGATTCAAATTTTAACTTATTAATATAATTATTTAATACGAAACGTAATGTTAAAGAACAATTTTTTGTCCTCTGATACTGAATCTGAATCTCCTAAAATGCATGGAAGGATTTAAATCAATAATTTTTATTAATTTTCAAATATTATTTAATTTTTCTAAACTATTAAACAAACCACACAAAATTATTTACGTTTTTTTTATTTGCTATGTTTATGATAGTAAGTAAAATAACTCGTGAAATTGTAAAAAGAATTGCAAATCCCCTGTGAGTGGGCGTCTGACTAGTCCGGGTCAATTAATCACCTGAGCTATTGTTACGGGCCTGCTGACTGTAGTTTCAACTTTTTTAATTAATGTCGGAACAGGCATAACGACAATAACTCACTAATCTGCCAACCGTACAGCTGTTCTCGTATTATTCACGCGCTCAACGTCGCTGCACACTGCCCGGTGCCCAGTAATTGAAAATAAACAGTGGACAGGAGACGCGTGATTTATTAACAAAGTTTATATCGCCGATATTACCATGGTTACATTGAATTGTTGACAGTGACGTGGTTAGTATAAGATAGAAACTTAACGAAGGCTAGTGTAGCTGCGAGCCCGTGTCTTCACTCCGCATCCCCTTACGTCCGGTCGTTACGTAGTTATCATCCGTCTAGAATCTTAATCGATAATCCGAACCACCACAAAGTTTGAATGGCACTGTACCAGCAGGAATAACAGATCAATTAATTTTAACTCATCTTAAATCATTTTACTAAATTAAAGAAAATAGAGTTTCCAAACAGTTTTTGGTCGTCGTTATAAACAACTAAACAAAAGAGACAGATGTTTCAGACGAATAATCATTATCAGCTCACTATATGACCCCACCGAGGGGCTCGGAGCCTACCCTAAGTTAGGGGTGACTAGGCCATAGTTGACCACGCTGGCCCAGTGCGGGTCGGTTGACTTCACACATATCCTTGAATTTCTTAGCAGTTATGTGCAGTTTTACTTCACCGTAAGAACGTTGGATAAATGTAGATACATATGTAAATCGAAAAAGACATTGGTACATGGCGGGATTCGAAACCAGAACCTGCAGATTATAAGTCAAGTGCTTAACCCCTGAGCCACCGACGCTCTAATTCAGACAAATAAAATATATCCTTATTTACTTTAAATTGTTAGGAATGTCTATCCCGAAATGAGGTCTGACTTAATGACCTTAGAGACATCACAAAGACGACTGAATGTATTTAATCCTTCGCGTAGCTCATGCGAGGGCGAGGGGCTAAATTCTCAATTATCCAACGTTCTATACCAAAATCACGGACGGCCATTACCGCTGGCGTATTTCTCACGGGGAAACGAACCACGCGCGAGATGAACTTGATCTAAGAAGTGTGGATGTGCCACTTATATTTGATAACATTTAGTCATTAATGCGTTACATTAATCATATTTTTATTGGCTGTTAATAATATTGTATAATTTCTCCAAAAAATCATGATCATGTATGATCCTACTGATGATGCAAATTGTAAAAGAATAAGATTCCCGTAATTTGAATTTGAATTAATATTTTAAACTAGCTTTTACGCGCGACTCCGTCTGCGCGTAATAAATAAAATGCACACAAGATAAAAAAGTTCCTATGTCCGTCTCCTAGTTCTAAGCTACCTCCCAATCAATTTTCTAGTTATAAATAGTGTAACTAACACGACTTTCTTTTATATATATAGATAGATTTGTTAATTGCTGTAGATGCTTAAAAATACTAATCATTTTCATCCGGAAAATTCGCTCATATCTATTAAGCGACAGGGATTTACAGGTAATGCCAGCTCCATAAAACATTTTATAGAAGCTGAGACGGTAAATTCCCGCCTAAGGCTTAAAGAAAACTTAAGAGCGGCTTCGAGTGTTGCATGATCCGACGATTTGCAAGCGAACGACTATATAACAGGAATCGGAACGCTATTTGGCCGTATTTATAGTTTTTATTGGACAGTTTTGAAAGGGTAACGAGAGTTATTGAACTGAGCTCGAAGGATGATAGGAAAATACGGTGGGATAACAATACGCCGCCGGATCGCGAGCGACGCGACGCATGCAAAAATCTTTTCAAAACGGACTATTGAGATAATAGAATACAGCCCATGATTTTACTGTTTTTAAAAATAACCCTTATAAAGGTAATGAACTTTCTAAGGGTTATTTTAGATTAACTTATTTCTACGAAGTTACTAAATTTTTACTTTTAAAAGTTTTTACTTCACCGATGACTACCTTTGTATAATTTTTTTTTAACTTTTTCCCCAGCCTTTAAATTTCCCAAAACATTTTAAAGAAAGCTTTGAGTAACATCTGACGTTCTCAGTTTCTAACAGTCTTAGCTGTGCGTTCAAATCAGTTATTTAGGTTTCTCTTTCATATAGTGTTAAAAATGTCTATTCATTTTTAAAAATAATTATAAATTGAAAGGTTACTCTAATCAATTAATTAAGAAAATTATTATGTTATGAGAACATATATTAAATATTATTAATACTCTTCTAGAATCTCATAACAATTAGAAATGGCTCCATAGAAACTCTTAATGATGAAAGTACCCGACGATTCAATTACAATGGACAAGTAAATATAACTTGAGTCCGTGCGCGTAGGCGTCGAGTCGGCAACTAGATTAGTTTCTGTTGAAAGCGAAAGATCAATTTTGTACACCATTGCTTTAACTTCATATTAAAATAACTAAGTATATAAAGTGTCACATAAGTAATTACGTTAGGTTTATATAGTACTTAATTATAATGTTTTAATAAAAAAATAATCACTGATTCAACTCATTTTTACCTTGTATGCTATAGGCACTATGTTAAAACACGAAAAATAAAAGAAAAAAATAAAACTTAGCTATGATCCCTAATAAGAAAATTTGTTTTGTCCTTTTATAGCTTAATACGGGATCATGAAAGTCGACCGGGCAATTCTCTAAATAAAAACACAAACAGACCGAGCTAACAAAGAGGCAAACAAACAAAAAATCGGAGTAACAACGGCGAAATTAGAAGCGAAAATCTTCAACAACCCGCGTCGTAACTCGGTTATGTACCCGGCAACGACGGCACATTGCCCGAAATCAAATATGAACATTCGCACGGAAGACAAACAGGCCCTATGTCGCACAATAGGCCCACACCGAACAATTCTTGACCCTTTTTACGGACTAAGAACCGACAATGGTCCGCTTTGCCACAGGGTTTTTCAGCTGACCCAGTTATAAATAAATAATATGACGTGTTAGTTATCACGAATACTTGTTACTGGGACAAATGTAGAGCGTATGTTTGATTTTGTATACTAACAGGGTTAAAGGTCACAGTGTCTAATATAAATTAATGAAATTAAACCAATGAAATGTTTTGGCTTTTTATTCTAATAAGTCAATACTAGTACGTTGTAATAAAGCTAATGTGTTTATGACTTGGTAATAATGTGAATTAGGTCTACTGATATCAAATAGACTGTGACACGGGTCGGTTATACCGATTACATATTCAGATGCAAATATCTCCGGTGCCGCGGGCGAGAATTAATTGAAAAGGTCTCGTATGACTTTGATTTATGGCGGGCGTTCCGTGGGCGTCGGTTTCTTAGTCGAGCCTCGTGTATGGACGTACCAACACTAATTATATAGAGACAGTGTCGCTCGCACGGTCCTCCGCGCCGCGATGGCGTCGTTGCATATTACGGGTCTAGATTGATAAGCACAAGGACTAGTATTTATTGCAAACAAGAAGAGATAAAATTATGCTTTTAAAATTGACGTATGTGAATGGACGGTCTACGCTATGTACTTAGGAACAAAAGTAAAACCTTTTTGGTACATTATTACTATATACTATACTATATACTATTACTATATAACAATGGCAGACGTCCACAACAATAACATCTGCTCCACGAATTGGCCGTCTCGACAGGTGAAATACAAACCAAAGAGAAGTTAGGCACAAAGTGCAAACTATTCCGCGTTTCGACTGATTAGTATGTGTGTGCCAGATGCTTAATATTATTACATTTTCCCTTCCCACTCTTCTATTATAAGGAAATGATTGGAAGAGGAAGTAGATTAAGTGTAGGAAGGTACGCATAGGACGGGAAAATATCCTCTTTCTGTGCGAAATATTCCCTCATCTATCGAAAAAAGGTAGGCAACGCATATTCATTTGCAGATGTCTATGGGTAGCGGTCGCTTCGCTATTTTAGCGAATTCAGTTGGTCACTCGCTCGTTAACACCTCATTATATAAAAGAAAAATGCTTTAGTACTTTACAATATAACAAGTAAGTCTCTAAGGTCAAGTTTATCTGTAACACATTTTATTAGCGTTAACGCTTACACTCCTAACCAAGATAATCCTAGCATTAAGGATGGGCTTACGATGCTTAAGGTACTTACAGTGATTGAATAGCGGATTGTAGTAATCGAATAAACTAAACTAAATGTTGGTATCATTCCTTTTATTTAAAACGATGAAATCGTTAAAACGTAACAAGGTCAAAGATATTTTCTTCCGTCCCGTCATTACTACTAACGGTGTCAAGCAAACGGGTGGGCCAGGACTTAATATCTCGAATTCCTCGATCATACGACCAGCTTCGTAGACCCCCAGTTTGCGTGTCGACCTTCTCCATTGCTCCAATTCCACGTATTTAGCGGGGGAGGAGACGGGTCTAGTAGAGTGGTAGTTAGATACGGGAGCTCCTAGTTACGAGCGACGATAAACTTTGCGTCCTGCGAAGAGCGGTGCCGTTTAAATTGTCGACGCTTGCTGCTAAACGTACATTCTTCCTAAGGTTGGTACAGATAGCAAATTAATTTGCATATTTATCTTAAAAACACTAAATAATATCCTGTAATTGGTTCTTTCTACAATACTGATAATAAATAATACAAGAATATAATTTATTTATATAATTAACATATTAGATTCTAGGTTTCAGTCATAAAAATAGAATCCTTTTAATCTAATTTTTTAATACAGCAAAAAATTAAATCATATTTTTTATTTCCAATTTTATACCGTAATTTAATGAATAATATTAAAAAGTAAAATGATTCTTTCATTTGCTTGAGGACAGGAAGAGATTATTTTGCCGACGGTACGTGAACAAGTATTTTAATCAACAAAATAAATGTTGCAATTAAATAAGTGATTACCGTGCACTATGCCCACCATACGTTACATCGTAAGTACAGGTGGGGGACCCACCTTTCATTTGGGTACATCGAGGTTTCTTGGGGACATAAACATTACAGCACTCGAACGGTTACGTGTGATATTAACATCGGTACGTGAAATACTGTAGAAGTATCACTGTTTATTTTATAACTTCTTTATTACCTGAATTCAGCATAAAGTTATTATCCAATGGTACCCCACAATACGTGAGATTAGCGTTAATTTAAAGATATTTGACGGTGTTCTTCAAGCAGTAGAAGTTTATGTAATTTCTTAATTAATGAATAACTGTAATATGAAATTCGGTCATGTTTTTTGGAAAATATTATGTTGCCGCCTCGAGGTAGCGTGGCCAGAGCGCGACGCGCGACACTCCTTGGCGTTTTTTAAAATACATTTTTATCTTTTGACACCTATTCCCTTAAGACGTTTTGTTTCATCTTGTCTTGTTATAAAAAAAATTCAAAGTATATTTTCAATTCAGGATGTAATTCAGTTTCAAAATTCAGCTCAATATAATTTAATAATCATCAGATCGTGAAGAAACAAGTTTTAGTCTTAGTCAGTTTTAGTTTTAGTCAGTTGTGTTCATATCTGTAACGTTTATGATAATTGTTGGTTTTAGCTTTAGCTAAAATTTATGACACATCTAATTACTCAACATGCTTGCACCATAACCATAGCTAAATGTCTTGTTTTCACATTCATTTGTCCTGGTTGATATAACTAACTTTAACTAAATAACCTAAAACACACAAATTAAAAAAATAATGTATAACATTTTAGAACATAAATAATTGTATATTAAATAAATTTAAATAAGTTCCAGATCTATGATTTCATGGAATGCAAGTAATTTATTTAAAGTCCATAAAAATCATAATTGGAAATCATGTGGTTTTATAATTTTTTTAACGGAGAAACACGGCCAAACAAGAGGACATCGCGCTATACGGCTTGTCGACTGTCGACGCTAGAGGGCACTTCACGCTTTGCTATCGAGTTGTGCAATGTAGTACATTTTTTAAAACGATTTTAAGTGATAAAAGTTGATAAAGACCACATAGTTTAAATATAAATTTTAAAACTGTTAAAGGCAATACTATTTTTATATGTATGAGAGAGAGAGATGAAAAAAAAAATTCTTCTAAGCTTCGTAAATTTGATGACCATATCACCGAGTTTGTGAGCGTTGGTTTTTTGGAAGCAAAATGCCAAGAACAAAACGCTACTTAAAATATTCAGAAACTACAAAAAAAAAAAACTGGTGACGTATGAAAGTGAAGCACCAAATACCACACAAATTTATATATATATATTTTAATTTATACACATTAAACGGCTTTAATTTTTTATACACATTGTTAATTAAGTCATAGTGAGTCGTACTAACAGAAATGTAAACCTGAGCATTATAACTCCGGTGTAGCGTGGAATATTGTAATGTAACTTTACGTTTGTGTAATCGTCAAATGCTACGTCCTAAGTCAAGTTCTAAAGTGCTACAGTTTGAGAGCGACTGTTAAATAAATAGTACTATGCTTGGTGAATTTATTATTGTATTAACTTAATGTCTAAAATGTTTTTTTTTTATATCATAAGGCGACAAACGATAATAGCTAATTAGACATCTGCAAATGCAGTTGCTACGTTGCCTACATTTAATCGACGGAGGAAGGCACGCACAGAAAGTTGATATTTCTCCTTCTTATACGTCCCCTTCTCCATCCAGGCCATTTTTCTTTCCCACCTTTTCTTATAAGAAAAAGGGTGGTAAGGTAATGGGGACTAAAGTTAGGCTGGGTGCTCGCACGCCACGGACCTGCTCGGTTGTCCGAGTGGGCGGAGAGGTGAACTCCGACGTGGCGCGTCCCCGGGTGGTGGATAGGGGAACGCCCCGGCCTTCTGCCGGGGTAGGACTTCGGCCCCGCGAACCAAACACTAGTAGGTTAGCTAGGTTAGTTAGGTTAAGTAGGTTAGTTAGATTAGGTTGCGGGCCCCTTGCGGGCCCGCAAAAGAGAGGGCGGCGCTCGCCGCAAGGCGAGCGTCTATTAGGCTAGTTAGTTGTGTAAGTTAGATTAGGCTGCGGGCCCACTTGTGGGCTCGCAAAAGAGAGGGAGGTGACCTCGAGCTGAGTACCACAGGGAAAGGTGAGGGCGAACCTATAGGTTAGTTTAGAGTAGGCTAGGTTAAGTTAATTAAGGTAGGTTAGGGTACGGGCCCACTTGTGGGTCCGTACATGAGAGGGCGGCGAACCCGAGCTGAGTAACTGCCCTTTTCAGGGCGGCGAAAGGTGAGGGTAAGCCTTGAGCGTGGTGGGTGGCGCGGCCCACTAGGGTCGTGGCCGTCGGTCGGGACGTGGGAGCACGACCTCGGTAGCACTCTGCTTGCAGAGCTGTTATGCGATGGCGTGTGATCCTGCGTCCCATCGCGTAATCCCGGTGGCCATCACCGGGACCGCGGGCCCCTGTCTTGATCAAGACGGGGGCCAAGAGGCGGGGTCTCTATAAACCCTAGGCGGCACCAGCGGGGGAGGCGGGGATTCCGAACCTGCATTGCACGGTGTCGTCTTCAAGGAGCGCCTAAGGGTGCAGCGCCCCTTTGGGGGGCGGTCAGTGGGGCGTCGCGGTGGCAAGCTCACGCGATCCCGTGGCGCCCCACACTATGGCCATGAGGGAACAAGGAGGTTTAGTGGGTATGCTCCCATTCGGGGAGAGAATCTCACATAACTCGCGTGTCTTCCCCGAGGCACGGAGTATGCATTAAGCATTCCTCCTTGGAAAAAAAAAAAAAAAAAAAAAAGGTGCTCGCACGCACACTTATCAGACGAAACGCAGAATTGCTTCCACTTGACCGGTGGTATTGCACCGATCGAGCCGGCCCAATCATGCAGACGCCAGCAGCAACAGATGTTGTTGCTGGCGTCTTCCATTGTTTTCTTAAGTAAATATGAACTTCTGATTAAGTAGATCTTTGTGGAGAAATTTTCTGGACTAGGCCTAGGTTATAATGATTAATTACTAAGGTTACGTTCGACAATATGAGAAGAGTGGAAATCTGGAAATAGTTCAAAATATTTTTTTAACATCTTTGACTATAAGTAAACTAATATTTAAATTATGTTTGTCAAATATTAGTAGCATTTGTAATTATATCTATTAATAGTTCATAGAAGTATAATAAATTTTAAATGATAATTGTGTACAAAACATTACATTATATTTGAACAGCCCTAATTTATCTTGCCAGCCACATGCGAGCCATAAAGTGGTTTCTATTTTTAACACAGTACGATAAGAGTAACGTAAATACACTGAGAATGGTAACTAATGCACCAAATACTGACTGTACCTCTTCATGGCTCTACTCTACTGTAGGCAAAGGAAGAGAGGGCAATTTGTAATTGAGTAATCTAATATTAATGCATGTGTTTGTCTCTTTTACTCTTACGTATAGAATTAGAGAGAAATATATTGAATTTTAAATAACATATTCATTTGATGCCTCAGGCGGTTAATAGGTCTTTGAATGACAGTTTTGTTTATTTTATGAAAATGTAAAGGTACTATAGAAAAAAGATTATCAACTTTTAATAACATTTAGTTTCAAAAGTAAGTTTAACGTAAGTTTTTATTTTTCTGTTTTAGTTTCACCTTAGCTTACTTCATTCAACTTACTGTGTTATTTTTTTTTTTCATAATAATATTAGACATTGTACCCCAACTACAATGCTATACAATTTTGGTTTTTCCAATGAAATGACGTCCACAAAATCAGAATAGCACTCGAAATTTAGGACTAATTCCTCGTCCATTACACAACTTTCGTTCCACAGTATGAAATCCGACAAAATGAGATGGCACGGAATCCACCTAACCCCTTGCACGCCACTGGGCCGGACAAAAGCCGAAACTGGCCTTTATAAAACGGCTAAATACGATAGCTCGCACACAACAGCGTCCGCCCAGTACCCGAACTCCCCACCCGATCTGTACGCATGGATTCGGGGTCTCAATACAATTTTCCGGGTGGATGCATTTTGAATTTATAACTAGCAAATTGGTTGTACCAATTTATAGTTTGAATATCTTAGAGTTAATTGGTCGGTGACCGTAGCGGCTGTGACGTACCTACTGGTGTCTCATCAATAATAACGAATTTGACGTTGTATTCGTATCTCTCATGTATACATATAAATTTTAAGAAGCACATTAGAAACAATTTTTAAAGTTTTAATTTTTTTTATAACTTTTTTCCAAGAAATGCATAAGGACACCGCAACGAATTCGGCTATTTATTCTAACTCTTAAACTGTTCTCGGTTTACACGACAAAAAAATAAGTCATTCGTTTTACATTTCTTTTTTTTTATTTTTTGTGCATAAAAGGGTCCATGAAACTTTTAATTTTACATAGCATCTGATGTGATGAATTAATTTTATCTTAAGTGATGCAGTGTTAATTTTTATACGGTTTTATTTAACTCTGTTTATTTGGGTCAAATCTAGTAATTTAAATTACATATATTTCCTGTAGATTGCAGATCATACGTTTGATGTTTAAAATTTATTGAACGAATTTATTTTAGAATATTTCTTCATACAAGAGTTCTGAATTTAAAACCCACATTTTCAAAGTCGTAGCTTGTTGTCAAGCCAAGCATTTAATTACAATAACAAACAAAAGGGCCCTGCCTTGGACTCGCTTTCCTTTACATTATCCCTAAGCCAAATGTCCGTCACTTCAGACGTAATTTGGACAACGCCAGCAATCCTTTGGTCACACCATCGATTTAAAATTTGATAGAATTTCACTTTTATTACAATACAGGAAAAGAATAATTTTGTTTGCTGCCTTTTAGCAATTGATATAATAAACATTTTAATGAATTGAGTTATAAAACTTAAGGGTTAAGGTAAAAAATCGCTTGGCTATTAATTTAATTGGTAATTTTCCGCTTTTAGAAGCTGAAAGTGACCATCGCTAATTCAGGAGGGTTGCAATGCAATAAACCTAAATCTAAATAGTAAGGGTAGAGTTGTAAAATTTGACGATGTAAATTTGTTGTAAACTTTTGTAAATTTCCTTATTTTGAGGAATGAATTTGCTTAATAGGCAGTTAAATAAGTTGTTAATACAAGTTGTATTTAAATTAATTACTTTTTACTCTAAAGGTCTCTAAAATTATATGTTCTTGAAAAAGTCGTCTATTTATTTCGTAGCAGCCAACTATTTTACCTTACTAACTTAATAGTAGGAAGGAAAAGGTTTTTTTCTACCTCAAAGTATAATTTGAAAAATATTAAATCTTTTACATATTTATTAAAAATAATCATTTTTTAAATTAGTAATATTCACTCAAAGTTTACGAAAAACTTTAGATAATTTCATATTCACTATTTAGAACTTACTGGCACATCAGAGAAACTTTATGCTTATTGTTCTAATATAAATTTTAGACGAAAAAAATTATAGGGTTATTTCAAGTTTTTTTATAGCGCTCGTGAGTACCAAAAAAGCCGCCATTTTTTATAAATCTATATTTCTAAGTATCACAGTATTTTATGAGATAATATTTGGGTTGAAAGAAAAAACTACTAATCGTATTATTTAAATAACGTTTTAGTATAACTAAGTTTGTTATATGATTTTTTTTTTGTAAGAAATGACAATATTACACGAAATTGTTAAATGTTTCCAAACCAATACGACTATCCTATTCAGGACTCAATCCTCCAAGAAGCGAGCGTATCCCTATATAAAAGGCTGGCAACGAATTTGCAGTTTACTGGTGTTACGGATGGCCATGTGCGTCGATGATCACCTCAATATATTCGCTGCACCTATACCATCGGGTCTCTTATATTTTTTTTTAAATATAGCACGATAGCAAATTTAAATAACGTAAAACATGTGAAACACTTTCGTCATTAGTAATCTCTTAGTAAACTATAAAATTTCATACAAGTGGCTGTCACACGTGTTTCATAGACCACCCTGCTGTGAACCGAAACCTTGCGTTTTACATATTTTTTATTAACTTCTCTCCGCAACACGTGTTCGCAGATAACAAGTCGTATTTACACATCACGTAACGACTCCGACATTTAACAGTAATAAAAAAACAGTTCTACGGTTCCTCTGGTGTTGCGGATTTCAAAAGGCGTCAGATCAATTAATTTTAGGCGATACTCGTTTGTCCCTTATACTATTTAAAAAAAAACTTTTTATTTAAAATGTTGTTTTGAAATTTGTTATGAAAAAAGGAGTCTTAAAAAAAGACAGTGAAGAGCAACAAAACTTGCCTACGTAAAAGTATCAAAAGTATATTTACTAAAGTATAACATTATTTTATTTTACGAACAAATAATGTATACATTACAATTAATTTCTGTTACTTCCACGTTAAGTCACAGAATAAGTACTGTCTCTGTATATTGCAGTGATGTGTAAAGGTCACAACATTTGACAGATTGTGTTTTAAGTAGCCCTGATTTATGTGCATGGAGTTGAATGTCGTGAGACAAGTGGGGCCGCGGCACGACTACGTGACGTTTCGATGTATTTTTAAGGTCATTTTGTGGAATTCAAGAGCTTAAGATGCGGAGAAACACAAGCAAGACTGAAATACTTTCGTTCCTTTTTTTGTGGTAATCCATAAAATAACATTTTATCTTCGCTTGCGTAACAGAAATCTTGTTATCTCAAATTACTTGTCAAGTGAGCGTTTCTAAATTGTACGGAGAAAGAATTTTTGAATTTAAATGTCGTGTAATTAGAATTTAGAAAATCTTGCCATCTTTAAATATTTTTAACTTCATACTTGTTTGGTATTAAGGAAAGACTTTAAGAACTTTTACTATTATTAAACCCGTCAGGGGCTGTAATATCAAAATTAATTAATTTGTAAATTTATTTTAAAGCATAAGATACGTTTTTAGTTGGTGATCTTTGAAATAAGCAGATAGGAGAAACAGAGGAAGTTCTCAATAAGTGCCAATCGACTAAATTACTGGTATGATGCAATGCGATCAAATAAGATTTGGATGTAGAATTAGGTATCTAGAATATGAGTCTTATACGTACTCCAATGAAAAAAAAAAAGTATTAAAAAATTAAAATTATAAATTATAATAAATAGTGCTGCAAATGTATTAACATTGCAAACTATTTGTTAAAACTTCTTAAGACGTATGTAGATATCCTTAGTTTCTTCTACATTTATATCAATGAATATAAAATGTCAGTCAATATAGGTTCTCTCAACACTAAGTTTCTTTACTAAGACGGTATTAGATACTATTTTTTATTAACTGACTGATTATTACCTTCCCTGTGGTGGGTAAAAATATGTTACAAAAACACCATGAATTTAGTAACTAGAAGTCCACATGATCGCACCGCTCTGACCTGTCCAGTGATAAATCTTTCCCCATCGTCCAATTGTCCGCAACTAGGTCGTTGGATTGTCGTCCGCCTATTTACCGACCCATTTCTCCGCGTTTCAGTTTTTCTGCGTTTCAATTTTTTCTTTTTGTGTTTTGTATTAAGTTGTTTTGTGTTACGTTTGATTTAGCAATAATGGTTGAGGATGTCACTTCGCTCGCATCATTACGACATTTTCTTCCATTTGTCGTGTTCTCTCTATTTTATTCATGACAAAAACCAGTTGAATCGAATTGGTTTTTTGGAAAGATTTTTGTGGTTATAAAATTGCTGAACCCAACATGAATTGCAATTTCAGTCAAAAATGTCAAAAGTGGCATTTTACAACTATTTAATTGTTATATTTTAACCTTTCGTTATATTTTTAGTTTTGATTTTTGTGGTTAAAAAAACATATGGCGTTAATTTTTGACCGCATTTGTTTGTTTTATTAACATGCCACATTGGATGTTGTAATTGCGGCCATGCAACAAAGTTGTAATGGTAACAATTGTGGTTAATTTCCAACTTCATTTATGGTTGAAATAAAAGCAATTTATTTTATTAAAATATTCATAATATAAAATAATTGTAAAGATAAAGAAAAGAATGCATTTAAATTTGTTTTTCTAATAATACTTCTTTAGACCTTCTTTTAAGATTGTTTAATAAAAAACCAAGATGGTTTTTTATCCAATCTGCTTCTCGCCAAGAAAATTCGACCTGTAGAAAACTATAAACCCTCGATGTAGTCTCGGAAAGGTATTTTGGTGCAAAATATAAGCGACACGGCTGGACAATCCGGACAGGTTGGAGTTATGACGGCTATGAATTGTAGTCGACGACATTGCACGTTGGTCCATGTTACAAGCGGAAAATTCTCAGAAGTTTAAAAAAAGGCCATACAATTACAACAATTACTTCATCAATTACATAAATGAATAGAGATGAAAATTATAATTTGAACAATTATAAGTCTTAAAGAAAAAGATTTTTATTGCCAAGCAGTCCATTAAAATATTAAATTTGATCAAACAATTTGATCCGAGTTCTTGGTAAACTTTAAAAGAACCATATTTTATTTTAAAACAATGACAGTTGTTAATTTAAGAAATTATATTCTTATCAGCCCGTTGTAACTTCATGACATAAACCACACACCAACAAGTAATTCAAGGGTCCAGTGAGTGGACCCATTTCATTTGGCATTAGGCCTGATGGCTAGGATTTCTTGCCTTGAAATTTTCTCGTCCGACATAATTAATAGGGGACGCCTATTAGTATGCCCCATTGTGCGCGGACCCACGCCGTGACCGGACAAAACCCACGTGTAAATACAGAAGCAAAGTTATTTGATTGCTTTGAATTAAGGACAATAATTTTAGAAGAATAGGACGTCGTAATTTTAATTTTCACAGATTTTTTTTCTGTTGATTATAAACTAAAACAATTGAAAGTTCTTATATGAAAACAATGTTTCATTAAAAATAATTATTTGTTCTCTCAAACAATGAGTACAAGAACATATAACGGGGATATATTAATATTTCACATAAGTCAGTGATTATCATAACTAGTATTTTATAGTGAGGCAAGTTCACTTAAAACATTTTTAGACTCGACCTAGAATTTCAGGTGATTTTGTATTTTTCTTATCACATTTAACGATTTAGACCTACCCTTCTGCCATCCCCAAACCGTAATGCTGATCGTACGTGAGATACCTTGGGGAGAAATATACGAAATTACGGCTGGATTTTAAAATCGAATCTTCTGCTTTGACCGTAACTGAACAGAGAATTAGATTGCCCATAAAATATGAGACATAGTGAAATTACAAATATTACATTACATTAAATAATACACTACTAAATATACAACAATAAAATAAGGAAGTTGTTTAAATTATTGATAGTTAGTAGCATTCCAAGATTCAATATTATTATTGACATCCAAATGCAAATCTCGACGTAACTCCAAATATCTACGCATAACGTTAGCACAGTTGATTAAAAGGCCTGCCGGGTGTTGGTGGTAACTCGTAAACGTCAAGCCTACAACATATCATAAATCATCTTAAGATCACGCTTCACTTGCAAACACTTACAGTTGCGGTCCAAACATACTCCCCTGGGGAAGCCTACTAAACGCTGCCTTACACCGGCTAGTTAGAGTTGCGTTTCTCATAGGTTATTTTGAAACATAGTACATTATACTGATATCAAGTTAATGTGCAACTTCAACGGGAATCCAGCGAATGCTGAATCAGCGGAGAGGTTCTTCGACGAAGCAAAAGCAGCGCAGAGTGCGAAAGTGTCAGATTGAGCTTCTGAAAATGATTTATAGTTTAATTACGGGTTGTCCAATGCGGTTCATTAGTTTAGTTAATATTTTCTCAACCACAGTGATGATTTATTGAATTCCTGAACTTTATTTATAATATATTCAAGCGTTACTTACCATAAGGAGAAAGTCATAATCACATAAGCATAATTATTTTTAGCAAATGTACTCTAACTTATTACTGAAATCGGAGTTCCATTTTAAATGTACGTTACAGTCTCCATTACATATAAATAAAATTGAGTGAAACATCATGAAATCCATTAGTAAAGTTGCTTTCCGTCCCCTACGCTTGGAGTATTACTGAAAATATATAAACCTTAAATTTGCATATTCATGTAAGTTTGATTTAATTATATGAGACCTAGATTTACATTGTACGTTCAACATATACAAGTGCTTTATCTTATGAAAACATCTTTATAACGTTAAAGGTTGAAATTTGGAGAAATAATGTTAGTAGATAACATCTTACGAGATAGTTGTTACACGTTACAAGGGTCTCATCAATTCAAGAACACTATTAATTTTATCGTAAAAGTCAATTTAAACATTTTTAAGATAAGTGTTTTGAAGACACAAGATATTTAGAAAAGAAAACATTGAGGTAATGGAATTTATCTAATGAGCAGATATTATTTTTAAGAGTAGAGGTTGTTTCCAAAGTTTATCAAAAAAGTGGAAAAGCAACGAGATCAGCAGTTGTTATACTTAAAGAGATGGAAATGTCGGCATAGTACAAGCGAAAAGCTATATTTGAGGGTCATTAGATGCCGAGTTTTAAAAACCTAAGTTGCGAAGTGCGTCCTTAACATAATGATCAGGTAAATTTGAAATAAAATTACACAATAGATTTGTATGTTTATATGTAATCAATAATGTAATTTGCTAAAATCTAGAACAAATCCAGTGGTGGGTAACACACTGATTTTATCTCAAAGAGGACATTCGCTATCAGTCTCGTCGCGCACTCGCTCGACAGCTCCTCGCTGTTTGCTGTTTATTGAGTCACCTTTACATCTCACGATTCTTTCCATACCATAGTAAGAAAAACCCTGTTTTATATGTTTACGACCATTGTCTTCGTTTGTAGGGAGACTTGTCAAATAATCTAAATTTCATCGAAACTTTTCGTTGTCATCGATAATATATTTTGTATACGTAATAAAATTATGAATACTAGGGATACAATGATTCGTAAAGCGCAATATAAAACACTATATCTGATAATGCTACATTCATGTTGAAGAATATATGAATGGAATCAACGAATCAAAATAAGCCATCGATCTCATAAAGTAAAACAATGCATGAAGCAATTGAATTTTGTTTTGAACTGGGAACTGTTCAAAGACCGCGAAGTATAAATTGAAGTTTGTTTTGAACTGGGAACTGCACAGACCGCGAGGTATAAACGGCCTCGAAGAGAACCGGGTCACAGTATCACAATGGAGCGGTCCGAGTTCGCGCTGCTCTGTACAATGCATCATACATTAGTACGGCGGATAACCCAGTTGGACGTTCCATTCTCGGATATGAAATGCAATTTTAATTTGATCGTTTCATATAGATATTAAACCGGCAATCCAGTTTTCAAACTTATTGGGATTTCGTATTTAAATATGAGTTTGGTTTTGAATTCGATGCTTTTGTTTACTTCATTATTATTAGCACGTTTTGTGCAAATTTTAAAGTTAAGTTGACAAGATAAGAAAATCAAGAGTTGTAGGTTAGGTTACTTAATTATTGACGTCTTATTAGGCTATCTCTCTATCTATTAATTCGTATCCTAACTTACTATTATTTAAAAATGATCTAATTATATTAATAGGAGGATTACTAAATTACACAAGGCATCTAAGCATTTCTTACTTATTGTTACAATGGATTAAAATTTAATCATTATTTTCCAACTCATTGACAAAACTAACTGTGGAACGACTCACTTGATCAAAATAATGTGTTTTAACCCCTTTAAAACAACAGAGAATGGGACTATAAAAAGGCAGTCTGCCCCTATGTCTGAACGACTGCACCGCGCAAGCAGTAATTTATTCCAATATAGGCCCGCCTTTGTTTTAACTACCCCATACTGTCTCCCCTCCACTTTAGACCCCACTTAAGATCCGATGGCCCTTTAGTATAGTGTTATTAGTCAACTGAACGCTCTATAGTTTATTTTTGTTTTCAGATTGTTTATTGTCTTAAGCCCTAAAACAGTCTGCTTCGTTAGGGAGACGAAGTTTTGTGTTGTAACGTTATGTTCATTTTATTGCTGTTGCTGTTTTAATTTGTTCGCAGTTTTTACTGTATATTTTACTGGAATTTAAAATATCTTGAATTGGAGCGTTCAGGTATATTTGTGATCTATACAAAAGTAATTATGTTAGTTAAAATGTTTTACATATTTTGGATGGATGGATGGATGCATGTTTCTTCGAAGGTATATCCAGAAGTCTACATGGATCTCCGTGAAATTTGGTATTGATGTAGAATATAGTCTGGAAGAAAACTTAGGCTACCTATGATCCCTGAAATGTGTACGGTTCCTGTTGATTTATATATTTACTTGATAACTTCGCAACGGTTCAACACATGTTATTGAAATTTGGCACAGATATAGAACCAAATCTCGAGTAACACATTAAATATTCTTCAACCTCTTTTAATTCTGCTCTGATGAAATTCCGGACAAAAGATACAATATGGGTTACGGTTATAGAATAAATCAATTTTAATCTTTATTTTCTAAGAACGAAGCCCAATGTTCATTTGGAAATTATAATTTTGTGTCGCTCTCTTACATCTGATATTTAATTTATTTAAATAACAAATCTACACAACTTTGTAAAAAATATACCATAAGTTAGGAACTTTATTTTAGTTAAGGTTTGCTCTATTTGTAATTCCAATTTAACTCCTAAGAGACGCTCAACTTGAGGTTACGAAATTAGGTCGTAAAACTTTCGGCTCAAGTGATCATCGTACAAAAATCTTGTGGAGTATTTACAACAATCATAGACCTAATGTTAAATTCAGCGAAATCCTCCAACAAACGTCAAACGCAAGACATTTTTACAATCGACCTGTCACATAAAAATATTAAGTTTATTGGAAAGTTAGTTTTAACAGGTCTCATAAACGATACACTATCTTAGCGCCTCCTATTACACAATGACGTCAATATTTCGTGTTCTTGGAATTTGTTACTGGGCGATCGTCAAAGATTATTCCACGCGTAATGTAAACCAATTACCATTCCTAATACAATTCCAAAACCAATATTTCCTAACCTTTTATCATTTCGGTAAAAACAGAAACAAATGTTTAATACCGTTAATATTTGAATCTCTCAAACTCTAGCGGATGAAAGTGTCAAAAGTGATTTAAAAATTAATTTAGAAGCTAAATTAAAACACTATAACCTTTCAACTTGATGACTAGTCTTTGATAATAACCTGTATGGCGGTTAACACAAAGTTTGCCAAGTAACACACAGGCTCGCAAGTTACGAGGTTATCCGGAGCGAGTCTTAACGACTTCTCATATAGCCGTTGCCTCTGCCTCAACCAGTCAATTGAGAAGAATGTAGAGGACGATATCATCTTCCGCCAATAGTATATTCAACAAGTTTTATATGACAGTAGTTGTTTTCCGCGACTTCATCCAAGTAGAATAAAAAATTTCTGAGTTAGTAGACTTAGTCTTTCAAATAGTAATCTATTTTTGTTCCAGATTTCATCAGGATCCGTTCAGCTTTTTGATGTAACAATCGTCCATATGTCTAAAGCATCGCATTTATAACATTGGCAACATACTGGATATACTTTTTTATTTATATTTAGGACTTTATAATTAAAATAATACATGAATTAAAATAGATTTAATTTTGAGGTAGAAGGACGTTGTAATATCGAAGGCAACTTTAAAAGCAATACACCATTTTCGTTTTGAAACTCGAAATTTTCGGTAAAGTGAATAGTCGTAAGCGTTTCATTGTTCGCATAAATGAATGTTATTCTTTTATTGGCGAGACAAAGGCGGCACTTAGCCTCAAAGCGAGGCGCCAATATTTATATAACCTTCGCTTGGACCCTCTTGAGAACTTCGTGTGGGGACACACTCGGAGCATCCAGCAACGTTCAACTGTATCTTAATCTTATATTTTACAAAGAAATGTTACAAAGCTAAGCACCTGAAGAGTAGCATCTCAATGTTCTATATTTTCCCTTTAGTGAAACTTTGTTGTACATTATGTACGTACAAAATAAACAATTATATTATACAAGTTCATATTGGTTTATTTTACATTTGTTTTATAAGGAAGGAATAATTATATTAATTGAATCGGAAAGTTGAAGAAAGTTTCAAGTTTCTTTGAACTCTTTGCATTGATTTGAATGTTCTACTTTGGAAAGCGGGCGCAGTGTGAACGCGACCTAAAACTAACTATATAGAAGCGGCTGTTGATTATATAAGAAAACGTTGGATGCTCCATTGTAAGATGGTGGTAGTTGCGAATTGTGTGAAGTGGCAGGGCGGGCCCTCGCGACCCTTAAGTGTGTTTTAATACAAAATATGGGGTGACACCTTACTATACAGTTTGGATGTCTTCTGAGAGATTCAAGAAATAATATGAGATACTGTTTCTTGAAGATCCGTGTGAAAGTAAAATAAAAATCCTACAAATAGGTTTTCTAAAATTGCACATTTCTTATGAATTACGAAACTAAATTTGTAACTGAAAAATTTCTTAATCTTTCTAAAGTAACTACATGTTAATTTCTTGTTTACTTCTTTAATCTCTTCAAAATGTACTTCGACTTGTTGATGTATCTCAAACAATCTCTTTTATTTAAATAATCACGAATATTTTACAAAAGAATTAAAACAGGACAGTTTAAAAAGGGTAAAAAAGAGATTATATTTTGGCAGACACGAATTACGGCAAGCGATATATTCATAAATGAAACAATGAATCCACAAAGGCCGGCCGCACAGCACAACAGGGCCATCTACTTAAATTAGCATAAAACACCTTTTTAAATTTTCCAGCAAAAGATAACCTTTTTTACGACAACAATGCATTCGAATTGTACGACATTTCGCAGTGTTTGCGAAGAGGGCACAAACAACACACAGTAATGACGGATAACTCCCCCGGGCACCACTTTTGTTTTTGATCGCCGCCCTAAGAGTTCGCTATTGCGTTACCTGCATTCGGAATTGCCGCTCAGCGCAATGAAATCGGAATTTATAGTGACATTTCGCAAATGAAAACATTTACGAGAAGTTCATTTTTGCTATTATTCATAAAGTCTTTTTATTAAACTAGATACTTATAACTGAAAAATGTGTACATTTTAAAGTATTTATTATACTTGATATAATACCGCGCTTTACCCAAAGAATAGACAAAGCTGTCTAGTGTTACATTTAACATCTTCATAGACATTTCGTTTCAGATAATTATCTGTGATGAGACCTATAAATTTTATAAACATTGTAGGGGTGCATGATGCAAAATAATTTTCATATATATCTTGAAATGTTCCAAAGATGATTACTTCCGGCGGCGCAAGGTATATTGTGTAAAACAGTAAAATAATAAATGAAAAAAGTTTTTCATTCCAATAGTTGATGCAAAGTACGTAAATAAGTAAGTGATAAATTGTTGTGTGTTCGTGCATTAAACAGCGATAAAACGGTGGTTTATACAAAATCACAAAATTCACAAGTCAGGGGTTGGGCAGGGCGCGAAAGGCCTTCCGGGGTCGATAACCTTAAAGGGCAGGTCAACGCACAAAGCGATGGATGCGTGAAAGTTTGCGTGATTGGTAATTGATTGCTACTATCTAATATTTATTAATTATTTTCAACAAAAATAACAATTTAGGGATTTCACTTTCGGGTAATCTTTCTTCCTGTTACATTAAATTAATTTTGAAGCATTAAGATAAATTGTTTTTTTTTATTCACCGAAATTCAAAACGGTGAAACTTTTTAAACGTATTTAGTGTAGAATAGTAAACCAATATTTGAATTATTTCAATACTTACTAATACACGTTAAGGTTACCTGCAAAAAAAGTTTCAAATTAAATTAATTTTATTAACACACTTAGAAACACCAAATGAAATTATAAAATAGAGCGTTAAAAAACTATAAATAAGGTACACAGCATAACACAAGTGTCAGAACGACTTAGACAGCATTCCAGGATGACTTTTTTGGGACAAGTGAAAAAATCAACAGTAAGGTATTTACTGTTGGTTTCTGAGACCAAATCTCTGTAAAAATCATATCGTCATATTTGTCATTATTTTGGACAAAACAGATATAACAATATGTATTAAACTGAAAATCTTGGTCACAGAAACCAACAATTATCATACAAATATGTACCCGTGTACTATGTAACCTATAAATAGTTATTACTACTGTTCACGTTAAACTTTAAAACCCAAATTGTACAGCACAGACTAAATAACACCAAATCATAACAAAAAAGAAACGCAGTGCGCTGATAGGCCATTGATTACGCCCATCAAAAAAGCTTTCAATTTATTTTCATTCAATCATCTGCAAATAATTGAAAGTGAAAAAAAAACATTCATTTTTTGCGTATGATCTGACCTATATTTTTGTTTTCAGCAGACATAAGAGTAACACATTGTTTATTATAGGGTACGTAAATTAAACCAGGGTTTTTAATAGCAAAAGGTGGCTAACGAGCAAGCGGCCCCTTGTATTCGCCAAAATAGCGAATCTTCCACTTCCAATCCGTCCCCTCACTTGGAAGTAACTAAAATTAGCCCTCCGATACGACAATCACCAGAAGAATTGTAATAAAAGAGGTTTTCTATTAAAGTTTGATAGAGACGTTAATGCATCACAAGTGATCTCAATACATTGCGTGCCGCGCGTTCCGTCGCGGTATGTGGAGCGGCCGTATGGAAATTTCATTGCTTGTGCAGAATGCATCATCTAACTCCTATGGAAATCCACTTATTAGAAATCATATCTGTGTTTCATGAAATTTAATATGCGCTTTATGAGTCTTAATGGAATAATTTAAGTGATAATTTAAGTTAAATGTCAAAATAATGTATTCATACTATAATTTGTCAATAATACATAAATGGTAACAAAAATGTCTTTATGTTTCAACGTAGTTTCAATGTAGTAATGCTTAACAATCAGTATTTTGATAAAGGCATATCTAAAAAAAAATATGGCAAAAAAATTATATGTATTTTGTAATAAAAATAATAAATAAGTAAAGTTTAAATTTTTAAAAGAAACTAAGAAAGTTTTCGGTACACAAGTGAAAGCATGTCCTTAAGAATTATAGAAAGTTTCAAGTTCAAAGTTAAATAATAGCCAACCGTAACAATAGGACGAGCTTTTATATGGTATCCGTCTGCGGTTTTACAACAGCTATGCATTTGTAATCTAATCTAAAGTTAAAAAAAAGTATCGAAAACCACAAAAGGTTTAGTCCGGTATCTCTTTTAGTAACACTGAAAAACATTGAAATTATGTACAAGAAATATAAAGGAAGAAATGAGTGGTAAAAGTAATATTCCATTTTCGTTCCATTAAGCATATGTCGTACAAATTCATCGAGCGAGCATCTCCGGTAAAATCCGCAAACATTTCGAATAGACAGAATCAAAAAGACAAAACTGGCTCCGTTTATTTCTCCTTCAAAACGCGCGTCCTGTAATTGACACATTTAGATTTTGTATTCGGAGTCGCACGAGCTTATACAATACGAAGTGGATCCGTTCATTTCATATGCGTATCTACGTGAGAGTGCTCAAGGGAACGAACTTTTGCATATGAATAACCGACTGATTGAAATTTTACGCGTCGAATTTTTACGCGTATCTCCGCTACGGAGCAATCTCGAGCCGTACCCTAATAAAGTTGGAGGTGGACGACGAAATATTAAATCTACTAAGAGTTGATATTACGTTTAAGTTATTTTAGTTTAAGTTTAAGTTAAGATTTTTTTATAAAATCTGTTGGCACGAGAAACGTGATCGACATAGACTGTCTTAGATTATCAATGCCAACGTCAATAAAATTTACATTTACATAACCGCGTAATTAAAAAATGCTCATTTGTGTTCATCTAATAATAAAAACTTAATTAGTTATGCGTTCTGTGTAGCCTATGTGTTCTTCGAGGCTAGGTTCTACGTATATGCCAAATTTCAGCGACATTCATGCAGCCATTCTGGAGATACCGTCTAAAAATATCCATCCATACATCCAAACATTCGCATTTATCATATTAATAAGATAACATTTTTACATTCAAAATAATATTTCATAATTATTTTTAAATTTAATCCAAACAAAACATTAACCGTTGTTTTATATTATGCACAGTACAAAGCAGTTCTACTTAAAGTAACTCAGTTAGTCTTCGAAAGCATTAGCAAGGAGCAAGATTGAATTTAAGATCATAGGATCTCTTTACCCGGTATTTAAATTTCGCACACGAGTGCAAATTCGAAGTAAAAGATCGTCGCTCAGCGGCGGCGGTGCGTGAGGTGAATTAAAAGTCATTATATTCTCTCAGCGAGTGCAATAAATTAGAGCAAATTGTCTTGAAACAGAGGAGCGTAAGAAAACTACGCCGTTACCGCGTCGGGAGGTAAAAATAAATAGCGCGGGTGCGAGGCGAGCATTAACATTTTCATTGTTCTACCCTCGGCCGAGTTGCGTTGCTACCGTTATTATAGTTAAAGGTCGCCATCATTTTTACCTACAATATCGAAATTTCAAAGCTTAAATAACTATATTCTGACACTTGGAAGACAAGTCGTGGACACCCGCGCCTACATTGAATGAATATGCGAACTGCGCAGTCAGCCGCAATGATCACGTTCATCTAAACAAAGCCGCGCACAAGCAGAAGTTAGATATTTTCAAGAAGAGAAGCTTTCCAGGAAAAATAATTCTCCCAAATTGTAGAGTTCGTCGTATTAAGTATAATTTTAGAATCAAATTAAATTTAGTGCCGTCTCTGCATAAACAATAGCATGGTATCCATACCTCGTGTTTAATTTTTAGATGCAACTAAAATTCTTATGGCGTAAACATCGAATAACTTAAGACAATATACATAGAGTCGGAGATTGCTTGGCAGATATTTAAACATGAAAGTATGATATTGTTTTGTTGATATTAGAAAGCGTTCATTCATGAGGGATTCCCCCTCGTTTCGGTCGCCCCTTCAGAGTTTGTCGGCGTAATTTTTTTAATCATGTTTTATACTCGTATTAATTTACTTAACGAGCGTCTAAGACGGGAAGGTTTTTTTTGGGTGCACTTTCGATGAATAAAGAATGAATGTGGGGATAACTTCTCTTAAAATTGATCATTTGGAAAATAACTTTTGAGTTGTTTTGTTCAACGACAATGTTGTATGCAAATTACACGTGGTCCAATTTGTTTTAAATATTCGGTGGAGCTCGTAAGATGATTTATGTAGCGTTATATATAAATTTAAAACCAGAAATTTGTATAATGCGTAACAGAAGAGTACACAAATTAATATGGTACTTTACTAGTAATATCTTTAATTAAAAGGCAAGCTTTTTTTGCACCTTAATGAAAAAAAAATCTACTAGTACTATCTTACGTGACTAATCGTTGGTTTCTGAGACTTTAATCTAAATGAAAATATATTTTTATCTCTGTTTTGTCAAAGAAAATTAAAGGGAAGGTAAGTCACAAATAGCAATTCTTTCATTTAAATTATTTTTAATTCCCATTGGAATTCGACTGCATTGTTAAATTTATTAATTGTATTTTTTTTTGTATTTCATCTAAATTGTATGCGTTTTCTCTTGATATGAAAATAATCAATTTAATATTTAACATACTACTACATTTTTGTTACAAACAATGAGTTTAAACATTTATTTTAAATTAGCTGTACCGGCTGACTCCGTGTTATTAACCATTCATCGACATTTCGACATTCCGTCAAATATTTAATGTACTTTAGCTTTTACCCGTGACTCCGTCCGCACGGATTTAAAAAAAGCTTCATAAGTATGTGTTCTTCCAGACGATGTTTACATAGTTTTTCTACATCTATACCTAATTTCATCAAAATCCGTTGAGCCGTTCCGGACATACCTTCAAACAAACATCCATCTAAACTTTCGCATTTATAATATTAGTAAGATAGACGTTTGAAATTTCTGCTTCAAAAATAAAATGTGTCCTATTAAATGAATAAAAATTTGAACAAAAAAAAGTCTTACTTGATTGATATTTATTCGTAACTTTTAGACATTGATAATAAAACTTCTTTAAAAGAACCATAACCATTTCCATAGCATCATCTATTACTTTGATATTCATAGTCGAATAAATTGAATTATATTGTAACAGAACTAGGAGTAACACAAATTATCTATCTACCCTCCTGTTAAACTTCGCGCAGTTTGTATTCAAATGTCGAGCAGTAAATATAAAATTTGTTCCCCGCATCAAGCATGCTGCAACAGAGTTGCCTTATAAAATTATCCTTACAAAAGCTTATACATTGAAACAAAGCTATTGGACTCAACGTTTATTGCTATTCGGTGCTGCATCGAGAGCATTGCGCGAGATCAGGGGCTGTAATGAGATTTTTATTCAACTCAAATTTAAGGTGCAGTCGCGTTAATTCGTAGAGCTTTTTGAATTTATAAACGTAAGCCATATACTGAAGCGTGAGCGAGTTTATTGTTATTTTTTTCGTACAAACATCGACCAGCCAAGCTTTGTTGGCCAATTCACAAAAGGTAAAATAGAACTTAACTTCTGTAAGACATCGATAGCAGATATAAGATGGTTGAAAGTTAAGAATGTTTCGTTAACGTCGAGAATGAAATTTAAAAGAAAAAGAAAAAAAATCGTAAGAAATGGAGTTCATTCGGCATGTGTTGCGATGGATTTTCAATGTAATCCAAAATAAAGACACGATAAATGGAATACATATAAAAAAGAAAACAAAAGAAAAAAAGTTGCTGACATACAAAAGAACAAAAATAGCAATAATAATAAAAACAAACAAAAAATGGAATGAAACTGTTATTAATGTAATCTTACCAATCTTTTATTATTTTGATAAATATATATCTTTTACAACAATTTCAAGAGTCCAGTAGCTCGTGTCTTACGTCGTGCAATACGCCGACACTCACCGGGCGCAAATTCTTGAGGTGTTGTTTACCCTTAAGGCGATTTACTCCAAGTATCTGTTAAGCCTATAATTAGAAAAGTTTTTCAATTAGTTGAAATTCGCTGTAAGTCGAGGAAGATTTTTGAAGCTTACATCAGAGAACGGAACGTGTTTGATAAAATAATTTTCCCAGGGCCCCGTAATCTCATCTTTAGTACAATGAGAAAAGTAAAGTTGTGTGTTGCTTAAGGATTTATCATCTGCCGATGTGTTCGAGCGAACTTTAAAGAGCTTTTCGAGAATCTTGGTAAAGTTTTAAAATGAAATTAAGTCAAAACCTCTTATCGTTGAAATTATGGCCCCATTTGATATGTATTGTCGATTGGAAAATTTCTTATTTATATTAAACTAGCTTTTACCCGCGACTCCGTCCGCGCGGAATAAAAAATAGAAAACGGGGTAAAAATTATCCTATGTCCTTTTCCTGGTTCTAAGCTACCTGCCCACCAATTTTCAGTCAAATCGATTCAGCCGTTCTTGAGTTATAAATAGTGTAACTAACACGACTTTCTTTTATATATATAGATTTTTTTAAGTATTTTGGACGTTTTATTTTCGCTTATAAATTATACTATTCCTAGTTTTGTATTTGGTTACAACTGATTCAAATTTTCAGGTGGGTTTGTAGTCATAACCTATTATTTGACAGTAAGAGTTTCTGGACACTAAGGTACTATGACCAGCTCAAGAGTTCTACAGAGTCCCAGGTCGAGTTTTTGCAAGTATGTTGTAATATATTGGTTGCCGAACTTCTAGATTGAGTTAATTTTAAAATAACTTTAGTTCGTCATCTCCTTGACCTTGTCCTACTTGCGTAGGGAATTTATAACTTTAGTTATTTTAGTGATCACAAAAGAAACTTTAGTTGTTTTAGTTAACTTAGGTTAACTTAAGTTGTTTTAGTGATTTAAATACAAACATTTAATTATTTGTTGCAATTATAACTTCCTGAAAAAAGTTTAAAAAAATTCAATGACATTTTTAATGAATTTACAGAAGTATAAGTTTAAAAAGTTGGTAGTGCACTAGATAGAGGCAGCAGGATGAGTTAGTGCACGCAGCGTGCCTGCGTGACGTCACACAAAAGTTTTAAATTTAATTAAAGGCGACCCTTGTGCCATGTGCTGCGGCACGTAAACAAAATTATGTTCAGTACAAACGAACGATTTTTACAGTTTACTTTATTTTTTATTTTTGCAACATTTTAACTAATCTATGTTTCATGTGGGTTTACAATAATAATATTAGTAACTATATTTTAAAAATAATCGTAAAGTTTTTATAAGTACGTATATATATTTTTTTAATTTTAGCATGTATATAAATTTTAGTTTTGACAATATAAAATGATAAAATATGCACCTGAAAAAAAAAAAAGAAAATTAATACTATTCGGACATTTATAACATTCAATGTTCTGTGCTACAATTTTGTCAAGCGTTTTTTACGTGGCGTTTCACCCGCCCGTTTGTACAATACAAACGAGACCACGTGTCGACGAGACACAGATGCCTCTCGGCTGCTACAGTGTTGCGAAGCATCGCCCTTTCAACATTTTTGCATGCGGCGTCTTTGTAACAAATTATATTATTTTTCAATTTCCTATTGAGTTCTTAGAGTTAAATGTACCACGACTGTTATTTATCTCATTGATTTATTTAAATAAAAAAGTTAATTATGTAATTTAATAACGTAGTTGAGTTTTAAATAAAGGTTTTGATGTAATTTCTTAAGGTTATTGCTAATAATACAAAAAAGTATAGTTCAATTGAAAAATAAGGTAACAAAGTAAACTACGAGGATACATGTATTCCAAAAAAGATCTCTTAGTAGACAGTCAGTTGTTAATCGAGCTTATATGATACTACTAAAAATGTCGTTGATCATTAGTTAAAAAGTACATGAATTTTATACGAAAACAACATTAAATAAAAGCGAGAGTTACCCCCAGTCATTACGTAGATCGAGTTAGATTTGGCACAAAGACTAGCATCTAAAACCTTCGAATTATTGGAACATAACAAAATATAGCCTAGGGGCCTACCTCTATAAATCGCTTTACATCTGCTATAAAGTAATGAGATTTAACCCTCCCATTCGCGTTTACGACATGCCCACGTTGTCCAAATACGTCTAAATATTTTTTCCTTCTGCTGAATCTTAGAACATACGGCTGTTGATTTTTTGACGTTCGTAGTACGTAGTCATGCACGACTCAAATAAATAAATGGATTAAATACATCAGACTGATGTGATCATTGCAGTTAGAAAAATAATTATTTATCATTTTTAAAGTGCATTATGCGAATAAGAGGTCTATTTTCTTGTATAGAGTTGGGGTACAGAGTAAAAGCTGTTTAGATCTGATTTAGTTACATTGTCAGTAACAGTGACTTCTACAAAATAAAACTTCTTCAACGTAAGATTTTTTTACTAGCGCTTTTAAATTACCGCACGTGCACAAATTGCAAAACTCAACGTGAATTTGATCCGTGTGTTCGGTGCCCTTATCTTTTCACTAGAATCCAACAAAAGTTGATTGACGTATTCGGGGAGGAAATTCCTTTCCTGAAAATTTGTTTAGATCTCTCAATGGCGGGGAAATATTAAGAAACGGCTGCGCCATATACTTCAGTATTTCCCTCATATTGAAATACGCAATTTGTTAGACGAGTTAAACTTTATATTCTCAGATTGCTTCTTTAAAAGCAAAGCCAATAGATTTTATAAGAAATACTTTAGCGGAATAATATTTTAAAACTTCTTCAGGTAGGTAATCAACATGATTGTCCTTACACTTTAATATATGCATAAATTTTGGTGAAACAAATTAAAGTTTGATAGGTTCCGAAAATAAGAACGACACTGGGGGAAAATAGTCACTGTTAATCATATTGGTCATTTCAAGAGAAAAGTATACATATCGGGAGGTCCGAATCATAAATTTAGTGTGTAGTTTGATTAACAACAAAGAACTCAGATTCGTCAGCTGTGACCTCTTTATCGACTGCGCTGGCGCCTCACTCGACTTGTTTATTGCGTTATAAAAAACAGTGGCCGTTTTTATAACATAGCCCGCACAGTTTCGGCCCGGCGACCCGGTAAGGTCCGGCGGCGCGGCGGTCGCGACGATCGAGGCGGTCCGACAAGGCCCTACAAGATTGATTAACATCTGTATTTGCATGCAGAATACAAATGAACTACAATAGTTGTGTGTTCAAATTCGAATTTTAAAGTTACTTGTTAAAATGCATATTAAAATTTAGTTAATTATTAAGTTTGTACTTTCTTTTATCATTAACTTTCATTAGGAAACTGCAGATTTAAAGACCAATTTCTAACATTTCCTGCAGATAAAAAATCTATTTACTCGAAAGCTTAAGAACCTATTGAACCGCCCCTATAGTAAAACTCGGTCCAATTGAATTTCTTAGTGACTGTAACTTGTTCCCCTCGAGAATAAATAAAAATCCTTTAAACTTTCACGTAAATAGTCAGGTACGGGTCGAACAAGTCGACCAGATAGGACTGTCCGCTAGTGCGGTGTGCGATCTTTTGAACTGCACCTTTGATAGGCAAATGTTGGAATAATATTTTCGATTGCATTCGTTCGTACATTGAATGTATACACGTTTGATCGTAAATACTTGAGATATGATGTATCGATTTGACCTTCGGGACATTTGGATACGCATCTCGCTTGATTTATGTTTGAATGAAGTAAGATTTTAAAATTGAAAGATATAAATCTGAGAAAGTACAAAGTCCTACTCTACTTCTTACATAAATGTAAAGTTTACTTAATAAATTATGATAGTGTTTTTTGGGAAGCATAGTGTATTCGTCGTCAAAGGTGGATCTCTCTATATTATGCTTATTTTCCAGTAAAAATAAAAAAAACATATGAAAAAATGTGAAAGTGTGACAAGGGCGTGCACAGCACTGCCTTTTCTCATTACCGGCGTCTCACTTTGCGCAGCCTCCGCACGCCGCGGACGCCACGAGCTATGATTGTAATGCTACTTTCACACAAGGGTAGGATGTGCCGTTGGACAGGGCAGTATAGCTATTGTTGGAACACACAAGCAGAGACAATACTTTTTTGAAAGTATTGCACTGCACTATCCTAGTGGACTCAAGACTTTCTACCCCTGTGTGAAACTAGTACAATACCAACTGTGTCACAGCTCCGCGGGGTGTGTTGCTCTATGTTTGTTGACATACATTCAACACAATAGCCCATATGCAATCATAATGAAGCATCTTATATGTGTCATGAAGCTGTCATAATGCCTGTGTCTGAAAACCTTACGTAGCACTTTTACAAATCAATGTTGTGTAGCTTTTTTTGCCTAAAGTTTGGATTTGTGTATTTCAAATTCAACCTTTCTAAAACCTATTCTAATGTTTACTTATAAACATGATATTTAACAACTACTTACTTATTGTGATATTAAGTTTCATTGGACAAATTTATTAAAAATTCAATAAAATATTCCAGTCTCTATTATGTGGCATTTGCTCGCAACTAAAATCGGATAAAAGTTACATAATACCCATAACATAATCAACTAATGGACATCTGTTTACTTTATAATGGGTCAGTTGTAAAACTTTAAAACTTTACCTGAAAATTTAACTAAAAACTTTTATATCAATTTTAAAGCAATTGTTCAGTAGACTTCACTATCCTTTGATAACTTTATTTTTTTTTCTATTATTCCTCATTTCCTTAATATTCGCTTAATTTTTATTAATTTACTAATTGAATAAAAATGCATGACAAGCGAAGCATAAGATAGAAAAAGAACCTTCTTTCTTGTGGCTGGAAAGAAAGAAAAAGAAAGAAGGTTCTTCTTCTTTTCTTTCTTTCTTTTCAGCCACGTGACGCCCATTGCTTGGTATAGGCCTTCTCCAAAGATCGCCACGATCGTCCTGTAAGTTATACTTCTAAATTTTGTCTAATAAATATTTCAACGTACAGGTCGAAACGTACAGGTCGACGCAGCCTCCCGCAAAATGGACCGACGATCTGGTCAAGATTGTGGGAGTATCTTGGATGCGGATTGCACAGGACAGATCATCGTGGCGATCTTTGGCGGAGGCCTATGCCAAGCAGTGGGCGTTACGAGTCTGAATGGATGGATGGAAGTATTTCAAACCGTATCTAAGAAAAAAATTCTTTCCTGTTTGTCCCCTTTTTAATTAACTAAATAAACATTATTTATCTAACACTAAAAGCATAATTTTCTTAAATAATTATTTAACACATTCATAGAATTTCACATTTTTGTGGATGTTCGTAAGACATTTAATTAAGGTTACTAGGGAGTGGGTAAAGTAAATCTGTAAACTATATATCGTCAAAACAGACAAGTAAAGTGAAACGCACTTAAACCTTTAGCTACGTATCTGATGACAATAAAAGTATTTTGTTTTACGCCGTCACCGTCCACTGTCCGTCCCATCCAATATCCATTCTCAAATTGGTAACATTATATTTATTTGCCACGAAATATGTGCCACATAAAACGGTAACAGACACGACATAGCGGTGAACAAAACATGACGCGTTCTCTCCGTGAGAACTTACGTACAGTTTGTGGACGGATTGAGTTACATGTCAAAATTAATTTAAGGTGCAGCTACGTTTGAGCTCTCGTAGAGATGTTTGACTTTCTACAATGTACTAACTGATTCTGAAGCAGAATTTGATTAGCATGTTTACTATTGTTGTTTACGTGAAGTGCATTTTAGTATGTTGCAATTCATCAAATAGAGTGCCTTGTGTCAAACAGTTTTCATACAACAGTATTCTCAGTTATAACATACTAACTGTCGCCCGCGATTCCGTCGGCGCGGAATTGAACTTCTTCCAGGCTATGTTCTATATCTGTGCTAAATTTCATCAAGATCCGTTTAGCTATTCCGGAGATACCTTCAAACATCCATACATTCAACCATCCATCTAAACTTTCGCATTTATAATATTAGTAAGATTTAGAGTTATAGCACGTATACATATAACAAATCTTACTACCATACCATACATATTTATACCCAACTATCATCAATTAATAGAATAAAATGTAAAAGAAATTAAAAAGAGGTAAATGTAAAAAATGAAAAATAACGATTTCTTTGGTATATTTATAGCTTAAAAAAATGCTTCCGTATATATAGTTTTGTGTAACTTGCACTTAAAAGAAGGTTAAAATGCGTAGAGTAATCAATACGACGTTTGTTTAGAATATTTGTGGTTTCTGTACGGGGCGGCATGTTGTTGTACTCACAAATTGTCAGATCTGCTCCAGCGATAACCGCCCGAGGCTATTTTGTTCGGATCCGTTCAATTTCACGGCTCCAACGTCGCCCGCTCTTTTTTATGTTTAATTCGAAATTAAAGGTATTCTTTTTTTTCCCAACAATCGTTTGTTTTAACCGGTGCCGCATTTAAGTTAAAATTTCCTTAAAGTAATTAAGGAAGGCCGGGAAGCTCTAAAGACCTTATGCCGTTGTAGTTTATATCTATCCAGCTTGTTGGAACGAATTTCTATTTCCTTAACAAAATAAACAATTATATTACAGTTTTTTGTATCGAGTTGGAGTGTTCCCGTAAGTTTCTATGGTTCGTACCAATATCGTAAGTAAAAAAAAATAGGCAATTACAATTTTATACTTCATAATTTGGTTTCTAACCAATCAAACTGAATCCTTTTAACATTTGATTTACAGTCATTATCAATGTGTATAGAACACCGACAGGGGGCGCTGCAATCACTTGTAGCGGTCCACACGATGTTACAGTGTCAATACTGTCAAATTCTCTGCTCTGTATTTTGCGGATATCGCGTTGAATTTATAGCAATCATTGTACTGCTTCATAATTCAAATACTGATATTTGCGGCTCTACTATAATAGAGTGACGGTTGATTGATTTAATGGATGCATTGTGTACTCTGAGTTGAAATATATGAATTGTTATCAAATAGGTGCGATATTAATAATATTTGTATTGTTAAATAATAGACATTTGTGAATGCGTAATTATTAAATGTTGGATTTTAATTTGTACTTATGTAGGTAACAAAAAATGTAATGTACGAACATATTCGGAAGCAAAAAATATTGTTAGTAACAAGTAGTCTGTCAAAAGTCGAACACTCGATGTAGGCATTGTACGGTTTACGGACGAGTCGTAAGGTGACGCCTCTATCGAACTAGGACGAGTCACACTCACCTGTTCACGATAACGTCACGATGAATTGCCTGAAAGCGTTCACGAGTCATTCGATTTGTAACGTCGAATCAACTCCGATCATGAATGGCCCGGTCGCATTGTTGCAGGAGTGCGACATGGTCTCAACTCCAATGAACCTACACCCCGTTGGAACCTTGTGACACGGAACGACACTTCAAATATCAATCAAATTTGCATCTCTATCGAGCCGTACCATTGCCGACAGCGCATCTGTTTACTATAAAAACAAGTTAAAGAACTTGTTTTGAAGATGTTATTCTAGAATTTGGAGAAATATAGCAGATAGTTAAATAATCTTTCTACATTTAATTGCTTTCTTAATTGAATTTGTTTCCTTTTGTTAAATCAGTTCCCATTGTCCACAACAAACGTTGTCTGAGGAAGCATTAAGCGACCGCCTTCATTCCTCATCTCCTCTGGGTTCAACAAAGCGATACGGTAGCCTTATTCGCCATACTATAAATAAAGCAGGACAACACATGAGAAATTACTGGGATACCCTTACGAGTGCTCATTATTTTAATAGTGTAAATCATACTTTTTCAATAGAAATTAAACCTTATACTTCAGTTTTTAGAGCTGAAATTTATACGCATGATTAATTAAGTAATTCATGAATCAAGTTAATTTAAGGAGATTTTTGAAACTAGCTTCTACTTCATGTGAATTAGAGTTGGTTTTTACTCTTAGGTGGTGTTGGTTTGGTGGTTGACCGATAAAAAGACCGCACACCGAGAGAGCAGCGACGCCTACGCTTTCTTACTAAGGCGACCACTCGAGTACGCTCTAAAGATATCGCCGAGGGAGAATAATTAACTACCCAAGTTACATTTGAGTGCTTTATTTATCATGTAAATTGTTCAAAATTTTAAAGCCATTTATCTGGTGTCAATTTTAAAAATAAATGTCATATTTTCAACATTGATATTACACGACTAAATAAAAGTACTACAGCTTTAGGAAAGCTATTTACGTAAATATACTGTTAAAATACAAGCTAAACAGATAATCCAGTAATCTTTTAGATATTAATTTATTTATCTCATTCAAAAAGCCAAACAAGCTATGTCACTTAATACAGTCAATAAGAAGACTGGCTTAATTTCTTAGCCCACCTATATCGCTGGCCAAGTTTGTGATCTCTGCCATTAATGTTCAATTTGTTTGTTAGTTCGTGTCCGAGTTTAAATCGCTCGGTATTTTAAGATTTGTAACAGTTGAAGTCTTTATTACCTTAACCAACGTTTACTTTCTAAATATATATTTTGATTTCTTTTACGACTACGAGACTGCAATGAGATATTGTTAATTAGAAGAACAATAACATGCAGACTCATCTACTTCTTAAAGGTTCTTAGCTAGTTTTTTTTAATTTAAATATTTCCCTTTTGTAAGCCTTTAATAGGTTTAGGATTTGAAAGCTTTCTTTCTTTATAGGCATAAGAATGCGTCTACAGAAGCCCCAAGCAGGTAAAGTTGATTAGTGGTCAGGACATAGGCAATTGGAATTCGTATGTACCATAACCTTGCAAGATGATAGGAAACTAATATTTTATTCTTGAATTAATATGGTCAACGAGTCCTTGTATTACGGTGGTTTACAATATTTAATTCAATTCCCAAGGTTTTTAGGCGTGCCAACTGGGAAAAGATTGTTTTTAATTTAATTGAACTATTTGTCAGGATGAAGAAACTTTCCATTGATCTTTAAGAATGTATAAAGTAATAAAACAGTTTCAATTTTTATCTGCGTGTCGCATTTATTGGAAAGCTCGAGGAATCTTTATAACTTAATCGATACTGGGCCGTCGGCATCTGCATACACATAGGTCACTTCTAACAGATATTACTTGAGCTACCCGTAGTATTGATGTAGGGTCAGCAAAAAATGATATTTATTAAAATGCAAATATTTTTTTTAAATAAAACATTAATACCATCTACGTATTGTTAGAGACAAAAATCAACACTGTGCCGGTGTATCGGCGCAGCACTAGACATGTCAAATATCTAACAGACTGTTGAGGGTAGTCTCACAAAAGGTTTTATAAGGAAGCGTGCGCTGCTGCTCGAGGCAGTCTCTCTCCATCCGTCATTGCGGAACGTCTGACATTCTTGTTACATTTTTGTTTACTTACGTTCGGTTTGAATTTATACTATTGCGAGGATTATTTAGAAGTAGAGTTAAATTCACTATTTCGCTGTTAGTTTATTTCTTTTAAAATACTTTTGCATCAAATATCTAACAGTATATTAACTTGAAAACAGCATTTCAAGCAGACATTTTAAAAGGGGTATCAAATGACGGAGAACCTCAACTTAATATGTATATAAATAAGAGATAATATAGATAAAGAGATCTCCTAGCGTATGGCAAATTTTAATTATATTTTTTGCCATAACTGCAAACCGCTTGAAGTATGTATTTCGGGTAAGTTCCTTAAAATGTTAATAAAATATTTATTTTTCCTGCTGTCGTTACTTTTACCTGACGGCGCGCGAGATGTAGTGGCGCAATTCAAACTGCTTGGGAGACCGATTAAGGTTATCGGCGACGAGAACGGGCACGTGAATATATGTCTGCTTAGATCACCGCCAGATAACGCTGTTGTAGTATTATACCGCTAAAAGGAAAATGCATCAAAAATGAGTTTGTATTATCTTATCCAAGGAATAATGTTGCTAGTGGACAAAATAATTGTGGAATGAAACATGTTTAGTTTTCAACAGTTAAAGTTTCGGTTGTTCGTTTAACTGATAAGATGTGCAACAAGTCAGCCACATGGCATTTATTTATTACATATACAGCTGTAAATAATCGCAGTGCGAGAGTTAAAGTAAGGTGTAATAAATAACTGTAACAATAAAAATAAGCAAGTGGTGTTTTATCGCGGCATTTAATTGTATTAAAAGGGCTCGGTGAAAGGTTTCAATAAATAATATTAATGGATTCCTTAATGTTTTTTACTTAACATCTCCATTAGGGATTTAGCAATTACTTCTTACAGTGTTGCCTTATTTGTACACAAATAATGATGTTAAATTACTTTAAAATGTAATGTAACCATAAAAAAATAATTTATTCTTACAAGTGAGCGGCCTGTATTTATTCTTTTGTAATTGTTGAATGCAGAATTAAACATTCTGCCAAAGAAGTGGCATACTGGCCACCAAGACCTTTGCCTTTTTAACAACGGAATAAAGCATTTTTTGGTTGCCGTGATACTTATTTTGTAATTCTTACTATGTTTAAATTACGATTAAAAAATACATTTTACAACTGGTAAAATTAATTCCAATACTTTGCCATATATTTCAGCGTTATACATAAAAATCCGTTTCTACACAACCATACCCCGTCTCCCTTTGTCCGGGGAATCCCCTACCATTGAACGTTTAGATTCATGGATGGATTTAAACTCGATCTTCACAGTAAACCGTGCGGCGAGTGACTTGCAATTCTACTGATCCCCGCATCCTATGGTCAGTGCAAGTCATCTTGGGGCGGACACAATTACCGTTATTAGAATCATTAGTAACCCTTTTGTAAGTTATTACTTGAAATATTGCTGACTGGTTTTGATGGCACGTGTCGTGTTGTGATAAATATTCATTTAGTTTAGATTGAATACGAGTTTAATGGAGTTTTTATTTGTAAATTTTATATGATAAATAACCTTAAACATTAATAGAAAGAATGATCGAATTCTGAAAAACTTTTAAATTAAATCTCCTTTTTTATGAAAAAGTTTTTTTTTTTTTTTTTTTAATATTCGTTATATTTTCGATTTACATATGTACATTTATCCGACGTTCTTACGGTGAAGGAAAACATCGTGATGCAACCTGCACATATCTGAGAAGAAATTCAATGATATGTGTGAAGTCAACCAACCCGCACTTGGCCAGCGTGGTTGACTATGGCCTAGTCACCCCTAAATTGGGGTAGGCTCCGAGCCTCTCGGTGGGGACGTATAGTGAGCTGATGATGATGAATATTCGTTATTGTTACTTATTTCTTTAAGTGATAAGTTGTTTAATAAAAGGATGCATCTTACAAATACTAACACAGACGTAGTGGAAGCGAAATGAAGTCTACGCTAAGACGGTAATAGCCGTTTAGTGGATAAATCCTGCGCTCTTGTCGCCGCCACTTACCCCGGATGCGGCTAATTGAAATCAGCCACCGCCGTCGACCGTACAACTTTCTATCTCGCAATCCTTTTCGTACCTTTGATACACTTTTTAACTTGACTGCTCTTCTCCTCTATAGATGCAAATATAACATGGAAGACGTTAGGCTTCAAGTGCTTTGCCCTTAACACTTTAATCGAGGTGAATGAACTTATATATGTCGAAATATCTAAGTTCATTCACGTCAAATAGCTCAAAAGTTACTCTAATTTGATTTACATCGTGAGTTCCAACATGTTGTCCAATTCATGCAAAAATGCTTCTGGAAGTTACTGAGTTCCTTGATCATTACCCCTACTATGTTTTCCTCGATCAAGTGATAAATGCGGAGACTTTTCTCAATCCGATGGCTGTGCGGACCAATTAAACAGACAGCCGCTGGGCCGCAATTCGATTACCGTCGTGCCGTCCGGACGCGCGTTACAAAGTAATTCGAGTCGACTTTCACTGCACTTTAACAATGTTAGGGGACTGACTTTTTGAATTTCAAATGCAGTTCCAATGGTTTTATTATTATTAATTAGTGATTTAAAAGCTCGCGAACATCTGTAGAATCAAAATACGTCCTTGTTTATTAAAAACATTATTTATATGCCATAAATATTTCAAAATACCTAGGGGCATGGATCCAGACTGAAGGTAACTATAACTTTATTATTAAATTAAACTATTTATTTTCATATAGCAAAGAATTATGAATAAAATGTGATATTTAAGGTCCATAACTCGTCACAATGTACCTCCCCTGAGCCGCGCCCGCCCACGTGCTCTGGATTCGAACTTGCATAACAATAATAAAAGCAAGAGTAACCTACAAAGACCTCGCCGTAGTCATGTGGACTGTACATTGTGCATTCATCTCTGTATATATAAGTATCTAACTTCTGTTGTATGTAGTTTAAACCAACATGTTTTTGTCATTTGATTTAAAAACAAAACGTATTAACATCAGATGACTTTAAAAATAAATCTTGAAATGTTATTTTCGTAGAATATATGATTGGTACAGAAAAATAAATTTTATATTCTTTATAATAAAATAAAATACATGGATCACGATCTCTTTCAATATCTTACAAATCAAGGTTTTCCAACTAAAACTGTCGCGTCCGCCATGTTTATTCCGAGAGGCATAATCCACACCTGCGCCGGTCACATCCGGTGACGGCTTTTCCATTTCCACAGCCGAGTATTCCACACTTCCGGTGGCGTGGCGGCAGCGGGTCGTCTGCGGGGGTTGCGGGGGAGGCTTCATTTCCAACGATTCTTGCCTCAGCAGGAGGGAAGTAATCAAATATACATTTCATATGTTAAATGTATAGTGGTCGTTAATAACTTCTTGTAATAAAGAAACTCTTATGTAAAAGTTTCTTAAGATATTACATTTCAATAATATTGTTTGCCATTAAATAAATAACAAAATTTTAGTATTTTGATACAATTTATTTTACTTTAAGCCAAATGCCACATTTTATTATCGTTTAATATGTATATTATAATGTTTGGCATCAATTTTTTTTAATAATAATAAGTCATAATGTAATACGACAGAAATGTACATTACGCACTTATTTATACGACAGTGAAAATTGAAAAGGATGATGGCGTGCAAACAGGAAATTACCACGACTGTCCTATTTTAACATGATGCGGTTTCATGGCTACATGACAATAACTGCATTGGATTTGTCTCCGTACTAAATGAGATCTGATTTCATTATGATTTGATTTCGAACTGAAATGAAGAAGTGCTTATTATAAATAAGCCGTAGAAATATAGTTAACATAAACGAAATTCAAACGAATTTCATAGTGAACATTTGATGCCATAGGTTAGGAATAAATTAACAGATACGTAAAGTGAACTAATCTACAGACAACTTAAAAACTGTACACATCTCTTGTGTTACAAGTCACTCATATGTAAGTTGAATTATTAACCCTAAGAACATTGTCAAACTGTAGTACAAGCAACTATAGAAATGAACGTATTAATGTATGTATATTATCGTTCCTTATTAAGAAAAATACAGGCTAATGATTGTCCCAGCGGGAGAGGGAAAAATATATTACACAAACATTTTCAGTGGCGTTCAATTTGCATTTTAATAGAGATCCACGCGTACGTAACAAGTTTAACTAATAGCCGTGAAATGAGGGAGACACCGCGTCGAGGTGGCCGCGCCTGGGACTCACTTAAATGTCATTCCGCTTGATTGTGTAACACGTGTAATTCTTCTTCTCTTATTATTTGTAAACGTGTCAACATTATAAAAGAGTACAGTATCTCTTCAAGTCAAGATATTCTGAATTCCTTGAGTTGATTGTAGCCTAATCTTAAAATATACATAACTAGCTTTTACCCGCGACTCCGTCCGCGCGGAATATAAAATAGAAAACGGGGTAAAAATTATCCTATGTCCTTTTCCTGGTTCTAAGCTACCTGCCCACCAATTTTCAGCCAAATCGATTCAGCCGTTCTTGAGTTATAAATAGTGTAACTAACACGACTTTCTTTTATATATATAGATTTATAATAAAGACTTTAATAAAATGTAACTATAGTAAAATGCTATATGAATTACGAAACTAGTTAATAAAGTTAGAAGTTTACATGTCAAATTAAGGTGTATACATCTACTATTTCTATTTCGTAGAGTTTATTCAGTTTTGTCTTAATTTCAACGCGGTTATGTTATGAGACGTTCATGTGTCGCGAGGTAACTGAAAATATGTTTTAGTGACAAACCTGTCTGGGAGTTAGTTACCATGCGGGATACGTGGTGAGTTAACGCCGAGCGCTGTGGCGACGGACGACTTAAGATTACGCCGGGAACAAATGTGTCACTTGCTACATTCATATGCAATTTAGCATTGCTCTGTATTCACTACTCTGTACTATGGCTGTATTATTTTCGATGACCGCGAAAATGTATAACACGTTCTTTTGTTTTTCTTTGTTATTATTTCGTACTTCTTTTGTTAACATTTTGTTCATTGTCTAATTAAACCCATGCTCTATTAATATCTGTGGACTGATAGAGTAAATATTATATAACTTATCTCTATTCTTCTCAATTAATTACCAGTAGAAAAAACCAATTATGAAAATAACGGTCTACTTCCACTGAATTGTAAAAATATCCGCAAAGTTCCTACGAGCGCGGTATCGAATTAATAAAGTGAATTCTCAGAACATACTTAATTCGCAACATATTTGCAAAGCGCCGAGTTCATAAATAAACGGACCGAGGACCGCGACGTGACTCATAATAAACAACAAAGGCTAATTGTTAATCCGTGTTGAAGAAATAAACGAACGCACTGTCTGTCTGTCTTATAAATTATTCAAATGATATTTGTTATCTTTTTGCATTAGTAAACGGCTGGCCGCATCGATCGCTGCAGTCTATCGTAACGATGAACCTCGTTTACATTTTGCTAAAGTATTAATTATATGAACTTCTTTGTCAGAATGGTATTCAAGACAAGCAATTTTGTATTCAATCTTGATTTCACTTTAATTTGACATCACTTAGACCTAATAATGATACAAATTCAAAAATTAAATTGAAGATCATATAAAAAATTTGAAAGAGACATAATGTAATGATAAAAAATCAACTAATAATTTCATCTTAAACTTCCACATATGTCAGTTATATACAAGTTACATATAAATCACTAGAAAAAATGAATTAGTAGCCTGTGTGTTCTTCCTGACTATGTTCTACATCTATGCCAAATTACAGCGAGATACATGCAGCCGTTCCGACATACAAATATTCGCACTTTTTAATATTATTTAGTCAGATATTATTTCGGTATATTTGATTCGTAAACTATTTTATAAAGATGCAAGCGAGAAAGTATACTATAGATCAGCGTTTCCCAACCTTTTTGGATCCATGTCCCATTTTTCAAGAAGAACATGACTATTGCCCCCTTATAAATTTTGTTTAGAAATAAATTTATCTCGAGGCCTAAATTTACAATGTTAGAGAAATAATTAAATACTACTTTTGGCAGACTAGATCAATTTCATATAAAATTTTAAACACGAAAACACATGCAAATAGTTTAAATGCAATGGATTTTTGTCTCTAAAACGTTTTATGTACTTTTTAGCACTGGCTATCATTTTAAGGATGAAGCCTTAAGTTTTTAAATCGCCGAATTGCCCCCCTCTAAATCCAAACGTTCCCCAGGTGGGGGGTACCCACCTTGGGAAACACTGCTATGGATAGTATTCTGCCCACCAAAGCTCACGTGAGGTCAGATGCATTGTGAATTTATTTCAAGCATTTCTATATGCAATTGTGTTAAATGAAATTCGATTTTACATACAGACACATCTTAATTAATTCTATAGATATTCAAAAGAATGGAGAAATTAAAAAGAGTTGACTTGAAACCTAAAAATACATTATCGACCACTAAATTACATCCTACATTACAACAGATTTATATTACAAAGGAGCCATTGAGTTCTGTATCCCCTTAAAGTTTTTACGACTCACTTGACAGAACGCAGATGTTTGAAAACAACAAGGACTAAAGTGGAAGGGAGACAGATAATATTAAATAGAAATATTTTTAGGTTATGTTTTTTTTAAACTTGATCATTTACTACAACCAACGTTCAAATTCATTGGCTTGAATGTCGAAGAATTCTTTAAGACAATAAAATTAATAAACACCGTTAACATTAACCGTGTATTTGCAATTATTGAAGACTTATGTTATATCATTTGTTTTAAAGAGTGAGAGGTACGAGAATATGTTTTTATACATGTGTTTTGATAGTGAAAACTTACAGTAGGATGTCGTATAATTATCCTATTATATAAATAAATAAAAAATAAACTATCTAGCCATGGTCCTTGTAAATGTGTTACAATAATGTGAAAGTTTTCCATACTTAGCTGTAATCATTTTGGAGACACCGAACTTAAATTGTAACTGAATTTAGAATACCTCAATTTGTCTCCGAGGAGCACTAACATAAAAGTTACACATTGCTTTTTATGTACGTGTCTTTATGTATGTGTCTTTCAAATAGCGAATAAAGTTTAATGTTATTTAAAGAACGGAAGTGACTATTCACATCGCTCTACAAAACAACATGTTAAGTTTATTTTCAGATGACGTTTCTTCCACTTTTCACAGATTCAGGTCAAAGATATATTTCTCGACCCGCTCTAGTGTTACAAAATATAAAACTTTTATACTATTTTTATATTGATTAAAGCGACATCGATCTTGATCGAATTTATCTATTACTTAAGGTTTAATTATGTTTATTGTTCGTTAATTTACTAACAGTCGTTAAAAATATTGCAATATTTTTCCGAGTCTTGACTAAAAAAACTTGAGAGGTGTCAAGGGACACCCGGATGGAACGAAGTTCCTTTCGATTAATTAGTGAAGGAACCAAAGTTTATTCTATGAATAAAAAACTTAAGTCTTCACAAGAAGTACATTTTATTTCTATGAATTTTCTTATTTATATATTGTCACATCGTTGCCATGGTGAAGTAGCGCTCATTCGTCTATAGCAAAAAGTGTCGTGACAACTTTTCGTAAGAATTTTTTCCGTCTAGCCCCCTTTCACAACGCGCGATAAGGAACTACGTTCCAAAAATCAAATTATTAAAAAAAATTACAGTTTTTGTTTGAAGCATACTGTATCACAAATAAGATATCAGAGTTCATAATTAACACTGTTTAACTTGACAGTACCATAGTAAAAATAAATTAAGAATATGAAGATAAAAATAAAATAAAGTACTAGTCGACCTTGAATCCCCGCTATCTGGCGAACGTTTGTCTGCAGCGATATTTTCGCAGCCGGCGGTGCGGGCCGATGCTCAGTAACCGCTGCGAATAGAGAAATAGATCCCTGTTTGTTTATCTCTGACCCGCTTGTTAACCACATGTAGACTGCATAGTCTAGGAGCCATAATATTCAAATATTACGTTTAATATAAGTTTTATTTTTATGGGTCTACGGTTCTTTATTTTGAAACATACCATAGTGTGTTTGTGTGAGAAGGAAAGTTCTTCCCTTTTCCCCACATATGTACTAGTCTTTCATACATCTCTATCTGCCGTCATAACTGTATTCACTCCCTTCTTACACATATCCTCTTTCACACAATAATTAAACAAGTGTTCAATAATATTGTTATACGTATTAAAAATGTTTGTTTGCTGGAAAATTAAGTGGGTCATGTGATAGTCAATGTAGATTAAAAAGCGACCAAATGAAACAAAGTTTACTTGATAAGATTGATTGACTGACAAAACCAATATTAATGAAGTCATTGGCTCCACGAAATTGCTTCTGAATGCATTCATTTCATTAAAGTTAATACATTATTAATTGGTCCGCAGCCATTCAGTACTTTTAATAGGCACTTACCGATCTCATACATTATGTTAACATTTTGGTGGATTCCAGAAACTTAATTCATTTTTAATTTCAATTACCTGTATTATTACGAGTAATACAAAAAGGCTTAAAAAGAGAAAATTTTTCAATTTTATTTGGCTTTTCCTACGGACGTTCCATACTAAACTATTTGTTTATGGAAGGAAAATTCATAAACATTTAGTTATTTAGGCTATGTTTCTTCATATTACTAGCAGGAATTATAATTTTTTTTGTCTTAGCTCTTTGTCTATACGAGTTTCACCGGTGACTCAGTTCATTTCAAGGTCGCGAGATCAATCTAAGATAAACAAAACATTGTTTACGACACGAACACTTAAATTTTGAACAGCCGAAGTGTTTCAAAAGATTTTACTATTTGTAATTCTATCTTGAATGTCGTTTATTTTCTGTTATTGTATTCCAAACAAAATAAAACAGTAAAAAAAAGTTATTATCTCGAAGAACAACTTTACTGCTTATTAATTATATTGTGTATGTGATTTTATAAACGTGTTTAACTTATGGGTATGTCGCTGTTGAGTTGTAAAATCATCCGTAACAGAAAACGGCTAGATTTTTAGTGCTGACTTGAAGTTTTTTAAGTAATATGTGACTGTAAAATGATTATGTCAGTCTGTGATGTGAGGACATGATGCACTGTTAAAATACGGTGAACTCATATAGCAACTTAAAAGCACAACAAATAAGTACATTGACTAATTCAAAAAGAGATTTTTCAACAAATTATATTTGAAATTAAGGACCAATATACCAAAGATAGAGGAACAACAATACATATAGTTGTCAGACTATTCCCCTAAATTGAAATCGTAGTTGGTCCGTCAGCTGCGTTGCAGGCAAAGTTCGGCGTCGCATTCGCTCGCCTGAGCGCATTTCATTGTAAGCACTAACTATACGTTAACTTCTTGAATACCGACGCTATCTGTTATATTAAAAATATTTAAAGGAATAATCTTCAGCTAAATTGGTTTCTTAAACAAGATTGAGGTCTTAACCTAATTTTTACCCGACTTACCTAAGAAGGTTAGGTTTTTTTGCTTGAACTATGTATTTGTCAGAAGTCAGAAGTAAAGAAATATATTAGTTTACATTCACAAAAAATCGCTTTGACATGAGAACCATGTCCCTATATCATTTTTCAATAGAATTTCGAATGCCATAGCAAGTTATCATCAATACACCGCAAGTCAACATCAGAAATTGTGGTGAGACAGTGACTATGGATGAAAAAATTATAACTCCACTAGCTGTCGCCCGCGACGCCGTCCACGCGGAATTAAAACAAACTTAGTAGCCTATGTGTTCTTCCAGACTATGTTCTACATCTATGCCAAATTTCAGCGAAATCGATATAGCTGTTCGAGAGATACCTTTAAACAAACATCTATACAGTGGACCCCCGGTAATCCGGCAAACATTATGCAGGGCAGTGTCGGACTATCGAATTTGTCGGATTATAGAGCACTGCCTAAGACCCATATAGTCCGGATTTTTTTACGAAAGAGTATCCATCTATATATCTATTCGCTGTTCGCTGTTCCAACAATGAAGGTTGTATAAAACATACTTTGTATTTTTTTATCTAATTATGATCCTTTTATAAGTCAGATATGATAGTTACTATATAAATGATCATGTTAACATTTATAACATCTGTCTACTTCGATTTGCTTAAAAACTTACGATAGCATTACACAGAGACAATATTAACAGGCGAAAAGGTTTCTTTTTTGATACAACCTTCTTATATTAGGTCCTTACATATGAAATTGGCGTTTTGTATGGGAGGAACAAAAAGTCGAATATTTTTTAATATAATATATTTAATTAATCAAAGTATGAACCATTATTTTCTATGCACTTTTGCCATCTCATAGGTAGTTCATTGATCCCTTTACTAAAAAAACCAGTCGGACGGGAATCAATAAAATCTTTGAAGGCGATTTGGACTGCCCCATCGGAGTTGAATTTTTTCCCTTGCAAAAAGTTATCCAAATTTCGAAAAAAATGGTAATCTGTTGGAGCAAGGTCCGGGGAGTACGGAGGATGTCTTAGACTTTCCAATTGAAGCTTCTTCTAATTTAGTAGCCGTCTGTTGCGCAGTGTGTGGTCTAGCGTTGTCGTGAAGCAGCAGTGGCGTGGAGCGATTGACCAGCCTAGGTTGTTTAGCCGCTAGCTTTTCCATCATGGTTTGCAATTGCTGACAATAGACATCAGCCGTAATAGTCTGGCCAGATTTGAGAAAACTGTAATGAACAATACCGGCACTAGTCCACCAAACGCTTACAAGTAACTTTTTTGTGGGTTAATTTTCGCTTGGGGCAGGATTTGGCTGGCTGGCCAGGATCCAACCATTGCGCTGAGCGCTTCCGATTATCGTAAAGAACCCATTTTTCATCACAGGTAATGATTCGGTTTTAAATACCTTCATTATTGTGCCGGTTTAGTAATGTAACGCAACAGTCGACGCGCGTTTGCCGGTTTGCTTCAGTCAATTCGTGAGGTACCCACCTTTCAAGCTTTTTAATCTTCCCAATTTGCTTCAAGTGAATTAAAACAGTTTTATCACTAACATCGCAGCCTGCAGCTAACTCGGACGTGGTTTGCGATGGATCCGCTTCCACAATAGCCTTCAACTCTTCATTATCAACTTGAGTCTCAGGCCGTCCACGGGGCTTGTTCTGCAGATCGAAATTTCCAGAACGAAAACGTTGGAACCAAAAACGAACTGTGTTTTCTTTTGCAACACGACCGCCATAGACATCATTCACCCTTCGAGTCGTTTCCGCAACACTAGTGCCACGGCGGAACTCGTACTCGTAAATAATGCGATATTTTAAGTTTTCCATTTTGTAAAATGAGTGACGCAAACAGAAAAAAACAGAAGAAAAAAAACAAATGAATGACGGTCATCGAACCACAAATACATGAGTCTATAGCTGTACAAATTTGAATTTGGAATTCCTTACCAAAGAGGAGAAATTCGTGATTAAAGTGGCCAGTACGAAAAACGCCAATTTCATATGTAAGGACCTAATATTACATCTATCTATTGATAAAAAATGATCATAACTTCCGCCATATGATATACATATCATTATATCAAATTTTTTTTTAACAGTATTATGATATAAAAATGGGTTAATGTTGTTTCTTCATCACTGCAGATGGCGTTGGTAATTTTATCTACTTTCTGACATGTTTTTTGTATTCTTTTGTTTGACTTACAAGTCAAGTAGATAGATTTGTTTATACATTATCTAAACATGTTAACATACCATTTATTTATTTCGTCATCAGTAATAGACAGGCGGGGAATGTAATCATTGCAAGATATTTAGGTATTATATGTACACGGACGTATGGCCGTTTGAAATTATTTGAAAGGAATAGAATAATCAATTAAAATTAATTTTGTTACGCTGAAAAGGAAAGCTTAATTTTTTTTTTCTTAAGATTTGAACCTCCATTACTGACCACTTAGCGGATTACGTAAAAATTATTTTTATTGAAGAGTTTCGTTCAGTCGCCATTTTTATTAATGAATAAGTGTGCTGTACAATTTAATTAATACATTGATTCAAATTTTAATAAATCTAAGATTTTGTTTAAGGGTCGAGTAATTTATATTTAGAAAAAATATATTAAACTAGCTTTTACCCGCGACTCCGTCCGCGCGGAATAAAAAATAGAAAACGGGGTAAAAATTATCCTATGTTCGTTTCCTGGTTCTAAGCTACCTGCCCACCAATTTTCAGTCAAATCGATTCAGCCGTTCTTGAGTTATAAATGGTGTAACTAACACGACTTTCTTTTATATATATAAGATAATTACTAAAAATAAATTTAATTCAATAGAGCTAATCTTTTAGTCAGTGAAAATTTATTTAGTAAAAAAAAACAACAAAAAATCATGTACAAAGTTAACCTTTACAAGGCAAACCGCGATTCAAATCGTACCGTGTAAATCTTTTCACCTCGCTACACCGCCGCTAACTAAGTTGGTTAAAGTTTAGCACTGTTAGTTAACTGCCAAGTATAAATATTCAGAATCTCGCATTCTACTAACTTGTGAAAAACACCGCCTTAATCTCGCGGTCCTTGCTTTTTATTGTAACCATAATTTGCATCCGACTCGAAAGTTTGAAATAAGAAGTTATAAATTAAAAAGGTTATCTTAATTTAAAACTGAATTTCTTTAATTTTGCTGTCTTACTATCTCTATAAAGGAGTAGAATTTCTTAATGCTTACCGTACAGTCTGGATTTTAGTTATTATTTTTTGAATAGACCAATACAATTTTTTTTCCAATCTTTGGTTATTATTTCAAATTCGGTTGTTTGTTAGAAGGTATCTCGAGTACGGTTGCAAGGATCTCGTTGAAATTTGGCATAAATGTAGAACATACAATTAAGTTTTTTTTTATTACCCGTGGACGGATTCGGGGACGACAGCTAGTTTTTTATAATTATGTATAATGGATTAAATCGACAAAAGCCATGATGATATAAAAAAATGTGAGCCGTCATGGGACGCCTGGCAGATGTGAAACATCGTGTGTGTACAAGTAATATGCATAAAATATTAAATAAATAAATAAATAAATAACAAATGAATGAATGAATAATAATAATATTAAATATTATTAAAATAATATATATATGAATACCTCAGTATAGCTTGGCGACCCGTCGCCACGGCAAGCGTCGCCACGCCAACAATTCGGTTTACAAGTGAGCCTATAGATGTTTCACATCAAAAAACTGTCATTGTACTACATTTTCGTTAATAAATCATTACCATAGTCATGTAATCGTTAAAAAACCTACAAAAAAATTGATTGAAAGAGATTTTACGGAACTCCACTTAAAATATGATAACAGATTACGTCTAAATCAAGATGCTATCGAAATTATTTTGATACCTTCTCATACTTTATCAGTCACTTGATCAAATTATTTAACACCGTGTAAATTCTATTCTCATGGATTGTTTTAACTATCAAAATGTGATATGATAAAAACTACCTTAACACAAACGCATAAGACTCAATTTAGAATTATAAAAAACATTATTAAAATGAAAGTGCACATGGTTACTTTATTAAAAGCGGAACAGTGAAAGAAGATATTAATTTTAATAGGTGCCTTGTCTTTGTCCTTTTTGAAGTAATCGATAAGGACGGAGATAGCATTGAATAATGCGCTCGTCATAGTTAATTAGGATCAGGAAGATTTAAGGGGAAGATGAGCGGTACAACAAAAATTGGTGCTATAATAAAATGTTACTGGAAAAATATTATTAATAAGTCTGAAATAAATGGTAATAATAAAGGTTATAATACAAGGCACAAATACTTAATATTTTTAATTAAAAATGATAGACTAAAGGTTGATTACATTTGCAATTTATAAAAAATTTGACGTTAAATTAATATTAACCTATAATAACTTACGAAGTAAATACAGCACGTGTAGTATACGAACGCAGAGCCTTAAGATAAAGGCGTCCCCACATCGGCGGACAAAAGAGAGTCGCATCGTTAACGACAACCTTGTTACTTCTTTTTCAATTTCCAAACGTTTTTTAATTGAGGCCACATGTGCTCGATATCAGGTGAATCAGAGATTGTAGATTACGTCTATAACACTCTTTATCCTCCGCCTCTCTAGTAATTGGACGTAATTAATTTTATACTTGTTTTATTTCAACTTAATGTGGCTACTATGTTTTATTTTAATTTATTTGTGATTTAGGATGGGTTTTCGTGGTTATCAAAGGGCAGGCAATTAATCGAATCATAAGGTCGTGAATGCTTTGTTTTATAAATGAAAATATGTAACCTGTAAGGTGTGACTTTGAATGACCAAATTAGGAATCACGATAGCGTATCAATGGGAGTAGAAGGGAACAGAGTATTGAACGTGTTTGAATTAGAATGTAACGTTCCTTTTAAACTAAATACTTAGTTATATTTAAAAATTATAAAATCCAGTATTTATATTATACTAGCTTTTACCCGCGACTCCGTCCGCGCGGAATAAAAAATAGAAAACGGGCTAAAAATTATCCTATGTCCGTATCCTGGTTCTAAGCTACCTGCCCACCAATTTTCAGTCAAATCGATTCAGCCGTTCTTGAGTTATAAATAGTGTAACTAACACGACTTTCTTTTATGACTACTATATATATAGATGTATATTTTTTATAATTATTAATTTATTTATTTTTTTGATTACTTGTTACAGAAACATTACAAAATCAAACGAATAAATATTCTAACCTCACTCGTTTTATCTACATAGTCGGAATTGCATCACTATAAAAGAAGAAAGCCTTTTAACAACAAAATCAACACTAACGAAGGCAATTTAATATAATACTCATATAATAAAACGCATCAAAGCGACACGCTTGACAATTACCAACATGCCGATAAAAGTATCGAAAAAGTGATGTTATCGTTACGCCGCCAAATTGTTTTTACCGTTTTGTCATTCGAAAACAATCCTTAAAGTAAACATGCAAAGTGCTACTTATATTAATTTAATAGTCCGCTAATATTGTCAGTTAACACACGCACCAATTTACGAGAATCGGTCGAGTTGGAGATAATTAAATAACAAAAAGTAAGGGAACAAAAAACGTTGATTTATTCCGCGTTCGAAGAGGCAGTGTGGGCGCTCCTTTACCCGCAAGATACGTCGCGGTAATCGCTTAATTATACGAATTGTAACACAATGTTTTACGACGTGCGAACGTTGCTTTATATCAATATTTAAAGAGCTGTGTGTTAAAGTTTTTTTTTACCATGTTTCATTGCTTGATTATCTTTTTTATTACTTTGGAAAGGGACGTATTAAGAAAGTTAAAAATAGCTACAAGTTCTAGAATAACGTTCAGAATCTCAGAAGGAAACAGCTACTCGTTAATATGTTTACGTATAAAATTTATATTAAAATGTTAATTGCGTGTATTTTCGAATTTAAACTGAGCAGCGCACGTTTCGTAATAACATTAAATCCGCAAACAATGTGGTTGTAGTAAGTATCATTCTGTCGATTGATCAAAAACCCTATTATAGGTGAGTACTACTCAATTTAAAAGCGGAAGCGATATGTTAATAAAAATTTACCACTTTAAAAACAAACCATGATCAGAAACAGTCCTTTTTCGTCATTTTTATTATTTTAAATTAATCATTTTGCAAATTGCATTTTCACATTATCGCAAACAAATTGATTTCATACTTTTTGGAATGTAAAGAAAAAATGCAATATTAAAATAATCTTATAGACTTCAGATATGAAAAAAAAAAAATCATTTAATCAAATTTAATTAAGTTCAAATAATGTAAGAGGCACAAATGTGCAAATAAATAAACATGTCATTATTTATTTTTGCATTCCGTTTACCGCTTGTGACATGGAATATGTCGCAAGCGGTAAACGGAATACAGGTGATAGTATTTTATTCGGACATACGGAGTTATTCTGCGGTTTCCTGCCGCGAAATTTAAACGTAGCGGATTAAAAAGCGTAGACCGCCTATAATTCGTAGCGCTCATGCATCGCTAAATCGTCGTTCCATTGACGGGTTAATAATTGTAATTGCTTTATTTAAAACATTCTGTTACGAACAAATAACCATTTGTAAACAGCGTAGCAATGATTTAGTTAATTATTCACAGAACTGATCGCCGTAGGTTTATATATTTATAACTTTATTCAGGCGACAAAATTTATGATTGTGTTAGGTGTAACATAATACATGCCTTATTTTTTTATTTCTTTACTATGAGTATTTATTGAATGGAGTATGAGATTTTCACGATTTGTTTGTTCCAGAGTATAAAGAAGAGAAGAGATCTTGATCTCTAGTCTAATTCTTGAATTAGACTAGCTACTTGGAGCCTATCTTTTCTGAGGTAGTGGTATTGTAACATTCCAATTGTCTTATTAGTGCAACAACTGCTGTTGCCTTAAATATATTTCTATTTCACATTTTTACACTATCCTTTAATTATAATTTTAAAGGTAATATCTTTAAGAACTCAAACCATAAACGGCAGCATAACTCTTAATTTTAGCGGCGTCGTGTCAGCTGTAATCAGAGTTAAATCTCAAATTTACTGTGACCACGTCTCGGCTGCCAAAAAAGGAAAATAAAGAGAGTTTAGAGCGTTGCTGCGAGGCCGGACTGGTCGTAACAGGTCCTAAACGGTTGCCCATTAAGACTCTACGGCCGGCATTAGTCTCTCGTGCCCGGAAAGAAATAGGTCGGTACGTGACGCGCGCTGCCCCGCCGCATAACTAATGCTTAGACCAGCTGGACATTGTGTATGGAGCTGCCTATCGAACAATAATATTACTTCTATAGAATAGTTATGGATGTATGGATGGTAAATGAAAGTGTGGGAATACACCATACCATATTCATCAGCAGAATCTTAGAAAAATTATGAAAATATTTTTTTTATAAGAGAAGGGGGCAAACTACCAGCAGGTACACCAAGGTGTGCATCGATGCCCATAGATTTCTGCAATACACGAGGAACCGCAGATGCCGCTAGCTTTTTTTATTATTCTGGTAGAAATTTTCGGAAAATAAATGTAATTTCTAAGTTATATACTCAACTATATACATCATCTCATTTATAAACAAGTTAAACATAAAGAACTGAAGTGTCGTAGCTGAGTAGCATCGCTGTATTTGCATTAAACCGTTTTACAGTTAGTCGTAAAAGTAATTTAACAAACACAATACATTTTATAGCTCTCACTTTAACCATATGCAGCTAACAGACTCTTGTAGTTAGACATTCGTAGAGTATTTTATTGATTTGCTTACGAATAATATGTTTCTATTGCTACTTTCTTCCTCCCATTGTATGCTATAAATATTTTCTTAAAAAAATCCACCCTGTACTCCTAAAACAACCAAAACTAATTTTATTTAGGCGAATCAGCCCCCCCCTGCCATAAGCTAATTAACTAAAGCAAAATTCATGCTGGTCCATGAACGCTGACAGGAGGTCCTTTGGGACAGATTTTTTTTCTAAACCGTCCGTTTCACTGATCTTGTTACAAAAATACGTAAATAGGATGTACCAGTAATGAATCTGTCATAAAAAGCAACAGTCCACGACTAATGAGGGTGAAAAGGTGTTATTATGAAGTATAATCAATTCGACGAGAATATCGAGCGGAAACTGAAGTCATTTCGTAACAGAAGTGAAAGTGAAAAAAAAAAATATTTTTAGAGAAAAATATGTTGGCTTGTTGGATGTTGGTTTTTTAGTTGGTTTAGATAACAACGTAAGACAGTCGATAAAAAAGTAGTGTTTCCTTTACTGACTGAGACAGTCGTAAGTGTTTTATGAAAATAATTCAAAGGGTCAAACTAAAATAGTCGTCAAAAAATAAAACGTTTAAAATTATGACTTTTAAAAATATATCATTTATTTTCTAATGATTTACAGAGCCTTCCAATTAAAGCGAAGTAAAGAGTTCTTTGTGAGTCGGCTTCATGGGAACAGAGCGACCTTTGTCCGAACGAACTCGCTAAATGAGCGTCTAGAACTTTCTATAGCCTCATGAAAAAATCCCGTCTGCTGCCGCAGGCTTTGTCATTGGGTTTGAGGAGTCGAGGGTCGCCGCTTCATTTGTTGCTGTTTCACAAAACTTCGCTTCGCAATTTTTTTTTAAACTTGTTTGAAATTTAATCTCGCAATAAACTACTGTGAAAGTTTTTTTTTCGATTAAGTCTGGAAATCAAGATTGCATTAAGATAATTATTTCTGTTCACTAAACGTAAGATAAAAATACTTTCATGCCTTGCCTAAATAGAAAAAAGATATCGGGAAAAGTTTATAAGTAGAAATATTGGGAACTATGGAAAAAATTCTAGAACCTTCTAGATCTTTATAGCTATTGTAAGTGGAATGTTTGAAATAAAAAATGTTTAGTAGACAATGTCAGAAAACCAATATCTACCAAATTAATAAGGTCAAATTTATGAGAACCTATTTTATATAAGTACCTATATAAGTGGCAACTAGGTTGGGCCACGAAAGAGATACATTTTTCGTGAGTGTTGCGACAGATGTGTAAACTTGAATACATTAGTGTCCCCTCGCCCCGGTGCACGGTGAGGTAGAGGGAACCGGAGGAGTTTAGTGGGTATGCTCCCTGTTTCCTGTCCCACTCGGGGCCAAGAACAGGGAGGAGTCCCACATACCCACGCGCCTTTCTTCAAGGCACGTGGTATGCGTAAACTAATTCCCTTCTCAAAAAAAATTTGTCTAAACTTGCCAAAGATTGACAACGAGTTGACGAGTTGAGTCAACCCGTGAACATGGCGCATGCAACTGTGTCGAAAAATCGGGAGCTCAAACAGCCTAATCGTGGTAAGAATCCCGTTTCTTACGAATAGTAAATCCAAATACTTGTTCTTCAAATAAATATATAAACTTCAGAGCAACTGTAATTAACATTTGATAACTAATTACGATCATATCTTGGTAAGTCAACTGAAATTTTTTACTAAATGTGCGCATAAGAAATATGTCGAAATTGACATTTTTCATTTAACTGAGCTGAAAGGGTTTAATGGCCCAACTTTACTCAGCACTCAACTTCAAAGGACATCTCAATGAGATCGGAATAAAAGAGTCTCGAGTTCTCAGACTCAACCTTTGTATATTTACTTGCGTTGTACAACATCGTTGTTGTACAATCTCTAATATTGTATTTAAAATACGATAAACTTTATTTTGATTTTATTTATAAATATATCAAATTCTGCAATAAAGGGATTAATAAATACTATATAAATTAAGTAAATAACTCGACACAGAGCTTCTTTGAAATATACTTTCTTTTGAATATTGAATTACTTACTATTTTGATGTCATCGCACCTTACACAAATACATTTTTGCAACGTTCTTACTCTATTGCTTAGTGTTTTCAATCTTCAAAACAGACAGTGAAACTTATCATCTCCCATGTCCATATCCCACTCACATGGAGTCGGTGCACAAGGTTTTATAAATTTTAATGTTTTGACTTAATTTTTTCCGCCGGATAACTGTCTGTGAAACAACCGTACTTGGTATAAATACAAAATATTTTTTTTTAAGTTCTTACGATTAAGGAAAACATCATGATGCTACCTGCACATATCTGAGAAGAAATTCAATATGTGTGAAGTCAACCAACCCGCATTGGGCCAGCGTTATTGAGTATGGCCTAGTTACCCCTAACTTAGGGTAGGCTCTGAGCCCCTCGGTGGGGACGTATAATGAGCTGATGATGATGATGATTTTTTTAATACTAAATTATAACTAAATACTACAAAAATTACTTCTGAAAATACATTAACAATAAGTGCCCAAAAAACGTGAGTAATTAAATATTATAAATAGAACGACACGAACGTTTTTAATTTTATGGATGTTTATGACAACATATTTTTTACTCTTTTCCCTACTCCTTTTGCATTTAAGCTCTTAACATATAAAATAGTCTTATTTTAGAGTATTTTTTCTAAAGTTAAAACTTTCTCCCGCTTGACAAATACCTTCGTAAATTAGTAGGTTACATACACGAAAGCTGAAGCCGTGATGCCGGTTAAGCCTGGCCTTTAGCATTTATTTTTATTAGAAGGAAGGCAAGTTTCATTATAACGCTGCCGAATGAAAAGGGTCCTAACGATATTGCTATAACAGCCGTGAGCTGTCTTCGTATAATAGTAGCTTAAACCTAACTGGCGAATTTATATTGAGCCGACATTTTAGTGTAAAGGGCCCAAAACAAAAGCCGATTGCCTCGTTAAGGAAGGAAAGTATAAAGTGCTGTCATCTGCATAAATAATTGTGCTATAATTATGAATAAATTGTCCCTAATAATTTTGGAATAAAGAAAGTTGTAAGCGTCTTTAATCAGCATTATTTTTTTATTACCTTCAAACTTTAAACACCTTCTAAATTCATAAATTTTATTTAATTTCAATTATACTTGTAGTTACTTTTATTTCTTGTTTATTTTTCTGGGTCTTCGTCGGTATTTTCAAACGGTTACGACTACGACTACTACTACGGACTACGGCCCTTTAAGAAGCGAGTGTATCACCATCTCAAAGGCCGGCAACGCATCTGCGATTCCTCTGGTATTGCAGATGTCCATGGGTGTCGATGAACACCTTTGTGTTCCCGCTGCTCGTTTGCCCCCTTCTCTTATATAAAAAAATCAACGAAATTTCTATAATTACTTTACATTCACAAACTGTGCTGAAGCATAATGTTTTAAATAGTTATGAACAAAAAAGAAAATTTTCAGCAGTGTTTTTTTTTCGTTGTAATAATTATTTTTATTGTTTAACATAATTGTATACATTGGTACGATTTAGAAATGACTTCCGCAGCCCTCGCGACGTTAGGTGACGTAATATCTTTTAAAAGCTTTGTTGAAAGCGACGCGAAGGGGAGGGGGTTGTAAAAAATTAAGAGGCTACAATTAACGGAAATGAATTGAAGCTTTACAGTATTAAGTGTTTCAGCTATTTGTCGTCGCGGCGCTGCTTGTATCCGTTGACGTTTTGAAAGATGGCGGCTCTAATATTTACACGGCTTAAATTGTTTGATGGCTTCACTTTGAATTGATGATGGGATTTCCTTGTTTACCTTTTTAAAGCACCAGTCAGGGGTGCGTACAAATGTACGTGCTTTCAAAATGTTACATTTACTAAGGATCTAAACGTTTAAAAAGTACCTACTTATACCTACTAAACTAACGATTAAAAAGTACCTACTTAATTTCTTGATAAACTAAGTTAATAACTTTGATTATAAATCTAGTGTATATTTGTATAGGTCAAATGCTAAAATAACTTATTATTGCAACGTTAAACTAATGACTATGAGATTCAAAAGCTATAATTCAATATATGTAATATTCTAGATTAATGAATTGACTAATTTTCATATAAAAACCACAATGTCACAGTAATCTCAACACTAAAGATAATTATAGCCATAACCCTACAATATTGTTTAAACCCAAGCATACAAAGTGGTCAATGTTAATGTCAACAACGTTATCTAAAATGAAACACTACAGCGTTATTCACAACTGACATATCTATATAGTTATTGTAATTTATAATTCACTGACCTATCGCAATTCACACGTTATCATACACAAGTTATAGCTTTCCTGGAGACGTAAACATACAAGTCGCGGCTGCAATTCGAAATGTTATACGTCGTATAGTATATGCTAACAGGAAACTATGCCTAACCCGTACCGCAGGTCAAGGTGCGAGGTTCAGTACTCCGCAATGCATTGATAGCGCTTTAGTACGGTCAGGCAAAAAATCATATATCTTAAATTGTATTTAGAAAAGAAAGAAGAATGCACGTATTGGTTTAAGAGTTTATTTATTCCTTAAAATAAATTATTTATACAACACTTATGTAATATAACACACGTGTATTACACAAAAAAATGGCAGATAGATATTAAGTTACATGGATATATACTTGCAATGCGCATAACACGAGATGTGTTATGTAATATAATAAATATTAAATATTATAATAATATTGCATTTAAATAAACGTAATATAATACATAGGTAACTTAAAGATGGTAGTTAATACCAAGCAATTTTCAGGAACTTATTGAAGCTGTGATCGATTACTATCGGGTAGTATAGACTTCAAAATTAACAGTGAAATATGAAATTATACATATAATTTAAATTTTAACTAAATAGCAAACTATTATCCAATCTAATCTGCTGACAGTACTCAAATCGGTGTATACGATACATTGCCGCTTTTGCAACAAGTTAATTTATGCTCGCCGCGTGAACCGATTCATCAGACGCCTTGTAATGCGGCATCGTTTTATGCCCGCACTAGTCTGATGCCCCGAGGCTGCCTGCGTGGACCTCGCACCAGGAAATGCTAGTTTAATTCGTGCCCTTATCACAGTGGAACTTGAATTGAGGATGGATCATAATTTCCCTAACGGTAACTACATCTTAAATATTGTAACTAATAAATTTTTGACTCTTTTATAGAACTTGAAAAATTATATATTTCTTGTTTTAAAGCTTTAAACTTGCCATAAAATAAAACTTATTTACCTAAATAAATGATTTTATATTTATTACTTTATAACCACTTCTAAATTGACCAGACCACTCTATTCTCTAGATAACTTGAGCGGTTATTACTATTTAACGAAGCGCACTATTTATATAATACCGCTTGGACTGCGACGTTCAACTTTTCCGGAGATATCCTTCAACAACGTTACTATAATAGCTTTAGTGTATAACAAAGTCTAGCTACGACACTAGCGTGCCTAGATACTGCATATCCCGCGCGATAAGCCCCTTAGCACAAGTAGCTGATATTGATCACAGTTCGCTACACGCTGTATATATCTTTACTGAAAATCAGTGTTCCAGTTAATATTAGCATATCGTACACAACAAGATCAAAAGATAACGTCAGCGAAAAAACATGAGACCTAATTATCGTAACTGTGATTCGGAAATAGAGAAATTTTATCCTATATCTAAGTTTTCGTTAAATATATAACGTAAAGATATAGATAATCTGTGAGCTTACTGTAGACAAATATTATCATCTCACTTATTCTCTTTGGAAAAATAGAGACAACAGTATGTTTCAATACAACTCTTAAAGTAGAAAGTAGAATAGAATGGATTACGCAGCATTGCATAATGATAATTTGTAAAGAAAAAAAATCTCTTAAAACTTATACCGTCTCCGATATTCCCTTGCTGGCAAATTAACCGTAGCAATGAACTTAGGTGACGTCTTGCCTGTTTATTACTGCTGTCCACCCTCAAAAGGGAGGGATGCGGTAAGTGGCTGGTAATTGTATGGGATAACTTAGATTGGCTTTTTAATTCCGTGGATTTGTTCCGAAGGGGCGGTTTAATTTGTCCGCACGGGTCTGGGTAAGTTTATGCAAGAGTGAACTTTGTTATATATTCATTGAGTTTTTATGCCTCGCGCCTGCAGTCAGTTAATGCGAGTATTTTGTATGCAAGACACAATAAGCTTGCTTCTAAATGAGTAATGACAATGTATTAAATGTCATATTTTAAAGATGTAATTAGATGAAATTAGCTTCAACTTAAAACTTGTTCTTTGGTAGGTATTTCTTCTAATAGGGTAGGGAAATTTGCTTCCTCTCTTAGCAGATCACAGATTTTCCTGGTTACGGGGATATTTACTCGTCATCTTTCAGGCATTATCCCACTAATGTCGGGATCACGCCCAAGGTTTTAAAAACTTCATTATTTAGACGTAATGTTTGCAGCCGGCTGCCTACCCGTCGCCATGTTTAAAATTAATTTAAAACTTAATATGTAATTATAAACTAAATAACTTTAACATAAAAATTACTTCATATAATATACCAGTAGAAATAAATATTAATAAATATAGATTTACGTAGATAGTCGTGCATATTTATAATTACCTAAGAAGTTTTGGGACGAACATTTATTGTGAAATAACTTCAGATAAACTTGTAATAGTCTTGTACAGAAGAAGAACAAAGATATCTTCTTTAATAAAAATCCAAACGTTTATTTTGAACCAAATTGCATGTTTAGGTAAAAGGTGAGGAGGGTGTGTAGACGGTCATAAATCCGTGAGCCGAGATCCCCGCTGACGTCACCGGGAATAAAGATGTTCCTGCATACAATAAGGCCTACGTCACACAGAAGAACGCCTTCTTTAAAATTTATACTATATATTTTCTTCTTACTTTGAACGTTACTAGTGTAAATCTGCCATATAAAATGATATCTTGAGGTTCAATAAGTCATCGTTATCAGTACCTCAAACATTGTTATTGACCTCACAAAAAACTGCACAATGTCAAGTTTATTTTCTGCATTTTTATCTTAAAAGACAAATGCCATACTTTTCCCAGAAAAAACTTCTAAGCCATTCTGATTGTAGTAGAAGTTTATATCTAATGCTTCTAGAGTTCTTTTTTTTTGGTTTTCATGAGATATTTTTACTAAAATCATGTTTTTTTTTTTATTGACAAAGGTGTGCTGGCTGACACAAAAGAAACTTCGGACATCATATTATTATTGAATAACATTAAAAAGGAGCTAGTTTGCTATTTACTGAGTAAATTCAAGCCATACATTTATTATCGTGGTCCAGCATTAAAGTTGAGATTTATTCAGTTTGAGGCAAGTTTATAACATCATAGTTTAGTACTCCGGCGTGAGAAAAAGCGAACTAGCTTTATGAGAAATTATTGTATAATATGCTCGTGATTCTGAGAAGCGGAATGCTAATAGCTTGGACTGCGCTACTGTTAAAAAAACTCTGGCTGAAACTTTCAGTTGGATGCGGTGCGATGCTTGTTTTTGTTTTCAAATGAGAATTTAAGATTTTACATTAAAGTTTCTCGTACTATCAATTATAAGTATAAACAAATTAGTTCGGCATTGGTAGATCCCGCAACAACAATATTTATTGGGTGTAAGAATGGGCCGGGTTGACCGGTGCAATACCATGACCACACAGAAGTCAGGCGTGAAGTGGAAGCAATTCTGGGTTTCATCTGATGAGTGTGGTGCCAGAGGCCTTTAGTCCTCTTTCCCTTCCCATCTTTTTCTTATTCGGAAAGGATGGGAAGGAGAAATGGATTTGCCGGAAGAGAGGACGCATAGGAAGGAGAACTATCCTCTTTCTGTGCGTCCTCTTCTCCGTCGATTAAAGGTACTAGTCGTCGATCGTTTACCACCTTTTGATATAAAAAAATCAGTGATGAGTGAGATTATGTAAGCATAATAATATCTGATAAAATTGCTTTTCATAAAAAGCTAGCTTTTACCCGCGACTCCGTCCGCGCGGAATAAAAAAAAAATAGAAAACGGGGTAAAAATTATCCTATGTCCGTTTCCTGGTTCTAAGCTACCTGCCCTCCAATTTTCAGTCAAATCGATTCAACCGTTCTTGAGTTATAAATGATGTAACTAACACAACTTTCTTTTATATATATAGATAGATAATATATAAATATTTATAAAATTGAAGTGCGTGTGTGTAAAATCGAAAAAAAAAAAAAAATTTGGACCTCTGTCTTTTTGTCTTTATGTATGTCTGACCGTAAGACCATGTTTATTCCGTGTAATCTTCGGAACTGCTGGACTTTTGATGGGACTTGGATGGGAAGGTAGCTGATGTACGTGGGCTACTTTTTTAAAATTATACGCTGACGAAGTCGCGTGCAACCGCTAGTATATCATAAAACTTAATCTATTAGAGAAAGGTTTCGTTTAATTTTTTTTTTCTTAAGGAATAATATATTTTTTAATCGTAACAAGTTGTATAAAATAAAGCCGTTTTTGTTTCAATAATCAAACTATAAATATAAAAATGGTGTACTAGAATATGTTTTACAAGCTAGTCCCACAAAGAAATGTCCCACGGTCCCTGTCGAACATGTAGCTACGACATGTGATTGTTAACAATCGTTCGAACGAATGACCATTGTCTGCAGTCAATTTAGGGTTGACAAACTTTTAATTTGGCTTTAATTGTTTTTACTATGTTTTAAAAAATATACAAACTCTGTATTTCAGTCAAACAATTTCTTCTATAGAATCTTAACACCATTACAAGCAAGCAATCCTGTAGTAAAATTACTTTTCTAAAATCGAATCTCTCTTAATTTAGTGTTTATTAATACTTCATGAAATTGCATTTAACCGAGTATTTACTAAACTAATAGGTCGTTCGGAAAGTCATTTCGTTTTTTCTCGACTTAGGGTGGTGTATTTTCGACGAAGATGCATCACGTCCTGGAAGGTCAGACAGTTGATAAAGGCATTATCAAACATAGAAAATAGAAATAAAAACGAAATGACTTTCCGAACAACCCAATAACTAATAAGAAATGTAATAAAAATGGGATTTAATACAATAGTAAATTGAATTGATAACCCTGATATATCTGATTTCCTGATCCTTAAAAGATGTAGAAGCTTACCGCGATGATATCCTTTAAATATTGTCATCATTGTGCAAATTTTATGCAGCACGCGTTTTCAATTGAATAAAATCTTCACAGTAAACGGATTTCTGCTTGTTATTTCTCAAAAGCCACTTATAATTTACAATAAATTCACATCTTTAAGAGGATTTAGATGTCATTTAATCGGTATGTTTCTACAACTTGAGATTTTTTTTTTCAAATTAGTATAAGGACATAAGTACAAAAAGATGGAAAACAAAGATCTGGAAAAAAAAATTAAGAGTAATTTCGTGCGATGTAAAGTTAATTTTGTGAAGAAAATTTGCTGTTATCATAAAAAATATTGAAGTTAAACTATAAAATACGAGATAATCGCGTTTAAAACATTTTAAAAGTAGTAAGTCTCCGCCGGTGCGGCTCAGCGTTGAGGGTAAGTGCTAGATATTGTAGAAATATAATTAACGAATCATTCGCTCTTCCATCACAGCTCCGGTAATTACGTAGGATGTAGCGAAAGCGGCAAAAACTGCAAGCCAAGTGTCTGCTGAAATTTTCGAGATACCATCTAGTGTACCGTTCGCAAAGTCATCGAATACTTACGTAATTTGAACAAAATCTAAGTCCTTGATATCAATATGTTATGGAAATAACTGCAATTTAAGTGTATGGCCTTTATAACTTCAAATGTCTTATTACCTGAAACAAAAAAATAAGAATATTTGAGTAAGCAATGAGGAATTTTAGTACCAGTAAAATTTTAGTTGTATGTTAAAAAAATTAAAAAACAATGCAGTAGATAATTAAAAAATATCGAAAAAGTAAATAAAAATAACACAAGTAATATTTGTTGCTGAAGTAATAACAAAATATACAGGGTACTTTTTTGCTAACTCTACAACAACTCGTGAAGTGTTTTCATTTAAAATATCATTAGTATGTCAAACTAATACGAAGTTAATTGGAGACGCCACTCATCTGCCGTCGCCGCAAAAACCGACGCTAAATTACGCCGACTCACTATTACAAGTTTTTCACCAAAGAGCTGTTACTGCACTAACATTAAACGTCTAGATTAGTGCAGGCACGGTGCTCAAAACATGGATTTAAAATTAAATAAACTTAAGTTAGTGAAAGTCAGTTATAACTTTCATTAATAATATAAATACACCAAAAACATCTTGACGACATACTTGTATTTTCGACAAGAGATATCCTGGTCGAAAATATGTCAATTTTATCCAACTTACTGCTATTCAAAGATTTTTTTAATTTTTTCGAGTTCCGTACCTCGACAGGAAAAAACAGAACCTTTATAGGATCACTTTGTTGTCTGTCCGACTGTCTGTTCCTCAGCTGGAATTTATTTCTAAAAGTATGACACGTAAAGTCTTTTTTAAGGTTTGTACTCATGTCATATTCCTACTCAAACTTTAGTAAGGCACTTCAACATATTTCTATTGACATGTTTGAATTGTGGTCAAGTACTATTATACAACGAATAAAAAAACTCTTAAAACTTAATAGGATCAAAACAAAATGTTGTAATGAACGCGTGCGTTGGTGCACTTGTCACAGGCCACTCTCTCAATATCTACACTTGCTCAATTGTATAATGTTTGACGTGCTCAGATTGTTAATGAGATAACGCCCTTGTCATAACACCATGTGAACCTTACCTTATGGTACTTACATGTACCGCCAGCAAAATAATTTAAAAAAATATTATGTTTTATAGCACACTTCGTTTAGTAATTTGCTTGTAAAAAAACAAAATGTACGCATAGAAATATAACAATGTCAAAAATCCAAACAATCAATGCATAATAATAAAATTAGATTGAAAAACCAATTTTGTAATAGTAGAAGTCTATAGTTTACGCAACTCACCTACTGACGTGTATTTTGTAAATTAAATAGAAAACGTTCGTTCAAGTCTTTAGCGTTAAATTTTCTTTTAAGTATTTCACGATCATTACACTAATTACAAACGATCACAAATTAACTTAAGTCTTCATTTATTTAACACAAAAAATCTTTTACCAATTTTTTTTGTCGACGTTCCCAAAGGTCATAGCTTGTTGCGGGCCTTTCTTTTTTCTCTTTGCCTATTAGTTTCTTAATTAATATTCTCTCGACCAGAGAGTGTGAGTCGAATCAAATCAATCATAATCATCTGCTATAAAATATTTTTAATTTTACGGCCAAAAGGTCCCAGCCCAAGGGACTTCTAAGCAACTTTATCGCTTCAATAACTTTCTAATTGCCTAGTGTTACAAATGCTTAAGTGGAAAATTGATGACGGTTAATTAATAGTTTTTTTTTTATAATTAATTCATTCTTCATCTTTAATACATTCTTAAGTTGATGATAAACTACCTTAAACTATATGTCCTTACAGAAGAAATTGTGAGATTTTGGAAGATTTGACAGATGTTTTTTTTTTTTTTTTCATTAAAATCTTGAAAATGGTAAAACCCTGTCATAAGGAAAATTTAAAATTATAGCTTAATGTACACAGATAATTAAAAAAATCAAATCATGAAGGAAATTAATATATCTTAACTCCTTAATAAAAATTGCGATTCGCTGATCGTTTGCCGCTTTCGCAAATAAAAAAAAATTCAACTTAGTAAAAAAACATCTCTAATTATTTAATAGGCTCTTGTCTCTATCCAGTTTCGTGATAATAAGGATAAAATTTGATAATATTGCAAATTCCGCAAAAGCAAATCATGTAATATGAATCACAGACCGCATCTATCAAACTCTGGGAACTGTCTAGCGGATTCATTTATCAAGCTCATCGTAATGACAGACGGACAGATCTCGGCCGGCACATCGTGTTTGTGCATATTAATTAGTATCCAAACTTGACCAACTTGACCTTCACAAGATTGATTTTAGAGGTGAAAAGTTTGCTGGTTTTTTTAATAATGAATTTATTAATCATCAATTCTACACTACGGAGCAATTTCCGTTAGGCGTAATCTTACTAATATTACAACAAATGCGAATGTTTAGTTGGATGGATGGATGGATCAATGTTTGTTTGAAGGTATCTCCAGAACGGTTGCATGGATCTCGCTGAAATTTGGCATAGATGTAGAACATAGTCTAGAAGAACACATAGGCTACTTAGTAAATTTTTCTAATTCCGCGCGGACGGAGTCGCGGACGATAGCTAGTACAATAGTATAGTGTATATAGGATCAAAATGTAAGTATGAAATTAAGTATTTATCTCACATTTCTACTAAATTTGACGTGACTTAAGTTTATGTTAATTGCCGGTCGATTTATCAATGTTCAATATAGGGAGATGATTCACAATTGAATTAATTTATAACTAAACTAGCAGATGCCTGCGGCTTAGTCCGTGCCGAATTAAAAGTAATCTTTTAATAAATAATAGCCTATAACACCCTGAGATATTGTAGCTTTTCAACAGTGTAAGAATTTTTCAAATCAATTCCGTACTTACGAAGCCTATTCAATGCAAGCAATCAAATCTTTCCTCTTTATATGATTAATATAGATTAATAAATAAACTTGTATGAAAACAACTAACTGTGTTATTTTTTATAAATAACAAAGCGTAGATGACAACTATATCACTTTACTCAGCAAATAAAATAAAAAATAATGTTGGCGTATTTTGTACAATGTGACGGTATAACTTGTCAATCAGTTACATTTGGGATTGGCAGATATTTTTCTTGAGTGATATTTTACTTCACCGATGACTTAACATTTCAATTTACAAAATCGACAGATTTATAACTGTTCGTAGTGCTTTCTTTAGTAGGAAACAAAATAATAGAACTTCTCACCATTTGCTAGTTATAATTTCCAAGGCGAACTAACTTCCACTTTCGGTTTGTTTTGTTTCTTACAAACTTCTTTTTAGTTTTAAATTCGCAGTTATCACAACTTATTACTAGAGTACAAATTTAGTTAAATAAATTAATTTACGTCGTATGACTTTATTTCGACCTTAAATTATAACATAATGTATGTTATAAATTAAATTTAAAGCCAGAACAGCGCTGTAAAGCCATTTTTCGGAGCCAACATTATGCGCGTGAAATTCTATGGCTGCCAAATCAGAGCGGCTCGTGCGGTTGAGCTGATTAATAACAAGGGCGCAGGCTGCGTGGGAAAATAATTTGTCATTTAATTTCGCTCGCCAGGGGGTGCCACCTGCGGTGTCAACGCTACCGGACCCACTACACTAATTGCTCGTTAATTTGTATATTTTATTAAAACATCGCTCTCTGTGTGAGCAGAAAGTCCTTGATCATCTGTTGTTACAACCTGAGGGATTCATAAAGTTGTACTTTTAACAACTTTACCTATACTATACATAATTATATTATACTGTACATAATATAAAGATTAAATTCATTCCACATAGCTCACAACTGGTCTGTACTTATCCTAACCTAAATAACTATAAAACGCATATCGGTCACTTTAGCTAGAATTGAGGAAGTATTCGAATGGAATTAATAAAGGGCAAGTCGGCGACGGCGATTAGCCCACCCACTGACGGCGTGGGCAATACGACGCGTGGGCATACGTCATCATCGTCCGTCAATTGTTACGAACATTCTACAATTATTCCCTTCCTGTAACAGTTCATTTAGAATCATTATAGGTACAGTTTGTAGTAACAGACAATGTTGATGTAGCATTCTTTACGAATAAAACTTTGTTTAAGGAATATTATTGTAATGTATGAAACCGTGTGCAACAACACAACATAAGTTTATTCTTACTTTTAATTTAATCAGCAATCTATATCTATATATATAAAAGAAAGTCGTTTTAGTTACACTATTTATAACTCAAGATCGGTCGAACTGATTTAGCTGAAAATTGATGGGGAGGTAGCTTAGAACCAGGAAACGGACATAGGATAATTTTTACCCCGTTTTCTATTTTTTATTCCGCGCGGACGGAGTCGTAGGTAAAAGCTAGTCTATATATATAAAAGAAAGTTGTGTTAGTTACACTATTTATAACTCAAGAACGACTGAATCGATTTGACTGAAAATTGGTGGGCAGGTAGCTTAGAACCAGGAAACGGACATAGGATAATTTTTACCCCGTTTTCTATTTTTTTTATTCCGCTCGGACAGAGTCGCGGGTAAAAGCTAGTAAAATTATAAATGTTTATTTAAATAAATTAATAAACATTTTTATTTTCACGTATCTGCAAATGTGGATGTCAATGTGCAGCGGTTATTTCGTTAATTTGGTGAATACAGTTTACTTGGTTACTATCGTATAAAAAAAAATGTTAACACAAATCCATTGATGAGTAAATATTAAACAAAATATTTATCTTATTTTATTTTGTTATATAATTTTATCCGTTTATATTTTCCAATAAGCCGTTATAATAAGTCCAATTAGTGAATTACAAAGGTATTTGCGCGCAGAGTATTGTGGCTGGGAGCGTATGTTTTTTTGTGTGGGATGACTCATGCATAAATGTATGAGAGACAAATTGACAAGTGTTCGATTTAAGCCACGAATTTATTGGTTATTTTGCGTTGGTTTATTTCAGTAATTCTACAGTACATTGTTGTTATTTCTTTTGTCGTATTAATTATGAGAGATACGAAACAAATTACAAGAATTTAACAGTAGAATTCTACCAAACTTACATCATTGCATTATGTAGTCTTTATTTCGTCAAAGAAAATGAACATGTATTTACACGAGTATGTATTCTGTATATATTCTGCTCATTGCATGTTTTTTTTAACTGCTTTGGTATGATTATTTTTAGTATTTTAAGTTGCAACACATATACATTACAAGTTTAACGGTAATGAAATTATACGCTAATAACTAAGTATAATTTGTTATTTACTTTATTTATTTATTATGTTACTGCATTAAACATCATTCGGTTAACGAATCGCGAATATGTAATGAGTCAAATGCTTGTTATACGCCTCTATCAAAATGTGAAAACGACATCATTAAAGGTTGCTTCAAAATAATTTATGCATCTAGTGAAAAGTGGCGTCGTGTGGAGGGCGCACGTAATTGCATAGAAAATATGTACCAGCCGAGCTTTCATTATGTCTGCCGGTGCTTGCTTAGACCACGTGCGGACTACCTACGACGAACTCTCTTCGTTGACGGATCGGCTCGTCTAACGTTTGAAACAAATTTTATTAAGGTACGCCCTGATTGATAACAGACCCGCCTAAGTGAAGAGTAAGATCATAACATTAATTCCGGCTCACCTGTCTTCCATTGATTTAATGTTACATTACTTAGTGACAGGTGTTCCCAGTAAAAGATGGTTTTTTTTTTAATAAAAAATAAAACATTTTTATTTATCGGTACAATATTAAGTGTTATAATTGCTACGAATTTAATAAAAACTTAGCAGTAAACAAAATCGTCGTAACAAGGCGGCACGTAATTCGCGTGCCTCGCTCGCGTGACGGACCACTAGAGGCTTTTACGCGTTTCCATATTGTAAGCGTGGGTATTTCTTAACCTACATTGCGGAACAAGTGCTCGCGAGCGGTTACCCGACTTGCAGTGGGCCTCGTATGTATGGTAATGCTCCTTGTCGCAAAGCTGAAGGGGCGGTTTAGTTATCAATAGGTTGGTGATAACCAAATATTGGGTATATTATCCCTAATCTCGTACTAATGAAAACACGTTGAAATTCCGTCAAATACACTAAAATACTTGTGACTTTGAAACTGTATATTTGTCAGCAATAGAATCGAACTAAAGCCAATCACACAATAGCTGGTTACCACAAATAATAGACAATTACTTTACTGTGAATCAAATATCAAATTACTGTGGTACACTAACACAAAAAATCTTACTAAATTAGCCGCAATATTCTTTTTTTCCATACAAATTTTATTAAATTCACTAGGATAAGATTCTTTTATGGGATCTTTAAGGCTTCTGCGTTATATTTCTAGTATTTACTGATAAATACACTTGAGATTAAGCATTCTCTATTATTTATATATTTTATTCTAAATGTGTATAATTAGTTGCAGTGCTCACTCGTCGAACGGCCGGCCGGTCGCAGGTCCATTAGCATAATGGTCCGTCTTAGTTGAGTGATGAGCTCGCGACATACGTTCATTCATTCGTTCGGTCGCTCATTCACTTGGCTATTTTAGCTCGGCTTATGTCCGAAAGGAATTAAACGACAAACTTTTATGTGTAATTTCTAGATTGGAAGTAGCTGGCATAATTAAATTTAATATCAAAAATACAGTTTATTAATGACAATAAATATATTTTAATAGAAAACATTATAAACGCAGAGAAAGTCTTTTCGGGAACTTGTCCCAATGTAGGATGTTCAAAAACTAGTAAAAATAGTTAATATTTTTTTTTAGCTATTTAACGCCTGTTAAATTAAAGCGTATCAAAGTAAGTTGTTCGTTTTATTACTTGTTAATTAGTAATTAATTTGAGTCTACTACTAACGTATTTTGTACGTAGATAATAGTGACCTAAAGTTATTAAAGTCCAAATATTACCATCTTGGGATACAATATTTAAAAAACGACATATGATAGTATCCTAGTCAATCATCGAATTAATTTTATAACAGCCACAACAGCTTTAAGTTTCAACAAACCAGCCACATTAACTACAAAGGAATTTACGCGTTATAAAGATCGTGTTAGAATCGATTATCCGGCGCTATTCGGGATTCGTACCGCTCGTAAATTTGAAGAGGCACTCGCCTTTTCAAAACCGAATCGGAATGCCCGGGAGTGGCGTTCAAATTTAGAATTCGCTCGGATGCTGAAATATAGCTGCAGTGGCCTCTCCAATATGGAGACTCTTTATTATTACGTAGGTAAAGTTCAATTTGCTAAATCCTCACCCCGTCGAAGACAAAGTTTGCAAACCGGCCAGTACAGATCTTATACTTTATTTTTCCCAGTACCTTTCTCGGTCTGAATTGTGCTTTAGTCCGCTCGTGCCTTTCGAACTAATATTGGGATTTGTATGAAACTTTAGTGTTTATGAACATCATTAAATTTACTGTTATTTGTTACTTTAAGCTTGTTTTATGTTTTAATTTAGTATTCTTGTGGAAATTATTAATTAGTAAAATAATAAAAATTGAGAAAACATTGTTTTAATATGATATTTTTAAAGCTTAAGTAAATCCTGGATAGCTTAAAAAAGCGAGCGCTAATATCCCGGTCGATCCATGTTCCAATCTGATTAAGAATCGCTCTGGGCTCCATTAAATATGAACCCCGATTTAATACTGGAGGCGTTAATCCTTGGACATTTAAAATTTTTTATACGTTGAACTCGATGACAGATAACATTTATTATAGATTTTAATGGCCACTGACCCACAAAATGTAATAAAATTGATCGTAACGCTACGGATAATTTTGTAGAAAATTTTTATCACGATTTTTTTATTACATTCATATAAAATTTGTCTTAAATATTAATCTAGAATCATTAAAAAGTTATTAAAAGCATATTTAGTGTAATTACTTGAAGCAAAGCTAAAGGACTACGATTCTGTGGACTTTAAATTCTAATTACATTTCTGCTATAAATTGAATGAAAGCAAAAGTTTACGATTGAAATTGACTTAGTAAACTAATATTTTATTTCAAAACTAAATTTGCAAAGCATTGAGTTGAAGTTTTTCAAATAATGTTTTTTACCTAAGTTAAATTTATTGCAAACTAACTGTAACCCGTGACACCGTTCGCGCGGAAGTAAAATAAACATAATAAATAGCCTATGTGTTCTTCCAGACTATGTTCTCGATCTGTGCCAAATTTCATTAAGATCCGTTTAGCCGTTTCGTAGATACCTTCAAACAAACACCCATTCATTCATCCATGTAAACTTTTTCATTTATAATATTAGGAAAAAATTGAGAAGAATAAAACACGATTCTAAAATTAAATAAACATGAACACAGAAAAAATTTAGATTATCTCCGAAACATAGAAAGTATGAAGGTGCAGAGGTCTAGCACCGAATGCACGCCGCCCGTCGATCACATAAATCTGCCCCGGGCGGGAACGGTACGCGTTGTAAATCTCCATTGCACGTTATTGCTTTATGATTACCTTGGATTTATTGGTGTTGATGTGTAAGTTAGTTAATGTACAGCGTCCCATTAAACTTTCTCACTATACATAATACTAAGATTACAAATACAATATCACTGAAGTACCTATATAAACAGTACTATTCGACGTACTCAAATGTAAGTGTGATTTTTTTATATCATAAGATGGCAAACGAGCAAGCGGCCATCTGATTCGCAGAAATAGCGAAGCGACCGTTACCCATATATATCCGCAATTGCAGATGCGTTGCCAACCTTTAATCGACGGAGAACGCTCAGAATGTGAATATTTTCCCATCCTTTCCTGTCAGAAATAGGTAGGAAGGGGAATAGGACTAAAATTAGGCAATGTAAAGTTACTATAAAATAATAGATAATTATAATTAATTTATCAAACAACAGTACAAGTCTCATTTCAGGCAACTTTAAAGGAGTATATTAATTATTTCTTACTAAAAGCAATCAATTCCCCCAACATTTTTACGATGCACCACCGGACTACGGTAAGCCTCAAGAGTCCTATTTGGACTTAAATAATTTATATCAATAGGTTTGCTATGAAAATAATCTGGAGTTTCCATTGCACTAGAATCTTCCACATAACTGCAACCTATATAACGGTCATAGAGTTTACGTTTGATCGTACCGACTTTGGATTTAGTACTATACTGAGCTGGATGACTATTAGAAGATCTGTATAGAAAAATATATTGCTCAGCCGTCGATAGTAACTGTTTTCATTGCGTCTGTTCTAGACGAGAGGTCGGCTGGTACCCATATACGGCTTGCAATGGACGTTTAAAAAAATAGCGATCGTGCAATTCCCTCGTTAAGTAATCGGAGCACGGTTCGGGATAGCTGTAAAACAGGAGTGTTTTAGGGCGGCTAAAGATTTACAACCTTTCAAGTGGTCGCTTAATAGACGTATATTGCATTGCGGTCCGATTTATAGTCTATATTTCTTTTGTTTTTAACGATTTATAACCAGGTGCCGTGCCTGGGCCTTTTTAAATGTAATTATCTACAATTTACGATTTAAAAAAAATGTATCGATTAATTGGATCCAATGATTTAATCGATTATAATGAATTATAGAATCTGTGAATTGGATTTAAATATTTTAATTAAGATAGAATCATATTATACTGATTTACTTGCTTGGTATTTTGTCATGATCATGAGTATAAGGTAACAGATAATTCCAGTCTATGTAAAATTTATTTCATCTAACGAGCAGTTGGAAAGTTCTGACAAAGTCCTTGACAAAATCCGTAACGATAAACTTTTATGAAAACATACTTGTAATTCATGTGAACAGACATCCCCAAACTCTTCTGGGGGTTAATTTAGCTAAACTATGTACACTATAACTTCGATGGAAAAATCCAATCAGGCGATGGCCCAAAGTTCTTCGTTCACGTACGTTATCCCGTTGTTGGTCCAAGTTGAGACACAACAACAGTTGGAGCAGTAAAATACGCGTATTCCGAAATGAAATGAGGCCGTAAAGTCCCCGACAAACTAACTCAATTCACGATAGTGAGCCCCGCTACACTACGCACGAGGCCTCTCGTTTAGCAAAGATTTACGTTACGGACTAGTGATGTAATCTACAAATGAATTGTCGATGAATTAAACAAATATTTTATTATATTTTATGGAAAGAATATTATGGGTACTTTAAAAACATAAATAAATTGAAAAACTTACGAACTTTTTTATTTTTAAACTATCCAGAGAAAACAAAAAGAAAGTTTACTTTTTACTTGGCAGGTTAAGTAGTTATTATTTAAGTTGAAAATTTTGGTTCAATAAAATTTCAAAACTATATTCTCTACATAAAACAAAAATAAGAATAAAAAAGAGGGTATTGATGAAAAACTTTACGTATTTGTCAACTGATGTTATCGATAGTTTTAATGCTAGTAACGTCACTTTATCAGACATGAGATCTTTCTGCAACCCTTTTTGCTCGCTGCGTATCCCTAATTCTCCCATCTCGCTCACAAAAGGTAACAACTCTTTAACGAAACTCGATCGCAATTCGCATTCTACTATCGATGTTCGTGCTGCAAAGCAAACTTTTATTACAATTCAAAAAAGTATCGCTCGCTTTTATTTTGTTTGAAATAAAATTCAAATTTGTTTGCCAGACCGTCGAAATGAATGAACAAAATATTTTGTTATTTTGTTCCGCATTGAGGACTTCATGTTTACTACATGATGTTTGTTTTTAAATCAATGTTTCTTTTATTTAAAATAGCTGTGGCCCGCGACTCCGTCTGCGCGGAATTAAATAGAAACATAATAAATAATCTAGGTGTTATTCCAGACTATGTTCTACATATGTGCCAATGTTTAGATAGATGGATGGATGAATGGATGTTTGTTAAAAGCTATCTCCAGAACGACTCAACGGATCTTGATGAAACTTGGCACAGATGTTGAACATAGTCTGTAAGAATACATAGGCTACTTATCTAGTTTTTATTTAATTCCGCGCGGACGGAGTAGCGAGCGACAGGTAGTACAGATAATAAATAAAAGTAGAGATAAAAGAAAATAAGATAAACAGATGACGATCATATGTGAAGAAGTCGCAACTAGAGCAAGTAGACAGACCACCGTCTTATCCATCTTACGTAGTTTCATCGATCTTGGCTTCGTAATTATTAATGCCGGCGGTCCGCTAATTGGTACAATCATTCACGCCTCGCCGACGAAGGGATGGGCTGAACATTTGTAACTGACACAAGCCACACATTCTGATTTTACACACGAAATGCAGATGGCGTCTGTACAATAGTTACTGCTACATCTTTGTCTAGTTTTCTAGTTGGCTGAAGATGAATGGTAAATATGTTTTATTTTAGTAGTGTATCTTATGAATTTAAAAATGTAATGATGGGCATATAAGCAAGAATACAATGAGTTTAAAGGACGTAAGACTGAACGTATTCATATATGACAGCTGATAGAGATTAGAGATGTATGGAAATGTAGAGCATACTGTACTGACCCGTTGTAGAAAGCACAATTATTTCATAAAAAAAATCCCAAAACACTTGAATTAAATTTAGCGTTGGATTATGTAAATAGGTTTGTTCGGTCTCTTGAAGCCCAAAGCATTGGCGACCGGGAAATTAATTATGTGCCACCATCTGTCGCATCAATATTCAATCCGATTGGGACCAATAGGCCTCGCGGAAGCTGACCGGTACAGTCAGACCCCGCGCCCGACATTACACCGCCCGATTTACCAGTACGTCTATTCGGGAATGGGATAGAGAAGGGTTGATTTATCCCGGTCAATATAAGCTAACGATTAACTGCACAATTCGTATCATTAAATAGCTATCGGATTGTTACCGTGTGCGAGAAGCGTTAAAGGGCTAATCGATTTTGCTAATAAACACAGATCGTACTAAATTACTATGTTCGTATATAATATGACTTCTAATGAATTACAAGGCAATTATTAAGAAACTGTGTTACTATAATATTATTATTTTGAATTAGAGTAGATTTGTAATTTTAATAGTTAAGCAAAATGTTCCCATGTGATGATAGATGAGTTATTTTCTTGATCGACATATAAAATCAAAACTGATTAGAATTACGGATTAAGTTAGATAAGTACGGAAAAAGTAGCGATAATATTTTAAATATTGAAACCATTTAAGTCAGAGAAATAATTTTATTTTATTAAATTGTAGTGAATTGTTTTTTTTTCGAGATCCCCTGACATGGACCTGACAATTTGTACATTAAAATTTTACTTGTGTCTTTTTAAAGTTTTTTATTACTAAATAATGGTGCAAATTTTGTGTAGTGCAGTGTGCGGCAATCTCTCTGCGTATGAAAACATACGCACAAGGAAACCGCACTATTGTAGTAAATTGTTAGGATGACGCATGTACACATAACATTTACGCGGTACTTTCTAAAACAACACTACTTGTCTCACAATGAATAAGTCAACGAGGAAAAGTCGTTGTTAAAATATTTTAGGAAATTTCTCTTGGATTTACAATGAATTCATTGGTTATTCATTGGTGAGACCTCTGCCGCAGAACAATGACTAAGGCATGAGCCGCGCTGACCTCTGTCGCTTGTCCGTCAATTGTTTGCGCGTCTAGCTGTCCATACATGTTGATACGGTCATTGACTTTTTGAAGTGATACAATCCCCGTTTTAGTATCTGTCTTTCTATTAGTTGTTAGAAGCCTATACACTCGAAATGTCATTATTAGTTTATTCCATTTTATTCCAGATTTATTTTACACACAAATTAAACTTTAACCTGTATACGAAACAACGTGTCCTTTCTTTTCTTTAATTTATAAAACTCCTAGCAGATGTGTCAAAAAAATAATTTTCAAGGTTAATTTGATACCACTTAAAAGTGCATTGGTAGACTAAAAGTAAATAAACACTAAAATCTTGACCAGACTACAAGTTAACATAAATAAAGGCAATGAATTATGTTCCATAATCTAAGAAGCAAGTACCGTAACATCTGTTAGTAATTGGGCGACTCTCTCTTACCCCAATACGAATGAGTTATAATAAAACCAAATAATCCCTTTATCTTTAACGCAGATGTCAGCGAGGACTCCGCAATCGTAAATAATTAAAGTTGCAGCTAATTTTATGAGAAACCTATTAAAAACATTTGAAGCAGAACAACAGATGACATTGGCAAGCAGTTTAATTTAAAAATTTCAAACATATACATTTAATTAAAATAAGAAGTTAGTAGGTAAGTAAAGAAGAAAGGAAAGGCGATGACAAGAATCATTCAACTTAGGATAACTATTGCTTCATCGCTAGTGTTCTGTGACGTCATAATTATGAGATCACAGAGGTCTTTATCTCGAACATCTAATGTTGTAATTTAATTATTTGATATTATTATCTATATATATAAAAGAAAGTTGTGTTAGTTACACCATTTATAACTCAAGAACGGCTGAATCGATTTGACTGAAAATTGGTGGGCAGGTAGCTTAGAACCAGGAATAGGACATAGGATAATTTTTACCCCGTTTTTTTATTTTTTTTTTATTCCGCGCGGACGGAGTCGCGGGTAAAAGCTTAGCTTAGTTAATTATAAAAACATTATAGTAGTTTAATGAAAATATTTATACAAATTAGAAATAAATACATAATGTTGTAGTGGTAAGATTTAGTCCGTCCAAAGTTACTAAATGTTTCATGGGTCACAGTACATTTATGATTAATTCCCTCCGTCTGGTTAAACTCGCCGGTTCAGCTGCACTAGAAAATTCATGTTAAAACATACTAGAACTTCATGTCAAGAGTAAGAGATGCTGTATAAATCCTGAACGACTCTTGTATTTGGAAAGATTTTATGTGAGAGCCCGTCTTACCTTTTATAGACATACGACGGTTATAAATCTTACTAATATTATAAATACGAATGTTTAGATAGATGGATGTTCGAAGGTAACTCCGGAACGGTTCAACGGATTTTGATTAAATTTGGCACAGACGTAGCACATAGTCTGGAAGAACACATAGGCTACTTATAAGTTTTTTTTTTTAATTCTGCGCGGACAGTGTTGCTAACAAAACCTAGTATAACTAAATGCTTGCAGTTTTCTAGATGAACCTGGTATTGCTTTAATTTTTGCCGCCTCCACTAATGATTTTTATTACATCTTGCTTTATTGTAATATGTAGTTTGGGCTATACTTTAAATGATCAATTTCAATGAAAAGTTTACAATGACTATATGTTTTGACGATTTGTAATCTATGATTCATACATGTGTACGCAGCGCTATGTAGGTGCATGCTTCTGCATGAATATTTCATGAGGCATCATCGCGATGAACTGACAGTGTTAGGGGCCATGCATAACGTCCATTTGCTAAATTGACCTATTTGTATATTAACTGCCAATATTCAAGCGTTTGATATTTTATATTTGTTAATATATTCGTAAAAGCGTTACTTTTATGTTACATATTTTATATTTCTATTTCCGGAGATTTACAAATATTTTAATGTTTTACCACTTTATGTAAATAGTTTTACATAAATCGTCCCAAAAAATACACATAAATTTTTAAATATTATTACTTTTTAATTAAGAAAACTAAAAATCTAGACATTGCAGTACCATATCTGATAAAACCTTAATTAAATTATACAAACATTCAATGTTCTTAATTTTTTTTAAATATTAAATGGCCACTGATAGTGTTTTAAGTCTGATTAATTTTAACAAACAAATGAAAATAAAAATTGCATGACTTTACTTTTAAAGCTTTTTTTTCATTTCAGTTTGGTGATTGTGAACGCATCCTAAGGCGATCGCGGGAGGCCAGGGCGTCCATCCGGTCATATTTTGAGCGGGCATTAAGAAATATTGCTGTATTTTTATTCATGGGGGTGATTTTATAAATCGTCCATTGGACTTTTTTCGACTTTATGGCCTTAAAATGCATTCTACGCCATAAAGGGGGACCGATGACCGCCATATTGAAGATGTAAATACGAAAATGACGTATTTTTTAGATTGTTTTCCTCTGAAAGAAGAAATGGTAAGCGGTGCATGGATCAGAATATGGACATATTCTTATTTCTATATATCTCTATCGATCCCATAAAATTACCATATATTTTACAAGAAATATGTATCTTTAGAAATCGAACTCAGGGAAAATATTTATCTTTAAATATTGCTTTCAAATCGAATGGTATTGTAGACAATGCCTAACAGTTCTTCCTAAAAAAAAAACTTTCGTACTATTATATATTGCAAGTTGGGGGCTTGCTCTTATGGGGTATTAATTGAATGTAAACTTTGGAAGATTTAAATTTTCTCCGTCTCGTAACTTTATTAGGCGACAGGGTCGTGAAAGCTCATTTATTTGACCCAGAAAGGTTAGCAAGTGCCCAGTAAATGTCATTCTCCATACACATCGGAACGTGCTTCTACATCATTATTAATTACGGTTCCTTTAACGCATCTCGATAACTTGCGGACTAACTCTATGCGATGCTTAAGGGGAAGTACCGTTAGCAAAAGAAGAGTATTCTAATATTTATCTACAAAAAATGTCTTTATTAAAATATACGTCACCGCCTAATTTTTCATACACGAAGATAAAAAATGTATTGTTAGGGAGTCTCAGAGTAAAATAAAGTTAGAATCCTGGAATTCTAATTTTACATCTACTCTTTGTCATCCTAAACGCCTACATAATCTGGTCCGAATACAGATTAACATATTAATGATTAATTACCATTAATTCCATAATACACTTTTTTTGCCAACCTTACATATCAACAATAACCCTTTACCAACCTCGACCGTAGCAGTTTTGGACCGAGCGGGAGGTTAGCGGTGGGCTGCGGGGCGCGGTGTGCGGGCGGGGTGGGTGCAAGGGGGTTACACCCTTGCCATATATTATTACTAACGTGTAAACGATGGATAACTCAATATGGGGGCCCTTCTGAACGATTTAAGATCAGCCTATAGCTCTGGTAAATTGTTCGACGTTCGGGATATATTAATTAATTCCAAGGACGAATTTAAGTTCGCAAATGTACACTTTAACATCGAAATATAGCAATAGCTACTATATTCTAATTGAAATAATATTTGGATATATAGGTAATTACTCAAGAGTTAGAATATGTTATTTCGCAAATAAAATTGTAAAAATATTTCGAAAAGTTTTGAATTATAATTTTTTTTTCGGAAAATAGACACAACTCCGTTCCTGATAAGCCACTGAATGTAGGATCGAATATAGAATCCCAGCCGAGGATAACAATTGGTGTCTTTGAATATCATAAATTTGAATCTGTTTCATCACAGATATACGAACTTACATTTTAATTCCAATACTAACGCTAGCGCGTACCAACTTCGGACCTCATCATCACTTCATCGGGTGGGATCGTGGTCAAGGGCTAGCTTTTTCAAAATATAAAAAAAATAATCCAATATGTTTAGTTTAAGATAGCTATAAGTTGTCATAATTATCAGAAGCAGGTCAAGAATCGTGAGAGCTTAATCTAAAATAATAATTACGATTGTTTAACACACTATAACCGTGTTTTACAAACAAGTCTGTTAAACGATTATTTGATCATCATCATTTAAGAACTTAAACGGTATGTTTGTTCGTACCGGTATCGGAATAAAAACTGGTCATCCTACTGTCACCGTTTCCACGAACGGGCTCCTTGTGGTAAAGCTTACGGGTCCATTAAAATTCGGTTGACGTGCATCGCTCACCGCACTTGACTCACTTGTCCGGACACTTGCGGAATGTGAAAAAACCGACATTCTTTATTTTACCGATATCTGTGCATTGTTTGATTGAAATGTTGAATGCAAACATACGTGTGGTGCAAGTTTAAAAAATCTCGTGAACATTTAATTTACCTTATACAAACATAAATCACGCCGTAACCCAAAATGGTAAGCAGAGACTGCCGATTTCTATTGGACTTTGTCTTTTTCTCTCTTACCTTGTCACTGTTATTAAATAAAATTGTCAATTTGTGTATTTATTATGCCTAAAATAAGTATTATTTGCATGTTTTGCAATTACATGTTAAAATATTTAGTATTTAATACCTAGCGAGAAATATATATTGTAATATATTTATACGAACAGTATTAAACGTTAAATAAATACTTCGCTATACCAACAACAGGTGTGTTAGTTCCAGCGCAGACCGCACCACCGCCTCGCGCGAATTCAACCGTATTCATACAAATTATGATACCGACACATGTTTATAGAGCACGCTTCAGCTTTATAATATTGCAATAATCCGATAATTGATGCATCGGGAAGAAATCGATTTGTTACCATCTTAAGTTGCAGGAAGAATATTTTTCATTTTACCAAGAACTTCATTGGAACGTCGCGTCGGTCCGATACGTGGAACTATTTTTTTTTAATATAACTTATTTGTGGTTTTTGTAATGATGCATTGATTGATGAACTTTACTAAACATTTTTTTTTAATTATTTTGATGATTTGAAACAGGTTAACTGGCAAAATTCATGCTAATGGGAATGGGATGGTATGCTATTTGACTCATACATAAAAACAACTTTTATTTATGTATTATCTATTAAACTATCATATAATATATAAAGATGTTAATTGTATAAAGAGACGTGTCAACTCGGTACATAGCAACTAAACAAACTTCGTAGCGAAAATAGTCGATTGCACCTAATTAAACTTATCTAAACGTCGATCATTCGATAACAACTTTTAATCACTAAAAAGTAAAACAGAGTAAAGAAAACTTAACTCATACGCGGTAAAATAATCAGATAATATAAGTTATCACGTCAATAAGTAACAGGTGAGCTTTAACAGTCGTCTATTCATACCGGTGGCGTGACGGTATGCAGCTCACGTACTAATCTACCACAGTTTGCTCGTTGTCGCTACGAGTGAAGAATAACAAAATTACTAGCTTTCTCTCTGCCTCTCTGTACTAACAAATACTACCCTGTCCTCATGCCAGTTAAAAGCACCAAACGTCCGAGATATGTAAAGACTGGCTTTTACGGAGCGTCGGCTGCACACAAACTACTATCGAAAATGAACAGTCGCTCGTTGAGTACCGATTTAAAAATTCGAAGTTACCTATGCGCGGTGGGTCCTCCATGATCAAAAATCACACACCGTGGAAACTCAACTTAACAAGGTTGTTGTTAGGCTATGATGCCGTATCATAGAAAATTCAATGACTTATCAGAGATGTCAAATCAAGAAACTGTAAATATAAAACTTAGAAATCCTGTAGAAACGATAAAAACTGCAAAGACTAGCAAAAAGAAAAGCGATGATATGATTTACTTTAGTATACCTACGTTATTCTCTCTGTGTCGATCAAAGAGTAAGAACTGCCTTAAGGAATTGAACAATTGGAAGCAAGTCACCAAACGAAATAACATCGAGTCATGACATGGGTACAACTAATCAAACCTAACGTTTCATTAAAATAACGCAAAAGCTCATTAATAAAGGCGAGAGCGTTCGAGTTAAAAATCGTTCCGTCAGTTACATTTGTCGTGAGATATATTCCGTTCAAAACAAAACGTCCGGGTGACGTATGCGCCGGCGCCCGCTGCGACGAGACACAAACCGACCGGCTAATTATGACGCTCGGATGTAGGGAGTAGTGGAGTTCTTTTTAACCTTATCCAAGGAATGTCTTACGTTATCGATATTCATTTATTTCTAAAACTTTAGAGTGCATTTAGTATGTAAATAATTTCAGTATTAAACATTAAATAAAGGCTAATCTCTAACGTAATCATACTATTACTAGATTTCTAAGCAATTAAAGTAGTGTTAGTTATGCTAACTAGTTGCTAGAAGTTGCATCTAAACAACGTTCTTGGAAGCAAACGACGTCAAAAGTAACGAAGGCGTGAAAGTGTCCGGGCGCTTTGCAATTTCTAAGTTTTGTCCGGATGCGGCGACGAGCGCCGGATGTTCGGACGGGGCTGCGCGGTCACAAAGGCTAATTTGAACGTGCATTATGAAGCCACTCCCTGTTACATCGAGATTAACATGTGTTTACTTATGTTTTGTTACAGACTTACAACTTTATCTTTTGCCAAGAAATAATTAAATGGTAATCAAATGATGAGACATCAATGTATCGGTTACCTTAATATTTAGATTGATTATCTAGTGGTTATCAAACCAAATATATACTAGACAAGGCGGGCATAACTCAAACTAAATTATAGCTCACTATCGTCCACTTGCCAATGTCAAAAAAGTGTCATAAGATCCTTTTCATACTATAGATGTCATGCAATTTGTTACACACCTCATTCCTCAAAAACTCAAGTGGTTTAGGTCACAATTGACTAAGCATATGTACAATTTGCCCACTCTCACTCACACTCAGGAGTACAAAAAATATTGACATATAATCTGGTCTGCTACAGAAAGGACGTAAGTATTTCTAGTGAATGTTACAAAATAACAAAAATTATTTTTAAACAACGGAATTTAATATATATCAAGTCAAATTTCATCCTATATATTAATGTTAAATTAGTTAAACGACACCGCATTAAGGGGCGTCGTCCCGAGCGTTTGTTATTTCGTGAGCTGCTCCCGGAGTAAGCTTTGATGTTTAATTGAACGCCGCGCCCATTAAAAATATTTCAAAATGTCGCATGGGACTTTTTGATTTGCGACAAGTTATTTTTGGTTAGTCCCTCGAGTGGTTAAATTAAACATTAGTCTTATGAAAAAAAAAATCGTTTCATTATATTAGGAAATATGGATCATGTCTATAACGAACGAATTCAAGATTTTTATTTGTGAAAAAATTACTTCATTATAAAAGCTAGTGATCGTTTTCGGCTTAAAACCAAATGTAGACAGTTTTTTTTTTTCAATGCATAAATAAGCGCTTATTACGCTCCACCCGATGTGAAGTTATCATGTGCCAAAAATTGGTACGCGGAATGTAGATCTGTCTATTTTATTAGAAAAGTAAAATTTCCCTAGAATAATGTAGAAAATTTTAATATTTATGTATATATAATAATAAGAATCTTCCGATGAAAATCGTATTTGCGCTTCTCATCACAAATATAAAAATAATATAAAAAAAAATTTTTTTTCTACATTCTGTAAATCTGTCGTGTTAAATAAAAAATTTGTCACTGTGACATGAAAAACGAAAAAGAAAAAGAAATCAGTCAGTATTGTGATCGTCGGTTAATATTTTTCGGTATGACATTGTCCTTCGAATGTCCGGCTCACTTGGCAAGCTCCGTATTTGCATTCAGAAATAGGGTCAGTGGAGTCACTTGGCAAAGGATTGTTTGAATATTGACATCGTAAGAATACGAAAGTAGAAACTATAATAGAGATTTTTAATTACTTAAACAGATTAGAACTTCGTAAGTTTTTTTAATTCATTATTTTCTACATTATGAAATTCATCTGTTATAAGTTTACTAACTTGATCTTTATCAATTTAATAATATTAACTACACCAATAATTAAAGATTAATGCTGTTTTTTAACCAAAAATTTGTTTATTATCGACCATAAATCTCTGTTTTCCCTCAATATTAAGTTCAATATTAACTTTTATTTATAAAAATAATGTTTATACTATATAAATTAATCATTTAATACGTGTCCCCAACAAACATCTAGATATCAATCAGTCAAGCGTCGATTATGAGCGTGTAAAAAGAGCTTTAGTTAGTGTCGCCAATCGACGTAAAAACAGACATTAACTGGTTAACCGCCAGTTACCTCCGATACCTCAAATACTTTGTAATAGCTTGTTGTCATACACGACCGCGCGACACGCAAACCTCATTAGTGATGTACCTACATCTAACTTATTAATTAATTTATGTTATATTTATGTAATTACAAAATAGTAGATAATAAACTTATTACATATACTATTAAGACAACCTGTTAGAAGATTTATTATGTCATACAATCTTCTTATTAGATAAAGTTTTGTGTTTGGATTGAGAGATTTTTTTCTTTTGCAATAAAGTAAAACTTTATAGGAAAGCTATGAAAGAAAATAATGATGTTATTAGTATGTTATATCGATTGGTAGTTTTTAATGTAGTTGTTGTTTTGTTATTTTGTTGTAGAATAGCATGTGGTAAAAATGAATATAACATTAAATAAATCGACACTACATTGCACATCACTAGACAACTACTTAATGCGACAAAATGTCATTATCGACATCGTCCTGTGACAGCGCGCCGTAACGGATTAACTTTTAAAACCTTGGAAAGTACACATTTATTCATTTGTTACAATTAATTGATGGTGTAGAGCTTTAAAAGTAAAAAAAAAAACATACAAAGCTCTAAATAATCTGTGTTTACAAAATTATTAACTGAAAGGCGTAGTTGCATTTAAAATAACATGTTTTAATTTAATAACTGCACAATTAACTTAAGATTTGATAAACAGTATGCAAACGTTTATTTTAAACAACGAGTGTTATTTTTATTGCATATTAAAATCCTCAACGAATAGATTTCTAATTCACTTATTCCATACATTATTCTCAAAACAATTACCTTTTAACAAGACAAAGATCCTTCAGTTCGCAATACAAAACAAGGACGTGCTCGCTAATAAAACTTCGCAAATAAATCATCCGAAGATAGAATGAAACAAATTTTTCTAGCAACTAAATACATAATTCATACAAGATTCCATCGATAATCTGGCGTGCGCTACCGTTACAATATTCTTTGTAAACGCCTCAAGCGACTCAGATAGCGCGCCTGTGCTCCGCAGAAATAATAGGACAACTTTTATCCCGGCCGAGACAAGAGAGTCGAACAGTTTTATCGGAGAAAATACTCTTTCAAATTGCAGTACTCGGTGTTAGTTTTTATCAGTGGCCTCGGGCTCTAGACCTCTCATAATCAATAAAGTGCGGCTACTAGGTACCGCGTGGTAGCAACTAGGTTCCATGGCAAATTGCTATAACCCAAAGATTATGAAAAAAATTATACATTATTTTAATTGGCTTCTTCCTGATGTTATTTCTTGTATGTAAAGTAATAAAAAAATTGCACTAATGAATATTTACATTTACTTTTAATTATATTTTTTAAACTATCATTCTCCTTTTGACATTTTTGAAAATTAGTACATTAAAACATTGTATTCAATATGCCTTTTAAATTTAAACTTATCAGCAGTTTCAAAATAATATTATTTTTTTCCAAACTTAAGCATAACGTGCTTTAAAATAAAAATAACTTAAGATAAAATTAACAAAACTTTACAACACATTTTATGAAAATTCACACAACACAAGAACCAAGAAAATTAATGTTATCACAGTTTACGTCGGGTCAGCTCCGGCAGAACAACACAGATCTGATAGGCCACTTGCCAGTAGCCGGGACTTGGCTCTCCAACAAATATGAGCAGATACGAGACTCTACGATGAATATTCATTCGGATGTAAAGATTAAAACTACAACATTCTGTTATGAGTGTCTTAATGTTTTAGAATAACTCTGATGGTAAATTGCAGTTGGACTAAGACGTAATAGTAGGGATAAAAGAGTTAAGAAAGTTTCAACTTTTTATTTATTGTTTTGTTCGTAAGAAAGGCAATATAGTATCCATTTATGGTATAAAGTGGATGAACACTTATTCTTTTGAACACTCGAAAGTGCTTTATATACATTTCTATAGTAACATTTTAAATAATAATCATGAAACCAAAAATGAAGTTTAATTAGTGCGTTAAAAATTACTTTGATACATTTTCTTTTCATGAGGGTGAAGATTTTTTAATTTGTTAATTAATTGTGACTAATTAATTAAAAGCTTGACCAGATTTTTTGTCATAGTTATAGGTATGTGCATATTTTTAATGCCATTCCCCATTTTTTTAACTTTATAATCAATTAACTCTATGGTAAAGTTATAGCTTATATCCAAGACATCGTTGTATTCTTAAAAAAACATTTTACATCAACGAATTTGTTTTAAAAGTATTTCTCTTAAAACAGTGATTATTTACTGTCTAGAGGCAGCTCGTCGACACATAGGTGAAGGTACTTCTGGATTGACAAGACCTTCTGTAGTAAATGGCACGGAGAAGTATAAGGTTTTAATTTACTCTTATATTGTACCAAAATTAACAGGACACTATTAAAATAGCAAGATTGCTGCCAAATTGTGTCGTATCGCGTGTATTGTTGCGGCTGCGAGCCACTCGTGTTTGGCTCGCGATTAAAATCTGTTTTCACAGCGGACTCTTTTAAGGACAGTATTTTGGCTTCTAATTTCCACTTATTACCTTATTAAAGAAGAGTGTGTCATTGAAGAAGACTGTGTTGGTCTTTGTTTAACGTGACTATTTTGTTAGACGCTTACAATTGATACTACATAGAAATTAAATTATGTAAGTAAATAAAAAGATCAACCAATTATTTCAAAGTAAATGGACAAATCTCGAAATTACAGGAACATTATTACTATCATACAATATCGTAAACCATAAACAATTAATTTCTGTTGCCTCCAAAATGTTTGCTGGTTTGAACATAACAAGAATGTGTTATTCAAATAAAGTATGTATAATGTAATCTTTATCGAGTATCAGATTGTGTAGTGACGAACAAAACCCCATAAATAATGCTTAGCCATTGTATAACGTGACAATAGCCGCTTGTGCCGAGGTACTTACACGAACTGTTATCTACTGGCTAGGTCAGTCATGTAAGAAAGAGTACAGTCCAAAATAATAATAATGGTTTACTAGATGTAATAAAACCATAACAGTTGAGCTAAAAATATCTTATAGAAATTTTTTAAACATTAAATTAATCTTTGACATAATGATCGAGAACTTTGGTATAAAAATTTCCTTTAATGTCTTAATCTTGCGCAAATCGTTTAAACGTTTAAAACAATTGAAAATGAATTTGCGATAAATTGTCGTTAAAATCTTATAAAATTGTCCACATGCTTTCGCTATGTTTTACTAGCTCGTGGTAACCTTAGTATCAGACGCTAGCATCGCGCCCCACGACCGCACAACGGTACCTCATTGTTCTCAGCACTCGTAATGAAATTCGACGATATGTGTACCGAACGGGGACATGTGTTACACGATGTTTGGATCCTAATTGACTTTAAATAGGTATCCACGAAATTTCTAGATAATGTCTACAGTTTGAATCGATAGTTTTATGGTTTTTATAATTTGGATACTTTATAAGTCATGGTGTCTTTTTATGATTCATCTAGATGTAATCCACTAAGCAAAGACATATTGGATTGGGCACATGCCAAATAGAAACCGAACACATTGGGTCAAAGGCACGTAAAAATAAAAGATTTCAGAGTTGATGATTTCCTCCTCACATATCAGAATTATTCAAATCTAAAATATTAAATGACAATTAGGAAAACTTTATAAGGAAGAAACCAAGACTAGAACCTAAAAAAGTTAAAAGTGAAAGCAATCTTTTCCTATAATAAAACGCAATATAAGTCTCCAAAAAAGTCTAAGAATCTAACAGCTCGTAGATGACGAAATAAGCTAACTATAAACCAGAAACATCTCGATGGTAGACGGGTGCGAGACTAGGAATGAATATGTTAGCTACTGTTTTTGTTGAAGCTCAGTTCTTTCAGATTTATAGATACGTGCGCTATAGCTCGGGCGGGAGTCTGGCGTGTGCGGCGTAGTGCGGCGCTGTATGGGGCGTCAAGTACTGCCGTGCCGTTTGGACGCTTCCCTTCACTCGACTTAACTACAAAATACTACGTTTTATAGAGTACTTACAGCGTAACCTTAAGAGGGTAACCTAGAGTTGAGGGAATAAATTGTCTGTAAGTACATATTCATTAAAGGAATTTTGAGTGCTTTTTAATATAAAGTTTAATTAGTGTCAATGTTGTTCTTAAACGTTTATCAAAAATATTGTTAGTACTCGATACAAGATATAGTTTACATTTCTCAAGAATGTAATACATATTGAGAGATGTTTTTGTATTTCTGCGCTTCATCTTCCACCCCTTTCGCTCTTACTTCTATATAAACTAGACCTAGCGACATATTTAAATGATGCCAATGGTTCCTTACAAACAGTAGCCAAAGCAACTTCTCAAATTTTTTTGACATTCGATTAGTTGTTCGAGTGAACTCGTCCGTTGCAACGACGTCCGGGCCGCGTCTCGTCACTCAGTGGCACTCAATAATGCATGCGCGGAGTAGCGCTGAGCAGCCGCGGCCTACGACCTGCTTCCTTTACAACGCAACAGAAATACTCGCGATACAACCTCGCTATTTATTAATAAGAAGAAAAAATGAGTATGGATATATTTACAGTCGAAATACTATATTGCTGTCTTATTGTTTTATTTTTGTTAAATCTTCCTGAAAGTTTTATAACGAACGAAATAATTAAGCTATTTTATTGCTTAATTATATGTTTCGTATATTTCGGTTTGGTAACTTGGTGTAATACAGTATTTAAATAACACCTTGGTATAGATTTCACTGTGTAAATACTAACCATTAAAATAAACTGAATTAAACAGTAATTGTGTACTTGAATCTAAATTGTATACTCACAAGTTGCGCCTGTTATCATTTTGTTACAATTTGAAACAACTTACATCAAATTGGACAGAAATCTCAGCGATAATCATTATAAAGACGGAGAGAAGACAGTAAAATTTCGCGAAGTAAACACGAATAATTCTATCCTGACAACAATTTGCTACGTAATTGCTTTAGGAGTACGTGCGTTACGCAAATAAAGCCAATCGGAAATTATTCGTAAATTATTTAAACATTGGAAAGTTAACCTTGAACTTGACTAACTGCGCCCTACGGCGTTCACCGGCGTCCCCCGGCGTTCCCTGCGCTCAGCTAGGGCCGTCTCAAGTGGTCTGGCGCGTGATAAACCCTAGGGTTACAGGCTTGTTTTGTAGTTATGTTATGATAAACTTATGCAAGTCCTGAAAGTTTTTTTTTTTTTTTTTTCAGTAACAGAAACGTACTTAAATAAATAGCTTTTTATTTCAAAATTTGTACTCGTTGTGTTACACGCACAATATTTGTAATGCGGTTAACAGAGATCTGTTTAAACATCATATTAAATTGTAAATTTATTGGTAGCGAATATATATCACAAATAGTATTACAGTCGACCGCAAGTTGAATGCGCTAATGGAGGCACCGCAACGCGAACAATTCCCATTAAATATCTATATTATCGCTATCAAACTGTATCCAGTGAGCGGTTATAAATCGCGGCAAATTAAACTGAATTAGAACATGGTGAGTGCGGGGCGGGTGCGGGGCGAGGTAGGGAGGGGCTTGCGACAAATTATCTAGCAATTAGAAGACGCGTGCAAGTATTAAATTTAAACACCTAAAGGTCTTTGTCGCTTTTGTGGAAGCAATTCCCTTGTATCAGGTGATGGAATTAGCAAATTAAATTGGCGAGACAACAATGTCTACGTGGGGTACAAATTACTGCTCTTTTAGAGATCAAGGATAATATGAGTTATGTAAATTTGAGTACGAAATTTTGAATAAAATTTATATTAAAAAGTTCTTTGTTCGTTTAATAGTTTCTATCCCTCTTATTGGTCAATTCTAATAGTAAATTATTGTGTTGAATTTCGTAACGTAAAGCACGAAACAATTGATGTTACAGTATTCAATAACATCAATAGCCCGACTTCATTTGAATGCAATTAATTAAACGAACAGCTGAATTAACAATTCAAAAGTAATAAATGCTCGCTGTTAAATCCATTCACAGAACTTAACAATTATAATTTTAAAGGAAAACCACAAATTCTTAATTCAAATTTTGTTAAGAGATAATGACTGCCAGTCTCATAGGGAGACTTCCTTTACTGATATTTATAAAAAAGAAATACCAGAAGTTCGTCAAGAATATGTAACTACTAGAAACAGTTAAATAACACTCGGATAAGCGACTATTTCTTACTCGATTTATGAAAGATAGACAAACACATATTAGACTTACCGTTAGTTTCTGAGACCAAAATCTTTGTAAAAAATCTATCAACATCCGTGTCATTATCTTTGACAATATGTTTTAAATAGGAATTTTGCTCTCAAAAACACACGATTACACTGTTACTCTATCCTTCTAAGTTTACATTTTTTAATTAAAATTAAAACATAATTAAGGACAATTTAATAGAAAACCATATTAACTCAATTAGACTTACCCACGTCAAACAAGCGTTGATTTGATGCGACAGAAGTGTTTGAATGTCATTCAATTAATTAGAACTAGCAGCCATCGCTGTGTGCATTAAATTGATACCTAATTCACTTTAGCGTGGTCTAAACAAAAGGGGCCTACGCTTGCCCTACCCCGAGGGTTGTTTAGGACGTGATCAGCCGCTGATTACAACCTGTACCTGCAGACACCCCCACCATATATCCGGTTTGCATTCAAAAAGTTAAGGTAGAGACCGAAAGCATGCGATACTTTTTATTTCAAATTTACTAATAGTTTGACTCTACCTACTTAACAACACTTTGGAAGACCTTGTACAAAAATATATCTTATATCATGAAGTAAAATCTTCTACAGTAATCAATTTTTACCAAAAAACACTTTACGTAGCATTAGCGTAGCTTAAGCTTATCTCCCTGTGTACTAGAACACGCATCCCTCTAATTGCGACAGTATATTGGACCTGAATTGTATGAAATCAACCAGCGAGCCACGCCGTCGCGTCGTCTGGTCGCTACTACAATGTGCTATGCAACTGCTAAACTCTAAGCGTCGGTTTCCACTGGCGAAAAACTTTTACATATACATATTATTAGGGTCGTATCTATAAGATGTAGTTACTTATGTGTATAGTCAAGCTCTTACCTATACATGGACAGGCTATAAACAGTGTAATTCTGTGCCTATTCGATTTTCGTCTTTTTCATCGCAGTTTGTAGTGAATCGAACTAATAGAGATAATACTAAATGCCTGGAATTTCGACAGGCGCATTTTACTCGGAACAAAGCAAAAGCTATAATTTCCATGAAATGACCTATCTATTTTTAGAGATGTAGCCAAGTAATTAATTTCATAAAGTTATTGCTAAATGTAAAATAAGTCTCGTATTAGACAGCGTATACTGAAAAATCTTCACCATTAACCTATGTCTTAACTTAGTTTTAATAGTGGCATAAAATCTAATTGCATTATTAAACTTACAAATATTGGATATTAGGGTATAGTAATAAACTTACGACGTATCAGAAAAAGAAATTCTTACCTCGAGTGTAGTGCATGCTATTAGTATCGTCGAGCCATTCGAAATCCGTTTTGAACACAATTCAAACTTTGTTCAACACTCACCTGAAAACAAAGAGAAACATTTCTTTTATTTATAAAGGGAACATAACAACATATCAAGCGCCCTCTAAACAAGGTTTTTTGATCCCCATTGCAATCCATAGATCTGTTTAAGTTAAGGAAAGAATGTTATAAACAAAAATGGTTCGTGATCAACAATTGGTTAGGACAAGAATAGGGGAAAAAAACTATTTTTTGTTATTCAAACTTATTTCCGAATCTTTTGTTCGATATTAATGTACTTAGCTATGTTGAAAACATTTTACAAAATTGAAATAAGCATTTCATATTATTTTAGACTCAAAGTGGGCCAAAGTATGAAAAGGATCACGCTCTATATACTTCAAAGTGAACATCATATTTCGAAATGTAAATCTTTAAAGACTGGTAAATGAAATAACTTTTAAAATTAAAATGGTCAAATTTAAATAAAAATAAGTATATCTTTTCATTTCTGAACTTTTTCAGAGGAAAATATAATATGTTGTAAAACAGCATAGAATTAAGTAGAAACATAAGTTTCAAGAGACTACCCAGATTTGTTTGTTTTACTTTGAAAGGTGAATATTCATGAAAATAAATTTGAAAGAGTAACTAAGTAACTAGTATGAACTCTAGTATATGAAATTTTTTATTTGTTTATTAACATTTCATTTCAAAAATTCACATTAATAAAAATGTAATAACGTCAAAGGTTTTTCATACAAATGTTTAAGAAAAGGCAAAGGGTTCATGTGTTAATTAAAAACCAATCTTAAGTTGTTTTAAAATATCCCCTTTTTTTTTATATTACATGGTGACAAATGAGCAAGCGGCCACATGAATTCGCCGAAATGTCGAAGCGACCGCCATAGACATCCGCAATTACAGATGTGTTGCCTACCCTCAATCGACGAAGGAGGAGACGCGCAAATAGAGAACCACGATACTTCCATACCGTATTACAACGCATTGTAAATAGAATAACTCTACAAATTTTAACATATTTAATTTATTGCTTTAACTTTAAAGCTAACTTAGCTTATTAGGTCAATAAGGTCTGCAAACCTCATACGCCATACTTACAGGTGCTTCTGCGCCAACTGGAACACATAAATATGCCACAACACAAAGTTGTCGATACCGCTAAGCCTTCTTTATTGACTGTACTTTACAACACTAACGAAACGCCTAATACAACCCGTCGGAACATTTTCAACTTACTCGTTTTAGTCTTAGAGTTGAATTTCGATTGAAGTGGTGTTGTTTTCCTAAGCGTAGATCGGCTCGGTATTGCAATAATGACACAGTGACAGCCGTGCAGTGTACAAACTGCGTTTAATATTGTTAATCGATACATTCGCAGCGAATCTGAATACAAACCGCCCTTAAGCAGGGGAAGAGACATTTCAGGAACGACTTGCGTCATACTATCAAATTCTATTATTACTTTGCCCATTTTAGCATCGATTTTTTTGTATTCATAATGTTTTTAATACGACTTGAATATTATTCATAGTTTATTTTATTGAAGTTTGAAGAAACAAAACTTTTTTAGAGTACAAATAAGATTTTAAATTGTCCGATTAGTTTTAGACGTCAACAATAAGACAGTATTATTGAATATTAAGCTTTAAAATACTCACAGTATTTTTAAACTTAATATTTCATGATAATTGGCAGGGTGATGATGTTTTTTAGTACTGCGAACTTTTGTGGTTATTTTTATAGGAGAGTAGATTTCTTTTTCTCGAAATTTGTTATATATAAGGTAGAGCTTTTAAAAGTATATTTTGTTTATTAAAGATAAAACTGTCGTGATGTATACTGAAATACAAAGCAATTGTGTAAGATTGTTGTATTATTTAAATTGGCAGAGGAAGGAGGAATGGAGAGGACAGCAAACTTAGATTGCGACTCCGCGGGCGCGGGACAACATTGTTATCTAAATGGGTGTGTTTTTATAAAACAATTGCATCATTTTATAATGCTAGATTTAAGTCAAATGGTAATTTTTAAAGTGCAACTACAAATATGATCAACGGCCTTTATCTGCCCACAGCTGGGCATAAACCTTTCCCAATGCCTTCCATAGTACGCGGTCCTCCGCCTTCCGCATCCAACGACTTCCCGCCGTGCGAATTATGTCGTCGGTCCACCTAAACTCACTGTTCCACTCAATTAGGATAAATAAAGGTGTTGAAAAGATCAAGATGTCGAGGATAGAGCAAAGTGAAGGCAATAAAAGATAACACCACAACCATATGGGAGTTAGGAAAAGAGAAAGATAATCACAAAGTTAATTCTGCTAAGATTTTTATTCTGCTAAATTTAAAGGAAATAATAATGTAGTCTGGTTTAAATGAGGCTTGTAAATAGGTTAAATGTGTAACAAATATATTTTATGGTAATGAACGCACGGTCCGGACTGGAAATCAGGAATGCGCCAGTTAAAACGACTCCCATGGCTACGGCGCTAAATTACAGATGATATTCCAACGATCAGTCATACGAATCACTCCTTTGGGAATTCGTTCGCGCGAACCTCGCAGGCTCTTTGAGATTTGCTTTAAATTTTGATTACCATATCCACAACTCGTGTAGGATCTTCAGAATGTAACTGTTCTTATGTGAAATGGACTATTTGTCGATCTTAGATAGAGTTAAATGTTACAGTGAAGAAGTTTATGAGTTATGATTTTTATAGCTCATCAATTTTAACTAACGAATCCGTGGCTTAAAACGAATAAAACAAGTAAGAGTCGAAATCGAATGCGCCTTTGTCAAAATACACTTCTATGAATCCAAAAAAATCTATGTATGAAACACATAGTAATATATTTTTTAAATTGAATAGACCCGATTCGATTTATACCACGGTTTTCAAGTTCACACACGTATAATAAGCGTGCGAGGCGCACTGTCTGGTAGAGTACAGTAGCACGGACAATTAGCCCGACCGTCTCGCCGAAGCCCTACAATCGTAAGCCGGTGTCAGACGTCTCGCACGCAAGTTTTATTTCTCCGCTATCTGCCATACGACGTAGAAATTTGAGTAATATCTACGAACGAGTGTACTTTGACAATACTAACCATGCTTTTAGTCTTAATCTTATTTGAATTATCACTCACGGTCTCAGTCAATGGTTCAGAAGGAGTTAATAGCCTTTATATAGGTGAAAGGTCCTAGAAAATTGACTATTCAAATAGTTTGTCTTTCTTTTCAAACATCTAGGTTATGTCCCTTATTGCTTTGTGTCACTTGTAGCAAGTTTATCTTCGCTCCAGACTTGCATCTAACCGAAGTAATTTTAAATATAAGAGTCGGATGTAAAAAAAAAAACTTATTTATAACTACTATTCAATAAGTGGACAGGCAATAAAGCATTTAATCCATTTTCTAATGTAATATGAAGAGGCTCTCGATGTTATCCCGCGAGCCGCTCCCGCCATCTCATCACTCACCCATGAAACACAAACACTGCTGATACGAAGCGCACATTTTTACTCCGACCAGCCTCCCATTATTACAGACCACTTCAACTACGATCTATTTTATAGCGTTTCCAACTAGACTTACTGTTACACCGCGCGATTTATTAATGTTTTTCCTTTTCCTTTATATTAAATTATTAACTAAATATAAAATCGGCTAAAACACTCACGTATATTGGTCCGGTGTCGGCACCGACTAGTTTCGAGCTCATCGGGGGCCCGTCGCTCACTCATTCACTAAATCTTTTATATTAGTCATTGATCATGTCTCACAAAAGTTTGAATAATATATTAAACTAGCTTTTACCCGCGACTCCGTCCGCGCGGAATGAAAAATAGAAAACGGGGTAAAAATTATCCTATGTCCGTTTCCTGGTTCTAAGCTACCTCCTCATCAATTTTCAGCTAAATCAGTTCGACCGATCTTAAGTTATAAATAGTGTAACTAACACGACTTTCTTTTATATATATAGATTATGAAATATTCGTGTATATGGATTATCGAAATGCAGCAGGATTGATATCCATTTTAAGTTAAAAAATAAAAAGTCATAAAAGCTTTTGTGAATAAAATTAAAAAAAGTCTTTTATCAAGCTTAAAATTTATCTCGTTCTGGTTAAAATGGAATAAAACAAAATGATTTCTTTACCATGATTTTAATTTAAAAAACCTTTTTTACAGTTGCTTTTTCATTACAAAATTACATTTAAAATAAATGCACTCGCATTATTATTGCATTATTCCGCTTCTATAGCATAAAAGTTGTAAGTTTGTTTATAATGTTTTCATTTTTCCCACACCTTTAGTGCTGGATCGCGCTCTAGAGGAACTAAAGTAAAATATTAACTGTACAGATGCAAATTCTTTATCTACTTTTTTAATATTCGTGTCGGTAATTAAGTATACTTCAGTAAAGTAACGCTAAGTGTAATTATTATATGAAAGAGCATTAATTATTGAAGTCGGGAATTTTAATAGAAATCTGTAAAGTAATGAAGCCAACGGATTTATTAATTTGTTTTTACTAAGCTTTAGTTCGTTGCGGTGTGACAGGCGGCCGCATGCCTGGGCTGCAGCATCGTAGGCAAACATTTACAATGCAGGCTCGTGTTTGTTCGCTCGCCGGCGAGCTTGTACTCTTCTTTACTTTCAATACTTGTAAGGGTAGCTCGTATCATTTATAAGATTCGATATTTAAATAAATTTTGGTTTTAAGTACTAATTTTAAATTATTTCAAGGTACTACCTATTTCAAAACTTCAATTTTTTTTAAGTAATTTATGTTACCTAAAAGAGAATACGTGAAAAAACAACAAAGTAGTTAAGGTGCTCTGTCACATTGTTTTTACCCCAGTCGTCAGAAGTTAAACGACAAAAGAAACTTGTTCCTTGAATTTTTTATATCACAAAGCAGAAAAACATTCTCCGTTTCCATAAGTCTCGTTTTAGTTAGTATCAAGTTTACAGCTCTCAGATTTAAAATGTTCATGTAGCAAATGTCGTCGACTGTTCTTTCTCACGGCATCGCGCATAAAACATCATTGCCATCTTAAGGAAAAAAATTGGCTTGAGTTATAAGATATGGCGATTATTTCATTTTCTATATCCAAATAAAAAAAAATCAACGGTATAAATAGCTAGAGACTGTGACACTGCTTATGTTACAGCCAGCAACACCAGAGGTCTAAGATGATGAAAAAAACTGTATTATGTATTTCAAATGTTCTTATGACACTAAAAAAGTAAATACAACTAAATGTACGTTTAATGCACTTAATCTTCAACGTTATATCTACCAAATTACAACTTACATTCTTTTAACAAGCATTAAAATAATTTTAATATCTAATGTTGTTGTTTCCAGTGTAGAGAATAGAGTAAGGTAAATTCTTTTTTATCACGCAGTCTCCTCACACTTGCAACTTTCTCAAACTACCGACCGCAAGTAAAAGTTGCTATTTTTCCATCTTAAGGCTTCTAATATCCCGGCTCGCCTCGAGCCCGCTGTCATTTGTCTGCCGCGCTGTACGCAAAGTTTGCATTAATGTTTGAAAGCGCTGCATCTTCCACCGCTCTTCATCGTCTACTTCAGCTGAGTTGGCGACTCTATTGATAGACTATTGTCGATCTAGAAAAATTTCTAGTGTATGATACACGAAGACTTACTTATTGACAGGCAATTATTATCTCTAATCATATATATTACCTTTAAAATTTGTTTCGTTTATTTTTCTATTAAAGCTTTTCAGTAAGAATAAAGTAGATATGAAAAAGGAAATAACTGGAATATATATATGGAAATATAAATCAATGTTCTGTCAATACCTTGATATAACTGAACGAGTACAAACAGTTGACGTAAACATTTATTAAATTCCACCTTGTAAAGAAAGTGGAGTAAAAACTCGCTGAAGGTAGCCGGGACTTCGGGCACTGGGCGAGAGGCAAGAGGTGCGGCGCAGGGGGCGGGTAGAAACAATGAACTGCCATAAATCAGCAACTTTAATAAAGCCGAGCATTTCCGCGTGACAACTAGCGGCGACTTTCGCTGAATGAGCCTGTATTGTTAGTTTCGCGGTCGCGCTATTTTCGCCGATCATAATCAGGGAACCGTACCGTTGCTCCGCTGTACCAAGTTCCAATTAACATGCTTATTTTAAACTAGACGAAATATAATCCATTTATTTTTATTTGTAAAGAAAATTATAAGTAAGTCATTATCAATGTAAAAAAAAATGAAAATAAGACTAAAAAAACAAACAGCGAAAAGGAATCTATTCTAGCAAGCATTGGACTAACTGGAACGATACTAGATCTACATTTGCCATAATTAGAGCCATATGGATGTGTATAATATGCTGAGGTATTATGTCTAGGCCGGTAGACGTGTCTGCTACGTCCACTTTCCGCTGAAAAAAACGCAATTCTCACACTCACGGCAATTCAAAGCTGCTAACAAAAATGCAAAGGATTTTTTCCGTGCATACAAGGTTTCACATCCGGAAGGCTCTCTCGAGGGCTTTCTGTAAGGACGTCTGCGGGTTTTCTTCAGCGAATTAACTCGGAAATTCCTAGCGCCGTTAAGATTAAAGCGTAGCCCGAGTGGCTTGTTTTCGTTTCGTTTAAACTTGCGGTAAATCTTTGAGTTTGTTTCAAATGCTTTTTGTGTTAAAACGCAGTCGGTTTTGTTCACTAACTCATTAATATTAAGAAGTTTGTATTAACCTCTCACGTTCGTAGAAATTAAAACTGATGTCAGAAAAAACAATCAAATAAAGAACACAAAAACTTAAATAAGTTTACACAAATTCTAAATACAATATTCAGGGTATCACATTATGCAATAGGTTCGTAAATCGCAAAATCAATATAGCTGTTGTACGAAAGGCTTCTGGGCGCTTCGTTATAAATATTTAACGAGATGACGACTTTACTGCTTGCCGCCGAAAAAATATTATCTTTAATGTATTATTTTATTTTTCATGGGAGTAATCGATTTAAGCCAGTATTTTTCTATCAAATCCGTTGAGGATGACAGAAAACTTGCGTTTCATCTTTTAAGATTACCTAAATAAGTATAAACGTAAAATACCATAATGTCACATCATCTTATTTATTTACTCTATGTATCGTTACATAAATCATACACCAAATCTTAATCATACATAACATATAAAAATAATATACTAAATAATATCGAATACAATACACGTGCGTTAATTCCCGTGAAAGATGGCGACCAAGACACGACGCAGTCGGTCGTATATATCCCAGTTCTGAGGTTGACTGAGGACTGCTTATGATTTCCCTAGCGACGTCACCACTTCTTCAGTCACCAAACCAAGTCTGCACGACCTTGGAATACATACAGCATATACTGTGCTTAGGTCAAGGCCAATGTATATTACTTAATTCACACTTTGTGTCTTATTACATAAATTGTAAAGTATTTTAAAGGAAATAAAATTTCAAAGTCTGTTATTTTTAAACTAACATTAAAGATAAAAATAGTATTAATTTATTCATTACTAGCTGTCGCCCGCGACTCCGTCCACGCGCAGTTAAAAAAAAAATGAAAAATAGATGTTGGCCGATTCTCAGACCTACTGAATATGCTCACAAAATTTCATAAGAATCGGTCAAGCCGTTTCGGAGGAGCACGGGAACGAAAACTGTGACACGAGAATTTTATATATTAAGATTAAGTGAAATTAATAAAAATTTGAAATAAAAATGACGTTTTCCTAATTACGTTGTACATACGAGTATGACACTTGATTCAACAAAACATGTGCATGTCTGCACCCGAACATCTCATTCAGAAAAACAAATAGTACAATAAAATATTCAGCGCAACGCTCAAGCGCTGTTAATCAGCATCTCTAAATGTTAACTCAAGAGTTGAGGAACTTAATTAGAAAGTTGTAGGCGCATGAGACACTAACAACTGCGATGTAGGCTCAGCTCGTGTTTGAAATAATTTGCTCGTGTGATGCCGTTTGCGGCTTCAAATGTTAACTCCTTAGGGAATAATTTGATTACTTAATAGGAACTTGTACAATATATTTAGAAGCAAAAGTATTGTAAGATTGGCAGATTGGTTTACTTTTAAATCTAAAACTAGTCATAAGTTGAGATAAAAGAGATAAAAGATGAATAACATATTAAAATTGGAATGGCGTATCAGCTTGTCATTAAAAAAATGGATGGACAAGGGATGTATTAGTTTGCTTCAAGTAGTTTTATCTTACTAATATTAAAAATGTGAATGTTTAGATGGATAGATGGATGGATGGATGGATCTTTGTTTGATGAAATTTGGCACAGATGTAAAACATAGTCTGGAAGAACAGATAGGCTACTAATTACGTTTTTTTTTAATTCCGTGCGGACGGAGTCGCGGGCGACAACTAGTTACTATATAAATAGAAGTCACATCTCTTTTATAGTTAATACCATTTATACCTCTTTTCCTATACTAGTTTTTCAAGAACATTTTTAAGTAAGGCGGTGACAGGTAATCAATTTGTCAGGGGGATCACTCACTCGGCGACGACGCTCGGCTGTCACTTGTCGCCGCGCCTAAAACAACTGCAGCCGATAAAAGCAACCCCGCATCCGTTTCCGCCACACAAGACGACAATGTACCGGCTAAAAACTTTAACAATAGTACAGTACTTTCGAGTACTTTTGCATAATAGGTAAAAAAATGGTTTCATCCCAACATTTTAAAGATACTCAACATAACACGTTTGTACCACACAACGAAGTGATTTTGGCGGAAGAGGGGATGCGTAGGAAGGGTAAATATCCTCTTTATTGTGCATCCCGTTTTTCGTGTAAAGATAGCCAACGCATCTGCAATTACGTCTATGGGCAGCGGTCGCTTCTCTGTTATGGCGAATTCAGGTGGCCGTTTGCTTGTTTGTCATCTTTTGACATATTGATATATGAAAAAACACAACCATTTGATAAAACAAGATAACAATGAAGAAATGGAAAAAAAATATTAAGCGACATAATATTAAGCCAAAAAATATCTATTTTGAGATTTTGGTGACTGATATTTAAAAAAAACGATAAGGAACTTCGTTCAAAAAAGGAAGCATTAATGCAGATTGCATTAATAAATCCGTGTTTATGATATTTTGATGTATGAGAAGTAAACAACTCTCTCAGAAATAACCTGACAAGATATTAGTGACATAAATGTATCACTTGGTACAAGAAACAAATATTTTGAGGTCAAGTTCAATCAACAGCAACACGAAGCCTAATGAATTCGTTAGACGACGCGTTTAATTTCACTCTGTTATAGGATCAATTGAAAGCAATATCATTTGATGAAAACAAAATTGAAGACAATTTAGAGAATATATCTGTTCGCTCTAACTAATAAGTATGTTAATATTTTTTCATTTAGATATAGTTATTTAAATATATAAACTTCATGTTACCTTCTTATATTGTTATTTCTCGTAGTTACAAATAGTGCGATATACTTTTTTGTTGATCAATGCTTTTTTGTTTCATTCTCGTCCATCGCAGTCACTATTTTCTTTCCAAATCATCTTTCTTGTGATCCATTGACCTTTTAACTTAAACGGTAAGCGTTTAAGAAAAAACTTAACACATTACAAAGCACTGTTCATTGAATCGGCGGTTCCCTCACCGAACAACTCTCGGCACGTCCCCGCCGCGCTGTACGTTAATATGTGTTACGTGCGCGGAGTGCGTGATGCGCGCGTATCAAACGTGGGGGGCGGCTTGTCGCGACTTTATTCTCATTCCGATTGTGTGGACGTGAGTCGCTTCATGTCGTGTGTACATTCCATTTTGTGTACGTATCAAGGAAATAAGTATAAATTCTAAAATCTTATCCAAATCTAAATAATTAAGGGTTTTATCTTAAAGATGGTATGCTTAGAGATACTCTGAAGTAATTGGCATCACAACAAAAGCATCGTCGACTCTTTAGTTGGTCTAGATAAAACTAAAATTTTGTTTTCAATCGTTATACAACTAAACGACAAGAATCTTCATAAAGAGGATAATGTAAACACATCCTCGGGCCAAACACGGGAGCAATATTGACTATCTGAATAGTCTATGTAAAGCGATCCCCTTCACTTATAGGTCCCTCTGTACATAAATAAGCTATGAAAGAAATTGATAGCGATGATTGATTGGAAACTTGTCGTGTACTGAACCCCTTGAATCTCGCGCGTTCGCGGGAACGTTGCCACGAATAAAAAGATTATTTAAGTAAATACGATGTAAGAAAACTTATTTAAATAGCTTTTTACGTTAAGCAAAATGTTGACAACTTATTCATCTGATCGTTTTGACGTGAATACCGGAAACTTTTTTATTTGATTTGGGCTTTAAGTCTCTCTTATTTATGATTCGATAATGTTTTATATTTATGAGTTTATACATCATTTCCAAGTATTGTCCAAGATGACGTTATGCTTCTCTCATAAGACAGACAATATGTTTCAGAAAGGATTACATAAGAAAATACCTAAATAGAGGGTAATAAGGAAAAGGAAATAATACCGACACGCTTCGACTTTGTTCATAGGCCTTTAGAAGTGCACGATCTGCAACTATCCATAACCTGAATAAACCACGAAGTAAAAAGGCTTCATAACCAACAGGTTTCCATTCAAAAATGTATCATATGCAATTGCGTCAAGGTTCAATGTCATTAAAATTCTGCAAAGTAGATAATACGATGTTAATCTGTGTAGGAACTGTCAAGTGTCAAACGCTGTCCATTATGAGGCGATGGAGAAATGTCAGGAACTTAGACACGCTTCATCGGAGCTTTTAAGCTTCGACCAGCTTTTGTCCGTTCCACAGTTCATTTTTATTTCATTAACCATTTATAACATACAACATGTAACTGTACTCTTATCGACTTAATGTGCTTAGTCAATGCACATTTATATGATGACTTGCTTTACTTTTTGGCTTTTATCTAATGATCACGGGTGATTTATTAAACGATTCGATGACTGAACGTGATTGCGCGTTGATTTGAAAATCAATTTAGTTAATTGATTCAATTTATATCTGTCAAAGACTTAGTATAACTTTAAAACTTTTGTCATTAATACGTGACTTATGGCTTATATTATTAATATTATATTTTCTCTTTTCTCGAATTAGCACCGATTTTTTTTAATCCAAAATTATTATTACACACTTCAGAGGTGAATCAGGACTGTGCCAAATAGAGGTCTGTGGTCTCTGCCTATCCCTTTGGATTACGGGCGTGAGTTACATTGTTGTCGTTTATATACTTGGTAACAATCAAAATTTAGTATTAAACCAAAAATTATCAGAAAAAGACAACAGGAAAGTAAACCTCGGAAGTTTGTCTCCCCTGTTTGTCTTGTCAAGATTTATTCCACTTCGCTTGTAAATTGTTCCTGTTTAGCGATCCCTTTATTTTGCACCCAAATTAAATTAAGATTTCACAAAGTCCGCGTGAAGGATTTCTCGGAGCAAGGCCGAGGATGTCGGTCGCCGACTGCCGACTGGATAGCGGTGATCCTTATTGCGTACATGGGGAATCTCTCGCCCCCTTGTTTCGTGGGTGACAAAATAAATTTGCTATATTCAGCTCGAAACTGGCTTTTTCCACTTTCGACTTTAACAAATTTAATCATTAAATATACATGTAAACACTTAGTTAAACTCAGGATTAGAAGATTTTATGGTGTCAGTTTTCTAAATATTTCTGACCTTTCGCTGGTTAAAGGCTGATCTCATTAGCTGTAAAACTTATATTCTATGAACTCTTTGCTTTCTATAGAAAATAATCATTAAGTGACAATGTTATTAGAACCTGTAACAAGCAAAAGATCCCGTAAAATTCTTCAATCAAGTTTCATTCCTCACAATTCACAAAAATAATTCGATACGAATCCAAAAGTGTCAGTCGGAACAAAACTATAGAAAGAGTGTCAACAGAGCTGGGGTGTTGCGACGTATCCCATTCATCGTCCCCTTTGATAACGTTAGTTCGTGTCCGATGCACAAAGTTAGCGCGAGCCGGACGTCGTCACATTTACAGGGACCTATAAACATTTGCCAATGGATTTATACCACGCGACGTCCATTGTGATGGCTTCATTATTATTAAATGGCGTCTGATCGCGCGTGTGTTTACTTTCATTTTTACAACACTGTTTGTCATGTTATTGTTTTGTTTAATGCAATTTAATGTTAGCAGGTAAATTCTACTTGCATTGCATTGCAAATTAAATTAAATTTACATTATTAATGAATGAAGATACAAATGTTTTCCATAGTATACAGTGGCAAACGAGCAAGCAGCCACCTGGAGTCGCCTAAATAGCGAAGTGACATTGCCAATCTAAATCAAATCGACTGACTGCTGCTTTTAAAGTTAAAAGCTCTTAGTATTTCTGCAAATTAAATTTTCATTCTAAGTAATTCGTTTTATTGCACACTGAAAACGAGCAGGCTGACCTTGGCAAACCGGCAATGTCACCTCACCGATCCGTTAAGGTGACCTTCACTTATTTATATATATTATTAATAGACTACGTTCTAAAATAAGCGTAAAACTAGAAGCACAATTAACTGCAAGCAAACGTCTCTAACAATTCATTATGAAAATTGACAATATATACCTATGTAATTTACGCATAATTTACAAAGATTTAATTTCTTAGAAATAAAAACTATTTTATAAAATAACGCGGTTTTTTATTTTATTATCACCGACGTTGTAAATACATTAGCAAATTAAAACCACATTGTCCTTCAAAATTTAACTCAAGGTTATTAGGTCCTGCCAACAAACGATGCCGTACAATATTAAGGAATATAGAATTTCATAACAAAATCTCAAATTTCGACCTCATTTCCTAACAGCTGTTGTTATTTTTACAAATTGACTTCGGAATTTCATTCAATGCGAGAGAGAAGTTCCGTATTGAGGAAGAATTTTAAATTTGTTTAGAATTTTTTTCTCATAATCTCACCCTCCGAGTGTGTAACGAAGTTTGCGAAGTGCGCTAAAATGTTTGAAACAATTGAGTGTCTTTCAACTTAATACACAAACAAAAACAACAACAAAAATATAGTACATTGAATTGAAGTAGTTCTTGTTATGAAAGCGGCAGTAGCTTTAATTTTACAGATAGATTTTCAGATGTTTTGTGTTAAGTCCGTCTTTCGAAGACTGTCGTGAACCATTTCTATTGACTAGCTATTCGTTTATTTGCACTAGTGTCAACAAATGAAAATTAATTTTGTACAAGAGTTTGCACAGTACAATATGTGCTGATGCTGTTAAATTCTACCTAGACGTTTTCTCGCTTCTAAGATAGTAATGATAACAGAAATCCTTGCGGGTGAACCATAAAATGCGCAATTCAGAGTTACGCACACTGCTTACTCGGCTGAAAAACTCATCTACCGCAAACCGACACCATTTTTCACACCTGATGTATCACATTCACGTTAGAATACACCAATAAAACGGTAAGAATCGACCCCTGCATATCGAATGAAATTTATTTCTAATTTCGTCCCCCAGTTGTCGCGGTTGCCATAGCGACGGGAGATGATTTATCTCCGTCTTCGCATCTCGTCATCCACTTGCCATTGTTCTCGTTATGTGTAAGTTCTGATTTCACGTATTATGTTCGCTTTGTGTTTTGCAACAATACATTTGGGAAGAATTATAAACTAATGATGCTTTTTGAACTCGAAGCATTAGTTACAAAACAATACTATTGTAAAACTTTTGCATAGGCGTTTGTTATGACTATGTAATTTTTAGTAATCTTAAACGATGTAAAATTTATCTGAATAAAGTAATAACATAACACTCTTCGAATACGGAAACATAATGTGAATAAATAACATAGGTTCTTATAATTTTCATGTCCGTATACCTTGAAATGAAACCTGAAAAACGAACAATCTACTAAGCAAACTATAAATCTGTTACTTAAATACTGATTTGAATGTAATAAATATAATAAATAATTAATGAAAAGAAATAAAAAGAAAAACTATTCGTCAAGCCGATTCAAACGAACCTAAACTCGATGAGGTTACGTCGTTTCATTGCGAAATTTCTAAGGCCACCTTTCTGCTCCATCAACAGATCAGCTCTATGTCATCATAATTGCATTGTCACACGATTTACACAATTTCAAATTGAATTTGAATCTTTAATTTGCAAGATTTGATGACAAACATTGTGACAGGTGAAATCAAATAAACCATGTAAAAAAGAGATTGTACCGTTCCATATGAGATAAAATCATTCCGAAATCATTTTTACAAGAAAGAAAATATACATATGTTAAGCTACTTTTACAAAATACGTTCTGTCTACCCAACTATGAGAAAGCCGTAGAAAAAGCTCGCAAGTTGATGGATTGCTCCTTCCTTATTAGCAACCGCCTATACAAACCCCTCTTGTGGCATGCTTGTTTTTTCTGCAAAAAGGTTGACCCAGTAAGCCTCTTACACTAAATATTTTACTTACTATGCGAATAAATTATAAGACTAAAATATTTTATGACCAAGTTTTTACTTACATATTATGACTTATTGCCGTTGAGTTTAAGTTAACAAAATAATAACTTGAATGTGGATTTATGTCATAAAACATAAAACTCCAAAACGGCTTAACGGATCGTGACGAAATTTGGCACAGATGTAAACCATAGTCTGGAAAATCACATAGCCAACTTACTACGTGTTTTTTTTTTAATTCTACACGGACAAAGTCGAGGGAAAAAGTTAGTTACTGACAAGGAAATGATGGGAAGTACTCTACTTATGGCCACTCTAATAATATTAACACCACAATAGCCGGTTGCTTATTTGGTCACACATGTCCACAAGAGCAACAAATTTCTCACAAATATCTTATGTTTCTATCTGTTGATGTACAGAAAGAGTTGTACAAAATACCACAATTGTGCAATATTATATTAGGTAACTGTAAGTGAAAGCTAAGAAATTAAATACAAAGTTATTTATCGCAGTAAAATATTATTTCTCACAATAAATTAATGGCAACCGAAGCCATTCTGTAACTGGTATACGACTAGGCATGGAACGGACAGGATTTTCTTATCCCGTCAACATGGCTATAAATTATCTTCCACATCAACCCTTTGCCGCCGAGTTTAAGCTTTTGTTTATGTTTTTTTTTTCAAACTTAAAACGCTCATTCACATAAATTTATTTTTCTTTTTATAGTTCAGTTAACGAGAGTGTAATCTTTGTAAAATTATAAGAATATTCTATACTCTGCTTGTTATTTTTCTTGTAGCTTTAGCACTATGTTAAAGTCTCTTTTAAAAGCTACATATTTTGGAGGCATATTTCTATTTTTATAATTTGAAATTTTGTACTTCTATAAACTAAGTTAACAGTGTAAATTCAATGAATTTTGAATACCATTTGATGTCAAAATCTGTCAAACATCGTGTTGGAGTCACGCGAACTATTTCGGTATGGGATGACGTCATCGGTGACACATGTCGACCAGTGCTCACCGACATATCGTAAAAAGAAATTTTTAAATCTAAATTTACAATATCACTTTTTAATTTGGCGTTTGGTGTAAAAAAAAAACAGCTACACCAACAAGCTTGATAAAATCAATTTTCAATATTTCATGTTACTAGTAGATTTTGTCTAAGTTAAGTTTTCCAGTAATGAACACATAAGTAAGCTATCGGTACGGAAGCGCTGCACCGTCCTTTACAAACAAAACTATCTCCCATCCATCAAAATCAACGCCATAGTGCAATAGTCTCACATAATAGTGTTTTCATAATTTGTCGCGCGCTGCACCGTGCGGGGCCGGCAGCCGCTATAAATTACGAACAACACGCTATCAATCAAGCTCCAACACACGGGACTGTTTTAAATTAACTCTGGATTAAGGTTTTACTCGATACAGATTATGCACATATGTTTATAAAGTTTTCGGACATAAGCTTTGATTTTTACATAATTATATATCATCTAGAAACTATTAATTGCACTCATATATTGTAACATAAACATTATTTGTAAGTCTAATCGTTGGTTTCTGAGACCAAAATTCCAATAATAAATAAATTAATGAAGAATATAAGCAAATGAAAACAAAAGGAAATGCACGTTTACTCAGTGTGACGCAAAAGGCCGATAAGTTAAACGTGGGCCGTTTACGTACCTGAAAAATGTAAAGAAAGCAAAACATTAGTCGAAACGTAACAAATGCACTGACCTACGTGAGGTGAAGGCACAAACAAACGAACGGAATCCGGCAGCGAAAAGAAAAACGATAAATTTTGTTAAAACGCCGGAAAAAACCGAACCAGTGTCAGTTAAAGAGGGCTATTCACGTATGCAATGTATTAAAAATAACTTTTATTTAATTTTTAAAATTTAAACGCCTAAACTACTACTTTGTAATAGATAGAAGTGTTTGTTAAATGATAGTTATCGTATAGCATAGAAAATATTATTTGTCAATGACAATTACGAAGATTTTAGGAGAAAATAAAGATACTAATTAAATCTCTGTCTAATCGCTGTCTGAATTTAGTCAATCAAATCTTATTTAACCTCAATGAATAAGTTCCAATAATCAATATATAGTCGTATTACAAGACAGCTCGTGTATGTCTGACTTTTACTTACTAATTAACCTTCGTTCCGGAACACATAAATCGACTCAAACTCTACATTGTTCTTCGTTACTCTCTGCTGTTTGTACCATATTTTATTTTAATTCCTTAACGCCGCTTTATTTAGAAATAAAGAATTGTAATCAGTCTCGAAACTTGTCAATTAATAAGATGTATTTTTAACATGTATATTTTAAATACAAATATGGCAAGAAAAATTTTGGTAAACTGTTAAATTCTATAAATTATATATATCAACCAAAAAAGTTGATAATATTCAAGTAGACCTGAAATCAATCAGGTGGGTTTCTTAAGAACTCAAATTAAATTTCTATAAGGCAGTATTATAGATTTGTAAAAACAGAATAGCTGTCAACCGCGACTCCGTCCGCGGGGAATTAAAAATAAAAGTTTAATTAGTAGCCTATGTTTTCTTCCAAACTATGTTCTATACTCATGCCAAATTTCATCAAGATACGTCGAGAAGTTCTGGAGATACCTTCAAACAAATATCCATCCATTCATAGATTCGCATTTATATTAGTAAGAAGTATGTTTTACTTATATTTTGGTAAAGGTAACATCAGTTGAAATACCCAAAGAATAATAAATAAAGAATATTTTTAAATCGTATATTTCGCCTTTTGACGTGATACGTTAAAACCTGCTCGCTCTAAAGCAAAAGTCGAAAAGGCTTTCATTAAAACTAGTCTAGTTATTTTTTTTTCCTTGGTAAAAGATGACCTTATTCCGCGCTGTTCTGAGATTCCATAGAAGTTAATGGCCCCTATTCATAGCGTGTGTGTTGTAAAGGCTACCTAGAGCGATTTCTGGTTTATTTATATGACCTTTTTTGTTTGTAGTTTTTAATAAGTTTTCATGAAAGTGCTTCTCAAATGAATAGCTGGTAATTCAGTTAATTTGTTCCACGACCATGTCTAATTAAGGCTATGTCAGGTACGTATTAGACAGTAAAACAAACTTGATTTGGACCTAGCAGACGGAGTCCGCAGCATGGTGTTAAAGGCCTTATAAAATTGTAAATACTTTCTCTTGTTATCATCATTTGTTTTTTTGTTTTTTTTTTTATGTTATTTTCTTATAAAAATTAAGAGAAAAAAAACTTGGTTTAATCTTGAGCTATATGATATATGATGTCTATGAATATAACTAGCTTGTCTATGTTTTTAACAAACATTTGTGGATGTGTCTAGGATTCATGGTCATTAAACCGACGCAGTGTGAAACGTAGCTGTTTGTTGGAATTTATGCGGCGCGATGTCGACTATGGTGAGGCTAATTGGTCGTGAGCAGGCGTCGCGCGGCTCCTGATTGCGCCCATCGGGTATCATAGTCCCGGCCCTAAGTGGAAACTATCTTTATTTTTATTTCAAACTTAGCTCGTTGTCTTGCGGTTGAGTTGTTTAAATTGGTGTTCAGGTACAGCTGTTCAATTTCATTATATTTAAATGTTACTCATTTCAACTATAATTAATTTGTTAATGATTATTTTAATCAATTATATTTTTTAAATCATCAAGTTACATAAGTAGGTAAAAACTTTGGAATGGGGAAGTATGTAACATGAGTATAGTCAATACCACTAGCGCCATCTCTTATAAAACACAATAACTGCAAGACGCAGTAATATTAATGTAAAATCAATTTTTACCAGGTACACTCTAAAAACAAATGCTTAAGCTCAAAATTGAATTATGCTGACTTCGTTTACAGCATCTCATTTCGATAGTTTAAATTCAGCAATTTAATTGACTCATGAATTTCTATGCAACACTTTAAAATCAATTTTTAATTATTTTATTTTATTCAATAAACCGTATCCACAATATCTATCTATTACTTTTCATGTTTCATACATCGATGTCGACCCTTTTGACGTATTCTAATTTAACATGTTATGCTTTTGTGTAGCTTTGTAATATTATATTCCCAATTTAAGGAACCGGATTGAAATTACCTCAATACGTAAGTCGGATGTGATTATATGGGGGACTTCGCTTCATGTTGCATACCTCGCGTTCTTTTATTAATACTTGCTAATATAAGGGGTGGTCGGCTAATTTCTTTGAGATGTCCCTCGACTATTATTACCTAACTTTTATATTGCATTGACGTGAATTCTTACCTGATTGGTTACTATAAGAATATTGATCTACAATATAATATTGAGGGTTCGTAAACACGTTTGAAAAATAGTAAAGTAAAATTGTTGTAGGTACTAATTTTACTATTGGGAAAGAGAGAAGTGTGTCTAATTTTATTTTCTAGAATTACATGTTGTAAATGTTAAAGAATTGTATTTAAACTTAACTGCAAATAATAATTAAATCAAAATTACCACCAATCTTAATCCTGTTACTCCTCATCTATACAAACACCCTAAAATAACAATACAAGGATTTAACAAGCTAAAATAGGTGTTGACAAGTTCTCAAAAAGTTCAAATTCCTTTGAAGATAGCTAAAGTGGTATAGAGTATTGTGTAAAATGAAGGTAATCTAATTAAACTGGCAGCAGATTAATGGAGTGACAATAATCTTAGGGCATCGCATTTAATAGGGCCGGGGGATAATCCCGAATTTAATCAGCAAAATCGGCAGACGTGGGGCCAAAAAAAATGGGAGTCGAATGTGACATTTGCGCAAAGACAAATCTATTACTTATCTATGAACTTTTTAATTGAATACAATATTTACGTTTCACCGTGGCATTCTGAGACCAAAATCTCCATATAAAACATATCGTCATCCCTGTCATTGTCTTTGACAAAACAGAGATGACAATATGTTTTAAACGGATATTTTGCTCTAAGAAACCCACGGTTAAGAGCGACAACAAATGTTTAATTTTGTATTTTTTAAGAAGTCGTATTTATTTTTTTACGATGGCAAACTTGCAAGCGGCATGATGCAGATGCGTTGCATACCTTTAATCGACGGAGGAGCACAAAAAGATAATATTTTAGTAAACGTATGCAATAACAAAGTAAGAAATTGGTAATAATCATGTTTTTGTGCTTCTATTTGTCTATCCACTTTATTGTAATAATTTTATATTTTTTATTAAAACCTTATTCGGTATATGATTTGGTTGTTTTTCATTCAGCATCTACACAAAATAATAACGTATATGTTGCCCAAAACAGGCTGCTTCGAAATCATATCAGAATTGTAACATAATAAATATTAGGGTCTTTTATAATGGAGCTCGTATGAAGGGGGCTCCATTGTGTTTTGGCAGACGTTGGGTAATTTACAAAATGTAACTTTGCACGGCAAGGGGTCTGTGGACCATAAATAGTTACGTTTCATTGTGAACTACAAATTATTGTAATTTGGTGGATACTTTTCAAAGGGGACAAGCGAAAGACTGTTGAAAAAAACACGAACTGTCGACAGCAGATGACATTTTAAATAGCATTTGTTGAAATGTTCATTAAAAAGTTTTCGAACGATTTAATTTTTATAATTAGTGTAATTTTAGTTTATTACATTTGCATCGGTTGCAACGGATGTAGCTGGCAGTTTAATCAATTATACTTTATTTAAACAAGATTGATATATTTTATTATTAAAACACTATTTATCAATTAAATTGTTTAAACTTTCGTGAGAGATAATAATTAATTAATTAAGAAACAGCTTAACTAACGTGTGATCGCCCGGTGACGGCACCGACTAGTTTCGGACCTGTCGGGGGTCTTCAGGGCGAGTGTTTATTCTGAGGACTTCGCGGTTGCGTCTCATCTCGCACAGATGACGGGTACGAAACTATTCGGAGCCGTCACCGGACGATCACACGTGAGTTAAGCCGTTTAATTAATTATTTATCAATTCATAAAACTTTAAAATTAATTGTATTATAATTACAAACAGTTGACTATAGTTAGGATTTTACATATAAATGTAGACAAGGTCGGCCTCTCGCTGTGAAGGTTTTCTACCAGGTGATCCAGTAGGATAGTAAAGGAACGCTTATATAAATAAAATAACAAGTAATTTGAAAATAAAAAGAAATGTTCAAGAATTCTTTTTTAAAGTTAGAATTATTGGTATTGTAGTTAGGTAGAATTTAAATCCAAAGAAATTTGATTTTGTTTTATACTGGAATCTTTTCCTTGATAATTCAATTCTATTATTAAACCTAGACCATATTGTAAATACATCGTATATAAAATACGAGTAACGCTGCGTGCCACAGTACGTCACGGACTTATTTCCACAAATTACCGGCCGACTTAGAGCTGGGTGACATCAGTCTGTACCCCATAAAGGCGCGAATGATGGATCGCCCCGTGTGTCATCGCTTCAACAAATAGGGGTCGACCATTCAACGGGGAGCGCAATGCTCGTTATTGTGTTAAAATCAATTTGGCTCATCCCTGACGTCTCGGCTAGTGATTACAATGTATCGATAATTTTTATCGATAGATGCAATACAGATCTTCTTCGATTTTTTTTTTGTTATATTGTATCGTATGTTAAAAAATCTTCTAGGTATAATTTCAGATACTGAACACAGCCTAGACAATTTTTTTTTCTCTTAAATGTCTATGACATAAAGTATGTGCCACAAAATAAATGAAGAAAACCTTTGTATAATATAAAGATACTAATCGCTAGTTCCCTTTTAATTGAATGGGACAAATGTCAGAAATACCAGAAACCTTATCTACTGTAAAGTTTTAAGTTAAAACAATTACATTATAAGCTCAAAATAAACTCTCATTTTAATAAAGTAAGTATATACAAATGCATACTAATGGCAGTACTAAAGAAACGTTGTATGTGTTACTTTTGTTAAGTTAAGGCTATAAAATGAACTTTAATCCCAAAAAACTCCTCTTTGTCCGAAAAACCAAAAATTGTTTCTGGAGAAATATTTTTTTTATGTTTCTATACTTAATTTAGATAAAAGTAATATATATAAAACTTAAATATTTTTATCGACGAATTAAATGTTATTGAACATCACTAATACGTACGCCCATTGTCGATACGAAAAATAATAGTTTTTAGGGCCCTCTACCCCATAGATTGTCACTAACCAAACTAAAACGATCACATCTCAGAAATCGGCAATAACTGAGAATTTTGCTAATACGAGACGACCCGTTTTTTTTGGTTTGTATAATATTTTATGTTTGAAGGTCCGGTTGCAATTTAATGGGGATTTGCTTTGTTGGTTTTTTTTAATAATTGTGCGTGTTTTATATAGGGTTAATATCGATAGAGCAGCATATTGCGCTCTTTTTCGGGAAGTTATGTTGACACTACAAAAACTAAACCAAAACAAAACTTAAACCAGCTAATTTTTTTAATAAACTAAGCACAAATGTATCTTACTAATATTATAAATGCGAATGTTTGAATGGATGGATGTATGTTTGTTTAAAGGTAGGTATCTACTGGATGGCTCAAGGGATCTAAATGAAATTTGACATAGATGTAGATGATAGTGTGGAAAAACACGTAGACTACTTATTATATTTTTTTTTAATACCACGCAGACGGAGTCACGGGCGATAACTAGTAAACTATAAAAAGAGACACCCAAAAATTAGGAATTAATTCCTGTTTGGCATTTAAATATAGAATTGTATTGGCATTGTTTCTTAGAGCGAGGCCGAAATAAGAGCCCTCAAAGCCGATGGCCTTCCGCGGCTATATTTGTCACCGCACCACAATAATACTAGTTTCACACGAAGACAGAACTGAAAAGTTACAGTAAGACAATTCAGTTTCAACGTATAAGCCGAGATAGAATAGTACTGTGTTGACTGTAAGCACTCATTCCAACAATAGCAGTACTGCACTGTCCTGCTCTGTTTCACTGTTCTGACCTCGTGTGAATGAATAACACGATGAAGCCAACATTTGTCACTACCATTACAGCATTTCTTTCTAATCGGTTTATTCAGACATTAACTGAATGGATTTCTATTTATACAGGACGAGGACTTGAGAATGTTTTAGGATTAAATAAATAAATCTCTATTAGATACGTTTTGGTGATTCTTGAAAGCTTTGGGTTTGAGTCCGCTCTAAATATATGTAGGTCTGCATGCGGAAACACGAACAAAGGATTTATTTTATAATCCCAGAAAAATAACATACGAATGAAAATAAATAAGCTGTAAGTGAACGTCAGACGTTTTGAAGGAATTGAAAAGTCAACTTAAGTTTTGGATGTTTTATTTTCACCAAATTAAGATGAAAACCTACTAAATGGATTCTATTTTTATCACTAAGTAATCGCATTAGAATTATTAAGTTAGTAATATAAATTAATAATTAAGTCTTTACATTGAACTTAATTTTTTACGTGTCATAAAATCTTCACCAATTCCATACCATATTCCCTACACTCGATAAACTTTGTTCCTAGACGTTTTTCCCTATACAAGACGTCAATAAATTTACGATCAAAAACACGAACGAAAGTAATATAACATTACTTAAAGAAGGGGATATTCTAAATTTTTAGATGTTGCTAACAGCGGGAACGTAGACGAGATTTCGAGTTTCCATTGACTCACGATAAAAATTTAATAAGTAAGAAAGTTTGGTAAATATTTTTGTATTCGTGTTCCGATTATACCTTACCAAATTAAGAATTAAATTGTTTTTACTTATTTTTCTTCACTCTTCCTTTTTTCCTTCATTACTTAGAGAGTAGTAAAATTTACTACATAATTTTATCAATTTTTCCTGTTTTGTATAAAATCTGTTTCCAAACTATCGATACGAACATAAATACCCCAATTGATCAAAATAGGTCGTGTATTTTTTAATTAAGAAATAAAATATTTTGTTGTGATGACATGACGTACGACAATGGAGAGCCGCCGTCGTGTCTCCAAATATTTGTCCAGCAGAATCATGGAAGCTGAGACTGCTTGTAATATTGTGATGGATGATGTCGTATCTCCCTACCTTATAACGTATTACTACCAGTATGTAGGTTACTTTTAACTCGCAAACATTAAAATTACAATTTAGGCCCTTCGTACACCACACATCGTAAATCGTGGAAACTAATATTGTTTGGTTGCGTCGTGAAAATCGCGTTGCGCGCACGTCATACACATAACATTGAATCATCGACGCAAGACATCTATTCGGTCAGAACATGCATAACGACGTACATGTATAGATTTGTTTCGCCATCATGAAAATCGGAGCAATTTTTCATACGACGATTTTGACAAAAAGGTTGCGTGCGATGACAGAAATGTTGGCAAAGCTGGGTACTAACCTCTACGTTGTATTACATAAGTCGCTTAGCGACTGCACTCACTGGGTTTCGAAGATTTACGATGCCTTGTGTACGAAGGGCCTTCCCTTTGAAAGATTTTATGGCATCCATATTTGCATAAAAGAAATATATTGATTCCAGTATAGCTTTCGATGTTCATACTAAGAAATTAACGCTAAAGTTTGATCTATAAGTGATTTAAATATGTATTTGCACTATAAATATATTGTTAGTTTTTTCTGTTTCTACAAGAGGCTACAATTTTTCAATGTGATAAAGTTAAGACAGTAAGTGAAAAATTAAAAAAAGTATCCTTCGATGATAACCGTTGGCTTCGGCTGTGCGGTCGCTTGGGAAATCAATGCAAAGGCGAAATGTTTCTAGAACTTCCATTTTGTTTGTGTAAAACAAGATGAAAATATAGATAAGTGTGCGCAGTTCAAGGTCAGAAGTGAAAGCAATGTTCTTGACTTTTATTCCCAGCATCGAAACTTGTCTCCCTCAGGAACAACGTTATGTATTGCTACAACGAAACCAGAACGAACTAGGCTTAAAAGTTTTATTGATTTTATTTCCATTACTTACATGTTTGTAAGAATTTTAAAGACAATTTCCCACGTGATTGCAATGTTATTCAATTGTTTTTTTACATTTTTGTCAACCCTAAGTAATATAATTTTTGCAGACACCTATCACTTTATCAGTCTCCATAGCTACGCCGCTTTAATGTTCAGGGATAAAAAAATGTATACTACTTAAGATTTAACCTTTTTAGAGCATGATTGAGATTCGATTTACATGTCTGGATGGAAATGTTGGTTACAATTGCTTAATACAAGAATTCTTCGTTACTCTCGCTTTTGTTGTTTATTACTTAGCTTAACCACTTTCTCAAGGTTTAAAATACCATTAATATCTTTTATACAAATAGTAAAACAGTGTATAAATTAAACTTATCATTTAGTAATTCACAGAAACAGTGCAATTTAACAGCTGTTCGTAGAATTCTGGGAAGCAACCTTTCAGCGCTGGCTGCGCTTGTAGGCGACAGTTCACGCTTGGCCGACTGGACTCGGATGCACTGCCAGACAATGCGGCCTGATATGCTTGTTGTTACCCACAGCTCAAATTGTCAAGCTAATTTCACGGACTTGATATACAAATATGAATTTCACTTTAAGTTAGCTGGATCTTTTACTGTTTAATATGAAGTAGGTATAGGTTTTTAAATGTTTATTCTTCGAAATAAGAAATAGTTAGGCAGTTACACTTTTAAAAACAAAAAGAATCAATACAACTAAATCTAGTATTGGTACGTGATATCTATGATTGTATAGCACAGGGTATTTGTGAAACAAGAGTACTGTTTACTCGACGTGCAAATTACTATACCTACTGTATTTCTGTTATGTCGGCGTCTGTCAGCTATAAGATATCGGTCAAAATGCACGCGTGCTCCCAGCGTGCGCCCAACATGAATGGGTTCACTCTCCATTCGGGAGGCACTAGGTCGGACAGATACGACAGATATCGATGCTTCTGGAACTCGGTTACCCATTTGTGGCGCAGATAGTAACTTACATGTGTGCATAGACGTGAAAATACATCGACAGCTGATATGTATGCCGTAATTTCTAAGATCGGTTTAAAGATTTATATTATACATAAAAATTTTTGAATTAATAAATGACACCTTCATTAATATAATCATTACCGTTGATTTCCACTGGTTAAAAACGATTAATTAGTTCACTCTTATGTATATCCTTATAGGGCTTTCGTATTCACATCTAATATATAAAATTTCCATGTCACAATATTAGTTACCGTACTCCTTCGAAACGGCTTGACCGATTATTATGAAATTTTATATTCATATTCAGTATGTCTGAGAATCGGCTACTATCTATTTTTCATACCGCTATTAAGTTCTTTTAACTGCGCGTGGACGGAGTCGCGGGCGACAGCTAGTCTTATATATAAAATTCTCGTGTCACAATGTTCGTTCCCGTACACCTCCGAAACGGCTTGACCGATTCTCATTTAATTTTGTGAGCGTATTGAGTAGATCTGAGAATCGACTACTATCTATTTTTCATACCGCTATTAAGTTTTTTTTAACTGCGAGCGGACTGAGTCGCCGGCGACAGCTAGTATACAATATACAGTTATGTAATTCATGTAACAAGACCTTAGAGTGATATAACACGACACAGAGCATGTACTATGTAATTGACGAATGGATTTCAAACCCGCATTACGTAGCCAAAGTGATTGTAATTAAATGATGTCATTGATAATACGCAATATAGAACATGTTAAGTTTAGAATTCAACTGAAATAAGCCCCATAATCCATCTTTGGTTCTTTCCAAGAAAGTTAGCTCCAATTAATTGGAGTACTTTGTATCAAAAGGCCATCTTTAATTTATTAAATTGTTGTTTTCGTAGACTAATGTCTAATAACTCATAATAACGCAATACAAGCCAGGACACAAGTATGTTCAAAAATTGTGAAGTAATAATTGGTGTGGTGTTCACATATAGAAAATTCAAAAGCAAAATATTTTCTGAAAGCATCCTGTATACATACGTGTAAGAGCCTTACAATTCAAATGAGTGACGTCATTCAACGCGCACAATCGCACTGCAGCCACAGATGCGTTTCGTTTGGAGTCTACATAAATTATGCAGCGCGTGTCTGCCGCGTACTTTCTTGTATGTGAGCTGTCTGTTACTCTGCAGCAGACGCCTATTGACTTTTGTCACATATACAAGTTGCTCTCATTACAACCAGTACACTCTGATTGTAATTTTCGATTTTATCTATCCTTAAATTTGCTTTAGTATTAGAGTATGAAAGTTTGTATTTTCAAATAAGTTTTGTTTAAGTGATTTGTGTACGGAAATCACTTCATAATTGAATACTTAGTTTAAAGTTTAATTCAGAACTGTCAAATTCATTGTAACATCATTAATATTTTGACTTTTATAACATTATATTCTTACTAATATTATAAATGCTAATATTTAGATGAATGGATGTTTGTTTGAAGGTATCTCCGGAACGGCTGAACGGCTCATGATGACATTTGGTATAGATGTAGAATATAGTCTTGAAGAACACATAGGCTATTTATTAAGTTTGGTTTTAAATATCGCTTGGACATAGTCGCGAGTAACAGCTAGTACGTGAATATATAGAAGAAACTAAATTAAAAAAAGAACATAACTATCAAAAATGCTACTTGTTAAATTCGTTATAAATCAAAGTGAATTTTGATATAACAAGTAATCATAAAAGTCTTATTCCCATTGTCGATATCTTAAAACTAAAATGTAGAATTGCAAAGGGTATCAAAATGAGTGAGCAAAGCTCAGCACGGATCTAATGTAAACACAGTTAAAGTCGTAAATCGACGGCCGAGGCGAACGGTAATTGATTATAATGCGATGCGACTGACAGACAGACGGCTGCCCCTAGAACGATGCTTACATACCTACATATTATATGTATATCTATATACTCGTAATAGTAAAGTTACTTGTCCTATTATAGTTGTTACATATGTTTTGAATTTGCTTATTTCAAAGCGAAATGTTGATTTACGTAGAATCAGTTAGTACGTCTATGAATATTAAATGTAAAAGCCAAAAATGACTGCCTGATTTGATGATGAATTTACTTGCATAATATAGTAAACTAAGTACATAACATAAACAAAGATAGACAGTGCGCGAAGTGGCGAAGTATCTCCTCACGCACTTGCCCGTCACTGAGCCTCGTTTGAATCACGTCCCCACCGCCACTGTATTGGATAAAGGCGCCGCTCAATGCTTATTCAACTCATGATCCTAGAACGTAACTCGTCAAGTTCAATTGAGGACATCGAATGACATTGAAATACAGTTTTATTGATGTTTGAAATCACTATACGGAATAACAATGCTTACGTAAGATGCATGGGTAATGATAGAAACAGTCGGCTTTGCTATTTAGTCAAGACAGATAGGTCAATCTCTCTTTGAAGTGGATTTAGAGGGAATGAAGTGAGGAGTTGTGTTTATAAGAGTGAGAGAGACGAGAGAGCAATGAGGTCTGCTAAATAAATACTCAGTTTCCGCTCATGTTATTTTGTTGGTGTGGTCATGTTATACATTTCGGTGCAGAAGAATACTTAAGTGAGAACAAGCAGTGAGACAGATTGGCCGCAAATTAAAAACAAGCTCTTAAATAAATAATGCAGCGGCAGCCGGGATTGATGTGCGTCAAACACACGTTTATATGTAATGAAAGGCATCGAGTCTATTCCCTATTCTGGACTGATTGGAACAATATAAGAAGGGAAATCAAATATTTCCCAGGTTATATTGTAATAGTGTTATTTATATTTAATATTATAAGCTTATAAAAATTGTAAAATTAATTTATTCGATCCTTCAACAAATAAAAGAACAAATTAATTAAGCACGGCTTAACTCACGTGTGATCGTCCGGTGACGCGCTCTCGCGCTCACGCGCTCTCGCGCTCACGCGCTCTGGCCTGCAGTGCAAGACGCGACCTCGAAGTCCTCAAAATAGCACTTGCCCTGAAGATGGACCTTCGTTGTGTCAGAAACTAGTCGGTGCCGTCACCGGACGATCACACGGGAGTTAAGCCGTTCTTAATTAATTTAATATTGTCTCACGAAAGTTTCAACAATTTACATAAGACAAACTTGCAATTTTAACTAAAATTATCGCAACTTCGTTGTTATGTATTTATATACAAGTATTTCATATGCTTAAATTCAAAATATAATGGTTCAATTGTCTTATTAAAATGTAGGGAAAACTCAAATTGATAAACAAGTTCTTTACTTAAAAAAATAACGATATCGTTTCAACACCGATTGCACTTCGTCGCAGTATCGCTGTCTGCTTTCAGAATCAGATCGTAACAGTTCAATCATGTAATGGAACACGGAATATCGTAGCATTCACTAAGGATTCTATCGAAATGCAACTTACATAGGGCGAGCTGAAAATGTGTATTTCAAACACTTTTTTTTTTCAACTCCTATTCTCTTGTAAACGCATAACGCGTTCGAGCATTCATAATAAAGTTTCGTTCAGTCCGCAGACGAGGTGGGAAGATCCATTTCATTTTGGGATCAGATTATGTTTATAAAGCCTTAGGGAGATGAATGTTACAAAGATTTTACATTCAAATTCGAAAAACTGCAAATAATTTACCGTAATGTAAAAAAATTATAAGTCAAAATAATCATAAAACTGATTTGTACCCGTTTCATGACGAAAGTCTTACGCATTTTTAATTTGATATTTTCTCTGAATACTGAAATAAAAATAAATTTGGTACATAATTTGTAAACCATCATTTGGTACGTAATTTATAAACCATTTAATTGTAAAAGAAGTAGATTAGTTTCCCTAATAAAAGTATTCACAGAATGATGATCAGTCTTAATTTTATTTTTAAACAATATTAACGAGATCCCGACCCTCACTAGGCCAACCTAGATATAATGACAAATGACTGGGGCATTAAAACTTCAACATGTAAAGAGATTTTAAACTTGAGGAAAGTGTTAAATGAAAGATTTATAGTGATAGTAGAAACTCGTAAAAGAACTTACGATGTTCCTTTTAGTTAAGACAATGTTATGATATATTATTATTTTCACAAGTGTATTTAACAAACCCAATTAAACTATGGTTTAACTTGCCAGCTGTTTGTAATATATACCTACGAGTATATCTTACTAATATTATAAACGCAAAAGTTTAGATAGATGGATGGATGGATTGATGTTTGTTAGAAGGTATCTCCGGAACAGCTGAACGGATCTTGTTGAAATTTGTACAGATGTAGAACATAGTCTAGAAGAACACATAGACTACTTATTTTTTTTTATTCCCTTGCTTTCGTAGTCGTTGGTATCAGCTAGTTCTTTACATGTATTATGTATTCTAATAAAGTTAAATGAGAAATGAGACTCTTATTTTGCGGAAAATAAACATGAAATACTGTTTATAATTTTTCCAAGACATTTTATTCACAGAGACACCATCCTTTCTCATCAGAAGTTACTCATAGTACATTTTATGTTGTCAACATTTCACGTAAAAAGTAATTCTATATTAAAATTTTCTAATAATTATGACGCTAAAATACATTAAGCATCGTCTTAGAAGTAGAACTCAGAACAATTATAAATAGAATTCGAGACAAAAAGGTTGACTAAATACATTACTATATATATGTTCATGTAATTTGAAGCTCATCGAGATTTCTAAATCCTTTCTTTACTTAACCTATCCTAATACTTTAGTAAGAAAATATGACATATCAGTTTGTATTCCCTAACATGAATAGCTTTCCAAAATCCAATTCATCAAGTTGTCGGAGCGGAGCGGATACGGGAGCAGAGCGACGAACAAACAAACAAAGATATCTGATGTTTGTGCAGCGACCCGCCGATACCGAATATTGGCGATGTCGATGTCAGACATGGTGACATCTAATCGCCGATGTTATTGCAGTCATATTGAATATTAAATATTCATTATTACTCAAGTTGAGAACATGTGCTAATGTACATATAGTACTCGTAAACTAGTGAAAGTAAATCACAATTATTGTTTTTAGGTTTCCTATAAACACTATTTTCTTGACTCCTTGATTTTCACTGATGTAATCACATTAAAGCATGATGCCCTGTTATTATAATTATGTTGTTTTTCTTGTGTAATTTAAGTAACTTTGCATAACTGCAATTCAAAAGTTCGTCACATAAATATGATGTAAATAATCTCTATGTTCATATGAGCCTAAGGTCTAACTACTAATGCAGATCCGTAGATTTCATATACTAACTCAAACGTAAGGTGTGTATCAGTGACCACTTAGTGACCCTGAGTGCGGCAATGAGTGTTGGAGTTTGTAATCCGAGATATAATAAAGTAATAACAATTGCTAGAGTCAATTAAAATTTTTCCTCGTCCTCCACTGACCTACATCAATGTCCTTCAATTAGTACGCCGCAGCTCTCGACATTCGGCAGTTGAAAGTCGGCTCGTTGGCCGCCAGCCATCGTCCCATTGTTCCACCTCGCAATTAATTTACTCTTTAATCTTTTTGTGGACAAACACTTGACATTATTCATTGTTACAATGAACAAGTACCTTATTAATTCTATAACAATGAAAACTTTTTCTTGTAGTCCTAGCAGGAAACAGACGTTGTTTTATTTGCAGGGAAAACCTTAATGCGATAGACTGCCAGGTTCCATCCTCACCAACTCGGTGGCTGGCAATACTCAACCGTCTTTGTAATAACATACTGATTTTTTAAAAATATATTCAACATTGGATTAAACGAAACAAGACTAATAAAATTTAAGTAATCATATTTCAGTATCTTCTAGATGATTATTATCGTTTTATGTACTCTTATATCACAAAAAAATTACAAGCAAGCGAAAAAAAAACGTTTTATCGATGGCGGTGGTTGCATTTTTATTGAATTACTCCTTTTATTGGTTACATTCCGATCGCTACGAGTATGAGAAAATTTATTGCTTTCTCTGAATTTGACAATTACTTTGAAGGTTGTGGAGTCTAAAATAATAAAATAAGAAGCCCAATGGGAATAAAATTGCTATTGATCGGTAGGCCGAATGGTCCAACGGGAAACACCTGAATGGTTTATAGTTATTTGTAATGGTAAATTTTGACGTTGCTAAATATCGTAGATAACAAAATGTCAAATCTAAAACCATTCTTCGACAATTACACTGACTTTCTTGTTATATTCAAGTTATTACATATTAAGCATTTTTTCAAAAAGCCTTAAAATTATATTTAAAAATGTCGGCGTTACCATGCGGCCGTCCACCGCGGCTCGATCAATCAAACTCCCCGGCATGTGTTCACATGACAAATGCTTTCATAATATCTTTCCTGTACTTAGGCGTACACTCATAGACAAACTTCATACTTATACGATAGCCATCTACTTAAATCAGGACACCACTAAATTTAGGAATAACTAATGCCTAGTAGTTATTCCAACTGTTAGTAGTTAAATAGTTTAGTGTTTTTAGTTGCTAACTTTGCTGGTATAAATATATAAAAGTGAATTATAATATTAAAAAAACAAACGTTCGAACGCCGCGGTTAAAGTTATTTTAAACTGGAACAAAGTTCCTACAACAGACTTGCATTCCGAACATAAAACGCATCAATCACAATGAGCATATAAATTATTACGAAAGGCATGAACTCACATTTATTGTGTTGTTATTTTCGTCAGATTCCTCGAGTTTTTTTTTTGGAAATTTTTTGTTAGATATTTTTTTTTTTGTAAAAAAAAGATTCCTAATTCAAAAATCCGTTACACATAGATTAACTCTTGAGATTTATTTTTTATATACACAAAAGAAATAATCTACAAGTTGTCAGAGAAAGTAGAGCAAAGTGAAATGTTTAGCAATAAATAACAACAAATACAGCTCCTGCTGACGTCACCGATAATTTAGTAGCTAATATAAACGTCTTCTTGAGATGAGTCTGGCAGTCAGAGTAAATTATATTTTTCGATTAAGGAGCTTCGTTTTATATATATGTTTTCAGATATCTTGGCGTCTCTTAACTTCGTGCGAGTCGTTGCGCAGAACACAATTTTTAGTGAAGCGTGGCGTATGTACAAGAACGCGGGATCTGAACACTGTACAGCGCATCGATGACTTTGAGCCGATGATACATATTAGTTTACTAATATAGCAAATTCGCGTATCAAAAAGAAACAATTGAACAAAATTAATTAAAAAAATATTACCTGAAATAGGCTTTTGTAAAAATGTGTAACTACTCTACAAAGCTCGTGTTAGGTAACTATTTTGAACATAATGTCAAAGTCATTTTTATTGTTTTATATGAGTCAGCACAGATATAGTTCATTAAATCAATTTCTTGTCCCGCGAAACCAAATCAATTTGTACGGTGTGTAAAATGTATTTAATTAACTGCTGATCTAATTGCCATTTCACGGTAAAGTCAGCAAAACAAAATTAACACATGCATAATAAATAATAAAAGCAACGTAGAACAGAACATTTATAGGGTTTAATTAATCCCGGGGAACGGGAATGTGTCCGGGACAATTTATCGCCATAATTTACGAGGAGACCCGGAAAAAAGAGAATACAAATACGGCATAATGTGGCGGTCGAATTAGCCGGCGTGTTGCTTCGGCATCGAGGAAATACTGTTCGTAGCGAGTCACTATAATCGCTTCACATACACTAAGTTACACAAGTCAACAAGTTTTAGTATAAAAATATTATAAAAAAACACCATTTAAGAAGTGATTTATTGACACGAAAAATTCCAAAAACAAACTCTATTATTTATTTTTTTATATCTCTATCATTCTATCTGAACAAAAGAAACCCATGTTCTACAATACTTGTCATGAAGCATATTAACTAATAATGTTTAATACGACGATACCGGATGTAATCATGAACATTATTGACACCAAATGGCTAACTTTTATTTTCCTTATAAATTACTAACAGTGATCCACGACTTCGTCCGCGCAGAATTAAAAAATCTAATAATAAATATAGCCTATGTCACTAGGGAATAACTTCCCTACAGTGAAAGAACTTTTCAAATCGGTTCTGTTGTTTCAGAACCTATTCAATGCAAAAAAAAACAAACAAATCTTTCCTCTTTAATATTTGTCTTTCCCATATTTGCTTTATTCGCACCAACTTGGATGGTTAGTATATTTATAATTTAAGTTCAACAGACTCTCCATCAAACATAAATGACCAAATAAGTTAAAATCGTACGAAGCGTAAATCAAAGAGTGTCGCGGGCCGCATGAGTCACGGGTGTATTAAGACTGCGCATACCGCGAGCGATGGCCCGCGACAGCCCGCAATATTGCACGGTGGCAACGTGTTTAACATACACTGCTGACTTTTATTAAGTCTAACTGATTTTAAATATTAACCATTGATTGCATGCAGTCCAGATTCACGATGCAATAAGGTAAGCTTATTAAAATTGACGTGGATTATATATATTAAATAACATGCTTATTGCGTGCATATCTACAAAATTAAAAATTATAAAGTAATCACATAATATCTTGTTTCACGAAAGCAATTTAACAATCTTTTTCGGAAACTTTTGTTAGTAAAATACGTTTTTGTTACGCCGATGATTTTCTAGGCATTTTTAGCATCTTAGTTATAAATATAATGAATTATTAAACAAAATAATTGCATTATTTTAAGGTTTGTAGGAACTTAAAATTAAAACACGATAAATTTCTCAATTCAAATGTTTTACTTGTAAAAAAAACATACAATTTTTAATGCATTCTACAAGTGTTCATGTGAAAGCATTAAAATAAAAAAGTCGAATGAGATATCGCATTGTATCGGAGGGTTACAACACAATAGGCTATTTGTTTTCCTGCATATTGTTTGGCTTCCATCTGTCATTGAACTTTCGAGTTCAAATTACTATTTTAGTACCAAACTATATAAATTGATAGTACCGATGAACGGGCCAATCAAAATATGAAAACATAAGTGTTTTATTCTCTATTAATTATTTTATGTTATGAATATTGTTCTATCATTTACTCACCTATAACAAAACAGTATTCTTCGCAAAATCACAACATAAAAAATACATCCGATTTTAAACTTGTGTCAGAGTCAGCTGCTAGGCTATTAGTTCTAAAATAGACTCATACAGTGACACTATTATAGCATTCATTCACATTACACCGCGCGATGGTTCAATCAAAGTTGGGCGGAAGATTTGCGCCCGCCCTACGCGGCGTCGTTCCGTAGACTGCCGCCCGCCCAAGCCTCGCAGACCGTACTGAAAGTAAATTTTCGCGCGCCTGAAAATTTTATTAAGGCTTCCTTCGCATTATCTAACGTGTTTGAAGCTTTGTGCTGATTTCTTTGTATCATTGCGTTTGACTTGGGAAAGGTTTATGTTTACTGCAGATATATCTCACTTTTGACCTTAATAGTTCTTAGTATTCAATGTTCAATTGTTTATGAGTTTTATTTGAACAAAATATTGTTGTTGTAGTTTCTGAGTTTATTGCTTAAAATTTAGTAGAAACAAGACTGCGAATCTGTTTCTGTGAATAGTAATAAGTTTATGTTTCGAAAACAATGACCGAGTCGATTAATTAATTTATAACTTTAAAGTATAAATAAACGGGACCCTTAATGAAAAGATGTCAACTGCTTCAATGAACAACCGCAAAGACTTTGCTCTATAGCTAAGACTTCGCTACATTACTTAGAATTAAAATATTGCTCTTTATAAAATTTCATTTTCAAATCACTGTATTCAAAGAAAAAATTATCAGAGTTAACACTTAACAACAGCGACAGAGAATTGCTTGCGGATTACTGCAACACTGTTTACTAATGAATTTAATTAACCTTATTTATTAAGTCGTTTCTAAAATCCCGATAGTATATCTGGAGTGAAGCCAACATTTTTACGTTCGCGTGCTTACAGCGCCCTCTATCCATCACTGAGATAACGTCGGTAAATACTTTCCTTTGACATTAGCATAAAGCCTAGGAATTGTTTATAAGTGTGTCTAGAATAACAATTAGCTGGTGGCCAAACTAATTTATTCGGTTGTCAGGAGTCAGGAGTTGCCGAGTTGACTAGGCGCCGCTTGTCCGTCTGATTCAAACAGATTATGTACCGAAATGGATTTGGCTAACTTCGTTTGTGGTAAATAAATAACTCATTTAGAATATCTGACATGAATAAATTGTGACAGTTTATATTTCTAAGGTTACTAAAGTTGAAAAGACTATATCACTATGTAAACTAAGTTAAATTTGCACTAAAATTGTTTTGGCTAGGTTTTAAAAAAAGAACGTTTATGGTTAAATTAAAACAATCAAAAATTCAACCTTTGGTAGTTATTTAAAGACCATTTTGATACTTTAACTAAAATAGGAAAGTAATTTTCAAATATAATCAATAAAGTCAATTTTTCATTAAACTAAACAGTTGTATAATTTGGCGAAGCCAAAAAAAGTATTTTACGCAATACTGCATGCATTGATGAAAACAGCTTTTGCCTATACATTTAAAGGTAAAATATTTTCCATCGTGTTACCGTGCAAAAATAATCGAAGTTGCTTTTAGAATAGTGCAATGAGTAAAAATAACGTCGGCTCGAGCTATTTTAAAACTCCATTACACCTAACAAATAGCGCCGAGTTCACGCGAAGCTGCTTTATTTTATTTTTTAAATATAAGTGTTGGATAAAAGCACAGTTGAGCGCGGCGTAACGATCTCTTTGCTTCGATTTTTTATATTTTCATTGAAAATTTATTAGCGAAATTTTAACATTTGATGAAATAAAACTTATCCATCGCTTCACTGACCAGTTTATTCCAGTCACACGATCAAGTCCAGCGCTAGATAAATCTGGAAAAATATAACCAACCGACTAATAAGGAACCCACAAAATGCATTCCGTTCTTAGATTGATCACAGGAGTGGAATAATGTTAATGTATCTCCATTATCCAGAGGCATCCATAACAATTTTTTTTTGGCATGGTTCTAGAACACATTTCTAGATTTTTTACTTTCAAAGGATTTTTTTTCAACGTATTTAATTAACTCAACACTTTTAAAAATAAATTTGATTCACTTACGAGGATATTTTTAAATTGTTTTGTGATGTTAATTAGTGTTTAGTAAGGTTTAAAGGGTAAATAGCGTGACTGTACAATGGCTTGGATTACCTTGACCGCTCTTAACATAAGTTACACAGTCGGGCATATGTACGTAACAGTAACGTATAAGGATTAAGTAACTGAGTATATACGAAGTATATTGTAATGGATTCCCTTATTTGCTATTACTCGGCTTTGTTTATATAAGATAGTTATGTAGTTATCTTCAAATGTTCTTAATACGTTATTTTGTTATTGTCTAAAGTGATTCGTTAGTAACTATTACTTAAGTTGTTTATTGTTTTTTTTTTTTTTTTGTTTCCGAAATAGTTGTCCATAAAAGCCATACAACTACTGCCTTTCAAACTCGTATGTCTTTTTTTTTGGAATTCATAACCCTCTTTTGTCCTAATCGCAACTACTTTTAGGCGCATTCTATCAAACATCGTCGAGGTTTAACGAGGCAATTAAACAGCGAGCTTTATAAACCTGTACGTTTTATAAATCGGGTTTGTAATGAACGAAAGTTAAATTTAGCAATACCATGAATTGCATGCGCCGTAAAAATATTATTTCGAGTGCATTTCGTGTGGCCGATTAATTTTATGGCGCATTATTTATACATTTAAATTTAAAATTAATTTTAAAGCATCGCTATTAAAGTTATGTTATGTTCGAATGAGTTCCTACAATGCGTGTTGTGAGACATCGATCTTTAAATAATTTATTACATTCACTTGTTTTCATTTTTATTACCAATACTTAAATTACATTCGTCTTTTATAACTTTATCTGGATCGTAAATGAAATTAATGTTTAATTAAATTAAATTTTTCAAAAGCTTGTAAAAACTGACTGAAAATCTATATATATAAAAGAAAGTCGTGTTAGTTACACTATTTATAACTCAAGAACGGCTGAATCTATTTGATTGAAAATTGGTGGGCAGGTAGTTTAGAACCAGGAAACGGACATAGGATAATTTTTACCCCGTTTTCTATTTTTTATTCCGCGCGGACGGAGTCGCGGTTAAAAGCTAGTCTATATATATATATAAAAGAAAGTCGTGTTAGTTACACTATTTATAACTCAAGAACGGTCGAAATGATTTAGCTGAAAATTGATGGGGAGGTAGTTTAGAACTAGGAGACGGACATAGGAACTTTTTTATCTTGTGTGCATTTTTTTTATTCCGCGCGGACGGAGTCGCGGGTAAAAGCTAGTATGTGATAATTGAAACTGATCTTTGCTAACAGTAGAATGTCATTTCTTTCAAATTTAACTATGGGCAATTTTAATATACAATTGCAGTAATTCTTAAAGTACATCCTAAATTAATCACTTAACCAAATAAAACAAAATTTCTTCAGTTATTTTGTCTAAAACAAAAGGTTCTCAGGGGCGCGTCATATCGCACTTTATGGGCAATTAAACCACTAGTTAACGAAGAACCGTTCATCTTAATAAAAGTCAGAGTAACGCACCCATCGACCTCGCTCTGCTACAGCCAACAATCGATTGCGGAACATAATTGATGGATAAACAATGTGTTCTTATAAACACACGAGAAAAGTACATTCATATGAAAAATTCTATATAGTGACATAATTTATATTACAAGACAAAATCACTTGGATAGCATTTTTATAGAAGTAAAGAATAAAAGAGTTTATTAAACACTTATGTACAATATCACAATACGTCCTTATCAAACAATAATTCTAAAATTTCGCTACAAAGCAAGCAGTAGTTAACGACTATTCGGAAAGCAAATAGAGATGTATCAAATAAAAGACAGCATCGTGCATATATCATAAAGTCAGTAAGTACCGCGCGGCGGAACTCGTAGTGTAAAGAAACAAAACAATGCAAATGTTATTGCAAATTGAATCAGCGCTCGTTGCTCTCGTATGGTAATGCGAGAAAAGGTTCCTATGGTCACTGTGGACGTTCCAACACTGCAGAGTTACAAACTATTAGATATGGCACTTAATTAAATTAAATTATAAACACACTTTTAAATTTTTGGACATTCACATGTATTTAATAATGAAATTAAAACAAGGACTAGGAAACTGCAATAGGTGACCGAAAAATTTTGGGTTCTTCACCTCAGCATAAGTTAATGTTCAGTTACGTATTCGAATAATTTTTTTTCCAGATTGGGAGACATAAGATATTCAGTCCTGTCGATTAAATTTAATCCTTAGATAAATATATATTTACCAACTGTTGCTTGGTCCTGTCATATCTATGTATTTGCAACTCTTCCGATCCTGGCGTAACTGCAGCGACTTTTTTCCACATCCAGCACATCTGCCGTTTTGTTTATGGCAAGACTGGCCCACGCAATGCACGTTTTACGTTTTACGCTATTTCATTGCAACGCGCTTCAATAATTAGAGCAATAAAATTATTTCCTTTTGTCGCTGATAAAAATCAAACCCATAACCATGTAAAAAATACTTGAGAGGTGTCAAGGGACACCTGGATGGAACGAATTTTCTATGAATTTTCGTTATATATTGTCACATCGTTGCCATGGTTACTATAGCAAAAAGTGTTGTGACAAATTTTCGTAAGAATTTTTTCCGTCTAGCCCCCTTTCACAACGCGCGATAAGGAACTTCGTTCCAATAGATGATATTTAACGTTTTATTGACAAAATAATGTGACGTTACTTTGAAGAATAATGCTCTATTTCTCTTCCATTCAATTTAAGATACGCTACCAATTCTCAGTTTACAAGGCTGTCGATAAGTTCAGTTGTTAGTTTGCTAATTAGGTAGTTAGTCAAACGGGTAGAGAATCTAGCGAGCGCTAATTAATCCACTTCCAAACCTCTGATCAACTTTAAGATTTGTACATATAATTAGTTTGGGAAATAGCTTTAGACAAGACGTCAAAAAAGTGTTCTGTGATCACAAACGACTAGACGTAGATTATAAGTTTTAGATAGACATGGAAAGATCATAAAATTATTTTTTGCCTGAAGAGTGTAAATATTTATCCCACAACTCGTGTACCGCGTTGGAGTCAGACCGCGACACTTTTTTAATCGCACTCGAATCTGCTTTTAACGATCGAGTTTTTTGTAATTGAATTTCCTTTTTTAGCGAATTCGCCGTCGCCTTTTTGTTTCAATGCAGTTTCGCAATTAAAACGATATGCTACGTAATTTATAAATACAAATTAACGGTTTTTTGAGGGTCGCCTTTAGACGTAAAAACTCATTGAGATGTTGTATTTCATTTGTTTGTATAATGATTTTCATCCTTTGTCGGATTCTTTCATGCCGTTCTCAATTTATTTTTTCCGAATCATCCGTTCTTTTGTTTGCTATTAAAACCCCTTAGTTGTTAATTCCCGATGAAAAAACTGAACTTTACAAGCTCCACAATATTAAGTACTAACTAATGAACTTTGTAAATTTTATAAAAAAATATCTTAAGTCAATTATAAAATTAAGCAATTCTCATAACAATCTACTGTTTCAAATAAAAAAAAAATTAATTACTTCACTCAATAAACATTCAGCGCTAGAACTCTTATTTCACTATAGATCAGAGAAATCAATTAGTATTGAATTTGAATAAGATTCTTAGCGTTAATTGATTAGTGGTGAGTTAATTCAGTACGTGTACGGCCAGTCATCGTCACGCTCGACTTCTCGCCTTTGTCTCCTCGCCATTGTGTGTAAGAACGAGGTGTCTGACTACCGCCTCGTTGATCTGCGCTCGCAAGGAAAATGCTGAGAATTTCATCTTAACTTTCCTAAGCTTTTATATGCATGTTTTAACATTTAAGTTTCTAATGCTTCAGAACCAATTAATAAAGAGGCATTATTTGATTATATATTTTCTGAAATCATTTTGTAAGTGTTATTTCTTCCAGATTTTTATGTAAACACATATGTAAAGCGTATAAAAGTAATCAAACGCCCGGCGTCTTTCAAATGTGGAGAGACGCGTTCCTTGGGGCTCATTCTAATCAGTGGTCTTTGCTAAACGTCAACTGAACCATTACTCATTCGCAAATTTAACGCGCAAAAGTACGGTGACCTACTTACGGTATAAATGAATACGTATTTGATCAAGAAATATGATGCGAGCTAATCTTGGAGCTTTAACGTTCTTCTTAAACGGTGCCAAATTTGCATAATAAATTGGATTTGGGTTTGTAATTTATCGTTTATAATTTTCTAAAAACAAGAAAGAGGGAGCTAGTCAAGTGAAGTAAAGAGACAAAAACCCTTACTTTCTATATCCAACAGTTTGATCTGAATTCTTCAATCTCACAATAACAGTAGCGGATGATCACTAGATCGGGAAGATGCGAATTAAATTTAAATAATGCTAGTTGATTGTTAGTTGATTCATTGATTAGAACCGATCAAGAGGCCACTGCAGTTAATTACGCGACTTGACCAGCCTCGATGCGCCCACGCAGCTATTGCGATAGATTTATTGCTTTCTTTGGCGACGCTGCCTTATAAAGACTTCGTTTATGAAGCTTGTTTATAAATGAACACAGATGTCGTTGTGTACGTTTCAATATTAACCGTGCTGACTTGTTTTTATACGAACGATGTACGCAATATTGAGGTTAGATTAAGAAGTAGTAAGACCTATATTTATTAATAAATTTATAGTTAGTTTTTGTTTAATATTTTTTATAATAATCACCAATGAAATGGATAAATTAGTAACTCATATTCTCTCATTAATTACATTTCTAAACTGATTAAATAACTTTCAGTCCTTAGAATTTTGGTTATAATTTGTTTGAGTTGAATTTGGACATTAATTGAATCGAAGTCCGCACAAACGAACAATTCACTTAGTAACCACGAAGCGGCCAATTGATCGCTTCGCTCATCTGTTATAATATTAAATACAAACCATACATACATTATACACGCGTATTATTAGTACTCACAGAGATACGGTAGCCTTAAAAAATCTTCACATTCATTTGTTAACTCATATAATTTAAGAAAATTTCTGTACCATTGGAAATCGGTTTCGCCTTAACTTAGTAAAACTTAATTGATAGAAAAATTAATTTATGTGTCTATAAAAATCTTTTAAAATATTAATGATTTTTGATTTCTATAGTCAATGTCTCTCAATAACCCAATCCTTTTAACACAACCATGCTTTATCCTATCCATACAGGTTATTTTTCTTATGTACTTTTATCCGATAAAATTCTCATCTTATCCACTACATGTGAAAAGTAAATTACCTTGAGATGTAAAGATAAATCAAAGCAATGATGTACGATATCAGATGTCATCGATTACAGCCGATGATAATCGTCTATAGGATAAGGCCGGAGATCTATCGGCCGCTGGGCAATTTCAGATGCACCATTTGTATACGTCCCGACGTAACGGATATTCCCGTATTAGACTCTATGGTGGGTGATCAATATAGATGTTCGGGTGTGGCCACTGAACAAGTGATAAGCATTTGTCATCGTGAGAAATTTCCTTTGCTTTCTGCACACATATATATTTAGATTGAATATATGATTAATTGATATAGTAATCTGTATTTTAAATGAGAAAAAGTAATGTAATTGAATTTTTTTACTTTTTCATTGAAAGTCCGTGCTGACAACGCTCTTTACATTTTTTGAGATAATTTTAAAACTATTGTTTTTGTTGACTTTAAGAGTCTCATATATCTAAAATGTATATCGAATTAGTTCCATTTTTGTGGCTATACGTAAAATATTATAGTACTCGTATTTAAAAAAAATGCTGGAAATTCCGCTAATTTTATAGCCTGTAAGCGAAATGTGTATCACATCTCTGACCGATAAGTCTTTGTATCAGAACAAACACTTGGCGAGATAAGACCGTGCTGAGGACGCAAAGTGCACCAACAACATTGACCGCACCAACTAGGCGTACAGTGGATCTAGCACGAATATTTCTAACAATCGCCTTCGCATCGACATCGTTGATTATGTCAAAATAAATTAGACTTTTGGTGTACTTTACGCCCGCTGCACAAATTGTGATGACGATACGATGGCGATTATCACAAATATTCATGATAGGTCCACTGTTCAGATTAACCCACTCCCGTGCTTAGATAAGTGCACTATAAAAAGTGGAGTAGATTAATTATATTCTACTAACATACATGGTACCTCGGAAACCTTTAACTCGTCTGTCAATTTGAAGATACCATCGCACGTAGAATCGTTTATTGTTTAAATTAAAATGTCCTGTACTCACGTACCGTTTCATCCTTAAGCTACGCTAATGATCGCTCTTAGTGACTTACCTACCTTTATAACTGTAGAAGATTAGAAATAGGCCTATTTATGCCCCACTATTTACAAGAGTTGTAGATATTTCGCAGATATAATAAGGAAAATGAGATAATTAAAGGGTTGCGAACTGAATAGATACAATAACATAATATTAATTTCATGGAAATCTACTCTTATCTATGTAAGACATATAAATTTTGCTTACAAATCTATACCCGGGAGCCAGTAGCGATCGATGTTAATGCAAGTTTACCACTAAGACGGAACAGTCAGGCAGAGCAGTATTAAAGAACAGTACTAATATAACAGTTGGAGTTCATACAATAGAAATACTGAGGGTCTAGCAAGAACATTTGCGACAATTGCCGTCGTATCTTTATCAACAAAGTTCATATTAAAATTTATGCAGCACCTCTGTCGGGCGTAAAGCACATCAAAAATCTCATACTAATTTTGACATAATTGACGCTGACGACACTAAGGCGATTGTCAAATATTTGTGCTAGGCCCACAGCACTCTCTACTACTCTACCCCACTCTAGTGTGAAACTATAACAAGTTGCAAAGCTCTTAAACGATACAACAGTCTCCCACTCGTGAACTGTGAATAATCGAAAACGTAGATCATATCTGCGAGGGTATAATGATATTGCAATCGTGGTAGCGACTTATATTTTATGAACAGACGTCCGCCGCCGCCGCGGGCCGTCATTAAATGGAAGGACGCACGTGCGCTAGCGCAACTGGTATTGCATTCGGGTGGTGACACATTTAGCTTAAAAGACTTAAGTTGGTTTATGACAAAATATCATTTATCCAATTATTTAATAAGTGAACATTCTCCCTTGCCTTATCCAACTCTATGTGGTGTGCATGGGAGGTTTTTGTCATCTAAATTGCTTTATCATTCGTCATTATATCGTCACTTCCCTCTTATCGTTGGTTACCGAGACCAAAATACCTGTTTAAATATCATCATTAATCTCATTATCGTTGTCAAAACAGAGATAATAAATATTTTTGTTGAAGGGTATTTATCTCAGAAACCAATGATTAATAATGTCAACTTATTTTATAAGTGAATATATCCAGATTTATTAAGCTTTATAATTATTTTAATTCTAGAATATAGAATGCATAAGTGTGATAGCAACTTAAATGTCGCTTGTTTGTAAGTAACAATCATTTATAGATCGCTGCAAACGGCTGGCGGTAGTTCGTTGCATTGTTATGTCCTTCCATACATCTCGCTACATGACTGCTAATAGTCCGCAATTATCCAGCTCACGAGATAGCTTGAAAAGTTTTAAGTACATTTGAATGTACTGAAATAATACATAAAACAGACAGACGAACATTTTTAAAAATAAATTTTCATTAGAAGCAACACAAATACATCATGTGTACGAATATGATTTTTTCGATACAAAATACATATTCCAGTTTAATTAATTGTAGTAATTCCGTCTTTGACTTTTTTGTTCTACATACGCATCAAAAGAATAAAATTATTTTCATGCATTTTAATTCACACAAATCTAGGCGCATCAGAGTCAATATAAAAAGGCGTTCAAAAATAAGATAGGACCAAAATGTACGGCGTCTTAATTAATGTCCAATGACTGTTACTAATGGCTCGAATCGCCTTAAATCAAATGCGCGTCCGCAACATGACAAACCCGATTCAGAACGAGTTTAAAAATAAGAAGCTGGCATGGAGCGTCAAACGAGGGTTTTGTCTGACGCTAAATCAAATTAAAAAAAGAAAATAAACAGTGAAGTGCGTTCTTACGTAATATCCCAAGGTTCCGTATTCTTGTTCTAATAATAATTTTATTGTAATTGATAGAACAGCATAGCATGGAGTACAAAATAATTTGAGAGTTGTAGCTTGTATTAGCAGTTCCTTAATGTTTACCACTACTAAATCATACTAAACCTCCTCTTAGGGGCGCCCTTAATAGCTTTTTAACCATTCTTACTGCGACAGTTTCTAATGAACCACAATATGAAATTCGTTATATTTAACGCACATAAAATATAAATATATTTAAAAAAAACTACATTAGTCGAAATCAGGATGAAGTTGTCAAAACATCCGTATAATTTAATAAGATGTTTTTAATTGTGACACAACGGAACTCTAAAAATCAAATATGAAACATTTATTGATTACGACAGATGTCGCTACTGGGATTATAATTCAAAAGGAATTGTAGTTTAAATCAAATTATTGGATATTGAACAGTAAATCAACGGTATAAGGTTTAATTTTGATAAATTTAATTTATTTCTTATATTCTTTTAGTAAATGTAATGTTAATAAATCTTATAAAAGGTAACATTGTGCAACGACACAAAGTCGAGATGATGTGTGCGTTTATTTCTACATCATGTTCAGTAATTTGATTATCTTCTTATTTTTCGTATTACTTATTGTGTAAAGAAGCGGCTAAGTATTAAATACAATTGAAATATTTGATTTTGTTAATGACTGGAACGTTCTAGGTAAATACTATTTAAAAAAACTATTTTTATTTTTATTGACCGTGTTTTGTTCTCTTTAATTTTTAGTACTTGGACCATTCATTATTTATCTTAGTTAACAGTTAATCTTAATATCCGGGCAAAGTCACCATATTATTAGAATTAAATTTAAAAAAAAACTTGTGCTAACGTTTTAGTTTATGTAAAAAATATCAAAGAGGAACACTTCCATGTTTATTATCGTTCATTGAAATTACTCTCCAAAAATTTTTTTTATATTACTAATAAGCATAGGAGACATCGAAATAAGGTTTAATACGTTTACATTATGTTAGTAGTCTTAGGCTCTTTGTACACAAGGCGATGTAAACTTTCGAAACCTGGAGATTTTGATCACTCAGCGACTTACGCATTACAATGTTCTAGAGTATCGCACATAGGCACACGTTGTTGACATTTTTATCATCGCCAAATCCAGTCACACTTTACTTGAATTTAAACATCATCACGTGAGAAAAATCGCTGCGATTTTCAAGATACCAAAGCAAATATATACAGTGGACATTTTGTATATATGCGTGTAGTCGCTTTGCCTGTACTTCACGAATAGACAACTCGTGTCGACGATTTAACGTTGTGTGTATAAAGGATACAAGTTCAGAAAATGTATGCTGCCCTGTGTACTAAGAACCTTACCCTTCAAAGTGATAAAGATTTTAAACTCGTTGCAAGTTAGCCAACGCTTTACGAAGCCTGGCTCATACTTTCGGCACATTACTACGGCCCTGAGCAACGTTTGCGGACTAAGAATCGAGATAAAGTACTTTTAATGTAGTTCAACCCCATTTTCTCGCCGTCAAGAGCTATTAAAAGTTTAAGCCACCGCCAATGCCGGCTAGGCTCGCCTCTCTGCCGTTTACTGCTCGATTTATTGACAGTAAACATCTTAAGCGGTTTATTAAAAACGTTTATTTCAAATCAAATGGAATGTTTCCTACAATGCGGTTGTTTTGTTTTACTGGATTAATGAAGTTAATTCCCTTGCTTTGCTTTGTTTAATTGGATGCAATATTCGAGATTTACTTTTACATTTTCATTGATAAAGAGACTGTTCAAATGTTAGTTGTCTAAACATATTCTTTCATTATGACGTATAATGATTTTTTTTTAGTTCTCAGGTTTACAAAAAGACTTCTTTGTATTCTATGTCCGTTTTATTACTCATTTCATTTGCGAAAGTTCAAAGAGTTATTTATTATAAAGTAACGTTTCTACCCACGTCCCATTTGAAGTGTTTCCTTGAGATCGTACAGCGGAAATAAAAAAGGGTTTAATACATCCAAATTGTCGGTGGGTGCGGAAGGTCAAGAACGTTCACTCAATCTTAGTTTAGGGCGGGCTAACAGATTGGGATCGGTCGATGTGTTGCCGGTGATAAATCTTTTAGGAGCGCCAGTTGTTTTGTTTTGGAGCTTGACGGTGACAAACAAGACATCACAATTTTTTTTAACATAATTAGAACATTTAAAATTTTGAGACTGATCCTTTGAAAAGGAAATTAAAGTCGTGCTAGCCGTAAACGTTAAACGATTAACTGTTGGTTTCTGAGACCAAAAACCTCGATTAAAACATGATGTTATTGTATCTGTTTTGTCAAATATAATAACAGGTATTACGATATGTTTTATGCAGTATTTGGTCTCAGAAGCCCACGGTGAGTGATCCATTATGTGACCGCGAGTACCAACGTAAGTTACGTATATCTGTATTAATATTAAAATAGACGTCCGGTGCTATTTCTTTCCGGACATAATAAATGATAAGATTTAACTACTGTTCAATAGATGGCATTGTAATCAAATTTATATAAATTTTATTACATAATCATTTTAATTGTTATTTATAATATTGTAATAAAAAATGAGTATTTAAAAACTTCTAACCTAAATACGTCAACTTTAAAATAAACATTAAACCGAGAGTTAGGGACAAACAAGATCCAACCTTGCACCTCTAAAGTTACAAATTATCCGAAGTTGCCGTCGAAACAAAAACCTGATGAAGTTAAGTTTGTCCACAAGCCGGAGTCAGGTGGGGCTAGTTAACTCGCAGGATGCGGGGTGTGGTTTGCGGGGTGCGGGGGGTCTCATCAACAATTTATTTCTCTCCGGGTTTCCGCACGAGGCGTTCGCGGTACGTTCTAGGTATTTAGCCGGTGACCTAGATTGCTCCGATAGAGTTGTTAATTCAAATACCTGCTATCAAAGTTGTCTGAAGAAAGTTCTAATATAATTGTACTTAAAGCGAGTTAATTTGAATTCCCCTGTTAGTGATGGTTTATGTTTTGCTTGAGGTGAAATGAAATAGCATAATATTATGTTGTCGAGGAGTTTACAAATAAAACAATATTTAAATCACACTATTATACTTATATCTTATCTTATTATATCACACAATATTTCAAAAAGTAAGTAAAAGTAATTTCGAATCATAAAATCCTTAAATTGAAATCTGTAGCCGGTTGTTTCACATGCTCATATAGTAATATTGGCTCATAGGCTGCGCTGCGCCCCGAACACTGTCACAAGGCAAAAGCTTTCGCGTCTACATTTTATCTGAAAAAGTAAAGTAGTTATTTATTCCACGATGATTTTATTTAGTAACTCACCAATCCTTACTTTATTAATTTAGGTGCAATTGTCACATCTTGGCTATCCTTTGATCTGGTTTAATTTTTGAAATGGAGAATTAACTGGAGTACTGTTAAAGTTTTGTTACATGGCTCGCGGATGTTAGATAGTATTTGATATCCTATTTATATTTGCCGGCAGTCATTCTTAAATCGTTTAGATTTAAAAACCGCAGATAATCTGAGTAATTATGTGTTTACTTACGCATTCTATTAATGAAGATTTTCCATACAAATCTAAATTAAGGTGAATATGTACAATGTGTTCATACGCTAGGCTCTTAACACTTAATCGTCGGTCCGAAATTCTAAAACCTGGAGCGTTGCCACGGTGGCAGGTTATTAACACTCTACCCGCCTCCCCCCACCCCGCAGCCCCGTGACAAATGAAGCTGACATATTACTATAAAGAAAGCCACCACATTCGGCGCAGCCGGCGCAGGCCGCCGCGTTAACCTGCAGCCAGGCAGCTTATACACTACCATTAGTAAAACTAGTAAGTGTATTAAATAATTTTCATATGCATAACAATTCAATAGTGACAAAAGACTCGTGCGAATTAATAAAACAAACAACTAAAACAGATAAAGTTCTGGAAGAATTAATTTTATTATAGCGTCTGATAAACGAGGATGTTGTTTGGTAGGTTTTTTATTTATTTATTTGGAACAACTAACGACTACATAATATGTATATATCTATAATATAAATATAACAGATACAATGTAATTATGTACCCAACATCGTTGTTCACAACTACAGTAACTAAATAGAAAGGAAAGAAAGCAATAATAATAATAGACTACAGTTAAATGAGACATAATGATTATATACAATCAACCAGTTTAAAACAATTAAAATTAATGAAGTTTACGAAGGCAATGATCATTTCACAGAAAGGGTGAATATAGGTATAATGTATAATATAGGTTCGATGAATATTTTGATAAAAAAAAGTGTTATGTTGAAAGTGAAATGTACTATATGTGAAATATATGCATGCTGTTTTACTTTATTATTTTTATTACTCTTTGATGATATTAGTTAATATTATACCTACTATTAGTTCATATAGAGTACATATATGTGAGTGTAATGGGACGACTAAGCATAGTGATGATCACAACAGAGATCACGTTAATGGTCAATAAAGGAGATCCCACAGCTCAGTGGCCGCGAGGGACGTACGTTTATCCAGGCTCTAATCCTACAACACTCTGCCCGAATGGTTACATGAAACTTTGCCGTTTTATAAATGAATACTTAATAAAACATGTAAAAATTTATTTTAAATTCAAACAGAATTCACCCTTAGCGTGCGTTGTACATCATCTCGTTTGGTTGTTGAGGTCGCTCCATTGTGTTGGCGGCTATTGTCTCATTCTACGTTATCAAGTGATTTTACTTTTATTTCGTGCTCTTAGACACATCCATTGTTCACGCTTAATTATTCTCAGAAAGTAATATGTAAGCATTTCTATAAGAAAACACGAAAAAATTACTATACACGTTCACAAACCTATTCATAAAATGTTTTCATAAAATTAATATTTTATACAAAAAAATATATGTATAATGACTTAAACAATATTTCTAACTTAGTTTTCCTATTTAGCTAAATCAGTAATCATTATTAAATATAAATGTTTGATATAAATTAAGAAAAAACTAAAAGTAATCAAATAATTAAGTATACGAAACTCATTAATCTAATCCCAGCAAATGAAGGCAGCTTCCGCTTCACATTTTAAGTGCAATTCCGGAATACATTAAATGTGAACTTAAATCGTCATCCCCTAACAATGTAGAGATATAATACTTGTGGCTGGTAATCAAAGACGCGTAAAATTTGTGAGATTATCTCGGCCAAAACTCGCTTTATAGGTGTAACTGATGCAAGTTTCATTAGAAGCGAACAACAACCTTGTTTGGACCAAAATCTCTGTTTAATATTGTTATCTCAGTTTTGTCGAAGATAATGATAAGGACGACGATATGTTTTATACAGAGATTTTTGTCTCAGAAACCAACGATAAAAGTATAAAATACGATATACAGTCAAAACCGTTTATGGCGAACTCGTTTAGAACAACATACCGATTAAATTGACCAAAATCAAAGGTCCTGGCTGAATGTTATATACATATCTTTCCTATTAATACCTGTCACCGGTTGTTACAACTATCGGTTTTTACGACTCAATATGAGTAGTCCCTTCGATGTCGTTATAACAGATTTTGACTGTATTTAAGAAGCAATAGTAGGTTTTCCCTTACATACCTCATAAAAATATATTTAATTCTTTTATTGTATTTCTCTACTAATAAGAATGTCGATAACATAGATATTTCAAACTTCAAGAACTTGCAACAAAAAAAAACATCTTTAAATGAAACGTAGTTTTTCGCGTGTCGCATCCTGGATGTCCTGAACAATTATCCACCGATCAGACGTTATGTAGACGTAAGATTATTGCTCGGAACTTGGTTTCTTCCTACTCTATTTGCGGGGATGTTTATGGGCCATTAGAGCGAGAAAACTAGCCGTTACATTAATGAAAACGGAGTGGACTCGTCGCCTCGTTATCATGGGATAATCCGAGACGAGACGTTAAGTTTCAGGGGCTCGCCTCTAATCTTATATAATAAACTTAACGTCGTTTATTTAACGACAGTTAATACGCATTATGACGTATTATTGTCGCGAATTGTACGACTCGAAGCTATGTAAATCTCATACAGATGAAGCTTTCATTTAGACTCTAAGCATCTATAAATAGAATTTCTATTTAATTATTGGCCAATGGCCATCATTTTTAAATATAATTCTGTTTATTTTCTACTACACGTTAATTGTATTTTATTCAGTGATAAGATAACTCCTTACTACAATGGAGACTATATAAAATTAATCCAGAAATTTAGAAAAATAAAATCTCATCCATAAATGAATTTGGCTCAATCACTTTTTAGATCTTAGCCTATAATTTTACTCAACTAAGTAATCGTTTAATAAAACAACTATCTAAGCATATTCCAAGTATTTTATAGTAAACAGCGCAGAGTCCATTAAAACTCAGTAAAACGCAATCTTATCTGCAGTAATCCTGTGGCACTGGCACCGCACCCCTGACTAAACGCTAGGTCTAAACGCGGCCTGATATACTGCGCGACTTAGATCCCGGATAAAGGGGAAACCCGCTTTGTTTGCTACGTTAATTTCTATTTGTGGAAACCATTGTCTCAATTAGTCACTTTATAATAAAAGCTAATTTTTGATGAGATATCTAATTTGAAATATATTAATTTAACTTATGACGATGAACATTATAATTCTTAGCCTGACATTGATATAAATCTTTCTTACACTCTTGTATGGGTCGTGATTATATTCCCCACTACATATTTCAATTACAATATAATTAGTAATAAATAGCATGATTGTCAATTAGTCTCCGCATGGGATCTGTTAATGTATCAATCACACACCGTATCAGTGCATAATCGAGTCACCACCGCCCCTCGCCCCGCGACCCGCGCACCCTAACTACGTCATACGTCCTCACTAACACGCTAATAAGACATGTATTTAATTATAATTAACCTACATACCCGAACGCGACATCTCCAGGAACAGAGTGGTTACCAATTGTAATGATTTTCTAAAAACGTTTATCTAATACTAGCTGTCGCCCGCCACTCCGTTCGCGTGCAGTTAAAAAGAACTATAGTAACTAATATTGTGACATGAGAATTTTATATATAAGTTAATAATAATGTATAAACCATCAATTTAATTAATAAGAATAGTAGCCATGTTTTCGGAACGTGTTTAAAATTGATTGTTTTGTAAAAAAAAAACAAGAGAATAAGATTAAAGTTTTTTCCTTTAAATAGAACAAAAGCAATTATGTTTATTGGCATGTCTTTGAGCGCATCTGATTACAGCGACTGTTACATTAAAGCTTTGCGGGTAATTCGATGATTGCGCGACCCGGTCGCCGCTAGCGCCGCCGCTTCCCGGCGGTTTAAAATTCAACTATAATTCAATTCTTATCTCGTATCTTGACCTCGGGATCGCGGCACTAAATTAATTAGACTTAGTTAGCCGACGCAGCGCTTGAATAATTTACTTTAACAATCTCTTTTTACACAGATATCTCTTCGGAGTTAATCAGAATGAGCTAAGTAAGTTTAAAATGCACTCGAATTTGTCTGTCGTGGTGATTTAAGTTAAAACCCTTCCGCAATTGAAGACATACTCTTTGAGATTTAATTTCACTCGCACTGTGATATTTTTACTTCTCAGGTACTATTAACTAAGAACTTGAACTATAATTTTAAATGTTGTTTGGACTGCTTTTGAAATATCTATATGAAAAATGAAGATACTTAATCTGTTTTAAGTTACAGTTTAACATAAAGTAAGTAAGTTCCGAAATATTTCACGCTGCTCTTTATTATATCCAAACTTGAAGCAGGTTGATAATAAATTCAAAATATTACTCCAAATTCAAGGTGATCTTTTAAAAAGTACAAGAGAACAATCTGTCGCCGCGGAACTGTCTGAAAATTATAAAGTCTGTTGCGAGTCCAAGTTGAGAAACTGCAGCTCGGCGACAGATGGCGTTGGGTGAATTAAAACACGCGCTCCGCCGCCGCCGGAACACAAACACGCAAAGTTGCCGCGCCGTTTTAGGCTTTATTAAATTTTGCTGTGTTCAACTTTTATACTGGCACGTGAATTTAATTTATTACCACTAATATATTATTGTAAATTATTATATTAAATATACATTTTAAATGTCTAAAGTGCCTAAAAACGTTGAAATAGAACAAATGCATTTTCATTAATATATATCACATAGCATTGCTTTTAAAATGCGAAGCTTGTTTTTCGCGTAGTGTAGCATAGTTTTAAGCAATGTCCGAAGAAAAAAGTTTCATTTTAAACCGTTCGTACTCGAGAACTGCCAACGCGGAGTTTTAACGCCCCGTTAAAAAGCGCTTGTGCGAATGCGCTTAAAACACCTAATGAGATAATTGTTATTATTTATACTTAAACAAAACACTATTTTGCCACAACATACAGCAGGATGGCAAAGAAATAAAACGCGAAATCCGATTTAAAAAAGTCAAGAACAATTAGCACCTAGAAAAATAATCTTGTGTATAATTATATCAATAAACACTGTGCCTAGGTCTAGGTCGGTCTTAATCTACGCGAGCGGTTCCTGTAGTGGTAGCTTTGAGGTACAAAAGTTGGCATAGCAACACTAATTACGTTAAAAAAAACAACACTTTTAGTTCATAGAGCGAACCTACAAGTTGAGACTTGACCTGATTCTGTGCCGCGCGCGGGAATCAGGCTACCGTAAATTAAACTAGCATGTATTAAGTTAAAAAAATTTAATAACACGACCCGAATATGTAAACATTGTTATTTTAATGTTCTTTGCTGAAAGAATAAAATTATATTTTTGTCTATGCATCTTTGAGTAACGAGAAGTGAAAATCAGCCAGTAATAAGAAATTTTGCGCATTTCTGGCAACACCTTACTTCTTTTATAGAAAGAATAGAATGTTAACTTCATCATCATCAACTCACTATACGTCCCCACTGAGGGACTCGGAGCCTACCCTAAATTAGGGGTGACTAGGCCATAGTCAACCACGCTGGCCCAGTGCGGGTTGGTTGACTTCACACATATCATTGAATTTCTTCGCAGATATGTGCAGGTTGCATCACGATGTTTTCCTTCACTGTAAGAAAATCGTATAAATGTACATATGTAAATCGAAAGTTGAAAATCCCATTGGTACATGGCGGGATTCGAACCCAGGACCTGCAGATTGCAAGTCAAGTGCTTAACCCCTGAGCCACCGACGCTATAATTCCTACAATAATAATTTTAATGTTAACATACATAATTCAAATGCGATATATTAGTTTATAAAATATTTTTAATGTTGTATAAATATGCTTAAAAAAAATTACTATTTTTTGTTTCATGTATGGCCCCTAGACCCGAGGCCTTTTGACCGCGGCTTTAGAATATCACGTGCGCCATTGCAGCCATTCAGTGTTACAGCGTACGCAGTGTTGCTGAATTTCAGCTTCCTTTTTTCAGTTTTGAGTATTAAAATGTAAGGGTCAAAAGAAAATTCTGTATTTACATTGAAAAGCGCGAAATGAAATGTATGCGAGTAAAACTTTTTTTAGGTTTACAACATTTTGGGATATGTATTCAAAGAATAAAAAAAAAACACTCTACATACTAGCACATTTTAATTTTTGAATTTGAACTTCGTGTTATATTAAAAATGTGAGTTTAAATCAAAGTGAATAATTAACGATTATGTTCTACGATAAGTGATTTCTTGCTTTGTGTTTTTTAGAATAAATTCTTATAATATTAAAACTTAATTTAAATATAACCTTCGATAGGAAATATCTTCTTTTATATAGTTTTGTTAAGTAAACTTTCTAAATTAAACTTCACTTATCTATATATATAAAAGAAAGTTGTGTTAGTTACACCATTTATAACTCAAGAACGGCTGAATCGATTTGACTGAAAATTGGTAGGACTAGGACATAGGAATAGGACATAGGATAATCTTTACCCCGTTTTCTTTTTTTTTTTTTTTATTCCGCGCGGACGGAGTCGCGGGTAAAAGCTAGTATTATATATTAAGACTCCAAGCACAAACTTTTGTTACATCTATAAATACAAGGCAAGGAGTTGTGTGAACACGAAGGTGCGATACTGCCAGCATCACATTTTAATGGCATACAAAACATAAAAATATGAAGAGAAGTGAAAAATTTTATGTTCGCGAATGTACCGCGTGCAGATCATGTACACTCACGCACAGAGTATATGCGACGTGCGTGGGAATGAGTCCTAGTCGCTTGGCGCTAGGCGGCAGGCGAGGCTTTCCATATTGTTTCAAACGGTTTTATCTCCCGACAGACGTCTGAGAGATGTCTGAGTGCCGAAGCATATCCGCTCGTCACGTACGCTGCGAATTTACATAGCACTCCGCGTCCGCAGATTATGTCTGTTTCTATTGTATATAACACAAATATTCACTTGCTCAAGTTGATTATAGAACGATAAAGGATATTTAGGACTAATATTAATTAGAACACAATAAATAACAAAGTATTATACCTATTCAATAGTTCTGTGTTGAAATGGCTACACCATACACTAAAATTTTATTTGCTAACATACAAGTCAATGCAAAACTTATTTATATACTGCAAGGCTTTTACAGCAGTTTCCTGGATTAGAGCTTGTCTATTCCTCATTAAAAATATTAAAAAATGTTTAACTCAGCAGTCGTTTCCCGCGCTGACGGCGGCCGTCAACGTTCAAATTTAAAATTTAATTAAGGCCGGAGCTGCACTCGGTTTCGCGCGTTAATCTTGTAAGGCCAGGACACACGCGCCGTTCCCGTACAAAGCAATTTTTAATTGCGTCCCGCCTGAAAGGCGACGTGTCTTTGACGTTTACGATTGATTAAAAAGAAAATAGAGGACGCTAGGTCTCGCGCGTAATGAGGGATTTTCTTGGTATTCAAAAAACATAGGAAAAAGTGTGATAAGGAACGTAAAATAACGAGTATTTTTCCCATGCAACTCAATGTACGTACTATCTTCAATACTATGTACAAGTCCAAAATACAAACCTTATGTTTCTAATATGCTATTCCAATAATTTGTAATTTATACTACTCATAACATTGTTTTAGTTTCGTCTTTCTATTAAAAAAAATCACGACGTCCTGGTTTTACTTTAAGCGTTAAAACGTGAACATACTTAGTACAACTTTGATACTACGCTTAGCATTAAAAGATTGATTTAATCTTGAAGAATTTGTGGTAAGAATTCTTCCTTAAAATAGTCAACAAAACAGTATACAAATAGCCTTTACAGGAGAAACAGTTGTAGAGCCGACTATAATGTGAAAATTTTAGTTAATAGAAAAAGTTTATTGAAATTAAAATTAGCAACTTTCACACCAACACTAATACTTTAAATCTAAATAATGTAATATTTTGTGAAATAAGGAGTCGTTATATGGCGAAATATAAAACAGTTTATGCAATTACACGTTAAAATAATAAAACAAAAGTGAGATTGTAGCCCGTAGCTTCCGTTGTCCCAGCGGAACGTAATCGGGACTTGAGCAAAAACTTTCGCAAAGGAATTTATTTTCTACCGCGCCTTATTAATACAGAACCGGTGATTAGTAACTTTTGATTCAGAGTTGCCGAGTCGCTCCGATGAGGAGCAATTATTCGACACATTGATTTATTGTTCCGCACCAACTTTACGACGAATCGTCCTTCCAAAGTTTTCCATCGACCCTCCGTAAGACGGTGATTTCACTTGTATAAAATATTGGAGAGTCTTTAATAACTTCGCTCGCTGATACCAACTTTTCTATCTTAACATGATACGGCACGTTTCTCTTAATGGCTGTGTATTTCTCTTCTGTTTGTTTCAAATTGTTATTGTATTTATGCTGAAGCGTAGTCACTCCGACGCGGATACATTGTATTCGTTTTACGTTTATTTATGACTTTTGCGCTTTTTATTGCGTATGTTAAGTAATGACTATCTTATACAGATTTTATTTTTTATTTGTCGATAGCACAATCAACAGTCATGGAGTCAATGTCGGAATTATTCATAGCATATTATACTAGATGATGTTTTTTAATAGAGAGTATTAGTTTTCGTATGAAAGATTGGACATTAAATTCTTTATCCATAAATATATTTGGTACAACTATTCACCATTGTATGATTTGTAGAACTGATGTCTTATTTAGTCTGTGGACATTGTTTCGAGATAAAGATTGTAATGTCAACATATCTCGTCCCAACATCATCGTCGATAAAATAACAAAAAGGAATAAACAGCGTTGTAGAGAGTTACGAGTAATACCAATAATATTTCAAATAACGCGATGCAGCGACCGACAAAGGGCGCTAGGCGTTAGGCGGGGCGCGCTTTGTCTTGTATCAATGCATTTTACAATGGGCCTTTCATATTAAGAGGAAGTTCTTCGCTACGAGAATATTATTTTATTATTATAAATAAATAAACTTAGTCAAAAATAAGGTCAATGTTATATCTGAACACGATACAGTCATCTTTTCAATTATAGCATAAATTTAGCTGCATAACTTGGCTGATAATTCTTATACATATCATATGTTTACATTCTGAATTATTGCTCATCTTCTATCTTATATATATATAAAAGAAAGTCGTGTTAGTTACACTATTTATAACTCAAGAACGGCTGAATCGATTTGACTGAAAATTGGTGGGCAGGTAGCTTAGAACCAGGAAACGGACATAGGATAATTTTTACCCCGTTTTCTATTTTTTATTCTGCGCGGACGGAGTCGCGGATAAAAGCTAGTTGATTATATTTAACAGAAGACAGTGATTTCACTACCATCAATGCACGCTTTTTACGTTCATCTTTCATTTATCTAATTCTATTTAAAACATTACTCTGTTAAAATTCTACTTTTAATAAAAAATAAAGTATCAAAGCATTCATAAAATCGCTCACAAGTAAGAATCGTCTGCTTAAGAGAGCACGCATTCATCCATAGTGTTGGGGTACAATGCGGCGACATTATCTATGCAGACATCACGGGTCAGGCCTTGGCAAGTCGCGGGCAGCGAGTCGAAGGCTGCGGGTCGCGGGTTGCGGGATAGGCACAACATAACGCGACAACATTTAATATTTTAAAACAGGCCAACGCAGCATCACGTTTAGACAGTTGAGGTTTTTTGTCCTATTGTGACGCTCGATATGGAAATAGTTTTGGTTTGTGTCTTTGTTTAGTGAATGAATAACAATGAGAAACGATAATCTTAACACGATGATGAAGGAATTATATAACGCATACGAAGTCGCAGAAATTCGAGATCGTACCTTATAATGTTTGTAGAATTACATCCAAAAATACTTAAAGAAGTTCCTATTAGGCTTTTTTTTCTTCGCCCCACTATACTTTTGATTAATAATAATGATAGAACTGTAGAATTGCAACAAATACATATTCAAGGGTGACCAAAGTTACCTTTTTTTTTTTAATATTCCCAATTATGATCAAAGTGTTTCCGAGACAGTAAATATAGGACAATTAAGGTGGTAGGAATTAAAGAAAATAAAGATATTAAAACTAAATTAAAACATTGTATTCAAATGTAAGATCTCTAAATCGAAACACAAAAGCATATGATATGGGTCAGAAGATATTCTAGTCTATTTCAAGATGTTTATAATAAAAGAAGTAGTTGTTGAAAAATTAAATTAATCCGAGCGCCTCCGCGCCATCTCGCGGCGCCCGGAGACAACAAAAATATGATTTGAGAGCAAAGCGAATGCACAATGAGATACAAAATTGGAGTTTTCTTAGTGAAAGAATAAAACCTTGTGATGGCTGTTTGGATTTAATATTTCATTCGTGTTGTGTAAAATGATTTTATCTCCGGACGCCACAATTTTATTGCGCTTGTGGTTATTTTCGAGCTCATCGCTGTAAAGGGTTGCTCGATGTGGCGCGGCGTGGGCGACACGACACACCTCTGCCAAGTTATATCTTTACAAATTACTTTTAGGAGATTGACGTTTTGAATTACTTTTCACAAATTGTTGGAGAAGACTTACTTATTAATTGATAAATGAATCAATTACACTTCAATGCACTATAAAATATGAAATGAAAATCTTTATTAGGTATATATCTTTATTATTTATATATTTCCAAGGTTTTTATATCTAAAAGAAATTTCACTTGTTCATATGTCTAATAAAACCGTATTTCTAGCTTAAGAAAGTAAGTAAAAATGCATTGAAATAAAATTTACATTTTCAACACAATTTTAAAAACCTCATATCGGTATAAAAATAGAAGCAATCGCTATGACACCATTAAATAACAACAAAACTTGTGGAGGCAACGATTAAATGAGATGCTTCTCGACATTCGGACAGGTGTATCGCAAGGAACAAATTGTCACAGCGGCTCCACTAATTACCCTCCTCTCTGCACCACCTTACCCTCCTCCTGCAACCCCCACGGTTGAAGGGTTGAGCTCAAACATTTTTCATAGGGCTTTATTTTGCCCCCTTTCTATCGTTGCTATTTGTAAGTGATTTAAGGTCTTAATTTTATCAACAATTACCTCTTCAATATTGATTTTTGGATTTATTTGGAGGATAGTATTGTAAAATTTATTAGAATTTTTCACAAAAAAAAGATTGAAGACGATTCAAGCGTAATCGAAGATTATGTGAAAAAATTACAAAACAATCTATTGCTCAGATAGGTCTATTAAACAAATAAAAAAATGATAATTTACTAAAGTCATAATACATCTTGGTGATAATTTTTTAATTCTCTCCAAACATGATAGGTAAATTGATCACTTCCCTAAGCAAAGGACGCGTATAACATGGCACCACTTCCACACGAGCGACGAATGAATTTTTAAAATAGATTAAAAAACGAGCTCACCATCGTCCGCGGCCGGTCCCGGCTAAATTATGTCCCATAACTGGAGCACGTAATAACTCCTTTTAATTTTTTTTCTATTCTCAATATGACGTATTTTCTTTGGAGATTGTGTTTTTTGTTCATAATCTACTCGGTTATTAATAAATGATCTTTTTAAAATACGGGTTCATTAGAAATTTACATTAGTGTTAAATTTAGCAACTAGTGTATATCAGATTTTATTAATCTAATTTTAAATCCTATAACTTAATAAATGCCCTAGTTTCTAATTTCTTTACTCCTTTTAATATTAACCAATTCAAATAACTCTTCCGAGAGTTTATTGTAGTACATCCTTTTTATATAAATATTTTCAAATACATTGACAAAACTCATAAATATCCTTAGTAATGCCACAATCCCAATTTTAACCTTTCCTAACAAAAGTCAAAACACCTACAAAAGAATGAACACAAAGTTATCATTGTCGCCTAATAGTTTACCAGTTGGAGAAGTTTCGATTTTTTATTTTTTACTTTGGATAAATTTGAATACCAATGCTTCTTTTGATAGAGTATTCGGAATTGTTTAAAAAGTCCTATTCATCACTGAGGATGCCAACTTCGTCGTTTAGAATTTTTTTATTTCATTGACAACTTGAATTTATTGAAGACTTTCATGTTTAAATTACTGAGTTAGATTATGCTTTTAGCTTCTTTGTATTTAGGCTTACTAATACAAAAACTGAGATCATTGTTGCAAATAATCTCGAAAAACAACTGAACTGCTTATATAAATTTTGAGTAAAAGAACAAATATATCGAAAGGTACATTTCTCCAGTTAGACAGTAATAACCTAATTTTCACTCAAAGTTCAACAAAGAAGTGAGTCAATAAACGAAGTCTTCCTTACCGCAAAATTTCAAAATAGCTTCAAAATAAAATACCAAGTAAGAAGAACAATAAGACAAGTAACCGTGTAGCAATGCTCCATTTTTACTTACAAAACCAAAGTTTAATAACTGTGTTTCGACATCAAACAAGAGGCCAGTAGCTCTGGGAACTTCGGCCCAGTTACCCGGTCGTTACGCGAACGCCCGCAAGCGATCAGTTTCAACTATTCAATATGAACAGCAGTTCAACAATCGTATTGTTTATATGAACTTTAAATGCTCCTATAGCCAACAATAGATTTTCGTTTTCAATTTCTTCTGCGAAGCTTAAACTAGATTCAGCGCTTCTGTTTGTTTAACGTTGTTTGGCTATTTCTGTAAAGTTGGAATATTGTTTTGGTATTTCATTGTTTGTAACGTTTAAAATTTAAGTAATTGCTACATCTGTTATTGTTATTTATTTATTTAAGTTATGAGGTCATCCGTCTTTTACATTCACTTATTATTTTTTAACAATAACATGTTTCTTGCCCGGCGGCGGTTCACCTTCTAGCACACTTAAAATGCCAAATATTATCGTAATATACTAAAAATACATCAAACATATCATTAAACGTTTATTTAAAAAAGAAAAAGTTATCAAAACATACTAAATTTATAAATACAAACCCCATAAAGAACAAAAAAATATGTAAAAGGATGTCCGTTCCCTTAACCCTTCAATCAAAGCAATTACACGACCTATAATTTAAATTTGATCATCACTAGACACGACGCTTATGATTTTATATCAAACTAAAATTATAGACATTATGTTAATGTGGGGGAGGGCATCGACAGGAAGTATGGGGAATGCTGATTTTATCGTATGCATAGCATTCGTTACGGAATTTTATTATTTTTAGCTCATTATAATAATACAACAGATCTAGTTGGAATCGATTTATATACCGTGAAATTCCAACAAACACACGTGCTTTAAAACAGAAAATATTGTAAAAGTTACATTAAAATATTTAATTACCATTCATCTTAATTACTATTGTGATATAAACAAAAGAATTAAGCCATTTGTTTAAAAACTTGCGTGAATACTTTTAGAAGTCGACTAATTTTCAAAGTAACGTCTATCAGTAAACGTGAGCGTCGCTATAAATCTGATGCAATCTGTGCATCTGCCAGTACATTGCCGGCGGCACGCACGCGTCAGCTGCGAGTGTCAAGTCGGGCCGGCAATACGACGGTAACGGTCATAAATCTCGCCGGACGACGAAGATCGATCGCTACGGCCCGGTATCGTAGGGGTCTGCTATTGTTTCATTATACAAGTTAACAATGCATACGTAAACATTTCATGCACTTCACTTATAGTAAGTGCGTTATCTAGTTGTATGACTTATTCAATGAAAAGGTATGCAGTTTTATTCCGTTTATTCCGAAAACCGGAACCGGAAGAACATATTACAATATAATATATTTAGTACAATTAATCTGAATCTTAAGCATGTAATTTATTTACTATGTAAATACACAATTATATAAAGCTAGCAATAAAATCTATTTGAAATAACTGCACGCTCTAAATCAGCAAGTTTCGGTGACGTCATCTCCGAAAGGAAAATATTCAGTTTGCCATCCGCACCGTAAAAATATTTCATATTTCCAGCACGGGGACAATTTACACCCGAATCCCAAATACGTTGCAGGTCTATCGATAAATAGGAATTTACATTCGATTTGTTGGAAATATATTCCGGCGTCAATAATGCAACATTTTATCTGCACTGGATATTTTATCAACGTTCATACATTCTAAGAAATACAAGTTCATACATCCATACAAGTTTCCAGTATGTGCTATCCATTATAAGATTCAAATAACAATAGAAACAATCACCTTTTTGTTGACATTCCACTTGGGGAATTAATTCTAATTCCTAAAATGCTCTTAAACGTTTTCTTTCCTCGCTTTTCATTCCAACTAAACGTATACTTACGAGGGAATTGTCTAGTACCTGATCTTCTATACAAAATAAACCGAGATTTGTTGCGCACGTTACTCAAAAATCACATGCAAAATCCTAAAATCAGATCCCTCGGCGTCCGATAGTCGGTATAAAAGAGTCCCACGTCGTGTCGTCTTTTTTAAAGAGGCTAAGTTGCAAAATAGTGTATCCCAGGGGCAGGTTGCACCCCCGACACCTTGGGGGCGCGGGGGCGCAGGAGGCGAGGGGCAAATTGAAACTGGGCTCGGATCGCCTTGATTCACACACCGGTCACGCCGCCTAGTCGATGTACCGTCCGCAAAACTAACCGTACTCAAAGAAACGCTGTATGCACTGATTTTTCATTAAACCGGTGTGGTGAAATTGATGATAAATTTGTCTGTTTAACATTATATGAATACTGTAGGTATTAGATTGTTAGAGCTACGTGTAACGTCTGATTCCTTAATTTTTCGCCTAAATTATAATAATTTAGGTTTCGTAATTTTATTGTGATACAATTTAAATAAATGGCCTTTAACTGTAATTATAACTATCTTGGTTCACCGTTGAGAAAAAAACATATGATTAGCGTGATACTTAAATGTTAGAATGAATCTGCAGACTGTACTCAATATAAAGGCGGCGTAGCGTCCGGCGCTGTCCGGTGGACGAATTGGCATGCATTGCGCCCCGACTTTTTACACGCCTATTCCACGACCGATCGTCTACCAGTTATAAGCGAAAAGCGGATTATACAGTTTTAGAATGAAGAAATAATACTTAAAAATTCATATCTTGTATCTATTTTAAGTTATTTTTATTACAAAAATTTATTTAAGGCTTCTATAAAACACAGGCAGGTGAAAGGAAAAAGCAAATTAATACGATTAGTAGTTAAATGAATTAATAAAATAATACAACAAATTACTTGGTACTTTAACACAATATTGAAATTATTTGCAAATTAATACAACCATTTTGTACAAATCTATCATCTTACTGCTGACGAGATAAAAATCAGATTTTTAGTCTAATTCAATCTCTTATGACTTGCACCAAACATTATCAAACTGTTACCTTTCTAATACGCACGTAGCGCGAAAACGATATGTTTGTATTTATACTGCGCGGGCCCGCTTTTATTATTAGTAGCGAAATTATTTCATCTGGTGTTTTATGGCACATCCCCGTTTATGAACACCAGAACATCTTCCGTAGATTAAAGAGGGTGTACCTTCATGACTTATGTGTTGCTACAACAATAAAACGTACATTTTATTGTTTGTGAAATGGCAACTTCATTAAAATTTGCAATCGAAATATAGTTATTATTATAAATAAACATTTCTTTACTTTAAAAAAACTATATTTAAGTATACGTTAAACAAAATGCAACTTCGAAAATTTGTAGCAGCGCAAGAGGGAAAATGCAACGAATATTATATACATGTTACAATCTATTATCGAATATAGAAACTTCTTACAATAATTATTATTTCAAAGACACAACTTGCCAGTTATTAACGATAGTATTTGTAATGTTGGCAAATTAGGCAATAGTTGTTCGCTGATAGCTCACAGCTCCAACTAAACCGTCCAAGTGACGCTTCTAATCTAGACAATTAATCCAGCGATTGCAGCAAATGGCTCTTTGTGTCCGCCCGATGGCCATGTACCTTAATATTCAAGCCCAGACAGATGTCTAGGTACACATCGACGTCTTGTAAATGGACGGCTTAACTAGTTACATTCAAGAGTATAACTAATTATTGACAAAATTAAGCTTTTGATTTATTAAAATTGTTGATTTAAATTTCATTCTATACTCTTTCGTGTCTTTTGTAACCTTTTCACTTTTTTACCATTCTAAAATGATTTGATTCCATGATGATTTTTGGAGGCAAAATTTCTTTTTTCTTTTAAGTATAAATTATTAAGTTAACAAAAATAACAAATATATGTAAGTAGAACTACGTAGAGTAATTGTTAAACATAAGGTAGAGTTGGAAAATGCGGTTTGAATTTAAAGTATTAGCTAATCGATAGTCCACACTGGTTTAGACTGCAGACCAATCCCTTCTGATAACTGGAGTGCAGTAAACATTTTATTATCTGTCCGCCAGGGGGCGCACAATCGAGACGGATCGAACGCCTACCCTCTGATGCTCTTGAAGATAAAAAGCTAACTTTTTGTATTGTTCTCTGGAGGTACGTGATAAAACTACGCATAAGTCACGTATTAGATTAATATCTAGATTTTAATTCTTGTATGTTTAACATTTATTATATATCTATGTGTCCATTCTTTTTATAACTAAGCAAGGGTTCTCAGATAATTTTTAATAAGAAAATAAAGTCATTGATCTCTGTCTAATAAGATTTAAAAAATTCTTTGTTTACCTTTTTTATTATAATTTAATAATTAAATTAACTCTCATGAATGCGTGAATCTGAGAAAATTAAAAAGAAAATTCCAATCAACATTTTTATTGTATATTCAATGAATCAAAAGTTATAACTAGAAATGGAAACAAAATAATGAATTATTAAGCGAAGGCAATAAATTATGAGGAATAAAGTATAAAATGAGTTGTTATTCAAGTTGGTTCCTGCGATCGGTTCTCAGATAGAGTTGTGATGGATGACGTCGTCCAAAGGCCGGTAATTAGACGACAATTAATCAAAATCAATGCTAATCGGACTCAACTGAGAACTTATAAATGTTTCAATGAAATACTTTAATTACTTATCGCAAATTAATATTCACTAATTTGTTTAGCTTCGTTAATTTGTTAATCTCAAATTATATTCAGTTTTGGGCTTTCAATAACTTTTTGATTAGGAGAAACAATATTAAGTCGAATCCTAAAACTTCTATAAAGTAGCTTTTTTATTTATACACAATTTGATATAGGATTAACTAAGGTTTTTTTTGGTGTATTGATTTATTTTTCATAAATAGTGTTTATGTTGATTACACCGTTACATTATTGGTCGTTGCTGTCCATTTCACCGCCATTCAATCGTGGGAGGTTTGCATTTATCATTGGATATAGTTTCTAAATACTCCTGCAGTCTCAGTCTCGATGAATAGTCCGGAGGAGTTACAAGAAGTAGCAAGAAGTTATTGCAAAGTGTGTGATCTGCTGCTGAGAAGAGACGGAGCATCCAATTCTTCCGAACTAGGATGATCTTTTTTAGAAGTCATAAACTTTTACATTTAAGTTGCAAACCATGCAAAAAATATGTTTGTCCTTTTAAACTTTCTGTAGCAATTATTAAAAAAAACAATATGTCCAAAACCAAGTGTTAACACTTAGTATAATACAATATAATATTTCTTTATAAGGCAATTGAAATTGTAAGTTATAAAATTTGATTTCTAAAGTCTATCCAATCTTTAAGTTTCTCAATTTACAAAATGTGTTGGTGACACTTGCAATTGATGTCGAGTTATAAAAACATTTAATATCTTTTTCAGGTGTTACGTTTCACAAAATTAGCTTTTATAAGAAACTTTACAATATTGCAGTTTAAAAAATGTATGGCTCGTAATCTCATTTTAATTTTATTAAAATTGGAATATGTCGTGGAATTAAATATGCGGCATGTAACAAAGTCGACACAAAAAAATAAGATAGGTAACAATACTTAAGAGTTTAACAGGTAAGTTTGTATGCTTCTAATCACAGACTAACTTTCGAAAAATCGGTATACAAATTGAAAATTACCGAACTAATACATCGTAGCGTGCCTTTAATTTTGTCCAGCCGCGCGCCGCACTAGCATTTTTCGAATGCGCGTAGTTTTTAATTATTTAATATCTCCCAAACTATTGATCAGAATTACATAGTTTAAAGGCTAATGTAATCTGCATTTAATACTCTAGCCATCAAACATATTTATTTGGATAAGGATTCATATCGAATATAATATAATAGCGCCGTAAGCTTACGACGCTGTTTTTCGTGTGCATTTTAATCGAAGTTTGTTCACAATAACATGGTTTTTGTGAGACATCCATAGATGATAGATATATGCCACCGAAGACATTTATTTAGCAAATTTAAGGATCTATAATTACTCCATACATCATTTTTATGTAAGTCATATAGTTTGACCTACGCAAGCCCAGAAAGCAAAATTGTGCTTTTCGTGTAGCATTTTTCGTTTCCGCGTAATTTTATTCTTACGATATCTCCTAAACTATTAGACAGAATGATATAGTTTCAATTGCAAATATAATCTACATTAAATTCTCTTGATAATGAACATGTTTATTTACATAAGGGTTAATACTGAACTCGAATAATAGCGTCGGAAATAGGGCATGAATTTAATTGATGTTTCTGAAGAAAAAAATGGTTATTGTGAGAAAACTATAAAAGATAGATATATGCTATCGCGGACTTTTATTTAGCACATTTAAAGAGCTACAATTCACCATACATCATTTTTATGTAGGTCCTATAGTTTAGCCTACGTAAGCGCTGAAAGCAAAAATGTCCCTAATATTCGCATCAAATTTTGAAGCTATATTCAAAATCTACTAGTCTTCTAGTTATTTAAAAAAAAAACAAAAAAATGGGACCCACCTGCAACCACTTCCTTTCGATTAAAATATTTTTCATCAAAATCGGACCACCAGGGGCGGAGTTTCGCGGTAACACACATTAAAAAAAAAAAAAAATACAGTCGAATTGATAACCTCCTTCTTTTTGAAGTCGGCTAATAACCTCCTTCTTTTTGAAGTCGGCTAAAAAATGAGTAAATAAACAGAAATAGGAAGATGGAGTAATGAACTACCACCAGATGCCAGAGACTTGTTAAGACGCAAGAACGCGGCTACCCGAGCTCACGATTTGTATCCCACCGAATCGAACCGAAAACAGCTACGTAAATTACAGCGTGAAGTAAAAACACGCATAGCTGCCATCCGGAACGAACGGTGGGATTCAACGCTTCGAAATATAAAGCCATCACATTTAGCATTCTGGAAGCTTCCCAAGTCACTTAAAGGCGACACGTACTCAACGATGCCGCCATTGTCGCGCCCAAATACAACACCAGCTATGCTGGACGAAGAGAAAGCCGAATGTCTTGCAGACAGCCTCGAGGCCCAGTGCTCCCCCAGTAGCTTACCGGTCGACCCTGACCACCTACGGAGGGTGGACAGCGAGGTCGACCGGAGGAAAAACGAACCCCTTCTCGACTCAATTCCTCCGGTTACTAGCGACGAAGTCGAGGAACTAATTAAAAATCTACGTCCACGCAAAGCTCCCGGCTCAGATGGCATCACCAATAGGGTGGCGAAACTATTTCCAGTTGCCATTATACAACTTCTCGTAGCCATTTATAATGCGGCAATGACCAAAGGCGTCTTTCCCAGCGAGTGGAAGGACGCTGAAGTCATAGGGTTCCTCAAACCCTCAAAGCCGCCTTCCAATCCCACGTCTTATCGCCCCATAAGCCTTCTCAAAACCTTTGGGAAGATTTATGAACGATTAATATTAGCACGCCTTCGCACCTTTATGGACACAAAAGGCATGCCTATTGCAGAACAGTTTGGCTTTCGCGCCAAACATTCATGCACCAATCAAGTGCACCGCATCACGGAGCACATACTTGTCAAACGCCAACGTGGCCTTAGCACCGGAGCTATCTTCCTCGACGTAGCGAAAGCGTTCGATAAAGTATGGCACAACGGGCTTATATACAAGCTATATGAGTACGGAGTACCCGACCGTCTCGTATGCATAATACGTGACTTCCTAAGTAATCGCACGTTCCGCTACCGCGTCGAGGGAGTGTGCTCACAATTGCACCCCGTTCGAGCCGGGGTGCCCCAAGGTTCGGTGTTAGGGCCAGTTCTCTTTACCCTATACACAAACGACATTCCCCGCGTACACGGTGTAGAGCTTGCTCTATTCGCCGATGACACCTGCGTATACACATCTGGTCGTTCACCCGAAGCTATATGTCGACGTCTCCAAACCGCTGCCAACACGTTAGGTGCCTGGTTTCGGAAATGGAGGATCGAAATTAATCCTAGCAAAAGCGCGGCGCTCTACTTTTCACGCCAGAAAGGGACTGTTCTTCCGTCCATTAAACTCATGGACAGCCCAATACCTTGGGAAGACCAAGTAAAATACTTAGGTGTCATATTGGACTCTAAACTTAACTTCTCCGCTCATGTGACCCGGGTCAGGAACCGCGCGGCTTTCATCCTAGGTCGTCTTTCCGCGTTGATTAATAGTAAGAGTAAAATGTCCCTTCGGAACAAGGTGACACTCTATAAATCAGTAGTTCGTCCCGTCATGACATATGCTAGTCCGGTATTCGCGCACATCGCCCCGAAACAAATACATCGACTTCAGCTGATTCAGAATAGATTCTTGCGTAGAGCCACGGGAGCCCCGTGGTACATGCGCAACAGCGATCTCCATATAGACTTGGACTTGCCCACCATTGCCCAACACCTGAAGTTGGCGTCGCGTCGTTATTTTGACTCTGCCGTCGGTCATCCTAATCCGCTAGTTGTAGGTGCCGCCACCTACAATCCAATCGCGCTCGGTAAGTTTCGTCGGGATTATCGTAGACCTAGGCACGTTCTTGACTTTCAAGACGATGCAATTACTATCGCCCAGGCTAAACTCAAAAATCACACACAGATTACACGCCGCAGTCGATGTCGGCTGCGGCAATCATTCTCGCGATACGGCCTCATAGCAGGCAGGTTTTCTCCTATTAATAGTAGAAGCGTTGCTGGAGTTTCTTCCGCCACTTCTTCTCCCAGCGCTAACGCTTTCCGAAGTGGTAGTAATGTTAGCTGTATTAATAATAGCAATCAGATAATAGCAACCGATCAAGCCGAGGTTCGGCCCTCTCGGGCACCCTTGAATCGGAATGCTAAACGCGTAATGAGTGACAGCCCAAGCCGAGGTCCCCTCTCGGGGGCCCTTGCGCCCAGTCACTCCATGGAGCGTCCACCGAAGCGACCTAAGAGCTCGGTGACCTCCCAATCCGGTAATAATAACGAAGTAACAGCCCGAGCCGAGGCTCCTGAGGGAGCCCTCGAGTCTAGTTACTCTTAAACGAGGTTTAGGCTAAGCGCCATCTGCGCCCGGCCACCTCAAGCCCGGTGAAACTGTAAATGCCTCCTCAAGGCAAACAGTGACTACTCAGTCACAAAAAAAAAAAAAAAAAAAAAAAAAAAAAAAAAAAAAAAAAAAATGGAGTAATGAAAACCAGGATTCATACTCTAATAGACTCCTCTTCTCATTAGATGAATTACTAGAAGTATATTAACTAAAACTAAATATTAACAAAAATCATTAATCTATTCTAATATTTTAAAGAGTAAAGATTTGTTTGTTTGTTTGTTTGTATTGAATAGGCTTCAAAACTACAGAACCGATTTGAAAAATTGTTTCACTGTTGGGAAGCTACAATTATCCCCGGATGACATACTCTGTATGTATGTATTTCTTTAATTCCATGTTGACGAAGTCGCGGGAAACTGATATACTTTACAAATGTTCTCGTTATAATTTTCTTATTATCATACTAATATTAGGTCCTTACATATGAAATTGGCGTTTTTCGTACTGGCCACTTTAATCACGAATTTCTCCTCTTTGGTAAGGAATTCCAAATTCAAATTTGTACAGCTATAGACTCATGTATTTGTGGTTCGATGACCGTCATTCACTTGTTTTTTTTCTTCTGTTTTTTTCTGTTTGCGTCACTCATTTTACAAAATGGAAAACTTAAAATATCGCATTATTTACGAGTACGAGTTCCGCCGTGGCACTAGTGCTGCGGAAACGACTCGAAGGGTGAATGATGTGTATGGCGGTCGTGTTGCAAAAGAAAACACAGTTCGTTTTTGGTTCCAACGTTTTCGTTCTGGAAATTTCGATCTGCAGAACAAGCCCCGTGGACGGCCTGAGACTCAAGTTGATAATGAAGAGTTGAAGGCTATTGTGGAAGCGGATCCATCGCAAACCACGTCCGAGTTAGCTGCAGGCTGCGATGTTAGTGATAAAACTGTTTTAATTCACTTGAAGCAAATTGGGAAGATTAAAAAGCTTGAAAGGTGGGTACCTCACGAATTGACTGAAGCAAACCGGCAAACGCGCGTCGACTGTTGCGTTACATTACTAAACCGGCACAATAATGAAGGTATTTTAAACCGAATCATTACCTGTGATGAAAAATGGGTTCTTTACGATAATCGGAAGCGCTCAGCGCAATGGTTGGATCCTGGCCAGCCAGCCAAATCCTGCCCCAAGCGAAAATTAACCCCAAAAAAGTTACTTGTAAGCGTTTGGTGGACTAATGCCGGTATTGTTCATTACAGTTTTCTCAAATCTGGCCAGACTATTACGGCTGATGTCTATTGTCAGCAATTGCAAACCATGATGGAAAAGCTAGCGGCTAAACAACCTAGGCTGGTCAATCGCTCCACGCCACTGCTGCTTCACGACAACGCTAGACCACACACTGCGCAACAGACGGCTACTAAATTAGAAGAGCTTCAATTGGAAAGTCTAAGACATCCTCCGTACTCCCCGGACCTTGCTCCAACAGATTACCATTTTTTTCGAAATTTGGATAACTTCTTGCAAGGGAAAAAATTCAACTCCGATGGGGCAGTCCAAATCGCCTTCAAAGATTTTATTGGTTCCGGTCCGACTGGTTTTTTTAGTAAAGGGATCAATAGGTAGTTCCTATGAGATGGCAAAAGTGCATAGAAAATAATGGTTCATACTTTGATTAATTAAATATATTATGTTAAAAAATATTCGACTTTTTATTCCCCCCATACAAAACGCCAATTTCATATGTAAGGACCTAATATTATAAAAGCTAATGTTTAGATGGATGGATGGATGTTTAAAGGTATCTCCGAAACGCCTCAACGGATCCTGATGAAATTCGGCACAGATGTAGAGCATAGTCTGGAAAATCATATAAGCTACTTATTTGTTTTTTAATTCCGCGCGAACGAAGTCGCGGGCGACACCTAGTACACTATAACTTGAAATAACAACAAAATTATCAATCTTAAATTCACCCCTTTTGACTTGTCAGCGATTCTCGCGAACATGGTCGTTACTGAGAAATTTTAATTAAGCTTAAATTTCAAAACGCTGCAAAGTAATTGTCTTTCGGAGTCAAATGAATTGCTTAGTAATTGTTTGTAATGCACTTGACTTCGTGCCACTCAAATACGAATCCATTTGGACAATTAACAAGATAATATAACAACTTATTAATTCAATTAATTTACAAGCACTATAACACTATATTTTTTTTGACTATTTTTCTTTGGACTATTTTTTCTTTCATTTACTAAAATAAACAAGAACAGAGACAGTTAAAACTTATACAAATTGATTTCTTACACTTTAAAATGTGCGTCTAAAATAATTAAAGATTTTGTTGATTCAACAGAAAAATCCTTACGTATCTGTGTTCTGTATGATTATTTGTTTCTGCCTGTGTTCAAAATTTGCAGAAAAATATTGCCTTCAGTCTAGAAACTATTGTAATTCTATAGATTTCAAATTTAATATACTATCATATTTGTAGTTTCCGTCATCAAACTTTACTTATAGTCTGGGATCAGTGAGTGCAGTAACGTCGTACAGGTATGAATATAAGTAAAACAATTTAGTGTCCGCGCACCTGCCACTTGCTTTTACGATCCGTGTTAGCTACGAGTACCCTCATTACACGAGAATTGGGTGATAGTTTGCTAGTGGCCGTAAGCCACGGGTGAATGCTTACTATGTTCGGTGCTAATAGCATTTTTATGCTAAACCTTTATAACATGATAATCACCAGTTCTTATACATAATCTATTTTGTCACATTACTAAGTGAAATACAATTTTAGTTAAGTACTTGAAATTTCTACAGTAATTATATATTATATGTAGTTACTTGTATGCAAATAATTACGATAAAAAACCTAATTCTGGTAAATATCTTACTTGGGCGTGTATCTTACAAAATTAACGGCGTTACTGAGACAAAACATTAATTTAGAAATAATTAAAGAAACGATTAAAGCACTCCAACCCTATCCCGGGCGAGGCCGAAAATTGTTAGCTCACGAAACAGGGTTGTCTTTCGCAATAAACTTTGCTCAGGAATTTCATTAGTTTCGTTCAATAAATTAAGAGGTTATGCTCGCGTGTGTCGGCCCTGCAATTACCTCGTCTGCTCCGAGGTGTAATGAAGAGTCTTTTGCTAAGAGGACGTTCCCGGAGTTATGAAGGCGGTTACACTCTACAATCGCTGTCATTAAAACTTTGTTAGAGTTTAAACCTCGAAATTTAGATGTCATGTTATCTTGTAGACTGTGTACTTGACAGCAATTACTGCGTAAAATCTTTTAATATGTGTTTACTTGTATGTTATAGTAACTAAACTTTTTTTCTATTGTCTATATTGTTTCTTATAGTCTGTCATGCTGCAATATTCTGCTAATGTATTCTCTAGTTATTTTTTTTTTTCATGCTATAAAATGACCAGTGTTTGCATGTCTACTAGAAGTAATGTCGGGTAAACTATATAGATAAAGTTTCTTTCCATCTAAAATTTTTTGATGTGTCTATTATATGGAATAATATTTTAATGTTTGCTTCACAAGTATCAAAAATAGTATTAGTAGTTTCTCAGTAAATTCAGTAACTGCCACATCCAAAGCAAATTGTTCCCTTCCCATTCCGTGTACCCATCCTAAAGTTCTCATAACACTCGCTTCGTCCCGCTCCAAGCCTTGCTGAAACAGCGACAGTATTTCTTTAAACTATTCACATACAACTTCAACATTCTCAAGCCTAAATTATCTCTTTCGAAGCGTAGCTGTCACATTTTATCTTAACTTATCAACGATGGCTATGTAATATGCGATAACTAGTAGAGTGTTAATAAAATGAAAAAGTAAAGCACATACTATTACTCTATCGTTTAGTTTTTAGTAGATTTTAATTGGTTAAACATTGCAAGGTTTTACCTAAAGCTAGGAAACATTAGCAGCATCCAATAGACAACATCATTATTCAATCACATTGCTGTTTCATTTAAAATTGTGATAGAGTGTCCCAAATTCACGGTGATAAATACGGTGACAGTGGTTTTAAATACGGAAACTCTTGATACATTCCAATCAGGTTATAGTTTTATTTATGACAGTTGTGATACACAACAATTCGCTTCCCCTTGTTCCAAGTCGGATATAGCTAATTTTATAACCCTCATAAAAAACTAACGTGTGCCGCTATCACAGCTGTCATAACAGACGGGCAGAGGAAGAGGGCGCGGGAAGGGTATAGTACACTTTCTATTTTCGACATTATACCATTACTTTGGATCACTTAAAAGATGTTTGTTTTTTTTTTACTTTTATTTAATTAATTCTTTCATTCTGATATGATTAAACATTATATGTCGGTGAGTTATAATCTAAAATGAAATTTAACTTTCTTGTTCGAATGTAAAATAATTTTTTATTAACTTGTGATTCGTGCAAATTAAATATGTTCATTGAGTTGGTACATTATAAATTCATGAAGACGTGTCGCGCTTTGCCACGTCCTAAAACATTACAAGACTCTCCAGTTAATCTTAATACGTTCGCGTCTCGTACCACATGTTTACCTTAATAAAACATGTCGTCGCGATGATGTATTCAAATGGCTTCATGAAGTCCGAGCAACGATTTCAAGCGACATTTTTATGAGCAATTTATTAAATTTAATGTCTAAGAAGTAACAGAGTTTCGAGAGTTTGAAAATTATAACAAATTATGACAATTCTGTTTATTTAGGGCCAGGGTTATGGTGACCGGGAATCTAATCGATGGGGTCATGTGATCACTGATTATATTAAGATTAATAAATATTTTTAAATGACACAATGTTAACTTATAATCGTAAATTAAACTTTTAAATAATGTTGTTTGACGTTTATTTAAATTTGGAATGAATTATGTTCATACTAATATTTTGATATGAAGGAACAATAGTATTTTATAGTTTATTTTAGGAAGAGTCAATACATAGATGGAAAAGTTAGGCATACGTTACTAAGCAGTACATTTTTAACGTTACTACCAAATTAGAAAAACTTGTTTTGTTCTTTCGTTCCATTAAACTTTACTCGGTAGAAGGTCTTAACTATGTCTTATTACGATTTGGAAACTCTTTGGTTATCATGCTACGTTAAGAAAAGAAAAAAAAATGCTTAAATATTTTTACGTTTTATTCTTTGGCCAAGAGCTCCTCAATTATCAGTAAGCTCGCTTCTTAGCACGTTAAAAACTCTGTTAAATATTTTTTATTATCTTGAGTTATTTGATAATTCTTGTCGCGGGCCGGTGATTTAGTGCGGCCAGGTCGCCGCTAGGGGGCGCTTGTTTAGCTCGAAAAAAAATTACACAGACGTCATTATGATAAACTGGCGTGAGTTATCTCTCTTCGTGTTATTTCACACTTGGTGTCCGTTCACCGCTCTCTTGTCTTTTTGCTTTGAATGTCACAAAATTAGATATATTTTTTACAGGTTTCTTTGCGAAATATCTTACATTTGTATTAAGATTTAAACTCTACTCAATTTGTGGCTTGTTAATTAAAAATAGAATGTTTGTATTTATTTGTGTTCATTAGATTGTTGTGACATTAAGCGATGTACATTTTTAAAAATAAACAATTCTATATCAGAATAAAAACAAAAAAGAACGTAATCTACATACAGCTAGAAACATTTGAAGCTGTAAAACACAATCGAAATGTCAATAAAATATCATAAAAATAAATAAAAGTTCTTTGTTTTGCTTTTCATGCATCGACACACAACCCCGCGAGCTGAACGGGAATTTTAATTTGAAATCAAAAGTTTTATAACAAAATATATGTCGGTATGACGTAGCAATATGTTGGTATCGGAAACTTCGACGGGTGCCGACGCCCAAATATTGTGTCAGAATTTATAGCCCCGCGGTCAAACGATGAGACTGCCGGGGTCGGGCCCTACTGCTAGCGATTTAGCACAAGTTATGAAAAGCAACTTTTTAAACATTTTATCATTGACTTCTCTTAAATATTATTTGAGATGGTCAAAGAATGAATTGTTATTTTTTATCGTAATTTATTATTATTATTATTAAGCTTTTGTATTATTGTATTATTACAACAGTTTTTTTTCTGTGCCTTTAAGAAAAAAAGCCGATTTAATCACTACATCGTCCAATTTATGTTGGAAAATCTGAAAAACTCATATTTTAATTACGAAATATCTTTGATTCAACATTTACAGTATCGTCATCAGATAAATAAACATTTATCAAATTGTTAATATAATTCTCAAGTTCCCGCTCGAAGTGTGGCCGTACATTAATTTCTATTGAGAAGCAGAACAAGTTGTCTTCCAGTGTGGAAATCAGGCTGTAGATAATTAAACAGCTGCGCCTCAACCTCAGCTTCAGCCCCAGCACAAGTTGTCTGCACTGAGGCGACGGAGACCGTCGTCACATTGTTCGACCATCATTTGCCGAATGAATTAATTCCAATCAATATTTTGCTTGCGTAATCATACTCTGCTTAGTGGATATACATTTTATGCTATTTTTCTTAAGACTCTATCGATTTTGATACTATATTATACTAATGAATAATGCATATAAAAATAATTCCTAAATTAATTAGCAAAAACAGTCTGTTAAAATTAAGGAAAAATTTTAAAAATTACAGAGTTATCACTAATTATGTACCTATACATTTTATTGTATTTAATTCGTTCGTGACAGTTCCATGTATTTCTTCTAAATTCAAATGGGACATCATTGCTTAAGGAACAATTATGTATATACAAATTAAATTTAAACACAAAGCGCACTTATTGACAAGTTATGGCAACATTTGCCTTGTGTTTATGGGACCGAATTTATTAGATCGGCTACCCTACAGGCCTCCTCCGAAACTATCATTCACGTAACACGAGATTTCGCATCCAATTCTAGCCTCCACACAATCGTTGCGAGCACGTGCGTCCTACAAAATTTACTGTATACGCTACAATAAGTCGAATTCCCCGTGGGGTTTGGGTTAAATTATGTATTTTATTGTCGCCGAACCAATTTCATAACCTAAGGAACAGCGGGGATGTGTTTCGTGAAACCGCAGAATAATCTATGTGTTTATTTTATCCGCTAAGATATCAATTTAAATTACTACAATTTAAATAATTTGACATGTACTCTAATATATCTCACTAATATTATAAATGCGAAAGTTTAGAATGGATGGATGGATGGATGTTTGTTACAAGTTATCTTCAAAACGGCTCAACGGATCTTGATGAAATTTGACACAAATATGGAGCATAGTCTGAAAGAATACATAGGCTACTGATTGGGTTTTCTTTTTAATTCTGTGCGGATGGAATCGCGGGCAACGGCTAGTTTTTAATAAACCCGCTATGATCAACATCTTGCTTCTACATAATTTTCAGCTTTTTCTTGAAACAATCACTTCTCAAATATTTTTTTACTCAAATTAATTTGCCGCTAGTCAATCAGATCGATCAAGATAGATGTTAACTTTCAAGATTAAGATAGGCATAAAATGAATCAAATGTACAAAGAAAAATTTTGCGACTTTGAAAAGAAATTTCTATTTGAAAATTCATTTACCCTTATAAATATTCTTTGTCATAAAATGGCTATGCTTCGTTTTTTGGTTCGTAAGAATGTTTCGGCAGTGGGAACGAAGATTTAGGCGATATCTTAGCATATTAAAAGGAATATTAAAAGGCGTTCAATTCATGAGAGCTACACATTTATTGGAAGGAATATTTTACCTCAAATCGGCATAATTCCATTGTAAATCCTAAAACAGTGAACATTTAACGCCTACCTTTCGAATGCATTTATTTTTGAGAGTTACAACATTTAAAACTACAATCAAAGCACGCAATATTCATTTTAGAGACAATAGTAATAGAAGCTATGGATTCTGTAGGCGTTTGTTCGTCTCGTACCCATTATGATCTCGACGCTGTAAGCGAATGGCGCTTAAAAGCGCTTCCTCGGCTGTTTGCTGCGCTAATTAATCTTTTACCCAGGCACGGCACTCTAAACCAATTACGCTGCTAGCCGAAAACTCGGTATTTTTCGACGACTACGCTAAATTGCTTTACACGCGGGCTTTGAAGTGTTAAACGCTTATTAAATTTCAAAGCTCCAAAGGGAAATATTGTAAACATCTTGCGCCGCGGAGCCCGATGAGGTTTCCACGTTTTTTAATTGCTCGTAAAAATCGCTCTAACTGCACTCGCAAATTTTCTGTTCTAAATTTATTTTTATTACTAGCTCACTTATTTTAATGTCTGAAACTACAAACGTAAAGATATACAACTTTAAACATTTTATGTTTTTGAATAAAAACAAAACAGCTTTACAGGTGCTTGCTCACTGACCAATATATTAAAAGGTAAAAATTTTGTGAAAACAAATCATACGATTTGTAAATGTTTTAACAAACCAAGACTAGAAAATGTAATATAATTTTAAATTATAAAGACGTATTCCCTAATCAAAGTTTAATTAAAGAGATGTAGCGGGAATTAATTCTGTATTAACGCGTTAAAACCGGCCCGCCAGAGATCTTGCATAAACAAGCTTAACCAGCCCTTGTATATTATTTAATTAAGACACCGCTCTAAAATGCCGTGATTTTTTATTTGCACAATTATTTATTTCGAATTGATTTCAATTTAATGTTCATTTCATCGAGAGCTCAATTGATTGTTACAAAATACCAACATATGATACGCGCTAATTTAAAATAGTATTGTTCGAGTAAATTAATTTAAAGTATTTATATAGACTTATTCATAGTTAGCTTACCTTATTTACAGCTATTTGTGATTATTAGATCTGTAACAAAAAAGAATACATATATTACTATCTTGCTAATATAACAAATGCGAATATTTGGATTGATGTTTGATATAGATCGGCGAAACGGATCTCGATGAAATTTGTAATGACTCCCTCTTGAGTTTTTTGTATGGAATACGAAAAATGTGTTGTAAAATGTTTCAAAAGTATGCAAATGAGAATCTTTAAGTCGGCAAACATTCCTTTACATTGAAACATACAGAAATATAAAGTTAACTTGATAAAAGCGTGTTAATAAAAGTGGCAAAAAGATTTATGATAACTCAAAGTTGAGTTGCCTTTCAGACGTTCTTGATTCTGCATTACATTAACTCTGGTTAAAGTTTAATCTTTTCAAACGTAAGGTTTGCCTTCGTTCGAGACTGCGCTAGGCATCGTGTTCTACCGATTCATTTACAAGCGTCTCAGGCCTGTGAAAAGAATTTTCCAGCTCTCGTAGACGTGTGCTGAGTGCGGGCTCATTATGGGCTTTCATTTCTTTGAATTGAAAACAGGTGAGTTCATTAAATGAAATAGCCGCGTACAGAGGCCGTGGAATTTTTCATTACAGACGAGCGTCTGCGTTTGCATTGAACTTGTGAATGATGTTAAACTTTAATTAGGCGTCAAGTTTGTTCAAATTTTTACTATGTTTGTATAGAAATGATAACTATAAACATTTATAAAGAGCCTTTATTAAACGTTTCATAAATGAATCACGTACGAAGACAAGGTTTTTGGCTATTATAGAATATTAGCGTTCATTGCCAATTTATAAATGTAAAAAAGTGAGAGATATGTCAGGACCGCGCCAAATGGAGGTTCGTAGTCACTGCTTACCCCTCTGGTAATTGGGTGAGTTGTGGGGTGTTGTTGTTGTCCATCACCAATAAACTATATATTTTTACATATCGAAACATAATTATTTTAAAATAATGAATACCAACAAAAGAAGGAAGGAAATAGGAAAGGTGTGTGAGCTTGAGGTGGCTGTCTTACTTTTTTCGGCTTCACGTCAGTTACCTGCAGCTATATATATGCTCAAATATCACGACCTCTTTTAATTTATACCACTAAGTGTAGACATGATGTCTAAATGGCGATATAGCTTCGAATGCCCGCTCGGGTGCAATTGACGATGGAGTCGCTAAGGCAATGCGAGCACGGCTTCAGAACATTTTTTTTACCTCAGTTAGTCCGTGTCGATTCTTGCCTAGTACTCTTTGTCTGACACGTTTGAACGTCGTTTTTTTTTGCTCTTTGATTTGTTCTGCGATCGACGAAAAACGTCATCTGTGTTTTCAAAGTATTCTTTCTTTTATTTTATGGTTTGAAACTTTCTGCTATGGGATATAGAATTTCGAAATTAATAAGAGTGTTAATTAAGAGAAAATTAGGAATTAATAATAAAACGGTTTGGCCAATTGAATATATCGGGAATCAATTAGAGGCGGCATTCGATTTGGAGCTGAATGCAGACAATACTCCTGTTTAGTACGGTATGCAGAAAAAGTCCATTAAATAATATAATACTAAAATCATGGTGGTTTCCAGATAATGTGATAAGTACAATTAAGTGTGATATATCATGATAAATCATAATCCATAAGAAATCCAATCCAAGAATTTATTTATTTTATACTTTTAATTATTATAGGTTTGTTAGATGACTATTTCTTTGCATTACATTGCAAGCGCAAAGGCAAAACGATACAAATTGTCAATCACTAAACTATTGTTTTCAGACATAAATAAAATTCAACAGAATCTTAAGTATTATAAGGAAAAAGCTTATTTCCATCTATTCTGCAGTCTGTACAGCGTAAGGCAGCAGACACACTAGCTGGCAACTCGTTCGGCAATGAGACTCAGGTGCGCCGCGCTACGTGCGGCTGTCGTGTCGGCGCCCGCTGATTGTGTGCACCGCACCTTACATACACAATACCGACGTGGCAGATGACGTATTAGATACTTCTCCACTATTGCGTTGGCGAAGGTGCAGAATTTTAGCTTCATTTTCATATATGGAAATATTTTTGATAATAGGTTCAGAGAAATGTCAGTTTTCTTTAAAATATTTTAGAATACAAAAGAAATAATCTGTCCGTAGGCATTTTTGCAGTATTAACACAACTGCTATGCAGCTATGCTATTTTGTAAGAACTTTAAGTTTTCATTCCAATTTTTAAAAGGTTAAAGAAATATAAAAAAAGAAGATAAAAGGAATCATAGAAAGGAACGATCCTAGGAATTTTAAATATAATCTGCGTAAACCTTTTGCCAACTTTAGATTTAAATTAATAGTTATTTGTCAAATTCACATTTTTCATTAGATTACATACATATGTAGATATAATATAATACATACATAGATATAATATAAAAAAACCTTTCAGTGCGAGTTCGGTTCGGTAACTAACAGAGGTGGTAACCAGCGGGGATGCCAATTACATCTTCCGAATGGACCGCCCGCCGCCGCCGCCCGCCGGCCTAGAGCATTACCGATACAAATCTCCGCAGCCCTCCATTCATCCTCATACTCATTACCTCGAAAATCCTTATTACGGGCGAGTTTGCTTAAGATGTTTCATTGATCGGAACATTCGTTCTAATACAGTTCTAATTATAACAAACGGAATGAACCTATAGATTAATATATTGATTTTTATTAACGTTTTATCGCAAGTTGACCTCAACTATTCTTAATGGATGTATAGATAGTTAAAACAAATCTCTTTCATATTATCATCACCCTTCGTAGTCAAACTCTAGGATAAATTAATAAATATAAAAGTATTAAATAAATTAAATTTAAATAAGGTTATCTATACTCTTATATCATGAAAAAGTAAAGCATTAGATGAACAATTTATATTATGTATAACAGGCAAAAGTTAAACAACGTTGTTGTTAGCAAAGCGTTTGATTTGCGAGCGCATCTCTCGCCGGCAAGGAATAAGCAGCCGCTTTAATCAAGCATAAATCAGCGCTAAACTGCTGATAATTTCATCTGAGCCCGCATTTCACACTCCAGTCGGCAATTAGCCGCGATCTGTCTGATTAACACGCGTTGTTGGGACAGTACGGGGATGTGTACGGTCACATATTTAGCTGTTATATCCGGCTTGATTAATAAAATAAATAAGTGAATAAATTGTTATCTACGAAAAGAGTTGTTTAACACATTGATGGACAGTAACGTCTGTGGGCGTTCCTATAGTAAAAAATGATACGACAGAACGCCTTTAGTCGTAATAGTTTATACTCGTGTCACGGCAGTACGGCTGAGGGCGTTTGATTTTCAATACTTTTACAAGGAAGAGAATGTTGTAGTGTCACCGCAAAAGTAATGCGGCTTTCCTACTGTCATCGTACATAGTTCTACAACACGTCAAGGGACACACACATTGACAGAATTCCGGTACCCCTCCCCCCGTACAGTACGCCCGTGGGCGTCATGTTTTCATACATTTAGTCACGTAGTGCGCGTCGGCGGTGGGCTTCGTGTCACCTCATATTTTCGCGCGCAAATAACGGCTCGAGTGGTAAGTTATTGACGTATTTTTGTGTTTTTGTTTATCGAAATATTCAAATTCAATTTTGTATAAGGTAATTGTGCTTCTAAAATTAGTGGTTGTTTGTATTGAATGCAGTTTTTTGGTATTGAATTAATAATGAATTTATCTACAGATGGCGCCTGGAGATCCGTACGAAAGGGAACAAAAACGGCTGTTAGAATTGTTCAATGAAGCTGAAACTATAGGCGTACTGTCACTAAACAACATTTTACATGCAACCGCATTGACACTACGCCCATAGGCAATGTATGAGATTAAGTAGTGTCATTTGGGAAGTAATTCTTAACATGTACTGTCCGCCAACGTGTTAAAATGCAAATGGAAAGATACCTATACTCTCCTATACTCTGAATCCTATACTCTCATATGACAAGCACTTGATTATTAATTTGTTGCGATTAAGATTCACGATTGTGTTCATAAATTGTCTCAATAAGTTACCAAAGCACGCTTACACTCGCACCACACCTCACCTCTCAGCACGGCGTCACGTGACGCTTCAGGTGCCCGACTTGCTGATTAATACGATGTGGTATTTTGAATTATAGTTGCTGTTTGTACTACAAATGTATTCATAATTATCACTGTATTTAACCTTCTTGCAGTTGTGATACACACATGCAATAAGGTATTCGATGCAAATAAAAGTAATTCTAAAGACTCGATTAGACTCGATTAGTTTAAATTCTATTGAGATCGTTGTAGCAACCAAATATCTCTCTTTGGACCATCTAATATAAAGCAGGTAATTTCTTAACACCATTTATATTTAATCGTTTTTATTTAACGTAAAAACATTATAATACAATTATTGTTAAACTCTTTAATGACACGGCTAGATAATGTTTATTCTAAAAAGAACATTTTACACTCAATTTAAATATTCAAATAACTTTTTTACAAAAAAAAATTATTCCGATACGCAAAAGTAGGCACTTGCAAATTCTCTGTTGAATACATGAATTTAAATTCGCATAGGAAACTTTTTGTAACTAACCGAGAACAAAGTACAAAGTACATAGAAGGCGAATCCTTGCCCGGGGCCAGATTAAAGAAATGGAATAAAAGAGATTGATTGAAATTTCACAAAACTGCAGACATTTCGAAATTAATATTGGATAATACCAGTTCGCTAGTCATTACTGTGTTCACAGAAGGCACGATGATTTTGGAAAAACGAATTAGAAATTGACATTTCCTTCGGGACTTATTTCATTTTACTGTTGCAACCCTCCTTCTTTCCATCTTTCCCTAGTCTCTATGAAGCTTGTCAACAAATCTACATCTTTTATATTTCGTAATCCCAAGGCTATCTAGTTTTGGACCCCTCTCGTAGGTTTTTGAACCAGTTTTCTTTATGAAGAACCAGAATTTAAGAGATCAGTCCCTCAATCCGATATACATTACGTAAATGCTTTAGTAGGTTCTCGGGCCCTCGAGCTTGAGCTCCAAAGAGGTTTGTGTTAAGCGCATTCCACGCTCTGGAATAAGCCCCATGAAAATGTAAATGTCCCCTCGAAGCTGAGACACGTAAAACAGTCAAATATTTATACTATTAATATGAACCGTCTGCTCTGTAGTATAACATTCCCAGATCTACTTTTTTAAGAATATTAGTTGAATAAAAAACACCTTTTAAAAAACAATCTACATCCATAAAAAATGTTATTAAATAAAAGAAAATTTCACACCATTTCCACGTAACCTATTCGTTTTCCAAACCTTATTGTAGAAAAAATCCCCGAAGAGAACAATTTAATATCGTCATACATATATGACAATGCTGTAAAGAGGTATATACATCTATAGATGTGTACAAAGTTAAATACAATATCCCACGGAATGAAACGAATGCATTAACTCCACAGGGAATTACAGCCGGCATCCACTCGGTTTGCGACGATCGCGAATATTTGAACAGAGCTCCTTTAGCCGACTCTCCTCTATTCCGCCTTCCGTTTCATTCTTCTTTTATAAGACATTAAACGTATTGCGCGGATAATATCGAAAGATTTTTACGAGTATTTGCCGACAGTACTATGAACTTCTGTTGAGAAATATAATCAATTCGAAATGAAATAACATTTTTATTCTCTTACTCATTTTGATTAAATAATATTTGAAAGGCCCTCACCAATATTTCAATACATGTGACAATAAGTTTCTTAACGACATCTTTATTTAACATTCGAATATGGATAGTTTAAAAAGTTTTCGTACTTCGACAACAAACTGGTCTTTATATAACGCACAATTTGTCTTTTTTTAAGTTTATAAAAGGGATTAAGGCATTGTCAAGACCTTGCTTTAATGCTATGTAAAGCATTATTTCCTTCGTTCATAAAAACAAGTCGCGATTAAAGAAATTGTGCTTAATCGAGTAAAGAGTGCCGGAGATACGACGGCCATCTTTGAGTTCCGTCGCCATAAAAGCCTATGAAGTGTAACTTTCCGGGTTCATAAATTTTGTTTCAGGCGCATTGCAGTTTTAAAACATAAATACTTCTTAGGTCAAGTGAACTTTAGGGTCCATAACACAGTGAAAGTTAATTGAAAATTAATAAATACTTAACAAAGGTTACCTATGTTATGTTAAAATTTAAGACCCGTTCTTTAAGTTGTAATATTTTATTATTTAGTTTACTTGTGTTACTGAATTTCACTGAAAAACAAATCGGTAGCCAAAGTAAATATAAATTTGATATAAATAATGAAAATAAATATGTAAAATTGTGTCCAAAGCGATTGTTAAATTAGTACCATACCAGTTATAATTGTAGTTCGCACTTAAAAAGTAGCAAGCGATGTCCTCGCGCGAATAAACCTTAAATTGGTTACTCGCTAGAGCGAATTTTGAAAGGCCATAAATATGTCAAGCGTCAAAGTAAGCCGCCTATCGAGAGCGCCAGGCCCGGTGAATTATGAACTGGCCGCGCCGCCCGGCACCACCCGCAAGACAATAATATTAATAAATCAAATAGAGCCAATGAAATAACTCTAAGCCGATGGAAACTTAATTTCCTACTGGAAATGTTCTTTTAATAGAAACTTGCTCCTTCACATTTTTAAAATACTTTCTAGAAAAATTGTAGAAATTTTTTTTGAATTCTACATTTACTTTATTAAAAGTTAGAGTACGCTATGATATTGGGGGAAAATGGTAACATATTCTTTCACTTGTCTTTTCTGTGCTTTAATAATTGTAAATAGTTTTGTTTTTATATTACACTAGCTATCACCCACGACACTGTCCACACAGAATTAATAAGTAGCCTACGTGTTCTTGCAGACTATGTCTACATCTGGGCCAATTTTTTTCAAGATCCGTTTAGCCGTACCGGAGGTATCTTCGAAAACATCCATACATCCGTTTAAATATTTGCATTTATAATATTAGAAAGATAATTGGAAAATGTGTCGTATTTATACCACACAGTTATCAAAGTTAGTGTAACAAAAGCCAGCGCAGACAACGAGGGCAATTACGTAATGAAATGTAAAATATAATTACAAGTTATGTTAATTGAAGGTAGAGTTCGGGCAGAGGTAGAGTTAGGATAAGTAAAGACCGGCGTGTACCGCTTACTGCAGACTTATACATCAATGATAAACCATCTAATTCTGTCTCATAGATTAGACAAGAATAAACAGATACATAACTTTGAGTGTTTCTTTTCAATATTGTATTATTTTATTTATTGTCGAACTTTTTATAATTCTGCTTGTATATACATTATTACATTAACTATATGTAAAAACATGATTTATTTTGTCTTATCTTAGTTGCAGTAATTAAAATGCAATTAGGTTGATTTAAACCAACTTTGGTATTTTTTATAATAGAAACGCTCTATTTCATAAATCTGTAAATTGTCTCTTAGAGTTCAAGATTATTTAGGTACAAAATCATATACTAGTACAATCTAAATACTGAACGCGTAATCTACACGAGCCTATACTGTACCTTTCTCTGCTTCTCATTAATTGCGGTCACGTGCTGCTTTGCTCCCGCTTAGGTCCCACAAATGTTTGGCTTCTGTTTTGTTTCATTTTGTCACAAGGTAAACCGTAATCAAGGTACAAATACTGAACAATATTTGTATTATAGATCACTAAGACTCATTAAGTGTTTCATTTGATAGTACAAAGTACATATACTTAGTGTAAATAAACTATTGTTTAATTAAAAAATAATAGCAATTAAATTAATAGCCTACAATTAATTCCAAATTATCAAGTTAAGTTTGAGGAAAGTACAATAAAAGATTTTCAATAAATTAATTCTGTTCTCATCGACTTTATGAAAACGCTTCATAGAGGAAGTAAAAGGAACTAACAAAAGAGCGAGTCCTCAACAAAATGGGGCCGAAAACAATTGGAATCAAAGTATTGGACTTAATTACTTAGCGTTGAGTTATTTGAGTGTAATCTTTTAAAGGGCCCGCCCTCAGCTAAATCGATAATTAGTAATCTCATTAGGGCTCGGAGGATTTTAGAGAAAGTTTTGAGTGAAAAGTTGAGTGAAATGGCGCGATGACGAGGAATTACTCGTCAGATCGGCGGAGCGGCAGAGCGGCCGCGCAACTACCATTAATCAATCGGTTAAAGTCATTGGTAACTAATAAAAGATATTTAAAAAGTTTTATCATGAGAGTAGAAGTATCAGAAACAGTTTATATTTATTACCTATTTATTACTATTTTATTATATAGATCACTAGCTTTTACCCGCGACTCCGTCCGCGCGGAATAAAAAATAGAAAACGGGGTAAAAATTATCCTATGTCCGTTTCCTGGTTCTAAGCTACCTGCCCACCAATTTTCAGTCAAATCGATTCAGCCGTTCTTGAGTTACAAATAGTGTAACTAACACGAATTTCTTTTATATATATAGATGAATGTTGTATTCAATCAGAAATTAGGTATATAAAGACTCGGATATCAAACTAACTTTACATTAAACGTATCCATTTAAGGACCATTAAATTCTCATTTCATACGGAAAATGACAAATAATATTCTAAAACACTATACCTTAGTTGTTACAAAGGAAACTACAACTAGGTGAGTGTAAACAAAATGATTTATTGCAAAAACACCTTTCGCGATTCGCGACGCTCAACAATTCACTCCAAGGACGAATTCAAAGTTACTGTTTGTACAATACGCGATAAATCATTAAGGTCTCTCTCTCATTAGTGATCCGTCTATGCGGTCGCTTGTCATTTGTTCTAGCAGATCTTGAGTATTGAAGTTATCTGTGCAGTAACAAGATATTAAATGTTCAGAAATTCGAAGGACCCTCAATTCTATTGAACTTGGCAAGTTCAAAAAGTGTGGATATTCTTATAAATGCTACATTTACAGAATATTATATTCTGAGTTATGCAAATAGACATTATCTGTATAGGGTTACTGAATTCAAATATATAAGATAAACATATTATTAGGGTCCATTTAATCAATCCATCAGTACTTAAAATGAATCGATTATTATCGGTCTGTGGGCATGTGTGGCCGCTTGTTCAAGTACCTCAAAGTGCTTTGAATTCGGCACACATCGTTTACACCCCTGTGACAGCGTCCAAAAAAACTATTGTCCGCTGAATTTACTTAAGGGTATTTGATGAAACTTCAAGAAAACTCTGCGCCCCGCTGAGTCGGCCCAAATCGATGGTCACCCGTTGCTTTGGATAGGGAAGAACTTCTTTGTTGGATTACGATAATACCTTAACAAGGAATTTTACACAGAAAATATTAACATCAAACAACCGTGTGGCGTTAGAATTTTTTATGTTATGTAGTTTCATTATTACCTACGAATAACGTATCTTATCCTGATTTCATAATAGCCATTTAATATAGAAATACTCAAAACAAATCGAGATCTTAACTCTAAAGTAAATATCAAAATCTGCAACTTATTCGCTGCTCTAACTCTTTGTTTCAGAAGACAAAAGTGTAAGTTGCCGCCTCAGTTTAAACTCAATCTTCCCATATTTACATAGGCGTAGGATGATCGACTATGGAACTAACAAAATTATTCAAAGTAGTACTTCGAGTTTTACGGCCCCGGGAAAAAGTAAGGTCACTTGGAAGTTGGGGAATTCCGCCGGGAGGCTTCGGAGTAGGGGGATGAAAGATTACTTGCTGGAACAGGATTGTATAAGTAACAAGTATTTCCTGATCGGTATGCGGCCAGAGTTTTATTGTTTATAGCCCGGTCTCGCCCCGATTGCCAGCACCTTTCTCGCGTCACATCGTAAAACTTGCTAAGGGTTGATCAGCCGTAAAATTTTTGCCGATCTCAGCGCTCTTTTTCAAATTAAGATATGTCAATGTCATATTTGTCATATCCTTAATAAAACGTATAAAGATAATATCAGTCGTTGTATGTTTCTTTAAAAGTTATGATAAACTTAGTGATACAGCGGTATCAGTAATAGACGGTTCTGTGCTAAGTTGGGCTGAAAATATAACTATCAGTCGGCTATTGGAGAGCAATTTGACGCCAAACGTTACTCAATGAAAACTCTTTTAAGTTCAACTAGTCAGTTTATTGAGGGACTTAAGTCGAATGTACACTGAGTGTTGAATAATTCCAAATTTAAATTTTTAAATAAATTTTGATGAAAATTTTCTTTTTATTTCACCTGATTTCATCAGATTAAGCACCTAAAATTACAGATATTGTTGATTAAATAGAATAGATTTAATAGATAGAATTGATTCTACATTTTGATAAACTGAATATTTAGTAATCATTTGTGAATGTAAAAGGTGATGATCAATAAAAGAAAGTTCAGATGTAACATTGCTTTTTATTTTCTTTTATATGTAGTAAAACGTGGTAAGCGGCCTCTCGAATTCGCCAAAATAGTGCCTATAGACATCACGCACAGAAAGCTAGATAAAACGAATAAACGGTTTTCAGCAGTATCTGTGGTGTCGAACATGTTTAAATCTATAAAATGTAGTATGACCACAGCTCAACAAAAAACTAATTCTAAACTTATAATTGTAAGTTAGTGTACTGTGGAATAGCCTTAGGAATCCTCGGTGGCGGCTCTATTTCAACTTTCAAGATATATAGCTCTTGTTTCAAAGTCGAATCGATTCGCGGCTTCATTTTCGCCGCAGAGATAGGTAATGAAAACGTTCTAGACTTCACTTAAATCTTGACTTCTGTGTTAAAGGCGACAATCTTTCAAACGACGTAAAAGTTTTTACCGAGTACAGAAATTTCGTTTTGTTATTTTATGAGACAGTAAAACTAACTACAATTGTCTCGTAGGCGTTTTCTAGAATAACTCGAGTAACTCTGAGAAAAATTCAAGATAATTTTTAAAACCATGATACTTTTTGATGGTCAATTAAGTGCCTTAATTATCTATAATAATATCGAAATACGTCTCACAAATCCTCTACTTTAACTAAAATTACAAAGACCGAAAACCAGTAATGTCAGTTAAAATTGTCAAAAGATTTCCCTCGAAACGTCAGATTTATTTTTTCTATAAAATCTGTAGCGACGGCGATAATACAATGGGCCGGAGCACCCGCAGTCCTGGGTCCTCGCCCCTCACCCTAGACGCGCCCTAATGAAGCGCCGCCGTAACGAACATGAGCTGACATCACCTGCTGCCTACTGCCTGCTGCCGACAGACAGACGGTTCTCAAACTTTTACTGCTTACTTTTCACAATCTGTCTATTCAGAAAAATATCCATGATACTTTGCAATCCGAAACGATGTTATGAAATGTTCCTCAAATATTTGCCTTTAATTTTCACTATATGCTAGTCTTATCATTATGATTCATTTATGGTAGAGAAAATTATGATGTTGTGTAGAAGAATTATAATAATAATAACAAAACAAAATACATTTAGTGGAAATCTTATATCCTCGTCAACCAAAGTTCTAAAAATTTCATACCGCGAGACAGCGAGTCTCAAATTGTACGGGAATTTCGTGAAGATTCGCATCGTGGCCGATTCTTTGACCGAGAGAAGCATTATTTTGTTGCGCCAACAAAAAAACGTTCTCTTTGTGTAAGTTTGAGAGGCGCACTCGAGCGGCCGGGGAAAGAATCGTTTTGTAACTCAATTTGCGGCGAGTGCATCGCGGGGCTTTGTGCGCCCTTCTGCACTACGCTGGACTTTAGACGATTTTACTTTGAAGACTCTTCTAATGACACTTTAGTGGACATACGCTGTAATTTTTCTGCTAAAAGAAATTATTTATATTCCTATTTTGTTACATTTCATTTTAAAATTGCTTTTCTATTGTTTTAATTTGTAGTAACAAAACAGTTTTTGTAAAATAAAAATCTCAAAACTTTAAAAATAAATGAAGAATCAACAGTAACAATTTAAAGAATTAATGGCACCAAAACACCCAGAGAAATCACAATAAATTGTCGAGACAGCGCCGTTTCTAGATATAATAGTGGGCCAGTTAAGGCGCAGTAATGAAAGTCGTTTGTCTGCGTAATGTTCGTCCAGGATAACGTGTAATATGAAATAACACCGTCTGGTAGGCGATAGGGTCATTATATATCTACTGGAGGCGGTGCGTCTTCATTTGCCGCTGATCGGGAGATATGGCCGCCTGGAACACGATACAGGTACTTACGAATATCTCTGATCGTCTCCAGCAACATAGCGATGTGACTCTGGTAACGAGGTTTATTGTGCTTTATGTATAGTGACCTGTACTGGCCTATACCTCGAAACCTATCGCTGCGAAGAAATCTTGCGATTTAATCCATATTTGTAATTTTTGTAATATTTTTTTTCATTTAGGGTTAAGTTACACATAGTACATCGTCTAGAGCAGGTATTCCAAATTTCTTGTAAACCCTTAATTTTTTTCGGACCATCTTCCACCCCACCGACTCTCTTATAGATAATAGGGGGACCTGGACCACTTTAGAAATTATTGTTCAAGAATACGAGTAATATCATTTGATCATTGCAGTACTTTAATGCTTGTTCTTTTCTTAGCAACATTCCTGACATCAACCCGGTTCAAATATACACAGAATGTGGTAATTTATATCTGAAACCATGATCTTGTTTGTACTAAATCAGCACAGCTCAATGTAAATCATCGAACACAATACATCAAGGGTCACGTTGTCTGTTCGTGGACAATGCCTTTGCCTCATTAAGTGGAATGAAAGGCGGAAAGCTCCGTTACCGTGCAATATACCGATGTAATTTGAACACGGTCAATGTTTATCAAAATTACCATTGTTAATATTTAAAATGTACTTACATCGGTATATTACATATTATAAAGGAATAATGCCTTCTTGTGATACTATAAAACAGATATTTATTTAATTTTCCACTATTGGGCATTGTTTAATAATATGTTTCCCAAGTTCCATAATTCCGCAATGTGCTAAATTTCCTCATTCCCAAAATTCGTTATAACTGAAGATCAAACTGCATTTGTTAAAGGATTTAAAAAACAAAACCGTTTCATTTCGAAAAAAAGAATCTAAGTCTGTATCTGAAGAAGCTTACACAATACTACTTGAACCTCAACAACAATTAGAGGATGTAGCCGATGTAGCCGATGCAGCTGTTTGCTCAGGCCGGCGCGATAAGAGCAAAGCTAACACTGCGAGTGACCTGACAGCAGATAGGCTGAGTGATTGCCGCTGGCTGGCAGGTTATTGACAAGTTATTGTGGTCCTACGCGAGCCGGACGTACGCCATGATAAGCTATGATTGACTATGCCAAGATTGAACTCGTTCCGTACTGATTACGACTCATTGTTATACTGAAACTGCGATTTTCAAATTCAACAAATGAATACCTGAACAGTTTTATTGGTGATGACAATTTTAACTCTAAACTAATATTGTAATTAGTAGCATTAGTTATTGACAGCTGTTTCCTCATTTATCTTATAAGCTGTGACTTATTTATCTATGCATTACCAACATGTAATAACGTTTATGGTATACCCATGCAGTTTGCGACACACACCAACTAACATCGCTGTTCAGTACTATTCCCGTATTATATAAAGCTTCAAGTAATTTCTTTATTGTATTAGAAGACAAAATTATAACAGAATACATTAGTATGAAACTTCACAAGTCATGTTTTTAATCATACTGAAAAAAAAAACAGTTATTAAATCTTTGGATGGATGGATGGATGGATGTTTGAAGGTATCTCCAGATCGACTCAACAGATCTTGATGAAATTTGACACGGTTGTAGAACATAGTCTGGAAGAACACATAGGCTACATTTAAAGATTTTTTTAATGCCGCACGGACAGAGTCGCGGGCGATTGTTTTCATAAGTTTAATTTTGGAACCTCAGGAAAACAGTTGACAGTAAATTATAGAATACAGTACGTGTCTATAACATTTGTTTGTTCAAGTGTTAATATCAATGTCAAACACAAGTCTCTCCTCATACTACTTAACTAATCGCATTAGAAACACAACTTGACTAATGCACGAAACTGATTCGAAGGATAATCAACACATCGGCGTACACAATGTACCTTCATTAGATATCGAGTGTATAGCAAATATTGGCAGTTTGACCAGCTGTTTGACCAAATTGAGTGGTCACATCCGTACAAACATTCATTAGGCAGATTAATTGTATCTGTTAATGGTACACTTTAACTCAAGTGTTGGCCAAATACTATGATATGTATGCACTTCCTCATAACTCAATGATATAATTTAGTTGCTTAATTGCTCAACTCAACTTATTGTTTACTTAATAAATGCTATTTTTCTTATATATAAAATGCTCCTGTTACAATGTTAGTTATTATACTCCTCCGAAACAACTTATAAAATTTTATATGCATATTAAGTAGGTCTAAGAATCGACTACTATTTATTTATCATACAACTATTTCTATTCAACAAGTTTACTAGCTAGTAATAACATAAAAAAATAACAAACATTTTTCAAACAAAATTAATTCAGTGGCAGACGCCCGATACAATAATGTAATGTTGGACGAGTTGGCTCGATTGGTGAAGTGTCTCAACCATACAGAAGACGAAGAACCATAAGAAGTGAAGTAAAAATTATTCCGTTTTTCGTCTGATGAGTGTGCGTGTCGGTCTACCCATTTTTATAAGTAAGGAATGTGAAGGGGAAGTGGAATTGTATCAGGAAGGAACATGTAGGAAAATATCCTCCTTCGATTAAAAGAAGGAACGCATCTGCAATTGCGGATGTCTATGGGCAACGGTCGCGTGGCTATTTCGGCAAATTCAGGAGGCCTATTGCTCGTTTGAAACTTTATCATACAAAATAATATTAAATACTTAAAATGGACCTCACTATCAATAAGCTCTTAAGTGTGATTTAAAGAGTTTTATTATTTTTTAATTATTTCCACTAAAAAAAAATTAAGACATGATCTTAATGTTAAAATCCGATATAAAAACATTGATAACAATTTCTTATGGCCATTACAAAGAGCTTGATGCCTTTATCGAGATAAATCGACTGCATAAATGTATTTTAGGTGTGGATTATTCACAAGAGCACGTGCGTAAAGTAAATAAAATCACCCTAGACGCCATTACGGTGATGAGGCGTCACGTAGATCTCAGGATCATGGCTCCTATTGAGGCCGATTCGTCGCGCACGAACGCCCGCCTATAGACGTCTATTCAGTATCGCCCGCCCTAAGTGAAGTCTATAACGATCTAATTAAGTTGTCTACCGATGACACTCACATTTGTTCAGTATTTTAGACATCTTTTCAATTTATTTTCGACTTAAATATCTGTAATAAATATTACAAACAACGAGATTAAAGTCAAAAGCAGTAATTTCATTTAATTAAGATACTTATTTTACTTGCACTTTCAGCAATGATACGTTCACGGCAAGTGAATAACAAAACACGTGACGGTTCCGGAGTCTTACAGAAGTTACTGATGCGATCAGAATTTGTTGCTCAAATGTAATTTATAATATTTTTTTTAAATCGCCGCTGTCAACAATGGGGCGGTTATGTACAGGCAAACACAAAAATAGTATCTTGAGAATATTTTATAATTATATATCACTCTCATACTCGTTATTTTATGGGGGAAATTGATATGATTTCATTTTAATTTATGTTTAGAATTTTCATAATAAAGTTAATTTAAGTTAATACTAATTTAAAAAGTTTAGCAGGTTAAGTTAAGTACACTTTTTTGTAACGGGTTTTTTAAACATCTGCTGCCGAAACCACCTTATTAAATGTTTTTCACACTTCTTGAATTTTCTTCACATCCACTTGTGTTGGCGACAGTCCGGCGACGCCGTCATGCGCCAGTGGCAAGGGTTGATAAATCGAAACAATTTTAGAGTGCATCTAACTACGGGCGTGAGATTTATCTTTTGCATTTGACAGATCATTTTTCTAAAATGTCAATGCTTGTTACGCGTGAACTTATAATATTTTTGACGCAACACCGACCTTGCATAGATCATTCGTTCAGTGAGCCTAGCAGGAATACGAGTATTTGTAACAACAATCGCCATCGTATCGTCATCGACAAAATTTATCTTCGAATTTTAGTTTAATTCAATTAACTTACTCAATCAACACCTTACTATATTATTATAATCATTTTATGTAAAATACTTGTTTTTAAATTTTCAAGTTCAATGTCCTACAATATTAACTGAACATTTTTGCCTTCTTTTCCGTAGTTGTTAGTGTGTAGCAACCTTTATTCAAATCCTATATGGAGGGGCTTTTGTAGATTCAAAATCCAAGTAAATAGTATAGATTACATAGAAACACCATCAGTATGGCAACTTAGAGAAGAGATCGTCGATGCCGCAATTGCACGCTAGTGATGTCAGTGTTTACATATCGATAAAGTTTATTTTGTGCAGATATTTTATTAAATGTTATTAACATTTTATTCTTTACTAGTCGTAAGACTTATTTGATATAGAAATGAAAGTGTGAATAGAAACTAATATTATGTTAACAGATTTTGTAATTTTTTTTCTTATTGAGATGTCTCTACAAAGTTTGTTTGTGATGCTTTGAATATTTAGAAAATTAGAAAACTAAGGTAATTAACATGATTTTGACAACATAAAGTAGAGTTTTAAAGACTTTATAATTTGTAAAATCAAAAAATACAGTTATCCATAATATATTGTTGTTGTCGTTGTCGATAAAAGAACATCTCTATAAGCCCGATAATGGTTTGCCAAATAACGTTTGTTCTGAATCATGTTTGCCATGGTTGTCGATTTCAATAATTCATACAATATACTATGTATTATAATTCCATCCCCTTAAATTAACTTGTCACAAAGATAATCGACAACACAATTTGATTTATCTTTACTACAACTTGAATGAAAAACTTTAACATTAATATTGTATTATTTAAAAAGTTCTTGATAATTTTTTCTAACTTAGGCTTCAGTCGATCAGTATCATGGACTATAGTCAAACAAGGATATTTGACCCGGTGAGAGAGGCGCTGCTATCGCAGTTGAGAGCTTCTGACAGAATATATATAACCTACTTAGAAATACAAAATGACAGAAAAGAAAAAATACATGTCAGCTACAGTACAAAGAGTATCTTGTGACATTTTTTGACGTTGACAGGGCGGCGCTTGTGAGCTGTTATAATTTAGTTTGACTCATGCCTACCGGTTCAGATAGCCTTGTCGGTCTATACTTACTCGTTATTTAAGTACGCGCGAAATGTAAACGTCATTTGAACGGTTATAGATTAATGAATATGTAATAAAATATTAATACTCTATAATTCTAATTCAACATCGAATAGCAAGCATTAATGTAAATTAATCTAGCCATTTAGTATAATGTACGAGCTCTGAAATTGCCCTGCGAACGACAGCGGTGAGTCACACTGGCCTAAGATCATGGCATGAAATTTGATCTGTATCGATTACACGTTTAAGTATCGGTTTCACTATTAATTTAATTCTGATATAAAGGTCTGCGCCAACACTGTCATTGCTGGCCAATTATCCTCAAGATTTACCACCTTTGTTATGCCAAAGATTAAAGCTCGTAAAGAGAACTGAAACTACTTAAATTAATTCAAGCACAATTTGTTAATCATAAATCATTCCATATAAAATTTACTTTCCATTATGTAAATAGCAATTGTTATCTTATTTCAATTACAATAGGTAAATAAATAGAATTAAACAAATAACACCAACACTTGGACAAGAGAACGAACAGGTTAGGAATCCATCGTTTACAATGCACAAGACTTATTTTTAATATTAATCTTAGTGATATTAAATATGAAATTTACATTCAATTCCACAATGTTAATACTCTGAGAGACAATCACAGAATATACATTACAGAGTATTAATCGCGTTCACTTGATCTGTGCGTAACAATGACGGCAGTTCGTTAGTTTCACCCACGCGGCTGTCGACTGGCAAATGAGACGCGAGGCGTGAACGTAATCAGATGCGAACAACCATTTTGTAGTTACATTTAATTTGTTATCGTGGGTGCCGGCGATACTACAATCATAGAAATTGTGATTTATTTCGTGCAGTACCGTTATAGGTAACAACGTTTATGTTGTAATAAATCATTGACTAACACGGACCAAATTATTTCAATTAAATTTACATAGTAGATTGAATGAGATTTCGTATTTAGTCTAAGATCTATAAAAGATATTTGCTGGTGGCAATAAGATATGTTTACTTTGATATGAAATTGCAATAAACAAATGACATTCAAAAGTTGACTACTAACATCGAGTATGGAAAAAAAATGAGGAGAAAAGGCAGCGTTAAGCCGACTAGAACCCCGCAATTGGCGAAATCTCTCTTTATTGGGCAAATAAGCGAGCGAGCGTATACAAATCAATTGTCTAGTACGGCAGTTTAGCGATGAAAAACTGATTGAAATTTCGCGTAATAGTTTTGATTCCGTATATATTTTTATTTGAGATATTTCAACATTTTACTTTCTCTCTAGCAGTTACCCGCGACTTAGTCCGCGCGGATTTTATAAAATCTAGCAATAAATGTAGTTTTTAGCACCTGGGAATAGTGTCTATACAATCTAGATAGCTTCCCAATAGTGAAAGAATTTTTCAAATCTGTTCAGTAGTTTAGCAGCTTATTCAATGTAAACAAACAATCAAATCTTTCCGCTTTATAATATTGGTATAGATAATAAGCATTTTAGAAAGAAAATGTATTGTAAACAACGGAAAGTACCGTTATTAATTAAATTCCGAATGTTATGTTTTACAAGTGTCATTTTGTTAAATTTATAAATTAAAAATTCCCTTTCAAATTATAAGTTAAAATGCTTTTTTTATAATGTTATAAAACATGAGCGAGGACGCCATAATTTACTTAAGTATTCATATCATTTCTGTAAATCAAAGTTAAAGAAAACAGACGTATTCGGCTACGGATCTCTAGAAGAGGGAAGTCTCAACAGTCACGGGGTACGCAAAGCTTCCTAATTCGATGTTGCCGCACGTATAACCAGAACCAATACATCATTATTGTCATTGAACATTTTTTCCATTCAGCTCGTGTTCCGAAGGGAAAATTGACATTGTTGACAATTTCTTTTGTTTACCGCCTACATGCGGGTTCTTTCAACTTTACCGTTTCGTAACTTTATTTTATTAATCTATTTAGCGGAGCGGCTAATTTTGTGCGCTCTGTTGTATCCTACAGTGAATTTGATGACCGTCATTGTTTTGTTTTGTTTGAGGACAATTCTGTTTTAATTGGATTTGTTATTCTATTATAACAATAGAAAAAACGAGTAAATTTATTTTATTTGTTATTTTAATAAAGTGGCAAATGAGAAAATGGGCACCTGATTCACGAAGAAGCGAAGCGACCACTGTCACAGTTTCCTACCTCTTATCTATAGAGGAGGAGATGCACTGAAAAAGGATATTTTCCCTTCCTATGCGTCAAACGCCAAATCCACTTCCCCTTCCAACATTTCCGTATAAGAAAAGGGTTAAAAAATTTATGAAAGTCTTGGTTTTATTTAGCAAAGATACCACGATTATAATTTTCAACATAAATATAACCTAAAGGCAATGCAAAATAGAAGTATGTGAATATAACATAAATGAAATTATTAAAGATTTATATATAATTTTATTCGAAGAGTAAAATAACTTATACTACATACACTGTATAATAAATACTATGGATTTGAATAGCAAACCCCCGGTTGAAATATAGAATGAGCTAATATTAACGCAGCTCTCCTGGCGGCTAATAAATGTTAATTCCATCGCGGAGTGGCTAAATGCCACCCTCAGTTCGGGCCGAGATAAATATTGACACGCCGGCGATCTGCCGCTCTCCAGTTTAAAATTCTAATTTTATTGAAATCCCAAAGTTTAATGACGTTTGGATTTATCTTCACTTTACATCGCCTTTCAAAACTAATTGCAGTTCATTTCGTCTATAAATCTTCTTTACCTACTACTTCTTTGAGGTTTATATAATGGTACTTTATATAGAGGGCTTAATAATCTGCATCTAGTCAATAAGTTTTTTTTTTATAAGAAAAGGGGGCAAACGAGCAGCGGGAACACCAAGGTGTTCATCGACGCCCATGGACATCTGCAATACCAGAGGAATCGCAAATGCGTTGCCGGCCTTTGATATGGTGATACGCTCGCTTCTTGAAGGACCCTAAGTCGTACTGGTTTGGAAATAAATGGTAATGAAAGAAATGGTAATCTTTAGTATTACATCTACAATGTTAAAAACTAGCAATAAATTTAGCTTTAGAAAGGGTTGAAAGCTTTTTACTTTGTCATTATTTTGTAAATATCTTGTAATTTATAGATTATTAATGTAGAATCCTCTACATTTCTTATTGGTTTTCTAATTTTGTAACAGATGGCGTTAGGAGGACAATAAAATTTCTATGTAAAAACTTAAAATTATTATTAGTATAAAATAGCATTTTAATGATAGGATAAAACATGTACAAATAAATTATTATGCTAAAATTAAAATATGAAAGAGTAATAGTTTCTTAATAAAGTGCACCGCAAAACTGAATACATAGTGGGGTAGTGTAGGGCACTATTCGCTCGCTTTGACAGATATTAAAAAAACAATAAACTTAATTTGCAATAAAAAAATTATCGGTCGGATTTTGCTGACGTTGTGACGACAAATCGAATTTGATTTATGATTTATATTAACAATGTTTGCCAAATCCCCCAGCTGGGGAAAAATGTTCTTTGCAAAGAATAAACCAATAAGGATTATAATACAAGATTTATGGAAATTGCCGGCTGATAGAAATGGCACAAGATACCTTAATTTGAAGACCGTATTTGCTGAATTTATTATCTTATTTCCTTTCCTTTGTATCATCATTAAGAATTTGGAAATGGTTTGAAATTTATACGTTTGCAGATACCCTCACTGTATCAACCTACGAATACCTAAATTGGTAAAAGAAAAACCCCTCCAATTTATATTTTGACTAAGTAAATACCACCTAATTTAAGACTTCTAAAATATTATAATAATATGTGAATTGTCTAGTTTTACTTATTATTTGGAAAGAAACACTAATATTTTAGTTATTCGCTTTAAAAATCATTAAAATTTTACGCATCTTTATGATCTTTAACATGAAGAAGGATTTAAATTGAAGGAAAAACATACCTCGTTAATTTCTATTCGCCTATTACCTGAAACAAAAGGCAAACAGATTAAAAATTGTGATTTAAAAATAATAAAAAAGTAAATTAATTTTCCGAAACGCGCGCAATCAGCAAATTTGTTTTGCTAAATTTTACTATTTTATGTTCCTATACATAAATTAAATTAGATTCACCATCTACAGAAGCAATGTTATAATACTGAAAAATAAATCGGAAAAGGTTAGAAAAATAAAAGCTTTAAATTGTAAGTTATGTTTGGTATGCAACCTGTCGAGGCTCGGTAGCCGGCGCCGAGATTGTCAAAGCTTTGTCCCGTGCCCGCGCCGCATTCCGCGCTGCCATTTGTTTTGCAAGTCTTACTTACTTCCAGACAGAAATCGAATACAAGAAAGTGGTCGGTAAAGTTAGAAAGCTCAGGACTGTCATATGTGAAAGTTTTTTTATATTATAAGATGGCAAACGAGCGAGACCGCTGTCCATAGACATCCGCAACTGCACATGCGTTGCCTACCTTTAATTGAAAGAGGAGGGAACGTACAGGAATAAATTATTTCCCCTTTCTTCTCTTATAAGAAAAATGTAGGAAGAGAAAGGGGACGAAAACTAGGCCTCCGGTACTCACACTCGCCTGACGAAACGCGGAATTTCTTCCACTTAACGCTAGCTTGTATTCTGAGTTGTTATTTCTGTCTGTAGTAGTAATTATCATGACCATGTAGAAAGTTTACTAATAAAGTTAATTTATTGATGTTCCGAACTTTTAAATTTTATTACCGTTTTGATTTACCGTTTGAAAAGTAAAATGAACATTGAACAAGGCGTATACAATACAAAAAACTAACAAGGTACTTCTTTGTCGCAAGAATGTGAAACAATTTTAATTTAAAGCAAGCATCCGATACATTCGACATGTCGGCAATGGCGACGTTCACCCTCGGAGCATCAAAAGTTATATCTTTCGTCCACCTTTTTACTCGATTTTAACAATGGAACTCTGTTGTTCACGTTCAAATAGTAACTTAGACAAAAGCGTGGAGGAATCAAAAGTAGTTCCGCAGGGGCGTACCTTAGGCCCTGCTCTGTTGGAATTGCTCAAACTTTCCCACTTTCACGTTTCCTTTTATCCGTTCGAAAGTGTTCCTCTGTTAAATTATTATTTCTGCTTTTCCACTTCGAGTTACATGGTGCGTGTGATATTGAGTTAGGAACATTTAATGTTCGAAGTTGATTTAGTACACAAATAAAACATCTTTCTTTCATACTATTGTAATTCTTGAATATGTATACTATTTCTAAACGCTTGGAGCAGAACTAATGATAAAAAAATTAACATAGGAAACTTAAATTTTAATAACATTATTGTTAAAAAAATATTAGGACCTTCGTACATAATAGCGTAAATCTTGGAAACTAATATAGTGCCCTTGCGTCGTGAATATCTCGTTGCCAGTGTTCCATAGGCCTTTCGTAAACAAGGCAACCTAAATCTTTGAAATTCGGCGAGTACAGTCGCTAAGCGACTTATGCAATACAATATCATAGAGGTTCGTATACAGCGCGTGTTACCAACATTTCTTTCTATCATAGTGAAAGCCAGTCGTTCATAACCTGTTTGTCAAGATTACCGTAAAACTACGATTTGCAAGATCGCGGATCAAATCTATACAGTTGACATGTAGTCGCCTGTACTGACCGGATAGACGACGTGCGTCAACGACACATCGTTGTTTAAACGGAGCGCACGCAACGCGATTCTCGTGAAGCAACCAGACAGTAAAGGTTTCAACACACAATATTGAATTGCGAGTCGTCGAGTTCTCATGGTTTAAATAAAAACCATTTACACAAATGATTGAACATTATATTTAAACATTTTAACGCAAGCACGTAACTGATATTAATTATTATCCACTTAAAGTACCGTCTATAATTTCCTGTTGTACTAATATTAAATCAATAAGACGTTGGAAGGCCATATTACTAAATCTTATTAACAACAAAGAAGAAGCCGCAGAGATGCCGCACATCCCTCTATTATTAAAAGCTAACGATAACATCTGAACCTTCGCAGCATCAATATAAATTTTACTCTCAGGCGCTGTCGAGTGTTCGACTGTAGGAGTCGAGCCTCGTTACTATATTGTTCCACGAGCGGCCGTAATTAATGAAAAACTCGACTTTGAAGCAGGCACCGGTGCGAAGTGTTAGCGTCCTCGACAAATAAATAAGATAATCTTTTAAATCTTTTAATCCGTACTCAAAGGATAGTTATAACAATTATTGTTTAGGTCTCGAAATAAAATTGCGATTAAAGTAATCATGTAACGGCAATTGGAAATTTATTTATATTTTATGCATCGTAACTAATATATGTAATAATAACTTTAATAACTTTTTTAAATTTCAATCTTGTTTTCCAAAAAAAAAAAACACAACTTGCTACTCAAGTTTCTATACAATGGTCACAATCAAAAAACATATATTTACTAAAATAAGTCAATCAAATATACACAAATAGTGAAATAAAGGTATTAACTACACTACAAAACCCTATAAAACAATGTTAACGTAAGGATCTAAAAATAAATCTCCAATTAAGGTTGATACGTAAGCCATTGGAGTTTTTCCGATTCCAATGAAGCAATTCATTAATTAACACCTTTGAAAAGAGTGTTTGGTGCGAGGTATATCAGTTCTCCGGGGAGCGTCTATCACGGCTCACACCAACTTAGAGCAATACATCGTCAACTATCGCGTCCACGATCTCTTCCTCATTAAAGCGAAGCTTTTTGTGGTATACCATTAATTAAGATATATCCCATTGTCGGCAATGGATTTACGCCACCTTATCCTGACAGCAGACTCGTATCCAACTGCTCAAATTATCTGATAATTGGCTGTAGACATGCTCAAGAGATTATGGAATTTGATGATACTATGATTTAGGAAGTATGCACTATTTATTTGTTAATAAATTTTATTGAGTTACCGGTAAATGATCTATCATCATCATCATCATCATCATCATCATCAGCTCACTATAAGTCCCCACCGAGGCGCTCGGAGCCTACCCCAATTTAGGGGTGACTAGGCCATAGTCAACCACGCTGGCCAAGTGCGGGTTGGTTGACTTCACACATATCATTAAATTTCTTCTCAGATATGTGCAGGTTGCATCACGATGTTTTCCTTCACCGTAAGAACGTCGGATAAATGTACATATGTAAATCGAAAATCGAAAAACACATTGGTACATGGCGGGATTCGAACCCAAGACCTGCAGATTGCAAGTCAAGTGCTTAACCCCTGAGCCACCGACGCTCTATCACTTACTGGTAATTCAATTATTGAAAAGTATTTGGTAAATTGTAATGTACCAAATACTTTTCAATAATAATTTCAATCGTTATTCAGATAGGGACAACTTAATCTGATATCAGACCAGACCAAACGCAACGCCACGACATGAATTATGAAATCATTACAGATACTTATTGATGGCTCTATCTGGTGCTGTAGAGTTGGAATTTATTCTACTGTTGTTAGATAAGAATCGCAAACAAGTCTTTTAAATATATTGCTTCTTTGTTAGTTACACACGATAGTAACTTTAACTTTCTTTACGTTACGCAGTTGAATTAAATGCGTTTAATTATTGTTAGACACAATTCTATTTTTTAATGAATTTATCTAGAGTTAATTGTTAAAAATGACTCAAAGCGGTCTTAATGAAAATTCAAACATCTTTGCTACGGTCAGATGTTAATGATTAATTTTAGCTTTTCTCATATCTTAAAGTTTAGACTAACGATGAAGTTTAATTGATAGAAATTTGCTAGTTAATTGACAGGTGCTTGTGAATAATTAAATGAAATCTTAATTTGAATTCAGTTGAATGGGTAGTACTACAATAAAATCAATAATTCGTGACCTTTTACTATGGCATACAATAGTATATATAAATAACATAAAACAATGTATGCGAGACTAGTCTACAGACGGAGGGAGGTCGACGATTCTTCCGAACCTTTAAGTTTCTCGCATGAAGTGAAAGTTTCCCGCTCTTTGAGTCTAGGAAAAGCATCGGCTTCAATGTATTATAACACGATATTCCTTGTTTTAGAGTTTCCATACCATGTTACCTTTAAGTGTTTCAACTTTAGAGAATTTATATTTTCCTCCAACTAACTTTTGAGATCCGCTTTCAAATCTGAAGATCCTCTTTCGTATCTCGTCGGATTCCATATTAATTTTCTTTTCTTTCGCAGTTTAAGTAAATATTGAGCATAGCCTTATTTTAGATCAAAATTTAATACTTTTACTTCATATTAGTTTTAATTCCTTAAGTTTATGATTGCTCAATCAATTTCTTGACCATCGTATGGAGTTTTTTAGAGTGTCAAAAGTAGTTGATATTTCTAAGAGAGTTGCAATATTACTGTACTATAGTACCTTATTTAACTGATTCAGTGCTTTCATACGTGTTAAATCAGACATCGCCGGTTTTATCTTCAGTAAGGGCCTCATCCGCCGCCGCCGGTCAGCGCAGTAAAACCCTAATTTTCCACATCATTTAACAGTCTTATGGTGTATAGAAACCGGCGCCTCGATAGATTTGGCATTAGATTGTCCGAATGGGGTCCCTCCCCCTTAATAAATTTTTCCTCTTATCAAACGAAAAATTATGTGTACGTCAGATCTTTATTGCGGTGGTTCCGTACTGTTGAGTTTATTGCAACCATTTTAATAGGTAATATTTGATTTACGTTAGAGGACAGAATACAGTCACGAATAAGGTCGGTTTCACACAACCTCTCTAGCTTATTAGTTTTTTGAGTCATATTAGCAGTAATGTACATACCCTATATAGAATGTTTTTATCTTGCTTTTGCCATAAAAACACGTACACAACACGTAGATTAAAAAATGAAGTTGTCAACATTTTTTTCAAACAAATGTAAAATAAAAAAGAATTGATGGTTATGTCTGGGTAAAGTCGTACAACTTAAACAGTCTTTGCAAAACACTCGTTGGATACGACAATATTCCCTTCCGATTTTGCATAATAAAGCGATATTATCAATTTTCAAAGCGTTGCGATTCCTAGTAGAGATATGTATCACATCGGAATGTGGAACCCAAGGCATAAATCACGATTCCACGAAGCGAACTCCAAACTTGGAAAACGCAAGAGAAAAGTCAAATAAAAAAAATATAAAAAGACACATATGAATGGAAATTCCAACACCCCTACCAGTGGACCGTAGCGCGACTCGGATAAATCCACCAGTGTCTGGATTATGAGAACTTATTGTAGGGATGATAGGTATTGAAGGAATTCACTTTTACAAAGATATTTTCCAAACCTCTCAGATCTTCCTGATAAGATTATGTGTTGAACTTGCAAAAACGTTTAACGATTTCACACAGATGGGATAAAATGTACAATAGTTACAGTTGTTTTTTTGTCAACCACACCTTACTAATTTTATAAATGCTTATATTTATATTGGATGGATGGATGGTTGTTTGTTAGAAGGAATCTCTGGAACGGCTCAACGGATCTCGATGAAATTTGGCATAGATGTAGTTCTGAAAAACACATAGGCTACTAAGAAAGGTTTTTTTAATGCCTCAAATAAAAATGTATTCAAATCTGAAATTTTCGTTTACTTGCAGATATTACATAATTGAAAATTTAATCGTACCTATGTTATTTCTCAAAACCCTTTGAAATACTTTCAATGGAAATATAAAAATCTGCGTATTCTTGTTCTTTCAATTAATCAAAGTAAAAAAATAGAAACGATATTCTGATGTTTTGTGAACGCAAAAAATACAGATTTACTGAAACATGCTTCAAAAGGGTACTAACCTAATAATGAAAATGCTACAGTATTAATATTCAACTTGACAATACATTGCTGTGTATATAGAGGAGTAAAAACTTCCTATAAGAACAAACTAGCGATGTATTGGAATCATTTTAAAGTACTCATTTGCCAATCCCTAACAGGTAGGACTCGGTGTAGTTAGAGAAGGTCCTCTTGTAGATTCAGTAGACTATATAATTAACGCCTCGTGATCGCTTTCGTGCGAAATTCGCCGTAACCGCTAGTTCAGTCTATACAAATTAACTGAGTAATATTTCTAAATGTAACAAATTTTATTGAAAGTAACACACATAATTTAAAACCACTATCACTTCCTTATTTATAATTCCATCATTTATTGAATAAAATTAAAAACTTTATAAGAAATTACAACTATTACTTTATTGTAAACTGTATCAAATACATTTTGACTCCAAGGTAAAGATTTCACCTATTAAAATTATTTGGTTAGAAATGTTTTATTTTAATTCGAATACTTTTACCGTATCAATTTTAATGAAGGTTAAACACCATTCTTGTATACTCAGGTCATCTAGGTCACTCGCCTCAGGCTCTATGACCCAAGACCTAGACTATTCGAGACGATATCTGATCCGAGTGTTTGTTTATGATAGAGATTAGTTGGCATCGTGTATGTTAGCTTTGAAATTAATACATTTTCTTGTTCTATTCAGTGTTCAGTAAAAGTATTATGACTGATAAATCATACTCAGAGTCTTTATGTGTTCTCCCTTATTGTAGTTTTAAGTCTAGAAATTGTTTCGTAAAATAATAATACTCTTTTTTGGAATAAACTGATTTCTGTTGTTTACTATCAAGGATGTCTATTCATTCGGTAAAAATTTATTAACTTTACAATGCACATCGCGTCTCGCAGAAGAATTTCAATTTAAATCTCCCCTGTTTAAATCAATTACAAATAAAAAAGTCGCTCGTCACCGCGTGTACTGCATAGGAATCGAGAGAAAAGGTCATTAAATCTCTTCACGCCGCAAAATCTATTATTAAAGCTATTTTTTGCCTCACCCCCCGTCTATCGGACTGCACTAAGCTTGAAAGTGACACCACGGCTTAGACCACGTGGGATAATCCTATTTTACCATAATTGTAAAAAAACTTGAGAGGTGTCAAGGGACACCCGGATGGAACGAAGTTCCTTTCGATTAATTAGTGAAGGAACCAATGTTTATTCTATGAATAAAAAACTTAAGTCTTCACAAGAAGTACATATTATTTCTATGAATTATCGTTATATATTGTCACGTCGTTGCCATGGTGAAGTAGCGCTCATTCGTCGTTAACATACTTACTATAGCAAAAATGTCGTGACAACTTTTTGTAAGAATTTTTTCCGTCTTTCACAGCCCCCTTTCACAACGCGCGATAAGGAACTTCGTTCCAAAAATTAAATGTCAATTCTCAATTATGTTACTTGATGATTATTAGTTCTTAGAATGTTTTATATTTCCAATCAAATAAATGTACTTAATACTATTCAATTTTCTCAGTTAAGAATGTAAGCATCAAATCAGCCATTAGCGTCTTTAAGTTATTGCATTATTATATTTTTAGCTACTTATATCAGTGTTAATTTACTGTTCTGTGCCGTTCAATCCACTTAATTATAAATAATAAACTGTTACTATATACTCATAAAGTATTGTCACACTAGTATCAGTGCCGATTTTTCTTTTTAATTTGTTCGCCAAAGAATGTTAATTCGAACGTTATTTGCTAAAAAAAAAAAACTGTTCAACTTATACAGTATGAAAGATTCTAGAGAGTTACATTGTATGAAAAACGAAACATAATAAAAATGAGTAATTTTTGAAACATAACAATAAAACGTCTATCTCGTTATAAATAAAGTCTAGTCTATCTTCAATCTTTACACAAGTTATCTCTTAACAAATTCAGTTCACAATTATTGAACTAAGAAATTCAAAGATTCCAATGATTGAAATAAATTAAAGGAAAAAGTTTATCGATACTTTTTATTCAACTTCCTGATAGTACCGAATTTTAATTAAGTTATCAAAACTCGAGTATATTTCTTGGAGGAAAGTTTCTCAATTTGCAAGAACAGTTGTAATAACCAAGGCTTCGAGTCTGCACGATGAAATTCTTTGTTATAAAATCTAAGAGGCCATTAGGTATATTGGAAACGTTTTAATTTGTGAGAGGATCTCATAGCCCGCGGCAAAGAGCGACGCCCGCGGCCAACCCGCTATCGTATTCCAACTTAACCGGATAAATGTTATTTCTTTTTAAATATTGTTATATTACAGTTCAATCTTATAAATATCCTAATAATAATAGTGTGGTAACAATGGAGTATCCAATAAATAAGTGTAAAATATAGCTGCTCTATTATAATAAACCACAGTATCAAATTAATCGGACCCGAAGCGTGGGGCGTCCAGGTGGACCGACGACATAGTTCGCACGGCGGGAAGTCGTTGGATTCGGAAGGCTGAGGACCGCGTAATATGGAAGGAATTGGGAAAGGCCTATACCCAGCAATGGGCTAATAAAGGCTGTTGATGATGATGATGATGATCAAGTAAACTAACCATTATGAAGTATTTTAACGTAAAACGTAGTTGAAATCTGTTAATAAATTATTTGATCATTATAACGTACGAGTAAAGTATATCCATTTAATTTAAATAACTCAACGTCTTGTTCGCTTATTTTCATTATACACGAAGATTTTCGTCGACGCCGCGCGTAACGCCGCCTCCGCCGCGGCCGCTAAGAACCTAACGCATTCATTATTCAAGGTAACTAGATTTATAACGCCACGCGTCCGCACTCTCTAATTTAAACCGTTATTGTTAACTGCACTATCTTTCTTAATTTAATTTACGGATTATAATAAAATAGCTTATCTCTTACCTTATCTATTTAAAGAAGCAAAAAATTTAAGAATAAAAGAAACATTTCCACGATTTACTTCTTAATTTGTTAACGCAATCTTCTCATGCAGTTTTCTTAATGTATTAATTTTGTTTTTTATTAACTCATCGGTTTATTTATAATGTTTAGTATACACCTATATTAGAATCATATATAATTTGATTTAATAATCTTGTGATATTTATCTGTCATGGAAAAGGGAAAAATCAATCCACTTTACAATACCCATCTATGAATCTATACTGTTAGTTGTCAATATCGCCATCTGTACCTTAGTTTCTTTTTCTCAAAGCATCGGAGGTTGTACACGGTAAAACACTTAAGGTGGCTGGAGCGGAATTGCCGGCGGTTTGAGGTTAAGAAATGACGTCATCGCATCTCCTCGGGAATCTGATCTGTTCAATTAAAGATTCTCGATGAATTCAATGGTTAGGATTTAAATAATGTATATTACGAGACACTGGTTTTAACAAATGGAGACATTTTCAAATGGAATACTTTCTCGTGTGTTGTGTTACTGTGTTCTAATTGTAATACTGTAAGAATTTTATGACTCTACATTAAAGTTGAGTAAACAACTTTCTTTTAAACAATAAATTAATGAATAATTGATTAAGAATGTGCGAAATAATGTGTCAGTGATCTCTGTCTACGCTGCAAAAGTACAGATTTCAAAAAAACTTACGTTATTACAATTTTTTGAAACGGAAGATCCAGATTAGAAATTATTATTTTATTCTAATATTATACACTATATGGATGAAACTTATCCGAAATAAAAGTTATTATATTACTTTACCCCCATCTACAATAGTCAAGGATCGATTTAAAAATGTAATAAATACTTGTAACGCAATAAAAAAATATCAGTATTTCTCTCAACACGTTCTTCCTACCTTTTCCTTTTGACAGCTGTTTGGCGTTAAAGGAAAAATTCTATTATTTCCGAAAGCGTTCGCTCCCAGTTATATATCGGATAATATTGAACCTATCTGACAAATGCCTATCATATCTCTTCATATTGACCTCTCCATAGTGCTGAAAGTACGAAATCAATTTGATGTTATTACGTTGTGATTTTTCCTCGGAAAAAATAAATCATATTTTTTTTTTTACAAATTGGCAAGAATTGTTGACGAGATAGTAATTTCGTTAAGTTTCTATTGTTGTGTTGGAAAATAAACTACTCATTAGTAATTTATTATTACTATATACTTCATTTAAGTGAAGATAATGTTCATATTTTTTTTTCTTTAACAAATAGTAATCATAAGTTTAAAGAAAATATAGCTGCATGATTTTTTTTTATTCTTGTAACAATAAGTTTACTAAAAACAAACAGACAAATTCGCCGTGTTATAATACCTTCACGCCGTAGAGTATTAAGGGCTCATTAGCATCAATAATTCAGAAGGCGCGCGGCAGAGGGCGCTCGGCGGCGGCCGGAATCTCCCGTGAGAACCCGCAACTGTGCAGAAGCTCTGCTATCGCACACACCACATCGAACTCTCACTTTTGGAGGATTTCTGTACTTAATTGAAGATATGTGTATGTTCATGACCATATTATAATACAGGGTAAGTTCACTGATAGTTCTAAATAGACCACAGATAAACAATTACTTAATGTAATGAAATTCATATTTTATAAACCAAAAATTAAACGAAATACTCAGAAAATATAAATAATGTACCCTAAAACTTTATTAAGTAATACCATTTTGTATTTGTCCAAAAATATTTACTAACCGGTTTTAAATAAGTAAGCTCAATTATAACGCAATCATTGTGTTCAAATAATTCGTCAAATTCACATAGAAAATACGAAATAGAGGTTAAGAGTGAATATGTCGACAGCGAACAGCGGAAAAGTGGCAATTACCGGAAATCTGGCAACAATAGTAATTTGTCGAACTCGCGCCGGCAACGGTACAAATTTAATTTGCACCTTAATAACCGCCGAGTATTTCCCCTCCCCTCACTTTTTCCCTTCCACTTTTGTTCCACTATCTTATAAAAGATGCATCGACCGGAACAGGAAAATTAATTTCAGACAATACGAAGCGCGCAGCACGGCACACGGCCGCCACTCGCCGGTCGCCGCGCCGCAACCCGACCTACGGACTTTTTACGTATTTACCGTGAATTCAAGTACCGTTTATAGACAGGTATCATTTTAATTGCTCTCGTATTTCTAGAATGAACTAGTGGTTTTTCCTTACAATTTATAAGTTTCTATCTCGGATATATCTTACAAAAACTTTTAACCAAACGAAAACTATTAATAAATTGGTTTGTAATAATAATAACAAAACAATCAACAAGCATACAAGCGTGAATAAACCATTACATATGATTTAATCAACGTACAATACGAACAGTAAAATAAATAATTTACCGACATCCAATAGAACATTTAAACCAACATTTAATCTGCACTTGTTAACAATTAATCACGTTAAAAACAAATGTAATTAACAATTCAGATGAAGTAAGATTTAAACGTTCGAAACAATTTATTTGTAAAGACTGTAGCAATGATTAACAACAGAGAGAGAGTCGTATCGTTTGTAAAGTAAACACTCGAAACCGAAAAGCCGTTAGAAATATTTAAATCGTCGTAGTGTTCCATTGTGCGGGGATTGGATGTCGAAAATTGCCTATTACGGTGCTCTGAGTGCGCCAATATTGCTGCTTTATCCAATTTATCGTCCGTACTTTACTATTTCTTCAGACAATTCCGAGTCATTCCTGGACCTCCTTTGATTCGATCCCATTCCTATTTGGCAGCCATCGGGATTTTGTGCACACGTGAGATTAAACAATTCGACGATGTTTTTTTGTTGTTTAAGTTTTGATAAATATAATTGACATATAAAATGTTCAGAGTCAAGTAAATTTGAATTAGACACCAATAATTATCGATGGTAAAACAATTTGCTTACATTAAAGAAAACATAGTTAGAAAATGTCAAAATGTATCTCATGCCGTAAATATTGACATTGCACCGCATGAGATTCGGTGCTATTAAGATGTCCCAATTTGTACAGTATTAAAGAAAATAATATAAGAAAACGTAAAAGTTTTATTCAATTTGTATTATCCAACTACAATTCACTGGAAACAGACAATGTGATCTTCTAAGGTTAAATAGAAAATCATTAAATTCAAAATGTTCCCATTAGCTGGGACCCTGTAGAAGGTATCCTTAGAATACTAACCCGGGTATAAATTAATACCCCACTAGCTGGCAGATACGCTCATAATGAGCGCGATAAAACAATCCAGCCATTAAGGCGCCGCAATATATGCCTCCCTTTCGCGTAAAATGTAGTTGCACAGCCTGTTTTAAAATATATGGGCCGGTGAAATTAAACGCGCCCCATCTTACGTCGCCGCTAGGCTTCGAGAAAATTCTTACAATAATTTTCGTATCTTATTACACAGATAGTATCGACGAATTTTACCTATCATCGGAAATTTTTCTTTTTTTTTAAACCACTTCTGAGTAATAGGCAAATGATTAATATCGCGAGACATGCATCACAGTTTTGTGTATGTTCACTAGGTATTTTAAACACGTGACTACGTGAAATACAACAAGGTCTAATGTTTCACACTAGACTAGTTTAAAGTTACTATACTAGTGGCGTACATTATTGGCCTCGTCGTCTAGTTATATCATTAAAATACATGTTATTCTATAAAATATTGTAAATATGACCAATCAAAATAATATAACTAAAAAAAAACCTTTAAATGTTGCAGAAATTGTGAACATCACAATAATTCCTTGAATTACAATATTATTCCGACAAATTGTATGATTGCCGAATGATTGTTGGTAATTTTATTTTTAAATTAAATAACCGCACATTAATTTAAAAAGCCACAACGACCAATACGCATTAACCCGATATAAGTCTTTAATAGTGGAAAACGTAATTAACTCAGGTAAATCGGATTGGCTGAAAGTTTTCGGATGATAACTGGAGCGGAATGCCACCCCGTCCTCTGCTTGTTCTTGGAAACAAACCCTTTACGACAGGTAATAAGTTCTACAACATTCATAAGTTTTTGATAGAGTTGACAAGATAGCTATTAATAACTAAAATAATAATTCCTAAAAATTACTTTATTCCTATTTCATATATATATATATATATATATATATATATATATATATATTTGAAACAATGAAAAAACTATAAAGAAAAACATTTATCCCGATTCACTAACAAGGACAACAACGAAGCATTTCATTTGCTTCGGCGCGCTAAACGCCTACAAAATAGTCCCAGCTCAATCTAACATCGTGCCGCGGCCCTCGACAAATTTCATTCTCCTAACACCGTTTCAACGACGAAATATAAAATAATTCGCAGACAACTAGAGCGGCGTTACTGCGGCGAGCCAATCTCCAAAGCCTCCGTAGTTGTCGCTGTAATAATAAAAGAAAAGGAGAAAAAGGACCGAGACAAAAAAACGAGGGAAAATTGTTATCATACGAAGGCGCTGCGAGTCGGAACGATATTATGTTGAAGGTAAATATTTATAAAGTGTGTTTAAAAATAATTAAACAAAAATATAACATTTTAAAACTAAATTAATAATTAAACAGGACAAACGGAATTTACATTCGCTTACTGTTAAGACTTCAGTCTATGAACAATTTTATGTTCTTATTAAGTATAAAATTATGTCTTTCATTTGAAATAAAATATTGCGTATAATTAATTCCAAAGATTAGTTATTTTTTAGATTAAGTTTACTTATAATTAAATTCAATAATAAATATATATTGTTGATTAATTCTCGTCCACAACCATCCACCACGTAAGTTGGGTTCTTTCACTGAAAATGCACTCAAAAGTAACATAAAAAAACAATTTTAAACAAAATGCATTCAAAAGTACCATAAAAAACAATCTCAAACAAAATGCACTAAAAAGAAACAAAATAATGACATGAAAACTTCTTTCTTTCTTTCTTCTCTCTTTCAAAAACCCTCTAAACTCTAAAGAAAGTTCTCTTCTTTCTTGTAACATGTCTATATTGTATAATTATTGTTATTTCGCAGTCGGTGTCGGCCGAAGTAAATATAATATTATACATTTTATATTTGAGATGTATGAGACATACTTACGTTTATGTCCCTACTTAGGCCGAAACCGACTCCAAAATAACAATAATTATACAATATAGACATGTTACAAGAAAGAAGAGAACTTTCTTTAGAGTTTAGAGGGTTTTTGAAAGAGAGAAGAAAGAAAGAAAGAAGTTTTCATGTCATTATTTTGTTTCTTTTTAGTGCATTTTGTTTGAGATTGTTTTTTATGGTACTTTTGAATGCATTTTGTTTAAAATTGTTTTTTTATGTTACTTTTGAGTGCATTTTGTTTGAAATTGGTTTTTTTAGGTTACTTTTGAGTGCATTTTGTTTGAAATTGGTTTTTTTAGGTTACTTTTGAGTGCATTTTGTTTGAGATTGTTTTTTTTTGAAGTCGGCTATTTTTTTTTCTTAAAATTTTTGTTTTATTTCACAATTTTTAGTGAATTTGAAGTTAAATTACAAATTTCCTTAATACATATAAAGACAAATAAGACAAATAAAGAAAAGGACTTTCCTATTTGATATGTGTGTACTTCAATTCAAAAACTAATTTAGAATGCAGCAGATAACCACTTATCCTTTAAACAATGAAATAATTATCAAAATCGGTATACAAATTGAAAATTAACGAACTAATACATCGTAGTGTGCCTTTAATTTTGTCCAGCCGCGCGCCGCACTAGCATTTTTCGAATGCGCGTAGTTTTTAATTATTTAATATCTCCCAAACTATTGATCAGAATTACATAGTTTAAAGGCTTATGTAATCTGCATTTAATACTCTAGCCATCAAACATATTTATTTGGATAAGGATTCATATCGAATATAATATAATAGCGCCGTAAGCTTACGACGCTGATTTTCGTGTGCATTTTAATCGAAGTTTGTTCACAATAACATGGTTTTTGTGAGACATCCATAGATGATAGATATATGCCACCGAAGACTGTTATTTAGCAAATTTAAGGATCTATAATTACTCCATACATCATTTTTATGTAAGTCATATAGTTTGACCTACGTAAGCCCAGAAAGCAAAATTGTGCTTTTCGTGTAGCATTTTTCGTTTCCGCGTAATTTTATTCTTACGATATCTCCTAAACTATTAGACAGAATGATATAAATTCAATTGCAAATATAATCTACATTAAATTCTCTTGATAATGAACATGTTTATTTACATAAGGGTTAATACTGAACTCGAATAATAGCGTCGGAAATAGGGCATGAATTTAATTGATGTTTCTGAAGAAAAAAATGGTTATTGTGAGAAAACTATAAAAGATAGATATATGCTATCGCTGACTTTTATTTAGCACATTTAAAGAGCTACAATTCGACATACATCATTTTTATGTGGGTCCTATAGTTTAGCCTACGTAAGCGCTGAAAGCAAAAATGTCCCTAATTTTCACAACAAATTTTGAAGCTATATTCAAAATCTACTAGTCTTCTAGTTATTTAAAAAAAAAAACAAAAAAATGGGACCCACCTGCAAGCACTTCCTTTCGATTAAAATATTTTTCATCAAAATCAGACCACCAGGGGCGGAGATTCGCGGTAACACACATAAAAAAAAAAAAAAAAAATACAGTCGAATTGATAACCTCCTTCTTTTTGAAGTCGGCTAATAAAATGCAAATTCGCAAAGATTCGTCTCAAGTTTTCTTATTACTGGTGCTAATAAACGATGCGGCTCGAGCTCAGAGTGCTGAGCATTATACCTGCCGCCCCTCGCCTCGCCGGTACCTATTAAAGGTTTATCGCGCATGAAAAAGCCGTTATGAATTCTACACTAAGAAAATCGACCAAAGTCTCACTTTAAAATATGAATGTAGTCATTAGAAGAATTCTTTTATAAATCGTTTTTATCAAAGTTATTAAAAGATAGTCTAAGATACAAATTCTGTTTAGCATCTAGTTGCACCCTACCTACACTTTTACGATGACGCGTAAAGTACTTCCATTTGGCATACAAATACCGGCCATAGACGGCCGGAGTCACCCGGCTAGACCCTAAGTAAAAATAGACACTTACCCCAGAAGTACACCTCCGTTGCGGAACCTTAACAGTGGACCCAAGACAATTTTGCTATTGATGATGATGTAATCCCGGCCGATATCGGCCACGGCGACTGACTTCAGCTCCGGTTTTGACGTTGGTGTGCTCGCATGTGGCTTATGTAGCCAATTTTGTTTGCGAAAATCCTCGCACATTGCGGACATGAGAGCACACCGTTCACGTAATTATAGCTGATAGCCGCAGATGGTCGGGCTTTCAGCTCGTCGCGTCTGGCATCTAGCTCAAGGAGCCGCCGGTTTTCAAATTGTTTGACGCTATGTTTAACTAGCGCTCTCCACTCCGGCCGTCTGGCAGCCTGCTGCTCCCACAGCGAAGGATTGATGTCGCACTGCTTCATGTGTCGCTTCAGCACATCTTTGTACCTGAGGAGTTGTCCGCCTTGCTTCCGCTTGCCTTCCTCAAGTTCTGAGTAAAAGATGCGCTTAGCTGTTCTTTCCTCCGTCATACGCGTCACATGTCCGCCCCACCGAAGCTGACGCCGCATAAGATATGACTCAATGCCACCGACATTGGCCCTTCGCAGCACTTCAGTATTCCGTACGCGGTCAGACCATCGGATGTGAAGTATTTTCCGTAAGCACTTGAGGTGGAATCGGTCTAGCATACGGATGTGATGACGATACAGTGTCCACGTTTCGGCAGAGTATAAGATGTTAGGCAGCACGACTGCCATGTAGACACCGATCTTCGTTGACAGTTTAAAGTCGTGCGAGTTAAAGACCTTAGAGTCCAGCTTGCCAAAGGCAGCTGCAGCAGCGCCAATTCTGCTGTTGATCTCTGCATCATGATCACACTTAGATGATATTGTGCTCCCCAGGTAGCGAAACTTGTCCACCTGCTTCAGCTCATCCCCTCCGAGTGTAATATTCAGTGACTCGCGACCATAAATGTCCAAAGACATCACCTCCGTCTTTTTGACACTGATTTTTAGACCAAATTTTTGGCACGACTCGTTCAAATCAGACATTAGCTGTTGCAGGCCCCCTGGGGATTCTGCTACGAAGCACAGGTCATCGGCGTACATCAACTCTGTGATCACGGCATGCGACACTTTGGTGCGGGCTTTCAGTCTGGCGAGATTAAAAATATTGCCATCCATGCGAAAGCGGATACGGACACCTTCAGAAGTCGTTTTTGAGACTTCTTGGACTACCACTGAAAAATATAAAGCGAACAATGTGGGTGCTAGAACGCATCCCTGTTTAACCCCACATGTGACGGGGAAAAAATCGGACTGTTCGTCGTTAACAGCGACGCAGCAATGCATGTCGTCGTGCAGGAGTCTTATAAGTCTCACAAACTTCTCTGTACACCCGATTTTATGAAGTACAAGCCAGAGGGCTTCACGAGGCACACTATCGAAGGCCTTCTCAAGGTCAACAAAACAGAGATATAGGGGACGACCTTGCTCTCTGCTCTTCTCCTGTAATTGTCTCACCGAGAATATAGCCTCACACGTACCTCGTTCTGGCCGGAAGCCGAACTGAGTTTCGGGAAGAAGTTTTTCGGAAAGCGTCATAAGGCGGTTCAGCAAGACTCGTGCAAAGACTTTTCCAGGGACTGATAGCAGTGAAATACCACGATATGAGTTACAATCGGACCGGTCACCCTTGTTCTTATATAGAGACCTAATACGTGATACTTTAAAAGTAGATGGGACTTGTTCTTCTTGCCACATACGAACAAAGTGTTCCCATATAGCCGAATGCAATTCATCACCGCCGTATTTAAGCAGTTCTCCTGGCATAGAGTCAATGCCCACCGCACGCTTATTTTTCTGTTGTTTGATTGCGAGAGCAATCTCCTCACGAGTGAGTGTCTCGTCCAGCTCTGTAGCGACAGGGAGTTGAGGAATCGAACGAATGTGCTCCAGGTCAGCAGCCCGATCTACGTTTAGCAGAGTGCTGAAGTGTTCTGCCCATCGTGCAAGTACTTCCTCTTTGCTCTTAAGTAAACCTACGCCTGACAACGGCTTTAAAGGTAATTTGGCAATAGAGGTTGTGCCAATTAATTTACGAACCTCGCTGTAAAACTCCCCAAGCTGATTCGTGTCAACGAGCCACTGAATCTGTTGAGTCTTCTCTCGCCACCACTTGTCTTTGGCCTCCCGAGATAATCGCCTCAGATGCAGATTACTTTCTCTGATCTCCGCAACGCTCACATTTTGGTCGGCTCCGCGGTATTGTCGGAGAAGACGGCGATGTTTGGCAATCGCTTATTAGTTGTAAAATGTAAGGCTACTTATTAAATAAATCAGATCTATCAGTTAGCTTCGTATTAAATTTGTTGTAAATGCTCTGAATATTGCATGAAAGAAATTCGAATTCCGCTATATCTATTTCCGTTTGGAAGAAAGCTAAAGATTCAGTATTTCAAACAAAGTTACGACGGATACCCAAAAGACTTTATCTTTTCCGACGCAAAAATCTATACGGACCTTCGTCGGTTTCAAATAGGTTTTTGCTGAGATGCGTAGGATATGTTTACACAACTTATTCGACCTCACACCAAACTAATAAAAAGCAATGCTTATACAATCTAGACACGTTTTGTATACGTCGTATTGGAGTAAAGAGTTTACATATTATACCTACGTGGAAATATTAGGGCGAATAATGTATTTCGCTCGATTTTAATGATATGTTCTAAAATTCAAATTAATTAATGAAAAGCCTTAGAGTACTTGAAGATTACCTAATGTTATAGTGAAATTCTTATTATGAATAGTTTAAAGATAGTAATTTTTTTATTTTATTTTATAAGGTGTCAAACGAGCAAGCGACCATTTGTCTACATAGTGAAGCAACCGCTGCCCATAAACATCCACAAAGGCAGCTGCGTTACCCACCTTTAATCGACGGAGGATGGGACGTATAAAAAAAGGATACTTACCCTTCCTATCCTTTCCTTAAAAGGAAAGGGTGAAAATGGAATGAGGACTAAAATTAGGTCTAGATGAAACGCGGAATTGATTCCAGTTAACACCTGTCTTCTGTTTGGTCGTGGTATTTCAGCGGGAAAGTCAGCCAATTCGTGCAGCAGATGTTATTGTTGCGGGCGTTTTAACTAGTAGACATTAACCATTGTTAATAAGATTTTTCCCTTTTTGTTAAAAATTGACTAGAACTTCTAGTATGTAAGTAATATATATATCAAAATGAAATAACTATTTTACGTACAGTTAACACAGCTAGGATAGTTAAATACGATCGTAAAGATAAAGGGTAATGAGCTGGGAGCATTTACAAGAGATGTTTTATGGCCCACTCGACCTATCTACCACTACCTACTCAGATGTGCTTAAGTTCCATCCCTAATTATTTGAGTTACTTTATTACACAAAACTACACAGCTTTTAGGACTGGAAAAATTCTTATCGACTTCCTTAATGTCAGACAACACTTGTACGAATTTATAGAGCTATAAAGTATAGTACTTAATAGCTCAGTGGTCAGAAAGCTTGCTTCTATAATATTATATTTGATTTTTTATCCTCTGAGTTGAAACTTGTTTTGCAATATATTTATGGCGGCAGTAAGATTCAAAATTGTACGTTTGTGAGATAAGATTATGTTTAATCTATGAACAAAATAATATTCTACTCATACAAAACTAAACACAGTTTCACAGTTATTCAAACGTCATGTTGTGCGTGAAATGTTAAAATGAAAAATAATTTTTGTTTGAGATTGAAAGCCAAGGAGTTTGTTAATAAGCAGCAGCTATCTGCAACATAAAGAATACTTCATTAGGAGACACCTTTGAGATGAAAGTGAGCCGCATCTGGGTCGACAAACGAACTTACATTCAAGCAGAGCTCTAATGAGACCGGGCAGCGATAGAATGACAGAAATGGCGGGAAGCAGGAAAATTATCACTGAAAAGCATCACTTTGCGCGGTTTCTTTTTTTGCCATTGTATATCTGAAAATATAGGTCGAAATTCTCAGGGAGCGCGGATTGTTGGTGTTTTAAAGAATAAAGTCATTTGTGGCAATTAAGTGCTAAATATTATTGAATAAATGTATATGTAAGTTAGCATAATTTTGTATATCAAAACGCTCTCTTGATTCATATCTTACTAATATTATAAATGCGAATGTTTAAATGGATGGATGTATGTTTCTTTAAAGGTATCGCCAGAACGGCTCAACTTTATGTAATTTGGCACAGATTTATTTATTTATTTATTTATTTTAGGAAGCCAACATATTACATGAAAGATGACAATCTAATAAAAAATGTTTATATCAAAGTACATTTTGTCATGTAATACACTTAAAGGCTAACACAACATTTTAACAAAATTATAATACAAAAACAGACAGAAAAACAGAAAACTTTAACATAGTAAATGAGTAAATAAGATAAATAACCTAAAAAACCCTTAAGGTGATTGATCTAAATTGAGAAAATAATCTTTAATTTTATTTTTTATAATTACACTTGAGTCTTTAAAGATGTCAATGTTGGATTGCTTATAAATTTTGTTATGATTGTGTGATATACGATTAAGTGGTGCTGATACTCCGGTATTGCTTTTGGATAGTCTAGTATTGAACAATTTATAATTTTTTAGTCTAGAATATGGTTTCGGAACTATATAAGAGATTTTACTAACAAGATTAGAAGAGCGTATTTTATTGTTGACAATGCTATGCAATAATTTTATATCTAGTAGTGTTCTACGGTTCACTAAAGACAACATTTTGTAGTGACTCAGTCTTTCCTTGTACGTAGGTAGCTTATTTAATAGTTTATCTTTAAAAGTTATGTGTCTAATGAATTTTTTCTGAACCCTCTCTATTCTGTTTATGTACGTCTTATAATGCGGACTCCAGACTGCCGAACAGTATTCCATAGTACTAAGAATGAACGCGTTGAAAAGGATTATATTGGTTTGTGTGTTTTTAAAATCTTTGGTTACTCGCTTGATAAGCCCAAGAAATTTTAGACCCTTCTTAATAATATGATCAATATGAGTACCAAAGCTTAATTTACTGTCAATTAAAATGCCTAAATCACGAATTAAAGTTGTCTTTTGTATACTATTTTGGTTAATTTTATAATCTAACTCAAGGGGATGAATTTTTTTGTTGAATGAAATTTGATAGCATTTATCTTGATTTAGAGTCATTTTGTTAAGGTTGCACCAATCTACTAATCTATTTATATCCTCTTGAAGTAAATCTCCGTCAGCAGCGGTTTTTATTTCCTTGAAATTTTTTAAATCATCCGCGTAAAGAAGTACGTCACTATTTTGAAAACAATCTACTATGTCATTGATATATATATTAAATAAAATAGGTCCTAAATGCGATCCCTGCGGTACTCCGGAATGAATATTAACTTCATCAGACTGGAATCCATTTATAACTACTCTGAACTTTTTGTTCTTTAGGTAAGAAGTTAGCCAATTTAATAAGTTACCGTGGAAACCATATCGCTCTAGTTTTTTAATTAAAATTGATGGGTCCACAATATCAAACGTCCTGGAAAAGTCCGTATAGATCGCATCTACTTGCTCTCTGTTGTCTATAGATACGCTTATTTTATCAATAAACTCACAAAGGTTCGAGACAGTCGACTTTCCTTTCAGAAAACCGTGTTGCTTATCCGTTAAAAAAGATTTTAAATGCCAATTGATAAAAGGGCAAACAACTGCCCTTTTATCAATCAAAATCAAAAAGGGCAGATGTAGAACATAGTCTGGATGAAACATAAGCTACTTGTTAAATTTTTTTTTTTATTCCGCTCGGTCGGAGTGGCGGGCGACAGCTAGTTATTCATATTTGAATAAAGTATTTTGAATTAATAAAAAAAAACATTGTTACTTTACATAAATTTTCAATAGCTAAATATAATTCACGTAAACTGTGAATATAAAAATATGAACCGTAAGTATTGTTGTGCCGAGTTCTCACCTAGCTACTGTAAAGCGCAAGCACTCTGAAATATATCGCCAATAAACAACGCCCAACAACAGCACTGGTGAGCTATTTAGCACTTTCAGATCTAAGCATAAGGTTTAAAATTACTTGCCAGCAAATAGAAATAAAGTAAGTTGAAAATATGTCTCGCGATAGATAAATTTCACCTCACATCGCGCGGCGCTATATGTAGTGATGTCGAAATGTACATACTAGCTATGACCGTACCAAAAATATGCGGTTTTTAATTTTAGGATTTCATAAAATTAAAAAAATAATAACCACATATTCAGTACATCTTATGTTTTCTCCTGTTCGTCCTGTTTAAAGTAGGAAAATGCTACTCATTCATAAAATAATATAAAAACGTGCATGCAAAATGCATCGTATTGTGTAATTAAATTTGATCATAACGTTCCTTCAATTAAATACATTCTTTATTCTACAAGTCGACAATAGAAAATACTCGCTTATTTGGTACGATTTTTGTTAGATCAGGTACATCACTAGTGGACGTATGCATCCTGCCCCGAGTCGCCGGTCGACTGGGACCGTTTTGTATGTTGGAGGTGTTATTTAAATACCTGGAGAGCATAATGTTGGGACATTTGGAAACTGACTGGGTTCTTACGTTTCTTATCAACACTTTTCATCTTGGTGTAAGTATGCCATGATTTGTTGCTGACTGTGCACTTTTGCACACACAGTTGTTTATTTTTAAATGTATTTTGTTTGAAAAATATACGTAAAGTTTGTTTACGTACGAATATTTTAAACGTGTAACAAAGTGTAAAAATACAAATGAAAAATAAATATAAATATAATTATTATTTATCTACGAGTATCAAATTTGGAACAATTGTTAAAGTAAATGTCCTCCGTTATTTTTAAATGTATTAAAATAATTCTTAGAAATACTTAAACGTCCAATAAAATATCGTCTTAAATTATTTGAAGCAGACATTTTAAGCTCGTGTGGGCACCGAAGATAGCAACTAAAGCTTTATTTGTGAACGGACAGTCCGATTGACATGATACTTGGAAAATCTTAGTTCTTGTACCGAAAAGGGGCTTAAGAATTGCAAAAAAATCAATAAAACCAAATTTCGTAGTCACAATATGAAGTTTTTTATATGCAAGGAGTTAGTTGTCAGGTTTTGTTTTTCGTTTCATTTCTACCTTCTGTGTGCTAACGTGTATTGTTCGAGGGTTAAAAAGCATCCCATTGTAGCATTGAAATAGTCGAAGAAACTTTAGAAGTAACTTTGCGGCAGCTAGTCAAAGTGCGGAGCAATTTGACGCGCCAACGCCGCGCCCGTAATTTTAAAGTTACCAGGAATAAAGTTTACGCATTTACACTTACTGCGTCTGTCCGATGCTTTGTTTGGCTGCAGACGTGCAGTGTACCTGCAAAAATAACAGTATCTGGTTAAACATTTACACATTGAATGACTCAATCAAATTTATAATATTTTACAGCTGTTAAGCTTATTTCATTAACGCCACATTTTAATCGATTATTGACTGACCATTTTCTGACATTTATTACCACGAAAACAGTGCAATAACAACAGTCTTTTTCCATTACTTTTAAATATCGTATAATTAATATTAAGCAAATGATCGAATATAAATCACCGCCACCACAAAACACATCAAGCCAACATACCCTGTACATGAAATCATTTCGCAAATTTCAAATGTAACAATAAAACCGGGATTCATCCGGCCGACCCCTGATGTTACATATAATTAATGGGCCGCACACCTCGTGCCTAAAATTCAGCAAAACCTAAGTCGTTTATCACAGTTTCATAGTGCAAATAGCAATTATTCCGTTATTTATGTAGTGGGGTAACGATAGACTAAGATTTATGGTCCCCGCGCACATTATTACGGACCAAATCAACTCGCGAGCGATCGGCATGTTCGCGATAAATAACCCTTTTTTCAATAATTTACTTTTCAGTTGAAAAAGAGTAAGGATATAAAAAAAATCACTGTTAATTTTTCCTACAACGACTATTGTTAATATTGTTAATATATGTTATATACTCCGACAGTTTTCTAAACTTTAAGAACTACAGTGGTTTAAATATCTTCTGCAAGTTATTGCGTATAACAATGAGACGCGGTCGTTAAAAATCTGTTGCTTCATTACACGTAATTTTTTTATATTAAAAAAAATAAAGAGATTAGTTGCTTTGGCTCATACTCTGAATGATGACCTTTCAATAAAAATAGAACACATTTTAACGCAGAACCAACTCAAGATGTAAATGAATAAATTCTATGATAAAGCTAAAATTCAAATGAGTATCCATCGACATGATATCGCATAGAACATTAGCGTAATCGTTCTTATATGAATAATAATTACTGGAGTAATTTGAATATAATCACTTTTGTAGGACGTCACAGCGACATGGGCAATGATTAATACGTCGTGATAACTCGTATTTTGCATAGAGGGGAGGCCGCCCGCCCTCTACCGCTATTTTACAAGAATTATTATGCAAAGATTCTTCAGGACTATCTCACGAAACTTTATATTTGCTTTTAAAATTGGAAAGAGAGCTAAATCATGACTTTTTTGTATTTTATCGGCCAGTACGTTTTTTACCATTTAATTTGAGAAAGTTATTAATAAAGATGGTTATTTTATGGATTTAAAAAATATATCAATTATATCGTTAGACTAGATGTGTAGACAGAATTAATAGGTTCTCATGTGTTCCGATTCAAATACATTTGTACTTATTACTTATGTATAAATTGAAAACAGCAGCACTGTAGCAAAAAATGATTTATTCGTTGTTAAAATCACTTATATTAAAACTATATACCTATTTACATAAATTATTCCAACTAACTCTATTCACAACTACATCACTTTGTTAATATTTCCCCCGCGATTCTCTTCTATCTCGACTATATTTTTACTTAACAAAAAAAGGCTAAGGCCTTGGTGGCCATTACGCCACCTTTTTGGCAGAATGTTTAATTCTGCACTGAACTAATAATGGTGCGAGTTACGAATATACATGTACTTATTTTTAATATACCACCTTTGTTGACATAAGTTTTTTATTCCGATTTGTGTTTCTTTCATTTAATAACCAAGAAGCATACACATTTTTTTTATATATTTTTCTACTTTAATATCTACAAAATAAATGTAATAAATATTTATCCAGATAACATACTATATCAGTTTGCTGACAAAGAAATAAACGAGAATATTTGAATCCGCTTCAGGACAACGCTTATCTGAGGACTAACGGTTGTTAGAAGATATACGATATTTTTTCATCTCCGCATATATTTGTTGGGAAATTCGATCGGACTGTTTTCTTACACCGAATTTATGGAGGTTGAAATCCGAAATACGACGATCGTAGATTGGACCCTGTCAGTGAAATATCCTTAGAATTACGTAAGTTTTGCCGCGCGTATGTCTAGACTTTTAAGTTCGAACTTCTTTTTTTTAAATGATTATTTTGCATTTAAAGATTTAAAACAAAATATAACACATACTTAAAATATATATTGTACTTATTTGCGTATATTGCGTATATATTGGCCACAAAATTAGGTTGTTATAAAAATAACACACATTGTTAAATCAAAAATAGATGTCCATATTTCGTCTCTAATTTATTATCATCTGTTTGTAACTTAAATTACTTTCAGACCGTAGTATGTAAAGTTATGCCTTAGCTACGTGGAAATGTACTCATCTGCTACACGACGTCTACGCCATGTCTACGAAATTTTTTCAACCACTTCAACACATTGCCCTTTACATGCAACCAACGATATTGGCCGAGTAACTTTGCAGACTCATTAACTCTCACCTGAGCTACTCAAGTGAAAGCGTATATGAATTTTGTTAAGAATTTTTAACATAAAGTAAAAGATATAAAAAAGATTAGGAGTTTTGGGAGACAAAACGTTACAAATGTAATAGTTTGTTATAACATTTTTAACACTTGGATAATTTGCAGTTTTTATACATAAATTTTATAGCAACTAGCTATTGCACGCGACTTCGTCTGCGCGGAATTAAAAAAAAAATAGGAATAAATATAGCATATAGTACCTTGGGTTAGTGTAGCTTCCCAATAGTGTAGAATTTTTAAAATCAGTTCGTTAGTTTCGGAGACTTTTTAACACAAACGAACAATCAAATCTTTCCCATTTATAATATTTGTAAAGTTATTTAGAGTGCTAATATACTCCTCTTCTCTGTTACTTCTTTACTATCATTACATCCCACCTGACGGTACAATAGCGTATTATGTAATTTGATATCCACAGTACTTACTTATCACGGGTATTGTTTAAACGGCAATTCAGACAATATTGCACAATTTGCGGGCCTCTATCGAGATATTCAAATGGATGCGTTTCCCTGTGATTGGGCGCGCCGAGGGCCATCAATCCACCGGGATAGGCGCATCGATTGATTAATTACGACACGTTGATACATTACGTGCTTACGTCGGGCGATCATTACCCACGCACACAGTCGACGGTTAATGTACGCTGCTCACTTTTATCCGGTAATGGCTGGTTCTTTATTAAGTCATTTGTTTCGATTGTGTTTTGTTCGCTGACGTGACGTTTTAAAACAGCAAAGTAAGTGTGTTGCATTAATTACGTGCTACCATGTGCCGTTAAATTTAAATGTTTATTTAAATTACAATGAATCTCTGCAACATTTGTTAGTAATGAATTATTTACTACATCGGAAACTGGCGTGTCATTTATTAACGCTGCATTTTAATCCCGGCCGTCATCGAGCCAGACGAGTCATTTGTCGGCGTGATTTTTTCCAGCCCAGCGGCACTCGAACGCTACGTTTCTAATTACCGCGTCTAGTGCGTCACGGCGTCACCGCGGCAACCGTCACCTCGGGCCGCCAGCCGCTACGCCAGCCGCCAGTCGTAATGCGTCTAGTGCCTCTCCTGACAGCTCATTCTATCACTCGCAATGATATGACGATGCTCTATCGCAGATTCAAGCTCTCTACCGCCACTCTACATTCACTATTCCTACATTTTGTAATTATGACACTAAACAAATGCGTTTTTTTTTTACAACTTTCAAAAATTTTTCTAACTACTATGTGTTACAATGTTAATGTAAAAAAATGTCAATTTAGACAAGACTAGTTTTCTTAATTACAAAATATTGTAACTTCGATTGTAAAATAACTAAATTTTATTTAGTTACTAGCTGTCGCCCGCGACTCCGTCCGCGCGCAGTTAAAAAATGGTTATGAAAAATAGATGTTGGCCGATTCTCAGACCTACTGAATATGCTCACAAAATTTCATGAGAATCGGTCAAGCCGTTTCGGAGGAGTACGGGAACGAAAACTGTGACACGAGAATTTTATATTTTAGATTTTTTAATATGTTCCAACATACCAAGTTATTCAAGTTTCATAATAAATCATTTAAATATACAATGTGATAAAAATAAAATCAAAAATTACATACATATGTTTAATTTAGGCGCACATTAACGAGCCCGTAAATCATGCAATGCATCGCGGTCGACAAGTGCGGTCGCATTCGACTCGACTCGACGCGAACCGAAACTATCTTGCGATGCGATTGTTTTAATTAAAACAATAAATTTAACACAAACAGCGACAGTCTGTGAGCGCTATGAATGTGTCAAATGTTGTTGCGACACAGGTCGGCTGCGAGCATTAGCAATGCTGAGTCGACAACTATTGGGGCAGGGACGCTCCTTCAAACTATTATAAATTTCGTCCTCAATTGGGCTACGAAGTATGTACATGAGGTGGTTATATAAATGTTTCAGTAGACATTATAAATTAAATATAATTTCCTATACTCTCACTGTAGTATAAAAACTATCGTGGAAAGCTTATTAAAACATCCTGTTGATACTCAACTAAGGAACATTAATAACAGTTACAAAATAATGCATACTTTTGTAACAATGATCAGGAACACTGTCCACTTGTACTCATTGTTTTCCTTTTTTTTGTGAGGAAACTTTAAACAATTGACAAAAATTTTGATCATAAAATAACGCGTTCGTAGGTTTCATGGCCCCACTATTACTCCGCCCGTCTGCGACCAAGCCGACCGTCAGAAGATGCTTTCGCCCACCAGTTAACGAGGCGACGTGCAAAAACTAATTCAGACCCAAAGGTTCACAGCTATAAATTTTATAGCCCGCCCCTGTCATTTGACTCACTTGCTCAATATTGTTAGTTTTGTTTACACTTGCGGTAACATTGTTGTAAAATACTGATATTAGTTTAACACCTATTTCAAACTTTATTATTGATCGTAGGTGATGCAAAGTTAAGGGTTCACAAGTTGAGGAAGACATGTAGCAGTGGGAGTTCATCGAAACAAGTCAAATCTTGAAAGTGGTGTACTATAACAACCTTAATTTAAACAATAAACACTGTAATCGACAAAATAGCTCCATCTGTTTTCTGCGTTTTAAAACATTTTTAATTTAAACTAAATAAAACTTGTATAACACTTTCTTATCTTACTAATATCATAAATGCGAAAGTTGGTTTATTGAAGTTATCTCCGAAACGGCTCAACGGATCTCTATGATATTTGTCACATATGTACCTATAGAATATTGTCTGGAAGAACATATAGGCTACTTATTAACTTTCTTTTTAATTTAACGCGAACTGAGTAACGGGCGACAGATAGTTTACAAGACACTATATAAATTAAGTAGTGATGATAGCGGGTGCTGAATTGATTCAACATCATGAGGCTACGCACGGCCGCGTAACTTGATGTAATGTATTTTAAGTGAGGTGGCTCGTTGGCGCACTAATAGAGTGCAGCGAGACTGTAATCACTTGCTGAACCCCGAGCTGGTTTATTAAGATATCGCTGCTGTGGATTATAATATTAAAATTTATATAGACATACAGACAAATTGATCTACGTATGTATATAATAGCAACTATTAAATAATTAATCTATTTAGATGAAGAAAAAGTTGGTTAAATAATCATTTTTCTGTTAAAGACCACCGCCTAGACGTTTTAGCAACAATTAATGTAATGTCAGCTAATAAAAAAACTAATAAATTACCAACAGTTTGTTTTATATTAATGAAGAATTATTTCATAGATCAGAGAGTGAAAAAGATTAATTTTTATTATTAAAATAGACTACAATTTTTTAACACAAAAAATACTGGCTGAAACTTAGAACCTTTAGAACAACCCTCTCCCAAACAGTTATCCAAAATGATGTAATTACTTTAAAAGCCGGGCAAATATTTTTATGCGGAATTAAATGTCTGCAAGACTGTTTTAATAAGGGAGGAGCGTTTGTTCTATCTTCCCTAATAGTTTAAACAAATCCATTAGCAATGCTCCGCTTTAACCGGTTTGTTTTTTCTCAGAATGATGATTCGGTTACATTTCCTTGTGGAATTTCTATCCCTTATTCAGCTTTGTAAAATTGGAACAAGAAATTTATTCCTCCAATAAGAAAAATGACTTTAATAAAAGCATAAAGAACCTTAACCTGAATAGAGTCGTATAAACCATAAACCATAAATCTGATTTTTTTAATTACACTACACCGACTTCTATTAACAGGAACAAACTCGTGAACATGATATACTAAGTTAATGTACTCATTCCTATTAATATTTCAAATTTGTTGAAAGTGCTCCAACGTTAACTTATTCCTCAATGATTTCGAAATGCGTAAAACCTCGAAATCCATTTAGCGATTAAAATCTCCTCGGATCGACGGCCGAAGTGAACGCATCGCCGGATTTGCATTTCAATCAATGTCAATATTCATTACGAGAATGTTAACACAACGCTAAGATGAATTGTGCGAGTACATTGCGTACAGCTTTTTGTATCCAGTTCCAGGATTTTATCAAAAGTCTGGCTTGTTAAGGGTTTTGATAGAACGCGCATCAAAAGCTCGTATGAGAGCATAATTTATAAAATTGGCGTCTATTGAACACACTTTCATTTCACCAAAAGCCCCGACTATCTTTTTTGTGTAAAAATATTTTATAAAAAAATATACTCTATGCCGAACAAATTACCTTAATGGACTGGACAAAGATTAGAAACTAGAAAGTCTTCTAAGTCTACTATGACTTTTTTAACCAAAACATTTAGATACGGATGGTTTTATATTGCTGTGTTTAGCAAGAAGTTATGATGATTAACACTATGTGTGCGAAAGTAACTCACAACTTTAATGAAATTAGTAAATAAAATACTATCGGGAGAGATTTACGCTTTTTGTCGTACTCGTATATCACCAATATAAGGTAAATAGGGCGAAGTAATTCATCTATCTTTTCATGTTTGACAGTAGTATACAGATTACGTAGAGCGTCGGTGGCTCAGGGGTTAAGCACTTGACTTGCAATCTGCAGGTCCAGGGTTCGAATCCCGCCATGTACCAATGTGTTTTTCGATTTTCGATTTACAAATGTACATTTATCCGACGTTCTTACGGTGAAGGAAAACAAAAATTCAATGATATGTGTGAAGTCAACCAACCCGCACTGGGCCAGCGTGGTTGACTATGGCCTAGTCACCCCTAACTTGGGGTAGGCTCCGAGCCCCTCGGTGGGGACGTATAGTGAGCTGATGATGATGATGATGATACAGATTACGTTCATTTTCGTAATAATTATAAGATTTAATTTGTTAGATAAATTTCAGTTCTGATAAAGATTATGGAAGTAAAATAATTTAGCAAAATTTCAAGCGAGAATACTATGAAAGAACAAGGGATCAATGACACAGTAATTTATGAAAATTTAAACAATATTATCTTAGCTTCGTACAAATTGCAACTCCGAGCCACTTGAAAGCGGCTCTTTAAAGCGAAACGACAATACTTCAAATAAATAATTGTTTAATTTCAATGCTAAAAACAATAAATTGAATTTAACGTATATTACACTATTTTATTGACTGATTTGGGGTGTGATAAAGGTTTGAAATGAAGTTTTATTCTTGTTTTAAGCAACACTAAAGTAAGTGACAAGTATGATAATCTTACTAATATCATAAATGCGAATGTTTGGATGGATCTTTCTTAGAAGGTATCTCCTAACGGATCCAAAGATTTTGATGAAATTTGGCATAGACATAGAACATAGTCTGGAAGATCACATAGGCCATTAAATGAGTTTTTTTTTTAACTCCGCGCGAATAGAGTCACGGGCGTCAGCTAGTAATAAATGTAGGAAGTGGAACATACATTTTTGTATTATAAAAATAATACTCACTGAAATATGTGTATTAGCATTTCACATAACTAATCACTAGCAGTCATAATGAATTTCTGGCAAATGGTCATCATAAAGTTAACATCTTTTCGGACTTTTGGCGGCGATTTTTGACCTTAATTGACAAAAGGGATCTCGGTTTAATTTACCACCAATGACATATGTACTTTTGTTGTTTTAATGTTCATTTGTTTTTTTTGTCTTTACTACAAAATAGTGCTTACTACGTAGGAGCCATCTATTGGATACAATCTTTATATCTAAAACTTGTCTTGTGAATGCTGTGTACGTCTGTTATCTGTATGTTCCTCTGTTTTTATTGTCTGTGTGTTATTTGTGCCTGTTCGTGATTGTTGAACATGCAATTGTTGTACCTCTTTAATAAATAAATAATAAAATATTGTTAGTGAAAGTAATAGAATGCGAACTTTCTTGGCTTCTTAGATTCGACAATAAAACCGTTTCATTTAAAGTTTACTATTGTTGTATGTAAAACGTAAATTAGATTCAACGAAACGAATTCGTCACAAAATAAAATCTAAAATCCAATTACATCCAGTTTACAAGTTAATAAAAATAATAAAAGAAATTTGAAGAAATGTTGGCAATTTCGTTTTATTATCTGTTTTTTTTTTTATCTCGACTTGAGAAAGTTTTGAAACCAGTTCATTTACATTTCTTTTGTTGGTGTATACTAATATAATTAAATTACAACTTAGGAATGATAAAGTTGTATAGAATTTTCTTTTCATAACGGAATATGCGCAAGGAGCTTTTTTAATTCAGTTGATATTATATTTTGATGATTTAAAATGATGAAATTTGATCATTTTACTTTTAAGTAATATTAAATTTAGCTTTTTAGAAAAATATACAGACTGTTTTACTGTAATTTTTGAATAGACACAGTTTATCTTTATTCTAGCATCTTTTTAAGACAAGTATTCGCGCTCCATAAATTTACAACCTTTCGTTTATTACCTGACAATATATTTTAGTACTAGTTGTACACTACATTATTTACTTTTCCCCTTTAATTTCACTTCAAAAATACCTTATTTTCCTTTAGTGTTTTACATTTGTAACGAATTTTATGTAAACTTTAAGTTTAACCGAAAACATGACAGATGGCAGAGCAACAAGATGAGTTTGTTTTTATGTAACGAATCGTAGTGAAACAATTTTCTTTGCAAACTTGAATAGAATTTACAATGGTTGATGTATGTAAACGTGAAAGTCTATTTAAAAAAAATGAAAAACAATTATTGTACCTTAAATCATGAGGCAATAGTTTCGTTTTCTTCGTCATTATTAAAAATAAATAAACAATAATTTTGTTCCTATTAAACAAAGTTTTAATAATCTTGTAAGTTTATTTTGGTTCGAAATGTCTACTTTGTTCTTACTTGCATTACCAGTTCTTTAACTATAAATAGTTTGTCTTAGTACTTACTTTAAACTATTTTAGTACGTCAAAGTTTTTTATATTATGTTTTAAATTTAAGTGGTAACTTACCAACACGAAGTTCAGAGAAGAGAAGAATAAATTTTCTAAATAGTCATACGTAATTAATACTAAACACATAGACTTGATATAACCTACAATAAATACGCGACTAACATCGACTACATGCAACTACTTTTCACAACCGGTTGAGTTAGCGTTTTTTAAACTACGATACAAAATTACTACTTTATATTACACAGATTACAAAAAAAAATTTTAAAAAGTTTTTGACAGTTTGAAAACAACGCGGCGCGCGAATATATAAGATTGGTATTAAGTTGGATTGACTTTGGAAAAATGATCGCGGAAAGTAGCAAACTTTTTACGATATTTTCGGAAGGTTGAGGCGCGTGCTGCGTTGGTCGGTGGCCGTGTGGCACTGCGCCCGCCGCCTATCACACTGTAACGACTGATACCGCAGCCTGTAGCCAGCCTGTAGATCTAACGTAGATGTAGGCAGTCTAGCGTATGTGCGATATACTCGTCGGACGGAGTTTCAAGTTCGTAGCGCTCCGTTGCGATTCCCGCTCACTTTATTGTCTTTACTTATACATGAACTTTGATATATAAAACTGTTTCCAACAATTTTTTTGTAATAATATACAAAATAAATTATAAGGCAGAATAAAAACAAAAAAATAAAAAAAATTCAAAAATGTATGTTATGTTATTTGAGTGTATTACATTTTTTTTGTATTTTATTTAAAAAACGGATGAATTAAATAATTTCATTGTTATAATAGTTGCAACACGACTTAAGTAAAAAAATGAATAGACGATTTAAATTAATAAAGATAGTAAAAAAATTAACCTAATTTTAAAATACAGAAAATAACAAATTTAAAAAGAAAACAAAATGTTTGTGATTTCACTGTTAATTCTACACGTTTCTGCTACAGCATTAGTTACGTAGCGCGTAGAAGCGCTACGCGTTTGCCTACGAATAATTCGTAGGCTTAACGGTTTTTTTTTTTTTTTTTTTTTTTTTTTTTTTTTTTTTTTTTTTTTTTTTTTTTTTTTTTTTTTTTTTGGGCGGCTCTATGCCGCCCTCTCGTTCCCCTAACATGATCAAGGTCAGGGACCTGGGGTGCGGGATATTCTTTATTTCTTTATTTATTTGTATAAAAACCATTTCATAAAACTTAGATTACTAACACATTCGTTCTCTTAACTACTATAAACATAATTTACTAAAATATAAAATAAAACCAATAAAATATTACGATTAAACATCTATGTACAGTTTAAAATTTTCAATAAAATAACATTACAATTATATATATATCTATTTACAGTTTAAAAAGCAATAAAAACTAATTCTAGGGCAAAAGGGCAATATAAAATAAATACTTAAGAGCTACGAATGTGAGTCAATTATATTTTTATGTCTTATTCCTATTTATGGCTTGGAGGGCCGACGCTTTGCAATATTGTAAAAATCTTTCTCTTGTTTTTCTATTTTGTGTTAATGTACTTATTGTTTCCAAATTTATCTTATTATCCATCTCTATTTCAGCGCCGGCCCTCATCGCACCAGATACCGGGCACTCAGTGAGAAGATGCAGCACGGACTCTTCGGTACCCGGATCGCAAATGCACGAGGGGCTCTCCTTGCAGCGGAACCTGCACAAGTACGAGGAGAACCCCCCGTGCCCAGTGAAAACTTGGGTAAGTACCTGATCCGGGTCTATTTTTCTGAGCACAGGGAACGCGCGTACGACGTCTGGGAAGAAGACCTTGGTTGTTGAGGCAGTTTCCCCGTCCCTGTAGCGCCCGTTCCATACCTCAAGCGATTCCAATCGGAGTTGCCGCTTGACGTATGAAACGGGACACTTGTCGTAGTTCGGTTTGGTCTTCATTCCGACCGCAGCTTGCTTTGCAAGTACGTCCGCCCTTTCGTTTCCCTCCACCCCGGCATGCGCTTTCACCCAATATAATCTGACATCCTTCCCTTGCTCTCTGCTCTTTCGTACATTCTCTCTCGCTTTCACTGCTAGGGGATGGAGGGAATCGCCTTTTGCTACCGTTTCGAGGGCGGACCTGGAGTCGGAATGAAGACCAAACGAGCGTCGGTTGCTCTTCATTACAAACAGGGTTGCCTCGTGCAGGGCCAACAGTTCCGCCTGGTATACGGTGCAGAAGTTTCCCAGTTTTAATTTCCGGCAGAGAGTCTCCGCGGCGCCATCCCAGATAGATAACGCCGCGCCGACCTTGCCTTCAATTTTGCTACCGTCGGTGTAAATATTTACATCGACGGCAGCTCGCTGGGCCACTTCGTCACCGTCCGCCATGCAGTCGAACTGCAGCCCCTCCAGGTGCACCGGGTGCTGCGTCTGGGCGTACGGGACTGGTAATTCCAAATCAAGGTCCCCTAGCACTTGCTGGGAGTGACCCTTCTTTACCTCATAAAGGAGGGCCGCTTCTTGGACCCGAAGGTCCAGAGGAAGCAACCCAGCAAGTGCTAGTACCGAGTTTAGGGACGCAGTCCTGTACGCCTTCACAATCTTCAGCGCGAACCCCCGTTGCACCCGGTTCAACAACGTCAAGGTCCCCTTCCTTTTCGCCGCCTGTGCCCACGCGCTGGCCGCGTAAAGAATGGTGGGCTCCACTACTGCCACGTATATGGCCCTGATGACCTCTGGGTTCAGCCCCCAGGAAACTCTGGCAGCTCTTGACAGTTGACGATAGATGCCTTGCGCTTTGATGCAGACGTTTGCAACGTGCGTCTTAAAGGTGAGTCTATCGTCAACTGTCAAGCCCAGGACTTTGACCACCTTAACCAGCTCAATGGGCTTTCCGCCCATGTTCAGACGTGGGGAGTCGTATTTGATCCTCCTAGTGAGGACCATTGCCTTGGTCTTAGTAGGCGCGAATTTTAACTTGTTCCTAACCCCCCACTTCTGAACAAGGGCGAGGGCCGCATTGGCACGGGTCTGTATTTCCGAAGAGCTTTCCCCAGAGAACATCAGGACCACATCATCGGCAAAAGCCTGGCAGTGTGTGCCCGCGCTATCTAACTCCACCAGGAGGGGATTCAGCAGCAGGTTCCAAAATGTAGGCCCCCCGATAGAACCCTGCACGCAGCCCTTGGTGGTACATTTCGCGTACTCCGCACCCGCAAATCTGACGCGCACTGATCGGTCGCTAAAATAGCTGTCGATCATGCGCCTCAGATTTACGGGGCATCGCGTTTCCGCCAGTCTGCACCGGATTGCGGGCCACCAGGCGTTATCGAAGGCTCCCTCTATATCCAATGATACCAGCACAACGATCTTTTTCTCTAAAAGCTGAGACCTGATGTGCTGGACCATCTCATAGAGGGAGTCTTCGGTAGAACGCTGCGGCATAAATCCGTATTGGCGCCCGCTTATCGACGGCGCAGTATACCACCGGACACGTCTTACAGCCATTTTTTCTAAGATTTTTCCAAATATCGGCAGAAGGCCTATTGGTCTGTAAGATTTCGGCTGCGTGAGGTCGTCCCTACCGGGTTTGGGTAATGCTACCACTGCTGCCTCTTTCCACCTCCTAGGGAAGATAGAGAGGCTTAAACACTTGTTCGCTATCGCCAGGAAGAGGTCCGGATCCAGAGTGATCGCGACTAGACAAATATCAGCCGTGAGTCCATCGGGGCCAGGTGCCTTTTTTGGATTAAAACTTGACGCGGACCACTCGAGTTCTGCCCGTGTGAATGGGGGGTCACATGAACTATCATGTGACTCCTCGTTTACCCTATCGGCCACTATTCTCGTTTCTTTGTGGTCCGCGTCGTCTCCCTCCGGCTTGTCTTCCGGGAAGAATGCCTCCGCTAGGCACCTGGCTGATTCCGCCCCCTCTAAGACCTTACCGTCTTTAACGAGGGGGGCTTCTTCCTTCCTCACGGCTGTACGGCGTATTACCCTGTAGATCCCGTCCCACATGGATTCCCGATCTTGGCGGCCACAGAAGCGTTTCCAACTTTGGGTCTGAGCGTTCTTAACCTCGCGCTTGTAATTCTCCTTTGCGTCGATGTACTGTTTGACGACCCACTCTCTGCGAACTGGCGCGGCGGAGGAGATCCGCCTCTTCTTCCTCAAGACCTCGGTCTTGAGTCGAGAGAGCTCTTCGGTCCACCAGGGCAATCCTGCCCTCTTCCTGCTGCTAACCTTGGGCAATTCCTTTTCGCACGTCTCCACCACGGAAGTCACATACCTTCCTATCATATCTTCTAATCTTTCAGCCGTCTCTATCTTTCCAATCTCTTCCACTGTAACCCTTTCATCCTTCCACAACTGGGCGAGTTTCTTACGAAACTCTACCCAGTTGGCTTTCTTGGTAGTGTACTTCCGGGTGGAGGAAGCGATGCTGGTTCCTTTGGACCTTCCCAGGTTTAGCTCGAACAGAATTGCCCTGTGGTCCGAACTGGATACTTCCTCCGATAAGCGCCAGTCCTGCAGTCTGCCTAGCAGGTGGGCCGAACATGCAGTGACATCGACGCGACTGGAGAAGCGCACACCTCCTCGGGTTACTTCGAACGTTGGCTCAGACCCTTCGTTGACCACATGCAGACCCAGCTGGTCGAGCTTTTCCGCGGCTACAATACCCCGCGCGTTATCCTCCCGGCTGCCCCACCAAGTGCTCCACGCGTTCAGATCACCTCCCACTACCACGTTTGCGGTATCGAGTCGTTCCACGGCGGTTCCCATCTGGTCCAGGAGCGGTTCAATGGGCTTATCAGGCTCCAGGTAGACGGACACCACCCCGATCTCCCACGCCGCGGTCCTCAACTTTGCAACCGCAATGTTGCACGTTGTAAGGTGCGGACAGTGGGAGACATCTATGGTGTCGTCGAACAGTACAATAGCCGCCTTAACCACGGAGTCGGTGGTTAAGCTCCTGGCGCATTGCACTGTCCTTGTCCCTGGATGCTGCCTCATCTCCCCGCGATTGCCTATATATGGCTCCTGAACTAAGGCGAACGCAAACTTACGTTTGGTCGCCTCTTGGATGAGTTCCGCCGTGGCTATCTGCGACCGCTGCAGGTTGGCCTGCACGACGTGATAGAGGGGCCGCCCGGTGTTAGGGTTGCTGGGTACGCCTGGGGCCACCTTAGCAATACGCTATAGATGACCTCACCAGGGAATCCCATCGCCTACGCACCGGGCATTCTTCACTGAACGCGTTGTGCTCCCTCCCGTCGAATTTCGCATGTGCGCAATTGCGACAGGAGGGCGGTTTACCGGCTTGCCGTTCGGTACACGCCGATGACATGTGCGGGCCACCACAGTGGCTGCAGCAGTCTTCCGACTCCGTACAGACGCGCTTGGTGTGCCCGTACCCTAGGCATCGCGTGCATTGAACGAGCGGGGATTGGTCCAGCACTCGTACTCTCCGTGAACCGCCTCCAGACCAGGGAAGAAACCCTGATCACCACGTGGGACGTGTGGACATTCCTGGCCCGCTTCCGGAACCTGACTTCCATTCTTGTCTCTTCCTCTCCAATACCTTTCATCAAATCCTTATTCTGTCCCTTGATTGCCCTGATGATGTCCTCGTCACTGTTAAATGACAACACATCCATCAGGACAATCAAGGGATCCCTCGCTTTCACATCTTCCACTCTCAGGTCTCCGGAAGCCTTTTTTAGCCTCTCCTTTACGCGGCTTAATTCCCCTTCCGTGCTGCACCCTACTATCACTTTTCGATCCCGTATCTTCCTGACTCTGTCTATTCTTATTCCTTCTTCCTTAGCATTAATTACTTTTCTTATTTTTTCTAGAACTTGGTCCCCGGTGTCCGTATCTACGTTCGAAGAGATCGCCACCGAGTGCGTGGCCCCTACACCCAGGGGCGACCTCTGCGACGATCCCGCCGTCACGCTCGCGTAAGTACCTTGTGACACTTTGTTACCAGCCTGTCTAAGTGCTTCCCTCAGATTTTCTACTTCTTTGCTATTTCTTTCCAATTGTATACTGTGCTCTTCTATTTTTTTAATAAATTCCTCCTGCTTTTTAATATAATGTTCTGGAGGGGCAAGGAGGGGCGTTTGCGAAATCGGAGAGCCGAGGCATTCTTTTTCCGCTGAACCCCCACCCTGCGCCTCCCGATCATTATCTTTGCCTTCTTTTAATTTCTTTATCTCGAGTTCAGCCTCTTTGACAAGCCGGTAAAGGGCGTCGAAGGCATTGTTGGCCCCTACCTTACTTTCGGTTTTCATATTTCTTGCACTGGTCACATGATTTTTCCCCGTGACCATGTGATTCCGCGCTTCTTTGACTCTGTCGGATTTGTTCGGATTTCCCCCACCGGAGGGGCCAACAATTCCTTCCACATCCGTTTTCTTCTGTTCTTCTTGAGAAGGCACTATCCGCTTACGCACGGCTCTTACCACTTTTTTGGGGGAGGTTTGGGTAATGGGTTCCACTCCGGACTCCCACTCCCCAACACTCCTCCGGACGCTCTGGACTTGAGCCTCCTGGTCAATATTAGGTGACGATACTCTGTCCACCTGGTCTATCCTATCTACTGGGCTCCGGTCCAGGGCGCCTCTCTTCTTCACCGGGGTCCTAATGGCGATCATGTCGGGGAACGCGTCACAATAATAAAATTTAAACTAAGTTGGTCAAAAGACCCCTAACTAACTTATATCTAATATTACGGGCAATAGACCCTGTCAATATCAAATAAGACTTACAACTGATATTGCGGGCAATAACCCTAGCAATATGCTTAAAAATAATCTTATGTCTAAATAATACTATGGGCAAAAAGCGCCTGTCAAAAAATAATAATAGTAAAACTTAAACTAATATTGCGAGCAAAAGACCCAGACAATATGTTAACTTAGGCAATTTTGGACTTGACCTGTTACACTTTACAATATTATAAGTGCAGCTGTTTTTATCACACGTTAAAATAGTTAAGACAAAAAGTGAATAAAATAAATTAAAAACGTAATAAAGTTGTAAAATAAGTTAAAATAAGTTAAAAACAAATGAAATCTTTTAAAATTCTAATTAAATTTAATAAAATTTTAAATGTTTATAAAAAGAGTAAATTTCAATTAAAATGAGATAAAATAGTATTTAATTTTAAATAAATATAGTTGAATATTAAATTTTAATAAAGCTAAAATGAACGTTAAACGTATTCAAAGTTAAAAGTTAAAAACACCAAAAAATAATAAAATGACTAGTCTGTCAAGTCCTTGTCCTAATGTCTAACTTATAAACTAACTACAACACCGCCGCGTCGTTATCTGGTCAAGCCCACCGCATTTCTTTGTGCCGTTTATGAGTAATGAATAGCGGGCGGAGTTCTCAGAATTACGATGCGGGGTTCTCAAAGTGATAGTAATATGTAAACAAACGCAATATTTTTAACTTGTACCAATAAAATGGTATACAATCTTCTTTTAATATTTTCACTTTTCACTTTTTATATGCTACTTAGAAACTATCCTTAATGTCCTTATTTTGTTTTATTTCTTCCTTATTCTAGTTTTTTGTTTATCACTTTTTTAACATGCTATTTCTTCATAAATATAAGTCCAAAAATAACAAAAAAGGTGTCAAATTATTCGTCTGCTTCTGCCGGTTGCAACGCAAAAATAAAAAATATGGATTGTCGCGTTAGTTTTGGACTTATGATTTTTTGAAAATTTTTCTTATTTGTCACTTTTTTCCCGGCTTTTTCAAAATAGTTCCACTTATCCAAAATTAATTTTAAAAACACTGTTTAGTTCGGCACTTTATATATTATCTGACTAGGTTAGTCTCGTCGTTCCAGCACTCCAGGATCCAGGACCTCGCGGCCACGCGGTTTTTGTTTTTGTTAAAAATTTTCGGTTTTTCTTCCTGGAAAAATTCCAAAAACTGGTCGAGGTCCAAGAACTCACTGAGAGCTATCCGGGGACACCATAAAAAACATGGGTCGTAGATCTTGTTTCTGCGGCGTAATTTTTTCAAACTTTTAAAAGTTGAAAATTTCTGTCTTTCTGCTCCGAAAACTTTCTCCTTTTCTTTTCCTCTATGAAACTTTTACCGTTTGCACAATAAAAACTTTCTGCGTCGTTTGATATGTCACACTTGGTAAATTTAAAAACTTTTCCCAACACTTCGATTTTTTGTAACTATTTGACGTACGGAGCAACTTAATTACGTCTCGTTCCGGTTATCTACAGATGTTCTATCAGGCTTAACGGTTCGCGCGTGCTGCACGATACTGCCCATAAAATTCGATTAATTTCAAAGTTAAAAGGAAAACTATCAGCAAAGTGGAAGCTAGTTAAATGAAGTTAGTGTCAAAAGTAAGCTTACAAACGTTTACTACGTCATTTTAATTATTTATTTACTTTGAAACACTTTGTGTATAATTTGATAATGAACGTTTTACTGTAAATTTTGGACTAAACGAATATAAATCACGAACACAAACCACACGGTACACAAACCAATGAATCTCCTAGTCAACGTAGCTCAACCGTAGTCAACGCCGCACTTGGAATCGAACTTCGACCGTTATTGGTTTCTGCGTCAATGCCCAAACAAAATCAGACTCAAGGAATGTGTAAAATCGATGTTGTTCACGTACTAATTAAACATTAATTAATGTAACTAGAATCTCAATTTAAAAAAGGTATACTTTCTTAATTTTTTAACTATACAAACAATATTTTTATAATGTATTTTAGTAAAAATTTATCTATAATTTCTTCTGTTGACTAAAGAAAAAAAGTCACATTTGTTTTTTATCTTCCATAAATACCTATATATTCCATATTTTTATTTACTTACATTAGGAAATAAGACTTTACTAACAATGATATGAGATTTTTTTGAATTAAATAAATATTATTATTATATTATTTTAATCATGTAACATCAAATTTTATACTTTTTTATGTACACTGTAAAAATACAGTCAAAGGCCGGATGAAGACGATTTCTAGATTTTGGACACAATAGTCGGACAAAAGCTGATTGCGAACCAAAGAGAACTATTTGCGACCTCGATCAGCGCCATCTCTGGGCGGAAATCGACAACGCTTTGACGCGCCGTGATTGCAGCGCTTCGACCGGACGTCGACGGTCTTATGCAACATAAACGACAATTTAGGAAAAAAGAAAGTGTTATATTTTAAATTGAGTTTTACTTACATTTTCTTTTGTATTTTACTATTAAAACGACTTATATTCAATTCAAATTACATATTGTTAATAACTTTACACACGAATGTCAAATTTCATTAGACTTTAATAAATACGCATTTAAACCGAATCGCATATTTTTGTGGAAATAAAATGAAAACGGTTTATATGTAGAGCTTATTTCCAAAATGTTCAGATATGTTTTAATTTTTTTGAGTAAATAAATACCATTACATGCCATTTAAAGTGTATGAAACATCAGTTTAACCCTGCGGGCAACTAAGACGGGCCATGGCAGCCCGGGCCGCGTCTACTGTGGACACGAGCATTTGCATAACAAATTGTATAAGCCCGCGACTGCTCCCAAGCGATTTTTGTGAACACGAGTTAGCCAACGGACGGTTTGCGAAATTGTTTATGCGCGATGTATAAAGCTGTATACACTACTCTCGTGGCCTGTTAGGCTCATAACGATGTTGTTTCGAGAAATGTTTACCGAATGTTTCATGATTGTTTAAAAATGCTTTTAATATAGTTGTAAATTTATTTTTGATGTTAAAGAAGAAATGAATTAGCATTGATAAAAATTAAAAGCGAATATTTCAAGAACCGAAACGTTAACGTCCATATAGTGCGATTCAAGCTGTTCCATTTATGCAAGCCCTTTCTAACATCTCTGGTATAATGTTCAAGCAGGAACTTGAAGTCGCATAGGTATCTGTAGACAGCTATACTGCGATGGCAAGGTCGCTAGTGACTGCTCTACATCTAGAGGCGAAGTACACAGACCGACAACTCTCCAACTATTTACATAGAGCGATGCAGACCCGGACCTAATTAAATTGTAGCTCAAGTTGAGGCGCAGCTGCAGCGATGTTACCCACCTGGTCTTTACACCCACACAGATATGTGCTGCTTATTTTATCTATATCCCAAGGTGTCTAGTGCCAACAGAACATGTTGATATTTGTATAAGTTATACAAAAAGTTTTTAGTCGGGTCCAGCTGTGTACAAATGCAGGCTAAAACAACAAACGAAAGCGTTTATGTTTTGAACTTTTAACTATCTAAATAATACACATATCAACGACCACCTTTAAACACACGGCAGAAATTAGATTTCACTTTCTCTGATACTAAGAGGTCAATTGCAAAAGTGGACAAAGCAATCAATATTAAATGATAAAATTCCTTCCTCACAAGGTGTAACAACAAAGCAACACAGAAGAACATAGACGCGGCACAGACGCGACGCACTGCCCTCCAATTTGTTATGTAAATGTGTCTTTTGTGCGGCCGCGTCCGGGCGCTGCGCCCACTCTATAAATTTGTTCCGATGTCACCGAGAGTTTCACAGGCAATTTGATGCAACGACATGTACATGCCTGAAAGTGATTACTTCACAGACTAAAACATTGCATCCCATTCTGTAACCTTATACATGGTATGTGTGGAAATCAATTATGTATGAAGTTTAGGCCTAATTTAATTTCGATCAGATGGATACCAAGATCAGTCTTTATGGGTGAAGATACAACCTAACCGTCTAGTCTGATATATCTAATAGTTCCAGGTATCTAACAGGTTATAAGATAAGGGATAATATTAAAAATTTCTTTATTTCCTTCCTTCTTCTGGTTATTTCAATTTAAATTAATTTTAGACTGTTAATAACATGGAAATTCAATGGAATTTAATTTGTGTCCAATTTAAAAAATGTAAAACTTAGTAAGTGCATTCGACACTAAAAATAAAATTCTATCGCGCGGAAACAAGTGTAATTGAAGTCGTGAAACTATTCGAGATCTCGTTAATGTGATTCACTTTACACGTTCGCCGGGTTAATTATGGTCGTACGTGACGCGAGCGGCTTAACGGCGGCGTGACGCGCACAGGGTTAGCGAGCGCATAGCCATCCCGCACCTGATATAAAAAATAACAAACGTTTCCACCTCGCGTTACTTTTTAATGTTGAAACCATTCTAACTGTTTAATATAATAGAGCTAAATTACAAAATCTAATTATATTAAATCCAATTAAAACACCTCATTAATCCAAATAAACTGTATAAAACTTGCCAACGACTTAAGAAATTTTAAAGAGGCAATGTTTTTCCGGTCCGCGGCAGCTATCCAATGTACAGGTTGGTACTTAAGTCGCAAAAAACTTACGCTATGAATAAGTGATGAATGTTTGCAAAAATTAACTGGAAGAAGCTTTCTAAAAGTCTATTTATCATTCAAAAAGTTTCTAATTTCTTTGGAATCAAATCAGAGAAAAGTTGGAATTCCTTAAACATTTCTTTCCACAAATTATTTATAACGTTTTAAATACTCTTTTGAGTTGATATAAAACTGTTTCATTTTAGATTTCTGTTTATTTCATTTGATTATTTTATTAAAAGGATATTACACCAATCTTAGTAAAGGTAGATTCAGGTTGAATTGAATAACAGTAGACTGTTTTATACGTTTTACTGTTATTATTTTAGAAGGCAGATAAAGCTTTCTACTTTACAACTTAGAGTAGACTGTTACAAGCGACGCATGCATGCATGCTGCCGTATGCAAGCTACGGTCCGTCTATCCGCAGATAACTTGAAGCTGTCGGTACCAACGGTTTAAAGCAGTCCGTGTACGGCGGCCTGAAGGCGTTATGTGTGTACGGAAATTAAGTTGGTCCTTAACTGTAGAGGCGGACAAAAATAAATTACATTTTTCATAGAATACAAATGAATAATTTTCCAAAGGTTGCACTCTCTCGCGCAACCGGATATTGGATGTTGACGCCATTTCCGTTCGCCATTCCTCACCTGCAATTACAAACGGAACGTGGTTTTGCAAATTTTTCCTATTGAAAGAAAAAACATATATCAAATTCTAGAAAGAACCATATGTAAATCATTAAATGAATTTCTTGCAATTTCCTTATAAATCCTTCTTCGAAGTACTGTTTATTTTTATTAAGGACCTGTTTTTACCTTTAAATTGCATGTTTATTAACATTTTTGTGAGTATTAACCATTATATATCCACCACTAAACCGCTATATGCTACAATAAAGCTATCCGCATTAAAAGAAGCTCAGACGTTCTTCGATTTGGATTCGCCGGGCGGCAGGCACCGGGCGGCGGGCAGCGGGTATCTTTTCGCCCGATGTGCCACTTTATCCGTGCGGTTACATTAACTCTTAGATATATCCGCTTGTTTCTTTTAAACGTTTTATTTTGAGTGCATTTCAATGTAGCTCAACAATTTAAAGGAGATATTTTTTTACTTAGTTTCACTGCTATTAGCAAAACTATTTTGTGGTATCAGGAAATGTAAAATAAGTTTGTTTAAAATATGTTTATGGTCCAGCACAAGTTTATAAATTATTAAACAAATTGTGAAATTTTGTCAATTTATGTAATTTTTTTATATTTTGATTTTAGATTGTCCATCGGTGGCTTTTACATAAAATGGGCTTGTACACTTTCTATTGCGTCTTTACGTTGCCGATGCCCAGTCTACTATCTGACATAATAAATCAATTTCCCATCCAAAGCGGCTTAGCTGTCCCCCAGCTGCTTTGGGCATTCCTCAGACGTATCTTTTCGCTTGACTAGCGACTCTACAATATTCTATCGAACATTGCATGAGGCAGCAAATATACTAGGTACTCCATTAAATTAAACATTCAATTTATTTGGTATTGTTTTTTTATAATAGTGGTAGAGTAAGATATTTTTAACAATTGGCTTTTCAACCGTAGCCTTAAAATAAGCCTATTGGTAATGTCTTCAAAAAAAATCTATTTTTTCGTCATCATCTCCCTGGCCTTATCCCACTTACGTGAGGTCGATGCATAAGGTTTTATAAAAGTTTTGGCTTATTTTTTTATCAAAAATTATAATTGGTAATTACCAACTGGAACCATGAGCGCAGCCGGTGAGTTGGAGAGGCTTATCTGCGAACAATTTACATAATAATCAAATGCAATCGACTCTCTTGCACATCGGATCGTCTAGTGTAGATACGTAGCTGCATTGTTTTAACTAATATACTCCGCCAGTACGATACGAATTTAAAAAAAAGTATACGTTATTAGTGACTTGCTAACAAATGAAAAAGAACTACTACTAAGCAGATATTTCATTTATATATTAAAGGTTATGTATTAATATATCGTAATAATAATACATAGTCATGAAACATCTTCATTTATAATTTATCTTCTATCTTCTATAAATAAATGTATTTTGAAATAAAGAAACGCTAATAATAAATCTTCAATAATACTAAGTATTTAACAAAATTTAAGGCAATATTTACTTATATATTTGCGATACGTGACCTGTAATACGGCGGCATAAAGTGTGATTGTGCTGCGGAATTGTAGGGAATTATCGAGTCGCAATCGCTTTGATAGTCACTTGCAGCCGCCTCGTTACACACCAACACTATACTTGTGTGTATTCAAAAAAGGATATAGTAAAGTATATATTAAAGTATTTAGTATTCGTATATAATTGAAAATTAAAAAATTATGAATAACATTTGACGATGATCTCATTGGTTAATTCATATTGATGCCTAAAAAAGATACGCTTTAGTTTAGTTAATAAGTTATTTAAAAACATATAAAACAATATTTATTAATACGTAAAATATCTATTATAAATATCATAATTATTTTTATATACTAGATATATATAATAGACTGTGACCCATTTATATATTTAAATGACCTCAAGATAGTAAACAAATTAATTGTTATTTTAAATATCATGCAGGATCTCTTAATTCTGGTCACTTATCGGGTGTACCTACACTACGATAATTTCTGAATGTCCAACTGAACGGAACTACATAAAATCATTAGCTCGCGCGCATAATAATAAAAATAAAAGTCTATCGCGCGGAAATAATGGCCATTGCACTAATGAAACGCCCGCTCTATGGGATACTGTGCGTTTGGCTCTCCGGTAGGCTTTACATACCTAACTATTAATGTACATATACGTTGATCAAATGACTGATAATCTTCTAAATACTGTAATTATGACGTCACTTGGAAGGTAACAGTTTTAAAAATACCATGTGCGAAAAGATAATTACCTAGGTATTCCTAGACTGATGATGTATTTGCCGTTTAATGTTTTACTATTGAAAATATTATAATTATGTATTGAATTACTATCTTCTTCAAGATATTAAATTAATTTTTCTATTGGTATTGTATGCAAATCGTATATTTCGCATTCATAACAGGCACAATATAAGATAATACGTTACGTCTTGTGGCGTGAAATTATAGCTTTACTCAGATTAGAGTCATAACTTTTATTAATGAAGTTATATCAAAATCGGATGACTCTTTTTGATTACATATTTTGGGACATTTTCTTTTTTAAAATGATTTACAGATTGTTATTTTCTTTAACTTCTTTAATGGCCGTTAATTTGAATAAAATTATTACGAGTATTTGTTTCTATTAAATTTCCCTAAATTTATTTTAAAACTAGCTTTTGCACACGACACCATTCGCTCAAAAAGTAGCCTATGTGTTCTTTAAGACTACATTGTACATGTATATGCCAAATTTCATCGATATCTGTAAATCTGTTCAGGAGATACATTTAAACAATTATCTATTCATCCATCCATTCATCTAAACATTCGCATTTATAATATTAGTAAGATATGCGATGGGTATCGACAATTCTCAATCAAGTATGCTAAATTTCTCATTGCTCTCAGTTCGCAAAATAAGTCGGTTTACAGTTAACCTTACATCTGCAAAAGGGCATTTCATAGTGAATTGTAAAAAATAACATCTGATGAACGGAACGTTTTCTTTCATAAGCCTTTTGAAAAGATCGTTCATTTTACGTTACACATATTTCCAACAACTCAACATTTTTTTAACAGTTATTCATATTTAAAAGAACCTTTGTTTTGAATATGCACAAAGACAATTGTGATCGGTAAATAAACAAAAGAAAAACAAACCAAAAAGTTGTTATTTACTCTACATTTTCCATCACTAACTGGACGAAGAACAAATTCATTACAATGGTCTCACCAATCATAATTTCCTCGGAATGTAACACAAAGTGATGACAAAGTTTAAGTTGCAATAAAACAAAAAGTCAATCCGCTTCCTGGCTCACTCCGCACCCGACTCTGTTTACATTATGAATAAGAAATGGATTTTTGTTGCTCGTTAAATATTAACTGGAAAAAGCTTTTAAAAAGTCTATTTAAGATATGCTAAAAGTTGAATATATTTGCAAATTATTCCGACGGAGATTTATTGTTACAATTGTTCAAACAGTTGCCAGTTCATGAATTTATTTTTACAAATCAACATAAAACGATAGAAGATAAATACTTTTTTCCACCGGGGACTTGAAATATGCTTAAAGACCTTCCCATGTTACATAGAATGGAATTTCTTCTGAAGGAATAACTTAACAAATTTGAGGAAGCATGAAGAATGGAAAATACCTGAATAAGTTATCAATATAACAAAATCAATAACGAACAATACATCTCAAAATGATCATAAACGGTATCATTTGAGCTCAACACATATTGAATCGCATCCGGTAGCAATCAACAAATCATTGATTCGAATATCGAGTGAGGCGCAGCTCAGAGCGAGCCTCCCGCAGGGATCACTACTGAGCCCCTAAATATGTAAATTGCTGCCACGCCGATACCTAACTGGCCATTGAGCGTCCAAATGAGGTGCGATGTTGAATAAATTATACGTTAGATTCTATAAGCCTCTAAAATTATCCTCTGCCACATTAGCTTAGGTGCGTCATTAGATATTATTACAGTCATAACACTAATAGTGTTACAATGACACTAATATTTGTTAACACATTTATTTTAAATTAAATTTATTACTATGTACGACAATTATTACCTTGTTGGCACAATCTGTCCAACAAAACACAATTAGTATGAAAAATTGTTCGTTTTATTCCAGATACTAGCTTTCGCCTGCGACTTCGACAACGCGAATTAAAAAAAACACAATAAGTAGCCTATGTGTTCTTCCAGATTATGATCTACATCTATGCCTAATTTCAATACCTTCAAACAAACATCCATCCAAACATTCGTATTTATAATATTAAGTAAAATAAGATTACAAATTGGGTTGAAACAATGTTTGATATTAAATTCCCACTTGAAGACCCTGTATTACGGTGTAGTTGTAGAATTGAATTTATATTTACATACAATTATCTCATTGTAGATTGACAGAAATGCAAGCACAGGTGAGCGGAATAATGAATACATTAAAGTAAATCTGTAGAAGTGAATCCGAGGGAACAAGTCGACGTCGCCTACGCCGGGACTAAGCAGAGTTGGGCGACTACTTCTGTGTATTGAAATTCAAATAGCAGCCGGACAGCGACAGCAACTGGGACAGTGATAATGTTCAGAGCGTGCTATTGCTACAGTATATCAATGAGTTGCGATTTAAGTAAGAGGATTCCACTTATTGACACAAGCTACAACTACTCTGTTTTATACTATTTTAGAATCTGTTTTGGATCAGAATTTAAATAAAAAAAAAAAAGATTTTTTTAGTTTTTTTTTTTTTTTTCAATCATCATCATCAACCTACCCTTATACCTATGGAGGGTCGGCACAGTATGTACTACTCCTCCATACATCTCTATCAACCGTCATATCTGAATTCACCCCCTTCTTACGCATATCCTCTTTCACACAATCCATCCATACTTTCTTTGGTCTTCCTCTACCTTTATAGCCAATATATTTTTTTTTCAATAATAAATGTATATGATAGTTAGTAGAAAATGTACATTATTTCCTTTTAAGTAATTATATATTTTATATTTCTAATGTATCTGCCCAAACCTACTTTAAAATCACGAGCCGAATAAACTCCGAAGAAGATGTGTAAAAGTTATCAATCCTTCATCAGCCTGTCCCATTTCAGGGAAAACTGGAGCAGATAAAAGTCGTAAAAAAAATGTGGAAAAAGTAGCTTTTCGATCTACCGATTGGGAAATTTAAGAGAGCGAATTGGTCCATTCCGTTTCGCCATGCAAGAGCGAGCAAACTTATTAGCGACCAACGACTGGGTTATCTGCGAGCTTTCTTTGCTTTTTTCTGGCTCAGATACACGAGGTAGGATTGATTGGATAGCCCGATTGATTGCTGGCCCCCTGACCTGCCTCATTTCTGTCGCCATCTAGCATTCCGAAATAACTTCCTGTTAAGGAAAGCGAGCACTTATTGACTCTTACTTTTATTGTTATATTTTTTAATATACTTACATACCTAAACCAGTCAGTTATGTTAAAGAATTTTATTTGTTGTGACGTTCACAAGTTCTCTACGAACTTCTACGTATTATGACACAAATGGTATGGAATGTGTATTATTGCAAAACAAAATGTGACTTTATTTACAACTAGCTTTTATCCGCGACTCCGTCCGCGCGGAATAAAAAATAGAAAACGGGCTAAAAATTATCCTATGTCCGTTTCCTGGTTCTAAGCTACCTCCCCATAAATTTTCAGCTAAATCGATTCAGCCGTTCTTGAGTTATAAATAGTGTAACTAACACGACTTTCTTTTATATATATAGATAAAAGATTACTCTAAGAGATTTTTTTTTGGATTTCTATAGTAAACGAAATGTAAGGTTTTTATAAACGCTAAGCCATACAACAAACAATGTGCGCTGCTTCGTTATGTAAAAAGCCAGTGAGCAGCAGCAGCAGAAAACGTGCACACGTCTCCGCCAACAATATTACAATAATTGATTAACTAAACGCAAAGAGAAATAATCGCTATTCAGCGTTTTACCAACTAAGGTCGTTTACACACTTAAAAAAAAACCATAGAATTAAAATTCATTTGAAAAATTCCACCAAAAAACTAGTTATTTCACAAACATAAAATGACTTCAATATATGGCAAAAAAAAACAAAATTGTTTTTTATTTTTGGGAAAAGTACATAACGGTAAAGATTAAGTAAACGATTCTACAGCTTGAAACTTTAAAATCTAGATAAATTAAATATTTTCTTGGAATAATATTTTCAGTGTGTAAATAGCCTAATACAAAAATGCGCTTAAAAGTAACTTAAAAAAAACAATTTCAAACAAAATGCACTCAAAAGTAACGTAAAAAAACAATTTCAAACAAAATGCACTCGAAAGTAACGTAAAAAAACAATTTCAAACAAAATTCACTCAAAAGTAACATAAAAAAACAATTTCAAACAAAATGCATTCAAAAGTACCATAAAAAACAATCTCAAACAAAATACACTAAAAAGAAACAAAATAATGTCATGAAAACTTCTTTCTTTCTTTCTTTCTTCTCTCTTTCAAAAACCCTCTAAACTCTAAAGAAAGTTCTTTCTTGTAACATGTCTATATTGTATAATTATTGTTATTTCGCAGTCGGTGTCGGCCGAAGTAAATAGGTGACATTTTATATTTGAGATGTATTAGACATACTTACGTTTATGTCCCTACTTAGGCCGAAACCGACTCCAAAATAACAATAATTATACAATATAGACATGTTACAAGAAAGAACTTTCTTTAGAGTTTAGAGGGTTTTTGAAAGAGAGAAGAAAGAAAGAAAGAAAGAAGTTTTCATGACATTATTTTGTTTCTTTTTAGTGTATTTTGTTTGAGATTGTTTTTTATGGTACTTTTGAATGCATTTTGTTTGAAATTGTTTTTTTATGTTACTTTTGAGTGAATTTTGTTTGAAATTGTTTTTTTACGTTACTTTCGAGTGCATTTTGTTTGAAATTGTTTTTTTACGTTACTTTTGAGTGCATTTTGTTTGAAATTGTTTTTTTTAAGTTACTTTTAAGCGCATTTTGTTTGAGATAGTTTTTTTTTGTTTTGAAGTCGGCTATTTTTTTTTCTTAAAATGGTTGTTTTATTTCTCAATTTTTAGTGAATTTGAAGTTTAATTACAAATTTCCTTAATACGTATAAGGACATAAATAAGACAAATAAAGAAAAGGACTTTCCTATTTAATATGTGTGTACTTCAATTCAAAAACTAATTTAGAATACACCAGATAACCACTTATCCTTTAAACAATGAAATAATTATCAAAATCGGTATACAAATTGAAAATTAACGAACTAATACATCGTAGCGTGCCTTTAATTTTGTCCAGCCGCGCGCCGCAGTAGCATTTTTCGAATGCGCGTAGTTTTTAATAATTTAATATCTTCCAAACTATTGATCAGAATTACATAGTTTAAAGGCTAATGTAATCTGCATTTAATACTCTAGCCATCAAACATATTTATTTGGATAAGGATTCATATCGAATATAATATAATAGCGCCGTAAGCTTACGACGCTGTTTTTCGTGTGCAATTTAATCGAAGTTTGTTCATAATAACATGGTTTTTGTGAGACATCCATAGATGATAGATATATGCCACCTGAGACTTTTATTTAGCAAATTTAAGGATCTATAATTACTCCATACATCATTTTAATGTAGGTCATATAGTTTGACCTACGTAAGCCCAGAAAGCAAATTTGTGCTATTCATTGTAACGCGATGTAGCATTTTTCGTTTCCGCGTAATTTTATTCTTACGATATCTCCTAAACTATTAGACAGAATGATATAGTTTCAATTGCAAATATAATCTACATTAAATTCTCTTGATAATGAACATATTTATTTACATAAGGGTTAATACTGAACTTGAATAATAGCGTCGGAAATAGGACATGAATTTAATTAATGTTTCTAAAGAAAAAAAATCGTTATTGTGAGAAAACTATAAAAGATAGATATATGCTATCGCGGACTTTTATTTAGCACATTTAAAGAGCTACAATTCGCCATACATCATTTTGATGTAGCTCCTATAGTTTAGCCTACGTAAGCGCTGAAAGCAAAAATGTCCCTAATTTCCGCAACAAATTTTGAAGCTATATTCAAAATCTACTAGTCTTCTAGTTATTTAAAAAAAAAAACAAAAAAATGGGACCCACCTGCAAGCACTTCCTTTCGATTAAAATAATTTTTATCAAAATCGGACCACCAGGGGCCGAGTTTCGCGGTAACACACATAAAAAAAAAAAAAAAAAAAAAAAATACAGTCGAATTGATAACCTCCTTCTTTTTGAAGTCGGCTAAAAACAGCGTCGTACCAGGAAAAATGATTTATAAAAGCGCGCGTCGCTCCCCTTGTCTTCGTCACTCTCATCATCTTCTAATGTCGCTGTCCCTCTCTGATGGAGTCCAATTTCACAGGCCGATGGAGTTCCTAGTAATGCTGCTATTGATTAAGATGCCTGAATATTCATTCAATTACATGCCGACGAGGTTTTCTGATGAAACGCTCCTGGATATAGTTTATACGCGGAGTTGCTTTATTGTTTTACGCTTAAAGGGTTATTTAGTATGAATTTTGCATACTTAGTACTCTTTAATAAATTCTAATATGATACATAGATTGTTGGCTAATCTGCTATAGAAAGATTTTTCCTATTCATATGCGTTTTCTTTTTTATAATCCAATTCTTTCAAGGATATAAAACACACGGTAAAGTTAACGAATTATTTACAGATTTGCTTTTCAATAAATTAAAAAATAAAACGTATCATCTTACTAATATTATAAATGCGAATGTTTAGATGGATGGATGTATGTTTGTTTGAAGGAATTTGGCACAGATGTAGAAGACTGTCGGGAAGAACACATAGATTACTTATATTTTTTTTTATTTTCGCGCGGATGGGATCGCGGGCGACAGCTAGAAATATATGTATTCTGCAATCGCAATCGAAATATGTTCCCCCAGTTGATAATCTTCGAAAAATATAACCTAAAAAAGTAGGCTTAATGAAAACGTAAGAACGTAGCGCACAAAGCGATTCCCAATAAGATAGAAGAATTCCCGTCCCAAAAGCAAACAATATATTCATGCAACATGAAGATAAAGATTTCCTTACGCGGCAATATGTTCTGAGGCGGAGGCTGAGGCAGAGGCAGGGGCTGAGGCGAAGGCTAAGGCGCGGGCTGAAGCGGAGGTTTCCACACAATCTATCGTCGGTATAATAGAGCTGTTAAAGACAATATTCTCGGAAACATATTGGATGCAGTTCGACGAATGTGTAAGCGAGCGCGCGGAGACCTCGGTAAAGATGGAGGCACACTTCGTACGAGGGATTATTTTTAAGATTATTAGATTAGATTAATATAAAACAAGCTTACAAGCAAGCAGAGAGTAAAATACCAGAAAATAAAAATTGAATATGACGAAAACATTTATTTTCCATAATCTAAGTAAACTAAGAAAAGGGACGCCTTTCTAAATGACTCTTTTTCTTTTCCTTTGAATTACAACTAGAAATGTTCCTATGTTCATGTTATTTTTCGCGCACGAGAATAATGTATGAACACTAATCTGCTTTATGATCTCAAATATATCTCCATAATCCCATCGCAGATATCTAAGAATGTTCAATTTCATATCTGTTAACTATAAAATAAATATATTAATACATAAAATAACTCAGTGCATCACTGTCCTAACACCGCGATAAATCCGTAGCTACATCTGGGCAGGCGCGCAATTCAATTTTATTACTATTCTCTCTACCGACGACTTATTTGATTCGCCCGTCAAAGCGCCGCCCGGGACAGGGTACATTATCGTGTCTACTCTTTGCATACCCTACCCTGCCCCGCGCAACCGGGACAGACACGCGGGACGCTTGCCACTAGCTAAGGCTACGACACGTAAAGAAGATTTTTTTCCCTTTCAGAATATTTGCGCATGTAAATTTCAAGCAACATGGAATTCATATTGCAGCAATATTTTTCGCTTTAGTGATATTAATATTTTATAATTTAACAACAGTAAAAACATTCACACTAACCAGTATAATATAGATTCCGTTGGTTTTTAAATTTAAATATTCCAAATCAGATATAGAACGGATCCCAAATGTGTCGCAAAACAAAGCAGAGTCACATGAAACGAGCAAACTTCTCTCGTGGAAATATCGCGGGAACTTTCTCAATCCTCCGCATCACTTGAATATGCCAACGATATGCGCATTCTAATTAGCCCCACTGTTAAATTAAATTTGGCTCTCCTTACTAACTTTATTTCGTTTTGAAATGATTCAACGAAAGTATAGCGACTTCCTTCCTTCTATTGTACAAGATGCTACAGAAATTATATCAAACAAAGAAAGTGAACTTGAATTATATAGTTTTTGATTCATAGAAAACTATAGTTCAATCAATTTAGAATGGTATTGATTTTTAAACAGTTTAAGAAAATATGGGAATGCATAATAAATACATTTGTAACAATTGTAGAAGAAACAAAGTGTAATCTTAAAAACTAAACTAAATTGAATGGAATTGAGAACGCGAGCGAAGTCAAAGCTATCAATTTATACAAAAACTTTTAATGCAGAGATTCATTTTGAAAAGCTTTTAAGCCTGCAAATAATTTACAACTCCATTTATCGCTTTAATGCGACTAAAAGCATAGCCGTTACATTTGCATGATAAAGATGTATTTAAAAAGAGAATGTGTACTTCTATTGATGATTAAGCTTTTACCGTTTTAAAGTTTTCACGTTCGGATTCCGGTGTAAAGAAATCGTCACAACAGCATCTGGATTTAAAAAGATAAATGTAAATGAAAAGCAATATTTAGGAAATGCAGTATACCAACAATTGTATTTTTTATTTACTTAACTGTTTTTCAGAAATATTCTTTTCTTTTCAATATATAATGACATATATTTAACAGACCCTACAAAGGAAGGCTAATTTCACCAATTTTCTTTTAACAAGGACAAAGGAATTGTAAAATCGTTTAGTATCGTCAGGGCTGCACAAAAGGTACAATAATAGCTAACTAAGCAGTCACGTGTCCGTCATACGCTGAGTTTATTGACAATAACACACCCCTAAAAGGGTTGAATAAATTGTAAATTACGTAGTGCACTGACAATTACCCTCTATTATTTCGACGGTATTCGGATTATAGAGTTCGAATGATCATTGTCAATAGCAGTTTAATAAAACCGACTTTTTATAAGTTCTTGTTAAAAATTATTCGCACACAACTTATGTAACTATAACTATTACTCTCTTTTTATGCATGATAGCTAAATCGGTTCAAATTTTTGAAAATAAATTACTGGTGAATTTGAATTATTCTTTGAATTATATAAAATCTTAGTTTTTAGTAAATTTATATCTGAGTTTATCGTTTAAATTACTATTCGTCTAAAAACATAATACAACAAAAACTAATAATCGAGATGTAACTCTAAAGTAGCGACATGTCTTGATATAATTTTAGTAATCTATATATATAAAAGAAAGTCGTGTTAGTTACACTATTTATAACTCAAGAACGGCTGAATCGATTTGACTGAAAATTGGTGGGCAGGTAGCTTAGAATCAGGAGACGGACATAGGATAATTTTTATCCCGTTTTCTATTTTTTATTCCGCGCGGACGGAGTCGCGGGTAAAAGCTAGTTACTAATAATTTCCAAAAACTTATACTTGACCATTAGTTTACGTAATAAAAATATAAATTACAATATGAATTCGTATTAGCTTATTTCCTTTAACTGTACCTAACAATAGAATCGAATAGTTAAAATCATCTCACTGATCCATTCGGAGTTGGTAAGCTTTCAGTTCCAGTTCCACAATACTAATTAAGTCCCACGGGTTCCCTATTCACCTGTCGGATAAGGTCGTAGTAGTTCGATTTAGCACCGTGCTCTGTTTGCAACAGATTGTTGATGTTAATGAGGTATCTTTGATCTTTAACAATATTTTACAAGTACCTTCCGTCAAATTAAAAAAAAATTACTCATTTATATTTAAATGACTAAGTTTTTTTTTCATTTCATTCAAATGATTTACATTTATAAACGAGAGGATAAACAAGTATTTATACAATTTCATTCAACATAGCCGTCCCCAAAATTTCGAAATGTAACCATTCAGTGGCCGCAAGTTTATTCCCTGCAGAGAGCAGGCGATCCCTTGGAATTTATTCACCGTTGCCACTCTATATGCATTGCAATTTAGATTTTACAATATTCGGATCGCGCAACAATAACAATCACAAGCAATTATCAAGGCGTTAGGGCGCCCTCAGCGGTTAAATATGCAGATGAACGCTGAAATCGCTACCCGCTCCTGGCTGATTGAGTTACTACATTTGATGTTGCATAACAAAGTTAATGCTACCAAAATATAGTGTGCCGATATTAAAGATTAAAGTGGACTTTACATTCAAAACATCTCTGTCTGCAATTTTTTTTTTTTTTCAGCTTTAGCCATGTAGTCATGATTTTAAGGTGACTCGCGATGTGGTCGGGCTTTCTATTTATTTGTAAAATAATGATACCTCCAGTTTCACCACAGACAATTAACTGAATCTGTCGGTAACCATTGCCGTGTACTGGGTACAAATAAAAATACACATAGAGTAAACATTACTGTGTCAGATATCAACAGGCAACGTGAAACAAGCAAGTCGTCTGCATTCATTGCCATATGAAGTAGGCAGCGTCGGCCGCATCGAGACATCGTTAACTTCTATAACATATAGTGTAGCTAAATACAGTAGGATCATTTCATATATCAACACGCTCTCACGGTCTATATATCACTGAGAAAAAATTACAAACAAAAAATAGTGGTTTCAACTATTTTCACAATGTCACAAAGACCTTATAGGTTTTCAACAATCAATCTTGTTGTATAAAATTTTTATTAATGTTTCTATGTTTGTATGTAGCATTGGCTCGCAGTAGGTTTCATGAATCAGTAAGATATGAAAATCTAATTGATAAATGCTAATTACAAAAAACTAATTTAGTAAACGAAGTGCATTTTAGTGTTTTAACCGAACCCGGTAGCATTTGTACATAGTTTGGTGCCATGGGCCGGCGCCACCGACCGCACCTACGTCACACCGTTAGGTACGGTGTGCAGAAAAATCGTGGACCGCGCGCGGAGCGACAGCGGGTCATTTGTTAATTCTGTGAAATATGGCGGCAGCGACGGCCATTCATTACGAGGCCTGCTCGTTGCCGCACGTGTGCTCGCCTACCGTTAGCACAAAAACTATTTCATATTTAATTCATTTGGGTCCTAAATTAATTTTTCGTAATTTTTTATAGTTATAGCTACCAGGAATAAAAACTTGTTTAAATTCTTAAATTTTTTATTCGAAACTTTGGTAAATTTAGTTAAATTAATTTTTTTGAATGAACATGGTAAAGACTCCTTTTGTTTGTGTTAAAGTTTTATTTTGTCAAACTTGGCACTACAAAATAATATTTATATATTTGTTATGTTGACCTTACTCGGGTGCAACCGCTCGTGCAACGGTGACAGGCGAACCATCAGTCTCTCTCCATCTCATGTCTTTGATATATTTCTGTCTCTTTCCCTCGTGCAACGATATAGTTGTGTGTATTTATTTCTGGCAGTGTAGTAAATTATTTATTTTGTCAGATTTAAACTAAACGACTATATTTTTCAGACACGGTGCAATAAATTGAAACAATGATTATAAGTTAACGTAATTTATCGATAAAAAATATACAACGGATTTACAGACAGATTGACGAATTAAAAATTGTTGATATAAAAACAGCCTTAATATTACAATCGATTTTAAAAATATTTTGTTGCCTAGATTACTTTTATCTTACTTCTTACTAATATTAATAAATGCGAATGTTTGGATGGATGGATGGATGGATGAATGTTTGAAGGTATCTTCGATACAGCTCAACGGGTCCTGATGAAAGCACATATATAGAACATAGTCTGGAAGGCTAAGGCTGGCCATAGGCTCCTTATAAAGTTTTTTTTTTATTCCGCGCGGACGTAGTCGGTGCGAAAGCTAATCTTAGTATATATATGAGAATGCTCTAAAAAGGACGTTGATTTAATTGTATATCGTGTTATAATTTATTAAATTATTGTATAACATTAAGAGATCCTCTTACATGATAACATCTACTCGTAACTATCCGAGCGAATGCGAATTTACAATTTTAATTAAAGCCACTCCAACAAGCCCCAACTCCTTGCCTGCTGGCGTATTGTATGGAAAATTGAAAAACATTCTCCAACTCTCAAAGTTTGTTTACTAATGAAAATATATTGTATCAAAATACAAGCAGTATAATATGTAATTTGATTCAACTCTACCTATTTAAAAAAATGATTGTCCACTATCTAATACCTTAATGGATGTTTTTGCATATCTGTTATTCAAGTATGATATATTCAAGTTATGATAATTTTGGTTTAAATTTTGAACCAATAGATGGCGTTGACATTGTGATTTCAACAAACTTTAAATTATAAAAATTTTATATATTTTTTCAGTCTACTTACAAACCTTCAAAACAATATATAATTCTTATATTTAATAATAAAATGTTTTATTTTGTATTCCATTGTAGAGATAAATTTATATATCATACATTGATGTGCAAATAAGATGAAAGGACGAAGTATTTAAACAAAAACTCATTCACCGTACAGTACAATAGCATAATATTAGGCGATACAATTCAAAGTGCCCTACAGACGACCTGAGCGCGTCGTCTGTTTGATAGGACACTCTTGATAAAATTAAAATACAAAATACTGAGGTTTCTAATATCATCCTTTATTATAATATCTCATTTTATAGGTTTGAGTAATAGGATTTTATTTTTAGACTTTTTCCAAAAATTATCATTATATTTTTTTAACAAAGACAAAAATTGAAAAAATTGTATTTCGTAATCTGAACATAAAAAAACTATAACATTCTATTACTAAGAGAGTCTACATACTCGTTGATAATCCTTACATGATTGAGAAATATTGAATTGAAAGATAGATAGAAAAAGAAACTGTATCATCATTACCTCACTACATGTTCTCACTGATGTCCTATCCTGTGTCAGGGGTGACTAGGCTATAGTCAACTACGCTAAACCAGTGTGGATTGGTTAACTTCACACATATCTTTGAACTTCTTAGCAGAAAAGTGTAGGTTCATGATGGATGGATGAAATTGTATGGTAAATACTTATTAGTTTACTTCTAACTAAACCATTGTTATGAAACTAGTAAAGGGAAAAATTGCAAATTGATAATGTCCTGTAAAATAAAACAAAGAAATTGCAAATTCGTTAAACGATCAGGTTAAATTGCAATTGAAGACATAGTGTTATTGCTTGGGGCCGGCCTCGCTAAACCACTATTAATTAAATGGGCCCGTCCATGGCGTCCGCGTCTGCATAGTTGCCCGTTTGTCTTCCAACTTAACCACTTGGGAAAAGTACTCCGTTTGGATTAGGCGGCCGCATTCGACCGCTGAGGTATGCACTTTGATTTACATTCTGTTGATTATACCAACATTAATTAATGCTGCAAATCAAAGACAAATTAATGAAAATAATGCGAACATAATATATGTTTTTACAACGTAAGTAATCTGATCTTAGAGAAGTTGTTTGTATTTTCTCTAAAATGATTAATTAACAGATTCCGATGCAATTCTTTAGAAGGCAATGTGATGAATGAACAATGCAAACGAATAAATCGTCTCGCCAGATTGAGCGGCCGGAACTGGGTAATGAATCCGTCAGCGGCGATGTCGTGTCAACTAGTTAGCGGCCGCAAACATTGAATATGAAACGCGGCGCGGCGCAATCAGTCGCTGCGTATTTTGTTTGATGTCGCCGCCTGCTCTGCAGCCCCGCCGCCCTGCATCCCTGCCGCCCCGGGACCCGGGTATCTATTTACATATAATACTGGAAGTCTACCATTAGACTAGCTTAATCATCTAGCTCCTAGACTATAATTATCACTCCTGTAAGAGAAAACAAGCAACGGCATAATATTGTCAATACAACGCAAAAATTACGAAGAACGTGTACTGTGGCCGCGTGTGCCTACGACCAATAGTTTTCGTAGATACGTCTACGACGTGTAGACCCTGTCTCGACGTCTTCACACTTATATCTTATATATTGACGGGCAAAACAACACAACTAATAGAATTCAATTACACTAAATATAATTTTATTCAAATCAATGAGATGATTTTTTTAATAAATAAAGTTTAATTCATTCATCGCTTTCACAAACTAATTCGATATTGGCGATTCAAAAAATTTTCAACACTTCAAATTAACAACTCAATCACAAACCGTTAACCGGTGCAAGTGTTACGTGCTCCAAATGTTAATGCCATCAACGTTATAGGGAGTTTACACACTAACATTTAATTAATAAAAATTCGAATTATTTTTACCAAATTCTATTTTTGTAAAAGTAGTTGATTTTTTCTCAAAGCAAAGGAAGGAATATAATTTTATTATTAGGATTCATGACCTTATTCCGTCTAAATGTGCCGGCGGTTGAACGATCTTACAAAACTTCCAGCAAAAAATGCGAAAGATAGAACCTCCGGCAGGCACAATTATTAGACGAACATGGAATTGCTTCCACTGGACGCCTGTATGGCCGTGGTATAACATCGCACGAGCCGGCCCATTCATGCAAAGATGTTACGAACTCTACCACTGTAAGTTTCTCTGCGTCACATCATAAGCACTCTCGCTAAATATCTGGTTTGTAATTAGCAGCAAGTGTGTTCAATCCCTTAGCACATTATGCGTTGCACGTAGCATCGCCATTCAAAAAGCGACGAATAGTAGCAATTATAATTTGCAGGCAAATCAAATGAACCGTCCCGTGGCTGCGGCTTACCCCTCCCCCCTGCACCCGGCCTCACCCCTGCCATACCCCGCCGCACCGCGCTGCACCCCGTTGCACCCCACCGCACCCCGCGTCAGCACACAACATTATTGCTATTAACGCAACCTCGATGAATTTTAATGTTACCGGAAAACGTTACTGGAAAACACTGAATTGTTAATAATTATAACATTAAGAATAACTAAAAAGTGTTAAGTACTTCGTATTTATTGTAACTTAACTCCACTCGACCTACACAATGAATCTAATTTGAATTTCAACTATAGAATTTTTTGAAAAGCAACACGGAATGTAATATACATCTTAATGACGAATTAGAAAATAAATACCAATAAATAAAATTATATAATTAATATATAATAATAACAATAACATGTACAAAATGTTACTAACGAAGAGAATAAAGAATTTAAATTAACAAAATGTAAATAGAATTCTCGATATCTAAATCAATCAGAAAGTTATCAGTAGGAGATCCGGCTTTCAATAATTAAAAACTCCAGCGCTGCAGCTGCTGTTCTCACGAAGGCAGCGCCTCTCGCGGCACCTCATATCTCTCGTGGCACCTCGAGCCCCTCAGTCCCCTCACGGCCCCTGGCAGAGCCGATGGCTTTTCATTATGTGCTACTTAATCCATCCCCATTGTAAACTGCAAACTATACCGGCTTACACACGGGGACAGAGTTTGTTTGTTATTACACGACAACAACAACAGTGTGTTTAAGAGACGATTAAACTTTTGGAACATTTAATAAAAATGATTTCATAACGCCAGTATGGAGTACAACTTGCCAGTATGCGATGTTATATAATTTTCCTGAAAATACATTCATCAATGTTAATTCATAGAATAATTAATGAAATGAAAAATCTGTTGGAAGAAAGCAGTCGAAGAATGAATTAAAATTTAATCACGCTTTGGAATTCAATGAAGGATTGAAAGTCATCGACTTTGATTAGCATTCTAAAGAGGCCACTCTATTTTTTCGCTATTACGAATCGTTTTGGTTTTTTTTCTTTCTTAATAAAAGTGATTACAATTGAATTCCGAATAAAGATTTGTTCAAACCAAACTATAATTTATTAATTGTAATATTTTTACTTATTTCATATTTAGACTCGATGGAAGAATTCTTCAACTTTAACAATGCATATTTGTGTTGTATGTACTATGTATATTACTTTATATTTAAATAATCAAAGAATGACGATAATTTAACTCATTTTGTTACAAAGAAGCTCCTCTAGATTAGGAAACCTTGTGAAAAGATTTGCATCCTTTCACCTTCGCAGTAAGCGTATCCAGATCAGTTTTCAATACAAGTTTCCATTAAGCAAGTCTGAAAGCGTCGGATTAAAGTTATATATATTGAAGTGAACCAAATTAAAGCGATCGCTTCACGATCAAATAATTGAGAAGTGCAAGACAAGATTTTAATCGAGTCTACAGTGGGAACTTCACGTGTAGAGTGGCGACTCAGCAACTCAGCGGCAACTTTGATTGCTGCCAGACATAATGGAATTGCTTTTAGTTGGAACCCAGACCCATATACGCTGGAACCCCTTTACTTCTCTAATCCTAATGAACTTCCTTACCAAAAAAAAGTATCTATTTCTCTAATGATAGACAAAAACGACAGTAATTACGAGTATGCCGAATGTTTATGCCAAATGTTCTTTACCTGATCTGATGAATTCAATGAAAACGATTGTTCATATTTTATTCCGATGGCAAACATTTTTACTTTTTTATTGTAACAGACGTTAAATACGGCTATGGCTTCACAAAGGTTTTTAGAGAAAAAGATTTTCAAATAGTATAAATCCGTGCGAAAAAAAAACAATCTGCCAATATCGCTAGCAATAACAACAAAAAATCGTCGTGGGCTGAAAGATAAAAGATAGGGTCCCCTTCTCATCTTTTTCAAGCAGCGTTTCCAATTACACGTGAACACGTATAATAAAGAACGGGACCCGTCGCCCGCCACCCGTTGCCCGCTGTCCGTCGTCCGACGGCCGCTTGTTTCTTTCTACTCCACGCCGGGCGATTATTACGGCTAAATGACCGTCTTAAGGCGTAGGTGTTGACCCAAGTTACGGGAAAGTTGCTATTTCTGCGTGCAACTTTTTCTTTTATATGTATAACAACTTTTTCTTGTTTCGGTTTTGTTATGAACAACTAAATGTGCAAGTGCAAAATCAGCGATAGCTTCAATCCACGTCGATAGCGTCATGATAAAAGGCAAATAGCAGTCCGTTCGTAGCGGTGTGCAGTCCTTTAGTAACCCGTATATTCACTCGCTACTACTCTGTCAACAAACGGCCTCAATTGAAACAGAATTTAAGGCTTACTTTATAAAAAAAGTCTACACAACGATATAGAAAATATTTGTGTAAATGTTAGTAAACTTAAATCGTCCAAAGAAACGTGAACACTTACTTAAATGTCTCATTTTATTTTATTAAGAATTCATAAAGTGTGTTTAAAATTAGTATTTATATTGTTAAACATAACGATTCATCTTCAGGTATAAAGGAAATTCAATATTAATTGGTAATTTAACAAATCATATTGCAATAATAAAAAAAGAAAACATTCGGCCCGCTAGTCGCTTATGCTTGGAACAGAGTGTATCGCCGTGCAAGGGCTCAGGTCTCGTATTGCCATCGTTATGGGAACTCATCTCGCGATATAGAGAATTGATAACTGAGCCTTTTTATTTGAAGGATATAGTCGATATCGATAAGGGAAGTTAGACGACACTATCCCGTTGCCTGTTACTTCCAGTTTAGTTTTATTGCGATAAACTAACATTATTCCAATTCGCAAGAGCTCTGGGGTTAAGCACTTGACTGGTAATTTTCAAGTACGTGGTTCGAATCCCACCAAGGAACCAAGGTGTTTTTCAATTTCCAATTTACATAATGCATATCTATCCGACGTTCTTACGGTGAAGTAAAATATCTTGATGCAACCTGCACATATCTGCGAAAAATTCATAGATATGTGTGAAGTCATCCAACCCGCACAGAGCCAGGCCAGTCACACCTAGCGTAGGCTCCGTGACCCTCAGTGGAGACATAGTGAACTCATGATGATGATTCTAATATACCAAATCCTTAAAGTTATTAGTTTGATTTTTTTCAAGATGTCCATCAATGTTACAACAACCAAGGTAACATGTTTATTAAATATGATGATAAACTCAATACAGAGAGGCATACAATGCTTCAATTGAACAGACTTTTTAAAGAATTTAAAAGTATTAAACAACAAAAACAGTGTAATTACAAGCTTTTAGATTTTAATTCAAAAAACAAACTTTCGTTCGGGTTTAAGGCCAAATGCAAATGAAAAAATGTAGTTACATTAAAAAAAACGGTAACTTTAAAATTAAATGTTATAAAAGGTCAACACAAATTGCTGTCAATGAAAAATAAAGAAATAGTGACGACGGAACAAAGCTAATTCGTCATCCCTTACGTCCGGTGGCGTGTGACGGCCGGACGGTAGGGTCGCGCAAACCAACCCCCAGCGACCAGCCCCTTTCACATGGGTCAATTGTGGGACACCAATTGGATTTTTTGAACTATCAACTTTTCTATAGAAATAAAAAGTCGTTTGTTTAAATTGACTGCAGTCAAAAATAATTGACAATTTAAGTTGGGGTGAGCGTGCAAAAAATGATTATGAGTGTAATGGGCACGCGGATAGAAATACGAGACGAGTTTTAGTGGCCCGCCTCTGCATACAAGGACCCTATATCAAAATAATTTAGTAATAATATTAGAAAACACATTTTATATGTCACATATTGTTTAATGTAAAAATCTTCAAATCTGGTTAAATTAATTTAACTAGCAACATTGACTTAACAACCCGTTTTTATTAATAACAGTCAAATGAGGGTGGATAAAAAAAATATCAGATTTGACGTTAGTGATTAAGCAAAATTGTTCGCTCGCTGTTTATTTCAATAAAATTTTAAGTTAAAAGTGTAGTTATTAACATGTTTGGTCCTTCTAGAACCGGAATGTGAAAGTGTAATAAGTGTAAAAAACAATAGTGTAAAAGGCTAAGTGCTAATTACTGCGAGTTGGTAAGATTAGACTGTAAATATATACTTTGATTTCGTGCACCGGTGAAAACCTTTATGAACTATTTCACAAACTTGGACATTTAAACAGTGTGTAATTAATTTTGGACTAATGATACTTGGACTATAATAATATTTAGAAAGTGATTTGGACTAATACAATTACATTACATGAACATTTGTGATTAAAACTTTGGTTATTAAAAACTGCTTATTTATATAATCGCATATTCGCCAGATATATATAACTAGTTATTTAACTTTACGTAAATTGAGTATATACGGGAAAGTGGACATTGAACTTATTTTGTAGTGAATGCGCGTCATAAACGTAAACAATGGCTCAACTTTGTGAATCACAAAAAACGTTATCGGAACGTATTTCTAAGTTACAAAGTAATACTAAAAAGACGTCTAAATCAAGATACACACTTGGCTATCTACAAGCACGGTTAGAAACATTAGAAAGTTATTGGTCTAAGTATCAAACTCAATATGAGATGATTAAATCAACGGTTACGAAAACTGAACTGGATCAGTTACAATTTAATGCCGAAAGTCTATACGAGACAACTGAAGACATATATCTAGAATTTAAGGGATTATTAAAGGATTATTTATTGGAATTTTCGAAAGGTCAAGATCAATCACAATCAAATAATACTACGCAGAGTTTTTTAGCAACAAATGATGGCGAGACCACCCCGATTAGAACTAAATTACCTCCTTTATCGATTCCAAAGTTCGCCGGTAATTATAACGACTGGATAAGTTTTAAAGATTTGTTTAAGGCTCTCGTACATGACAACGTGCATCTAACAACGATTGAAAAACATCATTATTTAAAAACGAGTTTATCGGGAGAGGCTGAACAACTTCTAAAACATTTTGCACTCACGGAGGCTAATTACGATAAGGCTTGGAGCACACTTGAGAGTAGATATAATAACAAACGTATGATTGTCACTACAATAATTAGCCGCCTTTTAAATCAAAAGAAGATGAATACAGAATGTTTTAAAAGCTTAAAGGAAATTTTAGATACTACGAAGGAATGTTTGAATTCTCTTGATAATCTCGGCGTGGATACCTCCACATGGGATGCAATTGTTGTGCATTTAGTTGTATCCAAATTGGACTTAGAAACACACAAACAATGGGAACAGTCACTTGGGTCATCTCAAGACATACCCACATTTACCATTTTATCATTATTTTTAGAAAATCGTTTCCGTTCCATGGAGATGGTAAATGTTACCCACAAAAAAGACCAACCGCAGAAAAAGGACTTAGTTAAAAATTATACAAACCAGAAACCCACAAATATGAAGTCATTTGTCACAGAAGTAAGCAGCGAATGCACTTATTGCTCAAAAAACCATTTTATTTGCCATTGTAAAGAATTCGCCGCATTAGATCTTCCTCAACGTCAGGATTTTATTAAGAAGAATGGCATTTGTTTTAATTGCCTTGTAAAGGGTCACTCCGTTAATGCGTGTAGACAGAGCACCACCTGTAGAAAATGTAGTCGACGACATCACACTCTGTTGCACTTCACAAACCCTAACAAGACCACATCAGTGCCAGAAAACGATGCAGCAACACCCAGTACATCTGAAACAAGTCAAACCACATCAACCGTCGTTTATAAGACTGAGGTTGACAGCGACAGTGAGGAAGTAATATTGGCAACCGCACGAATTGCAGTTAAGTCGAGAAACGGCGACACGATAGTCTTGAGAGCACTGATTGATCCGTGCTCGCAATCAAACTTTGTTACTGAAGCGGCAGCTCAACTGCTTAATCTCGAGCGCACTTCAATCAGCGGGAAAATTACTGGCATCTCATCTATACCGCTGACAACCAAGTCACAAGTTACGTTGAACTTTCATGCTATAAGAAATCCATCACACATGATCACAGCTAAGGCGTACGTCCTTAGACGAATAAATTCAAGATTACCATCACAAGAGCTCCCATCAGATACCTGGCCTTCTTCTGAGATTTCAGATCTTGCGGATCCACACTTTCACAAGCCAGGATCTATCGATGTGCTTCTAGGTGCAGTTGTATATGCGCACATTATTCTTGACGGAATAATAAAACGTAATGAATCTCTGGTCGCTTTGAACTCAAGATTGGGATGGCTGGTAAGCGGCGAATTGGCGCAGTCCGGCCATCAGTCACACAAAGTAGTTGTTATGCACACACAAGTCGAAGTTGATCAGTTACTACGTCAGTTTTGGGAGATCAATGAAGATTCACCAAACGTGAAGCCTCTGTCAAGAGCTGAAATGCAGTGTGAAGAGCATTTTAAGAAAACTCACGCTCGAAACACTGACGGTCGATATGAGGTTCGCCTACCCTTCAAGGACGAAGATGCTCCAAATTTAGGCAACTCCAGACAACTTGCTTTGAAGCGCTTACATCAGATGGAGAATAAGTTTAAGCGAATACCCGAATTTCACGAAGAATACTGCAAGTTCATGAGGCAATATGAGTCACTCGGTCACATGGAGATAGTACCTGAAATAGAGAAGAAGAATAGAGCTTATTACTTACCACATCATGCTATTCTTCGTGCCTCGAGCCTCACTACAAAGTTGCGCGTAGTTTTTGACGGAAGCGCTAAACCTGTAGACGGAAACTCACTTAACGATGAGTTACTCATCGGCCCCCCGCTGCAACAAGATATACGAGCTTTAGTAACACGGTGGAGACAACATAAGTACTGCCTAGTAGCTGATATACAACAAATGTACCGACAGATACTTATCTCAAAGCAAGACACTGATTACCAGAGAATCTTGTGGCGCGAGTCATCGGAAGACCCGATCAGAGAGTATCGGTTACTTACCGTCACATATGGCAGTTCATGTGCTCCATATCTTGCTATCAGGACACTTCATCAACTTGCAGAGGACGAACGTGGAGAGTTTCCTGAAGCTGAACTTCTAAAAACTGATCTCTATATGGACGATTTGATGACGGGCTCATCTACAGAAGAAGACACTCAACGGCTTCAACGTCGCTTAACTGAACTGTTTAAACGTGGTGGTTTTCTTCTTCATAAGTGGTCGTCCAATAGTGAAACGGTTTTAGATGAGATTCCCGATTCGAAAAAAGCGTTAAAAGGTTCAGTGAATATTAAAATGGATGATTCGGTGAAAGCTCTGGGCATAGCCTGGAAACCACAAAGTGATATATTAGAACTGGTAGTTAACTTACCTCGTGACAACGACGTTGTTACAAAACGAAGTGTGCTATCTGCGATAGCTAAAACGTTTGACCCTCTGGGTTGGCTAGCACCTTGTGTGGTTGTTTTAAAAATATTTATGCAAAAGTTGTGGCTAGCCGGCCTGGACTGGGACTCCGAACTTCCTGAAGACCTGAAAACTGAATGGCAGAAGTACCTGACTAATTTTGAACACATGCAGGCCATTCAGCTTCCACGTTGGTTAGGGATTGCAAATAATGTAAAAATTGAATTGCATGGTTATTGTGACGCCTCTTGCGCCGCTTACGCTGCGGTTATTTACATCAGAGTCATCACGGACAATGAGATAAAAGTAAGTCTGGTCGCAGCCAAAACAAAGGTCGCTCCCGTTAAACAGATCTCATTGCCACGTCTTGAACTTTGTGGGGCAGTCCTGTTGTGTAAATTGATAATATATGTCAAATCCAGTCTAAATATTGATAATAATTGTGTATTTGCTTGGACAGATTCCACAATAGTTTTGGCTTGGTTGCGTAAAACTCCAAATACTTGGAAGCCATTTGTTGGTAATCGCACTACCGAAATCTTGAATGTTACGAATAGTAGTCAATGGCATCATATTAAGTCTGCGGATAACCCCGCGGACTGCGCCTCACGCGGTATCAATCCTGACGAGCTAATGCAGTCAAAACTATGGTGGGAAGGTCCAGCTTTTCTTCGCGAGTCTGTTGAGATTTGTTACCCTAATTTCAATATACCTGAAACCACAGTCGAAGCAAAACCGAGAGCAAAAGTCAGTTACTTATGCACCTCTGAACCCAATGCATGTACCATGTACCTTAATAGATACTCAAATCTACTAAGACTTATACGTGTGACAGCCTATTGCTTTCGATTTTTTCGACTATGTAAAGATAAGGTTCTCAAAAGGAACGATAACATAAAACTGACATATCTCACTACTGACGAAATAAAAAATGCATTAAAAACTTGCATTCGAATGTCACAGTCTGTTTACTTTGAAAGTGAAATAGGATTGTTATCACAAAGCAAACCTATCCCAAAAAATAGTAATCTTTTACCTTTGAATCCGATCCTAGACAATGAGAAAATTATTAGAGTCGGTGGACGACTTGTAAATGCTCAAATACCACCTGATATGAAGTCTCCTATAATCTTACATCACAAATGTAACTTAGCAAAGTTGATTGTAATTGATGCTCATTTAAGAACTCTACATGGCGGAAATTCGCTCACATTAAATGTTATTCACCAAAAATATTGGATTCTCCGCGCAAAAAACTTGGTAAAAAAGATTTTAAGATTATGTAAACCTTGTTTTACCCAAACTGCACGACCTATGACTCCGTTAATGGGTAATTTACCACAGTGCAGAGTCAAGCCGTCTCGCCCGTTTTTGACCAGCGGCGTAGACTTTTGTGGTCCATTTACTCTGAAACTGTACTCTGGTAGATGCACCAAAACTTGTAAAGCTTATATAGGTGTGTTTTTGTGTATGGTTACAAAGGCCATTCACCTTGAGCTGGTTAGTTCACTATCCAGTGCTGCGTTTTTAGCAGCTTTCAAACGTTTTACTTCCCGACGTGGGCATTGTAAAGACATCTGGAGTGATTGTGGGACTAATTTCATAGGCGCGTCCAAAGAATTAGACCTCGCGTTCAAAAACAGCAAATCAACTGTCGTTGACGAAATTGCCCAACTGTTAGCTAACGACAGCACAACATGGCATTTTATTCCTCCTGGTGCCCCTCACTTTGGAGGACTGTGGGAGGCAGGAGTTAAGTCCGTAAAAGGACATCTGAAACGCGTCGTAGGCGAATCCCGCTTAACATTCGAAGAGTTTTGCACTCTGATCACACAGGTCGAGGCTTGTGTTAACTCTCGGCCTCTTACGTTGATTAGTTCTGCCGTTGATGAACTCCCGTTGACTCCTGGTCATTTTTTGATTGGCGAAGCTCCTGTTACTATCCCTGAAGAAAGTTTCGTGGATGCTCGACCTGACTATTTAGACCGATGGCAAAAGGTGCAACGTATGGTACAAAGTCTGTGGCGACGTTGGCAATCTGAGTATCTTACTATGTTGCAACATCGATACAAATGGTCCCAGAATCACCCCGACATAAATGTTGGTACGGTTGTCCTAGTGAAAGATGATCGTTTACCTCCAGGTAAATGGCTTTTGGGACGAATTGTGGCGAAGCACCCGGGAGCAGACGGTGTAACGCGTGTAGTCTCCTTACAATTTAAGGATCGTGTGTTTAAGAGACCAGTTACCAAACTGTGCCCTCTGCCTCTAGCTGCTTCAGAGCCTTAGTTAAGTTATAGTTCATAGTCTTGTTTTGTAAATTCTCATTCTATTTAAGTTGTTTGTATCTCCCACGGTTAAAGGACCCATATAGTCCTTGGGCCGCGGCATGTTTAATGTAAAAATCTTCAAATCTGGTTAAATTAATTTAACTAGCAACATTGACTTAACAACCCGTTTTTATTAATAACAGTCAAATGAGGGTGGATAAAAAAAAATATCAGATTTGACGTTAGTGATTAAGCAAAATTGTTCGCTCGCTGTTTATTTCAATAAAATTTTAAGTTAAAAGTGTAGTTATTAACACATATTTACTTGGCTTATCATAACTTCTAGAAACTTCCAAGGTTATAAGCTGTGAGATAGTTATAAAAGCTACGAACATAAAAAAGTCAAAACTAGGTTTTTACGTACATAAAAAATTGCCTCTCTTTCTTTTTAGTCGTGGATCTTTGTTGATAAAGTAAGTAAACAGTATTATATCCTTTGGAAATAATAAATCCATTCGTTCGCTTACTTAAGGCGTATCAGAGGCGAGTCCGATTTCCACACCAGTTAACGTAAGCGAAATGCAGATGTGAAGTCGAGGTTCGACGCCGGAGCACGCGGGGGAAGGGGGCGAGAGACATTGCGCAAGTGCCGTAAAACTCGGTGACTCCAGGGTCCGCGTCTCAGACACTCGAAGATCGGATTTGAATGTTGAAGTAGCTACTGAATTAACATAATCCCGTATTTGCCGCCTAAAGTTCGCGTTGAATTATTTGCGATGCGCGCCTGCGATCCCCTATCTCTAGACAAACTTAAAGAATTACCTTTATTATGATACGTTTGTAACTTTACCATTTACAGAAACTTCGACACCCTCTTCTTGAATTTAAAAAAAGGCTTTGCCAAAGTACATTAAACCTATTTAAAATTAAACTGTAGGTAGACGGTAAGCTGCGTGGAAATTTCTCATAGGTAACATTTGTCCTGCAATATTAAAAATCAAAACAAACGGAAAAATTCGCAAATATATTAATCCCAATCCAAAGAAAAATAAACAACCCTTTCATAAACTTAATTCGGAACAAATGAGAGCTTTTGCTAGTTTCACTAAGTGGTAGAACAAACAGACGTAACAAACAACACTTTTTATAACAATAAATGTAGGAGTGGCGATTGCTCGATATTCTTGGTGAGCGCTGGCAATTGGCAAATTAAAACGTTATTAATTTCGCCGGCGCCGGTCGGCCGCTCTTTGAATTCATAAACGCTACGGCCGGCTGAGGAAAAACTTACAGAAATATCTCCGCACAAATAAAACACGATTTTTTATTTCAAAAATAATTTATTTGAAAATTCAACATAAGACGTTCTTTAAAATGTAATAAATATTCAACACTAACAAGAGACACCTCTGTTCCGGTGGTAGTTTTAGTTCAAAACTTATTTCCGAATAATTTGATCTGCTGATTAAAGGCGATACAATATGTCGTAACAATAACTTGATCTATAACATTGTAAGTATACATAATCATATATTGAAATAATGAAGCACAGCAAACTATATAGTTAAATTGTAAATTCATAGACAAACTAGCATGTCTGTAGTTCGTCACGAGGCCTGCGGGCGTATGTAAATACGTATTATGTAAGTGTGGCGGCGGCGGCGGCAGGATTGTGTCGGCAACTTCGCTGATTACACGCGCCCCGGTCTTGCTTCGCCTCGCCTCCTACAATCACTATTAACACTACCACCGGCCCCCGGATCTGCTTCACGAGCGCTTCGAGCGACCCCTGCCTTGACATTTCTGTAAATTTAAATAATAACATGCGTGCAAGATGTATTGTGTGAGTAAGTTTTAATCGTCTTTCATACGCAATATTTCTAAGCAAATATTGAACTGAAATTCTGTGTTAAGTTTTACATTACCACCACATTTTACTATAGAAAAGACAGTCGATTAATAAACAACTAAGTTATTCCTCTGAACCCACCAAGATTCACGTATTATGTAGTATGCATTTAAGACATAATTTCTCTTCTTTGTTTTACATCATACCAGCCTATTACGTCTTCTTCAACCACAATCTTTAACAACATACAACTTTACATTTAAATCTTTTCAAGAATTACGTAGTCTATAAGTTCAAGTTGTATGAAAATCGTATAAATATTTGTGCCGTACACGACGGGTTCGGGTCCCGCGGCACAACCTGCCTTAGACTACGTATCGCAATGGTTGGCGTAATATTGTAAATATATGAACTGGCACTCACCTACTCGATGCCCCGTTCACCGCCTGCAGGTGCCTGGTCACTCTGTCGGTGTCAGTCGAGTCGAATAAGTCACAGTCATACAGTCTAAAGGCGCCAGCAATGCTGCACTCCTGATGCACCCGATGCACCGCTTCCCGTATGCGCCCTATAGACGCGTCCTTTACCGAACCGAACGCGGAACCGTGGTACTTAGCGACCCTGTACGCTAATTAATAGACACGTCCGATGTGCTATCTAACTGCCGACCACTTTTTATGCTGACTCGATGCGTTCTCTGTCGACTCACTCCTTCCCCGCACAAGCCCCCCCGCAGGCCCCGCGCCCGTCCGTAGCGGAGAGGGATTTCCAACTACCCGCTTGTGCGGGAGAATAAAAATGAGTCGACCTACCAACATAAAACCCGTATTGGTCAACCGCGAAATTCAAAACTAGCGAACTACAGTGCAACTGTACCGAACAGTCCCCCGCCCCAGCCAGACGATATCTGGCTGCGTCTAAAAACGTAATTCGAAACCCAAAATCAAACGAGCTGGGGGAGAGTTGCCACTGCTCGCTTTACCACCAAGTGGCCTAATAAAATCTATGTAACCATCCAATTCGCTTTACCTGTTCCGCGAATAAATCCGTAATCCGTACCCGGTCGATCCGCGACCGTAAATGTTCCACCGACCGTATTTAAACAATGCATCCCTATGAATCCGAGTCCAAAACCGCGCGCGTGGTTACCTATTTACTCCGAAGAGAACCGACGCGAACCTGAGCGGTGGACAGTGAAACCGTACTAAGCGATGAGATGCATTGCGATGGAAAAGTGGAACGACTTATCGTTCCTGCGAAGATTTATTTATATGTGGTGTGGAGGAAGGGCGATTCTGATCACTTATCACCTGATGATCCGATCGATGCTGCCGGCGACGCTCCAACCGAGGCCAGTCCATAAAGTGAAGTGGCCAGCGAACTCCGGCCGTACAAGGCTCCTCTGCCGCAGCTTGAGGGGCGCTGCAGGAGTCACGCGCCCCCCCCGCCTGTGCTCGCTGGTGAACCCTGAACACATTGCCTTCCGTGGTTTGCACTAAGCCGTGGTGGAGACCTAACATCACGGCGACCTGATGTCCGCTGCATAGCTCCAGACCAATGTTTATCCGTATTTTTATTATGAACAGGGGAAGTTACAAGTCCCCGAGTGGTTGGCGAGTGCGAGCCGTTGCGGTTTCCGCACAGCAGGATATGATGCCTACCTCCACACTGACCGCACGCACGAGTTGACTGGCAGTGCGAGACAAGGTGGTTCCCCAAGCAGCAATAACACCAAAACCGTTGGCGAGCAATACCGCGTCGAGCTGGCCAACGTAGCTCCCGGAACTTGGGGCAACCCGTAACACCGTGTCCTGTATCCCGACAATAACTGCAGTGAATATCCTGTGCCTGCCGTACAGCTGCGTTAAACATCCGTGGCCTATTACGCGCCCAAACCGGTGGACGGTGTTCGTTACCCGCGGGCCTCGCTCTAGGAGCAACTACGGGAGGCCCCGAAGGGGGAGGGGGGACATTCTCCGATCGACGACACTCATCCTCCAGGAATAAAATTAGGTTGTCAAAGCTGGGAAGATGAGTGGCGGAGTCCCCGCCGTATTGCAGTTCAAATCTATGTTGTAAATCGTAAGGTAATTTGGAAAGAATTATGTGTAATAATAAAAACGACCACGTGGACACAGGTAAATCCAAACCCTTGAGACCGTTGACCGCTATTAACAAAGGATTTAGAAGTCGCGTGCGCAACGACTGCGTAACCGAAATCCTAGGTAGGCCTAGAATAGCAGCAACGTGACTATCCGCTAATCGCCGAACATTCTGATACCTACGATTGAGTAAGTCCCGGGCGATATCATAATTACCGTCAACAAGACCTAAATGTTGGACAAGACCCTTGGCCTCTCCCGTTAACGACGCCAACAAATAGGCAAGCTTCTGAGCAGGGGTCAAATCCCTACGACTGTGAACAATGCTTTCAAATAAATTGTTAAAAGCAACCCACTGTTCCAAGTCACCGTTAAATTGTGGCAAATCGAGCAGCGGCAATCTACTCATGAGCGCTGATGACGCCTCCGACTCCGCAGTAACGCGCGCGTCAGCAGCGCTTGACCCCTTAGGGCAACCAACAGCCTGAATAATTTGATCAGCCAGGTCGTCGGCCTGATCAATGTCAGCATTAATCTTCGCCATGGCATCCGCTTCTAAACCTAACTCTAGAATGCCACGGTACGCCGCATATAGATCCGCCATTTGATCGTCTAGAACCTGATATCTAGCCATAAGGGCTTGCTCACGGTCCGGCCTAGAAATATTCAAAACCGCTGAACCGAGCCATCTCAGCACACCTGTTATCCTAGCGGTATATTTGCCAGCCATGATTAATAAAATAAAAATAAAAAAAAAGGACGGTAGAAAATTATCGACGCTTCCAGAAACCGCTTACTACAAATGGTCGATAAAGGAAAAAAAAACCTAAATGGTGGGTAGATAATTCTCCCCTTAAAACTAAATGTATGAAACCCGTTATAAAGGATTACCTAATAAAAAAAAATAAAAAAAAACCAACCGTAATGAAAACTGACCAACTTAAATTATCGACGGTAACATAAAAACTACCAAACACAAAAAAAAATACTAAATTAAATTATTAACCGTAACATAAAAAAAAAAACAAATTAAAAAATCACCAAATTATATTATGCACCGTAACATAAACTACAAAAAAACCGTTACGTAAAAAAGCCCTAGAAAACACCGTGAAATTACTCAATTAAATATAAAACTATTATGAAAGAACCCTAAATGAAATAATCTAAACTATACGAAATCAATAAACGGAACCCTAATGGCCGATTAATATTACGTAGCAATCGTACAATAAAAAATGTAACGTAAACGACCCGATTAAAAACCGAATATTGTACGACGTAATATGTTATAATATTCTGTATTCCGTTGTATTCCGTTATATTCCGTTATATTCCGCGCGAGAAGGAAGTTACAATATTTCGCCAAGCAATGTAAATACGTACCCGAAAAACACGTAACCCGAATATAACCACGCGGTTATAACCTACGTGTTAACCTAACCACGCTCTGCTACCATCGAAATGTGCCGTACACGACGGGTTCGGGTCCCGCGGCACAACCTGCCTTAGACTACGTATCGCAATGGTTGGCGTAATATTGTAAATATATGAACTGGCACTCACCTACTCGATGCCCCGTTCACCGCCTGCAGGTGCCTGGTCACTCTGTCGGTGTCAGTCGAGTCAAAAAGGTCACAGTCATACAGTCTAAAGGCGCCAGCAATGCTGCACTCCTGATGCACCCGATGCACCGCTTCCCGTAAGCGCCCTATAGACGCGTCCTTTATCGAACCGAACGCGGAACCGTTAACTTAGCGACCCTGTACGCTAAATAATAGACACGTCCGATGAGCTATCCAACTGCCGACCACTTTTTATGCTGACTCGATGCGCTCTCTGTCGACTCACTCCTTCCCCGCACAAGCCCCCCCGCAGGCCCCGCGCCCGTCCGTAGCGGAGAGGGATTTCCAACTACCCGCTTGTGCGGGAGAATAAAAATGAGTCGACCTACCAACATAAAACCCGTATTGGTCAACCGCGAAATTCAAAACTAGCGAACTACAGTGCAACTGTACCGAACAATATTATTTAAATTTACAAAACAATAAAGATGCAGCTTTGATATTATGTAGTATATAACTGGTACTCGTAAGTCTATATGCAAAAGAAATCGGCTTTGGTAACGAGGCTGTTAGCAAGAATCCGTCCCTGCGTAAGTCCGGGCCGCCGCGGCTGTGAGCAATTTGCCTCGCTGACCGGCTCGGTTCGTTGGCTTGCCTGTTTGAATACACCAGCCCGCGACCGACCTCCTTATATTTCATACAATTCGATTTGTCACCCTCGACTGCCTCCAAGATAAGTTGCTATTGACTTCTATTGTGACGCATTTGTCTTTTATCCCGACATTTAGTTTTTTTTATGATGTATTTGAACAATTTAAACGTAGGCTAAGAAAACTTTTCTTACTTAAAATATTAGTGAAAAATCGTTGGACAATTTTTATTCAACGGAGGCACCTTGATAGATAATATTTTCCTTCAGTTTACACAATATTGTCACAAACCCCTTTCAAAATAAACGTTGCTCCACAAAAGGAACGTTTAATATTTATTTTTGCAATGCAGCACCACAAAAATCCGCAGTATTTCAATAAAAATCGAAAGCCAGAGCCAAAAAGTCGCTCTGTCGGGTCCGACAACAAACAAAGGGGCGGGCCGGCAAAAAGTTTGACATCTCGTTAGGCACGCTGGAGCGGCGCAGCGAGGGGATGGCGGCGGAGGGAGGGATAAGCTAATTGGCTACCTGGGGGACGATTCTCACCGATCGCAGCTTGTTACCCACTCGATGTCCTGGTCTAAGGGTTGTGCACCCAAGAGTCAGTTTAACACAAATCACTTATCTTGATCTATATGCAAATATCTTACACGAAGTACAGTGTGCAGTATAGATTAAAGGTCTGAAATACTTAGACATTTTTTGCACCAAAATAATTTGTACCTTTATTGACATTTGACCACCTAATAATTAAGCAAATTTTACGTTATGTAAGACAATTCTTAAAAATTAGCTACTACTCTTGTTATAAATTAGATTTATTTAAAATGTTTCATAAAAATTCACTTCGCAATTTCCTAAATCAGAACAACAAATATATTAGAGCATTTCCGCGAGCCGCTCTGCAGCGTTAGGACGAACCAAAATAGTAAAAAGAAACGTCGCTTCATACGGAGATGAGATCCCGAAGCATTCTCTTGTGCATGATGGTCCTTCGAGCGGATAACACGAGATTAAACGAAAAACGAAACCCGAGTTTTAACATCGCACGGTAATGTTCATCTCTGGCACAATTCTACAATTTCAATCTAAAAATTGGACTAAAGAATTTTTCCCGTAAAGCATTAAATCGTAAAATATAAAACAAATCATTTCCTTCTTCTATAAAAAAACTTATCCGTGTATAGGGACGTAAATGGTATTAATTTAACAAGAATAGCGCACCCTCATACTTGAAATGCAAAACATGTGGAAAAAAAACAACAAACAGTTGGCAAAGAAACTCACGGCCACAGTAATTGGCCTGAAACCTTATCAAAGTTGTGTCAAAGTTAGGCTGTTAGGAATCACCACGGCGGCGGGCAGGCCACTCATGGAATTAAATTACATCGACCCGCCGCCGGCTTACCTCCAAACTCCTCTCGTTTTTAAAAGCCATGAATAGGCGTCATAGAACATAATAAAAATTGCGAAGGAAACATTTGGGGAAAAGTCATTTTTTACCAAAACAGAAAAGCCTCTGAGAGAACGTGTATTATGACTTTATTGATATTCTGTTAAATTAAGTCCGCAAATTTTATCTTCGAAATAGTTAATAGCAGCTAAACAGCATCTGCAAATATTGTGAAAACAATAAAGCGACATTTCCTTGTGGCTTTATGTTCTGACTGAGGCATACTAAAGAAGGATGACTACGAATTTAGGTTAAGTATTAAGGTAAGAAACATTCCTAATGTCTCGTATCTCATCTGACTTGATCTTTGACAAATAAATACATATCGCGATATTGCTGAAGAAGGCAAAGTTTTCCATTTTTGCGTGCAGAACGGCGTACGGCAGCATGCGGCGGTGGGTGCAAACTTATCCATTTATTTTTTGCAAGAAAACAAATTTGCATGTAACCTCAAGTGGTTTTTTCAACTGTGACAAGGCAAGGGGTCTGTCGAGTCGCGAGCTTAGTGTCAGATTGTTAACACGAAGGCGTGACTTGCTTATTTGAAAGCGACTAAGAAAACACCTTTAAAATACTTGACTTTGAAATTGAGAAAGTGAAAAGAAAGTGAGTTACAGTTAATGGCAGTGGTTTCGGTGAAGGCAAGATAATTTTCAAGTACTCAGTAAAGTTAAATTATTATCCCCCTATATGTATATATAATGAAATATGTTAATTTATAAATCAAACTAAAACAATTTTAATAAATCAAAACTATTGCAAAAAAAAGTCAAATAAAAATTTCGAACATTGTCAGTCAACAAAAAATATGAATGGTATAGAACAGACGTCCCAAATACCAATAGAAAGTGTTCCATTGTTATGAAATAGAAGTTGCAACCGCCGACGATTGAGTGCCTCAGTTGACACCAATTATCAACTTACAGTCCGATTCTGTCCCTAATGGAAATTTAAATACTCACTTCCGTGCCATAGCGGCGTATAGGGTGGCCACGTCACATATTTGAGAAATGCAGACTAATTATGGTACATATGTAATTTAAAACATTTAATTTTTCGCTAATTTATTTTATCAACTATGCTTTAACAACTAATATCACATTTTATTATCTAGGTTTTAAACAATAATCTACATTTATAAACGCAAATCAATGCCGAAATGTATAACTACGAAGAAAAACAATTTCACCGCGTAAACAACCTCAACCACAGCAAAAAATGAAAAATTTATTTTTTTATGGACTAGGAAATTCTACAATACTATGTCCAAGTTATTTTTATAAACATTAAATGTCTTTAGACTTAACAGGACTATCCTACTAAAAGCATGTGCCGTGGCTAACCACTCGACTTTGAAAGCACTAATTGTATCACCTTTTTTTAGTTTTTTGTTCACTTAATGTGTCAAATTGGTCATTGTGAGGGCCATTCATGTGCGCTCGTTTGATTCCCTTTCCGCTTTTTTCAACTCGGAAAGGTGAGCGGAAAATTCATCGATGCGTTTAACAAAAAAAATCTAGTGTAAAGCTCCTGCTCAATTTGGAAGTTAAGTTTTTTGACAGATGTGTTTTTTTCTGATTGTTTGCGAATTTTTTATTTAAAAATCAATCAGGTAACTTATATGCTGAACTGAATGTGGGTTGTACACTTTCCTTTACGTGCATGACATAGAGATGATTAGTTTTATAAAACATCAAGGAAAATATCACCAAATATTACTGAATTAAATTTTAGATGTTTTTTTTAAACAATAATGCTATCAAATAATACAAAATCAATAATTTCGGCAACATGTATGTCACACAACACCCCCTATTGTCTCACAAATCTCACCCTTGCCAAAGTCATCGATAAGCAAGGCACATCTAATAAACATTTTGTTATTCCACACTGAGTACAGATTCTATTTGAGATATACGACTAATCCTATATTAGTTTTAACGAAGCTGTCAATCACGGCGTAGATTTCGATACAATTGATTTCAGATAAATTACTTTCTATAAATATATACCAATATTATTCTATCTATCTATCCATCTATTAAGCCTCGTAACGCCCACTGCTGGGCATAGGCCTCCCCCAAAGATCGCCACTATTATAGGCCTATATTCCTCTATAAAATATTAATTACAGTGCCATTTATTAGGCTTAACGTTTAACCATACGTATCAAAAAGCATTTACAAATATTTTTCTACCGCGAAATCAACGCTAAGAGAATCCTCTGAAGACTATTTAAAAATATGCGGCAGTTAAAATGTATGAGAATAGAGAAATATATAAATTCCAAAAATATATTTGACAAAGATAAGATTAAACAGCAGAGAGGCAAGGCAAATACAGACGCGTCTGAGCTTTGCGGTGCTCTAATGCAATTTGTGTCAAGACAGAATCCACTCTAATTGCACCCAACTAAATTGCAAATATACATATCACATTTGCACCTCGCATAAAGAATTGACTGGTGAAAATATAGTCCGTAGAAGACTATCTATAGTAAGGAAAAAACTTGAGAGGTGTCAAGGGACACCCGGATGGAACGAAGTTCCTTTCTATTAATTATTGAAAGAACCAATATTTATTCTATGAATAAAAAACTTAAGTCTTCACAAGAAGTACATTTTATTTCTATGAATTTTCGTTATATATCGTCACGTCGTTTCTATGGTGAAGTAGCGCTCATTCGTCGTTAACATACTTACTATAGCAAAAAGTGTCGTGACAACTTTTCGTAAGAATTTTTTCCGTCTAGCCCCCTTTCACAACGCGCGATAAGGAACTTCGTTCCAATAAAAGGTTCTACTTACTTAAAAATAACATCTGTTTAAATCAAATCTTTTAGGTTTGATTCCGCTTATGGAACTTGCTGTGGGTTTCCTTGTTACAATATTTGGATATAAACATACGGACAACAAGTATCAAGGCAGTGAAAGTTCAAGTTCACATGACAGATTTTTATTTCAACAGTGCACAACATCTGTTGTAAGAATTGGTCGGCTTGGCCGGAGCAATACCAAGACCACACAGATAGGCGTCAAGTAGAAGCAATTCCGCCTCTCGTCTGATGAGTGTGGTGCCGGAGGCTTAATTTTAGTACTTCCCACCGTTTCCTAACAGGGGTAATGGGAAGTGGATTTGATAGAAGTGGGGACGCTTGCTCGTTTGCCAAATAATAATATAAAAATAAGACATATCACTATAGTGATTAATACCAATGTATCTATCATCTACGAAGAAAACAATTTAAATAAAAATTTTAAAAAAATATACCTTGTTTACTAACTCTCTACTTAACATTCTAAACCTAGATTAGATTTCATTATCAAATACCGAAATCAATTTAAATTCAATTAAGTCGCACAATAAGTTCACAATGTTAAACAGTGAATGTTCACATAATTCTTTTATATTTAGACGTCAGAATCCGGAGGGCTCAACTTATAGTGGTCGCCAGATTTTGGAACACAATGGGAAGGGTCCTTAGGCTCCCTCGGGACAGCCCTTTTAATATTGCTAATGAAATTCGTGACCTTATATCTACCGACTGAGTTGGTCTTATTTTAAACCCTTTTTGCCTTTTTAAAGATTTAATACTGTTGCTTTATATTAACTAATATTATAATCATTTAAAACCAATAATCATTTACATACGTAAATGCCTTAATTTATGAATTTCGTTTTATACTTATCGTACTTTTACAGTTTATTTTGATACTTTTTTTTGGAAAAAAATAAAAACATAACCTTATTTTTTCATAAATAAACATCGTATTTCATTTAACTTGATATACGAGTACTATTCCGAAAATTGGCTAAACGGAACCCTAAGTGTTACTTAATCTTTTCTTAAGAACATCACCATCAACGTTATCTCCACATCACCTTATCCTAATCACGTAGGTTCGCCGCTAGGTTTTCTGCTCCATATCTTCCATTATCTCCGTCATCACTCCTAATAATGTCACCTTTCATGTAAACCATCCAACTCTTCCTAGGCCTACCTCTACCGATGTACCCCTTCAAATTCATAACTAAAATTCTCCTTGTCACAATGGTTTCTTCCCTCCTCATAACGTGCCCATACCTTGCCGATCTTTTACTTATTAATAATCTGTAATTAAATTAAAATTAAAGTATGTATTTTCCAAATGGTTTTGAGCTGACCCTATAAAAATGTGTTCATAATCTTTTGTAGATTATCCCACAAAAATCAAATTAAATGCGTTATCAAGAATTGCTAAAAGCTAAGAAAATAAAACATAGAATAATATAGATATTTTGAATAAACTAAATTATATATTTAACAACATGATTGTAACCTTTCAAGTGGTAAATTAAGAGGAAGCTCAAGTTAGACTGGTCATTGGTAACTAGCCGCCGGACCCTGCCATTGTTGGCTCACAAAATGTTTATCTGTATATAAATAAAATGACCCACTTGTATGTTTAGGCTGACTTCCATATATGTTCATCGTGCATAATAAAAGTCCAAATTACAATCTTTTATGCGAAATCATTACCAGTAAATACGCTGTGATTGCCTTTTTTATTTTTACAAAATTTCTACTATTTCTGTTCGTGAATTAGAAAAAATATTAGACAATATTGTAGTAAAAGTATATGGTTATAAACATTTACTTGTTTTCACTCACGTATTTTTTAGATTTCAGAGTATTTTTAATTCTAAATTATATTGACCATAGAAACAATCCTTTGCGAATTAATCTCTGGTCTGAAATCAAATATTTAAAATTAAATAAACAGACTTTTGCAAATCCTGAGTAATTACTGAGAAGATTTAATTAATCATCATCCAATCACCACAATACATCCATTGAACAAGTCCCAACATTAAGGTTAAAACAACCTCACCTTACTTCGACATACTCTATCGCTACTGTTTTAACAACGTATCTTCGTGTGTCACAAATCAAAGGAACCTATGTTGCGAGGGTTGTATACTTGTTAAATCGGCTCAAAATCAGCTTATTCGGCATCTAATTGCAGGCAGGCTGTCTGTCGCTGGCTGGGGGTGCACTACACGCGGTCGCACAATCAGGGAACCCTGACACGTGTCATTTCGCACCCCTTTTTGTGCGCATTCCTTTGATTTGTCAATTTTAAACGGGCGTTTATTTTCCTACATTAAAAAAAAAGAATATACAACATCATTAATGTGTTGGTGAAGTAGTTTCATCAGCTGGTTGATTGACTCTTTTTTGAGACTTTATTAAATGCAGGACTGCTCAGTTTAGTATTTTATGTATTAAATGTGAAGGGACATACTACAGTTTTTCACAAATCATTAAAGCCAATTAAGAAATATAAAATACTAACCCAATTTACAAAACCGTATCAAACTAAAAGTTAGCGGCTGCATTAACGTGCAGTTGAAACGTCAGGTTTTGCCGCGTTTACCCGCCCGTGTGAACTGGAGTAAACCCCGTGGGAGCCGGGGGCGCTGCATGCGAAGGATTAACATTATCATTTGACACTGCATTTATTTAACTAGGCGCGGGCTAGCGCGATCGCGACGGCTGCTCGTTTGTTTACGGCCGGCGCGTAAGCTGCTTATTTTTAATAAAACATATCTTTTGCTGGAAACATTCGACACTGCTTATTAAAGCTTGTACGTTGAATTATATAACTAGGGAATTGTTTGCTTAATAGAATATAAAGTAATAATTTTGTGATTCTTAACTGTCTTTTTAGAGACAAGGGAGGCATATTACTGTTATGTTATAATTTTTCGCTTCTATCTGTATTCTTATTGCGTAAGAGATAAATATCGCAAATATAAATCTTTTAAAACACTATTAATGTACCGATACCGAATTTTGTTGATCACAAAACTGTGAGCTGCTTAATTGAATTTCAAATTAATAAGCTAACTCCGAGTGGAAGTAGCTGCAGTTGAGAATATGTGTCTCTGGATGTGACGCAGAAAATACTCATTATTTTGAAAAAAAAATGTATTGAATGATTGCTAAACAAAAATTTAAGTTAAGAAAAATACGGTCGTTGACCGTTATTAATTAATAAATGAAGTGAACAAAGTGCTAAGCAATTCACAGCTACAGATTGACAACTTCGTACACTTATACTTTACAATTATTAGACTCCAACTTAGTATCTATCTATACCATGTAAACTCGTTCACTTTCACAAATTTAGAACACTTCATTTCATGAGATGAATCTCTTCAAGCATGGCCACATCTTGTTGTTTCGTGCACTCGTTGTCGTACAGAATGCATTCCTACTTTGAGATACCTTACAATCGAGTCCCGAAGTTAGTTCACAATCCGGCGACGAACTAAAAGTTGTTCCGACTCCAGTCGATGGCTTCGTTCCCTCGTAATTTGGGGAACAAGCTCGCGGCTAATTACATGCTATTTATAGTCCTGGAAAGGCTGATGAGATGGCCACAGTTCAAATGTATTTTAATTTGGAAAGTATTAAACTACGAGGAAACTGCACAACAATGAGGTTTCCTTTGCTAACGAGTTTATCTCTGATACTGTTTCCCACAGAAATTAATTAAAACTAGAACATAACCGTAACCATTAGATACAACCTTGTAACCTAGTGGTTAGAATCATTTACTATTCGGAAATAGGTCTGAGATATGAACGAATATGACGACGAATGAATGATCAAAAAGTGTTTTTGAATACATGGAGTACTTCTATATGGCTTCAATTATCAATAATTTTGTTTAAATAATCTATTGCTTACCCTAACGTACAATACAATGTTGGAATAGTATTTAATACACAAGTAACAGGCAGACCAAGGTTCACCAACGTCTTAATGCTGCCCCGGCAACCGCAAGATGTCGCTGCGGCTTGACCCGCTCGCCTGTCACAAGCACTGGCTTACTGACCGATGCACGAACACTAAGTGGTCATTTATACAAATTTACCTCTCCAAGTAATAACATGGAAAATTTAAAAACAAATCTCAATCAACAAATAGCTCGTTGTGTTCCAATTAACAGCTATGTGGCATAAGTTTTTGTAACAATATTCACAACATGAATAAATTAAAAAGTAATAAAATTCAAATGTCTACCAGCCAATAACCCCGTGAAGAATTAAACGAGTGTGCTATAAATTAGAACCGCCTTCGCATTGCGCACCTCCCTACAAATCTAGTGTTTTATTGTCTAGACTGTAAAATAATTAAATTTCCATAACAGTGCCCATTCCAGCCCTTTCCCCCACCGAGGGTAAGTTTTACAACATAAGCGAAATTCTCGAAGCGAAATTACACAGTGATAAAGACGAAGGTATGAGATAAATTAACATGCTAAATTGGGTGTATACGTACAATATTATTATACCTTGAGAATAATAAGGACTGTAATTAATGTTTTAATGGATGTACTCGAGGAAGTTAGTTGATGAGTCCAGATGAGTCTATATATAATGTATTGGTGAACTATTCACCGCTTGTTTTTTTCTTTTATAAATATACGATTTTCTGTCAAATTCAAATTACACCCCGCATCCAAGAATTAATTCATATGAAACGAAAAAAGCGCGCTCTCCGCGGCAACGGCGAGTAATTAAATAAAACTACGCCAAGCGGAAAAATAACGGAACCGACGTTTTTATATTGAAAAGGCTTAATACGTAGCGCTGTAGTGCTACGACATACTAATGCAGCTTTGAAGCAGGATTCTAAAGGCATTCAACATGCAAATACAAACACAATGATACTATGAAAAGAACTAAGCGTATGAAATGAGTATTGTTTTTAAATCGCTAAAATTGTGCATCAGACTACCCATCGACTCAAAATAGTCTATACATTAGAAGCTTTGCTTGAGTCCAGAAAAATTAATACATGACTTCAACACAATCTACTGGACATTCCTTAAACCTACTTTGTTATATTAATTTATTTTCCTTTTTAGTATGAGTATATATTCTGTGTAGCATTTACAGTCAGGGTATTTACCACGCCTCAGTGATCGCGTAAACATAATCCTCGCGAGGGCGAAACATTCAGAATTCAAGCGACAATATATTCAATTAATATAAATGTTAATGAAGACACTTTCCGCTGCCGAAATTCCCAGCGTTTGTTTAACAAAATCCCGTCTGTCAATTAACGATTTTAAACACACCTTGCCTAAGTCTTTTGAATATTCATAATTGCGTAAAGTTAAATAAAAATTATTTTAGCATTTAAAAATTATTCTTAAAGATGATTGTATAAATTATGTAGAATTAGCGAGGTAAAAATTATCAAACTTATATAAAATACATCCTTGTTTCAACCAAAAGAACTACATGTGCGTTATGAGACTTACATTCTTACTTGTGATCATTTAAGCGTCACTTAACTGGTAGATTGCTCTTACTAAATACAAACAGTTATAGAGTTTGCACCAATAACAATATGTTAGCTTGATTACTATACAATAATATTCCATTAGTGAACGACAATTAGCCAGCGCGATGTAAAAGCGCATCGCAAACGCGCTGACGCGGCAAATTTGATCGCGCGGTTTGGGCTTACGATCGCGTTTAGCACTGATACAGGATGATGGGAAAAACGAAAAATATTCTTTAAAAAACATAATGTGTATTAGTTAAAATTCTAGTTGATTACAACTAAAATACGATAAGTTATATAGATAAGTAGGTAGAAATACTGTTAATTAAATAATATAGATGATCAGGGTAATAAATACAACGATGAATTCGAGATTTCTAACAACAAGTCCTATTTCTATCCCACTTTGACTTTATACCGAATAACATTTACCGTTCTATTACACAATGTTAATCATTATAATAAACAAATTGTATCACAAATAAGCAAAACAATACTAAATGCAGTCTTCTCAGCAAAGTCTAAAGGATTTTGTGACGTAACGATGGTCAGTTGGATAACACCGACTCTTGCAACGATATGCTTCATTGACCAGGTGATTTACAACTGCAAGTTAAACATCTACAGTGCAGCGGTTAATCGCATTGACAGTATATTGAAGCTTTAACGATAATATGAAATGCAAATATCCACAGAGTCTAATAGTATTTTATGTTCATACAATCTTTATTTCAAATACATAAGTACATAATTAAGAAAGAAGTAACGATTGAAATTATAAATATTGAATTTATCTGGACAAAGAAAACCTAGTTTAATGTTCCCGCTTAAAGGACTAACCATTGGTTACCTATACTACCTATTATCGTCATCACTTTCATTATCTTTGAAAAAACAGAGAATCCGTTTTAAGCGGACATGTTGGTCTCAGAAACTCACGATAAGTTGAAGTTTCGTGGACTTATGACACTGTCTATCAGTTGAAGTAATGGTTACTGTTAACCATAAAATACATGGTGTTTTAAATCACGTTTTTTATATTTTCTTTTAAATATTTAAAATTTAAAACCTCAAAACCGATAAAACTGTAAAAACGGCAACAAAATGGAAACAAAAAGCAATGAGCCGTCGCCCTGCCGGGGTCGTCCTGTATACCGCTGTGTACCGCGCGCTATGATTCGCGCGCAAAGAACCGTGAAATTGCTTTATACGCTCGACCCGATGAATAATTAATATTGTAACGTGCGTCTATCCGTACGCCGATCTAGATTAAAGCCAATCGCATCTGCATTTATAAACCATGTGGGAAAAACTCTGGCAAAAAACGACTTGTGGCGCGTCTCGATCGCAATTCATTCTTTAAAGAGTATATTAAAATCTGATATGATACGGAACTTATACGTAATTTAAAGTTAAGCAGATAAAATATCAATTTAAAACAATGATAAAAGTTAGGTGGAAAATATACATTACAATAGAATTTTATTATTGTTACTTGTTTGACTACAACATATAAAAAAGGGGTTGTACTTACTAGTATGTTCATTAAATAAAAAAGAAAGATGTACATGGTAATAGTTATTATAATTAACGTTAGTGCTACTGTCCTAATATTCGTAGAGATAAAAGGACTACTTATATGTAAGAAAATCCTATAGGATTTAAAATAAAAAAAACTTTTTAAAATAAATTCCCTGATTCAATATCACTAAATCATTTACAAATACTATACAAAACAAATAATGTGATGATTGAATCGGTTTAAATGATAAAAAAAAAACATTATCACTAGATATTCATCAAGCCCAGACTACAATACGTAACCGGCGCCTGTATAAGCAGGGAGGTGTAATTTCTGTGTAGATACCGATCGTTCAGATTAATGGTACAATATCTCACACGACGCGACGCTGAGTTAATCTGCGCGACTCGGGTTAATACCCCATCCGGTCAGAGACAACAAAACGATTACCTTATCATACATTAAATTACTTTTTCCACGTAATATCTTCATGACCATATACTTTCAGTTATAGACCGTTAATTAAAGATATCTCTCGATTAGTAAATAGTTGAAGAATAACCACGAAGCGTGTGATTGATGTGTCACACTAAAAGTTCTAAAAACAACAGCATATGTATATATATATATATATACATATAACTAACTATGTTTTGTACTACAGCTGTTGTTTTTAGAACTTTTAGTGTGACACATCAATCACACGCTTCGTGGTTATTCTTCATATATATATATATATATATATATATATATATATATATATATATATATATATATATATATATATATATATATATATATATAGTTTACTTTTGCTATATATTTAAATAAAAACACCAACGGTTCTGTGAGCAACTGAATTAACTGTAAAATTAGACTTATCGTTGGTTTCTGAGACTAAAATCCCTTTATGTCCTCGTTATATCGTCATCCTTGTTATACTTTTCGAAACGAAGATAACAAATATGTTTTAAACAAGTAATTTGGTCTCAGAAACCAACGATAAAAGCAATTGTTGGGTTACATTAAACGAGCAAACGAACTGTTTGATTGGAGCGTTTCTGCGATATTTTTAATTAAACCTCTTCGACCCGATGTTTCGCTGAAATTTTGCCAATTTATGTTTATAATATTGTAATGTCGGTGAATTTGAAATTGAATTGTTAAAGATATTCTGGTCTGTAAGTTCTCAAATATAATTGCACTGTTATACGAAACATGATTTTAATTCGGGGTAAAATTTAAACTTGAGAACAATTTAAGTTTAGAATGTCTTCATTAAAAAATTAACTTAATAGTAATTGACTTTAAATCAATATTTATTTATTTTTTATATACTCACGAATACAATTTTAGTATAATAAAATGGTTAACTCTGTTTTATTGCATTCATTACCAAATAAATAATGAATTCCAGTAAAGAATAAAATTTCCAATATAGTCTTTTACTTTTGAATGAAAACTTATTTTATAATGAATAAAGTTAAATAGCCTGTGAAGAGGTAACCTCTCAAAGCTCAAGGCACTAAGAGCCGAGGTGACAATATTATTGGACCTCGGATTGGGCGCTGCCGCATTTATTAAAGCGAAAAACCGCCAACAAAGGGATCATATTGAATTGTCAGGAAAAGAAACTTGGATACCGAAGATACATTAATGGATATGACAAATGACAATCAATGTATTCCTTGTATATTTATTCAGTATTGTATTGGTTTAGGTCACAATATGATAAACCAAAGATGTTACAACTTTGACGAAAACTGTACAAACTAAAACAAAATAAAATCATTCAAAAATATTAACATTTACTTATATAGGAACGGCTAAAACACTCACGTATATATATCCTGTGTCGGCACCGACTAGTTTCGAGCCCATCGGGGACCCTTCATCAGGGTGAATGGGACCGGTATTATTTTGCTCACAGTGAGCGACGGGCCGCGTCCGCGAAATAATACCACCTGATGAAGGGCCCCAGATGCGCTCGAAACTAGTCGGTGCCGACACCAGATATAAGTGAGTGTTTTAGCCGTTCCTATATAAGTTAATGATAATTTCTCACGAAAGTTTGAATAATTTAATATTAACATTTAAGAGATTATCGAATGTGTGTGTTTGAAAGTACAGATAGTATTTTCTGAGACTAGACTACTAGATTAGACTTTACATTTCTGTATTAAGTGGATGCATGATTAAGCAGAAAGTATTTCACAACGGTTAGTATGATTCCCTATGTTTTACATTATTTCGGTTTACCATTATATATATTAATATAATAAAAAGCAAAGCCACATCAATAAAAAACGATTATCGTGATTTCTGAAATGAACGTCTCAGATCACATTCGGGAGCGTGCGGGGTACGGTATGCGGGGAGGAGACGGGGGCGGGGACGACACGCACAAAGAACCTCTGACTTCTTTCATTGTAGATTAAATTCCTTGCTTCCCGCACACCTCGCGTTAAGTCTATCGTACAATGAAAGCTAAGCTATTAATACGATTTTCATCAATCGTACCAAAATATTAATCGAGCTATCATTTATTAAAGTTTTATTTATGTGTGATTTAAATTAGCCAAACAATTTTGCCATGACATAAAAAAATTGCAATATATAGTATATTACAAAACAATGTCACGAAAACATTTGAAACATTATTCTTCTTTGTACCATACTTAAACTAACTAATCTTTATATCGTCATTGTCTAAATCGTCAATTCCATTCAATCTAGCTTGCGATCGCCTTGCTAGCAGTGGTTGCCGTGGTTGTTAATATCCGATCTCTCTGAGCTTAATCCCGCCGGCCACAGATTTAATACATATTTCATTGGAATATTTCACGAAGTATTACTTCCTTTTACTTCAGTTACTTGTTAAATACCACTTCATTACTTCGCGTTTTCTTTACCCAAAGATGAATTGTTTTCCGGAACATTTTAATGACGGCATTATAAAATAAGCATTATTGTTTCTTCAATGGACATTTAAATTTTATACTGTACGATTAATATATGCTTTAGTGCGTTACTGTAATAGCGACAAGTCGAATAGATTACGTATAAGAAGTGTAGCTGTAATCGTTGTTTTCTACCACCAAAATCCCTATGTAAAACATATCGTCATCCCTGTCATTTTCTTTGACAAAGCAGAGATAACAATATTAAGTTTTATACAAAAATCTTGGTCTCAGAAACCAACAATTAATATGTCAATATGTAAACTGTGTTATGTTTTTCGAAGTCTTTTATTCATTTCATTCGGTATAATATTTATTATCTTTAAATGTATAAGTGAGCACCTGTAGACCACCGTAGTCAGCGAGCTACGGCTACGGCGTAGAGTCGTAGACACAATTGTTGCGTGTTTAAATCAAACAGTTTGCAGTCGTTACCGCCACGTGTTACTGTAGACTCGACACTCCGCTTGTTTGTTTGCATGTTTTCACTGATTGATACGACACGATAAATTCATGAATTAATTTACACATTAATGAAGGTTTACGTTTTTCTATATCCAACATTAGTTACTTTAACAAGGGTGGGGATGATTTAAGTCTATCACGGAAATATCAGAATTAATTTCAAAAAGTTTTTTCTTTTTCTTCAGTAATAATATCTATAACATGGAAACAATGGAAACACGTAACAAGAATAATGAAAGTACAAGTGAATGGACACCCTAGTGTCGTAATTATATCGCAAGTTTAACAATGCAGCCGGCTCCAGCTCCGACACGGCACGAGTAACTCGCAACCTTGATTTATGTCACACCCAAGAAGCTGCGGAGGCAACTAAAGTTTTATGTTGAATCATTGTTAATGTTTTATGTTGACGTACCAACTTTTGTTTACGACATAAAAACAGGTTAATTTTCAAACGGTTATTATATAAAGCAAAAGAGGTTTTAATATAACATTATCCAAATTAATATCGCTGGTATAAGTTTTTAAGACTTTAACCGTGGGTTTCTTATACCAAAATCTCAGTTTAAAACAAATTGTTATCTGTGTTTAATTAAAGATAATAACTGGGATGACGATATGTTTTATAGAGAGATTTTGGTCTCAAAAACCCACTATAACACAGTTTATTTTAAGAAATATAAAATGTCAACAATTATTAATACACATACCTAGACAAAATGACCGTCCATGAGGTTTAAGAATTCTACAAAGACATAAAATGACTATGTGCAATCGTATTTTTAAAATGTGATTATTATAAGAGATTCAGAAATCTCGTTAATGATACGAGATCTCGTTACATTACAAATGTAAAATAATTGATATAAATTTTTAATTTCAACATGTATCCAGTGCGATCTGATATTTACGCAGTCGCGTGGAAGTGAACGTAAATCATCAAACACGTAAAAATATTTTTATGTTAAAAAATTACATGCCATTAATTTAATGCAATACAGTAGAGGACAAATTATTCTTAAAAAAATAGTATTTACGATTGTACAATGATTCTATTATATTTATTGACTTAACATTTCATATTTATCTTACTTCTTACTAATGTTATAAATGCGAATGTTTAGATTGATGGATGATTGGATGGATGTTTGTTAAAAGGCATCTCTAGAACGGTTTAATGGATCGTGTTGAAATTTGATATATAGAACATAACCTTGAAGAACACATAGGTTATTAAATTTTTCGCGGATGTAGTCGATGCGTCAACTAGTTTAACATATTTTTCTTTAACTGAAAATAAAACAAGGGCAATATATTTACAGCTATCGCGTCTTTTAATTGTAATAATAAACCGTGGAAAAATAACAATACACTATAGAAAAATACTTATACATATTACAATATACATCATATGTCATGAAACGCTTGTACAAACGCAAATCATGGTCAACGCTCCGTCACAAACTGCGCGCGATGTACGTGACGCCGCGTGCTCCTAATAATGGACCTCCACGGTCTATAAAGCTTTCCAGAACACTGGCCATTCTGCCCATAAATACTATGCAACTTTATACCTCTACTAATTGTGAAGTAACTACCAATTAACTTGCTATCACTATTTAAAACTAACAATTAAACTTAGAGAAAATTACAACTGTCCTGAAGTCTTGAAATAAATAATACATAATTTTCTCTCTTTTTTATTATTTTTCTTTATAGTATCCATAGTAAGATTAACTTCTGCATTTCTCATGGATATTTCTTAAACGATTTGCACCGAATCCGACACGCGGTAAAGTCAAACAAGACGTAGCTGCGATCCAAATACTATCTATAATCCTCCAATACACATTCGTTTATCGTGACCCTTATCTCGAAGGTTTTAAGGTTTAAAATTACACTGTAGTATCGAAATTAACTTGTTTCCTTGCGATATTTCAAAGTTATATTTGCAGTTGGTAGAGACCTTAACATATGACTTTAAGGGTGATTGTTGATTGTTTCGTATTTGTATCAGTTTGTTACAGCGTGGGCTGGCGCAGCGAGTCGCCGTATAAGCTGCACCGGACACCAATGGATTTATCGTTTGAGGTTTAGACAAGGAAAGCCGCTTTGTCTTTGAGACAACAAACGAACGCCAACTCCCGGCCTCTTGCGACCACATCGAAAGAAATAAGAAAATTATTTTATTACTATTCTACCTAAGACTAGAGATTTCAAAATACAATATTTGAAAAATAAACTACCTTTTAATATATTTGAATTGTAAATTTTTATGATGCTAGTACGATATCAATTTGTTTATAAGTTAACATTTTGTTGATTAGATTAGATTCACACTGTCACAATTCTTTATTTGTTCAAATCAATACAACATAATATGTTTTATAGGAGAGTTTACACAGGCTGTTAAAAATAAGTGTCAACATGACCCGAGCTAACTAAAAGCTATTGTTTAATGACAAAAATCAATAGGGTCCGTTTGACCGACAGCTATGGGCGCAAACAGAATTACCCGCCCTCTCCAATCAAAGGGTGCCGGTACGTCCGAGTAATGAGATTATTATGAATTTCCAATGCAAATAAATGGCCAATGCCCAATGTCATAGATCAAGACTCATGAGGAATTTAGGTTAAAAATTAATATCATCCAAAAACGTATAATATAAATTTCTTTTTTTTTGTTTGTATTTTTAATTGCATTTTATTTCTACAGCGTTTTATAGACTTATGATATGAAAACATGGAGCTAAATGTGATAAAACATAAAAAAGATATTCAACATTTGAACTTAACATTGTCTTAACTATCCATGTTAATTATTAAAGCAATTAACTTAAAACAAAAAGGTAACATATTTAATATATTGGAATGTGAATCATCTACATTATGTCTAATCTTTGACAGTTGATACCGGGCAAGTCACCAGTTGGTCGAGTCAGTGAATGTGACCCTCCTTGTTTCGCCCGATAACTTCGGCCCTTCGCAGCTTATCAATTGAAAGTTCGGACCAACAAACATTTAACATGTATTATTTGTAACAAAATGGACACAGAGTTTATCGTTGTTTATAACATTTTCTGAGCTGTTTCTTTTAGCATTAACTTTAAACGATATAATATGTTGTAGCCAATCACATAATAACATTTACCCTATATTAGAAATCAATGTATGAACCCGCTAAATTAGCGTTTTCCCGCCATTCAGCATTTGAAATATGTAAGGCGGGTCACGTGTCATCAAGCGCACAAACTACAAAGGCAGCTGCTGAGACACGGAGACAGTAGCGGGACAAACACGTTATTCCTAATGAAGCGACTTGGCACAACCGGTGCTGTTTCGTGCAACTATTTTTGGTGGCGCGACTCGAAGCTGGAGACGTGACCAGTGTCGTGACTACCACTCACAGACTAAGCATATTTACGCTATCCTAGACCAAACTCCTCTACCCTTTAGATACAAGTGTGCTCACTCCTTTAAGACCTTAATTTAATTGTTTGTTTATGATTAATTTAGGTCGTAGGTAATTATTAGTTCGGCACAATTTCGAGAATGTTCGGAAGAAAACATGTACGAAAGTATCTAAAAAAAGAATAGAATGTTCTTGTACCTAATATAAATTCTTAAAAAACCAATAAAATCTAGTTGTCAAGCGTCTCGAGAACATTGTATCAAAAACTAGTAAGTATACTCAAAGTTTCAAACATTAAACGATAGCAAAAGAATCGGCGAAACAAAGACTAGCATCTGTAGATCGGCTTTTCGTTGCGACATAGTCGGACGACAAAAGGAAAACTTCGGAAACAATTCTCATCTATCGGTCGCGCGGGGACTCATCGGGTTTCTTCAAAACTCTACCAAAGTGTAATCAAAGGATAAAACCTTCTGTAGCCGAGTCAAGTGGCTTCATAAAGGGAAAATTCACTTACTCCTACAGCGACGTCGTTCCAAACATTGAGGATAACTGACACTCTCATTGTGAACAATGCATTTGATTCATTTAAAATGGTCAGCGTTATGATGCATTTGAGCTCTGATTACAAATTACGTTTGCTGACTGGGTGTGGGTTATTTTAGTTTTTTTATATCAGTTTTCCAGTAATACACAACTTCGTCATCGAATTAACTACATAAAATATTATCTTAATATCTATTTTTCGATATTGTAACAGTCTTAAATGTAATGTATCAAATACTACGTCAGTAACAAGAGTGCATGACTTTATATAAAGCCATAGTTGGTTCAGCGAGCGAATTTGCATAGGAATGGCTGATTACAGAGTAACACCATAGGCAGCGGGTGGACCTAGGTTTAGCCAGGTAGTCAGGCAGTCTGCAATGCCCCAACCCCCTCCCCCCGCAGCTTAACTCTGTGAGAATGTATCGTTACTGCCACTGTAATTTCTATTTATTCACTAACCGGAAAGGGGTGGAACGATTCTGAACAAAAATTTTAAAGCAAGTTTCCGTTGTTATTACGCTACTGCAGATCTCGTTGATAGTATTGTGTTTAAGTCTTTTGAAGATTGTATGAGATATACGTGTGTTTATTTGTTGTTCGTCGACTTTAGATGTTTAAGAGCACTAATAACTACATCAATCAAATCATGCCCGTCTATTAAGTATCATTCACATCATTTAATGAACCAAGTATTGCTAAAAGTTCAACCCTCTAAAACCGTTGCATATTCAAAGTTCAATTTATATTGAAATCCATTCCACGAACTCCCAATCACTATCAAGGATTTTAATTAGCGTAAAGCGCGCACAGAAGCGAATACATCAAAGGGCAAGGCGATTAAAGGAAATATTTAATCTGAAATATTATTTCAAAGTTTTTACAAAGTACAGTTTCATTTGCTATATCACACACTTCTTCCATTGAAGCAATCAATTTATTACAAATCGCTTGCCGAGAACTAGCATATTTATTCTGCAACTCTCTTAATAGATATTTGGGAATATAGTTAATGATTAAACAAGAGAATTAATTAATCTAGGAGTACACTCAAACCTCATGCTACATTGTCTGTACTAATTCTGGAAGCCAAGCTCGTGTCGCGACATCGTCTGATTACAGGGTTGTTTACACTGGCTGTGATACTGATTGTCTGACGATCGACGTCAACTGATTTTCTTCACCAAAATGCAGATAGAAATGTTGATTAAGTGATTTGATACATTAAAGGTAACGGACAATTTAATGGTTTTTCTATGTCTGTGTAAATGAAAAAAACCATTGGTCATAAACTTTTTACTAACTATTCCTTGTAAATATATAATATTACAATTTTTGACATTGACTCAATTAATTAACAAATTCGAAAAATAATTCCAGGAAACCTCCTGAAACTTTTGAAAATGGAAAGTACACAAGTTTAGAAACATACAGAAACAAGTTTCGAAACATCCTAAGTACTTTTTTATCATAAATTTATTTTAGTCTAAAAAGGGATTTCCATATCCCAACCCCTACGCTACCCTTAAGACGTAAATAAACCGATAAGGTTGGAACTATCGCAGTAAATAATCGATTCGTATTCCGGCTGCCCTGAGCAGGAGCTATCCAATCGTTAAACCAGATTAGATCCTCTGTCTATACCCTGAGAGATTTAGCTTGAGGATATAACATACTTTTTCCTATGGGACGTTTATTTGCATCGTGCAGAGCTTTTTACACGCCAACTTGAACTTTAATTAAAAATAGAATTACCTAGAATCAAGCGCACACGTTTTTATTTATTACAATGAATTGCAAATTTAACGGTCACTAAGAAATATATTAATTTGAAATTAAAGCCATTCAAATTAGTTAATCAAAAGACGCCTTAAAATTTAACAAAATGCAAAGTAGAACTTCTCATAGATCAATTATTACTGTACAAAACTTTAAGCTTATCCACTCACATGTTGATAGTTTATACCCTTATGTGGGGATTGACGTTTATACTGCGGTGCTTTTTCCACTTTAAAAAAAAAAACGAAATGAACGAAAAAAATTGGTTGATAGATGCAATATCTAATAAGTAAAATTTCGAAATATCAACTCAAATTTATTTTTTATACTACAATTAAATACTGCTGTATAATTTTGGTATATAGTGTACGCTCAGGTTGGTCGGAGGCGCGTTTATCTATCGGCGACAGCCCTCCAATCTCCAGAGGCCGCGCGGCGATGAATAGAGATCGTCGCTCGGTTTAACGATATCCGACTCTCTACCTGTAGCTACTCTACACAACACATTCTTCTCAAGCGACATTATTTTTACTTTAGTGGAAGAATATCTCTTGAAAGATATTCGAGAAAATATATCGTGAATTTTAAAGTAGACCGAAATGCACAACTTAGAAGAAACATTTCTTAGTGTATTTTATTTAAATATATATTCATGTTTTCTTACAAAAAAATATATATATATTATAACAGGTAAACAAGTGTAGTTAAAATAATACAACCGACTGTACAACAAAGTTGAAGAAAAAAACCGTCATTTGTTGTAAATTATTTAAAGGCATTTCATTCATAAACAGCACACAAAAACTAAATCGTATTTAATAGCATTATACACAATTTCTAAAATATTTTAATAAAAGCCTTACAGAAATAAATAATTCAGACCCTTACGTAAACACAAAATTGTGAGAAGAAAAAAATCGTATAACGTAAGTGACCGCACGCCGACGACACTAGTTGCTAAATAGTTGTCATAAAATTCACAGCAATTTAGATTCGACGCGTCGGGTAGCGTCGGAGAGCATCGGGAGGTCGTTCAAACAAAACGTCGCCGTATAATAACTCGGTAAAGCGTGTGTTTTACGAGACGAGATGGCCCTGCTCTGTTGACTGGGGTACAGCCTTTTTATATTCAACGACTTTTTGACATCGTTACGGAGATACGCAAAAAGGTAGTAAAACATTTTAATAAACGATACTTTTTTAACAAATAAATCTACTAAATGTACATAGAAATTTGATTTTTCTTCAACTTTATCGAGGTAGAGATAACGAGCGACGCACCATTAGAGTGGAAAATTAACATAACATACTATAGGTTACCAAATTTTTCCCTTTGTTAAAGTGAACATTATTATTAACTTGATTTCAGGTCCTATCGTATTACATGGTTTTCATAAATTCTTATGACTTAATTACTTATATGGTTTTGTGTAGTAGCTATAAATATATGTGCTACTATAATTACAAGATCAAGTCGAACAGTAGTCGTAACGTAAGCTTGTCGTCCCGCACGCTATAAGCAGTGACGCGTCGCTCGGCGCGCGCTTGATTGTCTCACGTGGCCGTGCTGCGAAATGGGATTGCGCTCGCGAAATGCACTTAGGACCGTCTCTATTTCAGGTAATTCCTCTGTTTATTTGCTAGTGTCAATGTTTTTATGTTAGCGGGATGAAATTGAAGAGGGTAGACACGGCTATGACTTGCGCTTAGAATTGGAATGTTATGACAGAAGCTCACAAATGTTTTCGGATATAAAACTCAAGGTAAATGTCCTTGTACAAATAAATTACTTACACTATTAATATACTTTCCTTCTAAATGAGTCAAATTCCTTTTTTTCTTTCTTATTGTAGGACCATAGGGTCCCTAAAGATGATTAAGGACAGACACTGGCTCACCACTACCACACTGGAGCGCAGGCGCACGTCCGCTTCGTACCGCGTTCGTCACTCAACTACCCAGAGACAGCTGTGCCTTCCAGTGTGGTACATGAGACAGTGAATTGTATCTATTCCATAGACACAAACACTACATCCCTTCCTTGTTAACAAGTTTTATTTTATTATTATTTTCAACTCAATAAACATCTTATATATATTTTTTTTACTGTAATTATAAATTAATAATTTCCAACCAGATTGTTTCATTCATTAATGTTTGATGTATCTTCATTTAAATTTCCATTACATTTCCATTCCCCTTCCACTCTTTTTAGATGTGTAACGTTCATTCTTAGTATTTGTCCAGTTTCTTCATTCCTTACCGTGACATGTAGTTTTTCCGACTACATGAGGCGTAGAGATAAATGTACTTGCAAGTTTGTTTGTCCTATCTAATTCTTTAACATAAATTTCGAGTCCTCTGGGGCAACCTCAATTCCAATTGAATGGAATTCTCTGTAGTCAGCAATAGAAGTGTTCCAATTTAATGGTAACCGAAGTGTTTCCAATTTAATGGTAACCGAAGTGTTTCCAATTTAATGGTAACCGAAGTGTTTCCAATTTAATGGTAACCGAAGTGTTTCCAATTTAATGGTAACCGAAGTGTTTCCAATTTAATGGTAACCGAAGTGTTTCCAATTTAATGGTAACCGAAGTGTTTCCAATTTAATGGTAACCGAAGTGTTTCCAATTTAATGGTAACCGAAGTGTTTCCAATTTAATGGTAACCGAAGTGTTTCCAATTTAATGGTAACCGAAGTGTTTCCAATTTAATGGTAACCGAAGTGTTCCCAATTTAATGGTAACCTAACTGTTTCCAATTTAATGGTAACCTAACTGTTTCCAATTAAATGGTAATCTAAGTGTTTCCAATTTAATGGTAATCTAAGTGTTTCCAATTTAATGGTAATCTAAGTGTTTCCAATTTAATGGTAATCTAAGTGTTTCCAATTTAATGGTAATCTAAGTGTTTCCAATTTAATGGTAACCTAACTGTTTCCAATTTGATGGTAATGTAAGTGTTTCCAATTTAATGGTAACCTAACTGTTTCCAATTAAATGGTAACCTAACTGTTTCCAATTAAATGGTAATCTAAGTGTTTCCAATTTAATGGTTACCTAACTGTTTCCAATTTAATAGTAATCTAAGTGTTTCCAATTTAATGGTAACCTAAGTGTTTCCAATTTAATGGTAACCTAAGTGTTTCCAATTTAATGGTAACCTAAGTGTTTCCAATTTAATGGTAACCTCAATTCCAATTGAATGGAATTCTCTGTGTTCATTGACACTGTATTAATCCAATTTAATGTATTCACATCTACTGAAAATCATTACCACCAATTTAATTTTTTGATTACCGAACTCCAACTAATGAACTTTATAACAAACAAAATTACTTAATGTCACTCAAATGTTTAAATTTAAGACTTGTACTCTCATAATGAACATAACAAATAAAAACATTAAGTCTAACATTAAACTCGAAAAAAGAGATAACAAACATAACTGACGTAACAAACACAAATTAAATCTATTACTCCGCGAACTATCTATGGAATAAAACTATTTCGTTCGAAGGCCTTCAAATGTTTAACAACTGTCAGACGAGATAAAGAATTGTAACAGTATTAATGCTTTCAAAAATAAACTTAAATCATAATCATCGCTGAACTGTAATAATCTCTCAATATTTTCTACCTATATAACTTTGTCATTTCTGTCAAGTTAGATTCTCTTCTATAGTTGTGTTAAGGTTTATTTTGCTTTATATTGATCCTGTATTCTGTATCTATATTACGTATTAACCCGCAAGCCTGTATGATATACATATTTATTTTTCGGGTATATCAATAATTGTTCAGCATAGTTTAATAACATTTAAAAACTTCACAAAACATTTGTTTATAGCAAACGCTTTAAACTTACACCTTCCTTACAACGCACAGAAAAACTATAACTATTACTTTAAATAAATGCAATTACTCATAACTATTTTTTTAAATAAAATTACGAGCACGGATTTACAGAAGTTGTTTACGCACGGCGGTACGGTTCCGAACATATCTACTCCCTTTTTTTTTTCATTGTATTGAAGCATTGTGTTTTTTTTATGAGAAATAAAGATCTTTAAACCTAAACCTAATGGTAGTCATAAAAATTAATTAAATTAAAAGAAATTTACATCATCTGATTAAATGATGTACTCATCGAACAACGCCATCAGAAGTCATAACAAGAACAATGTTTACATTTCCGTGCATGTGACTGTACAACCAACTTAATAGATATCTGCAATAATTAACAACTGATATAGGAGAACGGTAGGTCTTGTTGCTAACAAACATTTTACGTATAATTTAGATATATTTTGTAGTACAGAAAATACAAAACAAAACAACAAAAGTGTGAGTCATTGTCACTATCAGTGGCTGCAATGAACACCCCTCGAAGATATACTATGATCGCCATGAATAGTACGAAGAAAAGTATATAGATTAACCTTAAATTAAGTTGAAATCTAAATTTTTCATTATTTTGCATAATAATATGCATTATTATGCATAAATTTCATATAAACCAAACGGCTATGCCAATAAAGTATTTACTATTTAATCACGATAATTATGCATTATTCAAATGCACATTTAGCTAATCCATTTCCCTTTTTTTTTTTTTAAATTGCAGTTGTTGCTTTACTAAGTATCAATGTTATCATAAGTCATAAGATCATTGGTTTAAGTATGTATCAATTCACTAATCACTCAGCGTTCCGGCCTACGCCATGATGTATTATCAAGCCGGCGTATCAACAACACTCAAGCTTAATGTCAAAATTAAGTATTGAATTAAATAATTGAAAAATGTTGTATGTCGAAACTAACCCGAATAATAATAATATCATGTAGCATCGAATCTTATCCCTATTTTTTCGTTTAAAGAAAAGTTCTGAAAGGGTCTTTCCTGTTACAGAGTGAGGAGTACAGTTATACATCATAAAATACTAATATAATGTTTCTCTTATATTCGTGTTTTCTTTTTTTTCGCTTGCACTTATTCTAAGGCACATTAAGATATCTTTATTTTGAAGCTCAACTTCCCCATTCATTTGTGGCCAATATGGAACAGTACTAAAAGTTTAATGTTGCAATCTTCACAAAAAGTTTTAAACTCTTCATTTACAAACTGCTGGCCATTATCTGCAGTGATTGAATGTGGATAGCCCAGTCGACTAAAGAGTTCCTTCAGGATGTTAATAATTTGTGAACTTGTTATGATCCTGGTCACAGGTGGGCACAGTTAAGCAAAAGTTAACTTCGTTAATCTATAATTCGTTAAATAAAAATGTAACTTCGTTAATCGTTAAAGCCTTTAATTAATAAAAATTTAACGCAAGTTAAAGTTGACAGTTAAAGTTAATTTTTGTTTATATTATAAGGGACAATCAGGCAAATGGCCATATGAATAATCTCCGAATCGCGTGGACCGATTTTGTCGAGACTATCAATAGAACCTAGGCTATATTTTTTTCCGCGCTTACGAAATCACGGACGAACGCTAAACCTATCTATAGTTTAGTTATATTTTAAATTCAAATAAAACTTAGACGATTGGGCCGATGTACTACTGCCTGTACAATACACATGACAGCGTGCACTAGTTACACACACTTGTATACTACACTGACAATGATGGACAAATTACCTTTTCAGTCATTTTTTTTTTTGACATTCCGACGTCACGGAATTAGAGAGTTAACTAAATTTAGACAACACAAATTTTCTATTAAACTGTGAGACCTGGTAATATTCAAAAGAAAATAGTCAAACTTTTGTGCAGTATTTACATGTATCTGTTACTATTTGCGCCCGTATATTCATTTGCTCATGCTCCCACAATTGAACATTTAATTTTACGTATAATTTGGTAATATATATATTTTTTTGCTAAGGACCCATGAACAGACTTTAGTATTAACTACTTTTTTATTTATTAACATAGGTTTATCAATAAAACTTCTTAACATCAGAGGGAACTTATTGTAACATTGATAAATAAACTATATAACCAATCCAGTGATCCATCTCAACGCATCAAACTATACAACTGAGATGCCTTCGATAACTTCTAGCATCTAATGATATATCGTCGGATCTAATGTTATATGTTAAATAAGTTAAATTGCTCTCAGTGTACAGAGTGTACGTCACATGACCACGACATAACGAAAACAACCGATTGCGGGTGATGTCTTCTATCTTTCTTATCACCTATAAAATCGTTATAGTCAATTAGTAAGAATATGTTTTGACTTATTTTCAACGACATTCGATTTATTTGAAAACAATCTTTCAATATACGCAAAAATCATAATTACACTAACACGATTATTCTATCTCTTTCTTCATTTTTTCTCGTTTTAGCGTATATTTTTTTTTGTAAACAAACAAATTATCTTCGCTATTGTAATAATGTACCTCTCTTTTTAGCAGTCGTTGCAATATCAGCTGCTTCCTACTGAAAATGTTCGATTTAAATCTAAAATCTAAAATACCTTCAATTTAATGAAAGTTCTTTTGTTTTTACTAATACTTCTTATTTAAAAGAAGTCCGAGACACATTAAATTCAATCTAATGAATTTCATTTTGTACAATGTAATAAAATAGTTTAGAATATCTCTAATTTAATAGAAACCCAAATTATAAATGTATACTTTTCAATACTCCGAAGGTACCTTATTAGGTTTACCTATTTACGCATTCATATATCCAATTTAATGGATATCCAAAATAGACGAAGATATATCTCCAATTTAATGGAAATCCAGAGCACTACATATCTGTATTATCTATATATATAAAAGAAAGCCGTATCTGTTACACCATCTACAACTCAAGAACGGCCGAATCGATTTGACCGAAAATTGGTGGGCAGGCAGCTCAGAACCAGGAAACGGACATAGGACTACCTCTACCCCGTTTTCTATCCTTTTATTCCGCGTGGACAAAGTCGCGGGTAAAAGCTAGTTTTAGTTAAAATGATAGCCGATTTTCAAAATACGGCCTGTACCTGTCATTTTACGTGAACTACTTAGTTGCAGTTAATAGATAATAGACCCATATTTCGTATGCAACTGTCTTAGATCCTAGAACGGTTCGTTGAAGAAGATTCACAAATACCTTTGCCAGAAATATAATTATTTCTGAACAAAATAAATATGTCAGTTGATACTTATTGTAGCATTTGATGTGTCTCGTTACAGAGAATATTTGATGACCAAATAGTGAGTAGATTAATATAACAGATTTAAAACATCTTTACAAATAAATCAGGCCACCCGTTGACCCCGCCTTTTATTGACGTTCCTTACACTTATGAAGATTGATATTGTAAGTACTCGAAGGTATAATAATTTACAATAATTTCAATCGCTTTTTTTTACAATTAATTTTTAACAGTTAGCTGTAATAATTTGTAAATATTATTGACAATTAAAATTTTTGTGAACTAAACTTTAATAGACAAATATTCCTACTCATCATAATAAATAGATAACGACGGCGGAAGTGATATCGCATGCTTGCAATAAATCATCATTACTATTTTACACGTATACACTTATAAAATCGGATAATAAATACTGTAAACTAATGTTCCCCATATCATATCTTTCCATCTTTCTTCTATTATGAAATCTATAATAATTGTACACCACTTTTAGGCATAAAATTAAATATCTTGATTGCAATGTTTTAATTTACACACAAGTATTTTATTACTTAGGGCGCAAAATACGGACATAGTTACCAATTTTCTATTTTTTTTTTTTTTTTTTTTTTCTCCTCGTCGCCATTTGTAGGACCATAGGGTCCCTAAAGATGATTAAGGACAGACACTGGCTCACCACTACCACACTGGAGCGCAGGCGCACGTCCGCTTCGTACCGCGTTCGTCACTCAACTACCCAGAGACAGCTGTCCCCTCCAGTGTGGTACATGAGACAGTGAATTGTATCTATTCCATAGACACAAACACTACAGGGTGCAATTGTGAGCACACTCCCTCGACGCGGTAGCGGAACGTGCGATTACTTAGGAAGTCTCGTATTATGCATACGAGACGGTCGGGTACTCCGTACTCATATAGCTTGTATATAAGCCCGTTGTGCCATACTTTATCGAACGCTTTCGCTACGTCGAGGAAGATAGCTCCGGTGCTAAGGCCACGTTGGCGTTTGACAAGTATGTGCTCCGTGATGCGGTGCACTTGATTGGTGCATGAATGTTTGGCGCGAAAGCCAAACTGTTCTGCAATAGGCATGCCCTTTGTGTCCATAAAGGTGCGAAGGCGTGCTAATATTAATCGTTCATAAATCTTCCCAAAGGTTTTGAGAAGGCTTATGGGGCGATAAGACGTGGGATTAGAAGGCGGCTTTGAGGGTTTGAGGAACCCTATGACTTCAGCGTCCTTCCACTCGCTGGGAAAGACGCCTTTGGTCATTGCCGCATTATAAATGGCTACGAGAAGTTGTATAATGGCAACTGGAAGTAGTTTCGCCACCCTATTGGTGATGCCGTCTGAGCCGGGAGCTTTGCGTGGACGTAAATTTTTAATTAGTTTCTCGACTTCGTCGCTAGTAACCGGAGGAAATGTCCTCGTTATATCGTCATCCCTCTTATACTTTTCGAAACGGAGATAACAAATATGTTTTAAACAAGTATTTTGGTCTCAGAAACCAACGATAAAAGCAATTGTTAGGTTACATTAAAAGAGCAAACGAACTGTTTGATTGGAGCGTTTCTGCGATATTTTTAATTAAACCTCTTCGACCCGATGTTTCGCTGAAATTTTGCCAATTTATGTTTATAATATTGTAATGTCGGTGAATTTGAAATTGAATTGTTAAAGATATTCTGGTCTGTAAGTTCTCAAATATAATTGCACTGTTATACGAAACATGATTTTAATTCGGGGTAAAATTTAAACTTGAGAACAATTTAAGTTTAGAATGTCTTCATTAGAAAAATTAACTTAATAGTAATAGACTTTAAATCAATATTTATTTTTATATACTTATAAACTATTATATTACAATTTTAGTATAATAAAATAGTAACTCTGTTTTATTGGATTTAATTACCAAATAAATAATGTATTCCAGTAAAGAATAAAATTTCCAAAATAGTCTTTTACTTTTGAATAAAAACTTATTTTATAATGAATAAAGTTAAATAGCCTGTGAAGAGGTAACCTCTCAAAGCTCAAGGCACTAAGAGCCGAGGTGACAATATTATTGGACCTCGGATTGGGCGCTGCCGCATTTATTAAAGCGAAAAACCGCCAACAAAGGGATCATATTGAATTGTCAAGAAAAGAAACTTGGATACCGAAGATACATTAATGGATATGACAAATGACAGCCAATGTATTTCTTGTATTTAATAAGTATTTATTTATTTATTTAAACACTCACGTATGTATATCCTGTGGCGGCACCGACAAGTTTCGAGCCCATCGGGGACCCTTCATCAGGGTGAGTGGGACTGGTTTTATTTTGCTCACAGTGAGCGACGGGCCGCGTCCGCGAAATAATACCACCTGCTGAAGGGCCCCAGATGCGCTCGAAACTAGTCGGTGCCGACACCAGATATAAGTAAGTGAGTGTTTTAGCCGTTTCTATATAAGTTAATGATAATGTCTCACGAAAGTTTGAATAATTTAATATTAACATTTAAGAGATTATCGAATGTGTGTGTTTGAAAGTACAGATAGTATTTTCTGAAACTAGACTACTAGATTAGACTTTACATTTCTGTATTAAGTGGATGCATGATTAAGCAGAAAGTATTTCATAACGGTTAGTAAAATTCCCTGTGTTTTACATTACTTCGGTTTACCATTATAAATAATAATATAATAAAAAGCAAAGCCACATCAATAAAAAACGATTATCGTGATTTCTGAAATGAACGTCTCAGATCACATTCGGGAGCGTGCGGGGTGCGGTATGCGGGAGGGGACGGGGCGGGGACGACACGCACAAAGAACCTCTGACTTCTTTCATTGTAGATTAAATTCCTTGCTTCCCGCACACCTCGCGTTAAGTCTATCGTACAATGAAAGCTAAGCTATTAATACAATTTTCATCAATCGTACCAAAATATTAATCGAGCTATCATTTATTAAAGTTTTATTTTTGTGTGATTTAAATTAGCCAAACAATTTTGCCATGACATAAAAAAATTGCAATATATAGTATATTACAAAACAATGTCACGAAAACATTTGAAACATTATTCTTCTTTGTACCATACTTAAACTAACTAATCTTTATATCGTCATTGTCTAAATCGTCAATTCCATTCAATCTAGCTTGCGATCGCCTCGCTAGCAGTGGTCGCCGTGGTTGTTAATATCCGATCTCTCTGAGCTTAATCCCGCCGGCCACAGATTTAATACATATTTCATTGGAATATTTCACGAAGTATTACTTCCTTTTACTTCAGTTACTTGTTAAATACCACTTCATTACTTCGCGTTTTCTTTGCCCAAAGATGAATTGTTTTCCGGAACATTTTAATGACGGCATTATAAAATAAGCATTATTGTTTCTTCAATGGACATTTAAATTTTATAATGTACGATAAATATATGTTTTAATACGTTACTATAATTGTGACAAGTCGAATAGATTACGTATTAGAAGTGTAACTGTAATCGTTGTTTTCTAAGACCAATAACCCTGTGTAAAACATATCGTCATCCCTGTCATTTTCTTTGACAAAGGAGAGATAACAATATTAAGTTTTATACAAAAATCTTGGTCTCAGAAACCAACAATTAATATGTCAATATGTAAACTGTGTTATGTTTTTCGAAGTCTATTATTCATTTCATTCGGTATTATATTATATTTATTATCTTTAAATGTATAAGTGAGCACCTGTAGACCTCCGTAGTCAGCGAGCTACGGCTACGGCGTAGTGTCGTAGACACAATTGTTGCGTGTTTAAATCAAACAGTTTGCAGTCGTTACCGCCACGTGTTACTGTAGACTCGACACTCCGCTTGTTTGTTTGCATGTTCCCACTGATTGATACGACACGATGAATTCATGAATTAATTTACAAATTAATGTAGGTTTATGTTTTTCTATATCCAATATTAATTACTTTAATAGAGGCGGGGATGGGATCAGACTAACACGGAAATATCAGAATTAATTTCAAAAAGTTTTTTCTTTTACTTCATTAATAATATCTATAACATGGAAACAATGGAAACACGTAACAAGAATAATGAAAGTACAAGTGAATGGACACCCTAGTGTCGTAATTATATCGCAAGTTTAGCAATGCAGCCGGCTCCAGCTCCGACACGGCACGAGTAACTCGCAACCTTGATTTATGTCACACTCAAGAAGCTGCGGAGGCAACTAAAGTTTTATGTTGACTCATTGTTAATGTTTTATGTTGACGTACCAACTTATGTTTACGACATAAAGACAGGTTAATTTTCAACCGGTTATTATATAAAGCAAAGAAAGGTTTTAATATAACATTGTCCAAATTAATATCGAGTCGATGAGGTTTAAGGATTCTACAAAGACATAAAATGACCATGTGCAATGGGCGTGTGCAATCGTATTTTTTAAATTTATATAATAATTATTATAATAATATTATAATAATTATAAAAGATTCAGAAATCTCGTTAATGATACGAGATCTCGTTACATTACAAATGTAAAATGATTGATATAAATTTTTAATTTCAATATGTATCCAGTGCGATCTGATATTTACGCAGTCACGTGGAAGCGAACGTAAATCATCAAACACGCAAAAATATTTTTATGTTAAAACATTACATGCCATTAATTTAATGCAATACAGTAGAGGACAAATTATTCTTATAAAATTAATATTTACGATTGTACAATGATTCTATTATATTTATTGACTTAACATTTCATATTTATCTTACATCTTACTAATATTATAAATGCGAATGTTTAGATTGATGGATGGTTGGATGGATGTTTGTTAAAAGGCATCTCAAGAACGGCTTAATGGATCGTTGTGAAATTTGATATGGAACATAATCTTGAAGAACACATATGAAACGAACAAAATGAAATGAACAAACCAATAACTCTGCAAATGACTATATTTAAATAAATAACAAATAATTAAGAAATAGAAAGAACAAGGGTAATCGACAGCCAAACGTCAAGAAAAATGTATGTAATTGTGATTGTCAATAATAGAAAACTACATAAGCTATCAAAATAGCAAAAAGGTCCGCAACATCCTCCCCCTCGTGCAGCTAAGCACAAACTGGTTATTCAAACCAAGGTCAGTCAAGGCCTTAGGTGGAGAGCCTAACCAGCTTTCGTACGGGTCAGTGTAGCGTTCCCCCTGCTGTTGCAACGTCCACTACCCTTATCGCGCCATTGAATTGACAATGGCTTCTGCCTCGGCTAATAAACTGCTTAGGGTTTCTTCTTTTGGAGCTCGTTCGGTTAATGTTGCGTTCAGAGCTACTTTAACTGATCGCACCAAGCGCTCCCAACATCCTCCAAAATTAGGTGTCGCAGGTGGGGTGAACTTCGCGAGTATACCTTGAGTGCTTGTGAAATCTTCGACATTTTCTCCGTAGAACTCTTGAGAATGCGATTGGCACCAACAAAGCAGGTTCCGTTGTCCGAGAAAACAGTAACTATTTGGAGAGCCCCGTCTTGCAATGAACCTTCCAATAGCCATGAAAGCAGAGTCAGTTGATAAACTATGTACCATCTCTAGGTGAAGAGCTCCGACAGTTAAACAGGAGAAAAGGGCCATATAACGTTTTTCATGCCTGCGCCCGATAGTGACGCTTATGAGGCCGAAGTAGCCCAGGACTGTTAAAGTAAAAGGCTGTCGATGGTGAGCTAATCTTTCAGGTGGCGGATCGCCTGTTTTCGGGTTCATCGGCAAGGACTTTCTAATTCTGTAGAGTAGACACTCTTTAGCTACTGTTCTCACTGTGTTTCTCAGCCTTAACAATCAGAATGTTTGTCTTAATTCGTTCACGACTAGTTCGTTATTTGCGTGACCCGCTTTTCGATAATAAAATTGTACCAACAAACGTACAATTGGGTGACGACCGTCAAGAAGGATGTGGAAGCGTGTGTCAGGATCAATGCCTTCTGCGGCTTTAATTCTTCCGGCTAACCGTAGTAATTTGTCCTCTCCCAAAGCGGATGACAGTTTTCTGAGACGAATGTTCGGAGGAATAGGCTTCGAATTCAGGATATGAAGAAAATCTATAGAAAAGCTCTCGAGCTGTGTTCGTTGCAGAATTTGCCTTTCAGCGGCCTTTATTAAATCTGCACTAAGAGGCGGTAGGGTAGTGGACGCTGAAGGATGGCGGGCACAAACAACATCGCCTTTCAATTTAGAATTTCTAAAGGAAGCCAAAATTACACCAAACTTTGCCGCAGCTTGAAGTACCCGGGCTGTGGCACGTAATAAGCGCTGCCAATTACTAAAATTGGCAAAAATAGCTGTGACAGGTGTCGGTAACTCTTCGACAAAGGAAGTTAGTCCGACCAACTCAAAACTATTGGTCTTGAGTTCATCGGTATTTGGTGATACCTCGGCTCTGCAGGCCAGTCCTCAACGGATTTAAAACGAAAAGATGGTCCGCGAAACCATCTGTTACGCGTCGAGGTTAATTGATTGCGTTCTGGTAGCGTCATCGGCACATTCGAGTCTGTTGGTACCCATCGCCAGTCTCTGACGCAAGAGTTTTCAAAAATTTCGCCTAAACGATGGGCAACAAAAGGCTTAAAAGAGCCCGCGCCACAACGTAACCATTGAAGGACTGTCATAGAATCAGTCCAAAAGAAAGTATGTGCCGGTTGTTTTCTATGACTGTCCTTAAAGGTGACCGCGAGACGAGAAGCTATTAAAGCGGCCTGGAGCTCTAAACGTGTGAAAGAGGTAGGTTTCAAGGGTTACTTACTAGAGATGAGAGAAGGCTCGATGCTGCCGTCTGAGTACAAAAGACGCCAATGAGCGACACACGCGTACGCGAGCTCACTTGCATCAGCAAAAACGTGTAACTGTCTCTGAGTTGGTTCAGAGTTTTTAGAGTTAGAATACCAATGCGGAATTTCCAAAGAAGTTACTTTTGACAACTCTTGAAACCAATCAGACCACCTTAATGCTTCCGTGGGTTGGAACTCGGTGTCCCCGTCGACATAAGACCTCCAAGTTTGTTGAAATAAAATTCGACCCTTTACAACTATTGGAGCGTCCTTATCTTGCTCCCTGATCCTTACCCGAGGGAACATTTCCCAGATATCAGCAGTGAGAGCAATACGGCCCTCGCGGAACCGAAGTAAAATACCTAACAAGGGCTGAAGCAGATCTGGACCAGGTAGCAACAAAGAGTTTAGGCTGACGCCCTCATTCGTGGTTGCGGCGTCGTGAACTACACGAAGCTTACGTTTCCAAGGGTGGTACACGCCAAAATGGGATAAATAGAGCCTCCTAAAAGAAGATATAGAATTACGTACCTTATGCGTTATCGTAATTAATTCTTTTAAGTAATTTCCCAAACGTGGTAATTTTTTTAGAGCGGAGACTTCCTTAAATACTATAGTTTCAGGGCGGGCGAAGTTCTCCTCCAGAGCTCTAATTATATCGGTCGGGTCGTCTGTAGCCAGCAACAGTGACTCGACTGCATCTCGGGCCGCGCCGCGAAGTGCATTTTGTAACCTACTAATATTTTCAATATCTGAAAAATTGCTTTTGGTTAAATCAAAAAAACGTTTTCGGCCTGCAGTTCGCCCTCCTCCACCTGCTGACGGAGTGCTGCCAGTCGACTTTCACGTTGCCTCTCGTGTTCAGCGAGCTGTAGCTCACGCTGCCTCTCGCGTTCGGCCAGCTGGAGCTCACGCTGCCTCTCATTTTCAGCGAGCTCCAGCTCGTGCTCAAGACGTCGGCGCAAGGCGAGGGCCTCTAGGGCGGCCTTTTGAGCCTTAATTATGGACGACGAGCGTGGTGATTTTGACGTAGACGTCTCTCTCGGGGCAACGCTGTATACGAGTACATGCTGGGAATCAGTACTAGTCGCAGGGTTTGACGGCATGATTTTACTTTTACTGCGGGTGATCATTAGGTGAAAAAAAATAAAAAAAATAAAGTAGTGAAAATGAAAGCAAATACTACGAAATGAATGAATAACTAAAGTTACGTAATGAAAAATAGGTACGCTGGAAACTTACGGGTGAAGGACCAAAATGAAATGAACAAAATGAAATGAACAAACCAATTACTCTGCAAATGACTATATTTAAATAAATAACAAATAATTAACAAACAGAAAGAAAAAGGGTATTCGACAGCCAAACGTCAAGAAAAATGTATGTAATTGTGATTGTCAATAATAGAAAACTACATAAGCTATCAAAATAGCAAAAAGGTCCGCAACAACATAGGTTACTAAATTTTTCGCGGATGTAGTCGATGCGTTAGCTAGTTTGACATAATTTTCTTTAACTGAAAATAAAACAAGTCCAATAAATTTACAGCTATCGCGTCGTTTAATTGTAATAATAAACCGTGGAAAAATAACAATACACTATAGAAAAATACTTATACATATTACACTATACAACATATGTCATGAAACGCTTGTACCTACGCAAATCGTGGTCAACGCTCCGTCACAAACTGCGCGCGATCTACGTGACGCCGCGTGCTCCTAATAATGGACCTCCACGGTCTATAAAGCTTTCCAGAACACTGGCCATTCTGCCCATAAATACTATGCAACTTTATACCTCTACTAATTGTGAAGTAACTACCAATTAACTTGCTATCACTATTTAAATCTAACAATTAAACTTAGAGAAAATTACAACTGTCCTGAAGTCTTGAAATAAATAATACATAATTTTCTTTCTTTTTTATTATTTTTCTTTATAGTATCCATAGTAAGATTATCTTCTGCATTTCTCATGGATATTTCTTAAACGATTTGCACCGAATCCGACACGCGGTAAAGTCAAACAAGACGTAGCTGCGATCCAAATACTATCTATAATCCTCCAATACACATTCGTTTATCGTGACCCTTATCTGGAAGGTTTTAAGGTTTAAAATTACACTGTAGTATCGAAATTAACTTGTTTCCTTGCGATATTTCAAAGTTATATTTGCAGTTTGTAGAGACCTTAACATATGACTTTAAGGGTGATTGTTGATTGTTTCGTATTTGTATCAGTTTGTTACAGCGTGGGCTGGCGCAGCGAGTCGCCGTATAAGCTGCACCGGACACCAATGGATTTATCGTTTGAGGTTTAGACAAGGAAAGCCGCTTTGTCTTTGAGACAACAAACGAACGCCAACTCCCGGCCTCTTGCGACCACATCGAAAGAAATAAGAAAATTATTTTATTACTATTCTACCTAAGACTAGATATTTCAAAACACAGTATTTTAAAAATTAAACTACCTTTTAAAATATTTGAATTGTAAATTTTTATGATGCTAGTACGATATCAATTTGTTTATAAGTTAACATTTTGTTGATTAGATTAGATTCACACTGTAACAATTCTTTATTTGTTCAAATCAATACAACATAATATGTTTTATTAAAGAGTTTACACTGGATGTTAAAAATAAGTGTCAACATGACCCGAGCTAACTAAAGGCTATTGTTTAATGACAAAAATCAATAGGGTCCGTTTGACCAACAGCTATGGGCGCAAACAGAATTACCCGCCCTCTCCAATCAAAGGGTGCCGGTACGTCCGAGTAATGAGATTATTATGAATTTCCAATGCAAATAAATGGCCAATGCCCAATGTCATAGATCAAGACTCAAGAGGAATTTAGGTTCAAAATCAATATCATCCAAAGACGTATAATATAAATTTGTTTTTTTTTTGTTTATAGTTTTCATTGCATTTTATTTCTACAGCGTTTTATAGACTTATGATATGAAAACATGGAGCTAAATGTGATAAAACATAAAAAAGATATTCAACATTTGAACTTAACATTGTCGAACTATCCATGTTAATTATTTAAGCAATTAACTTAAAACAAAAAGGTAATGTATTTAATATATTGGGATGTGAATCATCTACATTATGTCTAATCTATGACAGTTGATACCGGGCAAGTCACCAGTTGGTCGAGCCAGTCAATGTGACCCTCCTTGTTTCGCCCGATAACTTCGGCCCTTCGTAGCTTATCAATTGAAAGTTCGGACCAACAAACATTTAACATGTATTATTTGTAACAAAATGGACACAGAGTTTATCGTAGTTAATAACATTTCTGAGTTGTTTCTTTTATTTACTTGTAGCATTAACTTTAAACGAAATATGTTGTAGCCAATCACATAATAACATTTACCCTATATTAGAAATCAATGTATGAACAATTTTTTTGTTTTCGAACGAAACCCGCTAAATTAACGTTTTCGCGCCATTCAGCATTTGAAATATGTAAGGCGGGTCACGTGTCATCCAGCGCACAAGCTACAAAGGCAGCTGCTGAGACACGGAGACAGTAGCGGGACAAACACGTTATTCCTAATGAAGCGACTTGGCACAACCGGTGCTGTTTCGTGCAACTATTTTTGGTGGCGCGAATCGAAGCTGGAGACGTGACCAGTGTCGTGACTACCGCTCACAGACTAAGCATGTTTACGCTATCCTAGACCAAACTCCTCTACCCTTTAGATACAAGTGTGCTCACTCCTTTAAGACCTTAATTTAATTGTTTGTTTATGATTAATTTAGGTCGTAGGTAATTATTAGTTCGGCACAATTTCGAGAATGTTCGGAAGAAAACATGTACGAAAGTATCTAAAAAAGAATAGAATGTTCTTGTACCTAATAGAAATTCTTAAAAAACCAATAAAATCTAGTTGTCAAGCGTCTGGAGAACATTGTATCAAAAACTAGTAAGTATATTCAAAGTTTCAAACATTAAACGATAGGAAAAGAATCGGCGAAACAAAGACTAGCATCTGTAGATCGGCTTTTCGTTGCGACATAGTCGGACGACAAAAGGAAAACTTCGGAAACAATTCTCATCTATCGGTCGCGCGGGGACTCATCGGGTTTCTTCAAAACTCTACCAAAGTGTAATCAAAGGATAAAACCTTCTGTAGCGGAGTCAAGTGGCTGCATAAAGGGAAAATTCACTTACTCCTACAGCGACGTCGTTCCAAACATTGAGGATAACTGACACTCTCATTGTGAACAATGCATTTGATTCATGTTTAGGACTTAAGTGCTAGTTTTCTGTGACATCGTGATATCCAATCAAAGTGCGAAACCAGTATACGTACGTGTCGCCTATTGGCTAATTATCCCCACCCCGCTATCCTAGATCATTGTATCAAAAACCAGAATACATTTGAAATACGGAAGACGATACGTTGGTTTGATTTCAAAGTTCCAAATCCTCAAACGCCTCAACACTTTTAGTTTTTTCCAAACCATATGTAGCTACACACACGCCGCTACATAAACTGGACCTTCGAGCCATATTTGGATCGTGGATTTGCCATTTTACGAGGATTTGGGTTGATCCAGGAGCACATTCCCGTCACCGCCCGGTGAGTACTTTTGTGGTTGTTCCCATTTTCACAAGTCACCATTATGCCTTTAATGGATAGGGACAAGTCTCCATATAAAAATACTACAGATGAGAAAGCTGAGCAGGTAATTCGCGACCTCATCAGGAAAAGAGGTATTCTCAAGGGCAGGTTAACGAAATTTGTGAATCATCTACATAGTTTAGTAAAACCGCTAGGTCAGGAGTCCAGGATAGATTTAAAATTGCGCATGGACGGGGCAGGCATTCTATTTTCGGAATTCAATTCCATACAATCAAAGCTCGAGGAGACTGTCTCTGAGTGTGATATCGACGAGCAGTTAAATCAGCGTCAGCAATTCGAAGACTGTTACTACAGCACACTTTCAAAAGCTGAATCCCTTCTTGGTGTCGGTAGGGAGGTCGCTGAATGCTCTAAAATGTGTTCTCAAAATCAGTCGTCAATAAAATTACCTGTCATCACTTTACCTACCTTCGACGGTTTATACGAGCACTGGCTAGAATATAGGGACACATATTTATCACTGGTGCATAATTCGACAGATATTAGCGACATACAAAAATTTCATTACCTAAAATCGTCACTAAAGGGAAGTGCTGAAATGGTAGTAAATGCGCTAGAAATATCATCCGAAAATTATTCTGTTGCGTGGGAACTTTTGCTAAATCGGTATGATAACAATAGATTATTAGTGCACAGTCACGTCAAAGCATTATTTGCGATACAGCCGTTACCGAAAGAGTCGTCCTCGCTAATTAGAAAACTTATAGATATTATAATTAACAATTTACGCGCTTTAAAAACACTCGGTGAACCCACAGAGTACTGGGACACTTTAATTATCTATATAGTCATTTCTAAATTAGATAAAACGACTGAGCGGCAATGGGAGGAACATAAAGGTTTTTTATTATCTAATTCTAAAATTACGCTGAAGCTTGATCATTTACTCAAATTTTTGAAATCTAGGGCCGATCTATTAGAAACTTTAACTTTATCGCACAGTAAAGACAGCACTATAACTGAAATTAACAAAAAATCATGTAATGCTTTTCGCAGCAACGTGGCACAGTGTAATGTTGTATCTTATAAGCCGGCCGGGCGCAATTCACGTAAGTTGTGTGTCGTATGTAAGACTCCACATCCAATTTACACTTGTTCACAATTCCTTAATATGGATTTAAAATCTAAACTTAAAATCGTTAAGGAACACAACTTATGTGAAAATTGTTTACGTTCCGGGCACACTGTAAACAGTTGTTTGTTTGGACCTTGCAAAAAATGTAACTTAAAACATAATTCACTAATTCATAGTTCTAGCGATTCTAATCATACAACGAGCCTAGTCTCTAAATCGTCAACTGAAGCGACTGAAAGAAGCGGAGTCGCCGCGCACGCGCCCCCTCCCTCGATCAGTTGCAGCCGAAGCGACAAGGGACAGGTTTGCGATGTTCACGCGTACACGCACACAGATGTAAACTGCACAAATGTGCAACCGGTTTTGCTATCCACTGCGCTAGTTGAAATACTCGATAAAAATAACAATTATCATATCGCATGCGCTTTACTGGACAGTGGTAGTCAGAGTTGCTTCATTACGCATTCGTTTTGCAAAAAATTAAATCTTCCTTTAATACAGTCCACTAAAACGATATGCGGAGTAGGTAATATTGTTTCACATTCGACACATTTGTGTAACATACAAGTAAAATCGCGCGTTAATTCCTACTCGATGCGACTTCAATGTTTTGTTCTAAACGAAATAACGCCCACATTACCCGCTGTTCAGGTACACCATGCGCATTTTGAGGTACCTGATAACGTTCAGCTGGCAAATACGCAATTTCTAGGGCAACAAAATATAGATATTTTAATAGGAGCGGACCGGTTTTGGGACTTGCTTATCGACGGCAAGATACGTCTACCTAACGGCCCATTCCTACAAAATACTAAGTTAGGTTGGATAGTTTCGGGTCCTATCAATCATATTACGCAAAAATATGGACACGTCCAATGTAACTTTAATACATCTATAGAAAATCAATTACGTCAATTTTGGGAGCTCGAAGAGTTAACTCAGCCTCGGAATACGCAATCTGATGAAGAGACGGCTTGTGAACAAAGTTTCGTTACAACCACTACACGCGACAAACATGGTAGATTTATTGTTGACATTCCGCTCAAAAAATCGGCCGAGGTGTTGGGCGAATCGTACTCCCAAGCTGAGCGCCGTTTTTTCGCGTTGGAAAAACGGTTGCTACGCGCACCCACCAGTTATAAGCAATTATACGTAGATTTCATGCGAGAGTACATCAACTTAGGTCACATGACTAAAGTCGATAGTTATTCGAACCCCAACTACTTTCTACCGCATCACGGCGTATTTCGTGAACACAGCACTACCACGAAACTCCGTGTCGTGTTCGACGCCAGTGCAGCCACTAACAACGGAATTTCATTTAACGACATACAACTCGTCGGACCTCCTATTCAGGGTGACTTGCTAGGTATACTGTTGCGCTTTAGACAATTCCGATACACCGCGTTAGCCGACTGCGAAAAAATGTATCGTTCGGTACTCGTTAATCCGACCCAACGTGACTTACAGCTAATCGTGTGGCGCGACGAACCGTCTAAACCGCTTGCAGTATACAAGTTAAACACGGTTACATATGGCACAGCTTCGGCACCGTTCTTGAGTGTACGCTGTTTGAAGCAACTAGCTGCTGAGTGTTCCGACCTTGAAGTCAAAAGAGTCATAAATAACGATATCTATGTTGATGACCTTCTGACCTCCAGCGACGACAAGGACAAATTATTAAGAATTTGCAAGGGCACCGTAGACGTGCTAAAGTCCGGTTGCTTTAATTTACGCAAGTGGGTTTTCAATTTTGAAGTCGGCGAGGACGCGTACCCAACGTCCACAAATGATAATGATATTATTGATACATTTCGCAACTTAAACTTTGGGGAACATAGCCAATGTAGAACCTTAGGCTTAGGTTGGTGCAACGTTGCTGACGATTTCAATTTCAATACACAGTTACAGCAGCCCACTTCTAATGTAACGAAACGCACCATACTATCTATAGTTTCTCAAATATTTGACCCGTTAGGTTTATTAAGTCCGTCGATTATGATAGGCAAAGTATTATTACAACGTCTTTGGTTACTTAAATTACAGTGGGACGACCCTCTTCCCGCCGATATTTTACGCACGTGGAACCGGTTTGTTGACAATCTATCTTATCTTTCTTCAATAAAGATTCCGCGACACGCATTTCAGTGTGACGTAACACGAGTCGAGCTGCACATTTTCACTGACGCCTCGCAGACAGCTTACGGCGCTTGTGCTTATGTAAGAACCGTATGCGATGATCGTGTTGTCGTAAAATTATTAATATCGAAAGGTAAGGTAGCCCCATTGAAGCCTGTTAGTATACCTCGCCTGGAACTGTGCGGCGCGTTGCTAGGCGCTAAGCTTTACGATAAAATTCGCAGTTCGCTTACTCGCGAGTTTGACGAAGTAGTATTTTGGACCGACTCGACTATTGTGCTAGGCTGGTTACGTATGACACCTAATTTACTTAAAACGTTCGTACAGAATCGAGTCGCCGAAATACACGAACTGACGAGTGTATTCACGTGGAGGCATGTAAGTGGCAAGGAAAACCCTGCCGACCTGATTTCACGGGGAGTAAGTCTCGAGGATTTAGTCTTATCTAAGTTGTGGTGGGAAGGTCCTACATTTTTACACGTATTAAATTTTAATTTCAATTTAACTACACATTCGAATTCAAATGCTGAGTTATTACCTATTGATTTGCCTGAACTAAAATCTAACACTACAAACTATACATTTTTAAATCAAAATATTAATACAGACGAAACATTCTTTCCATTCAATAGATTCTCAAACTTCAATCGTATGATTCACGCGACTGCTTATGTACTGCGCTTCACGCACAACAGCCGGCCGCGCCACAGAACCGATCAGCTGACGGGTGCGATCAATGTCGATGAGTTGAATCGCGCAGTGATTATGCTAGCTAAGTTATCACAAAGGGAGTCATTTTCTTTGGAGTACAATTTGCTAAAGAGTGGAAGGAATGTTAAGTCTAGCAACAGACTTTCAAGTCTAAATTTATTTTTAGATGAAAAGGACCTAATGCGCGTAGGTGGCAGAATAAAAAATTCTTTAGATTTTAATTATAATAAGAAACATCCTATACTTCTTTGTTCTAAGCACTATTTTACTCGCTTGTTATTTATTCATGAACACAATCAAGCTTTACATTGCGGGCCGCAAGCGCTGCTGTACCGCTTACGCGAGCAGTGGTGGCCGCTGTCCGGTAGGAATCTCGCGCGGAAGGTGACTCATCAGTGCGTCGCTTGCACACGGGCTAGGGGAAAAACGCTAAGCCCACTTATGGGCAACCTGCCTAAGGAGCGCTTGACGGCAGATTTTACTTTTATTCGCACAGGTGTAGACTACGCTGGACCAGTGTACGTTTTGAATCGTAAAGGTAGGGGTGCTAAATTAGTAAAATCCTATATCTGTCTTTTTATTTGTTTTACTACTCGCGCTATTCACTTAGAGCTTGTCAGCGACCTTTCCACTGACGCATACCTCCTCGCTCTCAAACGATTCATTTCTCGACGTGGAAAACCATGTCAAATTTTCTCAGACAATGGACGAAATTTTGTAGGTTTAAACAATGAATTTGCTCAGTTTTTATCATCTTGTAGTAAAGACGTTGTAGATTACGCAAAGAGTCAAAATATTAAATTCTCGTTTATACCTCCTTATTCCCCGCATTTTGGTGGCTTGTGGGAAGCGGGGATCAAATCATGTAAGTACCACCTGCGGCGAGTGCTCGGCAATGCTCATCTGACGTTCGAAGAATTCGCTACCGTCCTCACACAGATAGAAGCAGTGCTAAACTCACGTCCGCTGGTACCTCTGTCTTCGGATCCCTCTGATGGCTATCCCCTCAGCCCTGGCCATTTCTTGATTGGCCGACCTCTCACGGCACCGGTGTGTGAAAATGACCTGCAACACTTACCTGTACACCGGTTGAGCCGCTACCAGAGAGTGGAACAGCTGCGGCAGCAGTTTTGGATGCGCTGGGCTAGAGAGTATATCTCGGAGCTACAAATCAGAGCTAAGTGGAGGGAAAATACGGCAGAATTGAAGCCCGATACGCTTGTCCTTGTCAAGGACGTGGCTCTTCCGCCGTTGAAATGGCCACTTGGTCGCGTCGTGAAGACAATTCCTGGTGAAGATGGCATCTCCAGAGTGGCGGACATCAAGACCACATCAGGCGTCATAAGACGGTCTTACACAAAGATCTGTCCACTTGTGAGGGACGAATAGTGTTAAAAGCTGGTGCTTTCAAGGCCGCGGGCATGTTTAGGACTTAAGTGCTAGTTTTCTGTGACATCGTGATATCCAATCAAAGTGCGAAACCAGTATACGTACGTGTCGCCTATTGGCTAATTATCCCCACCCCGCTATCCTAGATCATTGTATCAAAAACCAGAATACATTTGAAATACGGAAGACGATACGTTGGTTTGATTTCAAAGTTCCAAATCCTCAAACGCCTCAACACTTTTAGTTTTTTCCAAACCATATGTAGCTACACACACGCCGCTACAATTCATTTAAAATTGGTCAGCGTTATGATGCATTTGAGCTCTGATTACAAATTACGTTTGCTGACTGGGTGTGGGTTATTTTAGTTTTTTTATATCAGTTTTCCAGTAATGCACAACTTCGTCATCGAATTAACTACATAAAATATTATCTTAATATCTATTTTTCGATATTGTAACAGTCTTAAATGTAATGCATCAAATACTACGTCAGTAACAAGAGTGCATGACTTTATATAAAGCCATAGTTGGTTCAGCGAGCGAATTTGCATAGGAATGGCTGATTACAGAGTAACACCATAGGCAGCGGGTGGACCTAGGTTTAGCCAGGTAGTCAGGCAGTCTGCAATGCCCCAACCCCCTCCCCCCGCAGCTTAACTCTGTGAGAATGTATCGTTACTGCCACTGTAATTTCTATTTATTCACTAACCGGAAAGGGGTGGAACGATACTGTACAAAAATTTTAAAGCAAGTTTCCGTTGTTATTACGCTACTGCAGATCTTGTTGATAGTATTGTGTAGTTGACTTTTAAAGATTGTATAAGATATATACGTATGTTTATTTGTTGTTCGTCGACTTTAGATGTTTAAGAGCACTAATAACTACATCAATCAAATCATGCCCGTCTATTAAGTATCATTCACATCATTTAATGAACCAAGTATTGCTAAAAGTTCAACCCTCTAAAACCGTTGCATATTCAAAGTTCAATTTATATTGAAATCCATTCCACGAACTCCCAATCACTATCAAGGATTTTAATTAGCGTAAAGCGCGCACAGAAGCGAACACATCAAAGGGCACGGCGATTAAAGGAAATATTTAATCTGAAATATTATTTCAAAGTTTTTACAAAGTACAGTTTCATTTGCTATATCACACACTTCTTCCATTGAAGCAATCAATTTATTACAAACAAATCGCTTGCTCAGAACTAGCATATTTATTCTGCAACTCTCTTAATAGATATTTGGGAATCTAGTTAATGATTAAACAATAGAATTAGTTTAATCTAGGAGTACACTCAAACCTCATGCTACATTGTCTGTACTAATTCTGGAAGCCAAGCTCGTGTCGCGACATCGTCTGATTACAGGGTTGTTTACACTGGCTGTGATACTGATTGTCTGACGATCGACGTCAACTGATTTTCTTCACCAAAATGCAGATAGAAACGTTGATTAAGTGATTTGATACATTAAAGGTAATGGACAATTTAATGGATTTTCTATGTCTGTGTAAATGAAAACAACCATTGGTCATAAACTTTTTACTAACTATTCCTTGTAATGGTATATAATATTACTATTTTTTGACATTCACTCAATTAATTAACAAATTCGAAAAAGAATTCCTGAAACTTTTGAAAATGGAAAGTACACAAGTTTAGAAACATACAGAGAAACAAGTTTCGAAATATCCTAAGTACTTTTTTATCATAAATTTATTTTAGTCTAAAAAGGGATTTCCATATCCCAACCCCTACGCTACCCTTAAGACGTAAATAAACCGATAAGGATGGAACTATCGCAGTAAATAATCGATTCGTATTCCGGCTGCCCTGAGCAGGAGCTATCCAATCGTTAAACCAGATTAGATCCTCTGTCTATACCCTGAGAGATTTAGCTTGAGGATATACCATACTTTTTCCTATGGGACGTTTATTTGCATCGTGCAGAGCTTTTTACACGCCAACTTGAACTTTAATTAAAAATAGAATTACCTAGAATCAAGCGCACACGTTTTTATTTATTACAATGAATTGCAAAATTAATGGTCATTAAGAAATATATTAATTTAAAATTAAAACCATTGAAATTAGTTAATCAAAAGATGCCTTAAAAGTTAACAAAATGCAAAGTAGAACTTCTCCATAGGTCAATTATTACTGGATAAAACCTTAAGCTTATCCACTCACATGTTGATAGTTCATACCCTTATGTGGGGATTGACGTTTATACTGCGGTGCTTTTTTCACTTTAAAAAAAAAAACGAAATGAAAAAATTGGTTGATAGATGAAATATCTAATAAGTAAAATTTCGAAATATCAACTCAAATTTATTTTTTGTACTACAATTAAATACTGCTGTATAATTTTGGTATATAGTGTACGCTCAGGTTGGTCGGAGGCGCGTTTATCTATCGGCGACAGCCCTCCAATCTCCAGAGGCCGCGCGGCGATGAATAGAGATCGTCGCTCGGTTTAACGATATCCGACTCTCTACCTGTAGCTACTCTACACAACACATTCTTCTCAAGCGACATTATTTTTACTTTAGAGGAAGAATATCTCTTGAAGGATATTCGAGAAAATATATTGTGAATTTAAAATAGACCGAAATGCACAAATTTGAGGAAACGTTTCTTAGTATTATATGTTTATTTAGAATTTAGGTGTAATAAAAGGTGCATCGAATTTAAATTTCTTCTTATATTTTCTTTAAATATATATTCATGTTTTCTTACAAAAAAATATTATAACAGGTAAGCAATCATAATTAAAATAACACATTAAAATAAATTTGTTGGAAACTTATTAAAGGCATTTCATTCATAAACAGCAACCTATAGAAAACTCACAAAAACTAAATCGTATTTAATAGCATTATACACAATTTCTAAAATATTTTACATTTAATAAAAGCCTCACAGAAATAAATAATTCAGACCCTTACGTAAACACAAAATTGTGAGGAGAAAAAATCGTATAACGTAAGTGACCGCACGCCGACGACACTAGTTGCTAAATAGTTGTCATAAAATTCACAGCAATTTAGATTCGACGCGTCGGGTAGCGTCGGAGAGCGTCGGAAGGTCGTTCAAACAAAATGTCGCCGTATAATAACTCGGTAAAGCGTGTGTTTTACGAGACGAGATGGCTCTGCTCTGTTGACTGGGGTACAGCCTTTTTATATTCAACGACTTTTTGACATCGTTACGGAAATACGCAAAAAGGTAGTAAAACATTTTAATAAACGATTCTTTTTTCACATATAAATCTAGTAAATGACATAAAATTTGATTTTTCTTCAACTTTATCGAAGTAGAGATAACGAGAGACGCACCATTAGAGTGGAAAATTAACATACTCGTAACATATTATAGGTTACCAAATTTTTCTCTTTGTTAAAGTGAAGATTATTATTAAATTGATTTCGGGTCCTATCGTATTACATGGTTTTCATAAATTCTTATGACTTAGTTACTTATATGTTTTTGTGTAGTAGCTATAAATATATGTGCTACTATAGTTACAAAATTAAGTCGAACAGTAGTCGTAACGTAAGCTTGTCGTCCCGCACGCTATAAGCAGCGACGCGTCGCTCGGCGCGCGCTTGATTGTCTCACGTGGCCGTGCTGCGAAATGGGATTGCGCTCGCGAAATGCACTTAGGACCGTCTCTATTTCAGGTAATTCCTCTGTTTATTTGCTAGTGTCAATGTTTTTATGTTAGCGGGATGAAATTGAAGAGGGTAGACACGGCTATGACTTGCGCTTAGAATTGGAATGTTATGACAGAAGCTCACATATGTTTTCGGATATAAAACTCAAGATAAATGTCCTTGTACAAATAACCCTCAATATTCTACGTATTGATAAAAAACTATCTTAAATATAATATAAAAGCTAAAATATGTCATTAAAAGAAGTCCCTTTAGGCAAGGTTCCGAAGATACTGGCAGCGTTCCCCCTTTGAATAGCTAAACTAATCCTTTGTCCGAGGTAGCTGCCAGCTCTTCGGTCTCCTGTGATGTCGACTAACCTTTTTGCTATTTCCTTAAAAAGCTTTCTAGCGCTAGGACCCCACGGACCAAGGGTCTCGACACCGAATGGGACAAATTCGTATTCGGTGCCCAGACCCCTGTATTTGCAAGCTTTAGCTTTTTCAGCCGCTTCACAAGCCGCACCAGCTCTGTTGTTTGTTCCATGTAGATGGGAAGGGGCCAGTGTGTCTGTACAAATAAATTACTTACACTATTAATATACTTTCCTTCTAAATGAGTCAAATTCCTTTTTAGCCGACTTCAAAAAGAAGGAGGTTATCAATTCGACTGATTTTTTTTTTTATGTGTGTTACCGCGAATCTCCGTCCCTGGTGGTCCGATTTTGATAAAAATTATTTTAATCGAAAGGAAGTGCTTGCAGGTGGGTCCCATTTTTTGTTTTTTTTTTTTAAATAACTAGAAGACTAGTAGATTTTTTTTCTTATGATTAGTGTACACCCTTCATCAAATTTGTCATCTATTGTACTAAAATCTTTTAATTTATTGATGCAAGTCTTCCTTCTCTCTCTGTCACTTAATCTTGAAAGTGAGTTGTTGAAATAACTCATAGATTTTTGAAGATATAATTTGTTTAAAGTATTTCTTATCATTCTGTTTCTATAAAAGAACAATAATACGTAGTTTGAATTATGCTACTTAACTCGATCTCGTTCGCAGGCGACTAAACGACGCAGTTAACATTTACCGCCATAAATATATATCACTTAAATCGGTAGCAACAATTCCCTGAAAACAATTGTTCGCTCATATATATACGGATCCAAATTACATTTCCAATTCATGAAGACGGTTACCCTTCCCCGCGTACTTCTGATCCCCTTGTTGCCTCTGTTCACACCTCAGAAGGTCCTCTATGAATAATTTTCGCAGAAGCTTGTTGACTTAATTTTATATTGGTTTTATTAACTTTTTCTAATGCGAATATACGAGTCGTTGTTCAACTGTTGACTTTCCAGAGGTAAATTTTAGATTAAAAGATGTTTTATTGGTGCGTCTTAGATAAATTTGCCGTTTTCAGTCGCTCTTATGAATATAAATTTATGTTGTATAATAAAAATTGAATTACAATACTGTTCAACTCGCGAGTGACTTGGATTTTACGATATATTTAAATACAGAAAAATAATACTGGCTTGCTTTAATTTTTTTTCAGATCTTTTAGATGGATATAGGTTAGGTACTTTGATATGGACAGGATATAACCAATCTCTCCAAAGAGACGGTCGAAATTTGAAACAAAAATGTATTACATTTATACATTGCTAAAAGTCTTCTCAAGTTAGTTATTTTAAATGTATTTATAAGGTACTTACGGTACTTAATTAAGTAATCTTTTTAATTTACTTTTTTTAACTTCATTCGACTACTTTAAAGGATAATTTCCTTGCAAACCTTGTAAAAAAAATTAAATAAAACTCGCTTAAGTACTTTATCCAACATATTTATCTACAATAAACGCTTCATTTATAAATAATTACATCCGTAAAATGTTATATTTCGTGCACTAAACGATACCTTTATGAAATTAATCGTCGAGCATGAATTATGACCCTTTCAAGTGATCTCAAAGTTGTTCAAAGTTACAGGAAGCGAGCTCAAGTTTGTGAGAGTCGCCTCGTTAACTAACTTGTTTCCGAATAGTTTACAAAATTCGCTATCGTAAACGTATCAGTTTGTGAATTAGTTTCACTTCAATTTTGTACAAATTGGTTACAGGGATAACTAATATTTATATGCACACTACAGTCTACAGCCGGCATCTTAGGGTAAAGTTTTAGGATTGCATAGTAAGAGACTTGTAGAGTAAAATTCAAATTTTTTCGATTGTAGGTCGAAATTAGCTTAGTGAAAATTCTTTGGTTGTTTATTCTTTGCGCATTAAGTAGAGAGACAGAATAATAATTTCTTTCTTATTCTTAAAAGTTAGAATGACTTTCTTTTTCTTTCCAGTAACTTTTTAATATAACAAATTTACGTAGAGCAGTTTAACAACTCTTCAAATTGAAGTACTGGTTGATATGAGTTGTAACATGTTTTTAAAAATCGGGAAAATTTTTCAACATTCGTATGTAGGGCAACTGGCAACATTCCGGCATGATTTGCGATATTAATGAGGTACACTCGTCGGCCAGGGCCACTTGCGGGATCTGCGACTGCGACTGCTACTGCGACCCGTTGAACTTTCCAACCAATTACCTGTCAGCATCTCTACCGTACTGCACTTCATGCGGCCGACAGTTACACCGTATGCATAAGATTCCAGATTTGGCGTAGATTGTTATACAATCCAGTAGAAAAACTTCACAGACGTTCTTTTTTTTTTTTTTTTTTTTAGAAGAAGGAGCAAATGATCATCGAATCGCCTCATGGTAATTGATCCGCCGTCGGACTACAGATGCGATCTCAGTATGACCTTAGTAAGGAGTATATTCATCTTATTAATGCATTTTTAAATAAAATTTTAAAATAGATATGTTAACTATCTTTAATTTATCATATCGGTGTGTTAGGCAGACGGGCGCGGCGTGCACTCGACATGTAACATGTGCACTTTTCGCAGGTGACGTCAGATGCATGTTTACGCGGACCGTACTTTCTCGCCACTCGGATTCGCTCCGGTCATGCCAACTGCCTACTGCCGCGTAATTATGCTGCATTCGGACCAACACAGAATATCTACGTCTTGAGAAACCACTTGTCGAATTCTGCAACGTTTCATTGCAATATTTACTAATAGAAACTTTTCCGATATCATTACTTTTAAGTATTAACGTAAGATGCAGATGTAACAAGTCGTATGTAGTTTTCCTAACATGCTTCTTACAACCATTTTTTTTTTTTTTTTTTTTATAGTCTGGAAATGCATTTACGCACCCCTACGCCGGGCTGTGCAATGGCGTAGGGAGTGTGGGACTCGCCGGCCGCAGAAGGCGACCGGAATACCCACTAAAACCAGACTGCCCTCTGACGCGTTACGGCGGGGCCACGGGAAACGCGTTAGCTTACTTCCGTGACCCCGCCTGCGTTTGGCCCTAAGGGGCCCTCAATTTTGAGGCGTGGGGAGAAGGGCAGCAGCAAATTGCCGCCTCCTTCTCCCCACTCTTCTGCGCCGGAGCGGGGGCGCTAGGGGATCCCCTTCGCGCTCCCGCTCCCTCTCCTCCTTCTGCGATATGACAGTTTCGCAGAAGGAGGAGACCGCGTTCCAAGACCTCTCACTTCCCAACATGGCGCGCACGACGCCGGGAAGTGAGAGGTCGCCGCCTATCGCCGCCACCAGGGTGCGGCGCTCTTCTGTCCAGGCGCAGCACACTTCAAGTGTGTGCTGCGCCGTATCCTCATCGGCGCCGCACCCGTGGCAGCGCATCGTCTCTTCCCTTCCGATCCGACACAGGTACCGTCCGAAACAGCCATGTCCGGACAGCACCTGTGTCAGTCGGAAGGTAAGGGAGCCGTGGCTCCTCCCACACCATTCCGGGAGCTGTGGGCGTATGGCCTCTATGGTGCGCACGCCATATTGGGCGTGCGCTAGGCCACTCGCCCAGAGCTCCACGGTCGTCTTTCTCCTCACCTCCCGGGCGCGGGAGAGCTCCCCTGGAGCCGGGGCTTCGCCCCGAGCTCTTTGTGTTGCCCGCGCCCAGTAGGCTTCGGCCAGCACGCCCGCCTCTATTTCCCACGGAGGGGTGCCGGCCAAAACGCAGGCCGCAGCGTGGCCTACCGTGCGGTAGGCCCGACACGCACGCGCCGCAATTATGCGTTGCGGCCTGCGGAGGAGGGCCCTGTTTGGTGCGTTGAGGGCATTTGCCCACATCGGTGCACCGTACAGGGCCATGCTTTTGACGACCGTGGTGTACAGCAGTCTCGTATGTACACCCGGACCTCTAAGGTTAGGGAGGAGCCTCGACAGGGCTGAGGCCGCTCCCACGAGCCGGGGGGCCAGCGCTCGGAAATGATCGCCGAAGCGCCAGCCCCCGTCGAGGACAAGACCCAGATATTTCATCCGGGCCCTGACCCCGACTTCCTCTTCGTTGACCCGGAGGGTGGCCCCCGCAGGAATCCTCCACCTAGGCCCTTTAAAATAAAGGGCCTCGGTCTTGCTGAGGGCCACTCGGAGGCCTAGCGCCTCGATCCTCCGGGTCAACAACATGGCTCCGGCCTCAGCCCTCCTTTTAAGCCGGCTCCAGGTAGTGTCCCGGACGGCTACCAGCGTGTCATCTGCATAGCAGATGACCGCCATCCGGGACAGCACCTCTCCGCGGATGGCCCAATCGAATCCGATGTTCCACAGGAGGGGCCCTAACACGGACCCCTGTGGAACACCGGAGGCCATCCGCCTTTCCTCACGGCCAGTTCTCCCCATGTAGGACACTACCCGCCCTTGCAGGTAGTGTCCTACGACTCTCCGCAGGTAGAGGGGCACTCCGTGATACCGGAGCGCCTCCTCTATTACCGCGAAGGGGAGGGAGCCGAAGGCGTTGGCGATGTCTAATGACACCGCTATGGCTCCCTGCCCCTATGCTTCTTACAACCAGACTGAACCAGACCCAACCTAATTATTATCACGTATAGGCGAAATACTAAAACATGCATTAAGAACACTTTAACTTACTAACAGGAATATCCATTTACGTGTTTATTTTCTTACAATTTTCCATGCCAACAAACTATCGAATATATCGGATCCCGCACGACGTTGATGTACTTAGGGAGGCAGCGGCTAGACTTTGTGCGCTTAATCAGGATTAAACAGCAGCAGTTTACTGAGACAAGAAGTTAAGTTTGAGCTCCCGTTAAATTACATTAAGACATCGTATTAATTATCTGTGATTTAATATCACCTTACGTGCAGAGCTTTACTGTTGTTGCTAAACGTTTTAAATCTAAGGGCGCAGTTCCATTAGTTACTAGGGCTCGTATGCGTTGGGCGATAGTCCTTACTTTATCTTACGGCTCGACCTATAATTTTTGTTAGTCGTTAGCTCGTATGCGGGGATTCCCCGCATCCTGTACAACAGAAATATCCACTAATGAAATTGCGCCCAAAAGCTTTTGATAAAGGTGCTTTAAATCAATTCAAGCCTTTTTTTTTTGGAATTCATACATTCATAATTTGAAATTTTAATTGGTATTAATTATTCCTGGCTCAGCTTGAATCCAATCTAGTTCGACCATGTTCTCAAATTAAATCTCCATGTAACATTTGTTACAACACAACAATGTTAAACCTAATCAACAATATATTCGCATATAACTATTTGATATGAACTTATTTAATGTCTATTTATTCTCGGAGATTTTGCATTAAATGTCCAGACGCTGACCAATTTCACGAGCCGACGCGCGCGGCTCTCAGATATGTATTTTCAAATATTATATTAGAGTTATAGGATATTTTAACATCACTTGAACAATTTTTATACCTTATCAAATATATGAAAGATGTACTTTCAGAATCTAGATACACCTAAACTGTGTTGTTGATTGTATATTACAAAATAAATACCCGTAATTGGAACTTGTCTTCTGGCTTAGTAACATGAATGTTTATCTTTTAATAAGGTCATCATACCGTTGGTATATGAGCTACAGAATTGACTACGACGTAGACAGATGTGCACTTTAATATAAATGTTTTCAATGTTACCTTTTATTTATGGTGTCGTAGGCACTTAAATTAACTCTGTGGAAGATCAGCATGCTTCTGTAATTTTCAATTAAATTATTTTTGAATGAAACACGAATGTATCTATGTATATATATATAAAAGAAAGTCGTGTTAGTTACACTGAAAATTAGCTGAAAATTAATGGGGAGGTAGCTTAAAACTAGGAGACGGACATAGGAACTTTTTTATCTTGTGTGCATTTTTTTTTCATTCCGCGCGGACGGAGTCGCGAGTGAAAGCTAGTATTTAATAAAGAAAGCTAAAGGACAGAATTATTTTTTAAATACTTCTTTGAAACTTGACTCTGTAAAAAACGATAATTGCATTTGGAAACATCTAGAATGTGCAGTGAAAGTTATCCAATGGTTGTAGAAAGTTCACACTATCCTCAGCTCTTAAGCAGCCTGCACAATGGTAAAGCAATCGCAGACGCATTAGCCTTGGCCAGTGTACACGGCGCCGGCGCCCAAGTCTCGAGTACCTTATGCTAATGCTCTCTAGTTTATATTATATTCGATCTGTAGCTATAGAAAAGTCTAAATATTATTGTAAAACAAAATCTATGTATTGTACAAATCCTATGTATTATGTATATACAATACAAAATCTTAAATAATAATTAAATAGTTAGTTAATTTAATCCAAAAGATTGATGTAATTTTCTGAAACGAACTCGTTAACTTAGTAGCAAAATCCAGCGTTTATCGCAAGCTGTAATTAATTGTATTGTAAATTTTATTGTAATTTAAATACGAAATAATAATGAAATAGTGAACATGATAATGTTACCTCTACCTCTAACTTACGATTAATATCACATGAATATAAAACAGTAAGATAATTGCTACAAGGTTTACCGACAATTTGTCAGCTGTATCCGACACAACGGCACGACGTGGGCATGCTACTATGGGGGCAGGGCTTTTTAGAGTTAGGTCGCATCCCGCTGCATTATTTCCTGAATTACAGCGCGCATTGAAGCGTGAAATTGGACAGGGTCGGACTGAGCGCCTCTGCAGCTTACTCATACTTTACAGCTCCTAATATAACCTAACTTTATATGCTTTACTGGTTATAGCTCACTTTAGTTTTACATAAAGAAAAGAAAGTAAGTTATTCAATACAAATATAAATTTTACTAGACAAAGTTTGTTGAAACATACAAAATGAAAATTAAAAATTTTGTGTTAGAATCCTGCAAACTTTCCAATACTATCTAGATTTGATTAGAGAAAAGCGTGGAAGTTTACTTATATTTGTATTTAAAGGCTGATCGTTCTCTAGAAGTAGACAAAACCGTTCGAGTCTCTGCAGCCTGCAGCGAGCGATCAAATTAAAACTAATAAAAATGCAAACGAAGCCGCGGCTGCGCGCCGGAAAATCTTTCCTTAACTTTAATGAAAGGTGGAACTTGCTTTTTTTTCTAAATTATCTTTTCTATATACAAGTAGTTTCTTTGTAAAACAAGATTCCTGCAAATTGTTTTTGTTATTACTTCTTAGTAACTACAAGCCTGGTGATTTTACAAGTTATTCTTTAAGTTAAAATTAAGAATGATTTCTTATTTACAATAGCGTTCTATTTCTAAAAAAACTGCTCCAAGAACATATTGAAAAGTTATTTTACTTTAAAAATACATAAAACGGAATATGTACAGAAAATATAAACCCCAGATTGGACAGGATTCGTATCAATCTTTGGGAAACCCTTACATTCATCTTAAGCAAATAAGTTCCTACAAATCAGGTCTACAATAAAGGCAACAGTGTCCATAAATCCCACGGCCGATCCGCGGCCAATTTTATAGAAGAGGCATCGAATTGTGGAGGCGATAAAAATGCGGAATCCTCTTGCAACGAATGGAATTGCGTATCGGGACTCAGAGAGGGTGTAATCTGCCTTTGCCTAGTACCTCTTGCCTAGTGCCTACAGGACACTCCCGTGAGCCCCGCCAGCCGACCTGCAGGCCCGCAAAGATTATGCTAATGTAGACACGTCCGTTCAGAAACTAAACATTTACTACAAGCGAAATATTTGTCTTATAAATATTATTATGCTGTAGACTTCTAACCATCTGAGCTACCAATTGCAAAAAATAAAAATGTCCCTAATTTTCGCAACAAATTTTGAAGCTATATTCAAAATCTACTAGTCTTCCAGTTATTTAAAAAAAAAAGCGACCCATCTGCACTTCCTTTCGATTAAAATAATTTTTATCAAAATCGGACCACCAGGGGCGGAGATTCGCAGTAACACACATAAAAAAAATACAGTCGAATTGATAACCTCCTTATTTTTGAAGTCGGCTAAAAACTTTTATTAGATAGGAGTTTTAAAATGTTTTGCATAGTTATAAAGCGCTAATGTTCTCCTCATCCAGTAGAACTGGATTAGCTACTAATTAAATCATCGAAGCGTATTCTAATTACACAATAACTGAATTATTACTACTAAGTAAGTATATCGGTTTACTGTTTCCTGTTACAGGTTGAAATAATTACTTATTATAGGTTGACCGGACCAATTTAATAGGCCACATTTCACATCTATCAATTTTAGCTTCATAATGTATGAATCGATACAGACTTCAAATATTATGTAAATCGATTTCAGTTATTATGAAATATTCACGTTTTTCGTTTAATTTTTTTGTTTAAAAAGAAAGATTTCACTGACGCAATATTGTAACGACGTTCGATTGATATGATTACTTTAATTTTGTCCGCTGTTACAAGGTTACGTTATTGGGTTTTGATGAAGTGTCAATTATAACCTATTAACATCGCCCGAAAAAAATAAATTTGAAGCTTGACTGTTGCTAATACTTTGAACATCTTACAAAAATGGGGGAAACAGAATGAAGCAAAAAACTGTTTTTTTGAGAACAAGGTTACCTCTATTTGTAAAATAAGTAAAGTATTTTATGTACGACCAGAGACAATTCTGTTATTAGAGCGGTCGCCTCATCTATGGTGAGTGCATGGAATCGCGCCAGAACTAAATGAAATTGAAATTAGCTTTCTCTCCCCAGAGGCGCTCGCGGAATTCTCCAAAAATAAAAGCGTATTATATTTTAAAATAGTCTCGGAGCCTGCAGCGCGGTGACTTAGCGACAACGAAATGCAATTAAACTTAATGTATTGGCGGAGTACAAGTTACAATGTATCCAAAGATCTTTCAAGGTTTATTTCATACAGAATCAATATAATTTTAGGTAATCAGTATCTGGGTATTTAAGATCATTTCCATGAGTAAGGAGATAGGTACATTCGTCCAAACTATAGCCATGAAACAAATTAGTAATTGAACTTTGATGATTTAGAAGTATATAGAAACAGTTAAAGGATTGTCATGCAGGTGAATCCTGCAAACAGGAGACAGGACGATGTCAACTTTGTATCTATTCGTTCAATTCATGAAATAATTGGAAAACGCTAAACATATCGGACAATATAGACTAACAGTAAAATTGTTGTTTTACAATTCCAGTTAAATTGGATGCGTTGCATCAGCTAATAAATTGTTGCGTGTGCGTGCACCCTGCGCAGTAACAACTGGAAGCAAATCGGGCAAATGCTATAAATTCGGGAGGCGCGTGTTGCGGCCATACCTATAAAGTGGGCGTTGTAACGGCTTACCGGGGACATGTTTGCGTTCCGACGCAACGCTCAAAATTCAGAGCCGCGCATATTTGATGAGTGGCCGTGGGAATGGCCGCGTGCCCACTGCCCACTGCGCTCGCATCCTACCGACGTACATACATTAATCCAATTGATTTGTATGCGAAATACTAGATAACAATACGATAAAGTTTCGTTTGGGATTTTTCATTTTTTAATACTGGCAACTCTTTTTTTTTTCTTTACATTGGTGGTAAATAATGTCGGCCCTAAAAAATAGTGAGCCAAATAAATATTTGATTAGGATTAGACGTTATTAAAGAAGATGTCAAATAAAAATAATTTTAGAGAATTTTCGGTAAAATTAGCTCTTTTCTCCGTCACACAGAAATCTTTTAATTGAAAACCTTCCCTCTATACTCTTTGTTGCCTAGTATTTCTTATCAGTCTTTATTTCTTGGAAGCCTCGTGTATGTACGAGGTTACTGTCGCACGACCTCACAAAAAGCCGGCCGTCCGCCCGCGGCGCCTTTTGCTGGCCATACGTGCATCACACACCTGGACCTACAATAACGGCACAGTATCAAGGATGCGGTATTTTTCTCTTTTCATTTGTTTTTTTAAGAAAGATATTTTGCCGCATATTTTAAGATCACAGATAAATAATTCAGTTATATTTGTACAGTTTTTTTTTTGTCTCCTGAGCATGAACTAGGTAACCAGAAAAAGGATACTTAAAAGTGTTATTTATTAAATAAAAAACTTAAAATTAAACATCTCAATATTCGCAATGCCGCATCCGTTTTTTCAGCTTCTTAAATCATTTCGGTAGAGGGCGCGGTATAAATTAGTTAATGTTTTGGGTATTCAGGTAGTGTTGTGTTGGTTTTTTCGCTTCTCGCTGCGATCAGTCGTGCGTACTGCTTATGCCATTGTGGCGAGCTCTCGTGTAAGCTCTCACTAGATAGACAGCTGGATAAATACATCGAGGAAGAGTATATTAAAGAAAGAAAAAAATCTAATTTAACTTCTTAAAAAAACAGTTTTAAAAGTAGTTTTGGATTAATAAATATGTATATGATTTTTAATATCTATGTATAAAACAATGTATTATTCGTTTTTTTTTTCGACGTACAGTCAGGGCCCTTCGCAATGTCCCACTTACAGAAAAATTGCCTTGTTCCTTACAACGAGACAAACTCCGCTCCTTTTAGATAACCAATTAGATAGCATTAAGTTGCGTAAACGACGGCATAATAGTAAAAAGTAAAAGGCCTAATTTTAGTCCACGTTCCCTTCCCACCCATTTCTTATAAGGAAAGGATGTGAAGAGGAAGTGGATTTGACGGAGGAGGGGACGCGTAGGAAGAGTATACATCTTTCGGTGCATCCTCTCCTCTGTCGATTAAAGGTAGGCATCTGCAATTGCGGATGTCCATGGATAACGCTCGCTATTTCGGCGAATTCACGCGGCCGTTTGCCACATTTTGATTAAAAAAAATTACCAAATGTAATGGAATACTAAGTTAATTAGTCAGATTTAATAAAAGACATTTTATAACAACAACTTTATTGCAAATACAGTCAAAACCGTTTATAGCGACATCGTTTAGAACAACATACCGGTTAAATTGACCAAAATCAAAGGTCCTGGCTGAATGTTATATACATATCTTTCCTATTAATACCTGTCACCGGTTGTTACAACTATCGGTTATTACGACTCAATATGAGTAGTCCCTTCGATGTCGTTATAACAGATTTTGACTGTAATTAAAACGTAAAACAGAAAATAAAACATACAAGAATTAAGTTAATCCGTGTTTATTTAATTATTATTATACCCACATTATATCACAACAATATCGTGAATTGATAACAATTTAAAGCAAATATACATCTATTCATATACAAATACTTAACAAATGTAATATTATTTCAGATTATTTTTTTATAATCCACCATTTTCCTAATTTGGGAGTGATTTGATTTATTTTCGTAATAAATATCTCACTTATAAAAAATCTCAGTTGGAGGCAATTAGTTGGACAATCTTCCTGTCTTACTTAGTCATTAATTGATGCCTAAGGGTATCCCTTAGTGTACGTAAATTCACACTAAGAGAGACTTTAAGGTCACCGAAGTTATCAAAGTGATCAGGCCGTCTTAGCCTTCCTGTCTTTGAGCAGACTGGTGATGAAGAACTCTCCAGCCCGGTACGAGGACCTGACGAGGGGTCCACTGGCAGTGTACAGGAAGCCCAGCTGTCCACCTCGAGCCTCCCACTGCTGGAACTTGGCCGGAGTCACATATTCAAACACCTTCAGGTGCCTCTTCGTAGGCTGCATGTACTGACCTAATGTCACACAGTCAACGCCTGCTGATCGGAGATCTAACAATAAAAAAAGACATTTAAATTCAATTCTGCAGATATTTTATCTCTATACTAGCTATCGCCTGTGACTCCGCTCGCATGGGTTTAAAAAAAAACTTAATTAGTAGCCTATTTTCCTTTATTAGTAGCCAAATTTCATCAAAATTTATGCAGCCATTCGGGAGATATTTAAACAAACATCCATCCATCCATCTAAACATACGCATTTATAATATTTGTAAGAAGTATAGTATACAGAATAGGTAGGATATTTTTTCCAATGTAAGATGATCTCTGTTTTATTTGATCAATCATATAAAACAGAGCTCAGCTTATTTGGAGCTGTAATATTGTCTTGTACTGTTTATTGGGTGTTTCAATATTTTTCTCAGCTAAAGGTCATCTGTGTTTTGTACAAAATTCGAAAGAAATACTGAACCATCAAAATATTTGGAAATCATATTAAAAATTCTATATTTATCTATAAATACCTTTCATAGTTTGCTCCACTTGCTCATCTGTCTCTCCCAGACCCAGCATGATGGAGGACTTGGTCACCAGCTCAGGATTTATCTCCTTCGCCGTCTCCAGCACCTTCAGCGTTTGACGATACCTATAAACATGTATGCATTATAAGATGGCAAGCAAGCAAGCCTGAATTCGCTGAAATGGCGAAGAAATACGTTGCCTATCTTTAATCGATGGTAGAGGAGATGTACAGATAGAGAATGTTTTCCCTTCTTATACGTCCCCTTCCTCCATCAAATCTACTTCTCCTTCCCATCCTTTCCTTTTCAGAAAAGGGTACGAAGAAAAAGAGGACTAAAATTAGGTTTTATACAAATAAACTTCAGCGCCATCTAGAATTGATTGCTTAGTTAAGAAAAGCGCCATCTATTGGGAATCTGGAATTAGCTGTTTTATCTAAACCAGAACAGAGCACAGTGTATTTACCCCGCACGTCTGTCCCTCACGAAGGGCGTAAGTCTCTCCACTGTCTCAATGTTGTGCGCGAACACATCAAGTCCGCAGTTGGCGATGTTCGCGATGCTGTCCCGGTTGCCGCGGAAGTCGGGCACCAGGCACTCCACCAGGATCTCACTGTTCCTGTAAAATGCACACTACTCGTGTTAGCTAACCGAGAACTTCTACTGCCAAAAAATTCCCTTGAATTCTTTTTTTCTATCGTAAGCTGTCTTTTTAACAGGTCTGTAAAAACTATCTTAAGTATTAAAAAGTTATACTTACTGTCGTTTTATTTCTCTGACAGTTTCCGCAAAGTGTGAGGAGCCACCGTCTGGCAAATCTGTGGTCAAACAGAAAATTATTTTATACCTAAAAGAATTTAAATTAAAAAACGAGAACATTATTTATAGCATTTTAACACACCATCTCTGTCGACAGATGTCAACACAATATATCCTAGACCCCATTGACCCACAGCATAGGCTGTGTTGCGAGGTTCATCCGGGTCCAGTGGGGGCGGCGCCCGAGATGTTTTTACCGAACAAAACATGCAGCCGCGTGTACAAGTATCGCCCATTAGCTGGAAAATTACATAAATAAAAGGGATGTTTACATCATTAAATGGTTAACAAAATGCAATTGCCATTTTGTACTTAAATCTAGTTTTCATATCTCGGTTAACTCAACAATGTTTTAACTTGTTTGTGTATAAGTTATTTGCATAATTAACTAATAATTTCCATGCCGCATCTACTTTTCATATCTTGGTATGTACGGTATGTATTGTACAAAAAAAACACTGTACACTTGCAATACTAATGTATCATAGACCATTAATTACTTTAAGTAAGTGAATTGTAATTCTTTTTAAGGAAATAAAGATTTCTTAAACCGCACGTTAGACTGTTTCTTGTAATGTTAAATGATCAATTTACCATAATAGTGGCAGTAGATGTGCCATGTTTGCCTCCGCTCCAGCATTCTCCAATGTTTGGACACCTGGCCTCCTCACACACAGTACTCAACTTCAACCCACGGAGCTGCTCTTTTAGTGCACTGAATTTTGAACCTTAATGGCATAAAAATAAAAACTGTTTTTAACAATAGAAAAAAAATGTGTTATGCTCATTAAAAGTTGAATGTATTATGAAGACAGACAATAATAGAGCTCTAAAATTATGACCAAATTTTGCCAGTTGCTGAAAAAAATATCTTAACAATGGTGATGATTGAATTAGTACATCTACACATATTTCAGCATACACAATTATCAGATAAAATTGTTTAAACCCAATGTGAGATAAAATAAAATAAATCAATCAAGTAACCTGTAGGTATTGATGTCTTTAACCAAGGAGGTAGCCTCAATCTCTCCACTTCACCTTTCTCTCGTTTCAGCTTCCCCTCATAATCGTCCCAGTTGGCCGGTCTATCTTCAGATATGAAATCCGCCAAGCCTGGACCCTCTCTTAGTTTTTCTCTTATAGCATCCAATTTACTAGTGTGTTTACATCTTTGAACCTTTTGATAAAAAATAAGTTTCTCTTGAGAATGTAATATTTTAACATCTTGACACACTTTTGCTACTTATTTATTTGTAAGAAAAAAAATTGAAGTAATCAAACAAGTCAAAAGGTCGAGACAATAGACTTCTCTTATCAAAAACTAATGGTTTACAAAGCCTTGAAGCTTGAAGTTTAACAAATGAGTTGACACTCAAAACTTTTGAAGTTTAAGTAGAATAGTAGAAAATATTACGCAATTATATAAGGATCTTTTGAATAATAAGATTTCGTTCCACAACTTTTAATCATGGATAACAAAAACAAACCAGAGCAAAATGACCATAATGTACTTTGAAAAAAATCTGGAACATACCAAAAATTATTGACTTACCTCATGACCACGTGCTATCAAATTTACTTTTAAAGTATTACGAAACATTTTAAATCAATTGAAAATAAACATTCGAACATGAAGTTAAATTCTATGTAAAATTACAAAATTTTGGTGAAACGAGTGACATAATTTTGACATTGACATTTAAAAATTGTCAAGTTGACAAACAGTCTTCATCGCAGTCAATCAGCCAAAGGTCGTAGTCTTTTTCTTCAAGATCGATTCAAAACAATGAAAATTAAACTAACACGTATCAAAAAGAAATTAACACATTGAGAAACATTTTAATATAAGATTTTTTAACTGAGGAACACTTTACAAAAATAATTAAAAGTTTTGTCAAAAAAAAAGAAAATAAAAATCCAATTATGGCAACAACTTGTGCTGTGTTGAATGGACGATTGAAGAAGACATTAATTTATTAAAAATGTAATAAAAAATTGTTTGAATTACCAATGTCAAATCAAATCGTACTACGTAACCTAATCGTTTCATTAAAAGTTTCCTAAAAACGTTTAAAGTTAATTTCATATGAATTAAATAAATAGCGACCTTGCACTTCAACAGCTGTCAACCAGCAGGAGTGAGACAAGAATGGAATAAACAAAAAATACAATAATATATTTTCATCATGAGGAGCGTAAGTTCCCATCTTCTAGAAGATAAAATGGATGATGCCGTTACACATTATATCAATTCGCACCAATCTACAGAGGTATTATAATTTTCATTCTGTAATTTCCTTCTAATTAGGGGAGATAAAAAATTATCTCTCATAAAAAAAAATTGGGTATAAAAATAACCATAATTCAGCAGAAATTCAATTCAAAATTAACATTTACGATATGTGATAATTTGCCAATATTCAAATACAGTGTCATATAAAGTGTATCATTATTTTCTTGTACAAAGGCAGTGCATGTGGATGCCAATTCTCTTGCACTCAACGTGCAGGACGACGGCGGTGGTAGGGTGGTGACAGTGATGCAGCCCCTCAGCTTCTCAACATCACAAATGTGCAGGTAAAATTATACAAAGTATGTTATCTACATAATATAAATAAAATTGTATCTAACATGATATCAGATATGTGTTGTAGTTATTTGTGTGGTTGATTTTCAATTTTATATATATAGTCACAGGGTCTACATAACAAATATGCTAGAATAAATGTTAACTTTCAGATAAGATATTATTGACTGAATTGCACTGAAATTGGTTTATTAATACTTTAATTTACTGATTTATATATTGTATTGTCATTTTCCAATCCACATTTCAAACTAAATATTGAAACTTTCTAGAAAATAATAATATATATACATAATGTATTGTTTTTTTTGGGTTATTGACATGTATTATCATACAACTTTGATCCTTAATAAATGAATTGATATGGTAGACTAGCTGTCGCCCTCGACTCCTTCCGTGCAGAATTAAAAAAAAAACATAATAAGTAGCCTATATATCCTTCCAGACTATATCCTATATCTGTGCCAAATTTTATCAAGATCTGTTGAGCCATTCCAGTGATATCTTCAATTAAACATCCATCCATTAATTTAATTTCTACTTTAATTGTTATCTATTTTGTATGATGCAATAGAAAGGGAAGTCATTGGCTCCTTAAATACAGGTGAACCTAGTTAAGGAGAAACATTTGCATCTATAACATTAGTAGGATTAAATATATTCTGTTTAAAGTAAATTAATTCCTATTTTCCAGACAAGTATCAGTCAATGATCAAGTGAGTGAGGGTCAATGGAGTGAAGAACTTATGGACCCTGAAAGTAGATTGGCAGCTATAGTGGCACACCTCTCACGTCCATCAAATCATCAAACACATCACAAGGTGAGGTGATCTGTAGTTTAATGACTACACAGTTTTCTGTCACCTACATAATCTGTGTTGAAATTTGTAAACCCTGACTTAAAATTTAAATAATTACGCTTAATAATTCTTAAATGAAATTATGATTTCATCTCTTAATATTTAATTTGACTATTAATATGTTATATATGTAATACATAATATAAATTTATATATTTAGGTACTTTACGTAAATGAAACTTTCAGATATCTGCAGTCAGGAACGATGTAGACACATCAGTTATATTAGATGCACCTATGAGACTGTATAATGGACCACCATTGGTAAGCATACATTATTGCATCCATACATCAGGCGGCGGACTGTAAAAAATTAAGTCACAAATTTATGGTTTATAATATACGGTGATCCATACATACATACATACATAAATACACGCTGTGTTCAACTTAATGATGAATTTAATGTACTTGTGTCATCTCTCAGGATAGTACTATGTTGACGGAGCAAGATAGACAAGTACTAGATATAGCAGCCAGCGCATCTCCAGTACAAAACAAACATCAAAGTAAAAAGAGTCTTCCGCATAAGAAGAGGATCTCGAAAAAGTTGAAAAGAAACACGGGAAATAGTACTCCGCAACAAGTTAGTATTAAATAAAACGGTGACTTTAGTCATTTCTAAGAAATGTTTATTTCTCATGAGATTATTTTATTTTCATCAATAGTATCAAATTGTTTTTTAAATACACAGACTCGACTTATAGCACAGATATACCTTAATTTTGTTTACTTTAATAATATTTTCTTTATCCGGTTGTTCCAGGAACAAATAGTAGTGATACATTGTAACCCGCAAGTATCACAGGAGGAGATTCTCCCCGATAACTTTGTTGGTGGTGTTCCTCATCCGGACCATCTTGCACCAGACCCGCACCACATAGCTCATGATGTATGTTATCTTTATTTTCTTGAAACTGAAGCTATTTATAGATCTTGGTTTGGTTTCATCTCGTATTGATTGATGCCGTCTATCCATTAAAGATATGGTCTTCATCAACCTTCGGGATTACTCAGACTTTGTCTATCAGTTTCAAGTTTCAAGTGTGATTTGAAATCCACGAACATTAGTAACTCCAAACAACTACTGAAAAACTTTCACCGATCTTATATATGATGTATGGATACCACATAAATCCAAGCTGTATGGATCTAGTTGACATTTGAAGCAAAAATAGATTATATTTTGGGATAGTTTAAAGACTAACTTAGTGTTTTTTTTAATCCACACAAACAATGTTGGGAACGTCAACTATGTAGAAGTCATGTGGCAAAAGTCTGTAAAATTTGAAATGTACTATACAATGTGATGTCATAATTATGTTATCACCGTGTACAGATGCGACCAATTCTGCTGTGTCAGTTGTGTGGTGAGTTCTATGGAGAGGATCAGGTCAAGTTCTACCATCACCTCCGGCAGCACTACGAGCCTCATGGCACCATCATCATTGAGAACCCAGTTCCAGACCTCTCCATTGATAAGGTTTGATATAATACTAGACAAGGGTAGAAGATAGACACCTATATCTATAATATTATATAACTAATGAAAAACTCATGAAATTATATTACTCTTTAATAATTCAAATACTACTTTATCCACAAGTAACATATGCTAGATTTAAAAATGAAAAATATTATTTGGATGTATGGATGGATGGATATATGGATGTTTGTTAGAAGATATCTACTTAAAAGCTCAATGGATCTTGATGAAATTTGAAACAGATGTAGAACATAGTCTGGAAGAACATATAGGCTTAATTTTGTTATTTCCACGCGGATTCGCGGTCGACAACTAGTATGAATAAGCCATAGAAGAATTCAAGCAATAATAGTAATTTATTTATTTCAGATGAGCAACACATGTATAGTAGATAATGTACAAACTCTCCCCGACTCGCTCGTTGAACTGTCTCTAGAGAATACAGTGCCAAAGTCTATATACCAACCCATAGACAAACATATATTGTATACGACAAGTGACAAGACTCTATCCTGTCACAATAAGGTCCAATATACAATGGCAGGTGAGAAGGAACTACCTCAGGATAACAACAAAACAGATTTGTATGATACATTCGGGAAGCTGGATCTGTACAATTGTCCCAAATGTGATAAGTCCTTCAAGAAACAGAAGCAATGTGAGGAACATGTTAAAGATGCACATTTGAATCCTAAGGTAATCCTAAATATATCTTACTAATATTATAAATAAGAATGTTTGGATGTATGGATGGATGGATGTTACTAAGTATCTGCAGAATGATTCAACGGATCTTGATGAGATTTGGCATAGATGTAGTTTGTAAGAACACATAATAAATCTTTATTTATTTTAAAAATGCCGTTGCGGACAGAGTCGCGGGCGACAGCTACTTATATTGTACATCTTTAACTATATTAATCTCGAAAGAGACTGATTTAATGTCAAAGTAGTTGCTTAGTAGAGTAGTAGATTATAGTATCTATCGTGGTGTGTGTTGCAGCTGGAGGACATGGGTGAGTTCAGCGAGCCGGAAGACCTGATGGCCGGCATCCATGTGGCTGTGGAAGACGGCGAGCAGTACGAGCCCACACTGCTGCCTCACCTCGTGGTAGAGAATGGACATGTACACCAGGACCACGTCAGGCACTGGTCAGATAAAACAACCACTTAGAAGTCTTAGAAAGTGCACTTTGACAAGATCTTTTATAAATTGTGCCATAAAATTTCAGGTATATGCGCGGCAGCGGCGAGATGTGCTGCGACGCGCCCGACTACTGCGCAGTGTGTCCCGCCCCGCCCCCCGCACCTCCTCCCTTACCGCCCCCACCTCACCTCGCCCCGCCCCCGCCTGCGCCCGCCCCGCCCCCTCCACAGCCAGCCCCGCCCCCGCTCGCACCAGCCCCGCCCCCACTCGCACCCGCCCCCTTACCTCCAGTCAGTACACCCGCAACTATGAACGGACAGTCACCGCAACTTAAAGGTAGCTTGAACCTAAGACCGCAAAAAAAAATTGTTTTAGTGTATTTTACTCTAACTCTAGAATGAAATTTTATTTCGCAGAAGAAGTTCTTCAACGGATATTTGAAAGCGAAGTGCCGAATCAGGAGACTCCTTTTACAGCAATAATTGAAAATCCATCGGAGCCCCCCAAACCACCGGAGCCTCCGCGCGAGGAGCAGAAGACTAAAGCGCCCGGTGGCAAGAAGAAAGCTCTGAAGAGATTCGAATGTCCGCTGTGCGACCGAGTGTTCCACCACAGGAACAGTCTGCTGTACCACATGCTGATGCATGGAGAGAAGCAGCACTTCTGCAAGGACTGCGACAAGGGATTCTACACCGCCGCAGCTTTGAAGGTCACTTCCCTTCCTCATTCACATCCGGCTCGAAGGACCTATATAAATGAAATATGAAGATTTATTGTTACATAGGAAGATTTATTGTTACATATATATAGGTTTATTGTGTGTGTAGGTACACCGTCGTGTGCACAGTGGCGACCGGCCATGCGCCTGTGACGAATGTGGTCGTAACTTCCGTCAGTGGAGCGACCTCAAGTACCACAAAGCCTCCATACACTCCGACCAGGTACCGTATCTGAATACCGGAGATTTTACTTATTTATATTAATATAATAAAAAATACACATACTTTGTAGCGCAGGATCTCAGCAATCACAGCTTATTTTTTAATAATTCTTTTTTTAATAAAAAGCCTTACACTTTAGGAATGCTTTAGGTTATATATTTTCACGCTTTTAACCTTAGAGAGTGAGTAAATTGCAAAAAACTGCAAGCCAATAGCAATACATAAACATGGTTACCATGGTAACAGTATTCATGAACATGAACCCTGAAGAAAAAACTAAAGAATATATTATATGTTATTTAATTTTTTGTACAGTCCAGTTTAGATTTAATTTAGGTATATGTTATCATTGTTTTCTTTCTTTTGGTCTTTTTTTAAATTATATGTTAATTAAGAAAGCGCGACGTCTACAAACTATGGAAGTGGTTTGGCGAGGTTTATTTACATATATTATTGTCTAAATATTATAAATAAATAAATAAAAAAAATGAAATAAATCCAACAGTGGTCTTTGCATAGCTCCCTTGTGCGTTCAGTTTCGAATAAAAACAGTTTCTTAATACAATTTCTTTTATATCCATTACGTTGTGTGTTGCAGAAAAACTTCAAATGTGAATTCTGTGACAAGGAATTCGCGCGGCGATACTCGTTAAATGTACATCGACGTATTCACACCGGCGAGCGTAATTACAAGTGTGACTACTGTAATAAGACATTCCGCGCCTCCTCATACCGCCTCAGTCATATGCGTACACACACAGGTATGTACATACATACATACATACATAGTCATATCACATCTGTACCACACAAACACTTCACAGACACAAAGGTGTAGCGGTTAAAGGGTTAAGTTGACTCAAACTAGTTTCCTAGACATCTTGCATCAACTACATTCCCGTCAAGATCATGTCAAATGCGGTTTCAGGACAGACAGACACATAGAAAAATAATAAAACAAATTGGTTTCACGTTATTAGTGACGCAAATATTAGGTCCTTACATATGAAATTGGCGTTTTGTATGGGAGGAACAAAAAGTCGAATATTTTTTAATATAATACATTTAATTAATCAAAGTATGAACCATAATTTTCTATGCACTTTTGCCATCTCATAGGTAGTTCATTGATCCCTTTACTAAAAAAACCAGTCGGACGGGAATCAATAAAATCTTTGAAGGCGATTTGGACTGCCCCATCGGAGTTGAATTTTTTCCCTTGAAAGAAGTTATCCAAATTTCGAAAAAAATTGTAATCTGTTGGAGCAAGGTCCGGCGAGTACGGAGGATGTCTTAGACTTTCCAATTGAAGCTCTTCTAATTTAGTAGCCGTCTGTTGCGCAGTGTGTGGTCTAGCGTTGTCGTGAAGCAGCAGTGGCGTGGAGCGATTGACCAGCCTAGGTTGTTTAGCCGCTAGCTTTTCCATCATGGTTTGCAATTGCTGACAATAGACATCAGCCGTAATAGTCTGGCCAGATTTGAGAAAACTGTAATGAACAATACCGGCACTAGTCCACCAAACGCTTACAAGTAACTTTTTTGGGGTTAATTTTCGCTTGGGGCAGGATTTGGCCGGCTGGCCAGGATCCAACAATTGCGCTGAGCGCTTCCGATTATCGTAAAGAACCCATTTTTCATCACAGGTAATGATTCGGTTAAAATACCTTCGTTATTGTGCAGGTTTAGTAATGTAACGCAACAGTCGACGCGCGTTTGCCGGTTTGCTTCAGTCAATTCGTGAGGTACCCACCTTTCAAGCTTTTTAATCTTCCCAATTTGCTTCAAGTGAATTAAAACAGTTTTATCACTAACATCGCAGCCTGCAGCTAACTCGGACGTGGTTTGCGATGGATCCGCTTCCACAATAGCCTTCAACTCTTCATTATCAACTTGAGTCTCAGGCCGTCCACGGGGCTTGTTCTGCAGATCGAAATTTCCAGAACGAAAACGTTGGAACCAAAAACGAACTGTGTTTTCTTTTGCAACACGACCGCCATACACATCATTCACCCTTCGAGTCGTTTCCGCAGCACTAGTGCCACGGCGGAACTCGTACTCGTAAATAATGCGATATTTTAAGTTTTCCATTTTGTAAAATGAGTGACGCAAACAGAAAAAAACAGAAGAAAAAAAGCAAATGAATGACGGTCATCGAACCACAAATACATGAGTCTATAGCTGTACAAATTTGAATTTGGAATTCCTTACCAAAGAGGAGAAATTCGTGATTAAAGTGGCCAGTACGAAAAACGCCAATTTCATATGTAAGGACCTAATACATTCACATGTACGAAATGTAAATTTTTTCCTCGATACAGACACTCCAATTTTATTTATATGTATGTATTATAAAAATGTTGATCGTCAAAATTAATTATGATTTTTTTTTATAATTCAGGTAGTAAACCTTACAAGTGCCCGCAGTGCGAGAAATGTTTCCGAGTCGCGTATGACCTGCGCCGGCACATGCTCATACATGAGAAGGTCCGCCTCAGGGTTGATGAGATGAAACCCAAATCCAAAGATTCCAAGGATAAAAAATCCAAGCCCGAAGAACCCAAGCCCAAGGCACAGGAAGTGAAACCAGCAAAGAAATCTGCTGCTAACCGTCTTCCTATACTAAAGAGTATGTTAGACAAGAAACCTACAAAAACAACAAAGAAAACTCAAACTAAGAAAGGTGCTCCAAATGTTACCGTTGCAACTAATAAAGATGTTGCAATGAAAATAAACGATAAATATACGAATAACGTCGAAGTATTTGATACTAGACAAGTTGAATACAATAAATATAAAGATGTATTTGAATACAGAGGCAACGAGGTGTTGCAAGGTTATAAAAAAGATTATTCCGAAGAAATGGTGTACAAAGAAAGTGATCGGTTGACTGAAGAGAGAGAATTAGCAGTACTAAGACCTATGTTCCGGAATACTCCACCAATAGAAGAGTTGGAGAAAAATAATATGAGATCGGAGAACACTGATGGTAATTTCCAAGTGTTTACACACATTGAGAAGAACACGGATGGAAATTTTCATGTATATACACATGCGGATAAAAGTAAAAATTACATAATTCCTACAAGTGCCTCGCAATCTGATATGAAATTGGATAGAGAACTGATTAGGGAAGTGAGAAATGATGGACTTTCTTCGGATAATATGGACAATGTGTTTTTAGAAAGGTTAAGTGCGTTTTACAATATAACGGCAGTTTGAAAGTGTTGTGTATCAGTGTGTACCCGAAGTGGGACCAAATAGTGAAATTGAAGTTTGTGTTCTTATATTTAAGTGTAAAGGTAAGATCTCTTTGGTCTATAATTATATTTAGGGTATGATAAGGTTAGGTTATAAACATACAAGATAATGGGAAAAAGTAATGTTTGAAAAAAAATTTTATTGAAGGAAAAGTTGATTTGATAAAAGTTATATAACTTCAAACTTTCGTGGTTTTTACTAATATAATGTTCGTAAGAAACGGGATTCTTACCACGATTAGGCTGTTTGAGCTCCCGATATTTCGGAACAGTTGCATGCGCCATGTTCACGGGTTGACTGGTGTTGTGCGGTAGTGTAAAAAATGTTAAAGATAGCCGTATCGGTCTACCTTCTTCCTGATTCGGCGACCACTACCACTGTCCGCGTTCTCACTGCATATTAAGTCCGCACTCGATGTTATTTTTGTTTGTTGACAAACTACACTCACTGTGTCCACATTTGTGCGCGTACTCGAAGTCGGTTGCTGTCCAGTCTTGTTGTAATACTGAATCACTGGATTCCAGGCACTCGACAATTTAAACCCATCTTCGCGATTGAAGTTTTTGCATTTAGCAATTTCAATCGCTTCTCTTACCAATCTTGGTATGTAGTGGCGTTCTGTCGATAGTACCTGGGGACTATGAAGTTCAATCCAGTGATTGGTGGAGGGGTCCAAAAGGTGTTCAGCTATAGCCGACTTCTGAGGATCGTTGTTTTTAACAGCTCGTATATGTTCCTTTATGCGACTGGTGATGGTGCGCTTGGTTTGTCCTATATACGAGCTGCCGCAGCTGCAGTTGATTTTGTAGACACCGGGTGTTTCAAACGGAATACGGTCTTTGGGCGATCGCAGTTTTTGTGCTATCTTACTGTCAGGGGTAAAAATAGTTTTTATTGCGTATTTGCTCAAAATCTTCGACAGTTTGTCAGTTACCCCTCTGACGTAAGGCAAAAAAGCAGGCTGTCTTGCCACCTCCATCGCATCGCAATAACCGCTACTTATTTGACAAAGCCCAGTGTGAGTTATATTGTTTACATCTGGAGTGCAGTGAGTTGTTGACAAGCAGTGATTTTGATCTATGTGACCGCATAACCTATCTACAAGCACAACGTACTAGTGAACTCCGTACTACGAAGCTCGAACGTAAGTTTAGTTTTTTGGTTGATAAAAAATCGCAGAGAGAAAGTATTGGAGGTAGCTATGACATCACAAAAACGGTCATAAATTTATCAAATAAAGAGCTTAGTCCATCGGCAGTTAACATTCTCGAAAAGGGATTGAACTTTGCACCGTCACCTAGGCGCATACCGTACGAGAAAGTGATAGGTGGTGTAGAGGAAGCCATTAGTCGAAACAAGTTAAAGACAACTGACGCAGACATATTAAGACAGGATGTGGCGGTCACATTACGTAAGGCAAAACTTCCTCCCAAGAATGTTACTATTAAAGAACTGTCCGCAATCAAAGAACTTCGCACTGACCCCGACATATTAGTATTAAAGGCAGATAAAGGCAATGCGACGGTTGTTATGAATGTTAGCGACTATGATAATAAAATCAACACTTTGCTAAATGATTCTTCTACTTATCAACTCATGAATAACAACCCTACGCAACGAGTGAATCGGGAAACCCTAGCTTTAATCAACAAACATAAAGATGTACTGCCATCAGACGTCCATAAGCATCTAATACAGCCTAGAATAGTGCAGCCCCCTAAACTGTATGGTTTGCCGAAGGTCCATAAAGACAATGTCCCACTCAGACCCATAGTGAGCCAAATTGACTCACCCACGTATTACCTGGCAAAACATGTTGCGAATGTGCTGCAACCTTTAGTGGGTCGTACAACATCTCACGTGAAGGATTCTCGACATGTCGTAAACATCTTAAAAGACACTAGAGTTGAAGCGGATGAGATCATGGTCAGTTTCGACGTCGATTCGCTCTTCACCAATGTACCCATTAAAGATAGTATAGATGTCATAAAGGTGATTCTGAATAAAAATAACATCCCGATGGAATATGCCAAGTTACTTGAACACTGCTTGGTTACGAGTTACTTTCTGTACAATGGTCAGTATTATAAACAGATTGATGGCGTGGCTATGGGAAGCCCTGTTGCCCCCGTAGTTGCTAACATCTGGATGGAACATTTTGAAAACATTGCCATCACAGCCACACCATCACCAGTTAAACTGTGGAAAAGATACGTAGATGACGTTTTTTGTATTATGAGGGGTAACCAGGCAGACATCGAGTGTTACTTGTCATATCTCAACAGCATCCACGACAAAATAAAGTTCACCTGTGAGGTAGAAAAAGAGAGGAAACTACCTTTTTTGGACGTTTTAGTTAAGGTTCGACCGGATGGATCACTCGGCCACTCTGTGTACCGGAAGCCAACTCACACTGACAGGTACCTTCACGCGAGCTCACACCATCATCCACTACACCTGAACGCTGTAGTGACGTCACTAGTGAATCGAGCCCATGATCTTTGTGACAAAGATCACTTACCAGGTGAACTCGAACATTTGTCGAACGTACTGCGGCGGAATGGATATGATGGAAAGCTGAAAGCACGACGACACAGACGGAATAGGCCGATGGAGGTGGCAAGACAGCCTGCTTTTTTGCCTTACGTCAGAGGGGTAACTGACAAACTGTCGAAGATTTTGAGCAAATACGCAATAAAAACTATTTTTACCCCTGACAGTAAGATAGCACAAAAACTGCGATCGCCCAAAGACCGTATTCCGTTTGAAACACCCGGTGTCTACAAAATCAACTGCAGCTGCGGCAGCTCGTATATAGGACAAACCAAGCGCACCATCACCAGTCGCATAAAGGAACATATACGAGCTGTTAAAAACAACGATCCTCAGAAGTCGGCTATAGCTGAACACCTTTTGGACCCCTCCACCAATCACTGGATTGAACTTCATAGTCCCCAGGTACTATCGACAGAACGCCACTACATACCAAGATTGGTAAGAGAAGCGATTGAAATTGCTAAATGCAAAAACTTCAATCGCGAAGATGGGTTTAAATTGTCGAGTGCCTGGAATCCAGTGATTCAGTATTACAACAAGACTGGACAGCAACCGACTTCGAGTACGCGCACAAATGTGGACACAGTGAGTGTAGTTTGTCAACAAACAAAAATAACATCGAGTGCGGACTTAATATGCAGTGAGAACGCGGACAGTGGTAGTGGTCGCCGAATCAGGAAGAAGGTAGACCGATACGGCTATCTTTAACATTTTTTACACTACCGCACAACACCAGTCAACCCGTGAACATGGCGCATGCAACTGTTCCGAAATATCGGGAGCTCAAACAGCCTAATCGTGGTAAGAATCCCGTTTCTTACGAACATTATATTGATAAAAGTTATTGAATAATAAATTATGTAAGCCATTGTTAAACTTGGCTTTTATGAGCAATGGAGTTGTTTTTTGAACAAATTTTTATAAAATTTCAATATAAACAAGAAATTTGTTTATTTTAAATTTGATATAAAATTTAAATCAACCTGAAAATTAATTATAATTTTTTAATAGATTCTTATTATGTAATAAACAATTTACAATTGTCTGTGTATATATTTAAAAAAAATTTATATGAAAAGTACAATTCAAATTTGAACCAACTGTATGACAAAAAATACAATGATAGTGGAACCTGAAGCGAGAGTTCAAGGGACAGGGATATTTATCTCACTTACGGAAGTTTCTCGCTTATGAAGGCATGGAGATCGAATTTTGACTCTCGCTTATAGAGTAAATTGAATAATAAAATACAATCTTAATTCCGCTTACATTTTTGTTGAAAGTATTGTTTTAAGATCATATAATTGTGATATTACACTAGAACTAGATGAAAAAATATACTCTTATATTCCTTCCAGTATGTAACATTAATTAATTAAGAAACGGCTTAACTCACGTTTGATCGTCCGGTGACGGCACCGACTAGTTTCGTTTCTAGTCGGTGCCGTCACCGGACGATCAAACGTGAGTTAAGCCGTTTCTTAATTAATTAATTATGATGTCTCAAGAAAGTTTAAACAATTTAGTATGTAACATGTTAAACCGGAAGTCTTTAACCTACTAGTTAAAATATTTTTGCATCTTAAAGATGTATTCATATCTGCAAGATACTGCCTAAAACATCGTTAGTTTAATGCTATTGATATGTGGTTAACTTTACAATAGAAAAATAATGAAAAAGAAACAATAAAGTTACTCGTTATGGAAATTTTATTAATATAAGTGCCTGATAAATAAGAAAAAAATATACTATTAGTGATGCATTTTATAAATCATTTTTAAAATAAAAAAAATAATAGAATAAATTTTGGATTTTGACACTATTGTTGTCGGGTTACATTTTTTGGGAAATTGTCAAAATTATGTGTAAGAATTTTTTACTTTACTAATGTTCTTTAAGGTCTTATATTCATAATTTTGAATTATTTTTTTATTTAACTTTTAATGTACTTAGAAAGGTGCCAAAACCAGAACAACATTATGTGTATATATTTGTTATGTACTTTGAACATAATGTATATAACTCGTGTATATAAAATGAACTTAATATCAGCATAATATACAAAGCGATCAATTTATAGGACGCAGTGAGATATATGTTTTAGAATATATATATACATATATGAGAAGTAAGGATATCCACCGCAGACCTAGTTGTAATTATAGAATTAGGATTTATTGTTAACTTTTTTTTTGTTTACCTTAATTTCATTTTACATTTATTGTTTTTTTGTTAATGTGATAAATTAAACTGAATAAATATCGCCAGCGGTCTATTTCTTACGATCGTGAAATAAAACTTCTGTTGTTTTTTTTTTCGTCTTACAGTTTGCATTTTTAGATTACATTTAAGATTCATGAAAACTTCACAAAAACAACTAAATGCACTGTTTACAATACAGAAAAATTAAATTAATTAAGAACGGCTCAACTCGCGTATGATTGGTGACGGCACCGACTAGTTTCGGACTCGTCGCGGGTCCATATTCAGGGCGAATGTTTGTTTTGGTCATGAGTCAGTGAGCGAAGCGACGCGACCGCGAAGAACTCGGAATAGACACCCTGAAAATGGACCCCTACGGGTCTGAAACTAGTCGGTGCCGTCATCGGCCGATCATACGTAAGTTAAGCCGTTATTAACTAATGTATTATAATGTCTCACGAAATGTAAAAAATTTAAAGAGTTTTTTTAATAAAAGTTAAAAGAGTTAAAAGTTCAGTTTCAAATGATTTTAAAGACCTGAAAATAATATTGTTGAAAAATACTAAAGAGAATTACAAAAAGAAATAGTGCACTCGAAATAAGCGCAACGATCTATAATCTGTTAAGAAATAGGTTATGCTCGATCTTTATTAGAACATACAAAATTAGAAATGGGGTTACTCAAATACGATAAATATTTCTACAATGAATCGTAAATAGTTCTCGGTGGAAGTTATCTGTACGTTAACTGCGGTTAGTCGATACGCGGAGAATTCCCGCGATTTCCGTTTGATTTACTGCCAAGAATTCGCGCGCTCGTTCGCTCCCGTGTCTATGGTCGGATATCGACGTCCATTCATACTTGCATATTTGTTACTGATCACTATACGATATTTACACAAGACTAATTTCGAGTAAGAAGCGATATGTTACTCGTTTTATTGAAATAACATCGCGTGACATGAGTAGCATTCCATAGCCGTTACAATTGGAACCTAATAGAATAGTGTGCATGAAGATTGCTTTGCTTATTTTAGCCATATCATATTTCAGTATCTATACGTTATCTCTGCTTTAGTCCTGTGAACCTTTTGAAATCGCTTATTTGTTCCCCTACTGACAATGAGGGTGTTATAGAAACGAATTTTTAATAAAACTTCAAACTACCCACGCTACGTCGTACTCATACGTCTACGTCAAAGTGGCGACGAAATTGAAATGATTGTTAAGGAGATAGAAATGTAATAAATTTATTAGTACTAAATATAAATTATTGGAAAAAATTATGAGCACTCTATCAACTAAAGTAACTACTAAAATTGATAAATTGCTTATTTGTTTTATCGCTATAATATATGATTAATAAGTCTGCTTCTTTTGTTTGTTGAGTTTGAATACGTTTATCTTAATATTTTATTGCGCTTGCCTCTACCGATCAGAACACCGAATCGCATGAACTCTTCGTGGTTCTCTCATAATATGTTCTTCGTACACGCTCAAATAATCATTTTTCAAGTATATAATTATGCTTCTACAAAAGAATCAACTTGTTTTGATCGAAATATATACTTGTAACATCTTCACGTGGGCCGTAACTAAAATTATTTGCTTGTAAAATGTTTTTGCACTCACACTTTTACACAAAACACACTGGAATTTTGTTCTGGTCAAATGAGTAACTATAGAAATATTCTTCGTGGGCTTAAAAAATGTGGATACGTGCCTGATCGTCAGCGTACGAGGCCGGAGTGATTTTCCACTGGAACCGTAACGAGAGAATTCTGTACTCGAAAGCGCAGGAAAGCAACTATATCACGCGATTCAATTTGCCGATCTTTTTACTGTCAAATTCTACCTAACATATCTGACTTACAAATAATAATTCCCGTATTGTATTTGCATACTTTTTAAGGGTTTTATTTGAATATTTTTCCATGTTTTTCAAATCCATTAAATTGTGGTAATGCTATTTTTAAAGATATGTTATATATATCTTAGGAATACATATGAGGAAAACCTTTCCCCGACAGGTAGGTTTGCGTACATATTTGGGTAGAGAAGCAAGAGAAGTGGGCATGGTCAAGATCTTGCCAAATGGAAAAACGTAAAATTTCTCTCTAACCACCAACAGATACCATGCTACGGTAAAGTAAGTGTTAAGAAGATTCGATATTGTAAAATCTATAAAGTATAAGTTCATAAATTCCAAAGAACGATCAGAACTTTCGAATAGTTTCCACAGTTGTCTAAATCGACTGAACAGTCGAACGTGACTCAGCCAATCGATTACGCTTAATTGGTTTAAAGAACCGTGTCTTTCAGCGATCGCAACGAATTAGCCTTAAATCTAAGCTCATCAAACAAACACGTCCGAGCGCTGGTGAATGCAAACAAACAGTGCAGTCTACGCGGCCGACGGCCACGCCCACGCACGTTCCGTTGAACCGATCCTAATTAAAGACAATTGTTTACGTTTAAAAATAATATATTCAGTACGCGCGCTAATTCGAGTGTTGCAAGTCTAAAATAATTCGCGCTCCCGCGGGTTAATGACGCGCGCGCTGCGCTACTTAATTTACCATTTAAGGCGAGGCACAAGTCAACGAAGAATTAAGATTTTTTCCTTCGATTTCATTCATAGGTAGTTTATATATTTTTACTGAAGAAATAATATTCGATGAAAATTTTAAACGCTGAGGATTAAAAATCTCAAGATTTTTTTTTTTTAATTTAAGCATCTAATAGCGGTAATTGACTAAATGTTAGCCCAATTTAGCCTAAAACAAAGTTTTTCTTTTACGATAATTGGCTAATGAAATTCATAGTGATCGTTTTAATTTTATTTTATGTCGCAATAATCAGATAATATTTGCTGAAGCAATCTGGAAATGCTTATGAATAAAGTCTAGAAATTTAAGAATGCTAAAGTGTATAGGCGCCGTGTTGTCTGCCGCGGCGACTGGCGAGAGGCAGGCACTCTCATAAACATTTTTTTCAGTATCGATTACATTTGCTATGCAAAAAAGTTTATGTGTTTATGTATTTTAAATAATTTTCATTTGATTTGTCATTTGTAGTTTTAGAAACATTTAACCTATTGTCTAATATACATCACATAGAAACTTGAACAATGCGTTCTCAATGCTTACTCTGCACATTTCGAGGTTAAACTGTGAAATCTACAATCAAAGAAGTTACACCATTACTCATTTTATTACATCGGAACATTAATTTGCCCCCAATGGCCAAGATTAACTCTTCAAACATAATCCTGATCCCGTACCCATGATTCATTGTTTATAATTACGAGATTTACAACTGTTTTATACATCATGATAACTGTACGTACGTAGGTTTAAATTCCACGCGCCTTACTCAATTCTACAGTTATCTTTAAAACCTGACGTGACGTCATTGATCTCATGACGTCGTTAACAAGATTATGAAAATAAACATCGTGTGTACAAGAATCACAAATTATTTTTGCGGCTTAGTCACTTGCTCGTGACAGATGTTTGCGGACATCAAAATGCGCTAAAACATTTGCTCTATGTTTGTTTTCCTACATTGGATGCATCAATGTAGACTGGTGAAAAACAGCAAGATATTGACGTGTTATTTAAACAATGTGGATAAGAAATAACATTTTTTTATCTTAGAACTTAGGATTGTCTGGTGTGAGAGTGATTCATTTTCTCCACTAATACCTATTCTAATATTAGTAACAGAAATATTTTTGCAAAATTCTTTAGGCATAGTAGTTAGCGTTGCTTATTTTAAAATAAGTTAGTGTGAAGCAAAAGAAATAAACTATGATTATGTGTTGGTATTTTCGTTCCATCTCAAAGAGTTTTTGCATTGTTAAGGCCGGACATGGTATTACCCAATGCTGTAATAACGAACAAACCGCTAAGTTTTTATTGCAATCAAAATTAACCGTATCATTGAATTGTTATGTCAGGATCTAAATAAAGCAATTTTAAATGTTAATCTGTTTAATATTAACGAGACGTAGCTGTATTAATTTGATTGCCGTAGTTTGCATTTCCAAATAAAAAATTTCATTAAGTTCAATCCGTCTCGAAGGTGTGTAAATGCAACATACGTTGCGTGCTGAGACGAATTACACTAATTATAACCATAGTCATTACCGGATGCTGCGTCGTTTGCAGATTAACCCCGTTACTGATAATTCAAGTTGTCCGTGATGTACTGATATCGTTTAATAAAAAATGAACTTTACTTTTGTATAATATACTGTTCTATTCGTTGACCACCGTTGTATAAAGTTCCTCATTTGATAATGTTGTCGATAATGGCAAGCGGAAGCATGGCGGACAACTCCTCAGGTACAAAGACGTGCTGAAGCGACACATGAAGCAGTGCGACATCATCGCTGTGGGAGCAGCAGGCTGCCAGACGGCCGGAGTGGAGAGCGCTAGTTAAACATAGCGTCAAACAATTTGAAAACCAGCGGCTCCTTGAGCTAGATGCCAGACGCGACGAGCTGAAAGTCCGACCACCTGCGGCTATCAGCTATAATTACGTGAACGGTGTGCTCTCATGTCCGCAATGTGTGAGGATTTTCGCAAACAAAATTGGCTACATAAGCCACATGCCAGCACACCAACGTCAAAACCGGAGCTGAAGACAGTCGCCGTGGCCGATATCGGCCGGGATTACATCATTATCATCAATGTTGTCATTTCTTAGTAATTATTAAATTTTATAACATTAATTAATTGTGAGTTTTCATTTGTGAAACATTCATCCCGAGACATTTTGTCGGTCTCCTGTATTCTCTCAAAGAATAATTGTGTATTAATGTTTTTATTTAAGGTTAACTTTAAATTCAAATACAAACTATGGACTTTAGCCTACTATAAAATATTAACTGCATCATCAAATTTTACGCAGTTTGTTTTCTATTTGCGTAATATGACGTTTATGGTTTTTTAAATATTTGAACACAAAATGAAAGCAAATATTTGCAAAATGAGACACAAGAGCAATACATTGGCCAGTCTCCGTTTACCGCGTGACGCGTACATGGGTTTGTCACTAGTTTGTTTACGGCCCCGCCCTCTGTAATGTATTTAAGTCGTCTGTTATATTAACATAACCGCTTATCTAAGTAATACGTCTTTCAGGATCTCACATCTTTTAAATTTTACTATCCATAGCCGTAAATATATGAGAAAGAAACAAAAAACAGTTTGCAATTCATAGTCTTTAAATCTTCATATCTACGTAGAAAGCTTAAATCTAAATCCCAGAAATCCACTATTTCCTAGATTCACAAGAATTCCTCCATCAATTATTGTCTGTATCCTAAATCTCTGTGTAATTCGTTTTACTCTGATAAATTATTTATATGTAAAGTGTAACGTAAAAAAATAACTTCGTTTAATGTCGATTATTTGTGTAATAATAAAAAATATTTATTAAATATGTAAAATATTCAAATTATGATGGATCAAGGTAATATCATATTAGGAGAGAATTATAATTTGCAGTTTATCTGGATCTTACTAGTTACACATCAAAGCCTCGCCGATATTCACGCAGTTTGTTTCTGCCATTTTTTTTTTAAATCTGAAATATACACATTGGGGGAATAACTCAGTTTTTGTCTAATGTTGCTTTTTTCTAATGTTTTCTGCGGTGAGTTCGCACACGCCCGCGGCGACATAACAATGGACGATTTGCGGCTTTTTCAACTGTTTATTGGCCTTTAGTTCCGTAATGGATGTTATAAACTACTAGTTATAGGTACTATGTTAAAAATAACAGTTAATTGACTGTAATTTTGTATAATTTTAATGATCCGTACCGTTTTTAATGATTACATCATTTGTTGATGTGGTATTTTTTGATTTGACTAAAAACTTAAACCGCAACTTTGGAGAAAACTATTTTACTGAGTATTTACAATGTTGAAAATCCATTTTTATAGAGTTATTCGTGAAAAAAAAAAGTAATTGACATAAGTTGAGTTTACAATTTCCTTCTACTTATTTAAACGATGAGTCTCCAGGAATAGCGGTGAGTAATGCTACGCTCGTAGCCGTGTAGCATTGTGCTACGACGCTGTTACTCCGTCAGTACTACGATAAAGTACAGTAGGAAGCCCTTTAATATTAGCCGTATTTCGAAACTGGAATAGATGGGGCATGAGTCGCACTATCAACATACTATAACGTTTGCACAAAGATAAATATTGTCATGGCTTTTGTTAGAAATTGTATTATTTAATGGTACGATATTGAAGCTTTCTCCTTTCTTAACTGAACATAAGAAAATACTTTAAAATTAATTAAAAAGTTTCCATATGTTATGAAATATTGGCATAGTATATAAAAAGAATACTCTGCCTGCTTATATTATGACTGTCTGTTATTTTACTTAAAATTCTAATATATTACAAAGAAACATATTCAACGTACAAAACATTCACATAAAGAGGTTACACCTTACACATGAGCTTAAAACTTTAACAAACTTTGAATGTCATATTTAATATATCAAGTTAAAAGCCTAAAAAAAACGATACTTCTATACAAATTTCCACCCCTTACAACACTTTTTTCGCATTACAAAGTAAGCCTATGTCAATTCTTATGCTCGGGACTATATTTGTATAATAACGCAAAGAATTGCACACTATTATCTAACGATGTTCACCTAGCCTAGAAACTGGTTCATGACTCTAAAATTTGCTCTTTAAAAGCAAGTGATGAAGCTTATTCAATAATCTAAGATGTAATCATTCTTATCGGTCATCATAAATTTTATCAATTAGCTTGTTCTTGGAATATTCTAGCGATAAGATCTAGTTATAATTGCTCCCTGACCTTTCTCAGAATTGCATTAAATTCAATCCGCCGCTTACGTCTCGCGCCGGCGACGTTTTCCTCAGACTTAAATGATAATAGTTGATTGATTCTTTTGGGGACTTCACCACGATATCGCATTGTTAATTGATTTAAATGGATTAGCACAGAATCGGCTTAAATATGTTTTTTTAAGAAGTAATAAATTATTTGAAACCCATAAGCATAATATTCCACGCCTACATAGAGAGTATGATTTATTTACGACTGTTTGTGTAAATTTAAATCACCTTATTTCATTGAAGTATGTGATGAAATTATGGCAGCACAAGCTGTCCGCGACTCCATCAGTGCGGGATTAAAAAAAAACATTATTAGCCTATATGTTATATCAGACTATAATCTATATCTATGCCAAATTTCATTGAGATCCGTTGAGCCGTTCTAGAGATACCTGCAAACAAACATCCATCCATCCTACCATTCGCATTTATAATATTGTAATTGGTGTGTGTAGTCAATTTTCATCTAACCTCTAATTTAAATAACATGCGTTAACAACCACATAGCCATTACGTTGAACGTAAGAACTACTTACTCATAATTCGATAGTCTGTATCTCAATTTGTTTTTTAATTTATTAACAAGTAAAATGAAATCGCAAAGTAGAGACTACTAAACGTTAGTTAAGATAATTGATTTTAATTACATGTGGCCAATAAAGTAAATATTTATCAGCTGACTATACTTCCTCACTAACGGGCTCGAAGCCTACCATAAGTTTGGCGTGATTAGTCAACCACGCTGGCCCAATGCGGGTTGGTTGACACACACGTATCTTTGAATTTTGATATGAAGGTTGCATCACGATATTTTCCTTTATCGTCAGGACTTCGGATAAATACAAATATAAAACGCTAACACCAATTTTGTTCGGATCAATACCACAGTACCAATGTACATGACGGGATTCGAACACAGGACCTGCAAAGTCAAATGCTTAACCCATGACCATGATGCACTGACGTTCAAAGTAAATATAATATAGCCCTAATATAAATATCAATCTGTCATGAGAGTATGAGTCTATCCCTATCTTTGTAATTTTTATTTTATTAAAAAAAAAATAACAAACCTAACCTAACCAGATAATATTACATATATATTATATTTCTCGTGTCACAATGTTAGTTACCTTACTCCTGCGGAACGGCTTGACCGATTTTTATGAAATTTTACATGCATATTCTAGTGAATCGGAAATCGAAGACCTACTGGTCTAAGAATCGATTACTATCTATTATTCATACCACTATTAAGTTATTTTAACTGCACGCGGACGGAGTAGCGGGCGTCAACTAGTTATATAACTATATCACTTGTCAAGGTAATTGCCAGCTAATTAGTGATTACCTTATGTTGCATCATTTATTAAATATGAATTGACAATTTTCGTTTCGATAAACATTATTTACTTTTCAACTGATGTTACTTATTTCTTTATTTACATGAACTGTTGATGTCACACGTAGAGCAGTTATAAGTGATGTACTATTTAGAGTATTTGTCCAGTATTATATGGTAATAACTAGTATTGTACTGCTTCTTACGTCAGTAGTACAACTCGGCATATGTCACGGTGACTGACCTTTTTCTTAACTACGTCGCGCAATGAGTAATGTGACCGAAAAATTTCTCTCACGCAACACGCAAGTCATACGTATGAAACATTATTCATAAGGTAAAGAAAAGTCTTTAAAAAAAATTAAGTACAAATTTATTTAAATTTAGGAATAAAAAAGATTATTAATACAATATGTGATTCTATCACTTGTAGCTTTTAAAGCTTATCTTAAAATCTAATAATAAATTAGGAAAATAATTTAGAATACGAAGGGAGATTCCATGCCTTTGGCACAATTTAGACTAGGACCCTTACAAATAAGACTGAATAAATTTAACTAATGAAACATTGTTATAAAAAAAACGAAAATCAATACAGAGAGCTAATTTACAAACTTATTTTAAAACAATTTAAATAAATAAGTATAAAAGAACCTTTTGACTAGAAGCAAATGTTCTTATTATCTATTAAGTAAATGCCTTATCAATAATTAAATAATAACCTACTGGAATAACTATATCACATATTTAGGAATTGCGCAGTTAGCGCTCACAATATAACCTATAAAATACTGAGTAGTGATGTCCTAGCACTTACAAACTATCTAGACAAAGTCATATCAAAAGAAATCAAAGCCATTTAAACTATAAAAATAAATAATATAAAACTAATAGGATTTAAAATTTAAGTACAAAGTGCAAAGTTCATGGAACTGAGTTAAGTCACAGCTAATTATGGTCCCATAATCTTATAATTTAAAGAAATAAATAAACTTATATCTATAATACTGCTTAGATTTCAACAATACGATCTTTATAAACACTTAATTCAGTCGTGCACTAATGCCAAATGTTTATAGTTTCTGTTTTCACTTCACAAAGTAAATCACTAAAACTGTTCACTGTTGAGCTGAGTGGATCAGAATCCTGGAGGGAATCCTCGCCTCGTCTTTCTCTTTTCCTCACAAATACATTTATACCGATTCCACTTCATATTCTGGTTCCGCTGTAACAAAAAGAAAATACTGTTCCTAAACCAAGTCGGTTCTTTCTGGATTCTAACTGCAAGTCTAATTAGTGTCACAATATTCTAATGTAATTTTATTTTTTTACAGACTTGATCATCTATCAGTCGCACTCGGTCAAAATTAATTGACTATAAATCGAATTAGTATTAGTTGTTCAGAAAAACAAAAACTTAAGCAAAATAAAAAAAGCAAAAAATAAATGTGAAATATTAAATCATGTTAAAGAAGTGTATTGTAAGACAACGGATGTCGGCTCGGCACACGCTAAACAAAACAATGATAAAATGAAAATTATGATCATCATTACATCTGAATATTTTGGATAAGTACAACATTCATGCAAACAAAACAACACTAAAACTATGTTATGTAATAAAAATCTGAGAACACGTTGAAATGGTGGCTAAAAAGAAAGAAAAATCGAAAACTTAAAACTTGTTGCAAATAAAAAAGTTAAAAAAAACTGGTGATTGAATTAAAAAAATCAAAGACATTTTACTGATCCAAATGCAAAAAAGAACATAATGAAAGTGGACATTGAGCAAGCGTTTTGTTATGAGCCTTTTGGCGTGAGATGCGCGCCGGCGCCGCAAATGCGTTAGTGCACAGACATCCATCATCTTACGCACCTTCTTGTGGCAACTCCGCTTCTCCTCGACGTTGGGACATTGACAGGAGCACTTACGGGGGTTATACACCCTTGGCGCCCCGCACTCCGCCGCCGATAACGCGCAGCAGCCGCAGCTCTCGTGCACCTCCACCGGGTACGTCGAGCATGTCTCCTTGTTCGTCTTCACGTTATATATCCTCACCTGCCATAACAACACAACAGGTCACAACACGAACTAACAACTATCGAGTCTTTGATTAATTGCTTAGATAAATTTTGGCTCGTTGTCAGCGCTGACCTATTTTACAGAAATAGCTCGAATCTTCGTACCCTTTTATGTTTTGTGTTGATTTGTTAAACGATTTAATAGCAGTTATTATTTAAGATAACGTTTGTTTCTTATCTTTATAGTCTTATTACAATAGATGTGAACAATCTTTGCGAGTTGACTAAAGTCGAGCTCACTGCAAATGGAAATTCCAGGTGTGTCTAATATATCTAATACTTTTAATATCTTCAAAGATATTTTGCCACAAAATATATTTATGTAATTACTGTGTAACAATAATGGGAATGTTTCCAAATCACTTCCGGTTACAAACGTACTGCTGAGTCAGTTATAATTATAGAAAGTGTATCAGAACAAATAATGAAGTGGACGATTTTAACTCGTCAAGTCACATGTGTACCGCAAGTACTAGAAAATGCAACTTATGTAATTGTTATCATTAAGGGCACCAATTGCGCAACGACGACGAGCCCGCCCAGCGGCCGTCGGAACTGTGTCAAGGATGCATCTAATTTAGCAGAGATAAACAGACTTGTCCTTACGATACGAGGCGGCTGGTACTCACCGGTATGTGCTGGATTTTAGTTTTGGTGGCGACGCATTTGGAGCCCGAGGCCTCGTAGTCGCAGAGGCCGACGCAGCGCTTCACCCAGACCGCGCCAGGGCTCACCTGGGGGAAAACCGACCGCGTCATACAACACATTCATTCTAAGCGGATTTTCTCACGCATCTGTAATCATCGTAATTCCGGATCTACACGACAATTTACATTTTAATATTTAAATAGACAAAAAAAAAATCCAAAAAAACCTGTCGCATAGATTTGAAATTCTCAAGTTTTGTCGAGTTATAATTAGACCATTATTGGATATTCATTATTCATGTTATTTATTAATTAGTAATTAGGGACTGTATTTTAATTGGAGACAATTAACAAATAGTATGTTCAACAATGTAGAATTCAGCGTTAATAGAAAACTTTGTTATAATAAGGTCAAAAATAATTAAATATTTCATCATTTCGTTTAAAGTTTACTGTGTAATTGGCATTTAAATAACTACTGGTTAAAATTCAAGGAAGAAATGATTTTAATTACCTGTTCGTGCGTGGCCCGCGGATGCAGGTGCACGAATACCTCCTTGGGCTCTCCACATTTTGACTTCTCTATTAGGTCATTTCTCAACAGGTCATTTTCACTTGAACAAGCCACTGTCGAAAATAATATATAATAAGTTACGATTACTTTACAACGACACTGGTTAAGAAATCAAAATAACAGAGTCATGGTTCATAGACAAGACTCTACTGTCACTCAAGGCTACATGAGTTGCATCAGCAGGGATGTATTCACCTTTCTTGTAGAGCGAGGTGTCAACCTCCTCCGAGGACTTGGGGAACTTGGGGTGGTGGCGGTGCGCGCCGGCCACTGCCAGCGCCACCACAACAACAAACAAAGCTTTCTCCATTTCACTTCACTGATAAAGTTCACAGTCGAAATCACGGCAATCCACTCTGGCACTCGGCACTCGCACGTGTTGCTACTCCGCCGGTCTGTTGGGTTGTGGTGGGTTCGGCCGCGGTTCTCAATTATAAAGCCTGACTCAATGCGTGCGGGTCCGAGGCGGCGTCAGGTGTGACGTCAACGCTCCGCCTCTCCGTGTGTGCTCAGCTGACGGCTGACGCCGGCGTCATGACGTTTCGCCATACTTTTCGGCGAACGGTTTCGGGATGTCTGGGTGGTGCGGTAGCAGGTGCCGCGCAGCTTTACGGATCTCCGTTGACATAGATGTAGTGCATAGAAAGAATTTTTCGTCCTGCGCTCGCTGCACCATTTCCATGATAAAATTTCGAATCATTCATATGACTGTACTTCGTGCAATCACTTGTATGATTAAGAAATTACACTTAGAATTTTTTGGACAGTTGAAATATTTTTCAGACGTTCAATCGACTTGACTTATCTCTACGATGCGATAAGCCATTTCCTAATTCTTCATAATGTTGTGTCATAGCTAGCACGTTCGCGACTTGTCACATAATTTATCGAGGAGGTTGGCGCCGGTCGCGTTGCGCGGGGTTCGGGGAGTTGCGCGCGCGCTGCGCCGACCGGCGCATGTCACACCGGATTTGCTTAAATAACAAATTGTCTCGTAATTTCGTTTGTCTTATCGCGTTTGATCTCCGGTCAAAGCAATAATTTGTCTATTTCTTCACACGTGTGATGACAATGTTGATTCAATTTGTAATTTTGTACAAGTAGTCTTATCTTAATACCTAAACAAATATTTAACCAGATAATTTGGCTGCTTTACATTTTGTTTTAATAATTGCATATTAATCTTATTTTGTACTAGCTGTCGTCCGCGACTCCGTCCGCGCGGAATTAAATAAAACTTTGCTAGTAGCCTTTGTATTCTTCCAGACTATGCACTACATTTATATCAAATTTCATCAAGATCCGTTAAGCCGTTCCAGAGATACCTTCAAACAAACCATCATCCATTAATCATCAAGCCATCCATCCATCCATGGTATCCATCCAAACATTCGCATTTATATTATTAGTATGATAAGATTGCTTAAGAAGTAGACAAGAAGTAGAAGAAATGACAATACGTATTACTTCAATAACCAAAACATGATATTAGGTACAATCCTTTTCAAATATCTTGGTGGTTCAAGGTCATTGGCGCGCTGCGCAGTGCCCTCTGCCCGTATCATATCGTGTTCTGCGCAGCGACTCTCCAGAAGTTAAAGCCGACAAGATATTTGAAAACACTTATTAATTATCTATATTAATTGTTAATGCATATGATGTAGGTAAACATAAATAACTTTTATAATATGTATTAGACTACAAACGAGCAAGCGGCAAGCAACATTTCACATGAAAGAATCCTGAGTGGAAAAACTAAACTAATGCAACAAAATGTTCCCATTGCCAGCTTTGTGTTAAGTGAATACTAGTGTCCGATTTCTTATATAGCTAGATAACTATAATCTATAATGTTAAAAAACAAGACAAATTTTACTAAAAAGAAGTTGTATGATATCAACTATTTTAAATGGGTTGTTGCTCGATACAAATGACTATGTATGACTGAACCTAGGTATTTTAGTAACACAGTCTACTATAAAGTAAAACGTCGGGTTTGGAAAAAGTCTAGATTCTATATCACCGCAGCATCATCATCGCTACTTTTATTTATTTGAATGAAAAATGACAAATGAATGAGTCACACATAATATGAGCAGGTCCAGACGTTAGGGAGGAAAAAATATTTTGGAGAATTCACAAATAAAGACCAATAGGTAAAGTAGAAAGACTTCAATTCCTGAAACGGCAGAACAAGTGTACGGTTAACGAAAAAAGGAATAAACGTAACGTTACCTTTTTTACTAGAAAAAACACACTGCCCAGAATCCTGATGTTTTAACATGTCATAAAAGCATTAAAAAAAATTTAAGTTAAATTAAATTAATAAACTTTATTCTAGAACTACAATAAAGTAAAATTCATATCAACGTCTTATATCTAAATTACTCTAATAATACGATAACGATAATCCTCTACTAGGTCTCCGGGTACAGTCCCTAGATTTTTTTTTATTATAAGCAACAAGCTCTTTTAATTTATTTGGTGTCTCTATAGATAAGCGAGTTATACCGCATCTACTAAAGGGATTATTTGGGGAATTGTTTGGAACGATTCCTGCCGCCGAGTTCCGTCATCGGAAGACACGACAAACGTCCATTTACCATCCACACCATCTAGATGGCTGACATTCTACAACAGTGCGGTTTCCCCGTAATTTTCTGCCTCATAAAGTCGCGTTGTGTAAATGGTCCTCGGCGGTATTTCCAAGCCAATACGACTTGTAGTCTTAGCTTACAAGAAGCGAGTTTACCAGTTCTTATGGTATTGCTGATATCCAAGGGTGTTGATGATCACCATGGTGTTCCCGTCGCTTGTTTGCCACGTTTTCTTAAAAAAAAAACATGTAACAAATCATAATATGTATTTATTTTTTCTAAGGTACGAAATTTCCTGAAAATTTGTAAAGATATTTTTTTTTATGTTCGCACATCATGTCGGCTAGTTTGTCCTTTCGCATTGCGACAAAAAGTTTTCCGTTTATGTTACTACAGGATATTAAAAAATTATTTGATCTTAAAAATAACTATGCTTAAGTTTTACTGCTTAGTTTTTGATAAATATCCTCTATTCAGAAAACTTGAAAGTCAGCGAAAGGGAATTTAATTACAAAAAACCCGGTCACAAAAGTTTCCTTCTAAATAGCGTGCTTTCGTGCGAGCCGTGACACGGCCTCCGGCGTTCCGGCGAACTTCAGCGGAACTATCGATTGCAGTAAAGCCTTCTGGGAAGTGGAAGGCCACGTCACAAGTGACGTCACCCGCGTACCGGATCCAACCCTTTCACTGTTTGAAAGTATTGTGTAGTTTTTCAGGAGCTTTTTTGTATGTTGTATGTTTAACAGGATGAGTATGTCCTTGTATGTCCAAAAGATTAAGAAGTTAAAAAGATAACGAACTCAGCGCAATAATATATTATTCAGTTGCTTTGTTTTTAATATGTTTAAAAAGTATGAAATGTTAAAAACTATTCGAATATTTTGTTTATTTTTGAGCTTTATTATAAGCTTGTTTCATTATTTGATGTCATACCGTCGAGGTTTAACTTACGTCCAATAAGTTGGACGAGGCTTGCTCATATAGCAAGCTCTCATTTGTTTGATTGCTGTTTAATTTCGTACAAAAAGTGAAAATAATGACGTGTGCTAGTCGAACTAAAATCTAATTTCGATTAATCGAGGCATCGAAATTTGATTGAGAATGTGTAAAAAAAGTATAAGTTTGATAGGATAGAGCCGGTCACTTTGCCAACTGTCACACTGTTTATAAAACATCCATCTTCCAATATTAATTTAGATTCGTCTTCCACGAGCATTCCGTCGCAATGCCATCATGTGGATGAATAGAAATTGTTATTATATTATTTGATGACTAATGCTAGTTTCACACAAAGGCAGAATAGTGAAAAAGAACAGTAGACAGTGCAGTACTGGTATTCTTTGAACGTTTCAACAATAGCACTTCAAAATTTTAATTAATGCAATTGCGGCTTCCTTACTGAACTTACACTTACCTACCTTTGTGTGAATCTAGTATAATGCCTAACACTGCACTATTGAAAGAATTATTAAACATGTTTATTATTATTATATATATGTAATAATCGAGACATCATATTATGAATGAATGAATGAAAAAAGCCATTCAATGTAAATAGATATTGAAAGGAGACGTGTATTTCTTATTGACAAACATTCATAATAACTATTTTTAAATTACATTGAGTAACATTATTTCTAAAATAAATAGAAAATTGTGACACATTTTCCAATTTACTTTTGGTTTTAGGTTTAGTTTTAAACCAGACTTATCAAAACAATATCCGAAACATGACATAAAAAACAAATGCCTTGTGATTTAAAAAATAAAGATAATAAAATAGAGATAAAGTATTAAAAACTTATCAAGTCAACGGCTGCGTTAAACATTTTGCATTATTCTAATACAAGTCAATGAATTTGATCGCTTTAAAACTAAAAGGAACCTAATTTCTTTAAATAATTGTACCAATGAATTAAAACATAACGGTTATCGTTTCGTAATTGCAAGAATTCTTGATAGACTTAAGATTAAGACAAAAAAAGCAAAAAGTCAAAAAAAGAAAATATAATTCCAGATTAACCTTTTTTCTATTGACGCAGAGCTGCAAAAAATCGTCATATTTCCGAGAGTGCACGGAGTTGGGATTCCCTCCTCCCAGTCTGTATTCTAGATCCTTTTATTATCGAGAGGCTCGCTGTTTAATTTAGCTGCAGGTTACGGAATAACCCAATGCGCTGATACCTACGTAGTTACTTTCTGCTAACGGTACGTGATATAGTTTTATTGTTTTATTTGATGTTACCTGCTCTACCTGTTCTTATCTTACTAATATTATAAATGCGAATGTTTAGATGGATGGATGGATGGATGGATGGATGGATGGATGGATGTTTGTTTGAAGGTATCTCCGGAACTGCTCAATAGATCTTGATGCAATTTGGCACAGATGTATAACATAATACACATACTCTACTTATTATGTTTAATTTTTTAATTCCGCGCGGAAGGAGTCGTTGGCGTCAGCTAGTAATAAATAAAAATAAGATAGAGTTAAGAAAAATACGGACTATAATATTGAATTATTTTATTTTATCAACTAACCACAGCCTCACCGTCCAACCATAGACTCAAACTTACAAAATTTTCATCATGTTTATTTAAGTTTAAAAATGAAGAACTGTAATTGATCCCATCATCAAATGAAATCATTATTGTTGCATATATGTAAGACATTATTACAACAAATAACGAGTTTGTAAAATCTCATGAATGCGTCCCTGTCTAATGAGAAATCGATTAATAAATCATCAAGATTGTTATGTTTTATGATTGGCAAGATTTCACCGATAAAAGCTAATTATAATTTGTTTAAGCTATTCAGTATTGTACTTCTATTGCTGTCGGTGTCGGTAAGGGCTGTCGGTATTTGGTGTATAAGTGTCGGTCTGTCGATTCGGTGTAAGTCACGAGAACGACTCGCAGTAATATAAGGGAAATATTATACCGAAATGATTGGTGCTGACGTGTGTATTCTATGGCCACGCGTATAGGTTAACAAATACCTACTATCATAGGGTTGCCAAAAAAGGTAGCTTTATATAGAATGATTCTCAATTATTTAAGAACAAAGTTACTTATTCTTGTAATAAGATTTTGAATTATAAGTCCGTAGACCTATTTTATTTTTCGGAGTATTTAAAAAAAAATCACTTAGTAGCCGACATGTTCCTCCAGATTATGTTATACATCTTTGACAATATTTATTGAGATACGTTTAGCCCTTCAGGAGATATCTAATAATGAAAATCCATCCATCCATTCATCCCTCCATCTCATCAGTTAGAGTAAGAAGTAAGGAGGCACTCGACTTAGTAACTTCGTAGTTAGTTCACTAAGAAACGCTTTCTTCAAAATGTATGATCTTTACACCTGAAATGATGAGTTCATTGAACTATAAACATTTAGATTTACCTTCACTATCTTTAAAAGTTGAAAAAATTGCTTCGAAAGCCCTGTCACGGTCTATTTATTGTTAACATAAACAGCGGCTTTTCAATTTCCAAGGAATAGCCCACGCTGACATAGCGAGCCAAATTAATTGTAAATATATCCGCGATTAAACCAAAATACATCAGATTCTTTTGATTAGGTATTACGGTAATATATAAATTACAGCAGAGAAGCTTCGTCATAGCTTTGTATTAAAAAAAATTAAAAACATAATAGCAAAAGACACTCTATCAGTAAAGTTCAAATCACTAAACAAAAACCTGTACAAAAAGAACCTTAAGATAAGAAAAATAAGAATTGTCATAATGTTACAAATTGCGAAACTGAAACAATTTTAATCGCTTTTAAATAGCGTTTAACTTCTCGTTGTTTCGTAAAGAACAAAAATTATCTGTCAAAGGAATGTTGTAGTAATGGCACAACACCATATATTGATGACTGATTACTGATGTTCTTCCCTTTTTTATTTTATTTTATATTAATTTAAATTAAAATTTTTGATCCTACAGTCAAATTATTTTAAATAATTTTGTGAGACATAGTTGTATTTTAGGTTAACATTGTATTATAAATAAATAAATAATAATATTACAATACTAGCTGTCACTTGCGACTGCGTCCGCACTGGAATTTTAAAAATCAACTTAGTAACCTATGTGTTCTTTCAGACAATGTTCTACATCTATGCCAAATGTCATCGAGATCCATGCAGACGTTCTGGGGATAGATGTTTGTTACTTTCTAACAACATCTATCCATCTAAACTTTCGCATATATAATAATACGAGTAGTTTGATTATGGTAACATAATATGAATATTTTTATTCGCTTTAGATAAGATTAACCCGTATTACGTATGTATGTGGAATTCGATGACGGATGAAAGCACCTGACTGATAAAGCGCAACTTCTTGTCCTAGTCTAAGTAAAAAAAATACAAATGTTTTTAGATATGATGGTATAAAATCAACTTTGAGATATATTTGAGATCCAGAAATATCAGTCATTAGAGATAAATGTATAATTGTAAGACAATGATAATGTTAGTTAATTTAATAACCTCCTTCTTTTTTAAATCGGCTAAAAAAGTAGACTGAAATGATAATAAGCAGTTTCCAATTTTTGGTGCAATGAGATATCATACTGAATCTAAAATAAGAGACGCCCTTAGTGGCTATCTACTGACCTTGAGTGTGACACTAAATGATTATTAATTTAAGAATAAGTATTAAAAGATGGCATTAACCTCATACATCATGCAATCTTCATAATTATCTTTACGTACTTGATACGATAACTAATTACTTTTTATTTTTTAGGTGCAAATGACATTCGCATTTATTATATTACTAGTAGTCGCACGCGAATCCGTCCGTGCGAAATTAAAACAAAAACATAATAAGCCTATGTGTTCTTCCAGACTATGATCTACATCTATGCCAAATCTCATCAAGATCCGTTGAGCCGTTCTGGAGATACCTTCAAACAAACATCCATCTATCCATCCATCCATTCACATGTATAATATTAGTAAGATGTAAAACATAAAAATATACTGATTATAGCTGACGAGTCTACAATCAACATAAGTGACACGTCATTAAGCTGTCATCGTATATACCTAATATAATCGAACATCGAACTTAAAAGAATAGAACAGCAGCTATAAACAGTATCTTTGTCGCGATCAGAAGAAGAAATTAATTTCAATAAATCGAAATTAGAACACGATCGGCGTTCGAAGAGACATCTTGTACGATGCTCGCCTGACATTGAACATTCTGGAAATAGGAATCGTAATACCATTCTTTGTTCTACATGAGGTTTGTGAATCAATTACGACCAGTTTGTGTGTATTCCTTGAATCCAATATTGTCCACTACCGTCCACAAATAATCTCAATCAATTATAATGCTGATTGCGAGCCACCCGATCCTTATATTAATAAATTAATAATTCATTAACGTAGACTTGTGTAACATTGGCGACATGTTTATTAAGTAAAAAAAAATTACAACTTAGTTTACGCAGAACAACGATTAAGGACAAATTATAAAGTTGTCTTGTACCATATGAACGTCATATAAGTTCTTCGAAAACGCATACGTGAAGGTTCGCATGTAATTTTATTAGGAAGTAATTACCAACCATCCGCCAACTATCGATTTCCTAATATATACGAGCACAAGGTGAAGAAAGAATAGCACGAAGGACTATGAACACTCGGTTACGGTAATTCGTTCCTAAAAAAAAAATGATGTGTAAAATAAACTATACTGAATTATTTATGTCTAAAACAAAGCAGTCTTAAATATTAAAGCAAAGTTTGATAAGTTTTTTTCAATATAGAAAACTATTCATTAGTTACTCATCGCATCTAATAACAATTCCTACTCCAAATCTTATCGTAAAATCTCAATAGTTAGTACTTTTTTATAAGAGAAGGGAGCAAACGTCCAGCTGGATCACTGAAGTGATCATCGTCCCCCATGGACATCGGCAACACCAGAGGACTTACAAATGCGTAGCCGGCCGTTAGGAGGAGATACGCTCGCTTCTTGAAGGACCCTTAATCGTTCTGGTTTGGAAATACCACCGAGGATAGACAGATCCACAACGTTGCTGTGCGTGGCAGGAAGATACGCGAGAACCTTACCTTTGTGGAATGTCAGCTATCGTCTGAGTGGTCTGTCTGTTTAATACTTCAAAGTAGAACTATTTTTGAGCAACTTTATGTCCTCATACAATCACCAAATAGATTCGTTTTTGGAATGCTCATAAGAAATTGTGCTATTGTAATTGACCGTGAATGCACCATCGGCAATCTAAAGGTGTCTGAGAAAGGCGATATCTTGTGAACAAAATTTGATAATTTTCCGAGAATATGGATAATGCAAACTTTATCTCACGCCTTGCGTAAACCACCTCACTAAAGAGAATGTTCCATAAATTAACCTTATCATATCTTCTCTTAGAATTTTTACAATTTGTCGTTTCAGTTAACTCACTTGAAGTATTATAGATTTTTTTTTTGAATTGCTTTACATACGTTAGAATGTAGAAGTGAGTAAGCGCCGGTAAGCACGTGCTCAGAGTACGCAACTTATAATCTTTGACGCATTTCGCATGTTACATTGTACAGTTTAATTACCTTAGTGTAAATACATTATTAATTTAAGTCAAACTCATAATTTTTTGTGTTTTTTATTGTGTTATGTCATACCCGGCAGCTTATGTATCATTCCTATGCCCAGCAGTGGGCAGATAAAGACTGATGATGATGATGATTCAAAGTCTTATATGAGTGCTTTTAATAAAAACTTTGTACAAAATTTCATGTATACCTTATTTCTACTTCCTGTGCTTAAAAAATAAATTTGTTGAAATATTGTTTAAATTAATTATATAAACAGGTCTGTTTTTAAGAAATCGTCTAAAAATAATATTATATTTGTTATCTATCTAATAGATAACTGTCTAGACATCGTCTATTGGTATTCCGGCCTATTAAAGCCTCCAAATTACGAACGACCGAACAGTTAATTTATTGTGCATACATAACATGAATAAATTAACATGCCGCGAACCACGTCTCCTTTATGACCTAGTCTATGGCCACCTGCGTCAGGTTCTCAGAAAACTTAGGCTTACATGTCACGTAGCCTTTAGGCTGTTCGTCGAATCATTAATGAGGTTGTTTTACGGAAAAGGTATAATTAATAATTAGTGAAAGGTTAACTTCGCGGTTTTTACTGCGCCCTTTTTCTAAGAACTTTGTGTACTAGTTACTCGACTGAAGGAACTTCACACGTCATACTAGTTAATATGTTACTGATTTTACCGTGATATAAACACGCAAGGTTTTTGAGCATGTCAATGATCTACTTACATTAGGTCGTACTCAAATAAAACAAAAATCTGTCAGCATGGATGCCTACGATATCCCAGTTCAAGAAATAAGATTTTTGTGTTAGTTAAAAAAAGAATTGAAATCCACTGCAAAACTCTATATTGTCTCAAAATTCACGCGTCTGGTTTTCAAACTGAACTTATCTTACTACCAAACTCGCTTATTCAAGTCTTAGAAAAATGGAATCATCTAGTACGTTGCGAAAACGCCTTGGGTGTAACCTTGTCTATGATTGTCACTGTACAGTTACACACCTGTGCAAACGCAATGCTTTCATCTCGCAGTTTGTTTCATCATTCATATACTTAGCCGCTTTTGGTAACCGAATGAATCATGCGGCACACATACTCGTATCGTATTTGATTTGATGAGTATCGACTTTCAAATTGATCGATGACATGGAATTTCTTGACGCGATATTGTGAAATACCTACTTTGGAACATTTCGCGGTCAGTCTACTTGCTATACATTTAGTCTAAAACTCCCATAAATAACTTTTAAATCATTGTTAGACATTACACAAAAGTATGTTAATAAACTACCCAGGTCAAAGACGTAATTTTACATTAACCGGACATCCGTCAAGTGCATGCAATAAATTAATTAATACAATAAAATCCAGTCATAAAATCCAATCTCAGTTATCAATCATGGCTAATTAAATGTTAATTGAGAGACGCCACAAAACTACGCGCCAACTACTATGTCCATACGCCGCGACCTCATTTGCACTTGTGAATGAAACCACGCTTCCTAAAGTCGTCGGTTGCTAAACGACTTAAGTCAAATGCGCTACCATACCAATATAAATCTTAACAATATACCAAATTACCTAACTATTAACTACATCAAAAATAAAATAATTTTGAAAGAAATTTGATTCAATTATTATAAATACAATAGTCTTTTAGGTTTAAAATATATTAAAAGCTGTTTCGTTATATAACTTGTGTGAGACTGTCGCACCAAGAGCACGTGGTTGGTTCGCGCCAAACGCCAATGTCACCGAGCGACTTGACATCATACTGCATTGCAAAATGTAATTAAAACTACCAATTAAGTCTTAGATTATTATTTAATAGTTTCACGTGGATAAAATATTAAGTACTTATTAGATTCTCGCAGTACGTAACAACGTGCATACGTACGGTATGTTCACATCAGGAATCTAAGTCGGAACTTTTAAAGCATCTTCGTTGCACTAATTTATCACGTGTTAAAGAAATTATTAATAGCCGTAATTAAACTTAGCCCTCATTATCTTAGCTGGGATAAGAACTTAGAAGTGACTAGGCTATCCTCTGGCGCATATTTTTACAGAGAATTTAAAGGATATTGGTGTTTTAAACCTCAGGTTTATTTTTAAATAGTCAGAGTAATACTTCGTGTTTCATGTCTTGAGTACTTCTCTGGTTAAATTTTCTGTTTTTACGCAGAGAATTTAAGTAAAATCAGACAAAGTCAGAAAGTGAAATATCCAATTTATTAATGTCATCTAGACAAAGTTAAAAATATCTCTTTACTTCGCTGACAAATGATTAGTGTTATTTTTAAAATGTACGTTTCTTATCGAATACAACATAAGTACAACAATAATAACGATTACCTAAAAATTAACTATTATATATGGATAAAGTCGATCTAGCAAAATTGGACTTCAAATATGGCATCTTATCTTATCTGGCAATACTGGCACTACCGCTCCGTGTAAGGAGCGCGCCGCGGTAATGTCCGGCCGACTTGCGTCAGATCCCAAACGGTGAAAGTGAGTTCCGAGAAAAATGGAGCAGATATAGTGCGCGCGGAATGGCGCGGAATGTCAGCGCAGCGCGTGTCACCCACCCAGATAATTAATTTATGGCCGCGTTCCGGTTGTTTACGGCGCGCTTGCGCTGGGTTGCTATGCTTTTTAATTTTAATGGATAATCTTGGAATTGTGATTAGTTTAACATACTTTAAAAAAATATATAAATATTTTATATTAAACTGCGAATTATAAAGATAAGAGAATTGTCTATGGCACACTTTTATAAATATTTTTAACTATGATTTCGCATAATCGAGTGTATGAAAAAATCGCATTTTTTAGAGAAATTCAAATACATTTTACTAACTAGTTACAACAATAGTGATACGCACGTGGCGGCGCGGCGGTCCCGTGGTTCTACAATATATAGTTGTACCAGCGATTGTGGTTAAGGAACCTAATTCTTATCACAGGGTTCTTGGGTTCAATTTCCGATAGCCTTCACCTCGTCGATTGCCCTCTTATTTCTGCGAAGTTTAAATATATGATTTTATTTTTACCTACTTAATGTTTAATTATAAATTTAATATTTTTTTATTTCTATTTCATCAGATCATGGTAACCCTACTGAGTGGGTTTATTAATAATGCGTTGTGCTTTATATTTAACAAGTTATTATTAATTTTACGAAGGAATTTTTATTTCTGTAGCAATGTGCTGCCTTCAATTTTGTTTGTGAATTATTTTTATAACAGTTCTATGTCCGCTGGAATTTCAGTACAAAGCGAGTGCAAAATGTGATTCACACATTTCACAAGCCACGTCTACCACGTGATACCGTTTTTTTTTAACAATTTAACTTTTTCTTTCTTTCCTATTCTTGCACTTCATAACTACAATAACGTGTCTCCTTTACACAAAAAGACTGGCAACCTAACTAATGTGTTGATGTTAAAATAACTTAACCTAAAACTTAGCAAATCATAGTTACTTAATTTCACTTAATCTAAATTTTAATGAAGTTTAACGAAGAAATTACAAAGAAATAATAATGATTCGCACAGATGGAGTGATGATGGTGTTGATTATGTTTCATTTTCAAATTTAAAGTTAAAGTCTTTTTGCTTTTGCGTAAGTTTCATTGATTACGATTAATCAGCGGAGTGGTGGGCGACAGCCAGTAACACTATACATATGTTACAAGAAGTTTAAAAAAAATTGCCAATCATTGTAAACGGCCAGTTTTACATTGAAACAGATCGAATGGAATTTCAATGCGGATCTCCTTCGATGATGTTTCATGACTCATTAGAGAAAACATTGCCTTCACGGTCTTAATAGAGAAGCCAAAATGTTTTATGCAAAAATGTGAAAATCTAATATTAAAAATTGAAATTTCATTATAAGCAAGGTAAATGCATCGTGCTTGCGAAATATATACTTTTTGATATTACACATAGACACTCCAATTTGTTTAATATGTATAGATAACGTTATAAATGTGCATCAACCAATTATTTTCCTTTATCTTACTAATATTATAAATGGGACTGTTTGGAGCATAGATTTCGCTGAAATTTAGAATAGATCTAGAAAAAAGCCTGGAAGAACATATGGGCTACTTAATAAGTTTTTTTTAATTCCGCGCGGAGGGAGTCGCAGGCGACAACTAATACTACATAAATTTAGATCATGGTATCTTGTCTGATGGTAGGCTTATGATGTTCAAAATTAACACATTCGTGACGTTGGACACTCCGTACGGAAAAGACATAAGTACACTACACGAGGTTGTAAAAAACGTGTGAATTATATTATTCATCACATTGCGTAGTACTGTAGTACATGTGCTTACATACAAATTACCGCAAAAAGGCATTGTATGTGAGGAATTTGGCCACGGTGAAAAAACCGGTGCCTGTCGAGACGTGTCGCTCGACAAGCACCAGTTTTTTCACCGTGGTCTCACTAATCAGAATATCGGTTTTCACGTCACTAGTCTATGGTTGTGTTGCTATGCTCTCGAACTTAATAAAAAAAAATCCGTTTTTTGAGACACGTGTGAATGACATTGAAATAATTCTGACGCATTCTTCATGGCTTGCGTTTAGTCGTTTTAAAATGTAATAAAATAAGGCTTTGAATAACTCCATTAAATTATTTATTATTATTTTTACATATATTAAAAATTTTACTGATTTTTCATATTTTGCAGTAGTAGTAAATAGATGTTGCCCGCGACTCCGTCCGCGTGGACATGGACGTAAAAGAAATCCTCAATTAGTAGCCTAAGTGTTCTTCCAGACTATGTTCTATATCTAAGCCAATTTCAGCGATATGCAGCCGTTCTGAAGATACCTCCTAACAAACATCCATCTATCCATTTATACATCCAATTATTCGCATTTATAATATTGTTAAGATAAGGTAATAAAATGTTAATTTTTATCTTTTTGTCAATAAAGGTTCGGATGGTGCACTTTATCAATAAAAATACTTTTATTATTTAAGTTTAGTATTTTCTAAACCACGAAATATGGTTTACTTCCTAAACTTGTTATCTCCAACTATTCGGTACACGAGTTGTGGTGCAAAGTTTCGTAATATCTATGACTCAGAATATTATGTAAAGATAAAACAATTTGTAGTCTGTTTGAAGAGTAGGTATCAGACGGTATGTTTAAATTTAATTTTATAAATCATTGTAGTTTTCCTTAAATTGACTATTCAAGACACGAGTGGACGAAATTAGAGACACGTGCCAACATGTTTTATCTTGTCTGTGACGAAGACAAGTGCCTTTGCCTTATCAAAGTCATAACGAGAGAGCGTCTAGTTGCCAAGGGAGGGCCATGCAACGTGATTATATCGTGTCCAGATGATAACCCACAGATAAAGAAAACAGAAGTAACAGCTCTATTTCGGGTGATTTGACACTTGCAGGGGTCGATTTTACCAGATAAAAACTCATAATTTTATCAACATTAATTTGTCACGGAGGAATTTTGAGAATTGGAGAGGGAACTTGATCAATCCGACAGACGATGATAGAAGTATATCTCTATAGAATAATACAGTTTTATGCTGATTTCCATGGTTGATCATCATTTCGGTGTTCCCGTCACTCTTTTAATTTTTCTATATAAAAATAGTATTTGCTTTTATCAAATTGATGATGATTTTAATTGGTAGTAATTGATTGTGATTTAATACGTATTAAATTAATTATATTGATATTTTATTACAAAATTATGTAGAAAAATCTAACCGGGCGATGATTCGACATTTAAATTCCTCAATAATTTCATTGGCATTGATCTTTGGAATTTCGAGTTTGTTCAGTTGCGTAATATTTCTTCTATTAGAGCAGTGTTTCCCAAAGTGGGCGATAAGGGGCCCAAAAAATGGGGGGCATTAAAATTAATTAAAGTAATGAATAAAAATTAGGGGGCTCTGAAATATAATTGATTTTCAAAGGGGGCGGTGAAAGAAATAAGTTTGACAATCACTGTATTAGAGATATGTATTCTGCATAGATATAGAGACAATAGCTATCAAATTGATTTAATAAATTTGAAAAATTCTCAGAAAGTTTCATTCATCGTAATTTAAATGCCCCCCAACTGTGCCGCCCAACTGTTTCGCCTCGCTAGGGATGAACAGAAATATGGAGAACTGAACGCCAACCTTCGCTAGTCGGAGAGGCACCTCAAAAAGAAGAAGTAATCTAAATAATGAACTATCTGCCTGCAATTGCCTCTGCAATTCTATTTTTATAACTAAAAAAATAATACGTAAGACGTTATCATTTTGATAAGGAATTGTTATGTTTAAATGATTTGTATGGATTCACTGTTACTTGTTAATACTTGAAGGCCTATTTTCATTTAATCCAATAATATTTTACTATGCCTTCAGTAGGGTTTTATAAAGTTAAATAAGGCTGTATAATTTACAGACCCGTGGCCACCCCACACTCACGGTCCCTGCCGCCTTCGTGCAGTACTCTCCACATGCAGTGAATTAATGTTATCCAAATGTATGTGTAATATAACTTGCATACAAAAAAAGCACGAAAACGTGACTATAAACCAATTCTGCCTTGCAAATTGTAATGCTCTATTAAACATAAAAATTCTTTCTCTCATTTTTATGTGTCAAAAGCCTTTTTGCATAAGATATAAAATGTGACTTGTGACCCCGTTGGCATCCAAATATTATCTCATTTGTAATGAATCAATCTTAAATATTTCTGTGTTATCTAATAACTGTTACTATGGTAGCAGACAGAATGCTTTTACATTATGTTTTTTATTATAATATACACTCGTAATAATACAGAATTTGGCTTTTCGTTTTATAGATATCATTTCTATAGATAGCTCAACATCAGGGTATTGCTTTGTTTCCTGTTGTCTACCATAAAATTGACAAATGTCAACTAAACATTTGTTTAGGCCTTGATAAGAAAATAGGAACATAATTGTATCCTAGATGGATGACCAAGTGATTCCAAAGGACCCTTATTGTAAGGGACACAATTAAATCAACATCAAGTAATTTTTTGGATCCGCCTCAAGGGGCTTTGGCCTCGCGGTGGAGCGGTGCCACAGAATCTAGATAAGGAAAGGAAAAACTGATTCACCTGCGCTCTGACGCAATGCTCACGCGCCACGACCACAATATATGTGCACGTATACTCTTATCAAGATATGATACCATTGTGCAGAGATTAGAATTAACAGTTCTATGAAAACAATATCTGCATTCTGTCTTACGGTTATATTATACATTTATTTACTTCTATGTTATTTTGTAAATAAATACTTTTTATAAACGAAATGTTTGCGCAACTGCATACTGACAGCTGCAACACCATACTAAGAAGACTAAGCTATAAGCATACTGGCTGCATTCATACGTACACGTGACCAGCGCCAGGTCGCCTAGATTATTGTAAATTTTGAATTGGGATTTACGTAATTTATTGTTTTATTTTAAATAATATTTTTACTGTTTATATATTATAATGAACCTGAAAAATTGTTTTAATGTAGTTGTAAAAAATTATACAATAAAAAAAAAACTAATGGAATATTTTCCCCATATGTTTTCCATGAAATAAATAAATATTATTATTCTTATAAGATTTTAAAACAAATTAGTAGGAAATGTTAATTTGTCTCTTTATAAAACGACAAACATGGTCACCGTAGTCGTGTTTATGACCTACCAGAACATATTTCATATTATAATGATTAAGTATTATTTATTTATTTCTTATATAATACGAAACACATAAGCGCAACAAGAAAAACGATTTATACTTAGTAATCTGAGAATATCAGTCGTACCAGACGAAACTCACGTATATTGTACCACACAGGTCAATGCAATCATAAAAAGAAATGTCGCCGACGTGAACTCACTTAAAACTAAAACAATAAACACATTTTATGTAGTGTGAAGTACGTAGATTTAGATACCATTACGGTTTGTATTGTTGCAAAGCTTTGGTTAAATATTATTTCTTAAATTATTTTTTAATAATATGGAAAATAACATTGAAATAATATGTTCTTGAGTATTTTGTCTGACTTCTCTGAGTATATTTTTCGTAATATTGTCCCAAATAATTGTAAGTTTAGGAAATTAAATATTTATCTAAATGTGCATAACGACATCTTACAAGACACGAAAACATCTCATGGCCTTTTTTTAGTCGTAATAGGAAGTTATGACGACCTTAAACGATAAGGAAAGGTTATAAAGCGAGAACTAATCGGCCGAGAACAGGCATTGTGATGTCCTTGTCGGAGGTCAGTGGCACACGGCGGGCCGGCGCTGACCCCGCTCAGTTACCGGGTCACTCGGGGTCAATTGCAATAATTTTGTTGTTGCTATCTTCGCGGCATTCTAAATGCATTGTCGTCATCTTTTTCGTTCCAATATAGGCAAGTAACGATCTGTCTCGAAAATGTATTGGATATAAACAAAACTTTGCACCCAATAGCCAATGTCAACTGTCGGTTTTTTGTGAAGGAATTGATAGGAGAAGGTGGGCGCGCAATACAAAAGGCATTGTATTTAATGTGTTTAACAGCATTCCTTGCTTACAAATACTAGCTATTCGGTTTGCAGCCAAGCTGGAATTATAATCATTTCCAACGTGGAGCGCCGGTATTACGCATATGCAGTAACTTGACATATTGAAGTTCTTATGGTGAATGAAAACATCATGACTACACTACTAGTTATAATATTTTTTTATCTGTGATCGTGATGCAATCTCCACAATTTTTGTGTAGGACATACTCGTTGTTACCCTAACATAGGTTGGTGAACGAATACCTATTAGTTGACGACAATAATGTTAAAGTTATTGAGTATAATATAGACACGATTACCCCTGTCCCTTCCGTCCCATATAGCCTTGAACAAACTAATTCAATTTAGTATTTGGACAAAAGCACTATTAAAATCAAGGACTTAACAGGAACAGCTACATACGTCATTCTGTTAATATAACTATAGTTGGTAATGCCAATAGCTATGGATTCCGAAAACCCGTACAAAAGTTGAATCAGTCGCGAAAAATTGTCTTCGTGACCTAATTCCTTTATCCATGGAATGCAATGTCACTGTGACTTGCCTCACAGCTCTAATTTGTGGTTATTATGCTTTATAATGACGAAACTGTGTTATTTGAAAAATAAGTAGTTTTTTCGAAAATTATGGAATGTTGTGACTCCATGTTGTGACTAGAAACTTTTTTCAGATTAAAGAAATAAAGTATATATTTTTTTTTGTTAGTAAAATGTTATTATCTAAATATGTGTAAATCTAAAAATGTAAACTTAGACAACTTGTGTAATTTGAATTGTATGTCATAATATAATTGTTTATTCTAAAGTGAATTTTGAAAATTCTTACTTTAAATACCTTCCATTGATGATACAATAGCAAATATTTATTTCCGTCCAATGAAAGAAATGATATATTCAGAACGATCTACCGCATTCCATTATAGAACGCAAACAAATTATACAAATTAAAATATATAAAACAGACATATTATATATATAATAGTTTCAATATCATAAATTAAACGATAATAAACATAAATAACGTAATTTGTAAATATTTTGAGCACATACCAACATGTTTACTCAGATCGTTACAAACATGAGATTTTTTGAGTCCCGAACTCGGACTGCCAACATAAATATGCGGCAGATCAACATCCTTCATGCCACATCTGATCAATGAGGATATCCTACTAATAAAATATAGTTATTATTTGAATATTATTTTGATAAAATATTAGACGAACTATTTTAGAAACGCGATTGTGGACGAATGAATCATTGAATCATAATATGGGTATCGTAACTATGAGACTCGAAAATTATAACCTAAAAATCGGGGACTATAATATATCAATTAAACAATCGCACATTAAAAGACATTCTTGTTAATGAGGGAATCCCGCCTTTTGTAATTAAATCCTCAATTAAGATTTAATCAAAAGTACTTTTAGTTGTAAAAAGTTTTTTTTTTCCATCCAACATCTAGTAGTTTATGGAAACATAATCTAACTTACATCTATATATATATAAAAGAAAGATGTGTTAGTTACACTATTTATAACTCAAGATCGGTCGAACTGATTTAGCTGAAAATTAATGGGGAGGTAGCTTAGAACTAGGAGACGGACAGGAACTTTTTTTTATCTTGTGTGTACCTATTTTTTTCCGCGCGGACGGAGTCGCGGGTAAAAGCTAGTTTTTTATAAATACTCGACAGTTGTGTGTGTGACCTATCTTCTATATTTTTATCAGCAATTTCCATTACTTCAACTAGCACGAGCCTATGACTTTAACCTACAAACAACGGTGTTCAAAGCTTTAATTCCGACCTAATTTACAATTATAAGGTTGATTCACTCATCATCTGCGCGTATCCGTAGTTACAGATTCCTGAGGTAAACATATTTCATACGATCTAATTAAAGTAACCGAAAAACGACGAGTTAATGTGATTCATTGTTTTAATACGTCGGGTGACCATCCTACAATGGACTACCGCGTTTCTCGTGAAAGGTTTCTCGTCGTCAACGCGTGGTCGCAACAAGAGACACTACCAAGAGCGTCGCCAGTAGATGAGCTAGAACAGATCTAGGGAGAGGCAGGTAGTAATTTTTTCCAAAGGTAATGGTAATGGTAATTAGCTAGGGAATAGGAAAACTAATATATAGTTTTTGAGTTATATATTGATGTATGGGATTTGTCAGAAGCCTCTTTGAAGTAGTTTATACATGTTATTTATATTTTTTTTCTATTCTTTAGCGGTCACCCCCCTTGCCTTCTTCTGGCGATGACCATGGACACTACTATGTGAGTAAAATGAGCAATAAACTTAATTTTTTGACCATCTAGAAATTTAGAGCTAGTTTTGTCTAGATTTCGAGTGCAAAGTACTCGGCTGGTAAGTCCATACAAAAAAACCTAGTGTCATGGAACGTGTTACACCATTGTTTGATTTATCTATTTACATTTATTATCTTCTATCATTCATTGGGGTTCGAATTTATACCCAGGATCCAAGATAAGGGTGACTAGATCATAGTAAATCACGCTGGCCCAGTGATTGGTACGTGGCGGTATTCGAACCCAGGACCTGCATATTACAAGTCGTGTGCCACCGACCCTTTTTTATTGAATGAAGAAAAGTAAAATGTTTAATTTATTTTTTCCCCTAAAACTGATGGAATCCTTTGGTAATGAATGCACGTACGCTCGTGTCCAGATCAAAGACGCCAAAGTCTCCGTAAATAGAGTAGATTATTTTCAAACTTTGTGTATTAATAGCGAGCTCTTTTTTAATTTTATAACAACGCAGTACGAGAAAAACATATCCCGACTCACCGCGCTGGAATCCAACATCTGTTTTATAAGATAATTATTGTTTAATTCTGTTTATTTGGCAGCATCTATCCAAAAGAAAAAATAAGTTTATAACGTGATTGAGAATAGCGCAGAGCATTCAGCTAATATCAAATCGAAATATCATTATTTTAACAATAAACCACATAGTCTTTTACTTTCCATACATGCAACAACCTTTAATCGCTACTCTAATTAGGTTCTTGGTCTATGTTAAGAAACCCTTACTGATTATGTTTTCTTTTCATCATCAACTTGTCCGTTTCCCTACGGAGCATCGGCACAGTATGTATTCTTCCATACATCTCTATCTGTCGTCAAATCTGAACTAATTCCCTTCTTTCGCATATCCTCTTGCACATAATCAATCCATACTTACTTCGGTTTTCCGCTACCTTTTTAGCCACGTTTTCATTCCTTATCAGCAATGTTCGCGAAACATGGCCCGAGATTTTCACCACTAAAAATGTTTTTTACTTTTCAGACCTAAAATACCTAAGTGATTAACTTTTTGTATATCCCATTCTTCATTCAGTGTTTGATGTTTATAAAAAATTTGTATTATAAGCGACTACTACATTTTTGTTCGCACAATGCCTGATTGATACGATGTATATTTGTTTAGGGCTGACGTAAAGTGATTTCGCACAGTAGTGTGATATTTTATTTCACAGAATTTATCAATGACGGAGCACAACCCTTCAACATTTCCTGACCACGTCATTATTGAGGAAAATTCTCTGGATATTAAAATATTAAAAATAATTTTGTTTATTGGGTTACTAAACTGAATTATGTAACTAAAATAATTTTTAATAATCATCAGAATCGAACACTAACAGATTTCTAATTAAAGCAGAATCTCATAGGTATTCTAGAGAGGTTTAAAAAAGAAAAAAAGCACAAAATAATTTTTTGTAACGCCCAGAAAAGCATCGTCGAAGATAATTGAAATCTCTTGAGCCTGCTACTTAAAATTAATAATGATTAATAAAAAAAAATTACTAAAAAGTTGATTAGGCGACGTGAACACAACACCACCTGGATGGCTGGCATTCCACAACGGTGCGATTCTCGCACAGCCACAGCATTGTGGAAACAATCTGTCTTCGACAGCATTTCCAAACCAATACGACTTGGGATCCTTCAAGAAGCGAGCATACCATTTCCTTAAAGTCCGGCAACGCACCTACAGTTCCTCTGGTTTTGATCATGTCTATATGGGTGTTGTTGGTCAAATCGGTGTTCGCGCCGCCGCTTTTTTGCTCCCTTCTTTTTAAAAAAAAAACATGTAGTCGCAAACATGACAGTTGACATTGACAGCAGCGTGCGGACGTCGCGGGCGCGGCTGTGACGTAACGGCGCGTGCTCGCCCACGTCACGTTGCGTCACTATACGCAACGTTGTGTGAATTACGACTACAACCGAAATTAAAAGACGAATTAAATACTGTCAACTATAATAGAAGGATTGAATATAAAATAAAAATGAATAATATTAAATTATATCACAGAAAATTATTATGTAATAATATGTCTTGAAACTTATCGACTAGAGCTGAATATGAGGAAGCACAACGTACAATGAACCATCGAAGTATCATTAGTAAATCAGTACAGTTTTTCACAAATTTTAAATTAAAAGAATTTAAAATTTTCACTTTTAAATTTTGCAACAAATCAGCTGATAACGCTGCCCTAGCGGAACAAAACGGAATGTCATAAATAAACGGGAGCCTTAAGCAACATTAACTTCTACTAGTTTCTTTGACAAGAACATAGATGGCAGTGTAAAAACTTGGCGTAATTTTTAATGATTTTTTTATTTATTAATATGTGATAAGAATAAGAGCATCAATTTAAAATAATATTACTAAACTTCAAAATCTGCGAACAACACTTTCCAAAAAATAAAATTGCACTGCAAAAATTTATTCGCCATGAGGCAACATCGCACAATAAGCTTGCTTACACGTCAAAAGGTAAAGTTGAAATTGAAGACATTTTTCGATTCTCGATTAACAACATTTACGGTTTTAGTTAGTAAGAAACAACAAGAATTGTGTCGAAAAATAATTAAGTAGCTAAGGTTGAATGTGTGGGTGAAAATTCGAAATCATTCCGTGTATAATAACTCATGATTTGCTAGGCTAAGCTTTATCATATAAAATGGGTAAGTATATCTTTTGTTTCTTATATTTTGGTTACTTAAACACAATCAGTTGTTCTTTAATTATTTTCGCTTTGCAGGTGGTCTGTTTAGTTACTTTCGGGGTCTGTTAGGGGCGCGTGAAATGAGAATTTTGATCCTCGGATTGGACGGCGCCGGAAAAACCACAATACTATACAAATTACAAGTAGGAGAGGTGGTGACCACTATACCGACCATCGGATTCAATGTAGAACAAGTAACTTACAAAAACCTCAAGTTCCAGGTTTGGGATCTTGGTGGACAAACAAGTATTAGGTAAGTTTGTAGCTTGAGGTTAGGACTTACTTCAGATAAACTTTTCCAAAGAATATATATTATTTTCCAGATTATCAATTTTAAACTAAAATAGATTTGTTTAGTTCATAATTTACAAAGTTTAAAATTAGTTACACAATTATGGTATTGTATGTAGCAATATGTGGTACTTGTGAAGTCATGTATTTACCATTCCTTTTTAATTCTTGATGGAGATAGGAAGACTATGAAGCGTACAATATTTTTATTGAAAAAGTAGCACCAGTTCATACAGTCTAATCTGGATAAGTGAGAGTATAAGGAATCATGTTGTTCTTGCTTAAATTTTTTTATTTTTAACCTCAATCTCTTGCTTATGGAAGTTACTAATTGGGACCAAAAGAAGGTTCTTACTTATCTGGATTTGACTATATTTTGAAAATACAAATGTGTGTTACATACAATTAACATTTAAAGATTACAGTGGTTTTAGGGTTGCACAATATTTATTTCTCTGATTAATCTGAACTTAAATAATTGATGTCTAATATTTGCAGGCCATACTGGCGATGTTACTATGGCAACACAGATGCAATTATTTATGTAGTTGACTCTGCAGACAGAGATCGAATAGGAATATCCAAAGATGAATTGGTGCATATGTTAAGAGTAAGTTTTTCTTATTTATTTTTAAGTAACTTATTATTTCAGATAATCCTACTCTTTTAATGTAACAATTTGAAATAAAAACATCTTAACAACCTGTTTATGATATTTTTAAAACAAAAAAAGAATATTGACATAGACTAATGAGCAGTGTACTTTATAATTAAAAACTCTTATCTTTACAATTTTATGCTAGTACATAATGATTTTAGTAAATACAGTTAAAGCTAGCTATCAAAACGAGTCATGAATGTCTGACTAACATATTTGTCATTGAAATTGTAACAAACATGAAAAGTAAATTATTGATTTTAATATCATTTTTCAATAACAATAAGTACACAGATTAAACTTTAGAAACACAATTATTTCAACATTTTTAAACTGTTTTAAGATATGATTACCAAAACAGGTTTTTAAGTTTTCCGTTTCGAGAATTACCCGTAGCATTATTATTCAGAGCATTGTAGATGCTGGAATTTAAAAACATCAATATTTTGTAGGACTTTACAGTAAATCTTGTATATTTGTTCAAACTAACAAATATAAATTTGCCACAACACAACAAATTATTGTGTTTACATGTTAATTCTGATTTTATAAAGTTGTTAATATCTGTTTTTCAGGAAGAAGAGTTAGCAAATGCTATACTAGTAGTGTTAGCCAACAAACAGGACATGGCGGGCTGCCTGACAGTAGCGGAGGTGCACCAGGCGCTGGGGCTGGACGCCCTGCGCGATAGAACCTTCCAGATCTTCAAGACTTCAGCAGTACGCGGCGAGGGTCTGGACCAAGCGATGGACTGGCTATCTGATGCGTTACAAGCTAGGAAATAACCTCGCAGGTGAGATTACTTGCTTGTCTACAGAGTCCAGTTGATGATGTATTCATCAAATTAAATTCCTATCGCCAAGAAAAAAAATGTGTAGCAAATGAAGGTGATGACATAATGATGAATGTTGTACTTACCTAATATTTATGTATAGTATAGTTATATTACTTAAGAATCATTTTCCAGGGCTACTAAGCTTGAAGTCAAGATATGATGGACGGACACAAGAGAGAGAGGAGAGAAATAAATTATCGATTAGTCATATGTTTAACGCCATTAAGTTAGTACTTAGCGTCGTCGCCGCCTGCCCAATGTTACTTATTACTTTCAAGTTAAATAACTATCCTATTATAGAACTTTATTTCTCATAACCAATAGTTGAAAAGTAACTTTGTTTTATATCAATGCGTCTAAGCTCTTTTAAATGAAAAAAATAGTACATGAGAATTGTTATGTATTTTTTATTATAAATTGCCTTTTAATGATTTGCCATTATGAATTGTATTGTACTTGCTTATATTTATAGCTGTCAAATGTCATTAAGAAATTAAAATAACTAGAACCGTTAAAAATTATGAACAATAATAAAAAAGCAACACGTGGATATTTTTTTTTACATAATAATAAAAAAACTTTGCCGCGCTATTTTAAAATAAATCGAATTAGTTGTATTGTAATTCTAAAAACGCACAAACCTTCTTTTTCTATATTTTGTCGGACCTAAAAAAATCAAGTTTTCAATTAGCGTCTTAAATACTTCATCTTATATATTTTTTCATTGCAAACACACCACAGTATGTTTTATTTTAATATTTCATCATTCATTATTTGATAAACTGTCAACATGACAGCGCGCGGGAAATGACATTTCGTATCTGTCAAAATGTCAGTGTTGCTAGTTACATCGGCGACAGGCGACCGGCGTGGCGGGCAGAATGGGAGAGGCGACGCGTTATCAGTAGATAAAACAATTGTTTTGGTATAATAGATAGACGCAGAGGCGACGGATGTATAAACTATAGGGTACATATAAGTTATTACAATTATTAATTGATTATATTTTGTATCAGTGACGTTCACTCAAGCTATGTGTAATTTATTGTATGGCGGCAAGAAAAGAAAATTGTTTTAAATACAATATCCTGTATTATTTAGTCTATGTTTATTTTCCTAAAGTCCTTTATTTTTTAATAATTGAACAGTTTACACAACAAAAAGACAATTAAGTTGCCAAACGTGACAATAGTAACGAAATGAAGAGAAGTAGACATCAATATGTTTTTGTACAAATGTTTTGGCAGTGGAAATCCATGGTAACATCAGTCAATATGTCGAGTACCTTTGCAGATGTATACGGTTATCAAAACGTTTGTTTTATTTGCATAGCGGTCGCATCACTGACGTTACTGCTGCACTTCGGTTGCCCGCGCGTTTGCTATGCGCTCTATTTGCCATGCTCCTTGTTTAGCAATGTGGAGGCTGACAGTGATTGGTGAGCTATAAGAATCAATTACCATTGGTCAACCAACAAAAAATGTTTTAGTAATTAGGTAGCAAAATTTTTTGGTAGGAATCTGTTAACGACAAATTAAACTTGGATGAAAAAGTGAATGATATCAAAAACATAAATCACAAGAAAAATTTAAGTCAATTCAACAAGGAAAGTAACGCGGTTATGAATGACGCATTAAGTATAATAAGTCAATGTTGCCAGCCCGCGAATTTGTGTGCAGGAATTTCGCTAAAATTGGGTTACATCCATAACTCGTTTTCAAACAAGGAAATTCTCCAAATGCCACTCATTTAATAACATTGGAGATGAGACGATTCTCTGCAAAACTCGGTGCATAATTTGAACCTTATGCGGTTCTCATAAGGTACGTAGTTATTTCTTTTGATAACCAGTTTACGGGATATGCTGGAAATGTGCATCCAACTGAGCAAAGTAACTATAATAATTATTATTTACTTTGATGCCTGTGAGATTAAAGGATACACGGTAAACTCACGCATAACTGAGCTGATATGATCCGTGAGCCAATACGTTAGAGTGTACTACCAAAGAGTACGAATAGGGAAATACATTTAATCCAGTGTACTTTGTGTTTGGCACTTATCAGCGGGAAAGTACTTCACCAATTTATATACAGAGATGTCGTTTGTGTATGAAAGAAACATTTAAGTTAAAAGTCTATAACAATAAACCACATCTGCAATCCTGTAATAGAAAACAAAAAGGATAGGTTACAGGAGATAGACTTGCAGTGGACATAATCAGCTTTTAAAGTTTAGATAATAAACTTCTTTAAATAACTTTGGAAACTACCTTTTTGTTTTTGCGGAAGAACAAAGACTGAAAGAATTTAAACGTCCGTCAACTTCCGTGTTGTAAAATACCACTTACTCGTACGTATTTTATTGCTTGGATAAACACACTTACAGTAAGTAAATCTTACACTATGGTATTTAACAAGATTCTCACTGCAGGAGCGCCATCATAGCGGAAACATTAACTTATTCTATATTTTGTAAATAATGTAAATTGATTTAAATGATTTATTTTCGGCAAAGAAACTACTGAATACTATGTAAAAATAAAAATCAAAATAATTCCAAATTCAAAATTAATTTAAAAAAAATTATGCATAAAATATTAACAAGGAACATAAATAAAAAGCAGCATTCAAGACAGTATTCTTGTAATAATGAGGTGTGCATAGACAGGCAACTCGACTTGTCTGAATTCACTTTTACTCCGAGCTTGTCTGCGCCAAAGTAACGTCTGAATGGTTGCGCTTGACAATCTAGACACTATCTAGATATAGTAAAGATACATAGATTATATACACAGAAATATACTTAGTTATATCATCTGCTCTATATATTGCAATGACATTGTAAATACAACATGAGCCGCACTGTTGTATTAGTTTTCTATGGTAAGTGTAGTTCGAGCTCGGAAACTATGGACGCACGTGTTCTAGTGATCGCATTAAACGAAACTCTGTAAATATTATTGTGGTAGTTGAGTCGCAATCATTGCGGTGTCCGGTAGCCCGCAGGTGCATTCCTCGAGGTGGCATCATCAACCAAAACCGTCTCTGTTGCGTATCAGTAGAGTTCACATTGGGCAACGGCCGGCGAAATGTGTAGAGAACCCTGGATGGCATGTCTTGTACAAAATGACGGTTAATAGATGTGTAAGATGAGCTATTGATTTTAGACTTTATGTGAAGGAAGGAAAGTGTTATTTGAGGTGTGGGTGGGTAAAGTTTGGGACAGAGGCGTGCAGGGGGAGTGTAAGCGGTCGGACTGGTTGCTCGAGCGACGACCGGAGGCTGCGCGCGCGCCTGCGAGCTGCGAGGGGCAGTCGCGCCCGCAAGTCTCATCTCTCTCCCCACGTGGATTATCTTATATATTTAATCCTTAATACTTGAAAGTGAAAATAACCGTAATGTAAAATTAAAGTTTATTTCATAACTAGGGGCACATACTGTCAATCAAGTTTTAATGAAATTTTATATCTTTTAAGCTTTAATTACTCTAAAATACATCTCTACATTAGCATAACTAAATATCAACTATGGATTGTGTGAGCTGAATTTCAAGAACATGTGAAATAAATGGAAAAAATATCCTGTTACCGACCAAGTTAAAGCTTTCCATAAAATCCTCAGGGAAGCTGTAAGAAGTTTAGAAATTAGTGTTTTATAACTGTATACAGGCTAAAGGGCTGTCAAAGGACATTCGCGCGCGATTGTACAGGGCCCGGCCACGGCACGAGTCTTGTAAAGAATTTATAGGAGAGGCGGGCGCGGGCGCCGGCAGTGTCCACGCCGCCACTGCGACGCCCGCGCGCACTCGCAACCTACCTCGCCGCGCTGCCGTGTCCTGTGCCCGTGCCCTGTGTCCCCGTGCAGTGCACAAACACAGTTTCAGTGATTTCAGTGCAGTGAACGACATATATGTGGGATGGATGGCTAGGTACGCAGTGACGAGCTTTTCCTATCAGTTTCTAGTGATAATTCAATCATTGTTGTTGTTTTTCAAATGTAATTTTTAAGTTCTAACTTGTGTCAAATGTTCGAAGATATAAGTTATTGCTATTATTATTTCTATGTTATTTTCTTATCGTATTTATTTAATACAATTTTAAGTGGAATTGAAATAACTGGAATTCACGAGGTTACAAATATCTTATCTAACGACTTTCTAAAAGCTCTTCAGAGCATTTACTTTTATCATTTAGGTACTTGCGAAGGTTGTTTTAAACTGAATATTTTAAAATTTATATTTAAACCTGACTTTAGCATTGCTGCCAAATTTAAAAAAAGGCGGGAACACTTAAGATAAATTGTGATAAAAAATTAACTAAAGTCTAACGATTTATGAATAGAACTTTAAACCACTTTCTGTTCATAGCTTCTGAAGGTTGTCAAACCAATTATACGTCCTTACGATTGATCTAGCCAAGTCATGTAATTGGTTGAAATTGCAATTTTATAAAAAGAATCCATCATCTACAGTAATGCTTATGAAAGTTTAAAAGGATCTCGCTAGAACTTTTTATTTTGTAGGTTCTAACGCACCAAAGACATTGTGATTGTTATCTAATGTCCAGATTTAATCTAGATTATTTATATTCTTCTAGGATAGATGTCAGTTGTTCTAGAACACTACATTGGTCTAGAAAAGAAGTAGAACCTCATTGATTCTTAATTTAATACAGGTTTAAAGGGCTCGTTAATTATTTAGACGCAGCTAGTCTGTTAGTAGTTAGTACTATTGAGTTACGCATTGCATTATTGTTATTTCGTAAGGTTCGAGTCCAGTTTGCAAAACTATCGGACTTTTGAATGCGGTAACATGTTATTAATGGACGCTATTTAACTTTGACATATGCAATTATTATAATTACGATAGTCTATTAAAATTGTAACTGAAGTTTCTTTTACATGTGATAGTTCACAAATACGTTAATACGTTTTATCTGTTACGGCTCTATTTAAGTTGTTAAATTTTAGTGAACAAACTTCTTTGATCAAACTATATGTGGACCAAATTGACAAGCCACATTTGACATCTATCTGCTTCATAAGATGTGAGCTGCTTAAAATATCGATTTTAATGCATGAATCGATTCGGATTTCAAACTTATGTGTCAAACTTCGAATTTAATAATTATGAAAATTTTACATCCTTAGTGTCAGTGTACATAATAATATTGCCACTTGCAAATTTTTAATTACTACTATCGGAAATGTGGTAACACTAAACTCTACGTCTAGTCTCTCTCGTCTAAACTCTACTCATTCTACGTCACACGCGTCTGGTGACTACCATCAGATCAACAAAGATCGGAATGTAGAACACCTTAAATGCCTTATTAATATCCGTATATACACCTTTTTAACCTTTTGTGTCGCGTGATTTGTTACAAGAATTGTTTTATTTGTACCCGCATGTAATGTATGACACAACGAAGAAAAATGGCATCTCATTAGAGGAAGCGGTGAGTGAGTGCTGTGGCTCGCATTCCACACGAGCTCACCTGCTCGACTTTGTCCGACATGTCCTTTGTACTGCATCATCATGTACTCGACATTTAGAGATAAATAGTTCTCTCAATATCAATATTAAATTGCATTAGCAACAACTCTTTTTTACGTTTTTCTTATATGCTTCCTTCTCACTCCTAAAACAATTGATTAGGGTTATTAAATTTACCGTTGGTTTCTGAGACCAGAATCTCTTTATATCATTTTGTCATCCTTGTCATTATCTTTGTCAAAACAAAACGGTCTCAAAAATCCACGATTAGAAATCATAACGCGTCCTAATGTTAATGTTGCGAACTGCTAAAATCTGTGAATATATGTTGCCAATAAGCTTGAACTTGTACCTTTTTGTTGAATATGTCTACCATTCTCTAATTTATCGATCAAGATTACATGCATAATTTTATAGCAACCTTTATGAAGATGGAAACTGTAATTTCTTGATACTTAAGCTTGATTAAAAAGAAGTACTCTGGGAATCGGTGACCGTTGCGAGTGACATTAAATAAGAAAACGGTCGTAAACAGGCTCTCTGCGGGATATTCAATCGCATCGTACCGCGACGTTACGACTCGATGTGAAGTCGGCGGACGCTGACAGTGTACAGATTCAATATATAACAGAATATATAATATATATAAATGCTGGATATTATAGTGATCGGTTACTGAGCGCTATGTTTTGTAATACTTATGACATATTTGTATTAATCTGGTCGTAATAAACAGCAACTGAAAGTTTTCAAGTGCGCAAACAATCCACCTATTCAAAACCTAACCTATTGTCCGTATTTATTTTTATTTGATTTTTGTTACATAATAGGTATTTAAGTTTATTCTAGTTTCATGATTAGATAATAGAGTATAAACACAGTCAACTATCGTAGGCGTAAAATATGACCAGGAATGTGGGCGTTTCGCTTACGCCACTAAAAGTTAACTGAATTTTAATAATATATCTTATATTGGCTGAAATAACAGAACTATGTCTTTGTAAAGGTAACGAGATAATGACAATATAATGGTGTGTGCCTCCACTTCTCCTGACGATAAATGTTTTACCTTGAATGTAGGAAGCTTATTAAAGTTGCGCCAAACACTCGTACATATTGGTAGCCGTAAAATGTTTCCAGAAACAATCACAGCGCTATATAGTTCGTGTCATAAATACCACATTTTTTAAGACTGAAAGACGGGATTTTTTTAAAGATTGTAAGGGCTTCTTATGTTGGTACCAAAAACTGAAAAATTGTTTGTCATATAATCCCTTAAAGTCTTTGAACATCTAACTAAGCGATTAATTAATAAATAAACTTATTTTAATCTGCATAGATATGATGTCACCCGAAGTCCGGCGCGAACTTATTCGTTGACTGTCGAGATGTCGCGGTTACCAGAGCGACAGACATACTCGTAGTTATAGACCATTTGGTCAGGCTTTTCAATGCCATGGACAACAAAGCTCCAGATTAAAGTTACACCACATAACTTAGTATCTCCCTATTGATGAATACAACGTAACGTCTTTGAATCTGCGGCTTAAAAAAAGCATCGGCTGCAGATCTAATCCCGGGTATCAAAAATCATAAAAATCACAAATTTAATAAAAACCAATGGAATGATGCGATGCAAACTTAACAATTTTTAAAACTTCGTCTGCATCCGTTGCAGCGTACACTTCCCGCGTAACGGAACGTTTAGATTCAATTTGCGTCATTAACGTGTGGTAAAGTGCTCGCATTCACGCGATGCATTTCATTTTATTTATCGTGTACTCGATAATTGGGTCAGAGCGACATGTTTACTTCTATTTCTAGACCTATTTGCGCTTCGCGAACCAGTTGCAGTCCTATAAGGACTCGTAGGGTAAACGTGACTTGACTAACTAATCTTGTACATTTCATACGCGACAGACAGCTTGTTTTTATGCCTGTTCGGTCGTATTTGGATTTTAATTGAATGTTGTTCTAAATCTTTTTTAAATAAATGTTATTTGAAAGTATGTCACCGTAACAAACGGTGACTAACTTTTTTAACAACATAATTAAATGTTTTTTAAACTTAATATCATTCAATTACAGATCTTACATTAAATTACATTTTTTTCAATGGAATAAAGTTATGTAAAGAAAAGCAGTTTTTGTAGCGAGATTACGAACACGGTAATGATTTTTGTGACAGACCTACGCGCATATTTTGAAAAACTAGAGAGATTAGATTTAATTTCTTTTTCTAAGAATTTAACATAAATTAGCCACTGTCAGAGAACATTTGCATCTATAAAGGTTTGTCTGGCTGAAATAACGGTTTATCTCTAAATAGCGGATTATAACAGTTGTCAAGACAATATTTGTTAGGTCGCTATTTTCTGTGGCTGGTCCGTCCAGTGAACGCTAGGAAACCGGACATATATAAATGCTTTCAAAGATCGCTACTTGAGTTTCCCAAACGAAATAATTCTGAGAAATTATTAGCATTAAATTTCTCATTTTGTTTAGAAAGATAAAATGTTTGAAGAATCTAAATATGTACACAGACTATTTATGTCTAATTTTATGAGCATTTTTTATTAAATAAAGAAATATGTTTTTAATTATTTTTCATTGACAGAAAACTTTGAGTCGCTTTTCTTGCAAAATGAATTCTAGTTATGCACTTTATTCGTAATTATTTGTTCGTTCAGGTGTAACCAGTTTATCGTCTCTGAATAACGATACAGACTGATAATAATTTAATGTTTTTTTTTCTAGCAACATAGTGAGATTTAATTATAGTAAACTAGCTTTCTATCCAAATTGTCTGTGCGGAATTAAAAAGGATAATAAGTAGCGTAAACGCTTTTTAGACAGTGCTCTATGTCTTTGTCAACTTTAATACAGATCAGTTAAGCCGTTTTTGAGTTGCCTGCTAGCAAACATTCATCCATCCATCCATCCATCGGATCACCGATTTTCTCATTTATAATAGAATTCGTTTAATACCGATACTAACAGTATTTCCATATTCTCAAAGTATTAAAAAATTTAGTTATTTTTTGATACTAATTTAATATTTACTCGAAATTCATCCTTTAGAACTTTTGTCACGTGTGTTGTTTCGAAACTTGTCTGTTTTGCATGCATATAGCAAGTTGCAACAAAAACAGTTGTTAATGTTATTAACTCTAATTTGACTGTCCTTAATGTTTGAACATTAAATGACCGCTAATAATACAGCTTGCCATCTTCGCTTTATAGCCTCCAAAAGTCCGCACAATAACAACCGAGCAAAATTCTTAAACAAAAATGAATTTATTTCTTTAATAATATCTACAACTCATGATCTCTAGCGGCACTGAGAATTATTTCCTTGCTCTGCGTAAATTAAAAAAAAAGAATTTGACAGCTGTCACTTAACCTGTCACGTTAAAAAAGGGCGGGAAAGAGGAAAAGTTATTAAAGTATTTTATGTTACTAAAAACATGCAATTTTTTCTACATTATGTTTTTGGTACATTGATATATTGTCGTAAGATTATTTTACTTATGTATGATTCATTTATTATCTGTGTAGAATGGACTGCCTCGATCGTTTTATATGAAATGAAAGATTTCATTTGATATCTGTTGATTTACGAGGGACATTTGTTATTGGTATAATCGGACAAATTCCGATGTCCGATGCAATCTGATTTGTTGTCCGAATGGGAGATTATGAATTACATTTAACATAACAACAATACCGCACCACATACCGCATTCAATATTGGTTTTGGTAGCGAGTTATGCAATTCAACCTAAAACAACCTATCTTATTTGATTTAAGTGGCTATAATATAGATTTTATTGATTCCTGTAGTAATGAAATATAACCAATTATTGAAAACACGCGAGTAGCAGTGGAAAATTTTAGAATTGAGAGATTTTTTACACCTTCGTCCGTTAAAGGAAACTTAAATATGTAATTTTTTTCTATAATATATGTAAATTCATGTAGAGTTGTTCACGTATCTTATTTAACATTATATTTTAATACTTTAAATTATTAATTTTTCCCCAAAGATCACAATACAAAAGCTAATTAAATGTCTTAAACTTTTTAATTTTATTCTTAAGTTAAACATAATCCTCACTGAGTTATACCTTTTCTTTTCTTTTATAATAAAATTTTATAATGAAATAAAAAGGATTACGAAATGAAATTAAATATACAACACCGAATTCCATCCGAGAGAGAGGAATCCTTCGCAGCAAATTGCGTTCGCCGAATGTCTTTGTTGTTTAATTTGCATAAAGATATATGTTATGCAGTACGTCCGTCTGTAACGCGATATCTTGTATTGCGAACTTCAATTAACCGTTACTTGAATTCTGTGGAATATCTGACTTACGTGTTATTAATCACAAAAAAAAAGTATTTTGCAAAAATCCATTCAAAAGCGTGTGGTGGTTGGTACAAAGGATAATACTTCTCTGGTGTTAATGTCTATGGGTGTCGTTGATTACCTCGGTGTTCGCGCCTGTTCGCCTCCTCCTCTTATAAAAAAAATAAAGGCCAAGGCTCCAATGTTACAGGAATGGAAGAATTTTGTCGGTTCAGTAAAGCCTAAACTTCCACAATGTTCGTACTCCACATAAATCTATGGAATACCCAATATGCGTTGGATTCATATTCTCGAAATTCAGAGTATTTACTTTTTGCCCTTCTTTGCATGTTGCATTTGAAAAGATGAAACAACAGGACGTAAGCAAAAGGTGTATTATATTGACATTAGGGTCAATGCACTCGCGCGCCCTCGTGCCCGATAGACTCTCAAAGAATTACAGATGAACAGATATAGAGATTGTTTATATTATTGTATTGATACGTAAGTAACATTTGAGTTGCTCGTAATGTGTTAAAATAATGGAGACGGTAAATATGTCTTGCATTGTGGCAATACTAAAGTTATACCTACATACTATATCAAAAGTTAAGGTGGTAAATTGAAATAAATATAGACTTCCAGTTTCTTACAAGACACTCCTATTATAGAAACAGTAATCGATGTGATAGAACAAGTTGAAATTAGCGTTGTCGTCAGCGGTGCCTTAAGAAGAACTTTAACGCGGCCTTAACAGGCAGGCAGTAGCATAGAGATGCGATGCGCGGCGCGAGGTGGCTCGAATAAATCGAAGCGCGGGTGTTTTTTTGCGCGTTTTTGGATTCCATTGTGTCAGGTAAAGGGCGGTAAAAGCGAGCGACATGCGGGCCCAGGAGGGAATTTGTCTTAATTTTAGAGCGGGCGCGGAAGCGGACGCGTACATATTTATTTTCAATTCAATACCGAAATGAAGTTAACGGTAGAAACGTCAACTTCTTTAAAGGGCTGTCATTATATTACATTTTTGCAGTTATTTCATGAAAATTGTGAGATAAAGTTACATTTTAAAATAAGGCTAGTATTATAGTAATGCGATAAAAAGTATTTTTTATCAGAAACAGTTTCTCTATGGTTACGGCATTGTATTGGTATATTATACAGTGAAGATCGGAGGCGGAGGTCGACGCGGTGTTTTTCAGCGATCTCTTTTTGTTTATACGAGGCCGGGAGAAACACCTGTCCCCAATTCAGCATTGTTTCGTTATCCGGAATGTGTTGCGCTGACAATGTGAGATGCTGGGACTTGCACAATTTATGTAACTTCTTGTGCGACTTGTTGGTTTCATTTTCAAGAAATTTTCTCCTCATTGGACAAAGTACAATAAAAAGTTGTAAATCCAGATGCTAAGTAAAACGTAATTCTTTGTTATTACTTTTGCAGTTTTGGAAGACCTCTAGTAATTTTAATATTAATGGCAATTATCACAATCTAAAATATAGGTTATTTTGCTGAAAAATAAGAATCACAGCAATGTTGATAGCCATCTTCAAACCTAGAATACATTTATTTCGAGCGTAATAACAAAATTGTATGTAAAACAATGATTTTTTATTTAAATTATCTTTGCGCGTAAAAAACATATTAATTGTAATAAATAAATTGTTAATAAAATTAATTTCTACATTAGTATAATATTACTGATATTAGCCACAAGAACATTATTGGAGTTAGTGTAGTAAAGACGTCCGCAGTAAAGTCACATTTGTAGGCAGATTGTGTGCCATAAAATGTTGACACGATGAACGCAACACTGAGTTCACATTACACGCAATGAAGACATATATTGTCATTATTATATCAAGCTTTGACTTCGTAATGACATGCAAGTGCAAGTATATAAAAGCAAAACATAATAACGACTGTTTATATTTACATAAATATTACAGACGTTATTACTAAAGTTTACTGTCTTATTTTTCCTTGAGTCTTGAGTTCCCAATAATTTGTTAATGTTATGTGAAGTTCAGAAGAGTTCTTAAGGTTCGTTTTGAATTACTAAAGAACTAAAATCTAATCGCAGACTTAACTTTAAATAACCGAAGTCGAATTGAACATAATTTAAGTCCAAAGGATTTTTACATTTAGAGTTCCCACAATTCTGACTACCTTATTACAATTAACCTTAGGCATATTTGTAGATGACATGTAGGGCGTGTGAGGAAATCACGGTCGGCTGCTTGATACTCGATGAGCTGTGCACGGGAACAATGTGCGGGAATCGAACTCGGAGCCGCACCGTCAGGGCTCGGTGAACGCACTCGCTTGTCTTGTAAATTGTAGTAAGGGATATCAAAAGATAGATACAGTGTTTTGTTATTAAATTATTAAATCTTAAGCCTATCTGAAAATATAACACAAAATATAATGCAAACATTTCTCTTAGGAATCAATGTAAAAATTACAATCACTATCTTGTAATGGATCTTGTAGACACTTAAATTATGATCCTAACAGTAGAGGGCACTTATTCTAACTTTATAGACTTAACTCGCACTGAGTTGTTCTATATTTTTAATTAATGCCACATGTCTATGCCTGTACAGCTGTAGAGGCTCTGTAATAATGATGGCATTGATAGATGCAAGTTGCCGCTGTTAGTAAAAGTGTCGGCGGACAACCAGCCTCTGTTTCTGACGTCCGGCGCAGACGGCGCTCGTGTGCTACTCGTTATGACAGGCTTTTTTCATTAGATCCGATATAATGAGGAGTATAGGCAATTCATGAGATGCTTTTTATCAATCCTGCCAACCTGTTATTGATTGAGACGATGCGCGCTACTTGTTTTTGCAAGCTATTGCTTTATACCGCTCGCCCAGTACCCAGTTCCACTGCAAATGATTCGTGGCGCGTGGACTCTACGTTTTTACGCAATATCACACGTATTCTGGTGCTTTCTGTACATTTATCTCGCTTACGTCCACGGTTTAACATGTTACCGGTAAAAACTTACTTGAATAAATACTTGTACGCTTTTACACCTACTGAAAATATTTCAATTTTTTCTTTCAGTTATTTATCAATAGACAAGTTCGTTAAAAAGTTTGTTAAAAGGCTTGTTATTCTGCTTATCTGTGACTGAGATGTTCAAATAATTTACTATCTATATTTTTTTTAGCAAAAACCGAAGTTTAGTTAATTTCATGGTTCAGAGTTGATTGGATAAATATGTCATAGTATCGAGTGACACGTATGTTGTAATTGCAGTGAGGATGCGCGCACGCCCCACGAGGTGGCGTCAGTGAGCGGCGCACCGAGCGGAGCGGGCAGCGGGGTAGTGAGCGGGGCAGTGAGCGGGGCGGAGCGGCAGCCCTGCGCCTGCGCCGGCTGGCCCCCGCCGCGCCGCCAACCCGCGCCTCACGAGATTCTGCGCCCTAAACCTAGAAGGTATTTAATGTCTCTATAATTTTATTAGAGTATATTTTTCAGATAAAAATTATTTAAATAAATTGGGACGTAAATAATTTTATAATGAATATTATAGTAAAACTGGCAGCTAAATTAACTATTTCCCGACTATCGCCATAAATAAAAGACGTCAATAGCTCGGCGGGAGACGGCGCAAATCGTTACTGTGATTTATACGATTTTTATGAGGACTAATTTGAATTTGTCAAATCGCTTTACTTTTTTCCTTTATAGGGTGACCACATTATTTGTGAGTTGAATTTATCATACTAATATTATAAATGCGAATGTTTAGATGGATGGATGGATGGATATTTGTTTGAATGTATCTTCGGAACGGCTCAACGTCTTTTAATGATATTTGGCATAGTTGAAGACCATAGTCCGGAAGAAAACAAAGTCCACTTGTTAAGTTTTTTTTTAATTCCGCTCGGACGAATTCGCGGGCGACAGCTAGTAATCTAATATAATTGAAGTATTTAAATGGTTTTCCTCCTTTCTTATGCGCATTAACCTGTTTTCTGGAGTCTCATTAGACCGTTCATAACTTACCGTAGAAAATTTGAGATTGCATTACATGTGTCCGAGTTGTCTGTCTGTAGGCAACACAATACACTTCATACTGTTGTTATTTGTTGAATGCAACATAAATAACAAATGTATTGTCAGCCATTGATGTAGATTTAACAAATGAATAAAATCCAGCCATTGCATTTAAAGCCTGTTCAAATTAATTTTCGACTAAACCTTCTATTCCTGATATTTGTTAGGTACACTTTCAGGCATTAGTATCTGTGTCATCGGGCTGACACTAAGGCAGCGTCAATGAGCACAATATTCTTAGTTATTGGCAGAAGATGGCAATGCAGGTCGGCGAGGAGTCGGCCGTTGGTGCATCACGCGACCTCACGCTCGCCTCTAAATACACCGCTAGATGTCAGTAGTTGTACTAATATTCATTAATAAATGATTAGATGTTATGACAGAGTGCTTTGTGATTTTTCAATGGTATGGCGCTGTACTAGTGAAGAATATTGAGATGAAGTAAAGATAAGATGTACACATATCCATAGCCGTCTCTTTCCTTTTGCCACCATAGTAAACTTTATCGACTTCTTGCGTCTGAAGTAACTGTGATCACACCCTGAAATACTTGCATATCTATCTCTCGCTAATTCCATCGTCTGAATATCGATCCATCTTTAAAAAGAATCGAATGAAGTTGCTAAATTTAAAAACAAAATAAAAGAAACAAATGAAATATCGTCCAATTTAAACGAAACGGGCGAAAGCCTCAATTAAAACATTGTATTAACATGAGTAAACGACCGACTTACATTGTAGAGGCTCGGTTCGGCGGGAGGAGCACGCGGACAGGGCGCGGGTGCGTCGCGCGCAATTAGGAGACATTTGTCTGGTGCCGCGGCGCGCTACCTGCAGCCCTGCAGATAGCGATATGATTGCATTATTAACTGCATATTCCTTTCTCAAGTCCTCTTCGAAATTATATTATTAAATGCGATATTAGTATTATACGATTAATTACTTATAAGCAGTGATGGATAGAATGCAGGCTAAATTAGCCAATACTGCGTTCACTTTGATATCAGTTTTGCGTGGTCAATAAAAATACTAATGCAATGTGTGACATAAAGTATTGTGACACTTTTTCCTTGTTTAGTATCAGAATTAAAGTGACAGGTATTAAATCGATCCCTTGCTACCACGTCCCGTCGAGTCGGGATCTGAAGAATTTATTTACTTATTTTTGAGGTATTATTGTTTTTGGGCAGTGCTAAATCAAGCATAAGACTAATATACGATTTTAAGCCGCATCCGATAAAACCGCATGCGATGCACCTGTCGACTGCCGACTGTCGAAACATTGCGCTGCCGACATTCCGGATTGCGCGGGGTAACAACGCTTTTAGTGGGACACGGGACAAAACTCATGTGTAATTTGAAAATGATTGAAATTTATCATTCTTAAATGCTTAGAATATATATTACATGCACTTTTATAATTAGATATTTTGGACAGTTAACGCCCTCTGTCGTTTAACGTGATGTTTTTGCCGAAAACACGTTACAACGGTTTCCATTGTGTTTGCACAAATTTGGGAATATCGTAGTGCAGACACTGTAGCCATGAGATAAATCCTGTTTGGTCGGAGGTAGTTTTTTTGGCGCACGCCCCCGGCCCGACTGCCGTCCGGTAGCCGGATGCCTCTCGCAAATGACTGTATAATTTGTTTCGCTGCCTCTGTGTCAATTTATTTGGTTCTCCGTAAATAACGCGGCCTCTCGACGTCAAGGCGCACTGATGCCTCGTCATCGCCGCTCTTGAAGCCTTCGCGAACACATGTTCTGTAATAATATTACATATTTTGTTAGAATTTGTAACATGATATGACAAATCATTTGATGGAATAGATATTGGTAAAATAATGTAATAGATATCTTATCTCCTTACTTATATCTTACTTATCTCACTAATATTATAAATGCGAACGTTTGGATGTTGGATGGATAGTTGGATGGATGTTTGTTATAAGGTATTTCCAGAACAGCTCAAGGGATCCCGATAAAATTTGGCATGGGTGTAGAACATAGTTTGGAAGAACACATAGGCTACCTATGATCCTGAATATGCGTACGGTTCCCGTGGGACAAGTATGATTTACATTTTTACTCGATAATTCCGCAATGGTTCAACACATCCTATTAAAATTTGGACGTTTAGATATAAAAAATGGTCTTGAGTTACACGTGAGATACTTTTCATATATTTTTAACTGTGTGCAGACGAAGTTGAAGCAAAAAACTAGTAATATATAAAGTACAATCAGCACAACAGCGACATTTTACGTTAATTCTACCCCCGAAGATATAAGGATCAATACATACTTTTTAAAACCTTAAAATTTAAAAGAAGCTGGCTGGAAAAAATTCTAGGCGGCATTAATGTGACATTCAATATTTTAATATTTTTGATTCCGAAAACATTTCATTCTTGTGTCTCTTTTGCGTATCTTTCAAATTGTTAAGTCTTTTGTAAAGCAGACTTTATCCATGATTTTAGTAAATTATATTAAAAAGATAAAGAAAAATTAATAAAGGGATATATCATTCTGAAGCTAGGTCCGAAGAATATCATAAAATGATAAAATAAAGTATTTCCATTACAGCTTTTATAATTGCTGCGTGCGCCTAATGAAATTACATAGCGGCGGGCGCTCAGCCGCCCAACGCTCACACACCGACATTTTTATCTCCATGTCAATGAATACTACTTTCGTTATTTAAAGCGCGGTCTTCATTTACTAGTGAGGTACCATGCCGGTCTCTTGTCAGCCAGTCTTTCCGGTCTTGACCAATGTTAACTAACAAGCTGAACTGAACTCAGAGTAGTCGTTGTCTCTACAGGAGACCTTAACAACTCTCTATTCGTTAACAAGTAGTCGTTTTAAATGTCCTGCGATCGAATTAAGTTTTTCTTTAAAACACGCAATTGCTATATTTATAGTTAGTTGTTAACATCGTATCAGATCAAACAGTATCAGTAATTGATGTTGGGCAGGCTTTTACTATCCTGTATGTTTAGTTTGAAATGAAACGAATAGTAATGCACTGTTAAGCCTTCAGCTCCCCTCTCCCACCTCTAAGTGGGGAGAAGGGCTTCCAGGCTCGGAGCCTACCCTAAGTTAGAGTGACTAGGCCATATCAACCACGTTGGCCGAGTGTGGGATGGTTGACTTCTCACACATATCTTTGAATTGCTCAGATATGTGCAGGTTGCGTCGGATAAATGTATGATGATGATGAAATCCCGGCCGATATCGGCCACGGCGACTGTCTTCAACTCCGGTTTTGACGTTGGTGTGCTCGCATGTGACTTATGTAGCCAATTTTAAATAAAATAAATGTAAATGTATATTATAAACATAAATAGAAAATCTAGTAACACATTGGTACATGGCGGGATTCGAATCCAGAACATGCAGATCAGAAGCCAATTGCTTAACCCCGGGCAATCGACGCTCTGCATTGTTAAGTTGTTTATTTGTTTTCCGTTCATGGAAACATCCTTAGTCGTGTCGGACGAATTAGTTTGCTGAAGTTTAGTTTAGTTATTGAAATGTTTTTTAACAAACTAAATAAAAAAGACCAGATTTCACCGTATCCCATCACTATAAGTTCGATATTCGCATTCTGAGAAAAAAGTTTGCACGTTGAATAAAAAGCATCGCGAAGTATATCTTGGTATTACATCTCCGAGACATCTTACTCACAATCTATCCAACTTTATTCCGCGCACAATATTTTTATTGCATACCAATGTTAATAGACATTTTTGTGTAGGGAATAAACTTGATTTATGAATAGTTTTTAATAGATTCATATGTTTTTATTAAACCCGATCGAAGTGAAGGCGAACGATCATTATCGTTAAGTTGAAAAGTTTGTTGCAAAATATTAAATTGTTAAAAGATGCTTAAGTCGTTTAGAATTTCTGTTTTTTTAGAATAAATTTGAAAGGTTTTCGATTAATACTTGTTTTTAAGCGCAAAAATGTAAAATCCCATACAATTCAAATTACAACCAATCTTGTAATATTAATAATAGACAATGCTAACAAAATTCTCACTGGCGATGAGATTTTATTCGATCAGAATCGTGTTACGCGAATCACAAGCACTACATGGATAACAAAAAAGACAGTAATTGCGTTCAGTAACAGTTACTTTCATTGCATAAAGAGTATACTTCGAGATATTGTGCGCCGTAACAATAATTAACAAGCTTCCCATCCCAGGGCTCAGAGAAAGTCCCGTACACTCCATTGTTCTTAATACTTTTGCCTCGTCTTCTCATAGCAAATGAAAAGTGATAGAGCCTCTGACTTGTTTTGGTTTTCATCACGTGTTGAACAAAATACAGGATGAAAATATAATTGTACTTCGAAAAATCAGCTGTGATATGTCACTGGTTAATTGGGAATTTATTTTATTGCTAATTTTAAACAATTTAAATCTTAAGATAACTTCAAAAACATCTGCCTCTCGTAACTCACGAAAGAGGTGAAATGCATAAACATTTCATAAACGAATCCCAAACGAGCGTCCATTGCAAGCCACTTGTAAGCCACAGCACTCCAATGTACAACGTACATGATGCAGACATCCTTGAGTATATTTAGACGTTCAACTCTAAGTTATTCATCTTCATCTTGATAGGGAATGGTTTCAAAGTAATGACTTATTATATTCAAGATGTTGTAAACATAAATGTGCAAACAGTATAACAATAAATCATTTTTAAATCTCGATAAAATGTATCAGAGCAGAGAACACAAATATGCTCTTCAATTGAACTACACAACGCAGCCCGCAGCAGCAATATTTCTCATTTGTCAGTGCAACTTTGTGATAGGATGGTAAAGTTATTTTTTATCTGCAACTAGAAAATAAAAAAAATCTGCGCCGAAAATTTAATAATGAATTATAAAATCAATGATGATTGGTCTTTTTAATTTTCATTGCTTCAATATAATGGTCAGTAATCCTAGTTAAAGAGCGGAACAAATGAAACTAGTGCAAAATGTTTGTAAATGTTGATATTGATACACGCTTAACATGACTTCTGTGATTTAAATGTTTCTCAAATATTGGATTAGGTTTAGTTGCGTTTGTTGTTAGCCATAAATTTTAACTTTTATGGACTGCAATTCTATTGAATTAAGACAGGTTTGCTATTTAAGGGCATTGTCAGCTTTTGTAATCAAACCGTTTAATGTGCACATATTTGATAAATTCATAATTTAAGCTGTTAATTTTTTACGATGTTATTTCTATACTTTTAGATTCAAATTAAGTCATTTGTTTTTGTCATTATTAATATTAGTTTTCACTCGAAAAAGATTTTTGATTTAATACCTACCTACATCTACGCACATGTTCCGCTTACAAAATGCGACAGCAGTATGCAAAACGCTAGAAAGACTTTCATGCAACGTAGCTATTACCGGCGGCCTACAACTGCGCCCCGGCCGCGGCGCAGCGGTAACGCTAATCCGTGAAGCTCGCAGCTTGCAGGCCGCGGTACGAGTAGCGGGGGACAACAATGGATGTTGCGGCGGCGGCGGCGTGACAGTGCGCCCGACACCGCGGCGCAGACATGCTGTGTTCTGCGCGCTGCTCCTGCTTCCTGTGCCGCGAGTTGCAGTCCTGCCGCGCGGCCGACGCCAGGAAGCCGCCCAACAAACACAATATGGCTGACAACTTTATACTCAAGAAGGCGGAGGCCTGGGAGCCCATCAAGTTTATCCGCGGCGCTGCGAGACTCTCCGTCAGGCACTGGCAGAGCAGGGAGCCACAGGCCCACCCCAAAGCCAGGATCGCGACGCATAAGTCGACGAGCTGTGAACAGCTTTATCCGAAATCTGAAGACGAACCGGGTCCCTATCCGCTCCGGAAAGCTCCCAGTACGGACAGAATCAAGCCGCATACGGAACATAAACCACTGTTTAAGTTACTAGGAAATGCGCGACCGAAAAAAGTAAACAATAACGACCCATCGGAATCTAAAGTTCGGAGAAGTGTCCTTAACTTTAAAAAATCCGAAGGTTCGCCTTCAAAGTCCACACACGAGAAATACATCCCCTTGCCGCAGGTGTCTCACAAGGAGCTCATTTACAATGAACAGAAACCCTGGGCGTCGCAGCTCGACGACTGCTGTCGACCGCCTGTGTACAAGAGTGTCGAAAAGAAGAGAGACGATACCAGAGGTTCCGTAGCCGAGAAAAAGATTTACAACAACAGGCCGCCCTGCTACGAGGAGTTGGCCGAACGATTGTCACAAGATAAAAATAAAAAAGCGAAACCTGCCTACGCAGACGGCGGACTAGCTAATAAAATTACACAAAACAACAACAAAGTGGTTATTTATTTCGGAGACTCCATCATCCGGAAACACAGTGAGCAGAAAAAAGAAGAAAAAGAAACGAGACAGAAAGAAGCGACTCCTCCAAAAGATGAAGCTATATATGTGAACCGTGTAGTAGAAGATGCCACTAATGTGAATGTGAGTAGAGAAGAAGACAAGGGCGGGACGCAGATGATATCGGAGATCGAGGTGCCCGAGGCTATATACTCAGAGATAAACCCTGAAGGTACATTAGAAGTTCCAGAAGTGACAGCTATCAACGACGCGACGTACAAGAAGGACGTGTTCGAATCTGTGAGCCCCGACGGGTTTCTGGTGGTGGAGTTTGAGGGTAACTTTGAACGAGCTCTGCAGCTGGTGGAGCTGGTGCACGGCGGCGGGGAGCGGCACGAGGCCACCATGCTAGACGACGAGGACCAGTGTGACTGGAGCTTCATACAGGACTGGAGGAAACGGTGAGTTGTCTCAACTTCGCCTGGTCCATTTAATTCTAACCTCGTTTACGTTTGTGTAATTTGAAGATATAATTAATGCGCCTCCACACCGTTACGTTGTTGTGCCTTAAATTTCGGATTGTTTATTGTGTTGAGAAAATCTCTCACCGCACGCTCTGATCACAGATAACGCTGTTATGTAAATGTTTTATTGCACGTTTTTCTTAAATACTGTAATAATAACTTTAAAATCATCTTTTATGTTTATATGTCAATCTTTTGATTCAATTTAGTACCAATTTTATTCTTTTAAAATTCAAGTATTCGTTGCACGACGCTTACTAACGTTTGTACTTAATTCATAGTAATTAAGTAGTTTAAATTTGGTTTGAATGTGAAAGCGGCAAAAGAAGAATAGCTGGTATAGTCAAAAGTTATTAAAATGTAAGCGCAAAGACGTGGCAAAAAGTTAATACGTGCGGGCAGTAGCCTTACGAGGTAGACTGCGGCGGGACGCGAGGGAAAGCCATAAGTCTAATTGCTTAGAACTAATAATAAAGTCTTGCACCTGATCAAAGATCTCATGCGATTATATCTACAGGCAGGAATCAAGTAATTAGCAGCAGTTGCAGATCAGGAAGGTTTGTGCTACTTCCTATGTGATTCTGAAAACAATCATACTGTGGCATTAAAGATTTAACGTTAACACTAATAACTGTATTATTAGCATTTATCAATATTAAAAAATCCTTGTCATTTTTTGTACGTAGTGTATGCTATCTCATTCTATCTGTTTGTTATGAAGTTGGAAGAAAAATACGCAAATAATGTTTAAAATGATAGAAAAGTGAACAGCAACTTATTATATTATCTTACTTCCGACACCGGGAAATATTAGGTCCTTACATATGAAATTGGCGTTTTTCGTACTGGCCACTTTAATCACGAATTTCTCCTCTTTGGTAAGGAATTCCAAATTCAAATTTGTACAGCTATAGACTCATGTATTTGTGGTTCGATGACCGTCATTCATTTGTTTTTTTTCTTCTGTTTTTTTCTGTTTGCGTCACTCATTTTACAAAATGGAAAACTTAAAATATCGCATTATTTACGAGTACGAGTTCCGCCGTGGCACTAGTGCTGCGGAAACGACTCGAAGGGTGAATGATGTGTATGGCGGTCGTGTTGCAAAAGAAAACACAGTTTGTTTTTGGTTCCAACGTTTTCGTTCTGGAAATTTCGATCTGCAGAACAAGCCCCGTGGACGGCCTGAGACTCAAGTTGATAATGAAGAGTTGAAGGCTATTGTGGAAGCGGATCCATCGCAAACCACGTCCGAGTTAGCTGCAGGCTGCGATGTTAGTGATAAAACTGTTTTAATTCACTTGAAGCAAATTGGGAAGATTAAAAAGCTTGAAAGGTGGGTACCTCACGAATTGACTGAAGCAAACCGGCAAACGCGCGTCGACTGTTGCGTTACATTACTAAACCGGCACAATAATGAACGTATTTTAAACCGAATCATTACCTGTGATGAAAAATGGGTTCTTTACGATAATCGGAAGCGCTCAGCGCAATGGTTGGATCCTGGCCAGCCAGCCAAATCCTGCCCCAAGCGAAAATTAACCCCAAAAAAGTTACTTGTAAGCGTTTGGTGGACTAGTGCCGGTATTGTTCATTACAGTTTTCTCAAATCTGGCCAGACTATTACGGCTGATGTCTATTGTCAGCAATTGCAAACCATGATGGAAAAGCTAGCGGCTAAACAACCTAGGCTGGTCAATCGCTCCACGCCACTGCTGCTTCACGACAACGCTAGACCACACACTGCGCAACAGACGGCTACTAAATTAGAAGAGCTTCAATTGGAAAGTCTAAGACATCCTCCTTACTCCCCGGACCTTGCTCCAACAGATTACCATTTTTTTCGAAATCTGGATAACTTCTTGCAAGGGAAAAAATTCAACTCCGATGGGGCATTCCAAATCGCCTTCAAAGATTTTATTGATTCCCGTCCGACTGATTTTTTTAGTAAAGGGATCAATGAACTACCTATGAGATGGCAAAAGTGCATAGAAAATAATGGTTCATACTTTGATTAATTAAATATATTATATTAAAAAATATTCGACTTTATGTTCCTCCCATACAAAACGCCAATTTCATATGTAAGGACCTAATATATGGCGGCATTCAGTTCTGCAATTGTTACCTATTTTATTTGAAACATATCATCTGTCTCAGCTTTTTGAAGGAAAACCAAGAGAGTTCTGAGACCAAAATCCCTGTATAAAACATATTTAATCCCTCTCATTATCTTTGACAAATAATATGTTTTTTTGATCTCAGAAAGCAACGTTAAATTTTACGTCAGCCTTAAAAATTATTTTGATATTTAGTTTCGCACTGAGATATATCTTTCGCTTCAATTCATATTTATTATCTAAAACATCAGTCTGTTGTCGTGAGAGTTTAAATGTACATAATCTAACAACAACTTACAATGCTTTCACTCGGCACTTTCGTTTTCTACAATTGTGCGTAAAAAAGCGTATTTTATTGGCTTTTATCCAGAGTCGATCAAAATTTTCGTCATGTATGCCTGCTGTCCAAATGCACTAGAGGAATGAAAGTACCTCAATTATCTAGATTAAGTTCTAAGATAACAAAACATTCGTTACATATTGTTTACTCGTAAAATGGAAAGAAAATAAGTACTTTGAATCGTTACCCGCAAAGCTTTAAAAGTCACCTCTTCCTTTCCTTCTGTTCACGTCTCATATGACCAGACGACGACTGCAAAATCTTTTAATTTCCTTTATTCCTTACTTCATAGGTATTTTTCTTTTTTAATTCACATTACAAATATACATACTTTCAGTAATTCTCAATAACGTAGTTGGTTCATGATTAATAACATCTGCACAATGTTGAAGTATAAGAAAGTATTTGAAATTAACAATTTTTTTTACACAATGTGTGAGAACAGAGCGGCTTTCTGGTGTAAAATGTTTCCATAGCGTTTGCAATTAAAACAGATGATTTAGAATCTGACGGAAAGAGTGTCGTAACAGTTGCTAAAGAAACTTTATCTACGGACATTATCTTCACTTTCTTACTGTGAGGCAAAGCTGAAGGCATTAGACACGTTGCTTGTTTGATTTTTACTATTGCTCATTTAAAATCCAATAGATTTACTTAACATGTTATAATTCGTTTTAGTAATCTTTTTATTGTCATTATTGATTGCTGAATAAATTGTAAAAATTGTGTTACATGCGAAAATAGATGCAGAAGCGAATACGTTCTAAATAAAATATTATTTTCGAAATTGATTTAATTCTTTTTAGATTATTTTTATTTCCTTCTATTTCTCTAGTATGTAAAATGTAAACTCTTACTTAAATCAATTAAAATTTCCCTTCCGCAAATCTCATTTAATAGTTTTACGTAACCACGACATAATCATTACCAACCGTGAAGGACGCGCAAGGACGATTCACACTGTTTATTTCCAATACGATACTTATGTCATATGTATTATAGTTTAAAATCGCTGGAATGGGAATATTAAGTGAATTTGTTTTGGCCACCTGCGGTCATGCGTCGTGGCCAATTAAAACTGTACCCCTCATCTGTAACGGCGTGGCCTCACAGTTTAAATTACTATTGAGCAGTAATAATTTTAGTAAATACATACAATATTTATAATAATAATAGAAATTTAATGCAGACACTTTACATTTTTATTATGGTTATTAAAAATCTATATTTGGTATATCACCTACTATGAAAGCAAATGAAAAAATAGCGACTGATTTATGTCGTTCAAATCTGAATGTTCTTAAATCTATTGTGGATTATCTTCCAAAAAAACTGTGTTACTGTAGTCTTAATAAATTCTGCGGAAATGTGATAAGAAGTACAAAAACTCCCATTGTGTTAGATTTTCGGAATATTTTTACATCTTATTAAATCTTAAATAAGTAAGTAATTATCTTAACTTATTCCAACTTAACATAGATATAATGTATTGTTTTTATTTGATTCATTTTACGTTTAACTATTTATCATTACTTTCTCATCATTTGAACCCACGCCTCGCCACGCGTTAACCAACGACCATCTTCCCGCCGACGTCCATTGACATCGGATCCGGACATATTCTCGTTTAATGACGCATTTCCTCAAATCATTCGAGTGCATAATACCTTCCTACATACTTTTATTGACACTTTTAAATAGCTATCTCGTTGTAAAAACATTGCTGATGGCCGTCATTAATTTTTTAAGTCACATCCAAGCTTTTCATTTAGTTTTATGTCGCCATAAATGTTGTAAATATATACAGTATAAGTTCGTGACAAACTTTACAAACGAAAACAGAAACTTTATTACCTTTTACATATTCAATTTTCTTATTACAATCGCATCTATTAGAGTTCTACTAATAATAAAAAACTGCTGCCGCGGAAAGTTTTTTTTTTCAGTATTTTGTGTATCACAATATAAGTAGGTAATTCCTTAAACTTTTCTTACACGAATATTTGTGAGCAGCATCATCGTATCGTCAGCGACAAAATTTATCAGGCGTAAAGTAGACCAAAAACTCTACTAGTTTTGACATAATTGATGGTGACGATATGATAACGATTGTCACAAATGTTCGTTGTAGGCCCACTGTTCGCACTTTAAGTAGGTATACAATTTGTAGAGTGTGAAGAAAAATCATCTTAAACATAAAGCAATTTTATTAAATTTGGATTAAAATATCATTTAAATATCAAATAATGTTAATATTCACGAGGACAATTAAATATCTCCGTCATTTCTGTTTGTAAAACATCGTCGCCTCGTAGCTGTTTATCGAACTGTCATTAATTTCAATGTCGTCCCACGCATGTGTTTGTATCTGTCTTTGTCCTGGCTTTATGCCTGTCTTAGCGGCCGTCTTCAAGTTTACTTGTTCAAATCCTTCACTTTAACAATTCACTATTAAACCAACAGTCTTGCTCATTATTTCTATCAACTTTCACCATATAAAAAACCATGATGAAAATACGATGCGTCAATCAGAAAAACGCCTGAATATAAAGTCTATTTCAAGCAGGCAAAGCTTTCATCTTGCAATCGCTTTCTTACTATCAGTGCCTCAGTACATAACGTCAGAGGTATACTTTTTCTTGAATCAGGAATCTAATAAGCTGCGTGAAACGTAATGGACGGCGATTAAGTAGTTCCGTATCGAACAAATCGTTATGCGATGGAAAACAAGCAATTAAGCACAAGCTCTCCAAGTGATCAGTTGTGGCCTAAAATGCAAATACACCTGAAAACCGCAATTACATAAAAATGGAGAATTATTAAGACAGCAAATACAGCAAAACAACTTTGTAAATAAGCCATAAAACCGGAATGAATGATTCAAGAATCTTGACTATTACGGTCCATCAAACTTATCTGCCTACTAGGGCTAGAATGGAGGTTATGAAACCGATTGTTCCAGAGACCACGTTACAGGCAATTGAAGAAACTAAAGTGTGGCACAACGGTCGTGTCAGATGCACAGTTGTGTGGCCCGAGTGTAAGCATTGCTCGATTTGATGCGGTATCGCCACGCCGACACTTTCGTCACGCCTTCATCTGCCAGCCTCGGTCACTGGAATTATACGAGAGCCGTTACACAAAATGGACTATTCCATGGAACAGTTTATCGCTCAATTAACGATGGTTCAAAATCAAAGGACGCTTTACAAAAACTATCCCACCATCCAATGTTAGACAACTAATTTTAAGGATGTCTGATTTAAAGCGTATTTCTTTCAGTAAAATATATTCAATTATCTGCAAGTTAGTTACTTACGAGTATTTTGTATGTTCGATGTAATTGTAAATAGGTAAGCAGCGAGTGATGTGTGTTCACGACATTTGTGCCGAGGCTCGGATAGATAACCCCGCGCTGTGCGGTGTACATTGTGGAGCTATGCCAGTCGCCTTCCCTGCCATGCATCCTACACGGCACTGCTAGAGTCACGACAACACAGACATGTAACGGAAACTACTAAGATATTTGTTAGATACATTCTAAAATTGAAATTCCTAAATTCAAAATATGGTACGCTCTTGTTTAGTAGGCGCCTATTCATTTATTTACATACGAAGTTTCTTCTAAATTCCTTTTCTACGATATTCCGGTGTTATTTCATATATTACAGCATATTAAATCAGTGTTAGTGTCTGCGTGGGTTTCTACTGTCAATATACCGAGTGCTATGTGAGCGACTGCCTCACAGACCGCAGAAAGTCGGCGTGAGAGTGTTTATTGCTGTGGAAGGTCACGAGAGGAGAGGTCACGCAATATATTGAGCCCCCAGCCATGCGCTCACTGTTCAGCTAGTACATAATTTAGTATAGCTTAATGAAATTTATTTATTCAATATATGTAAACGTAAATAATTATTAAATATACTTTTATTGCTTCTTTTTATACTAATTCCAAGTATAATAAATTAATATCTACATGACTCGATGGTTTGCATTATTTTTAAGTGAATAACTTGACTGCAGTTTGTGTATTTGTTTTTTTTTTTTTTGTTATTAATGTTAATGTGTTATTGTGTTTTTTCCTTAAAGTCTTTGGTTACAGACAACATTTTTATTAACATTCAAATTCTCACACAGACCTTCAAGCGGTTGCCGACCATCCGAAGAAGCATCGTGGAGTGGAGTGGCAGGAGTGTCCAGTGCCGTCCCTGTCAGCGTTACCAGCGCGGCAGCAGTCACCGGTGCCGGGGGCGTGGCCGTTGCTGGAGCAAGTGGCGCGGGGGCTGTCACTAGCCCCGGCGCTGTCAGCGGAGCGGGGGGAGCGCGGGCGCTACGCGTGCGCGTGTCTGGGGGCGCGGCGCCCGCGCACGCACGACGCCTTTCCCCTCCCCCGCCCGCACATCGCGCTACAACTCCCCCGCCGCCCTCCGATCTACCAAATAAGCGTGAGTATTAATTACTGTATATTTCAATTAACTTGAGATCTGCCTTACGTCGAACTACTAAAGGCGTAATTACACCCAGACTTTCCGAAGAAACAAGTCGCCTCTGCATTCTATACTTATTTGACTGAATTAAGCAAGATGACCTGCCGACTTAAAATTAAACTTAAAATTGTACTTGAGGTCGCTTATACAATACGTTGATTATGCTGAACAATGTGACCGCTCAAATTGAACGTTAGAAGAACATTCCGGACACGCGACCGGTTCAAAGCGTTCACATAAATAACTGCTTTCGAAATTCCAGAACAAAGATCTGTCAGGGGACCGCTGCATTATTATATACAAGCTCGCCCCGTGACTTTGCTCACACGATGTATATTTGTTAATAATAAAATTATTTTCAGTTAAAATCCAAACATTTTTCTTCTTTCCATTCTTTTCTGTCTTCAAACTATGTATATGTCAAATAAAATGTTGTAATAAGTACATAAAGATTAGAAAATAATTACTAATACGACGTCCAAAGTCACAGTATCTAACTAAATCATTCGAAACTGTTAGTCTTTTTGACAATCAAAGCAATGAGTTATGTATAACATCCAGACAATCATATTTAATTTGTATGTTAATATTTATAATCATGTCTCACAGCAAAGCTGTAGCTGTAAGTTATTTATCTGCGTGGTGCTAGTGTTCCGTTTAGCCAGCACGCGATCTGTCGTCAGAGCACCGTTCCTCTAGCAAAGCAGTCTGTTTAGAAACAGTTATCTGATCAGGACAAGATAACTAGGTGTCAATTGGTAATACGGTTGTTTATAGATGTCCTTCCTTAGCACGTTAACTGCGGATTGAGGCAGGATAGGCCCAAAGCGTGACTTCTCGCTGGTGCGGCAGTCAAAATCGGGTTGTTTCGCTCTGTGCGGGAGGCTACTAGATCAGTATTTCTATGAGTACGACAGAGACAAATATATAGAAATGTTTCTCTTGCGATATCTAGCCCAATAGTGTAATTAGATAAAAATGAGGTCCCACAGGCCCCAAACGCACTAAAAAGAAATAAATTACGCCTAGTGCGGATTGAGGTCAAATCTATCTCAAAATTTGTAGGCCTCATGGCCGCACTGCATGAAGCGCGGGCGGCGCGGGCGCCGCGCATCCTAGCTTAGTGTTGTGGAAAGTTTCGATAACGTTTCGAGTTTCGAGGACGTTTTGGCAGGATTTATTAAAGATTAAGCGTAGAACTTTATTTTAAAATCCTTAACGTTTTAAACCAATAATGGTACTTCATCTGACTTATTTGAAAGTGTTTATTGGAGTTATGAGAAACTATGTTTACCTCGGTAAAAATTTTACTTATACCATACAAAACCTAAATTACTGCAACTTTGAATTTTAAGGGGGTGGCCTGTGTCTATGATGAACCAAAAGTGCATAAATCGGACACAGAATGTATTTACGAGCCAGAAACACAACACTAAAAGCCAAGCTACTATTAACTAATTCTACTTAAATAGCACGATTAGTACGTCTTATACTTAATATAATATTCGCACGCACGCACATTCACCACTAACAATACTCAATTATCATCATTATTTTGTTTTGCACATGGGTGTTGCCTTAAAATATGTGCTCAGTTGTGGATTATTCTTCACTGTTATTTTAAGCAAGTCACAGTTCCATTCGAAGTTTAGTCCATAGTGGCAATTTTTACCATTGTGTGCTGATCATCGTTTATGTACAGAGAACGTTGAATGTTTTTGCTGATGATCTAAAATATATATTTTATTCCAAGATTTCCTATCGGCAGATGTGCTGATCATTTGTTCCAAAGAGGTGGTCAAAGAATGCGCTGCGTAGGTTGCTACGAAAAATTAAGATTGACATTGAATGGCACGCAAGCTGCTAAGAAAACTAAAAAATTTGTGACTTTTTGTGTCCAGTGTGACAAATCTTTTTGTTTACCATGTTTTAATGAAAAACATTTTCTGTGATTAATACTCAATAAACATTTATCGTACTTACAACTCTCTTTTAATCCCATCACTAGTCGAGGCATTAATTGACCTTCCTTTCAGTGCGATTTGAGGCAGAACCGATGACAAATTTTTAATTTTACTTTATTCATTAACGAAACGTCCTAACTCCAGGCGAAGCTAGATTCATATTATGCACATATTTAAGTTCATAAGAGTGAAGTTTCAAGCAAATATCGTCTAATTTGGATTTTTTAAAAATGTTTTTCGAAAACGTAATTTTGTGAGGCAGGAGAGGCCTCAATAGCACTGGAAAAAAGTTCAACTTTGCCACGAACAGGCCTCAAACGCACTGGCTGAAAGTTCCGCCAAAATGGCCTCGCAGTTAACGTGTTAAGGAAAAGGGCAAGCTGATGATGATCAAAAATACCGAAGCATGTTACAATTGTAGTAGCTCTAACAGTCCAACTTTCGCAAAATAGTGGGTAAGGAAGCTATAGCACATAATCTCAAATTTTTGGACTTGTTAAATGTTGACATGAATCCGTCATCTTGTCTGAAGTTAGTATCGGTGTTGTTTATGTATATCATACTCGCGTATTGTTTGTTTACGCATCCGTCCGGCAGAGTGCGCTGCACGAGCTAAAAATAAAAATTCCGTTTACCCTTTCTGATATGTTGGTAAAAGTAAATGTATCGCTTTGTTTGGAATACGGAAAGAATGAAAAATATTAGAAAAAATACTGTGATAATTCATAAAATACATACCAGGATTAAAATTTTAAAGTTACAGAATAGATCCCATTTTAAAATTAACTTTAACAAATGTAAATCATTATGATTGACAGCGAAATCAAGATCTCGTAGAAACAAAATTAACAATAACAAGAAAACGTGAATTAAAATAAATTAATAATTTCTAAAAAAAGTTGTTAGAAAAAGATTTATTATTAGATTATTATTAGCTTAGATTCTTTCCTAAAATAAAAAGACCATTGTATTGAGGTCACATTTCATTTCCTAAGAGTTCTATTCTTTACTTTAATGTTAGAAGAACAACTTATTTTAGTAAGTATTTCGCCGTCGCCGGCATGCTGGGTCAGGGTGATCTTCAAATGGTCATCCGCCGTAACAAATTGCAAGCCGCGACCGAACACATCTTGATATAATCCAATTCCAATGAATAGTATCGTTATAGTGCAGGATTCGATCTCAAATACCAACGAAGGTATGCGGCCATCCAGTTCTAACGGTGCTCGAGTCTTAATTATGAATGCTAAAGCTAATAGATTCCTAGAATCAGGAAAAACTAGGCAATAAATTTTACACTTTAAATTATGTTTTAGACTAAAAGTTTTAAGTCTAAAACTATATTGGCATTAATTTAAGATAAATTGCATAGTAAAGTGTAGTTTTATTTATTTAATTACGTTAAATTACTTAAGTAAAAATTAACGGTCACTTCTGTCATCTAAAGTGGTTGCTAAGGTATTTGAATGGTGACATTTGCTGCACAAACAAATAGAATGGGTGGGCATAATTAAACGGGTCTTTAGATTTATGATACCTTTGATTGTATTAATTACTATGCCATTACCACATTTTACTGCCGCTTGCTTTATGCCGTAATGCTGGTTAGTATCTTACCAGATGGCGATTCCCATAATTTAAAAATACGTCTTTGATAAATCTTGTTATTTGTACATGTAATGAGAGTTTACAGCTGTTTAAGGAATCCTTTTGATAGTACCACCAGAAACAATTTAAATGTTGTCCGATTTTATAATAAATTGAAATTGTTGTCAACAGCCAGTCACGATGATTGCGGGGCAGTGGCCGAGGCACAGTCAGCTCAATTGGCACAGTCGGTCCAGTTGGCGCAGTCGGCGCAGGCGCAGTCTGCGCAGGCGGCGCAGCTGAAGCCGGTGGCGGCGGTGTCTCAGCTGACGGTGGCGAGCGCACCGGTGCGCAGCGCGCCCGCACAGAGCAGCCACGCTCTCGACCGCCGCGCCAGACACGAGCACCATCACCGCGCACTCGACACAGCACCACAACTGCAGGTACCTACCTACCCTCACTCAATTGATCTATGACACACCTGATCGCTTAGTTTTTTTCTTTTTTTCTGCTCAGCTTATAAACTTTGCAGCTTGATATTTACTAGTAGCTTTCCATATTAATGGAATTTTCAAATACAACAATTTTTTTATTCCATTATGTGCACCTGCGATATCTTATCCTTTATAAAAAGCCCCGGGATATTATAAACATTCGGTAAACTAGATCAAGCGCTCACTATATGTGTTAGTTTGTAAGAGGAATTTGTTTCGCCAGCGCACGACGCGCCTTACGTCAATCAAATGATCACGGTTAGTTAAATCTGCATTCGCTGTGTAACCTCTACTGCAACTCTCCGCTCTTTTAACTTATCACTTAATAATTCTCGCTCCAATTCCTGCCGTGAAATGATACACGATTCAGTTTGATGTACCTAAGAATTGGTCAAATTAAATTTACTTGTCTTAATAAACCTCTAAATGTAATGTAAGATTTTCAAATTCTGACACAATGTTACGGGAAATAGTCACATCCATGGTAATGTTACAGAAGTATAAACATGATTTTTTTAAATGCGAACTTTCCTTATCCTTAATTCTAGTGCTACGATCATTTTAACCAATTTGGTGGTAGCCTATTCTTTTGGGAATATAGATACGTCAACTTTAATAAATAAATTGTCTAATTTTGTTTGATTCATATTCCATTAAAGGAAATTAAGGTCGTTATATTTGGGGCAATTAAATACTGCAAACTTTGGAATGTACTCACATGTTGCGTCAGCTGACCATATGGTCCTGTAATATTTCACAACCAGTACGTACGGCACAGATATAAGTCTATATAAGTCAATTTGTGACGGTAGTTGACTATAATATACTTTGTACCTTTCACCTCTTTATTTATGACTAGGATAGAAAATAATGCATTACCTAACACCACTTTATGAGCATAAAGATGTCCATGGGCGTCGATGAACACCTTGGTGTTCCCGCTGCTCGTTTGCCCCCTTCTGTTATAAAAAAAAAAAAAAAATTTTTTTTGAAGAAGCTATACAGGTTTCACGTAAAATGTACAAACTCAACAAACTCAAATCAATGTGCAAAAATAATTCGCATACATATATACGTAAAATGCCTCGCAAATTCAGTGTACAATTTTGTAATGTCAAATGTAACTGACGCAAAGCATCTATTCACTTATCGTCACTTTATGCTATCGAAGACTTTGTTTAATATATAACTGTTACTTTTAAAAGCTATCACTGTAACGGTAAAAATTAGCTCTGGTCACTGGCCGCTAGCTCTGGCCACTGGCCGCTAGCTCTGGCCACTAGGTACTATCCGCTGCGCCAGTCTCGAATTTACGGCGTCGTAACCGTGTGCCAGTAAAACTTGTCGCGGCCCTTTGCTCCGTCGCATTATATTTTATTGGTCGTACCAACGTTCCGGAATTAAAGTTTGATAAGTGCGTTCCAACCTTTGAACTTTATTCACTTTTATTTAAATTTAACGGGCCGTAACAAATCATAGCATTAATCTGGTATTCGAGTGGAACAGAGAGGCAGCAGTGTAGCACCACCTGCGGCGGTAACGTTGTTTATGAATCATAGAGAGTGCATTATGAGTAAAATTGTCTTTTATATGTATGAAAACATACGTAAAATAACCTTACTTAAAATTATCCAATTTTACTGCAAAAAGGAAAGGTACAATAAATTAAATTAGAATTTCTACTAAGGTTTGTGTGAATTTATAAATTGGCAGTGAAAATAATATAGATAGATCTATGTATGTCGTAGTGTTGACTGTTCACAACAGAACTAGAACATATCAATTCTGTGCTAACTAACAAAGATGCAGAAATAGTAAAGCATGTTTAAGAGGCTGAATTCAAGAATGTGATTATTTCCATTCAATTCAAATCAAACTGTGGCTTGAGCTTTACGGTAAAGCCATTGCTTGTGTAACGGTTGGTTTTCATTACGGAAACAATGATAAAAAATATATTGTAGTGCCTTTAAAAAAAATAGTATATTTTTAGACATATTGATTTCTATTTCTAAATTTATCTCTATTTACAATTGCTGGAATTTTTGTTGTCTTTGATTGTTACACGGTTCATGAATGAAAGAAATTATAACAAAATAAATAATAGATTTTTACGACACAACATTTACCAAATGTTGTCTCATTATAAGATAGAACATGCCGTACTTTTTTGGTACAGAAAAAAGCATGGAATATAACGAACGCCACGACATTAAGTTAAATTAACATTAGTTATTTTTAATCTTTCTTTATTTCTTACTTTTCTCCCACAAGGATCAGTTCCCCACAATAGAGATGTAACGAAGATTGTTACTGTTATTTCTTGATGATATTATTCTTCTTTACAACTTTACAATTTATTCTTAAGATAATTTAGATGTTTATGCGGATTAGCTTTAGTACCGTAGACGGTACTAGGATTAAGGATAATTTTTTAGTAATATCGTTTATATACATTTAATTATTAAGCCTCGTACTAACCTTGATACCAAAGGTCTATTATTATGTAATAAGACGGTTATGTGTTACATCCATATTATTAATTTCTATTGTACATACAGGTCTGCTAAAGGTATTCTTTGTTGGTACATACAGTGCATGTGCCGAGGTTGAGTTACAAAACGTGGTCGTGAGGCAATCGTCGTTAGATACATTATCCGCGGCCCGGACACTCATTTGTTTTTATAACACAATAAACATTTTAATCGGATACACGCACGTTAAAACTCAGTTAAGTTACGAGCGAACATTTGTTAACGACATAAAGAAAAAGTTAGCTAACTCACGGACTCTCGAAAAGTATTGAACACGGTCCTGTGTCGATCTTATGCATGTCCAGTCCTACAAACGCACGATGTCATCAACCTATCTGGCTGGTGGTCTGCAAACTGTTCTGTTTTCTTAACGAAACCACTATTAAGTTACTATCTTAGTCCAGTTGCCTAAATTAATCACTCATATTGTTAAAAGCTTAGTTCCAAAGATTTGTTGTTTACAAATTCAGAGTGAACTTTTTTGGCCAGAAGTAGACATCTTCTGAGACGCTGCCTTTTAGTAGATAATTTTGTGTTCAAAATTATTCGGCTCGCTGTGTTATGCTGCGTCGCCTAGTTAAGTACCACTGCTTATGGGGTCAAGCACTAACGCTGCGGTGGTTTAATTACCATACAGCGACCAGTCACGCAAGACACGCGTTAAACATACGGGATCACTGGCTATTACACGATTGGCAACGGATATGTTTTCATTGACCATTGCACAGTTTGACCTTAAAAAGTCGAAGTCCACTCAACTCATTCGGGAGAAATGGATCATTTTGTTTTTAGTGATATAAATTGTTTTACTCGTAATTATCTTACAAAATGTCTCCATTCTTGCTTAGACAGGTGCATGGCTGATACACTTTTCTATTTCTTTCGAATTGTTTTTTTTTACTAGAAGACTATCTCCGTTGAGTTTTAAAAGACAACGAGATCGTTACCTATCTAAATGAAAAGACAATAATATGAACTTGTGATAAATTTAGTTATAAGTAGACAGAATTTAGTTTCAAAGAGTACCACTTGGTAGAGGTACCCGGGGTGCGAGGAACAACAGTACGAAAGCTTTGCTTAAGAATACTTGATATGGAATCATGTGAAGTTTTTACGCGAGTCGCGCGACGCATCTCGTTAATTAGACGTGCTGATTACCGCGAATGTCGCGTAAGAGCGAAAGTGGCCGCGCAAAAACTCATCGCATTGTTCGTAACGGCGCGGCGTCCCACGATCTCGCGATAGGGAAAAGCGCGCTCTGTGGGAAGCTGTACCCGCGCCTCCCGCCGCCCGCCGCGTCCGCCGCAAGACGAAAGCGAAACTGCCACAATAGACTCAGCCTGCAGGTAAATGAAACCGTTTCATAACCGAGTTGGGATAGTTTTTTGTAGTTTTTAATTTGATTATGCGATGAGAATATAACTGTTGTTATTTGTTACATAAATATTATGAGGGCCACAATGTGGAGGTTGTATAATGAAATTATTATTAAAATTATTGCGCACTTTATGTTCTTATTTTTTTTTTTCATTTAGGTATATCTCATTATTCCGCGATTTGTATTACCTTCTCATCAAATGACCATTCTTTTGTCGAGGGTCCCCAAGTCGTGTTGTTTTCGACTTATTGTTTGATACGAAACTAATATTATTATAAGGTAGAAAGGAACTACGAAATCCTAAGATGAAGGTGTGATTGACATTTTGTAACTTTTCCTCGTTCTATTTGAACGGGAATATAAATGTGTACATGTCTGTATATATGTTTCAGAATGGTGTCCGCGAGTGCAACAGCAGCTCGGACGAGAACCGGTCATCGGGGCACGCCTCGATGTCGGACAGCGGCGGCGCAGAGGCGCGCGAGGAGCCGCGCCGTACTCGCCAGCCGCCGCACGCGCGTACAAAGCACCGCCCACACAACAAGGTGACTAACACAATAACCTCCACACAAACCCGCCACCGGCAAGACAAGGTGACAGGTGATAGTCAATCCCACTCATCACATCTCTGCACACCTCGAAGCCACCACCAGCTAACTACTTAATACCAAAAACATTTCTAGGTCATCATTGCCTTCGTCCCATCTTACTGTAATCATTTTTTTAATTGTAATGATTAAAATCAAAAGGATACATAACCAATATGAATTGACATAGCTATTACTTGCTACTGATTAATACCCATAAGTAAGCGCTAAGTAAACTTTAAGTAAGAGAATTACCGGTTATTGGTATATCAATTACCGGAGACATAATGGCGGTGCACTAGCTGAAGTTTCGTTCCTGCGCAACTACGCCGGTTCTAAGCGCCAATTGTGCAATATTTTGTCTTGAGTACTTCCTCCCTAGTTAAGTACCTCGTACTGTCGAGTATGCTAGTTGTTAAGTACCAGTAAGGTTAGCTATATTTTGTCAGTAGCGAATTTTATTATTTACTATCCATAGAAATCTATTTCCGTCACTTAATAAATTGATAGACAGAAGTACTTTCCAGTTCAAGAGATACACTTACGAATATTCACAGAAGGTTTAACTTTCAAAATATAACAATTACATACAATATGACATAAAACAAAATATGTAATAATTAAGAAATTTATCTTATCATTGTTATTAATGATGCAGTTACAGTCACCGTGGCCTGGAGGCGGCGGGCTGGAGGACATCAGGTCTGCCATCAAGCAGTTGACGCTGCGCTCGCGCGACAGCAGTAGCACGGCCACCAGCGGCGCCTCCAGCGGCGGCAACACCGGCCCGCCAGGTACACACAATCATGCCTACCGAATACTCCATCCTGTGTCAAGGCCCAACGGTCACATAAGTCCTAATTCACTAAACAAATCTGCTGAAAGTTCAAGTCCTTAAACACGTTCCAAGACCTTAATATGTTTTCTGCTTGTCTTATCTTGTATCTTTTGTCGTATTCCAGAAGGTGGTAGCGCGGCGGACGCTCGGCGCCGGCGCGCACCGCTCGTGCGCCAGCCCTCGCTCGACACCGTCTGCACCAACGTCACCAGCGCTGACGAGTTCGTCTGGGTCGACTCTCACAACAGGTGACCTACTCGCGTGTACGAAACTTACGGCAAAGAGTTCACAAGACGCAATACCGATCGGGGAACAATTTAACCTTCAATGAGATTGTATCATACTGAGTTCAGTGTGTGGTGTGCAGACTGGTGGAGCTGCGGTGCGTGCCGTGGACGGCGAGCGAGGTGGCGCGCGCGCTGCAGGCCGGCCGCTGTCGCGAGCTGGCCGCAGGCATGGCGCCCGACACACCGCCGCGCCTCGCCTACCTGCTGCAGAGGTACCTGTGTCTCGGTCGACATCTTACTCTTCCTCCCACGATGATGAGAAGAAATCGTATTTTAATTTAATGCATTGTTTAGAGCGCTGGTGCGAGTGGCGCGCGAGGCGCAGCGCCTGTCGCAGAACTTCGGCTTCTGTTCGAAGCACGAGGTGGCCGGCGCTTTCCGCATCGTGCTCAGCACCGCACTCGCTGACTCTTGCATCAAGGTAACTTCCATTTACATTAATTACCTTTCATCGTAGCTAAAACTAATAGATGCAATTCTTGGATTACATCAGATCAGATAAGATAACGGTGTGTGACTGTGACAGGGTTGCCAGCGCGCGGCGACGATGTACGCGACTTCGGGCAGCGCGGCGCGGCGCCTGGGCACGGCGGCGCGCGCGCGCACCTCGCTCGCGCCCGGCCGCTTTCAGCGCTGGATGCTGGACGTGCGCGTCGCACCCTTCGTGCACGAGTGAGCATACTGATTAACTGAACTTAAGTGATAATAATAAAAGAATCCAAATCTTGGAGGTCTGCTTGGAGATAACTTTATGTGTATGATTTTATACAATTTGACTGATATTTGGCTCTTATTATGTATCGGTATGGACAGGTACGCGGCGATCTACCTGTGCGCCGGCATGGAGACGTTGCTGGAGGAGATCGCGCTGCTGGCGGCGGCGGACGGCGGAGGGCCGCTGTCGCCCGCCGCGCTCGACCACGCCGTGGCGCACTGCGCGGACCTGTGGGGTCTGCTGCAGCCCTACAGCCACCTCAACGCAGGCCGCGTCGCCTCGGGTCGGTGCCCTGTACAATACTACAGATCAGATTATGATTCATCGTATCCATTAAAACTCATCTAGCTGTTATATCAATTACTGTTGTTTTGTGCTCTTCTATATATAGGTACTTATAGCTAAATTAAATTAGCTATAATAATATTACAGGTGCTCTTTCTCTATCTCGCTGGGAATCAATGAGCTCGGTGGGTTCGGGGTCGTCGTCTGGTGCGCCCCGGCCCGAGCACCGCCAGCTCGGCCTCAGCCATGACTCCGGGATCACTACTAATGGTTCGGGTCAGTACCGCACAGGCTTAACATTTTCATGCTAGAAAACGATATACAGAAAGCGGCCAAGCGACCACTTGGAATCGTTGATGTTGCGTAATCGGACGTAACGTAAAATACTCCACGCCCGTCTAATGCGTACTTTTTACATTGAACATTGCTTAAAATCAACCTTGGCTATAAATTTCATGGCTAACTATCGTAACCATGATATTAGTTACACTAGTTGATCCTGTCTGCATACACCCCCAAAAAACAAATGTTTGTATCACTTTGCAGGTGGTTCTGGCACGTCTGCGGCGTCTGGCGGCAGCTCGGGCGCATCTGCAGCATCCGGCGCCTCGGTGTTGTTGACAACTTGCGCGGGCTCCGCGGCCGAGCTGCGCGCCGTACTGCGCCGCGTGCAGCCCGCGCTGCCGCCGCTCTCGCCCGCCGCAGAGCGCGCGCTCTACTACTATATGCGATGCTCACAGGTATAGTTATCGTATACCTTATATGTAACGTGGCACTGCACATTCATCGCCATGTCGGTCTGATCGTTCAACCTGTGATATGTATCTCAGCTGGAGCACTCGAGCGGGCCCGGGGGCGTGTCGGGGGCTGCGGGCGTTCCGGGGGCGGCGGGGGGGTGCGCGGCGTGGGGCGCGGCTCTGTGGGGGGAGCGCGGCGCGGGCGCTCTGCCGCCGCTGGGGGAGTGGGTGAGGGCGACGCGGGCGCACGCCGGGCTGCGCGCGCCGCCCGCCACGCCGGACGCCGACGACGTGCGCCAGGCCGCGCGTCTGCTGCTGCCCCACGCCGACTGCCCTCCCAGACCTGTCGGGTTAGTGGCAAATCTAAACAATGTTATCTTCGTAAATGTAATTGACCATGGCTCCTTCGTGAAATCTTAGATATAGCTTCAACTTTTATCGTAAGTCTAGTTCATCACTTTCACACGTAATCGCTTTTTGCGTGCAGGGCGGAGGAGGAGGTGGAGCCTGCGTGGGCGCGGTGCTCTCGCAGCACGGAGGAGCTGGGCCGGCTGGCGCTGTCGCTAGCGCACCGCGCCCTGCTGGCGGGCCGGCCCGACCTGGTGGGCGGGGCGCGCGCGCTGCTGCCCCCGCACGGTCTGGACGCGCCCGACGCCGCCGGCCTCACCGTGCTCATGAAGGCCGCGCTGGCAGGCGACGAACATGTTGTAGCAGTATGTGTTACCAATTACACCAGAGCACGGGCTAATTAACTAAAGTCATACTTTACGATAACTCTACTTTTCTATTTTAATGTAAGATGCTCCTGGAAGCGGGCGCGGACCCGAATGTGGAGACGGCGGGCGCGGCGGCGCAGCATTCTGCGCTGCTCTCCCCGCGCTCCCCCGCGCACGCCCCGCATGCCCCCCATGTCCCGCCCGCCGCGTCCGCGGACCGCTCCTCCTGGACCCCGCCCACCGCGGGTATGTTATATATTAACAAAACTCTAAATAAATCTTCCTAAAGCTTCTAAAAGGTGGATAGATCTTATTATTTAACCAAAATTTATATGAGACATGCGTAATCCAGGTTGGACGGCGCTGGTGTACGCGTGCGGGCGTGCGGGTCCTGGCGCGCTGGAGGTGGCGCGGCGACTGCTGGCCGCCGGCGCACGCGTCGACGGAGCGCCCGCACGCGGAGACGACGTCTGCACACTCACGCCGTTGCAGGTCTGTTTCAACAACCCTAAGTCTGTCTGTGACAAGTTGTTTGCCTCGAAGGGTTCGGTATAACGGGATAACTGTGTGTTGCAGGTGGCGTGCGGCGTGGGCAACCTGGAGCTGGTACAGCTGCTGCTGGCGCACGGCGCGGACCCCTTCCTTTCCACGCAACGCACCGACGCCCTCTGCTACTCCGCCGCCGCACAGTACGGCTGCTACAGGTACCTATACCTCGTACGGTTTATGGATGACTGCAACCAATAAGCTTTAAGACAGCGTTTCACTGCTCGCTTGTTTCTATTTTGTAATAAAAAACATGGTAAGGTGTGAATGATGAGCGCTGTGTGCAGTGCGGTGGCGGTGTGCTGCTCGCACGGACGTCGCGCCTGCCTGCTGGCGGCGGTGCGGGGCGGGCGCGGCGCGGGCGCTGGTGCCGTGCTGTCGCTGGAGGAGGTGCTGGCGGAGGGCTCGCCGCCGCCCGCGGGCCGCGCGCCTCCCTTCACCAAGCAGCAGCAGCGCGCGCTGCACGACGCCATGTACTACGCGGCCGAGAGCGACCACCTCGGTGAGCCCCACACTGACACCTTGACGGTAGACGGTTGCGTTCTACATCGAAATGTACTGTATGATTTTAGCATTAAAAAATAACATTTCGACGTCAAGTTGCAAATTTACGCTTCAATTTCCTTATTTACATGTGTTAAAAGAGTAAACTTGATGTAGCAACTACTACACGGTAAAATGAGTCAATAATTGTTGTATATGTGGTCGGCGCAGACATAACGCTGGAGCTGCGCGCGCTGGGCGTGCCGTGGTCGCTGCACGCGTGGACGTTGTCGCTGGCGGCCGCCGCAGACGCTGCGCTCGACCACGTCATAGACCAGCTGCTGCAGGACTTCCTGCAGGTACACATTCATAGGCATCGCCTGGATTTCTGAATTCGACAACCCCAACGTGTTTTGTAATATTTAACATTTACAACCTTTCCGACCAGGTCTGTCCGTCGGACGACAGCCACTACAGCAACCAATTCATCTACGAGTGCCTCCCGCTGCTGTTTAATATCCTCCGGTACAGCAAAGTGAGTTGGAATGAATCTTACAACGTGTGTAGTAGTCATCCCGTAAAAGTTCAGAAAGTTTATGTTATTTCATGCAATGAACTTATTTTGTCGTCTCCTATAACAAGTTACAATTGTATAACATCTGTGTACTTTCTCCCACTGTGTCTTTCTTGTTTATGTATCGTAATGGAGAGGAGTAGTTACGCCCTGATAGTGAGACATGTGTTGTTGTTGTGTGGCGGACAGAAGGAGGGCACAGTGTTACTGCTGGCGGATATCCTGTGCGCGTGCTACGGCTGGGAGCCAGTGCCGCGCGTGCAGGAGCCTCCCCCCGCCGCCCCCGCGCCCGCACGCGTCGACCCCTCCTACGTCAACAACCCCTCGCTGGCTGACGTCACCTTCCGGTAATTGAACTCATTTTTCTCCTAATTTGATGATATATCCTTTAATTTATATGTAGTTTAGTGGCTCTCATGTGACCAGCATTGTCTAATTTAAGCGAACAGCTGGAGACAATAGCCATGTGATGGCATATTAGGTATATTTCAAATAGGATAGGACACTAGTCTGTGTTCAATTCACACTCTGGGTCAGTGTTATTCTAAAAATGAAAATGCCCGTTAAATGTACTTATATTGCGCAGTGTGGAGGGGCGGTTGTTCTACGGGCACAAGATCGTGCTGGTGTCGGAGTCCCCGCGGCTGCGCAGCATGCTGGCTCCGGCGCGCGCAGACCTGCCGCCCGCCGCGCCTCCCCTCGTGCAGATCAACGATATACGATACCATATCTTCGAGGTATAGCTCCTTCTTGGTCCTTCAAGGTGGATCCAAGAAAACTAAAAGGTAGAAAGCTTATAGCGGTGTGTTTTTGTTGTTGTGCAGCAAGTGATGAAGTACTTGTATTGCGGCGGGTGCGCGGGGCTGCAAATACCAGAGGGTGACGTGCTGGAGGTGCTGGCGGCCGCTTCTTTCTTCCAACTGCTGCCGCTGCAGCGCCACTGCGAGGCGCGCGCCGCCGCCGCTCTCGACCTGCACAACCTCGTCTCTGTCTACATACACGCCAAGGTACCGCCCCCACCCTACAAGTGAATTAAACCGGGAAGAATGAGGTCTATGTCCTATGCCTTGCTATTTACTGGCTTAAGAGTAATTCTTAAAACCCGATTCGTGTACCAATTTTTAGGTGTACGGAGCTACGCAATTACTGGAGTACTGCCAGGGCTTCCTGCTGCAGAACATGGTGGCTCTGCTGACATACGACGACTCAGTGAAACGACTGCTGTTCGGTAAGAGGCTGCCGGGACACAACGTGCTGGGCGCGCTGCTCACAACGCTGCAGAAGAGAATAGAATCCAGAAAGGGGCAGTCAAAGAGTAGGTAGCAAACGAGAGACGATCAAATATTAGGTAACGAATAGCAGTCAAAGAGTAGATAAGGTAAGGTCAAAGAGTTAGAAGTCAGAAGCGTCGGACTTTCATTAAATATCTAAAGCCTGTGAATACATTTATTTTATTCAGTTATTAAATGTAAAGCAGAAATAAGTATTTAAATGTAATTAAAAGTTAAAATCTCTTTCTTAAATTAAATTTATTTTTGTATACTCCAATAATTCTTAATAGGTTACATGTACGTTTATGTTATGTATAATATCAAAAAGTGCGTATGTATTTTATGTAACATGTTCAATTTATGAGTAACGTGTTTTTTGTAGTTTTCTTAGGATAATAAATTTCAAAGACGACACCGACATATAAAATACAATTAATTTTGTTTAATTTATAAATATCTTTACAATAGATATAAAACCTATAAATGGAGTGTTTCGTACAAGTTTGACGACTCATTGAGGGTCGATTAGGTACCTATCTACCTATATAAATATGTCTATGATCTTTACATTATTTTTTGTATTAAAAATGACATGGAATAGTTAATGAAAATAAGGTAATGTTTAGAAGAATATAAAAAAGTCAATAATACGCACAAAATAAATTACTTGTAATGGTTTTATTATAGTTTTACAAAATCTCATTTAAATTAATTAAAATGTTGGTATTGTATGTACAAAATACTCAGTGATGTTGAACCATGTATAAACATAAAATCTTTAAAAAAGTAAGACAAATATATTATATATGTAAGTACATATATATTTCCATTTCTATATATTTCGGTTCACTCATAGCATATTGTGTCGTGTAAATCGTGTAGAAATATAAAATTACAATATCAAGACTTAAAAATTTGTACGAATATTTTGTTATTTTTAATTATCTGCCAATCGTAAAGATTAACTTTGTAATTAAAATATAAATATTGTTGAAACAAAATATCTTGTTTTATTATAACACTAGCTGTTGCCCGCGACACCGTTCGCGCGGAAAAAACTGAATAAGTAGCCTATGTGTTCCCATAGACTATGTTCTATATCTGTTCTAAATTTCATCAAGGTACTTTGAGCCGTTTCGGAGATACCTTCAAACAAACATCCATCCATCTATCCTTCAATCCATCCTTCCATCCATCCATCTAAACATTCGCATTTATAATATTAAATAAGATTAATGAGTAGTCTATCTATGTGTTCTTCTAGAAAATGGACTAAAATTAAGCCTCCGGCATCAAAATGTTTAAGATTAGGAACTAGGATCCTACATAACGGGTAATTGAATGGGGGATGCAGTGAGCAACATTCATTGTACGAAGATCTACAACGCGTATCATTTATGTCTGGATTCCATTTAAACTATTTGATAGATATTTTGCACTATAATGGATTTCTTCCAAACAATTTATAAAAACTCCAAATATGATCGGGATGTATTGTGGAGTAATCTATTAAGTATGCAGTAACTGGAAACAAAGGCTGATAATAATACCAAAAACTTTCCAAAATGACAAGTATAACTGGCAACATCAAACCGACTTCTTGAACGGGTGTCGTAGTGTCGGACCGTACGCGCAAAAATATGAACAATGAACTATCGAGAATCGGTCTTATAATAAAATTATTCGATGAAATAAGTATTATAATATAACAATAAATTGGTATAAGTATAATTTGATTATGTATCACACAATTAACTGAAAAAACTTTAAATTCCTTTCTTTTTTGTTTATCAATACGTAAATTCTTGGTTAAATATTTATTTTTTTATTTAGTTGTGAAGAATGAAATAGGAATAAAAAGAAATAATTTTATTTATATTGTCGTTCAAAAATAATAATCACGAAATCATCGATTCAACGTTCTATGAGAACAACAAATCGAAACGATTCAAAATCGATTTTACTCAACCCATATCTAGTAAATTGTCCAATGAATTTTGAAACTAATTATCCTAAAAAGACAAACTATAATATTTTTACTATGCTAAATATTTAAATTTCTGAATCGAAAATTCGATTTTCCTTTTTCCCTATTTAAATATGGCAATGATGGACTTAGACGTTTCATTTTTTTTGTTAAAGACTTGTTTAGTTAGAGAATAGTTTCAGAAAAGAAAAATTATTATCTTTCAAACGATTCACTTAATACAAAAAAATATGTCATAAAATCTCCATAATTATATCACAATTCTTAAAAGAGGATTTTGTTGCAGATAGGTTTTATCGATACGTGTTACATTGTACATCTCTTGTCGAATTCCAAAATGGCGGAAATCAAATAGACACAACTTACCACGTGTCCATTTATTTCATGTCAGTGAGGGGCTAACTTCACAGAGGTGAATTTGTAATTGCTGAGTGACAGTGATAATGTGACTGTGTGTCTGTGTGTTATGTCAGTGTCAGACTGTCAGATATGCTTGTGCGAATGTGCGAATTTTCGTGTTCGTTTTGATAATTTGGCAAATAGTGATTCAAATAATTTATCTTACGTGTATATAACTATTCGTTAAATGTCGTGACAGTGCAATAAAATGCAGTTCTATAAGGAAAGGATTTTGAACGCTGCACAGTTAAAAAGATTAAGTGAACATAAATATTCGTGTACCAGTGCTAGTATATTGGACGCATGGCTTCAACCTTGGTGGTGCTGGCTGGTGTCTAAGACGCCGCTATGGCTCGCTCCGAATCTCATTACAATTTTAGGTCTAATTGTAAATGTAGTGACAACATTAATTTTAGTTTGGTGAGTATCTTTTTAAATATGCCTTACAATAAAATAATATATATGTCGTAGGAAAACGAGCGGAACGACTTTCGTTTTTGCTGCACAAGTACACCGTGCTTTCTTTTAGCCTAGATTCAAAAACAAGTTTTAATTAGGTGATATTGCCATGTTTAGTATAGAATGTGATTGTCATACGAAATTCCCAAGTGATGCGATTGGTCGTAACGTACGCCGCGCCACTTTTTGTCGATAAGATACCAGTAGTAAAATAATCAGTTATCAACACACTTCACATCTTATAACATAAATGTTAATAGTATTCAATTATCAAAGATGTCAATATTGATAAGGTTTATTATTATTCCATAAAACATAATTGTTACTATTTTTTTTAACTCACATTTTAAACAAATCATTTATCTTTAAAAATCCTGGCACCAGTGATTTGATTCTATATAATGAAATAAATTCTTTTATTTTCAGTTAATATTCATAGTCATCTGGATGTTGTAAAAAGAAATTTGAATTCTTACTTGTAGCCCATTACACTTTTTTCATATTTTCATTACAAATGTTATAGTTTTGTGAAAATTGTGAGAGTGAAATAAAATTGTACAATATGGAAAGAGGTATAAACCAACAAGTTAACTAACTGTATGGGCGTCAAAATAATTACAGCTCACAAGTGCTTACTGCCAATATAAAAAAAAATCACAAAATACCTTTTCATATTGTAGCAGTCTTATAATTTTTTGTTTTATGTCATTTCTTACATTTTAGTATAGTTGATTCAGGATAAGCGAGATTCCGAGGGATTACGATAATTTTCTTTTTATAGAGGTTTCTCTGTAACTTACACTTATGGAAGTCATCCATAGGGATTGTCGGAATGTCCCTGATTACTTATGATTTACCAAATGGTGAAAATTATATGGACCAAGATATTGAAAGATGATGTTTTGATTGATAGGTTATAGGTAAAAAAGTTTTTGTATAAAAACAAGCTGTATTTTTTTAAAGTGTACTTATTATCTCACACACAACACTTTGAAAACTTTAAACTTTTTAAGTGCTTGATATACACCAAATTCTTTGAAATAAAATACATGTTTGGTAAATTATTTGAAAATATGCATTTTTGATTTATCCTATATTCATATTTAAAATGTTTATTGAACATCAAACAAATTGAACATAAAATATGATTGTCTAACTGGCAATTTAAATCTATGCGTGCAATTTTTTGCCATTTGGTTAATTGTATTTAAAATGAATTGATTAAGAAAGTTTGTGTGACCTTATAAATAGTAGAATAAAAAGATGATGAGGATGGGATGCTTAGCTATTTGTAATGTGAGCAGGTACAGTCCTGATGCGCGCCAGGATGTGCCGCGGTGGGCGTGCGCGGCGTGTGCGCTGGGCGTATTCGTTTACCAGAGCCTGGACGCTATCGATGGCAAGCAGGCGCGTCGCACCGGAAGCCAATCTCCGCTCGGGGAACTCTTCGACCATGGCTGTGACAGCATATCTACAGTATTCATTGCGCTCGGAGCATGCATCGCTGTTAAACTTGGAGAGTATCCAACATGGATGTTCTTCCAGGTCAGTATTAATATATAGGATAACACTCGGAGTCTTTAATATTCACTAGATACTACCTTAGTGTGGAATTAGGAATTATTACCAAATACTATGATTAGTCATTGGAATATTATTTGTATCATTTTGTTCCCTTACCTAGTAAATTCACTAATCCAGTCAGGAGAATGTCTCTTCAGTCTCATGTAATGTTTGTTTTAAATAAATAAATTTAGTCGGCCATCTGTTTAAATTTGGCTTGATTTAAATTTATTTACTCAAATGTATATATGGAGCGGAGTAAATAATGATTGCTCTGAACCTAAAATATACCTAAAACAAACAATGGCAGCAACATCAAAGATGAAACCACAAGCAGACAAATGTGCTTTTATAGTATAGTTTATGGTAGAGTTGACGTTTATGCTCGCTCAAGTTTCAGACTTGTATGATGAGAGCTTGATGTAAATGCGTTTTAGTTTAAGAAAATAGATAAATATGTTTTTATAAGGTAGCAAACGAGTAAGAGGCCACCTGAATTCGCCGAAATGACGTAGTGACCGCTGCCCATAGACATCTGAAATTGCAGACGCGTTGCCTACCTTTAATCTACGGAGAAGGAGACGTACATAAAAAGATTTTTTCTCCTTCCTATATGTCTCCTGCCTCTATCAAATACACTTCTCCTTCCCATCTTTCACCTATAAGAAAAGGATGAGAAGGGAAAAAAGACTAAAATTAGGTTTCCGGCATGCACACTCATCAGACGAAACGCAGAATTCCTTCCACTCGCCCGTCTTCTGTGTTGCCTTGGTATTTCACCCGGCGAGCCGGCTCATTCGTGCAACAGATGTTATTGTTGCTGTCGTCTACCACTGTTAAATTCTTAGATTTTTGTGAATCCGAATGATAGTATTTAACTACAATTTGAGTATCCAGAAATAAAGAGTTTACACAAATCTACGAGTTGCCTGAAAGTTATATGCGTCTACGTAGTTCCCTAACTGACCTATGCTTAAATTGGAATCTGCGCATGCAAGTGACGCAAGCATTATTAATGATTGCGTTGACTCCAGTATTTATGAAGTGGCTAATAAAGATTTTGCTGCATTTAGAGAGATAAACCGGACATATTTCGCATTGCTAACTAGATTGCACTGGATGTTACAGTTTCCTCAACTAAATTTTAACTTAATACAATCGCTTGTGTCGGGTCGCGTTTTAAATGTCGGTGAATGAACTCGGCTGTGAATCAACTCGTTACAGCAAACGGATGTTTGTGTTACTGATTCAATTATTTGCTCATTTTATTAAATTGCAATTCGTTAGTTGCTAATATATTAGAAAATGCTAAGCAAATTCTAGTTAAAACAGGTTGCTGTTGCGTTATTTATAGCTTCGTTAAAATAACTGCTTTCATATCTATTTTACACACATACTTTTTTGTGACATGTGTATGCCACTTTCTATTTTTACATAAAAATATTATCTGTGTAACAACAAAAAGAGTAGAAAAGTTAATGGAATTAATGTATTTTTTAAAATACGATCACGTTTCACTATCATTTATTACGTAATCAAGACGTAGAACCACACGATAATTCTTTTAGCACATTTAAAATACTTATAATAGAACTGAATGGTGGAAGACTTCCGCGTGGCGATTGATTACGTTATATAACGTAGTATGTAATAAATTATATAGTAAATATTTCTAGCAAGATAAAACGTTTAGTGTGTTAGACCTTTCTTTATACTGTGATGCATTAATGAAACATGACATTACGAGACATCCGCACAGGCGTGATCTGTCCAGTCATAAATGTTGATAATGTCGTATCAAAATGTACACTAAATCAGGCGAATAATAAAAGAGGCAGAAATACAGTCACTCAGATAAAAGTACAGTCAAAGAATTTCTCTTCCTAGTTAAGGTTTAATGTCAGCAAAGGCTCTTATAGTTTAGGGATTTAGTTGTGACATTTCTTATGTTACATCGAAGTTATATTTCATTAACCAACCTTAGAAGTTGACATTGGTTGTATAAATGGACAGTTTTTATTAATTATTCCCATGTAAATGTGAATAAATATGTAAATTACTTTTGCAAAGCGATAATTTTGTATTAATTAATTTAATATTAACATGTACTTGTGTACATGTTAACGTGTAAAAAAATACAGTGGGCAATATATACTTATAAAAAACTAGCTGTCGCCCGCGACGCCATCCGAGCGGGAATAAAAAAAACACTTTATTAGTAGATTATGTGTTCTTCCTGACTATGCCCTACATCTATGCCAAATTTTATCAAGATCCGTTTAGCCGTTCCGTAGATACCTTCAAACAAACATTCGCATTTAATATTAGTAAGATATGGCGCTTGTGTACCAAACTCTATAACAATACTCACGTACAAAAAATAAAATTATGCGGAAGTACAGATAAGATAAGGACAATATTTATTACTGTGTGTTTTCACTGTCATTAAACTCGTATAAATAACATAAATACAAGTATATAGGCAGCGGAATTTCGCGGATGCTGCCGAATGTGGAATAATTTGATGACGTAATTACATTTGTACGTGTCGTTGCGGAATGTTTGATTAATTAATTTGCGGTGTGGCGCTTACTCTAGTCTCCCCCCTTTCCCTTCTCCGGCCACAGTCTGTTGTCATTGAGTTTGACACAAGAGTGAATATATTTGTAGCTATGACAGATTGACTAATTCCTATATCTGATCTTTTGATTAATAAATAATAACTATCTTGTTATATTTCCTTAATCTTATATTTAATGAATTAAATTATAAACTTAAGTTGGAGTGATTGAGGCATATTGTATGTTAATATCGCTGTTGACCTCGACACGAAGTTTGAAGTTCAATGGCACGGCGACGGCTCCAATGCCTAGGTCGCGTCGCGTCGCCTCAGTGGCAGCAAACAGACTCCTTGACCACTCATATTATATATATCTGACGCTTTGGATGCCTGCCCAAATCTACAATCTCTGCTTTTATTTGAGAATTGGATAATTCAAGTTTATATTGAATTTATTTTAGCTCAACAACTGAAGGGTCAATATTAATTTTTATGCAATCTCAGATGGACAGCATGACTTTATTTTCCTCCTACACTTTTCTCATTTTACTGCACTTGCTGGTTATATGCAATAGTAGAAGCTCTATTGCCATAGCCATGCCATACCTTTTTTCGACCACGTTTCTATAGAGGGTTATGTTTGAGATGCAGTTACGTCAACCGTTATAGCGAGCGGTATAAATGATAAAACGCGCGAAGTGATAATGACTGTAATAATGTTAGTTAATTCTCGCAACTGCTAACTGTTGGTTTCGCAGACTAAAAATCTCTATGAAACATTTCATCCCTGTCATAATCTTTGACAAAACAGATATAATATGTTTTAAACGGGGATTTTGGTCTGAGTAATCTATAGTAAGCTATATATGTTTAAATTAAACAAGTCAATGACTATGATAAACAAATCTAACTTCTGGTAACATGGATGACGCGGCACTCATATAAATTATATGTCCGATACAAACAGGTTTTCTACATAAGACATGCGTTGTGGTCGTGTATCAGTGGTGTTAATGTCGTCGACCCGGTGTTGCATTGACATGACATTCGAGGTGTCGTGTCATGTATCCACTGAAGGCGAGGTGAATGTCGCGGTCAACACATTGTGTAAAACATGTCTGCTCTTACCTCAGTTACGCAACACTCAGTTGTAGGAGACAATGCACTGTTTTTATTACTGTGAGTCTGCAAGCGGAAGTTTCCACTGCAAAAATAAATTTTACAAAGAGGATGACAGATGACAAAATTTTACTATACTAATGTTACGAAACTGAAATTCCACTCTAAGATACTAGGAAGTGGGGTAACCAAATAGATATAGGTGGGTTGCTTTTCACTTTTACGAAAGAAGGTTTTAGTCTCGCAATAATTGTAAAATGCATATTCATTTATAATTGCTATATATAATTAATTTCATGCATATACATGTTTAATTACAACAATTTAATTGTTGCTAAAATACAGAAGACAGGCGTGAAGTGAAAGTAATTCTGCGTGCGTTTCGGATGCCTCATTTTAGTGTAACAACCCTTTTCCTATAAGGAAGTTATGGAAAGGGGAAGTGGATTAATTTGGGACGCATAGGAAGGGAAAATTTCCTTTTACCGTCCGTCTCCTCCTCAGTTGGTTTCGATCGTTACTGTATCTGCGAGTTAGGAGAATATTTGGAGCGTTTATGGCGATGAGTGTACATATTAGTAACAATAGCCGGTGCGGAGTTAGCACTTGGCAAGTGTGCTGCGCGGCAACGAGCGACAGCTTGCCAAGTCTAGAGTAGACTGCTCCCTTGTCTTGTTCGCTACAAAGACCACGTTATTAGAGCATGATGAGAATACACACATTCTCGTTATTCTCCAAGAGGTTTAAGCACTTCTGACACCCTTCATATATGGATAAAACTAGAATTTGTTTGTTTTTACAATCCATTGGAAAAAAAAATATGCTATCAAACCACGATTTCACTCTCGTTCGAAATTACTTTTACTTTTTTAAACAACAGTAGCAACTATCACATTTTCTACGTTCTAATTTAATGGATTGTTATAATTTCATGTATTTCAAAAGCCATTGTAAAATAAAGTTTCTTAAGCTTGTTACATCGCGTCGTTTGTTAATAAAGGCTTTGAGTTTGTTGAATTTTCCGTTACTTATCTACTTAATAATTTTATTTATTATACTAAACACAAGCTCATCGACAGTTAGGTCCTAGTTAATAATGATTTGATAATTTTGACCTATCGTTTCGTTTTCCAGTGCTTCTGTGCGATGACACTGTTCTACTGCGCTCACTGGCAGGCGTATGTGACGGGCACGCTTAAGATGGGCCGCATTGACGTCACCGAAGCGCAATACGCCATCATGGCTATCCAGCTCGTCTCCGCCACACTCGGCTCCGACTTCTGGGCTACCAAGGTAATGTGTTCCACTCGCATCTTGTCACACATGGTCGAATGGTGGTGGCTAACGGTACTCTCATTGCAACACTCAGAGTTGGTTTATGGTTTCTTAAGAACTTTTCTATTGTTAAATATACACTAAGAGGAATTAGTAATCGATTAACTATTCTGACTGTTGCAGTTTAAATTTAAGATAGTAATCAGTAATCTTTGTATATCTTTACGTAATATAAGTTTTGAAGTTTAGAATTAATGTACGTTACAAAACCATCATCTGATCATTTAAATGCATATTTTCATTTTAGTTACGTTATAAATGAAAGGCATTTATTTTTAAAAATTCCCACATGACGTTACCGTAATTAAGTTTGAGGTTATGTTAGTTTATGAGTTAATTTTTAGTTGTACTATTTAAGGTTAAATTTAATATAGATTAGATAAATTATATAATATGATAAATATGTGTATCACAGCACTGTAAGTGTTCATTAGGTTTTCATATAACTGTTGATATTAAATGGATTGCTCTTGGATTCTAACAAAAAATGTAATCCAACGACGTACCATTTTCAACTAACCTGGGAAAACTGTACTCGCACCAACTAATTGTTCTTATCAGTGGGCGAGCACGGCTTTATAACTACCTAATACTGACGTAAAGCCGAAAAGTATTGTTACCTTATTTTTGACATTTAAGGCCTCTATACGATTCCCTACGCAGTTAAAGTATTAATGTAACCAGTTTTGATTCAAGCTACTATGCACTTGCCGACTGATCATTACAGCTCTCTGACAGCCAGTCGAGCGATTGCTTTACCTGGCTGTTGCATCCGCAACTTGCGGCGAGCCGTGCTTTGTCTAGCCGCTCATGTGAACATGGCCTACTGTTGTAAATTGTGATTTATTCCTGTTTACGTTAAATCTATGATTTATTAATAATTTCGGGCCGTGGGTGACGTGTTTGCCGTGTGCCGCGTAGGTGGGCGGGCTGGAAGTGCGGTACTCGCTAGCCGGCGTGGCTGTGGTGGGTGCGGCGCTCACGCTGGGCACGTTGACCACGGCCATACTGGCCGGCGGCGTCGGCAAGAATGGCTCCACGGTTGCAGTGAGCGACAACACATTTATATTGGGGGTTTGGGGGTTGACAATGCTACGGATATACATTAGTTGTATACGGTAACGGTAGGTGTAGGGTGGGAGTTTTGGCATTTTTTTTTTTCAAAATTTTGGGTTATATTTGTCATGTGTTGATTTGATCAGGGTTATTGATCAAAATTTGGTTAATTATATTTTGAAAATTTCAATCATTTTACAGGATTTTGTACCACTTTATCGGGAATTACCCCCATACCCCCAACTCATTACTAATTTTTGTTTTATATTTCAATAGATTTATCGAGCGTATTAATTGTGAGTTAGGTCGTGCGTACTGGAGGGGTGTAACTTAGTATTAATTTTAGTCACCATTCTGTTGTAATGAGGTATTTTGGTTTCGCTTATTAATAATCATGTGGGTTTTTTTAATAGCATGTCTAGTCCGGTCCTAATTTATGGCTTTTGGGTTATGCTCATTGTTATTTTTTTATTTTTACTTCATTGTAATATAATAGAGGCATCTTTATTGGTATTATTTTAGGTAATATTGGTTCAAAAAGACAAGAGGTTAGTTTGAGAAAGTAGCTATTACCGATATTGTAAATATAATTGAACAACAAATCCTACTGCTGTTCAGTTTGAATTTATTCTCCTAATATGAAACTAAGTATACAATAAATAATTTTGTTTTAAATGTTCAGTAAATAATGTATGTATGGACGATGTCCCTATTATGTTAAAGTCTAACATTGAGCATGGTCTAAAGTACTTTTAATTATTTAAGTCGTTAGTTTTTCATATTATCAATGTCATTGTGTGTTTGTGTTACATCTCGTGCGTCATTCACTCATTCGGTCACGTTTGTTCATTCGTTCATTTCACATTTAATACATTTGTTTGCTAGAGAATAATGTTTTTAGATATAATTCATTTAGGGACAAATATAATAGTAACATAATTGGAGGCAAATATTCGGAAGTAAATAAGTTTTGTGAACTGTAAAAGTTTTATAGTAAATCGTTGTTAATGTAGACAGATTAAGCTCATTTTGCTTTAAGCGTATTCGACTGGTATTTACTACGTTTCTGGTTATATTATTAATAGATCCTGTTACTTCATATGTATAAAATAAACTTAATAACTAAGTTATGTTCATCGTTGTTAAAATTTGTCATTCGTCATAAGATTTCATAAAATCATACATCAACTAAACATTTACAGAATTGACCATTCAATATGATGTATTTACGGCAACAAGAAACTGAAAACAAAGTATATAAACGATGCGAGTGTTGATCGGTCCTAGAAGACGTAGTAGGTTTATGTAATTGTTGTTGGCGCGCGGGCAGCTGGCGGGCGCGGAGTGGCCCTTGTCGCTGGTGGCGTGCGTACTGTCAGACGCCGCACAGCTGCTGCTGCTGGCCAACTTCGCCACCATCTTCCGCATCGGGGGGTGCGGCAAGAACGGCTCCACCGTCGCCGTAAGACATCCCTCAATCCCATCCCTCAACAAATAATACAGAGTATTTACGAATTATAACTACGTGATAGTTAAAATGTGCATTGAAAAAAAAAAAGATAAAACATGTGCTTAAGATTAGGAATTGATTCGTAAATGTTCTGTGTGTATTTGTGGCGGAGTTTATACTGGGATAAAAGTCGGTACTTCAATCTTCACCTCTCCACTCATGCTTACATTTCAAGGCGTAAGGTGGTAACACATTTTTTTGCGATTACTTTTATTTTTATTTCGCCTATCGCAAGATCGACAATTTCTCGAGCCATAGGTTGCTTATAGGTTTGGCCTAATTTATATTTTTCTAACTTTGGTAAAAGTATTAGCGCTTCGGTCGAGGTCTCTGTAGGTAGGGTGTAGGGATGTGGTTAAAGAGAAGTGACCGATGAGTGAAGATAGCACAAGATGTACCCGGAGGCCGTCGCTTGAGGACTTCCTCAGTATTAATGGCATGTTTTTTATTTCTCGTTTTCTGTTGCTGCCGCCGGCCGCCGTACGTACCGACACGACACCGTTACACTGAACGTCAACCTGCAGCTCCCGACCATCGACCTCAGCATTAACTTGGTGTCCAACTATGCCGTCGTCCTAATGACCCTCTCTCTCGTGTTCGGCTACGTTAAAGTGATAATGAGAGGCGGCGTGGGGAAGAACGGCTCCACAGTCGCAGTAAGACCTTGCTTTATACGATGTGCACCGTGCCCATTGTCTGCGTGACGTGACGTGACGTGTGACGTCATATAGCCACACGCCGCGCGCTTTTCCGGGAATATATTATATGTACTATTGCTCAAAGCGCGACTGAAGGACAATGTACCATGTATATGTCAAATATAATCTCGCATGTGTCCATTGTATCTTGTCAACTTCAATGTATGTTATAATATGTTACCATTTAAAATGTGCATCTTATAATATATTTATATGTTTTCTTGTCGATTGAACGTGCTCATATATAGCACCATAGAAGTATATAACAAGATAAAAGTCAATTTAGATATACAACTATTATGTTTAAAATTAGTGTAAAGATACCCGGTAAGAGTTATGAGGTCGCGTACTCAGTGTAATGCCAGCTAACAGTAACTGCTTGGTAACAGAATGTTGTGTGCGTGCCCGCTGTGTGTCTGTGTGTCTGTGTGTCTGTGTGTCTGTGTGTCTGTGTGTCTGTGTGTCTGTGCTATGTTCATCATTGTTGCCAGTTTACACTGCCGAAACATTTGTACAAAGACAATGTTCTTTGACGAGTGTTTCGTTTGTAGAAATACGTGTTTATATGCGCAAGTTATTACAAATTATATTATTGATAATGAACAAATTTTTTTTATTTAATATATACGTAATTTGTTGAGTTTTTGTTATTTGTAATCACGTGCGCATGTCTCTCTGTTTGTTGCATGTGTTTGTTTTTCTTTCCTTGCATGTTCTATGTTGGCATGATTTTTGTTATTGAATAACTTTTCATTTATTGCTAACATTGTTTGTTGGTTTGGTATTTGGCATCTGTTGTTATTTTTTATCGCAGATGTATGAATAGAAAAAATATTGCTATGATAAATATCTTGAAAATATTCTCCCTGATTGTTTAAATTTCACTAAATTCAATTAATTGGCAATGTTTAACGTAAGATTAAGAAAAGTGTTCATTCAGATATGAAAGCTGACACAAAATTGCCGAAGAGTTATGCCTATAGTTAGGTAAATTGTATTAAAGTCAGCTACTTAGTGAGATGACATTGACTTGTTGATGAATGCGATCAACATTCAGTTGTTTGATGGCCACTAAGGGCGACTTTTAGCGTAGATTTTGTTGAAATCTACACTTATACAGTCTGTTTGAATAGCCAAGTCGCGTGTTAGTGTAGCAATTTGTAGTGTAACGTGGTGTGCGTTGAGTCCGTGTTACAGCCGGTGGTGTCCGCAGGGCACCAGCATCTTGTCGCCGGTGATCCCCTTCTCGCTGGTGGTGGTGCCGGCCTTCATCATCTTCCAGAAGAGCGAGTCCCACGTCTACGAGAATCACCCCTCGTTATACATACTGGCGTTCGGAATGGTCGCCGCCAAGGTCACCAATAGACTTGTGGTAAGGAAACTGCACAACTATAAACAAATTCCAGCAGTGGTAAACGCCAGCAACAACATCAGTTGCACTAATTTGCCGAAGCGACCGATGAAATACCACGACCTCACAGAAGACAGGCCTCAAGTGGAAGCAATTCCGCGTACAGTCTATCAGTGTAGTATCGGAAGCCTTTAGTTACCTTCCCAAACATTCCTTCTAAGAGAAAGATGGGAAGGAAAAGCGGATTTGAGGAGGAGAAACGTCTCCTCCATCGATTAAAGGTAGGTAACTTCGCGATTTCGCCGAATTCAGGTGGCAACTTAGGTTGTTAGCTGGACACCAATAAATTTAGATTTAAAATACTTCTGTCATTATAAGACTTGCACAATTAAAGCCTTTTTTTACTAACGCGATAACTATTTCTATGAGGAGTCATGAAACAGAACTGTTGTACAGTGTGACCTGATTACAAAATGAGAGTGAGTCAAGCTACATAATGTTTTCCCGTGTCAAAGGTGGCGAGATAAAGGTGCTTTCAACTTCATTGCAAAGTTGATTGACTGGAATCGTATCAATTGTATTTTTAGTATCGCTTCTTATATGTGACACAATTATACTTCATACTATAAATAAACGAAGCTCAATTGCCTCGTAAATATATATACGGTACAGTTGAACCTGGATAAGCGAGATTCTAAGGGACCGCGATTTTTAGAGGTTTCTTTCTTACCCCATTTTGTCCCTTATAGAGATCGTCTATCGAAAAGTCAAAAGTTTTTTTTTCAACATTTGAACGCCACATTATCTTAAAGTAACAGGTTTCATGTCGATCTGTACGAAGTCGGAATAGATCATCATAATTGTTTGGTTTCTGTGTCAGGTGGCACATATGACGAAGAGTGAGATGGAGTACTACGACTGGTCTCTGCTGGGCCCCGCCATGTTGTTCCTCAACCAGTATTTCAACAACGCTCTGCCCGAGTACGTCGTGCTGTGGCTCTGCACGGTAACGTCATATGACTATACTGTTTCATTTATATCCTTAAATTACTATAAAAGGTTTAAGAAAATAGCTACTATGAGAAATATTTCAAAGTATAAATTGTACAATTTTCCAGATCTGGGTGTGCGTGGATCTGATCCGGTACTGCGGTCAGATATGTCTGGAGATCTGCGATCATCTGAAGATATGTCTGTTCCGCATCCCGCACCCCGGGGCGAGCGCGCCGAGCATGCTCGCGAGCGCGCACGCCGAGCGCAACGGTACGGCCGCGCGTCGCGCACAGGCCAAGCTCGCCAAGCGCGCCTCGCACTCTTAGGATACCTCCCGCAGTCGAGCGGGCAGAGGGAGTTAAACCCCATTTCCACTAGCGAGACTTGCCATGTCATTGCTATTTCTATGACCAATGAATGCGCCACTTCCACTGACGTGACAACGAACGGCCATAGTCATAGTTCAGAGTGCTGTCATTTGCGTAGTGGAAAAGTGGGAGAACTTCAAGAGGAAGCTCATATTTTACGATAAGTTAGTTTGTCAGTTTGTTTTGTAAATAAGTCTAGTTTTGTTACACACTTGTCTATACTTTGAATAACATTTTTATATTCAACACACAAATGTAGACCATTTTTTTAACTGGTTTTAATATTTAAAAAGGTTGATTTTTGCTTGTGTATTGAAAGCACTCAGTGGATTTAGGACAAGCAATGTTTGATGTATTCTTATTTTGTAAGTGTTATATTTATATTGACTTAATTTGATGGTAAATGTTAACCCTCTGCCCGCTCGAGCTGTACACAAATGTCCACCGATGTGACGACTCACATGTTTGCCGACAAATATTAACATAGTTGTACTTATATGCTACATATACATATATAGCTAACATACCTGCGATGAGGAAGACGGCATGTTGTAGATGGCGCCACTGGCGAACATTTTTTCATATGACAAACGTTGACAAATATTTTATATACGTTGACAAATATTTGACAATCGTAGACAAATATTTGATATACGTTGACAAATATTTGATATACGTTGACAAATATTTGACAATTGTAGACAAATATTTGATATACGTTGACAAATATTTGACAATCGTAGACAAATATTTTATATACGTTGACAAATATTTGACAATCGTAGACAAATATTTGATATACGTTGACAAATATTTGACAATCGTAGACAAATATTTTATATACGTTGACAAATATTTGATATACGTTGACAAATATTTGACAATTGTAGACAAATATTTGATATACGTTGACAAATATTTGACAATCGTAGACAAATATTTTATATACGTTGACAAATATTTGACAATCGTAGACAAATATTTGATATACGTTGACAAATATTTGACAATCGTAGACAAATATTTGATATACGTTGACAAATATTTGACAATCGTAGACAAATATTTTATATACGTTGACAAATATTTGACAATCGTAGACAAATATTTGATATACGTTGACAAATATTTGACAATCGTAGACAAATATTTGATATACGTTGACAAATATTTGACAATCGTAGACAAATATTTTATATACGTTGACAAATATTTGACAATCGTAGACAAATATTTGATATACGTTGACAAATATTTGACAAACGTTGACAAATATTTGACAAACGTTGACGAATATTTAACAAACGTTGACAAATATTTGACAAACCTTTACGAATATTTGATAAACGTTGACAAATATTTGACAAACGTTGACAAATATTTGACAAACGTTGACAAATATTTGACAAACGTTGACAAATATTAGACATAAGATTGTTCGCTTGTTAAAATAGTTAAGCCGTCTTCCCCATTTTGTACCTTATTGCTATTGTGTCAAAGTTAATTTTAGATAATATAAATCTATCGCTTATTAATTAGACGCGTTTCTTCAACTTGGCGTTTTTGTGATCTTCGTTCGTGATATGTTCGTCAGGTGATTTCTTCTTGTTCTAATGTAAGATATATACAGATGCTGATTACAAGATTTCCCTTGAATACTTGTCAGTAATATATGTAAAAAAATGCCGTTTTGCCGTTTAAAATATAAAAAAAAATGATTCGTAAGTAAAAAATGAGATTTTAATGCAGTTTTAAGAAAAAAAAAAATAGTCGCAATGTAATTCTGAAATATAAAGACAGTGACATAAAATGGTTTTTTTTAGATGAGAAGCGAACGTTGTCTTGTTACGGAGTGCGAGTAGTAAGTGATTTAGTTGTTCTCATTTTGAACTCTATTGTCTACATTATAAAGTTTTTATTCGATTGAGAGTAGACTAAAGCATATTAAAATTATGAATGTATGCAAAATTTCACAGATTCAGATAATTTCCTAGTGTTTTTCAACGTAATTAAGTTATTTGACTGAAAATATTGAGGGTAGTTGAAAATTTTGACAGCTTTATAATATGAAATTTCTAAAAGATATGTTTTGCTTGAAAAAAATATTATATTCATGAAACGTAAACCATTTATGTGATGACAGAAGTAAATAAAATATTTAATACTCATTTAGTGACAGTGACACTAACACTTTGCTACGCGACATTCGACCATATCTCTATGTAGTTAAGGTTTGAATCTGTACATCTCAGACACGGTGTTGGCTGCTAACTTAAATATATCTGCATACACTCGCTAATTATATTAAAAACTAGCTTTTACCCGCGACTCCGTCCGCGCGGAATAAAAAAATAGAAAACGGGGTAAAAACTATCCTATGTCCGTTTCCTGGTTCTAAGCTACCTGCCCACCAATTTTCAGTCAAATCGATTCAGCCGTTCTTGAGTTATAAATAGTGTAACTAACACGACTTTCTGACTATATATAGATGTATGAATTTACTCCATATACAAATAGATATATAGAAAAATATATGTTATATATTTTTTCTATATTTTATTAAGAAATTAGTTACGTATTTGTGTTAAATATTATTAAATATATATGTATATGAAGTAAATTTGTGTAGAACAAAAAAAGTTATATTTTTTTAGCCAATGTATTACAAATCAAATAAAAAAAAATTAATAATACGTTAAATGTATGTAGGACAAGTCAAGTTTTGCTCCATACATGTCATACGAAATTACGAATATTGTCTAAATTATTGTATATTTTACTTTAAAAAAATGTATGGATAAAATTTATCCATATAGTAATACAATTTGTTATTTTTTTTGGAGTACTTTTTAATTTTATCAATGGCTAATGTTTTTTTTCGTGTTATTTCAAATTTTAAAAGACAATGTTCGTGGTTGTGTTTGTCTGTTTGTTGTCGCTCAGTGGAAATGTATATATATATATATATGAAGCTGCGACATATTATACAATGGACTGTGTGTTTTTATGTCAAATATAAGTAAATATACATTTATATATTATTGTTTTATTCATTATATACCAATTAAAAACTTTGTTATAATTTAAAAAAAAATTTAATATTATAAAAAAAACTTAACAAACTTAAAATTTAATGAAATTGTCAAAAATATTACTAAAGTATTCAATATTATGTAACTGTGCGTTTCCACTGCATCATCTATACATTTTTTTGCCAACGTGAATAAGTGGAATGGTTATATATTTTTGAACAGATGTTTCTTCAGTGGAAACGCACTGTAAAGAAACGGCCAGAGTTAGCAGACGCTAAGGTTAGTGTAGTTGATTCGCTTTGCCTTATGTATGTTTATATTTTCCTATTATATTTATTTTTCACGCTTTTTTTATTATACTTTGGTGTTGTATTCGCTTTTGATATTTTTTTATCGCTTGTAAATATATAAATGAATTGGATTTATTTTTTATTATTTTTTTAAGTTATAATTAGTGTATGCAATGTACAAATGTAAGTTTGTTTGTATTTCAGTTTGCAGCGACAGCGAGAAGTCTGAGAGCGAAGATTCTGCGCCGCTCCTCAACAATAACTCTTTTACAACTTAACACATTTTTGTATTGTCCGTGTGTCTGTGTGTCTGTGTGTCTCTTACTGATTTAGTAAAGAAATAATAAATCACAACAAAGCTCTTTTATTTTACCTATTTTACCTGAAATCTATGCACATCTTTGTGCAGCGCCCCCTATCGGACGTAAAGTAGACCTTAAAATCTAATTTTGACATATTTGATTTGACATACGAAGGCGATTGTCACAAATATTCTCGTTAGCATCACTGAAGTGCCCGAAGAATTTAGTTTTGGTCAAGACAATAGATCGCGTGGTCTATGGTTCGAATCCCGCCATTATAATAACTAACTAAAACCATATACTTCTACAAGTCTTGAGATTTGTTGAAATTTTACAAGGAATATTGGTAAATAACCAAAAAAAATTACATTAATTAAAAAAAATATGCGTTACCGTCTAGCCAGAAACTAAATAAATTTGCCTCTGATTCACTGGCAAATACAAAATAGGTTAATGTTAGTTGTTTTTGTTGCAATGAAACATCATAATTAACACCTTAAAATAAAGTGTTTACTACTTGACAATAAGCTGCTAACTTAAACAAGCCATTGTTGTAAAATAACGAGTAACTTTGCATACTTAAATATACGATTGACACAAGGTCATACTCAAGGCCTTTCTTTCTTATTGAACAAATTTCAACATAAAATATCTCGGAAAAAAGACTATAAAGAACATGTCATACTTTACTGAGAGGTACTGATGATGAGGATTCAACCAACCTGCACTTGGCCAGCGTGGTTGGCTATGGCCTAGTCACCCCTAACTTGGGGTAGGCTCCGAGTACCTCGGTGGGGACGTATAGTGAGCTGATGATGATGACTGATGATAGTCTTGTTCTTTTCCTCACTTTAACAGACAACGTTCGAATAGAGACTGACGAGAGGAACTTAATTTTACAAAATGTGTATGACAACAATGATGTCACATTCACAAAACTTAATAATATGAATATTTATATTAAAAAAAACAGTTGCTTTTTGTAATGTCAATAATGATATGCGCACACGATTAAATCAGTCCACACTAACGTCCGAACGCGACACCACTATCGTACTGTTAAATAAACAAATCGTCTAAAGTCTAGTGTTTTCTCAAAGTTTGTGTGCTAATGTGTTAGTGTCATGAATAACAGGAGACTTAGAAGGGACAGCTACCAAGACATCGCCGGCAGAGGTACGCTTTTATTCTATCACAAATATAACTATGTCTAATTTGAAATTAATACACGTTCCCTTATCAGTTTGTTTATGAAATGTTATCACATTCGGTCTTGAATGACTAACAGTATTCTATCGTGAGTGTCATGTTAATGCTACTGGCACATCTGTGCAACTAAATGTTACCAAAATGTATAAAAAAAACTATCGCTTGAAGTATTTATATTCATTTAAATTTCTGTTTGCGATAGAATCGACATTTCGCATTTACCTCAAAGGGCCTCTGCTGAAGCTTTAGATCATGCTACCGTATACCTGTTTCGTTCATTTCAAAAATGTAATACAGTTTTAGCATCAAATTAACAGAAACTAGTTGTTTTAAGTTTTAAAAATACGGCCGTGAAATATTTGATAACTAACAAACGTTACGTTTCGGTAGATTTGTTGCTAAATGGTCAACATTCGATATTGGATGATGTACAACAACACGGCTAGTGTTACTGAATTAGTGAAATAAATCGATCAGAGTAAATGTCTAGAATTTTCCGTAAATTAGAGGCACTTGACCTAATCGTTGTTTTTCCTAATAAGTGAAATAACCGACCTTCTACGTACATATGTTGTAGTGTATGCTTTGAATTCTATCGCAATCTTCTATAGTACTACTTATTCTCAAACATAAGAACGTAAAGTTCTAATTAACTGCTTATTTTAGTAGATTTCATGGTCAGTAACAATGCAACTGTTTGCAACACTATATTTTATTTGAAAAAAACTCATCTTAGGTACTAGCGAATTCATAATAATTAGTATAAAATTATTAATTTTATTGCTGACTACTTTATAAAAATGTTTTATGTATACAAAGCAAGAATAAATGTATCCATTTACGATGTAGATCCGCCCGTAAATATAAAGGTTGGACCGAATTCAGGACAGCGGCAGCGCTAATAGTATTTTCTACGAAAAAAGTTATTTACTTACAATAAAAGTAACGTTACGAGCATAGGTGGGCACAGTTAATCAAAAAGTTAACTTCGTTAATCGTTAATTCGTTAAATAAAAATTTAACTTCGTTAATCGTTAAAGCGTTTAATTTACGAAAATTTAACGCAAGTTAAAGTTAACAGTTAAAGTTAATTTTTGTTTATATTACGAGTATAATGCGCAAGCGGGAAACGGTCATACGAATAATCTCCGAATCGTATGGACCGATTTTGTCGAGACTTTCAATAGAACTTAGGCTATTTTTTTACTGAGCTTACGAAATCTCGGGTGATCGCTAATCCTATCTATAGTTTAGTTATATAATATACTAAAATATAATTTAGACAATAGGAGCAATGTACTAATGCCTGTACCATAATAATGACATAGCATGCACTAGTTACACACACTTACTTGTATACTACACTGACAATGATGGACAATTGACTTTTTCAGTCAATTTTTTTATCGACATTCCGACGTCACGGAATTAGAGAGCTAACTAAATTTAGACAACACAAATTTTCTATTAAACATTAATACATGTGATCATATTCAAAAGAAAACAATCAAAACTTTTGTGCAGTATTTACATTTATCTGTTACTATTTGCACCCGAATATTCATTTGCTCATACTCCAACAACTGAACATTTAATTTTATGTATAATTTGGTAATATTTTTTTATTTTATTTTAGCTAAGGACCCACGAACAGACTTATCATTTTTTACGTACTTTTTATTTATTAATAAAACTTCTAACATCAGAGGAAACTTATTATAACATTGATAAATAAACTATATAACCAATCCAGTGATACACCTCAACGCATCAAACTATACAACTGAGATGCTTTCGATAACTTCTATCATCTAAAGATCTATCGTCCGATCTATTGTTATATGTTAAATCAAGTTAAATTACTCTCAGTGTATTGAGCATAAGTTACACGACATAACGAAAACAACCGATCGCGGGTGATGTCTTCTCTCTTTCTTATCACCTTTAAAATCGTTATAGTTAATTAGTAAGAATATGGTTTTGAATTATTTTCAACGACATTCGATTAATTTTAAAATAAACTTTCGATATACTTAAAAAAATCGATGTCTTTTTGTAAAGGTCACGTGTGGCAACATTTCATATATTAAATTTAGTATAATACAGTTTAACATTATTTCACTAACATAATTATTTTATCTTTTTCCTCATTCTTTCTCGTTTTGTCGTATACTTTTTTTTTTTGTAAACAAACAAATTGTCTTCGCTATTGTCTTTGCGCAGCGCACGTGCATCCCCGACCATTAGAAGGGTTGGGGCCATAAATCCATCGAGTTCGTTATCGCATTCTCTGTGCGGCTGTCCATTTGATCCTTTGTTCATATTTTTGTTATTTTTAAAATTATTTTTCGTTGACTATGAAGAAGCCCCAAAAAAACAAACGACGGTAATAAACACCTAAATCCCTTTTGTTTTTGAGGAACGTTTATTGCGTGCACATTTCGTCTTTCGAATTTTTAAATTTATTTTTCATTGTTTGTTTCTTATCTACGCAATGACAAAAAAATCCTATTTGTACGCTTTTTCAAATGAACCATAAACTATTTTTTTTATATTTTTTGTTGTCTTTAAACTCCAACATTAAAATAAACATTTTTGTCTGCAACAAAGTTTAGTTGTATTTTAGGTACGACGTTGAAGAGTAATCTCGATTATTTTTATTGCAATTCAACGCAGAGTTTATTTTATTTATCTCTTTTAATAGATTTTGCGTCTCACGTATAACAATTATTGTATTAAGAGCAAAGTGTTTTCGAACCTTATGTTGATTTTATAACAAAGTCTTTTTCTAAAAAAAGAGATGTTAAATAAATGAAAACCAGTTTTAATGTGAATAAAATGTAATAAAGACTTTTCGAGATATTTGTGTAAATGTGAAATAATTATTAAACTTTGAAGGTGTTTAGCGCCTAAACTTCGCAATATTTGATAGAGGTAAGTTTGTTTAAATCGTCACTATTTTCTAACAAGGATTCTGTGGTACTCTTTTGATCACGTCTATCCCGGCCGCTCGGTGTATTGTATAACATGCATCACACTCGCTCGTTCTCGTTCTCTCTCGTTCTCGTTCACCATTCGACTCGCCGACGGTCGCCGAACATAGCCGAACTTACGAATGTAGCCTGATGCATAATTTAAATAAAATGACAACACGTCAATAAGTGTCTATTGTAACAATTAACGGACTAAATTAACGGAAGTAGAATTTAACGGAAGTTAACAAGAGCGTTAACACTTTTTGAATTTAACTTAAAAGTTAATCCGTTAAGGAAAATGTTAACTTCGTTAATTAACGATTAACGGATTAACGAGTTAATGCCCACCTTTGGTTACGAGATTACTAACATAAAGACGTTTAGATATATAAAAAGGTATTAAGATTTTCCAAACCTTTGTTAAAGCATTTCTATTTACAATTTACTTGGTAAACTTGATTACTTATAGCGTTGAGTTGAGTGCTTTAATAATATTTATTTGCAGATATCGAGTTGTCGAACATTAACTACCCCGTGCAGCGGGCGTCGTATAAACAACGTGGCAGGCTTGGACTCCGTTACCTTTGGTATCACGCGAAAAAATGGCGCCGGATGGGTAAGTACATATTTTGAACTAAATTAAGAATATCCTTAAAGTTTTATTGAGTTATATTTTGTTTTCATTTCTCCATATTATGTACAGAATTGGCTAAACTACTCGTATAACAAAACAATACAACATACGCAAAACTTATCACAAAATTTTACAAGTGTTTCACGTATCCTTGAATAAGTAACAAAAGAAACGGTTTACTGTACAAAACATGAAATATGTTTGTATAATTAAAATTCTTTTGATTAAAGTCATCAATCAAATGTTGCGAGTTCTTTCGAATTGTCCGGAGTGATTTCATTACGCCTACCATCATAAATAAAGTGACTGCGCCCAGTCCGGTAGAACATGATGCGGCCATTTCATTATCATTGCAAAGAAAAGAAAAATACCTAAGTAAGATTGTAATTTCACACATTTCATTGAACTCTTCTGACTATCGCTCACTCATATATATGTATTAACCAATCAATTAAAAGATCAACTTACAAAACAACATTATTTACGCTCGAAATTATATTAATACTAGTTGTCGCTCGTGACTCCATCTGCGCGGAATTAAAAATATACTTAGTAATTAGCCTATGTGTTATTTCAGACTATGTTCTACATCAGTGCCAAATTTCATCAAGATCAGTTGAGCCGTTCCTAAGATACCTTATAACTAATCCATCCATGTAAACTTTCTCATTTATAATATTAGTAAGATTACATTATTATTTTCATTACCATTGAAATGATTGCGACATTCAGGTGTGGCTTAAGGCTTACCCTTGTCCTCGTATAAAGCACAAACACGGCAGGTCGGTAGGCTGTCGTGCGTGTCTGCGCCCGTAGCGCTATGGTCCATCACTTAGTGCTTGGCGCTCGCACGCAAAGTATGTGGTTAATTTTAACACCACTCAGCGTTATTACACTTGACCTACACAACCTTTAACAATCCATTATAATGTATAACCTATATTTATAAAATGGTTGGCTTTTTATGTTTAATGTCACTCAAAAGTTATTATTGTAGCATTTTAACGTGAAACTCATGTCATAAAAAATACAGTTATAGTGACGTATTTGAGATTATTTAAATATTATATAAGCGGAATTATTTTAAGTAATTGCAGTCATTTAACATTAATTTGTTCATGGAAACCACACCTTTGAAGTTCATGATATTATGAATTTTGCCTAAAATCTTTTTTGATTAATTACTGTAGGAATATGATTTGGGTGTGAATTACGATGAGTCATTAAACGTATATATTTATTGAAAATGTGTTATACTAGCTATCGCCGGCGACTCCGTCCGCGCAGATTTAAAATAAAATAGCCTATGTGTTCATTAAAACTATGTTCTACGTTTGTGACAAATTTTATCAAGATCTGTTGAGCCGTTCTGGAGATACCTTCAAACAAACATCCATCTAAACGTAGGCATTTGTAATATTAAGTCATGCATAAAAAGCTGTCTAATATAGACGAATTATGTTTAAGTTTTGTATCACCAAATGCACTTGAATATTTGTGTAGCTGGTTCAATCTAAACTGGAATTATTTAAAGTTTAACTTCGCTAACCAAAATATGTGTGAGAAAATTGAAAAAATAACAAACCCTGTTTACAAAATTGGATTTGCTACACAAAGCGGGGACAAAAAAAGCGAGTTTGTGGTATGTTTGGCTTTTATAATTTTTGTAACTACACAGTTATTATAAAATGAACTTTATCATTTGTGGTTAGGGTCCATTTAACTATGATGAGCGCTGTAAGGGTAGCTAAAACGTATCTCGTATTCAGTGTAAGTTCACAGCCGCGTGATCTATAAAAACATAATTGGTGAATGTATGCTGTGCGATAATTGGCTTAAAAATATTATTATGTGCTTAGCAAAATTTATTGCAAACATAGTAAAACATTAGTGCCTATATCATTAGCCGTAGAGGTTACGTGAGGAGTTCACACGTAGATATTTATTTTTCTATAGTATTTAAATTATTATTTCAATTGTCAGTAACTTTACGACAAACTTATTAGAGATCAAACATGACAGATGTCGTTGTAATGTCTTATACGCTTTCACATATGCTGCATATTACCGTACTATATTTAAGCTAACGATATCTTTATTTACGCTACGTAAACAGTTTATGTGATCCATCTAACACGAGATTCATCGTATAGAGCCGGCCGTTACTGTTGGCGCGATGCCAGCGACACTAGGCACCGTCGGCCGTTTTCTTAAACTTATCATCAAAGTTTTGCTTTACAGTAAAGTTTTTAGTACATTAGTATAGCTTGCGGTTCGTTAATTTTCATTTATTCTTTTCCTTTTTTTTGTAAACTGCTGTTCCGTTAAAGAGTCTAGAAAGTTCAGCTAATAATCAGCTATAAATCCTGTAATAATAGATAAATCGTTAGCCTGTAGTAGGCGTAAGAATTACTTAATTTTTGCAGAAAAATTATTATCTTTTGAAAAAAGTAGATTGCATTGTACACTGCTATTGATAGTCAAGTATATAGGTATATGTAAATAATTATGAATAAAATTACTAGTATTAAAGTACTGATGGAATTGGTTGCCTACATTACACCTTTGGCGATTGAACAAAATGTTCACCAGTAGTTTAGCTGTAAGTTATTTATAAAAAATTATAATTACTAAAATATCTACTCATATTCTTATTGTAATGTTATAAAGAGAAAAAATCGTTTTTTTTTTGTCTGCATTAAATTGGCTCCGAAACTACTGAACCGTTGTGAAGTTACACTATCCCCAGGTGACATAGACTACATTTTTTTAATTCCGCGCGGACGAAGTCGCGAGAAACTGCTAGTGCGGTATGGACGTATACAAAATTCAATGATTTTTAATTAGCGTTTATGATACATAAAATTGCATAATTAAATAAAATATCCCGTGATAATGGTAAAGCCTTGAGGCTACACTCATTCATTATGTACTGGCATATCGATCAGTTGCTAGTTAAAGCTAAGTTGAGTGCTTAATCCTAAATTAGGTAAATTGCAGGCTTTGTTGTCGATAATGTCACTTGCTTATCGTGGGTTTTTTCGACCAAAATCTCTGTATAAAACATATCCTCATCCCAGTCAGTATCTTTGAAAACACGGAGGTTTTGTTTGGTTTGGTTTCAGAAACCCATGGTTAGTGTTGTCTCGAGGTGTTTAGTCTTAATTATTTGTTCATGTTAATGAGTGGTTATATACTTTTATACTTCCGATATTTAAAGTGTAAATGTGTAAATTTAACATTTCTTGTAACAAGTTACTTTTACAAATATAAATCTCGTTTTATAACATGTAAATAGTTCGTCCTATTATGTTAACAAAGTATTTAATTTATTACAAGTACGTCTAAAAATCGAAGCATCAAAGCTAGATCGCTTTATTGAATGAGTAAAGATTTAAACGTAGAGGGTGCGTCCGGAAGCGGGCGCGGTCGGCGGCTCGTATCCGGTGCGGCTGCCGAAATGTCAGCCGTCTTCCGCTAGACGTCGCCACTTTGCCAGTCATCACGAATTACAGGTCTCTCACTTTATCACCACAACAATGAACTAAAGTAACAATACAGAAAACTATTAAAAAAATAAACTAAACATTCACTTACTAATTTAAATGTCTACTGAAATATAAAATATGTATTTAACATATTACGACAGTAAACAGAAGGCAAAGGAAAGAGGTGCGCTGTTATCCAACCACTGCTTAAGAAGTTCTAAGTAACAATTCTCGTAGCTTGACCTCGTAGCATTTGTAGATGCTTTATAAATGAAATCAAAACAATTTTTCCACAACACAATTCCGCAAGTAGTATTCTATACATCTATTGTGTTGTAGAAGCCGCCCCTTATTTTATTTTTTCAAATGTCAGTAAATATCGAGGTCGTCAGCGGCGGGAGTGAGGCTTTTGACTAAATAGGTAGGTGTAGGTATACAGCACAATTGGAAATGCCAGTTGATGCTTTCGCAGAAAACGTCACATAAACACAAAATGTTCGCGGTAATGGTCCATTCGTTTCTATCCTACCTATTTAACGGCAGGCTTTATATGTACCGTTAAAGGCTAACTTTTCGTCGTATAAAAAAAAAGGTATTTATTTCAAGTAAATCTTTACAATTAAGTTGCCGGGGCTAAAATTAAGTTTAATGATTTAGTTTAATGAATTAGGCTAGGTTTCATTTTACTTCATCTTCATTAAATTTAATTTTCATTTCATATCAATAAAAATAATCTACTGAAGACTTGGCTGTTTGGACATTGGCAAGTTCCCTTTGCCTACCCAGAATGGGCGAAGAAAACAAAAAAAAAATCTCTGTTTGTATTCTTTTACGGTTGGCGCCATTTTCCAAACATTTTAGTTAGTTGAGTTTATTGTGTTTTATTATTCTATTAAATTGCATCATTTTTTCGCAACTGTATCAAAAAATAGTTGTTTAGTACACGTGCGGAACTGTCATTTCAACTTGTTCCAACTGTCAACTTGTAGACATTTGTCAGAACTCTTTGCAATGACAGGCTTTCCGCACTCGTAATGAAATCTATATATATAAAAGAAAGTTGTGTTAGTTACACCATTTATAACTCAAGAACGGCTGAATCGATTTGACTGAAAATTGGTGGGCAGGTAGCTTAGAACCAGGAAAAGGACATAGGACATTTTTACCCCGTTTTCTATTTTTTATTCCGCGCGGACGGAGTCGCGGGTAAAAGCTAGTATACTATAATGCATTATAACTCGTAATGAATATACTTGTCTCTAATACTAATGTGTTATAGAATGTATAGTCAAATTACTATTTTAAACAAGTGTCGCCACAATAAGTGTAAAATTAGTATGTATAATTTTGATATGGTTAACTGTTAACGATTAACTTTAACTTGCGTTAAAATTTCGAGAATTTAACGCTTTAACGATTAACGAAGTTAATTTTTTAATTAACGAATTAACGATTAACGAAGTTAACTTTTCGATTAACTGTGCCCACCTGTGCCAAAAAGTAATAGTAGTTTTCGTAAGTTTTCGTCGTATAACAATTTATTTCTCATGTTTCCTAGTACAAAATTGATTTTCAAAGCAAAAACTAGTGTTATATTCGTTTTCAGACACTATTGGTGTTTAAATTAGGCTAATTTTGTTGTAATTAAAGTAAATAAAAGGTTCACCTTAATTATAGCTATTGCACGATGCCAGAAGTGAATAATATCAGTAATAGCACATGGCCGCTAAATAAATAGGGCTATTAAAACTTATTAGTAGTAAGTGTTTTATGACTTCCCATAAAATAATTTAAATGCGAGGTGACGCGTCTCCAGAGGACATCGGCTGTTGCTGTTGGCTTGAAATCTGACGCGCGTCAGATGTGAAGCAATGCGCGGAGTTAAGCGTCTAAAAACGTTCTCTGCGACAACACAATTAGATTACTGTGACTGTTTGCTCAATTACGTTATTGTTCAGAATTTAAGATGAACGACGGAACGTTTAAATTATATAGTCAAAACGGGTAAGCATATTATTATGGATATTTCTTGTTTGTGTCATAGCGAGACTGTTGATAGAACAATTTATATCATCATCGACCTTTGTCTGTCCACTGCTTGTCTTCACACTTCGAACAATTGAGAATCGCAAAACCCACTTTTTTAACAAAAGAAAACTAAAAGAAAACTCTCTGTTTTACAAAAAAGTATTATCCCTTCACTTGATATGCATGACCAGACCCACATTCGTTTGAATTTGACATCCGACATTATTTGTTCTGACACACAAAATGGAAACAAGGGTTGTCATAGCGAAGTGCAATCTATTATATTAGATATATTTTATATTCTTATATCTGTACCTATTCTAGAAAAAAACTTTACTTCAATTAGCATTCAGCTCAAATTCCACATTATTATACTTATTTTCGTACTAATTTTGGTTCTTCCGACCATAACTATAGCATCTGCTATTAATAATATTGCTTGTTATTATTATGAGATTAAAAGAATTCACCACAATTTATGACGACAGCTGCATTCAGTTATAGAATAAAATAAATCGATTACAAATTCTTTCTTCAATATATAAGACCTTGGATACAGAAAAATAGCAGCTGTTCTTACGCTTCCGCAAACCGCAAGTAAACATTACTGAGCCAGAAAATCGTTACGAAGTCTTAATACTGACTAAACTTTATAACTGCAATTGTATTGTAGTTTAAAAGCTTAACTTACATAAGTAATCGCTGCTTAAGTTAACCAGTTATGTATTAAGCAGTTTAGAATCTTCGAGCACCACTAACTCCACGTACAATACGGAGCGTTCAATTTTAAATATTAACTGGTAAGTTTTATTACGGAATTGACAATGTTCTTATTTTTTGGAATCAATAAACTAATATTTTGGCAATAAAATATTTTGAGGAAATAAGGCTTTGGCTTTAAGTCAATGTTAGGAATATCGGCAGTTAACGTTAACCATATAAATTTTATATTTTTTTTCAATGTCGATTAAATAAATTTGCGATAATATAAATCTTCCCTATTTGTTATCAAGAGGACATTAAAGTATCGATGATTGTCCAAAATCTCGAAAAGTTTACTAAAGACAATGAAAAACTTCGTGCATAGCAAAGTTGTAGCTAGCCGGCAAGTACGTGAGGGCGGGCGGGTCGGCGCGGTGTGAAGGCGGGCGGCGGCCGGCAGTGTGTCCGCGCCCCCGCCCGCGCCGGCCGTGCCGCCCGCCCTGCTGCCGAGCCGTGCCACACCGCGCGATAACTTCACGACAATTCACAAAAGCTATCAATTATTTAGTCAACAAACACTTAAAAATCTTATTTGTATACCACTTGTACATTTAACGTCAGTTTTTAACTTACAAAAAGTAAAACATTTTGGCTTTTCTATTTGTTATTATTGTTTACAGTATTTATCAAAATTTCGAACAAACATTTTACAAACGTAGATGTTTTAAATAAAAGATTTAAATATTACAAAATTTATTGATTATAAGAATATCATCACATATTAATTGTAAGTATGAGTAAAACATTTTATTAATTAATAAATTTTTAAAACCCATTTGGTAATTTCAGTACGAATATTAAGATATGATATCCGAAAAAGTTTGTACCGTAAAATAATACTCTGCAATACGACACGCGGCACATGTTTTTGAGATCTCGGTCAGTACATGTACAGTGTATGCATTTTACTGTCTTGAGTTACAAAAACAATGAACAAAGGCTTGTTATCTTGTAACATGTTATCTAAAGAGTTATGATATTTACAAACAAATTAAGCACAGTTGCTGATGTACCGTCCGTATCAATCACGTGAAACTCGGAAGGGGAGGACGCGGATAAAAAAATCACGAATTATCACAATTTTTGAAATCCCGGTAAGTCGTCTGCCTTAGCACATGAGGGGTTTAAAAAAGCGTCTCGTAATTAAAGAACGACAGCTAAGATATTACAGCTTTTTTGTTGCCTCAATGTGTTGATGATGTGTTATTTTGCTATAAGTTAATAATCTATAATAATAATATAAGAAAAAACAGTTAATTTAAATGACAAACAAACATATTGTACAGTTATTGAACACTTGAGAGCACGAAGCTCTGAAGCGCTCAACGACCGTACTGAGCAATAACAACACCCGTTGAAACTCCGCGCTGGCCGACGCCGACGCGGAATCCTCCTCGCCTCGATGAATATATTGGAAGCTCGGGACCGCTCGCTTTTGTGCTGAACTGTTTGTTTAACTACCGCTGTAGGCTTTAAATGATGAATGATTTTGATTGTTAGAGCACGCATCTTCTATTGCAAATACTCTTACAAAACACAGTCTTGTCTAATATCTGTCATGTTAGTTACTCAATTAACTAAGAGGTTCATATGATGTTTGCTGTAAAAATGTAACATATTTTTCTTTTTTTTTATAATTTGATACAACAGCTCAAATAGAGCGTTTTCTCAGTTGCGAAATTGCTATTCACAAAGTACACAAAGCTTACGGCCGACGAAACACGCATTAAAGCTTAATTGAATTCGTTGTTCTTAAGTACACATTTACAACGAGCCTTACAGGGTAATAAAAAACAGCTTTGGACTTTTTTCTACGTTAACTACCTTACATGATACATATAAAAGGAGACTACTTAATAAAAGTCACCGCAAGTGCTTTTAGGGCTTATAAGGTATCGTATAATCTCTTAAAGCAGTTGCTGTATAAAATTAATGAAAGACAAACATATCCTATTGTTATTTACGTTTTCAGTAGGTTTTAATAAAAACAGTCTCGTGACATAAGTAACTATAGAGAAAATTAAAAAAAAAACGCTATTAAGGAAATTAGAATAAAAACTCTTAACAATACTAAATAGTGCATAGGTGCGTGAAGGCGGCAGAGTGTTTCCGCGTCAGGGCGGCCGCGTGCCGCGTGCCGCGTACCGCGCGTCAGGGTGACAGACTACAGAGCTTCAGTGGCAGTATGTGGCAGTGTGTCCGCGCCGTAGCCCGCATCGCGCGCGTCACCGCCCGCCCAAAGCTCGCCCGTCCGCTGGAACACATTACGCGAAAACTTTTGCAGTTTATTTAAAAGCTTAAAAATCTGTGTAACAACTCTACGTTATTAACTTGATATTAATACTTTTATGATTAATAGTTAGCTCCAATTCTGCAATTGCTTGTTGTTTAGATCTTGATAAATCTTTGAAATAATATCAAACCAAAAAATACTAGTCGACTTGAGATATTTTGTAGATTCACTTATGTATTCTATATTGCAGACGTAGAGATGAACGGAAAGTTAATTGCTATCCCTTTGATGTCGCAAAAGCTTACCCTTGCTTAAATTAAAATGGTAAAGATCTTCCTAAGCTGGTTTTATATATTTATATAAAATTTATTTATTACGAATTACCCTACTAACAGAATCAATTAAATTATAAAACTTTATAATAGTTAATTATAAATCTTAAAATTCTTTGCTAGAAAAAAAACAAGTTTTATCTCCAAACATCTTAATTAAGGCAGACGAAGAGGTCAATTAAAATTTCAAGCACGTGCTGAAGAATAAAATACTGTCTAGTTTTTTTTTTTTTGGTACAGTCGTCGAGTTGAAAGTTGTAACGTTCTCTACAGGTTGTAATTATAGCAGGACAGTGAAAACACAATAGAATTAATAAGACCTTTAAGCTTAGTAAATTCACTGTTGAAAGTGACGCTGACAGGTGACAGATTAAGATTGTGTGGCCCTTTATTCTAAGCTTAAGACAGGTTAAGAGCATTTTTTTTATATCAGCGTTTATTTTACTTAATAACATTTTGGTACTTAATACATAGATCTTTACGTTGATAAAACTTAATGTGTTTAGGTGATCTTCCAGATACTCGTATCTGCCGCATTTAGAAAGTGTTATCATTACACTAAGCCACTAACATGTTTTTGCGAGTTGCATGTTTACATGTCAATTGACTCGATAACTTCTTGGCTTTATATCTCCAGCTTACTGTTTAGAAATGTAAAAATGGCTTGCCTGTTGATTGTAATTTTTGCACACTAAATCAATACTTAATTAATGTGAACACGTACATAAGAGAAATAAGAAAGGAAAGATTTTATTTCAAGCCAAGAACAATTACACGAACAAATACTTTTACAAAACTTTGTTTGAATTCTTAGCCCCGAGCTAGGTACCTACTCGTACATTGTAACTATGTTACGGTGACCGAGGAATTCGCCTACATAATTAATTTACAAAATACTCTTTTCTTTAATTCCCTTTTGGTATTTATTTTCAGGTATTGCGTCATTGTTTTTACATTTCAAGTAGTTATTATGATGGAAATCGGTATAAGAAAGTTGAATTAATTCCAGGCTTCAAGTTCAATTATTTTCAACCATTTTGTTTACAATATACGACTTTTTGATAATCCTCTGATATTTTATCCATTGATCTTAGTTGAAGTTTTTATAAGATGTTTTTACAAAATTTAACTGTGTAAAACAACATTGAATATCAATAGAAATATGCGGGTTACAATAAAAACTAAATATTGACTTAAACGTGGTAACGTTCGGGAGTTCGGGAGTTCGGGAGCTCGGGCGTCGGAAGAAACAATAACAAAACTTTAAGTAAACAAACCATAGAACAATATCAGTATATTTCATAAAACGTTTAAATTAATAGAATTTGTTAAAACTTTGTTTTCAAATAAAATTTATATTATACAAATACAAATATAATTATTTCAATTCACGAAATAATCTAAATCACAGTTCACAGGATTCGTTCGTAATTCAATACGCGACCAATAAAGTATTGGTTTTCCCAATTTATTTTTTCAATTTATTTATTAATTTCAGTTTTTTGTCTACCTTTGTATTAATATTACATTTTCGTACAAACATCTCAGTCGTGAATTAAAACGTGACTCTTTCCTCAAACAAATTGACTTGTTCATTTCAATTATCAAGTTTATAAGAAACATAATAAAAGAGCAATTTCTTCATATTGTCCTCACATTCGACTTCAAAAAACATAGATAACAAAATATATTTTTGTATTGTTTCAGGAATAGTAATCTACAGTTAGAAATGTATGTATGAATAAAAAATAAGAGCGAGAAATATCTTAGGATTACACAAAAATGAATCTTAAGACGTAGTAACAAGAGCAGTTTTATTTCATTACTACCTAACTGTCATCTTTATTTTTCTTTTCCACCTGGACAAAGTAATCAATTAGTTTCTCTCGTTCGAAGTCCCCGAGGATAGTTCTTTATTGTACCAATCGTCAACTTTAACTCGCTTTTAACTTTTATATACAAAGCACTTTGCCAATATTTATAAAGATTTGACACTAATCATTACAGACTGCCACAGGCTACTACGACACGGGAACTTAACATGTATAAGAACTACTTGTGGTAATATTATGAAATCAAAATTGATATTTACATTAATAACATGATGAATATACGAGCACGGTACCTGACATATCGTGGGTGGGCATTGTCGAATCACGATGACAATAACTTTAAACCTACGGTTTCGGACATATGGCGTAGGCGTTCAGTGGTAGACGCCTGGAAAAACAACATCGGTTGCACTAATTGACCGGCTTGCCCAGTGCGATACCACGACCAAACAGAAGACAGGCGTCAAGTGTTGAATTCCGCGTTTCGTCTGATGAGTGTGGTGCTAGAGACCTAATTTTAGTAGGTCTATCACTTCCCGGCCTGTTCTTATACGGAAAGGATAGAAAGGGGCAGTGGATACGCATAGGAAAGGGGTATATCTTTATGTGCATCTCTTTCTCCGTCGATTAAAGGTAGGCAACGCTTCTACAATTCTGGATGTCTATGGACCACGGTTGTTTCGTTATTTCGACGAATAAGGTGGCCGCTTCCCCGTTTGCCACCTTATGATATAAAAAAGGCGTGGACATTTTTATTTTACTAAGAACCACAACTAGAAACCAAAAAATAGATAGTAATATAACTCTCAGCTAAATGGAAATATGATTTTTTTTATTCAGATATCATGCACGCAAACGGCCAAATTCTGTGGCATCATTAATTTTATTTACTGTTCTGAGGCCATCCTCGTCGCGCCCACCTCGTGCAGGGCGACATAAAAGCCGTGCTTTAATTTGGTATATGTCGTGATGACGTCACACACGTGGTGTCCCAGTTACCGCCGCGCCCAGCGCCCAGCGCCGCGCCCTGATGGCCCGCAGTGGCGCGGCCTATTCTCGGGAACATTATCAAGCGAGCACGATCTTATCTACGTGGGAACGTCTGATATCTTAACTTGGGAACTTACTTAGCATTATGTTTATGGGTTAGTTTAATAATAGTTGGCGGGTTCTATTTTGTAACTTGTAAGGAAACAATGAAACTGACTGTGTTACTCAACAGTACTCCAGATATTACACATTACAATGCAGTTTTTCTTGTGCTTCGCTAAGTTTCGAAGTTTAAGATATGTTAGCAAAAGATAAGCGCTTCTTACATATAGTTTTATCTGTGTCTTAATCCATAGTGTATTTTGATAGATTTTTATGTAAACGATTGATTACTTCTTTAGGTAATGGTCAACGTTATTTACGTACGAGTAAGTAAATGACGCGATAACCCGTCGTCCCCGGCGCGACTGCGGCTTGCGTTCCCCGGCTGAGACTTGCTATTTCCTAACGTCTCTCAACTCGTCGCGATTGCGTCCACACTACGAGTACATCTACTGATAGTGCCACTCAAACTAATCAGTTTTTTATTACCCGCCGTCAAGGTGTCGCGTATTTTAAATTTGTCTAATATCATCAGTGAAATGTTAAAATAAAACTAAAATTTTAAGTTTTAAATGTTGTGTTTATGAGCAAAAAGTGTTTATAAAAGTGTCAAATGCAATTGCAAGTAAATTGCATAATCTTACATTAACAGTATACATAATGGGACATTACGGTTACATAACTAGAGTTAATTACATTTTTATGTGTTTACCAAAACATTTTATACTTCAAAAATAATATTGTTGTTACACGAAATAATTGTTAAAACCTCACAATTAGTGACCTATTTCATAAACAACAATGATACGTGACTCATGACCGTGATGTCTACAATAATTTCCTGAGATAAACAATTTAATCAAATGCCAGGAGCATTCATACAACCTACCTTTCAAGTAGTATGATATCTGCATATTATCTCTGTTCATTATCATTTTAACTGTAAATGATTTGCCAATTTTATGTGCCAGTGAAGTTAAGTATTTGCCTCTCAGATAATTTGATAGTAAAGTATCATAAAGTCTTAAATAATACATTTTACTAAATTAAGATTGTTTAAAAATCAATTTAGAATTTTTTGTATTAAACCGAAACGAACAATCAAGTTGATTTTTCTTATTAACATTAAGTAGTAATAAACTTAGAATATTGACATTTTAAAGTCCTCGAGATACTTTACATGTTAATGTAAATACTCCGTCTTTGAAAACCTTAAATGTAACATAAATAAAAAAACACTCCACAAAGTTATTTCCCGCGAAATAGAATTTGTTGAGTCACTGCGAAGTTCAAGCAAACTGAAATGGTTATTGTTTGATTAAATAATAATCACCGAGCGATAGTTACGGTGATAAGAAATAGTAGGTTCAGTTCCGATAAGTTCTGAGCAGTGGGCAGTGGTGCGGCGCGCGGCTTCTCGCTCTGTCGGCTTTCAGTTGGTTTGGTACATACAGACAAATTGAATGTTAACGAAGTGCGATCGTTAATTGTCCATTTGTGGTTCAACGCGTTGTGGTTAATTACAATCTGTAGGAATTCTTGTTTCAAATTCACGACTGTTTTCAATACTCTTGGTATTTCATTTTTAATTAAGTACCTTGTTTTTTTAATAAACCAATCAGAATGTAAATAAATTTGTAAAATTTTGCGTTTTGCCAAAAAAAACTTCTCGATTAGAACCTAGAATTATAGCCTTAACCTAGAATTATAACCTTAATGCGGGTCCGATGCGGTGGCTTGATGAATCATCAAAGTGTTTTACACAGACGCATACAATACAACCAACGAGACATCGTTAATCAAGTTAATTAAATAAGCTAAGTCTAAGTGGTCTGACATTCTCATAAAATATCTCGCTATGACGAACCACCACTCGCAAATTGTGAACTTACACATATTTGAGACGCACAAACTCACGCTTACAAGTTTGTTTACAAAACCGTATATGTTTTTATTAAGGACATATTGTAATATTTTTAAATTCGAACTAACCTCGTAAAAAGTCAATATAGGCCACTTTATACACTTTATCATTGATAAATATCGAAATGTGTATGCAATTACACGGGCAATTTGTCACATCGCTTGTAATTCGATATCTGCACGTCGAAACACGTAACGCGTCGGACTGCCGATAGCGGGACAATAATTAAGCGTTACGGGTGATATGTCGCGAGGGTTAACACGCTGTAACGGGCTAATTGCAATTTTTACTGCGTTCCCGCTGGCTGGTTGTCGCACTGAAATAAAAAAGAAAAATTGCAATTATTGGACGATTTGCATACATTCAGAACTTTTTATATTTAACAGTGGTAGCCAGCAACAACAACATCTGTTGCACGAATGGGCTGATTCGACTAGTAAAACACCACAATCACACAGAAGGAGCAATTACGAGTAGGTAGTCAAATTTTAGTCAACCAACCCGCACTTGGCCAGCGTGGTTGACTATAGCCTAGTCAACCCTAACTTAGGGTAGGCTCCGAGCCCCTCGGTGGGGAAGTATAGTGAGATGATGATGAAATTTTAGTCCTCTTCTCCTTTTTGTCCGGAATTGCGAAATCGGACTTGATGGGGGATAGCGCATATAGGAAGAGTAGATATCCTCTTTTTGTACATCTCTTCGGTGTACCAAAGGTACGTAGATCGAATCGACAACTCGTTGGAGATATTTCATGTATTCATAAGTACATTCATTATTCTTGAAAAAAACAAAACTATGTTGTTTTAAAAATGTATCTTATTTGATGTTTAATACCTTTCATAAACTTGTTTTGTAGTAAAGTAGCTCGATCGCCATTTTGTGTCGCAGCCTCTCAGTAGTCAAGTGGTTCTTATATAAAAACGATCATCTTTGCCAAAAAACTGCACTCACTGAAGCGAAAGATCTCGTTTAATGTTAAACATTTAACTGTAATCAGTCATAATATCGTTTGCTTTGATTTAATACTGTGACGCGGTCTCTATTTAATACCTCTATTGTTTGAAATCTACTTATTTAGTTCTAAGTTTATTTCAATTTTCGTTTATTGATTTTAGATAAAGTTTTTTATCTTTGTAAATTATGCGTATTACAATGTTATCCGTTGTATGCTGCAACCACAACAAGCCGATCCCGGGCCGGCGCAGCCTCCGCGCGAGATCGTCGACCTTGACCCCGTGTTCGCATTTCGATAGCTCCCGCACTCCCGCCCCCGCTCCCAGCAAAACCAACGACCCTCTGCATTACACATCTATTTTTGTACATAGATAATATAATAAGCGTCTTACCCCTTAACCGCAGTTTTAAACATTGTTTCTAGGTTTTTAAGATAAATGACAGTATTGAATACAATTTAATCAAATGATGAAGTTAATTACACTCTATAATTAATGCGTGATTTTTATTAATTTCAACATTTTTATTAAATTCAATTTGAAATGTATTTTACGGAAGTACAGTAGAGCGTAACCGCGACAAGTGCGTTGAGTATTTTCTTATCACCGTCACACTATTCAAATATTACTCTATAATTTACAGTCCTTTATCTAACAATAATTAAAATTTCTCATTGACCAAAATGTTTAGCCGCTATAATAAATTAATGTTGAGACAGTTTTAGTCAACAATGTAAAACTGTAAAACCTGTTTAGTCAGAAATATCAAGGATCGAATACAATAACGAAACAATTATGAGTACTTGGAGGTATACGAATAATTTAAGGCGGCTTTTTCGGCCACGCCCTATGTTTGCCTTCAGAAAGTTGTTTAAAAACCATGAAAATTACACGTCTTCTGTCAATGCTTTATTATTTACGCTACGAGTTTCGTTTCTAACAAGTAAATATGTAGTTACACTTTATGTTCGTCATGTTAGGGTTATCACAACTTTATTAACTCTTACAAATTATAGGTTTAAACATTCTCTTAAATATATAAATAAGACAAGATTTAATGAGTGGTGCTAAAAGTGTTCACAAATAAATCTTATACACACAATACAAGTGCAAACAACGGTGTTAGTTATTTAGTGTTCGAGAACTTAACCCCTGCTCAGTTGCATCAATGGATCGGGGTCACTGCTAACTGGTGTTTGGAGACCAAAGTGTACCAAAGGTTTTGTTCGGGTATGGGCGAGCAATGCTGGTAGACTGCGGCAATGGCGTGGCCCGGTGGGGAGGCGGGCGCGGTGGAGCTGCCGCTGCGTCCGGCGCCCGACGACGGGTTCGGTGGGTCTGTGCTGCCCGTCACCACTGTTCTTGATGGACAGACCAGGAATGGTAAGTACACTTCATACAAACACCTACCTTATACAAACTTATTAAAGTTTATATTATTTTCTTTGTGCTACGGCGTAGGCACTTCGTAGCTACTTATACACAACACTACAAACAGATAACACTATAACATATTGTATGATATCATATTAAGTCAGACTGACTTCATTGTGTATATGACATGACTGAACTCCTAAACTGATTTGCATGACGCTGTGCGTTAATTTATGTTGGCCTGGTGTCAGAAGCAAGCTGTATGCATTGACAATACAAATAAATCATTAGAACACTGGATATTATTTATATGAAAAAGTTCATATTAAGTGTTTCTAATAAAAAAAAAATCGTTATCTTTTTTTATATTTTATTTGTAGAATATTTTCTAAACAAAGATACATCAGTGTGTAGCTTAATTTTAACAAAAAGTTTGTATTAAACAAACGCAGTGTCGCATGTCACTAACCCGAATCCGTACAAAAGAGGCTGTTGATTGAGGTTTTCGTCAATCAGTGGGGCAGAGACGCCACTGCTGCGCAAGAATTAACTAGTACTCGTACGTTAGATGACAACATAGTTTATTCCTATAAATATATATTTTATTAATTGAAGACATTACAAGGTAGTAAACAATGTGTAAATGCATACGGTGCACAGGCGTTATTAGGTACAACTTTGTTTGTCAAATGTTATTATAAAATCTATCAGAAGCTTAAGCCATATTTTGTATTCATATTTCGTAACATACTTCTTAGTTTTTTAAATTAGCTTTACACCTCATCCAACGTACAGCCCTTGTGGACGACTTAGCTTCTTTACGTAACGGCCCAACAAGATCATGTCGTTCGACATTCACCTTGGTTGAGCGGACGCGCCGGCGGGGCTTCCCCGGCCAGCCAGCAGACGGCAGGCAGTACTGCTAGCGCGGTGGCCGGAGCATCATGTTGGTCCAAATCCTGATCTTCATGTACATAGCGACCTGCCTCCTCTTCTACGTCGCTCATGTGATAGACTACTACTTCACTATACTATAATTAGTGTTTTCGTCCCATAAACATCCTTAAGTAACATGTCTCTATACGATTTTAATTTAAATAGATTAGTATAATTTAATTAGTGGTCTTATCGATGTGGTCGAAGTTTTTGTCGGTGTTTGTTAGTTTCAAGCGTCTTGGTGAGTATTTATAGATATGTTTTTGCTTTGCAATAAATAATTCCGTTTTTTGACTGCTATGTTCTTTGTTATGTAGATGAAGTTAACATCAGTATCTCATTTATACGTTGCAGCTATATATGTATTTATATCAATTTCGCTGTCGATTCTTACCTATACATATAATACTCGTATCATAACGGAAATACATTGTGACGTATTTGAGTACCGTGTATGTAAAACATAATGTATGATGTACTCGTATATACTTAAATAGGTATACAGATTAAGTCTTTATCATACATACATACACTTCAGCTATCAGTAAATCGTTAAATAAAGACAATTTATCTTTGTAGCATTTCTTTTACGTCGAGTGAACTCTATCTTACATAGAAGATAAATAATAGATATGAAAATATTATATCTAAACTTCTATTACTTGGCGAAAAAATTGTAACATTTGTGTATACATAGACTGTTCTTCTTCTTCTCGGTCGTTTTAGTATTAAAAGACTGATTGTGGACATCAAGTAAATGCTGTGACCCGTTTCACTAGACGCCTAAACTTCCCGGACTGATGCTTCTTTTGCACAGACAAGCAAGGGGGCATCAATTGCCATTCTGAACTGGTCTGTACACCAGACTATTAAGTTACTTATACTATAGTTTATATATTTTTAGTTTCATTTCAAGCAAATTATTATTAATCTAGATCGATGAATAAATTAAACAGACTTGCGATCGCGGCTGTCAGCTGCATATTATTTACTCATCGTCTTGTTATAATAAAGCCTTTTCTTCGTATCTATTTATGTATTCCAATAAATAATAAAATATTATGTCCCGCTGTGTCCTCGCCCGAGGCGTGTGCTGTGTCAACGTAGTATAATGGTCAAAAGGTCACATTAAGGTCACGCTAAATATACCACACTGCACTGGTCAGCCTATCAACAAAAAAACTATGCGTATTGTAATTATCATCACTTACTTCAGGGCTAATATACACACGGGGTTGAACGACTACAAAACAATTACAAGTATCATCATCATCAGCTCACTATACGTCCCCACCGAGGGGCTCGGAGCCTACCCCAATTTATGGGTACAACATAATTACGAGTATGTAGGAATTATATTATGTTTATGAGGTGTAGTAAGGTCAAAAAATAGTTTTTACTCACGTATAAATCTTGCATTGTACACTTAACTGTTTTGAAACTTATTCGACATAGTTAATGTCCGTCGTTTGATTTCTAAGCTTTTATGTAAACTTTCGCAAAGCTTCGCAATCCAGTTTGAAAGTTTCAATAATTTCAACACTGTTTGAACTTTTTACAGTCCTTCAAAACTTCCGAGTATTAAAACAACGTACAGTTATGAGTTTATGTTTTAAAATACTTTCTTTTTTTTCGATCAATTGCTTGTTATTCTCTTATTTATTTTAAATTCTAAATCTGAAAGAAATGCCCTCTTTTACTCTATCTTCTACTAATTATTATACTCAAAGATCATAATAATGCGAGCACTCATTATCGTTAAAATATTATAAAGTATCTACTTAATAATTCTAACTAAAGTACACATAAAGTATTGAGGTGAAAGGTTGTAACAGTGCACTTGAACGTAATAGAATTACAGAGTTAAATCAATAGAGTGAGGAGTGAAGGCCGTGCGAGGGCTGTGCAAGGGATAATGAACAGGGCAGGTGTAGCCACCTTGACCCTGCACATGCGGTGCGACACGGGGCGCTTCGGTTCCACGCGAGCCACGCACACCGAACACCATCTATAAAATTGTAAATCAACGCAACTGTCGCTAACAGGCGCTTTCTGTCTTAAAGCTATCGCTAGACACGCTGAAAGATTATTAATAACTGTGCAATTCCACTTGTTGAAAGTTTCAATGCAAGTATCGAAACATTAATTGACACGCTACTCGTTACAGAAAATACAATGTGCTCGTTATGGTCATATAAAACATGATTTTCCTTGTACTAAATTACTAGAAATTAATACTATCGTCTATTATCTATCTAGGAGCGCAACAAATCAATAACAATTACAAGCAGCTACGACAACACGTGTCTTGCGGTGAGTTGCAATTGTGAATTCATTAAAGCGGGCTCCAATCAAACAACAGCAGGATTGATTTTGCTGTACATACTAAGCGAGCAAGGCCGTTGTGCTGCGTGAATGTGCTTCATTAACTCATTAACGACACAGGAAACTGTTATTCAGTAAATAACATAGTATAAATTTTACACGGTGTTCTAAAAGTGTAACTTCACGAAAGGTAAATAAACTACACTTCGTAAGTCACCAGTCAAGCAGGTTTAAATGCAAGATTAATCCTGATTTAAGAAAATGGAAATTAAAAAAAATTATCACTGAATTCTCCTTTCTCCGCACTGCAACCTGAATTAAAAGGAACCAATCCTTATCTTTTCATATAAATTCCAATTAATTTTAATTAATTCATTTCTATATCGACTTTTATCCGATGAGGCTCGGCGTTTATTTCCTTTTTAGCCGACTTCAAAAAGAAGGAGGTTATCAATTCGACTGTATTTTTTTTTTTTTTATGTGTGTTACCGCGAAACTCCGCCCCTGGTGGACCGATTTTGATGAAAAATATTTTAATCGAAAGGAAGTGCTTGCAGGTGGGTCCCATTTTTTTGTTTTTTTTTTTTAATAACTAGAAGACTAGTAGATTTTGAATATAGCTTAAAAATTTGTTGCGAAAATTAGGGACATTTTTGCTTTCAGCGCTTACGTAGGCTAAACTATAGGACCTACATAAAAATGATGTATGGCGAATTGTAGCTCTTTAAATGTGCTAAATAAAAGTCCGCGATAGCATATATCTATCTTTTATAGTTTTCTCACAATAACCATTTTTTTCTTCAGAAACATCAATTAAATTCATGCCCTATTTCCGACGCTATTATTCGAGTTCAGTATTAACCCTTATGTAAATAAACATGTTCATTATCAAGAGAATTTAATGTAGATTATATTTGCAATTGAAACTATATCATTCTGTCTAATAGTTTAGGAGATATCGTAAGAATAAAATTACGCGGTAACGAAAAATGCTACACGAAAAGCACAATTTTGCTTTCTGGGCTTACGTAGGTCAAACTATATGACTTACATAAAAATGATGTATGGAGTAATTATAGATCCTTAAATTTGCTAAATAAAAGTCTCGGTGGCATATATCTATCATCTATGGATGTCTTACAAAAACCATGTTATTGTGAACAAACTTCGATTAAAATGCACACGAAAAACAGCGTCGTAAGCTTACGGCGCTATTATATTATATTCGATATGAATCCTTATCCAAATAAATATGTTTGATGGCTAGAGTATTAAATGCAGATTACATTAGCCTTTAAACTATGTAATTCTGATCAATAGTTTGGGAGATATTAAATAATTAAAAACTACGCGCATTCGAAAAATGCTAGTGCGGCGCGCGACTGGACAAAATTAAGGGCACGCTACGATGTATTGGTTCGGTAATTTTCAATTTGTATACCGATTTTGATAATTATTTCATTGTTTAAAGGATAAGTGGTTATCTGCTGCATTCTAAATTAGTTTTTGAATTGAAGTACACACATATCAAATAGGAAAGTCCTTTTCTTTATTTGTCTTATTTATGTCTATATATGTATTAAGGAAATTTGTAATTGAACTTCAAATTCACTAAAAATTGTGAAATAAAACAAAAATTTTAAGAAAAAAAAATAGCCGACTTCAAAAAAAAACAATCTCAAACAAAATGCACTCAAAAGTAACCTAAAAAAACCAATTTCAAACAAAATGCACTCAAAAGTAACATAAAAAAACAATTTCAAACAAAATGCACTCAAAAGTAACCTAAAAAAACCAATTTCAAACAAAATGCACTCAAAAGTAACATAAAAAAAATCAAACAAAATGCACTAAAAAGAAACAAAATAATGTCATGAAAACTCTCTAAACTCTAGTAGTTAGTAGTAGGGGCTCAGTTTTCCGCAACTCCACGACAAGCGCGTATTTTGCGTGTCTCTAAACTCTAAAGAAAGTTCTCTTCTTTCTTGTAACATGTCTATATTGTATAATTATTGTTATTTTGGAGTCGGTTTCGGCCTAAGTAGGGACATAAACGTAAGTATGTCTAATACATCTCAAATATAAAATGTCACCTATTTACTTCGGCCGACACCGACTGCGAAATAACAATAATTATACAATATAGACATGTTACAAGAAAGAAGAGAACTTTCTTTAGAGTTTAGAGACACGCAAAATACGCGCTTGTCGTGGAGTTGCGGAAAACTGAGCCCCTACTACTAACTACTAGAGTTTAGAGAGTTTTCATGACATTATTTTGTTTCTTTTTAGTGCATTTTGTTTGATTTTTTTTTATGTTACTTTTGAGTGCATTTTGTTTGAAATTGGTTTTTTTAGGTTACTTTTGAGTGCATTTTGTTTGAAATTGTTTTTTTATGTTACTTTTGAGTGCATTTTGTTTTATTTAATGCGATTCGTCCAGTAAAATTATTAACAAACCACTAAATCAGGAAAATTAGCGCGCCAAATGAAAACTCTCCAACCATATACCGCCCAAAGAGAGTCTCGTAGGTTAAATAATTCCCGCCAAATACTGCAATCAAATTGATTCAAAATAAAAATTTTGGCCATTATGAATATATGTTGTCATCGACTGCCATAAATTTGTAAGAAAGTTTTCTGATAAATTGAAACAATGCCCTATGCCACCCCTCAGTTGGTGACACCATAATATTAAGAGTGAAAACGAAAAGTCATATTATAAAATTATAAAATCAACATAATTTTCTAATCTTAACATAATACATTGCTGTGTTCATATGCACACATGTTATGCGCATATGCAATTCTCGGACCAATGCATATAAATTAGTCGCCAAATGAACAAGTTGCCCTATTCCCGGCCGGCTGGCTGTCGCTAGCGGCACGGCACCGGCTTTGGGTCCGAACTGCTCATTGTCGATGGCAATTTCGAACTAGCACTAATTAACGTCATTTAGTGAGGTCTAAAGTTTTATGCTTCGGAACGACCGCATGATTAGCTTTTGGTCGCCTATGACCGGTAAAGTTAGTGCTTTGGAACCAATTTCCTCATTTACTAAAATTTAGATTTAGCAGTTAATATATAAGTGCATTATTGTCCTTTCGTGATCTGTTACACTTTACGTATCGAGGATTTGTTTCTTAAATGGTCACAGAACTAATATAAGATATAAGCAGAAAGTTGCGCGATAGGCGAATGCAAAAAATTAATGCGGTTCCTATCTACTATCTATCTCTGATAGGGTCTTGCGCGATACGAGTTTGATCTTGTAGGTAAAGAAGAAAGCTATACTACACGCGGTCTTCCAAATGCAAGCATTAACTTCTATGACAACCACTATCACTTACATATATTTTTTTCGCAAAGCTTTAAAAATACATCATAAACATTTTCACATCACTTTCGTCACAATTTCCACAAAATTCCAATGAAAAAAAAATCACTATGGTATAGTACATAATATATTATACATAAAATTACCACCGTCCGTGGACAAGTAAGTCTTACTTTGAAACCAATTTTAAACTTTTAGAGAAATCTATGATGGTAAAAATCTTGATGGCAATATCCAAGCTAACGTCAGTAACGTCACAATCTATTTGACATTTCCTTTGGAATGACAGAATAGGGCGTTCATAATTGATGTATCGATATAGTTTTTATAATTTAAAACGATTATAATATCTCGTAATTTTCAGTTGTCACTTTGACCGTGAATTCAAACTGTTGTAACACATGGATTAGAACATATTATCTTTTTTAAGACGGGAAAAATGGCTATATTGTTATTATTTACAAGTGTAGCGATACTAAAGAATCACCGTTGGCAGTAGTAGCAACCATCTATATTTATTTTTTGCCTCAATATGTTTAATTTTCTTCTTTTATTTTTGTTGCAATTTAATTAAATTACAGTCCATTAGGTTTTTATCATACTTATGGGCTTAGTTCTAATTCGATTTCATCTTATCGATAAATACAAAATCGATTGACATTTAGAAAAATTCAGCATCACTAGTCTCAAAGTTGTTGTGGGCGGCGGTGGAAGAAAGATCGATAGATTTGCGAATCGCGAAGCGGTTTTTTGTGATGACAACATGCATTTTTATGCGTATTAATACAATTAGTATTTATTGATAACAAGTCATAATTATTTATATAAAGTAAAACAAATATATTTTTTAACTTTCTGATTCCTTATACAATGTTTAAATATTTTTGGTCAGATTATTCTTTCCGTGTCTTCGTATGGTAAATGTGTGGTGATAATGGGTGTCAAATTTATGATTTTATTATTGTCTAAATAGCGCGCAGTGTTGTTTTGTGAACTATTGTATTTGATACATTCGGAAATCATCAACTGTTGCAATGGCTCTTAGAGATTATGTGAGTGGATTTTTCCACAACCACAACATGATGGCCCCATTCTCCAGTTTCTACCGGGCCATGGTGCTCAAGATGAACCAACGCAACTACTGTAAGCACTCCTCTTATTCATGTATTTTGGTGTGTGAATGATTCAACAAAGTTTACCACTTAGCTCCACACTTTACAAGTTCTAGTAACAGTTTGTCTACTCTCCATGGATGTGACATCTACAACATTCTAACTTTTTATTGTTGCCAATGGCCAGGGTTCCCTCTCCTATTTTAGTGAAATCACATCGCCTTATGCTCTTTTTCCACTGTATACTATAAAAAACTGGTCCCAGGAGCATGATGATTGAATTAAGAAGGCCATCAAAAAATGGAAATTTCCACAAACTGGTGACTTAAACTAACTTTTAATAATATTAATAACAGTTTTTTGATATATTCTTAGTTTCTCAGAATGTTATAAATAGATTACTATCAAATCAAAGGCATAGAGTTAAATATACGGGCAATCCTTTTTTAACTCGGTCAATATGCCAACTTCTAATTGTTAATGTAAGAAAGAGCACCTGCACACAGCGGACATTTTGATTGCATTGGCTCAATTCTCTTCCAAGGCTATATACAATGTGCTTTTATATCAATAAGCAATAAAACCTTGTATTAATTAACTTCTAAATCCTAATATCGGAATCGGATGCTAAAAAACTTAATTATTTATTTTTATTTAACACATGCATATTTAATTACATGAGGACAAACTAATTTAGTATTGATAATGGATATAGGTAATAATGTGTAATCTAATGATTTTAATAACATTTTCAAAATGTATTGTTTATCTTTTAGGATGTCTGTTACACAGATTATAAAGTGTGCAAAAGCATAATAACATGACTATTTTTTTCCTCTATTCTCTTTACCGCTTTAAATATTTCTGTTTCTTATTCGCTAAACATATTTGAGTTTTTTTTGTCATTTTTACTGTAAATTTAAAACCTGTTATTGTTTTTTTTTACAAAGAAAACAATGTTAATGTTTATTTATATGAGTGGGTTATTCATTTAAGGAAGTGAGGCACAACATACGTATAGAGTACGTAATGACACAAGACAATGACTTTAGTGCTTTGTATGAATACAATAAATTATTACAGATGCTTAAAAATATCAGCTTACATATGTAGGTTTTAAGGGATACATAAACAAACATTAGTTCAATCATAATAGTAATTATTTCATTAAACACTTAAAAACATTACACGCACAATTGTTGTGCAGTCCTGTGCAAATGACCAATATCCTGTTTGTAGGCCACCTTTGGTTTGTTAAATTATGAAGATCTTTAGTACATTATTATTTATGTTTCAAAGTTATGTGTATGGTGGATATCTTTTTAATCTGTGTCCTCATTCACTAACTTTATGGTACCATAATTATGATAAAAGATTTTTCTTTTTTTTTATTTGACTTTCTGCAAATCACTTTTTGAATGAAAGTTGTTATATAAAAACATTGCAATGACTAAACTTTGGATATAAAGATCAATTTTGTTTTTAATTTTCATTTTTTTGTCAAATCTTTCTGTATCTTTGTAAGGTTGGTCAGATATTAATGGATTGTTTCACCTTATTTTCTCTTGTGCATGCGCACAGCATGTGTTAGTCCCAAATTAAATAATAATAAAAAATGTAGGATGTGTAGATGTGTATGTACTTGTATATATGTGCACCAGTGGTTGGCATGAAATCGTTTTTGTATCAAGGTCAGAGAGAAATGCATTCGCAAATTGTCGACTTGGAAATCTTGTAATAGTTAAGTTACCAATGTCACATAGTTTCAAGTTCATTATATTTAATTTAACACTCCAGTCAGACCTTTAGATTTTATAATTCAATTGGGTTTAAATCCACATTAAAATTTTTGTCAACCAATATTGTCAAATGATTTGATATGATCCCAGAATTAATTATAATAGAAATAAATTCGACAATTGTTTTACACATTTTAATATAAATTATTTTTCTTTTAATTCTCATTGGTATTTTAAAAACTTTGTATCCGGAAGTCAGGAAGGAAGTCCTCATTAGTTTAAAGCTGCTCAGTAAAAAACAGTTTTTAGGGAAAAAATATGTTAAAAACTATATAGATGGTTACTATACTGTCACACTTATCATTGGTTTCTGAGATCAAAATCCCTGTATAAAACATAATATCATCAACCTTTTATTTCACCATACAGAAATTTCCCGCTTTGTATAAATAATCGTAGGTTTCCGTTGCCAAAACACCCGTACAAGAAGATATTGTTGTGTCTGCTTTTTAAAGGAAAATTTGAGGAATGATAATACTCTTGTACAAGTTTTGCGCAGTGGAAACCTACGATACGGCTACAGTTCCTATACGCATTAGGTTTTTTACGGCGTATTAAAATAAGTCGCAATACTTTGCATTATGGCGTCACGCGTTCAGACATCGCCTTGACCTATGTAAGGCTTCATCATAGCCCCCCCTCACTTCTCTACCCTCTCGCCCTTTACCACTCCGTAACCGTAAACAAATAAGTTCAGTACCACCTACCTATTATTACTTAGTAATGTCCTGGACAGATTTTGTATCTTACAAAAACTAAATTTTAATGAGCGAAACGAAGAGCCATTGTCAATCCAATTATTGTTATGGGTCTTGAATGTCAACTGGATAAGGAATAAAAAGTAATTAATATTTGTAGCGTACCTCTGAGATGGTGTCATTGTACCTACAATTTTTACATCAACGTATTGTTCTAAGGTAAAATTAGCTTTTCCCGTGAAATGGTCTGGTTATCGCGCGCTATTTATGATTGCGAGGTTTGTTTACTGAACGCCGTGCACGCACTACATCTGCCTTTATATCTAGGTGTTACTAAATTCGCCACGATTATATATTCGTAAGAATACATCACTTCCTATGTGAATGAAGGCCACCGACTGAGACCATCGTCGACTACCATTGATTTGATTGACGCCTAGATTTTTTTTAACCACTAAACTTTGTCGATACATACTTGTACTTTGTCACCTTGTTGCTATATTTTCTATTATTTTATAATTTTTATTTATCGCCGTCTTGTCTTTTGTTCAGTATAACAATGACATCAATAAAGGTAAAGTTATATTCGCGACATTGTCACCGAATGAATAATTATATGCAGTGAAGTATCAATGGGTCATTAAAAAAAATAATATCTATTAGATTTTTTTTTCTTAGACAATATCGTGTTTTGCGTAACTAAAATGATGGGGGGTTGAATGTTATGAATCTTCGCACTATCAGCTCAGCTCTCCGAACAATCCTATGCAGAATGAAAGCAAAAAATAAATATTTGATTATCCCACACTCTGAAGTTCACGATAACTCCTATCAGATTCTAACCAGTAGGCTAATTTGGAATAAATTATGTAAATGTCAGAATTAATTTCGATTATTCTTCCTTTAGAAACAGTTGGTGCACTTGCAACTTGATTTACCGAAATCAATAAAAACAAAAGTACAGCTTTGTGACTGTAATTTCGATATTCTACTTTCTGCCTACAAAAACTGTTGGTCAAGTACCGTTAAACTTTGTCAATGCGCTCGCCTGTGTCCGGACAATACTTTCTCTTCTGAAGTCAACATATTTCATATTATTACTAACGTATTTCATAAATCTCCACAGGTTTTTTTAACAATGAAATTACCGGTGTAATAATAGAGGTACCTCATAGTATTCGTTATGATGAAGTTAAAAATGTGATGTGTTACCTGTGCTATATCCATAAATATGTTGCAAATAAACACAATGTAAATAATTAACCTGTTTGTACAGATGAGGATGAGGCGACGGCATCAGGCGTGTCGGAAGGCCCAGGCGGCGCGGCGGGCGACCATCGTATCATTTTTGTCAACCGGCCGCAGCCGCAGAAGTTTGTCAGCAACACAATATCCACCGCCAAGTACAGGTAACTACACTATCGCTGCCACCGACTTGCAAGTAAAATATAGTGGCATTGAAAGTGTTGAGTAAACAAAACTTCCAATAATTTAGATGACCATACGCTACTAAGCACAGTTGACATACTGTGCCCATATCCATTGTTTGTTTACGGCGTTTATTTGAGGACATGCTTTGATAAAGTCCGGTTGTTTGTTGGCAAGTTTACAAACAATTTGTCAATTTGTTTTTCCTATGGAAATTTATCTATTAATTTTTGTATAGTTGACACAATGTCGTAATATTTTGTTTTAGTGTTAATCCTCATAATAACAAGAGACGTTGAAATAATTAGTTATTTTATAAGGACTAGAAAGAGTATATATTGTCTTTAAAATGTAGACATTTAGAAATAACAATGTTTAGCTAAATACAATTGTCAATAAAAAGAGAGATATTTTTATACGTGTGTGATGTCAGCCGTTGTGCAGAATCGAGAGCCGGTCAAATTTAGCGCAAGCCCTGACCTGACCGCTATATGAATTTTATTTAAACATTATTATTGTACAAACAGCATTTATTGCCATTCTTTTAGAAACCTTGTATTATAACTGATTTAGTTTTCCAAAGGTAATATAACAGGTATGACATGTTTCGACAGGAGATGACTTAATGTTTGTTTGTGTGTCTGTGTGTGTGTCAGCGTACCGTCCTTCGTGCCGCTGTTCCTGTTCGAGCAATTCCGGCGCTACTCGAACTGCTTCTTCCTGCTGATCGCGCTGCTGCAGCAGATCCCCGACGTATCTCCCACCGGCCGCTGGACCACGCTCACGCCCCTCGTCCTCATCCTCAGCGTCAGCGCCATCAAGGAAGTCGTCGAGGACTTCGTGAGTGATTTACGACTTTAAATAGTTGCCTAGTCGTCCTAAGTAAAATGTTTGCATAGATGTAGGTCATAGATAAAGATTACATTCGGTGTCTCAGAAGCGGCATAGAGCGGACGATGAGACCAACCGCCGCAAGGTGGAGGTGCTGCGCGGCGCCACCTGGCAACTGGTGCGCTGGCAGCGGCTGCAGGTCGGCGACATCTGCCGCGTCCTCAACAACCAGTTCTTCCCCGCGGACCTCGTGCTTCTCGCGTCCAGGTGACGATGACAATGCTAAGATGTTTTTTTACCAGTATGATGAACATATTGGAACGATTTAAAATGTTAAATATGTCCGGCAGCGAACCCCAGGGCATATCATTTATCGAAACGTCGAACCTGGACGGCGAGACGAACCTGAAGATCCGTCAGGCGACACCGGAGACTGCGCGGCTCGACAACCTCGGCGCGCTGGCCGACTTCCAGGCCACCATACAGTGCGAGTCGCCCAACAGGCACCTCTACGAGTTCAACGGCATGCTCAAGGAGACCAACACCAGGTTGGAAAACGACTCACAAATTGAATATGAATACGCGTTTAGATGTGCCAAGTTCCGTTCGGTTTATATGTAGAGTGTCGTTTAAGGTCGGTGCCGCTGGCGCTGGACCAGATGCTGCTGCGCGGCGCACTGCTGCGCAACACGGCCTGGGTGCACGGCGTGGTCGTCTACACCGGACACGAGACCAAGCTCATGATGAATTCCACCAAAGGTATGCAGCCTCCCCGCGCCAACCTGCCGATCTGTAAGAAGAAGCAATGTTGAGGTTCGTGTGTGTGCAGCGCCCCTGAAGCGGTCGTCCATCGACAAGCAGACCAACACCCACATCCTGATGCTGTTCATGATCCTGCTGGCGCTGTCGCTGCTGAGCGCCGGCTGCAGCGAGCTGTGGGCGCGCGCTCGTCACACCGACACCGACTGGTACCTCGGCCTCGACGGTCTGTACTTATATACACTTCGCACACACCCTACTTTCTTTATAATATCACTTGTCTTGTCTATTATTATTATGTAAAGGTTTGCAAAAGTTTATATTTTGTTCCAGAGGCGCAGAATGCAAATTTCGGATTCAACTTTTTAACATTTTTGATATTGTACAATAATCTTATTCCTATATCCTTACAAGTGACGGCGGAAATCGTACGATTTTTTCAAGTTAGTATTGTTTTTATATTTTGATGATGATTTGAAACATAGTTACGTAGAGTTGTGTCAGTGTGTCATCTGACGCTCCATGACAACGTGTCGCAGGCGAAGTTCATAGCCATGGACGGCGAGATGTACCACGCGGAGTCCGACACCCCCGCCCTCGCCCGCACCTCCAACCTCAACGAGGAGCTGGGCATGGTGCGCTACGTGTTCAGCGACAAGACCGGCACCCTCACCTGCAACGTCATGGACTTCCACAAGTGCTCCATCGCAGAGGTACCGCCCTCCACACCTCTCATACACCCCCCCCCCACCTACACCCCACGTTCACCCCCACTAATATGAACATTTACAGATAATTTACAACCGGCCGGGACCCAACGAGAAGTTAGAAGACACGCTGCTGTATCAGAACCTGCAGCGCAACCACCCCACTGCGCCCGTCATCCGCGAGTTCCTCACCATGCTGGCCATCTGCCACACCGTTATACCGGAGCTGGTCGACGGCAAGATCAACTATCACGCCGCCTCGCCAGGTGACGACGGCTACAGTTTTCACTTCGCCGATGATTTATCTCGCAGACGGTCCAGATGAGGAAGTAGCGTGTGTCGTGTTGTCAGACGAGCGCGCGCTGGTGATGGGCGCCGCGTCCTTCGGCTACGTGTTCGAGACGCGCACGCCGGAGGGCGTGGTCGTGCGGCTGGGCGCGGCCGGCCCCGCCTCCTTCTCCGTGCTGCACGTGCTCGCCTTCACCTCCGCGCGCAAGCGCATGTCCGTCATCGTGCGCACCCCCAACGGTACGCCTCGCTCCCCCATACCCTTCCCGCTACTCGATGTTGTACAACCTTCCTCCCCCGACAGGTCAGATCCGGCTGTACTGCAAGGGCGCGGACTCGGTGATCTACCCGCGGCTGGCGGGCGGGGCGCAGCAGGCGCGCTACGCCCAGGCCACGCTGGCGCACCTCGAGCACTTCGCCGCCGAGGGTCTGCGCACGCTCGTCTTCGCCGTCGCCGACATACCTGATCAAGTCTACGCGGTGAGGACATCTGCGCTATCAAATGCTACCGTCGAAATATACAAGGTGACGTAACTGTCGCGTGATGTGCATGCAGGACTGGTGCAACACTTACCACAAGGCGAGCATCGCGATACAGGACCGCGAGCAGAAACTGGAGGAGGCCGCGCTGCTCATCGAGAACAACCTGCGCCTGCTGGGAGCCACCGCCATCGAGGACAAGCTGCAGGTGTCTACTAATCCTTCAATTGTGCGTCGCCGGCGCACTATGGCATTATTTTACTGAAAAATTCGCATTTTGTGTAGGACGGCGTGCCGGAAACGATAGCGGCGCTGCTGAAGGCCAACATCAAAGTGTGGGTGCTGACGGGCGACAAGCAGGAGACCGCCATCAACATCGCCCACTCCGCCCGCCTCATACACGCCGCCATGCCGCTCGTGCTGCTCAACGAGGACAGCCTCGACGTCAGTACACGCCGCCCCGACCCCGCCCCGCCCCCGCCCCGCCCCCGCCCCGCCCCGTGTCACGCACGTAACACCACATCCGTCACCGTGTTTCAGGGCACGAGGGAGACGCTGTCCCGCCACTGCGCCGACTTCGGCGACAACCTGCGCAAGGAGAACGACGTCGCACTCATCATCGACGGCAAGACCCTCAAGTATGCGATGGGCTGCGACCTCAAGAAGGACTTCCTCGACCTCTGCCTCTCCTGCAAGGTGGTCGTCTGCTGCAGGGTCTCCCCCATACAGAAGGCTGAGGTACGAGCGTTTATGAAGCAAACATTGTTTCGTCAGAGGTAGCGATGTGACGAGGCGGTCGTGTGATGTCAGGTGGTGGAGCTGGTGTCGCGGGCCACGGGCGCGGTGACGCTGGCCATCGGCGACGGCGCCAACGACGTGGCCATGATCCAGCGCGCCTCCGTCGGCGTCGGCATCTCCGGCGTCGAGGGTCTGCAGGCCGTCTGCGCCTCCGACTACAGCATCGCCCAGGTCTGCCACAAGCTCGCGACTCCGCACACGCCACACCTGCCCCGACACTTGCTGCAACATTAACCACATTCGTGTCGGTTTAGTTCCGCTTCCTGCTGCGGCTGCTGCTGGTGCACGGCGCGTGGAACTACTCCCGCATCAGCAAGCTCATCCTCTACTCCTTCTACAAGAACATCTGCCTCTACGTCATCGAGCTCTGGTTCGCGATATACTCCGCCTGGTGAGCGCATCCTCCTGTCCTGTTGCACGACGTTGTTTAGTGCAATGTGGACGCGCTGTAAACTCATCGCGTCTCCAGGTCCGGACAGATCCTGTTCGAGCGCTGGACCATCGGCTTCTACAACGTGATATTCACGGCGCTGCCGCCCTTCGCCATCGGACTCTTCGACAAGCTGTGCTCGCCCGAGATCATGCTGAGGGTGAGTGCGCCGCGACCTGCCGCCACTCGCGCGGGCCCCGCGTTTGCCCCGCGGAGATGTAACGAGGCGCTTGTCGGTGTGTGCAGCATCCGGTGCTGTACATCCCGTCGCAGCAGGGGCTGCTGTTCAACGTGCGCGTCTTCTGGATCTGGGCGGTGAACGCGCTGCTGCACTCGGTGCTGCTGTTCTGGCTGCCCATGCTGCTGGCCAGCCACCACGTGCTGTGGCCCAGCGGCAAGGACGGCGGCTACCTCGTCGTCGGCAACTTCGTCTACACCGTGAGTGCACTCATCTGACTGACCGATCGGAGGCATGTTACATGTGACGTCGCGGCCTGCGATTGGCGGAGCGCTGCACGCGGGTGTGACGTATGCGTTGTGTGTGCAGTACGTGGTGCTGACGGTGTGCCTGAAGGCGGGGCTGGCGACGCACTCGTGGACCTGGGTGACGCACTTCTCCATCTGGGGCTCCGTCGCCCTCTGGTTCCTCTTCATACTCATATACAGGTAACCTCAAACATCGCATGCCATTTCTAATTACAGGTTCCAGATTCTTTAGAAACAGCATTTCCGTTGGCTTAGTGTACAACTATGTACGTGTTTGTATTGCAGCAACGTGTACCCAGTGGTGGGAGTGGGCGCGGTGATGCGGGGGATGGACCGCATGGTGTTCAGCTCGCTGGTGTTCTGGTTCGGGTTGCTGCTGATCCCCGTCGCCGCGCTGGTGCCGGACCTCGTCGTCACTGTGTCAGTGCACACGTCTTCATACACACAAAGTTTCACACCGCCTCCATTTCTCTCATACACGTTCAAGCTTCCTACACCAAGTTTATGAGTACATGTCATTTCGTTACATGAAAATTTTTCTCTTTGTGTATTGTATCTGAACACATTTTAGTACATTGGAAAAATGTTATCCATTACATGATGAGTTGAACTTTTTAATGTTTTTTATAAGCATTCAGAAGTTAATTTTTACCTATAAAGTAATGTAATCTTTCAGTATTCACAACTCTGCGTTCAAGACGATGACGGAGGCGGTGCGCGAGAGCGAGATAAAGAAACGCGACCCCGCCGCGCTCCTCGCACAACCCCGACACTCGTGAGTACCACTCACTCACTCACTCACTCACTCACTTACTCATTCACTCACTCATTCACTCACTCACTCACACACTCACTCACTCACTCACACACTCACTCACTCACTCACTCACTCACTCACTCACTCACACAATCAATCACTCACTCACTCACTCACTCAAATATACAAACAAGACTACTTAGTATTTATATATTTTCATACATACGAGGAGAGTTTGAACTGTTTATATTGATTAATTTCATGCATGTTATCTTGTGCTTTGCTCAGACCACTGAATATTAATTATTTTTATATATATTAAAATTATTTAATTCTTAAGTAAATAATGAATTTAATATATACTGCTTATTTATAAAGTATATAACGTCATAAACAGTTCAGATGTTCTGTATCAACATAACAGGAATTACAATAAATTTAATAAATTAATTATTTTCGTATAGATTTAGATTTGATAGAGTGTACTGTTGTAGTTGATGTACATGTAAGTTTCCACTGCAGAAACATTGCTACAAAACATATTGTGTAGTGTAGTGCTCATTGTCTATGTTATTGTATATGTTTCCGCGGTGGAAACAGAAGAGTGTTGCCAGACTTGTTGTTGTTGTTGTCTTGATGTGTGTGTGGATGTTTGAATGCTCTGTTTACTTACATATTTATTTATATAACCATATATGGAAGCCTATTTAGTCACACGATCTTTTAAATCATCTCAAGTGAGGTTTACATTTTGGTTTATTTATTTATATTACGTGAATATGGAAATGTATAAATTCAGATATTCACAAGAAGTACAATATACATTACTTACTTCATTTCAGTAGATATATCTTTTCAATTTTTTTTTCAATATATTTAGTGCACATTTAAAGTTTAGTTGCTACACCGCTGCTGTACAGTCTCATATATTATTTTTTTGCTGTCATTAGTAGTATGTGAGTGCGGAGTGCACTCGCCATCTCCCGCACCCGCGCTCACTGCACACACACACACAATGTGTAACGTTCAGTTTGGTTTGCTCGCACCACCCCCCACATCCCATTACCCAACCCTCTTCCCTCTCCCTGCACTCGTACACTTTGCTACTCGTGCTAAGATAATCGCCGCCAATAATACTTAAATATAATAATCAAAAGATGCTTGTATATTAATTACGTCATAAATGAACTGAGATAATATAATAAGTAGAACAAGTAGCGGTGTGGGACGCGGGGTGTGTTATCTTGTCACGAGTGGTGAGTGGTGTTTGGGGCCGCGTGGGGCCGCGTGGGGCCGCGCGGGGCCGCCCGGGGCCGACTCAAGTTGTGTGTTGGGGCCAGGCGGGGGCTGCGGCGGCGGCGCGTGGCGCCCAGCGCGGCGCGGGAGCTGCGCGCGCGCAACGGACACGTCATATGACGCGCCGCCACGCCTCTATACCACCTTTACACCCACTGACATACGACAAACATTGTAAATATTACACATATCGAGCTACGCCACCGCCATCTTTTGTATTTATATACTCGACATTTAAAACTATTCCATTAACCGTGGGTTTCTAAGACCAAACTCCCCGTTTAAAACATGTTGCTATTTCTGTTTTTAGTCTCAGAAACTAACGGTTAATAGAAGTGAATTAAACGGGATTACAAATCCGGTGCTCTCCCTGTCTTCGTAATTATAATATTCAAGTAATCGCTTTAGGAGTCTGTAATAGCACAAGAACTTGAAACAATCCCGTGTAATCTGACTTCTGTGTGATTGTATAATATTGTATAAATACTGTATAGAACAGTAAATTTCATACACCTTGACGATGTGATAGATACTATTGTATAAATTAGTTATTACCTAGGTAAATGTACTTAAGGAACGTTGTTGTAATTTAATGCAAAAGTAACGAGATCAACGGATACAATGAAGCTGGCGTGAGAGTAGTCTCAACTTATTTCCGTATCGTCTTCCTTGTTTGATTACTCTGTTCCTGATTACTTTGGGGACTAACTGTAAATATGAAAGAAAAAAACATTAATTTACCAAATGCAATGTAACTTGATAAAATTTATTTAATACTAAGCAAATCACTCTCACAGTCAAAACTAATATAGTTGTTTATTGAAACGTTCCTTAGGAGACTGGCGTTCCTTAGTACATGTGTACTTTGTGTGTTTTGATAGTTATTTTAAAAGTATTGTCATGTTCCTATATTGAATTATTAATTAACGAGATGTCTTTTAGATATATTTTTTCTAGATTTCTATATTTTTGGTATAGGATACTGATTCCATTTGATGTTTCTACTGCAAGTTGGACATACCTGAGATATATGATTAGAGGAATCACAGCCATAAAATGGTAATTATAACAATGTTTGTAGATTAGCTAGCGTGTCTAACTCGTGGACGTCTCAGTACTGAATGCTCTGCACTCGCCGCTCGCCGGCGACATGGCTTCCAAAGATAAGCTAAGCCATGATTGTAGATTTGAGGTAGTTAATGTCTTGTTACTGTTATTGCTGGTAATTGTTACACAAAGTTAATTTAAAACGATCTACTATTTCTACTATTAGTTAGATAATTTGAAAATGACTTACCATATTCTGATCTAATGGCATTAGTTGTTGGAAAATATTTGTATGACATTTTTGAATTTAGCAGTAGTTTGAAGAGTATTTGTAAAAGTGAGCAAAGATACAATTTAAAGTAGCATTTTGTATTATCTGTTAACTGACATAACTTTTTATGTATTCATTTCTGGATACTGAGTATTTGATAAAATAATAGTGTGGGTCCCAGGCGGGAGCCCTGAGGTACTCCGCCAGTATTATTGCTAATTTTACGTATTTTATGGCAAGTATTAAACTAAACATATTCATTGTGGTTTTCTAGTTTTTTTTTATTTTATAAAAAAAATAGTGTTCAGAAATTTTAACATCAAATATACGAAAAATGTTGGAGGTAACTTGAATCAAATGCTTCTCTAAGATCCATGATTTGCATTTATTTTATATTTTGTATATAATATTATTTCAGTACAATCTTTGTATGTTCTCTTAGTATTTGTAAATGTACATTCCGTCTTAAGAAGGCTGTTTTTGTAGGTAACGATATGTGATGTCTGAAATGTAGTATGTTCATTTTCTTGAAGTCCTGAATTGTCATACTTACCACATTTTTTGGGCGGTAGCTATAAAAAGAAATACGAAAGATTTTTTTATATTGTTGTGGTTTGTGTAAAACTGTTTGTGTAGAACACAAAGTGAGTCTAGTTTAACGATAATATTATGGAAGAGTTCTGTGTGATGTAGCTCCTAAACATTATGTAATAAATTGAAAGACGTATCAACTATCTGCTTCTATTTTGCTTCTTAGTTACTATTTCATCACACATTTTTTGTTTTGTTCTTAACATTTTCGCACTTTCGACCAATTATTCGATAATTTTCACAATTTTGAAATAATGACCTAATTTTTTTTTTTCAATAGTATATTTAGTTTAACATATTTATTAATCATTGTACTTTAGAAAAGGCTAAGACCAATAAACACACACAATTTAGATAAAGTTGACGTGGATGCGTGTCCCATACCTTCCGCGTTGTCTCGCCATTTTACTGTACATATAGCTTTTTTTTTTATTTAATTCATATTGTTATTTAGGTATAGTGATGTTAGGAGATTGTGTTTAGATAACGCTAACGTGTGACTTAACTATTGTTATTTATAAGAAAGCTCTATTGCTATTGTTTGTATTTATCATTTCTATTTAATAAAAGTGTTGAAAATTAACCGACGTGTAAATTAGTCTTATTAACTTCTTTATAATGTCGCGTCGAATAATATCCATCTAGTATTCTTTTAGCTATATAAAAAAAAACAAGTTTAAAAATGTGTTCATTATTCGTAACATTGATCTCTAAAAAATGGTTATGCGATTGCTTGGAAATGACAGTTTTTGCTGCGTTCCGATTTAAAAGCGCCTGTAGATGTTACGTGACAGTTAATTTTCTCTATATTAATTAATTAAGAAACGGCTTAACTCACGTTTGATCGTCCGGTGACGGCACTGACTAGTTTCGGACCCATCGGGGGTCCATCTTCAGGGCGAGTGTTTAATCCGAGGACTTCGCGGTCGCGTCGCGTCTCGCACTTTTCACTTTCACCGTTTCTTAATTAATTAATTATGATGTCTCACGAAAGTTTAATCAATTTAATTTCTCTATATTTTTAGTTCGAATACACACCATCATTATAAACCGCTATTATCAGCGCCAAAATGGCGAAGACCAAATAAGCACAGAATAATACGTCTTATAGCCAGTCCATTTGTAGAGGTCAGTGGTTCGTAATGATAGATTTTATAGATAAATTGTGTGCCTTTTTTGCGAACATTTGTAAACAAATAAGTAACGAATAATTCGGTTAAATACAAATAATAAATGTTAAGTAAAGCATGATTTGATTTAATGTAACACAAATTAAATCGCAGCAGTTGTATGGATATTTTTGGACGCCGTTTTCAGTGTGTTAACTAAACCTTGATTGATGGAACTATCCGTGTATACGGTATCCCCAAACTCTACAGCCGCTCTGAACTTTGACATGATGGTTTTAAATATTTTTATAAATCATAGGCGTCGCCAGAGCGGGGAAGGAAGGAGCAGCTGTCCCCCCTAGACCTAGTCTAGATCATCGGGTGGCGACGCCTATGTAATTAATATAAATTTATGGAAATTAAGCTTAAAGCTCGTGATGACCCTGAGGGTGGCTGTAGAGTGTGTCGGGGGAGGGGGAGGGGGCGGGGCGCGGTGTGTACTAACGGCGGTGTTGTGCGCAGAGTGGCGGAGGCCGCGCACGCGCTGGTGCGGCTGGCGCAGTGTGAGTACGGCCCGCGCGGGCGCCGCATGCTGCTTCGCATGCCGCTTTGCACGCTTCTTACTTACTTATCTATACACTTTATATTTTTGTTTTCAAAGAGGGAAATCTGTCCATCGATTGGAGCAACTGCACGCTCAACTTATTTTTCCTTTTAGATCTGGATAATTTATTAAGGATGTCTTTACTCGGGCTGAGACTGTCGGTCTATTTTGACAGTTGTTTTATTAATTTGGATAAATATTGAAAGACGAACAATTTTATGCGAAACAGCTTTTCCTCTTAATGTAAATCCATAAAGAACAAGCCGTACCGTCTCGGGGGGGGGGGGGTGGCATGCAGTGGGGGCGGGGCAGTGGGCGGTAGTGACGTGGGCTCTGTGCGCAGCCTGACGGAGACGGCGCGCCTGCTGCAGAACGTGCGCAGCGTGTTCGGGCGCCGCTCGGCCGCGGGCGCCGCCGCAGACCTCGAGCTGTCGCGTGAGTACCCACCGCACGCAGCGCCCTTTAGCCCTCTAGCCTCACACTCGCTCTCCTCTGTTCGCAGGGGCCACTTGTTCAGAGGACTTTCACAGGTAATACTGTGATATTTTTAATTGTTTGACTTTGCTGCTCTAGTTCACGGTTTGTATTTTTGGCACGGATAAACAAAATGTTATACTTCTAAGAACAGGTGCGCACTACGAACTTTTTTCTGTGCGCCATAAATAATCCTTAGTAACAAGGGATTGTGACCTGCGCTACACCAAGCAATGTACATACATTTTATTTACGGTACGGAGGTTTGTAACTTTAAGGTAAAGATTGGATAATAAGATAAATATGAAGAGTTGGGAGTGTTTTGTTTTTATTATTTTTGGTACGCACTTCAGAATATCGCAAAATTTTAAAAAGTTCTTAATGCTCGCTTGACTTCACGAACTGTTTTTTTTTAAATTGATTGAATCGAGCTGTTTGAGCACATGACGACTGATTGATGCACGTGTTGGGGTGCAGATGGGTTCGCGTTCTCGCAAGAGGAGGGCGGCACGGTGTCGCAGGCGGACGTCATCCGCGCCTACGACACCAGCCAGCCGAGGCAGACGCACACCTGAGCCGGCGCCGGCTCGCCCCGCCCACCGCTCCGGCGACGCGACTCGCTCTCTCGCGACTAATGTATTACACGATGTTGTGCGTAGCTTAAATGTGACATGTATAAGAAATTATAAATTTCTATATGAAATGTATTATTGATGTATTAAGAAATTATAGTATCTAAGAAATAGCTTTTTATGCTTCTTAATCCGATGACACGGTTCGTTATTACTTTTATTGTTTTAAATTTCAATCGCTATAAATACTTGGCCTAATTTTTGAATTAATTTAGATCACATCTTTTAATTCATTAGGTACAAGTTATCTCGAAATGTCTGCTTCAACAATACTTCAATGGTTAGCTTTATTTGTTTTATTGGTAACTTTATCGGTCACAGGGACTCGATCTAGCGCTAGCTTACCTACATCATGCAATGTAAGTGAACGAGTATTGTTCAATCAAACGTACACCTAACGATGGCTTACGGTGAACTTTTCCATGATTATTAACTAATGCTTAGAATTTATTTTCAATTTAATATTTCTCATTTCCTACATTGAATCCATTTTGCGAATCATATTATGTAAATATGAAAAATTAATTTGATACATTGATATTGTTTAATAATGATATTGCAAGCTGACAGTCACCTCGTATTTACACACATTTACTTACTAGTAAGTATTTGGAGCTCCACGAGGATCCAGCTATTTATTCTGAACATAAACTCTTGTTCTGTAATAATTCAGTCATGTATGTATTACGTTTATGTAACAATTTTATTCTCAGTCGTGTTTTATTGTAAAAAATTCCAGGTACAAACGTATCTTAATATTTGTAAACAATATCGTATTCCAGTACAAATAAACTGATGATGACATATCTATCAAGTCAACATTTAAACTTTTGTTAACTTTAAATAACAGTATTAATTAAGATGTTTTGAATTAATTTGCTCTCAATTTCACTAACAATTTGGTTTGCATTTTAACAAAGAGTTTTTGATGGCTACTCATTTTGCGATGTTGATTAAGTTTTATAAATAAAAGTTCAAAATTGAATTTGTTAAAAGTTGTTAAATTGTAAATATCTTAATTGTTATTTATTATTTATTTATTTATTCTTGTATATTATGTAGTCAGCGTTGGCGCATTTATTCACTTAATTAACTTTAAAGACAATGTTTTATTTTAATAGTAGGATTTATTCGTAAATTGTTTACTGAAAACTTGAATCTTTTGTCTGTTTTTGTTTAAACCAACTTAATATAATTAGTATTAGCACCCCATTGCTTTCGCTTAATCGTAAATAAACCTCGAATCTAGAGATAATGTTTTACAACGATTCTGTATACATCTCATCACAATTGTGTTAGCGATAAATATTTTAATTTTGTTCTTATTTTTTTTCAAAATAAATATATTTCCCTTTTAGAATTAAGGTATCAACAGAGCGATGCTTATTTAATTGTTTGAAAATAACATAAGTTGGCTGAGAGCGCGGCGACGCGGTATCGTGTCGGCTCGGCTTAAACGAGCGCCAACTGTATACGTTTTGGATTTCCTTCAGTTTTATGTAATTGTTAAACAGTACAATTAATGTTATAGTATTTTTATAAAATTTATTGAAATGTCATTGTAATTAGTGAAATATAAAATTTTAATGCACTTTTAGTATGAATTAAATTGAAGCACTAAATTGTATCTGTGTAAGTGCTGAAGTCTGTATGGGAAAGCTAGGCCTTGCACATCTAGGCCCTGCCAAGGTATAGCACGACCCGGTCTAGGCCCTGCCAAGGCATAGCACGACCCGATCTAGGTTTCATTACAGTTACTTTCTGATCCTAATCGCTTTATTTGAACTTATCGGCCGCTATATTAAAATTAAACGATAAAATTTATACACTGACATTGTGATATACGTATGACGGTAATCTTTCAGACTCTTTACAAATGTGGTCCGCTCGCGGGTTTTTAACGATATCTAACTAATGTTTATCTCATTATACTTTAACAGTTTATTATTGTTAACTGTTACTCGTGTAAGCTGCGTGGCGGAGTGCGGGCCGCGGGCCGCTGGCGGGGGCGCCGCCTTCGCGTACCTCAATTTATATCTCAAAATATTCATTCTATCCATCAAATTAATATTATTAATATAACGTTCTTTATAATCTGAAAATTCTAAAAAAATTATATTTTTAAATTATACATTATAAAGTACAAAAATAGTGTAGTGTAGTCTATACCAGTTTTATAAAAAAAGTTTTATGAAGAGAAATAAGCATGTCTACAGAAATGAAAAACAATGTTCCAAAAAAGAATACTAACTTGTTCGTATTTTAATTTCGTTCTTGGTATTAGGATAGCCATTATCTAAATTTTAGCAAAGCAGCATGTAACATCTTGCCAACCATCGTCAACCCTTTGGTCCTAGTAGGCTTGTAATAAGTAAGAGAAATGTTAAGATGGGACCAACGCGCATCGCCTGCCGGGCGCACCCCCCGCCCACCCCCTGCGCCCTCGCACCCGCCAACCCTTTAACTATAAGCAAAACATGTGAATGTCAAAGAAAATATATTATTTGTTTCTTGTTCTTTACATACTGCGTTTTATTTTATTACTCCCGCTGTAACAACTATACGGAAACTGAGAAGTGAAGGACAAATGCAAGCCCACCGCTTGACAGGCTGGCCTCCGTCTCCTCGCTGACTTGCCTCTACAAGTATATTTAAAGTAGATTCTACAAAAAGTTTCCTTCTTGACTACGTAAGTACCATAGAAATGTGAGATAAATAAAATAAAGAATTATGTAATAAAGTAATGTGTTTTCCGGTTACCGTAATTATACAATGTAATTAGCCGCATTTCCCGTCAATTGGCCGCAAGGTCGTATTTCGCAATCGCATTAGTTTTATAATCGAGCGAGTTTTGCAAAACAATTGGTTTCTATTCTCAGAAGATGCAATAATTATTCTCATTATGTTTGTACATTTAACTTTGTCGATACATCTCGCCCACGTTTTATGTTCACTGCTTTCCATAAACATGACAGTACCTAGATTTCTCAAGAGAATGAACTACTAATATTATAGTTCAGGAACAGTTGTTGTTATAATGTTTACGATTTACGATGATTTCATGGTCAAATTCAATGGCAGTGATTTAATTGGCAGTAACTTTCCGAAGCCGGCGCGATGAATTCATGGCGTGACGTCATTGAGTGAGGAATGAGAGCTTTGCTGTTACAATAATTCCAAGCGCAAAGTTAATTAGGCAGATTAGCGAGCTCTAGCGCTAATTGCTGACTCTATCGCCGGATGCGCCGCGTCAAGCGGTGCTGGAGCAACGGCGTGACGACAGCTTTACATCTCGACCTTCGGCTGTGCTTTTATCAGCATACTATTTAAAGTGGCAATGAGTAACAAATATATCTATCAAAAGGGATTCAAGAGATGTCCCGTAAAGAAAATTAATCAGTAATAAGTGATTATTCTACCTTTTATGATGTGTTTTAAATTAAAAATACTAGAAGTATCAACGGAGTTAAAAAATAATAGGCTAACTAATATTATTATTTATCCGGGTCTGTTACTGTGAACACTGAGGTCCACAAGATGACTCGTGGACATCTGTAAAACGCGAAGTCACAGGTGACCTAAACTAAAAGCAAACACGCTTTTAGTTTAAGTAATGCAAGAGTGCTCTCTGTCCTTGTCCTCGAGCACCCTCGGTTTGGTTCAAAACCTTTCTTCTTCATCTTGTGCCTCTCCACTATTGGAGGTTGGCCGTCAGCTTAGCGAATTTATTCCTATCTTGCGCCAATCGAAACAGGTCAACAAACAAAACCTTTGTTTGTTTAATATTTGACGACAAGGTAATTAAATAATTAATAACAGGGACTAATTTAATTGAGACGCGAACAGTAGTGAATAACTGATATGCTATTATTAAAACACATTATGAAAGACAATTCACAATCTCGTATGTGTCCGTTTTGAGTTCAAAAGTTGGGGGCCTTGATACATCACACATGTTGATTTGTAGGGAGGAAGGTCGCGCTGTTGAAGCGGGAAGGCGAGGTGCGGTGCGAGGTGGTCCGCAGGTGCGTTATCACGTTATCAGTGCGGCGTAGCGAGCGAGCGCCGCGTTGACGTGCTGCGTGCTGTGCCTTGCTGCCGTGACGCGAGAAACACGGCGTCACGTCACGGCCCGCTCCGGCCGCCACTGCCAGTGCCGCGCCGTGCCTTCTCCAGTACACCCGTGCCTTACTACCACGCCAACAAAACCGCCTGTTGTTCATTTTATACACCTCAAATAACTAGTGTTAATTTACTGATTTTTATATTCCATTCGCAGAACTTATACCGGTAACATTTTTGTGAAACGTGAATGTACCCGTCTCTCGGCCTCGAAATTTCGCGCGCAAAGTTTTGTTTGTAAACAAACGAGACCGTTGTAAGAACGTGAGGCGAGGCGAGTGTGCCATGTGTTGTGAGTGAGGAGGATGGCCAGGTCACCGCGCCGGGGGACTCGCGCCAGCTCCCGCGGCGCCGCCAGGGACGCCCGGGAGGGCCGGGAGATCGCGCGCCTTCGGACACAGCTAAACGGAAAAGGTTCGATCCTACTTGCTACTTACTTTTCATTTAAGTAAAATGTAAATCTTTATAGGTAAAATAATTTCTATGTTGTTTATGAAAACATGTTCTGTATTACGAAATAATGCACCGTGAAAATTAAAAAAAATATTGGAAATGTTCGTTATCGGAGTTTTTACGACACGGCTGAGTAGATTATCAATGGGAACCGCGCTGTTTGCCAATAATCCGAGCAAGTTAATAAACTTGAGCCGACAACGATTGCGTCGCGGCGCGGCGTGGCTTACTACTGTTTGTTTTGATCTCGTAAACAATATAATGGTTTTTACCCAGTTGTCACAAGCTATTAAGTACTCATAAATTTATTATAACGTGACATAAGTTTGTACAAATCGTCGTAAAATCAAGTTGATAAGTTAGATACCAGTGCGGTGGGAGCTCAAGTCGACAAGGCAGACTGTGCCCGACCACTAACAAACCCGTTCTCCTTCTACTCGTATTTTCGCGCCGCACTTTTTACTTGCCAGTACAGTTGTTGCAACGAGACTTAAAACCGATAACGATGTATGTAACTGTTTTAAAAAACTGTTTATCCAAAAATTTAAAAATTTGTACACAATTGTGGACTCAAATTTTTTATATAACTTCAAACTTTCGTGGTTTTTACTAATATACTGTTTGTAAGAAACGGGATTCTTACCACGATTAATCTGTTTGAGCTCCAGATGTTATAATTTTTTGCGTTTTTTCGTTCTTTATAGTTATTAGATGACTTGGTACTTCGAAGTTTAGGAGAAATCATTGAGAACATATAGGTACAGGATATTTAATCGGACAGCAAGCAACAAGCTCTTCAATGTGCAATTGTTGACAAACACGTCACTGATGTTGTTATCAATGCAATCCTGTACGAATACGTAGTACATGTTGTAGGTACTCATACGTCGTTTGTAGTTTTCCCCGAAATGACTCACGTTCCAAGGAGCAACTACAACCGTTTACTGATCGACTCGCAGATGAACCAGTTCTTTTTTTATATTTCTACTTAGAAAACTTCGTAGGTTACGTGGTCAAGTTACTAATTTAAACATTTATATACTTTAGGGTCATTACTCGTTCAATTGTAGTGTGTCACAAATTCAAAATCAACCTAATATACTTAAAAAAAATAGAGAAACATTCTGTGCAGACGTGGAGGTGGCGTGACATACCGAAAGTTGTACTGGTCTGTTACAGAAACCTGATGTATGATGATATCATTTTTGCTAATAACACATCCATATGTCCATACTAACTCGCACTGGGCCAGCATTGTTGACTTAGACCTAGTCATTACATACAGTAGAGCCTCCGAGCCTCTAGCTTACGACGTATATGAGCAACTATTATTTCAATTTACTGATTAAAATACTCTCACTTACACTTATTAATAAATATAAGATGTAAATTAATTATTCACTCACAGGCGAGAATGTATGTATGTATGTAAGTATAACTTTAAGCAAAAGTAAAAAGACAACAAGCCAATACCTAAACTAAACTAAACCTGTAAACAATAAAATGTTGTTATGATTTGTTTAAGATAAAGAAATAGCTACAATATAACATTTACTCCTGCGTTGAAGAATTAGCCGTTTATTATTTTAAGAATACATTTTGCGAACTCTGTAAATAAATAGCACTCGAGGCGGAGGCAATAGATTCCGTTTGTTTACTTGCAGTTAGGTAACATCAGCACTAGCACACATTTCATTACTTAGTCAATTCCTAGAATGTAAATTTGAAAATTTGCATAAAATACATTTTATTGACAGACGATACATGCAGCTGCCATGACCGACGAGTATGTATGTACATGTATGAATGTAGACGAAGCTAGAGAATGTCAGGTTCACGCCAAAACGTTATCTCTGTCTACTCCTCTGGGATGTGAGTATGAATCTTATGATTGCAATGCAGTTGTATGAGCTATGTGCTTTTAAAATTATTAAATTGTTTACTATAAGATTGTAGGAGGAGTGCGAAATGATAACAAATCATCAGTATAATCAGTTATAACAAGGGTACGAGCGCATCATGCAGATGACAAAGCCCTTAAAATTATAGACTAAACAAAAATGTCATAAATTAAAAAGAATTTATATAATTCCCGGCATTCGATAATTACAAAAATACGACGAAATGTAAATGAAGGTCGTTGTGGTGTCGGCATGAGTCTGAGGTGATCGATTGGCCCAGTTCAACCCCCCCGCCCGCCCGCGCCCGCACTCAGCAACACACCCCCTTTCCCACTTGTCACACCCTGACCTTCGACGAAGCTACGCCATTTTACGAGCTGAAGCTTAAATATGAAAATTATCCAACAAATTTCTCATAGCCTAGATATTAAACACAATAGCTTGTCTAAGTATATAAATACATGAATCGAATTCGAGTGTCCGTTGAAATATGGCTGCAAGCTCGAACACCCATGCCGGCCGTGTCAGACGCAAAGGAGACAACAGCAGACGTCCCGCGACTACACTTCAATAAAAGTAATAATTTGTTGTTTACATAAGTTGTAGACTTTGAGACATATGATACAGTACAGCAACGATATCACTTTTCGTGAGTATTTTAGTGGAATATATTGAGTTTTATGAATTACTCAATGCCACTGGTGAAAGTCTTAAAGTCTCAAATGTCTTGAAACATAAATTGTATATAGCGGTTATCAGTTTGCAAATATTATGATGAAAATTAATGATTGAAAAATGATAGTAAAATTCTAACTGTAACAGATTAAACGGATTTATTGTACACTATGAATGTGCACAGGCACCAGCACTGGCAAGTTAGTCAGTCGTGAAGTTTCAAGTTAAACTAGCTTATATTTTTGTTAAAACATCTCGACTGCACGTGTCACTTTTTAAACTCTGGTCATTTCTCTTAACCATCTCATTTCAATTTAGTCGTCAATTATTGCACTTGCAAATTATTTTGTGCTGCTTTTGTATATGATTTCCGCTAATAATTGATATTCTGGTGGTTTTAAAACTGAATCTATGAAATAAACAAATTAATTAAGAAAACAAAAACGTTACAGTACAAAATATCGTACCGTATGTAGTACATTTGTCAACATATGTTCTGTAAACACAGCTCGATAGCTAGTTTTGGCGAAGGCGCGTAGAGTCGGGCAAGGTCGGCGAGTGAACTTTTGTCCCGGTTCGTGGCGGGGCCAGACCGCGCAGACCTAAGCACTAGGCCCCCCGCTCCCGGCTCCGGCCCATAGGGACCTACATTCTCGGGACGCCGTAATCGCGGTCACCTAATAAACCGAAACAGTCTGGCCTATGTGAATGTTAAGGGATAGACACATAAAACTTATCAAGGCAAAGTGCCTTTTTTATGCCGTCCACTTTTGTGTCCGATAGTGTAATTGCATAACTATTATAAATGCGGATGTTTTGATGGATGGATTTATGGCTGTTTATTTGAAGGAATCTCCGGAACGGTTCAACGGATCTTGATGAAATTTGGCACAGATGTAGAACATAGGTCTGGAAGAACACATAGGCTTCTTACTAAGTTTTTTTTGATGCCTCGCGGACTTACAAATGATCATCACAAAATTGTAATAAACTTTCTGCTTTGGTAGCCATCTCATCTATTAGCGGAGATTGGCGACCATCACGGCAACTTCAAGTTTTGGCACTGTTCCCTAACGTGTGCTCTTGTTACAACCACTGGCGCAGATTCTTCAGTCAAGATGTACATTTTCTTCTCGGATTTCGTTTTCCCTGTATTGGTAACTACAACTTTCTGTTGTTTTATTGCTTTTAATATTACCAATTCTTCATCCTACTGTAAGTCCACATTTCAAAAGCTTCGATCTTTTTGCACATGCCTTCTGTTAAATTGTAAGCTTTGAAGCTAACAGAAAATATAATAAATATGTGAATACAACGCCATTGATTGAACTATACATACTTAGATCTTTATAATTAACATTAAAGGTGACTGAGATTTCGTGTTTATTATGAGACATTATGTAAGATTGCGTGTATTTTGTGATTCCTAGATGTTATGCTTTCACCAAACATCGGTCCCGCGTCGCGCCGCACTCGATCAGCTCTCTCGAATACACGGAGCTAGGAAATAAGCGTTTGTTGTATCTAATATGCACTAACTGTTTTTACACATACATACTTGAAATGTATTTATAAGTTACTTATAATAAATATCATTAAAATCTTCTCGTCAACAGGAGCGTGACCGACGTGACAGTGATAAGCGATGAGATATATACCAGTTATACCATCTATAAGTTGATTGCATAACATCTATTTAGATATCAAATCAAATAAGAGATTAATTATATTGTAATCAGAGACGCAGAAGAGATTATATTTGTCGAAGATAGATAAAAATATAACGTAACAAATGTTCTGTGACTCTAAACTTGGGGCATTGAAAGAAGGCTGTTTATACTTTGAACTATCCTTCTTATTATTAAATATGTCGTTAAATTGCAAATACTTACATCAGTCACAAAAATTCACCCAATTCTCGTAGAAAAACTATACTTAATTTGCAAGAAGACTGTACAATTATCGTATCAGAGTTAGTGGCCGCGCTCGCTGCAGCCGCTTTCTCTGAGGTACGGGGGCCGGAGAGTAGGGGAGCCAGGAAGCTCTCAATGATCGACGGAGCTCGTGGCAATAATCGAGGTCTGACAATAACCAATAACGCTGTCTGCCCTCTTTCCGGTTTGCTACTACATGCATTTTAAATGATTTACCAAAGCTGCATTAACAAGATTACCATGAAAGGAATAATTAGAAAATCAAATAATAACTAAATATATTGAACGTCTGAGTAAATATTGCGGGCCCTGTTCACGATACTTTGACGTTAAAGTTTATATATTTAAGATGAAAATAACTTCATCCTGACACATTTGAGCATCAACGAGCTAATGTCACTTATTTGAGCCATTTTATATGAACAACATAAGTTGTTATATCTTGCTTATTTGTGTGATTTAAAAGTTCGTTTTTATAATTATTACCTATGTTACTAAAAAATTGTACAAAACAGACGATATTTGATACTTTTGCAAAATAAATAACTATTGAAGTGACCTTTAAAATAATACAAGCACAGGTAAAAGGCTAGACTACAAGTGTTCTTGAAGTATAAAAACTTGAGTCGATAAACTAGTTTTGTAAAAATGGATATTGAATGAAATCTTTCCATTATGACCTTTAATCGACTTCGTTATAAAATTTTGTTTTATCACTCAGAGTTTATTCATGATCGTATAGTACTAAAGCGAACTAAAGGAAGGAAGAAGGAACCCGTTCGGCATAAAAGTCAGAAAGATGACATAATGTTGTCTGAAACATGTTGACTTTTAGAGCTCAGCAAAATGTTGTCTTTTCGATAACTTTTTGCCGATGTCATTTTAAAGCAATCTCAATGATAACTAAATGATGACTTTTCGAGAACATATTTTTTTGTTAATAAAACTTTTAAAAACCAACAGCGGCCATTTTGTTCAATACGGACCTCTCACTCATCCATTAAAGAGTGATTGTTGACAAGCGTGAATTGCATCGTAATTCGTTCGGCATTGCTAAATGTTTTTATTTAATTATTACAACATAAACGTAATATTTTTGACTTAACATACTGGTTGAAAATATAATTAATAGTATTTGTGATTCTTATTATTCAGTTAGTTATCAAGAATTTAATTGCCGAACAAATAAACTTGTAAGTATGAATATAGGTTATAAACACATTTTTTCATATTTTATAACTAATTAAATTATTTAAAATTGTTGTAAGACGATGCTCGTCGCTATTTTAATTAAATGCAGTTTAAATATTTTACTTTTTAAAATATTTCTAACTTTAAACATTTGTATACAATTTTGTTCATTTAATTCATACATAATAAAAAAAAAACTTATCAGCATCGTCTTTGTAAAAGTGTCTGATAAAATTTAGAATGCGCTAAAATTTAACGAATATTTTCAATTTCTGATTTGATATTTTTTTTAGGATTCTACACAAGATGTATTTCGTAGTTTTTTGGGATAAAACGTCTGCAATCGTACCTGCATCATGGGTAGATTCAGAATCTGGAACTTTCAAGTGGCCGAAAACAAAAAATCCTACCTTACTAATTATTCGAGCTGATATGGTATGTAACATGGTATGGTATGTATGATGAGGTATGTAACAAATAAAGTTGTTCAATTATATATAATTATTTTGTTCCTTATTAATAAAACACTTTATTTTCAGATAGCGGAATAAATAATATACCAATGCCACCTGCCACGTACGTGAGCCAAAAGGATCAGCAACCACCACCAACATTTAAAACTCCTATATCATTACTTGAGCCATAAAAGTATTTATAATTTTAATAATAAGATTATTTATATTGGTATGTAATATCGTTACTATTCATTGTGTTATCAAATAAACAATAATTAAACCTATTTTCCATGTCAATTTTATTGACATTGTCACTAGCCTCTTAATTTTAACATAAAAACGTTAACTTTATGATCTCTAGCAAATGTTATCTTTCTGATATCTTATTAATGATCTCTAAAAGATGGCACTAGATGGCTCATAAGAGAGCTTTATGTTAACTTTATGTTAACTTTATGTTGACTTTTTGGTTATCATTTCTGATATCAGATCTTGAATAATGTTAACATTAAGAGAACTTTATGCTATCTTCTTGCCGAACGGGAAGTAAGTGGATGGCATTGGGAAAGGCCTATGCCCAGCAGTGGGAATTAAAAATTACCGTGGTTCTTAACAAACCACTGGCGTAAATGTACTTACGCCAATGATTTATTTCAAGAAATAAGTACTAAAGTAAAGATTGTTTGAATTTATTTTGTCCCATATTAATACTACTCTCAGTTGCTACGTCCTCTTTCAATTTACACAGATAAAAATCTCATCTTCAGCAGTGGACGCCAGTTACAACAACATCAATTGCGAGCATGGGTCGGCTCGCTCGGTGAAATACTATACATAGGACAGACGCCAAGTGGAAGCAATTCCGTGTTTCGTTTGATGCGTACGTCCCGTAGGCCAATTTTAATCCTCTAAATGAATTTGATGGGAAAGGACGCATATGAAGGGGAAATATCCTTATTCTGTGCGTCCCCTCCGTCGTCAAACGCATCTGCAATGGCGAATGTCTACTGGTAACGGTTGTTTCGCTATTGCGGCAAATTCAAGTAGTAGTTCGCTGTTGTTATGTTATATTAAAAAAAAGGTAGTCCTTGTGTTTTCGTCATAATTGTTGTACGCATTTTCTACATTATTAAACATCACACACGTTATTGTATTTTGTATTTCATTGATGTTCATTCCGAGCTGTGCGTCCTCACAGTGCGTGCTGCAGCCAGAGATTAGTGATGCAACGGATGTCTGTTTCCGTTTCCGCAAGTGCGGAAGTTCCGCATGCTTTTCAACATCCGTTTCTGCTTCTGTTTCTGCATCTTTTATAACGGAGATAAAACGGAAGTTTATGACGGCTGAGAGTTGCGCATGCGCGGCGCGAGGCGCGTGCGAGTCGATGGACGGTTGAGCGCGCGGAGGAGGGGTCAGTCAGTGAGCCGCGCAATCCGCGCGCGTCCTTTCGACACTTGTCACATTTGTTTGTTTACGTACTTTTCGGGTAACTTTACTGCAATTATGAAACCAAAATCAAGTCTTATTTGGAGATATTTCGTTGATATTGACGATGCAAAGGCCAGATGCAAACTATGTGATAAAATGTACTCGCGAAAAGGCCGCACAACTACTGCTTTGAAGAGTCACCTCAAAGCCATACATGCCGAGGAGTTTGCAGAGTTTGAGAAGTTAAATGAAGGAGCTAAACTTTTATTGGAAACGAAAAAAGAAAAGGTCAGTTAATGAAATGACCTACCTTTTTATATATGTATTTACTTGTAATTAAGCAACTGTTAGTCTACTATGTTCAGTATAGATAGACCCACTGTATGGATAATTTGAGTACTAAATCTTTAATGTGAGCGATTTATGAATAACAAAAACATAATATCTATTAATGTTATTTCAATAAAATTTTGATTAAATTTTATACATGCGCACTTTGGGGCCGTTCAAGTATTACGTAAGCAGATTTATTACAATTATTTACCCCCCCCATCCCCCTTGTCAGCAAAAGTAAGCAAAGCTCTTACCCCCTCCCCCATGCTTACGTAAACATTATTCAATTAATATATCGTTTTTATTTTAGTATCCAAACGAAACAATAAACTGACAGAGGAAATTTAGACAAATGAATAGCGCGCGGTAATTCCCCTACTCGGTTCTAAAGCGAGTGCCTGAAAGTATGCATTATTTGTGGGAATCCCCGAAAATCGTTTCGTTTTCAAGCAAAGACAATGTGAGGGTTGCTATTCGTGTAAAGAAGTAAATAATTACCGATGACGTAATCATCATCTAGACTCCCCTAACCCCCATGTCATCCAAAATAAGCAAAGCAATGACCCCCCACCCATAGTGCTTACGTAATACTTGAACGGCCCCTTTGTCATAAACGTCGTGATTAAAGAATAGTTTGTTTAACAATATTTTGCTGTCACAAAATAATATTTAGCCGATTTCAATTCATAAAATACTCTTGAAACATTGTGAAATGTTCAGTTACTCAAGTCAGTTGTCCATTTTTGTATTTATTTATTTAATATTGTTGTAGGTTTATTCAACTCCAGCAGAAAATGTTACAACAATTAACACTACAACAAAGTTTGCAAGTTAATGATAATTGGGATTCATCACATTACAAATCTCAAAAATTGGATCGTATGATTGCTGAAATGATTGCCCTCCAAAACCTACCATTCAGTTTTGTCGAACGTACGGGCTTTCGCAGATTAATGAACGCTGCTCTTCCGAAGTATAAATTGAGAGGCCGTGATTATTTTTCTTCATTTGTATGCGATAATTTGTACAATCGATTGGCTAAAAAAGTCAAAGATCTACTTGCTGAATTCGACAAGTTATCCTTCACAACTGACATATGGTCTGATCTTCATTTTGGAGTTTCATTGCTTAGCTTGACTGTACATGGAATTTCCGAGGATTTTTGCAAAAAGAATATGGTTTTGAAATGTGACGTCATGGAAGAGCGTCATACAGGTGCTGTAATATCTACAAAGTTTCAAGCTATTCTTAAAGAATGGGGCATACATGACCAAAAAGTACACTGCATGGTGCGTGACCGTGGTTCTAACATGGTTAGAGCAATGCAGTTGGCAGGATTTGAGGATGTCAGTTGCGCCATACACCAGATCCAGCTTTGCATTCGAGCTGGTGTAGAATCTCAAGAGTGGCTTCTACAGTTAACTACAAAATTGAGAAAAATTGCCACCCATTTTAATCACTCCTTGGTCGCCCAAGCTGAGCTAACCAAGATTCAAAAGGAACGCCTGAATCAGTCTGCTTTATCTGTCATTCAAGACTGCCCTACACGGTAAATAATCAGTTAATCATTATCTGATAACCAATATTATACATATTTTATTTGTAGAGAATAAATATTCACCTTATGGAAAGCTACATTATTTTAGCATTAAATTATTCAAACTTTCCTGAGACATTATCATTAACTAATATAGAAACGACTAAAACACTCACGTACATTTGTCCGGTGTCGGCACCGACTAGTTTCGAGCCCATCGGGGGCCCTTCATCAGGTTGAGTGGGACTGGTATATTTCGCGGACGCGGCTCGTCGCTCACTGCGCGCCTGTGCTCTTAGGGCGCGTCTTGAGGGGGCGGGGGGCGCCGGGGTTGTTGACGAGGTTGATACCAAACCGTCATTGGTGTTGTTGTTAAAGTTTCCGGGGCACAAAATGTACTGATTATGTCCACAATATCGTCTTCAGCACTGTCGATGTTGTATCAGGTCATTAGGTCAGAAATTACGTCGACGACCTATTTCAATAGCCTCCCGAAGCTTTCGAGACACGAAGTTCCTCTCAAGGGCCAGCACTTTAACTTTGTCGAACCTAATATAATGCGAGGTTCCGGAGTTAAGGGCATGATCCGCAACCTTCGAGGTGTTGGCGTCTAATTTACGCGTACTGCAGATATGCTCAGAGAGTCTCGACTTTATATTGCGCCCCGTTTCACCGACGTAACTTTTGCCACAGTCGCACGGGATCTCGTAGACACCAGGACTATCTTGGGGATCCCGGTTCTTTGGAGATCCCAGAAGTTGTATGATCTGTGTCATGGGGCGGAAAATTGTCCTGATTCTGAATCTACGGCGTAACTGGTGTCCAATTTTGTCCGTAAACCCTCGCATAACGTCGTAAATGGACTGCGACCCGCTCCGCAACCTGAGGCCGTGGTTTGCTGGTCGTGTTCGCTACTCGGTAACTCTGTCGCCAGTTGTATCTATTGCAATCTAATACGTGCCGTACGTGTGTCAATTCAATACCAGTCCCACTCACCCTGATAACGGGCCCCCGATGTGCTCGAAACTAGTCGATGCCCACATCGGACATATGTACGTGAGTGTTTTAACCGTTCCTATATTAGTTAATTATTTTAGCAGTTATGAATTATTAAATTTGTTTTATTTTCAGATGGAATAGCACATTCTATATGATGGAAAGGTTTTCGAAGCTCAAGGATTCGATTGTTTTGTACCTAAGTGCAAATCCAATTGTAATGATCACCCCTGAAGACTGGGCGAATATTTTAAAATTTGTACAATTAATGAGACCATTTGAAGAAATTACTAAAACCTTCAGTAGTTCTCAAGTGAATATCTCATCAGTCATACCCTTGATTCACGTTCTTATGACCACATTACAACAAGAAGAGATGAAACCTGATACTTCAGAGCAATTCCAAATATTGACGAGAAGATTACGCGATGAATTGAACTCAAGTGCAAGATTCACCACATTCAATGATGAATTCACCATTTCAAATGTTAGAGTCCATGTTAAGTACGAACGAAGACCAAGAAATTTCGACTACAACTAACGAGAGTGATAATCTCCTTTTGGAGATACAGTCACATTTTCAGGAGTACAAAGAGAAAATCGATTGCCTTTAAATGAAGATCCTCTTGTGTGGTGGAAATTAAATTCACACAAATACCGAAATATTTTGCCATTAGTGCGTCAATATTTGTCGGTACCCCCCAGCAGCGTCGCCAGTGAGCAATTATTTAGCGGAGCTGGTCTTATATACGAAGATCACCGGAACAGATTGGAAGGTGAAAAAGCGGCCAAATTACTTTTCATAAAATATAACTTACCACTACTTCATTTTGAATATTAATAAAATGTTCAGTGGCAATATTGTTGTCTGCACTAGATTTCTAATATATCTATTTCTAATCTAGATTTGAGTATTTGATGCATAATAAAGAAATATATTTGTAATTTTTTTTTTATATTATTTACACTTCCGTTTCCGCATCCGTTTCCGTTTCCGTTTCTGCTAAAAAAAAAATTTGACATCTGTTTCCGTTTCTGGTTCCGCTAAGACACTTCCGTTGCATCACTACCAGAGATTGCCTTGCATTGTTTGTAAGTTAATGTTTTGACGTGTCACGGTTGGACAGTGAACCTTACTGCTCAGGCTTACGGCTGATGTTTGTCTGCGTGCGTGTGTAGGTCGCGAATTCCTTAACGTCCCGCGCCAGGCCCAGCCGCGGGGCCGTGTACTAGTTAGTCATTCATAAAACGATGTCTTGTTTACTGTTGCCGGTGCCTGGTTTATTTATATTGAAATTGGATTATTTTTTGATCGACTTCAAAAAGAATCGTTACTGAACAGCTTTAAACCATTATAGTTTGCACCCTATAGCAAAACAAATTTTGTTGTAGTAGTCTTTGTACACTTATCGCAGCGAGGACGGAAAGTGCGCCGCAGGTCTGCCTAATCATAGATAACTATGCAACAGTTGCAATAGACAAATAGACTCACAAAAGCCAGAAAACACTAAGCAAAAATATTTTTTAGAAAACATTTTAGAAGACACTATTTTACGCATAAATGTCTTAATCGCATTGGAAAAGAAAGTAATTAATTTACCGGTAAATCAAATAGATAGGATCGATGTATCAGAAGTGTCGCGACCTTGACCCCTCGGGCGCGGCCTGATCGCCACACACAGACGGACATTGTTAGTAGACTAAAAATAAAACAAAATAACAAACAAAACGTATTAGAATACACTTATGTGATCGGCTTTCAGTCTTTGCTGTTTTGATTTGTGTAGAAGTTATTCCAGATGATTTTTCCTGCCCCAGAAATTGATAATATAACCAAACCAGCTGTAGAGAAAATTAATTGTTCAAAAAATAAGACCTTTTGTACTTTAATTTTGCAAATTGCAAATTTTAACAATTATTTAACACTAGCTGTCTTCCACGACTCAGTCTTTCTACGTCTGTGCCAAATTTCATCAAGATCCGTTGAGCTGTTCCGGAGATACCTTCAAAAAACATCACATCTGTTGCATCTGTCACAATGTAAGGAAATTTTAAATCGCCGATAAAAAGGTAATGTGTTGTCACAAGTTGTCACACGCACAAATTCATTGATATTTTTCATTATTTAAAACATAATAGATGACATAGCTGATGATATGATGTATAGCTAAAAATCAAACACACAAACAATTACTAAAATTTAAATTAATCTGAGTGTGATCTTCTGGGCATTGCTGTGCAGCGGCCGGCTCTGACGGTGCACTCGGCGCAGTTGCACAATACAGCTGCGGTGGCGCACAATGGCTGGCAGAAATAAGCGGCCTTGCACCGCACGCCGACGCCGACGCACACCTCTCGCACAGATATATTTTCGAAAATAAGGATAATGAAAATAAATACCTAAATATTTCAAAAAGACTCATCAGTTATCTAATGTCTCACTTTCCTAAAGTAATGCCTTTACATGTTATTACATTGCAATTAAAAGTGTTAATTCTTGCATAAACATGTGAAAACTACTAACAACAATTTATCCTGTAAGACTAGTAATATTGACTTAAGTTTATAAAAGAAAACTCAATACAAAATGCAATTCTATAAAGTTTGCAAATTACTTCGTACAATTGTATGAAAAATTATGTAACACGTAATCTGCATGTGATGTTGCAAAAACCCTAAATATAGATGACATTAGACACGCAATGCCATTATAGTTGTACGTCAGAGGCGCACCCGCCCTACAGCACCGCGCTCACCGCGCCTACTGCTTTCTCTCCTGCCCTAGAGTAACGCGCTCTAGGCACGCGAGCGAGCCCACTCCCCGCAGGAGCAAGCTCACGGTGGCAATGCTAATATCAGTTTATCACATAATTGTCATGCCAAATGTCTTCTACCCCCATCCAAAAACACGTATCTTAATACAAAACAATACACTGAAATAATCATCTCCCAAATACTTTTTGTAATGCTTGGAATATTTGATGGCAAAAATGTTCATAAACATTATTAACGAAGTGATAACAAAAAAATTAAATAACACTGTTATCGTGTCAGGCAGCCTTCACGATTCTCGAGGCATGTTATTTTTTTTTACTTCATTATTTCAGTGAATATCTAAACGATTTGAAGATGTAAAAATGATTTGTGTAGCGCGATCAGACCGCTGGCCAATCTTGACCGAATTTCCTATCAAGTTGTGTAATTGCCGGCGACTGCAGGGCCTTCGCCCGTCTCTCCCAACATCGCAAAGTGCACGTTAACAAATACTTGTATGCAATTCTAGAAAGGTTCATATATGTTATTGTCAAATGCTACGTCTTATATTAATGCTTAATCAATTATCACAATAACCCAGACATTTGTTTAACACGCGTTTTATCTAAAACATTTTTTAATATGAAAGTAAAAACCTATTCGCGCCAATTCGCCGTTGTGCTATGCGCCTACCACTTTAGGAGGAGCAACGACTTAACTGTAAGATTACTGTCTTAGGATTAAGATTTTAATAATCCAAATGTCGTTCTGTTCTCTGCAATCGGTTAACTCGCATTATATCGTCTCTTTCCTCTCGGCAAAAATTTGTTTTATTTATTTTAAAAAACTTACCAACTCTTAAAGAATCCATCTTTGTAAATATTCTAGTGCATATATTTACGCATATTTTTAAAAACTGTGTAAAGCAAGGAAATTGATTGACTAGTCGGGTACGGGGGTCAAACGTCGGGGGTGGTTTCCTCGGCAGCGCGGCTCAAGCAGCTGATCAGGTTCCCACCGGTCGGCGGTTTCCCAACGACGGGTTATTGATGTACGACGCTCGGCTCTAGACACTGAGTTTAAATACCTCTTATGTCTTATGGAAACTTTAAGTATTTAGTAATTTAAGTTTAAATTTAAAATAATTTAATTCCTTTTTCGTTTTTTTTTATAAAATAATAAGTCGTCTGTACTTTCTTACAAGGAAGAAGTCCTTGACTTTATCTAATAACAGAATCGTTATGGAACATAGTCTGGAAAAACATATAGCCTACTAATCAAGTTTTTTTTTTATTCCGCGAAGACTTTATCTTATTTTAAGAACATCAACTTGGTGCATCAGACTTTCAATGGAAATAGAGGAATGTAGAAGAAATTAAAGAGTTGCATGTCTCAAATACGATGTCATATTACATACATGACCTCATGACATTATTTCAACATTGTACTATCATTAAAAACTACTATTATAAAATAATTTCCGGTAAATCTATCATTATACTTGTGTCACTACACAACATGCACAACATTTGATCTCTATCATTCATTGTGTTTATTTTGAACTAACTTTTTCCCGCGACTTTGTCAGCGTGGAATTTAAAAACAATATTTTATAATAAATATAGAAAATACTGTGATAATGAGCTTTCTAATGAAAAAAGTATCTTTGAAATCGGTCCGGTAGTTTTTAAGTTTATTTGTTACATACAAACATACAAATGTCTCCATCATATCAGTGTTTATAGATATTCACAATACAAATGAATGTAATATTATGTAATCTTTAGTATATATGTATATGTACACAGTATGATTGTAATTGTGCTGAACTAACGATAGCCGCTAACCAGCTGGTTACAGCTGTAACGGGCGTCGCGGGGAGCGCAGGCAAAGGAAGGCAGTACATATTATCTGACGTAATACTCGGTTATGTATGACAATAATACATTCTGAACGTCCCTGAGACGAACATCTAAAGTTCAGACTGTCATTCGGGAAGGCGATGCCGCGTCTCCTCGCTGGTCTGTCCCCCCCCCCCCCTCGGTGTCGTCATCGCGGTGACGTCACAGCGGTTCACGTGCGATCCTCACACAGAGGTCAAGAGCAAAACTATTTGTTTAATTTGAGGCAATGGAATGAAACTGATCTATAAATGTTTGACATTTTTGTTACAATTTGACTTCAATAAACACTCGATACTGACTCTTATAAATCGTACACTTTTTATTAATGTACGAAAAACGCTTCGTTTTATAACGAACTAGCCGTCGCCGGCGACATCGTCCGCGTAACAACCTAGTAAGTAGCCTCTGTTCTTTCAGACTATGTTCTACATCCGTGTCAAATTTCATCGATATCAGTATCAGTTAATTATTTTTGGAGATATTTAGTAACAAATATCCATCCATCTAAACTGTTATATATTATAAATGATAATAAAATATTAGTATGACAATTGAACAAATTGTCAAGTTACTTTTACTTTTTTATGGCGTTCCCAGCATACATTGTTTTGAGAATTCGTAATCATCAGCATTTTATTCATTAAAACTTGCGTTTTATTAAATTTGTAATGTGCTGTAAAATCTTATAACATTACCGCTGCCGCTCTAAACTGAACTTGAGTTATGCGTGCGTTGTGCACACACGTCACAGGCAACACTTCAACGACCACTCAACAACAACCTGTGCTCTGACAGCTTGGACAACTGTCTCATACAATAATATATTCAAGTCAGATAAATCAGTTTTAAGACTGTACTATGATTGATACATGTATAATAACTATTTCGAACTCACGTAGGTACTCAAAATTGATTACACGTTGAGCTCAGAATGCTTCGTTTCAATCTACTTCACAGAATCCTTGTCACAATTACATTATTAAGTAGCAATTAGTTTTTGTTTCAATAAAACGCTAATAATACATTTACAAGTGCAAAATCCAATTTACTACATTTTTTGAAATACCACCTTTTCCCAACACATCACGTATTCACACCACTTGAGTTATGGACACCATCAAAATATGATTTCTGGATTTAAAAAAAAAAAACAAATACAACGAACTTTTGTGATAAGAAGTGTGTATAATTATTTTGTCATTTAGTGGAAGGAGGACAGCAATTATGTCCACCAAAATTATTTAAGTAACAACAAAAATTTGAAATGAAATTGATTTTTCATAACTGAAGTAAGGTCAAAAGTACTCAAGTACTGATTATACCAAAACAGATACAATGTAATATGTATAATTTTACATGGCCGTCGAGTTTACACTCGTGCCATACAATTAACCGCCTCTTAGCATTCAGCTCGGACTGCGGAAGACCGTTCTCCTTGAAAGCAAAAAATTTCAATGTTTTTGTTGTTCTATATACCAAGAGATATCGATGGTTTAATTTTTTATAAAAAAATTAAAATTTAAAACTTCTAAACTAAAATTAAATAGGGTAAAACAAATCACTTATAGGAGATTTTCTGTTACAGGTAAATTTTTCAATGCTCGATCGTTAAATAACGTGGGTAAGTGCAGTGACCGAGGAGGAGGTGCAGTTTACACAAAGCGGGAAAACTGAATTTTCCTTGGACATAAATTTGATGATCACATCTTTTCATCAACTTTCTGAGCCAAAAAAAATTATAACAAAGAAATTGCGTTGAAGTACATACGAATTCAAAGCTCAAAGAGGTTCGTGCCTTGCCTCGAGGTTTTTTTTTTCTACATTGATTTATCATCGATTTCCAATGTCAATTATTTCAATTGTTGCAAATAAAAAATATGAGTTTAATTGTGCGCGAACGATTCACGTTATGTTGAGTTGAGCGTACAATTTAATGTCGGAACAATCGAGAAACAACGATATCAGTATTGAGATGGTACTTGAGCTGTTAGCTGCGTATACTCGTTAGATGTATATAGTAGTTTATGTAATAATGTATTTGCATGGAGGCTGGAAGAACACCGAAAAATAAATATGTTGGGGAATTTTATCCTAAGAAAAATGTTCTTGGTTAATTGTTATGTGGATTTTTTAATTTGCCTTGTAGAAGGGTTGTTAATTGTTATAGGTCCAATGTCTGTGATGACTTTTAATAAAGAAAAAAAAGTAAAAATAAAAGGCATAATATAATTCAAACGTATTTATTTAAAATCTAATGTAAACTTAATTATAAAAAGTACCGGCACATTTAAACCAGACACACCATTCTAAATATTGATAAGTAAACTTTTTTTTAAACTATGGAAGATAATGAAAGCATGTTATAACTTACGTTCGGTGAAAAAACATGATCTTATAGATTCTAGTAATAAATCTATCAGAAAGGAAGCTGTATTTAACAAATAATAGATAAGTACCGTAGATAGATAGTACGTGTGCTCAGTTGTTTCTTGAAATAAAATTCGGTTAAAATATGTTTAAGTTTACTAATGCCTATTCAATAATATCCTAAGAAATGAACCATGTCATAGTATTAAGATTCGTGTTATGTTAACACGTAGTGCGGCAACTAGCAGGCGCGCGAGCAGCGGCGGCGACGCACGAGGCGCGCGGGGCACGGCGGCGCCCCCGGGCCCGCCGGCGACTGTCAACACACAGACAATACCACTGTTAAACATTGCTCTCACAGTTACACACAACCAGTGCGCACATCTCCAGCAGTCAATTGCGCAGATGTTGTGCTGCGTGTTGCAATGTGTTTCGTCACTCTAGAGCGGTATTTCTTTAAAATTCTGAGAGGTATTAGATTACTAAGTCATTAAAATAGTCCGGCTAATTTACTGTGACTACTTTAAGTTCAAGTTAAAGTACGTAAACTGACTTAGAAATGATAGATATGAACAAACTATCTCACAAGAGAAGCTCTTTCCCCGTTCCTACTAAACAAGTAGCAGCACATAAAGTGTATACTGACGAGTACGGTGCGCGTGCGCTCCTGGTAGCCCACGCCGCAAGTCACGCTGCAACGGCTCCACTCGCCCCACGCGCTCAGCCGACACTCCGCGCCAGACGCGCCGCCCGCCGCCGGAGGGGATCCTAGCCCTGGAGGAGGATAATGATACACACAATCATAGTACATATAACTACACTTAATGACAATCATTCTTACACAAAGTGTTTACCATTCAAGGCGGGAGGGACCGGCACGATGGAGACGATGCTGAGGCCGGGGTAATTGGAGGTGGCCGCGGGGCTCGCCGCGCCCCCTGCCGGCCCGGCGCCACCTGCAGGCCCGGCGCCTCCTGTCGGATAACTTAAATGTACAATGTTGGCATATAATCACAACATCAGACAAAAAATCTAACCAAAGCAAAATATTAGATGCATAAAAGTGTTTAAGATGGCGTCACGAGTAATGTCAGCATCTGACGTCAGTTGTTAGAAAACTAAGATAAAAAGGCTCATAACATAAGCGTAATCTTTTTCCCTGCGGCGCATACTGTACAAGATGTACCATATCGTGACGACCGTCTGCTAAGTTGTGACATATTCCAGACATCGACCTAATTATATTAAGTTCATATTACTAAGTTTGATATGTACTTGAACTTGTACATATACTTACCACATCTCAGCATAATAGTTCAATTAAAGTGTACGAAATGCATCAAAACATAATGATTAAAGTTATCACTGTAGAGGTCCACAGCCAGCGCCGCACGGCTTGACCATTGTCGGGACTACAATGATGATTAAATAACAACAAAGTATTTATCTTCGTAAATAAGTTTTTCTATCGTCAATATTTGTCAATTACATTGGTCGCGGGATACTGGACAACATCACGTGTCACGAGATGTCAATTTGTTTGTCACGATAATAAACCTGAGATCGTCGTCGGAACATATTAATGTCCGCTAATACGCTACCTATAACTAACTAGCTGGGTGCTAATCATTCATCACCACACTATCCTTGTAAGAAATAATTTGATAACACCCTCAGCTCGACCTACAGCATCGAAGCTTTGGATTGTTGATCCCTCTCTCCGGTGGCTTAGCTGACGTCAGCCGTTACTACGAGAATTTCAAAGCCTCGCTGACACTGACACGGGTTAACAAGCTCACAGCAGCATTAGGAAGTGATTAACTTGCACTAAGTCTAGGATTATCCATGACTCATTTAATACCAACCCGTGACAAGTTTGCTACAAATAGTAAAAACGTAATTAAAAGATGTCGTAGGAAAATTGTCAATTAGTTTTCCAAAATACAGAGATTAAACAACACAAACAATATAATTTCTCGTACACTTTGAAGGATATTAAATCTAGTAAATATTATAACTTTCTTGTGGAACATAAATCATAAAAATAAGAAAAGTATATGCAGTAAGCTATGTTATATTAATGTCGGGCACATCATCAGGTAGCACCATCTGGCAGTGCCGGCAGAGGCTGGCGAACTGCCAGCATAATGATTGATTGCCAGTTAACTTGTCTGTTTCACATTCACACAGCTCCTGATTATTTAGTACCGCGTGTTCCGTCACTTGCACAGGACGCGGGCCGCTTTTTCAACTGATAACATTGCAATACAGATTGCGTAAAATAACGTCTGTTATCCTTATAACTGGTAATGTCTGGACATGGCACGTACTCGCGGACATCAACGCCAAAGTTTCTTCTTCAGTTGATAAGTTATTGATATTAACAACAACAGTCATGCCATGTGATTCCTGGCTTAGTGCCCCCCAACCCACCCCTCTCCCAATTTACTTGCTTCAGATTTAGGAGATCGTGTAGTCGGGTAAAGATCCCACGTAGGAGTACCACTTTGTTGTTTGGCAGTTTATTTTAAATATCTCTCGGATTGTGTGTAGTTAACATATTGTGTACGATGCACATAACTCCGTGGGATGCGTGGGGGTGGGGGCAGGAGGCGGGGAGCGCGGTGGTCAAGGCCGCGCTTTCGCAGCCCTCCCCCTCCCCCGGCCCCCACCACACACGTCACCCGCGTTACTCGCAATCCACTGCACATGCTCATGCCACTTAACGAGGCTCATTAAAATATTAAGAGAAATAGCACAAGTTTTCGGACTCTTGCAAGACCATAGATATATGTATAAACTTTAAGCAGTTGTCCACGACTTTGTTTGCGCGGAATTTTTAAAAATATATTCCCAACAGTGAAAGAATTTTTGAAATCGGTTTAGTCGTGTCGGAGCCTATACAATGCAATGAAACAAACAAATTAACAAACAATTAAATCGTTCCTCTTAACAATATTAATGTAGAAGTAAATATAGATGGAGGATTAACATACAACTTTCACATCTAATCAAGAGTCGTTTTTCGATATTTTATTTTGTATTGTAAATGATAAGACTGAGATTTTTGTTTCGGCGGCACATATTAAAATACATGACATGTTCTAGACTGATTTAATATGTCTTAGTTTATTTTTTCACAAAATATTGCTAGCATTTTTATGCAGCGTTGTATTAAATAACATACATAAAGCCTCAACTGAACGATATTAAAATGTATTCATTTTGTACGTAAGTATTTTGATATAACAATAATGGCTGTAGTTGATTTATATTGTACTGGGATTGTCATAAATGCGAACAATAAATCATAATGTCGTCACTTATATATATATCATTATATTACTTTATATATATCATATAGATACTTATCATTGAAAATAATTAAAATAAGTTTCCAGTAGCAGTAGCACTGGTACATATGTACTCACCGAGCAGCACCTTGCAGGTGTCCATGCAGTCCTGCTGCGTGAGGAAGTTGTTCTGTCCGCCGCGACATCCGCCGTAGTTGAAGGGCACGCACATGCCCTTCATCGCCACGAATGCCCAGCGCTGGTACAGGCCGCGGCACGGGCCTTGCTCCGGTGCCTCCATGCAGATACCTAGGGGGGGGGGGGCACATACATATAAACTCACATCATAACAGAGAAGCTGGATCTTTATATTCACGTTGTTAGCACGTTACGCGTAAGTTTTGTGTATGTGCAACTAAGTAGCAACAGAGACCTGTCAATATGTAACGTGACCTTGTCGAGACGTATTCCCGGAGGAGCCATTACCATGAAGGCCAGCGATACGACTTTGTTGTACGCATAAGGCAATAGTAAAAGCTTTTATCTATTGTTTTACCGAACAAGAAAACTGATAGCAAAGACCGCGATCAAAGAACTTTAATTGTAGGTAACTTAATAACTTAAAGCAACTAAGGTGTTGAGTATTGATTGGCGTGTCTGTCACCTAACGACCCATATTAATTCAAATGCAGTCCATTAAAACGGTTCTGACTTTGTGAGCAATAAGTTGAGCAAAAGAAGCCGCAAAGAGATGAGTATAGTTACGCTTAGCTGTGGGCATGTCGATGGCGCAGTCGGCGCGGTCCTGGCAGGGCCGCTGCTGCAGCAGCTCGACGCGCGCCGAGCACTCCTGCTGGCGGTCCGCCGGCACCAGCAGCAGCCGCGTGCGGAACCTCACGCCGCGCCCGCACGACGCCGAGCACGGCGACCAGCCCGACCACTCGGTGGTGGGGCACGCGGGGTCCGACAAGCCCGCGTCCGCCTCCGCCTCCACGCACTGCGGCTCCATGCACTTACGATTCTCCTCTGACAACACATCATGTCGCATATTACAAACCGCCACCGACCTATTAAAATTTTCGATGCTGCTCAACAACTCAACAGCCCAATTGAAGAGTTGAGTTCGTACCGGTGGGCACCAACGGGCACTTCTTGAAGCCCATGTGGTCGAGGAAGGTGCGGCGGCGCGTGCTGATGCCGATGCCGCACGTCACCGAGCACTCGCTCCACGGGCCCCACTCCGTCGTGCGGCATGCTTCCTCCGGCACTCCAACCGCCTCCGCCTCAGCCTCCACCTCCGCCTCCGCCGCGCCGCGCTCGCTGATCGATGTTATCAACATAAAAATATTTCTTTGCACAAATTTTATTACTAAGAATATGAACAGTAAAAAGTACGCTATTGCACTCACGGGCACTCGGGCACGTCGGCGACGCACATCTCCTTGGAGACGAGCTGGCGGTCGCAGGCGAACATGGCGGCCTTCTGCGGCATACGGTATTCGCGCGTGCGCATGCGCAGCCCCTTGCCGCACGACACCGAGCACGCAGACCACGCGCTCCACTCCGTCACCCCGCACTCCGCTGCAACGACACAGCCGACAACACGTCAAATAAAAACCAAACAACGATAACCTTGAAAACAATAAGAATAATTATTTTGCACTTACGGCGATTGACGGCCTGCGTGTTCTCGGCCTCCTCGAGCACCAGAGCCTGCAGCGTGTCCTCGTCGCAGCCGCGCGGCAGCAGGCTCTCGCGCGTGATGTACAGCCGCGCCATGGGCCGCAGCTCGCCCCCAGGGTTGTAGAAGGGCGCGCGCGGGTCCTCCGGGTACATCGTAGTGATGCGATACATCTTCTCGCGGGGAATCGTTTCAGAGTTTGCCGACTGCGGGAAGTAACAGTTTAATAATTCATCCATATTTACTCGACTATTTTAGGGCCTTTATCAAATGAAATAGTTAAATATTGTTAAGGACTTAAAAAAATAAAAGGGGCGCAAAGACAATAAACAAGTATTAAAGCGGTTTCGTCACCATGTAAGAGATGCCGTTGTCGGTGCCGGCGTCGTAGGGGAACAGGTCGATGGTCTTGCTCTCCGCCCAGCTACAGTCTTTGTTACACAGCTCCAGCCCACTCACGCCCACCACCCAGTCGGGGGAGGGGCCTGCGCGTGACGGACAAATAATTTTAATGACCATCACACCGGATTGCTTCTAAACTTTATACTCCAACTTATCGGTCAAGTGGACTCATGATATGTTTTCGGCTTAACAGAACAACGAACAACAAATAGTAACACTCAAATATGATTCGAAAACTTGAGACGGTATCACATACGGATATTGATGTGATAGGATATAATATAGAAGGCTGATGAGTACCGAACATGGAGGCGAGGGAGAGGTAGTGGCGCGTCCTGTCGACGGTAAAGACGGCGGAGGTGTTGGCGTTGACGCGCGGGTGCCACAGGCCCTGCGCCTTCACCACGGAGCGCAGCAGCCGCCCGCGCTGGCGCAGCTCACGCTCCAGCAGCCCCACAGAACCCCACTCCGCCAGCGACCTGAAACCATCGGACGCGATCTGCCCCTCCCCCCAGAATGAGAAGTTGCGCGGGTGCGTGGCGCCGATCACGTCGGAGAAGTGCGTCAGCCACAAGGCCTGAACCGGGAAGTCTTTAGGATGCGTCTGTGGCGACCACAGTCCCTCGAACACCATCTGCCAAAGCAATAATTATAACATTACATTACAAAAGATATTATTAGAATCATTGCCTTTAAAGTTCGAGCTGTTTTATAGTTACTCCATAAGATAACGTTAACATATTAAGTAAAACGAGCAAAATAAGGTGTCGCGTTTATAACAAGTCGGTGAGGGCTGCGAGCACAGCCGAGTAGAGCGGGCACCTTGTACTTGGCATCGTCGCAGGCGCAGCAGTCGGGCGCAGCGAGCGCGGTGTCCTCGCACACGCGTCGCGTCAACTGCCCGTCCTCCGCAAACCACCGGCTAGCGTTCTCGTAGACCATGGCCCTACGCAACAAGCATTGTCGTAAAGTTACCCATTAGTTCAACGTTGCTCCTAGTTATACGTCCTGCTATTCGATATACGGTCGGTAACATGACATAGCCTGCCTAACATGAACTTACTTAAGGAGCACGCATCCGGAGCCGGCCTCGGGCGCCTTCCACATGACCTGGACCTCGGTCTTGGGCAGGTCGTCGGCCTCCAGAACCGAGTTGACGCACTCCTCATCAAATCGGGTGAGCGTATCGGCGAACAGCTGGAATTGTCCTTGGCGGCGCAGCGAGCGCGGTGCGGTGCCGTCCTGCGGCTCCACCACCAACTGGAACCGCGTGAACTGCTGCACCACGTCGTGCGTGCGCGATCCCACCAGCGTTACTGACCACATAACACATCATTTTTTTTTTAAATTTCAATCCATCATTAATAAATAGAGAAGTATTACCAGTAGCCATGTATATGTAAAATGGCCTAGTCACTCCTGACATAGGTGAGGGTCCGAGCCCCTCTATGGGAACGTATAGTGAGCTGATGATGATATGTAATAGGTAGTATTAAAATGAAAATTAATAAAGTCACAAAGTATACATGGCGAGCGAACAAATAAAATGTTGTATTTTTCGGAAGTGGCGCTTATCGCTCGGTAGGAGCCGCAATGAACGCACCACATTATCGCCGCAGATAAATTCATAACCAGAAACAGGCAGTTATTCACTTCAATCTGTTACTGTTATAATATGCCTAAGGTGATTTGTCTGTTGAAATTTATTTCAATCTATAAATATCATGAACAAGCAAAATTGTATGTTCCGTTACATGTATTCCTGCAACTTCGATACATACAGAAAAAAATACTGAACTGGGACATTATGAAATGCGAGCATACCGACGTATCGGTGTCCAGGGGCGTAGCGCTCCGTGTCCTCGCTGAGCAACAGCCGGTAGTGGTTGTCCCCCGGGGACTTGTCAGCAGCGGCCTCGCGCGGCGCCAGCTCGCATCCTACCGCGGCTTCAGTGGCCGCCGCGCCCGACGCGCACGCTCCCAGCGCCAGTAGCACGCACCACGAAAACATTTTCTTACGCAGTCATACTGTAAAGAGAGGCGTTCAAATTAAATGTGCATTCCTCGAACAAGATCGAACATGACTTCAGGATTTATTGAAATCTGTGATGCAAAGAGCCGATGATAGGAAACTAGTGGTGCTACGGGTTGCGGGACAGCTACGATCACTATGAATAATATATTTTTCGAAGAAACTTGTACACAGTGGCGAAAGATAGCTACTCTGTCTGTCTTCTTCGCAGCAAAAATCTTCTAAGAAATGAGAAAAAAACATGTGTTCAGCATTAACAGCCGCGTTTCGTTACGCCGCCGGGGGTCGAGGGTCGGAGGTAAGAGGCCGAGACCGAGTCTCGTCTATTGCCAGCAGTACTTACTTCCTCTTGTAATTATAATTAAGACAATTTACGTCATGTCCTTCTCGCTCACGTCCTACATACAATGTTTTATTAATTACGAAACATAACACATTAAAAATGTCAATTTGGTTGATTGGGTGTTAGAACAGAATACGGATAGGATTTTTAAAACTTAATTTGAGAAGACTTATTTATACTCATAATTACACTAATACCAACATTTACTAATATTATAAAGAGGAACGATTTTATTTTAATATTGTAGTGTCGTAATTTATGCATATTTAAAATTAATAAATTACACAATAACTGTTCATCAATGTGTTTAAAAATCTTTTTAATAAATATTATTTATAATGAACTCACCGACCGTCAGCGTCGTATGCTAGAATCAGGAGTGCGCAATGGGCGGTGAGATGCGCGGGCGCGGCGCGGGGGAGGAGGAGGAGAGGCAGCAGATAAGGGGTCACGACTTGCGCGCCCTCTGCCCTGGACTCGTTACCAGATTTGACAAAATATTCCGACACACTTGCCAATTATTTCAAAGTAATGAAATGGGACAAAGCCCGTCCCACACGTTCCTGCGGACCCGCTCCACTACCCGAATATATCTTCTCCTATCACCGTCGACTCACACACATGTCTGTCACACTTTATATACAAAAGGGCATAATACCACAGTTTGCTGGGCAGCATATATACCAGTAACTTTGCAGTCAGAGTGGGGACTCACCTTGCGACGTGCGGCGCGCTAATGAGCATTGAGCAGACGACAGGCGACAGCAGCCGCTCAAGTGATGCTTCCGGGCCCTCGCGTGCCGCCGCCGCCGCCGCCGCCGCCGCCGCATGCCGGGCCCACGCGGCTCGCGCTCACTTAGCTTACGGCCACACTCAATACGTATCTACTTGTTAAAACGACAGACATTAATCGTGAGACAGACCTAACTTTCCTCTGGATTTCCAATATTCATGGATCTTTTTGCTCGAATTATTATTTGATTACCACTAAGCGGCGCCCGGTGAACATTTAGTTTCTGTGAGTACGACAGTTAAACGTAAGAATTGTTCTGTAGTGTACAAGCAATCTAATTTTAATTTCTCACCTCACCTCATCTATATCTTACCATTGCAATGTTTACAGTCAGTATACAGTGTCGATACATTCCTGTATAAGATCATAATATTGTTTATTTATGGTTAATAAAAGAGACCATTATGTTGTGCTCAGGTGTTTAATGTGTGGAAGTTTTCAAGTGTGAACATACGTTTATTTGAGTAAAGGAAGATGCGAGACGAGGCAAGATTATTATCTCATAAGTTTTCAACATCTCTCCACCGCCGGAGTCTGGTTAAAATTAAATAGATGATAGCTGTAGAGTGGTAGTTAGATATAGAGGCAGCTGGCCGGTAGACGATATCATCACAAGTATACGTAACGCTACATCAGTGAGACAAACATTGTAATATATATACTAAAATTATGTAATTACACGTTTACTGCTGGTTACTGTTGTCGAGCTGATGGTTCTACCTATCAATAGGCCCAGTAGGATTTTTTGTTCATCCGGAGTCGTTGGGCTGTTCAGTGAACACCCTCTTTCTTCACTTTCTGTGTCAATGCTCTCATCACCGGCTGATAAACAATTTCAATTGTATTTTTGACAGATCTATTAAAGTCGTAATAAATTTAGTAAACAAGATGAAAGGGACGACTCGTTTTTATCTTTTAAATAAAACAACACATACAAATTGCATTGATTTAATTCAATTGTCATACAAACAGATTCACACAAACACATACAGATGGAGCCGCTTTCGAGAGCGTTGTCTCGTATGACATATGGCACTGGTGGCAGTTGCACTACCGCATCCAGTCACTCACTCAGTGTATGACACACATGACACACATGACACACACACAAACAACTCACCACTCGTTCATGTACTGTATTTATTTATACAATAATCGGCTATCACAGTGCTGAGGTTCATCAATTACAATAAATCCCTTGTGACAACACGTGACGTGACGTGACGTGACGTGACGTGACAAGAGAACATTCACAAGACATGTTGCACAACTTGTGTTTGAAGTAAGAACACAGCTGCGAGCACAATTTATTATACAAGTGATATTAAATACATAAACTACAATTTTATTAATAAGTAAATATGTATAGATTAATGTTATCTAGATATATTTGTTACAAATATCTACTTTGAAGAATTCTTTGCGAAATATAACTAGACAGAGTTGTTACAGACAAACAGACAAACAGACAGACCTACAGATGTGAGACTGAAGACAGAACTTGACAAGTTACAAGTTAGATATTGTACAATAGCTGTAAATACAACTCAGAGATTTACACAATCTATTCAATTATGTTTGAAATGTTCACAGCGATGTCTCACAAACACATTTCTTAACAAAACTTTGAAATACTCCTTATATCATATTCCTCTAGATATTTATATAAAATAATATATAAAACATCGTTTATATAATTAGCAGGATGTTTTTAAATAAATAATTACAAACAATGAGATACATAAGAAATAGAAACACTTACACAATCACATCTCACACTTTATCTCACACATGTTTAAAAATAAACTTATTTTGTCAATAAATTGCAAGCAGTTTTGATTTCATAAAATATTACATTACAACATACAAATTACATAAAAATAAATACAAACGACTAGATACGTATTTGACTAGATTATTTTCACTTGTCAGGTAATATTATTTCCCCTGTTGTATTGTTCTTACACAATGTCTCCTTTTAAAATAAAATCACAGCACTATAAGTAGGGCTTCGCACGCGTGGGGCGGGGCGTCGTCCTCGGGGAGGCGGGGCGTCGTCCGCGTGGGGCGGGGCGACGTCCGCGAGGGCGCGGAGGGCGGGGCACACGCTCAGAACGTCAGCACGGGTTCCTCGCGGTGGTCTAGGATATCTGAAACGTTTATCATAATATTTATCCTATTTGTTTAGATCACAAGCTCGTATTAACTTCCTTTATTGTTTTGTAATAATTTTACAAGACAATAAACATTGATCACTTTGCTATGTAACGTGATAGTGTGTGACGTGATAGGTATGTGAGGTGTGTGAGGTGTGTGAGGTGTGTGAGGTGTGTGAGGTGTGTGAGGTATGTGAGGTGTGTGAGGTGTGTGAGGTGTGTGAGGTATGTGAGGTGTGTGAGGTGTGTGAGGTATGTGAGGTGTGAGAAGCGCGATACCTTTGGCGATGGCCCACCAGGGCAGCGTGACGTAGGTGAGGTAGGCGTTGAGGGGCGCCGACTGCTGCCGTTTGCCCTCCTTCCATAGGTGGAAGGTCTGCGTGAAGCCGCGCATCGCCCACAGCGGGTTGTACGCGCCGTCGTCCAGCTCTGCAACAGCACAACAACCCCCTTTAAATCCACCCTCCGCCGCCTCCACCCCGCTCCACCCCACTCCACCCCGCTCCACCCCGTTCCACCCCGCCGCCGCTTATCGCTCGAGCCAGCATTCCAGGTCAGCCAACATAACATTGTGACTTGCAGTCAACAACATGAACAGGCAAAAATGTTAAAAATAGGGTTTTCATTATAAGTAAAACAAATACATTATGTTCGCTAAATATGACTTTTTTTCACACTTATGTATATAGTTAGATATAGATATATGAATATTATTTTATTTTCAAAAATAATTAACATAACAAAAAATGTATCGCTAACAAAGTAAAAGCAATAAATGAACACTAAGTGAAGTGAAGTACATGCAGCATTGCAGACGGCACATATAAAGCTGTGGTGTACCGTGCACGGCGCGCGCCGGCAGCTCGCACCAGTAGTAGATGTCGGTGCCGTCGGGCGTCGTGCGCCGCGGCGGCAGACGTGCTCGCCGGAACAGCGCCGCCGCCACGCCGCGTTGTCGCCGCGGCAGCGTCACGTACGCGCGCGCCCCCGCGCTCCACCCCGCCCGCCCCTCCGCGCGACCCTCCTCCGCGCTTTCCGGCCGCGGCTCCTCGCCCCCCGCACCCCCCGCACCCGACACCTTCGCATCGCAGTCCAGGGCCGCGTCGTAGGCGATTTCGCAGTCCTCCTCGGCGGCGAGGGGTGCGCGAGGTGGGGCGCGAGGTGGGGCGCGGGGGCGGGAGCGCGGCAGGGGGCGGAGCGGGGGCGCGAGGCCGGGGGCGCGGCGGGGGGCGCGCACGGGCGGGGTGACCTCGCGCAGACAGGCCGGGGTGGCGGTGTCGCGCGCCTCCCGCGCGTACACCTCGCGCATCCTGCCCGCGGAGCACGCCCCGCCCCCCGCACAGCACCCCCAGCGGGCGGAGGAAGCCTGAGAGCCGCGCCGCGCTACGGACAGATGTCACGTGTTAGAGAGATGGCCACTCGCGAGAACGCGTCGCGCGCAAACTGTCACAATTTTGTCTCTACTCGGAGCGACTAACGTCCAGTTCGTAATTGCGTAACGGAGTGCATACTACGGTACCGCTTTGAAATGTTTTAATGTAATTGCAAAAAGCCAAATCTACGCAAAACTTTAATTAAGGTTGTCATTTCGTCCGTCCTTCACGGTGGAGGCCGGCGAAGGAATCATATTTAATGAGAAACGTCACCATTGTCAGTGTCTTTATCGTCATTTTAAAGTGTACATTTCTTAATCTGGCTAAGTTTAAAGTTAGTCATCGTATTTCTGCCGAGAACAAGTCAATACAAAATGTGACAGAAATGTAGCGCGTGAAGTATCGCGGCGAATCTGTTCGTTCGGTGAGCGATTGAATCTAAATATTACAAGAATTGTTATGGTGTAACTGCGCTGGCCGAGCGCGACCGACTGGCTCCCTCCGCGCGCCCCGCGCACGCCCCCCCTTAACCCCACACTTCCCTCGCGAACCACGCCCCCGCCCCACGCGCACCCCGCTCCCGCCCCCCACTATGCTATGAAGCAACAATACAGAGAAAGCGACAAAGCGATGAGGTCGAAATTGAGCGGGGTCTTTCTTTACTGCTACCCTCGTGAGATACACACGAGACACTCGAGGCACGCGCCGAGCACACGTGGCCAACAACTTATAAGTGAACATTCAGCTTTTACTAGATACGTGTAATACTGATACAGACTACTTGATGATACAGACCGAGTAAGAGAGTAGAGCGAGTGAGGGGAGAGAGGAGAGGGGAGTGTTGCGGCAGGCGGCAGGCGGCATGCGGTGTGTCTGTATGTATGTACATGTACAAGTGCGGAGGTTACCGTCTCGCAGGTCGCCCGCCTCCACCTCCGCCAGGCCGTCGCCGAGCGCGTCCAGGCCGTCGTTCTCTGAGCGGCTGTGGTCCGCGCGAGAGGGGTCGCGCGCGCGCCACCCGCCGCGCACGAAGCCCGCTATGTTGGCGCTCGGGTCGCTCAGCCGCCTCTACAATGTGCCACGTTATTTACGACATGCACGTTTCGCGCACGCCACCGGGTTGCTAGGGCGGCGTCGTCACCTGGTGTCGGAAGAGGAACAGCTCCTCCGGGTCGTCCATGTCGTCGGGCCAGGGCGCCGCGAGTCCGGGCGCCGAGCCGGGCGCCGAGGAGGGCGCGGCGCCGCGCGGTCGCGACACCGCCACCTCGGCGTGCCCCTTGCCGCCCGGACCCTTCATGCGAACGAACTCGCAGCGCGCCGCCCCGCCTCCCGCCCCGCCCAGCAGACCGAACGACATCCGCTGCGCCATCTTATTCGACAGCGACGATTGCTGTGGAAACAAAGAAAATCTAATCAAGTGACGCCTACATTAAACGGTGTTAACGGACGACATGCGTTATTCTTATAACTCGGTAAGAAGTGTTACTCTGTGTACGGTATCTATTTATAGCCAAAGCAAGTGAGACGAGAGGAGAGGGGAGCGTGTTCTGTAACGCTATAGATAACAGAACTCTATAAGATAAAGTGCAAAAGTGACTGCATTTAGAGTTCATCGTTTGAAGTTCCGTAAGTAATCCCCAGGAGCGCACCAGTTTGTATGCAGTTCCCCGCAGCACATGCACTGTGTCTCCGGCGCCAGAGCGGGGTGTGGGGGTGTGGGGGCGTGGGCGAGCGATGTGGGTCACGGCACGGCGCGGCGGGGACCTGTCAGCTGAGGCCACTTGTTGCTGCACGCTCCGCCGCCCGCCGCCCGCCGCCCTCCACCTCACAACCTACCTCTCGCCCTCGCAGCATTGCCATTGTATCCCCCCTCCCCCATTACTGTGTCCATTTAGATCACAACTTTCAAAGCGACAATGCTGCTCGTATTATTATCCGTTTACAAAAAAATACTAATAACAGCGGCATTATTAAAAGATTGAAACAAAATGACAGAAAGTAATAGCCAGTTTCTGTAACAATTGTATGAAATCTGATCGTAAATATTTCAATGCCAAATACATTTATTTTATCTATTTATATAAACCAGAAAAAATAAGATAAAGCGATAAGTGTAAGCCGAGCGAGGAGAATATCACATACCGAACAGAGAGACAAGGAAGGAATGACAATTTGTATTTATATTATTGTTGGATCTCTACAACATGTACTATACCTATACATACATTTATATATATAAATTAAATTGGAATGTCTGTACGTAAAACAAAAAAAATATATAACGTACACATGAATGTTTTTGAGTTTCCGATAGCAAAAAACCAATTTCTAAATTTTTTTTTCGTCTATCTGTCTGTCTATCCGGTGGACGGCGTTTGTTCCATATAGGTAGCTAATAAATGGGGCAATATTACAGGCAATTCTTTTCCGCGATGCCGAAGTCGCGAGCAACCGCTAGTTATAGTGGGCATACTTTTATACTATAATGACAAGATGTGCCAATGGGGATGCTGGGTGAAGGTTGCACAAGGTGGGGGAGATGGCGGGGTGTCCCCCTCCGTTCCGGATGCATTCTCTAGTTTTGCGTTACACGAAGATCTCTACGCTATGACTCCCTCCCACTCTCACTGACACACAGTTTATTTTTATAAAACATTTACACATCTTTTAAATTATTTTAATCTATATTTACTTTTTAAAATTTCTTGTTCCTAATTTAATGTGATTAAACTGCGATCGTATGAGGAAAGAGACCTCCAGGTACAGGCTTGGTGGTTTCCCTAACGTGTGTCAGTCGAAGGGACCTAAGGTTGGGGGGACTCGTAGATCGGGCGATTGCCGGCATTGTACCCGCCGCCCCCCCGCCATCGATGGCACCGGGAGAGGCAGGGGACGCAGAATGTTTAAATAATAGGTACTCAACGTTGAATTGAGAGCAATTTTCATCATATTACTCGAGTATTTAATATGGAACGCTATGTACAGATAAGCTATCGTGTACATATTGATTAAAAGCAGAAAAAATACAACATTTTAATTAAATTAATTGAAGTGATTTATTTAAAAATAACTTCCTTTCAAAGTTTCAAAAGTCCGTAGCGAGTTAATACATCTCGAATGTTCGCAGCGAAAACGTAAACAGTGAATAACAAACTAGCTATTGTAAATGAGTAGTTATATACAAGCATAGTTAGTACATAAGCGAGCATGTACAGGGGCGCGTCACGGCCGCCACACGCCACACGCCACACGCCACACGCCACACGCCACACGCCACACGCCACACGCCACACGCCACACGCCACACGCCACACGCCACACGCCACACGCCACACGCCACACGCCACACGCCACACGCCACACGCCACACGCCACACGCCACACGCCACACGCCACACGCCACACGCCACACGCCACACGCCACACGCCACACGCCACACGCCACACGCCACACGCCACACGCCACACGCCACACGCCACACGCCACACGCCACACGCCAGCCGCCAGCCGCCAGCGACAATGCGCCTCTGACTCTGTACTGTACCTAGTTGTGTTTACAATAACTTTTACATCGGTCACCGCACGACGTGCAGATGCAGCTCGTGGCCTTATTTAATTAATTACTTCTGCATTGCATCTGCATTATAAATATATATAAACTTAAACTACACACAACTACGAGATTATTTTAGTGTATTTTCATACAACCGGGTACAAGTTGACGTGATTCATTATTATTACAACTTATTTCCCTATTCGTTATAAAGCGATGTGAATATCCTTCACTTGTATCATTGAACAGCCGCATTATATTTTAACAAAGACTGTAAAAAAATCTAAAAGTTTTGTTGCAAAACTATGACACATTCCGCTGTATAGAGGAACTCAAGCAGGTATCTATTATGTTTGTGTTATCAAAAAAATATTTAGTTAATATAGAAAATATAAAAATAGTTAAGATGAAACGAGTTTCTACTATTTGAGTGGCGCGTCATTCCATCAACACGCGAGCACGGCTGGTTGCCTCGCGCCGGCCTCATCTCGCGGCCACGACCTTACCTGCTGGAATCTACTTACACACTTCAAATCTCTTTGACTTAATCAAATTTTTGTATTTTGTAGATACGGAAGTTTTGAGAGCACTAAATTTAGAGGTCCTTCGAGGTTGTCACTGTTCATTTGACGTTTGTCATCTCAGAGAACTTTTCCCATTCCAGTGCCAAGTAAAGCAGATTTACACTGTCAACTTTTATAAATAATTTTGATCAGCGATCATTATCAAATAGTGACTTTTTTCCTCGTTAGTATTTTAATCAATAAACAATAATGACATTGTTTAGTACCTAAATCTAAAACTGAAACCGCCCACTTTTTTGATTGGATTATGTGTATGTAAAAAAAGAAATTTATGTTATTGTAATGAATTGTTCAATTAAATGATCAAGTATATAAAATATGTAAATGAACAAGTTGAATACACTTGTACTTTTTATAATTAAACTTTGGAATGTCGCGTACTTGTGTGTTAGATGTGTGTGTGTAGGTAATGTGCGAGTGCGTGCGCACCGACACACCGCACACACACAGGCGAGCGTGTTCGGTGCGCACGCACTCGTCAGCGACAGGCATGCGCGCGCGCCGCTCGCCGCTCGCCGCTCGCCGCTCGCCGCTCGCCGATTACCGGTCGTATTTAAATACCGGTGTAGTACGGTGGACCTTCTAACTTCTGTTATAAGTGTTGGCGGACCGAAATATTTATTTATTAGGAAACTAGTTTTGTTTCCGCTCCATAAATGTATCTTGGAAACATTGCGCAATTCTGTTCCCACAGTTGATACCATACCTATTTGCAATGCGTATTATTATCGCATCAATTTTACATTTAAAATAAACTAACAGAATTTGCATCGCTCGGCGACCGCGGTAGATATCAGTGCACGGACAAAGTCACGGGCGAGACGCCGCTGTCGGCCAACACGGGCCTGTTGTTGCATCGACTGGCAATAAATTTGTGCTAATTACCCAGTGGCTGCGAGCGACAGGCGCGGTGTAGGCGAGGGCATTGCTTTGCGCTTACATCAACGGAAGTGCGACCAGAATTGCCTTATTAGCGTCGCGGGTAACTCGAGGCGAACACTAATCTGCCTCGCTTAGATACTGTGCAAGAAATCTTCCTACGTCACAGCATTACGCAGCACATTTATACTACTTAACAAAATGCAAGTTTTATATCACAGAAAAGTGCCACTAAAACGTTGTATACTTTAAGTCTTTTGTAATATCTTGGCGGCCCAAGGTTATCGTCGCGCTGAGCAGTGCCCTCCCCCCACATCCCGCTACGCCCAGCTACACATAAAATTGTGTTCTGCACAGCGATTAGCGCGAAGTTAAAAGCCGCAAAGATATATGAAAACATTTATATCTAGTATTCCTATATTTTGTAATTAGTACGAATGAGTCAGCTCTGTTTGTCAGACTTCATATCGTAAAGCTTCCATAGCGTTAACTAATAACGATGTATTGTTCCGGGTCGCGACTCTCGAAACCCGGTCTGCGCACACGCACGAGGGTAGATGGATAGAAGATACAAGGATTGGTATGAGCTCGGATTCGGATTAGTAGACACATTCTATGATTGCTAACAAAAAATGTTTTTTTTTTTTAAGTAGCAGATATACAACGAGATATATGTATGTACATGTAGGTACATGTACAAGAACCGCAACCGGTGTCACTGTACTGTACTGTCACGACCTTACGTAGCTAAAAATACATACAAGCGAGACTCATCATTACAAATAAACAAAACATTGCGCAACATAATTTTCAACTTCAGCTGTAATGTCTTGTATTGGTTAATAGATTAAGAAAATGTCTCGCTTCAACAGATCTAAACAAATACAAGGTCAGTTCAACAATGGACATTCATTTACGTTTGCATTACAAAGATATTTTTCTGGTCGACGACAGCCTGGGGCGTGTATTTTTACATCTTGAAATTAAATTTGTAAACTTGTTAAAAGGCAACTAATGAGAAAATATGTACTTCTATATAAATATTTACACTAATAACGATTAGCGTAGTCAGGGTGTTGCAGTGCGCAGCCAACAACAGGTCACAGTGTAGGTAACAAGTAACCTACAGGTACCTATATTACGTCGAAATGAAAAGATAATTTACAAAAACTGACTGTTGTGACTTATCCTAATAAATACTAAATCGTCTATCAAATACAATTGCTGTATCAGATAGAAAGTGCGATGTGTCATAGCAAGTCTCGCCACATCGTGAAGTCGCAGCGGTCGTATTCTTTGAGTAGAATGTAGGGCAGTGATACTGACCCTGGCGTCGTACACTCCGGTGAGCGCGTCGTAGCGGATGGAGCCGAGGAAGATGACGGCGCAGGCGGCGGAGCCCCGCCCGCGCGCCACCAGCTCCACGCACACCATCTCGCCGTCGCGCACCACCATGTCGCAGAACACCTGCACACGCGCATAACGCATTTAACTTTATCACAACAGTCGATCGTATTCCTTGACATATTATGATTTTGTCTGCCTTCTAGAAATCAAACGTACAATCCTTGAAACCAGTAAAATAGAAACATAATTGCACACCGCGGGGATTTTCCTAGTTGTAAAGTGTGCGATGAGCCGAGCCGATACGGCAGGCAAAGGAAAAATAGGCACTAGCGGCTCTCTAGGCGTCGTAAATAAACAAGCGTGACTCACTCAGTGTCACGCTAACGATCCGCGATTTAACTCCTCTTATTTACTTAAGACGATACGAACATCCTTGTATTGTTCCAACAATTGTACATTTTATCTTAAGAAGTGAAGACTGAATACTTAAAATATTTATACTCTGAGACACGTTTTACACTTGAAAGTACTTAATAGGACCTTTAAGTGGCATTAGTAACTATAAAAAGCGCAACCGAAGTGGCACGGCTTGGCTTTAAGTAGAAATAGCCAGTTGTTCTCGGTGTAGCACGGAACACGAAGCGCAGCGTCCAACCACAACTTGATGCAACGTGCCTCACATGACGCGAGGCACGGCGATACGATGACGATAAGGCGGTGAAAAGATAAGTCGACTGTCAGATTCAAACGATAAGGGATTGTTTTCAGATACCTCCACAACGCTCATCTTTATTTACTAAGCATGTAACAGAGAACAGTCAAGAGCAGAAGCCATGAGGAAGTTAACACTCGTATATTATCGCAAAAATTTGCATGATTGTAGTGCAGTACCTCTATGTACACAATAACAACAAAAGTAAAGAGGTGATCGTCAAATCAGGATACAATACTAATGACTCGTATTTAGATACGTGAGTCTTATTCGCAGAACTATCTACATTTTGTTGGCACGCGGCGTGATAAGCCGACACGTCACCGACAAATATAATTGAACCCTCTATTCGCCGTCACTCGTTACGTCACCGTGACTCACCGGCGAACACGTTGCCTGTTGTCTTTGACTACATTTAAAAGTACATAAATGACCATGGATATCATCAAACGTCGCGCATTGTCTCTTTCAACATACATAAAGATATTTCTGGCGAGAACTTTCATCGCATAAAAGTAAAATAATTTTTTTGCAGTGTTTTTGGTCACAAGGGGCATTGTCAGCTTTGTGTTGGGCAGCGCAAGGTCTGAGGTGCCGCAGTGTGGCACTCACACGGCCACCTTTTCACTTACTTATTATTAAGTACAGACCTACAGTAAAATAACATTTGACACGATTTACCTATCGGTATTCGTTTATTACACAGGCCCGGCTACCTCGCTCATACAATTCACTAAAATGTAACAACACGTAGTCAGACATCGTCACCAGTAATATAAGTAAGTGCACAAGATAAGAATCTTCAAAATAAAGTATTGAAATTGTATATTTATGAAGGTATAAATTGTTCTGACCGATGCGATGTCATAAAACAGGTGATAACATTAATAAATACTTATTTAACTATCATTTTATTCATAATTAACTTGCACATAACGTTTTGATTGTCTTTTAATAAGACGTATGTCATTTAAAATACTAGAATGCGTCATTCGGCCAGATTATTAGAGATTTCCTCGACGGTCTAAGCTTTCCGGCGACATAACTATGTGTTACGATGAAAACTTGCCCGTGAAATACTGATCTTATATTTAGCATACCACTTTCACTATTTCTTCTTGATTAAGTAATTATTCCTTGTATTTAAAGTATTGTTAATGAAGGTCTTCTTATATTATCTTAGCTTTTGCTGATAGTACATAATTATCTTTTTTCTTTATTCAATGTCAGGAAAATCCATTCACGTGCTATTCGACATTTATATATTTGACATTTTTTTCCTGTTATGTATCTGTACATGAGATGCGACCACATACACATAGACCAGATACACAGGACAGACATACAACGTCACTTCAGATATATTTCTTACGAAAAACGAATGATGAATTTTGTAACAGTTTTGAGTTGTCTTGTTATCGTGATGGACTCTCAACCTTTGCTAGCATCTAAGCAATAGATGATTGCTTAGCGAAAATTCCTGTTGGTTGAGCAAACACGTGGCAGATCTGCTCCACATTTGCCAGATCTGTCGCCCTACAATCAATGGATTCCCAAATGGCCTACACACAACCGCAAACATATTTACTTCAACAAAATCACTCGTTATCAACAAAAGAGGCCGATAGCTTGGAATTCATTTGCACGTCATAAAGGTTTAGTGCGATATCAACAACTTCTCGATAGCACGATAAGTAATGTTTTTTGTTTTATACAATCTATTTTGAAATATCGCTGTCGAGGAGTCGAAGATCAAAGGATGAGCAGAATATGTGCTCATTCTGCCGTGAATAGGGTTACCGGCAGGCGGGAGAGGCGTAGCCCTCCGCTGCCACAGGCAACGATCCCTACCTATAACAAGTATTTGCACCTACACCAATATAAAAATAATCAGCCGCAATCTTATCATATTTTCCGAATTTCACTTTATACCTCCATACGAATAAAATTAATGTAGATACATACAATACTTATCAGATTTTCGGTAAAACGATATTCGGCCATGGTTTCCAGTCCGAGTGGGTTCTTTCTTATATCCGGATAAATGCGGTTCTAAATTGAAGAATTTACATTGTCCCAGAGCGGTCGAATGCTAGCGCGCACCGCATACTCTCGCACACATTACAAGCGAGTGAGACGGCGCGTTCATCTGTATTTCTTTTGACATTATCGTTTATAATAGTCTAGGATTATGATCGGATCGTATACATTGAAAGCGACAAAAGAGCGCTACGCAGTTGAACCGTTGGACATACAATGTTAATAATGCGAATCACAGCAATACAAAATGTATTGAGTGTAGGAGACGCGTGCGAGGCCGCGTGCGCGTCTCTCACGTGCCCGCAAACGCGCGCTCTTCGTTTATTTTTTAGCGGCCCGGACACTCAAGGAAGCAATCAACTTGCGAGTTGATTACGCCAGTACACCGAGATGACAAGCAATGTTAAATCGAACCTAACCTTTGTTGTTTGCGATTTGTTTTCAACTATTGAGTCATATTTCAGTTATCGCCTTTAGCACAGGCAAGTTGTATTATCAGACGCCGGGGAGTGAGCAGACAATGGAGCACAGCGTGGGGGTGGGGGAGTGGGGGAGTGGGGGGGTTGTACGCGGCCGTGACTCGCGCCCGCATTGTGCCGCTGCTTCATTTCAACTTCATAGCAATAATAAGCAAACTTAACTCATAATTTTTTGTAGAAACATACATAATACAAACTGGCGAAAGGAAATTAATTTAGAGTACAGTGTATTTGTGAAGTAAAGCAGTGTTGAGTTTAGTGGTATAACTGTCTGCGAAATCTTTATACAATGTCCACAATGCGGCTGTCACCTGTCGCCTAGGGTTTCGAAGTAAGTTGTATTGTGAGCTGTTGTGGAAGAAAAATCCCATAACATTTCAGAGGAAGTGATGACGACGAGCTAGTCGTTGTGAACACTTATTACGAGCAGCAACAGCTGCGATGACTCTTCACACTCAACAAGAGGTAATAGGTCTAGGTCAAGGCAGACACATGCGGGAGACTAGATAATGTATGATCATGACCGCCGGCTTAGTTTACTCAGTCGGTGGTGGTGGTGGTGGTGGTGGTAGTGTTGCGTGTTGCTGCAGGTACATACCTCGTCAAAGTTGTCGACCATGAAGCAGATGTGCGGGTAGGTCATCTCCTCGCCTTCGCCCTTCGTGTCCATCTTCCGCCGGCTGGGCGACGCGTACACCTGCACACAAACACACACACACGCTTAGTGCATGCAATGGACATTACATCGGATCATTACAATCTTACTAATTTTATAATTGCAAATGTTTGGATGTATGGGTTGTTAAAAGGTATCTCCAAAACGGATGCATGGATTTAGCTGAAATTCGGAATAGTTGTAGAACATAGTCTGGAAGAACACAGGTTACTAATAAAGTTTTTTAAATTCCGCGCGGACGGAGTCGCGGGCGACAGCTAGTATTGTGATAATGCGTCGTTTGTACGTAAGAGCGCGATTCCTACTTCTACTGTCCAAATTGAAGTCAACCATAATACTCTAGTTTGGCCTCTGACCTAACAAAACTTTGACTAGGCCATTCGTCAGCTCTTATATTATCAACTCTTCGATCCAACCAAGGCGCCAAGTATTCAGCTGCAGATAAAATGCAATCACATATGTAAAAATCGAGGAAATGGGTAAACGCCAAATGTCAGTGAGAAACCACCACCACGTCTGCTGTCACTGGAGCTCGTTAACGTACTTCTCTTTTAAACCGTCATTTAAATCTTTGTTTCCTTTAAAGGAAGGATAAAGTCAATATGAAATCTCATAAAATGTATTGCAATGTTCGGAACACAGGCGTACGGAGAAGAGTGCGGTGCGACGCTTGCGGTGGCATCATAATTAACAGATAATGCACAAATACAAAACAACTATCACAATTTATAAACATTGCCTCGAGTCTGTAAGCCGCTATACGTAATCGAGGAGTTTATCTCTGAGAATATAACTTTAAGCTAACAATTAATTATAAAATGTATAAATTTGAATGGTCGTGAAATGTAGGTAATGTAGAATGAAAGAGCCAAGAAAAGACGTTTCACATAAAAAATATTAAGAAACTGCTGAGTCTCTTTTCTGGCTGTGTAAAGAGACTCAGCAGTTTTTAATACAATTCATTGCAAAACAAAACATTATGATTTAAGAACAAAAAGATTTGTGATTTTCATTTTCAAACGCGATGCCCACAGATATGTGATGAGAGAGTGTCCGTTAGACACGACACGAAAGTACAACACGTCAGCGACTTGGACCATTTACCATTTAAATTCAACTAGAAAATGTAACTAGAAACAAATTCTCAGGGCGCATTAAAAAGACAACATAAATTAGTGAGATTCTGTTGTTATAATTGAATTTGATGACAGTTCACCGAAGAATGACTAATTAGTAAGTAAAACATGATGAACATAAACACAACATACAAACATGAACCGGATGGATCAAAAACGAGAACCGTTGACCTCTTTTCCACTAATGCGACTAACTGCGCTGCTGCCACTTTTATAATATATGTGTGTACCATTTCAACAGACGTGACAATACATAGATATAGCCGTCGAACAGTACTTAGTCGCGCGGCTAGTCGCAGAGTGTAAAAGAGGGTTTAGCCTATAGGACCGCTGCCGAATGGCGAGCCGCGTCTCCTTGCGCCACGCTAATTAGATTAAGGTGGTTGTGACCAGCCAAGTGCCTAACGAGCGACACACAAGTCGGACACCGGGCAGCCCAGCCCACCGACTAGCTCGGCGCCCCTTCTTGCTTAATTGGATAACAGACGAGCGAGGATTCTCCCTTTAGAAAATAATTAATAAAATTAAAAGGATCGGAAGCCCGACAAAAAGCGTAAGCTACGTCAACGCTGAAAACAATTCAATGCGTTTCGCCAACCGCTGTTTTACATCAATTAGTTTTGGTGGCAATGGTTTGTTTTCACACGCATCACTTGTACAAGGATGCACGTGTACCGGACGTGCAATGTGCTATACCTTCTGTACAACACATTGCACCTGCTGTACCTCGGTCTTACAATAAATTTTAATGTCTTTCGCCAAAAGTATGAGCCGATTACAAAAAACATAAAAAGTAGGCTATGTGTCCAGACTATGATCTACAAATATGCTAAATTTCATTTAGACCCGTTGAGCCGTTCTGGAGTTACCTTCAAACAAACATCTATCCAGCCATCCAAACATTCGCATTTATAATATTAATAAGATAGTAAGATTTATTTACTACAAAAAGTATTAAAGACATGTATTTGTGTAAGCATGTCAGTACCATTGTGGGTTGTAGCTCTCAGCCTAATCGACGTCACCCATTTTGCAGAACAGGCTCTCATTCAGTATAAATTATACACTAACATTGTAACAATGGGGTGTCACAATAAAAAACTTAGACAGTGTTTCAATTACGTTTTAGATTATAAACACATATATCAACCCTTTTTCCTTTTATCGCATGCACAAATAATGGCATTGAAAGACGATCATACATTGGTTTCCCGAATGCGATCTTGACAAATAAATAACAAAATACGCTTACTGGAAGCAGTATTATGTTACATATTAAAGGGTAAAGCATACAAGTTGACGTCCATAACACTAATCAACGGCGCGGCGGCGGCGGTCGCAGGATTAAAATTGTTTATCTAACAATGTCAAATTATATTTTTAGGTTGGGTAGCACGTCTGTGACTTTAAGTGGCACAGGTTCCGAAGTCTAAATCTTTCATAGTAACTCTTTAGTAGTTCTTCACAGCTGCTTCCCTATGCGTTAGCACAGCATAATATCTGCGACACCGACCGATACGGAGACGCGCCATCAGCGAGCAACGAGCACATTGGCATTGCTTCTCTGCCCCATATCTACAATGCTTTCGTTGAGTTGTCTTTGCCTTGCACTCGCATTACTGACCAACTTGTGTACCCTTCACTCATCATACCTATGACAAGTATTGTAAAGTATCACTATCAACTGAGATGTGACTGACAATACTGCTTAAAATCGAACATTCAGCCTTGCCTTGCACCTCGTACTGCAAGGTTGATCTTTTTTAAAACATTACTATGTAAGTAAAAAGAACTACAAAATTGGAAACCATAAGTAAAATATTTGTTATATATTTTGTTAACTAAATAACAAACAAATACAAATAATCGCATGATGCGCGGCGCAAGTTCGTTAAACACGAAATTCGACTTTATTGACTAATTCAATGTAAATGAGTGGTTCTGTTCGGTCTCGCCGCGCCGTCGCGTCGCGTCAAGTAGACGTAAGCGGTAAGCGAGTCGCGTGGTATAGGGTCGCCTCGCGGGCGCGCGGGTGCGGCCGCACCGGGCGCAGGCGAGACGGCGTCGCTGACGTCACGCGCTTCTCGCTCGCACCCGCGCGCCGGCGCGTCGGGCATGCGCGGCCCTAGCCGAGCGCCCCCGAACACCGTCGACCGAAGCCAACCGGAGCCCCGCCGTTTCTAGTTCGTGGCCGCCGCTTTGAGGGTTCGCTCGTTTAATGTCCATCAATTAAAATAAATTTATACCAAAGCCCAATGACGCACAGTGCAGTGGTAAAGTGAAGGAGAGTCGAGCAGTGCGAAGGTGCGTTGCGACTATTATAACGCAAAATAGTGGTGCGTGACCTAGTTTTCGCGACTTTAAAACTTAACAGCTCCTATCGTCGGCGCCTCGGCTTTCCATCGGGCGTTGAGACGAATCGATGTGAGGCCGCGTACGGCCCGAATGACATCTGTGCACATTGATCGGGTGAGTGTGAAGTGCGAATGCAAACGGGACCGCTTCCGTGCGCTTTCTACATCGTACCGAATCAACAAATGCAATTTGGTGTACGTCACTTATGGAGTTTAATATGTATATGTTGTCTATCTACACCTAGACTATTATACATGGCGTATTAATAAGTAAATTATCATCAAGCCAACCGCGAGAGCGGCGCCTCGCTACAAATCTGTCCGCTGTCGGTCTTTGAACCGAGGGCTTTCTCGCCCGTTTGTTTACTGGTTTGAGAGGTATGGAAGCGTTGCTACGACGCGACGACTCAGTGCCTAACACACAACAAATCTTGAAATGTTAACAAATGCGAATTAAACAAGTGTAACATTCCTTTAGCTCGTAATAGTGACATAACTACGACTTTGATTACATATAACATAAAAATTTAATTACGCTATTAAACTACAGTAACAACTATTATATTGCAATAACTATTATATTGTTAACTGCCATTTAACTCGACTTCTACTTAAAATTTGATGATTACATGTGCAATAAATTGTTTACTCTTAACTCAAAATCGATTCTTTTCAATTCCAGGCTCGATCCAGACCAATGGTGATTGGATGACGATCTCGGCCCGCTCTCCAGACAAGGAGCCTTCGCCACCTGAGCAGATCAACCTTGCCGAGCCGCTGGTAGAGTCAGTGCGTATCTACCTCGCCCATGAGCTGCCGCCTAAGCAGCTAGCGCCGACAGGAGCGCCGCCCCCCTCCTGTCATGCGGACATAGGCAGCGACACAGCGCGTGAGGACATCCGAGGGATCAATTTCGAGCCCCGGCTGCAGCGCAACGGCAATGACTTGAACAACAACGCATCGCGCCGCGCCATGCCCAGCCAAGCCGAACTGATGCAGCGCCAACCGCTGCTGGCGCGCGCCGTTAAACCGGACGCGCCGCAACCCGCCACCGACGATTCCGACCCCGACCAGGATCACTCGCCACAGCGCATTCACGCCACAGATTTCGTCGTCGAGATTCCGCCGGGCGCCGTCCGCGAGGAACGTTACCCGAAGGAGATATGGAAAACGATAATCTCCTTCTTTTTCCTTTTTCTCTGTGTCTGCATTAACATGATGTCATTGTCTCTCGTCCACGAGCGGCTTCCCGATAGAAATACCACCGCACCCCTGGGGGACATCATCCTCGACAACATAACCGCGAGGGATTGGGGCCTGGCCGTGTCGGAGTATCTTATCATGATATCGACGACGGTCGCGATGATGGTCGTCGTCTTCCACAAGCACCGGTTCATCGTGGCGCGCCGGATGTTCTTCATAATCGGTCTGCTGTACCTGTACCGCTCGGTCACCATGTTCGTGACGGTCCTGCCGGTCTCCAGCACGACATACTACTGCAGCCCTAAGAGTAACAACACAACGCCGCTGCTCGTAATTAGAAGGATGTTTTACCTCATTTCCGGCTTCGGATTATCTATCAACGGGAAGCACACGTACTGTGGGGATTATATATATTCGGGGCACACAATGGTACTAGTGTTGAGTTATTTAATAGTAGCAGAATACTCGCCGAAAAAATTGTGGCCCGTGCATTGGGCCATGTGGGGGTCGGCAATACTGGGCGTTTCGTTTGTTCTGCTAGCACACGGTCACTACACTGTGGACGTAGTCATCGCCTACTACGTCACGACGCGGCTGTTCTGGACGTTCCACTCGATGCTGGTGACGCCGTACCGAAGCGGCGGCGGTTATAACCAGTACATGATTCAACGCGAGTGGTGGTACTGGCTATTCACGTACCTGGAGAGGAACGTCCGGGGCCCGGTGCCTCGCCGGTACGACTGGCCGCTGCCGTGGCCGCGCACCAAGCTCTTCAGCCGACTTAGCTAGTGACGCGCGCGCGCCGCGCCGCCGCCGGAGCGGGTATGACCCTCACCTTCTGCGAATGACGCTTGAGCACCTGCAGCTCCTTGGGGCTGGTGCGCGTGCAGATCGCCAACGTGAGCGTGTAGTCGAACTGGTGCACGATCAGGTTGAGGTAGACGGTTTCTTCCCAGTCGATCTCCGGGTCTCCGATGGGCAGTTTCTTCGAGTCCTTGCGGAACACCTCGACATCCGTCTGCGAAGGAGCGGCGTGAGTTAGACTGGTGCATTGCGTGTCTATTGGCTGTGCTTATTATTGACTTTTCGGTTCTATATGAGGGCCTATGTGTAAATTGTGATAATAGTGCAAACTCTCTCGTGGTGAACTCTTCCTTCAATTTATGCTTTCGTTGTTATAGATGGATAACCTTATTCAATGGAGCGAGAAGACCTGGATCACTATCGATTGTTAAAGAATTTTGCGTTTTTATGAATTGTATAGGTATAGCTAATAAGTGGTTGGTATTAAAGATAAAAACACACTATTTAGTAACAAAATGTATTGTGATGAGCTAGAAGGTACATCGTGTGAATGTGCCGGAATAGTACATATTTGTTGTATATGGACAAGAAGAATATTTTTATAATGTTTAAAAATAAAGTACACAAGTGTTACGAAATTCAAACGTTTCATATTTTCAAAATCATGCCTGAGAGAGTTTTATATGTTTAATTGAAGTGGTGCTAATATAGATACTAATTTGGAATGAATAGACTCTATGACATTAATGCACAAGCACCAATTATTTTATACAAAATGCAGATCAGTCACTAATTAGGCATTTTATTTGTCAGAGCATTATTTCATAATTTAAAGCTTAAATTATTGTTATGTATGTGCAAAACATCATTTAATTACCTTTCAAATGGGCAAGCAAGTTTTGTTGATGATAAATAATTAACTAATTTGTAACAATCATACCTCATATTTAGGCAGATACCGGGAAGATCCCTTAACATGTCTCTTCCTCACAAAAAAGAGAAGATCATCACAGTCAATAGCTTGCTCCTCTTGGAACAGGAAGTGTCTGACAAACAAATCTGTCCAGTATGTTGTTCCTTGCAGCACCACAAAGCCCGAATCTGTCAACATTGCAACCATTTATTTCTCATACTGTCATGTACTACTACTACATTATTGTGTGTAATATGTCCTAGAATATGCTCATGTAATATGGGAGGAACCAAGTGCCTTCAAACTGTTAACTTAATGTAGCTCTATGCAACTAAATACACTACAATCCTATGTTATTTAAACTAACAATTATATTTATATCTGTAGAATATGTTTATTGACAATATAATTTGTTTAAATCATTTTAAATGTAAAATATTAGGCTATATTTCATTTCCAAAGTGTAGACTAGTTACATCTCCCAGCATTATTTGTTCCCTTCTTGTTGAGATTGTTATTTGTTGGTTGGACACTGTTGATTGTGTACATCTTGCCTTTTTCTTGTGCCCCAATGCTGCATTGTTTTTTGTAAATAGCTAACAATGGCAAAGTCTTTGCTTTGGTTAACAATATAATTAGATGTTTGGAATATTTTATAAATAACTCAACACAACACAAAAATTAACTATTTTAAATTGTTTTCTTGTGATGAGATGTTTAACTAATGGAAATTAGGGTAAGGTAATTATTTATTGTGTTTAAAATTTACAGCTTTTGTGGTTATCTGCCATTTAGAACAAACATTTTGATAAACCGTGCACATATGTTTGGTCCTTTTAAGGACAGGACTCATGCGGACTGAAAAATCAAATTATTTATATTATAATCACAGTAAGATTGCTTTGATATATGTACCACAACTCCACCAACACATTGTAAATATTACCCAACTATTTGTTTTGTTTCATTTAATTTTAACATGATGCTTCAATATCACATACTTCCTAATAAGTACAAGTACATATATAATTGATGCTGCCAATCTGCTATACGTGATGACATCTTCCTGCATGTACATCTTGTTGACTATATTTATATTTTGCCAAACAAATTGTTAATTAACATTACTGCTACAAAACTCACATAAGTATAGGTATGTATAGTTGAAACCAATGGAAACAAGAAATTATATTTACATATTTTACTTCCTGTGAATATTGTTTATTGACTATAGATTTATTTTGGAACATTCCAGAGACAACATAGATGAAACAAATATGTTCATTAAGTCTATAATTACAGCCTTATAAAGATAAAATTGTTTACATAGGTATGTTATAATTTCTCGTTTCCATTGAATTCTATTATACGTCGTCATTGCAATAGTTGAAAAGAGCTTTGTGTCAGTGAAAGCAAATACAAGACTAGCACCAAGTCTAATGTAATGTATGTTACTATAATGATTACTTTACATTTGAAACCACATTCCGAATGACGCATGATATTATTTTAAGTAAGAGGAACCTGTACCGTGACATTTGTTACAGCAAATTCTGAGTGTCACTTAATGGAATTGAAATTATATCACACTTTTAAAATATTGAATGAAATGTGAGTCTTTCCAGAAACCTTAAATTTACATGTTTTATTGGTAAAAACAATCATAATAAAGGTTATATGACAAGAGGCAAAGTTCTAGATAATATATTAAAAATATGTATTCAACCATTGCTGTTGTAAAATAATGAATTAATAAATGTTTTTTTTTTCTATTAATTATTTTATTTAAGCTTCCTCATTTTATCATTAACCTCTCCTTTTCCTCATAGAGGGTCAGCACAATAAGTACTACATCTTATCAGGCGTCTTTCATGTTATACAACTTAATTTTCTTTAGTTTTCCTTTACCTTAGAACCATCCACATTCAATCATTACTTTGTTGTTTATTTGGCCAACATCTCTGCTTTTCCCTATCACTGGTGCAACATTCAGACTTGCTCTATTAAAATAATTTACATTAATTCTTGACAGCACACATCCATCCTCTCCTAATCACATCTTCATCATCTGTCAAAGCATTTTTATATATGTTAACATACAACAATTTATTAACATAATTCACTGAATAATGTTACATTCTCTAAACTAGTTTTATTTAGAATCCATTGCAGTGAGTTTAAAAAACAGAAAATAGCTGAACTGATGTTAAATAACCACTGCTGATGACCGTTTACATTTGTAATCAAATGAGCTACATGTTTACAAGCATTCATGCAGTGATAGATTGAGTACAACCAACAACGTCCAAGAAAAATGTCCCTTTTACTTCATAATCATACATGTAAACTGATTATTATCACTTCAAGCAATAACATACTTCTAATTTTTTATATACTATGTAGTGAGAAAATAAGAGTATTGCTAGTAATAAAATAATTGAGTGGTTAAGTAAGAGAAATAAAATAATTTGAATAATAAAAGTAAACAAAAGAAAAATCTTTGGTAACCAGACAATTTTTTTTACATGGCAATTTATGAGCTTTGTCAAACTAGGTCTGTCTTGGCAGTTCAGCTGGAACAGGTTGCTAAACTTAAATCTTTACCTTGTCCATTATAAGTTGATTAGTTTGACAATTCAGTGGGGATTGTTCTCAAAGATCTTGAAATCTATAATTTCGTGATTAATGGGTTTGAATTAATTAACCTATCCAAATACAAAATAATGTCATTGCAAAAAATTCTCAATTATTTTTCTAACGAATTATAACGCATTTAAAAATGATAAGAATATCGTCACTCGCGATCTGTCGTCTTCGTTATTTGGTATGAAGTATGCTATATATGTTGAGGATAAAGACATTAACATATACCAATAGACCAGATGATACGAGTATATCAATAGATGAAGATGATAAAGTTTGCCATGTCAAGAGGTGTCACTGGATTGATTATAGTTTATTATCAATGTTGTAGTAAGCTCCCTCTGATATTAAGTAGTTTTATTATTAGCTAAAATGGTTAAAAAAATATTAATAATTACTTCTATACATAAAACAAACATGATCTTTTAATTTACAACAAAAAAAATATCACTGGAAAGATAAATTTTAATTTGTATTGAAAAATTGTTGACGCCAAATTTCGATAATTGGAAGTTGTTTGTACAAGCGTCGGTAGATTCGGGGGTTAAGCACTAGTCCTGTAGTATGCAGGTCTTGGGTTCGAATCCCATCATGTATAATTTTTTTCCATTTTCGATTTACAAATGTACGTTTATCCAATGTTCTTACGGTGAAAGAAAATATTGTGATGCAACCTAGACATCTATGAGAAATTCTCACATTAATGACATTTCAAACTTGGTCTTATGATTAAACATTAAACTCACCATCTATGAGTATGGTATTAGTTTTTTTTTTATTTAAGGATGATTAGTTTTACAACTGATGCTTATGAAGTATTGAATAAATTTTGTATGAGGATAAATGTTGTACTTAATAGACAGTTGTCATACATATCGGACCATACATGCAAAACAAACAACTATGAACTATTGAGGATTGGTCTTGTAATAAAATTAATCAAACAAATAAGTACTATAACTCAGGTATTTTATTACTTTTAATTTATTACAGCTATGTGGCTATGTATGTATGGCATAATTAATTTAAAAAAAATTAAAAATAAAGTCAATGTGACAAGTTTTGGTTTAATATTTTTTTATGAAGTCTTCAACAATAAAGTAGGAATAGAAAGAAACATTTCATTTAATAGTTTCATAAACAATAGTCATGAAATTTTCAATTGCAAGTTCTAACCAAGTTCTAGTAAGAGAACAGCCATCAAATATTGAAAAGATTCATAACCAATTTAACTCAACCCATCTCTAGAAAATTGTCAAAGTAATCATCCTTAAATAGGCTCACTATAACTGTCATACACAAAAATTTCAATCTATCTTATCTATATATATAAAAGAAAGTTGTGTTAGTTACACCATTTATAACTCAAGAACGGCTGAATCGATTTGACTGAAAATTGGTGGGCAGGTAGCTTAGAACCAGGAAAAGGACATAGGATAATTTTTACCCCATTTTCTTTTTTTTTTTATTCCGCCCGGACGGAGTCGCGGGTAAAAGCTAGTACTTCATATAGAGTTTTGTCAAACTAATCAATTTATAATAGGCAAGGTATAAAAGAACCTTAAATACCTTTTAATTATATCAACATTTGTTGTTAGGATTTTTTGTTAAGAACTAACAAATTGTTTTTATTTTAAACAACCCCAAATGATGAACAAAAGGAAAGAGAAAATATTGGAATAGGTTAAGGGCAGTGTGAGGAGTAAGCAAAACCATGTGTACACACAAATTAAACTTCCCTTTAAAATTATAGGTCAAAGTACATGATAAAGAGTTTTTTAAATCATATTTCATTGACTTGATAATTATCTTTATTAATTTATTTATAATACAGTGTTAACTTTGGAAATACAACTACTAATAAGTTTGTCACCTTTTTATGATAAGACAGTTAATCACCCTAATATTTATCAACTTTACTATAATGATGGGGTAAACTATGATTAAATTAAAAAAATATATATACACACCCTAGAACTGGCGCTATTTTTAAAAACATGATCGTGAGACCTATAACCTCTAATGCTGTGCATTCGCCAAGAGTTTGTATTGTAACAATTAAACCAAATATACTAGCAATGTACAATACTTTGTTTGGTTTTTATTTACGAAAAAATCAATAAAACAAAAATATCAAAAACTCACCATCCTTCATGAGCTGCCGCATCTCTTTTGTCCTCTGGAAATTGATTTCTTCCAGCAGCTGCTCCAACATAGTTGCATCTTGCAAATACGTAGACCCCCCTAAAGCCATGACTATACGAAAAATAACAAAACTCCAACTAAAACAACACACAAACACCTCATATGTCAACACAACCCAACAGTAACCCTATACGAGCAAATATCCATAATTTAACTGAACCTTTACTACAATTTCACCTAAAAGGTGTATTTGATAAGAGTACTTCCAAATTTAAAGAGTGTAATAATTGATACAACTTCGAACAGAAACTTATCCTAAATCACTATCAATTCATAAAATCTGAAGTAGTTTGCACTTCTATCAGAGTCCGTATATTGTACGACCAGATAATGCACGGCCCAATAATTCATGTACAAACAAACCTTTGTTTGTACATGAATTATTGGGCCGTACATTATCAGGTCGTGCATTATCGTGGCTGTACATTATCCAGACCGTACCGATATTGTACAGCCACGATAATGTACGGCCTGATAATTGGCGACCACTGGTCACGGAATATTAGGCCGTGGATTACTTGGACACGAATTATTTGGCTGTACATTAACGGTACGGGGGTGATATTGCACGGCCCGATAATTCATGACCACTTCTCTGATTGGTCAGCTCACCTGGTCTCTTATTGGTCAACAGATTATTCTGTCATTTATGGTTTGTGCCTCGTTTAGATTGGGATGAAGAAAAGAAATTTTGTTGCCACTATAACAAAAAATGTAACACAAATTATAACAAATACTTAAAAAATAATAAATTTGATTTAACTCAGTTTGATAGAATTTGGTTAGGAATTACACACTGTAAATTACTTAAATAATGTTTATTATTAAACTAATATATTGATTGAACAACAACGTCAAATAATAAAATTAAAATTCCATCTCGTGCACATATTTTCTCTACTGTTTTAAATATATCTTCCTTATAGAATCAACCTAATAGTGCAACTACCTCTTTCGATCCTCAAGAAGATCCCATTCACAACACTCCACCTCAATTTAAGACTGCACTAAATTTCTAAAGCAAGAATACCAATCTTTTAACAGACATATCGATGTAATAAATAAACGGCACACCAAATATATTGATTTTATTTCATTAAAAATTACAGTGACAATGTCAACGTAACAATTTCTACATATAAAAATTATGAAAAATGCAAAGGTTGAAATAACACCACATCACCACCTCTAGGATCGCCGAAGAGAAGTAGCTTCATCGTTTCACACAACTTTATTACCTCCTGCAGGTTCTGAATTTTCCCGAGAAGAGTGCTCCGTCTACTGTTCTACGAGGATGTTTAAAAAATCTTTCATGCGGAATAGCATTAATAATGGTGCATAATAATGATCTGATGGAACTGCTGGTAAAACATCCTCCCAATGACCTACGTCACGATTCCACAGACGAACCAAACACACAAGGATTCGACACTTCTTTAGACGACAGTTTCTAATATATGGTGAGCTTAATGTAGAGAAATAACCACTGAACTCCAGTTGAAAGACATCTGAGAGTTTGAGAAAATTGTACGACCTTATCGGTCTCCACGTCGAGGGAGGACGTTGATGTTACTGGCGAGAGACGTGAGACAATGAATGACAATGACAAAAGAAAGGAAGAAAATCATATTGAAAAAATTAAATAAAATTACTATGACGACTTGGTTGTTTATTTTGATTATTGTTAAAAGGAACATGTTGTAAAAGTTTAAAATAAAGTTTTCGTTTGCATTATCGAAGATTATAGTGTGCCCAAGCAGTCCGGCTTTGAGTGAAGACGATGCTTTATCGCGGCAACAGCAACTCGAATTTTTCGCCGTATTTAGCATTAGAATTTTAGTACACATCTTATGTAAATACCGTCAGGGGAAATGCAGCAAAGGAATTAATCGACGAGTAAACTAAACAATCGGCAGTGTATATGCGCCAATAGCAGCTATGCACATGAAGAAGTCTCGATAGTTTAATGTTTATATGGTTTAAAGTCAAAAATTAAGCACAATTCAATTTTTTGGTCGACCGATAGTAAGTCGCTGTAATGTGCTTACTTCAATACATGCTTATTCACATTATGTGCCGATTAGACTATTGTGCGAATAAGTCTCTTGTCTGCGGAGGCTTTTAGATTCACTTAACAATAATCAAATATTTCTTTTTTGTTCTGATGGAATTTTTAAAAACTTTATACTGTTTGTGTGGCAACACTATTTTCAAACCCAACCGCCAATCTAACCGCGGTCTGTCATTTCGTTTCTAAAGTACTTGGCTGGATTATCCACACTCGTGCTTTTTAACGATTTTATTACTCAAAACTGCGATTTCGACACACTACGTTTTTTATATTCACCTAAATACTATAAACTTTGGATTTTTTTAGTAATGGCTGAGCAGCAAGCTGTCCCCGATCCCCGTCACCCCGAGGCTCCCAGGCCACCTGGACTTCCTCTTGTAGTGGACGATTTCAATGAAATCGTTCCCTACAAAGGGAACTCGAGGTGGTTTTCTCGGGATAATCACTTTTATGTGGTCAGTCGCTCGAGGGGGGCCTCGACAACCATGAGGTGCGCCAGCGACCGGTGTCCAGCGCACTGGATACTGCGGAATGGGATAGCTGGACCGACGATTGGGCAGCATAATCATTCCCCTACTCCCTGGGTGCTTAATCGGTGAGATAAAAAAATACCTACTTTGTTTTTAATAGTGTATGACCTTTAGGCTGAGTTGCAGGCTTGTTTTATTGTTCATAAAAAATACTGTAATTAATATTGTAAAAAGCCAACTACAACTAAAAGTCACTTGTTTTGTTGTAAATTTTATGTTGATGTGCAAAGTTTGTATATGCACTTTTGCTTGACAGTATATGTAATAAAATATTTTGGATATTTTGTTCTGAGACAGCCCTGCCCATGTTATATTTTTTGGTCCTTTTGTGTGACAATGGATTTTGACGGTTTAAATGTAATTACTCAAGGTTATTAAAGTTCAGATATTAAATAACCCTCTCTTTTTTCAGCAATACAATGTTCCAGGAACTAAAGAGGAGGGCTTCAGAGGAGAGTATTCCTCTGAATGCCATATATGAGGAAGAAGCTGCCAGGTAAGTGATAACTATTTCTTAAGAATTGTGTTGTTTACACCACCTTATTTATGGACCCTTTATTTGGACATTCAATTAGTTCAGAATACCAAAGTGATGTGTGTATATTTTTTCTTTTGATTGATGATTTACTATGAAAAACTATGATAGCATTAGTAACTAGCAGGTAAGGTGATGCAAATATTAAATATAAATCTTCAGTGCAATCTATATACACTGGTGGTTGTGTAAATAGAAACACTACCAATGGTTGTTGAGATTATGTAAGTTACTTCAGTGCAGTCATTTGTGTTTTGAAATAATACAGTAAATATTATGTAAAAAGTGTCCTTTGTTATTTAGGAGTAACATAGGATAATAGAAGTCAATCAAGTCTGCTCAGGAATGTAACTATGAGCAAACACACTTTTAAAGAGAAGATCAAAGATCAAATCTTGTGTCTAGCCAAAAACTAGGAATACTTGGTGGTATAACACCTGTACCTGATAACAGTTTGAGCGATTTGATATTTTTCTTGACACATTATGTTTTTCTATTATTCACATTATTATATATTATTTACATAGTTAACAGTTTATTATATTAATTATATAATTTTGATTTGATACATCCCTATATGCATATTCGATGATTAATCAAATTACCAACACTTAATAACTTCATTTTTCCTTTTTTGTTTATTCTCCATAAGGCGAGGGCTGAAAATCGGCGTTGTCGTTCCGGGCAAGCTATTCGCCGAGCCCAGGCCTTTTAGTATTACCACTTTCCAACTAATTTGTACCTTGTTTATTTTATGTATCTACATGTGTGTGTAACCTATATAAACATTTTTTATTATTATTATTAAGTCAAAGAATATTCAAACAGTTCAGTAGTTTATTCAATGCAAAAAAAAATTAGCACGATGATATGTTTTGTAATATAGTTTGATAATTTAATATAGTTGATAAATATTTTGGAATGTTTTTTACAGATATCCGGACGCTGCATCTCACCTGCTCTACGAGAGTGTGCTGCCGTCGATGCGGAAGTGGAGGAGAAACTCACAGCCGGCTCAGCCACGCACCTTGGAGGAATATGCGGTGGCCTTATCAGGCCACCGTTTGTTAAGTCCTGCTCTTTTCGCCACTGTGTCGGTGGCGGAAGGAAAAGCTGTCATATTAGTCATGCGCGGTTTCGAACGTTGCATCGCTGACAGTGAAGTGCTAGTCATCGATGGAACGTTCCTGACTGTCCCAGCTGGATTGTCAATTTGCCAAATTTTAACAGTACACAGTATAATTGCTGGACACAATTTTCATCCTGTTGTAGTCCTGATGCAGAACCGCCGCCGTCCTCTGTATGAGGCAGTTTTCCGTAGAATTTGGCAAGCGGCTGGCAATCCAAGACCACAACAAATTATAACAGATTATGAGCAGGCCTTACGGTCTGCTCTTGCTTCCGTTACAGGAATTGCAACCCAAGGCTGCATGTTTCATTACGTGCAAGCTTTGGTGAGGCAGGCACGGCAGCTCGGGTTGCAGGCGCAGCAGCGCCAGAGCGCGGCGCACCGGCTTGTGTCGCTGTACAGCGCGCTGGCGCTCCTGCCGGCGCCGCAGGTGGCGGCCGGCCTAGCAGAGTTGTCGCACATCGCACAGCAGGAAAGGCTTCCTTACAATGAAGACTTTCATAATTACTTTGTTGCGCAGTGGATGGCACGCGTGAGTAATACTCTATAGTAAATAAGATAATAATTTGGTGTAATTTAACTTGTTTCACGGGACTTAACTAGATAGTAATATATAGGTGTTTTTCACATTAAATAATTAAATAAATTCACATAAAATCTTCTTAAAAAAACATTACATTGCAAAAAACTTGCAAAATATGTCATAAATTAATGAATTTTGAAATTAATATAAAACATTATATATAAACAAAAATCTATTTTTATCCTTTTATCCATTGAATAAATCATTACATTGATGAATAATAATTGATATACAGTAATTTGTTTATGCAGGTGGGCCCAGAAGGGTTCAGCGTTCATGGTACTGCTCATCGCACATCAAACGTCGCAGAAAGTTTCCATGCTTCTCTGCGACGGGCTCTCGGAGCCTCTCCGAATGTTTGGAGGTTTACAGGTGTGTACAAAATATATGTACATGAATAGAGTAATCATAGTAATTAATATGTAGGAATCATTAGTTGTCTCTGATGTATGTAGATAGTAGATTTGAGTAGTCTAAAATACATTTTTAATATAGGTGAATAGTCGTGACTTAAGAGATTTTGAGAACATCTCCATCTGGTAGGCATATCAAGTCGGAAAATTATATAGGTTCATTTAAATCATAAAGCTGCTGGTAGAGGGCATATTACAACTTTACTACAACTAATTGTTAGCGTTATAGTGGTAAACCCCACTATAACGCTAACACTTTATATATATCATGTGTAAATTTGTAATTATTATGTAATAGTTATTGGTTACCACATAGTATTTTAGTCTTAGATAGTATGATTTGCGTAGTTATTTTAGTATTCTAGTGTCCTGTCAGTAAGAGTTATGCTGCTATCTTCGGCTTTAGGAAACGTCGTAAGAAAATTAAAAGAGGTAAGATAAAAACTATTTTTATATGACCATCTTCCCAATATAAAAATAATTGTTATTATTTATCAGCAGAAATAAAAAAGAAAACAAAGACACATTTATGTGCAATTTTATAAGATGTTGCGAAAATATCCCCAAATGAATAGAGTATTGTGTTTATTTTATTTAATATGACATATTGTTTGGTTTAGATGTGCTGACACAGAAGTTCGCCGTAAGCGCGTCTCGCCTGGAGGCGTACCGCCGCGGGGAGCCTCTGGCGCGCCGCAACCGGGAGCGCCTTTATATCAGGACAACTGTTTTGAGAAATAACACGAGGGCACTCGAGCAAGGAGTTATCTCCATTCGAGAGTTCCTCGTGCAAACGAGCAGATTGTTGGACGTAGGCGTTGAGGCTGTTGTAGATAACGTCCCAGAATTCGCTCAAGAAGTTGTCATTGCAGACAACATTGAGCAGGTAGCACCGGAGGTGGTCCAGGCTCCTATTCTGGAACCCGCCGATGTCCTGCCCGCGTCTCCCCCCCGCGTCTCCCCCCCGCCACGATAATGATCGCGAACCTCAACCCCTTCGTAGCAACATCTGTGCGACTAACCCACTCGAAGTGGTGTTGATCCCATGCGGTCACACGCAATGCCAACCTTGTCTGGACCGTTTGTTTGAATTAAATTATGATGTAATTTGCCCAGTCTGTCGCTCTGATGTTCAATCTTCGAATCGAATTTTTTTGTAGTTTTTATACAATTTTTTGGTCGTCAACCACCGCGTTAATTGACAAGTTTGGCTGTAGCTTTTGTGCATGCTGTAGTTTTTTTATTTTACTAATAGATATTCTAGTATCTACATTAATTTGATTTTCATTTTCTATTGCAGGTGGCGGTAATGCTAGCGAAGATTTTGCTTTTTCTCACTTTCATAGCCTTGAGCTGGCGGGTACGGGGGGACCCGCCAGCTCCCACTAAGGGCCGGGATGAAGGTGCACTATAGTTCCGGTGTGCCTTTCCTAAGGTAGTTGATCCAGATTCATAGTGGTGATACATCAGGGTATCTCCACTACCATGCGTAGGAGGAACTAGAGGTGGTTTAGTGGGTATGCTTCCCTTCCGGAAGAGACTCCCACATAACTAAGTGTTTCCCCCGAGGCACTAAGTATGTTTAAAACATTAACCTCTTAAAAAAAAAAAAAAAAAAATTGTAATTAGTTTTTGACGTCAAAGTTAGTACAAGTACCGTAGTTATCGGTACTTGTACAACTTTCCCTATAATAAATATTCAAAATAAATAAAATCATATTCTATAACTGCATATGAATAAACTGTTAATGTAGTAAGGATATAATTGTTTTCATTATCACTATGTAAATTTTTCTTTGATATAGTTTTTTGTTATCATACATATGTTTTATATATTAACCTTTGATTTGTAAAGTTTTCTCTATTAGGTTGTATTGTATAAATCACAATACTTTATTAAATAATTTAAGATATGTGTTAATTTTTTACTTTGTTTCCCAGGATCTACATATGGAATCCCGTTCTGTAAAATGTTATTTATTGAATAAAGCAATAAAAGATTGAAAATAACCTCTCTTTTTATTACTCATTACGTTCCGGTGCGTTTCTTGGAGATCCCAGAACCTTCTTGTTTTGCACTCGAGTCTGGCCACCGAGGGGGTTTTAGTGGGTCGATCCCCACATGGCCCTGCCTGAGAAAAGCCTGCTTTTAGAAAGCTTAGTAACGACAAAATAACTGTTTCACAGAAAGCTGTTACTCTTGGCCATCCTGTTACAAAGTCCTCCCATCATATCATTTTATGCGATGGCTAGAGCCAACCGGTGAATTGATAATTTAGTAAACTGCTCTGTGGGGTTATTTGCTATAATGGGTATGGGGGCTTGAAAAAATGTTAGTACATATCTGAAAACGCATTTCAAATTATTTTTCCAAAAATTAAGGCAATTATACAATTGAACGTAACGCGTCCTACCACGAATGCTCACGCGTTTACAAATGTTAAAATTAATCCTTACCCATTGTATGAATATAAACTGGTTAATTTTTTTGGAGGCTAAAGTTATTGATGTTACAAAAAGCTTAGCTGAGTAGAGTTAGCCCATTTTATCACCTTTTTATATGACTCGTCTTAATGGGCTCTCATAGGAAGTGTGCATCCAACAAAAATTAGAAATTGAACTGGAATTTGTTGACAGTCAATTTTTGAATTAACTGTAGATGTGTTGAATTATGTTTCTACCAAAATGTCCCCAAGGAAATATAACCCACCCCTCTATATAACCAATAAATATAGTTATGAAAAACAGGTAATATTATTCACAATTATAGCGCCAAACGTCAGGAAAATTATTGTAAGCTTGTAGCAACAATTGAGCTTACAAATAGCAACTTAAGTTTGTTTATATAAATGATTTTGGTAAATTAACATCGCAAACAAAATAAAAAATATCTCCCGGGCCTCATTAAAAATTTGATTAACTTCACTATTAAAATTCCATATTATCGCTGAATAAAATCATAAAAACTCGAGCATATCCAAAGTGAGAACTATACTTGAAGAAACATATTATTTTAGAAACATATTAAAAAGACAACGGAATACAAAAGACATAATCATATCATCAATTTAGAAAATAGGAAGTACTATGGATGTCATACTGTAAAATTTATTCATTCAAAAATACACCGTTATTGCTGCTAAATTAATAATACTAAATAAAATAAAATAGTATGCAAATATCATGTGGACATTTATTGTCCAGTAATTTTTAAAACCTATGGATGATGTACTAAATTGATTTAATTTATTTTAAATTTTCACCGTCGAAAAGGGCGCGAGATTTGAAATTTTTCGCAATACAAAAACATCAACTAAACTAGTAAAGTAGTCTAAACGAAGCATAATCATAGAGAATTAAACGCTCCTGATTGGCTGGTAGGATTCTGACAGCTGAGTGGCCGCCATGTTGGCTTCCAATTATCAGGCCGTACATTATTGGGCCGTGCATTATCAGTCCGTGCAAGATATTGTACGGCCAAATAATGTACGCCCTGATAATTCGTGTACACCTACTTTCTATGGGACACGAATTATCAGGGCGTACATTATTTGGCTGTACAATATCGGCCCGTGCCGATAATGCTCGCCCCAATAATGTACGACCTAATAATGCACGGCCTGATAATTCATGTACAAACAAACCATTGTTTGTACATGAATTATTGGGCCGTACATTATCAGGTCGTGCATTATCGTGGCTGTACATTATTGCCTCCCCTTCTATCATACTGCTGTACTGTACTGTCAAAACAGTGTGACCAATTTCAATTTGTAATTTCTACTATAAAACGCCAAAAAGGCGGGTCTTACAACAACTAGACTCTACAAAACGTTATTTATATATGAATATATATATATTTTATAAGAGAAGGGGGCAAACTGCGGCGAGAACACCAAAGTGATCATCGACGTCCATGGACATCTGCAACACTAGAAATGTTAGATAAATACATATTTTTTTCCATTATCAGTACTGTTGCTAATATCTTCTTTTCATTTTCAGTACATAAGTATTTTTTTTCCTAGCTAATGAAAGTCTTTACAGACCTACAAGTATATCTGACCCTAATCAAACTATGATAACTCACTAACGCTCCCCTGTCAACGACAAAAAAATCACAAGATCCTGTTTCGTTCGTAATGTAGCTGTGGCATTTTTCTTTTATGTTATTTTCTATTGCTGGAGGCTGAAATTTGACGCCAAGGAAGCAGTGGCTACGTTCCAGAAAGCCATCGAAGAGACCCCTAAGGACGAGTGGCCAAAGTGCTTTTCTCGGTGGTTCTATGGAATGCAGCGATGTATTGATGTTAATAGAAACTATTTTTGAAAAGATATAATAAAAATAACAACTTGCTAGTTTGCTCAGTTTTAGATTTTCTAAGAACTTTCAGTGTGACCCTTGTATATAAGTCTATTCTTTATCTGAGCATGAACATGTAAAAAAAGTAAAACAAAAAAAGTATCGACACAAAGAATGCCACATTTTGTTGCTTAGTTACCGTGTGTTGACATGGCTGAATATTTTAACTCAAAAACACTTGCTACTAATAACCGGCAAAATTTGATCAGTCAACTTGAACTAAGTTTCAACGGAGTAAAACTCAAGTTACGTAGTTCGGAATCATAATTGATGGAGTTATCAAGCCAAAAGCACCACCGAAGCACGTTTGATTCATTGTCACATTTCTATACAGAGACAAAATGTCAAAATCAAATAGGCACAAAATACTAGGCTTTAGCTTGTCCAATTAATAGAGGTCTTACATAACACGTGCTTGTCACATTTTCAAATGTCAATATTATCAGTCACAATCATTGACAGTGACGTATCGGTAATGGAAAAACACAAAAACACGAAATCTCATGACTTAAATTAAAAAAATGCTTAAACAACAAGTAAAATAACACAATGAAGATCTTTCCCCATTCAATTTATGAATTGCAAAGAGTTAAGTTATAATATCAAAATTAAATTCGTCCACCATGTTTAGTCATCCTAGATCATTTAATCGTTTGCTGCGGCTTATGACTCGTTCGACTCGCATTTTGAGTGTTCCAATGAGACGAAGTGTTTCAAGTAACGCCGCTGAAAAGATATATTTAACAACCCACAACAGCCAGCTTCGGAAAATCGTTGGCGCAGCTTCTTTAGGATTGGCAATATTAGCCGCTGACTATGTTTTTAACGGTAGGCTTTTATACTGTGCAATTCTTAGTTTCGTTGGATTAGTTATAAGTGCCTTCAAACACGTATACATCTGTAGATTTGAAATGGTTACAGTTTTATCCACCTTCCAGCTTGCACTAACATCCACACGCTGCCATAAAACCATTACAAAAATAAATTTTGTAAAGTTGTAGTAAATCAAACTAGATGTTTATACCATTCATCTTGTGCTAACAACACAACATGTTCACCTTCCTTTACTTCTTTATTCTCAAGCATTGCATGTCAATAAATGTGTGTGTTAGAGGCCAAATTATTATCCTGTTGGCAAGGGGGAGCCTAGCCTCTAATATCGGGCTATATCAGTATCAGGGAAGGGAGAGGTGACAAATAGGAAGGGGAAATATCTCCTTTGTTTACTAAAGGTAGTGGTACTAAAGGAAGGACATGATTATCAACAGTAATCACTTGGCAATGTTAGAGAAACCAAGTGGCCGCTTGCTCATTTGCTACCTCCTACTGTAAAAAATCTGGGTTATCAATTGTGCTGACAATTATAGCTTATTATTGTTCAGTAATGTGGCTGTATCATACCCCCATTTTGACACACAATATATTTTGCTTTTATTTGTCACTTTTTTATGTCATCTTTATAATTTGTATGTTTCTTCTTACTAAATATTGTTTCAGAGAAAAGGTTCTTCAAAGCCGCTCAGACAGGCAATGTGCAGGAACTTGTCAAGTATGTATCTGACTTGTTATTTGATGAATTATCACTATGTGCTGTTTTCATTTTATGGCTTTAGTTTGATGAGTGTAATGTCCCATAACTCTTTTTTTGCTTATTTACATCACTTTGCCTTTAAAGATGGCAGAAATTGACCTGTTGATACTTAAGATCTACTTATGACAAATATTTGTTAGGATAAAAAAGTGTCAGTTACATCATTCTGCGTCATTTTGGTAAAAAAAACTTTGATATTGTAAAATTTTCATCTCCCTGGCTACACAGACTTTTCACTGTTCTCTATTGTATTATATATGAATTATTTTAGACAGCTAGAGGCTGCGAGCGAGAGTCGGCGCGGGTCCGGCGAGAGCGCAGCGGACCTGCGCCACCCCCTCGGCTGGACGGCGCTGATGGTGGCCGCTGCCAACGACCGGCCGACCGCCGTGCGCGAGCTGCTGCGGCGGGGCGCGCGCCCCGACCTGCGCGAGCGCTACGCCGGCGCCTCGGCCGCCGCCTCGCTGGCCGGCCTGCATCCACTCGAGGCGCTCCAACGTCGTGAGGACGAATTCTGCGGCTCCATGAATGCCCGAGCTTCCTTTCTGGGCTGGACGGCGTTACATTACGCGGCGCTCGCCGACTCGGCCGCGTCCGCGCGCGAGCTGCTGGAGAACGGCGCGGATCCCACGGCCAGGGACCACGCGGGGCGGCGTCCCCTGCACTACACCCGCGACCCCTCGCCCGCGCGCGAGCTCATCCTGCAGCACACGCGGCGCTGGGAGGAGGCGGCCGCCGCCGCCGCCGCCGAGGAGCGTCGTCGGTTCCCGCTCGAGCAGCGGCTCAAACAGTTCATCGTGGGCCAGCAGGCGGCCATCGAGACCGTCGCAGCGGCCGTCCGCCGCAAGGAGAACGGTTGGGCCGACGAGGAACATCCCCTCGTGTTCCTCTTCCTCGGCAGCTCGGGCATCGGCAAGACGGAGCTGGCCAAGCAGCTCGCGCGCTACATGCACAAGGACGACCCGGCGGCGTTCATCCGGCTCGACATGTCCGAGTACCAGGAGAAGCACGAGGTGGCCAAGCTGATCGGCGCGCCGCCCGGCTACGTGGGCCACGAGGAGGGCGGGCAGCTGACGCGCGCGCTGGCTCGTCGCGCCGACGCCGTCGTGCTCTTCGACGAGGTGGACAAGGCGCACCCCGACGTGCTCACGGTCCTTCTGCAACTCTTCGACGAGGTGATGAAGCCCCGTTTGTGTCGCGGATGCCGACCGTTTTCCTTTCCTCCTCCCCATAAACGTGTTTGCGGTCGCAGGGTCGGCTGACGGATGGCAAGGGGAAACTCATCGAATGCAAGAACGCCATATTCGTGATGACATCGAACCTCGCCTCGGACGAGATCGCGCAGTACGGCCTGCAGCTGAGACGCGAGGCGGAGATGCGCGCGGCGCAGCGCACGCGGCCGCAGCTCGCCGACGTCCCCAAAGGTACTGCACGCTAGGTGCTAGCGCCCGCTCGGCGCCGCGCAACACTCATGTTCTAATCGATTTCTCCGTATCGCAGAGAAGGTGGAGAACAAGCCTCCCCTTCCCCCCGAGGGCGGGGACGCCGAGGACGCAGAGAATGCCGAGGAGACGCTGGAGGTCTCGCGTCATTTTAAAGATGGCGTCGTGAGACCGATTTTAAAGAAACATTTCGGTCGCGACGAGTTCCTCGGGCGCATCAATGAGATCGTGTACTTCCTGCCGTTCTCGCGACAGGAGCTGCTGACGCTGGTCAACATGGAGCTGAAGCTGTGGGCGGAGAAGGCGCGCAGCCGGCACGACGTCGAGCTGCGCTGGGAGGGCGGCGTGCTGGGCGCGCTCGCAGACGGGTCAGTCGCCTCTCGTTGTCGTTTTCATTCCATAGCATTGCGATCGCGAGACAGACAAAAGTGTAGATCTATATCAAAATTTATCCACTATCAAAAGTATCGTTTAGCAGATTAGAATTTAGACTTTGTGTTTCATCTTCTAGGCATCGTAATTATTCGAACATCCAACGTTAAATCGTCGATGCGAGTGGTGTATGCGGTCAGTCACAAGCATAGCGACTACATCTCAACTGTATAGATTCATCCACCGTATTGAAATTTTACGTCGCCTTGTGTACGAAGGGCCTTAGTCTCCATAACCAATCACTAGCGACCTGTTAATATCTTCTTAAGTGAGGGATCAATAGTTGTTGTGGCGGTTGAGATGTACCGTTTATCTATGATGTATGATAGTTTGATGTGAGAAGAGCGTGTTAGAGATGTGCGCGTGCGCGTGCGTGTGCAGGTACGACGTGCACTACGGCGCGCGCTCCATCAAGCACGAGGTGGAGCGGCGCGTGGTGAACCAGCTAGCGCTGGCGGCGGAGCGCGGGGCGCTGGCGCGCGGCGCGGGCGTGCTGCTGAGCGCGCGCGCCGGCCGCGTGCAGCTGGCCGTGCGCCGCGCGCGCGACCAGCGCTACGAGCCCCTCGACCTCGCCGCACTCTAACAAATTCTTTCATTAAAATGTTCCCGCAACTATTGTCTTTTTATTTAATATCCCGGCTTTAGCTAAATTACATTAAAAATGTTTTTAATTTACAAAAATTTTATTTACAATTTGTCACCTGATACCTATGAAGTATCGAATTTTGTATGAAGACCAATGTTGTACTTAATGAACGGGTGTCATGTGTCAGATGGTACGCGCATAACGACGACTTTAAACTATCGAGAATCGGTCTTGTTATAAAATACATCGTATAAATAAATGTTATAATTTAGGTCTTTTTATTACTTTTGAATATTTGGCATTCAATAAGAGATACTTTTATGTTTGTTAACACGTTCGTGGTGGTGGTTGTAGTTTTATTTATTTATTTGATTAAGAAGAAAGACAGGAATAAAAAGAATCAATTATATTTGTAAATTGCTGTCCCCCGCGACTCCGTCCAGTCTATGTTCTTCATCTGTACCAAGTTTCATCAAGAACTGTTGAACCGTTCCGGAGATCCATAACAAACATCTATATCTATAGTAAGATGTAATTCAAAAATGATAATCGCGAAATCATCTGTTTTAAGTTTTTAATAAGATTCATAACCAATTGTACCGATTTCATGACAGTGTTTTTATAATGTTTGTCCATAAAATAGTTTAAAAATTTTATAAAAAAAAATAACACTCATAAAGAAGGTAACAGGAACAGGGTCCCGAAAACAGTTGTCTCATAAAAAAATATGTAATTCAATCATATTTTTGAGATCGTCTGTAATTTTTTATTTGATATTAGTCAACAATATTTTTGTTCTTTTGTAAAAAAACTATGTACATGAATTTTGATATCATTATCATTATTTTTATCACAAATTGTATAAACCCATAATTATTTTCCTGGCCTCTGCTGCCTCACAGATAGTCGCATCACTAAAGCGGAGTAGTTATGCGACGATCAGAGATCCACAAGTCTAAATACTCCTGCACCAAAATATAATTACAATTTCATTATACAATACAACATTTGTGGGTTAATGAAATAAAACAAATATGTATATAGTGCCAGCTTTAATCTCTTTCGCACCGTTATATACAAATACAATGTATAAATAAACAACAACTCCTTACAAAATATAAATAGTGTGGTGCGCCGCCTGCACAACTAAACACTTGTGAAGGCCTCCAGTGCTATTTAGTCTACTGCCCGCACTGCCGCGGGTCGGGCTGGCGGCGGAGGCGGAGGCGGAGGCGGCAATGTCAGCATCTATGTATGTCAAACATGCTGTGCTATTTGTTGCGTGACGTATAATAGATGACGATATGTTTTACGTTGTCTACATACAACACAATAATACATAATTAGAATACGTTAATGTTATTCATAGTGTCCTGTTACGCTTTCATGTATGAATTGGACATTAGCCACCCCCAGCCGCAGCCCGCGGCCGACAGAGCTCCGATCACACTACGCCGGACCAGCAGATTTACCGGAAACCGGATACCTGACAAAGGTGTTCACATTAACCGGCGCAAACTCGTTCACACTACTCCGGTCCGGAGGTTTACCGGCGCTTCGTAGTGTCAAAGCGCTCAGATGAAATAACGCTATTGTCTGTTTTAAAACAAAGACTTAAAAATGTTATTAAATAAACAGCAGTATGTAACACTTTCTTATTTAAGACTCGATCTATTCACTATTTTTTTTTACACTCTATGACAATTCGGGAGAAAAGCTGAATCGAACGACACCACACTTGCCAAAATTGGTTCAGTCGTTTAAGCTCTAGTTCATCATCATCGGCTCACTATACGTCCCCACCGAGGAGCACGAAGCCTACCCTAATGTAGAAGTGACTAGGCCATAGTCAACCCTGCTGGCCAAGTCCGGGTTGGTTGACTTCACACATATCATTGAATTTCTTCACAGATATGTGCAGGTTGCATCACGATGTTTTCCTTCACCGTAAGAACGTCGGATAAACATATAAGTACATATGGTACATGGCGGAGTTTGGAACCCAGGACCTGCAGATTGCAAGTCAAGTGCTTAACCCCTGAGCCACCGATGCTCCAGGTCGTCACAATGGAATTTACGTACGTACAAACCCACATAAATAAAAATGAACTAACGTACGTTAAAAAAAAACATATTAATTTGTCAGTCGGGTAAATATGTCGAGCCACTAGCCTTCTAGTAAATCTTCCGGTCCCGGGTAGTGTGAACGCGAGTATTTGCGCTGGAGCAACTAACACCTCATCCCGACCGGCACCGGGTGCCGAGCGCCGGGTGTCAGGTGTCGAGCGCCAGGTACCAGGCACCGAGCGCCGTGTGTCGAATGCAAATTTGCTAATTCACACAGTTTTACCAAATGGAAATACCTTGTTCGTTGTGCTTTTTCATATATAATGGACATTTACTGTGAATGTTATCCCTGTATCAAAGATTTAGGCCGTGTATAATATAAAATAATAATTTCCTTTTGAGAAAGGGTTATTGCAGTCATAATGTCAGTTGTGTCAAGACGCTGCTAGAGCCCGAGGAGTGCGATGCTACCTCCGACGACCGCATAGGCCGGCTCCTGGCTCTCTATTGTTCATCAGTCATACATACATCGAGTGTTTAAATACAGTTAGCTCGGCCGTGTTGTAACAAAATAAAACTGGACACAAGTTATCGGACGTGGTTTAAGGAACAAGAAGTGAATCCTTATTATAACAATAAATTCTACGGAGGCTTTGACGACTGATGTGCGTGTGTAGGGAGGCGGGGTGCGGGGCGCGGGGCGCGGGGCGGCCCCGAGTGATCCGCTAGTCGCTACGTAATGTTGTGTGTTACATAATTATATCTACACGTGCGTACGCCGACAATATATGATTGGAAAACTCTCTGGAACACATTTTATTGTATATTTATTATGTTACGTTTAGTATTCACATTGTAAGTCATGTATAAAATAGATTAAATTCTAATTTTATGCTAATTTTTTAAAATCTCCTTTCATATAACTAGTTAGCTGTTCAATAATTATCTAAATTTCTACTTCCTTTAGCCGTGCGCTTGTACTCGTAACGAGGCCGTTAGGAAGACCTCGGCCGATCGAAACAAAGGAATGAAAAGGCAGGAGAGCGCACATTGACAACCCGTTTGTCGCGCGGTTGCGGACGAGACGCTGCGCAAGAATTAATTTAAAATTGTGTGCGCGTCTCAGACGTCATTGTCTTAGCTCCTAGTGATACGTGCACCTCACTAATTACGATTAATTTCATTGTGAACGTGTTCGATCCGCGCTAGCCGCGGTACAGTTATTTCCTAACGATGTATGGAGTGAGGCAGAGATCGGGGGATGCGACGGCGGCCAGTGCGGCGCCTACAGCCAGCCCGCGGAGTGGTGCGGCGCGTGTCCGTGCAGCGGCGTCACGCCCGCCAGCCGCGCCAGCGCCGCGCACCGGCCGCACGTCGCCCCGCCCGCCTCGTACCCGCACTGTCCGCACGACTCCTGACAAATACATTGTCTTGTCACCTTGTCACCTCCGTGTACCGTTTCACTACGAACCAAACTAGCGGCAACCTTATGTGCGTCGTCGTCGAGGCTCGCCAGCAGCGGCTCGCGGCTGCCGGCGGGCGCGGGCGAGGGCGCAGGGGGCGCCGGGGGCGCGGCGGGCGCGGAGGGCGCAGGGGGCGCGCGCGGCGGAGGCGCGGGGGGCGCGCGCGCCGGCACCGAGCTTGCGCGTTGCAAGGCCTCGCTGGCGCGCTGGTCGGGGGCGGCCGCGCGCCTCGAGTCCGAAAACTTCTTGCGCTTGCGCTTGAGGGCGGCGAGGGCGGAGAGCGGGTGCAGGGGGCCGCTGCGTGCGCGCTCCGGGCTGCGCTGCGAGTCGCTGCCCGACTCGGAGCGCTCGCTGCCGCTGTTACATTACACCATTATGTTACGTCTCGGAAAATCCAGAATAGATCTTTATTTGACATGCACCCGGCGGGCACGGACCTGGGCGAGGGCGGGGCGTGGTCGCAGACGGAGTCCTCGGAGCGCGAGCGGCCGATGAGGCGCGACACGCGGGCGGCGCGCGCGGCCTCTATGATGGTGCCCCAGCGGCGCTTGTGCGGCGGCTTGCGGGCGGGCGGCGCGTGCGACCCGCCGCCGTCCGACAGACTGGACTGGCTGGCGCGCAGACGGCCGCCCAGCAGCGCGGAGAGCGAGGCGTGCGCGCCGTGCCCGCCGTGCTCGTGGTGCTCGTGGTGCAGCGAGGCCAGGAACTCATCGACGGGCGCCAGGGGGCCGCCCGGCGCGATGTTGAACCCCTTCATCAGTCGACGCTCCTTCTGACGGTTCTTCTTGCCGCCGCCGCCGCCTTAACCGACGAGCGATTATCTTATAAAACAAAGTCGCTTTTCGGGGCCTCCGTTTTGCATGAATGTTCTACTAAAGGCCGCTACAAACGTTCAGTTTTGTCTGAACAGTCGAACTGATCAGTTAAAAATCATTTGACTAATGAGTGTACGGGGCGTCGTACATACATACAAATAATAATACCGAGTTTAGGGAAGTAATATGGCTTACTCTCTATAACCACGGCTAAATGTTTTTTAATGGTAGTGAGCACACGGTCGGTGTGAATGGTGACGCGTGTTATAAAATGTGGTAAATTGCTGACGATGGCAAAACATGTATTGTGCTGTGTTTACACTGTATACCGAGAATTGTTCAGTTAAACTGATGAACTAAAAAAAAATCATTTGATAAAATAGATCGGTTAAACCTGTTCAGTTAAAGCTGAGCGTCTGTAGCGGCCTTGAGCCACGAAACAGAAAAATATGGTTTTCACCATCATGTAGGTCATTTATTCCGGTTGCGTTTGTATGGCCTTATAATTAAAACAGAATATAAATACATGTGTGTACACGGACTCAATGATACGTACACGAATACGAAATGTACTCGTTTCGAAAATTTGAAGCCTTTCAGCGAAATTCCCTTCAAAATGTTTCGTGAAGGTTACATCACAATTATTTGCGTGCCAGTTGCGAGAAAACAAATATCGACAAAGTTTGTATGATATTTGTTGGTTAATAATCGTTGTTGTTGTTGTTGTTGTTGTTGTTGTATAATCGTTTAGGGACTAAAATTGCCGGGTTTCGAAGATTTACGTTGCTTTGTATAAGGGCCTAAGGTTTATTATTTGTCAACAAAACTTAATTTCTGATTGTAAGTATAATGGTTAAAATTGAGGAGGGGGAGGAGGGGGGGGGGGGAGGGGGAGGAGGGGGCGGCGGCGGCGTACCGGGCGCACCCGCGTTGGCGGTGGAGGTGTTCATGCCGGAGTTGCGCAGGATCTCGACGAGCTCGCAGCGGAAGGCGCTCACGTCCTGTTTGATCTCGTTGACGTCGTCCTCGGTGACGCCGCCGCTCTCTGCGCGCCGCTGCTGCACCGTCACGTAGCGTCGCACCAGGTTGCGCATGATGCCCTGCGACATCACACCTCCTTACTTTATTGACCTTCTTGAAATTTATTTTCAAAACAAACGTAAATGGAGTGATTCTAATTGACTTTGACTATGGATATGATGAGGTGAATTTTGGAATTCGAATTGATGAATATTGTAAATTCTTCAGTATACTAACCTGGTATCGAAAATCTCGCTCATTCGCCTGCTTCGCTTTCCTCTGAAAATATATGCAGTCAGTAAATTCAACTATTATTGCTTAACTTCATAATACAATTAGGCCAATGTATAAGGTAAATGTCACACGGGCGGCGCAGCTCGTCTTTGTCCAGCATCCAGACAGAGTGGCAAACTCGATGAGCTATTAAATTTGGGTACGTTACGAGTTATCGGCTATCGGATATGGCTGCGATAGCGCTGTGGTGCATACGTCGAGCGCTCACCCGGATGGTGCGCATGTGCTCGCGCTTGGCGCGCGCGTGTCCGCACAGCCGGCGCTGGAGCCAGCGCCACGCGTACAGCGCGGACTTGGGCGAGGGCACCACGTTGAAGGGCGGCGGCGCCGTGCCGCCCTCTTCGAAGTAGCTGATCCACAGCTTGCTACGCGCGAACTTCCACTCCACATCGGCTCGCTCCTGGCCACGCACCAAAATACCGCTTTTAAGTTGATACGGAAAGTTACGAGGCGTCGGTCGGAGAATATGACGCACTTACCGATATGAGCTGGTAGGAGTGGTTCATCATGGCGATGAGCAGATTAAGCAGCACGATGACCTGGATGACTGCGTACGTGCCGAACATGAGCATGCCCCAAAAGCGCGTGAAGATCTTGATACCGTCCAACTCGAAGGAGTCCAGGTCCACCAGCCCGAAAGCCGCCCAGAACAGTGTCTGCATCGTCTCGAACAGGCTGCGCCACAACACTTGGGGTTACTGCGCGAGTGAATCTCACTTGCTTGCTTACTTTTTCGTAACCAAATGTCGTAATGTAATTCGGCGTACCTCTGTTTATAAAATCTCGGCTTTGTGTGAAAACGTGCTATTTGTGACGTTGTGCTATTGGTTAAGAACAGACATGAAAACGTACTTGGCGAACCGTCGCCACACGATGCAGGCGTCGGGGTCGACGACGGTGCCGTTGGCCGCCGCCGCCGTCGTACCCGCCGAAGAGCCCGTCGTGCACCGTTTCTTCTCCATTTCTGCATAGTACCATAACAACTGGTTCAACCCTAAAACAAAACGTTGGGTTAATGTAGTAGTTTCCTCTCTTTGTTGCGCGAAGGAATCCTATATCTCGAATTACTCACCGCAAGAAAACGCGAAGATAACGAGAATATCCAAAACGAAAAACTTTAAAATGTCGAGCACCATGCGGCTGAGGGAGACTTGCAGCGGCCCGAGATGCGGGTTTACGCTGAATATGTACACCAGCTTGAGGCTGCTGAAGATGTTGGCGGCCGAGAAGAGGCCTTCCGACAGCAGCATGGGGTCCCAAGCGTCCCACTTCTCCCGCGGCTGGTTCCACTGCAGCTCACGAGCCATCTCGCGTCGGACCTGTCGACACAATCGCACCGGTCGGATTCACAGCCGAGGGAAAACTTTTCGCGGAAAACCGAAAAAGGCGATTCACCAAAGTTTTAAATCGTTCGATTTGAATCGATCAAATTAAAATTTATAACTACCTGGAAATAAGAGACGACACGGAGAGCTATTGTCGCCACGTAGAGCGAGTTGGTGACGAAATCGATGACGTTCCACATGTCGTGCACGTATTCTCGCAGCCCCATGTCCCACAGCTGCTTCACCTCGCTCCAGATCAGTCCTGCGAGTTACGGCTAGCCGGTGTCACAAACATATATCTAGGCGCACAGCGGCGTGATAACCAGATTTGAACACCATCATAGAGCGAAAAATTCATCTAACATTGGACTGTTTCTATGGAGGATGTATAATGTACCATTTCGACTGTCGCGACTTTTACCGTTCGTAGAAATGGGAGCAGATACCTTAGTGGAAAAAAGTAGGGTCATAGTAATAAATATATAAGTGATAGTTAACGCACCGCTGACCCAGGCCAGTATGAGCCACTCGATGAGTGAGGGCAGGGAGCCGCGGCGCGATAGAGGCGCTGTAGGCGGAGCGCGCGGCGCGGCCCACAGCACCCCGCCCGCCGCCGTCTCGATCCGTTGCGACGCCAGGATCAGCAGGACTGTGGACAAAGGTCATTGTCCCAGCTATTGCTACATGAACACCCAACGTTCGTACATGCTTCATACATACGTCAGGGAACATAGCTATGAAGTAGTTGAAGTTTAGGATTTTGCATTTGGTCGGACAGATAAACCGAAGTCAACCTGCCTGGGGTCGATAGGGGAGTGAAGGATAGCTTCGGTTTACCTCCACGAGAAAGCCGGACAGGTATTTCGACTTGGTACTTTGTGTAATGATGTTTATATGATATTCGACTGCCATTTTGTACGCTTGCCTGTAGTGCCTTTATAAGCGACGTCGCTCGGGTGATTCTCAACTCACAAAGGAACATGAAGTAGCTGGCGGAGTGGCACAGGAACTTGATGAAGGGCTTGCGCAGCGTGCGGCCGAGGGCTGAGTACGGCGCCGCGATGTACGCCAGCGAGTACAGCGGGAACATGGCGCCGATGCGCGTCATCTCCGCCGCCTGCAGAAGCATGTTCTTGCGCCGGAAGCCCGGCACGCTCTCGTACCAGATGGAGGCCAGAAGCTGCTGCACGTTGGGGTGCGCCACGAACTGTCGAAGAATACAGAACGTGAGCAGGTGATAGCACCTTTGAGATAGCTCAATCAACGGTCGCGCGTCTCACGCGGCCTGTAGCAGTTACCTTCTTCTGGCGCAGCTTTATGGCAAGCTTGAGGCGTGAGAGGCGCATGCGCTCGGGCGCGCCGGGCTCGGGCAGCGCTGCGGGCGGTGCGCCGGTCTCGTGGTTGAGCAGCACCTGCAGCTCATGCGAGGTGCGCGTGTGGTCCAGCAGCGCGGTCGCGAACTCTTGGCACTGCACGCGCAGCTCCTGGTACTCGGTCTTGAACTCGTGTTCGAGTGCCGACAACCGGCGCAGCTCCCACGATAGCTCAAAGGCTGTCAGGATGGGGTCCTTGGAGGAAAGCGCGATGAGCGAAGGCGAAGCCAGCGCGCGATAGGCGTTGATGCGCGAGCGCGAGTGGCGCAAGGAGTCCTCGCGGCGCGAGCGCACGCACTCGTCGCAGCCGCAACGAACGTCGTGAGGCACGGGCAGCGCGGCGCCGCGGTCCAGCAGCAACTTGATGATCTCGTAGCTATCGCGGTGCGCCGCCAGGATGAGCGGCGTGATGTCCGACGTGAAGGTCGCCGTCTCGGGTGGCAGCGCCTCCCAGCTCTGCAACGCGATCGCGCGCTCACCTCTCCACTCCATTCGATCGCCTCTATCTTTGCTTTTACAATCTAAATGTGAACCTACGTCAACCGACGGGCCATTAATTATTTTGATTTACCTAACCTTTATATTGCATTTTTCAATCGATCGCCGAGTATCCGTTTTATTTATTATTGCCTTAAGAAGTTCCAATCCCTTATAACATCTGTCTCACATCTACTTTAAGGGACGCCCTTAGAGACTTTGTATGGCTGTTAGTGTAGCAGTTAGACAAATTGAAACAATTAAATAAACCTTTATAAAATTAACAAAGCTTAGTTATACCTGGAGAACAGACTTTCATTTATTTGACATTTTCCTCTCTATTGAATAATTAAGTGATTGAGAAATATGCATTTCTGCATACTTGAAAGTCGCCTACACGGACTTTCTGAAGACGTAGCAACTTGAAACTTAGTACTGGGCCATCAAAACTTTATGACACCTCGAGAGTATTGTAATAATACAAGCAGCGGCCCGCTCAGCATCCGCCTACACAGGCGTGCACTTGCAGCTAACCTCGTGCCGACATAAAGTTTAAGTCTTGTAGTGGGGCATAGGAAGTAGCTAGATAACGAGTGATTGTGAAAACTGAGCTCACGTGAAGCTCCCCGGGCTTGCGTGTGCGCTCCTCGTGGTCGAGCAGCGCCTCCACGGCCTCAACGAACTCCTCGGAGATGGCGTGCAGCAGCGCGTCGCGCGTCTCCACGCCGAACTCGAGCAGCAGCTCCACCATCTCGAGGTTCTCGTTGTCGATGGCCATGAGCAGCGCGCTGCGGCCCAGCGGGTCCACGCAGTCCACGTTGATGTGACCGGTGTCCCGTGCGCGCTGCAGGCTGCGTCGCGTGCCCGCCACATCGCCGCGCTCCACACCCAGTAGGAACTTCTTCTCTTCCAGCGAGAGCACCGCCATCTCCTGGTGCGGCCGCACCACGTTCTCCTCCTCCGTCATGCCGTGGATGCTGTGGCGCTGCGGACAGAACGTGAGGCGCGTGCCGGACTCAATCTCGCCCAGAAAAAGCGGCCGCGGGAGGCCATCAAGTGCAGTGTAGTCTTTCTTATTATAAATAAAAGTTAAAGTCATAGATAAAGCATCAGCCTGCGGGTCTAAATAATGTAACATTCGGTTATCGTTATCGCTACTAGAATCATCAAAATAAAATGCGTCGAAATGTATAGGAAAAGTACGTGACATGCGCGTGACATATCAACAGTTATAGTTATAGTTATAGTCAACATACATTTTTGACTTTTCGATTAGCGACTTCGCTTATTGTATGTTACTTTGTCTAGCCCCCCAGATCCAGATGGAAATTTTAGAACAGAAGCGTTGAATGGTTTAATGATGAACGGGCACGTTACGCGTTCGGCGTCGCTCTGTATATACACAAAGCTCACAACAGAAGTATTGCCCTCGTATCGTTCTATTATTAACGACGCATTGCCCCGCGAGGAGTGCTCGCATACTTTGCATTAATAAAAGTTTGTTATAAAACTCTGTCAAATTTCGCTTCGAGACAAAGTGCGATAAAACTGAAGTAGGTCAGGCGATGAGTGGCGAGGCGTTATGCAAATGCGTCCGGCGGGCCCCCCACACCTCGCGTTTAAAAAATTGCGAAGTTATAAGACGTCGTCCGGCGAGCGGTCGAGTATAATTTAGATTTTTCTAATATAAGCGTATTAAGATGCGTAGAAGATTTGTAGAGCGAACGTCCCGTGCATACCTTGACCTTGTTGTCGAGCGGGCGCGGCTCCGGCGCCAGCAGCGCGCCCAGCTCCACGCGGCAGGTGGAGGCGCGCCGCTCGCCGCCGCCCGACATGTCGGAGCCGCTGTCTGCGCACACAAAGCGGCCTGAGCGGCTCCCGCGCCGCACGCTAGCGCGCGAGCCGCTCGCCTTCGGCACTCACCGGCCTCGCCATCGCAGTCGCCGCGCCCCTCGCGCCCCTCCCTCGCCCGCTCCGAGAACTGAAACCAGAGAGAACGCCGTCACGCGCCCGCCGCCACCGCCCTCACCGCCGACCTGCGCGCGCGCACTATAAATACGGATCGGCCGGAGACGGGGCGCCCCGCATTTGCGGTTGTGAACGGCGCCTGCTTAAACTTCCGAACAAATCGCTATGTGTTATTAAATGCCATATACATGCTTACTATATATACATATACTTCAGCCATATATTAGTAAACTAGTAAATTCCAACCAAGATTGATGTTTTTTTACTTTTAAATGTAAAATCTATTCCAGAGCTACAGAATCGTAGATCGCACAATGTGTCACGGCTCACGGCTGCGTGCATGCATCTTTTTGACCTATTGACAAGAGTGTAATGTTTTGCGAGTGCGTACGGATGTTTTATATAGGATTGTACTTGTATCAATATCATTGTCAACGCTTGTAGTCCAAACGGATGAACCGATTTTAGCGAGTGGAATGTCATATAGTTCGTAATGCTATCAACGACATATTTTTTTGTGTTTGGAGATAAGCCTATAATTTCTTCTAGTATTAGCAGAATGATGGTGGATGTTGACAGGATGAGGGTTGGGTGGCGGTCACCTGTACGCGGCGCACGCGGCGCGCGGCCACCTGCCGCGAGTGCCGCCGCAGCGCCTCCAGCGCGCCGCCACCCGCGCCCCTCTCGCTACACTTCTCGCCTCTCGCCTCCTGCAAACGGGGTCATTATTTACGATTATGATCATCATAATAATGGTATCACCGAACTGACCGGGATTTTATAATTTTATTTTACCGATAAATCCAGGGCAAGGGTTAGGCTTGCCGATTTTGAAGCCTGTGATTATCATTCGATTTGTACAACGTATTTGCCCAAGTGTTATAATTAGTATTGTGTTTCATTTCATTATGTCTTACTAAAATTTAAACAATTTAGTAGGACTCTTTAGAGCTATTTTGTTTTTAAACTATTTTGTTAATTATTAATTTCAAACCTTTATTTCTAAAACTGTTGTCATAGACATCATAAAGCATTTTTCTACAATTTGTTTTGGTACAACCTCGCTCAAAACTCGAGTACCGCTTGTACTAATACTGAATGCCACTAGCGTTAGTGGGTCGTATAATAGTATCGTAGGTATTGTTCGTAGGTAGTGTCACCCCTTGCCCACAAAAAGATACATTTTGTTCTCGCTCGTGTGTAGAGTAGACTCTGTGCAATATTCTTACGTCATAGGCAGTAGGCAGTAGTGATAGGTGATAGGCAATAGCAGTAAGCTTACCTAATCCTTCAATCGCATGCGCTCTGCACCTTCAACATAGTTTGAGGAATCACATCCCACAAGGATGTTTTCACGCGTTGTCTATGTAATATAATAATTTGTAAAAAGTGAGTTGTTAAGTATGTTAAGTAGCTCTAGCCGGTTTGGTATTTGATGTTTGTAGAAATACTATTGGAAGTTAAATTGTAACACAAGAAATATACAAATTGTTAAGGAATATTTGAACATGTGAAACAAAATGGTCCCATGGCGGAAGCGGCAGCGGGTGCAGCCGTCGCCGCCTCGTCTCGTGCCGCGGACCACGACAACACCTATTGTACTACAGCACTATATTATAATAAGCTGACATTGTGTTCCCGAATCATATTTATTTGTAGTAATAAAAACCTAAATTGTAAAGTTGAAAAGACTACCACGAGATATGGTGTCGCGTATACCTATAGGATAAGTTCGTGGTGGTAGGAATTGGCCAGCTCTAACTAAAGTTTGCACGTCCACCGAAGAGCGGCGCGAGTCAGCGAACCAGCACGCGAGACGCGAGTCGACCGCGCGCCGCGCACTGGCCACCGCACGCCCGCCGCCCGCCGCCCGCCGCCCTCGCGCTCCCGCCGCCCGTCGCCCGCCGCCCGCCGCCCGGCGCCGCCCCGCGCCGCGCCGCCCGCCCGCCCTAGAGCCGCTCGCCTGTACCGCGATCTTATCGATACTTGACTCTACTTTGCTAAGCATTGACACAATTTAATATAATATTAGTTTTTACATATCTCTAATGGATGTAGGTCTCAGCACCGAATGACATATTAACGTTAACATCGCTATACCTACTCTAAAATACACACATGACTTCCTTAACCCAGAGAGGTAGGCGGAGGTTACGAATTTACATTTGGAGGAATCTTGTTACACCCCCTCCCACTTCTTCTACAATCACTCTCTTATACCCGTCAATTGTACAGTTATGTAAATCCTGTCAATCTCTCTTCATCACATCCTCTCAACATGCTCCGATCAACGAAGGATACATCTTTGACATTTTCTATAACATCTTCAAACAACCCATTAATTTTCCTTACATCACTATTTTTAGCCATCTTTCAAAGACAAGCCAACCATAATTCTCAGTGGATTTGTTTTATTTATTCTAGTTTTTAGGTCATCGGTTGCTCGCGGGCTTGCCACTGAATACTATAATTGTGACATAAACGTACTTTGTATTTCTATGACAAATATTCAATATCGACAAGTAGCAAAGCCGCGATCACAGCCGCCCCCCGGCCCCGCCCCGCGGCCCCGCGCAATCTTCAGTATCAACTGGGTCGGAGGCGCACGCAAACAAATTGCATTCCTTGAACGCATCTTTAGCAATTAGCAAAATACAATGCAGTGGGAGTGGGGCGCGTTCCGCCGCCGTCGCTGTTCCCTGTCCCTGTCCTGTGCTGCACTGTCATATCTATTTTCATATTTTTATTTATCATTCCATTACATACTTATTACATTTTGTTAACAGGCGTGAAACTTGGATGACTGATCTGGAGGTTTGTGGAATTCGAGGACCTCCTTTAAGCCCAAGTTATTTATTTATTTACGCTCAGCGATTTAAAATGGATCTAAAGTTATTTCATTTTTGTCAAAAAATTATAGAAAATTTTAGACTGAAATTAGCCCGTAGTCCCAATCGTGGTTTTGATACATTTAGTACAAAATAGTTATGAAAATGGACCTTAATTACGATAATGAAGTAACTGGTGGTAAAACACAAATACAAATAAGCCCAACGTGTCGTAATGTACATGTAATACCGATATTAGTTTAGATTTAAAATTGCGAATTGCAAAAAATATACTAAGTACTAACTTTGTTAAAAGAAACAAAAAGTCAGGACAAAAGAAAAAACAAGTCAGGACGTGGAAAATTACGGTGAGACGCGGCTGCGGCACGGCTGCGACAAGGCTGCGGCACGGCTGCGGCGTGACATGTACTCGCAAAGGACAAACATTCACAAAGCGCCTTTATAAATCTTTAGCTCTAAACTTCCACTCAAATTGGCTCCGACTTAAGCCGCCCCATAAAGCGCTCGTTAACATTGTTCCTTAGAACCTAAGCTTTGAGCTTAGAAATATTGAAAGCTCAGTTATAAAAATGTTGACGTAGAATACATGCTGTGCTTGTTTGCAAAATGTTGAAACATAAAATTAACGAGCAAGTGCGATGATAAGATGACGATAGATACCGTCCGCGTTCGCCGCCTAACGCATGTCGTCATGTGGAGTGGTCAGCGACGAGGCGAGGCGAGGCGTGGCGCGTAATAACTTTGTAAAAAAATAGTTAGTGTGTTGATGTCCGCCGCCACGGCGCGCTCCCGCTGTTATTATTGCCTCAATTTGCTCGCTCGCCCTCGCACTAATGACACTGGACTACGGAGGTGGTATTCGCTCCGACAAAACTACACTCAGCCTTTGCCATTAATGTTGGCAAATTGTCGCGTCACGTGGCCGGCGACGCGTAGTCTGCAGTACAGGACCCTTCGGTCACAGCCGCATCTCCTCGGCTTCTTGAAGATGTCGCGGCGATATTAAACAGTCAGTGTGCCGTTTAGTCAGGCATTTGTATGTATCGAAACGTCCTCGCCACATGAACGCATTGAAATTTTTCCGTCGATTCCTAACTTGATGGGTTAAATTTGGTGACATCGCCTTGGTAGTCCTTAGTAAACGGTTGTATGGCGGGCCACGGTGTAAATCAATAGTTTTCCTGTTGGTGGGGCCGCAGGAGAGCGGGGAGCGGCGGCACGAGGCTAGGGGCACCGCGGGCGACGTATGCTTGCCTACATGCTTGACAGTCATCTTGTAGGGATCAATAGGTTTCGAAAACAGAATTTTAGCTTTTGGAAGAACTTTACGCAAACTCCGAGACTGTAATATGTCCTTACAAGTTACCAGGATTTTACTAATAGATGGAAATTCAGAGGAAAAGGTCTTTCAAATTTATATCTTGTAACGTCGTTGTATATCAGAAAAGCAATCTGAAAGGTTTTTTCTTGTCGCCGATCCGAGCTACGCCTGATCGGGGCGGGTCGCTGGTCTGCACATACAATAAAGTGTTATGTAAAAGTAGTATGTCCGACGTTGTCGCGATTCATCATGTCGCGTCGAAAGAACATAAAGGGAAAGAATTAAATCGCATAGTCCATGTTCGGCAAGAAATTATGTCAGGATGATTACAACGAGAGGAAGCAAGGCACCCACGTGCGGCGAGCTGGCGGCCGGGTGGTGGCGTGGCAGCAATGGCAGGTAGTGGTGGCAGGGCCGGCGCCCGGTGACCCACATCGCCGATCTAATCGTATCACGTGAAAAATATCGCGTGCGGCGGCCATTCACCCCGCGGGCTCTCAATAACGCCTGCCCCGCCCCGCCTCAAAACGATTCCCCTTTTTCAATTTGTATCTTTGGTTGATGTAATTTTGTCAATATACGTAAATGACTCGTACCTGTTAAAACCTACAACTGTGAGCTTTAACGTAGGAAAGTACACAGACGACTCTGTTTCCGGGGTACATTCATATTTGTTGGTCATATCGCGTATTATGTCGCGTTGTGTACCTGGGACCAAACCATGTTTGTACATTGTCGTAAATGATCACAACTTAGCATGTGAGAATAATATGTATGTGGGAGACGTACGGGGGGGGGGGGGGAATTCCACCGCTCCTGATGGCGTGCTCCGAAACCGTATCACTTTCATAATTAGATTAACTCCTGCGGGCCCTTTGAGTCTGCGATGAGGATGTACTATACGATTATGTATACCCGCAATATTTTAGGTAGTAATTTAGGTATTCTCGACCATTCCTTCGTTAAGGTAATGATGCGACGTCGCGAAATAGCCGAGGTCTCAATGCACTACTTCGAAGTAAGCTACATACTAATCTATATTGATAAAGTAAAGGCGCGCTTTATACCGCAACACGCTTCATTGTAGCTAAATAACTTGTATAAAACGACAAAGTTCTCTGATCCGGTGGACACAAGTCAAACTATAATAATCAAATTATAATAGCTCACAATCGCACCCTGTCAATATTAAAAAAGTGTGATAAGATCCCGTCGTATTGTGTCAGTCTTATCATTCGTTTTTCTTTTATGGCATTATCTATGCCTAAAGACCGACAAGGCTATCTGAACCACGGTAGTAGCGCCGCTCTCACCGGTTCAGATATCCTTGTTTGTCTATATGTAGGTTTGACATATAATGAATTATCTGACAGAACTACCTGCGATTGCAGCAGCTTCCCTACCGGCCTAGATAAGCTTATCGCACTTTACCCATAATGCGCTACGACGTATCAATGGCCGTTAAAGTCACAGTACGCTACGACGTAGCAAACGCCGCTTAGAGCACAATACTCTACGACGTAGCAATGGCCGCTAATGTCACAATACGCTACGTCGTAGTAAAAGCGGCTAATGTCACAATATGCTACGTCGTAGCCACGGCCGCTGATGCCTCAATACGATACAACGTATCAATAGCCGCCCGCTAATGTCACTAGCTGAAAGTCGTCACAGTCGTAAAAACTGTATAGCAACAATATTACAACCCTAAGACCGCTCGTACACAAAGCAACGTAAATCTTCGAAACCCAGGGTTTTAGTCTGCCGCAATACAATGTCATAGAGATCCGTACATACGAGTAGCACACGTCGCCGACAATACCCATGGAAACATGTATCCTCTATTCCCTATTGTTATATTGCACCCTTGATGTTGAAACTTTTACAAACTTTGAATGACATATTTATATCAAATCAACAGCCTAAAAAATAAGTTTCAAGTTAAGTCTAATTCGCAGGTGCTCAAAGTCGATGACTGACCATCCAGAAATCTTTAGAGTTACTCCTTAGCCTCTGGCGCACTAGTTCACCAAAAGCGCGAGGGAGAACATGCTTAAGTGGGTCCGGCTGCGGAGCGCCCGAGCGCTATCTCGTGCGCGGCGCGGGGCTCGCGCAAACTTACATACTATTTGCGTAACTAAACTTTTCTGAAATTTACGACAATTTTATGTTCGCAGTAATCGCACTTCGCATTTCATCAGCGCACGTTCTTTGCCTGGGTAATGTTTCTTGCGCTAATTACTCGGTTTGCGCTCATAATATTTACTTACCAACTTGTTTTTAATTATTTTTAAGCTTTATGTGCGATAAAGATTTCTCTCTTACACGCATTTCTTGGAATTGTAACTACCTGCCTCGCCGCTCGCCACTAAGGAGCAGCAACTGCGCCAATTCCAAGTTAATAGTTAGCCTAATACTTCAGGATCTACCGGCCTTGGGTTCAAATCCCGCCATTCGTCTGTTGTCGTGAACATATCCAAGCGTAAGCTTCGAGGTTACTTGGAATGGTTAAAAGACATATTGGTATATTACAATATTTATATTTTATGACAAAACATGTAATTTTCGATATCGATAAAGCAATATCGTTTAATAATAAAGTGGTCCATTTTTATAAGTAAGGGTTCCATTTTTTCCTTTCGAGGTACGGAACCCTAAAAAGGATAGCAAGAAAACAAACTTCAATAAAAATGAAATTGTTTGACAAGAGGTTGGCATCAGCTCATTGCCAGTAGATGACTGTGGCACTGGCAAGTTGTCTCTACGAATGAGCGAGCGGTGCGGCGGCGGGCGGCCGGGTAGGGCGGCAGCTGAGTCAGCGCACGCGGGCCATGTGGCGGCGGCACTTCCTTGTTTACTCGCTCTCGTCTGTTCTCCGACGTGCCAAGATTACCGATAAATACTTACCTAAATGAAATCACTCAGTGCAGGTTGATACTCGTATAACAGATCGCAGTCGCAGCTTGTGTATCTCGCTTTTTTATTGTTATCAACATGTATAGGTATGTAGGTACTTACATCAAGATCAAAATTACTCTGTTGTATTTGTTATTTTTTGTTTTTGTTGTTATTTTTCAATTCATTTAACAATTCACGCCTAAATATAAATTTATAGAAAAAAATATAATTAAAAGGTTATTTCCATGGGTGTCTTTGGTTACTTCGGTATTCCCGCCTCTTATATAAAAAACTAGCTTTTGTCCGCGACTTCGTTCGCGCGGTTTAAGAAAAACTGAATGACTATTAGGAATAATATGTGTTATTTGAGACTATTTTCTATATCTGTGCCACATTTCAACAAGACGTCGAACCGTTGCAGAATTATCGAGTCCATATGAAATTCAAACGTATCCTACGCGAACCGTACACATTTCCGGAATCTAAGGTAGCCTTTGTGTTCCTCTACATTCTACATCTATATAATAAATGTCATCGAAATCCGTTTCGCCGTTCTGGAGATCAAAGTGACATCCATCCGTCCAAAAATTCACATCTATATATATAAAAGAAAGTCGTGTTAGTTACACTATTTATAACTCAAGAACGGCTGAATCGATTTGACTGAAAATTGGTGGGCAGGTAGCTTAGAACCAGGAAACGGACATAGGATAATTTTTACCCCGTTTTCTATTTTTTATTCCGCGCGGACGGAGTCGCGGGTAAAAGATAGTTTTTAATATTAGTGAGATTAAGTGACAACTAAACCAAGATTAAGCGGTAATTAAGTGTTAACAGTTAAAAAAATAAAAGATTCGAACCTCCTTAATGAGCGAGAGGCGACGCGAACCGTGCATGTCGGCGCCGCGCCGGTCGTCTCCGAGGAGTGCAGACGGCGACGCCGATCCGCTCTCTGTTTCTTCCTGCCGCTGAACTGCGCCGAGTGCGACGCGCGCCGCGGCCGAGTGCCGTGCAGGACTGCAGGCGCCGCCATCGCCGCCGCCGCACCGTCCGCGTGCCGACTGCCCCCGCCCTCGCCGCACCGTCAATCGTGTCCCCAGTCCCCGTGTCCCTCGAAGTTGGCCTAACCGCAAATAGCAGTGCCTACTGAAACCCTATAACTTAGTAGATTAGGTAACGCCCGCGGACAAAGTAGAGAAAAAAACCGAAATAGGATACTAGGTGTGTATAATAAGAAGGAAATAGGAAGTTTATCTGGGCCGCTAAGAGAGGCATCGCTATAGCGTTTAGTTCTATCAAAAAACATTTTTTATTTATTTACTAGCAGCGCCCGCGACTTCGTCCGTGAAATACGGGCACTTGTGGTAGTATTTTTATTGAATTCGGCTAATTATTTTACTTCAGGCGGTTTTCTATTCAGACGCATTCAATCCGTCTACTCGTTGAACCGCCGCATTTCAAAACGTAATGTAATACGGCGGATTTTACAATATGATTGCAACATATACATATACATCTAGTGTTTCAATAAACTACGGTATCGGTATTTGGTATAAACTATATTTTCGTTTATTTACACATTAATATACTCAGGTATTTTTAATATTAAACTTCATTACTAATAACTTAGGCGACCGCTCTGTTCAAAAATCGAAGAGTAACGTAAGTAAGTAACTCAAAGAATATATAGGTACTTATAGTAAGTATAGTCTAGTAACTAAAAAATATTTGAAAAGTGTCGGGCGATTGTTTGTCTAGTGTGCGCACCCACATCCAACCCAACTACTATTTAATCGCGTACTACAGCCCGTTCCGATCAAACTATCGGGCGATTAAAAAGTCTATAGTCTGTGCGTACTCTAAGACCAACATTGACATGAAATAAATGGACAGGCTGTAACGCGTACTATGTTTATTTGATTTCCGCCATTTAGGTAACTCAACAAGAAATAGCATTAGACGTATCGATAACACTTTTATACAACTTGTATACAACAAAAAGAAATCGATCTTTAAGGAATCTTACTAATTGTTAGAAGTATGGACGCCTACGCAACATAAATAGCAAAAATATTTGTTCTATACTTCAACTGTAATAATCGTTAGGCTCTCTCTCTCTTGTCTACGTTGTGCACTGTCATACATTACATAAATTATTCTCGTGTTAATTAAATAGTTAAATTATTATAATCGCCTTTGTTTTCATTCCATCAGGTTATGGGCCGTCCCAAGCCTGCCGTTTAGTGTTATTTCTGAGTTTTGTTTAGTATTTTCAAAGTTTTAGTAAAAGTAAAATCTCACGTGTATAACCTCACTTTAAGTTACCGTGTTCGCGAGTGATTTCTCTTTTCAGCTATTTTCAGATATAAATAATATTATATAAATATGGCTGGAAGTAATTCTTTGATGTCGATTGAGAAGTTGACGGGTCGCGACAATTGGGCTAATTGGAGTTTTGCAGTCAAGGCATACTTACAACATGAAGACTTGTATGACTGTATTTTGAAAGCACCCGATGCTTCCGACCCCAAAGCAATTAAACAAGACACCAAAGCAAAGTCCAAGTTAATATTGTTGGTTGACCCAATTTTATATGTGCACATACAGGATGCACAGAATGCTAAACAGGTGTGGGACAATTTGACAAAGGCATTCGAAGATCAAGGACTGACAAGGAAAGTTGGCTTATTAAAAGAATTAATTAACACAAATTTAGAAAGCAGTTTATCAGTGGAAGATTATGTAAATAAAATTATGACAGCCGCGCACAAATTAAGAAACATAAAGTTTCATGTAGATGATGAGTGGTTGGGCACATTAATGCTGGCCGGGCTGCCAGAAATGTATAGACCCATGATTATGGGTTTAGAAAGTTCCGGTATGAAGATTAGTGCTGATTTAGTAAAAAACAAATTACTACAGGAAGTTAAAATGTCAGACACTACCGCACTTTATACAAACACAAGAAAAAATTTGCCCAAAAGTGATAAGAAAGGCCCTAGATGTTTTAATTGCAATAAGTACGGACATCTCAGCAAAAAATGTTGGCATAAAAAGACAAACAATAATAAAAAAACAGATAAAGACACAGGTTATGTTGCAGCTTTTTCAGCATCCACAGCGAATGACTCCAATTCTTGGCATGTTGACTCAGGAGCATCTATGCATATGACCATGCACCGGGACTGGCTCACTGACATCACCGCTTCACCTGTACCGAGCATAAGGATTGCTAACAACAAAGAATTAAAAGTTGAATGCTGCGGGAATGTATGCATAAAGGTAAAAGTTGAAAAAAGCTGAGGGCCAACAAGAAATCTTGAAGAACATTCCATACCAAGAAATAATTGGCTGCTTGTTGTACTTATCACAGGGGACTCGACCAGACATTACCTACATAGTAAATTCTCTTAGTAGATATAATAGTCAACCTACCAGTGAACATTGGGCGGCGCTAAAACGAGTCTTGAGATATCTGAAAGCTACAATGGATATGAAACTGGTTTACAAAAGAAATGTTGATGAGCGAATTTCCGGCTATTGCGATTCAGACTGGGCGAATGATACAGAGGACAGAAGATCTTGTACCGGCTACATATTTTTATTCCAGGGTGCTGCAATAAGCTGGAACTCTAAGAAACAGCAGACCATAGCGCTCTCTACTAGTGAGGCTGAATATATGGCGCTAGCGTCGGCCATTCAAGAAGCACTTTGGTTGAAACAGTTGGCAGACGAATTTCAACCTGAATTTAAAGGTACACCGTTAACCCTTTATTGCGATAATCAAAGTGCGATTAGTCTTTCAGGAAATGCTGTCTATCATGCGCGCAGTAAGCACATAGACGTTCGGTACCACTTCGTGCGCGAGAAGATAGCTGCCAAAGAAATCCTGGTTCAATATAGATGCACTGGAGAGATGGTCGCCGACATATTGACGAAAGGACTCCCTCGACCGAAGCATGACAACTTCATCGCATCTATGGGTCTACATTTAAAGCGTCTGCGTCCAGGAGAGGATGTTAGAAGTATGGACGCCTACGCAACATAAATAGCAAAAATATTTGTTCTATACTTCAACTGTAATAATCGTTAGGCTCTCTCTCTCTTGTCTACGTTGTGCACTGTCATACATTACATAAATTATTCTCGTGTTAATTAAATAGTTAAATTATTATAATCGCCTTTGTTTTCATTCCATCACTAATATTATAAATGCAAAAGTTCAGATGGATAGACGTTTGTTAGAAGGTATCTCTTCTTCTTCTTTTAATTAATACTGGACTCCATCGAAACTTCGATGATTTTGCCAACGTCAAGGTTGAAGATAATTGATAATGAAAGATGTTAATAAATAATAAAAAAACAAAAAAAACTGTAATAGCTAATGGCAGTCCAGAAATACGAATAACAGTATGTTTTGACAAGTGACCGGTAGCTGATGACTTCAGTTGGGACACTGAAAAGGACAACACAAGAGTTAGTAAACTACCTACAGTTTAAAATAACAGAAACTTAGACAATTAAAGATTAATATTGTTAGAGATTAAAAATTTAAATAAAACCTTCACCAGGGGGGTATGGGCCAAAGTTAGTAAGTATGGGATATTAATAGGTCTGGGGATTTCGTTAGGAAGGAGGTCATATAGTTGAACTTGGAGTTTGGGACAATTAAAAAATATGTGTTCTATGGACCCTTCATCCGTACCGCACTCACACAAGGAATGATCTCGAACACGTATTTTCGCGAGAAAGACTGGAGAAGCTACAAAGCCTAGTCGTAACCGGGTTATAGCAGAGATTATACTTTTTTTAATCTTTCCATGCTTGTTAAACCACGGTTTGGATGGAATACTAGGTTGTATGGACGCATAAAATTTACCCTTAGATTGACTTGACCTTTGCCACAAGGTGGTCCAATTCTCCATCATGGATGATTTAGCGGATATGCGTAGATCTCGGGGAAAACAAGATTTGTACGAATCGGAACCTAAGTAAATTGCGGCCTTTGCATGTGAGTCTACCGTTTCGTTACCATTGATGCCCGAGTGGCCAGGGATCCACGCCAAGACAACTTCAATCCCGGAGCAGTGACAATTATACAGGAGCTGTTTAATTTGAAGGGTAACGCTGAAATTATGACGGGACCGGAAGGGGAACTTTAAGATATCTAATAGACAGCTTAATGAATCGGAAAAAATTAATGTTTTGTTAAGTTTATGGGACTCAGCAAAGGCGATAGCTTCTAGCAACGCAATCGCTTCTGCAGTAAAGATGGAAGTTAACGGAGGACATTTAAAGTTCAAAACGATTTTAAATTTAGGGAACCAAACAGCTGCCCCCACAGGACAATCAGGAGACGACTTTGAGGCGTCAGTAAACATTATGTTCCATTGGGGCCAGTCCGATTCCAGAATAGAGTTAAATTTTTGGTTGGCTGCAGGAGTATGCTTCTCAATTCCAAAATTTAGGATAATTTTAGGAGAATAAATAAGAGCGTCAAACTGAGTTGCGTAGACAGGGATTACAACACCTTGTTCGATAGGGGAAGCGGGGACTATATATTTATTAAACGAATTAATAAGCAAGGGGGGATCTTTGTTAGACCAATAGCTGGAGGTTGAAATTGATTGGGAGAGAGCTTTTAAGACGCGGAGAAGAGGATGATGTTTAGTTTGGACAACATTACAAAAAAATCTGTCAGACAGGAATTGCCTACGGAGATATAGGGGGGGATCCAGACATTCCACTTGCAGAGCGTTGACTGGTGAACATTTCATAGCACCAGATATCAATCGTAAGCATCTGGACTGTATCTTATCTAATTTAGATAACGCAATTTTATTACAGGGTTCCAGAAGAAAACCACCATAATCAAAGTGACTACGGATTAATGCGTCATATATGAGTTTAAGGGTGACAGGATGAGAACCCCATCTAACCCCGGTAAGAGTTCTTAATATGTTTATGCCCTTTTCACATTTTTGAATGATATGGTCCAGATGTTGTCGACCCGAAAGTTTAGAATCAAACGTAACTCCCAGAAATTTGACAGTCTCATGACTAGGAATACGTGTATTATCTACATAAACAGCTACAGGGGGAACATTTCGTTTACGAGAAAAAAGGACTACGCTGCATTTTGCAATGGAGAGAGAGAGGTTATGTGCCAAAAGATAGTCGTTTAAATAAGAGAGGGCAGAGTTTATACGACGAGTGGCTTCATTTACAGATGACGATACGGAGTATAGGGCAATATCGTCGGCATATTGTAGGATATTACAAAATGAATTTACGGAAGATTCCAAATCAAAAGTGTAGATATTGTATAACAGGGGGCTCAAAACCGAACCCTGTGGGAGACCTTTCCAAACGGTGCGAGAAGGGAGGGAAGTATTAAAGTAACGAATAGAAATAGTACGGGACATCAACAGGCTGCAAATGAAATTGATCATCCTCTCGGGGATACTCAGCTGTAGCATTTTCTGCCTGAGTAGGGGAAGTGAAACGCTATCATAGGCAGCGGAAATATCTAAGAATGCACCTAATACATTTTCATTTCGGGAGAAGGCCAGACGAATTTCTGAGGAAAGGATGCTCAAACTATCCAAGCATCCTTTGCCTCTTCTGAATCCAAATTGAGAGTTAGGCAGTAAATTACGGTTTTCAAGAAGCCACTCTAGTCTGTTTTTGATAAGATTTTCCATAATTTTGGCAAGGACAGAAGACAGAGCTATAGGTCTGTAGGACGAAGAGTCGTGGGGATCTTTGCCAGGTTTTAATATAGGGATTATAATCTGGGATAACCAAGAATCGGGCACAGAGCCAGTGATAAATATGTAGTTAACAATTTTAAGGAGCATGATCTTGGATGAGTCTGGAGATTTACAAATGAAAGAATAAGGTATGCCATCAACACCTGGAGAGGAATCTCGTAGGTGGACTAGAACACCGGAGAGTTCCGTTAGAGAGAAAGGGTCATTCATCCTGTCAGAAGAAGGGGAGAGTTGGGTGGGAAAGTTACCAGACTCCGGGACGAAAGGAGGGGCTAAATTATCAAAGAAGATTTCTAACCATGGCATAGGGTCATTAGAAGAAACGTTTGATTCCAAAAGGGACCTACGATAGGCCTTGATCTTATTCCAAATGAGAGTAGGAGGAGAGCGTGGGGAGAGAGATTCGCAGAATCTTTGCCACCCTAGTCGTTTCTTTTCAGCTAAAAGTCTGCGAGTGTACGCAGAAACTTTTTTTAAACTCAAATAGTTCTCCATTGTATAATTGCATGAATACTTTTGCTCAGCTTCTTTACGAAGTCGAACACTCTTTGTGCAATCAGAGTCCCACCATGGGGGGGAACTTCTTTTCTGGGTAGATTTTTTTAGGGGAATAGACTTATCGGCAGCTTTTATAAGAATAGAAATATAGTCATTATAGAGTGAAAGGAAATTATAGGGGCTAGCCTCTGGAAGAGAGGCAATTTCTTTTGTAACTATATCTGAAAACAAGATCCAATTTGCTTGAGGAATGCGATATTTCTGAAGGGGAGTAAACGGCATGCTTGGAATAGAAGATTGAAGTATGGAAATCAAAATGGGAAAGTGATCACTTCCATATGAGCTATGAAGAACAGACCAGGCTAAATTGGGGACTAGAGTGGGGGAAGCCAAAGAAAGGTCAGGTATGCTAATATTTTGTAAGGGGGGCCCTCTGCGAGTGGGTGATCCATCGTTAAGAACGCAGAGACCGATATCATCCATTAGATCTATTAAGAATGGTGAATAAGGATCATTATAGTGGGATCCCCACATAGAGTGATGGCAATTAAAATCTCCTAATATTAAAAATGGTCTGGGGATGGATGACAGGATGGATTGTAGTTCGGCAATAAGATTTATACTGGGATGAGGGATATAAACTGAAATAATGGAAATATTTAAAACTTTAACTGCTACAATATGTAAGCCTGGGTTATGGGGGGAGATGTTAATCTGGGAAAAAGTAATAGATCTACTGATCAAAAGGGCGCATCCCGCCCTGCCATCATCTCTGTCGTCCCGAAGACATGAGAAGCCCGGAACCCTAAAGTGGGAATTCGGATAAAGCCACGTCTCTGAGACAGCAAAAATAATGGGTTTATAATGGTCTATAAGATGACAAATTTCGTGTTTTTTACTGCGGATACTTCTACAATTCCATTGGAGAATTTGAGGGGGGAATTTGCTGGTTATTTTTAGCAAGTATAGCAAAAAGTTTATCTGCGAGGGCAGAGACATTGGACGGTAGTGGAGAGTCTGACAATTTTGAAAACATGTTAATTAAAGAGCATAGTAGTAATTCGACAAGGTTATCATTAGGAGTAGGGACAGGGGGGGAGTCAGGACAGGAATCTAGAGCACAGCCATTGGATTGACAGGATTTTGGTGTCTGGATAATAGAGTTGTGTGAGACAAAATCATAAGATTTGCTCAACACAGGTTTAGGTCTGGGGGGGAGAAACACAGTTTTGTTGTAGGATCTAGAGGCAGGGTTTGATGTGGCATTGAGAGGGGAGAAAGCAGAAGTTTGGTGTGAAACCGAAGTGGGTGTTGCAGCAATATCTGCATAAAGGGGCCTAACTTGGGGAAATCTTTTAGATGCCTCTAAATAAGATATATTTTCTTCTGACATAAGCATCTTGATAGACTTCTGTCTAGAGTGCTCAGGGCATTTAGAATCAGTGGCCATATGTCTGCCACCATGGCAAAGAAAACAGGATGAAGAAGAATCTGAAATTGAACAGCTTTCCCCTGAATGGGGCTGAGCGCATCGGAAGCATCGAGGCTTTGACCTACATTGTTTGGCAATATGACCGAACCTGCAGCAGTTGCGGCATTGAATAGTGGGAAGATGATATAATGAAACTGGAAGGGAAGCATTAAAACAGAAAATCTTATCAGGGAGGCGTTGGCCAGTAAATGTTAAAACGACTGTAGTAGAGGGGACCCATGTTACAGAATCCTCTCTCCTTGATTTGAAATTGAGCCTTCTAGCCCTAATTACTTCACCAAAATTGGGAGGGGTAGATACTCCAGATAAAAGCTCTTCTAGAGTCCACTCTGTGGGTATATTTCGTACAACGCCTAAGCGGAAGATGTGGAAGCGGGGTATATGACCAACCAAATTGCTATTCTCGAGAACGGGATTTTTCAGGAAAGCATTAGCACTTTGTGGTTTATTAAAAGTAACCGATATTTTATTTCTGCCAGTTTCCTTTATACCACCTTCAGCAATATCAGGTACATTATGTTTATGTAAGAGCTGTGCTACTCTTAAAGTTTTTAAAGAGGAACCAGAAGAAGGGTCTGTTTCTTTACGGGAGACAAACACTGTGTACGGGCCCTTGTCACTCTCACTATATTGTATGTCAGCATCATTTTCGAAACCGGGTTTTGTAAAAACAGACTGGATCGAACCAGAAGGGGATGTTGTTTTTTTAGAGTCTGCCCTTGTATCTACTGCTGGTCTTTTTAATGCCTGCTTTTGTTGAACTGCCTGATCAGCCCCCTTATCGGGGGCATCCATAGCACTCATCTTTACCTTAAACTTAAATCTAACTACATACACTTACCTTAAAAAAAATACCCACAACCAACACAAACACGACAACACAAATATTACAGTCTCAATAAGAAATAATCAGCAATATAAAAGAAACGAAACAAGTTTATAACCTAACTTCAACCAAGCGTCAACGCTGCCAAAAGTCAAGTCCAACGAAAAACAGAAGGTATCTCTGTAACGGCTCAACGGATCTTGATGAAATTTGGCACAGATGTAGAACATAGTCTGGAAGAACACATAGGCTATTTTTTAAGTTGATTAACTTCACTTTTTAACTCTGCGCGGAGGAAGTCGCGGGCGACAGCTAGTTATTTAATAAATATGGAGAATTTTGGCCTGAATGATTTCGGTTACAAATTTGAAATTTTATATCATATTCAATTAATTATTTTCAGATTTATCCTGAATGTTTAAACTAATTAGTTTTTCGCAAACACTTAAAAATATTATACACGTACAGTACTGGTTTTCGTAAGTGGTAGAAAAAAGAAACCACAAGTGATTTTCGTTTATTGAAGTAAAACTAAAATTATACATGTCCATTTACTATAGGATCAGTGGAACCGCAACAGTCAGCGTCAAGGCGTCAAGTCACAGTAAACAATTGTCAAGAAAGTGTCACTGTCAAAAAAGTTTACAAATAAATAAGTGTCTGTGTTCTGTTAATATATCGTAACACAATTACACATTAACAGGAAGGAATTATATCTGCACTAGTGGTACATAATTATTTGTCAATGTTTCCTTTATAATAATGGATTAACAATAACTTTATGATTGAAAAGTACTCCTGAGATTGTACTCGGGCCTGCTGGGTATCTAAATTCAGGAGAACTTAATGTAGATAAAAATTGCATTTAACAGAAATTAAATCTGACAAAATTATAGAATATATCACATTCAAAACGATAAGCGTAACCAAAAAACAGTTTGCAGACCCGATGTGGCTATTTTTTCCATGTTCTTACTAATAGACAAGACATCAACGGGATGTATACTACTGTTATGACAGAAAAGACCTTATTACCTCAATGACAAAAGATATCTCACAACTGTTGACATAAGTAAATTGTACAAATTAGTTTAACAAGCATTTGTTGCAATGTGTGTTTCCAGCAGCGGGCACAATGAAGACCGCAGTCACCGTTCTACAGGAAATGATGATAAAGCTGGGTCTGTGTCCGGAATATGAATGCATTGCCCAGGTAACATATATATGGTATTGTACATAATTATGTGTGAAATAAATAACTGGCATTCAGTACAGTGCTGGAGAAGTGACACAAGTCTGCTACTAGAAGAATCAATATATGGCTTAAATCTATGTATGATCCGTAAATTACTATAGGATAATTTGTATATAAAGTTTACCTGTAAAGTTTGAGGTAGAACAAATGTGCAATAGTGCAGGGGGTGGGTGGTTCTCCATCCATATGTATCCACCTTTAAGTGATAAATTGCAATGTGTCGAGCAGGTCGATACTTCTCCGCTTCGTATTACAGTCGGGGCCCCAGCACCTAGCGACGTTCGAGTACCGCTGCTCGGCGCACGGACACACGGTGACGGCGACGGCGCGCTCCAAGAAGGAGGCGAAGCAGGAGGCGGCGCGCTTGCTGCTGTTGCGCCTGGCGGAGCACGGCCTGCCTGTGCCCGCGCCCTTCTGCCGCTCCACCGCCCCGCTCCCCACGGTCTCCTCACACCTGACTCCTCATTGATCACGTTCCCCGTCGATTAGATTACCGTGAAATATGAGTGTTTCCACGGCAGGGCATGGCGGCCGTCGGCGCGGTGAGCGAGGCCGCGGGCGGCACGGCGGCTCGCAGTTACGTGGCGCTACTGAGCGAGCTGTGCGAGGAGTACCGGCTGCCGGCGCCGCAGTACGAGCTGACGGCGGACACGGGCCCGCCGCACGCGCGCCACTTCACGATGAGCGCGCGCCTCGGCCTGCACGAGCGTCGCGCCACCTCCACCACCAAGAAGTCCGCCAGGCAGCTCGCCGCCGAGCAGCTCTACACCTATCTCAGAGAAAACCTTTCTCGGCTCACCAAAGATTTCATCGAGGTAAAGTAAGACCTTGTTCTCAAAGTGATGTCGGCGGTCGTCGCGTGTCGTCTTCCCCTCCCCCTGTTGTTGTCGCGTTGCAGGAGGAGGCGCTGGCGCGCGCGCACGAGCGGGCCATGGAGCGCTACGTGGAGCGGCGCGAGGAGCTGGGCTGGCGGCCGCACCTGGGCCAGCGCATCGCGGACTACCACCTCGGTCTGTTGACGCATGTCGGTGAGCTCGCGCCTCTCGCTACCTCTACACGTCCGCTGCGGGCTGCGGGTACAACCGCTACCCGCCATTTTATTTATTTATTTAATTATAACATGAAAAACTTACAGCTATATTAATATAAATAACTCTAAACTGGATATGAAAGCCAATAACAAGTCTTCACTTGTAGCAATTTTATATCTGAGATGAGCAAACAAACAAATACCGCAATATTTATGTGACAATATTTTTGGTAATAGACTCGCATTCACGAGACACGGTGTCGCTTGTGAGTTTAATTATTTTTGAAAGAACTAGGAAAGGCCTTTCACTCACAGTCCCACAAAAATATCCGGTCCGGTAAGTTTCAATAGATCACTAGCGCCCTTATCGATCTTGTAATATTTTATTTTGACAATTTCTATATCTACGTAAACTTGACATTCCTCAGCGGTACAGATAAGCTCGTCGCGTCATAAACTATTCCATTAATTTTTTGTACTGTGCACAGAGGCGGGCAAGCGGGAGGCGGCGCTGGCGGTGCTGGAGGCGGCCGAGGCGGCCGAGGCGGGGGGCGAGCGGGTCGAGGCGCTACGTGAGGTCGCCCGCGAGCTCGGCCTGGGCCTCGAGCTGCACCAGCTCCCCGCCGAGGGCGGCCAGCTCGCGCTGGTGTCGCTGGCGCCCACCGCGCCGCCGCTGGCGCTGGCCGGCGCGGAGCCCGAGGCCGCCGCGGCCGCCGCTTTGCGCTACCTGCGCCGCGCCCTCGCCCCCGACCGTCGCTAGGCCCCATTTTCAATATCACGCACCGCCGCCGAGGATTTTAAATTAAAATAAAATAAAAAGTGGTGCACGGTTTGAGTGATGGTTCGTTTTAAATTTGTATAAAGTATATTACACAACGACATAACTCAGGCTCGTAACCATGAGAGGTAGGCGGAGACACGGACCTTCATTTGGCGCGCTCTCCCTCTCTCGCTTCTTCTACATTCATGCAACTATAAGACACTATCTATTTATTATACACATACATGCAGGTCGGTTTCTGGTGCATTTCAAACCGTCCCTCTGGAGTATTTCATCAATCTGGACGGCAAAGTCCGTCCGTCCGGCTTCCGCTCACTTTCGCGCCACAAATTTCCGTTGACAATCTCCTTTCAGTGTGTCCCAACCTTGTTAGCATACATGTTTCAACTCTACTCACAATATCCTCTTTTAAACCGCATTGTTCCCACAGGCGCGGTATGAGTCTCACATCGGAACACCACTCGGGATTGTTTCACATACAACTTTTACAAACTTTTACTGAAAAGTGTATTAAAATGTAAATTTCTACTATTTGAGGCCGCATGTTGTGTGTCAACTCATTGCTGTAAGTAATGACTCTACATACATGTAATTTAGTTGTTCTTTTTATTTATTCAAAATATAATTTTAATGTGTAAATAAATAAAATTAACATTTTATTTGTGTTTTATTTATGTTATGTCTAGTCTTTTGTACACGTGTACAAAAAGATTAGACGTAATTTGGACAACAGTTGAATAGCGAATCTCAGCCACCAGCCTCAACGACCGCAAGGTCGAGTCCTGTTGTTGGCGCTTCAAATATTTCAAATAGGAAAAGGTATGTTATCTATTGGAGTTGTTAACAGTTATAATATTTAACTGAATTAAGGAAATTCTTATAGTTTAAAGGTTCTTTTTTTTTAAATGAAACAGAGAAATACAATTAATAACACAAATGAAAGGAAGACTGTAATATACATAATACAGTGAAATAAGTTGTCAATCGGAGAGTTCGATTTCAGAGGAATCGTGCCTACGCCGTGAGACTCGCTCGGCGGAGAGTTTCTGCAACCACTCGTTGGACTTGACCGCGGCCTGGCGGCGCGGCGTGCGGCGCTCGGGCGAGGGGGCGCGCGCGCGTCCCCGGGCCCTGCCCCGCGCACCCCGCGGCGACCGCCCTCGAGCCCGGCCTCGGCCGCGCCCCTCCAACACGCGCTCCACCACCACCTCGCCCTCGGATTCTTCGCTCTCGTCCACTGTCACCGCTCGTTTGGTAGCGGCCTGCTCGATCAATCCCTTCAGCTGTGCCTCTTCCGTCGCATCCAATACCTCCTTGCATATCCGCAGTCGCTCATGTACCTCTTCAACCGTCTCGGCAGTCGAGTCGAGTAAGGACTCTACACAATGTCGCCGGTGCCCCTCCAGCACACGGCGAAACACGCCGTCGTCGCGCTTTAAGGTGTAGTCGCGCACCGCCTCGGTGATGGAGCGCACCGAGAGCACGGCGAGGCGTCGCTCGGCCGGCAGCGCGCTGTAGTACGCCCGCAACAACGTCTCCACGTCGGTCGCTTCCACGGCCGCGCCTCTCATGTCCACCTCCTCACATTTTTCGTTTTCTTTTCTTTCCCTTATTTTTTTCTCTTTTTTCATTATTAAAATGTCATTAGGGTTTGCTACTATACCATTGAAATTTTGACCAAATCGAATGCGGTTGAAATCTTGACTGTCATGTTCATAAAACACTGAGAGACGGACCAAGGGAAGCCTTGGCTGTTTCGGATTGCCACTGCGTAACTTGTTCGCTTCTTCTATAGCTGCCTCCACTTTTTCCTTTAAAAATTCTTGTACTCTCTCACTTTCCTTCACTGTTTTGCCACCTAAATTTTCTTCTGACAGAACAATTGTTTTAAAAATGAAAGGTCTCACAGTCTTCAGAGGTAGAGGAGTTACAATAAAATCTTTTTTGTGTAACTGCAGCAGAGCACAATGCTTGGGCAGTGCCTCTCCTGCAGCCAAAGATGTAGCCACTGTACTGCCCGGCTGGATCACACAGAAACCTTCATTCTCTCTCTTTATACCCTTCATAGCAAACACTTGACTGTCATGTTCGTGTCCCCATATGACTAGATCTAAAAAATTTGGCAACACATTTTCTGGAATGTAATTTCCATGGCCTCTATCAGCTCTGTTTTGATGAAGCACGAGAATGTTAAACCAATCATTATTGTCTTCTAACAGGTCCATTTCAACTTTCTTTTCCCCGAATAAGCGGGAGAGTCGCTGATCTTTGAGATGACTCAATCCATACAGAGACAATTTGGTCTCCCCCTTCTGCAAGAGAACAGGAGACACTCGAACATGCGTGTAATCGCTCCATTTACCAAAATAGTTAACCAGTCCCGTCATAGAAAGTATATCCAGGGAACTAATGCTGCCTTGTCCAACGGGATCATCGTGGTTGCCATGAATTGATAAAATGGGGTAGGAAATATTCAAATTAGGATCCTCGTAGTTAACAACTCTTGAAAAATTTTGTAACTGATCTGATAGCAACTCTACACTAACCGGTTTGTCTCCGAAACAATACTTGCGGATGATCTGAGTACACTTGAACATACAGCTCGGAGAGGGCTTCGCCTGGTCAAACAGGTCACCCCCAAGCAACACGAGATCAACGTCGTATTGGACAGCCAGCGACAAAACTTCTTCGAAAGCGATGAAGCTATCCTCGCCGCGCTCCGCATCGTTTTCTAAATAACCCAAATGAATATCTGAAGCGATCAAAATTCTTATCGTATCATCACTTGTCCAACTTTCTGATTCATTTTGCACCATTTTAATTCAATGTAAATCTGATTTGAGCATTTGCATTCAAACTAAATATTATTTTTTAACACAACTGACAGTCTGACAGTGACCGCCAAAGAGCGTATATAAAGCAATGATCTTGTCACTGACTTCTCTACATGGACAGGCTATAAAGCGTGTCATTTTGTGCATATTTGATTTTCGTTACGGATGGTAGTGGTAGTGCTGGTGTGGATTTTAACTAATAACAGACATAAAAATAATTATAATAAAGCAAAAGCTGTAATTTCCAAACAATGAATATCCATTTTTAGAGATCTTGTGGATGACAATCGGAAAATATATGAACTAAATATATGAATGTCATCTTGAAAGCGTTTTATTTTCAACAGTGAAGAAGCGGCAGCTGCGCGGTTTAAAATTATTTATTTTATGTAAAGGTGCCAGCTGAAAACCAGCGCAGGGGCAGTTTAGTCTGTCCCTGCTTCGCTGAACTGGCTCCCTTTTGCCACACTATTCTACCAAGTTTGTGCCTTGTATGTGTGTGTTTTTTCTTTTTTGATTTTATATTCTTTGTGTTGCAATAAATGTTTTTTCTTTGTTTCTTAATAATAATAATAAAACTGTTATTGCAGACATATGGTCCATACAAAATCACATTACAAATTAATTAAATTACAACACATGTAGACGTGTCCACATGGGTAATACGGGACAGTCCACAGTTAATGTTGCCACTTTCATAATTTCTAAATCCTATCACATTTACTATCCTTGTTGTCGGTTGTCGGCTAGTTGTCGGACTATATAGGCCTGCAATGAGTGACAATGACAACTGACAACTGGTGACAACCTGTTGGCATATGACAACATAGCTATAATAATCTAAGTTTCATGTGAATGTGATTGTATTCCATACGATATCATCAGTTTATCAGTTCTTGCAATGATGTCTTACCGATGCACTTTGTAATGATGCCAAGTTGGCGTAAAATTAAATAAATTAACTATGATTTTGAACGATAGTAATGGTGTTTATTTGGAAGAGAAAGTGTCGTGTGAAATCAGAGAGTGGCCTTCAATGATGTGGAAGAAGTGTATTGTGCAAGCAACGGCGACTGCCCGGAGAGTGCGCAGTGCCTGTGTACTGCAGGCCGCTGGCGCTGCGCTGCTCGTCCTCATCGCCGCTGTAAGTGTTGCAGCACTTCCCGACTTATGAGTCGCTATTCTTTGTTACCTATCGGTAATATGACTACTAATTAATCAGACAAATGAAATGGTAATTAATTAAGAAAATAAACAAGTACCTCAACTAACTGTGCTCCAAACAAACATTATGAGAAAGAAAGTAAATTAAATTTTCCTTCACATAGAGTATATAAATTGTTGTGACCGTTTAGACTACTGGCAGTCACAAGAAAATGCACTAAATACCTGTGAAATTACCATTCGGTTGAGCAAATTGGGCTTTTATTACATTAAAACAAAAATCTGCAATGTAACAGTGTTTTCCGTTGATGTGAGTCTAGCCAAAATCTTGTAACTTTGTGAAAGACAAAGCTATGAGTTTTAATTTTCAGTTACCTTTATCCTTGAAATAAAAGCAGTTTATTACTTATTTATGTATAGAATGCAATTATATTTACTTGCAATTATTTACTTATTCTCTAGAATTTGTTTGTGCGTGAATATCAATCAGATAGAAGAAAAGAGGACCTATGAAAAAAATGTATTTGGTCTCATAAAAGATGTACAGTATAAGAAACTATATAAATTTATTCATTTGTTATAATTAAATCAAGTAAACAAAAGGAAATCTCTACAATATACAGTCAAAATCTGTTATAACGACATCGAAGGGACTACTCATATTGAGTCGTAAAAACCGATAGTTGTAACAACCGGTGACAGGTATTAATAGGAAAGATATGTAATAACATTCAGCCAGGACCTTTGATTTTGGTCAATTTAACCGGTATGTTGTTCTAAACGATGTCGTCATAAACGGTTTTGACTGTATATATATAAGAAGACATTCAAAGTGCCTAGAATAGTAGCTTAGTATTATCACAAGTACTTACCCAGGTTTAGTTTGCAATTGCATATTTTAACATTTTCTGATTGTTTCTTTTCTGTTTCTAGACATAAAGGTTTTTCACATGTTGACATGTTCAGTAGATATTAAAAAAAAGAGAAACAATGTCTGTTATTATATATGAAAAGCTTCAAATAATTACACAGCAACACAACATGTCCTCATTTGATAAAAAAAGTATTGGGAATTATTTTAATGCCTATTTTCAGTATTTACAATGGTTATTTATTTTAACAATTGTATGTTTGATTGAATTTTGTTGTTGGGTTTTTATTTTTCTACTGAAGCAAATGGACACAAAATCAATTGGCTATTACATATCATTAAAAATGGGGTAATTAGAATAGCTAAAGGGCTAAATAGAAACAAGGAAAAGGGTTAATAGAAACGCTTAACGGATGAAAATAAGTGTGAATTGAAAAGGGCAGCACTCTTGGTGAAAAGATATTAACTGTCCAACATTGACAAAATTGATTTTCACAAGTTATTAGCAAAAAGTAAAAATTATAATGTTGAGATGTGATGATGGCTGTAAAATTAAATTATATAAAAAAAATTACAAAAGTGATACCCCTTGTAATTCTTTTCATTGACTCCTGTTTTATTTTTGGTGTCAATAAATTTTGATGTACATGCAATAAAGTTTATAAATGTTCCCATTTTACGGTATATGTGTACTTTGTCATGATACAATGGCAGGTGTAGTTGTATTATATTGTGTGGCATGTGGGCGCAGGGCGCGCTCGCCGGCGCCGCGGCCGCCGACCTGGTGATCGAGATACCGGCGTCGGGCGTGGGCGCGGGCGGCGAGGCGGCGGGCGCGCGCTATCGGCTCGACTACACGCCGCCACAGGGCTCCCCCGAGCCCAACTTCACGGTGCCGGCGCAAGCGTCCACCATCAACTTCCGCGGCTTGCCAGGCACCAAGTATCACTTCATGCTTTACTATTCCAACGCCACCTTCGCTGATTTGCTCACATGGAACCAGACCATCATCACCGGTGAGGACAAATTATATATCTACAACTTTTCACTTCGTTTCGAAAATTCAGATACCGTTTTCTCTTTTGGGCTGTATTGAGCCGGTCACGGTGGAGTATGAGGGCTGGTGTACTTTAAAATTTGAAAAAAACAGTAATAAAATGCAAACTGGCAATAATTCTAAAGAATAGGCAAATTAAAATACTTTTAAATTGAACTTAATTAATGTGTTTCGAGCGTATGTAAGTTTGTTTTATATACGTTGGTTTGTATGTACGTAAATTTCATTATGACGGCCCAGAGCCTAAACTACTGAATCAATTTTGACGAATAAGATGTCATTCGACTTCTCTTCACCCCCAGAGTGTCATAAGGTTAGTACATGTCATGTGTTATACCTACTTGTTCCCTGTGTAAAACATATCGTCATACATCTCATTATCTTTTACAAAAATCAGAAACCAAGGATAAATGCGGCCACCCTGTCTAATGTGGACTAATAGTAGGAACTGAAATAAAGTTTTGAAAATTTGTTTTGGTACAAACCGAAAAAATCTATCAGTACTGTGTGCTTCACACCTGGGCGTTAGATAAAGGCGCACCACATGCGCCTAATGCGCCTTATTGGCACCTCATAGACTCGGCCAATAAACTAACGTGTCACTTTGTGCCCCGCTAGCTCCGGAGCCGCCCACCAATCTAACAGTGACGCAGGGCCGCAACAAAAAGACCATCATTACCTGGTCGCCGCCTGCGCACGGAGATTACACCGGCTTCCGATTCAAGGTATGCCCCTCTCTTGACTCTTTCTAAAAGGTGGCCAAAACTAGACTAGCCAAGTGCCCTCTGTCCGTAGACGTCTGCAGCGGGTTGAAGAGTTGCAAATGCGTCGATTTCCTTTAATCAAAAAAATTCTATTCTCTCAATTAACTTCCTCTTCCCATTTTATTTCGTACTGAAAAAGTGCGTGTAAGAGAAAGAACTAAAATGATGTACGCGGTTCGTAACTCAGACGAAACGCAGAATGCTCCACTTCACGGCTATATTCTGTAAGGTCTTTTAGGTGGAGTTGGCCCTGCGGCAACAGCAGGGCAGTCAGATAGCTCTAAAGAATTTAATCATGTTGCTTCATCATATACCAATACCTAAGCCTGTACAGTAAAGTCGTCTTATTCGCGATTCCGTTACTCGTTGTTTCAAAATTCACAGATGAAAAAAACGTAGCCAATTCGTGCCAACTCACGCACAAATATTATATTAGCTATACACGGATGCCGATAGGATATTCTGTTTAAATTAGTGTATTTTAAAACCGCGTTGGCATTTTTCATAGTAGAAGTATTTGGTACCACGCCCGTGTTGAGGCAGCTTTTACATAAGTGCAACAGTTCCAATGAATGAACTAAAATTTGCCTTATTACCAATTTCTGAATATTGTTGTGCCATTTAATTTCTTTAAAATCCTTGAATTCCGCCCTTTCATAATGTAACTATATATTTATTTTTGGATTGTTTAAAAAAAAGAATTGTGTACCTTTACACTATTGCAAATTCACTATTTGAGTGAAATATTGGAACGTAAATCCACAGTTTCATAAAACTTACATACACGGATTCCGCGATCGCGGTACATTTTAAGAATCTAACCCCCATGAATAGTAATATTTTGCATCTACAAATGATGAAGATCGCTCCAAAAGTTTGTATGGAATAGTGAGGCGGAAGGGCGAAAAGGGAAGGGAAGGCGGGGAAGGAAGTGGATTGTATAGAGACGAGATATATCGCGGCAACAGGTGATACCGCTGACGGACGCGCGCGAGGGCGCCCGCAACATCACAGTGGAGGGCGGCAACGGGAGCTACGCCGTACGCGACCTCGCGCCCGGCGCCACCTACCAGCTGCACGCCTTCACGCTGCTGCACGACAAGGAGAGTGCCGCCTACGCCTCGCGCAACTTCACCGTCCGTGAGTCCTCTCCGTGCGCTCGCCAGCGACACTAATTCACTCACTTGCCGGCTAATGAATAGGTCTGTCGATAGCTCGGTCGGCTGCCGAGCCAGGCCTCGTCATTTTGCTGTTTTTTTTAATAATTATATTTTTATCGTTTTATGCTAGTCTTTCGCTATACCCCTCAAGAATACAATGGTACTAACGGAACGAGCGCGGAACGTCGCTTTCAAGGTAGTAGGGGTGTATTATAGTAGTTATATACGATATCAACGTATATATCGTGATGCAAACGTAGCCACGTATCGCCAGTTATATTATTCTTGACTTGCTATTTTATGTTAATCATTAACGTTTGTTAACTCTCGCCCTGGCCGCCGCTCGGTGACTCGGTGCACCGCCATACTGAAAGGGTAAGTGACAATGTGACGAGCTCGCCCTGAGTAGCGACCGGCGCCGAGGAGACAGGATACAGGAGGCGCCGGTCGCGCACGAGACGCGGCGGTAACGCGCTCTGCTCTGTGCACAGGCCCCAACACGCCGGGCAAGTTCATCGTATGGTTCCGCAACGAGACCACGCTGCTGGTGCTGTGGCAGCCGCCCTACCCGCCCGGCGCCTACACCCACTATAAAGTAAGTGAAGTCGAACTTACGTCGAGTACATTGCGCCGCGCCACATCGGCCGTCACGATCTAATCCATTTCCTATTTAGTATTTTGTTTTAGTAATTCATTTTTGACTATAGACCGATAACACAATGCACGACTCCTCACGGAGCCGCCGTGGACGGAGTCCGAGTGGAGCGGCCACACCGCCTGCTACCCGAGGCAATGCAGTGACTCGGATGTTAACGGTGGTGTTGTAATTTCCAGGTGTCGATCGAGCCGCGCGACGCCCGCGACTCGGAGCTGTACGTAGAGAAGGAGGGCGAGCCGCCGGGGCCCGCGCAGGCCGCGTTCAAGGTGACTATAGGCCCGCGCCCAGCCGGGGGCGCGCCGGCCGCTGCGACGAGAACGGCGGCTGATGTGGTCGGTTGTGGCGTCCGCAGGGTCTGGTGCCGGGGCGCGCCTACAACATCTCCGTGCAAACGGTGTCGGAGCCCGAGGTGTCGGCGCCCACCACTGCGCAGTACCGCACCGTGCCGCTGCGCCCGCGCAACGTCACCGTGGACGCCCGCGAGCTGCGCGAGACCTCCTTCCGCGTCTCGTGGCTGCCGCCCGCGGACCACAGGTTGCGTTCAACACATTTTACACACTCACCAGCACTACAGTCGTCAATGTCACCTAGTAGACCTCTAGCACCGAGCCTCGGTTGAGATACATTAATGTGTAATATGAAGTTGAACGTGTTGCAGCGAGTTCGAGAAGTACCAGGTGTCGGTGGCGCTGGCGGAGAGCGGGGGCGGGGGCGGAGGCGGAGGCGGAGGCGGGGGCGGGGGCGGGCGCCGCATCGCGCCGGTGGTGCGCGCGCGCGACGACCCCACCACGGCCACGTTCGAGGGTCTGGAGCCGGGCGGGCACTACACCGTCACCGTGAAGACCATGTCGGGCAAGGTCACCTCGTGGCCCGCAGCCGCTGACTTCACGCTCAGTCAGTACCTTCTAATTGATCTCTTACATGTATTTCATGATGTGATGTCGATGGTTCCTACGAATAATGTCCAATGTGCACATTGACAACTTTACAGGAGAAGCTCTCAAAGTTTCAACCATGTAGGAAAAAATGCCCCAAAGGCTCTTTTACCTCAACAAAAAAACACGTTTACAAAAGTAAATGTGTATTTTTGTTTAGTGCATCTTGTTAACTAAACAAAGAGGTAGCTTTTAACATAAAAAAGTAAAAATTATAAATTTATTACTTTGACCCTTATACATAGGACCCATCGATATACAAGTTGGGTTAAGAATAAGTTGTACTATTTATACCATCACATTTTGATGACATCGAGAACATTGAAGTCGTAAGTTAAAACTAACTTTAGAGTTTCGTGACTCATAAATTTGAAAGCAGATATTCAGTGGTCTAGTATAAAAGCGTGTGCACGTAAAGTATCGTAGTAAAGCACAAAGCTGGAGATCGTGTCTTAGAGCCGCTGGCAGTGCGCGGGCTGGGCTGGCGCAACGCGGCCGCCGGCGACGCCCTGCTGCTCTGGTGGCAGCCCGCCGAGGGCAGCTCCCAGGACGAGTACAAGGTACGTGTACGACGCTCGCCGTCACCTCGCCGTCCCCTCGCCGTCACCTCGCCGTCGCTGACGCTGCACGCGTGTTGCAGGTGTCGTACCACGAGACGGGCCCCTCGCACGACGACAGCAACGCGCTCACCACGGCCGCCACCAACGTGACGCTGGAGGGTCTGCTGCCGGGCCGCAACTACACCATCTCGGTACGTGGGCGCCCTGCGGTGGGCGCACTGCGGTGGGTCGCGGGGTGGAACGTGTGACGGCAATGTGCGGTTGTGGTGCGGCAGGTGTGTGCGGTGTCGCGCGGGGCGGAGTCCAACGAGACGGTGACGTGGGCGGCGCGGCGGCCGCTGGCGCCCGCGCTGCAGACGGCGGCGGCGGAGCGCGGCGCCCTGCGGCTGGCGTGGCGCGCTGACGTCACGTCGCGTCAGCAGGGCTACAGGCTGCGGTACCGGCGCCGCGCCGCAGACGAGCCCTCCCGCACGGTACGCGTCACGTAGCACATAGGCGACACTGCGCTCCTCTTACCTTCGCCTTTTTATAAAGTATGTCATTTTTTATACTTACATAATGTAATTATCCCGAGTTGTGCGGACTAGATGTATTACTTACACATTATAGGAAGTAAAGCGACGGCTAGTGCTCAGTAACCTGGCTATGTTTTCTTTTATATTAAGATACTGTATATTTTGTTTGTGCGGGGCGGGGGGCGGTGCGGGGCGGGGCGGGTCGGGGGTGGGGCGGGGGCGGGGGCGAGGTGTGACGTCACCCCGCAGTGCGCCGGCAGATGTCCTCGCACACGCACTGTCACCTAACAATGTTATTAACATCGTTCTCACTAACGCTAGTAGATGTAAAGTAAATTGATTAATTATGTGATGGTGTTAGCTTTTAATGAGGTGCTTCCTGGTCTACATTAAACTATGTTTTGGTTGCACAAACTTGAATCAGTTATTTCTCCTGATATCCTCCTGCACTATAACCTCTCCCCCCCCCCTCTTTCTCTCTCTCACACACGCAGCTACTGTATTGGTGCTATTTTCCTATGTATGTAAAAACGGTGATGCAAAAATTTATGCAACTGCACAAAAATCATTCTTATTGATTTTACTAATAACGAACACTCTTTTTTATATAAAACTGAAAATTCGTACAACTGTCTAAATAAGAATTTAACTGAATTGTACACACGCAGAGATATAGTGGGAAATTTTGGGATTTATTCGAGCGCGGCAGAAACTTTGCACCCACACAAGTACACCACCTCATATAGAAGTCTCTGTATGAGACCGCACAATTACAGGAGACGATTTCTATTTAATAGGTAAAAAAGGTAGTATTGTTAAAAGTTCTCTGGTGCGTCAGATGGATGGATGGACGGATGTTTGTTAGAAGGTATCTCCAGAGCGGTTCAACGGAATTCGATGAAATTTGACATGGATGTAGAACATAGTCAGGAAGAACACATAGGCTACTACTTAAAGTTTCTTTAATTCCACGCGAACGACAGCTAGTCGGAGAATGAACGTGAAATGCTGGATTTAAGTGATGTTAGACGTAGTGACGTACATGTTTAGTCTTTCACTATTAAAGGGAATTGTGGCGTCCTCTTTATGTTTCCTATTTACCTGGTGAAGGCCTGGCATAGATATTCTAACCGCGTGAAAGGGGATGCGCTTCTGGTGTGGTCGGGGGCCTGCGCTTACACAACTCACACATGCGAGCTTTTGTATTTTGGTCTACACTTTATATATCACAGAGCTAAGTCCGCCGAGATGTAAAACAAGGTCATGATGATGTCTCTTTATAAATTGTTTATCTCTCCTGCAAGCCTTGGATAATCTGCTTTCTTATTGTTGCACTTACAAAACGTACAGGGCTTAGACAAACCATGTTTATTAAAGAAATTATGATTTTTAAACGTATTTCTGCAGAAGTTAGTTAATTTTTAACAAACAGATAATTTTATAATGCTGATGCTCCGACATACATATTCCATACTCTTGACATTAACTTCCGTCCATGGACCTGTGTCTGTAAAAAGAGGGCTTTTCGGTAAGTATATGGCAGTTTTTGTCTCAACTTGCCAATAAACTTTATTAAATTATTGAAAACAAATAATTTGAAATAAAATGAAATATCAAATGCCAGCAGATTTGCATTAATTCTGATACAAAAATATTTGAATGTTTTAGTTATTTAGGACACAAACATTTTTCCACATCTTCATAGCATCCTAAGAAAATGTTAACAGAATCAATGGAGAGGGCGGAACAAGTTGCGCCTCACAAGTATCGTATAGTCGTAGTTAGACATATGTTTTTAAATAAAAGCAGTCAGCGAGCATCGGTTGCTGCTTGCAGGCATTTGCTGTGTAGGTTTCATTTCTTATTCATACTCCGTCGAGTCAACTTTCCCTTCCCTTATTTATAAAAAGGGTTAATATTTATATGCGGGATGGAACATATGCAAGTACATATGGAAAATATGAGAACTTTTTTTCTATCGTTCGATCGCATTTCAAAACATTGATTTTTTGCTGTAAAATGACTATAAAACAGTCGTAAGTATCATTGATGTCATTTTATTAGGTTTCTGTAAGTAAGAACAAAGGAATACGGGAGCGGCTGTGGCGGTGAGGCTTGCTTTAGCAACCTGGGATACTTCGGTTCACCTCTTATCCCCCTCTAGGGGCAGGCGCGGAGGATTGGTTTTGAGCCTCTGGCAGCAGAACCGCAGGGTGCTTCTTGTTATGTCCATCTATCTTCTGTGAGGTCGTGGTTTACTCCACGGCACACATATCCCCTTGCCACGGAGTACCACGTGTTGGGAAATAAGGAAACACAATTTAATTGCATGTAGGAATGGTTTTTAGCTACCTCTTTCTCAAAGGCCGGCGACTCATCTGCAGATCCTTTGGCGTTGCAGATGTCCATGGGGAACGATGATGACTTTGTTGTTCCCGCCGCCGCTTGCAATATAAATAAAACATCTCATTAAAGATTGATCAAAGGCTTAGGAAAGCGCATAGGACAAAAATTTCAATTTAAACATTAAAAAAAAAAGGTTAAACTATGTCGAATATTAGAAATGCCCGTAATGCACAATATTCCACAAAGTGGTTACAGTTTACTGCTTATGTATTAACATATTGAAAGATTCGTTATGTAAGTTGTACATATACTATATTACAGCATTGGTGTTCTTGTTAATCCGACTTACTCATCTCGGGCGAAGTCGCGGCGTTGTTTCAGAACTTTTACTTCATGGTAGCCATATCGGCTAGTATATTTGGCTATTTGTTATAAATAGCGCTGACAAAGTCGCGGCAACCGCTAGTATTGAATTAAACATGAAAGGTAATAGTGTTTTGTTGTGTCGTGCAGTTAGAGACGCGCGATACGAACGCGACACTGCAGGAGCTGGTGCCCGGCGCCGTGTACGAGATCCAGCTGGCGGCGCTCAGCCACGGCCTGCTCAGCGAGTGGAACAGCGTGCTGGAGCCCGTGCGTGAGTAGTCCGGCCACGTCCTCTCCACACCAATAAATACACCGCTTTATCTAATGTTGTATTCTTTAAGAAGGACATAACTAGTTCGAGGATAATGTGCTTAGGTAAAATTGCCCTCTACAAAACTCACTTTAGAGTTGTGTATGGAGATATGAAAAATAAACAATAATAATGACTCGCGACGGCGCAGTGGCGGAGCAGTGGCGGAGCAGTGGTGATGAGAACAGAGGTGGACCTTGTAGTGTAAACGTTCCTCTGCGCCCTCAGGGCCCCTGCCGGCGGAGTGGCTGGAGGTGAAGCGCGCGACCTCCAACTCTGTGTCGGTGCGGTGGCGCGGCCCCGACGCCGGCGTCGTCGGCTCCTTCGCGCTGCGTTACCGCACGCAGGAGCCGCCGCACGCCGCCTGGACCCCGCTGACGCCCTTCCCGCCCTCTCAAAACTACGCGGAGGTATTTCTCGTCCATCTTTTACACTTATATTTTAATTTGATCGGTTTAACCGAACAGTCGGTCCGTTCAGTTTGTAGCTGTTAGATAAATTGTACGAATCCCAGTTTTGCCTACACTCATACATCATACATTATAACGAAACGGTCCCACTGTGTGTGTAGCGGCCTCAACATGAGATGTCGTCGTTTCCAGATCACGAACATGACCCACGGCGAGCGCTACACCATCGAGCTGGACACGGAGAGCGAGGCGGCCGAGCACAAGGCCGTGCCCAGCGGCCGCCCGCTCAGCGCCGAGCACACCGTCCGTACGTTTGTCCCCCCCACCCGACATACTGACCCCTCCCCGAGCCGCCGCGAGTAACGCCACCTCGTCCGCAGGGCCCAACCCCGTCTCCAACGTGGAGCAGTTGGCCGACACGCTGAACATGACGCTGGAGTGGCCGCGCCCCGCCGGCCGCGTCGAGTGGTACGAGCTGCGCTGGTGGCCCGGCGGCGACGAGCCCGAGGCGGAGGCGGAGGTGGAGGCGGAGGCGGAGGCGGAGGCGGGCGCGGGCGCTCGCAACATCAGCGCGGGGTTGGAGCGGCGCGTGCGTGCGGCGCTGACGGGGCTGCGGCCGGGGCGGGGCTACAACGTGTCCATTGCGGCGCACTCCTACAACCTCACCAGCGACCTCTTCACAATGCACGCGCGCACAAGTACGTATCTAGATATAGTCCATTGACCTGACGCTACGTAACTCGCTATCACACTATTGTGTGGATCATCATCTGACACTATATTTACAACAGTAAATATTTTTTTGTAAAGTGACAAAAATCTAACAATGTCTATTTATTTAAACAAGTATTATGCAAAAATATTTCGTTATTAGTTATTAGCTAGTTATTTCCTACTCATTTTTGAGAGTTGTGTTAAAATATAAATATGTCGCCCGCCATTTTGTGGCGACAGCCAAAGAACGATGGGCAACAGTAAACCGAATCAAATGCCGGCTATCTACTGTACGAAATAAACAGAAAATGTCGATTTGTGTGCGTGTGTTATGTCGTATGGAGTGTGGTCGCAGGACCGGTCATACAGTCGGAGATGATCGTGAACGAGTCGAGCCGGCCCGAGGCCGACGACAACGAGACCGTGTCCGCGGACCTGGTGAGTCTTGTACACACTTTTGTTTAAATATATTTTATATATCATAAGATAGCAAACTGTCGAAGAAATCTATAACATGGTGTCTGTGCGCGATGTCGCGATGTCGCGATGTCGCTGACAGCGCGTGGTGTACACGCGCACGCCGGCGGCCGCGTCGCGCTTCGACTCGTACCGGTTCCGGCTGGAGGGCGCGGGCGAGCCGGCGCGCACGGCCGAGCGCGCGGCGCACGAGCCCGCCGCCGACTCGCACGCCGTCGACTTCCGCGGCCTCGTGCCCGGCCGCCTCTACAACCTCACCATGTGGACCGTCAGCCGCAACGTCACCTCGCACCCCGTGCAGCGCCAGGCCCGTCTCTGTACGTATGCCCCGCCCCCGCCCCCGCACCGGCGCGAGCGACACTAGCAGCAGAGGTTCGTGTGTCACAGACCCGCGGCCGGTGACGGAGCTGCGCGCGACGGAGGTGGGCGCGCGGCACGTGGCGCTGGCGTGGGCGCGCCCGCCCGGCGACTTCACCGACTTCGAGGTGCAGTACCTGGCGGCGCCCGACCAGCTGCAGGCGGTGCGCACGGAGCGCCTGCGCCTCAACCTCACCGCGCTGCAGCCGCACACCGACTACACCTTCACAGTCGAGGTACCGCATTCAGAGTGACGTCACACTCCGCTCTGCTTTTACTTTTTATCTTTGTTAGAGAAAATTAATAATGTAGACATTCGTATCGCGATCTGTTATATAAACGAGTCGGATTTTTGTCATTCAGAATGATGGAAGTGTGACGACATTAGGATTCTTGGAAAAGGTTTATAAATTTAGAAATTAAAACCTTAATAATTAATAGATGCGTTGTATAAATATGAAGAGATGTTATTTTATTTCATTTTACTTAATATTCGGACAACTTACAGCTAACTTATAATTTAATTTTGATATAAATATAAACTTAAGGGTAATTAAATATTGTCACAGATAGGGAGATGTAAATGATTATGTGCGGTAGGTGCTGTCGGGCACGCCGGCCACCATCCTGACGCGGTCTCGCGCGCGCTCCCTGGCCGTGCGCACGCGCGAGGCGCCTCCGGCCGCGCCCAGCTCCTTCGCGCCCAGCGACGCGCGCCCTAACGAGCTCACCTTCGCCTGGAGCCTCCCGCCCGCCGAGCGTCACGGCGTACTGCGCCGCTTCGTCCTCGCCTACTGGCCGCGCGACCGCCCCGACCACCTCCGCACGCTGCACTTCCCGCCCGACGGTACCTCCACCTCCACCTCCACCTCCACCTCCACCTGTGGGCGCTCCGAGCGGGCCGATACAGTAAAGTTATACGTGGTGTGCAGCGACTGGCGGCAGCGTGGCGGGCCTGGTGCCGGGCGTGACGTACGAGTTCGAGCTGCGCGGGGAGTCGGGCGCGGGCGTGGGCGCCGCCGCGCGCTGGAGCCAGCACATGGCCATCGCCGCGCCGCCGCGTCCGCGACACGACGCGCTGCCCGCCCCAGTCGCCCGCACCAGCTCCACGGTACCACAATATTGATAATCGGTCACGGGGGTTGCCAAAAACTGAACCGTCCCTAGTTTATGACATTGAAAATCTGCCTGCTGCAACCGACAGGTGGCGGTGCGTTTCCGCGCGGACTACTTCTCGGCCGCCAACGGCAACGTGACTGCGTACACGCTGGTGGTGGGGGAGGAGCCGCGCAACGACACGCCCGCACGTCTGCCCTCCTGGCGCGACGTGCACCGTCTGCCGCTGTGGCCGCCCTACCAGGTGTGCTCTGTTCTTAAATATCACTTATTGCTTTATTTATTTATAGAAATACCTATAGTCCGGTCGCGGAGCAGGAAGAATTTCGTACAATGACCTCTTTGCCTACTGACAGAGGTTATAAACATTTTTGTATTTAGTACGATTTACATGAATTATTTGAAGGAGAAAGAAAACTTACCAACTTATAAAATATAGTTATTATTATTATAAAAATTATTTATTTAGATTTAATAATACAAGTAATACAAATCTAGACAAGTATCTATTAATAAAAAATCAAAAATCAGAATCCGATTCCTCTGTTTCGGAGTAACTGTTTTCCGAAGACGTCTCGCCTGTCACATTTATTACAAAAGAATCAACAGTTTTGTCAACATTATCATCTAGTCTAGCTAATTTCGATACCTCTTATTAAAAATTAAACTTATAGTCTCCAATAAAAGGTTTACAATCCCTCAGGACGGCGGCCTTTGTTTCTGTGCGAGCGAGAATCATTGTATTTACGCGGGAGTGACAGAGACAGGTAATGCGAGTTCAATGTACGAAATTTTTCGTGCTCCGCGACTGGACTATAGCAGCTTTATAAACATAAAAATGTAACTGGAGTTTAGTTACAAAGAGCGATTTAATAACATCAGCGATTGATCTTCCAGTGGAGACGTTTGTAAAATGATTAGTTTGATGTTTGATGTTATACCTCTATATATATAAAGAGGCAGTAAGAGAGTCGTTGTGAGCGAGAGAGTGCGCGCGCGCAGGTGACGGAGCCCTACTACCCGTTCCACGCGTCCGCCGTGGAGGAGTTCACGATCGGGTCTGAGCGGTGCGAGGGCGGAGGGCGCGCCTACTGCAACGGCCCGCTCAAACCCAACGCGAGATACTACGTCAAGCTGCGCGCCTTCACCGCGCCCGACAAGTTCACCGACACCGCCTACACGCAGGTCTTCACCGGTACGCCCCGCGCCCAGCGCCCAGCGCCCAGCGCCCACGACTTTCAATTATATATATATATATATTGTAATAGCATTCACAGTAATTTTTATTGAAAAAAAAAAAACACTACGAGATAACTCGTAGCTGACGTCACTGAATAAAATTCTTGTTGGTTGCCACTTACGAGTTATCTCTTAGTGTATTTTTTTTTTCAATAAAAATTGCAATAAATGCCGTCACAATATTGCACACAGAAGACAGTCATCAAGTGGAAGCAATTCCGCGTTTCGTCTGATGAGTGTAGTGCCGGAGGCCTATTTTTAGTCCTCTTCCCCTTCACATTTTTTTCTTATTAGAAAAGAATGGGAAGGGGAAGAGGACTGAGCGGTGTCTGAGCGGCGTCTGAGCGGCGCGCTGGTTGCAGAGGCGGACAACACAGCGTGGATCGCGGGCGGCGCGGGCGCGGCGCTGGCGGCGCTGTGCGGCGCTGCGGGCGCGCTGCTGCTGCGTCGGCGTCGCGCGCGTCGTGCTGCGCCCGCGCACTGCCCGCCCGCACCCGTCGCCTCGCGCCCCGTGCGCGTCTCCGAGTTCATTGATCACTATCGCCTCATGTCCGCGGACTCCGACTTCAGGTATCTCTCCGTACTCCCTCGTGTCCCGGAAGAGAGAAGGAATTGGTCACTCGGTCATCTCGGTCGTGTCGGTCGGCGGATACGTCGCGTGGGCGACGCGCGCCATCGGTCCGATCGCACCGATTAGTCTCGCAGATGATCATGATGACCTTTCACGTTACTGTCTTTCGGAGAAGAACCGCATAATTCTTCTAAAAGTATAACTCGACGTTGCGACGACCCCGGCTCCAGGTTCAGCGAGGAGTTCGAGGAGCTGAAGCACGTGGGGCGCGAGCAGCCGTGCACCGCGGCAGACCTGCCCTGCAACCGCCCCAAGAACCGCTTCACCAACATCCTGCCGTACGACCACTCGCGCTACAAGCTGCAGCCCGTCGACGACGAGGAGGGCTCCGACTACATCAACGCCAATTACGTACCCGGACACAACTCTCCGCGCGAGTTCATCGTGACACAGGTGAGTGACGCCTCGCCGTGTCCTGCGTGTCCTGCGTGTCCAGCGTGTCGTGCGTGTAGTGTCATGTGTGTGCGCGTGCGCAGGGGCCGCTGCACTGCACACGCGACGACTTCTGGCGCATGTGCTGGGAGTCGGGGTCGCGCGCCATCGTGATGCTGACGCGCTGCGTGGAGAAGGGCCGCGAGAAGTGCGACCGCTACTGGCCCTACGACACGCGGCCCGTCTACTACGGCGACATCGCCGTCACCGCGCTCAACGAGAGCCGCTACGCCGACTGGACCGTCACCGAGCTGGCGGTGTGTCGCGGCGCGGAGCAGCGCGTCCTCAAGCACTTCCACTTCACCACCTGGCCCGACTTCGGCGTGCCCGACCCGCCCACCGCGCTCGCCAGGTACCCGCACCCCGCACCCCACACCCCGCATCCCACACCCCGCACCCCACTTCACCACCTGGCCCGACTTCGGCGTGCCCGACCCGCCCACCGCGCTCGCCAGGTACCCGCACCCCGCACCCCACACCCCGCATCCCACACCCCGCACCCCACTTCACCACCTGGCCCGACTTCGGCGTGCCCGACCCGCCCACCGCGCTCGCCAGGTACCCGCACCCCGCACCCCACACCCCGCATCCCACACCCCGCACCCCACTTCACCACCTGGCCCGACTTCGGCGTGCCCGACCCGCCCACCGCGCTCGCCAGGTACCCGCACCCCGCACCCCACACCCCACACCCCGCAGCCCACACCCCGCACCCCACTTCATCACTTGGCCCGACTTGGGCGTATTCTGTCAGTACAGACATAGCGACTACACAACTCAAAGGACGATCAAACTATAGGTTTTTGCTTACAACTAGGTTCGTGCGCGCGTTCCGCGAGCGCTGCCCGCCCGACAGTCGGCCCGTCATCGTGCACTGCAGCGCCGGCGTCGGCCGCTCCGGCACCTTCATCACGCTGGACCGCGCCCTGCAGCAGGTCACACACGCCGCACACACCTCACACCGCACACCGCACACACCTCACACACCGCACACCGCACACTACACACACCGCACACACCTCACACCGCACACACCTCACACCGCACACACCGCACACACCGCACACCGCACACACAGTAACGATGCGCTCGCTGTGCAGCTGGCGGCGCACGCGGAGTACCTGGACATCTTCGGGATGGTGCACAGCATGCGGCGCGAGCGCGTGTGGATGGTGCAGACGGAGCAGCAGTACATCTGCATCCACCAGTGCGTGGTGGCGGCGCTGGAGGGCCGCGACCTGGCGCCGCCCGCCGCCCACAACCACCACCACAACCCCGCCTTCGAAGGTATGCCGCGTTCCTTGTTCAGTGGTTGGAGCTCGTCTCGTTGCGCGCTCAGCTCGATCTTAGGCCATTTCATACTGAAGCCGGATATTATAAAATTAAAAGCCTGCTAAATTAAGACACAAGTTTATCTACGCGGCAAACGACATTCCACATGTAGAACTTTTATCATCAATGGGGAAAAATTGAAACCTTATAAGTGGCGCCAGCCTTTTTTAATAAAATGTTTAAAAATGTATACTCATTAACTGTGCAGGATTTAAAGTGGAATTCGGATGGCGTTGTCTATTGCTCAACTCTTCTTTTCTCGCGATCACCTCTTATATTTAGTTTATTGCAAGGCATCGCTTGCGCAGCCTCGCTCTCGCCTAATATCTATTATGTTCGATAAACAACCCAGTTGCAAACAAATGTAAGGCCTGACGTACACAAGCCTACGTAAATATTCGAAACCCACCGATTTTAGTCGCCGAGCGACTTACGTAATACTATGGTGGCGAACTTCGTACCTAGCTGTGAAGGTTATCTGAAAAAAGTCGCCGCTATTTTCAAGATGGCGGAGCAAATACTGTTAACATTTTGTAAATTCGTGTTAGCCGAATAGTCGCTATATGTACCTGTACTGACCGAATATACGACTCTCAGTAACAATATTGATTTCGATGATTTATGTTTCCTTGTGTACGTACAGCCTAAATATTTTATGATGTAATCATTAACGCGGACATTTCGTGATATGAAAGACCACATCATGATATGTCCGCTGCCGAAATCCGGCCGCGACATGTGCTTCAATATTATATATTTATGTTACCCGAATCTAGTGACGAAGATTAGCATCACTCGAAATATATTTTGTAATCTTATAAAGTGTTAATTTTTTCCACTTCCTCTGTCATATTGTAACTGATGATTTGCAGTTAATAATTTATAATATGCCCAGTGAGGTTGTAAACTTTCGAAGGACCCACAGTTTGTTGATGACTTTACAAAATCAATTTTGCTACTTTGCTGGTCGCGCTGCCGCCCCCGCGTGAGAGCGCGCCCGTCGCGCCCGGCGCCCGGCGCCCGGCACCCCCCGTCCGGCACCTCCCGCCCACTTCGCCGCCCGTCGCACCCTCCGCGAGCCGGCCCGTGAGCGCGCGTGCTGCATGCCGTCTGTCTACATGCCACTACATGCCTTCGATCATTCGCCTGCCCCCCTGTCACCCGCCGTCGCCCGCCTGTCACCCGCCGTCGCCCCCTGTCACCCGCCGTCGCCCGCCTGTCACCCGCCGTTGTCTTCCCCCTCGCTGCACTTAAACGGGCCACACGGCGATGTCTTTTTGAATTATGTAACTCTGACTGCTCGAACAGGCCTTGGGACTTATAAATTTAGCATAGAGATTTCGGTTGTTACGTAGAAATAACCACTTTACTAAGATTTTTTCTATATTCATCTCGGAAAGGTCTTCATAAGAGAAGAAAAGTCTGCATAGATAAATATACTCAACGACAAAACTAAAAAAGAAAGAAGTACACGCTCAAAATAGTCAGGTCTCAATAGAGATAAAACAATTATAAAATGTAAATAAAAGAAACATACTTTTTGATATTGTTTCAGTTATTAATCAAATGATCTGCAATTACTATCTTTTGTAAATAAATGAGCTACAATGAGCTCGAAATCAAAAGCAATCAGATAAAATGCTTTGGAACATTTTATAAGTCGTAACTCTAGGAACTCTATTTTTAATTTTTAAGGAAAAAATTGGAATTTTAAAATTATATAATGTACTTAGTGTTGACGTCGATTTTATTTTTCCTTCGGCAGAATTACTTGAATATTGTCAAATATTTTTGAGTACCAATAACTGTCACCTACTTGTGGTTTTTATAAATCAATGGTCGAGGCGGCAGAGGTCGCGGGCGACAACTGGTATTCCTATAGAAGAAGTGCGCGTGTCATGCTTCGGTTCACTAACACGTCTCTCATCATTAATTTTCTATGTCGTGTCGTCTGCGGCGTTCCGCGTCACGCGACATCTCTCACTGACACCCCCCTGCCTTCCACAGACGACGAGGGCATCGCGGAGTCTGGCATGTGAGCGACCCCCCGCGCCCGCCGGCCCGCCGCGCCCGCCGGCCCGCCGCGCCCGCCGGCCCGTCGCGCCCGCCGGCCCGCCGCGCCCGCCGGCCCGCCGGCCCGCCGCGCACCCCGCGCCCGTCGCGCCCCCCGCCCGGCGCCCTGCACGCGGGACCTGCGGCTGATACTCCTCTACTTCTCTACAATAGCATTTATAGTTCGGACGTTCTCATTATTTGTTAATGACATGTTTCAGATATTCCACTCGGTGGCGGACATGAGAGGTAATATTTATGTATTACTAGCTGTCGCCCGCGACTCCGTCCGCGCGCAGTTAAAAAAAAATGAAAAATAGATGTTGGCCGATTCTCAGACCTACTGAATATGCTCACAAAATTTCATGAGAATCGGTCAAGCCGTTTCGGAAGAGTACGGGAACGAAAACTGTGACACGAGAATTTTATATATTAGATTGTTCAACCGAGCAATTAAATAAAATAAAACTATTTTTGTGTTTCTGACTCGTTTATGTAGCTTATATTTTTCATATGGAGGTCAAGTGAATTAATAAAGAAATAATTAGTAAAAAGAAAAAAAATCAATACTTATCATAAAAATATTTACTACAAAAAAAGAGAGTTTAAACAGTCCTCGCAGTGCTCGCTGCGCAGTGATCATTGCGCAGTGCTCATTGCGCAATGCTCGGTGCGCAGTGCTCATTGCGCAGTGCTCGGTGCGCAGTGATCATTGCGCAGTGCTCATTGCGCAATGCTCGGTGCGCAGTGCTCATTGCGCAGTGATCATTGCGCAGTGCTCATTGCGCAGTGCTCGGTGCGCAGTGCTCATTGCGCAATGCTCGGTGCGCAGTGCTCGGTGCGCAGTGCTCATTGCGCAATGCTCGGTGCGCAGTGCTCGGTGCGCAGTGCTCATTGCGCAATGCTCGGTGCGCAGTGCTCATTGCGCAGTGCTCGCTGCGCAGTGCTCGGTGCGCAGTGCTCGTTGCGCGAGGCGGCCGGCTGCAGCTGTAGCGGGCGCCGACCTGCTGATCTTAATGGAAATAGTCAATTCATTTCCACTTTTTAATATAAACAATGTTTTTTTTAATCTGAACCAAACGAGACGTGAACTTGCGAGACTGCAGTTTACATTTAACAATTTATATATTCTATATTATGCTTATACATTGATCATCCACTTGTCAGTTAACTTCATTATATTATTTAATTTTATGAAAATAAACAAAAAAAATTTTTATGGTAAGTTCATCGCTGTGTCAAAGTTACGGCTTCTATTCTGATTTCTGTCAAAAACGTGTCCTGAGAACGGCCAAATTGTAAATCAATATATTTTTGTATAAATGTATATTAAATGTATTGACCAATTTGTTATATAAATTGTATATATGATAAGAGTAGGTAACAACAGACGCCGAGCAGCGCGTTTCTTCATATTTTTAACCGAACTTAATGTTTTATTATTAAGTTTTGACATTTATTAATGTTTTATATTTAATTTAGGAATAACCGCACGAATCTCAAAATTGTACTTAAATATTTTTGTATGCTGAGTGCTCTCACCCAGACCAGCCAGCCCGCAGCGCTGTACAGCGCTGCACAGTGTTGTACAGCGTTGCACAGCGCTGAACAGTGTTGTACAGCGCTGCACAGTGTTGTACAGCGTTGCACAGCGCTGAACAGTGTTGTACAGCGCTGCACAGTGTTGTACAGCGTTGCACAGCGCTGAACAGTGTTGTACAGCGCTGCACAGTGTTGCACAGCGCTGCACTGCCGCTAAACTGTTCCGTCCGTTTATAATGTCGTGTTTATTATAAAATACTAGCTTTTACCCGCGACTCCGTCCGCGCGGAGTAAAAAATAGAAAACGGGGTACGTTCTTGAGTTATAAATGGTGTAACTAACACGACTTTCTTTTATATATATAGATGAATGTGATGTAAACAAAATAAATTTGGTTTTGGTTTGAGAGTTAAAAACTCTGCCTAAATACATACAATAAATTTTGTAACAAATGTATCTGTTGTTTTACTCAGTTCCGCTTTGTTATACACGTGCTTTGGCTATGATTAAAACTGCATTTGAGGCAGCCAGTGGCGAAAATATTTATCCCATAAATCAGTAAATATCTGAAATTAAACGAAGAATAATAATTAGAAAACGAGATAAAATTATCAAAATTATAGTATTCATTTGATTGATTATTTAGTTACAAATTTGATTTTCGATAGTTAAATAGTTGTGAGTTGCGCGCGTAAAGTCCTTCCCTACGACTGCGACACATATAAATCAAGTATAATGCTACAAACTAGTCGGAATAACATATTTTAAGACAGGTAACATTATAGCGGCTATAGTTAAAGCCCGATGAGTGTGGCGCTGCTATCGCGGTTAGTTCTGTTAGAAATTATGAAAAATATTCATGAAAAAAACTCTACGAAACTTCTTGTGGGCCCAGCATATTAGTGACAATGGCTTTCATATTGTTATCGTCAATTATGTCAAAATTAGTATACGATTTTTGGAGTACTTTACGCTCGATAAAGGCGTTGCAGAAGCTCAGTGATCCTCGAGATCCCAGGACCCTCGCAGTCGCACTTGAAGATGGTCACCGCAAAAAAAAAAGCGTGGGCCGAATCTGTCTAAACCATCAAACCTCTAGGACCGAGTATATAATTCTTTATCTGAGCCAAACCACTATACCTTGTATATCTATGGTTAAAATGCACTTATTGTCTATGGTCGTCTACCAAATTGTCAAGCTCAAGTCAACTTTGTGAATGTGTGCGTACTTTTCTTTGTGTGCATTTTCATCAAAGATGTGTAAATAACAGGATTGAATACTGTCAAAAAGCGAGGTTTATATTTATTTTTATTTCTGAAAATAAAAATTATTTAATACGTTGATAAAAATGACGAAAAAAAGAGACTAAGTTTTTTAGCATCGTGCCTCTCAACGTCAGCTTAGATTACCTTTCTCTCTAGGACCGAGTATATATATATTCTTTTTTTTTGTATATATATTCTTTATTTGAGCTTTCTCTCTTAAGCACGCTTAATGTAAAGATGCAAATACGTGCAAAGCTAATTGTCAATATATTTAAAACTGTGTTTCCAGTTTTTTCGATTTTTTTTTCTCTTATTGTGTTTCATTGCAATTATTTTAATAGTTTTTGATTTTTGAAAAATACCTGTTTGCAAATGGAAGTATGATGAGTTTAAGGGTGTAAATCAATAAATTGATATTTTTTCAAATAAATTAATGATTCTTCTGTCACTAAGAAGAATGTTAAGAAACGATGAATTAAAGTAACTATTGTGATAATTTTCTATGAACCGAGGACATTGTTTATGTAAATTAACTAAGTTATGCCGGGCCAGAACAGTTTGTCTGACACAGATAGACAATATTTTTGTACCAAGATTCCAAAATAGGAACGCAAATCGTGGCGACTTAATAATTTATGGTTACCTAAGTGTAAAAAAGAATCTTTTTGTAGATTTGCGTGTCTTTTTTGTTCGGCAGAAATTTTATCTGCGATTGCCAACTGCTGAATCCTGTCTCAGAAAATAAAATATCCATGGTGTACACACACACACCAGTGTTGCGACACGCGGTTGGAGTATACATGCATTATACAAAATTTCATTTACAAGCAGTCAGTTGTGTGCGTGCAAAGGTACTCGCTTGTCGCGTTGCGGTGCGTGTGCTTTCTACAATTTACTTTCTTCGCCTCGTAAGTAAAGCATTTTACATATTATAGTATATTCAGTGTGTTTAATGTACGGTTAGGCTACTAATTCCTTAAAATTTCCCTTGGCATATTTGGAGGTCTGTTAGGATACGCCAAGATCATTCGATCGGATCGTGTCGATGCGTCACCTTTGTGAGCCATTTTACAAGTTCCTGTTATTCGAGAATCTTTGTGCATCTGGTGTGTTCCACCGCGCCATTTTTCATTGATATGCAAACGCAAGGGCGATTATCTAGCGGAGGCATCTCGATGGTGTTCTGGCGATTCTAACCTCGCACTATCGCAGTTTTAGACGAGTGCCTATTTGGTTGACGCGATGTTTCTACATCCCTTCTACCTGATTCTCTTTCAGATAATTTATCATCTCGTAAACCAGTGCTTAAATGTTTAATCTTAAGCAAGTCAGTGAATTTACATGTAACCATTAATAATTAGATATTTCTAAATCCATATATTACATTAATTCCACATTTACGACGATTTTGATATAACAATGAAAATAAACAAAGCAGTTCAAATATTACCTACTTGCTGTGGTGCCTTAAGAACTCTATTACATTGTGCTGTAATTGTAAGTGAGTGAAATTAATCATTTTCTTTTACGAAAAGTACTTTTGACAGATCTCATACAATTTATTTTTTTTTACAGATCCCCTTAGTGGGTAACTTTGTAAAATATGAGCTTAAAGTGTTAGTGTTTGAACTATGAACCATCATCTAAGATTCATCAGATGATCTGATTAGAACAATCTTGTTTAGTTGTTGCAATTTTGTTTGTTCTTGTAATTGAATGTCAAAACATTATTAACTATAGATTTTCCCTCAAAATCATGTGTGTGACACTATGATAGATACATTGTACACTAGGTGTGCCGAGGCCTTGTGACAAACTGTCAATTTTCTGCAGCAGGGCTATCTTTGATATGCATCAACATCACATTTGCTGGCTACTATTATTGTGCAAATTCTAGTTGTTTAAACTTTCAGTTGCAGTAGATACTATCTTTTGCCTTACACATATTCCATTACAATTAATGTAAATTAAAAAGTCTTGTCAAGGATAAATGTGTACAGATAAATTTGTTCCCTTACGCAGGATTTTTGTTTGCATGTTAGTTAAGTATGGTTTAACACTATTTGTCTTTCACATTAACTTTATGTCTCACACTGCTATTTTCTAGGCAACTCTTGTACTGTTCTCACAATATTGAAAATTCTTGTCTATGTGTATGTGAATGACATAAACACAACATTCAATGTTGCAAATGCTTTAGGGTTGCCAAGCTTAATTTTGATGAAATATGCAAACTTACTTAATCTGGCAATGTACCCGTAAGTTATCACTAGGTAACATACCAGGAATGCCAGCAGTGTCCAATTATAGGGCATGGCATCTCGGCTCAAGATCAATTTCGGAGGCCACCTTGGTTAGTCGGGTTGGCTGGAGTAATCTATGTCCTACCCTCATGCAAAATATATGTCCGTTGTAGAGTTGCAGAATCTATATCACTTACTACTAACTAGGTGACAGCATAACCTAAGTAAATGATCACAATCAACATTAATCAGACACAAGCTACAATCACCCCATGAATTTATTTTTTTGTTTGATTAATTTCCTGGAGGTTGATTAACAAGAAGAGTGGTACCTACAATCTACCTAATTAACCCTAACCTTTAGTACATTATCAACATTATTGTTCTTCTTATCAATAAAGCTTTTTTTAAGCTTTTAGTTGGGTTTGACTAATTCAATAGTATTCTGGCTCTGTACAACCATACTCTGTTATTACATTCTACAGACAAAAATAAAACTTTATATGTACACAAAAGTGTTTTATACCACGTAAAAAAAAACCTGTACAACTCAAATAAACTGTAAAAATGAACTTCGTAACGAATAATATAGGACGAAGGCGGTAGAACTCTGATTTTTATAACGGACTTTGATAGGGTAAGTTAGTGCAAGCCATTTCTGTACTCTGTTACGATATGGCAGGACGTTTTGGTTTATGAAGTTTTTTCGTTTCAGTACAAAGAATGCACTTTCTCCATAGGACTCCAATATAAGTATCGGCAATGCGCGTCGCGATGATATTGGGATGCGGGGTCGGTTTGTAGGTCGGGTCCAACTGGGTCAATGGTAGCGGCGCGCCCCCGCCCCGCCCGCGTTCTCTGCGCCTCATGTTCGTCACACAGCATCACTCGACGGCCAGGAGCGCAGCCGGGCGGCGGGCGACCTTGCGGCGCGGGTCGACGGCCGCGCGCGGCTGACGTGTCGCCGGCAGATAAAGCCGGCCAATTTATTTTTGCGCTAAAACTACAACCTGTTTATTGCAAACGTCGATAGCAAACGTAATTCGTGGGTGTCGCCATCGCCACGGCCGGACTTGAACTCTGCATGTGCGTTCACTTCAGATCCCTTAATAATAAAACGCTTATAAGGTCGTCCATTAACCACGTGATGTTTTTTTTATCAACATTCCCAGGTAGCCGCGGAAGGCTACTGTGATGAAGATACTAAACGAAGATTCTTCTAATTCAAATGCTTTATTCTGCAGAGCGCTGTTTACGTTTACATGATAATGGAAGTATTAGAATGTTTTTTCTTACAATGATGTGACTTCGCTCTGCGGTACACCTGCGAGATTCACTTTGACGGCAGCTTAACTACTGCTAAAGTAAATACTTTAAATTAACAATTATTCAGTTTCAATAAATTATCACTACTTTTTGTAGTACTATTTTATAAAAACAAAAGAAATTTATAAGTTTTTTCATCGTTTAATAAAACAAAAATGTTTTAATATCAATTTTTCTCGCCAAATCTGTTATATCTCACCGTAGGTAAATGTGGCCGCTTCAAAGTTTTATTCATATTTTGATTTGGAAACAAAGGAGAAATAGAAAGCAATAATCTTAGTAATATTGTAAATGTGAACGTTTCGATGGATGGATATTTCTTTGAAAGTATCTTCGGAACGGATCTTGATGAATTTGGCATTCAGCATGATGTAAAACACAGATTTTTGGCAAGTCCAAATACATGTATGAATATTATAGGAAATACGCCGGTGGCAGCGTTTTGTGGCTGTGGTCGGTGGCTCGTGCTTTATGCAAGCATAAGTATCGCAAATACATCGTGCAGATGTAGCAGAATTGGCTGGAGTGTATAACACTCCAATTTAATTAATTGTGTAAATAGACAATAATATATTATTACTTGTTTTGTTCTATATGCATTATTAGTTTAAAATACAATAAAAAAGGGAGCAATAGCATAGTATTTTTATTGTCGATATATTTAAAACTGTTGATGCGGCAAGGGCGAGGGGAGAGGAGAGGAGTGGTCTGCACCGATCTCGCCCCCGAGTCTCGCCCCGGTGTGCTGCTGACGAAATGTGTTGCGAGCGGGGTCGTTGCCCGCGCCCGTGCCCTTCTGCCTGCCTACACCATCGTCATATGCACGCCGACGACTGGCGCCCGGTGCAATGACCTCGCAAAATTATCTTTTTGCACGTTGATGCAGTCTGGGGGAAGGACCGGGACTCGAGTGCGAGATGAAGTGACGTCGCCCGCAATCATACCTTAAAATTGATAACAGACGCGGTTTGCCGATGACTCGAATGTTAGGGCGCGCATCGAGCGACTCTATGCGGCCTGCCGCCGAGCGCCCCGCGGCGCGGGCGGCCGTAGTAGCATCCCTCGCCCTCTCCCGTTGGCTACGCGAGTGCGACGACCCGCGCCGCACGCCCACACACCTATAACTACCCCGTAGAATGGTTGATGATCCCGGCACGTTGTCGCCGCTCGCCGACAAATCTTCGGCCGTCATGAGAATCGCGTTGCGCACGCTCCGTACACATAACGTTGAATCGTCGACGCGAATTGTCTATTAGGTAAATGCAAGCTTAGCGACTACGTGTCAATTGTATGGATTTGTTCTGCCATCTTGAAATTTGCAGCGATTTTTCTAACGACGATCTCTGCCGATGACAAATAGAAATGTCGGCGACGCACGCCGTGTACGAACCTCTATGACATTGTATTACGTTAGTCGCTTAGCGACTAAGATCGCCGAATTTCGAAGATTTACGTTGCCTTGTGTAGGAAGGAAGGGCCTTATATTAATTCCACCATTTTACACTGCCTTATTAGAATGCGGAATTTATATGGAGTCATAAAAAATACTCGTTTACGGGGAGGATTCATTAAAAAATATAATATTTGCGTAGGCAAGAAAATTCATCTTATACGAGACCTTTTAAGGTTAAATAGCACCAGAAAACTTGCTTGCACGGATTGACGCCGCACAGTCCGCGAGACATCAGCTCGACCGCCGCCGGCCAGCCATGTCGATCGCGAGGCGGGACGGTGCCTGCTGGGCGTGGAGTTGATAAATGCGCGATGACCTTTAATTGCTAATCGGTCGCGACATTTTATTAGCTGCATTGGCGACATCAGATGAAACGTCACAGACCTCAAGTTAAACATATCTTTACAAAGTGTAGAAATATAAGTAGTTAGTTTGTGAATGATTGATTGATATGCAATTTGCTCAATGTATACAATTTTCCTAAGTAAATTACAAACGGGCGATATTTAAGTACATAGTATAAAACAAAGTCGCTTTCGCTGTATGTCCGTATGTATGCTTAGATCTTTAAAACTACGCAACGGATTTTGACGCGGTTTTTTTTAATAGATAGAGTGATTCTTAAGGAAGGTTTGTATGTATAATAAATGCATAATATAGTAGAGAAACACTGATAAATTTAAAGTTTTCTAATGTGATGTCGTAAATAAGCACGTTTTTTTGCGCTTATATTGCAAACGCTGGCTGAACCCTACGAGATAGACCAAAATAATGTACTACAGTATTGTTCACCTTAAAAAGTTCAACAAAAAAGTCCGCGATGGTATATGTCTATCTCTTAGGGATAACCCAGCATAACCATTTTTATTCTTTTACGAAGTGATTTTAAACAATACAGCATTAATCCTTATCCATTTAAGTACCTTAAATAAATTGTGCATTTATTCTGTAGTAGGTATATTTTGCATTGCACCCGTGCGAAGCCGGGGCGGGTCGCTAGTTTAAGTAAAAGCAAAAAATATATAAGTAAGAAGTATAAAATGATTTATTTTTTGTGTACTGTTGCTACAATAGATAATATGATCGGTTTTGTTGGCGCAGAGCTTGTGCGAGGCGATCGCAGTGCGGCGAGTGTCGGGTGCGCGGCGAGTGTCCGGCGAGCGGTAGGCGGCGCAGGAGCGCGCGGCACACACCGGCCGCAAGACGGAGAGCGCGCGGCAACCGGGGCCCGTGCTGCGCGCCGCGGGGCGGACGCCCGTCCCCCCGAGGCGGCGCTGGGTCCCGCCCTCCTCGCTGCGGCACCACGAGGTGCCCGACGGCGATGCCAAGTACGATGTCATCTTCCGCAAGGTAATCCTTATCTCTTGTAGATTTTCTATAAGCCTCTTATAAAAATGTTACATATTTGTTTAATTCTGTGTTGGCTTCAGGTGCGAGGAATACTAAACAAACTCACTCCAGAAAAATTCCAAAAGCTAAGCGACGACTTGCTGGGCCTCGAGCTGGATTCGGACAAAGTGCTTAAAGGTGTGATCCTGCTGATATTCGAGAAGGCCCTCGATGAACCCAAGTACTCGTCTATGTATGCGCAGCTGTGCAAGCGGCTCAGCGAGGAGGCGCCCAACTTCGAGCCGCCCGGCCAGCCCTGCACCTTCAAGCTGCTGCTGCTCAACAAGTGCCGCACCGAGTTCGAGAACCGCGCACAGGTGCTCTCCCGCTCCCTCTCCCGCTCCCGCTCTCACTCTCCGCACACCCTAGCCTCGGTCACTCGACTTTAACACTAACTTCACACTGTACAGGCGTTCGCGGCCTTCGAGGACAAGGCGTTGACCGCCGAGGAGGAGGAGAAACGACATCTCGCCAAGTGCAAGATGCTTGGAAATATTAAATTCATCGGCGAACTGGGCAAACTGGAGATCTTGGCGGAGTCCATTCTGCACCGCTGCATTCAGAACCTGCTAGCGCGGCGCGCGGCCGCCGAGCACCATGAGGATCTCGAGTGCCTGGCGCAGCTGGTGCGCACCTGCGGCCGCGTGCTCGACTCGGAGCGCGGCCGCGGCCTCATGGACCAGTACTTCGCGCGCATCGAGACGCTGTCCGCGTCGCGCGACCTGGCGCCGCGCATCCGCTTCATGCTGCGCGACGTGGCGGAGCTGCGCCGCGGCGGGTGGCTGCCGCGCGCCGCGGTCTCCGCCGAGGGCCCCGTGCCCATACACCAGCTGCGGGCCGACGACGAGCCGCCGCGGCGTGATCGCGACCGCGACCGAGACCGAGACCGCGACCGCGAGCCGCTGTTCCGAGGAGGGCTGCGCGCGCGTCCGCTCGACGACGTGCTGGCCGGACTGCAGCTGCAGGCGGGCGCGCCGCTCGCATCCGACAAGCTGTTCGGCAACGGGTTCGGCGGGTCGCGCGACGCCTTCCGCCAGCGCTCGGCGCCGGGCTACTTCCCGCGCGCCCACGCCCACGGCGGCCACAACGCCCACTACAAACACCACAACGCGCAGCCGCAAGGCACCGCCTCCAAGGTACGAATGACCTAAATGTATGCTTCTCATCAAATTCCCATCGAAGTCGGTCCAGCCGTACCGGAGATTACGCAAAACGAATGCGGATTTGCGAACATTTTTAAAATTGGTTTTTCGTTACAAATACATAATGTGTACAAGTTATGATAGGAGGGCGGGCGCGCGGGCGCAGCGGGCGGGGCGGGCAAGGCGCGTGCGGCGGGCGCGCTGGCGGCACTGGCCGACGTGCAGATGCGCCCGGCGGCCAACTCGCTCATGTTCACCGCCAACCGGCTGTCGCGGCCGGCGCAGCATCACCAGCCGCTGGCGGCCGTGCAGCAGAGTGAGTGCGCCGCCCCCACCCCCCACTCCACACCCCCTGGTGGAGGAGGTGGTGCGGGCGGCGAGTACAGCCCCGTGTATGTTGCAGACGTGCTGCCGCCGACGTTCGCGAGCGCGCCGCTGCTGCTCAAGGAGCCCGCCATCACCATCAAACCCGCGCCGGACAAGAAAGACAAGCCGAAGAAGGACAAGGTGCGCCCACATTCTAATTTCACCATATATAAATGGAAAGAGCGTCGGCGACGCAATGACCGCTGCAATTTTGATTTTTAAGCCAAATTTGTGAAGGTTTGATCCCTGCCACGTATGGGTTTTTTAGATTTTTCAATTTCATATGTACATTTCTGCGATGAAAGAAAACATTGTGATGCAACTTTCACATAGCTTCGAAGAAATTTATTTTAAAATGATTTCGCCATGTCAAGCGATTCGATACATGAAGTATCATCACAGGGGCTGAGCAAGGAGGAGGCGTGCCGGCTGGCCGTGGAGGCGACAGACGCGCTGGCGGCGGCCGGCGGCGCGCCCCCGCCACCAGAGGACGCCGAGCCCGCGCTGCCCGCCCCCGCGGCGCACCACGTGCAGCGTCTGCGCGACCTGCACCTGCCCGACAAGGTGAGGTGTGAGTGCGGTGCGGTGCGGTGCGGTGTGCACGTCACCGGCGACACGCGACACGTGCAGGTGCAATACGAGGCGGGTGTGTGCAGGTGTTGCGGCGCGTCATCGCCGCGGTGTTGGAGCACGCGCTGACGGGAGAGCCGCCGGACGCCGGGGGCGCTGGGGGGGGCGCTGGGGGCGGCGCTGAGGGCGAGGAGGGGGGCGCTGGGGGCGAGGAGGCGCTGGCGTCGGCGGCGTGCGCTGTGGTGCGCAGCGTGAAGCGCGCGGGCGTGGGCGAGGCGCTGCGGGCGCTGGTGCACGCGCACTGGCCGCACGAGCGTCTGCCCGCGCTGCTGGCGCACGCCACACTGCAGGTACGCTCGAGACCGGACTAAGGGCTCCCGAAACCACAAAAAATATAACGGCCCTTGTAAATGTTAAATATTATATTATGTCTTATATTCGAGCGAGTGTTCGCGAGCCGGTGCGGTACATGTGTCGTGCGCAGAGGCTGGTGACGCTGGCGGAGGCGGGCGCGTGGTGCGAGGGCGGGCAGCACTACCCGCTGCTGCTGGAGCTGCTGCAGCGGCTGCAGAGACTGGCGGGCGCGGAGCGATTGCAGCGTCTTTATAACGAGAGCAAGGTACCTACTTTTCACTAGACCGCTGCATTTTTATGAAACCGGTAATATGTCCCGGAGACTAATTTATTAAAAGAATAGCAGTAAATTTCAGACAAATCGATACGAATTCATCCACATACAGCTAGGTTGGCGATACACCGCGCATTATACTCTAAAAATGATATATACGATGTGTACTCGATGTCAGATCAACCTGTGCGCCCACGTGTCGGAGCGCAGCGGGGGCGCGGCGGGCGCGCTGGAGGCGCTGGAGGCGCGCGGGCTGGCGGCGCTGGTGCCGCAGCTGCGCGTGCGGGCCCAGCTCGCGCGCCAGCTAGCCAGCGAGCCCGCGCCGCTCGCCCTCTACCGCTGGATCAAGGTACAATACTTGCCTCACACGGCTGGACAAATAAATTCACGATCATATCCAACACAATATTCTGCACCGCTATCGACGATATGTTTTTCGACTCTATATATTCCTAGTCCGAATCGCAAAAAAAATGACTAGACTAAGAAGCACTTCCCGATATCACCTTAACGGTTTAGCATTTTCACTGCAGAGTTTATTAACTCTGATTCTTTGTGTTATCTTAAAATCTGTCTTAACATTGTAGGTCACACACATTGTAGGTTACAATCACCAAAAAAATGATACCATATGTAATTTGTTCACTTTTAATTATTTTTTAATTACTTGGTATATTTTTAAATGTCAACTTCAATCTAGATATCGAAGGAAGAAAGCAATTTTGTCGTATCTCAAAATATTTAGTTATATATCGGAGCCAATCAATTGGAATGTCCTAAAGTTACTACTTCATTGATTTTTTTTACTAGTTACAGCAATTGATGTTAACTTATTTGGGCCAATTTTCGAGATACGACATTTCCGCTTTCTGCCGTCGCGTCGATACAAACAGTAAGGCCGTCAGCAAACATAAAGTGAAGATGTGCATAATGTATGTACAACATTGAGCAGAGGTGTGACTGTGTGTGTGTGTGTGTGTGTCAGGCCAACGTGGAGCCGGCTGTGCGACACAACGGCGCCTTCGTGTCCACGTTGGTGGCGCTGGTGGCGGGACACGTGACGGCGGCGGCGGGCGCGGGCGGGGCGGGCGCGGGCGCGGGCGCGGCGGACAAGGCGGCGCTGGAGCGCGAGAAGGCGCTGGTGGAGGCGTACGCGCCGCTGCTGACCGCGCTGCTGGAGGGCCGCCCCGACCTGCAGCTGGCCGCCGTCTACGCCGTGCAGGTGCACGCGCACGCGCACCGCTACCCCAAAGGTGACCGCCCCCCCCTCATCTCACCTCCAATAACATGCCACACCATGACTTCCATGGTAGTTTTGCCATATGCACTAACATACATCCATCCATCCATATAAACTTTCTAAACATTTGCAATTATTATATTAGTAAGATGTAATGTTTTTTTTACAATTACTAGTGTGATAGATGGCCAAATAATTTTATTACATACAGAAAATAATAAGTATACTTATGTTACTCTATTCTTATATATTCTTCTTTTGAAAGTGTACACTTCAATAACCTGATAAACGAACCATTTTTAAATGTACAATGTTTTTACTTATTCTGTCTCAATCTGACGCACATCAATATTTTTAACAATCGATTTTTTTACTTAGTATTCTGTTGAGCAGCTCTAACCTCGCGACCCTACATGCAGGGTATCTGATAGGGTGCAAGGATCTCCTCATTTGCTACCCTCAGTTCACCAGATCATATTTCACTATATTAGTTATTAGTTTCCAATAATTTACATTGTATTGTGTACGAAGAGCCTCAAACTTTGTCTAACTTGTTTCTAAGAAAATCATTTTCTTAGTTCCCTATAAAATTTGCTAAAAATAAACATAGTATTTTGACAAAGTTACACGCTATTGGACTATCATAGACTAGATTTATAACAATAACTCTGTAACTAGCTCCACCTTTATCATTTCATCACGCGTATTAAGAACGTAAAGAAAAAAGTTTAATATTTAATTAGTACGAGTAAGAGACATAGCTATAAGAGCCTGCCTCGGCTTGCAGTCTAATGAACGCATGTTGTTGTTGTGAAGGAATGCTCCTCCGCTGGTTCATGTACCTGTACAACCTGGAGGTGTGCGAGGAGGAGGCATTCCTGCGGTGGCGCGAGGACGTTACCGACGCCTACCCCGGCAAGGGCGAGGCCCTTTTCCAGGTAAGTGCAATGAACGCGACGCCGGACACGCGCAGGCGGTCGGGCAGCACTCAGTGGGCTCTCTGTACAGGTCAACACGTGGCTGACGTGGTTGCAGCAGCAGGAGTCGGAGGAGGAGGAGGCGGAGGACTAGGCCCGTGCTCCGGACACACATTCGCACCGCTTTCCTTTTGCGCTCATCTCATATAAATATAATTAAGCCGAATAGTTAACAATAGATATGTTTGCTGCCGTCGGCGACACTCGACTACGGCCGGTCATTGGGTTATACTAACTACTTAAACAAATGTTAGTATTTCGAAATATTTTTTTGTAGGCCATTTACTCGATTTTGATACTTTTTACAAATGTATACAATGTATAGTGTTCGTTTGTACGTATGGCTGCACTCCCCTCCCCTGTCCTCTGCCCCGCACCTCGTCCTCTGTGAGCGTACCTTAGTTTAAATTGTATAAATATATATGTATGAAAAACTTAAATCAATTTCTATATTATCATGATCATTTTTATTTTCAATACTAAATGGATTTAGTGAATAAATAAACTGTAAGAATGCTTAAATTTCATTGAATTAACTGAGTTTAGAATTTTGTAAACTAGATAATGGAAAAAAGCCAATTATTTCCTTGGGCGTAAGATGTGTATGTTGATGGAGTGAATTGTAACAAAGTTGTGAAGTGATGCGAGCTGAGTAATGTCGGTCAATATGTATTGTATCCTCAATGGAAATAAACTTCAGTGTAATTTATTATGTAACTTGTTTTATTTGAACAAATGGTAGCGACTTGTGCATGTAGGCCCACCCGCTGCCCCACTGCCCCACTGCTCTACTGCACCCCGCTGTGCTCCAGGATCATGGGAGCTGCAACAAACAACTATTTGTCACTTTGTAGTGCACAGAATTATGTTATTACATAAGCAGCATTACAAATTCTCTGGGTGTTAAAGGATAAAATGATTATGGTTCAAGTCTAATCTGCAATCCGAGAAGTTTGCTTGGCTAACTCCTGGCAATCTTGTTTTTGATCAACAACAAAGTTAGATTAAGCAGAACATCAAATTCTATACAGGGTATTCATTCATTATATTTGAGATCTCCGAGAGCTTTCACTTTCACAGTTTTGTGATTAGAAGTGATATTTCATATAGTGATCATAAGTGATGTAGAGCACAGTCAGGAGGAACTCATAAGAGACCTATAATCCCGGAAATATGTACAGTTCCCATGGGATAATTGTTCAAAACATGTTATTGAAATTTGGCATAGTTATAGAACATAGTCTGAAGTAACTCATGAGATAATTTTCACCTTTTTTTTTTAATTCAGAGAAGTCGCAGGCAAAAGCTGTTTTGAAAATAATGGTAGCTTATTACTTATTACATACAGTAATGGTAATTACATAGAGAGTTCCAAATTTCTCAATTTTTGATAAAAAGCAAACCATGCTATATAGATTTTCTTCTTTTTGTTATGATGGGTCGAAACATACAGATTATTTATGGTGGAAATTCTACGGATTTAGATCGGAACGCAGGATTTTGCCCGTCTGAGGTTTTTTTATTTTGCAAAACAGGTTATGATCTTCCCTCCATACATCTCCATATCCAATACTAGCGGGCAGTATTGGGCAAAACCGAAATGGATATCTTTACAGGTTATTGTTTGCCATACTATTTACTCACCTATTCTTATAGCAGCGCAAAGAACGCAAAATGTTATAACACTATTTATAGTGTTTTCCCTGGCTTGTCTTTTTTCTTCCATGGGATCTACCCTTTCGCCGAATGGGAGACGAAACATTATGATTAGGTATTACAACTATTTTTGGATACCAATTTATATTACTTGTCACCTCGGTCACCTCCACTTCACGGAAACTGAATAGCAAAGACTATGTAACTACTTCGTCTACAAAGAGTACAATAAAATATACAAAGTTCCTTTAGTAAAAGTCGGGACCACTGTTGCCACCTCCGGTCTTTCAAAATGTGCTGTTAAAATATGCGAAAATATGCTGTTTTTTTTTTTAAAAAAAAAGTGCCAAAATAAATGCTAAATAGGGAAAAGTCAATTTTTAATCAAAATTATTACAATATATACAGATACAGACTGGATTTACATAGGACTACCCATGTTAGTCCCTCCGAGTAGTTCAAATATAACCCCCAGGGGTAATAGGTGTCCAAATATTCCCCCTGTGAAAATTCAAAACTTTGTAGTTCTGTACAATAAGGCCAACAACAATTATAAAGGTGAATTACCGTGAGTTGTTGTATTTAATTAAACCATTTTACAGGCTCATTTTTTACATTTTTGGTTTTTATGAATATAAGACTTCGTTTACAAAATTCAAATTGTAACGACGTTCGATTGACATTATTATAATAGACTAGCGGACCCGACAGACGTTGTCCTGTACACACGTCTTTAATTTCATACTTTTTTTAATGAGCTGAAACAATTTGGACCGCTTTGATGAAAATTATTAAATAAATAACAGCATCGTAAATGAAAACTTTAACTCATTTTAATGAAAGGTGAAAAAGCTTGCACTCAAAACATTTTATAACATATATATTTATTTATTTTTAATTTACAAAAACTTAATTTATCGTAATGCCATTGGATGTACAATATTTTTAGTTAGTCCATGAGGAGTATAAACAAACAAACTCGATGGTTTTCCAACTCTGGAACACGCAACGTACAATTGGCCGTGAGAAAAACACGGATTTTCTAAATCTAAGCCACAAAATGTCATCGTTTGACCTTGTGACTTATTAATAGTCATAGCATATGCCAAACGGATCGGAAATTGTAAGCGTTTAAATGGTATAGGTGAATCTGAAGGAATCATTGGGATCCGCGGTAAAAGTACAATTTCACCTTGGAATTTTCCAGATAAAACATTCGCTTCAATAATGTTGCCCATGATTTTTTTTATAACTAATCGCGTGCCATTACACAATCTCGGGGCATTTAAATTACGAAGCAAAATTATAGGTGAGCCAATCTTCAGTCGCAAATTATGTGGTGGCATTCCAGGTAAATCTAAAGAATTCAAAAATTCTACTGGATAGTTGACCACTTCGTCAGGATCGACAACGGTGTCAATTGATTTAAATGTAATTTCATTACCAGGCAATGACTGTTGTATTTTAAAATTGATGGCGTCTACATCTAAATTTTTTGCAGCTAAAATAGCTCGCTCTCGTAGCCATTCATGATTAGTATAGTTATATCTTAAATCTGGAAAGATACTATTTATTAATTCATCTTTGGTAGCCACCATGTTGCAAAAGTTCTCTGGAAATTTAATAAATTGGGTATCTTCATACAGTTGAATTTTACCGTTGCCAATGTCTAACAATTGTTCAGAGAATCCTGACGCTAATGGATCATTTTGTAGTTGAACGCGCATATTGATAGTAAGGCTCAATTTACTGACACTCCGCCATAGATAAGATTCCTTCAAACATGCGTTTACTTCGTCTGCATATGTCGCACGTGGAATTACTGGCAATGTTTGCCTGAAATCACCAGACAGTAGCAGTAGAGCACCACCGAAAAACCTAGTATTATCTTTGATATCCTTCAGGGACCTGTCGAGAGCTTCAAGCGAATGCTTGTGGGCCATTGTACATTCATCCCAAATAATAATTTTGCATTTTCTCAAAACTTCAGCCATGCCGGAATGCTTCTTTATGTTACACATTGCTTCGGGATTTGTATGAACATTCAAAGGTAACTTAAGTGCTGAATGCGCAGTCCGTCCACCATCAAGTAACGTCGCTGCAATGCCTGATGAAGCAATGGCCAATGCAATATGATTTTGTGATCGAATGCGCGCAAGTATCAGTGAGATGAGAAAGGTTTTACCAGTGCCACCTGGTGCATCCAAAAAAAAGAATCCACCTTGTTGTGCTGCAATTGATACGTTAATTTGATCATATACATTTCGTTGTTCAGCTGTAAGCAATTGTTCATTATTAGCAACAAAAGTAGCCAACGAAGTCTTATCAAACTGGTGTTCACGTTGAACATCACTGTTGATGATATCTACTGCTGGGCGGTTCGGCGCCGGCATGCCAAAATGGATGAGTGGCATGTTTGAAATAAGAATACAAATATCCTCAATCATAATTAAAGCCTCATTGTATATTTCTGCGGAGAATTGAATATCAGGATTTTGATTAGTAATTCTAATCCGATGCAAAATATCTTCACTCATTGAGTCTTTATATTTGTTCCAGAGAGCAGATGCTTCAGACGGAAAACACGTTGTTAATATTATTGAAAATAATTGACGAATTTTTTGTGGAGATGAGCTCAGTGCTGCATCTGCAAGTGTGAGATCCCAATGGTTATCATCCTCCAATAAATGTAACTCACGACACGCATCGAAGAAAGTGTCGTATAAAATACCATTGACTTTTCGTAAATATTGGAAGGATGTCGGTCCAAGAACATTAACCATTAACCAATAACAAACGCAAAAAAAAAACATTCGCGTTGCTTAGGATGAACTGTATATAGTCGACCTAAAGTATTTGTCATAAATATGTCGGCGAATCCTGTGACTGGAATCCCTCGTTTTCGTGGTTCCCAATTTTTCGATTGCTTATTCCATGTAAAAAATTTAGGAACATCAGTATACATTAATGTTTTTGCGAATTGACCAACAACATCTTGTCGATTACAAAGATTGAAAAATTCAGTAAGAGTTGTTTTTGGAGCCGTTAATGCTTGTTGTAGTGCAGTCTGTTCTGTAAAATAAACACGCTGTCCGTTTTCAAGATGCACAGCCAAATGTATAACTGCAGGATCCCTTTCATGTATAGGAAACGTAAAAATGCGCCAGACAGCTTCATTGCTACTTATGTATCGACCCATTTGATAACGTGTTATTTCGTCATTGTCATTTACATTTTGAACAGCAAATATAGCTTTGTCACTGCCCTTGTGAACGTACTTACAAATGTATTTGATAGATTTCACCGAACTGCACAGTTCAACGTTTATGTGCGCTTTATAGGTTTTGCATAGTAATGGCGAATATGGAACCACCCACCGATTATCAATATCTACTCTTACACCGTTTGACAGTAGCAATTCATACGATTGACCGCCATTATCTACGTCTCTGCGCCGGTAAGATGGATAACCGTCAATATTGGTGATAGTATCAGTTTGACATGGTTTTGGAAAACGTTTCGTACATTTTCCATCATTCATGCATGGTGACATCATGTTTAGAGTACCGCATGGACCATGAATCATATTAGTAGTAACAATGTTAAACAGTTCTTGATCAACATTCGGATCTGGAATTTCCGCTGAAATAATTTTGTCAATTTCTTCTGGGCGTACTTTATCCACCAACCAAATCAAAATATGCGCATGAGGTAAACCTCGTTTTTGCCACTCAACAGAGTAAAGCCAACAACGTGTTTCACCAAAAACCGAGTAATGTGTAATCAAATTCATCAAAGATTTTAATTTTTGTTTAAAGACACGCGCAGTGATATCGTGGCGATGCATCGATGTTTGACCTGACAACAGCAAGTTTTTGATTTCATCCCAATTTGGATTACATGTAAATGTGATAAAAAGATCTGGTCGACCGTATGCACGTACGTATGTCATAGCGTCTTGAATATATTCTTGCATATGACGCGGACTACCAATATATGATGATGGGAGAATATATGTGGTACCGATGTTGTTAATGACGTTTGTTGCATCTACATTACCGATTACTGCATCACGCAAATGAATATACTCTTCAGCTCGAAGTTTTGCTTGATTGAATTTTATATACCTTAATCTTTCACTTTCAATTTTTACATACATATCGACGATGTACTGATGAAATAGCTGTCTACAGCGGAGAATATTATTATCTTCATTAGCACGAATCATTAACCGATATGCGTAGAAATTCATGGCACTAACTTTCTTGGTCAGTTCTTCACCTGTAAATAAATATAATTATGAGATAAACAAAAATTATTTATTCAAAAAAAAATTGATAATCTATAAGTTGTACCTGTAGTTGGATTCCGTTGTTTAACATTTAAATGATATCCGTCTTCTCCTTCCCAAAATATTAACGGATACTGCAAAGCATCGTAAGAACGATGATTGTCTTGAATTATTTGCATCGTATTATCTCTGCGTTGTATGCGAATGTCTCTACGTTCACATGGGTCACCAGCCATAACAACTGCCACTTCATTAATGGTTGGAACATTATATGTGCCTGCGTGCTCTCCATAGGGTACTTTGTCTGCTTTAATAACAATGACATAGTTATCGTTTTGCAGTCTGTTAGAAAGAGTCTTGAACAATTGTACTAATTGGTTATGGTTTTGCAAAAACCTTTCCAAAATGTCCACAATTTCTCGTTCCTCCATCTGTTCTATATGGTTGTAAACGCAGCGTGTATGTGATTGTTGCTCTTCATTCCCCATAAAATAAATTTGTAAAAATTTTGGATCGGCATCAGGCATTGGAAGTAACGAACCAATTTGGTGATATACTTGGCCTTGAATTTTGAATGTGGATTCAAAATTACGGCCATCTTCATTATGAATAATTTTTGTTGCTGCAAATGATGTCATTTGGAAACATGAATTTAATTTACGAATTTTCCGTAAAAATCATTTCGATTGAGATGTGATTCCAGCTAAAAGCGTTTTTAAAGGTTCTGGTGGTGGTTTTAGCGGTGGCAGTGATATTTTTCCAGATGCGCAACATAAACCAGCTGATTCACCTTTGTACTTGAAAGCATGACAATGTTGACACTCTTTGTCCATACTACCAATCGTGATCAATGCATGTGATGAATAATCTATTTCAGGATCATATTCAAACGCGAGACGATTAAGTGATGCTCGTGCCAATGCTCGATTATCTTGTACTCGCTGTTGGTTACGTTCTCTATGTGCGTTGGTCGCTCGTTGACGTGCCTCTCGTTGTCTTAATGTATTAGCACGAAGACGTTGAGCACGTTGCTCTAAATTTTCATTTGCACGTGTACATGCAGCTCGATCTCTTAAATTTACATTATCCATAGAATGTTCTTCTACTGTTCTATTCAATCGATGATCATGAACTAATTGCGCGTGCTGAGTACGTCGACCAATATTTCTTGCTCTTCCACGAAGACGTGGCATTTTTCTACAAAAATAAAATATTGCAAAATAATATACAATGAATATGAGTTACTTATTGATAATGAATTTTTAATTAATTAACTCAAAAGATTTATTATGACAAATTTTAGATAAAGAACATGTAATCGCATTTTGTGAGTTTTTTTATTTAATATCTCCAAAAATGAATTAATTGTCAATAAAAATAATTAAAAAAAATTCAATCTTCTAACTACACAAATAAACTTGAAGGTTATACTCACTTCGATTCCGCACTAAATTTACAAAATGTATAAGTTATTTATATACACTTCAGAACTCTTCGAAAACTAATTACATTAAATATTTTAATTAGCAACTTCACTTGAATAACACAATTATAACACAAAATAACGAAATACTTTTTCAAATTGATCGTAGCACTATCTGTCGGGACAAACTAAAATTAAAATAGAATAATATTGAATGCGATGATAGCGCCATCCGTCGAATCTGATGTAAAACATTCCAAAATCAAAAACTCCTTACAAATAAAAATTAATTAAAAAAACATCTGAATTCACAAAATTATTTATACACACTTCAAAACTCTTTAAAAAATAATTACATTTAATATTTTAATCAGCACATGAATTGAATAACAAATTTTTTTTCAAATTAATCGTAGCACCATCTGTCGGGACAAACTAAAATTGAAATAGATTAATATTGAATGCGATGATAGCGCCGTCCGCCGGATCTAATGTAAAACATTCCAAAATCAACAACTCCTTATAAATAAGAAATTAATTGAAAAAACATTTTCCAGTAGACCAAACTGTAAATCTAAACCATTCTCGAATCTCCACGAACACACACAAAAAATTTCATCAAAATTGGTCCAGTCGTTTAGGAGGAGTTCAGTCACATACACACGCACACAAGAAATATATATATTAAGATATGAAATCGAAATTTAAAAAAAGTTAAGCAATTGTATCAGCGGGGACTTTTGGATTGAAATGCAGCCTTTGCTGAATAAAATAAACTCGCCCTGCCTTAATCTGACGCGCTTCAATATTTATAACAACCGACTTCATTTACCTCGTATTGTGACTGGCTACCCTAAAAGCGCGGATCTATGTGGCATTTTATTTGTGATAGGAGTACTTGATTGTGTGCAAGGTTCCTCCCTTTTGTTTAACTGTCTCGCTCGAGTAACTCTTAATATCGCCGCTTAAGGGGAAGGCCCTACGAAGTAGGTCTGACTCCAAAAATATAATCAACATTTTATGGCCGCCGTTACAAAGTTACGTTGTTGAATTTTGACAAAGTGTTATATGTGGCCTATTAAAGTGGCTCTGCTATTGCTAATTGTTGTTTTATAAAAATACATTATGATCAACTCGTGTTTTCTTGAATATGTCTAAATCTATATCAAGTTCATTCCTAAACTTCATTTAGAGGTATCTGAGTTGATATGCTAAAAAAATGCTATATGCTAAACAACGAAAATATGCTAAACTGATTAAAAATCTGCCAAATTTAGCATAAAATATGCTAAATTGGCTACACTGAATTTTTTATAAGTCCCGACGACTTAGAACAATTTTAAATTGGTCTATTTCTAAATAGTTGCCATAATATAAATGTTGTACTTAAATTTTATGAAATACGAACAAAAAACATGGACCAACATAACGAATCTAAAAGTAAAGGCCCTGTACATTTTATCGATTTCGATAAAATTTTTAGGAAATCAATAAAACGAAGGGTGATTCGGGTGGCCCCTTTTGACTTTAAAACAAAATATTTAAAACAATTTCACATTTAAGCTCATTGTTGAATCATCAGTCATTGAAATTATTGTTTAACAACATTGAACATGATTGTTGTATGGTTTAATGTTGCCAATTTTGATTTCGAAATTTCATAAAATATCAAGCACGATAACATGTAGGTTAATTTGTTTATATGTTTAGCTATACAACTTAAATAGGATAATATCAATTTAAATAGTACGAGAACTCAGGTAATAAGTTGCATATCAATTGCTTAGAATTGCAACATGGACGACTTTCCGAAGAAGTTAGGATATTTTTGCTCACTGGAAACCCTAAAAAATTGTAGGCGCCGCTCTGTCAATGTCAAAAACTGTCACAAAATCCTTGTGGAACTCTACATGTCTATTGGCCAGTATTGCCATTATTACGTACTATCATAAACTGTGACTGGACTCAACTCTTCCATCACTATAAATAACACACTGCCATATATTTTGTACTCTGTGGTACCTACCTACAAAAATAAATACTTCACAACTTAATATTTTGTGTTTTAGTGTTAAGTTATGAATCTTTAGACGAACCGACTCAAAATTTGCATATGTTAACACAATAATCGTTCATGGGTTATTATTATAAATGTTTGTTATTGTATGAAAATGATCTCTCTTTTGTCTGCTGAATCCTAACAAAGCTGAAGTTGCGCAACATGGCGTATTTCGCTCAGCTGCTACGATGAAAATTAGAATCTTTTGTGACTATGACACGCTCTAGTTAGCAGTAAATAATTTTTGTCGGTTAACTGTTAGTTTAAGCTGTTCAGTGTCAAAACAAAGGTGATGGGAGATTTACTAAATTAGTGCTGCTGAGTCAGGAACTTAGTGGAGGGACGTTGTCGTTTAGTACTTTCTTTTTGTTCGGGAGTGAAAATAAGTTACCCGTCAAGCTGGAGCGACTCCCGGAGTACCTGCGCGACACCGTCGACTGGTTCATGGGGTAAGTTATCCACCTTAAGTCCCAGTACCGTCGACTTTCCTTGACATAATTTTCTCAGTTTTCTGGTTAGGAAGATCGCTCGTTCTTCTTACTAGTTTCAGTGAACATATTTAGTGTGCTTGCTTTTTATATTGGAATTGATTTCCGCTTCAAAGATATTAAAATAAAATCAGCTGGCCAATGGCCAACCTGGCCAATATTTTAACACTTATTTACTGACTGCGGACATTTTATTAAGAAAAATGGAAAGAATAAAACGACTATAGTATTTCATAAATCATCGAAATCTTTTTCAATTTTTGATTGAGTAATTTGCAAATAAATATTATGTGATAGTATTAAATAAATGACTCAGAATTCTATTCAAAGTCAGGAGTTGAGTGATTGTTTCCATTGAATTGTTTTAACTATTGTTGTGTTTGTGTAAAAACAAACAAAATAGCTCTCCTCTCACTTGTCCATCACACCACAACTGTATATACTGCTGAAATCAATTGCACACTCAACACAAATGTATCTGCAAATATTGCAGGTCTACTAGTTGTTTGATAAATATAATTGTTTTAGCACCAAGTTTATGCACAATTTTTGGACGTAGACATTTATATCTTGTGTGTATTAAACAAAATTAAAAAAAATTAGCGGAGCTAGCTAGAGCTAGGGAAGCTGCACTATCCCCACATGATTGAGGCTATATTTATTACTAGATTTTTTAATTTCGCATGGACAAAGTCGTGGGCAACTGCTAGTATTTTATAAATATGTTGTTGTTTTATATATATAACTTACCAAAGTACATTATAATTTACACTATGTCAAATTTTACTGTGTAAGCATGAATATCTGTCAATTCTACCATTTACAAGAAAAACCTAAGATTTAACAGTTAGATATGGTTAAAGTCCAAAAAAAATAATTTATGTTTTTGGAAGTCAACATATTACATAAAAAATTACAAATTGAATGGAAAAATGTTCATAGTTAGTTAGTAAACATATAAATGTAAAAAAGTTACTAATTAAATACAAATGATATTGTTCATTAACCAACCAACTCATGTTTATATCAAGCATTGTACATGTCTTTTTTTTTTGGGTTTTTAATGTTATAGAATATGGTAAAGTAAACCAATTGTGATAGTTATTTGTAAAAGCCTTGTGCAGCAGTTCCTACCCTATAAGTAGGAAGGCAAGACAAATTTATTTTATATACTAGCTGATGCCCGGAATTTTGTATGTGTGGAATTTTTTTTTGAATAGGGAAGCTGACTAGCATTTATTGACTAGTTTTAGCATTAACTAGACAAAGATGTGAATTTTTTTGTTTGGTTAAGACAAGTGTTGACTTGTATACATATAAAATAGGTTAATTACAAAATTCACACAAACATTTTGAATGTGTATGCCAGTTAAAATATTTATTTAGCTCGTAAAATCCTATAATCTATTCTTAGTTTTGACCTAAAGCCGAAATTAAATAAACAGAGGAACAATTAGATGTTACTTGATGTATGTCCTTTAATTAATAGGTGACCACGTACAGGTTCTCAAAAATTTTAAAAAAGTTACACAGAAATACTTGTGTGAGTCAGATATTAATTATACACTATATATTTATATCTGATAACGGAGAAATGTTATTATCTCTCTGGAACAGCACAATGAACATCCCTGAAATTTGATATAGATGTGGAACGTAGTTTGGAAGACTTACTAATTAAGTTTTACATTTAATTCCGCACAGACGGAGTCGCAGGCGACAGCTAGTGGGTTAGTAAAATTGATGTGCCTATCTGGAACATGAAAATCTTGTCACTTTTAAATAAAAAAAAAACAATTTTTAAAAAATGATGACTGTCCGCAAGTCCTTTGTTGGAATGGCTAAAATAATATTAATAAATTATTATTTGTACTTAAATATAAAAGATATTCATTAATTCATGCAATTATCTAAAAATTTTATAAAACAAAGTAGCTTTTCATGAGCTGTATTCTGCTAAGCCATTCTAAGCGGATTAAAGTACGGTTTTCAACATAATTCATAGTGGTTTGTGTTTATACATCATTTTAACTATACAATTATAACCAAAACCTAGTAAAATTTGACTTTTTGAGTTTACATAGGCCATAACCATTAGAGTCATATATAAATGATTTATTAATGATGAGTAAGTTGTATATCTCAAAAATTTCTACAAAAAAGTCAGCGATGGCACATCTCTATTTTTTACCGATTTATCACAATAATTAGTTTATGCTTTAAAAAAAGCAATAAAAGTCACACATTATTTGCTGGATTGTTTTTTGGTTTTATATTAGTTCTTATCCAAATACGAACACATTTCGCTATCTGGATGATTCAACGTAGATTTTTCTAGTGGTATACGTCAGCAACAACATCAGTTGTACGAATGGACCGGCTCGACCTGTGAAATACCACGACCGACATGCGTCAAGTGGGGGGAGTAATTCCGCGTTACGTCTGATGAGTATGACTTCCGGACACCCTTATTTTAGCTCTCATACCCTTCCCGTCCTTCGCCATTTCGGCGATTTCCGGTGGCCACTTGCTCGTATGCCGCCATATAATATTAAAAAGCAGCCCTAAACTCCTAGCCCAACATTGTCGGTTCATATGTGGTGAGAGTACCTGGCAGAGTGCGAGGTTTCCTCCCCTATATGTTATACAGCCACACTTGAGTAAAAATCCTCAAATGCTCTCTTCGACTCTCCCTACTATTGAACTTTGTTATGTTGTGACAAATGTTACATAAGTTGAAGTGAAATTTCAAAATAAAGGTCGCTAATGTTATATAGTTGTGAGAGAAAAAGTGTTTCAATAAAAATATTTTAGAAATATGGAGTTTTAACGTAAAGTGTGGTTTGTCTTGGCCAAGGATTTGTATCGGGATACAGTGTAGTGTAGTGAGCGCGGCCGAGGTTAGGATACACATGCGAGTTATCTCGCGCGGTGACGTGACGGCGAGCGCCGGCTGCTCCGACGCCGGCCGCCGCGACGCGCACTCGCGACGGCGCGCGGTAGTACCGCGCCGCGCGCAGCCGCGGCACCGCGCGCCGCTGCACCTTCGCCCGCCGCCGCCATCATGCTGCGCCGCGGCTCGCGCCGACTGCTCCGGCTCAAGTACCACGTGTCGCCCGCAGCACTGCCCTTAGACATCGACGACACCGTTTCCTGCTTCTGCAGGTGGGCTCTCTCGCCTCTCGATAAACTTTGTGCTCATATAGTTTATAATGATCTCTCGATCTTATACGTTAATATAACGTAAAAGCAGTTTCATTGGAATCTATCAATTATTGTAAATTTACGACTTTAATTGAATATTTAATTGAATGCAATGAATATTATGCCGCGTGAATCTCGCAAATGTAGTCTGTAAACAGCGTGCGTGTAATAGGAGCGAGAAGTAGGAGGGAGGGGGGAGGGGGGGGGTTCGGCAATGGCGAAATCAACGCCACTTATCGGTGTTATCGCCCCACCTGTGTGACGTCACGACATCGCAACTCCACCTGACATTGCGCCGCGCTTCAGTCGGCCGCGCACGCACACACACACGCACAGACATACAGACACCGGCGCGCCGCGGCTTTGCACTAATATAATTATGAGCTGCTTGCTCTGCCACTGCCACGGAATCAACGTGTTAACGTTATACGAGCCCTGCTTTATGGCAGCTATTCAATCTGAATGAAAAATATATATGTTGCAAAAAGTAACATGGACCTCATTAGTTTTTAGAGTTAGACAAGAACAGCTAGCCTCCACCCCAGCTGATATGATGCTGACAAAGGAGAGGAAAACTGTAACTATTTTCTTTTCCTATTTATCGTCTCTATGGAATCCATCTTCCCGTTCCAACCTTTTCGCATTACAAAAGAGTGAGAAGGAAAGAACGACTTGAATTTTGACTCCAGCAGTTCACTCATCGGATAAAACACGGGCATATAGGTACTTCCGCCTGCCTTTTGTGCAGTTGTGGCATGGCTCCGGTTGTGCGGGCCATTCGTCCACCAGGTGATGCTTCTGCCGACTTGATCCATTTTATAACTAGTCTAATTTGAGTCCTAATAAAATGATATGTAAAAGTGTTTATTTTAGTTTCACGTTTGCAACAGTCAGTATAAACCTCCAGATACACAATCGATTATTTTGCTACATGTTGTAACATGCCCGCACACACCAGCTACCTTCCAGTGAATTTCCAGTCAAAATCGCTTCAGCCTATTCGGATATTATCCGGAACAGACGCGGCTCGCTGACAGACAGACAGACAGACGGAAAAAAATATGTTTTTTCATTATAAAAGAGAAAGATAAAGATAGCTTTATTTTCCCTTTACACAAGTTACATAATATTAATCGACATTTACATTAGACTTGAAAGTTAGTTATGTGATGTAGTTCAGTATTACAAAAATAATATTACTTATGTACTTAATACTTATGTATTACTAATATTACTTATGTAACAATGGTATTTAAATATGTTCATCTAAGATGAAAAAGGCGAAGCGCTTTGTAAGTTTGCACAGTAACTTTTAACTTGCGACAATTCTCTATTGTTTAAATATATAGATGAACCTTCGCACCCGTGAACATACTTTAGCGATTTGTGCTTTCCACTCACATTAATTAGACAAGATTCGGCTGCATGTTCCCATTCCCAGTCCTGACCATGAAACAGTAGCACTGTTTCATCGACTAAGAATAAAGAGTTGGCATTGGATGTTAAGACGTCAGGGAGGCTGTTGATATACGCTAAAAACAGAGTCGGACCTGCATTATTTACCCTAACGTACTGTTCTGTACCTTGCAGGTAACTTTGGAACCACTGATAATTATGTCCCCGGACTCAAGTTAGGCTTACAAGTTTTGATAAAAGTATAGGTGTTGAAACTGTGTCAAATGCTTTTTTTATATCGAGGAACGCACCCATAACTTTCTCTCCTCTATCTGTTTGTGGAATAGTGATGTCATGTCCAGTAGAGTGTCTTCAGTAGATTTACTCTTACGAAACCCTAACTGATAGTCTGTTGACAGTCCGTGTTCTTCGGCGGTCGCCTAGTGTCACGAGTAGTTCCAGAATCTTCGACAAGGGAAATAGGTTATAGTTAGATATATCTAGTTCGTTATCCGTTTTAAAAAACAGGTGATACAATAGCAGCCATAAATGGAATCGGAAATTTACCTTGTTGGATGCTGAGACTATAGTGATGCACTAATTGATATATCGATGGCCCCTACGAATAATGTTCAATGTGCACATTGACAACTATACAGGAGAGGCTCTCAAAGTTTCAACCATGTAGGAAAAATGCTCGAAAGTCCCTTTTACCTCAGTAAATAAACACGTTTACAAAAGTAAATGTGTATTTTTGTTTAGTGCATCTTGTTAACTAAACAAAGAGGTAGCTTTTAACATAAAAAAGTAAAAATCACCAATTTGTTACTTTGGCCCTTATACATAGGACCCATCGATATAAGGTACTCTTTTGTCAATTTAAAAACTTTATTAGAAATGGCATTTTGACCAGGAGAACTGTCGAGTTTTAGATCGTTAGTAATTTTGCTGTTTTCGTACGGGCCTGTGGGCACGAATGTCATGGAGTGGGCATTAGACTTTACATATACAGATGGAAGACGTGATGGTTCTTCCTCCGATTTATTTAGTCTTTGTAAAGTAAACTCGGCCAGATTTTTACCGATATTTGTAAAGTATGTATTAATTTCGTTTAATTATTCTTATGGCGTAGTTTCGATGTTAAGCAATTCTGTAGGTGTTTCGTGTCGTCTAAGTTTTTTAAATAATGTCCTCGCCGATTTATAATTGAATTTGGTAGTATATCCTTTGGTAAGATTGTGATTATTTAGTCTATTTACTTTACTTAAGTTCATAAAATATTACAACAAAACATACAAACCATTCACGTAATTCTTACACACTTTCCCATACAGACTTTCATCCCCTGTTCTGTTCCCTATTGATTTTTTTGCACCATTGAGGGTAAAATATTTACAAAATTAAGTGTCATATTTATTTGATATCAAATTAACAGCCACAAAAGTAAGTTTCAAACTTCTAACTGTAATGGCGAACTTCTATACAAATTTCCATCCCTCACTTTTCAGCACTTTTTTCTTTTCACGGTTCAGCAGTTTTGGCGTGAAAGCGAGACAGACAGACAGATTAGTTACTTTCGCATTTATAATATTAGTAAGGATTACTAATATATATGTATGTTCACAAGATTTCACAAAATACTGAAGCGTTGTTGCATTGAAAGTGTAGCCCGTGCTCGCGCGGGGCTCTGCCAGGTCCGCAGCGTCGCGGGATTTCTTCTTTTCGAACACCGGTACACAACGCAACGTTCATGTATATGATGTGTGTGTGAGAGAGAGATGCAAGATTCTGACCATTTCTAAGTCAAGGAACTTCTAACGAAAATAAATTGGCCGTCCGGTTATGGTAAATAATTTTTAAACATTATTGACTGCTTCTGCAGGGGCGCGGTTGCACGATTCTTTGTTCTGTGACAGCACCCAAAAGTACGGACTACCAAATCCCAAAGTAAAACTGTTACGTGGAGTAAAGATTAAGTAAAGATAGTGGTGGTGTGTTGTTGCAGGTGAGTGCGGCCGCACCCGCATGTCTGTCATGCTGGACTGCCTCTGGTAAGTCCCCCCACCACACACACTGCGCTACAACTACAATACTGACTGCCTCTGCCCCTCGCCTCAAATTACATTTAAACAGAGTAACCACTTTGCAACATTTATTAAAAATCTATTTTGTGTTAATGGGCATGGGTCTAAATATGCTGGTGAAATAATCTATTTCTATAGCTTTTCGTAATGTTACTAATATTATAAATGCGAAAGAAGGTTATCAAAGGAAGAGATTCTTTTTATTCCGCGCGGACAGCGTCGCGAGCTCGCGAACGAGGCGACAGCTAGTGTTTGCTGTATGTCTCAGGGGGCGGACATTTTTGACTATCATTTAATTGATAATTGTATTAATTGAAAGAATAGTGGCTGTTACCAAACTATGTGGCACTACTTAGGGCGGCCTAGTGTGTAAATCGACCTCTGGTGAGGCTGGTCTACTTTGAGAAAGAAACTGAAATTAACTAAAAAATGGAAGTCCGCCAGTTAAGGGTCTCGCGAAAGATAACTTGCCCACATAAAATTTAGCTCTTACCAGACAGCCACTGCGAACCTTTCAGTTGGGCTACGCTGAGTTAGACGGCCTTGCACACTGCGTCATTCTGCAGATATTTAGCGTGCCAACGACTGACGACCGCCCCGCCGCCACGCACTGCCCACGGGCCCCAGAGGGTCCTACTGGACCACTTTGGGAATTACTATAGTCTATGTGGTCTATGTCTATGTTACTGTACGTCTTTGTGACGTGAATAAATGAAATAAAACATACCTACAGAATTATTTGTGTTTATTCAGAATGGAATGAAATATAGAAAATAAGTTGCATGTGTTTTTTCGCGCTAACAGGAGTTATTACTGAATAACCAGAATGTTATTATTTTTAACAATCGCTAAAAGTTATGGAAAATCAATAGACCGTAATCCAACGTCACGTCGTACGTCGTTTTCACGAAGAGCTGCGGTGAGGAGGGGAGGGGAGGAGAGGGTACGGGCAAGGCCGGCTGTCGTGTCGGCTACGGCCAGTAGTAGATGCGGCCGCGACCGCGTAACTAAGCGTTGGTTAATAGTTATGAGTAACTCAAATGAAATTGATCTGCAGTTCAGCTCACGGTTCACATAATATGTGAAGCTCATAAGTGAACCGGCTCGTAAATCAGCTCAACGTTAGGTATATGTGTAGAGTTATGATATACATTTCTATGAATCACACTGAGAAGATTCACAAGGCAGCTGGCGGCACGTAGACTCACACAGTTATATTATACATCGTGATGAGTTGTGAGCTGCCAAGGTCTTTAGTTGTTGAGCCACAGCTCAAAGGTTCAAGTCTATGTGACCTGAACTTTTCAACCGGTTTCGAGCTGATTTACACACGTCTATTGGTTAGTCTCGCGCGGACCGCTTTCAGAGGTGGATGTGTTGCGATGTTGTCGGCGCCGTACGCTCGCGACGGTGACGTGTGCGCCAGTGCCGCGGGCGGTTAATGCGTGCTGCGGCGAGGGGCCTCGGGCGATGCTGCGGTCGGCGGGCACCCGTAGCAATGTACCTCACAATCTCTCCATATTCGATTCCTGTCATCGCAAGATCCGGCTCATCGGCGGAGGACCTGTCGCCTTCCTAGGAGGACTCGTCGCGTAAGTTGCGTTACTGTTAAACTAGTTCACCTGCGAAACGCAACATAACAAACGGCAGAGAAGCGGTCGCGTACAGCGATAACGGAGTCAGTTAGTGAGCGTGGTGCGAGCGGACAAACCGAGCGATGCCGCAATTTCCCTAACGGTAAAGGCAAGAACGACTACGAAACGATTGTGGTAAGCGGAGCACCGGTGCACGACGAAGTGCGTTGCCATTGCTCTACTTCATCTATTCACACTGAGACTCGCCGATACCTTGCCGTGCGGTCGTGGTTCCCAAACTATCAAGTGTCACCAATCCTTACTGGCTAATAATGCTTTAGAAAGTAGCTTCAGGGTATGAGACTGTTTGAATCGAGTATGCGTGCTTGCTTTGAGGCTGAGGAGGACGCTCATCATGGCCTTTGGGAGTGTCATCAGTATGAAGTCCTGGGAATAAAGACTTTTTTATTACAAGGTAGCAAACGAGCGAGGGGCTCTACTTGTAATGGCTAAAATAACAAAGTGACCGCTGCCCATAGATATAGATATCTGCAATAAATTTGAAGGGGGTAACATACGTTACCTAGGTTTTCGTTTTTTTTATAATAAAAGTTTTAAAAGGATCATTTCCCCGGCCAGCTTAAAATAATAGAGGTGGTCCCTATATTCATGACAGACTTTACGACAAATCCAAAAAGCAACAGACCAATATCCTAATCGGGTATAATATTGTCAAAAATGTTTGAGAAACTAATATAGACTCGCTGAGTTCTCTATTTATACTGTAGTCAGAGGGCTTTAGACACAACGTATGTTATAAGTGTCCTGATTCTTGAATAAACTCTGCGATAGATTGAAGGTTGGAGTAATGGAGTAACATTTTAGCAACAATTAGCTTTAGTTTAATTCAACATGAGCTCTTGTTACTGAAACTGGACAATTAGCAAGGGATGAAATACACAAATCAAAAAAGCTTGCTATTACTAGGTAAAGTTGATACGTTTTGAAACGTTTTTTTTTAAATCTATTATATTTTATGTTTTTTTTTATTTAAACACTGCGAGGCTTACCATAAAAAACTTAGACAGTGTTTTAAATACATTTAACCTTAAATATATTGTATATACGTCAACCATTTTATACCATAATACTAGCGCCCGGCGCGGATTTTTGACAAATCATGGTTATTGAAACATTATTATGCGTAGGTTTGAGAAATGCGATCTTTACCAATAAATAATGCAGTACTAAGTACTGTATAAGTACATAAAGCATTGTAGTGATACATATTTATAGTGACACATAAAACCATGTTGACGTCTATAACATTAGCGGCGGCGGTCAAAGGGTGTCAACTATGTTTCTTTGAGTAATTGTGAAACTTTGTATTTACACTCAACTTTACTAAAAACATCAATTGATTTTTTTAAACGTACATACGGCGCTGTTTTATTTATTAGAGCCTTGATCGTACATTATGCCAGGACAGTAGCGCTGGCCTGGTATGAACTGTGTTGGCGTTGTTGTTTACATTAAGAAGAACAAGAAGTTATCAATCAAAAAAACTTGGGTAAGAAATTGGATTAGGGAAAGAGATGAGAACGGGGAGGGGATAGGCAATAGTATTGAAACAGCTAAAGTCGGAAGACCCGGGGGAATATAGAATGACAATGATGTCTGCCGAAAATTTTAACAAACTATTATCATTATATCTAATAATAATTTTTAACGTATCAATACGTTATTTAGGGAGCCTACACTTGCTAAAGTAAAACTAGAATACCGTCACAGAATTCTTTATTCAAAAAAAAGGAAAAGTGTCAAATAAAAACATTGACCAGATTAAACACCACAAACAAAGAAAGAACGGTGGTCGCGCCACCTTTCCTATCGCCCGATTTGTAGTCCAGATATTTTTTCACAACAACGAGAGGTTCCTATACAAATGTTCTATCAGCACTGGACTGGCATAGGACAGGCCGTCTACATTATGCCAGTTGCGTCGGAATGGCCGAACTGGCCTCAAAAGTAGAAAGCCTTCCCAGACAGTGGGTGTCTACATTATGCCAGTCCTGATTTAGAGCTCTACTGTCCTAGTGTACTGGCATAATGTAAACCAGGCATAAAAGTCTATTTCATTGTGCGCTGGCATTCATTCACTCAGAGTGGCAACACACTTACCTCTATACATATACATTACGTAGTATAATTAAACATAAACATCATGTCCACGTCACGTGTGGCGCGCATATTAGCTTGATTAAATCGAGTTTGATGCGTTCCATAAGCGATCGTACGTGTTTGATTTTTAAAGTCGAATTTTGTATGTCATATTTATTATCTATACTTGTATACGAGGAAATACGCCCCACCGCCCGCCCCCTCCCCCTCACCACACCAGCTATCCTCAGTCGTTGTAGTCGCGATGTGCCACGCGGTCGTGCTCGGCGTACTGTTCTCGCTCCCGTCTTACTTGTACGCGGCGGTGCCGTTCAGGTGAGGCGACCAGCCACGGTATCGCGGAATGTGCTCTCCAAACGTGTTTACCAACATCATTATGATTTATTACGTAATGGTATAGCAAGCGATCTAAAGCGGTTCATTTTGGGTGTTCTTTTGCGGAGGAGTCGAGAGCGTATCACCGTCAGAAATATTGCGCTTCGCCGGCCGTCGCTCGCGCAATGCGCATTTCGAACTGTTTGCGGAACTGTTGGCCGCCAGCGCCACCGCCGTGTGCATCGACCGAGATCACAAATTGTTTGTTGGACGCTTATAAAGCGCGCGATGAGCGACGAGTGGCGAGTGGCGAGTGGCGAGTGACCAGTGGCGTAAGCGCGGCGAGCACATCAGCATCACCTCGCCGATTCTAGATGGCGGCGCAATTGATTTTTACCATAGCGGTGGTGGCGATCTTACCTTGCATATTAAATTGAAAACTATACTG